>NC_080029.1:81308441-86255941 GCF_030020395.1 Manis pentadactyla
TCCCACAGAAGTTGGGGCTTAGTGTTGTTGTTGTCATTTGTTTCCATATATTGCTGGATCTCCATTTTGATTTGGTCATTGATCCATTGATTATTTAGGAGCATGTTGTTAAGCCTCCATGTGTTCGTGAGCCTCTTTGCTTTCTTTGTACAGTTTATTTCTAGTTTTATGCCTTTGTGGTCTGAAAAGTTGGTTGGTAGGATTTCAATCTTTTGGAATTTTCTGAGGCTCTTTTTGTGGCCTAGTATGTGGTCTATTCTGGACAATGTTCCATGTGCACTTGAGAAGAATGTATATCCCGCTGCTTTTGGATGTAGAGTTCTATAGATGTCTATTAGGTCCATCTGCTCTACTGTGTTGTTCAGTGCTTCCGTGTCCTTACTTATTTTCTGCCCAGTGGATCTATCCTTTGGGGTGAGTGGTGTGTTGAAGTCTCCTAGAATGAATGCATTGCCGTCTATATCCCCCTTTAGTTCTGTTAGTATTTGTTTCACATATGCTGGTGCTCCTGTGTTGGGTGCATATATATTTAGAATGGTTATATCCTCTTGTTTGACTGAGCCCTTTATCATTATGTAGTGTCCTTCTTTATCTCTTGTTACTTTCTTTGTTTTGAAGTCTATTTTGTCTGATATTAGTACTGCAACCCCTGCTTTCTTCTCACTGTTGTTTGCTTGAAATATGTTTTTCCATCCCTTGACTTTTAGTCTGTACATGTCTTTGGGTTTGAGGTGAGTTTCTTGTAAGCAGCATATAGATGGGTCTTGCTTTTTTATCCATTCTGTTACTCTGTGTCTTTTGATTGGTGCATTCAACCCATTAACATTTAGGGTGACTATTGAAAGATATGTACTTATTGCCATTGCAGGCTTTAAATTCGTGGTTACCAAAGGTTCAAGGTTAGCCTCTTTAGTATCTTACTGCCTAACTTAGCTCGCTTATTGAGCTGTTATATACACTGTCTGGAGATTCTTTTCTTCTCTCCCTTCTTGTTCCTCCTCCTCGATTCTTCATATGTTGGGTGTTTTGTGCTGTGCTCTTTCTAGGAGTGCTCCCATCTAGAGCAGTCCCTGTAAGATGTTCTGTAGAGGTGGTTTGTGGAAAGCAAATTCCCTCAGCTTTTGTTTGTCTGGGAATTGTTTAATCCCACCGTCATATTTGAATGATAGTCGTGCCGGGTACAGTATCCTTGGTTCAAGGCCCTTCTGTTTCATTGTATTAAATATATCATGCCATTCTCTTCTGGCCTGTAGGGTTTCTGTTGAGAAATCTGACGTTAGCCTGATGGGTTTCCCTTTATAGGTGACCTTTTTCTCTCTAGCTGCCTTTAACACTCTTTCCTTGTCCTTGATCTTTGCCATTTTAATTATTATGTGTCTTGGTGTTGCCCTTCTTGGATCCTTTCTGTTGGGGGTTCTGTGTATTTCCGTGGTCTGTTTGATTACTTCCTCCCCCAGTGTGGGGAAGTTTTCAGCAATTATTTCTTCTAAGATACTTTCCATCTCTTTGCCTCTCTCTTCTTCTTCTGGGACCCCTATAATACGGATATTGCTCCTTTTAGATTGGTCACACAGTTCTCTTAATATTGTTTCATTCCTGGAGATCCTTTTGTCTCTCTCTATGTCAGCTTCCATGCGTTCCTGTTCTCTGATTTCAATTCCATCAATGGCCTCTTGCATTCTATCCATTCTGCTTATAAACCCTTCCAGAGTTTGTTTCATTTCTGCGATCTCCTTTCTGGCATCTGTGATCTCTTTCCGGACTTCATCCCATTTTTCTTGCGTATTTCTCTGCATCTCTGTCAGCATGTTTATGATTCTTATTTTGAATTCTTTGTCAGGAAGACTGGTTAGGTCTGTCTCCTTCTCTGGTGTTGTCTCTGTGATCTTTGTCTGCCTGTAGCTTTGCCTTTTCATGGTGATAGGAATAGTCTGCAGAACTGGGACGAGTGACGGCTGGAAGGACTTCCTTTCTTGTTGGTTTGTGGCCCTCCTCTCCTGGGAGAACAGCGGCCTCTAGTGGCTTGTGCTGCGCAGCTGCGCGCAGACAGGGTTTCTGCTTCCTGCCCGGCTGCTATGGAGTTAATCTCCGCTGTTGCTGTGGGCGTGGCCTGGCTCGGGCAGCTACTCCAAAATGGTGGAGTCGCGTTGGGGCAGGAGCTGCTGGGAGGCTATTTATCTCTGTAAGGGGCCTCCCTGCTCCCTGCAGCCCAGGGGTTAGGGTGCCCAGAGATCCCGGATTCCCTACCTCTGGATTAAGTGGCCCGCCCTGCCCCTTTAAGACTTCCAAAAAGCACCCGCCAAAACAAAACAACGACCACAAAAAAAAACAAGAAAAAAAATTTTTTTTTTAATTAAAAAAAAAAAAAAATTTTTAATTAAAAAAAAAAAAAGGTGGTCGTTCGTTTTTCTTTATTCTCCGGTGCCAGCCTCAGGCCTCTGCTCACCGGTCTTTCTGCCCTGTTTCCCTAATATTGGGGTCCCTGTCCCTTTAAGACTTCCAAAAAGCGCTCGCCAAAACAAAGCAGCAAAAAAGCAAAAAAAAAAAAAATGGTCGCGCGCTTTTCTTATGTCCTCTGTCGCCCAGCCTCCAGTGCCTGCTCACTGTTCTTTCTGCCCTGTTTTCCCAGTATCGAGGGCCCTGCACTCTGGCCCGGATGGCTGGGGCTGGGTGTTCGGCAGTCCTGGGCTCCGTCTCCCTCCCGCTCTGCCTGCTCTTCTCCCGCCGGGAGCTGGGGGGAGGGGCGCTCGGCTCCCGCGGGGCCGGGGCTTGTATCTTACCCCCTTCGCGAGGCGCTGGGTTCTCTCAGGTGCAGATGTGGTCTGGATATTGTCCTGTGTCCTCCGGTCTTTATTCTAGGAAGGGTTGTCTTTGTTATATTTTCATAGATATATGTTGTTTTGGGAGGAGATTTCCGCTGCTCTACTCACGCTGCCATCTTCCCCCAGTTTTTGTTTGAATCAAACTAAATTTCCTGTGTCCGCAGGACCTTACTCTGGCCTATTACATTAGGCCAAGTAATTAGTTCAAAAATATTTATTAAAACTTTATGTGTCAAGTGGTGTTTTAAGGACTGGAAAAAATAGATCTTATGCTAATGGAGCTTTTAAATTAGAGGTTAGCAGTAAATTTTTAATATATTTTTGCTGAATTTTAATTTGCTTTCTACTCCTGGAAATATTTTTTCATTTTATAAGGAATATGTAGTAAATCAAGAAGCCTTTCCAAGATGGAAGTCCAGGTCTCTGAGTCAGAGAAGTCCTTGACTTGTTTCTATATAGGGAGATAGTAACAGGATTCCTAGGTCAGACCACATATGTGCCTGACTGTTTTATTTGACACTTGTGATGGCGTCTATAGAGGAAGCATTACTGTTTATAGATTTTCATTGTTTCTAGGATTGTATAAATATAGGTGTAGTAAATAGGCCAACTAAATCCTTGGCTCTATGGGTTGTCTAAACAGTGTGTTAGTGTTTTTAAAGAAAGGGTTCACTTATTTACACAGGGATTTTGAGAAATCATGTCCTCTAATACCTTATTTGAAAGATATTTTTATATTCTGTGTATTGTCTTTTTATCCTCTAGGCACTCCTGTGTCCTTATTTATTTAGGACCCTAGTCTCAACCATCTTAGTTTACTTAGAGAAAATTCATAGACAAAGGATTGTTCCAAATCATTATTGATACTTACCCTTCCCATTTCAGAATATTTCCTGTAGATAGTAATTTTCCAATGCCAGAGTTTAGTAAATCCTTTAGATACAACAAAAATAGTAATAAGAAAGTCATACATGCTGAAAATTTTTACTTCAAAAAGAATTAATTCGTGTTAAACCAGGGCACATTAACCTAATGGAACTGAAATCACCATACAGGCTTGGGAACAAGATCTCTCTGGAAAGAGAGATTTGCCATATTTGTTCTATTCAGTAAAGCTCATCAGATTAAATCCTTCTCCAGCAATTTGTTAGTTGATACACATCTTCAACTTGAAATCCTAAGCCTCTTTGTATGTTTATCTCATTCATCTTTTACAGGGATATATGATATGAACTAAGTGAAAAAGAACCTCCAGAACTCAGACAAATAAGAAGGAAGTTCATATTTTTAGGCTTTATTATTTTTCAGCCATTCATTTTAATGAAATATCATTTGTTGTATCAAAGATAAAATACATCCTATTAAATGGTCTCAAAAATTATTTTTTGCACAAAATTGGAGCACATGTGGCTCACATGCTACACAATTTCCACTTACTCCTTGGATGAATGCTGAGAAGAGGAGATAAAATATGTACCATGGAGCAAAAGGCTTGTGAGGGACTTCCAAGAAATTGGATGATTCAGGTTGTAAGTTCATGGATTGCAAAATGAACCTTACAAGAGAGTTTTTCTTCAGTCTCAAAGCACATGTTTATGGTAAAAATGAAAGCCCAGATGAAGGTGTTATACACATCGATTTCCTTACATCATGACCTTCTGGGATTTGGACCTTTCTCTCTTGATCACTTGATAGTTTTTGTTCAAAAGACGAGATAATTTTTGACTATTTCCATACTTACAATCAAACACCAAGTCTTAGTGTTCCCCAAAGAGTGGTGAAGATGTAGAGTCAATTCTGTCTTGTCTTTGTTCTCTACTGTTGAAGTTTCCTGGGGAATAATTAATAGGTATAATAGGAAAACCACTGGATTCCCTGTTTCTATTTTGAAGAGAAATAAATCATTCTTTGTCCTTTAACTATCTGTATTTGCATAGTAGGTTAAAAATATTTGACTTGCTTTTATGTAGAGCAAAAAGAATTGGCAGCTACCTCTTAGAAAGAGAGTAGAATGGTGATTGCCTGGGACTGGGGGATGAAGGAAATGAGGGATGTTGGTCTAAGGGTATGAACTCGCAGTTATAAGATGAATGTTTTAATGTACAACATAGTGACTATAGTTAACAACCCTGTATTATGTACTTTCAAGTTGCTCAGATAGTAGCTCTGAAATCTTCTCATGACAAAAAAAAAAGATCATTTCATGAGGTTGATGGAAGTATTAATTAAGCTTATGTAATTATTTCACAATACATATTTATATAAAATAATTATGTTATACACCTTAAACACCCAATGTTATATGTCAGCTGTATCTCAATAAAGCTGGAGAAAAAGAACTGGCCACTCAAGAAATTTAATTCAGTTATTCCACAAATATTTATTGAATACCTACCACATGCCAATCACTATTTCATATCCCAGGGATATTGTAGAAAACACCAAAACTCCTGTCTTCAAAGTATCTACATTATACAACAGAGAGAAGAAAATAGCACAATAAGTATTTGAATCTGGAATTATGATTTTAAATAGAGTCGTAAGGAAACCCTCACAGAGAAAGCGACATTCAAATAATGTCTTGAAGTGAGAGAAGAACAAAACTTTACAGATATCTGGAGGAGCTGCCTTCCAGGTAAAAAAACAATCATAAGAAGCAGAGGCAGAAGCAAGCACATGTCAAAGAAAGAGCAAGGAAGTCAGTGTGGCTATAGCAGTGTAATGGGGAAAGGAGTACAACACGAGGATGGACATAGCAGATGAGGGCTGATCATGTAGGGTTTTGGAGGCTATTGTAAAGACTCTGACTTTAAGAAAGGGTCCGTGGAGGTGTCTGAACACAGAAAAAAATAACCTGGTTTAAGGTTTTTTTTTTTTTAATTTCAAACAAGGCTGGTCTAAGGCCCAGAGATTCTGGGTCCTTTAACTCTCCCTTCTGGTTCGAGTTTGCCTGGAGTTTCTCCACTCCATTAAAATTTTTTTCCAGTTTTGTTGAAAAATAATTGACATGTATCACCAGTATATGTTTCAGGTATTCAGCATGATTGGTTGGTTGACATATATTGTGAAATGATTACCACACAATGTGTTTAAATACATTATCTCATAAATACAATAGAAAGAAAAGAAATACAAATTCTCCTTGGGGTGAGATCTCTTAAGAGCTAGTCTCTTAACAACTTTACAGTATATTATACAGGAATGTTAATTACAGTTATCACCCTAGTACTTTTATATCTTAAAAGTGGAAGTTTGTAACTTTCACCCACCTTCCTCCCATTCCTATTCTCCCCGCCACCACCTCTGGTAATCACAAATCTGATCTTTTCTATGAGTTTGGTCTTTTGTTTTCGTTTTCCTTAAAAAAGATTCCACATGTAAGTGAGATCATAGTGTTTGCCTTTCTCTGACTTAATTTCAGTTGTAATACCCTTGTTCCATCCATGTTATTGCAAATGATAGGGATTCCTAAATTTTTATGACTGAATATTATCCCATTTTATCCACCACTTTTTCATCTATTCATTCATTGATGGATACTAGGTTGTTTCTATGTGTTGAAATTGTAAATAATGTTATGAATATGGGGGGGCAGATACCTTTTTGAGTTAGTGTTTCATTTCTTTTGGCTATATTTCTAGAGGTAGGATTTCTGGGTCATACGGTAGTTCTATTTTTAATCTTTTGAGCAACCTCCACATTATTTTCCATAATGGCTGTACCAATTTACAATCCCACTGACAGAACACAAGATTTCCTTTTCCTTCATATCCACACCAGCATTTGCTGTATCTTGTCTTTTTAATGATGGCCCATCTACCAGGCCTGAGGTGATACCTCAGTATGGTTTTGGTTTGTATTTCCCTGATTATTAGTGATGTTGAACACCTTGTCATGTACCTGTTGGCCACCTGTATATCTTCTTTAGAAAAATGTCTATTCAGATCCTCTGCCCATTTAAAAATATGATTGTTTGTTTTGTGGCTACTGAGTTATATGGGTTCTTTAAATACTTCGGATAATTCCCCCTTATTGTATATATCAACTGAAAGTATTTTCTCCCCTTTAGTAGCCTGTCTTTTCACTTTGTTGATTATTCCCTTTGCTGTGCAGAAGCTTTTAATTTGATGCAGTCCCACTTGTTTATTTTTGCTTTTGCTGCCTGGGCTTTTGGACACATATCCAAAAAATCATTGTCCAAGACCAATGTCAAGGAGTGTACCTGCTGTTCTTTTTCCTTTTAAGGGAATTTTATGCTTTCAGGTCTTACATTCAACTCTTTGATCTATTTTGAATTAATTTTTGTGTATGTTGTAAGCTGGTTGTCATTTTTTTGCATGTGGCTGTCCAGTGTTCCCAACATCATTTATTAAAAACTGTAGTTTCTCCATTGTATATTCCTGCTTCCTTTGTCATAAATTAATGGCCATATATGTGTGGGTTTATTTCTGGGATCTTCATTCTGTTTCATTGATCTATGTGTTTGTTTTTATGCCAATATGCATGCTGTTTTGATTAAGCATGTTGCAGCTCTGTGCATCCTCAAGATTGCTTTGACTAGTCAAGGTTTTTTGTGGTTCCATACAGATTTGAGGATTGCCCTATATCTGCCAAAAATGCATTGGGATTTTGATAGGGGCTACACCGAATTGGTAGGTTGCTTTGAGCAATATAGACATTTAATAGTATTAATTCTAATCCACGAGCACAGGATATCCTTCCATTTATTTGTGTTTTCTTCAATTTCTTTCATCAGTGTCTTCCAGCATATACAGTTGTATTTTTTCTAGGTATTTTATTCTTCTTGATACAATTGTAAATGGAATTGTTTTCTTAATTTTTCTTTCTGATAGTTCATTGTTATTGCACAGAAATGCAACAGATTTTTGTATGTTAATTTTGTACCATGCAACTTTACTGAATTTATTAGTTCTAACAGTTTAGGCTTTTCTATATATAAAATTTAATCACATGCAGTGACAGTTTACTTCTTCCTTTCCAATTTTTATGTCTTTTATTTCTTTTTCTTGTCTAATTGCTATGGCTAGGACTTTCAATACTCTGTAAAATAAAAATGGTGAGATTAAGCTCCTATCTTGACTGGGGATGTGTTTCAGTCTGCTGTGTGGTGCCCTGAGGGTGGTAGCTTGCTAAGAACTGTCTCTCTAGTTGTATGGTCCTATAACACGTGCTTCTTTGGCCACCAGAGGTGATTCAGGAGCATTTTCTGTGTGGACTGTGTGTACCATTGGCTCTCTCAGGCTTTTGGGAGAGAAGAGGGATGGGGTTCATTCCTTGGTACTAGTAGATAATGTGCAAAAATGGCACCCACCAGCATCTCTGTTCTTGTAGAGTCCCAGTAGGTCCCTCCCCTTTGGGAGTTGCTTTAAGATTCAAATGAATCCCATACACATGTAGTCTAGATGCTTTTCAAACTGCTGCTTTTACACTTGTCCTTGGGATCAGAGAGTGTGTCATCCCTGTAAGAAAAGTATTGCAGTTCCTTCCCTACAGCCCTTTGAGTCTCCTGGACATAAACCCTGTTGATTTTCCAAGCTGGATGATTGGGGGCTCATCTCTCCAATTCAGGTCTTAAGGGTGAGGGTGCCTGATGTGGGGGCACCATCTCCTCACTCCTCAGGGAGTCTGGATTTGTGAGGACCTTTCTGATTGTAGGTCACCATGCTTGGGGTGGGGTTTTGGTCAGACTGTTTCTGCCTCTATTTGTCTCTCTGTAACCCTTTCACCATTCACTGTGAGGGTGAACACCATTCACTGTTCAGCTAGTTTTCAGTTCTTTTTCAGAGAAAACTGTTCCATATGTAGCTATGGATGTGGTGTGTCTGTGGGAAGAGATGGAGTTCAGTATCTTTATATGTTGTCATCTTGGAATCTTGGACTGTCCTCTATTTCTGTGTCAGTTTTGGTAATTTGTGTGGTTTTAGGAATTTCTTGATCTAGTTCATACAATTTGTTGGCATACAGTTGTTCATAGGACTGATAATATTTTTTATTTCTTCAAGTTGGTGGTAATGTCCTCCACTTTAATTTCTGATGTTAGTTATTTGAATTTTTCTCTTCTTTCCTCATCAATTTAACTAAAGGTTAATTGTATTGATCTTTTCTCCTTTTTTTCCTTAGAAATTACATGTGAGCTTTAAAAGAATTTTTTCCTCATTATCTTTAGAGTCAGGCCTTGTTCTAAACATTTTGTAATTACTAACTTAAAATAATCCTAAAATCTTTTGTTATTATTCTCATTTATAGATGTGGAAATAGGCACATAAAATGAAACAAACTGCCTTACCTACACAGCTACAAAGTGGGAGATTTGGGACTTCAGGCAGTCTAGAATTAGAGACCATGCTCACAAACACTAAACCATTCTTTCAGTGGGAAATGCATTTCTGGAGATTGAACTATATTTTCTGGAGTTTTTTTTGTGTGTGTATATTTTTTGGAGTTTCCCACAGTCTTGGTTTTACTGATTGCATCCCCATGGTGTCATTTAATCTTGTGAATTTCCTATATATTGCTAATTGGACTTGGAGAATATCTCAGGTTGGGCCACCACAACAAAATACAATGGAGAAATTTCTTACCATTCTAGAGGCTGGGAAGTGCAAGAGGAGAGTGCCAGCATAGCCAGGCTTTATAAGGGTTGTCTTCCTGGCTTGCAGACAATTGCCTTCTTGCTGTGACCTCACATGGAGGGGAGAGAGCTCTATACCATCTCCTCCTCTTAAAAGTATACTAATCTTATCATGGGGCCCTGATCCTCATGTCCTCCTTTAAGCCTAATCTCCTCCCAAAGGACCCCCCTCCAAACAACATCACTGAGGGTTAGGGCTCCAACATAGGAATTCTGGGGGTTATACAACATTCAGTTGATAGCAAAGAATATCTTTCTATATTTTTCTGGGTATTTTGCAAGAGCACGATGAACAAGTCTCTCACTGTTCAAATGTTTATGTTCTTTTATACTTTTTAGTCTTTATTGGTTGTTAGGTTAGTTTTGTCCTTCCCATTCTTGCTAAGCTCAGACCACGTAAGACCTCATCTCAAAAGGAGAGTGATACTGGCTCTTTTCCTTAGTACTGACTTTATAAAAGCACCACTCAAAATTTACTTATTGTCATGTAAAAACTGACTTTGAATAACACTTGGAGCCGAATTCTCCCCATGTAATTTCACTGAATTCTTACAAGATAGAATACATGTTTAATCCCTATTAGAAATGAAGATTTGAGACACCAAATAATTATGTCATCTTCTGAAGTTAATTCCACTAGATAAGTGGTGAGCTGAGACTTTGCTCCCAGTCATGTGTTACATTTTGAATATCCATCACTATCTTCTTTTTTCAGTCTCAAGGTCAGTCAGTATTTTACATTGCTTTATTTCCCAAAGCCTGGGTGACACTCAGTAAATGTGTGGGAGATGACTAGATTTAAAAAAATGAATAATTGACTGAAGGAATGTTTCAAAGTAGGGAATGAAAATACTATTACAGTACCCAAATAATAGATAGTGACAACTGGTTTCAGCAACATTGATATGTGTAGATTAGAAAGCATTTTGTTGGTGTTCAGCCCATAGGCGTGGAAGTTCCTCTAATAATGTGAACAGAATTTGTTTGCCAGAGTGGGATGCAGTTTCAGGATTTGTAAGATCTAAGATCTTGAAAACAATCTCAGGCAATTTGTATTATGGGATGAAATTCAAGAGGAAAATCAGGTAAGATTTCTAGAAACACCTGTAAGGATATGGGGAAACTAGACATTGATGAAAAGCTAAAGCTATTGAGGAAGTTAAGCTTGTGGAAATACACAAATTGGTTCGCCCACTTTCCCACATACAGAGTTGATAGGTAGAACCCTGAGAAGGAGATTGTCTCAGGGAGAAAACTTCGAAGGCCTAAGATTCATCAGCCTGAATCCCTCCAAAAAATGCCTCATCTCATGCACTCTCATCCCAGAAATAATACAATTAACACCTTTTACAGTTACATAATCATTTAAAGTTGTATACTACTGTATGACATTTGTTCTTTAACTTGTCACTAGGCACTTACACTGTCATAAAATTATGCATAACTTAAATGAGCATTTTAGAAAACAAAACTGAGAAAAATGGCCAAATATGAAAAAACAGAAAAAATATCGAGTTCTACTAGTCTGTTTAAATCAAATTATTATTAGTTTCCTGTATTTCCCCTATTTTTTGATTCCTAATCTATTGCTAATCATACTATAACAATTTTAAAGCTAATTTGTCTCACAGCATATCTTAATGCTCTATCCATATTTTGGGTTCATCTTTAAACTATGTATTTTAATACTGGTAAACATTCTATCATGTATATCTAGCACAATGGTCTTAACAATCTATTTACTGGTGGATATATAATTTATTTAGTATTTGAGATTATTCTCCAGAGATGATTTTCTATGAGGAAGCTTGAAGAATTGAGATAGATAAGAGGAAATGCAGATGACATAAAGGAGAACTGGCTTGAGGAGGGAGCGTGGAACCAAGAAGTGGGAACTCCTGTCGCACTTGATTTCTGTATGTGACGGTTTATACCACTGGTGCTCCTGGGGACACTGATGGGGTCCTCCAAACAACACCTGCTGCCTTGACACAGAGCCTTGTGTCCTTAATGAGCTCTAGGCAGTAAATGTATTTCCCAAGAACATTTACAGTAAATATGATATGTCATTTGTTTATGTGCATACTTTATGTATGTGTTATTTTGTCCTGGAAGGATTAGGTATGTGTTCAGTATATTAGCTCTGAACCAATTTTAGTTTTAAGGGCAGAATCAATTCCCCAAATTCTTTCCAGATTTTGCTGCTGAAGGTTCAGCTGCCACTTACCTGGCAGCATGTGGACTTCAGTCCAAAGTCCCACTATATTGATCAGCTTTAGTTCTTGATGCAAGATCCACCCCCATTTCACTCTAAGGGAAGAATGAAAAATAAAGAGTAAAACTGTAACACTGTTAAGCGGACATTTTTGAGTTAATATTTTTTTTTAATTTTGGTAAGAAAAAGTAACAAGCTTATCGAAGTACTTTTGCAAAACATCAATAAGCAGAACAAAATCACCCAAATTTACTAAATGACTTGATCTGTGAAATTTTTAACATTATTTCCTTCCTGAATGTTTTTAATTACAAATAAATTTGGAAACAATTACGTTGTCTTTTCTGTTTTAGAAAAAGAAACATTAACCTTAGCATTATATTGTCAATATTTTCCCAACTCATCAAATATACTTCACAACATAATTTTTAGAAACTGTACAGTATTCTATAATTTGGGTATGTGATAATTCCCTTATCTCCAATTATAGAACATTTGCATAGATGTAGTTGTGATGTTACCATTATTTTATTTTTCATTAAATTGATAAATTTATTTGATATGAAATGATAAATTTATATTTACTCAATTCATCCAGAAACATGGTAGAAATCTTCATTTATTTAATTTTCTCTCTTTTTTTAATATTTCAAGGTAAATATTTGAGGTTTTCTTCTTACATGTTTCACTCCTGTTTGGTGAATTTACTTAAAAGTTAACTACGTTTCTGTTGTTATTGTGAATGTATTTTCCCTCAACTACATATTCTTCTTGATCATTATCTTTTGTATATTAACTTTGCATCTAGCCACTATCTTAGTTTCTTATTGATTTTAATCACTTTTTGAAATGATTTTTATGTAAATTCACATCAAATATTTACAAGTCCTTGATAAAGAAAAATAGACGAATACCGGGGTGAGAGTAAATTTATGAGTTTCAATTTAAGAGATAATTGAGTATTGCTGTGGGATATTTTAATCCCTACCATCTTCTCCATCTTTCTTTTGGGAGAGTTGGAAGGTTAAATACTTGCTTTCCCCTTACATTCAATAATTATAATGAGTGAATGGGGGGAAGGCTGCAGGTGGCTCAGACATAAAGGAGACTGCCCAAAGGAGGGAGTGGTGACTGTCACCCAGCCTGTGCCCTGGGAGCAGACTTGTGCACCCTGATGCATGTGTGGCTCCCTCTTGTGAAGGGGAGCATAAGGGCACTTCTGATTTGGACTGGCAGCTGAGGGGCTGCTTTGTGACTGTAGTTTACACAAAGGGATTCAGAGACCAGCCTTGGTCCTGGCACCATAGCCTTAAACTAAGTAAGTCTTGATCTCACTGCCCATAGAGCCTGACTTTCATTTCCCTTGCATGGCTAAAGTAAAGATGGACTAGTGACTCATTTTTGGTGCTCTAGTGGAATTGGGCACAATGGCACTGGTAGATGGGATTATGCCCTTGCAGAGTGGGGCTTATTTATAGGATGATTCCAGGCCACTTTGGAAATTAACTGGAGAGTAGCATGCCTCATTTCAGACATTGTCCATACTATCTTTTTTCTATCCTCAGACTCACACACACTATTCTCTCTGCATGGTTAGTGTTCACTGTAATACACACAGGGAAAAAAGCCTTTAATATCCACAAAGCACTTAAATATGAATTATTGTTTCATTAAGTTTTCCCAGGAAATGTTGTGTCCAGGGCTCACCTGTACCCTGCATCAGTACATTTATCCTTTTACATTGAGTGTTCCTGGGTGGTACTAAGACAAAAAAGGAATATATCAAATTATAAGAACCTGAAGCATCCCCAAAAGTAATCAGTTGGAGAAAACATTTTTTTGAGAGTGCATCTCTCATATTTATTGATCAAATGGTTGTTAACAATAAAATTCTATATAGGGGACTCAATGCACAATCATTAATCAACCCCAAGCCTAATTCTCAACAGTCTCCAATCTTCTGAAGCATAATGAACAAATTCTTACATGGTGAACAATTTCTTACATAGTGAATAAGTTCTTACATGGTGAACAGTGCAAGGGCAGTCATATCACAGAAACTTTCGGTTTTGATCACGCATCACGAACTATAAACAATCAAGTCAGATATGATTATTCATTTGATTTTTATACTTGATTTATATGTGAATCCCACATTTCTCCCTTTTTTTAAATGAAATGCTGAAGTGGTAGGTAGATACAAGATAAAGATAGAAAACATAATTTAGTGCTGTAAGAGGGAAAATGTAGATGATCAGGTCTGTGCCTATAGACTAAGTATTAATCCGAGCTAGACAAGGGCAACAAAACATCCACAGATGCAGAAGATTGGAGAAAACATTTTTCATGAGGTTGTGTTCAAGCATTAGGTTTGCTGAGAAGGTTTTTGACAAGCCCACTTGAATCTCCAACCCAGGGTCCTACATATGGACACAATTACTGTGGATAAGAGAGGGAAAGGTGTTCTGGTCACTCTGTGGGTGACGGGAAGAGGATGAGGAAGGAAGAGAAGGAGGCAGCATTAGGGATAATGTGAGAAATGATGGGTGTGCATGGTGCCCTTCCCGCAACTCTCCCCAACCCCAGCCTGAAGCCAGGTGAATAACCCCACCCAGAGCTGGGATGTTTGGATCAGAACAAGACAGCAAGGAGGAGAGAGGCTCACATGGACACATCTGTACAGGGTGTGTGTGTGTAAAGAGAGAGAATGTTGGGGACTTAGACATTTAATCACCATGAAAGTGGGGGTAAGAGACAAATTTACCTAAGTCAGCAAGACCTGGAAACTGACCAGTGGACATCTGGGTTGTATATATTTTTCCTTCAACAATGCTTAAGAATGCATAAGAATTTCCATTCAAAACACACAGGAACATTGATACAATATAGCCTAGTCCAAATGACTTACACAGGTTCTGGTAAGACCGTATTTGCTATTTGCTTCATTGAAATATTCCATGGAGACATATTTTCTCTCAAACTGACTTAACACTATTAACCTCCTGCAATTCTATATGACTATATGACCTACACACGTATGGATTCTAGTTCTTGAGAGGCTGTCTCTGACCAGAGCTCACAGTCCTCAACAGTTTTCTCAGGGCCTCCTTCATCTCCTTGTTCCGGAGGCTGTAGATCAAGGGATTTAAAAGTGGAGTCATCACAGAATAAAACAGAGTCACAATTTTCTGGATCCCTGCTGGTTTGCCTGCTGTTGGGCTCGCATACATCACCATGATGGAGCCGTAGAAAAGAGACACCACAGCCAAGTGGGAGCCACAGGTAGAGAAGGCTTTACACCGGCCTTCCGCTGAGGGGACTCTCAGCACAGCCCTGATCACCAGGGTGTAGGTGCTGCTAATGAAGAGGAAGGTGGAGAAAATCAGGACTGAGTTGATGATGGCAGAGGTGATCTCAGTGGCAGGAGCTGGCACACAGGACAATTAGAGAAGGGGTCCTGGGTCACATAAAATGTGATCAATAGTATTGGGGCCACAGAAAGGAAGCTGGGAGATGAGGTAAACTGGGAGGAGAAAAAAGGAGAAGCCACACACCCAGCAGCAGGCTCCCATTCTGATGCAGCGCTGAACTTTCATGACAGTGGGGTAGTGCAGGGGCCTGCAGATGGCAAGATACCTGTCAAAGGCCATGGTGGACAAGAAGAAGGTCTCAGTGGTGCCCATGGAGAAGTAAAACTGGAGGAAGCAACCAGAGAACAAGATGATCTGGTCCCAGAGAGAAAGTTGGCCAGCATGTTGGGGACTGTAGAAGTGACATAGCAGATCTCCAGGAAGGAGAAATTGGCCAGCAGGATATACATGGGGGTGTGGAGGTGGTTGTCCCAACTCACTGCACAGATAATGCTCAGGTTTCTGGTTAGTGTCAGGATGTAGATCACAGAGAACAGTGAGAAGAGGAGGGCCTGAGTCTCCCAGGAACAGGGGAATCCAAGGAGGATGAATTCACTCTCAGGGTCAGAGTGATTATTCCCTCCTGATGTTTTCATTTTTCTCCTAAAATTGTAATTACAAGACATCACCATGTCACAAAGGACTCTACAGATTTTCTTAGGAGATGTTCTCTGAATTTCTCTACAGTTCAACTAACAACATAGTTTTAGATCATGGAATGATTCTCAGCATTCTTAGCTCCAGTCTGATCCTGGGAGGAAGTCAGGGACTCGGGCGGTGTGGTGCTTCTTACACCCTTATTGTTACAATCACACCCATCATGGCTCATATCACAAGTGTTTTCATTTCCTCAGCACTACATAAAACAACATAGCTTCTCTCTTGCCATTTAGAGGCTTTTAACCTATGTCAGGAACATGAACCTGGGCCAAACCTATATAAGGGACATATAGAGGTTTAATCAATTGCGGTTCAAGCTCTGTATAAATAGAAGACATTGCAAGAATGTATAACCACAAAGCAAGAGTTTTACTACTGTAATCTTTAGTTATACCACATGGGTAGTTTTACATGTGGTTTCTTTCCACATAGTATTGTGAATATTGTGAAGGAGATAAAGAAAACAACATTTCATCAATGAATCCTACAGTACCCTGTTTCCCAATTCTGCTTTAGTTTTCTGTAAAGGACAGATGGCTACCTGGCATTGTTATATATTTACTATGTATTTTCTGCCCCCAACCACCTGACCATGAGAGGAGGGTATTATTTTGCTCACTGACACCTTCTCAGTATCTAGGACAGTGTCTGTCATATTATAGGTGCTCATTTAAATATTTGTTGTCTCAGTCAACGAACATGCCCTGAAAGTAACCTGTTAGGAAAACAACTGCTTATAGTCTAGGAGAAAAGTTTTTTAAAATTCAAAGACCAAAATCTTCAGTTTGCTAAAAACAAAAGCAAGGTAACAAGGACTTTCTTTGTTAAGGGCTATACCCTGAGTCCAAGTAAATAGGAGATCTGTCATAGGAGCCTATTCAAGACAGCCCCATCCAAGCTACGTCTCTTTCTGAAGGACTTCGTCTTTCTTCATGCTCCCCCTCATCCCATCATCCACTCATCCACTTTACTTTGTGCTTGTTTATTGTTGCTAAGTTATAATCATGATCTATAGGTGTGTGTGTGTGTACACGTGCAATGTTCTTTGCTCTCTTCTTTCTCAAATTGTTTCTGTATCTAATTGTCCATATCTTTAAATAGTTTTACTGAATGGCTTTTATAAGCATTTCCCCTTATTTTTAAGTAGATAAGTGAACTGATTTAGTTTTCTTCCTCTAAAATTTATCTATAGTCTGTGACTGATATATTTTCCCTATGTTACCAGCCAATGTGTTTCAATAGAAAAATATTTTACTACCTGTTTTTTCTTTCCCCCCATTTTCAGGGTCAGGAAATCTGGTATCTGTGACTTGAATAAGTAATAAGGTATAGAATAAAGTTGTCATTCCACAGTTTATTCCTGGCCTATGTGATTTGTAGCTCAGCTAACATCTCAAAGTAAAATATTTTTATTAAATATATTACTTACATATTTGTAAATAAAGCACATGTAACCTACCATTAATTTAGACCAGTCTGATGCTGGAGGCCATGTTAATTAGTTGAGAACATAGCCAGTTTCCATTATGAGGAAGGTAGTCCTATTTACATTTTCATATAGAGAAAATACAGCAGAGGGTTAGAGGAAAGGGAAAAGGACATTGCGGAGAAAGCTGTGCTGTACTTTACTTACCCAGAGCTGTTGTGATTCTCATCATAGGATCTGGTAGAAAGCAGATGTCGAAATTTCAGTTTCTGGCACCTGGAATTTGCAATAAATCTTGGTGTCCTGGTTCTCTCACTTCATCAGGAGAACGTTGGCAGCAAAGCTGAGCATAGTGGTCCTCAAATCCAAGTTTCTTAGCAGGCTTCTAAAAGGAGCTGAATGTCAGAAGATAATGTTACCAAGTTTAGAAATTATTTAAAGCATGCACAATGACCATAATTGCTTACACAGCTTGGAAAGGTGGTTACTGGCAGCTATGAGGGGTGCTTTGGTTTTTCATGATTTGGGAAGGACCAATTACATCCTGCCTCTAAAGGGGCGTAGGTAGCAAACACATTGTGAGACAGGGCTAGGGTGTCCTCCGTAGCCCATCTTGGAGGGGTGGTGATTCTTAGTGCCCTGTGTGTGTCCTCAGGCCTTACTGCTGAGCTCCAGGCCCCCATACACTTTTTAATGAAACTGCCAAGGTTTGTTTCTGACCCTCCTGGATTACCCAACTTTTCCCAGTGGCCTCATCTAGGGATAACAATGAGAAAGTTTTGGCCATCTCTGAGAGTATGAGGTCTAAATTGGTCCAACCTCCAGGGGAAAAGGGAAATATGAAGCCTGGGTCAAAGATGAAGAATGTTTTCCTTAAGCCTTGGATCAGAATATTAACTATATCCAGGAGCATCTGCATAGGTTTTTATAATAATGAAGCTATTTTCCCACAGAAGAGCTAATACTGGGTTTAGGAATGATAATGTAAGAGCAGAGAGTTCCACGAAACCAAAGGAGAAAAAAGACAGGTTAGTTGTTACAAAGAATTTACAAAACAGCTCAAAGCTTGTTCTATCTGTTCCCTTCTTTCCATTAATTCTACATATATGTAAGGTCCAAGTGTGCTGTGCTAGTGTTGGGATTTGGGGATCAGTAACCAGTTTCTGTTAGTAACTGTTGCCCAACTTGCTTTGTGAATTTGTTTTTCTAATCTCACTTCAGCCAGAGAAAAGTAAGTTAAACATTTAAATCAATATTTTGATTGCCACAACTAATAATGTGACTTTAGAATGGAGGTGATGATATAGTCCTGTGTGATTCCACAGAGATCAGATACAGAGCCTTTCATAAGTTCTGGGCCTCATAATTGAAGAAATATATCAGCAAACTGTAGTGAATTTGGAGGGAAGGAATCTAGAGGGCCTTAGAAGTATGGAAAATTGAATGTGGAAGGAACTGGGGTATTTAAACTGAAGGGCCCCCATCAGTAAGATGGCGAACTTCCGGCTTCTCTTCCGGGTCCTCAGTTCCCGATGGCGCCACCTAAAAGCCAGTCACTTCTCTCCCCACTCCCACTCCCAGCACCTAGCCAATAGCCACCAGCCCCGTAGAAGTAACACCACAATCACCCCATGCCCCTTCCTATATAACCCAGCACCTATCCCCAATAAAGCAGATTTCTCCAGTAAATTGCTGCTGTGTGTCACTCCTTTCCTTTCATTGGTGCCAAAAGCCGGGAGACGGGACACCCCAACTGGGCCCTGTCTTCCCCCGACATCAGCAGCAGCTTGCCCTCGTCCTCTTTTTCTGGCGCTGGCTCCTCACACTCACCACTCCTCTCTGGCCTTTAAGTAAGTTTTCCCCCGGAGTGGGCCACTCTCCCCCGAGCTATTGCAGTAACATTGACTGTGATTGTCCGGCAAGGCCCTGATGCTCGGGGACGAAGAAGGAACTCTCCCCGCCTCTGGCCTTCACGGCTGCAACAGACCCTCAGGCCCCCCTTCAACAGCCATAAATTGCCGCCTCCGGCCTTCACGGCTGCAGCAGACCCTCAGGTCCCTCTTCCAACAGCCATAAACGAGGTGACTCCTTTGTAGATGAGAACGCTCCCTTTTCCACTTCTTCCTTCCGTTTTACCTGCCGAAATCCGTTCCATCCGCCGAAAATTCCTAGTACTAGGTACCTTGGACTCTGGCACTCTGCCTTCTTAGAGAAGTCTGGGTGACGACCCACACTTCCTAAGAAACCGACTCGTATACGAGTTTCTGCAGACCACCAAGGATCATCGGGGACGCCCTTTGTCTCCTTGTGGTCTGTTCCCAGTCCAAAGATCTCCATTCATCTTCCCCTGTTTGTCTCCTTCTCTGTCCTTTAGCCATGGGAGCCTCCTCATCCCTCCCTGAAAGTTCACCTCTTGAATGCCTCCTTAAGCATCTAACTACCCTCTCCCTGACACCTGATATAAAACCAAAACTTCTCCGTAAATACTGCTCCTACGATTGGCCAACATATACACCCTAGACAATAACAACCAATGGACTGCAGGGGGAACTCGATCCTAACATCACTCGTGATCTTTTTAACTACTGCCAGAGCCTTAAAAAATGGAAGGAGATTCCCTATATCGAAGCTTTTTGCCTCCTAGCTCAAAATCCCAGCCTCTGCACCACCTGTTCCCTGCCCCAATTTCTCCTAGCCTGCAAGACGTCTCCCTCCCCTCCCCACACTCCGTCTCTCTTCAATTACCTTTGACCCAGCCGACGAGCCTCCACCATACAAGCTTCCCCCTTCGGCCTCTCCCCCTCCTACAACCCCTCCACCCTCCACTGCCGTCGCTGCTGCCTCCTCCCCCGCAGAAGCCTCCCGTTCTCTCCCTTCCCCCTATTCTCCTCCCTTCACCACCACCTCCTCCTCCACCTCACCCCCTGCGCCTCCATCCCCCTCACCTTCCCCCTTCATGCAGATAGAGCCTGAGCCTTTCAGCCCCTCTCTAAGTCCCAGGAGCCTCCTCCGTCTTTACCCCCTCAGACTTGGTCCCGAGGGAATCCCAAAATTATTGCATCTTTGCCCCCATCACCTATCTCTCCCACACAGACTGAGCCAGAACCCTTCAGCCCCCCTCAGACTCGGTCCTGAGGGCCTCCCAAAATTATCGCCCTCCTCCGGGAAGTAGCAGAATCTGAAGGCATCGTGCACGTTCACGTCCCTTTCTCCCTAGGAGATCTAGCCCAACTAGAGAAATACTTAGGTTCCTTTTCCACTGATCCCACGACATACATCAGGGAGTTTCAATGGACCCTCCAGTCTTACAGCCTCACACATCATGACATTTTCATGCTCCTGGCCAATACTCTCCTCCCTGAAAAGCGTAGACGAGTTTGGGACTTCGCCCAAATGCATGCTACCGAAACCCACAGGACTGATCCCATCTACCCCCCTGGCCCCACTGCTGTCCCCGAACAAGATCCACACTGGTATTATAATACAGCCGTCAGTCTTCGCTCTCGAGATATTCTTGCCTCCTGCTTAATAGCAGGTCTGAAAAAGGCAGCTCGTAAAGTAGTCAATTTTCAAAAGCCCCAAGACATAATTCAAAAAAGAGATGAAACCCCCTTCGAGTTCTTAGACTCACTCAAGCCCCATTACAGTTACCAGCCTGGACCCAGAAACGCCTGATGGAAGACATGTCCTTATGACATACTTGCTAGCTCAAAGCTACCCCGACATTAAAGCTAAACTCAAAAAGTTAGAACAGGGCCCTGCTACCCCACAGACTGAGATCCTAACAGTGGCCTTTAAAGTCTTCCATAACCGGGAGGAGGAGAAAGAATGCTGTAAACAAAAGGCTGATCAGGCCAATTTCCAAATGTTGGCCCAGCTGATAAAACCACAACCTGGGCACCCCTCTACAAACAAGCCCCACCCAGGAGCTTGTTTCAAGTTTGGAAAAGAAGGGCACTGGTCAAGGGCGTGCCCCTCCCCCAAATCTCCTACCACCCCATGACCCAGATGCCACAAAAAGGGCCACTGGGGGTCTGATTGCCAAGCCACCCAAAGGGGAGGCTGGACAAACAACCCCCATCCTAAGCCCGCCATAGTGGGGCTGGCAGAAGAAGATTGACGGGGCCTTGGGGCTTCTTGCCCGACCATTTCCATCACCAAATAGGAGCCCAGGGATACTTTAATAGTAGACGGTTGCCCCATCTCCTTCCTCCTAGATACAGGAGCCACCTTCTCAGTCTTGTGGGAATACTGGGGCCATACCACACCTGCCATTACTCCTACAGTTGGGGTAGGAAGTAAGCAGATTTTCCCATTAAAACCCCCCCTTTTATGCACAATCCAAGACAATCCCATACCTTTCTCCCACTCCTTCCTAGTTATGCCCCAGTGTAACATCCCTTTACTAGGACGAGACATCCTTTCTCTCCTCCATGTTTCCATAACTATATCCACTCCCACAGCCCCCAGTACTCCCTTTCTGATGGCTCTCATAGCTGACGACCTCTACTCAATGAAAGCTCCAGTTTTGCCCTCATACACCCTGTAAATCCCCAAGTTTGGGACATTACAAGCCCCTCCGTAGCTCTATGTCCTCCTGCCTCTATCAAACTACGTGACCCCTCTCAGTATATCTGTCAGGCCCAATACCCCCTAACCACTTCAGCCCTCATAGGCCTCCAACCCATCATCCAAGATCTCTTAAACAAAAATTACCTCAGACCCACTCACTCCCTGCTTAATACCCCCATATTAGCTGTTAAAAAAAACCAACGGATCTTTCCGCCTCGTCCAAGACCTTCGCCTCATCAACATGGCCGTTCTCCCTATCCATTCCTTAATTCCAAATCCATACACCCTTTTATCGCAGATCCCTGACTCAGCCTCCTACTTCTCAGTCTTAGATCTCAAGGACGCATTTTTTGCTATCTCTCTGGACCCCTCCTCCCAAGATTTCTTCGCCTTCACCTGGACGGACCCATGCACAAGACATTCCGAACAACTCACTTAGACAGTTTTGCCACAAGGCTTCCGAAATAGTGCCCATATTTTCAGACAAGTCCTAGCTCAGGACCTCAAACAGTTTCATCATGATCACTCCAAGTCCACCTTATTACAATACGTAGACGATCTTCTACTCTGTAGTCCCTCGTGGGAACAGTCTCAACTTGACACTAACTCCTTACTTAACCTTCTAGCTTCCAGAGGTTACCGGGTATCCCCCCTCAAAGCTCAAATCTCTTCCCCTTCTGTCACTTACCTTAGATTCCTTCTGTCTCAACAAAGAAAGTCCATTACCTTAGACAGAAAATGACTCCTCTCTGACCTGCTCGTTCCCAAAACCAAGACAGAAATCCTTTCCTTTCTAGGCCTGGCTGAGTATTTTAGAGCGTGGATCCCTAACTTCTCCTTGTTGGCAAGACCCCTATATGAACTCAGCAAGGGTCCCCCTGAAGAACCATTATCATCCTCACCCCAACACTCCTTCATTAGGTTCCGTCAAGCCCTTGTAGAAGCTCCAGCTCTCCATCTCCCTGATTTGTCGAAACCCTTCTATTTATACATTCATGAGAAGTCCAGTCAAGCTCTAAGAGTCCTAAGCCAATATTATGGCCCATTCTTTGCCCCAGTAGCTTATCTCTCCAAGCAATTAGACCCCACAGTTCAGGGATGAGCCCCCTGCCTATGAGCATTAGCCGCTGGGCAGCTCTTGAAGAAAGAAGCTCATAAACTAACTTTCGGGGCACCCCTTACCATTCTGTCCCCACATCACCTAAAAGATCTCTTAACCTACAAAAGTTTACAGACTCTCCCTCCCTCCAGACTCCTGACCTTACTGTCCTCTTTCCTCCAAAATCTAGACATTTCTTTCCTCCCCTGCCAGCCCCTGAATCCGGCCACTCTTCTTCCTCTACCCTACTCTCCTCATACTCCCTTGCATGATTGCCTAGAAGCCCTTCACGACTTCCTTCCGTGCCACTCCACGATCTCTGAAGGAGCCCTCTCACACACCGACCTCATCTGGTTTACTGATAAGTCCTCCTTTAAACATGAGAGCACCCACTACGCAGGATACACAGTAGTCTCTCTCGAAGACGTCATTGAGGCACGAGCCCTGCCCCCTGGTACAACCAATCAACAGGCCGAACTCATTGCAGCCACCAGAGCTTGCACTCTGGCCCGGGACACGTCTCTCACACTGTACACTGACTCCAAATACGTATTCCACATTCTCTTGTCTTATGCGGCAGTATGGAAAGAACGAGGCCTCCTCACCACAAAAGGAAATTCCATAACTAATTCAGCCTTAATTACTAAACTTCTAGAGGCTTCACAACTCCCACACTGACTAGGCATAGTCCACTGCAAATCACATCAGAAAGATGACTCCCCCATTGCAAGAAGTAACAACAAAGCCGACAGAGTAGCCCGGTCAGTTGCCCTATCAGAAGACACACCAGACAACAATCTGTCTGCCCTTGCAGTTTTAGCCTTATCACAAGACACCTTCTGTTCCCAGGACAAAGAGTCTCTCTTCTGCTTCTTACACGATCTGTTTCCTTCCAGCCCCCAATCTTTGATCCATTTTTTACAATCCTTTTTTTCTCTCTCTCCTGAAGACAAAACCCTCCTTAATGAAATCACCCGCAGGTGCACAATCTACCAACGCACTAACCCTAATACCCCCCTCAAAGCCCAACCCTTCCCAGCTCATCAAGCAAGGGGTAATGTCCCCGCTGCAGATTGGCAAATAGACTTCACTAACATGTCCCCTGTACAGCGTACCAGATACCTAATCGTGATAGTAGATACATTTTCAAGATGGGTCAAAGCTTTCCCCACCACTAACAAACAAGCGTCCGCGGTTGCCTCTATCCTCCTCACCCAGATCTTTCCTAGGTTCGGGATGCCCACCTCCCTCCAATCAGATAACGGCCCTGAGTTCACTGCCCAAATTATCCAGAACCTCTCCAAGTCGCTCTCGCTCCCCTCTCATTTACATTGTCCTTCTTGACCACAAGCTTCGGGAAAAGTAGAAAGAACCAATAGCACTCTAAAAGACATCCTGACCAAACTATCTCTAGAACTACACCTTGACTAGGTTCGCTTACTTCCCTTAGCTCTACTCCACATTCGAGCCCTCCCAGAGAAACCTTCCTTCTTGTCACCCTTTGAGATCATGTACGGCCGCCCGATTCTATGCCCGGGGCCCCCTTCCCACAAAGGACCAATTCCTCCCAATATGGCCCTTCCGCTACTCTCTCTCCTCCGCACTGAATTGTGGAAATATCAGGATTAGCTCCTTCCTGATCCATCTGCCTCCCAAAATCCTCCTGTCTTACAGCCCAGCCAACTAGTGTTTTATAAGCCGCCAGAGGATCGGCCTTCTCTCACCCCAAAATGGGAAGGTCCACACCCAGTTATTCTCTGCCCCCCCTCGGCCGCCAAGCTCTTACTGCCTGATAACTCTGTCACCCCTTGGATTCATATCTCCAAGTTGAAACCAAATACCCAGGACCCACCTTCTCTGGACACCCAAGACCCATCAGTCACAATGCAGAGTCCTTCAGATACAGCCCAAGACGCTGTCTACTCTACCACGCCTCATCCCTCTGATCCCTTGAAACTCCACATCTCCCGTTCACCCCCTTTGCCATCCATACCTGAATCATGACTTTTTCCTCCTTTACCGCTCTCTTGTTTTTTCTCCTCATTCCTAGTCTTCCCTGCCACCCCAGCCTCCTTTGTATGGCGATTCAAAGTAAGACAGACTTATATGCAGCATCAAACAAAAGTTACTGCCCTCATTGCCACATCAGACTGCCCTCTGAAAGGCTGCTCCGAGCCTTTATACCTCCACTTTCCTCCCTCCACCGAAGTGTTCACTAGCAGCTACCTTTATTCTCCCTACCTCTGCTTCCTCTATGATCAAAGACAAGCCTATTGCAGGCGGTGGCAAGACACCTACAGGGAATGTCCCTATAGGTCTTGAGCCATTCACTACATGAGTAACTCCCAGTACCCACAGTATTACTCCTCCAACCGTTTCATGAAATACCCCAACGGCTCATTCTCCTTATCAATCCCAGATCCCTGGGACTCTTGATGGGCCGCCGGGGTCACAGCCTCAATTTACTATGGGGGGTCCTCGACCCCTCACGGTACCCTTCATATGTCTCGAGAGTATGTTCCCTCTCACTCCCAGATCTCTCAAGTTGCATCAGATATCGGACATTCCAAAAAAGTCATTATCCAAACTCTTGACAGCACTTCTTCATCTTCTTATTCCTCCTACTCTTGGTTACAGCTTATTCAAGACACTACCATCTTTCTCAACCACACCCTCAACACCACCAATTGTTTCTTATGTGGATCACTACAGCACCCATTGCGGGCCACTGTGCCCCTTAATATTTCCAACTACTCCTTCCATGCAGAAGGACAACCCCTCCGTCCCCTGGCAGACATACCCCTATGGGAATCAGAATATGCAGATAATCTCACCATCCACCACTGTGTAGGCCCAGCTCCACCCCCCTCCAGCACACTTCACTGCCTCTCTACACCCCTACCTCTGGCTCTAAGACTTTCACTCAACCAGGATACTTCTTTTGGTGTAATGACAGTCTTTTCAACTCACTGCCTCCCAACTCCGATATACCCTGTATTCTTGTCACCCTAATCCCACAGCTTACACTTTACAGCATGGCAGAATTTCTTGAGCTCCAACCTCCCTTGCCCTCACGCACAAAAAAAGGCTGCTTTCCTTCCCATCATGGTCGGTATCTCTTTGACCACCTCAGCCATTGGGGCAGGGTTTTCGGGAGGAGCCTTGGGTCACTCTCTATAGGCAATTAGAAATCTCAACGACAAACTTGAGGGAGCCCTGACATCCACTGCTGATTCCCTAGCCTCTCTCCAAAGACAGGTCACCCTTCAAAACCGGCAGGCCTTAGATCCGCTTACAGCCGAAAAGGGTAGCACCTGCATCTTCCTTCGAGAGGAGTGCTGCTATTACATCAACGAATCCGGCATTGTGGAAACTGACATTACCAAACTCACCGACCTTGCTTCCAGCCTCCACTCTGCTTCCAATTCCAACCCATTCTCTTCAATACTAACAAACCCCCTCTTTACCTGGCTCTGGCCCATTGCAGGCCCCATAATAATCATTCTTCTCGCCTGTCTCTTCTTACCCTGTATAATAAAGTTCATCAAATCCCAAGTCGGAAAAATCTCTAATCAAACTTTCAACCTGCTTTTACTCAGGAACTATCAGCTTCTGGCCACAGAAGATCCTTCACCCTCACGTAACCTCCTCACCACCTGCTGAGATGGACCCCTCTCTCTGCTGGAAACTGTTCCTGGAAACAGTGGCCGCAGACTCCTGGTTCCTGACACCCGTATCCTCTTGGCACCATTGGAATCAACAAGTCCTCGACCTATGGTTACAAGGAACCTTCATTGATTTCCAACCTGAAGAAGTCCACATCTACTCGTCCTTACTGTGGGGAGTCCTATCAACCCTTTCCCCCAATCCTCAAGCCCTCACTCCCTTCTCCACCTCCGTTCAGCAGGAATCAGTCAGAAAGAAAGCAACGTCCACAACCCCATAGAGGAGAAAGGGGGGAATGTAGGGCCCCCACCAGTAAGATGGCGAACTTCCGGCTTCTCTTCCGGGTCCTCGGTTCCCGACTGCGCCACCTAAAGACCAATCACCTCTCTCCCCACTCCCACTCCAAGCACCTAGCCAATAGCCACCAGCCCTGTAGAAGTAACACCACAATCACCCCATGCTCCTTCCTATATAACCCAGCACCTTTCCCCAATAAAGCGGATTTCTCCGGTAAATTGCTGCTGTGTGTCGCTCCTTTCCTTTCATAAACTGGAGAACCAAAAACTCTAGAGGAACAAAGAAAGGATGATCATTTAACAGAGTAATTCAATTCATTCCATTTAATCCCAAAAGTACAGAATTAAAAATATTAGTTAAATGTTATAGGGAAACATACTATATTTAATATGTAGAATAACTTTCTGAGAAGCCTATTTAATGATGGAACAATCTGTTTCAGAGAACTACAGTTGACTGATGAATAACGTGGGTTAGGGGCACCAAGCCCCATGCAGTCAAAAATCTAAGTAAAATTCTGGGCTTCCTAAAAACGTAACTACTAATAGCCTACTGTTGACCAGGAGCGTTCCTGATAACACAGTTGATTAACACAGATTTTGTATGTTATATGTACTGTATGCTGTATTCTTACAATCAAGTGAAAGTAAGCTAGAAAAGAGAAAATATTTTTTCAAATTGTCCCAAATCTCCAAAAAGTTTTCCAATACATGTGTTGAAAAAAACCCACATAAGTGGACTCACCCAGTTCAAGCCTTTGTCATTCAAAGGTCAACTGTTCTTTCTATCATGGATTTCATGAGATCCAGGCTGGGAAAATGGCAGAGGGATTTTTGCATCAGAAGCAATTTTTTTTTCAATCTTGAAATTCCATGTTATCCATCAAAGATATGTGAACAGAAAAAGAAAACCTATCCAGGTAAAACTTCAATGGCACAAAAAAATATAATGGGAAATCCTAAGATTAAAGGAGCTTGAGGTTTCCATTAACTGATAAAAATGGAGAGAAAAGGAATTCTTGCTCAGGAAAGTTCTATAGTTATGCCGTGGGACTACAAATAATCCAACTCCGTTAATTGAAGAAATTGATATTTTATCCTGAAAACGTGTGTGTGGAACTCTTTCACTCCTGAGCCAAACAAAATTTGAGTGTCTTCTCAGTTTGGCCAAGGATAGTTCTGCAAAATTATGGAGGGGTTCAGGGATTTCGGGGCTGAGCAAGGAAAAAGATACAACCACCATGTGAGAGTAGCACACAAAAGTTTTATTTGGGGACACTGCTTTGACAGATTTTCATTCAGGAGAAATCCCTCATGACATGAGATCTTTCAGAGGTTACAGGTATGGGGGCCAACTCTCAGAAGGGAAGAGGGGCTAAGGAACCCTCAGGAGAAAGGGCGATCAGAGAGAAGGCCTACTTGTCTAGGTGACGGCAGCTTGGCGGCAGAGAGGGCCCTCTGTGTCAGAGCTGCCAAGGGCAACAGTGACTTGGGGTCTTTATCTTATGCACTTCTGGTAAGATGTTGGGCAGTTTCCTGGTGTATGCAAAGCAGGTAGGCTCCAAATGGCTAAAAATCTGCTTATTTGGATTATGTATAAAACAATTGGATATGTAAAAATTTTGGCTTTTGAGCTAACAGGATTCAGCCTGCTATGAAGAAGTGAACAACATAGGGGCCAATATACAAAAGCCATCACAGGTGGTCTTTGAAGTAACTAGATTGTGATGGCTTTTTACCCTTTGTCCTGTTTATTCAGATTTCAGTGCTCATGTTTTCTGTAAGGCTCCTATTGTGCCATTTTAAGTAAAATAGAGAATTATTTAAACTAGTCTACTATCCAAGTGTTTGGTTTTGTAAGAGAATTTATTTTTATTATGCTTTTAAAAAATTGGTTATAAAAGAATATGTTTAAATCACCCACAATCCCTTTTCTAGGGACTTTTCTAATTTACATTTTTCAGTCTTCTCTGTCTTTCTACAAGTTTCGTATATTAGATACACAAGAAAGGTTTTCAAAATTGGAATCATAGTACATGCAGTTTGTCAATACTTTTTCTTAATATTATATCATTAGTCTTTTTCTGTACACAAAATATTCCTTGAAGCATAATTCTTAAAGGGTGCGTGGTATTCCATTTTTTACCAATGTACTTTAGTTATTCTTCTGTTTGGAGATACTATTTTACACAAATTTTCTGGGAATATGTGATTTTATTTTTCTTTAGAAAAAATTCTTAGAAATAGACTGTATATTTGTGTATTTTTAGGATGTTTGCTACATGTTTGCCTGATAATTTTGTAGCAGGGTACTGCAATTGATTAAGGATAACTGGAAGACAGTAACATTGAGAGCCTGGTCTCAATGAACCTGACTCAGAGGAGCAGGGTCCAGATCCAAACTTTCTGATATACTAGCTGTGCCAGGTGATCAGTCACTGAACTTTATGTGCTTAGATTCCCTATGTGTAATATAGGAACAAAAGTATTAATCTCACCTGCCTAATACTGTTATTGTGAGAGCCTCATAAATTAGGGAACCTCTTGGAATTTCTGGACCTTTGGTGAATTGCAAACATGGTTTCAGTCTAGCTTCAGAGCACTGATAAATAGCTAATTGATTCTTGCCCCATTCTGCTAGGATAAAGTAGATTTTTACCAAAGAAATAAATGCATTGCTTTCATCAGAATGAATTTATTATGAAAAATGCTCCAAGAACAGTGAATGAATGCTTCATGAAAAATGATCAAGAAAAGGTTTTTGTGTCTTTTTTTAGGGGTTACCTGTGTTGAAAGGACTAGCAGTATCAAACTATTTTTTGAATGAACACCTTGCTTCTAAATGCTTTCTAACATGTTACCTCATTAGGATTTGGTTTCTTTATTTATCGTTTTTAGTGTGGACAGTGGGCTTAAACTAAGTATTGCCTACAGACTGCCTGTGTGAGCCTGCCCTCCAGTGATGTGATGGCATCCAGGTCCCCGCACGGAGCTATCCCTGCATGGCCTAACCTCTTTCACAGCCCCTAATCCTCTCTTTCTGGCCCAGCTTTCCTTAGCTGTTTCTGAAGTTGCTCAGGGAAGGCATCCCACAAGACCCTCCTTTGGGACAAATTGGAGCAGTACTCCTGCAGCCAGGTGGTGGTAGCTCTGTAGCTGTGGTTCTTCAGTAGGTCCCAGAGGCAGCAGCAGGAAGTGAGCAGTACCAGGATTGGCCACCAGGTGGCAGGTGGCAGGCCTTCACACCAGACTGTGCCAGGGGCTTCCCAGGGCCTGGCAGCTGAGCACATGCAGGCAGGCTCTACTGCTCTTCCATGCTGGTGGCCATAGCATCCCTCCTGTCCTGTGAGACTCCAGAGTCCCTGTCAGGCAGACAGAGCCTCAAACCTTACTGGCTGGAAGAGGCTTCCCCTGGACAGAATGCAGTTCTTCCAGCACCCAGGCCCTGTCCTGTCCACAATATGATATACAGACATCAGAGCGGACTTGGTTTGTGGGGCTCCACCTACCCAGTCTCCACCACCAGGCATGAAACATGGTCTGGAGGTGCTGAAGCCAGGGCCGTTATGGCAGCCGAGTGAGGAGCACGAGTGAGGCTGGTCAGAAAGGCCAGACTCTCAGGATGGTGTGGGCAGGGACCAGGAAAGGAGAGCGCTGGCGTCTGAGCAGCAGGAGGGTTTCTCTAGCCCACACCCGAAGGCATAGGGCTGGTAGGTGCCAGAAGCCCCACCCGAGGGCTCTCATACTGGCAAGTGAAGGTGATAGCTAAGAAATAAACATTTTGAGGCATCTGTTGGATGAGTTCCTTAGGCTGCTGTCCAGCTCCAGGCTCCACTCCGGGCTCAGCAGTAGCAGCTGAAAGAAGCATAAGGCTCTGAAGCTGGAGACAAGACTTCCGAGGCTCAGGCTGCTCCGTGGTAGCGCCTTTAATGGCAGCAGCTCCTTCAGTAGCACCTCCAGGTTCACTGAGCTTGGCCCCAGAGGAAATCTGTCTCCCTGCTTCCGCATTTGCAGCCTCGGAGATCCAAATAGGTGCAGATCCTGGCAGACTCAGGCCAGAAGCGCGCGTGCCCTGGGATGGGAGGCTGTGGGAAGAATCTCTGTTCTATGCACCAATTCTGGGCTCCTGGATAGATCTTGGAGTTTCCTTTTTGTTTCTACCACTCAAGTGGGTAAAATATGGAGTAATTGAATTACTTAATCAAAAGTAATTATTTCTTCCAGTTCTTTAATTCTGGATTCTTTGTTTGCTTTTGAGATAGCTGGGTGATCATTTTTAAAAGAAATGGCTCTGTTTATATTAAGATGATTTAAAACATGTACCTTGATAGATAAATGGTGTATCCTTTTGAAAGAAGATGTTTGAAATAGGTGTTAAAACAGAAGTAAATAAAGGGTAGGCATTCAAAGCAAAATAACCCAGCTCCTTTTAATGAAAACAGATCTTTGTACTAGTGGTAGGTAAGGGGCTTAGGTGAGAGATAGAAACATGTAGTTGGGAGGTCCCTGGGGAAGTTTTTCCTGTGTGAGAAGACTCATTCCACTGCATGATATGTCTCTCTTTCCACTTTTCTGTCTGTTCTGTGCATCTAGAACAAAAACTTCAAAGGCAGAGTTTACTGACAAGAACTTCTTTAGAGAAAAAGCAGATTCTGAGTGACATAGAAGCACTAGGGAGCCAAATTACTCCTCTCACAAAGTGATCCCCACAGAAAAGTCTTTGAGAAGCTCTGGAAAGCATGTGTTATAAGACTTACCAAAGACAGTAATTATCCCTTTCTAATGCATAAAATAGAAGGAAAGCTTAGATAAGTAAAATGTCTAAAAGTGTTGCTCCAAATTATATATTCCTTTCTGAGCACACTGGTTTTTAAACTCCTCTTCCTTTGTACAATAGATGGAGAATACATGTTCATCATAGGAAAATTAGGAAATGAACAGATACTAACATAAGGGAAGAAAAAATAGTCTAAGTTACCCATAATACTATCATTTTATATTTAATAAGCTTATATAGTAATGTTTCATGATCTACCTTTATCACTATGTAATGTAATATTTTATCTATTAAATATTTATTACACAAATCTTTATGTAATTTGTATAGTTACTGTCTTAAAACAACTGAAAAGAAATCCCTTATAAGTGTATCTTCTATATGCATATCTCCTCTAGAATATTTCTGAGATAAATCCAGATTTTTAGCCTGCAATGCCATGTAGTTCTGAAGGTGGCTAATAGGACGTAGTCTTAGTTTCCAGGAGAGAAGGCACCAAAGAATTCTTACTGATACTGAAGTCAGCATTGTATCTTACTGATACTGAAGTCACACTGCTTGTGTGATGTTGGACAACATACTTGGTTTCCTTGAGTCTCATCTATGAAATGAATATGACACTGTCTATCCTATGTCACAGAATTTGTGAGGATGAACAGAGAGTATGTCAAAGCATTTTATAAATGATAAAGAGCTTACAAGTGAAAGATGTTAATAATAGTAACTGAAATCAATTACATACATATAATATATAAGATCCTATTCTGATTAACCTCATTCATTCATCACAGCCACTCTAACAAAAGTATTATCATTAGGTCTATTTTATAGGTTAAAAAATGTCAAGAAAGAAAGACCAAATAGTTTGCATAAGTTCACATAGTAATGTACTTAAATTGGAAACTAATCTATTTAATCCCAGAGTGTTGGCCCTTCTTCTCTAGAGTAGTAGAAAAGTGTGGGTCCCATAGTTAGGCTGTGTGGGATCAAATACTATCTCAAAGAAAGTATGTTACTCATTGTGCCCATTTCATCCTTAGTAAATTAGAGTTATAATGATATGGACTTGACCTCTTTGGATTGTCTGAGTAGTAAATAAAGTAATATATGTGAAGGACTTAGAACTGTGCTTGGCACAAAACCAGTGTCTTAAATGTTAATTATTATTCCTTTCAATGTTATCAGTGAGAGCAAACCCTTGGTGGTCAATTTGCACATCTAAATGTGTTAAACTAATAAATTTACTTTCTCTTTTCTTGTGATATTGTTTTCCCATGCCCTTATTTTTTCTGAAATCTTGAACATACATAATGTTTGGTTTTATAAATAACTTTTACTTTGTGAGGGAGTTAGTTGCAATTGAAGGAGATTCAATGTTTGGAGAACTTAACAAGGGCTTAAAGGCAGCTAATGAACAGTATGACTCATATTTGAAAGTAAAAAATATGAAAAATCCTTTTTTCATTTCCCCTGAAAAAACCACTCACCAGCACAATTATTTTTAAATATCACTTTGCTATGTTCTTTTGAAAGTTTAAACGTGCAGAAAAAAAGAGAGCACAATCACCTTCCTGCCACCCCTAGTACCCTCCGTCTCTTCTGCTCTATCCGTGGGAAGCTGTTTGGCTTTGTTGTAGTGGTGTGTCAAATAATTTAATCCTACGGAAAGAGATGATCATAAGAGTATTTGGGGTTGTAAGAAAGATCATTAAAAAGCCAGTGGCTGCACAAATGTATTAATTTAGTGACCCAAGGTAGACAGTTCTGACATTATGGTGGGAATATCATCAGCCTTGACTACTTGTTCTTCAGTTCTTTATCTGATCTCAGCAAATTGAAAGGTCATATATAGAATTAGAAGAGGTATAGAATTAGAAAACATCCTGAGTGAACTAGATAAGTGAGAGGTCTATGACAGAGTTCTGGTAAGTAGGAATGACTAAGGAGCTTGACAACTTCCCACATCAAAGGAACAAATAGCTGTCCTACCTGGAATGTCCATTTCAGAACTTGCAAGTCGTTCTCATCTTTTGAGCTGAGAATCCTCTCTCTTTCCCAGGAAACTGTTGCAAGATAAAAAGCTCAAGGGAAAATTGTTACATGTATATTGTATTCTTACATCCTGGATTTTCTAGGGCAGTTTTGTTTTTGGCTTACATGATGAGTCCTAATTTAGGTTTGTAAAATATCATCATGGCAAATCTTTGTGAAGACTTTATTGAGATATTAATTTTTACAATAAGAGAGTGGAAATAAACTACATGTCTAATAAAAGGGTTGATGGCGGATGGAAGGAGGGTCTGAGTCCGAGCAGTCATTATTGTGTAGTGATGACATTCATTTTTCTCCTAATGCCCTTCTGAAAATTCCTTCTTATATACTTCACAGGTCAGCTTCAAACTACCTGGAAGGATAATCCTCCTAGAAAGTCATTTATCTCACCACATAAATATTGACAATCCATACCATATTAGTTGAGTGGAATATTACAGTTTTTAAAAAACAATAGTTGGTGCTATAAAAACTTGTTATAATGTGAGAACAGGTTTAATGTTATATTAAATAAAACATACATATAAATAAAAATAGTTGTGTAAACAGTGGTTAAATTACTTTTCTTTAAAATTTTTCCTTAATGTTATTTTAACAGTCTAAGCAACAGATAACAATGAATTGTCATTTTTTTTTAACTTAGTAATTTATTCCCAAGGAAACCATTTCCTTCTCTAATTTTTAGGATATATTCTACCATCTGAAACCCACTTAACTGACCCATCACGTTTTTGGTGACACTTCTTTTAGGTGAAAATATTAGTACTCAGAGTTCTGCATTTTTGAATCTTTTGATGTTATATATGGAACTAGAATCTGCCCTTTAGGGGATTAGAAAGAAGTAATGTGTAAAGAAAACAACATATGTCTGGATATAATTAGACTAGTATATTATTATTACCCCACAGAAATTTTAAATAATTACCTTCAGGGTTTATTTACCAGGAATGACCATATCAGAAAAATAATGAAGGCAAATGTGATAACCAAAACCAGGGAAAAATTTCCTTCTTTTATTTACAACCAAAATGACATAATTATAATTTTATTGATTCCAGAACAATCTGTTATCAAATAGAACATGGGAATTTTTACACATGAATCACATGAATTATCCAGAAAACCAAATGTGTACATTCCTTAGTTAATATGCAGTCTAATGCCAGAGGAACCCAACACTTCATTTATCTATGTAATTTGGCCACTTTATATGGGACTCCATAGATGCTAAATCATACCACTTGACCCATATTTGAAGATTTGGATAATTCTATAATTCTGGTTGCTTTTTGTTAGACTATACTGAAGATAATGACAGGATCATCTAGTATTTCTTAGATTATGTTGAAATTCCCCAGAACTTTCCTCAGGGCTGCCTTTATCTCCTTATTCCGAAGGCTATAGATGAGGGGGTTGAAGAGTGGGGTCACCATAGCATAGAACAAGGTCGCAACTTTCTGCAACCCAGCAGAATGTCCGAGACCTGGGCTCACGTACATGACCATCAAAGAGCCATAGAACAGAGACACCACAGCCAAATGAGACCCACAGGTAGAGAAAGCCTTACTTCTCCCCGTGGCTGAAGGCATACGCAACACAGCTAACAGGACAAGAGTATAAGATCCAAGGATGAAGAGGAAGTTACCGAAGATAACTAATGAGCTTAGAGTGTAGCAAAGTAGTTGGGTTGTTGGGGCAGAGGCACACGCCAGTGTAAAAAGGGGCCCTGGGTCACACACAACATGGTCAATAATGTTTGGACCACAGAAGGGCATCTGAGAGATGAGAACAATGGGGATTAGGAACCACAGAAATCCACAAACCCAACAGATACTGACCAGTTTGGTACAGAGATGCCCAGTCATGATATTAGGATAGTGCAAGGGACAGCAGATAGCAAGGTATCGATCAAAGGCCATGATAGCCAAAAGGAAACACTCAGATGTTCCCAAAGAGAAAAAGAAATAAAATTGGAGGAAACACCCGGCAAAGGAGATGGTCTTTTTGTCTGAGAGGAAGTTGACCAACATCTTGGGGACTGTGGAAGAGACATACCAGATCTCTAAAAAGGAGAAATTCCCCAGGAATATGTACATGGGGATGTGAAGTCGCCGGTCACACCACAGAGCCCAAACAATAGCCCCATTCCCTGTTATAGTCAGAGCATATGTTGCAGTGAAGAGTGAGAAGAGGAGGAGCTGAATCTTCCACTCACAAGAAAAACCTAGGAGTATAAATTCTCTTACAAAGGCAAAGCTGAAAGCTGGCTCAGAGACATTCATTGGGTCAGTAACCTGCAAGGACAAAAGACATATTGTTATCAGTTAGGACTAGTTGCAAATGTGTTCTTTTTTTCAGAGTAGAAGACAATGAACATGGGATCATTTTTCAAAAGAATCATTCATTAGGAACAGAATGTAGTTTACTTGTTTTGGGCCATATACTCTGAGTTTTGGGCAAGGTAGGTTGCTGGGTGAAACCAACTTTTGCCTGTTTCTAAACCTTTCCCTTACTGTGCTACCGTGATAGAAATAGGTTAAGTTAAACTCGTTTTGTAAGCTTGTTTGGGGCAGGATGATCATGATAGGTTCTGTGGAGTATATAATATGAAGTTGACACTTAATGAATATGCTAGTTTCCTATCCTAAACTCATCTTATAGTGCAATAGATTCAGTGAAGGTTTTAATGTTACTGTTTGCATCTCAGTTAAATATATTATTTAACATATTCAAATATGAAAAAGAAATGGACGTATTTTACAGCAAGTTGGTAGTAATCATCTTAAAGCCACTATCTCTGCATTTCTGTTGCTACTATTAGCTTAAGCATCATAAAAATGCAACATCATAGGCTACTTACCAACACTGTTAATATGGCAATGTTGCAATGTCTTCTGTAGAGAGCAGTGGCTTTAAGCTTTCGCTTAATCTTTCTCCTATACAGAAGTTTGTAAAATAACAGCTAGGCATGGGGTTTTACTTTTGAATTTTTTTTAAATAAAATTTTGGGATTGACTTTTCTTCTATGCTTGTTTAAAAATTTCCATTAGAAGAAAGAAGTCAAATATTTCCTTTCATCATAAGTAAACTTCCTTCAGCCTACATTCTCATGGAAAAGATGTCAGGGATCTGAGTTCTCTTGAATTTTTATGTATGACAATATGGAAGATGTGAGGTCCTGAAAGTTATGAGGGCTTACATTTTGGGCACACCCATAAAATTTTCAAAAGAAATCTTTCTTCCAACCTATTCTCCACATCAGTGCTCTGAATAGTCTATTAGGATGATTTGTGCTTATTTTAGTAATATGTATCTTTAAAAAAAATGCTCCAAATCAGAAATACTAGTCAACAATTAATAAGTAGCCTTAATCTTATTATTTGCTCAAAAACCATCAAATGATTTCATTATTCAAAAATTCACAAGTTGTCCAAAAATTCCACAGAGCAATAAATCAACATTAAGGAATTACAGAATGAAAGGGGATTGACACAGAGGTGTCATGACCCTCTATAGTGCTCAAAAGATAGTTTGACATCTTCCAAATCTCTAAAATATTACACTATTCGATAAAATCCTATACCTCTGTCTCCAGCTAGTGTTTTAATGCTTCACAAAAACTAAGAGTACACTTTCTTTATCACATGTTCTCCTGGGACTTGGCCTCAGTAGCATTTGGAAAGTTCTTCAAGCCATGGATCTTTAAAAAGTTTATGATTACACATTCTCTGAAGAATCAATAAAGAATAGTTGACTACTTTACTGAAGGCACCATTGTTTACAAATAGCTTGCCCATTTGAAATAGAGACTCCAAAAAGCACAGTTTGGGGAACACTAAGACACAATGTGTTATCTAAAGTTATAATATGAATCTCAGGGACATTTCTAATGTCTGCATATGGTGGAGGACACGGAAGTGAAGTGCAGAGAGCCCAGAGAGGAAAATGTTGAGGCTCATTGTACGACACTGCAGGATAAGTGACATGAACCTTTGTCCTACAATATTGAAAGACATTGACTGTAAACATTTGTAGAACTTAAAAATTAACTTTCAGAAGGGCAGCATGGTAGAATTCCTTAGATAAGAGCAAGAAGTGTCAATATATGTTAATTGACTGAAATACTTCAGAGGAACACATGGCTTCCCAACTTACATCAGAAAAGTATTTGCTTTCATTGATTAGTGTCCCTTTCACTTTTACCTTAAGGCACTTGGGGTCTGTGTGGTATGACTCAAATACCCCGGAGGGAATGAATGCTCATACCGTACAGTATAAAGTGACTGAGGACATCAGGAATCTATGCCTTATGAGCCCTGGTCTGTGGACCATAGACTGCCTGAGAAATATCTAAGAGCAAACTCCTCACGTTGATTACCTATTAGTCATACTACTTCAGTCCTTAGAAACTCCTGAGACATAGCTTTGATATTATTTGCCTGCTCAAACATCGTCAATGGTTTCATTATTCAAAAATTCCCAAGTCCTCCATAAATTGGTTTCCTGACTTTTCTTTCCCTACTACCTTTTACAGATAAATTGGAAACATTTCATTCTCTGAATAGCTTTTAATTTTCTACATTCATTTTTTTCTCGCTCATTTTCTCTGCTTGGAAATCCTTGTGAGCTCCATCTACACCTGCTACAAACTCCATTTAGCTTTCAAGGTCTAATTCAAGTGGCATTTTCCCATAATGCTTTCTCTTACTCCCTAACCAAAGCAACTTTTCATCTGTGAGTTATTTAGCAGTATTTGTATCTGTCTTATGATACTTATCACAACTGCTTTATTCTATTTGAGTACCTACCATTTCTCCCATCCCTAAAAGTCTTTGTAGGTAGAGGACAGGTATTCAACTTTGAATTAATCAAGGTCATAAAAATACATGTATTCATTAATTCTTATTAAATATTTTTTGAATAAATGACATTATATTTTCTATTATATGAATTTAATTATTTGTAAAATCAACACCTGGTGCACCAAAGTAAAAAAAGACAACTCCAAGGTGCGTGACAATATTACACTTTATTTATAGATGCTCAAGAAAGAAAGGGAGAAAGGGAGAGATCTATAAAGGTTAAAACTCATTATGAGGGGGGGCTTCTTAGAAAGCTCATTGAAGAGATGGCTTGAAATGTGACAGGATAGTGCTACTCCAATTGTGGTCAATGGGCCAATGCAGTCCTCAAATTGTTATCCACTTCATGACAAATACAGAAATTAAGGGTAAGCTTTTAGAAACATTTATAGGAGACTAGCATTATGTGTGCTGAATCTAATATTACAAAATGGCTGTATTTATGCTTTATATTTCATTTTCTGGTTAATTTTTGTTTTATTTTACAAGACTCTCAACAGTAATGAACTGGTGAAAAAAAGCTGGTCCTTTGCTTCACTTAGTTTCAGAAACAATGACTTAGAAGACAAGTAGAATTTAAACTGAATGAGGAGGCTTCAACTAGGGGAAACTGTGTGTGGGGAAGCTGGGTGGGGAGGGTGGTTAGCCATGATGGACATCCTTGGGGCTGAAGGCAGAGGAGAGGAAGAAGACAGGAGTGGGTGTGAATAAAGCCTTAGGGCAAGGAAGTGGCTTTGGTTAAACCAGAGAATGAAAGCGGAAGAAACAGGTTAGAGATCCATCAAATTAACAAATTGCTTCCCTAAAGTAATGTCAATCTAAAAAGTTTCTGTTTTTAAGATACATCCCCCCAAACTTGGAATTCTGCATCTATTTTGGGTTCCTAAGACACTTAGAACAATAGTTAGAGGACTGGATTAATTATCAATAAGCTCTTTGCCTACAGTTACTGCACTTAGTCCCTTTTTTCATGCTCCATTATACTTTGCCTTGATTAAATCTGCCAAAACTCACAGGATCTTTTCCCCATATTATTGTCTGGGTATTTACAGTATTATTGGTGACAAGAGTTAGGATCAAATCTAGAAAAACAATGATGATTTAGACTAATTCTATTTCAGTTGTTTAGTGTTAATGAATGAAGGGAATATGCTCAGGTGAGTTTCTCCTTAGCCTTGACCTGCTAATATATTTTATGATCATATATATTGTATTTCCTACAGGTCTCTGAGCCTCTGTTTCTTTGTTATTCAAACCTTTACCCTTCTTAAAATCATATAATTTCTATTGATTTTTTTATATTATGGAAAATATACATGACTTGAGATTCATCACTTTAACAATTTTTAAGTATACAGGTGAGTGATGTTAATTACATTCACATTATTGTGCAGTCATCACCACTACCCATCTCCAGAATTTTTTCATCATCCCAAAATGAAACTCTATACCCATTAAACAATAACTTCCTGTTCACACCTCTTTTATTCTATGAATTTGACTATTCCAGATCCCTCATATAAATTGAATCAAATATTTGTCCTTTTGTGTCTGACTTACCTCACTTAGTAAAACATCTTCAAAGCTCACGAATGTTGTAGCATGTGTCAGAATTTCCTTCCTTTTTAAGGACAAATAATTCCATTGTATATTTATATCACATTTTGTTTAGCTATTCATCTGTCAGTGGACACTTGGGTTGTTCCCACCTTTTGGCTATTGTGAATTATGAACATGGGTGTATAAGTATTGGCTAGAGTCTCTGTTTTCAGTTCTTTTGAGTATATACCCAGCAATGAAATTAATGGATCATATGATAATTCTATGATTAATTTTTGGAGGAACTACCATGCCATTTGCCACAATGGGTCTACTATTTTGCATTCGCACCTGCAATGTACAAATGTTCCAGTTTCTTTACATCTTTGCCAACACCTCTTATTTTCTGTTCATTTTCTTTATTTTTATAATAGTCATCATAATGTGTATGAAGTGATATCTCATGGTTTTGATTTACATTTATCTAATGATTAGGGATAATCAGCATCTTTTTATGTGCTTACTGGCCATTTGTATATCTTCTTTGGAGAAAAGTCTGTTCAATTCCTTTGCCTATTTTTGAATTCAGATGTTTGATTTTTTTTTCTTGAGTTATAGGAGTGCTTTATGTATTCTGGATGTTAACTTCTTATCAGGTATATGATTTGCAAATATTTTCTTCAGTTCTGAGGGCTGCTTTTGATTCTGTTGATGATATCCTTTGATGCACCCAAGTTTTAAGTTTTGATGAAATCCTGTTTCTCTTTTCTTTTTTTCAATGCCTGTGCTTTTGGTGGGATATCCAAGAAGTTACTCCCAAATGCAATGTCATGAAGCTTTTCCCTTATGTTTTCTTTTGAAAGTTCTGTAGCTTAGTTCCCACATTTAGGTCTTTGATCCATTTTGAGTTAATTTTTTTATATGATGTATAACCAGTAACATTATTGAAAGACTCTCCTTTCCCTACTGAATAGTCTTGGTATCCTTGTCAAAAATCATTTGACCATATAAACACATGAGGATTTATTTCTGGGTTCTCTATTCTATTCCTTTGGTTTATGTGTCTAACTGTATGCCAGTACCTCATTGTTTTGATTACTGAGTTTTGTAATATGTTTTGAAATCAGGAAGTGTCACATTTTGTGTTTTATTTTTTAAATTGTTTTTGTTATTTGGGATCTCTTGAGAGTCCACATGCATTTAGGATGAATTTTGCTATTCCTGCAAAAAATGCTGCTAAAATTTTGATACTTTATAAAATAGCAAATAGCAAGACAATTTGCTATTTCCTTGAATCATCCTAAAATGCAAATGATTTTTTTTGAGAGGGCATCTCTCATATTTATTGATCAAATAGTTGTTAACAACAATAAAATTCTATTGTTTTTATAGGGGACTCAATGCACAGTCATTAATCAACCCCAAGCCTATTTCTCAACAGTCTCCAATCTTCTGAAGCATAACCAACAAGTTCTTACATGGTGAACAAGTTCTTATATAGTGAGTAAGTTTTTACAAGAACAGTGCAAGGGCAGTCATATCACAGAAACTTTCGGTTTTGATCACGTATCATGAACTATAAACAATCAAGTCAGATATGATTTATATATTCATATATATATTTATTCATTTGATTTTTATGCTTGATTTATAGGTGAATCCCACATTTCTTCCTTATTATTATTATTATTATTTAAATAAAATGCTGAAGTGGTAGGTAGATGCAAGATAAAGGTAGAAGACATAATTTAGTGCTGTAAGAAGGCAAATGTAGATGATCAGGTCTGTGCCTATAGACTAAGTATTAATCCGAGCTAGACAAGGGCAACAAAACATCCACGGATGCAGAAGATTTCTCTCAAAACAGGGGGGGGGGTGAGGTTCTAAGCCTCACCTCTGTTGATTCCCAATTTCTCTCCTGATGGCTCCCCTGTGACTGTCCCTGTCTTAGGTTGTTCCTCCCTTGAGAAATCTTACTTGTCTCTGGCTAACCAGTCATCTTCCGGGACCATACAGGGAAATGTAAGTTGGTAAGTGAGAGAGAAGCAATATTGTTTGAAAAAGTTAGCTTTTTACTTCTTTGCAGATTTATGCCCTGTGGCTTCTATGCCCAGCATTTGTCTTGAGGTATGTTTACCACTTGGAAGAATTATGATACTCGGTAATTTTCTATATGAGGCACGAATTCTAATAAAGGGTTGTAATTAGAAAGGAAGAAGAAAAGCTATAGAAGTAGCAGAAGGAAGAAAACATGGGAAGATTGATTATTTCTTTGACATCTTCTTGTAGAGTAACATTAGCATGTATAGGTTTTAAACTACTAATTAAATTTCACATATACATTAACATAATAGGAATACAGCTACATAACAAAAGCAGACCTACAATTACCAGCCATATCCAGTGAAACCAAGAAAACCAGTTAGGTACCCTAGGCATTTGTGAAAACTTATCAATGATATAATGGATATTGTCTAACTGAATTTGAATAGTTTGAGAAAAATCAGACAAATTAAAACAACACATTCCTGGGAACTGTTCACATCCCATATGTTCTTTTAACAGTCTTTTAATAGTCTATAGTATCACGATTTTGGAGCACTGCAACTTACACTTCCCCTAATTCTTGGTTGAGTTCAGACAGTATAGATCCAGTCAAATTTGTTGTTTTACTGTATGCACAGGCCAGCTTAGATATCTCCTTCTTCATTCCAATGGCAAGTCTAGGAACCAGTGGGATGAATGCAGCTACAACTGCAAAAGCGCCAGGATCTTTGCTGAAGTTTTTCGATGTTCATCTTCTGGAATGACTCTTCCAGAGGATGTTGATGTTGGAAGTTCTTCTTCATATCATATCTTAATTCGTTTTCTGTGTAGCCAAATTAGGCTTTGATCTACTGTATAAACACAAACAAACCATTTGCCCACACTTTGATATGACCTTTATACCATTGTGAAGAACCTATTGGAGATCACCACACAGGAACTGCTTTTTTTTTAAGAGAAAGGAATATTATCAGAAAAATGTACTTCCATAGCTGATCATCTGACACCCTTTAAATGATCAAAATTAAGGATATGTAAAGCATGCAGTAATCGTTGATTTGCAGTTAGTTTTATCCTATCATGGAGTAATCCCCCTTTTCTTTCTCTTTTTTTTTTGTTATCATTAATCTACAATTACATGAAGAACATTATGTTTACAAGGCTCTCGGCTATACCAAGTCCCCCCACCAAACCCTATTACAGTCACTGTCCATCAGCATAGCAAAATGTTGTAGAATCACTACTTGTCTTCTCTGTGTTGCACAGCCCTCCCCTCTCTCCCACCACCCACATTATGCATGCTAATCATAATACCCCTTTCTTCTTCCCCCGCTTATCCCTCCCTACCCACCCATCCTCCCCAGTCCCTTTCCCTTTGGTACCTGTTAGTCCATTCTTGGGTTCTGTGATTCTGCTGCTGTTTTGTTCCTTCAGTTTTTCCTTTGTTCTTATAATTCACAGATGAGTGAAATCGTTTGGTATTTTTCTTTCTCTGCTTGGCTTATTTCACTGAGCATAATACCCTCTAGCTCCATCCATGTTGTTGCATATGGTAGGATTTGTTTTCTTCTTATGGCTGAGTAATATTCCATTGTGTATATGTACCACATCTCCTTTATCCATTCATTTACTGATGGACACTTAGGTTGCTTCCAATTCTTGGCTATTGTAAATAGTGCTATGATAAACATAGTGGTGCATCTGTCTTTTTCAAACTTGAGTGCTGCATTCTTAGGGTAAATTCCTAGGAGTGGAATTCCTGGGTCAAATGGTAAGTCTATTTTGAGCATTTTGAGGAACCTTCATACTGTTTTCCACAATGGTTGAACTAATTTACATTTCCACCAGCAGTGTAGGAGGGTTCCCCTTTCTCCACAACCTCACCAACATTTGTTGTTGTTTGCATTTTGGATGGTAGCTATCCTTACAGGTGTGAGGTGATATCTCATTGTGGTTTTAATTTGCATTTCTCTGATAATTAGCGATGTGGAGCATCTTTTTATGTGTCTGTTGGCCATCTGTATCTATTTTTTGGAGAACTGTCTGTTCAGTTCCTCTGCCCATTTTTTGATTGGGTTATTTGTTTTTTGTTTGTTGAGGTGTGTGAGCTCTTTATATATTCTGGATGTCAAGCCTTTATCGGATCTGTCATTTACAAATATATTCTCCCATAGTGTAGGGTTCCTTTTTGTTCTATTGATGGTGTCTTTTGCTGAACAGAAGCTTTTCAGCTTAATATAGTCCCACTTGTTCCTTTTTGCTTTTGTTTTCTTTGCCTGGTGAGATATGTTCAAGAGGTCACTCATCTTTATGTCTAAGAGGTTTTTGCCTGTTTTTTTTCTAAGAGTTTTATGGTTTCATGACTTACATTCAAGACTTTGATTCATTTCAAATTTACTTTTGTGTATGGGGTTAGACAGTGGTCCAGTTTCATTCTCCTACATGTAGCTGTCCAGTTTTGCCAGCTCCATCTGTTGAAGAAACTGTCATTTCCCCATTGTATATCCATGGCTCCTTTATCAAATATTAATTGACCATATATGTTTGGGTTAATGTCTGGAGTCTCTGACCTGTTCCACTGGTCTGTGGCTCTGTTCTTGTGCCAGTACCAAATTGTCTTGATTACTATGGCTTTGTAGTAGAGCTTGAAGTGGGGGACTGAGAACCCCCCACTTTATTCTTCTTTCTCAGGATTGCTTTGGCTATTCGTGGTCTTTGCTGTTTCCATATTAAATTTTGAACTATTTGTTCCAGTTTGTTGAAGAATGTTGCTGGTAATTTGATAGGGATTGCATCAAATCTGTATTTGCTTTGGCAGGATGGCCATTTTGACGATATTAATTCTTCCTAGCCAAGAGCATGGGATGAGTTTCCATTTGTTAGTGTCCTCTTTAACTTCTCTTAAGAGTGTCTTACAGTTTTCAGGGTATAGGTCTTTCACTTCTTTGGTTAGGTTTATTCTTAGGTATTTTTTTTTGATGCAATTGTGAATGGAGTTGTTTTCCTGATTTCTCTTTCTGTTGGTTCATTGTTAGTGTATAGGAAAGCCACAGATTTCTGTGTGTTGATTTTGTATCCTGCAACTTTGCTGTATTCCGATATCAGTTCTAATAGTTTTGGAGGGGAGTCTTTAGGGTCTTTTATGTACAGTATCATGTCATCTGCAAATAGTGACAGTTTAACTTCTTCTTTACCAATCTGGATTCCTTGTATTTCTTTGTTTTGTCTAATTACCATGGCTAGGACCTCCAGTACTATGTTAAATAACAGTGAGGAGAGTGGGCATCCCTGTCTTGTTCCCGATCTCAGAGGAAAACTTTCAGCTTCTCGCTGTTCAGTATGATGTTGGCTGTAGATTTATCATATATGGCATTTATTATGTTGAGGTACTTGCCCTCTATACCCATTTTGCTGACTTTTTATCATGAATGGATGTTGAATTTTGTCAAATGCTTTTTCAGCATCTATGGAGATGATCTTGTGGTTTTTGTCCTTTTTATTGATGTGGTGGATGATGTTGATGGATTTTTGAATGTTCTACCATCCTTGCATCCCTGGGATGAATCCCACTTGGTCATGGTGTATGACCCTTTTGATACATTTTTTATTTTGATTTGCTAATATATTTAATTGAGTATTTTTGCATCTTCATTCATCAGGGACATTGGTCTGTAATTTTCTTTTTTGGTGGGGTCTTTGCCTGGTTTTGGTATTAGGGTGATGTTGGCTTCATAGAATGAGTTTGGGAGTATTCCCTCCTCTTCTATTTTTTGGAAATCTTTAAGGAGAATGGGTATTATGTCTTCTCTGTATGTCTGATAAAATTCCGAGGTAAATCCATCTCACCCGGGGGTTTTGTTCTTGGGTAGTTTTTTGATTACCGTTTCAATTTCTTTGCCCATAATTGGTTTAACTTTTGTGTTTCTTCCTTGTTCAGTCTTGGAAGGTTGTATTTTTCTAGGAAGTTGTCCATTTCTTCTAGGTTTTCCAGCTTGTTAGCATATAGGTTTTCATAGCAGTCTTTAATAATTCTTTGTATTTCTGTGGAGACTGTCATGATTTTCCCATTCTCATTTCTGATTCTGTTGATTTGTGTTGATTCTCTTTTTCTCTTAATAAGTTTGGCTAGAGGCTTATCTATGTTGTTTATTTTCTCAGAGAACCAGCTCTTGGTTTCATTGACTTTTTATATTGTTTTATTCTTCTCAATTTTGTTTATTTCTTCTCTAATCTTTATTATGTCCCTCCTTCTGCTGACTTTAGACCTCATTTGTTCTTCTTTTTTCAGATTTGATAATTGCGATGTTAGACTATTCATTTGGGATTGTTCTTCCTTCTTTAAGTGTGCCTAGATCGCTATATACTTTCCTCTTGAGACTGCTTTTGCTGCGTCCCACAGAAGACGGGGCTTTGTGTTGTTGTTGTCATTTGTTTCCATATATTCCTTGATCTCTATTTTAATTTGTTCGTTGGTCCATTGGTTATTTAGGAGCATGTTGTTAAGCCTCCATGTGTTTGTGAGCCTTTTTAATTTCTTGGTACAATTTATTTCTAGTTTTATACCTTTGTGGTCTGAAAAATTGGTTGGTAGAATTTCAGTATTTTGGATTTTGCTGAGGCTCTTTTTGTGGGCTAGTATGTGGTCTATTGTGGAGAATGTTCTATGTGTACTTGAGAAGAATGTATATCCTGTTGCTTTTGGATGTAGAGTTCTATAGATGTCTATTAGGTCCATCTGCTCTACTGTGTTGTTCATTGCTTCCATGTACTTACTTATTTTCTGCCTGGTGGATCTATCTTTTGGGGTGAGTGGTGTGTTGAATTCTCCTAGAATGAATGCATTGCAGTCTATTTTCCCCTTTAGTTCTGTTAGTATTTGTTTCACATGTGCTGGTGCTTCTGTGTTGGGTGCATATATATTTAGAATGGTTATATCCTCTTGTTGGACTGAGCCCTTAATCATTATGTAGTGTCCTTCTTTATGTCTTGTTACTTTCTTTGTTTTGAAGTCTATTTTGTCTGATACTAGTACTGCAACCCCTACTTTCTTCTCTCTGTTGTTTGCCTGAAATATGTTTTTCCATCCCTTGACTTTTAGTCTGTGCATGTCTTTGGGTTTGAGGTGAGTTTCTTGTAAGCAGCATATAGATCCATTCTGTTACTCTGTGTCTTTTGACTGGTGTATTCAGTCCATTTACATTTAGGGTGACTATTGAAAGATATGTACTTATTGCCATTGCAGGCTTTAGATTTGTGGTTACCAAAGGTTCAAGGTTAGCTTCTTTAGTATCTTACTGCCTAACTTAGCTTGCTTATTGAGCTGTTATATACACTGTCTGGAGATTCTTTTCTTCTCTCCCTTCTTATTCCTCCTCCTCCATTCTTTATTTGTTGGTTGTTTTATTCTGGCTCTATTGTGTTTCCTTTAACTGCTTTTAGTGGGTAGTTGATTTTATTTTTTGCTTTTAGTTAGTATTTGGTTGGTCTGCTTTCTTTGCTGTGATTTTATTTTCTCTGGTGACATCTGTTTAATCTTAGGAGTGCTCCCGTCTAGAACAGTCCCTCTAAAAATACCTCGTAGAGGTGGTTTGTGGGAAGTAAATTCCCTCAACTTTTGCTTGTCTGGGAATTGTTTAATCACTCCTTCATATTTAAATGATAATCATGCTGGATACAGTATCTTTGGTTCAAGGCCCTTCTGTTTCATTGCATTAAATATATCATGCCATTCTCTTCTGGCCTGTAAGGTTTCTGTGGAGAAGTCTGATGATAGCCTGATGGGTTTTCCTTTATAGGTGACCTTCTTCTCTCTAGTTGCCTTTAAAACTCTTTCCTTGTCCTTGATCTTTGCCATTTTAATTATTATGTTTCTTGGTGTTGTCCTTGTGTCCTTTCTGTTGGGAATTCTATGTATTTCCATGGTGTGTTCGATTATATCCTCCCCCAGTTTGGGGAAGTTTTCAGCAATTATTTCTTCAAAGACTCTTTCTATCCCTTTTTCTTTCTCTTCTTCTTCTGGTACCCCTATAATACGTGTATTGTTCCTTTTGAATTGGTCACACAGTTGTCTTAATATTGTTTCATTCCTGGAGATCCTTTTATCTCTCTCTGTGTCAGCTTCTATGTGTTCCTGTTCTCTGGTTTCTATTCAGTCAATGGCCTCTTGCATCTTATCCATTCTGCTTATAAATCCTTCCAGAGTTTGTTTCACTTCTGTAATCTCCTTCCTGGCATCTGTAGTCTCCTACCGGGCATCTGTAATCTCCCTCTGGACTTCATTCCTTAGCTCTTGTATATTTGTCTGCATCTCCATCAGCATGTTTATGATTCTTATTTTGAATTCTTTTTCAGGAAGACTGGTTAGGTTTGTCTCCTCAGGAGTTGACTCTGTTATCTTGGTCTGCCTGTAATTTTGCCTTTTCGTGATAGAGATAGTTTGCCTTGCTGGCATGAGTGACGGCTGGAAGAACTTCCCTTCTTATTGTTTTGTGGCCTTCCTCTCCTGGGAGAACAGTGACCTTGATTGGCTTTTGCTGGGCAGCTGCATGCAGAAAGTGCTTCTGATTCTTGCCTGGCTGCTATGGAGTTTATCTCCGCTCTTGCTGTGGGCGTGGCCTGCCTCAGGCTTCTACTCCGATATGGTGGAGCCTCGTTGGAGGGGGTACGGTCGGGAGGCTATTTATCTCTGTGAGAGGCCTCTGTGCTCCCTGCTTCCCAGGGGGTTAGAGTGCCCATAGTTCCCCAGATTCCCTTCTGCTGGACTGTGTCCCAGGACACTTCCGTCTGGCTGGGGGGGGGTCCCTGTCCCTTTAAGACTTACAAAAAGCACTCACTTTTCTTTGTCCCGGGTGCGCCATCTGCAGGGACCTGCTCATAGGTCTTACTGTCCTTTTTCCCTTGTTTCCAGCACCTCATGCATGCACTGTGTCTGCGCTCTGGTGAGGATGGCTAGGGCTTGCTATTTAGCAGTCCTGGGCTCCCTCTCCCTCCCCGCTCTGACTCCTCTCCTCCCACCCGGAGCTGGGGTGTGGGGTGCTTGGGTTCTGCTGGGCCAGGGCTTGTATCTTACCCCCTTTGCGAGGTGCTGGGTTCTAGCAGGTGTGGATGTGGTCTGGCTGTTGTCCTGTGTCTTCTGGTCTCTCTTTTAGGAAGAGTTTTCTTTGTTGTATTTTCAAAAATATATGTGGTTTTGGGGGGAGATTTCCACTTCTCTACTCATGCCGCCATCTTGGATCCACCTCTGCAAATGATTTTTATGTGTTGATCTTATAAATGTGCTTAATTTATTAGGTCTAGGCATTTTCTTGTGGATTTTTTAGGGTTTTCTACATATAAGAAAATGTCATTTGTGAACAGAGATTGTTTTACTTCTTTTTCAATCTGAGTGTCTTTTTTATCTTTTTCTTGCCTAATTGTTCTGGTGAGAACTTGCCATGCTCTGTTGGAAAGTGGAGAAAGTGACCATTCTTTTCTTATTTCTGATCACAGGGAGAAGCTTTCAGTCTCTCAGCATGATGAATGATGTTAGCTGAGTTTATGTCATGTGGCCTTTAAAATATTGAGGGTTTCTTTCCATTCTTTGTTCATTGAATGGTCATTGTCATTGTTTAATAAAAGGATATTTACTTTCATTAAATATTTTAATGATCTATTTTTAAGTTTCCTGATTTTTCTATTAGCTTCATCCTGCTATGAAGCCCATAAAGTGATTTTTTAAAAATTTTAAGTATTACATTTTTCAGGTCTAGATGTTTATTTGGTTCTTTTTTATATTTTCTATATCTCTGCTAAGGTTTAATATCTTTTCATTCATTATAAGCATATATTCTTTTTCTTTTTGAACAGTTGTAATAGCTACTTTAAAGTCCATATATTATAATTATTAAAATATAGCTTATTTCACATAATGGTCTTTGTTGTGTTGATCACCCTTATGAAAGTATGACATTTCCCTGATTCTTTTTATGTCAAATAATTTTGGATTTTATCTAAGATATTGTAAATATTCTAGAGACTCTGGACTATTTAATATCTTTGAGTAGTTAAAAAGCTTTTTAGCTTTCAGTTGACTTGGTAAACCCAAATTGCACACTCTGTCTTGCCTGTGATGGGTGACAGCCCAAGTCTTAGTTTGAGTCTTTTAAATTTAGCAACAAGGTGCTTTGAGTCTGAATGTGTGAGACTCAACTGGAGAACTGGGTAGAGTTTTTACATGGATTTTGGGATGTTCCTTTTCTTTAGCTGTCTCTTTTCAGGATTTCCTTCTCCAGTCCTGGAGGTGGTGGTTGCTCTGGGGTCTGCCCTCCTGTTCTTCAGAACTGAAAGATGGTGTGTTTCCTATTGGAAACGTTAGTTACTTCATGCTGTATTATGACTGTAACCTGCTCTCATGTGAAAACCATAAAAATGTGTGACTTACCTCATGTCTGTCCCTTCTCAAATTTTGACATTCTTTGAAAATTTTTGGTTTATTTTCTAGGGCTTTTAGGTAGTAGTTTTTTGGTATTTTTTCTCCCAGAGATTATAGCTGCTATCAGAGGTATGGTTAATGTTTTAGGAGCTTACTTTACTATGCCAGAAGAAAAACTACATATGTATTTTATGTACAATAGGTAGAGATACAGAGTTGAATGTAGATATGGATGTGAGTATGTTATATGAGGATTTTTATAAAAAATATAAAACTAGAGATGATATAGTTTAGAAGAGGCACCTTGTGGTTAACAAGGCATCTGGCTTAGAATATTTTAAGGAATCTTAAGTGGAAGAGAAATTCAACTTTTATGTGTGACCACAAGTGGTGGAACTAAAACCAATGGAAGGAATGTTCAACAGCCTATAGGGAAATTCTCCCTGAGCTCTCTTGCCTGTGGTATGTGCTTATAGAAACCTCAAGTACCTAAGGAGGTCAGCCTTCTCTCTCACTATTATCCTGTGTGTCCCCATTACTCCAAAGAACTTTCAGTTTCCTGAACATTCTGTGTTCTATTTCACCTCCAGGTGTTTGCACTCTCCATGTGTTCTGCCTGGAACATTCTTCCTCTTATTCCTTATCTTTCTATCATTTCCCTTCTAATCCCTCTAGTTTTAGCTTGGTGTCCCTTACTCTGAAAGCCCAGAATAGGTGGCCAATGTACACCCTCTGCGTGACCCCATAGCATTTGTACTTCCCTATCACAGCATTTTCCTCATTATACAGAAATTATTTGCCTGTTTCTGTGTCATCCACTGGTTATAAGCTCTATGAGAACAGATTCTGAGCATATTACAGAGTTCCATGCCTGGTACCTACTAAAGTCTCCATCCATGTTTGAATACATGATATTAAGACTGAGTTGGATTTTAATAAACTCTGGGGGTCACTCTCCCTTCCTCAGGAGACCTCTTACTGATGGAATTATCTGCACAAAGAACAACAGATAAATGGGAGATGAGGTGCCATTTTTAAAAGTAGCTGGTGAGTGCAAGGTTATAGTCATTGAAGACATTGGTTCAGATTTAGGACAGGTGGATATTTTAAAATTCTCCCTTGAATCTAAGTCAGCTGGGTCTGTGACTCAGATCTTTTGCTTAAAAAGCCATACTGGTGCAGGCCCAGCGAAGCCAGAATAGGGAGGCAGAGCTGAGAGGAGAGACCCAGTTCAGGTGAAGATAGGAAGTGAAAGAGAAGTGAAATAGAAAAGGTGATGTTCCTCCCATGAATGGGTAATGCAAGAGTTTCATATTTTATGGAAACAGGAAGTTTAAGACCAGGAGGAAGATCCAGAATTTTAGGACTTAATAACCTGCTTCTATAGTAAAGCATGGTTCCAAATGAATCAGGTTTCGACAAATCAGATTAGTCAAAGTGACTCCTCTTCCCTTGGGAAGTTGCCCAGAGAGTTTGGCAGAAGGTGGAGGCATATGGAGAAGAGACTGAGTAGTCTCTGCCCCTTAACAAGTAAACCAAAAAAGCACAACGTATTATTGATTTACTTGTCTATTTCCTCCATGGATTATTTTTTGTGTATTATTCAGATCTATTATCTCATGACTATTGAAACATTTTATAAACTCTATAAAAATTTGTTTAATTAATAATGGAATGAATATGTAGAAGTATCTTATTGTCTTGGCAGAAATCAAATAATTTTCAAAATATGCAATAGGTGACCTGTGAAGAAAATGAGGTTGCCACCTCGGGTGAATTCAATAGGTTAGGCAACCAGTTGTTGGGATGGCCCACTAGATGTATAGCTGAATGAGATTATGTAGAAGTTTCTTTCTACTGTTAAGAACCTGTGACTCAATGCAATGTAAATCTTATAATATTAAAGATGGTTCAGCAATGATTACTCATCATTTGGCAAATGCTCTCATTACTGTGGTCATAGTACCTAGCAGGGAAATATCCAAAACTGTAGAGAGTGTGGATAAAATGAGAGTTCCTGTGGCCAGGATTCTCACTTGGCCGTGGTTGACTAGCTCACCAGTGGGCAATACATGGTTGTTGAGTCTATATAAAGAGCTCCGCCCAGTGCTCTGGGCATGACACGGTGGCAGGTCTGCAAGGCTGCAGGAGAGCAGAGCCGAGGCTGGAGTGGTGGCAGCACAGAGGACAGAGACCCAGAGGATGGCTGTGCAGGATGACTGTGCAGAGAGGCCCGGAGAATGGCTGTGCAGGAGGGCTGTGCAGGCAGAGGGGCCCAGAGGCAGAGACTGGCTGCCTGCAGACTCACTCTGAGTGAAAAGGATTTTAGTGACTGACCTGCCACCTGGAAATAAAGTTGGGTATAACCCTTTCACCCCAAGAATGTTTTGCTGTCAATTTCTTTGGTCACATTGAATCTATAGCGACCTTGCCCGGGGCTGAAACCCATTGACAAGACAGAGAGTTTTGTAATTCCCAATGTATTTTATGACAGCACAAAGTTGCCAAGGTGAAGTGGTTTTGTCCTTGTATGAGAACCAGACTGCTTGTGAGGAGGTTTAGGTTTGGAAAGGCCAAGAAGTAGAAGTTTTTGAATGTGTCTAGTCTGTTTGGGCTGCTATAATAAAAAAATACAATAGCCTGAATGGCACGTAAACAACTGGAATTTATTTCTCACAGTTCTGGAAGCTGGGAATACAAGATCAAGGCCCCAGTAGGTTCAGAGTCTAGTGAGGACTTGCTTCCTGTTCACAGATGGCTGTTTTATTACTGTTAATCTCACATGGTGGAAGGAAGCTTTCTGGAACCTCCTTTAAAAGGGTACTAATTTCATTCATTATGGCTCCACTTTCATGATCTAATGACCTCCCAAAGACCCCACCTGCTATACCACCCCATCCCTTTGAAGATTAGGTTTCAAAATAAGAATTTGGGGAACATAACCATTAAGCCTATAGCATGAAAATTGTAAGGATTCCAGGGCAAAGGAATTCATATTCCCCTACTCAAAAACGATCCTTTTCAGACTTAGCAGTGAAAATAACTGATTCATAAATGACAAACAATGAGTTTCCATTTTGATATGTAGGAGCATTTCTATAAAGAGCACGGTATTATTAGCTAGAACTCTGGCTTGCCATAACCACAATAGAGTTCAATTGTGAAGCAACAAAATTATAACAGAATGAATAGTGCCTGTACAGTGAGAACACTATTATTAGGAACTACCTGACATGAAGGCAAATTCTCTTCCTATCAAAAACCAGAAAGGTGTGTGATCCTTGAGAAGCAGAGCAGAATATGTGGAGACGAAGAGAAAGGGAGAGTGGTAAAAGGAGAGGAGAGGAGGGGGAAGAGACTGAGACCACTCTCAGATTATGGTAACTGCAGTCTATAATTTCTCAGAGCCTTTAAGGAGAATGCACTCTTTGAGTGCCATCTTTTGCATAGATTTTAATAGTAATTTAAGAACAGCAGCAAATAAGAATTATAGAAATATAGCTTAGGATTCTGTAGAGAATTTTAAATTGTAGTAGTAGTAAATGGAGTAATTAGTCTTTGTCTTCAGTTATTGCATTAACTTTGTACTGAAGAAGAACCACCGGGACTTTAGCTGGTGGGAGTGTGGACAGTGCAGGTAGAGCAGAGGGTCAGCAGAGAACACCTGAGGAGAATAATGGAAGAAGAGGATTTGAACAGGACTAGGGAAGAGTTTTATTCTTGGCCATACCCAGCTGTGATTTCCACAATCTCTTGATGAGAAGGAGTCAACACTTAACTTCAGAACGCATAGTTTTTTTTTTTTTTTAAAATAATTATTTTTTATTGAAGGGTAGTTGATGCACAGTATTACATTACATTAGTTTCAAGTGTACAACACAGTGGTAGAACATTTATATACATAATTCTAGGTTCCAGCTATCACCCTACCAAGCTGTTACAATATCTTGACTATATTCCTTATGCTATACATTACATCCCGGTTACTTACTTATTTATTTATTTATTTATTTATTTTTTTTGTGAGGGCATCTCTCATATTTATTGATCAAATGGTTGTTAACGACAATAAAATTCTGTATAGGGGAGTCAATGCTCAATGTACAATCATTAATCCACCCCAAGCCTAATTTTCATCAGTCTCCAATCTTCTGAGGCATAACAAACAAGTTCTTACATGTAGAACAAATTCTTACATAATGAATAAGTTACATAGTGAACAGTACAAGGGCAGTCATCACAGAAACTTTCGGTTTTGCTCATGCATTATGAACTCTAAACAGTCAGTTCAAATATGAATACTCATTTGGTTTTTATACTTGATTTATATGTGGATACCACATTTCTCTCTTTATTATTATTATTTTTAATAAAATGCTGAAGTGGTAGGTAGATACAAGATAAAGGTAGAAAACATAGTTTAGTGTTGTAAGAGAGCAAATGTAGATGATCAGGTGTGTGCCTGTAGACTATGTTTTAATCCAAGCTAGACAAGGGCAATAAAACATCCACGTATGCAGAAGATTTCTCTCAGAACAGGGGGGGTGAGGTTCTAAGCCTCACCTCTGTTGATCCCCAATTTCTCACCTGATGGCCCCCCTGTGACTGTGCCTGTCTTAGGTTGTTCCTCCCTTGAGGAATCTTACCCGTCTCTGGCTAACCAGTCATCTTCCGGGGCCATACAGGGAAATGTGAAGTTGGTAAGTGAGAGAGAAGCCTTATTGTTTGAAAAGGTTAGCTTTTTACTTTTTTGCATATTTATGCCCTGTGGCTTCTATGCCCAGCATTTGTCTTGAGGTATCTTTACCACTTGGAGGAGTTATGATACTCGGTAAATTTGATATGAGGCACGAATTCTATTTAAGGGTTGTAATTAGGAAGGAAGAAGAAAAGCTATAGAAGTAGCAGACAGAAGAAAACATGGGAAGATTGATTATTTCTTTGACATATCTTCTTGTAGAGTACAGAACGCATAGTTTTTAAAAATATGTATTTATAATATGCTTAGAATAACTGTTTGGTAAAAAGCATATAGTTCATTTATGGTGGAGATTTAGTGAATCTAAATTAGCCTTTTTATCAACACTATGAATTTTCATGCTAAAAGAATCATTCCAGACAGAAATATGACTTAGATGGGCCAGAGCTGACAATTGCCCCCTTATTTGTTTCCAAGAGTACATAGACTAGGCATTCCTCTGACAAAAAGGTGGCTAAGTCAGAGCTGTTTCTGGTATGATGCATTACATTTTACATATATATATATCCTGCCTTATTCTCTGACTTTTAAGTTACTGGAATTGGAGTGGGTGTGTGTATAACATATTATTCAATTTTCACAAGGCCTGAATATTAAATTCAAAAGTGTAGATCTAGATACAAATCAGCCTGGCTAGGCAGCATCCTATAAGGAGGCTCATTACCTGACCTTTTCACTCTGTGTATCAGGATCTTGATCTGAAAATTCCAGTAAATCATAGTTGTATATCTGCCAAGAATTGCATTTCTCAACTGGGGTGTGTGAATATAAGACTCATCTGTAGAGATTTTGTTACAAAGTTTTCATGCAAAAGACCCATCATTAATCTGAATTAGAGTCTCCAGGGACAGGGATCAGGCATGTATAATTTGTAAAGAAGGTATGATTTTGACATATTCTCTAGTTTAACATCAATGATCTGTAGTAATACTTGAAGTAGAGCAGTTACTTAGGAATTTGAAGAAGATACAGATTAAATATGATATTAGGTAGAATGTGTGCAATAAACTACAGGTGTTACACAATATGAAGTGGAAATATGATACTAAGTACTAGTTCCTTCTCATGAAATTAGTGGTTATAATAACACATAGTAATATATTTTGTTCTGAAATATATTTATTTATCAGTGTCTTGACTATGCTAATAATTTCCTGCATGTCCTATGTTTTTACACAAGGACATTGTGTTTTTTTTGGTACAGGTGTTTCATTTTGCATGTGCATTTGCTGACAACTCATGTTAAGATAGTCTTTGTCAGTCATATTTTTCAGAAAGCCTGATTTTTCTTCAACACACTAACATTTCTGCTTCATGATTTAGGAATGTCTATATTATTGGTATACTTTGTATCCTTTCTCTCTAATTTGAGTGTAGTATTTTGACTAGTTAACTCTTTGTTCTAATACCCATGTTTTCAGCTAAAAATTCCCATTGTAGTACTGGGCATTTTGGTGGGGCAGAAAATTTACTTCCAAATTAAAAACTATACTGAGAATGGATTCTTGTTGATAAAAGTATGAAATATCATAATGATGGAGGTATTTTAGTGTTCACTCTTTGCTAGGGTCTCTGATGAGCTAATTCATTTCATCCTCACAACAGCACTATGAAGAAACTTCTATTGTTATTGCTACTTTAAATATGAGGTGATGGAAGTATATATAAAGACTCCTCACCCACCTCTAATTTTAGCTCCAGAGGTGGTAGGCAATCCCTTGGGAGCTCAGAATCAGTCTAACGCAGCTGTTTCACCTCAAGTCTTTTCCATGTGTCTTCCTGCTTTCTTTCCGGGGCCTTTTCTGAAGTTATAGCTGCTAGCTTGGCATATAAGCCAATGCATTTTGGAAACACAGGGAACTAACGTCTCCATGTGCAACCCCAGTTAGTTGATAAGTGCCTTAGCCACAATGCCATTCAGATGGACAATTCTCAGAGGCTTTAATGGAATCAAATCCTTACTGATTATAGTAACTTCTTATTCCTCATTCCAGCTTCCTGAAACCACTTCCTGATAAGCTAACTGTATCCAAGTCCTTGCCTCAAGTTCTTTTGTGACAAAACAATTGTGTTGGAGACAAATAATTGTAGACCACTAAAGGATTTAGTGTCTGACAGCTAAATTCACAGGCAAGATCAGTATTTCAAATTATTCATTTAGTGCCCCAAATAGAAGTTTACATCTTTGAGAAATATAGAATATTGAGGTCAGAATAGGTGAAATGTAAGCTTCATATCTGAAGTTGGAGAAAACAAATAGTGAGAGAGGATGTGTGAATAAGTCCTGAAGATTCAACAGCAAGTGTGTTCTTAGGCACAGCAGCTTTAGTAGAGTGTACGTAAAGGAAGTGGAGGATCTGGAACTATCCATGCTGTCTTGGAAAGTCTTCATGTATCCCAGGGGTATACAAAACCCAGTTAGAGACCTAATTTTTTAGAATATTGTTCACACATAATACCACCCAAACCAAACCAAACAAAAATAACCACAGGGTATTTGGGGGTATAAATGGAGGAAACATATCCTGCTATCTATCTCAAAATTGAGAAGGAGATCTGTTGTAGAGGGGCTTTGCCAAATGTAATAGATGGTGACTTTCATGGGGGTCTGAGATTTCTTTTAAATCTGATATAAAACATGAAAACAGAATTCATCAGCATTCATATTCAATTAAAATTTATTGCATGTTTTCTGTGTGCTAGGGGTTTTTACAGCATTTATACTCATGATCTCATAAAAACCTCATGCTAGTTGTTCTCTGGAGTAAGAAATACCATTCAAATTTTAGTTGAAATTAAATAACATGCCAAATTTGTATAATTGATTAATGGAAGAATTGAGTTCCTATCCAGATCTTCTGATTTAAAGTCCCATATTCTTTCAAAGATAACACAATAAGATTGAAAAAGAGATCTTGGTAGAAGTTGAACAGAAATACAAGGTTTTCTCCCTCCTCACCACAAAATACACATGTCCAGTATTGTGTTGATTGAAGTTTCCTTAACAGTAGTCCCTACCCCACACAATCCCAGGCAAAATTAAGTGTTTCTTTCTGTGTTTCTGTGACAACTAGTACATACATTAATTCAAACATTTATTGTATTTTGTGGTAATTATTTTCTTACCTGCTATCTCTCTTGATTGTTGTTTGAGGGAAGAGATTGTGTCTGACTTATCTGCATGTTTATCTTCATAATCCAGGGCCAAGCACAGTGTCTAACATGGACGAGGCACCCAGTGATTATTGAGTGAATGACTATACAAATCAGTGAAAATAAAAGGTGGTTATTTTGCCCATATTACACTAAACTAGATTATTCCACATTCCTCAAGGACATACTGCCAAAGACTTTTAAAGACATTTTAAACTTTCCAGAACTTTCCAGAGAGCATTTATCATTTCCTTATTCCTGAGACTGTAAATCAAAGGGTTGAAGAGTGGTGTCACCATTGCATAGAACAGAGTCATGATCTTTGGCATCAAGGTAGAATGGCTGGATCCAGGGCTCACATGCATCACCATAATGGTCCCATAGAACAGCAGCACCACAGACAGATGAGACCCACAGGTTGAAAAGGCCTTGTGCCGACTGGACGCTGAGGGCAACTGAATCACAGCAAGTAGAACCAAGACATAGGAGATGAGGATGAAAAGAAAGCTAAGGAGGATGACAAGGGAGCTTAAGGTGTAGCTGGCAAGCATAGTCATAGGGGCAGGAACACACGAAAGGGCCAGCAGTGGGCCTGAGTCACATACAAAGTGGTCAATTGCATTAGAGCCACAGAAAGGCAGTTGGGAGATGAGAATAACAGGCACCAGATACCACAGGAAACCACACACCCAACAGGAAATCACTAGGTTGAAGCAACGGTGTCCCATCATAATTGTGGCATAATGCAGAGGATGACAGATGGCAAAGTAGCGATCAAAAGCCATTGCTGAGAGAAAGAAGCACTCAGTGGAGCCCATGGAAAAGAAAAAATATAATTGAAGGAAGCAGCCTGTGAAAGAGATGGACTTAGTCTCTGAGAGGAAGTTGACCAGTGTGTTTGGAACAATGGAGTTGACATACCACATCTCCAGGAATGCAAAATTTCCCAGCAAGATGTACATGGGGGTGCAGAGATGCTGGTTCCAACACACAGCACAGATGATGGCTCCATTTCCCAAGAGAGTCAGGAGGTAGATGATGGAGAATAACATAAACAGGACGACCTGAATCTCCCTGCTGCAGGGGAGACCCAGAAGGATGAATTCACTCACAGACTCAGAATGGGGTTCTGATCCAGTGATGTTCATTTAGTCTGTAAGCTGTGCTGCAATGAAGCATTATTACCATGAAACTAAATCCTAACAATTGAGCATAACACTCAAGGTCCTGCTTGATCTGATATTTATTTACTCATATAACTTAATCTCTTTCCTTGTGCCCCTGTACTCCAGTAAGGAAGGATAGTTGTACTTCCACTAAATGATATGCTGCTCTTCCTACCTATGATGTCTGTTGCTTCTTTTTTCTTTCCTTTTCTCTTTATCCATTTGCCCATCTTTCTGTGCCCCTTCCTTTCTCTTTCTCCTTTTTACTTACATATTTACTTTTTTTGGCCTGGGTAACCTGTACTTGTAGTTCACACTGTTCATGAATTGCCTCTTTCATGAAGTTTTGCTAGACTCCTTATCATGTACTAATTCTTTGTTTGCCATAGCATCAAATGCATGTGTGTGTAAGCTTATACTATGCCCTATTGTAATTGGTCACTTTTCTATCTCTTTGCCAGTCTGTGAACTTTATGAAGGCAGAAGTTGTATTTTTCATTTCTCCATTACCAATGCCTAGCACATTATAGTCCACTTCATAGACGTACCAACATGCTCGCTGAATCAACTTTAAACAAGTGAATCATTGTTTTTTAAGCTAAAAGGAATAAAAAGTAACATTCTGAAAGCTACAGTATTTTTATACATTAAGGTATACATTATACTTTGTATCATGGGTATTTTTTTTACATGTCTTTATTTACTGGACTATAAACAGAACAGAGGCCAAGTGTCAATTATCTTTTATTCTTTTTTAGTACCTAATGCATTATTTTTTAGGCAATATGTACTTCATAATTGTTTGTTAAATGAATAAATATTAATTTAGTTAACTTTCTACCTGAAAGCCTTACTTATTTCAAGGAGTTCCTTACTTATACAAGGAAAGAACCATTCCTTTGGACCTTGAAGCCAGGAGGGAGGTTGTAGGAGCAAGGGTAGGCCAAAAAGAGGAGGTGGTAGACCAGTATGGTGTACGATTAGGGTAACCAAATGGATCTATTTGTCAGGGGCTGCCCCAATTTGAACTGAACATCTTGCCATTCAGGAAACCCATCAGGTCCAGGGAAACAGGGGTGGTTGGTCACCCTATATGGGATCCTGAAACTGACTCAGACTACCTCAGAAATGTATATGCACTGGTACCTGTGGATCCTATTGAAGTCCATTCCCTTTTCTCAGTTGTCCATAGAGAAAAAGGAAAGGACCTAGTGTGACTCATGAGAGCATGGGGAGGACACACTGAAGTGCCGAGAAGACACTTGGGAGTCATGACAAGGGGCAGCAGAAAGTGCTTTCCCAGGACTGCTTGACGTTCTGAGCAGTCTGAGTACTATAGTTGTCAGCTGAGACCACACACCAGATGCATAAGCTGTGTGGAAATACACAGTCAAGGTCTTAGGGTGAGGAGATGTAGCCCTGATAATTCTTCAGATTAAATCACTCAGTAATACAACACTTCTGGACCCAGAATGTTTCCCTTGAGCAACTCTACTTTTCTATGCTCTGGTGGTCCCACTCAGGCAATTGCTACTTTAATTCAAATTTCTCTAAAAATATTATAGAAGGAAATTCTCCATGAAACCCTTGGACAAAGGGAAATACAACTGGAGGAAGCAGCCAGTGAGACAGATTAACTTAATATTTAAGAAGAAATAGGGGTTGTACTCTGATCTAGATTGAGTTGGTGATTTTCCAAAACATTTAATGATATGGTTTCTGATCAGTCTAATGAAGAAAATGAATAGCAATTTAGGGAAAAGAAGGACCTAAAATAGTTTAATTTGGTTTCTTCACATGAGGTAAGGAAATACTTCACTTTTCCCAAGGAGCATTCTGGTATTATTATAGAGTACACTTATGCCCAAAACACCCTTCAGAAGAATTCTTATTTACACTGGGCTGTTACTTTGATATGGCCAGGTTTTGTACCTGGGTCTGCTTCTCTCAGCTTGCAGTGATGTCATGAAATCTGTTTTACCAGATAGAAGCATTACTCTGATTTCTCTATCTGTGGCTAGTCATGAGTTAAACAATTATAAGTAGATGTAAGTAAAAACCAAACATGAAGACCTAACGTTCTTTAACTTTTGAAATGCATTTATGAAGCATCCCAGAAGTAGTTTGTTTTTCCTAATTCCAAAACCTGGAAGTAGGTGGTAATTGCTTACTGTGGCTTTTGTCTTCAGTTCTGTGTCTCTTTGGAACCCTGTAAGGATGTGCAGATACAACTTCTAAAATAGAACCAGGGAAACAATATTTTCAATCCTGTTTAACATTATCATCTATAGATTATTAGTCATAACTGAACTCTTCTTGTTTTTAGAAAAGAGCATACTCTATGTAGAAGTTGTGGAAAAGCTAGAAAATTAATGTTTTAGAAGACAGATTCATCTGTACTTACCTCAGTTAATGACAAACACCACAACTTTGCCAAGGAATTGAAGATTTTTTGGATTTTGTCCTTCAGATCTTTCATCAAGAATACCAAGAACAACAAAAAATTAAGGTTATTTCTCTAGAGAAAAAGGGGCAGGTACATGATGTGATTTTTACATACCTGCCAACTATGCCTGGGAGGACCTGGTTCAGCTGTGTCCTTTCTCAGCCTCAGTCTCAAAAGTGTGGATTCCCATGACCTTCGCTGAAAAACAAACCCCCTTTTGTACAATTAACTGTGTAATGACTGCCAAGAGTCTCGTCTGGGGAGCTGTCTGGAAGATGATGTAGACTTTGGGAGTAGTTTCCAACTTTTAATTTGGAAGAAAGGATTCAAGTATCACCTTTAAAACAATTTTAATCTAGAAATAGAGTTCTAGAGAGGACTTCATTTTCTACTTCTCTACTCAGTAGTCCATTGGGCAGGCTGGTCTCCCAGACCATCATCTCCCTTTACCTTCTGTGGTTAGATGCCTTTGGGAGGGGAAGTAGGAAAAATAAGTAGTGTTGTGAAACATGTGGCGCTATCTCTTGAACTCAAAACTAATTGTGAATTGTCCTTTACACTGTAAAACCAAGGTTCCTCTAGGGAAAGATGACAGTCATATAGTTAGTCCCCAGAAAGGTGTAAAAAATAAAAAAATAGATACTTCTCTGTTGTGAGGAAGAAAAAAGGAGCAACCTATAGAATATGGGACCTTTGTCTCTAGGTCATGAAGTAAACCCATTATAGTATATTTTTGATTTTCTTCAGAATCAATGGTCTAATCTTACTAGCTCTGTACTGTCATAGCATGATGATTTCTCAAGATTCTTGAAAATATTCTCAATATCTCCCAAGCTTTTTTGTGTGTATGTATAAAAAATGAGTTATATTCTTTGATAAGTGTAAGGAGCCAAAATAATCATAATCCAAAAGTATTTTCCCTAACATGTTTTCTACATTTTATTTAAGATCTTACCATCTAAATACCTTTATAGAGAATTTTTGAAGTCAGATATAGTATATATATCAGAATAATATAATTAGTGCATTAATGCCTTACTTCTATGGATGGGGAGAGGTTGAGCAAAAAAATACTTGAAGTATTGGCCATTATAGTGCAATGTGGGTATTCTGAGGATCAAGAATCAGTTTGGGGTAGCAGAACCACAATACGTACATGGTGATTGGCAATGGAAGCTGTGGGTAAAATGGCACTATTTCTAGAATCTCTCGCCTAAACTTAGTCCATCTCCATATCAATAGGTGATTACAAGCATGGGGGGAGCAAGGGCATATCTGGACTGGAGTGGTTTGGTGGAACCCCTTTTTTTGCAGCTGGGACACGAGAGTCATGGATGTGCAGAAGTGGATGACTGCCTATAAGCAATAAATGGGTTTCTCTCACTTTATTTCTCTCTTTGACTGATTTCAGCTTCAAAGATTCTTTGCCCCAGGCTGGCAACATATTTTCCCCCCAGAGTTACACCTGGTGGTAGTCAGCAAGACCTCTGAACCCCAAATCTGACTTCATGGATGTGACACTTGGGTGGGCTGCCCCTAGAGCTGGTGGGGAGATAACCTGGATAAAACTCCCCTGTGGGTGGTGGGGATGTCCCAGTGGCTGCTTCAGTGGGGGGTGATGACTCACCCTTCCTTCCAGCAGCAGTGGATGGTGCAGCTTCACTTGGGATCCCCCCCATCTGTGGGGTTTCCACTTGGGGAGTCCCTAGTGGGAAAACTGGTCTAGGGTAAGGCACCTCCTAGAAGGGTGGAGACACCGGAAGCTGTGGAATTAGCCCTCCATGAGATAGAAGGCTGCCTAGAGGCCATGAGTGGCTGTGTAGCAGCCGGGGTTGTGGGATGTCTGTTTCTTGAGATAGTAGAAAGGGTTACTGAAGAGACACACTTTGGCATTGCTTGGAGGAGCTGGCAATAACTTATGGGATGCCTTTAAGAAAGAGAGACAGTTATTGAGAAGACACGTTGCACTCCTGGAAGATACATTGGTAGTGAGGAAGGAGGGAGTAGGAAGATTTGCATTGCAGGAGGCCATGTGGGAGGGGGAGCCAGGAGCTGTGCCTTCATCCTGGGAGATGGTAGAGAAGACTGGCACTGCAGTTTGACCGAGACGGAGGGTCAAGTCCCCCACCTTGAGGGACATGGTGGGGGCTGAAGGCTACGTGTAGAATTAGCAACTCATTTGTCCCCCGTGAATGTACAATGTGTCCTGGTAGTGGTGGACACAGGAGCTGAATGTTCTCAATTTATGGCAACCCTGAGCATATTTCTGGAACCCCTGCTGTGATAGATGGCTATGGGGGTAAGGCAATTAGAGTGAAGAAAGCCCAAGTCCCATTGGGGATAGGGCATTTACCCCCAAAGGAGTATACTGTGTATATTTCTCCTATCCCTGAATATATTTTGGGGGTGGATATCCTGCAGGGCCTGTGGTTACAGACCATTGCAGGTGAGTTCAGACTGAGGACACGTGGTAAATGCAGTTCTTAGGGGTCATGCTAAGCACCCATCTGTACCTCTGCCTGTACTTCAGTGATTGACAAATACTAAGCAGTATAAATTTCCTGGGGTCACAATGACATTGTAGAATCTCTAGAGAATTTGGAGAAGGTGGGCATCATAAAGCCCACTCATAGTCCTTTTAATTCCCCAGTGTGGCCAGTGAAAAAGCCAGGTGGCTCCTGGCATATGACCATGGAATACAGGTAATTGAATAAAGTCATACCCCCTTTGCATGCTGCTGTTCCCTCTATAGCAGTCCTATGGACACCCTCAGTTATGAACTAGGGATGTATCATTATGTTGTGAACCTTGCTAATGCTTCTCTATTGACAGCACAGGAAAGTCAGGAACAGTTTGCCTTCACGTGGGAAGGCTGGCAGTGGACATTCACTGTCCTTCCACAGGGACACCTCTACAGTCCCACCTTTTGTCATGGACTTGTAGTGCAGGACTTGACCACATAGAAGAAACTGAAAATGGTGCATCTGTATCACTACACTGATGATATTATGCTCATCTGATTCTCTTTCCAATTTAAAAGGGGCAGTTCCTAGACTGCTGCAACATCTACAGGAGAAAAGATGGGCTGTGAACAGCACCAAGGTTCAGGGATCTGGTTTGTCAGTAAAGTTCTTGGGGGTTGTCTGGTCAGGTAAAACTAAAGTTATCCTGGAAACAGTTATAGACAAGGTCCAGGCTTTCCCTACCCCTACCACTGTGGAAGTATTACAAGTGTTTGGGTGTTTTGGGCAGCTGGAGAGTGTTTATCCTGCACTTGGCATAAATTCTGAAGCTCTTATACTGTTTGGTACAAAAGAGTGTTAGTGAGACTGGGATGAAATGTGCATTTGCTTTTAATGCTGATAAGCGAGCAGTCAAGATCATACAGGACTTGAGTGTAATGGACTCATCAAGGCCCTGTGAGTTGGATGTTCATGTAACTGAAGATGGTTATGGATGGAGCCCTTTGCAGTGGCTTGAATGGACCCACCAATTAATTGGATTCTGGTCACAACTGTGGAAAGGAGCAGAAGTCTGGTACACCTTGATAGAGAAGCAACTGGCTTTTGTGTACCACGCCTTGCTGGCTACAGAGCCCATCACTGGAACAGCTCCAACCAAGGTAATAACCACCTATCCCATCGTGGGGTGGGTGCAAGATTGGACCCAAAGGCCACAGAGTTGCATGGCACAGATGCCAACACTGGCCAAATGGGGTGCATACTTAGAGCAGCATAGCACCCTCTGCAATAGCCCCTTAAGTGGAGAACTCCAACACTTATTGGGGCCAGTGACATATACCAGTGGAAAGCAGGAAGAACTTGTTTTTGAGTCATTGGTAGCTAAGAGTCCTTATCAGGAGGTAAAAGCCCCTATATCTGAAGGTGCTTGGTATACAGATGGCTCCAGTTGTGGGCAGTCCCTGATGTGGAGGGCTGTGACTTTCCATCCTGAGACTGAGACAATATGGATGGAGGATGGAGAGGGGAAGAGCAGCCAATGGGCTGAGTTGCACGCAGTATGTCTCATGATCACCCGGGAGCCCTCCCCTATAGTTGTCTGCACTGACAGTTGGGCCGTCTATCGGGGCTTGACCCTGTGGCTACCGACATGGTATCATGCCAACTGGATTGTTGGTCATCAGCCCCTTTGGGGCAAGAGTTGTGGAAAGACCTATGGGTCTCTGGTCAGACTAAGACAGTTACCATATATTGTGTGACTGGTCATTTGCCTTTGGCATCCCCAGGGAATGATGAAGCAGACATAATGGCCCAGGTGCGTTGGCTAGGAGGAAAGCCTGCCTCTGATGTAGCCCAATGATTGCATCAGTGTTTGTTGTATGCAGGTCAAAGACAGTGTGGGCTGTAGCTCATCTGTGGGGCTTGCTGTTGACCGTTGAAGTCAGCAGAACCTGGAAGGAGTGTCTTGTGTGCTCTCAGAGGGACTTATACCAAGTCCTGCAGCAACATGGGACAATAGTAAAGGGGTCAATACCTCATGTCAGGTGGCAGATAGACTATATTGGGCCTCTGCCCATATCAGAAGGATATCGATATGCCATGACTTGTATGGACACAGCTACTGGCCTGTTGGTTGCTTTGCCTGCATGTCGGGCAGATCAGCAAACCACCAAGTGGGGCCTAGAGTGTCTCTTTGCAGCCTATGGCTGGCCACAGGTGATTGAGAGTGATCTAGGCACCCACTTTATTGGACATGTGATACAAGAATGGCTGCAGCAATTAGGAATAAAGTGGAAGTTTCATGTACCATATAACCATACCAGGGCAGGTATGATAAGAGGTACAATGGTTTGTTGAAATCTGGCCTGAAGTCAGACACTAATAGTCTATGGATCTGGTCAGTTCACTTATGGACAGTGCTACAGCGTTTGAATGAGAAGCCCGGAAAAGGAGCCTTGAGCCCTGTGGACATGCTTACACACATTGTTACCTCTCCTAGACAGCTGTATGTGCAAACCAGGCTATGGCCAGCAGAGAAACATCCTGCTGCCAGCCCCAAATGCATTAAACCCTGGAGACTCTGTTGAGTGGATGTGGCCCTGGAGATTCTGTTGGGTGAATATGGCGATGACTGGCCCTTCTGGTACCTTGGGGATGAGGCCTGGAAGCTGGTTTCCTGTGTGTTCCTGGAGTAACAGCAGAGTGGCCCCCACAGATCATGATAATATACCCAAAACATCTGGGAAGTAAAAGCATTTTACAAGGGAAGTTATGTTTTATCTTTATGGCCAGTGTATTTATAGCCCTATATATTGACCAATGTGTAACTCCCACAGGGAAAGAGTGAAGGTCTGGTGTGGAGGAAGAGGAAGAGATCCCATTCCTGCCACTGTCCTATCACAGGACCACTCTCTTGCATGTATCCTACCTGATGGACAAGATTTGCCTATGCTGGCATCATTAAAACAGGTATCTTATCGCCCTTAAGGTAATTTTTTTCTATAGTGCCTGTGGCCCAGACCATCCTCTGGCTGCAGCTGCTGTGTGATGATTGCTCTGAACTCCTTACCCATTCAGCTAGTGGCACCTGTGGAATGCGCAAGCTATGGATTTAGCCTCAGTAGGACTTTGAAGCTAGCTGAATCCTCTGGCTTGAGAATTATCATGATTTTATTGTGGTTGTTATTCTAAGTAATTAGTCTGGTTACAGAGCTCCAGATCTGTTGCACAGAGCCCACTGTGGAAGATGGGGAGTGAGTAGATTGTGAGGTGAGATTTTTGGAGGGATGGGCTGTGGGTAAAACTGCAGTATTTCTAGAATCTCTCGCCTGGCCTTAGTGCATCTCCTTATCAATAGGTTGAGTGGAGTAGTCCATTTCCATATTAATAGGTGATTACAAGGGGGAGTGAAGGCATATCTGGACTGGAGAGGTCAGGTGGTGACCATTTTTTGCAGCTGGGTCGCAGACACAGGAGAGCAGAAGTGGACAGCTGCTTGTGAGCAATAAATGGGTTTCTCCCACTTTATTTCTTTGACTGATTTTGTCTTCAAAGGCAATTTGCCCTGGGCTGGGAACATGTTTCACCCCAGTGAAGAAATAATAATTCTTATGTTAGTCTTCTCAGGCTGCTGTCACAAAAATATCATAGATTGGGTGGCATATATAAATGAAAAACATTTTTTTCTCACAGTTCTTGAGGCTGGATGTCCAAGATCAAAGTGCCAACAGATTTAGTGTCTAGCAAGTACCCGTATCTTGGTTCATAAACAATCCTCATGTGGAGGAAGGGGTGAGGGAGCTTTTGGGATCTGTTTTAATGCTGGTATTAATCCAGTTCATCAGAGCTCTACTCTTGTGACCTAATCACCTCCCAAAGCCTTCACTTTGAAATACCATCACATTGCAGGGTAGGTTTCAGTATTTGAATTTTGAAGGGGTACAAACATTCAATCTATAGCAATTACTTTGGTTGAAAGTTGTAATTAATATGGGTTGCTGAGATTCTATTAAAAGCATAGGTGGCAAGGAAATACAAATGTATATACAAGATAACGAACGTGTTTTTGTTTTATGTTTTAATTTAAGCATAAACATTAGAGCAATGCATGCAATGAAGAGTAATTGGTTTTAAAATATAAATGTCATTTCCAGGATGTGAATTAAGATGATAAAAGGTAAAACTGGAGGTGAAACAGAAAGTTATAGAAGTCTGAAGGAGAGGAAACTTTATTTGACTTAATGTACCTGCAAAATTTTTTTCTAATGACGAATTTTATCTTGGGTTAATTTTGTAGCTGTTTCTTAAAAAAAGTAATGTTTTAATGTCAATTATTCTACTAGGAAATGTTTATTAGTGCAAAGATTAGTTGATTGGTGAATCGTTGTCTGGAATAAGAAGATGATGGATGACTTATTAATTCTTAGTGAGAAGCCATAGATTTGGGTTTTCCCGAGAGCAATGATTTCAGTGACGGGACGTGTTTCTGTGAGGGACCCTGGACGCTATGCTGACAGAGTTGTGACAGGAGATTCTAACTCCTATAGGGCCTGAATCTTCTAAGCCAAAGTGGATCCTACATCTTCCTGTGTTTATCTCATCTTTTCTCCCCAGCCACCACTTTGCAGGGGAAAGGAAAGTCTTACAGCTGGACAGACATGAGAACATCTTCTCTAAAGAGAAATGTCTGACACTATCCTGCTGGCATGCTGAACTTCCTGCCCTTATCCAAAAGTGAAATCCAAGAATAAATATGACCTTTTAGTCATGTTAAAATATTGTTTAACAAGCCCACTTAAGGGTAATCTAATTCTAGGGGGATATAATTTTGTTTAACTTAGTATTTACTATTTATGGGAACTCAGATGTACAATTACATAGTTTGATGTAATAGAAAACTCCTAAATTGTGGTAATTTTCTTTTTAGCATGGTAGAAATGAAAACCCCACAGGTTAATGTTGTAGTGTCCTGTAGGACATTAAGCGGTTTACAAATAACTTAAAATTTTATTTTAGTGTTCTTTTTCAGACTCTGATTATAAAAAGTCACATTTTATATTCTCTTTTGAACTGGCTCCATCATCCTGCTGTCCATCTAATTAAAGAGATAAATACTTTTTTTTATACTTGATTTATATGTGGACACCACATTTCTCTCTTTATTATTATTATTTTTAATAAAATGCTGAAGTGGTAGGTAGATACAAGATAAAGGTAGAAAACATAGTTTAGTGTTGTAAGAGAGCAAATGTAGATGATCAGGTGTGTGCCTGTAGACTATGTGTTAATCCAAGCTAGACAAGGGCAATAAAACATCAACAGATGCAGAAGATTTCTCTCAAAACAGGGGGGGTGAGGTTCTAAGCCTCACCTCTGTTGATCCCCAATTTCTCACCTGATGAGCCCCCCTGCGACTATGCCTGTCTTAGGTTGTCTTCCTTGAGGAATCTTACCCGTCTCTGGCTAACCAGTGATCTTACGGGGCCATACAGGGAAAAGTAAAGTTGGTGAGAGAGAAGCCTTATTGTTAGAAATGGTTAGCTTTTTATTTCTTTGCATATTTATGCCCTGTAGGTTCTATTCCCAGCATTTGTCTTGACGTATCTTTACCACTTGGAAGAATAATGATACTTGGTAAATTTGATATGAGGCACGAATTCTATTTAAGGGTTGTAATTAGGAAGGAAGAAGAAAAGCTATAGAAGTAGCAGGCGGCAGAAAACATGGGAAGATAGATTATTTCTTTGACATATCTTCTTGTAGAGTAACTTCAGCATGTATAGGTTTTAAGCTACTACTTAAATTGAGCACACACATTAACATAATAGGAGTATAGCTACATAACCAAAGCATACCTGTAATTACCAGCCATCTTCAGTGAAACCAAGAAAACCAGTTAGGCACCTTAGGCATTTGTGAAAACTTATCTATGATATGGTGGATATTGTCCAACTGAACTTGAACAGTCTGAGAGAAGTCAGACAAATTAAAACAACCCATTCCTGGGGAATGTTCACATCCCTTATGTTCTTTTAACAGTAAATAGTCTGTAGTTGTAAGATTTTGGAGCGCTACAATTTGCACTTCTCCTAATTCTTGATTGAGTTCCAACAGTATAGATCCAGTCAAATTTGTTGTTTTACTGTATGCACAGGCCAGCTTAGATATCTCCTTCCTCATTCCCATGGCAAGTCCAGGAACTGGTGGGATGAGTGCATCTACAGCTGTAGCAGTGCGTGTATCTTTGTTGGGGTTTTTTGATGTTCATCTTCTGGCATGAATCTTCCAGAGAGTGCTGATGTTGGAAGTTCTTTTTCATATCGTATCTTAGTTCATTTTCGGGGTAGCCCAATTAGGCTTTGATCCTCTGTATAAACACAAACAGACCCTTTGCCTATACTTTTATATGCCCTTTATACCATTATGTAGAACTCATTGGAGGTTACCACACAGGAACTGACCTTTTACTTTTTTATTTTTTGGTATCACTAATCTACACTTACATGATGAATATTATCTTTACTAGGCTCTCCCCTATACCAGGTCCCCCCTATAAACTCCTTTACAGTCACTGTCAATCAGCATAGCAAAATGTTGTACAATCAATACTTGTCTTCTTTGTGTTGTACAGCTCTCCCCTTTCGCCCACCCCCCATGCTTGCTAATCTTAATACCCCCCTTCTTCTCCCCCACCCTTATCCCTCCCTACCCACCCATCCTCCCCAGTCCCTTTCCCTTTGGTACCTGTTAGTCCATTCTTGAGTTCTGTGATTCTGCTGCTGTTTTGTTCCTTCAGTTTTTCCTTTGTTCTTATACTCCACAGATGAGTGAAATCATTTGGTATTTATCATTCTCCGCTTGGCTTATTTCACTGAGCATAATACCTCCATCTCCATCCATGTTGCTGCAAATGGTAGGATTTGCCCTTTTCTTATGGCTGAGTAGTATTCCATTGTGTATATGTACCACTTCTTCTTTATCCATTCATCTATCGATGGACATTTAGGTTGCTTCCAATTCTTGGCTATTGTAAATAGTGCTGCGATAAATATAGGGGTGCACTGATCTTTCTCATACTTGATTGCTGCATTCTTAGGGTAAATTCCTAGGAGTGCAATTCCTGGGTCAAATGGTATGTCTGTTTTGAGCATTTTGATGTACCTCCATACTGCTTTCCACAACGGTTGAACTAACTTACATTCCCACCAGCAGTGTAGGACGGTTCCGCTTTCTCCACAGCCTCGCCAACATTTGTTGTTGTTTGTCTTTTGGATGGCAGCCATCCTTACTGGTGTGAGGTGATACCTCATTGTAGTTTTAATTTGCATTTCCCTGATAATTAGCGATGTGGAGCATCTTTTCATGTGTCTGTTGGCCATCTGTATTTCTTTTTTGGAGAACTGTCTGTTCAGTTCCTCTGCCCATTTTTTAATTGGGTTATTTGTTTTTGTTTGTTGAGGTGTGTGAGCTCTTTATATATTCTGGACGTCAAGCCTTTATCAGATGTGTCATTTTCAAATATATTCTCCCATACTGTTGGGTTCCTTTTTGTTCTATTGATGGTGTCTTTTGCTGTACAGAAGCTTTTCAGCTTAATATAGTCCCACTTATTCATTTTTGCTGTTGTTTTCCTTGCCCGGGGAGATATGTTCAAGAAGAGGTCACTCATGTTTATGTCTAAGAGGTTTTTGCCTATGTTTTTTCCCACGAGTTTAATGGTTTCATGGCTTACATTCAGGTCTTTGATCCATTTTGAATATACTTTTGTATATGGGGTTAGACAATGGTCCATTTTCATTCTCCTACATGTAGCTGTCCAGTTTTGCCAGCACCATCTGTTGAAGAGACTGTCATTTCACCATTGTATGTCCATGGCTCCTTTATCAAATATTAATTGACCATATATGTCTGGGTTAATGTCTGGATTGTCTAGTCTGTTCCATTGGTCTGTGGCTCTGTTCTTGTGCCAGTACCAAATTGTCTTGATTACTATGGCTTTATAGTAGAGCTTGAAGTTGGGGAGTGAGATCCCCCCTACTTTATTCTTCTTTCTCAGGATCATTTTGGCTATTCGGGGTCTTTGGTGTTTCCATATGAATTTTTGAATTATTTGTTCCAGTTCATTGAAGAATGTTGCTGGTAGTTTCACAGGGATTGCATCAAATCTGTATATTGCTTTGGGTAGGATGGTCATTTTGACAATATTAATTCTTCCTAGCCATCAGCATGGGATGAGTTTTCATCTGTTAGTGTCCCCCATAATTTCTCTTAAGAGTGACTTGTAGTTTTCAGAGTACAAGTCTTTCACTTCCTTGGTTAGGTTTATTCCTAGGTATTTTTTTTTTGATGCAATTGTGAATGGAGTTGTTTTCCTGATTTCTCTTTCTGTTGGTTCATTGTTAGTGTATAGGAAATCCACAGATTTCTGTGTGTTGACTTTGTATCCTGCAACTTTGCTGTATTCCGATATCAGTTCTAGTAGTTTTGGAGTGGAGTCTTTAGGGTCTTTTATGTACAGTATCATATCATCTGCAAATAGTGACAGTTTAACTTCTTCTTTACCAACCTGGATTCCTTGTATTTCTTTTTTTGGTCTGATTGCCGTGGCTAGGACCTCCCGTACTATGTTAAATAACAGTGGAGAGTGTGGGCATCCCTGTCTAGTTCCCGATCTCAGAGGAAATGCTTTCAGCTTCTCGCTGTTCAATATAATGCTGGATGTGGGTTTATCATAGATGGCCTTTATTATGTTGAGGTACTTGCCCTCTATTCCCATTTTGCTGAGAGTTATCATGAATGGATGTTGAACGTTGTCAAATGCTTTTTCAGCATCTATGAAGAAGATCATGTGGTTTTTGACTTTCTTTTTGTTGATGTGGTGGATGATGTTGATGGACTTTCGAGTGTTGTACCATCCTTGCATCCCTGGGATGAATCCCAGTTGGTCATGGTGTATGATCCTTTTGATGTATTTTTGAATTCGGTTTGCTAATATTTTGTTGAGTATTTCTGCATCTACATTCATCAGGGATATTGGTCTGTAGTTTTCTTTTTTGGTGGGGTCTTTGCCTGGTTTTGGTATTAGGGTGATGTTAGCTTCATAGAATGAGTTTGGGAGTTTCCCCTCCTCCTCTATTTTTTGGAAAACTCTAAGGAGAATGGGTATTATGTCTTCCCTGTATGTCTGATAAAATTCCGAGGTAAATCCATCTGGCCCGGAGGTTTTGTTCTTTGGTAGTTTTTTGATTACCGCTTCAGTTTTGTTGCTGGTTATTGGTCTGTTTAGATTTTATGTTTCTTTCTGGGTCAATCGTGGAAGGTTGTATTTTTCTAGGAAGTTGTCCATTTCTCCTAGGTTTCCCAGCTTGTTAGCATATAGGTTTTCATAGTATACTCTAATAATTCTTTGTATTTCTGCGGGGTCCGTCGTGATTTTTCCTTTCTCGTTTCTGATACTGTTGATTTGTGTTGACTCTCTTTTCTTCTTAATAAGTCTGGCTAGAGGCTTATCTATTTTGTTTATTTTCTCGAAGAACCAGCTCTTGGTTTCATTGATTTTTTGCTGTTGTTTTATTCTTCTCAATTTTATTTATTTCTTCTCTGATCTTTATTATTTCCCTCCTTCTGCTGACCTTAGGCCTCATTTGTTCTTCTTTTTCCAATTTAGATAATTGTGACATGAGACCATTCATTTGGGATTCTTCCTTTTTAAAATATGCTTGGATTGCTATATACATTCCTCTTAAGACCGCTTTTGCTGCGTCCCACAGAAGTTGGGGCTTAGTGTTGTTGGTGTCATTTTTTTCCATATTTAGCTGGATCTCCATTTTGATTTGGTCATTGATCCATTGATTATTTAGGAGCGTGTTGTTAAGCCTCCATGTGTTTGTGAGCCTCTTTGCTATCTTTGTACAGTTTATTTCTAGTTTTATGCCTTTGTGGTCTGAAAAGTTGGTTGGTAGGATTTCAATCTTTTGGAATTTTCTGAGGCTCTTCTTGTGGCCTAGTATGTGGTCTATTCTGGAGAATGTTCCATGTGCACTTGAGAAGAATGTATATCCTGTTGCTTTTGGATGTAGAGTTCTATAGATGTCTGTTAGGTCCATCTGCTCTACTGTGTTGTTCAGTGGTTCCGTGTCCTTACTTATTTTCTGCCCAGTGGATCTATCCTTTGGTGTGAATGGTGTGTTGAAGTCTCCTAGAATGAATGCATTGCAGTCTATTTCCCCCTTTAGTTCTGTTAGTATTTGTTTCACATATGCTGGTGCTCCTGTGTTGGGTGCATATATATTTAGAATGGTTATATCCTATTGTTGAACTGAGCTCTTTATCATTATGTAGTGTCCTTCTTTATCTCTTGTTACTTTCTTTGTTTTGAAGTCTATTTTGTCTGATATTAGTACTGCAACCCCTGCTTTCTTCTCGCTGTTATTTGCTTGAAATATGTTTTTCCATCCCTTGACTTTTAGTCTGTACTTGTCTTTGGGTTTGAGGTGAGTTTCTTGTAAGCAGCATATAGATGGGTCTTGCTTTTTTATCCATTCTGTTACTCTGTGTCTTTTGATTGGTGCATTCAGCCCATTAACATTTAGGGTGACTATTGAAAGATATGTACTTATTGCCATTGCAGGCTTTAAATTCGTAGTTACCAAAGGTTCAAGGTTAGCATCTTTAGTATCTTGCTGCCTAACTTAGCTCGCTTATTGAGCTGTTATATACACTGTCTGGAGATTCTTTTCTTCTCTCCCTTCTTATTCCTCCTCCTCGATTCTTCATGTGTTGGGTGTTTTGTGCTGTGCTCTTTCTAGGAGTGCTCCCATCTGGAGCAGTCCCTGTAAGATGCTCTGTAGAGGTGATTTGTGGGAAGCAAATTCCCTCAGCTTTTGTCTGGGAATTGTTTAATCCCACCGTCATATTTGAATGACAGTCGTGCTGGATATAGTATCCTTGGTTCATGGCCCTTCTGTTTCATTGTATTAAATATATCATGCCATTCTCTTCTGGCCTGTAGGTTTTCTGTCGAGAAGTCTGATGTTAGCCTGATGGGTTTTCCTTTATAGGTGACCTTTTTCTCTCTAGCTGCCTTTAAAACTCTATCTTTGTCCTTGATCTTTGCCATTTTAATTATTATGTGTCTTGGTGTTGCCCTTCTTGGATCCTTTCTGTTGGGGGTTCTGTGTATTTCCGTGGTCTGTTCGATTATTTCCCCCCCCAGTTTGGTGAAGTTTTCAGCAATTATTTCTTCTAAGATACTTTCCATCTCTTTTCCTCTCTCTTCTTCTTCTGGAACCCCTATAATACGGATATTGTTCCTTTTGGATTGGTCACACAGTTCTCTTAAGATTGTTTCATTCCTGGAGATCCTTTTATCTCTCTCTATGTCAGCTTCTATGCGTTCCTGTTCTCTGGTTTCAATTCCATCAGTGGCCTCTTGCATCCTATCCATTCTGCTTATAAACCCTTCCAGAGTTTGTTTCACTTCTGCAATCTCCTTTCTAGCATCTGTGATCTCCCTCCGAACTTCATCCCATTTCTCTTGCGTATTTCTCTGCATCTCTGTCAGCATGTTTATGATTCTTATTTTGAATTCTTTGTCAGGAAGACTGGTTAGGTCTGTCTCCTTCTCTGGTGTTGTCTCTGTGATCTTTGTCTGCCTGTAGCTTTGCCTTTTCATGGTGATAGGAATAGTTTGCAGAGCTGGGACGAGTGATGGCTGGAAGGACTTCCCTTCTTGTTGGTTTGTGGCCCTCCTCTCCTGGGAGAACAGCGACCTCTAGTGGCTTGTGCTGTGCAGCTGCTTGCAGACAGGATTTCTGCTTCCTGCCCCGCTGCTATGGAGTTTATCTCCGCTGTTGCTGTGGGCGTGGCCTGGTTCAGGCCTCTGCTCCAAAGTGGTGGAGTCACGTTGGAGGGGGAGCGGCCTGGAGGCTATTTATCTCCGTAAGTGGCCTCCCTGTTCCCTGAAGCCCAGGGTTTAGGGTGCCCAGAAATCCCCGGATTCCCTACCTCTGAATTGGTGTCCCGCCCTGCCCCTTTAAGACTTCCAAAAAGCACCCGCCAAAACAAAACGACCACACACACACACACAAAAAAAATTTAAATTAATAAAAAAAAGGTTGCCGCTCGTTTTTCTTTATTCTCCGGTGCCAGCCTCAGGCATCTGCTCACCGGTCTTGCTGCCCTGTTTCCCTAGTATTGGGGTCCCTATCCCTTTAAGACTTCCAAAAAGCACTCGCCAAAACAAAACAGCAAAAAAAAAAAAAAAGGTTGCTGCTTTTCTGGTGTCTTCCGGTGCCAGGCCACCGGTGCCCGCTCACTGTTCTTGTTGCCCTGTTTCCCTAGTATTGGGGGCCCTATCCCTTTAAGAGTTCCAAAAAGTGCTTGACAAAACAAAACAGAAAAAAAAAAATTTTTCTCTTGCTTTTCTTATGTCCTCCGGCGCTCGGCCTCCTGGGCCCACTCACTGTTCTTGCTGCCCTGTTTTCCTAGTATCCAGGGCCCTGCACTCTGGCCCGGATGGCTGGGGCTGGGTGTTCGGCAGTCCTGTGCTCCATCTCCCTCCCGCTCTGTCTATTCTTCTCCCGCCGGGAGTTGGGGGGATGGGCACTCGGCTCCCGCCGGGCCGGGGTTTGTATCTTACCCCCTTCGCGAGGCGCTGGGTTCTCTCAGGTGCGGATGTGGTCTGGATATTGTCCTGTGTCCTCTGGTCTTTATTCTAGGAAGGTTTGTCTTTGTTATATTTTCATAGATATATGTGGTTTGGGGAGGAGATTTCCGCTGCTCTACTCACGCCACCATCTTCCTCCCCTCTCTGAAAATCATAAATACATTTTTTTGACATGTGTTTATCATCTCTTTCAGAATTATGTTTGCAGCATTAAAAAAGTATACTTTGACAGCAAACTTTAAAAAAAAAATTCAATTACTAATGACAACAGCTATGATTTCTGTTTAAGAACCATACAGAGGCACTAATTAAGTTTCTTGTGGCGTCATCAGGAGACTAAGGTGTTTTATTAAGGCTCTATAACACTCTGAATGAAGTGTTTCTGCTTCTAGTTTCCAGTGATAACTTCATCTATGTCATTCAGTGTAGCCTACTTCAGGAAGCATGGCTGAGACAGAAACCAGTGAGAATTGTTTTACTTAGGTATAGACTGATGCAGGGAAAGCCGTTAGCATATGTAGTGCCAAATTAACCAATCCAAAGTACGTAAAATGGGCGGGTGGTATGTTGAAGAAGCTCTGACTGTTTCAGAGCCTGCAATGCTTTCTAGCAAGAACTGAGATTCAGACAACTCAGAGAGCAGCCTAGAGAATCCCAGGGCTCTGTAGGCTAGCAGTGGTTAAGAACCATATAAGTCTCAGACACACCCAGAACTCTAGGGACAAGAGATCCTTCCCATCCATACTGCCAGCCCTCAACTAGTACTTGATTTATAAGGAAGCAGTTAAGGTACAGACTGGGTGTCTCTGATGGTCATCTGAGAATTTCTCATTTTGCTGTCCTGAAATGATGAAGAAGGGACTGGTGGGATGAATAGCAGGGTAATATATTCCTTCCTTCAACCCACATAGCTCCTGACATGCAATGATGTAAGTTTCTCAGATATGTTTATTCAAAGCTCCACTTACCAGCCTTGTTCCTCTTTCTGTTTCTGCAACCATCTTTACACATCTGTTGTCCATACTCTTTTTCTCTACATACCAACACTCTCCATCTTTAAATTTTTTTTTTTTTTTTAATAATTATTTTTTATTGAAGGGTAGTTGACACACAGTATTACATTACATGAGTTTCAAGTGTACAACACAGTGGTAGAACATTTATATACATAATTCTAGGTTCCAGCTATCACCCTACCAGGCTGTTACAATATCTTGACTATATTCCTTATGCTATACCTTACATCCCGGTTACTAATTTATTTTACCATTGGAAGTCTGTCCTTTTTTTTTTTTTTTTTGTGAGGGCATCTCTCATATTTATTGATCAAATGGTTGTTAACGACAATAAAATTCTGTATAGGGGAGTCAATGCTCAATGCACAATCATTATTCCACCCCAAGCCTAATTTTTGTCAGTCTCCAATCTTCTGAGGCATAACAAACAAGTTTTTACATGTAGAACAAATTCTTACATAATGAATAAGTTACATAGTGAACAGTACAAGGGCAGTCATCACAGAAACTTTCGGTTTTGCTCATGCATTATGAACTATAAACAGTCAGTTCAAATATGAATACTCATTTGGTTTTTATACTTGATTTATATGTGGATACCACATTTCTCTCTTTATTATTATTATTTTTAATAAAATGCTGAAGTGGTAGGTAGATACAAGATAAAGGTAGAAAACATAGTTTAGTGTTGTAAGAGAGCACATGTAGATGATCAGGTGTGTGCCTGTAGACTATGTGTTAATCCAAGCTAGACCAGGGCAATAAAACATCCACGTATGCAGAAGATTTCTCTCAGAACGGGGGGGTGAGGTTCTAAGCCTCACCTCTGTTGATCCCCAATTTCTCACCTGATGGCCCCCCTGCGACTGTGCCTGTCTTAGGTTGTTCCTCCCTTGAGGAATCTTACCCGTCTCTGGCTAACCAGTCATCTTCCGGGGCCATACAGGGAAATGTGAAGTTGGTAAGTGAGAGAGAAGCCTTATTGTTTGAAAAAGTTAGCTTTTTACTTCTTTGCATATTTATGCCCTGTGGCTTCTTTGCCCAGCATTTGTCTTGAGGTATCTTTACCACTTGGAAGAATTATGATACTCGGTAAATTTGATATGAGGCACGAATTCTATTTAAGGGTTGTAATTAGGAAGGAAGAAGAAAAGCTATAGAAGTAGCAGGCGGAAGAAAACATGGGAAGATTGATTATTTCTTTGATATATCTTCTTGTAGAGTAACTTCAGCATGTATAGGTTTTAAGCTACTACTTAAATTGCACACACACATTAACATAATAGGAGTATAGTTACATAACCAAAGCATATCTGTAATTACCAGCCATCTGCAGTGAAACCAAGAAAACCAGTTAGGCACCTTAGGCATTTGTGAAAACTTATCTATGATATGGTGGATATTGTCCAAATGAACTTGAACAGTCTGAGAGAAATCAGACAAATTAAAACAACCCATTCCTGGGGACTGTTCACATGCCATATGTTCTTTTAACAATAAATAGTTTGTAGTTGTAAGACTTTGGAGCGCTACAATTTGCACTTCTCCAAATTCTTGGTTGAGTTCCAACAGTATAGATCCAGTCCAATTTTGTTGTTTTACTGTATGCACAGGCCAGCTTAGATATCTCCTTCCTCATTCCCATGGCAGGTCCAGGAACTGGTGGGATGAGTGCATCTACAGCTGTAGCAGTGCGTGGATCTTTGTTGGGGTTTTTTGATGATCATCTTCTGGCATGAGTCTTCCAGAGGGTGCAGATGTTGGAAGTTCTTTTTCATATCGTATCTTAGTTCATTTTCGGGGTAGCCCAATTAGGCTTTGATCCTCTGTATAAACACAAACAGACCCTTTGCCTACACTTTTATATGCCCTTTATACCCTTGTGTAGAACTCGTTGGAGGTTACCACACAGGAACTGCCCTTTTTTTTTTTTTTTTTTTTTTTTGCTATCACTAATCTACACTTACATGACGAATATTATGTTTACTAGGCTCTCCCCTATACCAGGTCTCCCCTATAAACCCCTTTACAGTCACTGTCCATCAGCATAGCAAAATGTTGAGGAATCACTACTTGCCTTCTCTGTGTTGTACAGCCCTCCCTTTTCTCCTAACCCCCCATGCATGTTAATCTTAATACCCCCGTACTTCTCCCCCCCTTATCCCTCCCTACCCACCCATCCTCCCCAGTCCCTTTACCTTTGGTACCTGTTAGTCCATTCTTGAGTTCTGTGATTCTGCTGCTGTTTTGTTCCTTCAGTTTTTCCTTTGTTCTTATATTCCACAGATAAGTGAAATCATTTGGTATTTCTCTTTCTCCGCTTGGCTTGTTTCACTGAGCATAATACCCTCCAGCTCCATCCATGTTGCTGCAAATGATTGGATTTGCCCTTTTCTTATAGCTGAGTAGTATTCCATTGTGTATATGTACCACATCTTCTTTATCCATTCATCTATTGATGGACATTTAGGTTGCTTCCAATTCTTGGCTATTGTAAATAGTGCTGCAATAAACATAGGGGTGCATCTGTCCTTCTCAAACTTGATTGCTGCATTCTTAGGGTAAATTCCTAGGAGTGCAATTCCTGGGTCAAATGGTAAGTCTGTTTTGAGCATTTTGATGTACCTCCATACTGCTTTCCACAATGGTTGAACTAACTTACATTCCCACCAGCAGTGTAGGAGGGTTCCCCTTTCTCCACAGCCTCGCCAACATTTGTTGTTGTTTGTCTTTTGGATGGCAGCCATCCTTACTGGTGTGAGGTGATACCTCATTGTAGTTTTAATTTGCATTTCTCTGATAATTAGCGATGTGGAGCATCTTTTCATGTGTCTGTTGGCCATCTGTATTTCTTTTTTGGAGAACTGTCTGTTCAGTTCCTCTGCCCATTTTTTAATTGCGTTATTTGTTTTTTGTTTGTTGAGGCGTGAGAGCTCCTTATATATTCTGGACGTCAAGCCTTTATCGGATGTGTCATTTTCAAATATATTCTCCCATACTGTAGGGATCCTTCTTGTTCTATTGATGGTGTCTTTTGCTGTACAGAAGCTTTTCAGCTTAATATAGTCCCACTTACTCATTTTTGCTGTTGTTTTCCTTGCCCGGGGAGATATGTTCAAGAAGAGGTCACTCATGTTTATGTCTAAGAGGTTTTCGCCTATGTTTTCTTCCAGGAGTTTAATGGTTTCATGGCTTACATTCAGGTCTTTGATCCATTTTGAGTTTACTTTTGTATATGGGGTTAGACAATGGTCCAGTTTCATTCTCCTACATGTAGCTGTCCAGTTTTGCCAGCACCACCTGTTGAAGAGACTGTCATTTCGCCATTGTATGTCCATGGCTCCTTTATCAAATATTAATTGACCATATATGTCTGGGTTAATGTCTGGATTCTCTAGTCTGTTCCATTGGTCTGTGGTTCTGCTCTTGTGCCAGTACCAAATTGTCTTGATTACTATGGCTTTATAGTAGAGCTTGAAGTTGGGGAGTGAGATCCCCCCTACTTTATTCTTCTTTCTCAGGATTGCTTTGGCTATTCGGGGTCTTTGGTGTTTCCATATGAATTTTTGAATTATTTGTTCCAGTTCATTGAAGAATGTTGCTGGTAGTTTCATAGGGATTGCATCAAATCTGTATATTGCTTTGGGCAGGATGGCCATTTTAACGATATTAATTCTTCCTAGCCACGAGCATGGGATGAGTTTCCATCTGTTAGTGTCCCCTTTAATTTCTCTTAAGAGTGACTTGTAGTTTTCAGAGTATAAGTCTTTCACTTCTTTGGTTAGGTTTATTCCTAGGTATTTTATTTTTTTTGATGCAATTGTGAATGGAGTTGTTTTCCTGATTTCTCTCTCGGTTGGTTCATTGTTAGTATATAGGAAAGCCACAGATTTCTGTGTGTTGATTTTGTATCCTGCAACTTTGCTGTATTCCGATATCAGTTCTAGTAGTTTTGGGGTGGAGTCTTTAGGGTTTTTTATGTACAGTATCATGTCATCTGCAAATAGTGACAGTTTAACTTCTTCTTTACCAATCTGGATTCCTTGTATTTCTTTATTTTGTCTGATTGCCGTGGCTAGGACCTCCAGTACTATGTTAAATAACAGTGGAGAGAGTGGGCATCCCTGTCTAGTTCCCGATCTCAGAGGAAATGCTTTCAGCTTCTCGCTGTTCAATATAATGTTGGCTGTGGGTTTATCATAGATGGCCTTTATTATGTTGAGGTACTTGCCCTCTATTCCCATTTTGCTGAGAGTTTTTAACATGAATGGATGTTGAACGTTGTCAAATGCTTTTTCAGCATCTATGGAGATGATCATGTGGTTTTTGTCTTTCTTTTTGTTGATGTGGTGGATGATGTTGATGGACTTTCGAATGTTGTACCATCCTTGCATCCCTGGGATGAATCCCACTTGGTCATGGTGTATGATCCTTTTGATGTATTTTTGAATTCGGTTTGCTAATATTTTGTTGAGTATTTTTGCATCTACGTTCATCAGGGATATTGGTCTGTAGTTTTCTTTTTTGGTGGGGTCTTTGCCTGGTTTTGGTATTAGGGTGATGTTAGCTTCATAGAATGAGTTTGGGAGTATCCCCTCCTCTTCTATTTCTTGGAAAACTTTAAGGAGAATGGGTATTATGTCTTCCCTGTATGTCTGATAAAATTCTGAGGTAAATCCATCTGGCCCGGGGGTTTTGTTCTTTGGTAGTTTTTTGATTACCTCTTCAATTTCATTGCTGGTAATTGGTCTGTTTAGATTTTCTGTTTCTTCCTGGGTCAATCTTGGAAGGTTATATTTTTCTAGGAAGTTGTCCATTTCTCCTAGGTTTCCCAGCTTGTTAGCATATAGGTTTTCATAGTATTCTCCAATAATTCTTTGCATTTCCGTGGGGTCCGTCGTGATTTTTCCTTTCTCGTTTCTGATACTGTTGATTTGTGTTGACTCTCTTTTCTTCTTAATAAGTCTGGCTAGAGGCTTATCTATTTTGTTTATTTTCTCGAAGAACCAGCTCTTGGTTTCATTGATTTTTGCTATTATTTTATTCTTCTCAATTTTATTTATTTCTTCTCTGATCTTTATTATGTCCCTCCTTCTGCTGACCTTAGGCCTCATCTGTTCTTCTTTTTCCAATTTCGATAATTGTGACATTAGACCATTCATTTGGGATTGCTCTTCCTTTTTTAAATATGCTTGGATTGCTATATACTTTCCTCTTAAGACTGCTTTTGCTGTGTCCCACAGAAGTTGGGGCTTAGTGTTGTTGTTGTCATTTGTTTCCATATATTGCTGGATCTCCATTTTGATTTGGTCATTGATCCATTGATTATTTAGGAGCATGTTGTTAAGCCTCCATGTGTTCGTGAGCCTCTTTGCTTTCTTTGTACAGTTTATTTCTAGTTTTATGCCTTTGTGGTCTGAAAAGTTGGTTGGTAGGATTTCAATCTTTTGGAATTTTCTGAGGCTCTTTTTGTGGCCTAGTATGTGGTCTATTCTGGAGAATGTTCCATGTGCACTTGAGAAGAATGTATATCCCGCTGCTTTTGGATGTAGAGTTCTATAGATGTCTATTAGGTCCATCTGCTCTACTGTGTTGTTCAGTGCTTCCGTGTCCTTACTTATTTTCTGCCCAGTGGATCTATCCTTTGGGGTGAGTGGTGTGTTGAAGTCTCCTAGAATGAATGCATTGCCGTCTATATCCCCCTTTAGTTCTGTTAGTATTTGTTTCACATATGCTGGTGCTCCTGTGTTGGGTGCATATATATTTAGAATGGTTATATCCTCTTGTTTGACTGAGCCCTTTATCATTATGTAGTGTCCTTCTTTATCTCTTGTTACTTTCTTTGTTTTGAAGTCTATTTTGTCTGATATTAGTACTGCAACCCCTGCTTTCTTCTCACTGTTGTTTGCTTGAAATATGTTTTTCCATCCCTTGACTTTTAGTCTGTACATGTCTTTGGGTTTGAGGTGAGTTTCTTGTAAGCAGCATATAGATGGGTCTTGCTTTTTTATCCATTCTGTTACTCTGTGTCTTTTGATTGGTGCATTCAACCCATTAACATTTAGGGTGACTATTGAAAGATATGTACTTATTGCCATTGCAGGCTTTAAATTCGTGGTTACCAAAGGTTCAAGGTTAGCCTCTTTAGTATCTTACTGCCTAACTTAGCTCGCTTATTGAGCTGTTATATACACTGTCTGGAGATTCTTTTCTTCTCTCCCTTCTTGTTCCTCCTCCTCGATTCTTCATATGTTGGGTGTTTTGTGCTGTGCTCCTTCTAGGAGTGCTCCCATCTAGAGCAGTCCCTGTAAGATGTTCTGTAGAGGTGGTTTGTGGAAAGCAAATTCCCTCAGCTTTTGTTTGTCTGGGAATTGTTTAATCCCACCGTCATATTTGAATGATAGTCGTGCTGGATACAGTATCCTTGGTTCAAGGCCCTTCTGTTTCATTGTATTAAATATATCATGCCATTCTCTTCTGGCCTGTAGGGTTTCTGTTGAGAAATCTGACGTTAGCCTGATGGGTTTTCCTTTATAGGTGACCTTTTTCTCTCTAGCTGCCTTTAACACTCTTTCCTTGTCCTTGATCTTTGCCATTTTAATTATTATGTGTCTTGGTGTTGCCCTTCTTGGATCCTTTCTGTTGGGGGTTCTGTGTATTTCCGTGGTCTGTTTGATTACTTCCTCCCCCAGTGTGGGGAAGTTTTCAGCAATTATTTCTTCTAAGATACTTTCCATCTCTTTGCCTCTCTCTTCTTCTTCTGGGACCCCTATAATATGGATATTGCTCCTTTTAGATTGGTCACACAGTTCTCTTAATATTGTTTCATTCCTGGAGATCCTTTTGTCTCTCTCTATGTCCGCTTCCATGCATTCCTGTTCTCTGATTTCAATTCCATCAATGGCCTCTTGCATTCTATCCATTCTGCTTATAAACCCTTCCAGAGTTTGTTTCATTTCTGCGATCTCCTTTCTGGCATCTGTGATCTCTTTCCGGACTTCATCCCATTTTTCTTGCGTATTTCTCTGCATCTCTGTCAGCATGTTTATGATTCTTATTTTGAATTCTTTGTCAGGAAGACTGGTTAGGTCTGTCTCCTTCTCTGGTGTTGTCTCTGTGATCTTTGTCTGCCTGTAGCTTTGCCTTTTCATGGTGATAGGAATAGTCTGCAGAACTGGGACGAGTGACGGCTGGAAGGACTTCCTTTCTTGTTGGTTTGTGGCCCTCCTCTCCTGGGAGAACAGCGGCCTCTAGTGGCTTGTGCTGCGCAGCTGCGCGCAGACAGGGTTTCTGCTTCCTGCCCGGCTGCTATGGAGTTAATCTCCGCTGTTGCTGTGGGCGTGGCCTGGCTCGGGCAGCTACTCCAAAATGGTGGAGTCGCGTTGGAGCAGGAGCAGCTGGGAGGCTATTTATCTCCGTAAGGGGCCTCCCTGCTCCCTGCAGCCCAGGGGTTAGGGTGCCCAGAGGTACCGGATTCCCTACCTCTGAATTAAGTGGCCCGCCCTGCCCCTTTAAGACTTCCAAAAAGCACCCGCCAAAACAAAACAACGACCACAAAAAAAAACAAGAAAAAAAATTTTTTTAATTAAAAAAAAAAAAAATTTTTATTTAAAAAAAAAAAAAGGTGGTCGTTCGTTTTTCTTTATTCTCCGGTGCCAGCCTCAGGCCTCTGCTCACCGGTCTTTCTGCCCTGTTTCCCTAATATTGGGGTCCCTGTCCCTTTAAGACTTCCAAACAGCGCTCGCCAAAACAAAGCAGCAAAAAAGCAAAAAAAAAAAATGGTCGCGCGCTTTTCTTATGTCCTCTGTCGCCCAGCCTCCAGTGCCTGCTCCCTGTTCTTGCTGCCCTGTTTTCCCAGTATCGAGGGCCCTACACTCTGGCCCGGATGGCTGGGGCTGGGTGTTCGGCAGTCCTGGGCTCCGTCTCCCTCCCGCTCTGCCTGCTCTTCTCCCGCCGGGAGCTGGGGGGAGGGGCGCTCGGCTCCCGCGGGGCCGGGGCTTGTATCTTACCCCCTTCGCGAGGCGCTGGGTTCTCTCAGGTGTGGATGTGGTCTGGATATAGTCCTGTGTCCTCTGGTCTTTATTCTAGGAAGGGTTGTCTTTGTTATATTTTCATAGATATATGTTGTTTTGGGAGGAGATTTCCGCTGCTCTACTCACGCCGCCATCTTCCGCCCCACCTTCTCCATCTTTAAATTTAAGAAATCATTTGGGTTTTATTGTTCTAGTTTTATATACTTAGAAGCATTCACAGAAAAATGAAATTTCCATAGCATCTGGGAATTCTAGTACTTGGTGGTATCTTGGAAGGGGGTTTCAAGGTTTGGACAAGATAGGATCTTTATTTAACAGAAGGCACTGGATTCATGGTAACATTGTTTTAGGACCACTTAATTCTACATGGATCCTATTTTTCATTTCTTGAATTATTTCAGTTGCTTTTTGCTCAATCTTCTTCACCTCTCTCAAATGAAATGTGAAATGCAATACTTCAAACAAAGCAAAAAATGTTAGAGCAGAAAGATTATGCTTTTCTCAGTAGGAAATACCATCATGGGTACTATCTAATGAATATTGTCCATTTCTTGGTGTCTCAGGAGAAATTAGCAAACACATCAGACACCCCCAAAAGGAGTTCACATGGCATTTTAACTCCAATTAGCAAAGGAGTTGCCATCATTACTGTGGTCAAGTTTCTGAGAATGCTTGTACTTCAACACAGATGGAAATAGACAAAAGAGAAAAACATGATATACTCTATTGTTTGAAAATAACAACTTCCATGAGGAAGACTTTACTCCCCCTTTTAGTATTTCCTCCAGTATTATTTAGTATTTTTCTCTCTGGTTCCTTGCTTTGAAAAACTTGAGTGTAGCTGCTCAGCTGTCCATAAATAACCCATGATTATTTAAAAAGCTTGATTTTATCCTTTTCCCTCTATGCTGTATTGAGTTCGTCCAATAAGACTTTCATTTCTCATTAAGGTTTCTCAATTGCTTTGGCTCATTTTGTCAATTTAAAATCATTTTTATTGACTTATACAAATTCTTAGATTATTCTTAGGACATGAATCATGAAGTACTTGACAGGGCCTGATCACACACACACAGCTCCCAATAGATAACGGAGATGGCATTTCTGAGCACCGCTTCCCAGGCCCCAGCCAGGGTTTGGCTGGGCAGCTGTGCTGTGGTGGAAGGTGGTTTTAGGTGATGGACTTCCCTTCATGCTGGTGGGTGTAGTGCTCTTTTCACTGTTCACAGAACACTCAGCAGCTGAATTTCTTATTGTGATCAGAGACTTCAGAAATACAGAAGCTGGAAATGTTTCTACCAAACATGGCAATTTTATTAACACTGAAAGTGAACTTATTGGTTGTCATGATGTGAAGGCAATTTCTTCAGTCAGTAAGAAAATCTAAGAATAATCAGAATCCATCCCATATGAATTACAACTCAAATACCTAAGACACAGGGTTGCTTATTTTTGTTTTATGAAATTTAAAGATTTTGATATCATTATTAGTCAATTCCTATTACACTAATCTCCCAGGAACTATCCAAAAATGTCTATTTTACTGAAGTTCCCCAGTATTAAATATTACTTTAAAGAGGTAGGACTTAAAAATGTTTTATGGTAATCTGGTTATATGCACTCTCATTACATCTACTCTTCTGATTAGTTTAATTTTAATATTGTCTGTTTTAATATAAGCTCATCTTTATATTATGTCCTGTGAAATAATAAGTGCACAATACAGATGGCTACCCTTTGCATATTATGTCTTTATTTAGTAAATAATCACAATGTTTTTAAGCCATAAATTATAAGAATGTTTTGGATTTTGCTTTCCCATTTGTCTGACCCCCCACCCACCCCCAGGTTTCAGAAACTTCTTTTCAATCTTCATAACTTTGGTTGTTCTTTCTCAGACTCTTTCTAGTTTTCCCAAGATGAGGTTTAAAATTAGATCCTGGATTTTGATGAGAGTTTGACCTTTGCTAATTAGATATTTTAGATAACTGGAAAGAACATGAGAATGCCCTCCCACATGGAAATTTATAATCCTTTATATCCCAAGCAAATTGGAAAATTTACAATGTACCATAGCTTGAGTAGGGCTATACACATGACAGAAAATGGTATCCTGTCTTGTTTTGTTTTCCAAATGATTCCAGAAAGAAGTGGTTCCTTCCATTACTTACCAGATTGTGGAATTAGATGTATCTATGCATATGGCTGTACAGGCAACTGAAGAGGATGGTCACATATATGGTATGACAGAGACATCCAAAGGTTCCTTGGACCCCAAATCTCTATCTTGCTCACATATCTTAAAATGATGTACAGAAATAAACTTTTTGGTTTTAAGAATTTTTCTGTTTGGAACTCAGGTACTTTTCTGCAAGTGTAAATATAAATCCTTGACATGAATAACTGTAGGATAACTTTCCCTGGATGATTTGAAAGAATCGAATGCATCATAGAACAGATCACTTGGAGTGGGAACAGAAAAACACAAATTATATGTCACTTCATATTTTTCCAAGAACTAGTTCTAGATTAAAGATATTCTAACCTAGACAGAGAGATATCTGTTAATTTTTAACCACTTCAAGGGAAGAAATGTATCAATGTTCCCTGATTTTTTCTTTGTAATCCAAGATATGCCTACTCAATGTTGGGGGCGAATGTAAGTGTAGAGCAAGAGAAAATGGATAGAAAAATATCTTAGTGTATCCATTATTTCTTTTAAGTGTACCTATGGTTGTTGAAAAGTTCAAAAACAGCATAGTTCTGATTTCCTTAATTATCTTTCCTACAAAATGGGTCAAGTTGAGCCTCTATACATGCCTCAGCGATATGGGTCATTGCCCTTAGTTAGTCTCTTCTTTCGGTGATTAGTGTGTTCCAGCACTGTCCTACTCATCCTGAGTCTGATGCTTCCCTAAACTTTAAAGGTAAAGATTTTATTTCTTCTTTCTCAATCTCTACAAACTTCCTGACCTCTGTCACCTGGGATAATAAATAAAGACAAAGAACATTAGCTTATTTGAATCCTTCCTCAATAATATTTTCCTAAAAACACATGCATTTATAATAGCTACTAACCTTTGTACAACATAGCAATTCATAGTACAGAGCATTCTTCCTTCAAATCAATAATTTGATAAATTATGCAGTAAGCATTGTAGTATGAGTACAGAATGAATAAGAAACATTCCCTCACTTTAAGGGACTTAATCATTTTTTGTTTAAGAGTATGTTTCTCATAAACAGATTACATTTGATTCTCAAAACAACCTTGGGGAATATTACTGCCCTACATTAGGCTGAATAAAGAAAGAATAACACTCAGGTTTAATACCTTGCTTGAGACTACTTGACTGGTGAGTGGTAGAGCTGGGCATTGCATCTAGATACTTCATTCCAGAGCTCTTGTCCTTAAAGGATATAATTCTATTAAAGAAAATGGAATGACTCTCATGTTCTCATCACGTCATACCCATGTCATTGTCTCACTTCCTAGTTTGTTGTAAATGCAACTTAAAAGCATTATGGGAATAAAGAATTAGAAGAGCAATAAAATGTTCTTTGTTCTGTCTGTATAGGAATGCATACTTCCCATCTCACAGAACTTGCTTAACTTTTCTTCATTTTTGAATATGAGTCTATAAAAACCAGACTCAAAATATGGTAACATGTATATAAATATAATATTTTGCCTGCTGTCTAACTTTAACCTCTTTGGTTCCAATTTAATTCTTTCTCTAGGTCACTTGGTATTCTTGACTTGATGAAAACAAAATAATTCTAAAGTGACTGAATTTGTTCTTCTGGGCCTATCATCCTCCTGGCAGCTGCAACTATTTCTCTTCTTAATATTTTTTTTGTTTTACATGGCTATTATTCTGGGAAACATCTTGATAGTGCTAACAGTGAGAGCTGATGCTCACCTGCTCCAGACTCCTATGTACTATTTTTTGGGCTATCTCTCCTTCATTGACCTTTGCCTGAGCTGTGTTACTGTGCCCAAGATGTTAGGGGATTTCCTGCAGCAGGGCAAGATCATTTCACTTTCAGGATGCTTGGCCCAGATCTACTTCCTGCACTTTCTGGGAGCCAGTGAGATGTTTCTGCTGACAGTCATGGCCTATGATAGGTATGTCGCCATATGTAACCCTTTGCACTACCCAACGGTCATGAACCGCCCACTATGCTTTCAGCTGGTTTTTGCTTGCTGGTGTGGGGGTTTCATCCACTCTATCACACAGGTCACCCTGGTCATCCAGCTGCCCTTCTGTGGCCCCAATGAACTGGACAACTTCTACTGTGATGTCCCACAGGTCATCAAACTAGCCTGCATGGACACATATGTGGTAGAGGTGCTGATGATCTCAAACAGTGGTCTTCTCTCTCTTGTCTGCTTCTTGGTTTTGCTGTTCTCTTATGCTGTCATCCTGATCACTCTGAGAACTTGCTTCCACCAGGGCCAGAGCAAGGCACTCTCCACGTGTGCATCCCACCTGACAGCGGTCAGCCTCATCTTTGTGCCATGTGTTTTCGTCTACCTGAGGCCATTCTGCAGCTTTTCTATGGATAAGGTACTCCGTCTTTTACACAGTGATTACCCCTATGTTGAACCCCCTCATCTACACACTCAGAAATACTGACATGAAGACAGCCATGAGGAAGCTGAGGACAAAGCATGTGTCATCCTTCTGCCATATTAAAGGGTGAACAGGAAGAGGGGATTTAGAGAACATACTCTTTCATGGGACAATCTTATCTTGTACATGAGTACATGCATGAGAACCAGTTTGGTGACTTTGGTATAAAAGAGAAACCAGCATAAAAATTAAATGCATTGCTATTGATTATAGTTGTGAGACACAGGTGGCTTCCCTTGGTTAGGGAAGTCAGGAATGTTTATTGGCCCACATACAATAACAGAAAATAATTAAGTACTAGGGCCAAGGGAACACCTTGAAAGATCAGCCCTTCTATCAGTTTGTTTACAAGTAGTTTTCATTTATTTAATTCACTTCACTTTTAAATTCTCAATTGTGAGATGACGTGACATCTTTTCTGTCCTGCTCCTCCAAGGTGTAAGGACTCGTAGGGTCAGGAAGTTCCTTCTGATGTCTCACCAGTCTCTTCTGGGGCAGCGAAACCCTTTTGTTCTGTCTCTAGCAAAGCCTAAAACAGCACTAACCACCTTACATATTAGTGGTCACCCAGGAATTGGGTTCTGTATTGTGCCAAATTTTAGAAATGCAAGAATTCAGTTCATTTGGATGAACATATGCTCTTAGCAAAGTTACGAGTGAAGGAAAGGAAGCCTGGAGTTCTGGGGATCTGGGAGTGCTCGGCATTCTGCCTCAGAGGCTCCTCCAGGGGAGGGGTCCCATTTTACCTCCAATTTTACCTTGAGTGGGATTACAGTGGGGGTGAGTTGGTTGGCTGGCTCAACTGATCATAATATTGAAGAGCTCTGAACTCTCAAAGAAAAGAGAAAAAAATGAGCTGTGGTTTAAAGTTCTCATAGTTGTTTCCTGAGTCTCAAAAGTTCTTTGAATCGCTTCTCGGCCTTTTGGCTAAGATCAAGTGTAGTATCTCTTATCAGTTTAATATCTGATACGTCCTCTATCTGAGGACAATATATTAAATGGATTTTTGGAGCAGGGAGATGGAATTAGGAGCTTGCTCCGTCCACTCCATGCATTGAACTGGTATTGCAGTACTTCTGGGAACTGTGCACCAAAAAAAAAAAAATACTTTGAGGCATAGGTAATATTTTTCAGCTCCATTTTTATAAAGTCGGATTTGTTAAGTGACTTGTCCAAGATCTGTCAGGAAAAGTATAATCAACCAAGAAAGCTAGTAATTTTAGGTCATTAAGATTAAGCTAATATTTTTCTCTCCAGAAATATTATATATCCCAGTTATACGGACTAATGATTTATTTTTCTACTAAATAGATATAGAAGCTGCAGAGCTGGGAGATCCCTAAAAACATGCACTTAAACATTTATATTTAAGGTTATTTCTGACATAAGGATCTTTGCAACTTTTTATGGCTATGGAAAGATATCTGTTTACTAAGTAATAATATATGAAGGTTTTTATCAATATTTTAATTTTTTTTCTCATTTTATTTCCTAGCCATCTGCTCTGGAGAGGCTCTTTTGATTAATTAGCTGTAAACAATATCTCAGGGGAAAAAAATGTCTGCAACCCCACCTAATATTTGGATTTATTAGGTAACTTTCAATAGCCCTGGTCATGTAGGACCTTAGATGATTTCTTAAAAGGAAGGATAAATGAAGGTGGGAGTGGCTTCCTTGGTACAGATCACACTGTCCTCCTTCCCTCTCTACGTTTCCACAGAGGTGCCTACAGGGAATATTCCGAAGAGCAGGAGCGGAGAGACTGCCCGCTAGATGGCAGTATATGGATTGACTGGAAGGTTTAAGTGGTGCTGTGGGTCAGCCACGCACATTGCAGGGATATGAAGCTCCCAGCTTTCTTTTTGTATCAGCTGGCTGCAACTTCCCCTTTTTATAATGTTCCTCTTTCATAGCAAAACTTAAGGTCTTGAGAAATCATTTTAAATGTCCTCTTGATAATGGGATTGGTAACACTATATTCACAAAAGCAAGAACTTTGTGTATTCCGTTTTCCATTTTCAGTGCTCCAATACTTGATCAATCGTCTATATTAAAATTCTTTTTGTCAAACATAAGCTGATAACATTTTTGCTTTTCAGATTGGACATGATTGGTATTTTCTCCAGAGTTACCTGCTCAAATGCCCTGAGCCCACTTCCATGGCCTGTCTGAGCCTCTTCTTTGGGTCTGTCCTTCTGAGGGCTGGTCATACCCCTGGCATTTGCTCTTTAGGCTGAAGGGCAGTGTGTGCAAAGTGTGTGGACGAACCTGACATCTGGGCTGCAGAGTCTGCATTCAGACCAGAGAGACCTGTTGTGTTGGGATTTGGAACCAGGAGAAGAGGTGGACAGGGAACTGAGGGCCAAAGCTTGTTTCCACACTGCCATGTCTGATGTAGAAATTCAAGGAGTCTAAGGATTTTAAACTTGAAACAGGTCTTTCAGTAATTATAAGAGTGTGATAGCATTATTCTCTGAGTATGACATTTAAAAAAATTATTTAAATTTTGTTACCCTGATTAATAGCCTTTAGAGATGGTACATGGGTTCCATTTGTAGTTTTGCTCGAGATCCCACAGGTATTTGGGAAGGTCTGCCCCTTTGTTCCAGCATTTGTGTCCATTCGGGGTACTGAAATAGTTGAAAGTAGACAAAGATAAGTCTGATTCATGAAACCATGGGAGAGTTTTTGACTTCATATTTCCAGGACACACAGGAACTAAGACTGCAGATTTGTGTAGTCTAGCCCCAAAGCACACATTGTGAATGGGCCAATGAGAGTCCGAAAACCTTTCATTCCATTGCCAAAGTTCTCCTTTTAAGAACCCTTCTCAATTTAATAATTGAGACGTATTATTGGAGAGAAATCATCAGGCCATCACAACATTTACTACTAAAGTAGAAAAAACAATTTCTGGGAGATATTTCTCTAATAAATAAATCCTACAGATTTTTGGATCTTATAATACTTTTTCATTTATTAATTCATTGTTAATTTATTATTCACTCACTGATTTAATAACTACTTGCTGGGTGCCTATAATGTGCCTGGAAACATGTGACAGACATCTTGCCACCAAGCATCAATAGATCACCCAAATATCTCATTGTAAAGTCTTTCAGTATGCATCAGAGGAGGTGAACAGCATTCTAAGACAATGCATGAGTCCAGATAATTGGCAGTACTAGAGTAGAGTGGTCAGCAGTATGGACTCTGGAGTCAGGCAGCTTCATCATGTCCAGCTCCACCACCTACCAGAGTGCAACTGAGTTACCTTGTTAATGCCCCTTCATCTGTACAATGACAGCGGTGGTATCCACTTCAAAAGGTTCTCAGGAAAACTAAACAAAATAATACATCTTAATAAGTGTGTCTACATGTGGTTAGAACTCAATAAATATTTACAGCTGATGTTACTGTTATTACTAATTGTTCTGTTAAATTAAGAAGTAAACAAAGGCAGATTGTACAATCATTTGATCAGAGAATCACAGGACAGAAAGATGAACTAGAGCTTTTGGCTCTGGACCTGCCATGTGACAGCAAATTCCTAATAACTTCCCCATGCGTATTGAGCCAGCTTCAACACACAATCCATATTCATGATATATGCACCCTCAAAATTATGTATAAAATCACATTTTAAGTGTTTTGTAAAAACGTTCTGGTTAACATCATACCTTCAAGGCTTTTATACCATCCTTTTCAAAATTTAAATAATTTAGAACAGTTTAAATTTATAGAAAAGTTGCAAAGATAGTACAGTTTCTGTGTACCTTACACCATTTCCCCTATTGTTAACATCTTAGTACCACAGTATATTTGTCAGAAGAAACCAATCCTGATACATTGTTATAAGTAGACTACACAATTTACTTAGATTTTAATAGTTTTTCCTTAATGAGTATGCTTATCTATTTTTGATTTATTATCATGCTGGTAATTGATTTATTGTCCTTATACTCTTTATGTTCCCAAGAAGCTTTTTGTAGTTATTCCATAAACAAACAAGCATCTGGATAGCTTCTGTTTTTAGAGGAAATAGTAAAATCTGTAAAGTAGATACAATGCAATCTGGTTACTATCTCTTAAGTTAACTGTTTCCTATCCTTATTAATCTCTTCCACTTTTTTCCTTTAAGTATACAGTTTTTTATCTGCAAGTTTTATCCTTTCTCAGACTCTGGTACAAATATCATGGAAATCTGTAGCAATTTGGGATATGTGTGAGGATAAGAAAATCGAGGATATTACCTAGGAGTCCACATATTACTGACTTTGCTATAGTACCACTCTAGAGTTTGGGCCCAGTTATAAGTGGCTAGGCTTGTTCTGAGACCAAGTCTCCATTCTAATTCCAGGTTTTCCCATTGCATTAACCTCTGAACTATTTATAGTTTCCCCATACCTTTATGCCTCAACACGTTGCTTCATCTGCTTCCTCTTCCTCTTGCTTCCTTACTGACGTTTTTTACATTCAATACTCAGATTAAGATTCTACGTGGAAGTCATCTCTGATCTTGTAGAGCTGATTAACTGATCCCCTCATATGAATTCTCACGGCATGTTACGATATCTTTAGTCAGCATCACAGATACCATATTTACTGCAATTTTCTTCTCACTTATTGGGCTGCCTCATTGTTTAGTGGTCTTTGTATCTGAAGTATCCAGCACAGTGCCCAGCTGTAAGTGCTTGATGCATTTTTTTTAAATTGAGATACAATTAACCTATAACATTGTGTAAGTTTAAGGTGTAAAATGTGTCGATTTGCTACATTTGTATTGCAATATGATTACCACCACAGCTTTGGCTAACATCTCTATCATGCCATGTAATTATCATTTCTTTTCTCAAATGAGAACAGTTAAGATCTAGTCTCTTAGCAACTTTGAAGTGTGTAATACAGTATTATTAACTACAATCACTATGCTGTGCATTAGGTCTCTAGAACTTATTCATAATAGCTGCAAGTTTGTGTCCTTCAACAACATCCGTGTGATTCCTGCACCCTCACCCCTGCAACTACCATTCTATTCTGTGTTTCTATGAGTTTGGCTTTTATAGATTACACATATAAGTGGTATCATACAGTATTTGTCTTTGTTTGGCTAAATGGTTTGTTGAAGGAAGAAAATGAAGAAAATAAAAGAAGGAACATTGGAAGGAAGTTAGGAAAGAAAGAAAGACCAGAACAAGATGAGGAGGAAAGAAGAGAGAAGCATGTGACAGTCTTTCACTTCAAATGAGCAACTCAGCAAAATTAGGACTGCCACTATTGGCTCTTTCCTGTCTGAACAGCCCCTTTATATATAACCTGGGGAGTCATAGAACTTTAAAGAGTTACCAACAAGGACAAAAAGCATTTACTCGGCAATATGGTAATCCTTTCTGCCTCAGAAGATCTTTCTCATCAAGGTGAATGCTATTTGGTTACTCTGTTTTTCCTGTTATGGTAGCCATTTGAGCAGGCAAACTTTAGGCTTGACCTGAAAGTTCACACTGTAATTCAGTGATAAATTTTATACTAGATTTCAGAGGTGTAATCCACAGTGCTACTCAGGCCTCCTTGACCTAAATCCCTTAGGAAGTCATATTAGGACTAGGGCAGGATCTGCACAATCCCACTGAATTAAAATCTTGCTTGTCTCCTTAAGCTTCAGCAAATTTTAAAGTGAAGTGAAATAATTAATAGTTTTATGAGCAGATACACTATTTTGTTGTTCGGTTAGTGGTCCAATATAGTGATACTGTCACCATCTCTCTTCTTTTGTCCCAACTTAGAGTAAGTTCTCCAAAACTGAGGAAATGGCCTGAATATTCATTAACTAGTTATTTATCAAGTAGCCTTCAATATAGTTTTACAGGGACTCACTGAATGGGATTGCACCTGGATTTTCTCTGCCTAACAATACTCTCCAGATGCTACCCAATTGCTGTTCTGACAATTCCCTGGGGGTGTGATGATGCATAAAGATTGCAGACAGTCTCTCTTAGCAGCCAGAATATGAATAGACACTCTTGCAGACCAAGATCAGAAACCATGGCATGATTGATTATATACTTAAAAAATCATAAGAGAGAGAGGAAAAGAGTGGAGTAGAGAGAAGAGAGAGAGAGAGAGAGAGAGAGAGACAGAACAAATGAACAAACTCAGGACCTCTTCTTGGCTGTAGATATAATCCTGTTTGTGCAATGTGACACATACATAAGAGAAGTATCACTATATATATCTCAACCTTTTACTGGAATATCTAGATATAGATCACATTTCTATCTCAGAAGGTTTATTGATCCAAGAAGATCTCAGGTTGTTCAAATCCATGTCTTGGGACCACACTCAAGAAGACCGTCAGAGTAAGTGTCCTATTTGGAATGACAAGACAGCAATCAGTGAGAGGAAAGATAATGTTCATTGACTCGAGTCATATTCAAGGATAAAGAGGAATCTTTAAATACTTTGCCCACTTTATAACATCTGTTCTAAAAATTCTATTGAGCAATTAAGACAATAGTTTATTACAGTTTAAAGTGTGTATCAAAATTATTTTAGCAGGAATTTAGTCCTAGTTTTATCACTAACAGTGAAACCTGGATAATTCAATTTCCTCTCTGCATTTCATTTGTTTTGCCAATGGTTAGATGAATGAATAAAGTCACAGGAATCAGATTTTACTCATCTTTTTATATTCACAGCATTGTACTAGACACAGAGAATATGCTTAATAAATATTTAAGCTAAGGATAAATAAAGACTGGTGCTATGTGAAATATAGAAGATGTTACAGATATGTCTTGGTCTACATTATATTACACATTTGCAGTTTTTTTTCAAGACTTTAATTGCTCAAATTACTAGTCTTTATCTCTCAGCTCTACAAAGGGCTAGTAAATTGCTTCCTCAGTTGTGGATAATCAAAGGCACAGGATAAATTAGGACTCTAAGAAATCATTTTTTTGTTTAGCATACAATCCTGCACATAATAAAGTACTTAGTAAATGTTAACTAATATAAATGTTACTGCTATAAAGGAAGATACTATAGTTTATTATCTCATGAACTTTAATATTTTCTACATTTTTGTCTAAACAAATTTTGTATAAGAGCTGCATAAATCAAATTATAATTTCTACTTATTAGAAATGTCCCACTTTGTATTATTTATGATAAAGTAAAATTATAAAGTGAAATACATCATAAATACTAAAAGAGTCACATAGATAACCTCATGTTATTTCTGTAACAGTTATAAAGTAAAATAACCTCATTCATCTTGTACAGATAGGAAAACTGAGATTCAGAGAAAATAAACAGATTAACACAAAGTTAACCAGTTAGTGAGGGTGCTTAGACTCAAATCACTCCACTTGTACTATCTGTGCAGAAAAGAGATGCTTCCAGTAGAGATGAGGGTAGCTGGTAACTTGCAATGCTTCAGAAAAGCCATTTTTATTCCAAGAAAACTTTAGAGCCCATCTCATGATTCACCTCTTTCAAGAGTTCTCCCCTGATTGTTTTATGCAATATTTTTCTCTGTATGCCTTAAACATTCCTGTATATAATTTGTGAAATGGGGTCACTTTTTTTTTTCTGAGAGGGCATCTCTCATATTTATTGATCAAATGGTTGTTAACAACAATAAAATTCTGTATAGGGCAGTCAATGCTCAATGCACAATCATTAATCCACCCCAAGCCTAATTCTCATCGATCTCCAATCTTCTGAAGCATAACAAACAAGTTCTTACATGATGAACAAATTCTTACATAGTGAATAAGTTCTTACATGGTGAACAGTACAAGGGCAGTCATCACAGAAACTTTCGTTTTGATCACGCATTATAAACTATAAACAATCAGGACAAATATGAATATTGGTTTGATTTTTGTACTTGATTTATATGTGTATCCCACATTTCTCCATTATTATTATTATTGTTATTATTTTTAATAAAATGCTGAAGTGGTAGGTAGATACAAGATAAAGGTAGAAAACATAGTTTAGTGTTGTAAGAGAGCAAATGTAGATGATCAGGTGTGTGCCTGTAGACTAACTGTTAATCCAAGCTAGACTAGGGCAATAAAACATCCACAGATGCAGAAGATTTCTCTCAAAACAGGGGGGGTGAGGTTCTAAGCCTCACCTCTGTTGATCCCCAATTTCTCATCTGATGGCCCCCCTGCGACTGTGCCTGTCTTAGGTTGTTCCTCCCTTGAGGAATCTTACCCGTCTCTGGCTAACCAGTCATCTTCCGGGGCCATACAGGGAAATGTAAAGTTGGTAAGTGAGAGAGAAGCCTTATTGTTTGAAAAGGTTAGCTTTTTACTTCTTTGCATATTTATGCCCTGTGGCTTCTATGCCCAGCATTTGTCTTGAGGTATCTTTACCACTTGGAGGAATTATGATACACGGTAAATTCGATATGAGGCACGAATTCTATTTTAGGGTTGTAATTAGGAAGGAAGAAGAGCTATAGAGGTAGCAGATGGAAGAAAACATGGGAAGATTGATTATTTCTTTGACATATCTTCTTGTAGAGTAACTTAAGCATGTATAGGTTTTAAACTACTAATTAAATTGCACACACACATTAACATAATAGGAATACCGTTACATAACCAAAGCAGATCTATAATTACCAGCCATCTCCAGTGAAGCCAAGAAAACCAGTTAGGCACCCTAGGCATTTGTGAAAATTTGTCTATGATATGATGGATATTGTCCAACTGTACTTGAACAGTCTGAGAGAAATCAGACAAATTAAAACAGCCCATTCCTGGGAACTGTTCACATCCCATATGTTCTTTAAACAGTAGATAGTCTGTAGTTGTAAGATTTTGGAGCGCTACAACTTGCACTTCTAATTTTTTGTTGAGATACAACAGTGTAGATCCAGTCAAATTTGTTGTTTTACTGTATGCACAGGCCAGCTTAGATATCTCCTTCTTCATTCCAATGGCAAGTCCAGGAAATGGTGGGATGAATGTAGTTACAACTGCAGCATTGCCTGGATCTTTGTTGAGGTTTTCTTGATGATCATCTTCTGGTATGATTCTTCCTGAGAGTGCTGATGTTGGAAGTTCTTCTTCATATCGTATCGTAGTTCATTTTCTGGGTAGCCAAATTAGGCTTTGATCCTCTGTATAAACACAAACAAACCCTTTGCCCACAATTTGATATGCCCTTTATACCATTGTGTAGAACTTATTGGAGGTCACCACACAGGAACTGCTTTTTTTTCTAAGAGAAAGGAATATTATCAGAAAAGTGTACCTCCATAGCCGATTATCTGACACACTTTAAGCGATCAAAATTAAGGATATTAAAACATGCATTAATCATTGATTTGCAGTTAGCTTTATCATATCATGGAGTAATCCCCCTTTTATTTATTTATTTCTTTTTTTTTGTTATCTTTTGTCTACACTTACATGAAGAATATTATGTTTACTAGGCTCTCCCCTATACCAGGTCTCCGCTATAAACCCCTTTACAGTCACTGTCCATCAGCATAGCTAAATGTTGTAGAATCACTACTTGTCTTCTCTGTGTTGTACAGCCCTCCCCTTTCTCCCACCCCCCCATGCATGCTGATCTTAATACCCCCCTTCTTCCTCCCCCTTCCTTATCCCTCTCTACCCACACATCCTCCCCAGTCCCATTCCCTTTGGTACCTGTTAGTCCATTCTTGGGTTCTGTGATTCCGCTGCTGTTTTGTTCCTTCAGTTTTTCCTTTGTAGTTTTGGAGTGGAGTGTTTAGGGTTTTTTATGTACAATATCTTGTCATCTGCAAATAGTGAAAGTTTAATTTCTTCTTTAGCAATCTGGATTCCTTGCATTTCTGGCCTTTATTATGTTGAGATACTTGCCCTCTATTCCCATTTTGCTGAAAGTTTTTATCATGAAAGGATGTTGAATTTTGTCAAATGATTTTTCAGCGTCTATGGAGATGATCATGTGGTTTTTGTCTTTCTTTTTGTTAATGTGGTGGATGATGTTGATGGATTTTCGAATGCTGTACCATCCTTGCATCCCTGGGTTGAATCCTACTTGGTCATGGTGTATGATCCTTTTGATGTATTTTTGAATTCGGTTTGCTAATATTTTGTTGAGTATTTTTGCATGTACGTTTATCAGGGATATTGGTCTGTAGTTTTCTTTTTTGGTGGGGTCTGTTGGCTATCTGTATTTCTTTTTTGGAGAAGTGTCTGTTCAGTTCCTCTGCCCATTTTTTAATTGGGATATTGGTCTGTAGTTTTCTTTTTTGGTGGGTTCTTTGCCTGGTTTTGGTATTAGGTTGATGTTGGCTTCAAAGATTGAGTTTGGGAGTATTCCCTCCTCTTCTATTTTTTGGAAAACTTTAAGGAGAATAGGTATTATGTCTTCTCTGTATGTCTGATAAAATTCCAAGGTAAATCCGTCTGACCCGGGTGTTTTGTTCCTGGGTAGTTTTTAAATTACAGTTTCAATTTCTTTGCTTGTAATTGGTTTGTTTAACTTTTGTGTTTCTTCCTTGGTCTGTCTTGGAAGGTTGTATTTTTCTAGGAAGTTGTACATTTCTTCTAGGTTTTCCAGCTTGTTGGCATATAGGTTTTCATAGTATTCTTTAATAATTCTTTGTATTTCTGTGGAGTCTGTCGTGATTTTCCCATTCTCATTTCTGATTCTGTTGATTTGTGTTGATTCTCTTTTTCTCTTAATAAGTTTGGCTAGAGGCTTATCTATTTTGTTTATTTTCTCAAAGAACCAGCTCTTGGTTTCATTGATTTTTGCTATTGTTTTGTTTTTCTCAATTTTGTTTATTTCTTCTCTGATCTTTATTATGGCCCTCCTTCTGGTGACTTTAGCCTTCATTTGATCTTCTTTTTCCAATTTCGATAATTGTGATGTTAGACTATTCAATTGGGATTGTTCTTGCTTCTTCAATGTGCCTGGATCACAATGTACTTTCCTCTTAAGACTGCTTTCTCTGCGTCCCACGGAAGTTGGGCTTTCTGTTATTGTTGTCATTTGTTTCTATATATTCCTTGATCTCTATTTTAATTTGTTCGTTGATCCATTGATTATTTAGGAGCATGTTGTTAGGCCTCCATGTGTTTGTGATCCTTTTTGTTTCCTTTGTAGAATTTATTTCTACTGTTATACCTTTGTGGTCTGAAAAATTGGTTGGTAGAATTTCAATATTTTGTATTTTTCTGAGGCTCTTTTTGTGGGCTAGTATGTGGTCTATTCCTGAGAATTTTCCATGTGCACTTGAGAAGAATGTATATCCTGTTGCTTTTGGATGTAGAGTTTTATAGATGTCTATTAGGTCCATCTGCTCTACTGTGTTGTTCATTGCTTCCATGTCCTTACTTATTTTCTGCCCAGTGGATCTATCCTTTAGGGTAAGTGGTGTGTTGAAGTGTCCTAAAATGAATGCATTGCAGTCTATTTTCCCCTTTAGTTCTGTTAGTATTTGTTTCACATATGCTGGTGCTCCTGTGTTGGGTGCATATATATTTAGAATGGTTATATCCTCTTGTTGGACTGAGCCCTTTATCATTATGTAGTGTCCTTCTTTATCTCTTGTTACTTTCTCTTTTTGAAGTCTATTTTGTCTGATATTAGTACTGCAACCCCTGCTTTCTTCATCTGTTGTTTGCCTGAAATATGTTTTCCATCCCTTGACTTTTAGTCTGTAAATGCCTTTGGGTTTGAGGGGAGTTTCTTGTAAGCAGCATATAGATGGGTCTTGCTTTTTTATTCATTCTATTACTCTGTGTCTTTTGATTGGTGCATTCAGTCCATTAACATTTAGGATGACTATTGAAAGATATGTACTTATTGCCATTGCAGGCTTTAAATTTGTGGTTACCAAAAGTTCAAGGTTAGCCTCTTCAGTATCTTACTGCCTAACTTAGCTTGCTTATTGAGCTGTTATATACACTGTCTGGAGATTCTTTTCTTCTCTCCCTTCTTGTTCCTCCTCCTCGATTCTTCATATGTTGGGTGTTTTGTGCTGTGCTCTTTCTAGGAGTGCTCCCATCTAGAGCAGTCCCTGTAAGATGTCCTGTAGAGGTGGTTTGTGGGAAGCAAATTCCCTCAGCTTTTGCTTATCTGGGAATTGTTTAATCCCGCCATCATATTTAAATGATAGTCATGCTGGATACAGTATCCTTGGTTTAAGGCCCTTCTTTTTCATTGCATTAAATATATCATGCCATTCTCTTCTGGCCTGTAGGGTTTCTGTCAAGAAGTCTGATGTTATCCTGATGGTTGTCCTTTATAGGTGACCTTTGTCTCTCTAGCTGCCTTTAAAACTCTTTCCTTGTCCTTGATCTTTGCCATTTTAATTATTGTGTGTCTTGATGTTGTCCTCTTTGGATCCTTTCTGTTGGGGGTTCTGTGTATTTCCGTGGTATGTTCAATTATTTCCTCCCCCAGTTTGGGGAAGTTTTCAGCAATTATTTCTTCCAAGATACTTTCCATCCCTTTTCCTCTCTGTTCTTATTCTGGTACCCCTGTGATACGGATATTGTTCCTTTTGGATTGGTCACACAGCTCTCTTACTATTGTTTCATTCCTGGAGATCCTTTTATCTCTCTCTGTGTCAGCTTCAATGCGTTCCCGTTCTCTGGTTTCAATTCCATCAATGGCCTCTTGCATCTTATCCATTCTGCTTATAAATCCTTCCAGAGTTTGTTTCATTTCTGCAATCTCCTTCCTGGCATCTGTGATCTCCCTCCGGACTTCATCCCATTTCTCTTGCATATTTCTCTGCATCTCTGTCTGCATGTTTATGATTTTTATTTTGAATTCTTTGTCAGGAAGACTGGTTAGGTCTGTCTCCTTCTCTGGTATCTCTGTGATCTTGGTTTGCCTGTAATTTTGTCTTTTTATGGTGATAGGAATAGTTTGCACAGCTGGGACGAGTGACAGCTGGAAGAACTTCCCTTCTTGTTGGTTTGTGGCCTTCCTCTCCTGGGAGAACAGCGACCTCTAGTGGCTTGTGATGTGTAGGTGCACGCAGACAGGGCTTCTGTTTCCTGCCTGGCTGCTATGGAGTTTATCTCCGCTGTTGCTGTGGGCGTGGCCTGGCTCTGGCTGCTCCTCCAACGTGGTGGAGTCGCATTGGAGGGGGAGCGGCAGGGAGGCTATTTATGTCTGTATGGGGCCTCCGTGCTCCCTGCAGCCCAGGGGATTAGAGTTCCCTGAGATCGCTGGATTCCCTAACTGTGGACTAAGTGTTCCACCCTGCCCCTTTAATACTTCCAACAGGACCCACGAAAACAAAACAACAACCCCTCCCCCAAAAATAAAATAAAAATAAAAATAAAAAAATAAAAAAAATTAAAAATAAAAAATGGCCGCTTGCTTTTCTTTATTCTCCTGCGCTAGCCTCAGGCACCAGCTCACCGGTCTTGCTGCCCTGTTTTCCTAGTATTGGGGTCCCTGTCCCTTTAAGACTTCCAAAAAGCACTCGCTAAAACAAAACAACAACAACAACAACAACAAAAAATGTCCGCTCGCTTTTCTTTTGTTCTCATGCACCAGCCTACGATAACCGCTCGCCGGTCTTGCTGCCCTGTTTTCCTAATATTGGGGTCCCTGTCCCTTTAAGACTTCCAAAAAGCACTCACCTCAACAAAACAACAACAACAACAACAAAAATGGCCGCTCGCTTTTCTTTTGTCCTCTGGCGCCAGGCCTCTGGTACCTGCTCACTGTTCTTGCTGCCCTGTTTCCCTAGTATCCAGGGCCCTGCACATACACTGTGTCTGCGCTCTGGTCCAGATGGCTGGGGCTAGGTGTTCAGCAGTCTTTGGCTCTCTCTCCCTCTCCCTCTGCCTCCTCTCCTCCCGCCAGGAGCTGGGGGGAGGGGCGCTCGGGTCCCGCCGGGCCTGGGCTTGTATCTTACCCCCTTTGCGAGGCGCTGGGTTCTCGCAGGTGTGGATGTGGTCTGGATGTTGTCCCGTGTCCTCTGGTCTTTATTCTAGGAAGAGTTGTCTTTGTTATATTTTCATAGATATATGTGGTTTTGGGAGGAGATTTCCGCTGCTCTACTCAAGCCGCCATCTTGGCTCCACCCTCTCCTGAGGCTCTTTTTGTGGCCTAGTATGTGGTCTCTTCTGGAGAATGTTCCAAGTGCACTTGAGAAGAATGTGTATCCTGTTGCTTTTGGATGTAGAGTTCTGTAGATGTCTATTAGGTCCATCTGTTCTAGTGTGTTGTCCAGTGCCTCTGTGTCCTTACTTATTTTCTGTCTGGTGGATCTGTCCTTTGGAGTGTGTGGTGTGTTGAAGTCTCCCAGAATGAATGCATTGCATTCTATTTCCTCCTTTAGTTCTGTTAGTATTTGTTTCAGATATGTTGTTGCTCCTGTATTGGGTGCATATATATTTATAATGGTTATATCCTCTTGTTGGACTGAGCCCTTTATCATTATGTAATGTCCTTCTTTGTCTTTTGTCACTTTCTTTATTTTGAAGTCTGTTTTGTCGGATACCAGAATTGCAATACCTGCTTTCTTCTCTCTGTTGTTTGCATGAAATATCTTTTTCCATCCCTTGAATTTAAGTCTGTGCATGTCTTTGGGTTTGAGGTGAGTCTCTTGTAAGCAGCATATGGATGGATCTTGCTTTTTTATTCATTTTATTACTCTGTGTCTTTTGATTGGTGCATTCAGTCCATTTATATTTAGGGTGATTATTGAAAGGTACGTACTTATTGCCTTTGCAGGCTTTAAGTTTGTGGTTACCAAAGGTTCAGTGTTAGCTTCTTTAGTATCTTACTGTCTAACTTAACTCGCTTGTTGAGCTATTATAAACACGGTCTGATGATGCTTTATTTCTCTCCCTTCTTATTCCTCCTCCTCCCTTCTTCATATGTTGGGTGTTTTTTTCTGTGCTCTTTTTAGGAGTGCTCCCATCTAGAGCAGGTCCTGTAAGATGCCCTGTAGAGGTGGTTTGTGGGAGGCAAAATCCCTCAACTTTTGCTTGTCTGGGAATTGTTTAATCCCTACTTCATATTTAAATGATATTTGTGGTGGATTCAGTAGTTTTGGTTCGAGGCCCTTCTGTTTCATTGCATTAAGTATATCATGCCATTCTCTTCTGGCCTATAGGGTTTCTGTTGAGAAGTCTGATGATAGCCTGTTGGGTTTTCCTTTGTAGGTGACCTTTTTTTTCTCTCTGGCTGCCTTTCATACTTTGTCATTGTCTTTGATCTTTGCCATTTTAATTATTATGTGTCTTGGTGTTGCCCTCCTTGGTTCCCTTGTCATGGGAGTTCTGTGTACCTCTGTGGTCTGAGAGGCCATTTCCTCCCCCAGTTTGGGGAAGTTTTCAGCAATTATTCAAAGACACTTTCTCTCCCCTTTTCTCTCTCTTCTTCTTCTGGTACCCCTATAATGTAGATATTGTTCCATTTTGATTGGTCACTCAGCTCTCTTAGAATTCTTTCATTCTTGGAGATCCTTTTATCTCTCTCTGCATCAGCTTCTCTGAGTTCCTGTTCTCTGTTTTCTAGTCCATTAATGGTCTCTTGCAACTCATCCATTCTGTTTTAAATTCCTTCCAGAGCTTGTTTTATTTCTGTATTCTCCTTCCTTAGTTCTTGCATATTTCTCTGCAAGTCCATCAGTATGGTTATGACTTTTGTTTTGAATTCTTTTTCAGGAAGACTGGTTAAATCTATCTCCCCAGGTTCCTTCTCAGGGGAAGATGTAGCAGATGCTGAAGCTGTCTGGGTTAGTCTTGTCTGGATCAAATTTTTTTGCCTTTTCATGTTGATAGGTGCTGTTGACTGTCAGCTGGGAGGGCCAAACTTTCCACTTTCTACTGGCATTTCTTTACTGGGACAACTGCGAACCCTAGTGGCTTGTGTTGGGTAATTGCGTGTAGACTGGGTCTTTTGTTCTTGCCCAGCTGGTATGTAGGAAACTCCCTTGCTGAGGGCATGGCCAGCCACAGGCTGCTTCTCTGCTATGGCACTCCCCGGAGGGGTAATGGACGGGGGGGCTGTTTGGCTGTTTACCTCCATGAGGGGTCTCAGAGCTGTTGTCAAGGGGGTTAGTGCACCCGGGTTTCCCTGGAATTTCCAGCTTCTGGACTGTGATCTGGGTTGTTTCCATCCAGCTGTTGCATCCCTGTCCCTTTAAGACTTTCAGAAAGCACTCGCTTTTCTCTGTCACAAGGGCATCAGCTTCGGGACCCGCTCAGAGGTCTTGCTGCCCTGTTTCCCTAGTTTCCAGCTCTCCACATATGCACTGTGTCTGTGCTCTGGTGTGGATTGCTAGGGCTGGGTGTTTAGCAGTCCTGGGCTCCCTCTCCCTCCCCGCTCTGACTCCTCTCCTCCCGCCGGGAGCTGGGGTGAGGAACACTCGGGTCCCACCAGGCCGGTGCTTGCATCTTACCCCTTCCACCAGGCGCTGGGCTCTCACACATGTGTATGTAGTCTGGCTGTTTTCCTGTGTCTTCTGGTCTCTCTTTTAGGATTAGTTGTATTAGTTGTATTTTCAAAAATATATATGTTTTTGGCAGGAGGTTCCCACTGTCCTACTCACACCGCCATCTTCCAGACACTTACTTTTAACTGCCACTTACAGCATTATCTGTGTGGGAAATTTTATTCCTGATTCTTAGCTATGATAACAGGGACAGAGGGCTTTTTCAGGGTGAAGGAACTGAGGATGATAACCTCCATTTTTTTTTAAATTTTAAATTATTTAGAGCAAGATAAGAAAAAGTATTTCTCTGGTAAAGTTGCCCACTCATGTATTCCTTCCTGGTAAACAACATGGAATTTTCACATACAGGCCAAGGCTTAGGACTCAAACTCTCCTAATGTAATTCATAAGCATGGGTTGTTGGTAAGAAAAGACCACTGAATATGTTGTTCTTAGCCAATAGAAGTGACTTAATTTTTAATTGTATTGAAACTTCTAATATAGAAACTGAGTCTTCCTCACTTAAGTGGAACACTATTCTAAAGTTGTTCTGTGTATATTATATTAAAATATTAACCTAAGAAATTTGACATCAAATCTCAGATTCTGACTTCTTGCTTTTATCTTCAGTTTCAAAAATTAATTTATCCATTGAATACTTAACTTAGGCTTTTTCATCCCCAAAAGAATTTTTGATAAGACAAGAGAAAGAAAAAGGATTTGGGGAGGATTAGAGGGAAACTTTAAATCCAATTAGAAAAACCCCCTTATATTCTATAGATTCTTGTTTGGGAGAAAGGAACTATTTGTCTAAGTGTAACAATCAAATGTGAGTCAATAATGTGGAAAGAAAAATTAATGGTAAGAAAAATATCTATTAACTATGTTTAAGAAACATGAATTTCCTCTGCTAAATTTAACATAACTTAAATCTTTTTATAAGATTGTTCCTGTTAGGCACTACCAAATATAACATTTATTTATTTTTGCAGAGAACCAGAGCCATTCAACCAGTCCCACCTGGGTCCCCATGGAAGTGGCCAACAATGTCACTGAGTTTATGTTCCTAGGACTTTCTCAAGATCCCAGAATGCAGCTGCTGTTCTTTGCCCTATTCCTTCTCTTCTACATTTTGATCATGGTAGGAAATCTGCTCATTTTGCTTACTGTGTTTTCTGATCCCCGGCTCCATACACCCATGTATTTCTTCCTCAGTAACCTCTCCTTTGTGGACATTGCTTATTCCTCAGCCACAGCACCCAAAATGATTGCAGACTTTGTTTCTGAGAAAAAGACCATTTCCTACTGGGGCTGTGTAACTCAGATGTTTACGTTCCACTTTTTTGGTTGTTCTGAGATTTTTGTTTTGACTGTTATGGCTTTTGACCGTTATGCTGCCATCTGCCATCCTCTCCGATATACTACCATCATGAGTGCCAACGTTTGCATTGTTCTGGCATTGCTCTCCTGGATAGGGGCCCTGGGTCATTCCTTTGTTCAGACCCTCCTGACCTTTCAGCTGCCTTTCTGCAATGCTCAGGTAATCGACCACTACTTTTGTGATGTCCATCCAGTCCTAAAACTTGCCTGTGCTGATACAACCCTGGTAAATGTGTTGGTGGTTGCCAATAGTGGTCTCATCTCTCTGGGGTGTTTCCTCATTCTCCTGGCCTCCTACACAGTCATTCTGTTCAGTCTTCGGAAGCAGTCTGCAGAGAGTCAGCGCAAGGCTCTCTCTACATGTGGGTCTCATTTCACTGTAGTAACTTTCTTCTTTGTCCCTTGTATTTTTATTTATCTCCGTCCATCCACGACTTTCCCACTGGATAAGGCTGTGTCTGTGTTCTATACTACCATCACCCCAATGCTAAACCCACTCATCTATACTCTGAGGAATGAGGATGTAATGAATGCCATGAAACGGCTATGGAGTCGCAAGTTCTCCCTGAAGGAAAAGCAGAAGGGGTAGTTTGTGAGAATGCAAAGTCAGGGAATTAGCGGATATCTCAATGGTCCCTAACTTATTAATCATTTTAAGGAATAGTCTCTAAAATTCAACTATCACAAACTTTTCTTTAGGCAGGGAATAATTTGAGGCTATTTCATTTCTCTACCTTCAGGTGAGTTAAATGTAAGTCTCTCCATACTGGTAAGGTTTACTCTCTCTTTGGAATGGGATGGTAAACACTCCTCCTCAGTATCTCATTTAACTGCTTTGGATCCCTTCAATTCAATTCAAAAATTTTTAAAGCTGTAATTCCATAATTTAGAATGGAGTTATAAGAGAAAGATACTTCTAGGAATCAGATCATCTCTCCTAAAAAAAAGAAGCCCAGCTTCCCAGGAGCTACCTTATTGTCCCCTTTTCCTCTTCCCCCCTCCCTCCCTCCCTTTCCTTCCTTCTTTTCTTTCTTCTTTCATTTTTTTCTTCTCAGTAGTGCGTAATCTACTAGGAGAAATATATTCATTAGGAGATCATTATAATATGACATAACAAATGCAGAAAATGCAGACATAGAATATTCACTTGTGCAATGAAGAAGTTAGTATAAATTGATGAACTACCCAAAGGATGATTTCTTTACAGGGGGAAAAAAACAGGACATTTTACATATTTTGGTGGGGAGCAATTTTTCTAAAGACCTTACTAGAGAATTTGAACGCTCTCAGTCATCCAGTATTATATTATTTTTAGTGAAAGTAATCTATCTTTCTTTTTTACATACACAGAATAGATTAATTAAAGCAACTAAAGTGAATTGACATTCGAACTACTATCAATTACACATTTTTAGTTAAAATTATTATCAATTTTTAAAAAGGAATGCATGGATTAAACACATTTCTTTTTTTGTTGTGTTCTTAGTAAAGTTGGAGAATAGATGCTGGGTATTCTCAATACTTAAGAAAAGGCATTTTTATTCTGAGGAACTTTTTAGGCCTTGTTTCATGGCTCCTATCTTTCAAAAATTCTGCCCTGATTATCTTCATCCAACATTTAGTTTCTGTATGCCTTAAGCACTCCTATATATAGTTTATGAAATGGTATCAGACATATATTTGCTTCCTGGTTTTCTTAAAAAATGGATTTTGTCTTATTTCAATGACATATTAATGATCTAAGTAATGTACCTTACTACTTTTCTACTCTAACATATGGCACAGAGCTGAATAAATAATACACTTGTTATAGAGCCTACTGGTTGTTACCCCAATATCCACTGTTCCTTTTTCTCCTTATAACAGAGACTTGGTATTATTTACGGTGACCCCACTAAAATATTGCATTTACAAATCTCTCCTTTGCAGCTGGAGGTGGACAATATGATGTTAACAGTGGATGGTATGTGGGGCTTTTGAAAACTCTTTAAAATGGTTTCTCTGCACTTTAGCCCTCCCATCCATAACCACCATTAACATTTTGTTGCATTTTCCTATAATTATTTTTCATATTACCTTTCCTCTGCAAAAAGGATTATTTTATCCTTTTTGAAAAAACCTGATTTTTGTAAATAAAAAATAAATACACTGAAATGATGTTTAAAATGACAGTCTATGTTAGTTTTCTTTTTTCTGCTAAGATTGAATTGAAATAATAGTAATAATAATGATAATAATAGCAACAGATGAGAAAAGAGTTTATATTCACAGTGACAAAAAAAATAGGGCAGAAGTTAGATGCAGAAAAATGTTTCCGGCAAATGTTTGGCAAAGAGAAGACAAAGGCGAGGGAACTGATTTGGTGGACTAGAGAAGGCTAACTCTAAAGTACCAACTGAGAGGAGAAGTACACAGACTTAACTCCTAAAATTCCTGACGTGTTTGGGATACCAGGACATGAGGTAAAGGAGATGAAGAGCTTCAGGGCTGGTAATAGGGACTTGAAGAGAAAGGGATGGTTTGTTTATTCCAGGGAGGCAAGGATGGCACAACATTTGAAAATCCATCAACATCATCCACCACATCAACAAAAAGGAGGACAAAAACCACATGACCAACTCCAAAGATGCTGAAAAAGCATTTGACAAAATTCAACATTCATTAATGATAAAAACTCCCAACAAAATGGGTATAGAGGGCAAGTACTTCAACATAATAAAGGCCATATGTGAAAATCCCACAGCCAACATAATACTTAACATCAAGAAGATGAAAACTTTTCCTTTACGATTGGGAACAAGACAAGGATGCCCACTTTCCCCACTTCTGTTTAAAATAGGTCCTAGCCACAGCAATCAGACAACACAGAGAAATAAAAGGCATGCAAATTGGCAAGGAAGAAGTTAAATTGTCCCTGTTTGCAGATGACATGATATTGTACATAAAAAACCCTAAATAATCCACTACAAAACTGCTAGATCTAGTATCTGAATTCAGCAAAGTTGCAGGATACAAAATTAATACACAGAAATCTGTTGCATTCCTATACACTAACAATGAACTAGCAGAGAGAGAAATCAGGAAAACAATTCCATTCACAATTGCATCAAAAAGAATAAAATACCTAGGAATAAACCTAACTAAGACAGTGAAAGACCTATTCTGAAAACTACAAGACACTCATGAGAGAAATTAAAGAAGATACCAATAAATGGAAACACATCCCTTGCTCATGGATAGGAAGAATTAATATTGTCAAAATGGCCATCCTGCCTAAAGCAGTCTATAGATTCAGTGCAATTCCTATCAAAATACCAACAGCATTCTTCAATGAACTAGAGAAAATTGCCCTAAAATTCATATGGAACCACAAAAGACCTCGAATAGCCGAAGCAATTCTGAGAAGGAAGAATAAAGCAGGGGGATTATGCACCCCAACATCAAGCTTTACTACAAAGCCACAGTAATCAAGACAATTTGCTACTGGCACAAGAACAGACCCATAGACCAATGTAAGAGACTAGAGAGCCCTGATATAAACCAAACCACATATGGTCAATTAATATATGATAAAGGAGCCATGGACATACAATGGGGAAATGACAGCTTCTTCAACAGCTGGTGTTGGCAAAACTGGACAGCTATATGCAAGAGAATGAAACTGGATTATTGCTTATCCCCATACACAAAAGTAAATTTGAAATTGATTAAAGATTTGAATGTAAGTCATGAAACCATAAAACCCTTAGAAGACAACACAGGCAAACATATTCTGAATATAAGCATGAACAACTTCTTCCTGAACGCGTCTCCTTGAGAAAGGGAAACAAAAGCAAAAATGAACTCATCGGACTACATCATACTAAAAAGTTTCTGTTCAACAAAGGACACTATCAACAGAACAAAAAGGCATCCTACAGTATGGGAGAATATATTTGTAAATGACATATCTGACAAGGGGTTAACATCCACAATATATAAAGAACTCACATTCCTCAACACCCAAAAAAGCAAATAACCTGATTAACAAGTGGGCAGAGGATATGAAGAGACAGGGATATGAAGAGACAGTTCTCCAAAGAAGAAATTCTTATGGCCAACAGACACATGAAAAGATGTTCCACATCAGGGAAATGCAAATTAAAACCACAATGAGATATCACCTCACACCAGTAAGGATGGCTAGCATCAAAAAGACTAAGAACAACAAATGCTGGCGAGGATGCGGAGAAAGGGGAGCACTCCTACACTGCTGGTGGGTATGTAAGCTAGTTCAACCATTGTGGAAAGCAATATGGAGGTTCCTCAAAAAACTAAAAATAGAAATACCATTTGACCCTGGAATCCCACTCCTTGAAATTTACCCAAAGAATACAACTTCTCAGATTCAAAAAGACATATGCACTCCTATGTTTATTGCAGCACTTTTTACAAGCCAAGGTATGGAAGCAACCTAAATGTCCATCAGTAGATGAATGGATAAAGAAGATGTGGTACATATACACAATGGAATACTATCCGGCCATAAGAAAGAAACAAACCCTACCATTTGCAACGACATGGATGGAGATGGAGGATATTATGCTCAGTGAAATAAGCCACGTGGAGAAAGACAAATGCCAAATGATTTCCCTCATTTGTGGAGTGTAACAATGAAGCAAAACTGAAGGAACAAAATGGCAGCAGACTCAGAGACTCCAAGAGTGAACTAGTGATTACCAAAGGGGAGAGATGTGGGATGGTGGGTGGGGAGGGAGAAGGGGATTGAGGATAGTATGTTTAGTACACATGGTGTGGGGCGTCATGGGGAGAACAGTGTAGCACAGAGAAGGCAAATAGTGAATCTGTGGCATCTTCCTGCACTGATGGACAGTGACTGCATTGGGATATGGGTGGGGACTTTATAATATGAGTAAATGTAGCCACCACATTGTTTTTCATGTGAAACCTTCACAAGAGTGTATATCAATCATACCTTAATAAAAAATTTTTAAAAAAAGAGGAAGGTATGGTTTGGTATTCATTCCTCTCTTTCCACCCATCACTGCCAGATACTCACAGAGGCATAAGCTCCACAAACAGAATACTGGCATCTTTGCATTAAGAAAATGAATAATATTAGAGAAAAGTCTTTCATATTCTTCCTGTGGAGATCACAAATGGAGTGGCTGTGTGTCTACTGGAACCCTAATCAGAAGCCTTGCAATCAGTAAATACTACTCTATTGATCTAGAGCTTTTGCTCAATTTTTTGGTGTCTAATTCTTTAATATCCATAAGATATTTGAAGGAAAAAGTGAGGCTTAGGAGAGCTGAAAGGAATCTAGTGGAATCACAGGTAACACAGGAAAAAATACATAACCATACATGTCTTTACATTGTTGAGAGAAAATATTTCCAATTCTGAAATTAAAATATCATACTTTAAAGAAATAAACAGGATAAAAGTTATTTTTGCATACTAAATGAAAAAAAAGAATAATAAAATTAGATGAACAGAAGGTTGAGCCGTCTTCATGAAAGTAGAATCTAAAAAATCAAAGAAATGGAAAACAGAAAAGAAAAAACAGGAAATACAAAGAATCAAGCAAAGAGGTAACACTTTCAACTCTTATCTATTTCAGAGAACAGAGAAGACAGTGGATCAGAATCTAAAAATCAATGAAAACTCACAGCAGGAAGGTTTAAGTCTGCAGATAACAAAAGATTTATTTATTCAGTGTCCATAATGATGAGAAAACAGTACTAAGGCACATTATTATGAAATATCATTTCTCTAGAGATTGAGGAGATTATAAAATTATTAAGAGAGAGAGAAGAAACATAAGGACACGAATAAATGAACAAAATCCAGAAGGCATTAGAGGGCTCAACAGCAACAGTGTTGCATTTCTAAATAAAATACCCACATTGTTATTTCTTTTATATTCTTTTTAAATATTATCATCTGACTTCCTGTCATAGAAGAGTAAGAATTTAGCTCTTTTTTATAAGAAAGGTGATAAAATATAACCCTTTCCAAAGTCTCTCCACTATGATACAGTGGAAAAGTGCCTGACACTGATTTTCAGCCTAGAATCCTATACAGAACAAAATAATCAGTCAGGCATGAAGGCATAACAAAACATTTTCAGTCATGCAAGACTCATAAAATTTATTTCTTAAGTACCCTTTCTTCAAAGTGTGGAAGGATGTGTCCCAACCAAACAAAAAAGAGAAGAGGTAGGATCAAGAAATCAGTGCAGGGGCTGGCCAAAGCATGTAAGATGACAGCTGTGCAGAAGACACAGTGGGCAATGGAGATGAATGAGACCAGAATAGATGCCCCAGAAAGGAAGGCTTCAGACAACAGGAGAGGGGGTGAAAGTGTATATTATCTAAGATGATGTTGGAGCATCTCAGTTATAAAGGTGTAGTCAATAGAATGGAACAAGTAGATGTATTTAAATATATGTTTATAGAAACTTATCTATGTTTACACCAGAAAATTGATGGCACACTCAAAATATGATAATTCAAGGACAGTCCTTCACAAAGACTATCAGATTGTAGGTACAGAGGAGCCATATGGTCCAGGGCCAAAATCAGGGGTTAGAAGCAGCAAAGTTGTGGACACCATCATGCCTGAAGGGACTTGGGGAGGGAGTAGGTACAGAAACCCAAACGGAGAGAAATTTAATGTTGCTGTTTGACAGAAGCAATGATCCTCAGTGGAAGGACACTTGGCAGGAAGTCAAGGGAATAAGTAACCCAAATTATTCTACTTCCTTGAGTCTTCTGCCAAGGCATTCCACTGGCTGAGACCAACCACAAGCCAGATGCAGGGGGCCCTATTGATGAAATCTGCTAAGGTTGCCTCTGGGGCAGAATGCAGGAGGAGGAGGAGGGGTGAGGAATTGGTGGGGCAAATGGAAGATTTTCAGCATGTTTTCCAAAAGAAACACAACATTTCTGACATAGAAAAAGAAAAAAGCATTCAAAAAAGGAAGTATAACCATCATTCAATACTTGGCTTTACAGAGAAAAATATATCATAATAATGTTAATCTTACTACTTATTTAAATTAACATTTTGATGTGATTATATTGGGAGGATGGAGAGACTTTGGAAAGGGTTATATTTTATAACCTTTCTTATAAAAAAGAGCTAAATTCTTATTCTTCTATGACAGGAAGTCAGATGATAATATTTAAAAAGAATATAAAAGAAATAACAATGTGGGTATTTTATTTAGAAATGCAGAGTTAATACCAGAAGAAATCATTTAAAAAGTAGCAGAGGATAGGGAAGAAGTTTACTATTTTTTGATTATAACACTTTGTTTGATGTTTTTAACTATCACACATATTAAACTGATTTAAAAACTGTAAAAAGCAAGGCTCTCTCCCTATAAAATTGTAAAATAAAATTTAGGTTGCTTTAAAAGTGAACAAGTAAATCACTAACAATATTCCATGTCTTTAAATTTTATAAAATTATGTTTAATGGCTGTATAGTATTTCAGTATACTGATAAACCATTGAACTCATAAATAGGGCTATTTTCTATGTATCACAAATATATACATCACAAATAACAACTTTGCCATCAGCAACCTGTCAGAATGTATTCGTATATCCAAGATGATTGTTTAGAATATATTTCTAGAAGATAAATTTCTTTGACAAAGGGTAGGAACATCCTGAGCTACAGGGTACACAATTTCAAACTCAGCCCATAGCAGCAAGGGAAAGTGTGGGCTGACACCATTTATAAATTATTAATTGCAGGTTATTTATTTCTCTGTTGCAAATTAATGAGTAAAATGGGGGATCTCTGCTTAGATGTGCATTTCTTTGATTACTAGTGATAAAAAAAATTACATGACTTCATAGGTTTATTAGTCATTTGTGTTTCTTCAGCTGTGAATTCCAGCTTCTAGTCTCTGGAAGGTTGGGCTTTCTGGAACACTGGGAAACAGGAGACAGGAAACACTTCCCAGGGACATTTAGGCAAAGTTGTTGAGCTTTTCAGAAGAACCAAGAGACCCAGATTTTATAAACATTTCGTTAAGCAATAGCATTTTTTTTGGAAGAACATACCCAAATTAATAAGAATAGTTTATAGCTATATTTAAATGAGGAACAACTGGCAAATAAACATCTTAGCACAGTAGTCAAAGTCATAGACACAGAAAATAGAATGGTGGTTGCCAGGGGCTGAGGGGAGTAAGAAATGGGGAATTATTATTTAATGGGCACCAAGTTTCAGGTTTACAAGATGAAAAGTATTTGTGGAGATGGGTGATGGTGACAGTTGTACAACATTATGAATGTATTTAATATCACTGAACTGTTCACTTAGAAATGGTTAGGATGGTAAATTTTACATTATGTGTATTTTACCACAAAAAAGTGGAAAAAATCTTAAAATACATAGATCACTGCTTCACAGATCTTATATCACCATTACCTATGTACAACAATTTGTAACCAATGGCAAATTCATGGTAAACAATGTATTCTGAAAAAATTTGCTTTCTCAATAGCATTTGGTAAAATGTCCATCTTTGTTAGTGATTTGAGATATCATCTTTAGTTATACAAAATTTCTACGAATAATTGGGTCTATTCCTGGGCTTCCTATTCTATTCCAATTGGTTTACCGGTTTATTTGTATATCAGTACCACACTGTTTTAAATTGTAGAAGCTTTGTAGCTTAATATTTGATAGAGTTATTCACTCAAGATCTTTTTCAGTGTTTTTCTAGCTATTTTAGAGTGTTAATTTTTCCAAATGAACATTTTATATGCTTATCTAGCTCTATAAAAATGAATGAGAGATTTTATCTAAAGTTTTCAGTATCTATGTGGAAAATTGTACATATTTTCTCCTTAGGCCTATTAATATGTTGAATTATGTTAATAGGTTTCTTAATCCTGACCCATAATTGTGTTCCTGGTATAAATCTCACTTTATCATGGTGATTACTTTCTTAATGTGGTTAATTCTTAACCAAAATTAATTATTTTACTTAGGATTTTTGCATAAATAGTCATAGGTCATAATTTTCTAATTTTAGTCCTTTGTGTAACCTTCATAAAGTTTAGGTATCAATGTTAAACTTGCTTTACATGATAATATGCAGATTTCCTTCATTTTGCTGCTCTGAAAGAATCGATAGAGCATTAACTGTACTTTAAGGGTTTGGTAGAACCCTCAAATGGTCTCTGTGAGATTGTCCCTGTGAGACCATCTTGGCTTGGTGCTTTTTTATGGTAGATCTTTAATAAAAGCATGACATTGCAATGTAAATTCTTACAGAAAGCAAAAAGTATTTAAGTAAAAGGGGGCAGTGGTATATCAAGAATTTAGTGTGATGATTTGATATGTGGATACATTGTGAAAGGATTCCTGTAATCAAGTTAAATAACATATACTATTTATTTATTTTTGTGAGAACACTGAAGTTCTACTCTCGGCAAATTTTAATTACACAATACAGTGTTATCAACTATAGTCCCCTTGTTATATGTTAAATCATCAGACTTTATTTGTCTTATAATTGAAAGTGTGTACCTTTTTTTACCAGTTTACATTTCTGCCAACAATGTTCCCTTTTCTCAACACCCCTTGCCAGCCCTTGTTGCCTTTTTGTCTTTTTGAAAATTGTCCTCCTAACAGGTCTGAAGTGACATCTCATTATGGTTTTTTTTCTCTTTTTTAGATAATTATTTTTTATTGAAGGGTAGTTGACACACAGTATTACATTAGTTTCAGGTGTACAACACAGTGATTCAACATTTATATACATGATAATTCTAGGTACCAGCTACACCATACCAATTGTTCCAATATTTTGACTATATACCTTATGCTATACATTACATCACGGTTACTTATTTATTTTACAATTGGAAGTGTGTGTATATATATATATATATATATTTGTGTGTGAGGGCATCTATGATATTTATTGATCAAATGGTTGTTAACAACAATAAAATTCTGTATAGGGGGGTCAATGCTCAATGCACAATCATTAATCCACCCCAAGCCTAATTTTTGTCAGTCTCCAAACTTCTGAAGCATAATGAACAAGTTCTTACATGGAGAACAAATTCTTACATAGAGAATAAGTTACATGGTGAACACTACAAGGGCATTCATCACAGAAACTTTCGGTTTTGCTCATGCATTATGAACTATAAACAGTCAGTTCAAATATGAATACTCATTTGATTTTTATACTTGATTTATATGTGGATACCATATTTCTCTCTTTATTATTATTTTTAATAAAATGCTGAAGTGGTAGGTAGATACAAAATAAAGGTAGAAAACATAGTAAGAGAGCAAATGTAGATGATCAGGTGTGTGCCTGTAGACTGTGTGTTAGTCCAAGCTAGACAAGGGCAATAAAACATCCACGTATGCAGAAGACTTCTCTCAGAACAGGGGGGGTTAGGTTCTAAGCCTCACCTCTGTTGATCCCCAATTTCTCACCTGATGGCCCCTCTGCGACTGTGCCTGTCTTAGCTTGTTCCTCCCTTGAGGAATCTTACCCGTCTCTGGCTAACCAGTCATCTTCCGGGGCCATACAGGGAAATGTAAAGTTGGTAAGTGAGAGAGAAGCCTTATTGTTTGAAAAGGTTAGCTTTTTACTTCTTTGCATATTTATGCCCTGTGGCTTCTATGCCCAGCATTTGTCTTGAGGTATGTTTAGCACTTGGAAGAATTATGATACTCAGTAAATTTGATATGAGGCACGAATTCTATTTAAGGGCTGTAATTAGGAAGGAAGAAGAAAAGCTATAGAAGTAGCAGGCAGAAGAAAACTTGGGAAGATTGATTATTTCTTTGACATATCTTCTTGTAGAGTAACTTCAGCATGTATAGATTTTAAACTACTAATTAAATTGCGCACACACATTAACATAATAGGAGTACAGTTACATAACCAAAGCAGACCTATGATACCAGCCATCTCCAGTGAAACCAAGAAAACCAGTTAGGCACCTTAGGCATTTGTGAAAACTTATCTATGATATGGTGGATATTGTCCAACTGAACTTGAACAGTCTGGGAGAAATCAGACAAATTAAAACAACTCATTTTTGGGGACTGTTCACATCCCATATGATCTTTTAACAGTAGATAGTCTGTAGTTGTAAGATTTTGGAGTGCTACAATTTGCACTTCTCCAAATTCTTGATTGAGTTCCAACAGTATAGATCCAGTCAAATTTGCTGTTTTACTGTATGCACAGGCTGGCTTAGATATCTCCTTCTTCATTCCCATGGCAAGTCCAGGAACTGGTGGGATGAGTGCATCTACAGCTGTAGCACAGCGTGAATCTTTGTTGGGGTTTTTTGATGATCATCTTCTGGCATGAGTCTTCCAGAGAGTGCTGATGTTTGAAGTTCTTTTTCATATTGTATCTTAGTTCATTTTCTGGGTAGCCAAATTAGGCTTTGACCCTCTGTATAGACACAAAAAGACTCTTTGCCTACACTTTAATATGCCCTTTATACCATTGTGAAGAACTAATTGGAGGTCACCACACAGGAACTGCTTTTTTTTTTGTTATCATTAATCTACACTTACATGATGAATATTATGTTTACTAGGCTCTCCCCTATACCAGTTCGCCCTATAAACCCCTTAACAGTCACTGTCCATCAGCATAGCAAAATGTTGTAGAATCACTATTTGTCTTCTCTGTGTTGTACAGCCCTCCCCTTTTTCCCACTCCCCCATGCTTGCTGATCTTAACATCCCCCTTCTTCTTCCCCTCCCCCTATCCCTCCCTACCCACCCATCCTCCCCAGTCCCTTTCCCTTTGGTACCTGTTAGTCCATTCTTGAGTTCTGTGATTCTGCTGCTGTTTTGTTCCTTCAGTTTTTCCTTTGTTCTTATACTCCACAGATGAGTGAAATCATTTGGTATTTCTCTTTCTCCGCTTGGCTTGTTTCACTGAGCATAATACCCTCCAGCTCCATCCATGTTGTGCAAATGGTAGGATTTGCCATTTTCTTATGGCTGAGTAGTATTCCATTGTGTATATGTACCACTTCTTCTTTACTCATTCATCTATCGATGGACATTTAGGTTGCTTCCAATTCTTGGCTATTATAAATAGTGCTGCAATAAACATAGGGGTGCATCTGTCTTTCTCATAGTTGATTGCTGCATTCTTAGGGTAAATTCCTAGGAGTGCAATTCCTGGGTCAAACGGTAAATCTGTATTGAGCATTTTGATGTACCTCCACACTGCTTTCCACAATGGCTGAACTAATTTACATTCCCACCAGCAGTGTAGGAGGGTTTCCCTTTCTCCACAGCCTCGCCAACATTTGTTGTTTGTCTTTAGGATGACAGCCATCCTTACTGTTGTGAGGTGATACCTCATTGTAGTTTTAATTTGCATTTCCCTGATAATTAGCGATGTGGAGCATCTTTTCATGTGTCTGTTGGCCATCTGTATTTCTTTTTTGGAGAACTGTCTGTTCAGTTCCTCTGCCCATTTTTTAATTGGGTTATTTGTTTTTGATTTGTTGAGGCATGTGAGCTCTTTATATATTCTGGACGTCAAGCCTTTATTGGATGTGTCATTTTCAAATATATTCTCCCATACTGTAGGGTTCCTTTTTGTTCTATTGATGGTGTCTTTTGCTGTACAGAAGCTTTTCAGCTTAATATAGTCCCACTTGTTCATTTTTGCTGTTGTTTTCCTTCCCCGAGGAGATATGTTCAAGAAGAGGTCACTCATGTTTATGTCTAAGAGGTTTTTGCCTATGTTTTCTTCCAAGAGTTTAATGGTTACATGGCTTACATTCAGGTCTTTGATCCATTTTGAGTTTACTTTTGTATATGGGGTTAGACAATGGTCCAGTTTCATTCTCCTACATGTAGCTGTCCAGTTTTGCCAGTACCATCTGTTGAAGAGACTGTCATTTCACCATTATATGTCCATGGCTCCTTTATGAAATATTAATTGACCATATATGTCTGGGTTAATGTCTGGATTGTCTAGTCTGTTCCATTGGTCTGTGGCTCTGTTCTTGTGCCAGTACCAAATTGTCTTGATTACTATGGCTTTATAGTAGAGCTTGAAGTTGGGGAGTGAGATCCCCCCTACTTTATTCTTCTTTCTCATTATTGCTTTGGCTATTCGGGGTCTTTGGTGTTTCCATATGAATTTTTGAATTATTTGTTCCAGTTCATTGAAGAATGTTGCTGGTACTTTGATAGGGATTGCATCAAATCTGTATATTGCTTTGGGCAGGATGGCCATTTTGACGATATTAATTCTTCCTAGCCACGAGTATGTGATGAGTTTCCATCTGTTAGTGTCCCCTTTAATTTCCCATAAGAGTGACTTGTAGTTTTCAGAGTATAAGTCTTTCACTTCTTTGGTTAGATTTATTCTTAGGCATTTTTCTTTTTGGTGCAATTGTGAATGGAGTTGTTTTCCTGATTTCTCTTTCTGTTGGTTCATTGTTAGTGTATAGGGAAGCCACAGATTTGTGTGTGTTGATTTTGTATCCTGCGACTTTGCTGTATTCTGATATCAGTTCTAGTAGTTTTGGGGTGGAGTCTTTAGGGATTTTTATGTAAAGAATCATGTCATCTGCAAATAGTGACAGTTTAACTTCTTCTTTACCAATCTGGATTCCTTGTATTTCTTTTTTTGTCTGATTGCCATGGCTAGGACCTCCAGTACTATGTTAAATAGCAGTGGGGAGAGTGGGCATCCCTGTCTAGTTCCCGATCTCAGTGGAAAAGCTTTCAGCTTCTTGCTGTTCAATATAATGTTCGCTGTGGGTTTATCATAGATGGCCTTTATTATTTTGAGGTACTTGCCCTCTATTCCCATTTTGCTGAGAGTTTTTATCATGAATGGATGTTGAACTTTGTCAAATGCTTTTTCAGCATCTATGGAGATGATCATGCGGTTTTTGTCTTTCTTTTTGTTGATGTGGTGGATGATGTTGATGGACTTTTGAATGTTGTACCATCCTTGCATCCCTGGGATGAATCCCACTTGGTCATGGTGTATGATCCTTTTGATGTATTTTTGAATTCGGTTTGCTAATATTTTGTTGAGTATTTTTGCATTTACGTTCATCAGGAATATTGGTCTGTACTTTTCTTTTTTGGTGGGGTCTTTGCCTGGTTTTGGTATTAGGGTGATGTTAGCTTCATAGAATGAGTTTGGGAGTATCCCCTCCTCCTCTATTTTTTGGAAAACTTTAAGGAGAATGGGTATTATGTCTTACCTGTATGTCTGATAAAATTCCGAGGTAAATCCATCTGGCCAGGGGTTTTTTTCTTTGGTAGTTTTTTTATTACCGCTTCAATTTTGTTTCTGGTAATTGGTCTGTTTAGATTTTCTCTTTTTTTCTGTGTCAATCTTGGAAGGTTATATTTTTCTAGGAAGTTGTCCATTTCTCCTAGGTTTCCCAGCTTGTTAGCATATAGGTTTTCATAGTATTCTCTAATAATTCTTCGTATTTCTGTGGGGTCCGTTGTGATTTTTCCTTTCTCGTTTCTGATACTGTTAATTTGTGTTGACTTTCTTTTCCTCTTAATAAGTCTGGCTAGAGGCTTATCTATTTTGTTTATTTTCTAGAAGAACCAGCTCTTGGTTTCATTGATTTTTGCTATTGTTTTATTCTTCTCAATTTTATTTATTTCTGCTCTGATGTTTATTATGTCCCTCCTTCTGCTGACCTTAGGCCTCATTTGTTCTTCTTTTTCCAATTTAGATAATTGTGACATTAGACCATTAATTTGGGATTGTTCTTCCTTTTTTAAGTATGCCTGGATTGCTATATACTTTCCTCTTTAGACTGCTTTTGCTGTGACCCACAGAAGTTGGGGCTTAGTGTTGTTGTTGTCGTTTGTTTCCATATATTGCCAGATCTCCATTTTGATTTGGTCATTGATCCATTGATTATTTAGGAGCGTGTTGTTAAGCCTCCATGTGTTTGTGAGCCTCTTTGATTTCTTTGTACAGTTTATTTCTAGTTTTATGCCTTTGTGGCCAGAAAAGTTGGTTGGTAGGATTTCAATCTTTTGGAATTTACTGAGGCTCTTTTTGTGGCCTAGTATGTGGTCTATTCTGGAGAATGTTCCATGTGCACTTGAGAAGAATGTGTATCCTATTGCTTTTGGATGTAGAGTTCTGTAGATGTCTATTAGGTCCATCTGTTCTAGTGTGTTGTTCAGTGCCTCTGTGTCCTTACTTATTTTCTCTCTGGTGGACCTGTCCTTTGGAGTGAGTGGTGTGTTGAAGTCTCCTAGAATGAGTGCATTCCATTCTATTTCCTCCTTTAGTTCTGTTAGTATTTGTTTCAGGTATGTTGGTGCTCCTGTATTGGGTGCATATATATTTATAATGGTTATATCCTCTTGTTGGACTGAGCCCCTTATCATTATGTAATGTCCTTCTTTGTCTTTTGTTACTTTCTTTATTTTGAAGTCTGTTTTGTCTGATACCAGAATTGCAACACCTGCTTTCTTCTCTCTGTTGTTTGCATGAAATATCTTTTTCCATCCCTTGACTTTAAGTCTGTGCGTGTCTTTGGGTTTGAGGTGAGTCTCTTGTAAGCAGCATATGGATGGATCTTGCTTTTTTATCCATTCTATTACTCTGTGTCTTTTGATTGGTGCATTCAGTCCATTTACATTTAGGGTGATTATTGAAAGGTATGAACTTATTGCCATTGCAGGCTTTAAGTTTGTGGTTACCAAAGGTTCAGGGTTAGCTTCTTTACTATCTTACTGTCTAACTTAACTCGCTTGTTGAGCTATTATAAACGCAGTCTGATGATTCTTTATTTCTCTCCCTTCTTATTCCTCCTCCTCCCTTCTTCATATGTTGGGTGTTTTGTTCTGTGCTCTTTTTAGGAGTTCTCCCATCTAGAGCAGTCCCTGTAGGATGCCCTGTAGAGGTGGTTTGTGGGAGGCAAATTCCCTCAACTTTTGCTTGTCTGGGAATTGTTTAATCCCTCCTTCATATTTAAATGATATTCGTGCTGGATACAGTAGTCTTGGTTCGAGGCCCTTCTGTTTCATTGCATTAAGTATATCATGCCATTCTTTTCTGGCCTCTAGGGTTTCTGTTGGAAGGTCTTTTGATAGCCTGATGGGCTTTCCTTTGTAGGTGACCTTTTTTTCCTCTCTGGCTGCCTTTAATACTTTGTCATTTTCTTTGATCTTTGCCATTTTAATTATTATGTGTCTTGGTGTTTCCCTCCTTTGATCCCTTGTCATGGGAGTTCTGTGTACCTCTGTGGTCTGAGAGGTCATTTCTTCCCCTGGTTTGGGGAAGATTTCAGCAATTATTTCTTGAAAGACACTTTCTATCCCTTTTTCTCTCTCTTCTTCTGGTACTCCTATAATGCGGATATTGTTCCATTTCAGTTGGTCACTCAGCTCTCTTAGAATTCTTTCATTCCTGGAGATCCTTTCATCTCTCTCTGCATCAGCTTCTCTGCGTTCCTGTTCTCCGTTTTGTAGTCTATTAATGGTCTCTTGCATCTCGTCCATTTTGTTTTGAAGTCCTTACAGAGCTTGTTTTATTTCTGTATTCTCTTTCCTTAGTTATTGCATATTTCTCTGCAAGTCCATCAACATGGTTATGACTTTTGTTTTGAATTCTTTTTCAGGAAGACTGGTGAAGGGCCCCCAGCAGTAAGATGCTGAACTTCCGGCTTCTCTTCCGGGTCCTTGGTTCCCGACGGCGCCACCTAAAGACCAATCACCTCTCTCCCCACTCCCTATATAACCTTCCTATATATGCCCCTTCCTATATAACCCAGCACCTTTCCCCAATAAAGCAGATTTCTCCGTTAAATTGCTGCTATGTGTCGCTCCTTTCCTTTCATTGGTGCCAAAAGCCGGGAGACGGGACACCCCAACTGGGCCCTGTCTTCCCCCGACACCAGCAGCAGCTACCCTCGTCCTCGTTTTCCAGCGCTGGCTCATCACACTCACCACTCCTCTCTGGCCTTTAGGTAAGTTGTCCCCCGGAGTGGGCCACTCTTCCCCGAGCTATCGCAGTGCCATTGACTGTGATCGTCCGGCAAGGCCCTGACGCTCGGGGACAAGGGGGGATCTCTCCCTGTCTCCGGCCTTCACAGCTGCTGCAGAACCTCAGGCCCCTCCTCCAACTGCCAAAAATGAGGTGACTCCTTTGTGGATGAGAATGCTCCCTTTTCCACTTCTTCCTCCCGTTCTACGTGCCGAAATCCGTTCCTTCCACCGAAAACTCCTAGTACTAGGTACCTCGGACTCCAGCACGCTGCCTTCTTAGAGAAGTCCAGGTGACGACCCACACTTCCTAAGAAACCGACTCATATACGAGTTTCCACAGTCCACCAAGGATCATCGGGAACGCCCTTTGTCTCATTGCGGTCTGTTCCCAGTCCGAGGATCTCCGTTCGTCTTCCCCTGTTTGTCCCCTTCTCTGTCCTTTAGCCATGGGAGCCTCCTCATCCCTCCCTGAAAGCTCACCTCTTGAATGCCTGCTCAAGCATCTAACTACCCTCTCCCTGACACCTGATATAAAACCAAAACTTCTCCGTAAATACTGCTCCCAAGATTGGCCGACATACCCCCTAGACAATAACAACCAATGGACTGCAGGGGGAACTCTTGATCCTAACATCACTCGTGATCTTTTTAACTACTGCCAGTGCCTGAAAAAATGGAAGGAGATTCCCTATATCGAAGCTTTTCGCCTCCTAGCTCAAAATCCCAGACTCTGCACCACCTGTTCCACGCCCCAAGTTCTCCTAGCCTGCAAGCCGTCTCCCTCCACTCCCCACACTCCCAGTCCCTCTTCAATTACCTTTGACCCAACTGACGAGCCTCCACCATACAGGCTTCCCCCTTCGGCCTCTCCCCCTCCTACAATCCCTCCACCCTCCACTGCCGTCGCTGCTGCCTCCTCCCCCGCAGAAGCCTCCCGTCCTCTCCCTTCCCCCTCCTCTCCTCCTTCCACCACCACCTCCTCCCCCACCTCACCCCCTCCGCCTCCGTCCCCGTCACCTTCCACCCTCCCGCAGATAGAGCCTGAGCCTTTCAGCCCCTCTCTAACTCAGTCCCAGGAGCCTCCTCTGTCTTTACCCCCACAGACTCGGTCCCAAGGACCTCCCAAAATTATTGTGAGTTTGCCCCCATCACCTATCTCCCCCCCACAGAGTGAGCCAGAACCCTTCAGTCCCCCTCAGACTCGGTCCCGAGAGCCTCCCAAAATTATCGTCCCCCTCCGGGAAGTAGCAGGATCTGAAGGCATCGTGCACGTTCACGTCCCTTTCTCCTTAGGAGATCTAGCCCAACTAGAGAAACACTTAGGTTCCTTTTCCACTGATCCCACGACATACATCAGGGAGTTTCAATGGACCCTCCAGTCTTACAGCCTCACACATCATGACATTTTCATGCTCCTGGCCAATACTCTCCTCCCTGAAGAGCGTAGACGAGTTTGGGACTTCACCCAAATGCACGCTACCGAAACCCACAGGACTAACCCCACCTACCCCTCTGGCCCCACTGCTGTCCCCGAACAAGACCCACACTGGGATTATAACACCGCCGTGTGTCTCCGCTCTCGAGATATTTTCGCCTCCTGCTTAACAGCAGGTTTGAAAAAGGCAGCTCGTAAAGTAGTCAATTTTCAAATGCTCCAAGACGTAATTCAAAAAAGAGATGAAACCCCCTCCGAGTTCTTAGACAGACTCACTCAAGGCCTATTACAATATACCATCCTGGACCCCGAAACGCCTGATGGAAGACATCTCCTTATGACATACTTCCTAGCTCAAAGCTACCACGACATTAAAGGTAAACTCAAAAAGTTAGAACAGAGCCCTGCTACCCCACAGACTGAGATCTTAACAGTGGCCTTTAAAGTTTTCCATAACCGGGAGGAGGAGAAGGAACACTGTAAACAAAAGGCTGATCAGGCCAATTTCCAAATGTTGGCCCAGCTGATAAAACCACAACCTGTGCACCCCTCTACAAACAAGCCCCACCAAGGAGCTTGTTTCAAGTGCGGAAAAGAAGGGCACTGGTCAAGGGCGTGCCCCTCCCCCAAATCTCCTACAACCCCATGCCCCAGATGCCACAAAAAGGGCCACTGGGGGTCTGATTGCCAAACCACCCGAAGGGGAGCCTGGACAAACAACCCCCATCCTAAGCCTGCTGTAGTGGGGCTGGCAGAAGAAGATTGATGGGGACGGGGGCTTCTCGCCTGACCATTTCCATCAACAAACAGGAGCCCAGGGTTACTTTAATAGTAGACGGTCGCCCCATCTCCTTCCTCCTAGATACAGGAGCCACCTTTTCAGCCTTGCGGGAATACTGGGGCCATACCACACCTGCCATTAATCCTACAGTCGGGGTAGGAGGTAAGCAGATTTTCCCGTTAAAAACCGCCCCCTTTTATGCACAATCCAAGACCATCCTATACCTTTCTCCCACTCCTTCCTAGTTATGCCCCAGTGTCCCATCCCTTTACTAGGATGAGACATCCTTTCTCTCCTCCATGTTTCCATAACTATATCCACTCCTGCAGCCCCCAGTACTCCCTTTCTGATGGCTCTCATAGCTGACGACCCCACTCTACCCAATGAAAGCTCCAGTTTCACCCTCATACACCCTGTAAATCCCAATGTTTGGGACATTTTTACAAGCACCTCCGTAGCTCTATGTCCTCCTGCCTCTATAAAACTACATGACCCCTCTCAGTATATCTGTCAAGCCCAATACCCCCTAACCACTTCAGCCCTCATAGGCCTCCAACCCATCATCCAAGATCTCTTAAACAAAAATTACGTCAGACCCACTCACTCCCCGCTTAATACCCCCATATTAGCTGTTAAAAAAACCAACAGATCTTTCCGCCTCGTCAAAGACCTTTGCCTCATCAACATGGCCGTTCTCCCTATCCATCCCTTAGTTCCAAATCCATACACCCTTTTATCACAGATCCCTGCCTCAGCCTCCCACGTCTCAGTCCTAGATCTCAAGGACGCATTTTTTTCTCTCTCTCTGGACCCCTCCTCCCAAGATTTCTTCGCCTTCACCTGGACAGACCCATGCACAAGACATTCTGAACAACTCACTTAGACAATTTGGCCACAAGGTTTCCGAAATAGTCCCCATATTTTTAGACAAGTCCTAGCTCAGGACCTCAAACAGTTTCATCATGATCACTCCGAGTCCACCTTATTACAATACGTAGACGATCTTCTACGCTGCAGTCACTTGTGGGAACAGTCTCAACTTGACACTGCCTCCCTACTTAACCTTCTAGCTTCCAAAGGTTACCGGGTATCCCCCCTCAAAGCTCAAATCTCTTCCCCTTCTGTCACTTACCTTAGATTCCTTCTGTCTCAACAAAGAAAGTCCATTACCTTAGACAGAAAATGACTCCTCTCTGACCTGAACTACCCAAAACCAAGACAGAAATCCTTTCCTTTCTAGGCCTGGCTGAGTATTTTAGAGCGTGGATCCCTAACTTCTCCTTGTTGGCAAGACCCCTATACGACCTCAGCAAGGGTCCCCCTGAAGAACCATTATCATCCTCACCCCGACACTCCTTCATTAGGCTCCGACAAGCACTTGTAGAAGTTCCAGCTCTCCATCTCCCTGATTTGTCGAAACCCTTCTCATTATACATTCATGAGAAGTCCAGTCAAGCTCTAAGAGTCCTAAGCCAATATTATGGCCCATCCTTTGCCCCAGTAGCGTATGTCTCCAAGCAATTAGACCCCACAGTTCGGGGATGAGCCCCCTGCCTATGAGCATTAGCCGCTGGGCAGCTCTTGCAGAAAGAAGCTCATAAACGAACTTTCGGGGCACCCCTTACCATTCTGTCCCCACATCACCTAAAAGATCTCTTAACCTACAAAAGTTTACAGACACTCCCTCCCTCCAGACTCCTGAACTTACTGTCCTCTTTCCTCCAAAATCCAGACATTTCTTTCCTCCCCTGCCAGTCCCTGAATCCGGCCACTCTTCTTCCTCTACCCTACTCTCCTCATACTCCCTTGCATGATTGCCTAGAAGCCCTTCACGACTTCCTTCCGTGCCACTCCACGATCTCCGAAGGAGCCCTCTCACACTCCGACCTCATCTGGTTTACTGATAAGTCCTCCTTTAAATGTGACGACACCCACTACGCAGTATATGCAGTAGTCTCTCTCGAAGACGTCATTGAGGCATGAGCCCTGCCCCCTAGTACAACCAATCAACAGACCGAACTCATTGCAGCCACCAGAGCTTGCACTCTGGCCCGGGACACGTCTCTCACACTGTACACTGACTCCAAGTACGTATTCCACATTCTCTTGTCTCATGCAACAGTATGGAAAGAACGAGGCCTCCTCACCACAAAAGGAAATTCCATAACTAATTCAGCCTTAATTACTAAACTTCTAGAGGCTTCACAACTCCCACACCGACTAGGCATAGTCCACTGCAAATCACATCAGAAAGATGACTCTCCCATTGCAAGAAGTAACAAAGCCGACAGAGTAGCCCGGTCAGTTGCCCTATCAGAAGACACACCAGACAACAATCTGTCTGCCCTTGCAGTTTTAGCCTTATCACAAGACACCCTCTGTTCCCAGGACAAAGAGTCTCTCTTCTGCTTCTTACACGATCTGTTCCCTTCCAGCCCCCAATCTTTGATCCATTTTTTACAATCCTTTTTTTCTCTCTCTCCTGAAGACAAAACCCTCCTTAATGAAATCACCCGCAGGTGCACAATCTGCCAACGCACTAACCCTAATACCCCCCTCAAAGTCCATCCCTTCCCAGCTCATCAAGCAAGGGGTAATGTCCCCGCCGCAGATTGGCAAATAGACTTCACTAACATGTCCCCTGTACAGCGTACCAGATACCTAATCGTGATAGTAGATACATTTTCAAGATGGGTCGAAGCTTTCCCCACCACTAACAAACAAGCGTCCGCGGTTGCCTCTATCCTCCTCACCCAGATCTTTCCTAGGTTCGGGATGCCCACCTCCCTCCAATCAGATAACGGCCCTGAGTTCACTGCCCAAATTATCCAGAACCTCTCCAAGTCGCTCTCGCTCCCCTCTCATTTACATTGTCCTTCTTGACCACAAGCTTCGGGAAAAGTAGAAAGAACCAATAGCACTCTAAAAGACATCCTGACCAAACTATCTCTAGAACTACACCTTGACTAGGTTCGCTTACTTCCCTTAGCTCTACTCCACATTCGAGCCCTCCCAGAGAAACCTTCCTTCTTGTCACCCTTTGAGATCATGTACGGCCGCCCGATTCTACGCCCGGGGCCCCCTTCCCACAAAGGACCAATTCCTCCCAATATGGCCCTTCCGCTACTCTCTCTCCTCCGCACTGAATTGTGGAAATATCAGGATTAGCTCCTTCCTGATCCATCTGCCTCCCAAAATCCTCCTGTCTTACAGCCCAGCCAACTAGTGTTTTATAAGCCACCAGAGGATCGGCCTTCTCTCACCCCAAAATGGGAAGGTCCACACCCAGTTATTCTCTGCCCCCCCTCGGCCGCCAAGCTCTTACTGCCTGATAACTCTGTCACCCCTTGGATTCATATCTCCAAGTTGAAACCAAATACCCAGGACCCACCTTCTCTGGACACCCAAGACCCATCAGTCACAATGCAGAGTCCTTCAGATACAGCCCAAGACGCTGTCTACTCTACCACGCCTCATCCCTCTGATCCCTTGAAACTCCACATCTCCCGTTCACCCCCTTTGCTATCCATTCCCGAATCATGACTTTTTCCTCCTTTACCGCTCTCTTGTTTTTTCTCCTCATTCCTATTGTCTTCCCTGCCACCCCAGCCTCCTTTGTATGGCGATTCAAAGTAAGACAGACTTATACGCAGCATCAAACAAAAGTTACTGCCCTCATTGCCACATCAGACTGCCCTCTGAAAGGCTGCTCCGAGCCTTTATACCTCCACTTTCCTCCCTCCACCGAACTGTTCACTAGCAGCTACCTTTATTCTCCCTACCTTTGCTTCCTCTATGACCAAAGACAAGCCTATTGCAGACGATGGCAAGACACCTACGGGGGATGTCCCTACAGGTCTTGTGCCATTCACTACATGAGTAACTCCCAGTACCCACAGTATTACTCCTCCAACTGTTTCATGAAATACCCCAACAGCTCATTCTCCTTATCAATCCCAGATCCCTGGGACTCTCGATGGGCTGCCGGGGTCACAACCTCAGTTTACTATGGGTGGTCCTCGACCTCCCATGGTACCCTTCATATCTCTCAAGAGTATGTTCCCTCTCACTCCCAGATCTCTCAAGTTGCATCAGATATCAGACATTCCAAAAAAGTCATTATCCAAACTCTTGACAGCGCTTCCTCATCTTCTTATTCCTCCTACTCTTGGTTACAGCTTATTCAAGACACCACCATCTTTCTCAACCACACCCTCAACACCGCCAATTGTTTCTTGTGTGCATCACTACAGCGCCCATTGCTGGCTGTCATGCCCCTTAATATTTCTAACTACTCCTTCCATGCAGAAGGACAACCCCTCCGTCTCCTGGCAGACATACCCCTATGGGAATCAGAATATGCAGATAATCTCACCATCCACCACTGTGTAGGCCCAGCTCCACCCCCCTCCAGCGCACTTCACTGCCTTTCTATCGACACCACTACCTCCGGCTCTAAGACTTTCACTCAACCGGGACACTTCTTTTGGTGTAATGGCAGTGTTTTTAACTCACTGCCTCCCAACTCCGATATACCCTGTATTCTTGTCACCCTAATCCCACAGCTTACACTTTACAGCATGGCAGAATTTCTTGAGCTCCAACCTCCCTTGCCCTCACGCACAAAAAGGGCTGCTTTCCTTCCCATCATGGTCTGTATCTCTTTGACCACCTCAGCCATTGGGGCAGGGTTTTTGGGAGGAGCCTTGGGTCACTCTCTATAGGCAATTAGAAATCTCAATGACAATCTTGAGGGAGCCCTGACATCCACTGCCGATTCCCTAGCCTCTCTCCAAAGACAGGTCACTTCGCTAGCTAGGGTCACCCTTCAAAACCGGTGGGCCTTAAATCTGTTTACAGCCGAAAAGTGTGGCACCTGCATCTTCCTTCGAGAGGAGTGCTGCTATTACATCAACGAATCCGGCATTGTGGAAACTGACATTACCAAACTCACCGACCTTGCTTCCAGCCTCCACTCTGCTTCCAATTCCAACCCATTCTCTTCAATACTAACAAACCCCCTCTTTACCTTTCTCTGGCCCATTGCAGGCCCCATAATAATCATTCTTCTCACCTGTCTCTTCTTACCCTGTATAATAAAGTTCATCAAATCCCAAGTCGGAAAAATCTCTAATCAAACTTTCAAGCAGCTTTTACTCAGGAACTATCAGCTTCTAGCCACAGAAGATCCCTCACCCTCATGTAACCTCCTCACCACATGCTGAGATGGACCCCTCTCTCCACTGGAAACTGTTCCTAGAAACAATGGCTGCAGACGCCTGGCTTCTGGCACCCATATCCTCTTGGCACCATTAGAATCAACAAGTCCTCGACCTATAATTAAAAAGAACCTTCATTGATTTCCAACCTGAAGAAGTCCACATCTACTCGTCCTTACTGTGGGGAGTCCTATCAACCCTTTCCCCCCAATCCTCAAGCCCTCACTCCCTTCTCCGCCCCCGTTCAGCAGGAATCAGTCAGAAAGAAAGCAATGTCCACAACCCCATAGAGGAGAAAGGGGTGAATGAAGGGCCCCCACCAGTAAGATGGCGAACTTCCGGCTTCTCTTCCAGGTCCTCAGTTCCCGACGGCGCCACCTAAAGACCAATCACCTCTCTCCCCACTCCCACTCCCAGCACCTAGCCAATAGCCACCAGCCCCGTAGAAGTAACACCACAATCACCCCATGCCCCTTCCTATATAACCCAGCACCTTTCCCCAATAAAGCGGATTTCTCTGGTAAATTGCTGCTGTGTGTTGCTCCTTTCCTTTCAACAAATCTATCTCCCCAGGTTCCTTCTAAGGGGAAGATGTAGCAGATGCCGAAGCTGTCTGGCTTAGTCTTGTCTGGATCACATTTTTTTGCCTTTTCATGTTGACAGGTGCTATTGACTGTCAGCTGGGAGGGCCAAACTTTTCACTTGCTAATGGCCTTTCTTTACTGGGACCACTGCGACCCCTAGTGTCTTGTGTTGGGTAATTGTGTGTAGGCTGGGTCTTTGTGTCTTGATCTCCCTTTCTGTGGGCGTGGTTTGCCTTAGGCTGTTTCTCTGCTTTTGCAGCGCTGGGAGGGGTAATGGACGGTGTGGTGGGGGGGCTGTTTGGCTGTTTACCTCCATGAGGGGTCTCAGAGCTGTTGCCCAGGGGGTTAGTGCACCCAGTTTTCCCTGTAATTTCCAGCCACTGGGCTGTGACCTGTGTTGTTTCCATCTAGTTGTTAAGTCCCTGTCCCTTTAAGACTTTCAAAAAGCACTCGCTTTTCTTTGTCACAGGGGCATCAGCTTCGGAACCTGCTCAGAGGTCTTGCTGCCCTATTTCCCTAGTTTATAGCCCTCCACGCATGCACTGTGTCTGCGCTCTGGTGCGGGTGGCTGGGGCTGGGTGTTTAGCAGTCCTGGGCTCCCTCTCCCTCCCACCAGGAGCTGAGGGGAGGTGTGCTCGGGTCCCGCCAGGCCGGGGATTGTATCTTACCCCTTTCACCAGGTGCTGGGGTCTTGCACGTGTGAATGTAGTCTGGCTATTGTCCTGTGTCTTCTGGTCTCTCTTTCAGGATTAGTTGTATTTGTTGTATTTTCAAAAATATATATGTTTTTGGGAGGAGATTCCCACTGTCTTACTCAGGCCGCCATGTTGGCTCCGCCCCTCTCATTGTGGTTTTAATTTGCATTTCCCTGATGATTAGTGATGTGGAACATCTTTTATGTGCCTGTTGGCCATCTGAATTTCTTCTTTGGAGAACTGTCTTTTCATATCCTCTGCCCATTTTTTAATCTGGTTATTTGCTTTTTGAGTGTTGAGGTGTGTAAGTTCTTTATATATTTTGGATGTTAACCCTTTGTCGGATATGTCATTTACAAATATATTCTCCCATACTGTAGAATGCCTTTTTGTTCTGTTGATGGTGTCCTTTGCTGTACAGAAACTTTTTAGTTTGATGTAGCCCCATGTGTTCATTTTTGCTTCTGTTTCCCTTACTCAAGGGGTTGTGTTCAGGAAGAAGTTGCTCATGCTTATATTCAGGAGATTTTTGCCTATGTTATCTTCTAAGAGTTTTATGGTTTCATGACTTACATTCAGGTCTTTGATTCATTTCAAGTTTGCTTTTGTGTATGCCATTAAACAATAATCCAGTTTCATTCTCTTGCCTGTAGCTGTCCAGTTTTGCCAATACCAGTTATTGAAGAGGCTGTCATTTCCCTACTCCTTTATCATATATTAATTGACCATATATTTTTGGGTTTATATCTAGGCTCTCTGGTCTGTTCCATTGGTCTATGTGTCTGTTCTTGTGCCAGTACCAAGTTGTCTTCATTACTGTGGCTTTGTAGTAGAGCTTGAAATTGGGGAGCATAATGCCCCCTGCTTTATTCTTCCTTCTCAGGATTGCTTTGGCTATTTGAGGTCTTTTGTAGTTCCATATGAATTTTAGAATGATGTGCTCTAGTTTGTTGAAGAATGCTGTTGGTATTTTGATAGTAATTGCATTGAATCTGTAGATTGTTTTGGCAGGATGGACATCTTGACAATGCTAATTCTTCCTGTCCATGAGCACGGGTTATGTTTCCATTTATTGGTGTCTTCTTTAATTTCTCTCCAGAGTGTCTTGTAATTTTCAGAGTGTAAGTCTTTGACTTCTTTGGTTAGGTTTATTCCTAGATATTTTATTCTTTTTAATGCATCGGTGAATGGAATTATTTTCCTGATTTCTCTTTCTTCTAGTTCACCGTTAGTATATAGGAATGCAACAGATTTCTGTGTATTAATGTTGTATCCCACAACTTTGCTGAATTCTGATATTAGATCTAGTAGTTTTTTAGTGGATTCTTTATGGTTTTTTATGTACAATATCATGTCATCTGCAAACGGACAGTTTAACTTCTTTCTTGCCAATCTGGATGCCTTTTATTTCGCTGTATTGTCTGATTGCTGTGGCTAGGACCTCCAGTACTGTGTTGAATAGAAGTGGGGAGAGTGGGCATCTTTGTCATGCTCCCAATCTTAGAGGAAAAGCTTTCAGCTTCTCACTGTTAAGTATAATGTTGGCTGTGGGTTTGCTATCTATGGCCTTTATTATGTTGAGGTGCTTACCCTGTATATCCATTTTGTTGAGAATTTTCATCATGAGTGGATGTTGAATTTTGTCAAAGACTTTTTAAGCATCTATGGAGATGATCATATGGTTTTTGTTCTTCTTTTTGTTGATGTGGTGGATGATGCTGATGGATTTTTGAACATAGTACCATCCTTGTATCCCTGGAATAAATCCTACTTCATCATGAAGGATGATCTTTTTGATGTAGTTTTGAATTGGGTTTGCTAATGTTTTGCTGAGTATTTTTGCATCTATGTTCATCAGGGATATTGGTCTGTAATTTTCTTTTTTTGTGGTGTCTTTGCCTGGTTTTGGTATTAGAGTGATGCTGGCCTCATAGAATGAGTTTGGAAGTATTCTCTCTTCTTCTACTCTTTGGAAAACTTCAAGGAGGATGGGTATTAGGTCTTCACTAAATGTTTGATAAAATTCAGCAGTGAAGCTATCTGGTTCAGGAGTTTTATACTTAGGCAGTTTTTGATCACCAATTCAATTTCATTGCTGGTAATTGGTCTGTTTAGATTTTCTGTTTCTTACTGGGTCGTTCTTGGAAGGTTTTATTTTTCTAGAAAGTTGTACATTTCTTCTTGGTTATCTAGTTTGTTAGTATATAATTTTTCATAGAATTCTCTCATGATTCTTTGTATTTTTGTGGTGTCTGTAGTGATTTTTCCTTTTCATTTCTGATTCTGTTTGTGTATACTCTCTTTTTTTCTTGATAAGTCTTGCTAGGGGTTTATCTATTTTGTTTATATTCTCAAAGAACCAGCTCTTGCTTTCATTGATTCTATTGTTTTATACTTCTCGATTTTATTTATTTCTGCTCTAATATTTATTATATCCCTCCTTCTACTGACTTTGGACTTCATTTATTCTTCTTTTTCTATTTTCATTACTTGTGAGTTTAGTGTGCTCATATGGGATTGTTATTTCTTGAGGTAGGCCTGTATTGCAATACACTTACCCACTGGCTGCCTCCCACATATTTTGCAGAGTTGAATTATTGTTGTCATTTGTCTCCATATATTGCTGATCTCTGTTTTTCTTTGGTCATTTTTCCATGGTTATTTAGGAGTATGTTGTGAAGCTTCCATGTGTTTGTGAGATTTTTCATTTTCTTTGCCTAAATTATTTCTAGTTTCATATCTTTGTGGTATGATAAACTGATTGGTAGAATTTCAATCTTTTTGAATCTACTGAGTCTCTTTTTGTGGCCTACTATATGATCTATTCTTGAAAATGGTCCATGTGCAGTTGAGAAGAATGTGTATTCTGCTGCTTTTGGGTGTAGAGTTCTGTAGATGTCTGTTCGGTCCATCTGTTCTAATGTGTTGTTCAGTGCCTCTGTGTCCTTATTTTCTGTCTTGTTGATCTGTCCTTTGGAGTGAGTGGAGTGTTGAAGTCCCCTAGAATGAATGCATTGCAATATATTTCTCTTTTTATATATGTTAGTATTTGTTTCACATATGTAGGTGCTCCTGTGTTGGGTGAATAGATATTTATGATGGTTTTATCTTCTTTTTGGATTGACCCTTTTATCATTATGTAATGTCCTTCTTTGTCTCTTGTGACTTTCTTTCTTTTGAAGTCGATTTTGTCTGATATAAGTGCTGCAACTCCTTCTTTTTTTCTCCCTACTCGTTGCATGAAACATCTTTTTCCATTTCTTCACTTTTAGTCTGTGTATGTCTAAAGTGAATCTCTTGTAGGCAGCATATAGATGGTCTTGTTTTTTTATACATTAAGTGACTCCATGTCTTTTGATTGGTGCATTCACTGCATTTACATTTACTGTGACTCTCAGTAGGTATATACTTGTTGCCATTGCAGGCTTTAGATTTGTGGTTACCAAAGGTTCAAGGTTAACCTCCTTACTATCTAAGAGTCTAATTTAACTCATTTAATATACTACTACAAACACAATTTAAAGGTTCTTTTTTTCTCCTCCTTTTTCTTCCTCCTCCATTCTTTATATATTAGGTATCATATTCTGTACTCTTTGTCTATTCCTTGATTTACTTTTGGGACAGTTTATTTAATTTTTAAATTTTTTACTAAGCATTTTCTTAGTTGTTAGGTATTCTACTTTCTTTACTGTGGTTTTATTACCTCTGGTGATAGCTATTAAACCTTAGGAACACTTCCATCTACAGAATTTCCTCCAAAATAGACTGTAAAGATGGTTTGTGGGAGGTAAATTCAGTCAGCTTTTGCTTATCTGGAAATTGTTTAATCCTTCCTTCAAATTTAAATGATAATCTTGCTGGTCAAGTAATCTTGGTTTGAGACTCTTCTGCTTCATTGCATTAAATACATCATGCCACTCCCTTCTGGCCTATAAGGTTTCTGCTGAAAAGTATGATGATAGCCTGATTGGCTTTCCTTTGTATGTGATCTTATTTCTCTCTCTGGTTGCTTTTAACAGTCTGTCCTTATCCTTGATCTTTGCCATTTTAATTACTATATGTCTTCATGTTATTCTCCTTGGGTCCCTTGTATTAGGAGATCTTCACACCTCCATGGCCTGAGAGACTATCTCCTTCCCCAGATTGTGGAATTTTTGAGCAATTACCTCCTCAAAGACATTTTCTATCCCTTTTTCTCTCTCTTCTTTGTCTGGTACCCCTATAATGTGAATATTGATCCATTTGGATTAGTCACACAGTTCTCTCAATATTCTTTCATTATTAGAGATCATTTTTTTCTCTGTGCCTCAGCTTCTTTCTATTCCTCTTCTCTAGTTTCTATTTCACTTATTGTCTCCTCCACCATATACAACCTGCTTTTAATACCCTCCATCATGTTCTTTACAATTGGATCTCTGACCTGAATTCATTCCTGAGTTCTTGGATGTCTTTCTGTACCTCCATTAGCATGTTGATGATTTTTATTTTTAACTCCCTTTCAGAAAGAGTCACTAGGTCCATATCATTTAAATCTTTCTTGGGAGTTGTATTAATAATTTTACTCTGGACCAGGTTTCTTTGGCATTTCATATTTGTATATGGTGCCCTCTAGTTCCCAGAAGCTCTACTCTCTGGAGCTGCTCAGACCTTGAAGCAAATGTTGGGGGTCACAGGGGAGCAGTATTGATACCTGGGAGGAGGAAAGAGCTGTTTCCTGCTTTCCCAGCTGCTATGCCTGCCTCTACTGCCAGAACCAGTGGGCCAAGTACACAGGTATAAGCCTCTATGTTTGTAGTTGCTGTAGGCAGAGCTTCCCTCTGGCTGGCCTAACACTTGGGTAGGGTTTTCCGGTTTGTGAGCCAGGTGTGGCTAGCTAAGAGAAAGGCGCAGTAGGCTGTGTATCACAGAGGGGGTCCTTTGAGCTGTAGATCAAGATTGAAGATCGAGAAAGTTCCCAACTTGCTGGGCAGAGTGCACCTGGACAATTTTGTCTACCTGTCCTTTCTCCTGAGCGGTAAATGCTATTCTTGCCCTTTTAGCAGCTCTCTTGCTATTTGGATGTCTCTCAGACTGCCCACCTTTGTTTTGTCCCAGAGCAGCCAGATATGGATCCCTGCTTTCCAGAAGTGGTTGGAATCTCAGTCTCTCTAGGTATTCTGCCTGTCTTAGCTTTCCAACCCCCTAATCACAGGAGTGCAATGAAATGTAGGTTTGTGCTCCCACAGCAGATCTCTGGAGTTAGGTATTCAGCAGTCCCGGGCTTCCATTCCCTCCCCACTCCATTTCTCCCTCCCGCTGTTGAGCTGGGATGGGGGAAGGGCTTGGATCTCGCTGGGCAACAGCTTTAGTGTATTACCCTGTTCTGTGAGGTTTATTCTTTTCTCTGGGTGTAGGCAGTTTGGCATAGCCCTCTTTCCTGTTGCTCTTTCAGGATTACTCATATTAATTATATTTTCATATTATATGTGGTTTTAGGAGGGAGCCTCTGTCTCACTTCTTACACCAGCATCTTTAGTCCCACCAGTGCTCCCTGCACTAATGTTTAATATCCTGTCAGAAACATTAAGGCATGATTGTTCCTTTACATGATTCTTCCAGTAAGCATGAGTTTGCTGGTGACAAAGTGCCTTAGCCTAAAAGAGTGATTTTCCAAGTTTGGTACAGAGAACACTGGGGTATAAAAGTGAGACTATTTCCATATTCAAAGGAGCAATGTTTTGCTCTCATGAACACTCTTCATCTGGAGTTTGCATCCTCACTTTAAATAGCACAGACACACTCCACAGTTCTTGTTGCAACTTTGGGGAAAAAATGAGCTCAACATTTTAATAACTCCCACTGCAAGTAGATTGTAGTGTCTAATCCCTGATCTCCTAAATGTTGCTGTCTTCTAGGGACTTTTATAACAAGACTGGAGAAAATATATATCTCTACTCCAGGCTTCTGATGCCTAGTGAGAACAACAGTGATTTCAGTAGGCTTGTGAATCTTGAAGGAGATGGTGTTTTTGATGCCTGTACATAGCTGGTAGGTTGAAAGCTGGAAATATAATATGAAGGATCTTGAGAAGTTGTGGTTCATGTTCTTCAGGTCTCAAAAAAAAATTTAATAACTGTATACAGCAAAGACAAAGGAAGGGTAATAAAAATATGTTTAACTTGAAGATACAAAAATGGATGATTCTATTGAATAGTATTAGAGGTGCCCTTCTGGAAATGTAAAGAAAAAAACCTGATGACTGTTTATGCTACTTTCAATGAATACATAATATATTCATTATGTATATGTGTATATATGTAAATAAGGTTTAACAGTTTGTGTTCTCAATAATTACATTATTAAAGTCAGAAAAATAGAAGAAATACTCAGTGTGTGAGGCTAAGTATTTTCACAGCATTTAATATATCAAGGTACTCATAATTTTCATATGAAAAGATATAATTTAACCACAAAAAGATGAAATGAATTTGAAAGCACATATTTTTTTCAGGGAAACTGAAACTAGGTCAGATACTTTTACTGCAATTATTATTATTATTAACGAAAGAAAACAAGCTGGTTATTTCTCAACAGTAGTCTTAAATTTTGATTTTGAAACCAAGAGAGTCCATGAATGTTGCCCAGGAAATATGCTTAATGCTTAATGCTTAATGTTGACCATCTGATGTAATTCTCATAGGTAAAGAGGCCAAATCTTAGGCTACCGAGGTCTGATCAAGGTCACAGCAGGCAAGGGTACATTAACCCTCTTAACCACTTTAGCACAGTTCAGTTTTGAGATTTCTAGAATATTGATCTCTGACAAATTTAAACATTTTTTATCGATATTGACAGAATGATTTGAATATATGTCAATAAATGAGGCTGAATTAGATTTTTCTCCATGAGGGAATATAGGAAGTCACTTAAATTAAAAACATTATAGGAAATATTTGCAGAACTTGCAATATGCTATAAATCAAAACCTTAGTTTTGAAAAATTAGAGTCCTTAAAGGATCTTTGTTTTCCTTTCAGTTGGCTTCTGCATCACTTTGCAATCTGTGTGAGTTTTTTGTTTTGAGCGTCTTATATTCTGGTACTACAAAGTACCAAACACTCATCTTGTATATTTCCTGGCAGAGCCCTAGAATCTTTCTTTTTCTCTTCTTTTAGTTTAAAAAAATAGTAAGCATAAGGAGAATTAAAAGAGGAATATTCTCTCTCCCTTTTAAAAACATTCCTATGAGATCACAAAATAAAATTTAGAATAACATATGTTACAGTTATACATATAATCATCAATTGTTTTATGGAGTTAAGAAATTAATCATTTATATATTAGACTGAAAAATAGTATTTATTAACAGTGACAAAACAACTCAAAAATGTGCAAAGGAACTAAGAACAGATTTTTCTGTAGTTGAGAAAACAGGAGGTCACTTAAATAGAATCACTTATCACCCTGACAGGATAATAAATGGATATTCTGAAATCACTATTACACTGTTAGTTAAATCCAGTGTTGGAAAATAGTGGAGTCAACATAATTGCATTTTTTTTAAAACAGAAACCCTTGAGATTTTATCCTTCTTTATATTTGTATTTACTTGACGTATTAAGCAGAGCACACTAGCTTAGTGATATCTTCCTTTATGAATATGGATTATGTACCTCCTCAGTCAGTATTCAGAGCAGGAATACTGTATGGGTGTGTGATGAGTACAATCCAACTTGTACTGATGTTAGTCAAAACAAAGAAGTTGTCCATTTGAAGTAATATCTTATAGCTATTGCTAAGTGGTTCCAAAAAGAAATATCTTTACTGAGCTAGTTGTTAGTTGTCTTTAGGTGGTTTTTAGGTTAGTTGTTTTTGCTGTAGTTGCTTACTTGGTGCATACGTGGGAGGAGGTTTCCACTTTATCTTCCTACTCTGCCAACATTTTCCCCATCCTTCTGGAACTAGTTGTTAGTCAGATTTTAAGCAACCAATGTTATAGTGAATTAATTGATACCATAACACCTACATATGTAATTGCAGGAGTATCACATTTTCTAGCTCTGTCATTTTGTCATTATAGAGCAGAGTCTGCAGATCAATGGAGGGGTTCAACCATTCTAGAGTGTCTGAATTTGTGTTACTTGGACTTACTGATTCTCCGGAGCTCCAGATATTTTTGTGTGTGACATTTTCCATTTTCTATTTAGTAACGATGTTGGGCAACTTACTGATTTTTCTCACAGTCCTATCCACCCCACACCTGCACTCCCCCATGTATTTCCTTCTCAGCAATCTGTCTCTCATTGACATGTGCCTATCCTCCTTTGCCACTCCAAAGATGATCATGGACTTCTTTGTTCAGCGTAAGACCATCTCCTTTGAGGGCTGCATTTCTCAGATCTTCTTTTTGCACCTTTTCACTGGGACTGAGATTGTGCTGCTGATCTCCATGTCTTTTGACAGGTACATTGCCATATGCAAACCTCTCCACTATTCAACAATTATGAGCCAAAAAGTGTGTGTTGGGCTTGTGGTAACTTCTTGGACAGTGGGCTTCCTGCATACAACTAGCCAGTTAGCTTTTACCCTTTATCTACCTTTCTGTGGCCCCAATGTTGTAGACAGTTTCTTCTGTGACCTACCTTTGGTCATCCAGCTGGCTTGTATAGACATATATGTTCTTGGAATCTTCATGATCTCAACCAGCGGTGCGATTGCTCTTATAAGTTTTCTACTTTTGCTCACCTCCTACATCATTGTTCTTGCTACTATCAGAGACCACTCCTCTACAGGATCATCTAAGGCTTTTTCTACCTGCACTGCACATTTCATAGTTGTGGTAATGTTCTTTGGGCCCTGCAGCTTCATTTATGTGTGGCCTTTCACAAACTTTCTGGTGGACAAAGTTCTCTCTGTTTTCTACACCATCTTCACCCCTTTTCTGAATCCACTTATATATACTTTGAGAAACCTGGAAGTGAAGACAGCTGTGAAGAAGAAACTAAGCAACCAATATTTGAATCTTAGGAAAACTAGTCCAAGATACCCAGTGCAGTGAACAGAGATCTCCGGTCTGAGATTTAATATCATCAGTTTTGTTCATACAGCAACAGAAAATTAGAGTCTCTCTGTCAAGTCATTTAAGTCTAAATTCATGAAAATAAGAATCCAAGGTTGAGAGACATGAAATATCTTGCTTAAAATCTAATGCAGTGTTTCAAAGTCTTTGGAGATTATGGATCCATTTGAAAGTCTATGAAATCTATAGGTTATTTTCATAGAAAAATGCACTTATCATCAAAATTGTGAACATAAATTTAGGGTTCCATATATCCCTGAATTTATAAACATATTTCAGACTAAGACTACTTAGAGAAGCCTGAAATAAAATATTGTTCTCTTGTCTTCTCACCCAGAATGTCCCCACTCAGTTGCATAGCCTTGTGGTACTCTAATGGCATCCACTTGCAGGATTTAATTATGACTATTGGGCATAATAGGGTTTTATTTTTCCAAAGCATTGGAAATATTTCATGGGAAAATATTGTGAAGAGATTCTTCTGAATTATGCTGAAAAATCTTGATTCAGTGGGTCCAGTTGTTTGAATTCTGAGTCAACTTTGAATAAAATAGAACAGTTTGGAGGATCTGAAATTTAACAATCTAGTTTCTTAAGAGGTGTACAGATAGCTATCATACTTGATCCCTTATATAGTAAATAATCAAATAGTAATTTGTAAAGTTCAAAACATGGAAAGTAAACCACTCAAACCTGTTGGCTTTCAAAATTTGGATGGATAACAGAGATATGATGAATTCACTTAATATGAAGACCAAACCTTTGGAAAACTAGGGGTAGATATCTTGCTCTAAATATCATGGACCTCAAAATTAATTATTGTATCTGCCATTTCCTAGTTGTATTCTCCTGGGGGATTCACTTCACCTCTCTATGCCTTTTAAATCTGTAATATGATGATAATTAAATATATTAGTTGTTTGTTGTGACTATTTTATGGAAATTGGACAGAATGGATTCTCAAGATGTCATTTTCTTTCCCTTCTGACCCACACAGACTTCTACCCAAAATACATCTTATTTTACAGTAGTATGCATTTGAAGAAGAACTATATTCAGGTCAAACAAAATTTAATATCTAGTTTTAGGATGTCTCTAAGACTGTAGCTTATTAAGATATATGGCAGAAAAACAAATAGAACACTTTCCAGTTTTCCATTGCTAACAGTGGGGTTGGGGTTGGAAAATGTAGATTAGATTGCCTGATATTTTGAAATTTTTATGAATAGCAATATACTGATAGGCTGTTTATCCTTGAATTGACTGAACTTTATGAACAGTTCAGGAAAGAATTTGTCACCACAGATTCAGACAGTTTGTAAGTACCAAGAGAAAAATACAAGCTCCTGCCTTATAGAGAGAAATGGCATGAATGGTTTCTTACATTTATCTTGGAATTTAAGGTTTCAACATGTTTTAACACAATCTCCAAGCCAAATGTTTAATATCTGAAATTAAATAATGTGCAGAAATTTATGAAGAAATGTAGGTATAAACCCACACTTTTAATTTGGAGTATTAGTTCCTTTAAAACCAAATCATAAACTCTTCCTTTTTACCTCAAAGTCAGATAAATGAAAAAAGGTTAAGGTAGAAATCTGCTTTTGCCCCATTCTTTAGCGAAAACTATCACCTTTGTTTTTAAATACTAACCCCACTTCTGAAATGTCTATCTTTTGTTCAGTAATTATTTATTGAGCGCCTACTCTGTTTGAGGTTCTTCTTGGGTGCTGGGAATTCATTCAAGAATAAGATCTATTTCTCATTTTTTCAGGGACAGATGTTTAGCAATTAGGATCAGCCTGTTGCAGGTTGAATGCCATCTCACTATTTCTTGTGCAACTTTCAGCAAGTATTTTAAATGTTTCTAAGGCTCAGTTTCTTCACTGATAAAATGTGGCTGTGGTTAAATTCCCATTTAATCACTGGGAATGTTGTGAAACTATAAACATAATTATCAGTGCTTGACACTTATTAAGGATTTAATGAATACTAATAATACTATTGTTATTGTTGTTGTTAGATATGCATAAAAATCACAGGGTGATTGGAGTGGAAATAGATGTGCTTACTGGAACTTAAAGGGCACAGTTTTAAGACTGTAATAGTATGTGTCAATTTACCCAATATTAACTAATGTTGAAATATTGGATTTGTACCAATTATTAATCTTGGTGCATTTCTGTAGTTAATGTTGTCCTTTGTATGCCTGTGTTTCTCAAAAGAAGTATTCTGTTTTGGAGGTTTCTTTTTCATTTTAAGTTGAAATATACTCCAAGACTGTATGAAAAGGGAAAGATAATAAATATACAATGTTCAAAAGGCCAGTGTCTTGTTTTATTATAACGTTTTTAAGTAAAATATACATGATTAAAAAGTGATAAAATATTCATGTATTTTGTCTCTTTTGCCTATTCAGAAGATGGCAGTAAAATACTTTAAATTCTTATAGAATTGTATTTACTAAAAATATTAATTGGGAAATGGTGACAATTATCTGTTCACTTTATATATAACACATTAATGAATAAGTTTCAACTATAGGCTGAATGATTTTGCCCAGATTTATGAAAATATAAGGGAAAATATATATTTGGAGACATGGTAGAAATATTTAGAAGACTGTTGAAATTGGAACCACAAAATTATAGCTTCAAGTAAAACATTTCATCTGGCTAAGTTACCAGTAGGATGAACATCTAATCTCTATATAGACATTCATGATGGTAGACATTATTCTTGGGAATAAGGTAAATGCCAAACTATCCTGTTTATGAAGATCATATGTATATTTATTCTCAAATATTTATTACTAAAAGCTTATATTGTGACAGGCTTCTTTCTATGGGTCACAGAAAATAAAACAATGTGGTTGGGGAATATACAACAAAGTATTACAATGTAGAGTAATCTAGATCCTGCTTACCTCCTGAGCCCCATTTTGCATTCCTTTCTCCTTAGAACATTTAATTTGCCTTCTCCTCCAATGTGCCAGACTCCATTCTGTTGGTGTCTTTGCATATGCTATTTTATCTGCTTAAATTCTGATTGCAAAATTATGAAGTGTGTGTAAGGAGGAGTAAAAGTGTAGAGTTTTTGTATGCAACTGAAGTTAAGTTGTTATCAGCTCAATAGAAACTATTACAACAATAAGTTTTTTGCAAGCCTCATGGTAACCACAATGAAAATACAACAGATACAGGAAAAGATACAGAGAAAGAAATCAAAGCATAGCACTACAAAGAGTCATTAAATCAAAAAGGAAGATGGTAAAAGAGAAGGAGAGGAAAAATAACTCCAAAACAGACAAAAAAATAATTTAAAAAAATGGCATAGTAAGTCCTTACCTATAAATAATTACTTTAAATATAAATAGGTTAAACTCATCAATCAAAAGATAAAGCAGCTAAGTGGCTTAAAACAAAGATCCAACTATATACTGTCTAGAAGATATCCATTTTAGATTTAAGGACACACATAGGCTGAAAGTAAAGGGATGGAAAAAGGTATTCCACACAAATGGCAACCAAAAGAGAGAAGGGGTATTTATACTTATATCAGACAAAATAGACTTTAAGTCGAAAACTGTCACAAGAGACAAAGAAGGACATTTCATAATGCTAAAGAGTCAATTAAAAAATAACCCAAATAAAAAGTGGGCAGAGGATGTGAATGACATTTTTCCAAAGAAGAAACACAGATTGCCAACAGCCACATGAAAAGAAACTCCACATCATTAATAATCAAGGAAATGCAAATCAAAACCACAGTGAGATATCACCTCACACCAGTCAGAATGGCCACTATCCAAAAGTAAGAAATAATAAATGCTGGCAAGGATGTGGAGAAATGGGAACCCTCCTAAACTGTTGGTGGGAACATAGATCAGTGGAGCCACCATGGAAAGCAGTATGGAGGGTCCTTAAAAAACTAAAAATAGAAATAGCATACAACCCAGTAATTCCTATGTTTATTGCTGCATTAGTTACAATAATAAAGATGTGAAAATAACCAAAGTGTCCATCAATAGATGAATGGGTAAAGAAGAGATGGTACATATACACAATGGAATATTATTTAGCCATGAAAAAGAAAAGTTGCCATTTGCAATAACACAAATGGACCTAGGGGGTATTATGCTCAGTGAAATGATCCAGGCAGAAAGAAAAATACCATATGATTTCACTTATTTGTGGCATCTAAAAACAAAACAAAACAGCAACAGAGTTATGGACATTGAGAAGTGACTGGTGATTACAATGGGGGAGGGGTTAGGGTGGGTGAGTAAAATAGGTGAAGGGGATGAAGAGACACAAAATCTCAATCATAATATAAATTAGTCACAGGGATGAAGTTAAGAATAAAGAATACAGTCAATAATTCTAACATCATTCTGTTGACATATAGTAACTACACTAGTTTTCGTGAACAATTAGTAATCTAGATGACTGTTGAATCACTGTGTTGTATACTTGAAACCAATATAATAGTGTATATCAATAATAGTTTAATTTAAAAAGTCAACTTAATAGGAAGATAAAACAAATATCAAAATGTATATACTCAGTATGACAATACTTAAATATATAAAGCAAACACTGACAAATCTGAAGGGAGAAATAGATAGCAATACAATACAGAAGAGAATTTCAACACCCCATTTACAATAATGGACAGATGATCTGAAAATCAATAAGGGAACAGCTGATGTTGAACAACACTATGGACCACATGGACCTAACAATATATATAGAATATTTCACCCAACAGCAGCAGAATACACATTCTTTTGAAGTGCACATGAAACATTTTGAGGAGAGATCACATGCTAGGTCACAGAACAAGTCATTACAAACTTAAAAAGACTGAAATCATTCCAAGTACTTTTTCCAACAGAAATATAATAAAACTAGAAATCACTAACAAAGAAAACATAAAAATTCACAAATATGTAGAAATTAAGAAACACAAATTTGAACAACCACTGGATCAAAGAAAAAATCAAAACAGACATTAGAATATATCTGAGACAAATGAAAATGTATATACAATATTACAAAACTGATAGGATGCAGACCTCCTAGGTTTTCAGGATCATTTGAGAGGTATGAAACCAGAGTCCCTTTTCCTATAGACTCTGACCATCTCAGTTTCCCTTGACTTCGAGGAAGTGTTATAGTCGAACTACTACAGGACAAAAATGAATTGTAAAAGAAGTCCTACTCACTAGAATATTAGAGCTTGAAAGGACCTCATAGAGGGTCTAATCAGATATTTGTACAAGGTCCACTAGTTAATGGCAGAATTGTCCAGGGCATCTACTTACTTCTGAAAATCTCTCCATCTCAAAATTTCTTTGATTACCATGATACAGCCAAAGAATAATGGGAAAGTAACAAGGAAAACACAAAAAAAGGACATTTGCACTAAAAAATGCACCATCGCTACATCTTACTGTGCCCTGAGTCAAGTGCTATGCCAAATACAAAAATCAAATAAATTAGAGAACAAATGAATAACAACAAAAGCAAGGACAGAGTCTTTGTTCTTAAAATGCTTATCAAATTCAAGAAGAAAAGACAGATTAAGAAATGGTTAGGGAGCAACATAACTATAAAATTAATGATGCAGGAATAATAGTGCTGAAAAAAGTAGAGAGGTCAATAAAAGAAGGAACTTGCTTTGAAGAGGTGAGGCTTAGCTTAAACCTTGAAGGATGATGTAATAAAACCACATTGTCCCTTGGTTCTAAAACCATTGAAATTTTTTGAAATAAAGGCTTTTTGCAAGAAGAGGGGGCAAAGTGATAACAGTCTTTAAAAAAAAGCATGTGAAATAGATGCTTTCTTTGTCAAATGTTCAATAATGAAGTTTCACAAATCCCCAGTTATGTCATCAGAGGAAAGGCCACTTTGCTGATTATGCTCTTGGTTCCTTGGATGAGCAGGGGAAAGTATGTTTTTGAGCAGGAGCAATGGATTTGCTGCTAGAAAGAAATACATCTAACAGGGATTTTGGTACTAGAAATCTAGTGTGGCGCTGATGTAATGGCTGACTGTTTGAAGCTCATCCAGGTTGAGACATATCTCAATTTTATTTTGTGTGTGTACATTCAGTTTTTTGGACATTATTAAGTATTTTGACACCTCTCTACACATTTGCTCCCAGTTTCATTTATTAGACTGTAGCTAGAGATAAATTTGTGAAATAGTTTAAGCTTAATGGAGGTAAATGGAGAACAGGAAATCTAATTAATTAAAGAAGAAAAAAAAGAGATGAAAGAAACATTTAATGACTCTACAGAACCACACTACAGTTTCAATTAAGCTAATGACTCTAGGAGGTGAAGAAATAGCATCATGAATTTAGGATCAGTATTTCCTGAAATTGCCTGTTAAGTTATCTTTTACAGGGAGCTGTTGGGACTCAGTACTATGGAAACTTTGACAAAGCCAGACAATTGGGTCATATTTGTGCTAACAGTAGTTTGCTTTTATGCATTAAACATTTCTTGGATGTGTAGCTCTCAGAATGACAGCAACCAAAATGTCCTTGCAGATAATCTAGCCCTTGTTCAACTGAGAAAAAGAAAGAGAAAAGAGGCACCTTCTAGGGTAAGTCTTTCTTGGAAAAGTCACTTTAATCTCCAGTTCTCAGTCTCATCCACTGTAAAATAAATAGATGTTACTAGGTGATTTCTGTGTTCTAAAACCCCCAGTTATTAGTGATAGCAAATATGTTGAAGGACCACTGTTTCATGGGTTCCTTAAATCAAATACTGTGTTTAACCAAGGGAAAAATTGCTTAGATCCTTGACCTTACTATCTGTAATATGGCTTTTGACTACAAAAATGATGCAGTAAATGTCAAGGCACAAAAATAAATTGTTACTGCTTACAAAATAAACATATACCCATATTTGTAGGGAAATGACCTAGATTCTGCCTCTAATTAGCATGACCTTGAAAAAGCTGCTGTTCATCCGTGTTAGTTTCACCTTCTGTAGAATGAGAGGGTGGGTGGGATTTGTTGTACACCACTCTAGGACCCTTCGACTCTAATATACATAAAATGACAAAAATTTCCCTTAAGTTTACTGTATTATTTTCAAATTGTGAAACCCACTCTAGGAAACTTAGGGACTAAGGATAAATAATGTACATTCTTCTTATCAGAGATAGGTTACAAAAACATTAAATAGCAAATGTTTTTACTTACCAAGAACCCTCCAATTTTTCTAACTTTGCATTTTTTCTGCTTAAGATAATTCATTCATCAGCATAACTTGTCAGGAATAAAAAAAACCCCACTGTTATTCAGTGCACAGGGACACTACACTAGGTATGGTGCTTTCATGCTTGCCTCTTTTCTTAGACAAGATTATAAGAGAGAAGCCACTCTTATAACATGTAAATGTCAGAGGGGGAGGAGTATTCAAATAAATGCTTATACCTGATAGAAGTTGAATATCCTGAAAAGTGGGTCCAAATGCAGTAAAATGCAAGCATAGGTTTGATGATGCCCTGTAGTAAATGGTATGTCGTGTGAGGAACAATTAACATGAGCAGAACACAGTGACTGCTGAGACTGGTGACAGAAGTAGTTCTGTCATGAATTAATTGAGTTCTTGTAAAAGCATCACTTTGTTGATCAACTAAGTGAGGGGAATGAATGGTGAGCAAGTATTTCATTTCTGTATAAAGAAATCAAGGTATATGATCAGTCTTCCTAGACTTAAACATACGGCTGCAAAGTTTCCTCATGGAATTCTTGACGTCTTTATTTCTAAGGGTATAGATCACTGGATTCAAAAGGGGAGTGAAAATGGTATAAAATACTGACAGTACTTTGTCTATTGGGAAATTTGTGAAAGGCCACACATAGATGAAAATGCACGGGCCAAAGAAAAGGGTGACAACCGTGAAGTGGGCACTGCAAGTGGAGAGGGCTTTGGAGGACCCGCCGGAGGAACGCTGCCGAACAGTGACCAGGATGACGGTGTAGGAGATCACCAAGAGGACGAAGCACACCAGGGCGATCATGCCACTGGTTGAGATCATGAACACTCCCAGAATGTATGTGTCTACGCAGGCGAGCTTAATCACCAATGGGAGATCGCAAAAGAAGCTGTCCACCGCATTGGGTCCGCAGAAGGGCAGGTTCACAGTAAATGCTAACTGACTCATAGCATGGAAGATGCCAACAATCCAGGAAAGTGTCACAAGCCCAACACACGTCCTCCAGCTCATGATGGTTAAGTAATGTAGAGGCTTACATATAGCCACGTACCTATCAAAAGACATGGATATCAACAGTACAATCTCAGCACCCCCTAAGAGGTGCAGGAAGAATATCTGGGTGATGCAGCCTTCAAAAGAGATGGCTTTGTGTTCACTGAGGAAATCTGCAATCATTTTGGGGGTAGCAAATGAGGCCAGAGACATGTCAATGAAGGAGAGATTCCCCAACAGGAAATACATGGGGGAATGAAGGTGTGGCTCCGACACGATGGTGAGCACAATAAGGAGGTTCCCCAGGACAGTGGCTGTGTAGACTATGGAGAAAAACAGGAAGTAGAAGATCTGGAGTTCCCATGAACTGGAGAGACCCTGTAGTATGAATTCAGTTACGACGGACTGATTGTTCCAGGCCATTTACTCTGACTTCTGGAAGGACTCTGACATTTCCAGATAGGAGAAGAACTACGAAAAAGTACAGTGATTGAACTCACAGTGAGATTTTTTTTTTGCATGAAATGGTATTATTTTATATAATAACAATTATTTCTATAATAACAAAGCAAGAGATAGTTCCCTATTGTATTATTCCCCTGCCCACAGTGGTCAAATATTTCCCCCATGGCTTTTCAAGATACCTTGATTCAATTCAACATTAATTCTTATGAGGTAGCAATTTTATTGCAAGGAAGATGCAAATCCTCATTAAAAAATGCAAAAATTCAGGTATTTTAATATTTACTTCTCAGTTTGTTAAATAATTAAAAAATTTTACAGCTAGCCACCAACAAGTTTTGAAGGGGAAGGGAATGATAACTTTGTGATGTTAGTGAAAGTCTGGAGTGACCAGTATTTGAGAATCATGGTTGATAATTAGTGGAAACAAATAGTGGGAAGGAATGTGGGCCCTGGCCTCTTGCAGCGACTAGGATAAGGAATAGAACATGAGGGAAGGGCAATGGTTACAGAGAAACACAATCCCTTAATTTTCTAATGGAGGTTGTCCAGAATAAAAATGAGATAGCCCCTCATTCTTAGTTCTTTATTTCAGTTCTGCTTGAATAACCCTTATTCTCTGCCACCAGGGCCATACATTTTTCAAAGGCTGGTGAACATGATGTGGTTAGAGCCTGAAGGTTTCATACACTTCCAAGCATATTTTAAATAGGAAGACTCTGTCAATGCCATGCTGCCTGAAGTCAGGTATTTTTTACCTGCTGGATTTTGTAGACTCACTGAAGCAGCTTGAAGCAGAAAATTCTTCCAGTTTCTGGAGTTCATATGGAACAAACAGGAGACAGGAGACATGATGGGAATGGTGAACCTGGGAGAAGTTATATAATATAACATGCTTCAAAAATTAAAACTGCATGCACCCCATGTTCACTACAGCATCATTTACAATAGCCAAGATTTGGAAGCAACCTGTGTCCATTGATAGATGAATGGATACAGAAGATGTGGCATACACACACACACACACACACTGGAATGTTATTCAACCATAAAAAAGAATGAAATATGGACATTTGTGACAACATGGGTGGACCTAGAGGATATTATTCTAAGTAAGTCAAAGACAAATACTGTATGATTTCACTTATATGTGGAATCTAAAAAACAAAACAAATGAATAAAAAAACCAAAACAGAAACAGACAAATACAGGAGGTGGGACGGATTGGGGGGCAGGTGAACCAGGTGAAGGGGATTAAGAGGTACAAAGTTCTAGTCATAAAATAATTGAATCATGGGATGTGATACACAGTGTAGGGAATATAGTCAATAATATTGTAATGACTTGTATGGTGACAGATAGTAACTTGGTTTATCCTGTGGATCATTTAGTAATGTATAACAATATTGAATCACTGTGATGTACACCTGAAAGTAATACGATATTGTATGCTAATTATACTTCAATTTTTAAAAAGTTACAACTAGACTGCTTGGAATTCAGCTTTCATTGAGTTCTGAGAAGACTTTACAAAGGGCACTGAAAGCCAACTGAAATGATGTGTACTTAATTTCATGAGAAACCCATTTCATCTTGCCACTAAACTAAGCTGTTTTTAAATTTTCTTTTCTCTTTTTTCTTGTCTTTCTCAAAACTCTACTATTGGTATACACCCTAAATGAATTGTTCCAAGGCTAAACCCAATTTACACATACAATTACCCATACTCTTTCTTTGCCTTTTTATTCTGAAGTTTGGGTGTCCTTTCTTTAACTCCACATTGTTCTTCTGACTTTGCCCATTCCAGGAACTTAGATTTGTTTCTGCACCAACATAGCTGATATTAAAATGGATGTCACAGATCTCACTTAAATTTTGTAGCAGAAAGAGCGGTGACCTGGGATTCAGAAAATGTGGATTCAAATCTTGTCCTAGATCTGTGAGATTGGATAACTGACTAAATCAGTTGGTGCTTTGATTCTTCATATACTAGTGGGTTGATCTAGATGATTTCAGAATCCTTTCCACAATATATTAATATTCCAGTATCCAATGAATACCTGAGAGCAGTGACAAGGGCTCCTCAGATCAACTGCATGTCTGATTTCTTGGTGAAGGAGGTTCACAATCCTTGGGACCTTTGTGTATATAATGTCTGTATTGATATGAATTGATACCCTGAATTACATGGCATTAAAAAGGCCAGCTGCTGTTTGGGGAATAAACAAATGTTCAAGTTGCAGTGGGAGTCATTAAAACATTCACATTAGTTTGGTCAGAGTTAAAGCTGGATCACAGAATGTTATGATTGTTCTTAAGTGCTTTATGTACATGGAATGTACATGGTGGGATAGGAAGCTGTTAAGGGATAACCTGTATCTTAGACTGTAGCAAAGATAAGGCAAACAAGATCTATTATTTGATTTGTGGGGCTGCAAATGTTCTCTCTCAGTTCCTTCACTAATAATTGAGGATAAGTCCTGTGTTTCCCTGTTTGGAGAAAAATATATATTATTATCATGTAATAATATAATGAGTAATAATAGAATAAATAATAGAATGAGTGAATGTTTGAGACTTTAGATTTTATAGTATTCACTTGAATCCTTATAGACCAGGTGAATAAAAGAGAAATGAAAAATGTTTGGTTCATAATTCTAAGTATATAAAGGATATTAAGTGATCAAGCCTTTATTTAATATATCTGCACAAAAAGAACCACCAATAAAATTTAGAGGTATATTAAAATATTACTTTATTAACAAAATATTTTGAAATATTTACATTGTGCTTAGCTTGTAAAATAAGGTAAAAAGAAGTAATTTGATAAAACTATACTATATGAAAAAAAACAAAACAAAACTACACTATATGCAGCCAGTGTAATAGAAAGAGCATTGGATGTCAGATTTGGAGGCCTGAGCTCACATCACAAGATTTTACTGTACTACCCTGAGTACATTTCTACATTATCATTTTGCATCTAATTTCGTCATTTGTAATGAGAGATATAAAACATATTCAGTGCCTTGCAGTGAATTTTAAACGATATATCTATAAATATCTAAGGTAGCATCTAACAATTAGCATGTACTTAATAAATGCTAGTTATTATGCTTATTTTTCTGTGGGAGAAACCTGGCTTTTCCACTTTGTCTCTACTGTATGGTATTCTAAAGAGCTCAGGTTAATATATATCTTATTCTATTTCTGAAAAATTTTATAATTGACTTATATAGTTGACATAACATGAAAATAGCTTTAGGGTATACAATATAGTGATTAAAGGTTGTAAAACATAGTGATTCAACACTTAATACATTATAAAATGCTCACCACGATAAGTGTAGTTATTCTCTGTCACCTTACCAAGTTATTCCAATACTACTGACTATATTCCCCATGCTATACCTTTCACCCTCTTGTTCTTCCTCTGGGGTGTTTTACCTATCATCTATCCTTTCTCCATATTCTGTTTTCTGTGTTAGTCTGCTCATACCTTCCTGGCTTTATTTCCTTAAACATTTTGCTTTCCCTGGATATCATCTGACTTGCTTCTATTTTCTAATCCTAAAGGAGAGATCTCTTATGTGCCCACAGATCCAGGCGAGATCATTCTTCACTCTTGAAAATATTTGCGTATCTCACAGGTGTCTTAAGACTCTGAGTTTTACCAGGAAGAGTTCTCAGTGATATTGGGATATATTATTGATACGCCTGTTTTTCATATGTGCTTCTCAGAATGAAATATTAAATCTGTTTGTAGAGTATTTATTTATATTATGTCGCAGGTATTATCCAATGCAAATACCCAAGAGAATGGCATTAGAAGCATACAAATTAGAAAGGAAGAAAGTAAAGCCATGTATTTTCACAGATGATTTTATTATATGTTAAGACAACACAAATATTTAATGGAGAAGCTACTACAAAAAGTAGAATTTAGTGAAGTAGCCATTTATAAAATTAACATGTAAAAAGTCAAAAGTTTTTTTATGCACAAATAAAAAACCGCAGCAAAAATGACCAAATACATCCATGCATTTAAACGAAGTACCCAAAACCTATGTGAGGAAAAGTATAAAGATCTCCTGTAAGATATAAAGATAGACTTGAAGAACTGGAAAGATGAACTACATTCTGGAATAAGAAGACACAAAAACATAAAGATGTCAATTCTCATTAAGTTAATTTATAAATTTAATGCAATCCTGATACAAATACCATAGTTCTCTTTGATCAAGATAAACTGACTATAAAATTCTTTTAGAAAAATGGCATGCAAATGTGCAAGGAGAGCCGGGAAAACATTTAAAAAACTACAGCAGTCGGAGAGGGTTCATTTTAGAAGGCATTAAAACACACTATCAAGACACCATAAACAAAACAGTTTGATACTGGTGAATGAGTATACAGAAAATTGAAACAAACAAAATAGAAAGCCTAGAAATAGACAATTGCACTTGGAAATAAAGTAGTTGGTAAATGTAATTCCTAAAATGAGTGGGGGGGATAAGTGCTTTTTTTTTTTCAGAATTCTTTGTTCTATATTTTTGGCGTCTCTTGGATGGTTCCGGAAAACAAGACTTCTCCACGTCCTCACTTGTGGCTTCCTAAGTAAATATATTATGAGATTGAGGATAGAGTCACACGAAGATAAAAGCTGCATACTGATTTACCCAAAATTTGTGATATTACAATTTCTTTAAACTCATGAAAGTAAGTTAACTTCATTAAAAATATTTATACAGGTTTTATACAGGTATCTTAAGGTAAAGGGAAGGTGACTCCTCAGTAAGGTAGATCTTCTACTGGGTCAAAATCATCTGGGGAGATTGATAAAAAGGAATAACTGGATCCCATCCTCATAGGTCTGGGTGGGACCTAAGAGTGATAAGTGCTTTTTAAATAGTGGTTTTGAGAACTGGAGAGCCACATGGAAAAAAATGAAATTTCATTCATTCCTCATACCTTACCTATAGCTATTTAAAATGGGACAGACATTTAGATGTAAAAATTGAATTTCTTTATGGACTAAGAGAGGAAATAATTCGTCATTATAACTCAAAATCCAGAAGTAGTAGAGGAAGAATTGAAAATTTTGATTTCATAAATAAGTTTGCATGATAGAATAAAAAAAGCATAGCTGATACAGAAAAGAACACGGGAAGAAATCAGCATTTTTTTAGGACAAAGAATTGGTATATTAATACATAAAGAACTACTAAAAATGGAGACTAAGACCATCAACCCTGCAGAGAAATGGAAAAGCTGTGCAAATGGCCATTAATTATATAAAAGGTGGTCAAATTATTTCTAATAAGGAAATATGTTAAAATTATACTGAGATACCCTTTATCACCAATCATGTGGTAAAATCATTGCTATAAGACAGCAAAATTTAACAGCGTGAAAACCTACTCTGGATGATAAAGCCAGTAGGAATGTGAAATGATACGACCCCACGATGGGGCATTTAACTATGTTTACATATTTAATATTACCTCTAAGGAGGGGGATAGAACGGATAGAGGTATCAGGGATGAAAGTAAAACTTTTTTTTTAAGTTACTTTTATTGAGGTATCATTCATATACAATAAACTTGCCTATTTTAATAAATCTGTTCACTAAGCACTTTTTGCATTCAATATACTTCTACTTTCAGCCCTAAGAAACTGATGATCTGCTTTCTTTTACTATAGTCTTGCCTCTCCTAGAATTTCATATACATTTAATCAATTAGCAAGGAGTCTTTGGAATCTTTCACTCAGCATATTGCTCTTGAAATTCATTCAGGTTGTTGCATGTATGGCTGACCCTTGAACAATGTGGGGGTTAGGGGCACTGACCACCCCTCAGTTGAAAATCCGTGTATAACATTTGACTCCCCCAAAACTTTACTAATAGTCTCCTGTTGACTGGTTTCCTAGGCTTACTGTTAACATAAGCAGTCAATAAGACATATTTTGTATATTATATATATATTTTTTGTATGTTACATATGCTGTATTCTTACATTAAAGTAAGGTGGAGAAAGAGAAAATGTTTTTCAAATAATCACAAATCTCTAAAAATTGTTCCAATATGTTTATTGAAAAAAATCTGTGTATAAGTGGACCCATACATTACAAACCCACGTTGTTCAAGGGTCAGCTGTAATGGTAGTTTATTCCTTCTTACTGCTGAGTAGTATTTTATGGCAGGGCTATTTCACAATTTGTTTATCCAGGCACCAGTTGATGGATATTTGAATTGTTTAGTCTTTTATTATAATGAATAAAGCTGCCAGGAACAGCTGTGTACAAATCTTTGAGTGTTATGCTTAACTTCATAAGAATCTGGCAAATTGTTTTCCAAAGTGGTTATATTATTTTGACTTCCCACCAACAAGGCATGGGTTCCAGATGTTCTCCATATCCACACTGGCACATAATATAATTAACGTTTAAATTTTAAGTCCTGCTAGTAAGTGACATAGAATTGTATTTTCATATTTCCTGATAACTGATGATGTTGAGTACCTTTTCATGGTCTTATCTTTTTCATGCATTTTTTCTGATAAAATGTCTGTTCAAAATTTTTACACAGTTTTAATCAGGTCTTTTATCTTCTCAATATTGAGTTGTAAGAATTCTCCACATATTAGGCATAGTTTTCAAATATATGTTGGGCAAATATTTTCTCCTGGCCTAAGCAAATGTTTTTAATTATGATGAGGACCAAGTTTTACAGTTTTTATTTTATGATTCACACTTCATGTGTCCTAGCTGCAATATCTTTGCTTGAGCTCAAACCACAAAGATTTTCCTTTATATTTTCTTCTTGAAGTTGTATAGCTTTTAGCTTTTACATTTTGGGTCTATGACCCATTTTAGGTTAATTTTTATTATGAATTTGGGCATTTTCCTTTGTTTTCTATTCTCTGGGACAACTTTTTGAAGCATTGAGGCTATTTGGTATTATTTGTTAGAATTTCCTTCTAAGACCATCTGGGCATGAGGAGCATACAGATTATAATATTCTTTATTTACTTGATAATGTTCTCTATATCTTATATAATTTATTTGAGCTTTATGTTTCTACTGGAGCAGTTTTGGTAAACTGTGATTTTCCTAGGAGCTTATCTATTCTATCTCGATTTTTTATATTAGTTGCATAAATGGTATAACTGCTTTAGAAAACAAGTTGCCAGATTTGTATAAATTTAAGCATAACACTTATCATATTGAACAGCAATCCAACTAATAGATAATTACCAAGAGCAAAAGGTATTTACCCAAGTCCACTCAAATATTTGTACAGGGTTGGTCATGGCAGCTTTATACATTATACTAAGATTAGTTGAGTAAAGAAGAAAATTGGTCTCTTTACACAATCACAAGAATTAACTCAAAATGGTTTAAAGATTTAAATGTAGATTTGAAACCATAAAACTCCTAGAAAAAAACATAGGGGAAAAGCTCCTTGACATTGGTCTTGACAATGATTTTTTGGATATGGCATTAAAAGCACAAGCAATGAAAACAAAAATTAATAAGTGGGACTACATCAAACTAAAAAGCTTCTGTACAACAAAAGAAACAGCAACTTATGGGATGTGAGAAAATATTTGCAAATCATATATATAATAAGGGGTTAATATCCAGTGTGTATAAAGAACTCATACAACTCAACAGCAAAAAAACAATCTGACTTTAAAAATGGGCAGAGGAACTGAATAGACATTTTTCCAAAGAAGACATACAAATGGCCAACAGATGCTTGTAAAGAAGTTCAGTATCACTAATCACTAGAGAACTGCAAATCAAGACCACCAGGAGATATCACCTTATACTTGTTAGAATGGCTATCATAAGAAACACAAGAAATCATAAGTTTTCAAAAGGATGTGGAGAAAAGGGACCCCAGGTGCACTGTTGGTAGAAATGTATATTGTGCAGCCACTATGGAAAATAGTATGGAGTTTCTTCAGGAAATCAAAAACAGAACTACTATATATGATCTAGCAATCCTATTTTTGAGTATGAAAAAAGGAAATGAAATCAGGATCTTGAAGAGATGTTTGCACTCCTGTGTTCATGGCAACATTATTCACAACAGGTAAGATATGGAAACAACCTAAGTGTCAATCAACAGGTAAATGGATAAAGAAAAGGTGGTATACATATATATATGCACACATATATATACACACATACACATATTACATATATACATACTGTGATATATACATATTTGTTACATATATATATAGTGGGATATTATAAAATATATAATAAATATATGTATATGTTTATTATATATACATAGTAGAATATTATTCAACCACGAAAAAGGAGGAAATACTGTCATTTGTAACAACATGGATGGACCTTGAAGGCGTTAGGCTAAGTGGAGTCAGTCAGACAGAGAAAGAAAATACTACATAGTATCACTTATATGTGGAAATTAAAAGAGCTGAACTCATAGAAACAGCGTGAAATGGGCTTGTGAGTGGTGAAAATGGGGAGATGTTGGTCAAAGGGTACAAACTTTCAATTATAAGACAAATTTTTGGGATCTAATATACTGTACAGTGATTATAGTTAAAATACTGTATTATATACTTGAAGGTTGCTAAGAGAGTGAATCTTAAATGTTCTTACCACAGAAAATAAATAGTAATCATGTGACATGATAGGGGTATTAGCTATGTCTGTGGTGGTAATCATTTTGTAATATATAAGTATATCAGGTCAACCTGGTGTACACCCTAAACTTACATGATGTTAGAAGTGAGTAAAACTGGAAAAAAATTTTTTAAAAGGATATGAATCATGTAGATTTTTGGTCAAAAGAACAGGCAACAGATTTAGGTTCCAAAAGAGAAAACCAAAAACATAAAAAGAAAGCATTAAGTACCATAAAGTAGAAATATTACAATCACTCTGTTTTTTTTTATTAAGGTATTATTGATATACACTCTTATGAAGGTTTCACAAGGAAAACAATGTGGTTATTACATTCAACCTTACTATCAAACCACCCCCATACCCCATTGAAGTCACTGTCCATCAGTGTAGTAAGATGCCACAGAGTCACTACTTGTCTTCTCTTAGCTACACTGTCTTCCCCGTGACCCCACACACACCATGTGTACCCCTCAATACCTTTCTCCCTCCCTCCCCACCCGCCGTCCCACACCCATCCCCCTTGGTAACCACTAGTCCCTTTTTGGAGTCTGTGAGTCTGCTGCTATTTTGTTCTTTCAGTTTTGCTTCGTTGTTATACTCCACAAATGAGGGAAATCATTTGATATTTGTCTTTCTCTGCCTGACTTATTTCACTGAGTGTAATACCCTCTAACTCCATCCATGTTGTTGCAAATGAATTTGTTTCTTATGGCTGAATAGTATTTCATTGTGTATATGTACCACATCTTCTTTATTCATTCATCTATTGATGGATACTTCGGCTGCTTCAAATGCAACAAAGGTAGAAAATAGTAACAACATTTTTTAAAAGGTTCTTGTGCATGGAAATTTAAATATTTTCTAATAAATACTTATGGATAAAAAAATAAGCTACAAGCCAAAATTACAGATTTTCTTAAAATTCTTAAAATTTTCTTAAAATGATAAAAAATACCACATTTCTGAATCTATGAAGCGTATTTATTTAAAATACTGTTCAGAAGAAAATAAATAGCTTAAAACACATATCAATAATAAGTGAATCAAATTCCCAACTCAGAATGCCACGAAAAGAACAGTAACATAAGACAAAATAAAACAGAGTTGAAGAACTGGATGAAGTAGCTAAGAGAAAAACAGTAGAATTAAGTAGTAAATCAAAATCTCAGTTCTTTAAAAAACTTCTTTGGAAGATATCTGGGTTGTTAGGTTTTATTTAGGTTAGGAACTATATTAGTCAGAACCCAACTTGGGTTGCAAAGCTGCTACACATTATGAGATAAGGGATTTGCCATAAAAATTAGACTGCGAACAACTATGAAAGGATTTGGGGAAGAAAAACATGAAATGGGATGTTGCAGAATCAGAGGCAGCACTATGAGTCAGTCCAAGAAACCAAGCCCATCTACCAATGAAGCAGAGATCATAAAGGGGGAGCTAATAGAAAAAAATATGTGAAGCTGTGATTTCTGTGGATCTGCAGCAAAGAGTCTGGTTATGGCCTAAACTACTGTTGATCCTAATCCAACAGTCAGGAAAAGGATGAAGAGTCAGAGTCAGAGAGCAAAACAAGGTGGAGCCTGTTGGCACATCTGCATCTCTAATCTCACTGTGATGAGCAGAGCATAGTGGCTGCTGCTTTACGGGGCCTCTCAAATCCCAAAGGAATTTCCTTTTAGACAATATTAACCCAGAATCATGCAGGGAAGGGAATTATGGGAAATGTATTTCTTATTTAACTATATTGACAAAAGAAAGATGCCATACACTCCACCCCACACACCACAGGAGAGACTCAGCAGCATTTATTTGGGAGCATGGCTGGTGCTGGAACCTCCAGGATAGCTTCCCTCACAAATCTGGTGCCTCAGCTGGAGAGGCTGAAATAACTGGGGTCTGGCTGGGACTGCATCTTTCCACATGATATCTCACATTCAGTAGCCCAGCCTGAGCTTGTTTATATGACAGTGGAAGCAAAAGTTGCAGGCCTATTAAGTGCTCAGCTCTAGAACTCACACATTTTTGCAGCCACACTCTATTGCACAAAGCCACTGAGAATGATGACCAAGATTCAAATGTTTGGGGGAAAATCCATCTCTTATTTCGAGGAGGCACAAAAGATTTTCATTTTGATTTTCAATCTATCACTGTCCACTCTAGACATTACTATTTACATTCCTCCCACATGGAAAATATGCCCACTCAATTTCAAGATTCCCAAAGTCTCATGCAATTACAGCATTTGGCTAGAAGTCCAGGATCTTTTCTACTGCACCAGCTCCAGATATAGATGAGGCTCCTTGGGTGCAGGTCCTCTTAATATGGATCACTCTGAACCCACAGTGATGTCATCTGCTCAACTCTCCACATATCCAACACACAATGACTAGACTATTATTGGTTAACTCTGATAGACACATCAATACAAAAAGAAGAGAAGCAAGGCACACAGCAGCCTCTGGCTCACAGCGATTCTGAAATACTTCTGGATATAATAGTTCATCAGTTTCCCTGACTCCAGGGACAAAGAATGTTCCAAGGCTATGGCCTGGTTCTGCCCCTACGGGGGTAGTTCCCTAATCCATTTTTCTAAGCAGCTCTTGGCTCTACCCTCTTAATGATACTTATTTTTCCATAAAAAGTAGCCTATGCATTCTGTTGAGTAGTCCCCTCAGCCTACTTCACGTCTACAAAAATTTGGAGACCCAGAGGTCTCTGAATCCCTGGTAAAACATATTTTAGAATATTGTGGGCTTTCAGCATAATGGTTGACATACTAGATATAAAAAGAGAGGGAAATGGTAGACCATATGAGGCAGCATCAGGGAAACAGGAAGAGAGGAGTGAAAATACAGTTGCTTGATGAAGACTCTCCCAATTGTAGTGTTATGTGTAGGTGGTTAGATTTGGGTTTTAATGTATCTCTGTGAAATAAGAGATGAATTTTCCCCCAACCATTTGAATCTTGGTCAACATTGTCAGTGGCAGAAGGGGCAATGGTGAATTTTTGAAGATATGGCAGGGGTAGGAAGAACAGTTTACTGTAAGTAAGAACATCATTACTTCCCTAAACATGTTTTGTAAAATTAAAAATTCATTCAAAAATTGTATCTGGCATATTTTAACCCCATTATGAAAGCATTTATCACCAGTTGTGATACTTCATATTTCACTAACAATACAGAAATATATCCCTCATACTTTTCAACTTTTATCAATCTGTGGGCAAAAATGGCATTGATTTTTATTATAATATGCAGTTCCCTGGCCATAATGTTGAATATTTCTCATAAGTTTATTTGTTATTAGGTATTATTTTATCCAAGGAATTGCCTGTTTATTTTCTTTGACCAGTTTTTTTCCTACTGAGCCTTCTTTTCAACTTGTAGGAGTTCTTTATATATGGCATCAAAAGTTTTTCTGTTATATATATATATTGCAGATATTTTAAACTTATTACTTCCTTTTGATTTTATGTGTGATTTCTATTCAAATAATTATAATATATGTTTATTTTTAAATCAGCTTTACTGAGGAGTAATTTACATTTAAGTGTGTAATTTGACAAATGCATATAGTTGTACAACTGTAGAACCTGAAGAATCAAAAGTTAGCATAAGCACAGCTATCTTAGAGGCTCAAACACCATTTTCTAACCTAGAAGGAGAAAAATTACTAGAACTTTGAAAAACAAGTTAGTCAGCCAGTGTTAATTGTAGTGACTTTAGTTAGCCAACCTCAATCAGTTAAGCTTATCTTGCTAGAACCACCCTAAACATTCCGAAAGTGATTTTATCTAACCAGACCCCCAGGATGAGGCGTCAGCCGAAAATTTATGTGTCTATGAAAAAAAACACTGTATTGTGACTGTAGAAAATACTGCCCCTTTGAAAATGCTATAAAAACTTCTGGCTTTGTGAGTTCGGGGTCCTCGTTGAGACCCGCTGCGTCGGGCTAACGCATGGACCCCAGCTAGCTGGCCTCTGAATAAATTCCTCTTGCTTGTTGCATCAAGAGACACCTTCCGTGAGTGATTTGGGGCTGCGTCCTCCTCTGTGAGAATCCAACATTTGGGGGCTCATCCCGGATCGTGCGCTCACCCCGCTTTACTCCCGAAGCCGTTCTTGGAGGAAGAGGTAAGATTAGTGGCGCCTTGAGTTGTCTGTGTTCTGTGTTCTGCTTTTCAGTGAGACCGGTCGGAGTTCTGAAAAGGGTAGCCTCTGTCTGGCAGCCGTCCCGGTCCCGTAAGGGGTCGCGACTGTGGTCGGTAGACGTACTTGGAGCACCGCAGGCTGCAACCCTGGGGGATGCCCCGGGGAGTTTGGAGGGCCAGGGACGCCTGGTGGCCTCCCACCTGTTTTTCCGCAAAAGTGAACCGGATGAGATAGGGTTGGTTTTTGGGCGCCAAGAGTATCAGCCCACTGATTCCTTCCGGTTCTTGGTCAGAAATCTGAGGAAGACAAAAAGCGGCCGCTGTGTGTCTAATCTCTGTGTGTCTCTGTTTTATGTGTCCTTTACGTGTCTAATAATTGTTATACTGGCAATGGGACAGACCGTGACAACCCCCCTTAGCCTGACGTTAGGTCATTGGACAGAAGTGAGAGCAAGGGCGCATGACTTGTCAGTAGAAGTTAAAAAAGGGCTGTGGCAGACTTTCTGTACCTCCGAGTGGCCCACTTTTAACGTTGGATGGCCCCCGGAGGGGACTTTTGACCTCTCCACTCTGCTTGCAGTAAAAGCTGTTGTTTTCCAGAATTCAACTCGGGGACATCCGGATCAGCAGCCCTACATTGTGGTCTGGCAAGAATTGGTGGAAAATCCACCGCCCTGGGTAAAGCCCTGGGTGCGAAAGAAAGCAAACTCTCGAGTCTTATTGGCTCAGGCTCAACCTCGGGGAAAAGGGAAAGAGACCACCAAAATACACCCTGACACTCAAGACTTGCTCATGGTTGATGATCCCCCTCCTTACCCTCCTGCCTCTGCCTCGGCGCCCGAGGCCCCGGCGGCCGAGGCCCCAGTGCCTCCGGCCCCAGCACCTCCGATGCCTCTAGCCTCTGGTACCGAGGCATCGGGGCCAGCTCCGGGACTGGCCCAGGAACTCGGCGGCACCGAGGGGCCGCATTGGACCCATCAGGTATTTTTCCCCTCAGGTCTTATGGGGCCCCCATTCTCGGGGAGGAAGGAGACCCGCCTTTCCAACCTCTGTAATACTGGCCATTCTCCTCTGCCAATTTATATAATTGGAAAGCTAACCACCCTCCTTTTTCAGAGGAACCGCAGAGACTAATGGGACTGATAGAGTCCCTGATGTTCTCTCACCAGCCCACTTGGGATGATTGTCAGCAGCTCTTACAGGTACTCTTCACCACGGAAGAAAGAGAAAGGATCCTCCTGGAAGCGTGAAAGAACGTGCCTGGAGCTGACGGACGACCGTCGCAACTCCCTCATGATATAGAAAGGGGGTTCCCACTGACCAGACCCAACTGGGACTTTAATTCTCCAGAAGGTAGGGAGCGACTAACCATCTATCGCCAGGCTCTGGTGGCAGGTCTTCGCGGGGCTGCAAGGCGCCCCACCAATTTGGCCAAGGTAAGAGAGGTTAGTCAGGGAGCCGCTGAGGCACCCGCAGTGTTCTTAGAACGCCTGATGGAAGCCTTCAGGCGGTATACTCCTTTTGACCCCACTTCTGAGGAACACAGTGCTTCAGTGGCTCTTGCCTTTATTGGGCAATCAGCGCCTGATATTAGAAAGAAGCTTCAGAGACTAGAAGGCTTACAGGATTTGTCGTTGAGAGATTTGGTGAAAGAAGCTGAGAAAGTTTATCATAAGGGAGAGACTGAGGGAGAGAAAGAATTAAGGAAGGAAAAGGAAAAAGAAAGTAAAGAGGAAAAGAGGGATAGGAAGCATGAGAGAAATTTAACAAAAATCTTGGCCGCAGTAGTAGAAGGTAAGGGACGCCCGCCCTCTAGTGGTAGAACTAGTAAGGCAGGGCACCTGGGCAACCGGCCTCCTTTGGATAAAGATCAATGTGCATACTGCAAAGAGAAAGGACATTGAGTGAAAGAATGCCCTAAAAAGCCACTGCAGAAGCCTCCAAAAAAGGTGTTGTCTCTGCTGGAAGACGAAGATTAGGGAGGACGGGGCTCGGAACCCCTCCCCGAGCCCAGGGTAACTCTGAAAGTGGTGGGGCAACCCGTTGAGTTCCTAGTAAGCACCGGTGCTCAACATTCTGTATTAACTAAAGACAAGGGCCCTCTCTCTGGCAAAAAGTCTTGGGTGATTGGAGCTACAGGCCAGAAACAATATGCATGGACCACCCGAAGAGCAGTAGACAGGAGTAGGACGAGTAAGTCACACGTTCCTCATTATACCGGAATGCCCTACGCCCCTGTTAGGAAGGGACATCTTGACCAAAGTAGGAGCCCAAATATCTTTTCAAGCTGAGAAACCTCTGGTGACTAATCAGGAAAATAAGCCTTTGAACTTGAGTATTCTGACCATAAGATTAGAAGACGAATACTGTCTTTTTATAGAACCAGAGCCCTCCCGAATTAGTCAGGAGTTGCTCGACCGATTCCCAGGAGCCTGGGTGGAGACGGCGGGCATGGGGCTCGCCAAGAACCAGCCCCCTGTAATCATAGAACTAAAAGTTTCAGCCTTGCCAGTGACTGTGAGGCAATATCCAATAAGTAAAGAAGCCAGGGATGGAATTAGGCCACATATCCAGAAGCTTATGGAACAGGGAATATTAGTAAAATGTCAATCCCCATGGAACACCCCCTTGCTGCCTGTAAGAAAGGCAGGAATGGGAGATTACCGACCAGTACAAGATTTAAGAGAAGTTAACAAAAGGACACAGGACATTCACCCCACCGTGCCAAATCCCTATAACCTACTAAGCTCCCTGGCCCCCCAAAAACATCTGGTATTCAGTTTTAGATCTAAAGGATGCTTTCTTTTGTCTGCGCTTGCACCAGAACAGCCAACCGCTGTTTGCCTTTGAGTGGAAAGATCCCACCACAGGAACTACTGGGCAACTGACCTGGACTCGTTTGCCACAAGGATTCAAGAACTCGCCCACCCTCTTCGATGAGGCTTTACATCAGGACTTGGCTTTCTACCGAGCTTCAAACCCACAGGTAACTTTGCTGCAATATGTTGATGACTTATTGATAGCCGCTCCCACCTGGGAGACCTGCCAAGAGGCCAGTGAAGCCCTTTTGACTGAACTTGCCAAATTAGGGTATAGAGCATCTGCTAAGAAGGCACAGATCTGCCAACAACAAGTGATTTATTTGGGATATTCCCTGAGAAAAGGGAAAAGGTAGCTTACTGAAGCCCGGAAGCAGACTGTGACGCAGATTCCGGTCCCCACTACAGCACGCCAGGTTCGCGAGTTTCTGGGGACAGCGGGGTTTTGTAGATTGTGGATACCTGGATATGCTTCCTTGGCCGCCCCTCTGTACCCCCTTACCAAGGGGACAGCCCCGTTTGTTTGGGGATCTGAGCAACAACAGGCTTTTGATGATATCAAGAAAGCCCTCCTCTCAGCACCCGCTCTAGCATTGCCAGACGTAACTAAGCCATTTGTCCTTTTCGTGGACGAATGGAGCGGAGTAGCTCGAGGAGTGTTGACCCAACAATGGGGACCTTGGAAGAGACCTGTCACCTATCTGTCAAAAAAATTAGACCCCGTGAGTAGTGGGTGGCCTGCCTGCCTGAGAGTAGTAGCAGCTGTGGCCCTCCTAGTTAAAGATTCTGACAAACTAACACTGGGACAAAAACTCACTGTGGTTGCTTCACATGCGTTGGAGAGCATAATCCGGCAACCACCCGAAAGATGGATGTCAAATGCCAGAATGACTCACTACCAGACCTTACTCCTGAATCGTGATCATGTGGAATTTGCCCCACCTGCCATCCTAAACCCAGCTACTTTGCTCCCCGATTTGGGAAAAGAAGTACTTCATACCTGCCAGGAAATCCTGGCTGAGGAGGTGGGGACCCGCCAGGACTTACAAGATCAGCCTTTAGAAGGACCAGGACTCCTGACTTGGTATACAGATGGGAGCAGTTACATTATGGATGGTAAGAGAATGGCGGGAGCTGCAGTAGTGGATGATAACCGAATCGTGTGGGCCAGTGGACTTCCAACGGGCACTTCTGCACAGCGAGCAGAGCTCGTCGCTCTGACTCAGGCTCTAAAGATGGCAGAAGGTAAGAGACTTAACGTCTATACCGACAGCCGATACGCTTTTGCCACCGCTCACATACACGGGGCTATTTATAGACAGAGAGGGTTATTGACTTCTGCCGGGAGAGATGTTAAAAACAAACAAGAAATTTTAAATTTGTTAGAAGCCATCCATAGACCTAGAGAAGTGGCAATAATACATTGCCCTGGGCATCAAAAAAGTGACCCTCTAATAGCTCAAGGAAACAGAAGGGCGGACCAAGCTGCAAAACAAGCAGCCCAGGGAATGAATATCTTACCCCTCCAAGTGTACCCGGAGGCCACTTGTATTAAGAGCTTCCAGTATACACCCGAAGACCTCGCTTGTATAAACAAATTAGGGTTTAAAAATTCCTCACCCCACGAGATATACAAGTCTGAAAAAGGGAGAGTTGTCCTGCCTAAGAGAGAGGCAGAAGAGTACTTAAGGCAATTGCATCAATTGACACATTTGAGAGCAAAAAACCTAAAGACCTTGGTTCAAGACTCCCCTTATCATGTTATTGGATTAGGAAAACTGGCTGACGAGGTTGTAAGAAATTGTGTTCCCTGCCAATTAGTAAATGTGAGTAAAAATCCAGTAACAGCCGGAAAAGACTTCGAGGGTATCACCCAGGAGCTTACTGGGAAGTTGACTTCACTGAGATCAAGCCTGTTAAGTATGGATATAAGTACCTTCTAGTTTTCCTAGACACATTTTCAGGATGGACAGAGGCGTTCCCCACCAAAACTGAGACAGCTCAGACAGTGTCTAAAAAGATCCTTGAAGAAATATTTCCCAGGTTTGGAATCCCAAAGGTAATCGGCTCCGACAACGGCCCTGCCTTTGTTGCCCAGGTAAGTCAGGGATTGGCCAAGATTTTGGGGACGGATTGAAAATTGCATTGTGCATACAGGCCCCAGAGCTCAGGACAGGTAGAAAGGATGAATAGAACTCTAAAAGAGACCCTGACTAAATTATCCATAGAGACTGGTTTATATGATTGGTTGGTCCTCCTTCCCTTTGCCTTATTCCGAGTTAGAAACAACCCCAGCCGTTTTAGACTAACACCCTTTGAAATAATGTTTGGAGCCCCGGCTCCACTAAATGCAGCTCACCTCCACGTATCCCCTGAATCTGTGACTAATAAGTTTCTGCTTGAAAGGTTACGGGCTCTGGAAGTTGTGCAGAAAGAAGTGTGGGCCTCTATCCGAGAAGCCTATCGGCCAGAGGACATTTCAGTACCTCACCCGTTCCAAGTGGGAGACTCTGTCTACGTAAGGCGACATCGAACGGACAATCTTGAGCCTCGGTGGAAAGGACCCTTCATCGTCCTTTTGACCACACCTACAGCTGTGAAGGTAGATGGCATCTCTTCCTGGATACATGCTTCACATCTGAAGAAAGCGCCTCAACCAGACCCGGACTGGTGAGTAATTTGAACTGATAACCCTCTTAAATTTCACTTGTGTAAAAATGATTGTGTCACTAACAATTCTAATTCTAATGACCCAGTTACTTCCCACCTTCCAGAACCCTAACCCCCATGAACCCAGGTTACTCACATGGCAAATCATTACCCCGGCTTCCCAACAAGTAGTAGTCCAGTTAACAGGACAACACCCTAGGGGAACTTGGTGGCCTACCCTCACTGTAGATTTGTGCACTCTCTTCAAACAAGACCCATGGTATGAAGATAAAGTTGGGGTACCCGGATGTGGTACTCGAGATTATACAGTGCATTGGGGCTCTGGGACCATGAAAGAGCTCCAGAATACCTGCTTCTATGTATGCCCAGCCACCTCAGCCGATAGTACCAAGGCCTCACAGTGTGGTGAGAAGACAGATTTTTTCTGCAAAAATTGGGGTTGTGAACAAACAGGGACATGCCATTGGCTGACAGGAAGCGCAGGGAGATCTCCTCTAGGCCTCATAAAAATCCAGTGGAATACCGCTCGTGCCCAATGCACAACTAATCCCACCTGCAACCCTATTGACATCTCTTTCACAGATGCAGGAAAAAGGGCAACAAACTGGGAAAAAGGGCTTATGTGGGGACTAAGACTCTACCAGAGTGGCTATGATAATAGAGTCTTGTTTATGCTCAGGCTTAAGGTAGAGACTCTTCCGGCTGTCCCAGTAGGACCCAACGCTGTCTTGCGGGATCAACCGCGTCTCCCAGCCCCAGCCCCAAAACAGGCCCTAGCCCCACCTATAGACTCTGCCACCACTCCCTCCGCCTCCACTCTTGGCTGAGTCACCTCCTTTCCTGGCACGGGACAACGCCTTCTCAACCTCCTTGAAGGGGCTTTTCAGGTCTTAAATACCACCAACCCTAACACTACTGAATCCTGTTGGTTGTGTTTCTCTTCTGGGCCGCCTTATTATGAAAGATTGAGATTGTTAGGCAGTTTTAACAGGACAACCCGTCACAAGATCTGTAGCTGGGGAAGCCACAAGAAGCTAACTCTTACTGAAGTAACTGGAAGAGAAAAATGTTTAGGTTCAGTCCCCCCCACACATAAAGCTTTGTGTAATGAAACCATAGCTGTGACCTCCTCAGGTGAAAATGAGTATCTAGTCCCTCCTCCCGAAGGGTGGTGGGCTTGTAACACTGGAGTGACCCCATGTGTCTCTACTTCTGCCTTCAACTCCTCCCGTGATTTCTGTATCATGGTTCAGCTGGTGCCCAGGTTGATGTATCATGATGACCTCTCATTCGTAGCTGAATTTGAACCTAGGCATAGATATAGGAGGGAGTCGGTCTCGCTGACCTTAGCTGTGTTGTTAGGGATAAAAGTCGCAGCCGGAGTAGGAACAGGGACAGCTGCTATTATCCAAGGGAACCAACATTATGAGAGACTAAGGACAGCTATTGATGAAGACCTAAAAACCATAGAGCAATCCATTACTAAACTTGAAGAATCTCTGACTTCCCTCTCTGAAGCAGTCTTGCAGAACAGACGAGGACTGGATCTGCTGTTTCTAAAAGAAGGAGGATTGTGTGCAGCTTTAAAGGAAGAATGCTGCTTTTATGCAGACCATTCCGGAATAGTAAGAGATTCAATGTCAAAGCTTAGGGAGAGGCTAGACCAGAGAAAGAGAGAACGAGAAGCCGGCCAAGGGCTATTTGAATCTTGGTTCACTAAGTCCCCGTGGTTTACGACCTTGATATCCACTCTGGCTGGGCCCTTACTCATCCTTGTGTTGCTCCTCACTTTAAGACCCTGCATATTGAATCGGCTGATAACTTTTGTTAGAGAAAGAGTGAGTGCCGTTCATGTACTAATGTTGAAGCAACAATATTATTCACTCACCCAACAAGAAGATATAAACATTCCATGATTGGAATGCCCTTAAAGAGAAGTGGGGAAATGTAGAACCTGAAGAATCAAAAGTTAGCATAAGCACAGCCATCTTAAAGGCTCAAACACCATTTTCTAACCTAGAAGGAGAAAAATTACTAGAACTTTGAAAAACAAGTTAGTCAGCCAGTGTTAATTGTAGTGACTTTAGTTAGCCAACCTCAATCAGTTAAGCTTATCTTGCTAGAACCACCCTAAACATTCCGAAAGTGATTTTATCTAACCAGACCCCCAGGATGAGGCGTCAGCCGAAAATTTATGTGTCTATGAAAAAAAACACTGTATTGTGACTGTAGAAAATACTGCCCCTTTGAAAATGCTATAAAAACTTCTGGCTTTGTGAGTTCGGAGTCCTCGTTGAGACCCGCTGCGTCGGGCTAACGCATGGACCCCAGCTAGCTGGCCTCTGAATAAATTCCTCTTGCTTGTTGCATCAAGAGACGCCTTCCGTGAGTGATTTGGGGCGGCGTCCTCCTCTGGGAGAATCCAACACAACTACCACCACATTCATGATACAGCACATTTCCATCGTCCCAAAAAGTTTCCTCATATTCTTTTACCACAAATCCCTTTGCTCTTAACCCTAAACTCGAAACCACTGATCTGCTTTCTGTAATTATAGTTTTTCCTTTTCCAAATTTCAGATAAGCTGAATTACACATGTAGTTTTCTGTGTCTGGCTACTTTAATTTAGGCCAGTGGTTCTCAATTAGGAATAATATTACCTCCCAGGGGTCATTTGGTAATGTTTGGAAACATTTTTGGTGGTCATGATTTAGGCAGGCGAGGGCTACTACTGACCCCTAGTGGGCAGAGGCCAAGGATGCTGCAAAACTTTTACAGTGCACAGCACAACCCCCTATGACAAACGATTATCCATTTCAAAATGATAACAGTGCTGAGAATAGAAACCTTGATTACCATAAAGCTTCTGAGGCTCATTCATATTTTTATTTATTTTCTAATTGACGAATTGAATTTGTCAATACATTGTTCCTCCTAATAGTTGAGTAGTATTTCCTTACGTGGATATACAGCAATTAACTTATTGATCTGCCATTTGGTGGACATGTATTTTTGCCTTTGTTTATTCTCATTTTGGACTGTCATGAACAAAGTTGCTATGAACATCCATCCATAGGTCTTTTGGGGACTTATGCCTTCATTTCCTTTGGGTAAATGTCTAAGAGAATCTTTACTGAGTTATATAGTAATTGTATGTTTGACCTTAAGTAAATCACCAGACTGTTTTCTACAATGGCTGTACCATTTTGCATTTCTACCAACTGTATATGAGAGCTCTTGTTGTATTCTTGATATAAGTATTTCCTTCCAGTCAGTGGTATACCTTTTCATTTACTTGTAACTTTTCAAAGAGCAGAAGTTTTAAATTTTGATTTAGCCCATCATCAAAGTTCTTCTTGTCTTTTCTTAGAAAATTTGTCTTAACTGGCTCAAAAGGACTTGACCCTATGTTTTATTTTAGATTGTTATTGTTTTAGCTCTTATATTTAGGGCTATACACATTTCAAATTAATTTTTGTATAAGGTGCAGACAAAGATTAAGGATATTTACTTATTTATTCTTGCATATGGATTTACAGTTGTTCTTTGTTGAAAAGGCTATTCTTTCCTACTGAATTATTCTGGCATTTTGTTGAAGATCAGTTACTACATGTGTGTATTTCTTCTGGACCCTCCGTTCTGTTCTATTCATCTACTTGCCTATCCTTAGGTAAATACTACACTATATTGGCTTCCAGAGCTTTAAGTTTTGAAAATAGAAGAACCCTAACAAACTGTTTTGACAATTTTAGGCCCCCCAATTTTTTCTTAGGTCCAAAAATAAATTTTATCTAACCTTGAGCATAGCTTGCTTCTTCCCCTCACCTACCTTTATCCTGGGACCCAGGCAGATGAAAAAAAGCAACAGTGGAATAGCACATTGAATATTAAAACTTGTGGTTGTATGTATCACATGAGATTCTGTTATATCACACTGAATAAAGCAAGTTTCATATATTCAAACCTTTGCTAAATAAAGTGGGAATTATACTCCTCCCATAGCAAGGAAGGGTCCCTGAAGGGATGGGCCAGGTAGAAAAAATAGCCAATTTTGATTTTAAAAAATGCAATCTATTATGGAAACTTCCATTGGACAATAATTACATAGTTATAATTCAGTAAATAAAGAATTCATAATGACAGAGTTACTTGGAATTCTTGTTTTATTAATCACAATTACATGCACATTGCTAGTACTTTAATCAAAGTGATATCTTTATACCTATTTCATCTCATACTCTGCCTTAGGTTTCTCCCTTCTCCAAACCCTCTGGATGAATCCTTAATGAGTATTGTTTCCAAATCATCATAATCTAACAATTCCACAATGACTCTTTGTTGTTTTTTACATCAAGTTATAGTTTAGAATGGCATTCTTGTTATTCCAACATGCTGAGTATCTTGCTCCTGCAAGTAAGTTACACTATTTTATTCTCCACATGCACTTTTTTTCCCCTTGCCAATCAAACTTTCAGTTTTCATCCTAGGTCAGGTTCATGTAATTTGTTTTGCAAGAACATTTTCTTGATTAATTGAGCTCATTATAAATTTTCCTTTATCTAAAATGCAGTTCACTCATGAGCTCTGAGAACTGGTTGAACAATTGATTTATTTGACTAAATTTTTTTTCACTAAATGTTTTATTTATGGGTGTCCAATGTCTCCAAAGAAACTATTAATCACTTGAAGCAGAAGTAATGTTTTGAATTTTATTTTCCACTGGCTCTAGAACAGGGTAGGATAACCAAGAGTGCTTGCAAAAATTTGCTGATTTGATATTTCCAGCTGCCTCTTAAATGATGGCTTTTTCAACTCTCGTTCCCTGAATCTCTCAGGTCCAGATGACAACAACCATTATTAAGTTCCCATAAGACTCTTGAAATATATTGCTGTTGTGAACTAAATAATACCACCTTTGTTGTTTAATAAATCCCATTGTGAGACAATTTCTTGGTTAATTCCCCAGTCCCTACAACATCCATTTCACCTACAGCTGCTAAATGGCTAATGATTTAAGTAGATCACTTATTTATATTTAAAACTACCTCTTGTATGCACTCTTTCAGAGTCCATTTAACACTCTGAATAATCTAAAGCCCCAGTTCTGCTACAGATCTGGTAAGCAAACATTGCAAATGATTTCTACTGAAAGATTTTTAATGTCTGCTCTTGATTCTTGCATCTCCTAGTCTCTATTCCATGGAGCTGAGATCAATAAAATATGTATGTTTGCATATATGAAGGGAGGACTCAAACAGGAGTGGGATTAAGGAGATTGATATTTGATCTTTTTTCCATAAAAATGTGATGTATTCTTTAGGAGACAAAGGTAAAATTTTAATCGAAGAATTATAAATATTTGTAGGAAGAACTGACTCATATTTTAACAAAAAGAAATTAAGAAGAAAAGTTAAGTGCCTTTTCCTGGGTTGTATGGTTGTAGTAAACTTGGTAATAAATCATTCTTCTCCACTGTTTAAACATCAGCAAAACTAATATTCTCTGTGTTTCTGAGGAGTTGCAACCACATAATTTTATCTGTGAATACGCTGAAAATCTCTGAAAATTTCAAGAGTTCTTTAACTGCTCATTGAAGCCTCTTTGTAATGTGGCTTAAGAACCCATACCACTTATATATAATATAATTTTTATATGCTCTTTCAGTAAGGATATTCTTATGGATGAATTCTAAATGACTAATTGTGTGTGTGTATGTGTGTGTGTGTGTGTGTGTGTTTAACACATTGTGACCCCAGTGTGAGTAGTTACTTAATATTGGTTATCTTTAGGATTATATAGAAGAATGGATGGGCCAATACGTAGGTAAGTAGATCTCTCTTCTGGATATCATTGCAATTTGATTGCTTTTTAATACCAGATAGGCAAGTGTTATTTTCAACACCCATGACTTAAGTGCTATTTCACTACTATCTCTAATGTCCTATAATTATCTTTAAAGCTAATATACCAAGGAGGATGGAAAGAATAGTAAAGGTAAGTTTTCATAGAGGAAACAGTCTGTGAAAGTAAACTCTTGGAAATGGAGTTTTTGCTTCAACAGAATCATACTTCTTCTTGGTTTTTTTTCTCTTTGATATAGGCTTCCACCTATCAATCAGGACAATGGATGTGGCCAATAGGTCTGCTGTTTCTGAATTTGTTTTGCTGGGACTCTCTAATTCCTGGGAACTACAGATGTTTTTCTTTGTGGTGTTTTCATTGTTTTATGTGGCAACAATGGTGGGTAACAGCCTCATAGTCATCACAGTTGTCGCTGACCCTCACCTACACTCTCCCATGTATCTTCTGCTCACCAACCTTTCCATCATTGATATGTCTCTTGCTTCCTTTGCCACCCCTAAGATGATTACAGACTACCTCACTGGGCACAAAACCATCTCCTTTGATGGCTGCATCACCCAGATATTTCTTCTACACCTTTTTACTGGTACGGAGATAATTTTACTTATGGCTATGTCCTTTGATAGGTATATTACAATATGCAAGCCCCTCCACTATGCTTCAATCATGAGTCCTCGGCTGTGTGTTGCCCTCGTGGTGGCTTCCTGGGTGGTGGGAGTCATGCATTCAATGAGCCAGGTCATCTTTGCTCTCATGTTACCATTCTGTGGCCCCAATGAGGTGGACAGCTTTTTCTGTGACCTTCCTGTGGTGTTCCAGCTGGCCTGTGTGGATACTTATGTTCTGGGCCTCTTCATGATCTCAACAAGTGGCATAATTGCCTTGTTCTGCTTTATTCTTTTATTCAATTCATATGTTATTGTTCTGGTTACTATCAGGCATCATTCTTCAGGAGGATTGTCCAAGGCCCTTTCTACCTGCACGGCTCATTTCATTGTTGTCTTCATGTTCTTTGGGCCCTGCATCTTCATCTACATGTGGCCACTGAGCAGTTTTCTTGAAGACAAGATCCTGTCTGTGTTTTACACCATCTTTACCCCCATTCTGAACCCAGTAATCTACACCTTGAGGAATCGAGAAGTGAAGACAGCCACAAGGAAACTGAAGAACAGGCTTCTAAATTCCAACAAAGCAACTCCTGTATGTTATTTTTAGTTTTAACTTCCTAGGCATTAAGTGCCACAGTTCTGTGTACACAGCACAGGTCACATGCTGTTCTTATTTCTGGAGTTCTTATCAAACTGTAATTGCTAAAATTTGTGAAGGAGGAAGGCAAGTTGGTGTTAAAAACGTTTCTCAGGCATTATATTTAAAGTAATTTTAAGTTTCAGAAAAACAAGTTGACAGAAACCATTTCTTCCAGAAGCAAAGACTACCTGTAAAAATGCCAAGAGTCATTGTTCCAAATAGGAAATATAATATTAATAACCTATTCATTGGAAAAGAGAAGAAATGAGAAGAAGTATAGATTAAAGGAGAAGTGGGAGGTAATGACATACATAAAACCAGCGACTGAGTTACTCAGATAGTTGTCCCTACATATGATAGATTAGTAAGATTTCTATAAGCCTTAGAAACTCCATACTACTATAGGAGTGGCCTCTGGCAAATAGGCAGTTATTTTCTACATATATCCCTGAGTCAATCCTACATAACTTTTAAACCAATTTGTAATCTGTTCTTTTAAGGAAAACCTGAGATATATTTCACTATAAATATTGATGAGGGCCAAAGAAAATGCTGTAAGTACAGGAGTCTTCACTACTTGCTTTATTTAATAAGCAAAGAAATACAGCAATGATAACTCCTGACAATGCAGAATGAATAAAGAGGCTGGAGAATTCTGCCAATCAGAAAATGTTATGAAATGAGTTTCAAATCAGTACACTTTGTTTCATATAGATACTATGCCAGCTTAATGCCTGGGATATGAAAGCTAGAATTAAATTAAGAGATACAGAAAGCAGTACACTTTGTTTCATATAGCTTAATGCCTGGAACATGAAAACTAGAATTAAGAGATACAGTTTATGATAATTCCAGGAGAGCCTATGCTTTCCTTTAAAATCATTCTATTGCTTTATACTTTGGTTAAATTAATTTTTCCTTTTAATATTTGGATGCAAATATAAGAAGTTTGTGCTTGGTAATGCAATGCCAATGTAATAAGTATATTTCTGTAAGCAGTTTTTTTGCTTGTTTTTTTTTACTGTTTTAAATGCTAGGTTCATTATTAGCATTAAGGTACAGAAGGTATTACTACCACCTGCCGGTAGGTACTGGAATTGCAGGCTCTGAAGGTCGAGGGAAATCTATGTGCCTTGCTTTGCAAATCATTTTCTTTAAAGATGATAAACATGAAAGAATTAACTGTTATTTGGAATTTACTAAATTAACTTTATGAAATATAATGTCTAGGATATTACCCAACTTGTATTCACAAGAGGAAAGATTCTGTCCCAACTATAATATTTGATAAATAATCAAGTTGTTATTATTTTTCTGGCATTACTGAGTAAATAGTAAATATGTAAAACCAAGCATTACATATGCACTAATTTATCATTGATGAGTAAGAGGTTAAGGAAAGGAAATTCTTAACTTTTCATTTTAAGTCAAATGATAAGAGAAATGTGCTTTTTCTTCATCAGAGTGTAGTTTTTATTTTCTTCATTAACGTATTAAACAAGGGAACAACTTTACAGTTTAAACGTGTGTGACAGTGTGTTTAAAATCCAGGCAGGTTTAAAACTATTTAATAAAAGTTGTCTACAGTATTAACCCAAGAATTAAATGCACTTATATCTGCATAATAGCATAATTTAATTTGAAATAGGTACACAAATGGACTACAGGTTGTATGTGTGAACTTTCCCTTAGTTTCAGTTACATGTGAAAACATGTTCAGGATCAAGGAATTCACTTATGTAAAAATTTTCTAGCTGGTGTTTTTGAAATGCCCCAAATGATTCTTTCAAATAACATATGTATTTGAGCAGGAAATATTTTTTAAATGAACTTTTTTCAAGATAAAACTATGGAATCTTTTTAAAAGGATGTCATTAACCTTCAGTACTTGTGTGGAGAATTCTAAAATTTAAGAATATTTGCCAAAACCCTCAAAGGTGTAAATGATCAGTAGACAGCTCTGTAAAAACAGTAAATAATGAGATTAAGTAGTTGGATTGGTAGTGAGGCTTTACGGCTGAGAATGAAGTGGAACATACACAGCCTCTGGAGAACTTCCATATATAAAGGGATCTATCTCCTTCCTCCCCTGGTCACTCACCATGAGGAGTCATAATACAAGTATCTCCACGTATTTCATAAACACTTAAATCTTAATTAGGAGCTAACGGTGGATAATTTTGTCACTACTTTATCTCCTCACTATGCTGCTGACAATCTTTTACCAAGTATAGTGACGTGCCACAGCCTCCTTAAGCAGTTGTAAAGATGGTGCCATTTGCCAGTAGGGCATCCAAAGGCAGAAATAATATTTTGCAACATATGCTAGACAAAATATCAACATATGAAGTCAAGGATAGTTTTAAATGGTCTAAATGTCCAATAACACAATTGAGGGAGTATTGAGATATGGGGAATTTACAAGAAAACTAGGTTGACAAAAATCCATCTTTCTTTAGGTGTTTGGGAAATCTGACAATGACAAACATAAGCTTTTAAAAATTGTGAAAAGCTGTCATGTAAAATTAAGCAGAATAGTCAAATGCAAGTGAAAAAAATTATTAAAAACTAGGTCTAGAGAAAATGATAAAATGTAAATTATAATATATGAAGGAATTGGATATGTGTAAGGCAGTAAAAAGTATAAGCGGTGTATACTTCCAGAAGTACTTGAGGAAAATTTCAGAATACCCATTACATAGGGTAATGGTGGATTTATACTGAAGCCTAAGTTTTAGGCCACCTTCTTTGCATGGATTTCCTCCAAGTTTCTGTAATGGACCCTAACAACATTTTACTCATAATTTTGACTCTTTCTTTCTTAAGAGAATCCCCTTAGACCATACAAACTTCAGGCTTCACAAAACAGTCAGTCTTAGACTTAGGTATGTGTAAAGCAATGTTAAATGCTAGTTCCACTGTTTGTTAGTAGTACAAACCTAGGCAATATACTTAATGTCCTTTAGGCTCAGTTTATGCATCTGTAAAAGGAGATAATAATGTTCCCCACAGAACAAAGTTGTCTGAGGAATAAGGGAAGTATTCATATAAAGCATATAATATACATTCAGTAAATGCTATTATAATATTTGATATTTTTGTTTGAAGGACTTGGTACTCTCTTGAGCTGACAACTGACACGTTTAATTTGAATGGTAATTTTTTGTATTATAAATTTTAAGTATTTTTATCTCTATATGTGTGCATAAATTAATGTGTATCAGGATTAATTTGGAAAATTGAAAGTAACTTCCACTAGAAAACTATATTGGTTCAAATGTCTAGAAACTTATTTTTCTTGCTGCTTATAACTTTTATGAATCAAGAGAAATTCCAAACTCTTGTTTTATTAGTATGATTGCTTCTTCACAATGGGTAATTATTAAATAGATTTACTGATTTTTTAATGGATTTTCACCACAGTATTCGTAATAATAATAATAATGATGATGTTTGATCCTCCATATTATTGAGGTAAAGACATAGATAGATGCAGAGAATAGTAAATAGTTACTTAGATAAGTAAAGTTAGTATGATATGAACTGTCTTGTATGAAGTATTTTTCTACCTTGATAATGGCCTGGGATAATGTGATCACTGGAGTCTCTGCCAAATAGAAGTTCTTGGAAGATGCTGTCATTTGAACATGTTCAGATGCTTTATGGAACTGCTTTCAAACTCAAACAGTGACTAATGAAATCTTACTTTTCAAAGGAGATTTAGATGAAACAGTTAAAACACAGTTGTCAAGAGTGCTGGATTAGTCCTTTTCTCTCCCTGTTTCTTCCCCATTATTATTTTGCATAATGATTTTTGGATGCATGTATCCAGACTCAAAACCAGGGGGAAAACAGCCACGGAAACCCTATTTGTGTGAACTTCTGGCTTGTGCTCTCAGACTTCAATAAAATCCATGGGGAAATTTGACAGTCTTTCAGTTTGTATGCTTCTGTTATGAGGATTAATTTTACAAATGTCAGGGTATTTTTTTATAGTCAATTATATTTGAAACACCTGTGAGGTAAGTGTGCACAACTAATGGTGGACTTAAAAGGACCAGCATCCAAATATGACTGGAACAGTGACTTGGATCATGGGTCAATATGATATCTGACTTAATTGACTTTTTATCCTTTATCCTTCTGATTATTTTGTTGTTGTTGTTAAATATATACATACATACATACACACATCCCAACATCTAGCATATTTGAACATGTTCAGACACTTTACAGAACTGCTTTCAAACTCAAGCAGTGACTAATGAAATCTTACTCTTCAAAGGATATTTTAGATGAAATAGTTAGAGCACAGTTGATAAGAGAGCTGGATTAACCCTCTTCTCTCCCTATTTCTTCCCCATTACTATTTTGCATATCGATTTTTGGATGCATGTACCCAGACTGAAAACTAAAATATAATGTTTGCATTTTCAATTTTTACTCTGGTAACTTACACTGCCAATACAGGGAGAAGATGCAGCGCTATTTACATTTAACTATCTCTTTAAAATTTACTTTTTTATTAAAGAAAATGTTGAGGCCTGGAGGTTCTAGGTTTTTCTTCCCCTAGTCTTTTTATGACTATTAATTGGTAGCCTGTTGCTAATTTGCCTATCTTTATTTTTTGCCTTGTAATTCTTCTAGGACTCTGCCACTGTCAATAAACGCTACATTTTCTTATTTTCCTCACTTACCACCAGAGGAAATTTGAAGGAAAACATGTGTTTTAAACTGAAAAGACTAGTGCTAGGATTAGCACCTAAATTAGGAATTTGTTTTTACATAATTATGTAGCTATCTCTGCTAACCTTTTCCTCTTGTCAGAGTATAATTATTTTGGCTGGTCTTAAGTGAAGAAAACAGAAACCACCGGGTATATTAACCAAATTTAGCACAATGCATCAGATGCTTACAAAATTCCTGGGAGAGCTAGAGAAGTAGGACTTGGGGCCACTACTGGAGCTGTTGGCTTCCTTAGACCCCAGATGTGAGATCTTAAAGTCAAAGAGCCTTGATGCTCCTGCCGTGGCCCCACCAGCCTCCACATCCTTGTGGCTGAATGCAGGTCTGGCTGCCTCAAGTACTCCTTTCTTGCATCCCCTCATCTTGCCCACCAGCAGCGATTACATCTGTACATGCCATCTGCTTCACCCCTGCCTTCTAAAGCTCATAAAGCTCATATCTAATTGGTGGAACCTAATCTGCACAGAAAACATAGGCTAAAAAACCAGTTCCCAAACTGCAAGTTGTTCATGCAATGCAGTGGAAAACATCCTAAAAAAGGGTAGATTGGAGGCTGGCTCAATTAATAGTATCTATTATATTAATAGTCACTTTTTCTTATGATAACTTTTTTTTGTGAGTGAAACCAAGGTAAAGAAATATATACAAAATGTGTAGCTTCATGAAATATAAAGCATGCATCAGTAATCACATCTCAGGTCACAGAACAGAACTTTGCCAGACACCCCTGAAGCTCTTGCATTTGTCCATCTCAAACACAACTCTCTCTCTCCTTTCAAAATTAGCCTCCACCCTAACTTTTAGAGTAACAAATTCTTTGCATTTCTTTACAGTTTTATGCATTCGTGCATGCCCAGATATACATCCTGAGACACTCAATTTCATCTTGCCCATTTTGTTTCCTTTTTTTTCAACCTACAAGTCTGGCTCCTACTATCCCTTCCATTTCTGTACAAATTATCTTTCGAAGAATCTCAGTTATTCTTCAGGCAAGGGTGTCCTCCAGTCTGGAATATGCTGACTATATGCATATGGTACAGTTCAACATGTACCTCTGTCCTCTATATTTTCTGCAAATCACAAACCCAAACTGTTGATCATATTTGGTTTGATACCTTTTGCAGGACATACTATAGATGGTGTTATCTGTATTCTTCCAAGGTCCTTCTGGAGGACCTTACTATCTTGCAGGCTCTTTTTGGAATGATAGCAGCTATTGTTTAATTTCACAGCCTGTGGTCAATGTTTTTGGTCATTTTTGTTGTCTGAAACTTGTTCTTTACCATATTCCACAAGAAGGCTCTTTGAGAACCCCTTGAGCCTCTGAATTCTGGTATGGTTGTTAGTCTTCGGTTCTTTAAACCTGAAAGTAAGTTTTCTTGTAAATTCCTTGGCTATCTCTTTATTTTCTTGAGCATCTTAAATTATTATTCCCTTTGTAAGCACTCCATCTAGAGCCTGCAAAACCTGCTCTTTCCTTCATTAACCCTAGAAAACTAAAACTTGGGAGTTTCAGACTGATCTTTTAATTTTTGAACAGAAGCATTAAGACCCCATATAAATACCACTGGTCTCTGAATCATTGCAACTGAGAGATTTTTGAGACATTTAAATTTCTAAATTATCTTAAAATTTTTAAATATAATAAAAATGTTCTTCAGGATTAACTTCTAATTGAATTATAATCAATATACCTGTTTAAGTTTTCCAATTTTGTTAAGAAATGTACAGCTCCTTATGGGAGTACTGCTTCCTTAGCAAAGAGAGTTCCTATTTGGATCCTGGAGTCCTTTTGGATCTGCTATTCCCATTTCTCATTTCACACAGGCCTTCATACAGAGAGAAAAATAATTCTGCACTGAAACAGCTAAAATAATTATGGTGCAAAGAGATACATGCGTTTTCTTTCCTTCAAAGGAAAAGAAAGGAAATACATGAATATACTGTGAACTCAGTAAGATACAGGCTGGCCTTTCTGTATGCTTGTTTTTCCTAAATTTCACTAGTAGAGCACACACAACCCCCAAAAATGAAAAAAAATTGTTTACACAAACTCAGTGCTTTCCCTGGACCAGATCATTGATCCTTTATCAGTGGTCTAGGGGATAGCTGTTTCTGGCTATTGATAAGGCAATCTGCTCACATCACAATTTTGTCTCTTGGACTGACAGTTCATTTCCTACCTTATTTGCAGTAAAAATGTGTCACAGTATTATAAAATTTCATACATTGACTCAGATTAGTGTTTTAAACTGGTTGTATTCTCAGTTCTAAAAATGCCTGGTTTAAGAGGAAAAAGATTGCTCCTTTGAATATGAGTATTAGTCAACACTTTGAATCTATACAATAACACCTCTACCTTTTCTATAAATTCATTCTTAGTAACACCTGTCAACAACCACAATACAACAATAACATAAACACTAATAAAAATGCCTTCTTTTTCAACTTTTACTTAATTTCCTATGATTATGTAGATTCTCTCAGCATAAGCTGCTGTTTAAACACACTTTCTCAATTACTTACAGATACCGCCAAAATTGTTGAAGACAATTTGCAAAGTTTCATCTAAGAACACTACATACCAAAATTAAAGAGTGTGTACTTTTTCCAGGAACTCACATAACATTTGCAAAAATATGATTAACATGTAGGGCACAGAGTCTCAGTAAATACCAGAAACCCAGTAATTACACACTGCATCATCTAATGACAATGCAATAAAAATATGAAATGATAAATAGTCCTCCCTTACCCAACCCCTAAACATATCTGCCCCCCAAAACAGAACCTGGCACCTTTACAAATAAGGGAAAAAGCTTTATAAGTAAGTCATGAGTAAAAAAGAAATCATAATAGCAATGACAAAAACATTTAAAACTGAATAATAGAAATAGACTATGTATCAACATTCCTTAAAAACACTTCTAGCCTTAAATTCCATGTTAAAATATAAGAAAAAACAGTAAGCTGGCTTTCTATATAAGATACTAGGGAAAAAACAGGGGAGGAATAAAAAAGTAAAAGGATAAAAATTATAATGATAAGAGCAGAAAATAATGCAAATTTCTCTGGTCCTTTGTATGACTCTAGCTTAAGCTTAATACCAACACCCAATGAGGAACTAGAAGGGGAACTTGGGGGTAATTTTGTTTTTGAACGTGGCATATACAGTTAGGATGTGATGGAGCAGCTGAGCCCTTGACACTCTTTTAACATGGGTTAAGGGCTGATTATGAAGACCAGACTTTACCCAAGAATAAGAATTAGTGGAGAATTCTATAGAGAGTTGTTGCTTCCAAATCTGGTGGTGATTCTGAAGTTGCTATATGTCAAAAGACTGATGGCTGAGAAGAAACGCTGGATGCAGAATCTAAAGTGTGCCTTCTGTTGACAGCATAAAATTGGACTTTTTCTTCTAATATGATCATCTCATTTGTATGGAGTATCCATTTGCATTTAATGTCATGATTGATGTGGTAGGATTTACATCTACCAGTTTGCAGTTTGATTTCTATCTGTCTCATGTCTTTCTTTCTGTTGTTGTTCTTTTGTTCTTCTATTGCCTTCTTTCTTGCTAAATGGATATTTTCTAGGGTGTCATTTTAATTTCTTTGTTGGCTTTCATCTATACTTTATTTTCAGTTATTTTCTCTGTGGTTGTCCTAGGGATTACAGTGTGCATGCTAATTTATCACAGTTTACTTCATTAACTTAATTCCAGTAAAATTATAAACTTTGCTCCAGTCTATCTTCATTTCCTCCCCCCTTTCTGTGTTCTATTATTGGCAGATACATTAATCTTCTTTATAAGTCAAAAAGTAAAATCTCAAAGTTATTTTATGCAACCACCTTTCAAATCAGGTTAGACAGATAAAGATAAAAACCTCTGTTAATACAGATTTTATATTTACCTATGCAATTAGCTTTCCTGTAGCTCTTTAATTCTTTTGTTGAAGTTACTCTCTGTGGTGTCCTTTCCTTTCAGCCTGAAGGACTTCCTGTACCTTGTACAGCAGATCTAGCAATGATTAATTTAGTCTTTTTTAAAATCTAGAAATATGTTTATTTGATCTTAATTTTGGCATGATCTCTTTTCTAGATATGTAATTCTTTGTTGACATTATTTTTCTATCAGTATTTTGAATAAGTTATCTCATTGCCTTATAGTCTTCATTGCTTCTACTGAAAAGTAAGTTGTTAGTTTTATTGAGGTCCCTTGTCGGGTCTCTTCCCTTTCTCTGACCCGCAGATGAGGGAAGAGACATGATTGGTCGTCGAAGATCTTAAGGACCAGCCAGGGGACTCAAGGCGTGACAGCGCAAGACTGGTGCCGAGAAGGCATCTCTCATATTTATTGATTAAATGGTTGTTAACAACAATAAGATTCTGTATAGGGGTTTCCGTGCATGATCATTAATCAAGTCCAACTCTCAACAGTTTCCAACCTTCTGAAACATAACAAACAAGTTCTCATGATGAACAATGCAAGAGCACTTGCATCACAGAAACTGTTTCTGTCTTGACTACGAATCATGAACTATAAACAAACCATCAAGGCAAATGTGATTATACATATGATTTTTATACTTTATATGTAAATTCCCACATTTCCCCCTTTTTGTTTTAAAGAGCTTCAAAGTAATGATTGTTGTAACTTGAATGAAAGGTCTGCTTTTAATTTTTTAAGTATTAATCTAGCTGGACAAAAGCAGCAAAGAATGCCTCATATAAATGGGGGGATGAGGTTCTAAGCCTCGCCTCAGTTGGCCCCCACTTCCTCACCCTTTATGACTGTGCCTGTCTTAGGTTGTTCCTCCCATGAGGAATCTTACCCATTTCTGGCTAACCAGCCGTCTCCTGGGGCCACATAGGGGGAGAACATGCAGAAAAAGGAGGCATTTGGAGTTGCCTGATGTTTGTTTTCATACTCTCAGTCTTATGTCCATCCTTAGTCATAGAAATTTCAAAATACAAAGATTAAGTGCACAGACTTTCATGAGTAACAATACAAAGAACAATCACTTTTTAGACATCACTTCTAGGAAAGTAGCATAAGCATGTATTGGCTTCAACAAACTGGCGACCATATGATGCATCCAGGCTCTCAAGACAGGAAAGCAAATACACAAAAGAAACAGACCTACCAATATAGGCCATATCCAATGAAAACCGGTTAGGTAACTCAGGCATTTGAGAAAATTTATCAATAATATGATGAATATTATCTAATTGATTGTGAATAGTTTGAGAAAAGTCAGACAAATTAAAACAACACATGCCTGGAAACTGTTCACATCCCATATGCTCTTTTAACAATAGATAGTCTATAGTAGCCCGATCTTGAAGTACTGCAAGTCATACTTCTCCCAGTTCTTGGTTGAGTTCAGATAATGCAGAAGCAGTCAGATTTGTTGTTTTACTGTATGCACAGGCCATCTTGGATATTTCGTTCTGCATTCCTACGAGTCCTGGAACTGGCAAGATGAATGCAGCAGAGACAGCTACAGCGACAGGATCCAACAACTTCAAGTTGTCATCACAATCAGGTGGCAGGGTTTGAGAAACCTGTCTGTGTTTATATCCAGGATGGTCTATAAGAGCAGGAAGAATACATCCCACACCACAAACACCTTGATAATGTGAAGAAAAGGTTTGATATGTTTTGTTATTGCATAAAAACACCCAGCTGTTTGAAAGTCTATATCCAAAAGGCCATTTTACATGAATGGTAGAATTACAGTAGGAAGGAATATGAGTGCAATTAATACATATACATTCAGAAACTATAGTAGTACTGACAGGTAAGTTCAATTGAACTTCATGAGTAAAAATTTTAGGAGAGTGGGTAATGTTTAATCCTGAAATATTAGCGAAAACAGAAAAAGGGAGTCTTATAACTATCAAATTTTTCTTTAATAATCCACTAATAGAGGAATCTTCTGCTATACAAAAAGATGACTTGTTCAATCCTTGACTTGCAAGTTGTAACCACATATTAGGTGAAGAAAATTCTCTTTCTGGAGATGGAGAGGGTGATATGTCTAGGTAGACATAACTACTTTTATATAATATATCAGGAGTTTCTTTTAGATACTTCTCACAAGAATAATTGCAAATATCATTTCGGGTCAAAACTGTTTTGTAAATATCATAGCGAGTATTATCTCTTTTAGACTAATCAGTCGCATTACACCATCCAAGTTTTCCTCCATACTTTTGTCTATATATCTCTTTGCCATCTTTTTTCCATACTATAGGACCTACAGGAGTAGAACAGGTGGATACACACTGAAGGACTACTCCTCGGCCTAAATATGGAAGACTGCTCACACTAGCTGTAATAGTGCAAGCTTGTGCAGTGTATATATGTATGAATGCTATCACCAAAAATAGAAGTAGAAACTTCACTATCCAGGAAGCTTCATTCCAGTGATGAAGTTTGTTGGTGGCCATCCTCTGGAGCAGCTCTTCCCAAGGATGTTGGTGTTGGGAGTTGTTCTTCATATCATATCTTAATTCTTTTTCTGGGTAGCCAAATCAAACGTTGATCCTCTGTAATGACACAAACACACCCTTTGCCCCACACTTTGATATGACCTTTATACCACTGTGAAGAACCTATTGGAGACCACCATACAGGAACTGCTGTTGTTTCAGGAAAAGAAATATTGTCAGAGAAATGTATTTCCATAGCTGATTGTTCATCACCTTTTAAAAGATCAAAATTGAAAACATGTAAAGCATGCATTAAGCGTTAAGCATTGATTTGCAGTCAATTTTACCATATCAGGGAGTAATCCCCTTTTTGTTTTAACAAATAATGCTTAAGGGTAACATGATGACGTTCAATTAGAGCTTGACCTATAGAATTGTAAGGAATGCCTGTTTTATGAGTGAATGATATTATACAGCTGAAAAATTTCTTTAGCATAGAAAAGAGGTAAACTGGAGCATTGTCAGTTTTTATGGTGGCAGGAATGCCTAGTACTGCAAGTGCTTGTAAAAGATGAGTAATAACATGATGAGCTCATTCTCCTGCTAAAGCTGTTGCCCACGAAGCGGAAGAATAAGTATCAATGGAAACATGAACATGTTTGAGAGTTCCAAATTCAGGAACAATAGTAACATCCATTTGCCATAGGGCGTTAGGACGCGTTCCCTAGGATTTCTGTTTTATAACAAATACAGGAGAATTCCACGGGCTTGTGGAAAATTCTAACCTATCTAGCTGAAGTTGTTCTTGAACTAATGTGTGTAAGACTGCCAATTTTTCTTTATTGAGGGGCCACTGATCCACCCAAACAGGTGTTTGAGTGGTCCACTGTAATGGTATAGGAGCTGGCAGCCATTTATCAATGACCCCTAAGAAAAAGACTGAATTGATGAAGACTCATCAAAAGAGAGTGTAGTGTGCCATTGTTGCATTAAGTCTCGTCCCCCGAGATTAATTGCTACATCAACAAAGCTAACTGTTTTTCAGGGCCGAGACAATGCAAGTTTGCTGAACTTTGCCATACTTGAGAAGCTGTACCAGTACCTGAAACTTGAATATGCTTTTCTTGTTTGGGCCAATTTTTTGGCCAATATCTAAGAGCAATTACAGATACATCAGTCCCTGTGTCTAACAATCCTGTAAAAGACTTGCCTTGAATACTGATCTTACATTGAGGTCTGTCAAATGTAATTTTTGTATTAAGCCATATTTGTTTATTTGTACTTCCAAATCCACCTTGTCCTCTTTCATAACATGTTGTTGAAGGTGGGAGATAGGGAAGTAAAAGTAATTGAGCAATTCTTTCTCCTTGAGGTATATATAATTCCTTATCAAATGATACCATTATTTTAATCTCACCCATATAATCTTGATCAATAACTCCAGGTCTTACTATTAATCCTTTTAGAGTCCAGCTACTATGGCCTAAAAGTAATCCTACAGAATTGGCTGGTAAAGGACCAAAAATGCCTGTACTAAGTAATTGGACTTCTTGTGATGGGTGTAAATATACAGATTGAGAAGAGGCAAGATCTACAGCAGCACTTCCTTTAGTTGCTGCTTGTAAATTGTGCCATGTTCTTTTAATTGGAGAGGATGCCTCTGTATTATTTTCTAGGGCCTCAGAGGCTGGCCTGATTGAAGGTTTAAAGGCTGAGATTCATTGATAGGATTACTGTCCTTACCAAATTTTGAACGACATTCACTAGACCAATGTCTCCCTTTTTCACATTTCGGGCAAACAGACGGTGGTTTATTTTTAAAATTTGGCTCTTTGGTTTTCTTTTGCGATCGGCAGTCTTTTTTCATATGCCCTTGTCTGCCACAACCAAAACATTTCAAATTTCCTGCATTTCTCTTTGACTTTCCCTTCATAGCAGTTGCTAGCAAATTAGCTTGATATGTAGGAGAACCTGTATCAGCACAGGCCTTGATGTAATCTTCCATTCTAGCTCCTGCGGCTTTTAAAGGTCTAAGAACTCTCTGACACTCTGTATTTGCATTATCATAGGCCAGCATCTGTAACAACAGATCTCTCAACTCTGGATGTGCTACTGTCTTTCTCAAATTATCTTGCAATCTTGCAACAAAGTCAACATAGGATTCATTAAGCCCTTGTTTAAGCTTACTAAATGCAAGACAGGCTTTCCAGCTGCTTGTATTTTCTCCCAGGCTTTTAAGCAACACAAACGTACTTGTGTTACTGCTATGTCTTCGTATCCAGCTTGTCTTTCAATCTGCAGCCAGTCTCCTTGTCCTGCTAGTTGTTCAGCAGTTATAAGAATTGGAGGATTGGCACGCTGATTTCTTAAAGCTTGTGCTTTTGCTTCCTCATACCACCACGTTTTAAATTGTAAAAACTCAGAAGAGTCTAAACAAGTACGAGTCAATAAATTCCAATCATGAGGAATCATCCTTTCCTGTTCTGCTAACCCTCTCAAGAGACCCACAACATATGGAGAATTAGTACCATAAGAGGAAATAGCCTGTTTAAAATCTTTTAATGTCTTGTAAGGAATAGGTGTATAAAGTGCTTTAACTCCTCCCTGCGGAAAATCAGGATCCTCACCTGGCCCAAAAGGAGTTAAATTAACTGGTGCTACTAAGGGTGTCAGATAAGCATCTATATCACCCTCCCTCTGGGCTTTACGTATTCCTGCTGCAAAGGCAGACATAGCAGGAACAGAGACTGGGGATTTTTTACAATGAGAGGAACGAACAGAACTCTCATCATCAGTCTCTGAAGAACAGGAAGAGAAGGATAAAAAGGAGTCAGACGGGTGTGGGGATGAAGATCACTTACTTGATTTCACCACATCATTCCAGAGTTCTCTCTCGCCCTCTTGTGTATCTGACTTGGTTTCAGACAGTGGGGGAGTTTGCAAAGGCTGCAAAGCGGGAGTGATCAAATTACATAAAGACCAAACAGGCACAGGGATGTTTCCCTGCCTGTGAGCCTTCTTAAAATCTCTTAATACATTATCCCAATCAGCCTGTTTAAGTGTTCCTTGTGGTGGTAACCAATAACAATGAAGTTGAGTAAAGTCCTTTTCAGAAGTTTTCACTCCTGATGTTTTTAGGAGGGCACGGAGTAATTTTAAATAATCCTCCGGTTTAGTTGCTTTAGTTTCGTTTTGGCCCATTTTAGAGTCCCTGACATCTCGATCCTCTCCCTACGCTGTCCCTACGTACGTTTTCCCCGGGAGCCTTACCGGATCGACAATCTTCGGAGCTTTCCCCACCTTTGAATTGCAAGTGCCGCTGAGCGGAGGTTCTCCGCCCTTAGTTCTGACCATCTTTCAGGTCCCTGTTCGGGCGCCACTTGTCGGGTCCCTTCCCTGTCTCTGACCAGCAGATGAGGGAAGAGACATGATTGGTCGTCGAAGATCTTAAGGACCAGCCAGGGGACTCAAGGCGTGACAGCGCAAGACTGGTGCCGAGAAGGCATCTCTCATATTTATTGATTAAATGGTTGTTAACAACAATAAGATTCTGTATAGGGGTTTCCATGCATGATCATTAATCACGTCCAACTCTCAACAGTTTCCACCCTTCTGAAACATAACAAGTTCTCATGATGAACAATGCAAGAGCACTTATATCACAGAAACTTTCTGTCTTGGCTACTGTTTCTGTCTTGACTACGAATCATGAACTATAAACAAACCATCAAGGCAAATGTGATTATACATATGATTTTTATACTTTATATATAAATTCCCACAGTCCCTTATCCTGATATATTAGTTTTCTCTTGCTGATTCCACAATTTCCTCTTTCTCTTTCAACAGTTTGAGTGTAATAGTCTATACTAGGTATATATGTTGCTTTGTGTTCACCCTTAAAGTTTGTGAAGCTTTTTAGATCTGGAAATTAAAGTGTTGCATCAGTCTGGGGAAATTTTCAGACATCTTGCCATCACGTGTTTTCTTGTTCCTTTCTATCTTCTCTTCCAGGACCTCCCCCTATGGGCGTGATGTTGTATTTTGATTGTGTCCCACAGTTGTCTGAAGCTCATTTTTCTTCATTCTTTTTTCTTCTTTTCAGATTGGGTAATTTCTATTGATCTCCAAGTTTGCTGATTCTTTCCTCTGCCCCCTCAGTTTGCTACTGAATCCCTCTAGTGTACTTTTCATTTCATTTGTAATTACATTTTCAACTCTAGGATTTCTGTTCTGTCTTATTTTAGTTGCCATCTCTTTATTATTACTCTCTATTTAGTGAATCATTTTCATTATGCTTTCCTTTTATTTTTAAACATGTTTTTCTTCAGCTCTTTCAACGTATTTTACTATCTTCTTTGAAGTCTTTGTTTGCTAAACCTAGCACCTAAATCTCCTCAGAGATAGTTTCTATTGACTGTTTTTCATCTATTTCTGAGTGGCATTTTCTTTTCTTTCTTTCTTTTAGCATGTCTCTTTTTTTGTTTGTTTAAAACTGGACATTTCAGATAATACATTGTCTTCATTCTTATACTCTCCCTCCAGTGAGTTGTTATTATTGTTATTATTACTATAGTTTTTGTTATTTTTGCTTAGGAACTTGGCTGGACTATTTCTGTTAGAGTCTGTTTTCCTGAAGTGTATTGCTACGGATGTCTCGCTTAGATTTGTTGTTGTTAACCTTGTTTTTATTTTTAATCCTGATGTGCTAAAGGTTGCTTTTGGGTCTGAGGTTGTGCTTCATCATCTTGGGCCAATAAGTCTTTGATCATTTGTCAATGGCAGGCAGTTTACAAGTCACCCTGGCTTTTACTTCCTGCCACCTCTTCACATCTTTGCTTGTATGCAAGGATTCACATTCATCTAGGGGAAAAGAGATATGTACGGCCTTTTCTGACATCTCCTGAGCATATATGCAGTCCTATGCTCAGTTGTCCAAACCTCTAGAGATATGTGGGAGCTTGTCAAGGCCCACTTTCTTACTTTTATGGCTGGTCTGCCAGTTTCTTGCTTGTTCCATACAAGGTATCAATATAGACTATTTGCCATGTTAGACTTGCCTGGATTCCTTGCCACCAAGATCATGATTATTTTAGATAACACCCCTGGGCATGGATTTTCTGGTTTTCTGATCCAAATTAAGCCACCAACTTAAGCTGCTGGATTCCATAGTTTGCCACACCCTGGTAGACTATCATGCTGAGGGAGCTGGTGGGGGCTGTGGTAAGGCAAGGGGCCACAGGCGGAAACAGCAGAGACTCCTACTGTTCTTACCTTATGTTCAGTAGTCTTTCATAAGTCAATGCTTCTCAACTTTTTGTATGCTTTTGTTAAATACCCAGAATTCTGAAATTGTTGTTTCCAACAGTTTTACACAGTTTTATTGTTTTTTGGAAAGAGAATTTGTCAAGCTCCTTACTCCTTCATTTCAGAAATAGGCCTTGCCTTTCTGTAGCTGATTTTGTACATTCCAGAGAGAAGCTTTTAAAATAGCAATCTTATCAGGCTTCTCCCTTTAAAAATGCAATGCTTTTTCCCTCAGTGGCCTTTTGTTATTAGGAAAAACTCAAAACTGTAATATTTCTTATCTAGGCAAATCCCATATACTCTATATTTCAGATATTTTACATTTTTTTATTTCTTTACTTGTATACCTTCACCAAATGTTTATCTCTTGACATACACATACTAGCTTTTTTTTCTGATTAAAAACATCCCCATCTAGAAACAAGTATCCATTAAGCTGGCTAACTGTGACTTATCCTTTATGTATCAGCTGAAATATTCCATAAATGTTTTATATAAGATTAAGTACTTTCATAATGTACTCATATCATTGTCTATGTTCCCTGTAGTAAAACAAATAGAATTTTACTTTGTCAAGGTATCTGCTTTCTCCTTAGAATATATATTCTATGGAACTATATTTTATCATGTATTTAATATATTCCTAACTCCTAGTTTAGTAACTGGAAAATAATTAGTGTTCAATGACCATTTGATGAAGGAATGCAGTAATACATTACTATAAAATGATTTCATATTAACCATGAATTTGACCCAAGAAGCTGTTAGACACCAAAATAAGTATATGTTATGAGGAAAGTAAAAATATAGTTAAAAGTAAATGTCATTTTTATAACTTCTTAGTTTGGACACTTAAAAATGTACAAAAGATGAGGAAATGCTCACATGCTCTTCTCCATGCATTTATTACCCAGCTGCTACAGTTATCCACATATGTCTACTAGTGTTTTTTTCCCTATTCTTCTTAGTAAAAGTGCTAAGTACAAAGGTCAGTTGTAAATATAATTTTCTGGACACTGCTAAATGCATTTCTATAAGGATTTTTGTAATTTGCATTTCCACTTGCAGCGTATGACTGTGCCTCATAGTCTTGTCAAGACAGTACATTGTGAAGTTTTGAAACAAAGAATGTCATGCAACAGCAGAAGACACCAGGTTCATCCAGAAGAATTTCCTAAGAAATAAGCTGCCAAACTTGCTCAAGGAGAGGAAGAAAACTGAAGTCACCTACTATGGGATACACTGAAAAATAAGTTAAAGATGTAATCCTACAGAGATCACAAAACACATTCAAGTTTATGTGCAATGTCTTCTAAGCCTTTGAAGAAAGATAATACTAGGGTGTAAAAGTACTTTTTTTGAGTATTCCAACTCATTTTATAGGTCTATCATTATATCAGTACTAAAATTGGATGTGGATAGCAGAAATCCAAAATACTATAGGCTAATTCTACTTGTAAACCTATATGTAAAAATCTTACATAAAAATTAACATACCAAGTCTAGCTTTTGACTTAAGTATCATACCATAATTAAGTTGGATTTATACTAAGAATGCAAATATACTCATATTGAATGTTCTGTTAGTGATATTTAGCAGTTAAGATTAAAAGAGGATTTCATTATGAATTCCCATTGTGGAGTATCAGATGTTCTCTGCTAAGTTCTTGCATTTTTTTCACTAAAATGGGGAATATCACTAAAGATTCAGTTCAGTTCTTCATGAAGTATTTCAGAAATCCCTACATGTGAAAATTTCCCTAAACCTATTAGTGACACAGTGCATATAACTGCTAATATGAAAGACACAGGGGAAAATCTCTGGGAGTTGAGAGAAAGTAAAAGTGGTTTGGCTCTCTGGACTTAGGCCATTTTCTCTGTTCAACAAGCCAGCAAACATCTAATGACAGAAAATTACCATGGGACACATTTATCCTCCTCTGGTTCCAGTTCAATCCCAAGTCTAGAATGAAATGGAGAAATAATAAAATAGGAAAAGGGTGAAATAGAGAACTGAGAAGAGGAGGAGGTTTGCTTAAATTGATATTTATTATAGTTATGATATCTCAGCTCAGAAACATGTATCTGCAATGCAGCTCTCTTATAGGATAATTTAATTTGAAAGAAGCCAAAACTTGTTTCAACTTTCTTGAAATTTGCAGACAAATCAGGTATGGACTATTTTATGTTAACCATCTGCTTGGAATTTTCTCTTTGGAAATTTTTAATGAGACCTTTAATTAGAGAAAGACATTTGGAAGAATACCTTGTGATATTTGGACTTAGTTTCGTTCAAATTCATTTGCCTCAACCACAAAATATTTACATTCATATTAATTTGATGCATAAAGCTTGACTTTGGGTATGATAGGAAATAGTTTAAAGGATCAATCTCTTTAAAAATTTTGAGCTGACTTTTTTTAGTTCTAAGTTTTTTCTTCTGAAATACTAAGGAGACTCTACAAAAGCACACTGAACATTGCCTTATATTTTCTGCAGCTCATCCCAGCCCAGTCTAGCACCTAGACAAAAATGGCATTAAGTAGAGGGCTACAGTGTTGTTTGCTGTGATTAATTTCAGGCGTTTCTCTTTTCCTCTTCCCACACCCATTAATTTTCTTATTCACTTTCACTAAAAGTTGTCATTCCCTAAATGACTGACAAATTAAAAAGATATAATCCAGAATCATTTTATTCCCAGTGTTTTCTTAAACCATACTTTATTGTTTGGTTTTTCCCACAAAAGATGCCCCTTCTTAATCTAAGTGATCATTATTGATATAAACTGAAGTTTCCATTTTATTAGTTACTTTGTCACAGAGATCATTGTTCATTCACTTGATTGTTTTTTTACCCTCAAGTTTTCTAAATAAACTTTGTAAAGTGTAAATAGCAACAACTCATTTCACAAATACTATCAGGGAATAAAGAATTCTAGGCAAATAAATTTTAAACTAAAATTTATCCCTTTAAGCAAAAAGCATTAACCATTTTGGAAAAAAAATACATATTACCTCTTACCTTTTTAACTGGAAAGGACTATTATTATGAAGTACATTTAGTAATATTTAATAAGGTTTTACATTAACTACCTAATCTTTTCTCATTTTTCAATCTGGATAATTCTATTTGTTGCATATTCTTACACCATAACTTTTCGATTCCATTACGGACCCTATTTTCCCTATTATCAAGGGTTATTGAAAGAGTTTTGAAGAACTGGGATGAAATTTTAGATTTTTTACTTGCTGGTGGCATAATTTTGAATATATTAGTTAACTTTCTGAGTCTCAATTTCCTTATGAAAACTGGGAACAGCAATCTCTTCCTTACGAGATTGTTATAAGGAGTGTAATACATAATACGTAAGGCTTTCAAACTAAACAATTTTGCCCATTGACATCATCTTTTTTGTAATATTTTTTTACATGTGACACATCACTTCTAATTATAACACAGAAAATGAAAAGTGAGAGCCTTCTTTCTTTAAAAAACACCCAAAATATAAACAAACTGCCTTCTTTACAACTAAAAGATTCTTGTGTTTCCAAACACATTTTTTTTTCTAATAGGACTTCTCAAATCATTGTCTGGATCTTTGGAAGCTTTTACTGCATCCTTCCAAAGAAGTTACAGAGAGAACTTAGGCAGAATGGATTATTTTACAACCTATCGGCAAATTGGTTATTATGTCAGTTGTGTATTATCTTCAGTGTTATTTCTTTGTCATCTCTTATTATTTACTGTCACAATTTTGCCTAATGAGAGACCATGGTGTTACTGGATGTTTTTCAAAGAGTGTGCCTTATTGTACTAGGTCAGAGAAATCCTAGTCAAAGTCTACTGATTCTATATCCTGGCTATAATTACTTCTTTAGGAAAGTTTCTGCCTTGATAAGTGAATATTAAGTTGACCTTCAAATAATCTAGTTTCCAACTACCTTAATTAAATTAGATCTTTACATTTCCTGGCTATTATTACCTTATCTACTGATATTCTATACTGACATATTGGCCATCTCAGGTTATTTATTATTAGATAATACAAAGTCCTTTTGGGGACTTTGCTTCAAACCAAAACAGCTATCACAACTTTCAGAGGCAATGTGGATTGAACAGTTTTAATAGTGTGGTTGTGGAGATTAAATAATAAAGGACAGAGGCAAGAGCAGAGAGGATCATAGTAAAAAACTCAGGGTAAAAGATAGGTCTTTTCCTTGTAAATGTGGCCTCTTGAGAATTCCGTAAGAATTGAAGTTATTTGCAGATAATCCCAAGTGGATAATGAAAAAAGGTGGGACAAAGAAGGTAGTACAAGAATCTAGATACCTTAGTAACTCACCTTAATTGTAGTTTTCCTAATGTAGATCTGTTGCTTGTTTAGCATCAGATTTAACCTACAAATATACAAAATCGACTTGTTGATTTATGACATTTTCACCTCATAGCTATCCTTCATTAGTAAGGACAACTGAGAGAAGAATCTATTTGTCAAAAATAGATAAAACATTTCCTAATAGGACTCTAGAACATTTTTAAATAACATTGAGAAGAGCCCTTCAGTATTGTTATCTACTTTCCTTGCTCTTGATAACAATCTATTAATGTTTCTCTTTGTAGGTACTTCTCTTGTAGCCTGAGACCATGGACGAAGGAAATTATTCCAGGGTGGCTGAGTTTGTACTGCTGGGACTCTCCAGTTCTTGGGAGCTCCAGCATTTCTTCTTCGTGTTGTTTAACTTCTTGTACATCACCATTGTTCTGGGAAATCTCCTCATTGTTCTCACCGTGATTTCTGAACCTGCCTTGCACACACCCATGTACATCATGCTTAGTAACCTTTCTGTTCTTGATGTGTTTCTAGCTACTTATGCAACCCCCAAGATGATCCATGATTTCCCTTATGAACCCAAGACCATCTACTTTGAGGGCTGCATGGCCCAGATATTCTTGCTTCATGTCTTTGCCGGTGGTGAGATGGTGCGTCTTGTAGCCATGGCATATGACAGGTATGTAGCCATATGCAAACCCCTTCATTATGGAACCATCATGAACTTGTGCAAGTGCACAGGCTTGGTGGTAGGCTCTTGGGTTGTTGGGGTCGTGCACTCCCTGAGCCAGATAGCTTTCACTGCAAACCTGCCCTTCTGTGGCCCAAACATAGTGGACAGTTATTATTGTGATCTTACCCTAGTCATCAAACTTGCCTGCACAGATACCTATGCCCCTGAAGTGTTGATGCTTTTGGATAGTGGTCTCATGGGGGTGACTTCATTCTTGCTCCTTCTGATCTCCTACATGGTCATCCTGCTCACTGTGTGGCGTCGTTCCTCAGCGGGCATGGCCAAGGCCCGCAGCACTCTGACTGCCCACATCACTGTGGTGACCCTTTTTTTTGGACCCTGTATCTTTATCTATGCCTGGCCTTTCAGCAACTTCCCAGTGGACAAAATTCTTTCTGTGTTCTCTACAGTTTTCACACAAATATTGAACCCCATTATCTACACACTGAGAAACAAAGGGGTGAAATCAGCAATGTATAAACTGAAGAAATGGTATGTGAGTTGCAGGCTGCTACCCCAGTCCATGAAGAAACATGGACTTGCCTTTTCCTTGCAGCCACCATGGTTTTAAAAAATTATTTTGTTGATTTAAAATCACTAATGTAATGCATGTTCTTCATTAAATACTTTTAGTAAATAAGCCTCACATGATTATGTATTTTTAAACCATACTCATATTTGCTATAGTTTTATAGTTTATAATTTGCTTATATTTGCTACCTGAAGTCAGTGATGTTTCACAAACTATTATACAATTTAATTTTTACGAAATTAGTTTCATAAACATGTATGTGTCTATCTAAAAATGCTATGTTTCTCTTATGGTCTAAAATGCCTCAAACAATCTATGATTTAGTTCCAACACTAAAAACAATTCCATTAGTATTCTTTTTCTCAGATATTTTACATTAAAAGTTTGTGCTATTCATCAAAAAAGATCCATAGACTGATAAAGCATGCAAAAAATAATTTTACAAAAATTCAAGGTAATACTTTTCAAATCCACCTTTCTTTATTTTTCCCTCCTCAAGTACATAATTTAAAGGGATTCATACACCACATTTTTTGCAGTCTTATAAGATCACTTGATGTTGGTCAGGTATCATTTATTCTTTTATCATTTTATCTCTAAAGCTGTCTTGGCATCAAAATATGACTGTGAGCCATTTAAAAATCTATAAACTGTTAATATAACACAGCACATGAAGCTTTAGACATTTGACAATAGAGCCACATCAAAAAAGAACAAAACTCCCATCATCTGAGTCCTCAGACAGCTGCTTACTGAGCGTTAAAGGGAGTTTGTACATTGGTTCACAGGGCAGCAAATGCATGGTCAGTTTGTTTGAAGCCCATTGAACATTAGGATCTGTAAGCACATTATGATGTTACCCCAGTGATATGTACCACCCCAACTTCCTCAAAAATGTTCCCCAGAATGTCAAGTGCAGCTGATACTAAAAATGTCAGAGAGACTACACATTTACTCTCTGGAGGTATCCTACTCATGGTATGCATTCACTGCAATTTTGCATATAACTTGTCCCCAAAACTTGTTACCATCATCTTGGATTTTTAGGTTGGGTGATTCTATAACGTATTTTTATTGCTTCTTTTTTGGTACTAGCATGATGATCAGAGGTTACCTGAAAAGCTATGACTGCTATAGATATGACACATGCAGTTTTTTGCCATAATGTGGAATATTTAAGTCTATAACTCCATGATGAGGAAAAGTTATTCAAGCTGTCTGGTGTTCTTCCTTTAAAACATATATTATCCTTGGTTTTTCTTAAGGCTTTAATCCAATTAGTCTGCCCATTTTCACAAGAAAACAATGTTTCCTTTGGAAACACCAAAATCAGAATCATCCATACCATTGTATGCTTCAAGTAAAGTAGCAGGAAACTGACCTGCACCATAAATGGAGCCCTTCTGTTAAAAAAGTACTCCATCAGGGCAGACGATGGGATCATTCTGTTCACCTAATAGGATTTTAGAAAATTAAGGTCTTCAATGAATCTGTTATAGGATCTTGAATCATACATACTGAATGTTTATTCCAATTCAGTCACTGGTTTTGGAAAAACCGTAAGTCCTGGATTAGGAAGCTGGTCACAGCATTTTGGAATCTCATTGTTCACAGTCTGAAATAGTTCACTTTGTAAATAAGAAAAGTGAAGCTAGGAACCCGCAGAAGACTAAGCAAAAGAGAAAGATCAAATTTCTTTCCCTCTCTTCCACTATCAGTCCAGGAAGTACTGTCTCCCGCTGGGTGACAGCTCAGTATGCATTTATTGCTGCCTCCCTCACACACATCACTACCCTTTATTCATTATCTTCTCCATAGTTAGACAACAATGATGGGATAGTCTTTTCTCTCAAGTAGAACATTTACTGACGCATGGCCCAGCATGGGAGAAGGTGATTTTGAGAAAATGGCATTTTAGGGACTCCACCCAGCTCTTGGCGGTGCGCCCCAAGAGCACTCTGCTGGGCATATTGCGGATGAAGAACTTGCACTTGGCCAGGTTCTGGTTGAAGGATTTCTCTGTCTTCATCGAGATATATGTGCAGGTAATGAGATGACTGGTGGCAGGCATCACACTGGCTCAGGTGGAGGCGGCCAAGGAATGAGTGTGGCAGGAGTGCCTAACCACGTCCCCACCCAGTTCACACATCAGGGAACAGTGGCAGAGGGCTAGAAATGGACCAAGGACACCTAACTCTGTAGCCTCATGCGAGTCAACTGTGGCTGCTCCAGCTTCATAAGTATACTGATGTATTTCTTATGTTAATATCATTAACATTTTATCACATATTTAAAATTCCTAATGATCATGAATTTAATAAAGGCATGATAAGTCCATAACATGCCTCATTGTATTTTGCATTGAGTGTAAAATTTTAATCTGCTAATTTAGTGAGCAAATAAGTACTACCCAATATTGTTTTACTTTCAATTTACTTGATTTCTAGTGAATTTTTTATATTTTGTGAATTATCCTAAGATTTTATTCTCTACCAGATGCTTAGTACTGTTTTAATCAGCCTGTTTGCACTTTTAATATGTTAAGAAGAGTAAGCCTTTTTTCTGTAATTACGTGATTCAAAAAAAATTTTACAAAAATAAAATTCATTTTTTGTTCTATGCATTTCTTGGATTTTGATAAATGCATAAAGTCATATGACTGCTAGCACAGTTTCATACAAAAGGGTTCCATAACCCTAAAAGTTTCCTGGTGGTACTCTTATTTAGACAGCTGCTCCCCACTTTCTACAACTCCTGGCAACTACCGATTTGTTTTTCAACTTGTAATTCTGCCTTTTTCAGGTTGTCATTTAAATGGAATCATGCTGTATATGGTGACTTAGGTCTGGCTTCTTTCATTTAGCAAAATGAATAAAAAATTATCCATCTTGTTATATGAATCAATACTTCATTTCTTTTGTCAATGAATAATATTCCATCATACAAAAGTACCAGAGTTGAATTATCCATTTACCAGATGAAGGATATTTGGATGGTTACCGGTTTTTGGTGATTATGAACAAAGTTGCTATAGACATCCATGTACAGGTTTTTTGTGTGAACATAAATTTTCATTTCTGTTGAGTAGATACCTAGGAGATATTGAGTCCTTGTAGTAGGTTTTTAAAAATATATATCTTTATTAAGGTATAACATATACAATAAACAGGACATATTTGAAGGGCACACTTTTGTAAGTTTTCACATGTGTATATATCAATGAAACTGTTACCATAATCAAAATAAAATCATCCATTGCTTTTAAAAATTTTCTCCCATCCTACCCCAACTGTGAATAAAATTGCAATATTTCCAGAATCTGTCCCCTGGCTTTAGTTCATCTGCATATCAATAGGAGTTTCTAAGGGGTGGAGAAAAGTAGTCCATCTCCATATCAATAGGTAATTACATGGGTGAGTGAAAGCTTATCTGGACCAGAGAGGTTGGGGTGGAGCTCTCTTGAGAGAGAGAGAGAGAGTGAGAGAGAGAGAGAGAGAGAGAGAGTGAGAGAGAGAGAGAGAGAGAGAGAGAGATGGGATGACTACTGTCAGAAATAAATGGGTTTCTTAAACTTTAATTCTCCCTTTGACTGATTTCAGTTTCAATGGTATTTTGCCCTGGGATTTTTTTCCCCCATAGTTACACCAACTCATTATTTGTACACTTGTTATTACTTGGTCTGGCTTCTTTTATTAAGTATAATTATTTTAATTTCTTCCATATTGTTACATCTATCAAGAGTTCATCTCCTTTTACTGCTGAGTAGTGTTCCACTGTGTGGATATAAATACATTTAGAATTCTTTCATCTATTCACCCATTGATAGACACTGTTATTGTGCCTGATTTTTGGCTATTACAAATATAGCTGCTTGTTTGTATATAAATCTTTGACTGAGCATATATATATATATATATATATATATTTTTTTTTTTTTTGGGAAATAACTAAAAATGGAATGTCTGGATCATATTATAAGTTTATGTTTAACTTTTTTTTGTTTGTTTGTTTGAGGGCATCTCTCATATTTATTGATCAAATGGTTGTTAACAAAAATAAAATTCTGTATAGGTGAGTCAATGCTCAATGCACAATCATTAATCCACCCCAAGCCTAATTTTCTTCAGTCTCCAATCTTCTGAGGCATAACAAACAAGTTCTTACATGGAGAACAAATTCTTACATAGTGAATAAGTTCTTACATGGTGAAAAGTACAAGGGCAGCCATCACAGAAACCTTTGGTTTTGCTCATGCATTATGAACTATAAACAGTCAGTTCAAATATGAATACTCATTTGATTTTTATACTTGACTTTTATGTGGATACATTTCTCTCTTTATTATTATTATTTTTAATAAAATGCTGAAGTGGTAGGTAGATACAAGATAAAGGTAGAAAACATAGCTTAGTGTTGTAAGAGAGCAAATGTAGATGATCAGGTGTGTGCCTGTAGACTATGTGTTAATCCAAGCTAGACAAGGGCAATAAAACATTCACATATGCAGAAGATTTCTCTCAGAACAGGGGGGGTGAGGTTCTAAGCCTGACCTCTGTTGATCCCCAATTTCTCATCTGATGACCCCCCTGCGACTGTGCCTGTCTTAGGTTGTTCCTCCCTTGAGGAATCTTACCCGTCTCTGGCTAACCAGTGATCTTCCGGGGCCATACAGGGAAATGTAAAGTTGGTAAGTGAGAGAGAAGCCTTATTGTTTGAAATGGTTAGCTTTTTATTTCTTTGCATATTTATGCCCTGTAGCTTCTATGCCCAGCATTTGTCTTGAGGTATCTTTACCACTTGGAAGAATTATGATACTCAGTAAATTTGATATGAGGCACGAATTCTATTTAAGGGTTGTAATTAGGAAGGAAGAAGAAAAGCTATAGAAGTAGCAGGCGGCAGAAAACATGGGAAGATTGATTATTTCTTTGACATATCTTCTTGTAGAGTAACTTCAGCATGTATAGGTTTTAAGCTACTACTTAAATTGCGCACACACATTAACATAATAGGAGTATAGTTACATAACCAAAGCATACCTGTAATTACCAGCCATCTCCAGTGAAACCAAGAAAACCAGTTAGGCACCTTAGGCATTTGTGAAAACTTATCTATGATATGGTGGATATTGTCCAACTGAACTTGAACAGTCTGAGACAAATCAGACAAATTAAAACAACCGATTCCTGGGGAATGTTCACATCCCTTATGTTCTTTTAACAGTAAATAGTCTGTAGTTGTAAGATTTTGGAGTGCTACAATTTGCACTTCTCCTAATTCTTGACTGAGTTCCAACAGTATAGATCCAGTCAAATTTGTTGTTTTACTGTATGCACAGGCCAGCTTAGATACCTCCTTCCTCATTCCCATGGCAAGTCCAGGAACTGGTGGGATGAGTGCATCTACAGCTGTAGCAGTGTGTGGATCTTTGTTGGGGTTTTTTGATGATCATCTTCTGTCATGAGTCTTCCCGAGAGTGCTGATGTTGGAAGTTCTTTTTCATACTGTATCTTAGTTCATTTTCGGGGTAGCCCAATTAGGCTTTGTGTTTCTGTATAAACACAAACAGGCCCTTTGCCTACACTTTTATATGCCCTTTATACCCTTGTGTAGAACTCTTTGGAGGTTACCACACAGGAACTGACCTTTTTTTTTTTTTTTTTTTTTGGGTATCACTAATCTACACTTACATGAAGAATATTATGTTTACTAGGCTCTCCCCTATACCAGGACCCCCTATAAACCCCTTTACAGTCACTGTCCATCAGTATAGCAAAATGTAGAATCACTACTTGCCTTCTCTGTGTTGTACAGCCCACACTTTTCTCCTACCCCCCCATGCATGCTAATCTTAATATCCCCCTACTTCTCCCCACCCTTATCCCTCCCTACCCACCCATCCTCCCCAGTCCCTTTCCCTTTGGTACCTGTTAGTCCATTCTTGAGTTCTGTGATTCTGCTGCTGTTTTGTTCCTTCAGTTTTTCCTTTGTTCTTATATTCCACAGATAAGTGAAATCATTTGGCATTTCTCTTTCTCCGCTTGGCTTGTTTCACTGAGCATAATACCCTCCAGCTCCATCCATGTTGCTGCAAATGGTTGGATTTGCCCTTTTCTTATGATTGGGAGGTATTCCATTGTGTGTATGTACCACTTCTTCTTTATCCATTCATCTATCGATGGACATTTAGGTTGCTTCCAATTCTTGGCTATTGTAAATAGTGATGCGATAAACATAGGGGTGAACTGATCTTTCTCATACTTGATTGCTGCATTCTTAGTGTAAATTCCTAGGAGTGCAATTCCTGGGTCAAATGGTAGGTCTGTTTTGAGCATTTTGATGTACCTCCATACTGCTTTCCACAGCGGTTGAACTAACTTACATTCCCACCAGCAGTGTAGGAGGGTTCCCCTTTCTCCACAGCCTCGCCAACATTTGTTGTTGTTTGTCTTTTGGATGGCAGCCATTCTTACTGGTGTGAGGTGATACCTCATTGTAGTTTTTTTTTTTATAGGAATTTTTTTTTATTGAAATTTTTATCGAAATAATTGTAGATTCACATGAAGTTTTTTTTTTTTTGTCATCTTAAAGGATTTTTTTTAAAAATATTTTTTATTGAAGGGTAGTTGACGCACATTATTACATTACATTAGTTTCAAGTGTACAACACAGTGATAAAACATTTATATACATAATTCTAGGTTCCAGCTATCACCCTACCAAGCTGTTACAATATCTTGACTATATTCCTTATGCTATACATTACATTCTGGTTACTTATTTATTTTACCATTGGAAGTCTGTCCCTTTTTTTTTTTTTTTTGTGAGCGCATCTCTCATATTTATTGATCAAATGGTTGTTAACGACAATAAAATTCTGTATAGGGGAGTGAATGCTCAATGCACAATCATTAATCCACCCCAAGCCTAATTTTTGTCAGTCTCCAATCTTCTGAGGCATAACAAACAAGTTCTTACATGGAGAACAAATTCTTACATAATGAATAAGTTACATAGTGAACAGTACAAGGGCAGTCATAACAGAAACTTTCGGTTTTGCTCATGCATTATGAACTATAAACAGTCAGTTCAAATATGGATACTCATTTGGTTTTTATACTTGATTTATATGTGGATACCACATTTCTCTCTTTATTATTATTATTTTTAATAAAATGCTGAAGTGGTAGGTAGATACAAGATAAAGGTAGAAAACATAGTTTAGTGTTGTAAGAGAGCAAATGTAGATGATCAGGTGTGTGCCTGTAGACTATGTGTTAATCCAAGCTAGACATGGGCAATAAAACATCCACGTATGCAGAAGATTTCTCTCAGAACAGGGGGGGTGAGGTTCTAAGCCTCGCCTCTGTTGATCCCCAATTTCTCATCTGATGGCCCCCCTGCGACTGTGCCTGTCTTAGGTTGTTCCTCCCTTGAGGAATCTTACCCGTCTCTGGCTAACCAGTGATCTTCCGGGGCCATACAGGGAAATGTGAAGTTGGTAAGTGAGAGGGAAGCCTTATTGTTTGAAAAGATTAGCTTTTTACTTCTTTGCATATTTATGCCCTGTGACTTCTATGCCCAGCATTTGTCTTGAGGTATCTTTACCACTTGGAAGAATCATGATACTCGGTAAATTCATTGTAGTTTTAATTTGCATTTCCCTGATAATTAGCGATGTGGAGCATCTTTTCGTATGTCTGTTGACCGTCTGTATTTCTTTTTTGGAGAACTGTCTGTTCAGTTCCTTTGCCCATTTTTTAATTGGGTTATTTGTTTTTTGTTTGTTGAGGTGTGTGAGCTCTTTATATATTCTGGACGTCAAGCCTTTATCGGATGTGTCATTTTCAAATATATTCTCCCATACTGTAGGGTTCCTTTTTGTTCTATTGATGGTGTCTTTTGCTGTACAGAAGCTTTTCAGCTTAATATAGTCCCACTTATTCATTTTTGCTGTTGTTTTCCTTGCCCGGGGAGATATGTTCAAGAAGAGGTAACTCATGTTTATGTCTAAGAGGTTTTTGCCTATGTTTTCTTCCAAGAGTTTAATGGTTTCATGACTTACATTCAGCTCTTTGATCCATTTTGAGTTTACTTTTGTATATGGGGTTAGACAATGGTCCAGTTTCATTCTCTTACATGTAGCTGTCCAGTTTTGCCAGCACCACCTGTTGAAGAGACTGTCATTTCGCCATTGTATGTCCATGGCTCCTTTATCAAATATTAATTGACCATATATGTCTGGGTTAATGTCTGGATTCTCTAGTCTGTTCCATTGGTCTGTGGCTCTGCTTTTGTGCCAGTACCAAATTGTCTTGATTACTATGGCTTTATAGTAGAGCTTGAAGTTGGGGAGTGAGATCCCCCCTACTTTATTCTTCTTTCTCAGGATTGCTTTGGCTATTCGGGGTCTTTGGTGTTTCCATATGAATTTTTGAATTATTTGTTCCAGTTCATTGAAGAATGCTGCTGGAATTTTCATAGGGATTGCATCAAATCTGTATATTGCTTTGCGCAGGATGGCCATTTTGACGATATTGATTCTTCCTAGCCACGAGCATGGGGTGCGTTTCCATTTTGTTAGTGTCCCCTTTAATTTCTCTTAAGAGTGACTTGTAGTTTTCAGAGTATAAGTCTTTCACTATGGTTAGGTTTATTCCTAGGTATTTTATTTTTTTTGATGCAATTGTGAATGGAGTTGTTTTCCTGATTTCTCTTTCTGTTGGTTCATTGTTAGTGTTTAGGAAAGCCACAGATTTCTGTGTGTTGATTTTGTATCCTGCAACTTTGCTGTACTCCGATATCAGTTCTAGTAGTTTTGGGGTGGAGTCTTTAGGGTTTTTTATGTACAGTATCATGTCATCTGCAAATAGTGACAGTTTAACTTCTTCTTTACCAATCTGGATTCCTTGTATTTCTTAGTTTTGTCTGATTGCTGTGGCTAGGACCTCCAGTACTATGTTAAATAACAGTGGAGAGAGTGGGCATCCCTGTCTAGTTCCCGATCTCAGAGGAAATGCTTTCAGCTTCTCGCTGTTCAATATAATGTTGGCTGTGGTTTTATCATAGATGGCCTTTATTATGTTGAGGTACTTGCCCACTATACCCATTTTGCTGAGAGTTTTTATCATGAATGGATGTTGAACTTTGTCAAATGCTTCTTCAGCATCTACGGAGATGATCATGTGGTTTTTGTCTTTCTTTTTGTTGATGTGGTGGATGATGTTGATGGACTTTCGAATATTGTAGCATCCTTGCATCCCTGGGATGAATCCCACTTGGTCATGTTGTACGATCCTTTTGATGTATTTTTGAATTTGGTTTGTTAATATTTTGTTGAGTATTTTTGCATCTGCGTTCATCAGGGATATTGGTCTGTAGTTTTCTTTTTTGGTGGGGTCTTTGCCTGGTTTTGGTATTAGGGTGATGTTACCTTCATAGAATGAGTTTGGGAGTATCCCCTCATCCCCTCCTCCTCTATTTTTTGGAAAACTTTAAGGAGAATGGGTATTATGTCTTCCCTGTATGTCTGATAAAATTCCGAGGTAAATCCATCTGGCCCGGGGGTTTTGTTCTTTGGTAGTTTTTTGATTACCACTTCAATTTCATTGCTGGTAATTGGTCTGTTTAGATTTTCTGTTTCTTTCTGGGTCAATCTTGGAAGGTTGTATTTTTCTAGGAAGTTGTCCATTTCTCCTAGGATTCCCAGCTTGTTAGCATATAGGTTTTCATAGTATTCTCTAATAATTCTTTGTATTTCTGTGGGGTCCACTGTGATTTTTCCTTTCTCATTTCTGATACTGTTGATTTGTGTTGACTCTCTTTTCTTCTTAATAAGTCTGGCTAGAGGCTTCTCTATTTTGTTTATTTTCTCGAAGAACCAGCTCTTGGTTTCAATGATTTTTGCTGTTGTTTTATTCTTCTCAATTTTATTTATTTCTTCTCTGATCTTTATTATGTCCCTCCTTCTGCTGACCTTAGGCCTCATTTGTTCTTCTTTTTCCAATTTCGATAATTGTGACATTAGACCATTCATTTGGGATTGTTCTTCCTTTTTTTAAATATGCTTGGATTGCTATATACTTTCCTCTTAAGACTGCTTTTGCTGTGTCCCACAGAAGTTGGGGCTTAGTGTTGTTGTTGTCATTTGTTTCCATATATTGCTGGATCTCCATTTTGATTTGGTCATTGATCCATTGATTATTTAGGAGCGTGTTGTTAAGCCTCCATGTGTTTGTGAGCCTCTTTGATTTCTTTGTACAGTTTATTTCTAGTTTTATGCCTTTGTGGTCTGAAAAGTTGGTTGGTAGGATTTCAATCTTTTGGAATTTTCCGAGGCTCTTTTTGTGGCTTAGTATGTGGTCTATTCTGGAGAATGTTCCATGTGCACTTGAGAAGAATGCATATCCTGCTGCTTTTGGATGTAGAGTTCTATAGATGTCTATTAGGTCCTTCTGCTCTACTGTGTTGTTCAGTGCTTCCGTGTCCTTACTTATTTTCTGCCCGGTGGATCTATCCTTTGGAGTGAGTGGTGTGTTGAAGCCTCCTAGAATGAATGCACTGCAGTCTATTTCCCCCTTTAGTTCTGTTATTATTTGTTTCACATATGCTGGTGCTCCTGTGTTGGGTGCATATATATTTAGAATGGTTATATCCTCTTGTTGGACTGAGCCCTTTATCATTATGTAGTGTCCTTCTTTATGTCTTGTTACTTTCTTTGTTTTGAAGTCTATTTTGTCTGATATTAGTACTGCAACCCCTGCTTTCTTCTCACTGTTGTTTGCTTGAAATATATTTTTCCATCCCTTGACTTTTAGTCTGTGCATGTCTTTGGGTTTGAGGTGAGTTTCTTGTGAGTAGCACATAGATGGGTCTTGCTTTTTCATCTATTCTATTACTCTCTGTCTTTTGATTGGTGCATTCAGCCCATTAACATTTAGGGTGACTATTGAAAGATATGTACTTATTGCCATTGCAGGCTTTAAATTCGTGGTTACCAAAGGTTCAAGGTTAGCCTCTTTAGGATCTTACTGCCTAACTTATATCACTTATTGAGCTGTTATATATACTGTCTGGAGATTCTTTTCTTCTCTCCCTTCTTATTCCTCCTCCTCGATTCTTCATATGTTGGGTGTTTTGTGCTGTGCTCTTTCTAGGAGTGCTCCCATCTAGAGCAGTCCCTGTAAATTGTTCTGTAGAGGTGGTTTGTGGGAAGTATATTCCCTAAGCTTTTGTTTTTCTGGGAATTGTTTAATCCCACCATCATATTTGAATGATAGTCGTGCTGGATACAGTATCGTTGGTTCAAGGCCCTTCTGTTTCATTGTATTAAATATATCATGCCATTCTCTTCTGGTCTGTAGGGTTTCTGTCGCGAAGTCTGATGTTTGCCTGATGGGTTTTCCTTTATAGGTGACCCTTTTCTCTCTAGCTGCCTTTAAAACTCTTTCCTTGTCCTTGTTCTTTGCCATTTTAATTATTATGTGTTGTCCTCCTTGGATCATTTCTGTTGGGGGTTCTGTATTTCCGTGGTCTGTTCGATTATTTCCTCCCCCAGTTTGGTGAAGTTTTCAGCAATTATTTCTTCTAAGATACTTTCCATCTCTTTTCCTCTCTCTTCTTCTTCTGGAACCCCTATAATACGGATATTGTTCCTTTTAGATTGGTCACACAGTTCTCTTAAGATTGTTTCATTCCTGGAGATCCTTTTGTCTCTCTCTATGTCAGCTTCGATGCGTTCCCGTTCTCTGGTTTCAATTCCATCAATGGCCTCTTGCATCCTTTCCATTCTCCTTATAAACCCTTCCAGAGTTTGTTTCATTTCTGCAGTCTCCTTTCTGGCATCTGTGATCTGCCTCCGGACTTCATCCCATTTCTCTTGCGTATTTCTCTGCATCTCTGTCAGCATGTTTATGATTCTTATTTTGAATTCTTTGTCAGGAAGACTGGTTAGGTCTGTCTCCTTCTCTGGTGTTGCCTCTGTGATCTTTGTCTGCCTGTAGCTTTGCCTTTTCATGGTGATAGGAATAGTTTGCAGAGCTGGGACGAGTGATGGCTGGAAGTACTTCCCTTCTTGTTGGTTTGTGGCCCTCCTCTCCTGGGAGTACATCGACCTCTAGTGGCTTGTGCTGGGCAGCTGCGCGCAGACAGGGTTTCTGCTTCCTGCCCGGCTGCTATGGAGTTTATCTCTGCTGTTGCTGTGGGCGTGGCCTGGTTCAGGCCTCTGCTCCAAAGTGGTGGGGTCGCGTTGGAGGGGGAGCAGCCTGGAGGCTATTTATCTCCGTAAGGGGCCTCCCTGCTCCCTGCAGCCCAGGGATTAGGGTGCCCAGAAATCCCTGGATTCCCTACCTCTGGATTAAGTGTCCCGCCGTGCTCCTTTAAGACTTCCAAAAAGCACCCAACAAAACAAAACAATGACCACAAAAAAAAAAAGAAAAATTTTTAATTAAAAAAAAATTTTTTTTAATTAAAAAAAAATTTTTTTTTAATTAAAACAAAAAAATGGTCGCTCGCTTTTCTGGTGTCCTCCAGCACCAGGGCACCGGTGCCCGCTCACTGTTCTTGCTGACCTGTTTCCCTAGTATTGGGGGCCCTATCCCTTTAAGACTTCCAAAAAGCGCTTGCCAAAACAAAACAACCACAACAACAAAAAAAATCGGTCACTCGCTTTTCTTATGTCCTCCGGCACCCGGCCTCTGGTGCCCGCTCACTGTTCTTGCTGCCCTGTTTTCCTAGTATCCAGGGCCCTGCACTCTGGCCCAGATGGCTGGGGCTGGGTGTTCGGCAGTCCTGGGCTCCGTCTCCCTCCCGCTCTGCCTATTCTTCTCCCGCTGGGAGTTGGGGGGAGGGGCGCTCGGCTCCCGCCAGGCCGGGGCTTGTTTCTTACCCCCTTCACGAGGCACTGGGTTCTCTCAGGTGCGGATGTGGTCTGGATATTGTCCTGTGTCCTCTGGTCTTTATTCTAGGAAGGGTTGTCTTTGTTATATTTTCATAGATATATGTGGTTTTGGGAGGAGATTTCCGCTGCTCTACTCACGCCGCCATCTTCCACCCATCCTCTGTTTAACTTTTTAAAGAAACTGACAAACTGTTTTCCAAAGGGTTTGTATCATTTTACACTCTCACATTCTCATGAGAGTCCAGTTCCTCCACAATACTACCCAAATTTGGTATGATTGGTCTTTTAAGTTTTAACCTTTCTAATAGGTGTGTGTAAGGCTGGAAGCACTGGAGGGAGGAAAGCGAGGACAGTGCAAACGGAAAACAAAGACAGCATCAAATAGCTCTGTGCCATATAAAGAAGGAACGGACAGCTTTTCCGTGATTCCAGTCCCGTGACATGCTGACAAACCCTGGATGCAGACCCCCTCTATCCTGAAGGAGGAGACCTCTGGCTGTCCATCACCCGACCCTGAGCCAATAAGAAATACCCCACATGCCCCTGGCATGACCCACTTCCCCCTCCCCTCCCGGGGCTTATAAAAACTCCCTGCCTATCTGGTTACGTGCGACTTCCACGGACTGTAACTAGCCAGACCGGGGAACATCGCCCAGGAATTGCACTCAAATAAACTGCCTGGCCCTTTGTTGCCTCTCATCGCCTGCTTATTTTGGCTAAAATTTATCTTACAGTGTGTAGTTTTATCTCATTGTATTTTAAATCTGCATTTCCCTAATGACTTAATATGCTAAGCAAGTTTTCATGAGTTAGAAATGTAAATCTGCTTATGCTTCTCTTGGGTCAAATGTCTATTCAAATTTTTTGTTCATTTCTTTTATAAGAATAATTCTTTTATAAGAATAATTATTTTCTTATTATTGAGTATTAAAAAACCTTTATATATTCTTGATACAAGGTCTTTATCATGTATACTTTGGAGGGATTTATTCCCTGTCTGTGGCTTGCCCTTATTTTCTTAACAGTTTCTTTCGAAGGGCAGAGATTTTAATTTTGATGAAACCAGATGTACTAATTTGTTATTTTATGGGTTATGAATTTGGTGTTGTATTTATAGAATCTTTCCCTAAACCAAAGCTTTTCTCCTATGTCTTCTTCTGGATGGTTTATAAGTTTAACTTTATAATTAGATTTATTATTTGCTTCAGTTAGTTTTTATTTGTGGTGGTAGTCAACAATTAAATATTTTTTTCAATTGAATATCAAATAACAGGAAAACTTGTTGAAATGATTATTCTTTGTTGAAAAAAAAGAATTTGATAGTGAATTGCCTTTCATCTTTCAGATATCTATTCTCTGTATATGGATATGGAAGAGTGTGTTTATCATGTCTGTGGGTAAAACTGCAATATTTCAAGAAACTCTTGCCTGGCCTTAGTGCATCTCCATATCAATACAAAGGGGAATGAGGGCATATATGGCCTGGAGAGGTTGGGTGGGGCCCCTGTTTTCAGCCAGGTCACAAGAGACACTGGATGAGGGCTTGCAAGCAATAAATGAGTTTCTCCCACTTTATTTCTCTCTTTGAGTGATTTCAGTTTCAAAGGTATTTTGCCCTGGGATTTCCCCTATGGACTTACAATGTCCCATTGATTATTTATTTTTGGACCAATACCATACTTTTCCCCTTATTATTTTTATTATTAATTTTTATGTTGTTATCATTAATCTACAATTACATGAAGAACATTATAGTTACTATATATACTAAACCAAGTCCCACCCACTAACCGCATTACAGTCACTGTCCATCAGCATAGTAAGATGCTGTAGAATCACTACTTGTCTTTTCAGTGTTGCACAGTCCTCCTCATTCCCGCCTCCCACATCATACATGCTAAACTTCATACCCTTTTTCTCCTTCCCCGTCCTTATCCCTCCCTTCCCTCCTATTCTCCCCAGTCCCTTTCCCTTTGGTAACTGTTAGTCCATTCTTGGGTTCTGGGATTCTGCTGCTGTTTTGTGCCTTCAGTTTTCCTTTGTTCTTATACTCCACATATGAGTGAAATCATTTGGTACTTGTCTTTCTCCACCTGGCTTATTTCACTGAGCATGATACACTCTAGCTCCATCCATGTAGTTGCAAATGGTAGGATCTGTTTTTTTCTTATGGCTGAGTAGTATTCCATTGTGTATATGTACCACATCTGCTTTATCCATTCATCTACTGATGGACATTTAGGTTGCTTCCATATCTTGGCTATTGTAAATAGTGCAGTGATAAACATAGGGGTGCATCTGTCTTTTTCAAACTGGAGTAATGCATTCTTGTGGTAAATTCCTAGAAGTGGAATTCCTGGGTAAAATGGTAAGTCTATTTTGAGCATTTTGAGGAATCTTCATGCCGCTTTCCACAATGGTTGAACTAATCTGCATTCCCATCAGCAGTGTAGGAGGGTTCCCCTTTCTCCACAACCTCACCAACATTTGTTGTTGTTTGTCTTTTGGATGGTGGCGATCCTTACTGGTGTGAGGTGATATATCATTGTGATTTTAACTTGCATTTCTCTGATAACTAGTGATGTGGAGCACCTTTTCATGTGTCTGTTGGCCATCTGAGTTTCTTCTTTGGAGAACTGTCTATTCAGCTCCTCTGCCCATTTTTTAATTGGATTATTTGCTTTTTGTTTGTTGAGGTGTGTGAGCTCTTTATATATTTTGGATGTCAAGCCTTTAATGGATCTGTCATTTATGAATATATTCTCCCATACTGCAGGGTACCTTTTGTTCTATTGATGGTGTCCTTTGCTGTACAGAAGCTTTTCAGCTTGATGTAGTCCCACTTGTTAATTTTTGCTTTTGTTTTCCTTGCCCAGGGAGATATGTTCATGAAGAAGTCACTCATGTTTATGTCCAAGAGATATTTCCCTATGTTTTTTTTCTAAGAGTTTTATGGTTTCATGACTTATCTCCAGGCCTTTGGTCCATTTTGAGTTTACTTTTGTGTATGGGGTTAGCCAGTGATCCAGTTTTATTCTGGTACATGTAGCTGTTCAGTTTTGCCAGCACCATCTGTTGAAGAGACTGTCATTTCCCCATTGTATGTCCATGGCTACTTTATCAAATATTAATTGGCCATATATGTTTGGGTTAATGAATGGAGTCTCTATTCTGTTCCACTGGTCTGTGGGTCTGTTCTTGTGCCAAATTGTCTTGATTACTGTGGCTTTGTAGTACAGCTTGAAGTTGGGGAGTGAGATCCCCCCCAATTTATTCTTCCTTCTCAGGATTGTTTTGGCTATTCTGGGTCTTTGGCTATTCATGTTTCCATATGAATTTTTGAACTATTTGTTCCAGTTCGTTGAAGAATGTTGATGGTAATTTAATAGGTATTACATCAAATCTGTATATTGCTTTGGGCAGGATGGCCATTTTGACAATATTAATTCTTCCTAGTCAAGAGCATGGGATGAGTTTACATTTGTTAGTGTCCTCTTTAATTTCTTTTAAGAGCATCTTATAGTTTTCAGGGTATAGGTCTTTCACTTCATTAGTAAGGTTTATTCCTAAGTATTTTATTCTTTTTGATGCAATTGCGAATGGAATTGTTTTCCTGATTTCTCTTTCTATTGGTTCATTGTTAGTATATAGGAAAGCCACAGATTTCTGTGTGTTAGTTTTGTGTTCTGCAACTTTGCTGTATTCTGATATTAATTCCAGTAGTTTTGGAGTGGAGTCTTTAGGGTCTTTTTGTACAATATCATGTCATCTGCAAATAGTGACAGTTTGACTTCTTCTTTACCAATCTAGATTCCTTGTATTTCTTTGTTTGTCTAATTGCCGTGGCTAGGACCTCCAGTACTATGTTAAATAACAGTGGGGAGACTGGGCATCCCTGTTTTGTTCCTGATCTCAGAGGAAAAGCTTTCAGCTTCTCGCTGTTCAGTATGATGTTGGCTGTCAGTTTATCATATATGGCCTTTATTATGTTGAGGTACTTGCCCTCTATACCCATTTTGCTGAGAGTTTTTATCATGAATGGATGTTGAATTTCGTGGAATGCTTTTTCAGAATCTATGGATATGATCATGTGGTTTTTGTCCTTCTTTTTGTTTATGTGGCGGATGATGTTGATGGATTTTCGGATATTGTACCATCCTTGCATCCCTGGGATGAATCCCACTTGGTCAGGGTGTATGATCCTTTTGATGTATTTTTGAATTTGGTTTGCTAATATTTTGTTGAGTATTTTTGCATCTATGTTCATGAGGGATATTGGTCTGTAATTTTCTTTTTTGGTGGGGTCTTTTCCTGGTTTTTGTATTAGGGTGATGTTGGCTTCATAGAATGAGTTTGGGAGTATTCTCTCCTCTTTTATTTTTTGGAAAAGTTTAAGGAGGATGGGAATTTTATCTTCTCTGTGTGTCTGATAAAATTCCAAGGTAAATCCATCTGGCCCGGGGGTTTTGTTGTTGGGTAGTTTTTTGATTACCGCTTCAATTTTTTGCTGGTAATTAGTTTGTTTAGACTATGTGTTTCTTTCTTGGTCAGTCTTGGAAAGTTGTATTTTTCTAGGAAGTTGCCCATTTCTTCTAGGGTTCCCAGCTTCTTAGCATATAGGTTTTCACAGTAGTTTCTAATAATTCCTTGAATTTCTGTTGATTCTGTCGTGATGTTTCCTTTCTCATTTCTGATTCTGTTGATGTGTGTTGATTCTCTTTTTCTCTTAATAACTCTGGCTAGAGGCTTATCTATTTTGTTTATTTTCTCAAAGAACCAGCTCTTGGTTTCATTGATTTTTTTCTATTTTTTTTTTCTTCTCAATTTTATTTATTTCTTCTCTGATCTTTATTATGTCCCCCCTTCTGCTGACTTTAGGCCTCACTTGTTCTTCTTTTTCCAATTTTGATAATTGTAACTTTAGACTATTCATTTGCGTTTCTTCTTCCTTCTTTAAATATGCCTGGATTGTTATCTACTTTCCTCTAAAGACTGCTTTCACTGCGTCCCACAGAAGTTGGGGCTTTGTGTTGTTGTCATTTATTTCCATATATTGCTGGATCTCCATTTTAATTTGGTCATTGATCCATTGACTATTTAGGTGCATGCTGTTAAGCCTCCATGTGTTTGTGAGCCTTTTTGCTTTCTTGGTACAATTTATTTCTAGTTTTATACCTTTGTGGTCTGCAAAGTTGGTTGGTAGGATTTCAATCTTTTTGAATTTACTTAGTCTCTTTTTGTGGCCTAGTATGCAGTCTGTTCTGGAGAATGTTCCATGTGCATTTGAGAAGAATGTGTATCCTGTTGCTTTTGAGTGTAGAGTTCTGTAGATGTCTATTACGTCCATCTGTTCCATTGTGTTGTTCAGTGCCTCTGTGTCCTTACTTATTTTATGTCTGGTGGATCTGTCCTTTGGAGTGAATGGTGTGTTGAAGTCTCCTAAAATGAATGCATTGCATTCTATATCCTCCTTTAGTTCTGTTAGTATTTGTTTCACATATGCTGGTGCTCCTGTGTTGAGTGCATATATATTTATAATGGTTATATCCTCTTGTTGGACTGAGCCCTTTATCATTATGCAATGTCCTTCTTTATCTCTTGTTAGTTTCTTTGTTTTGATGTCTATTTTATCTGATAGTAGTACTGAAACACCTGCTTTTTTCTTCCTGTTGTTTGCATGAAATATCTTTTTCCATCCCTCGACTTTTAGTCTGTGCATGTCTTTGGGTTTTAGGTGAGTCTCTTGTAAGCAGCATATAGATGTTCTTGTTTTTTAATCCATTCAGTGACTCTATGTCCTTTGATTGGTGCATTCAGTCCATTTACATTTAGGGTGATTATCGATAGGTATGTACTTATTGCCATTTCAGGCTTTAGGTTCATGGCTCCCAAATGTTCCAGGTTACTTTCCTTACTATCTAAGAGTCTAACTTAACTCAGTTAGTATGCTGTTACAAACACAATCTAAACGTTCTTTTCTATTTCACCTTCTTCATTCTTTATATGTTAGGTATCAAATTCTGTACTTTTGTCTATACCTTGATTGACTTTGAGGATAGTTAATTAACTTTCTTTACTGTGGTATTATTACCTGTGGTGACAGCTATTCAAACTTAGGAACACTTCCTTCTATAGCAGTCCCTCCAATATAGACTGTAGAGATGGTTTGTGGGAGGTAAACTCTCTCAGCTTTTGCTTATCTGGAAATTGTTTAATCCCCCCTTCAAATTTAAATGATGGTCTCACCAGATAAAATAATCTTGGTTCCAGGCTCTTCTACTTCATGGCATGAAATACATCATGCCACTCCCTTCTAGCCTGTGAGGTTTCTGCTGAGAAGTCTGACATTAGCCTGATGGGCTTTCCTTTGTATGTGATCTTATTTCTCTCTCTGGCTGATTTTAGCAATCTGTCCTTATCCTTGATCTTTCCCATCTTAATTACTATGTGTCTTGTTGTTGTCTTCCTTGGGTCCCTTGTGTTGGGAGATCTGTGGATCTCCATAGCCTGAGAGAGTATGTCCTTCCCCAGATTGGTGAAGTTTTCAGCAACTACCTCCTTAAAGACACTTTCTAGCCCTTTCTCTCTCTCTTCTTCTTCTGGTATCCCTATAATATGAACATTGTTCCGCTTGGATTGGTCACACCGTTCTCTCAATATTCTTTCATTCTTAGAGATCCTTTTTTCTCTCTTTGCCTCAGCTTCTTTGTATTCCTCTTATCTAGTTTCCATTTCATTTATTGTCTCCTCCACCGTATCCAACTTGCTTTTAATACCCTCTATCGTGCTCTTCAATGATTGGATATCTGACCTGAATTCATTCTTGAGTTCTTGGATGTCTTTCTGTACCTCCATTGGAATGTTGTTGATTTTTATTTTGAACTCCCTTTCAGGAAGAGTCATGAGGTCCATATCATTTAAATCTTTCTTGGGAGTTGTTTTAATAATTTTACTCTGGACAAGGTTCCTTTGGCATTTCATGTTTGTATATGTTGCCCTCTAGTGTCCAGAAGCTGCAGTCTCTGGAGCTGCTCAGCCCCTGAAGCAATGTTGTGGGTCACAGGGGAGCGGTATTGGTGCCTGGGGTGAGGAATGAGCTGTTCCCCGCTTCCCGGCTGCTTTGCCTGTCTCCACTGCCTGAACCAGTGGGCGGAGCATACAGGTATAAGTTTTTGTCCCAGGGCAGCTGGATATGGATCCCTTCTTTCTACAAGTGGCCGAAATCCCAGTCTCCCCAGGAATTCTTCCTGTATTAACTCTCCAATCCAAGAGTCATGCGAGTCTCATGAAAGCACCATGAAATATAGGTTTTTGCTCCCAGAAGAGATCTCCGGAGCTAGGTATTCAGCAGTCCCAAGCCTTCCACTCCCTCCCTGCTCTGTTTCTCTTGCTCCCGCACGTGAGCTGGGGTGGGGGATGGGCTCGGGTCCCACAGAGCCACAGGTCTGGTATGTTACCCTGTTGGGTGAGGTCTGCTCTTTTCTCCAAGTGTATGCAGTCTGACACCGTCCTCTTTCTTGTTGCTCTCTCAGGATTAGTTGCGCCAATTAAATTTTCTAATTGTATCCAATTTTAGGAGGAAGCCTCTGTCTCTCCTCTCACGCCGCCATCTTTAATCCCTATGCTCCAGCTTTCTTGCACAGGAACCATTGCGGAAGATTGGAAGCATGTAGATTGTAAGAGGAGAATCCTGGAGGGGTGAAGTGTGGAGAAGTTGGGGTTCCTATGACCAGGATCCTCACTGAACTTAAACCACCTGATGATGTAACTGGCCTGTTGCTAGGATACCATTTCCACACCTTTAGGCAATAAGCTATTACTGAGCTATATAGAGAGCTCGACTCAGTGCTCTGGGTGGAGGTAGAGACGCTAGTGCATGACCTACAGCCAGGAGAACAAGCTGGGTAATAAACCCTTTTACCACAAAGAACGTTTTGCTGTCAATTTCTTTGGTCACATTGAATCCATAGAGAACTTGCCTGTGGCTGAAACCCATCGGCAAGACACTCATATATTTACCTCCTTCTTCTCCTCAACCCTACTTTTACTTCTTTGTGCTTCTCTCTTTCCTAATATTTCCAACAAAATATAATCTCTCCCAATGTTCAACACCTATGTAATTTCGTTTGTGCTTGTTTTATAATATGTAAGCTCTTGTATTCACATTTTATGCTTTATTATTCTTTTTTTGCCCTTCTAAAGTGCAAGCTAATTACAGATAGCACTTTGTCTTACTCATTTTTGAATTCTTATTCTGTGGTTTTGTATGCAGCAGATAAATCAAATTTTTACATATTTCTGAATTAAATTTCACTGGGGAATGCAGACAAAAAATACTCTGTTTTGCCTGAGTGACTTATTAGTTTTGCAATATTGTAGTCTTTTGCTATACCTATCACTACAGTAATTTGGTTGTGGCTTGAAGCAATACGTATTTCACAGAAATGTTAATAGTAGTAATTAGGACTGAACTGAATCTGCAGAGAGAGTAAAAGTTACTCTATGAGAGTTGAATTACAAGTCTAGAAAACACCAGAAATCTTGACTGTGCATAAATTTTCACAGAAAGTTAGTTCAATGCTAGTTATAATAGGGCATTAAAACAACGAATGTATATAAATAGATTGGGACATGATTTTTATAGGGCTGAATCCCTAGACACAAATGTTATTTGCCAGTCTATAATATAAAAGGGCTTGTTAACTATGGCCCCACTGGGACAAAATTATTCATCAATGAGAAATACATTTTTACCTTTGCTTCCTTTTAAATAAAGTGTGAGCAGTTACAAGGAGTATTGCATGTCGTATGAGAACAACATATTTCTTGTATCTTCATTTCATCTCAGATTATTCATGTGGAACTTTTGATATGAAAAGACTGGACAGATTCCAACTCTCTTAGTGAGTCTGTATGGCAACTGAATAAATGACTCACGTAAGTTTTAATATTTCTGCCATTCAAATACCTGTCTGTAGATGAACTATTTTAATACAATTTTTTTGTTTTCAATTCTGGGAAATGAAATTGAATTTGTTTTTCCATGTTTGAGATCCTTCTTAGTGTTCTAAGATGAATTCATTGTTGTAAATGCCACTAAACTTCAGGCCCTCTTCTGCAGACTTGGGCATCATTATCCCTAAGCTTATTCTAACAGTTATATGGCACGTAATGCAGAGTGAATGGCCAATATATTTGGTTAAATTCAATTAGTTCTTTGCATATGTAGGCACATACATGTTTTAATTATGACAGCATGCTATATTAGAATGCTTAGCAAACAGTTTCTACAATGAATTCCAGCTTTGTCACTTGCTTGCCATATGGCCAGGACAATTACTTAACTTGAGATTCAGTAACATAAGGATAGAACTATAATATATAGATACATACTCTAAACTTCTGTATATACCTATATATCTATATTTCTATCTATAGTCTTACAGATTTCTTAGCATATAATGAGTACACAAGAAATGAAGTCTAACTATCTCACCCAAAACTTAAAAATGTAAATATTAAGAATTCAGTTATATTGTGTATTTAATAGCTTCTAGATTTTCACAGATGCTGTGTTTTGGAAATGACCGAGTCAAGCATTATGCATAAATACATATACATAAATGTATATTCACACACACTCCCCCATCATTTCTAAGTAAATAGATTAAACCAAAAAATGTTTTCACATAGACAAACTAGTGAAAGAAAAAAATAATTGCACTCAGTTATTTCAGTCTGTTATTTTAATGGCATTCTTTATTATTCTAATTAAAAATGAGTGATGGTTAATTTACAAACAGTGTGCACTGTGTCATTTTTCACTTAGAGTGAACTATAGCAATTATTTCAGGCTCTAAACTTTCAGAGATCCTTTATTATTTGTGTACAGGCTCAGTGACTCAGCTAGTTGATGAGTAAAGTCCATAATTGTGCTCAGAAAAAGTCACATGCATAAAAATCTCCATAACTCACTTTCTTCAGGAAAACATCTACTCTTTTGTACATGCTTTTCAGTTGTTCTCTTAGGAATTTTTCCTTCAAGGATTTTTATTTCTTTAATCTTTAATTTACCTTATAAAAACTTTGGGACAGAAAGGAACATCCATATATTTTTCAATAAGATTCCTATTAACTTTATGGGACATAGAGTTATGTAGGGAATTATTCAAAATTAAAGAGTCAAAGGCAGAGATTTGGATTAAGATTTGGTCTGGTTCCTAGTTCTACAGCCTAAGCACTGTGTATCTTTCTTAGGAATTATAGAACTGAGTGATCCAGGAACTCTGTTTATATTAAAATATTCTCTTGTTCCCTATCATTTATGAAATTTCACTAAAATTAATAACATGCAATAGTTTTTGTGGTATTCAAAGTTCTCAATTTAAAATAGATTCTTAAGTACAGCTCTAGCCTAGCTCTAGAGATGTTCAATGTCTTTGTTTTCACATTAATTTTTGCATTATTTCTCAACTACAAAATAGAGGGAATGTGTTGATGAATTTTGAGACAAATGAATCAAGTGAAGAGTTTTATCTTAGTGTCTGGAAGACTTAATCGATGCTCAGCAAATTAGCAGAGATACGAAGAAGAAATATAATGCCTGAAAATGCTTCCTTCCTCCCTCCTTTCCTCCCTTCCTTTCTTCTTTCCTTTCTCTCATCCTTCCTGTTACCTTGTGAAGCATGGTTTCAAGATGATAGAACAAGGGTTGGACTTAAAAAAATTTTTTTCATGTCTTGATGTTTAAAAAATCCAGTTAACTATTGTGAGTATATTACCTCCGTGGCTTAGGTTTTTGTCTATAAACATTCACAGAACGATAACCTAAAAATTTATATTTAATCAGTCATTATTCTGCCTGCTAAAACTGTACTGTATTCATTCATGCATGCATACAGTTATTCATATGATCATTACTGAAATGTTTATTAATTTGGCAACTATTTTTTATCTTCATAAACAGGGATTTTGTAAGACACAGGCTTAGCTGTGATGAGGAAAAAAGCTTGATTTCTGTACTATTTAATAAAATTCAATTACTTGAGAGATTATATTTCTAGCCTTCTTATATTAAAATCAATAACAATTAAATGAGGAGTAAAATAAACTTTTATTCAACTAAGGTAATTTTTTTATTCAACTAAGGTAATTCAACAGGTAATTGCATTAGCTGGTACTGGTCCTCCCTTGGGTAACAAACAAGAATGTCTTTCACTGCCCTCTGTTCAGTGGAACCTCTATTTTTATCTTTCTCTAAAAAATCCATGTTTAAGGTTTGGATTATTTTAAGAGATTAAAGTTAGGGATAATATATTTACAATTAAACAGATTGGCTTATTTATAAGGCTCCTAGCCTTATTAAGAAAAATGACTGACTAGATAAAACAGAAATCCCATGGAGTTATTTCAGAAGCATGCTGGAAAACTTCATTCCCTACCATCCTTCAACCCTTTAATTACAGTTATAATTTCTATGACAGAATTTAATTTCCTTTAGTATAAGGCTTTGATTTCTGTAGAAATGTCATCATTCAAAACCACTCTCACCCAACACTGGCACCCTTCTTTGTCCAATAAAAGGTGGCATTTGAAGATGAGACCTCTCAAACTTCCATCTTAAGCACTCACTTAATAAACTTCTTCTTTACCATCAATATTGAAATTTTTCAATACTAAATTTATTAATAAGCCTTTTTGCTATATTTTAAAAATAATTAATATAAATGATTGTTAAAAACTTTTTAAGCAATATAACAATGTCAGAAACCATTTGGGAAAATTATAGATATTAATTTATTTATGTAAACAATTTTATTGAGAACACAGCATATAAAATTAAAAGGAAAAGAGCAAACTAAAATATTTCTGCAGTACTTATAAAGGTAATACCTTAATAGAGAAAGTGTCTTCATTAGTATGTATTAAAAGACAAAGATCTCAGTAGAAAAATGGGCAAAAGACATGGAGAGCAATTGAGGAGTAAAAAACTACAAATGACAAATTCATGAATAAGTGGTCAACTCCACTAATAATCAGTAAATGATTGAAACATCAATAAGATGCATTTTCATGAAGCAAATAAAAATATGCAATATAACATACTGTCAAGAAAGGGTGAGGTAAAAAGTGGACAGTTTCAGAGATCATTTAAGTGAGATAAGTTTTGGTACAATAAATCAAAAACTGTTGAGGTGCATAATTATAATGATGTATCCTAAATCAATAATCATATAACCATGAAGTTTTAGTTAAATAAAATCAAGGTTACTATATATTAATAATAGGGAAAATAGGAAACATCTATAAAATAAAAAATGCAAATATATTTAAAAGATGGTATTAAAGTACTGTGTTGACATGGTAAACATGTTTCCTTATGTTACTGCATTCCTTATGTTACTTTATTATGCATCCTGTTTAGTTTCTTTAGAATTATCCTTTATAAGTTAATTTACACACTCAATTCAAACTTTATATCTTATCAAAATAGAACTATTTCTCAGAGGAATGAATCAGGGTGTCTTAAGCATTTTTTTTTTTTTACTTTTCTCCAAACTACACAGGGATAATTAGTTTGCACAATAAGATAAATGCACTTCTTTTTTAGCTGATATGAAACTAATGGACCAAGGAAATAAATCAAGAGTGACAGAATTTATACTGCACAGTCTTTCAGGTACTCGAGAGCTACAACTTTTCTATTTTGCATTTTTTACACTTTTCTATTTATTCATTGTGCTGGGGAATCTCCTCATTGTGCTCAAAATTGTATTTTTTGTATATCTGGATCAACAAATATCGAACATATCTCTAACATTAAACTATGGAAAAAATCAAAGAATAAAATATGACTTCCTTTAGAATCATAAACTGATTTTGTTTACATAAGTTGATAGGGGAGACTGACAATACTGTCATATATGGTGCCCTTTTTTGTACTTGATACTGACTGAAAGTTACACACACTCCTCATTTAAAAACATTAAAATGTTATATTAATGATTAATTAAAATATTAACATGCTTAAATGTAAATAGTTGCCACTAAAGTACATGAAACAGCTTTTCTCTTAAGTAGAATGAATACATACTTTGATATTTTATGTACTAATTTACATACAAATATTTGTATCATAGATGGAATAAAGGTATTATACCTAACATCTATTGACCATCTCTGTGAGCCAGGAACTGTTCTGAGTATTTACAACTCTATTAATCCTGGCAAAAATCCTAGGAAGCATATACTATTAAATCTCCCAATTCACAGAGGCAAAAACTGAAGAACAGAGAGTTCAGTTAACTTGCCTAAGGTCACATCGCTGGGAATTACAAAAGATAGCATTTGAAACCTGTCTGTATGACTACAGAATTTAACCTTCCCATTTTTCAGGAATTTAAAAATTGTATAAACTTGAGTTTTTAGAATATAACTATTATGCTGGGATGCAGAGATGAAAGCCACGGTTATAGAGACATTACAAAATAAATCCATTCAACGTGTTTCTGTGTGTTTATGAGGCTCTAAATCCATAACTAGGTTGCATGGAATTTGAGAGCAGGCTTGGCTTGGCTAATTTACTCTCACAATCCTATGATGTTATTTCCATTTCACTTTACAGGAACATTTCTGATCCGATCTCAAAAATATGAAATCATGGACCAAGGAAATAAATCAAGAGTGACAGAATTTATACTGCACAGTCTTTCAGGTTCTCGAGAGCTACAACTTTTCTATTTTGCATTTTTTACACTTTTCTATTTATCCATTGTGCTGGGGAATCTCCTCATTGTGCTCACTGTCATCTCTGAACCTGTACTACACACACCCATGTACTTTTTGCTCAGTAACCTCTCCTTCATTGATGTGTGTCTATCTACCTTTGCCACCCCCAAAATGATTGTTGACTTCCTATTGGAGCACAAAACCATCTCTTTTGAGGGCTGCATGGCTCAGATATTTTTTCTGCATGTCTTTGCTGGTGGTGAAATGATGCTCCTTGTGGCCATGGCATATGATAGATACGTAGCCATATGCCGACCCCTGCACTACGCAGCCATCATGAGCATGTGCAAGTGCACAGGCCTTGTGCTTGGCTGCTGGCTCATCGGGGTTCTGCACTCAGTAAGTCAGCTGGCCTTCACAGTAAACCTTCCATTCTGTGGCCCCAATACAGTGGACAGTTTTTTCTGTGACCTGCCCCTGGTTATCAAACTCGCCTGCACTGATACCTTTACTCTTGAGGTACTGATGTTTTCAGACAGTGGCCTAATGGCCATGAGCTCCTTCATTATCCTGCTGATCTCCTATACAGTCATCCTGGTCACTGTGAGACGGCGCTCCTCAGCGGGCATGGCCAAGGCAAGGGCCACCCTGACTGCCCACATCACTGTGGTGACCCTCTTCTTTGCACCCTGCATCTTCATTTATGCCTGGCCTTTTAGCAACCTCCCAGTGGATAAGGTTCTTTCAATATTTTATACTGTTTTCACCCCTCTCTTAAACCCCTTGATCTACACCTTACGAAATAAAGAGGTAGTGTCAGCCATGAGAAAACTAAGGAGTCGACAAATCAGTACCTGACAGTCTCCCAGCTCTCCCTTGTAATAAATAACAGCCTATAATAAAACCTATAGTAAAAACCAGGTTAGTGTACCTTCCTCTGTGAATTCCTATTATGTCTGAAATATCATAGGACATATTTTCTTCCTTTTTACAGCATTTGCTTTTATACTAGTAAACAAATCATCTTAGATTACAGAAGAATTGGACTCCTGGTCTTTTGCTTAAGAAATCACTCTTATTTGATTCAGACTTTATTATTTATAATAATATTTATAATTTAAATAATTTAAAAATTATTTATAATAATAAAACTTTTTCCTATAAAACGTATCCATCGAATTCATGATTCTGCTGATTAACTTGATAAATATGAAAATGTATGATATACTAAAGTAATGTAAGGTATTTAAATCATATTTTAGAGATTTAGAATAGTACTTAACTTGCACTAATGTTCTAGTCATCATTTACTTGGTATTACAAATTAGAGGTAGGTATTGTCATACATTTTACCATTTCCTTACCATTTTTAGGTGACAGAATGCAGCTTCTGATTATAGACCTCATTCTCTCTGTCTCTGTCTCTGTAAATCTATACAAGCACACACACTGATCTTCCTTGTTATTCAAACTACTTCTCTCTGAACTAAGGAATAGATGGAGGCTTTTTTCTGTGTATAGGGGTGGTACTTCCTTGATCTGATCTCTCACTATAAACCACCCAGATACCGTGACCGAAGAGCAAATATATTACTGTGCAGAACTCATTACATGAACTCAGAAACCAAACAGGTTCATATATTTACATTAATTATGCTATAAATACTAAAACTTAAACTGACAATTAATGTTTTTTCAATCAGTGTATTAAATTAAAGTTCAGAATTGATACTCAAAGCTACTGGTTCAATGACTACACACAAAAATGGATCTCTCTCCATACTTAAGTAAATGGTTTTCACCAACAGTGCTAAATATATTTTTTTACTCTATGTATCTTCTTGACATCTCCAGGTCATGCTGTCTGATCTATACCTACTAATAAAATGTAATTCAGGATACATTTTTTCAAAGCTCTCTAAAAGTACAAAATTGTTTTGACTTTTCAAAAGAATAAGGCTACATTTGCACCCTTACATTTAATATTTAATTCTTACTCATAGTTTAACTCTCAACAATTAGAAAACTGAGAGTCAAATTCATACAAGTTAAGTGAGTTGAAACACATTCATAATCAGCAAGTAGAAGAAATGACACAAGTAACTTCAACTCCTGACTTGTAGTGTTTGAGACAAGCCATAACCCAAAGTCAAGTTATGTTTTTGGAAATGAGAGTGTGGAAGAAATGGTAGTACAGAATACGATTTAATATCCAGTACATTAAAAAAATTTTTTGACTCACTTTTCTCATTCATAACTATCATTCTGCAAGACTCTGTTGATTTCTTTCTGAAATATAAAATTAAAAAAGAAAGCTAATACAAGACTGTGTCATAGGTTGATGGTGATAACAATGATGAAAAAGCCAAACACATATTCAATGGTCACAATATAATTTATAAATTGTATCTTTAATGTCACCTCATTTGGTCCTCACAAAATATCTATAGATCAGAAAAAAAAGATTATGCCTCTATTACTGACAATATTGAAATTTGGGTAATCTGAAAACTTTCCTTATAAAAATACCTGTGAATTCTGGATGTGTTGTTTAAATTAAATGACCTCAGGGGATCTGAAATAATGGAAGCTTTGGGAGAGGAGAGTGGATGGGAAGTGACTGGTGACTGCAGGCCATGAAAATGATGGTCAGTGGTCACTTATTAGGGGGAAATTCTGTCTGTGCAGGAGAGTGGGGCAGAAGGGGGTCTCTTGGATCTGAGACCCTCAGTGAAGGTGTGGACTAGAAGATGGTACTGAGGAGAACAAGGTAAAGACCAAACATTTACTCCCACTGGCCTACTCTATGATAGAAAAATGGCTTCCTCTTGAAAACCATAATCATGGGATTGCCCATATTAAGAGTTTGGAGTTTGGATTTATATTCTGTACAGTCAGAAGAGCTTTAACTTGAAAAATCAACATCAGCTATTGGGAACTTAAGGTCAATTTGGGGCCATCTGAAAAAGCAAAGCCCCAAATGCAAAAACAAAAGCCATGGCCTCAAAACTGGCCACAGGATTTAGACACATGATGTTCAGCTGAACTTGAGTTCGTAATTAAATTCACAAAGCACATGGGGAGCCCATCCACAATGAACAAGAGTTAGCAGACAGAATAAACAGTAGACGAACCTCCTGCTCCCCTCCTAAATCAGTAATAAATCTATTGGATATATATAATGAAGCAAATATGTTTAAAATGATAAATATACAAAGCAAATAAAAAAGGAGAACATATCACTATCATAAAAGAAAAGTATGTTTGCTGATGTTTGCTCATGGGAATAGTAGACACAATTTTCCGTATTCCTCCCACTAAATGTAATAACAATCACAGAACATTATGTATAAAACAAACATTATAACACTCTGAGAGATGCAGAGAAGGTAGACTGGATAGGGATCCAGACATGACACAACATGACAAAAGCAGCCAAAAACTCAGAAACACTGAGAGCAGACAAAACCCCCTAACAAAATGCCCTCCTGCAGCCGAAGGGCCAGGAAAGGCGCAGCCTAGCAAGACAGAAAACTTTTAGAAATAGAAGATACAACTTCTCTCCTTCATCCAAACACCATGAAAAAAGTCTGGTCCCACCTCACCCACACCAAGGCCAGCTGGGTGGCTGAGGCTCCTACTCCTCGCCAGCACATGGCAAGGTGCCCCAATGCCCCCACACCCAAGGAAGTGTCAGAGGAGGCAGAGCAGGGGGCTGAACTTCCATATTTTTCAGACTGTGTTCAGCAGTCCCTCCCACAGCGTGAGGGGGTAGCAGTAACAAGGCGCTCTTATCCCTCCCCGCCAGGGAAGCAGCAACGGAGGCCTCCAGGAGCCAGGGCCCTCACTCCCACCCAGCAGCAGCCACTCCTTCCCCGTGCATGGTAAGAGCACCAGAGCTGGGAGACAGGACTTCTACCCCCACCAGGCAGCAACAAGAGTGTGTTCCTTCTGTCTTCACCTGTCAGAGCAATGTAAAAACATCAGCTAAAACAGGAGGTTTGAATAAGGTTTGGAGCCTTAATATAAAGTATCACTATTGTTGAGATTTCAATTAAAAATCATCATACAAAAAAGTAGGAAAATCTCAACTTGAATGCAAAAAGAAAATCATAGATGCCAACACCGCAGTGATGGAGATGTTAGAATTATCCAACAAATTTTAAAGAAGTCATCCGAAAAATGCTTCAGTGAGCAATTATGAGTCATTTAAAATAAATGAAAAAATAGGAAATCTTAGCAAAGAAATAGAAGATACAAAGAGCCAAATGCAAATTTTCTTAATGACTGAAAAATAAACGCAAAATCCAAGCAAACAAAAAAACAACCAAAATTCAATGATGGGCACAACAGCAGAATGGAGAAGGCAATGAATCAGTGAACTGAAACAGAACAACAGAGTTTACTCATTCTGAACAACAAAGAGAAACAGACTAAACCAACAGCACCCCACTCCCAGCCAGATGGACATAAGTGCTCCCACCTGAAGTATGTGTGTAGGGGAATAAAAACACCAGACTAATTTTAACTTGTTTTGTCATGTATGCATGTTCAAGTTGTAAGGAGAGCTGCTAAAATAAAAATAAAGTAAAAGATTCCTAACGTAGTAGAGGAAACAAAAGTGAGACAAAACTCAATACACTTAATTGAAGGCAAGAACGAAGGAAAAGTAAAAACAAAGCATAAGACATTACAAGTAAATACAAGTAGGAGAGGGATGGGGGAAAAGGATCATAAGAGACAGTGAGGAAGAGGAGAATCGAATGTGACTTAATTTACCAGCTTTTATTTTTGAGGATAAACTTCAATTTTTTAATTCTTACTAAACCATATGACAATAGAAATTTGAAGAAGAAAAAAAAGTAAGAATGTACCAGAAAAACCTAAGAAAAGAAAGTTGATGATAGGCATATTAGGCTAATATCAATCAAAAGGTACTTAGTGCATGAAGTATTACCAGGAAATATTTAGGTGAGATTATATTGTTATAGGAAAGTCTCTCCAGGACTGTGTTACCCTCTTAAACTTGTATATATAGCTAATGACATAGCCTCAACATGTATAAAATGTGTAAAGAATTAGAAGGAAAAAGCAGGAAATCCACAATCATCAGAGATTTCAACAAATGTATCAAGCAGCAAAATTTGCTGCTTCTATAGAGTTGAAACACAATAGACTACATCTAACGTGTGGGAGAAATACATTGCATTGTTATAGTTCATTTCCCATAGGTAGGCATACTTCAGACTGAACAAAGTTAGCCTGGGTTCTGTGAATAAGAAAAACAGCTACTGTTAAAAACAGGCATTTCACAGAAGAAACCTAAATTGACAAGCTACTGATCACTAACAGCCAAGGAAAAGCCAGTAACAATCACAATAGTATTATTTTTTACCAATTAAGAATTGGTAAAAATCAATATATTTTACATAATCAAGTGTTGGCAAGCATGTAGAACAATAGGAGCTTTTGATATGCAGTTGACAGAAGTGTGTACCACTATGGATCAAATTAGAAGGAGAAACCACCAGCAGGTTAAAAAGTTTAGTATAAAGAAGTATTAACTATAATAAAAGAGTAACTATATGAAGTCTCTCTGTTGCCCAGGGCAGAGGGAGAGTACCCAAGGAAGGACAGTCTTGACAGGGACTCAAACACATTGGAGAAGGAGGCTCATTTCACCTGTTAGTAAAGAAGTTCACTGGTTTGGCTAGGTTGGAGCCGGTCCCCCACAGTTGGGAGAGCAGTAGGACACCCCTGTGCAGGTGGTGGGGTGGCAGGTGATCAGAGACCAGTGGGGTGTGCCTGCAAAGGGAGTCCAGGTGCTGGCACGGCAGGAGCCTTTCACACAGGACTGTGGGAAGGTTACTGACAGACTGTGGCTTCCAGGTCACGTTTGGGTCTCTGGGTTATGCTCCATTGCATGTTCTCATGCTTACACCACTGATCCCTGTCCATGCCTAAACTAGCAGGAAAATCTTTACCTCTGGCAACGGACTTCCAGTTCCCTCCTGTGAGAAAGGTTAACATCAATGCTCACTTTCAAGGAGAAATACGTAAAGGAATTCTGTTGTTCATCAGAGAGCATATAATGAGGTGTGAATTCAGAACTGAGAAGCAAAAAACTAAGTGCAGACACATTAAACCATTTTTTTTTTTTTTTTAATAATTATTTTTTATTGAAGGGTAGTTGACACACAGTATTACATTACATGAGTTTCAAGTGTACAACACAGTGGTAGAACATTTATATACATAATTCTAGGTTCCAGCTATCACCCTACCAGGCTGTTACAATATCTTGACTATATTCCTTATGCTATACCTTACATCCCGGTTACTAATTTATTTTACCATTGGAAGTCTGTCCTTTTTTTTTTTTTTTTTGTGAGGGCATCTCTCATATTTATTGATCAAATGGTTGTTAACGACAATAAAATTCTGTATAGGGGAGTCAATGCTCAATGCACAATCATTATTCCACCCCAAGCCTAATTTTTGTCAGTCTCCAATCTTCTGAGGCATAACAAACAAGTTTTTACATGTAGAACAAATTCTTACATAATGAATAAGTTACATAGTGAACAGTACAAGGGCAGTCATCACAGAAACTTTCGGTTTTGCTCATGCATTATGAACTATAAACAGTCAGTTCAAATATGAATACTCATTTGGTTTTTATACTTGATTTATATGTGGATACCACATTTCTCTCTTTATTATTATTATTTTTAATAAAATGCTGAAGTGGTAGGTAGATACAAGATAAAGGTAGAAAACATAGTTTAGTGTTGTAAGAGAGCACATGTAGATGATCAGGTGTGTGCCTGTAGACTATGTGTTAATCCAAGCTAGACCAGGGCAATAAAACATCCACGTATGCAGAAGATTTCTCTCAGAACGGGGGGGTGAGGTTCTAAGCCTCACCTCTGTTGATCCCCAATTTCTCACCTGATGGCCCCCCTGCGACTGTGCCTGTCTTAGGTTGTTCCTCCCTTGAGGAATCTTACCCGTCTCTGGCTAACCAGTCATCTTCCGGGGCCATACAGGGAAATGTGAAGTTGGTAAGTGAGAGAGAAGCCTTATTGTTTGAAAAAGTTAGCTTTTTACTTCTTTGCATATTTATGCCCTGTGGCTTCTATGCCCAGCATTTGTCTTGAGGTATCTTTACCACTTGGAAGAATTATGATACTCGGTAAATTTGATATGAGGCACGAATTCTATTTAAGGGTTGTAATTAGGAAGGAAGAAGAAAAGCTATAGAAGTAGCAGGCGGAAGAAAACTTGGGAAGATTGATTATTTCTTTGATATATCTTCTTGTAGAGTAACTTCAGCATGTATAGGTTTTAAGCTACTACTTAAATTGCACACACACATTAACATAATAGAAGCACATTAAACCATTTTTGTAGGATAATCTGAAAATATAATGTTGAAGATTTGTATTCTTTATTACTTGGCAATTATTCTCCTAAAAATACATTCGGGAGATCTCTAGCACATATTTGCTCACACTAATGTTCTTTTTTTAAAAAAATTTTTTTATTAAGCTATGATTGATACACACTCTTATGAAGGTTTCACATGAAAAACCAATGTGGTTACTACATTTACCCATATTATCAAGTCCCCACCCATGCCCCAATGCAGTCACTGTCCATTAGTGCGGCAAGATACCACAGATCCACTATGTGCCTTCTCTGTGCTACACTGTTCTCCCCATGATCCCCCATGGTTTGGTAGACCATGTGTACTGAACATAATACCCCTCAATCCCCTTCTCCCTCCCTCCCCATCTGCCCTCCTACACCCCTCCCCTTTGGTAACCACTAGATCAGTCTTGGAGTCTCTGAGTCTGCTGCTATTTTGTTCCCTCAGTTTTGCTTCATTGTTATACTCCACAAATGAGGGAAATCATTTGGCACTTGTCTTTCTCTGCCTGGTTTATTTCACTGAACATAATGTCCTCCAGCTCCATCCATGTTGTTGCAAATGGTAGGATTTGTTTCTTTCTTATGGCCGGATAGTATTCCATTGTGTATGTGTACCACATCTTCTTTATCCATTCATCTACTGATGGACACTTAGGTTGCTTCCATATCTTGGCTATTGTAAAAAAGTGCTGCAATAAACACAGGGGTGCATGTGTCTTTTTGAATCTGAGAAGTTGTATTCTTTGGGTAAATTCCAAGGAGTGGGATTCCCAGGCCAAATGGTATTTCTATTTTGAATTTTTTGAGGAACCTCCATATTGATTTCCACAATGGTTGAACTAGCTTGCATTCCCACCAGCAGTGTAGGAGGGTTCCCCTTTCTCCACATCCTCACCAGCATTTATTGTTCTAAGGCTTTTCGATGTTGGCCATCCTTACTGGTGTGAGGTGCTATCTCATTGTGGTTTTAATTTGCATTTCTCTGATGATTAGTGATGTGGAGCATCTTTTCATGTGTCTGTTGGCCATCCAAATTTCTCCTTTGGAGAACTGTCTTTTCATATCCTCTGCCCATTTGTTAATCAGGTTATTTGCTTTTTGGGTGTTGAGGCGTGTAAGTTCTTTATATATTTTGGATGTTAACCCTTTGTCGGATATGTCATTTACAAATATATTCTCCCATACTGTAGGATGCCTTTTGGATCTGTTGATGGTGTCCTTTGCTGTACAGAAACTTCTTAGTTTGATGTAGTCCCATGAGTTCTTTTTTGCTTTTGTTTCCCTTGCTCAAGGAGATGCATTCAGGAAGAAGTTGCTCATGCTTATATTCAGTTGTTTGCCTATGTTGTCTTCTAAGAGTTATATGGTTTCATGACTTACATTCAGGTCTTTAATCCATTTCTAGTTTACTTTTGTGTATGGGGTTAAACAATAATCCAGTTTCATTCTCTTGTATGTAACTGTCCAGTTCTGCCAACAGCAGCTGTTGAAGAGGCTGTCATTTCCCCATTGTATGTCCATGGCACCTTTATCATATATTAATTGACTATATATTGATGGGTTTATATCAGGGTTCTCTAGTCTCTTCCATTGGTCTATGGGTCTGTTCTTGTGCCAGTACCAAATTGTCTTAATCACTGTGGCTTTGTAGTAGAGCTTGAAGTTGGGGAGCATAATCCCCCCTGCTTTATTCTTCCTTCTCATAATTGCTTTGACTATTTGAGATCTTTTGTGGTTCCATATGAATTTTAGAATGATTTTCTCTAGTTCGTTGAATAATGCTATTGGTATTTTGATAGTAATTATGCTGAATCTATAGATTGCTTTAGACAGGATGGCCATTTTGACAATATTAATTCTTCCTATCCATGAGCATGGGATGTGTTTCCATTGATTCGTATCTTCTTTAATTTCTCTGAGTGTCTTGTAATTTTCAGAGTATAGGTCTTTGACACTAATGTTCATTTTAACATTGTTCATAATAGCAAGAATTGGAAAAAACTCAGGGGTCTTCATGAAAAACTGACAAATAATGTATTCAAACAATGAGGAAATTGAAGCATCAAAATGAACTAACAAAACTATTCATATTGCTGTTGGTCACTATTCCCAGCAAACTATTGAGTGGAACAGAGCAAATTGAAAAGAATTAAATATACATGCAAATACAGGCTGTGTATTTCTTCACAAATACATCCCTATGTAGTAAAACCATATAAAAAAGTTGTGGAAATTTTAAATACCAAACTCAGTGTATGGGTTAACTCTGGAAAATTTGTTCGTGCTGTTATATGATGCTTCAATTAACAATTGTACAAGAGGGAAAAAAATCTTTTCTCTCTCTTCCACATCTTAAGTTTATTGGGTAGGGCCCTGTAAAATATACAAAAGACAGATTAACAAGATTAACAAGAAAAAACCAACAGAAATTTATCAAGATACATTGCACATACTCATGGGAACACTCATAAATGAATAACTCAAGGGGTGGTTAGAACTTGGGCTTATACAGTATGTTAAAAGAACAATAAATTTTAAAATAGTGACAAGACAAAGGAAAAGACTGAGTTTTCAGGACAATCAGGGTACCAGTTAGGATACGGGTTGTCTTAATCACTGTGACTTTGTAGTAGAGCTTGAAGTTGAGAAGCAACTTATATATGGAAATATATATGGGGAGCAAATATATGGAAAGATGCATATATATATATATGTATATATATATATATGCATTAATGAAAGATAAAAATATTAGTCCTTTAGTAAAGTTTGTTACATACAGTTTTTGGTGCCCTCTTTGGGCTGATAAGGATCTAGAGTTGTCCCTGGTGATAAAAGTCTGTCTTCCTGGTAGAGATGGGATGGAGAATGCCTTTATAAATTTCTGTCTGGCTCTCAGGCAAATAGAGGGAGGGCTGAGAGTCTTTTTTGTATTTCCTTGTTCTCAATTGCCTTCAACTCAAAATGGTCCTTATGCCTAAGTGGCATATTTTGGGGTGGCCCAACATTTTATTCTTAATAAAAATAAAGGAAATATGGCAAATATTTAAGATTTGACAAAGTTGAACATTGTATACAAAGATATTCATTTAACAGTTCCCTTTCACTATACTTGAAGTATTAAAAATCATCTTATACAAGGGTAAATTGAGGCTCAGAGAGTTGTGATTTGTCCAATAACTTATTCTTAGTTTTTAATAGAGCTGATAAAAAAGAATCCATGTCTTCTAAGTTCTAATTAGTTATGTTTTCCTACATATTACCACTGGCGCAAGTAGAGAGGACCCAGCATGTCCTTCCATTCCCAAGCCAATGCATTTAGGCAAGGGAATGTACTACTTTATACATTTTCCCTAGAGGAGCAGGCTCAACTGTACAGAATTCACGGAAGATACTTTATCTTGCGTACCTCCCAAGGGCTGACTGACACTTCCTTTTTCTCCTGTGGTCCTAGGGTCGTCATTGTGATTGTCAACAGTGTGGAATTTATTTACTTTGTTCCAAAGGGAACATGTAGTGGGAGGTATTCATAATCCCCATCGGAAGATGAACCGTGGCTATCTATTACTAAATCTCCAAAGCTTCAATTGGTCAATTAGATGAAACAATGGTACTACTCCAATTTGATACAAAAAAAGGGCATCTATAAATATCACTATGTGGAAGAGATTAATTCCACAACAGAAAAACTGAAGAAATTAATTTACAGCTCTGATATGCATTATATCAGGTAAGTTATATCTGAAAAAGATATACATTAAAAATAGCTTGTGTCTAGCTATGTGTTCACTCATTACATTGTGCCTTAGAGAGGATCTATAAATGGGAGAAAAAATGTATTAGAAGTAAAAAAATGAGTCAAGATGAGGTTGTTCATGTGTCAGCATGACTGGGAGAACTGAGAAATTATGTAAAAAAGAGAAATATTCTTGAGAGGTTCTGACAAACTGTGATTGTACTTAAGAAAAATCCATTAGGACACTCTCACTATCACCTAACCAAATTAAATAAACATACAAGTCAAGAGTATATCTTTCTTTGTGGATACATGCCTATATAGGAGAACTATTAGAAAAGTATGGTAATGTTAAATACCAAACTCAGTAAATGTTTATAGTTGTGCATCTTTGCATTAATGACTTATGCAATGATTAAATTATTAATGATGAAAGTGAATGAGACAGGATAAATTTAACTCTCTAGAATTAGAGTGAAAATTTCTTCTTTTTAAAGTATCTCATTTCTATCAATTTTTAAAAGCTGGTAAAATATAGTTCTAATACAACAAATAAAGTATTTTCTCTATGCTGCAATTCAAAAGGATTATTTTATTCCTTTTGCATTTTGTGGTTTGATTATTGGCACTGGTTTTAATGACAATATGAGCTTATATTACTAATGAGATGAAATATTTTTGTCCTATGTAGAGATGAAGGTTATAAAGGTGGTTTATGGTCTGGCAAGTTTGAGACCATTCACTGGGAAGGCCTCTGTGCACAGGAAGATTAGAAGGTAGAAATGTTGAGTAAATGACAGATATTAAGTGAAACATATTTCAATTAACACTAAAACACATTTACAGAGAATATTCCATGCACATCTTTATACCAAATCCTGTGACTGATATATAAGAAGCACAAAAATGCAAGAAGCTGTTGATATGGCCGGGAAAGAATATCCACATAAAAAATCTTACCTTCAGAGAGCACATAACATATATACAAGCAAAGGACTACAGCAAAATTGGAAAAAAGAGAAAATTCAACTTCAGCCTCTGAGAAGGGTTTTAGGGAGATGGCATTTGCATTGGAATAGATTATCTGTGAATCACATGAGAAAATGAAAATACAGTGCTTACCAGCCTAGTAAATGTACATTTAAATCAATAATCCTTTTAAATTGCAGCATAGAGAAAATACTTTACTTGTATTAGAACTATATTTTGTTTACCAACTTTTAAAAATTGATAGAAATGAGATACTTTAAAGAGAAGAAATTTTCACTCTAATTCTAGAGAGTTAAATTTATCCTGTCTCATTTGCTTTAATCATTAATCATTGCATAACTCATTAATGCAAAGATACACAACTATCTGTCTATCTATCTATCTCCCTATCTATCTATATCTATCTATCTATCTTTGGTTTTTGCTAGAGAGCAGTGTACAGTATAGGTAAACCAGACCATATATGCTTGGCTGTCATGCTAAGGACTTTCAATTTTATTTTTTATTTTTTATTTAAGTTGTGATACGATGTTAAAAGTGAGTGAGGTCCAGGAAACAGTAAGGTTTACAACCTGAGAGAATAATAGTGACAGTTACATAGAAAGAAAAGTTTAAAGGGAAAAAGAGCTGAGTTGTGACTTGAGATCTAAAATGGCTATGTAGCATTCACAACCATAAAACTTGGTCAGTAACATGCTTGGAATACTGGAGTGTGGTGAGAAATGGCGCTGCAAAGTTAAAGGTCATCACACAGAAGTGATAATTGATGCCAGAGAGCTGAATGGAATGCCCAAGGAAGGCAGAGAACACATGGGAGAGAGGAAGAAAGACTCATAAGGATACAAAGTGAGACCTAAAAAGAATTCAAGATGTGCAGAAGTGGGAAGAAGAAATTTGGCTAGGTTCTTTGGAGAAATCTTGTAAGGCTGTGTATGGATGACAGAGATAATATTAAAAATTCTGAGATGAAAAACTAGGAGTTATTTCACTTAAGAGTACAGGAAAATTAGCTATTATAATTTTGAGGACATGATAAAAAAGTTTCCTTACTGTGGCAGCAAAAGGCATGGCTGAATGTGGCATGGTCTGAAAATATGGAAAGGAACTAGAATGGTAACACAGATCTTTCAAGAAATTTATTGTAAAAAAGAATAAATTAAGGGGTAAAAAACAACTAAAGAAGGTAGAAGAATTTAGGTTGTTTTTTTTTTTCTCTGATGAGTCAGACTAAGCACTTTGTCAGTAGATGCAAAGTTAAATAAGAGAGGGAGAGACTAAAATGCAAGCTAAAGATAGCTTAACTCAGTGGCCTTGACTCTCACCCCACCTGACACTGGTAATGTCTAGATATTTGGTTGCCACACTTGGGAAGAAAGTGCTATTGGCATCTATTGGGTAAGCCACGGATGCTACTAAACATCTTAAGTGCACAGGCCGTCTCTGTAACAAGGATTATCCAACCCCAAATGTCAATAGTGCCCTAGTTGAGAAAAACTGGCTTAACTGAAGAACAAATATTTCACAGTAGTTGGAAATACTAGAATCAAGAGCATGTATTTTCAATTTTAGCATAATGTAAATGGTATGGGTTTCATATCATGAAACTGAACCTAAAAGACTATGATGTAGTATCAGAGAGATGAACTCTGGAGCCAAAGGTCAAGGTTCAAAACCTAGCTAGTTGACTTTCCAGCTATGTAACTCTACAGAAGTTACTCATCATCTCTGTGATTCTGCTTGTGAACCAGGTTTAATGAGGGTGTTTACCATGGACTATGATAGGAAGATTCAATTAATATACATAAAGTGCTTAAAGAACAGTGCCTGGCACTTTGCTGGTAAATTAGCAAGTGCCTGGTACTTAGTAAATGTTAAACATTACTTTTATTATCTGATTTCAAATCCCCGCTAAGATTAGGCAGCCCTTACTGTCTGCCTAGAGATTACTAAACCTGCCAGAGCCTTGGTTTTCTCTTCTGAAGTTCAGGAGTAATAATGCTTTCCCCTCAGGTCTGTCATAAAGATCACTTGATACAAGACGAATGCAAACAACTAACTCAGCAGATACTACCAGCAGGGTCTTGACAAATCCAAGCTTTCTTTTCCATTCTCTTTCAGATTTTAGTATTATTCATCAGTCACTAAAAATCTACCACATTCTTTTATTTATATATATTACATTCATATAATAACCATTTTATTAGGTTGAATTCATCATTTTACATAACAAGTTCATAAACTTGAACAAGAATAACTTCATTTTAGAAATGAGGAAACAGAGTCAGACACAGGATAAGGTATTGAGAATCTTCTCAATTATAGCTCCCTTATATATATTATAAACACTGATTCATTGTTGCTAAAGCATTGATTTAATTTTTATGGGTCATCTTAAATTTTTGCTCTGACTCCAAAGTCCACTTGGAAATACCTAATGCAGAATGTGGACCAAGATGTGGCATATCCAAAATGTGGAACAGTGAAATGTTTCTCTGAACATTCTTCCCGTGAGTAAATGGAACCATTCTCCACTTGACAGCTTCCCTGTGGGGACTGCAATTACACTGTAGGGTCAGACAACTTTCCCCTTCTTCCTTTCTAGGTTATTTGACTGGATGATTAATTGAGTTGACATACAACAGATTAACAGGAGAAAAACAAATTTAATTTTGTATATCTGGGAGCCCAATAAAAAATATGAGACTCAAAGAAGTGACCAAAGCAGGAAGTTTTTATGCCTTTTAGACAAAGGAACAACAAATTTGTGAAGAACTGAGAAGACAAAGGGTTTGGGGTTAGGGTAGTAAATGAGTGAAGAAGTAACAAGGTTTGTTTATATAGCCTCCTCAGCTGTAAATTCCTTATCTCTAGTGATATCTTCTTTTCTCTTGGTGTAAGGAATGCACCTTTTGCATGGGAGATTTATCACTTGGGGAACAAAGGAGGGACAGAGTGTCCTTCTTGCACTGGCTGTTTCTCAAGTAAATGTAATTCAAAATAATCAGTATGTCAATGTGCCATATTTTGGAATGGCATATTCTGCTCCCCTTCAACATCCACCTAAGTGAGAGGGTATGTTGATCAAAGGATACAACGTTTTAGATATGCAGGATGAACAAGTTCTGGAGATCTAATGTACAGCATGGTGACTATAGTTAATAGATGACTGTATACTTGGAGTTTGCTAAGAGAGTAGATCTTCATTGTTTGCACGAAAAAAAAAAACAAAGGTAACTATGTGGTAATAGATATGTTAGTTAGCTTGATTGTGGTAATCGTTTCACATTGTATATGTAAATCAAAACATCACATTGCTTACCTTAAATATATGTAATTTTTAAATAATTTGTATTGTGGTTTATTGAGTTTCCAACATTTACATCAACTAATGAACAAAGAGAAGATCTAATTATGATTATGCAACAGAATAATATATGTAATTTTTATATGTCAAATATTATGTCAACAAAGCTGAGGGGAAAAACGAGAGGTGAGGGTTGTTTCCTAGGACATAGGCAGTCTTTGGCTTCTTGTATGAAATGAGTAAGCAGTAGAAGATGTTTGTGCCCTTGCATGGGGCTAGGATGACATCACACTCTTAGGTTCCTTACTAAAAACTGTGGTCCAATTAATTGTCAAAGCTAATACAATTTCCTAAAATAGAACTCATTGAATATTTTCACAGTTCAATGAAATTAGATTTATATAGTAGAGCTATATTTTTACAGGAAGAAATGAGATGCAAATTTGAAATAACTATTAGGATTATTCTGATTCCAAATAAAACATATTTTTAGGGGCATGGGACATTTACAACTTCATCATTTTATTTCCCCATGCAAAAATAAATCCTAAAACAATGATTCTTTCATTAATTATAAAGCTGTATTAGCAAGGTCATGGAGAACAATAAGCAGGGGAACACAAGTTTGGCTTAAATCTATTTTTTTCCATCTTCCCCCCTCTCAGTTTTATTGAGAATAATTGACATACATTACTGTATAAGTTTAAGGTGTACAGTATGTTGATTTGATTTACATATATTGCAATATGATTACCACAATAGTTTTAAATCCATCATTTCATGTAGATTCAATAAAAAAAGATCCTTGTGATGAAAACTCTTAGGATCTACTCTCTGAACAAATTTCTGGCCTAAACCTAATAATTTTGATGGGCAAAGAAAATGGAAAATTATGGTAGGTACTAACTATGTGCTAAATAATCAAGCAAAAGTGAGTTTTAGATAATTAAGGTAAAGTTATAGTATGAATTTAAAGAAGAAATCCAGATGAATGATTGACAAACTGAGTTGTTAACTATAGACCTGGATAATATATATTTAACAGTATTTCCTTAGTAGGAATTGTCTAAGTTAATTGTTTAAATATGATTCCTGCAATAGCAGTAAGGCAAAAAATTTTTGTTAATATGGGGACATTTATCATATTAACAGTGTCTATTAAATTACAATTACTTTGATAGAAGAATGTTATGAGTTATCATCTTTAAACTTTAAAACCTGTAAAGGTGGGTTTCTCCCCTTTTTGAGATACTGAATTAAAGCTCCGGAAAGATAGTCTAAAGTGAAACAGTGTGACTTTACACCACACAATAAACATCAAGCCATGCATATCCTTGGAGAGTTAAAGAGAATGTGTACTTAAGGATTTAGTACAATTAATGATTGAAAATGACCACAATACAAACAGATCTAAATTATTTCTGCCAATCCACAAGGCCTGAAGAGTTGGTTTTAAGTCACTCTTTTAGTTTTGTGACCATGATTCAGTTCACAGGTGATCTTATTTACTACTGTGTAACAATTTAAACTATCCAAAAGATCAGTTCTAATGAGACTGATAAAATTATTCGGCATTGTTTAGACATGATCATAAGCTCCTTCTTACTCTCCAGATACATTATCATATTCTTTCAAAATTGTTTATTCAGCAAATACACATTACATCTGGGATCTCAGAATCCTTCATGTCAGAGTGTCCTTAGTTCGTAATTTTAATGCCTTCTTATTTCTCCTCCCTTAGGAGTGTTTCAGAGCAAGTCTGCAGCCTGAATCCATGGATAAGGTCAATTCTTCAGTGGTGTCTGAGTTTGTGTTGCTGGGACTCTCTAGTTCTCAGGAACTCCAGCTTTTCTTTTTTGTTTTCTTCTCGGTATTGTATGTGGTCATTGTGCTGGGAAACCTTCTCATCATCATCACAGTGACTTCTGATAACAGCCTGCACTCCCCCATGTACTTTCTCCTGGGAAACCTCTCCTTGGTGGACATCTGTCAGGCTTCTTTCGCCACCCCTAAGATGATTGCAGATTTTCTGAGTGAACACAAGACCATCTCCTTCAGTGGCTGCTTAGCCCAGATTTTTTTCATTCACCTTTTTACTGGAGGAGAGATGGTGCTACTTGTCTCCATGGCCTATGACAGATATGTAGCCATATGCAAACCCCTACACTATGTAGTCATCATGAGCCGAAGGATGTGCACAATCCTGGTTATGATCTCCTGGACTGTGGGCTTCGTGCACACATTAAGCCAGTTATCATTTACCGTGAACCTGCCGTTTTGCGGACCTAATGTAGTAGACAGCTTTTTTTGTGACCTTCCTCGACTGACCAAACTTGCCTGCCTGGACTCTTACATCATTGAAATACTAATTGTAGTCAACAGTGGAATTCTTTCCCTAAGCACTTTCTCTTTCTTGGTTGGCTCTTACATCATTATTCTTGTCACTGTCTGGTTTAAGTCATCCACTGCAATGGCCAAGACGTTTTCTACACTGGCTGCCCATATCACTGTGGTTATGTTATTCTTTGGACCTTGCATCTTCATCTATGTGTGGCCCTTTACCACTTACCCTGTGGATAAAATTCTTGCTATATTTTACACCATTTTCACCCCCATTCTAAACCCCATTATTTACACACTGAGGAACAGGGATATGAAGGCTGCCATGAGGAAGATTGTGACTTATTACCTGAGGCCCAAGAAAATTTCTGAAATGCCACTAGTAGTGAGGAATTCCCTTTATTAATATACAATTATTTCAACTTCCTCAAATCAGTACTCTGTCTATTAAAAATCTTCCATGTGTTCTTGTGGCATGTCTCAACTGTGGTGAAAGTAATGAAGACAATGATATGGACAGTATTCAATGGATATTAAAAAGTATTTTCCTAGATATCACCTAAGCAAAAGTTAAATACCAGAAAACTTGAAAAAACTATGTCATGATTATTGGTTCTGGAAATAAAGTATGGAATGGCTATCTATGGACACTATCAATGCATACACTGTTTTAGTTACAGGTAAATAAGAATATGATGGAAAAAAATTCAGTACCTGATTCTTTGGTGGGCATAAGCTGTTTTTCTGATCTTATGAGTTTCCTAATTTATACGCCTGAAAAATCAACCATCTATCTATCTATCTAATAGTAATTAAGAATTTAACTATGAAACTGAATTTTCCCAACCAGGGGATAGACACTCTACTGATTTAAGACAAATGCATACACTTAAGTCGAGATACTTAAATTATGAGATCCCTCCCCCAACATCAATTACACCTATCTCATGTTATTTTCCAATAACTAACAATACTTTAAAATATGGAATTATACATAATCAGGAGCTGGCATTTCAAATCTTTCATCTAATGTGATTTCTCTGATCAGTTAATTTCAGTTTACTCTGAAATTATGGGTTGTAGAAGAGAATTTTTAAAGCTGAACTATTTCAATGCCAACTTTTTAGTCTGCGTTCTGAGTAGCTGTGCAGCCCTCTTTGCATTTGGACCAAACATGGAGTTCTTAGTGAAAGTGAGTCAATGTTAAACATACATCCCAACTGCAACCTGGTTCCCACAGGACTCCTGGATCTCTACCCTGGACTCTAGGGACCATTAAGGGATTTATTAATGTTGATTAGAGTTTTTAAGTTTATTTTCCTAAATCTCTCAATTCATAAAAGGTAATTCTCCTTTATACCATGAAAACACTAGTCTTGCTCTTTGTTGTTTTCCTTTTTATCTTCTCAATTTCAGCTAATTTTTTCTGAATCCATCCCTAATAGAGCCATCATTAAGTAAAGTATTAAGAAACCTTGGGAATTTCCTCTTCTCCCATCCCACCCAAATTTTACTCTCTCCACAGCATTCTAGCTCTTCTGAGACCTGATACTTTTTGCTCTTTTCTACTTTCAAAATCTACCTTTCAGTAAGGGCTGCATAACAGTAATTTATACATCAGTGTAAACATAAATCCATATTACCTCTTCCAGGAATTTGTACTTATTTCTTTCTTTCCAATTTTAGGATACAATTTTATTAAGAGTAAGTGAAGAGAGTTGGCAGTTTAGATCTAGACTAGGGACAAGCAGCAGTGATCTTACCAATGTTCTCGGACTTAACACTACGTAGGCTGCCTCTCACTGTGTTCAGAGAGGGAGGCCCAGCCTTACCATTCTTCTTGAATGAAGGACTATGTACTGTATGACTTTCTCCTAATCAGCCTAGAGCATCAAAGCATAAGGGAAGTAGGATTCATTAAAAAGTTTATTAATTCCATCCGTTTTTTTGGTTAATGCTAGGTGACTCAATTACAGTAGCATGAGACTGAACTTTTTTCTAAGTGTTTTATGAAATGGTTACATTAAATCCAATCGACAATGAGAATCAATATGCTAAGAAATTCAGACATTATGTAATCTGGTTAACTGTATTAGTTATTAGCTACTCAAGTACTCATGATATTCTTTGCCTCAGAGATTCTTTTGAAAATATTATTTTCATAGCACTCCTTCCCAAACAACAGCATAAACATTTAAACATAAGATTGTTATATACTATTTATTATATACTATATAACATAAGATTGTTATATACTATTTATTACATATTATTATATACTATTTAAAGTAATTTGTTTCATGTAAGTCAAATATAAACATAAGTTTAAAATATTTCCTTTTTTACTTTTAGGATTTTTATGTAAAATTGATAAATCTTGCACAATTAATTTTACTTTTGTTCAGTTGTATATTTTAATATGAAGGCAGTTGATTTTTAGTTTGAATAAAATGACTTTGTAAAGTGATCTCTGACATGGAAACATATGCTATCTATGATATTGAATTAATCTTAAATTGAAAAGATAAATCTGCTTGTCACCTTTACCCTGCAGCTTTAAAGAACCTTACCATGCCAGAAGCTGCACCATGTTATGTTACTACATTTGAGTGTCATACATTCAGTAATAAAAACAAATACATAAAACCAAGAATTCATAGACCTTAACAAACTTTTTCCCATAAAATATTTCAAATTACTCCAGTTGAAATGAAACAGAATGTCATTCACAACACTAAAACCAATGCATTTCAAACTTACTTTCTATCTAAAGGAAACTGTTCAAGGTAAATAGCATTGTGTTTCAGTTAGAAATGAGACATTATGCACAGTAGAATACCCTGTTATATTTTGTTTAAAATAAAACAAATCCTAATATAAATTGGTAATAAACTTTTTTATACAGACATTTCAAACTAATATGATATGAAAAAACCTTTTCCATCTGGTTCACAGATCTCTGTAGGTTTTTCCTGTACCACTAAGAAGCCAACAGAGAAATACATTTAACTGTAAAAATATGGCAGGAGGAGAAATGAAAATTTTAGTAAATGTAAAAATAACTTTTGAGCTGCCTGTCAGAAGAGTTGGATTTGAACATTAACTGCTTTACTATTGTGTGACCTTGAGCAGACTACTTGCTTTTAATAAGGTCATCATCTCTAAAATTCTTCAATTCCTATCCATTACTGTTAGAATAAAGGAGGGAAAAAAAAAACTTTCTTTAACCCAGTTAATAAGGCTCTGTATAATATGGTTTCTTACTTACACCACCATGCTAACCATACCCTTATTTGATTAATATATTTTTCCCAGATTGAACTAAACTCCATGAGAATAGAGACTTTGTCTATGTAAAGGAACATATTCCTAAAGTTTTTTTGCTAACTTGAATATTTAAAAATGATGAGAAGAGATGCTACCAAAAGCCAGGGCAGACTTGTTTCCTCAGCCTTCAGAATGTAAGTTATATCTGCTCTGTGTCTGAGCTAAGTGGATGAGCAATACCTTAGAAAAAGAACAGAAACTTAATGCTTATCTCAGAAGCTATTTAAAGGAGCTGATGTGCGGTAACAGAATCTAGGGAGAGATGATACGGCCTGGGGAAAGTGTACCTCAAGATGCTAGCTTAGGGTAAAAGGTGAAGAAACTTCAGTTCCCCTAAAGTCTAAACAACTGGCAATAATTCAAGTTAGCCATAGGGTAACGGAAAGCCTCAGGAGTACAATTTCCCAGAATGCAGAGCAACAGAGGCCTCCAGGAGAGACAGACTAAGCGATTGCAAAGGTACTTCAGGGTGGTCTTGAGTCAAGTTCAAATATTTCACCATAGGTATTTTACTGTTTTGACAAAAATTGTATTTCACCATAACACTTTTTTCTGGAGAAGATCTTGCTGCACAATATGCTGTATTTTCAATATCCTGAAATCCTTACATACATTATCTTGGGACCAAATACATGAAGGATACCACAAAGGGACTGAAATCCCAACAAAAAGTTGAAGAAAACCTCTCAACTCTGTCTTGTGATAGAGTTCTCACAGTTAAAAAAAATACATCAGTTATTACCTAGGGCCCCTGAAATATTTAGAGTTGGTCCATTTCTATAGTAGCTCCCTGTTTCATCACAGTATAGTTCTATCAAACTTAATGGTCACGACAATCCATACATTATACTAATCCACTGCACCGAAGGCATACAGGATTGAACCTGTGAGCAGAAAGCAACATAAAAGAGGGTAAGAGACAATCCCTATAATATTTTAGGGACCTGCCAAATCATTCAGGCTTTAAGGGTTCCAATGCTCTAGAGCAGGCTACATAATTACCCATAACGTATAATACATGTAACTTTGTTTGTATTCCTAACCATGAAAAAGAGGCACAGTGCTTGTGGGCTCATAGAGTTTTGGAGGCGGCATAAAGTTGCCTTGTAAACACTGCTTTGGCTCAATTTTAGATTGACTCAGAGGATTTTCAGTTTTCAATGAGTCCCTATACTAAAGTCCAGGCCTCAGTGCAAGCTGTCCAGCCACTCAGACTAGGAACCAGAAAAACCAATGAAATGGAGGTATCTATGATAAATTAAAAACATTGTGTAGATTCTTTGTCAAAATTAATTAGATGAGTAACAATTCTAACTCCTGGGGAAAAAGCCCTGCATTCTGCAGCACAGACCTGCACTGGCTGGAAAACAAATACTCGGATGCTATGGGACCTTATCAGAGACTGTGTTCCAGACCCTGGGTTCTCAAGTGACCATGCAAGTAGCACTGCTAAATAAGAACTAAGTTCTGTCAATTTAACAAGTCAGGGTTTCTAGCTATCCCAGCAGTAAACCATCAAGTATTGGAAATGGTACATCCAGGATTAGGCTGAAGCAGATAGAAAGGCACAAGAAATCAGCACAGATAGTCCAGATCCCTATTTCAATTACTTCTGTTCCATCAGTACCTTTTCATGAGTTCAATTTCACACCTTTAAAGAAGGGTTTTTACAGATGCTTTAGTTCTATGTCCTGGTGCAAGCAAAAAATGTCCTACTGCTGCTCAGGTGGCCCTAATAGGCACTGGTGAGGGAATATCTATTATTGGGAAGAGCCATAGACATTTCATTCAGTTACCAACTTTGGATGGAGAAGTGGTATTAAGTAAATATAAATATGAATTCCTGCACAATGGAAAATGCTTTGCTGTTTTTTTAGGAGTTTTGAAAGATCATAATTGGAAAATATGGAAGAGAAAAATGAGGATGGATCCGTGAATAGGTACAAAGTGTGTGGACCTTTGTATCTCACATTAATGCCCACCTGAGACTACAAGCATGGACTGCCTTTCATCAAGGTTAGTCTCCTAAGTACTACTACTACTCCCAAGTGCTTGATCAGCAGAAGGGACTGATATTGAAAACTCTATAGCGTCCTTCCTCAGAGAGACCACATCCATTGTGTGGCAAGCCAGTCACATCACATTGCCTCCTCTGCATGTGGGTCATGATCTGTCCTGACTGGAACCGACTCCTGCTCCAGTTATGGGTTTTTCTTCTCTGTCTACAGTTGCTCTCCCGGGATGTTATCTTAGAGTTTGCAGAGTGTGAGATTTATAGTTATAGGATTTTGGAATTACAGATAACAGTATTTACAGTAAAGAAGGTATAATTTATTGGATTCATGGGGAAGAGGTGTGACAACAGGCACACCATCATGGGATCCACCTATGTGGGCAGCTTCCAGCCATAAAGAAGAGTGGAGTGACGTATTAAAAAGGCTCAGGAGAGAGGCTAGCCTGGGGAGTACACCCAACATGGCTGAGCTGGAGAACTGCAAATGTAAATAATGCATTGAAGCAACAGTTAGTTTATAATTCTGTGTTACCAACAGCTAAAATACATCTAGGAAAGAAGAAATGGAAAACTGGCTCCTCTCCCCATAATTCCCATACACATTTGTGGATTTTGTGCTTCCTGTCCCAGTAATTCTAGGTGTTCTATGATCTTGCATTAAGAATACTGTGGGTGTTTACTGCTTTAAATATATTCAACAATATATGAAATGTTTCTAATTAGACTCTCATTGACAATAAGTAAAACTATGTTTCTCCCAAATCCTAATTATTCTGAAGCTTTTTCCAATCTGTACTAAGAGGTATTGTTATTGTTGTAAATTGTAAGGTATTTCTGTTCCTTTGAACTGTTTATGTATGCCTTTCTTATTTTTCTGCTTGGTTATTGATATTCTTTATTTTCACTTCTAACAGTATTTTGATTTATAAGGAATTAGTCTTTTGTTGGTCAAATGTGTTGCATATTTTCCCACTTGCCATTTTTATTTAATATTTATTGTGTTTTTTCTTTGATATAGGAAATCTAAAAAAGATAATTCAGTAAGTCAATAAATCCTATCCATTTGGCTTCAATGTCATGCTTAGAAAGTTCTTTCCAAGTCCAAGATTATAAAAAGTATTTCACCCATTTTTTTCTAGTTCTTTTATACATTTTTAAAAGTTAATCTTTGACCCCATTTAAATTCATTTTGTTATCAGAATAGGCATATATATAGAAATTTATCTTTTCCTACCAATTTCATTTATTTAATAATCTGTATTTCCTTGAGTTATTACAAACACTTCTACTATTATAAACTGTGTTTTACAAATATTTGGTTCTATTTCTGGATGCTATTCTGTTTCATTTATTTTTTGCCCTATATATATTTTAACATCAAAACATTTCTAATTTCAACTTTTCTGATATGTTTGGTAGAGCTTCTTTTGATTATTTTACACTTGCAAATATTTCTTACCTATTCTCACACATTCATCCTTCTAGTAGCCTTTATGGATTACTTTAGTGGTGATCCTTTTTTGGAAGTAAAAGAAACTTGACCAACTAGGCAGAAAGTAATTATCAAAAGAACTTAGCATTATCAATATGTTTGATGGTAAATTTGGAGAAGCAGCCTCAGAAAATGAGCAGAAACTATTAGAATCTAAGCAGCACAAAACACAGTCAAGATCATGTTTGTCTGATAAAAACAACTGTTAGGACTGACACTGGATCATCTCTGAAACATTGCTGCTGAAATCCAGCATTACGTTTTACTGTAATAGTTCCTCAATTGTACCTTTGTCATTCCATATCTCCCTTAAGATTCAAGTCCTGAGAAGCACCATCCCACTGTCCATACACGCCCACACTCTCTTTGAGAATTAGAGGAAGAGCTTCATGTACCTTTGATTCAGCAAAGGAGACTCAGTCCACCTCCCCACAGTTACCAAATGACTATCAATAGAGCTATAGATAGATATATACCAAAAATATAATTTTGTCAAAAAAGTTCTATAAATAATTCTATTTCTGATAGAAGCTACAGTATACTTATATTTAAATTTCATTTAGCTATATTAAACAAACTTTTTTGGCAAAACTGAGTCTCTCTAATCAATAAAAGATATATTCTTCCCAATATTTTTCATTTCTTTTTCAATGTTTTAAAATTTTCATAAGACCTGTGTGTTTATGATTAATTTTTCCAGATACCTTTGTATGTATTTTTTTGTTTGTTTCTGTTGTGAATGAAACCTGCTCTTCACTATATTTTCTTTGCAATTTTACAAAGTTTTTCTGGTTAAAATATATTTTTCTAATTTTTTGAAGATCACTTTTAATGCCAAATATTCAAGATATGAAAGCATAGAGAATAAAATTTTTAAAGAATACTTCCTAAAATTAACATTATGTATACAGTAAATATATTTGGCCATATTGGACTTTTAGAAATATTTGCGATATTATTCAGTTTAATAGAGTTTATACATAAAACTTGACCCCTACCCTTTTATTTTCTTCTCACACTGTTTAGAATTGGTATTATTCCTCTAGATGTTTTCAAACTTTTCTTTCTTGTGTCATTTTTGTTTTGGGCTTGTAAAAATATGCTCATAATAATTTTACCAATCTTACATTATGTTTTATAATCTTATACATATATGAAAATAATATAGTAATTTTAATCATTGAGCATATTCCACAACACTAAAATATATTTTTTCACTGTCAAATTTATAGATACTTAGGTTTTTTCCCCATGATCATCTATCTCTTTCAATCAATGCTGCAATATAGGCCATTGTTCATGCATCTTTAGGTATGTGAACATTTTACTAGGGGGTATACATGCACACACACACACACTCACCACATGCTTAGTGATAGGGAATCTTATTTTCAAATTTCCTTCTCTAAAGCATTTGAAATTTACATCTAAATCTACATCATAACTTTTGGAAATCTAGAAAACATTATAATAAAATATGGTTAAGATGACTATTGACATATTGTTGGGGAGAAATAGAAGCTTCGTCATGGAGAAGAAATGAGAACACTTTCAAATATTTGAAGGACCATTGAATTAGAAATAGATTTGTTCTATTAAACCACAGAGGTAGAACCAGTTGAGCACTCTAACAATAGATAAAACTCTCTTGGAAAGTGGTGGGCTCCTTGTAATTGGAGGAAACCACACTGAGGCTAGGTGATCATTTGTAAAATTGTGGGATTATTTTATTGACCAAAAGTTAGTGGTCAAAAAATTATTTTGCTGACTAGGAGTCAGTAAAAGTCAAATAATCTTTTGCTTTCGTATGTACCAACTAGTTGGTAAAAAATTTTTTTCTTTTCTTCTTCATTCCTGACAAGATAATTTCATTAAACATAATTACTCCCATTTCAGGGTGACATCAAATCTCTGAAGAGTGATTTCTCACTTCCCTAAGTGAAATCAGTTTCTTGGAATGAGGGCAGAGGCTTTATATCGCCTTAGCTTCGGATATTGTCATTGTATGGTCCAGGGCAAGAACGCTTACTACTTCAGAGCAGAATCTGAGGTGCTTGCTTCTGCTTAGCTTAGGACAAGTTAAATGCATCAAGTCAAGAGTATATTGCAAATATTTTCAGTATGAAGATTCATAGCAGAAAGTGGGAAGTGTAAAAAAAATACTGTAGAACCCCAAATTTGAAGAAAAGGAAGAACTGAAAAAATTGGGAGAAATTATTAAAAGTGTAAGTATTATACATGTATTGAACACATTGTTTGGACTAGACAAACAATTTGTTAACTGTCTTCTAGATGCAAAATCAACAACTAGAAGATAGCAAAAGGGAGGTTATTGTCTCAGTTAAATTGGAAAATCCATCTGGAAGAGGCAAGTACCTGTTTCCACCTCTGTTGACATGACTCCCACTGCATTGGCTTAGTCCTGATAATAATAAGATCAGTGTCTGATAAACAGAGGGAAGTAGGCTATAGACATTATCTGTCTCTGCCTCCTTTATGCTTTCTATTTAGAGAATACTTAATCATTTATTAAACAAATATTTATTGACTATCAAAATTTGCCTGGAATGAAAAAGGAGCTACACAACATAAAGTAATGGTCAATAAGAGTATCCTTTATTGCTTTTGCTGCTAGGCTTATAGGTAGTCAACTATTATAAGACAAACTGATGAAAATAAAAACTATGAATGTTTATGGTTTTGAAGTTCTATTGACATAATTTAAAGATGGGTATTAATGTAATATCAGTTACTATGTATCAAACTTGTTCTTACACTAAGAATGGGGACATTTTCTTACGGTGTATTTTTTGATCTGGAAACATTTCTAATTTCTGATCTCTAAAGTAGACTGGTGATGAAAAAGCGAATGATTCATTAATGAAGAAGCTTCTGGGTGCTCTGTGCATAGTCCAAGAAATTCTGGGTGACTTCTATAAACTCTGAGTTTCCATGACATAAGTGCCTCCACACTTAGAATTGTAGAGATGAAAATAGCTTTGGTAATAATTTTGTTCTATATTCTAAATCAGTCACAAAGCTACTAAGTGAAATATGTTATTTATCTCTACTAATGGGTACCTACTTTAATTATTAAGAATAAAATGAGATATAACATAGAACCTGGTCTATTCTACTTGGATTAAGAAATCAGAGGAAATTAGTGTGGAGAGGATTTTCTAGTTGTTTCCTGTATTTTGAAAAATGAAGACTGACAAACCTTATAATTTATTAGATATTGGAAAGATGGAATCGGTAGAAAATTAGGATATTTTCAGAAAATCTTTTTTTCAAAGATAAGATGATGTTTAAAAATTATATTAGTACCACTAACTTTATGTAACATGTTTTAACAATTAAGCATTATTTTCCCTCTCTTCCTCCTCCTCCTCCTCCTCTATTTTCTTCTCTTCCCTTTTTCATTCTCCTCTTCCAGGCTTTACACATGGATTAAAAACTGTAAGAATGTAAGAAGTCCCTCAAGGCATCAATTTTGTCTTTTTAAAATTAATAACTGTAACTCTTTAGGATATTTTTTAGTCTTAGCAATGGAAATCTCTTTCCTTTCCAAAGTTTTTGCCTCCTTTTTCCCCCAGCCCATGTGCATGAATGATAAGACATGCATGCCAGCACTGGCCCAAGTCTTCCACATGGAGATGAGAATCTTATGATGGAAATTTACACTGAAGTCAGTTCATGCTTCACTGATCTGCTTATATTCTTGAGTAACTTAAGTTTCTGTGTTCTTAAAACTCAGTATCACAACTCAAATGTAAATATAGAAGCCCCTGAAAGGGTAGGAGTTATTGTTTCAAGAATCAGGTTAAGTTTACATAATGGAAGTTTGTAACATTTAAGTTTTTTTTTTTTTTGGTCAATTTATGGTTACCTGCACAATTTTGCTTTTAAAGTTTTAAATATTTATTATATTAGTTGTATCTACCACTGAAGGATATGGGATGCAGATCTTCAGTGTAATGACAAATAAATACCTATTGTTTTGACTACTGTGGTTTTGTAGTACAGTTTGATATAAGGGAATGTAATCCCCCCAGCTTTATTCTTCCTTCTCAGGATTGCTTTTGCAACTCAGGGTCTTTTGTGGTTCCATATGAGTTTTAGAACTATTTGTTCTAGTTCACTGGAAAATGCTGTTGCTATTTTGATAAGGATTGCATTGAATCTGTAAACAGCTTTGGGCAGGATGGCTATTTCAATAATATTAATTTTTCTTATGTATGAGCATGGGGTAGATTTCCATTTATTGGTGTTTTCTTTAATTTCCCTCATGAGTGTCCTTCTTTGTCTCTTGTTTTGAAATCTACTTTGTCTGAGTACTGCTATTCCTGATTTCTTCACCCTATTATTTGCATGAAATATCTTTTTCCATTCCTCCAGTTTTAGTGTGCTTAGTTTAGTCAGTTTGGATCTGAAACAAGTCTCTTGTAGGCATCATATAGATGGGTATATTTTTCTTTAATCCATTCTGCCACTCTATGTCTTCTCATTGGTGCATTCTGTCCATTTTTAAGGTGATTACTGATAGAGATGTACTTATTGACATTTTATTAATTGTTTTGTGGTTGTTTTTATAACTCCTCTCTGTTCCTATTTTAGCCCTCATACACTTTTCTTGTTATTTGATGGATTTCTTTAGTGTTGTGGTTGGATCTTTTCCCTTTACTTCCTACCTCCCTCCAGCCCTCCTTTCCTTGTGTATCTATTGTAGGCTTTAGTTTTGTGGTTACCAAAAGTTCAAGGATAGCTTCCTAACTATATAACAGTCTACATTAAATTGCTGAAAACTCTTTATCAAACACAATCTAAAGGTACTTTTTTCTATATCTTCCTCCTCTACACTTTATGCATTAGATGTCATAATCTGTACTTTTTGTGTATCCCTTGACTGATTCTGTGAGTAGTTTATTTTGCCTCTTTGGTTTTAATTTGTACTTGCTTGGCAATTAACTAGTCTGCTACCTTTACTGTGGGTTCATTTTCTCTGGTGACAACTATTTACCTTAGGAACATTTCCATTTACCGTAGTCCTTTTAACATATCCTGTAGGGATGACTTAGTGGGGATGAATTCCTTCAACTTTTGTTTTTCTGGCAATCATTTAAACCTTGCTTCAAATTTCAATGATAATCTGTTGGGCAGAGGATTCTTGATTGAGGTCTTTCTGTTTCAGTACATTAAATATATCATGCCACTCTCTTCTGGTGTGTAAAGTTTTTGCTGAGAAGTCTGCTGATAGCCTGATGGGATTTCCTTTATAAGTAAGTTTTTTCTCCCTCTGGCTGCTTTCAGTACTCTCTCCTTATCCTTGATCTTTGCCATTTTAATTAATATATGTCTTGGTGTTGTATTCCTGGGGTTCCTTTTGGTAAGGGCACTCTGCACTTCCATGAACTGTATCTATTTCCTTCCCCAGATTGGGCAAGTCTTCAACAATTATTTCCTCAAGAGACTTTCTATCCCTCTTCTCCTCTGGTACACCTATTATGTGAATATTCTACCATTTGGATTGATCACACAGTTCTCTTATTATTCTTTCATTCTTAAAGATCCTTTTTTCTCATATTCCTGGCTTCATTGTTTTCCTGTTCCCTAATTTCCATTTCATTTACAGCTTTTTCAACCTGTGATAATCTGCTATTAAACCCCTCCATTGCATGTCAAATAGATACTGTATTCTTCAGTTCTGTGTGACTCTTCTGCAGATCTTCTATCTTTTTCTGAAGTCCTCCCTAATATCTTGAATTTTCCAGTAGATCTGTGAGCATGTTTGACTTTTACTTTGAAATCTTTATCAAGAAAATTGGTGATTTCCATTTTATTCAGCCCTCTATCTGGTGTTTTGCCTTGTAGTTCTTTTTGGTACATATTTCTCTGCCTCCTCAGTCTGTCAGGGTTTCTGTTTCTTCCTATGTGGTAACAGTTTCATGAGGGAAACGCCCTCTAGTGCCCAGAAGCTCAAGCCTCTTTACTTTCCAGCGCGTTGAGTGCCGCTGTTGGCGTGCAGCGGGTAGAGCCACCTTTCTGTCTGGCTTGTAGTGGTCTGATTCTGGCTGCCAGTTTGCTTTGGCCATGCCTTTGTGTTCAGTGCAGAATTCTCTGCTGGAGTTGCTGTGTGTGGTGCCACCTTCTGCCCATCTTGCAAGAATGGCAGGGCCTGCAGGTGTACAGGACCCACCCAGCTCTTGGGGCTGGATTCTGCAGGCACCTCTCCATTGGGCTGAAACAGAGCCGAGAAAGCTGGAATGATATCCATCTGCCTACCCAGCAACAAATTCTAACACCACTGCCGAGCCAATTGGGCCATCTGCTGGCCATATGCAGGGAGGAGCCTCGGGTTCGCACCACAGGACGTGCTGTGGGTGGGATTGCCCTCTGCCTGGAGTGCAACAATGGTGGGGGCTTCAGGTGTACAGGACTGGCAACAGTGGGGAGGAAGGAGCTCTTGGGTGTGGCACCTTCAGGCACCTCACTGGTTGGGCTGAAATAGAGCTGAAAAAGCTGGCAGGGTCTCCCTCTGTCTACCCAGCAGCAATGTCTGACACTACTTCCAGGCCAAGTGGGTTGTCTCCCAGCCATATGCACAGTGAGTAGTGTGGGGCTGCGTTGCCAGGGAGGGGAATGGAGCATCTGGGGCTTCTGAGAGTTCCTAACCTGTTGAACAAATGGTGGGTCAGGGAGGTATCATCCATCTGCCCTTTCTACTGAGAAGAGACCTCTGTCCAAAACTCGCCCCTCTATCACCCCTCCCAATGCTGGGAAGTCTTTCAAATTGCCTACTTTTCTTTCATCCCAGGTGGGCCAATAGAGCATTTATGTTCTCCACAAGCAGCTGGAATCTCAGTTCCCTGAGTGTTCTGCCTGTCTTTAATGCCCAGCCGTGCTAATCACCACAACACCATGTAATGTGGACTCGTGCTCCTGGAGCAGATCTCCAGGGCTTGGTGTTCAATGATCCTGAGATCCTACCCACTCCCTGCTCCATTCCTCTTTCTCCCACCTGTGGGCTGGTGTGGGGGAGGACTTGGGTCCTGCTGGATTTCGGCTTTGCCAATTTACCCTGTTCTGTGAGGTCTTCTCTTCTTCTCCAGATGTAGGAAGTCTGTTATCCAGTGTTCAGGTCATTTTCAGATTCAGCTGTATTTGCTGTATTTTCATGTTTTATGTGTTTTGGGGAGGGGTTTCCACCATGCCTTACTATGCCATCTTTTGCCCAATGCCATGTGCCCAATGTGTCCACAAGTGACTCTTGAACATATTAGTAAATTTTAAAACTATCATATAAGAAAAAATTCAAGTATGAACACAAAGCACTGTTCACCTATGTGATTGGAAATGATCCAAAAGTCCAATAGTATACTGTGCTGATAAGAGTTTGATAAAACAGGAAACATCAAGCATAGTTATTAAATCTCTAAATTGCTAGAATATATGGAAGGAAATTTTCAATATCTATTAAAATTTTTAAATTTTCATTGGTAACTAATACTTCTAGTGTTTTATCTTACAGATATGCCCATATACATATGAACCAAAATAAGTACATATTATTTATTACAAGCATTGATTTTAAGAACAAAATAGTAAAAGAAACTCTAAATATAGAAACCTAATGGACAGCTGAACTATATTATTGGTATTTCCATAAAAGAGAATCCCATGCAGTGAAAAATAATTAGGGATCAGCTGAGGCTTTGATCAATTTACAAGGAACAGAAGTGCCCCAGATTAAGAGAGGGATAAAGAATATTTTATTGTAGAGTTTTGGAGGTATGTAGGATTGTTATAGGTAATTTAACCCAGATTCTTCACTTTTCACTGAGGAGATTCAAGCTCAGAGAATATAAATTGGTGACATAAGCAAGATTCTTTATACATGTCAGTCTTGCCTTCTACCAAGTTGCAGGTTTATATAATTGTATATCTGTGTGTGGGTTGCTGTTTTCATAGGTGTTTCATGAATATAGATATTTTGATAGGAATGTTGAAATTGAGGAGGTATTACAAATGCTATTAGAATCAATTATTTTCCTAACTATATAATTGGGATTTTTCTGGAGAAAAATTTATTGTAATTTATTGTTAGATTACTCTAGATATGGATGCTTGGGTACTTGTGTAAAACTTTTTAAAAGGTGTTTCTCCTTTGCAACACAATAAATTGTGTCCTGATTCATAGTCCGAGAAAGTACACTCTCATAAGCTGACAGCTCAGATCCAGGCAGTGTTCCTTCCTTAAATACTGTTGGGGGATGAATAAGAGTGAACCAACAGAGTTATGACTGTTTTTATTCCACTTAGCATATATTCAGTTACATCATCTATAATGACCAAACAATCCCTCATTTAAAAAAAGAAATTGAGAATTTCTAATCTAATAATACCTAAAGTCATAATACCACTTTCTGAATGTCTAATAAGTGCCAATAACTTGAAAGTTATATGGTGTGTCAGTATCTTATTCCCATTTTATAAATGATGAAATTGAAAGGTTAAGTGGAAGCCAGTATTTTAATGCTTGTATGTAGAAGATATAGGCTGTCAGTCAAAGTCTGTTAGCTACCAATTTTAAATATTTACATTATTAAAGCCATTTTGTTAAAAATTACAATAAAACAAGTTCCTATACAGAAAAAGTGTGGCCTCCACCGCCCACCTCTATATCATTTTGAGAAATAACTGCCAAAATGTTTATAAGTATCCTTGAAGGGGTTTCCTGTTATCATATCATATTAACTCACATATACATACAAAATTAGTTTTCATGTGTTTGGTTTTCTCTTTTTATGTAAAAGGAAGTGTGTTTTCTTTCTGCTTTCTTTTAAAGAATGTGTCCTAGAAATCTTTCCTTTGTCAGTCATAGATCTGCTGCATCTTTTTCACTCCTCCACAGCATCTTATAATTTATTTATCCATTACCTTATTTAAAGATATTTAGGTTTTCCACTTTGTTTGTTATTGCAAACACTGATGTACTGAACAACCTATGTGCATATTTTCACATAGAATATATGCAAAGATACATGCATTTTAAATCTTACTAACTACTAGGAAATCACCCTGTAAATGAGTTACACTAATGTACATATCCAGCAATAGCATATAAAGGCAACCATTTCCTCCCTTTCTTGCCCAAACTAAATATTATTATTTCAGCACCTACAATTTACTAGGTTCTGTGGCAGGTGCTGGGGATACAACAGTGACCCAAGAGACTCACGCCTACCATCTTGGAGTAGAGATGAGGGAAGGAAAAACAAAACACCAACATGTAAACAAATAAATAAAAAATTACAATTGTAATAGTGTTCTGTGGGGACAAACAGTGTTGTGAAATGAAAAAAGTTTAAAATTAGTAGGTCAGAGACAGGAAAGGTTTTCAGATATAACTGTTCTGTGTAATGACCTTTCATCTGGTACTTGAAAAATGAGAAGGATATAGTCTATGAAGAGCCTGACAAAACAATATTCAGACAGATGAAGGAGAAAGGGAAACTGCCTGAAGTAGAAAGGGGGGTTGTGTTCCACGAAATGAAAACAGGAGCTTAGTGACTGAGCAAAGGGTGAGAAGAAACGAGGTTGAATGCTAATATGCAAAATGAAAATGAGAAGGACCCTGTAAGGCAATTAGATTTCATTTCTACAGCAATGGAACATATTCACCATTTTTAATTCTTCGACTTATTCTGACTTTATTTTTAAAGCTTGCTCTGGAGGAACTGATTTGAAAAAGTCAGTGGTACAAGGTGGAGACGACTACTGCTAAGGCCTTTGAAAAAGAAAGAAGAAAGATAATGAAAGCTTAGACAGTGAGTTAACATGGAAATAATTTGATAAATTGGGAATATTTTGGAACAAGGAAAAGCAGGATTTGGAAAAGGAGTGAAGAAAGGGAAAGAGCTAAGTTTCTGGCTGAATCCACTGGTCAGCAGAGATGGCATTAGCTAGAATGGGCAGAGTCGAGGAATAGGTTTGGAAGCAGGAGAATTGAAATGTCTGTGAAATATTAAAGGAAAGATGTCAGGAAGGATCTTGGTCTATCAGTTGAGAACTCAAGAAAAGCCTGGGATCTTCTACTAGGCTTACTAAGTTTCCTGGGCCTCTACTCTGTGTATCAACATTAGCTATCTTCTCTCTGTCACCTGCTCTTTTCTGGAGACTTTCTTATTCCTTCTACTGCTCTGCGGTATCTTTTCAAAACATCCCAAAGCTACCTATGCGGATATCTAAGCAGTCCTATCTACTTATGCCCAACTGTTCTTTCTTTCTAATTCTATTGGTCAAGTGCCTGAGAAGTGACAAAATACTGGATTTTATTGGTAGCATATTATGCGGCATAGACTTTGAAAAACTTTATCACAAATATTTCCACGAAAAGAAAGAAACCAAAGATTAGAGAAAAGAACATTCTAATTCTCTTAAACCCACTCCCAGGTTTATACTTCTATTTTAGTTTCCATCAGGCTCTGAGGATATGGGTTAGTGCTCCCACTTTAAACAATGCAAAAGGCAGCATAAGGAGGGAGTAATTATTAAATAAGAGTAAATGGAGGTGTTGCAAGCTTCTAGGTCACTACATTTCCCCTGGGATATATGCCTCAGTTGCAATTACAGGCAAATGATTTAAAAGTTATTACCATCTTGTTTTGGGGGAAAGTGACAAAAATTGTGTTAATAACTCCCACAGCAAGATGACTCCACTTCACAAAGGAAGTTCTTTAATTGGCTATTGCAATCTGTGGTATTGGTTACCTGAGATGTTGGGGGCATGTGGTATGGTACTTAAACATTTGTTTTATGGGCTTTTGTGACTTACTGTTTTTTTTAAAAAAAAACCAACAGGTTTTAGAGGTTTCCCTTCTTCAGCCTCTTATAGCTTCACTGGGATTTATTTCAAAATTGGTATGTGGGATATAATCACATCAAGCAAAAAATTAAATGTGTGTGTTATCATTCAGAGAGTTAAAGAGATTTGGGGTGAAATTTATTACTAGTATTAAGACAACTTGAATTCTTGAGCATGAGAACTTGGAATATGTATATGAGATTCTAAAAGGTGAGAAAAAAAGCACCAACTATGTCTGATTACTGTCACTACTAACACAGGTGGTGGACTGAAGCCCTCAAGTAAAGGTGAGCATATTAATACATAGTTCTGAAAGAACAGAGATGATGACAGATAATAGAAATGGGCACACAACTGTGATTTTCATGTCCTCTGATAGAGGTTCTCAGTGATCAGATCTAAATTGGCAATGTAAAGTGGTTAAATATGTTTTTTTGTGTATTCAAACCTCCATTGACCAGGATGTGTGTCCTTGTGACACTAACTTTACTGCTAAGGTTTAACTTCATCTACTGAACAGTTGGGATAACAGTACTTCCTTTGCAGCATTGTTGTAATGGTAAATGGGAAAATAGATGAAACGTTTAGTACAGAGCTTTGTATGAAGTTTAAGAAAATACTGGCTGTTATGATTGGCAGAACTCTTTCCTCCCAGCAGTTTATAAATAAAGAATGCTATAACTTGGCCATTTTTCTTAGTGAGGATCTTTTCTAGCTTCTATTCTTTTTCACTATGTTGTATCACAGTTACATACATAGCTATGTTGGTTGCATACCAATGCTAGGCAACTAAATCAAGCTCTTCATATTCAAAAGCCTTTACCAGTTTGATTACTTATATACACAGAGACAAGAAGTCAGTTTCCTCATATAAATATGGTTATTTTCATTGCCGAGCTATTTTCTTTCTTTTCCATTTCTTTGATGGACTCTTTACATGTCTCACATCTCCAGCATCATAAAAACCTTTAAATTATTGCGTTTGTCAATCTGAGCTGAACAACCCACAGTTTGTTCAAAATGGGAAACTTCTATAGTTTGATCCTTTGCCTTGTAAACTTCACTTCTTTCTTTCTGCTTGTCTGGAATGTTTTTAATTGAATCTCCTTGCTCAGAAAAATCAACTTCCGAGTCCAGAAAGTACATTTTAAGTGGAAGGCTGGCTTCACATTCTGTCTAAATTTATCGTAGGTAGAGACCTTCCAATTACTTTAAAGTCAGTGACCAAGGAATGAGTATCCCTACTATGATATCCAAGCCAGGGTGCTATTTAGCACTGTGTTCTATTCCAAAGGTGATTTTATACTGAAACATCAAAGTACACCCTCCTTTCTCTCACAATAATAAACACTGGAAACACAATTCTATCGCTGGTTTACTCTGCTTTCTTTCTTTCAGCTTAGTGCTAAAGAACTCTAATGATTGGAAGTAATTCCAGGTAAATACAGACAGAACTATAAAGAACACTATCTGGCTTCTTTATAGTGTTTACTATAAAGTGTTTTTGTAAGACTTTGATTTCATTGTTTCAATAAATTATATATTTATTACAGAAATTATTATTTCATTCTCTTATTATATTATTTTAATCTTACTTTTTACCTTTTAAAGTCTCAAAGATGCAAATCTGCTCAGAAGCAGAAATTTTTCTATTCAAATTTGCCTTATCTGAATGGAGGATAATCTTTTATTATGTGATTTTTAATTTTAAAAGTATGTGAACTCAATACTTTATTTTCATTTTATAATTTACACAACTCTTTCAAATGTATGCTATAACAAATGAGTAAATAAAGTTCAGAAAGTTGTGGTGAATTGCATGAGCACATGAATCCTATTCGTTTGATCAGATAGTTATATCCCCAGGCCTACAGAAGGCTTGGTACATAATAAAGTAGGTGTTCAGTAAGTTGGAATGAATGAACAAACATTAACATAAAGAGGAAGTAGTGAAGCCACGAATTAAACCAGATCTTCTGATCTCATATTATGTGCATTTATATTATGACATCTTGTGGAAAGTTTCATTCTTTTGTTTCTATGAAGACAGGCTGATCACACAACTGTGAATAAGCAATATGATTATCACTTAATAAGGAAAAAATACTTTTAAAATGTCTGTAGAGAAATTCTGCCTGTACTTGTAGAACTGAACCAAGTCAGTTGAACAGAACTAATTGTAGACAAAGAGGAATGGTTTAAGATCAGAAAACTTTGGCTTAATAGAGTTACTGTTTTGCAAACTCTTATCAGACCTGGTATATACATAGTTACAGTATAGTAAGATGTCTTAAAAGGCATAAGATTCTGTGAGTTAATGCTAAATGGTAATTAGCAATTTTTATGTTTTTAAAGATCTCAACATTTAAGATTCATGCCATGAATAAGAAATGTATGTTAACCAGCCATCATTGAGTGTGACTTCAGACACACAGGGGACTTTTCCCAGCTTTCAAGATCTGGTCATGAGCTTCGCTTCAAAGGGTTCTTCCACAGAAGAACAGACCATTGCAATTTTATTCTGCCTGATTAAATGAGCACCATGCATTTACATGAAAATTTATAAAATGTTTTACACATTTGTTTATAGATGTTCATATGGGAATATAGAATTTGGGAAGATATTTTTAGACCCATACTTCATTCTAGAAAATAAAAAGGCTAGTTTTTAATGTGTGTCCTTATTTTAAGACTAAATCGATAATTACCTAAAATTGTGGGTGTATTTAAGATTTTAAGAATATGAAGTAGAATACCATTCAGAAAAGACAGTTACGCATGTCTGAAAATATTCATGTGTCAAAAAAAGATTAAAAGCTACATTTTCATTTGTTTAATTTCTAATAAACCTACCCAAGTTATACTGATGTTTCCCAAGAGAATTCTTAGTTCACATAAATAAAGTACTGCACATGCTTGTTATTTCCTTTGTGTCAAGGCTTGCTCCTAACTTCTTTCAGTCTTTGCTGAAATGTAACCTGCCTGGTAAGGCTTTTTCTAACCATCTGCTTAGTCCATGTCCCTTTGCTCTGTTTTATTTCTTCTACCACACTTACCAACAACCTACATAATATATTAATTTATTTTTAATTGCCTCTGCCAGCCCTGCCACCCTGTCTAAGATGTAAGCTACATGAATGTGGCGTACTTTTTCCTCCTTTTTTTTCATTGCTTTGTGTTCCGAGTCTATAAGAATGCATGTTATAGAACAGGCAATCTATATTATTTACTGGAAAAATTACATCAGTTCCATTATTTAGCAGGTTTTGGATAAATATTTTTGTTATAGTGATATCAACCTTATTAAAGAAAGATGTTATAAAATCATTAGTCAACAATAGTACAAATATAAATTTAAGTTGCAAATATATCATTCTAATTAAAGTTGCATTCAGTCCATCTTTGAATAGCAGGTAGCTGGTCAGACTAAACATTAGTAAATTCAACTGCTGTAACAGAGAAATCATATTGAGAAAAAGAGTGCAACTGTGATACTAAAAAACCTTGGATTAAAAAGATGTATGCCTCTGAGGTCCTAGGAAGATACTTCTTGCACTGCTCAATCATGTAATTCATTGCTGTAAACTTTGTTTTAATTCAGAAAAGTGAATGCAATCTGTTGCTCACAGTAATTTAACTTGTTAAAATTAATTTCTCTCTTGTCTTACTATTGCAGATATCACAAATACATGGCCACATCTCACTCCTTCCTCTGATGTCATTGATCAAAGTACCTGGACTGTTTATAGTTGGCTTAACTTTCCTCTCCCTTCAAGATTCTATAAAAGTCAGCAAGTTCGTTCTCTGCTATTTGTAATCTGAATGTGTAAGTCAGTATACATGATTTTCAAAGAACTGTTGAGATCTTGCACATGCCTAAAAGACATTAGAATGCAAATGTAAATACTCAAGTTCTTCTTTCCATATTGACTTATCTATAAGATCAATCTATATTGATCTATCCTGCCAATCCATAAATGCAAAAACAAATAACAATAATTCATAGAATTAAGTAAATAATCACAGAAAAAATAGCAATTTCTAGTGTGAATAATAGGATGTATCATTGTGAATAATTTATCATTATTGCAATTAATGCATCTATTTGATTTGTGAAATGATGAAGGGCTTATTATTCATTTTAACTATTTTTCTTTCTCTAGATAACTTCAGCAGCCCAGATTCAGTTAATGGATGGAGCAATAAGTCAGTGGTTACTGAATTCATTTTGTTGGGCCTGTCTAGCTCTCGAGAGCTCCAACTCTTTCTCTTCTTTACCTTCTCAGTGTTTTATGGAGCTGCAGTGTTTGGAAACATCCTTATCATCCTCACAGTAATTACAGACTCTTGCTTGCATTCCCCAATGTACTTTCTTCTTAGCAATCTCTCCTTTATTGATGTGTGCCAGGCTACATTTGCCACTCCCAAGATGATTGCAGACTTCCTCAGTGAACACAAGACCATCACCTTCCAGGGATGCATGGCACAAATCTTTTTCTTGCATGTTTTTGGGGGTAGTGAGATGGTACTTCTTGTGGCCATGGCCTATGATAGATACATTGCTATCTGCAAACCTCTGCACTACATGACCATCATGAGCCGAAGGGTGTGCATTATTCTGGTGGGGGTCTCCTGGACCACTGGCATCCTGCACTCAGCCAGCCACCTGGTATTCACAGTAGATCTTCCTTTCTGTGGACCCAGTAAGGTAGACAATTTCTTTTGTGACCTTCCCCTTGTCATCAAACTTGCCTGCTTAGACACGTATGTTTTAGAAATCCTGGTGCTCACCAACAGCGGTCTGCTCTCTCTCATCTGTTTCCTCCTTTTGCTCATTTCTTACACTATCATCCTTGCTACTGTCCATCGCCAAGCCCCTGGTGGGACATCCAAGGCACTTTCCACCCTGTCTGCCCACATCACTGTTGTGGTTCTGTTCTTTGGTCCACTCATCTTCATCTATATTTGGCCTTTTGAAAGCTTCCCAATTGATAAGTTTATCTCTGTGTTTTTTACTGTCTTTACTCCTCTCCTTAACCCCATGATTTACACATTGAGGAATAAAGATGTAAAGGAAGCCGTGAAGAAGCTAAGAAACCAGTATGTGGGTCCCAAGCAAGTCTTTTAAACAGCTGTGAGGATGGAATATAAATCCGGACTTGTCCTTTTTAATGTACATGTAAGACTGTTACTGTGTTTCTATCACAATCGGTCTTTCACTATTAGAGAACCAGCACCTGGCAATCTGAAGTTGGTAAATGCGTACAGAATTATTATGCATGTTCCAATATTTGTGGCTTACTTCATTTTCCCTGAAACAGCAACTACATATACTAAAATTCCTAAGTAGTTTCTCCCTTATCCAGGCACTGTTAAAAAAAAATCTTGCAGCATTTTAAAATCAGCTCCATATTAATGATTAACTAACTCATATGTCTTATTTGGGGTAGTACAGAGAACAATTTAGCATTATTTGAGTTAAAACAATTTGTTGTGACATGACAGGCTGTATGAAGATTCCCCTATTTTTATCAGTTATAACTTATAATAATTTCAGCTAATAACTTCTTTCCAATAAATAGTTGCAAATATTCCACACTCACAAATAAGGTAGTGATTTTTATCAAATCTGTTGTTTTATTATACTTACCATTTATGCTGAACTCTAAATACTAAAAAACTGTAGTAGCAAATATAGGATTGAGTTGTGCTACTCTGGATTTGAAAGAAATAACACAACAATAAATGTCACCAATTCCACAGTTCAAGTTACAAGGGTGCTCTACACTGTCCAGGAGAAGAGTCATAGCACTTATATACAGACACTCTTTATATCACTAATCATAAACCTACCATCAGTTGAAAATGACTGCAGGATATCTGACTAGTCAGTGATTTTCTTTAGTTAATTTCATTTGAGAGGGCAAATTTCAAAGTAGTCCAGATCACATATACTAGTAATTAGGAAATATATCCCATACTTACTTTAAGTGAAGCTTCAGAAGCATCCTACTTAATCATGAAAAGATAGAAGGAAGATCAGCATGATTGATTCAGTCCCTTTTTGGCCACAGAATCTGTCATTATCTTCACTGTATCACTGAATTCATGCCATGAGGACTTCATGTTATTTATGCTAGCTTTCAATTCCAACTTGTGGTTTTTGAGCTGAAGATGCGATTGTGTTTTTGTTTTTGTTACTTAGGAAGACTGTAAGTTCCAAAGATAATTGTTGTTCTATCTGTTACCATACTTGTCAATGTATAAAACTTCAACATGCAAGCATGGGCCAGTTTAGTGCCAAAAAGAGGATATAAATACCTTTATTTCCAGGTAAGTTCTACTGTTGTTTCATACCAGTGAGGTATTTGGACTGATGGAGCAGAAAACCAGTGGGAAACTAAATTGTCTGTAAGTCTCAGATTTTTACATATAGCCATCTGACCTTGTTTTCACGTTGAGTTGTCCATGCGGTGTGAGGTTATTTCACTGGATGTTACTTTAATAAACTGACATTGATTAAAAATAGACTGTATAAATATTATTAACATGAATAATGACAGGTATTAAAAAAGAGGCAAGAGTTATCACATGTTCAGTAAAAACTTTCAAACCAATCAAGATAGCTATAAAAAAAGTTCATTAACAGTTAAATAATAAGGGCAAGTAATGGATATGATAGATATTATAAAACAATATGTTGAGTTAACAATCTCAGTGTGGTAATGTTCAGTTTTGTTCAAATCAAAGAAACCCTACACATTTCAGCAATTTTTAAGCTAAATTTATGTCAGACATTGTAGACACATAAAAGAGATTAAGGAAGATCGATGGCCTCATGGAAATGCCTGAAAATTAAGGAAGCAGAGAATCATAGAGGTTTTCAGTGAAAAAGGGCTTACTCTGTATAAGATTTTCAGAATAATATGACTAAGAGAGGATGCTTAGCAGGCCTGCCTCCAGAAAAAAACCACTTACCTGACATTAACTTAATGAAATGCCCCAGTTCAAGTTTTGGCTCACATATTTATAGACCCAGAAACTCCAACTTGCTAATAGCTGAAAGCAACTTGAAGAAATTTGTCAAATTACATAAAAAATACAATTGTCAAACAAATTAGATAATCACAGCATTATGATTATATTAGAAGACAAATTATTAGTAGTTGTTTTGGTGAATCTCTGTTAAACTTTAAAGTTTTGGTTACTTAATTGACATGTGTAAAGTCATCAGACTGATACACTGAGACACCCACCTGAACAATGTTGGGATGGGTATGTTATGATTTGTCTCGGTGATACCCTCTCATATGTATTCATAAATTCTGGACTGCATGCAATCTTTCCCTAGGTGTGTTAATACTTCTCACCAATTTAAAATCAAGAGTCACTAGTCTAAGAATCATTGTAATTAGGAGCTGTATATATTCTCCTAGCCATTATATATGCTTATAGAACTTAACCTTCAAATGACAAACTTATTTTGTTATTTCTAAAGATTTATGAGTCAAATAGCATAAGCTGCAAATTTAAAGAGAAGACATACAAATGGAAAACAAAGATAGAAAAAGGAAATAAAATGTAAATTAAGTAAGAGAAGTGTCATGTCCACCAGTAGATTGATAAAGAATAACAGAAAAAAATAGTGCAAGCTAGGGCTGAAAATTTTGAAATATGGAAGATCTTTTTGGTCAAAAATTACTGAACAATTTCTAGAAAGTAATTTGGCATATTTGCCAAAACATGTTTGTATTCATGACCTAATAATTTTATTTCTAGAAGTCTTCTTTTTTAAGTAATTTATCTTCAAATTCTGAAGCACAGAATTAGTATGTGGGGGTAAAATTGCAATATTTCTAGAATCTCTCGCCTAGCCTTAGTCCATCTCTATATTGATAGGTGTTTACAAGAGGTGGAGAGAAGTAGTCCATCTCCATACCAATAGGTGCTTACAAGGGGTGGGGGAAGAGGTGGGGGTGCGCCAAGACTGGAGAGGTTGTTTTGGGCTTCCCAGACAGGAAGAGAAGAGAAATGGGTGACTGGGAGTAGCAACTTCTTATAAGCAAAAAATGGGTTTCTTCCACTTTATTTTTCCCTTGGACTGATTTTAGCTTCAAAGGTTTATTTGCCCTGGGCTGGGAACACATTTTCCCCCTGGAGTTACACCTTGCAGTAGTTGGCAGGACCTCTGAACCTGAAATATATCTTCATGGGTGTGATGCTTGGGCGGGCTACCCCTACTGATGGTGGGGGTATACATAGAGACCTCCCCTGTGGATGGTGGGGAGACCCTGGTGGTGGCTATGGGTTGTGGGGGTACCACCCTGTGGATATTGAAGCTTCACCTGGGAACCCTCCATCTGTGAGGCTTTCATTTGGGAAGACCCTAGTGGGGAATTGGTCTAGGGTAAACTACTTCCTAGATGGGTGGGGCTCGAGCATTCGGGGAGGGTGAAGACACCAGAAGCTGTGGAATTAGCCCTCCATGAGAAAGGAGATTGCTTAGAGGCCCTATGGTGGCTGGGATTGTGGGATTTTTGTTTCTCGAGGTATTGGAAAGAGTTACAGAGGAGAGAGACACACTTCAGCATTGCTTGGAGGAGCTGGTGGTGAACTATGGGATGCCCTTAAGAGAGACAGTTATTGAGAAGATGGGTCATGCTCCTGGAAGACACCTTAGCAGAGAAGGGGGACACAGCAGAAGAATTCATGTTGCAGGAGGCCGTGGGGTGGGGAAGGAAGGTGTAGTGCCTTCAGCCCCTGAGATGGTAGAAGAGAGATGAGGGGAGGTTGAGAGTATGGGGCTGAGGGTGGATCTGCTGCCAAGGCCGCATCCCAAGGTACCAGCCCCTTCCATATTAAAGGCCCGCCTGGTTGTAATTGAGGAAAAAAAATACAACTACAGGCTCCTCAAGGAGAGGATCAGACCCCTCCCCAGGTTGTGGGGCACTCCATGCTCTACCCGTTTGCCCAGGATGAGCTGGTGGACATGAACATCTGGTTTCAGCTGAAGCTGTCTAACCTCTGCCTACATGCTTTTACGTCATTGGGATGTGGGGGGTGGAAAACATTGCTATGTTGGGTTCTGAAATGGGTGACTGGCTTCCCTGATGACTCACCCTTCCCCCTATCAGCTGTTGCAAAATGTCTGTCACACCCCTGGGAATCATGCACTTCTGGATTGGCTGACAGCAGCAATCAGGGCAATTTGGCCTAGGAGGTTGACTTACCATACTTCCTCACTAGCTTGAAAATGTATGCTGAACTCCAGCAGGTATAACGAGAGTTGGCCATGGAAAATATCACCTACAATATGTCCCAGGTGCACTGGCTAGAAGGAAAGCCTGCTTCTGATGTAGTCCAATGATTACATCAGTGTTTACTGCATGAAGGGCAAAAGACGGTGTGGGCTGTAGCCTGTTGGTGGGCCTTGTCATTGACCTTTGAAGATGTCAGCAGAACCTGGAGTGCCTTGTGTGCTCTAAGAGTGACTTACACTGAGTCCTGCTGCAACATGAGATAATAGTAAAGGGGCCGATATCCCCTGTCAGGTGGCAGATAGGATATATTGGGCTTCTGCCCATATTAGAAGGATATTGGTATGCCATGACTTATATGGATATGGCTACTGGATGGTTGGTTGCCTTTCCTGCACTTCAGGCGGATCAGCAAATGACCAAAAGGGGCCTAGAGTGTCTCTTTGCAGTCTATGGCCAGTTGCAGGTGATTGAGAGCAATCAAGGCACCCACTTTACTAGACATGTGTTACAAGAATGGGTGTAGCAGTTAGGGATAATGTAGAAGTTTCATGTACCATATAACCCTACCAGGGCAGGCATGATAGAGAGGTACAATGGTTTGTTGAAATCTGGCCTGAAGTCAGGCACCAATAATCTATGGGGCTGGCCTGTTTGCTTATGGACAGTACTATGACATTTGAATGAGAAGTCCCGTAATGGAGCTTAGAGCCCTATGGACATGCTAACACACATTGCTGCCTCTTGTATCCAACTTTATGTGCAAACCAAAGAGGAAGTATTGAAGCCAGGATATGGCCAGCAGAGAAATATCCTGCTGCCAGCTCAACTGCATTAAGCCTGGAGAGACTGTTGAGTGGACATGGCCCTGGAAATTACAACATATGGGCCAGCAATGGCTGGCCCTTCTGGCACCTTGAGGAAAAGGCCTGGATTCTGGCCTCCTGTGTCTTCCTGGAGTAACAGCAGAATGGCCCCCAAAGATCATGGTTGTGTACCCAAAACATCCAGGAGGTAAGAGCATCTTACAGGGAAATTTTGTTTTATCTTTATGACCAATGCATCTTGTAGCCATATATATTGACCCATCTGTAACTCCCACAGGGAGGATGGTGAAGGTCTGGAACAAGATCCCATTCCTGCCACTGTCCTATCACAGGACCACTCTCTTGCATGCATCCTATGTGATGGACAAGATTTGCCTATGCTGGTTTCCATAAAACATGTATCTTATCACCCTAAAGCTTATTTTCTTCTACAGTTCCTGGGGATGTTTTATTTTGTTTTGAATGATATTGACCTAAATTTTTCCCTTATTATATGATGCTTGTCAAATTTTGGAGTCAAAGTTATCCTGATTTCATTAAATGAGTTGAGGAATGTTCTTCCAGAAAAGGGAAGAAATATCAGTCTCTATTTTTAGATAGTATTCTTGTATTGAAGGAATCACAAGATCTATCTTCTTTTATTTAAAAAAAAAACATTGATTTAACCAATTTTTCATGGGGTCTTTTTTTTCTACATTCCTTGATGACCAAAACTATATGCATATTGTAACTCTGGGGAGAAAATATGTTTCCACCCCAAGGCAAATAAACCTTTGAAGCCAAAATCAGTCAAAGGGGAAAAGAAAGTGGGAGAAACACATTCATTGGTTACAAGTAGTTGCTATTCCTGCTCATCTGTGCTGCTCCCTGTCCTGGCTGGTAAGAAGCCCAAAAAAACCTTTTCAGTTCTTGCACATTGTTCACCTCCTCACCTGCCCCTTGAAAGTACCTATTGAGATGCAGGTGTACTACTTCTGTCTACTCCTTGCAAACACATGTTCATATGTAGATGCACTAGGGCCAGGCATGAAATTCTGGAAATATTGCAATTTTACCCATCGCCCACCCCTCCAGAAATCTCTCCTCACAATCTACTCATTACTGATCTTCTGTAATTGCTCCCATGAGAGAAAACTGGAGCACTGTAACCAGACTAATAGCATACGATAACAACAACAATAAAATCATGATAATCCTCAAGCCAGAGGATCCAGCTAGGTTTAAAGTGCTTTGCAGATTAAGTCCATATCTCACCAATTTGACAGGAGGCCAGTAGGTGAACTGATAGGGAGCTCAGTGCATTCATCAAGCAGCCCCTGCAGCTACGTGGTGGGTCAACAACCCTGAATCCAGGAATACATAAAGGCAGGGGAAGAGAAAATTATGTTGTTAAAGGATTACCCAGAAATGCAAGATTGGTTTAACATTTCATAATCATTCAGCATAATTTGCTGCATTAACAGAATAAAAGAAAATAAGCTATGATTCTCTCAGTATATGCAAAAATAGTTTCATAATAGTTGGAAAAACTTCCATAAACTATAAATAAAAAAGACATCTACAGCTAAAAAGTTCCATACCAGGTACAAAGCACATAATAGGACTAAGTACTCCACTGATCTGAAATACTTAGCCCAGGAGGTAAAAATAATGTTAACAAAGAAAGATCATTAACAGAGGAAGTAGGGTTAAGAATACCAATGACTTCTTTTCCATAGACAAAATAATAGAATCCTTAAAGTTCTAGAAGAAAACAACAAGCTATCAACATAATTGTTAATGCAGGAAAAACATCCTTCAAAACTTAAGGTAAAATAAATTTTTTAACACAGAAAAGCTTAGAAAATTCATGGTATATGCCCACTATGAAACAGAAAGTTAAAGTAAGTTGTTAATATTGAAAGAAAATCTACCAGATAAAAACTCAGTTGTATAAAAAAGAGAACAGAATGCTGAAAAGGAAAAATGCATGGAGAAGTTGAAATGACTTTCTGATTTTTAAATTTCTTTAACATATAATTGGCTTACTATTTCCAGATGAAATGGAATAGCAAGTACTATATCTAAGCTCCTGCCTGAAAACAAACAAAAGACAAACAAAATATATGAAATAACAGTTTCCATATATTTCTAGGCAATGCAGAAAAAGTGATTCCTGCAAGGAGGAAAACAAACAGGTAGGGCCCTATGTTGCCCTAACTCACTGCTTAAAGATATTTTCCAGTCTATTGGTAAGGGAAGAACAACACAGCCAGAGCCAAACTATTTTCATGAGTTTGAGAGAACAAGATGGAAGTCCTGAGATTTCAATGTGGTTACTGTATGTAGCACAGAATACTGAAGAGGAGAGAGCTCCAGAAATCCATATGGGATCACTTTTGAGTTTTCATGTGAGTACTGAGTGGGTCATGTGTGTGAGGAAAGTACCTGGCTCAAGGAAAACAACAGCCCAAGAGAAGCAAAGAGGAAGAAAATCACCAGAGTTCACACATAAGCAGGAAATGTCTGCTACCAGTAGCCACAGTGGAAAAACCTCACAATTCATGGGGCATTGTAGAGGGAACTCAGAATAGTATTTGAATAATAGTGTGAGGAATTAAAGACTGCTGTGATATCACCTAATAAATATTGAAAGCTAGTCTTGGAAGGTAAGCGATTTTCAAGTAACCTATCAGAACAAAAGTCAAGAATATCTGCAGGAATACAAGCAACAGCCATTATCTAGCAAATAGAATTCATAATACCTGCCTTCAAATTCAAGATTACCTAGATGCAAAGAAGCAACTCATAAGGAGAAAAAATAAACAATAGAAACAAATTCAAAAATGAAAATGGTGATAGAATTATTTCACATGTGCAAACAATTGTTAAAAATCTATTTCATATGAATAAGAACATATACAAAAGATTAAGTTAAACAGAGACATGGAAGATATAAAAACAAGGCAAACCAAAGTTTTGGAGCTGAAAAATACCATGCCTGAGATGAAAAATATACTAGGTAGGATTAGTAGCAGATTAGACACTGAAGAAGAAGAAGAAAAAGATAGTGAACTTGAACTTATGAGCATAGCATTGTCCAAAATGAAGCACAGAGAAAGAAAGGTGTAAACACACACACACACACACAAGAGATTTTTAGTGAACTGTGGAGCAATTTAAAGTGGTCTAGTATATATATATATATATATATATATATATATATGTATGTGTATATCTACATACACACACACACACACACACACACATATATATATATATAACTGAGGTAATGCCTGAAAACTTTCCAATTTTGATTAAAACTATTCCCTCTTAGATCCAAGAATATAAAAATAAAACAAATGAAAAAACCTAAGCACAAGGATCATGAAAATGATCATGAAAATGATGTATATCAAGGTACATCAGAGTAAAATTGCTTAAAACATGTGATAAAGAGAAAAAATCTTAAAAGTAGATAGAGAAAAATGTATGTTTAGAAGAACAAATTAAAGATGCAACTGGTTTCTTATTGGAAACTGTGCAAGCAAAAAGCTGTCACGAAATATATTTAAATAATTCCAAGAAAAAAAAGTACCATATTAGAATCCTACATGCATCAAAAGTACCCATCAAAAATATCAGAAAGCAAAATAAGTCTTTGTCAAAAATACAAAAACTGAAACAATTCATTTAGGAGAAACACACTGTGAGAAATGTTTAGGAAATCCTTAAAGAAGAAAAATGATTCCAGCGGAAATCTTGAATTTTTCAATCTTTCTAAACAATAATTGAATGTTTAAAGCAAAAACAGTAACAATATAGTGTGGGATTTAAAAATATAATACACAACAACAATGCATAAACACTTGGAGAGGACAAAGGAAGTATACAATTTTAAGGTTCTCATACTATGTATGAAGTGGTATACTATTAATTAAAGGTAGACAGTGTTGAGTTAAAAATATATATTATATACTTACTACAACAAATAAACATTAAATATAATAAGCCAACTAAGGAGATAAATTGGAATTAAAAACAGAACTCAAATCACAGGAACTTTCAGTTTTGATCACACATCATGAACTATAAACAATTAAGTCAGATATGATTATTCATTTGATTTTATACTTGATTCAAATAATCAAAAGAAGGTAGATAATGAGGGAAAAGGAAATTTAAAAAGAGGACAAATGAAAAACCACTAGATAGTGAACTCAAATGAAACCATATCAGTCATTACGTTAAATGTAAATCGCCTAAACAAAAAATTCAGAGATTGAAAGATTGGATACAAACACGAATTAAAGTGGTATAATAAAATCAGTAGTGGCTGTGGAGAAAAATGAACGCTTGTACACTGTTGGTGATACTATAAATTGGTGGAGCTATTCTGAAAGACTGTATAGTATTTCCTCAAAAAAACTTAAAAATAGTAACTATCTTTCCTCAAAAAATTAAAAAATAGTAGCTATCATATTGTCCAGCAGCCCACTTCTGGGTATATTTCCAAAGGAATTGAAATAAAGATCTTTAAAAGATCCAGCTGCACTCCAGTGTTTATTGCAGCATTATTCACAATAGCCTAGATATTAACCTACATGTCTGTTGACAGATAATTGTATGAAGAAAATGTGGCATGTACGTACAATGGGATATTACTCAGTCTTATAAAAAGAAAGAAATCCTGCAATTTGCTAGAACATGGAGTAAAATGGGCATTATGCTAAGTGAAACCAGTCATATGTAGAAGAACAAATACTACATGATACCAGTTATATGAGGAGCCTGAAGTAGTCAAAATCATAGAGGCAGAGAGCAGAATTGTGTTTTATAGGTGCTAGAGGAAAGGAAGCGGGGAGGTATTAGTCTAGTCAATGGTTACAAAGTTTTAGTTTTTTTTTTTCTTGAGAGGGCATATCTTATATCTATTGATCAAATGGTTGTTAACAACAATAAAATTCTGTATAGGGGACTCAATGCACAATCATTAATCCACCCCAAGCCTAATTCTCGTCAGTCTCCAATCTTCTGAAGCATAACGAACAAGTTTTTACATGGTGAACAAATTCTTACATAGTGAATAAGCTCTTACATGGTGAACAGTGCAAGGGCAGTCATCACAGAAACTTTCGGTTTTGATCACGCATTGTGAAATATAAAAAATCAGGTCAAATATGAATATTCGTTTGATTTTTATACTTGATTCATATGTGGATCCCACATTTCTCCCTTTATTATTATTATTATTATTATTATTTTAAATAAAATGCTGAAGTGGTAGGTAGATGTAAGATAAAGGTAGAAAACTTAGTTTAGTGTTGTAAGAGAGCAAATGTAGATGATCAGGTGCGTGCCTGTAGACTATGTGTTAATCCAAGCTAGACAAGGGCAATAAAACATCCACGGATGCAGATTTCTCTCAAAACAGAGGGGGAGAGGTTCTAAGCCTCACCTCTGTTCCCGAATTTCTCACCTGATGGCCCCCCTGTGACTGTGCCTGTCTTAGGTTGTTCGTCCCTTGAGGAATCTTACCCGTCTCTGGCTAATCAGTCATCTTCCAGGGCCATACAGGGAGATGTAAAGTTGGTAAGTGAGAGAGAAGCCATATTGTTTGAAAAGGTTAGCTTTTTACTTCTTTGCAGATTTATGCCCTGTGGCTTCTATACCCAGCATTTGTCTGGAGGTATCTTTAGCACTTGGAGGAATTATGATACTCGGTAAATTCGATCTGAGGCACGAATTCTATTTAAGGGTTGTAATTAGGAAGGAAGAAGAAAAGCTATAGAGGTAGCAGATGGAAGAAAACATGGGAAGATTGATTATTTCTTTGACATATGTTCTTGTAGAGTAATTTAAGCATGTATAGGTTTTAAACTACTAATTAAATTGCGCACACACATTAACATAATAGTAATACAGTTACATAACCAAAGCAGATCTATAATTACCAGCTATCTCCAGTGAGGCCAAGAAAACCAGTTAGGTACCCTAGGCATTTGTGAAAATTTGTCTATGATATGATGGATATTGTCCAACAGTACTTGAACAGTCTGAGAGAAATCAGACAAATTAAAACAGCCCATTCCTGGGAACTGTTCACATCCCATATGTTCTTCTAACAGTAGATAGTCTGTAGCTGTAAGATTTTGGAGCGCTACAACTTGCACTTCTCCTAATTCTTGGTTGAGATATAACAGTGTAGATCCAGTCAAATTTGTTGTTCTACTGTATGCACAGGCCAGCTTAGATATCTCCTTCTTCATTCCAATGGCAAGTCCAGGAACCGGTGGGATGAATGCAGCTACAACTGCAGCAATGCCTGGATCTTTGTTGAGGTCTTTTGACGATCATCTTCTGGTATGACTCTTCCAGAGAGTGCTGATGTTGGAAGTTCTTCTTCATATCATATCTTAGTTCATTTTCTGGGTAGCCAAATTAGGCTTTGATCCTCTGTATAAACACAAACAGACCCTTTGCCCACACTTTGATATACCCTTTATACCATTGTGTAGAACTCATTGGAGGTCACCACACAGGAACTGCTTTTTTGTTTTTTAAGAGAAAGGAATATTATCAGAAAAGTACATCCATAGTTGATTATCTGACACCCTTTAAGTGATCAAAATTAAGGATATTTAAAGCATGCATTAATCATTGATTTACAGTTAGCTTTCTCCTATCAGGGAGTAACCCCCCTTTTCTTTCTTTCTTTTTTTTGTTATCTTTAATCTACACTTACATAAAGAATATTATGTTTACTAGGCTCTCCCATATACCAGGTACCCCCTATATACCCCTTTACAGTTGCTGTCCATCAGCATAGCGAAATGTTGTAGAATCACTACTTGTCTTCTCTGTGTTGTACAGCCCTCCCCTTTCTCCCACACCCCCATGCATGCTAATCTTAATACCCGCTCCTTCTCCCCCCCCTTATCCCTCTCTACCCACCCATCCTCCCCAGTCCCTTTCCGTTTGGTACCTGTGAGTCCATTCTTGGGTTCTGTGATTCCGCTGCTGTTTTGTTCCTTCAGTTTTTCCTTTGTTCTTATACTCCACAGATGAGTGAAATCATTTGGTATTTCTCTTTCTCTGCTTGGCTTATTTCACTGAGCATAATACCCTCCAGCTCCATCCATGTTGCTGCAAATGGTAGGATTTGCCCTATTCTTATGGCTGAGTAGTATTCCATTGTGTATATGTACCACCTCTTCTTTATCCATTCATCTACCGATGGACATTTAGGTTGTTTCCAATACTTGGCTATTGTAAATAGTGCTGCGATAAACATAGGGGTGCATTGGTCTTTCTCAAACTTGATTGCTGCATTCTTCGGGTAAATTCCTAGGAGTGGAATTCCTGGGTCAAATGGTAAGTCTGTTTTGAGCATTTTGATGAACCTCCATACTGCTTTCCACAATGGTTGAACTAGTTTACATTCCCACCAGCAGTGTAAGAGGGTTCCCCTTTCTTCACAGCCTCGCCAACATTTGTTGTTGTTTCTCTTTTGGATGGCAGCCACCCTTCTTGATGTGAGGTGATACCTCATTGTAGTTTTAATTTGGATTTCTCTGATAATTAGTGATGTGTAGCATCTTTTCATGTGTCTGTTGGCCATCTGTATTTCTTTTTTAGAGAACTGTCTGTTCAGTTCCTCTGCCCATTTTTTAATTGGATTATTTTCTTTTTGTTTGTTGAGGCATGTGAGCACTTTATATATTTTGGACGTCAAGACTTTATCGGATCTGTCATTTACAAATATATTCTCCCATACTGTAGGGTTCCTTTTGGTTCTATTGATGGTGTCTTTTGCTGAACAGAAGCTTTTCAGCTTAATATAGTCCCACTTGTTCATTTTTGCTGTTGTTTTCCTTTCCTGGGAAGATATGTTGAAGAAGAGGTCGCTCATGTTTATGTCTAAGAGGTTTGGCCTATGTTTTTTTCCACGAGTTTAATGGTTTCATGGCTTACATTCAGGTCTTTGATCCATTTTGAGTTTACTATTGTGTATGGGGTTAGACAATGGTCCAGTTTCATTCTCTTACATGTAGCTGTCCAGTTTTGCCAGCACCACTGTTGAAGAGATTGTCATTTCGCCATTGTATGTCCATGGCTCCTTTATCAAATATTAATTGACCATATATGTTTTGAGTTAATGTCTGTAGGCTCTAGTCTGTTCCACTGGTCTGTGGCTCTGTTCTTGTGCCAGTACCAAATTGTCTTGCTTACTATGGCTTTATAGTAGAGCTTGAAGTTGGGGAGTGAGATCCCCCCTACTTTATTCTTTCTCAGGATTGCTTTGGCTATTCGGGGTCTTTGGTTTTTTCAATATGAATTTTTGAATTACTTGTCCCAGTTCATTTAAGTATGTTGCTGGTAATTTGATAGGGATTGCATCAAATCTGTATATTGCTTTGGGCAGGATGGCCATTTTGACGATATTGATTCTTCCTAGCCATGAGCATGGGATGAGTTTCCATTTGTTAGTGTCCCCTTTAATTTCTCTTAAGAGTGACTTGTAGTTTTCAGAGTATAGGTCATTCACTTCTTTGGTTAGATTTATTCCTAGGTATTTTATTCTTTTTGATGCAATTGTGAATGGAATTGTTTTCCTGATTTCTCTTTTTATTGGTTCATTGTTAGTGTATAGGAAAGCTGCAGATTTCTGTGTGTTAATTTTTTATCCTGCAACTTTTCTGTATTCCGATATCAGTTCTAGTAGTTTTGGGGTGGAGTCTTTAGGGTTTTTTATGTACAGTATCATGTCATCTGCAAATAGTGACAGTTTAACTTCTTCTTTACCAATCTGGATTCCTTGTATTTCTTTGTTTTGTCTGATTGCCATGGCTAGGACCTCTAGTACTATGTTAAATAGCAGTGGGGAGAGTGGGCATCCCTGTCTAGTTCCCAAACGCAGAGGAAAATCTTTCAGCTTCTCGCTGTTCAGTATAATGTTGGCTGAGGGTTTATGATACATGGCCTTTATTATGTTGAAGTACTTGCCCTATATTCCCATTTTTCTGAGAGTTTTTATCTTGAATGGATGTTGAATTTTGTCGAATGCCTTTTCAGCATCTATGGAGATGATCATGTGGTTTTTGTCTTTCTTTTTGTTGATGTGGTGGATGATGTTGATGGATTTTCGAATGTTGTACCATCCTTGCATCCCTGGGATGAATCCCGCTTGGTCATGGTGTATGATCCTCTTGATGTATTTTTGAATTTGGTGTGCTAATATTTTGTTGAGTATTTTTGCATCTACGTTCATCAGGGATATTGGTCTGTAATTTTCTTTTTTGGTGGGGTCTTTGCCTGGTTTTGGTATTAGGGTGATGTTGGCCTCATAGAATGAGTTTGGGAGTATTCCGTCCTCTTCTATTTTTTGGAAAACTTTAAGGAGAATGGGTGTTATGTCTTCTCTGTGCGTCTGATAAAATTCCGAGGTAAATCCATCCGGCCTGCGTGTTTTGTTCTTGGGTAGTTTTTTTATTACTGTTTCAATTTTTTTGTTCGTAATTGGTTTGCTTAACTTTTGTGTTTCTTCCTTGTTCAGTCTTGGAAGGCTGTATTTTTCTAGGAAGTTGTCCACTTCTTCTAGGTTTTCCAGCTTGTTGGCATATAGGTTTTCATAGTAGTCTTTAATAATTCTTTGTATTTCTGTGGAGTCTGTCGTGATTTTTCCGTTCTCATTTGTGATTCTGTTGATTTGTGTTGATTCTCTTTTTCTCTTAATAAATTTGGCTTGAGGCTTATCTATTTTGTTTATTTTCTCAAAGAACCACCTCTTGGTTTCATTGATTTTTGCTATTGTTCTAGTATTCTCAATTTTGTTTATTTCTTCTCTGATCTTTATTATATCCCTCCTTCTGCTGACTTTAGGCCTCATTTGTTCTTCTTTTTCCAATTTCTATAATTGTGATGTTAGACTATTCATATGGATTGTTCTGTCTTCTTCAAATGTGCCTGGATCGCTATATACTTTCCTCTTAAGACTGCTTTCGCTGTGTCCCACAGAAGTTGGGGCTTTGTGTTATTGCTGTCATTTGTTTCTATATATTCCTTGATCTCTATTTTAATTTGTTCATTGATCCAATGATTATTTAGGTGCATGTTGTTAGGCCTCCATGTGTTTCTGAGCCTTTTTGTTTTCTTTGTAGAATATATTTCTAGTTTTTTACCTTTGTGGTCTGAAAAGTTGTTTTGTAGAATTTCAATATTTTGGATTTTGCTGAAGCTCTTTTTGTGGGCTAGTATGTGGTCTATTTGGAGTATGTTCCATGTGCACTTGAGAAGAATGTATATACTGTTGCTTTTGGATGTAGAGTTCTATAGATGTCTATTAGGTCCATCTGCTCTACTGTGTTGTTCAGTGCTTCCGTGTCCTTACTTATTTTCTGCCCGGTGGATCTATACTTTGGGGTGAGTGGTGTGTTGAATTCTCCTAGAATGAATGCATTGCAGTTTATTTCCCCCTTTACTTCTGTTAGTATTTGTTTCACATATGCTGGTGCTCCTGTGTTGCGTGCATATATATTTAGAATGGTTATGTCCTCTTGTTGGACTGAGCCCTTTATCATTATGTAATGTCCTTCTTTATCTCTTGTTACTTTCTTGTTTTGATGTCTATTTTGTCTGATATTAGTACTGCAACCCCTGCTTTCTTCTCGCTGTTGTTTGCATGTAAAATGTTTTCCATCCCTTGACTTTTAGTCTGTACATGTCTTTGGGTTTGAGGTGAGTTTCTTGTAAGCGGCATATAGATGGGTCTTGCTTTTTTATCCATTCTATTACTCTTTGTCTTTTGATTGGTGCATTCAGTCCATTTACATTTAGGGTGACTATTGAAAGATATGTACTTATTGCCATTGCAGGCTTTAAATTCGTGGTTACCAAAGGTTCAAGGTTAGCCTCTTTATTATCTTACCACCTAATTTAGCTCGCTTATTGAGCTGTTATATTCACTGTCTGGAGATTCTTTTTTTCTCTCCCTTCTTATTCCTCCTCCTCCATTCTTCATATGTTGGGTGTTTTGTTCTGTGCTCTTTCTAGGAGTGCTCCCATCTAGAGCAGTCCCTGTAAGATGTCCTGTAGAGGTGGTTTGTGGGAAGCAAATTCCCTCAGCTTTTGCTTGTCTTTGAATTGTTTAATCCCGCCATCATATTTAAATGATAGTTGTGCTGGATACAGTATCCTTGGTTTAAGGCCCTTCTGTTTCATTGCATTAAATATATCATGCCATTCTCTTCTGGCCTGTAGGGTTTCTGTCGAGAAGTCTGATGCTTGCCTGATGGGTTTTTCTTTGTAGGTGACCTTTTTCTTTCTAGCTGCCCTTAAAACTCTTTCCTTGTCCTTGATCTTTGCCATTTTAATTATTATGTGTCCTGGTGTTGTCCTCCTTGGATCCTTTCTGTTGCGGGTTCTGTGTTTTTCTGTGGTCTGTTCGATTATTTCCTCCCCCAGTTTGGGGAAGTTTTTAGCAATTATTTCTTCCAAGATACTTTCTATCCCTTTTCCTCTCTCTTCTTCTTCTGGTACCCCTATAATACGGATATTGTTCCTTTTAGATTGGTCACACAGTTCTCTTAATATTGTTTCATTTCTGGAGATCCTTTTATCTGTCTCTATGTCAGCTTCTATGCGTTCCTGTTCTCTGGTTTCAATTCCATCAATGGCCTCTTGCATCTTATCCATTCTGCTTATAAATCCTTCCAGAGTTTGTTTCATTTCTGTAATCTCCTTTCTGGCATCTGTGATCTCCCTCCGGACTTCATCCCATTTCTCTTGCAAATTTCTCTGCATCTCTGTCAGTATGTTTATGATTTTTATTTTTAATTCTTTGTCAGGAAGACTGGTTAGGTCTGTCTCCTTGTCTGGTGTCTCTGTGATTTTGGTTTGCCTGTAAGTTTGTCTTTTCATGGTGATAGGAATAGTTTGCAGAGCTGGGACGAGTGACGGCTGGAAGAACTTCCCTTCTTGTTCGTTTGTGGCCCTCCTCTCCTGGGAGAACAGCGACCTCTAGTGTCTTGTGCTGCGCAGCTGCGCGCAGACAGGGTTTCTGCTTCCTGCCCGGCTGCTATGGAGTTTATTTCCCCTGTTGCTGTGTGCGTGGCCTGGCTCGGTCTGGTGCTCCAAAGTGGTGGGGTCATGTTGTAGGCTGCGCGGCCATGAGGCTATTTATCTCCGTAAGGGGAGTCCATGCTCCCTGCAGCCCAGGGGATTAGTGTGCCCAGAGATCCCGGATTCCCTACCTCTGGATTAAGTGTCCCACCCTGCCCCTTTAAGACTTCCAAAAAGCACCCACTAAAACAAAACGACCACAAAAAAATAAAAATAAAAAATTAAAAAAATAAAAAAATAAAAAATAAATTAATTAAAAATGGCCGCTCGTTTTTCTTTATTCTCCGGCGCCACCCTCAGGCACCTGCTCACCGGTCTTGCTGCCCTGTTTCCCTAGTATTGGGGTCCCTATCCCTTTAAGACTTCCAGAAAGCGCTCGCTAAAACAAAACAACAACAACAACAACAACAAAAAATGGCCGCTCACTTTTCTTTTGTTCTCCGGCACCGGCCTCCAATACCCGCTTGCCGGTCTTGCTGCCCTGTTTCCCTAGAATTAGAGTCCTTTCCCTTTAAGACTTCCAAAAAGCACTCACCTCAACAACAACAACAAAATGGCCACTCGCTTTTCTTATGTCCTCCGGCGTCAGGCCTCCAGTACCCACTCACCTTTCTTGCTGCCCTGTTTCCCTAGTATCCAGGACCCCATGCATGCACTGTGTCTGCGCTCTGGTCCGGATGGCTGGGGCTGGGTGTTCGGCAGTTCTGGGCTCCCTCTCCCTCCTCCTCTGCCTCCTCTTCTCCCGCTGGGATCTGGGGGGAGGGGCGCTCGGGTCCCACTGGGCCGGAGCTTGTATCTTACCCCCTTAGCGAGGCGCTGGGTTCTTGCAGGTGTGGACGTGGTCTGGATGTTGTCCTGTGTCCTCTGGTCTTTATTCTAGGAAGGGTTGTCTTTGTTATATTTTCATAGATATATGTGGTTTTGGGAGGAGATTTCCGCTGCTCTACTCATGCTGCCATCTTGGCTCCCTAATCACAAAGTTTTTGTTTTAAGATGAGTAAGTTCTGGAGTTCTAATAAACATCATGGTATCCATAGTTAACAATACTGTATCTTACACTTAAAATTTGCTTAGACAGTGGATCGTAAATGTTCTCACTGGAAAAAGAAAGAAAATTTTGTGAGATGAAGGATATTAACTAACTTTACTATGGTAATCATTATATATATATATAAAATCATCACACTGTTTACCTCAAGTTTAAAGAAATTTATACATTATATTTCAATAAAGCAGGAAAAATAGTGCCATTTGGGAAAAAAAGCAAATTTTCAGTTGTAATAAGTAAGTCCTAGAGATCTACTGTACTGAACAGTGCCTATAGTTAACAATACTGTATTTTATGCTTAAAATTTTGTTGAGAGTAGATCTGAGTGTTTTTATCACAAAAGTAATAAAACATAAAGAGAATGGGAAGAAACTTTTGGAGGTAATGGTTATGTTAATGGCATAGAAAGTTTTGACAGTTTTATGGATGTATAATTATCTTCAAACTCATCAAATTGTATAAATTAGATATGTACAGCTTTTGTTTGTTGATCATACCTCAATAAAATGCTTTAAAAAAGATTAAAACTCCACCTCTAACAAAAATATAGCCTGTCAAACTAAATTTGATAAAGTTATTTTAATTTTTGTCTCAAAATGATACAGCATTTAATGAATATTTTGAATACAAACATAAAAGAAAGTCTACTTATACAGCATAATGTTACAATATAGTTTAATAAAGTGGAAAATAAAGTTTATAGAAAAAATTTAAGAACAATAGTGGAAATGAAATGGGAAATTAAAAAAAAAAGAGAAACCGAAACAATCTAGTAGTGGGCAGGAAGAGTAGAAAAAGGAGCAAATGTAGATAAAAAGAGAAAATACAGCAAGATGGTGGACACAGAGCAATTTAAAGAAATATATTACATGTAAATGATCTAAGGACACCACTAAAAGGTGGATATTGCCAGGATGAACCACAAGCAAGAATCAACTCTTTGCTGTCTACAACGAATCCACTTTAAATGTAAAGACACAGATAGCTTAAAAGTAAAAGGATGGAGAAAAGATACATTATGCAAACAGTAATTAGTAAGGGAACCAAAGCAGTCATATCAGTATCTCACTGAAGACTTCAGAACAAGGAATATTACCAATGCTAAAATAAAGGGAGATACATCATAGAGGTTAAGAGCTTAATTCATCAAGAGACATAGCAATCTTAATCCATTTGACCCTAATACCAAGCTTTAAAATACATGAAGGCAAACATTTCTTCCTATCAAATTAGATTTCCTAAATGATGTGAAAAGCTGTATACACATAAAAACCTGCAAGTGAATGTTTGTAGATACTTTATTATCACACACACAAGAAAACAGAAGCAACTAAGATGTCCTTCAGTAGATAAATGGAAAAATGAGTTGAGGTATGTACATGCAAGGGAGTACTATGCCATGATAAAAAAAATGAGTTATTAAATACATGCAACAAAATGGATTAATCTTAAATGCATAATGCTAAATGAAAGGGACAGTGAAAGGCTACATGCTGTACACACTGTACACATACCTATACACATAAGATGTTCTGGAAAAGGAAAATCTGTAGCCACAGAAAACACATTAGTGGTTTACTAGGGGTTTGTGGAGGGCAAGTGGTAAACTACAAAGGGAAATTTTAATGCTGAAGAAACTGTATGGTACAAGAGTCTGAAGTTTTGTGTTAAAATTCCTAAGTCTAGTAAATGTTCAAATTCTTGATTCCAATAATTTTACCTTCAAGAACTTATCTGAAAAAGCAATTTGAAGTTTTAAAGGTGATTTTTATACAGGTTATTTTAAGTCACACTTACTTTCAATTAGGAAAAAAATACATTTTCTACAAAGTGGGAATAAATTTTTGATTATATTTATAAATTGGAACATAATGTAACTTAAAAATCAAGTTTACAAGTTATATGTCATAATCAGGGGAAATGTTCATGATTCATGTTTAGAGAAAAATAAGCATTAAAAAACTACATAAACAGTGTGATCTCATATACTAAGACAGATTTGGGAATTAAATATAAGAATATTAGACAAGTAGACATCACTTATTATATTGATGATTTGAGCCTGATGTTTCAGAGGATGGTAATGATGACATTAGCAGAATTGGTATTTACTGTAAAGAAAACTGCAAATGTTTTAATTTTGGAGATATTAAATTTGTAGTTCACTGGTGCTCTGTGATAATTTGGAATGTTAGAATTAGAGGTATACACTTAAGGCTCTTTCTTATAAAGGTGTAAAGTCATTTGAATGTATTAAGATTTTAAGGAGAAAAGAAATTCTAAGTAACAGATTTTAGAGATTATCTACATGAAAAGGTTAAAAGAAAGAACAAGTGTCAAGAAAGGTTACTGGGAAGTATTGGTCGAAGAGACATTAGGAGTACTCTAAACTCATGTACCTGTGAAGAGATGAAGAACCAGATTAGTTCTAACCATAAATTCAAAGTGTTGCAACTTGTGGAAGAGGAATCATGGTAGAGCAGGAAGGACATTAGGGGTTAGGAGATACGTCTCTAAACTGGACAGTATGATCTGAGTCAAGCACCAATTCCTCAAGAGCTCATTCAAACTATCTAACAATTTAGAATGTTTGACTAGTTGATTTCTAGTGTGAATACCAGTATCAAAATTCTAGGCAATAATTAGAACTTCTTTATCTCTTTTTATTTGGTACTTGAATGTAGAATAACCTCAGGGAGAAGAAAATTAGTGAGTCATTCAACAGCAATTTTTTTCCAATAATTTCAACCTAGAAGTTCAAATTTTTGCAAAATTACTTAAAGTCCCTTCACTAGAATCTACATTGTAAATTCAGTATTTCAATTATAAAACAACACAAATGAGGCACAAAATGGCTCCTCATCAATTTTTGACACTCCCAGTGACCCTGTTCTAAAGCTCTCCTGAAGCAGAAAGGACTAGCCAACAAAATGATTCATTGCTTTTCTTTCTACCACGTTATATTTTCTCTGACAGGTCAAAGCATTTCCATTAGTTCTGCTGCTTTGTCCATTTGTGAAATCCTCAAGGTGATGCATTTTTATTCTTATGAACAAACAAACTCCTGTAATTAGCCCTAGTGAAGGTGATTCCTACTATTAGAACTTTCCTCTGGGTCTCTTGGTCACTGCCATCCAGTGACATCAACTCACTAATTAGTCTCTAGCCACTGTGATGGCTTTCCTTATATCTATGTGCTGAGGAAAATGATATTTCAAAATATAAATGGTGAAGACTGAAATTGGGAAAGACATGGGTTCTCTACATTTGATTCCCATCAAGTGGATCATGAAGAATATTGTTCCTCCCAGTAGGTACAGATATCACAAGGCTAAAGATAGGAAGAATGTTGTTTTTCCTTAGCTTCCTAATTTAGCCAGAACGGAGAACAGAGAAAGGCAATTGGCCTCTACATTTTCAATGATCTTATTATATGCTATGTCCATTTTGCCTATTAATTGCTGTCCAAATTATTAACTCTGAGAAGTGACTGATAGCCATATTTCTTTGCTAAAACTAGGATGGATTTATTCTTTTAATTGAATATATTTTTAATTTGATACAACCTTTTGTAATTACTTTTATCATTGAATTGATTTGCATTTTTGGGGATCATATTTTCAAAAGTCAGATAATTATAGAACATTAGAAGGGAGAATTCTTCCCTTTTTTTTTTTTTAAGAAGAAATGGGGCATCTTGAAGGGTGTGTGATTTGCCTAAAACTGTAAAGCTATTTAGTGACAGGTAGAATTAGAACAGATATTTTCTACAACTGTGGCTAATACTCCTATTAAAGTATTAAAATATGTAAGCTATTCTATTGCTTCAGGAAATAAAGCAGGACTTCAGGCTATTTTAAAATTTGTAATTTGGATGATTCTTGTTCATAACAATAGTAATGTGAACAGCATATGAAATCAAAAGATCCTGTTTGTTATATATCCTACTTCTGAAAAAAACAGAATACTCCATATATGATTACTGTTTTAGAATCTTATTACTATTATAGTAAACCTTATTTACATATATAGTAAATATATAAATAGTATATATTACTATTATACTAAATTGTTATTGCACAAAATATTGGTTCAATGATTTGCTGGTCATACATAACATATCTCTGAGAAGCAGGGAAAGAGTTACATACTTTGGATACAGGGAAAGTGAGAAGAAGGAGAAAAAAGTCCCTAAATATTTCCTGGAGTATGATTTTAATAAAATGATGCAATGTTCCTGTTACCTACCTCAGTGTCTTTACAGATCCCAAATTATATAACAATCACTATTATTGGTGCTACTTTAAAAAAATATTCTTGAAACATTTTTAAAGAAAATTTACATGAAATTGTTGTAGGTTAAGTTGCTGAGGCTACCCCTTGAAAACAATGTTTAAATCCCTGAAGAATTCCATCCATACTTCTAGGTTGGCCAGATGAGGTTAAGTTGAAAGAAAGAATTTTTCTAATATATGTGGGTAAATATTCTATACTTGAAGCTGCAATGGAGACTAAGAAATAATGCTCACCATGTGATCTTTCATGACATATGATTAGTTTTAATTTCTAAAGGTGTTTGAAAATTATTCATGATAATCTAGTTAAATGCTATTGAAAACAGAAGCAAGATAGCTACAGTTAGGCTAAATTTTTTTTTGCAAAATTGTGACACAGATTTTTTTAAAGCATTTTTTTCCTTTTTTTCTACTCCTCTGTCTCTTTTAGATTTCTGACAGCTTCAAGTACCTCCCCAGCTACTTAGGACCTGCGTTGGAATACAGCATCCAACCTTGTCTCACCTCTTTGAAGAGAGCCCATCCTAGCTACAGACATACTGAGTCTATTTCTTTCTTATTTAAAACTAAACTTTGTGATTAATCTCTTCAGAACCAGGTCTGTTTTCTTAGGAAATGTGGAAGTAACAACAAAATTCTTTCTAAGCATTAATGACTATAAATGATAGGATATCGCCACCTTTTCCATTTTAGGTAAGTGAAAGCATCTTTTCAGCATCCTTATAAAGGCCATGCAACAGCATTTGTCTCCATAGTGACTTATATCTCTGATCTGGGTTTAGAGTGGGAGGGTAAAGAGAATGACAATTCTGTAAAGCTTGTGAAAGATATATTTTTGATCTGGTATAGTTTGCTGGCCTCTGTAAATAATATTCTTATATTACTTCATCCACCAGTCATAATATCCAAGATAGAGGTATTAGAAAACCTAAGGGTGACCTAGCACAATCTTGTATGCATGCATTAATTTATCTTTAAGTATTACAAGAAATGAAAGATTGGTCTCTGCCTGAACACATCTACTTAATTGGAAAGTCATTCTGGTATGAATCAACTCACACCATCTTTAAGCACATAAAATTATCAGAAACAGTTATTCTGATCTGAAACAATACATTAAGAATGTTTACATATGTTTACTCATTACAATTGATAAGAGTTCTCACCTATATAATTGTTTAAGAAACATTTAAGTATCTTAACATTTAATATTTGAAGATAATGCACCCTGAAAAGCTAAATGACCTGCTCATTGTCATACAGCTGCCAGATGACCAACTGTGATATTATTCTATGTTAAATAGAAGTTTTTCCATACTCTAATAGCATTATGTTTTCAGTACATTATAACTATATTTTATAGAAAAAGAGCCTATTTTATCAAAAAAGAAATGTGCTAGGGAGTGAAGGGAAATGAGGAACCATCTACTTATCTAAATGAACAAGGAAATGTGAATATTAGGAAATGATCTCCAGGAAGGCACATTAGAAATCTAACTGCTCTACCAACACTGCATAGAATGGTGCCCAAGGAAAAGCAGACATTTACATACTGTTAGAGTAAATGAATGAAAAAAGAATATACTCACAAAAGTAAACCATTTATATTTACAGAATTTTCATTTAGTGTTTCTGTTGCTCACTATTTTGATCTACACTAAGAAAGGCAGCTCTTGATTGGATCAATCTGTCTAGTATATTCCTCCATGGAAATCAGGGTCTTCCTTTTTTTCTGGTCACCCAAAGAAGCCAGTGACAATGAAAAATAGAGCTTGGCAGAAGACTTATTACACAGATGATTCTTGTGATGATTTTCTCACATAATTGGGATATCTGTCTTATTCTTAAAGTACCAGAAAGTCTTCTTTGCTCACAAATGCCTCCTGCCACCATTTCTGCTGCAGCTCCAGAAGGTCTCTCTGGGAGCCTCATTCCCTGTGCTTAGGGATTTTCTCTTTCTGATGGGGAACAAATAAATCCTTGTTAGTTGGTCTTGTTGGGTATTATTTCTTTCCTGCATCTAGGAATTCAAGGCAGTATTTATGATGAGGAGTCTAAGAATCAGGGTGTTTCCCAGGGGGGACAGGCCAAAGTGGGCACATGAATTTACCTTGAAAACAACAGGCTCCTGAGAAATGAGAAGGGGAGAAATACACTGAAGGGAATGTATTTGTTCTTCAAAGGCAAACTTGTTACAGGTATGATTTTACCTGTGGCTGCTCTGACTTCAGACTCTGTTGTCACCTGTTATGAAAATCCTGGAGTCATAGTTTTGATATAATTTATAATGATATGTGAATTAATTCTTGGGTAGGTTTTCTAGAGAACAGGAGATCTGAAATACAGGGGTGAGTCTCTGAATTTGATTCCTGGGAGTTAAAATTATTCATCCCATGACCAGTCATTATATGTAATTCCTTCAGTGAAACTCAAGGAGTCACAGAACAATTTAAAATTATGATCTGAGAAAACATTACTTTCAAAAATTGCAGACAATTTGAAATGAGTAAAATAAAAGACACTGTCTCCCAAGAAGTGATTTAGATGTAGATGAAATCTTCAAAAGCAGAGATCCTTTATATTTCATCTTTTATTTTTCTTATTCACCACACAACTTTTCTAAGTACTAGAGAGCTTATAAAAGTAAAGATAAAAGGAAGTTTTGATAAACGTGAATATAGAATAACTGAGTAGAAAAATTTTTTTTCATGGTTTGAATTCCTTACTATGAATACTCTTGAATTATAAACTATATGTTGGATTATGAAACTATAACTTTTAAAAGCCCCACCAAGTGAAATAATGTATAATCATAATTCAATAACATGTTTATGGTTCTTAACATCAATAGCTGAGTTTAAAGAAGTTTAATAATTTCAGAATATTGCAAGGAACTAATGACTGGTTTCCTTCACATAAAAGAACTCCACGAAGTGCTGAATCACAGCTCTAGGAGGAGTTCCAAAAGCTCTGGACCTTTCAGTTTTGCTGCAGCTTTTATTTTAGTTTATATAATTTGTAACTGAATAGACAAGGGGATAATATCTAATCACTCAAGGTGATAATTCCTCGCCTGAGCTCTCTTACACATGCAATGCTGTCTCTTTCTCTCCTGTTTTAATTTATATAAATATATAACATATGCACAAAAGTGCACAGAAAAAAAGCACGTATCTTCATAAGATTTCATAAAGTGAACACTCCATCTAACTATCAACATCATCAAGAAAGGGAACATCCCTGGAACTTTGGAAGCCCCTTCCTGTCCCTACTTCTCTTTAATGATCACCACTAGTGGAACTTTTTAATACCATAGGTCAGCTTAGCCTTTTTCTGTACTTTATTTAAATAGATTCATAGAGTATACTCTTTTCTGTCTAACCTTTTGATTAATACTGTAGTATTAAACAATTTATCATCATAGTATTAGTGAAATTATCAACTCCTGTATTAGCTACTCAGAAAAAAATTTTTGTCATTTACTGTGGAAAATATGATTTAGATTTTGTCTCTGTAGATTCTTAGACTAGATTTCTGTAATAGCAAAGAAAACATTTCAGATATTGAATTTCATTTGTAAATAAGTTGATAACATCCCCTAATGCATGTAATTGGATACACCAATGAGTTGAACATCTCATCAACACCTCTACACTCCATCCTTCATTAGTGGTGTTGTTATGATGTCAATATAATGTTTAATAATGAATGAAAGCTCAGACACATGAATATAAGTAGAAATTAGAACCCTTAAGGAATGAAGTGGAATTGGAAAATCAAACCCAGGCTCAGTTTATTGATTGATCTCTGATTTTCTTCTATTCAGGTAACTGAAGATAAGTTCCTTCCAAAGTCAATGAATGAGACAAATCACACTCGGGTGACAGAATTTGTGTTGCTGGGACTCTCTAGTTCCAAGGAGCTACAACCTTTGCTGTTTGTCATATTTTCTCTGCTCTACCTAGCAATACTGCTGGGAAACTTTCTGATTATCCTCACTGTGACCTCAGATTCCCGCCTTCATACCCCAATGTATTTTCTGCTTGCAAACCTCTCTTTTATAGATATATGTGTTGCCTCTTTTGCTACCCCAAAAATGATTGCAGACTTGTTGTTTGAGCACAAGACTATTTCTTTTGAAGCCTGCTTGGCCCAGATTTTCTTTGTTCACCTTTTCACTGGCAGTGAAATGGTGCTCCTTGTATCCATGGCTTATGACCGGTATGTCGCTATATGCAAACCTCTCCACTACATGACAATCATGAGCCGCCGTGTATGTATTATTCTTGTACTCATCTCCTGGTTTGTGGGCTTCATCCATACTACTAGCCAGCTGGCATTTACTGTTAACTTGCCTTTTTGTGGCCCTAATCAGGTAGACAGTTTCTTCTGTGACCTCCCTCTAGTGACCAAGCTGGCCTGTATAGACACGTATGTTGTCAGTCTACTAATTGTTGCAGACAGTGGCTTTCTTTCTATGAGTTCCTTTCTCCTCTTAGTTGTCTCCTACACTGTGATACTCATCACAGTTAGGACTCGCTCCTCTGCTAGCATGGCAAAGGCCCGCTCCACACTGACTGCTCATATCACTGTGGTTATATTGTTCTTTGGACCATGTATCTTCATATATGTGTGGCCCTTCAGCAGTTATTCGATTGACAAAGTTCTTGCTGTATTCTACACCATCTTTACTCCCATTTTAAACCCAGTTATCTACACTCTAAGAAACAAAGAAGTGAAGGCAGCTATATCCAAACTGAAGGGTCAGTATCTGAAGGCAGGCCAGGTTTCTGCAGCCATAAGAAATGTTCTTTTTTTGGAAACAAAGTAAACTTAACTTGACTCTTACCACTGTAGCCATGTCTCCAGTCAGTTATAAATGGAATCACTGTGATGTTAAAGCAAATCATTTTGACCCGTAGGAATAGTTGATTAACTTGAATTAAAAGTTAATGATGATACTGTGTTGTATACTTGAAACTAATATAAGATTGTATATCAACTATACTTCAATACAAAAACTCACTAGCAAACAATAAAAGTTAATGGTGATAACAGAAAAGAACAATGAATTTTAGGAATTTTAATTTTATCTTCCTTCCTTTTTGTTGTCCTTTTGACTTCCTTTCTCCCTTAGTTTTTATAATTTAAACTCATTTTAAGATAAAGGTTTTTAAGTCAATGGCACAGAATTGAATAAAAGTGGCAAGAGTGGGCATTCTTGTTTTGTTCCTGATCTTAGAGGAAAGGTTTTCAGAATTTCATAACCGAGTTTGATATTAGGTATGGGTATGTCATACTTAGTATTACTAGGTTGTGGTACATTCCTTCTATGCCTAATTTTTAGAGTTTTTATTATAAAATATGCTGAATTTTGTCAAATGCTTTTCTACACCTATTGAGATACTCATATGATTTCTCTTATACTATTAATGTAACATATCACATTTGTTGAATTGCATATGTTGAACCATCTTGCATTCTCAAAAACTGTCCCACTTGATCATGGTATATGATTTTTAATACACTGATGAAATCTTTCTGCTAGTATTTTATTAAACATATTTGCATCTATGTTCACCTGGGATATTGGCCTATACTTTTCTATTTTTGTTTTGTCCTTGTATGACTTTGATATCAAGGTAATGCTGTCCCCATCATATAAGTTTTGAAGGGTTACTTTTTCCAGTTTTTTTAAAGAGTTTGACAAGTAATGACATTAACTCTTCTTTAAGTATTTGGTAGAATTCAGTAGTGAAGCCATCCTGTTCTGGACTTTGTTTCTTTGGAGATACCAGATTCATGATTAATGATTCAGTTATTTATAGGTCTATTTAGATTTTCTATTTCTTCAAGATTCAGTCTTCATAGGTTCTGTGTTTCTAGGAATTGATCCATTTATCCTAGGTTATACATTTTGTTGGAGTTTAATCATTCATAATAGGTTTAATGAACCTTCATGTTCCTGTGGATCATGTAATGTCCCTTCATTCATTTCTGATTTTGAGTTTTTTCTTTTTTCCAATTCTATCTTTTCAAAAAACAGCCCTTAGTTTCGTTGGTCTTTTGCATTATTTTTCTTGTCTCTTTTTCATTCATTTCTGCTCTGATCTCTGTCATTTCCTTCTTTCTGCTAACTTTGGGCTCACTTTCTTCTTTTTTTCTGGTTTTGAGTTTTACTTACTTGAGCTCTTTGTTTTTCCTTAATTAGCACTAGAAACTTCCTTCTAGAACTACTTTTGCTGAATCCTGTAAATTTGGGGATGTGTTCCCCTTTTTGTTTGTCTCAAGGTATTTTTTTGATTTTTTTTTCACCCTATGGTTGTTCAAGGATCATGTTATTTACTTTACACACATTGTGAATTTTCCAGATTTCCTACTGCTACTTGTATCTACTTTCATGCCATTGTGGTCAGAAAAGATACTTGCTATGACTTCAATCTTCTCAAATTTGATAAAACTTGTTTAGTGACCTAACATATACTCTATTCCTGAGGTATAGTCTGTGTGATCTTAAGAATATGTATTATACAGCTCTTGGGTGAAATGTTCTGTGTATGTATGTTAGGTCCATTTGGTCTAAAGTATACTTCAAGTCCATTATTTCCTTATTGATCTGGATGATCCATTGTTGAAAGTGGATTATTGGGTCTCCTTTTATTACTGCATTGCTCCCTATTTCTGCCTTCAGATCTGGTAATGATTGCTTAATATATTTAGGTCCTCCAAGGGAGGGTGTAAATACATTTTTATTTGTTATATCCTCTGGATGAATTGATCCTTTTGTCATTACTAATAACCTTCTTTGTATCCTGTGACAGTTTTGACTTAAAGTCTATTTTATTCTGATATAGTTATCATTACCTCTCCTCTCTTTTAGTCACCACTTGCATGGAACATCATTTTCTATCCCTTGACTTTCAGCCTAAGGGTGTCCTAAGTCTATGTGAGTATGTTTTAGGTAGCATATAGTTTGAGCTTATTTTTTTATCCATTCAGCTTTATATGTCTCTTGTTTGGAGAACTTAATCTATTTACAGATAAAGGTCTTATAGGTAAGAACTTGACATTTTGTGAATTTTTCTGTTCTCTTTCATACTTTTCTTCCTCTCTTGTTCTTTCTTATTTGATTTGATGATTTTTTTGATACTGAAATACTTTGACTCCTTTCTCTTTCTCTTTTGTGTATCTACTGGTTTTTTTCTTAGTGGTTACCACATGGCTTACATAAACACTCTTATAGTGACACAATCTATTTTAAGCTAATAATGACCTAACTTTGATCACATACAAAAACTTTACACTTTTACTTCTTCCTCTCCAACTTTTTATGTTATTGATTTCACACTTTACCTATTTTTATATTGTACAGCCATTAACAATTTATTGTAACTAGAGGTATTTTTTATACTTTGGTCTTTTAAGTTTCTATTCAATGTAAAAGTGATTTATGTACCACAATTACTGAATTAGAGTGTCTTGAATTTGAGTAAACATTTATCTTTACCAGTGAGTTTTTTACTTTCTTATGTTTTCACATTGCTAATTTGTATCCTTTTTCTTACTTGAAGAGCTCCTTTTAGAATTTCTTATAAGACAGGTTTAGTGTTGATGATGTCCTCAGCTTTTGTTTGCTTGGAGTCTTTAAATTCTGAAGGAAAGCTTTGTTGGATACAGTATTTTTGGTTGACAGTTTTACTCTCCCTCTCAGTATATGTCATCCACTCTCTGTTGGCCTGCAAGTTTCTACAGAGTAAGTTTCTAGTTGCTTTATGGGGATTCCTTTGTATGTAATGAGTCTTTTTTTTCTTGCTATTTTCTTTGATTTTTGACAATTTGATTATAATGTGTCTCATTATACTCATTGCAGCCTATTTGGGGGTCTTTGGGCATTATGGACAAGAACGTTCATATTCACCCCCAGATTTGGGGCATTTCCTGCCATTATTTCTTTAAAAAAGCTTTCTTCTCCTTTCTCATACTGTGCTCCTCCTGGGATTGTCATAATTTGAATACTGATTGGGTGACTGGCATCCTATACGTCATGTAGTTTTCTTCACTCTCTTCCACCTCTTTTCTAGTTTTTGTTGTTCCTTTACCTGGATAATTTCAAATAACTTGTCTTTAATTTTGGTGATTCTTTCTTTGTTGCAACCAAATCTGATGTTTATGCCTTTTATGGAAATTTTCAGATTCTTCACTGTCATTTTCAGCTTCAGCCTTTATTTCTGGTTCTTTTTTGGTTTCTACTTCTTTGTTAAACTTATTCATCTTTTGCTTTCCTGATTTTCATTTAGTTTTCCTCCCTTTAGGGTCAGTTACTGGAGAGTTACTCATTTCCCTTGGTGGTGTCATGTATGCCTGATTGTTCATGATCTGTGTAACCTTACATTGGTGTCTGGATGCTTGAAGGATAGTTACCTATAATAGTTTTCACAGACTGGTTTCAGGGATAAAGAGTTTCCCTGCTGGGTTTCTAGATGGATGGGACAACCCCTGGATTGTGGTGAAGCAGGGCTTGAGCTGGGTACCCTGGCTGTCCCTGGACCCACAGTCAAGTCAGGATTGTTACCAGAGCTGAATTCAGGTGTGGTGCCCATCAGGTCCTTTCCCTGGGAGGCAACACTGCTCTGGAACACATTAGTAAAGGGCTGGGGCTGGGCCATGGAATTGCTTCAGAGATTGCAATTGTGTCCAAGATTGGTGAGACTATTTCTACTTGGATATTTTGAGTGGGTTCCTGAGCAGGACTGATGTCCTTGGACTGCAGAACAGTGCGGCATGACTTGTCCCAGACTCCTTCAAGGAACAAATTTGGTGAGGTCAGCAGGCCTTATTACCAGGGGCATGGGTGGGCATGGCCCCACCCAGATCCATTGGTGGAAGGGACTGATGGCAGGACTGTGGAGAAGTAGAGCTGAAGTTGAGTCTACAGGGGGACAGAGGTGCTTCCAGTCCACATTCAGGACCATGGTCAGTAGGTCTGCCACTGAGGCATGGGCCTGCTGTCTTAAAACAGCCCTCTTTGGTCTTGAGCTCTACCAGGGATTCACAGACTCCCACCTGGGTCCCAGACTTCCTTAAAGGCATTCTTGTCTATGCATGGCTACTAACTATTTGTTTCTGTGGGAGAATGTGTGCTGAGGACTTGTATCCAACCATCTTGCTGATGTCACTCCATTCCACATTTACTTCTTTGTTCAAACTCATGCATATTAATTTTGGGATTGTCAACCTACACCCCCATGTAAAACAAATTTACCAACTATAGTGCATTGTTAATGTATAATTTTGTTTGGCTTTAACCTTAACTTTTCAGTTTAAATTCGAATGCTTGGTTACATAGGGCACCACTCTCCCCTTTCCTCCCTCCGTGCAGTTACGCCATACATTTGCAATACAGAAAGATTTGTTTTTCAGGAAGGATGACCTTACAAACTGGTTGATGTTTTGATTGCTTGCTTGTTTATCTTTGCCATTATAGTTAAGTCTGCATGATTTATATGTCTCTGTATTTTAACAATGTATAGATTCACATAACCACCAATCTCATACCATGTAGTATGGTAAGAGAATCATTTTTAATGTAAAGCATTCAAGAAATAAAGAAAAGAATAGGAAACATTTTAAAATAATATCCTAAATTCACTCCCATAGATGACAAACACTGGTATTTCACCATAGCTGCCCTTGACTTTTATAAATAAATATACATAATACTACTTATCCAGTTAAAGTAATTTAATATACTTCTTGACCTCTTCTTTTATGTTCCCTTCAAATATTACTTAGAATTTGGCAGCTGGGTGTTTTGGAACTTTAATTTTATAACTGTATATCCATATTATTTCAATGTATGAAAATGAATTCATATTAACTGCATCATTCTTCCAATTATTTTCCCCTCAATATTACATTTTTAAAACTAAATGTTCACACATAAATTCTAATTTGTTAACTTTAACCATCGTATTGCATTGCATTAAAATATTATAATTTGTTTCTCCATTTTCCAATTTACAGACATTTAGTTTGTACTATTTCTCTTTTTAAAAATATTGTACTAAACATTCTGCATGTATCCTTGTGTGTGTTAAACTTTTACTAGATTATATATAGAAAACTGAGTTAGCAAAGTGATACAGAACCCCATTTTATATTTCTTTAAAAATAGCTTTTTAGGATTTACATAAGAACCTCTGGAGACAGTAATGCAGCTCCTACAAAATATTGTATAAATTATGGTTTAAGGCTGCTGATGTATTTGTCAAGGACACAGAATATTTTTCATGAAGAAGAAATGAGAGCATCTTCAAGTATTTAAAGAACCATCATGCTGAAGGAGTAGATTGGTTCTATTAAGCCACAGATGGTAGAACCAGTTGAGCATTCTTACAACCAACTAAACTGCCTTGTGAAGTAGTAGGTTAGTTATGACTAGAGAAAACCTCCCTGAGGCTTGGGAAACATTTGTAAGAATGAATGATGGCTTCAATGACAGTCATAAAATCGGGGGTCAAAAATTTACTGACTAGGAGCTTGAGTGGTAATCAAATATTATGCTTTTACATGGATCACTACGTGGTAAACGCTTTTCTTTTCCCATTCCTGGAAAAATTATGTAAAATGTAATTACCCCCATGGCAGGGTGACACAAAGATCTCTAAAGGATAATTTATCATTTCTCACATGAGGTCAGTTTCCTGGCTTCAGGGTAGAAGGTTTTATATACATTCTCTTTTCTTAGGATACTGCAATTGTATGGTACAGGGAAAGAGGGGCAGAGCCTTCAGTATTTGACGACAGAACCTGAGGGACTTAGCACACTTTTGTTTAGGACTAAATTAAAATGCATCATGTCAAGAGTATATTGAAAATGTATTCTTTATGAAAATGTACAATGAATGGAAGTTTAAAGAGTGAAATAAGGATTAGAGGAATTACAAGAGTGTGTAAGTATTATAAGTGCATTTTTAAAATGTTTGCTTAAAACAGAAAAATGATGAGTGACCTGTTTAAAATTATAAAATTAACAACTCAATTCAGCAAAAAGGAAGTCATTGTTTTGTCATATTGGAAACTCCATCTGGAAGAAGTAAATCCCTATTTTCCTCTTCTCTGTCTGTATGATGTATGACTGCCCCACTGCATTGGCTTAGTTTTAATTATAATTAAATAGGATCAGAATCTGATGAACAGAAGGAAGTATGTTGCAACCATTTTCTATCCCTTCTCCGCTTTATGCTTTCTATTCAGAGAATATTTAGACACTTGTTATATCTGTATTTATTGACTAGGAAAGTTTGGCTGGAATTGCTGTGCAGTGCAGAGTAATGATCAGTTAGGTGGCCTTCGATGCTTTTTGTCTCTAGTCTTACAAGAAAGCAAGTCCTGTGAGAAAAATTATAAACAAGAAGAATTATAATTAAAATATAATTGTTTTAGTGACAGATGTTAATATAATATTAATTCCCTGAGTATTAAACTTCATCTTAAACCAGAAGGGGGAAAAATCTTATGATATAATTTGTTACCTAAAAAGATCTTTATGCCTTAAGTATACTTGCAATGAGAAAGTATATAGATTTGACCTTTGAACAATGCAGGGATTAGGGCTGCTGACCCTCCATGAAGTAAAAAATCTGTGTATAATTTTTGACTCCCAAAAGTAACTAATAATAGCCTACTGTTGACCGGAAGACTTACTGATAACATAACTGTTGGTTGACACATTAATTTGTACATGTCTTATATGCTTTATTCTTACAATAAAAAAAAATGAGAGGAAAAAATGTTTTCAAATTGTTGTAAATCTCCAAAAAATCTATCAATATATTTATTGAAAAAAATCTGTGTGAAAGTGGACTATAGAGTTCAAACCCATGTTGTTCAAAGGCCAACTATAATTCATTAACCAAGAACACATTGAACATTCTAAAGATAGTCTAAGGACTTCTGAATGACTTTTCCAAAGTCCACATGTTCCCATTATATAACTGCCTCTGCATTTTGAATCTGAGAAATAAAAACAGCCTTGGAGATTATCTAGCTCTATTTTCTAAGCTAATAATTAGAATAATTTTATGCATTCTTACTAAGAATTGTCTATATTAATTAAGAAGAAAATGAAATATTATATTGTCTCAGTCTGTAACATCAGTATTAATAGTGGGGTAGTTGATGTGGAGAGGATATTCTAGTTATTTGCTTTATTTTGAATAATGAAAATTGACAATCCTATTTTAATAGATTGAATTGATGGAATTTGTTTGAAATCAGGCAATTTTCAAAAGCAATTTTTAGAGATAAGGCAATCTGCACAATAGAATCATAGCATAACATTAAAACCTCAGGCTTTCCTTCTCTCTCCATTTCCCCAAACATTTGTTCCATGTAAGTGTCTATCATGTCTCCCACACATATATATCATCACTTATACTAATTACTACACTCCACTGATGTCAAATCCCATTAGGTTCTAATCATTGTGAAGGATTTCTTTCTGTCTGGTTCTGAAGATTTTGAAGGGTTGCACTGAAGGCTGAAAAGACTTAGATTCTCTCCTTTGCCCTTTACTCAATGGCTCTTGCACCATTTCATTTCACTTGGGAAGTGCAGATATTGTTAAGGCATGGGGCGAGGAGGCAGCTCTGCTTTCCTAGGCTCATGATGCAGCTGGAGGAGACAGCAGAGAGAGGCTATTGCTCTCTACTTTCTTTTTCTCTTCTGATTCTGTACACATTTCTTCTATTAATAATTGTCCAAATATCTGGCCCTGCAGAGTCATTGATCCCTGAGATATTTTTGATAAACTAGGATTATTTTATCTCTTGGATTGTATATACTGTTTCCATCAGTGGACCAGTTGCATTATATTTACATTTAATTGATTTGCTCTTTTGAAATTGTATTTCAGAAAGCCAGAGAACCATAGACTATTATCATTTTAGAGGGAGAATTTTAACCCCATCTTTTTTTTAAAAAATAAGAAAGAAAAGAGAGAGAAACTGAGCTCCTAAGAGGTTGCAAAATTTGCCTAAAGTTTGGTAAACTATTTAGTAAGAAGGAGAAGCAGAACCAAGGTTTTCTAGATTCCAGGGTAATGCTGTCTCTATAGCACATGACACCTTTGGACACCATTCCTTCATTTAAAGTTCAGGTCATTTTAGAACTTAAAATTTAGAATGGTCTGTTATTTAAGTAGAGCTTATTAGGTATGAAATAGTTATAACTATCAGATCTGGTTATTAGATATAAAATAATAAAATGAAAAATCACCTGCTGTACACTTAATTATGAAACAAAGTATACCCTTTATATGATGTCTGTCTTGAAGACTCTTTTCATTTACATGGTTAAATCCATTATGTTATTATGGGATAAAATGTCTGATTCAAGTACATGATGATCATACATAACACATATGTGAGGGGAGAAAAATTAAAATGCACTTTAAAAGGAATAAGAAAAGAAAAAGCCTAAAATTTTTCTAAGCATTATTTTGAGAAAATGACTGCATTTCATGCCACTTCAGGAACTTTACACAGCCTAAATTACATGACAATGACTTTCATCGGTTGAACTTTCTAAAACATATTTCGGAATGGTTTTGATTAATATTTCTGTCTAAAACTTTCTCTGATCAGGAAAATAAGTCTTATATAAGAGAGTTACAGCTGAATTTCTAGTTTACACCTTGAGATCACTGACATAACTCTGAATAATTCCACTCATACTTCTGGAGGTTTAGTTGCAAGGCCACTCTATCCCTAGGATATGTGGCTGTAATATAGGTTGGGAACCAGTCCTCTGTATGTGACCTTTAGTACGTATCATTCATTTTGAGAGGTTCCACACATTATTGTTGATTGCCAACATATTTCCTTGGTTACTGTTATCACAAACACAAGCAATGCAGCCAAAGTGAATTTACGCTCTATGCACCATTTGCAAAATGTATTTTTAGTGCTGTCCCATGTCCTAGAAGACAAGCCCATCACAAGAAAAGATACCCTGTGCCTATTTCCTTCTTGAGAAGTAAACCCGTTTATAGCTTATCTCCTCAGGGCTAGGTGACTAGGGTTTTTGGTACCTCGGAGCTGACAATTAAACCCATTCCAAGCCTTAACGATCACAGACTACAAAAGAATGTGCGCACATACTTCACTTTATCTTAAATAACGGACAGCGTTTTGCTGGTCTCTTTCTGAAGCTCACTCACCAGCACTGTTCTCTAGGGCATAGTGACTGTGAGGGAGATGAAGGGAGGTAGGGATGGAGGCAGCAGACAGTGAAAGAAAGCTTTTGAAGGCTCTAACTTAGAACCAGTAGAGTTTAGAGATATCTGCAAATCATACTCACACATCCTTTATTTTACCCCGCGGGCATACTGTTTCAGAGATAGAAGTGTTGGGGAAGAGACTGATATTACAGGATTTAGGCATAGGAAGGACCTGTACTTCATCTAGCAAAATCTATGATTGCATTAATTCACCCTAAAATATTACAAAAAAATGAAAAATTGGGTTTCCTTCAGCCCATCTAGTGGTAAGAACTCACTCTTGTGTAAGTCAGACAATATCATCTTTGAACAGGCTTTGTTAATGGAAACAAAATACTTACTCTGATCTAAAATAATACATTATTAAGAATGATTATATACGTGTAGTCATGATAATTGATTCAAAATTCATCACTTACGTAAACTTCATTAAACACATTCAGTGTCTCTTTGAGGGTAATATTATTCTCAATATTTTGTATGTGAGAACAATTAGCCCCTGAAGGGCTGAATGAGTTCGTCAGTGCTATACAGCTGCCTGATGATTGCCTGTGATTTTAATGTAGAGTATTTTTCCCAATTGTATTGATTTCATTATAGTATAGTACTTTATTGTGTATAAAAACTCCCTTCATTAAGTGATAAAATTATTATTTCATTTAATAAAAAATGTGCTGGGAGTGAAGGGACAAGAGGTCCACTATCTTACCTAAAAAACAAGGGATTATAATATTGGTAAATGATCTACACAGGGGAAGTTATAAATTTAACCACTGTTCCATGAGTTCTACTTTTACACAGATTCTGGGACAAAGTAGGCATTTAAATTCTTATAGAGTGAATTAACTAAAATACATACGTATATAATTAAAATATATATATAAATCCTTATATACCAAAAACACTTAGAACACTGGTTGCCCGACATATCCAACATCTTCATCTTATATTGTTAAAAATGGAGGAATTGATGAAAGAGATTTCCCAAGGTCACTGAGCTAGTCAGTGGCAGAAGAGGGAATAGATTTATGTATATGTTTATCCTTTACAGAGTATTTTTCTTTGGTGCAAAGGTGAAAACTAGACTCTCCTATTATACCCATTGCATTCAGCATAAGAAGGAAAACTCAAAGATAGAGACATTTATTAAGCAAATATCAGGTACTTATGATGAAAAAATGCATAATTATCTTTCCATTAATGCAGAATTGCAGACGATAGTTTCTGAGGAAGCCAATGACAAAAACTGTCCTAATACAAGTGAAAAGAGTGTAAAATGTTATAGTAGGAGGCAGCTTTTTAGAACTCATGAAAGGAAAGGAAAGAAAGAGTCCCTTTTTTCTTGGGGGAAATATTCAAAAGCCAGTAACTCTCAAACTGCATCAAGAAACAGAACATTACCAGAAGGAAAAGACCTTTCAATGTCCCTTCCATTTTGCTCTATTCAAAGATAACTACTATTCTGCCTTCTAATACTATGTATTTACTCGTGTTTAAACTTCATACATAAAATAGTACACCATGTATTCCTTTGTGTGAAACATCTTTGCACATTAATTTTGTGAAAATCTATGTCCTTTTATCAGTTTACAAACTTTTCTCTTATTAAGAGTTCTTATTTATCGAGCGAAGAAAAAAATGAGATTTTTGTCTCCACAGATTATAATATTGGAATTCTCTGTGGTCAAAACAACTTTCCTAAATATGATTTGCAATATTCATTTGTAATTCTCACTAGTAAATTAGTTTATGTAACCACTTAAATTCAAGTAACTAAACGAATCGTTTGAAATTCTCTCCACCAACCTTGCAATCACCAACCTCTTATCTAGAACAGTTATAGTTCAATGTCCCATTCTGGGTCTGTTTGTCTTGTCTTGATTACACATTCTCATTTAGTCATGAATGAAAATCTAACATATACATTTTAGTATAAACCAGAATCCCTAAAGCTGAAGCAGAATTGGGAGACTGACCCCAAATTCGGTTAACTGATTGATCTCTGCTTCTCTCCTATTCAGGTAAATGAAGATAAGTTCCTTCCAAAGTCAATGAATGTGGCAAATCACTCTTGGGTGATGGAATTTGTGTTGCTGGGACTCTCTAGTTCCAAGGAGCTCCAGCCTTTGCTGTTTGTCATATTTTCTCTGCTCTACCTAGCAATACTGCTGGGAAACTTTCTGATTATCCTCACTGTGACCTCAGATTCCCGCCTTCATACCCCAATGTATTTTCTGCTTGCAAACCTCTCTTTTATAGATATATGTGTTGCCTCTTTTGCTACCCCAAAAATGATTGCAGACTTGTTGTTTGAGCACAAGACTATTTCTTTTGAAGCCTGCATGGCCCAGATATTTTGTGTTCACCTCTTTGCCGGAGGTGAAATGGTGCTCCTTGTATCCATGGCTTATGACCGGTACGTTGCTATATGCAAACCTCTCCACTACACGACAATCATGAGCTGGCGTGTGTGTATTACACTGGTCCTCATCCCATGGTCTATTGGCTTTATCCATACTATCAGCCAGTTGGCATTTACTGTTAACTTGCCTTTTTGTGGACCTAATCAGGTAGACAGTTTCTTCTGTGACCTCCCTCTAGTGACCAAACTGGCCTGCATAGACACGTATGTTGTCAGTCTACTAATCGTTGCAGACAGTGGCTTTCTTTCCATGAGTTCCTTTCTCCTCTTGGCTGTCTCCTACACTGTGATACTCATCACAGTTAGGACTCGCTCCTCTGCTAGCATGGCAAAGGCCCGCTCCACACTGACCGCTCATATCACTGTTGTCATGCTGTTCTTTGGACCATGCATATTCATATATGTGTGGCCCTTCAGCGGTTATTCACTTGACAAAGTCCTTGCTGTATTCTACACCATCTTTACTCCCATTTTAAACCCAGTTATCTATACTCTAAGGAACAAAGAAATGAAGGCAGCTATGTCAAAATTGAAGAGTCGATATCTGACGCGAGGCCAAATTACTGCAGTCATAAGAAATGCTCTTATCTTGGAAACAAAATAAATATGACATGACTATTACCACTGTACAAATGGTATTACTGTGATGTTTAAGCTAATCATTTTAACCAGTGGCAATGTTTTACTTAAATTTACTTAAAAAAGTAATGATGACAATAAAAAAATTATAGGATGATCCTTACTGACTGTCATATTCTCTTCATCCATTGTGAGCTCTTCTTTTGTTTCTGTTTCTTACTTTTATATTTATTTAGAACTTTTTAAGATACAGACTTTGAAGACAGTGAGAAATGGATTTTAATTATATGTCATAAATAAATAGCACCTCTCTCACAATAATACTGTTTAGATCTGGATTTTAGAGTTACAATAGGTATATATATATATATATGATATCATATACTGAGATAAGAATGCATTTCACACAGTAGGATAGAACTGACAGCAAATGAAGACAATTCTCTGACAGCTGTTAACGGTATGGGAAATATTAAATAGCATGGCTCCCCAAGATGAAGGCATTTATATTCAACACTCACAAATCCTCCTTCATTGTGCTGCTTAATACATATTCAAGGAAAACAACTCACTGAATAAATTTGATCACCAGTGTGTTTTGTACTTGGTTATATTAATTTCTGTTCAATACTGAACAGACTAAATAATAATAAATAATCATATCAGGTTACATATATTTTGTCATATATCATCTAAGAAAATATAATATCTAAATGTGGGTTTCACACATTTATATTTGAAACTTTGAAAATTATCCATCATACAGAAAGAAAGCAAATACTGAACAGAAGCTTTGAAAACATTGCCAATTATTTAGATATACTAGCCTTTTTCGACGTATCTCTTTTTTCTCTACATTTAAAGAAAAGCATACTAATATATATCATTATATTATAAGAATTCAATGAATTCTATCCTCCCTTTTACTCCATATTCCACAATTTGCCTTTTTTTTTATAATCTTCCTCAACAATCTGTTTCTCATTCTGTATTTCTGTCCTGAATCAATGCTTCAAATGCCTCTGAGAGGTATTATTGGATAAAACTTTCATGAAAAAATTTACTTTAAGAAGATTGGATCAACATTTGGCAATCTCAAGGAATAATCAAGTAAGTTCTTCTTGAAAATGTGTGACTGACACAATCTGTTCAAGAAAACCAAAACTGTAAAACAAGAATAAATGACTATGCAGTGATTTGTAGGCTTTATAAACTGTGGGACACACTGGAATGTGCCACAAAGTGTTTAGGGAGCTTTTATTTCAAAGTAATTATTTGGAACTTGCATAAGATTCTTGTATTAACAAATCCCTATTAAAATGACCAATGAAATCAAAAGTTGGAAAAAAAAACCACCTGCATTGAAAAATAATAATACAAATACCCAGAGGAGTAATTTTTGTAACCTTGGATTAGTCAATGGTTTCTTACATCAAAAGCACAAGTGACAAAAGAAAAAAATGGATGAATGAAAAAGCTTCCAAGGACATATCTCAAAAAAGTAAAAAGACAGACTACAAATGGGGAGGAAATAGTTGGTAATTATATATCGGATAGTGATTTACAACCAAAAACACTAACACCTACAATTCAACAAGATAAGGAAAAACTCAATTTAAAAATAGTCAAAGAATTTGAGTATGTGTTTTTCCAACAAACAAAACAGACACATGACAAGATGATCAACTTCATTAGTCATTAGACAAAATCATAATGAAAATCAAAAGAAGATACCATTTCATACCTGCTAGCATGGCTAAAGGCAAAAATAAATAAATAAATAAATAACAGAAAATAACAAGTGTTGAGGATACACAGAAAATAGGAATCTACATTACATACATTGCCAGTGTGACAGACAAATGGGGAAGGCTCTTTGGAAAACAGTCTGACACTTCCTCAAAATGTTAAATTTAGAGTTAACATAGAACCCAGAAATTCTACTCCCAGGGATATACCCTAGGGAAGTGAAACATATTTACATAAAAACTTGTTCATGGGAGGGCGGAGCCAAGATGGCGGCATGAGTAGAGCAGTGGAAATCTCCTCCCAAAACCACATACATCTATGAAAATATAACAAAGACAACTCTTTCTAGAATAAAGACCAGAGGACACAGGACAACATCCAGACCACATCCACACCTCCGAGAACCCAGCGCCTCGCAAATGGGGTAAGATACAAGCACCGGCCTGGCGGGTCCCAAGCGCCCCTCCCCCCAGCTCCCGGCGGGAGGGAGAGGGAGCCCAGGACTGCTGAACACCCAGCCCCGCCATCAGGACCAGAGCGCAGACACAGTGCATGAGCGGGGCCCTGGATACTAGGGAAACAGAGCAGCAAGAACCGTGAGCGGGTACTGGACGCTGGCACTGGAGGACAAAAGAAAAGTCAGCGGCCATATTTTTTGTTTTGTTTTGTTTTGTTGTGGTGAGTGCTTCTTGGAAGTCTTAAAGGGAAAGGGACCCCAAAACTAGGGAAACGGGGCAGCAAGACAGGCGAGCGCGTATCAGAGGCCAATGCCGGAGAACAAAAGGAAAGCGAATGGCCATTTTTTTTTTTTGTGGTTGTTTTGTTTTGGCGAGCGGTTTTTGGAAGTCTTAAAGAGATAGGGACCCCAATACTAGGGAAACAGGGGAGCAAGACCAGTGAGCGGGTGCCGGAGGCTGGCGCCGGAAAATAAAGAAAAACAAGTGGCCACTTTTGTGTGTGTGTGTGTGTGTGTGTGTGGCTGTTGTTTTGTTTTGGTGGGTGCTTTTTGGAAGTCTTAAAGGGGCAGGGCGGTATACCTAGTCCAGAGGTAGGGAATCCGGGGATCTCTGGGCACTCTACTCCCCTGGGCTGGAGGGAGCATGGAGGCCCATTACAGAGATAAAAAGCCTCCCTGCCACTGCCCCTCCAACGCAACTCCACCAATTTGCAGCAGGGGTCTGAGCCAGGCCACGCCCACAGCAACAGCGGAGATAAACTCCATAGCAGCCGGGCAGGAAGCAGAAGCCCTGTCTGCGTGCAGCTACCCAGCACAAGCCACTAGAGGTTGCTATTCTCCCAAGAGAGGAGGGACGCAAACCAATAAGAAGGGAAGTTCTTCCAGCCGTCACTCGTCCCAGCTCAGCAAATTATTCCTATCACCATGAAAAGGCAAAGTTACAAGCAAACCAAAATCACAGAGACACCAGAGAAGGAGACAGACCTAACCAGTCTTCCTGACAAAGAATTAAAAATAAAAATCATAAACATGCTGACAGAGATGCAGAGAAATACGCAAGAGAAATGGGATGAAGTCTGGAGGGAGATCACAGAGGCCAGAAAGGAGATTACAGAAATGAAACAAACTCTGGAAGGATTTATAAGCAGAATGGATAAGATGCAAGAGGCCATTGATAGAATAGAAACCAGAGAACAGGAACGCATAGAAGCTGACATAGAGACAGATAAAAGGATCTCCAGGAATGAAACAATATTAAGAGAACTCTGTGACCAATCCAAAAGGAACAATATCCGTATTATAGGGGTACCAGAAGAAGAAGAGAGAGGAAAAGGGATGGAAATTATCTTGGAAGAAATAATTGCTGAAAACTTCCCCAAACTGGGGGAGGAAATAATCGAACAGACCACGGAAATACACAGAACCCCCAACAGAAAGGACCCAAGGAGGACAACACTAGAACACATAATAATTAAAATGGCAAAGATCAAGGAAAAGGAAAGAGTTTTAAAGGCAGCTAGAGAGAAAAAGGTCACCTACAAAGGAAAACACATCAGGCTATCATCAGACTTCTCGACAGAAACCCTACAGGCCAGAAGAGAATGGCATGATATATTTAATGCAATGAAACAGAAGGGCCTTGAACCAAGGATACTGTATCCAGCACGACTATCATTTAAATATGACGGCGGGATTAAACAATTCACAGACAAGCAAAAGCTGAGGGAATTTGCTTCCCAAAACCACCTCTACAGGACATCTTACAGGGACTGCTCCAGATGGGAGCACTCCTAGGAAGAGCAAAGAACAAAACACACAACATATGAAGAATGGAGGAGGAGGAAAAAGAAGGGAGAGAAGAAAAGAACCTCCAGACAGTGTATATAATGGCTCAATAAGCGAGCTAAGTTAGGCAGTAAGATACTAAAAAGGCTAACCTTGAACCTTTGGTAACCACGAATTTAAAGCCTGCAATGGCAATAAGTACATATCTTTCAATAGTCACCCTAAATGTAAATGGACTGAATGCACCAATCAAAAGACACAGAGTAATAGAATGGATAAAAAAGCAAGACAAATCTATATGCTGCTTACGAGAAACTCACCTCAAACCCAAAGACATGTACAGACTTAAAGTCAAGGATAAAAATCATATTTCAGGCAAACAACAGCGAGAAGAAAGCAGGGGTTGCAGTACTAATATCAAACAAAATACACTTCAAAACAAAGAAAGTAACAAGATAAAGAACACTACATAATGATAAAGGGCTCATTCCAACAAGAGGATATAACCAATCTAAATATATATGCACCCAACAGAGGAGCACCAGCATATGTGCAATAAATACTAACAGAACTAAAGGGGGAAATAGACTGCAATGCATTCATTTTAGGATACTTCAACACACCATTCACCCCAAAGGATAGATCAACCGGGCAGAAAATAAGTAAGGACACGGAAGCACTGAACAACACAGTAGAGCAGATGGACCTAATAGACATCTAGAGAACTCTACATCCAAAAGCAACAGGATATACATTCTTCTCAAGTGCACATGGAACATTATCCAGAATAGACCACATACACACCCACAAAATGAGCCTCAGCAAAATCCAAAATACTGAAATTCTACCAACCAATTTTTCAAACCACAAAGGTATAAAACTAGAAATAAATTCTACAAAGAAAACAAAAACGATCACAAACACATGGAGGCTTAACAACATGCTCCTAATAATCAATGGATCAATGAACAAATTAAAATAGAGATCAAGGAATATATGGAAACAAATGACAACAACAACACAAAGCCCCAACTACTGTGGGACGCAGCGAAAGCAGTCTTAAGAGGAAAGTATATAGCAATCCAGGCACACTTGAAGAAGGAAGAACTATCCCAAATGAATAGTCTAACATCACAATTATCGAACTTGGAAAAAGAAAAAATTAGGCCTAAAGTCAGCAGAAGGAGGGACATAATAAATATCAGAGAAGAAATAAACAAAATTGAGAAGAATAAAACAATAGCAAAAATCAGTGAAACCAAGAGCTGGTTCTTTGAGAAAATAAAAAAAATAGATAAGCCTCTAGTCAAACTTATTAAGAGAAACAGAGAATCAACACACATCAACAGAATCAGAAATGAGATTAGAAAAATCATGACAGACTCCACAGAAATACAAAGAATTATTAAAGAATACTATGAAAATCTATATGCCAACAAGCTGGAAAACCTAGAAGAAACGGACAACTTCTTAGAAAAATACAACCTTCCAAGACTGACCCAGAAAGAATCAGCAAATCTAAACAGACCAATTACCAGCAACGAAATTGAAGCGGTAATCAAAAAACTACCCAAGAACAAAACCCCCGGGCCACATGGATTTACCTCAGAATTTTATCAAACATACAGAGAATACATAACACCCATTCTCCTTAAAGTTTTCCAAAAAATAGAAGAGGAGGGAATACTCCCAAACTCATTCTATGAAGCCAACATCACTCTAATACCAAAACCAGGCATAGACCCCATCGAAAAAGAAAACTACAGACAAATATCCCTGATGAACGTAGAAGCAAAAATACTCAACAAAATATTAGCAAAACGAATTCAAAAATACATCAAGAGGATCATACACCATGACCAAGCGGGATTCATCCCAGGGATGCAAGGATGGCACAACATTCGAAAGTCCATCAACATCATCCACCACATCAATGGAAAGAAAGATCATCTCCATAGATGCTGAAAAAGCATTTGAGAAAATTCAACATCCATTCATGATAAAAACTCTCAGCAAAATGGGAATAGAGGGCAAGTACCTCAACATAATAAAGGGCATATATCATAAACCCACAGCCAACATTATACTGAACAGCAAGAAGCTGAAAGCTTTTCCTCTGAGATCGGGAACTAGACAGGGATGCCCACTCTCCCCACTGTTATTTGACCTAGTACTGGAGGTCCTACCCACGGCAATCAGACAAAACAAAGAAACACAAGGAATCCAAAATGGTAAAGAAGAAGTTAAACTGTCACTATTTGCAGATGACATGATATTGTACATAAAAAACCCTAAAGACTACAGCTCAAAACTACTAGAACTGATATCGGAATACAGCAATGTTGCAGTATACAAAATTAACACACATAAATCTATAGCTTTCCTATACACTAACAATGAACCAATAGAAAGAGAAATCAGGAAAACAATTCCATTCACAATTGCATCAAACAGAATAAAAACCTAGGAATAAGTCTAACCAAAGAACTGAATGACCTATACTCTGCAAACTACAAGTCACTCTTAAGAGAAATTAAAGGGGACACTAACAAATGGAAACTCATCCCATGCTCGTGGCTAGGAAGAATGAATATCGTCAAAATGGCCATTCTGCCCAAAGCAATATACAGATTTGGTGCAATCCTTATCAAATTACCAGCAACATTCTTCAATGAACTGGAACAAATAATTCAAAAATTCATATGGAAACACCAAAGACCCTGAATACCCAAAACAATCCTGAGAAAGAAGAATAAAGTAGGGGGGATCTCACTCCCCAACTTCAAGCTCTACTATAAAGCCATAGTAATCAAGACAATTTGGTACTGGCACAAGAGCAGAGCCACAGACCAATGGAACAGACTAGAGAATCCAGACATTAACCCAGACATATATGGTCAATTAATATTTGATAAAGGAGCCATGGACATACAATGGCGAAATGACAGTCTCTTCAACAGGTGGTGCTAGCAAAACTGGAAAGCTACATGTAAGAGAATGAAACTGGACCATTGTCTAACCCCATAAACAAAAGTAAACTCAAAATGGATCAAAGACCTGAATGTAAGCCATGAAACCATTAAACTCTTGGAAGAAAACATAGGCAAAAACCTCTTAGACATAAACATGAGTGACCTCTTCTTGAACATATCTCCCCGGGCAAGGAAAACAGCAAAAATGAATAAGTGGGACTATATTAAGCTGCACAGCTTCTGTACAGCAAAAGACACCATCAATAGAACAAAAAGGAAACCTACAGTATGGGAGAATATCTTTGAAAATGACACATCCGATAAAGGCTTGACGTCCAGAATATATAAAGAGCTCACACGCCTCAACAAACAAAAAACAAATAACCCAATTAAAAAATGGGCAAAGGAACTGAACAGACGGTTCTCCAAAAAAGAAATACGGATGGCCAACAGACACATGAAAAGATGCTCCACATCGCTAATTATCAGAGAAATGCAAATTAAAACTACAATGAGGTATCACCTCACACCAGTAAGGACGGCTGCCATCCAAAAGACAAACAACAACAAATGTTGGCGAGGTTGTGGAGAAAGGGGAACCCTCCTACACTGCTGGTAGGAATGTAAACTAGTTCAACCATTGTGGAAAGCAGTATGGAGGTTCATCAAAATGCTCAAAATAAACTTACCATTTGACCCAGGAATTCCACTCCTAGGAATTTACCCTAAGAACGCAGCAATCAAGTTTGAGAATGACAGATGCACCCCTATGTTTATCGCAGCACTATTTACAATAGTCAAGAATTGGAAGCAACCTAAATGTCCATCGGTAGATGAATGGATAAAGAAGAGGTGGTACATATACACAATGGAATACTATTCAGCCATAAGAAGAGGGGAAATCCTACCATTTGCAGCAACATGGATGGAGCTGGAGGGTATTATGCTCAGTGAAATAAGTCAAGCGGAGAAAGAGATAAACCAAATGATTTCACTCATCTGTGGAGTATAAGAACAAAGGAAAAACTGAAGGAACAAAACAGCAGCGGAATCACAGAACCCAAGAATGGACTAACAGGTACCAAAGGGAAAGGGACTGTGGACGATGGGTGGGTAGCGAGGGATAAGGGGGGGGCAGAATAAGGGGGTATTAAGATTAACATGCATGGGGGTGTGGGAGAAAGGGGAGGGCTGTACAACACAGAGAAGACAAGTAGTGATTCTACAACATTTCGCTATGCTGATGGACAGCGACTGTAAAGGGGTTTATAGGGGGAACCTGGAATAGGGGAGAGCCTAGTAAACATAATATTCTTTATATAAGTGTAGATTAAAGATAACAAAAAAAAAGAAAGAAAGAAAAGGGGGATTACACCCTGATAGGATAAAACTAACTGTAAATCAATGATTAATGCATGCTTTAAATATCCTTAATTTTGATCACTTAAAGGGTGTCAGATGATCGACTATGGAGGTACTTTTCTGATAATATTCCTTTCTCTTAAAAAAAAAGCATTTCCTGTGTGGTGACCTCCAATGAGTTCTACACAATGGTATAAAGTGCATATCAATGTGTGGACAAAGGGTCTGTTTGTGTTTATACAGAGGATCAAAGTCTAATTTGGCTACCCAGAAAATGAACTAAGATATGATATGAAGAAGAACTTCCAAGATCAACACTCTCTGGAAGAGTCATACCAGAAGATGATCGTCAAAAGACCTCAACAAAGATCCAGGCAATGCTGCAGTTGTAGCTGCATTCATCCCACCGGTTCCTGGACTTGCCTTTGGAATGAAGATGGAGATATCTAAGCTGACCTGTGCATACAGTAAAACAACACATTTGACTGGATCTATACTGCTGGAACTCAAACAAGAACTAGGAGAAGTGCAAATTGTAGCGCTCCAAAATCTTATACTACAGTCTATCTACTGTTAAAAGAACATATGGGATGTGAACAGTCCCCAGGAGTGGGTTGTTTTAATTTGTCTGATTTCTCTCAGACTGTACAGATTCAGTTGGACAATATCCACCATATCATAGATAAGTTTTCATAAATGCCTAAGGTGCCTAACTGATTTTCTTGGTTTCACTGGAGATGGCTGGTAATTATAGGTCTGCTTTGGTTATGTTACTGTACTCCTATTATGTTAATGTGTGTGCACAATTTAATTAGTAGTTTAAAACCTATACATGCTGAAGTTACTCTACAAGAAGATATGTCAAAGAAATAATCAATCTTCCCAAGTTTTCTTCCGCCTGCTACTTCTATAGCTTTTCTTTTTCCTTCCTAATTACAACCCTTAATTAGAATTCGTGCCTCATATCGAATTTACCAAGTATAATTCTTCCAAGTGGTAAAGATTTCTCAAGACAAATGCAGGGCATAGAAGCCACAGGGCATAAATATGCAAAGAAGTAAAAAGCTAACCTTTTCAAACAATAAGGCTTCTCTCTCACTTACCAACTTTACATTTCCCTGTATGGCCCCGGAAGATGACTGGTTAGCCAGAGACGGGTAAGATTCCTCAAGGGAGGAACAACCTAAGACAGGCACAGTCACAGGGGGGCCATCAGGTGAGAAATTGGGGATCAACAGAGGTGAGGCTTAGAACCTCACCCCCCCTGTTCTGAGAGAAATCTTTTGCATCCGTGGATGTTTTCTTGCCCTTGTCTAGCTTGGATTAACACATAGTCTACAGGCACACACCTGATCATCTACATTTGCTCTCTTACAACACTAAACTATGTTTTCTACCTTTATCTTGCATCTACCTACCACTTCAGCATTTTATTAAAAGTAGTAATAATAATAATAATAAAGGGAGAAATGTGGGATCCACATATAAATCAATTATAAAATCAAACGAATATTCATATTTGACCTGATTGTTTATAGTTCATAATGCGTGATCAAAACAGAAAGTTTTTGTGATGACTGCCCTTGTACTGTTCACCATGTAAGAACTTATTCACTATGTAAGAATTTGTTCACCGTGTAAGAACTTGTTCGTTATGCTTCAGAAGATTGGAGACTTATGAAAATTAGGCTTGGGGTGGATTAATGATTGTGCATTGAGCATTGACTCCCCTATATAGAATTTTATTGTTGTTTACAACCATTTGATCAATAAATACGAGAGATGCCCTCTCAAAAAAGAAAAACTTGTTTATGACTATTCACAGCAGCATTATTTATAATAGCCGCAAATGGAAACAACTCAAATGCCTATCACTGCGAATGGACAAACAAAATATGATATGTCCATAAGATGGAATATCATTGTGGGGGATGGAATTGTTAATGACGGGGCTGTGTACAGTGCTTGGCTTGCTAAGATATAGATAGAAACTTCCAGAGGGCATCATGGGACTACTGGATGGGGCATAGACTTGGAATGCATGGGTCTGTGTAAAGACTTTATCGCTGGGAAGCTGTGAGAGTCCCCTACTCCTGTTGTTCCCATGAGCCTGAAGATGTTTTTCACAAATACTGTTCTTGCATAGTACAGTTCTAGTTGAACCAAGCATGTAGCACACACAGAGCTCTACTCTGTGTCTCTGATAATAATCAACACATGAAAACCTTTGATTGTATGAAAGGTTTAAAATTAATGACACCCTGTAACTTTCTGCATTCTTGTGATCTGCACCTGTAGTATTTTTAATAATGATATAAATATTTGAAAGCACACAATAAATATGAGAGTGAACAGAGGAAAAGGGTATTCGCCTCTGAGCGCTGACACCCTCACACTCTCCTCTCTTGCTGTAAAGTAAGGTGTGGAGTAATCTTTCATCTGTCGTCTCAGGGATCCATAGCCATTCCCGGCACATCACCTTCTCCACAAAAAAATAATGAAGTACTGATACATGCTACAATATAAAAAAAATAATGAAGTCCTTATCTTTACACAGACTACATTAATGAAATAAGCCAGTCACAAAGGCCACACAGTGTATTATTCCATTTCTATGACGTCTAGATGAGGCAAATACACAGAAATGAAAAGTGGTTGCTGGGACTTGAGAGTGGAGAGTGATTGTTACTAGGTACAGGGTTTCTTTGTGGGATAAGGAAAATCCTAGTGAGTAAAGATGCTAGTGTTCTTCAGATAGTTGGAAAATAGAGCAACTTGTGAATTCCAACAGGACCTGGCAGTTCCTTGCCATTCCATCCTAACCCACAGTAGGCAAATATGGCATATCAGTAAAAGGCAATGCATGCCTCACCCTAAGAATCTCCATTCAAAAAAAATTCTTAAAAGTGAATATATAATGGAAAACCATTAAGGGTAACTGTCTGGGTCTAAATACTAAGAGAATGATCACTAAATCTTAGTAAGAAAGTGGGAAGAAATACAATTAAAATAAATCTACTTTCATAAGAAAGTGAATACATCTTTACATATTGACACAAGAATTAACATTTAAATGGTTTTCTAAATGTGACATATGTAACTTTTGTTTCACCTGAGAAAATTTTAGTAGTAAATGTAAAATATATGATAGATTGTGTGTTCATGTGTGTGTGTGTGTGTGTGTGTGTGTGTGTGTGTGTAAGAGAGAGAGAGAGAAGAGAAAGTGAGAAAGAGACTGACAGCAAAATATTTACTAGTATTAAATCTGAATGCCAGCAAGATGAGTGATCATTTTTTATTTGATCATTTTTAGTTGAATTAGAAAACATTTACTATTCATGTTTTTCTCTAATACTAAAAAATGAAGAGATTGATAGTTAGCTTTGTAAATATTTTATTACATTGAATATGTTCCTTCTCCCCAAAACAGATGTTTTCCTAATTCAGTTAATATAACTGAATATCAATGCTACACATTATTTCCATTGTAAACACTAGTTCTTCAAAGATTTCTTCCATGCTGTTGGGTAAATGACAGCATTTCCAGAATCCTGTGCCAAGCCTTAGTTCATTTACTTATCAGTAGGTGTTTACCACCACTGCAGAGCCTCCCATCCATCTGGGGCAAGAGGTGGGCAGAAAACAGCCATTCTCTCCTCCTCTCCATTACTCATATGTAATTGGTCTGATGTCTGCCAGTCACCAAGAGCCCACCAATGGAGTTCCTCCATGAAGGGGTGGGTTGGAAGTAGAGACCACTGATGGTAGAATGGAAACCCAAGTGAGAGGAGACAGTACCGAGTCTGGACAGCAAAATCATGCAGGCTATTAGCAACAGAAAGGTTTCTCCCAACAAACACTTTACCTTAACTTATTTTGTTTTCACTAATTTTATAGGAGATTCACCACAGTCCTGGAATACCCTTCCCCTTGGAACTATATCTGACATGAGTGGGCAGGATCTGGTGAATCTAGAGAGTTTTTATTAAGAAATATGATGAATTCTGTAAAATGCTTTTCCTACATCTACTGAGATTATCATATTGCTTTTCTTTCATTTTGCTAATGTTGCCTATCATATTTGTTGATTTGCATATGTTGAACCATCTTTCATCCCAGGGGAATGCCACACTTCATCATCGTATGTGATTTTTTTTTTGGTATCATTAATCTACAATTACATGAAGAATATTATGTTTACTAGACTCCCCTCTTCACCAAGTCCCCCCCACGTACCCCTTCACAGTCACTGTCCATCAGTGTAGTAAGATGCTGTAAAATCACTATTTGTCTTCTCTGTGTTGCAAAGCCCTCCCCATGCCCCCGACACACTATACATGCCAATCGTAATGCCCCCTTTCTTCACCCCCCCTTATCCCTCCCTTCCCACCCATCCTCCCCAGTCCCTTTCCCTTTGGTAACTGTTAGTCCATTCTTGGGTTCTGTGATTCTGCTGCTGTTTTTGTGCCTTCAGTTTCCCTTTGTTCTTATACTTCACATATGAGTGAAATCATTTGGTACTTGTCTTTCTCCGCCTGGCTTATTTCACTGAGCATGATACACTCTAGCTCCATTCATGTTGTTGCAAATGGTAGGATCTGTTTTTTTCTTATGGCTGAGTAATACTCCATTGTGTATATGTACCACCTCTTCTTTATCCATTCAACGACTGATGGACATTTAGGTTGATTCCATATCTTGGCTATTGTAAATAGTGCAGCGATAAACACAGGGGTGTATCTGTCTTTTTCAAGCTGGAGTGCTGCATTCTTAGGGTAAATTCCTAGAAGTGGAATTCCTGTGTCAAATGGTATTTCTATTTTGAGCATTTTGAGGAATCTCCATACTGCTTTCCACAATGGTTGAACTAATTTACATTCCCACCAGCAGTGTAGAAGGGTTCCCCTTTCTCCATAACCTCACCAACATTTGTTGTTTGTCTTTTGGATGGTGGCAATCCTTACTGGTGTGAGCTGATATCTCACTGTGGTTTTAATTTGCATTTCTCTGATGACAAGTGATGTGGAGCATCTTTTCATGTGTCTATTGGCCATCTGAACTTCTTCTTTAGAGAACTGTCTATTCAGCTCCTCTGCCCATTTTTAATTGGATTATTTGCTTTTTGTTTGTTGAGCTCTGGGAGCTCTTTATATATTTTAGATGTCAACCCTTTATCATATCTGTCATTTATCAATATATTCTCCCATACTGTAAGATAGCTTTTTGTTCTATTGATGGTGTCCTTTGCTGTACAGAAGCTTTTTAGCTTGGTATAGTCCCACTTGTTCATTTTTGATTTTGTTTGCCTTGCCCAGGGAGATATATTCATGAAGAAGTCACTCATGTTATGTCCATGAGATTTTTGCCTAAGTTTTTTCTAAGAGTTTTATGGTTTCATGACTTACATTCAGGTCTTTGATCCATTTCTAATTTACTTTTGTTTATGGGGTTAGACAGTAATTCAGTTTCATTCTCTCATATGTAGCTGTCCTGTTTTGCCAGCACCATCTGTTGAAGATACTGTCATTTCCCCACAGTATGTCCATGGCCCCTTTATCATATATCAATTGACCATATATGTTTGGGTTAATGTTTGGACTCTATTCTGTTCCACTGGTCTGTGGCTCTGTTTTTGTGCCAGTACCAAATTGTCTTGATTACTGTGGCTTTGTAACAGAGTTTGAAGTTGGTGAGCGAGATCGTCCCACTTTTTTCTTCCTTCTCAGGATTGCTTTGACTATTCAGGGTCTTTGGTGGTTACATATGAATTTTTGAATTATTTGTTCCAGTTCATTGAAGAATGCTGTTGGTAATTTGATAGGGATTGCATTAAATCTGTATATTGCTATGGGCAGGATGGCCATTTTGACGATATTAATTCTTCCTAGCCAGGAACATGGGATGAGTTTCCATTTGTTAGTGTCCGCTTTAATTTCTCTTAAGACTGTCCTGTAGTTTTCAGGTATAGGTCTTTCACTTCCTTAGTTAGGTTTATTCCTAGGTATTTTATTCTTTTTGATGCAATTGTGAATGGAATTGTTTTCCTTATTTCTCTTTCTATTAGTTTATTGTTAGTGTATAGGAAAGCCACAGATTTCTGTGTGTTAATTTTGTGTCCTGCAACTTTGCTGAATTCCGATATTAGTTCTAGTGGTTTTGGAGTGGAGTCTTTAGAGATTTTTATGTACAATATCATGTCATCTGAAAATAGTGACAGTTTGACTTGTTCTTTACCAATCCGGATTCCTTGTATTTCTTTGTTTTGTCTGATTGCCGTGGCTAGGACCTCCAGTACTACATTGAATAACAGTGGGGATAGTGGGCATCCCTGTCTTGTTCCCAATCACAGAGGAAAATCTTTCAGCTTCTTGCTGTTCAGTATGATGTTAGCTGTGGGTTTATCATATATGGCCTTCATTATGTTGAGGTACTTGCCCTCTATGCCCATTTTTTTGAGAGTTTTTATCATGAATGGATGTTGAATTTTGTCGAATGCTTTTTGAGAATCTATGGAGATAATCATGTGGGTTTTGTCCTGCTTTTTGTTGATGTGGTGGATGATGTTGATAATGGATTTTCAAATGTTGTACCATCCTTGCATCCCTGGGTTGAATCCCACTTGGTCATGGTGTATGATCCTTTTGATGTATTTTTGAATTCGGTTTGCTAATATTTTTTTAGTATTTTTACATCTACATTCATCAGGGATATTGGTCTGTAGTTTTCTTTTTTGGTGGGGTCTTTGCCTGGTTTTGATATTAGGGTGATGTTGGCTTCATAGAATGAGTTAGGGAGTATTCCCTCCTCTTCTATTTTTTGGAAAAGTTTAAGGAGAATGGGTATTATGTCTTCTCTGTGTGTCTGATAAAATTCCAAGGTAAACCCATCTGGCCCAGGGGTTTTGTTCTTGGGTAGTTTTCTGATTACTGCTTCAATTTCGTCGCTGGTAATTGATCTGTTTAGATTTTCTGTTTCTTTCTGGGTCAGTCTTGGGAGGTTGTATTTTTCTAGGAAGTTGTCCATTTCTCCTAGGTTTTCCAGATTGTAGCCTATAGGTTTTCATAGTATTCTCTAATAATTCTTTGTATTACTGTGGGGTCCATCGTGATTTTTCCTTTCTCATTTCTGATTCTGTTAATGTGTGTTGACTCTCTTTTTCTCTTAATAAGTCTGGCTAGAGGCTTATCTATTTTGTTTATTTTCTCGAAGAACCAGTTCCTGGTTTCATTGATATTTTTCTATTGTTTTATGCTTCTCAATTTTATTTATTTCTTCTCTGATCTATATTATGCCCCTCAATCTGCTGACCTTAGGGCCCATTTGGTGTTCTTTTTCCAATTTCGATAATTGTGACATTAGACTATTCATTTGGAATTGTTCTTCCTTCTTTAAATATGCCTGGATTGCTATATACTTTCCTCTTAAGGCTGCTTTTCCTGCATCCCACAGAGGTTGGGGCTTTGTGTTGTTGTTGTCATTTGTTTCCATATATTGCTGGATCTCCATTCTAATTTGGTAATTGATCCATTGACTACTTAGGAGCATGTTGTTAAGCCTCCATGTGTTTGTGAGTCTTTTTGCTTTCTTTGTATAATTTATTTCTAGTTTTATACCTTTGTGGTCTGCAAAGTTGGTTGGTAGGATTTCAATCTTTTGGAATTTACTGAGGCTCTTTTTGTGGCCTTGTATGTGGTGTATTCTGGAGAATGTTCCATGTGCACTTGAGAAGAATGTGTATCCTGTTGCTTTTGGATGTAGAGTTCTATAGATGTCTACTAGGTCCATCTGTTCTAGTGTGTTGTTCAGTGCCTCTGTGCCCTTACTTATTTTCTGTCTGGTGGATCTGTCCTCTGGAGTGAGTGGTGTGTTAAAGTCTCCCAGAATGAATGCATTGCATTCTATTTCCTCCTTTAGTTCTGTTAGTATTTGTTGCACATATATTGGTGCTCCTGTATTGGGTGCATATGTGTTCATAATGGTTATATCCTCTTGTTGGACTGAGCCTTTATCATTATGTAATGTCCTTCTTTATCTCTTGTTACTTTCTTCATTTTGAAGTCTATTTTGTCTGATATCAGTATTGCAACACCTGCTTTTTTCTCCCTGTTGTTTGCATGAAATATCTTTTTCCATCCCTTGACTTTTAATCTCTGCATGTCTTTGGGTTTAAGGTGAGTCTCTTGTAAGCAGCATATAGATGGGTCTTGGTTTTTTATCCATTCTATTACTCTGTGTCTTTAGATTGGCGCATTAAGTCCACTTACATTTAGGGTGACTATTGAAAGATATGTACTTATTGCCATTGGAAGCTTTAGATTCGTGGTTACCAAAGGTTCAAGGTTAGCTTTTTTACTACCTTACTGTCTGACTTAAATCACTTATTGAGCTATTATAAACACAGTCTGATGATAATTTCTCTCCCTTCTTATTCCTCCTCCTCCATTCTTCGTATGTTAGGTGTTTTGTTCTGTGCTCTTTTTAGGAGTGCTCCCATCTAGAGCAGTCCCTCTAAGATACCCGGTAGAGGTGGTTTGTGGGAGGCAAATTCCCTCAACTTTTGCTTGTCTGGGAATTGTTTAATCCCTCCTTCATATTTAAATGATAATCATGCTGGATACAGTAGTCTTGGTTCAAGGCCCTTCTATTTCATTCCATAAAATATATCATTACATTCTCTTCTGGCCTGTAAGGTTTCTGTTGAGAAGTCTGATGATAGCCTGATGGGTTTTCCTTTGTAGGTGACCTTTTTTCTCTTTCTGGCTGCCTTTAATACTCTGTCCTTGCCCTTGATCTTTGCCATTTTAATTATTATGTGTCTTGGTGTTGTCCTCTTTGGGTCCCTTCTCTCGGGATTTCTGTGTGCTTCCACAGTCTGAGCAACTATTTTCTCCCCCAGTTTGGGGAAGTTCTCAGCAATTATTTCTTCAAAGACACTTTCTATCCCTTTCTCTATCTTCTTCCTCTGGTTTCCCTATAATGTGGATATTGTTCCTTTTGGACTGGTCCCACAGTTCTCTTAATATTGTTTCATTCCTGGAGATCCTTTTATCTCTCTCTGTGTCAGCTTCTATGCATTCCTGTTCTCTGGTTTCTAGTCCATCAATGGCCTCTTGCATCTTATCCATTCTGCTTAAAAATCCTTCCAGAGATTGTTTCATTTGTGTAATATCCCTCCGGACGTCATCCCTTAGCTCTTGTATATTTCTCTACAGCTCTGTCAGCATGTTTATGATTTTTATTTTGAATTATTTTTCAGGGAGACTGCTTAGGTCTGTCTCTGCAGATCTTTTCTCAGGGGTTTCTGAACTATTTTGGACTGACTAAATTTTTTTCCTTTTCATGGTGATAGTGGTGGCTGTAGGCAGGTTGCGGGTGTGTCAGCTGGGAGAACAATGTTCTTTCCTGCTTGCTGGATGCTTTGCCCTTCTCTGCTGCCTGTGTCAGTTACCCACACTCTCGGGATTTCTGTGTGCTTCCACAGTCTGAGCAGCCACTAGGTTAATCCCCTAAGCTGCTGTGGGCATGGTCTCCGTCAGAGCTGTGCGGAGCCCTGTGGGGAGTGGCAGGCATGCCAGGTGCGCGCCTCCGCAATAGTGGTGCCCCTCCCGGGCAGCTGTGTGCCAGCAGTGGCCTTTGGTTCTGTCCCGAGCAGCTGTGCATTGGGCTGGGATTCTGGTCGGCTGCTGGGAGCACAGCTGCTCCCTCTGGCACCACTGCATGTTTGCATGGGCATCTCCCGCGTGGACCTCTCCCAGGCTCCTCTGGCACCACTGCCACCGGCGCGCATGGGCTGCTCCCGGACTTTTTGGTGGCTGCCGCTGTGGGCTCGCATGAGCTGCTTCCAGTCCCCTCTGGCGCCGCTGACCCCATCACGTGCTGCCACTCTCCAACATTTGGCCGGTGTGTTGGGGTCTGCACCAGTTGGGGGAGTGACTGGCAGGCTGCTTAGTACCATGAGGGGCTTCAGAGCTGCACTGCTGCCCAGGGATTTAGGGAGCCTAAAGTTCCCCGGGATTCCCAGGTGCTGCTAAGTGTGCTGGGACGACTTCGTCCAGCTGTGGGGTCCCTGTCTCTTTAAGACTTGCAAAAAGCACTCGCTTTTCTTTTGTCTCAGGGGCGCCGGTTGCAGGGACCTGCCTGCAAGTTTTGCTTTTCCGTTTCTCTAATATTCAGCACCCCGTGCACCTTGGGTCTGCGCTCCGGGTGCAGATTTCTAGAGCTGGTTGTTTAGCATTCCTGGGCTTTCACTCCCTCCCCATTCCGACTCCTTTCTTCTGGCTGGGTTCTGGGGTGGGAGAGAGTTTGGGTCCCACCTGGCCACGGCTAGTATCTTACTCCCTTCGTGTGATGCTGAGTTCTCGCAGATGTAGATGTATCCTGGCTGTTGTACTGCATCCACTGGTGTCTCTTTTAGGAATAGTTGTATTTATTGTATTTTCATAAATATGTATGTTTTTGGGAGATTTCCACTGAACTACTCATGCTGCCATCTTTCTGTGATACCCAGGTATGTGATTTTTTAATACACTGTTAAAATCTTTTTGCTACTGTTTTATTAAACATATTTGCATATATGTTTATCAGGGCCACTGACCTATAAGTTTCTTTTTTTTAATGTCCTTGTCTGTCTGGCTTTGGTATCAAGATAATGCTGGCCTCATCCAATAAGTTTTTAAGTGTTACTTCTTCCAGTCTTTTGAAAGAGTTTGACAAGTATTGATGTTAATTCTTCCTTAAATATTTGGTAGAATTCAGAAGTGAAACCATCTGGTCTCAGTATTTATTTCTTTGGAGACATCTGATTCATGACTGATGAGTGTATTATTTTCAGATTTTCTATTTATTAAAAATTCAGGCTTTATGGTTGTGTGTTTCTAGGAATTTATCCATTTCTTCTAGGTTATCGATTTTGTTGGATTTTAATCATTCATAATACTCTCTAATAAACATCCATGTTTCTGTGAATCATGTAATGTCTCTTCTTTCATTTCTTATTTTATTTTCTTTTTGTTGTTAGTTTCATCTTTTCAAAAATCAGTCTGTCCTTTCACTGATCTTTAGTATTATTTTTCTTGTCTCTTTTTCATTCTGTTCTGCTGATTTCTTTCATTTCCTTCTTTCTGCTAACTTTGGGCCTAGTTTCTTCTTTTTTGGTAGTTTTGAGTTTTACTTCCTTGAGATGTTTGTTTTTCCTAAATGTAGGCATTTACCCCTAGACACATCCCTCTAGAACTACTTTTGCTACATCCTGTAAGTTTGGGGATGTTTTCCCATTTTTTTTGTCTCAACATTTTTACTGATTTTCATTTTGATTTTTTGACCTTATGGTTGTTCAAGAATTGTGAATTTTTCCACACATTATGAATTTTCCAGATTTCTTCCTGATATTCGTATCTACTTTCATGCCATTATAGTAAGAAAAGATACTTGCTATGATTTCAATCTTCTCAAATTTGGTAAGCCTTGTTTCATGAGGTAACATACACTCTTATCCTGAAAAATGCTCTGTGTGATCTTGAGTAGAATGTGTATTCTACACATCTTGAGTGAAATGTTCTGTTTATGTCTGTTAGGTCCACTTGGTCTAAATTATACTTCAAGTCCATTATTTCCTTACTGATTTTTATGTCTGGATCATCTATCCATTTTTGAAAGTGGAGTAGTGGGTCTCCTTTTATTATTGCATTGCTCTTTATTTCTGCCTTCAGGTCTGATAATGGTTGCTTAATGTATTGAGATCCTCCAAAGGTGAGTGCAAATACATGTTTAGTTGTTATATCCTCTTGATGAAATATCCTCTTTTTTGTTATATAATAACCTACTTTGTGTCCTGTGACAGTTTTGAATTAAAGGATATTTTCATTCTTACATATGGATAGCTACCCTCCTCTCTTTTAGCTACCATATACATAGAATATCTTTTTCCATCCCTTGACTTTCAGTGTATGTGTGTCCTAAATCTATGTGAGTCTGTTTTAGGCAGTATATATGTAAATTTGGTTTCTTCATTCATTCAGCTGCTTTATGTCTTTGATTGGAGAATTTAATCTATTGTATATAAAGTTCTTATACTTAAGAATTTTCTTGACATTTGTTAGATTTTCTATTTTATAGGAACAGAAAGTTTCTTTCATATATTTCTTCCTCAGTTGTTTTTTACTGTCTGATTTATTTTTTTGGTATTGAAATACTTTGATTTCTTTCTCTTAATATTTAGTGTATGTAGGTTTTATTCTTTGTGATTACCATGTGGCTTACATAAACCAACTTACAGTTATCACAGTCTAGTTTAAGCTAATAAAAACATAACTCTGATCACATACAAAAGCACTATACTTGCTCATCCCCTCACTTTCTTCTGTTTTCTCATACTCTGCTCCTCTTGAGATTTTCATACTATGTACACTGCTTGGGTAACTGACATCCTAAAGGTCATGTAAGTTTTTTCACTCTCTTTCTTTTTTTTTGTTTTGTTTCTCTACCTGGATAATTTCAAATAAGATGTCTTTGAGTTTTCCAATTATTTCTTCAGTGCAATCAAATCTGATGTTTATTCTCTTCATAGAAATTTTCAGATTCTTCATCGTTGCTCTCAACTACAGACTTTATATTTGGTTCTTTTTTTTTGGTTTCTACTTCTTTCCATTTTATTCATCTTTTGCTTTCCTGATTACATTTAGTTTTACTCCCTTTAGGGTCAGTTACTGGAGTGTTACTAGTTTCTCTTAGTGGTGTCATGTTTGCCTGATTCTTCATGATCTGTGTAGTCTTGTATTGGTGTCCAGCACCTGAAGGACAAGTTACCTCTTGTAGTTTTGACATACTGGTATCAGGGGTAAAGAGTTTTCCTGCTGGGTTCCTAGATGAATGGGACAACCCATGGATTGTGGTGAAACAGGGATTGAGCTGGGTACCCTGGCTGTCACAGGACCCACATTCAAGTCTGCAGCCCACAGGATTGTTATCAGAGCTGCATTCGGGTGTGGTGTCCACCAGGACCTTTTCCTGGCACACAAGACTGCCTCTGGAACACAGTAGTAAAGGACTGGATCTGGGTCATGGGATTGCTTCAGAGATCGCAAGTGTCCAAGGTTGGTGAGCCTGTTTCTACTTGATATTTTGAGTGGGTCTCTGGGCAGGAAAGATTTCCTTGGACTGAAGTACACTGGGGGCTTAAGCTGTCCTAGACTCCTGCAAGGACCTAATTTAGTCTGAGGTCAGCAGGCCTTGTTAGCAGGGGCATGGGTGGGCATGGGCCCCACCCAGATCCCTTGGTGGAAGGGGCTGTTGGCAGGACTGTGGAGAAGTAGGGCTGAAGTGGAGTACACAGGGGGACAGAGCTGCTTCCAGTCCACATTCAGGACCATGATCCATATCTCTGCCACTGAGGCATGGGCCTGCTGTCTTAAATCAGCCCTCTTTGATCTTGAGCTTCTACCAGGGATTCACAAACTCCCACCTGGATGCCAAGCTTCCTTAAAGGCATTCCTGACCATGCATAGCTACCAACTATTTGTTTTTGTGGGAGAATATGTGCTGAGGACTTCTATCCAACTATCTTGCTGATCTCACTCCATTCTATATTTACTTCTTTGTTCAAACTGAGTATGCATGAAAATTAATTTCAGAATTGCTAACCTACACCCACATGAAAAACAATTTACCAGCTACAGTACAATGTTAATGTACAATTTTGTTTGGCTTTGACTTTAACTTTCCAGTAAAAATTAGAATGCTCAGTTACATTGGGAATTACTCTCCCTTTTCCTCCATCAGTACAGTTATGTCATACATTTGCAATACAGAAAGATATAGTTTTTTTTGGTATAATACTATTTTTTTTGAGAGGGCATCTCTCTTACTTATTGATCAAATGGTTGTTAACAACAATAAAATTCTGTATATGGGACTCAATGCACAATCATTAATCCACCCCAAGCCTAATTCTCATCAGTCTCCAATCTTCTGAAGCATAACAAACAAGTTCTTACATGGTGAACAAATTCTTACATAGTGAATAAGTTCTTATATGGTGAACAGTACAAGGGCAGACATCACAGAAACTTTTGGTTTTGATCACGCATTTATGAACTATAAACAATCAGGTCAAATATGAATATTCATTTGATTTTATACTTGATTTATATGTGAATCCCACATTTTTCCATTGTTATTATTATTATTGTTATTTATTTATTTATTTTAATAAAATGCTGAAGTGGTAGGTAGATGCAAGATAAAGGTAGAAAACATAGTTTGTGTTGTAAGAGAGCAAATGTAGATGATCAGGTGTGTGCCTATAGACTAAGTATTAATCCAAGCTAGACAAGGGCAACAAAACATCCACGGATGCAGAAGATTTCCCTCAAAACAGGGGGGGTGAGGTTCTAAGCCTCACCTCTGTTGATCCCCAATTTTTCACCTGATGGCTCCCTGCAACTGTGCCTGTCTTAGGTTGTTCCTCCCTTGAGGAATCTTACCTGTCTCTGGCTAACCAGTCATCTTCCGGGGCCATACAGGGAAATGTAGAGTTGGTAAGTGAGAGAGAAGCAATATTGTTAGAAAAGGTTAGCTTTTTACTTCTTTACAGATTTATGCCCTGTGGCTTCTATGCCCAGCGTTTGTCTTGAGGTATCTTTATCACTTGGAAGAATTATGATACTCGGTAAATTCGATCTGAGGCATGAATTATATTTAAGGGTTGTAATTAGGAAGGAAGAAGAAAAGCTATAGAAGTAGCAGACGGAAGAAAACATGGGAAGATTGATTATTTCTTTGACATATCTTCTTGTAGAATAACTTAACCATGTATAGGTTTTAAACTATTAATTAAATTGCACACACACATTAACATAATAGGAATACAGTTACATAAACAAAGCAGACCTACAATTACCAGCCATCTCCAGTGAAACCAAGAAAACCAGTTAGGCACCTTAAGCATTTGTGAAAACTTATCTATGATATGATGGATATTGTCTAACTGAATTTGAATAGTTTGAGAAAAATCAGACAAATTAAAACAAGACATACCTGGGAACTATTCACATTCCACATGTTTTTTTAACCGTAGATAGTCTGTAGCCTCAAGATTTTGGAGCTCTGCAACTTGGACTTCTAATTCTTGGTTAAGTTCCAACAGTATAGATTCAGTCAAATTTGTTGTTCTACTGTATGCACAGGTCAGCTTAGATATCTCCTTCCTCATTCCAATGGCAATTCCAGGAACCAGTGGGATGAATGCAGCTACAACTGCCACAGTACCAGGATATCTCTTGAAGTTTTTTGATGATCATCTCCTGGAACGACTCTTCCAGAGTATGTTGATGTTGGAACTTCTTCTTCATATCGTATCTTAGTTCATTTTCTTGGTAGCCAAATTAGGCTTTGATCCTCTGTATAAACATAAACAGACCCTTTGCCCATACTTTGATATGCCCTTTATACCATTGTGAAGAACTTATTGGAGGTCACCACACAGGAACTGCTTTTTTTTTTTTTTGGAAAAGAAAGGAATATTATCAGAAAAATGTACTTCCATAGCTGATCATCTGACACCCTTTAAATGATCAAAATTAAGGATATTTAAAGCATGCATTAATCGTTGATTTACAGTTAGTTTTATCCTATCATGGAGTACTCCCCCTTTCCTTTCTTTTTTTGTTATCATTAATCTACAATTACATGAAGAATATTATGTTTACTAGGCTCTCCCCTATACCAGGTCCCCCATATAAATCCCTTTATAGTCACTGTCCATCAGCATAGCAAAATGCTGTAGAATCACTACTTGTCTTCTCTGTGTTGTACAGCTCTCCCCTTTCTCCCAACCCCCCTATTATGCATGCTAATCTTAATACCTCCTGCGTCTCCCCCCCCTTATCCCTCCCGACCCACCCATTCTCCCCCGTCCCTTTCACTTTGGCACCTGTTAGTCCATTCTTGGGTTCTGTGATTCCGCTGCTGTTTTGTTCCTTCAGTTTTTCCTTTGTTCTTATAATCCACAGATGAGTGAAATCATTTGGTATTTCTCTTTTTCCGCTTGGCTTATTTCACTGAGCATAATACCCTCTAGTTCCATCCATGTTGCTGCAAATGGTAGGATTTGTTTTCTTCTTATGGCTGAGTAATATGCCATTGTGTATATGTACCACATCTTCTTTATCCATTCATCTACTGATGGACACTTAGGTTGCTTCCATTTCTTGGCTATTGTAAATAGTGCAGCGATAAACATAGGTGTGCATCTGTCTTTTTCAAACTTGAGTGCTGTGTTCTTAGGGTAAATTCCAAGGAGTGGAATTCCTGGGTCAAGTGGTATGTTTATTTTGAGCATTTTGATGAACCTCCATACTGCTTTCCACAATGGTTGAAATAATTTACATACCCACCAGCAGTGTAGGAGGGTTCCCCTTTTTCCACAGCCTCGCCAACATTTGTTGTGGTTTGTCTTTTGGATGGTAGCCATCCTTACTGGTGTGAGGTGATACCTCATTGTAGTTTTAATTTGGATTTCTCTGATAATTAGCAATGTGGAGCATCTTTTCATGTGTCCGTTGGCCATCTGAATTTCTTTGTTGGAGAACTGTCTGTTCAGTTCCTCTGCCCATTTTTTAATTGGATTGTATGTTTTTTGTTTGTTTAGGTGGGTGAGCTCTTTATATATTTTGGACGTCAAACCTTTATTGGATGTGTCATTTTCAAAAATATTCTCCCATACTATAGGGTTCCTTTTGGTTCTATTGATGGTGTCTTCTGCTGTACAGAAGCTTTTCAACTTAATATGGTCCCACTTGTTCATTTTTGCTGTTGTTTTCCTTTCCCAGGGAGCTATGTTCAAGAAGAGGTCACTCATGTTTATGTCTAAGAGGTTTTTGCCTATGATTTTTTCTAAGAGTTTATTGGTTTCATGCCTTACATTCAGGTCTTTGATCCATTTTGAATTTACTTTTGTGTATGGGGTTAGACAATGGCCCAGTTTTGCCAGCACCATCTGTTGAAGAGACTGTCATTTCGCCATTGTATGTCCATGGCTCCTTTATCAAATATTAATTGACCATATATGTTTGGGTTAATGTCTGGAGTCTCTAATCTGTTCCACTGGTCTGTGGCTCTGGTATTGTGCCAGTACCAAATTGTCTTGATTACTATGGCTTTATAGTAGAGCTTGAAGTTGGGGAGTGAAATCCCCCCTACTTTATTCTTCTTTCTCAGGATTGCTTTGGCTATTCGGGGTCTTTGGTGTTTCCATATGAATTTTTGAATTATTTGTTCCAGTTCATTGAAGAATGTTCCTGGTAATTTGATAGGGATTGCACCAAATCTGTATATTGCTTTGGTCAGAATGGCCATTTTGACAATATTCATTCTTCCTAGCCATGAGCATGGGATGAGTTTCCATTTGTTAGTGTCCCCTTTAATTTCTCTTAAGAGTGACTTGTAGTTTTCAGGGTGTAGGTCTTTCACTTCTTTGGTTAGGTTTCTTCCTAGGTATTTTATTCTTTTTGATGCAGTTGTGAATGGAACTGTTTTCCTGATTTCTCTTCCTATTGGTTCATTGTTAGTGTATAGGAAACCTACAGATTTCTGTGTGTTAGTTTTGCATACTGCAACATTGCTGTATTCCGATATCAGTTCTAGTAGTTTTGCAGTGGAGTCTTTAGGGTTTTTTATGTACAATATCATGTCATCTGCAAATAGTGACAGTTTAACTTCTTCTTTACCAATATGGATTCCTTGTATTTCTTTGTTTAGTCTGATTGCCATGGCTAGGACATCCAGAACTATGTTAAATAACAGTGGGGAGAGTGGGCATCCCTGTCTAGTTCCCAGTCTCAGAGGAAAAGCTTTCAGCTTCTTGCTGTTCAGTATAATGTTGGCTGTGTGTTTATCATATGGCCTTTATTATGTTGAGGTACTTGCCCTCTATTCCCATTTTGCTGAGAGTTTTTATCATGAATGGATGTTGAACTTTGTCAAATGCTTTTTCAGCATCTATGGAGATGATCATGTGGTTTTTGTCTTTCTCTCCGTTGATGTGGTGGATGATGTTGATGGATTTTCGAATGTTGTAACATCCTTGCATCCCTGGGATGAATCCCACTTGGTCATGGTGTATGATCCTCTTGGTATACTTTTGAATTCGGTTTGATAATATTTTATTGAGTATTTTTGCATCTACATTCATCAGGGATATTGGTCTGTAGTTTTCTTTTTTGGTGGGGTCTTTGCCTGGTTTTGATATTAGGGTGATGTTGGCTTCATAGAATGAGTTTGGGAGTATTCCCTCCTCTTCTATCTTTTGGATAGGGAGAATGGTTATTATGTCTTCTCTGTGTGTTTGATAAAATTCCGAGGTAAATCCGTCTGGCTCGTGGGTTTTGTTCTTGGGCAGTTTTTGATTACCGTTTCAATTTCTTTGCTCGTAATTGCTTTGTTTAACTTTTGTGTTTCTTCCTTGGTCAGTCTTGGAAGGTTGTATTTTTCTAGGAAGTTGTCCATTTCTTCTAGGTTTTCCAGCTTGTTAGCATACAGGTTTTTATAGTAGTCTGTAATAATTCTTTGTATTTCTGTGAAGTCTGTCGTGATTTTTCCGTTCTCATTTCTGATTCTGTTGATTTGTGTTAATTCTCTGTTTCTCTTAATAATTTTGGCTAGAGGCTTATCTATTTTGTTTATTTTCTCAAAGAACCAGCTCTAGGTTTCACTGATTTTTTTCTATTGTTTTATTCTTCTCAATTTTTTAAATTTCTTCTCTGATCTTTATTATGTCCCTCCTTCTGCTGACTTTAGGCCTCATTTGTTCTTCTTTTTCCAATTTCGATAATTGTGTTGTTAGACTATTTATATGGGATTGTTCTTGCTTCTTCAAGTGTGCCTCGATCGCTATATACATTCCTCTTAAGACTGCTTTCGCTACGTCGCACAGAAGTTGGAGCTTTGTGTTGTTGTTGCCATTTGTTTCCATATATTCCTTGATCTCTATTTAAATTTTTTCGTTGATCCATTGATTATATAGGAGAATGTTGTTAAGCCTCCATGTGTTTGTGAGCCTTTTTGTTTTCTTTGTAGAATTTATTTCTAGTTTTATACCTTTGTAGTCTGCAAAATTGGTTGGTAGAATTTCAATATTTTGGAATTTACTGAGGCTCTTTTTGTGGCCTAGCATGTGGTGTATTCTGGGAATGTTCAATGTGCACTTGAGAAGAATGTATATCCTGTTGCTTTTGTATGTAGAATTCTATAGATGTCTATTAGGTCCATCTGTTCTAGTGTGTTGTTCAGTGCCTCCGTGTCCTTACTTATCTTCTGCCCGGTGGATCTATCCTTTGCGGTGAGTGGTGTGTTGAAGTCTCCTAAAATGAATGCATTGAATGCATGGCAGTCTATTTCCCCCTTTAGTTCTGTTAGTATTTGTTTCACATATGCTGGTGCTCCTGTGTTGGGTGCATATATATTTAGAATGGTTATATCCTCTTGTTGGACTGAGCCGTTTATCATTATGTAATGTCCTTCTTTATCTCTTGTTATTTTCTTTGTTTTGAAGTCTATTTTGTTTTATATCAGTACTGCAACCCCTGTTTTCTTCTCGCTGTTGTTTGCCTGAAATATGTTTTCCCATCCCCTGAGTTTTAGTCTGTGCATGTCTTTGGGTTTGAGGTGAGTTTCTTGTAATCAGCATATAGATGGATCTTGCTTTTTTATCCATTCTATTACTCTGTGTCTTTTGATTGGTGCATGAAGTCCATTTACATTTAGGGTGACTATTGAAAGATATGTACTTATTGCTATTGCAGGGTTTTAATTCTTGGTTACCAAAGGTTCAAGGTTAGCCTCCTTAGTATTTTACTGCCTAACTTGGCTCGCTTATTCAGCTGTTATATACACTGTCTGGAGATTCTTTTTTTCTCTCCCTTCTTATTCCTTCTCCTCCATTCTTCATATGTTGGGTGTTTTGTTCTGTGCTCTTTTTAGGAGTGCTCCCTTCTAGAGCAGTCCCTGTAAGATGACCTGTAGAGGTGCTTTGTGGGAAGCAAATTCCCTCATCTTTTGCTTGTCTGTGAATTGTTTAATCCCGCCATCATATTTAAATGATAGTCATGCTGGATACAGTATCCTTGGTTCAAGGCCCTTCTGTTTCATTGTATTAAATATATCATGCCATTCTCTTCTGGCCTGTAGGGTTTCTGTCGAGATGTCTGATGTTAGCCTGATGGGTTTTCCTTTATAGGTGACTTTTTCTCTCTAGCTGCCTTTAAAACTCTTTCCTTGTCCTTGATCTTTGCCATTTTAATCATGTTTTCTTGGTGTTGTCCTCCTTGGATCCTTTCTGTTGGGGGTTCTGTGTATTTACGTGGTCTGTTCGATTATTTCCTCCCCCAGTTTAGGGACGTTTTCAGCAATTATTTCCTCAAAGACACTTTCTATCCCTTTTCCTCTCTCTTCTTCTTCTGGTACCCCTATAATACAGGTATTGTTCCTTTTGGATTGGTCACACAGTTCTCTTAATATTGTTTCATTCCTGGAGATCCTTTTATCTCTCTGTATGTCAGCTTCTATGCATTCCTGTTCTTTGGTTTCAGTTCCATCAATAGCCTCTTGCATCTTATCCATTCTGCTTATAAATCCTTCCAGAGTTTGTTTCATTTCTGTAATCTCCTTTCTGGCATCCGTGATCTCCCTCCAGACTTCATCCCATTGCTCTTGCATATTTTTCTGCGTCTCTGTCAGCATGTTTATGATTTTTATTTTGAATTCTTCTTTAGTAAGACTGGTGAGGTCTGTCTCCTTCTCTGGTGTTGTCTCTGTGATCTTGTTTTGCCTGTAATTTTGCCTTTTCATGGTGATAGGAATAGTTTGCAGAGCTGGGACGAGTGACCCCTGGAAGAACTTCTGTTCTTGTTGGTTTGTGGCCTTCCTATCCTGGGAGAACAGCGACCTCTAGTGGCTTGTGCTGGGCAGCTGCACAGAGACAGGCCTTCTGCTTCCTGCCCGGCTGCTATGGAGTTTATCTCCACTGATGCTGTGGGCATGGCCTGGTTCGGGCTGCTAATCCAAAATGGTGGAGGGTCGTTGGAGGTGGAGCGGCCAGCAGGCTATTTATCTCTGTAAGGGGCCTCCGTGCTCCCTGCTGCCCAGGGGGTTAGAGTGCCCAGACATCCCCAGATTCCCTACCTCTGTACTAAGTGTACCACCCTGCCCCTTTAAGACTTCCAAAAAGCACTTGCCAAAACAAAACAACAACAAAAAAAAAAAAAGAAAAAAAAATTAAAAAAAAAAAAAAAAAAAAACGCTCACTTTTCTTTGTCCTCAGGCGCCGGTCTCAGGCACCCACTCACTGGTCTTGCTGCCCTGTTTCCTTAGTATCCAGGACCCCATGCATGCACCGTGTCTGCGCTCTGGTCCGGATGGCTGGGGCTGGGTGTTCAGCAGTCCTGGGCTCCCTCTGCTTCCCCACTCCAACTCCTCTTCTACCGCCGGGAGCTGGGGGGATGGGTGCTCGGGTCCCGCGGGGCCGGGGCTTGTATCTTACCCCCTTCGTGAGGTGCTGGGTTCTCTCAGGTGCGGATGTGGTCTGGATGTTGTCCTGTGTCCTCTGGTCTCTATTCTAGGAAGAGTTGTCTGTTATATTTTCATAGATATATGTGGTTTTGGGAGGAGTTTTCCACTGCTCTACTCACGCCACCATGTTGGCTCTGCTCCTGACAGAAATATATTTTTATCAGGAAGGATGACCTTATACCCTGTTTGATGTTTTGATTGTTTGCTTGCTTTTTATGTTTGACATTATAGTTAAGTCTTTATGATATAATTTTTATATGTTTTTATATATGTGTAGAATCATATATTCATCAGTCTAATACCATGAAGAATGGTAAGAGGATCATTTTTAATGTAAAATATTAAAAAAATAAAGAACCAAACAGGCAACATCTTTAAATAATATCCTACATTCACTCCCTTAGAAGGTAAATATTGGTATTTCACCTTAGCTGCCCTTGAACTTTACAAATAAATATATATATATATATATGTTTATACTTCTTACAAATATATATATATATATATGTTCATATACTTCTTACCCTCTACTCTTATCTTCCCTTCAAATACTACTTAGAATTTAGCACCTGGATGTTTTGAAACTTTTATTTAATCATTTGTATCCATATTTATTTCAATGTATTAAAATGTAATCATATTAACTGAATCATTCTTCCAATTACTTTCCCTTAATATTAAATTTTTAAAAACTAAATGTTCACACATGAATTTCAAATTCATAAATTTTAATCATCAAATAGTATTGCATTGCATTAAAATATTATAATTTGCTTCTTCATTTTCCAATTTACACTTTGTATATATTATTTCTCTTTTTAAAAACTATTGTACTGAACATTATGCACATATCCTTGTGTGTGTAAAACCTTTACTAGATTACATATAGAAAACTGAGTTTGCTAAGTGTCACAGAACCTCTTTTTACATTTCTTTAAAAATGGCCATTTATGACTTGGATAAGACCCTCTGGAGACAGGAATGCAGTACCTATAAAACATTATAAAAATAAAGTTAAAAAGACTGTTGATGTATTTGTCAAGGAAACAGAATATTTTTCATGAAGAAGAAATGAGAGCATCTTCAAGTATTTAAAGACCCATCATGCTGAAGGAGTAGATTGGTTCTATTAAACCACAGATAATAGAACCAATTGAGCATTCTTACAACAAACTAAACTGCCTTGTGAAGCAGTAGGCTTCTTATGACTAGAGAAAACCTCCCTGAGGCTTGGAAAACATTTGTAGGATTGAATGGTGGCTTTAATGACAGTCAGAACATTGGGGGTCAAAAATTTACTGACTAGTAGTTTGAGTGGTAATCAAATATTTTGCTTACATGTGCATCACTAGGTGGTAAAAGATTTTCTTTTCCCATTCCTGGAAAAATTATGTAAACTATAATTACCCCCATGGCAGGGTGACTTCACAGATCTCTGAAGGTTAATTTTTCACTTCTCACATGAGGTCAGTTTCCTGGCCTCAGGGTAGAAGGCTTTATATATATTCTCTTTACTTAGGATACTGCCAATGTGTGATACTGGGAAAGAGGGGCTGAGGGCTCACTACATGAGGATAGAACCTGAGGGACTTGGCACATTTTTGTTTAGGGACTAAATTAAAATGCATCATGTCAAGAGTATACTGAAAATGTATTCTGTATGAAAATGGCAATGAATAGAAGTTTAAAAGAGAAAAATAAAGATTGGAGGAATTACTAACATGTGTAAGTATTATAAAGGCATTATGATCATGTTTGCTTACAGCAGAAAAATAATGAGTAAGTTGTTTAAAATTATAAAATTAACAACTACATTCAGCAAAAAGACGGTCATTGATTTCTCAGTTAGATTGGAAACTCCATCTTGAAGAAATAAGTCCCTATTTTCCTCTTCTCTGTCTATATGATGTATGACTGCCCCACTACACTGGTTCAGGGGCTAGTTCTTATATGAATAGGATCAGAATCTGATGAACAGAAGGAAGTATGTTAAAACCATTTTCTTTCCCTTCTCTGCCCTTATTATGCTTTCTACTCAGAGGATGTGAGACACTCTTTAAATCTATACTTATTGACAACAAAATTTGGCTGGAATGAAGGCAGGAATTGGTGTGTAAAGCAGCATAATGATCAGTTAGGTGTCCTTCACTGCTTTTTGCTTCTAGTCTTATAGGAAAGCAGTCTTGTGAGATAAATTATAGACAAGAACAATTAAAATTAAAATATAATTAATATATAATTATTTTGGAGATGGATTTCAATATAGGATTAATTCCCTAAGTATTAAATTTCATCTTAAAACAGGAGGGATAAAACATCTTATGATGTAATTTATGATTTAAAAAGGTATTTATTCCTTAGGTATACTGGTGATGAGAAAGTATATAGAATTGACCTTTGAACAGTGCAGGTATTAGGGGTGCTGACCCTTCATGCAGTAAAAAATCTGTGTATAACTTAAACTACCCAATAACTAACTAATAATAGCCTACTCTTGACTAGAAGACTTACTGATAACATAAACTTTTGGTTAACACATATTTTGTATACGTCTTACATGCTACAATTAAACAATAAACTAGAGAAAGAAAACGTTTTCAATTGTTGCAAATGTTCACAAATTTTTCAGTAATAAGTACCACACATTTCAAGCCCATGTTTTCCAAAGGTAAACTGCAATTCATTAACCATGAAGCCAAAGGATATTCCAGCTAAAGCAATTCTGAATGACTTTTCCAAACTCCACATGTTCCCTTCATATAACTGCCTTGCATTTTGAGTTTGAGAAATAAAAACAGCCTTGGAGATCATCTAGCTCCATGTTCTAAGATAAGAACTGGAATAATACTATGCATCATTACTAAGAATTGCCTATATAATTATTAAGAAGAAAATAAAATATTGCCTCTCTCTGTAACACTTGTATTAATAGTGTGGAAGTTAATGTGGAGAGGATATTCTAGTTATTTCCTTTTTTTTCAAAAATGAAAATTGATAATCCTACTTTTACTCGATATTGAAATGATAGATCTCATGCGAAGTTAGGAAATTTTCAGAAGCTTCTTTTAGAGATAAAACAATCTGTGCAATAGAATAATCAATACTAACATGACGTTGTCTCACATGACATTAAAACCTCAGTTTTTTTCTCTCTCCCTCTTGCCAAATCTCCCTCCATGTACATGACTATTGTGTCTCCCACACAGACGTATCATCACTTATACTAATTACTACATTCTACTGATGTCAAATCCCCAGTTAGGTTCTAATCATTGTCAAGGTTTTCCTTCTGTCTGATGCTGAAGACTGTAAAGGGTTAGACTGAAGGTTGGAAAGACTTAGGTTCTCTCCTTTGCGCTTTACTCAATGATTCCTGAATCATTTTGTTTCACTTGGCAAATGTAGGTATTGTTAACGCATGGGTCAAGGAGGGAGCTCTGCTTTTCTAGGCTCTTGATGCAGTTGGAGGAGACAGCAGAAAGAGGCTATTGCTCTTTACCTTCTTTACTCCCCTCTGGTTCTTTACCCATGTAGTCTATTAATACTTGTCCAAATATCTGGTCCTGTAGAATCACTGATCACTGTTTTTTTGTTTTATAAACTAGGATTATTTTATCTCTTGGATTGTACATACTGTTTCCATCATTGAACCAGTGGCATTATACTTAGTTATTTGCTCTTTTGAAATTATATTTAAGAAAGCCAGAGAATTAGAATATTATCAATTAGGAGGGATAATTCTAAACTTCTCCTTTAAAAAAAAAAAGAAAGAAAAACTGAACCCCTGTGAGATGGTAAAATTTGCCTAAAATTTAGAAAGCTATTCAGTAGGAAGGAGAAGCAGAACCAAGGTTTTCTATATCCCAGGCTAATGCTCTACCTATAGAATGTGACACCTTTGGACATCATCCCTGATTTGAAGTTCAGGTCATTTTAGAACTTATAATTTAGAATGGTCTGTTACTCAAGATATGGCAATATTAGTTATTGTGTATAAAATAGTTATAATTATAACTATTAGATATAGTTATTAGATATAAAAACTAATAAGATGAAAAATCACCTGCTGTACAACTAATTATGAAACAAAGTATACTCTTTATATGATGCCTGTCTTAAAGACTCTTACACTTACATGGTTAAATCCATTATATTATTATTATAGAATAAAATATCTGATTCAATTACATGATGATCATATAAAACACATCTTTGAAAAGGAGAGAAAAATTAAAATGCACTTTAAAGTAAGGAAAAAGGAAGGAACAAGCCTAAAATGTTTCTAAGCAGTATTTTGAGAAAATGACTGCATTTACTGTCACTTCGGAAACTTTACAGAGCCTCAGTTATATGACAATGACATTAATTGGTTGTACCTCCTAAAAAATATTTTGAAATGCTTTTGATTAATATTTCTGACTAAAACTTTCTCTGATCAGAAAAAAAGGTCTACATGAGAGAGTTACAGTTGAAATTTCTAGTTTATAACCTGAGATTGATGTTTTACTCTTTGACTAATTCCATTCATACTTCTGGAAGGTAAGTTTCAAGGTCACACTTTCCAAGGAAAATGTGGCTGTAAAATAGTTCAGGATCAGTCCTCTTTATGCGACCTCTAGTGAGGTAGGATTGCCTTTAATTTTGAGAGGTTCCACAAGTTGTTTATGGCCAACATATTTCATTGTTTACTGTTACCACAAACACAAGCAATGCAGCAAAAGTGAGGTTACACTCTATGCACCATTTGCAAAATGTATTTTTAGTGCAGTCCCATGTCCTTAAAGACAAGCCCATCGCACGAAAAGATACCCTGTGCCTATTTCCTTCTTGAGAAGTAAATCTGTTTATGGCTCATCTCCTCAGGGCCAGGTGAGTGGGGTTTTTGGTACCCCAGAGCTGACAATTAAACGCTTTCTAAGCTTTAACAATCACAGACTAAAGGTGCACACATGCTTCATTTTATCTTAGATAACAGACAGCATTTTGCTGTTCTCTTTCTGAAGCTCATGCACCAGCACTGGTCTCTAGGGCACAGTGACTGTGGGGGAGATGAAGGGAAGTAGGGATGGAGACAGCAGACAGTGAAAGAACACTTTTGAAGGATCTAACTTTGAACTGGTAGAGTTTGGGGGCATCTGAAAATTATACTCATACTTACTTTATTTTACCCCATGGGCATACTATTTCAGAGATAGAAGTACTGGGGAACAGACTGATATTATAGGATTTAGGCATAGGAAGGACCTGTAGGTCACTTAGCAAAATCTTCTATGCTTGCATTAATTCACCCTAAAATATTACAAAAAAATGAAAAATTGAGTTTCCTTCAGCCCATCTTGTAGTGAGAACTCATTCTTCTATAAGTCAGACAATACCTTATTTGAACAAGCTTTGTTAACAGAAACAAAATAGTTATTCTGATCTAAAATAATACATTTCATTATTAAGAATGCTTACATATGTGTAGTCATTACAGTTGGTTAGAGATTTATACCTACATAATCTTTAAGAAACATTTTCAGTGTCTCTTTGATGGTAATATTAATCTCAATATTTTGTATGTGAGAACAATTGGCCCCTGAAGGGCTAAATGACTTACTCAATGCCACACAGCTGCCTGTGATTTTAATGTGAAATAATATTTTCCAATATACATACTTTCCATTCCAAATATTCCAGTATTTTATTGGGTATAAAAACTCCTTTATTATATGATAAAACTATTGTTTCATTAAATAAAGAATGTGTTAAGGAGTGAAGGGAAAAGTGGGACCACTACCTTACCTAAATGATCAAGGAATTATAATATTGGTAAATGATCTTCACAGGGGAAGTTTTAAACCTAACCACTGTTTCATCAGTGTCTACTTTTACACAGAGCCTGGGGCAAAGTAGGCATTAAAATTCTTATAGAGTGAATTAACTGACATATATATCTATAGTAGATTTGTATTTATTACATATATGTATATGTAATAAATATATAAATCCATATATAGCAAAGAAACTGAGACATTTGGTTTTACAACATCTTCATCTTACATTGTTAAAAATGGAGAAATTGATGTAAGAGATTTTCCCAAGGTCACTGAGCTGGTCAGTGGCAGAAGAGGGAAGAGATATATGTATATATTTATACTTTAAAGAGTATTTTTCTTTGGAGCAAAGGTGAAAACTAGACTTTCCTCCTATTATACTCAGAGATCTTTAGCGTAAGAGAAAAAACTGCAAAGATGGAGACATTTATTAAGCAAATATCAAGTATTTGTGATGTAAAATGTGTAATTATCTTTCCAGTAATGCCGAGTTGTAGAAGATAGGTTCTGGGGAAGCCAATGACAAAACCTGTCCTAATACAAGTGAAAAGAGTGCTAAATATTATGCCAGGAGGCAGCTTTTTAGAACTCATGAAAGGAATAGAAAAGAGTCCCTTCTTTTTTGGGGGCAACCCATAAAATCTAGTGACTCTCAACTGCCTCAAGAAACAGAACATTACCAGAAGCAAAAAGCCCTCCCAGTGGCCCCTCCTGTCCCTTTCCTACCTTCAAAGATAACTATTCTGGCTTCTCATGCTATAGATTCATTTGTCTGTATTTAAACTTCATTATATACAATAATACAGCATATAGTCTTTTGTGTGTAATGTCTTTTACACATTAATTTTGTGAAAATCTATGTTCTTCTGTTAGCAGTTCACAAATTTTTCCCCTATTAAGACTTTTTATTTATTTAGTGAAGAAAAAAATGACAGATTTTTGACTCTGTAGTTCATAATATTGGAATTCTCTGATGTCAAAACAGGTTTTCAGATATTATTTTCAATATTCAATTATGATTTTCATTAGTAAATTAGCTTACTGAACCTCTTATATTTAAGTAACTAAATGAACCAATTGGTTGAAATTCTCTCCACCAACCTCCCAATCTCAATCCCCTTATCTAGAAGAGTTACAGTTCAATGTCCCATTCTGGGTCTTTTTGTCTTGTCTTGATTACTAGAGTACCTTCTCTATTTAGGCATAAATGAAAATATAACATATACATTTTAGTAGAAACCAGGATTCCTAAAAATGAGGCAAAATTGGGAGACTGACGCCAAACTCAGTTAACTGATTCCCTCTGTTTCTCTCCTTTTCAGGTAACTGAAGATAAATTCCTTCGAAAGTCCATGAATCAGACAAATGACACTCGGGTGATGGAATTTGTATTGCTGGGACTCTCTAGTTCCCAGGAGCTACAACCTTTCTTGTTTGTCATATTTTCTCTGCTTTACATAGCAGTACTGTTGGGCAACTTTCTCATTATCTTCACTGTGACCAAAGATTCCCGTCTCCATACACCCATGTATTTTTTGCTTGCAAACCTCGCTTTTACAGATGCATGTTTTGCCACTTTAACTATCCCCAAAATGATTGCAGACTTGTTAGTTGAGCGCAAGACTATTTCTTTTGAAGCCTGCATGACCCAGATTTTCTGTATTCACCTCTTTGGTGGCAGTGAAATGGTGCTCCTTGTATCCATGGCTTATGACCGGTATGTCGCTATATGCAAACCTCTCCACTACATGACAATCATGAGCCGCCGTATATATTATTCTTGCACTCATTTCATGGTCTGTTGGCTTTATCCATACTATCAGCCAGTTAGCATTTACTGTTAACTTACCTTTTTGTGGCCCTAATCAGGTAGACAGTTTTTTCTGTGACCTCCCTCTAGTGACCAAGCTGGCCTGCGTAGACACTTATGTTGTCAGCCTACTAATTGTTGCAAACAGTGGCTTTCTAGCTATGAGTTCCTTTCTGATCTTGGCTATCTCCTACACTGTGATACTTATCACACTTAGGACTCGCTCCTCTGCTAGCATGGCAAAGGCCTGCTCCACACTGACTGCTCATATCACTGTGGTTATATTGTTCTTTGGACCATGTATCTTCACATATGTGTGCCCCTTTAGCAGTTACTCAATAGACAAAGTCGTTGCTCTCTTCTACACAATCATTACTCCCATTTTAAACCCAGTTATCTACACTCTAAGGAACAAAGAAATGAACACAGCTATGTCAAAACTCAAGAGTCAGTATCTGACGTTGGCAGAGTTTTTGTAATCAATTAGAAATGCTGTTTTCTTGGAAGCAAAGTAAACTTAACAAGACTTACTATTGTAGCCATGTCTCTAGCCACAGATGGAATCACTGTGAAGTCAAACAAGTCATTTTAACCTGTGGTAAGGGTTAAGTTTAATTAAAGAATAAGGATGACAAGAAAAGTCACAGGATGATTCTTACTGATTGTCATATTCTCTGCATCCATTGTGTGCTTTTCTTCTTTATGTTTCTGTTTTCTTACTTTTTATTTTATATAAAGCTTTTTAAGATACAGACTTTGAAGATAATGACAAATGGCTTTTAATTATATGTCATAAATGGTACCTCTTTCTGTCCAAATAATACTGTTTAGACCCAATTATGTAGTTATCTTAGGTATGTTTCTCTATAGATCTATTAATATACATATATATATGATATACATAGATAAGAATGCCTTTCACACTGTATGATAGAACTGACAGTACATGAAAACAATTCTCTGACAGGTGTTAATGGTATGGCAAATATAAAGTGGCATGACTCCCTAAGAAGAAGGCATATATATTCAACACTTTTATAAATCCTTCTTAATTGTGGCTGATTAACACATATTATTCATGGAAGACCATTCACTGAATAAATTTATTCACCAGTGTGTTTTGTATTTGGTTAATTTCTGTTCAAACTGATAAAAAAATCTCAGGAATTCAGACATGGGTTATTATTTCTCCACTTGTTATGATGCCAGGAGCCCAAATCTTAGTATAAAACACTCACTCTCCCCTTAGGTCTTCATGATTCCTGTCTTCTCAGATAAGGTAGTTTTCTATATTAATAGCTAGTAGAAGTTATCATTTTTCTACATGGACATTTTAGTCAGTGAACGTTTTACTTTTACATTGCATAATGGAGGTCCAGGAAATGACAGAACTCTATTTGATGGCATTTGAGTTAGTCATGAACTACCCATACAGGACCACAAGATTTTCTAGGATTTCCCATTATATGTTATTTTAGGCTTTTCCTTTTTCATTGTATTTAAGGCTTTACCTAGACTTCCATGTTATGACTTCACAATCTGTAGTACTTTTATCTGATTGTTTTCTAGAATCCACTCTGTAGAGTCTCATAAAGGGATTTCATAATTTTTAATACTGAAAGAAAAATGCCAGAGCAGACCAATTTACTATGAATGTTACAAAATTAAAATAAAAACAAATGTGCTTGATTTCTAAGTACATTTATATACTCAAACTTCTTATCATAAAACAAAACTCCAAGAATTCTGTTTTTTTTGCACTATTCTGTTAAAATTAAATGATATAACATTGTTCTATTAGTACTAATTACAACTTCATACTGTACAACAGAAAGTGTAGTAAGAATTTTACATCTTCTAAAACATCTTTAAGCTACCTTTGTGTGATATTTGTACTTCTCATTTTATATATTACAAAAAAGAATAAGGGGTAAGGATATTGAGGTTTATATATTTAGAAAGCAGCAAGTGGATTTATGGCCAGGTAGATGCCATGTTTTATATTTTGATTTCTTTTTGGCCTACAATGGCACACTTTAAGAACATACTGCTGCCTAATGTGGAGTAGGTGGTGAACTGTGCAGAAAATGTGATTACACTCTCATTCCTCTTTCCTACTCAGGATATGGAAAAATCTTAGAAAATGAGGACTTAGACTCAAGACAGTACTCCAGTTTCTTGCAAAGTCAGTCACAGAATAACTGCACAGGCCAACAGATTAAAGGTATACTGTACATTCAGGTGATAGCTAAGAAAATAATGTGCATAGATACAAGATAAAGAAATGTGCATAGATAGAAGAAAAACCAGGTATTAAGAACATAAAATGTAAAGAAGACTGTCATGACTATTGTGAATACTAAGAAAAATCTATTAGCCCTGGTTTTTCTTTTCTGTAGGCCTGATTTTATTTTATTTTATTTTATTTTATTATTTTTTTGAGAGGGCATCTCTCATATTTATTGATCAAATGGTTAACAACAATAAAATTCTGTATAAGGGACTCAATGCTCAATGCACAATCATTAATACACCCGAAGCCTAATTCTCATCAGTCTCCATTCTTCTGAAGCATAATGAACAAGTTCTTACATGGTGAACAAATTCTTACATACTGAATAAGTTCTTACATGGTGAACAGTACAAGGGCAGTCATCACAAAAACTTTCTGTTTTGATCACGCATTATGAACTATAAACAATCAGGTCAAATATGAATATGTGTTTGATTTTTATACTTGATTTATATGTGAATCCCACATTTCTATCTTATTATTATTATTATTATTATTAATAAAATGCTGAAGTGGTAGGTAGATGCAAGATAAAGGTAGAAAACATAGTTTAGTGTTGTAAGAGAGCAAATGTAGATGATCAGGTGTGTGCCTGTAGACTAAGTGTTAATCCCACCTAGACAAGGGCAATAAAACATCCACGGATGGAGAAGATTTCTCTCAAAAAAGGGGGTGTGAGGTTCTAAGCCTCACCTCTGTTGATCCCCAATTTCTCACCTGATGGCCCCCTGCAACTGTGCCTGTCTTAGGTTGTTCCTCCCTTGAGTAATCTTACCCGTCTCTGGCTAACCAGTCATCTTCCGGGGCCATACAGGGAAATGTAGAGTTGGTAAGTGAAAGAGAAGCAATATTGTATGAAAAGGTTAGCTTTTTACTTCTTTACAGATTTATGCCCTGTGGCTTCTATGCCCAGCATTTGTCTTGAGGTATCTTTACCACTTGGAAGAATTATGATACTCGGTAAATTTGATATGAGGCATGAATTCTATTTAAGGGTTGTAATTAGGAAGGAAGAAGAAAAGCTATAAAAGTAGCAGACAGAAGAAAACATGGGAAGATTGATTATTTCTTTGACATATCTTCTTGTAGAGTAACTTAAGCATGTATAGCTTTTAAACTACTAATTAAATTGCGCACACACATTAACTTAATAGGAGTACAGTTACATAACCAAAGCAGACCTATAATTACCAGCCATCTCCAGTGAAACCAAGAAAACCAGTTAGGTACCCTAGGCATTTGTGAAAGTTTATCTATGATATCATGGATATTCTCCAACTGAACTTGAACAGTCTGAGAGAAATCAGAAAAATTAAAACAACCCATTCCTGGGAAGTGTTCACATTCCATATGTTCTTTTAACAATAGATAGTCTGTAGTTGTAAGATTTCGGAGCATTACAACGTGCTCTTCTCCTAATTCTTGGTTGAGTTCCAACAGTACAGATCCAGTCAAATTTGTTGTTTTACTGTATGCACAGGCCAGCATTCCCATGGTAAGTCCAGGAACCAGTGGGATGAATGCAGCTACAACTGTAGGAGCGCCTGGATCTTTGTTGAGGATTTTTTGATGATCATCTTCTGGTGTGACTCTTCCAGAGAGTGCTGTTGTTAGAAGTTCTTCTTCATATCGCATCTTAGTTCATTTTCTGGGTAGCCAAATTAGGCATTGATCCTCTGTATAAATACAAACAGACCCTTTGCGAACACTTTGATCTGCCCTTTATAGCATTGTGGAGAACTCATTGGAGGTCACCACACAGGAACTACTTTTTTTCTTTTTTTCTTTCATTTTTAAGAGAAAGGAATATTATCAGAAAAATGTACCTCCATAGCCAATCATCTGACACCCTTTAAGTGATCAAAATTAAGGATATTTGAAGCATGCATTAATCGTTGATTTACAGTTAGTTTTATCCTATCAGAAGAAAAACCCCTTTTCTCTCTTTCTTTTTTTTTCTTATATTTAATCTACACTTACATGACGAATATTATGTTTACTAGGCTCTCCCCTATACCAGGTCCCCCGTATAAACCCCTTTACAATCACTGTCCATCAGCATAGCAAAATGCTGTAGAATCACTACTTGTCTTCTCTGTGTTGTACAGCCCTCCCCTTTCTCCCACACCCCCATCATGCAGGCTAATCATAATACCCCATTTCTTCTCCCCCCACCTTATCCCTCCCTACCCACCCATCGTCCCCAGTCCCTTTCCCTTTGGTACCTGTTAGTCCATTCTTGGGTTCTGTGATTCCGCTGCTGTTTTGTTCCTTCAGTTTTTCCTTTGTTCTTATACTCCACAGATGAGTGAAATCATTTGGAATTTCTCTTTCCCTGATTGGCTTATTTCACTGAGCATAATACTCTCCAGCTCCATCCATGTTGCTGCAAATGGTAGGATTTGCCCTTTTCTTATGGCTGAGTAGCATTCCATTGTGTATATGTACCACATCTTCTTTATCCATTCATCTACCAATGGACATTTAGTTTGCTTCCAATTCTTGGCTATTGTAAGTAGTGCTGCGATAAACATAGGGGTGCATCTGTCTTTCTCAAACTTGATTGCTGTGTTCTTAGGGTAAATTCCTAGGAGTGGAATTCCTGGGTCAAATGCTAAGTCTGTTTTGAGCATTTTGATGTACCTCCATACTGCTTTCCACAACGGTTGAACTAATTTACATTCCCACCAGCAGTGTAAGAGGGTTCCCCTTTATCCAGAGCCTCGCCAACATTTGTTGTTGTTTGTCTTTTGGATGGCAGCCATCCTTACTGGTGTGAGGTGATACCTCATTGTAGTTTTAATTTGCATTTCTCTGATAATTAGCGATGTGGAGCATCTTTTCATGTATCTGTTGGCCATCTGTATTTCTTTTTTGGAGAACTGTCTGTTCAGTTCCTCTGCCCATTTAATTGGATTATTTGATTTTTGTTTGTTGAGGCATGTGAGCTCTATATATATTTTGGACGTCAAGCCTTTATCGGATCTATAATTTACAAATATATTCTCCCATACTGTAGAGTTCCTTTTTGTTTTATTGATGGTGTCTTTTGCTGTACAGAAGCTTTTCAGCTTAAAATAGTCCCACATGTTCATTTTTGCTGTTGTTTTCCTTGCCCGGTGTGATATGTTCAAGAAGAGGTCACTCATGTTTATATCTAAGAGGTATTTGCCTATGTTTTTTCCCAAGAGTTTAATGGTTTCATGACTTCCATTCAGGTCTTTGATCCATTTTGAATTTACTTTTGTGTATGGGGTTAGACAATGGCCCAGTTTCATTCTCCTACATGTAGCTGTCCAGTTTTGCCAGCACCATCTGTTGAAGAGACTGTCATTTCGTCATTGTATGTCCATGGCTCCTTTATCAAATATTAATTGACCATGTATGTTTGGGTTAATGAATGGAGTCTCTAGTCTGTTCCACTGGTCTGTGGCTCTGTTTTTGTGCCAATACCAAATTGTCTTGATTACTATGGCTTTATAGACGAGCTTGAAGTTGAGGAGTGAGATCCCCCCTACTTTATTCTTCTTTCTCAGGATTGCTTTGGCTATTTGGGGTCTTTGGTGTTTCCATATGAATTTTTGAATTATTTGTTCCAGTTCATTGAAGAATGTTGCTGGAAGTTTCATAGGGATTGCATCAAATCTGTATATTGCTTTGGGCAGGATGGCCATTTTGACGATATTAATTCTTCTTAGTCACAAGCATGAGATGAGTTTCCATTTGTTAGTGTCCCCTTTAATTTCTCTTAAGAGTGACTTGTAGTTTTCAGAGTATAGGTCATTCAGTTCTTTGGTTAGATTTATTCCTAGGTATTTTATTCATTTTGATGCAATTGTGAATGGAACTGTTTTCCTGATTTCTCTTTCTATTGGTTCATTGTTAGTGTATAGGAAAACTACCGATTTCTGTGTGTTAGTTTTGTATACTGCAACTTTGCTGTATTCCGATATCAGTTCTAGTAGTTTTGGGGTGTAGTCTTTAGGGTATTTTATGTACAATATCATGTCATCTGCAAATAGTGACAGTTTAACTTCTTCTTTACCATTTTGGATTCCTTGTGTTTCTTTGTTTTGTCTGATTGCCGTGGGTAGGACCTCCAGTACTAGGTCAAATAACAGTGGGGAGAGTGGGCATCCCTGTCTAGTTCCCGATCTCAGAGGAAAAGCTTTCAGCTTCTTGCTGTTCAGTATAATGTTGGCTGTGGGTTTATGATATATGCCCTTTATTATGTTGAGGTACTTGCCCTCTATTCCCATTTTGCTGAGAGTTTTTATCATGAATGGATGTTGAATTTTCTCAAATGCTTTTTCAGCATCTATGGAGATGATCTTTCTTTCCATTGATGTGGTGGATGATGTTGATGGACTTTCGAATGTTGTGCCATCCTTGCATCCCTGGGATGAATCCCACTTGGTCATGGTGTACAATTCTTTTGATGTATTTTTGAATTCGTTTTGCTAATATTTTGTTGAGTATTTTTGCATCTACGTTCATCAGGGATATTTGTCTGTAGTTTTCTTTTTCGATGGGGTCTATGCCTGGTTTTGGTATTAGAGTGATGTTGGGTTCATAGAATGAGTTTGGGAGTATTCCCTCCTCTTCTATTTTTTGGAAAACTTTAAGGAGAATGGGTGTTATGTATTCTCTGTATGTTTGATAAAATTCTGAGGTAAATCCATGTGGCCCGGGGGTTTTGTTCTTGGGTAGTATTTTGATTACTGATTCAATTTCATTGCTGGTAATTGGTCTGTTTAGATTTTCTGTTTCTCTCTGGATCACTCTTGGTAGGTTGTATTTTTCTAGGAAGTTGTCCATTTCTCCTAGGTTTTCCAGCTTGTTAACATATAGGTTTTTATAGTGTTCTCTAATAATTCTTTGTATTTCTGTGTGGTCCATCGTGATTTTTCCTTTCTCGTTTCTGATTCTGTTGATTTGTGTTGACTCTCTTTTTCTCTTTATAATTCTGGCCAGAGGCTTATCTATTTTTTTTATTTTCTCAAAGAACCAGATCTTGGTTTCATTGATTTTTTCTATTGTTTTATTCTTCTCAATTTTATTTATTTCTTCTCTGATGTTTATTATGTCCCTCCGTCTACTCACCTTAGGCCTCATTTGCTCTTCTTTTTCCAATTTCGATAATTGTGACATTAGACTATTCATTTGGGATTGTTCTTCCTTCTTTAAATATGCCTGGATTGCTATATACTTTCCTCTTAGACTGTTTTTGCTGTGTCCCACAGAAGTTGGGGCTTTGTGTTATTGTTGTCAGTTTTTTCTATATATTGCTGGATCTCCATTTTAATTTGGTTATTGATCCATTGATTATTAGGAGCATGTTGTTAAGCCTCCATGTGTTTGTGAGCCCTTTTGCTTTCTTTGTACAATTTAGTTCTAGTTTTATACCTTTGTGTTCTGAAAAGTTGGCTGGAAGGATTTCAATCTTTTGGAATTTACTGTGTTTCTTTTTGTGGCCTAGTACGTGTTCTATTCTGGAGAATGTTCTATGTGCACTTGAGAAGAATGTGTATCCTGTTGCTTTTGGATGTAGGGTTCTACAGATGTCTGTTAGGTCCATCTGTTCTAGCTTGTTCTTCAGTGCCTCTGTGTCCTTACTTATTTTCTGTCTGGTGGATCTGTCTTTTGGGGTGAGTGGTGTGTTAAAGTCTCCCAGAATGAATGCATTGCATTCTATATCCTCCTTTAATTCTGTTAGTTTTTGGTTCACATATATTGGTGCTCCTGTATTGGGTGCATATATGTTTATAATGGTTATATCCTCTTGGTGGACAGAGCCCTTTATCATTATGTAATGTCCTTCTTTATCTCTTTTTACTTTATTTTGAAGTCTATTTTGTCTGACACTAGTATTGCAATACCTGCTCTTTTCTCTCTGTTGTTTGCATGAAATATCTTTCTCCAACCCTTGAATTTTAATCTGTGCATGTCTTTGTGTTTGAGGTGAGTCTCCTGTAAGCAGCATATAGATGGGTCTTGCTTTTTTATCCATTCTATTACTCTGTGTCTTTTGATTGGTGCATTCAGTCCATTTACATTTAGGGTGATTATTGAAAGATATGTACTTACTGCCATTGCATGCATTAGAATTGTGGTTACCAAAGGTTCAAGGTTAGCTTGTTTACCACCTTACTGTCTGACCTCACTCACTTATTGAGGTGTTATAAACACAGTGTGATGACTATTTCTACTCCTTCTTTTTCCTCCTCCATTCTTCATATGTTGGGTGTTTTGTTCTGTGCTCTTTTTAGGAGTGCTCCCATCTAGAGTAGTCCCTCTAAGATACCCTATAGAGGTGGTTTGTGGGAGGCAAATTCCCTCAACTTTTGCTTGTCTGGGAATTGTTTAATCCCTCCTTCATATTTAAATGATAATCGTGCTGGATACAGTATCCTTGGTTCAAGGCCCTTCTGTTTCATTGCATTAAATATATCATGCCATTCTCTTCTGGCCTGTAAGCTCTCTGTTGAGAAGTCTGATGATAGCCTGATGTGTTTTCCTCTGTAGGTGACCTTTTTACTCTCTGTGGCTGCCTTTAATACTCTGTCCCTTTACTTGATCTTTGCCATTTTAATTATTATGTGGCTTGGTGTTGACCTCTTTGGATCCTGTCTCTCGGGAGTTCTGTGTGCCTCCGTAGTCTGAGCAACTATTTTCTCCCACAGTTTGAGGAAGTTCTCAGCAATTATTTCTTCAAAGACACTTTCTATCCCTTTTTCTCTCTCTTCTTCCTCTGTTACCCCCATAATTCAGATATTGTTCTTTTTGGATTGGTCACACAGTTCTCTTAATATTGTTTCATTCCTGGAGATCCTTTTATATCTCTCTGCATCAGCTTCTATGTGTTCCTGTTCTCTGGTTTCTATTCCATCAATGGCCTCTTGCATCTTATCCATTCTGCTTATAAATCCTTCCAGAGTTTGTTTCACTTCTTTAATCTCCCTCCAGACATCTGTGATCTCCCACCAGACATCTGTAATCTCCCTCCGGACTTCATCCCTTAACTCTTGCATATTTCTCTGCAGCTCTGTCACCATGTTTATGATTTTTATTTTGAACTCTTTTTCAGGGAGACTGGTTAGGTCTGCCTCTGCAGATCCTTTCTCAGGTGTAACTATCTTGGTCTGGACCAGATTTTTTTGCCTTTTCATGGTGATTGCAGTGGCTGTAGGCAGGTTGTGGGTGTGTCAGCTGGGAGAAGAAAGTCCTTTCCTGCTTGCTGGATGCATTGCCCTTCTCCGCTGCCTTTGACGGCTACCTGCACTCCTGGAGCAGCCACCGGGTTAATCTCCTAAGCTGCTCTGGGTGGGGTGTCCATCAGAGCATCGCAGAGCCCTGCAGGGAGTGGCAGGCATGCCAGGTGCACTCCTCCATGCTAGCGGCGACCCTGCTGGGCAGCTGTGTGGCAGCAGCGGCCTTTGGGTCTGGCCTGGGCAGCTGTGCATTGGGCTGGGATTCCGGTTGGCTCCTGGGTGTGCACCTCCTCCCTCTGGCTCCGCTGCTGGTGCACTCGGGGCTTTTCCTCACAGGCTTCTACTGGGCTCTGGCTTCACTGCCGCCGGTGTGCGCGAGCTGCACCCGGGCTGTTCGGTTGCACCACTGCGGGCTAGCACAAGCCTCTCCTGTGGTGCACGGATCTGCTCTTGGTTCCTTCTAGCGCTTCCGCCCCCAGCGTGCACTCCCACTCTCCTGCTACTGGGCCCATGTGTCGGTGTCCGAGCCAATTGGAGGAATGTCTGGCAGGCTGCCTAGTCCTGTGAGGGTCTTCAGAGTGCCTCCGTTTAGGGTGCCTCCATTTCCCTGGTACTCCCAGCTGCCGGGACAACTTCTTCCAGCTATGGGGTCCCTGTCTCTTTAAGACTTGCAGAAAGCACTCGCTTTTCTTTTGTCTCAGGGGCTCTGGTTGTGGGGACCTTCCCCCAGGTTTTGCTTTTCCATTTCTCTAATATCCAGCACCCTGTGCACCTTGTGTCTGCATTCCGGGTGCAGATTTCTAGAGCTGGTTGTTTAGCAGTTCTGGGCTGTCACTCGTTTCTTCCCACCGGGTTTTGGGGTGAGGGAGCATTTGGGTCCCACCTGGCCGTGGCTTGTATCCTATCCCCTTCATGTGATGCTGAGTTCTCACAGATGTAGATGTATCCTGGCTGTTGTACTGCATCCACTGGTGTCTCTTTTAGGAATAGTTGTATTTATTGTATTTTCATAAATATATATGTTTTGGGGAGGAGATTTCCTCTGAACTACTCATGCCGCCATCTTCATGTGATCTTGTAAATCCTATTCCAAGTCTTTTTAATGTTAGCTGGCCAAATGAAACATTCTTAACACTTCTCTTTGACGATTTTTACTGCTAATTTCTCTCAATTACCTTTTTTTTTATTAAGGTATTATTGATATATACTTTTAAGAAGGTTTCACATGAAAAAAAATGTGGTTACTACATTTACCCATATTATCAAGTCCTCACCCATATCCCATCAGTGTACTAAGATAACACAAATTCACTATTTCCCTTCTCTGTGCTACACTGTTTTCCCAATGATCCTCTACACCGTGTGTACTAAATAATACCCCTCAATCCCATTTTCCATCGCTCCCCACCTTACTTCCCACACCCCTCACCCTTGGTAACCACTAGTCCCTTAATGGAGTCCCTGATTCTGCTATTTTGTTCCCTCAGTTTCACTTTGTTGTTACACTCTACAAATGAGGGAAATCATTTGGCACTTGTCGTTCTCCACCTGGCTTATTTCACTGAGCAAAATATCCTCCAGCTCCATCCATTTTGTTGCAAATAGTAGGATTTGATTCTTTCTTATGGCTGAATAGTATTTCATTGTGTATATGTAACACCTCTTCTTTGTCCATTCATCTACTGATGAACACTTAGGTTGCTTCCATATCTTGGCGATTGTAAAAAGTGCTGTGATAAACAAAGGGGTGCATATGTCTTTTTTAATCTGAGAAATTATATTCTTTGGGTAAATTCCAAGGAGTGGGATTCCCATGTCAAATGGTATTTTTATTTTTAGTTTTTTGAGGAACCTCCCTATTGCTTTCCACCATGGTTGAACTAGCTTAGATCCCCACCAGCAGTGTAGGAGGGTTCCCCATTCTCTGCATCCTTGCCAGCATTTGTTGTTCTTCGTCTTTTTGATGTTGGCTATCATTACTGGTGTGAGGTGGTATCTCATTGCAGTTTTAATTTGCATTTCCCTGATGAATAGTGATGTGGAGCATCTTTTCATGTGTGTGTTTGCCATGTGAATTTCTTGTTTGGAGAACTTTCTCTTCATATCCTCTGCCCATTTTTTAATAGGGTTATCTGCTTTTGGGTGTTGAGACTCGTGAGTTCCTTATATATTTTGGATGTTAACCCCTGGTTGGATATGTTATTTATAAATATATTCTCCCATACTGTAGGATGCCTTTTTCTTCTGTTCATGGTGTCCTTTGCCATACAGAAACTTTTTAGTTTGCTGTAGTTCCATTTGTTCATTTTTGCTATTGTTTCCCTTGCTCAAGGAGATGCATTCAGGAAGAAATTGCTCATGTTTATATTCAGGAGATTTTTGCCTATGTTGCCTTGTAAGAGTTTTATGGTTTCATGACTTACATTCAGATTTTTGATCCATTTCGAGTTTACTTTTGTATAGGGTTAAAAAATAATCTGGTTTCATTTCCTTGCATGTAGCTGTCCCGTTTTGCCAACTCCAGCTGTTGAAGAAGCTGTCATTTCTCAATTGCATGCCCATGGCTCCTTTATCATTTATTAATTGACCATATATGTTTGGGTTTATATCAGGGCTCTCTAGTCTATAACATTGGTCTATGGGTCTTTTTTGTGCCAGTAGCTAATTTTCTTGATTACTGTGGCTTCGTAGTAGAGCTTGAAGCTGGGGAGCAGAACTCCCACAGCTTTATTCTTCCTTCTCAGGATTGCTTTGGCTATACGAGGTCTTTTGTGGATCCATATGAATTTTAGAACAATTTTTCCAGTTCATTGAAGAATGCTGTTGGTATTTTGATAGGAATTGCATTGAATCTATAGATTGCTTTAGGCCGGATGGCAATTTTGACAAGATTAATTCTTCCTATCCATGAGCACGGGATGTGTTTCCATTTATTGGTATCTTCTTTAATTTTTCTCATGAGTGTCATGTTGTTTTCAGGGTGTAGGTCTTTCATTTCCTTGGTTAGGTTTATTCCTAGGTATTTTATTCTTTTGATGCAACCATACATGGAATTGTTTTCCTAATTTCTCTTTCTGCTAGTTCATTGTTAGTGTATAGGAATGCCACAGATTTCTGTGTATTAATTTTGTATCCTGCAAATTTGCTGAATTCAGATATTAGATCTAGTAGTTTTGAGGTGGAGTCTTCAGGGTTTTTTTTATGTACAATATCATGTCATCCACAAACAGGGACAGTTTTACTTCTTCCTTGCCTATCTGGATGCCTTCTATTTCTTTTTGTTGTCTGATTGCCATGGCTAGGACCTCCAGTACTATGTTGAATAGAAGTGGGGACAGTGTGCACCCTTGTCCTGTTCCCAATCTTAAACAAAAAGCTTTCAGTTTCTCGCTGTTAAGTATAATGTTGGTTGTGGGTTTGTCATATATGGCCTTTATTATGTTGAGGTACTTGCCTTCTATTCCCATTTTGTTGAGAGATTTTATCATGAACAAATGTTGAATTTTGTCAAATGCTTTTTCAGCATTTATGGAAATGATCATATAGTTTTTGTCCTTTTTGTTGATATGGTGGATGATATTGATGGATTTTCAAATGTTGTACTATCCTTGCATCCCTGGAATAAATGCTACTTGATCATGATGGATGATCTTTTTGATGTATTTTTGAATTTGATTTGCTAATATTTTGTTGAGTATTTTTGCATCTATGTTCATCAGGGATATTGATCTGTAATTTTCTTTTTTGGTGGTGTCTTTGCCTGGTTTTGGTATTAGAGTGATGCTGGCCACACAGAATGTGTTTGGAAGTATTCTCTCTTCTTCTACTCTTTGGAAAACTTTAAGGAAGATGTGTATTAAATCTTCACTAAATGTTTGATAAAATTCAGCGGTGAAGCCATCTGGTCCAGGGGTTCTTTTCTTAGTTAGTTTTTTGATTACCTGTTCCATTTTGTTGCTGGTAATTGGTATGCTCAGATTTTCTGTTATTTCTGTATCAGCCTTGGAAGGTTGTATTTTTCTAGAAAGTTGTTGACTTCTTCTAGGTTATCCAGGTATTAGCACATAATTTTTCATAGTATTCTCTAATAATTCTTTGTTTTTCTGTCGTGTCCATGGTGATTTTTCCTTTCTCATTTCTGTTTCTGTTTATGTGAATAGACTCCTTTTTTCTCTTGATAAGTCTGGCTAGGGTTTTGTTTGTTTGTTTGTTTATTTTCTTGAAGAACCAGCTCCTGATTTCATTGATTCTTTCTATTGTTTTATTTATATCAATTTTATTTATTTCTGCTCTAAACTTTATTATGTCCCTGCTTCTAATGACTTTGGGCCTCATTTGTTTTTCTTTTTCTAGTTTCATTAATCGTGAGATTAGACTGCTCATTTGGGATTGTACTTCTTTCCTGAGGAAGGCCTGTATTGCATTATAGTTTCCTCTCAGCATGGCCTTTGCTAAGTCCCACATATTTTGCAGTATTGAATTATTGTTTTTCATTTGTCTCCATATACTGCTTGATCTCTGATTTTATTTGGTCATTGATCCATTGGTTATTTAAGAGCATGTTGTGAAGCCTCCATGTGTTTGTGGGATTTTTCATTTTCTTTTTTTTTTTTTTTTTAAATAATTATTTTTTATTGAAGGGTAGTTGATGCACAGTATTACATTACATTAGTTTCAAGTGTACAACACAGTGATAAAACATTTATATACATAATTCTAGGTTCCAGCTATCCCCCTACCAAGCTGTTACAATATCTTGACTATATTCCTTATGCTATACATTACATCCCGGTTACTTATTTATTTTACCATTGGAAGTCTGTCCTTTTTTATTTATTTATTTATTTATTTATTTTTAATTAATTAATTAATTATTTTTTTGTGAGGGCATCTCTCATATTTATTGATCAAATGGTTGTTAACGACAATAAAATTCTGTATAGGGGAGTCAGTGCTCAATGCACAATCATTAATCCACCCCAAGCCTAATTTTTGTCAGTCTCCAATCTTCTGAGGCATAACAAACAAGTTTTTACATGTAGAACAAATTCTTACATAATGAATAAGTTACATAGTGAACAGTACAAGGGCAGTCATCACAGAAACTTTCGGTTTTGCTCATGCATTATGAACTCTAAACAGTCAGTTCAAATATGAATATTCATTTGGTTTTTATACTTGATTTATATGTGGATACCACATTTCTCTCTTTATTATTATTATTTTTAATAAAATGCTGAAGTGGTAGGTAGATACAAGATAAAGGTAGAAAACATAGTTTAGTGTTGTAAGAGAGCAAATGTAGATGATCAGGTGTGTGCCTGTAGACTATGTGTTCATCCAAGCTAGACAAGGGCAGTAAAACATCCACGTATGCAGATTTCTCTCAGAACAGGGGGGGTGAGGTTCTAAGCCTCACCTCTGTTGATCCCCAATTTCTCACCTGATGGCCCCCCTGCGACTGTGCCTGTCTTAGGTTGTTCCTCCCTTGAGGAATCTTACCCGTCTCTGGCTAACCAGTCATCTTCCGGGGCCATACAGGGAAATGTAAAGTTGGTAAGTGAGAGAGAAGCCTTACTGTTTGAAAAGGTTAGCTTTTTACTTCTTTGCATATTTATGCCCTGTGGCTTCTATGCCCAGCATTTGTCTTGAGGTATCTTTACCACTTGGAAGAATTATGATACTCGGTAACTTTGATATGAGGCACGAATTCTATTTAAGGGTTGTAATTAGGAAGGAAGAAGAAAAGCTATAGAAGTAGCAGGCGGAAGAAAACCTGGGAAGATTGATTATTTCTTTGACATACCTTCTTGTAGAGTAACTTCAGCATGTATAGGTTTTAAACTACTAATTAAATTATGCACACACATTAACATAATAGGAGTATAGTTACATAACCAAAGCATACCTGTAATAACCAGCTATCTCCAATGAAACCAAGAAAACCAGTTAGGCACCTTAGGCATTTGTGAAAACTTATCTATGATATGGTGGATATTGTCCATCTGAACTTGAACAGTCTGAGAGAAATCAGACAAATTAAAACAACCCATTCCTGGGGAATGTTCACATCCCTTATGTTCTTTTAACAGTAAATAGTCTGTAGTTGTAAGATTTTGGAGTGCTACAATTTGCACTTCTCCTAATTCTTGGTTGAGTTCCAACAGTATAGATTCAGTCAAATTTGTTGTTTTACTGTATGCACAGGCCAGCTTAGTTTTCATTTTCTTTGTGTAATTTATTTCTAGTTTCATACTTCTGTGGTCTGAGAATCAGATTGGTACAATTTCAATCTTTTTCAATTTACTGAGGCTCTTTTTGTGACCTAGTATATGATCAGTTCTTGAAAGTGTTCCATGTGCACTTGGGAAGAATGTGTATTCTGCTGCTTTTGGGTGTAGAGTTCTGTAGATGTCTGTTAGGTCCATCTGTTCTATTGTGGTGTTCAGTGCCTCTGTCTCCTTACTTATTTACAGTCTGGCTGATCTGTCCTTTTGAGTGAGTGGTGTGTTGAAGTCTCCTAGAATGAATGCATTGCATTATATTTCCCCTTCTAATTCTGTTAGTATTTGTTTCACATATGTACATTCTCCTGTGTTTGGCACATAGATATTTATAATGGTTATATCTTCTTTTTGGATTGAGCCTTTTATCATTATGTAATGTCCTTCATGTCTCTTCTGACTTTCTTTATTTTGAAGTCTATTTTGTCTGATAGAACTACTGCAACTCCTGCTTTTTTCTCCCTATTAGTTGCGTGAAACATCTTGTTTATTCCTTCACTTTTAGTCTGTGTATGTCTTTGGGTTTAAAGTGAAGCTCTTGTAGGCAGAATATAGATGGGTCTTGTTTCTTTATATATTCAGTGACTTCATGTCTTCTGATGGGTGCATTCAGTGCATTTACATTTATGGTGTCTGTCAACAGGTATGTACTTATTGCCTTTGCAGTCTTTAGATTTGTGGTTACCAAAGGTTCAAAGTTAACCTCCTTACTATCTAAGAGTCTAATTTAACTCATTTAATATGCTACTACAAACACAATATAAAGTTTCCTTTTCTTCTACCCTTTTTCTTCCGCCTCCATTCTTTATATATTAGGAATCATATTCTGTACTCTTTGTATATTCCTTGATTGACTTTGGGGATAGTTAGTTTAATTTTGTATTTGCTTAGTAGTTAGCTGTTTTACTTTCCTTACTGTGGTTTTATTACCTCTGGTGACAGCTATTAAACCTTAGGAACACTTCCATCTACAGCAGTCCCTCCAAAATAGACTGTAGAGATGGTTTGTGGGAGGTAAATTCAGTCAGCTTTTGCTTATCTGGAAATTGTTTAATCCCTTCTTCAAATTTAAATGATAATCTTGCCAGATAAAGTAATCTTGGTTCAAGGCCCTTCTGCTTCATTGCATTAAATACATCATGCCACTCCCTTATGTCCTGTAAGGTTTCTGCTGAGAAGTCTGATGTTAGCCTGATGGGCTTTCCTTTGTATGTGATCTTACTTCTATCTCTGGCTGGTTTTTATTGTCTGTCCTTATCCTTGATCTTTCCCATTTTAATTACTATATGTCTTGGTATTGTTCTCCTTGGGTCCCTTGTATTGGGAGATTTGCGCACCTCCATGGCCTGAGAGACTATGTCCTTCCCCAGATTGGGGAAGTTTTCAGCAAATACCTCAAAGACATTTTATACTCCCTTTTCTCTCTTCTCTTCTTCTAGTATCCCTATAATGTGAATATTGATCTGTTTGGATTGGTCACACAGTTCTCTAAATATTCTTTCATTCTTAGAGATTCTTTTTTCTCTTTGTGCCTCAGCTTCTTGTATTATGCTTCTCTAGTTTCTATTTCATTTATCGTCTCCTCCACCATATCTAGTCTGCTTTTAATACCCTCCATTGTGCTCTTCAATGATTGGATCTCTGACTGGAATTCATTCCTGTGTTCTTAAATATTTTTCTGTACCTCCATGAGCATGTTAATGATTTTTATTTTGAAAACCCTTTCAGGAAGATTCATGAGGTCGATGTCATTGAAATCTTTCTCAGGAGTTGTATTCATAATTTTACTTTGAACCTGGTTCCTTTGACATTTCATATTTGTATATGGTGCCCTCTAGTGCCCATAAGCTCTACTGTCTGGAACTGCTCAGCTCCTGAAGCCATGTTGGGGGTCACAGGGGAGTGGTATTGGTGTGTTGGGGGAGGAAAGAAATGTTTCCTGCTTCCCAGCTTCTATGCCTGTCTCCACTGCCTGAACCAGTGGGCCAAGCACACAGGTGTAAGCCTCTGTGCTTTGCGTTTGTAGTTGCTGTAGACAGGTCTTCCCTCTGGTTGGCCTAACATCATGGTAGTGTTTGCTGGTTTGAGAGTCAGTTGCAGCTGGCCAGGAGAAAGGCGCAGTAGGCTGCACATCATGGAGGGGGTCCTTGGAGCTGTGTAAGCATCCAGGGGAGCTGGAGCACCTGAACATCCTGAAAGCTCCCAACCTTCTGGGAAGAGGGCACTCAGACAATTTTGTCTACATGTCCTTTCTCCTGAGCAGTAAGCTCTGTGCAATCCTTGCCCCTTTCGCAGCCATCTTGCTGTTAGGAAGTCTCTCAGACTGCCCACTTTTCTTTTTTCCCAGAACAGCTGGATATAGATCCCTGCTTTCCACAGCAGCTGGAATCTCAGTCTATCCAGGAATTCTGCCTGTTTAGCTTTCCAACTCTCTAATCATGAGAGTACCATGCAAGCACCATGAAATGTAGGTTTGTGGTCCTAGAGCAGATCTCCTGAGTTAGGTATTCAGCAGTTCCAGGCCTTCCACTCTATCCCCGCTCCATTTGTCTTCCTCACATTGGTGAGCTGGGTTGGGGGAAGGTCTTGGGTCCTGCCAGGCCATGGCTTTGGTACATTACCCTGTTCCATGAAGTTTATCCAGGTGTATGCAGTTTGGCGCAGTCCTCTTTTCTGTTGCTCTTTCAGGATTCGTTGTATTAATTATATTTTCATATTATATGCAGTTTTAGGAGGAAGCCTCTGTCTCACCTCTCATGCTGCCATCTTTAAATCTCTCATGAATGCTTGTTTTTTCAAAATTCTTTAGAGCTGAACTCCATGCCTTCATAAACCATCTACTCCAGCCTATAAAAACATTTCTAGGCCACATCTGCCACTGTTCTCATCTGTAGAACAATTATTCTTCCAACTGCTCTTGCTCATTTCCCTAGTTCAGACCTTACCTCTTCTGCCTCTGCTGCTTTGTTGAAGCTCTACTCAGGCTTCCATGCTGGTGCACACACTAGTTATGTGACTTCTGCAGTCTATAGGGACATATATCAGAAATACAATACCATGTTTGCACAGACTAAGAGAAAAAAAACTAATAGTGTCTTTTAAATTATAATATTAGCTGACATGTTTTCTCTAGAATGCCTGAATAATAATGTTTCAAAATCACAGATCATAGCTTATGCATCTTACTTCATTACTTAACACAGTGACTAGTATAATCTAGGCAGTCAATAAATGTTGCTCAAAATGACATTTATTTTAATGGAATCTCTGCTAGTGCAATAAGAGAAAATAATAGTAAAGTTACTATAAGGAAGGAGGAGTTCTTGTTATGTGCAGAAGAAAGCTTTGATAACCATGCATATTTGAATAACAGGTTAAATTACAAATAAACCAAAAAGTAAAAAGAGGACAATACATCTGAGATCAAAATAATATCAGTTGGGATGTCTACTGGGAGTCTGAAACTTCACTAGTTAACAGAGAATGATTTTGATTATAAGGAATCTCTTTTACTGACTCTTTTCTTCATCATTCTAATCCCATGTCACCACCATCATCAGGAATATATTAATTATCCATTTCACTACCACAAGGAGATGATGGGAAAATTTCAGTTATGATCTAAGTAAATATTATATCAAAAATTGCAGATGATTTGAAATCAGTAAAATAAAACACACTGTCCCCAAGAATTGATTTAGATGTAGATAAATTCTTCAAAAGTGGATGCTCCTTTATATTTCACATTTTAGTTTTCTAATTCACCATATAACTCTTCTGAGTTCATGAGAGATTATAAAAGTAAAGAAAAAAGGAAAATAGTTCTGATAAAAGAAAATATAGAATAACTGAGTAGAAGAAAAGCACTTTTCTCAAAGTCTGAGTTCCTTACTATGAATACTATTGAATTATGAAAGTATACTTTTTTAAAGTTCTACCAAATCAAATAAAGTATCAGTCATAATTCAATAACTTTCTATGGTTATTAACACCAATGGCTGAGTTTAAAGCTATTTAATAATAATAATATTCAGGAAATAAATGCAAGGAACTAATCCACTGGATTCCTTCATATAACAGAACTCCATGAAGTGCTGAATCACAGCTCTAAGAGGAGTTCCAAAAGCTCAAGACCTCTCAATTTTGCTACAGTTTTGTATTTTAGTTTATATAATTTGTAACTGGATAGAGAAGATGATATTATCTAATCACTCAAAGTGATAATTCCTCTAAATCCTCATGTGAGCTCTCTCACATATGCAATGCTGTCTCTTCCCCTCCTGTTTTAATATAAATATGTAACATATGCACAAAAGTGCACAGAACAAGAGCACATATCTTCAAAAGATTTCATGAAGTGAACACTTCGTGTAACTATCAACTCCAGAAAGAAACAGAACATATCTGGAACTTTGGAAGCCCCTTCCTGTCCCTACTCCCCTTCAAGTATAACCACTAGTGACGCTTTCTTAATACCACAGATTAGCTTACCCTTTTTCCTCACTTTATTTCAATACATTCATATAGTATACACTCTTTTGTGTCTAACCTTTTGATTAATACTGGGTTAGTGAAATTATTATCTGATGCTAGCTATCCAGAAACAAATTTTGATCATTTATTTTACAAAATACGATTTAGATTTTGTCTCCTTAGATTCTTAGATTGGATTTCTGTAATGGCAAAGAAAACATTTCAGATATTCAATTTCATTTGTAAATAAGCTGATTACATCCCTTAATGCTTGTAACTGAATATTCCAATCAGTTGAACATCTCCACAAAACCTCCTCACCCCATTCTTCATTAGTAGTGTTGTATCACAGTCTATATAATTGTTAATAATGCATGAAAGCTCAGACATATGAATGTAAGTAGAAATTAGAATCCCTAAGGAATGGAGTGGAACTGACAAATCAAACCCATATTCAGTTGAATGATTGTTCTCTGTTTCTCTCCTCTTCAGGTAAATGAAGATAAGTTTCTTCCAAAATCAATGAATGAGACAGATCACTCTCAGGTGACAGAATTTGTGTTGCTAGGACTCTCTAGTTCCCAAGAGCTCCAGCCTTTCTTGCTTGTCATATTTTCTCTAGTCTATCTAGCAATACTGCTGGGCAGTTTTCTCATTATCCTCACTGTGACCTAAGATACCTGCCTCCATACCCCCACATACTTTTGCTTGAAAACCTCTCTTTTACAGATATATGTTTTGCCTCTTTCGCTACCCCAAAAATCAGACTTGTTAGTTTAGCATAAGACTGTCTCTTTTGAAGCCCCCATGGCCCATATTTTCTGTATTCACCTCTTTGGTGGCAGTGAAATGGTGCTCCTTGTATCCATGGCTTATGACCACTATGTTGCTATATGCAAACCTCTCCACTACATGACAATCATGAGCCACCATGTATGTATTATTTCTTGCCCTCAATTCCTGGTTTGTGGGCTTCATCCATACTATCAGCCAGTTGGCATTTACTGTTAACTTGCCTTTCTGTGGCTGTAATCAGGTAGACAGTTTTTCTGTGACCTCCCTCTAGCGACCAAGCTGGCCTGCATAGACACGTGTGTTATCAGCCTATTGATTGTTGCAGACAATGGCTTTCTTTCTGTGAGTTACTTTCTCCTCCTGGTTGTCTCCTACACTGTGATACTTAACACAGTTAGGAATCACTCCTCTGCTAACATGGCAAAAGCCCACTCTACACTGACTGCTCATATCACAGTGGTCATGCTATTGGACCATGCATCTTTATGTGTGGCCCTTCAACTGTTATTGAGTTGACAAAATCCTTGCTGTATTCTACACCATCTTCACTCCCATTTTAAACACTGTTATCTACAATCTAAGAAACAAAGAAATGAAGGCAGCTATGTCAAAACTGAGGAGTCAGTATCTGAAGCCTGGCAGTTTCTGCAGTCTTAAGAAACATTCTCTTCCTGGAAACAAAGTTAACATGACTGTTACCAGTGTAGCCATGTTTCTAGCCAGTTATAAATGGAATCACTGTGATGTTAAAGCAAATAATTTTGACCAGTGGGAATGGTTGATTAAGTTAATGGTTAACTTAAGAGTTAATGGTGATACTGTGGTGTATACTTGAAACTAATATAAGATTGTATATCAACTATGCTTCAATAAAAACATTCACTAGCAAAAAGAAAAAAGTTAATAAATGAAAATCAATGGATGTTAGTAATTTCAATCTTCTCTTCATTCCTTTTTGTTGTACTTATGATTTCTTTTCTCCCTTGATTTTTATCCTTTAAAATCATTTTAAGATAAAAGCTTTGAAGTCAATGTCACAAGGTTTAAAAGTGGCAAAAGTGGGCATCCTTGTCTTGTTTCGGATCTTAGAGGAAAGATCTTCAGTTATTCATAACCAAGTCTGATGTTAGCTATGGGTTGTCATAAATAATCTTATTAGGTTTATGTACACATTCCTTCTACGCCTAATTTTTAGAGTTTTTAATCAAGAATTATGTTGAATTCTGTCAAATGCATTATCTACACCTATCAAGATGATCAGACAATTTTTCTTTCATTCTGTAGCACATCACATTTGTTCATTTGCATATGTTGAACCAGCTTGCATCCCAGGAAAATGTCCCACTTGATCATGATTTTTTATGTGACTTTTTAATACACTGATATCTTTTTGCTAGTATTTTATCAAACAAGTTTACATCTATGTTCATCTGGGATATTGGCCTATAATTTTATTTTTATGTGATGTCCTTGTCTGACTTTAGTATCAGGGAAATGTTGGCCTTATCAAATAAGTTTTGAAGTGTTACTTCTTCCAGTTTTTTTAAAGAGTTTGAGAAATATTGACATTAATTCTTCTTTAAATATTTGGTACAATTCACCAGTGAAGCCATCCAATCCTGGGACTTCTTTCCTTGGAGACATCTGTTTAAATGATTAATGATTCAGTAATTTATAGGACTATTCAGATTGTCTATTTCTTCAAGATTCAGACATGGTAGGTAGACACAGTAGATATGTTTCTAGGAATTTATCCATTTCTGCAAGGTTATCCATTTTGCTGGAGTTTAGTTGTTCATAATAGTCTCCATTGAATCTTCATGTTTCTGTGGATTATGTAGTGTCCCTTCATTTCTGATTTTGAATTTTCTGTTTGTCAATTTCATCTTTGCAAAAATCAGCCCTTAGTTTCATTGTTCTTTGCATTATTTTTCTCGTCTCTTTTTTCATTCATTTTTGCTGTGATATCTCTGTCATTTCCTTCTTTCTGCTAACTTTGGGCTTAGTTTCTTCTTTTTTTTGGTTTTGAGTTTGATTTACTTGAGCTCTTTGTTTTTCCTTAATGTAGGCATTTATCACTAGGAACTTTCCTCCAGAACTACTTTTTCTGCATCCTGTCAGTTTGGGGATATGTTCCCCTTTTGTTCGTCTCAAGATACAATTTTTCATTTTCCTTTTGATTTCTTTTTTGACCTTATAGTTGTTCAAGAATCGTGTTAGTTACTTTCTACACACTAAATTTTCCAGATTTCTTCCTGTTATTCATAACTACTTTTATTCCACTATGGTCAAAAAGATACTTGATATGAATTCAGTCTTCTTAAATTTGCTAAGTCTTGTTTTGTGAGCTAACATATACTCTATTCTGAAGAAAATTCTGTGTGATCTTAAGAAGAATGTGTTTTCTACAGCTCTTCAGTGAAATGTTCTGTGTATGTCTGCTAGGTCTATTTGGTCTAAAGTATAGTTCAAGTCCATTATTTCTTTATTGATTTTATGTCTGGATGATCTATACACTGTTGAAAGTGGAGTACTGAGTCTCTTTTTATCATTGCATTGCTCTCCACTTCAGCCTTCAGGTCTGGTAATGGTTGCTTAATGTATTGAGATCCTCCAAAGGTGGGTGCAAATACATGTTTAGATGTTATATCCTCTCAAGGAAATGTCCTCTTTTTCATTATATAATAACTACTTTGTGTCCTGTGACAGTTTTGACTTAAAGTATATTCTCACTCTTACATAAGTATAGCTACCCTCCTTTTAGGTACCATATGCATAGAATATCTTTTTCCATCCCTTGCCTTTCAGCCTGTTTGTCCTAAATCTATGTGAGTCTGTTTTAGGCAGCATATAGTTAGATCTGGGTTTTATATCCATTCAACTACTTTATATCTTTTGATTGGCAAATTTGATCTATTTACAAATAAAGGTCTTATAGGTAAAACTTTCTTGACATTTTGTTAATTTTCTGTTTTATACTTCTTCATGCCTTTCTTCCTCTCTTGCTCTTTCTTTTTTGATTTGATGATTTTTTTTTTTGGTCCTGAAGTACTTTGATTTCTTTCTCTTTCTCTTTAGTGTCTCTAGGTAGGTTTTTTCTTTGTGGTTACCTTGCAGCTTACATAAGCCATCTTGAAGTTATCACAACCTATTTTAAGCTGATAACTTAACTCTGATCATACACAAAAGCTCTACACTTTTACTTCTTCCTCCCCCAACTTTTATGTCATTGATTTCACAGTCTACCTCTTTTTATATTCTGCAGCCATTAACAATTTATTATAACTAGAGTTATTTTTAATACCCTGGTCTTAAACTTTTCTATTAGAGTTAAAAGTGATTTATGTACCACAATTACTGAAAAAGAGTGTTCTGAATTTGACTACACACTTATCTTTACCAGAGGCTTTTACTTTCTTATGTTTTCATATTACTAATTCGTGTCCTTTTTGGTACTTCTGATGGCCAGCTTTGTTGGGTACAATATTTTTGGTTCACAGGTTCTCTCTCTCTCTCTCTTTCCCTCTCAGTACATGTCATCCACTCTCTGCTGGCCTTCAAGTTTCTACAGAGAAAGTTGCCAACTGCCTTATGGGGATTCCCTTGTATGTAATGAGTTTTTTCTTTTGCTCTTTTCAAAAGTCTCTCTCATTGACTTTCAACAATTTGATTATAATGTGTCTCATTATGATATTTAGCCTATATGGGGGTATTTGGCCATCATGGATATGGATGTTTGTTTTCCTCCAAGAGTTGGGCATTTTATGTCAGTATTTCTTTAAATAAGCTTTCTTCCCCTTTCTCATGCTTTCTCCATCTGGGATTCTCATACTACGTATACTGGTTGGGTAACTGGTGTTCTATACATCATGTAGGCTTTCTTCACTCTTTTCAATTTTGTTGTTGTTGTTGCTGTTTCTCTACATGGATAATTTCAAATAATTTGTCTTGGAGTTTGACAATTCTTTCTTTGCTGAAATCAAATCTGATTTTTATGCTCTTTATTGAAATTTTCAGATTATTTATTGTCATTTTCAACTTCAGACTTTCTGTTTGGTTCTTTATTTTGTTTCTATTTCTTTGTTAAACTTTTTGTTTTGTTCATTTCTTCCTGATTTCATTTAATTTTTTTTTCTTTAGGGTAATTACTGGAGTGTTACTAGTTTCCCTTAGTGGTGTCATGTTTGCCTGATTATTTATGATCTGTGTACCTTTGTATTACTGTGGCACCTGAAGGACATTTAGCTCTTCTAGTTTTCACAGACTGGTGTCAAGGATAAAGAGGTCTTCCCGCAGGGTGCCTCGACTGATGGGACAACCCCCTGACTGTAATCAAGCTGGGCTTGAGCTGGGTACCCCGGCTGTTGGTGGGCCCACAGTCAAGTCTGCAGCTGGCAAGGTTGTTACCAGAGCTGCATGCAGGTGTGGTGCCCACCAGGTCCTTTCCCCAGGAGGCAACACTGCCTCTGGAACACAGTAGAAAAGGACTGGATCTAGGTCATGGGACTGCTTCTGAGACTGCAGTTGTGTCCAAGGTTGGTGGGCTATTTCTATTGGATATTTTGAGTGTGTCCCTGGGCAGGAAAGATTTCCTTGGATTGCAGTCCAGTGGGGCTTAAGCTGTCCTAGATTCCTCCAAGGACCAAATTTGGTCTGTGGTCAGCAGGCCTGTTGCCATGGACATGGATAGGCATGGCCACACCCAGATCCCTTGGTGGAAGGGGCTGATGGCAGGACTTTGGAAAAGTAGGGCTGAAGTAGAATCTACAAGGGGACCAAACTGCTTCCGGTCCACATTCAGGACTGTGGTCAGCAGTTCTGCCAGTTATACATGGGCCTGCTGACTTAAAGCAGCCCTCATTGGTCTTGAGCTCTACCAGGGTTTCACAACTTCCCACCTGGATCCCAAAGCTCCCATAAAGGCTCCTTTGTCCACAGATGGTTGCCAACTATTATTTTTTTTTTTTTGTAGGAGAAGGTGGGTTCAGGAACTTCTATCTAGCCATGTTGATGATGTCATTCCATTCCACATTTGTTCAAACTCAGTATTTATGCATATTAGTCTCAGAGTTATTAACCTACACCCCAATGAAAAAACAAACTTAGCAACTATAGTACAATGTTAATGTATAATTATTTTCATCTTTCAACTTAATGTTCCAGTTAAAATTAGAATGTTCAGTTATATAGGGCACTGCCCTCCTTCCTCCTTCCGAGCGGTGATGTCATACATTTGCAATAGTTAGATTTGTTTCTCAGGAAGGATGACCTTACAACCTGGTTGACGTTTTGATTGTTTGCTTGCATGCTTATGTTGCCATTATAGTTAAATCTTCATGATATATATGTCTATAGATTTTGACAATGTATAAAGTCACATATCCATCCATCTCATACCATGGAGAATCATAAGGAGATCATTTCTGATGTACAACATTCAAGGAATAAAGAATTGGAAACATTTAAAAATAATATCCTACATTCACTTTCATGGGTGGCAAACATTGGTATTCCACCTTTATAAACAAATTTACATATTATGTATCCAGTTAAAGTATGTTCATATACTTCTTGACCTCTTCTCTTCTCTTTACTTCAAATACTACTTAGAATTTGGCTTCTGGATGTTTTGGAACTCTTATTTAATAACTATGTATCCATGTTTATTTCTATGTATGAAAATGTAATTACATTAACTGCATCATTCTTCCATTTACTTTTCACCTCAATATTAATTTAAGCAAAATTTTACATAAACCTTCCAATATATTAATTTTAATAATTGAATAGTATTTTAATTTATTAAAATATTATAATTTATATCTCCATTTTCCAATTTAAAATCACTTAGATAATTGTTACTATTTTTCTTTTTGAAAAATATTATACTGAACATTCTGCATGTATCCTTGTGTCTATAAAACTTTTACTAGATTGTATAGAGAGTACTGAGTTGGCTAAGTGATACAGAACCTCACTTTATATTTCTTTAAAAATGCTCATTTATAATGTACCTAAGAACCTCTGGAGACAGGAATGCAGCACCTACAAAACATTATATAAAATATGATTTAAAAGACTGTTGATGTATCTGTCAAGGAAACAGAATATTTGTCATGAAGAAGAAATGAGAGCATCCTCAAATATTTAAAGAACCTCATGTTGTAGGAGCAGTTTGGTTCTATTAAACCACAGATGGTAGAATCAATTGAGCATTCTTACAACAAACTAAACTGTCTTGTGAAGTAGGGGGCTCCTTATGACTAGAGAAAACCTGCCTGGGGCTTGGTAATCATTTATAAGATTGAACGATTGCTTTAATGAAAGTCAGAAAGTAGGGAATCAAAAATTTACTCACTAGGAATTTGAGTGGTAATTAAATATTTTGCTTTCATTTGTTCCACTAGGTGGTAAAAGCTTTTCTTTTCCCATTCCTGGAAAAATGTAATTACCCCCATGACAGGGTGACTCCACAGATCTCTGAAGGTTAATTTTTCACTTCTCCAGTGAGATCAGTTTTCTAACCTCAGGGTAGAGGCTTTATATATATATATGTTCTCTTTTCTTAGGATACTGCAATTGTATGATACAGGAAAAGAGAGGCATAGCCCTCACTACCTGAGGACAGAACCAAGCACTTAGCACACTTTAGTTTAGGGACTAAATTAAAATGCATCATGTCAAGAGTATACTGAAAATGTATTCAGTATGAAAGTGCACAGATGAATGAAAGTTTAAAAGAATTAGAGAAATAAGGATTGGAGGAATTACTAGAATGTGTAAGTATTACAAGTGCATTTTGAACATGTTTGCTTAAAACAGAAAAATGAGTGATCTATTTAAAATTATAAAATTAACACTCAGATTTAGGAAAAGGGAGGCCATTGTTTTCTCAAACTGGAAACTCCATCTGGAAGAAGTAAACCCCTATCTTTCTCTTCTCTGTTTGTATGATGTATGACTGCCCCACTGTACTAGCTCAGAGTCAGCTCTTTCAGGAATAGAATCAGAATCTGAAGAACAGAAGGAAGTATGTTACAATGATTTTCTGTCCTTCTCTGCCCCTATTATGCTTCCTATTCAGAGGTTATTTAGACACTCGTTAAATCTATATTTATTGACTAGCAAAATTTGGCTGGAATGAAGACAGGAATTGCTGTGCAAACCAGAGTAGTGATCAGTAGTTCGGTGTCCTTCAATGCTTTTTGCTTTTCTAGCCTTAAAGGAAAGCAAGTCTTGTAAGATAAATTATGGACAAGAAAAATTAAAATTAAAATATTATATATATATGATTATGTTAGAGATGGATACTAATATAGGATTCATTCCATAAGTACTAAATTTCATATTAAACTGCAAGGAGAAAATACCTTCTGATGTTATTGGTGATCTAAAAAGTTCTTAATGCCTTAGGTATACTGGCAATGAGTAAGTATATAGAATTCACCTTTGAACAATGCAGGAATTAGGGGTGCTGACCCTCCATGAGGTAAAAAATCTACGTATAACTTTTGACTCCCCCAAAACTAACTAAAAATAGCCTACTGTTGACCAGAGACTTACTGCATATATTTTGTATGTCTTACATGCTATAATCTTACAATAATTTAGAGAAAGAAAATGTTTTCAATTGTTGCAAATGTCCAAAATTTTTCAATTGTAAGTGTACCACATAGTTCAAACCCACGTTGTTCAAAGGATCCACTGTAATCCATTAACCATGAAACCATTGGACATTTCAGCTTAAGGAAATCTGAAAGACTTTTCCAAACTCTACATGTTCCCATGATATAACTGCCTCTGCATTTTGAGTTTGAGATATAAAAACAGCCTTAGAGATTATCTAGCTAGCTCTATTTTCTAAGCTAGTAACTGGAATAATATTATGCATCCTTACTAAAAATTGCCTCTTTAATTATTAAGAAGAAAATGAAATATTGTATTTGCCCATTCTGTGACACTTGTGTTTAATAGTGGAGAAGTTAATGTGGAGAGGATATTCTAGTTATTTCCCTTATTTTAAAAAATGAAAATTGGCAATCCCACTTTTACTAGATATTGAAATGATGAAGAAACTGAGCTCCTGTGAGGTTGTAAAATTTGTCTAAAATTTGGTAAGCTATTTAGTAGGAAGGAGAAGCAGAACCAAGGTTTTCTAGATTCCAGGGTAATGCTCTCCCTATAGCACGTGACACCTTTGGACACCATTCCTTCATTTAAAGTTCAGGTCAGTTTAGAACTTATAATTAAAAATGGTCTGTTATTTAAGTAGACTTTATTAGGTATAAAATAATTGTAGTTATAAGTATTAGATATAGTTATTAGATATAAAATAACTAATAAAATGAAAAATCACCATTGTACATCAAATTATGTAACAAAGTATACCCTTTATATGATAACTGTTCTGAGGACTCATCACTTACATGCTTAAATCCATTATATTATTACAGGATAAAATGACTGATTCAATTACACAATGATCATACAAAACTCCAAGAAAGAGAAAAATCAAAATGCACTTTAAAAGTAAGGAAAAAAGAAGGAACAAGCCTAAAATGTTTCTAAGCATTATTTTGAGAAAATGACTGCATTTCCTGTCACTTCAGAAACTTTACAGAGAATAAATTAAATGACAATGACTATCACTGGTTGTACTTCTAAATAACTATTTTGGAATGCTTTTTTAATTAATATTCCTGCCTAAAACAGTCTTTCATCAGGAAAAGAAAGTATACATGAGAGAGCTGGAGTTGAAATTTCTAGGTTCTACCCTGTGATTAATGTTTTAACTCTTTGACAAATTCCTCTTATACTTCAGGAGGTTTAGTTGCAAGGCCACACTATCCCTAGGATATGTGGCTATAATATGTCAAGAATCAGTCCTCCATATGTGACCTTTAGTATGTATGATTCATTTTAATTTTGAGAGGTTATACATGTTATTGTTGATTGCCAACACATTTTCTTGGTTACTGTTATCACAAACACAAGCAAGGCAGCCAAAGTGAGGTTACGCTCTATGCACCATTTGCAAAATGTATTCTTAGTGCTGCCCCATGCCCTTGAAGATTAGCTCATTCCAGGACCAGATACCCTGTGCCTATTTCCTTATTGAGAAGTAAACCTGCTTATGGTTCATCTCCTCAGCGCCAAGTGAGTGGGGATTTTGGTATTTCAGAAATGACAATTAAACCATTTCCAAGTTTTAATGATCACAGACTAAATGATAAGCCCACATGCTTCATTTTATCTTAGATAACAGACAGCATTTTGCTGTTCTCTTTCTGAAGCTCATGCACCAGCACTGGTCTCTAGGGCACAGTGACTGTGGGGGAGATGAAGGGAAGTAGGGAAGGAGACAGCAGACAGTGAAAGAAAGCTTTTGGAGGATCTAACTTTGAAATGGTAGAGTTTGGGGGCATCTGCAAATGATAATCATACTTTATTTTACCACATGGGTGTACTACTTCAGAGATAGAAGTATTGGGGAGAGACTGATTTTATGGATTCAGGAGTAAGGAGCACTTGTAGGACACCTAGTAATATCTTCTGTAATTGCATTAATTCACCCTAAAATATTACAAAAAATGAAAAATGGATCCAACCTAGTAGTGAGAACACATTCTCCTATAAGTCAAATATCATCTTTGAACAGGCATTGTTAACAGAAACAAAATACTTATTCTGATCTGAAGTAATAGATTATCAAGAACGCTTACATATGTGTACTCATTACAGTTGATTAAAGATTTATTACCTACATAATCTTTAAAAAACATTTTCATTTTCTCCTTGAGGGTAATATTATTCTCAATATTTTGTATGTGAGAACAATTAGCCCCTGAAGGGCTAAATGACTTACTCAGTGCCATACAGCTACCTGATTTTAAGGTAAAGTATTTTTTTCCAATAGATTTAGGCTTCTACTATAGCATAGTATTTTATTTGGTTTAAAAATTCCCTTTTATTAAGTGATAAACCTATTGTTTTATTAAATAAGGAATGTGCAGGTGACTGAAGGGACAAGAGGGTCCAGTACCTTATCTAAAAGAACAAGGGATTATAATATTAGTAAATGATCTTCATGGGGGAAGTTTCAACAGTTTCTACTTTTACACAAAGCCTGGGGCAAAGTTGATATTTAAATTCTTATAGAGTGAATTAACTAAGAAATATACATAATAATATATATGTATTTATTATATATATATACACATATCTGAATATAATAAACATATAAACCCATATAGAGCAAAGAAATTGAGACCTTTTTGCCCAACATCTTCATCTTACATTGTTAAAAATGAAGGAATTGATGACAGAGATTTTCCCAAGGTCACTGAGCTGGTCAGTGGCAGAAGAGGGAACAGATATATCTATATGTTTATCCATCACATAGTATTATTTTTCTTTGGATCAAAGATGAAAACTAGACTTCCTATGACACCCATTGCCTTTTAGCATAAGAGAAAAAAATGCAAAGATGGAGACATTTATTTGGCAAAAATCAATTACTTATGTAAAAATGTATAATTATTTTTCCATATATGCTGAATTGCAGATTGTTTCTGAGGAAGCCAATGACAAAAACTGTCCTAATACAAGTGAAAAGAGTGTAAAATGTTATAGCACAAGGAAGATTTTTAGAACTCATGAAAGGAATGGGAAAGAGTCCCTTCTTTTTGGGGGGAAACCCCCGAAAGCCAGTAACTCCTAACAGCATCAGTAAACAGAACATTACCAGAAGCCTAAAGCCCTTTCAATGTTCCCCCTTGTCCCTTTTCCCCCTTCAAAGATAACTTCTATTCTGGCTTCTCATGCTATAGATTCATTTGTCTTTTTTAAACTTTTTTGCAAAGAGCAATACAGTATGTACTCTTTTCTGTCTAATGTCTTTTGCCACTAATTTGTGAAATCTATGTCCTTCTGTTATCAGTGCACAAGTTTTCCCCTTACTAAGATTCTTATTTAGTAGAGGAAAAAATGACAGATTTTTGTCTCTGTAGATTATAATACTGGAATTCTCTGATACCAAAACAGCTTTTAAAATATTATTTGCAATATTCACTTGCAATTTTCATTACTAAATTAATTTAAGTAACATCTTAAATTCAAGTAACTAAATGAACCAACTGAATGAAATTCTCTCCACCAACCTCCCTATCACCAACCCCCTTATCTAGAAGACTTACAGTTCAATACCCCATTCTGTTTCTGTCTGTCTTGTCTTGATTACCAGAGTACCTTCTCTATTTAGGCATGAATGAAAATCTAACCAATACATTTCAGTAGAAACCAGGATTCCTAAAGCTGAGGCAGACTTGGGAAACTGACTCCAAACTCAGTTAACTGATTGTTCTCTGTTTCTCTCCTCTTCAGGTAAATGAAGATAAGTTTCTTCCAAAGTCAATGAATGAGATAAATCACTCTCGGGTGACAGAATTTGTGTTGCTGGGACTCTCTAGTTCCCAGGAGCTCCAACCTTTCTTCTTCGTCATATTTTCTCTGCTCTACTTAGCAACACTGCTGGGAAACTTTCTCATTATCCTCACTGTGATCTCAGATTCCCGCCTCCATACCCCCATGTATTTTTTGCTTGCAAACCTCTCTTTTACAGATACATGTTTTGCCTCTTTTGCTACCCCAAAAATGATTGCAGACTTGTTAGTTGAGCACAAGACTATTTCTTTTGAAGCCTGCATGGCCCAGATTTTCTGTATTCACCTCTTTGGTGGCAGTGAAATGGTGCTCCTTGTATCCATGGCTTATGACCGCTATGTTGCTATACGCAAACCTCTCCACTACATGAGAGTCATGAGCTGGCGTGTGTGTATTACACTGGTCCTCATCCCATGGTCTGTCGGCTTTATCCATACTATCAGCCAGTTGGCATTTACTGTTAACTTGCCTTTTTGTGGCCCTAATCAGGTAGACAGTTTTTTCTGTGACCTCCCTCTAGTGACCAAGCTGGCCTGCATAGACACTTATGTTGTTAGTCTACTAATTGTTGCTAACAGTGGCTTTCTTTCTATGAGTTCCTTTCTCTTCTTGGTTGTCTCCTATACTGTGATACTTATAACACTTGGGAATCGCTCTTCTGCTAGCATGGCAAAGGCCCGCTCCACATTGACTGCTCATATCACTGTGGTCATGCTGTTCTTTGGACCATGCATATTCATATGTGTGTGGCCCTTCAGTGGTTATTCAGTCGACAAAGTCCTTGCTGTGTTCTACACCATATTTACTCCCATTTTGAACCCAGTTATCTACACTCTAAGGAACAAGGAAATGAAGGCAGCTATGGCAAAGCTGAGGAGTCACTACCTGAAGCCAGCACAAGTTTCTGCAATCATAAGAAATGCTCTTTTCTTGGAAACAAAGTAAACTTAACATGACTGTTACCACTGTACCCAAGTCTGTAGCCAGTTACAAATGGAATCACTGTGAAGTTAAAGCAACTCATTTTAACCAGTGGGGAGGGTTAAATTAAAGAGTAACAGTGACAACAAAAATATCATAGGATGATCCTTACTTTCATATTCTCTACATTCCTTGTATCCTTTTCTTCTTTTTTCTATTAAAAATTTTTTAAGATACAAAGTTTGAAGTCACCAAGAAATGGCTTTTAATTATGTCATAAGTAAATTGCACCTCTCTCTCTCAGAATTATACTGTTTAAATCCCAATTTTGGAGTTATAATAGGCATAAAGTTCATGAAGACAAGTCTCTGAAGGTGTTAATGGTATGAAAAATATAAAATGGCACGGCTCCCCAACAAGAAGGCATTTATATTCAACACTTTCACAAATCCTTCTTCATTGTGGCTGCTTAATACATATTATTCATGGAATACCACTCACTGAAAATGTTTATTAACCAGTGTGTTTTGTATTTGGTTGTTAATTTCTGTTCAATACTGATAAAACAATCTCAGGAATTCAGACATGAGTTATTATTTCTTCACTTGTCATGATGACAGGAGCCCAAATCTTAGTATAAAACACTCACTCTCCCCTTAGGTGTTCATGATTCCTGTATCCTCAAATAAGGTAGTTTTCTATATTAATACCTGGTAAGAATTATCATTTGTGTATACGGACTTTTTAGTCAGTGAATGTTTTATCTTAACAATGCATAATGGAGGTCCAGAAAATGACAGAACCCTATTTGATGGCTTATGGGTTAATCATTAACTTACCCGAGTAGGATCACTTGGGAGAACAAGATTTCCTAGGATTCCCTCCTACATGTTATTTTAGGCTTTTCCTTTTTTATTGTATTTAAGGATTTTATTCCATGTTCTGGTTTCACAATGTGTTATACTTTTATCTGACTGTTTTCTAGAATCCACTCTTTAGAGTCTTTGAAAGGGATTCCGTAATTGTTACTACTGAAAGAAAAATAAGCTTTCATTTCTAAGCCAGAGGGAACCAATTTACTATGGACATAACAAAATTAAAATGAAAACAAACATGCATGAATTTCTAAGAATATTCATGTACTCAGACTTTTTACAATAACACACAACTCCCAGAATTCTACATTATCTTTGTGCTGTTCTATGTAAAAAATAATTGATAAATCATTGTTCTACTAATATTATTTACAACTTGATACTATGCAATAGGAAATGTAGTAAGAATTTTACATCTCCTTCTAAAACATCTTTAAGCCACCTCTTTGAGATACTTGTTCTCCTCATTTTATACATTATAAAAATAAGGTAAGAAGGGATAAGGATACTGAGTAGGTTTATATGGTTAGAACTGGCAAGTGGATTTATGTGCAGGTTGGTGGTGTGCTTTATTTTTGGGTTTTTTTTTTTTGGCCGACACAGGCACACTTTTAAAATGTACTGCTGCTTAGTGTGGAGTAGGTGGTGATCTGTGCAGAAAATGTGATTATGCTCTCATTCCCTTTCCAACTCATAACATGGAAAAATCTTAGAAATTGAGGACTTAAACTAAAGAGGGCACTCCAGTTTTTTGCAAAGTCAGTCATACAACAAGAGCACAGGCCAGCAGATACAAGGTATTACTGTACATTCAGGTGATAGCTAAGAAAATAAAGTGCTGGATACAAGATAAAGGAATGTGCATAGATACAAGATGAACCAGGTATTAAGAACATACAAAATAAATGAGACTGTCATGACTATTATGAATACTAAGAATAATTTTTAGCGCTGGTTTTTAATTTTCTGTAGGTCTGATTTTATTTTGATGACAGCAATCATAACAGAGCTTATGTAGAACCAAATATGCATCAGACATTGATTTAAGTCCTTTACATACACTAACACATTTCATCCTTCCAAAATGAGATATGTATGATTATCTCCATTTCTACAAAGCAGGAGGTTGAAGCACAGAGAGAGAAAACAACTTGCCAATGATCACACAGCATTTGGTGACAGAGCCAGAATCTGGGTTCAGGTTGCCAAGCCAAGTCTGTTAACTACTGTCCTATTCTGCCTCTGCATTTCGTAACATGAGTCTAAAGAAACAAGAAACTATTTCCGTATAGTCCTACCTGTTCTTTTTTTTAAATTTTATTTTGGTATCATTAATCTACAATTACATGAAGGACATTATGTTTACTAGGCTCCCCCCTTCACCAAGTGCCCCCCACATCCCCGTTCACAGTCACTGTCCATCAACATAGTAAGATGCTGTAAAATCACTACTTGTCTTCTGTGTTGCACAGCCCTCCCCATGCCCCCCACCCCACTATACATGCTAATCGTAATGCCCCCTTTCTTTTTTCCCACCCTTATCCCTCCCTTCCCACCCATCCTCCACAGTCCCTTTCCCTTTGGTAACTATTAGTCCATTCTTGGGTTCTGTGCTTCTGCTGCTGTTTTGTTCCTTCAGTTTTCTTTTGTTCTTACACTCCACATATGAGCGAAATCATTTGGTACTTGTCTTTCTCTGCCTGGCTTATTTCACTGAGCATAATACCCTCTAGCTCCATCCATGTTGTTGTGAATGGTCTTACCTGTTCTTTTGTGGAAAGAATTTCTTTTTTATCAAGAGAAGGACCATAGGGGATATGCAACAAAGTTTTATTTTTCTTAACCACTCTACCAATTTATAACTTGCTCAATATGGGTTTTATTTTTCCCTACGAAGGGACTATGGAACCTCTGAAATTGTGTACTAAATCTACATTTACCTTGTTTTAACTAAATAAAGAGTATACTGTGTCATTTCACATCAGGTTACATTGTATTTTGTTATATTATATCATATAAGAAGGCATTAGGGGCATAAACCATAAAACAGAAAAACAGAGGACATGGCGAGTACTGACATGGCAGCCGAGGAGAGAAGAGAAATATGGACCCCAAAGCCTTTGCATAGACAGGACACAGGAGGAACAAGGTCTGTTGTTCAAGAGACAACTTTGCTTTCTTTTCACATAACAGCTGATAACATTAAGGGACTCCTCTTAATAATGAATAATGAAGCCTGTTTATTCTTACTTATGATATTGTTGCTGTAAATTGCTTGTCCTATATTCAAAACTAATGGAATTTAGGTAAAAAAAATTTATATCTTTTACCTCTGCAATTTATATCTTTTTTATATCTATTATATGATATTTTCTGTAACATTTTAAAATAAATTCTTAATTCCAAGGAATTGGGGTAAGGGGCAATATTATATCATATTTAAAAACCTGGTTCCAGATTCAGTTCCTGGTTGCAATCTCCAATCAACCACTTAGTAGTTTTGCAGTACTGCCTTAAGAAGGTTACTGCATCTCTCTGACTTCAGTGAAACTGCAAATGGCTGTGATGATGCAAAGAAGCAGTGTGGAACAAGAAATATGCACACTGCTAGCACAGAGTCACAGCCTAAAAAGGTTGCATACTCTTTTCAATACGTTAGGTACACCCAATCCATTTTCCTTTCCATTAAAAAAAAAAAACACTTTATTGGGGTGTGACTCGAATGAAAAATTTGAACATATTTAATGCATACAACTTGGTGTTTGGAAGTAAGTCTACACCAGGGAATCCATCAACCCTTTTTCCCATGGGATATCCTCCTGGTGTAGGAGTTGAATGGATAACAGACCAGCTGCTTTAATTTCTTTCTCTTACACACTAACCAGCATATCATTTGGAAGCAACAATCACAATAAAAAAGAATGCTTCTATTGTAACTTTTTAATTGCACTATTATATGGAAAAATTTTGTAAACTTTGAACTAATATTAATATTAAAAAAGAAAGAATGGTCAATTATATCAATTCTGTAAGATATGATTTCACAATTTATATATGAAAGTGTGAAAATAATCCATATTATAGAAGAGGAAAGAAAATACTGAACAGAAGCTTTTAAATATTGCCAATAGCTTAGATACACTAGCCTTTTACCATATATCTAATTTTCTTCAAGTTTAAAGAACAGCATATTTGTATATATTATTATACTCATTTTAATAATTCTATAAGCTATATCATTCCTTTTATTCCATATTCCACAATTTGCCTATTTTTCTCAACTTCCTCAGCAATCTATTTCTCATTCTGCATTCCTGTCCTGAATCAATGTTTCATATGTCTCTGAGAAGTATTATTTGATAAAACTTTGGTGAACAATTTACTTTTAAGAAGATTAGATCAACATTTGGCAATCTCAAGGAATAATCAAATGAGTTCTTCTTGAAAAGGTGACAGAGACAATCTGTTCAAGAAAACCAAAACAGTAAAACAAGAAATAAATGACTACTCAGTGATTCATATGGCACTATAAACTGTGGGACACACTGGAATATGTCACAAAGTGTTTGGGGAGCTTTTATTTCAAAGTAGTTATTTGGAACTTGCATATGAACAGTTGTCTTAATAAATTATTATTGAAATGACGAATGATGTCAAAAGTTTGAAAAAAAATCACCTGCATTGAAAAATAATAATACAAATACCCAGAAGAGTCATTTTTGTGACCTTGGATTAGTCAATGGTTTCTTACATCAAAAGCACAAGTGACAAAAGAAAGAAGTGGATGAATGAAAAAGTCTCAAAGGACATATTCAAGAACGTAAAAAGATAGATTACAGATGGGGAGGAAATAGTTGCAAATTATATATCCAACATGGTAAGGGATTTATATACAAAATACACTAATATCTTTTACAATTCAAAAAGAAAAAGACAACCCAATTTCCAACAAACAAAACAGACACATGACAAGATGATCAACATCATTAGTCATTATACAAAATGCTAATGAAAACCAAAAGAAGATATCACTTCATACCTGATAGGATGGCTAAAGCCAAAAAAAAAATCCCAGAAAATAATAAATGTTGATGAGGATATGCAGATAATTGGAATCCACATTACATACACTGCCAATGTGATTTACAAACAGTGAAGTCTCTTTGGAAAACAGTGACACTTTCACAAAATGTTAAATTTAGAGTTAACATAGGACCCAGAAATTCTACTCCCAGAGACAGATCCTAGGGAAGTGAAAACATATTCACATAAAAACTTGTTTATCACTATTCGCAGAAGCATTTTCATAATAGCCACAAAATGGAAACAACTCAAATGTCTATCAGCAGTTGAATGGCCAAACAAAATGTGATATGTTCATACAATAGAATATAATTCTTCCATAAAAAAGAATGAAATACTGATACATGCTGCAATATATATGAATGCTATAAACATTACACTAATGAAAGAAGGCAATTACAAAGGCCACATACCATATGATTCCATTGTATGATGTCTAGATGAAGCAAACACAAGAAATGAAAAGTGGTTGATGGGACCTGAGACTGGGGAATGATTGTTACTAGGTACAGGGTTTCCGTGTGGGATGAGAAAAATTTTAGTGAAAGATAAAGATGCTAGTGTTCTTCAGATAGGTAGCAGGGGCAAATTGAATAACTTCTGAATTGCAACAGGACCTGGCAGTTCCTTGCCATTGCATTCTAATGGACAGTAGGAAAAAATGGCATATCAGGAAAAGGCAAAGCATGCCTTGGAGAAGTGTCTGTTCAGATTCTCCGACCATTTTTTAATTGGGTTATTTGCTTTTTGGGTGTTAAGGCATGTGAGGTCTTTATGTGTTTTGGATGTTAACCCCTTATCATATATGTTGTTTATGAATATACTCTCCCATACTATAGGCTGCCTTTTTGTTCTCCTGATGGTGTCCTTTGCTGTACAGAAGTTTTTAGTATGAAGAAGACCCATTTGTTCATTTTTACTTTTGTTTCCCTTGCACAAGTAGATGTGTTCAGGAAAAAGTTGTTCATGTTTATATTTCAGTTGTTGAAGAGGTTGTCATTTCCCCATTGTATATTCATGGCTCTTTATTGTATATTAATTGGCTATATATATGTGAGAATATATCTGGGCTCTCTATTCTATTGCATTGGTTTGTTCTTATGCGAGTACCAGATTGTGTTGATTACTGTAGCTTTGTAGTAGAGCTTGAAATTGGAGAGTGTAATGCCCCAGCTTTATTCTTCCTTCTCAGTATTGCTTTGGTTATTCAGTTTCTTTTGTGGTTCCATATGAGTTTTAGATCTATTTGTTCTAGTTTGTTGAAGAATGCTGTTGGTATTTTGATAGAGATTGCACTGAATCTGTAGGTTGCTTTAGGCAGAATGGTCATTTTCACAATATTAATTATTCCTATCCATGAGTGTGAGATGTATTTCCATTTATTGGTGTCTTCATAATTTCTCTCATGAGTGTCTTATAGTTTTCAGTCTATAGGTCTTTAACCTCCTCAGTTAAGTAAATTCTTAGGTATTTTATTCTTTTTTGATGCGATTATAAATAGAATTTTTTCCCTGATTTCTCTTTCTGCTGGCTCATCATTAGTGTATAGGAATGCAACAGATTTCTGTGTATGGATTTTGTATCCTGAAACTTTCCTAAATTCATATATTCTAGTAGATTCAGGGTGGATTCTTTGGGGTGTTTTTTGTACAAAATCATGTCATCTGCAAACAGGGACAGTTAAACTTGTTCCTTACCAATTTGGATGTCTTTTATTTCTTTGTGTTGTCTGATTGCCATGGCTGGGACCTCCAGTACTATGCTGAATAAAAGAGGGGAGAGTGGGTATCCTTGTCTTGTTCCTAATCTTAGAGGAAAAGCTTTCATCTTTTTGCTGTTCAGTATGATGTTGGTTATGGATTTGTTGTACATGGCCTTTATTATATTGAGGACTTGGCCTTTATACCCATTTTGTTGAGAGTTTTTATCATGAATGGATGTTGAATTTTGTCGAATGCTTTTTCAGCATCTATGGAGATGATCATGTGTTTTTTGTCCTTATTTTTGTTGCTGTGGTGTATGATGATGATGATGGATTTTTGAATATTGTACCATCCTTGCATCCCTGGAATAAATACTATTTGATCATGATGGTTGATCTTTTTGATGTATTTTTGAATTTGGTTTGCCAATATTTTGTTGAGTATCTTTGCATCTATGTTCATCAGGGATATTGGTCTGTAATTTTCTTTTTGTGGTGTCTTTGGCTGGTTTTGGTATTAGAGTGATGTTGGCCTTGTAGAATAAGTTTGGAAGTATTCCCTCCTCTTCTACTTTTCAGAAAATTTTAAGAAGAATGGGTATTAAGTCTTCTCTGAATGTCTGATAAACTTCAGCAGTGAAGCCATCTGGTCTAGGGATTTCATTCTTAGGCATATTTTTGTTTACCAATTCAATTTTATTGCTGATAATTGGTCTATTCATATTTTTCTGTTTCTTCCTGGGTCAGCGTTGGAAGGTTGTATTTTTCTTAAAAGCCAATCATTTTTCTAGGTTATCCAACTTGTTAGCATTTAATTTTCCACAGCATTCTCTAGTAATTTTTGTAATTCTGTGGTGTCTGTAGTGATTTTTCTTTTCTAATTTCTGATTATTTTTACATGTGTAGACTCTCTTTTTTTCATGGTATGTGTAGGTATGGGTTTATCTATTTTATTTTCTCAAAGAACTAGCTCCTGGTTTCATTGATTCTTTCTATTGTTTTATTCTTTTCAATTTTATTTGATCGTTATCATGTCCCCCATTCTACTGACTTTGGGCCTCATTTGTTCTTCTTTTTCTAGTTTCATTAATTGTGAGTTTAGACTGTTCATTTGGGATTGTTCTTCTTTCTTGAGGTAAGCTTGTATTGCTATATATGCCTTCACAGCATCCCACAGATTTTGGGGTGTTCCTTGATATCTGTTTTTATTTGGTCATTTATCCTTTGAGTATGTAGGTGCATGTTGTTAAGCCTCCATGTCTTTGCGGGCTTTTTGTTTTCTTTGCATAATTTATTTCCAGTTTCATACCTTTGTGGTCTGAGAAGTTAGGTGGCACCATTTTAATCCTTCTGAATTTACTGAGGCTTTTTTGTGGTCTAACATGAGATCTATTCTCAAAAATGTTCCATGTGCACTAGAAAATATTGTGTATCCTGCTGCTTTTGGGTAGATTGTTCTGTAGATGTTTGTTAGGCCCATCTGTTCTAATGTGTTGTTCAGAGCCTCTGTCTCCTTACTTATTTTCTGTCTAGTTGATCTGTCCTTTGGAGTGAGTGGTGTGTTGAAGTCTCCTAAAAATGAATGTATTACATTCTATTGCCCCCTTTAATTCTGCATTTGTTTCACATAATTTGGTGCCCCCATATTGGGCGTATAGTTATTTATGATGGTTATATCCTCTTGCTGGACTGACCCCTTTATCATTGTGAAATCTTCTTCTTTGTTACTTTCTTTGTTTTGAAATCCATTTTGTCTGACACAAACACTGTAACTCCTGCTTTTTCTCCCTATTATTTGCATGAAACATCTTTTTCCATCCCTTCACTTTTAGTCTGTGTATGTGTTTGGGTTTGAAGTGAGTCTCTTGCAGAGAGCATACAGATGGGTCTTGTTTTCTTATCCATTCTGTGACTCTATACCTTTGGATTGGTGCATTCAGTTCATTCACATTTAGGGTGATTACTGGTAGATATGTACTTATTGTCATTGTGTGCTTTCAATTCGTAGTTACCAAAGTTTCAAGGGCATCTTCTTTATTATCTAATAGTCTAATTTAACTCACTTAGTATGCTATTACAAACACAACCTAAAGGTTCTTTTTTTCTTCCTCCATTCTTTATATATTAGGTATCATATTTTATACTCTATATATCTCTTGTTTGACTTTGTGGGTAGTTGATTTAATTTTGCATTTGCTTAGTAATTAATTGGTCTACTTCAATTACTGTAGTTTTATTGTCCCTGGTGACTCCTATTCAGCCTTTGGAGCACTTCTATCTAGAGCAGTCCCTTTGAAATACACTGTCAAGACAATTTGTGGGAAATACATTCCCTCAACTTTTGCTTAACTGGATATTCTTTGATCCCTGATTCAAATTTAAATGATATTCTTGCTGTGTAGAGTATTCTTGGTTGGAGGCTCTTCTGATTCATTGCATTAAAAATATCATGCCAGTTTCTTCTGGCCTGTAAGTTTTCTGCTGAGAAATCTGATGACAGACTGATGGACTTTCCTTTGTGACTTTTTTTCACTCTTGGCTACTTTTAATACTTTGTCCTTGCTGTTGATCTTTGCCATTTTAATTTTTATATGCCTGGGTGTTATCTTCCTAGGTCCCTTGTGTTGGGAGATCTCTTCATTTCCATGGCCTGAGACTATTTCCTTCTCTAGACTGGGGAAGTTTTCAGCAATTATTTCATCAAAGAGACTTTCTATCCATTTTTCTCTGTCGTCTTCTTCTTCTGGTACCACTATAATGTGAATATTGTTCCATTTGGATTGGTCACACAGGTCTCTTATTATTCTTTCATTCCTAGAGATCTGTTTTTCTCTCTGTGCCTCAGCTTCTTTGTTTTCCTTTTCCCTAATTTCTATTTCATTTGCCTTCTGTTCTACCTCATCTAATCTGCTTTTAAATCCCTCCATTATATGTTTCATTTTGGAAATTGTACTTTTTAAAGTTTCTCTCTCTTTCTTGAAGTCCTCCATGAGGTCTTGAATATTTTTCTGTAGCTCTGTGAGCATGTTTATGATTTTTATTTTGAAGTCTTTATCAAGAAGATTGGTAATTTCATTTTCTCTGTACCCTCTTTCTGGCATTTTTTATAGTAATTTTGTTTGGACTAAATTCCTTTGTGGTTTCATATTTCTAATGATTCTGATGGAATAATAACTTTGTGTAGATAGCACACTCTAGTGCCTGGAAGCTCTATTCTCTGGAGCTGCCCAGCACATGGAACAATGGCGGAGGTCACAGGCATGATGCTCTGGTGCCTGCCAGGAGGAAAGAGCACTTTCCTGCTTCCCCACTTCAGTTCCTGCCTCCACTACCAGGTCCAGTGGGCTGAGTGCATAGGGTGGAGCCTGTGTGTTATGCCTGTGCAGCTGTCATTGGTGGGGTTGCCCTCCTACTGGCCTGGCATGATGACAGGGGCAGCTAGTGTGCAGACTGTTGCCTGCAGGAGAAAGGAGTGGCAAGCTGCATTATCATGGTGGGGGGGGCTCAACACTGCATTGCCAATCAGGAGGATGGAACATCTGATGCTCCTGAAAGTCCCCAACCTGCTGGGTTGAGTGTACTGGGATTATTTTGTCTACTTGTCCTTTCTCCTGAGCAGCAAACTGTGTATAATCCTTGCTCCTTTAGCACCACTCTAGCTTTTGGGAACTCTTTCAAAATGCCCACTTTTCTTTTGTCTGGAGCAGACAATTGTGGGTACTTGTTCTCTACAAGCAGGTGGAATCTCAGTCTCTCTGAGTAGTCTAATCTGTCTTTGTATTTGTTTCAACCCCTCTAATCTCCGGAAGACCATGTAATGTGGGTTTGTGCTCCTGAAGCAGATTTCCAGGAGTGAGTATTTATCAATCCTGGGCTACTCCATTCCCGTTCCATTTCTCTTCCTCTCGCCTGTGAGTTGTGATAGGGGGAGGGCTTGGGTCCCACTGGATCATGGCTTTGCTACTTTACCCTGTTATGAAAGGTATTCTCTTTTCCCCAGATGTAGGTAGTCTGTAGCATTCTTCAGATCCCTCTTTCAGGATTAGCTTTATTTGCTGTATTTTCATGTTATATGTGCTTTTGGGAGGAGGTTTCTACAATACTTCTCACACTGCCATCTTTGTCTCTCTTAAAATGAAACATTCTTAAGACTTCCCATTGAACACTTTTACTGCTTCTTCTTTCATGAACACTTTTTTCAAAATTCTTTAGAGTTGATCTCCATGCCTCCAAAAACCATCTACTCTAGCCTATAAAAAAATTCCTAGGTCACACCTGCCACTGTTCTCATCTATAGAACATAGTTATTCCTCCAGCTGCTACTTCTGCTTTCCCTAATGCAGACTTTACCTCTTCAACTGTGATGCTTTGTTGAGGATCCCAGGCTTTCATGTTCCTGCAAACTCTGGTTATGTGACTACTGCAGACTATATGGACATGAATCAGAAATACAATGCCATGTTTCCACAGATTAAGAAAGAAAAAACTAATAGTGCCTGTTGAATTATAGTATTGGCTGACATGTTTTCTCTAAAAATGCCTAAATAATAAATAATGTTTCAAAATTAGGGATCATATCATCCATCCTACTTCATTACCTAACACAGTGACTAGTATAACTAGCAGTCAATAAATGTTGCTCAAAATGATATTTATTATAGTGGAATCTCCGCTACTACAATCAGAGAAAATAATAGTAAAATTACTATAGTGAAGGAGGAGTTCTTGGTATTTTCAGAAGATACAGCATTGGTAACCATGTATATTCGAGTAACAGGTTAAATTTTAAATGAACTTAAAAGTAAAAAGAAGTCAATACATCTATAATCAACATATAAATTGGGATCTCTATTGGGAGTCTGCAACTTTACTAGTTACCAAGTATGATTTTCAGATATATGGAATCACTTCTGCTGTCGCTTTCTCCATCATTCTAATCCCATGTCACTACTGTCATCAGGAATATATTAATTATCCATTTCACTACCACAGGAAGACAATTGGAAATTTTCAATTATGACCCAAGAACACATTACCATCAAAAATTGCAGATGATTTAGAGGCAGAGCTAAGATGGCGGCGTGAGTAGGACAGTGGGAATCTCGTCCCAAAAACATATATATTTTGGAAAATACAACAAATACAACTAATCCTAAAAGAGAGACCAGAAGACAAAGGACAACAGCCAGACTACATCCAAACCTGCGAGAACCCAGCGCCTGGTGAAAGGGGTAAGATACAAGCTGCAGCCCGGCGGGATTCGAGGCCCCTCACCCCAGCTCCCGGAGGAAGGAGAGGAGTTGGAGCGGGGAGGGAGAGGGAGCCCAGGACTGCTAAACACCCAGCCCCAGCCATCCGCACCAGAGCGCAGACACAGTGCAGGCGTGGACTGCTGGAAACTAGGGAAACAAGACAGCAAGACCTGTGAGCAGGTCCCAAAGCCAGTGCCCCTGTGACAAAGAAGAGCGAGTGCTTTTTAAAAGTCTTAAAGGGACACGGATGCCACAGCTGGACGGAAGCATCCTGGGTCACAGTACAGCAGCTGGAAATTCCAGGGAACTCCAGGCGCACTACCCTCTGGTCAACAGCTCTGAGACCCCTCACAGAGGTAAACAGCCAAACAGTCCCCCGTCCATTACCCCTCTGGGTCCTTGCCATAGCAGAGTAGCAGCCTGAGGCTGGCCAAGCCCACAGCAAGGGAGCTACCTCCATACCGCTAGGCAAGATACAGAGACGCAGTCTACATGAAACAGCCCAACACAAGCCACTAGGGGTGGCAGTTGTCCCAGTAAAGAGGCCAGGAGCAAGTGGAAAGCCTTAGCTCTCCCAGCTGACAGGAAGCCAATAGCTCACCACTGCACCTATCAACACGAAAAGGCAAAAAAAATTGATCCAGACAAGAATAACCCAGACAGCTTCGATATCTGCTACATCTTCACCTGAAAAGGAACCTGGGGAGATAGATTTAATGATCTTCCTGAAAAAGAATTCAAAACACAAGTCATAACCATGCTGATGGACTTGCAGAGAAATATGCAAGAACAAGGGGGGAGAATACAGAAATAAAATAATCTCTGGAAGGACTTCAAAACAGAATGGACGAGATGCAAGAGACCATTAGTGGACTAGAAAACAGAGAAAAGGAATGCAGAGAAGCTGATGCAGAGAGAGATAAACGGATCTCCAGGAATGAAAGAATTTTAAGAGAACTGAGTGACCAATTGAAATGGAACAATATCCGCATTAGAGGGGTACCAGAAGAAGAAGAGAGAAAAAGGGATAGAAAGTGTCTTTTAAGAAATAATTGCTCCTTTCTCTGCAGTGGGGTCGAGAGAGACACAGGTAGAGGAGGGGCGGAAGATGGCGGCGTGAGTAGAGCAGCGGAAATCTCCTCCCAAAACAACATATATCTATGAAAATATAACAAAGACAACCCTTCCTAGAATAAAGACCAGAGGACACAGGACAATATCCAGACCACATCCGCACCTGAGAGAACCCAGCGCCTCGCGAAGTGGGTAAGATACAAGCCCCGGCCCGGCGGGAGCCGAGAGCCCCTCCCCCCAGCTCACGGCAGGAGAAGAGTAGGCAGAGCGCGAGGGAGACGGAGCCCAGGACTGCCGAGCACCCAGCCCCAGCCATCCGGGCCAGAGTGCAAGGCCCTCGATACTAGGAAAACAGGGCAGCAAGAACAGTGAGCGGGCACTGGAGGCCGGGTGCCGGAGGACATAAGAAAAGTGCACGACCATTTTTTTTTGCTTTTTTGCTGTTTTGTTTTGGCAAGCACTTTTTGGAAGTCTTAAAGGGATAGGGACCCCAATACTAGGGAAACAGGGCAGAAAGACCGGTGAGCAGAGGCCTGAGGCTGGCACCGGAGAAGAAAGAAAAACGAACGACCACCTTTTTTTTTTTTTTTTTTTTTTAATTAAAAAAAAATTTTTTTTTCTTTTTTTTTTTGGTGGGCGTTGTTTTGTTTTGGCGGGTGCTTTTTGGAAGTCTTAAAGGGGCAGGGCGGGTCACTTAATCCAGAGGTAGGGAATCCGGGATCTCTGGGCACCCTAACCCCTGGGCTGCAGAGAGCAGGGAGGCCCCATACGGAGATAAATAGCCTCCCAGCAGCTCCTGCTCCAACGCGACTCCACCATTTTGGAGTAGCTGCCCGAGCTAGGCCACGCCCACAGCAACAGCGGAGATTAACTCCATAGCAGCCGGGCAGGAAGCAGAAACCCTGTCTGCGCGCAGCTGCGCAGCACAAGCCACTAGAGGTCGCTGTTCTCCAAGGAGAGGAGGGCCACAAACCAACAAGAAAGGAAGTCCTTCCAGCCGTCACTCGTCCCAGTTCTGCAGACTATTCCTATCACCACGAAAAGGCAAAGCTACAGGCAGACAAAGATCACAGAGACAACACCAGAGAAGGAGACAGACCTAACCAGTCTTCCTGACAAAGAATTCAAAATAAGAATCATAAACATGCTGACAGAGATGCAGAGAAATACGCAAGACAAATGGGATGAAGTCCGGAAGGAGATCACAGATGCCAGAAAGGAGATCGCAAAAATGAAACAAACTCTGGAAGGGTTTATAAGCAGAATGGATAGAATGCAAGAGGCCATTGATGGAATTGAAATCAGAGAACAGGAACGCATAGAAGCTGACATAGAGAGAGACAAAAGGATCTCCAGGAATGAAACAATATTAAGAGAACTGTGTGACCAATCCAAAAGGAACAATATCCGTATTATAGGGGTCCCAGAAGAAGAAGAGAGAGGAAAAGAGATGGAAAGTATCTTAGAAGAAATAATTGCTGAAAACTTCCCCACACTGGGGGAGGAAGTAATCGAACAGACCACGGAAATACACAGAACCCCCAACAGAAAGGATCCAAGAAGGGCAACACCAAGACACATAATAATTAAAATGGCAAAGATCAAGGACAAGGAAAGAGTGTTAAAGGCAGCTAGAGAGAAAAAGGTCACCTAAAAAGGGAAACCCATCAGGCTAACGTCAGATTTCTCAACAGAAACCCTATAGGCCAGAAGAGAATGGCATGATATATTTAATACAATGAAACAGAAGGGCCTTGAACCAAGGATACTGTATCCAGCACGACTATCATTCAAATATGACGGTGGGATTAAACAATTCCCAGACAAACAAAAGCTGAGGGAATTTGCTTTCCACAAACCACCTCTACAGAACATCTTACAGGGACTGCTCTAGATGGGAGCACTCCTAGAAAGAGCACAGCACAAAATACCCAACATATGAAGAATCGAGGAGGAGGAACAAGAAGGGAGAGAAGAAAAGAATCTCCAGACAGTGTACATAACAGCTCAATAAGCGAGCTAAGTTAGGCAGTAAGATACTAAAGAGGCTAAACTTGAACCTTTGGTAAGCACGAATTTAAAGCCTGCAATGGCAATAAGTACATATCATTCAATAGTCACCCTAAATGTTAATGGGTTGAATGCACCAATCAAAAGACACAGAGTAACAGAATGGATAAAAAAGCAAGACCCATCTATATGCTGCTTACAAGAAACTCACCTCAAACCCAAAGACATGGGCAGACAAAAAGTCAAGGGATGGAAAAACATATTTCAAGCAAACAACAGAGAGAAGAAAGCAGGGGTTGCAGTACTAATATCAGACAAAATAGACTTCAAAACAAAGAAAGTAACAAGAGATAAAGAAGGACACTATATAATGATAAAGGGCTCAGTCAAACAAGAGGATATAACCATTCTAAATATATATGCACCCAACAAAGGAGCACCAGCATATGTGAAACAAATACTAACAGAACTAAAGGGGGATATAGACTGCAATGCATTCATTCTAGGAGACTTCAACACACCACTCACCACAAAGGATAGATACACTGGGCAGAAAATAAGTAAGGACACGGAAGCACTGAACAACACAGTAGAGCAGATGGACCTAATAGACATCTATAGAACTCTACATCCAAAAGCAGCGGGATATACATTCTTCTCAAGTGCACATGGAACATTCTTCAGAATAGACCACATACTAGGCCACAAAAAGAGCCTCAGAAAATTCCAAAAGATTGAAATCCTACCAACCAACTTTTCAGACCACAAAGGCATAAAACTAGAAATAAACTGTACAAAGAAAGCAAAGAGGCTCACAAACACATGGAGGCTTAACAACACGCTCCTAAATAATCAATGGATCAATGACCAAATCAAAATGGAGATCCAGCAATATATGGAAACAAATGACAACAACAACACTAAGCCCCAACTTCTGTGGGACACAGCAAAAGCAGTCTTAAGAGGAAAGTATATAGCAATCCAAGCATATTTAAAAAAGGAAGAGCAATCACAAATGAATGGTCTAATGTCACAATTATCGAAATTGGAAAAAGAAGAACAGATGAGGCCTAAGGTCCGCAGAAGGAGGGACATAATAAAGATCAGAGAAGAAATAAATAAAATTGAGAAGAATAAAACAATAGCAAAAATCAATGAAACCAAGAGCTGGTTCTTCGAGAAAATAAACAAAATAGATAAGCCTCTAGCCAGACTTATTAAGAAGAAAAGAGAGTCAACACAAATCAACAGTATCAGAAACGAGAAAGGAAAAATCACGACGGACCCCACGGAAATGCAAAGAATTATTGGAGAATACTATGAAAACCTATATGCTAACAAGCTTGGAAACCTAGGAGAAATGTACAACTTCCTAGAAAAATATAACCTTCCAAGATTGACCAAGGAAGAAACAGAAAATCTAAACAGACCAATTACCAGCAACGAAATTGAAGCGGTAATCAAAAAACTACCAAAGAACAAAACCCCCGGGCCAGATGGATTTACCTCGGAATTTTATCAGACATACAGGGAAGACATAATACCCATTCTCCTTAAAGTTTTCCAAAAAATAGAGGAGGAGGGGATACTCTCAAACTCATTCTATGAAGCTAACATCACCCTAATACCAAAACCAGGCAAAGACCCCACCAAAAAAGAAAACTACAGACCAATATCCCTGATGAACGTAGATGCAAAAATACTCAACAAAATATTAGCAAACCGAATTCAAAAATACATCAAAAGGATCATACACCATGACCAAGTGGGATTCATCCCAGGGATGCAAGGATGGTACAACACTCGAAAGTCCATCAACATCATCCACCACATCACAAAAAGAATGACAAAAACCACATGATCATCTCCATAGATGCTGAAAAAGCATCTGACAAAGTTCAACATCCATTCATGTTAAAAACTCTCAGCAAAATGGGAATAGAGGGCAAGTACCTCAACATAATAAAGGCCATCTATGATAAACCCACAGCCAACATTATATTAAACAGCGAGAAGCTGAAAGCATTTCCTCTGAGATCGGGATCTAGACAGGGATGCCCACTCTCTCCACTGTTATTTAACATAGTACTGGAGGTCCTAGCCACGGCAATCAGACAAAATAAAGAAATACAAGGAATCCAGATTGGTAAAGAAGAAGTTAAACTGTCACTATTTGCAGATGACATGATACTGTACATAAAAAACCCTAAAGACTCCACCCCAAAACTACTAGAACTGATATCAGAATACAGCAAAGTTGCAGGATACAAAATCAACACACAGAAATCTGTGGCTTTCCTATATACTAACAATGAACCAACAGAAAGAGAAATCAGGAAAACAACTCCATTCAAAATTGCATCAAAAAAAATACAATACCTAGGAATAAACCTAACCAAAGAAGTGAAAGACTTATACTCTGAAAACTACAAGTCACTCTTAAGAGAAATTAAAGGGGACACTAACAGATGGAAACTCATCCCATGCTCGTGGCTAGGAAGAATTAATATTGTTAAAATGGCCATCCTGCCCAAAGCAATATACAGATTTGATGCAATCCCTATGAAACTACCAGCATCATTCTTCAATGAACTGGAACAAATAATTCAAAAATTCATATGGAACTACCAAAGACCCCGAATAGCCAAAGCAATCCTGAGAAAGAAGAATAAAGTAGGGGGGATCTCACTCCCCAACTTCAAGCTCTACTATAAAGCCATAGTAATCAAGACAATTTGGTACTGGCACAAGAGCAGAGCCACAGACCAATGGAACAGACTAGAGAATCCAGACATTAACCCAGACATATATGGTCAATTAATATTTGATAAAGGAGCCATGGACATACAATGGCGAAATGACAGTCTCTTCAACAGGTGGTGCTGGCAAAACTGGACAGCTACATGTAGGAGAATGAAACTGGACCATTGTCTAACCCCATATACAAAAGTAAACTCAAAATGGATCAAAGACCTGAATGTAAGTCATGAAACCATTAAACTGTTGGAAGAAAACATAGGCAAAAACCTCTTAGACATAAACATGAGTGACCTCTTCTTGAACATATCTCCCCGGGCAAGGAAAACAACAGCAAAAATGAGTAAGTGGGACTATATAAAGCTGCAAAGCTTCCGTACTGCAAAAGACACCATCAATAGAACAAAAAGGATCCCTACAGTATGGGAGAATATCTTTGAAAATGACACATCCGATAAAGGCTAGACATCCAGAATATATAAAGAGATCACACGCCTCAACAAACAAAAGACAAATAACCCAATTAAAAAATGGGCAGAGGAACTGAACAGACAGTTCTCCAAAAAAGAAATACAGATGGCCAACAGACACATGAAAAGATGCTCCACATCGCTAATTATCAGAGAAATGCAAATTAAAACTACAATGAGGTATCACCTCACACCAGTAAGGATGGCTGCCATCCAAAAGACAAACAACAACAAATGTTGGCGAGGCTGTGGAGAAAGGGGAACCCTCCTACACTACTGGTGGGAATGTAAGTTAGTTCAACCATTGTGGAAAGAAGTATGGAGGTATATCAAAATGCTCAAAACAGACATACCATTTGACCCAGGAATTCCACTCCTAGGAATTTACCCTATGAACGCAGCAATCAAGTTTGAGAAAGACAGATGAACCCCTATCTTTATTGCAGCACTATTTACAATAGCCAAGAATTGGAAGCAACCTAAATGTCCATCAATAGATGAATGGATAAAGAAGATGTGGTACATATACACAATGGAATACTACTCAGCCATAAGAAAAGGGCAAATCCAATCATTTGCAGCAACATGGATGGAGTTGGAGGGTATTATGCTCAGTGAAACAAGCTAAGCGGAGAAAGAGAAATACCAAATGATTTCACTTATCTGTGGAATATAAGAACAAAGGAAAAACTGAAGGAACAAAACAGCAGCAGAATCACAGAACTCAAGAATGGACTAACAGGTACCAAAGGGAAAGGGGCTGGGGAGGATGGGTGGGTAGGGAGGGATAAGGGGGGGAGAAGTAGGGGGGTATTAAGATTAGCATGCATGGGGGGTGGGAGAAAAGGGAGGGCTGTACAACACAGAGAAGGCAAGTAGTGATTCAACAACATTTGCTATGCTGATGGACAGTGACTGTAAAGGGGTTTATAGGGGGGACCTGGTATAGGGGAGAGCCTAGTAAACATAATATTCGTCATGTAAGTGTAGATTAATGATACCAAAAAAAAAAAAAGGCAGTTCCTGTGTGGAGACCTTCAATGAGTCCTACACAAGGGTATAAAGGGCATATAAAAGTGTAGGCAAAGGGTCTGTTTGTGTTTATACAGAGGATCAAAGCCTAATTGGGCTACCCCGAAAATGAACTAAGATACGATATGAAAAAGAACTTCCAATATCTGCACTCTCTGGAAGACTCATGCCAGAAGATGATCATCAAAAAACCCCAACAAAGATCCACACACTGCTACAGCTGTAGATGCACTCATCCCACCAGTTCCTGGACTTGCCATGGGAATGATGAAGGAGATATCTAAGCTGGCCTGTGCATGCAGTAAAACAACAAATTTGACTGGATCTATACTGTTGGAACTCAACCAAGAATTTGGAGAAGTGCAAATTGTAGCGCTCCAAAGTCTTACAACTACAGACTATTTACTGTTAAAAGAACATATGGCATGTGAACAGTCCCCAGGAATGGGTTGTTTTAATTTGTCTGATTTCTCTCAGACTATTCAAGTTCAGTTGGACAATATCCACCATATCATAGATAAGTTTTCACAAATGCCTAAGGTGCCTAACTGGTTTTCTTGGTTTCACTGGAGATGGCTGGTAATTACAGATATGTTTTGGTTATGTAACTATACTCCTATTATGTTAATGTGTGTGTGCAATTTAAGTAGTAGCTTAAAACCTATATATGCTGAAGTTACTCTACAAGAAGATATGTCAAAGAAATAATCAATCTTCCTATGTTTTCTTCCGCCTGCTACTTCTATAGCTTTTCTTCTTCCTTCCTAATTACAACCCTTAAATAGAATTCGTGCCTCATATCAAATTTACCGAGTATCATAATTCTTCCAAGTGGTAAAGATACCTCAAGACAAATGCTGGGCATAGAAGCCACAGGGCATAAATATGCAAAGAAGTAAAAAGCTAACCTTTTCAAACAATAAGGCTTCCCTCTCACTTACCAACTTCACATTTCCCTGTATGGCCCTGGAAGATGACTGGTTAGCCAGAGACGGGTAAGATTCCTCAAGGGAGGAACAACCTAAGACAGGCACAGTCGCAGGGGGCCATCAGGTGGGAAATTGGGGATCAACAGAGGTGAGGCTTATAACCTCACCCCCCTTGTTCTGAGAGAAATCTTCTGCATACGTGGATGTTTTATTGCCCTTGTCTAGCTTGGATTAACACATAGTCTACAGGCACACACCTGATCATCTACATTTGCTCTCTTACAACACTAAACTCTGTTTTCTACCTTTATCTTGTATCTACCTACCACTTCAGCATTTTATTAAACATAATAATAATAAAGAGAGAAATGTGGTATCCACATATAAATCAAGTATAAAAACCAAATGAGTATTCATATTTGAACTGACTGTTTATAGTTCATAATGCATGAGCAAAACCGAAAGTTTCTGAAATGACTGCCCTTGTACTGTTCACTATGTAACTTATTCATTATGTAAGAATTTGTTCTACATGTAAGAACTTGTTTGTTATGCCTCAGAAGATTGGAGACTGACGAAAATTAGGCTTGGGGTGGATTAATGATTGTGCATTGAGCATTGACTCCCCTATACAGAATTTTATTGTCGTTAACAACCATTTGATCAATAAATATGAGAGATGCCCTCAGAAAAAAAAAAAAAAAGGACAGACTTCCAATGGTAAAATAAATAAGTAACCGGGATGTAATGTATAGCATAAGGAATATAGTCAAGATATTGTAACAGCTTGGTAGGGTGATAGCTGGAACCTAGAATTATGTATATAAATGTTCTACCACTGTGTTGTACACTTGAAACTAATGTAATGTAATACTGTGCGTCAACTACCCTTCAATAAAAAATAATTATTTATAAAAAAAATAATTATTGCTGAAAACTTCCCCAAACTAGGGGAGAACATGGTCTCTCAGACCACAGAGGTACACAGAACTCCCATGACAAGGGATCGAAGGAGGGCAACACCAAGACACATAATAATTAAAATGGTAAAGATCAAAGACAAGGACAAAGTATTAAAGGCAGCCAGAGAGAAAAAAAAAAGGTCACCTAAAAAGGAAAACCCATCAGACTATCATCAGACTTCTCAACAGAAACCCTACAAGCCAGAAGAGAATGGCATGATATATTTAAAGCAATGAAACAGAAGGGCCTTGAACCAAGATTACTGTATCCAGCACGAATATCATTTAAATATGAAGGAAGGATTAAACGATTCTCAGACAAGCAAAAGTTGAGGGAATTGGCCTCCCACAAACCACCTCTACAGGGCATCTTACAGGGACTGCTCTAGATGGGAGCAATCCCAAAAAGAGCACAGAACAAAACACCCAACATATGAAGAAGAGAGGAGGAGGAATAAGAAGGGAGAGAAATAAATAATCGTCAGACTGTGTTTATAATAGCTCACTAAGCGAGTTTAGTTAGACAGTAAGATACTAAAGAAGTTAACCTTGAACCTTTGGTAACCAAGAATCTAAAGTCTGCAATGGAAATAAGTATATATTTTTCAATAATCACTCTAAATGTAAATGGACTGAATGCACCAATTAAAAGACACAGAGTAATGGAATGGATAAAAAAGCAAGACCCATCTATATGCTGCTTACAAGAGAATCACCTCAAACCCAAAGACATACACAGACTTAAAGTAAGGGATGGAAAAAGATATTTCATGCAAACAACAGAGAAAAAAAAGCAGGTGTTCCAATACTAGTGTCAGACAAAATAGACTTCAAAATAAAGAAACAAAAGACAAAGAAGAACATTACTTAATGATAAAGGGCTCAGTCCAACAAGAGGATATAACCATTTTAAATACATATGCACCCAATACAGGAGCACCAACATATGTGAAACAAATACTAACGGAATTAAAGGAGGAAACAGAATGCAATGCATTCATTCTGGGACACTTCAACACACCACTCACTCCAAAGGACAGATCCACCAGACAGAAAATAAGTAAGGACACAGAGTCACTGAACAACACACTAGAACAGATGGACCTAACAGACATCTACAGAACTCTACATCCAAAAGCAACAGGATACACATTCTTCTCAAGTGCACATGGAACATTCTCCAGAATAGACCATATACTAGGACACAAAAAGAGCCTCTGTAAATTCCAAAAGATTGAAACCCTACCAACAAACTTTTCAGACCACAAAGGCATAAAACTAGAAATAAACTGTACAAAGAAAGCAAAAAGACTCAAAACACATGGAGGCTTAACAACACGCTCCTAAATAATCAATGGATCAATGACCAAATCAAAATGGAGATCCAGCAATATATGGAAACAAATGACAACGACAACACTAAGCCCCAACTCCTGTGGGATACAGCAAAAGAAGTCTTAAGAGGAAAGTATATAGCAATCCAAGCACATTTAAAAAAGGAAGAACAATCCCAAATGAATAGTCTAATGTCACAATTATTGAAATTGGAAAAGAAGAACAAAAGAGGCCTAAGGTCAGCAGACGGAGGGACATAATAAAGATCAGAGAAGAAATAAATAAAATTTAGAAGAATAAAACAATAGCAAAAATCAATGAAACCAAGAGCTGGTTATTCGAGAAAATAAACAATATAGATAAGCCTCTAGCCAGACTTATTAAGAGGAAAAGAGATTCAACACAAATCAACAGTATCAGAAACGAGAAAAGAAAATTCATGACGGACCCCACAGAAATACTATGAATTATTTAAAAGTACAATGAAAACCTATATGCTAACAAGCTAGGAAACCTAGGAGAAATGGACAACTTCCTAGAAAAATACAACCTTCCAAGACTGACCCAAAAAGAAACAGAAAATCTAAACAGACCAATTACCAGCAACGAAATTGAAGTGGTAATCAAAAAACTACCAAGGAACAAAACCCCTGGGCCAGATGGATTTAACTCGGAATTTTATCAGACATACAGAGAAGACATAATACCCATTCTCCTTAAAGTTTTCCAAAAAATAGAAGAGGAGGGAATACTCTGAAACTCATTCTATGAAGCTAACATCACCCTAATACCAAAACCAGGCAAACACCCTACCAAAAAAGAAAACTACAGACCAATATCCCTGATGAATGTAGATGGAAAAATAGTCAACAAAATATTAGCAGACCGAATTCAAAAATACATCAAAAGGATTGTACACCATGACCAAGTGGGATTCATCCCAGGGATGCAAGGATGGTACAACATTCAAAAATCCATCAACATCATCCACCACATCAACAAAAAGAAAGACAAAAACCACATGATCATCTCCGTAGATGCTGAAGAAGCACTAAATAAAATTCAACACGCATTCATGATAAAAACTCTCAACAAAATGGGTATAGAGGGCAAGTACCTCAACATAATAAAGGCCATATATGATAAACCCACAGCTAACATCATACTGAACATGAACTGAAAAGCTGAAACTGAGAAGCTGAAAGCTTTTCCTCTGCAATCGGGAACAAGACAGGGATGCCCACTATCCCCACTGTTACTAAACATAGTACTGGAGGTCCTAACCATGGCAATCAGACAAAACAAAGAAATACAAGGAATCCAGATTGGTAAAGAAGAAGTCAAACTGTCACTATTTGCAGATGACATGATACTGTACATAAAAAACACTAAAGACTCCACTAAGAAAATACTAGAGCTAATATTGGATTTCAGCAAAGTTGCAGGATACAAAATTAAAACACAGAAATCTGTGGCTTTCCTATACACTAACAATAAACTAATAGAAAGAGAAATCAGGAAGGCAATTCCAATCATAATAGCATCAAAAAGAGTAAAATACCTAGGAATAAACCTAACCAAGGAAGTGAAAGACCTATACCCTGAAAACGATAAGACACTCTTAAGAGAAATTAAGGAGGTCACTAACAAATGGAAACTCATCCCATGCTCTTGGCTAGGAATAATTAATATCATCAAAATGGCCATCCCCAATGCAAAATACAGATTCGATGCAATCCCTATCAAAATACCAACAGCTTTCTTCAATGAACAGGAACAAATAGTTCAAAAATTCATATGAAACACCAAAGACCCTGAATAGCTAAAGCAATCCTGAGAAGGAAGAATAAAGTGGTGGGGAATCTCACTCCCCCATTCAAGCTCTACTACAAAGCCACAGTAGTCAAGACAATTTGGTACTGGCACAAGAACAGAGCCACAGACCAATGGAACAGAATAGAGACTCCAAACATTAACCCAAACATATATGGTCAACTAATATTCGATAAAGGGCCATGAACATACAATGGGGAAATGACAGTCTCTTCAACAGATGGTGCTGGCAAAACTGGACAGCTACATGTAACAGAATGAAACTTGATCACTGTCTAACCCCATACACAAAAGTAAATTCGAAATGGATCAAAGACCTGAATGTAAGTCATGAAACCATAAAACTCTTAGAAGACAACATAGGCAAAAATTTCTTAGACATAAACATGAGTGACCTCTTCTTGAACATATCTCCCTGGGCAAGGGAAACAAATGCAAAATGAACAAATGGGACTATATCAAGCTGAAAAGCTTCTGTACAGTAAAGGACACTATCAATAGAACAAAAAGGTATCCTACAGTATGGGAGAATATATTCGAAAATGACAGATCCGATAAAGGGATGATATCCAAAATATATAAAGAGCACACACACATCCAGAAACAAAAAGCAAGTAATCCAATTAAAAAATGGGCAGAGGAGCTGAATAGACATTTCTCTAAAAAAGAAATTCAGATGGCCAACGGACACATGAAAAGATGCTCCACATCGCTTGTCATCAGAGAAATGCAAATTAAAACCACAATGAGATATCATCTCACACCAGGAAGGATGGCTACCATCCAAAAGACAAACAACAACAAATGTTGGCGAGGTTGTGGAGAAAGGGGAACCCTCCTACACTACTGGTGGGAATGTAAATTAGTTAAACCATTGTGGAAAGCAGTATGGAGGTTCCTCAAGAAGCTCAAAATAGAAATACCATTTGACACAGGAATTCTAGGAATTCTAGGAATTTACCGTAAGAGTGCAGCACTGCAGTTTGAAAAAGACAGATGCACCCCTATGTTTATCGCTGCACTATTTACAATAGCAAAGATATAGAAGCAACCTAAATGTCCATCAGTAGATGAATGGATAAAGAAGATGTGGTACATATACACAATGGAATATTACTCAGCCATTAGAAAAAAACAGATCCTACCATTTGCAACAACATGGATAGAGCTAGAGGGTATTATGCTCAGTGAAATAAGCCAGGTAGAGAAAGACATGTACCAAATGATTTCACTCATATGTGGTGTATAAGAAGAAAAGAAGGAGGCGGAGCCAACATGGCGGCGTGAGTAGGACAGTGGGAATCTCCTCCCAAAAACATATATACTTTTGAAAATACAACAAACACAACTAGCCCTAAAAGATGGACCAGAAGACGCAGGACAGTGGCCAGACTGCAGCTACACCAGCGAGAACCCAGCGACTGGTGAAAGGGGTAAGATACAAGCCCGGCCCGGCGGGACCCGAGCGCCCCTCCCCCCAGCTCCCAGCGGGAGAAGAATAGGCAGAGCGGGAGGGAGAAGGAGCCCAGGACTGCTGAACACCCAGCCCCAGCCATCCGGACCAGAGTGCAGACACAGTACGTGCCCAGGGGGCCCTGGATACTGGGAAAACAGGGAGTAAGACCTCTGAGCGGGTGCCGAAGCTGATGCCCCTGTGACAAAGAAAAGCGGGGGCTTTTTGAAAGTCTTAAAGGGACAGGGACTTAACAGCTTGACGGAAACAACCCAGGTCACAGTACAGCAGCTGGAAATTACAGGGAAAACTGGGTGCACTAACCCCCTGGGCAACAGATCTGAGACCCCTCACGGAGGCAAACAGTCAAGCAGCCCACGCATCCATTACCCCACCGGGCGCTGCGAAAGCAGAGAAGCAGCCTGAGACAAATTTCGCCCACAGAAAGGGAAATTTCTCCCTTCCGGCCAGGCAAGACACAAAGACCCACTCTACAAGCAATTACCTAACACAAACCAATAGGGGTCGCAGTTGTCCCAGTAAAGAAAGGCCAGGAGCAAGTGAAAGTTTTGACCCTCCCAGCTGACAGTCAATAGCACCTGTCAATATGAAAAGGCAAAAAAATATGATCCAGACAAGACTAACCCAGACAGCTTCGGCATCTGCTACATCTTCCCCTGAGAAGGAATCTGGGGAGATAGATTTAGCCAGTCTTCCTGAAAAAGAATTCAAAACAAAAGTCATAACCATGCTGATGGACTTGCAGAGAAATATGCAAGAACTAAGGAAGGAGAATTCAGAAATAAAACAAGCTCTGGAAGGACTTCAAAACAGAATGGACGAGATGCAAGAGACCATTAATGGACTAGAAAACAGAGAACAGGAACGCAGAGAAGCTGATGCAGAGAGAGATAAAAGGATCTCCAGGAATGAAAGAATTTTAAGAGAGCTGAGTGACCAATCGAAAAGGCACAATATAAGAAGCATAGGTATTCCAGAAGAAGTAGAGAGAGAAAAGGGGATAGAAAATGTCTTTGAAGAAATAATTGCTGAAAATTTCCCCAAACTAGGGGAAGAAATGGCCTCTCAGACCACAGAGGTACACAGAACTCCCATGACAAGGGATCCAAGGAGGGCAACACCAAGACACATAATAATTAAAATGGCAAAGATCAAAGACAAGGACAAAGTATTACAGGCAGCCAGAGAGAAAAAAAAGGTTACCTACAAAGGAAAACCCATCAGGCTATCATCAGACTTCTCAACAGAAACCCTACAGGCCAGAAGAGAATGGTATGATATACTTAATGCAACGAAACAGAAGGGCCTCAAACCAAGACTACTGTATACAGCACGAATATCATTTAAATATGAAGGAGGGATTAAACAATTCCCAGACAAGCAAAAGTTGAGGGAATTTGCCTCCCACATACCACCTCTACAGGGCATCTACAGGGACTGCTCTAGATGGGAGCACTCCTAAAAAGAGCACACAACAAAACACCCAGCATATGAAGAAGGGAGGAGGAGGAATAAGAAGGGAGAGAAATAAAGAATCATCAGACTGTGTTTATAATAGCTCAACAAGCGAGTTAAGTAAGACAGTAAGATAGTAAAGAAGCTAACCCTAAACCTTTGGTAACCACAAACTTAAAGCCTGCAATGGCAATAAATTCATACCTTTCAATAATCACCCTAAATGTAAATGGACTGAATGCACCAATCAAAAGACACAGAGTAATAGAATGGATCAAAAAGCAAGATCCATCCATATGCTGCTTACAAGAGACTCACCTCAAACCCAAAGACGCACACAGACTTAAAGTCAAGGGATGGAAAAAGATATTTCAAGCAAACAACAGAGAGAAGAAAGCAGGTGTTGCAATTCTGTTATCAGACAAAACAGAATTTAAAATAAAGAAAGTAACAAAAGACAAAGAAGGACATTACATAATGATAAAGGGCTCAGTCCATCAAGAGGATATAACCATTATAAATATATATGCACCCAATACAGGAGCACCAACATACCTAAAACAAATATTAATAGAACTAAAGGAGGAAATAGAATGCAATGCATTCATTCTAGGAGACTTCAACACACCACTCACTCCAAAGGACAGATCCACCAGACAGAAAATAAGTAAGGACACAGAGGCACTGAACAACACATTAGAACAGATGGACCTAATAGACATCTGTAGAACTCTACACCCAAAAGCAACCGGATACACATTCTTCTCAAGTGCACATGGAACATTCTACAGAATAGACCACATACTAGGACACAAAAAGAGCCTCAGTAAATTCCAAAAGATTGAAACCCTACCAACCAACTTTTCAGACCACAAAGGCATTAAACTAGAAATAAACTGTTCAAAGAAAGCAAAAAGGCTCACAAACACATGGAGGCTAAACAACACGCTCCTAAATAATCAATGGATCAATGACCAAATCAAAATGGAGATCCAGCAATATATGGAAACAAATGACAACAACAACACTAAGCCCCAACTTCTGTGGGACACAGCAAAAGCAGTCTTAAGAGGAAAGTATATAGAAATCCAAGCATATTTAAAAAAGGAAGAACAATCTGAAATGAATGGTCTAATGTCACAACTATCAAAATTGGAAAAAGAAGAACAAATGAGGCTTAAGGTCAACAGAAGGAGGGACATAATAAAGATCAGAGAAGAAATAAATAAAATTGAGAAGAATAAAACAATAGCAAAAATCAATGAAACCAAGAGCTGGTTCTTCGAGAAAATAAACAAAATAGATAAGCCTCTAGCCAGACTTATTAAGAGGAAAAGAGAGTCAACACAAATCAACAGTATCAGAAATGAGAAAGGAAAAATCACGACGGACCCCGCAGAAATACAAAGAATTATTAGAGACTACTATGAAAACCTATATGCTAACAAGCTGGGAAACCTAGGAGAAATGGACAACTTCCTAGAAAAATACAACCTTCCAAGACTGACCCATAAAGAAACAGAAAATCTAAACAGACCAATTACCAGCAACGAGATTGAAGCGGTAATCAAAAAACTACCAAAGAACAAAACCACTGGGCCAGATGGATTTAACTCGGAATTTTATCAGACATACAGAGAAGACATAATACCCATTCTCCTTAAAGTTTTCCAAAAAATAGAAGAGGAGGGAATACTCCAAACTCATTCTATGAATCTAACATCAACCTAATACCAAAACCAGGCAAAGAAACTACCAAAAAAGAAAACTACAGACCAATATCCCTGATGAATGTAGATGGAAAAATAGTCAACAAAATATTAGCAGACCGAATTCAAAAATACATCAAAAGGATTGTACACCATGACCAAGTGGGATTCATCCCAGGGATGCAAGGATGGTACAACATTCAAAAATCCATCAACATCAACCACCACATCAACAAAAAGAAAGACAAAAACCACATGATCATCTCCGTAGATGCTGAAAAAGCACTCAATAAAATTCAACACGCATTCATGATAAAAACTCTCAACAAAATGGGTATAGAGAGCAAGTACCTCAACATAATAAAGGCCATATATGATAAACCCACAGCTAACATCATACTGAACAGTGAAAAGCTGAAAGCATTTCCGCTGAGATCGGGAACAAGACAGGGATGCCCACTCTCCCCACTGTTATTTAACATAGTACTGGAGCTCCTAGCCACGGCAATCAGACAAAACAAAAAAATACAAGGAATCCAGATTGGCAAAGAAGACGTCAAACTGTCACTATTTGCAGATGACATGATACTGTACATAAAAAACCCTAAAGACTCCACCCCAGAACTACTAGAACAGATATCGGAATACAGCAAAGTTGCAGGATACAAAATCAACACACAGATATCTGTGGCTTTCCTATATAACAACAATGACCCAACAGAAAGAGAAATCAGGAAAACAACTCCATTCAAAATTGCATCAAAAAAAATAAAATACCTAGGAATAAACCTAACCAAAGAAGTGAAAGACTTATATTCTGAAAACTACAAGTCACTCTTAAAAGAAATTAAAGGGGACACTAACAGATGGAAACGCATCCCATGCTCATGGCTAGGAAGAATTAATATCGTCAAAATGGCCATCCTGCCCAAAGCAATATACAGATTTGATGCAATCCCTATGAAACTACCAGCAACATTCTTCAATGAACTGGAACAAATAATTCAAAAATTCATATGGAACCACCAAAGACCCCGAATAGCCAAAGCAATCCTGAGAAAGAAGAATAAAGTAGGGGGGATCTCACTCCAAAACTTCAAGCTCTATTATAAAGCCATAGTAATCAAGACAATTTGGTACTGGCACAAGAACAGAGCCACAGACCAATGGAACAGACTAGAGAATCCAGACATTAACCCAGACATATATGGTCAATTAATATTTGATAAAGGAGCCATGGACATACAATGGCGAAATGACAGTCTCTTCAACAGGTGGTGCTGGCAAAACTGGACAGCTACATGTAAGAGAATGAAACTGGACCATTGTCTAACCCCATATACAAAAGTAAACTCAAAATGGATCAAAGACCTGAATGTAAGTCACGAAACCATTAAACTCTTGGAAGAAAACATAGGCACAAACCTCTTAGACATAAACATGAGTGACCTCTTCTTGAACATATCTCCCCGGGCAAGGAAAACAACAGCAAAAATGAACAAGTGGGACTATATTAAGCTGAGAAGCTTCTCTACAGCAAAAGACACCATCAATAGAACAAAAAGGAACCCTACAGTATGGGAGAATATCTTTGAAAATGACACATCTGATAAAGGCTTGACGTCCAGAATATATAAAGAGCTCACACGCCTCAACAAACAAAAAACAAATAACCCAATTAAAAAATGGGCAAAGGAACTGAACAGACGGTTCTCCAGAAAAGAAATACGGATGGCCAACAGACACATGAAAAGATGCTCCACATCGCTAATTATCAGAGAAATGCAAATTAAAACTACAATGAGGTATCACCTCACACCAGTAAGGATGGCTGCCATCCAAAAGACAAACAACAACAAATGTTGGCGAGGCTGTGGAGAAAGGGGAACCCTCATACACTGCTGGTGGAAATGTAAACTTGTTCAACCATTGTGGAAAGCAGTATGGAGGTACATCAAAATGCTCAAAACAGACATACCATTTGACCCAGGAATTGCATTCCTAGGAATTTACCCTAAGAATGCAGCAATCAAGTATGAGAAAGACCAATGTACCCCTATGTTTATCGCAGCACTATTTACAATAGCCAAGAATTGGAAGCAACCTAAATGTCCATCAATATATGAATGGATAAAGAAGATGTGGTGCATATACACAATGGAATACTACTCAGCCATAAGAAAATGGCAAATCCAACCATTTGCAGCAACATGGATGGAGCTGGAGGGCATTATGCTCAGTGAAACAAGCCAAGCAGAGAAAGAGAAATACCAAATGATTTCACTCATCTGTGGAATATAAGAACAAAGGAAAAACTGAAGGAACAAAACAGCAACAGAATCACAGAACTCAAGAATGGACTAACAGGTACCAAAGGGAAAGGGACTGGGGAGGATGGGTGGGTAGGGAGGGATAAGGGGGGGAGAAAAAGAGGGGTATTAAGATTAGCATCCATAGCGGGGTGGGAGAAAGGGGAGGGTAGTACAACACAGAGAAGACAAGTAGTGATTCTACAACAGTTTGCTACGCTGATGGACAGTGACTCTAAAGGAGTATATAGGGGGGACTGGTATAGGGGAGAACCTAGTAAACAAAGTATTCGTCATGTAAGTGTAGATTAATGATTAAAAAAAAAAAGCAGTTCCTATGTGGTGACCTCTAATGAGTTCTACACAATGATATAAAGGGCATATAAAAGTGTAGGCAATGGGTCTGTTTGTGTTTATACAGAGGATCTAAGCCTAATTTGGCTACCCCGAAAATGAACTAAGATATGATATGAAAAAGAACTTCCAACATCAGCACTCTCGGGAAGACTCATGACCGAAGATGATCAGCAAAAAAAAAAACTCCAACAAAGATCCACGCACTGTCACAGGTGTAGATGCACTCATCCCACCGGTTCCTGGACTTGCCATGGGAATGATGAAGGAGATATCTAAGCTGGCCTGTGCATACAGTAAAACAAAAAATTGGACTGGATCTATACTGTTGGAACTCAACCAAGAATTAGGAGAAGTGCAAATTGTAGCACTCCAAAATCTTACAACCACAGACTATTTATCGTTAAAAGAACATATGGGATACGAACAGTCCCCAGGAATGGGTTGTTCTAGTTTATCTGAATTCTCTCAGACTGTTTAAGTTCAGTCGGACAATATCCACCGTATCATAGATAAGTTTTCACAAATGCCTAAGGTGCCTAACTGGTTTTCTTGGTTTCACTGGAGATGGCTGGTAATTACAGGTATGCTTTGGTTAGGTAACTATATTCCTATTATGTTAATGTGTGTGCACAATTTAATTAGTAGTTTAAAACCTATCCATGCTGAAGTTACTCTCCAAGAAGATATGTCAAAGAAATAATCAATCTTCCCAGGTTTTCTTCTGCCTGCTACTTCTATAGCTTTTCTTCTTCCTACCTAATCACAACCTTTAAATAGAACTCGTGCCACATGTCGAATTTACCGAGTATCATAATTCTTCCAAGTGGTAAAGATACCTCAAGACAAATGCTGGGCATAGAAGCCACAGGGCATAAATATGCAAAGAAGTAAAAAGCTAACCTTTTCAAACAATAAGGCTTCTCTCTCACTTACCAACTTCACATTTCCCTGTATGGCCCCGGAAGATGACTGGTTAGCCAGAGACGGGTAAGATTCCTCAAGGGAGGAACAACCTAAGACAGGCACAGTCGCAGGGGGCCATCTGGTGAGAAAATGGGGAGCAGCAGAGGTGAGGCTTAGGACCTCCCCCCTCATGTTCTGAGAGAAATCTTCTGCATACATGGATGTTTATTGCCCTCGTCTAGCTCGGATTAACACATAGTCTACAGGCACACACCTGATCATCTACATTTGCTCTCTTACAACACTAAACTCTGTTTTCTACCTTTATCTTGTATCTACCTACCACTTCAGCATTTTATTAAAAATAATAATAATAGAGAAATGTGGTATCCACATATAAATCAAGTTTAAAAATCAAATGAATATTCATATTTGAACTGACTGTGTATAGTTCATAATGCATGAACAAAACCGAAAGCTTCTGTGATGACTGCCCTTGCACTGTTCACCATGTAACTTATTCACTATGTAAGAATTTGTACTCCATGTAAGAATTTGTTCGTTATGCATCAGAAGATTGGAGACTGACGAAAATTAGGCTTGGGGTGGATTAATGATTGTGCATTGGGTATTGACCCCCCTATACAGAATTTTATTGTTGTTAACAACCATTTGATCAATAAATATATGAGATGCCCTCACAAAAAAAAGTACACACTTCCAGTTGTAAAATAAATAAGTAACCGGGATGTAATGTATAGCATAAGGAATATAGTCAAAATATTGTAACAACTTGGTATGGTGATACCTGGTACCTAGAATTATCATCTATATAAATGTTGAATCACTGTGTTGTACACCTGAAACTAATGTAATGCAATACTGTTGTCAACTACCCTTCAATAAAAAAAAAACAAAAAACAAAAAAGAAGAAAAGAAAACTGAAGGAACAATACAGCAACAGAAGCACAGAACCCAAGAATGGACTAATAGTTACCAAAGGGAAAGGGACTGTTGAGGACGGGTGGGAAGGGAGGGATAAGGGCGGGAAGAAAAGAAAGGGGGCATTACAATTAGCATGTATAGTGTTGGGGGGCACAGGGAGGTCTGTGCAACACAGAGAAGACAAGTAGTGATTCTACAGCATCTTACTATGTTGAAGGACAGTGACTGTGAACTTGGTGACAAGCAGTGATTTTACAGCATCTTACTATGTTGATGGACAGTGACTGTGAACGGTGATGTGGGGGGGACTTGGTGAAGGGTGGAGCCTAGTAAACATAATGTCCTTCATGTAATTGTAGATCAATGATACAAAAAAAAATTGCAGATGATTTGAAATCACTAAATCAAAAGACACTGTCTCTCAAGAATAGATTTAGATGTAGATAACGTCTTCAAAAGCAGATGCTCCTTTGTATTTCACCTTTTTTCTTATTCGCCATACAACTTTTCTAAGTTCAAGATAGCTTGCAAAAGTAAAGATAAAAGGAAAACAGTTCTGATAAAATAGAATATAGAATAACTGAGTAGAAAAAAATAACATTTTTATCATGGTCTGAGTTCCTTACTATGAATACCTTTAGTTATAAAGTGTATATTGAATTACGCCCCCCCCCACCAAATCAAATAAAGTATCAGTCATAATTCAATAACATTTTTATGGTTATTAAATCTAAAGGCTGAGTTTAAAGAAGCTATTCAATAATCTCCAGGGAATAACTGCAAGGAACTAATGTACTGGTTTCCTTCATATAACAGAACTCCATGAAGTGCTGAATCACAGCTCTAGGAGGAGTTCCAGAAAACTCTGGACCTTTCTGTTTTGCCACAGTTTTGTATTTTAGTTTATATAATTTGTAACTGGATAGAGAAGGAATATTATATAATCACTCAAAGTGATAATTCCTCTAAATCTTCACCTGAGCTCTCTCACACATGCAATGTTGTCTCTTCCTCTCCTGTTATATAAATATGTAACATATACACAGAAGTGCACAGAACGAAATCACATATCTTTGTAAGATTCCATACCAAGAACACTTCCCTGCCACTATCAACCCCAAGAATAAACAGAACATCACTGGAACTTTGGAAGCCCTTTCCTGTCCCTACTCTCCTGGATAACCACTAGTGGATCTTTCTTAATACTATAGATGAGCTTAGCCTATTTCTGAACTTTATTTAAATAGCTTCATACGCTACACTCTCTTTTGGGCATAACATTTGGTTACTATTAGTGAAATTATCTTCCTGAGTTAGCTGTTCAGAAGAAAATTTTCATCATTTACTATAGAAGATATTATATAAATATTGTCTCTATAGATTCTTAGAGTGAAATTCTGTAATGGCAAAGAAAACATTTCAGATACTCAATTTCATATGTAAATAAGTTAGTTGATTACATCCCCTAATGCATGTAATTGGATATATCAATTGGTTGAACATCTCAATACCTCTTCCCACTCTCCTTCATTATTAGTATTGTTACATTGTCCATATAATTTTTATTAATGCATGAAAGCTCAGACACATAAATATAAATAGAAATTAGAATCCCTAGCAAATTACGTGAAATTAGAAAGTCAAACCCATGCTCAGCTAACTGACTGATCTGTTTCTCTTCTATTCAGGTAACTGAAGATAAGTTCCTTCCAAAGTCAACAAATGAGACAATCACTCTTAGCTGTCGGAATTGTGTTACTGGGACTCTCCAATTACCAGGAGCTCCAACCTTTCTTGTTTGTCGTATTTTCTCTGTTCTACCAACCAACAGTGCTGGGAAACTTTCTCATTATCCTCACTGTGACCTCAGATTCCCACCTCCATACCCCTATGCATTTTCTGTTTGCAAACCTCTCTTTTATAGATATATGTGGTGCCTCTTTTGCTACCCCCAAAATGATTGCAGACTTGTTGGTTGTGCACAAGACTATTTTTTTTAAGCCTCTTTGGTCCATATTTTCTTTGTTCACCTTTTCATATGGCTTATGACCAGTATCTTGCTATATGCAAACCTCGCCACTACATGACAATCATGAGCTGCTGTGTATTTATTTCTTGTCCTCATCTCCAAGTTTGTGGGCTTCATCCATACTACTAGCCAGTTGGCATTTACGGTTAACTTGCCTTTTTGTGGCCCTAATCAGGTACACAGTTTTTTCTGTGACCTCCCTCTAGTGACCAAGCTTGCCTTCATAGAGACTAATATTTTCAGCCTATTGATTGATGCAAACAATGGCTTTCTTTCTAGAGTTTCTTTCTCCTCTTGTTTGTCTCCTATGATACTTATCACAGTTAGGAATTGCTCCTCTGATAACATGGCAAAGCCCCACTGATTGATCATATCACTGGAGTCATGTTATGCTTTGGACCATGTATCTTCATATATGTGCTGCCCTTCAGCAGTTATTCAGTTGACAAAGTCCTTGGCATGTACTATACCATCTTTATCCCATTTTAAACCCAGTTATCTACACTCTAAGAAACAAAGAATTTCTTTGAAGTCGGCAGGATTTCTGTATCATAAGAAATTCTCCTTTTCTGAAAATGGAGTAAACTTAGCATGACTGTTACCACTGTAGACATGTTTCTAGCCAGTTACAGATGGAATCACTGTGATGTTAAAGTAAATCATTTTGACCAGGGGGCATGAATTTTAGCAAGTTTAATCTTCTTTTCCATCCTTCTTGTTGGCTTTTGACTTCCTTTCTCCCTTAATTTCTATACTCTAAGCTCATTTTAAAATAGACACTTTGAAGTGAATGGCACAAAGTTCTAACAGTGGCAAGATGGGCATCCTTGTCTTGTACCTGATTTTAGAGGAAAGGTTTTCAACTTTTCATAACAAAGTTTGATATGAGCTATGGGTTGTCATACATAATCTAATTAGGTTGAGGTACATTCTTTCTATGCCTAATTTTTAGAGAATTTTTATCAAGAAGTATGCTGAATTCTGTCAAATGCTTTTTCTACATCCATTGAGATGATCATATGATTTTTTTCTTTCATTCTGTTAATGTAGCATATCACAATTTTTCATTTGCTTATGCTGAACCATCTTGCATCCCAGGAAAACATCCCACTTGATCATGGCATATAATTTTTTAATTCGTTGCTGAAATTTTTTCTCACATTTTATTAAACATATTTACACATTCGTTCACCTGGAATACTGACCTATAATTTTCTTTTTTTGTGATGTTCTTGTCTGACTTTAGTATCAGGGCAATGCTGGTCTCATCAAGTAAGTTTTGAAGTATTACTTCTTCCACTTTTTTGAAAGAGTTTGACAAATATTGATGTTAATTCTTCTTTAAATATTTGGCATAATTCACTAGTGAAGCCATCAAGTCCTGGGATTTGTTTCTTTGGAGACATCTGATTAAATAATTAATGATTCAATTATATATAGACCTATACAGACTTTCTATTTCTTCAAGAGTCAGTCTTAACAGGTTGGATGTTTCTAGGAATCTACCCATTTCTTCTAGGTTATCCATTTTGTTCAAATTTAATTGTTCATAATAGTCTCTATTGAATCTTCAGTTTTCTGTGGATCATGTTATGTCTCTCATTTCTAATTTTGAGTTTTCTCTTTTTATCAATTTCATCTTTTCAAAAACCAGCCCTTAATTTCATTGATCTTTTGCATTATTTTAAAGCGTTCTCTTTCATTCATGTCTGCTCTAATCTTTGCCATTTTCTTCTTTCTTCTAACATTAGGCTTAGTTCCTTCTTTTTATTTAGTTTTGAGTTTTACTTACTTCAGATGTTAGTGTTTCCTCAATGTAGGCATTTATCACTAGAAACTTCCCTCCAGAACTACTTTTGCAGCATCCTGTCAGTTGGGGGATGTGTTCCCCTTTTTGTTTGTCTCAGGATATTTTTTTCATTTTCCTTTTGATTTCTTTTTTGACCTTATGGTTGTCCAAGAACTGTGTTATTTATTTTCCACACATTGTGAATTTTCCAGATTTCCTCCTGTTACTCATATCTACTTTCACACTACTGTGGTCAGAAAAGATACTTGATATGAATTCAGTCTTCTTAAATTTGGTAAGACTTGTCTTGTGAGCTAACATATACTCTATCCTGAAGAATGTTCTGTGTGATCTTGAGAAGATTTTGTATTTTTCAGCTCTTGGGTGAAATTTTCTGTGTATGTCTGCTAGAACCATTTGGTCTAAGGTATAGTTCAAGTCTATTATTTCTTTATTGATTTTATGTCTGGATGATCTATCCATTGTTGAAAGTGGACTACTGTGTCTATTTTTGTTATTGCATTGCTCTCTACTTCAGCCTTCAGATTTGGTAATGATTGTTTAATACCTTTAGGTCTTTTAATGGTGGGTTCAAATGTATTTTTAGTTGGTATAACCTCTTGATGAATTGACCCCTTTATCATTATAAAATAACACTCTTTGTGTCCTGTGTCAGTTTTGACTTGAAGTCTATTTTCATTCTGATATAAGTGTAGCTACCTCTCCTCTCTTCTAGTTACCATTGGCATGGAATATCTTTTTCCATCCATTGCCTTTCAGCCTACATGTATCCTAAATATACGGTAGTCTGTTTTAGACAGCATGTACTTGAATCTTGATTTTCATCCATTCAGCTACATTATGTCTTTTCATTGAGGAATTTAATCTATTTACACACAAAGGTCTTATAGGTAAAACTTTCTTGACATTTTGTTAATTTTTCTGTTTTATACTGCAGAAGAACAGCTTTGTTGGGTGCAGTATTCTTTGTTGACAGCGTTTTTCTCTCCTCAGTATATGTCATCCACTCTCTGTTGGCCTGCAAGTCTCTACAGAGAAAGTTACCAATAGTCTTCAGGGGACCCCTTGTATGTAATGACACTTTTCTCTTGCTCTGTTCAAAAGTCTCTCTCATTGACTTTTGATAATTTGATTATAATGTGTCTCATTATAATGTTTAGCCTATATGGGCGTCTTTGGCCATCATGGATATGGATGTTCGTTTTCCTCCAAGAGTTGGGCATTTTATGTCAGTATTTCTTTAAATAAGCTTTCTTCCCCTTTCTCATGCTTTCTCCATCTGGGATTCTCATGCTACGTATACTGGTTGGGCAACTGGTGAGGCTTTCTCCACTCTCTTCAATTTTGTTGTTGTTGTTGTTGCTGTTTCTCTACATGGATAATTTCAAATAATTTGTCTTGGAGTTTGACAATTCTTTCTTCGCTGCAATCAAATCTGATCTTTATGCTCTTTATTGAAATTTTCTGATTATTCATTGTTTTTCAACTTCAGACTTTCTGTTTGGTTCTTTTTGCTTGTTTGTTTCTATTTCTTTGTTAAACTTTTCATTTGGTTCATTTCTTGCTTTCCTGATTTCATTTAGTTTCCTCCCTCCCTTAAGGGTCAGTTATGGAATGTCAGTAGTTTTCCTTGGTGGTGTCATGTTTGCCTGATTCTTCATAATCTGTGTAGCCTTGCATTGGTGTTTGGGCACTTGAAAGACAGTTACCTATAATAGTTTTCACAACATTACATTTTTAAACTAAATGTTCACATATAGTTACCTATAATATATAGTTATCTATAATAGTTTTCACAGACTGGTGTCAAGGATAAAGAGGTCTTCCCGCAGGGTGCCTCGACTGATGGGACAACCCCCTGACTGTAATCAAGCTGGGCTTGAGCTGGGTACCCCGGCTGTTGGTGGGCCCACAGTCAAGTCTGCAGCTGGCAAGGTTGTTACCAGAGCTGCATGCAGGTGTGGTGCCCACCAGGTCCTTTCCCCAGGAGGCAACACTGCCTCTGGAACACAGTAGAAAAGGACTGGATCTAGGTCATGGGACTGCTTCTGAGACTGCAGTTGTGTCCAAGGTTGGTGGGCTATTTCTATTGGATATTTTGAGTGTGTCCCTGGGCAGGAAAGATTTCCTTGGATTGCAGTCCAGTGGGGCTTAAGCTGTCCTAGATTCCTCCAAGGACCAAATTTGGTCTGTGGTCAGCAGGCCTGTTGCCATGGACATGGATAGGCATGGCCACACCCAGATCCCTTGGTGGAAGGGGCCGATGGCAGGACTGTGAAGAAGTAGAGCTACAGTTGAGTCTACAGGGGAACTGAGCTGCTCCAGTCAACATTCAGGATCATGGTCAGTAGGTCTGCCACTGATACATGGGCCTGCTGTCTTAAAGCAGCCCTCTTTGGTCTTGAGCTCTACCAGGGCTCCACAACCTCCCACCTGGATCCCAAAGCTCTCATTAAGGCTCCTTTGTCCACGGATGGCTGCCAACTATTTTTTTATTTTTGTAGGAGAATGTGGGCTCAGAAACTTATATCCAACCATGTTGATGATGTCACTTCATTTCACATTTACTTAATTGTTCAAACTCAGTGCTTATGCAAATTAATGTCAGAATTATTAACCTATACCCCCATGAAAAACAAATTCACCAACTATAGTACAATGTTACTGTATAATTATTTTTGTCTTTCAGCTTCATATTCCAGTTAAAATGAGTATGCTCAGTTATGTAGGGCACTGCTCTCCTCTCTTCTCCTTCCAAGCAGTTATGTCATACATTCACAAAAAAGAAAGATTTGTTCATCTAGGAAGGATGACCTTACAACCTGGTTGATGTTTTGATTGTTTGCTTGCATGTTTATGTTTGCCATTATAATTAAGTCTTCAAGATTTATATGTCTATGGGTTTTGACAATGCATAGAGTTACATATTCAACAGTCTCATACCATGGAGAATGGTAAGGGAATCATTTTTAAAGTACAACATTCAAGGAATAAAGAATTGAGAACATTTAAAAATAATACTCTGCATTCATTTCCATAGATGGCAAACCGTGGTATTTCACCATAGCTGTTCTAGGCCTTTATAAATATAATATTCCTTATTCAGTTAAAGGACATTCATATACTTCTTGACCTCTTCTCTTACCTTCCCTTCAAATACTACTTAGAATTGGCCCCTGGTTGTTTTGGAACTTTTATTTAATAACTGTATATGCATGTTTATTTCTATGTATGAAAATGTAATCACATTATTTGCATCATTCATTCATTTACTTTTCCCTCAATATTACATTTTTAAACTAAATGTTCACATATAAATTTTGATAAATTTAAATCATCAAATGCTATCCATTTCTTTAAAATATTATAATTTATTTCACCATTTTCCAGTTTACAAACACTTAGAGAATTTGTACTATTTCTCTTCTTAAAAATTATTCTACTGAACATTCTGCATGTATCCTTGTATGTACAAAACTTTTAGATTTTATATAGAGAACTGAGTTGGATAAGCGATACAGAACCTCATTTTACATTTCTTTATAAATGACCACTTATAACTTATATAAGAAACTCTGGAGACAGGAATGCAGCACCTACAAAATATTATATAAAATATGGTTTAAGGCTGTTGATGAATTTGTCCAGGAAACAGAATATTTGTCATGAAGAAGAAATGAGAGCATCTTCAAATATTTAAAGAACCATCATGTTGAAGGAGTAGATTGGTTCTATTAAACTACAGATGGTAGAACCAGTTGAGCATTCTTACAACCAACTATAGTGTCTTGTGAAGTAGTAGGCTCCTTATTAGTAGAGAAAACCTCCCTGAGGCTTTGTAATCATTTGTAAGATTGAATGATGGCATTAATGAAAGTCAGAATTTGGGGGTCAAAATTTACATAGTAGTAATTTAAGAGGTAATCAAATATTTTGCTTTCACATGCATCACTAGTTAGTAAAAGCTTTTCTTTTCCCATTCCTGGAAAAATTATTATGTAAAATATAATTACCACCATGATAGGGTGACTTCACGGACCTCTAAAGGTTAATTTTTCACTTCTCCAATGAGGTCAGTTTCCTGGCCTCAGGGCAGAAGGCTTTATATTATCTTATCTTAGAATACTGCAAATGTATGATACGGGGAAAGAGGAGCAGAGCCATCACTGCCTGAAGACAGACCTGAGAGACTTGGCACATTTTAGTTTAGGGACTAAATTAAAGTGCAGCATGTCAAGAGTATATTGAAAATGTATTCAGTGTGAAAGTGTACAGATGAATGGAAGTTTAAAAGACTTAGAGAAATAAGGATTGGAGGAATTACAAGAATGTGTAAGTATTATAAGTGTATTTTGAACATGTTTGCTTAGAATAGGAAAATAATGAGTGTGCTGCTTAAAATTATAAAATTAATAACTAGACTTAGCAAAAGTGAGGTCATTGCTTCCTCAGTCAAATTGGAAACAGCATCTGGAAGAAGTAAATCCCTATTTTCCTTTCTCTTATGTACATGATATATGACTGCCCCACTGCACTGGCTTAGGGGTAGCTCTTTCAGGAATAGGATCAGAATCTGATGAACAGAAGGAAGTTTGTTAGAACAATTTTCTTTCCCTTCTGTGATGCTATTATGCTTTCTACTCAGAGGATATTTAGACACTCATTAAATCTATATTTATTGACTTGCAAAATTTGTTTGGAATGAACATGGTAATTGCTGTACAAAGCAGAGTATGATCTGTTAGGTGTCCTTCATTTCTTTTTGCTTTTCTAGTCTTATAGGAAAGCAAGTCTTGTGAGATAAATTAGGGACAAGAAGAACTCAAATTAAAATACATTAATAAATAATTATTCTTTAGATAATTGTTAATGTAAGATAAATTCCCAAAGTATTAAACTTCCTCTTAACAGGAGGGGAAAAAGAATCTTATGATGTGATTTGCAATCTTAAAAGATCCTTATGCCTTAGGTATACTGGCAATGAGCAAGCATATGGAATTGTCCTTTGAACAATGCAGTGATAAGGGGTGCTGACCCTCCATGCAGTCAAAAATCTATATATAACTTTTGACTCCCCAAAACTAACTACTAATAGCCCCCTGTTGACCAGAAGACACTGATTACATAAACTGCTCATTAACAAATATTTCAATATGTCTTATATACTGTATTCTTACAATGAAGTAAACTAGAGAAAGAAAATGTTTTCAAATTGTTGCAAAACTCCAAAAATTCTTTCTATATATTCATTGAAAAAAATCTGTGTATAAGTGTACCACACAGTTCAAACCCATGTTGTTCAAAAGTCAATGGTAACTGATTAATCATGAAGCCATTGGACATTCTAAAAATAGTCTAAGGACTTCTGAATGACTTTTCCAAACTATAATGACTTTTCCCTTCCTACAACTGCCTCTGCATTTTGAATTTGAGAAATATAAACAGCCTTGGAATCATCTAGCCCTATTTTCTAAGCTAATAACTGGAATAATACTATGCAGCCTTAGTAAGAATTGTCTCTCTTAATTATTAAGAAGAATATTAAATATTATATTGTTCTGGTCTGCAAAATTTGTATTAATAGTAGAGAAGTTAATGTGGAGAAGATATTCTAGTTATTGCCTTTATTTTTAAAATTGAAAATAGAAAATTCTATTTTTACAAGATATTGAAATGATGGATGTGTGTAATTAGGAAATTTTCAGAAGCTGTTTTTACAGAAATGACAATATTCATAATAGAATAATGAATATTAGCAACATTTTTTCTAACATGACATTAAAACCTGTTTGTTTTTATTGCTCCTTCCCCACAAACCCCTCCTCCATGTGTCTATTATGTCTCCCATACAGATATGTCATCATTTATATTAATTACTACATTCTAGTGATGTTAAATCCCCAGTTAGGTTCTAATCATTGTGAAGGTTTTCCTTCTATATGATGCTGAAGACTGTAAAGGATTAGACTGAAGGCTGGAAAGACATAGATTCTCTCCTTTGCCCTTTATTGAATGGCTCTTCCATCATTTCATTTCACTTGGCAAGTGCAGATATTGTTAAGGCATGGGGCAGGGAGGGAGTTGTGCTGTCCTAGGCTCTTCATGCAGTAGGAGGAGAGAGCAGAGAGGCAATCGTTCTCTACCTTCTTTACTCTCCTGTGGTTCTGTGCCCATTTGGTCTATTAATACCTGTCCAAATATCTGACACTGCACAGTCGTTGACCCCTGAGTTTTTTGATAAATTACGATTATTTTATCTCTTGGATTGTCTATACTGTTACCATCAGTGAAGCAGTTGCATTATACTTACATTTAACTGATTTTCCCTTTTGAAATTATATTTAAGACAGCCAGAGAAACAGAATATTATCGATTAGGAGGGAAAATTCTTAAAACCGTTCCTTAAAAAAAAATAAGAAAGAGAAACTAAACTCCTGAGAGGTTGTAAAAATTGCCTAAAATTTGCTAAGTTCTTTAGTAGAAAGAGAAGCAGAACCAAGGTTTTCTAGATCCCAGGCTAATGCTGTCCCTATAGCACATGATACCTTTCAAAATCATTCCTTGATTTAACGTTTGGGTTATTTTAGTATATATAATTTAGAATTGCCTGTTATTTAAGATAGAGCAGTATTAGTTATTAGGTATAAATTAGTTGTAGTTAAAACTATTAGATAATGTTATTAGATATAAAATTACTAGTAAAATGAAAAATCACCTGCTGTATACCTAATTATGAAACAAAGTATACCCTTTATATGATGCCTGTCTTGAAGACTCATCACTTACATGGTTAAATACATTGTATTATTATAGGATAAAATGTCTGATTCTGTTACATAATGCTCATACAAAACACATCTCTGAGGAGAGAAGAATTAAAATGCACTCTAAGTAAGGAATAAGGAAGGAATAAGCCTAAAATTTTTCTAACCATTAATTCAAGAAAATTACTGCATTTCCAGTCACTTCAGGAATTTTACAGAGCCTAAATTCTATGACAATAACTATCATTGGTTGCACTTCCTAAAAAATACTTCAAAATGCTTTGATTAATATTTTGAACTAAAGCTTTCTCTGATCAGGAAAAGACCTATATGAGAGAGTTACAGTTGAAATACCTAGGTTCCACCTTAAGATCAATGTTTTAACTATTCAACTAATTCCATTCATGCTTCTGGATATTATTTGCAAGGTCATGCTTTCCTAGGATATGTGGCTATAATATAGGCTATGAATCAATCCTCCTTTTGTGACTTTTAGTGACATATCATTCATTTTAATTTTGAGAGGTTCCACACATTACTGTAGATTGCCAACATATTTCCTGATGTGCTTTTATCACAAACACATGCAAAAGTGAGGTTACACTTTGCACAACAATAGCAAAATGTATTTTTAGTGCTGTCCCATGTCCTTGAAGACAAGCCTTGTCTTCCTTGAAGCAGGAAAGGATACCCTGTACCTAAGTAAACCTGTTTATGGCTCATCTCCTCAGGGCCAGGTGATTGGGGTTTTGGGTACCTTGAAGCTGACAATTAAACCCTTTCCAAGCTTTAATGATCACAGACTAAATGATAAGCCCACATGCTTCATTTTATCTTAGATAACAGACAGTGTTTTGCTGGACTCTTTCTGAAGATCGTGCACCAACACTGGTCTCTAGGGCACAGTGACTGTGGGGGAGATGAAGGGAGGTAGGGATGGAGGCAGCAGACAGTGAAAGAAAGCTTTTGAAGGCTCTAACTTAGAACTGGTAGAGTTTGGGGGCATCTGCAAATTATACTCATACCTACTACTTTATTTTATCCCATGGGTGTACTATTTCAGAGATAGAAGTATTGGGAGGAGACTGATTTTATAGGAAGGACCTGTAAGTCACCTAGCAAAATCTTCTTGGATTGCATTAATTCAACCTAAAATAGTATAAAGAATGAAAAATTGAGTTTACTTGAGCCCATCTAGAGGTGAGAACTCATTCTTGTATAAGTAAGACAATACCATCTTTGAACAGGCATTGTTAACAGAAACAAAATACTTATTCTGATGTAAAATAAATACATCATCAAGAATGCTTAATATGTGTAGTCACTACAGTTTATTAAAGATTTATTACCTACATAATCTCTAAGAAACATTTTCAGTGTCTCTTTGATGGTAATATTAATCTCAATAATTTATATGTGAGAACAATTGGCCCCTGAAGGGCTAAATGACTTACTCAGTGCCATACAGCTACCTGATGATTGCCTGTGATTTTAATGTAGAGTATTTTTTTCTAATATAGTTAGTATTCCATTATACTAGAGTATTATATTGGGTATAAAAACTCCTGTTATTAAGTGATAAAGCTATTGTTTTAATAAATAAAGAAGATGCTGGGGAGTGAACGGAAAAGAGGGTTCACTACCTTACCTAAAAAAATCAAAGGAGTATAAACTAGTAAATGATCTCCACAGCGGAGGTTATAAGCCTAACCAGGGCCTATTTTTAGCACAGAGCCCTGGGCAATGTTTGCATTTAAATTCTTATAGAGTGAATTCACTAAAATACATAAACATGTAAAATAAAAATTACATAAATCCATATATAGCAAGAACTGAGACCCTTGGTTTTCCAACATCTTCATCTTACATTGTTAAAATGGAGAAATTGATGTAAGAGATTTTCCCAAGGTCCCTGAGCTAGTCAGTGGCAGAAGAGGGAATAGATGTATGTATGTTCTTTACATAGTACTTTTCCTTGGAGCAAAGAGGAAAAGTAGACTTTCCTTCTGTTTTACCCATTGTCCTTTAGCATAAGAGGGAAAACTGCAAAGATGGACACATTTATTAAGGAAACACCAAATCTGAGACATAAAATGTAAAATTATCTTTCCATTAATGCAGAATTGCAGAAGATAGTTTCTGAGGAAGTCAATGATAAAAAAACTGTCCTAATACAAGTGAAGAGTGTAAAATGTTACAGTAGGAGGCAGCTTTTTAGAACTCATGAAAGGAAAGGCAAAGAGTGCCTTCTGTCTGGATGGGAAGCCCCAAAAGCAAGTAACTCAAAACTGCATCACTAAACAGAACATTACCAGAAGCCAAAATCCATCCAATGTCCCCTCCTGTCTCTTTCTACCCTTCAAAGATAATTACTATTTTGGCCTCTAATACTACATATTCATTTCTCTATGTTTAAACTACATTGCGTAGAACAATACAGCATGTATTCTTTGTGTGTAAGTCTCTGGCACATTAGTTTTGAAAATCTATGTCCTTCCTTTAGTAGCTCATAAATGTTTCTCTTAGTAAGAGTTCTACTTTATTTAGTGAAGAAAAAATGACAGACTGTTGTCTCTGTAGATTATAATATTGGGATTCTCTGTTTTTAAAACAACTTTTCAGATATTCTTTGCAACATTCATTTGTGATTTTCATTGCTAAGTTAGTTTACATGACCTCCTAATTTCAAGTAACTAAATGAATCAATTGAATGAAATTCTCTCCACCAACCCCTTTATCTAGAAGAGTTACAGTTCAATATCCCATTCTGCGTCTGTCTTTTCCTGATTGCTAGAGTACCTTCTTTATTTAGGCATGAATGAAAATCTAACAAATACATTTCAGTAGAAACCAGGATTCCTAAAGCTGAGGCAGACTTGGGAAACTGATCCCAAACTCAGTTAACTGATTGACCTCTGTTTCTCTCCCATTCAGGTAAATGAAGATAAGTTCCTTGTGAAGTCAATGAATGAGACAGATCACTCATGGGTGACGGAATTTGTGTTGCTGGGACTCTCTAGTTCCAAGGAGCTCCAACTTTTATTCTTTGTCATATTTTCTCTATTCTACCTAGCAACACTGCTGGGCAACCTTCTCATTATCCTCACTGTGATCCCAGATTCCCGCCTCCATACCCCCATGTATTTTTTGCTTACAAACCTCTCCTTTACAGATACATGTGTTGCCTCTTTTGCTACCCCAAAAATGATTGCAGACTTGTTAGTTGAGCACAAGACTATTTCTTTTGAAGCCTGCATGGCCCAGATTTTCTGTATTCACCTCTTTGGTGGCAGTGAAATGGTGCTCCTTGTATCCATGGCTTATGACCGGTACGTTGCTATATGCAAACCTCTCCACTACATGAGAGTCATGAGCTGGCGTGTGTGTATTACACTGGTCCTCATTCCATGGTCTATTGGCTTTATTCATACTACCAGCCAGTTGGCATTTACTGTTAACTTGCCTTTTTGTGGACCTAATCAGGTAGACAGTTTTTACTGTGACCTCCCTCTAGTGACCAAGCTGGCCTGCGTAGACACGTATGTTGTCAGTTTACTAATTGTTGCAAACAGTGGCTTTCTTTCTATGAGTTCCTTTCTCTTCTTAGTTGTCTCCTACACTGTGATACTTAACACAGTTAGGAATCGCTCTTCTGCTAGCATGGCAAAGGCCCGCTCCAAACTGACTGCTCATATTACTGTGGTCTTGCTGTTCTTTGGACCATGCATCTTCATATATGTGTGGCCCTTCAGTCGTTACTCAGTTGAGAAAGTCCTTGCTGTGTTCTACACCATATTTACTCCCATTTTAAACCCAGTTATCTACACTCTAAGGAATAAGGAAATGAAGGCAGCTGTGGCAAAACTGAGGAGTCGCTATCTGAAGCCAGGCCAAGTTATTGCAGTCATAAGAGATGCTCTTGGGGGGGGCGGAAGATGGCGGCGTGAGTAGAGCAGCGGAAATCTCCTCCCAAAACAACATATATCTATGAAAATATAACAAAGAAAACCCTTCCTAGAATAAAGACCAGAGGACACAGGACAATATCCAGACCACATCCACAACTGAGAGAACCCAGCGCCTCGCGAAGGGGGTAAGATACAAGCCCCGGCCCCGCGGGAGCCGAGCGCCCCTCCCCCCAGCTCCAGGCAGGAGAAGAGCAGGCAGAGCGGGAGGGAGACGGAGCCCAGGGCTGCCGAACACCCAGCCCCAGCCATCCGGGCCAGAGTGCAGGGCCCTCTATACTGGGAAAACAGGGCAGCAAGAACAGTGAGCAGGCACTGGAGGCTGGGCGACAGAGGACATAAGAAAAGCGTGCGACCATTTTTTTTTTTTTTTTTTTTTTTTTTTTTGCCTTTTTGCTGCTTTGTTTTGGCGAGCGCTTTCTGGAAGTCTTAAAGGGACAGGGACCCCAATACTAGGGAAACAGGGCAGAAAGACCGGTGAGCAGAGGCCTGAGGCTGGCACTGGAGAATAAAGAAAAACGAACGACCACCTTTTTTTTTTTTAATAAAAAATTTTTTTTTTTTTTTAATTAAAAAATTTTTTTCTTGTTTTTTTTTGTGGTCATTGTTTTGTTTTGGTGGGTGCTTTTTGGAAGTCTTAAAGGGGCAGGGCGGGTCACTTAATCCAGAGGTAGGGAATCCGGGATCTCTGGGCACCCAAACCCATGGGCTGCAGGGAGCAGGGAGGCCCCTTACGGAGATAAATAGCCTCCGAGCAGTTCCTGCTCCAACGCGACTCCACCATTTTGGAGTAGCTGCCCGAGCCAGGCCACGCCCACAGCAACAGCGGAGATTAACTCCATAGCAGCCGGGCAGGAAGCAGAAACCCTGTCTGCGCGCAGCTGCGCAGCACAAGCCACTAGAGGCCGCTGTTCTCCCAGGAGAGGAGGGCCACAAACCAACAAGAAAGGAAGTCCTTCCAGCCGTCACTCGTCCCAGTTCTGCAGACTATTCCTATCACCATGAAAAGGCAAAGCTACAGGCAGACAAAGATCACAGAGACAACACCAGAGAAGGAGACAGACCTAACCAGTCTTCCTGACAAAGAATTCAAAATAAGAAACATAAACATGCTGACAGAGATGCAGAGAAATACGCAAGAAAAATGGGATGAAGTCTGGAAAGAGATCACAGATGTCAGAAAGGAGATCGCAGAAATGAAACAAACTCTGGAAGGGTTTATAAGCAGAATGGATAGAATGCAAGAGGCCATTGATGGAATCGAAATCAGAGAACAGGAATGCATAGAAGCTGACATAGAGAGAGACAAAAGGATCTCCAGGAATGAAACAATATTAAGAGAACTGTGTGACCAATCCAAAAGGAACAATATCCGTATTATAGGGGTCCCAGAAGAAGAAGAGAGAGGAAAAGAGATGGAAAGTATCTTAGAAGAAATAATTGCTGAAAACTTCCCCACACTGGGGAAGGAAGTAATCAAACAGACCACGGAAATACACAGAACTCCCAAAAGAAAGGATCCAAGAAGGGCAACACCAAGACACATAATAATTAAAATGGCAAAGATCAAGGACAAGGAAAGAGTGTTAAAGGCAGCTAGAGAGAAAAAGGTCACCTATAAAGGGAAACCCATCAGGCTAACGTCAGATTTCTCAACAGAAACCCTACAGGCCAGAAGAGAATGGCATGATATATTTAATACAATGAAACAGAAGGGCCTTGAACCAAGGATACTGTATCCAGCACGACTATCATTCAAATATGACGGTGGGATTAAACAATTCCCAGACAAACAAAAGCTGAGGGAATTTGCTTTCCACAAACCACCTCTACAGAACATGTTACAGGGACTGCTCTAGATGGGAGCACTCCTAGAAGGAGCACAGCACAAAACACCCAAAATATGAAGAATCGAGGAGGAGGATCAAGAAGGGAGAGAAGAAAAGAATGTCCAGACAGTGTATATAACAGCTCAGTAAGCGAGGTAAGTTAGGCAGTAAGATACTAAAGAGGCTAACCTTGAACCTTTGGTAACCACGAATTTAAAGCCTGCAATGGCAATAACTACATATCTTTCAATAGTCACCCTAAATGTTAATGGGTTGAATGCACCAATCAAAAGACACAGAGTAACAGAATGGATAAAAAAGGAAGACCCATCTATATGCTGCTTACAAGAAACTCACCTCAAACCCAAAGACATGGACAGACTAAAAGTCAAGGGATGGAAAAACATATTTCAAGCAAACAACAGTGAGAAAAAAGCAGGGGTTGCAGTACTAATATCAGACAAAATAGACTTCAAAACAAAGAAAGTAACAAGAGATAAAGAAGGACACTACATAATGATAAAGGGCTCAGTCAAACAAGAGGATATAACCATTCTAAATATATATGGACCCAACACAGGAGCACCAGCATATGTGAAACAAATACTAACAGAACTAAAGGGGGATATAGACTGCAATGCATTCATTCTAGGAGACTTCAACACACCACTCACCCCAAAGGATAGATCCACTGGGCAGAAAATAAGTAAGGACACGGAAGCACTGAATAACATAGTAGAGCAGATGGACCTAATAGACATTTATAGAACTCTACATCCAAAAGCAACGGGATATACATTCTTCTCAACTGCACATGGAACATTCTCCAGAATAGACCACATACTAGGCCACAAAAAGAGGCTCAGAAAATTCCAAAAGATTGAAATCCTACCAACCAACTTTTCAGACCACAAACGCATAAAACTAGAAATAAACTGTACAAAGAAAGCAAAGAGGCTCACAAACACATGGAGGCTTAACAACACGCTCCTAAATAATCAATGGATCAATGATCAAATCAAAATGGAGATCCAGCAATATATGGAAACAAATGACAACAACAACACTAAGCCCCAACTTCTGTGGGACACAGCAAAAGCAGTCTTAAGAGGAAAGTATATAGCAATCCAAGCATATTTAAAAAAGGAAGAGCAATCACAAATGAATGGTCTAATGTCACAATTATCGAAATTGGAAAAAGAAGAACAGATGAGGCCTAAGGTCAGCAGAAGGAGGGACATAATAAAGATCAGAGAAGAAATAAATAAAATTGAGAAGAATAAAACAATAGCAAAAATCAATGAAACCAAGAGCTGGTTCTTCGAGAAAATAAACAAAATAGATAAGCCTCTAGCCAGACTTATTAAGAAGAAAAGAGAGTCAACACAAATTAACAGTATCAGAAACGAGAAAGGAAAAATCACGACGGACCCCACGGAAATGCAAAGAATTATTGGAGAATACTATGAAAACCTATATGCTAACAAGCTGGGAAACCTAGGAGAAATGGACAACTTCCTAGAAAAATATAACCTTCCAAGATTGACCCAGGAAGAAACAGAAAATCTAAACAGACAAATTACCAGCAACGAAGTTGAAGAGGGAATCAAAAAACTACCAAAGAACAAAACCCCCGGGCCAGATGGATTTACCTCGGAATTTTATCAGACATACAGGGAAGACATAATACCCATTCTCTTTAAAGATTTCCAAAAAATAGAGGAGGAGGGGATACTCCCAAACTCATTCTATAAAGCTAACATCACCCTAATACCAAAACCAGGCAAAGACCTCACCAAAAAAGAAAACTACAGACCAATATCCCTGATGAACGTAGATGCAAAAATACTCAACAAAATATTAGCAAACCGAATTCAAAAATACATCAAAAGGATCATACACCATGACCAAGTGGGATTCATCCCAGGGATGCAAGGATGGTACAACATTTGAAAGTCCATCAACATCATCCACCACATCAACAAAAAGAAAGACAAAAACCACATGATCATCTCCATAGATGCTAAAAAAGCATTTGACAAAGTTCAGCATCGATTCATGTTAAAAACTCTCAGCAAAATGGGAATAGAGGGCAAGTACTTCAACATAATAAAGGCCATCTATGATAAACCCACAGCCAACATTTTATTGAACAGCGAGAAGCTGAAAGCATTTCCTCTGAGATCGGGAACTAGACAGGGATGCCCACTCTCTCCACTGTTATTTAACATAGTACTGGAGGTCCTAGCCATGGCAATCAGACAAAATAAAGAAATACAAGGAATCCAGATTGGTAAAGAAGAAGTTAAACTGTCACTATTTGCAGATGACATGATACTGTACATAAAAAACCCTAAAGACTCCACCCCAAAACTACTAGAACTGATATCGGAATACAGCAAAGTTGCAGGATACAAAATCAACACACAGAAATCTGTGGCTTTCCTATATACTAACAATGAACCAACAGAAAGAGAAATCAGGAAAACAACTCCATTCACAATTGCATCAAAAAAAATAAAATACCTAGGAATAAACCTAACCAAAGAAGTGAAAGACTTATACTCTGAAAACTACAAGTCACTCTTAAGAGAAATTAAAGGGGACACTAACAGATGGAAACTCATCCCATGCTCGTGGCTAGGAAGAATTAATATCGTCAAAATGGCCATCCTGCCCAAAGCAATATACAGATTTGATGCAATCCCTATGAAACTACCAGCAACATTCTTCAATGAACTGGAACAAATAATTCAAAAATTCATATGGAAACACCAAAGACCCCGAATAGCCAAAGCAATCCTGAGAAAGAAGAATAAAGTAGGGGGGATCTCACTCCCCAACTTCAAGCTCTACTATAAAGCCATAGTAATCAAGACAATTTGGTACTGGCACAAGAGCAGAGCCACAGACCAATGGAACAGACTAGAGAATCCAGACATTAACCTAGACATATATGGTGAATTAATATTTGATAAAGGAGCCATGGACATACAATGGCGAAATGACAGTCTCTTCAACAGGTGGTGCTGGCAAAACTGGACAGCTACATGTAGGAGAATGAAACTGGACCATTGTCTAACCCCATATACAAAATTAAACTCAAAATGGATCAAAGACCTGAATGTAAGCCATGAAACCATTAAACTGTTGGAAGAAAACATAGGCAAAAACCTCTTAGACATAAACATGAGTGATCTCTTCTTGAACATATCTCCCCGGGCAAGAAAAACAACAGCAAAAATGAGTAAGTGGGACTATATTAAGCTGCAAAGCTTCTGTACAGCAAAAGACACCATCAATAGAACAAGAAGAATCCCTACAGTATGGGAGAATATATTTGAAAATGACACATCCGATAAAGGCTTGACGTCCAGAATATATAAGGAGCTCTCACGCCTCAACAAACAAAAAACAAATAACCCAATTAAAAAATGGGCAGAGGAACTGAACAGACAGTTCTCCAAAAAAGAAATACAGATGGCCAACAGACATATGAAAAGATGCTCCACATCGCTAATTATCAGAGAAATGCAAATTAAAACTACAATGAGGTATCACCTCACACCAGTAAGGATGGCTGCCATCCAAAAGACAAACAACAACAAATGTTGGCGAGGCTGTGGAGAAAGGGGAACCCTCCTACACTGCTGGTGGAACTGTAAACTTGTTCAACCATTGTGGAAAGCAGTATGGAGGTACATCAAAATGCTCAAAACAGACTTACCATTTGACCCAGGAATTGCACTCCTAGGAATTTACCCTAAGAACGCAGCAATCAAGTTTGAGAAAGACAGATGCACCCCTATGTTTTTTGCAGCACTATTTACAATAGCCAAGAATTGGAAGCAACCTAAATGTCCATCAATAGATGAATGGATAAAGAAGATGTGGTACATATACACAATGGAATACTACTCAGCCATAAGAAAAGGGCAAATCCAATCATTTGCAGCAACATGGATGGAACTGGAGGGTACTATGCTCAGTGAAACAAGCCAAGCGGAGAAAGAGAAATACCAAATGATTTCACTTATCTGTGGAATATAAGAACAAAGGAAAAACTGAAGGAACAAAACAGCACCAGAATCACAGAACTCAACAATGGACTAACAGGTACCAAAGGGAAAGGGACTGGGGAGGATGGGTGGGTAGGGAGGGATAAGGGGGGGAGAAGTAGGGGGGTATTAAGATTAACATGCATGGGGGGGGTAGGAGAAAAGGGAGGGCTGTACAACACAGAGAAGGCAAGTAGTGATTCTACAACATTTTGCTATGCTGATGGACAGTGACTGTAAAGGGGTTTATAGGGGAGACCTGGTATAGGGGAGAGCCTAGTAAACATAATATTCATCATGTAAGTGTAGATTAGTGATAGCTAAAAAAAAAAAAAAAAAAAAAATGGAGAGTTCCTGTGTGGTAACCTCCAACGAGTTCTACACAAGGGTATAAAGGGCATATAAAAGTGTAGGCAAAGGGTCTGTTTGTGTTTATACAGAGGAACAAAGCCTAATTTGGCTACCCCGAAAATGAACTAAGATACGATATGAAAAAGAACTTCCAACATCTGTACTCTCTGGAAGACTCATGCCAGAAGATGATCATCAATAAACCCCAACAAAGATCCACGCACTGCTACAGCTGTAGATGCACTCATCCCACCAGTTCCTGGACTTGCCATGGGAATGAGGAAGGAGATATCTAAGCTGGCCTGTGCATACAGCAAAACAACAAAATTGGACTGGATCTATACTGTTGGAACTCAACCAAGAATTTGGAGAAGTACAAATTGTAGCGCTCCAAAGTCTTACAACTACAGACTATTTACTGTTAAAAGAACATATGGCATGTGAACAGTCCCCAGGAATGGGTTGTTTTAATTTGTCTGATTTCTCTCAGACTGTTCAAGTTCAGTTGGACAATATCCACCATATCATAGATAAGTTTTCACAAATGCCTAAGGTGCCTAACTGGTTTTCTTGGTTTCACTGCAGATGGCTGGTAATTACAGATATGCTTTGGTTATGTAACTATACTCCTATTATGTTAATGTGTGTGTGCAATTTAAGTAGTAGCTTAAAACCTATACATGCTGAAATTACTCTACAAGAAGATATATCAAAGAAATAATCAATCTTCCCATGTTTTCTTCCGCCTGCTACTTCTATAGCTTTTCTTCTAACTTCCTAATTACAACCCTTAAATAGAATACGTGCCTCATATCAAATTTACCGAGTATCATAATTCTTCCAAGTGGTAAAGATACCTCAAGACAAATGCTGGGCATAGAAGCCACAGGGCATAAATATGCAAAGAAGTAAAAAGCTAACTTTTTCAAACAATAAGGCTTCTCTCTCACTTACCAACTTCACATTTCCCTGTATGGCCCCGGAAGATGACTGGTTAGCCAGAGACGGGTAAGATTCCTCAAGGGAGGAACAACCTAAGACAGGCACAGTCGCAGGGGGGCCATCAGGTGAGAAATTGGGGATCAACAGAGGTGAGGCTTAGAACCTCACCCCCCCATTCTGAGAGAAATCTTCTGCATACGTGGATGTTTTATTGCCCTGGTCTAGCTTGGATTAACACATAGTCTACAGGCACACACCTGATCATCTACATGTGCTCTCTTACAACACTAAACTATGTTTTCTACCTTTATCTTGTATCTACCTACCACGTCAGCATTTTATTAAAAATAATAATAATAAAGAGAGAAATGTGGTATCTACATATAAATCAAGTATAAAAACCAAATGAGTATTCATATTTGAACTGACTGTTTAGAGTTCATAATGCATGAGCAAAACCGAAAGTTTCTGTGGTGACTGCCCTTGTACTGTTCACTATGTAACTTATTCATTATGTAAGAATTTGTTCTCCATGTAAGAACTTGTTTGTTATGCCTCAGAAGATTGGAGACTGACAAAAATTAGGCTTGGGGTGGATTAATGATTGTGCATTGAGCATTGACTCCCCTATACAGAATTTTATTGTCGTTAACAACCATTTGATCAATAAATATGAGAGATGCCCTCACAAAAAAAAAAAAAAAAAAAAAAAAAAAAGGACAGACTTCCAATGGTAAAATAAATTAGTAACCGGGATGTAATGTATAGCATAAGGAATATAGTCAAGATATTGTAACAGCCTGGTAGGGTGATAGCTGGTACCTAGAATTATGTATATAAATGTTCTACCACTGTGTTGTACACTTGACACTCATGTAATGTAATACTGTGTGTCAACTACCCTTCAATAAAAAATAATTATTAAAAAAAAAAATAGAGATGCTCTTTTCTTGGAAACAAAGTAAACTTAATATACTGTTACCACTGTAGCCATGTCTCTTGCCAGTTACAAATGGAATCACTGTGAACTTAAAGCAAGTCATTTCAACCAGTGGGGAGGGTTAAAGAGGAATGATGACAACAAAAATCATAGTATGATCCTTAGTGATTTTCATATTCTCTTCATCCCTGTGTGCTTTTCTCCTTTATCCTTCTATTTCTTACTATTTAATTTTAAACTTTTTAAGACATAGACTTTAAAGGCACTGAGAAAGGGCTTTTAATTGTATGTCAAAAATAAACTGTACCTCTCTCAAAATAATACTGCTTAGGTCCCAATTGTAGTAAATCGCTATTCCTGTACTGAAAACTGATGGAATTTAGGTAAAAAAAAAAGATTACCTCTGAAATTTATATCTTTTTTATATCTATTATATGATCATTTTTTGTAACATTTAAAAATAAATTTTAAAATAAAGTTCTTAATTCCAAGGAATTTGGTGAAGGGGTAATATTATAATATCATGTTTAAGAATTTGGTTCCAGATTCAGCTCCTGGTTGCAACCCCCATTCAAACACTTCGTAGTTTTACAGTATTGCCTTCAGAAGGTTTCTGCATATCTCTGACTTCAGTGGAACTGCAAATGGTTGTGATGATGCAATGAATTAGTGTGGAACAAGCAATATGCATATTGTTAGCAAAGAGTCACAGCCTAAAAAGGTTACATACTCTTTTCAATATGCTATGAAGACCTAATACAGTTTCTTTAAAAAAAAATCAATTTATTGGGGGTGTAACTGGCATGAAAAAGTTGGGCATATTTAATATATACAATTTCATGATGCAAGTAAGTGTACATGAGTGAATCCATCATCCCTTTCCCCCATGGGATTTCCTCCTGGTGAAGGAGTTGAATGGATAACAGACCAGTTGCTTTAATTTCTTTCTCTTACACACTAACAAGCATAACTTTCAGGAAGCAACAATCACCATAAAAAATGTTCCTATTAGAACACTTTAATTGTACTAATATATCACAAAATTTTTTAAAATCTAACAAATATTAATGTTAAAAAATAAAGGAAGGCCAATTATATCAATTATCTAAAATATGGGTTTCACAAATTTATATATAAAAGTATGAAAATTATGCAACATATAAAAGGAAGCAAAGAAAATACTGAACAGAAGCTTTGAAAACACTGTCAATCATTTAGATGCATTAGCCTTTTTCTATATATATCTTCTCTATGTATTTAAGAGAAGTAATTAGCATATATTACAACAATTTTATGAACTCTATGCCTCCTTTTACTCCATGTTCCAAAATTTGCCTATTTTTCTCATCTTTCTCAAAAATCTATTTTCCATTCAGTATTCCTGCTAAGAGTCAGTGCTTTTAATGTCTCTGAGAGGTATCACTTGATAAAAATTGTGTGAACAATTTGCCTTAAAAAGATTAGATCAACATTTGGCAATTTTAAGGAATAATCAAATAGGTTATTGAAAATGTGTGAGACAATATATTCAAGAAAACCAAAATTGTAAAATAAGAAATAAATGGCCAGAGAATTAAAGATGGCTGTGTGAAAGGAGAGATAGAGGCTTCCTCCTAAAACCGTATACAATTAGAAAATATAGTTGGTGCAACTAATCCTGAGAGAGCAACAAGAAAGAGGATGGTGTCAGACTGCATACACCTGGAGAAAAGAGCAGACCTTACAGAACAGGGTAACGTACCAAAGCTGTGGCCGGGCGGGACCCAAGGCCTTCCCACACATCAGCTCACTGGTGGGAGGAAGAGAAACAAAGCAGTGAGGGAGTGAAGGCTTGGGACTGCTGAATACCTAGCTCCAGAGATCTGCACTGGGAGCACAAACCTACATTTCATGGTGCTTTCACGATACTCATGTGATAACGGGATTTGAAAGTTAATACAGGCAGAATTCCTGGGGAGACTAAGATTCCAGTCACTTGTGGAAAGCAGGGATCCATATCCGCCTGCTCTGGGACAAAAGCTTATAGCTGTGTGCTCGGCCCACTGCTTCAGGCAGTGGAGACAGGCATAGCAGCCGGGAAATAGGAAACAGCTCTTTCCTTTCCCCAGGCACCAATACCACTACCTGCAACCCCCGACATTGCTTCACGGGCTGAGCAGCTCCATAATAAAGTTTCTGGACACTAGAGGGCACCATATACAAATATGAAACACCAAAGAAACATGGTCCAGAGTAAAATTAATATAACTCTGGAGAAACACTTAAATGACATGGACTTGATGACACTTCCTGAAAGGTAGTTCAAAATAAAAATCATCAACATGCTAATGGAGGTACAGAAAGATATCCAAGAACTCAGGAATGAATTCCGATCAGAGATTCAATCATTGAAGAGCATGATGGAGTGTATTAAAAGCAGGTTGGATACAGTGGAGGATACAATAAATGAAACAGAAACTAGGGAAGAGGAAAACTAAGAAGCTGAGGCACAAAGAGAAAAAAGGATCTCTAAGATTGAAAGAATATTGAGAGAACTGTGTAACCAATCCAAATGGAACAATATTCGCATTATAGGGATACCAGAAGAAGAAGAGAGAGAGAAAGGGACAGAAAGCATCTTTGAAGAGGTAGTTGCTGAAAACTTCCTCAATCTGGGAAAGGAAATAGTCTCTCAGGCCATGGAGATCCACAGATCTCCCAAAACAAGGGACCCAAGGAAGACAACACCAACACATATAGTAAAAAAATTGGCAAAGAACAAGGATAAGGACAGACTATAAAAATCAGCCAGAGAGAGAAATAAGGTCACATACAAAGGAAAGCCCATCAGACTTCTCATCAGAAACCTTACAGGCCAGAAAGGAGAGGCATGATGTATTTAATACAATGAAGTAGAAGGGACTGACACCAAGATTACTTTATCCAGCTAGATTATCATTTAAATTTGAAGGAGGGATTAAACAATTTCCAGATAAGCAAAAGCTGACTGAATTTACCTCCCACAAACCACCTCTACAGTCTGTTTTGGAGGGACTGCTATAGATGGAAGTGTTCCTAAGGTTTAGTAGCTGTCACCAGAGGAAATAAAACCACAGTAAAGAAAGTAGAACAGCTAATTACTAATCAAATTCAAAATTAAATTAACTATCCCCAAAGTCAATCAAGGGATAGACAAAGAATACAAAATATGATACCTAATATAAAAAGAATGGAGGAGAAAGAAAAAGGAGGAGGAAAAGAAAAGAACCTTTAGATTGTGTTTGTAACAGCATATTAAATGAGTTGTTAGACTCTTAGATAGCAAGGAAATTAATCTTGACCCTGTGGTAACCATGAATCTAAAGCCTGCAATGGCAATAAGTACATATCTATCGATAATCACCATAAATGTAAATGGACTGAATGCACCAATGAAAAGACATAGAGTCACTGAATGGATAAAAAAAAAAAAACACCCTTCTATATGCTGCCTACAAGAGACTCACTTTAAACTGAAAGACATACACAGACTAAAAGTGAAGGGATGGAAAAAGATATTTCATGCAACTAACAGAGAGAAAAAAGCAGGAGTTGCAGTACTTGTATCAGACAAAATAGACTTCAGAACACAGAAATTAAAAAGAGACAAAGAAGGATGTTACATAATGATAAAGGGGTCAATCCAACAAGAAGATATAATCATTATAAAGATCTATGCTCCCAACACAGGAGTACCCATATATGTGGAATAAATACTAACAGAATTAAAAGGGGAAATAGAATGCAATGCATTCATTCTAGTAGACTTCAACACACCACTTACTCCAAAGGACAGATCAAGCAGACAGAATATAAGTAAGGAGACAGAGACACTGAACAACACAATAGAACAGATGGACTTAACAGACATCTACAGAACTCTACACCCAAAAGCAAAAGAATACAAAGTCCTCTCAAGTGCACATGGAATATTTTCAAGAATAGATCATATACTAGGCCACAAAAAGAGCCTCGTAAATTCAAAAAGATATAAATTGTACCAACCAGTTTCTCCGATCACAAAGGTATGAAACTAGAAATAAACTATGCAAAAATAATGAAAAATTCTACAAACACATGGAGGCTTCAGAACATGCTCCTAAATAACAAGTGGATCAATTACCAAATAAAAACAGAGATCAAGCAATATATGGAGGCAGATGACAACAATAATTCAACACCACAAAATCTGTGGGAAGCAGCCAAGGCTATGCTAAGAGGAAAGTATATTGCAATACAGGCCTACCTCAAGAATGAAGAACAATCCCATATAAACAGTCTAAACTCACAATTAATGAAACTAGATAAAGAAGAACAAATGAGGCCCAAAGTCAGCAGAAGCAGGAACATCATAAAGATTAGAGCAAAAATAAATAAAATTGAGAAGAATAAAACAATAGAAAGGATCAAATAAAGCAAGAGCTGGATCTTAGAGAAAATAAACAAAATAGATAAACCCCTAGCCAGACTTATCAAGAAAAAAAGAGAGTCTACACACATAAATAGAATCAGAAATGAGAAAGGAAAAATCACCACAAGCACCACAGAAATACAAAGAATTATTAGAGACTACTATGAAAAATTATATGGTAACAAACTGGATAAAATAGAAGAAATGGACAACTTCCTAGAAAAATACAACCTTTCAAGGATGACCAAGGAAGAAACAGGAAATCTGAACAGACCAATTACCAGCAATAAAATTGAACTGGTAATCAAAAACGTACCTAAGAACAAAACTCCTAGATTAGCTTCACCGCCGAAATTTATCAAACATTTAGTGAAGACCTAATACCCATTCTCCTTAAAGTTTCCCAAAAAATAGAAGAGGAGGGAGTACTTCCAAACTTATTCTATGAGGCTAGCATCACTCTAATACCAAAGCCAGGCAAAGACACCACAAAAAAAGAAAATTACAGATCAATATCCCTGATGAACATAGATGCAAAAATACACAACAAAATATTAGCAAACTAAATTCATAAATACATCAAAAAGATCATACATCTTGATCAAGTAGGATTTATTGCAGTGATGGTACAACATTCGAAAATCCACCAATATCATCCACCACATCAAGAAAAAGAAGGATGAAAACCACATAATCATCTCCATAGATGATGAAAAAGCATTTGACAAAATTCAACATCCATTCATGATAAAAACTCTCAAAAAATGGGTATAGAGGGCAAGAAACTCAACATAATAAAGGCCATTTATGACAAACCCACAGCCAACATCAAACTTAACAGTAAAAAGCTGAAAGATTTTCCTTTAAGATTGGGAACAAGACAGGGATGCCCACTATCCCCACTTCTATTCAACATAGTACTGGAGGTCCTAGCCACAGCAATGAGACAACACAAAGAAATAAAAGGCATCCAGATTGGCAATAAAGAAGCTAACTGTCCCTGTTTGCAGAAGAAATGATATTGGACATAAAAAACCCTAAAGAATACACTCCAAAACTACTAGATCTAATATCTGAATTCAGGAAAGTTGCAGAACACAAAATTAATACAAAGAAATCTGTAGCATTCCTATACACTAACAATAAACAAGGAGAGAGAGAAATCAGGAAAACAATTCCATTCACAACTGCATCAGAAAGAATAAAATATCTAGGAATGAACCTAACCAAGGAAGTGAAAGACCTATACTCTGAAAACTACAAGACACTCACGGGAGAAATTAAATAAGACACCAATAAAAGGAAACACATCCCGTGCTCATGGATAGGAAGAATTAATCTTGTCAAAGTGGCCATCCTGCCTAAAGCAATCTGTAGATTCAATGCAATTCTTATCAAAATACCAACAGCATTCTTCAGCGAACTAGAGAAAATCATCCTAAAATTCATAGGGAACCACAAAAGACCTCGAATAGCCAAAACAATCCTGAGAAGGAAGACTAAAGCAGGGGGAATTAGGCCCCCCAACTTCAAGCTCTACTACAAAGCCACAGTAATCAAGACAATTTGGTACTGGCACAAGAACAGACCCATAGACCAATGGAAAAGACTAGAGAGCCCTGATATAACCCTAACTATATAAGGTCAATTAATATATGATAAAGGAGCCTTGGACATACAATGGGGAAATGACAGCCTCTTCAACAGCTGGTATTGTCAAAACTGGACAGCTACATGCAAGAGAATGAAACTGGATTATTGTTTAACCTCACACACAAAGGTAAACTCGAAATGGATTAAAGACTTGAATGTAAGTCATGAAACCATAAAACTCTTAGAAGACAACATAGGCAAACATCTCCTGAATACCAGCATGAGCAACTTCTTCCTGAATCCATCTCCTCGAGAAAGGGAAACAAAAGCAAAAATGAACTCAAGGGACTACATCAAACTAAAAAGTTTTTGTATGGCAAAGGACATCATCAACAAAACAAAAAGGCATCCTAGAGTATGGGAGAATATATATGTAAATGACATATCCAACAAGGGGTTAACATCCAAAAAATATAAATAACTTACACACTTCAACACCCAAAAAGCAAATAACCCGATTAACAAATGGGCAGAGGATATGAAGAGACAGTTCTCCAAAGAAGAAATTCAGATGGCCAACAGACACATGAAAAGATGTCCCACATCACTAATCATCAGGGAAATGAAAATTAAAACCACAGTGAGATATCACCTCACACCAGTAAGGATGGCTGGCATTGAAAAGACTAAGAACAACAAATGCTGGCAAGGATGCAGGGAAATGGGAACCCTCCTACACTGCTGGTGGGAATGTAAGCCAGTTCAACCATTGTGGAAAGCAGTGTGGAGGTTCCTCAAAAAACTAAAAATAGAAATACCATTTGACCCCAGAATCCCACTCTTAGGAATTTACCCAAAGAATACAAGTTGTCAGATTCAAAAAGACATATGCAACCCTATGTTTATTGCAGCACTTTCTACAATAGCCAATATATGGAAGCAACCTAAATGTCCACCTGTAGGTGACTGGATAAAGAAGATGTGGTACACACACACAATGGAATACTATTCAGCCATAAGAAAGAAACAAATCCTACCATTTGCAACAACATGGGTGGAGATGGAGGATATTATGCTCAGTGAAATAAGCCAGGCAGAGAAAGAGAAATGCCAAATGATTTCCCTCATTTGTGGAGTATAACAATGAAGCAAAACTGAGGTAACAAAATGGCAGCAGACTCAGAGACTCCAAGAATGAACTAGTGGTTACTAAAGGGGAGGGATGTGGGAGGGCAGGTGGGGAGGGAGGGAGAAGGGGACTGAGGAGTATTATGTTTAGTACACATGGTGTGGGGGATCATGGGGAGAACATTGTATCACAGAAAAAGCACATAGTCGATCTCTGGCAACTTGCTGCGCTGATGGACAGTGACTGCATTTTGTTCAATGGTGGGAATTGATAATATGGGTGCATGTAGTGATCACATTGTTTTTTCATGTGAAACCTTCATAAGAGTGTATATGAATTATACCTTATTAAAAATGAAAAAATAAAATAAAATGATAAATGAATTGGACATTTGGGGAAAAAAATTACCTGCATTGAAAAATAATATAAACACCCAGAGGAGTAATTTTTGTGACCTTGGATTAATCAGTGATTTCTTACATCAAAAGCACAAATTACAAAATAAAGAAGTGGATGAAAGAAAAAACTTCAAAGAATATACTTAAGAAAGGAAAAAGAAAACCTAAGGATGGGGAAGAAATAGTTGGAAATTATATATCTGATAAGGGATTTATATATAAAAAATACACTAACATCTTCTACAAGTCAACAAGATAAAGACAAACTCAATTTAAAGATTGTCAAAGGATTTGGTACATGTTTTTCCAACAAACAAAATAGACACATGACAAGATGATCAACATCATTAGTCATTAGGCAAAACGCTAATGAAAACCACGTAAGATATCACTTTGTACTTGCTAGGATGGCTAAAGGCAAAACAAAACAAAACAAAAAACAGAAAATATCAAGTGCTGGTGAGGATATGCATATAACTGAAATCCGCATTACATACATTGCCAATGTTACAGACAAATGGTGAAGCTTCTTTGGAAAACATTCCGACACTTCCTCAAAATATTTAATTTACAGTTAACAGTAGTACAGAGAAATTCTACTCTCAGGAATATACCCTAGGAAAGTGAAAATGTATTCACATAAAAATCATGACTGTTCACAGCAGCATTTTTCATAATAACCACAAAATAGAAACAATTCAAATGCCTATCAGTGGCTGAATAGACAAACTGAATGTGGTATGTCCAAATGATGGGAATATCATTCCTCCATAAAAAAAGAATGAAGTACTGATACATGCTACAATATAAGCAAATGCTGTAAACATTATGCTACTGAAAGAAGCCATTCATAAAGGCCACATACTGCATGTTTCCATTGTATGATGTCTAGACTAGACAAATACACAGAAATGAAAAGGGGTTGCTGGGACTTGAGAGTGGAGAGTGATTGTTAGTGGGAACAGGGTTCTTTGTGGGATGAGGAAAATTCTAGTGAGAGGAAAGATGCTAGTGTTCTTCAGACAGTTGGCAGGTGCAAACCAAGCAACTTATGAATTGCAACAGAACCTGGCAGTTCCTTGCTGTTCCATTCTAAGCCACAATGGGCAAATATGACCTATCAGGAAAAGCCAAATCATGCCAGCATACCTTTCAAAAATATTTCTTAAAAGTGAACATATAATGGAAAAGCATTAATGGTAACCTTCTGGATCTAAATACTATGAGTATTATCAATATATCTCACTGAGAAAGTGAGAAGAAATATAACTATGAAAAATCAACTTGCATAGGAAAGTGAATACATCTTGTCATGTTTTCATATTGACACAATAATTAACATTTAAATATTATTTTCTAAATATAACATACATAACTTTTGGTTCACCTGAGAAAATTTTAGTAATAAATGTAAAATATAAGACAGATTGTGTGTTCACATGTGTGTGTGTGAGAGAGTGAGAAAGAAAATATGAGAAAGAGACTAGCAGAAAAATGTTAACTGGTATTAAATCTGAATGCCAGCAAGATGAGTGATTATTTTTTCGTTGATCATTTTTACTTGAATTTGAAAATTTTTACTATTAATATATTTTCCCTAATACTAAAAAATGAAGAGATGGATACCATTAACCTTATAAATATTTTATTATATTTGAATATATTCCTCCTCCCCCAAAAGCCTTTCTTCTAATTCAGTGAATACAACTGAATATCAATCTTTTAATTACATATTTTCTATACATTATTTACATTGTGAACACAATTTCTTCAAAGAATTATTCCATGACTTTAAATAAATAGGAATAAAATACTGAATAACTTTCTCAGAGTCACCTTCACATTCTTGTTTTCCTGAGGTTTACAATTGATATTAGTTGGTACCAACTATAAGCAATTGTATACAAGGATCCTTAATTTTAGGTCAAGCAGTTACTGAGTAAGGATGGAATGAATAAAGCCAAGAGTTATATTTCGTGTTTATGACTTAAAAATACAAGGAAGAGAGAGATTAAAGATGGTGGGAGGAGAGATTGTATATCAGTGACACGTTAATAAAAAGATACATGGAAGAGAATGATGTTGCATATTTTTTGTTCTGTTTGGGTAAGAAATATGTCAAGCTGATTTGAGGACAATATCCAATAAAATTAAATACTGCTTATAACTGAATATAGCTTGTTTTAGGCTATGGCAAATATTCCAATATCTAATTAAGAATATATGAAGTAAAGGGAGGAGCCAAGATGGCAGTGGGGGGTAGTTCAGTGGAAATCTCCTGCCAAAAACATATATATATTTGAAAATACAACAAATACAACTATTCCTAAAGAGACACCTGTACATACAGTACAAAAGCCAGGTTACATCTACATCTGCGAGAACTTAGCATCATATGAAGTGGGTAAGACATAAGCTGTGGTCCAGCAGGACCCAAACACCCTCCTATCCCAGACCCAAGCAGGAAGAAAGGAGTCAAAGCAGGTATGGAGTGAAATCCCAGGACTGCTAAACAACCAGCTGTAGAAATCTGCACCAGGAGCACAGACACACAGTGCACGGGGTGCTGAATATTAGAGAAATGGGAAAGCAAAACCTGCGAGCACATCCCCACAACTGGTACCCCTGAGACAAAAGAAAAGTAAGTGTTTTTTTGCAAGTCTTAAAGGGACAGGGACCTCACAGCTGGATGAAGTCATCCCGACACACATACCCTAGCACCTGGGAATCCGAGGAACTCTAGGTGACCTAACCCCCTAAGCGGCAGTGCAGCTCTGAAATCCCTCACAGTGATAAGCATCCTGCCAGTCACTGCCCCAACCGGCACGGACCCTGACACAATGGCCCACTAGTGGGAGAGTGGCACTGTGTCCTGGGGGAGGTGGCACCAGAGGGGCCCTGGAGCACGTATGTGAGCATGCAGTGGTGGTGGCTGAGAGGCCCGGGGCATGCCTGTGTGGGCTGACAGCAGCGGCAGCAACAGAGCAGCCCACGCAAGCCCACGGCAGTGGCACCTGAGCGGCCCAGGACAGGCCCACATGGGCCACCAGCAGCATTGACACAGTGGGCCACAGGAGCCCATGGTAGCGGCGACAAAGGGGGCTGGGAGCGGCCAGCGCAAGCTCGTGGTGCTAGTGCCAGAGGGGACCAGGAGTGGTCTGTGCGAGCCTGCTGCAGAGGTGACCGAGCAGCCAGTGTGCACCTGGGGCAGCAGCACCAGAGGGGCATGGGAGAGGCCCATGTGAGCCCATAGTGGTGCCACAGGGGCCTGGGAGCAGCCCATGAGAGCCAGCGATGGTAGCAGAGGAGCAGCCCAGGAGAAGCTGCAATACCAGCAGCTGCCCAGCCAGGTGCACAGCTGCCTGAGCTGGACCAAAAGGCTGCTGTTGGCACACAGCTGCCCAGCAGAGTTGCTGTTTGGTGGGAGAGCACACGCAGAGCACCTGCCACTAAATGCAGAGCTCTGCGCTACTCTGATGGAGACCCCGCCCACCGAAGCTAAGGAGATTAACCCGGAAGCTGCTCCAGGAGTGCAGGTAACTGACACAGAAGCGGAGAAGGGCAAGGTGACCGGCAAGGAGAAAAGGACATTGTTATCCCAGCGGACACATGCACTGCTGGCCTACGGCTACCTCTATCACCATGAAAAGGCAGAAGAATTTAGTCTAGTCCAAAATAGTCCAGACAACCCCTGAGAGAGGGAAGAGGGAGATAGACCAAGCCAATCTCCCCAAAAAGGAATTCAAAATAAAGGTCATAACCAGGCTGAAGAATCTTCAGATAAATATTTAAGAGCTAAGGGATGAAGTCTGGAGCAAGATTACAGAAATGAAGCAATCTCTGGAAGGACTTAAGAGCAGACTGCATGAGGTGCAAGAGGCCATTAATGGAATAGAAATCAGAGAACAGGAATGCATAGAACCTGACACAGAGAAAGATAAAAGGATCTCCAGGAAAGAAACAATATTAAGAGAACCGTGTGACCAATCCAAACGGAACAATATTTGCATTATAGGGGTACTAGAAGAAGAGAGAGAAAAAGGGATAGAAAGGGAATTTGAAGAAATAATTTCTGAAAACGTCCCCAAACAGAGGGAGGAAATACTTGCTCACACCACGGAAGCACACAGAACTCCCAACAGAAGAGACTCAAAGAGGACAACACCAAGACACATAAAAATTAAAATGACAAAGATCAAGGACAAGGAGAGAGTATTAAAATCACCTAGAGAGAGGAAAAAGGTCACCTACAAAGGAAAACCAATCAGGCTATCATCAGACTTCTCAACAGAAACCTTACAGGCCAGAAGAGAATAGCATTATATTTAATGGAATGAAACAGAAGGGCCTTGAACCAAGAATACTGTATCCAGTGTGATTATCATTTAAATATTAAGGAGGGATTAAACAATTCCCAGACAAGCAAAAGTTGAGGGAATTTGCCCCCCACAAACCACCTCTACAGGGTATTTTAGAGGGACTGCTCTAGATGGAAGCACTCCTAAAGCTAAACAGATGTCACCAGAGAATATAAAATAACAGCAAAGAAAGAAGACCAACCAAATACTAACTAAAGACAAAAAATAAAATCAACTACCCACAAAAGCAGTCAAAGGAAACACAAAAGAACACGTAAAAAAACACCCAACATATGAAGAATGGAGGAGGAGGAGGAGGAATAAGGAGAGAAATAATCACCAGACAGTGTTTATAATACCTCAATAAGCAATGTAAGTTAGACAGTAAGATACTATAGAACTTAACCTTGAACCTTTGGTAACCACGAATCTAAAGCCTGCAATGGAAATAAGTACATATTTTTCAATAATCACTCTAAATGTAAATGGACTGAATGCACCAATCAAAAGACACAGAGTAATAGAAAGGATAAAAAAGCAAGACCCATATATATGCTGCTTACAAGAGAATCACCTCAAACCCAAAGACATGCACAGATTAAAAGTCAAGGGATGGAAAAAGATATTTCATGAAAACAGCAGGAAGAAAAAAGCAGGTGTTGCAGTACTAGTATCACACAAAATAGACATCAATAGAAAGAAACTAACAACAGATAAAGAAGGACATTACATATTGATAAAGTGATCAGTCCAACAAGAGAATATAACCATTATAAATATACATGCACCCAATACATGAGCACCAGCATATGTGAAACAAATACTAACAGAATTAAAGGAGGAAATAGAATGCAATGCATTCATTTTGGGAGACATCAACACACCACTCACTTCAAAGAATAGATTCACAAAACAGAAAATAAGTAAGGATACAGAGGCACTGAAGAGCACATTGGAACATATGGACCTAATAAACATCTATAGAACTCTACATCCAAAAGCAACAGGATAAAGATTCTTCTCAAGTGCACATGGAACATTTTCCAGAATAGACCACATACTGGGCCACAAAACGAGCCTAAAAAATTCAAAAGGACTGAAATTCTACCAACCAACATTTCAGAGCACAAATGTATAAAACTAGAAATAAATTGTACAAAGAAAACAAAAAGGCTCACAAACACATGGAGGCCTAACAACATGCTCCTAAATAATTAATGGATCAATGACCAAATTCAAATAGAGATAAAGTAATATATGAAAACAAATGACAAAAACAACACAAAGCCCCAACTTCTGTGGGACACAGCAAAAGCAGTCATAAGAGGAAAGTATATAGCAATCCAGGCATATTTAAAGAAGGAAGAACAATCCCAAATGAATAGTCTAAAGTCAAAATTATTGAAATTGTAAAAAGAAGAACAAATGAGACCTAAAGTCAACAGAAGGAAGGACATAATAAAGATCAGAGAAGAAATAAATAAAATAGAGAATAATAAAACAATAGAAAAAAATCAATGAAACCACAAGCTGCTTCTTTGAGAAAATAAAGAAAATAGATAAGCGTCTAGCCAGACTTATTAAGAGAAAAAGAGAACTAACACAAATTAACAGACTCAGAAACGAGAAAGGAAAAATCACGATGGACCCCATAGAAATACAAAGAATTATTAGAGAATACTATGAAAACCCTATATGCTAACAAGCTGGAAAACCTGGAAGAAATGGAGAACTCCCTAGAAAAATACAACCTTCCAAGACTGACCAAGGAAGAAACAGAAAATCTAAACAAACCAATTACCAACAAAGAAATTGAAGCGCTAATCAAAAAACTACCTAAGAACAAAATCCCTGAGCCAGATGGATTTACCTCAGAATTTTATCAGACATATAGAAAAGACATAATACCCATTCTACTCAAAGTTTTCCAAAAAATAGAAGAGGAGAGAATACTCCCAAACTCATTCTATGAAGCCAACATCAACCTAATACCAAAGCCAGGCAAAGACCCTACCAAAAAAGAAAACTACACACAAATATCCCTGATGAACGTAGATGCAAAAATACTCAACAAAATATTAGCAAACTGAATTCAAAAGTATATCAAAAGGATCATACACCATGACCAAGTGGGATTAATCCCAAGGATGCAAAGATGGTACACCATTCAAAAATCTGTCAACATCACCCACCATATAAACAAAAAGGACAAAAACCACATGATCATCTGCACAAATGCTAAAAAGCACTCAACAAACCCATTCATGATAAAAAGTCTCAACAAAATGGGCATAGAGGACAAGTACCTAAATATAATAAAGGCCATATATGATAAACCCACAACTAACATCATACTGAACAGCGAGAGGCTGAAAGTTTTTCCTCTGAGATCGGGAACAAGACAGGGATGCCCACTATCCCCACTGTTATTCAATACAGTACTGGAGGTCCTAGAGAATGCAATTAGACAAAACAAAGATATACAAGGAATCCAGATTGGTAAAGAAGAAGTCAAACTGTCACTATTTGCAGATGACATGATATTGTACATAAAAAACCCTAAAGACTCCACTCCAAAACTACTAGAACTATATCGGAATTCAGCACAGTTGCAGGATACATACTTAAGACAGAGAACACTGTGGCTTCCCTATATACTAACAATGAACTAATTGAAATAGAAATCAAGAAAACAATTCCATTCACAATTGCATCAAAAAGAATAAAATACCTAGGAATAAACCTAACCAAGGAAGTGAAAGACCTATACCCTAAAAAATATAAGACACTTTTAAGAGAAATTAAAGAAGATACTAACAAATGGAAACTCATCTGATGCTCTTGGCTAGGAAGAATTAATATCATCAAAATGGCCATCCTGCCCAAAGCAATATACATATTCGATTCAGTCCCTATTAAATTACCAACATCTTCAATGAACTGCAAAAAATTGTTCTAAAATTCATATGGAACCACCAAAGACCTCGAATAGCCAAAGCAATCCTGAGAAGGAAGAATAAAGTGGGGGGAAGTTCTCGCTCCCCAACTTCAAACTCTACTACAAAGTCAAAGTAATCAAGACAATTTGGTACTGGCACAAGAACAGACCTACAGACCAGTGGAACATAATAGAGACTCCAGAAATTATCCCAAACATATATGGTCAATTAATATTTGATAAAGTAGCCATGGACATACAATGGGGAAATGACAGCGTCTTCAACAGGTGGTGCTGCCAAAACTGGACAGCTACATGTAAGAGAATGAAACTGGATCACTGTCTAACTCCATACACAAAAGTAAATTCAAAATGGATCAAAAACCTGAATGTAAGTCATGAAACCATAAAACTTTTAGAAAATAACATAGGCAAAAATCTCTTGGACATAAACATGAGTGACTTCTTCATGAATATATCTCCTCAGGCAAGGGAAACAAAAGCAAAAATGCACAAGAGGGACTATATCAATATGAAAAGTTTCTGTACAGCAAAGGACACCACCAATAGAACAAAAAGGTATCCTACAGTATGGGAGAATATATTCATAAAGGACAGATCCAATAAAGATCTGACATTCAAAATATATAAAGAGCTTATGCACCTCAACAAACAAAAAGCAAATAATCCAACTAAAAAATGGGCAGCGGAGCTGAATGTTCAGTTCTCTAAAGAAGAAATTCAGATGGCCAACAGACACATGAAAAGATGCTCCACATTGCTAATCATCAGAGAAATGCAAATTAAGACCACAATGAGATATCACCTCACACCAGTAAGGATCGCCACCATCCAAAAGATAAACAACAACAAATGTTGGCAAGGTTGCAGAGAAAGGGGAACCCTCCTGCACTGCTGGTGGCAATGTAAATTAGTTCAACCATTGTGGAACTCAGTCTGGAGATTGCTCAAAATGCTCAAAATAGAAAAACCATTCGACCCAGGAATTCCACTTCTTGGAATTTACCCTAAGAATGCAGCAGCCCAGTTTGAAAAAGACAGATCCACCACTCTGTTTATCACAGCACTATTTATAATAGCCAAGAAATGGAAGCAACCTAAGTGTCCATCAGTAGATGAATGGATAAAGAAGATGTGGTACATATACACAATGGAATATTATTCCGCCATAAGAAGAAAACAAATCCTACAATTTGCAACAACATGGATGGAGCTAGAGGGTATTATGCTCAGTGAAATAAGCCAGGCAAAGAGAGACAAGTCCAAATGATTTCACTCATATGTGGAGTATAAGAACAAAGAAAAACTGAAGGAACAAAACAGCAGCAGAATCAGAGAACCCAAGAATGGACTAACAGTTACCAAAGGGAAAGAGATTGAGGAGGATGGGTGGGAATGGATGGATAAGGGCAGGGAAAAAGAAAGGGAGCATTACAATTAGCATGTGTAGTTGGGGGGCATGTGGAGGGCTGCGCAACACAAAGAAGACAAGTAGGGATTCTGCAGCATCTTACTATGCTGATGGACAGTGATTGTAATGGGGTTTGTGTGGGGGACTTAGTGAAGTGGGGAGCCTAGTAAGTAAACATAATGTTCTTCATGTAACTGTAGATTAATGATACCAAAATTAAAAAATTAAAAAATAAAGAATATATTAGCTCAATATTAAAATTTAAAAAATGTATTAGATTTCATATTACAATTCCACTCTTTAGTGAAATGTGCTCTTAGAATTACTATATAAGAGCTTAGAGAGAAAAAGATGGTGCCATAAGTAGAGTGTCAGAAAAGTCCCAAAACCACATATATTTTGAAAGTACAGCAAATAAAACTATTACTAAAAGAGTGACCAGAAGTAAGAGTACAGCAGCCAGTCTACATGTGGGGGAAGTTTACATCTCAATGGAAAAGGGTAAAGTAAAAAGCCATGACCTGGTGAAACCCGAGCACTCCCCCAACCCCAGATCACTAGCTGGAGGAAAAGAATCAGAGTGGGAAGTAGTGGAAGCACAGGACTGCTCAATACCCAGCCCTAGAAATCTTCTGAGAGCACCGAACTACGTTGTATGGGGCTCTGGAGATTGGAGTGGCTTAAAGGCGGAGTCTGAGGCTAAGACTGCAAACAGGTTTCCACAAACAGCTGCCTTGGGACAAAATAAAATCAGGCACTTTAAGGGATCTCTTTAGTGGTCAGAGGGTGGCTGGGGGTGCAAGAGTTTGGGAGAAGGAACAGGTGGACAAAATCGTCCTGGCACACTCAGCCCAGCAGGCTGAGAACTTTCAGGATATTTAGGTACCCTATTCCCCTGGTTGGCAATGCAGCCCCGAGGCCCCTCATCACAATGAGCATCCTGCCACTCCTTCCTCCCCACTGGAACCTGACCTATGCACAAAACGGCTGTCCCTGAAATTGCTGCAAACCAGCTAGAGGGCACGCCCACCTACAGCAACTACACAACTTAAAGCAGAGGCTTCTCCATGCATGCGCTAACCAGCCCAGAGCCATAGGCGACTTCCTGTGCACAGCTTCTGAGAACAAACAGTGGAGACAGGCACTGAGACTAGCAAGAAGGAAGGGACTTTGCCCTCCTGACTAACAAATGTGCCACTCGCCAGCAACCACTCCAATCACTCCAGGACTATGCAAAGGCAGAAGAAACTTGTTCAATCAAAAAATCCTTCAAGCACCAGAAAGAGGGCTTGTTGCAACTGAAATCAACAATCGTCCTGAAAAAGAATTCAAAATTAAACTCATAAGCATGCTACTATAGCTACAGAAAAATATTCAAGAGCTAAGAGATGAACTCGGGAGGAAGATAACAGAAATGAAACAAACAATGGAGGGATATAAAAGTAGATTAGGTGAGGTAGAGGAAGAAATGAATGGAATAGAAATCAGAGAACAGGACTACAGAGAAACTGAAACAGAGAGACAAAAAAGGATCTCTAGGAATGAAAGAATATTAAGAGAACTGTGTGACCAATCCAAATAGCATAATACTTGCATTATAGGACTACCAGAAGAAGAAGAGAGAGAAAAATGGATAGAAAGTGTCTTTGAAGAAGTAACTGCTGAAAACTTCCCCAGTCTGGGTAAGGAAATAGTCTCTCAGGCCATGGAAGTCCACTGAACTCCCAACACAAGGGACCCAGAAGGAAAACACCAAGACACATAATAATTAAAATGGCAAAGATCAAGGACAAGGACAGAGTATTAAAAGCAGCCAGAGAGAGAAAAAAGATCACCTACAAAGGAAAACCTGTTGGGCTATCATCAGACTTCTCAGTAGTAACCTTACAGGCCAGAAGGGACTGGCATGATATATTTAATGCAATGAAGCAGAAGGGCCTCAAACCTAGAATACTCTACCCAGCAATATAATAATTTAAGTTTGAGGAAGGGATTAAACAATTCCCAGATAAGCAAAGTTGAGGGAATTTTCCTCCCATAAACCATCTCTACAGTGTATTTTGGAGGTACTGCTATAGATGGAAGAGTTCCTAAGTTTAAACAGCTGTCACCAAAAGTAATAAAACCACAGTAAAGAAAGCAGAACAGATAATTACTAAGCAAATGTAAAATTAAATCAGCTAGCCACAAAGTCAGTCGAGGGATACACAACGAGTACAGAATATGACACCTAACATATAAAAAGTGGAAGAGGAAGAAAAAGAAGGAAGAAAAAATAATCATCACATGGTGTTTATATTGGCATAAGTAAGTTAAGGTACACTGCTAGAAGTAAAGAAGCTGCCCTTGAGCCTTTGTCAACAACAAATCCAAAGCCTGCAATGGCAATAAATACATATGTATCAATAATCACCCAAAATGTAAATGGACTAAAAGCATCAATCAACAGACATAGAGTTACAGAATGCATAAAAAAAGACCCATCTATGTGCTCCCTACAAGAGACTCACCTCAAAGCCAAAGACATACACAGACTAAAAGTGAAGGGATGGAAAAAGATATTTCATGCAATCAAAAGGAAGAAAAAAGCAGGAGCTGCAGTACTTGTATCAGACAAAATAGACTTCAAAACAAAGTTACTCACAAGAGACAAAGAAGGACATTGCATAATGGCAAAGGGGTCAGTCCAACAAGAGGATATAACTATTGTAAATATCTATGTACCCGAATGGGATTAAAGATGGCAGCGTGAGAAGAGAGACAGAGGCTTCCTCCTAAAACTGGATACAATTATAAAATTTAATTGGTATAATTAATCCTGAGAGAGCAACAGGAAAGAGGATGGCATCAGACTGCATACACCTGGAGAAAAGAGCAGACCTCATCAAACAGGGTAATGTACCAGAGCTGTGGCTCTGTGGGATCCAAGCACCTCGCCCACCCCAGCTCACTGGTGGGAGGAAGAGAAATGGAGCAGGGCAGGAGTGGAAGCCTTGGGACTGCTAATGCTATGGGAGCACAAACCTAAATTTCATGATACTTTCATGAGACTCGCATGACTACCGGGCTGGAAAGTTAATACAGGATGAATTCCTGGGGTGACTGGGATTCTGGCTGCTTGTGGAAAGCAGGGATGCATATCCGGCTGTTCTGGGACAAAAACATACCTGTGTGACCAGCCCACTGGCTCAGACAGTGCAGACAGGCACAGTAGCCAGGAGGCGAGGAACAGCTCTTTCCTCCCCCCAGGTACCAGTACCGCTCCCTACCACCCCCGACACTGTTTCGGGGACTGAGCAGCTCCAGAATAGAGCTTCTGGACACTAGAGGGCGCCATATACAAACGTGAAACACCAAAGGAACCTTTTCCAGAGTAAAATTATTAATAAAACTCACGAGAAAGATGTAAATGATATGGACCTGATGACTCTTCCTGAAAGGAAGTTCAAAATAAAAATCATCAACATTCTAATGGAGGTACGGAAAGACATCCAAGAACTCAGGAATAAATTCAGATCAGAGATCCAATTGTTGAAGAGCACAATGGAGGGTATTAAAAGCAGGTTGGATACGGTGGAGGAGACAATAAATGAAATAGAAACCAGAGAAGAGGAATACAAAGAAGCTGAGGCACAGAGAGAAAAAAGGATCTCTAAAAATGAAAGAATATTGAGAAAACTGTGTGACCAATCCAAGCAGAACAATGTTCACATTATAGGGATACCAGAAGAAGAAGAAGAGAGAGAAAGGGATAGAAAGTGTCTTTGAGGAGGTAGTTGCTGAAAACTTCCCCAATCTGGGGAAGGACATAGTCTTTCAGGCCATGGATATCCACAGATCCCCCTTCACAAGGGACCCAAGGAAGACAACAGCAAGACACATAGTAATTAAAATGGGAAAGATCAAGGATAAGGACAGACTGTTAAAAGCAGCCAGAGGCAGAAATAAGATCCCATACAAAGGAAAGCCCATCAGGCTAACATCAGACTTCTCAGCAGAAACATTACAGGCCAGAAGGGAGTGGCATGATGTATTTAATGCCATGAAGCAGAAGGGCCTGGAAACAAGATTACTATATCTGGCGAGATTATCATTTAAATTTGAAGGAGGGATTAAACAATTTCCAGATAAGCAAAAGCTGAGTTTACAACCCACAAACCATCGCTGCAGTCTATTTTGGAGGGACTGCTATAGATGGAAGTGTTCCTAGGGTTGGACAGCTGCCACCAGAGGTAGTAAAACCACAGTAGGGAGGGTGGAGCAGCTGATTGTGAGGCAAATGCAAAATTAAATTGACTATCCCCAAAGTAAATCAAGGGATAAACAAAAAGTACAGAATTTGATACCTATTATATAAAGAATAAAGGAGGAGAAACAGAAAAGAACCGTTAGATAGTGTTTGTAACAGCATACTAAATGAGCTAAGTTAGACTCTTAGATAGTAAGGAAAGTAACATGGAACCTTTGGTAACCACGAATCTAAAGCCTGAAATGGCAATAAGTACATACCTATCAATAATCACCCTAAATGTAAATGGACTGAATGCATCAATAAAAAGACTTAGAGTCACTGAATGGATAAAAAAACAAGACCCATCTATATGCTGTTTACAAAAGACTCACCTCAAACCCAAAGACATGCACAGACTAAAAGTCAAGGGATGCAAAAAGATATTTCATGCAAACAATAGGGAGAAAAGGTGGTGCTGCAGTACTAGCATCAGACAAAATAGACTTCAAAACAAAGAAAGTAACATAAAGAAGGACATTACATAATAATAAAGGGATCAGTCCAACAAGAGGATATCTTTGCACCCAACACAGGAGCACCAGCATATGTGAAACAAATACTAACAGAATTCAAGGAGGAAATAGAATGCAATGTATACATTTTAGGAGACCAGCACACCATTCACCCCAAACGACAGATCCACCAGACAGAAAATAAGTAAGGAAACAGAGGCACAGATCAACACACTTGAACAGATGGACCTAATAGACATATATAGAACTCTACACCCAAAAGCAACAGGATACACATTCTTCTCAAGTGCACATGGAACATTCTCCAGAATCGACCACATAATAGGCCACAAAGACAGCCTCAGTAAATTCAAAAAGACTGAAATTCTACCAACCAATTTTGTAGAACACAACGGTATAAAACTAGAAATAAATTGTACCAAGAAAGCAAAAAGTCTCACAAACACATGGAGGCTTAACAACACGCTTCTAAATAGTCAATGGACCAATGATCAAATTAAAATGGAGACCCAGCAATATATGGAAATAAATGACAACAACACAAAGCCCCAACTTCTGTGGGACACAGTGAAATCAGTCTAAAGAGGAAAGTATACAGCAATCCAGGCATATGTAAAGAAGGAAGAACAAACACAAATGAATAGCCTTAAGTAACAATTATCAGAATTGGAAAAATAAGAACAAATGAGGCCTAAACTCAGGAGAAGGAAGGACATAATAAAGATCAGAGAAGAAATAAACAAAATTGAGAAGAATAAAACAATAGAAAAAATCAATGAAACCAAGAGCCGGTTCTTTGAGAAAATAAACAAAATAGATAAGCCTCTAGACATACTTATTAAGAGAAAAAGAGAACTAACATACATCAACAGAATCAGAAATGAGAAAGGAAACATCATGATGGACCCCACAGAAATACAACGAATTACTAGAGACTACTATGAAAACCAAAATGCTAAGAAGCTGGAAAACCTAGAAGAAATGGACAACTTCCCAGAAAAATAGAACCTTCCAAGACTGACCAAGGAAGAAACACAAAATCTAAACAAACCAATTACCAGCAAAGAAATTGAAGTGGTAAACAAAAAACTACCCAAGAACAAAACCCCTGGGACAGATGGACTTACCTCAGAATTTTATCAGATATACAGAGAAGATATAATATCCATATATCCAAACTCCTTAAAGTTTTAGATAAAATAGAAGAGGAGGGAATACTCCCAAACTCATTCTGTGAAGCCAACATCACCTTAATACCAAAACCAGGCAAAGACCCCACCAAAAAAGAAAATTACAGACCAATATCCCTGATGAACATAGATGAAAAATACTCAATAAAATATTAGCAAACCTAATTCAAAAATATATCAAAAGGATCATACACCACGACCAAGTGGTATTCATCCCAGGGATGCAAGGATGGTACAACATTCGAAAATCCATCAACATCATCCACCACATCAACAAAAAGAAAGACAAAAACCACATGATCATCTCCTTAGATGCGGAAAAAGCATTTGACAAAATTCAACATCCATTCATGATAAAAACTCTCAGCAAAATGGGGATAGAGGGCAAGAACCTCAACATAATAAAGGCCATATAGATAAACCCACAGCCAACATCATACTGAACTGTGAAAATCTGAATGCTTTTCCTCTGAGATTGGGAACAAGACAGGGATGACCACTCTCTCCACTGTTATTTAACATAGTACTGGAGGTCCTAGCCATGGCAATTAGACAAAACAAAGAAATACAAGGAATCCAGAATGGTAAAGAAGAAGTTAATCTGTCACTATGTGCAGATAACATGATATTGTACATAAAAAACCCTAAAGACTCCACTCCAAAACTATTAGAACTGATATCAGAATACAGCAAAGTTGCAGGATACAAAATTAACACACAGAAATCTGTGCCTTTCCCATACACTTAAAATGAACCAATACAAAGAGAAATCAGGAAAACAATTCCATTTAGAATTGCATCAAAAAGAATAAAATACTCTGGAATAAACCTAACCAAAGAAGTGAAAGACCTGTACCCTGAAAACTATAAGACACTCTTCAGAGAAATTAAAGAGGACAATAACAAATGGAAACTCATCTCATGCTCTTGGCTAGTAAGAATTAATACAGTCAAAATGGCCATCCTGCCCAAAGCAATATACAGATTTGATGTAATCCCTATCAAATTACCAACAACATTCTTCAATGAACAGGAACAAATAGTTCAAAACTTCATATGGAAACACCAAAGACCCTGAATAGCCAAAGCAATCCTGAGAAAGACAAATAAAGTGGGACAAGATCTCAATCCACAACTTCAAGCTCTATTACAAAGCCATGGTAATCAAGACAATTTGGTACTGGCACAAGAACAGAACCACAGACCAGTGGAACAGATTAGAGACTCCTGACATTAACCCAAACATATATGGTCAATTAATATATGATAAAGGAGCCATAGACATAAAATGGGGAAATGACAGTCTCTTCAACAGATTGTGATGTCAAAACTGGACAGCTACATGTAAGAGAATGAAACCGGATCACTGTATAACCCCATACACAAAAGTAAATTCAAAATGGATCAAAGACCTGAATGTAAGTCATGCAACCATAAAACTCTTAGAAAAAAACAGAGGCATAAAACTCTTGGACAGAAACATTAGTGGCTTCTCCATGAACATATCACCCCAGGCAAGGAAAACAAAAGCAAAAATGAACAAGCGGGACTATATCAAGCTGAAAAGCTTCTTCTGTACAGCAAAGGACACCATCAGAACAAAAAGGTACAATACAGTAGGAGAGCATATATTCGTAAATGACAGATCTGATAAAGGGTTGACATCCAAAATATATAAAGAGCTCACACACATCAACAAACAAAAAGCAAATAATCCAATTAAAAAATGGGCAGAGGAGCTGAACAGACAATTCTCAAAGAAGAAATTCAGATGGCCAACAGACACATGAAAAGATGCTCCACATTGCTAGTTATCAGAGAAATGCAAATTAAAACCACAATGAGATATCACCTCACACCAGTAAGGATGGCTATCATCCAAAAGACAAACAACAACAAATGTTGGCAAGGTTGTGGAGAAACGGGAACCCTCCTACACTGCTGGTGGGAATGTAAATTAGTTCAACCCCTTTGGAAAGCAGTATGGAGGTTCCTCAAAATGCCATTTGACCCAGGAATTCCACTTCTAGGAATTTACCCTAAGAATGTAGCACTCCAGTTTGAAAAAGACAGATGCATCCCTATGTTTATCACAGCACTATTTACAATAGCCAAGAAATTTAAGCAACCTAGGTGTCCGTCAGTAGATGAATGGATAAAAAAGATGTGGTAAATATACACAATGGAATATTATTCAGCCATAAGAAGAAAACAAATCCTACAATTTGCAACAACATGGATGGAGCTAGAGGGTATTATGCTCAGTGAAATCAGCCAAGTGGAGAAAGACAAATACCAAATGATTTCACTCATCTGTGGAGTATAAGAACAAAGGAAAAACTTAAGGAACAAAAGAACAGCAGAATCACAGAACCCAAGAATGGACTAACAGTTACAAAGGGAAAGAGACTGGGGAGAATGGGAGGGTAGGGGGGGATACAGGCGGGGAAGAAGAAAGTGGGTATTATGATTAGCATGTATAATGTGGGGGGTGGGGAAAAGGGGATGGCTGTGCAACACAGAGAATACAAGTAGTGATTCTACAACATCTTACTATGCTGATGAACAGTGACTGTAATGGGGTTTGTGGGGGAGACTTGGGGTAGAGGAGAGCCTAGTAAACACAATGTTCTTCATGTAATTGTAGATTAATGATAACAAAATTTTAGAAAAAGTAAGAAAAAAATACCCTTAAAGACAAAAAAAAAATATCTATGAACCCAACACAGGAGCACCTACATATTTAAAACAAATACTAACAGAATTAAACATGGAAATAGAATGCAATGCATTCATTTTAGGAGACTTCAATACTCCACTCACTCCAAAAGACACATCAGACAGAAAATAAGTAAGAGACAGTGAACAACACATTAGAACAGATGGATATAACAGACATGTATAGAACACTCTACCTAAAAGCAACACATTCTTCTCAAGTGCACATGGAACATCTTCCAGAATAGATGACATACTAGGCCACAGAAAGAGCCTCAGCAAATACAAAAAGACTGAAATTGTACCAAACAAGTTCTCAGATCACAAAGGTATGAAACTAGAAATAAATTGTACAATGAAAACAAAAAAGCCCCCAAGCACATGGAGGCTTAACAACATGCCCATAAATAATCAATGTTATCATTTACCAAATAAAAATAGATAAGAAGCAATATATGGAGATAAGTGAAAACAACAGTGCAATGCCCCAACTTCTGTGGGATGCAGCAAAGGCAGTTCTAAGAGGAAAGTACACAGCAATCCAGGCCTATTTAAAGAAGGAGGAACAATACCAAATAAACTCTAAATTCATAATTATTAAACCTGGAGAAAGAGCAAATGAGGCAAAAGTTAGTAGAAGGATGGACATTATAAATATAAGAGAAGAGATAAATAATATTAAGAAGAATAAAACAATAGAAAAATTAATAAAACCAAGAGCTGGTTCTTTGAGAAAATAAACAAAATAGATAAACCCCTACCCATACTTAGCATGAAAAAAAGGAGAATCTACACACATAAACAGAATCAGAAATGAGAAAGGAAAAATAACTACAGATACCACAGAAATACAAAGAATTATTAGAGAATACTATGAAAAATTATATGCTAACAAACTGGATAACATAGTAGAAATTGACAACTTTCTAGAAAATACAAAATGAATACACAGAAATCTTTTGCATTCCTATACACTAATCATGAACTAGCAGTAAGAGAAATCAGAAAAACAATTCCATTCACTATTGCATCAAAAAGAATAAAATATATACGAATAAACCTAACCAAGAAAGTGAAAGATCTATACTCTGAAAACTACAAGACACTCATGAGAGATATAAAAGATGACACCAATAGAATTAATATTGTCAAAATGGCAATTCTGCCTAAACCAATCTACAGATTCAGTGCAATCCCTATCGAAATACAGAAAGCACTCTTCGATGAACTGGAACAAATAGTTCTAAAATTCATATGGAACCACAAAAGACCCTGAATAGCCAATGCAATACTGAGAAGGAAGAATAAATTGGGGGGATTATGTTCCCCAACTTCAAACTCTACCACAAAGCCACAATTACCAAGACAATTTGCTACTGGCACAAGAACAGATCATAGCCAATGGAACAGACTATAGAGTCCAAATATTAACCCAATCATATATGGCCAATTAATATATGATAAAGGAGTCATGGACATACAATGGGTAAATGATAGCCTCTTTAACAGCTGGTATTGGCAAAACTGGACAGCTACATGTAAGAGAATGAAACTGGACTACTGTATAACTCCATTCACAAAAGTAAACTCAAAATGGATCAACTACCTTAATGTAAGTCATGAAACCGTAAAACTATTAGAAGAAAGCATAGGACAAATGTCCTGAATGTAAATATGAGCAACTTTTTCATAAACATATCTCCCTGGGCAAAGGAAACAAAAGCATAAATGATGAATGGGAATATATCAAACAAAAAAGATTCTGTGTAGCAAAGTACAGCCTCAGTAGAACAAAAAGGCATCCTACAGTAAGGAAGAATATATTCATAAATGACATATCTGATAATGGGTTGACATCCAAAATATGTAAAGAACTCACATGCCACAGCAACCAAAAAGCAAATAATCTGATTAAAAAATGGGAAGAGGATCTGAACAGACAATTCTCCAAAGAAGAAATTCAGGTGGCTAACAGGCACACAAAAAGATGCTCCACATGGTTAATCATCAGAGAAATGCAAATTAAAACCACAATGAGATATCACCTCACACCAGTTAGGATGGCCAACATCAAAAAGACAAACAACAACAAATGTTGTTGAAGATGCGGAGAAAGGGAAACTCTCCTACACTGTTGGGGTAATGTAAACTAGTTCAACCATTGTGGAAAGCAGTATGAAGATTCCTCAAAAAACTCAAAATAGAAATACCATTTGACCCAGGAATTCCACTGCTAGGAATTTACCCTAAGAATATAGGATTCCAGATTCAAAAAGACATATGCACCCCTATGTTTATCGTGGCACTATTTACAATAACCAAGAAATGGATGCAACCTAAGTGTCCATCAGTAGATGAATGGATAAAGAAGATATGGTATATATACACAATGGAATATTATTCAGCCATAAGAAGAAAACAAATCCTACCATTTGCAACAACATGGAGGGAGATAGAGGGTATTATGCTCAGTGACATAAGCCAGGTGGAGAAAGGCAAGCACCAAATGATTTCACTCATCTGTGGAGTATAACAACAAAGCAAAAACTGAACGAACAAAACAGTAGCAGACTCACAGAACCCAGGAATGGACTAACAGTTACCAAAGGGAAAGGGACTGGGGAGGATGGATGGGAAGGGAGGGATAAAGTGAAAAAGGGGCATTACAATTAGCACACATCATGTAGGGGGGGCACAGGGAAGGCTGTATAGCACAGAGAAGACAAGTAGTGACTATATAGCATCTTACTATGCTGATTAACAGTGACTGTAATGGTATGCGGTGGGGACTTGATAACGGGGGGTATCTAGTAACCAGAATGTTGCTCATGTGATTGTATATCAATGAGACCTTAATTTAAAAAATGACAATGGCTTAAAATATATAAAAATACTATATGAATGCAATTTTTAAATGTTCTTCAGGTGCCGCATAGAAAGTCAAAGAGATCTTGATCATTGCATCTGGATCAACAAAGGGAGTCCAGGAAAATGGATATGTTTCTTATTGTAATCCTGTAAGTTGGAAATCCCACTTTTTAAATTTCATATCTAATGACAAACATTATCTCATAATATTTTGTCTAAGATGGTTCTCTAACATTGTAATTCCAATTCTTTGTAATAGCAGTGTTCACAATTATCTTCCACAGTGAGTCCCTCAAGAATTAATGTTAATATGAGAGACAGAGGATATTTACTAAGGCACTGTGAAACCGTATGATTGGTATAGATGGTGAGTCTTCCCCTCTCAGGTATTTTATATGGAAAGAGCAAATACTCAAAGCAGATATTCTAGACTAGTAATTCTCAAAGTGTAGTACAGCAACTCCAGGTAGTCATCAAAAATGTTTCAGGGCATCGAGATCAAAGCATTTTCACGAAAGTAGTAACATGCTATTTATTTTATTCACTATCTTTTTTTACTATTATTATGAGTTTTTCAGGCTGAATGATAGGTAATCAGGTCAAAACAAACTGATTGGAGAAGTGGATATAAGCATTCAGTGTCTTCCTTTAAGGTAAACATTTAAAAAATATGCAGAAAATAAAAATTAAAAATTAAAACTTCTCGCTAATTCTTATTTTGACAAAAAGTTATTTTTAAATTGATGTTTATGTTAATATGACTAGTTCAATGTTTCTACCTTAATTATATAAAAAAATATTTTTTATTTTAATTTATAAGTGGTAAATGTGAATAGCTATGACTCATATAATCAAAACTTCCTTGACATTCTTTTTTTTGGGGGGGGAATCATTAAACTACAATTACATGAAGAACATTATGTTTAATAGGCTCCCCCTTTCACGAAGTCCCCCCCACATACCCCTTCACAGTCACTGTCATTCTGCATAGTAAGATGCTGTAAAATCTCTACTTGTCTTCTCTGTGTTGCACACCCCTCCCTGTACCCATCACGCACCATACATGCTAATAGTAATGCCCTCTTTCTTTTTCCCTGCCCATATCCCTCCCTTCCCACTCATCCTCCCCAGTCCCTTTCCCTTTGGTAACTATTAGTCCATTCTTGGGTTCTGTGATTCTGCTGCTGCTTTGTTCCTTCAGTTTTCCTTTGTTCTTATACTCCATATATGAGTGAAATCATTTGGTACTTGTCTTTCTCCGCCTGGCTTATTTCACTGAGCATAATACCCTCTAGCTCCATCCATGTTGTTGCGAATGGTAGGATCTGTTTTTTTCCTTATGGCTGAGTAATATTCCATTGTGTATATGTACCACATCTTCTTTATCCATTCATCCACTGATGGACATTTAGGTTGCTTCCATATCTTGGCTATTCTAAATAGTGCAGCGATAAACATAGGGGTGCATCTGTCTTTTTCAAACTGGAGTGCTGCATTCTAAGGGTAAATTCCCAGAAGTGGAATTCCTGGGTCAAATGGTATTTCTATTTTGAGCATTCTGAGGAACCTCCATACTGCTTTCCGCAATGGTTGAACTAATTTACATTACCATCAGCAGTGTAGGAGGGTTCCCCTTTCTCCACAACCTCACCAACATTTGTTGTTGTTTGTCTTTTCGAAGATGGCGATCCTTACTAGTGTGAGGTAATATCTCATTGTGGTTTTAATTTACATTTCTCTGATGATTAGTGATGTGGAGCATCTTTTCATGTGCCTGTTGGCCATCTGGATTTCTTCTTTAGAGAACTGTCTATTCAGCTCCTCTGCACATTTTTTAATTGGATTATTTGCTTTTTGATTGTTGAGTTGTGTGAGCTCTTTATATATTTTGGATGTCAATCCTTTATCGGATCTGTCATTTATGAATATATTTTCCCATACTGTAGGATACCTTTCTTCTATTGATGGTGTCCTTTGCTGTACAGAAGTTTTTTAGCTTTATATAATCCCACTTGTTCATTTTTTGCCTTTGTTTCCCTGGCCTGAGGAGATATGTTCATGAAGAAGTCACTCATGCTTATGTCCATGAGATTTTTGCCTATGTTTTTTTCTAAGAGTTTTATGGTTTCATGACTTACATTCAGCTCTTTGATCCATTTCGAATTTACTTTTGTGTATGGGGTTAGAGAGTGATCCAGTTTCATTCTCTTACATGTAGCTCTCCAGTTTTGCCAGCACCATCTGTTGAAGAGACAGTCCTTTCCCCATTGTATGTCCATGGCTCCTTTATCATATATTAATTGGACATATATGTTTGGGTTAATGTCTGGAGTCTCTATTCTGTTCCACTGGTCTGTGGCTCAGTTCTTGTGCCAGTAATAAATTGTCTTTATTACTGTGGCTTTGTAGTAGAGCTTGAAGTTGGGGAGCAAGATCCCCCCCCTCACTTTATTCTTCCTTCACAGGATTGCTTTGGCTATTCAGGGTTTTTGGCGGTTCCATATGAACTTTTGAACTATTTGTTCCAGTTCATTGATGAATGCTGTTGGTAATTTGATAGGGACTGCATCGAATTTGTATATTGCTTTGGGCAGGATGTATATTGCTTTGGGCAGGATGGCCATTTTGACTATATGAATTCTTCCCAGCCAGGAGCATGGGATAAGTTTCCATTTGTTTGAGACCTCTTTAATTTCTCTTAAGAGTGTATGGTAGTTTTCAGGGTATAGGTCTTTCACTTCCTTGGTTAGGTTTATTCCTAGGTATTTTATTTTATTTGATGCTATTGTAAATGGAATTGTTTTCCTGGTTTCTCTTTCTATTAGTTCAATGTTGGTGTATAAAAAAAGCTTCAGATTTCTGTGGCAAATTTTGTATCTTGCAACTTTGCTGAATTCTGATATTAATTCAAGTTGTTTTGCAGTGGAGTCTTTAGGGTTTTTTTATGTACAGTACCATGACATCTGCAAATAGTGACAGTTTGACTTCTTCTTTACCAATCTGGATTACTTGTATTTCTTTGTTTTGTCTGATTACCATGGCTAGGACCTCCACTACTACATTGAATAACAGTGCGGAGAGTGGGCATCCCTGTCTTGTTCTCAAACTCAGAGGAAAAGCTTTCAGCCTCTTGCTGTTCACTATGATGTTAGCTGTGGGATTATCATATATGGCTTTTAGTATGTTGAGGTACTTGCCCTCTATGCCCATTTTGTTGAGAGTTTTTATCATGAATGGATGTTGAATTTTGTCAAATGCTTTTTCAGCATCTAAGGAGATGATCATGTGGTTTTTGCGTTCCTTTTTCTTGAAGTGGTAGATGATGTTGATGGATTTTCGAATGTTGTACCATCCTTGCATCCCTGGGATGAATTCCATTTGGTCATGGTTTATGATCCTCTTGATGAAGTTTTCAATTCAGTTTGCTAATATTTTGTTGAGTATTTTTGCGTCTACGTTCATCAGGGATATTGGTCTGTAGTTTTCTTTTTTGGTGGGGTCTTTGCCTGGTTTTGGTATCAGGGTGATGTTGGCTTCATAGAATGAGTTTGGGAGTATCCCCTCCTCTTCTATTTTTTGGAAAACTTTAAGGAGAATGGGTGTTATGTCTTCTCTGTATGTCTGATTAAATTCTGAGGTAAATGCATCTGGCCCGGGTGTTTTGTTCTTGGGTAGTTCTTGATTACCGCTTCAATTTCGTCACTGGTAATTTGTCTGTTTAGATTTTCTGTTTCTTTCTGGGTCAGTCTTGGAAGGTTGTATTTTTCTAGGAAGTTGTCCATTTCTCCTAGGTTTTCCAGCTTGTTAGCATATAGGTTTTCATAGTATTCTCTAATAATTCTTTGTATTTCTGTGGGGTCCGTCATGATTTTTCCTTTCTTGTTTCTGATTGTGTTGATGTGTGTTGACTCTCTTTTTCTCTTAATAAGTCTGGCTAGAGGCTTATCTATTTTGTTTATTTTCTCAAAGAACCAGCTCTTGGTTTCATTGATTTTTGCTATTGTTTTATTCTTCTCAATTTTATTTATTTCTTCTCTGATCTTTATTATGTCCGTCCGTCTGCTGACCTTAGGCCTCATTTGTTCTTCTTTTTCCAATTTCGATAATTGTGACATTAGACTATTCATTTGGGATTGTTCTTCCTTCTTTAAATACGCCTGGATTGCTATATACTTTCCTCTTAAGACTGCTTTTGCTGCATCCCACAGAAGGTTGGGCTCTGTGTTGCTCTTGTCATTTGTTTCCATATATTGCTGGATCTCCATTCTAATTTGGTCGTTGATCCATTGATTATTTAGGAGGGTGTTGTTAAGCCTCCATGTGTTTGTGAGCCTTTTTGCTTTCTTTGTACTGTTTTATGCCTTTGTGGCCTGAAAAGTTGGTTGGTAGAATTTCAATCTTTTGGAAATTACTGAGGCTCTTTTTGTGGCCTAATATGTGGTCTAATCTGGAGAATGCTCCATGTGCACTTGAGAAGAATGTATATCCTGTTGCTTTTGTATGTAGAGTTCTATAGATGTCTACTAGGTCCATCTGTTCTAGTGTGTTGTTCAGTGCCTCTGTGTCCTTACTTATTTTCTGTCTGCTGGATCTGTCCTTTGGAGTGAGTGGTGTGTTAAAGTCTCCCAAAATGAATGCATCGCATTCTATTTCCTCCTTTAGTTCTGTTAGTATTTGTTTCACATATATTGGTGCTCCTGTATTGGGTGCATATATGTTTATAATGGTTACACCCTCTTGTTGGACTGAGCCCTTTATCATTATGTAATGTCCTTCTTTATCTCTTGTTACTTTCTTTATTTTGAAGTCTATTTTGTCTGATACTAGTATTGCAACACCTGCTTTTTTCTCTCTGTTGTTTGCATAAAATATCTTTCTCTATCCCTTGACTTTTAATCTGTGCCTGTCTTTGGGTTTGAGGTGAGTCTCTTGTAAGCAGCATATAGATGGGTCTTGCTTTTTTATCCATTCTATCACTCTGTGTCTTTTGATAGGTGCATTCAGTTCATTTACATTTAGGGTGATTATTGAAAGTTATGTACTTATTGCCATTGCAGGCTTTAGATTTGTGGTTACTAAAGGTCAAAGGTTAGCTTGTTTACTACCTTACTGTCTGACTTAACTCACTTATTGAGTTGTTATAAACATAGTCTGATGATTATTTCTTTCCCTTCTTTTTCCTCCTCCATTCTTCATATGTTGGGTGTGTGTTCTGTGCTCTTTTTAGGAGTGCTCCCGTCCAGAGCAGTCCCTCTAAGATACCCTGAAGAGGTGGTTTGTTGGAGGCAAATTGCCTCAACATTTCCTTGTCTGGGAATTGTTTAATCCCTCCTTCATATTTAAATGATAATCGTGCTGGATACAGTATCCTTGGTTCAAGGCCCTTCTATTTCATTGCATTAAATATATCATGCCATTCTCTTCTGGCCTGTAAGGTTTCTGTTGAGAAGTCTGATGATAGCCTAATGGGTTTTCCTTTGTAGGTGACCTTTTTTCTCTCTCTGGCTGCCTTTAATACTCTGTCCTTGTCCTTGATCTTTGCCATTTTAATTGTTATGTGTCTTGGTGTTGTAGTCTTTGGGTCTCACCTCTCGGGAGTTCTGTGTGCCTCTGTAGTCTGAGCAACTATTTCCTACCCCAATTTGGGGAAGTTCTCAGCAATTATTTCTTCAAAGACACTTTCTATCCCTTTTTCTCTCTCTTCTTCCTCTGGTACCCCTATAATGTGGATATTGTTTCCTTCAAATTGGTCACACAGTTCTCTTAATATTGTTTCATTCTTGTAGATCCTTTTATCTCTCTCTATGTCAGCTTCTATGCATTCCTTTTCTCTAGTTTCTATTCCATCAATGGACTTTTGCATCTTATCCACACTGCTTATACGTCCTTCCAGAGTTTGTTTCACTTCTCTAATCTCCCTCCTGATGTCTGTAATATCCCTCTGGATGTCTGTAATCTCCCTCCATAATTCATCCCTTAGCTCTTGCATATTTCTCTGCAGCTCTGTCACCATGTTTATGATTTTTATTTTGAATTCTTTTTCAGGGAGACTGGTTAGGTCTGCCTCTGCAGATCCTTTCTCAGGTGTGGTAACTATCCTGGGCTGGACTAAATTTTTTCCCTTTTCATGGTGATAGCGGTGGCTGTAGGCAGGTTGCGGGTGTGTCAGCTGGGAGAAGAAAGTCGTTTCCTGCTTGCTGGATGCCTTGCCCTTCTCCACCTCCTGTGACAGTTACCTGCACTCCTGGAGCAGCCACCAGGTTAGTCCCCTAAGCTGCTGTGAGCAAGGTCTCTGTCAGAGCAGCATGGAGCTCTACAGGGAGTGGCAGGCATGCCAGGTGTGCTCCTCCGTGCTAGCAGCACCCCTGCCGGGCAGCTGTGTGGCAGCAGCAGCCTTTGGGTTTTGCCCAGGTGGCTGTACGTTGGGCTGGGATTCTGGTCAGCTGCTGGTAGCACGCCTGCTCCGACTCTGCTGCAGGTGCGTGCGGCCCTCTACTGGGCTCCTGTGGCTGCACTGCCGCCAGTGTGTGCGAGCTGCACCCGGGCTCTTGGTCACACTGCTGTGGGCTCACACAAGCCTGTCCTGGTCCCCTCTGGCGCCGTTGGTGCACGGATCTGCTCCCGGTCCCTTCCGGTGCCTCTGCCCCTAGCGCACGCTGCCACTCTCCTGCTACTGGGTTGGTGTGTTGGGGCCTATGCCAGTTGGAGGAACAACTGGCAGGCTGCTTAGTGCCATGAGGGGCTTCAGAGTTGCACTGCCTCCCTGGGGTTTAGGGCGCCTAAGTTTCCCCGGAATTCCCAGCTGCTGGCTGAGTGTGCCGGGGCAACTTCGTCCAGCTATGGGGTCCCTGTCTCTTCAAGATTTGCAGAAAGCACTCACTTTTCTTTTGTCTCAGGGGTGCCAGTTGCAGGGACCTGCCCACAGGTTTTGCTTTTCCGTTTCTCTAATACGCAGCACCCCATGCACCTTGTGTCTGCGTTTCTAGAGCTGGTTGTTTAGCAGTCCTGGGCTTTCACTCCCTCCCCATTCCAACTCCTTTCCTCCTGCCGGATTTTGGGGTGGGGGAGCTTTTGGGTCCCACCTGGCTGCAGCTTGTATCTTACCCCCTTCGTGTGATGTTGAGTTCTCACAGATGTAGATGTATCCTGGCTGTTGTACTGCATCCACTAGTGTCTCTTTTAGGAACTAGTTGTATTTATTGTATTTTCATAAATATATATGTTTTGGGGAGGAGGTTCCCTCTGAACTACTCACACCGCCATCTTCCCGTGATCCTCCTTCCTTTGCATTCTTGATGGGTTTTAAGAATATGAGGGAGTCCTCAAATCAATAAGTTTGAGAACAACTGTTCTTGATAAATCTTGCCTTCTGTGGAATAATGAGATCCTTTCACTAGCCATTCAGAGTAAACTACAGTTTGGATAAGACCTTTTTGCAGGGCTTGACTTGTCTGTATTTTTCCATTGGTATATTGTATTGCTGCTATTTCTCTAAACATTATCATCCTTAGGATTAACATATGAAAACAGCACTTTGACTTTGGAAAAACAAATTCTTTAGAAAAAAACATATGCCAATCTAAAATTCATCATTCACATATTATAGAATGTTGAAGCTTTGGTTTCATTATTAACTACTGCCACACCATGCTGCATATTAGATCTTCAGAAATTATTCATTTTATAACAATGGAACAAAAAAGGGTAAGGTTAAGATATGGTAATTAGAAACAGAAAAGAGTGAGGTAATGGATATGTTGATTAGTTTGATTGTGGTAATCATTTTACAATGTATATCAAATCATCTCATGGTACTCTTAAATATGCACAGCTTGTATTTTTCAGTCACACTTCAATACAATTGGAAAAAAAACTATGAAATAGGAAAATCAGTTTGGAAATGAAGACCAAAAAAAGAAAGAAAAAAAGATACTGATCCATCATACTAAAATCTTAATCATGAGTTCACATAAATTCAAACCCTTTAAATTAATGGAATTGCATGTCTTTTTAATTTAAGAGGTATTTTTAAATTGAACTTTGAAATTTGAAAAGCAATGGACTCATACTTAGGAAGAACTTTTATAAACAAGTCATTTCATCCAAATCCAAAAGTAATCACAGATAACTCAGACTGATGCCCTGGATTGAGTGAATAGTGGAGTGTTACACTATTCCAGCCTACATAAGCTCTCAATTTTCAGTTACTTTTGCATTGACTCTGGGTTTTCTCATTTACTGTTTTTCTTTGTTTATTCTAGTATTTCTATGCTTGTGGATATGTCTCTAAATAGCCTAGTGTTTATATATTTCTCTTTCACTTGGTTTCAGTGTGCATGTGTGTGTAAACATTTTTATAATTCTTCCCACATCAATAATTTATTCAAATGTGATTATATCTTCTCCAGTAGCATATAACATCTGCCTAGTGTCTATTCTCCTTCTATCCAATCCAGTTTTTTCTTTTCTTCTTCCACAACTCTATACTAACTTTTTCATTTCTTATTCTGTTTCTCCACTGTTAAATGAAGACATAAGAAAATGGAAATTACATTTTATTATTTATATATAAATGGAATGGATTTTCATTAATATTTTCAATTTGAAAAACTGATGAGTGAAAAACTTGTCTTTCTTCAAAAGAAGAAATGTTTTAAAAGCTACCTATATAATAAATAACCCTCATCTTTGACATAGAAAAAATATTTTCCAAATTTAATTAAAGCCTAGAATGTGAACTGCAAAACTTTAAAACAGAGTAAGTAGAAAAACATATAAATTGATAAAGGAGAAATCTGACATTGCCAATAAAAAATCTTATTTAAAAAGGCACAGAAATAAATCTTAAAGGGATGGACATAATTTTAATTGTACTTAAGAATCTTCTGTGAAAAAAAGCCCACATTTTGAGTTTAGTTTTGTGAATGGAGTTAGACAGTAAACCAGTATCATTCTCTTGCATATAGCTGTCCAGTTTTGCCAACAGCAGTTGTTTCCCAAAGGCAGTTGTTGAAGAGGCTGTAATTTCCCCATTGTATATCCATGGTTCCTTTATCATACACGAATTGGCCACCTTTGTGTGGGTTTATATCCAGGCTATTTTATTCCATTCATCTGTACTTGTGCTAGTAGTAGACTGTCCTGATTACTGTGGCTTTGTAATAGAGCTTGAAATTGTGGAGTGTAGTCTCCCAGCTTTATTCTTCCTTCTCAGTATTGCTTTGGCTATTCGGGTTCTTTTGTGGTTCCATATGAATTTTAACACTATTTGTTCTACTTCATTGAAGAATGCTGTTGGTATTTTGATAGGGATTGCATTAAACCTGTAGATTGCTTTAGACAGGATGGCCATTTTGACAACATTAATTCTTCCTATCCAAAAGCACAGGATATATTGCCATATATTGGTGTCTTCTTAAATTTCTCCCATGAGTGTCTTATAGTTTTCAGGGTATAGGTATTGGTTAGGTTTATTCCTAGGTATTTATTCTTTTTGGTGCAATTGTAAAATGAATTGTTTCCCTGATTTCTCTTTCTGCTGGTTCAACAATAGTATATAGGAAGGAAACAGATTTCTGTGTATTAATTTTGTATCCTGCAATTTTGCTGAATTCAGTTTAGTTACAGTAGTTTTGGGATAGACTCTTTGGAGCATTTTAATTACAATATCATGTCATCTGCAAACAGTGACAGTTTAACTTCTTCTTTCCAATCTGAATGAATTTTTTTTTTTATTGAAGGGTAGTTGACACACAGTATTACATTACATTAGTTTCAGGTATACAACACAGTGATTCAACATTTATATACATGATAATTCTAGGTACCAGCTATCACATCAAGTTGTTACAATATTTTGACTATATTCCTTATGCTATACATTACATCCCGGTTACTTATTTATTTTACAATTGGAAGTCTGTTTATATATATATATATATATATATATATATATATATATATATATATATATATATATATTGTGAGGGCATCTCTCATATTTATTGATCAAATAGTTGTTAACAACAATAAATTTCTGTATAGGGGGGTCAATACTCAATGCACAATCATTAATCCACCCCAAGCCTAATTTTCGTCAGTCTCCAATCTTCTGATGCATAACGAACAAGTTCTTACATGGAGTACAAATTCTTAAATAGTGAATAAGTTACATGGTGAACAGTGCAAGGGCAGTCATCACAGAAGCTTTCGGTTTTGTTCATGCATTATGAACTATAAACAGTCAGTTCAAATATGAATATTCATTTGATTTTTAAACTTGATTTATATGTGGATACCACATTTCTCTCTTTATTATTATTATTTTTAATAAAATGCTGAAGTGGTAGGTAGATACGAGATAAAGGTAGAAAACAGAGTTTAGTGTTGTAAGAGAGCAAATGTAGATGATCAGGTGTGTGCCTGTAGACTATGTGTTAATCCGAGCTAGACGAGGGCAATAAACATCCACGTATGCAGAAGATTTCTCTCAGAACATGAGGGGGCAGGTTCTAAGCCTCACCTCTGCTGCTCCCCATTTTCTCACCAGATGGCCCCCTGCGACTGTGCCTGTCTTAGGTTGTTCCTCCCTTGAGGAATCTTACCCGTCTCTGGCTAACCAGTCATCTTCCAGGGCCATACAGGGAAATGTAAAGTTGGTAAGTGAGAGAGAAGCTTTATTGTTTGAAAAGGTTAGCTTTTTACTTCTTTGCATATTTATGCCCTGTGGCTTCTAGGCCCAGCATTTGTCTTGAGGTGTCTTTACCACTTGGAAGAATTATGATACTCGGTAAATTCGACATGTGGCACGAGTTCTATTTAAAGGTTGTGATTAGGTCGGAAGAAGAAAAGCTATAGAAGTAGCAGGCAGAAGAAAACCTGGGAAGATTGATTATTTCTTTGACATATCTTCTTGTAGAGTAACTTCAGCATGGATAGGTTTTAAACTACTAATTAAATTGTGCACACACATTAACATAATAGGAATATAGTTACCTAACCAAAGCATACCTGTAATTACCAGCCATCTCCAGTGAAACCAAGAAAACCAGATAGGCACCTTAGGCATTTGTGAAAACTTATCTATGATATGGTGGATATTGTCCAAATGAACTTGAACAGTCTGAGAGAAATCAGACAAATTAAAACAACCCATTCCTGGGGACTGTTCACATCCCATATGTTCTTTCAACGGTAAATAGTCTGTAGTTGCAAGATTTTGGAGTGCTAAAATTTGCACTTCTCCTAATTCTTGGTTGAGTTCCAACAGTATAGATCCAGTCAAATTTTTTGTTTTACTGTATGCACAGGCCAGCTTAGATATCTCCTTCTTCATTCCCATGGCAAGTCCAGGAACCGGTGGGATGAGTGCATCTACACCTGCAGCAGTGCATGGATCTTTGTTGGCGTCATTTGATGATCATCTTCTGGCAAGAGTCTTCCCGAGAGTGATGTTGGAAGTTCTTTTTCATATCGTATCTTAGTTCATTTTCGGGGTAGCCAAATTAGGCTTTGATCCTCTGTATAAACACAAACAGACCCTTTGCCTACACTTTTACATGCCCTTTATATTACTGTGTAGAACTCATTGGAGGTCACCACAAAGGAACTGCTTTTTTTTATTATTATTAATCTACACTTACATGACAAATACTTTGTTTACTAGGCTCTCCCCTATACCAGGACCCCCCTATATACCCCTTTAGAGTCACTGTAAATCAGCATAGCAAAAGGTTGTAGAATCACTACTTGTCTTCCCTGTGTTGTACAGCCCTCCCCTTTCTCCCACCCCCCTATGCATGCTAATCTTAATACCCCCCTTTTTCTCCCGCAGCCTTATCCCTCCCTACCAACCCATCCTCCCCAGTCCCTTTCCCTTTGGTACCAGTTAGTCCATTCTTGAGTTCTGTGATTCTGCTGCTGTTTTGTTCCTTCAGTTTTTCCTTTGTTCTTACACTCCACAGATGAGTGAGATCATTTGGTATTTCTCTTTCTCTGCTTCGCTTGTTTCACTGAGCATAATAACCTCAACCTCCATCCATGTTGCTGCAAACGGTAGGATTTGCCCTTTTCTTATAGCTGAGTAGTATTTCATTGTGTATATGTACCACATCTTCTTTATCCATTCATCTATAGATGGACATTTAGGTTGCTTCCAATTCTTCGCTACTGTAAATAGTGCTGCGATAAACATACGGGTGCATTGGTCTTTCTCATACTAGATTGCTGCATTCTTAGTGTAAATTCCTGGGTCAAATGGTATGTCTGTTTTGAGCATTTTGATGTACATCCATAATGATTTCCACAATGGTTGAACTAATTTACATTCCCACCAGCAGTGTAGGAGGTAATCCCTTTCTCCACAGCCTTGCCAACATTTGTTGTTGTTTGTCTTTTGGATGGCAGCCATCCTTACTGGTGTGAGGTATCATTGAGGTAAAAATACAATACCTCATTGTAGTTTTAATTTGCATTTCTCTGATAATTAGCGATGTGGAGCATCTTTTCATGTGTCTGTTGGCCATCAGTATTTCTTTTTTGGAGAACCGTCTGTTCAGTTCCTTTGCCCATTTTTTAATTGAGTTATTTGTTTTTTGTTTGTTGAGACATGTGAGCTCTTTATATATTCTCGATGTCAAGCCTTTATCAGATGTGTCATTTTCAAAGATATTCTCCCATACTGTAGGGTTCCTTTTTGTTCTATTGATGGTGTCTTTTGATGTACAGAAGCTATTCAGCTTAATATAGTCCCACTTGCTCATATTTGCTGTTGTTTTCCTTGCCCGGGGCGATATGTTCAAGAAGAGGTCACTCATGTTTATATCTAAGAGGTTTTTGCCTATGTTTTTTTTCCAAGAGTTTAATGTTTTCATGACTTACATTCAGGTCTTTGATCCATTTTGAGTTTATTTTTGTATATGGGGTTAGACAATGGTCCAGTTTCATTCTCCTACATGTAGCTGTCCAGTTTTGCCAGCACCATCTGTTGAAGAGACTTTCATTTCGCCATTGTATGTCCATGGCTCCTTTATCAAATATTACTTGACCATATATGTCTGGGTTAATGTCTGGATTCTCTAGTCTGTTCCATTGGTCTGTGGCTCTGTTCTTGTGCCAGTACCAAATTGTCTTGATTACTATGACTTTTGAATAGAGCTTGAAGTTGGGGAGTGAGATCCCCCCTACTTTATTCTTCTTTCTCAGGATTGTTTTGGCTGTTCGGGGTCTTTGGTGGTTCCATATGAATTTTTGAATTATTTGTTCCAGTTCATTGAAGAATGTTGCTGGTAGTTTCATAGGGATTGCATCAAATCTGTATATTGCTTTGGGCAGGATGGCCATTTTGACGATATTAATTCTTCCTAGCCACGAGCATGGTATGCGTTTCCACCTGTTAGTGTCCCCTTTAATTTCTCTTAAGAGTGACTTGTAGTTTTCAGAGTATAAGTCTTTCACTTCTCTGGTTAGGTTTATTCCTAGGTATTTTATTCATTTTGATGCAATTGTGAAGGGAATTGTTTTCCTGATTTCTCTTTCTATTAGTTCATTGTAAGCATAAAGGAAAGCTACCAATTTCTGTGTGTTAGTTTTGTATACTGCAACTTTGCTATATTCCGATATCAGTTCTAGTAGTTTTGGTGTGGAGTCTTTAGGGTTTTTTATGTACAGTATCATGTCATCTGCAAATAGTGACAGTTTAACTTCTTCTTTACCAATCTGGATTCCTTGTATTTTTTTGTTTTGTCTGATTGCCGTGGCTAGGACCTCCAGTACTATGTTAAATAACAGTGGTGAGGAAGGGGCGGAAGATGGCGGCCTGAGTAGAGCAGCGGAAATCTCCTCCCAAAACAACATATATCTATGAAAATATAACAAAGACAACCCTTCCTAGAATAAAGACCAGAGGACACAGGACAATATCCAGACCACATCCGCACCTGAGAGAACCCAACGCCTCGCGAAGGGGGTAAGATACAAGCCCCGGCCCACGGGAGCCGAGCGCCCCTCCTCCCCGCTCCAGGTGGGAGAAGAGGAGGCAGAGCGGGAGGAAGACGGAGCCCAGGACTGCCGAACACCCAGCCCCAGCCATCCGGGCCAGAGTGCAGGGCGCTCGATACTAGGAAAACAGAGCAGCAAGAACAGTGAGCAGGCACTGGAGGCTGGGCGACAGAGGAGATAAGAAAAGCGCGCAACCATTTTTTTTTGCTTTTTTGCTGTTTTGTTTTGGCGAGCGCTTTTTGGAAGTCTTAAAGGTATAGGGACCCCAATACTAGGGAAACAGGGCAGAAAGACCGACCGGTGAGCAGAGGCCTGAGGCTGGCACCGGAGAATTAAGAAAAACGAACGACCACCTTTTTTTTTAATTAAAAACCTTTTTTTTTTTTTTTAATTAAAAAAATTTTTTTTCTTTTTTATTGGTGGGCGCTGTTTTGTTTTGGCGGGTGCTTTTTGGAAGTCTTAAAGGGGCAGGGCGGGTCACTTAATCCAGAGGTAGGGAATCCGGGATCTCTGGGAACCCTAAGCCCTGGGCTGCAGGGAGCAGGGAGGCCCCTTACGGAGATAAATAGCCTCCTAGCAGCTCCTGCTCCAACGCGACTCCACCATTTTGGAGTAGCTGCCCGAGCCAGGCCACGCCCACAGCAACAGCGGAGATTAACTCCATAGCAGCCGGGCAGGAAGCAGAAACCCTGTCTGCGCGCAGCTGCGCAGCACAAGCCACTAGAGGTCGCTGTTCTCCCAGGAGAGGAGGGCCACAATCCAACAAGAAAGGAAGTCCTTCCAGCCGTCACTCGTCCCAGTTCTGCAGACTATTCCTATCACCACGAAAAGGCAAAGCTACAGGCAGACAAAGATCACAGAGACAACACCAGAGAAGGAGACAGACCTAACTGGTCTCCCTGACAAAGAATTCAAAATAAGAATCATAAACATGCTGACAGAGATGCAAAGAAATACGCAAGAGAAATGGGATGAAGTCCGGAAGGAGATCACAGATGCCAGAAAGGAGATCGCAAAAATGAAACAAACTCTGGAAGGGTTTATAAGCAGAAGGGATAGAATGCAAGAGGCCATTGATGGAATTGAAATCAGAGAACAGGAACGCATAGAAGCTGACATAGAGAGAGACAAAAGGATCTCCAGGAATGAAACAATATTAAGAGAACTGTGTGACCAATCCAAAAGGAACAATATCCGTATTATAGGGGTCCCAGAAGAAGAAGAGAGAGGAAAAGAGATGGAAAGTATCTTAGAAGAAATAATTGCTGAAAACTTCCCCACACTGGGGGAGGAAGTAATCGAACAGACCACGGAAATACACAGAACCCCCAACAGAAAGGATCCAAGAAGGGCAACACCAAGACACATAATAATTAAAATGGCAAAGATCAAGGACAAGGAAAGAGTGTTAAAGGCAGCTAGAGAGAAAAAGGTCACCTATAAAGGGAAACCCATCAGGCTAACGTCAGATTTCTCAACAGAAACCCTATAGGCCAGAAGAGAATGGCATGATATATTTAATACAATGAAACAGAAGGGCCTTGAACCAAGGATACTGTATCCAGCACGACTATCATTCAAATATGATGGTGGGATTAAACAATTCCCAGACAAACAAAAGCTGAGGGAATTTGCTTTCCACAAACCACCTCTACAGAACATCTTACAGGGACTGCTCTAGATGGGAGCACTCCTAGAAAGAGCACAGCAGAAAACACCCAACATATGAAGAATCGAGGAGGAGGATCAAGAAGGGAGAGAAGAAAAGAATCTCCAGACAGTGTATATAACAGCTCAATCAGAGAGCTAAGTTAGGCAGTAAGATACTAAAGAGGCTAACCTTGAACCTTTGGTAAACACGAATTTAAAGCCTGCAATGGCAATAAGTACATATCTTTCAATAGTTACCCTAAATGTTAATGGGTTGAATGCACCAATCAAAAGACACAGAGTAACAGAAGGGATAAAAAAGCAAGACCCATCTATATGCTGCTTACAAGAAACTCACCTCAAACCCAAAGACATGTACAGACCAAAAGTCAAGGGATGGAAAAACATATTTCAAGCAAACAACAGTGAGGAGAAGAAAGCAGGGGTTGCAGTACTAATATCAGACAAAATAGACTTCAAAACAAAGAAAGTAACAAGAGATAAAGAAGGACACTACATAATGATAAAGGGCTCAGTCAAACAAGAGGATATAACCATTCTAAATATATATGCACCCAACACAGGAGCACCAGCATATGTGAAACAAATACTAACAGAACTAAAGGGGGATATAGACTGCAATGCATTCATTCTAGGAGACTTCAACACACCACTCACCCCAAAGGATAGATCCACTGGGCAGAAAATAAGTAAGGACACGGAAGCACTGAACAACACAGTAGAGCAGATGGACCTAATAGACATCTATAGAACTCTATATCCAAAAGCAGCGGGATATACATTCTTCTCAAGTGTGCATGGAACATTCTCCAGAATAGAAAAAATACTAGGCCACAAAAAGAGCCTCAGAAAATTCCAAAAGATTGAAATCCTACCAACCAACTTTTCAGACCACAAAGGCATAAAACTAGAAATAAACTGTACAAAGAAAGCAAAGAGGCTCACAAACACATGGAGGCTTAACAACACGCTCCTAAATAATTAATGGATCAATGACCAAATCAAAATGGAGATCCAGCAATATATGGAAACAAATGACAACAACAACACTAAGCCCCAACTTCTGTGGGACACAGCAAAATCAGTCTTAAGAGGAAAGTATATAGCAATCCAAGCATATTTAAAAAAGGAAGAGCAAACCCAAATTAATGGTCTAATGTCACAATTATCGAAATTGGAAAAAGAAGAACAGATGAGACCTAAGGTCAGCAGAAGGAGGGACATAATAAAGATCAGAGAAGAAATAAATAAAATAGAGAAGAATAAAACAATAGCAAAAATCAATGAAACCAAGAGCTGGTTCTTTGAGAAAATAAACAAAATAGATAAGCCTCTAGCCAGACTTATTAAGAAGAAAAGAGAGTCAACACAAATCAACAGTATCAGAAACGAGAAAGGAAAAATCACGACGGACACCACGGAAATGCAAAGAATTATTGGAGAATACTATGAAAACCTATATGCTAACAAGCTGGGAAACCTAGGAGAAATGGACAACTTCCTAGAAAAATATAACCTTCCAAGATTGACCCAGGAAGAAACAGAAAATCTAAACAGACAAATTACCAGCAACGAAATTGAAGAGGGAATCAAAAAACTACCAAAGAACAAAAACCCCGGGCCAGATGGATTTACCTCGGAATTTTATCAGACATACAGGGAAGACATAATACCCATTCTCCTTAAAGTTTTCCAAAAAATAGAGGAGGAGGGGATACTCCCAAACTCATTCTATGAAGCTAACATCACCCTAATACCAAAACCAGGCAAAGACCCCACCAAAAAAGAAAACTACAGACCAATATCCCTGATGAACGTAGATGCAAAAATACTCAACAAAATATTAGCAAAACGAATTCAAAAATACATCAAAAGGATCATACACCATGATTAAGTGGGATTCATCCCAGGGATGCAAGGATGGTACAACATTCGAAAGTCCAACAACATCATCCACCACATCAACAAAAAGAAAGACAAAAACCACATGATCATCTCCATAGATGCGGAAAAAGCATTTGACAAAGTTCAACATCCATTCATGATAAAAACTCTCAGCAAAATGGGAATAGAGGGCAAGTACCTCAACATAATAAAGGCCATCTATGATAAACCCACAGTCAACATTATATTGAACAGCGAGAAGCTGAAAGCATTTCCGCTGAGATCGGGAACTAGACAGGGATGCCCACTCTCTCCACTGTTATTTAACATATTACTGGAGGTCCTAGCCACGGCAATCAGACAAAATAAAGAAATACAAGGAATCCAGATTGGTAAAGAAGAAGTTAAACTGTCACTATTTGCAGATGACATGATACTGTACATAAAAAACCTTAAAACCCCACCCCAGAACTACTAGAACTGATATCGGAATACAGCAAAGTTGCAGGATACAAAATCAACTCACAGAAATCTGTGGCTTTCCTATATACTAACAATGAACGAACAGAAAGAGAAATCAGGAAAACAACTCCATTCACAATTGCATCAAAAAAAATAAAATACCTAGGAATAAACCTAACCAAAGAAGTGAAAGACTTATACTCTGAAAACTACAAGTCACTCTTAAGAGAAATTAAAGGGGACACTAACAGATGGAAACTCATCCCATGCTCGTGGATAGGAAGAATTAATATCGTCAAAATGGCCATCCTGCCCAAAGCAATATACAGATTTGATGCAATCCCTATGAAACTACCAGCAAACATTCTTCAATGAACTGGAACAAATAATTCAAAAATTCATATGGAAACACCAAAGACCCCGAATAGCTAAAGCAATCCTGAGAAAGAAGAATAAAGTAGGGGGGATCTCACTCCCCAACTTCAAGCTCTACTATAAAGCCATAGTAATCAAGACAATTTGGTACTGGCACAAGAGCAGAGCCACAGACCAATGGAACAGACTAGACAATCCAGACATCAACCCAGACATATATGGTCAATTAATATTTGATAAAGGAGCCATGGACATACAATGGCGAAATGACAGTCCCTTCACCAGGTGGTGCTGGCAAAAGTGGACAGCTACATGTAGGAGAATGAAACTGGACCATTGTCTAACCCCATATACAAAAGTAAACTCAAAATGGATCAAAGACCTGAATGTAAGCCATGAAACCATTAAACTCTTGGAAGAAAACATAGGCGAAAACCTCTTAGACATAAACATGAGTGACCTCTTCTTGAACATATCTCCGCGGGCAAGGAAAACAACAGCAAAAATGAGTAAGTGGGACTATATTAAGCTGAAAAGCTTCTGTACAGCAAAAGACACCATCAATAGAACCAGAAGAATCCCTACAGTATGGGAGAATATATTTGAAAATGACACGTCCGATAAAGGCTTGACGTCCAGAATATATAAGGAGCTCACACGCCTCAACAAACAAAAAACAAATAACCCAATCAAAAAATGGGCAGAGGAACTGAACAGACAGTTCTCCAAAAAAGAAATACTGATGGCCAACAGACACATGAAAAGATGCTCCACATCGCTAATTATCAGAGAAATGCAAATTAAAACTACAATGAGGTATCACCTCACACCAGTAAGGATGGCTGCCATCCAAAAGACAAACAACAACAAATGTTGGCGAGGCTGTGGAGAAAGGGGAACCCTCCTACACTGCTGGTGGGAATGTAAGTTAGTTCAACCATTGTGGAAAGCAGTATGGAGGTATATCAAAATGCTCAAAACAGACTTACCATTTGACCCAGGAATTCCACTCCTAGGAATTTACCCTAAGAACGCAGCAATCAAGTTTGAGAAAGACAGATGCACCCCTATGTTTATTGCAGCACTATTTACAATAGCCAAGAATTGGAAGCAATCTAAATGTCTATCAATAGATGAATGGATAAAGAAGATGTGGTACATATACACAATGGAATACTACTCAGCCATAAGAAAAGGGCAAATCCAATCATTTGCAACAACATGGATGGAGCTGCAGGGTATTATGCTCAGTGAAACAAGCCAAGCGGAGAAAGAGAAATACCAAATGATTTCACTTATTTGTGGAATATAAGAACAAAGGAAAAACTGAAGAACAAAACAGCACCAGAATCACAGGACTCAACAATGGACTAACAGGTAACAAAGGGAAAGGGACTGGGGAGGATGGGTGGGTAGGGAGGGATAAAGGGGGGAGAAGTAGGGGGGTATTATGATTAACATGCATGGGGGGGTAGGAGAAAAGGGAGGGCTGTACAACACAGACAAGGCAAGTAGTGATTCTACAACATTTTGCTATGCTGATGGACAGTGACTGTAAAGGAGTTTATAGGGGGGACCTGGTATAGGGGAGAGCCTAGTAAACATAATATTCGTCATGTAAGTGTAGATTAGTGATACCAAAAACAAAGCAAAAAAAAAAAAAGGGCAGTTCCTGTGTGGTAACCTCCAACGAGTTCTACACAAGGGTATAAAGGGCATATAAAAGTGTAGGCAAAGGGTCTATTTGTGTTTATACAGAGAATCAAAGCCTAATTGGGCTACCCCGAAAATGAACTAAGATACGATATGAAAAATAACTTCCAACATCTGCACTCTCTGGAAGACTCATGCCAGAAGATGATCATCAAAAAACCCCAACAAAGATCCACGCACTGCTACAGCTGTAGATGCACTCATCCCACCAGTTCCTGGAATTGCCATGGGAATGAGGAAGGAGATATCTAAGCTGGCCTGTGCATACAGTAAAACAACAAATTTGTCTGGATCTATACTGTTGGAACTCAACCAAGAATTTGGAGAAGTGCAAATTGTAGCGCTCCAAACTCTTAAAACTACAGACTATTTACTGTTAAAAGAACACATGGCATGTGAACAGTCCCCAGGAATGGGTTGTTTTAATTTGTCTGATTTCTCTCAGACTGTTCAAGTTCAGTTGGACAATATCCACCATATCATAGATAAGTTTTCACAAATGCCTAGGGTGCCTAACTGGTTTTCTTGGTTTCACTGGAGATGGCTGGTAATTACAGATATGTTTTGGTTATGTAACTATACTCCTACTATGTTAATGTGTGTGTGCAATTTAAGTAGTAGCTTAAAACCTATCCATGCTGAAGTTACTCTACAAGAAGATATATCAAAGAAATAATCAATCTTCCCATGTTTTCTTCCACCTGCTACTTCTATAGCTTTTCTTCTTCCTTCCTAATTACAACCCTTAAATAGAATACGTGCCTCATATCAAATTTACCGAGTATCATAATTCTTCCAAGTGGTAAAGATACCTCAAGACAAATGCTGGGCATAGAAGCCACAGGGTATAAATATGCAAAGAAGTAAAAAGCTAACCTTTTCAAACAATAAGGCTTCCCTCTCACTTACCAACTTCACATTTCCCTGTATGGCCCCGGAAGATGACTTGTTAGCCAGAGATGGTTAAGATTCCTCAAGGGAGGAACAACCTAAGACAGGCACAGTCGCAGGGGGGTCATCAGGTGAGAAATTGGGGATCAACAGAGGTGAGGCTTAGAACCTCACCCCCCCTGTTCTGAGAGAAATCTTCTGCATATGTGGATGTTTTATTGCCCTGGTCTAGCTTGGATTAACACATAGTCTACAGGCACACACCTGATCATCTACATTTGCTCTCTTACAACACTAAACTATGTTTTCTACCTTTATCTTGCATCTACCTACCACTTAAGCATTTTATTAAAAATAATAATAATAAAGAGAGAAATGTGGTATCCACATATAAATCAAGTATAAAAACCAAATGAGTATTCATATTTGAACTGACTGTTTAGAGTTCATAATGCATGAGCAAAACCGAAAGTTTCTGTGATGATTGCCCTTGTACTGTTCACTATGTAACTTACTCATTATGTAAGAATTTGTTCTACATGTAAGAACTTGTTTGTTATGCCTCAGAAGATTGGAGACTGATGAAAATTAGGCTTGGGGTGGATTAATGATTGTGCATTGAGCACTGACTCCCCTATACAGAATTTTATTGTCGTTAACAACCATTTGATCAATAAATATGAGAGATGCCCTCACAAAAAAAAAAAAAAAGGACAGACTTCCAATGGTAAAATAAATAAGTAACCGGGATGTAATGTATAGCATAAGGAATATAGTCAAGATATTGTAACAGCTTGGTAGGGTGATAGCTGGAACCTAGAATTATGTATATAAATGTTCTACAACTGTGTTGTACACTTGAAACTAATGTAATGTAATACTGTGCGTCAACTACCCTTCAATAAAAAATAATTATTTAAAAAAAAAATACAGTGGTGAGAGTGGGCATCCCTGTCTAGTTCCCGATTTCAGAGGAAAAGGTTTGAGCTTCTCGCTGTTCAATATAATGTTGGCTGTAGGTTTTTCATAGATGGCCTTTATTATGTTGAGGTACTTGCCCTCTATTCCATTTTGCTGAGAGTTTTTATCATGAATAGATGTTGAACTTTGTTAAATACTTTTTCAGCATCTATGGAGATGATCATGTGGTTTTTGTCTTTCTTTTTGTTGATGTGGTGGATGATGTTGATGGACTTTCGAATGTTGTGCCATCATTGCATCCCTGAGATGAATCCCACTTGGTCGTGGTGGACGATCCTTTTGATGTACTTTTGAATTCAGTTTGCTAATATTTTGTTGAGTATTTTTGCATCTACGTTCATCAGGGATATTGGTCTGTCGTTTTCTTTTTTGGTGGGGTCTTTGCCTGGTTTTGGTATTACGGTGATGTTAGCTTCATAGAATGAGTTTGGGAGTATCCCCTCCTCTTCTATTTTTTGGAAAACTTTAAGGAGAATGGGTATTATGCCTTCCCTGTATGTCTGATAAAATTCTGAGGTAAGTCCATCAGGCCTGGGGATTTTGTTCTTTGGTAGTTTTTTTATTACTGCTTCAATTTCGTTGCTGCTAATTGGTCTGTTTAGATTTTCTGTTTCTTTCTGGGTCACTCTTAGAAGATTGTATTTTTCTAGGAAGTTGTCCATTTCTCCTAGGTTTCCCAGCTTGTGAGCATATAGGTTTTCATAGTATTCTCTAATAATTCTTCATATTTCTGTGGGGTCCGTCGTGATTTTTCCTTTCTCGTTTCTGATACTGTTGATTTGTGTTGACTCTCTTTTCCTCTTAATAAGTCTGGCTAGAGGCTTATCTATTTTGTTTATTTTCTCAAAAAACCAGCTCTTGGTTTCATTGATTTTTGCTATTGTTTTATTCTTCTCAATTTTATTTATTTCTTCTCTGATCTTTATTCTGTCCCTCCTTCTGCTGACCTTAGGCCTCATCTGTTCTTCTTTTTCCAATTTCAATAATTGTGACATTAGACCGTTCATTTGGGCTTGTTCTTCCTTTTTTAAATATGCTTGGATTGCTATATACTTTCCTCTTAAGACTGCTTTTGCTGTGTCCCACAGAAGTTGGGGCTTAGTGTTGTTGTTGTCATTTGTTTCCATATATTGCTGGATCTCCATTTTGATTTGGTCATTGATCCATTGATTATTTAGGAGCGTGTTGTTAAGCCTCCATGTGTTTGTGAGCCTATTTGCTTTCTTTGTACATTTTATTTCTAGTTTTATGCCTTTGTGGTCTGTAAAGTTGGTTGGTTCGATTTCCATTTTTGGAGTTTACTGAGGCTCTTTTTGTGGCCTAGTATGTGGTCTATTCTGGAGAATGTTCCATGTGCACTTAGAAGAATGTGTATCCTGTTGCTTTTGGATGTAGAGTTCTGTAGATGTCTATTAGGTCCATCTGTTCTAGTGTGTTGTTCAGTGCCTCTGTGTCCTTACCTATTTTCTCTCTGTTGGATCTGTCCTTTGTAGTGAGTGGTGTGTTGAAGTCTCCTAGAATGAATGCATTGCATTCTATTTCGTCCTCTAGTTCTTTTAATGTTTGTTTCAGGTATGTTGGTGCTCCTGTATTGGGTGCATATATATTTATAACGGTTATATCCTCTTGATGGACTGAGCCCTTTATCATTATGTAATGTCCTTCTTTGTCTTTTGTTACTTTCTTTATTTTGAGGTCTGTTTTGTCTGATACCAGAATTGAAACACCTGCTTTCTTCTCTTTGTTGTTTGCATGAAATATCTTTTTCCATCCCTTGAGTTTAAGTCTGTGCATGTCTTTGGGTTTGAGGTGAGTCGCTTGTAAGCAGCATATGGATGAATCTTGCTTTTTTATCCATTTTATTACTCTGTGTCTTTTGATTGGTGTATTCAGTCCATTTACATTTCGGGTGATTATTGAAAGGTATGTACTTATTGCCATTGCAGGCTTTAGGTTTGTGGTTACCAAAGGTTCAGTGTTAGCTTCTTTACTATCTTACTGTCTACCTTAACTCGCTTGTTGAGCTATTATAAACATGGTCTGATGATTCTTTATTTCTCTCCCTTATTCCTCCTCCTCCCTTCTTCATATGTTGGGTGTTTTGTTCTGTGCTCCTTATAGGAGTGCTCCCATCTAGAACAGTCCCTGTAGGATGCCCTGAAGAGGTGGTTTGTGGGAGGCAAATTCCCTCAACTTTTGCTTGTCTGGGAATTGTTTAATCCCTCCTTCATATTTAAATGATATTCGTGCTGGAGACAGTAGTCTTGGTTCGAGGCCCTTCTGTTTCATTGCATTAAGTATATCATGCCATTCTCTTCTGGCCTGTAGGGTTTCTGTTGAGAAGTCTGATGATAGCCTGATGGGTTTTCCTTTGTAGGTAACCTTTTTTTTCTCTCTGGCTGCCTTTAATACTTTGTCCTTGTCTTTGATCTTTGCCATTTTAATTATTATGTGTCCTGGTGTTGCCCTCCTTGGATCCCTTGTCATGGGAGTTCTGTGTACTTCTGTGGTCTGAGAGGCCATTTCTTCCCCTCGTTTGGGAAGTTTTCGGCAATTATTTCTTCAAAGACGCTTTCTATCCTTTTTCTGTCTCTTCTTCTGTTATCCCTATAATGCGTGTATTATTCCTTTTTGATTGGTCACTGAGATCTCTTAAAATTCTTTCATTCCTGGAGATCCTTTTATCTCTCTCTGCATCAGCTTCTCTGCATTCATGTTCTTTGTTTTATAGTCCAGTAATGGTCTCTTGCATCTCGTCCATTCTGTTTTGAAGTCCTTCCAGAGCTTGTTTTATTTCTGAATTCTCCTTCCTTAGTTCTTGCATATTTCTCTGCAAGTCCATCAGCATGATTATGACTTTTGTTTTGAATTCTTTTTCAGGAATACTGGCTAAATCTATCTCCCCAGGTTCCTTCTGAGGGGAAGATGTAGCAGATGCCAAAGCTGTCTGGGTTAGTCTTGTCTGGCTCATATTTTTTTGCCTTTTCATGTTGACAGGTGCTATTGACTGTCAGCTGGGAGGGCCAAACTTTTCAGTTGCTACTGGCCTTTCTTTACTGGGACAACTGCGACCCCTAGTGGTTTGTGTTGGGTAATTGCGTGTAGGCTGGGTCTTTGTGTCTTTCCCGGCCGAGTTTTAGGAATTTTCCTTTCTGCCTTTCTGTGGATTTGTTTTGCCTTAGGCTGTTTCTCTGCTTTCACAGCGCCTGGAGGGGTAATGGAAGGGGGTGCTGTTTGGCTGTTTACCTCCGTGAAGGGTCTCGGAGCTGTTGCCCAGGGGGTTAGTGCGCTGGTTGTCCCTGTAATTTCCAGCCATTGGGCTGTGACCTATGCTGTTTCCATCCAGCTGTTAAATCCCTGTCCCTTTAAGACTTTCAAAAAGTCCTCGCTTTTCTTTGTCACAGGGGCATCAGCTTCGGCACCCGCTCAGAGGTCTTGCTGCCCTATTTCCCTAGTTTCCAGCCCTCCACGCATGCACTGTGCCTGTGCTCTGGTGTGGGTGTCTGGGGCTGGGTGTTTAGCAGTCCTGGGCTCCCTCTCCTTCCCTCCGGGAGCTGGGAGGAGGTGTGCTTGTGTACCGCTGGACCGGGGCATGTATCTTACCCCTTTCACCAAGTGCTGGGTTCCCACTGGTGTAGTTGTAGGTTGGCTGTTGTCCTGTGTCTTCTGGTCTCTCTTTTAGGATTAGTTGTATTTGTTGTATTTTCAAAAATATATATGTTTTTGGGAGGAGATTCCCACTGTCCTACTCACGCCGCCATGTTGGCTCCACCTCAAAGAGACTTTCTATCCATTTTTCTCTATTCTTCTTCCAGTACCCCATAATGTGAATATTGTTCCATTTGGATTGGTCTCAGAGTTGTCTTATTATTCTTTCATTCCTAGAGATCCTTTTTTCTTTCTTTGCATTCCTCTTCTATAATTTCTATTTCATTTACCATCTCCTCGACTTCTTCTAATCTCCTTTTAATTCCGTCCATTGTATGTTTCATGTAAGGTACTGTATTTTTCAAAGTTGCTCTCTCTTTCCTGAAGTTGTCTCTGAGATCTTGAATATTTTTCTGTAGCTCCATGAGCATGTTTATAATTTTTATGTTGAAATCTTTATTAAAAGAATTGGTGATCTCATTTTCACTGAGCCTTTTTTTCTGCTGTTTGAGGGATTTTGGTTTGAACAAGGGTCTTTTGCTGCTTCATATTCCTAATGAATACTATGGAATAATAACTTTGTGTTATTATTCAGGTGTCACACGTGAGCGGTGCTGGTGCTTGATGGGAGGAAAGATTTCTTTCCTGCTTCCCAGCCACAGTGCCTGCCTCTGCTGCCAGGGCCAGTTGACTAAGCATGCAGGAAGGAGTCTCTGCATGCACTCCTGTAGCTGACATAGGCTGGGCTCCCCTCCGGATGACATGGCATGATGGCAAAGGCAGCAGTTTTGCCAGCAGGTGCTGGCTGGGAGGAAGGAGTGGAAGGCTGCATATCCTGGTGGGATCCTTGGGTTGCACTGACAACCAAGGGGATGGAGCACCTGAAGCTCCTGAAATTTCCCAACCTGCTGGGCTGAGTGTGTTGGGATGATTTTGTCTACCTTTCCTTCCTCCTTAACAGCAAGCTCTGTGAAATCCTTGTGCACTTAGCAGCCCTCTTGCTAGTGGGAACTCTTCAAAGCACCGGTCTTTCTTTTGTTCCTGTGCATCCGATTGTGGCTACCTGTTCTCTACAAGCAGCTGGAATCTCAGTCTCTCTAAGTATTCCACCTATCTTTGCTTTCCAACCCCTCTAATGTCCAGCACACTATGTAGTGTGGATTCGCACTCCCAGAATAGATCTCCAGGGGTGGCTATTTAACAGTCATGGGCTTCTACTTGCTCCCTGCTCTGTTTCTCTTTTGCCCACTGGTGAGAAATATTCAGGTGTTGGGGGAGGGTTTGGGTCTCACCAGATACCGGCTTTGCTACTTTACCCTTTTCCACGTGGTCTTCTATTTTCTTCAGATGTAAGCCATATTTTGCAGTCCTCTTTATGGTCACTCTTTCAGGATTAGTTGTATTTGCTGTATTTTCATGTTATGTGTGTTTTAGGAAGAGGCTTCTGCCTCACTACTCATGCTGCCACCTTTTTCTGTTTTGCTGGCAGTAAGCCTTGGTTCCAACTTTGAAGAAAAGTCTATGGAACTTAGTTTAATATAGAAATTAGGGGCCCATGTAGTTAAACATATTAAAGATTTTCTTTCATGTGTTTCAGACTAATTTTTCATCTGAATTTCACTTTGGGTACCCCTTCCCAAACTCACCAGTGCCACATTGTGAGATGCATTCTTTAGCTATGAGTAAAATTTCTTAAAATAACAAAAACATTTATGAAAATTTCTCACATAGTTAACTACTTTGATAATATATTATAATGGCTCCATAATATAGCATTAGCATTATGTGGATATACAATATTTTACATGACTCCCAAATTACTGAGTCCTCAGATATGATAACTAGAGTTATAAAGATTCTAAATGTACTATTAACTCCTATTATATGATAAAAAACATTTCCATATAATAGAATCAAGTAGGGTTTATTCCTTTAAGAGTGACCCAACACTATGTAATATGTGAAAGCTTCTATGAACGTAACATTATATGCATTAATTGAGAAAATATAGGAATATCTTGAAAAATGTAGAAATAGCAGTAAGTAAAACGAATACATATTCTTGTTAAAATAAACCAGAAATGAATAAAATTTCTTAATTTGGTAAAAAAAAAAATCTCTTTATCAGGAATGATTGGCAAAATGATACCATAACAATAAAACACAAAAAGTATTCTAATTAGAATCAAAGTAAAAATATATACCCATGTGGTATATAGAGTTGTGCCAAGAGATTCATTACCTTTCCTTTCCTATAAGAAGATATTTCTATGCCTCCCATATGTTAGCCTAGGGAATGGGACTTGGTTTGCCCAATAAAGTACAAGATAAATATGCACTCTCCAAAGAAAGCCATATAAAGAACCACTACACAATTCACCATAGATCCTTTCCTGCACAATAAAAAAGAAAGTTATTTTTTTGCCCTGATTCAAGAATTAGGAAGATATTTACTGCTACCCAAGGGGTAAACTAATAGCAGTAACGAAAAAAATCTAAGTTGCTGTAACTTACTGAAAATTACAGGTAATTTTATGACAACATAATTTGGGAAAATTCAACTGATACCATCATGTCACTGTTCCTATCCACACCACTGAAGTGAGACAAAGATACAGGTAGGAACATTAGAAAGGAAGAGATAAATTTTTATCATTGGCTAAAGAAATGCTGTCTACCAAGAATAAGAGAATCTACTAAAACACAATGTGATTCAATAAATTGACTAGCTACAAAACATGAAGATAATACAATCTTTTCATAGATTTTTCAATTTGCACACTATTCTGGGAAAATTATTTCATTTTCAATAGCAACACTGATTAAAAATCATCTAGAAATAAACATTGCAAGATAAGTATGAGGACCATGAAGAAAATAATGAATCTTTACAGAAGTGAATAAAAGAAAACCTGATTAACAGGAGAGGTATACCATGCTCCTCTGTGAATTAACTCTTAACATAAAGGGAAAATCAACCCTAGTCAATATACAAAGTCAATGTAATTTAGACATAATCTCAACAGATTGCAGGGGAGTAACTGTTAGAGAGGGTCGGAACTGGACAAAATTATTTTGAAATCTTGTTTGAAATCTCAGGATTAGACATATATTTTGAAAAAGGAGAACAATAAGGTAAAATTTGGCTTATCATACACTAAAATTATACTTAAAATTAAATTAATTAAAACTGTAGTAGGAACTGTTATAATTAAATTAAAACTGTAGTAGGAACTGATCAAGTAGACAGTACATAGTATGGCATAATACTCATTTCTGGAGAGTTCAGATTCTGATAGAGGTAAAAAGATATGGCAGATTAGTTAAGGGTTCAAAAATTAAATTCTGACTCCATGTCTCACTACACACATATCCCTACATCAGTGAATGACATAAACTTCGAAAAATATACCAGAACACAATAAAATATGCAAAAATACTTTTATAATCATGATATAAGAATTTATATGAAAGACTCAAAACCCAGAAGTTATAATCAAATAAATTAACATTTACTGACTTCATAAAAAGTTAAATTTTTGAGTGGAATACAATGTCATTAGAGATGGGATTTTTGATTTACATGGCCATCAGGCACATGAAAAGATGCTCAACATCACTAATTATCAGTAAAATACAAATCAAAACAACAATGAGATACTGCCTCAAACCTGTCAGACGGGCTATTCTCAAAAAGACAAGAAATAGAAGTGTTGATGAGGATGTGTAGAAAAGGGAACCTCCCATGCTCTCTAGGTGGGGATGTAAACTGGTATAGCCATGAAGGAAAACATTATGAAGGTTCTTCAAAAAATTAAAACTAGGCGGAGCCAACATGGCGGCGTGAGTAGGACAGTGGGAATCTCCTCCCAAAAACATATATACTTTTGAAAATACAACAAACACAACTAGCCCTAAAAGAGAGACCAGAAGACACAGGACAGTGGCCAGACTGCAGCTACACCAGCGAGAACCCGACTGGTGAAAGGGGTAAGATACAAGCCCCGGGCCCGGCGGGACCCAAGCGCCCCTCCCCCCAGCTCCCGGTGGGAGAACAATAGGCAGAGCGGGAGGGAGACGGAGCCCAGGACTGCTGAACACACAGCCCCAACCACCCCCACCAGAGCACAGACACAGTGCGTGGGCGGATGGTCCTGGATACTGGGGGAACAGGGCAGTAAGACCTCTGAGCAGGTGCCGAAGCTGATGCCCCTGTGACAAAGAAAAGCGGGGGCTTTTTGAAAGTCTTAAAGGGACAGGGACTTAACAGTTTGACGGAAACAACCCAGGTCACAGTACAGCAGCTGGAAATTACAGGGAAAACCGGGTGCACTAACCCCCTGAGCAACAGCTCTGAGACCCCTCACGGAGGCAAAAAGTCAAGCAGCCCCCCCATCCATTACCCCTCTGGGCGCTGCGAAAGCAGAGAAGCAGCCTGAGACAAACTCCGCCCACAGAAAGGGAAATTTCTCCCTTCCGGCCAGGCAAGACACAAAGACCCACTCTACACGCAATTACCCAACACAAACCAATAGGGGTCGCAGTTGTCCCAGTAAAGAAAGGCCAGTAGCAAGTGAAAATTTTGGCTCTCCAAGCTGACAGTCAATAGCACCTGTCAACATGAAAAGGCAAAAAAATATGATCCAGACAAGACTAACCCAGACAGCTTAGGCATCTGCTACATCTTCCCCTGAGAAGGAATCTGGGGAGATAGATTTAGCCAGTCTTCCTGAAAAAGAATTCAAAACAAAAGTCATAACCATGCTGATGGACTTGCAGAGAAATATGCAAGAACTAAGGAAGGAGAATTCAGAAATAAAACAAGCTCTGGAAGGACTTCAAAACAGAATGGACGAGATGCAAGAGACCATTAATGGACTAGAAAACAGAGAACAGGAACGCAGAGAAGCTGATGCAGAGAGAGATAAAAGGATCTCCAGGAATGAAAGAATTTTAAGAGAGCTGAGTGACCAAATGAAAAGGAACAATATACGAATTATAGGTATTCCAGAAGAAGTAGAGAGAGAAAAGGGGATAGAAAATGTCTTTGAAGAAATAATTGCTGAAAACTTCCCCAAACTAGGGGAAGAAATGGCCTCTCAGACCACAGAGGTACACAGAACTCCTATGACAAGGGATCCAAGGAGGGCAACACCAGGACACATAATAATTAAAATGGCAAAGATCAAAGACAAGGACAAAGTATTAAAGGCAGCCAGAGAGAAAAAAAAGGTTACCTACAAAGGAAAACCCATCAGGCTATCATCAGACTTCTCAACAGAAACCCTACAGGCCAGAAGAGAATGGCATGATATACTTAATGCAATGAAACAGAAGGGCTCGAACCAAGACTACTGTCTCCAGCACGAATATCATTTAAATATGAAGGAGGGATTAAACAATTCCCAGACAAGCAAAAGTTGAGGGAATTTGCCTCCCACAAACCACCTCTACAGGGCACCCTAAAGGGACTGCTCTAGATGGGAGCACTACTAAAAAGAGCACACAACAAAACACCCAACATATGAAGAAGGGAGGAGGAGGAACAAGAAGGGAGAGAAATAAAGAATCATCAGACCGTGTTTATAATAGCTCAACAAGCGAGTTAAGGTAGACAGTAAGATAGTAAAGAAGCTAACACTGAACCTTTGGTAACCACAAACCTAAAGCCTGCAATGGCAATAAGTACATACCTTTCAATAATCACCCGAAATGTAAATGGACTGAATGCACCAATCAAAAGACACAGAGTAATAGAATGGATTAAAAAGCAAGATTCATCCATATGCTGCTTACAAGAGACTCACCTCAAACCCAAAGACATGCACAGACTTAAAGTCAAGGGATGGAAAAAGATATTTCATGCAAACAACAAAGAGAAAAAAGCAGGTGTTGCAATTCTGGTATCAGACAAAACAGACTTCAAAATAAAGAAAGTAACAAAAGACAAAGAAGGACATTACATAATGATAAAGGGCTCAGTCCATCAAGAGGATATAACCATTATAAATATATATGCAGCCAATACAGGAGCACCAACATACCTGAAACAAATATTAACAGAACTAGAGGATGAAATAGAATACAATGCATTCATTCTAGGAGACTTCAACACACCACTCACTACAAAGGACAGATCCACCAGACAGAAAATAAGTAAGGACACAGAGTCACTGAACAACACACTAGAACAGATGGACCTAATAGACATCTACAGAACTCTACATCCAAAAGCAACAGGATACACATTCTTCTCAAGTGCACATGGAACATTCTCCAGAATAGACCAAATACTAGGACACAAAAAGAGCCTCAGTAAATTCCAAAAGATTGAAACCCTTCCAACCAACTTTTCAGACCACAAAGGCATTAAACTAGAAATAAACTGGTCAAAGAAAGCAAAAAGGCTCACAAACACATGGAGGCTAAACAACACACTCCTAAATAACCAATGGATCAATGACCAAATCAAAGTGGAGATCCAGCAATATATGGAAACAAATGACAACAACAACACTAAGCCCCAACTTCTGTGGGACACAGCAAAAGCAGTCTTAAGAGGAAAGTATATAGCAATCCAAGCATATTTAAGAAAGGAAGAACAAGCCCAAATGAACGGTCTAATGTCACAATTATCGAAATTGGAAAAAGAAGAACAAATGAGGCCTAAGGTCAGCAGAGGAAGGGACATACAGATCAGAGAAGAAATAAATAAAATTGAGAAGAATAAAACAATAGCAAAAATCAATGAAACCAAGAGCTGGTTTTTCGAGAAAATAAACAAAATAGATAAGCCTCTAGCCAGACTTATTAAGAGGAAGAGAGAGTCAACACAAATCAACAGCATTAGAAACGAGAAAAGAAAAATCACGACGGACCCTGCAGAAATACAAAGAATTATTAGAGACTACTATGAAAACCTATATGCTAACAAGCTGGGAAACCTAGGAGAAATGGACAACTTCCTAGAAAAATACAACCTTCCAAGACTGACCCAGAAAGAAACAGAAAATCTAAACAGACCAATTACCAGCAACGAAATTGAAGCGGTAATCAAAAAACTACCAAAGAACAAAACCCCCGGGCCAGATGGATTTACCTCGGAATTTTATCAGACATACAGGGAAGACATAATACCCATTCTCCTTAAAGTTTTCCAAGAAATAGAAGAGGAGGGGATACTCCCAAACTCATTCTATGAAGCTAACATCACCCTAATACCAAAACCAGGCAAAGACCCCACCAAAAAAGAAAACTACAGACCAATATCCCTGATGAACGTAGACACAAAAATACTCAACAAAATTTTAGCAAACCGAATTCAAAAATACATCAAAACGATCGTACACCATGACCAAGTGGGATTCATCCCAGGGAAGTAAGGATGGCACAACATTCGAAAGTCCATCAACATCATCCACCACATCAACAAAAAGAAAGACAAAAACCACATGATCATCTCCATAGATGCTGAAAAAGCATTTGACAAAGTTCAACATCCATTCATGATAAAAACTCTCAGCAAATTGGGAATAGAGGGCAAGTACCTCAACATAATAAAGGCCATCTATGAAAAACCCACAGCCAACATTATATTGAACAGCGAGAAGCTGAAAGCATATCCGTTGAGATTGGGAACTAGACAGGGATGCCCACTCTCACCACTGTTATTTAACATAGTACTGGAGGTCCTAGCCACAGCAATCAGACAAAACAAAAAAATACAAGGAATCCAGATTGGCAAAGAAGAAGTTAAACTGTCACTATTTGCAGATGACATGATACTGTACATAAAAAAACCTAAAGACTCCACCCCAGAACTACTAGAACTGATATCGGAATACAGCAAAGTTGCAGGATACAAAATAAACACACAGAAATCTGTGGCTTTCCTATACACCAACAATGAACCAACAGAAAGAGAAATCAGGAAAACAACTCCTTTCACAATTGCATCAAAAAAAATAAAATACCTAGGAATAAACCTAACCAAAGAAGTGAAAGACTTATATTCTGAAAACTACAAGTCACTCTTAAAAGAAATTAAAGGGGACACTAACAGATGGAAACGCATCCCATGCTCATGGCTAGGAAGAATTAATATCGTCAAAATGGCTATCCTGCCCAAAGCAATATACAGATTTGATGCAGTCCCTATGAAACTACCAGCAATATTCTTCAATAAACTGGAACAAATAATTCAAAAATTCATATGGAACCACCAAAGACCCCGAATAGCCAAAGCAATCCTGAGAAAGAAGAGTAAAGTAGGGGGGATCTCACTCCCCAACTTCAAGCTCTATTATAAAGCCATAGTAATCAAGACAATTTGGTACTGGCACAAGAACAGAGCCACAGACCAATGGAACAGACTAGACAATCCAGACATCAACCCAGACATATATGGTCAATTAATATTTGATAAAGGAGCCATGGACATACAATGGCGAAATGACAGTCTCTTCAACAGATGGTGCTAGCAAAACTGGACAGCTACATGTAGGAGAATGAAACTGGACCATTGTCTAACCCCATATACAAAAGTAAACTCAAAATGGATCAAAGACCTGAATGTAAGTCACGAAACCATTAAACTCTTGGAAGAAAACATAGGCAAAAACCTCTTAGACATAAACATGAGTGACCTCTTCTTGAACATATCTCCCCGGGCAAGGAAAACAACAGCAAAAATGAACAAGTGGGACTATATTAAGCTGAAAAGCTTCTGTACAGGAAAAGACACCATCAATAGAACAAAAAGGAACCCTACAGTATGGGAGAATATCTTTGAAAATGACACATCTGATAAAGGCTTGACGTCCAGAATATATAAAGAGCTCACATGTCTCAACAAACAAAAAACAAATAACTCAATTAAAAAATGGGCAAAGGAACTGAACAGACGGTTCTCCAAAAAAGAAATACGGATGGCCAACAGACACATGAAAAGATGCTCCACATCGCTAATTATCAGAGAAATGCAAATTAAAACTACAATGAGGTATCACCTCACACCAGTAAGGATGGCTGCCATCCAAAAGACAAACAACAACAAATGTTGGCGAGGCTGTGGAGAAAGGGGAACCCTCCTACACTGCTGGTGGGAATGTAAACTTGTTCAACCATTGTGGAAAGCAGTATGGAGGTACATCAAAATGCTCAAAACAGACATACCATTTGACCCAGGAATTGCACTCCTAGGAATTTACCCTAAGAATGCAGCAATCAAGTACGAGAAAGACCAATGTAGCCCTATGTTTATCGCAGCACTATTTACAATAGCCAAGAATTGGAAGCAACCTAAATGTCCATCTATAGATGAATGGATCAAGAAGATGTGGTACATATACACAATAGAATACTACTCAGCCATAAGAAAAGGGCAAATCCAACCATTTGCAGCAACATGGATGGAGCTGGAGGGCATTATGCTCAGTGAAACAAGCCAAGCAGAGAAAGAGAAATACCAAATGATCTCACTCATCTGTGGAGTGTAAGAACAAAGGAAAAACTGAAGGAACAAAACAGCAGCAGAATCACAGAACTCAAGAATGGACTAACAGGTACCAAAGGGAAAGGGACTGGGGAGGATGGGTTGGTAGGGAAGGATAAGGGCGGGGCAGAAAAAGAGGGTATTATGTTTAGCATCCATAGCGGGGTGGGAGAAAGGGGAGGGCTGTACAACACAGAGAAGACAAGTAGTGATTCTACAACAGTTTGCTACGCTGATGGACAGTGACTGTAAAGGAGTATATAGGGGAGATCTGGTATAGGGGAGAGCCTAGTAAACAAAGTATTCGTCATGTAAGTGTAGATTAGTGATACAAAAAAAAAAAAAGGGCAGTTCCTGTGTGGTAACCTCCAATGAGTTCTACACAAGAGTATAAAGGGCATATAAAAGTGTAGGCAAAGGGTCGGTTTGTGTTTATACAGAGGATCAAAGCCTAATTTGGCTACCCCGAAAATGAACTAAGATACGATATGAAAAATAACTTCCAACATCAGCACTCTCGGGAAGACTCATGACAGAAGATGATCAGCAAAAAAAAAAAAAAAAACCCCAACAAAGATCCACGCACTGCCACAGGTGTAGATGCACTCATTCCACCAGTTCCTGGACTTACCATGGGAATGATGAAGGAGATATCTAAGCTGGCCTGTGCATACAGTAAAACAACAAATTGGACTGGATCTATACTGTTGGAACTCAACCAAGAATTAGGAGAAGTGCAAATTGTAGCACTCCAAAATCTTACAGCCACAGACTATTTATTGTTAAAAGAACATATGGGATGTGAACAATCCCCAGGAATGGGTTCTAATTTATCTTAATTCTCTCAGACTCTTTAAGTTCAGTTCGACCATATCATAGATAAGTTTTCACAAATGCCTAAGGTGCCTAACTGGTTTTCTTGGTTTCACTGGAGTTGGCTGGTAATTACAGGTATGCTTTGGTTAGGTAACTATATTCCTATTATGCTTTGGTTAGGTAACTATATTCCTATTATGTTAATGTGTGTGCACAATTTAATTAGTAGTTTAAAACCTATCCATGCTGAAGTTACTCTACAAGAAGATATGTCAAAGAAATAATCTATCTTCCCAGGTTTTCTTCTGCCTGCTACTTCTATAGCTTTTCTTCTTCCTACCTAATCACAACCTTTAAATAGAACTCGTGCCACATGTCGAATTTACTGAGTATCATAATTCTTCCAAGTGGTAAAGACACCTCAAGACAAATGCTGGGCATAGAAGCCACAGGGCATAAATATGCAAAGAAGTAAAAAGCTAACCTTTTCAAACAATAAGGCTTCTCTCTCACTTACCAACTTTACATTTCCCTGTATGGCCCCGGAGGATGACTGGTTAGCCAGAGACGGGTAAGATTCCTCAAGGGAGGAACAACCTAAGACAGGCACAGTCGCAGGGGGCCATCTGGTGAGAAAATGGGGAGCAGCAGAGGTGAGGCTTAGAACCTCCCCCCTCATGTTCTGAGAGAAATCTTCTGCATACGTGGATGTTTATTGCCCTCGTCTAGCTCGGATTAACACATAGCCTACAGGCACACACCTGATCATCTACATTTGCTCTCTTACAACACTAAACTCTGTTTTCTACCTTTATCTCGTATCTACCTACCACTTCAGCATTTTATTAAAAATAATAATAATAAAGAGAGAAATGTGGTATCCACATATAAATCAAGTTTAAAAATCAAATGTATATTCATATTTGAATTGACTGTTTATAGTTCATAATGCATGAACAAAACCAAAAGCTTCTGTGATGACTGCCCTTGCACTGTTCACCATGTAACTTATTCACTATGTAAGAATTTGTACTTCATGTAAGAACTTGTTCGTTATGCATCAGAAAATTGGAGACTGACGAAAATTAGGCTTGGGGTGGATTAATGATTGTGCATTGAGTATTGACCCCCCTATACAGAAATTTATTGTTGTTAACAGCTATTTGATCAATAAATATGAGAGATGCCCTCACAAAAATATATATATATATATAAACACACTTCCAATTGTAAAATAAATAAGTAACCGGGATGTAATGTATAGCATAAGGAATATAGTCAAAATATTGTAACAACTTGGTATGGTGATAGCTGGTACCTAGAATTATCATGTATATAAATGTTGAATCACTGTGTTGTACACCTGAAATTAATGTAATGTAATACTGTGTGTCAACTACCCTTCAATAAAAAAAAAAAAAATTTAAACTAGCACTACTATATGATCCAGCAATTCTGCTTCTGGGTATTTATTTGAAGAAAATGAATTACTTATTTGCAAAGATATATGCATGTCTATGTTTATTTTAGCATCATTTACAATAATCAAGTTATGGAAGCAACCTAAGTGTCTACTGACAGTTAAATAAAGAAGATATGGTACATATATACAATGGAATATTATTCATCCATAAAAAAGGAAATGTTGCCATTTGCAACCACATGAATGGACCTAGAGCGTATTATATTAAGTGAAATAAGTCACAGGAAGACAAATACCATATGATCTCACTTATGTTTAGAATCTAAAAATCAAAACAAAATAAAACCAGAAATGGACTGATAGATACAGAGAAAAAATTGGTGGCTGTTAAAGGGGAGAGGGATATGGAATAGGTCAAATAGATGAAGGGGATTAAAAAATACAAAGTTCCACTTATAAAATAAATCATGGGGATGTAATGTACAACATATGGAATATAACCACTCTGTAACAACTTTGTATAGTGACAGAAGCTAACTAGACCTATCAAAGTATTTGTTTTTGATACAAAAAATATCGTATCACTATGCTGTACAACTGAAACCAATAATACTGTATGTCAATTACAACTCACAAAAACCCTGAAAACCACCAGAATGTTCCTTAAAGTTATCACTGATAAATTGTGGTATATGAATACAATGGTACGTACAACAGTAAAAGAGAAATAACAAAACAATGATATACCACTACAACAAATTTTAGAATGGCCACAGTTCAGAATACTGACAACAGAAAATGCTGGTAAGGATGTGAAGCAGCAAGAACTCTCATTCATTGGAATGGCATGCAATGGTACAGCCCCTTTTGAAGACAGTTTGATAGTTTTTTTTTTTAACAATAACGACTCATACTGTTACCATACACTTCAGCCATTGTGCTCCTTGGAGATCCAAAGGAGATCAAAACTTATGCCCACACAAAAACCTGCAAGCAGATGTTTATAACAGCTTTCTTCATAACTGTCAAAACTTGGAAGCAACCCAGATGTCCTTCTGAGACAGGAAAAAGTCAGGGGACAGCCCCTGACCAGTCAGAGTAAGATAAGAGCCCTAGGAAGGACAAAGAGGATGCTTACTAAGGACCTCAGGAATGTGAAAAACTGGAGACTTGCAGATGAAACAATGCAACAATGTATAAGAAGGTCCCCCCAAACCCCCTGATAAAGAACCATTTTACTAACTCTGTCTTGTAGCACTTGCCCAAGGCATACTAGTTAAAAGCAGAAATGACCTTTACTATGATTGGCTAAATATAGTCAGCATTCTGATGGGAACCTAGAGAAAATAAAAAGCTTCTCTCCCTAGTGTATGTAACAGGCATAAAACCCCTAGACCTGAGTCCATAAATGGCAGCCATGCCCCTCCCAGCATACATGCCTCAGAGTTCTGTATCTTTGCTTTTCTCTATCAATAAAAAGCCTCTTGCTCGCTTGCCTACCTTGAGCATATTCCAAGTTCATTCTTTGACTACATAAACAAGAACCCTGGTATCACTTCTGTAGGTGAATGTATGAATAGTGATACATCTAGACAATGGGATATCATTCAATGTTAAAAAAAATTGAGACAGAGAGAGAGAGCTGTCATGCCATAGAAAAACATGGAGGAACCTTAGATGTATATTACTAATGGAAAGAAGCCAATCTGAAAAGGCTACATACCAACTAGGGGAGAAAGGAAGGACGAATAGGTGGACCACAGAGGACTTCTAGGGCTGTGAAACCATTCTGTGTGATATTATAGTAGTGGATACACATCATAACATGTTTTTCCAAACCCACAAATTATACAACACTAACTGTGAACCCGAACAAAACCTATGGAGTTTGATAATAATGTAACAATGTAGGTTCATTGATTGTTAACAAACATACCACTCTGGTGTGGGATGTTAGTAATAGGGGAGGTTGTATAAGTGCAGGGGCAGAGGATATATGAGAACTCTGTACCTTCCTCTCATATTTGCTATGAACTTAAAATGCTCTAAGAAACAAAAACTTTTTTAAGTAAATTTATCACAATTTAAAAAAATGAAATAACTACAGCTACCTGCAACAATATAGATGAATAATGTTAAGAGAAAGAAGATAGTCACATTCCTTCACCTTTCACCCTAACATACGAGTATAATCCCAACAAACACATATTTGTCTGTTCCACGGTTTCTGGCACAAGGTTGTGATTAAAATTTTTTAATGATTCCCCTTGCAATTTGACTGTGAGTACCTGAATCCCTAAATCCCTAAAGATCAAAATTTCTTATGATGGCCAGTGTAACTAGGGGTTTCCATCCAATGTATTTATCTTCTCAGTTCCCTAATGTCAAGTAGGCTCTGTAGTATTAGCATGCCAGACATCTGTGACTGCAGGACTTGAGAATCTACACTTTACAGACAGAGGTATGTAATTTGCCTTAAACTGCGTTATTTGAGAGACCTTTCTCCATGCTCCTGTCACTTATACCCACTTGCAGGATCAATATTTAATGGCTATTGTGATGTTTTCAGTAATATATTGCATATATAATATCTATGACATAAATCAAAAAGTGCATTTTAAAAAAGGTTTTAAGAATATATGACCAGCTTAAATGAACAATCTTTGCCTCTTGGTGCTGGGAGGATTATTTCTTCATGTTCTTCATGTTTGAAAATTCAGAAATAAACCCTCATTATTTTATAATCAGAAAAAAACCCTTAAAACATGAAAAATTAAATAAATAGTAAAATATTTCTTGAAAAGAAATCCCTTTAAAAACTTGCTTTTAATAAATTTCATGTTGTTTGATGTTATACTGAGATAACAACTATTACTCTCAAAATAAGTTGCACTGATTATAATTAATGGGAATTTTTACTGAAATTTAGTAACTGATAATAAGTAATAATGAACATGCAGAAAGAATTCTAAGTACTCAAATTTTCCATATAAAATAAAATAGTCATAAGGCCTATTTTTTCTTTGTATTTTAACTATAATTTTATATCTTGTTTTCTCCCATTATCCTGTAGTCATTTTTTCAGGTGAATATATCTTCTTGCAAACCATTTTAGCAAAACAATATGTAACTTTTGGGGCTTTCGTCATATATTTCTTGACATTTTCAATTTTTAGAGAGCATAAAATACTTTTACTTACATAATTGCCTTAAGTATGTAATTTTTTATCTGAACTTTACTTAGTTTAAAATTTCTTCTTCAAAACTTTCATTCTTATTGAATTGCCTAAATGAAGATATTCAGTTCATAGATTTAGATGAGGCATAAACTATAAGATAAAGAAAATTCCCCAGTATCTAAACTTTAAATTACTATCCTCATTTCTCAAAATATTGCTCTGTATGTGGTAAACTATAGAATTTGAGTCAAAAGCAGCTATCATGAGCCCCTACAGTCATTAGTGAACTATCACCCCTTTCATCTCAAGCAGTAACACCTTCCTGGCATTACTCCTATGAAGCGATAAAATACACAAACACACACACACACACACTCCACAGATTGCTAATTTCTTTTTACCCAGTTTGACAGGATAGTAAAAAGAGGGAGTCACCTGAATATATGAATGCCCATTTTATTATTCTTTGTAGATCACTAAAAGCATATCTGTGCCTACAAGTCCATAGATGGGACTTAAGATGAGAAATGTATAATTAGGCAACAATATGCTGGACAAAAATGTATTAAACACAGTAATAATCTGGGCAGGTATTCAGGAAACTTACATAAAGGTCATTGAGCTAGCAACAAGCCTAAAATGGAATGTGACCCTTCCTCCGGTCATTTGCCCAGGGTAGAGCCCCACAAGAGTTATCTTGACAGAAAAAGACACAGAGTTAGTACAGCAGTCTAACCATCTACACAGGGTGATTTCCTATCCCAAATAAAACCTGTATAGTGATGCCCATTCACTAGAATCTTAAATTCTACCTTTCAGGATTTTTTCCCTAAAGACTGTTATTTTAAAAAAATATTAATATGTCAGGGAAATGTAACAGATGTCTGAGACCGAATGCCAAAGAAGAGAAGGAAAATACTGACTGATGGAAGAGAGAGATGCATTAAGTACAAGCTGAAGGCTCAGGACCAGTTGACTTCATGCTCCAAAAAATCATTTCTACTTTGTCTCAAAGCTGAAGCTGGGAAAATTATGTGTTCCTATCCTCAAAGCAGAAAATACTTTCTTCTAGCTAATAACCAGGATATATCCTAGAGAAGAATACATCTTTTGAAATTAAAATATTCTTCCTTTGGTGTGAAATATCTCATCCACTTTCAATGTTACTAAGCCCCTTGTTTAATTTCTTTGTTCTAGGTGAAGCCAGGTCAAATGGATGAAAATCAAACAAAAGTGGTGAAAGAATTTGTCCTGGTAGGCTTCTCACAGACACCTTCTATTGAGGCAGGGCTATTTGTATTGTTTCTGTTCTTCTATGTGTCCACTTGGGTGGGCAATGTCCTCATCATGGTCACAGTGATCTTTGACAACTCTCTGCATTCATTGCCCATGTATTTCCTTTTTGGCAACCTATCTTTCCTGGACCTATGCTATTCGACCATAACTACCCCTAAGCTTCTGGCTGACTTTCTTGATAATGAAAAGCTTATTCCCTATGACCAATGCATTGTACAGCTCTTCTTCCTGCATTTTGTAGGGGCAGCTGAGATGTTCCTGCTCACGGTAATGGCCTATGACCGCTATGTTGCAATTTGTCGCCCCCTGCACTATACCACTATCATGAGTCGAGGATTATGCTGTGTGTTGGTAGCTGTCTCCTGGGTGGGAGGATTTGTACACTCTGCTGTCCAGACGATTCTCACTATCCGTCTACCCTTCTGTGGGCCAAACCAAGTGGACAACTTCTTTTGTGATGTTCCCCCTGTCATCAAACTTGCCTGTACAGACACATTTGTCATTGAATTGCTAATGGTATCTAACAGCGGGTTGATCTCTACCAGCTCCTTTGTAGTATTGGTCTCTTCCTACACCACCATCCTGGTCAAAATTCGCTCCAAGGAGGGAAGGCAAAAGGCACTCTCCACCTGTGGCTCCCACCTCATGGTGGTAACACTGTTTTTTGGACCTTGCATTTTCATTTATGCTCGCCCCTTTTCTACTTTTTCTATGGACAAGATGGTGTCTGTACTCTACAATGTTATTACCCCCATGCTGAATCCCCTCATCTACACACTTAGGAACAAGGAGGTCAAGTCAGCCATGCATAAGCTATGGAAGAGGAGTGGATTTACATGCAAAAAGCAGGAAACATAAGAAGGGGAAGTGAGTTTTTAAGAGCAGAGAATCTGAAGTTAAACATGTTTTCACTAATCACTTAGGAGACAGTAGTCTAATTAGTTGGTTTTCTTCCATTAAATCAATGCTCCTATGTATAATTAAACTCAGAAAAATACCTTTCATAATGAATTATTGTTTTCTTTTCTTCTCTGAAGCAAGTCTGTTTTCTGTTTTTCTATCTGTTTATGTTCTTCCATTCTATCAATTCCTCTGACCAAATTTTACTATATCCATTCTTTTTAATGAGTTTGCTTTAACATAGTGGTACAAAATAACTTTTTCAACCTCTCACAACTTTCTTCTCTACCTTGCCATAGGTTTTATTTTCTTCTCAATTATAATTTATTCTAACTTGATAGGTGCAATGAATTAGATAAGCATTGTATATGTTTTTTACTCTTGCAAAACATTGAAAGGGGTATCAGTTGTAATAAAATGAATCAGATTTATATGACAGTGTAATAACAAACTAATGAGATATATTAGTCAGGTTCACCACATCACCATACTACTACAATTTGGTAGTGTAATAAGAGCAATTGCCTAGTAGTGTGAATTCAAACACCTTTCTTTGAATTTCAAGCAAGTGAAATGAGATAAATCATTTAAATTATTGCAGCCTTAATTTCCTTATTGGTAGCATGCATATAATGATGCCTACTCCTTGGTGTTCTTTTAAGGAATATATATGACAACAGAAATGTATGTGTCTAGTTTGATGCCTGGCTCAAAACAGGGCTTCACTATTATTGATTAAAGTTTATCTTTTTCAATAACAGAAAGTTACAGATGGTGAAATTCTAAGTTGGTTAATTTGCTTTAATGAAACAACAGTATGATTTACCATAACTGGTTTGTGGATGATACTAGAAAGTGGACATAAATGAACCATGTCATTTTTACCTTTATCAATTTGGGGCAGTTTATATTACTGCAACCACTATCAGCAGAAAACCTCTTGACACTGATTATCCTCAGTGTTATATAAGATTAATTCATTGGCTTGTTTTCTGCTTAGATTTTATAATCAAAGATAGTAAAATTAAATTGACATTCAAGTTTAAAACAAACTAGATACAAATAAAATATAAACACAAAATACAAATGGACTGTGAAGTGTTTTCATTTTTACAGCACTTTAAAGGCAGTTGATTATAAAAAAAATGTCAGCAACTGATGTGTATAACAGAGAAAATCAAGAATGTTAAGTCATTATTACTTTTACAATCCCAACACTTACTTTTTAAAATGGCTAAAGTTAGAGATTCAATAAAAATATGTTGACTAAATGAAGGAGGCTTTTATACCTTCTTTGATCAAGGTGATAATGAGTAAGGAAAAGATATTTCAGAACCATTTTCTTTTCCCATGCTTGAAGGATAACTTGTAAATTTTTCATTAAGATGTAGGAAAAACAATGAGAGATACTTCAGAAGCAAGAATTGACCAACTTTTAATAACTCTTAGACATCAAAACACTTAGGGATATACCATTATTTATAATATCTGAATATTAAGCAGATAAGTAATCAAATTCACAATATAAACAACTATAAATCATGTCATTTCATCTACAGAATTGACTGTGTAATCAAAGATCTATATTTGAATTCTCAGTCAGGAGTCTAGTAACACTATCACCAACAGAGGAGGTAACTGAGTGAGAAAATTTAGTATAGTGGAGGCAATTAATCATAAAGACATAATCCAGTTGATTTTTCACTGAAGATTAATATAGGAAGATTCTTTATTGCTGTGCGACATTTCCCAGTAATGAGTGAAATATGGAAAACATGATACTTGGGAATTTAAAACACTGTTCAACATTTTAGAGTAGGAAGAGAAGATAAAAAGTACATCAGATGAAATCAGTATTCTTAGGAATAAAATTATATGATAAATTACAATACAGTCTACATAGAAATAAATATAAATAAAACTCAAGAAAACAGATCTATTAAAAAAGGATTGTATCTGTGTAAATAAACAAATACTGAAAGGCTGATAATCATACAAGCAATCTGAAATGGTCTTTTTCTCTTATTTTCAGAGAATACTTTCATTTCAACATAACATTAAACTATATGAGAAAAGAATGGTAGCTTTATAATAAGAATACTAAGGTTCCTTAATATAAAGTTAAGGAATTTATTTAAGACACATATCTAATGACTGAAACATTTAAATTTCAAATTGAATGCCTAATGCTCCTATTCAAATAAAATATGAAACCTCACATTAAAAAACTTACCAATTTTAATAGTATCATTCAGTTTACACTGAAATTACAAAAACCAACAAATTTGTTTTTAACACAACAAATACTTATTTTTCATTCATACAACACAGCTAATATGGTATGCAGAGAACAACTAGCCTCTGCTCATTGTACTCATTAGCAGGTCCACACTGAGGAACATTCCACCTCTACATGGGATTTTGTTATCACTGAAGTAGGGGAAAAGGCATCTAGGAAATCTAACACTAGCCTTAAAATCTTCTCATTCTGTGCTGACCAACTGCACTACACCAATAAGCTCAATAAATTAAAATATCCTGAAAATATAATTACTCAAGGCTATAAACAGAAGGCTAAGTAATGCTGTATATGCTAAGATTTATTAGACATGTTGAATCTATTCTTTAAAAAATTCCCATAAAGAAAATCCATATTAATGAATTTTCCATGAAAAGAATAAATAACAATTGTGTACAAACTCTTCCTGTGGAAAAAAATATAAAACAAACCTTAACACTTTTTTGACACCACCATGTCCTTAATTCCAAAATCTGACAATGATGATAAAATACAGGAAAATTAATTTCACCTATGATCATGAATGCAATGATCTTAAAAAAAATAGCAAACTGAATATGCAAATAAATAAAAATAATAATACAATATATTATTCCAGGTATGTAAGTCTAGATTAACATTCAAAAATCAATCCACATAATTAACCATAATTATATAGTGGTAGATGTAAAAAATTTTGATAAAATTCAACATCAACTCATTAAAAAAATTGTAAACAACCAACAACAGGGAATCTTGTACTAGGGAATACTTAATCTGGTGGAGTAGCTACGAAAATACTAAATATTATGCTCACTATTGAAATATTAAAACTTTCTCCCTGAGAATCAGAAACAGATAAGAATGCCAGGTATTACCAGTTTAATTCAACATTGTTCTGGAGAGTTAGATGGTGTAATAAAGCAAGAAAAAGAGATGAAATGGAATAAAAGCTGGAAAGGGGGGAATTAAATACTCATTATTCACATATAACTCAATGTATATATTGGGAAAATCCAAAGGAATTTCACAAAAATGTCAGTTAATAAATGAGTTTAGCATAATCACTGGATACAAAGTCAATATTTAAAATTGACTGTAGACATCCAGATCTCAGACAAAATGCAATAAATGTGATTTCCAGTAATCTTTTCACTAAGTACAGCTAACAACTCTGGACATTACACACAGAGCAAATACAAGAAAACTCTGAAAGGTGGAGAGAAAAGAGATTAACTAGAGACTTCAAGATGCAAGGAACAATGTGGTACTGATTCCCCTTTGAACGCTTTCTTTTTTTCTCCTCATTTATGTCTGAGTGGGTGTTGGAGCAGACAGCAATCCACAAATTCCAACAGGTACAGACAAAAATACCCTCAAGAAAAGTCAGCTATTTCTAGCCAAAGATCAAGTCAAGGGGCACCCAATGAGATAGAAAACTCTTAGACAGTAACTGCCCTACAGTAACCAAACACCACAAATAAAACTGCAGCCTAACTCCATCCCTGTCAGCAAGGAATGGGCAGAGAGCTTAATTTTCCAAGCACCTGAGAAGTGATAACACCCTCTCCACTGGCATAATTTGAGGCCATATAGGAATCTTGAAATTCCATCCCATCCAGGGAGAATAAGACACACTCCCCCTCCCTGCCAAGGTGGTACCAGAAAAGGTTAGATAGCAAAGCCAAGACTTTCCACAGTTTACCACCCATCCAGTATCAGTGTAGGTCATTTGGGAAACTGGAGAGGAGGTACCCTTCCTCCTCCACGCCACGGTAGAGTTAGCAGAAACCTAGAAGGAAACTTTAACTTCTACCCCTGCACAACAGTAGTGAGGCACCCTGCCAGGGCCCCTGAGAATAAACAGAGGTCAAGTGGGAAATATGAATTTCTACCACCACCTGGCAGATGGTGCAATGCCAGATGACACCTGCTAAAACAAAATCTTGTTTTATTTTAATACCCACATGTTGGAGTAACATACAGAATCTCATAACATAAAACTCAAAATGTCTAGGACTCAATAAAAATAACTCACCACACAAAAGACAAGGAACATCTCAACTTGAATGAGAAACACAATTAAAACATACCAATTTTGAGATGCAACAGATGTTAAAATTGTCTGAGAATTTTAAAGCAGTTATCACTAAGCTGCTTCAATGAGAAGCTTCAAGCACACATAAAGCAAATGCAAAACAAAGTCTCAGTAAAGAAATAGAAGATATCAAAAAGAAAATGTAAGTTTTGCTGCTGAAAAATGCCATAAGAATAAAGAAGAAAAAAGAAAAGAAAAGGATGGGAAGAAGGGAGGAAGGAAGGAAAAAAGAAAGGAAGAAGAAAGAAGGAGAGGAAGAAAAAAGGAAAGACTTCAATGGACGAACTCCCAAGCAGATGTGGAAGGACATAAGAAAGAATTAGTGAAGTTGAAGATAAAGCAGAAAAAACAATTTAAAGAAAGAATCTTGGATCAATAAGGAAAGAAGAACAATGGAAAGAGTCAAAGTGTGGGTCAATACAGTAAACTGTACTTTTTTTTTCTAAGTTGTGTTTGGTAGTTAAAATTATTGCATTCTTTACTGTACTCAATATATATAAGTATTTAAGACAATTACATTAAATATATAAGAGATCAAAGACACTAAGAGGGTAATAAAATTTCTACACTATACTTGAACTGGTAAAATGTTGACATAAGTTGACTGGGATGTTATGTATATATAACATGATACCTATAATGAACACTAAAAATCTATATAAAGGGATACTTTGAGGAGAGATATTAGCATGATGGTACAATAAGACATCCCTCATTATTGTCAACTCCCCTCCTTCCCCAGCCAACAACAATCTGGCTACCAGGGACAAAGTGCCTTTGAGGGAGTTGTGGGATATCCAGCACCATGTGCTAAGGAACCCAGGTAGAGTTTCAACAACTTTTATATCAGATAACAAGAGACAGACTTCTGTTCCAGCTCTGGAACATACAGCAGCACATAAACTGGCTCCAACCCCTCTTGCTCAAAGTCTGGGAGCCCTTAAAGAACACTCTCTTGGATAATAACCAAAGGCAAGGGAGATTTTGTGGGAATTCCAGGTTTCAAGAGAAGTTCCAGCACACTATTGAAGATTAAAAATATGACTATGGATACAGAGGAATGTATAAAAGGAAGCATTTGAGTTTACCTGTTTCACCCCTCTTCTAAGGTACCATAGCTTAGAGCTAGAAAGCTCTTGCCAAGATTTTTTCTGTGGAGAAAAGGGAGGGGATGTGAGTAAGCATTTAGCTTCCTCAGCTGTGCAGGATGCTGCCAAAGGGCCTCATTTCTCTCTTGCAACATCAAAAGCATTGAATTTTGAACTATAACACTGAAGAATGGGAAGAGACTGGACAAGCAGCATATAGAACTCTCAGAGGGCATTAAAGGAATGCAAATTCTATTAACTGTATTGCAGATTTCATCAAGATGACAACTATCAGTCACTGGGAACACCATGCCTGCAGATTCCCCTGACAAACCCATGGTTAACCCCAATGCTCCATGTATCAACAACATACAGCCCCATCCCAAGGTCAGTGCTCTGTGCATACTACTGTCAGTGACAGTGGTAAAAGTGGGTTTTGGCAGAAAAGTAATCCAAAAAATAACCCAAATCTGTGATCTGGAGAAAGACCATGAACTTGAGCTCTACTACCACATTTGAGGAGAGAGAAAAAGAGAGGTTTTCAACACTTGACCTAGTGCAATGCAGGACACAGAGAAGGCATACAAGGTTAAGAGTTTTGCTATAAGAGGGAGAAAGAAGCAAGGAATAGGTGGACACAAAAAAGGCCTGCAAGAGCCTAAGAATATCGATCAGGGCTGACAAAAGGTATATTTTCTCACAACTAGTTGGTAAAGACTAGAGAAGATGACAGATACTTCAAATGTGCAGATAGAAGTACAACACTTCAAAACATATGAAAACCTGAGGTAACAACACCATCAAAGCATCAAAAGGAGACATAAATACTCAAAGACAAAAATGACCAATGATTTACTTGATAAAAAATTTTAAATAGATAATGTAGGGAAACTCAATGAACTGTAAGAGCACAGAGAAACACAATTCAATGAATTCAGGAAAACAATAAACAAACAAAATGAGATTTTAACACAGATGTAGAAATCAGAAAAAAAAACAGAAATAATGCCACTGAATAACACAAGGAATTAAATGAAAAAATACAAAGAAGTATATATAAACAGAAGAATAGCTGAAACAGAAGAAATGATCTGTAAAACAGAAAATCAGAACTTTGAGATTATCTAGTCAGGGAACATGGAAAAAAGAAAAAAAGGCATGAAGAAAGCCTTTGTTATCTATAGGACACAACCAAAAGAACCAATTTGTGAATTATTGGAATTCCAGAAGGAGACAAAGATAGGAAGCTTATTTAAAGAATAATGACTAACAATTCCTCAAATCTGAAGATTTGGATACCTAATTTCATCAAGTTCATAGGTAAGCAAATAAAAGCAACATAAGTAGATCTTTGCCAAGACATATTAAAAGTCTCAAATTCAAAGAGGAGAAAATCTTGCAAGCAGTAAGAGAAAAAAATCCCATAATTTTACAACAGACCCCAAACCCCCATAAAGGCTATGAGTGGATACCTCAGCAGAAACATTACAGGCTATGATGAAGTGGGATGATAGATTCAAAATGCTGAAAGAAAAAAAAAGCCAACCAAGAGTAAAGCTTGTCTGAAATGAAGGACATATAAAGACTTTCAAAGAAAAAAAAAAAGAAAGTTGAGGGAATTCACCAGTAGAGCTGCCTTACCAGAATTAAAGGAGTTCTTCATACTAATACGAAAAGAAGCAAATTAGTAAAATGAAAATACAACAAACTAGGAAAGCAAATATATGGTCAAATTCAGAACACTCCAATACTGTAATATGGTGGAGTTTTAACTCATTAACCCTACTATAAAGATTAAGGAGAAGAGTATTAAAAAACAGCTACAGATACAATAATTTGTTAATACACAACATAAACTGAGGAAAACTGCAATATAAACACAAAATAGGGGAGAGAAATAAAAGTGTAGAATTTTTGTTGCCATCAAATTGTTATCAGCATAAAATAGACTGTACATCTACAAAAGTCTTACATAACCCCATGACAACCACATAACAAAGCCTGTAAGACATTCACAAATATAAAGAGAAGCAAATCAAAGCATATTACTAAGGAAAACAATCACAGAGGAAGGCAAGAAAGAAAGGAACTACAAAAGAGCCAAAAAATAATAAGATGGCATTAGTAAGTCCTTATCTATCAGTAATTACTCTGAATGTAAATTGAATTCTCCAGTGAAAAGACGGAAAGGTTGGATGAATAAAAAATAAAATACGCCTATATGCTGACTACAAGAGATTCACTTCAGCTTTAAGGACACTCATAGGCTCAAAGTGAAGAAATGAAAAAAAGATATTCCATGCAAGTGAAAACAAAAAAAAAAGACCATGGATAACAATATTTATCATACAAGATAGATTTTAAGCCAAAAACTGAAACAAGAGACCAAGAAAGTCATATCATAATAAAGGATTCAATTCATCAGGAAGATGTACTAATTGTAAATATATATACTCAATATTGGAGTGCCTAAACATATTAAGCAAATATTAACAGATTGGAAGAGAGAAAGAGACTACCATATAATAATAGGAAGGCACTTCAATTCACTACTTTAAACAATAGAGATATTGTCCACATAGGATTTCAAAAAGCAAATACTGGACTTGAACCCTACTGGAGACCAAACAGACCTGGCAGTAATCATTCCAGCAGCAGCAGAATACCAATCTTCACAAGTGTACATAGAAAATTCTTCAGGATAGATCACACAACAGGCCACAAAATGTATCTTAGCAATGTTAAGATTGAAATCATGCCAAGTATCTTTTCCAGCTACAATTGTATAAAACTAGAAATCATAACATGAAGACAGCTAGAAAATTCACAAATATGTGTATATAAACGACACACTTCAGAACAACTAATGGGTCAAAGAAGAAATCAAAAGGGAAATTAAAAAGTATTTTGAAACAAATGGAAAATAGAAACATAACATGCTGAAATGTATGGGATGCTGCAAAAGCAGTTCTATGAGGGAACTTTACATTGATAAATACATACTTTAAGAAAAAACAAATGCATCTAATAAACAACTAAACTTCACACCTCAACAAACTAAAAAATAACAAACTGAGCCACATCAATAGAAGGCAGCATATAACAAACCAGAAAATAATGAAGTAGAGAACAGCAAAACAAAAGAAAAGATCAATAAAACTAAGAGCTGGTATTTTGAAAAGATAACCAAACTTACTAACCTTTAGCAAGACTAAGAAGAAAATGAGAGAAGAGTTAAATAAATAAAATCAGATCTGAAAAAGGGACATTACATGGGATGCCACAGAAATTCCAAGGATCACAACAAAGTACTATGAGCAACTATGTACCAACAAATTGTACAACTTAGAATAAATGGAAAAATTACTAGAAATATACATCCCAATAAGAATCAATCATGCATTCCAGTACCAGATGGTCTCACTGGTGAATTCTACCAAACAAAGAATAAGCAATACCAAGTCCTCTCAAACTCTTCCAAAGAAATGAAAAGGAGAGAATACTCCCAACTCATTTTACAGCACCAGCATTACCCTTAACCAAAGCCAAATAAGTATACTATAAGAGAAGTAAACTACAGACCAATATCTCTGTGGAACATAAATGCAAAATTATCAACAAAATATTATCAAACCGAATATGACTCCATATTAAAAGGATCATACACCCTAATTAAGCAGTATTGATCCCTGGCATGCAAGGATAGCTCAACATACACAAATGAATAAGGTGATATACCACATTAATAGAATTATAGATAAAAATATATGATCATCTCAATAGATGCATAAAAAGCATCTGACAAAATGAAATATCCTTTCATGATTAAAAAAATCAAAAAACTTGTAAAGAAGAACACCATATGTAATAAGCCCAAATAAAGGCCATATGTAATAAGCCCACAGCTAATATCACATTCAAAAGTGAAAGGCTGATAGCATATCCTCTAAGGTCAGGAACAAGACAAGAGTGCATACTCTCACTGTTCCTATTCAACACAGTACTGAAGTTGTAGACAGAGAAGTCAAGAAAGAAAAAAATAAAAGGCATCTAAATCAGAAAGGAAGAAATAAATTTATGTTTGCAGATGATATAATGCAATATATAGGAAATCTTAAAGACTCTACCAAAAGACTGCCAGAACCAATCAACATATTGAGAAATGTTACAGGACACAAAATCAACACAGATAAATGAGATTCATTTCTGTACACGAACAACCAAACATCTGAAAAAGAAATGAAGAAAAAAAATCCCATTCACAATAGCATCAACAATTAAACATTTATGAATAAATATGATCCAAGAAGTGAAAGATCTGTGCACTGAAAACTGTTAAGACTTAAATGAAAGATACTGAAGACATAAACAAATGGAAAGATAGCCCATGTTTATGGATTGCAAGAATTAGTATTGTTAAAATGTCTCTATTATTCAAAGACATATACAGATGTATTTAAATTTCTATCAATGTTATTTTTCACAAAAAAATGATAAAACGATCATGAAATCTGTATGGAACCACAAAAGATCCCAAATACCCAAAGAAAGAAAAGAAAAACATTGGAGGCATCATATCCTGATTTCAAACAATACTAAAAAGCAACAGAATGGTTACTGGTATAAAAATAAAAACATAGACCAATGGAATAGAATAAAGAGCCAAAAAGTAAACTCTCACATATACATTCAACTTACATTTGTGAAGGGAGTCACGAATACTCAATGGGTAAAGGGCAGTCTCTTCAATAACTCCAGCTGGTAACAATGTATATCCACATGCAAAAGTATGAGATTATACCCATCTTACACCACTCAGCAAAACAGATTAAAAACTTAAACGTACTACCTGAATCTATAAAACTCCTAGAAAAAAACATAGGGAAAGAGAAGGATTAAAGATGATGGCATGAGAGGTGAAAGAGAGGCCTCCTAAAACCACACATAATATGAAAATATACTTAATACAACTAATCCTGAAAGATCAATAGGAAAGAAGGTTGTGCCAGACTGCACACACATGGAGAAAAGAACAGACCTCATGGAACAGGGCACCAGCCCCACTCCCCTGCATCCCCCATCATACTCCAGGGACTGAGCAGCTCCAGAGAGTACAGCATCTGGGCACTAGAGGGCGCCACATACAAACATGAAAACCTGGTTCAAAGCAAAATCCAAAAAACAGCAGAAAAAAGGGTCAACTGAAATTGATCTCACCAATCTTCCTAAAAAAGATTTCAAAATAAAAATCATAAACATGCTCATGGAGGAACAGAAAAGTATTCAAGAACTCAGGAATGAATTCCGTCACAGATTCAATCATTATGGAATACAACGGAGGGTTTTAAAAGCAGACTAGATAAGGTGACGGAAATGATAAATGAAATAGAAATTAGAGTAGAGGAATACAAAGAAGCTGAGGCACAAAGCAAAAAGGATCTCTAAGAATAAAGAATATTTAGAGAACTGTGTGACCAATCCAAACGGGAGAATATTTGCATTATAGGGGTACCAGAAGAAAAAGAGAGAGAAAAGGGGATAGCAAGTGTCTTTGAGGAGGTAATTGCTGAAAACTTCCCCAATCTGGGGAAAGAGATAGTCTCTCAGGCCATGAAGGAGCATAGATCTCCCAACACAAGGGACCCAAGGAAGACAACACCAAGACATATAATACTTAAAATGGCAAAGATCAAGGATAAGGACAGACTATTAAAAGTAGCCAGAGAGAGAAATAAGATCACATGCAAAGGAAAACCCATCAGGCTATCATCAGACTTCTCAGCAGAAACCTTACAGGCCAGAAGGGAGTGGCATGATGTATTTAATATAATGAAGCAGAAGTGCCTTGAACCAAGAATACTCTATCCAGCAAGATTATCATTTAAATTTGAAGGCGGAATTAAACAATTTCCAGATAAGCAAAAGCTGAGAGAATTTACCTCCCACAAACCATTTCCACTGTGTATTTTGGAGAAACTGCTATAGAAGGAAGTGTTCCTAAGACTAAACAGCGATCACCAGGGGTAATAAAACCAAAGTAAAGAAAGTAGAACAATTAATTACAAAGCAATTGCAAAATTAAATCAACTACTCCAACGTCAGTCAAGGGATAGACAAAGAGTACAGAATGTGATACCTAACATATAAAGAAAGGAGGAGGAAAAAAAACAACCTTTAGATTGTGTTTGTAATAGCATACTAAGTGAGTTAAGTTAGACTCTTAGATAATAAGGAAGTTACCCTTGAACCTTTTAGCCTGCAATGGCAATAAGTACATACTATTGATAATCACACTAAATGTGAATGGTCTGAATGCACCAATCAAAAGACATACAGTCACTGAATGAATTAAAAAAAAAAGACCCATCTGTATGCTGCCTACAAGAGACTCACTTCAAACCCAAAGACATGCACAGACTAAAAGTGAAGAGATAGGAAAAGATACTTCATGCAAATAAGAGGGAGAAAAAAGCAGGAGATGCAGTGCAGTACCTGTATCAGACAAAATAGACTTCAGAACAAAGAAAGTCAAAAGAGACAAAGAAGAAAATTACATAATGATAAAGGGGTCAATCCAACAAGATGACATAACCATTAAAAATACCTATGCCTCCAACACAGAAGCACCTACATATGTGAAACAAATACTAACAGAATTAAAAGGGAAAATAGAATGCAATTGCATTCATTCTAGGAGACTTCAACATTCACTCCACTCACTCCAAAGAACAGATCAGCTAGACAGAAAATAAGAAGACAGAGTCACTGATCAGCACATTAGAACAGATGGACCTAACAGATACCCACAGAACTCTACAGCCAAAAGCAGCAGAATATACATTCTTCTCAAGTGCACATGGAACATTTCCAAGAAAAGATCATATATGAGGCCACAGAGAGAGCCTCAGTAAATTCAAAAAGATTGAAATTGTACCAAGAGCTTCTCAGACCACAAAGGTATGAAACTAGAAATAAATTACCCAAAGAAAATGAAAAATCCCCCAAACACATGGAGGATTCACAACATGCTCCTAAATAACCAATAGATCAATGACCAAATAAAAACAGAGATCAGGCAATATATGGAGACAAATGACAAAAATAATTCACCACTTCAATATCTCTGGGAGGCAGAGAAGGCCGTGCTAAGAGAGAAGAATATTGCAATACAGGCATACCTCAGGAAAGAAGAACAATCCCATATGAACGGTCTAAACTCACAATTAATGAAACTAGGAAAAGAATAAATGAGGCTCAAAGTCAGTAGAAGAAGGGACATAATAAAGATAAGAGCATAAATAAATAAAATCGAGAAGAATAAAACAACAGGAAAAATCAATGAAAGCAAGAGCTGGTTCTTTAAGAAAATAAACAGAACAGATAAACCCCTAGCCAGACTTATCAAGAAAAAAAGAGAGTCTACACACATAAACAGAATCAGAAAAGAGAAAGGAAAAATCACTACAGACACCACAGAAATACAAAGAATGATTAAAGAATACTATGAAAAAATTATATGCTAACAACCTGGATAATCTACAAGAAATCGACAACTTTCTAGAAAAATACAACCTTCTCAGGCTGACCCAGGAAGAAACAGAAAATTTGAACAGGCCAATTACTAGGAAAAAAACTGAATTGGTATTCAAAAACTACCTAATAACAACCCCCTGGAGAAGCTGGTTTTACTGCTAAATTCTATCAAACACTGAGTGAAGACCTAATACCCATCATCCTTAACGTTTTCCAAAAAGTGAAAGAGGGAATACTTCCAAACTCATTCTATGAGGCCAGCATCACTCTAATACCAAAACCAGGCAAAGACACCACAAAAAAAGAAAATTGCAGACCAATATCCCTGATGAACATAGATGCAAAAATACTCAACAAAATATTAGCAAACGGAATTCAAAAATATATCAAAAAGATCATCCACTATGATCAAATTGGACTTATTTCAGGGATGCAAGGATGGTACAATATTAGAAAATCCATCAACATCATCCACCACATTAACAAAAAGAAGGACAAAAACCACATGATCACCTCCATAGATGCTGAAAATGCATTCGACAAAATTCAAAATATATTCATGATAAAAACTCTCAACAAAATGGGTATAGAGGTCAAGTACCTCAACATTATAAAGGCCATATATGACAAACCCACAGCCATCATACTTAGAATCAAGAAGCTGAAAACTTCTCCTAAGATCAGGAAGAAGACAAGAATGCCCACTCTCCCCAATGTTATTCAACATAGTTCTGGAGGTCCTAGCCACAGGAATAAGACAACACAAAGAAATAAAATGGATCCAGATTGGTAAAGAAGTTACATTGTCACTGTTTGCAGATGACATGATATTGTACATAAAAACCCCTAAAGAATATACTCCAAAACTACTAGAACTAATATCTGAATTCAGCAAAGTTGCAGGATACAAAATTAATACACAGAAATCCATTGCTGTCATATACACTAATGATGAACTAGCAGAAAGAGAAATCAGGAAAACCATTCCATTCACAATTGCATCAAAAAGAATAAAATACCTAGGAATAAACCTAACCAAATAAGTGAAAGACCGATACTCTGAAAACTACAAGACACTCATGAGAGAAATCAAAGAAGATACCAATAAGTGGAAACATACCCCATGCTCATGGATAGGAAGAATTAATATTGTCAAAATGGCCATCCTGCCTAAAGGAATCTACAGATTCAATGCAATTCCTATAAAAATACAAACACCATTTTTCAATGAACTAGAGCAAATCATTATAAAATTCATATAGAACCACAAAAGACCCAGAATACCCAAAGCAATCCTGAGAAGGAAGAATAAAGCAGGGGGAATCTCGCTCCCCAACTTCAAACTCTACTAGAAAGCCACAGTAATCAAGACAATTTGGTACTGACACAAGAACAGATCCATAGACCAGTGGAATAGAAGAGAGAGCCCAGATATAAACCAAACATATATGGTCAATTAATATATGATAAAGGAGCTATGGCCACACAATGGAGAAATGACAGCCTCTTCAACAACTGATGTTGGCAAAACTGGACAGCTACATGCAAGAGAATGAAACTGGATTATTGTTTAACCTCATATACAAAAGTAAACCCAAATGGATCAAAGACCTGAATGTAAGTCATGAAACCATAAAACTCTTAGAAGAAAACATAGGCAAAAATCTCCTGAATGTAAACATGAGCAACTTCTTACTGAATGCATCTCCTCAAGCAAGGAAAACAAAAGCAAAAATGAACACGTGGGATTACATCAAACTAAGAAGTTTCTGTATGGCAAGGGATACCATCAGCAGAACAAAAAGGCATCCTACAGTATGGGAAAATATATTTGTAAATGACATATCCATCAAGGGGTTAACATACAAAATATATGAAGAACTCACACACCTCAACAACCAAAAAGCAAATAACCTGATTAAAAAATGGGCAGAGGATATGAACAGACATTTCTCCAAAGAAGAAATTTAGATGGTAAACAGGCACATGAAAGGATGCTCCACATCACTAATCATCAGGGAAATGCAAATTAAAACCACAATGAGATATCACCTCACACCAGTTAGGATGGCCAGCATCAAAAAGACTAAGAAAAACAAAGGCTGGTGAGGATGTGGAGAAAGGGGAGCCCTCCTACACTGCTGGTGGGAATGTAAGCTCGTTCAACCATTGTGGAAAGTAATATGGAGGTTCCTGAAAAAACTAAAAATATAAATACCATTTGACCCTGGAGTTCCACTCCTAGGAATTCACCCAAAGAATACAAGTTCTCAGATTCAAAAAGACATATGCACCCCTATGTTTTTTGCAGCACTATTTACAATAGCCAAGATATGGAAGCAAGCTAAGTGTCCATCAGTAGATGAATGGATAAAGAAGAAGTGGTACATATACACAATGGAATACTATTCAGCCATAAGAAAGAAACAAATCCTACCATTTGCGACAATATAGATGGAACTGGAGGATATTATGCTCAGTGAAATTAGCCAGGCGGAGAAACACAAGTGCCAAATGATTTTCCTCATTTGTGGAGTATAACAACGAAGTAAAACTGAAGGAATGAAATAGCAGCAGACTCACAGACTCCAAGAAGGGACGAGCAGTTACCAAAGGGGAAGGGTGTGGAAGGGTGGGTGGGATGGGAGGGAGAAGGGGAATAAAGCGTACTATGTTTAGTACACATGGTGTGAGATGATCATGGGGAAGACAGTGTAGCACAGAGAAGGCAAATAGGGACTCTGTGGCATCTTACTACACTGATGGACAGTGACTGCAATGGGCTATGATGGGGGGACTCAATAATATGGGTGAATATAGTACCACATTGTGTTTTCATGTGAAACCTTCATAAGAGTGTATATCAATAATACCTTAATTAAAAAATAAAAGTAAATAAAACATAGGGAAAAAGTTCCCTGACATTGGTCTTGGCAATGATTTTTAGGGTATGACACCAAAAGTACAAGCAACAAAATCAAAAATCAACAAGTAGGACTACATCAAACTGAAAAGCTACAGAAAAAAGAAACAATAATATCAGAAGGCATATTCAAGTAACCCCCTATAGCAGGAAAAAGAAAAATGTAAAATGAAGGAAATTTCAAACTAGTATAGTTACTGTCAACATAGAAAGAAGTCATAGAACTAATGATGATATTCTCTATGCTGCACTTTCATCCTGGTGACTAATTTATATTATGATTAAGATTTTGTACCTCTATCCCCTACACCTATTTCACCCACCCAGCCCAACCCCTCCACCATGGTAATCACATCACTTCCCAGTGTCAGAGTCCACTGCTATTTTGTTCATTTTCTTTTGTTTTGTTTTATAGTCCACATGTAAGTGGAATCATATGGTGCTTGTCTTTCTCTGTCTGGCTTATTTCATTGAGCATAATACACTCTAAGGGCATCCATGTGGTTGCAAATGGTAGGATTTCCTTCCTTTTTATGACTGAGTAATATTCCATCATATATATGTACCACCACTTCCCTCTACATTCATCTATTTATTGACACTTAGGTTGCTTCCATAACATGGCTATTGTAAATAACACAGTAATAAACATATGGGTGCATATATATTTTCAATCAGAGATTTTAATTCAGGTAAATTCCTAGAAGTGGAATTACTGGGTCATATGGTATCTCTGTTTTAGTTTTTTTCAGGAACTTCCATACTCCTTTCCACCTCAGCTCCACAAATTGACATTCCTACCACAGTGAAGGAGTGTTCCCATTTCTCCACACCCTTGCCAACACTTTTTGTTATCTTTTGGATACTGGCCTTTCTAACTTATATGAGATATCTCATTGTGTTTTTTATTTGCATTTCCCTGATGATTAGTGTTGTGTTTTTCTTTTATGTGCCTGTTGGTCATCTGTATTTCTTCTCTGGAAAAATTTCTGTTCAGGTCCTCTGTCCATTTTTTTATCTCATTATTTGTTTTTGTGTGTGTATGTGTTGAGGCATCTCTTTATGTATTTCAGATTTTAACCCTTTATCAGATACATAATTTATGAATATTCTCACATACTGTAGGACACTTTATCAGATATATAATTTATGAATATTCTCCCATACTGTAGGATGCCATTTTGTTCTGCTGATAGTGTCCTTTGCTGCACAGAAGCTTTTTAGTCTGATAGAGTTCCACTTGTTCATTTTTCCTTTTGTTTTCCTTGCCCAGGGAGTCATGTCCAGAAAAAAAGAGCTCATGCTTATGTTCAAGAGATTTTTGCCTGTTTTCTTCTAAAAGTTTTATGGTTACATGTCTTATATTTAGGTCTTTAATCCATTTCAAGTTTACTTTTGTGTAATTCAGTGTCATTCTCTTGCATATAGCTGTCCACTTTTCCCAACACCAGTTATTCAAGAGGCTGTCTTTTTCCGATTTTATATTCATAGCTCCCTTGTCATATATTAATTGACCATATATGTGTAGGTTTATATCTGGAATCTCTGTTCTGTTCCACTGATCTATAGGTCTGTTCCTGTGACAGTACCATACTGTTTGACTACAGTAGGTGTGTAGTATAGCTTGAAGTCAGGAAGTGTGATACACCCAGCTTTGTCTTTTTTCTCAAGATTGCTTTGACTATTTGGGGTCTTTTCTGGTTCCATATGAATTTTAGAATTAGCATTGAAAAGTGCCATTAGAATTTTGATAGGAATTGCACTGAATCTATAAATTGCTTTGGGCAGGATGGCCATTTTGACAATATTAATTCTTCCTAGCAATGAGCATGGGATGATTTCCAGTTATTTGTGACTTCTTCAATTTCTTGAACAGTTGTGCAGAGACAGGACATGAGTTTCTGGATAGTTCTAAAAGTCAATAAACTCATGGAATCTACATTTATTTAGGTATTTACTGTACCTATGACCTGGGTGGCCTCCACGCGCAGGCTCACACTGTGGATGTCCTTGGGCATGCCCCGCTGGTTCTCGGCGGTGCCCCCTCTTTCCGTGAAATCCACACTGGGTACGACCTCCCTGGGCTCCACATGATAGCTATTTGACCCATACTGTAGGACTGGTACTATGCTAAACATGCCATGTATGTATCTGTGTGTGTGTGTGAGTAAAGACAGAATACTGAATTGTAGGGAATCAGAGAAAAATTGAAGTAATAAGGGACCTCATCATCAGGATTAAATTAGGTTTCCCTCTCCTGTACTCTCAGGCCGTATCATGTGTATCATAGCTCTTTCTTACTTCAGAGCATATTTTGTAATTGTTGATATACTTGCCTTTATTCCACTAAGCTGGGAAAGTGTTCCTACATACTTTATTTCCACTCCTAGATCATCAGAGCATGGAATCTGAAATATAGCAAGTGCTTAACAAACATTTATTTATCAATAAATAAGTGTGTAAACAGTATTAGGTATCTCTTATGATAAAATGGCTATGATATCCAAAGTCTATAAAGTCAATGATTAGTATTACATCAATAAAAACAAAAGAAATTATTCCCAAGGCAGACACTGATTTCCTTTGAAGCTCTCTCTCTGTCTTTTAAAGTAACAAGCACTATAGATGCACTGCAGAAACAGACATACCTGTGATGTGATTCTTGCCCTGAAAGAGTGCAATCTCATGTGAAATGCAAGAGAATGGAAGACTAGCCCCTTCTCTGAGTCATGTTCTCATGAACTTGGAAATCCTCAATTCTGACATTTTAATCAGCACTACTTTTAAACAGTACTCATCACCCTCCATCACTGGGAAACCGTACCTACTTATTTTCCCAGTCATTTTTCAGACTGACCACAGCTGCTCTCTGGCCCACACAACTATGAAATCATTGATGTATTGGTATGTCCCTGGGATATGGCTACCCAAGGTTAGGACAGGAGCTCAGGTATACACCATGTAAACTAAAAATGAAATTTTATCATCTCCCACTGTGGTCCCACAAGAAAGGAGTGCTTTGCAAGCTGCAGGGGCCCTAAGGCAGCCAGCAAAATTCTTACTGTGCTGTTAAGATGCCATAAAGCCTTTCTCATCTGTGCAGGCAAAATAGCTGCAGAAGGTCTTGACCCATGACCTTCACCCATGACCAAGAAGAAAAAGGTCTTGGATTACCACAGAATACAAAACTGAACAGCAGTCAGCTTATATTTTTTATAAAATTCTTTAGGAAAAAACTATCAGTCCTAACTCTTGCCAACTCTTGCACACAGATAGCACCAGAATGTGCACAGTCTATACTTTTAAGTACACTAAATCAAATGTATCCTTGACACACTGATTGGACGTATTAATTAATGTAACTTCTTCCCTGCAGTAGTCCCTGATCTAAACTGCCTGTGAACCATCTCCACACAAAGAGGCACCACAATGTAATCAGAGCTGTCTGACCAACTGTCATGCAAGGTCAGGGCCTTCAGTAAGACTGAATAAACTCTTAACGCAGTGGCAGTGCGGACTTCCGTCCACAACCATGATGATTAGCTATCTGTACATTGGTGAAGTGATCATCACAACACACGCCCCTATCCCCACGGCCAGTAAGGAGAACACGGACCTGACGCCAATCCAGAGAACAATCCACATGACGGGCTATCATGCGGAGCCCAGGGAGGTCGTACCCAGTGGGGATCTCACGGAAAGAGGGGGCACCGCCGAGAACCAGCGGGGCATGCCCAAGGACATCCACAGTGTGAGCCTGCGCGCGGAGGCCACCTAGGTCATCCCCCGCCAGGCGCTGCCTCTGCGCCCCCCTGGGATGCCCAGCCCCACCTCACGGGGCCCATCTACCTTGTGGAGATCCGGCGTCCGGAACAAGTGGTTGGCGGCGTCTACGGAGGCCTCCACAGGTGGCGGGCCAGGTGGCGGGGTCCTCGGTGCCCGCACCTCCAAGTTTGCCCGGGGCGGCCCACCGGCCCGACTGCAAGTCCTCCGGCTTCCCTGCCGACCTGAGGTTCCCCTCGGGCAGCCAGGTGCTCCCCACCGGGCGTGGCCGCCCACCAGTAAATCCTGCTGGGGGCTCCTTGCCCACCAGCCGCCGCAGCCAGGTGGTGGCACGACGCGCGCCCCGCCCTGCGCGCAGGCGGCCCAGGCCCGCCGACTTCCGGACTAAGGGCGGCCGCGCTGCCCGCAGGCCCCGCGCCCCGGTCGGGACCCCGCGCCGCGCACGGGGGTGGCTCCTTCCTCGCTCACCGTGGGGCCGTCCGGACCAGGGCCGCCGCGCCCGACCGGCTTCTGCCGCCCGCTCCACGCCTTCGCTCAACAGTAATACTTGATGCCGTTTCTTTTAATATTTTTTTCAAGATTTCAGAGCCAACAGAAGTGACGAAGCACTGATTTATCTGGCTGGTGGCAGTGGGGCTGGGGGAAAGTATGCGACACCCAACACCATTATTTCCCTTTTCTTCAGAGGGAAACTCAAATGTCCCCCGCTAAAATTAAAATAAAATGCACTGAGGTTTTAAAAAGTTATGTAGAAATGTTCATTTATAACAGAATTTAACCTATAAGACAAAATATTTTTCTTCATTTTTTTAATGTATTCTTTAATATGTTTGTAAATTTTATCCTTCAGATCTTAAGCTTTCTTTTGCTCTCTTCAACAATTTAAGAGGCTAATAAAATGTTAATCTTCTTGAAAGCTAATTTGGTATAAACTATTTTCTTCTTGAAGACTAATTGACATAAAATATTCTATTATTTTCAGTTGCAGTGATTCCATATTTTTATACATTAGGAAATGATTCCCAGGATAAACCTAGCTACAATCTGTCACCATACACAGTTATAACAATATTATTCACTATATTCCCTATGCTGTAATTTGCATTCCCATGACTTATTTATTTTATATCTAGAAGTGTGTACCTCTTAATCCCCTTCACCTTTTTTTTGTACCCAACTCTTCCCAGGTTTTGTAACCAACAATTTGTTCCCTGTACCTGTGAATCTATTTCAGTTTTATTTTGTTTTATAGATTCCACATGTGAGATCATACAGGATCTGTCTCTTCCTGAATTACTGCACTTAGCATAATATCTTTGAGGTCCAACCATGTTGCCAGAAATGATAAGATCTCATTCTTTATCATGACTGAGTAATATTCCTGTGTGTTATCCATTCACCTTTCAATTCTACAATGAAAATATAGATGCATAAAACTCTTTGGAACTTTCAAGCTCTCTTAATATTTACATAATTGGGTATAATTTATTATAAAAATTGACTGTGTCCAAAATCTGTAAAATCAGAATACAATTATCACAAGAATAAGCAAGAGGACTTTTGAGAAATTTATCCTCAGGCAGAAGTTTTCTTTCTATGTTCTTTTAGTGTTTATGCATATGTGTGGAATTTCAGCCATAGGAAGTCAGGAAGCATGATTCCCCTGATTAAAGACAATGTCCAAACCTATTGGAAGTTCCATCCAGTTGCTCAAACAATTCAATCATGACCAAGTTCCTTTATTTTGATGTTTCAATATCAATATACAAGAAAATTGCTTGAATTCTCTGACCATTAATTTAATTAATGTAAAATTTAATTCATGCTTATGGTTGTCCTTTTAGGATCCAAACATTTAAACACCCAGCCTCAGCCTAACATCTGAATCTGTGATATTCAAACACAGTTTCTAATAGATAACTTTCCAAGGGACAGAATCAACTCAGTAAACTGCAATGTTTATTTAAGATCTGTGGGTGCCAATTTATTAATTTAATGATCCAATGCACATTGAATTATAACACTGTAGCTTGTTTACACCATGAAATATTTGTCCATAAAATATTGATTTTCCCATGCTAAAATTAATATGTGTATTAGGATATCACAGCATGAATTCTTCTAGTAAAAAGATTAAGCATAATACATATTCACAAGAAAAAGTGAACATCTTAAATCAATATGATCTTGAAAGAGTGTTTTTTCCCTCCTGTCAAGTTTTCACAACCAGGTCGAAGATCACAGGGCATTATTTATTCTCAGGCTAGCTTCCTTTTCCAAATGTCTCACGTCTTGAATTCTTAAGAACTGATAGCCCTTGCCATGTTGAACTATGATTAGGAAATGAACATTCATTTTTATATAAATTTTTCAGTCAAACTACTAAAGAGGAATCTGGTTTAAAACAGGAAAGAGAAAAATAACCAACTTCATTCCAAAGTGGTGTATGTGTGAGATGGTGTGTCTGTATATATAAAAAATTTTTGTTGAAGTCAACTATTTCCCAGTAACATAACAGAATATAAGATACAGCAATACAATGTCAGATTGAAATATTTGAGCTGAGTCATATTAAAGACATATGTCCTGAGTAAGTAAGAATGTGTAGCTGTGTGGAAAGCGGGAATTCAGTGAAAAGTCACATGTTGGTTCCACAGTTTCTTCATAGCTGTTTTCATTTCCTTATTTCTCAATGTGTAGATAAGGGGGTTCAAGAATGGAGTAAAAATGGTGTAAAACACAGAGAGGAGCTTGTCCACAGATAGCCTACTGAAAGGCCAAACATAAATGAAAATGCAGGGCCCAAAGAAGAGCGTGACTACCATAATATGAGCAGAGCAAGCAGAGAGTGCTCTGAATACACCCCCAGTAGCATGCTGTCTCACAGTAATGAGGACTAACATGTAGGAGAGCAAAAGGAGCAGAAAACAGCTCATGGAAAGCAGCCCACTGTCTGAGATCATAAGTACACCCAAGACATAGGTGTCCATGCAGGCGAGCTTGATCACGAGAGGGAGGTCACAGAAGAAGCTGTCCACTTCATTGGGGCCACAGTAAGGTAAGTTCACAATAAAGGCTACCTGACTGATGGAATGCACAAATCCAATGGCCCATGACACCAACACTAGCCACATGCACATCTGCTGGCTCATTACCGTCATGTAATGCAAGGGTTTGCATATGGCCACATATCTGTCATAGGCCATGGAAACCAAAAGTACCATCTCAGACCCACCAATGAAGTGCAAGAAGAAGATCTGCGCCATACATCCTCCAAAGGAAATGAGCTTTTGGTCACTGAGGAAGTCCCTGATCATCTTAGGGGTCGCAAATGAGGCTAGCCACATGTCCAGGAAGGACAGATTTCCCAGCAGAAAGTACATAGGGGAGGAGTGCAAGTGGGGCTCAGAAATTACAGTGACCACAATGGCAAGGTTACCCACCACAGTGGCCATATAGATCCCGGAGAAGAAGATAAAGAAAAACCCTTGGAGGTGCTGTGAAGCGCAGAGGCCATGCAACACAAATTCTGTCACCAGGGAATAATTCTGCAGGTCCATTATCTCAGGTTTCAGATTTTGTTCTCAATCTATGTAAAGAAAAAGTTGTAAACAAAAGTGTCTGTCAACTAACAGGCACTAGAAAGTGACCCCTAGGTGTTAACTGAATACAATTTTTTTTATTTCTAACAGATAATCTAAAATGCAATATATGGAAGATTAAAACCATGTCCAAAGAATAGATTTAGGGTCTCTCCCATGTTAAGCTTGCCTGGAATCTTTTTTTTTTTTAAACTCACTTTATGAAAGCAAAATTTGTCTACCATAAAATTCACCCATTTAAAATGTAAAAAAAAAAAATGCAAATTAACTGAGTTGTGCAACCTTCTCCACAATGCTTGCTTTGGAAACTTGATAATCTCATTTCCTTTCAGGACTTCTCCTGCTAGTAATCAGCCTATCTCCTCCTTTCTTACTCATTTTCTCAGTCACACACTCACTCATTCAGACCATATGTATGTAACACCAACAGAGTTTCCCAACCTCTTTTAATTCAGTGTAGAAATCAATCAATTTAAAGGGAAAGAAATCAATAAAACCAGGGTTTATACAATTCCCCCTATCCCGCATTTGTATTACTACTTTTGTCATTTTCATAAATCAATTGGGTTTGGGATTAAAAAGCCAGTGACCTAATTCATTTGTAGATTTATTGTTTATAAACTGATTATTTCTGAGAGGATTTTAGTATGGTTTTCAACAAAAGAGATATATTCAAGACCTCTCAACAAGAACCAGAGTATAAAACCTATGAAGTAATTTTGGGGCCATGTTTGCACAATTCTACGTAACTATAAATTCAGTATTTAATTAAAAATGCGGCTCCAAATCTCAGAAAGAAGTAGGAGGAGACGTATAGGTTCCATTATTAGTTTGTCTTGAGAAATAAACGGCCTCACTCTCCTCACTAAGGGGAAGATATTGAACAAAATTCATGAATAATTTCACAAAAGATACAGAAGTGTCCTTTCTATGAATTGTGATTATGTTAGCTCTTCATAAAATTGAAGAATACAACATGAAATAATAGTTTTGTAAGGCTTCCACAGGCAACAAAAGTAATATAGTCCATATCTGAAATATTCTAAAAATGTGAACATGATACAGTGATATAATTAAAAATTCTATAGGAATTAATGCATATTATGCCTGTTTTAGTCAAGTCAAATATCACCCATCTCAACCAGGATTTTGTCAGGATTTTAGGGACCTCAAATTTCATTCCTCTTGAATTTTATAAACACATTCTATTAAAATATTTAATTGCAACTCTCTAGTAGTGATAGATAACTACCCCTCTTTAGATTGGGATTATAAATTTGAAGTTAAATGCCGATACAGACACGAAAGATGTAATCACAATTCAGGAACTCTTCATAAATTTAATTATATCACCCTGACATCCATCCTCACATACATACTACAGACCATAATGGCTGTATGTTTATTGATACCCTTTCTCTCTAGAGCCATGGAAAATTTCACACATAAACCTAAAACATAAATGTGTTTATTTTAGTGTTTCTGAAGATTAAATGAATGGAAATGTGAAATAATCAAACAGAATATTTAGGAAAAAAGTAAATGATTAACTTGCTATTGAATCAAAGATATTTGAAAATTAGACACTGGTGATGATTTCACAACTCTGTAAATATATTGAAAACCACTGAATTGTACATTTAAAATGAGTGAACTTTATGGTATGTAAATTATATATCAATAAAGCTGTCTTTAAAATGGAATAAATAGACTTCAGGTTCTAATTTCAGAGAACTCATTATGGTTTGAAAAGGCTTTTTGAAGATTATTCAATGAATTCTAAATTTGTAATCAGCAAAAAGTGAGGTTGATTTTCTATACCCAAAAATGTTACTTAAAAAGCACAGTTAATTTAACTGAAAAGATATTTTCTTCAATGATTTAATGTGTAAGATAACAGAGTAAGTTAGTCTCTATTTGACTTGTATTTTCAGACACATTCACTAAATATATATCAAAGGCTTTTTACTAACCTGGAGTTAAGATGCACAATGCTGCCACTGAAGATCCCTCAGTTTGTATTTCAGACCTGCTCCACTTGAATGAAACTTCCAAAAACACACAAATTTTTATTCTAAAAAGGATTTAATCATCTCTTTTTTCTGCCTCCTAAAAAATAATTCAGGAAAATTAAATCATCACTCTAAGAAGCTCAAGAATTTAAGATTTAAGTTTTCCTTGAACTTCAAATAAAAATAACTGTATCCTCTCCCCCTTCAAATTAAGAATACCTTAATGATGGGCCATTAATGGCCAATCAACCTAATGGAGGCTGGGGAATAAGCCATCTTCAAACAGAAATTTGTCACAATAAATCATGTCCATTTCCCCAAGTGGCAAAGGTAGAAAATTTTAAAGATCTTTCAGATCATATGAACACAGCTGCAATTATTTTAATAGTTTAAGCAGGATAAATGTGTCATTATGCAGCTAATAAAATGTAAAATGTGCTTTTCCTTTAAATAATCAAATTAACAATTATATTCTAAAAATATACTGTAAATCTGTCAGTCCTGCACATTATTTTATGTAACATTCATCAAGCATAGTACTTTGGAGCATCAGATTTACATATGTCAAAAATATTTGCTTTTTCTAGATTTATATGGTCATTTATAAGGAAATCTCCTGGCATCTGGGGTTACTTTGCACAATATTTATAAATGTTATCCCACTTATTACCCCAAATCATTTGAATTTAATTCAGTTTGCTTCTACTAATGGTTGCATGCTGATTACAAATATCCTAGAACATTCTGATGAAGGGCAATCACAAGTATTCACATGAGACTTGTTCCATATTCAATGGATAAGCACAATCAAGTTTTTAAGAGATTTCACCCCCGCAACAGCATCTGAGCATGATAAAAAGTCTCACATTCTATATTAGAATTAGATCATTGTGTTTCACTGAAAAGGAATCACAAACCCTTTCTAAGTTTTTGTTATCTATTTAAAACACACACATAATAATGACCAAGGAGAGATTGTAGAGGCAGGCTACATGCATCAGTGTCATTTGTTTCTGAAATGAAGTAATTTTGTGGGTACAGATATGTTATGTAAAGAATTATACAGAAGTTTTTAACAACCAAAAAGAGTAAATGTCTGATTTGAGGATAGAGAAGGATATACTAAATGAGATGGTTAATTTTATTTGTCAATATGGAGGGTGCTTTTGGATGAGATTAACATTTAATTTGGTGAACATTGAGTGAAACTGATTTCCCTCCATAATGTGGATGGGCCTTATCCAATCAGTTGAAGGACTGAATAGAACAAAAAGACTAACCTCCCAAGCAGGAAGAAATTCTCCTCAGACTGCCTTTAGACTTCATCTGCACCATCAGCGGTCTGGGACTCCAGCCTGCCAGTCCACACTGCAGATTCTGGACTTGCCAGCCTCTGAATCACGTGAGCCATTCCTTATAATAAATCTCTTCCCTCTCTCTGTCTCTCTGTCTCTTTTTCTCTACCTGTCTGTCTCTATTTCTCTGGACACCACTATTAATACATTAAATATAAAATAAACAATCAAAAAATTCAGAAAGTAAAAGGATAATATACAAAAATATTTTTTAAAAATCTTTGTATTTAGAAAGTGGCACAAAATTAAAATCCAACTACAGACAGGTTAACTGTATTTCCAATTGTGTGACACCCAAAGTCACTACATATGGCTGTGTAGACTAACTGCTCAAGGCCTACTGACCAAAGTGTCTGTGAGGGCTGACAGAGCACCAGAAGGTGATCTCAAATAACCTTCTATATGTTCCATGTTTCCATGTTTCTTTCTATTCCTCTCTTTTTAATGTCAACTGTCTTAAGACTTCTCTTTGATCACTTTCACTGCTTCTCCTCTCATGAACTTTGTTTTCAAAATTCCATAGAGTTGATCTCCATGCCTTCAAAAACCATCTACTCCAGTCTATAAAAAAATTCCTAGGCGACACCTGCATTGTTCTCATCTGTAGAAGAACAGTTATTCCTCCAGCTGGTCTTGCTCCTTTCCCTAGTGCAGACCTTACCTCTTCCACCTCTGCTGCTTTATTGAGGATCCCAGGCTTCCATGCTGGTGCACACACTGGTTATGTGACTTCTGCAGACTATACTATATAAGTTGTATAAGTAGACTAACTATATAAGTTATGAGACTTATATCAGAAATACAATCCCATGTTTCCACAGATTTAAATAAAAAAACTAATAGTGCCTGTTTAAATTACAATATTAGCTGACATGTTTTCTCTAGACATGCCTGAATAATAATGTTTCAAATTAGGGATCATAACTTATCCATTCTATATCATTACCTAACACAACAACTAGTATAACCTAGGAGTTCATTAAATGTTGTTTGAAATGACATTTATTGCAATGGAATCTCTGCTATTGTAAGAAGAGAAAATAATGTTAAAGTTATTATAGAAAAGGAAGAGTTCTTGATATGTGTAGAAGTAATAGATTTGATAACAAAGCATATTTGAGTAAGGTTAAATTATGCATGAACTGAAAAGTGTAAAGTGGTCAATACATCTGAGATCAATAAATTAGTTGGGATTTCTATTGGGAGTCTGCAACTTTATTAGTTACCAAAGTATGATTTGGGTTATAAGTAGTCTCTTCTACTTACTCTTTCCTCCCTCATTCTAATCCCATGTCACAACTATCCTTAGAAATATATTAATTATCTATTTCACTGCCACACCAAATTGAAAATGTGGAAGACATAATTTATTTCCCTTAGATCTTTAAATGATCAACTTATAATTAACTAACTCATTAAAGGGCCTAAATAAATCTTCCCTGAGAATCTCTTATATGCCAGAGATTGTGAAATGATCTAGTGGGAATAAGAAAAACGAGGTATCATTTCAGGCCTCAAGGAGTAAATTGGTTAGTGGCACTTGATAAAAAATAAATTAATAAAAACAATCAAAAGTTATACATGGAATGAGGGTGCCATAAAGCAGGGATAACAGGTACACAAAAAAGAGGTTAGTAATTCTAACCCAAGAGAGGTTGGGTTTAGGCCAAGAGACATTGCTGAGATCATAGAACTATCTGCTCAACTTTTACTTTCTCCACTTTGTACGGAATATTTAACATTAACTAAGACTATGTTAATGCAAGATTGATGAAGGAATAAGACAATGAAGACTTTTACATAGACTTAATTTTTGTAGTGTGACTGAAAAAATTCATTCAAATATTAGTATTTAGTTAATTTTCTCTCATAACACTATGTGGTTTCATTATTCTTTTTCTCAGTTTTGCTAAGAACAACTATAACATTGCACTCGTGTGTCACGTGAGAGCATTATTTTATTTATTAACTCATTTATTCAGTAAACATTTAATTCCTACTATATGACTGATTTTTCTAGTTATATGATTGTTTGGTGTCTTAGTTTGGAGTAATTTCTGTGACATTTTTGCTCTACCATCTTGTATGTCTGTGCCAAGTTTTCTCTTCGGGTAAATACTCAAAAGAGCTTAAAAAAATGTTTCTAATGATTAAAATGGACACAAAAGTACCATGAAATGGGAATGGGCTGCCTTAGTGAGTGCTGAGCTCCCATTTCAGTGGTTTCCTTTATTCTAGAACTTCAGAGCTGTCATGCACTCCAGATGCTGTCTCCACTGACAACACAGCCTTACCATTGATCTCTGCTTGAAGGCACCACAAACAGGAACCCCAGCTTTGCAATTACATGTATGCCAGATGCTGATACAGATGCTGGGAACACAGGTGAGGTCTGCACATGGGCCATGGTCAGTGTTGTAACTGCTTGGGGGAACTTTCTGGCAGAGTTGAGAGCATAGCAGAGACGAAGGCTTCAGAGGAGGCAATAGCTTCCAGGGCTCACTGAGATTGAGAACAGATGGTCTGAGGGACCTATCCTGCCCTGGGGTAGTAGAAGCAGGTACTGGAACAGGCAGCCTTTCTGTTCTCCTGCCACATGCCACCACTGGCCTCTCTCTTCTAGGCAGACTCATCATGCCTTTTAGGAACAGTTGATCCAGAAGAGTACCTCCTCACCAGTCCACAAGAGGGCATCTTAAAATTCCCCAGTGGCTGTCTGGTGGCTGAAATGATACTGAACTGTTAAGGCAGCATAACTGGGCAGGGCCAGTGTGGCAAGGAAGAATGGAGGAGGGTTGAGGCCCAGCAGCAGGTCCATTCACACGGGCCTCACTTCCTACCACCGGCCCTCACAGGGACAGCTGTTAATCTCTGAGCACCATTGTGTGCAGGAGAGGAATTTCTTGGCAGTAGTATATGCATATATTTAATTTCACTAAATGATGTCAAATTTCTTTCCAAACTGGTTTACTCACTAACACTGCATATGGAGTCCTATATTTCCACATTCTTGCCATTAATTTGCATCATCCAACATTCTATTTTTATGTTAATTTGGTAGTGCAAATGTGTATTTCATTTTAATTTTTTTCTCATACAAGAAGTCAGTTCTGTCTGTTTTATTAGTTTCCTAGGTCTACCATAACAGATTAACATAAACATGGCTTAAAACAACAGAAATTCCTTGTCTTACAGTTCTGTAGGCAGAACTCTGAAATAAAGGTGTCAGGAGGTGTATTTGCCTTCTGAAGGCTCTGGGCGAGAATCTTTGGCCTCCTCCAGTTTCTGGTGGTGCCAAATATCCCTTGGCTTGTGGCCGCGTAACCCCAATTTCGGTCCATCTTCACATGGCTTTTCCTCTGTGTCTCTGGGTTTCTTTCTCCATCCCTTATAAGCACTCACTGGATTAAGCAACAACCCTCATCCAGTATGATCTCATTTAGATCCTTACCTTCTTTACATCTGCAAATGACCTATTTCCAACTAAGATCATGTTCTGAGGTTTCTGGTGGGCATAAATTTTGGAAGACACTATTTTGCCCACTATACCTCTATTTGGACTTTCTGTGGGCAGAGTTATAAATGATTTACTGTTTAGTGTTTAGCTTTTTTCAATCAACAGTATTTTTAAATTTCATCATATTTGTTGTATGTGCCACTTTCAAAACACAATATCTGTAAGTGGATGAATCTTACAGTTGGATGGTTCTACAACACTCTTCTTTGGAGTGTATAAAAAGCAATTAGCCTTTGCGTTACCAGTCCATAGACTGAGCTTCCCAGCCCTCTACTATGTTTTAAACTCTTCTGGATGTTGGGAAAGAGGTTATTTACAAATATGGTTTCAGAATTTGAATAACACTGTTATAGGCAGCATAGAATTTTAGAGGGATGCATGGTTTCTGAAAACAGACTGAGCTTGAATCTCAGCTTTTTTCCATCCTAGCTCTGGACACTTAGATAAGTTATACAGCCCTTCTGCCTCTGTTCCCTTACACATAAAAATGGGGATAAAAATAACACTTAGCTCATAAAACTGAGATACTCAAAGACTTTAGACAGCCAAGTCCCAAGTCATTTACTTAATTTCTTATTAGACTCCATTAGTTTTGCTGTCTTTTGGATACAGACTGAAGAACTGCTTTTGACCGCTCTTTCTTTAGTAGCTTCAAACAATTCCTATTTTTTTCTAGATGTATCAACATATCTAGCCAATTATGCTCAAAGTAAAATCACTTGGGAGAAAAACTCTGAGAAAGGGTTACATCTTGCAAATTAAGGTGATAATAGGTATTGTTCTTTTCAGTACCTTCTGAAATTTGGAAGGATCGTCCATACTTTTAGGAAGGTTAAAGACAGTTTTGTAAATCTATGGTAAGCAATAGATTTAAAAATCATGAATAATGACTCTGACATCCAGATAATTTCCTGTTACTAGACTTCCTTAAACTTTTAAAAAATAGTTTAATTCCTAATGGTGCCTTAACTGACTGTACTGTCCACCGGAATTCTGGACTTAGCTGATGGATACTAGAGGAAGGAAAACCTTCAAAGTAATATTAAAATTTGTCTGTGAAAATGGGTATTTTGTGTAATGATGAAAGCATAATAAGACTAAGCTCTTCCTTGGAAAAAATAGGATTTAGGACTGCATACAGATCTCCTGTTAGAAATTGGAAAGACTCCAACTCATTCTTGCAAATGCTCCTTCCTAATTCTTGGTTTCTTGGTAAATAAAGCTAGGAAGAGAAACACGGGTGATCGTAGTCACTAGGTGGCTGGCAAGCTCCTTGTAAACTTGTTTCCGTTTCGGCTGGGATTGTAATCTCCAACTTTGGATTCATTTTTTAAAAATTAAGATATCATTGATATACACTCTTATGAAGGTTTCACATGAAAAAAATGTGGTTATTACATTCACTCTTATTATCGAGACACCCCCCACCCATACCCCATTGCAGTCACTGTCCAACAGTGTAGTAAGATGCCACAGAGTCCCTATTTGTCTTCTCTGAGCTACATTGTTTTCCCGGTGACCCCACACACACCATGTGCACCAATCATGATACACCACAATCCCCTTCTCCCTCCCACCCCTCCCCTTTGGCAACTGCTAGTCCCTTCTTGGAGTCTGTGAGTCGGCTGCTATTTTGTTCCTTCAGTTTTGCTTCGTTGTTACACTCCACAAATAAGGGAAATAAAGACTAGAAACAACAAATGCTGGCGAGGATACGGAGAAAGAGAATTCATTTTTCTTAGATCTCTTATCCCAACTAAAAAAGATTTACCTATACCTATTGGAAATGTTGACAATAGCTCCACTGAAGTTACTAAATTTGTTCATGCCAAATAAGTCAAGTGCGAATTGTAGTTTTTATCATCCCAAATATTACAGGTCATTTTGCAAAAAATGTATAAAATAGTCACCATTGTTGTATGAACATTAAAATCAGTAATTTTCCTCTCTGAAGTTGAGATGTCTCAAAACTTTCATGACATTCATTTTGTTCTTTAGCTTTTAGGGGAAAAAATCAAGAAAAACATTAAGTCCTAGACATGTCATGAGCTAAAATATGAAATAAGATATTTAAAAACAACAGGGAAACATAATATTATCACAGATGAAACATTATATACTATATCCCCAGAAAAGCAACTAAACATTTGAAGTACTTAGAAAGTTCAGTTCAGTGGCTAATTATATGTACATATGACTAGATAGTCTTAATTCCAGAAATAACAAGATAGAATTTTTAAATGACCTCATAAAAAATTTAAAAAGTAATATAATTCTCTGCCTAAAGCAATCTAAAGATTCCATGCAATCCCTATCAAAATACCAACAGCATTCTTCAATGAACTGGAAAAAATAGTTCTAAAATTCATATGGAACCACAAAAGATCCCAAATAGCCAAGGCAATACTGAGAAGGAAGAATAAAGCAGGGAGAATCTCACTTCCCAACTTCAAGCTCTACTACAAAGCCACAGTAATCAAGACAATTTGGACTGGCTCAAGAACAGACCCATAGACCAGTGGAACAGAATAGAGAGTCCAGATATTAACCCAAACATATATGGTCAATTAATATTTGATAAATGAGCTGTGGATATACAATGGGGAAATGACAGCCTCTTCAGCAGCTGGTGTTGGCAAAACTGGACAGCTACATACAAGAGAATGAAACTCGATCACTGTCTGTCCCCATACACAAAAGTAAACTCGAAATGGATCAAAGACCTGAATGTAAGTCATGAAACCATTAAACTCTTAGAAGAAAATATAAGCAAAACTCTCTTGAATATAAACATGAGCAACTTCTTCATCAACATATCTCCACTGGCAAGGGAAACAAAAGAAATAATGAACAAGTGGGACTATATCAAACTAAACAGCTTCTGTACAGCAAAAGACACCATTACTAGAACAAAAAAGCATCCTACGATATGGGGGAATATATTCATAAATGACATATCTGATAAGGGATTGACATCCAAATTATATTAAGAGCTCACACACCTCAACAAACAAAAAGCAAATAAGCCAATTAAAATATAGGCAGAGGAGCTGAACAGACACTTCTCCAAACAAGAAATTCAGATGGCCAACAGACACATGAAAAGATGCTCCACATCGCTAATCATCAGAGAAATGCAAATTAAAACCACAATGAGATATCACCTCACACCAGTTAGAATGGCCACCATCCAAAAGACAAACAACAACGAATCTTGGTGAGGATGTGGAGAAAGGGGAACCCTCCTACACTGCTGGTGGGAATGTAAATTAGTTCAACCATTGTGGAAAGCAGTATGGAGGTTCCACCAAAACTAAAAATAGAATACCATTTGACCCAGGAATTCCACTCCTAGGAATTTACCCTAAGAATGCAGAAGCCCAGTTTGAAAAAGACAGATGCATCCCTATGTTTATCATAGCCCTATTTACAATAGCCAAGAAATGGAAGCAACCTAAGTGTCCATCAGTAGATGAATGGATAAAGAAGATGTGGTATATATACACAATGGAATATTATTCAGCCATAAGAAGAAAACAAATCCTACAATTTGCATCAACATGGGTGGAGCTAGAGGGTATTATGCTCAGTGAAATAAGCCAGGCAGAGAAAGACAAGTGCCAAATGATTTCACTCATCTGTGGAGTGTAAGAACAAAGCAAAAACTGAAGGAACAAAACAGCAGCAGACTCACAGAACCCAAGAATGGACTAACAGTTACAAAAGGGAAAGGGACTGGGGAGGATGGGTGGGAAGGGAGGGATAAGGGGAAAAAGAGGCATTATGATTAGTGCACATAATGTCGGGGGTGGGGGCGCACAGGGCAGGCAGTATAGCACAGAGAAGACAAGTAGTGATACTATAGCATCTTACTATGCTGATGGACAGTGATTGCAATGGGGTATGTGGTGGGGACTTGACACTGGGGGTTATCTTTTAACCACAGTGTTGCTCATGTAATTGTATATTAACGATACCAAAATTAAAAATTTTTTTCAATTTGAAAATGTAGTATAATTCATAAATTTAATAGTTTCAGTATATAATGAAGAAAACTCTACAACATTACTGGAGAACACAAAAGACTTAAATAAGTGTAGAAATAAATATATTTTACAATTAAAAAGTCCAATATTGTCAATACATTTCTCTCTAAATCAATGTATAATATTAATGCAATTATACTTACTTAGTATTCATGTTCCTTGATAAAAACCATTCTAATAAATATCAACGAATAGTTGAACTGGTTTCAAAACCACCTTAGGAAGAATAGTAATGAGGGCACTTGTATAAGAGCTATTACAATAAATAATACTTTTATTACTTAATAATTAAAATAGCCTGCTGTGACATGAGTCTCAAAGGTAGTGTACTAAGTAAAAGAAGCCATGCTCAAAAGATTACTTACTATATGGTTCCACTTACATGACAGTCTAGAAAAGGCAAATTTTAGGGACAAAAACCAGGGCACTAGTACTAGGCCAGTGGACAGGAGAGAGGGGTTGACTACAAAGGGCACAGGGGAACTGGGGGGGATCAGTGAAGTTATCCTGTACCATAGCCATGATGGTTACATTACTACACATTTGCTGAGACTCACAGAATTATACACTAAAGAGTGATTTTCGTATTTGTAAAGTGTGCTTAAGCATGTTTGTAAATCTCAGTGATCTACAAATCATGCCTCCTACTAAGGGGTGAGTGAGTGAGTGGTGGAAGGAAGGAAGTGAGTAAAGGAGAGCAGAAGTCTGTGCTTGCTAGTAATATCAGTGGTGTTTCTGTAGTGTATGTTGATGGCAGGCAGTAATTTTAAGCATGATACTGGTACTAAGAATTGAATCAGTCACCTACTCCCCCTTGTGAGTTCTGCATCAATTTATAAATGGCAACAGATAAAGTAAGAGACAGAAAGTGTTATTACTGGTAAAGTTGTATTGGACTTTCAACCACACAAGTTTTCATAAGACTTTGTAAAATTAACTCTTCCGTTTAATTTTAACCCTGGGATCCCACCAAAGGGAGAATTTGTAGGACCAATACTTAACCAGGCAGAAGCAATGCTAATTCTAAACTGCAAGTACTTCTAGAGCAAATAATTCTGAGAGGAAGACAATTTGAGATGAGTTTCCAAATCTGCCTCTACAAGGCAGGATCTAAACCCTGACTCTGAGGTCTAACATCAAGAGCAGGACAGAAACCTGTGTGCCTATAGGCGATTCGGAAATGGCAAGACTATAAAATGCTGGGGATGTCATGCTCATCACTTTTGTAAATCTCAGTGATCTACAAATCATGCCTCCTACTAAGGGGTGAGTGAGTAAGTGGTGGAAGGAAGGAAGTGAGGAAAGGAGAGCAGAAGTCTGTGCTTGCTAGTAATATCAGTGGTGTTTCTGTAGTGTACATTGATGGCAGGCAGTATTTTTAGAGTGGGAAAAAATAAACACTGTTAACAGTAATAGTTCACAAAATTCATATGACAAAGTGAGCAGGCTAGATTATGTTATAAATAATAGTGTGGAGAAAATTAGTAACTCTTTGGTCTCCCAAACATTGAGTAATTAGTAGTTATTCTGAGTTGGCATAAGAGTATGTTGAAATTAATTGCAAATAATTTCTATCACAAATTTGTGACAATTTGTTCAACAAACTTTCAGCCACACCAATCAATCAGTAATGTCCTTGTGAAATAAGACTCTAGAATATTCTAACCCTATCATGCATTTCCGTAAGATGTGCCCAGAAAAAAGACATCTCTGACCAGATACAATTCAACCTGCATATGCAATGTTTTATCCAGAAAATTGGTCAGTCAGTATAAAATAACTAAGGATGATTTGAGGTGGCCTTTATGTAAAAAATGACATATTGATGTATTGCAGTCATAGTATTTAAATGTTTTATTTTCTAGATCATTGCTATGATAAAACCAACAAAACCACCCAAGATTCTCTTTGGATTTGTGTTGAAGTTGAAACACAACGGGCATCTCCTCCCATAGCCAGTTGCCATAAATTTCCTCATATCTTTTATTCAGCTCCAGGCCTAGCTGCCTAGATGGCAAAGAGGACTATCATGGACAGAGCTGAAATAGAAGAGGCATACTTAAACATGGAACAGAAGGTACAATGTATTACTTTGGGCAAGAGTATTCTATGCTTTCTTTTTCTTTCTGTTTGTCCTTTTAATTTCAGGATCACATAGTTTTGAACACATCTTCTATTATATGATTAGGCTATACCCGACCATCTTCACCACCTCCTCCCTTGCCACCAAACCCCACAACCCAGCTCTATGAAATTATGTGCACTTTCTCCAATGTGTCATGATGTTTCATGCTTCCATGCATTTTTACAGACTGCTCCCTTTTTCTGGAATGCCTTTCTTCTCTCTCTAGCTGATGCTTACCATTAAGTGCTGTCTCCTCCTGGACACTTTCCTAGCCCTGCCCTGATTTAGATGTTACCCCTCTGCACTCCCATAGCACCCTGTGCATCCATGAAACACCCTACTATACTGTTCATGGTACAACACAATTGCAAATTTAATTCACCCTCTCCATCTATAGGCTGTAAGCTCTTGAGGCCCTGGTTCTATCTTCTGGCACTTTGCAGGCTCACAGAATATGTGAAGAATGATTGGAGGCACTGTGCTTATGGCAAGCAAGTAACTAAAAATGAGTACACATTAGTTAGGGATTACCTACAAAATGCAGTTTTTTAATACTGAACAGTAGTTAACAAGGCACTGGGCTCAACAACTATGTGAGGTGTCATCTGTTTGCATTTTCAAAATGCATATTACCACTAATAATAACTGTTAAAATGGCATCAATAATAAGATATTTGTGAGAATTTAAAATATGCTAAAATAATAAAAGAAACACGTAAAGAAATTTTAGCAGATAAAGAAATTAAATTGAATTTATTTTGTCCAAATTTGCATGAAAGAAGTGATGAAGGTGGGATTTAAACGCATGCCTGCCAGACTGTAGATGTCATGCTTTTAACCATTAAAGGCGGCAAAAAAGAGGTTTGCTTTTTAACAGTCATTTACACCCACTATTCCCTTATTCCCTTATATAGAACTCGACATTAAAAGTTTATTCCTTTCTAATGTCCAAGTAAGAGTTTATCTCATCAGAAGTGTCATCTATAAAGTGTGTTTTGAATTTATATGCCGACTCCTTATCTTCTTGATGGCTGCTTTTACTTCTTTATTCCTTAATGTATAAATAATAGGATTTAAGAGAGATGTGAAAATTGTATAAAACACAGAAAGAATTTTATCTACAGAGCATCTGCTGAAGGGCCATACATAAATAAAGACACATGGGGCAAAGAACAGAGTCACAACGGTGATGTGTGCTGAGAGAGAGGAGAAGGCCTTAGGGGAACCGCTAGCAGCGAGGTGCCTGACTGAGTATGTGATGACTGTGTAGGACACAAGCAAGAGGAGGAAACAGACCAGGGACAGGAGGCCGCTGTCAGCAACGACCAGAAGTTGCAGAATGTAGGTGTCCTTGCAGGCAAGTTTGATCACAAGGGGAAGATCACAGAGAAAGCTGTCCACAGCATTGGAACCACAGAAGGGCAAATTCAACATGAAAGCCATTTGACTAGATGAGTGTACAAATCCAACCGTGTAGGAGGTTAACAATAGCCCAGTGAGCACTCGTGGGCTCATGATGGTCAGGTAATGGAGAGGTTTGCAGATGGCAACATACCTGTCTATCGCCATGGCTACAAGCTACATCATCTCACTCCCACCTAGGAGGTGCATGAAGAACATCTGAGAATAACATCCCCACCAGGAAATGGTCTTCTGTTCTCGGAGGAAATCCGCAGTCATTTTAAGGGTAGCAAAAGAAGCCAGGAGCATATCAATACAGGAAAGGTTGATAAGCAGAAAATACATTGGTGTGTGAAGGCATGAGTCAAAGGTCACAGTGACCAAGATGAGGAGGTTTCCAAACACAATCCCTATATAGAAGGCAGAGAATCCCAGGAGAAGTAAAATCTGAAGATTCTGAGATTTGGAAAGTCCCAGAAAAATGAATTCAGATACCACTGAATGGTTATCCCTTTCCACATTGTCAACTATATCCCATAAGAATCAACATGCATGAGAAAAATAGGCAGGAAAATTGTGTTTTCAGAAAGGATGGTTCATGCTAATGTTCAATTTTGCTACTTGAGAGAGCACCTGACTTACGAGCACCCACCACTTTTGGGAAATTTTGTTGGTCAGTGACTTCCTAAATGGCCCAGACAAGTATGCTAAGTCTTTGGTCAAGCTCAAGAGTTGATATTTCTGAAAAACAAAAATGAAAATGGTACATGAAACCATAATTGCCTTGGCTGTGAACTTGCAATCAGAAGAAGTCTAACCAACATTCATTGGGCAACATGCTAACTCTCCTTTTGAGGGTTGAGTTTCCTCCTCAGTAAAATAAAAACACAGAACTACGTGACACAGAATGCCTCACTGTGCTGAGAGATCTCCATGGACAAGATGATGATTAAAGTGGATTCTGTATTCACAGAATGATATTGAGTTGTTTAACCTGGAAATGAAAAATATATACAGGAATCTCAAGAATCATATTTTGAAATAAGTTTTCATAAAGAACTATGACTTTAAATCTTAACTTAAATCTGAATCTTTAAAACTTAACTTTAAATCTGAAGGGTAAGCTTTTAGATGCAGATAAATGCAGATGGTCTCTTCATTGCTCCTTCCTGTCTCAGGCCCTCACAGCTCATTCTAGTATTAGAGGTGGTCATTGCACACTTTTTAAGAGTCAAACTGTATTTTTAATTTATTCACCTGACATTTAACATTTTTCACAGAAAATTCCTTTTCTAAGGTTTTAGGCAAGGAGTCCAAAGGATGGAGAAGGTCCACAGCCAAATATAACTGACTTTACTTCATTTTTAGTGTGTATTCATTCATTTGTTACAGAGGATCACCAGTCGGCTTTTGCATGTTTAGTTTTCAAAGGTTTCAAATGACCAAATGAGAAAGCTTGAGTCAACTCTTTTATGTTGGTAAAAGAAATAACAGTTCGTTCAGTATAATCACCTAAATTTACTTCATAACCAGCCTTTGCTTATTGCAAAACTTGTTTTCCTGGCTTTGTGTTAAAAAGTCACTTTCATCACTAATAGTTCCTAAATTATTTTTTTTAATTACAGGCTTTTTACAAAGTTCCTTCCCTAATGAAGTATAGACTTCTTTTTTGTGCTGTTATTACTTACCAGAGAGGTGGAAAATACTTTCACGTGAGGGTGCCTTATGTGAAAACCAGGAATAGTCTTGCATTTCCTTTTCCTGTATTTGCATCAATTTCCTGCAATTTATTCTCCCATTATGATTCTTAAAGACAGATCATATGCTGTAAACTCTGTTTCCTTGAGACAACCCCATGACTACATTTATCCAATTGAGGATGCATTTTTTTCCTATATAAACATAGCTTTTGGTCAATTTTCTACTTTGAGAAACTTGGATTGATATAAAGTACTAAATCACATTAAATATGTAAAGTTTTGTGTTTCCATGTCTAAAAAGACTGTAGTGCCTTTTGGTTTTATATCTAATACTTTAAGGATCCACACTGATGTTTTTTAAAATCTAATTTTGAAACCACATTTAAAGAGAGCAGGACAGTTTTCAGATATACAACAAGTAGTTTATACACATTCTAGCATCTGGAATAGAGCTTGACATTCAAATATCAGTTGAATGAAAGAATGAATGAATGAACTATATAACATATTCAGGAACTAGATTAAAATCAATTTAAAAGCAAAATCCACAGAAATTAGGAACTTTAATAATATTTATTTTTAAATATCAAATAGGATGTTGAAGCATTTTTAAACAGAAACAGAATAACCAGTTTTTAAAAATTAGTTGATGTATTTTTCCTTTAATTTACTTAAACAAGTAAAAGTATCTTATACTAACGGATAACATATTTCACACATAACAAAAAAACCATTAACAGTTTAATAGTTTCTTGGATAGTTTCTGAGAAAAATAATATACACATTAGTATTGTGTGGGGTGTGTGTGTTCTATATGTGTATATTGTGAGTGTTTCTATATGTTTATATTTAAATTCTTTTTATTAAGACAACAGTGTTCATGCTATGTGAATAGCTATTTTCCTTGGGCTGGTCAATATGTTAAAAATATGTTCATGTGATCACTTGAAAGCTCATAACTTTTTGTAGCTATCTAGAATTCTGTTTTGTAGATAATGTATTATATAATTCCTCCAAAAATGGTCTTTTTAGAAATTTACCAATACTTATAAAAATTATGTTTTCATTATATCATTATCTTCTAAAAAACCTGCAATTATGTAACTATCCTACCAATCCCAAATTCTCCTAGGCATTTATCATCAGCTCTTTATCCACCCTAAAATTCCAATACTGCTTTCTAATATTGCAAAAATTCAATTTCTGTTTAAGTAAAAACAACTTCATGGTTTTCTGCATTCTTCATTCATTTTTTTCCCCTAACCTTACTTGTTTTCTTCTTTTTAGCTAGACAAATTCCTCTGTCTGTATAACTAAATCCTTCAGGGCACTTCACAGCCTTTTTTACATAATAAAACCTTCCCTACATATAAAACACATAACAATTTCACTGTATTTATAGTCCATTTCATGTGTTCTACTATTTTCTAGGCATATCATATGTAATAAGTATTGATATTTTGAAATAGAAGGAACACTAGAACAATAGTTAAAATATTGTTCTAACCCTAGGTTTCTTTAATTTCTAGTGTTACAATTCTTTCCCCAAGTCATTTTTACGTTCCTTGAAAATAGACAAATTACTCTCATTCTTTTTGTAATACACATTATGAAGGCCATCAATAGAGCTGTTGATGGAGTGAATGAGTGAAAGCAGACAGATATTTAGAAAGAAAAAGTTAATTTTTTTTTACTAATGCTACCAATGATACATAACAACGTAGATAACTTTATTAAATGCCAGATAATTGTTCTACTTCTTCTTTCTTTCTCTTCCTATAGTGTAACTTGAACTAATCTATGATTTTCCGTTAAGCACATTTTCATATAGTAAGTTTTAAACCCTAAACCCTAAATACACACACACACACACACACTCCCTAAAAGTGAGGAAGGGTCAGGGGAAGACGGAGAAAAAGGAAACAGTTTGCGCTTTCTAAGGGATCATTTTGATTGTCTGCCTGGAATCCTATCTTCCTGCAGAACAAAGTTCCTTGGTTTTATTTTTACTGGGAAAAAACTTCCAGACTATTCTAAAATGGCTGAGGATAAAGATATATGAACTTTAAAATTAACATTTTAATTCTAATGCATAGACTAATGGGAAGAAATATAACTGAACTGAGTATTAGAAGTTGAAATTTACTGACAGGAGATGGACTATAATCATCAATATATAAAGAGAAAAAGGTAAATTGTGATTGATCATCTAGATGCTTGATCTACAGAGAACAAAATGTCCAGCTACTTGATAACATATGAAAGATTTATTCTTCATTTTAAACTTTAACATTATTTTTTAAATTATTTTAAATTTTGAACTTATTTTTTTAAATTATTTTTAATACTAACACAGAAGAATATGAAAGAAAAGCAAGTATAGCTTAGGTGAGATATGCCAAAAGCCATGCTCTTGTCCTCCTGATACTAATCAATTTAGCTGTTGTGCTTTTTAAAACAGAACAGGTAAATGTATGTGTTAGGTCTGGTAGGTTTATAAGCATAACGGAATAAAAAATTTCTTTGAAGATGAAAGTGAAGATTCCATTCAGCTAATTCTTCTTGAGTAATCACTGTTTAGCATGGGTTGGAAATGCTCTAAAATTTTTGTTAATAATGACATTGACATGATGAAGTTTGACATGTTTATATATCAGATAGAAAATAAAATCACTTGAACTGTATCAAAGTGTATTCAACTTAATTATTTAATTTGCCCTATGATGTCACACTTACAATGAAAACATGCTGTATTTGTATGACAATTAGAATGCCTTCTAGAATTCTACAATTATATCACACTGATCAGCTTCTAAAGGATGTTCACATTTGATTTTACCTATGAATAGTGTGATCAAAAGCCAGTATTTAGAAATGTTTCTATATTGTTTTAATATATTTTAAAGCTTCCTCCATGACTTACCAGGTCAGGCTGCTTCCGAATATTACTTAACTTAGGCCACAGTGAAACCTAGAAATCTTCTCTTTACAAAAATAATGGTATCATCCCTAAAGTTACAGCAAATATGAACATTTTCTCTAAGAAATAAGGGATGATAAATATTGAGAGGGTGGTAATAAAGAAGTGATGTATTTTGAGACCTAATAATACCCAACTGATTATCAAATACCAGTGGGAATCATTAAAGATGCCATGTTCTTTTCCCTGAATAATATCAGAAAAAAACTATTTTCTGGGATTGCTTAACTATGGAAGTGGTATGCTTTACTTTTTATGGGCAACAGTTATGAGGAGCAATATAAAACTACTAGCAGGCCTAGGGTATTTTACTGTGGGGATTTACTTGAAGAATATTATAAAGGATCAATTACAAAACCATAACTGACACTTACTGTATGTTCACCTCTGGGCTGGCACTCTTTTAAGCACAAGTAGGCCTATGAACAGAAGACCTGGAGAGGCTCTAGATGGCGGCATGTGTAGGGCAAAGGAAATCTCCTCCCAAAACTATATATATTTTTAAAAATACAATAAATACAACTACTCCTGAAAGAGAGACCAGAAAATACACTACAATAGCCAGGCTATATCTACATCTGTGGGAACTCAGCGTCTCACGAAAACGGTAAGATACAAAGCCATGACCAGGCAGGACCCGAGCACTCCCCCCAACCCAGCTCACTAGCAGGAGGAAATAAATCTGAATGGGGAGGGAGTGGAAGCACAGGACTACTAAATAACCAGCCCTAGTAATCTGCACTGGGAGCACAGACACTGGGAGTACACTGCATGGTGTACTGGATATTAGAGAAACGAAAAAGTAAAATCCGAGATGAAAACTGCAAGTGGGTCCCCACAGCCGGCTCCCTTGGGACAAAAGAAAAGTGGGCACTTTTTAAAAGGCTTACAGGGACAAGAGCTTAACAGCTGGACAAAATCGTCCCAGCACACTCACCCAGCAGGCTGGGAATCTTAAGGAATCTTCAGGTGCCCTAACCTCCTGGGGGGTAATGCAGCCCCAAAGCCTCTCAGGGCCTTAAGCAGCCTTCCATTCATTTCCCTGGCTGGTGCTGCAAGCAAACTGGCTGACCAGACACAGCTGCGGAGCAGCCAGAGAACAGCCCTGCCCACAGCAACCACAAAGAGTCTTCTCTAAGCATGCAACTAACCAGGACGGACCAGGAGTCTGCCGCTGGTGCACAGCTGCCCAGCACAGACAAAGGAACCTGGAGAAAGGTCAGGAAGGCATGAAGGGGCACCATTCTCACAGGAGAACATATCCGGCACTTCGGCAACCCCCTGCAGGGCCCTAAGCTATCCTGAGGGCCGCCGCACCCAAGGCAGCTCAGGAGATTATCCCAGAGACTGCTCCCGGTGTGCAGGTAAATGGCACAGGCAGCGGAAGCCAAAGCAAGGTCTGGAAGGCATGAAGGGGCGCTGTTCTCACAGGAGAATACACCCAGCACACCTGCGACCCCCAGCAGGGCCCTAGAGACAATGGAAGACCACAGATCGCCCAACACAAGGGACCCAAGGAGGAAAACACCAAGACAGATAATGATTAAAATGGCAAAGATCCAAGACAAGGACAGAGTATTAAAGGCAGACAGAGAGAGAAAAAAGATCACCTACAAAGGAAAACCCATCAGGCTATCATCAGACTTCTCAACAGAAACCTTACAGGCCAGAAGAGAATGCATAATATATTTAATGCAAGGAAACAGAAGGGCCTTGAACCAAGAATACTGTATCCGGGCACGATTATCATTTAAATTAGAAAGGGGGGGTTAAACAATTTACAGACAAGCAAAAGTTGAGGGAATTTGCCTCCCACAAACCACCTCTACACGATATTTTAAAGGGACTGCTCTAGATGGAAGCACTCCTAAGGCTAAATAGATGTCACCGGAGAAAATAAAATCACAGCAAAGACAGCAGACCAACCAAATAGTAACTAAAGGCAAAAAATAAAATCAACTGTCCACAAAAGCAGTCAAAGGAAACACAAAAGAGTACAGTAAAAAACACCTAACATATAAAGAACGCAGGAGGAAAAATAAGAACGGAGAGAAATAAAGAATCATCAGACCATGTTTATAATAGCTTAATAAGAGAGTTAAGTTAGATGGTTAGATAGTAAGGAAGCTATCCTTGAACCTTTGGGACTCACGAATCTAAAGCCTGACATGGCAATAAGTACATATCTTTCGATAATCACCCTAAATGTAAATGGACTGAATGCACCAATCAAAAGACATAGAGTAATACAATGGATAAAAAAGCAAGACCCATCTGTATGCTGCTTACAAGAGACTCACCTCAAACCCAAAGACATACACAGACTAAATGTGAAGGGATGGAAAAAGATATTTCATGCAAACAATAGGAAGAAAAAAGCAGGTGTTGCAGTACTGGTATCAGAAAAAGTAGACTTTAAAACAAAGAAAGTAACAAGTGATAAAGATGGACATTACATAATGATAAAGGTCTCAGTCCAACAATAGGCTATAACCATTATAAATATATATGCACCCAACACAGGAGGACCTACATATATGAAACAAATACTAACAGAATTAAAGGGGGAAATAGAATACAGTGCATTCATTCTGGGTGACTTCAACACACCACTCACTCCAAAGGACAGATCCACCAGACAGAAAATAAGTAAGGACACACAGGCACTGAACAACACACTACAACAGATGGACCTAACAGACATCTACAGAACTCTACAGCAAAAAGCAGCAGGATGCACTTTCTTCTCAAGTGTACATGGAACATTCTCCAGAATAGACCACATACTAGGCCACAAAAAGAACCTCAGTAAATTCAAAAAGATGGAATACTACTGACCAGCATCACAGACCACAAAGGTATAAAACTAGAAATAAATTGTACAAAGAAAACAAAAAGGCTCACAAACACATGGAGGCTTAACAACATGTTCCTAAATAATCAATGGATCAATGACCAAATTAAAACAGAGATCAAGCAATATGTGGACACAAATGACAACAATAGCACAAAGACCCAAATTCTGTGGGACTAGGTGAATGCAGTTCTAAGCAGAAAGTATACAGCAATCCAGGCCTATTTAAAGAAGGAAGAACAATCCCAAATGAATAGTCTAGTCACAATTCTTGAAACTGGAAAAAGAAGAACAAATGAGGCCCAAAGTCAGCAGAAGGAGGGACATAATAAAGATCAGAGAAGAAATAAATGAAATTGAGAAGAATAAAACAATAGAAAAAATCAATGAAACCAAGAGCTGGTTCTTTGAGAAAATAAACAAAATAGATAAACCTCTAGCCAGACTTATTAAGAGAAAGAGAGAATCTACACACACAAACAGAATCAGAAATGAGAAAGGAAAAATCACTATGGACACCACAGAAATACAAAGAATTATTAGAGAAAACTATGAAAATCTATATGCTAACAAACTGAATAACCTAGAAGAAATGGACAACTTCCTAGAAAAATAAAACCTTCCAAGACTGACCAAGGAACAAACAGAAAATCTAAACAGACCAATTATCAGCAACTAAATTGAAGCAGTAATAAAAAAACTACCCAAGAACAAAACCCCTGGACCAGATGGATTCACTGCTGAATTTTATCAGACATACAGAGAGACATAATACCCATTCTCCTTAAAGTTTTCCAAAAAATGAAACAGGAGGGAACACTTCCAAACTCATTCTATGAAGCCAGCATCACTCTAATACCAAAACGAGGCAAAGACACCACAAAAAAAGAAAATTACAGACCAATATCCCTGATGAACATAGACGCAAAAATACTCAAGAAAATATTAGCAAACCGAATTCAAAAATACATCAAGAGGATAATACAACATCACCAAGTGGGATTCATCTCAGGGATTCAAGGATGGTACAACATTCTAAAATCCATCAACATCATCCACCACATCAACAAAAAGAAGGAAAAAAACCACATGATCATCTCCATAGATGCTGAAAAAGCATTTGACAAAATTCCACATCCATCCATGATAAAAACTCTCAACAAATTGGGTATAGAGGGCAAGAACCTCAACATAATAAATGCCATATATGACAAACCCACAGCCAACATCATACTTAATAGCGAAAAGCTGAAAGTTTTTCACCTAAGATCAGGAACAAGACAGGGATGCCCACTCTCCCCACTGTTATTCAGCATAGTACTGGAGGTCTTGGCCACAGCAGACAACACAAAGAAAAACAAGGCATCCAGATTTGTAAAGAGGAAGTCAAACTGTCACTATTTGCAGATGACATAATGTTGTACATAAAAAACCCTGAAGACTCCACTCCAAAACTACTAGAACTAATATCTGAATTCAGCAAAGTTGTAGGATACAAGATTAACACACAGAAATCTGTTGCTGTCATATACACTAACGATGAACTAGCAGAAAGAGAAATTAGGAAAACAATTCCATTCACAGTTGCATTAAAAAGAATAAAATACCTAGGAGTAAACCTAATGTAGGAAGTGAAAGACTTATACCGTGAAAACTACAAGACACTCAAGAGAAATTAAAGAGGACCCTAACAAATGGAAACTCATCCCATGCTCTTGGATAGGAAGAATTAATATTTCCAAAATGGCCATCCTGCCTAAAGCAGTCTACAGATTCAATGCAATCCCTATCAAAATACCAACAACATTCTTCAGTGAACTGGAACAAATAGTTCTAAAATTCATAGAATAGCCAAGGCAATCCTGCGAAGGAAGAAAAAAGCAGGGGGCATCTTACTTCCCAACTTCAAGCTCTACACAGTAAAATCAAGACAATTTGGTCCTGGCAAAAGAACAGACCCACAGACCAGTGGAACAGAATAGACTCCAGATATTAACCCAAACATATATGGTCAATTAATATATGATAAAGGAGCCATGGGTATACAATGGGGAAATGACAGCCACTTCAGCAGCTGGTATTGGCAAAACTGGACAGCTACATGTAAGAGAATGAAACTATTGTGTATGGGGATTACTGTCTATCCCCATACACAAAAGTAAACTCAAAATGGATCAAAGACCTGAATGTAAGTCATGAAACCATAAAACTCTAAGAAAAAACATAGGCAAAAATCTCTTGGACATAAACATGAGCCACTTCTTCATGAACATATCTCCCTGGGCAAGGGAAACAAAAGCAAAAATGAATGAGTGGGACTATATCAAGCTGAATAGCTTCTGTACAGCAAAGTACACCATCAATAGAACAAAAAGGCATCTTACAGTAAGGGTGAATATATTCATAAATAACAGATCTGATAAAGGGTTGACATCCAAAATATATAAAGAGCTCACACACCTCAACAAACAAAAAGCAAATTGGCCAATTAAAAAATGGGCAGAGGAGTTGAATGGACACTTCTCCAAAGAAGAAATTCAGATGGCCAACAGGCACATGAAAAGATGCTCCACATCACTAATCATCAGAGAATTGCAAATTAAAACCACAATGAGATATCACCTCATACCAGTTAGGATGGCTACTATCCAAAAGATAAACAACAACAAATGTTGGTGAGGATGTGGAAAAAGGGGAACCCTCCTACATTGCTGGTGGGAATGTAAAGTAGTTCAACCATTGTGGAAAGCAGTATGGAGGTTCCCAAAAAAACTAGAAATAGAAATACCATTTGACCCAGTAATTCCACTCCTAGGAATTTACTCTAAGATGCAGGGGCCCAGTTTGAAAAAGACTGATGCACCCCTATGTTTATCACAACACTATTTACAATAGCCAAGAAATGGAAGTAACCCAAGTGTCCATCAGTAGATGAATAGATAAAGAATATGTGGCACATATACACAATTGAATATTATCCAGCCATAAAAAGAAAAAAATCCTACCATTTGCAATACCATGGATGGAGCTAGAGGGTATTATGCTCAATGAAATAAGCCAGGCAGAGAAAGACAAGTATCAAATGATTTTACTCATCTGTGGAGTATAAAAACAAAGGAAAAAACTGAAGAACGAAACAGCAGCAGACTCACAGAACCCAAGAATGAACTAACAGTTACCACAGGGAAAGGGACTGGGGAGAATGTGTGGGAAGGGAGGGATAAGGGAAAAAAAGGGGGGCATTATGATTAGCAGACATAATGTGTGGGGGGACACAGGGAGGGCTGTACAACACAGAGAAGACAAGTAGTGATTCTACAGCATCTTAGTGTGCTGATGGACAGTGACTGTAATGGGGTATGTGGTGGGGACTTGATGATTGCTCATGTAATTATAGATTAATGATACCAAAATTTAATAAATAAATAAGAAAAGATAAGCTAAAGTTTGGAGACAATATTTGCAAATCATATGTCTAGTAAGGCCTAGTATCCAGAATATATGAAGAACTCTCAAACCTCAACAACTAAAAGGCTTTTGTATCCATAAAAGTTAACCAATTCTTTTTACAGGAACTATCATAATGAGCTCATGGTTTTAAACATACCCAATGTATTTCAGTCTATTGGAGTTATTTATTGCTTAATACGCCTTATCTTTGTTGAGTAGGAGTCTCTTCAATTTTGCTTTCAAATACATTAACCTGAACCCAACAGTGTTAGTATCACTATTGGATGATATAATGTTCCAGGCTCATGTTCAATGTTTCCAGGCCAAGACCTGGAATCAGTCATCTAGTCCCCTCTCTTCAATAGAAAGAGCTAGGAAATCTGTATCTTTACCTATTCTCTCTCCCTTGTCAACAGGAAATACCTCATGAGTTCATACTAATACTATTAATTCAAATTCAGGTTAAAGGTGTTTACTTAACCTAAAAAAAAAAAATTAAAATGAGACCTAAAAAATATAAAGCTGGGTAATTGCATTTCCCCCTATTTCCTTATTCCCACTGCCAGTTCTAAGAAAAACTTTCCTGTGGTGTATCCCCTTTGTTCTCTCAGATCCAACTGAAAAACACATTTACCTAATAATATTAGCCAGACTTTCTTGCCTTTATCCACATGTTTAAAGAAACTTCAAATTGCCTGTTTCGGTTTTCAACAAGACCACTGCTCTACAAGTGAAAGAAATGTCATGCAGCCATGTAATCCAATGTTTTTTGGATCCATTTTGTATATAAATAGCAGTAAATTCGTTCATCAGAGGAATTGTGTCCATATAAAGTACACCAATAACTCTCTGAAGTTATAAAACTTTACTGGTATTTTTGGTGGTTACTCTTGTAAGAGGATAAACAAATCCTAGAGTTGAGTCAGTGTCAATTCTATTGAATAACCATTTCTAGACCACTTGGGCCACCTGAAGGAGTCCAGTATAATCCATTTGCTCGTTCTGTGCAGGCCCTTGCTTGTCTTCAGAGAAATCTGCCTAAAATCACCTTCAGTTATTTTTTCCCTACGGACACTGCAGTCAGTCCAGACTAGTGGCTTCAGTGGGTATGAAAAAATTACCTCCACCTTTTCTTTGGATGTTTCCATATCCTTTTTTTTTTTTTTCATGATCCCAAGTAGCTGGTTCTATGAATCCTTAAAGCATCTGACTAAAACTTAAGCATTTCAGTCTCCTGGCTCAGCACCAAGTCTTTTTAGGTTGGTTTCTACACCCAATGTGTCTTAATCTTTTTAAACTTTAGGCTAAATTCCCATTAATGGTTCCATGACTAAGTTCTTAAGATGAGAGTGGTTTTATTTTCCAATTATCCGGGGTCATTTTACTTGACTGTAGAGCAAGACCACTGGTTGAAGTGACTATCAACATCTAGAGATCACTGCAGCCATGAAACTAATTCTTCTGCAGTGCAAAGTAAGGGGCACCTGACAGCATCTGTCAAGCAGATTTCCCTTACCTTTCTCATCAGAGTTTTAATGTCTCCAGGACCTACTGTGGCTGATTTATAAACAGCAACATGGCACTCATTCTGGAAACCCCATCAATAACCAAGGAGATGTTTTGATTTGACCAGAAGAGAATCAAGTGGTTAAATCTGGCCTGTCCAAGTTGGTAACCACTAGGCATACATGTTATTTTAGTTAACCTGCTTTGTTTTTCTTTCTTTGCCTTCCTTTCCTTTCTTCCTTCTTTCTTCCCTTCCTTTCTTCCTCTTTCATTCTGTTGTTCTGTTGTTCTCTCCCTCTCCTTGTCATGCTTTCTCTACAGTTTGTGTTATGCAGCCTTAAATTATTGTCACATTCTTGTATCTCAAATATTATTATAGCATTTCACATATAACATGTGTTAGATCATTTGTTATTTCCTATAGGTCACTGAGGCTCTGTTAATTTTTTTCCCAATTTTTTCAGTTTCTGCTTTAGCTTAAGTGGTTTCTATTTTCTATCCAAGACTTTTTGTTATAGTTGTTCCTTTGTCCTTCTAATGTAATTCTTCAGTTTGTATACTATATTTTACAACCCTAAAATTTCCATTTGGCCCTTTTTTTTAATATCCATTCTTTCATGCTCAGGTTTGCCATTAAATTCCTGATTATTTATAAAATAGCTGTTTTAGAATCCTTAATTTAAAATTCCATTATCCAGATAATTTCTGAGTATGTTTCTTCTGGTTATTTTTTCCTCTTTATTAGAGGTCATAATTCACTTATTTTCCTTTTTATTAATTATTGATTGGGTGCCATACATCAGTCATTCTCAACCAACAGACATTTTGCAATACCTGGGGACCTTTCTGGATGCCACATGTGGGGGCTACTACTCACATTTAATGGATAAAGCCAAGAATTCTGCTAAACATTAGAAAGAATTGTCCAACCCATAATGTCATGGTGCCAAGATTGAGAAAGCCTGCAATACATGATAAATAAAACATTTTGAATTATTTATATGTTCTGAAGGTGCATGGTTGGAAATATGTACTAGAAATGACTCCTCTGGTATATGTCTTAACTTCATTTTCATAATGGTTTTTTAATCATTAAACAAATTTTTAAATTTTGTTGAGCTCGAATTCATCCTTTTTTCTTTCTCTTATATGGTGAGATTTTTTTTTGTACTGTTTAAGAAATTGAGAATACAAATGTATTGTGGTCATTACATTATAATATGTTATTGTTTTACCTTTTACAGTTAAGTGTACATTCTGTCTCATGTTAATGTTTATGCATGATAGATGTAGGAAATGTGGAACATTTATTTTTCCATGTGAATATCTTATTGCTCCAGCACAATTTATTTAAAAGGCCATCTTTCTCCTCAGTGAATTTCAGTAGTATTTTGTCATATCTCAACTGTTTGTATGTGTGTGAGTCAACTTCTGGACTGTATAAGCTATTTCATTGATTTGTTTATCTATCCTTATGCCAAAACCACACTATCTTAATTACTATAGATTTCTAAAAATGTTGAAATATGGTAGTATAAATCTTCCAGCCTTCTTCTTCTTCAGTATTGGCTATTTGAAGTCTTTGTGTTTTCATATATAGTTCACAATTCCTTTGTCAGTTATCACAAAAAATCCTGTTAGAGTCTTTAAGTGAACTGTACTAAATCTATAAAATAATTGGAGGAGGAGAGATTATTGTCTGAATAATATTGTATGAATACAATTCATAAATACAGCATATGTGTCTATTTGCTTAAGTTTTCTTTGATTTTGCTCAGCAATGTTTTGGAGTTGTCTGCTTAGAGGCCTTGCACATTTTTTTGCATGTTATTGTTATAATTAATTTAACTGGTGTTGATCTTGAATTCAAAAAACTAACTTTCACTTACTGTTTTAGTCAGCTAAAGCTACTATAAAAAAATACCATACATAAGGAATATAGTCAAGATATTGTAACAGCTTGGTAGGGTGATAGCTGGAACCTAGAATTATGTATATAAATGTTTTATCACTGTGTTGTACACTTGAAACTAATGTAATGTAATACTGTGCATCAACTACCCTTCAATAAAAAATAATTATCTAAAAAAAAAAAATACCATACACTGGGTGTGTTAAACAACAAGCATTTAATCCTCACAGTCCTGTGTACATTCCGTCTCATGTGCCAGATCAGGGTGCCAATATGGTTGGGTTTTAGTGAGGGCACTCTACAGCAGCTGCCATCTTGCTGTAGCCTTGCATAGTGGAGAGGGAACTAGCTCTGGTTCCTTCCTCTCTTATAAAAATGCTAATCTCATAATGGGGCCCACCCTCATGACCAAATCTAAACCTAATTACCTCCAAAGGCCCCACTTCCAAATCCATCAGATTAGACATTAGCACTTCAACATATGAATTTGGGGAGGTGGGTCAAAAACATTCAGTCCATAGCATTAATTTTAATGAATGTTGATTTGTTCATTTGGATTTTCTATTTTGCCATCATGTCATCTCTGTATAAAGATAATTGTTTCTTCTTTTCCAACATTTACCCTTTTATTTCTTGTTTTTGTCTTATACACTGGTTAGGATCTCCAAAGTAAGAGAAGTAAAAATGGTGACATTCTTTTCTTCATCTTAACATTTTTCAACCCTAAATAAAATATTGGTTGATGGTTTTTGTTGCTACCTCTTATCAAATTTTGGAAGTTTCCTTCTATTTCTGGCTTACTGAAATTTTTTTTTTTATCATAAATGAGTGGCTGCATTTTTTCAACTTATTTTTAGGCATCAATTATTATGATTATATGCTGTTATTCTTTATTCTGTTATGCTGAATTAGTGATTGCCAGATCACTAATGATGAATTAGTGGTTGCTTTTTCAACATTAAGTGAACTTGGTCATTTAATATATTTTATTTGTTTTATATGCTTTGTATATATTTATTTCATATATTTGATTCAATATTTTCTTGTTCCTTGCTCTATGTTCCTGTATTTTTCATATCTTGTTAATTTTCATATCCTTGTTAGATCTAATATCAGATTTACTATGGACTAATACAACTACTTGTGAGGTATCTTCTGAGAGAATTTGTTATCTCATTCTTAAATGTGTGGAAAAATTCATCAGTGAAGCCAACTGTTCCTTGTATGTTTTAAAAGTGAATATTTTAAATTATTCCTTTAATATATTCACATTATTAACACAACATCCACATTTTTTTTCTTCTATCATTAATGTAAGTTCTGGTTTCAAGGAATTTGCTTATTTCATATAAGTTGGCAAGCATTGGTAAGATTTAAACCGAAAAAAAGTTAAATAGGTACTTCACCAAAGAGAATATTCATATAGTTGATAATCACATGAAAATGTGTTCTTCATAGTTAATAATCCGGGACATGTAAATTAAACTACAACCAGCATTGCAACATACCTAACTAAATAGCTAAAATTAAAAAGGCTTGAAAATATCAAAGTCTGTTAAGGGTATGGAACAACTGGAGCTCTTTCCTTGCTAGTGGGAGTGTAAATTGGTACAACCACATTGGAAACTCCTAGGCAATGGAAGATGAGCCTACCCTGTGACCCAGTAATTATACTCCAAGGAATAAACCTAAGAGAAGTGAGTGACTATGTCCTTAAGAAATGCACAGGAATGCTCAGAGTTGCTTTGGAAATAACACATCGATCCCTTTAACAGGTATTATTTTCTTAAGAATGTCTAAGCTATTAATGTGTAGTCAATCCAGAGTCAACAACAGTAAAGTAGTTTTTAGACACTGTTAACCAGGCTTTTCACTGAATTCCTAACATAATTAGACCAAATAAATAGTTGACTGTATAAGCAATTTGTTGACATAATAAATACAGTCATTCAATATGTGAAATAAGAAATTCGTCAGCTCTTGTTTGACATAAAAGGGATCAAATAAACAATAGCAAATTTCTTTCATGTTTAACCATGAACTATTCTGGCACAATGCAGTACCAGCAGAGCAGGCAAATCCAAGAGGAACTAATTATACAGGAAAATTTAGAAAGGTATCAGAGAGATGTGACTCTTAGGAATTAGATACTTCCAGTATTTCCAATTAAACTGGCACTCTTCTCTGGACATAATTCAAATAGTGGGATTTAAAAAGAGGTGTTTATGGCCGTCAAAGTTTAATAAGAAATTTTCTATAATAGAGTGAAATATAATGAAATTAATCTTGTCTGTTGTTTCTAAATTCTTCTTACTCTGGACCTTTGAAAATTCAATTTTTCTTCTATCAGTATTGTAAGTTGTGGTTATCTGTCTTAAATAGAAACTCAGTATTTACATCTGTGTCTGTGCATGGAAATACGGGTATACTGTTTCATTGGTAATGCCGTATTTCTCTCCCTTCCTTATGGGGAAAAGCTACACACTAATGAGAGATTCTGAAAAACTAGCTTGTCAAATCTATAGCCTTTTTAATTGCTGAGGGAATTCATTTATAAGGTGCAAGGTTTTCCCAGGGTCATTAACTGACATATTTCTCACGTTGTCTTATACAATTTCAAAATAAAACAGGGATCTCCTTTAATAGAATTGGGATACACAGAAAAAAGACTGGCAAAGTGAGGGCAAGTGAAAACTTCCCTGGAAAAGCTTTAGTGACTTTCAGTCACAACTTCCAAAGCAAAAGGTATGGAGTATCCTATTAAATAAAATATTTGTTTAAAACATCTTCCAATTTCAAAAACAAGACATGTTTATTACCAAATATTTATTACCAAATATCAAGAAACAGAAAAATATAACCAGACAGAGCATTGTATCATCCAAAGTAAATCACTAAAACACTTTGAGGTGTGAGACCTCAAGTTATATTTTTAGTGAAGTTAAACTCCTTTTTTCACATGTTCAGACATGATTTCTATATTTTCTTAAACTTATAAACTTAAAAGTATATAAAATCATTTATATATTTTCTTTGTATTTTTTACCTTGGCTTATTTTTTATACAGGTTCTTGAGATTTTCCTTATTGATTTATAAGAATTTGATATTAATTACAAACACATGTGGCTGTTTTACTCCATTATCAGCTTTTGCCTATAACAATTACGATTATGTTTATGAATGCTAAAGAGCTTGCTCATCTTCACTGAGTGAAATCTATTAACCTTTACTTCTGTGGTCTCTCCCTTTGTCATGATTCTAACCCAATAATATAAAAAACAACAAAGTATATATATTCACTCATGTATTAATCTCAATTTTTTATTTGAATTATTGTTGAACTGTTTTAAATATTTGAATTTATTTTTCTCAAGACTGCATAATGAACCAGACTTATTTATTCCCAAATAACTGCACCTTTATCCTCAAGAGGATTTTTTAATATAACTATTTCTGAACATTCAAGTTTCTTTCACCTACTTATTATTCTACCTATTCTTATGAAGATAAAATATCATTTTGTTACTCTAACTTTATAATACATTTTAAAATCAAGCAGATTTCTCTCCCTCATTGTTCTTTTCAGTAATTTTCCTAGCAATTCTCAGGAGGACACTTAAGGAAAGGGCTGGTGGGAGAAGAGGTAGATATCTTCCTACACTTTGCTGGTGATGATTCTTAGTAACATGATATGTGATTTATGATTATTTGCAGTCCTGGCTATCTGTAATACATTGCTGAATCCATAATCATCAACCTTAGTTTTCAGTACTGCTGCAACTCTGAACGTTTTAGGTCAGAGATGATAAGCCAGCACAGCTAACTATTACAGGCCTCAAGTTAATAACAGATTATTTTTTAAGTTCCTTTACAGCTGTATGTAAAGTAAACAGTTCTCTGATTTGAAGTCCTTGACAGCTAAGTGCCAGCTACGTTTCTGGGAGCATTTATTCAGGGTTAGAACCTAATTGAACTTTACAAAATTTTATAGAATTTGAACTTAGAATATGCATTAAGTTCTATAAACTAATATACCAGAGGTAAGCAACTCTTAGAATTAATGAATTTATGGTTCTCTGAGATTTTTATGAAAGTTATATATGTATGTTCACAATTTTCATCAAAATGTAACAATAATCTTTAAAATTTAACATATAACATTTTAAAATTTAATACTATCTCTTATACATTTTTCCAATCAGCCCATATAGATTTACATTTTTAAAACATTCCATTAATGATGGGCTTTTGGGGAGCTTTCTAATTCTTGGTATTTAGTGACAATGTCTTGATGAGCACTCTTGATCATTTTTCTTTGAAAACTTAGGCTCTGAATCCCAGAAGTGGAGGTTCTCCAGTGAAACTGTTGCAAAACTTTTAAATCTAAATATAGTGTTGAATTCCCACCCCACAAAATATATTGTGCCTATATACAAAAAGTAATATATAAGAATCCTTAAAACTCCATCTCACATTCTGACAAAGTGAATTTATTTTTTAATGTGATAAATAAAATTAGTGTTTTGTTATTTTACCTTTCATTTCTTTAATTACCAATGAGGTTGAGTACTTCTGTGTTTAAAGATATTTGCAGTTCTAGTTCTGTGATTTGCCAAACAATATGATCTCCCCACTTTTCCATTGTTTCTTTAACCTTTTCTCATTAACCCAAGATAACAGGTCTTGTTTCATTTGTTAAAAGTACATTCTCATCTCTTTTTTTAAGTTCACTCTTATTTTTTTCACTTTCATAAGGTCAAAACAAATGACTTTTTATCTTCATGGATCCTAGGTTATACATAATATTTAAAATATTTTAATGGCACCATTATGTTAAAATATTTACCTATTTTTGCTTTTACTAATTTCATAGCTTTGTTATACAGATGTAAATTTATTTTAATGAGAAACAAGGCTGGGAATCTGATCTCGCCATCCTTGATTGCTAATTAACATTTCCTGAATATTTTCCTTACTGATCCAAAAATCTATCCCTCTCAGATATCACATTTACATAAGTGTCTGTGACTAGTCTGGACAATCCTTTATGTTGTATTTTGCTCTCTCAGGGTTCTTAATCTGAAATGCTGGAATTCTACGATGTGGAGTAAGTAGTGCACAAAGATAAACACTACTGTATTAAGTGGAGGATTACACGTCAAAAGGACAGGATTTGGTGGGAAAACTTCAAAGTAAAACTTTAGCAAGGTTCCTCTTTCATCATCTAATGGAGAAACACACAAGGGCTGGGTAACTGCTGTATGTGTCCTAGGAAAGTGAACTCATTTGCTTCCTAGTCTAGATTTTAATCAGGCAAACCTGAGAACACGCTAGGGAGAAAGATTAAAATGCCAAACCGGAGGCGGAGCCAACATGGCGGCATGAGTAGGACAGTGGGAATCTCCTCCCAAGAACATATATATTTTTGAAAATGCAACAAATACAACTAATCCTAAAAGAGAGACCAGAAGACACAGGACAACAGCCTGACTACAGCAACATGTGTGAGAGCCCAGTGCCTGGGGTAAGGGGTAAGATGCAAGCCCCGGCCCGGTGGGACACGAGCACACCTCCCCCCAGCTCCCGGCGGGAGGGAGAGGGAGCCCAGGACTGCTAAACACCCAGCCCCAGCCACCCGCACCAGAACGCAGAGACAGTGCATGCGTGGAGGGCTGGAAACAAGGGAAATATGGCAGCAAGACCTCTGAGGGGGTGCTGAAGCTGATGCCCCTGTGACAAAGAAAAGCAAGTGCTTTTTGAAAGTCTTAAGGGATAGGGATTTAACAGCTAGATGGAAACAACACAGGTCACAGCCCAGAGGCTGGAAATTACAGGGAAAACCGGGCGCATTAACCCCCTGAGCAACAGCTCTGAGACCCCTCACGGAGGCAAACAGCCAAACAGCCCGCCCCCTTCGGGTGCTGCGAAAGCAGATAAACAGCCTAAGGCAAAACATGCCAACAGAAAGGAAAATTCCTACACTTCGGCTGGGCAAGACACAAAGACCCAGTCTACACGCAATTACATAACAGAAGCCACTAGGGGTCAGAGTTGTCCCAGTAAAGAAAGGCCAGTAGCAAGTGAAAAGTTTGGCACTCACAGCTGACAGTCAATAGCACCTATCAACATGAAAAGGCAAAAAATATGATCCAGACAAGACTAACCCAGACAGCTTCGGCATCTGCTACATCTTCCCCTGAGAAGGAACCTGGGGAGAGAGATTTAGCGAGTCTTCCTGAAAAAGAATTCAAAACAAAAGTCATAACCATGCTGATGGACTTGCAGAGAAATATGCAAGAACTAAGGAAGGAGAATACAGAAATAAAACAAGCTCTGGAAGGACTTCAAAACAGAATGGACGAGATGCAAGAGCCCATTAATGGACTAGAAAACAGAGAACAGGAACGCAGAGAAGCTGATGCAGAGAGAGATAAAAGGATCTCCAAGAATGAAAGAATTTTAGGAGAGCTGAGTGACCAATCGAAACGGAACAATATAAGCATTATGAGGATACCAGAAGAAGAAGAGAGAGAAAATGGGATAGAAAGTGTCTTTGAAGAAATAATTGCCAAAAACATCCCCAAACTAGGGGAAGAAATGGCCTCTCAGGCCACAGAGCACACAGAAATCGGATGACAAGGGACCCAAGGAGGGCAACACCAAGACACATAATAATTAAAATGGCAAAGATCAAAGACAAGGACAAAGTATTAAAGGCAGCCAGAGATAAAAAAAGGTTATCTCCAAAGGAAAACCCATCAGGCTTTCATCAGACTTCTCAACAGAAACCCTACAGGCCAGAAAAGAATGACATGATATACTTAATGCAATGAAACAGAAGGGCCTCGTACCAAGGATACTGTATCCAGCACGAATAACATTTAAATATGAAGGAGTGATTAAATAATTCCCAGACAAGCAAAAGTTGAGGGAATTTGCCTCCCACAAACCACCTCTTCAGGGCATCCTACAGGGACTGCTCTAGATGGGAGCACTCCTAAAAAGAGCACAGAACAAAACACCCAACATATGAAGAAGGGAGGAGGAGGAATAAGAAGGGAGAGAAATAAGGAATCATCAGACCGCATTTATAATTGCTCAACAAGCAAGTAAAATTAGACAGTAAGATAGTAAAGAAGCTAACCCTGAACCTTTGGTAACAACAAACTTAAAGCCTGCAATGGCAATAAGTTCATACGTTTCAATAATCACCCTAAATGTAAATGGACTGAATGCACCAATCAAAAGACAAAGAGTAATAGAATGGATAAAAAGGCAAGATCCATCCATATGTTGCTTACAAGAGACTCACCTCAAACCCAAAGACATGCACAGACTTAAAGTCAAGGGATGGAAAAAGATATTTCATGCAAACAACAAAGAGAAAAAAGCAGGTGTTGCAATTCTGGTATCAGACAAAACAGACTTCAAAATAAAGAAAGTAACAAAAGACAAAGAAGGACATTACATAATGATAAAGGGCGCAGTCCAACAAGAGGATATAAACATTATAAATATATATGCACCAATACAGGAGCACCAACATACCTGAAACAAAAATTAACAGAAATAAAGGAGGAAATAGATTGCAATGCATTCATTCTAGGAGACTTCAACACACCACTCACTACAAAGGACAGATCCAACAGACAGAAAATAAGTAAGGACACAGAGGCACTGAACAACACACTAGAACAGACGGACCTAATAGACATCTACAGAACTCTACATCCAAAAGAAACAGGATACAAATTCTTCTCAATTGCGCATGGAACATTCTCCAGAATAGCCCACATACTAGGCCACAAAAAGAGCCTCAGTAAATTCCAAAAGATTGAAATCCTACCAACCAACTTTTCAGACCACAAAGGCATAAAACTAGAAATAAACTGTACAAATAAAGCAAAGAGTTTCACAAACACATGGAGGCTTAACAACACGCTCCTAAATAATCAATGGATCAATGACCAAAACAAAATGGAGATGCAGCAGTATATGGAAACAAATGACAACAACACTAAGCCCCAACTTCTGTGAGACACAGCAAAAACACTCTTAAGAGGAAAGTATACAGCAATCCAAGCATATTTAAAAAAGGAAGAGAAATCCAAAATGAATGGTCTAATGTCACAATTACCGAAATTGGGAAAAGAAGAACAAATGAGGCCCAAAGTCAGCAGAAGGAGGGACATAATAAAGATCAGAGAAGAAATAAATAAAATTGAGAAGAATAAAACAATAGCAAAAATCAATGAAACCAAGAGCTTTTTCTTTGAGAAAATAAACAGAATAGATAAGCCTCTAGCCAGACTTATTAAGAGGAAAAGAGAGTCAACACAAATCAACAGTATCAGAAACGAGAAAGGAAAAATCATGACGGAACCCACAGAAATACAAAGAATTATTAGAGAATACTATGAAAACCTATATGCTAACAAGCTGGGAAACCTAGGAGAAATGGACAACTTCCTAGAAAAATACAACCTTCCAAGACTGACCCAGAAAGAAACAGAAAATCTAAACAGACCAATTACCAGCAACGAAATTGAAGTGGTAATCAAAAAACTACCAAAGAACAAAACCCCCGGGCCAGAAGGATTTACCTTGGAATTTTATCAGACATACAGGGCAGACATAATGCCCATTCTTCTTAAAGTTTTCCAAGAAATAGAAGAGGAGGGGTTACTCCCAAACTCATTCTATGAAGCTAACATCACCCTAATACCAAAACCAGGCAAAGACCGCACAAAAAAAGAAAACTACAGACCAATATGCCTGATGAATGTAGATGCAAAAATACTCAATAAAATATTAGCAAACCGAATTCAAAAATACATCAAAAGGATCATACACCATGACTAAGTGGGATTCATCCCGGGGATGCAAGGATGGCACAACATTCGAAAATCCATCAACATCATCCACCACATCAAAAAAAAGAAAGACAAAAACCACATGATCATCTGCATAGATGCTGAAAAAGCATTTGAAAATTTCAACATCCATTCATGATAAAACTCTCAGCACAATGGAAATAGAGGGCAAGTACGTCAACATAAAAAAGGACATCTATGAAAATCCCACAGTCAACATTATAATGAACAGCGAGAAGCTGAAAGCTTTTCCTCTGAGATTGGGAAATAGACAGGGATGCCCACTCACCCCACTGTTACTTAACATAGTACTGGAGGTCCTAGCCACAGCAATCAGACAAAACAAAAAAATACAAGGAATCCAGATTGGTAAAGACTAAGTTAGACTGTCACTATTTGCAGATGACATGATACTGTACATTAAAAACCCTAAAGACTCCACCCCAAAACTACTAGAACTGATATCGGAATACAGCAAAGTTGCAGGATACATAATCAACACACAGAAATCTGTGGCTTTCTATACACTAACAATGAACCAACAGAAAGAGAAATCAGGAAAACAACTCCATTCACAATTGCATCAAAAAAAATAAAATACCTAGGAATAAACCTAACCAAAGTAGTGAAAGACTTATACTCTGAAAACTACAAGTCACTCTTAAGAGAAATTAAAGGGGACACTAACAGATGGAAACTCATCCCATGCTCGTGGATAGGAAGAATTAATATCGTCAAAATGGCCATCCTGCCCAAAGCAATATACAGATTTGATGCAATCCCTATGAAACTACCAACAACACTCTGCAATGAACTGGAACAAATAATTCAAAAATTCATATGGAAACACCAAAGACCCCGAATAGCCAAAGCAATGCTGAGAAAGAAGAATAAAGTAGGGGGGATCTCACTCCCCAACTTCAAGCTCTACTATAAAGCCGTAGTAATCAAGACAATTTGGTACTGGCACAAGAACAGAGCCACAGACCAATGGAACCGAATAGAGAATCCAGACATTAACCCAGATATATCTGGTCAATTAATATTTGATAAAGGAGCCATGGACATACAATGGTGAAATGATAGTCTCTTCAACAGATGGTGCTGGCAAAACTGGACAGCTACATGTAGGAGAATGAAACTGGACCATTGTCTAACCCCATATACAAAAGTAAACTCAAAATGGGTCAAAGACCTGAATGTAAGTCATGAAACCATTAAACTCTTGGAAAAAAACATAGGCAAAAACCTCTTAGACATAAACATGAGTGACCTCTTCTTGAACATATTTCCCCGGGCAAGGAAAACAACAGCAAAAATGAACAAGTGGGAATATACGAAGCTGAAAAGCTTCCGTACAGCAAAAGACACCATCAATAGAACAGAAAGGAACCCTACAGTATGGGAGAATATATTTGAAAATGACACATCTGATAAAGGCTTGACGTCCAGAATATATAAAGAGCTCACACACCTTAACAAACAAAAAAGAAATAACCCAATTAAAAAATGGGCAGAGGAACTGAATAGATGGTTCTCCAAAAAAGAAATACAGATGGCCAACAGACACATGAAATGATGATCCACTTCGCTAACTATCAGAGAAATGCAAATTAAAACTACAATGAGGTACCACCTCACACCAGTAAGGATGCCTGCCATCCAAAAGACAAACAACAACAAATGTTGGCGAGGCTGTGGAGAAAGGGGAACCCTCCTATACTGCTTTTGGGAATGTAAATTAGTGCAACCATTGTGGAAAGCAGTATGGAGGTACATCAAAATGCTCAAAACAGACATACCATTTGACCCAGGAATTGCACTCCTAGGAATTTACCCTAAGAATGCAGCAATCAAGTATGAGAAAGACCAATGCACCCCTATGTTTATCGCAGCACTATTTACAATAGCCAAGAATTGGAAGCAACCTAAATGTCCATCGATAGATGAATGGATAAAGAAGATGTGGTACATATACACAATGGAATGCTACTCAGCCATAAGAAAAGGGCAAATCCTACCATTTGCAGCAACATGGATGGAGCTGGAGAGTATTATGCTCAGTGAAATAAGCCAAGCAGAGAAAGAGAAATACCAAATGATTTCACTCATCTGTGGAGTATAAGAACAAAGGAAAAACTGAAGGAACAAAACAGCAGCAGAAACACAGAACTCAAGAATGGACTAACAGGTACCAAAGGGAAAGGGACTTTGGATGATGGGTCTGTAGGGAGGTATTAGGGGTGGGGGAGAATAAGAGGGGTATTAAGATAAGCATCCATAGGGAGGTGGGAGAAAGGAGAGGACTGTACAACACAGAGAAGACAAGTAGTGATTCTACAACATTTTGCTACGCTGATGGACAATGACTGTAAAGGGGTATATAGGGGGGACCTGGTATAGGGGAGAGCCTAGTAAACAAAATATTCATCATGTAAGTGCAGATTAATGAAAAAAAATAAAGCAGTTCCTGTGTGGTGACCTCCAATGAGTTCTACACAATGATATAAAGGTCATATAAAAGTGTAGGCAAAGGGTCTGTTTGTGTTTATACAGAGGACCAAAGCCTAATTGGGCTACCCCGAAAATGAACTAATATACGATATGAAAAAGAACTTCCAACATCAGCACTCTCGGGAAGACTCATGCCAGAAGATGATCAGCAAAAAACCCCAACAAAGATCCAAGCACTGCTACAGGTGTAGATGCACCCATCCCACCAGTTCCTGGACTTGCCATGGGAATGAAGAATGAGATATCTAAGCTGACCTGTGCATACAGTAAAACAACAAATTTGACTGGATCTATGCTTTTGGAACTCAACCAATAATTAGGAGAAGTGCAAATAGTAGCGCTCCAAAATCTTACAACTACAGACTTTTTACTGTTAAAAGAACATATGGCATGTGAACATTCCCCAGGAATGGGTTGTTTTAATTTGTCTGATTTCTCTCAGACTTTTCAAATTCAGTTGACAATATCCACCATATCATAGATAAGTTTTCACAAATGCCTAAGGTGCCTAACTGGTTTTCTTGGTTTCACTGGAGATGGCTGGTAATTACAGCTATGCTTTGGTTACGTAACTGTACTCCTATTATGTTAATGTGTGTGCGCAATTTAATTAGTAGTTTAAAACCTATACATGCTGAAGTTACTCTACAAGAAGATATGTCAAAGAAATAATCAATCTTCCTAGGTTTTCTTCCACCTGCTACTTCTATAGCTTTTCTTCTTCCTTCCTAATTACAACCCTTAAATAGAATTCGTGCCTCATATCGAATTTACCGAGCATCATAATTCTTCCAAGTGGTAAAGACACCTCAAGACAAATGCTGGGCATAGAAGCCACAGGGCATAAATATGCAAAGAAGTAAAAAGCTAACCTTTTCAAACAATAAGGCTTCTCTCTCACTTACCAACTTTACATTTCCCTGTATGGCCCCGGAAGATGACTGGTTAGCCAGAGACGGGTAAGATTCCTCAAGGAAGGAACAACCTAAGACAGGCAGTGTCACAGGGGATCCATCAGGTGAGAAAATGGGGATCAACAGAGTTGAGGGTTCGAACCCCCCCCCCCCCCGTTCTGAGAGAAATCTTCTGCATACGTGGATGTTTTATTGCCCTTGTCTAGCTTGGATTAACACATAGTCTACAGGCACACACCTGATCATCTACATTTGCTCTCTTACAATACTAAAGTATTTTTCTACCTTTATCTTTTATCTACCTACCACTTCAGCATTTTATTAAAAATAATAATAATAAAGAGAGAAATGTGGTATCCACATATTAATCAAGTATAAAAATCAAATGAGCATTCATATTCGAACTGACTGTTTATAGTTCATAATGCATGAGCAAAACTGAAAGCTTCTGTGATGACTGCCCTTGTAATGTTCACCATGTGTCTTATTCACTATGTAAGAATTTGTTCTCCGTGTAAGAACTTGTTCGTTATGCTTCAGAAGAATGGAAACTGATGAAAATTATGCTTGACGTGGATTAATGATTGTGCATTGAGCATTGACCCCCCTATACAGAATTTTATTGTTGTTAACAACCATTTGATCAATAAATATGACAGATGCCCTCATTAAAAAGAAAAAATATATATACACACTTCCAATTGTAAAATAAATAAGTAACCGGGATGTAATGTATAGCATAAGGAATATAGTCAAAATATTGTAAGAACTTGGTATGGTGATAGCTGGTACCTAGAATTATCATGTATATAAATGTTGAATCACTGTGTTGTACACCTGAAACTAATGTAATACTGTGTGTCAACTACCCTTCAATAAAAAATAATTATCTTTAAAAAAAAAAGTCAAACCTCAGAAGCTGAGAAGTATGAATTATGAGGCCAGATTTTTAGGTAAATACGATAAAGCAAACTGCTAGCATTTATTGATACAACAGAACTCTGACTACAGGAAGACCTCTTTCCCAAAGAAGAGCCACCAGCACTAGCTGACTTGTCAGAGTGCAACCCTCCTGGTTCACCAGTGAGCTGTTCTGTTTGTCTCTTTGCAAATGTATTACTGTTATTTCTTGCTATCATCAAGTGGAGCTTTTATGATATTTTTAATTTCATTGGTTTATCTTTGTATCTGTGAGTCCACATCAAACTGTCTCATCACATAGCTTTATAGTAGGTCTTGTAGAATGTAAGTACTCTAACTATAATCCTCTAGCTTTGTTCTTCTAAATCGCCTTGATTTAGATACATCTCAACTTCTCATTTTGGCCTTTTGCATTTTAATGCACATTTTGGAATCAACTGGTCAATTTTCAGATAACATCTCTTTGGAATCAGATTTGGAGTATGTTGCATATACAGATGAATTTAAAGATAAATGGCATATTTTCCATTCATGAACCTGTTATATCTCTCCATTTATTAGATGTTTGTTTATTGTCATTTTAAAATCATTATATTGTTTGCCTATTTGACTCCTTCATATCGTTAATTATATAAAGAGATCTCCTAATATTGAACCATGTTTGCATTCCTACAATAAAAAATAGTTGTTAGAATAAAAGCTAAAAAGTCATGATTTGTGAGGAAGTGGAAGTATAAATTTGTAGAACCCCTTGTTGAGAGTTTGACATTATTCAATTAATTGAAATTGACCTGGTAATTCTACTTCTAGTTACATAATCTTGAAAAAGTCTTTCACATGTAAATAAACTTGTACACATACATTAATTGCACCATTTTTATAACAATTCATCAGTAAACAAATTTTATTTGCAGATTATTATGGCAGAATATCATGTATTCATTTTTATAATCCATACACAAAACAGTAAGATGATTAGTAAACTTTACCTCTGCCAGAATTTTTAATTCTATTTTAAAATTGTAAAGCAAAATGATAAAAATACAACTATTTGTTAATTCTGAATAATAGTAGGGAGATCTTTACTGTTATTGCTGCTCTTCTCTGAATTCTTAAGACATTTCAAAATATTTTAAAGCTACGTTGTATGTTTATTTCTAGTAATGGTCAGATATAAATTCTTTTGTGTTTTACCCCCTTTTCTTTTTCATTTTCTTCAGGTATCACAAAAAAAATTGTTGTGGTACTAACCTTAGATATCTAGCATATCTCCCTTGGTATCTTGCTTCAATAATTCTGACTAGTATTATTCCTGTTTAAATGGGTGTCATTCCACATGGGTCTGTTTTGCTCACTTAGAACATGGATGTGTTCCCTACTATGGATCCCCTTTCTTTATCAAAACTCTACAATTATAATGCCCTTAGAATGAAAGGTTTTCACATATCTGTTTGGATTCAGCTACATGACAGAGAATGCAAGTTAAGTGAGGCAGTGGAAAGACAGCAGCAAGCATCCTCTTATGCTGCCTCTGAGCACCGTACCTCCCAAGCTACTAACTTCATAAGCCCAGAGGTAAAGTCGGGGTCCATGGGAGAAGACTCAAATATACCGACCTTTCTTCCACCATAGATTCATGCGTCTTAAAGACTCATAGTGTTTATTATCTCTGCTCATCTGACTTTGAGCAGCAACTACAGAACTGACTCCAAGATTGTCAGTGTTTTGTATTCCATCTACTCGATTTCATTTTTCTTGGTCAGCTTCTCAATTAGAAAACCACTTGGCCTTGCCTGCACTTACATGCCCCTTGCTATTACACAGTGTAGAAATAGACTTCAAGATGGTACGGCCTTCTTCTTTGTCTATGGAGGACCGATACATCCATTCCTCAAATTCTGAAAACGTGTCAGGGAACATCCACACTCTCTCTCCAATTGAAACACTCACTTTTCTCAAGACTAGTACAGATACGAGTTACATACTGACAGATTCAATTTCCTTCAAATATCTTGGTTTATAGCAGATATTCCTCATAACATCTGTGAAGAAATTACAGCTATTCTTTTTTTAAATTTTGGATTCAGTGTTCAATACTTTTGATTCTGCTTTTGCACATTTCAGTGGATTTTAGAAAGCAAACAAGTGCACAGGTATTTCATCTCCCAACTTTAACTCATACTTCAATCTATTTTTATTTTCTTTTAGGTAATATATACCAACAGCCAAACAAATGGAAAAAGAAAACCACACCATGGTGTCTGAGTTTATTTTGCTGGGACTCACAGAGTTTTGTGAGTTACAGATTTTCTTTTTCTTATTTTTCTCCATTATCTACACAGCCACTGTATTAGGTAACCTCATTATTATCTTTGTGGTGAAACTGAACCCTCAATTACACTCTCCCATGTACTTCCTACTGGCTAACCTCTCCTTTATTGATATGTCCCTGGCCTCCCTTGCTACTCCTAAGATGATCTGTAACTTAATTAGTGAATATAAGTCCATCTCCTATGAAGGCTGCATGGCCCAGATGTTCTTCCTGCACCTTTTAGGTGGAAGTGAGATGATGTTGCTCATAGCCATAGCAATTGATAGATTCATTGCCATATGCAAACCCCTCTATTACAAAAATATTATGAGCCATCATGTTTGCATTGGACTTGCACTTCTCTCCTGGATCACTGGTTTTGTGCACACTATGAGCCAAATGGTTTTCACAGTGGCTTTACCATTCTGTGGCCCCAATGTTGTGGCTAGTCTTTTCTGTGATCTGCCTCAGGTGATCAAACTTGCCTGCACCAACACTTACATCTTGGAGCTATTAGTCATTGCATTCAGTGGAGTACTTTCTTTGTTCTGTTTCATCTTTCTGTTCATCTCCTATAGCATCATACTGATGACTGTCCTGCATCGCTCCGCCAGTGGATCTTCCAAGGCTTTGTCCACTCTTTCAGCCCACATTACAGTGGTGATAATGTTCTTTGGACCTTGCATCTTTATCTATATATGGCCATTCAGAGGTGTCGCCATAGATAAGGTCCTCTCTGTGTTTTATACTATTTTCACTCCCCTCTTAAATCCAATCATCTACACATTCAGGAATAAAGACGTGAAGAAGGCAATAAGAAAAATAAAAAACAAACATGTGGGTTCCAGGTCAACCTTATAACTGGTATTGCAATCATCAAAGCCATCATCACTATCATCATCACCTAAAGACAGTGAGGCATATGATACTGTATCAAACATAAGCCACATTTTGTGATATGATAATACTTCCCTGTACAAGCTTATATGAAAAAAACGTCCTGAATTGCGCATCCAAGTGCAAACCATTCCAATATAATACCATTCATTTATGTTGTGTTTTTAATTTTTCTATAAACTAAGTTAGATTTTAAATACTATTTATTGAGTTCCAACCATATATGAGGCACTTTGCATGCATTTTTCTCTTAACTTTACAATGAAAATAGAGAATATTATTTACATATTATCAATAGAAAACTGAACATTATAAAATTTAATGAGCCACAGAAATTGTACCATACCTAGAACTAGATTCTACATCTGGCTACAAAATACATGCTTTAATAAACTAAAAATATCTATTTAAATTTTAATAAAATTCATAAATTTTTATTTTCTCCTTTACATGTCATAGTTACCAATAAATAAATTTTTCCAACAAGTGGATAAAACAATTTCCCTTTGATCTAAAAAATCACCAGCCATTTCAGTCTCCTTATGCTTCCAGTTCAGTAGAAAAGAGCTTATTAAACCAGCTAAGAAGATTGATCCCAATTATCAAGGTGTACTAGGATTAGTGTTACTCAATAAATTCAAGATCATATCTGAAACACAACTGCTTCTCTGTGGTACCTCCCTCACAGTTTTTGCATATCTAGTTGTAAAATTAAATAAAAATTACTTCACCCAGTAAAAATAAAAATTTGGTTCATTCCCCCAAGTAAAGAATCATCATCATTGGAGATTGAAGATGAAGACAAGAGAATGCAATCGCCAGTAAAAGACAACAGCCATAAATATTAACTGAGTTTCATGACCCATTCAAAAACTAATGATTATAGAAACCAAGAATATTTTCTCCCTACGTTGTGTATAATAGTAACTGTGTACTTGTGGTATTTGTTAACAAAATTTCAAATTCCTTTTTTTCTTTTCTTTTTCTTTATCAAGGAAATGGTGGTTAATTTTACAATTTAATCACTAGGTTTCATAATATTCATGTGGGATTATGACATTAGAAGAGATACCAATACCACGCTGAGATGGATATAGTAAACTATGAGAATTTTTATATTTCCATGTGGAGAAAAAGGGGAGAATGTCTTAATTTGTATGCAGGATAAATGAATCTTAGGCTGAAGCAATTGTCATTGATTAGAAGCTTAAATAAAGGTGGAATGGTATGTATGTTGAGCACCCAAATGGGAAGATGATTCTGAATGTTTGTTGACTTTCAGTCCCATATTAATTCTTTTATAGCCTCTCTATGGTAGAAAGCAACTAGCCTGAAATTATATGTCTTAAATTCTCTTGGAAACTTTTTTCCATCACGTTCTATCATTTAAAGATATTAATATGAAATTGGAAGGCAGGAAAAAGGGAGAGACCTTACATTTCTCTGCTTTGGGCTTTGGCAACATCAGTATCAGGCAACTGCAAACTCCAAAATTATTTGTGGGGTTCAGCAGCATCAGTAAGAGTGAAGGCTCCAAGACTCCTGGAGCTTCACCAAGCATATGAACTGAAAAAATTACTCAGAGTAGAACAGAAGTTCCAGCATCAGGAATGACAGCACTCTCCCAGGAGCATTTGTGGGTTTGGGGTAATGTCACTTCCTCTTTGACTCATCCAGCCTTTCAGTGGTAGCTGCTACCTACACTTATTGGAATATTCCCCTTTCTGCTTCCCATTTCTGAGCTGCAATTGCTTATTTTCAATTTCCTACTGAACCATTCCCTAGGTATCCTGAAGGCATCTCAAGCTCAAAATGTGGAAACTAAATTAATTAACCTAGTGAATTAATAAGATCACTACCAGTTTAATAGTTTAATCTAGAACTCCAAATTTATATCCCTTTACATATATAATTGTGCACAAAATACTGCCCCAAATTCCTCTGAAGTTCTGTTCATTTTTTCCTCATTTTCTTTTTTTCCTACCTGTTCTTGATAGTGCATAATTACTACAGACATATCTTCAAGTTCACTGGTTCTTGCTCCCGACAACTCAAATCTCCTGGTGATCTCCTCCAGTAATTTCATTAAGTTATTATACTTTTCAACTCCAGAATTTCCACTTGGTGTTATTAATAATTTTTATATAATTGATATTATCTATTCAATGAGATGTTGTCAGACTTTCCACTACTTCTTTAGACATGGTTTCCTTTAGTTCTCAGAATATATTCATAATAGCTGCTTTGAAGTGTTATACTGTTAAGTGCAACATCTGAGAACCTACAAAAGCAGTTTCTATTGTCCTTTTGTTTCACATATGTGGTACATCTTTATGTTCTTCACATGTCTCATCATTTTCTGCTTAAAACTAGACAGTTTTTGATAATATATTGTCACAGCTCTGGTTACTGATCCCTTTCTTCTCTAGTGTTGATGTTATTGTTTTCTTGATTTGTTGGTTAATTCCTTGACTGAGCTAACTCTGTGAAGTCTATTTCCTCTGCATTGTGCAGTCTGTGATGTTCCTGCTCAGATTTTCTTACCTTGTTTTTAATCTTTCAGCCTGGTCTCCTTTGAGACATCATAAACCACTTATTGTTCAATACTTTTGTTTCAGTCTCCTTGGCCAATTAGAATTTTATCCTTTACTAATGTGATATGTGTGTGTGTGGTTTGGAGGCTGCTCTCACAGTTCAAAGAGTTTACATTTTTGCCTCATATGTAGTCTGGGACTAACTGCTGGAAGCTACCTCTCTAATCATTCCTAAGAGGTACACACACATGGGCACTCACACAGTCTTCCAGATTACCAGGAATTTGAATTTGTGTGAGTTTATTTTTAATCTTAGCCTCCTAGGAATTGCCCTTAGTTTGGTACAGCTTATTCTTCAGACATTATTTGGTTAGAAGTTATGCTTAAGTTTCTTGTGCCAGTGAGGCTTCCACTCTGGGTTATGGATCTATGTATGGCTTGGAGAATCTTTTCATTTCTGCCCCATGACTTTGCCTGATTTCTCCTAAGTGGTTGTAGCCAGTGCATACCACAGCTGCCCCTATTCCCTGGGTCGTCTGTGATTCCAGCAGGGTTTTTATTGTCTCTTGATTTTTTACTGTATTAAACTTCTGTTTGCCATGCAATTTGGTTTGTTGATAGCTGTATCATGGTGCTATGAGTGCCTCCTTAACAGCTGTCCACTGAAACTCCATTGTTTTTGACATGAAAGTCTCCAAGCTCATTCCTAATAAAGGCAGGACCCTCAGGTGGAGCTGTGGAGTTCTTCATACTCATGTTATGCCTGTCCTTCTGGGCAGAACCAGTGTGCCACTGAACAAGAGCTGGGGTAGGGACAGCAGCCTACTTGACTTAAAGTGACATCTTGCTCCATAAATGGGCACTAGGGGTAGGAGAGTCCATGGTCATTTCAGCTTTCCCCTCTGGCATGAACTTCCACTCTACAAGTAAGCTGGATGTTAGAGGTTCTGAGGGGCCTCTAGTATTCTCAAGGGGCCTGCCTTGGCTGGTATAGAGCTTTTTATTATTATAATTATTGTGGCAAGAACAGTTAACATGAGTACCACTTGACCAATTTTTAAGTGCATAATACAGTATTGTTAACTATGTAGGGACAATGTTGTAGAGAAGATCTCTAGAACTAATTAATCTTTCATAACTGAAACTATACATTGAATAGCAACTCTCTTCATTCTTTGGCCTAGACTCTGGCAACCACCATTCTACTTCTGTTTCCATGAGTTTGATTGCTTTAGATACCTCATGTAAGTGGGATCTCTGCCCTACAAGTAGGTGCTGGGTGGGTAAAAATAGCCTCCATCATCTCCTTGATGCTTATCTGGCAGAAAACTTCAACATTTAAGGAGTTACTCTCTCAGGGTGAAACCTGAGACCAAAACCCTGGACTGGAAACCTGAGGAGAGGGAGTCCCTGTCTTCTTGACACCTGCCTAGAGCAGATCACCCAGATCAGAATAGAGTAGGGCTTCCATAATGTGGAGCTGGGAGGGAAGGGAGGGGAGAAGCAGTGGTGGGGTTTAAAAGCCAGACTCACTGTTCTTAACAAGATTTAGTGATTTTCTAGTTTCTTTAATTCCTGAGTAGCTAGGACAATTTCCAGAGACTCTAAGTTATTGTTCTGCATAAGTTTCTCTAGTCAAATGTTTGTTTTGTTGGGGAGAGAGTCCACCAGGATTTACACCCTGCTATTCCAAAAGTCCCTCTCATTTGATTGTGATGTAGAAAATCTACAGACAATATTTCAGAACTCACCACTTACTCTGTACATAGTGTCATTAATCATGCTCTCTCTATTACCAAATCTTTACAGTTCTACCTGATAATTTAACCATACCCTCTTCTGCATCACCCTTCATGGCTTTAGGTCAGAATTTCATCATTTCTTACCTAGATTACTTAAACGACATATTAATTACTTCACAATGCTGCGACCATGACATTATGAAAATTAAATTCTCTTCATAATCTCTATTTTATCATTTCAATAGCTCTCCAAAAATTACAGAATGTATTCCAAATTATTTTGTTTGCTATTTAAGACCCTTCAAAGTTCTTATTTTAAGCTAACTTTCTGTCATCAAAAACTCTCCCTCGTTCACCACATACTTCAAACATACTATCTATTTTCTGTTCACTTAATATGTCAGAATATTCTATGCATCCTACTGTCCTACCTGTAATTATCTCTGCCTACATGTTTCTTCTTGTATCTCTGTATACCAAACCTGTACCTATTAAAGGCACAGTTGCCTCTTTGGGGAAAGGTGGACTCTTTTATGAAAAATTTTCACACTTCATGAAACAAAGATTGACTTACTGCATACCTGTATCATCACACTTATCATTGAGTTATTTGGGGTCAGTCGCCAATAACAGGATTCTGAGATCCCTGAGGCCAGGCTCCTGACATGCAATATGCGTCCAAGAAACATTTGGGTCTTGCTGAATTCAAAACCTATTTCAAGGTCTCATTTTAGCCACTTGAAATCTAGCTGTGAATAAAGTTGCCTTACCTCTTAGAACAATATCTACACTATAAGCCCTTATGCTGTTAGAAAACAAATTTGAAGTTAGAACACCTAAATTTTGTCCCCAAGAATTTTCTCCAGAAATCACAGGGGAGAATATTTAACACTAGAGAGTTGAAGGATATTAGAGAATATAAGCAAACTCACTCAATAATCAACCAAAAGTACAAAATTTAAAAAGGGGTAGAAGTGTATGCTAAATACAATCCCTGCTACTGAGGAATATAAAGTGAATATAAATTGAGAATATTAAACATTTGAGGACAGGGAAGGCATATTTCAAGACTCTTACCTTGGCCAGCAACTTAGGGTGAATATTTAAGCACGAAGTAAAGAACTATTAGTGCAGGACCTGGATGAATATTTAATAGGAATAGAATCCATAGTTAGACCAAAAGAGAAGACTGAACGAAACAGTCATTTAAAAAGTTACTCAATCCCATTGTCCCAAAGGAGGGTGAATACATTTTAAGCTGTCTATAACTAATTAATCAGGAATGGGAAAAAATGAAAAAATCCGTATCTTTTTAAATTTGAAATAAGCTACACTAATAATTGATACTCAATGATTTACTAATATTTAATACCCATTAAATATTTTTGGTACTATAAATTGATCTGTATGTTACCCGGTCATGTAATACATGGATTTAGAAGAAGAAAGAGTGAATTAGCCAAAGACAGTTGTTGAGAGCAGTTCTCTGTTGCAGCCATTTACTTTGAACATATTACTATGTATAATAGCTCAGGTGTGCCAAGGTAAAGGTGAGAGGAGACGTAAAGATCACACTATCTTATGACTCACTTTGTTCTCCAAAATTTTATAAGGGGCTTAAAAATATTTCTTCAACTAAACCGTGGATTGAAAGTAATTTTAATTATTAAAACTCACATAAACAATTATAAAATGAACTGACAATTCTACCCATACTATGAACACTTTGTCAGCTAAATCACAAAGTAAAAGAACAATGAACCATCAGAACTGACATTTGCTGGCTAAAAATATTCTAAAGTATTAAGAAAAATTATTTTACAGTATGGACTTGTTTCCTTTATTATTTACAGTAACAACAATCTATACTTTATATTGATATATTAGCTAGTGATCATGATTATCAAAAAGGTAAACATATAAAACATAAAATAAATCTCTGTCATTTTCATTGCAGTTTTCTTTTTGAGAGGGCTTCTCTCATATTTATTGATCAAATGGTTGTTAATAAAATTCTGTATAGGGGACTCAATGCACAATCATTAATAAACCCCAAGCCTAATTCTCAACAGTCTCCAATCTTCTGAAGCATAATTAACAAGTTCTTACATGGTGAACAAGTTCTTACATAGTGAATAAGTTCTTACATGGTGAACAGTGAAAGGGCAGTCATATCACAGAAGCTTTTGGTTTTGATCACGCATCATGAACTATAAACAATCAAGTCAGATATGATTATTCGCTTGTTTTTTATACTTGATTTATATGTGAATCCCACATTTCTCCCTTATTATTATTATTATTATTATTTTAATAAAATGCTGAAGTGGTAGGTACATGCAAGATAAAGGTAGAAAACATAATTTAGTGCTGTAAGAGGGCAAATGTATATGATCAGGTCTGTGCCTATAGACTAAGTATTAATCCAAGCTAGACAAGGGCAACAAAACATCCACGGATGCAGAAGATTTCTCTCAAAACAGGGGGGGGGGTGAGGTTCTAAGCCTCACCTCTGTTGATCCCCAATTTCTCACCTGATGGCTCCCTGCAACTGTGCCTGTCTTAGGTTGTTCCTCCCTTGAGGAATCTTACCCGTCTCTGGCTAGCCAGTCATCTTCTGGGGCCATACAGGGAAATGTAAAGTTGGTAAGTGAGAGAGAAGCAATATTGTTTGAAAAGGTTACTTTTTACTTCTTTGCAGATTTATGCCCTGTGGCGTCTATGCCCAGCATTTGTCTTGAGGTATCTTTACCACTTGGAAGAATTATGATATTCAGTAATTTTCGATATGAGGCACGAATTCTACTAAAGGGCTGTAATTAGGAAGGAAGAAGAAAAGCTGTAGAAGTAGCAGACGGAAGAAAACATGGGAAGATTGATTATTTCTTTGACATATCTTCTTGTAGAGTAACATAAGCATGTGTAGGTTTTAAACTACTAATTAAATTGCATACACACATTAACATAATAGGAATACAGCTACATAACAAAAGCAGACCTACAATTAACAGCCATATACAGTGAAACCAAGAAAACCAGTTAGGCACCCTAGGCATTTGTGAAAACTTATCAATGATATGATGGATATTGTCTAACTGAATTTGAATATTTTGAGAAAAATCAGACAAATTAAAACAACACATTCCTGGTAACTGTTCACATCCCATATGCTCCTTTAAGAGTCTTTTAATACTCTATAGTCACACGATTTTGGAGCACTGCAACTTGCACTTCTCCTAATTCTTGGTTGAATTCCGACAGTGTAGATCCAGTCAAATTTGTTGTTATACTGCATGCACAGGCCAGCTTAGATATCTCCTTCTTCATTCCAATGGCAAGTCCAGGAACCAGTGGGATGAATGCAGCTACAACTGCAGCATCACCTGGATCTTTGTTGAGGTTTTTTGATGATCATCTTCTGGTATGACTCTTCCAGGGAGTGCTGATGTTGGAAGTTCTTCTTCATATCATATCTTAGTTCATTTTCTGGGTAGCCAAATTAGGCTTTGATTCTCTGTATAAACACAAACAGACCCTTTCCCACACTTTGATATGACCTTTATACCATTGTGAAGAACCTATTGGAGATCACCACACAGGAACTGCTTTTTTTTTTTAAGAGAAAGGATTATTATCAGAAAAATGTATTTCCATAGGTGATCATGTGACACCCTATAAAAGATCAAAATTAAGGATATGTAAAGCATACATTAATCCTTGATTTGCAGTTAGTTTTATCCTATCGGGGAGTAATCCCACTTTTCTTTCTCTTTTTTTTTGTTATCATTAATCTACAAATACATAAAGAATATTATGTTTACTAGGCTCTCCCCTATATCAAGTACCCCCCACAAGCCCCATTACAGTCACTGTCCATCAGCATAGCAAAATGTTGTAGAATCACTATTTGTCCTCTCTGTGTTGCACAGCCCTCCCCTTCCTCCCACCCACCACATTATGCATGCTAATCATAATACTCCCTTTCTTCTTCCCTCCCGTTATCCCTCCCTACCCACCCATCCTCCCCAGTCCCTTTCCCTTTGGTACCTGTTAGTCCATTCTTGGGTTCTGTGATTCTGCTGCTGTTTTGTTCCTTCAGTTTTTCCTTTGTTCTTATACTCCACAGATGAGTGAAATCATTTGGTATTTGTCTTTCTCTGCTTGGCTTATTTCACTAAGCATAACACCCTCTAGCTACATCCATGTTGTTGCAAATGGTAGGATTTGTTTTCTTCTTATGGCTGAATAATATTCCATTGTGTATATGTACCACATCTTCTTTATCCAATCATCTACTGATGGGCACTTAGGTTGCTTCCAATGATTGGCTATTGTAAATAGTGCTGCGATACACATAGGGGTGCATCTGTCTTTTCCAAACTTGAGTGCTGCATTCTTAGGGTAAATTCGTAGGAGTGGAATTCCTGGGTCAAATGGTAAGTCTATTTTGAGCATTTTGAGGAACCTCCATACTGCTTTCCACAATGCTTGAACTAATATACATTCCCACCAGCAGTGTAGGAGGGTTCCCCTTTCTCCACAACCTCGCCAACATTTGTTGTTTTTTGTCTTTTGGATGGTAGCCATCCTTACTGGTGTGAGATGATATCTCATTGTGGTTTTAATTTGCATTTCTCTGATAATTAGCGATGTGGAGCATCTTTTCATGTGTCTGTTGGCCATCTGAATTTCTTTTTTTGGAGAACTGTTCAGTTCCTCTGCCCATTAAAAAAAATTTTTTTTTTGGTGTCATTAGTCTACAATTACATGAAGGACATTATGTTTACTAGGCTCCCCCCTTCACCAAGTCCCCCTCACATACCCGTTCACAGTCACTGTCCATCAACATAGTAAGATGCTGTAAAATCACTACTTGTCTTCTCAGTGTTGCACAGCCCTACCCGTGCCCCCCCCACAATACATGTTAATCGTAATGACCCCTTTCTTTTTTCCAGTCCTAATCCCTCCCTTCCCACCCATCCTCCCCAGTCCCTTTCCCTTTGGTAACTGTTAGTCCTTTCTTGGGTTCTGTGCTTCTGCTGCTGTTTTGTTCCTTCAGTTTTCTTTTGCTCTTATACTCCACATATGAGTGAAATCATTTGGTACTTGTCTTTCTCTGCCTGGCTTATTTCACTGAGCATAATACCCTCTAGCTCCATCCATTTTGCTGCAAATAGTAGGATCTGTTTTTTTCTAATAGCTGAGTAATATTCCATTGTGTATATGTACCACATATTCTTTATACATTCATCTACTGATGTACATTTAGGTTGCTTCCTTATCTTGGCTATTGTAAATAGTGCAACGATAAACAAAGGGGTGCATCTATCTTTTTCAAACTGGAGTGCTGCATTCTTAGGGTAAATTCCTAGAAGTGGAATTCCTGGGTCAAATGGTATTTCTATTTTGAGCTTTTTGAGGAACCTCCATACTGCTTTCCACAATGGTGGAACTAATTTACATTCCCACCAGCAGTGTAGGAGGGTTCCCATTTCTCTACAACCTTGCCAACATTTGTTGTTTGTCTTGATTGGTAGCCATCCTTACTGGTGTGAGATATCTCATTGTGGTTTTAATTTGCATTTCTCTGATGACAAAAGATGTGGAGTGTCTTTTCATGTGTCTGTTGGCCATCTGAATTTCTTCTTTAGATAATTGTCTATTCAGCTCCTGTGCCCATTTTTAATTGGATTATTTGCTTTTTGTTTGTTGAGTTGTGTGAGCTCTTTATATATTTTGGATATCAACCCTTTGTTGGATCTGTCATTTATGAATATATTCTACCATACTGTAGGATACCTTTTTGTTCTATTGATGGTGTCCATTGCTGTACAGAAGCTTTTCAGCTTGATATAGTCCCACTTGTTCATTTTTGCTTTTTTTTCCCATGCCTGGGGAGATATGTTCATGAAGAAGTCGCTCATGTTTATGTCTATGAGATTTTTGCCTATGTTTTGTTCTAAGAGTTTTATGGTTTCATGACTTACATTCAAGTCTTTGAACCATTTCGAATTTACTTTTGTGTATGGGATTAGACAATGATCCAGTTTCATTCTCTTACACGTAGCTGTCCAGTTTTGCCTGCACCATCTGTTGGAGAAACTGTCATTTCCCCATTGTATGTCCATGGCCCCTTTATCGAATATTAGTTCACCATATATGTTTGGCTTAATATTTGGAGTCTATTCTGTTCCATTGGTCTGTGACTCTGCTCTTGTGCCAGTACCAAATTGTCTTGATTACTGTGGCTTTGTAGTGGAGCTTGAAGTTGGATAGTGAGATTCCCCCCCCACTTTATTCTTCCTTCTTAGGATTGCTTTAGCTATCCAAGGTCTTTGTTGTTTCCAAATGAATTTTTGAACTAGTTGTTCCAGTTCATTGAAGAATGCTGTTGGTAATTTGATAGTGATTGCATCGTATCTGTATATTGCTTTGGGCAGGATGGCCAATTTGACGATATTAATTCTTCCTAGCCAGGAGCATGGGATGAGTTTCCATTTGTTAGTGACCACTTTAATTTCTCTTAAGAGTGTCTTATAGTTTTCAAGGTATAGGTCTTTCACTTCCTTGGTTAGGTTTATTCCTAGGTACTTTATTCTTTTTGATGCTATTGTGAATGGAATTGTCTTCCTGATTTCTCTTTCTATTAGTTTATTGTTAGTGTATGGGAGAGCCACAGATTTCTGTGTGTTAATTTTGTATCCTGCAACTTTGCTGAATTCCGATATTATCTCTAGAAGTTTCGGACTGGAGTCTTTAGGGTTTTTTATGTACAATATCATGTCATCTGCAAATAGTGACAATTTAACTTCTTCTTTACCAATTTGGATTCCTTGTATTTCTTTGTTTTGTCTAATTGCCCGTAGCTGGGACCTCCAGTACTATGTTATATAACAGTGGGGAGAGTGGGCATCCCTGTCTTGATCCCGATCTCAGAGGAAAAGCTTTCACCTTCTCACTGTTCAGTATGATGTTGACTGTGGGTCTATCATATATGGCCTTTATTATGTTGAGGTACTTTCCCTCTATACCCATTTTGCTGAGAGTTTTTATCATGAATGGATGTTGAATTTTGTCAAATGCTTTTTCAGCATCTATGGAGATAATCATGTGGTTTTTGTCCTTCTTTTTGTTGATGTGGTGGATGATGTTGATGGATTTTTGAATGTTGTACCATCCTTGCATCCTTGGAATGAATCCCACTTGGTCATGGTGTACGATCCTTTTGGTGTATTTTTGAATTCGATTTGCTAATATTTTGTTGAGTATTTTTGCATCTACGTTCATCAGGGTTTTTCTTTTTTGGTGGGGTCTTTGCCTGGTTTTGGCATTAGGGTGATGTTGGCTTCATAGAATGAGTTTGGGAGTATTCCCTCCTCTACTATTTTTTGGAAAACTTTAAGGAGAATGGATATTATGTCTTCTCTGTATGTCTGATAAAATTCTAAGGTAAATCCGTCTGGCCTGGGTGTTTTGTTCTTGGGTAGTTTTTTTGATTACTGTTTCAATTTCTTTGCTCATAATTAGTTTGTTTAACTTTTGTGTTTCTTCCTTGGTCAGTCTTGGAAGGTTGTATTTTTCTAGGAAGTTGTCCATTTCTTCTAGGTTTTCCAGTTTGTTGGCATATAGGTTTTCATAGTGGTCTTTAATAATTCTCTGTATTTATGTGGAGTCTGTCGTGATTTTTCCATTCTCATTTCTGATTCTGTTCATGTGTGTTGATTTTCTTTTTCTCTTAATAAGTTTGGCTAGAGGCTAATGTATTTTGTTTATTTTCTCAAAGAACCAGCTCCTGGTTTCATTGATTTTTTTCTATTGTTTTATTCTTCTCAATTTTGTTTATTCCTTTTCTGATCTTTAATATGTCCCTCCTTCTGCTTACTTTATGCCTCATTGTTCTTCTTTTTCCAGTTTCGATAATTGTGATGTTAGAGTATTCATTTGGGATTGTTCTTCCTTCTTTTAGTGTGCCTGGATCGCTATATACTTTCCTCTTAAGACTGTTTTCGCTGCGTCCCACAGAAGTTGGGGCTTTGTGTTCTCATTTGTTTTCATATATTTCTTGATCTCTTTTTTAATTTGTTCGTTGATCCATTGATTATTTAGGAGCATGTTGTTAAGCCTCCATTTGTTTGTGAGCTTTTTTTTTTTTTTTTAGAATTTATTTCTAGTTTTATACCTTTGTGGTATGAAAAGTTGGTTGGTAGAATTTTAATCTTTTGGAATTTACTGAGGCTCTTTTTGTGGCCTAGTATGTGGTCTATTCTGGAGAATGTTCCACGTGCACTTAAGAAGAATGTATATCCTGTTGCTTTTGGATGTAGAGTTCTATAGATGTCTACTAGGTCCATCTGCTCTACTGTGTTGTTCAGTGCTTCCGTGTCCTTACTTATTTTCTGCCCAGTGGATCTATCCTTTGGGGTGAGTGGTGTGTTGAAGTCTCCTAGAATGAACGCATTGCAGTCTATTTGCCCTTTTAGTTGTGTTAGCATTTGTTTCACATATGCTGGTGCTCCTGTGTTGGGTGCATATATATTTAGAATGGTTATATCCTCTTGTTGGTCTGAGCGCCTTATCATTATGTAATGTCCTTCTTTATCGCTTGTTACTTTCTTTGCTTTGAAGTCTATTTTGTCTGATACTAGTACTGCAACCCCTGCTTTCTTTTCTCTGTTGTTTGCCTCAAATATGTTTTTCCATCCCTTGACTTTTAGTCTGTGCATGTCTTTGGGTTTGAGGTGAATTTCGTGTAAGCAGCATATAGATGGGTCTTGCTTTTTTATCCATTCTATTTCTCTGTGTCTTTTGATTGGTGCATTCAGTCCATTTACATTTAAGGTGATAATTGAAAGGTATGTACTTATTGCCATTGCAGGCTTTAGATTTGTGGTTATCAAAGGTTCAAGGTTATCTTCTTTAGTATCTTACTGCCTAACTTAGCTCACTTACTGAGCTGTTATATACACTGTCTGGAGATTCTTTTCTTCTCTCCCTTCTTATTCCTCATCCTCCATTCTTTATATGTTGGTTGTTTTATTCTGTGCTATTTCATGTTTTCTTTAACTGCTTTTAAGGGGTAGTTGATTTTTTTTTGCCTTTAGTTAGTATTAGGTTGGTCTGCTTTCTTTGTTCTGATTTTATTTTCTCTGGTGACATCTGTTTAGTCTTAGGAGTGCTCCTGTCTAGAACAGTCCCTCTAAAATACCCTGTAGTGGTGGTTTGTGGGAGGCAAATTCCCTCAACTTTTGCTTGTCTGGGAATTGTTTAATCCCTTCATCATCTTTAAATGATAATTGTGCTGGATACAGTATCCTTGATTCAAGGCCCTTCTGTTTCATTGCATTGCATTAAATATATCATGCCATTCTCTTCTGGCCTGTAAGGTTTCTGTCGAGAAGTCTGATGATAGCCTGATGGGTTTTCCTTTATAGGTGACCTTTTTCTCTCTAGCTGCCTTTAAAACTATTTCCTTGTCCTTGATCTCTGCCATTTTAATTATTATGTGTCTTGTTATTGTCCTCCTTGGGTCCTTTCTGTTGGGAGTTCTGTGTATATCCGTGGTCTGTTTGATTATTTCCTCCCCCAGTTTGGGGAAGATTTCAGCAATTATTTCTTCCAAGACACGTTCTATCCCTTTTTCTCTCTCTTCTTCTTCTGGTATCCCTATAATATGGATATTGTTCCTTTTGGATTGGTCACACAGTTCTTTTAATATTGTTTCATTCCTCGAGATCCTTTTATCTCTCTCTATGTCACCTTCTATGCATTCCTATTCTCTGGTTTCTATTCCATCAATGGCCTCTTGCATCTTATCCATTCTGCTCATAAATCCTTCCAGATTTCTTTTCATTTCTGTAATCTCTTTCCGGGTGTCTGTAATCTCCCTCTGGACTTCATCCCTTAGCTCTTGTATATTTCTCAGCATCTCCGTCAGCATGTTTATGATTTTTATTTTCAATTCTTTTTCAGGAAGACTGATTAGGTCTGTCTCCTTCTCAGGTGTTGTCTCTGTTATCGTTGTCTGCCTGAAATTTTGCCTTTTCATGGCGATAGAGATGGTTTGCAGAGCTGGCATGAGTGACGGCTGGAAGAACTTCCCTTCTTGTTGCTTTGTGGCCTTCCTCTCCTGGGAGAACAGCGACCTCTAGTGGCTTGTGCTGAGCAGCTGTGTTCAGATGGGGCTTCTGATTCTTGCCCAGCTGCTATGGTTTTTATCACCGCTGTTGCTGTGGGCGTGGCCTGCCTTGGGCTGCTGCTCCAAAATGGTGGAGCTGCATTGGAGGGGGAATGGCCGGGAGGCTATTTATCTCCTTGATGGGCCTCCGTGCTCCCTGCTGCCCAAGGGGTTAGAGTGCCCAGAGATCCCCCAATTCCCTGCTGCTGGACTAAGTGTCCCAGGATGCTTTCGTCTGGCGGTGGGGTCCCTGTCCTTTTAAGACTTCCAAAAAGCACTCTCTTTTCTTTGTCCCCAGGGTGGCAGCTGCGGGGACCCACTCACAGGTCTTACTGTTCTGTTTCCCTATTTTACAGGACCCCACACATGCACTGTGTCTGCACTCTGTTGTGGATGTTTAGGGCTGGCTATTTAGCAGTCCTGGGCTCCCTCTCCCTCCCCGCTCCAACTCCTCTCCTCCCGCCTGGAGCTGGGGTGTGGGGCGCTTGGGTCCTGCCAGGCTTGGCTTGTATCTTACCCCTTCGTGAGGCACTGGGTTCTCGCAAGTGTGGATGTCATCTGGATGTTGTCCTGTGTCTTCTGGTCTCTCTTTCAGGAATAATTTTCTTTGTTGTATTTTCAAAAATATATGTGGTTTTGGGAGGAGATTTCCGCTGCTCTACTCATGCTGCCATCTTGGTTCTGCCCCCTCTCTTTGTAGTTTTAATAGTCACAAGATAATCACTGGAAAGGTTTAATTTTTTCACTAAATGTAATAAAAAGTGTTTTTGAAAGTTTCTAATAGCAAAAAGATAAAAGGCACATTTCACTGAAAAAGTACTTGTGTTTTCTGCCACTTAAAAATGGCTAAAATGAATAATATGATGATAAAGAAAATGCATTCTTTATCAGCAAATACTATTGAAAAGTACACAGAAACCATTTCTTATGGTTTGAAAATCTAGTGATAGAATAAGTTGTCTGGTGGGAAGGAGTTTTAACTTATATAAAAGTATAGATGATTTTAGCATTTGTATATAAAAAAGCTCTCATCAACTGTTATGATTCTTGTAATAAAAGCAATGTCTATGACATAAGCCATGGGTTATATGGTGAATTTGACTGGCATTAAATAAGGACTTTGACATAAGTGACAGAGATGTCAACCAATTTAAAAGTCATTCATGACACCTTTTGTTAGCAAGTTCTTGAAACAGACTTAAGAGCCTATGTTGCAAAGTACACCAAGATCATTAATATGGTTAATTTTGTAAAAACAACACTTTGTAATTTATTATAATATTTTATAATAAAAAGTGTACTGATTATGAAACTATTTTGTGCCATACAGATATCCTCTGCAAATCTCCTATCAAGGTATCTAAGTAAAAAAAAAACTATTAGTGTTTTAGTAAGCATACCACATTTAGTTAGTTGTACCACAAATGTATAGTACCAAATTTTAAACTATTTGATATCATCTATTTTAACTTTATCTTTAAAATTTTCTACTTCATGAATATGTTAATGTAGTAAATTCGTAACATATATAGATCAATTTTTACATTGAGAATGTTATGCTCAGAAAAGTTTGGAGAGCATTCATCTAAAAAATTACCTACAAAATTGTTGGAAAGAAGGGATAAGGATAGTTTGGGAGTAATGTGAGGGAAAGGAAGGGTCCATTAAATCAAAGCTGTCTACGCTTACTGCATCACAACCAATCAGCCAACACTCTTCATGCCTGTTTTAATCAATCCAATGCTCAAAGAAAACTACAGCATATTACATATTGTTAAGTGTAAACATCTCTCCTGGTCACGTTAGGGCAGCGACCTCAGTGTTTTAACAATTCCCAAGGAAACCTGGATTCCCAGGGCTCCAACAGATCTGCCTCCAAAGTGGTTCACGTCTTGATAAAAGAGGCAGAAAGTAGCATGTAGGATCATATACAGAGTATTGAAGTGGGTGAGAGGTAGATTTTTAATTTTAAATAATCCGTTGAACATGTTCCTCATACTGTGCCTTTAGATGAGGTAAGCAAAAATATTATCGAGAGCTAATTCACTAGAGGTTTAAAATCCTGAAATATTTAATTTTGTGTTGGTTAGAAGAAAAGGGTGTGGCTTTTGAGACACCAAATCTTCTCTCCCTGGAAGATCACTTAACCAGTTCATAATGAGCTATAACCAACAATTTCTATGAAAATTTAAGGGATATATGCTCTCAAAATGATATTGCAGAGTAAACATTGGCAGGAGATGGTAAATGATTAAGAATGATGAAAAAAAGTTCAGTAAGTCCTGAGCCTCCAAATACCTCATACTATCATTGAAAATAATGGAAAAGCTAGAACTTTTTTTTTTTTTTTGCAGAATAGGGATATTTCTCTTTTCACCAGGTTTCAGGCATTGACATGATTAAGCATATCATAATGACAGTTGGAGAAGGAACTGGTGAGGAAGAATTAGTGACCAGAACTAGATATTGAGAAAATCTCTGTATAAAACTTACCATTAGACCATAAATACAAATGAGATCTTAAAGGAATAAAGATGGAGAAGTGCTACAAATGTTCATATTCAAGAGAATGATGGAAAAATGCGAATAATTCAGTAAATTCATGAGTATTCTAAAACTTATGAATAGTAGGGAAAGGATCAAGAAACCTACCTAACAAAAACAAAGAATAGTAAGTTTCTAAGGACATAAGGTGATCAAAAATATAAATTCAAATAGGGACATTAAGAAATTTTAAAACTAGATTGGATTGGATAGGATATGCAGTATGTCACTGATTGCCTCATAGTGAAATATATTTGAGTACAAGCAACTAGATAGTACTATAAAGCTGTACTTAATAATACTAAATTAATATATTAAAGATAATTCTAATTTAACAATAAAAGCAAAAAAATGTATAATGGTTTCAGTTTTATTGGATATAATTCACATACTATAAAATTCACCCATTTTAAATATACATTTCCATGATTATAATTTATCCACATGGTTATGCAACTATCACTACAATATTGTTTTGAATCATTTTCATAACCACAAAAAGAAAACTCATGCCCATTTGCACTCAATCCCCAGCTCAAGGTGACCATTAACACAGTGTCTCTGTAGACCTGCATTTCCTTGACATTTCACATAAATGAAATTATACAACATGTGGTCTTCTCTGTCAGGCTTCTTTTACTCAGCCTAATGTTTTTGAGGTTCACCCGTATTTTAGCATAAGTATATAAACTTTTTAAAAAATATAAGATTAGTCAAGATTGAAATTACATTATCTTAAAATGCCCATAATGAAAGGGGAAGGAAACATTTACTTGAATCAATTCTTATTCTATTAAGTAATATATATTGTATACACATGGGCAAGAGCAGAAATGTTCATGTCCAACTACTTACTAAAAGAAGTATTGGATCATTCATTTCCTAATATGGATTTATGTGGAAAATTCGCAGGATTGTCATCTTAGGGGCATATGAATGATTCAGACTCAACTCATGCCCCTCAGTGCTCATTCTGAGCCTGTCTAGGAGCTTATGCATACCCCATCTTGTCTAATACTCCCACAGCTCTTTGGGGATGGTCCTGCCTCTAAGGCCTGGGAAGATTTATTTAATTATGTGGATCTTGATTTTTCATTTACTGAATAAAATAAGAGGAATAAGAGATTATGAAGTTCCCTCCTACCTCTAATATTACTCTACCTTCAATTTCCTCCAAAATGCATCATAAATTGAGTAAAAGTAATTATAGTAATATGTGCAATTGATTATTCAAGAGGAAAATAATTTCTTCACTAATGGAATTTTTGTCTAAAATATACATTTTCTTCCATTTATGTTGCCATTGTACAAACATAATATAAGAGCTGGTGCAGTAAGTGTAGAAATAAAGAAATGTTTTTAGAAAGATTGCTTGGGAAAAGGAGAAGAATAAAAGAAACAAATGCTGGGAAAGCCACCAACATAAACGAATGTCAGCTTTCTCTCTAAAATAAAACAAAAGGCCAAAATAAAGATTTCTTAACCAATTTATGCTTAATTGTATTAATTTCATAGCCAAGGTTTTCTGTTGTATCATGGGGCATAAAATTCCATGTAACATATGTATTCACAAATCATACCTGGCATATCATTCTGTCTGATAACACCAAGCCTTGTCATTTTACTAAAGTATGCTTAATTATACTGTACTGTCACAAAAATTTCCAAATCAAAGTTCCTTCTCTCTCACATGATAACGATGTAACACAACCGTCAAAGACATAGTGCGATGGCTGTCCTCTGCGTACTCCTCCACACCCACAATCCTTTATTAAGCCTCTGCACCCTCGTGGCAGATGGCCTTCAGGAACCACACCATTTTCATCTTTATTTTCTCTAAGTTGTAGTCATTGTCTATTTCTTTAAAATATGTGAGATAGGAAAGCAATTGAGAGAATTAAGCCTGGATAATGGTAATAGGATATTTTGACAAGGGCCTGACTACAAATGAAAACAAGGGTAGAATCACAGATCATTGGAGATGGGGACACTTCCTGTGCCTCTTCAAAACTTAATTCTGCCACTTTTCTAAGTACTCTACTCTTCCTATTCATTGCTCTTAATTATTTTCTTCTTATTAATAATCCTCAACCGTTTTCTATGCCTTGTACTTTTTGTTTACTGATCAGAGGATGGCTTTTATTTTTAACTGTCTTGAATATAATGAAGTCTGAAGCCATATCTTGAAAGTTTCACATGCAATTGGTCTCCATTCTTTTAAAATTCTTACAATACGTTGCAGACACTCTCTGCTAAATTAAATATTTTATGATATGGTTTATCACTATCTTTTGTTTGATAATTATGTCTCTAGACATAGGGCATTGATTCATACTGCATAAGAAAATAACTGTTCAGTTAATTATAACATAGAGGGATTCCAGCATGCTTGCTGAGTCATATCTACTAAAGAATTCATTTAGGACATATGAATTCAAGCAAAACTTAATAAGTTGAACATAAATATATATTCCTTTCATTTTGGAGGCACTATGGTCTATTGGTATAACAACAAATTTCGGTGTCTGACTAACTGGGCTTGAATACCATCTTTGATCCTTGTTAGCTGTGTAACCATGACTAGGTTATTGAATACTTTTATGTCATAGTTTCCTTATTTACTATATGAGGATAATAATAATAATACCTCATGGGACTATTGTGTTAATGTATGTGGAACAACTTAGAACAGAATTTAGCACATAGTAGTAATCACTTAATTGTTATTATTTTGATCACTCTAGATTCTATGAACAATTTCTAAAAATCAGGTAAAGATTATTTAGTATGATGCATTACAACTGAAGCAAAAATTGTATGTTAGGACTGAATCATTTCACTACTTCAAAACCACCACACACATACATTTATACACAACACACAAACTGCTCACTGTGAATAATGGTATTTCAAGGATTTGAGAAAAGAAGTTCTAAAAGATATGAGGCTGAGTCTGTCTCCCGACATCCTCATTGTGGTACACAACAGAAACTGAAAAGTACAATTATTTCTAACGAATTCAAAGATTTTCTTCTATGTATAAATTATTAGCCCCTAATATGTGTGTGTGTGTGTGTGTGTGTGTGTGTGTGTGAGTGTACGTTTGTGAACCATAGAATGACGGTGATGAATTACTTCAGTACAACACAATTTCTTCATCTTCCAAATCCTCTGTTCTTTATATATTGTGATAACATAATCTCAAGGGGTAATAGGTAGGTAATAGAAAACTATAATAATAAAAGGTAAAATAAATACTAACTTAACTTCCTTATCTAATTTTTCTACATAAGCAAATTAGTGACAAAGTCAAGATCAATTTAAAAAAAGTATCATTTGAGAGAATAAAACAATAGAAAATGAGACTTTCACTCCTCCAAATGCTTTTTAATTACTTCATAACTATAAAAATATTGTTTCAAAGTGATGTGACCCACATAATAATTGCAAATTATAAGAGGGGTTATGCTAATATATTTAATAGTATGCGCTCTCATATAACCAACTGTTATTCATCAGATAAAAATAGGAAAACATCAGCACTAATACAGGCTTTCCTTTCTTTTATTCATTTTATTATCATTAATCTACAGTTACATAAAGAACATTATGATTACTAGACACCCCCTTCACCAAGTCCCCCCCCACAAAACCCCATTACAGTCACTGTCCATCAGCATAGTAAGATGCTGTAGAATCACTACTTGTCTTCTCTGTGTTGCACATCCCTCCCTATGCCCCCCGACATTATACATGCTAATCCTAAGGCCCCCTTTCTTTTTCCCTGCCCTTATCCCTCCCTTCCCACCCCTCCTGCCCAGTCCCTTTCCCTTTGGTAGCCGTTAGTCCATTCTTTGGATCTGTGATTCTGCTGCTGTTTTGTTCCTTCAGTTTTTCTTTGTTCTTAAACTCCACATATGAGTGAAATCATTTGGTACTTGTCTTTCTCCACCTGACTTATTTCACTGAGGATAACACCCTCTAGCTCCATCCATGTTGTTGCGAATGGTAGGATCTTTTTTTTTTCTTATGGCTGAGTAATATTCCATTGTGTATATGTGCCACATCTTCTTTATCCATTCATCTACTGATGGACATTTAGGTTGCTTCCATTTCTTGGCTATTGTAAACAGTGCTGCAATAAATATAGGGGTGCACCTGTCTTTTTCAAACTGGAGTGCTGCATTCTTAGGGTAAATTCCTAAAAGTGGAATTTCTGGGTCAAATGGTATTTCTATTTTGAGATTTTTGAGGAACCTCCATACTGCTTTCCACAATGCTTGAACTAATTTACATTCCCACCAGCAGTGTAGGAGGGTTCTCCTTTCTCCACAACCTCGCCAACATTTGTCGTTGTTTGTCTTTTGGATGGTGGCGATCCTTACTGGTGTGAGGTGATATCTCATTGTGATTTTAATTTGCATTTCTCTGATGACAAGCGATGTGCAGCATCTTTTCATGTGTCTATTTGCCATCTGAATTTATTCTGTGGAGAAGTGTCCATTCAGCTCCTCTGCCCATTTTTTAATTGGATTATTTGCCTTTTTGTTTGTGGAGGTGTGTGAGCTCTTTAAATATTTTGGATGTCGACCCTTTATCGGATCTGTCACTTATGAATATATTCTTCCATACCGTAGGATGCCTCTTTGTTCTATTGATGGTGTCCTTTGCTGTACAGAAAGTTTTCAGCTTGATATAGTTCCACTTGTTCATTTTTGCTTTTGTTTACTTGCCCAGGGAGATATGTTCATGAAGAAGTCGCTCATGTATATGTCCAAAAGATTTTTGCCAGTTTTTTTTCTAAGAGTTTTATGGTTTCATGACTTACATTCAGGTCTTTGATCCATTTCGAATTTACTTTTGTGTGTGGGGTTAGACAGTGATCCAGTTTCATTCTCTTACATGTAGCTGTCCAGTTTTGTCAGCACTATCTGTTGAAGAGACTGTTATTGCCCCATTGTATGTCCATGGCTCCTTTATCATATACTAATTGACCATAAATGTTTAGGTTAATATCTGGGGTCTCTATTCTGTTCCACTGGTCTGTGGGTCTGTTCTTGTGCCAGTACCAAACTGTCTTGATTACTGTGGCATTGTAGTAGAGCTTGATGTTGGGGAGCGAGATCCCCCCAACTTCATTCTTCCTTCTCAGGATTGCTTTAGCTATTCGGGGTCTTTGGTGTTTCCATATGAATTTTTGAACTATTTGTTCCAGTTCATTGAAGAATGTTGCTGGTACTTTGATAGGGATTGCATCAAATATGTATATTGCTTTGGGCAGGATGGCCATTTTGACGATATTAATTCTTCATAGCCAAGAGCATGAGATGAGTTTCCATGTGTTAGTGTCATCTTTAATTTCTCTTAAAAGTGTCTTATAGTTTTCAGGGTATAGGTCTTTCACTTCCTTGGTAAGGTTTATTCGTAGGTATTTTATTCTTTTTGATGCAATTGTGAATGCAATTGTTTACCTGATTTCTCTTTCTATTAGTTCATTGTTAGTGTATAGGAAAACCACAGATTTCTGTGTGTTAATTTTGTATCCTGCAACTTTGCTATATTCCAATATCAGTTCTAGTAGTTTTGGAGTGGAGTCGTTAGGGTTTTTTATGTATGATATCATGTTATCTGCAAATCGTGACAGTTTGACTTCTTCTTTGCCAATCTGGATTCCTTGTATTTCTATGTTTTGTCGAATTGCCATGGCTAGGACCTCCAGTACTATGCTGAATAACAGTGGGGAGAGTGTGCATACCTGTCTTGTTCCTGATATCAGAGGAGAAGTTTTTAGCTTTTCACTGTTCAGTATGATGTTGGCTGCGGGTTTATCATATATGGCCTTTATTATGTTGAGGTACCTGCCCTCTATACCCATTTTGTTGAGAGTTTTTATCAAGAATGGATGTTGAATTTTGTTGAATGCTTTTTCAGCATCTATGGAGATAACTATGTGGTTTTAGTCCTTCTTTTTGTTGATGTGGTGGATGATGTTGATGGATTTTCGAATATTGTACCATCCTTGCATCCCCGGGATGAATCCCACTTGGTCGTGGTGTATGATCCTTTTGATGTATTTTTGAATTCGGTTTGCTAATATTTTGTTGAGTATTTTTGCATCTATGTTCATCAGGGATATTGGTCTATAATTTTCTTTTCTGGTGGGGCCTTTGCCTGGTTTTGGTATTAGGGTGATGTTGTTTTCATAGAATGAGTTTGGGAGTATTCCCTACTCTTCTATTTTTTGGAAAACTTTAAGGAGAAAGGGAATTATAACTTCTCTGTATGTCTGATAAAATTCCAAGGTAAATCCATCTGGCCCGGGGATTTTGTTCTTGCGTAGTTTTTTGATTATCACTTCAATTTCTTTGCTGGTAATTGGTTTGTTTAGATTTTGTGTTTCTTCCTTGGTCAGTTTTGGAAGGTTGTATTTTTCTAGGAAGTTGTCTGTTTCTTCTAGGTTTTCCAGCTTCTTAGCATATAGGTTTTCATAGTATTCTCTAATAATTCTTTGTATTTCTGTTGGGTCCGTCATAATGTTTTCTTTCTCATTTCTGATTCTGGTGATGTGTGTTGGTTCTCTTTTTCTCTTAATAAGTCTGGCTAGAGTCTTATCTATTTTGTTAATTTTCTCGAAGAACCAGCTCTTGGTTTCATTGATTTTTTCTATTGTTTTATTGTTCTTTATTTTATTTACTTTTTTCTCTGATCTTTGTTATGTCCCTCCTTCTGCTGACTTTGGGCCTCATTTGTTCTTCCTTTTCCAATTTTGATAATTGTGATGTTATACTATTCATTTGGGTTGGTTCTTACTTCATTAAATATGCCTGGATTGCTTTGTACTTTCCTCTTAAGACTGCTTTCACTGCATCCCACAGAAGTTGGGGCTTTGTGTTGTTGTTGTCATTTATTTCCATATATTGCTGGATCTCCATTTTAATTTGGTTGTTGATCCATTGACTATTTAGACCGTGTTGTTAAGCCGCCATGTGTTTGTGAGCCTTTTTGCTTTCTTTGTACAATTTGTTTCTAGTTTTATATTTTGTCGTCTGAAAAGTTGGTTGGTAGAATTTCAAGGTTTTTGAATTTACTGAGGCTCTTTTTGTGGCCTAGTATGTGGTCTATTCTGGAGAATGTTCCATGTGCACTTGAGAAGAATGTGTATCCTGTTGCTTTTGGGTGTAGAGTTCTATAGATGTCTATTAGGTCCATCATTTCTAGTGTGTTGTTCAGTGCCTCTGTGTCCTTACTTATTTTCTGTCTTGTGGATCTGTCCTTTGGAGTGAATGGTGTGCTGAAGTCTCCTAAAATGAATGCATTGCATTATATTTCCTCCTTTAATTCTGTTAGTATTTGTTTCACATATGCTGGTGCTCCTGTATTGGGTGCATAGATATCCTCTTGTTGGACTGAGCCCTTTATCATTATGTAATGTCCTTCTTTATCTCTTGTTTCTTTCTTTGTTTTGAAGTCTATTTTGTCTGATACTAGTACTGCAACACCTGCTTTTTTTCCGTGTTGTTTTCATGAAATATCTTTTTCCATCCGTTGACTTTTAGTCTGTGCATGTCTTTGCATTAGAAGTGAGTCTCTTGTAAGCAGCATATAGATGAGTCTTGTTTTTTTATCCATTCAGTGATTCTATGTCTTTTGATTTAGTCCATTTACATTTAGGGTGATTATCAATAGGTATGTACTTATTGTCACTTCATACTTTAAATTCGTGGTTACCAAACGTTCCAGGCTATTTTCCTTACTAAGAGTCTAATTTAACTCACTTAGTATGCTGTTACAAACACAATCTAAAGGTTCTTTTCTATTTCTCCTTCTTTTTCTTCCTCCTTCATTCTTTGTATATTAGGTATCAAATTCTGTACTTTTTGTCTATCCCTTGATTGACTTTAGGGAGAGTTAATTTAATTTTGCATTTGCTTCATAATTAGCTGTTCTACTTTCTTTACTGTGGTTTTATTACCTCTGGTGACAGCTATTCAACCTTAGGAACCCTTCCTTCTATAGCAGTCTCTCCAAAATAGACTGTAGAGATGGTTTGTGGGAGGTAAATTCTCTCACCTTTTGCTTATCTGGAAATTGTTTAGTCCCTCCTTAAATTTAAATGATAATCTTGCCGGATAAAGTAATCTTGGTTCCAGGCCCTTCTGCTTCATGGCATTAAATACGTAATGCCACTCCCTTCTAACCTGTAAGGTTTCTGCTGAGAAGTCTGATGTTAGCCTGATGGGTTTTCCTTTGTATGTGATCTTATTTCTGCCTCTGGCTGCTTTTAACAGTCTGTCCTTATCCTTGATCTTTCCCATTTTAATTACTATGTGTCTTGGTGTTGTCTTCCTTGGTCCCTTGTGTAGGGGGATCTGTGAATCTCCATGGCCTGAGAGACTATGTCCTTCCCCAGATTGGGGAAGTTTTCAGCAACTACCTCCTCAAAGACACTTTCTATCCCTTTCTCTCTCTCTTCTTCTTCTGGTATCCCTATAATGCGAACATTGTTCCACTTGGATTTGTCACACCGTTCTCTCAATATTCTTTCATTCTTAGAGATCCTTTTTTCTCTCTGTGCATCAGCTTCTTTGTAGTCCTCTTCTCTAATTTCTATTTCATTTATTGTCTCCTCCACCGTATCCAACCTGCTTTTAATACCCTCCATCATGCTCTTCAACGATTGGATCTCCAACGTGAATTCATTCCTGAGTTCTTGGATGTCTTTCCATACCTCCATTAGAATGTTGATAATTTTTATTTTGAACTCCCTTTCAGAAAAAGTCATGAGGTCCAGATAATTTAAATCTTTCTCAGGAGTTGTATTAATAATTTTACTCTGTACAAGGTTCCTTTGGCGTTTCATGTTTGTATATGGCACCCTCTAGTGTCCAGAAGCTCTATTCTCTGGAGCTGCTCAGTCCCCAAAGCAATGTTGAGGGTTGCAGGGGAGCGGTACTGGTGCCTGGGGGGAGGAAAGAGCTGTTCCCCGCCTTGCCTCCTGGCTTCCGTTCCTGTCTCCACTGCCTGAGCCAGTGGGCTGGGCACACAGGTATAAGTTTTCATCCCAGTGCAGCCGGATATGGATCCCTGCTGTTCACAAGCAGCTGGAATCCCAGTCTCCCCAGGAACTCTGCCTGTATTAACTTTCCAACCTGGTAGTCATGCGAGTCTCATGAAAGAACCATGAAATGTAGGTTTGTGCTCCCAGAACAGATCTCCGGAGCTAGGTATTCAGCAGTCCCAGGCCTTCCACTCCCTCCCTGCTCTCTCTTCTTCCCTTCAGTGAGCTGGGGTGGGGGAGGGGCTCGGGTCCCCTGGAGCCACAGCTCTGGTACGTTACCCCTTTTGGTGAGGTCTGCTCTTTTCTCCAGGTGTGTGAAGTCTGACACCGTCATCTTTCCTGTTGCTCTCTCAGGATTAGTTGCACCAACTATATTTTCTAATTGTATCCAGTGTTAGGAGGAAGCCTCTGTCTCTCCTCTCACGCTGCCATCTTTAATCTTTTTTTTTATTCTCTTTGCACGTAAAGAATTTCTGGAACCCCTCTTTGCTGAGTAAATGGATCTTAAAAACAGATCTGTAGTGACTGAGTTTATTTTACTAGGATTTTCTGGACAGTGGGATCTTCAGGTTTTCTTTTTGGGAACCTTTTCTTTGATCTATGTTGCTACCATGCTGGGACACCTTCTCATCATGGTCACTGTGACATTAAGTCCCACTCTCCATTCTCCCATGTATTTCTTCCTTGGAAACCTGTCTTTTTTGGACGTGTGTCTCATCACTGTCACCATGCACAAGATGATCACAGATTTGCTCACTGAACACAAGACCAGCATGTGGTGCTGCATGCCCCACATGTTCTTTATGCGCTTCTTTGGAGGGGCTGAGATGGCTCTTTTGATAACCACGGTCTTTGCAATATAGGACGATCATGAGCCCTAGGCTGCCGAATAGGTTTGTGATACTTTCATGAGTAGCTGGTTTTATACACATCACGAGCCAGATGATTTTAACAGTGAATTTGCCTTTCTGTGGCCACAATGTATAGACAATATATTTTGTGATCTTCCCCTTGTGATTAAGTTTGCTTGTGTTGAAACATATTCTCTAGAATTATTTGTCATTGCTGACAGTGGGCTGCTCTCGTTTATCTGCTTCTTCCTACTGCTTGTCTCCTACACTGTCATCATGGTCACTGTATGACAAAGACCGTGTGGAGGGCTCTTTAAGGCTCTGTCTACATTGTCTTCCCATATCACTGTGGTCACTCTGTTCTTTGGACTTTGTATCTTTATCTATGTCCGGCCATTCAAGAGTTTCGCAGGCAATAAAATCCTTGCTATGTTTTCTACTGTTATCACACCCTTACAGAATCCTATTATTTACACCCTGAGAAATAAGAAAACGCAAGGGGCCATGAGAAAGTTACAGTTCCAACACAGAACATCTAGATTTTAGCATTATATGATTAACACAACTTTTAAATACTAAGCTCATAGAATTTGAATAGATTATACATAACACATGGTTCCACTCTCATAGCCAGTACAGAAAATAAATAAAATATTTTAAATTCACAATTAATGTTGTTGTAACACATTAATGATAGTGACCCACAGAAAAATAAACATATGAAATCATTGAATATTTTCCTTAGACATTCAACATATATTTATTAGTGAAGAAATAAATGACAAAATATGCAATGAATACTATTTGAGATTATTTTAATAGATATGGATTGCTAATAACATTCATAAACTTATTCTACCTTAAAGTGAGCCACAAACTTAAACAAACCATGATTGAAATAACGTTAACAATAGGAAAAATATAATTCTAGTCTCTTGAACCAATGAAACAAAAAATAAGAATAAATAATTAAATTAGGAGGGGCGGAGCCAACATGGCAGCATGAGTAGGACAGTGGGAATCTCCTCCCAAAAACATATATACTTTTGAAAATACAACAAACACAACTAGCCCTAAAAGAGAGAGCAGAAGAAGCAGGAGAGTGGCCAGACTGCAGCAACACCAGCGAGAACCCAGGGACTGGTGAAAGGGGTAAGATACAAGCCCCGGCCCGGCGGGAACCGAGCGCCCATCCCCCCAGCTCCCGGCGGGAGAAGAATAGGTAGAGAGGGAGGGAGACGGGGCCCAGGACTGCTGAACACCCAGCACCAGCCACCCCCACCAGAGCACAGACACAGTGAGTGGGCGGAGGGCCCTGGATACTGGGAGAAAAGGGCAGTAAGACCTCTGAGTGGGTGCCGAAGCTGATGCCCCTGTGACAAAGAAAAGCGGGGGCTTTTTGAAAGTCTTAAAGGTACAGGGACTTAACAGCTTGACGGAAACAACCCAGGTCACAGTACAGCAGCTGGAAAGTACAGGGAAAACCGGGCGCACTAACCCCCTGGGCAACAGCTCTGAGACCACTCACGGAGGTAAACAGTCAAGCAACCCCCCATCCATTACACCTCCGGGCGCTGTGAAAGCAGAGAAGCAGCCTGAGACAAACTTCGCCCACAGAAAGGGAAATTTCTCCCTTCCGGCCAGGCAAGACACAAAGACCCAGTCTACACGCAATTACGCAACAGAAGCCACTAGGGGTCGCAGTTGTCCCAGTAAAGAAAGGCAAGTAGCAAGTGAAAATTTTGGCCCTCCCAGCTGACAGTCAATAGCACCTGTCAACATGAAAAGGCAAAAAAATATGATCCAGACAAGACTAACCCAGACAGCTTCGGCATCTGCTACATCTTCCCCTCAGAAGGAACCTGGGGAGATAGATTTAGCCCGTCTTCCTGAAAAAGAATTCAAAACAAAAGTCATAACCATGCTGATGGACATGCAGAGAAATATGTAAGAACTAAGGAAGGAGAATTCAGAAATAAAACAAGCTCTGGAAGGACTTCAAAACAGAATGGACAAGATGCAAGAGACCATTAATGGACTAGAAAACAGAGAACAGGAACGCAGAGAAGCTGATGCAGAGAGAGATAAAAGGATCTCCAGGAATGAAAGAATTTTAAGAGAGCTGAGTGACCAAATGAAAAGGAACAATATACGAATTATAGGTATTCCAGAAGAAGTAGAGAGAGAAAAGGGGATAGAAAATGTCTTTTAAGAAATAATTGCTGAAAACTTCCCCAAATGAGGGGAAGAAATGGCCTCTCAGACCGCAGAGGTACACAGAACTCTCATGAAAAGGGATCCAAGGAGGGCAACACCAAGACACATAATAATTAAAATGACAAAAATCAAAGACAAGGACAAAGTATTACAGGCAGCCAGAGAGAAAAAAAAGGTTACCTACAAAGGAAAACCCATCAGGCTATCATTAGACTTCTCAACAGAAACCCTATAGGCCAGAAGAGAATGGCATGATATACTTAATGCAATGAAACAGAAGGGCCTCGAACCAAGACTACTGTATCCAGCACGAATATCATTTAAATATGAAGGAGGGATTCAACAATTCCCAGACAAGCAAAAGTTGAGGGAATTTGCCTCCCACAAACCATCTCTACAGGGCATCCTACAGGGACTGCTCTAGATGGGAGCACTCCTAAAAAGAGCACAGAACAAAACACCCAACATATGAAGAAGGGAGGAGGAGGAATAAGAAGGAAGAGAAATAAAGAATCATCAGACTGTGTTTATAGTAGGACAACAAGCGAGTTAAGTTAGACAGTAAGATAGTAAAGAAGCTAACCCTAAAACTTTGGTAACCACAAACTTAAAGCCTGCAATGGCAATAAATTCTTACCTTTCAATAATCACCCTAAATGTAAATGGACTGAATACACCAATCAAAAGACACAGAGTAATAGAATGGAAAAAAAAGCAAGATCCATCCATATGCTGCTTACAAGAGACTCACCTCAAACCCAAAGACACGCAGAGACTTAAAGTCAAGGGATGGAAAAAGATACTTCAAGTAAACAACAGAGAGAAGAAAGCAGGTGCTGCAATTCTGGTATCAGACAAAACAGACTTCAAAATAAAGAAAGTAACAAAAGACAAAGAAGGACATTACATAATGATAAAGGGCTCAGTCCATCAAGAGGATATAACCATTATAAATATATATGCACCCAATACAGGAGCACCAACATACCTGAAACAAGTACTAACAGAACTAAAGGAGGAAATAGAATGCATTCATTCTGGGAGACTTCAACACACCACTCACGCCAAAGGACAGATCCACCAGACAGAAAATAAGTAAGGACACAGAGGCACTGAACAACACACTAGAACAGATGGACCTAATAGACATCTACAGAACTCTACATCCAAAAGCAACAGGATACACATTCTTCTCAAGTGCACATGGAACATTCTCCAGAATAGACCACATACTAGGCCACAAAAAGAGCCTCAGTAAATTCCAAAAGATTGAAATCCTACCAACCAACTTTTCAGACCACAAAGGCATTAAGCTAGAAATAAACTATTCAAAGAAAGCAAAAAGGCTCACAAACACATGGAGGCTAAATAACATGCTCCTAAATAAGCAATGGATCAATGACCAAATCAAAATGGAGATCCAGCAATATATGGAAACAAATGACAACAACAACACTAAGCCCCAACTTCTGTGGGACACAGCAAAAGCAGTCTTAAGAGGAAAGTATATAGCAATCCAAGCATATTTTAAAAAGGAAGAACAAGCCCAAATGAACGGTCTAATGTCACAATTACCGAAATTGGAAAAAGAAGAAAAATGAGGCCTTAAGGACAGCAGAAGGAGGGACATAATAAAGATCAGAGAAGAAATAAATAAAATTGAGAAAAATAAAACAATAGCAAAAATCAATGAAACCAAGAGCTGGTTCTTCGAGAAAATAAACAAAATAGATAAGCCTCTAGCCAGACTTATTAAGAGGAAAAGAGAGTCAACACAAATCAACAGTATCAGAAACGAGAAAGGAAAAATCATGACGGAACCCACAGAAATACAAAGAATTATTAGAGACTACTATGAAAACCTATATGCTAACAAGCTGGGAAACCTAGGAGAAATGGACAACTTCCTAGAAAAATACAACCTTCCAAGACTGACCCAGAAAGAAACAGAAAATATAAACAGACCAATTACCAGCAACGAAATTGAAGTGGTAATCAAAAAACTACCAAAGGACAAAACCCCCGGGCCAGAAGGATTTACCTTGGAATTTTATCAGACATACAGGGAAGACATAATGCCCATTCTTCTTAAAGTTTTCCAAGAAATAGAAGAGGAGGGGTTACTCCCAAACTCATTCTATGAAGCTAACAAATAACAAAACCAGGCAAAGACCCCACCAAAAAAGAAAACTACAGACCAATATCGCTGATGAACGTAGACGCAAAAATACTCAACAAAATTTTAGCAAACCGAATATCAAAAATACATCAAAACCATCATACACCATGACCAAGTGGGATTCATCCCAGGGATGCAAGGATGGCACAACATTCGAAAGTCCATCAATATCATCCACCACATCAACAAAAAGAAAGACAAAAACCACATGATCATCTCCATAGATGCTGAAAAATCATTTGACAAAGTTCAACATCCATTCATGATAAAAACTCTCAGCAAAATGGGAATAGAGGGCAAGTACCTCAACATAATAAAGGCCATCTATGAAAAACCCACAGCCAACATTATATTAAACAGCGAGAAGCTGAAAGCATTTCCACTGAGATCGGGAAGTAGACAGGGATGCCCACTCTCCCCACTGTTATTTAACATAGAGCTGGAGGTCCTAGCCATGGCAATCAGACAAAACAAAAAAATACAAGGAATCCAGATTGGCAAAGAAGAAGTCAAACTGTCACTATTTGCAGATCACATGATACTGTATATAAAAACCCTAAAGACTCCACCCCAGAACTACTAGAACTGATATCAGAATACAGCAAAGTTGCAGGACACAAAATCAACAAACAGAAATCTGTGGCTTTCCTATACACCAACAATGAACCAAAAGAAAGAAAAATCAGGAAAACAACTCCATTCACAATTTCATCAAAAAAAATAAAATACCTAGGAATAAACCTAACCAAAGAAGTGAAAGACTTATATTCTGAAAACTACAAGTCACTCTTAAAAGAAATTAAAGGGGACACTAACAGATGGAAACGCATCCCATGCTCATGGCTACGAGGAATTAATATCGTCAAAATGGCCATCCTGCCCAAAGCAATATACAGATTTGATGCAGTCCCTATGAAACTACCAGCAATATTCTTCAATGAACTGGAACAAATAATTCAAAAATTCATATGGAACCACCAAAGACCCCGAATAGCCAAAGCAATCCTGAGAAAGAAGAATAATGTAGGGGGGTTCTCACTCCCCAACTTCAAGCTCTATTATAAAGCCATAGTAATCAAGACAATTTGGTACTGGCACAAGAATAGAGCCACAGACCAATGGAACAGACTAGACAGTCCAGACGTCGACCCAGACATATATGGTCAATTAATATTTGATAAAGGAGCCATGGACATACAATGGCGAAATGACAGTCTAGTCTCTTCAACAGATGGTGCTGGCAAAACTGGACAGCTACATGTAGGAGAATGAAACTGGACCATTGTCTAACCCCACATACAAAAGTAAACTCTAAATGGATCAAAGACCTGAATGTAAGTCATGAAACCATTAAACTCTTGGAAGAAAACATAGGCAAAAACCTCTTGGACATAAACATGAGTGAACTCTTCTTGAACATATCTCCCCGGGCAAGGAAAACAATAGCAAAAATGAACAAGTGGGACTATACGAAGCTGAAAAGCTTCTGTACAGCAAAAGACACCATCAATAGAACAAAAAGGAACCCTACAGTATGGGAGAATATATTTGAAGATGACATATCCGATAAAGGCTTGACGTCCAGAATATATAAAGAGCTTACATGCCTCAACAAACAAAAAACAAATAACCCAATTAAACAATTGGCAAAGGAACTGAACAGACGGTTCTCCAAAAAAGAAATACAGATGGCCAACAGACACATGAAAAGATGCTCCACATCGCTAATTATCAGAGAAATGCAAATTAAATCTACAATGAGGTATCACCTCACACCAGTAAGGATGGCTGCCATCCAAAAGACAAACAACAACAAATGTTGGCGAGGCTGTGAAGAAAGGGGGACCCTCCTTCACTGCTGGTGTGAATGTAAATTAGTTCAGCCATTGTAGAAAGCAGTATGGAGGTACATCAAAATGCTCAAAACAGACATAGCATTTGACCCAGGAATTGCACTCCTAGGAATTTACCCTAAGAATGCAGCAATCAAATATGAGAAAGACCAATGTACCCCTATGTTTATCGCAGCACTGTTTACAATAGCCAAGAATTGGAAGCAACCTAAATGTCCATCTATAGATGAATGGATAGAGAAGATGTGGTACATAAACACAGTGGAATACTACTCAGCCATAAGAAAAGGGCAAATCCAACCATTTGCAGCAACATGGATGGAGCTGGAGGGTATTATGCTCAGTGAAACAAGCCAAGCAGAGAAAGAGAAATACCAAATGATTTCAGTCATCTGTGGAATATAAGAACAAAGGAAAAACTGAAGGAACAAAACAGCAGCAGAATCACAGAACTCAAGAATGGACTAACAGGTACCAAAGGGAAAGGGACTGAGGAGGATGGGTGGGTAGGGAGGGATAAGGGGTGGGAGGAAAAGAGGGGTATTAAGATGAGCATCCATAGCGGGATGGGAGAAAGGGGAGGGCTGTACAACACAGAGAAGACAAGTAGTGATTCTACAACATTTTGCTACGCTGATGGACAGTGACTGTAAAGGAGTATATAGGGGGGACCTGGTATAGGGGAGAGCCTAGTAAACAAAGTATTCGTCATGTAAGTGTAGATTAATGATAAAAAAAAAAAAGCAGTTCCTGTGTGGTGACCTCCAATGAGTTCTACACAATGATATAGAGGTCATATAAAAGTGTAGGCAAAGGGTCTGTTTGTGTTTATACAGAGGATCACAGCCTAATTTGGCTACCCCGAAAATGATCTAAGATACGATATGAAAAAAACTTCCAACATCAGCACTCTCTGGAAGACTCATGACAGAAGATGATCAGCAAAAAAAAAAAAAAAAACCCCAACAAAGATCCACGCACTGCCACAGGTGTAGATGCACTCACCCCACCAGTTCCTGGACTTGCCACGGGAATGATGAAGGAGATATCTAAGCTGGCCTGTGCATACAGTAAAACAACAAATTTGACTGGATCTATACTGTTGGAACTCAACCAAGATTTAGGAGAAGTGCAAATTGTAGCGCTCTAAAAATCTTACAGCCACAGACTATTTACTGTTAAAAGAACCTATGGGATGTGAACAGTCCCCAGGAATGGGTTGTTCTAATTTATCTGAATTCTCTCAGACTGTTCAAGTTCAGTTGGACAATATCCACCATATCATAGATAAGATTTCACAAATGCCTAAGGTGCCTAACTGGTTTTCTTGGTTTCACTGGAGATGGCTGGTAATTACAGGTATGCTTTGGTTATGTAACTATATTCCTATTATGTTAATGTGTGTGCACAATTTAATTAGTAGTTTAAAACCTATCCATGCTGAAGTTACTCTACAAGAAGATATGTCAAAGAAATAATCAATCTTCCCAAGTTTTCTTCCACCTGCTACTTCTATAGCTTTTCTTCTTCCTACCTAATTACAACCTTTAAATAGAACTCGTGCCACATGTCGAATTTACCAAGTATCATAATTCTTCCAAGTGGTAAAGACACCTCAAGACAAATGCTGGGCATAGAAGCCACAGGGCATAAATATGCAAAGAAGTAAAAAGCTAACCTTTTCAAACAATAAGGCTTCTCTCTCACTTACCAACTTAACATTTCCCTGTATGGCCCCGGAAGATGACTGGTTAGCCAGAGACGGGTAAGATTCCTCAAGGGAGGAACAACCTAAGACAGGCACAGTCGCAGGGGGGCCATCAGGTGAGAAATTGGGGATCAACAGAGGTGAGGCTTAGAACCTCACACCCCCTGTTCTGAGAGAAATCTTCTTCATACATGGATGTTTATTGCCCTCTTCTAGCTTGGATTAACACATAGTCTACAGGCACACACCTGATCATCTACAGTTGCTCTCTTACAACACTAAACTCTGTTTTCTACCTTTATCTCGTATCTACCTACCACTTCAGCATTTTATTAAAAATAATAATAATAGAGAAATGTGGTATCCACATATAAATCAAGTTTAAAAATCAAATGAATATTCATATTTGGACTGACTGTTTATAGTTCATAATGCATGAACAAAACCGAAAGCTTCTGTGATGACTGCCCTTGCACTGTTCACCATGTAACTAATTCACTATGTAAGAATTTGTACTCCATGTAAGAACTTGTTCGTTATGCATCAGAAGATTGGAGACTGACGAAAATTAGGCTTGGGGTGGATTAATGATTGTGCATTGAGTATTGACCCCCCTATACAGAAATTTATTGTTGTTAACAACTATTTGATCGATAAATATGAGAGATGCCCTCATTAAAAAGAAAAAATATATATACACACTTCCAATTGTAAAATAAATAAGTAACCGGGATGTAATGTATAGCATAAGGAATATAGTCAAAATATTGTAACAACTTGGTATGGTGATAGCTGGTACCTAGAATTATCATGTATATAAATGTTGAATCACTGTGTTGTACACCTGAAACTAATGTAATGTAATACTGTGTGTCAACTACCCTTCAATAAAATAAAAATAAAAAAATTAAATTTGACACTATAGGGAATATAAGATGCCAGAGTGAATATAAGATATCAGAGGGCAAAAAAACAATAGAAGGTGAATTTCAATAACCGTATTAAGAGCACCTTTGAAACCAGATGCTCCGAAAAATTGTCATAAATGTACACAGTTGACGATGAAACCTCAATAAATAGAAGCAGAGGCATACTTCTCGATTTCATGTAATTTACCATGCGACTTTTCTTTCCAAGTGCTTTACGTGAAATAAAGTTAATTTTGCCTCTGGTTTGCAATTCTTATTGCAATTGTAAGTTAAATATGATTTTTTTGTGAGTGTTGCGGAGGGGGCAGCATATGCTAAATTAGGAATCCCACACTCATTGATGGTTAATTTTAGACATTCTCTTCCAATTCAAGACACCAAAACTTCTTGCTTGCTCTAGATAATAGCTTTATAACTGATCCTAAACCACCACATAGTTTTTTTTCTCCATTCACTAATTCTCTACAGGCATTCAGATGTCATTAAGATGCAATTCTCAATTTCTTCCTAGACTGAAACTATTTTGTGGTATTTAGACATAGGTTCAAATCCTTAACTGGCTTTCAAAACCCTACATAATATGCCTTGCTTCTGGCATTTTGCTTGAGTCTACTCTTATTCATAATGTTAGAGCCACAATGACTTTCTTCCAAGTTTGTCAAAGCATCAGGCATCTTCTTAAAACTTAGCACTACATTTAATCTTTGAACAACATGGGTTTGAACTGCACAGATCCACTCAAACACAGACTTTTTTCCAATAAATGCATTGGAAAATTTTTTGGAGATTTGTGACAATTTAAAAGAATTTTTTTCTTTTCTCTAGCTTATTTTAGTGTAAGAATACAGCATATAAGACACATACAAAATATGTGTTAGTCAACTATTATTGGTAAGGCTTCCAGTTGACAGTAAGCTATTAGTAGTTAAGTTCTGGGAGACTCAAAGCTATATGTGGATTTTTTTTACTGCATGAGAGTCAGTGCCCCTAACCTCTGCATTGTTTAAGTGTCAACTGTATTTCCAGGCTGTTCCCTTTACCTGGAATCATCTTCTCTCACCTCTTTTCCCAGCTAATTCCCTCTTAGTGTATATTAGCCAGAAAAAAATACCACATTTTATAACATCTTTCCTTATGTTCCTAGCCAGTTTAGATTTCTTTATTTTACTTATTTATAGCATGCTTAAATGTCCATATATTGCATAAATTATGGTTATAATTACTTCTGTAATTTTTAGTCAATGTCAGCTTTGTCTTTAGGCTATAAGTTCCATATATTGTCAGGATCTATCACACATATCAGCACACAATCACACACAATCAAATATCACAGGACAAACAAACAAGAAACCCCAGCATAAATGAGAGTCAGAAGAAAGTGAAAAGATAATGCATGGAATGGGAGAAAATATGTATGAATAATGTATCTGATATGGGAGTTCTATCCGGAATACGTATAAAAAACCTCTTACAATTCTAGAATAAAAAGACAACTCAATTAAAAAAGAATTAATGATCTACCTAGACAAGTCTCTGAAGAAGATGCATAAATGGCCATTCATTACTTTAAAAGATGCTAAACATAATTAGTCACTAGGGAAATACAAATCAAAATCACAGTAAGATAATACTTCACACTCACTAGGATGGCTATAATCAAAAAGACGGATAAAAACAAGAGTCAACTATGATACAGAACAATTGGAATTCTCACACATTGCTGGTGAAATGTAAAATGATACAACCATTTTGGAAAGAATTTTGGAAGTTTCTTAAAATATTAAACATAGAGTTAACATGTGTTGTAGCAATTTTATTCCAGATATATATGCTAAAGAAAGGAAAACAAATGGCCACGCAAAGAACTGTATGTGAATGGTTGTAGCAGCCTTAATCACAATGGGCAAAAAATTAAAACAAACCAAGTATTCATCAACTGAAGAATGGATAAACAAAATAGGACAAGTCCATTCAATGGAATATTATCTGACAATACAAAGGTATCAAATACTAACTCATGCTACAACATGCATGGATCTTGAAAATATTGGGCTAAGTGAAAGAAATGAGTCACAAGAGACCATATATTACATGAGTCTATTTGTATGAACTGCCCATAATAGGCAAATATCTAAAGGCAGAAAGTGTGTTGATGGTTGGCTAGGTCTGGGAGGAGGGGGACACAGATGTAATGTTTTGTGACTGGCTTCTCTCCTTCAGCCAATGTTCCAAGATTCACTGTCAGTGCAGCATGCGTCAGCGTGATGGAGGGGTGATGTCAGCAGAATGGCAGGTTTAAGAGTCCCCGGATCCTCCTTCCCCCTACACACTCACCATTTCAGCAACAATTCATGAACAAATGCCCTTTGTGAGAAACCAGAAACTAATTGAAAATCTTTTGCACCTAAGGAGAATGTGAAACCAGACACACCAAAGCAGGTAAGGAGATTCAGAACCCTCTGGCCGAAGACCCTGCCTCTGGCAGTGTCATGTGATCAAGAAGAAAGCCCCTGGCTCCCAGCTTCACCCAGGAAAGGGAAGGAGTTGGATCACATGCCCAGTGGCCCAGCTTTTCCGAGAGGGCTCCCCAAGTACTACAGTTGGTCTGGCCAGTCTTGGAGCTCTGACAAGTCTGGCACAGTCTCGCTGCTAAGGGAACAGAGGCAATGGCTTTGGCTAGTATATGCCATTGATTCTCCCACTGCTCAACACAGAATTAGCAGATAAAAAATCCCAGCTCTCAGCTTCTCCCTGTTGTGGGGGGAAGAGCTGATCCATGCATCCAGCACCCAGATTTCTCTGGGGCTTCCCAAAGAACTAGCATCTATTTCACCAGTCCTGGAGCTCTGAGGGTTCTGGCACAGTCTAAGCAGATGGGCGAGAATGGAGATGACAGCTTGGGCTGGGAGATGCCACAGCTTCCTCCCACCCTCCATCTGAGCTCAGCACAGAGTGATAAAAAAAAAAAACACTGCCAAGAGGTTGCCTGCTTCTCTCTGAGGAGGTTAAAGGTTGGTGGAGTCCCCCAGAACCCCTGGCCTGGCTTCCTGGTGGGGATCTTTTCCTGTACAATGTCGATCCGTGAAGACTTGTCCAACATGCAGACACCAACACAGAGAATTTTTTAAAATGGAGAACCAGGCAAAGATTCTCCAAACAAAGGAGCAAGATAAATCTCCAGAAACTGATCCTAATGAAAGAGTTATATGCTTTACCTGACAGAATTAAAAATAACTATCAAAAAGATGCTCCCCAAGGACAAGAGTACTATGTGTGAAGGAAACTTTAATGCTCCCTCTCATTAATAGTCCCATGGCTCCTGCCAGTACATGACAGTTAATTCTACAATTACTTTAGTGTACAGTCTCTTTCTTTTTTTTATCAGCCATTGTGTCCCAGGGGTTATACTGGCACTTTAGGTATCATCCTGGAGAGGAAGTTAGGCCAGGCCTAAAGGGTCACCTGTTGCCTTACAGGAGAGAAGCCTCTGAAACTTCCAAGCAGGAGGAAGTTCTAGCTCTTACTAAGGTGAATGAGTTTGCAGAGCCAAAGTCGTTAAGGGCATTTGTCCAGATGTACCTATCCCACTATCCCATATTTCAGGGTTCTGGATTTTCCCTAGCAGTAAACTGACATTAGCATAACATACATGCCTTGACTGTTTATATTTTTCTGGAGTTGTGTAACTGTTAGATGTTCAGTCTACTGCTTGTTTTTGTCTGCATTTTGACTACAGGAGAAAAGGACTCTCTCTAAGCTACCAAAGAGTTCCTTAGACCTTTACACTTAACTTTTCACTGCTTGTTAGTGGCCTTCCATTTCTGATTATTCCATGGCATCAATACAATTTAGCAATAAGCAAACAACTCTACTATTTGTAGAAATTTTCCTACCCTTATCTTTCAAATGACTGAATCATTCACCTGCAGTAGCATTCCTTTCCAACAGGATGTTCTCCCTGATCACCAGCAGTGAAATCTGGAGCAATTAGGCATCTATAGTATGCCAGGGCCTGACTGTGTTCCATCTACCACTTGCAATGGAGTCCTATTCTCCCACCAGGTGGTAAGTGAGCCAGTCACAAATCCCTATTTATCACCTGTTTTCTCAGACTACTCCCAGTACCAAGTATGTTACTTTTGGTCATCTGAGAAGTAAACACCAAGGTGGGATTAGAGTACATTCCCAGAGTGGAATACTACTCTGTAATAAAAATTTTTTTAACTGGTACATGAAACAACATAGATATATCTCTAAAACATTATTATATTATGTCAGACAGAAGATACTTAAGATAAAAGATAATACATTGTGAGATTTTATTTAAATGAAATTGAAGAATAGACAAAACTGATACTAAGTAATAGAAATGAGAATAGTCATTAGCTCTGATGGTGAATATTTACTGCAGAGCAGCCCAAGAGTAATTTTTTGTGTGAGATAAATATTCTTTAATTTGATAAGTGTGGTGGTTTCACAGATGCACACATAGAGAAAAAAATTCAATCTATACATTTAAGATTTGTTCATCTCAACATCTGTAAGTTACATTTCATAATATCTGTCACATAAACAGAATTAAAACAGATTGGTTTAGCAAAAGAATAGCAAAAACAACAACACGGTGTAAAGTAGTAATTTGGGTGGTATCCTTTCAACAGTACTAGCAATAAAAGAAAACATTTTGGCACATTGTGGAAATGATGTTATTATAGATAATATCTTGTTTTATTTCTTTACTAGGAGCCTTTTTTTTTCTCTCTTGGAGAATAACTAGCCAGCTATGTTCTTATAGCCAATATCTAGTTACATTCTCCAATGTAAGAGTAGGCCTAGGGGAAAGAACTCTAGGTTGGCTGGGCTTAATAGGTAGCTTTTTGTTTGTTTTTTTCATATTCTCCTCTCTTTTGAATTTATGTGTGTTGTATTTGTCTCTAATTTTGCCTCATGTTAAAATTACAAGACAGTGCACTATAATTAACAGTATCTTTCAATTTGCTACTTTCCTTTAAGCAAAGAAAATCTAGTTCACTAGTAAATTATTTATTAACTAGTCTCCTTTTTCTTCACACTGGGACTTGAATAAATGATCATATTTTATAAAGTATAATGTAGTTTAGAACATTTGGCTTTTAGACTACATTCTTAAAAGAATTATTCTGGCAAAGCAAAGCAATATCTATTTGTACTAAAAAAGACAGAAAGTGCAGAATGAAGAGTCCTCTTGGCAAAAAGAGAGAAAGGACGCTACACAGAAGCCACTAGATTTGAAAAGTTGCTCACCATGATTCATCATCAAGGATGTGCAGATCAAAGCTGCAATGAGATACCAGTATACACCAATGAGAACTGCTGAATTGAGAAGACTGAAAATACAAATTTTTGGTAAGGGTATGAAACAATTGTTTCTCTTATATATTAACAGTAGGAATATAAAATGTTACATCCACTTTGGAAAATAAGGCCATTTCTTAAGTAGCTAAAAATATCCAATTCATAGGTGTATGCACAATAGAAATGATAGTAAATGTCCATGCAAATGAACCTACAGGGTATTATACTAAGTGAAATAAGCCAGGCAGAGAAAGATAAATACCATATAATTTCACTTTTTTGTGGAATCTAAAAATAAAATAAAACAGAATGAACAAAACAGAAGTAGACTCATAGACACTGAGAAGTGACTGGTGGTTACCATGGGGTAGGGTTTGGGATGGGTGGGTGGGGAGGGGGAGGGGGATAAAGGGGCACAAAAATTTTTAATCATAATATAAGTTGGTCTTGGGGATGGTAGTACAGCATGGAGAATAAAGGCAATGATTCTGTAACATCTTCAACATCTATGTCAACAGATAGTAACTGTATTAGTGGGGGTGAGGATTTAATAATATGGGTAACTGTTGGACCACTGTGTAGTATACTTGAAGCCAATATAATACTGTGTATCGACTATACTTCACTGTCCATCAGCGTAGCAAAATGTTGTAGAACCACTACTTGTCTTCTCTGTGTTGTACAGCCCTCTCCTTTCTCCCACCCCCCCACACATGCTAATCTTAATACCCCCTTTTTCTCCCACCCCTTATCCATCCCTACCCACCCATCCTACCCAGTCCCTTTCCCTTTGGTAACTGTTAGTCCATTCTTGAGTTCTGTGATTCTGCTGCTGTTTTGTTCCTTCAGTTTTTCCTTTGTTCTTATACTGCACAGATGAGTGATATGATTTGGTATTTCTCTTTCTACACTTGGCTTGTTTCAATGAGCATAATACCCTCCAACTCCATCCATGTTGCTGCAAATGGTAGGATTTGCCCTTTTCTTATGGCTGAGTAGTATTCCACTGTGTATATGTACCATTTCTTCTTTAACCATTCATCTATTGATGGACATTTAGGTTGCTTCCAATTCTTGGCTATTGTAAATAGTGCTGCGATAAACATAGGGGTGCATTGGTCTTTCTCATATTGATTGCTGCATTCTAAGGTTAAATTCCTAGTAGTGGAATTCCTGGGTCAAATGCTATGTCTGTTTTGAGCATTTCGATGTACCTCCATACTGCTTTCCACAATGGTTGGACTAATTTACATTCCCATCAGCAGTGTAGGAGGGTTCCCCTTTCTTCACAGCCTCGCCAACATTTGTTGTTGTTTGTCTTTTGGATGGCAGCCATCCTTACTGGTGTGAGGTGATACTTCATTGTAGTTTTAATTTGCATTTCTCTGATAATTAGCGATGTGGAGCATCTTTTCATGTGTCTGTTGGCTATCTGTATTTCTTTTTTGGAGAACCGTCTGTTCAGTTCCTTTGCCCATTTCTTAATTGGGTTATTTGTTTTTGTTTTTTGAGGCATGTGAGCTCTTTATATATTCTGGACTTCAAGCCTTTATCGGATCTGTCATTTTCAAATATATTCTCCCATACTTTAGGGTTCCTTTTTGTTCTATTGATGGTGTCTTTTGCTGTACAGAAGCTTTTCGGCTTAATATTGTTCATTTTTGCTGTTGTTTTCCTTGCCCGGGGCGATATGTTCAAGAAGAGGTCACTCATGCTTATGTCTAAGAGGTTTTTGCCTAGGTTTTTTTCCAAGAGTTTAATGGTTTCATGACTTACATTCAGGTCTTTGATCCATTTTGAGTTTACTTTTGTATATGGGGTTAGACAATGGTCCAGTTTCATTCTCCTACATGTAGCTGTCCAGTTTTGCCAGCACCATCTGTTGAAGAGACTAGACTGTCATTTCGCCATTGTATGTCCATGGCTCATTTATCAAATATTAATTGACCATATATGTCTGGGTTAATGTCTGGATTGTCTGTTCCATTGGTCTGTGGCTGTGTTCTTGTGCCAGAAACAAATTGTCTTGATTACTATGGCTTTATAGTAGAGCTTGAAGTTGGGGAGTGAGGTTCCCCCCTACTTTATTCTTCTTTCTCATTATTGCTTTGGCTATTCGGTGTCTTTGGTGTTTCCATACGAATTTTTGAATTATTTGTTCCAGTTCATTGAAGAATGTTCCTGGTAGTTTCATAGGGATTGCATCAAATCTGTATATTGCTTTGGGCAGGATGGCCATTTTTCATGATATTAATTTTTCGTAGCCATGAGCATGGGATGCGTTTCCATCTGTTAGTGTCCCCTTTAATTTCTCCTAAGAGTGACTTGTAGTTTTCAGAGTATAACTCTTTCACTTCTCTGGTTAGGTTTATTCCTAGGTATATTTTTTTTATGCAGTTATGAATGGAGTTGTTTTCCTGATTTCTCTTTCTGTTGGTTCATTGTTAGTGAATAGGAAAGCCACAGATTTCTGTGTGTTGATTTTGTATCCTGCAACTTTGCTGTATTCCGATATCAGTTCTAGTAGTTTTGGGGTGGAGTCTTTAGGGTTTTTTATGTACAGTATCATGTCATCTGAAAATAGTGACAGTTTAACTTCTTCTTTACCAATCTCGATTCCTTGTATATCTTTGTTTTGTCTGATTGCTGTGGCTAGGACCTCCAGCACTATGTTAAATAACAGTGGGGAGAGTGGGCATCCCTGTCTAGTTCCCGATCTCAGAGGAAATGCTTTCAGCTTCTCTCTGTTCAATATAATGTTGGCTGTGGATTTTTCATAGATGGCCTTTATTGTGTTGAGGTACTTGCCCTCTATTCACATTTTGCTGAGAGTTTTTATCATGAATGGATGTTGAACTTTGTCAAATGCTTTTTCAGCATCTATGGAGATGATCATGTGGTTTTTGTCTTTCTTTCTGTTGATGTGGTGGATGATGTTGATGGACTTTCGAATGTTGTACCATCCTTGCATTCCTGGGATGAATCCCACTGTGTCATGGTGTACGATCCTTTTGATGTATTTTTGAATTCGGTTTGCTAATATTTTTTTGGGTATTTTTGCATCTATGTTCATCAGGGATATTGGTCTGTAGTTTTCTTTTTTGGTGGGGTCTTTGCCTGGTTCTGGTATTAGGGTGATGTTAGCTTCATAGAATGAGTTTGGGAGTACTCCCTCCTCTTCTATTTTCTGGAAAACTTATGAAGAATGGGTATTATGTCTTCCCTGTATGTCTGATAAAATTCCGAGGTAAGTCCATCTGGCCCAGGGATTTTGTTCTTTGGTAGTTTTTTGATTACTGCTTCAATTTCGTTGCTGGTAATTGGTCTGTTTAGATTTTCTGTTTCTTTCTGGGTCAGTCTTGGAAGGTTGTATTTTTCTAGGAAGTTGTCCATTTCTCCTAGGTTTCCCAGCTTGTTAGCATATAGGTTTTCATAGTAGTCTCTAATAATTCTTTGTATTTCTGCGGGGTCCGTCGTGATTTTTCCTTTCTCGTTTCTGATGCTGTTGATTTGTGTTGACTCTCTTTTCCTCTTAATAAGTCTGGCTAGAGGCTTATCTATTTTGTTTATTTTCTCAAAGAACCAGCTCTTGGTTTCATTTATTTTTGCTATTGTTTTATTCTTCTCAATTTTATTTATTTCTTCTCTGACCTTTATAATGTCCCTCCTTCTGCTGACCTGTGGCCTCCTTTGTTCTTCTTTTTCCAATTTCGATAATTGTGACATTAGACCATTCATTTTGGATTGTTCTTCCTTTTTAACGTATGCATGGATTGTTGTACACTTTCCTCTTAAGACTGCTTTTGCTGTTTCCCACAGAAGTTGGGGCTTAGTGTTGTTGTTGTCATTTGTTTCCATATATTGCTGGATCTCCATTTTGATTTGGTCATTGATCCATTGATTATTTAGGAGCGTGTTTTTAAGCCTCCATGTGTGTGAGCCTTTTTGCTTTCTTTGTACATTTTATTTCTAGTTTTATACCTTTGTGGTCTGAAAAGTTGGTTGGTAGGATTTCCATCTTTTGGAATTTACTGAGGCTCTTTTTGTGGCCTAGTATGTGGTCTATTCTGGAGAATGTTCCATGTGCATTTGAGAACAATGTGTATCCTGTTGCTTTTGGATGTAGAGTTCTGTAGATGTCTATTAGGTCCATCTGTTCTACTGTGTTGTTTAGTGCCTCTGTGTCCTTACTTATTTTCTGCCTCGTGGATCTATCTTTTGGAGTGAGTTGTTTGCTGAAGTCTCCTAGAATGAATGCATTGCATTCTATTTCCTCCTTTAGTTCTGTTAGTATTTGTTTCAGGTATGTTGTTGCTCCTGTATTGGTAGCATATATATTTATAATGGTTACATCCTCTTGCTGGACAGAGCCCTTTATCATTATGTAATGTCCTTCTTTGTCTTTTGTTGCTTTCTTTATTTTGAAGTCTGTTTTGTCTGATAACAGAATCGCAACACCTGCTTTCTTCTCTCTGTTATTTGCATTAAAGATCTTTTTCCATCCCTTGACTTTAAGTCTGTGCATGTCTCTTGGTTTGAGGTGAGTCTCTTGTAAGAAGCATATGGATGGATCTTGCTTTTTTATCCATTCTATTACTCTTTGTCTTTTGATTGGTGCATTCAGTCCGTTTGCATTTAGGGTGATTATTGAAAGGTATGAACTTATTGCCATTGCAGGATTTAAGTTTGTGGTTACCAAAGGTTCAGGGTTAGCTTCTTTACTATCTTACTGTCTAACTTAACTTGCTTGTTGAGCTATTATAAACACGGTCTGATGATTCTTTATTTCTCTCCCTTCTTATTCCTCCTCCTCCCTTCTTCATATGTTGGGTGTTTTGTTCTGTGCTCTTTTTAGCAGTGCTTCCATCTAGAGCAGTCCCTGTAGGATGTCCTGTTGAGGTGGTTTGTGGGAGGGAAATTCCCTCAACTTTTGCTTGTCTGGGAATTGTTTAATCCCTCCTTCATATTTAAATGATATTCGTGCTGGATACAGTAATCTTGGTCGAGTCCTTTCTGTTTCATTGCATTAAGGCATTAAGTATATCATGCCATTCTCTTCTGGCCTGTAGGGTTGCTGTTGAGAAGTCTGATGATAGCCTGATGTGTTTTTCTTTGTAGGTAACCTTTTTTCTCTCTCTGGCTGCTTTTAATACTTTGTCCTTGTCTTTGATCTTTGCCATTTTAATTATTATGTGTCTTGGTGTTGCCCTCCTTGGATCCCTTGTCATTAGAGTTCTGTATTTCTTCCCCTAGTTTGGGGAAGTTTTCAGCAATTATTTCTTCAAAGACACCTTCTATCCCTTTTTCTCTCTCTTCTTCCTCTGGTATCCCTATAATGCATATATTGTTCCATTTCGATTGGTCACTCAGCTCTCTTAAAATTCTTTCATTCCTGGAGGTCCTTTTATCTCTCTCTGCATCAGCTTCTCTGTGTTCCTGTTCTCTGTTTTCTAGTCCATTAATGGTCTCTTGCATCTCGTCCATTCTGTTTTGAAGTCCTTCCAGAGATTGTTTTATTTCTGTATTCTCCTTCCTTAGTTCTTGCGCATTTCTCTGCATGTCCATCAGCATGGTTATGGCTTTTGTTTTGAATTCTTTTTCAGGAACACTGGTTAAATCTTTCACCCCAGGTTCCTTCTCAGGTAAGATGTAGCAGATGCCGAAGCTGTCTGGGTTAGTCTTGTCTGGATCATATTTTTTTGCCTTTTCATGTTGACAGGTGCTATTGACTGTCAGCTGGGAGGGCCAAACTTTTCACTTGCTACTGGCCTTTCTTTACTGGGACAACTGCGACCCCTAGTGGCGTGTGTTCTGTAATTGCGTGTAGACTGGTTCTTTGTGTCTTGCCCGGCCAGAATGAAGGAATTTCCCTTTCCGTGGGCATGGTATGTCTTAGGCTGCTTCTCTGCTTTCACAGCACCCGGAGGGGTAATGGACAGGGGGGTGTTTGGCTGTTTACCTCTGTGAGGGGTCTCAGAGCTGTTGCCCAGGGGGTTAGTGCACCCGGTTTTCCCTGTAATTTCCAGCCACTGGGCTGTGACCTGTGTTATTTCCGTTCAGCTGTTATGTCCCTGTCCCTTTAAGACTTTCATAAAGCACTCGCTTTTCTTTACCACAGGGGCATCAGCTTCGGAACCCGCTCAGAGGTCTTGCTGCCCTATATCCCTAGTTTACAGCCCTCCACGCATGCACTGTGTCTGTGCTCTGGTGCGGGTGGCTGGGGCTGGGTGTTTAGCAGTCCTGGACTCCCTCTCCCTTCCACTGGGAACTGGAAGGAAGCGTGCTCCGGTCAAGCCGGGCCGGGGATTGTATCTTACCCCTTTCTCCAGGCGCTGGGCTCTCGCACGTGTGGCTGTAGTCAGGCTGTTGTCCTGTGTCTTCTGGTCTCTCTTTTAGGATTAGTTGTATTTGTTGTATTTTCAAAAATATATATGTTTTTTGGAGGATATTCCCACTGTCCTACTCATGTCGCCATGTTGGCTCTGCCTCCTCTATTCTATGTAATTTTTAGGAGAAATCATTACCCAAAAATTTGAAAGACAGTCTAACTCATGATAGGACTTAATTAATTGCTTTCTTTACAACACTTACGTAGCATTGAGATAAAAACAATGCCTCAGTTACTGTACATAAGAGTCTACTTACTTTTATTTTTTTTCTTCCTAAATCAATTCCTGACCATAATTCATTCTCTTCAGTCACTCACTCTAAATGTGCTTACTATTTTCCTATAAATATGCCAATTTCCTTATAAATATTAAATTTTGTTTTATGAATGTATGTGACTTAATTTACATAAATGTTACCCTGTTCTCTTCCTCTGAATACAATTCATATTGTTTTATAGAGAGAGAGTTCATTACTTTCAAAGTGCTATTATTATGTAGTATCAATAAGCTTACTTTACTATTTCCCAAATTATGTACAGCTAACCTACGTCCAATTTCCTATTGCCATAAACAATTTCATGATTAATATTTCTGCTTAATAGCCTATGTATATTTGTATAAGATTTTCTTTAAGATAAACACCTAGAAGAAAAAATAACTAAATAATAAGGTATTTACACACTTAAATTCAGTAAGTAGTACAAATTACTTTCCAGACTGATTCTGTCTACTTTCAACTGCAGGGCAAGGGTAACCATCGCTCATGTCCCCAGTAAAAAATTTAACATTATTAGTCTAAGTTTTTATTCCCATATAAAATAATATCTTCTTGCTTTGATTTGTTCTTTTTCTGATTACCAGTGTATTTGGAGAATCCCTTACTTATAAGCTATTCAAGCTTTAGGTTCTTTGAATTACATTTTTAAAACTTTGGCTCACTTAAAATCAGTTTTCTGTGCTTCCTCTTATTGATTTGCATACTGTACGTCGGCACTGGTCAATATAGTGGCTATTACCACATATAGCTATTTATATGTTAATTTAAATGAAATAAATAAAATTGAAATTTTAGTTCCTCACATTTGCCTCACTCCAAGTGTTCAATAGCTGTATATAGATAGTGACTTTCATGTGGGACAAGACGGATATAAAATATTTTCATCATCATAGAAAGTTTTACTGGACAGCAGTTATCTAGATAATATGTCCTTCTCAATTTAATATATTACAAATATTTTTTTGAATATGTCATTTGTTACTTTGGTCTCTAATTCTTTTCATTAAACAAATTTTTTTTACTATTTGAATTCTGATATCTATTAAAAAGTAGCTGTTTAGCTCATTTTTTAAAGATTTGTTTATAAGATATCCTTCCTCAACCATAAGTTGAACTTTGATAATAAGTTAAAGACTACCTCAGTGTGTTTTTGCTAAAAGAATATAATTTTCAAAATGAGGAAATCAATATTAGTAAAGCATGAATATTTAATCAGTTGGTCTTATCTGGTTTTTGCCAATGATCTGCATAATGTCTTTTTAAAAGAAAAAAACATCTGGTCCAGAACCTATCCAGGATCATAAGTTATATTTCATTGCCATGTCTTTCTATGATTCTTAATCTTCAACAATTCCTCAATCTTTCTTTAACTTTCATGCCACACCTCACGTTTAAGTAACCCATCTATTGTTTAGTGGTTTGTTTCCTGTGTTGTATTCTGCACAAATGTACAGAAATGTGGTCCCCTCCTCCCTTACGTTTCTACAAAAGGTAGCTTACTATGGACATTATTTGGATCTTTTCATTTAGCCATGTATCCTGGAAATACAAGTCATATAACCTCCACATCACATCATAAAGATCTCCATTCTTTTTTTATTTTATTTTATTTTTTTATTGAAGGGTAGTTGACAACAGTATTGCATTACATTAGTTTCAGGTGTACAACACAGTGATTCAACATTTATATACATGATAATTCTAGGTACCAGCTATCACCATACCAAGTTGTTACAATATTTTGACTATATTCCTTATGCTATACATTACATCCCGGTTACTTATTTATTTTACTTTTACAATTGGAAGTGTGTTTATATATATATATATATATATTTTGTGAGGGCATCTCTCATATTTATTGATCAAATAGTTGTTAACAACAATAAATTTCTGTATAGGGGGGTCAATACTCAATGCACAATCATTAATCCACCCCAAGCCTAATTTTCGTCAGTCTCCAATCTTTTGATGCATAACGAACAAATTCCTACATGGAGTACAAATTCTTACACAGTGAATAAGTTACATGGTGAACAGTGCAAGGGCAGTCATCACAAAAGCTTTCGGTTTTGTTCATGCATTATGAACTATACACAGTCAGTTCAAATATGAACATTCATTTGATTTTTAAACTTGATTTATATGTGGATACCACATTTCTCTATTATTATTATTTTTAATAAAATGCTGAAGTGGTAGGTAGATATGAGATAAAGGTAGAAAACCGAGTTTAGTGTTGTAAGAGAGCAAATGTAGATGATCAGGTGTGTGCCTGTAGACTATGTGTTAATCCGAGCTAGACGAGGGCAATAAACATCCATGTATGCAGATTTCTCTCAGAACATGAGGGGGGAGGTTCTAAGCCTCACCTCTTCTGCTCCCCATTTTCTCACCAGATGGCCCCCTGCGATTGTGCCTGTCTTAGGTTGTTCCTCCCTTGAGGAATCTTACCCGTCTCTGGCTAACCAGTCATCTTCCGGGGCCATACAGGGAAATGTTAAGTTGGTAAGTGAGAGAGAAGCCTTATTGTTTGAAAAGGTTAGCTTTTTACTTCTTTGCATATTTATGCCCTGTGGCGTCTATGCCCAGCATTTGTCTTGAGGTGTCTTTACCACTTGGAAGAATTATGATACTCGGTAAATTCGACATGTGGCACGAGTTCTATTTAAAGGCTGTGATTAGGTAGGAAGAAGAAAAGCTATAGAAGTAGCAGGCAGAAGAAAACCTGGGAAGATTGATTATTTCTTTGACATATCTTCTTGTAGAGTAACTTCAGCATGGATACGTTTTAAACTACTAGTTAAAATTGTGCACACCCATTAACATAATAGGAATATAGTTACCTAACCAAAGCATACCTGTAATTACCAGCCATCTCCAGTGAAACCAAGAAAACCAGTTAGGCACCCCAGGCATTTGTGAAAACTTATCTATGATATGGTGGCTATTGTCCGACTGAACTTAAACAGTCTGAGAGAATTCAGATAAACTAGAACAACCCATTCCTGGGGACTGTTCATATCCCATATGTTCCTTTAGCGATAAATAGTCTGTGGCTGTAAGATTTTGGAGTGCTACAATTTGCACCTTTCCCAATTCTTGGTTGAGTTCCAACAGCATAGATCCAGTCCAATTTTTGTTTTACTGTATGCCCAGGCCACCTTAGATATCTCCTTCATCATTCCCATGGCAAGTCCAGGAACCGGTGGGATGAGTGCATCTACACCTGTGACAGTGCGTGGATCTTTGTTGGAGTTTTTTTTTTTTTTTTTTGCTGATCATCTTCTGTCATGAGTCTTCCCGAGAGTGCTGATTTTGGAAGATCTTTTTCATATCGTATCTTAGTTCATTTTCGGGGTGGCCAAATTAGGCTTTGATCCTCTGTATAAACACAAAGAGACCCCTTGCCCACACTTTCATATGCCCTTTATATCATTGTGTAGAACTCATTAGAGGTCACCACATAGGAACTGCTATTTTTTTTTAATCATTAATCTACACTTACATGATGAATACTTTGTTTACTAGGCTCTCCCCTGTACCAGGTCCTCTGTATATACTCCTTTACAGTCACTGTCCATCAGCGTCGCAAACTGTTGTAGAATCACTACTTGTCTTCTCTGTGTTGTACAGCCCTCCCCTTTCTCCCACCCCGCTATGGATGCTAATCTTAATACCCCTCTTTTTCTGCCCCCCCTTATCCCTCCCTACCCACCCATCCTCCCCAGTCCCTTTTCCTTTGGTACCTGTTAGTCCATTCTTGAGTTCTGTGATTCTGTTGCTGTTTTGTTCCTTCAGTTTTTCCTTTGTTCTTATATTCCACAGATGAATGAAATCATTTGGTATTTCTCTTTCTCTGCTTGGCTTGTTTCACTGAGCATAATACCCTCCAGCTCCATCCATGTTGCTGCAAATGGTTGGATTTGCCCTTTTCTTTTTTTTTTTTTTTTTTTTTTAGATAATTATTTTTTATTGAAGGGTAGTTGACACACAGTATTACATTACATTAGTTTCAGGTGTACAACACAGTGATTCAACATTTATATACATGATAATTCTAAGTACCAGCTATCACCATACCAAGTTGTTACAATATTTTGACTATATTCCTTATGCTATACATTACATCCCGGTTGCTTATTTATTTTACAATTGGAAGTGTGTACTTTTTCTTGGTTGTTGTTGTTAGGGCATCTCTCATATTTATTGATCAAATGGTTGTTAACAACAATAAAATTCTGTATAGGGGAGTCAATGCTCAATGCACAATCACTAATCCACCCCAAGCCTAATTTTCGTCAATCTCCAATCTTCTGAAGCATAACGAACAAGTTCTTACATGGAGAACAAATTCTTACATAGTGAATAAGTTACATGGTGAACAGTACAAGGGCAGTCATCACAGAAACTTTTGGTTTTGCTCATGCATTATGAACTATAAACAGTTCAAATATGAATACACATTTGATTTTTATACTTGATTTATATGTGGATACCACATTTCTCTCTTTATTATTTTTAATAAGATGCTGAAGTGGTAGGTAGATACAACATAAAGGTAGAAAACATAGTTTAGTGTTGTAAGAGAGCAAATGTAGATGATCAGGTGTGTGCCTGTAGACTATGTGTTAATCCAAGCTAGACAAGGGCAATAAAACATCCACATATGCAGAAGATTTCTCTCAGAACAGGGGGGGTGAGGTTCTAAGCCTCACCTCTGTTGATCCCCAATTTCTCACCTGATGACCCCCCTGCGACTGTGCCTGTCTTAGGTTGTTCCTCCCTTGAGGAATCTTACCCGTCTCTGGCTAACCAGTCATCTTCCGGGGCCATACAGGGAAATGTTAAGTTGGTAAGTGAGAGAGAAGCCTTATTGTTTGAAATGGATAGCTTTTTATTTCTTTGCATATTTATGCCCTGTGGCTTCTATGCCCAGCATTTGTCTTGAGGTATCTTTACCACTTGGAGGAGTTATGATACTCGGTAAATTTGATATGAGGCACGAATTCTATTTAAGAATTCGTTGTAATTAGGAAGGAAGAAGAAAAGCTATAGAAGTAGCAGGCGGGAGAAAACATGGGAAGATTGATTATTTCTTTGACATATCTTCCTGTAGAGTAACTTCAGCATGTATAGATTTTAAGCTACTACTTAAATTGCGCACACACATTAACATAATAGGAGTATAGTTACATAACCAAAGCATACCTGTAATTACCAGCCATCTCCAGTGAAACCAAGAAAACCAGTTAGGCACCCTAGGCATTTGTGAAAACTTATCAATGATATGATGGTTATTATCTAACTGAATTTGAATAGTTTGAGAAAAATCAGACAAATTAAAACAACCCATTCCTGGGCACTGTTCACATCCCATATGTTCTTTTAACAGTAAATAGTCTGTAGTTGTAAGATTTTGGAGCGCTACAATTTGCACTTCTCCTAATTCTTGGTTGAGTTCCAACAGTATAGATCCAGTCAAATTTGTTGTTTTACTGTATGCACAGGCCAGCTTAGATATCTCCTTCATTCCCATGGCAAATCCAGGAGCTGGTGGGATGAGTGCATCTACAGCTGTAGCAGTGCGTGGATCTTTGTTGGGGTTTTTTGATGATCATCTTCTGGCATGAGTCTTCCCGAGAGTGCTGATGTTGGAAGTTCTCTTTTATATCGTTTCTTAGTTCATTTTCGGGGTAGCCAAATTAGGCTTTGATCCTCTGTATAAACACAAACAGACCCTTTGCCTACACTTTTATATGTCCTTTATATCATTGTGTAGAACTCATTAGAGGTCACCACATAGGAACTGCACTTTTTTTTTTTAATCATTAATCTACACTTACATGACGAATACTTTGTTTACTAGGCTCTCCCCTATACCAGGTCCCCCCTATATACTCCTTTACAGTCACTGTCCATCAGCGTAGCAACCTGTTGTAGAATCACTACTTGTCTTCTCTGTGTTGTACAGCCCTCCCCTTTCTCCCACCCCGCTATGGATGCTAATCTTAATACCCCTCTTTTTCTGCCCCCCCTTATCCCTCCCTACCCACCCATCCTCCCCAGTCCCTTTCCCTTTGGTACCTGTTAGTCCATTCTTGAGTTCTGTGATTCTGCTGCTGTTTTGTTCCTTCAGTTTTTCCTTTGTTCTTATACTCCACAGATGAGTGAAATCATTTGGTATTTCTCTTTCTCTGCTTGGCTTGTTTCACTGAGCAAAATACCCTCCAGCTCCATCCATGTTGCTGCAAATGGTTGGATTTGCCCTTTTCTTATGGCTGAGTAGTATTCCATTGTGTATATGTACCAAATCTTCTTTATCCATTCATCTATCGATGGACATTTAGGTTGCTTCCAATTCTTGGCTATTGTAAATAGTGCTGCTATAAACATAGGGGTACATTGGTCTTTCTCATACTTGATTGCTGCATTCTTAGGGTAAATTCCTAGGAGTGCAATTCCTGGGTCAAATGGTATGTCTGTTTTGAGCATTTTGATGTACCTCAATAAGGCTTTCCACAATGGTTGAACAAGTTTACATTCCCACCAGCAGTGTAGGAGGGTTCCCCTTTCTCCACAGCCTCGCCAACATTTGTTGTTGTTTGTCTTTTGGATGGCAGCCATCCTTACTGGTGTGAGGTGATACCTCATTGTAGTTTTAATTTGCATTTCTCTGATAATTAGCGATGTGGAGCATCTTTTCATGTGTCTGTTGGCCATCTGTATTTCTTTTTTGGAAAACCATCTGTTCAGTTCCTCAGCCCATTTTTTAATTGGGTTATTTGTTTTTTGTTTGTTGAGGCGTGTGAGCTCTTTACATATTCTGGAAGTCAAACAGTTATCGGATGTGTCATTTTCAAATATATTCTCCCATACTGTAGGGTTCCTTTTTGTTCTATTGATGGTGTCTTTTGCTGTACAGAAGCTTTTCAGCTGAATATAGTCCCACTTGTTCATTTTTGCTGTTGTTTTCCTTGCCCGAGGAGATATGTTCAAGAAGAGGTCACTCATGTTTATGTCTTAGAGGTTTTTGCCTATGTTTTCTTCCAAGAGTTTAATGGTTTCATGACTTACATTCAGGTCTTTGATCCATTTTGAGTTTACTTTTGTATATGGGGTTAGACAATGGTCCAGTTTCATTCTCCTACATGTAGCTGTCCAGTTTTGCCAGCACCATCTGTTGAAGAGACTGTCATTTCACCATTGTATGTCCATGGCTCCTTTATCAAATATTAATTGACCATATATGTCTGGGTTGATGTCTGGATTCTCTAGTCTGTTCCATTGGTCTGTGGCTCTGTTCTTGTGCCAGTACCAAATTGTCTTGATTACTATGACTTTATAGTAGAGCTTGAAGTTGGGGAGTGAGATCCCCCCTACTTTATTCTTCTTTCTCAGGATTGCTTTGGCTATTCGGGCTCTTTGGGGTTTCCATATGAATTTTTGAATTATTTGTTCCAGTTCATTGAAGAATGTTGCTGGTAGTTTCATAGGGATTGCATCAAATCTGTATATTGCTTTGGGCAGGATGGCCATTTTGACGATATTAATTCTTACTAGCCACGAGCATGGGATGCGTTTCCATCTGTTAGTGTCCCCTTTAATTTCTTTTAAGATTGACTCGTAGTTTTCAGAATATAAGTCTTTCACTTCTTTGGTTAGGTTTATTCCTAGGTTTTTTATTTTTTTTGATGCAATTGTGAATGGAGTTGTTTTCCTGATTTCTCTTTCTATTGGTTCATTGTTGGTGTATAGTAAAGCCACAGATTTCTGTGTGTTGATTTTGTATCCTGCAACTTTGCTCTATTCCGATATCAGTTCTAGTAGTTCTGGGGTGGAGTCTTTAGGGTTTTTTATGTACAGTATCATGTCATCTGCAAATAGTGACAGTTTGACTTCTTCTTTACCAGTCTGGATTCCTTGTATTTTTTTGTTTTGTCTCATTGCCGTGGCTAGGACCTCCAGTACTATGTTAAATAACAGTGAGGAGAGTGGGCATCCCTGTCTAGTTCCCGATCTCAGCGCAAATACTTTCAGCTTCTCGCTATTCAATATAATGTTGGCTGTCGGTTTTTCATAGATGGCCTTTATTATGTTGTGGTACTTGCCCTCTATTCCCATTTTGCTGAGAGTTTTTATCATGAATGGATGTAGAACTTTGTCAAATGATTTTTCAGCATCTATGGTGATGATCATGTGGTTTTTGTCTTTCTTTTTGTTGATGTGGTGGATGATATTGATGGACTTTCGAATGTTGTGCCATTCTTGCATCCCTGGGATGAATCCCACTTGGTCATGGTGTACGATGGTTTTGATGTATTTTTGAATTCGGTTTGCTAAAGTTTTGTTGAGTATTTTTGCGTCTACGTTCATCAGGGATATTGGTCTGTAGATTTCTTTTTTGGTGGTGTCTTTGCCTGGTTTTGGTATTAGGGTGATATTAACTACATAGAATGAATTTGGGAGAATCCCCTCGTCTTCTATTTCTTGGAAAACTTTAAGGAGAATGGGTATTATGTCTTCCCTGTATGTCTGATAAAATTCCGAGGTAAATCCATCTGGCCCGGGGGTTTTGTTCTTTGGTAGTTTTTTGATTACCGCTTCAATTTCATTGGTGGTAATTGGTCTGTTTAGATTTTCTGTTTCTTTCTGGGTCAGTCTTGGAAGGTTGTATTTTTCTAGGAAGTTCTCCATTTCTCCTAGGTTTCCCAGCTTGTTAGCATATAGATTTTCATAGTATTCTCTAATAATTCTTTGTATTTCTGTGGGGTCCGTCGTGATTTTTCCTTTCTCATTTCTGATACTGTTGATTTGTGTTGACTCTCTTTTCCTCTTAATAAGTCTGGCTAGAGGCTTATCTATTTTGTTTATTTTCTCGAAGAAGCAGCTCTTGGTTTCATTGATTTTTCCTATTGTTTTATTCTTCTCAATTTTATTTATTTCTTCTCTGATCTTTATTATGTCCCTCCTTCTGCTGACCGTAGGCCTCATTTGTTCTTCTTTTTTCAATTTCGACATTAGACCTTTCATTTGGGATTGCTCTTCCTTTTTTCAATATGCTTGGATTGCTATATACTTTCCTCTTAAGACTGCTTTTGCTGTGTCCCACAGAAGTTGGGGCTTAGTGTTGTTGTTGTCATTTGTTTCCATGTATTGTTGGATCTCCATTTTGATTTGGTCATTGATCCATTGATTATTTAGGAGCGTGTTGTTTAGTCTTCATGTGTTTATTAGCCTTTTTGCTTTCTTTGAACAGTTTATTTCCAGTTTAATGCCTTTGTGGTCTGAAATGTTGGTTGGTAGGGTTTCAATCTTTTGGAATTTACTTAGGCTCTTTTTGTGTCCTACTATGTGGTCTATTCTGGAGAATGTTCCATGTGCACTTGAGAAGAATGTGTATCCTGTTGCTTTTGGATGTAGAGTTCTGTAGATGTCTATTAGGTCCATCTGTTCTAGTGTGTTGTTCAGTGCCTCTGTGTCCTTACTTATTTTCTGTCTGGTGGATCTGTCCTTTGGAGTGAGTGGTGTGTTGAAGTCTCCTAGAATGAATGAATTGCATTCTATTTCCTCCTTTAGTTCTATTAACATTTGTTTCAGGTATGTTGGTGCTCCTGTATTGGGTGCATATATATTTATAATGGTTATATCCTCTTGATGGACTGAGCCCTTTATCATTATGTAATGTCCTTCTTTGTCTTTTGTTACTTTCTTTATTTTGAAGTCTGTTTTGTCTGATACCAGAATTGCAGCACCTGCTTTCTTCGCTCTGTTGTTTGCTTGAAATATATTTTTCCATCCCTTGACTTTAAGTCTGTGCGTGTCTTTGGGTTTGAGATGAGTCTCTTGTAAGCAGCAGATGGATGGATCTTGCTTTTTTATCCATTCTATTAGTCTGTGTCTTTTGATTGGTTCATTCAGTCCATTTACATTTAGGGTGATTATTGAAAGGTATGAATTTATTGCCTTTGCAGGCTTTAAGTTTGTGGTTACCAAATGTTTAGGGTTAGCTTCTTTACTATCTTACTGTCTAACTTAACTCGCTTGTTGAGCTATTATAAACACAGTCTGATGATTCTTTATTTCTCTCCCTTCTTATTCCTCCTCCTCCCTTCTTCATATGTTGGGTGTTTTGTTGTGTGCTCTTTTTAGGAGTGCTCCCATCTAGAGCAGTCCCTTTAGGATGCCCTGTAGAGGTGGTTTGTGGGAGGGAAATTCCCTCAACTTTTGCTTGTCTGGGAATTGTTTAATCCCTCCTTCATATTTAAATGATATTCGTGCTGGATACAGTAGTCTTGGTTCGAGGCTCTTCTGTTTCATTGCATTAAGTGCATCATGCCATTCTCTTCTGGCCTGTAGGGTTTCTGTTGAGAAGTCTGATGATAGCCTGATGGGTTTTCCTTTGTAGGTAACCTTTTTTTTCTCTCTGGCTGCCTTTAATACTTTGTCCTTGTCTTTGATTTTTGCCATTTTAATTATTATGTGTCTTGGTGTTGCCCTCCTTGGATCCCTTGTCATGGGAGTTCTGTGTACCTCTGTGGTCTGAGAGGCTATTTCTTCCCCTAGTTTGGGGAAATTTTCAGCAATTATTTCTTCAAAGACATTTTCTATCCCCTTTTCTCTCTCTACTTCTTCTGGAATACCTATGATTCTTATATTGTTCGTTTTCGATTGTTCACTCAGCTCTCTTCAAATTCTTTCATTCCTGGAGATCCTTTTATCTCTCTCTGCATCAGCTTCTCTGTGTTCCTGTTCTCTGTTTTCTAGTCCATTAATGGTCTCTTGAATCTCGTCCATTCTGTTTTGAAGTCCTTCCAGAGCTTGTTTTATTTCTGAATTCTCCTTCCGTAGTTCTTGTGTATTTCTCTGCAAGTCCATCAGCATGGTTATGACTTTTGTTTTGAATTCTTTTTCAGGAAGACTGGCTAAATCTATCTCCCCAGGTTCCTTCTCAGGGGAAGATGTAGCAGATGCCGAAGCTGTCTGGGTTAGTCTTGTCTGGATCATATTTTTTTGCCTTTTCATGTTGACAGGTGCTATTGACTGTCAGCTGGGAGGGCCAAACTTTTCACTTGCTACTGGCCTTTCTTTACTGGGACAACTGCGACCCCTAGTGGTTTGTGTTGAGTAATTGCGTGTAGAGTGGGTCTTTTTGTCTTGCCTGGCCGGAAGGGAGAAATTTCCCTTTCTGTGGGCGGAATTTGTCTCAGGCTGCTTCTCTGCTTTCGCAGCGCCCGGTGGGGTAATGGATGGGGGGACTGCTTGACTGTTTACCTCCGTGAGTGGTCTCAGAGCTGTTGCCCAGGGGGTTAGTGCACCAGTTTTTCCCTGTAATTTCCAGCTGCTGTACTGTGACCTGTGTTGTTTCCGTCAAGCTGTTAAGTCCCTGTCCCTTTAAGACTTTCAAAAAGCCCCCGCTTTTGTCACAGGGGCATCAGCTTCGGCACCCGCTCAGATGTCTTACTCCCTGTTCCCCCAGTATCGAGGGCCCTCTGCCCACGCACTGCGTCTGTGCTCTGGTGGGGGTGGCTGGTGCTGGGTGTTCAGCAGCCCTGTGCTCCGTCTCCCTCCCGCTCTGCCTATTCTTCTCCTGCCAGGAGCTGGGGGGATGGGCGCTCGGGTCCCGCAGGGCCGGGGTTGTATCTTACCCCTTTCACCAGTCGCTGGGTTCTCGCTGGTGTAGCTGCAGTCTGGCCACTGTCACCTGCGTCTTCTGGTCTCTCTTTTAGGGCTAGTTGTGTTTGTTGTATTTTCAAAAGTATATATGTTTTTGGGAGGAGATTCCCACTGTCCTACTCATGCTGCCATGTTGGCTCCGCCTCTCAAAGATCTCCATTCTTAAACACAATTGTGGTTTCAAATATTCTAACAAATGTAATATGAAAGGAAAATAGAAAAGGATCATAATTTTAAGGCTCTCTGGCATCCTGTCACCCAACCCTGGCAAGCCCTCAATTACCTGGAACTAAAGTGTCCATGTCAGATCAGCACTACATCTGCTTCAGCAGGATATTCTCATACATTTCACTGCAGTGTCTCAGTCACTCACTTTCTTCTCATTTCTGTGTCATCGCTGGGTTGGACCTCTATTAAAGAGTGCATATCCTCTAATAGATTGATGTCTACTTGTCAGGAACATGTCATTCCTTCCTTTTCACAGATTAAGATGTAATAATATTTTATATGAATTTGTTACTCATTCTTCTGCTGGGTGAGGTTTTATCCATTCTACAATGGATTTAAAATACAAACACTGAAAAATTTCTCCCAACCTCTCCCATCCCCTTTTAGAATGATTGGACAAAGAGGGATTGAACCACATTCCACTTCCATGGGTAACGTCTAATCACAACTTCCCTGGGGTTGTGGGGTAAGGAAGTGACATATTTCTGCTTTCATATTTGAGGTCACTGGAAATCATTTTATATATATATCAAACCTCTATGTTTTTTGACTTCTTAAAAACTTTTGAACACCTCCACATTTTGAAAAGTCCATTAGAGTAAGTATGCCTTGCCAATTAAGAATTTTTTTGAAAAGATATATTTTCCAACCACCCTCACTGCCAAGGTGCAGATATATGACTCACCTTCCATCCATCGGATATATCTAGATCTTTATTTGACAATTAGTCATATAAATAATAAGGCTAGAATTCATAATTCATTTTGTTGGATTTGGTAATTCATTTTACTGGCACAAGTAGCAACAAAGTTTATCTAATCTGATCATTTTACAACCAAAAAATTAAAAATTAGTGGTCTGATAGCCAACTTGAAGACAAGAGAAGAAATCAAGCCACCAAATCTACAAATGTCTCTTATCTGAATACTGGGGATAACTTTATCTGTCATGTTCAAACTATCATTGATGTTAAAAGATCAAACCATCACAAAACACTTCTTTGTGAAGCATTATTCCCTCAACAGTCATAATTCCCATTAGAATCACCAGAATTGAATTTTCCAACACTTATTGAACACCGTCTAATACTAACAGAAACTGTATTAGGAAGTCCCCAGGTTGGAGTTTACATATACTAGTGATTTGTTACTTCTTAAGGAACTATGAATACAAAAGACTCTGGGCCATCTAGATAGTTGCCCATCTGATCTCATTGCCTCTAACTCCTTCTGAACTGGTAAGCAGAGACATTGCAAACATAAAATGTCAATGTATTTGCCTCTTACAGCTCATACAAAATAGTAAATATTAACTGCATTTGTTATAATCAGTCATGAAAAAGCAAAGTCTCAAGTTTGGGAAAATGTGTCACAGCTTATGAAAAATGGGCCAGAAAGAGAATAATACTCACACTTACAAATATTAAGATTGTTTATGTGAAGTTTCTAATTTAGAGTCTGGCAAATAGCAGAACCACAATAAATCATTGCTGAGAGGCTGGGAAGAATAAAGAAGTGCTTAAAAAAGATAAGTATGTGTTAGACAAAAGTACAAACCTGTCTTGTACTAAGAAACTGCCTAAACCCAAGAAATGAGATCACTTGGATTCAGCTTTACTCCAGTGACCCTTCCCATTATTATCTCTGATTCTCTGTGCTTGGATTCCCTTGTATTGTGTGATCTGCTCAATAGCCCTCTCCAATTCATCTCCTTAGCAGCAGGGGCAAAAATTCAATACCCACTGTCTCGTTATTGTAAATTGGGCTGGAAAACAAAGGAATGAAATGGAGCTCTGGAAAAACTGGCTAGGTCAAAGTAAGGAGAACAATTTGGACCTTACCATTTATCCAAGAAATAAGGAAAACAATGGGAGGTAAGGAATCAATAAATGAGCAACAAAATGTTTGTAGTTGTGGGTGCAGAGGGTGTGGGTGATGACAGTTATTAGGAGTGAAGAAGTACTCATGAGGAAAGTGACTGAGGAATCCTGACAGCTGACAAGTGTTAGCTCCTTCTTATGAAATTATGAATTTAGAAGTAAGGAGTTAATTCTTGCTTTTTTTTTTTTCAAAATACACTGTAAAACACAGACTCTTGAGGGGCTGAGCAGGGCCACCTAAACTGACCAGAAACAGATGGTAGAGTCAGTGCCCTCACTCCACAGAGCTATCCAGGATGGATATTTGATCAGGAAAGCAGACTCCTTTTTAACAGGAAAGCACACATCTGTTTGAATCCCTGCTCTGGAAATCTTATCTCTGTCCCAGAATTTACAGAGGACTGATACACATTCAAAAGGCAGGTGAGCAGAACAGCTTCAGGGCTCCAGAGATGCAACTGATTAACCCAAAGCAGCATGTTCAGCATGACAGCAGGGACCAGAGGGTCAGAACCAGGAAAGCACCAGCCTCCAAAAGACAAGTTAGTTAAGTGAAGCCGTAGCAACCAGACCAGCAACTGAAGTAAATGTGAAGATTAGCAGCCTACATTTAGAGAAAATGAGAGCATCAGTGCAAGTCTTTGAATTGTGATTAATTTTCTCTCCCAGGAAGTGTTTTAAATATATCTGTACAAAAAAAAAACACAGAAGGTGAAGATGGTGGCATGAGTAGGGCATCAGAAATCTCCTCCCAAAACCATATATATTTTTGAAAATGCAACAAATACAACTATTCCTAAAAGAGAGAACAGAAGATACAGTACAACAGCCAGGCTACATCCACACCCGCGAGAACCCAGCGCCTCACGAAGGGGGTAAGATACAAGCTGCAGCCCAGCCGGACTCAAGCGTGCCCCCAACCCCGGCTCCCCGGTGGGAGGAGAGGAGTTGGAGAGGGGAGGGAGTGGGAACCCAGGACTGCTAAATACCCAGCCCTAGTAATCTGTACCGGGAGCACAGACACACAGTGCGTGGTGTGCTGGATGCTAAGGAAACGGAACAGTAAAACCTGTGAGCAGGTTCCCACAGCCAGCGCCCCTGGGACAAAAGAAAAGCAAGTGCTTTTTGAAAGTCTTAAAGGGACAGGAGCCTCACAGCTGGACGGAAGCATCCTGCCACACACAGCCCAGCAGCTGGGAACCCTGGGGAACTGTGGGTGCCCTAACCCCCTGAGAAGCAGAGCAGCTATGAGGCCCCCTCATGGAGTAAAACAGCCTCCCGCCCATTAAACCTCCGGCGCAGCTCTGCCATAGTGGAGCACCAGCCTGAGACCAGCCACACCCACAGCAGCCATGCAGAGCTTCCTCTGCAGTGGCCCCGGCCAGACTGAGAGACCCCATCAGTGCACAGCTACCCAGCATAACCTGATAGGGGTTGCTGTTCTCACAGGAGAGGAAGGCAATGAGCAAGCGGGAAGGGACTTTGTTCTCCCAGCTGACACATGTGCCAACAGCCCATGACTACCTCTATCACCATGAAAAGGCAGAAGAATTTGATCCAGACCAGAATCACACAGACATCCCCTGAGAGGGAACCTGGGGAGATAGATTTAACCAATCTTCCAGAAAAAGAATTCAAAATAAAGGTCATAACCATGCTGATGGAGCTGTAGAGAAAAATGCAAGAGCTAACTGAGAAACTCGGGAGGGAGAATACAGAAATAAAATAATCTCGGGAAGGGCTTAAAAGCAGAATGGACAAGGTGCAAGATGCCATTAATGGAATAGAAATCAGAGAACAGGAATGCAGAGAAGCTGATGCAGAGAGAGATAAAAGGATCTCCAGGAATGAAAGAATATTAAGAGAAATGTTTGACCAAACCAAATGAAACAATATTCACATTATAGGAGTCCCAGGAGAAGAAGAGATAGAAAAAGGGATAGAAAATGTCTCTGAAGAAATAACTGCTGAAAACTTCCCCAAACTGGGGGAGGAAATAGTTGCTCAGATCACCACAGCACACAGAACTCCCAACACAAGGGACCCAAGGAGGGCAACACAAAGACACATAACAATTAAAATGGCAAGATTAATGACAAGAACAGAGTATTAAAGGCAGCCAGAGAGAGAATAAAAGTCACCTACAAAGGAAAACCCATCAGGCTATCATCAGACTTCTCAACAGAAACCTTACAGGCCAGAAGAGAATGGCATGATATATTTAATGCAATGAAACAGAAGGGCCTTGAACCAAGACTACTGTATCCAGCACAATTATGATTTAAATATGAAGGAGGGATTAAACAATTCCCAGACAAGCAAAAGTTTAGGGAATTTGCCTCCCACAAACCACCTCTACACGGTATTTTAAAGGGACTGCTCTAGATGGAAGCACTCCTAAGGCTAAATAGATGTCACCAGAGAAGAAAGACGTCATCACAGCAAAGAAAGCAGACTAACCAAATACTGACTAAAGGCAAAAAATAAAATCAACTACCCACAAAAGCAGTCAAAGAAAACACAAAACAGCACAAAATAATACATCTAATGTATAAAGAATGGAGGAGAAGGAATAAGAAGAGAGAGAAATAAAGAACCATCACATTGTGTGTATAATAGCTCAATAAGTGAGTTAAGTTAGACAGTAAGATAGTAAAGAAGCTAACCTTGAACCTTTGGTAACCACGAATCTAAAGCCTGCAATGGCAATAAGCACATAACTTTCAATAATCACCATAAATGTAAATGGACTGAATGCACCTATCAAAAGACACAGAGTAATAGAGTAGATAAAAAAGCAAGACCCAATATATGCTGCTTACAAAAGACTCACCTCAAACCCAAAGACATGCACAGATTAAAAGTCAAGGGATGAAAAAAGATATTTCATGCAAACAACAAGGAGAAAAAAGCAGGTGTTGCAGTACTAGTATCAGACAAAATAGAATTCAAATCAAAGAAAGTAACAAGAGATAAAAAGAGCATTACATAATGATAAAGGGCTCAGTCCAACAAGAGGATATAACCATTATAAATATATATGCACCCAATACAGGAGCACCAACATATGTGAAACAAATACTAACAGAATTAAAGGAGGAAACAGAATGCAATGCACTCATTTTAGGAGACTTCAACATGCCACTCACTCCAAAGGACAGATCCACCAGACAGAAAATAAGTAAGGACACACAGGCACTGAACAATGCACTAGAACAGATGGACCTAATAGACATCTATAGAATTCTACACCCAAAAGCAGAAGGATAATATATTTTTCTTAAGTGCATATGGAACATTCTCCAGAATAGACCACATACTAGGCCACAAAAAGAGCCACAGTAAATTCAAAAAGATTGAAATTCTACCAACCAACTTCTCAGATGACAAAGGTACAAAACTAGAAATAAATTGTACAAAGAAAGCAAAAAGGCTCACAAACACATGGAGGCTTAACAACATGCTCCTAAATAATCAATAGAACAAAGACCAAATTAAAATAGAGTTCAAGCAATATATGGAAACACATGACAACAACAACACAAAGTCCCAACTTCTGTGGGACGCAGCGAAAGCAGTTTTAAAAGCAAGGTATATAGCAATCCAGGCATATTTAAAGAAGGAAAAACAACCCAAAATGAGTAGTCTATAGTCACAATTAGCGAAATTGGATAAAAAAGAACAAAAGAGGCCGAAAGTCAGCAGAAGGAGGGACATAATAAAGATCAGAGAAGAAATAAATAAAATTGAGAAGAATAAAACAAAAGAAAAAAGTCAATGAAACCAAGAGCTGGTTCTTTGAGAAAATAAACAAAATTGAGAAGCCTCTAGCCAGACTTATTAAGAGAAAAAGAGAAAGAACACACATCAACAGAATCAGAAATGAGAAAGGAAAAATCACAATGGACCCCATAGAAATACAAAGAATTATTAGAGAATACTATGAAAACCTGTACGCTAACAAGCTGGAAAACCTAGAACAAATGGAGAACTTCCTAGAAAAATACAACCTTCCAAGACTGACCAAGGAAGAAACAGGAAATCTAAACAGACCAATTACTAGTAATGAAATTGAAGAAGTAATAAAAAAGCTACCCAAGAGCAAAACCCCCGGGCCAGATGGATTTACTGCGGAATTTTATCAGACATACAGAGAAGACATAATACCCATTCTCCTTAAAGTTTTCCAGAAATAAAAGAGAATGGAATACTACCGAACTCATTCTGTGAAGCCAGCATCACCCTAATACCAAAGCCAGGCAAAGACACAACCAAAAAAGAAAATTACAGACCAATATCCCTGATGAACATAGATGCAAAAACACTCAACAAAATATAAGAAAACTGAATTCAAAAATACATCAAGTGGATCATACACCATGACCAAGTGGGATTCTTCCCAGGGATGCAAGGATGATACAACATTCGAGAATCGATCAACATCATCCACCACATGAACAAAAAAAAGGACAAAAACCACATGATCATCTCCATAGACACTGAAAAAGCATTTGACAAAATTCAACATCCATTCATGATAAAAACTCTCAACAATACGGGTATAGAGGGCAAGTACCTCAGCATAATAAAGGCCATATATGATAAACCCACAGCCAGCATCATACTGAACAGCGAGAACCTGAAAGCTTTTCCTCTAAGACTGGGAACAAGACAGGAATGCCCACTCTCTCCACTGTTTTTCAACATAGTACTGGATTTTGTAGCCACAGAAATGAGACACAACAAAGGAATACAATGAATCCAGATCGGTAAAGAAGTCAGCCTGTCACTATTTGCAGATGACATGATATTTTACACAAAATACCCTAAAGACTCCTCTCCAAAACTACTAGAACTGATATCGGAATTCAGAAAAATTTGCAGGATACAAAATTAATACACAGAAATCTGTGGCTTTCCTATAAACTAACAATGAACTAACAGAAAGAGAAATCAGGAAAACAATTCCATTCACAATTGCATCAAAAAGAATAAAATACCTAGAAATAAACCTAACCAAGGAAGTGAAAGGCCTATACCTTGAAAACTACAAGACACTCTTAAGAGAAATTAAAGAGGACCCTAACAAATTGAAACTCATCCCATGCTCTTGGCTAGGAAGAATTAATATTGTCAAAATGGCCATCCTGCCCAAAACAATCTACAGATTCAATGCAATCCCTATCAAATTACCAGCAGCATTCTTAAACAAACTGGAACAAATAGTTCAACAATTCATATGGAACCACCAAAGTCCCCGAATAGCCAAAGCAATCTGGAGAAGGCATAATAATGTGGGGAGGATCTCGCTCCCCAACTTCAAGGTTTACTACAAAGCCACAGTAATCAAGACAATTTGGTACTGGCACAAGAACAGACCCACAGACCAGTGGAACACAATAGAGACTGCAGACATTAACCCAAACATATATGGTCTATTAATATATAATAAAGGAGCCAGGGACATACAATGGGGAAATGACAGCCTCTTCAACAGTTGGTGTTGGCAAAACTGGAAAGCTACATGTAAGAGAATGAAGCTGGATCAGTGTCTAACCCCATACACAAAAGTAAATTCGAAATGGATCAAAGACCTAAATGTAAGTCATGAAACCATTAAACTCTTAGAAAAAAATCATAGGCAAAAAATCTGTTAGACATAAACATGAGTGACTTCTTCATGAACATATCTCCCCTGGCAAGGGAAACAAAAGCAAAAATGAACAAGTGGGACTATATCAAGCTGAAAAGCTTCTGTACAGCAAAGGACACCATCAATAGAACAAAGAGGCATCCTACAGTATGGGAGAATATATTTGTAAATGACAGATCCAATAAAGGGTTGACATCCAAAATATATAAAGAGCTCACGCACTTCAACAAACAAAAAGCAAATAATCCAATTAAAAAATGGGCAGAGGAGCTGAACACACACTTCTCCAAAGAAGAAATTCAGATGGCCAACAGACACATGAAAATATGCTCCACATCACTTGTCATCAGAGAAATGCAAATTAAAACCACAATGAGATATCACCTCACACCAGTAAAGATCGCCACCATCCAAAAGACAAACAACAACAAATGTTGGCGAGGCTGTGGAGAAAGGGGAACCCTCCTACACTGCTGCTGGGAATGTAAATTAGTTCAACCATTGTGGAAAGCTGTATGGAGGTTCCTCAAAAAGCTCAAAATAGAAATACCATTTGACCCAGGAATTTCACTTCTAGGAATTTACCCTAAGAATACAGCAGCCCAGTTTGAAAATGACAGATGCACCCCTATGTTTATTGCGGCACTATTTACAATAGCCAAGAAATGGAAGCAAGCTAAGTGTTCATCAGTAGATGAATGGATAAAGAATATGCAGTACATATACACAATGGAATATTATTCAGCCATAAGAAGAAAACAAATCCTACCATTTGCAACAACATGGACAGAGCTAGAGTGTATTATGCTCAGTGAAATAAGCCAAGGGGAGAAAGTCAAGTACCAAATGATTTCACTCATATGTGGAGTATAAGAACAAAGAAAAAACTGAAGGAACAAAACAGCAACAGAATCACAGAAGCCAAGAATGGACTAACAGTTACCAAAGGGATGGGGACTGGGGAGGATGGGTGGAAGGGAGGGATAAGGGGGGCGGGGAAGAAAGGGGTCATTACGATTAGCATGTGTAATGTGGGGGGAGGCATGGTGAGGGCTGTACAACACAGAGTACAAGTAGTGATTCTACATTATCTTATTATGCCAATGGACAGTGATAGTAATGGGGGTTGTGGCGGGGACTAGGTGAATTGGGGAACCTAGTAAACATAATGTTCCTCATGTAATTGTAGATTAATGATAACAAAGAAAAAGAAAGGAAAAAAGAAACACAGGAGGCCAGAGTAGATGAGTCCGTTTTTTGGCATGAAACGTGTGGGCAAAATGAGAGGCAACATCCTAACTATATTAGTGTTTTCCCTGAATTTCAGTGTTTCAGGTAAGTTTTTAAATGTCTGAAAACTTACAAGTTCATGGATGAAAATACAATATAATGATAATAAAATTCTTGAGCTTCTATTACAGAAAACTGTGCTTGGCATGCAAGAGTTTTCTACTGTTGTCCAGTGTTACATGAGACTCTCAATATTTCTCAAAAGAATGAATCATTTGCAGAATAGCCATTCAATTTATTGTCATTCAGAGAACCAGACACAGAGCTATGTGCTAGAACCAAACTGTATTGAAGGTGCCAATGTAACTGCAGGATTTCTCAGATTTTCAGCAAGTCTGCTTGGACAGCACTTTTCTGCACTTAGGAACAAATGCAGTCATGCGCAGATGAGCTGAGGGACTTGTGTTTAGGGATCCAACTATAGAACTATGACAGAGTCACTACAGAGGATGAAAAGGATACAGCAGTGGCTCTCAATCAGGGACAGTTCTGCCCCCCATGGCACATTGGGCAATACCTGGACACATTTTTGGTTGTCACACTGAAAGAGGTGCTGCTGGCAACAATGAGCAATTCAAGACAAGGGCCACTAAGAAATAGCCTACAGGGCACAGGCAGCCCATGCAGCCAGTAACTAATTAGATGAAAATGTTAATGGTGCTCAGAAACCCTGGAGTAAAGGAATGAAGGTGGATGAGTAAAAAAAACTCAGGTATGAATGAGATTTTCTAGTTGGAATGTAAATTAAAATATTGAGTCAGGTTTGTCATAACCACATTAATGTCAGTAAAGCAGTAATTTGTGTGTCTTAAAGAAGTAGCTTGTCAAATCATTTTTAAATGATTTGGGGTTGCAACAGATAATTTTTTGTGGTAATTCACATACTAGCTGACTGAGACAAGACTCTTCAGAAGGGAGCTCTTGTGCACAGTCATAATTGAAGTGGAGGCTCTAGGACTGCCAGTCAGGGTAAAGAGGTATAGACAGGTACTTCTGAGGCACATACAGAGAAAAGAAGGCACTTATGAGCTCTTCTTCCAAAAGCTTTGTTTGGGTTATTAATTGTTGCATAATAAATACCCTGATGCTCAGTGGTTTTAAAACATCTATTATTATCTCTCATAGTTCTGCACGTTGATTGGGTTCAGCTAGGAGGTTTTACTTTGACCCTTTCATGCAATTGCAGGCACATAACAGCTGTGGCTGAAATCAACTAGCTTTACTGCACTGTATTTCAAGTTGGTTCACTTACATGGCTGGAAATTGATGTCTGTCTTCTAGGAGCTCAGCTGGGATGCTGAGCAGAGCACCTATAAGTGGCTCCTCTGTGTAGTTTTGGATTTCCATAGCATGGTGGATGGGTTCTCAGAGGGCATGACTGAAGAACAAGTTCTAAGAGGCCCAGGAAGATCCTGCAGAACTCTTTATTATTAGACTAAGAAGTCATACAATGTGGGTCAAGAGCAAGTCACTAGGCCAGTTCAAATTCAAGAAGAGGGAACTACACAATGGATTAAATCCTGGGATATATAGCTCATTGGATAGTTATATTTGGAGATTAGATAACACAATCTTTTATTATTATTATTATTATTATTATTATTATTATTATTATTAAAGTATTATTGATACATACTCTTATGAAGGTTTTACATGAAAAAACAATGTGGTTACTACATTCACTCATATTATCATATCCCCCCAAAACCCCACTGCAGTCACTGCCCATCATTATAGTAAGATGCCACAGAGTCACTACTTGTCTTCTCTGTGCTACACTAGATAACACAATCTTGATTATCCTCATATTAGAAACTTATCTTTAAGGAACACTTTAACCAGACAGCTTTAATAATAATAGTGATTATGGGTCTGAAAATCAGAAGTCTGGGGATCACATAAATCAATTAGGGGATCTGAGCTGAAGCTGGGAAGAAGTGGCAAGAGAAAGGAAGAGAGTTGGGGGACATCTCTCAGGGGGCAGGCAGTCAGACATGCCTACCTCTTAAAATTATATCACAGATAACATTTTTACAAAGGACCTAGTACACTGCAACTGTTCATCAGATGTATACTAACTGATTTTCAAGCTTATAAATAGTGTTTTATTTCCACCTGCATAAGGGTTTTGGTGTAAAAAATAAGTTGAAAGAAAATACTTGATTAGCAAGGATATAGCTTCTCCTCTGAACTTTTATAGTCTATAAAACTGGGCACTTAATCTATATTTTTGTCAATTGCTCTATGATTACTCATTATTTGTAAGCTATTTTCCCTCGTCTCTTGTGCTGATTAGGTTTAACAACCCAGACCCACATTTTCATTCATCACAATCCCCCTCACAACCCCACTCTCTCCATTACTTAACACACAGTGTAAAGAAAGTTTCTTGAACCAACAGCTTCAGTATCACTTCACAAATGGACATTCTACTTCCTTGAACAATAGTCACTGACTGTGGACACTTATAGCAGTGATTTCTTTTTCACCCCTTCTATCTCTTGCTAATTTGGAGCTCTGTATACTCAGCATTCTCCACAGGTCCTTGTTCACCAAATCCTTCTGTCCACAGAAATATTAACTGTAGGGTTGGTCACACTACATTTTGGCCAAGACTTAAGAAATCTGGAGTACAAATGAAATGTGGAACACTTAAGAGTATCTGGGTGGGGCGGAGCCAACATGGCGGCGTGAGTAGGACAGTGGGAATCTCCTCCCAAAAACATATATACTTTTGAAAATACAACAACTAGTCCTAAAAGAGAGGCCAGAAGACGCAGGACAGTGGCCAGACTGCAGCTACACCAGCAAGAACCCAGCGACTGGTGAAAGGGGTAAGATACAAGCCCCAGCCCGGCGGGACCCAAGCGCCCCTCCACCCAGCTCCCAGGTGGGAAAAGAATAGGCAGAGAAGGAGGGAGGTGGAGCGCAGGACTGCTGAACACCCAGTCCCAGCCACCCCCACCAGAGCACAGACACAATGAGTGGGCGGGGGGCCCAGGATACTGGGGAAACAGGGCAATAAGACCTCTGAGCACGTGCCGAAGCTGAAGCCCCTGAAACAAAGAAAAGCGGGGGCTTTTTGAAAGTCTTAAAGGGACAGGGACTTAACAGCTTGACGGAAACAACACAGGTCATACTCCAGGAGCTGGAAATTACAGGGAAAACCGGGCACACTAACCCCCTGGGCAACAGCTCTCAGACCCCTCACGGAGGTAAACAGCCAAACAGTACCCCCCAACCCCCGGCCGCGTCCATTACCCCTCCAGGTGCTGCGAAAGAAGATAAGCAGCCTGAGACAAACTCTGCGCACAGAAAGGGAAATTTCTCAATTCCGGCCAGGCAAGACACAAAGACCCACTCTACACGCAATTACCCAACACAAGCCACTAGGGGTCGCAGTTGTCCCAGTAAAGAAAGGCCAGTAGCAAGTGAAAATTTTGGCCCTCCCAGCTGACAGTAAATAGCACCTGTCAAAATGAAAAGGCAAAAGAATACGATCCAGACAAGACTAACCAGACAGCTTCGGCATCTGCTACATCTTCCCCTGAGAAGGAACCTGGGGAGATAGATTTAGCCACTCTTCCTGAAAAAGAATTCAAAACAAAAGTCATAACCATGCTGATGGACTTGCAGAGAAATATGCAAGAACTAAGGAAGGAGAATACAGATATAAAACAAGATCTGGAAGGACTTCAAAACAGAATGGACAAGATGCAAGAGACCATTAACGGACTAGAAAACAGAGAACAGGAATGCAGAGAAGCTGATGCAGAGAGAGATAAAAGGATCTCCAGGAATGAAAGACTTTTAAGAGAGCTGAGTGACCAATCGAAAAGGAACAATATACGAATTATAGGTATACCAGAAAAAGTAGAGAGAGAAAAAGGGATAGAAAAAGTCTTTGAAGAAATAATTGCCGAAAACTTCCCCAAACTAGGGGAAGAAATGGCCTCTCAGACCACAGAGGCACACAGAACTCCCATGACAAGGGATCCAAGGAGGGCAACACCAAGACACATAATAATTAAAATGGCAAAGATCAAAGACAAGGACAAAGTATTACAGGCAGCCAGAGAGCAAAAAAAAAGGATACCTACAAAAGAAAACCCATCAGGCTATCATCAGACTTCTCAACAGAAACCCTACAGGCCAGAAGAGAATGGCATGATATACTTAATGCAATGAAACAGAAGGGCCTCGAACCAAGACTACTGTATCCAGCACGAATATCATTTAAATATGAAGGAGGGATGAAACAATTCCCAGACAAGCAAAAGTTGAGGGAATTTGCCTCCCACAAACCACCTCTACAGGGCATCCTACAGGGACTGCTCTAGATGGGAGCACTCCTAAAAAGAGCACACAACAAAACACCCAACATATGAAGAAGGGAGGAGGAGGAATAAGAAGGGAGAGAAATAAAGAATCATCAGACCACGTTTATAATAGCTCAAAAAGTGAGTTAAGTTAGACAGTAAGATAGTAAAGAAGCTAACCCTAAACCTTTGGTAACCACAAACTTAAAGCCTGCAATGGCAATAAATTCATACCTTTCAATAATCACCCTAAATGTAAATGGACTGAATGCACCAATCAAAAGACACAGAATAATAGAATGGATAAAAAAGCAAGATCCATCCATATGCTGCTTACAAGAGACTGACCTCAAACCCAAAGGAACACACAGACTTAAAGTAAAGGGATTGAAAAAGATATTTCAAGCAAACAACAGAGAGAAGAAAGCAGGTGTTGCAATTTTCTTATCAGACAAAACAGACTTCAAAATAAAGAAAGCAACAAAAGACAAAGAAGGACATTACATAATGATAAAGGGCTCAGTCCATCAAGAGGATATAACCATTATAAATATATATGCACCCAATACAGGAGCACCAACATACCAGAAACAAATATTAACAGAACTAAAGGAGGAAATAGAATGCAATGCATTCATTCTAGGAGACTTTAACACACCACTCAATCCAAAGGACAGATCCACCAGACAGAAAATAAGTAAGGACCCAGAGGCACTGAACAACACACTAGAACAGATGGACCTAATAGATATCTACAGAACTCTACATCCAAAAGCAACAGGATACACATTCTTCTCAAGTGCACATGGAACATTCTCCAGAATAGACCACATACTAGGCCACAAAAAGAGTCTCGGTAAATTCCAAAAGATGGAAATCCTACCAACCAACTTTTCAGACCACAAAGGCATAAAACTAGAAATAAACTGCTCAAAGAAAGCAAAAAGGCTCACAAACACATGGAGCCTAAACAACACGCTCCTAAATAATCAATGGATCAGTGACCAAATCAAAATGGAGATCCAGCAATATATGGAAACAAATGACAACAACAACACTAAGCCCCAACTTCTGTGGGACACAGCAAAAGCAGTCTTAAGAGGAAAGTATATACCAATCCAAGCATATTTTAAAAAGGAAGAACAATCCCAAATGAACGGTCTAATGTCACAATTATTGAAATTGGAAAAAGAAGAACAAATGAGGCCTAAGGTCAGCAGAAGGAGGGACAAAATAAAGATCAGAGAAGGAATAAATAAAATTGAGAAGAATGAAACAATATCAAAATTCAATGAAACCAAGAGCTGGTTCATCGAGAAAATAAACAAAATAGATAAGCCTCTAGCCAGACTTATTAAGAGGAAAAGAGAGTCAACACAAATCAACAGTATCAGAAACGAGAAAGGAAAAATCACGACGGACCACACAGAAATACAAAGAATTATTAGAAAATACTATGAAAACCTATATGCTAAGAAGCTGGGACACCTAGGAGAAATGGAAAACTTCCTAGAAAAATACAACCTTCCAAGACTGACCCAGAAAGAAACAGAAAATCTAAACAGACCAATTACCAGCAAAGAAATTGAAGCAGCAATCAAAAAACTACCAAAGAAAAAAACACCCGGGCCAGATGGATTTACCTTGGAATTTTATCAGACATACAGGGAAGACATAATGCCCATTCTTCTTAAAGTTTTCAAAAAATTGAAGAGGAGGGGGTACTCCCAAACTCATTCTATGAAGCTAACATCACCCTAATACCAAAACCAGACAAAGACACCACCAAAAAAGAAAACTACAGACCAATATACATGATGAATGTAGATGCAAAAATACTCAACAAAATTTTAGCAAACCGAATTCAAAAATACATCAAAAGGATCATACACCATGACCAAGTGGGATTCATCCCAGGAATGCAAGGATGGCACAACATTCGAAAGTCCATTAACATCATCCACCAAATGAAGAAAAAGAAAGGCAAAAACCACATGATCATCTCCATAGATGCTGAAAAAGCATTTGACAAAGTTCAACATCCATTCATGATAAAAACTCTCAGCAAAATGGGAATAGAGGGCAAGTACTTCAACACAATAAAGGCCATCTATGAAAAACCCACAGCAAACATTATATTGTACAGCGAGAAGCTGAAAGCATTTCCGCTGAGATTGGGAAGTAGACAGGGATGCCCACTCTCCCCACTGTTATTTAACATAGTACTGGAGGTCCTAGCCACGGCAATCAGACAAAGCAAAAAAAATACAAGGAATCCAGATTGGTAAAGAAGAAGTCAAACTGTCACTATTTGCACATGACATGACACTGTACATAAAAAACCCTAAAGACTCCACCCCAGAACTACTAGAACTGATATCGGAATACAGCAAAGTTGCAGGATACAAAATCAACACACAGAAATATGTGGCTTTCCTATATACCAACAATGAAACAACAGAAAGAGAAATCAGGAAAACAACTCCATTCACAATTGCATCAAAAAAAATAAAATACCTAGGAATAAACCTTACCAAAGAAGTGAAAGACTTATATTCTGAAAACTACATGTCACTCTTAAAAGAAATTAAAGGGGACACTAACAGATGGAAACGCATCCCATGCTCGTGGCTAGGAAGAATTAATATCGTCAAAACGGCCATCCTGCCCAAAGCAATATACAGATTTGATGCAATCCCTATGAAACTACCAGCAACATTCTTCAATGAACTGGAACAAATAATTCAAAAATTCATATGGAAACCCCAAAGAGCCCGAATAGCCAAAGCAATCCTGAGAAAGAAGAATAAAGTAGGGGGGATCTCACTCCCCAACTTCAAGCTCTATTATAAAGCCATAGTAATCAAGACAATGTGGTACTGGCACAAGAACAGAGCGACAGAGCAATGGAATAGACTAGACAGTCCAGACATTAACCCAGACATATATGGTCAATTAATATTTGATAAAGGAGCCATGGACATACAATGGCGAAATGACAGTCTCTTCAACGGATGGTGTTGGCAAAACTGGACAGCTACATGTAGGAGAATGAAACTGGACCATTGTCTAACCCCATATACAAAAGTAAACTCAAAATGGATCAAAGACCTGAATGTAAGTCATGAGACCATTAAACTCTTGGAAAAAAACATAGGTAAAAACCTCTTAGACATAAACATGAGTGACCCCTTCTTGAACATATCTCCCCGGGCAAGGAAAACAACAGCAAAAATGAACAAGTGGGACTATATTAAGCTGAAAAGCTTCTATACAGCAAAAGACACCATCAATAGAACAAAAAGGAACCCTACAGTATGGGAGAATATATTTGAAAATGACACATCCGATAAAGGCTTAACGTCCAGAATATATAAAGAGCTCACACGCCTCAACAAACAAAAAACAAATAACCCAATTAAAAAATGGGCAGAGGAGCTGAACAGACGATTCTCCAAAAAAGAAATACAGATGGCCAACAGACACATGAAAAGATGCTCCACATCGTTAATTATCAGAGAAATGCAAATTAAAACTACAATGAGGTATCACCTCACACCAGTAAGGATGGCTGCCATCCAAAAGACAAACAACAACAAATGTTGGCGAGGCTGTGAAGAAAGGGGGACCCTCCTTCACTGCTGGTGTGAATGTAAATTAGTTCAGCCATTGTAGAAAGCAGTATGGAGGTACATCAAAATGCTCAAAACAGACATACCATTTGACCCAGGAAATGCACTCCTAGGAATTTACCCTAAGAATGCAGCAATGAAGTATGAGAAAGACCAGTGCACGTCTATGTGTATCGCAGCACTGCTTACAATAGCCAAGAATTGGAAGCAACCTAAATGTCCATCGATAGATAAATGGATAAAGAAGATGTGGTACATATACACAATGGAATACTACTCAGCCATAAGAACAGCCTACCATTTGCAGCAGCATGGACAGAGCTGGAGGGTATTATGCTCAGTGAAACAAGCCAAGCAGAGAAAGAGAAATACCAAATGATTTCACTCATCTGTGGAGTATAAGAACAAAGGAAAAACTGAAGGAACAAAACAGCAGCAGAATCACAGAACTCAAGAATGGAATAACAGGTAACAAAGGGAAACAGACAGGGAAGGATGGGTGGGTAGGGAGGGATAAGGGGGGGAGAAAAAGGGGGGTATTAAGATCAGCATCCATAGGGGGGTGGGAGAAAGGAGAGGGCTGTACAACACAGAGAAGACAAGTAGTGATTCTACAACATTTTGCTATGTTGATGGACAGTGACTGTAAAGGAGTATATAGGGGGGACCTGGTATAGGGGAGAGCCTAGTAAACAAAGTATTCATCATGTAAGTGTAGATTAATGATAAAAAAAAAAAGCAGTTCCTGTGTGGTGACCTCCAATGAGTTCTACACAAGGATATAAAGGGCATATAAAAGTGTAGGCAAATGGTCTGTTTGTGTTTATACAGAGGATCAAAGCCTAATTTGGCTACCCCAAAAATGAACTAAGATATGATATGTAAAAGAACTTCTAACATCAGCACTCTCGGGAAGACTCATGACAGAAGATGATCAGCAAAAAAAAACCCAACAAAGATCCACGCACTGCCACAGGTGTAGATGCACTCATCCCACCAATTCCTGGTCTTGCCATGGGAATGATGAAGGCGATATCTAAGCTGGCCTGTGCATACAGTAAAACAACAAATTTGACTGGATCTATATTATTGGAACTCAACCAAGAATTAGGAGAAGTGCAAATTGTAGCACTCCAAACTCTTACAACCACAGACTATTTACTGTTAAAAGAACATATGGGATGTGAACAGTCCCCAGGAATGGGTTGTTTTAATTTATCTGAATTCTCTCAGACTGTTCAAGTTCAGTTGGACAATATTCCACCATATCATAGATAAGTTTTCACAAATGCCTAAGGTGCCTAACTGGTTTTCTTGGTTTCACTGGAGATGGCTGGTAATTACAGGTATACTTTGGTTACATAACTGTACTCCTATTATGTTAGTGTGTGCGCACAATTTAATTAGAAGTTTAAAACCTATCCATGCTGAAGTTACTCTACAAGAAGATATGTCAAAGAAATAATCAATCTTCCCAGGTTTTCTTTCGCCTGCTACTTCTATAGCTTTTCTTCTTCCTACCTAATTACAACCCTTAAATAGAATTCTTGCCACAGGTCGAATTTACCGAGTATCATAATTCTTCCAAGTGGCAAAGACACCTCAAGATAAATGCTGGGCACAGAAGCCACAGGGCATAAATATGCAAAGAAGTAAAAAGCTAACCTTTTCAAACAATAAGGCTTCTCTCTCACTTACCAACTTAACATTTCCCTGTATGGTCCCGGAAGATGACTGGTTAGCCAGAGACGGGTAAGATTCCTCAAGGGAGAAACAACCTAAGACAGGCACAGTCGCAGGGGGGCTATCAGGTGAGAAAATGGGGATCAGCAGAGGTGAGGCTTAGAACCTCACCCCCCCTGTTCTGAGAGAAATCTTCTGCATACATGGATGTTTTATTGCCCTTGTCTAGCTCAGATTAACACACAGTCTACAGGCACACACCTGATCGTCTACATTTGCTCTCTTACAACACTAAACTATGTTTTCTACCTTTATCTCGTATCTACCTACCACTTCAGCATTTTATTAAAAATAATAATAATAAGGAGAGAAATGTGGTATCCACATATAAATCAAGTATAAAAATCAAATGAATATTCATATTTGGACTGACTGTTTATAGTTCATAATGCATGAACAAAACCTAAAGCTTCTGTGATGACTGCCCTTGTACTGTTCACCATGTAACTTATTCACTAAGTAAGAATTTGTACTCCATGTAAGAATTTGTTCGTTATGCATCAGAAGATTGGAGACTGACAAAAATTAGGCTTGGGGTGGATTAATGATTGTGCCTTGAGCATTGACCCCCCTATACAGAATTTTATTGTTGTTAACAACCATTTGATCAAAAAATATGAGAGATGCCCTCACTATATATATATATATATATAAACACTTCCAATATTAAAATAAATAAGTAACTGGGATGTAATGTATAGCATAAGGAATATAGTCAAAATATTGTTACAACTTGGTATGGTGATAGCTGGTACCTAGAATTGTCATGTATATAAATGTTGAATCACTGTGTTGTACACCTGAAACTAATGTAATACTGTGTGTCAACTACCCTTCAATAAAAAATAATTATCCAGGAAAAAAAAAAAAGAGTATCTGGTAGTTAGAGCATCTCCACTGTGGAAATTAAGGCGAGAAGGTATTCAGTTCCTCCTGATCTGAGCCTTTGATCTCCTGGTGGAAAACATGCAGAAAGTAGCTGACCATTTGGCACTAAAACAAATAACGCTTTAGTATGAGAGGTCTTGCATTTTCTAAGCCTGTATAATGTTGTGACCATTATGTATATGCTACAAGTCCTCTTTCCATGTGCAGACTGCATTCTGGTGATGTACTCTCGTTCTACAAAGGCATCTTAGACCTCACTTTCACATTCCCACAGCCACCTTGACTACTAACTACCATCTGTGACCCTTAGATTGATTCTTAGCTGCAACAGTCTCCCACTCTCCTTCTACTGTGCAGACTTTGGTCCTACTGTGGTTCCTATATGGCCATCAAGTTCCCAAAAGCCATCTGTCCCTTTTGCACTGTGTGTGCTGTTACCTTTTGTAGTTACTCTTCAATCACTTTCCTGCCTTCAATTCATAGAATAAGCTGTAACATATATATAAAGAAGATACCAGAGGCAAATACATAAAATAATAATCTTATCTCTTATTTACATAGGACTTTAATCTCACAAAGAATACTCATACTTTATCTAATTTGCTCTCCATTGAATTTTTATTTCAGTGTCCTCAAGTTTTCAAGGTGAAGTGATTTGCGTAAGGATAGAGTGTGCGTTGGCGGTAAAGTCTGAGGTATGACCCCACCTAAATGCTGGTGTGAGCTGTTTCCACTACCCACACCTGTCAAAACAATCATTAGGTAACATCTTGCCTATCTATCTATTAATATAGAACATTGCATCAAGTGTTATATGTTTACAAGTAAAGATATTTTTTATTTTTGAGGGTTGAATAGGGTAGGGCAAAAAAAATCCTTTTTATAATTAATCTTTCTAAGCAAGCTACTGTCAAACTTGGGCAGGAAAGCTCTGAGGTCCCGATGTATTTCTTTCACCACACCAGTGATTGCTTACAGAACGTCCTTGGAAACATTCAGCCACATTCATTATTCCCTGAGTTATAAATGACTGCAATAACTGGGAACTAAACTAGGAAAAAGCAAACTCACATGTTCTGTGTCATCATCCTTCATTTCTAGGTCTCTGCTCAACACTCTCTTAGTTCAAATATATCAATCTGAGCACAAACATTCTCAGGTCCCATGCAAATCCCATGAAGGGATATTTGGGTCTTGGAGTTCTTTAGCTGTTGTTCACATCACAACAACCCAAGTGTCTCTTTGTTAATAGTTGCACTATCTAACGTTTCACAAAATACATAAATTTCATATGTTTAATGAAACACTTAATGTTTGCAAAATGAAATCATACCATGTGAAGTGTTCTAAGTGCATTATTTTACTTTAAATAATGTAAATATGTTTCATGTTCTTAAACAGATATCTCAAATATCATTTCATTATTAGTGTAATATTATAACCTAAGATTCCTATAATTCACTTGAGTAAGCCTCAGTTGTAGGACATTTAAATTGCTTCAATTTTTTTTACATATATAATATTATTACCATGAAAATTTTATAGCACATATACAGTCATTGTCTTTTGAAAAATTCTGAGAAGTGCAAGATCTATCTCAAAGGTTATGCCCATTTTAAACATAGACAGTGGATAAATGTTTTGGACCCTAAGGTAATTTGGGGAGGACAGTACAGAGGGATGGCCAAGCAACATGGGCATGTGGGAGCTAAATGGTGCAGTAGGCACGTAGAATAAGGGAAATGTCGCAATCAAGGACAATACTACAAAAAAAAAAAGAAAAAGATCTATCACAGAGAATCTTTTAGACAATTGTGTTTGACATTTATATTTGAGTTGACTGAAAGTTAAAATCAAATTTGTTAGTGTGTAATGGGGCTAGAACAATAGGTCCACTAATAACAGGCCAATTAAATTTGGGGCCTGAAAAAGGAACTCAGAGATGGAGCTCAATAACTTTGTTTTCCCAATCAGGAAACTGACCCAGAGAGAAAGGAAAGCCAGCTGTTGGAGGGAAAGCTGGTTCTCAGTCCCAGTCTTCCATCTTTACTGCACTGTTCTTGCCAAGCACCATACTGATTCTTCTCACATCTTAATTCATAAAAGCACAGAAATCATAGCTTTCAATCTGACCTCTCCTGTGTGGTTAACTGTTCTACTTCTGTCTCAGGTAGAGTTTCTTGCAACATCACACACATTCATACTCATACACACACACACAGACACTCACAATCATGCACACACCACTAGCTGCAACGGCAGCATCCAGTTGAACAGAATGCTCTGCCAATTTTGTCAGTATTAAATAATTAGTGACATCCTAAGCCACCAGGCCAGTGTTGCTTTATAAAGATGGGAATGAAGGTCTAGGGAAAAATACATGGCTAATGATGAATTGTGAAACCTGATTTATTAAAAGTATCCAATTTTATAAAGGCAGGTAGGATGTGGCATGGAAACTGAGAGCAGGAGGTAAGAAATTTAGACGTCCCAGGTAATGTCACTTGTATTCATAGTCCTTCTTGCCTCCTCTATAATATGTAGCCCTTCTTAGAATGTAATGGGGATACTCCGAGACTCAGAATATTCATCCATGCCACTTAATAATAGCTACCTTTGCAACATGTGGATCTTAAGACCTCTCTAAGAAGTGGGTGTAGCCACAGCAGGCCATGTGTCATGACAGTCACATTAGGAAAAATAGTCTGTGCCAGAAAGGCTTTCCAACAGTGTGAAGAGATCAGAAGCCCACTTATGGGCTGGTGGGAAAGATAGAGATCTAGTTCACTCCAAACCTCACTGACTTATGCAGAGCAGGTTTATATCTGATGGATCATAGTCCCCTTCAAAATGTTGGGATTGATTCAAAACTAAAATAGAATTTCTTAAGGTAGTTGTGGGCAGACAATAACTTCAAGACTCACTCAAAATCTGAGCTGTAAAGAGATATGCCAAGCCTCTCTGCCCCACCCAGGAATTCAGACTCAGGGATCTCATCTCCCATAAAAACACAAAGCTCTGAAAGATCAAAGTATCTCCATCGACCTGTGAAGATGAAGTATATGCCTTTGAGCTCACAGATAGCATAGGGGAACCAAGAGATATAAATAGGTTGTTACTTGTAAGGTAGGGCTAGAAGTGGACAATTAAGGTAATAGAGAATAATCCTAAATTTTAAAGTCCAATGAAATTATTGAAGTACCCAAATAAATAAAAAAGCTTGGCAGCCTCCATGGTCTTCTTTCTCTCCATAGGTCATCTGAGAACAAGCCATACAGTGGAGCCCATGGAACAGTTAAATCAGTCCCAAGTGTCAGAATTCATTTTGCTGGGACTGACCAGCTCCCGGGATATACAGTTTCTTCTCTTTGTACTCTTCTCAGTTCTCTATGTGGTCACAGTTTTGGGTAACTTTCTTATTATGGTTGCAGTATTTTACATCCCAAACCTGAACACCCCCATGTACTTTGTCCTTGGGAATCTCTCCTTCATGGATATGATCCTTGCTTCTTTTGTCACCCCTAAGGTTATTGTGAACTTGGTAAAAAAGCACAAGACTATTTCCTTTGCTGAATGCTTCACACAGATCTTTCTCCTTCATTTAGTGGGTGGAGTTGAAATGGTACTTTTGGTCTCCATGGCGTATGACAGATATGTGGCGATTTGTAAGCCCCTACATTACATGACTTTCATGAACAGGAAGGTGTGTGTCTTGCTGGTAGTGACCTCATGGTTGTCTGGTCTTCTTCATTCAGGGCTTCAGATCCCCTTTGTCATGAACTTGCCTTTCTGTGGCCCCAATATAATGGACAGCATTTTCTGTGATCTCCCTCTGATTACTAAACTCGCCTGCAAAGATACTTATATTGGACAGATAGTCATTGTTGCCAACAGTGGGATGATCTCTCTGAGCTGTTTCATTATTTTGCTCATCTCCTACCATCTGATCCTCATCACCATTAGGAGCCAGTCTTCTACCAGGAGGTGCAAAGTGCATTCCGCCTTGACTGCTCACATCACAGTGGTGTTTCTCTTCTTTGGCCCATGCATCTTCATCTATATGTGGCCCTTCAGCAACCACTCTGTGGATAAGTTTCTTGCTGTATTTTACACCATTATCACCTCTATCTTGAACCCGATTATCTACACTCTGTGGAACAAAGAAATGAAGATGTCCATGAAGAAACTCTGGAGTGATTTTGTGAGCTTGAGGGAAGACACTTAGAAATATAGTTCAGATAGAAACAGGGTATCTTTTAAAGTTTTTTAGGGCTTTCTTTTAAAAACTGTGATTGATTCATACAGAGTAAGACAAGTAAAGCACAGCAAAACTATAAAAATCAGCCACTCAAGGATATTTTGTACCAATAAAAATTAACAAATGACTTTAGGTTTTTTTAAGTGATGCTGACTGAATTATAAAAATTGTCAATAAAAACTTCACTTGTATTTGAGAGGAGTTGAAAATACATGCTTTATCAAGTTATTAAGATGGTATTGGTTGAAAGGGAAAGCAAAGTGACTCCTTAGAAAGTCTATCAGATTTTTCTGTACAGTCAAAATAATTTGGGCCCAAAGCTGGTTCTCTGTAGTCTCAACAACATTAACGTCTAAATCAGCACTCATGTGCGGTGCCTCCTAAGAAAACAGGAACTCGTGTCTTGTACCTACCGGCACTTGCAAAGTGCACTCACTTTTCTTGTTGCCTCTAAAATGAGAGCTTTTGTATATGCCTTTAAAGCTGTTAATATTATCAAATATTATTCTCATCTTTCTACCACCAAATTTCTCAATTTCAGAAACTATGTACCTGATGCCACTGATATTTCAAGAATAATTTGAATGTAAAAGATGATACTTCATAATAAATTAAATTGTGCATGCTATTATTTTCTAGGGATTTAATATAGTGTCTTCTGAATGCCATCACATCACTACTAATTTCCACTAACAGAACACAATTCAGTGGAGTTTCAAAAGCTCTGAATTTGAATAGATTCATTCACAACTTGGCACTTAGTCCTCTCTGTAACATGTGGTATTAATACATGAGATAAAAATGAGCAGCTATAGAAAGTTATATTTTATTTTTTTAACAAATCTAATTTCAGGCAAGGTGGAGTCCTAACAACATAAGATCAGTATGTATTTGTGGTAAGTTATTTTTCTTACTTCTACATATCTTTTGACCACAATTACAGAAATAGAATTTAATAATCATGGAAGACCTTGAAATCCTAGGGCATAAATCTGAGGTAGCGGCAGCAACTGTGGTTACAAACAAAAAGAGAAGTAGGAATATAATCCTCTATATTTGCTCAATGAAAAATAAAATCTGAATAACACAAGAAAATGTTTTATTTTATTTTAATGAATGGCAAAAGTTAAGAACTAGACTCAACATTTATGATGGATTAAGCTATGATACTATGATCAAGCTATGTGAGAATGCATATCTGATAAACTCCTTAAGGATTATTCATGTTCCATTGAAAAAACTAAAGAAATAGTCCCATGCTACAGAGCAAATCAAGAGTTTGTGAACATGAACAATAACTGAAACAGAAGCAGCATAACAGACAAGCACACACATTTCTTCTACTACAAATGTACACACCTCAATGCCTCCACTACTATTTTCACCGTAAAAAGATACATACTTCAAAAAATAGCTAGGGAGCTGTGATAGTCACAACAACCACTAGAGTGCAAGAAAGAAGCCATGGTATTTAGAGAACTGTGTGTCCTACAAAAGTAGTTCTATTCGACACATACATGATGGAAAATCTTACCACTGCCAGAGAAGGAAGCATGGGGACAGCTTTATAGATGGTCACACACCAATGCTCACATACCTGGGGGTGTTCAATAGTGACCAGAAGAATCCCTTCCCCCAAATGCTCACTTAGTATAGTCAGCCACACAAACTGAAATTCCACTACTTTCTGTCATTCTTTTAGTGATAAACCATTTCCTTTTAAATATATACATTATTTAAGTATACAAAAATACAAACGGTATCATATTTGCTTGTTTTCAGTAATGTATATCACACCATAAGTGAGTTTATTAACTCCTTTCTCCTATGACAAATAGCTGAGATTAAAACCCTGCGGAAATGGTGTCCTGCTGGGTATGGAGACAAGGAATAGATAGGGGAAATGGTAGAGAATGACAGTGAAAATGATCTAGAAGATACATAGATTGCACATATTTTCTAATTTTTCAGACATGCTTTGATCATATTGTAATGAGATTTAAGGAGTATTGGCCAGTAGGAGAAAACAACTTTGAAGAAAGTCCTGTTTCTGTAACTGGAAAATGAAAATAGGTCTAAGTATAAGGCAGTGCCCTGAATATTTGGGATTCTAGCTGGAGTCCCAGAATCTGCAGTCATTGTTATCCAGGGAAGTCACATTCTTAAAGGAACAAGTTAGTGCCTGAATTCCACACAAAGGCTTTGCAAATGTTCATAGCAGATCAATTTATAATCACCAACACTTGCAACAACCCAAATGGATAAACAAAATGTGATCTATCCATATATTAAGCAATAAAAAGGAATAAACTAGAGGTGGGAAATCCACAATGGCTATGTGAGAAGCTTGAACAATCATCTTTCCAGAAAAACTAATGAAACCAAACATAATTTTCAGACCAAAAAAACAACCCTTTGCAGTCTCTGGAAAATGACCAGATGGTATACAATAGTAAGAATAGGAGGAATATATGATATTTTAGTCAGAGTCTGCTCCTATCTCTCCCAACTCTGTGCTGTGGAAGTTCTTTCCTGCATAGATGGTACATCTCATAAGGACAGGCAGCTCCCATTGTCCCTCCAAGATCCAGACCTGGGATAAAGGGAATCCATCCTGACTGGGGTCAAGGAAGGCTTTGATAATTGGTGCCTCCCATCTCCCCTCTTGACTCTGGCTCCATATTATGGAGGTCTGACCAGGGTAAGCATGGCAGACAGGAGGACCTGGAAGCTCCATGGTCCTGACTGAGGGAGCTAGAAAAAAACATGGAAAATTCATGTCCAGGACTTATTGCTTGAAACAATCGAAATCACACTGAGAGCATCTCTAATGACCTTACAAAACAAAAGATTGGAGACTGTTGAGAATTAGGCTTGGGGTTGATTAATGATTGTGCATTGAGTCCCCTATACAGAATTTTATTGTTGTTAACAACCATTTGATCAATGAATATGAGAGATGCCCTCTCAAAAAACAATAAATAAATAAATAAAATAAAATAATAAAGGTTTAATAAAGGAATACTATGAATAGTTATATATGGTGACAAATTAGATGACTTATAGGAAATGGACAAATGCCTAAAAAGACACACAAAGAAATAGAAAATATGAAGAGGCATTTAAGAAATAAAGATATTTTGTTAGCCATTTAAAAACTTCACAAAGGACAGGTCCAGACACTGATGCCTTCACTGGTAAATTCTACCAAATATTTAAAGAAGAGATAATACCAATTCTCCACAAACTCCTCCAGAAAAGAGAGGAGTAAAGAACACTTCACAACTCATTCTATGGGAGCAATTTTATCCTGATACCAAAGCCACAGAAAGACAGCACAAAATAAGAAAACCAGGTACAGGCAGGGGGGTGGGGGCAGAACTTGATAATATGGGTGAATGTAGTAACCACATTGTTTTTCATATGAAACCTTCATAAGAATGTATACCTTAATTTAAAAAATGTAAAATAAAAAAATTAAATAAAATTAAATTTAAAAAGTAACAAATCAGAAAAAAAACTACCAACTAATAGTTATCATTATAGACTCAACTATGCACTACATACCAGAAACACACTTCAAATATAAAGGCATAGACAAGTTAAAAATGAAAGAATGAAGGAAAAGAACAAAGACAGAGGACTCATGCTACTCAACTTAAAGATTTAACTATAGAACTACAGTAAGCAGGATAGTATGGTATTGTCAAAAGAATACACAAATAACAACAGAACAGAACAGAAGACCTAGAAATAGACTCAGATAAATATGGAGAACTCAGTGTGCTGTTTTGCAAATCTACCAGAGGGTAAGTTGCCACAGATAAGATCCTGGCTTCTGTGGCAAAGCCTGATTAGGATGATAAGAGGTGGTATCTCTGGGAAAGTGATGAGAATGAAGAGGAGGATGTTGTGGTGATTGATGAGGAAATGAACGAAATACCCCATGCCATCCAAACCTTAATACAAAGGAAAATTCCAAATAACAATTACCCTTCAGAGAAAATTTATTTCTAAGTAACCCCTAATACAAAAGAAAATTCCAAATAATAATTATCTCTAGATGTCTAGGAGAAAATTTATATTCCTCTTCTGTCCCTTGAAGTTGCAAATTTTATCATGTCTTTGAAATGTAAATACCCCAGGAAATAACCAAAACACTGCCTTCAGAGACTGAGGGGGAAAAAAGGCGCTGGTGGGTAGAATGGGCAGGGCAGTGTGGGTGTTACAAAACCAGACTGCTGTAGAAGTTCCCTTGCCCAGAAATCTTGTCCATAGCCTCTGTAAGATCACATATATCAGTCAAAAGCTTTAGCCATGTGAGTGGGTACCTGATTCATGGCTAAAGTTTTAGAATGAAAGATATGGGGGTTTTTTGTGTATGTCTCTCTATGTATGTCTATGGATGTTTATTATATACTTGCTGTGATGCTTTCCTTCCTCCAGAGAGTATCACCAAAAATGATTTGTAAAAGAGCTAAACTGTTTCTTTAAAAACTACTAGAAATAATAAGAATGAAAGAAAATGAGTTAATATGAAAAGTAGATAAGGAAAATAAAATGTTTTTTGTTCACTTTTGTTTGGATAAGGAAATGTATGGGGACATGGGGGGCTTTTTGGTAAAGGAAGAAAAAAGCCTAAAATAAACAATTGTTCCAGAGTAAAAATAAAATAGGACAAAGCTGAACACATGTAGAAAGTTGTAGAAGGTTTGTAGAAATGGAATGAGAGAGGAATTTTATTTGTGGTCAGGCAAACATTGGAATGGATTTATTTAAGTTAAAAAGGATAAAAAAGAGAGTTTTAATATCCAAAGTATACTGGTGGAAAATTAGAATTTGGCTTTCTCTCTATTAAAAGGACAAAGCTTTCTTAATTTATTGATCTGCTCTTAAAAAGAAATTGTAAACAAGATTTTTCTTTATCTTTAATGTAATCTGCCTAGAAAACAAAAATTCTGTGTCTGTTCTTTTTCAGATCTTTGATTACTTAAGAAAACCAAGTCTTTCCTATTAAAAGAGCTAAGTTTTTAAAACTATGTAACTTATTGTAATTTTAAATTTCATGAAAAGCATTGTCAAAAAAGAAATGCTAAACTCTCTTTAGGGCATTATTTATGTGAAATTCCTTTAAAATCTGATATGTCCTTGTTTAATGAATGAGTCATAATTTTATTTATTTTTATTAAATAATATAACTTGAATTCAGTATTTTACAATATTCTCAGTTTAATTTTCTAATACAGTAGATACCCACAGACATAACCCAATTAATGCAAGTTCTTGGGTTTCACCAATGGTCTTTTTTACCTTTTAATTTTCCTCTGTATCTTTATTTCTTTTTTTTTAAATTTCAGATTGATATATTTTTTTGGGTATCATTATTATACAATTACATGGGCAACATTGTGGTTTCTAGATTCCCCCCATTATCAAGTCCCCACCACATACCCCTTTACAGTCACTGTCCATCAGCGTAATAAGATGCTATAGAGTCACTACTTGTCTTCTCTATGCTATACTGCCCTTCCCATGCATCCCCCACCCCCACATTATGTGTGCTAATTGTAATGCCCCTTTTTTCCCTTATCCCTCCCTTCCCACCCATCCTCCCCAGTCCCTTTCCCTTTGGTAACTGTTAGTCCATTCTTGGGTTCTGTGAGTCTGCTGCTGTTTTGTTCTTTCAGTATTTTTCTTTGTTCTTATACTACACAGATGAATGAAATCATTTGATACTTGTCTTTCACCACCTGGCTTATTTCACTGAGTGTAATACCCTGTAGCTCCATACACATTGTTACAAATGGTAGCTTTTGTTTTCTTCTTCTGATGTTTCATAACTTTAAAATGTCACATAAAAAATAGCCAGATTCCTTTCCATTGCTTTATAATGAATTCTCATCAGATCTTTAACCATGTCCATTTTTTAAGTCTTTTCTCTTTGCAGACAGTGTTTTATTCTGATGCTTTGGCAAAAAGTGCTTCTGCAAAGTGTTTCATCTTCAAGGAGATTCACAGAAAAGACTTTGACTCAAGTTTCTAATAACTAAGTATAAATTTCTAATAACTACGATCATTTGCCTTCATATGGGAAGGACAATAATCAACCTTTCAAATGCTTCTTGCATAGTCACACAACATGTCATGGGATGGTAGTCCAAGACCTGTCCCTGTTCTCCTTCCCCACATCAGTACAATAGACACAGTACATTAATGATATAGTGTTAATATGTAAAGACTTGCCTCTGCTGCAGGACACTCTGCTGCATTGTTGGAACATCTGTGAGGGAGAAGATGGGTGATGAACCCTCAGAAAATTCAAGGACGAGGTACCGCTGTAAAGTTTCAGAGTTGTTTGGTTGGGTAAGATGCATATTGATCCAAAAGCTGTGTCTGTTAAGATAGAAGCCTTCCAATTCCTAAGAATGTAAAGGAGATGCAAGCCTTTGTAAGGATTTTGGGTTTGTCTTTTCTTTCCTTCTTTTCTTCTTTCCTTCTTTTTTCTTTCTTTTTTCTATTTATTGAAGTATAGTAGATATATAGTATTATATTAGTTTCAGGTATACAACATCATGATTCAACAATTATATACATGACAAAATGCTCACCATGATAAGTGTAGTTCCCATATGTCCCCATAGAAAGATATTACACAATTATTGACTATATTCCTTATGCTGTACACTTCATCTCCATGACATTTATTTTATAAGTGGAAATTTGTATTATCTTCTTTCACCTATCCCCTGCCTTCCTCCCCTAGGGCAACCACCAGTTTGGTCTCTGTATTTATGAGCCTACTTCTTATCGGATGTTTGTTTTATTTTTTTAGATTCTACACATAAGGAAGTCATGGGATTTCTCTTTCTCTGAATGATCTGATTTAGCATAATGACCTCCAGGTTCATCCTGGTTGTTGCAAATGGCAAGACATCATTCATTTTTATGGCTGAGTAATATTCCATTGTATATATGTACATCTTCATTCATTCATCTGTCAAAGGACACTTAGTTGTCCATATCTTCACTATTGTAAATAATTCAGCAATAAACAAAACAGTGCATATTAGTGATTTGTTTTCTTCAGGTAGATGCCCAGAAGAAGAATTACTGGGTTGTACGGTATTTCTATTTTTAATTTTTTGAGGAACCTCTATACTATTTTCCACAGTGGCCATATGAATTTATATTCCCACCAATAGTTCATGTGGTGTTTGCAAATGATATATACAATAAAAGGTTAACATCCAAATAATATAAAGAATTTATGCAACTTAACACCAAAAAAAAATCCAATTTAAAAATGGTAGAGGACCTAAACAGACATTTTTCTTTTTTTTTTATTAGTTTTATTTTTGTATAATTAATCTACAATTACATGAAGGACATTAAGTTTACTAGGCTCCCCCCTTCACCAAGTCCCCCGCACATACCCCATTACAGTCACTGTCCATCAACATACTATGATGCTGTAAAATCACTACTTGTCTTCTCTGTGTTGCACAGCCAACCCCATGGCCCCCCACACTATACATGGTAATCGTAATGCCCCCCCTTTTTTTTCCTGCCCTTATCCCTCCCTTCCCACCCGTCCTCCCCAGTCCCTTTCCCTTTGGTAACTGTTAGTCCATTCTTGGGTTCTGTGCTTCTGCTACTGTTTTGTTTCATCAGTTTTCTTTTGTTCTTACACTCCACATATGAGTGAGATCATGTGGTACTTGTCTTTCTCTGCCTAGCTTATTTCACTGAGCATAATACCTTCTAGCTCCATCCATGTTGTTGCAAATGGTAGGATCTGTTTTTTTCTTATAGCTGAGTAATATTCCATTGTGTATATGTACCACATCTTCTTTATCCATTCATCTACCGATGGACATTTAGGTTGCTTCCATATCTTGGATATTCTAAATAGTGCAGTGATAAACATAGGGGTGCATCTGTCTTTTTCAAACTGGAGTGCTGCATTCTTGGGGTAAATTCCTAGAACTGGAATTCCTGGGTCAAATGGTATTTCTATTTTGAGCATTTTGAGGAACCTCCATACTGCTTTCCACAATGGTTGAACTAATTTACATTCCCACCAGCAGTGTAGGAGGGTTCCCCTTTCTCCACAACCTCGCCAACATTTTCTGTTGTTTGTCTTTTGGATGGTGGCGATCCTTACTGGTGTGAGGTGATATAACACTGTGGTTTTAATTTGCATTTTTCTGATGACAAGCAATGTGGAGCATCTTTTCATGTGCCTGTTGGCCATCTGAATTTCTTCTTTAGAGAACTGTCTATTCAGCTCCTCTGCACATTTTTTAATTGAATTATTTGCTTTTTGTTTGTTGAGGTATGTGAGCTCTTTATATATTTTGGATGTCAACCCTTTATCAGATCTGTCATTTATGAACATATTCTCCCATACTGTAGGATACTTTTTGTTCTATTGATGGTATCCTTTGCTGTACAGAAGCTTTTCAGCTTGATATAATCCCACTTGTTCATTTTTACTTTTGTTTCCCTTTCCCAGGGAGATATGTTCAAGAAGAAGTCACTCATGTTTATGTCTAAGAGATTTTTGCCTATGTTTTTTTCTAAGAGTTTTATGGTTTCATGACTTACATTCAAGTCTTTCATCCATTTCAAATTTACTTTTTTGTTTGGGGTTAGACAGTGATCCAGTTTCATTCTCTTACATGTAGCTGTCCAGTTTTGCCAGCACCATCTGTTGAAGAGACTGTCATTTCTCCATTGTATGTCCATGGCCTCCTTATCAAATATTAGTTGACCATTTATGTTTGGGTTAATGTTTGGAGTCTCTATTCTGTTCCATTGGTCTGTGGCTCTGGTTTTGTGCCAGTACCAAATTATCTTGATTACTGTGGCTTTGTAGTAGAGCTTGAAGTTGGGGAGTGAGATCCTCCCCCCTTTTTCTTCTTTCTCAGGATTGCTTTAGTTATTCGGGGTCTTTGGTGTTTCCATATGAATTTTGAACTATTTGTTCCAGTTCATTGAAGAATGCTGTTGGTAGTGTGATAGGGATTGCATCGAATCTGTATATTGCTTTGGGCAGGATGGCCATTTTGATTGTATTAATTCTCCCTAGCCAGGAGCACGGGGTAAGTTTCCATTTGTTAATGACCTGTTTAATTTCTCTTAAGAGTCTTATAGTTTTCAGGGTATAGGTCTTTCACTTCCTTGGTTAGCTTTATTCCTAGGTATTTTGTTCTCTTTGATGCTATTGTGAATGGAATTGTCTTCCTGATTTCTCTTTCTATTAGTTTATTGTTAGTGTATAGGAAAGCCACAGATTTCTGTGTGTTAATTTTGTATCCTGCAACTTTGCTGAATTCCGATATTAGCTTTAGTAGTTTCGGAGTGGAGTCTTTAGGGTTTTTTTGTACAATATCATGTCATCTGCAAATAGTGACAGTTTAACTTCTTCTTTACCAATCTGGATTCCTTGTATTTCTTTGTTTTGTCTAATTGCCATGGCTAGGACCTCCAGTACTATGTTGAATAACAGTGGGGAGAGTGGGCATCCCTGTCTTGTTCCCGAAAGCAGAGGAAAAGCTGTCAGCTTCTCGCTGTTCAGTATGATGTTGGCTGTGGGTTTATCATATATGGCCTTTATTATGTGGAGGTACTTGCCCTCTATACGCATTTTGTTGAGAGTTTTTATCATGAACGGATGTTGAATTTTGTCGAATGCTTTTTCAGCATCTATGGAGATGATCATGTGGTTTTTGTCTTTCTTTTTGTTGATGTGGTGGATGATGTTGACGGATTTTCGAATGTTGTACCAACCTTGCAAAATAGCCCTGGGATGAATCCCACTTGGTCATGGTCTATGATCCTTTTGATGTATTTTTGAATTCGGTTCGCTAATATTTTGTTCAGTATTTTTGCATCTACGTTCATCAGGGATATTGGTCTGTAGTTTTCTTTTTTGTTGGGGTCTTTGCCTGGTTTTGGTATTAGGGTGATGTTGGCTTCATAGAATGAGTTTGGGACTATTCCGTCCTCTTCTATTTTTTGGAAAACTTTAAGGAGAATGGGTATTATGTCTTCTCTGTATGTCTGATAATATTCCGAGGTAAATCCATCTGGCCCGGGGGTTTTGTCCTTTGCTAGTTTTTTGATTACCGCTTCAATTTCATTGCTGGTAATTGGTTTGTTTAGATTTTGTGTTTCTTCCTTGGTCAGTCTTGGAAGGTTGTATTTTTCTGGGAAGTTGTCCATTTCTTCTAGGTTTTCCAGCTTCTTAGCATTTCGGTGTTCATAGTAGTCTCTAGTAATTCTTTGTATTTCTGTTGGGTCCTTCTTTATGTTTCCTTTCTCGTTTCTGATTCTGTTGATGTGTGTTGGTTCTCTTTTTCTCTTAATAAGTCTGGCTAGAGGCTTATCTATTTTGTTTATTTTCTCAAAGAACCAGCTTTTGGTTTCATTGATTTTTTCTATTGTTTTATTGTTCTTTATTTTATTTATTTCTTCTCTGATCTTTATTATGTCCCTCCTTCTGCTGACCTTAGGCCCCATTTGTTCTTCTTTTTCCAATTTCGATAATTGTGACATTAGACCATTCATTTGGGATTGTTCTTCCTTTTTTAAGTATGCCTGGATTGCTATATACTTTCCTCTTAAGACTGCTTTTGCTGTGTCCCACAGTAGTTGGGGCTTTGTGTTGTTGTTGTTTCCATATATTGCTGGATCTCTATTTTAATTTGGTCATTGATCCATTGATTATTTAGGAGCATGTTGTTAAGCCTCCATGTGTTTGTGAGCTTTTTTGCTTTCTTTGTACAATTTATTTTTAGTTTTATGCCTTTGTGGTCTGAAAACTTGGTTGGTAGGATTTAAATCTTTTGGAATTTACTGAGGCTCTTTTTGTGGCCTAGTATGTGGTCTATTCTGGAGAATGTTCCATGTGCACTTGAGAAGAATGTGTATCCTGTTGCTTTTGGATGTAGAGTTCTGTAGATATCTATTAGGTCCATCTGTTCCACTGTGTTGTTCAGTGCCTCTGGGTCCTTACTTATTTTCTGTCTGATGGATCTGTCCTTTGGAGTGAGTGGTGTGTTGAAGTCTCCCAAAATGAATGCATTGCATTCTGTTTCCTCCTTTAAATCTGTTAGTATTTGTTCCACATAGGTTGGTGCTCCTGTATTGGGTGCATATATATTTAGAATGGTTATATCCTCTTGTTGGACTGAGCCCTTTATCATTATGTAATGTCCTTCTTTATCTTTTGTTACTTTCTTTATTTTGAAGTCTATTTTCTCTGATACTAGTATTGCAACACCTGCTTTTTTCTCTCTGTTGTTTGCATGAAATTTTTTCCATCCCTTGACTTTAAGTCTGTGAATGTCTTTGGGTTTGAGGTGAGTTTCTTGTAAGCAGCATATGGATGGGTCTTGCTTTTTTATCCATTCTATTACTCTGTGTCTTTTGATTGGTACATTCAGTCCATTTACATTTAGGGTGATTATTGAAAGGTTATGTACTTATTGCCATTGCATGCTTTAAGTTTGTGTTTACCAAATGTTCAAGGTTAGCTTCTTTACTATCTTACTGCGTAACTTATCTTCCTTATTGAGCTATTATAAACATGGTCTGATGGTTCTTTATTTCTCTCCCTTCTTATTCCTCCTCCTCCCTTCTTCATATGTTGGGTATTTTGTTCTGTGCTCTTTTTAGGAGTGCTCCCATCTAGAGCAGTCCCTGTAATATGCCCTGTAGAGGTGGTTTGTGGGAGGCAAATTCCGTCAACTTTTACCTGTCTGGGAATTGTTTAATCCCTCCTTCATATTTAAATGATAATCGTGCTGGATACAGTGTCTTGGTTCCAGGCCCCTCTGTTTCATTGCTTTAAGCATATCATGCCATTCTCTTCTGGCCTGTAGGGTTTCTTTTGAGAAGTCTGATGATAGCCTGATGGGTTTTCCTTTGTAGGTGACCTTTATTTTCTCTCTGGCTGCCTTTAATTCTTTGTCCTTGTCTTTGTTCTTTGCCATTTTAGTTTTTATGTGTCTTGGCGTTGCCCTCCTTGGATCCCTTGTCATGGGAGTTCTGTGTATGTCTGTGGTCTGAGAGGCCATTTCTTCCCCTAGTTTGGGGAAGTTTTCGGCAATTATTTCTTCAAAGACACTTTCTATCCCTTTTTCTCTCTCTTCTTCTTCTGGTACCCCTATAATGCAGATATTGTTCCATTTCGATTGGTCACACCGGTTTCTTAAAATTCTTTCATTCCTGTAGATCCTTTTATCTCTCTCTGCATCAGCTTCTCTGCGTTCCTGTTTTGTTTTCTAGTCCATTAATGGTCTCTTGCATCTCGTCCATTCTGTTTTGAAGTCCTTCCAGAGATTGTTTTATTTCTGTATTTTCCCTCCTTTTCTTGCATATTTCTCTGCAAGTCCATCAGCATGGTTTTGGCTTTTGTTTTGAATCCTTTTTCAGGAAGATTGGTTAAATCTATCTCCCCAGGTTCCTTCTCAGGGGAAGATGTAGAAGATGTTGAAGCTGTCTGGGTTAGTCTTGTCTGGATCAAAATTTTTTGCTTTTTCATGTTGATAGGTGCAGTGGAGTGCTATTGACTTGTCTGTCAGCTTGGAGAGTCAAGACTCCACTTGGCTCCTGGCCTTTCTTTACTGGGACAACTGCGACCCCTAGTGGCTTGTGTTGGCCAATTGCATATAGATTGGGTCTCTGTATCTTGCCCAGCCAGTTTTGAGGAAGCTCTCTTGCTGCGGGTGTGGCCAGCCTCAGGCTGCTACTCTGCTATGGCGGTGCCCCGGAGGGGTCATGGATGGAGGGCTGTTTGACTGTTTACTTCTGTGAGGGGTCTCAGAGCTGTTGCCCAGGGGGTTAGTGTGCCCGGAGTTCCCTGGAATTTCCAGCTGCTGGACTGTAACCCAGGATGCTTCCGTCCAGCCGTGGGGTCCCTGTCCCTTTAAGACTTTCAAAAAGCCCTCTCTTTTCTTTGTCACAGGGTCACCGGCTTCAGGACCCGCTCAAAGGTCTTACTGTCCTGCTTCCCTAGTTTCCAGCACCTCATGCATGCACTGAGTCTGCACTCTGGTGCGGATGGCTGGGGCTGGGTGTTTAGCCATCCTGGGCTCCTTCTTCCTCCTGGCTCCAAATCCTCTCCTCCCACTGGGAGCTGGGGTGAGGGGCCTCATGTCCCGCCGGGCTGCTGCTTGTATCTTACCCCTTTCACCAGGCGCTGGGTTCTTGCAGGTGTGAATGTAGTCTGGCTTTTGTCCTGTGTCTTCTGGTCTCTCTTTTAGGGATAGTTGTATTTGTTGTATTTTCAAAAATATATATGTTTTTGGGAGGAGACTCTCACTGTCCTACTCATGCTGCCATCTTGGCTCCGCCCCCTAAACAGACATTTTTCCAAGGAAGATATACAGACAGTCACGTGAAAAGATGTTCAATATCGCTAATCATCAGGGAAATGCAAATCAAAACCACAGTGAGATATCACTTCTCATCAGTCAGAGTGACTGGTATCAAAAAGACAAGAAATACAAAGGAATTTAGGGAATTTGGAGGACTTTTATTCCCCACCTGGCACAGTGCCCCTGTCCTTTTTATGCTGTCTGGAGAAAGAACATATGTGACACTAGGGATCATAGCAGGAATCCACCTTTGATTAGACAAAAATACTCTGGAAGCAGATTTAATCTCTGAGCATCTCCCAAGCAGAGCTACCATTTGAGTTAAATGTGCCAGCAATATCGGTCAGGCACTGTGGCAGAGAGAACAGAAGGAGAGAATACATCTAGGATACTGGTCCCAGTTCTGGAAGGGGGAAAAACACCCCACCCAAAAAAAAACAAAACACAGAGCAACACTTGTTAGCAATGTACACATTGCTCTTCCAAGTAGAGCCTCTCATGAAGGAACAGTAAAGAAATCCACTTCCTATCAAGGAGTGGGTTGGCAATATTCCACTGACCCACTTCTGCCATGGGTCAAACCCCTACTTTGACTAAGTGGCATGTCTATTTGCATCAGAGGAACACTTTGTCCACCAGCCCACTGTGTTTGAGAAGTGAGGGTGTCATTACACCTTCCAGAGTACTCAGATTCTCCCAGATGCTGCTTGTTATTCCTGTGGTGGCCCCTGCAGCTCGTAGAGAAGGAATGGGAGAATTTCCTGCCAATGTCTGGTATACACATAGGTAAAGTTGGAACAACCCACCCACATGGACTGCATTGCTATTCAGCCCAACACTGACACCATCTGGATGGAAATAGGAACAAACCACAGCATCCAGTGGATTGAACTTACAGCAGTTTGGCTGGTGATCATTCATGACCCCTGACCATTAACCCTATGCACTGACAACTGGGCTGTTCTAAGGGGATTGCCTAGGGCTTGGACAATGGCAAGCTGAGGGGTAGATGACCATGAATAAGCCCTTGTGGGGTCAGAAAATGTGAAGACACTCAGGCCCACCTGAAAGAATTTAAGGCCATTGTCACTGTTTTCCACATCCTACTTCATAAGGCACTGACATCCCTAGCAACTAGGAATATGATGCCCTAGCTTGGGTATGAGCCCTAGCAACTGACCCTTTTGCAGACATAGCAAAATGGGTGCATGGGAAGAGTGGCTACCACAATGTCTGGGTGGGATGACATATTACGTAAGACACCAAATTACCCTTGAAATACAACGCCTAGGCTAATGCAGTAACAGTATGTCTGTGTGTTCAAAACAATGCCCAAGGAAATTGCCAAAGGAGTCTGGGACCACTCACCAGATTCCCAACTGGTGATGGATTGGCAAACTGATTATACCAGCCACCTCTGAGTGAGGGTTCTAAATATGTCTGATTTATGTGAACATTGTGTCTGATCTAACTCAATATTTCCCTTGTCATTGTGCAAACCAGGCTTCCACCCATTAGGGAATTAGAGAAACTGAGTACCATGTATAGATACCCAGTGATTGGGGTTCACATTTCAAAGGCCATGATGCGCAGGACTAGGGAAACCAATATGACATTGAACGGAGGTTCCATCTCCCCTATAACGCACAAGCAGCAGGGTTGGTAGAAAGGAAAAATGCAATATTAAAGCACCAGATTAAATTACTACTAAGTAAAACCATCTTGACTGGGTGGACTAAGGTAATGTCCCAAGATTAATATATTGGAATGATCAACCAGTAGTGTCCATTGCCCCATATGCCAGACTGGGGACCCCTGCTGAAACACCCAGAGCTGTAAAAATACAGAAATTGAGGGAAACAGCCATTGAGGATGAACACGCTATGCTTCTGGGAACACCAAGCCCCATCACATCTGGAAAAGGGGTCAGCTACAGCAATTTACAAGGAGTATCCCACTGGGACAGGTGAGTTACTTTGCACCCTGGGTGAGGGGAACTCATCAGTCTGCACTGGGACCCGCTGTCCTGCTGCAGGCTAGGCCTGTTAAAGCACATTGTACCTGGAATAGAACATGCACCACTGAAAGAGGGGGAAAGGTAGGGGTTCTGGTCTGGCTTATTCTGCCCCCACTCCATCTGCCCCCACCTGACAGTGCTGTCTTTCTTGGCCAGTACGGTATAGTACCTGCAGCCAGGTCAAATTCCTAAAGCTGCCAACCTCCCTCTTCTCAAGGAGAGGTGGGCAAATTCTGTTTTCCACTGGTACAATCATTTGGCCATCATCTTTGTTCCCTCCATTGGCCTGGAGGTTGTTATAGCACACATAGAAATCCTCCCTAAATTCACCCAGAAATGCTAGAATAACTGCCAGCAAAGCTCGTCTTGACTGAACACTGAAATATCTCTAAGAAACACCATCCTCCAAAACAGAATGACCTTGGACATTATTACTGCCTTTTGAGGAAGCACCTGTGCCATTATCCAAACAGAATGCTGTGTGTTCTTACTTGATTAGCCTCACATATCATCTTATTAAGTCACATGAAGACACAAGTGAACAGCCTGAGTGATTCAACCCTCAGCCAAGGGGATTTAGTAAACCAATGGTTCAGATCATAGGACTCTGTAGAGACAATTGTTACTGATTTGGGGAATCGTGAACTTAACCTGTGTTTTCTCTTACATGAGCCTGTATTGTTGCTGTGGCATCTGTATCCAGTGCAGCCAGAGAACTGCCAAAGGAGCCACCTCCATGCCATTGAAGCCCTTTCTGACTTCTCAGGGAACACTGCAGAAGAAGGGGGCATGTGAGATTGTAAGAGCTGGTCATGAGGGGTGGAGTGTTGGGGGAGGTCATCGAAAGGATACGACAGCCAGTAGGCCTATGAGCTAGACCTGAGCAATCAGAGGCTCCTCCCCCTCCTCCCCTATCCTTGGAATGTGTATTCCACTTGCCTTTGCTGCTCCCAAAAGCTGCTCCACAATACAGCCTTGAAACAGTTATGTAGTATTGAGACTATGTGGATGGGAAATGTGACAACCCAGTTAAGGCCTCTATATAAACTTTTAAGAATTGATGGGCAGGTGCAGAAATCTACTCATCTTGCAGCCACCGAAGACAAGCCTCATATGTATGGTCCCTGGCTTTTTAAACCTTCCACCCACCAATTGGGAGTGGCCTGCCACTTTTTTCACTGTCTCCTTGTCTTCTGTGAGTATGGGAGCTGGTTTCAGTTCACACCTGGGAAACTCCTGAGGTTGTGATTCAAGAAGACTTCCTTGCCCCTTTTTCAATAATTGACAGAACAAGCAGAAAAATATTCATCAGAGATGTAGTAGACCTGGAGAACACTATAACCAATTTGATATAATTGACATTACAGAACACTTATACCAAAAACATCAGACTGATATTATGCTTCTGAAATACACACAGAACATTTACCAAGTTAGACCATATTCTGGGCCATAACATAAGTCTCCATAAATTTAAAAAGATTCAAGTTACACAGAGATTTATATACAAATGTTCATAGCAGCTTTATTTGCGATAGCCAAAAACTGAAAATAACTCAAATGAATTATGATCATTTATCAGATGAATCAACTAACAAATTGTGACACATACATACTATGGAATACTACTGAACAATAAAAACGATGCACTATTGAAACACACAATAACATGAAAATTATCTAAATAAATATGCTGAGTGAAAGAAGTCAGACAAAAAAGAGTAGATACTACATGACTCAACTTCTATAAAACTCTAGAGAATGCAAACTAACATACAGCCATAGATAAAGCAGATTGGCAGTCATCTGGGGAAGAAGAATGTGGAAAGGATGGAAAGGAGGGATGGTCAAGGAACTTTGGGGGGATGGTAGGTACGTTCACTGTCTTTATTGTGATATTTTCATGGTTGGATACATATGTCAAAACTTAAACTGTACACTGTAGATATGTGCAGTTTGATATATGTTAATTATATCACAATAAAGTTGTTTTAAAAGTCTGATAGGTTAATCTATAGCATCTTACTATGCTGATGGACAGTGATTGCAAGGGGGTTGGTGGGGGGACTTGATAATATGGGTGAATGTTGTAACCACAATGTTGCTCATGTGAAACTTTGATATACAGTAAGATTGTATACCAATGATACCTTAATAAAAAAAAGAAAAAAAATCTAAGAGGTCAAAATAAATATATCTTAAACTAGTATCTATGTCCTTTTAAGGAAAATCTAAAGATATCTTAATAATTTGACACCCTGTGCATAATTGTCAGGACCTCAGGTAATCACAGATAATTTTGAAACAAATCAGTCAGCTGACCAAGATTAACTGCTTATTTAGACAACACTGACATGCACTGGGGCATTCCATGCATCTTAGGGTTTTCTGTTGGTACTCATGTATCACAGTGGTCAGGTCAGGATATGATTTCTCTTGCAACTGGAACAAAAACCTTAACTGAATTTGATGATATAGACCTAGTTAGAGATTAAGACTGCAGAAGACACCTCCTTGGTACTTTTAAGTTAAATGAAAAATAATTTAAAACTTCACTAGTGTTTATTTAATGCACAGCTATTTTATATGTGATATTTCTTGTCACCCTGTTATTGTTTTCCAGAACATGCAAAAGTTATCACTCTTGACAAAGAAGTTCCCAAGAGTGCCCAATGTAAATCATTTACATGATCTTGTTTTGCCCAGAGCATAGAATAGGAGAATTTCACCCAAGGGGTTCTTTCCAGTAGTGAATATATGTCAAGCTGAGTGAAACTCTTCATACTGTCCCCACCCAACAATGGACGTCATCTTGAACATTCAGCAGAAGAAACAAAGAAAAAATAATCTGATATTAGACAAAATATGTGTTTAGTAAGTTATCAGTTGTTCTCTGTGACTCTCTTCTATAAAACCATTTTTAAGTATTTCATTGTTTCTGTATCATGCATTCCCACTTGCTTAGAGTTGAGTTCTGACTTTTAAGAAGGTCATTTGCAGGTTTTCTCTTCCTGTCTTCTTCCTGTTGGAGTTTCTAGGGTCTCTTTAACAGCAGTGTGTGTGCCACACAATGCAGTGCCTCAGAGATGCTCTCAGGTCTGCTCTGGGAGATCACACTTCTTTGACAGCTACTTGATATTAGCAGTTTCCCGCTATTGTGACTCAAATGGATCTTGCCATTTAAGAAGATAAATGTTTTCATACCAGATGAGTATTATATGCTAAGATAACTTTTAACATAGAGATAGAGGTAAAGAGGGTTGTGTATCCAGTGAAAAGTGGTATGATATTCCATTACTATGGAAATAGGATTAAAACTCATAACCAGAAAGGAAATAGTGGGAGGACATTGGACAATTTCCCTGTGAACCTCACCCTAGTGTGTATCTAGGGCAATCTATTAAGTTCTCTGAGTCCAAATTTTTCTGTGTAAAAATATAAATGTTGAGAATCTCACTGTATTAAGATCATTACAATTTTAAAAAGCTTAATAGAAGGTCATTGCATCTAGAGGGGATGGAAAATGTTTCTATAGTTTCATAGTCCTAAAAGAGCAACTCAATTTATCTCCTTTCCCAAAGTTTTCAGTTACACTAATCCCAAAGTTATCATTACTCTCTTTTGTGAAAATTCTGGCTGAGTTACCTGTAAGAATTCCATAGTTGCTTTAATAGAATGTGAGATTACCTCTTATAAATCTTCTTAAAATGTTAATAACCCTTCTTAAACAAAAGCAGAAGTGAAAGGTGAAAAAGTGATTAAGCTACTGGAAAGCCAGCAGCATGTCTGATCCTTATTGTGCACCTGTACATATGACAGGATTGCTAAGTATGTGCTTGCTAATTTAGAGAAAATGTAAGAAGCAGGTATTTTAAAGGTGGTTCTATACATTTTGCTTGGAGAAGGTAGCTATTCACTAACTTTGGAAACTGAACTGCTCTCAGTTGCCTTTTAATGAATAAAGAAGGTAACTAATATTTATTAAACATGCACTGAGTATCAGAAAAGTTTAAGTGCTTTCTGTTTATTTTCTGACTCATCTTCAAACAATTCCATTAGATTGAGTGCTTTTTACAGATGAAGAAATGGAAACAGAAATAAGTTTAGCTCTAGGTCATAAAGTCAATACACAATAGATTCAGATTCAGACCAGATCTAATTAAAACAGTCTATGGTTATTCTACAAATTAGTAGAATAACTAATATTAATAAATTAATATTAATATCACTTAGTTAATTACTAAATTGTTTTATAATATAAAATTATTATTTAAATTATTGATAATATCCTAAATTTTGGATTTATATTGATAAATAACACAATGCACCAATGTTACAAAATATTAACTATTTCAAAACTAATGAAAAACAATATGGTTTCTCATTGGTAAACTGTTTCCTAGCAATGTATTTATTTATCTTTTATTAAATTCCATTCTCAGACATAGTTGAAACCCTGCTTCTGCTATTAGCTACCTTCTATGCCATTTATTCCAACAGATACAGAACTAGTTATTGAAAACTAATCTTGGGAAGGTTTGTTGATAAAAATTAAGGTAAAGGTCAAAATCTTCAAGTTTCTCGGGGTACATAAGTCTTTAAGGTGTAATACTGGGATATTTTTTCAGAAATTAAACAAATCTCTATTATGGAGGATACGCTTATTTGTAAGTTGCGAGACTATTAACACATACCTCCTTTTCCACAGTAATGTTTGTTATCTAATTTCTTTAGGACTACCTCACTTCCATCCTTAACCTATGCCTCTGAGTTCTCAGTATAAGGGAAGGGAAAAAGTGCTCATAAGGTAATGACTTTCATTGTTCACCTGCTCTTCTTGGCACCACCTTTGAGATTTCAGAAGATAAAAGATGATGATACACAAAAAAAAGCAAAACAAAGCCATGGGAAATAAATAATAAAGGGGGAAGAGAGATATGCTTATCTTTCTGCCGCCCAGCTTGAGAGGACTTCTCAATTTACTTAAGGATGAATATCAACAACATCATTATTACATTTAGAGGTAAATAAATAGCAATCTCTGAAGTTTTAACTTCATGTTCACTCAGCAGTAACAAAGATATATTTTGCTTTCACATGCCTACTATTTAGTCTCAATTTAGAGAAGATATGGCAATATCTCAAAACCTAAGGGTTTCCTAGAATCCATTGATGTAATTGAAAGTAAATATTTCCTATTGATAAACTTGATTTACAAGGTGCTTCCATTCAGAGTTCAAGTCAGAATCTAAGGCTAAGTTGCCTTCCACTTTGATTAATCCCTTTCTCACATAACTCTCCACTGACATTTTTTTTCTAATACATTTATTTTATTTAATTATGTTTAATTATTGTCTTAATGATAAATTATGTGCTTGATTTTACATTTGAATTATCATGCCAAGGTATTTATTATAAGACTTTCTATATAGCTTCTCTCCTAAATATATATATATATATATATCTTAGATAAAAATATATATCTTAGAGTAATAAGCTAAAAATTTAGTTTTATGGTGTCTTATAAAAGAGTTTCAACTGAAGCTTGAAGGAATCATTATGTACACATAGAGAAAGTGTAGTTCTGCACCATGTCATTTGTTCTGAATTTCAATACCTGTTCACCATAATCTTCCTAAGCAGATGACTACAATTTTAGTTACTAAGTATGATGATTGTTGCTGGTGCCCCACACAGATTGTTTTTACTGGAGTGGCAGACTGAAGCTGGTTTCAGGGTACCACAGTCTATTTAGCCCTTCCTTTTGCTGTACTGCTTTCCCCACTCCCTTGAGTGGACCCTCTCAATTAATCATTTGCTTAAAAATCTCATCTTAGACTCTGCTTGTTGGAAAGCCAGTCGTAGGCATTTAGCTTCTCTTTTGGGCATAAAGCTATGAATAATTTGCCAATATTTGTGTTCCTGATTATACTTTTCACCTTCAGATACAGATGCTAATTTTAAAAATTAAGTTTCAGTGAAACAGAGATCTTAATCAAATTCTAAAATTTAAGTACCCTTTCCTATCCCACTGACAATCTATCTTTCTCTCTAAGTTATTTTAGAGGATGTACTGACTGAAATGGATGAAGGAAATCTGTCTGTAGTGTCAGAGTTTGTGCTTCTGGGACTTTGCCACTCGTGGAATATGCAGGTCTTATTCCTAATGATATTTTTTATGCTTTACTTGATCATTGTATCTGGAAATATTGCCATCATGATCTTAATCATCACTGACCCTCATCTCCATTCTCCCATGTACTTCTTGTTGGCCAACCTGTCCTTTGTTGATATGTGGCTTTCTTCAATCACCACGCCTAAGATGATCACAGACTTTCTCAGGGATAAGAAGACTATTTCCTTTGGAGGCTGCATGTGCCAGATCCTCTTTGTGCATTTTGTTGGAGGGGGTGAGATGGTGCTATTGGTGGTAATGGCCTATGACCGCTATGTGGCCATCTGCAAACCACTTCACTATTCAACTATTATGAGCCTACAAAAATGCATTGGGCTGATGGTGATTTCCTGGACCATTGGCTTTGTGCATGCCATGAGTCAAATGGATGTGATTGTACAATTGCCTTTCTGTGGCCCCAGGGAAATTGACAGCTTCTTCTGTGATATACCCCTGGTAATCAAGCATGCCTGCATAGATTCATACAACTTGGGAATATTAATGAATGCTGATAGTGGGGTTCTGGCCATGACCTGCTTTATGTTATTGCTGATATCCTACACATACATTCTTCTCACTGTCCACCAAAGCTCTAAATCTGGTGCATCTAGGGCACTCTCTACCTGTACTGCCCACATCACAGTGGTGGTACTCTTCTTTGGGCCCTGCATCTTCATCTATGTGTGGCCACTCAGCATCACCTGGGTGGACAAGTTTCTTGCTGTGTTTTACTCTGTTATTACACCTCTCCTAAATCCAGCCATTTATACTCTGAGAAATAAAGAGATAAAAAATGCCATGAAGAGATTCAGAAGTTATTACATGCATTCCAAGAGAAATATTTAATACCCAGAAACCTCACTGTAAGCACTTCAAATTGACAATATACTGACCATGTAAAATAGGTTGAAAATTCTAGGCATTCAGTTTATATCTGTATGTTATGACTATCTTCAGTACAGGAATAGGGTTAACATAATTCAAAGAATTTCAACATTTATGAATCAACCAGGAAAACACCATGAAATAGTCCCTAAAATCCAAACACTAATGATCTTTCTTTATGAGGGAATTATCTAATCAGTCTTCCCATACCTTTAACTATGTTAAATATGAGCCTGAAATTCACTCAACAAAGCTATACAACCATCCTGATGAATAGCATCTTAATAAACTTCTCTTGAATTTTTCCTCAATCCATTTGGAAAGTGTTTCTATAACAGGACTCCTTCCTTCAAACTTTTTGCTTAACCTCTTGTCAAGAGGCCACTGAATTATTACTTTTTCTTTAACTTAGCTCCCTATCCAAATGCTAATGGGAGAAGGGAAAAAAATGAAGAGAATGAAATAACAGTGGTAAAGTACATAAGGAATAATAGTGGAGGTTTTCCCATCTTTGGTTTCCATTAACTCAATAAGGAAAAAAGGAAAACCTAGTGATATTTCCCTTGGTTTCTCAGTCTCAAGGACTACTATTTATGCTTTCAACTATTATTAACCATGTGTGTAAAAGTCTTGAAATGCAAGGTCCTTAAGGACAGGGGCATGCCTTACCTGATTAATTCTTGAAATAACGGTATTTAGTACAGTGATTAATATGTAATAAAAACTCAACAAATATATTTTAATGAATATATAGAAGCCAATTTTTCTATTGAAATACCCATAACACTTACCGATCATGGTATATTTAACTATCTTCTGTCATTAAAAACATTTTTTTAAAGTCTCAAACTATAACTAAAATTCAACTTCTTTCTTCCAGAATTATAAATTAAGTGGATTAAAATTCAGTTGTAAGAATCATCAATAAAAGTCCTAAGTAAAAAATATGGCACATACATAGTTTTTATTTTTCTTAATATGAGAACAAAATACAACAAAGGGCAGAATAAAAACAATGTACTTATCATCCTTAACTGCCTACTTTAAGCCATTATGTTATATGTATTAGTTTAAATGCTTTGTTGTATTCCCAAATTGTGAATAAGAAAATGAGACTCAGAAATATAAATTAATGTTCCTCAAGATAACACCACCTTATTTTGGACTTACTTAAGGATTCAAAGATCAATTTGATTTCTGCTCATTTATTAAATGACACTACACAACACAAAATTATTTCTACACAATACACTAGAGTATCTATATTAATCTAACAAAATAAAATATATATTGGCAATAGTATAATTTGCAACCTAATTTGATCATACAGTGTAAATTGGGAACAAAAGAGACATCATCGAAGACATGCCTACACACAGACAGTACTAAAGAACTAATTGTTAACCTTTGGCTGCCTCTACATTGGATCACAGCCTCAATTCATTCTCATGTATATACCCAATTTATTCACTGAACTGTCTTCATTGTATATTTTAAGCAACTTTTTTTTCCTACCCATTATCTTGAGTATCTTTTTATCTCTATCAGTCCTTATAAGACAAACCTGAGTGTTAAGTACTATTTGTATGATTTCCTAATTTTAGGAAAGTAGAAGGTCATAAGAATGAAAAATGCAGCTTATATTGTCTTGTAATATAATTTGGCACAACAAAATCCAAGTACTACATGCTCTCAGCTGAAACATTTTAGTCATTTTCTGCCATGCTATCCAAGCTTAGTATTTACACATTTGCCAGATAAGGCAAATTCTCCTTAATTCTCATTGGTTTCTGTTAGAATTGTCTTCACAGATATAACCTAGAGGAGCTGAAAGTTATGCATATTCTCTAGTCAAACTCAAATGGCCAATAGTCAATCTTAATTTCCAATTTAATGAAAATATGGTCTACTCAGAGGGAAGCATTCCCTCCTCAGGCACAAAGATCTTTAACCCAGCAGAGCTCAAAGTGGTGGGGATGGGAAACAAAACTGTATGAGTGACTTATTAGGTATAACAGTAAGAGGATCTATTCCCACTTTCACATCTTGATGCCTTAATTCAGAGATTGAGTATCTTATCTCCCAAAAAAGCCATAAAGGAGTTTTCAGTATGCCATTCTACCATTCTATTAGACCAACCGTTTATGGGTGATCAGTATGTGGTAAGATCAGTGAATCTATGGTCATGAGCCCATTGCCTCATTTGTTTAACTGTAAAAGAAATTCCTTGATCAGACACAATGTTGTGCAGAATACCATGACTGTGATAAAGCATTTCTTAAATCCATGGATGAAGTATTATAGCTGGAAAAAATGCATATCCATAATACATGTTGATTCTAAAGAGGTCAAAAATTCTACTTCCTGCATAATGGAAAAGCCTTAATATAATTAACCTGTCTCTACATGGTTTGCTGATCCCCACAGTAAACTGCCATATCTATGGCTCACCATAGGAGCTTATGAGTGTTGATAGCCAGATTAAACCTTGTGAGAAGTTCCATATTGTTTAGCCACCCTTGTCATTTTGTATAGGCACCCACTCAGCAAGCCCTAGGGCGGCTGGGAAAAGAGGTTAACATGCACAGAACTTTTCATTTGTCTACCTGATTACTAAAGTTTCACCTGTACTGGCTGCCCTATGGTGTGCATTCACATAGGACACCTAAATTTTCATAATCTGAGGAGACCCATCATCAGAATTCTCCTCCAGGAATTCTTTGTCACTAGGCTTCCAATTCTGTTCATTCTAACCAAACCATTAGTCACTGTTTAAGAATCAATATATATCCATGCTTCCAGCCAAAAAGTGGACAAGAAATACACACTGCTTGCATTTCTTCCAATGGGAGTTTCTCCACACCACTGTCCTTCAAGACCATAAATATAATATTAACCATACCCGACCATAACACTTCACTAAATTGGGGCTGAAAATCTCAGACTTTCACTTAAGTTGTCCAACATATTATACAAAACCAACTGTATATTCAATCTTAATTTTAAGTCTACTTAAAACTTTAATATTAAATGAAACTTTTAATTTTAAGTCTACTGGTTATAAGCGCTGTCGGGCAGATGCATCTAGGAGGTCTGTGCCTGTGCATCAGGTGAAATTTCAACCTGGAGTGGGGAGGGTTGTTAACTCTGTAAAAGAAAGAATTCTCGAGCAGGTAGGACAAGTGTAGGTGAGGAAGGAATTCATTAAATCGAGAGTAGAAATAAATGGCAGCAGCCTTGCAAGAAGCTGAGAGCAGGAAAATGCAGAGGCGCAGAGGGAGGGTGAGGAAGGTCGCTGCACAGGGTCCCCCAGGCTACGGGAACTCGCATGCCCAAATCCGAGCTCTCAGCAGCACCTCCCTACTTATCAGGAGTAAAGCAGAGACTAAGACAAGACTTGGAAATAAAATAAAATAGCAAAGGAACAAAGATGCTAACCACTGGAAAAGTGCAGATAGACAAAACCCAAGTAAGTTTGAGCAGTGAGAAAGCTTTATTTAAAGTTACGCACTTAAAAAAGGAAAGTGCGGGTGTTCTCAGAAAGGTGGCATGGTACAAGGCTGGGGTTTTGTCTTTTAAGCATTTTTTCAGGAATATGACAAAGGGTGCAGACTTGTCCAGTGGTCTCAAGATGCTTATCTCTGGTGAGAGACATTATGTCTCCTGTCTATTATCAATCCTCCAGCTAATTCTGCAAAATAAACTTAACATAAGACATTTATTGATGTGGTTCCTCCCCAGGATAGTGGCTTCCTCTGCAGACACATCAATCAAGACCATCCACCCTGCACCCAAAGTGGGTTGAGTTATTGTCTGTTATTCTTTACGAGTTATTGTCTGCTAAACAATATGTTAGGAATCTTACTTCCTAACTTCCTGGTTTTTTAAATGGAATCTTAGCCTTAAGATGGAATCTTTCCCGCTCTAACTATACTGCTTATATCTCTGCTTTTTTTTGGAAAACCAATTATGATGCTTGTATCCTGTCTCTGCCCTGTCTCAGAAGGAACTCCCTGTGGAGCTAGAGGTGAGGGAGAAAAGGCAATTGGGCAGCAGTAGTTGTTGAAGTTGACTTATGAGTTAATGCAATTTCTTTGTGCCTCTGGGCCTGCTAAGTTTGATCTCTTTCTACTTGATGATATAATGCTGTTTTTGCATCTTAATTTTACAACTTGAGGAGTGAGCTAGCATTCAGTTAGTAATGGGTAACTGAGCTCACAGTCACTAGAGACCAGAAATTAGGTATTTAATATCTACCAATGCCCAGTAAGATGTTAAACATTAGACCCGTAGAAACTTTACTAGCATTTATCTCCCACAATCTGGTTCAGATAGATTTAAGGCATCCAACCTAAGCACTGTTTTCATTCCTAAGGATACGACCAAGCCAATTCTGAAACCCAGTATTTGACAGTCTACTTCCTGGGACAAATTCAATGACCAATTTCTGAATTAGAAGACAGAAAGTATACTTGTTATTTTAATAAATTAGTATTATTGGAAGATGGTTAACTAGATACTAAAGAATTGAAGAACTGAAAATAACTAACTTCTTAAAACACTAAGGGATCATTAAAAAGGCAACTAAAGATAAAAGTGCCAACTCCAGGGCTGTAAGTATAAAGGTAAGAGTTTCTATCAATAGAATGTAGCTTAGAGAAGGACACCATAGACTTGAAACTCAGACCTATGAAAAGAGGGTAGTGGCTGGTGCTAGTATTTTTGAGAAGCAGAATAACTTCTCTAAACTAGTTTCTGGAAAATACTACCTCATTCTCATGATTTGTCAAGGATAAAATGCATAATTTATATAAAGTGCTTAACAGTGTTTTACATAATAAACACACAGTTACTACAAAAGCTCCCAAAGGCTATCTATTATTGTTAGGATACAAAGCAAAATGTGATGTTTTCCAAGACCTAAGCGCCCAGCATAATGTAGTTTCTGTCCGCCAGCCACATCTCACACCACTCTTCTCACTGTCTCAGTTTCCTCAGGCCACAAATGAAAAAAAAAAGACACAATTCTAAAAATATATAGTATATTCCCAGAGAACAGACATATTTGTTATTTACTATTTGTTTATTTCCTTATTTATGTATGTTTAAGCAATGGTTTCCTTAAAATGACACCAAAAGCACAATCAACAAAAGAAACAATAGAAAACTGACTTCATAAAAACTAAAACATTTGTGTTCCAAAGGGTACAAAGAAGAAAGAGAAAACAAAACCTACAGAGAGAAAAATATTTGTAAATCTGATAAGGGTCTTGTACTGGGTTGAAGGGTGTCCCTCGAAAAGATATGTCTACATCCAAACTCCTGAAAGTATTGTGACCTTATTTAGCAAAAAGGTTTTTGCAAATGCAATAAGAATCTTGAAATGAGGTTATTCTGGAGAACTGGATAGGCTCTAAATCAATTAACAAGTGCCCTAATATGAGACAGAGGAGAAGACAGAATAGAAAGGATAAGGCCATGTGAAGATGGACGTACAGACTGTAGTCATGCAGTTACAAGCCAAGGAACACCTGGAGCCACAAGAAGCTGGATGTGGCAGGGAGTTCTTCCCTAGAGACTTACGAGGAGGCACAATCCTGTCAACATACTGATTTCAGATTTTTGTCCTCCAAAACCACAAGAGAACAAATTTCTGTTGTTTTAAACTGCCAAGTTTGTGGTAATTTGTTATAGAATGCCTAGAAAACTAATGCAGGAATTGTATAAAGAATTCTTAAAGAACTTTGATGTTTTAACTAATAAAAACATAACACAATTTAAAAATGAACAAAAAATTTGAACAAACATTGCTCTCAAGAAGATATACAAGTCACCAACCAAGAAGCACATGATAAGATGCTTAACAACATTGGTCATTAGGGGAATGAAAATCAAAACCGTAATAAGATCACTTCAGCAGAGCCAACATGATGGTGTGAGTAGGACAGTGGGAATCACCTCCCAAAAACATATATATTTTGAAAATACGACAAATACAACTAATCCTAAAAGAGAGACCAGAAGACACAGGACAATAGCCTGACTACATCCACATGTGCGAGAGCCCAGCGCCTGGTGAAAGGGGTAAGATACAACCCCCGGCCCAGCGGGACCCGAACACAACTACCCCCAGCTCCCGGAGGGAGGGAGAGGGGGCCCAGGACTGCTAAACACCCAGCACCAGCCACCCGCACCAGAGTGCAGACACAGTGCATGCGTGGAGGGCTGGAAACTAGGGAAATAGCGCAGCAAGACCTCTGAGTGGGTGCCAAAGCTGATGCCCCTGTGACAAAGAAAACCGAGCGCTTTTTGAAAGTCTTAAAGGGACAGGGATTTAACAGCTAGACGGAAACAACACAGGTCACAGCCCAGTGGCTGGAAATTACAGGGAAAACCAGGCGCACTAACCCCCTAGGCAACATCTCTGAGACACCTCACGGAGGTAAACAGCCAAACAGCACCCCCCCCCGTCCATTACCCCTCCAGGCGCTGTGAGAGCAGAGAAACAGCCTAAGGCAAAACACGCCCACAGAAAAGAAAATTCCTACACTTTGGCCGGGCAAGACACAAAGACCCAGCCTACATGCAATTACCCAAAACAAGCCACTAGGGGTTGCAGTTGTCCCAGTAAAGAAAGGCCAGTAGCAAGTGAAAAGTTTGGCACCCCCAGATGACAGTCAATAGCACCTGTCAAAATGAAAAGGCAAAAATATATGATCCAGACAAGACTAACTCAGACAGCTTCAGCATCTGTAAAACATTCCCCTGAGAAGGAACCTGGGGAGATAGATTTAGCCAGTCGTCCTGAAAAAGAATTCAAAACAAAAGTCATAACCATACTGATGGACTTGCAGAGAAATATGCAAGAACTAAGGAAGGAGAATACAGAAATAAAACAAGCTCTAGAAGGACTTCAAAACAGAATGGACGAGATGCAAGAGACCATTAATGGACTAGAAAACAGAGAACAGGAACACAGAGAAGCTGATGCAGAGAGAGATAAAAGGATCTCCAGGAATGAAAGAATTTTAAGAGAGCTGAGTGACCAATCGATACGGAACAATATACACATTATACAGATACCAGAGGAAGAAGAGAGAGAAAAATGGATAGAAAGTGCTTTGAAGAAATACTTGCCGAAAACTTCCCCAAACTAGGGGAAGAAATGGCCTCTCAGACCACAGAGGCACACAGAACTCCCATGACAAGGGATCCAAGGAGGGCAACACCAAGACACATAATAATTAAAATGGCAAAGATCAAAGACAAGGACAAAGTATTAAAAGCAGCCAGAGAGAGAAAAAAGGTTACGTACAAAGGAAAAACCATCAGGCTATCATCAGACTTCTCAACAGAAACCCTACAGGCCAGAAGAGAATAGCATGATATACTTAATGCAATGAAACAGAAGGGCCTCAAACCAAGACACTGTATCCAGCACGAATATCATTTAAATATGAAGGAGAGATTAAACAATTCCCGGACAAGCAAAAGTTGAGGGAATTTGCCTCCCACAAACCACCTTTTCAGGGCATCCTACAGGGACTGCTCTATATGGGAGCACTCCTAAAAAGAGCACAGAACAAAACACCCAACATATGAAGAAGGGAGGAGGAGGAATAAGAAGGGAGAGAAATAAAGAATCATCAGACCGCATTTATAATAGCTCAACAAGCGAGTTAAGTTAGACAGTAAGATAGTAATGAAGCTAAGCCTGAACGTTTGGTAACCACAAACTTAAAGCTTACAATGGCAATAAGTTAATACCTTTCAATAATCACCCTAAATGGACTGAATGCACCAATCAAAAGACACAGAGTAACAGAATGGATAAAAAAGCAAGATCCATCCATATGCTGCTTACAAGAGACACACCTCAAATCCAAAGACATGCACAGACTAAAAGTCAAGGGATGGAAAAAGATATTTCATGCAAACAACAAAGAGAAGAAAGCAGGTGTGGCAATCCTGTTATCATACAAAACAGACTTCAAAATAAAGAAAATAACAAAAGACAAAGAAGGACATTACATAATGATAAAGGGCTCAGAACAACGAGAGGATATAACCATTATAAATATATATACACTCAATACAGGAGCACCAACATACCTGAAACAAATATTAACAGAACTAAAGGAAGAAATAGAATGCAATGCATTCATTCTAGGAGACTTCAACACACCACCCACTCCAAAGAACAGATCCACCAGACAGAAAATAAGTAAGGACACAGAGGCACTGAACAACACACTAGAACAGATGGACCTAATAGACATCTACAGAATTCTACATCCAAAAGCAACATGATACACATTCTTCTCAAGTGCACATGGAACATTCTCCAGAATAGACCACATACTAGGCCACAAAAAGAGCCTCAGTAAATTCCAAATGATTGAAATCCTACCAAACAACTTTTCAAACCACAAAGGCATAAAACTACAAATAAACTGTACAAAGAAAGCAAAAAAGCTCATAAACACATGGAGGCTTAACAACACGCTCCTAAATAATCAATGGATCAATGAGAAAATCAAAATGGAGATCCAGCAATATAGGGAAACAAATGACAACAGCAACACTAAGCACCAACTTCTGTGGGACACAGCAAAAGCAGTCTTAAGAGGAAAGTATATAGCAATCCAAGCATATTTAAAAAAGGAAGAACAGGGGAGCACGGCGCACGGCCGGCTGCGAGGGGAGTTCCCATCCCAGCCAAGGTCAGCCGGCTCGGGGCTGCACCAGCGCCTTCCGCCCGGGCCCGCGGGAAGGACACCTGCTGGGTCCTGCACCGGAGTCCAGCTGAGCCTTCGGCCTGAAATACAGAGTCCTGAATCTCTTGGTCACTGATTGACAGCCTGGAACCCTAAGGAAGACCAAGACTCCTAAAGGTTTAAAACAGCATCACTTGACAGAGGGGCGGAAGATGGCAGCGTGAGTAGAGCAGCGCAAATCTCCCAAAACCATATATATCTATGAAAATATAACAAAGACAACCATTCCTAGAATAAAGACCAGAGGACACAGGACAATATCCAGACCACATCCGCACCTGAGAGAACCCAGTGCATCGTGAAGGGGGTAAGATACAAGCCCCAGCCTGGCGGGAGCTTAGCACCCATCCCCCCAGCTCCCGGCGGGAGAAGAGTAGGCAGAGTGGGAGGGAGACGGAGCCCAGGACTGCTGAACACCCAGCCCCAGCCATCCGGGCCAGAGTGCAGACACAGTACGTGCCCAGGGGGCCCTGGGTGCTAGGGAAAGAGGGCAGCAAGAACAGTGAGCGGGCACCGGACGCCGGGTGCCGGAGGACATAAGAAAAGCGCGTGACCAATTTTTTTTTTTTTTTTGCTCTTTTGTTTTGGCGAGCGCTTTTTGGAAGTCTTAAAGGGATAGGGCACCAAATACTAGGGAAACAGGGCAGCAAGACCGGTGAGCAGATGCCTGAGGCTGGCACCAGAGAAGAAAGAAAAATGAGCGGCCACTTTTTTTTTTAATTAAAAAAAATTTTTTTTTTTTTTTTTGCGTTCGTTGTTTTATTTTGGCGGGTGCTTTTTGGAAGTCTTAAAGGGGCAGGGTGGGACACTTAATCCAGAGGTAGGGTATCCGGGGATCTCTGGGCACCCTAACCCCAGGGCTGCAGGGAGCAGGGAGGCCCCTTACAGAGATAATAGCCTCCTGGCCGCTCCCCCTCCAACGCAACTCCACCACTTTGGAGCAGAGGCCTGAACCAGGCCACACCCACAGCAACAGCGGAGATAAACTCCATAGCAGCCTGGCAGGAAGCAGAAACCCTGTCTGCACCCAGCTGCCCAGCACAAGCCACTAGAGGTCGCTGTTCTCCCAGGAGAGGAGGGCCACAAACCAACAAGAAGGGAAGTTCTTCCAGCCGTCACTCGTCCCAGTTCTGCAAACTATTCCTATCACCATGATAACGCAAAGCTACAGGCAGACAAAGTTCACAGAGAAACCACCAGAGAAGGAGACAGACCTAACCAGTCTGCCTGAAAAAGAATTCAAAATAAGAATCATAAACATGCTGACAGAGATGCAGAGAAATATGCAAGAGAAATGGGATGAAGTAAGGAGGGAGATCACAGATGCCAGAAAGGAGATCGCAGAAATGAAGCAAACTCTGGAAGGGTTTATAAGCAGAATGGATAGGATGCAAGAGGCCATTGATGGAATTGAAACCAGAGAACACGAATGCATAGAAGCTGACATAGAGAGAGATTAAAGGATCTCCAGGAATGAAACAATGTTAAGAGAACTGTGTGACCAATCCAAAAGGAACAATTTCCATATTATAGGGGTCCCAGAAGAAGAAGAGAGAGGAAAAGAGATGGAAAGTGTCTTAGAAGAATAATTGCTGAAAACTTCCCCAAACTGGGGGAGGAAATCATCGAACAGACCACGGAAATACACAGAACCCCCAACAGAAAGGATCCAAGGAGGACAACACCAAGACACATAATAATTAAAATGGCAAAGATCAAGGACAAAGAAAGAGTTTTAAAGGCAGCTAGAGAGAAAAAGGTCACCTATAAAGGAAAACCTATCAGGCTAACATCAGACTTCTCGACAGAAACCCTACAGGCCAAAAGAGAATGGCATGATATATATAATATAATGAAACAGAAGGACCTTGAACCAAGGATACTGTATCCAGCACGACTATCATTCAAATATGACGGTGGGATTAAACAATTCCCAGAAAAACAAAAGCTGAGGGAATTTGCTTCCCACAAACCACCTCTACAGAACATCTTACAGGGACTGCTCTAGATGGGAGCACTCCTAGAAAGATCACAGCACAAAACACAGAACATATGAAGAATCGAGGAGGAGGAATAAGAAGGGAGAGAAGAAAAGAATCTCCAGACAGTGTATATAACAGCTCAATAAGCGAGCTAAGTTAGGCAGTAAGATACTAAAGAAGCTAACCTTGAACCTTTGGTAACCCCAAATTTCAAGACTTCAATGGCAATAAGTACATATCTTTCAATAGTCACCCTAAATGTTAATGGGCTGAATGCACCAATCAAAAGACATAGACTAATAGAATGGATAAAAAAGCAAGATCCATGTATATGCTGCTTACAAAAAACTCACCTCAAACCCAAAGACACATACAGACTAAAACTCAAGGGATGGAAAAACATATTTCAAGCAAACAGGGAGAAGAAAGCAGGGGTTGCAGTACTAATATCAGACAAAATAGACTTCAAAACAAAGAAAGTAACAAGAGATAAAGAACGACACTACATAATGATAAACGGCTCAGTCCAACAAGAGGATATAAACATTCTAAATATATATGCACCCAACACAGGAGCACCAGCATATGTGAAACAAATACTAACAGAACTAAAGGGGGGAAATAGACTGCAATGCATTCATTCTAGGAGACTTCAACACACCACTCACCCCAAAGGATAGATACACTGGGCAGAAAATAAGTAAGGACACGGAAGCACTGAACAACACACTAGAACAGATGGACCTAATAGACATCTATATAACTCTACATCCAAAAGCAACATGATACACATTCTTCTCAAGTGCACATGGAACATTCTCCAGAATAGACCACATACTAGGCAACAAAAAGAGCCTCAGAAAATTCCAAAAGATTGAAATCCTACCAATGTACATTTCAGACCACAAAGGCATAAAACTAGAAATAAACTATACAAATAAAGCAAAGAGGCTCAGAAACACATGGAGGCTTAACAAAACGCTCCTAAATAACCAATGGATCAATGACAAAATCAAAATGGAGATCCAGCAATATATGGAAACAAATGACAACAACAACACTAAGCCCCAACTTCTGAGGGATGCAGCAAAAGCAGCCTTAAGAGGAAAGTATATAGCAGTCCAAACATATTTTAAAAAGGAAGAACAATCCCAAATGAATGATCTAATGTCACAATTATCGAAATTGGAAAAAGAAGAACAAATGAGGCCTAAGGTCAGCAGAAGGAGGGACATAATAAAGATCAGAGAGGAAATAAATAAAATTGAGAAGAGTAAAACAATAGCAAAAATCAATGAAACCAAGAGCTGGTTCTTCGAGAAAATAAACAAAATAGATAAGCCTCTAGCCAGACTTATTAAGAAGAAAAGAGAGTCAACACAAATCAACAGTATCAGAAACGAGAAAGGAAAAATCATGACGGACCCCACGGAAATGCAAAGAATTATTAGAGAATACTATGAAAACATATATGCTAACAAGCTGGAAAACCTAAGAGAAATGGACAACTTCGTAGAAAAATAAAACCTTCCACGATTGACCCAGAAAGAAACAGAAAATCTAAACAGACCAATTACCAGCACCGAAATTGAAGCGGTAATCAAAAAACTACCAAAGAACAAAACCCCCGGACCAGAAGGATTTACCTCGGAATCTTATCAGACACACAGAGAAGACATAATATCCATTCTCCTTAGAGTTTTCCAAAAAAATAGAGGACGCGGGGATACTCCCAAACTCATTCTATGAAGCTAACATCACCCTAATACCAAAACCAGGCAAAGACCCCACCAAAAAAGAAAACTACAGACCAATATCCCTGATAAACATAGATGCAAAAATAGTCAAAAAAGTACTAGCAAACCGAATTCAAAAATACATCAAAAGAATCATACACCATGACCAAGTGGGATTCATCCCAGGGATGCAAGGATGGCACAACATTCAAAAGTCCATCAATATCATCCACCACATCAACAAAAAGAAAGACAAAAACCACATGATCATCTCCATAGATGCTGAAAAATCATTTGACAAAGTTCAACATCCATTCATGATAAAAACTCTCAGCAAAATGGGAATAGAGGGCAAGTACCTCAACATAATAAAGGCCATCTATGATAAACCGACAGCCAATATTATATTGAACAGCGAGAAGCTGAAAGCATTTCCTCTGAGATCGGGAACTAGACAGGGATGCCCACTCTCTCCACTGTTATTTAACATAGTACTGGAGGTCCTAGCCACGGCAATCAGACAAAACAAAAAAATACAAGTAATCCAGATTGGCAAAGAAGAAGAAGTTAAACTGTCACTATTTGCAGATGACATGATACTGTACATAAAGAACCCTAAAGACTCCATCCCAGAACTACTAGAACTGATATCGGAATATAGCAAAGGTGCAGGATACAAAATCAACACACAGGTATCTGTGGCTTTCCTATACACTAAAAATGAACCAACAGAAAGAGAAATCAGGAAAACAACTCAATTAACAATTGCATCAAAAAAAATAAAATACCTAGGAATAAACCTAACCAAGGCAGTGAAAGACTTATACTCTGAAAACTACAAGACACTCTTAAGAGAAATTAAAGGGGACACTAACAGATGGAAACTCATCCCATGCTCGTGGCTAGGAAGAATTAATATCGTCAAAATGGCCATCCTGCCCAAAGCAATATACAGATTTGATGCAATCCCTATGAAACTACCAGCAACATTCTTCAATGAACTGGAACAAATAATTCAAAAATTCATATGGAACCACCAAAGACCCCAAATAACCAAAGCAATCCTGAGAAAGAAGAATAAAGTAGGGGGAATCTCACTCCCCAATTCAAGCTCTATTATAAAGCCATAGTAATCAAGACAATTTGTTACTGGCACAAGAGCAGAGCCACAGACCAATCGAACAGACTAGACAATCCAGACATTAACCCAGACATATATGGTCAATTAATATTTGAGAAAGGAGCCATGGACATACAATGGCGAAATGACAGTCTCTTCAACAGGTGGTGCTGGCAAAACTGGACAGCTACATGTAGGAGAATGAAACTGGACCATTGTCTAACCCCACATACAAAAGTAAACTCAAAATGGATCAAAGACCTGAATGTAAGTCATGAAACCATTAAATTCTTGGAAGAAAACATAGGCAAAAACCTTTTAGACATAAACATGAGTGAACTCTTCTTGAACATATCTCCCCGATCAAGGAAAACAATAGCAAAAATGAACAAGTGCGACTATACGAAGCTGAAAAGCTTCTGCACAGCAAAAGACACCATCAATAGAACAAAAAGGAACCCTACAGTATGGGAGAATATATTTGAAAATGACACATCCGATAAAGGCTTGACGTCCAGAATATATAAAGAGCTCACATGCCTCAACAAACAAAAAACAAATAACCCAATTAAAAAATGGGCAGAGGAACTGAACAGACGGTTCTCCAAAAAAGAAATACAGATGGCCAACAGACATATGAAAAGATGCTCCACATCGCTAATTATCAGAGAAATGCAAGTTAAAACTACAATGAGATATCACCTCACACCAGTAAGGATGGCTGCCATCCAAAAGACAAACAACAACAAATGTTGGCGAGGCTGTGGAGAAAGGGGAACCCTCCTACACTGCTGGTGGGAATGTAAATTAGTTCAACCATTGTGGAAAGCATATGGAGGTACATCAACATGCGCAAAACAGACTTACCATTTGAACCAGGAATTCCACTCCTAAGAATTTACCCTAAGAATGCAGCAATCAAGAATGAGAAAGACAAATGCACCCCTATGTTTATCGCAGCACTATTTACAATAGCCAAGAATTGGAAGCAACCTAAATGTCCATCGATAGATGAATGGATAAAGAAGAAGTGGTACATATACACAATGGAATACTACTCAGCCATAAGAAAAGAAAAGGGCAAATCCTACCATTTGCAGCAACATGGGTGCAGCTGGAGGGTATTATGCTCAGTGAAACAAGACAAGCAGAGAAAGAGAAATACCGAATGATTTCACTCATCTGTGGAGTATAAGAATAAAGGAAAAACTGAAGGAACAAAACAGCAGCAGAATCACAGAACTCAATAATGGACTAACATTTACCAAAGGGAAATGGACTGGGGAGGGTGGGTTTTGAGGGAGGCATAAGGGAGGGGAGAAAAAGGGGGGTATTAAGATAACATGCATGGGGGGTGGGAGAAAGGGGATGGCTGTGCAACACAAAGACAAATCGTGATTCTACAACATTTTGCTACGCTGATGGACAGTGACTGTAAAGGGGTATATAGGGGGGACTTGGTATAGGGGAGAGCCTAGTAAACAAAATATTCATCATGTAAGTGTAGATTTATGATTTAAAAAAAAAGAAAAGCAGTTCCTGTGTGGTTACTTCCAATGAGTTCTACACAATGATATAAAGGGCATATTAAAGTGTAGGCAAAGGGTCTGTTTATGTTTATACAGACGACCAAAGCCTAATTTGGCTACCCTGAAAATGAACTAAGATACGATATTGAAAAGAACTTCCAACATCAGCACTGTCGGGAAGACTCATGCCAGAAGATGATCATCAAAAAACCCCAACAAAGCTCCACGTACTGCTACAGGTGTAGATGCACTCTTCCCACCAGTTCCTGGACTTGCCATGGGAAATGAAGAAGGAGAATCTAAGCTGGCCTGTGCAAACAGTAAAACAACGAATTTGACTGGATCTATACTGTTGGAACTCAACCAAGAATTAGGAGAACTTCAAATTGTAGTGCTCCAAAATCTTACAACTACAGACTATTTACTGTTAAAAGAACATATGGGATGTGAACAGTCCCCAGGAATGGGTTGTTTTAATTTGTCTGATTTCTCTCAGACTGTTCAAGTTCCTAATTACAACCCTTAAATAGAATTCGTGCCTCATATCGAATTTACCGAGTATCATAATTCTTCCAAGTGGTAAAGACACCTCAAGACAAATGCTGGGCATAGAAGCTACAGGGCATAAATATGCAAAGAAGTAAAAAGCTAACCTTTTCAAACAATAAGGCTTCTCTCTCACTTACTGTATGGCCCTGGAAGATGAATGGTTAGCCAGAGATGGGTAAGATTCCTCAAGGGAGGAACAACCTAAGACAGGCACTGTCACAGGGGGGCCATCAGGTGAGAAAATGGGGATCAACAGAGGTGAGGCTTAGAACCTCCCCCGCCCCCTGTTCTGAGAGAAATCTTCTGCATACATGGATGTTTTATTGCCCTTGTCTAGCTTGGATTAACACATAGTCTACAGGCACACACCTGATCATCTACATTTGCTCTCTTACAACACTAAACTATGTTTTCTACCTTTATCTTGTATCTACCTACCACTTCAGCATTTTATTAAAATAATAATAATAAAGAGAGAAATGTGGTATTCACATATAAATCAAGTATAAAAATCAAATGAGTATTCATATTTGAACTGACTGTTTATAGTTCATAATGCATGAGCAAAACTGAAAGCTTCTGTGATGACTGCCCTTGTAATGTTCACCATGTAACTTATTCACTATGTAAGAATTTGTTCTCCATGTAAGAACTTGTTCGTTATGCTTCAGAAGATTGGAGACTGACAAAAATTAGGCTTGGGGTGGATTAATGATTGTGCATTGAGCATTGACTCCCCTATACATAATTTTATTGTTGTTAACAACCATTTGATCAATAAATATGAGAGATGCCCTCACACACAAAAAAATACACACTTCCAATTGTAAAATAAATAGGTAACCGGGATGTAATGTATAGCATTAGGAATATAGTCAAAATATTGTAACAACTTGGTATGGTGATAGCTGGTACCTAGAATTATCATGTATATAAATGTTGAATCACTGTGTGAAACTAATGTAGTACTGTGTGTCAACTACCCTTCAATAAAAAATAATTATCTAAAAAAAAAAAGATATCACTTCATACCCACTGGATTTTCCGTAACAAACAGTAATAAAATAACAAGTGTTGGTAAGTATATGGAAATTGGAATGCTCATACACTGCTGGCAGAGATTTAAAAGGGTGCAGCCACTGTGGGAAACAGTTTGACAGTTCCTCAAAATGTTAAACATAAAATTATTGTATGATCCAGCAGTTCCATTCAGGAGAACTGAAAACAGGTGTTCAAACAAAAAATTGTGCACAAATGTAGAAACAGTATTCACAATAGCAAAAAGGTAGGGACAATCCAACCATCCATCAGCTGATGAATGGATAAACAAATTGTGGTATATCCATAAAATGGAATATTATTCAACTATTATAAAGAATGAAATTTTGATCATATTACAATATAGATGAACCTCCAAAACATTTTACTAAGTGAATGAAGCCAGACACACAAAAGACCACATAAGAGTCTATTTACATGAAATTTCCATATGGTCAAATCCATACAGACAGAAAGCAGATTAGGGGTTGCCAGGAGATAGGAAGAAAAGGAAATTGATTGACTGCTAATAGGCACAAGGGTTCTTTGGGGTGATGTAATGTTTTAAACGTGAAAAAGAAAACAGGAAATATTGCACTGGCCAAAAGTTATAAAGGGCCAGGAATACAAAGTTACATACCACAGACTCATCTCTATTTATTGATTTTGTGTTTACATAAAAGAAAACACTAAATTAAGCATATTAGAAATGTTGAGAGGTCTCAACTGGTTTACAACTGTGCAATTTAAAAAATCTTCACTATCATGGACAAGGTGTTTTATAAAAATTCATTTATTTAATAAGCTTTTCCTGACCACCTATTGACAGTATACAATTATATACCAGATACTGTGTCAAGTTCTGGAATAAAACCCTCACCTACCTTCAGGAAGTATACTCTCTAGGGAAGGAACTAAACATTAAATAACCAACCACTGGTGTGTGTGGTTGCATGTACACTTGAAAGAGTATTCCACATTACTTGGGGAGAAAATCTGATTTACATCCATACACACAGAATATATAGCTTAGTGTGATGTTACTTGAAAATTTTTATTTTCAATTATATTTTTTCACTTGGCATGTCTTAGGTTTAACAGTGTCAGTGCCTGCTAATAGATCTGTCCTATTTTATTATTTTACATCATTTTGTGCTATTATTTCCATGCATTTCATAATACTCTTTTATTTGCTTTTTAATTTTTTTAAATTTATTTTTGTATTGTTTTGGCATGATAATTTATACTTCTTTTAGTGTCTGTCTTTCTGTAATGCATTTACTTCCCCCATTTAAAAAGAAATGAACTCCCATTTTTGGGTTGCCAGTTCATTGACATTTTCTGACTTCTACCTATTGCTGATGAGAAAGTCAACACATTTTTCTACTCTTTTCTCTATTCCTCCCCCATTAAGATGTTTACTTTTCCAGAGAATTAACACTTACATACCATTCTTTCATGTGTGGCTTTACTTTTAAGTCCAAAATCTATAATATGGTCTATTAGATTCAAAGCACCAGTATTGCTGAAGGGTCCCCAAGTAACTGTCTGGAGCTCATGTTCTAGATGATTCCTCAGAAGTGCTTATCCATACAGGATTCTACAAAAGCTTGCATAGTTAAAATAATTTTTCTTTAATCCTGACAAATTTGAAGGACACATTGGCTTTACATTAAAAAATTTATCTCACATTTACTTCTTTGAATCTTTTGTAAATGTAGTTTCATTGTTGTCTTCCTTAGTATACTGCTATCAAGAAGTCAGATGCCAACCTGCTATTTAGGTTACTTAGGATACTTTGATGGGAGGCTCAAAATACACTGTATTTTAAATATATAATAATTGTACTAGCATATTTCTTGGAATTAATGATCTGGAGTTGATTTTCCCAAGCTTACTATAAGCTGTTTCATTATGTAGCTTCTGCTTTTTTACTTCTGATACATTAATAAAATTTTAAATAATAATTCTATTACATTGCTTCATTTTCAAGTTATACAAATGTTGAATATCATTTGCCTGGGTTTATACAACCTTCTTTGTAAAATTGTGTACTTCTGTCTTTAATTAAATATCATTTTCTTAGTACTTTTCATCATTGTTCTTTGCATCCTTGCTGTAATTTTGGACATTCTATTCTCCTTTGGTACCTAGCAGTTTATTCCCCATATCTGAAGTGATATTGTCATGTTCAGATTTTGTTCTAAGTTGGCTCTTTTCTTTATTTACACATTTTTAGTAATTTCCATTCAGAGATTTTTAACTTCAGATTCAGGTGTGCTTATGTATCTTGGATTGCACGTTTAGTTACATTTGATTTATGATTAATATTACATATACTTTCCTCTGCATTATGACTGGAATCAATGTCAGTTTTTGCTCAGATTCCAGCAGAAGCAGATTTTAACAAAGTAAAACTGATAATCCACATTGCCTCATAAGAAAATAATCACAAAAACCCATGAAACTTTCAAAATGGGGAATTCTGCCTAAAAGAATTTAAGATTTAAGATGTTTAGTCTCAGAAGGACTATTTAACTTTATAACTATAATATATATATATATATATATATATATATATATATATATATATATATATATATAATTGTTCTTATTTTCGAACATGAAAGGAGACACTATGGAAGATACTTTATTCTGCACAATTCCAGATTACAAAATAGGAATACACTATGAAACATACAGAGAAACAAATTCCATCTCAGTGTAAGAATTTGATTTCAACAAGCAAAGCTTTTCAAAGGCATTGTTTTGCTTTGTCTGGTGGTGATTTGCCAGGTCTGTTAAGTTTAAAAGCACAGGCTCAATGCTTGAACCAGAGTGGTGTTCAGCACTGCATTGAATCCATGTTTAAGCAATATTACATAATTTTCCCTCTCTTTCATTTAGCATTTTCAGCCCCATCCTAGTTCTACTCTCTTTGATGACTGTTACTTCTTATTATTATTGTCAGTACACATTTAAAGGGAATAGATAAAAGCATAGTTGAGAGGAAGAAGAAATAACTTTACCCTATTAGAGACCAGATTCGTATATGATCTGAAGCACTAGTAGCTATTTATTAATTTTGTCCATTTCATTGTTTTCTGCATATGGAAATATTAGACAATATATAGTCTAATTAATAAATTAAATTTCTTTCCAAAATTATATTCATGTGATTGAAAACATCTATTAACATAAATAATATAGGAAGAAAAAGAAGTAATAGAATTCTGAATCAACATAAAAGTAGTTCCTGCACTGCTTTTCCAAAAATACTTGTGACAGAACTAATCATTCCATTTAGATTAGAAATTTTCAGCCAAGTTGAAAGAAGGAAGGAGTAAAATATAAACATATACCAGTAGATCTGCAAATACCTCACTGTGGGTTGGAATTCTTTAGGAAAATTTTAAGATGGTCTATGGGCTATTGAAAATGTAGGTCACATTAGGTACTATTTCCTGTATTTTAAAATCTAAAATTATATAAAATAGCCTTAGATAAATAAATAATCAAATTATTGCTCATTACTGTGGAATTAACTATCCAAGGTTTTTCAATGTGCTGAATTAAAGAAAATACATTGTCTCAAGATAGCATAACCTTTTAACATTTGGACATAAAGTAGTGCTTACAGAAGGTACTCATGAGTTATTTAGGAGATCTTCCTCAAACTTAGGAATGAACTACTCAGTCTTCTCATTGCCATCTTCATGTCCTTGTTCCTCAATGTGTAAATGACAGGATTCAGAATGGGTGTAATCATAAAATCCAAAATGGCAAGAAACTTATCCACTGGCACTGTAGGAAATGGCCACACATAAATAAAGAAGCATGGTCCAAAGAACAAAACTACCACAGTAATGTGAGCTGACAGAGTATAAAGAGCCTTAGACAAAGAGCCTGCAGAGTGGTTCTATACAGTGACCAGTATGAAGACATAGGACATAATCAGTAAGCAGAAGGTGTCCATGGAAATGAACCCACTGTTGACAGTAACCATGATTTCCATTCTGTAGGTGTCTGTGCAGGCAAGTTTGATAAACCTAGGGAGGTCACAGTAAAAGCTATCTATCTTATTAGGACCACAGAAAGGCAGGTGGACAACAAAAGCTAACTGAATCACTGAGTGAATGAGGCCAACAGCCCAAGCACCAGACAAAAGTAAAATGCACATCCGTGGGCTCATGACAGTCAGGTAGTGGAGGGGCCTACATATGGCCACGTATCCGTTCAAGGCCATGGCGATGAGTAACACCATCTCAACTCCACCCAGGACATGAAGAATAAATATCTGGATGATACACCCCTGGAAGGATATGGTTTTGTGCCCAGAGTACAGGTCAGAAATCATCTTAGGAACCATTAAGGTAGAAAGACACAAATCAATGAATGAGAGGTTAGCTAAAAGGAAGTACATGGGGGAATGTAAATGAGGATCAAATGTCACTGTTAACACAACAAGGAGGTTTCCCAGAATAACTGTTACATAAAACACTACAGAGAAGGCAAGGAGCAAATGCTGCCCTGGTTTGGAGGTAGAAAGTCCCAGTAACACAAATTCAGACACTGGAGAGTAATTTGTTTTATTCATTATTTTATGTTACCTAAAAGGAACAAATAAAAATAATTAGAAAGGAATGCACCAGAGCTATTGAAACAAGCAGACGTCATCGGGTTTCAAATTCTGATTAAAGAAACACCTTTGCTCTCGGTCACAAAAGTTCTTTGAAAAAGCCTACAATTGTTTATTCATTTAACAAATTGTCTTTGAGCAGCTACCTTGAAAACCTCCAATGTGCATGACACTGTGCCACATTCTAGGATACAATACACACCCTGGCTTTATGTAGTTTGTGATCTAGTTGTGAAGCTAGGCATTAAATAACTAATCATATAACTAGGTGATTATAATGGTGACAAGCTATTTGAAGAAAAGAACAAAGGACTATGAGAACAGTAAGAGCTCACAGCAGTGTTATCTGTCCTGATCTGGAAGATGCTTGTGCTAAGACCTAAATAATGAACAGGAGTTGAATAAGTGAGAAGGAACAGGACAAATGAGCTACACAGAGGAAAAGCATGGGAAATACTCTGAACCATGAAGAAACAGAACAATTTGGAGGAAACGAAAGAAGCCTGGTAAGGGCCTGATCCACATAGAATCCTATAGGGCATGTACAGAACTTGGTCTCTACCTTGGAAGGGGTAGAAAGCCACTGAAGCCAAACAGTGAAATAATCATATTAGTGTCATAAAGTTTACAGTACCTGCAAAGTGAAGACAGTAATAGAGGGATCCAGAGGGAAGGGAGAGACACCAATCAGGAGACCTGTATCAAATCAGCATAGAAAGGATGAAATTGTCAACAAGTGATGTTGACACATTTACCAAACTTGACAAAAATAATTTTGAATTCTTGACCTTACAACAGTAACTAAAACGAATTTTGAAATTGTACTTAAATAAAAAGAAAAGAAAAAAGAGCAGCAAATACAGGCTTACTGTTAGATAATCCTTTGTGTGAGAAAAATCTTTCTAAGCATATCCCCACAAGTGCAAATTATATAGAAAAAAACTGACACTTTCAGATTCAAAAATATAAATCTATATGAAATTTTTAAAGTGGAAAAATAGTTATTAAATAATGATAAACCAAATTTAAAATGAATAAACACATAAAACTTGCACAAAGTAAGAAATCCAAATAGTTAACTTACAAAGTTCACTTATTACTAGTTAAATTCCCTAGCAATCAAAGAAATGTAAATAAAACAATATGGATTTGCTATTATGTTTGGAGAAAACTGTCAGAGTTAGAAATAAGTGAATCATATATCATGAGAGAGGCTGCAAGGAAACAAACTCACATATCCTGAAACTCAATACAACTTCTCCAGAACACAATTTCAAAATATAAACCAAATGTTTAAAAATTGCCTTAAGACTAAAACTCCCATCAGGTAATAACAACAGATGAGCTAAAATATTTAGCTATTGGGCAAATGTTGTACAATTAATTATAGAAAGAAAATTGTAAACAACTGAAGTTCAAACAAAGAGGAATTAATTTATTTATATAGTACATCTAACTGGGAAAGGCACTCAGCCTTATATGAAGAAAAATATCATGGAAATGTTTATAATGAACATTTGGTTAAAAAGGGCAACTGACAAAAAAAAGTATAGAAAATAAGTTTTTAAAAAATTAAGCCTAGAAACTAGAAATAAAAGATAAGCACAAATTTTTTTATCTCTGGGTATATATAAACATTAGTTTGAACCATTGGAGATTGGTATTGCAATAGATCAAAAAAGGTCAAATATCAATTTTACAGGATTCCACTAATATATTAATTCATTTTTTCCTTATAATATTTTCTAAACTACTTTCCCTTTTCACAATCAAGCATTATGGATGCTTATTCCATACCTGAATTTCATACCAAAGGTTACCCACTTGCACTGCCACCTCTGAGCCCTGCTCCAGGACCCACATCACTGACAACCACTCTTTCTGAGTCGTCTCTCCTCCCTGTGGCTTCCCCATATGCTCAGGCTCCCACATGGGCACAGCCCTGCACTTCCCAGGCAGGAGAGCAGCATTCCTCGGTGGGAGCACCATATTCCATCCCAGCCAAGAGTAGACTTGAGGGGAGCCAGGGCGGCAGGGACAGGCACCGTGAGGGTTAAGGACATGGAACAGGTACTGTAGCTGAAAGGAAATACTGCAGGGGTGATGCTAGGAGGCTCCACCACAAGGGCACTCGATGGAGAATTTTATAGCCAGTAATTGGGGAAAATAGAGCAGAACTGAACCAGAGAGAACAGAACAATAACTAAGGTGAATGACAATGGATGTGACTTGCAAGGAGCTGCCAGCTGTTTTTATATATTGACCATGTAATGTGTGGATTTTAACAGATGCATATTCTGAAATGCAGAATACACATTCAGTAAGATCACGATTACAGAAGATGAACAAAGAATTGTTTTAAAGACACCAAGATAACACAGTAAAAGAAAATTACTAAACATTTTCTCTGAGGAATGAAAATAAATGGGTAATTTTGTTGCTTCTCCTTTTTTAATTTTCTAAAATTCAGGATTCTTAATTTAATATCAGTTGACTTCCATTGATACAGTTCAAAGGGAGAAAAGAACCAATATCACCATGAAGTAAGAATATAGATGATTTCTGGTAAAATAGGATAGGATACGAACTCCAGTATGGGAGTTCTGATGTAAAAAATAGGAAACAACACAAACAAGTAACTGACAACGGAAAAATTCAAATGACAGCTAAACTCATTTGAATATGGTCAACCGCACCAACCATTAAGAAAATGCGATTTTAAAAAACAGCTTTTTTTCTTTCAAATAGATTGGCAAAGAAAACAACAACTACAAAACCCAGAGAGATTAATTCCCGTGTGTTCAAAGGATTCCTTATGATAGGAATTCCTCTGCATGATTGATGAGAATGAGAATTAGTAATATTTGTTAGTATCTTAAATTAAAAATTTTTAATCTTCATATCTAGACAAAGAGAACTTGAGGCCCCTAACCTAAACAGAAGGTTAAATTCCTGGAGAAGTATCATAATTAAAAGGAAAATGCCACAGCTTAATTACACAGTGTTGATACATATATTCATATGATTAGTTCACTATTATTCAACAGCACTGACCAAAGATTTATAAATAACCAAAATATAAACTAACAAAGAATCTTTTAATTATAATGCAGCTATATGATGAAATACTATGTAGCTATTAAAAACAATGGTATAGCTCTACATAACAGAGACCTATACTGAAAAATCATGCATAAGAGTCAATAATATGATTCCATATATGCACATAAAAACATCTTAAATGCCTACCTTTTAAGAATTATTAGTATAGTAAAATATGATTGCTTATACATGACTTTAACTTCTTTAAATCATTATACATTTCTGCATTTTAGATAGCTTTTGTTAATAAAAAATATGGATTTCTCAAAATACAAAAGTGAAAATCAAGAGGCATAGTATGTTAAGTGAAGAAATACAACTTAAATGTTTGGAAAAAATGAAATGAAACTTTACTACTAGGAATCAACTCTTTCTCATCAAAAATCAAAACTATCAGTATGGCAAAATTCTCAGCAAGGGATTCACCTTGAGGTGAAGCCTTTATCTTTTCATATTTTTAGCACTGTCTTTTTCTGTAGGTGTTTGTGTGAGTAAATTGATCTATATCTTTTTTTTTTTTTAATTGAAGGGTAGTTGACACACAGTATTACATTACATTAGTTTCAGGTGTACAACATAGTGATTCAACATTTATATACATGACAATTCTAGGTACCAGCTATCACCATACCAAGCTGTTACAATATCTTGACTATATTCATTACATCCCGGTTACTTATTATTTTACCATTGGAAGTGTGTACTTTTTTTTTTTTTGTGAGGGCATCTCTCATATTTATTGATCAAATGGTTGTTAACAACAATAAAATGCTGTATAGGGGAGTCAATGCTCAATGCACAATCATTAATCCACCCCAAGCCTAATTTTCATCAGTCTCCAATATTCTGAGGCATAACAAACAAGTTCTTACATGGAGAACAAATTCTTACATAGTGAATAAGTTCTTACATGGTGAACAGTACAAGGGCAGCCATCACAGAAACCTTCGGTTTTGCTCATGCATTATGAACTATAAACACTCAGTTCAAATATGAACACTCATTTGATTTTTATACTTGATTTATATGTGGATACCACATTTCTCTCTTTATTATTATTATTTTTAATAAAATGCTGAAGTGGTAGGTAGATACAAGATAAAGGTAGAAAACATAGTTGATTAACAATGGAGATGATAAAGAGAGTAGCACAGACGAAAAAAGAGAGAAATAGAAGAAACAATTGAGAGAATAAAAGAAACAAGAAAAGTGAGAGTCATCTTATTGATTACAGTCCCACTTAAATGTCCTTCAATAACTTTTACTCCATCACAGAAATCAAGAATCCATATAGGTGATCTAGCTTTCTTCTATCCCCAGCCTCATATCTTTTTTTTCTTGCTGTTCTTTCTTTACATAGTATTTATTGAAGTATAGTTGATACACAATATTACATTGGTGTCAAGAATACAACATGGTGATTCATCAGTTATATGCATTGTTAAACCCTCACCCCAACTAGTGTAGTTACTATCTGTCAACACAGAAAGATGTTACAGAACTATTGACTGTATTCTCTATTTCATACTTTCATCCCCGTGATGAATTTATACTACAATTGAGATTTTGTGCCTCTTTATCCCCTATATCACTCACCTCCCCAACCCCTCCCCCATGGTAACCACCCCCAGCCTCATATCTTAATTATCCCCTACTACCACAAAGTACTTTTCAATTTTCTTGAACTACTTGGATAATTCTGTTTTTGTTTGTTAATGTTAGTTTGATTGCTTGCTTGCTTTTTATGACTGAACTGATATGTGCACACTTTTGGTTCTGATGACTGCTTCTTACCTGTATGTACAATTCATGCAACACTTCCTCCAGGACAGCTTTCTCTTTCTTCCATAAAGGAATTGACTTCACTCCTTTATGTTTTCATGTCAAGTTGTGCAAGCTTAATGTTTATAATTGACATTTAACTACCCTGTATGTCACTCCTACCACATCTGTGAGTTCTCTAAAGACAGAGAATATCTTACTAACAAATTTTGACTAATAGTAAATGTTCAATAAATATTTATGAGTGCATGGATAAATGGGTGAATGGTCTTATGATAACAGTTGTTTGGTATGTAAAATGTCATCTTATATTTTTTATTTGGTCTGTAGAATAACTGATTACACTGTCAATCAAAAAACTGTTTAAAGCTTCTAGCAGGGTGAATCAATCCCTCATACCCTTCCTGTCACTTTATCATAACCTAAGAAAGTGAATCCAACAAGCTTAAAAGAGGTTCATTCAATGAAAGATGTGAATGAAGAATTTACTTTTGAAGCACACGTGTGGTGTATTTTATGTTAATTAGTTATGATTTTAAAATTTTGATGAGACACTTCAGCTAGCACCATTTCCCACAAAATAACACGCTTCAGTAAGATAGAAAAGATAGACCTAACAAGTGCGCAAGCCTATTGAAACTGCTGTGCTAAAGAGGCTGCCCAGGACAACAGAGTTTGGGATGCCCAGGCAATGAGGCTGGGTCCTGAACATTTATGCTGATGTTCCCTCCAGACATCCCACTGTCCAGGTGAGTTCTACTTTCTTATTGGCTAAATATTTGTCTAACCATATTTTACACTATTCATCAGTTTTTTTGTACTTATCTTGATTAGTACAGAATGATCAAAATTTTTGTGAAGGTGTGTAAATCGCTTGTCTTTCTCTAATTCCTTGGATGAGTCCTCCCTTTATTATTATTCCTTTATCTTTCTAGTATAGACTAGAAATAATTGAGATGAATATGGTATTTTTTAACTTTCCATACTGTCCAAAATTTCTAAAAACTAATTCTGGCATGCTTATATTAATTGATATCATTATACCCAAACAATTGAAAATGTCTCTCGGATAATTATTTTTCAATGTTTATTTATTTACTTATATTTCCCCCCTCCAAAAACTCTGAAGTCATTGTAGAGTATATCTTAGGGATTTTTCTCAGATGGCTATATTTGTATATTTGTAGTCTTTGTAAAGAGATTCATTTTGAATACATTCCCTTTCACTAAAAAAATCTATGCTCTACCAAGTAACATCCAAACATATTGTTCATGCCCTTGAAGAAATGTTACACATATGAAATAAATAAATGTTTATCAACATCTCTAATGTCTGTCCAATACAAATAAAAAATTCTGAAAATTCTGTAATAAATTTGCATGTTGAATTTGTTTTTGACCAGAGGAACCAAAGTTTCTGTTCATTCCTCTGATTAATTCTGTTAGAACAAGAATAAAGTACAATATTACAAAAAAACACAGGGTGATCCTGGCAGTGAGGAGGCAGAGACACTGAAAACTTCTCACCTTTCTATTTTCTCTGTATTCCTCTACTGACTCCATTCTCATTTCCCTGACTTGGGTTCAACAAAACTCTGTGACCCACCAGACAAAATAAGATGCCTTCTACAAACCAGTCCTTCTGTGAAAATCTAGGTATTTATTTAATGATTCTGAATCCACTTATTTGTGATCTTTAAATGACTTTCTTTATGCCTGAATAATAAATCTTGTAAGTGTGATTAACTCATTTATTAGGTAAGGCTCACACATTTTTAGTTTCAGAGATGCGTTCACTAAACCTGACATGGCTGGTAGAATATTCCCCCTCTTCACTCTTTCCCCACGCCTGCTCAGACACAAGCATGAAACCCAGACTACTGCTAGGGTCATACTTAGATTTTCCTGTAGTTTCAAAGACAATATAACATCAAGACTGGAGCATAAAATTCAGTACTCTGTGAAATATTTTTAAATAAATAGGAACAACTAGCATAATTCGTCTTAGAAAGTATGGGACATGAAAGGAAACATTTTCTAGTCTTAAAGAATTTTCAGAAATCTTCAAGGCACAGTCCAAAGCAGTGCAGCTGAGAATCAACTGTCTAAGTTCTAATCCTTCCCAGAATATGCTATGATCCAGACATAAAAAAATCTTCCTATAAATTAGGGCATAATCTAGACATATTGAACAACCATGTAGCCTGAAACAAAAGTTTTCATTTTCCCCTGCTAGAAGTTAGCACCTGGGAGGTATTCAAAAATTGAATTGAAAGAAGGACAGAAATCTTTTTATTCTAGAATTTCAGCAGACTACCAACTTTACTTTTATCTTACTCACTTACCTGATCCAAAAGAAAAAAAAAAAGACATCAGAAAGCAATATCTTCAGATATGCCTGTATTGTTTTAAAAATCTTTCCATTTTGAAGCCATGTGATTACTACTGAGTCATAACTGGACTAAGTTAGAGCTGCTCCAGCAAAAACATCACCTCTCAATGACCACTTGATATTTCAGTGACCTAATAGTCCTCAGTTCATTCATCTTGGGAATTCTGCCTTGGAATTCCCAAAGCCTGAAGAAAGATGGTATCGTAGCAATTTAATACAGAGTAAAATTAAATTAAAGGAAAACAAATATTTGTGCAAACAAGCATGCCTCAGAAATCCTTTAAGGGAGAGACAATATTTCCAAGAAGTAGAATGATTATGTTACCTGTAAAACTAGTATCAGTAAATGGGGAATAGCTATTAATGCATTAAATAAACAGTTTAAAATTATATTGTGAAGCATATTCACAATGAAAAAGCTTAAGTGAGAAACTCTGCACATGAATTCCCATTTTAATGAAGCCAAGCTTCAGGTAAAATAAGCAATTTACAAATTCCATGCTACTTATTGGGGAACCAAGACTGAAATACAGATCTGTCTCATTTCAGAGGCCATCCCTTTTAGGTCCTGTTACAGCACAATGACAGGGGTTCACAGGTTTATGTAGCTTTTAAATTTCATAACCAACATAACACATATCTCATGTCACATAGCAAGGCCATAAGGTAAAGGGGCAATATTTTTGTCTAATACCAATGAGAACTTATTATGTATAGCATATGATTCACATAAGTTTGGTTAGCAGATGGACAAGAATTCACATACCTCTGGCATTCTGCCCTTATTCCAGACATACTAAATGCTTGGAATGCTGCTTAGAAAAGACAACTAAACAAATACAAAATTCAGTCTCACATACTTAATCATAGGCGTTCAAAGCTATAAGAATTCCTTTTAAACACACTTCAGCTAATAAAAATATAAAAAATTTAATTGTTGTTAACTAAATTGCTATTTATCATTTCTTGTTTACTAAATATTGTGCCAAATACTTCAGAAAGGCTAATCTGGGGAGTTTAAAAATAGCTGAGAATTTTGGGTGGGTAATTGTTTAAAAATCTCAGAGGTGGAGAAGATACAAAGTTAAGTGTGATTTTTAAAATCATGTTTATCCAAAGTGAATGACCAAATGAGTAATTAATAATACAAATTAGTCCCTCAAAAAGTGATTAAAATATGTCTAAAAATTAAATTAATTAATTAAAATGTGATGAGTGAAAGTACAGAATGTATATACATCAGCTTTCAAGAAAATATTTTTATGGTTAGGGAGTGAACTTTCTGTCACTGGCAGAATTAAAGCAAAAGTGAATAATCACCTGATGGAATGCCATAAAATAAGACTGTATTAGGTACTTTCTAAACAATATTTATAAAGATGGGTTTATGAGTCATTAATGTAACTTCTTTTGAAGTCTAATTTAGAATACAGATTTACTGGGAGAACAGTAGTTAGAAAGAAAAATAATGTACGTAGTCTCCATTAGTATTGAGCTACAAAACACATTTCAACAATCAGATTTAAATGTTATTTTGTCAGAGATTAAAGATGGTGGCTTGAGAGGTGAGGCAGAGGCTTCCTGGTAAAACCGCATATAATATGAAAATATAATTAATACAACTAATCCTGAAAGAGCAACAGGAAAGAGGACTGTCCAAACTGCATACAACTGCAGAAAAGAATGAACCTCATGGAACAGGGTAATGTACCAAAGCCATGCCCGGTGGGACCCAAGCACTTCCCCCACCCCAGCTCACATGCAGAAAGAAGAAAAACGGAGTGGGGAGGGAGTGGAGGCCTGGGAATGCTGAATACTTAACTCTGGAGATCTACTCTGGGAGCACAAACCTACATTTCATGGTGCTTGCATGGTACTCTCGTGATTAGGGGGTTGGAAGGCTAAGACAGGCAGAATTCCTGGAGAAACAGATTACAGCTGTTTGTGGAAAGCAGGGATCCATATTTGGCTGCTTTGGGACAAAAGAAAGGCAGGCAGTCTGAGAGACTTCATAACAGCAAGAGGGCTGTTAAAGGGGCAAGGACTGCACAGAGCTTACTGCTCAGGAGAAAGGACAGGTAGACAAAATTGTCTGGGTGCACTCTACCCAACAGGCAGGGGACTTTCACAGTTTTCAGGCACTCCATGATACGGCAGCCTACTGGACCTTTCTCCCAGCTAGCCCCACATGGCTCACAAACCAGCAAACCCTACCCTGGCATTAGGCCAGCCGGAGGGAAGACCTGTCTACAGCAACTACAAAATGCAAAAACTACAAAATACCTGTGTGCTTGGCCCACTGGTTCTGGCAGTGGAGACAGGCATAGCAGCTGGGAAGGGAAACAGCTCTTTCCTCTGCACAGGCACCGATACCACTCCCCTGCTACCCCCGACATTGCTTCAGGGACTAAGCAGATCTAGAGAGTAGAGCTTCTGAGCACTAGAGGGTGCCATATACAAATATGAAATGCCAAAAGGAACCTGCTTCAAAGTAAAATTATGAATACAAATCCTGAGAAATATTCAAACAATATTGACCTTACAAATATTCCTGAAAAGGTTCAAAAATAAAAATCATTAACATACTTATGGAGGAAAAGAAAAATATTCAAGAACTCAGGAATGAATTCCAGTCAGAGATCCAATCATTATGGAACACAGTATCAGAAATGAAACATACAGTGGAAAGTTTTAAAAGCAGGTAAGATACAGTAAAGTAGACAATGAATGAAATAGAAATTAGAGAAGAGGAATACAAAGAAGCTAAGGCACAGAGAGAAAAAAGGATCTCTAGGAATGAAAGAATATTGAAAGAACTGTGTGACCAATTCAAATGGAACAATGTTCATATTAAAGGGGTACTAGAAGAAGAGAGAGAAAAAGGGATAGAAAGTGTCTTTGAGGAAGTAGCCACAGAAAATTTCCCCAATCTGGGGAAGGAGATAGTCTCTCAGGCCATGGAGATGCACAGATCTCCCAACACAAGGGACCCAAGGAGAACAACACCAACACATACAATAATTAAAATGGCAAAGATCAAGGATAAGGACAGACTATTAAAAGCAGCCAGAGAGAGAAATAAGATCACACACAAAGGAAAACCCATCAGGCTATCATCAGACTTCTCAACAGAAATGTTACAGGCAAGAAGGGAGTGGCATGATATATTTAATGCAATGAAACAGAGGGGCCTCGAACTTTTATCCAGCAAGATCATCATTTAAATTTGAAGGAGGGATTAAACAATTTTCAGATAAGCAAAACTTGAGAGAATTTACCTCCCAAAAACCATCTCTACAGTATATTTTGGAGGGTCTGCTAAGATACATGAAAGTATTCCTAAGATTAAATAGCTGGCACCAGAGAGAATAAAACCACAGTAAAGAAAGTAGAACAGTTAATTACTAAGCAAATGCAAAATTAAATCAACTATCCTGAAAGAAAAATAAAATGAAAGACAAAGAGTACAGAATATGATAACTAATATACAAAGAATGGAGAATCAAGAAAAAAGAGGAGAAAAAAACGAACCTTTATATTGTATTTGTAATAGCATATTAAGTGAGTTAAGTTAGACTCTTAGATAGTAAGGAAGTTAACCTTGAACCTTTGGTAACCACGAATCCAAAGCCTGCAATGGCAATACGTACATACCTGTCAATACTCACCCTAAATGTAAATAGTCAGAACACACCAAGCAAAAAATATAGAGTCACTGAATGTATAAAAAAAACAAGACCTATCTATATGCTACCTACAAGAGACTCACTTTAAACCCAAAGACATACACAGACTAAAAGTGAAGGGATGGAAAAGGATATTTCATGGAACTAATAGGGAGAAAAAGGCAGGAGTTGTAGAACTTGTATCAGACAAAATAAACTTAAAAAAAAAAGAAAATCACAAGAGACAAAGAAGGATATTACATAATGATACAGTGGTCAACCCAACAAGAAGATATAACCATTATAATATCTATGCACACAACACAGGAGCACCTACATATGTGAAAAAAATACTAACAGAATTAAAAGGGGAAGTAGAATGCAATGCATTGATTCTAGCACAACTCAAAACTCCACTCACTCCAAAGGACAAATGAACCAGACAGAAGTAAGGAGACAGAGGCACTGAACCACACATTAGAACAGAAGTACCTAACAGACATCTACAGAACTCTACACCCAAAAGCAGCAGAATACACATTCTTTTCAAGTGCACATGGAACATTCTCAAGAATAGATTATATGAGGGCGGAGACAAGATGGCAGCATGAGTAGAGCAGCAGAAATCTCCTCCAAAAACCACATATATTTTTGAAAATACAACAAAGACAACTCTTCCTAAAAGAGAAACCAGAAGACACAGGACAACAGCTAGACCACATCCACACTGGTGAGAACCCAGCGCCTCGTGAAGGGGGTAAGATACAAGCCCCGGCCCGGCGGGACCCAAGCGCCCAACACCCCAGCTCCGGGAGGGAGGAGAGGAATCGGAGTGGGGAGGGAGAGGGAGCCCAGAACTGCTAAATAGTCAGCCGTAACCATCTGCACCAGAGCACAGAAACAATGCATGCATGGGGTGCTGGAAACAAGGGAAACAAGACAGTAAGACCTGTGAGCATGTTGCTGCAGACAGCGCACCCGGGACAAAGAAAAGCGAGTGCCTTTTGGAAGTCTTAAAGGATCAGGGACCCCACTGCCGGATGGAAGTGTCCTGGGACACTTAGTCCAGGAGCAGGGAATCTGGGGAAGTCTGGGCACCCTAAACCCCTGGGAAAAAGGGAACACGGAGGCCCCTCATGGAGATAAATAACCTCCCGGTCATTCCCCCTCCAACGCGGCTCCACCATGTCGAAGCAGCAGACCAAGGCAGGCCACACCCACAACAACAGCGGAGATAAACTCCATAGCAGCCGGGCAAGAATCAGAAGCCCTTTCTGCACACAGCTGCCCAGCACAAGCAACTAGAGGTCGCTATTCTCCCAGGAGAGGTAGGCCACAAAAAAACAAGAAGGGAAGTTCTTCCAGCCGCCACTCCTGCCAGCTCTGCAAACTATCTCTATCATCATGTAAAGGCAAAATTACAGGCAGACAAAGATAACAGAGACAACACCATAGAAGGAGAAAAACCTAACCAGTCTTCCTGAAAAAGAAGGCAAAATAAAAACCATAAACATGCAGACATAGATGCAGAGAAATATACAAGAGCTAAGGGATGAAATCCAGAGGGAGATTACAGATGTCCGGAGGGAGATTACAGATGCCAGGAAGGAGATTACAGAAGTGAAACAAACTCTGGAAGGATTTATAAGCAGAATGGATAAGATGCAAGAGGCCATTGATGGAATAGAAACCAGAGAACAGGAATGCATAGAAGCTGACGCAGAGAGAGCTAAAAGGATCTCCAGAAATGAAACAATATTAAGAGAACTGTGTGAACAATCCAAAAAGAACAATATCCGTATTATAGGGGTAACAGAAGAAGAAGATGGAGAAATAGGGACAGAAAGTGTCTTTGAAGAAATAATTGCTGAAAAATTCCCCAAACTGGGGGAGGAAATAATCAAACAGACAACAGAAATACACAGAAATACCAACAGAAAGGACCCAAGGAGGAAAACACCAAGACACATAATAATTAAAATGGCAAAGATCAAGAACAGGGACAGAGTATTAAAGGCAGCCAGAGAGAGTAAAAAGGTCACCTACAAAGGAAAACCCATCAGGCTATCATCAGACTTCTCGACAGATACCTTACAGGCCAGAAGAGAATGGCATGATATATTTAATGCAATGAAACAGAAGGGCCTTGAACCAAGGATACTGTATCCAGCACGATTATCATTTAAATATGAAGGAGGGATTAAACAATTCCCATACAAGCAAATGTTGAGGGAATTTGCTTCCCACAAACCACCTCCAGATGGTATTTTAGAAGGACTGTTTGAGACGGGAGCACTCCTAAGACTAAACAGATGTCACCAGAGAAAATAAAATCACAGGAAAGAAAGCAGACCAACCAAATAGTAACTAAAGGCAAAAAAATAAAATCAACTACCCTATAAAGCAGTAAAAGGAAACACAAAAGAGCACAGAACAACCAACATATAAAGAATGGAGGAGGAGGAATAAGAAGGGAGAGAAGAAAAGAATCTCCAGACAGTGTATATAACAGCTCAATAAGCGAGCTAAGTTAGGCAGGAAGATACTAAAGAAGCTAAACTTGAACCTTTGGTAACCACGAATCCAAAGCCTGCAATGGCAATAAGTACATAGCTTTCAGTAGTCACCCTAAATGTAAATGGACTGAATGCACCAATCAAAAGACACAGAGTTACAAAATGGATAAAAAAGCAAGACACATCTACATGCTGCTTACAAGAAACTCACCACAAAACTAAAGACATGAACAGGCTAAAAGTCACGGGATGAAAAAACATATTTCAGGCAAACAACAGAGAGAAGAAAGCAGGGGTTGCAGTACTAGTATCAGACAAAATAGATTTCAAAACAAAGAAACTAACAAAAGATAAAGAAGGACATTACATAATGATAAAGGGCTCAGTCCAACAAGAGGATATAACCATTCTAAATTTACATGCACTCAACACAGGAGCACCAGCATATGTGAAACAAATACTAACAGAACTAAAGGGGGAAATAGATTGCAATGCATTCATTCTAGGAGACTTCAACACACCACTCAACCCAAAGGATAGATCTACTGGGAAGAAAATAAGTAAGGACATGGAGGCCCTGAACAACACACTAGAACAGATGGACCTAATAGACATCTATAGAACTCTACATCCAAAGAAACAGGATATACATTCTTCTCAAGTGCGCATGGAACATTATCCAGAATAGACCACATACTATCTCACAAAAGGAGCCTCAGAAATATCCAAAAGATTAAAATTCTACCAACCAACTTTTCAGACCACAAAGGTAAAAAAACTAGAAATAAATTCTACAAAGAAAACAAAAAGGCTAACAAACACATGGAGGCTTAACAACATGCTCCTAAATAATCAATGGATCAATGAGCAATTTAAAATAGAGATCAAGGAATATATGGAAACAAATGAAAACAACAACACAAAGTCCTAACTCTGTGGGATGAAGTGAAAGCAGTCTTAAGAGGAAAGTATATAGCAATCCAGGCACACTTAAAGAAGGAAGAAAAAACCCAAATGAATATTCTAACCACAATTATCAAAACTGGAAAAAGAAGAACAAATGAGGCCTAAAGTCAGCAGAAGGCAGGACATTATAGAGATCAGAGAAGAAGTAAACAAAATTGAGAAAAATGAAACAATAGAAAAAAATCAATGAAACCAAGAGCTGGTTCTACGAGAAAATAAACAAAATAGATAAGCCTCTAGCCAAACTTATTAAGAGAAATGGAGAATCGACACACATCAACAGAATCAGAAATGAGAATGGAAAAATCATGACACACTCCACAGAAATACAAAGAATAATTAAAGACTACTATGAAAACCTATACGCTAAGAAGCTGGAAAACCTAGAAGAAATGGACAGCTTCCTAGAAAAATACAACCTTCCAAGATAGAACAAGGAAGAAACACAAAAGTTAAACAAACCAATTATGAGCAAAGAACTTGAAACAGTAATCAAAAAACTACATAAGAAGAAAGCCCCTGGGTCAGATGGATTTACCTCGGAATTTTATCAGACATACAGAGAAGACATAAAAACTATTCAACTTGAAGTTTTCCAAAAAATAGAAGAGGAGGGAATACACACAAACTTATTCTATGAAGCCAACATCACCCTAATACCAAAACCAGGCAAAGACCCCACCAAAAAAGAAAATTACAGACCAATATCCATGATGAATGTAGATGCAAAAATACTCAATAAAATATGAGCAAACCGAATTCAAAAATATATCAGAAGGATCATACAGCATGAACAAGTGGGATTCATCCCAGGGATGCAAGGATGGTACAACATTTGAAAATCCATCAATATCATCCAACACATCCACAAAAAGAAGGACAAAAACCACATGATCATCTCCATAGATGCTGAAAAATCATTTGACAAAATTCGACATCCATTCATGATAAAAACTCCCAGCAAAAGGGGTATAGAGGGCATGTACCTCAACATAATAAAGTCTATATATGATAAACCCACAACCAACATCATACTGAACAGCGGGAAGCTGAAAGCTTTTCCTCTGAGATCGGGAACAAGACAGGGATGCCCACTCTCCACACTGATATTTAACATAGTACTGGAGGTCCTAGCCATGGCAATTAGACAAAGAAATACAAGGGATCCAGATTGGTAAAGAAGAAGTTAAACTGTCACTATTTGCAGATGACATGATATTGTACATAAAAAACACTAAAGACTCCACTCCAAAATTACTAGAACTGATATCAGAATACAGCAAAGTGGCAGGATACAAAATTAACACACAGAAATCTGTGGCTTTCCTATACACTAACAATGAACCAATAGAAAGAGAAATCAGGAAAACAACGCCATTCACAATTGCATCAAAAATAATAAAATACCTAGGAATAAACCTAACCAAAGAAGTGAAAGACCTATACCCTGAATACTACAAGACACTCTTAAGAGAAATTAAAGTGGACACTAACAACTTGAAACTCATCCCATGCTCTTGGCTACGAAGAATTATTATCGTCAAAATGGCAAACCTGCCCAATGCAATATACAGATTTGATGCAATCCCTATGAAACTACCAGCAACATTCTTCAATGAACTGGAACAAATAGTTCAAAACTTCATATGGAAACACCAAAGACCTCAAATAGCCAAAGCAATCCTGAGAAGGAAGAATAAAGTGGGGGGGTCTCACTCCCCAACTTCACGCTCTACTACAAAGTCATAGTAATCAAGACAGTTTGGTACTGGCACAAGAACAGAGCCACAGACCAGTGGAACAGATTAGAGACTCCAGAAATTAACCCAAACATATATGGTCAATTAATATTTGATAAAGGAGCCATGGACATATAATGGGGAAATGACAGTCTCTTCAACAGATGGTGCTGGCAGAACTGGACAGCTACATGTAAGAGAATGAAACTGGACCACTGTCTAACCCCATACAAAAATGTAAATTCGAAATGGATCAAAGATCTGAATGTAAGTCATGAAACCATAAAAACTCTTAGAAAAAAACATAGGCAAAAATCTCTTAGACATAAACATGAGTGAACTCTTCTTGAACATATCTCCCCGGCAAGGAAAACAACAGCAAAAATGAACAAGTGGGACTATATTAAGCTGAAAAGCTTCTGTACAGCAAAAGACACCATCAATAGAACAAAAAGGAACCCTACAGTATGGGAGAATATATTTGTAAATGACAGATCCGATAAAGGCTTTATGTCCAAAATATATAAAGAGCACACCCACCTCAACAAACAAAAAGCAAATAATCCAATTAAAAAATGGGCAGAGGAACTGAAAAGACAGTTTTCCAAAAAAGAAATTCAGGTGGCCAACAGACACATGAAAAGATGCTCCATATCGCTAATTATCAGAGAAATGCAAATTAAAACCAAAATGAGATATCACCTCACACCAGTAAGGATGGCTACCATCCAAAAGACAAACAACAACAAATGTTGGCGAGGTTGTGGAGAAAGGGGAACCCTCCTACACTGCTGTTTGGAATGTAAATTAGTTCAACTATTGTGGTAAGCAGTATGGAGGTTCCTCAAAATGCACAAAATAGACTTACCATTTGACCCAGGAATTCCACTCCTAGGAATTTACCCTAAGAATGCAGCACTCAAGTTTGAAAAAGACAGATGCACCACTATGTTTATCGCAGCACTCTTCACAATAGCCAAGAATTGGAAGCAACCTAAGTGTTCATCAGTAGATGAATGGATAAAGAAGATGTGGTACATATACACAATGGAATATTATTCAGCCATAAGAAGAAAACAAATCCCGCCATTCGCAACAACATGGATGGAGCTAGAGGGTATTATGTTCAGTGAAATTAGCCAAGCAGAGAAAGAAAAATACCAAATGATTTCACTCATCTGTGGAGTATAAGAACAAAGGAAAAACTGAAGGAACAAAACAGTAGCACAATCACAGAACCCAAGAATGGACTAACAGGTACCAAAGGGAAAGGGACTGGGGAGGATGGGTAGGTAGGGTGGGAAAATGGGGGAGAGAAGAAAGGGGGTATTTAGCATGCTTAATGTGGGGGATGGGAGCAAGGGGAGGGCTGTGCAACACAGAGAAGACAAGTAGTGATTCTACAACATTTTGCTATGCTGATGGACAGTGACTGTAATGGTTTTTGTGGGTTTCTCTTAAAAAAAAAAGCAGTTCCTGTGTGGTGATCTCCAATAGGTTCTTCACAATAGTATAAAGGTCATATGAAAGTGTGGGCAAAGGGTTTGTTTGTGTTTATACAGAGGATCAAAGCCTAATTTGGCTACCCAGAAAACGAATTAAGATACGATATGAAGAAGAACTTCCAACATAAACATCCTCTGGAAGAGTCATTCCAGAAGATGATCATCAAAAAACTTCAACAAAGATCCTGGTGCTGTTACAGTTGTAGCTGCATTCTTCCCACCGGTTCCTGGACTTGCCATTGGAATGAAGAAGGAGATATCTAAGCTGGCCTGTGCATACAGTAAAACAACAAATTTGACCCCATCTATACTGTTAGAACTCAACCAAGAATTAGGAGAAGTGCAAGTTTCAGTCCTCCAAAATCGTGTGACTATAGATTATCTACTGTTAAAAGAACATATGGGATGTGAACAGTTCCCAGGAAAGTGTTGTTTTAATTTGTCTGATTTTTCTCAAACTATTCAAATTCAGTTAGACAATATCCATCATATCATTGATAAGTTTTCACAAATGCCTAGGATATCTAACTGGTTTTCTTGGTTTCACTGGATATGGCTGGTAATTGTAGGTCTGCTTTTGTTATGTAGCTGTATTCCTATTCTGTTAATGTGTGTACACAATTTAATTAGTAGTTAGTTAAAAACCTATACATGCTTATGTTACTCTACAAGAAGATATGTCAAAGAAATAATCAATCTTCCCATGTTTTCTTCCGTCTGCTACTTCTATAGCTTTTTCTTCTTCCTTCCTAATTACAACCCTTTAGTAGAATTCGTGACTCATATCGAAAATTACCGAGTATCATAATTCTTTCAAGTGGTAAAGATACCTCAAGACAAATGCTGGGCATAGAAGCCACAGGGCATAAATCTGCAAAGAAGTAAAAAGCTAACCTTTTCAAACAATATTGCTTCTCTCTCACTTACCAACTTTACATTTCCCTGTATGGCCCCGGAAGATGACTGGTTAGCCAGAGACGGGTAAGATTCCTCAAGGGAGGAACAACCTAAGACAGGCACAGTTGCAGGGGGCCCATCAGGTAACAAATTGGGGATCAACAGAGGTGAGGTTTAGAACCTCACCCCCCCTGTTTTAAGAGAAATCTTCTGCATCCACAGATGTTTTATTGCCCTTGTCTAGCTTGGATTAATACTTATTCTAGAGGCACACACCTGATTATCTACATTTCCCCTCTTAGAGCACTAAACTATGTTTTCTACCTTTATCTTGCATCTACCTACCACTTCAGCATTTTATTTAAAATAATAATAATAATAAGGGAGAAATGTGAGATTCACATATAAATCAAGAATAAAAATCAAATGAATATTCACATTTGAGCTGATTGTTTATAGTTCATAATGCGTGATCAAAACTGAAAGTTTCTGTGATTTGACTGCCCTTGCACTGTTCACCATGTAAGAACTTATTCACTATGTAAGAACTTGTTCACCATGTAAGAACTTGTTCGTTATGCTTCAGAAGATTGGACATTGTTGAGAAATAGGCTTGGGGTTTATTAATGACGGTGCATTGAGTCCCCTATACAGAATTTTATTGTTGTTAACAATCATTTGATCAATAAATATGAGAGATTCCCTCTCAAAAAAAAAAACAAAATAAATAAATTCTAAATCTACTAAATAATTGTTTCCTACTCGTCTCAACTGTTAGTTCGTTCCTTAAAGACAATGACTTTAACACTTTCTAAATTTGCTGTCTGGATCTTTTCAAAGACTTGTTTTTGCCAACATAGGCAAACATGTTATTATATACACCTTTTTTGTTTTGTTGTCAATATTTCTTTTTAACAGGTAATATTTCTCAGATCCCCTTGATAGCTCCTATATTTTTGCTTCATTGTGCTAAACTATATACTGGGTTTACTGACATTTAAAATGAACCATTGTTTTATCACTAACATCTGCACTCATTTGAAAAATTGCTCTTATAGGTGATTAAGAACACCTATACTATGTTGTATTACTGTATAGCAGATAAAAGCAATGAAGTATATCTATCTGTACTAGCATTAAAGTGCTACTAAAAAGAAAAAAAAGAATAGATTATATGCTAGGCCACAGAAAAGACCTTGGAAAATTCAAAAAAATTAAAATTGTACCATCCTGTTTCTCAGACCACAAAAGTATGAAACTGGAAATAAATTATGCAAAGAAAATGAATAATTCCACAAACACATGGAGGCTTCACAACATGCTCCTAAATAACCAATGGATCAATGACCAAATAAAAGCAGAGATTAAGCAATCTAAGGAGACAAATGAAAACAATAATTCAACACCGCAAAAATCTGTGGGATGCAGCAAAGACGGTACTAAGAGGAATGTGTACTGCAATATAGGCATACCTCAGGAAAGAAGAACAATCCCATATGAGCAATCTAAACTCACAATTATCAAAACTAGAAAAAGAAGAACGAATGAAGCCCAAAGTCAGTAGAAGGAGGGACATAATAAAGAATAGAGGAGAAATAAATAAAACCAAGAACAATAAAAAAATAGAAAGAATAATGAGAGCAAGAACTGATTACTTGAGAGAATAAACAAAATAGATAAAGCCCTAGCCAGACTTATCAAGACAAAAAGAGAGTCTATTCACATAAACAGAATAAGAAGTGATACAGAAATACAAATAATTATTACAGAATACTATTAAAAATTCTATGCTAACTGGATAACCTAGAAGATATGGACAACTTTCTAGAAAAATACAACCTTCCAAGGCTGACCCAGAAAGAAACAGAAAATCTGAACAGACTAATTACCAGAAATGTAATCGAACTGGTAATCAAAAACCTACCTAAAAACAAAACCACTGGACCAGATGGCTTCAACGCTGAATTTCATCAAACATTTAGTGAATACCTAATACCCATCCTCCTCAAAGTTTTCCAAAGAGTAGAAGAAGAGGGAATAATTCCAAACTCATTCCATGAGGCCAGCATCACTGTAGTACCAAAACCAGGCAAAGACACCACAAAAAGAAAATTACAGACCAATATCCCTGATGAACATAGATGCAAAAATACTCAATGAAATATTTGCAAACTGAATTCAAAAATACATAAGAAAGATCATCCATCATGATCAAGTAGGATTTATTCCAGGGATGCAAGGATGATATAACATTTGAATATCCATCAGCATCATCCACCACATCAACAAAAAGGACAAAAACCAAATAATCATCTCCATAGATGCTGAAAAATCATTTGACAAAATTTAACATCCATTCATGATACAAACTTTTAACAAAATGGGTATAGAGGGCAAGTACCTCAACATAATAAGGACCATATATGAGAAACCTACAGCCAACATCATAATTCACAGTGAGAAGCTAAAAGCTTTTCACCAAAGATCAGGAACAAGACAGGGATGCCCACTCTCCCCACTGTTATTCAACATAGTACTGGAGGTCCTAACCACAGAAATAAAACAACACTAAGAAATAAAAGGCATCCAGATTGGCAAGGAAGACGTTAAATGGTCCCTGTTTGCAGATGACATGATATTGTACATAGAAAACCCTAAAGAATCCACTGCAAAACTACTAGATCTAATATCTGAAATCAGCAAAGTTTCAGGATACAAAATTAATACACAGAAATCTATGGCATTCCTATACACTAATGATGAACTAGCAGAAAGAGTAATCATGAAAATAATTCCATTCACAATTGTATCAAAAAGAATAAAATACCTAGGAATAAACCTAATGAAGGAAGTGAAAGGCCTATACTATGAAAACTACAGGACACTCATGAGAGAAATTAAAGAAGATAATAATAAATGGAAACACATCCTGTGCTCGTGGATAGAAAAAATTAATATTATCAAAATAGCCATCCTGCCTAAAGCAATCCACAGATTCAATGCAATTCCCATTGAAATACCAACAGCGTTCTTCAACAAACTAGACAAAATCATTCTAATACTCATATGGAACCACAAAAGAACACAAATAGCCAAAGCAATTCTGAGAAGGAAGAATAAAGCTGGGAGGATTATGCTCCCCAACTTCAAGTTCTACTACAAAGCCACAGTAATCAAGACTATTTGGTACTGGCACAGGAACACACCCATAGGCCAATGGAACAGACTAGAGAGCCCTTATATAAAACCAACCATATATGGTGAACTAATATATGATAAAGGAGCCATAGACATACAATGCAGAAATAACAGCCTCTTCAATAGCTGGTGTTGGTAAAACTGGACAGCTACATGTAAGTGAATGAAACTGGATTATTGTTTAACCCCATACACAAAAGTAAGCTCGAAGTGGATCAAAGACCTGAAGGTAAGTCATGAGGCCATAAAAGACAACATAGGCAAAAATCTCCTGAATATAAGCATGAGCAACTTCTTCCTGAATGCATCTCCTCGAGCAAGGGAAACAAAAGCAAAAATGAACACATGGGACTACATCAAACTAAAAAGTTCCTGTATGGCAAAGGACACCATCAACAGAACAAAAAGGCATCCTACAGTGTGGGAGAATATATTTGTAAATGACATGCTGACAAGAGGTTGACATCCAGAATATATAAAGAACTCACACACCTCGACACTCAAAAAGCAAATAACCCAATTAACAAATGGGCAGAGGATATGAAGAGACAATTCTCCAAAGAAGAAATTCAGATGGCCAACAGTCACATGAAAAGATGCTCCACATCACTAATCATCAAGGAATGCAAATTAAAACCACAATGAGATATCACTTCACACCAGTAAGGATAGCCGGCATCAAAAAGACTAGGAACAACAAATGCTGGCGAGGATGTGGAGAAAGGGGAACCCTCCTACACTGCTGGTGGGAATGTAAGCTAGTTCAACCATTGGGGAAATCAATATGGAGGTTCTTCAAAAAACTAAAAATAGAAATACCATTTGACCCAGGAATCCCACTTCTTGGAATTTACCCAAAGAATACAACTTCTCAGATTCAAAAAGACATATGCACCCCTATGTATATTGCAGCACTATTTACGATAGCCAAGATATGGAAGCAACCTAAGTGTCCATCAGTAGATGAATGGATAAAGAAGATGTGGTACATATACACAATGGAATACTATTCAGCCATAAGAACAAAATAAATCCTACCATTTGCAACAACATGGATAGAGCTGGAGGACATTATGCTCAGTGAAATAAGCCAAGTGGAGAAAGAGAAGTGCCATATGATTTCCCTCATTTGTCGAGTATAATAACGAAGCAAAACTGAAGGAACAAAATATCAGCAGAGTCAGAGACTTCAAGAACGGACTAATGGTTACCAAAAGGGAGGGATGTGGGAGGTTGGGTGGGGAGGGCGGGAGATGGGGATTGAGGAGTATTATGTTTAGTACAAATGGTGTGGGGGATCTCGGGGAAAACAGTGTAGCACGGAGGAGGTAGTGAATCTGTGGCATCTTACTACACTGATGGACAGTGACTGCACTGCAGTAAGGGTGGAGACTTGATAATATAAGTAAATGTAGTAACCACATTGTTTTTTCATGTAAAACCTGCATAAGATTGTACGTCAATAATACCTTAATAAAATTTAAATAAATAAATGTTACTTTGTCAAATAACTAAAGTGGCACAATCTTATAACCCACTCATTCAATACTACGAGATACAAAGGAGAAGTAACAAACTTAGTCAATAAATAAATTGTTTGATTTCCATGATATTGAACTGAATTTTTGACTGAGTGAATTAGTTGGTATTTGATTGAGAAAGCAACCCTAAACACAATGCTCTATGCATGCCTATGCCTATTAGAGAGAAATGTCAGGGATGATTACACCAAACATCATCATTGTGTGAGTGGGTAACATATTTAATGGGTAACTAACCATTCTTCTAGTCAGTAATGTTTACTGACTACCTTCTGCTTGTTAACAAGAACAAAACGTTTTTGAATGTTAATCTTTCATTCCTGACTTTAGAATACTTTCTATGGAGGGAGGTCAAACCTGTGTTTCATGATCTGAGGTCTTGACAATTTGCCAGCGCAAAATTCTACCGCCTATTGAACTGAAAAGATACATGAAATTTCTACTGTAAAATGACTTTTTTACATTATGATGTCCAAAATGCCCCGTTAGAATGTAAAATACTACTTTAAAATATTTTAATACATCTATCTATTAAATATGAACACATGGATGGTTAAAGAACTTTAAGAGATCTGAAAGAATGTTAAATGTCCCTTCCTTTCCCAGCTTCCCTAAAGTAATCCATTAAATATTTTCTTTTGCATCTTTTGAAAAGTTTTCTATGCATGTGCAGTATATCCCTTTTTTAATACAAAAGGAGTCACACCATATATCTTATGTGATATATTTTAAGGAATTTCTTTAAGCACTATGCCTTGCTGAGTTAGGAAATCAGGGAAGGAAAATACTAATCTCTAAAATTCCTACAAAACATGTGGAACAGTGCATTTGTGTGGACTTCCAAATCAGAGTGGGAACTGTGGTATGGTTGTAAACAATCTTTTTTAATTTTTTTATTAAGGTGTTATTGATATACACTCTTATGAAGATTTCACATGAAAAAACAAAGTGGTTACTACATACATACATATCCTGTTATTGTGTCCCCTCCATACCCCTATGCAGTCACTCCCCATAAGTGTAGTAAGATGCCACAGAGTCACTATTTGCCTTCTGTGTGCTACACTGTCTTCCCCTGATCCCCCAATACCATGTGAGTCAATCATAATACCCCTGAATCCCCTTCTCCCTCCCTCCCCCACCCTTCCCCTTTAGTAACTGCTAGTCCCTTCTTGGAGACTGTGAGTCTGTTGCTGTTCGGTTCGTTCAGGTTGGCTTCGTTGTTATACTCCACAAATGAGGGAAATAATCTGGTACTTGTCTTTCTCTGCCTGGCTTATTTCACTGAGTATAATATCCTCCAGCTCCATCGATGTTGTTGGAAATTGCAGAATTTGTTTCATTCTTATGGCTGAATAGTATTCCATTGTGTATATGTACCACCTCTTCTTTATCCATTCATCTACTGATGGACACTTAGGTTGCTCCCATATCTTAGCTATTGTAAATAGTGTGGCAATAAACACAGGGGTGAATATGTCGTTTTGAATCTGAGAAATTTATTCTTTGGGTAAATTCCTAGGAGTGGAATTTCTGGGTCAAATGGTATTTCTATTTTTAGTTTTTTGAGGAACCTCCATATTGATTTCCCCAATAGTTGAACTAGCTTACACTCCCACCCGGAGTGTAGGAGGATTCCCCTTTCTCCACATCTTCATCAGCACTTGTTGTTCTTAGTCTTTTCCATACTGGCCATCCAAACTCGTGTGAGGTGATATCTCATTGTGGTTTTAATTTGCGTTTCCCTTATAATTAGTGATGTGGAGCATCTTTTCATGTGCCTATTGGCCATCTAAATTTCTTCTTTGGAGAACTGTCTGTTCATATCCTCCACCCACTTTTTAATCAGGTTATTTGCTTTCTGGATGTTGAGGCATGTGAGTTCTTTATATATTTTGAATGTTAACCCCTTGTCGGTAAGTCATTTATGAATATATTCTCCCATACTGTAGGATGCCTTTTTCTTCTGTTGATAGTGTCCTTTATTGTACAGAAGCTTTTAAGTTTGATGTAGTCCCATGTGTTCATTTTTGCTTTTGTTTCCCTTGCACAAAGAGATGCAGTAAGAAAAAAAGTCGTTCATGTTTACTAAATTCAGGAGATTTTTGCCTATGTTATTTTCTAAGAGTTTTATGGTTTCATGACTTACATTCAGGTCTTTGATCCATTTTGAGTTTACTTTTGTGTATGGGGTTAAACAATAATCCAGTTTCATTCTCTTATGTAATGTAGCTGTCCAGTTTTGCCAGCACTAGCTGTTGAAGAGACTGTCATTTCCCCATTGTATGTCCATGGCTCCTTTACCATAAATTAATTGACCACATATGCTTTGGGTTTATATGAGGGTTCTCTAGTCTGTTCCATTGGTCTATGGGTCTGTTCTTGTGCCAGTACCAAATAGTCTTCATTACTGTGGCTTTGTAGTAGAGATTAAAGTCAGGTAGCATAATCCCCCCAGGTTTATTCTTCCTTCTGAGGATTCCTTTGGCTATTAGAGGTCTTTTGTGGTTCCATATAAATTTTAGAACTATTTATTCCAGTTCACTGAAGAATGCTGTTGGTACTTTGATAGGGATTGCATTGAATCTGTAGATTACTTTAGGCAGGATGGCCATTTTGACTATGTTAATTCTTCCTAGCCAAGAGCATGGGATGAATTGCAATTTATTAGTGTCCTCTTTAATTTCTCTCATGAGTGTCTTGTTGTTTCCTGTGTATAGGTCTTTCACTTCCTTCATTAGGATTATTCCTAGGTATTTTATTCTTTTTGATGCTTTTGTGAATGGAATTGTTCTCCTGGTTTCTGTTTCTGCTAGTTTATCATTAGTGTATAGGAGTGCAACAGATTTCTGTGTATTCATTTTGTATCCTGCAACATTGCTGAATTCAGATATTAGATCTAGTAGTTTTGGAGTGGATTCTTTAGGGTTTTTTTTATGTACAATATCATGTCATCTGCAAACAGCGATAGTTTAACTTCTTATTTACAAATCTGGATGCCTTTTATTTCTTTGTGTTTTCTGATTGCCATGGCTAGGACCTCCAGAAATATGTGGAATACAAGTGGAGACAATGGGTATCCTTGTTCCCAATCTTAAAGGAAAGGCTTTCAGCTTCTTGCTGTTAAGTATGATGTTGGCTGTGGGTTTGTCATATATGGCCTTTATTATGTTGAGGTACTTGCCCTCTTTACCCATTTTGTTGACAGTTTGTATCATGAATGGACGTTGAATTTTGTCAAATGCTTTTTCAGCATCTATGGAGATGGTCATATGGTTTTTGTCCTTCTTTTTCTTGATGTTATGGGTGATGATGATGGAATTTCAAATGTTGTACTATCCTTGTAACCCTGGAATAAATCCTACTTGATTATTATGGATGATCTTTTTGATGTATTTTTGAATTCAGTTTGCTAATATTTTGTTGAGTATTTTTGCATCTATGTTCTTCAGGAATATTGGTCTGTAATTTTCTTTTTCTGTGATGTCTTTGCCTGGTTTTGGTATTACCATGATGCTGGCCTCAAAGAATGAGTTTGGAAGAATTCCTTCTTCTTCTACCTTTTGGAAGTCTTTAAGGAGGGTGGGTATTAGATTCTCACTAAATGTTTGATAAAATCCATCCATGAAGCCATCTGGTCCAGGAGTTGTTCTTAGATAGTTTTTTTATTACTAGTCAATTTCATTGCTAGTAATGAGTCTGTTCAGATTTTCTGTTTCTTCCTGGGTCAGCCCTGGAAAGTTGTATTTTTCTAGAAAGTTGTCCATTTCTTCTAGGTTATCCAGTTTGTTAGCATAGAATTTTTCATAGTATTCTCTAATAATTCTTTGTATTTCTCTGGTATCTGCAGTGGATTTTCCTTTCTCATTTCTGACTCTGTTTATTTTTTCTTGATAATTCTGGCTAGGGGGGTATCTATTTTGTTTATTTTCTCCAAGAACCAGCTCTTGCTTTCATTGATTCTTTCTATTGTTTTATTCTTCTCAATTTTATTTCTGCTCTAATCTTTATTATGTCCCTCCTTCTACTGAGTTTGGGCCTCATTTGTTCTTCTTTTTCTAGTTTCTTTAATTGTGAGTTTAGACTGTTCATATGGGATTGTTCTTTCTTGAGGTAGGCCTATATTGCAATATACTTCCCTCTTAGCACAGCCTAGCTGTGTCCCACAGATTTTTTGGTGTTCAATTATTGTTGTCATTTGTCTCCATAGATTGCTTGATCTCTGTTTTTATTTTGTCATTAATCCATTGGTTATTTAGGAGCATGTTGATAGCCTCCATGTGTTTGTAGGCTTGTTCATTTTCTTTCATAATTCATTTCTAGTTTCATACCCTTGTGATCTGAGAAGCTGGTTGGTACAATTTCAATCTTTTTGGATTTACTGAGGCTCTTTTTGCATCCTAGAATAAGATCTATTCCTGAAAATGGTCCATGTGCACTTGAGAAGAATGTGTATCCTGCTGCCTTTGGGTGGAGAGTCCTGTAGATGTCTCTTAGGTCCATCTGTTCTAATGTGTTGTTCAATGCCTCTGTCTCCTTACTTATTCTCTGGCTGGTTCATCTGTCCTTTGCAGTGAGTGGGGTGTTGAAGTATCCTAGAATTAATGCTTTGCATTCTATTTCCCCTTTTAATTCTGTTTGTATTTGTTTCACATATGTAGGAGCTCCTGTGTTGGGAGCATAAATATTTATAATGGTTATATCTTCTTCTTGGATGGACCCCTTAATCATTATGTAATGTCCTTCTTTGTCTCTTGTGATTTTCTTTGTTTTGTAGTCTATTTTGTCTGATACAAGTACCATAACTCCTGCTTTTTTCTCCCTATTAGTTGCATGAAATATTTCTTTCTATCCCTTCACTTTCACTTTGTGTTTGTCTTTGGGTTTGAAGTGAGTCTCTTGTAGGCAGCATATATTTGGATCTTGTTTTTTATCCATTCAGTGACTCCATTATCTTTTGATTGGTGCATTCAGGCCATTTACACTTATGGTGATTATTACAGGCTTTGGATTCATAGTTACCAAAGGTTCAAGGTTAACTTCCTTACTAAGAGTCTAACTTAACTCACTTAGTGTGCTATTACAAACACAATCTAAAAGTTCTTTTTCTTTCCCCTCCTTTTTTTCATCCTCCATTCTTTATATATTAGGTATCATATTTTGTACTCTTTTGTGTATCCCTTTTTATTACCTTTGGTGACAGCTATTTAATCTTAGGAACACTTCCATCTATAGCAGTCCCTCCAAAATACTCGAGATGGTTTGTGGGAGCTAAATTTTCTCAGGTTTTGCTTATCTGGAAATTGCTTAATCCCTCCTTCCAATTTAAATGATAATCTTGCTTGATAAAAATTCGAGGCCCTTCTGCTTCATTGCATTAAATATATCATGCCACTCCCTTCTGACCTGTAACATTTCTGTTGAGAAGTCTGATGATAGCCTGATGGGTTTTCCTTTGTGTGTGATCTTATTTCTCTCTCTGGCTGCTTTTAATAGTCCATCCTTATCCTTGATGTTTGCCATTTTAATTATTGTATGTCTTGGTGTTGTTCTCCTTGGGTCCCTTGTGTTGGGAGATCTGTGCACCTCCATGGCCTGAGAGATTATCTTCTTCCCCAGATTGGGGAAATTTTCTGTGATTACTTCCTCAAAGACACTTTCTATCCCTTTTTCTCTCTCTTCTTCTTCTGGTACCCCTATAATACGAACATTGTTCCATTTGAATTGGTCACACAGTTCTTTCAATATTCTTTCATTCCTAGAGATCCTTTTTTCTCTCTGTGCCTCAGGTTCTTTGTGTTCCTCTTCTCTAGTTTCTATTTCATTTATGATCTCTTCCACCATACCTAATCTGCTTTTAAAACCCACCATTGTGCTCTTCAACAATTGGATCTCCATCCTAAATTCGTTCCTGAGTTCTTGAATATTTTTCTGTACCTCCATGATCATGTTTATGATTTTTATTTTGAAATCTCTTTCAGGAAGATTTATTAATTCAGTCTCACTCAGTCTTTTCTCTGGTGTTGAGATTTTGCTTTGAACCAGGTTCCTTTGAAGCTTCATATTTGTATGTGGTACCCTCTAATGCCCAGAAGCTCTACTCTCTGGAACTGCTCAGTCCCTGGAGCAATGTCGGGGGTCGCAGGTGAATGATGCTGATGTCTGGGGGGATAAAAGAGTTGTTTCCTGTTTTCCGGCTGCTATGCCTGTCTCCAGTACCAGAACTAGTGGGCTGAACACAAAGGTGTAAGCCTCTATGCTTTGTGTTTGTAGCTGCCATATGGGGGGCTTCCCTCTGTCTGGTGTGACACCAGGTCATGGACTGCTGCTTTGCGAGCCAGGTGCAGGCTAGACAGGAGGAAGACACAGAAGGCTATTTATCATGGTGAGGTTCTTGGAGCTGCATAGCCAGCCAGGGCTATGGAGTGCCTGAAGATGGTTTAAATTCCCAACCTGCTGGGCAGAGTGAACCCAGACAATTCTGTCTTTCTGTCTACCTGTCCTTTCTCCTGAGCAGTAAACTGTGTGCAATTCTTGCCCCTTTAGCAGCCCTCACTTTTAGGAAGTCTTTCAGACTGCCCTCTCAGATCAGCCAGATATGAATCACTGTTTTCCACGAGCAGCTGGAATCTCCATCTCTCCAGGTATTCCACCTGTCTTAGCTTTCCAACCCCACTAATCACCAGAGCACCATGCAATGTAGGTTTGTGCTCCCAGAGCAGATCTCCAGGGCTAGGTGTTCAGCAGTCCCAGGCCTCCACTCCCTTCTGCTCTGTTTCTCTTCCTCCCATTGGTGAGCTGGGGTAGGGGAAGGGTTTGGGTCCCACCAGGCCACAGCTTTGGTATGTTACCATGTTCTGTGAGGTCTGTTCTTTTCTCCAAGTTTATGCAGTCTGGTGCAGCCTTCTTTCCTGTTGCTCTTCCAGGATTAGCTGTCTTAATTACGTTTTGTTTCATATGTGGTTTTAGGAGATGGTCTCTGTCTCACCTCTCATGCTGACATCTTTAATCTCTGTAAACAATTTTTACATTGATTTTAAAGGTAACTGAGGATAATTAAAGCCCAAGCAAATAGCATCTACATAGCTGTATGGTAATAAAAGTAGAAGTCACAAGTAAAGATTGCTAATAAGCATCTTCCTTTGAAAGACAGGAATATGAATTACCAAAGAAGATAGAAATAAATTTATACCACATCTACTTATAAGACTTTCAAACATTTATCTGTTCCCAGGTCAAAGAACTGCTCTTTCACTTGGATGGGTGTCTTCCCACACTTTGGGAATATCTCAACTGAAGAAGTGCTGTGCTTATTGAAGAACTGGTTTGTTAATTTTTTCATATAATTGGTCTGCTTAATTAAAATAATAATAATTTCTAGCACCAGTTTTGGTAGTAAATATCTTCCTTGAAATTGACCTGTTTTATTTTCTATTTCAAGTTCATTTTTTAAAATAAATGTAAAATTGTTTTAAAATTTCTTCTTTGCCTGTGATGATTTCTTCATCCTCATTTAAGGTACTGTGAAACTGTGTTTTCTTTATTTTAAAAAGTAGCTAATACTTCACTTACCATACTTTTCTCAAAGAAGTTAGCTTGGATTTATTTACTGATTCTACCTGGTTTTTAATTCATTAATATTTACCTTTGTATATATTATTTTCTGCCACATTGCTCGAGTTTACTATATTATTCATCACCTAAATTATAGGGTTGAGTTGTGAAAACAATAATAATACTTTGTTCTTTCTTATTCAGTTGTGCTGAAAGTTTAGGGGCTATAAAATTTTTTCTGAGCAATGTTTTAGCCACAACCTAAAGGTTCAGATTATTACTATTATCATTATGTAGATTACTTAAAAATTTTAATTGCATTTATTTGACTAAAAGTTTTAAAAGAATATTTTCTTTTTACTATTGATTCCATTTTATCTCTTCCTTTACCATATAAATTATATACTTCAAAAAATTAGTAGTAACCCTAGTTAACAATATACATTTTTAACTAATCTAAATCCACTTTCAAATTACACTATACTGCTTCACTATACTTCACATGTAATAGAGGTATCTTATAACAAAAAAAATCCCAATTCCTCCATTCATTCCTTTGTGACATTATCATTCATTCATTTACCTATATGTTTTTATATGATAAAACCACCTAATATGTCATTACTGCTATTGCTGTAAACATGGAGTTTTCTTTTAAATCAATTAAGAATAAGGAAAAACATTTTATTCTATCATATATTCCTTCTCCAGTACCCTTCTTTCTTTATGTAGATCCATGTTTCTGGCTTATGTAATTTGCTTGCTTCCTGTAGAATTTTTTTAACATTCATTGCAGGGTAGACTTTCTCTTGATGGATTCCATTTTTGTCTGTGAAACTGGTTATATCTCCTTCACTACTGAAGGATAATTTCACTGGATATAGAATTCTAGGTGGATGGGTTTTTTTCTCCTTCAACACATTATGTATTTCACTCCCCTCTCTTTGCTTGCATAGTCTTTAACAAAAAGCCTGCTGTAATTCCTTTCCTGTTTAAGATGTTCCCCAGCATTTAGCTTCTTCCAACATTTTCTGTTTTTTATTTCAGCAGTTCGTATTTCATATGCCTACATATGGGGTTTTCATTTTGTTTTGTATTTATCATTCCTGGTTTTCTCTGGACCCACTAGATCTATGGTTCTTTCATGACTTTTTGAGAATTCTCAGTCACTTTCTTATTACGTCAAATATTTCTTCTGCCCTGTTCTCTTTTCTCTTCCCTCTGGTATCCCACTTAAGCATACAGCTTCATTTCTTTTTATTGTCCCACAATTTTTGGCTGCTTTCTTCTGTTTTCTTTTTCATTCTTTTTCTCTTTGCAATTCACTTTGGGGATCATCAAGCTCATTGCTCCTTTCCTTGGCTATGTCAAGGCCAAATTTCTCTAGGGCCCTTATTTTACTCTCTTCTCTTGACTTTTGACCTCCCTAAGTATTCCTCCTCAGAAAGTGTCTGTGATATTTTATCTGTAATCTGTTGTTATTATACTGTAGGGTATGGTGGTAAATTGTGGGAGGAGGGAAGTATTCTATAATCTGAGATTAGATCTCCATCTTTCAGTGGGTCTCCATTTTAGGGTTGTGCATTTTGCAAGTGTTTCTCCAATGGTATAGCTTGTTTAACTCTTCTTCCTCCTACTTCATTCCTTGGATGCAGCAGTCCCAATCTATTTTCTTTAGCCCCAACCCATTTTTACTGTGTTGGGGTTTTTTCTTAGTTGATCCAGGAAGATGGGAAATGGTTGGCCCAGAATTTCTTTACCCAGCTGGGAAAAGCTTTTAAACTGTCTGGCAAAGTCCTCTCACCTGTCCTTCATTACAGAGAAAGTTCCAGGTATATTTCACAGTCTTTACTTTTCCCCTTCCCCAGCCATAACCATGAGGAAAAGACCTTTCTAAAATCTTTACAGTGAGAACCTTGTAGAGTTCAGGGAGGTAAAACTCACAAAACAGTGCCCCCCACCCCAAACAGAATATAGCCTCCAGGAGTTTTTCATGCTAGTCCACACACTATATGCTAGCCAACAACATTGTAAAAATTATTCAAGTGTTCCTACTAGTTTATGGTTCCAGTGGCTTCTCCTCTAGCTGAGCAGATCTCAGTTGGGTCTCTCTGAATATGACTTTCTCCAGGGTTCAGGAAGGCAGTTTGATTTATGACCTCAGTTATCTAATGCGTACAAAGAAAGTCAATTGATTTTCAGGGTCCAGGTTTTTCTTATTGTACAAATGCAAGTGCCAATTTCCAAGATCTTCAACTATCAAAGAGAAATAAGTCTTCTACACTGTATTTTGCTGTACTTTTCAAACTTGTCTGACAACTGATCACAAAGACATCACTTCTTTTTGCTTTATGAGTTTATTGTTCTTACATAGGTCCCAAATTGGCTCACTTCTGACTGTTATTCATCAATGAATGGCCCATTATTTCTAAGCCAGATAGTGAGCAGGGGACAGTTGGAAAATTAGGAAGCTAAGGAAGTAGTAAGTACGAGTTCCCCAAACTGAAAATAATCCTGCAACCAACACCCAATAAAAGAAATAGAACATTAAGAGCTTGCCAGAAGTACTTTATTGCATTACAAAGGCGTCTATTAGTTTTTCAAGTTTCATAGTAATCATATACTCCCTCGAACTTCCTCTAAACCAAGATCCTTCCCCAAATGGTACCTCTTATTGGTCTTTCACTTAATAGATGTAAGGGTTTGGAAAGTCACTTAGCCTCTTTTGCCTGTTTTTTACTGTGTAAATGTGCTGAAGCATTGTTGTGATTGTTTAAGATGGTGCCTGAAAAGTGTATTGTCAGACCCAAGCAAGTGACTAAGCAATGGATCTTCATATTCCCAGAATCAGATTTTATGGACTCATGAAAGAGGGCACAAAATGGCTGGTAAAGAAAATAAACTCATTTCAATGTTTTGCACTCTAGAAATGAAAGAAATAAACTTTGAGAGGGAGAAATGAGACAGTCAGGAGGGAGGAGAGGGGCAGGGACAAGAGAATAGAAAGAAATGGGGCATTAATAATAATAGCCTTTCACAACTAATTTATTAAAATCAAAACTTCAAGCAAAAAAAAAGAAAAAGAAAAATTATCCAATGATACATGTTAAAATGTTCACTTATCATTTTTGGCAGGAACAGTAATAGAAGGATGCATTACATGATTGAAAATTGTTACGAACAAGAGTGGATGAGATTGGAAAAGGACAGATAAAGGAGGCCTTCAATATTTGCTTCAAATACATCTATAATTAATCATTTCCATCTTATTAAATAGACTGAATCTATACATTATTTCTTTAATAAAGTAGTGAATAAAAGGTATTCTTCCATTATTTTTTCACCACTTATAAGAATGTCTATTATTTTTCAAGACCCTACTGAAGGAAGCACTGAGAATATTGAGACCTAATGTTCCTCTGAAGTCCCAGGAAACAGAAGTTTGGGGAAGCCTTAAATCATTGAGCATACCTGCAACATGCCAAAGAGGATCTGGCTGTCACCTACCCATTGATATAACTCACCAAATTTCTGCTGGAACTGGAACTGACATTTTACTTAACTTTATGGCATGATATATACAGAGGAAAATGGAAAAAAGTATTCCTAATAAACAGAATAATAAACTATTTTAAGTGTCTTTATCTTACATTTTTAGTTGTATTTAACTGGACTAACTTGAATTAAGGTTTGAAAAGGGTACATTATTGCATCATGCCCTCAATGCACAACTTTGCCTCACATAAGTTGGAAGGTAAGGATCCCCAAAGAGCATGATAGGGAATGCTTTTTCCAAATCCTTGTCTCTATTTAAAAGAGAGATGGAAAGTTTCCAAGGTCAGAGGTTACTTTCTATAGTGTACATTTGCTACACTGAGGAAGATGCACTTCCTTCAGCACTAGTCATGGCAAAAAAGTTAACTGGACTTCATTTCAGACTTGAGGTAGAATCTAGGGTGAAGAAGGATCAGTCAGTGCAGAATGACCTAGTTTCAGAGATGATCTCTATAGAGTAAGTATATCCCAGATAACTAACTGATTTTTGAACTTTCACTTTTAGTGTCTTGCCCCTACTTTAAGACAAATTGTTTTGTCTATAACACTTTTTTATGCCTATCTATGGAGCTTAGAGTTCTGAATGTATTATTTAGTTAATATGCTTACAGGAAAGGTAATGGAGTTTCTCTTCCAACTAATCTCTGGGACTTCTGGATTCCTAACAGCAGTTTCACATACTAACAAAAAGCACTGCTTCTTATAATCTTAGATGTTTCCAGATGCCTATGCTGAGGAAGATTGGTTTTCATAAACCCTCCAATTTATCTTGAGTTTCTAATTGCTTCTTGGATTTTGCTAGTTCTACCATTTGATCAAAGTAGTAGATGCAGAAAAACCTTAGTCATTAACATTAATGAGGCTAAGTACAGTCCAATGAAGACAATGAAGTTAAAATGATTTTTAAAAGCAAGAACATCTCTTCCTATTGTTACTAGGCTTTTACATGTGTTTGTGTCTGGGTTACTTCATAGAACAAAATATCTTATTTTAGAAATATTTTTTACTTTCTTAAAATCAGAAGTTATCTATAGGAAGAAAGTTATATTGGAGGTTTCTGAGTCAGACAGACCTCAGTTTATATTCCACTTCTGTTCTAGTTTATGAGTTGAAAATCAAGCTTTCTATCTATAAAATAGCAATAAGTACTGTGATTATTTGAAATTTATAATATTTGTAAAGTACTTAGCACAGCCTCTTGTACTTAACAACTGCTAGTTAATCAATTTTTTAATCTAGTTTCTAGCCTAAGAAAAGTAAAGGAAAAATGAAGAGATGAGATTAAGAGAGAAAAAAGAGGAAGAGAAGAAGAAGAAAAGTAGGAAGGAAGGAAGGGTTGAACTTTCTGGCTTAAAAGAAAATTTTCTTTTTCTACAGAAATCAAGATAAATGATAGAGATTAATAGTTTAAAACAAATGAACTCAGAGTTTAAATTTCCTCCCATCAAGGACAGTCAGGAATAAAAAGGAGCTTTCATATGTCTGTTACATAAGATAGTCTGAAAAAAGAGATCCCTCTTGCCAGTGAATGTATGGTGCAGATACTGATCATGAAGTCCCAGTACTGCTCATTGGTTGCTTTCTTAATGGTAAGAACTAATTACAACTATCTATCTTGAGTAATGATGATGGATCCAAAAGTAGCAATCTGTCTGTGTTTCTCAATATCCTGAAGCTGCTGAGGGTGAAACCAGAGCTTGTGCAGGTGGTGGACTCACTCTAATTTGCCAGCTTCTCCTTCCATAAGTATCTTCTGGTTTTGCTTTGTTTTTCTTACCAAACAAAATCTATTTCTCTTTCTCTCTCCCTTCTCTCTTTTTCCTTTGTTAACTCACTTCTGAGTTAATTCACATTTGAATCATTTTCATTCATGTTCCTTATATCCTTACTCTCCTAGTTAAAATTGTACTATGAGATAAATATAAAGTAGTCTTCAAAATGCTAAGATCTTTGTTAAAGTGGTATGTGAAGTTATCTCGAATTTTCCACCCCTTATCTCTTTGAACATTAAGATCACAAAACTAAAAATTAATGTCTATGTCTTGGCTATTCTAGTCCTACTGATACAATATAAAAAAGCATGCTAGCTTTATTTTTGCCAGAGGAATTCAACCACTGTTCCCGTGGTTTCCTGAAAATTATGAAAATTATTTAGCATTTACTATACACTATAATGGATAACACTTACTTAGCACTCACAATATGCCATAGCATTTTCTGATGTTTTCTTCTTTCAACTCAGTTAGTTCTCAAAACAATCATGCTGACTCTTAATATCTTCTTGAATAGATGAAGGAACTGACACATCAGCAGTTTAGTAACTCATCCTAGGTCACAGCTGGTGACCTAGGAGGATCTGCAGATGCAAACAGTTTAGGACATTTTTCTGTGCTCTTAAACACTGTGTTATGCAGTGTATTAGAAATGGCTTCTGTATAAATCTGTCTCTTCCCTCAGTTAATTTTGATACATGTTTTAAAATATTTAGGGCAATAAATATTGTCTTTAAAAAACATACCAAATTGAGTTGTCAATAAAGAAACTAGCATAAAATTATTGCAAATCCCACTACCTGTAGAAATTTAAGGCAAATTCTAAACATTTATTCATGCAAATATAATTTGCACTGCCCCCAAAAATAAAAAAACATGTTCTGTATGTGCTTCACTGATTTATTGATATCTTTACATGCTAGCTAATGAAGACATAATAATCTTTTTAAAAGTTGTATGAATTTACTCATTTAGTCTCTTATTCTCAAACAGTCCATAAGGAAAAACACTGATAAGAAAATTACATTATAACTTCTGTCTATTTGTGTATTTTTATTCAGTTAATTCTAAGACCTAGGATGACTGAGTCACAGGTAAAATATTTTTTGCTTTTATTACTTAATTGCCCTATGGAGTGATTGTACTTCACATTCCCATCAGCTAAGAATGAGAAGCACTGCTTCCCAGTCTCATGGGAACAACAGGTCTATTCACTCAAGGAGAATAAGAAAATGGAATCTACTTTCTGAACTTGAAGTAAAGATCTTTTCAACCTTAAGTTTTACAAATTAATTCACATACATTTAATTGAAATTTTACAATTTTACATTTTCATTTAGGCCCTTGAATCATCCAGAACTTATTTTGTTGTAAGATATATAGTTAAGATACAAGTTTGTCTCCAAGGTTGAACTACATGTTTAACAACTATTGAACAGTCTGAATTTACTGAGTAACCTTTCACTAGCCTATATAATTGTTGATGCCTTCAAATCATATACTAAATTCCCTAATTTATATCTGATTTTAAGTATGCCTGTGTTACATTTATCTGTTCAACTATACTCAAACCGATCATCACTTAATTAGTATAGGTTTATGATATATTTTAGTATCTTTAATACACAGTGTTCTCTTTTCTCCCCCAATTACCATTTCATTTCCCTTTCAAAATTTTCCTGGGCTTTGAAATGAACTTTTGGATCATTTTGTAAATGTTTCAAAAGATTTCCACTGGACTTTTAATGAACACTGCAGTTACTGCTCAGAATAGTTCAGTGAGAATCAATATGTTCATAACTTTAAGTGTTCTTTTTCTGATAGCATGGATTCATCTTCCATTTCAGAAAATTTTGTTTTTCAATAGAATGCATACATTGCTCATTTACTTCATTTATAAGTGAGAAGTTTTTATCAAATTTTAATAGGTTATTATTAACTTTATTGTACTTATTAAAATGATCTTGGTAGATCTAAGACTTTCCATTTACTTCAGTTTTTGATATGGACAATTGTATGATTTGTGACTGTAATATTGATACCTTTCTTTCAAGATTATTAGTTGGTTTAATCTTATCTATACCACATGATTGAACCATAGTACCACAGGCTTCCTTCCTTATGTTCTTGATTTTAGTATTTTATCTATAATCATATTTTGACTACTGGTTTAAAAATTATATTAATCATATTAAACATTCATTACTCTTTCCTATTTTACCTAGTTTTTATTAGAAATCAATTTTGAAATTTATCCAGTCTGTTTAGTACTTTCATTCCCTGAAAGTTTTATGAAAATGCCCTCTAACATCAAATATTGCTCATCTCCTCTCAGGGTTTTATGTGATATGCTGAGACATCAAGGATTTTCTCTTGACAGACTCATCAAAGGCTTTAAGTAGGAAAGCCACGTGATCATATTTAATTTCTAGAAAGACATATCTGGAAACAGAATGCAGAATGAAGCAGAGAGATCAGTCAGCATTTTCAACTGCCAAGATGGGAAAATATGTAGACTAGGGTAAAAGACAAAATGATAATGGAAATGAAGAAGGAACTGAATTGAGGAATATTTGAAAATAAAAATTGTGCAACTGGAGATGGAAATTAAGGGGCAAAGAAGAATGCCACACAGGTGTCTATATTTATTACCTGGGATAATGGTAATGACATTTATTAAGGTATTGGAATAAGTTAAAATACGAATTCAGTTTTGACATGTTAACTGGAGGTGGAGTGGGGCTTCGATTTGTGTGTAACATATACAGCTCTGGATATATTACTCTGGAGTCTTGGGACAAAGCTACAGATTCAGAAGTTAACATGTAGGTACTAGTTAAAATGAGTAACTGACATTGAATAAAAACACTGAAAAAAAGATTTTCTGGGCAATGAAAATCTTTGATTTTGAAAAGATACAGGTGGAGGTAGGTGACATAAGATTTGAATTTATAAGTCTTTCAATCATTAAACTAAAATAAACTGGCATATAAAACTATTGAGTCAATGCCTACAAGAGATGTTTCCAAAATGCCTGTAAAAATACTTGACTAAGTCACCATAAATTAAGGGTAAGCAAGGAAAAATTATTGTGGTAGTGAAAGGTATAGAGAAGTCATAAAGGTAGGAGAATAATCAGGAGGAAGGCTGTCAGAAATTGTCATATTACATTCAGCTGATTAACAGAAAACCTGGTTTATAGTGGATGAAACAATTACAGTTAATTTTTCTCATAAGAATAAATCTGAAGAGAGACTATTGTTAGTTTGGGTTAAGTAATTCAACACACCCTTTGGTTACTAGGTCCTCTCTAAGTTTTCACTGTATTATTTGTATTATGTGGACTTTGAAACTTCATGGTTGTTGTACCATTAGGCATTCACTAGCATTAAATGCAGGGTGTGGGGGGAATGGACCATAAGAAGAACTTATTCTATATGAGGCTTTGTCTTTTTATTTGGAAGGAAAGCCCTCCAGACACACCATTGGCTTAAATCTCATTGAACAGTTGTACGTCCCATGCCCGCTCTTAGACTCATTCATGGCCAAGGAAAATCGGATTATAGTAACTGGTCTAGAAGAATCATGTATCACACTCTTGACTTGAGATGGAGCTAATCTCTTCTAAAATTTGAATACTTCAGTCCACTATTTAAACAACTGTAATTTCTATTGCCAAAAGGTAGAAAGACAATTGGCTTGGTTTTATAAAAGCCAAGAAACCAAGAACACTTGGAGTAACAGGAACAAGGGCATGATAAACAGTATAGAATCCTGCAGGGTGGTCAATGAAAAGGATGACTGAAAATTGATTATGTATGATACTCAGAATCAGGGTTTCTTGGTATGAACAAAGAATCTTGGAAACTGAATTGTTTGGGCTTATTAATGAACAAGGAGTGAGGATTGCAATGAAAAATTAGGGAAAGAAGTAAAATTAGAAAGGGACACAAGATTCAGAGACTTCCATTTTTTTTAAAAATCTATGTTAACAGTTAAACAGACAGGAAAAAGTTGAGGAAAGTTTAACTGATGCATCCTTAAGGAGATCCAGGATATTCAAAGGTGCCAGCCCTGAAGAAGATAGTATCATGATTAGGAACATGGAATATGGTGTCCTACAGCTCAGAATGAAGGTCCTGGCTCAGACACTTGATCCCTCTAGGATGCAGTTTCTTCCCTAGTAAAATAAGTCTAAAATCAGTATACCTATATGGAATTCTGTGAGGTTTAAAACAGATAATGTGCTTAGTAAAAGGTTTTACATAAAGTATGTATCAGTAAATATAATCTGTTAACACTTCTTTAATTAACATTTTCTTACTAGCAGGTATTCAGTTCTTGTATTCAATATTTTTATTGAATATAGAGGTCAATGAATGGACTATGAATGTATCATGATCAAAGATGAGTAATCACAATCCCAGCAACTGACTTCCATAGTAAATTATACAAAAAAAAAACAAAAAACACAAGCACACATACAAGATGATGCAACATGAAATTCATTGAAAAATTTCAGCCTAAAGATCTCTATGTGACCAATGCAATAAGAAATTTAGCTAAGAAACAGTTTACAAGCAGAATATTATTTTAAAGGTGATAGAATTAGCTGACATTATTCACATAGGAGAACACTTAGTTAAGTGATCCAGGAAAATATCTAGAAATCTTTCAGAGGCAAAACAAAATGAAACAAAAGATCTGGAAATGGAAAAAGAATAGATGTAACCAAATTTACCTCCAGCTAACATATACACTTTTTCCTCTTTATGTAGTCATTCTTCTGATCACCATGTTTCCATATTATTTTTATTACTTATCAAATTAAATGAACTCTAACCACACAATATGTCCCACAAAGAACAAACTATCAGATAAGTAGTAAATCTACTTTTTTTTTTTTATTGAAGGGTAGTTGACAACAGTATTACATTACATTAGTTTCAGGTGTACAACACAGTGATTCAACATTTATATACATGATAATTCTAGGTACCAGCTATCATCATACCAAGTTGTTACAATATTTTGACTATATTCCTTATGCTATACATTACATCCAGGGTACTTATTTATTTTACAATTGGAAGTGTGTTTATATATATATATATATATATATATATATATATATATTTGTGAGGGCATCTCTCATAATTATTGATCAAATAGTTGTTAACAACAATAAATTTCTGCATAGGGGGGTCAATACTCAATGCACAATCATTAATCCACCCCAAGCCTAATTTTCATCAGTCTCCAATCTTCTGATGCATAACGAACAAATTCTTACATGGAGTACAAATTCTTACATAGTGAATAAGTTACATGGTGAACAGTGCAAGGACAGTCATCACAGAAGCTTTCGGTTTTGTTCATGCATTATGAACTATAAACAGTCAGTTCAAATATGAATTTTCATTTGATTTTTAAACTTGATTTCTTTGTGGATACCACATTTCTCTATTATTATTATTTTCAATAAAATGCTGAAGTGGTAGGTAGATACAAGATAAAGGTAGAAAACCGAGTTTAGTGTTGTAAGAGAGCAAATGTAGATGATCAGGTGTGTGCCTGTAGACTATGTGTTAATCCGAGCTAGATGAGGGCAATAAACATCCATGTATGCAGAAGATTTCTCTCAGAACATGAGGGGGGAGGTTCTAAGCCTCACCTCTGCTGCTCCCCATTTTCCCACCAGATGGCCCCCTGCGACTGTGCCTGTCTTAGGTTGTTCCTCCCTTGAGGAATCTTACCCGTCTCTGGCTAACCAGTCATCTTCCGGGGCCATACAGGGAAATGTAAAGTTGGTAAGTGAGAGAGAAACCTTACTGTTTGAAAAGGTTAGCTTTTTACTTCTTTGCATATTTATGCCCTGTGGCTTCTATGCCCAGCATTTGTCTTGAGGTGTCTTTACCACTTGGAAGAATTATGATACTCGGTAAATTCGACATGTGGCACAAGTTCTATTTAAAGGTTGTGATTAGGTAGAAAGAAGAAAAGCTATAGAAGTAGCAGGCAGAAGAAAACCTGGGAAGATTGATTATTTCTTTGACATATCTTCTTGTAGAGTAACTTCAGCATGGATATGTTTTAAACTACTAATTAAATTGTGCACACACATTAACATAATAGGAGTACAGTTACCTAACCAAAGCATACCTGTAATTACCAGCCATCTCCAGTGAAACCAAGAAAACCAGTTGGGCACATTAGGCATTTGTGAAAACTTATCTATGATATGTTGGATATTGTCCAACTGAACTTAAACAGTCTGAGAGAATTCAGATAAATTAGAACAACCCATTCCTGGGGACTGTTCATATCCCATATGTTCTTTTAACAATAAATAGTCTGTGGTTGTAAGATTCTGGAGTGCTACAATTTGCACTTCTCCTTATTCTTGGTTGAGTTCCAACAGTATAGATCCAGTCAAATTTGTTGTTTTACTGTATGCGCAGGCCAGCTTAGACATCTCCTTCATCATTCCCATGGCAAGTCCAGGAACTGGTGGGATGAGTGCATCTACACCTGAGGCAGTGCGTGGATTTTTGTTGAAGTTTTTTTTTTTGCTGATCATCTTCTGTCATGAGTCTTCCCGAGAGTGCTGATGTTGGAAGTCTTTTTCATATCGTATCTTAGCTCATTTTCGGGGTGGCCAAATTAGGCTTTGATCCTCTGTATAAACACAAACAGACCCTTTGCCTACACTTTTATATGTCCTTTATATCATTGTGTAGAACTCATTAGAGGTCACCACATAGGAACTGAATTTTTTTTTAATCATTAATCTACACTTACATGACGAATACTTTGTTTAGTAGGCTCTCCCCTATACCAGGTCCCCCCTATATACTCCTTTACAGTCACTGTCCATCAGCGTAGCAACCTGTTGTAGAATCACTACTTGTCTTCTCTGTGTTGTACAGCCCTCCCCTTTCTCCCACCCCGCTATGGATGCTAATCTTAATACCCCTCTTTTTCTGCCCCCCCTTATCCCTCCCTACCCACCCGTCCTCCCCAGTCCCTTTACCTTTGGTACCTGTTAGTCCATTCTTGAGTTCTGTGATTCTGCTGCTGTTTTGTTCCTTCAGTTTTTCCTTTGTTCTTATATTCCACAGATGAGTGAAATCATTTGGTATTTCTCTTTCTCTGCTTGGCTTGTTTCACTGAGCAAAATACCCACCAGCTCCATCCATGTTGCTGCAAATGGTTGGATTTGCCCTTTTCTTATGGCTGAGTAGTATTCCATTGTGTGTATGTACCACATCTTCTTTATCCATTCATCTATCGATGGACATTTAGGTTGCTTCCAATTCTTGGCTATTGTAAATAGTGCTGCGATAAACATAGGGGTACACTGGTATTTCTCATACTTGATTGCTGCATTCTTAGGGTAAATTCCTAGGAGTGCAATTCCTGGGTCAAATGGTATGTCTGTTTTGAGCATTTTGATGTACCTCCATACTGCTATCCACAATGGTTGAACAAGTTTACATTCCCACCAGCAGTGTAGGAGGGTTCCCCTTTCTCCACAGCCTCACCAACATTTGTTGTTGTTTGTCTTTTGGATGGCAGCCATCCTTACAGGTGTGAGGTGATACCTCATTGTAGTTTTAATTTGCATTTCTCTGATAATTAGCGATGTGGAGCATCTTTTCATGTGTCTGTTGGCCATCTGTATTTCTTTTTTGGAGAACCATCTGTTCAGTTCCTTTGTCCATTTTTTAATTGGGTTATTTGTTTTTTGTTTGTTGAGGCGTGTGAGCTCTTTATATATTCTGGACATCAAGCCTTTATCGGATGTGTCATTTTCAAATATATTCTCCCATACTGTAGGGTTCCTTTTTGTTCTATTGATGGTGTCTTTTGCTGTACAGAAGCTTTTCAGCTGAATATAGTCCCACTTATTCATTTTTGCTGTTGTTTTCCTTGCCCGGGGAGATATGTTCAAGAAGAGGTCACTCATATTTATGTCTAAGAGGTTTTTGCCTATGTTTTCTTCCAAGAGTTAAATGGTTTCGTGACTTACATTCAGGTCTTTGATCCATTTTGAGTTTACTTTTGTATGTGGGGTTAGACAATGGTCCAGTTTCATTCTCCTACATGTAGCTGTCCAGTTTTGCCTGCACCGTCTATTGAAGAGACTGTCATTTTGCCATTGTATGTCCATGGCTCCTTTATCAAACATTAATTGACCATATATGTCTGGGTTAATGTCTGGATTGTCTAGTCTGTTCCATTGGTCTGTGGCTCTGTTCTTGTGCCAGTACCAAATTGTCTTGATTACTATGGCTTTATAATAGAGCTTGAATTGGGGAGTGAGATCCCCCCTACTTTATTTTTCTTTCTCAGGATTGCTTTGGCTATTCAGGGTCTTTGGTGGTTCCATATGAATTTTTGAATTATTTGTTCCAGTTCATTGAAGAATGTTGCTGGTAGTTTCATAGGGATTGCATCAAATCTGTATATTGCTTTGGGCAGGATGGCCATTTTGACGATATTAATTCTTCCTAGCCATGAGCATGGGATGCGTTTCCATCTGTTAGTGTCCCCTTTAATTTCTTTTAAGAGTGACTTGTAGTTTTCAGAATATAAGTCTTTCACTTCTTTGGTTAGGTTTATTCCCAGGTATTTTTTTTTTTTGATGCAATTGTGAATGGAGTTGTTTTCCTCATTTCTCTTTCTGTTGGTTCATTGTTGGTATATAGGAAAGCCACAGATTTCTGTGTGTTGATTTTGTATCCTGCAACTTTGCTGTATTCCGATATCAGTTCTAGTAGTTCTGGGATGGAGTCTTTAGGGTTCTTTATGTACAGTATCATGTCATCTGCAAATAGTGACAGTTTAACTTCTTCTTCTTTGCCAATCTGGATTCCTTGTATTTTTTTGTTTTGTCTGATTGCCGTGGCTAGGACCTCCAGCACTATGTTAAATAACAGTGGGGAGAGTGGGCATCCCTGTCTAGTTCCCGATCTCAGTGGAAATGCTTTCAGCTTCTCGCTATTCAATATAATGTTGGCTGTGGGTTTTTCATAGATGGCCTTTATTATGTTGAGGTACTTGCCCTCTATTCCCATTTTTCTGAGAGTTTTTAACATGAATGGATGTTGAACTTTGTCAAATGCTTTTTCAGCATCTATGGAGATGATCATGTGGTTTTTGTCTTTCTTTTTGTTGATGTGGTGGATGATATTGAAGGAATTTCGAATGTTGTGCCATCCTTGCATCCCTGGGATGAATCCCACTTTTTCATGGGGTACGATCGTTTTGATGTATTTTTGAATTCGGTTTGCTAAAATTTTGTTGAGTATTTTTGCGTCTATGTTCATCAGGGATATTGGACTGTAGTTTTCTTTTTTGGTGGTGTCTTTGCCTGGTTTTGGTAATAGGGTGATGTTAGCTTCACAGAATGAGTTTGGGAGTATCCCCTCCTCTTCTATTTCTTGAAAAACTTTAAGGAGCATGGGTATTATGTCTTCCCTGTATATCTGATAAAATTCTGAGGTAAATCCATCTGGCCCGGGGGTTTTGTTCTTTCGTAGTTTTTTGATTACCGCTTCAATTTCGTTGCTGGTATTTGGTCTGTTTAAATTTTCTGTTTCTTTTTGGGTCAGTCTTGGAAGGTTGTATTTTTCTAGGAAGTTCTCCATTTCTCCTAGGTTTCCCAGCTTGTTAGCATATAGGTTTTCATAGTACTCTCTAATAATTCTTTGTATTTCTGCGGGGTCCGTCGTGATTTTTCCTTTCTCGTTTCTGATACTGTTGATTTGTGTTGACTCTCTTTTCCTCTTAATAAGTCTAGCTAGAGGCTTATCTATTTTGTTTATTTTCTCGAAGAACCAGCTCTTGGTTTCATTGATTTTTGCTATTGTTTTATTCTTCTCAATTTTATTATTTCCTCTCTGATCTTTATTATGTCCCTCCTTCTGCTGACCTTAGGCCTCATTTGTTCTTCTTTTACCAATTTCGATAATTGTGACATTAGACCGTTCATTTGGGATTGCTCTTCCTTTTTTAAATATGCTTGGATTGCTATATACTTTCCTCTTAAGACTGCTTTTGCTGTGTCCCACAGAAGTTGGGGCTTAGTGTTGCTGTTGTCATTTGTTTCCATATATTGCTGGATCTCCATTTTGATTTGGTCATTGATCCATTGATTATTTAGGAGCGTGTTGTTTAGGCTCCATGTGTTTGTGAGCCTTTTTGCTTTCTTTGAACAGTTTATTTCTAGTTTAATGCCTTTGTGATCTGAAAAGTTGGTTGGTAGGGTTTCAATCTTTTGGAATTTACTGAGGCTCTTTTTGTGTCCTAGTATGTGGTCTATTCTGTAGAATGTTCCATGTGCACTTGAGAAGAATGTGTATCCTGTTGCTTTTGGATGTAGAGTTCTGTAGATGTCTATTAGGTCCATCTGTTCTAGTGTGTTGTTCAGTGCCTCTGTGTCCTTACTTATTTTCTGTCTGGTGGATCTGTCCTTTGGAGTGAGTGGTGTGTTGAAGTCTCCTAGAATGAATGCATTGCATTCTATTTCCTCCTTTAGTTCTGTTAATATTTGTTTCAGGTATGTTGGTGCTCCTGTATTGGGTGCATATATATTTATAATGGTTATATCCTCTTGATGGACTGAGCCCTTTATCATTATATAATGTCCTTCTTTGTCTTTTGTTACTTTCTTTATTTTGAAGTCTGTTTTGTCTGATACCAGAATTGCAACACCTGCTTTCTTCTCTCTGTTGTTTGCTTGAAATATCTTTTTCCATCCCTTGACTTTAAGTCTGTGCGTGTCTTTGGTTTTGAGGTGAGTCTCTTGTAAGCAGCATATGGATGGATCTTGCTTTTTTATCCATTCTATTACTCTGTGTCTTTTGATTGGTGCATTCAGTCCATTTACATTTAGGGTGATTATTGAAAGGTATGAACTTATTGCCATTGCAGGCTTTAAGTTTGTGGTTACCAAAGGTTTAGGGTTAGCTTCTTTACTATCTTACTGTCTAACTTAACTCGCTTGTTGAGCTTTTATAAACACAGTCTGATGATTCTTTATTTCTCTCCCTTCTTATTCATCCTCCTCCCTTCTTCATATGTTGGGTGTTTTGTTGTGTGCTCTTTTTAGGAGTGCTCCCATCTAGAGCAGTCCCTGTAGGATGCCCTGTAGAGGTGGTTTGTGGGAGGCAAATTCCCTCAACTTTTGCTTGTCTGGGAATTGTTTAATCCCTAATTCATATTTAAATGATATTCGTGCTGGATACAGTAGTCTTGGTTCGAGGCCCTTCTGTTTCATTGCATTAAGTATATCATGCCATTCTCTTCTGGCCTGTAGGGTTTCTGTTGAGAAGTCTGATGATAGCCTGATGGGTTTTCCTTTGTAGGTAACCTTATTTTTCTCTCTGGCTGCCTGTAATTCTTTGTCCTTGTCTTTGATCTTTGCCATTTTAATTATTATGTGTCTTGGTGTTGCCCTCCTTGGATCCCTTGTCATGGGAGTTCTGTGTACCTCTGTGGTCTGAGAGGCCATTTCTTCCCCTAGTTTGGGGAAGTTTTCAGCAATTATTTCTTCAAAGACATTTTCTATCCCCTTTTCTCTCTCTACTTCTTCTGGAATACCTATAATTCGTATACTGTTCCTTTTCATTTGGTCACTCAGCTCTCTTAAAATTCTTTCATTCCTGGAGATCCTTTTATCTCTCTCTGCATCAGCTTCTCTGCGTTCCTGTTCTCTGTTTTCTAGTCCATTAATGGTCTCTTGCATCTCGTCCATTCTGTTTTGAAGTCCTTCCAGAGCTTGTTTTATTTCTGTATTCTCCTTCCTTAGTTCTTGCATATTTCTCTGCAAGTCCATCAGCATGGTTATGACTTTTGTTTTGAATTCTTTTTCAGGAAGACTGGCTAAATCTATCTCCCCAGGTTCCTTCTCAGGGGAAGATGTAGCAGATGCCGAAGCTGTCTGGGTTAGTCTTGTCTGGATCATATTTTTTTGCCTTTTCATGTTGACAGGTGCTATTGACTGTCAGCTGGGAGGGCCAAAATTTTCACTTGCTACTGGCCTTTCTTTACTGGGACAACTGCGACCCCTAGTGGCTTGTGTTGGGTAATTGCGTGTAGAGTGGGTCTTTTTGTCTTGCCTGGCCGGAAGGGAGAAATTTCCCTTTCTGTGGGCGGAATTTGTCTCGGCTGCTTCTCTGCTTTCGCAGCGCCCGGTGGGGTAATGGATGGGGGGACTGCTTGACTGTTTACCTCTGTGAGGGGTCTCAGAGCTGTTGCCCAGGGGGTTAGTGCACCAGGTTTTCCCTGTAATTTCCAGCTGCTGTACTGTGACCTGGGTTGTTTCCGTCAAGCTGTTAAGTCCCTGTCCCTTTAAGACTTTCAAAAAGCCCCCGCTTTTGTCACAGGGGCATCAGCTTCGGCACCCGCTCAGATGTCTTACTCCCTGTTCCCCCAGTATCGAGGGCCCTCTGCCCACGCACTGCGTCTGTGCTCTGGTGGGGGTGGCTGGTGCTGGGTGTTCAGCAGCCCTGTGCTCCGTCTCCCTCCCGCTCTGCCTATTCTTCTCCTGCCAGGAGCTGGGGGGATGGGCGCTCGGGTCCCGCAGGGCCGGGGTTGTATCTTACCCCTTTCACCAGTCGCTGGGTTCTCACTGGTGTAGCTGCAGTCTGGCCACTGTCCTGCGTCTTCTGGTCTCTCTTTTAGGGCTATTTGTGTTTGTTGTATTTTCAAAAGTATATATGTTTTTGGGAGGAGATTCCCACTGTCCTACTCACGCCGCCATGTTGGCTCCGCCCTAGTAAATCTACTTTTAACCACTGATTCTGACTTTTCATCATTTTCTATCCTCAGGCGATTTGAAAATCATCTCTTTTGCCCAAGTCAATGGATGGACAAAATGATATGGTAGTACCTGAGTTTGTGTTGCTGGGCCTTTCTAGTTCTTGGAAAACTAATGTCTTTCTCATGTTAACATTCTCCTTGATCTACTTAGGGATCATCCTGGGAAATCTCTTCATTTTCTTTTTGGTACATTTTGATTCCCACTTACATTCTCCTATGTATTTCCTGCTGGCCAGCCTATCGTTCATTGATGTGGGGGTTGCCTCCACCACAGTCCCTAAGATGATCACAGACATTTTAAATGAATACAAGGTGATTTCTTTCCAAGGCTGTATGACCCAGATATGCTTCATCCACATCACGGGAGGAGTGGAGATGGTGTTACTCACAGCCATGGCATTTGACAGGTGCACAGCTATCGGTAAGCCTCTTCACTACTTGAACATCATGAGCCCTAAAATATGTGTTGCATTTGTAATCACTGTCTGGGTAATTATTGGGGTGACCCATGCGATGTCTCAATTTGCTTTCATTGTAAACTTGCCCTTTTGTGGTCCTCTTAAAATGGACAGTTTTTACTGTGACTTTCCAAGAATCATAAAACTTGCACGCACAGATGGAGCCAAGTTTGAGTTTATTATTGCTGCCAAGAGCGCCTTGATGAGCATGGGCACCTTCTTCCTGTTAATCCTTTCCTATGTCTTCATTTTGGTCACTGTCTGGAAACGTTCTTCAGGAGATTTATCCAAGGCATTTGTCACTTTGTCAGCTCATATCACTGTGGTGGTTCTTTTTTTCACTCCATGAATGTTTCTCTATGTATGGCCTTTCCCCACATCATCAATTGATAAATACCTGTTTATTGCTGACTTTGCTATCACCCCTGTCTTAAACCCCATCATATATACATTAAGGAACAAAGAATAAAAGTAGCCATAAAAAGAGTGAGTAAGTGGGGACATCATGTCAGATTTTGCTAATCGCATATCTTTGGAGCTCTAAACCTATATATCTATCTGTCTTCTGAACATCTCCACTTAGGCACCTGGCATTTAAAATAGAACTGGATGTATCATCTGTCTCACTTAAAAAATTTTTGCTACTGCTATAAAGCATTAATTCCTTACCTTGGCTATCATAGGAAATGTGAAACCATCATGTAAGGGGATTATTTTATTATTTCATCAGACAGCATCACTATCACTACATAATATTTTTATTATTTATGAAATTATGATCATTGTAACAATATAGAAGGATGCAATTAAAACCTTTCTGCTTCCCAAAAGGTTTGCAAATAAAGTACAGACTTACTTTTGGGAAGGTCAGAAAACATCACACTGAGTGGTTATATATGTAGGACTAGAAGCTCTACTTAGTTCCTTAGGTTGGTTACCCTCAGAAGATCCAAAAACAAAATTAGATTGCAAGCAGCTTATCTGAAAGCAGATTTTGGAAGCATCAATAAAGGAATGAGAAGGATACTAAGCTTATGTTAGTAATATAACTGCAGTGCAAGCAAACTGTGGTCCTCCCAGAAACTGCATAGATTCTGTGATATACAGTTGTCATAAATGAAGGGCAAGGTTTTTGAAGTATTCTTCATTTTTAGAGGGTATTTGAATCCCTTGGCATGTTCAACCTTTCTTACAGAAAATATTGCACACATTTTTTGGATAGCAGACCTAAGCAGTGATATACACTTCCCGCTGCTGACAATGAAGGACCATTTCCAATAAAAGTAAACTTAAAAGCCATCTCCCAATATTGCTTTGTTACTAAGAGAAGTGTTAACTAAACTTTTTACTCTAATGGATGGAAAAGAGGTAATTAAAAATAAAGAACTCTGTGGAATAAAATGTTTGTTTTTTCAGCAGTTCAAGTTGAGCTATTCAGCCATAGGCAAAGTTCTGCAAGTCTTTGGTGGGGCCAGCTATCATAGCAGACCATCGCATGCTACCTGCAAAGCATGCTGACTTCTGCGAGAATAAGTAAAATCTCAGTTCAAATACAAAAATTGTAGCTATAAACCAAAATAAAACAAAATTTTTCTCACAACCTCAAAAAATTCAAGTGAACCAAAGGATATTCTAAGATTTTACTTTCTTTCCATCTCTAGGACTGTTTTAACTACATTCAATTTGATATTTGGCTCTGAATTTGAGAAAAGGCACAGTAGCAGATGATGCTCTCACCTTAGGGATTCAGAAACCACGTGGTCCCATGGACTATAGTATGGATGGTCTGTCTATAAGCCTTGTTCTACCCATGACACACAGCTCTAAAATTTCCCAACCTTTAAACTACTCTCCACAGTAAATATATTCCACACTGAAGTTAACACTATCCCATAAATCTTAGTCCAAAGTGTATTCTTTAATTTTGTTCTGGCGGTATTCATGACTTAGATTTTGGAATCAGTTTTACTCCTGAAGAAGAATCTTAAAATATAGACAATGTTTTTCCAAATGTGATATATCTTATATTCTGTAATAATCTCTTAACTTCTTCCTTACCTCTCTTCCTCCCTCACATTTCAACCAAATATTTTACAGTACTTCAATATCAACTTTCCAAATATAGAAATTGAATTTTTCTGGAAGTTTGTAAGGCTTCCAGAAACATCAAGTTGCTTCTCAGCTAATTTCTAGAAGTTTTGGACTCTCTAGAGCAAAGAATCATCCTGCACCAAAAGAAATGCCTTTATCACAGGCCTAGAGCTCACTAGACATTGAGATTTGAAAAGTCCATTCTCAGTTGTTAACACAACATAGGTGTGCATTTAACCAAAGATGTTTAAATGAAAAAGGAACTCGGCAAACACAAACTTTGCCGGTTACGACTAGCATTTCCACTATGCTGCCCGGTGACATCTGTTAATGGCAGTCGTATCCTGACCATGAGAAGGTAGCATAACCATGTGGTCTCTAAAGAAGGACTTGCATTAATGGCCACATGAGGGTTTTCCATCTCTTATTTTCAATCAGTGAAATGGACCTTCCTCTGAAGAGGCGAAATGACATAGTAAAAGATGAGAAGACTCTATGGAACTTTACTTAGTTAGTTAAAAAAGAATAAAAAATTTAATTTTAGGGATAGCAAAACTTTAAGTTAACTAGCAATTTTGGCTGGGGAGATATTGGAGAACAAAATTCCCTCCCAGTGACTAAAATCTAGACCACGAATCAAAACACTTTCTCACTTATTGATCCAAAATATTGGTCAAGCGAACAGTTACCCTAGAGATAACAGCGCAATTCTATTCTAGAGTCCATGCCAATAATAGGGATTACAACCACAATATTGGGTCAGGACATCCCAGTGGTATAACCACTATTAATATTAATCGTTCACTGTTCAACTATTTCAGTCCTACATGATCTAAGTTCTGACCAGAGTAATCTAGGTCAGTTTCTATCTATCCTACATTTCTCCCAGTACAAAAGCACAAGAGAAATAAGTCCTCCTATATAAAAGTGTCTTCAAATGAATAGATAATATAATCATACTTCAAATTTTATATACCTAACCCTGCCCAAGAACAGGGTTTGTTAGGGGTGGCAGACCCAGTAACTACACAACTCTTAAACCTTTATTGCCAGAGGTTCAACTCCTTTTCCTAACACCATGTTCAAAATTAATATTCTTCCATTAATTATCCCTATCCTACTTACCGAAGCATTCCTCACACTAATTGAATGAAAAGTATTAGACTATATACAGCTTCATAAAAGACAAAACATCATTGGCCACCATGGCCCACTACCACCTATTGCTGATGGTGTCAAAGTATTCAGTAAAGAAGGAAGATGACAGATAACATTACCAACACCCATACTTAATATTGCACCAATCACAGCCTTCACTCTAGGCCTAAGTATGAATTTTACTACCAATGCCACATCCATTAATTAACATAAACTTAAATGTACTGTTTATATTAGCCATATCTAGCTTTTTTGCTTATATGTGATATAAATGTAGTTAGTGTTTAACATAGATTAAAAATTTAGTATGATTAAAGTGGGAGTGTAAGTTAAAAGAGCTGTTATTCATATTCATTTTATGAGATCAATTAATGAGTAGGACATAATTGCTCTGAGTTGAATTTAAGTCCTCCTCATCCTCCTATTATGATTGGTATAAAGCCTATGGTCAATAATACATTTTGATAAATACATGATAAAATTTGATATAAAATTAGTACAGGAGAAAATATGTATCATGTTAGTAAGATTAGGCCTGAAGCTAATGGAATACCTTTTGTAACTTCAGCGTTCTCACCCCACAGAGTTTTATCTAACAGCCAAGTACCCTATTCAACTGGTTTAAATCTCCTTCTTCTATCACTCAGGGAAAAAGACTAGAGAAATCCCCAAAGAATCGAAGCTGCTCCTTTGAATCTGCAACTTGGAATGTTATTCACTATAGGGCTTGGAAAAGACAGCTCAACATATGGCTTCAGGTTTACAGGTTAATTCTTGCTCAGCTATTTTACCTATATTCATAACCTCTGACTATTCTCCACAAACCAGAAAAACATTGGCACTTTATATCTACTATTCGGTGTCTGAGAGGGAATAGTAAGTATTCCCTAAAGCCTTTTAATCTGGGCCGTACTTGATCAATTGGGAGTTACCAGGAGATGACCAAAGTCAGAATGTAGCCATACCACACAAGCATTTATAACAATTTTCATTTTAGTTATACCCACCATAACTGGAGGATTCAGAAACTGACAAGTCCCATTATTGATGGGAGCACCCAACATTGCATTCCCTCAAATAAATAAAGTTCTGGCTACTTCCACCATCACTACCACTCTCATTCACATCACTAGTAGTTGGTGCAACAACTGCTGGTGCTGGAACAGCAGGACTACACGCCCACTTCTAGCTAGCAGTCTAGCCCATGCAGGAGGTTCCTTCCATTGACCTAACTTTGTTTTCCAGCATTTAGCAAGTGTATCCTCAGTTTTAGTCACAATTAACTTAATTACCAAAATTATTTAAAATAAAACCACCAGCCTTAGCTCAATATCAAACACCACTATGTGTTTGACCTGTCCTAGTTATACTTGTACTATTACTACTATCATTCCCAGTTTTAGCAAACAAAATTAGCTTATTACTAACAGAGAACACTCTAAACACTGTTTTCTTTCAGCCCACAGGAGGAGATCCAATTTTATATCAGCACTTGCTCTGATCCTTTGGTTACCCTGAAGTCCATATTCTTATCCTACCAGGATTCAGGGTAATTTCCATCATTGTTGCCTATTTTTCAAGGAAAAAAGAACCTTTTGGATATATAGGAATGGACTGAGCTATAAAATCCCATAGCTTCCTGGGCTTTATTGTATGAGTCCACCATATAGTCATGGTAGGTGCAGATATTGACACACGAGCATACTTTATACAGCTACCATCATTATTGCCATTCCTATAGGAGTAAAAGTATTCAGTTGACTAGCAACCTCCATGCAACTAATATTAAATGATCACTAGCCATACTATGAGACTTAAGTTTTATTTTCTTATTTGATGTACGATGCCTAACAGGAACTGTTTTAGCAAGTTCATATTTGGACATTGTTCATCATTAAACATATTATATAGTTGCACATTTTCATTATGTCTTATCAGTCAAAGCAGTATTTGTCATTATAGGAGGACTTGTTTCCTGATTCCCATTATTATCTTCAGGTTGCACACTTAACTGAATGTGAGAAAATTCCATTGCACAGTTATAATTGTAGGCATGAACAAAGCTTTCTTCCCACAACACTTTATTGGCCTTTCAGGGCTACCTCATTACTCCCACTACACAGATGCATATCCAACATGAAATACCACCTCATCAAAAGGTACACTTATTACATTAACAGCAGTAATACTAACAACTTTCATAATTTAAGAAACCTTTGCATCCAAGTGAGAAGTATCAACAGTAAAATTAGTACTAATCTCAAATGGCTACATGGATGTCTCCCATCATAGCATACATTCAAAGAACCTACTCAATAAAACTGAATGTAAGAAAGGAAGTAATGGAACCTCCTCCAACTGGTTTCAACCAGTTATGCAATAGCATAACCACTATGTTTCTTTCTCAATAAGAAAGGTATCAGTAAAAATTACACAGTTTGGTCAAAGATTAAATCATAGTTTGAAACCCTTTATATCTCCGTGGCATCCATTCTAATGTTTTCCATATAAACAGAATAATAAAACATTGTGTACTTTCCTCTCTCACATTTTTGGTTGTATTTAACTAGACTAACTGGAGTCAAGCCTTCAAAAGGGTGCACAATGGCATCATGCCCTCAATGCTCAGCTTTGCCTTAGGGAAAGTTGGAAGCTAAGGATCCCCAAGGAACGTGATAAAGTCTTTCCAAATAAGGAAACTTGCCACTGTTTAAAACACAGAGATGAAAAGTTTCCAAGCCAGAGGCCACTCTTTACAGTATGTACTCACCATACTGAGGAGGACGCATTCCATCTAACACTGGTCATGACTGAAAATTAACTATATTTCACTTCAAGTAGAATCTAGAGTAACCCTGTCAGTCAGCACAGAAGAATCTGGCTTCAGAGGTGATCTGTGTAGAGTAAGTATGTCTCAGAAAACTGATGTTTGAACTTTCACTTTTAATGCCTTCCCCCTCTTTTAAGACGAAATTTGCTTTCTTCCCCCTGTAACATTTTTTATGTACCTACCTACAGTGCCTAGAGTTCTGACATTGTTATTTAGTTAAGGTGCTTACAGGAAACATTACGTGTTTTCCCTCCCAACTCATCTTGGGACTTCTGGATTCCTAACAGCAGTTTCACACATGAACAAAAAGCAGTGTCTTGCTACAAACAGAGCAAGTGCTAGATGTCAAGTTTAGAGAAGACAGGTTCTCACAGACCCTCCAACCTATGCTGATACTTTTTAATTCTTTTGGGGTTTTACTTGTTCTACCATTGATCAAGTAGTAAATGGCGGAAAGCTTCAGTCAAAAATTAATAGGGAAAAGAACCCTAGAATATGAAAACATACAATGAAGTTGAATTGATTTTAATGTAAACATCTGCAATTCATTTCTAATCATAGAAGCCATTACATTTGTGTCTTAGTCACATCTTCACAAAACAAAATGTCTTATTTCAAAAGTGTTGTTTTTTTCTTAGTCTTTTCAAAGTCAAGATCCCCATTAGAACCATTTCTAGTAGATAAATTATCTTGGAAGCTTTGGATTCAGACAGACCTCAGTGTATATTCCAGTTCTATTTTTGTCTATTTTATTACTTGGTAAAAATCAAGCTTTTCCATCTAAAAACTGCAAAAATTTCTGATTATTAAAATAGATAATGTGTGTATACATAGTTTCTTAGTTCTATGGCCAGTTCTTACCAAAATATTAAAATAAAATAATTAAAATTCTGTAGTGAGACAATAGTGACAAGGACACAATCCATAACTTGACTGCCTTTAAAAAAATAAGATCCTTTTTTTCCTGAAGAAAAATAAAACAGAAAGAAAAAGAGTAAAACTCAATCTAAAAGAAAGTACCAAACATGGGGAGCAGACAGTTCAAAGAAAAAGACAAATAATTCTAAAAATAGGAGAAAATGCTTATTCTCACAATAAGAAATTAAAACTATATTCATATGTCATTTTTCACCATCATCATAACAACACATTGTGTTGGAGAGGCTGTAGAATAATAGGTATTTCATGTGTTGCTGATGGGAATGCCAAAAACATTAAGCCTTATGGCAGGAATAACTAATAAAATATATAAATATTTGTGAAGTGTGTAACATACACTTGGCACATAGTAAGATCTAGTTAGTCAATTTTATAATCAGAACTTTAAGTCTGAAGAACTAACAGCATTATAGAGAGATAGAGAGATGAAAAGAGTCTAAAGATGAAAGATTTGTAAAAAGGAAGAAAGGAAGGAAGGTAGGAAAGAGGGAAAGAAGAAAGGGAAGAAAGATGACTTTCTGGCTTATAGAAAAAATATATATATCAACGGAGGCAAATATAAGCGTACATACTTAAGTACAAATGAACTTAGAATTTCTTTTTTCTCCCATGAAGGACTGTGAGGAGTAAAAGTAGCTTTACTATGTTGGTCATTTAAGCTAGTCTCAAAAGAGTCATCTCTCAATGAGGACCAAGGACCAATCCAAGCTTGCTAATAAGTGTCATTAATCAGGCTAAGGAATATACGATTCTGTGGAAATACCCACACATTGGAAAAATTCATAATGTAGGGAAATAGCTAATATTAGAAATGTGTAGTCAGCATCTCGGGTCTCTTCTGGAACATAAACATCTCTTGTCAAGTCATTTGATGAACAGCTTTTCCTAGAGTTTATATAAGACATTTTTTGGTTCAATTCAGTCTGCCCATACATACCCACTTAACAATAGATTCGTTTCTTAGAAGCACGTTTTGTATTAGAAATGGTAGCATTAGATTACTGCCCTAGTAAGAACATGGTAAAGCAAAGAACTTCCAAATATATTTTAGAGCTGTGCATTCTCCCTGCAGAAGACATAAATTCAAGCCTTAGAGAATTGTTTATGAAATACATTATGACTGATATTTTTAACCAAAATATTCAGTTTGATGCCTCTAAGAACTACTTCTGAAAGGTAAAGTTTTTGACCTGACTTCTACACTCAGCTCCCCTTCTTAGTCATTAGCTTTGCCCACCTATAAATACAAGAAAACTTTATTTTCAATTTTGAGCTTAGCACATTGCTCAGATTTCAATTCTGCACATGAGTAATACTTATCTTCCCTCTGGAGCATGAACATTAAGTTCTTCTTTCCATTCTAGATGTTCTTAGTTCATTCTTTCCTTGAATTGCATTACAACACACCATACCACATGGAGGAAGCAAACTGTTCTGTGACGCCTGAGTTTATTTTTCGTGGACTTTGTGATTCAAGGGAGCTGCAGACCTTCTTCTTACTGCCATTTTCTGTACTCTACCTGATGACTTCTGTGGGCAACCTCCTTGTCGTGTTCTTAATCATCAATGACCCTCATCTTCATTCTCCAATGTACTTCCTCTTAGCCAATCTTTCATTTATTGATTTCTGTCTTTCCTCAGTAACCACCCCTAAACTGACCACAGACTTTCTAATGACTAATAAGACCATCTCCTTTGGGGGCTGCATGGGACAGATCCTCTTTGTACATTTCTTTGGAGGAGGTGAGATGGTGCTGCTTGTGACAATGGCTTATGACCGTTATGTGGCCATCTGCAAGCCACTCCATTACTCCAGCATCATGGACAGACAGAGGTGCATCTGTCTAGTTCTGATATCATGGATCATCGGCTTTGTGCATGCCATGAGCCAACTAGCTATGATTTTAGACCTGCCCTTCTGTGGACCCAGAATAGTGGACAGCTTTTTCTGTGATATTCCTTTGGTGATCAAGCTAGCCTGCACAGATACACATACTCTGGGAATATTGATAAATGCTGACAGTGGAGTCTTGGCAACAACCTGCTTCATTCTTTTGTTGACCTCCTACACCTATATCCTCATAACTGTCCGCCTTCACTCTAAGGATGGGGCATCAAAGGCACTCTCCACCTGTTCTTCCCACATCACAGTGGTAGTGCTGTTCTTTGGACCCTGTATCTTCATCTACCTGTGGCCACTTAGCATCACTTGGGTGGACAAGTTTCTTGCTGTGTTTTACACAGTAATCACACCTCTCCTGAATCCAGCGATTTATACGCTGAGAAACAAAGAAATTAAGAATGTCATAAAGAGACTGATAAATCAGCATAAGGCTTCAAGGGATAATTTTTAGATCTGTCATATAATCAGAAAATCCACTATGTACACCCCAATTTGGCTGCATTTTAACCTATAAACTAAACTAGAAACAGACCTGTTCATATCTGCAGACTTTAAATATATTCCCAAATATATTGCTTGTGTTTATTTCATTATCATAATATATTTAAAAATCCAACACTATTTTCTTCTGCAAAAATGCCATTTTCCCACACAAAATAAAGATTTTTCCTCTATAAATTTTCCTTGTGTTATTGATACTTTTCCATGCTGGTTAATATAGATTTAATAATCACTTTTAAACCTACTTTGTATGAATGTATCTACTTAATCAGGCCTTAAACAATTAATATATTCTCAATTAATACATATTATTGAAAATGCTGATAAAGAACATTATACATGCAGTTTGATCACTTATCTATCTATTGCCTTTAAAATAAAAATTCCAGAAGGATTGTGTGGCAGTTAAAATAATTTTACCTCTATGACTCAATTGCCTTCTGGAATAATTACGCCACTTCACATTACCTTCAGCTGAGCATGAGAAGAACTGCTTCCCAATCTCACAGCAACAACAGGTCTGTTCATTCTGTTGAAGAAAAATGCAAAATGGAATCCACTTTCTGAATTTGGGATAAACACAGAAAGACCTCAACCTCACATTTTAAAAACCAGCTCATACATATTATACTAAAATTTTGTGATTTTATTTTTATATTTAAACCTTCTAATCATCCAGAACATACTTTCCTGTAAAATGTGTGGTAAGTTTGTATTTCCAATGTTGAGCTACATGTTTGCCAATTATTACATACTCTGAACTTATTGAGTAGTCCTTCATTTCCCGACATTTTTTATCATGTAGTAAATTCCTTAATATATATCTAGTTCTTAAATGTTTTGTTACACTGATCTATTTAATATTACTCAAATTAGCAGTTGTCTCATTAGTGTAGGTTTATGATATATTCCACTATCTTCCAAAAAATATTCTCTTTTCTCCTCCAGCTCCCATTACAATATCCATTTTGAGATTTCCCTGTGCTTTGAAGTAGATTTCTGGATCCTTTGTAGTATTTCAAAATATTTCCTCTGGACTTTTAATGAGCACATCAACTATTGCATAGATTAGTTCAGTGCGAATTGACATTTTCACTACTTTGAGTCTTTCTTTATGAGCAAGGTTTCATGTCCTTTATCACACAGTGTTTCAAATTTCAGAAAAATTTAAGGTTTTCAAGTAGAATGCATACAGTGCATATTTGTTTCATTTACAAATGTCAATATTTTTTAACAGGTGATCATTGACACTAAGTTTATTAAAGTGATCTTATTAGATTTAATATTTTCTTAATATTTGCCATAAGTTTTTGAGGGGCACAACTGTGTGATTTGTGTCTGAATGTATTTTGCTACCACCTCAGTACTATTATTTGATTTAATCCTCTTGTCTATAGCACATGACTGAAACAAAATATTTCAGCCTTTCTTCTGTTCTTGTTTCATCTATAATCAGACAATGAGTGTTGGTTGAAAAATTCTATTACAAGCATTATGTTTAAAATACTTTTCAATCTGTGCTATTTTACTAAGAGTTTTTATCAGGAATCAATTTTGAAAATTATCCGGTGATAGCTTAGTACATTCATACCCTGCAATTTTCGTGGAAATAACTTCTGAAACAAAATATTGATCATCTCCTCTCAGGGTATTGTGTGATATGCCATGCAATTTCAAGAATCTTCTCCACACAGACCCATCAAAGGTTTTAAGATGTAAAGCCACAAGATTGTATTTGACTTTTGATAGAAATATTAGAATCAGACAGTAGAATGGACTGTACTTGAGGAAGAATGGAGCACAGAGATCATTCAGTAGCTTTTTTTTTCAATTGTTAAGATGGCAAAATATATAGACTAAAAGCCAAAAGAATGCCAATAGGAATAAAGAGGAGAAAAATGGATTGAGAAATATTTTAGAATAAAAATTGTGCAAGTAGCAATGGAAAGCAAAGTAGGGAGAAGAGTACCACACAGGTGTCTGCACTGGGCATCAGAAGGAATGGTAAGTATATTTACTGAGGCATTGGAGTAGATTATAATATGATGAGTTCATTTTTGACATGTTAACTTGAAGGTGGAGGATGGACTTCCATCTTTGTCTGTCACACCTAGGCGTCCAATGATAAAGCTGCAGAGATAGAAGTAAACATGTAAGTACCGGAAGGCACAAGAAGGGAGACCATTCTTGGCTTGTCAGGTGACAACATGAATCTTGGGCCCCAAGTCTATTCTAAATTTTCATTATTATTTTTAGCATATGGGCTTTAAAATTTCAACATTGTTCACTGTTGAAATGAGATTAGCATCAAAAGCAGGAAAATTGACCAGAAAAATTCATCTGCTCAAGAAGATTTGTCCTTTTATTTGGGAAAGAAAGCCCTCCCACATGACAATTGGTTTGCATCTACTGAACAGCTGCATGCCCTATTTTACACCAATCCATGGCCAAGGAAAATGGCATTAGAGTAACTGGTCTAGAAAAAGCATACAACATACTCTATGTGTGATAGGTCTAAGTCTGTCATAAATTGGCAGATTTCATCCCAATGCCTAAACAAATGAAATGCAGGAAGGGAAGGGCTTTAGCTGTATAGAAGGCAAGAAGCCAAGGGCTGAAGTTATTGAAACCAGGACATAATAAGCAGGATGAAATCCTGCAGGGATATCAGGTAAATGATGATTGAAAAGTAATTACTATTTCAAGTATCATAAATCAGAGTTTTTTCCTACAATAAGAAACTGGAACACCAGATTTAGTTTATGAATGAATAAAGAGTGAGAATAAGCTTGTCAATGAAGAGTTAGGAAGAGGAAGAAATAACCAGAGGTGAGAACAGATTCAGAGATTTCATTTCTTTAAAAAGAGTTTGCTATACTAACAGGCCAAGGAAAATAAAAATTAGAGGTAAGATAATTGACAGATCCTTGGGTAAGATCCAATTACATATAAGGATATGTTTGAAGGTGCTGGTCTCGAGGAGCATAGTGCCATGGTTTAGAAAATGGATTCTGGATCTAACAGCGGTAGATAAAAATTCTGGCTCTGACACTTGATCCTTCCAAGACTCAGTTACTTCTGTTTCATTGGTAAAATTATTTTAATAAAATTATGCTTATCTTAGAATTTTATAAAGTTAAAATGAGATAATATACTTAGTATGGTGTTGTGTATACAGGAATCACTTAATAAATGTTACCTATTTGTGTTATATTTGTTTAATAAACATTTTCTTACTAACAGGTATTTATTCCCTTATATCCAATATTTTCTTTGATACAGAGGTCCATGCAAGCATTATAACATTAATGTGTCTCAAAAAAAATTATGAATAATCTCAATCTGAGCACCTGACTTCCACAGTAAATTGTACAAACAAAAACAAACTAGAAGAGGTGAAGCAAGGTGGAACTATAAATAGTTTTGGCCTGAAGATCTCTATTTGGCCAGTGAAATAAGAAATTCAGCTAAGGAAAATGTGCAAGTCAGCATGAACGCATTAATGAGAAGGTGACAGAAATGTTGGGGATGATTTCATGGGAGAACATCTAGGTAAATGGTCAGGGGAAACATCTAGAACTCCTTGGAAGGCAAAACAATAATTGACTGATAATGAAATAAGAAAAGATGTAAACCCATTTACCTCCATCTAAAACATTCATAATTTCGATCCTTTTTTTATGGAATCACTCTGTGATCACTATAATTCTGTCTACTTTGTATTTTTCTTCTCCAATTAAATTATTTCTAACTCTTGCATAGAAACCGATAGAACAAACTAGCAGGAAGAATAGGAAATTGACTTTCATACCACTAATTCTGACTTTTCATCATTTTCTATCCTCATGTGATTTGAAATTCAGGTCTTCCGTCCATCAATGGATAGAGAAAATGATTCCGTGGTTTCTGAGTTTGTTGCTGGGCCTCTCTAGTCCTAGGGAAACTAGTCTTTCTCATGTTAACATTCTCCTTGATATACTTAGGGATCATCCTGGGAAATCTCTTCATTTTCTTTTTGGTACATTTTGATTCCCACTTACATTCTCCTATGTATTTCCTGCTGGCCAGCCTATCGTTTATTGATGTGGGGGTTGCCTCCACCACAGTCCCCAAGATGATCACAGACATTTTAAATGAATACAAGGTGATTTCTTTCCAAGGCTGTATGACCCAGATATGCTTCATCCACATCACGGGAGGAGTGGAGATGGTGTTACTCACAGCCATGGCATTTGACAGGTGCACAGCTATCGGTAAGCCTCTTCACTACTTGAACATCATGAGCCCTAAAATATGTGTTGCATTTGTAATCACTGTCTGGGTAATTATTGGGGTGACCCATGCGATGTCTCAATTTGCTTTCATTGTAAACTTGCCCTTTTGTGGTCCTCTTAAAGTGGATAGTTTTTACTGTGACTTTCCAAGAATCATAAAACTTGCATGCACAGATGGAGCCAAGTTTGAGTTTATTATTGCTGCCAAGAGCACCTTGATGAGCATGGACACCTTCTTCCTGCTAGTCCTTTCCTATGTCTTCCTTCATCTTGGTCACTGCCTGGAAGCATTCTTTAGGAGACTTACTGAAGGCATTTGTCACTTTGTCAGCTCACACCACAGTGGTGGTTTGTTTTTTCACTCCATGCATGTTTCTCTACATATGGCCTTTCCCCACATCATCAAGTGATAAATACATGTTTATTGATGATGTTGCTGTTACCCCCATCTTAAATCCCATCTTAAATACATTAACTAACAAAGAACAAAAGGTAACTATAAAGAATTGAGTAGTGGGGACATCATGTCAGATTCTGCTAAGCGTATGTCTTTGGAGCTCTAAATCATATATCGATCTGACTTTTGAACATTTCCACTTAGGCACCTGGCATTTAAAATGGAACTGGATATATCATCTGTCTCACTTAAAAAATTTTTACTACTTCTATAAAGCATTAATTCCTTACCGTGGCTATCATAGGAAATGTGAATTGATCATGTAAGGGGATTATTTTATTATTTCAGCAGACAGCATCACTAATCATAATAATTTGTGATTATTTATTAAATTATGGTCATTTTAACAATAAAGAAGGATGTAATTAAATCCCTTCTGCTTCCCATAAGTTTTGAAAATAAACTACAAACTTACTTTGGGAAGGTCAGAAAGCATCACACTGAACGGTTATATATATAGGATTAGAAGCTCTACTTAGTTCCTTAGGTTGGTTTCCCTCAGAAAATCCAAAGACAAAATTAGATTACAAGTAGCTTATCTGAAAGCAGATTTTTGAAGCCTCAATAAAAGAATGAGAAGTGATACTAATAAGGGTACTAAGCTTACGTTGGTAATATAACTGCAGTGCAAGCAAACTGTGATCTCCTGGAAACTGCATAGATTCTGTAACTTTGAATTGTTCTAAGTGAAGATCAAGGTGTTTGGAGTATTTTTTCAGTTTTAGAGGGTATATTAATTGTTTGGCAGGTTCATCCTTTCTTACAGGAAATATTGTACACTGATGTTGGGAGAGCAGACATAAGCAGTAAGACAGATTTTCTGTTGCTAACAATGAAGGACCATTTCCAATAAAAGTGAACTTAAAAGCCATCTCCCAATATTGCTTTGTTACTAAGAGAAGTGTTAACTAAACTTTTTACTCTAATGAATGGAAAAGAGGTAACCAGCTGGTTATCGAGAACAGAATTTTACTTCAACTATAAATTTACCTAAGAAAATAGTAACTTCAAAGTAAATTTAAATACTAATCTGAAAAGGAATAGCCTTTTAGATTCAGGAAACACCCTTCCTTACACAGTAAGTTTAAAAACCACCATAGTTGGCCTAAAATCAGCCACCATTTAAAAAAGCATTCAAGCCCAACACTATATTGAATTCCAACAAGAAAGACCAACTCCCAACCTAATATTTGACAAATCTTTTAATAAAGGAAATGCTGTTAATATGAGTAATCAGACTTAATTCTTCTTGCACAAATTTAGAACAGATAACCACTCATAGTTAACAAAATAAATCCAACCCAAAAATTATTTATTACATCAATTGTTAACCCAACACAGGTGTGCATTTAATGAAAGATGTTTAAAAGTAAAAGGATCTTGGCAAACACAAACCCTGCCTGTTTACCACTAACATTGCCACTAGCATTTCCACTATGCTGCCCAGTGACATCTGTTAATGACAGTGGTACCCTGACCATGAGAAAGTAGCATAATCATGTGTTCTCTAAATAAGGACTGGAATGAATGGCCATCCGAGGATTTTCCTGTCTTTTTTAATCAGTAAAATAGATCTTCCTCTGAAGAGGGGGAATGACATAGTAAGACAAGAAGACCCTATGGAGGTTTAATTAGTTCAAAGAGAATAAAAAATTTAAGTAAATTTAAGGGATGGCAAAACTTTAAATGGACTAGTAATTTTGGTGGGGCAGACCCTGGAGAACAAAATTACCTCCCAGTGACTAAAATCTAGACCAACCAATCAAAATACTTTATAACTTATTGATCTAAAATGTTGGTCAAGGGAAAAAGTTACCCTAAAATAACAGTGTGATCCTATCCTACAATCCATATCAACAATAGGGATTACAACTGCAATACTTGGTTGGTGTTTCCCAATGGAATAACCACTATTAATGTTAATGGTTCATTTGTTCAACTATTAAAGTCCTACATGATCTAAGTACAGACCACAGTAATCCATGTCAGTTTCTATCCATCCTACATTTTTCCCAGTACAGAAGGATAAGAGAAATTAGTTCTCCTTTATAAAAGTGTCTTCAAATCAATAAATAATATAATCATAATTCAAATTTTATATACCTAACCCTGCCCAAGAACAGGGTTTGTTAGGAGTGGCAGACCCAGTAACTGCATAACTCTTAAATCTTTATTGCAAGAGGTTCAACTCCTTTTTTCTAACACCATGCTCAAAATTAATATTCTTCTAACTATCCCAATCCTACTTGCCATAGCATTCCTCACACTAATTGAATGAAAAGTATTAGGCTATATACAGCTTCATAAAAGACAAAACACCATTGGCCCCCATGGCCCACTACAACCTATTGCTGATGGTGTCAAAGTATTTAACAAAGAATGAAGATGACAGATAACATCACCAACACCCATACTTACTATTGCACCAATCACAGCCCTCACTCTAGGCCTAAGTATGAATTTTACTACAAATACCACATCCACTAATTAACATAAACTCACTAGCACTGTTTCTATAAGCCATATCTAGCTTTTTTATTACATATGATATAAAAGTAGTTACCATTAGTGTAGATTAAAAATTTAGTATGGAGACTTCCAGCTCAAGATGGCAGCATGAGTAGGGTGGTGGAAATCTCCTCCCAAAACCATATATATTTTTGAAAATACAACAAATACAACTATTCCTAAAAGAGAGACCAGAGGATACAGTACAACAGCCAGGCTACATCTTCATCTGCAAGAACTCAGCATCTCACAAAGGGGGTAAGATGCAAAGATGTGACCCGGCAGGACCCAAGCACTCCCCTACCCCAGCTCACCAGTGGGAGGAAAGGAGTCAGAGTGGGGAGGGAGTGGAATCACAGGATTGCTAAATAACCAGCCCTTGTTATCTGAACCAGGAGCACAGACACACATTGCATGGTGTGCTGGATATTAGAGAAATGGAAGGGTAAGGTCCAAGATGGAGACTGCGAGCCGGTCCCTACAGTTGGCTCCCCTGGGACAAAAGAAAAGTGGGAGCTTTTTAAAAGTCTTAAAGGGACAAGGGCTCAACAACTGAACAAAATCGCCCGGCACACTCAGCCCAGCAGGCTGGGAATCTTGAGGAACTTCAGGCCCCCTAATCCCCTGGGGGGTAAAGCAGCCCAGAAGACCCTCACACTGATAAGCAGCCTTCCATTTGTTCCCCCAGGTCGGGGCTACAAGCAAACCAGCTGACCCACCACAGCTGCCAAGCAGTCGGAAAGTAGCCCCACCCACAGCAACCACACAGAGCCTCCTCCCAGTGTGCAGCTAACCGGGACAGGCAGAGGAAGCTGGAGCAAGGTCCGGAAGGCATGATGGGGTGCTGTTCTCATAGGAGAACACACTTGGCGTGGCTGTGACCCCCCACAGTGCTCTAGGCTAGCACGAGGGAGGCCACGCCCACAGCAGCTCAGGAGATTGTTCCAGAGTCTGTTACCAGTGTGCAGGTAACCAGCACAGGCAGCAGAAGCCAAAGCAAGGTTCAGAAGGCACAAAGGGGTGCTGTTCTCAGAGAAGAACACACCCAGTGCGGCTGCGACCCCTGCAGCGCTTTAGACTAGCCTGAGAGCGGCCCCGCCCATAATAGCTCAGGAGACTGTCCCAGAGTCTGCTCCCAATGTACAGGTAAACCAGCATAGGCAGAGGAAGCCAGAGCAAGGTCCAGAAGACATGAATGGGTGCTGTTCTCACAGAACACACCCAGTGTGACTGCAATCCCCTGGAGTGCTCTAGGCTAGCCTAAGGGTAGCCCCACCCATGGCAGCTCAGGAGATTGTCCCAAAGTCTGCTTCTGGTGTGCAGGTAACTAGCACAGGCAGTGGAGAAGGGCAAGGTGACCAACAAGTGAGAAGTGACTTTGTTCTCCCAGCTCACAAACGTGCCACCTGCCTGTGAACACTTCTCTCACCATGAAAAGGCAGAAGAATCTGCTCCAGTCAAAAACCACTCAGACAACCTCATAGACAGGGCCTGGTGAGACAGATGTAACCAATCTTCCTGAAAAAGAATTCAAAATAAAAGTCATAACCATGCTGATGGACCTGCAGAGAAATATGTAAGAACTAAGGGATAAAGTCAGGTGGGAGATAACAGAAATGAAACAATCAATAGAAGGGCTTAAGAGCAGAATGGATGAGGTGCAAGAGACTGTTAATGGAATAGAAATAAGAGAACAGAAATACAGAGAAGCTGAGGCTGAGAGAGATAAAAGGATCTCCAGGAATGAAAGAATACTAAGAGAACTGTGTGACCAATCCAAATGGAAAAATATTCACATTAAAGGGGTACCAGAAGAAGAAGAGAGAGGAAAAGGGATAGAAAGGGTCTTTGAAGAAATAATTGCTAAAAACTTTCCAAAGCTAGGGAAGGAATTAGTCCTCTCAGACCATGGAAGCCCAAAGATCTCCCAACACAAGGCACCCAAGGAGAACAACACCAAGACATATAAAAATTAAAATGGCAAACACAAAGACAAGGACAGAGTATTAAAGGCAGCTAGATAGAGAAAAAAGTTTACCTATAAAGGAAAACCCATCAGGGTATCATCAGACTTTTTAACAGAAACCATACAGGCCAGAAGAGAATGGCATGATATATTTAATGCAATGAAACAGAAGGGCCCTGAACCAAGAACACAGTATCCAGCATGGTTATCATTTAAATTTGATGGAGGAATTAAACAATTTCCAGACAAGAAAAAGTTGAGGGAATTTGCCTCCCACAAACCACCTCTACAGGGTATTTTAAAGGAATTGCTCTAGATGGAAGCACTCCTAAGACTAAATAGATGTCACCAGAGAAAATAAAATCACAGAAAAGAAAGCAGACTAAACAAATACTAACTAAAGGCAAAAAATAAAATCACTTATCCACAAAAACAGTCAAAGGAAACACAAAAGAGTACAGAATAAAACACATAACATCTAAAGACTGGAGGAGGAAAAACAAGAATGGAGGGAAATAAAGAATAAGCATACTATGTTTATAATAGCTTAATAAGAGAATTAAGTTAGATGGTTAGATAGTAAAGAAGCTAACCTTGAACCTTTGGTAACTACTAATTCAAACCCTGCAATGGTAAGAAGTACATATCTATCAATAATAACCCTAAACATAAATGGACTGAATGCACCAATCAAAAGACACAGAGTAATAGAATGGATAAAAAATCAGAACAACTCCACTCCAAAACTACTAGAACTAATATCAGAATTCAGCAAAGTTGCAGGACACAATATTAACACACAGAAATCTGTGGCTTTCTTATACACTAACAATGAACTAATAAAAAGAGAAATAAGGAAAGCAATTCCATTCACAATAGCATCAAAAAGAATAAAATACCTAGGAATAAACCTAACCAAGGAAGTGAAAGATCTATACCCTGAACACTACAAGAAACTCTTAAGAGAAATTTAAGAGGACACTAACAAATGGAAACTCATCCCATGCTACTAGCTAGGAAGAATCAATATCGTCAAAATGGCCATCCTGCTCAAAGCAATATACAGACTCGATGCAATCTCTGTCAAATTGCCAACAGCATTCTTCAGTGAACCAGAACAAAAACCACCAAAGACCCTGAATAGCCAAAGCAATCCTGAGAAGGAAGAATAAAGTGGAGGAGACCTCATTCCCCAACTTCAAGCTCTACTACAAAGCCAAAGTAATCAAGACAATTTGGTACTGGCACAAGAACAGAGCCACAGACCAATGGAACAGAATAGAGACTCCAAACAAATATGGCCAATTAATATACAATAAAAGAGCCATGGACATACAATGGGGAAATGACAGTCTCTTCAACAAATGGGCTGGTAAAGCTGAACAGCTACAAGTAAGAGAATGAAAATGGATCACTGTCTAACCCCACACACAAAAGTAAATTCAAACTGGATCAAAGACCTGAATGTAAGTCATGAAACCATAAAACCCTTAGAAAAAAAAACACAGGCAAAAATCTCATGGACATAAACATGAGTGGCTTCTTCATGTACATATCTCCCTGGGCAAGAGAAACAAAAGCAAAAATGAACAAGTGGGATATATCAAGCAAAAAGCTTCTGTACAGCAAAGGACACCATCAATAGAATAAAAAGGAACCCTACAGTATGGGAGAATATATTCATAAATGACAGATCCGATAAAGGCTTGACATCCAAAATATATAAAGAGTTCACACATCTCAACAAACAAAAAGCAAATAATCCAATTAAAAAATGGGCAGAGGAGCTGAACAGACAGTTCACCAAAGAAGAAATTCAGATGGCCAACAGACACATGAAAAGATGCTCCACATCGCTTGTTATCAGAGAAATGCAAATTAAAACCACAATGAGATACCACCTCACACCAATAAGGACCACCATAATAAAAAAGACAGACAACAACAAAGGTTGGCGATGTTGTGGAGAAAGGGGAACCCCTCTACACTGTTGGTGGGAATGTAAATTAGTTCAACCATTGTGGAAAGCAGTATGGAGGTTCGTCAAAATGCTCAAAATAGAAATACCATTTGACCCAGGAATTCCACTTCTAGGAATTTACCCTAAGAATGTAGCACTCCAGTTTGAAAAAGACAGATGCACCCCTATGTTTATCGCAGCACTATTTACCATAGCCAAGATGTGGAAGCAACCTAAATGTCCATCAGTAGATGAATGGATAAAGAAGATGTGGTACATATACACAATGGAATATTACTCAGCCATAAGAAAAAAACAGATCCTACCATTTGCAACAACATGGATGGAGCTAGAGTGTATTATGCTCAGTGAAATAAGTCAGGCAGAGAAAGACAAGTACTGAATGATTTCACTCTTATGTGGAGTATAAGAACAAAGAAAAACTGAAGGAACAAAACAGCAGCAGAATCACAGAACCCACGAATGGACAAAAGTTACCAAAGGGAAAGGGATTAGGGAGGATGGGTGGGAAGGCAGAGATAAGGGCAGGGAAAAAGAAAGGGGGCATTACGATTAGCATGTATAGTGTTGGGGGGGCACGGGGAGGGCTGTGCAACACAGAGAAGACAAGTAGTGACTTTACAGCATTTTACTATGCTGATGGTCAGTGACTATGAAGGGGTATGTGGGGGGGACTTGGTGAAGGGGGGAGCCTAGTAAACATATTGTTCTTCATGTAATTGTAGATTAATGATACCAAAATAAAAAAATTTTAAAAATGCAAGACCCATCTATATGCTGCTTACAAGAGACTCACCTCAAATCCAAATACATACACAGACAAAAACTGTATGGATGGAAAAAGATATTTCATCCACCTAATAGGGAGAAAAAAGCAGGACTTGCAGCACTTATATCAGACAAGATAGACTTCAAAACAAAGAAAGTAACAAGAGACAAAGGAGAACATAAAATAATGATAAAGAGGGCAGTCCAACAAGAGGATATAATCATTACAAATATGTATGCACCAAACACAGGAGCATGGACATATGTGAAACAAATACTAACAGAATTAAAGGAGGAAATAGAATGCAATGTATTCATTTTAGGAGACTTCAACACACCACTCACTCCAAAGGACAGATCCACCAGACAGAAAATAAGTAAGGACACAGAGGCACTGAACAACACACTAGAACAGATGGACCTAATAGACATCTACAGAACTCTACACCCAAAAGCAGCAGGATACACATTCTTCTCAAGTGCAAATGGAAAATTTTCCAGAATAGACCACATACTAGGCCACAAAAACAACCTCAGTAAATTCTAAAAGATTGAAATTCTACCAACAAACTTCTCAGATCGCAAAGGTATAAAACTAGAAATAAATTGTACAAAGAAAATAAAAAGGCTCACAAACACATGGTGGCTTAACAACACGTTCCGAAATAATCAATGGACCAATGACCAAATTAAAACAGAGATAAAGAAATGTATGGAGACATATGACAACAACAGCACAAAGCCCCAACTTCTGTGGGACGCAATGAAGGCAGTTCTAAGAGGAAAGTATATTGCAAACCAGGCCTGTTTAAAGAAGGAAGAACAATCCCAAATGAATAGTCTAAAGTCACAATTATTGAAATTGGTAAAAGAAGAACAAATGAGGCTCCAAGTCAGCAGAAGGAGGGACATAAGAAAGATAAGAGAAGAAATAAATAAATTTGAGAAAAATAAAACAACAGAAAAAATCAGTGAAAGCAAGAGGTGGTTCTTTGAGAAAATAAACAAAACAGATAAACCCCTAGCCAGAATTATTAAGAGAAAAAGAGAATCTATGCACATAAACAGAATCATAAATAAGAAAGGAAAAATCATGACAGACCCCACAGAAATACAAAGAATTATTAGAGAATACTATGAAAATCTATATGCTAACAAGCTGGACAACTTCCTGGAAAAATGCAACCATCCAAGACTGACCAAAGAAGAAACAGAAAATCTAAACAGACCAATTACCAGCAATGAAATTGAATCGGTAATTTAAAAAACTACCCAAGAACAAAAATTCTGGGCCAGATCAATTCATTGCTGAATTTTACCAGACATATAGAGAAGATATAATAAATATTCTCCTTAAAGATGTCTAAAAAATAGAAGAGGAGGGAATTCTTCCAAACTCATTCTATGAAGCATACATCACTCTAATACCAAAACCAGACAAAGACACAACCAAAAATGAAAATTATGGACCAATATCCCTGATTAATGTAGATGCAAAAATACTCAATAAAATATTAGCAAACCGAATTCAAAAATACATCAAAAGGATCATACACCATGACCAAGTGGGATTAATCCCAGGGAAGCAAAGATGGTACAACATTCAAAAATCCATCAACATCATTCACCACATCAACAAAAAGGGGCAAAAACCACATGATCATCTCCAAAGATGCTGAAAAACCATTCGACCAAATTCAGCATCAATTCATGATAAAAACTCTAAATAAAATGGGTATAGAGGGATGGTACCTCAACACAATAAAGACCATATATGACAAACCCACAGACAACATCATGCTTAACAACACAAAGCTGAAAGCTTTTCACCTAATATCGGGAACAAGACAGTGTTGCCCTCTCTCCCCACTGTTTTTCAACGTAGGACTGGAGGTCCTATCCACGGCAATCAGAAAAAACAAAGAAATACAAGGCATCAAGATTGGTAAAGAAGAAGTCAAACTCTCACTATTTGCAGATGACATGATATTGTACATAAAAAACCCTAAAGACTTCACTCCAAAACTACTAGAACTAGTATCAGAATTCAGCAAAGTTGCAGGATACAAAATTAATACACTGAAATTTGTTGCTTTCCTACAAACTAACGATGAGCTACCAGGAAGAGAAATCAGGAAAACAATTCCATTCACAATTGCATCAAAAAGAATAAAATACCTAGGAATAAACCTAACCAAGGAGGTGTAAGACCTACAACCTGAAAACTACAAGACACTCTTAAAAGAAATTAAAGAGGACACTAACAAACGGAAACTCATCCCATGCTCTTGGCTAGGAAGAATTATGATTGTCAAAATGGCCATCCTGCCTAAAGCAATCTACAGATTCAATGCAATCCCTATCAAAATACCAATAGCATTCTTCAACAAACTGGAACAAATAGTTTTAAAATTCATATGGAACCACCAAAGACCCCGAATAGCCAAAGCAATCCTGAGAAAGAAGAATAAAGCAGGGGGGAATCTTGCTTCCCAACTTTGGGCTCTACTTCAAAGCCACAGAAATCGAAACAATTTGGTACAGGCACAAGAACAGACCCACAGACCACTGAAACAGAATAGACAGTACAGACATTAACCCAAACATATACCTTCAACTAATAGACGATAGAGGAGCCATGAATATACAATGGGGAAGTGACAGCCTCTTCAACAGCTGTTCTTGGCAAAACTGGACAGCTACATGTAAGAGAATGAAACTGGATCACTGTCTAAACCCATACACAAAACTAAATTCAAAATGGATCAAAGACGTGAATGTAAGTCATGAAACCATAAAACTCTTAGAAAAAAAATAGGCAAAAGTCTCCTGGACATAAACATAAACAACTTCTTCATGAACATATCCCCTGGGCAAGGGAAACAAAGTAAAGATGAACAAGTGGTACTATATCAAGCTGAAAAGCTTCTGTACAGTAAAGGGCATCATCAATAGAACAAAAAGACATCCTACATTATAGGGGAATATATTCATAAATGACATATCCATTAAGGGTTGATATCCAAAATACATGAAGAGCTCATGCACCTCAACAAACAAAAAGCAAATAATCCAATTTAAAAATGGGCACAAGATCTGAACAGACAATTCTCCAAAGAAAAATTCAGATGGCCAACAGATACATGAAAAGATGCTCCACATTGCTATTCATCAGAGAAATGCAGATTAAAATCACAATGAGATATCACCTCACACCAGTAAAGGTTTGCCACCATCCAAAAGATGAACAACAACAAATGCTGATGAGGATGTGGAGAAAGGGGAACCCTCCTACACTGCTGGTGGGAATGTAAAGTAGTTCAACCATTGTGGAAAACAATATGGAGGTTCCTCAAAAAACTCAAAATAGAAATACCATTTGACCCAGGAATTCCACTTCTAGAAACTTACCCTAAGAATACAGCAGCACGGTTTGAAAAAGACAGATGCACCCCTATGTTTATTGCAGCACTATTTACAATAGACAAGAAATGGAAGCAACCTAAGTGTCCATCAGTAGATGAATGGATAAAGAAGATGTGGTACATATACACAATGGAATATTATTCAGCCATAAGAAGAAAACAAATCCTACCATTTGCAACAACATGGATAGAGCTAGAGGGTATTATGCTCAGTGAAATAAGCCAAGCGGAGAAACAGAAATACCAAATGATTTCACTCATCTGTGGAGTATAAGAACAAAGAAAAAAACTGAAGGAACAAAACAGCATCATAATCACAGAACACAAGAATAGACTAACACTTACCAAAGGGAAAGGGACTGGGGAGGATGACTGAGAAGGTAGGGACAAGAGGGGAAAAAGGGCATTATGATTAGCAGACATAATGTAGGGTATGGGGGGCAATGAAGGGCAACACAGAGAAGACAAGTAGTGATTCTACAGCATCTTACTATGCTGATGGACAGTGACTGTAATGGGTTATGTGGTGGGACTTGATAATGGGGAGAGTCTAGTACCCATAATGTTGCTCATATAATTGTAGATTAATAATACCAAAATAAAAAAATAAAAAAATTACTACGATTAAAGTTGGAGTGTAAAAGCGCTTTTTGTTTTCATATTCATTTTATGATAGCAATGAATGAGTAGGATATAACTGCTCTGAGTTGAATTTAAGTCCTCCTCATCCTCCTATTATGATTAGTATAAATCCTATGGTTAATAATACATTTTGATAAATACATGATGAAATTTGATATAAATCAGTACAGGTGAAAATATGTGTCCCGTTAGTAAGATTAGGCCTGAAGCTAATGGAATACCTTTTGTAACTTTAGCATTTTCACCTCATAGAATTTTATCTAATCAACTGGTTTAAATCTCCTTCTATCACTCAGGGAAAAAGACTAGAGAAATCCCCAAAGAATCGAAGCTGCTCCCTTGAATCTGCAATTTGGAATGTTATTCACTAAAGGGCTTGGAAAAGACAGCTCAATGTATGTCTTCAGATTTACAGGTTAATTCTTGCTCAGCTATTTTATCTATATTCATAACCTCTTACTATTCTCCACAAACAAGAAAAACACTGACACTTTATGTCTACTGCTTGGTGTCTGAGAGGGAATAGTAAATATATCCTGAAGCCATTAAATCTGGGCCATGCTTGCTCAATTGGGAGTTACCAAAAGATGACCAAAGTCAGAATGTAGCCATAACCGCACAAGCATTTATAACAATTTTCATTTTAGTTATACCCACCATAACTGGAGGATTCAGAAACTGACAAGACCCATTATTGATGGGAGCACCCAACATAGCATTCCCTCAAATAAATAAGTTCTGGCTACTTCCACCATCTCTACCACTCTTGTTCACAACACTAGTAGTTGATGCAACTGCTGGTGCTGGAACAGCAGGATTACACGCCCACCTCTAGCTAGCAGTCTAGCCCATGCAGGAGCTTCAATTGCCCTAACTTTGTTTTCCAGCATTTAGCAAGTGTATCCTCAGTTTGAGTTATAATTAACTTAATTACAAAAATTAATAAAATGGAACCACCAGGCTTACCTTAATATCACACATCACTATGTGTTTGACCTAACCTAGTTATACTTGTACTATCACTACTATCATTCCCAGTTTTAGCAGCCAAAATGAGTTTATTATTAACAGAGCACACTCTAAGCACTGTTTTCTTTCAGCCCACAGGAGGAGATCCAATTTTATGTCAATTCTTGCTCTGATCCTTTGGTTAACCTGAAGTCTATATTTTTATCCTACCAGGATTCAGGGTAATTTCCCTCATTGTTGCATATTTTTCAAGTAAAAAAGAAACTTTTGGATATATAGGAATGGACTGAGCTATAAAATCCCAAAGCTTCATAAGGGATTAAAGATGGCGTGAGAGGAGAGACAGAAACTTCCTCCTAAAACCATATACAAATGGAAAATACAGTTGGAGCAACTAGTCCTGTGAGAGGAACAGGAAAGAGGACTGCACCAGACTGCACACACCTGGAAAAAGAGCAGACCTCATGGAACAGGGTAACATATAAGAGCCACGACCAAGCAGGGACTCGAACCCTTCCCCCATCCCAGCTCACCTGCGGGAGGAAGAGAAATGGAACAGAGAGGGAGTGGAAGGCCTAGGAATGCTGAAAACCTATCTCTGGAGATCTTCTCTGGGAACACAAACCTACATTTCATGGTGCTTTCATGATACTCGTGTGATTATGGGGTTGGAAAGCTAATACAGGCAGAATTCCTGGGGGACTGAGATTCCAGCTGCTTGTGGAAAGCAGGGATCCAAATCCAGCTGCTCTGGGATAAAAGCTTATACCTGTGTGCTCGGCCCACCGGTTCAGGCAGTGGAGACAGGCATAGCAGCCAGGAAGCATAAAACAGGTCTTTCCTCCCCCCAGGCACCAATACTGCTACCCTGCGAACCCTGACATTGCTTCAGTGGCTGAGAAGCTCCAGATTAGAGCTTCTGGACACAAGAGGGTGCATATACAAATATGAAACGCCAAAGAAACCTAGTCCAGAGTAAAATTATTAATATAACTCCCAAGAAAGATTTAAATGACATGGACATCGTAACTCTTCCTGAAAGGGAGTTAAAAGTAAAAATCATCAACATGCTAATGGCGGTACAGAAAGACATTCAAGAACTCAGGAATGAATTCAGGTTAGGGATCCAATCATTGAAGAGCATGATGGAAGGTACTAAAAGCAGGTTGGATATGGTGGAGGAGACAATAAATGAAATAGAAACTAGAGAAGAGGAATACAAAAAAGCTGAGGCACAGAGAGAAAAAAGGATCTCTAAGAATGAAAGAACATTGAGAGAACTGTGTGACCAATCCAAATGCAACAATATTCTCATTATAAGGAAACCAGAAGAAGAAGAGAGAGAGAAAGGGATAGAAAGTGTCTTTAATGAGGTAGTTGCTGAAAACTTCCCCAATCTGGGGAAGGAGATAGTCTATCAAGCCATGGAGATGCACAGATCTCCCAAAACAAGGGTACTAAGGAAGACAACAGCAAGACATATAATAATAAAATTGGCAAACATCAAGGATAAGTACAGACTATTAAAAGCAGCCAGAGAGAGAAATAAGATCACATTCAAAGGAAAGCCCATCAGGCTAACATCAGACTTCTCAGCAGAAACCTTACAGGCCAGAAGGGAGTGGCATGATGTATTTAATGCAATGAAGCAGAAGGGTCTGGAATTAAGATTACTTTATCCAGAAATATTATCATTTAAATTTGAAGGAGGGATTAAACAATTTCAAGATAAGCAAAAGCTGAGAGAGTTTATCTCCCACAAACTATCTCTGCAGTCTATTTTGGAGGGACTGGTATAGATGGAAGTGTTCCTAAGGTTTAATAGCTGTCACCAGAGGAAACAAAACCACAGTAAAGAAACTAGAACAGCTAATTACTAAGCAAATGCAAAATTAAAATAAATAACCCCAAAGTCAACCAAGAGATAGACAAAGAATACAGAATATGATACCTAATATGTAAAGAATGGAGAAGGAAGGAAAATGAGGAAGAAGAAAAAAAGAACCTTTAGATTGTGTTTGAAACAGCATATTAAGTGAGTTAAGTTAGACTCTCAGATAGTAAGGAAATTAACCTTGAACCTTTGGTAATCACAAATCTAAAGCCTGCAATGGCAATAAGTACATACCTATTGATAATCACCCTAAATGTAAATGGACTGAATGCACCAGTCAAAAAACACAGAGTAATAGATTGGATAAAAAAGCAAGACCCATCTATATGCTGATTACAAGAGACTCATCTCAAACCCAAAGACATGCACAAACTAAAATTCAAGGGATGGAAAAAGATATTTCATGCAAACAACAGGAAGAAAAAAACAGGTGTTGCAATACTAGTATCAGACTAAATAGACATCAAAACAAAGAAAGTAACAAGAGATAAAGCAGGACATTACATAATGATAAAGGGGTCAGTCCAACAAGAGGATATAACCATTGTAAACAGATATGCACCCAATACAGGAGCACCAGAATATGTGAAACAAATACTTACAGAATTAAAGGAGGAAATAGAATGCAATGCATTCATTTTAGGAAACGTCAACACACAACTCACTCCAAAGGATAGATCCACCAGACAGAAAATAAGTCAGGACACAGAGGCACTGAACAACACACTACAAAAGAAGGACCTGATAGACATCTACAGAACTCTACATCCAAAAGCAACAGGATACACATTCTTCTCAAGTGCACGTGGAACACTCTCCAGAATAGACCACATACTAGGCCACAAAAAGAGACTCAGTAAATTCCAAATGATTAAAATTCTACCAACCAACGTTTCAGACCACAAAGGTATAAAACTAGAAATAAATTGTACAAAGAAATCAAAAAGGCTCATAAACACATGGAGGCTTAACAACATGTTCCTAAATAATCATGGATCAATAACCAAATCAAAATAGTAATCAAACAATATATGGAAACAAGTGACAACAACAACACAAAGCCCTAACTTCTCTGGAACTCAGTGAAAGCAATCTTAAGAGGAAAGTATATAGCAATCCAAGAATATTTAAAGAAGGAGGAACAATACCAAATGAAAAGTCTAAAGTCACAATTATCGAAATTGGAAAAAGAACAAATGAGGCCTAAAGTCAGCAGAAGGAGGGATATAATAAAGATCACAGAAGAACTAAATGAAATTGAGAAGAATAAAACAAAAGAAAAAAATCAATGAATCCAAGAGCTGGTTCTATGAGAAAATAAACAAAATAGATAAGCCTCTAGTCAGACTTATTAAGAGAAAAAGAGAATCAACACACATCAACAGAATCAGAAACGAGAAAGGAAAAATCATGACGAACCCCACAGAAATACAAAGAATTATTAAAGAATACTATGAAAAACTATATGCTAACAAGCTAGAAAACCTAGAAGAAATGGACAACTACCTAGAAAAATAAAACCTTCCAAGACTAACCAAGGAGGAAACAGAAAATCAAAACAGACTAACTACCAGCAACAAAATTGAAATGGTAATTAAAAAACTACCCAAAACAAAACCCACGGGGGGGAGGGGGGAGCCAAGATGGAGGCATGAGTAGAGCAGTGGAAATATCCTCTCAAAACCACATATATTTATGAAAATATAACAAAGACAACTCTTCCAAGAATAGAGACCAGAGGACACAGGACAACATCCAGACCACATCCACACCTGCGAGAACCCAGCGCCTTGCGAAGGGGGTAAGATACAAGCCCCAGACCGGCAGGACCGAGCTCCTGTCCCCCCAGCTCGCGGCGGGAGGAGAGGATTCGGAGCGGGGAGGGAGAGGGAGCCCAGGACTGCTGAACACCCAGCCCCAGCCATCCGCACCAGAGCACAGACACAGTGCATATGTGGGGTGCTGGGCACTAGGGAAACAGGGCAGCAAGACCAGTGAGAGGGTCCCTGAGGCCGCGCCATAGTACAAAGAATAGCGAGCGGTTTTTTTTTTCCTTTTTGGCGAGTGCTTTTTGGAAGTCTTAAAGGGACAGGGACCCCAAAACTGGAAGGAAGTGCCCGGGGACACTTAGTCCAGAGGCAGGGAAATGGGGGATCTCTGGGCACTCTAACCCCCTGGGCAGCAGGGAGCATGGAGGCCCCTCACGGAGATAAATAACCTTCCGACCGCTCCCCTTCCAACACGGCTCCAGAATTTTGGAGCAGTAGCCCGATACAGGCCATACCCACAGCAACAGCAGAGATAAACTCCATAGCTGCTGGGCAGGAATCAGAAGCCCTGTCTGGGCACAGTAGCACAGCACAAGCCACTAGAGGTCGCTGTTCCCCCAGGAAAGGAAGGCCATAAACCAACAAGAAGGGAACTTCTTGCAGCCGTCACTCGTCCCAGCTTTGCAAACTATTTCTATCACCATGAAAAGGAAAAATTACAGGCAAACCAAGATCACAGAGACAACACCAGAGAAGTAGGCAGACCTAACCAGTCTTCCTGAAAAAGAATTCAAAATAAAAATCATAAACATGCTGACGGAGATGCAGAGAAATATGCAAGAGCTAAGGGATGAAGTCCAGAGGGAGATCAAAGATGCCAGGAAGGGGATTACAGAAGTGAAACAAACTCTGGAAGGATTTATAAGCAGAATGGATAAGATGCAATAGGCCATTGATGGAATAGAAACCAGAGAACAGGAATGCATAGAAGCTGACACAGAGAGAGATAAAAGGATCTATAGAAATGAAACAATATTAAGAGAACTGTGTGACCAATCCAAAAGGAACAATATCTGTATTATAGGGGTACCAGAAGAAGAAGAGAGAGAAAACGGGATAGAAAGTATCTTTGAAGAAATAATTACTGAAAACTTCCCCAAAATGGGGGAGGAAATAATCAAACAGAACACGGAAATACACATAACTCCCAAAAGAAAGGACACAAGGAGGACAACAACAAGACACATAATAATTAAAATGGCAAAGATCAAGGACAAGGAAAGAGTTTTAAAGGCAACTTGAGAGAAAAAGGTCACCTATAAAGGAAAACCCATCAGGCTATCATCAGACTTCTTGACAGAAATCTTACAGGCCAGAAGAGAATGGCATGATATATTTAATGCAATGAAACAGAAGGGCCTTGAACCAAGGATACTGTGTCCAGCACGATTAGCATTTGAATATGATGGAGGGATTAAACAATTCCCAGACAAGCAAAAGTTGAGGGAATTTGCCTCCCACAAACCACCTTTACAGGGCATCTTACAGGGACTGCTCTAGATGGGAGCATTCCTAAAAAGAGCACTGAACAAAACATCCAACATATGAAGAATGGAGGAGGAGGAATAAGAAGAGAGAGAAGAAAAGAATCTCCAGACAGTGTACATAACAGCTCAATAAGCGAAATAAGTTAGGCAGTAAGATACTAAAGAGGCTAACCTTGAACCTTTGGTAACCACGAATCTAAAGCCTGCAATGGCAATAAGTATATATGTTTCAATAGTCACCCTAAATGTAAATGGACGTAATGCACCAATCAAAAGACACAGAGTAACAAAATGGATAAAAAAGCAAGACCCATCTATATGCTGCTTACAAGAAACTCACCTCAAACCCAAAGACATGCACAGATTAAAAGTCAAGGGATGGAAAAACATACTTCAGGCAAACAACAGGGAGAAAAAAGCAGGGGTTGCAGTACTAATATCAGACAAAATAGACTTCAAAACAAAGAAAGTAACAAGAGATAAAGAAGGACATTACATAATGATAAAGGGCTCAGTCCAACAAGAGGATATAACCATTATAAATATATATGCACCCAACACAGGAGCACCAGCATATCTGAAAAATATATTAACAGAACTAAAGGGGGAAATAGACTGCAATGCATTCATTTTAGGAAATTTCAACACGCCACTCACCCCAAAGGATAGATCCAATGGGCAGAAAATAAGTAAGGACACGGAGGCACTGAACAACACACTAGAAGAGATGGACCTAATAGACATCTGTAGAACTCTACATCCAAAAGCAACAGGATATACATTCTTCTCAAGTGCACATGGAACATTCTCCAGAATAGACTACATACTAGCTCACAAAAAGAGCATCAGTAAATTCCAAAATATTGAAATTCTACCAAAAAACGTTTCAGACCACAAAGGTATAAAACTAAAAATCATTTCTACAAAGAAAACAAAAAGGCTCACAAACACATGGAGGCTTAACAACATGCTCCTAAATAATCAATGGATCAACGAAAAAATTTAAATAGAGATCAAGGAATATATGGAAACAAATGACAACAACAACACAAAGCCCCAACTTCTGTGGAACGCAGCGAAAGCAGTCTTAAGAGGAAAGTATACAGCTATCCAGTCACACTTGAAGAAGGAAGAACAATCCCAAATGAATAGTCTAATGTCACAATTATCGAAACTGGAAGAAGAAGAAGAACAAATAGGGCCTAAAGTCAGCAGAAGGACGAATATAATAAAGATCAGAGAAGAAATAAACAAAATTGAGAAGAATAAAACAATAGAAAAAATAAATGTAACCAAGAGCTGGTTCTTTGAGAAAATAAACAACATAGATAAGCCTCTAGCCAAACTTATTAAGAGAAAAAGAGAATCAACACAAATCAAAAGAATCACAAACGAGAACGGAAAAATCACGACAGACTCCACAGAAATACAAAGAATTATTAAAGACTACTATGAAAACCTATTCGCTAACATGCTAGAAATCCTAGAGGAAATGGACAACTTCCTAGAAAAATACAACCTTCCAAGACTGACCAAGTAAGAAACACAAAAGTTAAACAAACCCACTACGAGCAAAGAAATTGAAACGGTAATCAAAAAACTACCCAAGAACAAAACTCTCGGGCCAGACGGATTTACCTCAGAATTTAATAAGACACACAGAGAAGACATAATACCCAAACTTGTTGAAGTTTTCCAAAAAATAGAAGAGGAGGGAATACTCCCAAACTCATTCTATGAAGCCAAAATCACCCTAATACCGAAACCAGGCAAAGACCCCACCAAAAAAGAATATCACAGACCAATATCCCTGATAAATAGAGATGCAAAAATACTCAATAAAATACTAGCAAACCGAATTCAAAAATATATCAAAAGGATCATACACCATGACCAAGTGGGATTCATCCCAGGGATGCAAGGATGGTACAACATTCAAAAATCCATCAACATCATCCACCACATCAACAAAAAGAAGAACAAAACCACATGATCATCTCCATAGATGCTGAAAAAGCATTTGACAAAATTCAACATCCATTCATGATAAAAACCTTCAGCAAAATGGGTATAGAGGACAAGTACCTCAACATAATAAAGGCCATATATGATAAACCCACAGCCAACATCATACTGAACAGCGAGAAGCTGAAAGCTTTCCCTCTGAGATTGGGAACAAGACAGGGATGCCCACTCTCCCCACTGTTATTTAACATAGAACTGGAGGTCGTAGCCATGGCTATCACACAAAACAAAGAAATACATGGAATACAGATTGGTAAAGAAGAAGTTAAGCTGTCACTATTTGCAGATGACATGATATTGTATATAAAAAACCCTAAAGACACAACTCCAAAACTACTAAAACTGATATCGTAATACAGCAAAGTTGTAGGATACAAAATTAACACAAAGAAATCTGTGGCTTTCCTATAAACTAACAATGAAACAATAGAAAGAGAAATCAGAAAAACAACTCCATTCACAATTGCATCAAAAAGAATAAAATACCTAGGAATAAACCTAACCAAAGAAGTGAAAGACCTATACCCTGAAAACTGCAAGTCACTCTTAAGAGAAATTAAAGGGGACACTAACAAATGGAAACTCATCCCATGCTAGTGGCTAGGAAGAATTAATATCATCAAATTGGCCATCCTGCTCAAAGCAATATACAGATTTGATGCAATTCCTATCAAATTACCAGCAATATTCTTCAACGAACTGGAACAAATAGTTCAAAAATTCATATGGAAACACCAAAGACCCGAATGGCCAAAACAATCCTGAGAAAGAAGAATAAAGTGGGGGGGATCTCACTCCCCAACTTCAAGCTCTACTACAAAGCCATAGTAATCAAGACAATTTGGTACTGGCACAAGAAGAGAGCCACAGACCAGTGGAACATATTAGAGAATCCAGACATTAACCCAAACATATATGGTCAATTAATATTTGATAAAGGAGCCATGGACATACAATGGTGAAATGAAAGTCTCTTCAACAGGCGGTGCTGGCAAAACTGGACAGCTACATTTAAGAGAATGAAACTGGACCATTGTCAAACCCCATACACAAAAGTAAATTCAAAATGAATCAAAGACCTGAATGTAAGTCATGAAAACTTAAAACTCTTAGAAAAAAACATAAGTAAAAATCTCTTAGACATAAACATGAGTGACCTCCTCTTGAACATATCTCCCCGGGCAAGGAAAACAAAAGCAAAAATGAACAAGTGGCACTATATTAAGCTGAAAAGCTTCTATACAGCAAAAGACACCATCAATAGAACAAAAAGGTACCCTACAGTATGGGAGAATATATTTGTAAATGACAGATACGATAAAGGCTTGACATCCAAAATATATAAAGAGCTTACCCAAATCAACAAACAAAAAACAAATAATCCAATTAAATAATGGGCAGAGGAACTGAACAGACAGTTCTCCAAAAAAGAAATTGAGATGGCCAACAGACACATGAAAAGATGCTCCACATCACTAATAATCAGAGAAATGCAAATTAAAACCACAATGAGGTATCACCTCACACCAGTAAGGATGGCTGCCATCCAAAAGACAAACAACAAGAAATGTTGGCAAGGTTGTGGAGAAAGGGGAACCCTCCTACACTGTTGGTGGAATTGTAAATTAGTTCAACCATTCTGGAAAGCAGTAAGGAGGTTCCTCAAAATGTTCAAAATAGACTTACAATTTGGCCCACGAATTCCATTCCTAGGAATTTACCCTAAGAATGCAGCACTCAAGTTTGAAAAAGACAGATGCACCCCTATGTTTATCGCTGCACTATTTACAGTAGCCAAGAATTGGAAGCAACCTAAGTGTTCATCAGTAGATGAATGGATAAAGAAGATGTGGTACGTATACACAATGGAATATTATTCAGCCATAAGAAGAAAACAAATCCTACCATTTGCAACAACATGGATAGAGCTAGAGGGTATTATGCTCAGTGAAATAAGCCAAGTGGAGAAACAGAAATACCAAATGATTTCACTCATCTGTGGAGTATAAGAACAAAGGAAAAACTGAAGGAACAAAACAGCAGCAGAATCACAGAACCCAAGAATGGTCTAACAGGTACAAAAGGGAAAGGGACTGGGGAGGATGGGTGGGTAAGGAGGGATAAGCAGAGGGTGACTAAAGAAGGTATTATGATTAGCATGCATAATGTGGGGGTGGGAGAAAGGGGAAGGCTCTACAACACAGAGAAGACAAGTAGTGATTCTACAACATTTTGCTATGCTGATGGACAGTGACTGTAATGGGGTTTGTACGGGGGACCTGGTATAGGGGAGAGCCTAGTAAACATAATATTCTTCATGTAATTGTAGATTAATGATAACAAAAAAAAAAGAGAAAGGAAAGGGGGATTACTCCCTGATAGGATAAAACTAACTACAAATCAACAATTCATGCATGCTTTACATAGCCTTAATTTTGATAATTTAAATGGTATCAGATGATCAGCTATGGAAGTAAATTTTTCTGATAATATTCCTTTCTCTTAAAAAAAAAAAGCAGTTCCTGTGTGGTGATCTCCAATAAGTTCTTCACAATGGTACAAAGGTCATATCAAAGTGTGGGCAAAGGGTTTGCTTGTCTTTATACAGAGGATCAAAGCCTAATTTGGCTACCCAGAAAACGAATTAAGATATGATATGAAGAACTTCCAACATAAACATCCTCTTTAAGAGTCATTCCAGAAGATGATCACCAAAAAACTTCAACAAGGATCCTGGCGCTGTTGCAGTTGTAGCTGCTTTCATCCCACTGGTTCCTGGACTTGCCATTGGAATGAAGAAGGAGATATCTAAGCTGGCCTGTGCATACAGTAAAACAACAAATTTGACTGCATCTATACTGTTGGAACTCAACCAAGAATTAGGAGAAGTGCAAGTTGCAGCACTCCAAAATCATGTGACTATAGACTATCTACTCTTAAAAGAACATATGGGATGTGAACAGTTCCCAGGAATGTGTTGTTTTAATTTGTCTGATTTTTCTCAAACTATTCAAATTCAGTTAGACAATATCTATCATACCACTGATAAGTTTTCACAAATGCCTAGGGTGCCTAACTGGTTTTCTTGGTTTCACTGGATATGGCTGGTAATTGTAGGTCTGCTTTTGTTATGTAGCTGTATTCCTATTCTGTTAATGTGTGTATGAATTTTAATTAGTTGTTTAAAACCTATGCAAGTTTATGTTACTCTACAAGAAGATATGTCAAAGAAATAATCTTCTCATGTTTTCTTCCGTCTGCTACTTCTATAGCTTTTCTTCTTCCTACCTAATCACAACCTTTAAATAGAACTCGTGCCACATGTCGAATTTACCGAGTATCATAATTCTTCCAAGTGGTAAAGATACCTCAAGACAAATGCTGGGCATAGAAGCCACAGGGCATAAATATGCAAAGAAGTAAAAAGCTAACCTTTTCAAACAGTAAGGCTTCTCTCTCACTTACCAACTTTACATTTCCCTGTATGCCCCCGGAAGATGACTGGTTAGCCAGAGATGGGTAAGATTCCTCAAAGGAGGAACAACCTAAAACAGGCACAGTTGCAGGGGAACCATCAGGTGAGAAATTGGGGATCAACAGAGGTGAAGCTTAGAACCTCACCCCCCCTGTTTTAAGAGAAATCTTCTGCATCCGCGGATGTTTTGTTGCCCTTGTCTAGCTTGGATTAATACATAGTCTAGAGGCACACATCTGATCATCTACATTTGCCCTCTTACAGCACTAAATTTCATTTTCTACCTTTATCTTGCATATACCTACCACTTCAGCATTTTATTAAAAATAATAATAATAATAATAATAATAATAAGGGAGAAATGTGGGATTCACATATAAATCAAGTATAAAAATCAAACGAATAATCATATTTGACCTGATTGTTTATAGTTCATGATGTGTGATCAAAACCAAAAGTTTCTGTGATATGACTGCCCTTGCACTGTTCATCATATAAGAACTTATTCACTATGTAAGAACTTGTTCATTATGCTTCAGAAGATTGGAGACTGTTGAGAATTAGGGTTGGGGTTGATTAATGATTGTGCATTGAGTCCCCTATACCGAATTTTATTGTTGTTAACAACCATTTGATCAATAAATATAAGAGATGCCCTCTCAAAAAAAAGAACCCTAAAGAATCCACTCCAAGACTTCTAGATCTAATATCTGAATTCAGCAAAGTTGCAGGATACAAAATTAATACACAGAAATCTGTTGCATTCCTATACACTAGTAATGAACTAGCAAAGAGAAAAATCAGGAAAACAATTCCATTCACAATTGCATCAAAAATAATAAAAATACCTAGGAATAAACCTAACCAAGAAGGTGAAAGGCCTATACCCTGAAAACTACAAGATACTCTTAAGAGAAATTAAAGATAACAATAAATGGAAACTCATCCCATGCTCATGGGTAGGAAGAACTAATAGTGTGAAAATAGCCATCCTGCAGATTCAATGCAATTTGTATCAAAATACCAACATCATTCTTCAACGAATTAGAGAAAATCATCCTAAAATTCATATGAAACCACAAAATACCTCGAATAGCCAAAGCAATTCTGAGAATGAAGAATAAAGTTGGGAGCATTACACTCCCCAACTTCAAGCTCTACTACAAACCCACAGTAATCAAGACAGTATGGTACTGGCACAAGAACAGACCCATAGACCAATGGAACAGACTAGAGATCCCTGATATAAACCCAAGTATATATGGTCAGTTAATATACAATAAAGGAACCATGGATATACAGTGGGGAAATGACAGCCTCTTCAACAGCTGCTGTTGTCAAAACTGGACAGCTACATGTAAGAGAATGAAACTGAATTACTCTCTAACCCCATACACAAAAGTAAACTCAAAATGGATCAAAGACCTGAACGTAAGTCATGAAACCATAAAACTCATAGAAGAAAACATAGGCAAAAATCTCCTGAATGTAAATATGAGCAACTTTTTCATAAACTATCTCCCTGGGCAAGGGAAACAAAAGCAAAAATGAACTCATGGGGCTACATCAAACTAAAAGATTTCTGTACGGCAAAGAACACCATCAACAGAAGAAAAAGGTCATCCTACAGTATGGGAGAATATATTTGCAAATGACATGTCCGACAAAGGGTTAACATCCAAAATATATAAAGAACTTACACACCTCAACACCCAAGGAGCAAATAACTTGATTAACAAATGGGGAGAGGAGCTGAACAGACAGTTATCCAAAGAAGAAATTCAGATGGCCAACAGACACATGAAAAGATGCTCCACATCACTAATCATCAGGAGAATGCAAATTAAAACCACAATGAGATATCACCTCACACCAGTAAGGATGGCCAGCATTGAAAAGACTAAGAACAAATGCTGTCGAGGATGTGGAGAAAGGGGAACCCTCCTACATTGCTGATGGGAATGTAAGCTAGTTCAACCATTGTGGAAAGCAATATGGAGGCTCCTCAAAAAACTAAAAATAGAAATACCATTTGACCCAGGAATCCCACTCCTTGGAATTTACCCAAAGAATACAATTTCTCAGATTCAAAAATACATATGCACCCCTATGTTTATCACAGCACTTTTTATAATAGCCAAGATATGGAAGTTTCCATCAGTAGATGAATGGATAAAGAAGCTGTGGTACATATACACAATGGAATACTATTCAGCCATAAGAAAGAAAGAAATCCTACCATTTGCAACAACATGGATGGAGCTAGAGGACATTATGCTCAGTGAAATATGCCAGGTGGAGAAAGACAAATGCCAAATGATTTCCCTCTTTTGTGGAGTATAACAATGAAGCAAAACTGAAGGAACAATATAGCAGCAGACTCAGAGAATCCAAGAATGGACTAGTGGTTACCAAAGGGGAGGGTTGTGGGTTGGCAGGTGGGGAGGGAGGGAGAAGGGGATTGAGAGGTATTATGTTTAGTATACAAGGTATGGGGGACTCACAGGGAAAAAAGTGTAGCACAGAGAAGGGACATAGTGGATCTGTGGCAACTTGCTGCACTGATGGACAGTGACTGCATGGGTGGGGTATGGGTGGGGACTTGATAATATGGGTAAATGTTGTAACCACATTGTTTTTTCATGTGAAACCTTCATAAAAGTGTACATCAATCATACCTTAATAAACATTAAAAAAATAAAAAATAAAAAAGGCAACAGCACGGAGACATCCCCAGAGTGTCTCATAATAAATGAAAGACCAGGCTTTCAGGTAATAAGGAAAGAATAATCCTTATATTGTAAAAAGAATTACTAGAAATACATACTTAAAAATATGAAAAAAGAAAAAAGTTGTCAAAAACAAAAATAAAGATTTGTGATTTCTAGGTATGCATGCAAGGAGCTTGACAGTCACTACCCCATCCTAATATCAAGTTAAAAGTGGAACAGACTGAATGTCAACAACTCTTCTTGATTCATAAGAGATGCAGGACACAGGGAAAACTGCCACCTCCAAGATTAAAGAGATAGAAAGACAAATACAAGTTATCATGGCTCACTGGAAAAGACAAATAACAGAAACTGCTGCAGGAATGAGTGCCGGGGTAGGAAAACCTGAACCATGATTGACATATTGCTGGATACTCAGCATGGGCGAGTCTGAAAGTTGACCCAGTGTCTTGCCAATGGGTTTCATCCCCAGACCATTCAATGTGACCAAAGAGATGACAGTAAAACATTCTAGGGGTGAAATGGTTTATACCCAACTTTATTTCTACAGTGGCAGGTCAATCACTAAAATCCCATCCACTCAAAGTGAGTCTGCATACAGAAAGCTGGTCACTGCCTCTGGGCCTCATTGCCAAGCACAGCCATCCTCTGGACCTCTGTCCTCGGCGCTGCCAACACTCCAGCCTCTGCTCTGCTCTCCTGAAGCCTTGCAGCCATGCCACCGTGTCGCCCAGAGCACTGGGTGGAACTTTTTATAAAGAATCAATAGCAATGTATTGCCCACATATGTGTAGTGAGCTAGCCAACCAGGGCCAGGTGAGAATCCTGGTCACAGGAACTTTCATTTTATCCACACCCAGACATAGGGTTCCCAGCAATATTGTGAGACACCAGATTCCCACAGTAAATACCGGAGAAAACCCCTCTCAGGCTACCAGCAGAGGAAGGGGAAAATAATCATTTTGAAATATACCAGAGCACTCTATTCTTCTTAACAAACCCTGTCCTCAGGGGAAACTAGTTAACCAGAACCTATCCTAGTGAGGTATTATAACAGTTATTATAAAGTACTATAATAGGGAGGGGAAATACCTGACTCCAGCTAACTCTAGCCATCCTAAGTGGGGAGAAAAATTCTGAGAAACACTTGTGAAGTTCACTGTCCAGTTCACAAGCTCACTAGAAGATTTAGACCTAATCATAGGACTATAGAACACTTCCCCTTTCCCCACACCTTATGGAGGTTAAACAACATGCTTCTAAATAATCAGTGTATCAATGAAAAAATTAAAACAGAAACCAAGCAATACATGGAGACAAATGAAAACAAAAACACAGCAGTCCAAACTTTGCAGGATGCTGCAAAGGCAGTTCTAAGGGTGAAGTACATAGCAATACAGGCTATGGAGATAGAAGTTCCTATGAACAGGATCCTCACCTGACCCTAAACCACTTGATGATGTAGTTGGCCTACCGCTGGGCTACTGCTTCCACACCTGTAGGCAATGAGCTATTATTGGCTGAGTCACTATATAAAGAGCTCTGCACAGTGCTTTGGGTGGAGGCAGGGACTGAGGTGGATTATGGACCTGCAGACTGTTGGATGTGGATGTGATTCTAGTACTCAACGTACTGTTGGGGGAATAAAGCCCAGTATAAACCCTTTTACCCCAAGAACATTTTGTTGTCAATCTTGGTCTCACTGAATCCATAATGAACTTGCCCAGAGCTGAAACCCTCAGGCAAGACAACTGGTGACCTCAGCAGGATTTGCTGAAAATCAAAGAATGGAACAGGCTGCCCTCATGGGAGAAATGCTTCAGCAGGCTTCCCCTATTGATGGAGAGACATTTGAGTGTGCCCCAGTGGGCATGTGGTATGAGCTGACTTGCCTCCTAAAGGACTGGGTCCCTCCCCAGGACTGGGAGGAGGTGGAGGTAGGACCTGAGGCAGTAGAAGTGACCTTCAGCATAATAAGGAGGCCCTTTGAGAAGAGTGCCCACAAGGTGGTGGAAACTGTAGGTTGGCTATTTCTCACACTATTAAAAAAGGGTACAGATGAGAGGAACATGCTCCTGTGAGAGACAAGAACTGGCAGCATGAGAACATGAGCTGCAAGGTGCTGTAGAGGAAGTAAAAGATTTGTTGAAGAATGAAATGGCATTGCTGTGAAGCACTATGGAAGAGGTAAAGGCCATGAAGGAGAAGGCCATACCCCTGCGAGAAGCACAAGAAGAGAAAGAGTAAGAATGCAAGCTGCAAGGTGCTGTGGAGGAGATAAAAGATTATTTGCAGAATGAGACCACAGTGCTGCAAGGTGCTCTGAAGGAGGCAAAGGCCATAAAAGAGAAGGATGTGCTCCTACAAAAAGCACAAGAGGCAGCACAAGAACGCCAGCTGCAAGGCATTGAGGTGAAGGTAAGAGAGCTGTTGAAGACTGAGCTAGAGTTGTTGCGAGGCACTGGAGAAAAGGTAAAGGGTGTCGCAGTGGAGGTACTCAGGGGAATGGTGGGAAAGGTGCTGTCATCTCTGGGAAAGGAGGAGGAGCTGGGGAAGGATGATGGGGTGGTGCCAGAGGCACTGACCCCTTCTCTGTAGAAAACACTCCTGGTTGTAGTCATGAAAATAAAGATGCAGCAACAGCAGTTTCCTCTAGGAGAGGTGCTGCCCCCTTCCCCAGGTCATGAAGCACTCTATACTCCACCCCTATATGCAGGCTGAGCTGGCAGATTTGGTCTCCCAGTTTCCACAGAAGCCCTCAGAGTTGATATCAGCCTGGCTCCTGTGTTTCTCGGATGTATGGGTGGGTGGAATTGTTGGAATTGTTCTGTGTGGATCAGAGATGGGAAAGCTGGCTTCCATAACAGTTCATTCTGCCTTGAGGCAACAATTACAAAAGGCACATCAGACCCCCCAAAATCACAGCGTCCTTGATTGACTTACGGTCGCACTTTGCACTCTACAGCCCAAATAGGGTGATTTACCATCCTCCGCCACTAGATGGCAGACATATGCTGAGTTCCAATAGGTGTTACTGGAGTTAGGCATGAAAAATGCAATTTATAGTCCAGAGAATTATGGCCCAGATTAGGAACCTGTTACTTCAAGGATGAGAAATGTGTTTCAAATGGCTCCCACATTCCTCTTTGGGCTCCAAGCGGCCATTCTTGCGCCTCACTTAGGGGAACCCATAAGCCCGTAAGTGAGATTGTTTGCAGAATGTGACAGCAGTGCTGCAAGGTGCTCTGAAGGAGGCAAAGGCCATAAAAGAGAAGGATGTGCTCCTACAAAAAGCACAAGAGGCAGCACAAGAACACCAGCTGCAAGGTATTGAGCTGAAGGTAAGAGAGCTGTTGAAGACTGAGCTAGCGTTGTTGTGAGGCACTGGAGAAAAGGTAAAGGGTGTAGCAGTGGAGGTACTCAGGGGAATAGTGGGGAGCTGGGGAAGGATGACGGGGTGATGCCAGAGGCACTGACCCCTTCTCTTTCCTGTCCAGGAGAAGAATTTAAAGGGCGCTGTGAAGGTCATGAGGACCCAGATATGGGTTGATTTAATAGGGGCAGGAGCATGCAGAGAGAAGTTGGATTGGAGGACAAATAGAATCTTACTGGAGCTGTGGCAACAAATAAAGCCAGAGCAGCAGTTACAAAACTGAGGACCAAGAAGCAGAAGCTGGAGACAGAGCCACAAGTCCAGCCTGTGTGTCTGCAAAACTTCTTGCTGGAGAGTGAGCCAACCTCACCTGAACCTGCACAGAAAGATGATTGGGCAATTCGGCTTGACTGATGGGATGGTCAAGATACTCACCCTGAGGGACCAGGGCAGAATGGAGGCCACATGTTGAAGTACCATTGGTCTCCAGTGAACATACAACATGTCTTGGCTCTGGTAGGCACAGGAGCTGAATGTTCACTGATTTATGGTAACCCTGAGTGGTTACCCAGGACCCCTGCTGTGACAGATGGATATGGGGGTAAAGCTATCAGAGTGAAACAACCCAAATCCCACTGGGAATAGGGCATCTACCTGCAAAGGAGTATACTGTGTATATCTCTCATCCCTGAATATACTTTAGGGATAGATATCCTGCAGGGCCCATGTTTGCAGACCACTTCAGATGAGGATACATGTGGTAAAGCCAGTTCTGATGGGACATGCTAAGCATCTGCCCATAGTTTTACCTGTGCCTCAGTGGGTGACTAATACCAAATAATACAAATTAACTACAGGGCATAAAGAAATTGGAGAAACCCTCCAGGAACTGGAGAAGGTGGGTATTATAAAGTCCACCCATAGTCCTCTCAATTCCCTGGTGTGGCCAGTAAAAAAGCTGGATGACTCCTGGTGCATGACTGTGGATTACAGAGAATTGAATAAAGTCACACTCTCTCCTCTATTGCAGACCTTATGGATACCCTAGTAGGAGCATATTATTATGTTGTGGATCTTGTTAATGCCTTCGTTTCCATTAACATAGAACAGGAAAGTCAGGAACAAGTTGCCTTCACATGGGAAGGATGACAATGGACTTTCACAGTCCTTCACAGGGGTACCTCCACAGCCCCACCATCTGTCATGGACTTGGCAGCATAGGAGAAACTGCCAACAGTGTGGCTGTATCACTCTATTGATATTATACTAACATATGATTCTTTTACAGACCTAGAAGGTACAGCACCTAGACTGCTGCAATATCTACAGGAGAAAGGATGGGTTGTGAATGTACTAAGGTTCAGGGACCTGGTTTATTAGCCAAATTCTTGGGGGTTGTCTTGTTGGGTAAGACTAAAGTTACCCCTGAGCAGTCATAGATACAGACCAGGCATTGTTACAGGAGGCTTGGGGTCTATTCGGCTACTGGAGAATGTTCATTCTGCACTTGGCACAAATTCTGAAGCCGTTATATCATTTGGTATGAAAGGGCATCAGGTGGGACTGGGATGAGATATGTGTGTCTGCTTTTACTGCCACAAAATAGGCAGTCAAAGTTGTGCAGGCCTTGAGTATGATAAACCCATCAAAGCCCTGTGAGCTGGATGTTTGTGTGACTGAGTACAGTTATGGCTGGGGTCTCTGGCAGTGCCTTGAATGAACTCACCAACCTATTGGAATCTAGTCACAACTCCTCAAAGGAACACAGATATGGTACACCTTAATAGAGAAAAAATTGACTGCTGTGTACCATGCCTTTCTGGGTATAAAACCCATCACCAGACTGGCCCAAATAAAGGTAAAAACCATCTATCCCATCATGGGGTGGGTATGAGCCTGGACTCAAAAGCTGTGGAGTGGTATGGCATAGATGCCTACACTAGCCAAATGGGGCACATACCTATCCCAGCACAGTACCCTACTAGCCCTTTGAGTGAATAACTCCAAGACTTACTGGGGCCAGTGACATATACCACAGAAAGGCAGGAGAATATGCTCTAGAGACATTATATCAGAGATCCCTTACTGGGAGGGAGCATACCCAAAGATTTTTGGTACACAGATGGTTCCAGCTGTGGACAGCCCCTGAAATGGAGGGTCACAGCTTTCTATCCTAAGACTGAGACAATATGGATGGAAGATGGTGAGGGGAAGAGCTGTCACTGGGCAGAGCTGCCGGCTGTGTGGCTTGTGTTCAGCCAGAACCTCTTCCCAATAGTTGTCTGTACTGACAGCTGGGCATCTATCGAGGCTTGACTCTGCAGCCACCAACATGGTACCATGCCAACTGGTTGGTTGGTCACTGACCCCTTTGAGGGCAAAAATGTGGCAAGACTTATGGGCCTCTGGTCAGACTAAAACAGTTACACAGTATATGTGACAGACCATTTGCTACTGGCATCCCCAGGAAATGATGATGCAGATAAATTGGCCCAGGTAAGTTGGATAGAAGGAAAGCCTGACTTTAATGTGGTTCAATGGTTACATAAACATTTGTGGCACATGGGGAAGAAGACAATGTGTGCTGTAGCCCATTGGTTGGGCCTGCCTTTGACCTTTGAAAAAGTCAACAGCCCAGGAGGAGTGCACTATATGCACTAAAAGGGACTTACATTGAGTCCCACAGCAACATGGGACAGAAGCTAAGGGGCCAATACCCCTCATCAGGTGGCAGACATTATTAGCCCTCTGCCCATGTCAGAAGAGTACCAATATGCCATGACTTGAGTAGACACAACTACTAGACATCTGGTTGCTTTTCCTATATGTTGAACAGACAAGCAGATGACCAAAAGAGGCCTGCAGTGTCTCTTTGAAGCTTATAACTGACTGTAGGCAATTGAAAGTGATCAAGGCACCCACTTTACTGAACATGCAGTACAAAATGTGTAGAGAGGTACAATGGTTTGTTAAAATCTGGCCTGAAATCAGACACCAACAGTCTATGGGGATGGTCAGTTAACTTAAGAACAGTGCTACAGCATTTGAATGGGAAGCCCTGGAAGGGAACACTGAGCCCTGTAGACATGCTAACACACATTGCTGCCTCACCTATAAAACTGCAATTACAAACCAAAGAGGAATCATTGAAGCTGAGGTTTAGCCATCAGAAAAATATCTTACTGCAAGCACCAACTGCAGTAAGCCCTGGAAACTTCATTCAGGGGACATAGCCTTGGATTTTTCAACACACAGACAAGCAATGGCTGGCCCTCCTGGCACCTTGGGAACAAGGCCTGGAATCTGGCCTCTTGTGTATTCCTGGAGTACAAGCAGAGTGGTCTCCAGAGATCACAGTAGTATATCCTAAATGGCAGGAAGGTAGGAGCATCTTACCGAGAAATTTTGTTTTATCATTATGGCCAGAGCATGAGCCTTCAGTAGCACTATATATAGACCCCTCAGTAACCCCCACAGGAAAAGGGGTAAAGGTATGGTATACTAGACCTGGATGGAACCCCTTCCTACCACGGTCCTATCACAGGACCACTCTCTTGCATGTATCCTACCTAATGGGCAATATTTGCCTATGTTGGTGTCATTAAAATATGTATCTTGTCACTCTTAAGGCTAATATCCTCTAACATCTTTGTGGATTGGGCACACACCCTACCAAAAACTGCTACTTGCTACTAGCTAGATATGCATGGAGCTTCCTATCAGTATCACTCAGGCCTCCTATGAAAAGTGTGAATCATGAACTGGGACTGGTTGGAATACAGCTGGGATGACCACATGGTGGCAATCAATCTCCTCAGGCTTGAGGACAACTCGTATTATTACAATTTTTTGTTGTTACAAGGTTCCAGCTTTCTCTCACAGGGACCATTGCAGAAGATTGATTTCTCCCTCAGAAACTGTGAGTCATGAACTCATCTGAGTAGAACTGGTTTGAATAAAGCTGGAATGACCACTTGGTAACAACTCATCTCTTCAGTCTTGAGGATTATTGCAATTTTTGTTTCCTATATCATAATTTTTTGTTGTTATCTGTATGTTGTTATCTTCTGTTGCTGTTGTAGCATCTGGTTACAATGATCCAGCTTTTTCACACAGGGACCATCATGGAAGATTGAAGGCATACAGATTGTGAGGCAAGAATCCTGGATGGGTGGGGTGTGGCAAAAATGGAAGTTCCTATGACCAGGACACTCACTTGACCTGAAACTACCTGATGATGTAATAGGCCTACAGCTAGGCTAATGTTTCCACACCTGGAGGCAATAAGCTATTATTGACTGACTCACTATATAAAGTGCTCTGACCATGGCACTGGGTGGAGGCAGAGACAGAGGTGAATTATGGACCTGCAGAATGCTAGATGCAGATGTGATTCTAGTGCTCAATCTGCCACCATGAAATTAAAGCTGGGTAAAAACCCCTTTACCCCAAGAATGTTCTGTTGTCATTTCTCGGTCTCACTGAATCCATAGTGAAACCCTCACGCAAGACACAGGCATACCTCAAGAAAGATGAATAATCCCAAATAAAGAGTCTAAATTCACAATTGAAGAAACTAGAAAAAGAAGAAAAAATGAAACCTAAAGTTAGTAGAAGAAGGCACATAATTAAAGATCAGAGCAAAAATAAAATACAGAAGAATAAAACAATAGAAAAAATCAATGAAACCAAGAGTTGGTTCTTTGAGAAAATAAACAAAATAGACAAAACCCTAGCCAGACTTATCAAGAAAAACAGAAAGTGTACACACATAAACAAAATCAGAGTTGAAAAAGGAATAATCACAAAAGATGTGACAAAAATAGAAAGAATTATTAGACTACTATGAAAAATTATATGCCAATAAATTGGAAAACCTAGAAGAAATGGACAAATTTTTAGAAAAACACAACCTTTTGAGAAAGACTCAGGAAGAAATAGAAAATCTGAACAGACCAATTACTAGCAATGAAAATGAATTGATAGTCATAAAAACCACAGCAAATGAAGGTCAAGGAACAGAAGGCTTCACAGCTGAATTCTACCAAACATTTGGAGAAATAATACCCATCCTTTTTTAAGCATTCCAAAAAGTAGAAGAGGAGGAAATACTTCAAAACTCATTCCATGAGGCCAGCATCATTCTAATACCAAAAACAGGCAGACACAACCAAAAAAAGAAAATTTTAGACAAATATCCATAATGAACACAGATGCAAAAATCCTCAACAAAGTATTAGCAAACTGAATCCAAAGACAAAAAGACATCCTACAGTATGGAAGAATATATTCATAAATGACATATCTGATAAGGAGTTGACATCCAAATTATAAAAAGAGCTCATGAACCTCAACAAACAAAAAGCAAATAATCCAATTAAAAAATGGGCAAAGGTTTTGATCAAAACCGAAAGTTTCTGTGATATGACAGCCCTTGCACTGTTCACCATGTAAGAACTTATTCACTATGTAAGAATTTGTTCACCATGTAAGAACTTGTTCATTATGCTTCAGAAGATTGGAGACTGTTGAGAATTAGGCTTGGGGTTGATTAATGATTGTGCATTGAGTCCCCTATACAGAACTTTATTGTTGTTAACAACCATTTGATCAATAAATATGAGATATGCCCTCTCAAAAAAAAAATTGGCAGAGGACCTGAAGAGACACTTCTCCAAAGAAGAAATTCAGATGGCTAACAGACACAAGAAAAGATGCTCCACGTTGCTAATCATCAGAGAAATACAAATTAAAACCACAATGAGATATCACCTCACACCAGAAAGGATGGCCAGCATCCAAAAGACAAACAACAACAAATGTTGGTGAGGACATGGAGAAAGGGGAACCCTCCTACAGTGCTGGTGGGGATGTAAACTAGTTCAACCACTGTGGAAAGCAGTATGGAGGTTCCTCAAAAAACTCAAAATAGAAATACCATTTGACCCAGGAATTCCACTCCTAGGAACTTACCCTAAGAATGCAGCAGCCCAGTTTGAAAAAGACAGATGCACCCCTATGTTTATTGCAACACTATTTACAATAGCAAAGAAATGGAAGCAACCTAAGTATCCATCAGGAGATGAATGAATCAAGAAGATGTGGTACATATACACAATGGAATGTTATTCAGCCATAAGAAGAAAACAACTCCTACCATTCGCAACAACATGGATGGAGCTAGAGGGTATTATGCTCAGTGAAATAAGCCAGGTGGAGAAAGACAAGTATCAAATGATTTCACTCATATGTGGAGTGTAAGAACAAAGAAAAATACTGAAGGAACAAAACAGCAGCAGACTCACAGAACCCAAGAATGGACTAATAGTTACCACAGGGAAAGGGACTGGGGAGGGTGGGTGGGAAGGGAGGGACAAGGGGGAAAATGGGGCATTACAATTAGCAGACGTAATGTAGGAGGGGAGCATGGGGAGGGCTGTACAACACACAGAAGACAAGTAGTGATTCTATAGCATCTTACTATACTGATGGACAGTGACTGTAATGGGGTATGTGGTGGGGACTTGGTGATGGGGGGAGTCTAGTAACCATAATGTTGCTCATGTAATTGTAGACTAATGATAGTAAAATGAAAATAAGTAAATAAATAAAAATACATCAAAAGGATCATCCACCATGACCAAGTGTATTTACTCCAGGGTTGCAAGGATGGTACAATATTCATAAATCATTCAACATCATAAACCACATTAACAAAAAGAAGGGTAAAAACCACAAGATCATCTCAAAAGATGCTGACAAGGCATTTGACAAAATTCAACATTCATTCATGAAAAAAACTCTCAACAAAATAGTATAGACGGTATGTATCTCAAGATAATAAAGGCCATATATGATAAACCATAGTTAAAATAATCAATGGTGGAACGTCGAAAGCTTTTCCTCTAAGATCAGTAACAAGATAAGTATCTTACCACTTTTATTCAACATAGTACTAGAGGTCTTAGCCATATCAATCAGAAAGGACAAAGAAATAAAAGGCAACTAAATTTGTAAGGAAGAAGATAAACTGTCACTATTTGCAGATGACATGGTACTACATGTAGAAAACCCTAGAGTCTCCACCAAAAAACTGTTTAGAACTACAACTGGATACAGCAAACTTACAGGACAAAAAGTCAATACACAGATATCCATTTTGTTCCTATATACTACCAATGAACTAGCAGAAAGAGAAATCAGTAAAACAACTCCATTTACAAATGCATCAAAAATAATAAAATCCCTATGGATAAACCTAACCAAGGAGGTGAAAGACATATACTCTGAAAACTATTAGTAACTCATGAGAGAAACTGAAGAAGACACTAATAAATGGGAATCTAACCCATGCTCAGTGATAGGAAAAATTAATATTGTAAAAATGGCCATCCTGCCTGAAGCAATCTACAGATTCAATGCAATCCCTATCAAAATACCAACAGCATTCTACAAAGAACTAGACAAATAGTTCTAAAATTCATACCAAAAAAGACCACAAATAGCCAAAGCAATCCTGATAAAGAAGAACAAAGCTGGGGATGTTAAACTCCCTGTCTTCAAGCTGTAGAAAAAAGCTATGGTTATCAAAACAGTATGGTACTGACAAAGGAACAGACCCATAGACCAATGGAACAGAATAGAGAGCCCAGATATAAACCCACACATATATGGTCAATTAGTATATGATACAGGAGCCATAAATATACAATGGGGAGAAGAGAGTCTCTTTAGTAACTGGTGCTGGGAAAACCAGACAACTACATGCAAGAGAATGAAACTGGACTACTTTCTAACTCCATACACAAAAATAAACTCAAAATGGCTCAAAGACCTAAATATAACACATGAGATCATAAACCTCTTAGAAGAAAATATAGGCAAAAACCTCTTGAACATAAGCATGAGCAATATTTTTGCTGGACACATCTCTTGGGCAAGGGAAACAAAATAAAAACTGAACAAATGTGACTACATCAAACTAAGAAGCTTCTGTACAGCGAAGAACACCACCAACAGAACAAAAAGGCAACCTATGGGAGAATATATTCATGAATGATTTATCTGATAATATCCAAAATATATAAAGTACTCATACACTTTAACATCAAAAAAAATAAATAACCTTACTAAGAAATGGGTGGAGGACCTGAACAGATATTTTTCTGAAGAAGAAAACATATGGCCAACAGACACATGAACAGATGCCCCACATCCCTAATAATCAGGGAAATGCCAATCAAAACCACAATGAGATATCACCTCACATCAGTCAGAATGGGCACTATCCAAATGACAAGAAATAACAAGTATTGGTGCAGAAGTGGAGGAACTGGAACCCTCCTATACTGTTGGTGGAAAAGTAAATTGGTATAGCTACTGTGGAAAGCAATATGGAAGTTTCTCAAAAAAATAAAAATAGAAACATCATACAACTCAGTAATTCTACTTCTAGGAATTCACCCAAAGCAAACAAAATTTCAGATTTGAAATAATATATGTACCCCTATGTTTATCACCACATTACTTACAATAGCCAAGTTATGGAAGCAGCCTAACTGTCCATCAATAGATGAATGGATAAAGAAGAGGTGGTACATATACACAATGGAATATTATTCAGCCATAAAAAAAGAAATCCTGCCATTTGAAATAACATGGATGGACCTAGAGGGTATTATGTTAAGTGAAATAAGCCAGGCAGAGAAAAGCAAATACCCTATGATTTCAGTTATTTGTGGAATATAAAAACAAAACAAAATGAAATATGAAAATAGTAGTAGATTCATAGAGACTGAGAAGTGTCTGGTAGTTACCATAGGTGAAGGGTTGGGCTAGGGTAGGTGGGAAGGGTGAGGGGGATAAAAGGGTGCAAAATTTCTCAATCATAATGTAAGTTGATCACAGGGAAAGTAGAACAGCATTGGGAATATAGCCAATGATTCTGTAACATCTGCCTATGTTGACAGTAATTACACTAGTGAGGGTGAGAATTTAATAACATGGGTAACTGTTGAACCACTTGTGTTGTATACTTGAAACCAATATAAGATTTTATGTCAACAATACTTCAATTTAAAAAATTACTATAAAGCTACAATGATTAAGACAGTGTGGTATTGGGAAAAAATAGACAAATAGATCAATGGAACAGAATAGAAATCTTATAAATAAACCCCCATAAATATAGTCAACCAATCTTTTACAAAGGAGTTGAAAACATATCCTCACAAAAACCTGTCCAAAGATGTTGATAGCAGCTTTATTTATAATTGCCAAAACTTGGAAGCTACCAAGACATCCCTCAGTAAATGATAGATAAATAAACTGTGCTACATCCAGGCATTGAAACATTATTCAGTGCTAAAAGAAATGAGTTATCGAATGCTGAACCACTGTTTTGTGTATGTAAAACCATCATAAGATTGTACATCAATAATACTTTAATTTAAAAAAAAAGAGCTACCAAGCCATGGAAAGACATGGGGGAGTCTTAAACACATATAACTAAGTGTAAGAAGCCAATCTGAAAAGGCTACATACTGTATGTTTTCAACTATATGACATCCTCAAAAAAGGCAAAACTATTGAGACTTTAAAAGGTCAGTAGTTACCAGGGGTGGGGAGAAACGAATATGTAGAACACAGAGGATTTTTAGGGCATTGAAGTTATCTGTATGGTATTATAATGATGATATGTTTCACCTTTGTCCAAACCCATATAATGTGCAACACCAAGCATAAACCCTAAAATAAATGACAGACTTCAGGTACTATGATGTGTCTATGTGGGTTCATCCTTGGTTAAAAAACAATGTACCACTCTGGTGAGGGTTGTTTATAATGGGGGAGGCAATGCATGTGTCAGGGCAGGGAGTAATATGGAAAACTTTTGCATCATACTCTCCATTTTGTTGTAAACCTATAACTGCCCCAAAGCATCAAATCTTAAATAAAAAGTAAAGGAAAAATAGAAAAAATATTTGTAGTCCATGTATAAGGCATTGATATCTATTAAATATGAAAAATATTATAAATAATTATATCAATAAGCACAGTCACTCAAACTGTCAGTTTGAATAGAAAATGAAAATGACAAAAAATACATACTATATCTTTGTAACTGGTAACTAAATTTACACAAAATCAAACAAAATGCAAATTTTTTGCTGTCAGAAATGAAGCTACCAAATGAAGCTCAGTAGCTCATTTCTTTGCTTAGAATAAGTTTTGGAAAGGATATGGGAAAGTGGGTATTTTCATAATGGCTTACAAGAGTGTCCATTGCTATGACCTCTCTCTTTGATGTCTCTCGATAGAAATATGTTAACCAAAAGCTTAGCAATTTCACCTTTGCCAACTATTTGTTTATGAGGTACTCTTCATGGTATTATCAACAATAATCTGTCTTTGGGAATTTACAGTCTAGAATATAATACTATTATTATATTATATAACTATATTATACAACATAATACAACACTATTATACAATACTGTATATATTCCTATACATAATATGTAATACTGTTATTATGAAATGATATGTATGGCCCATTCATAGCAGAAATTAACAGAAACTGTCCCTGGGTAAGTACAGATATTGGACTTATTAGACAAAAATGTTAAATCAAATTAAATATGCTCAGAGACCTAATGTAAACCAAAGAGTTAAAGGAAATTGGAACAATGGATGTGAACAAATCAAGAATGTCAATAAAAGAGAGAAATTATAAAAAGGAAACAAACAGAAATTCTAGAGCTGAAAAGTACAGTAAACGAATTTAAAAATTTACTAGAGTCTAGGACCCAGTTTCTTTTACTGATTTCAAAGCAAAACAAAAAAAAAATTAAAAAGTTGTGCCTGAGGGAAAAAAAAAATGTTGTAGAAGTTTAAAATAACAGATTTGAGCAGGCTGAAGAATCAGTACTTTAAGGTAGGTCAATTGAAATAAAACAGTCTAAGCAGCAAAAAGGAAAAAGAATACAGGAAAATGGGAAAATGAGCAAAGCCTAAGAGACCTGTGCAACACCACCAAACATATCAACATGCATACAGTGGGAAGCCAAGGAGAGGAGAGAGAAAAGAACATTAAAGAAATAACATCTTAAAATTTCCCTAATTTGATAATTTCCCTAATTTGATAAGATAACAATCTACACATTCACACAGCTCAACAAATTCCAAGAAGGATAAAAGCAAAAAGATGCACACTAAGACACATTACAATCAAACTGTTGAAAGCCAAAAAGACAATCTCGAAAACACAGTTAAAAAGACACAATTTATCAGCATTTCTCACCTAGCAAGATGGCTATAATGAAAAAGAAATGGAAAATACAAGTATTGGTGAGGATGGAGAAAGAGTGGAATCCTTGTAATTGCTGGTGGGCATGTAAAGTAGTTCAGCAACTGTGGAAATTTAATCAGCCGCAAAAAGTTAAACAGATGCATTCTCTTTGCTGTATTTTGGAAATTACTAAATGCCAATTACTATGTGACCCACGAATCTCATTCCTAAATATGACCAAAAGGACTGAAAACAGATACTCAAAAAATTGTACATACATGTTCACAACAGCATTATTCACAATAAGCAAAGATGAAACAATCCAAATATCCATCAAGAGATGAATGAATGAACAAGTGTGATATTCACATGTAATAGAATTTTATTCATCCATAAATGAATATGGATGAATAGCTATGCCTATAGAGTATGAATGGACACACAACATAAAAAGACCTAAATTGTGACCTAATTATCAGAACAGAAGAGGAAGTTAAAAACATAGGCTCTGCAATCCCAAATGAACGGTCTAATGTCACAATTATCGAAACTGGAAAAAGAAGAACAAATGAGGCCTAAGGTCAGCAGAAGGAGGGACATAATAAAGATCAGAGAAGAAATAAATAAAATTGAGAAGAATAAAACAATAGCAAAAATCAATGAAACCAAGAGCTGGTTCTTTGAGAAAATAAACAAAATAGATAAGCCTCTAGCCAGACTTATTAAGAGGAAAAGAGAGTCAACACAAATCAACAGTATCAGAAACGAGAAAGGAAAAATCACGACGGACCCCGCAGAAATACAAAGAATTATTAGAGACTACTATGAAAACCTATATGCTAACAAGCTGGGAAATCTAGGAGAAATGGAGAACTTCCTAGAAAAATACAACCTTCCAAGACTGACCCAAAAAGAAACAGAAAATCTAAACAGACCAATTACCACCAACGAAATTGAAGCGGTGATCAAAAAACTACCAAAGAACAAAACCCCCGGGCCAGATGGATTTACCTAGGAATTTTATCAGACATACAGGGAAGACATAATACCCATTCTCTTTAAAGTTTTCCAAGAAATAGAAGAGGAGGGGATACTCCCAAACTCATTCTATGAAGCTAACATCACCCTAATACAAAACCAGGCAAAGACACCACCAAAAAAGTAAACTACAGACCAATATCCCTGATGAACGTAGACACAAAAATACTCAACAAAATCTTAGCAAACCGAATTCAAAAATATATCAAAATCATCATACACCATGACCAAGTGGGATTCATCCCAGGGATGCAAGGATGGCACAACATTCGAAAGTCCATCAATATCATCCACCACATCAACAAAAAGAAAGACAAAAACCACATGATCATCTCCATAGATGCTGAAAAAGCATTTGACAAAGTTCAACATCCATTCATGATAAAAACTCTCAGTGAAATGGGCATAGAGGGCAAGTACCTCAACATAATAAAGGCCATCTATGAAAAACCCACAGCCAACATTACATTAAACAGCGAGAAGCTGAAAGCGTTTCCGCTGAGATTGGGAACTAGACAGGGATGCCCACTCTCCCCACTGTTATTTAACATAGTACTGGAGGTCCTAGCCACGGCAATCAGACAAAACAAAAAAATACAAGGAATCCAGATTGGCAAAGAAGAAGTTAAACTGTCACTATTTGCAGATGACATGATACTGTACATAAAAAACCCTAAAGACTCCAACCCAGTACTACTAGAACTGATATCGGAATACAGCAAAGTTGCAGGATACAAAATCAACACACAGAAATCTGTGGCTTTCCTATATACCAACAATGAACCAACAGAAAGAGAAATCAGGAAAACAACTCCATTCACAACTGCATAAAAAAAAATAAAATAAACCTAACCAAAGAAGTGAAAGATTTATATTCTGAAAACTACAAGTCACTCTTAAAAGAAATTAAAGGGGACACTAACAGATGGAAACGCATCCCATGCTCATGGCTAGGAAGAATTAATATCGTCAAAATGGCCATCCTGCCCAAAGCAATATACAGATTGGATGCAATCCCTATGAAACTACCAGCAACATTCTTCAATGAACTGGAACAAATAATTCAAAAATTCATATGGAAACACCAAAGACCCCGAATAGCCAAAGCAATCCTGAGAAAGAAGAATAATGTAGGGGGGATCTCACTCCCCAACTTCAAGCACTATTATAAAGCCATAGTAATCAAGACAATTTGGTACTGGCACAAGAACAGAGCCACAGACCAATGGAACAGACTAGACAATCCAGACATTAACCCAGACATATATGGTCAATTAATATTTGATAAATGAGCCATGGACATACAATGGCGAAATGACAGTCTCTTCAACAGATGGTGCTGGCAAAACTGGACAGCTACATGTAGGAGAATGAAACTGGACCATTGTCTAACCCCATATACAAAAGTAAACTCAAAATGGATCAAAGAACTGAATGTAAGTCACAAAACCATTAAACTCTTGGAAGAAAACATAGGCAAAAACCTCTTAGACATAAACATGAGTGACCTCTTCTTGAACATATCTCCCCGGGCAAGGAAAACAACAGCAAAAATGAACAAGTGGGACTATATTAAGCTGAAAAGCTTCTGTACAGCAAAGGACACCATCAATAGAACAAAAAGGAACCCTACAGTATGGGAGAATATATTTGAAAATGACACGTCCGATAAAGGCTTGACGTCCAGAATATATAAAGAGCTCACACGCCTCAACAAACAAAAAACAAATAACCCAATTAAAAAATGGGCAAAGGAACTGAACAGACGGTTCTCCAAAAAAGAAATACAGATGGCCAACAGACACATGAAAAGATGCTCCACATCGCTAATTATCAGAGAAATACAAATTAAAACTACAATGAGGTATCACCTCACACCAGTAAGGATGGCTGCCATCCAAAAGACAAACAACAACAAATGTTGGCGAGGCTTTGGAGAAAGGGGAACCCTTCTACATTGCTGGTGGGAATGTAAACTTGTTCAACCATTGTGGAAAGCAGTATGGAGGTACATCAAAATGCTCAAAACAGACATACCATTTGACCCAGGAATTGCACTCCTAGGAATTTACCCTAAGAATGCAGCAATCAAGTATGAGAAAGACCAATGTACCCCTGTGTTTATCGCAGCACTATTTACAATAGCCAAGAATTGGAAGCAACCTAAATGTCCATCGATAGATGAATGGATAAAGAAGATGTGGTACATATACACAATGGAATACTACTCAGCCATTAGAAAAGGACAAATCCAACCATTTGCAGCAACATGGATGGCGCTGGAGGGTATTATGCTCAGTGAAACAAGCCAAGCAGAGAAAGAGAAATACCAAATGATTTCACTCATCTGTGGAATATAAGAACAAAGGGAAAACTGAAGGAACAAAACAGCAACAGAATCACAGAACTCAAGAATGGACTAACAGGTACCAAAGGGAAAGGGACTGCGGAGGATGGGTGGGTAGGGAGGGATAAGGGGGTCAGAAAAAGAGGGGTATTAAGATTAGCATCCATAGCGGGGTGGGAGAAAGGGGAGGGCTGTACAACGCAGAGAAGACAAGTAGTGATTCTACAACAGTTTGCTACGCTGATGGACAGTGACTGTAAAGGAGTATATAGGGGGGACCTGGTATAGGGGAGAGCCTAGTAAACAAAGTATTCATCATGTAAGTGTAGATTAATGATTAAAAAAAAAAAAAAGCAGTGCCTGTGTGGTGACCTCCAGTGAGTTCTACACAATGATATAAAGGGCATATAAAAGTGTAGGCAAAGGGTCTGTTGGTGTTTATACAGAGGATCAAAGCCTAATTTGGCTACCCCGAAAATGAACTAAGATACGGTTTGAAAAAGAACTTCCAACATCAGCACTCTTGGGAAGACTCATGACAGAAGATTATCAGCAAAAAATCCCCAACAAAGATCCACGCACTGTCACAGGTGTAGCTGCACTCATCCCACCAGTTCCTGGACTTGCCATGGGAATGATGGAGGAGATATCTAAGCTGGCCTGTGCATACAGTAAAACAACAAATTTGACTGGATCTATACTGTTGGAACTCAACCAAGAATTAGGAGAAGTGCAAATTGTAGCACTCCAAAATCTTACAGCCACAGACTATTTATTGTTAAAAGAACATATGGGATGTGAACAATCCCCAGGAATGGGTTGTTCTAATTTATCTGAATTCTCTCAGACTGTTTAAATTCAGTTGGACAATATCCACCATATCATAGATAAGTTTTCACAAATGCCTAAGATGCCTAACTGGTTTTCTTGGTTTCACTGGAGATGGCTGGTAATTACAGGTATGCTTTGGTTAGGTAACTATATTCCTATTATGTTAATGTGTGTGCACAATTTAATTAGTAGTTTAAAACCTATCCATGCTGAAGTTACTCTACAAGTAGATATGTCAAAGAAATAATCAATCTTCCCAGGTTTTCTTCTGCCTGCTACTTCTGTAGCTTTTCTTCTTCCTACCTAATCACAACCTTTAAATAGAACTCGTGCCACATGTCGAATTTACCGAGTATCATAATTCTTCCAAGTGGTAAAGACACCTCAAGACAAATGCTGGGCATAGAAGCCACAGGGCATAAATATGCAAAGAAGTAAAAAGCTAACCTTTTCAAACAATAAGGCTTCTCTCTCACTTACCAACTTAACATTTCCCTGTATGGCCCTGGAAGATGACTGGTTAGCCAGAGATGGGTAAGATTCCTCAAGGGAGGAACAACCTAAGACAGGCACAGTCGCAGGGGGCCATCTGGTGAGAAAATGGGGAGCAGAAGAGGTGAGGCTTAGAACCTCCCCCCTCATGTTCTGAGAGAAATCTTCTGCATACGTGGATGTTTTATTGCCCTGGTCTAGCTTGGATTAACACATAGTCTACAGGCACACACCTGATCATCTACATTTGCTCTCTTACAACACTAAACTCTGTTTTCTACCTTTATCTCGTATCTACCTACCACTTCAGCATTTTATTAAAAATAATAATCATAAAGAGAGAAATGTGGTATCCACATATAAATCAAGTTTAAAAATCAGATGAATATTCATATTTGAACTGACTGTTTATAGTTCATAATGCATGAACAAAACCGAAAGCTTCTGTGATGACTGCCCTTGCACTGTTCACCATGTAACTTATTCACTATGTAAGAATTTGTACTCCATGTAAGAATTTGTTCGTTATGCATCAGAAGATTGGAGACTGATGAAAATTAGGCTTGGGGTGGATTAATGATTGTACATTGAGTATTGACCCCCCTATACAGAAATTTATTGTTGTTAACAACTATTTGATCAATAAATATGAGAGATGCCCTCACAAAAAATATATATATATATATATATATATATATATATATATATATATATATATATATATATATATAAACACACTTCCAATTGTAAAATAAATAAGTAACCGGGATGTAATGTATAGCATAAGGAGTATAGTCAAAATATTGTAACAACTTGGTATGGTGATAGCTGGTACCTAGAATTATCATGTATATAAATGTTGAATCACTGTGTTGTACACCTGAAACTAATGTAATGTAATACTGTGTGTCAACTACCCCTCAATAAAAAAAAATAATAATAAATAAATGAATAAATACATTTTAACAAAACAAACAAACAAACAAAAAAAAAAACATAGGCTCTGGCTGGCCTAGAAGAAAGCCAACCCCTGCTGTGAACTGCCTATGGAGCCTCCAGGAGTGAGAGTTAGCAGGAAAAGAAGAATTTCAGTCCTGGGCCCACATGGGATGTATTCTGTCAGCAATGAGTGTGTTTGCTGAGGACTCTGGGCCCATATGAGAAACTAACTCTGACTAACTTGATTTCAGCCTAAGAATCAGGCTGAGAAAACTACTCAGCTCCAGAAACCAGTCATTCCTTATGAAAAAAGGATTACTCTGATCCCAGAGGCTGGAGGCTGGAGCCAGGAGTGGTGAAGAATCCTCCCCAGCAGCAGGCCTGGACCCTACGCAATAGCTCTGAGTCCATACGGACTAGTGACTGTGATGGCCCTTGTTTCTCTCCTCTTCAGCAGGACAGTGGTCATCCTTTTTCTGCCCCTCTATTGTGAGGTGGGCAAGGGAAGATAAACCTCATCCAAGAAGCCTCATCTGATTCAGGCTCTGGGGGCTCTCAGGAGGGTGGATACTTTTTCACATGCAGGAATGTATGTGACCTGTGGCCAGAGGTCTGACTGTGGTGGGTTTAAACTGCTGGAAATTCTTTAGCAGCTCTCCTATGGAGCAGCGGTCTCCATGCTGCCCCCCTTGGCCCTGGTGGGCCTTTGTGGAAGAAGTCACAGGTCAGTTAGAGAAAGGCCAGCTCTGCAGGCTTCTCTTGGCATTCTCTCTCCTGCATCCACTGGAGAAACCCCCAACATGTGGTCAGCAGGCACAGAATAAACACAGCCCAGCTGAAACACACCAGCCGTGCCTTCTTGAGAAAAATCAATGGTTGATATTTCTTTAAGAGAGAAATCAACCATGGAGTGATTAAACAATTGAACAGTCACCTAAGAGGATTTCCAGAAAGGTACAGCAATGCCATCAAAGGGGAGGATATGGTTTTTAAAACTCTTGAACTGGATTCAAGTCTTTCAGCTGACATGGCCCTCAAACTGTTAACAAAATTTGGGGGAACTAAAAGGAATACACTGAGATGCATTCTGGTGAGCTTTCTGAGCTCTGTGAGTACAGAGAATGTGCTTTGCCTAATTGCTCCATTAGGAACTAAGATTCAGATTACTGTTATTCTTTCCTTCCAAGTACCTACTTCTAACACCTCTTTATGGATAGGTTTTGTTTTCTGAAGCACACCGTTCATTGATTCTTTGGATAGCATTCCTTTGCGGCAATGTCCTTTAGAACTTTGAGTCTTTCACTTCATGATGTGGGGGGGAAAGGCTCAATTACTGGTAGAAAAACAGACCAGGAAGAAATAAAAAAGTGGAAAAATGAATTTCCCCCCCCCACCCTGCCCACTGAAGGCACCCTGTCATGGCCACCAAGTTTTACACAGAAATGCCAGGAGATTGACTCTGCCCAGAATCCAATGAACAGAGTCAAATCCTTTCTGCATATCGCCTGCCTCCTCACTCCTCACAGCTTTTCCTCAGGACTGGGCCTAGAGACAGGCAGTGGACACGGCCCCACTGTCAGCTCTCCCAATCTCTCTCTCTGACTTCTCCCAGCAAGCTATGGGTCCAGAAAGACTGGCTTTCCTCTCCCTTTATTCTACTTCTTTATTCTTTCTCCTAGGGCTATGGTTAAACTACAGTTGACATTAGCAGATCTTACTCTGAAGATCTTATTTAGAGTTAAGAAACTCTCTGTTTGATTTTCAAAACAGTTGCTTTATTAAAGTGGTTAAAATAGAAATAACTCATTTTAGTCTACAAATAAGAGAACTCCTAACTAAATGTGTATTAAACAACTAAAAAATTTGTTATTTCCCATAACAAGAAATGAGGATGAATGACTGTGAATTCAGAACTCAACCATGACCAGAAGTGTAGGCGTGATCCTTCTGAGGGAGGATGTCATGTTCTTTCTCACTTATCACCTCTTTACAACAGGGCCACACAGATTTTTTTCATGGGATTCTCACCCAGCAACCTGCAGAGTCCCTTCCTGTGGAATGTCCCCCTTGCGTAAATCCTCTTGCTTGTTTCTAGAAAAACATTGATACATAGGGCTCACTGTTTCCCACTCCATGAATGCGGGCATCTTCAACAACTGTGAATGACTTCCCACTCTTCCCCAACTCTAAGTAGGCTCATGGTTCCACATTTCATCCTAAATGGTATTTAATCCCACCCAGCACATTGTCTCACCTAATACACAGGAGATAGGCTTATGTCATACTTCTTTCCTTACCTCCCATCACCAAATGTTTTCCTATTGGGAAAACTAACATGACTTGTAGACTGGTGCCCAGGAGAAATCAATAAAAGCCTGGTTATTAGGGATCACAGAAATGTCAATGGGTCACTAACACCTACTGATACTAATTAACTGTATTCTCACTGAGAAGAAACATACATTTCTGTGTTGGAAATAATTACACTACAAAGCACAAATAAAAATTATTGTTTCTACAAATGCTGCCACACACCCTAGAACAGTATAGATGGGTCAGAAAAATATTGCACAAACCACAGCAATATCTCCTTATATTTTCCTTCCACTTTCTGCCTTTCTTTTCCCCTTATCTAATTCCTCTGTCTCTAGTTATTCCAATTCTTTGGACACTATTCTTACCAAATCACTAAATTATATTGTAACTGAAGGAGATACTTCTGAAAGGACTGACATTCACAATGTCTCTCTTGGGTGAGTTTGTTTCTCAAAGATCTTGGTATATCTCACCATTTTATTCACCATGTTTATGATATTTCCCATTTCCCACCATGGAAACCAAATATGTCCATGTCTTGCCCATTCCATTCCCACCCATGCCCCTAACAGAGTACACCAATGAACATGCTTTCCTGCCCTTAGGGAATGTTAAGGTCAGCCAGTCTCCTCCACTTGACAGATTTGATAAAGTATTTGATGATGTTAGCCGGTGAGTGGGTCAAGAATTAAAGGGAGAATGATAAGAATAAGAATGACTTAGCAGAACTGCTACATGTAATTCTGAAAAAGACCTCTATTACAAGTAAGCTAAGATGGCTAAGGGCAGAGATTAAAAGAAACATTAATGAATATGGTGCATCAGTGAATAGGACATTAGCAAATGAGTTTTGAACATCTTTTCTTCTTTGTGTTTTCAGTCTTTAAGATGGTTATAATTGCTCTGGGCCCTTCAGATAAAAAGGAAGTTTCAATCAATAAAGTCAAAAGGCCTAAATTCTATCTGATTTTCTATCTGATTCTTTTCAGGGAACAACTCACTTACTCCAAACAGGCTCACAAGCATTCTACAAAATGCCACCCAGTTACCAATCGCTGGTATATTCCTTGACTCAAAACTCATTCATGTATGTTCATTTTTCACTAAACAAGGAAACATGTACATTCCTAGTTAAAACTGAGCATAAAACTCCCAGGTTTGCTTGTTAAGTACACCTGGCAATTGTCATTCACTGACTTAGAAACAGTGGTTTAACCAGCACTAGTAAAATGATGAAACTAGTACCAAAAATATATTAAAAATCTACCTCTATCACATATATGCATACTCTACTGCCTCCATAAATCTCACAGTATTCTTCTTTTACCCTCTCTTGTTCCTCTTTCTCTCCTGTTGCTTTCCTTTCATTTCCTTTTCATAATTTTTATTATAAATACAGTGCCAATGTAGAAAAATACAGAATAAGATAGTCAACCCTTTTTGTATTGAAATTACCTAAAATGTCATTATCCAAATTGATCTTCTTGAGATATTGATGTATGTACTTATAAATTTTCACAGTGTCTCTCTCTCTATATATATAAAGAGCTCATCACAAAAGACATATTCTTTTGTAACTAATTTTGTCACAATAATTTAGTGGACACGTGCACAAGTCTAACCTTGCATAAATTATAACGGCCACATTCATTTTGGCATGAATCTTATCATATTTTCCTTTCTGCATATAATCTCATAGCTTATTATCTCCTTTAAATGCACCTCCAATTTTCACTAAGATTAGATAAGGAATGAATCCAAAAATATTTAGAAGTGTTCAACTCTTTTATTTATTTGTAGTGGTAATATACATTCTCTCTAAAAAAGGTTTTTAGTAGCAATATTACTCACCTTCAAACAGCATTTTAGCAGAGGTAAGCTTCAAATATTTGAAGACAAGCAACCTTTATTGTTATTATCCTCTGGGGCTCTGTAGTACTTAAATGATCTTAGTGTATCATGATTAAAGATTTTGTTTCAGTGAAGACACCATTACTTCTCAGTTTGAATTACCAGTCATTAACCCTAAAACAGAGATAAAAACACATCTTGAATTAGGATTAAAAATGGTGGCATGAGAGGAGTGACAGAGGCTTCCTCCTAAAACCATAAACAATTAGAAAATATAGTTGGTACAACTAATCCTGAAAGAGCAACAGGAAAGAGGACGGTGCCAGACTGCATATACCTGGAGAAAAGAACAGACCTCATGGAACAGGGTAACTTACCAAAGCTGTGGCCCGGAGGGACCCAGACCCTTCCCCTACCCCACCACACCGGCGGGAGGAAGAGAAACAAAACAGGGAGGAAGTGGAAGGTGTGGGACTGCTGAATACCTAGATCTGGAGATCTGCTCTGGGAGCACAAACCTACATTTCATGGTGCTTTCATAATACTCACATGATTATGGGGTTGGAAAGCTATTACAGGCAGAATTCCTGGAGAGACTGACATTCCAGCTGCTTATGGAAAGCAGAGATCCATATCTGGCTGCTCTGAGACAAAAGCTTATACCTGTTTGCTCGGCCCACTAGTTAAGGCAGTGGAGACAGGCACAGCAGTCGGGAAGCAGAAAACAGCTCTTTCCTCTCCCCAGGCACTAATAACTCTCCCCTGCAACCCCTGACATTGCTTCAGGGGCTGAGAAGCTCCAGAGTAGAGCTTCTGGACACTAGAGGGTGAAATATACAAATATGAAATGCCAAAGGAACATGGTCCAGAGTAAAATTAATATAGCTCAGGAGAAAGACTTAAATGACATGGAACTTATGACTCTTCCTGAAAGGGAGTTCAGAATAAAAATCATCAACATGCTAATGGAGGTATGGAAAGATATCCAAGAACTCAGGAATAAATTCAGGTGGGAGATCCAATCATTGAAGAGCATGATGGAGGGTATTAAAAGCATGTTGGATATGGTGGAGGAGATGATAAATGAAATAGAAATTAGAGAACAGGAATACAAAGAAGCTGAGGCACAGAGAGAAAAAAGCATCTCTAAAAATGAAAGAATATTGAGAGAACAGTGTGACCAATCCAAACAGAACAATATTTGCATTATAGGGATACCAGAAGAAGAAGAGAGAGAGAAAGGGATAGAAAGTGTCTTTGAGGAGGTAGTTGCTGAAAACTTCCCCAATCTGGGGAAGGAGATAGTCTCTCAGGCCATGGAGATCCACAGATCTCCCAACACAAGGCACCCAAGGAAGACAACACCAAGACATATAGTAATAAAATTGGCAAAGATCAAGGATAAGGACAGACTATTAAAAGAAGCCAAAGAGAGAAATAAGATCACATACAAAGGAAAGCCCATCAGGCTAACATCAGACTTCTCAACAGAACCTTACAGGCCAGAAGGGAGTGGCATGATGTATTTAACACCATGAAGCAGAAGGGCCTGGAACCAAGATTAATTTATCTGGCAAGATTATCATTTAAATTTGAAAGGGGGATTAAACAATTTCCAGAAAAGCAAAAGCTGCAAGAATTTACCTCCCACTAACCATCTCGACAGTCTATTTTGGAGGGACTGCTATAGATGGAAGTGTTCCTAAGGTTTAATATCTGTTACCATAGAAAATAAAACCACAGTAAAGAAAATAGAACAGCTAATTACTAAGCAAATGCAAAATTAAATTAACTATCCCCAAAGTCAATCAAGGGATAGATAAAGAATACAGAATATGATACCAAATATATAAAGAATGGAGCAGAAAGAAAAAGGAGGAGAAAAAGAAAAGAACCTTTAGATTGTTTTTCTAACAGAATATTCAGTAAGTTAAGTTAGACTCTTAGATAGTAAGGAAATTACCTTGAACCTTTGGTAACCACGAACCTAAAGCCTGTAATGGCAATAAGTGCATTTCTATCGATAATCACCCAAAATGTAAATGGACTTAAAGCACCAATCAAAAGATATGGAGCCACTGAATGGATAAAAAAAAACAAGACCCATCTATATGCTGCCTACTCACTTTAAACTAAAAAAAAACAAGACCCATCTATATGCTGCCTACTCACTTTAAACTCAAAGACAGACATAGACTAAAAGTGAAGAGATGGAAAAAGATATTTCATGCAACTAAAAGAGAGAAAAAAGCAGGAGTTGCAGTACTTGTATCAGACAAAATAGACTTCAAAACTTCACAGAAAGTCACAAGAGACAAAGAAGGACATTACATAATGATAAAGGGGTCAATCCAACAAGAAGATATAACCATTATAAATATCTATGCTCCCAACCCTGGAGCACCCACATATGTGAAACAAATACTAACTGAATTAAAAGTGGAAATAGAATGCAATGCATTCATTCTAGGAGACTTCAACACTCCACTCACTCTGAAGGACAGATCAACCAGACAGAAAATAAGTAATGAGACAGAGGCACTGAGCAACACAATAGAACAGATGGACCTAACAGACATCTACAGAACTCTACACCCAATTGTACCAACCAGTTTCTCAGATCACAAAGGCATGAAACTAGAAATAAATTATGCAAAGAAAATGAAAAATCCCACAAACACATGGAGACTTCACAACATGCTCCTAAATAATCAATGGACCAATGACCAAATAAAAACAGAGATCAAGCAATATATGGAGACAAATGACAACAACATTTCAACACCACAAAATCTGTGGGACGCAGTCAAGGCTGTGCTAAGAGGAAAGCATATTGCAATACAGGCCTACCTCAAGAAAGAAAAACAATCCCATATAAGCAGTCTAAACTCACAATTAATGACTCTAGAAAAAGAACAACATCTGAGGTCCAAAGTCAGGAGAAGGAGGGACATAATAAATATTAGAGCAGAAATAAATAAAATGGAGAAGAATAAAACAATAGAAAAAATCAATGAAAGCAAGAGCAGGTTCTTTGAGAAAATAAACAAAATAGATAAACCCCTAGCCAGACTTATCAAGAAAAAAAGAGAGTCTACACACATAAACAGAATCAGAAATGAGAAAGGAAAAATCAGTATGGACACCATAGGAATACAAAGAATTATTAGAGAATACTATGGAAAAATTATATGTTAACAAACTGGATAACCTAGAAGAAATGGACAACTTTCTAGAAAACTACAACCTTCCAAGGCTGACCAAGGAAGAAACAGAAAATCTGAACAGACCAATTCCCAGCAACGAAATTGAACTGGTAATCAAAAACCTAAGAACAAAACACCTGGACTAGATGGCTTCACTGCTGAATTTTATCAAACATTTAGTGAAGACCTAATACCCATTTTCCTTAAAGTTTTCCAAAAAACAGAAGAGGAGGGAATACTTCCAAACTCATTCTATGAGGCTAGCATCACTCGAATACCAAAACCAGGCAAAGACACCACAAAAAAAGAAAATTACAGACCAATATCCCTGATGAACATAGATGCAAAAATACTCAACAAAATATTAGCAAACTGAATTCAAAAATACATCAAAAAGATCATCCATCCTGATCAAGTAGGATTTATTCCAGGGATGCAAGGATGGCACAACATTCAAAAATCCATCAACATCATCCACCACATCAGCAAAAAGAAGGACAATAACCACATGATCATCTCCATAGATGCTGAAAAAGCATTTGACAAAATTCAACATCCATTCATGATAAAAACTCTCAATAGAATGGGTATAGAGGGGAAGTACCTGAACATAATAAAGACCATATATGATAAATCCACAGCCAACATCATACTTAACAGCAAGAAGCTGAAAGCTTTTCGTTTAAGATCGGGAACAAGACAAGGATACCCACTCTCCCCACTTTTATTCAACATAGTACTGGAGGTCCTAGCCACTGCAATCAGACAACACAAAGAAATAAAAGGCATCCAGATTGGCAATGAAGAAGTTAAACTGTCCCTGTTTGCAGATCACATGATATCGTACGTAAAAATCCCTAAAGAATCCACTCCAAAACCACTAGATCTAATATCTGAATAATATCCTGCAAAGTTGCAGGATACAAAATTAATACACAGAAATCTGTTGCATTCCTGTACACTAACAATGAACTAGCAGAAAGAGAAATCAGGAAAACAATTCCATTCACAATTGCATCTAAAAGAATAAAATACCTAGGAATAAACCTAATCAAGGAAGTGAAAGACCTATACTCTGAAAACTACAAGACACTCATGAGAGAAATTAAAGCAGATACCAATAAATGGAAACACATACCGTGCACATGGATAGGAAGAATTAATATTGTCAAAATGTCCATCCTGCCTAAAGCAATCTATAGATTCAATGCAATTCCTATCAAAATACCATCAGCATTCTTCAATGAACTAGAGAAAATCATCCTAAAATTCATATGGAACCAAAAAGACCTCAAATAGCCAAAGCAATCATGAGAAGGAAGAATAAAGCAGGGAGAATTATGCTCCTCAACTTCAAGCTGTACTACAAAGCCACAGTAATCAAGACAATTTGGTACTGGCATAAGAACAGAATCATAAACCAATGGAATAGACTAGAGAGCCCTGATATAAACCCAACCATATATGGTCAAGTAATATATGATAAAGGAGCCATGGACCTACAATGGGAAAATGACAGCCTCTTCAACAGCTGCTGTTGGCAAAACTGGACAGCTACATGCGAGAGAATGAAACTGGACTATTGTTTAATCCCATACATAAAAGTAAACTTGAAATGGATTAAAGACTTGAATGTAAGTCATGAAACCATTAAACTCTTAGAAGACAACATAGGCAAACATCTCCTGAATAGAAGCATGAGCAACTTCTTCCTGAACCCATCTCCTCAAGAAAGGGAAACAAAAGCAAAAATGAACTCATGGGACTACATCAAACTCAAAAGTTTTTGTACGGCAAAGGACATCATTAACAAAACAAAAAGGCATCCTACAGTATGGGAGAATATATTTGTAAATGACATATCTGACAAGGGGTTAACATCCAAAATATATAAAGAACTTACACACCTCAACACCCAAAAAGCAAATAACCTGATTAACAAATGGGCAGAGAATATGAACAGACAGTTCTCCAAAGAAGACATTCAGATGGCCAACAGACACATGAGAAGATGCTCCACATCACTAATCATCAGGTAAATGCAAATTAAAACCACAATGAGGTATCACCTCACACCAGTAAGGATGACCAGCATCGAAAAGACTAAGAACAACAAATGCTGGTGGGGATGTGGAGAAAGGGGAACCCTCCTACACTGCTGGTGAGAATGTAAGCTAGTTCAACCATTGTGGAAAGCAATATGGAGGTTCCTCAAAAAACTCAAAATAGAAATACCATTTGACCCGGGAATCCCACCCCTTGGACTATATCCAAAGAATATAACTTCTCAGATTCAAAAAGACATATGCACCCCTATGTTTATCACAGCACTTTTTACAATAGCCACGATATGGAAGCAACCTAAGTGTCCATCTGTAGATGAATGGATAGAGAAGATGTGGTGCATATATACAATGGAATACTATTCATCCATAAGAAAGAAACAAATTCTACCACTTGCAACAACATGGATGGAGCTGGAGGACATTATGCTCAGTGAAATAAGCCAGGTGGAGAAAGACAAATGCCAAATGATTTCCCTCATTCCTGAAGTATGACAGTGAAGCAAAACTGAAGGAACAAAATGGCAGCAGACTCACAGACTCCAAGAATGAACTAGTGGTTACCAAAGGGGAGGGGAGTTGGAGGGCAGGTGGGGAGGGAGGGAGAAGGGGACTGAGGGGTATTTTAGTACACATGGTGTGGGGGATCATGGGGAGAACAGTGTATCACAGAGAAGGGATATAGTGGATATCTGGTAACTTGCTGCACTGATGGAAAGTGACTGCATTGGGGTATGGGTGGTGACTTGATGTTGTGGGTGAATGTTGTAACCACATCGTTTTTTCATGTGAAACCTTCATTAGAGTATATATCAATCACACCCTTAATAAAAATTTTTTAAAAAGCACATCTCTCTCAACCCTGGCAATGTACTAAAAAGCTCTCTTTTTTAGTCTCCTGACACTCTATCTTTTTGGGGCTTGGGGTTTCACTGATTTAAAGTCTATGTTAGTTTTCCAAGTGACTGGTTGCAATCACAAGTATTGGAAACTATCAGAGGAGTAAGTCTTCATTTTTTTTTTAAATAATTATTTTTTATTGAAGGGTAGTTGACGCATAGTATTACATTACATTAGTTTCAAGTGTACAACATAGAGGTAGACCATTTATATACATAATTCTAGGTTCCAGCTATCACCCTACCAAGCTGTTACAATATCTTGACTATATTCCTTATGCTATACATTACATCCCGGTTACTTATTTATTTTACCATTGGAAGTCTGTCCTTTTTTTTTTTTTTTTTTTTTTTTTGTGAGGGCATCTCTCATATTTATTGATCAAATGGTTGTTAACGACAATAAAATTCTGTATAGGGGAGTCAGTGCTCAATGCACAATCATTAATCCACCCCAAGCCTAATTTTCGTCAGTCTCCAATCTTCTGAGGCATAACAAACAAGTTCTTACATGTAGAACAAATTCTTACATAGTGAATAAGTTACATAGTGAACAGTACAAGGGCAGTCATCACAGAAACTTTCAGTTTTGCTCATGCATTATGAACTCTAAACAGTCAGTTCAAATATGAATACTCATTTGGTTTTTATACTTGATTTATATGTGGATACCACATTTCTCTCTTTATTATTATTATTTTTAATAAAATGCTGAAGTGGTAGGTAGATGCAAGATAAAGGTAGAAAACAGTTTAGTGTTGTAAGAGAGCAAATGTAGATGATCAGGTGTGTGCCTGTAGACTATGTGTTAATCCAAGCTAGACCAGGGCAATAAAACATCCACATATGCAGAAGATTTCTCTCAGAACAGGGGGGGTGAGGTTCTAAGCCTCACCTCTGTTGATCCCCAATTTCTCACCTGATGGCACCCCTGCGACTGTGCCTGTCTTAGGTTGTTCCTCCCTTGAGGAATCTTACCCGTCTCTGGCTAACCAGTCATCTTCCGGGGCCATACAGGGAAATGTGAAGTTGGTAAGTGAGAGGGAAGCCTTATTGTTTGAAAAGGTTAGCTTTTTACTTCTTTGCATATTTATACCCTGTGGCTTCTATGCCCTGCATTTGTCTTGAGGTATCTTTACCACTTGGAGGAGTTATGATACTCGGTAAATTTGATATGAGGCACGAATTCTATTTAAGGGTTGTAATTAGGAAGAAAGAAGAAAAGCTATAGAAGTAGCAGGCGGAAGAAAACATGGGAAGATTGATTATTTCTTTGACAAATCTTCTTGTAGAGTAACTTCAGCATATATAGGTTTTAAGCTACTACTTAAATTGCGCACACACATTAACATAATAGGAGTATAGTTACATAACCAAAGCATATCTGTAATTACCAGCCATCTCCAGTGAAACCAAGAAAATCATTAAGGCAACTTAGGCATTTGTGAAAACTTATCTATGATATGGTGGATATTGTCCAACTGAACTTGAACAGTCTGAGAGAAATCAGACAAATTAAAACAACCCATTCCTGGGGACTGTTCACATGCCATATGTTCTTTTAACAGTAAATAGTCTGTAGTTGTAAGAGTTTGGAGCGCTACAATTTGCACTTCTCCAAATTCTTGGTTGAGTTCCAACAGTATAGATCCAGTCAAATTTGTTGTTTTACTGTATGCACAGGCCAGCTTAGATATCTCCTTCCTCATTCCCATGGCAAGTCCAGGAACTGGTGGGATGAGTGCATCTACAGCTGTAGCAGTGCGTGGATCTTTGTTGGGGTTTTTTGATGATCATCTTCTGGCATGAGTCTTCCAGAGAGTGCAGATGTTGGAAGTTCTTTTTCATATCGTACCTTAGTTCATTTTCGGGGTAGCCCAATTAGGCTTTGATCCTCTGTATAAACACAAACAGACCCTTTGCCTACACTTTTATATGCCCTTTATACCCTTGTGTAGAACTCGTTGGAGGTTACCACACAGGAACTGCCCTTTTTTTTTTTTTTTTTGCTTTGTTTTTGGTATCACTAATCTACACTTACATGACGAATATTATGTTTACTAGGCTCTCCCCTATACCAGGTCCCCCCTATAAACCCCTTTACAGTCACTGTCCATCAGCATAGCAAAATATTGTAGAATCACTACTTGCCTTCTCTGTGTTGTACAGCACTCCCTTTTCTCCTACCCCCCCATGCATGTTAATCTTAATACCCCGCTACTTCTCCCCCCCTTATCCCTCCCTACCCACCCATCCTCCCCAGTCCCTTTCCCTTTGGTACCTGTTAGTCCATTGTTGAGTTCTGTGATTCTGGTGCTGTTTTGTTCCTTCAGTTTTTCCTTTGTTCTTATATTCCACAGATAAGTGAAATCATTTGGTATTTCTCTTTCTCCGCTTGGCTTGTTTCACTGAGCATAATACCCTCCAGCTCCATCCATGATGCTGCAAATGATTGGATTTGCCCTTTTCTTATGGCTGAGTAGTATTCCATTGTGTATATGTACCACATCTTCTTTATCCATTCATCTATCGATGGACATTTAGGTTGCTTCCAATTCTTGGCTATTGTAAATAGTGCTGCAATAAACATAGGGGTGCATCTGTCTTTCTCAAACTTGATTGCTGCGTTCTTAGGGTAAATTCCTAGGAGTGGAATTCCTGGGTCAAATGGTAAGTCTGTTTTGAGCATTTTGATATACCTCCATACTGCTTTCCACAATGGTTGAACTAACTTACATTCCCACCAGCAGTGTAGGAGGGTTCCCCTTTCTCCACAGCCTCACCAACATTTGTTGTTGTTTGTCTTTTGGATGGCAGCCATCCTTACTGGTGTGAGGTGATACCTCATTGTAGTTTTAATTTGCATTTCTCTGATAATTAGCGATGTGGAGCATCTTTTCATGTGTCTGTTGGCCATCTGTATTTCTTTTTTGGAGAACTGTCTGTTCAGTTCCTCTGCCCATTTTTTAATTGGGTTATTTGTTTTTTGTTTGTTGAGGCGTGTGAGCTCCTTATATATTCTGGACGTCAAGCCTTTATCGGACGTGTCATTTTCAAATATATTCTCCCATACTGTAGGGATCCTTCTTGTTCTATTGATGGTGTCTTTTGCTGTACAGAAGCTTTTCAGCTTAATATAGTCCCACTTACTCATTTTTGCTGTTGTTTTCCTTGCCCGGGGAGATATGTTCAAGAAGAGGTCACTCATGTTTATGTCTAAGAGGTTTTCGCCTATGTTTTCTTCCAAGAGTTTAATGGTTTCATGGCTTACATTCAGGTCTTTGATCCATTTTGAGTTTACTTTTGTATATGGGGTTAGACAATGGTTCAGTTTCATTCTCCTACATGTAGCTGTCCAGTTTTGCCAGCACCACCTGTTGAAGAGACTGTCATTTCGCCATTGTATGTCCATGGCTCCTTTATCAAATATTAATTGACCATATATGTCTGGGTTAATGTCTGGATTCTCTAGTCTGTTCCATTGGTCTGTGGCTCTGCTCTTGTGCCAGTACCAAATTGTCTTGATTACTATGGCTTTATAGTAGAGCTTGAAGTTGGGGAGAGAGATCCCCCCTACTTTATTCTTCTTTCTCAGGATTGTTTTAGCTATTCGGGGTCTTTGGTGTTTCCATATGAATTTTTGAATTATTTGTTCCAGTTCATTGAAGAATGTTGCTGGTAGTTTCATAGGGATTGCATCAAATCTGTATATTGCTTTGGGCAGGATGGCCATTTTAACGATATTAATTCTTCCTAGCCACAAGCATGGGATGAGTTTCCATCTGTTAGTGTCCCCTTTAATTTCTCTTAAGAGTGACTTGTAGTTTTCAGAGTATAAGTCTTTCACTTCTTTGGTTAGGTTTATTCCTAGGTATTTTATTTTTTTTGATGCAATTGTGAATGGAGTTGTTTTCCTGATTTCTCTCTCTGTTGGTTCATTGTTAGTATATAGGAAAGCCACAGATTTCTGTGTGTTGATTTTGTATCCTGCAACTTTGCTGTATTCCGATATCAGTTCTAGTAGTTTTGGGGTGGAGTCTTTAGGGTTTTTTATGTACAGTATCATGTCATCTGCAAATAGTGACAGTTTAACTTCTTCTTTACCAATCTGGATTCCTTGTATTTCTTTATTTTGTCTGATTGCTGTGGCTAGGACCTCCAGTACTATGTTAAATAACAGTGGAGAGAGTGGGCATCCCTGTCTAGTTCCCGATCTCAGCGGAAATGCTTTCAGCTTCTCGCTGTTCAATATAATGTTGGCTGTGGGTTTATCATAGATGGCCTTTATTATGTTGAGGTACTTGCCCTCTATTCCCATTTTGCTGAGAGTTTTTAACATGAATGGATGTTGAACTTTGTCAAATGCTTTTTCAGCATCTATGGAGATGATCATGTGGTTTTTGTCTTTCTTTTTGTTGATGTGGTGGATGATGTTGATGGACTTTCGAATGTTGTGCCATCCTTGCATCCCTGGGATGAATCCCACTTGGTCATGGTGTATGATCCTTTTGATGTATTTTTGAATTCGGTTTGCTAATATTTTATTGAGTATTTTTGCATCTACATTCATCATGGATATTGGTCTGTAGTTTTCTTTTTTGGTGGGGTCTTTGCCTGGTTTTGGTATTAGGGTAATGTTAGCTTCATAGAATGAGTTTGGGAGTATCCCCTCCTCCTCTAATTTTTGGAAAACTTTAAGGAGAATGGGTATTATGTCTTCCCTGTATGTCTGATAAAATTCTCAGGTAAATCCATCTGGCCCGGGGGTTTTTTTCTTTGGTAGTTTTTTGATTACCGCTTCAATTTCGTTGCTGGTAATTGGTCTGTTTCGATTTTCTGTTTCTTCCTGGGTCAATCTTGGTAGGTTATATTTTTCTAGGAAGTTGTCCATTTCTCCTAGGTTTCCCAGCTTGTTAGCATATAGGTTTTCATAGTATTCTCCAATAATTCTTTGCATTTCCGTGGGGTCCGTCGTGATTTTTCCTTTCTCGTTTCTGATACTGTTGATTTGTGTTGACTCTCTTTTCTTCTTAGTAAGTCTGGCTAGAGGCTTATCTATTTTGTTTATTTTCTCGAAGAACCAGCTCTTGGTTTCATTGATTTTTGCTATTGTTTTATTCTTCTCAATTTTATTTATTTCTTCTCTGATCTTTATTATGTCCCTCCTTCTGCTGACCTTAGGCCTCATCTGTTCTTCTTTTTCCAATTTCGATAATTGTGACATTAGACCATTCATTTGGGATTGCTCTTCCTTTTTTAAATATGCTTGGATTGCTATATACTTTCCTCTTAAGACTGCTTTTGCTGTGTCCCACAGAAGTTGGGGCTTAGTGTTGTTGTTGTCATTTGTTTCCATATATTGCTGGATCTCCATTTTGATTTGGTCATTGATCCATTGATTATTTAAGAGCGTGTTGTTAAGCCTCCATGTGTTTGTGAGCCTCTTTGCTTTCTTTGTACAGTTTATTTCTAGTTTTATGCCTTTATGGTCTGAAAAGTTGGTTGGTAGGATTTCAATCTTTTGGAATTTTCTCAGGCTCTTTTTGTGGCCTAGTATGTGGTCTATTCTGGAGAATGTTCCATGTGCACTTGAGAAGAATGTATATCCCGCTGCTTTTGGATGTAGAGTTCTATAGATGTCTATTAGGTCCATCTGCTCTACTGTGTTGTTCAGTGCTTCTGTGTCCTTACTTATTTTCTGCCCAGTGGATCTATCCTTTGGGGTGAGTGGTGTGTTGAAGTCTCCTAGAATGAATGCATTGCAGTCTATATCCCCCTTTATTTCTGTTAGTATTTGTTTCACATATGCTGGTGCTCCTGTGTTGGGTGCATATATATTTAGAATGGTTATATCCTCTTGTTTGACTGAGCCCTTTATCATTCTGTAGTGTCCTTCTTTATCTGTTACTTTCTTTGTTTTGAAGTCTATTTTGTCTGATATTAGTACTGCAACCCCTGCTTTCTTCTCACTGTTGTTTGCTTGGAATATGTTTTTCCATCCCTTGACTTTTAGTCTGTACATGTCTTTGGGTTTGAGGTGAGTTTCTTGTAAGCAGCATGTAGATGGGTCTTGCTTTTTTATCCGTTCTGTTACTCTGTGTCTTTTGATTGGTGCATTCAATCCATTAACATTTAGGGTGACTATTGAAAGATATGTACTTATTGCCATCGCAGGCTTTAAATTCGTGGTTACCAAAGGTTCAAGGTTAGCCTCTTTAGTATCTTACTGCCTAACTTAGCTCGCTTATTGAGCTGTTATATACACTATCTGGAGATTCTTTTCTTCTCTCCCTTCTTGTTCCTCCTCCTCGATTCTTCATATGTTGGGTGTTTTGTGCTGTGCTCTTTCTAGGAGTGCTCCCATCTAGAGCAGTCCCTGTAAGATGTTCTGTAGAGGTGGTTTGTGGAAAGCAAATTCCCTCAGCTTTTGTTTGTCTGGGAATTGTTTAATCCCACCGTCATATTTGAATGATAGTCGTGCTAGATACAGTATCCTTGGTTTTAGGCCCTTCTGTTTCATTGTATTAAATATATCATGCCATTCTCTTCTGGTCTGTAGGGTTTCTGTTGAGAAATCTGACGTTAGCCTGATGGGTTTCCCTTTATAGGTGACCTTTTTCTCTCTAGCTGCCTTGAAAACGCTTTCCTTGTCCTTGATCTTTGCCATTTTAATTATTATGTGTCTTGGTGTTGCCCTTCTTGGATCCTTTCTGTTGGGGGTTCTGTGTATTTCCGTGGACTGTTCGATTACTTCCTCCCCCAGTGTGGGGAAGTTTTCAGCAATTATTTCTTCTAAGATACTTTCCATCTCTTTTCCTCTCTCTTCTTCTTCTGGGACCCCTATAATACGGATATTGTTCCTTTTGGATTGGTCACACAGTTCTCTTAATATTGTTTCATTCCTGGAGATCCTTTTGTCTCTCTCTATGTCAGCTTCTATGCGTTCCTGTTCTCTGATTTCAATTCCATCAATGGCCTCTTGCATTCTATCCATTCTGCTTATAAACCCTTCCAGAGTTTGTTTCATTTCTGCGATCTCCTTTCTGGCATCTGTGATCTCCTTCCGGACTTCATCCCATTTCTCTTGCGTATTTCTCTGCATCTCTGTCAGCATCTTTATTTTTCTTATTTTGAATTTTTTTCAGGGAGACTGGTTAGGTCTGTCTCCTTCTCTGGTGTTGTCTCTGTGATCTTTGTCTGCCTGTAGCTTTGCCTTTTCATGGTGATAGGAATAGTCTGCAGAACTGGGACGAGTGACGGCTGGAAGAACTTCCCTTCTTGTTGGTTTGTGGCCCTCCTCTCCTGGGAGAACAGCGGCCTCTAGTGGCTTGTGCTGCGCAGCTGCACGCAGACAGGGTTTCTGCTTCCTGCCCGGCTGCTATGGAGTTAATCTCCGCTGTTGCTGTGGGCGTGGCCTGGCTCGGGCAGCTACTCCAAAATGGTGGAATCGCGTTGGAGCAGGAGCTTCTGGGAGGCTATTTATCTCCGTAAGGGGCCTCCCTGCTCCCTGCAGCCCAGGGGTTAGGGTGCCCAGAGATCCCGGATTCCCTACCTCTGGATTAAGTGACCCGCCCTGCCCCTTTAAGACTTCCAAAAAGCACCCGCCAAAACAAATCAATGCCCACCAAAAAAAAAGAAAAAAAAATTTTTTTAATTAAAAAAAAAAAATGTTTTTAATTAAAAAAAAAGGTGGTCGTTCGTTTTTCTTTATTCTCCGGTGCCAGCCTCAGGCCTCTGCTCACCAGTCGGTCTTTCTGCCCTGTTTCCCTAGTATTGGGGTCCCTATCCCTTTAAGACTTCCAAAAAGCGCTCTCCAAAACAGCAAAAAAGCAAAAAAAAATGGTCACGCGCTTTTCTTATGTCCTCTGTCGCCCAGCCTCCAGTGCCCGCTCACTGTTCTTGCTGCCCTGTTTTCCTAGTATCAAGGGCCCTGCACTCTGGCCCGGATGGCGGGGGCTGGGTGTTCAGCAGTCCTGTGCTCCGTCTCCCTCCCGCTCTGCCTGCTCTTCTCCCGCCGGGAGCTGGGGGGAGGGGCGCTCGGCTCCCGCGGGGCCGGGGCTTGTATCTTACCCCCTTCGCGAGGCGCTGAGTTCTCTCAGGTGCGGATGTGGTCTGGATATTGTCCTGTGTCCTCTGGTCTTTATTCTAGGAAGGGTTGTCTTTGTTATATTTTCATAGATATATGTTGTTTTGGGAGGAGATTTCCGCTGCTCTACTCACGCCGCCATCTTCCGCCCCTCGAGTAAGTCTTCATTTTATGCTAACATTCCTTTTAGATTCAGTACTCTTTCCCTCAGTGGCTGCTCAGTACTCTGTCTGAGATTCCTCAGGTGTGAAGTAAAAGAATAATCAGAGAATACATTCTCCTAGAGTGTGTGTGGACAAATGTGATTATGACTGAATATTCCAAACACGCCTGACTACTCATGACACGGGAGATGTTTTGTTGAATATATATAGACAAGACTGAAGAAGCCAGAATTACAATAACATGGTAAGGAAACTCTTTGCTCCTAAGTCCTACACCTTACCTATTATATTCCCTCATAATTTCTTTCCTTCTCTTTCTGAGCTAACTTTTGATTCTCTCCTATTTGTTTACCTTCCTATTACCTGCCCTCTCTAGATGTTTTCTAAACTCACATTTTGGCACTTGCAACACCTTTCCCATAAAAGCATTGATTTTCTACCTTCAGGAAACTTCAGTTTCTTCTCTACTGATTCAGTCAATGGATGGAGCGAATGACTCTGTGGTATCTGAATTTATATCGATTGGACTTTCAAATTCACAGGAGATATATCTTTTTCTCTTCTGGTTCTTCTCAGTGTTCTACATGAGAATTATCCTGGGAAATCTCTTCATTATGTTCACAGTAATTATTGATTCCCACTTACATTCCCCCATGTACTTCCTACTGGCCAACCTGTCTCTTCTTGATCTAGATCTTTCTTCTACCACAGTCCCCAAAATGATCTCTGATCTCTTCACTTGCTGCAACATCATTTCTTTTCCAAAATTCCTGATATAGATATTTTTTATTCATGTCATGGGTGGAGTAGAGATGGTGCTGCTCATTGCCATGGCATATGACAGGTACACTGCAATCTGTAAGCCTCTCCACTATCTAACCATCATGAGCCCCAAAATGTGTATTTCCTTTGTAGTGGCTGCCTGGATAGTGAGGATAATTCATGCTATATCTCAGTTTGTTTTTTATCATAAACTTTCCCTTTTATGGCCCTAATAAAGTAGATAGCTTTTACTGTGATTTTCCTCAGGTCATGAAACATGCTTGTGTAGACACTGACAGGCTAGAGTTTATAATCATTGCTAACAGTGGGTTTATATCCATGGTTATATTCTCTCTTTAATTATAGTTTATGTCTTCATTTTGATCACTGTCTGGAAACATTCTTCAGGGGACTTATCCAAAGCATTTGTCACATTGTCAGCTCAGATCACTGTAGTGACTTTATTTTTTATGCCATGCATGTTTCTCTACTGTGGCCTTTCCCTACAACATCACTGGATAAGTATTTGTTCACTGTTGACTTTGCCATCACCCCTGTCTTGAATCCTGCCATCTATACACTAAGAAACATGAGAGCAACCATGAGAAGACTGGGCAAATGCATTACGGGTTCTAGTGGGATCTCATAATGAATAGAGCAGATGAAGGACACAAGAGGCTCCAGGCTCACTAAGAACTCTCAGAGTCACATGACTATCATCAGTACCACAGTATAACTACTATTTGAGGAAATTGTTCAAGAGATGGTATCAAACTGATTTTGCCAGCCACCAAAAATAAATTGACTTCATCTACTTCTAGTGAGAAGAGAGATAAGAATAGGAAACTGAGCTGATTTCCAGGAATAAATTTAATATCCAAATACCATATTCTGGGATTTGCTAGTTGTATTTAACTCTTAATTATAAATAAATACCTCAAAAATTGATAAATATATCTCATAGTAAGCTTATGGATTCAATGATAAAATATATTTGGATAAATCATAAATTAATAAAGTATACATTTTATTTCTATTTTAATTTTAGTTTAACATAGAATAAGAAGAAAATCAAGCATGTATTATTTTTCTGTTAAGCCCTGAATGTGGACTTGAGTTTTGTCAGTTTAGGATGCAATTTCAGTTTTGTGTTGAAATTTGAGTGACTGCAGGTAGAGAGAGAATTTCTTTAACACTATCAATACTTATAAACACAAACCAGACATTTTTGCACTTTGTTCTATCTCTCTATTATTCTAAAATGAAGACCATCCATTATTCAACTTCTAGTTTAGTCTCCCCAAAAAATCTCATTGAAATAATAGTTATTCACAGGAGAATAGTCCCCCAAGGATGTGTTTAGAGGTCCTGGTTTCCTTCAGTATGGTATCTGGTCAGGCAAAAGATTTCTCAAGAGTTTATGTATCCGTGTTTGACAGTCTTAGAGAAATGTAAAGCCTAAAATGGTGAGGTATATTTAATTTAATTGAGGATCTCTAATATATTTGAAATAAAAGCTTTACTGAAGGTATACATTACATTTCCATGTATTTGTTTTTATTGCTTTGTAAATAAAATCTGCTCATTTAAAGCAACTAATAACTACTTTTTTTCATCCTGTATTTCTCTAGGAACATTGCCAATAACTTCTCTGATTTCCTCTGTGAAAATAAATCAATAATATTTCTTTTAATGCTTTGCTATTCATCTGAATGAGAATTTCTTCCCTTAATCATGGCTAACCACTCCTTCCTTCAACTACTCTACTGGGCTTCTGAAACACTAGTTTTCTGGTTTTCCCCCTACCTTTTGGGGAATTCCTTCCCAGGATCACTTTGCTGAGTCACTCTCATCTCTGAGCATTCCTCAGAATTATACTTTAGGCCTATTTTCACTCTATATCCTGTCCCTCGGTAGCATCCATTCCCATGGCTTTAATTACCATCTCTAGCTTTTAGCTAGGGGCTCTCAAAACTAGGGTACTATTTCTTGGATTCCTAATCCATAAACCTTATTTGATGTTTCACAGCATCTCCCACTCAGTAAGTCTAAAACTAAACTAATCATCTCCTCCTCAAACCTGCTCTTTCAGGATCCCTAGTCACAATAAACGGCACCAATATTTACCTAACTGCTCAACTCAAAATCTAGTAGTAATGGACTCCTCCCTTACTGATCTCAATATCTGATAAAACAGTAAATCCTATGAATTAATAACCTTCTAAACACTTCTTAAACATATTCCCTGTATTTTCATCTACAGTGTCACCATTTTTGTCTAAGACTTCACATGTCATTTTTGGAATAGAATATTTCGTCACCTATGTGGTTTTCCCACTTCAAATCTTGTTTGCCTTAATTCACATTATCTACCATTCAGTAAGACAGATTTTTTAAAGTATAAATCTAAGCAGGAGATTGTTTTGCTTAAGACCCTCCACATACTTGCCACTGCCCTTAAATTAAAATACTAAATCTTTTTCAAGGTTTACCAGGCCATCCAAGACCTGGCTGCCTCCCTCCCCCTCTCCAACCTCAGAGGACTTGCTCTCTCCCTGCAATTACAGAGCCAATTTGGTTTCTTTCCTTGCCTGAAAACTTCAACTCTCTCATCTCTGAGGCATCTCAATAGTTAATGATTCTCTCTGAAGCATTTGTCCTTCATGCTTTGGCTATAACATCTATTCATTCTTCAAATCTCAGTTTCAAGATGATTTAATCAGGACATCTTCCCAGAATCTGTGTCCAGGAGAGCCCCTTCCACTGTCCATTACTATGGCACTCCCTAATACCATTTTTGTCACATTAATCACACTCATAATTTCTTATTCAATGTATGTCTTCCTCATTACGTTTTAAGTTCCATGTGAGGAGGGGCTATGTGAATAATGTGCACCGCTAAATATCAGTAACAACAGTACAGAAAATGATCAGTAGATACCATTAAATAAAGGAATACCCACCAAAGAGTAAAAATAATTACTGAATAGTGTCTGGGCTTTCTTTTTATATTCATTTAAAGTTAAATAGGAATAAAGGACTTCCTTTCCTTTTCTTTCTCCTTTTCCCTTCTCAGTTAATTTTCTATGCTCTATCTCCTCAGTTCTGTGCAGTGAAATCTACTGATGACTTCTTTTTGCAAGTTTAAGCCAATTCAAATATGGAGCCAGTCTCAGCTGGGCCAGCCTATAAATCATTGGTCTCAGCTCTCTCTGACTCTCAGGTCTCATAAACTCTGCCTTAACAACTCCTGCTCCATATTGGCCCAGCAGCCTTCTTTGCTACAAAGGAAATCCATGATCCATGCCCCAGGAGATAGCCATCAAATCACAGAACTTTCTGTGCCTGGCCAACCACTCTCTAGGACTGTGTTTCTGCCTAGATTCTCCCTCATTCATCTGACTATGCTGCTCCAACTTACAACAAAAGCGTATCGGGGCAAGAGCGCATTGACATTGTAGAATGATTCTGGAGGTTCTATACTGTACACTGCATTGCAGAAGAGCCCCCCAGGGAGGGAGGCAGGCAAAAGAAGAAATTTTCTTCTAATCTTACAGTAGATTTTTTAAGCAAATAAATTGTTTCATTTTATCTTATATATGTAACAATTCAAGTACCTGACCATGCATACCTGTTTTTTAAGTATTTCTGCCCACATTTTTCCCCAGTTTTTATCCTTGCTTATAAATTTTTGGAGTGTCAATATTTTTCAAAAATTTTCAGACCACATATTATTCTGCAACTATTCTGGAGGGCTGATTTTCTCCTGTTTCAGAACAAGAGAAAATAAAATACAGCTCTAAACAAATACAACTCTAAACAAAGATAGAGCCAGGCCACTTTAAGGCCTCCATGATAACCTGGAGATCAGATTCTTTGTATCTACACATCCAAGATAAAGCCAGGCTTCTCCAGGAAGATACACTATATTGTATATAGTTTGTCTCAATGGCTTGTCATAGATCCTTTGAATGAGATTCTCCCTCTCAGATAAACATGCTCCTGTTACAGACAACTCAAAATAACTCCCTATGTGTTTTTTCTTTATGTGTTTTCTGTTTTCCCAAGATCTCTTTAAAATTTGACCCAATAAAACACAAATTTTACTTGTATCAGTTCAATTCAGGAAGCATAAAGGACAAAAACATTTAAGAAGACCTTCATTCCCAACACTCCAAAGTTTGGAAGCACAGGCAGACATTCACAGCTAAACATTTGCTATAATGAATAACAGGAAAAATGATCAATTAAATCCCCTATTATAATATAAGAACTATCTTGACATATCAGGGGTTTTAGTTTATTTCTTCACTTTAGTACTATGAGGAAAGGTATGTCTGCCCAAACAGAATATATTTTCACACCCTCATCTCAGTTATTGCAAGCAATTCATACCTCCAAGATCACCCACTCTAAACACGATGAATTTTAGAGTGAATTAATTTTATTTGGGTTATTATATGCAAACCAACACATTACCTCAAAACCTTCCCTCTCTCCCTCCGTTTCATCACCAGGCAATTCTTTGTTATTTCTCTCTTGAGAAAACTGATGTGATTTGAAGATTTAGTCCCCAGGAGAAACTAATCATGGGCTGAGTGTTGGTTGTCTGTGAGGCAGCTGTAGGTCCTTCTCCTCTGCATCTAATTAGCTTCCTCCCCATCATAAAGAACCTAATATATATATAGCTTTGTCTTGAAGCTTGGGGAGATGATTATCTACAGAAATGAAGAATAAGCTCTCTGAATCTCTCTTCTTCTAAAAAATGCACATCCTGTGACTGAGCAGGCAGGTAGGAGAGATGCTGGTAAATTGCGCAGCTGCCCCTGTCATCATTGCTTCCCTCGCTCTACCCCCTCAACTCCTCTTCAGTTCTGCTCTTCTGTCAAATATTTGTGCCAGAATTGTTCTCCTTTCTGAAATACCTGTGTCCTTTGAATCTACACCATCTCTTATTCTCAAATTTCAATCACTGAATTGCATTATGTATAATTAGTTACACATACACACACCCCTTGGAAATTTTCAATTTGTCTTTATGTGAAGATTTTTTTCAATATTCGTGTGTTTGTGAATTTTGTGCTCTTTCTCTTGTTTCAACTTCATTTCCATTGTGTAAAACAGACATCTGGCCACAGCTATTTCCATCCTACTTGAGAACCAAATTCTGTTTTAAACCAGAGGAAGGAAATTTCAATCCTTGACCTCCAGGATTCCAGAGAGACCCCCTCCCCTTCAGTATTACCCTCCTCCACATTTGAAGGCTCCTGTCGATGCCTAGTCTGAGAAGCTACGATAAGATTCAAAAAGGTTCTGGCCCCATGCCAGGGATGGTATGGAGAAACTGATGGCTAAGAGTCCTGAAATGGAACTGTTCAAGGTCTGGCCAAGTTGTTTGAAGAAACAGGAAAGGGGATTGGGAAGGGCAATATCCAATGAAAAAATAGTTTCTAAGGAAGAGAAGGCCAATTTTATTTAAGTGAAAGGTGAACTGAGGGATGAACAGGACCTTTCCAATTAGGTTAGAGTTATCCTATCAAATACAGGTAATTCTAGGTTTTTTTCATGACCTTTTTCTGAGCAGGTGTAGAGCATTATTGAAGAAGACCACTGGACTGGAAGGTAGGCTGACTTCTAGTTCTGGCTCTGTGAATGTGCTGCTGTGAACTCACTGGCTAGCCTGCCACACTGCTGGGTTGTTTCTCTACCTGTAGAATGGAAGAACTGGAGAAGATAATCTCAAAGTTCTTTCCCACTTCTACACAAACCTATAATTTTGATAATCATTTGTGTTTAATATGTACCTGTATTTCCTCTTTAAAGACGTGTCTCCCCAGACCCTGACTGACAAATTTTTAATCTCCAATAGGAGGGATGGCAAACTAAATAGGGACTTGGCTTCTGAAGAACTCCTGGGAGCTTCACAAAGTCAAAAGTGCTACTTAAGGCAGAGAGACCAAACGCATGGTCTTTTTCTCCAAAGAAGCATGCTCAAGTCATCAGGCTTTCTTCAATGATACATACTATTCCAGATGTTTATAGCAGAAAGGGTGGGACGTACTTCATTTATCTAAATACTCACTTTATGTATATATGTAATATATAAATTAAGTAAATAAATTATATATATAATATATATTATATAAAATAAATTAACTTTACATATACATAAAAATTAAGTCATCATATATATGTGTGTAGCTGAGGTATTATCAGAAAGTACTTCTTGTGGAGAAGGTATTATTAAATTTAATTTCTCTACATATTTGTAAGGGTTACCAATTTGTTCCTTATATGAACAATTTAGTGCCTATTTCTAGAAAAGGTATTCAGCAATTATTTATTGAGCCTTTCTTTGTGACAGCCACTGTTTTAGACAGGTGATATAGTATTGAACAAAGAAGAAAGGGTATTTATATCATGAACTTAAATTTTATATTTATTAAATGCTATCAATATTAGAACTAGTATAAGTAAAATAGAGCCTGGAAGCTAAAGGGAAGTTTTGATCAGTTACTTCTTAATTCTTTAGAGATGACTCACCTGTCAGTTAGCTGAATCACCATGTCCAACTACCTACTCCATTTTCCAAACCCCACTGCCACAGCCATTAGTCATAAGCTTAAAGTCTTACTTTCATATCAGTGATTATTTTTCCTACAGCTTATTATTACTTTCTATCCTTCCAGTCAAAACATACCTAAAACAATGAATGAAAACCCAAGTAAAGTTCATACTCTTAGTTGTTCATAATTCATCAAGGCAAGGCTTTTTGGTTTAAACCAAAACAAGCAACAAAAGCAAAGATGTTCTTCCTCTTTCTTTGGACTTCTTTCCTGCCTCTTCTTTAGACATGCTACTATTCTGACCCCACCACATTGATTACATTCATAGTTACACATTCTGTACTGTGATTGTCCCATTTTGTAATGATTAAGAATCATAAATAGATTAAATTATACATTATAAATGGAAATTTTGAGTCTTTAGGCTAAGCGGGTGATGTAGTGTGGAACTTTCCTGTTTAAAAAAACTTAACTATCATTCAAACTCCAAAACAAACAACATTTCATCAGCACTAACCTTATATTAATGGGAATTTCCAAATCTGACAAATTAATTCAGAGACCTTAATTGTTTTTGTAAGATAAAATACCCACTTTCATGATTAGTTTTCTGAAGTATTGAGTTTATATGATCTGTCTTAATTTAATAAGATAAAACATGTAATCTTAGGCAGCCAACATGATTCTTCAGCTTCAATTTTATTTCACCAAAGACACTGAATCAGACAGTGAGCTTAGTAAGTCATCAAGCACCTTCTGCTCAGCAGAGTAGAGGTCACTGCCTTGAAATCTTCCAGGCATGACTTGGTACTAACTCCAAAATGTTCCCCAGATTCAGTTTCCCTCCAAAATCCTTTGTCCCTATGCCCCTATGGCCTGGATGATTTAAATATGGATGAGAAGTCCAAGGATAGTAATATGAATGAATTGAAAATAGTTCTCAGAGAAAATGCTAAAAAGAATATTAAGGAGAACATCTAGATGAGAGAAGGTAGAAGACTGTAAAATCTGAGAGGCAACAAAAATAATTGCTTATTGAGGAAATAGGAAAGGAATGAAACCTACTTATATCCATCTGCTATACTCAAAGTATTATCTCTTATAACCCATTGCACTTCGTTGGCTCTATTTACTTAACCACTTATATGTCTCTCTTGTATCTCACTACAACATTACTAACCGTGCTCACTTGGAACTGGACAGGACCACCAGAACATTTTCCTTATAGTTATTTCATAGTTCCCAGAATTCATGCCAAATAGCCAACCCTGGTCAAACATTGAAGTAACAGATGTTTTGTCAATTATCTGGATGGAATGTCCCAAGAAGTTTCAACTCCATGATAGTTTTACACCAAGTCCAAGAAGCTTAATAAGGACCCTTTACTTATTTAGCTATATTCCCCCCTTAATAATCTCATCTGTGGATGAATTTCTGGCAGTTTGTGAAAATGGCTGATTAGATGAGAGAAGTATTAGAGTCCTTTACTTCCTCAGCTGGTTTGTCTTCTCATAAATTTGAGTCAATCCTTTACAAACATTCTTTTTTTTTTGCTTTTTTTATTCAAGAATAGTTGATAATCTTACATTGGTTTCAAGTATATTCAAACATTCTTAATAAACCATCCCTTCAATCCTCCACTCACTCTGTTTTATCAAAAAAACTGAACATGTGTGATGAAAAATATTTCAAAATCAAGGGGACTGTTTAAGAGCTCTAAAAAACTCAAAATCAACTATCGTTACTTAAATTTTTGGACTACATAATTTGATTCTTTTGGCTGCAGCTACTATTATTAAAAAATTTTTCTAATGTCAAAATAAACTCTTCTATTAACATTTATTTAATACAATATTATATTTGATCATGTACATATACTATAATAAGCTTAAACTCAATGTTTCACATTTACATTGTTCAGTTTTACCATTGTAAGGTTTGAACGTTTTTGTGCCAAAATTTTTTCTGTATAAATGGAATTCCACTAGGGTATTAGTGAACCAAATGGTGTGGATTTAAGATTACTGATGCAAGATTTCAAAATGTTTTCTTTAATGTTTGAATCAGTCTATATTTCCTCCAGCAATGTATGAAGGTGCCTATTCCCTGAGACTTTGTCAGATTTTATATTGTAAAACAGTTTTCTAATTTAATAGGAAAACAATAGTATTACATTTTATCTTGTTTCTTGGAAAGTTTAAGGAAGAAAAGTACACATATAATTACTAGCATCATATATACATATTATTGTAAAATGTAAATTATATAATATATAATTCAATAAATATACATATGCATATAAATTAATGTAAATATACACATTAAATGTATATAGAGATATATTACTAACATATATATATATATATACACACATATGTATTCATATATTAGTTTATATCTCTCTTCATGTCATTTGTCCACATATCTATTAGGTCTTGGAGGTGGAGGTTTTATCGAATAGTTTGAAACCTTTTTTGTATTAAGAAGACATCAACCTTTGTCTCTCTTATCATTTCAAATTCAAGTATGATTTATGTGTTGATTTCTGGTAGATTGTTTTAAAACAAATACAGGAAAGAGCCTCCAGAGGTGTTTTCACTTATTATGCATTTCTATGCACATTTCTAATTTTTACCTAATTTTATTATTCTTGACTGTATCTTTAAAAAAATGTCTATTTTTTTTAACCATATTTATATGTTCATATACACTCTTCCAACTTTCTGGTATTCAACATTTATTTTTTTTGTTTTTAGTTTCTATTTTCTTTCACCTGAATTCCTTTGAGTTATTTTATGCATTCCTTCCTAACTTCTTTTTTTTAAGTTGCCTAATTAGTCCATGTATTTGAATAAATAAGAGCATTTAATGCAATAGATTGCCTCTGAGCACAGCTTGGTTATACTACATTAATATTTATACCCTGGGTTCCTATTATACTGTAATAATTTACTATCAATTGAAAAAAAGATTTATCAATAACCAACTTAAAGTATCAACCTGTAACACATGATTTTGAGAGCCTCAAAGTTGATTCGCCTTTCTTTGCTTCCAGGTCACTTCAGAGTCTTCCCTTCCTTATGATTCAATGCACCAAGCAAATTGCTCTGTTGTAACTGAATTTGTGTTGCTGGGACTTACACAATCCTTGGGAATGCAGTTTTTCCTTTTTCTTTTCTTCTCTTTATTCTATGTGGGAATTATCTTGGGAAACCTCTTCATTGTGTTCACAGTGATTTTTAATTCTCACTTACATTCCCCCATGTATATTCTTCTGGCCAACTTATCACTCATTGACATGGGCCTTTCATCCACCACAATTCCTAGGATGATCTCTGATCTTTTCAGTGATTGTAAAAGCATTTCCTTCCACAATTGCATGATATAAATGTTCTTCATTCACGTCATGGGAGGAGTTGAAATGGTGCTGCTCATAGCCATGGCATACGACAGGTACACAGCTATCTGCAAGCCTCTCCACTATCTCACGATCGTGAATCCCAAAATGTGCGTACGTTTGGTACTAGCTGCTTGGACCATTGGTGTGATTCATGCTCTGTCTCAGTTTGTTTTTATCATAAATTTACCTTTCTGTGGCTCTAATAAAATGGGGAGCTTTTACTGTGACTTTCCGAGGGTTATTAAACTTGCATGCATAGACACTTACAGACTAGAATTTGTGGTCACTGCCAACAGTGGCCTCATATCTATGGGCACTTTCTTTTTCTTAATTGTATCATACATCTTTATTCTGGTCACTGTCAGAAAATATTCTTCAAAGGATTTATCCAAAGTGTTCTTCACTTTGTCGGCTCACATCACTGTAGTGGTTTTGTTTTTTGCTCCATGCATGTTTCTCTATGTGTGGCCTTTCCCTACAAAGTCACTGGATATATTTTTTGCCATTGTGAACTTTGTTGTCACTCCTGTCTTAAATCCTGCCATCTATACCTTAAGAAATAAAGATATGAAAGTGGCAATGAGAAGGCTGAGTGGACAGGTTGTAAGTTCTAGGGCAATAACAGATTTCACTGGTAAGAACACAAGATGAATTTCATGGACCATCAGTTCCCTGAGAATACCATGAACATTATGGAATGTGGACAATTTCATTATTGCCTTTAAAAACCTGACAAGTCTACAGAAAAAGAGGTATTAAATCAAAGATTTTCACTATCAAGTGCAGTTGTATCAATTTTTGTTAATTATAAAGAGTAAAGTGTTATATGTTTCTATCTAACCTACAAACCTAAATTATAGTTATCACTGACCACATTCAGTTTTCATATGGTTGTTCTATATCTCTATATAAATATACATAAATACATATATATGATTTAGTTTTATTTATCAGTATATTTATACTGATAATAAGCATCACTGGAAATCAATAAAAATTTATTATAGAAATTATGTGTATCCTATGGATAAAATATGTGTTCCTATAAACCATAAGACATCAAAATTGAAGAAGAAACCAATCTCATTCTAATTGTATTTTAAGTTAGGTAAATAGAAAGACAACACTATGTTATGACTCCTAAGAATTTTTTTCGGTCTTTGTCAGTGTATTGTGTACAATGTTATTTTTAAAAAGACTAATAATCTTCATTATGCAAAATCTGCCTATGTTCCATTTTTCTCAACAATAAATTTGTTGCATTTGCAGTCTTCCCCAAAGCATTTGTTGATTCACTCTAAACAAGTGTCTATAACTCTCAAGGTATTTGAAAGGACCTATTACCTAAACAAAGGTACCCCACTCAGATCTCAGCTTTTTTAATGTACCTGTTCTTGAGCCAGGGTGCTTAGGACAAACATGAAAGACATACTTCAGGTAAAACTGGGAAAGACTGATGGTCAAGGAGCACAGCTGAGAAATCACTTGGATGTACTTCTATGATTGATTTAAGAAACATTAATTGTGATGACATCTCAATATTAACTTCTGCATGGTAATTAAAGCTGCTCAATAAAATGTTAAATGATAAGAAGTGAGATTTTCTTTTTATTTGTTTAAGTTTTCTCCTACATTTTTTCCAAAATTGGTTATCAGTGGTCATCCATCGCCTTTTTAAGAAACCTAAAGCAATTGTTATTTACTATCTTGTTAACCCATCTAGATTTTTAATTTCACAATCTTACTTTATTCAATTATTTTAATATGATTCTTTATAAATTCCCCTATAGATTCAGTGAGGTAGTAAAAATAGCCATGTGAGCTAAGAAATTGTGAAAACAGCTCTTAACTCAAGAAGATTCTGTGTGTTTCCTCAAGGGAAAGCTTGTAAGACTATAAGATTAGTCTCAGTACTTGAAGTTCAGGTTGTTTATTTCCAAATTTCCTCACCTGCCTCTGGCCACTTTCATAAATTGCTCTTAATTAACCAAGTGGTTTACTAAGGAGGAAAATTCATATAGACCTTATTCTCCTAGAAATTTTATGCTTCAAGAGAAAGTGCAAATAAAAGGAAAATCTGCACTCTTCTTTGCTCTGAAAATTGCCGTAGTCTCTTCCAGTTATGAAGGAGGTAGGTGGAAGGATGAAAGTAAAGCGTATTAGCAGAACTAAGCAAGTTGTACCATTTTATTGACAATGACATGCTTCTATGAGTAAGAACCCAGAATTCAACTGCATGTGTATCTTCAAGAAAAATGGAAGGATCCAGTGAAGTCAACTTAAATACTTAGAAGGGTTAATATGCATAATTTTAACAAGGATTACCTTGTTGTATTATACAATTTAGTAAGTGTAATGCAAATGCTTTAAGTGTTGAGTTCTTCTCCCAGATCTTCTGGACTAATCTGGTCTTTCCTCTCTGTTTTGAGGGTCTTCTTTTTCATATTCCTCCAAATCCAGTATTCTCTTAACCACTTCTTTCCCTCCTTCCTGCATCCCCAGTGAAACCTAGTTTTGGACATTTCTTTCACCTAAAGGTGCAAATCACACTCTAGAGTTGTGGGATTTCTTTATAGAGCTTTTGATCCAATGAAATTATTTTAAACAGAAAAATTAAGGCCCAGAAATTTTGAACGGCATGCCCGTCACACAGTGAATTTGTTTTAGAACTCCCAAGTCTCCTAACTTCAATCTCAGTGAAACTTATAAAGACATAAACTGCTTTTCCTTAAAGGGGGGTAAAATATGTTTAAGAATCCATATAACATTCTGATAGTTGAAATTTAAGCTTAATCTAGTACATGGGGAAGAGTTTTCTTGTTCAGTTGTAGCTGGCGCTTCATGATTACTACAATCAATATGTAAGATTGTGGAGAACTTCTTCAACAAACCTGAAGTTAATGTTTAACTCTGAATCAACATAATTTTTCTAAAACTTCTTGAGTAATTTTTGAAGTCAGACATGACCTTTGAAAGGATTAAGGTGGTGAAGAGTGTCTGTACTGAGAATCCCATATTATCACTCACTCCTCAGTAGCGTATACTCAGGAAATCAGATGTCTTAACTACATGAGCAAGAAATTCCTTTTCCTGAAGAATAACATGTCTGAATTTTTACTTGTTACCATGATAAAAAATCTTTTCACTGCAAATGAGAATCCTTTGGCCAACCACCATCCTTGGTATATTCCTATGGAGATACAGGTGCAGATTTGTGCTTCTCTCCCAGTGAAATGAAATGGATTAACATCAGTAAATATCTAAGGCCAATTCTAAATTGTGTACCTTAATTCTAAAGAAACATCCCAATCAATCATGTTGTAAATGATTTTACAATGGGAATCCCATCATCCTTACTGTCAGTGATTTGTATAATTATACTTATTACTGTGCTAAGCAGAAGGGAACTAAAACGAGTATTTATGACCTTGTTTTACATTAGACTTCTCTCTATAGTTGCAAAAAAAAATTAGAATTCTTATAATTTTATAGGATTTTTGAAATAGTAAGTGGAGCTTAGTGGATAGAGCTAAGGAATGGGATTCAGTATAATAAGGAGAAAAGTATAATTTCCAAGGGCAATGGATTAACTGCAATTAAGGAAGTAGTGAAGAAAAAAAATGCTTCTCGCCCAAGAAGGTTGAGAGTAGCCCTCTATCCCTTCATGTCCCCTGGGACCCATCAGTTTCTACTCCTCTCATTTGCATCTTGCTTTTCTGTTAACTCCTACACTTCATTCTACAGGTATGCTCAGGGCCATGCTTCCCCTCCAGGCTACCATTCCATTCTCTACTTCCCATACTGCAAAACTTCCTGAAAGAGTACTTATTTTCTCTCCACAGCACACAAGTGTAGTGGCTTTCTCAATTTAATGTCTAACACTCACTTTTCAGGCTCTCACCTAGCAAGTTACAAGGATGCCCCAACAATACTTCTACATACCTAGACAGCTATCATTATCCCTTACATCCTTCCAAACTTATTCCTGCTCCTGAGAGTGAGCTGTATATTACATATTGCTATATTAGTGCTTACTATAATTATTTTCAAAAGTAAGCCATCACAATGCTCACAATTACTCAGAATAAAGACATTGGCATCATCTTTTTTCATCTCCTGTATCCTGGTAACAAATATTTGTTTCTACTGCCTTTATAATAGATACTATCCATTGACTACTACTTGTTGTAAATGTATTAAACAATTGCTCATAATTCTTCAATAGTTCTTCATTGTCTTTATAATCAAACACAAATACCTTAGGAGACATTATAAAATTCTTTTTCAATTTTATCTTATTAAACCCCTTCACATTTTTAATCATGCAAATTTTTTTTGCATTTTCCTCACATTTTTTTATTCCACTCTGAATACCCTTTCTTTTACCCTCTTTCTCAGTTTTTTAAATCTTATTTTCTGTTACTTTATTTGTCTTCTGTTTTTCATCTTTTATTTTATTTTGGCTTATATTTTTTCTTCTAAGTATTTTAATACCACCAAATGAGAAGTATAAATTCCACCCTCTATAAGGCCTTATAACTCCTAGGTTCACTTTTAGAATCCCCCAAAATTTAAGCTACATCTAAGGCTGAATCTCTACATCTGTCTTAGCTTCTATGCTTCTATGCAAATTTCTGAGAGACTGTAAAAATTATTTTGGAATTGTGTCCTCATTCCCATAGAGTATTAATCAGACTGGTGGGGATTTTAAGAACTTTGATCCAATGTATTCACTTTAAAGATGGAAAGACAGAGGGATACAGGGACTGAGATGCAATCATCTTTTTATGATTGTCTTTTCTAGAGTACAATTAAAAATAAAATAATTGAGAAGCCATGGGTTCCCTATGAATCAGAAAGTGATAAATCTCACCATTAATATTTATCTAAATCTATTTGCACTAATTACAAAAGCTATGCAAAACACTTTACATTTACTACATCATTTGAAATTCATAATCATCAGAAGTGAATATAACTAGTATCCACATTTACAAAAACGGTAAAATAACTCTTAAACTAGATGAATCCAAGGCTCACAGACTACATACAAAGCCCATGCACTTTAACTGCCTCACCTAGCAAAACTGTGAATGAGAATGTCTTAGTTTGACAGAAAGTTTCCAACAACTATATACAGTAGTATGATAGACTACTAAGTTACGAAAAACGCCTTTTCAAAAATGCTTGTGATAAAAAGCCTTTGTAAATAGGAGTATCATACAATATTGTATATATTTAAGAGTGACTATATTGATTACAGAATTTAAACTGTTTTGAAGTTCAGAGGAAAAGGAGATCAATGTAGGATAATGGTATACACTTAAGCTGGCAGAGAGGGTAGCACTAACAAAGGCATCTTATTAGGAATAAGCTTAGCATTAAGTGCAAACACTGAGAAGACATAGATAACTGGACTATAAGGCATAGACAAGGGAGGAATGTAGAATAATATGGTGAGCTTAGCTTTTGTGCATTTTAAAAGGCTTTATGCAATAAATCACAGTGAGTCATATATGGGTGAACGGCACGATACCAAATGAGGCTTTGAACTTCAATATAATCAATCTGACTTCCTCACTCTCTTCTCCAAGGCAACCACAGAGGCTATTTCCTGGAATGAATCAGTAAGTGAAACCAATCACTCCATGGTGACTGAGTTCATTTTTCTGGGACTCTCCAATTCTCCAGAACTCCAGATTTTCCTATTTGTGTTCTTTTTTGTATTCTATCTAGGAATTGTGTTTGGAAACCTTCTTATTGTCATCACCGTGGCTTATGACTCCCGTCTTCACTCCCCTATGTACTTCTTGCTGGCCAACCTCTCGCTCATTGATCTGTGTCTGTCTTCAGTCACAGCACCCAAGATGATTGCTGATTTTTTCAGGAAACGCAAAGTCATCTCTTTCAAGGGCTGCCTTGCTCAGATATTTCTCCTCCACTTCTTTGGTGGGAGTGAGTTGGTGATCCTTACAGCCATGGCCTTGGACAGATATGCAGCAATCTGTAAACCCCTTCGCTACACAACAATCATGTGTAGCAATGTATGCGTTGGCATCATGGCTGCTGCATGGGGAGCTGGCTTCCTCCACTCAGTGAGCCAGCTGGCCTTTGCGGTGAACTTACCTTTCTGTGGTCCCAACGAAGTTGACAGCTTTTACTGTGACCTCCCCAGGGTCATCAAACTTGCCTGTACAGACACCTACAGGTTGGATATCATGGTCATTGCTAACAGTGGTGTGCTCACTGTGTGTTCTTTTGTCCTCCTAATCATCTCCTATACTATCATTCTAGTCACCATCCAGCATCGCCCTTCAGACAGGTCATCCAAGGTTCTGTCCACTTTGACTGCTCACATCACTGTTGTTCTTTTGTTCTTTGGACCATGTATCTTCATTTACACCTGGCCATTCCCCATCAAGTCATTAGATAAATTCCTTGCTGTGTTTTATTCTGTGGTCACTCCTCTCTTGAACCCAATTATATATACACTGAGGAACAAAGACATGAAGACTGCAATGAGACGGCTGAGAAAATGGGATGCAAATTCTTGGATAAAGTCTTAGATCTCCTATAACTGTGAGACTAACCTGAGATAATGACATAATATATAGTAAAGTTGGTAAGTTACTTCATAAAGCTCATGAAAATTATAACTTCTATTTCCATATCCCTTAGTAATTGTCAAAGAACTTTCACATACACTGCCTTAATTTGTCCTTTCATAATCTGATACATTATATTTTGGATAGAGATGCAAAGTTATTCTTGTGCTTTGACATTATTATCTAATTTTCAGAACAATGAAAGGCATAAATAGCTTTGTATTTATACATTCCTGTGCTCTACAAAGTGGTCCTGAGTGTAATTGAGGGAAAGATAGACACCAGCCTGGTTTATAATTTTTTTTTATTTTTATTTGGTTCATTTTCCCTAAAAACATCAAGGAAGCAACTGCCTTACACCTAACTCAAAACATATGTTTAATGACACAGTTGTTTATAAGTCCACTTTTACGAGGTTTAAAAAGGAAACTCCTCCCATTACAAGAGTTTATAGTTCATCTCCTCTCACTCTAACAACCCATAATCCATTAGTGTATTATCAGAAGTGACAGAAAGAGTGAGTCTACCAGCATGAAATTTGCCTGGCAGGCAGCTGACATCCTATGGTATACGACAATAGCTCATAAGCAGTAAAATGTACTTAGAGACATCCAAGTCGCTCAGCATGTTGGAACAAGGTGTATCTTTTGGATCCATCTATTTCATTTGCCATGGTTAGCTTGTGATAGCACAGACTTTGAATTCGAAAAAGAAATGGGTTCAGCTCTACTTACTGCTTAATAATCATAACTTCGGGCACATTGTTTAATTTTTCTAAACTTTTGCTTCCACATGTGCAAAAGGAGGATAACAATACTTAGAGATACGGCTTCATGAGGGATAATGAGACAATAGGTATAAATCAGACAAATAAAACATTCTGTTGCATATTTTCAGAAATCAATCAATATTAAGTACTACTTATCATTATTATATGTCCTATTTATCAACAAGCCAAACGCTCTCTACCTTTATTTTATCCTAATATACGTGAGGAATATGATCCATTCTAATTTTAACAGACGCTCACTTGCAGCCTGTAGTTTTAAGTGTAGGTGTATATATTTACACACAAATGTGTTCTCAATGCATGTACACTCTACCATCCTAGAAAGGCATGAAAAAATTCAAGATAGAAGTAGAAGAAATATAGGTTGCAAAAAACTTGGTAAATGATTCTGATAAACAGAGCCTCTCTTCTGTGAGAATTGCTGAACCAGGCTAGAATTGAAGATCAAATATTCTAAGGAAAAAGTAATGTAGTTTTTCAAAGTGTGGCTTGAAACAGTAAATGAAAGTCAGATGATAAAAGGGTCAAAATTATGTTTACCCCTAGGAAACAAAGAGAATAGAAACTCTACAGGTAGGTTAAAAACGCATAAGGAAATTAGTATATGATAATCACAGTATCTCAAATCAGTTGAGAAAGGCAGGACCCATTTCTGTGATGGTGGAAAAACTGAATAGATCTATTGGGTCTATTCCACATGCCATATGCCAGGGTAATTTGTAAATGAATTCAAGCACAAGTCATTTTTAAAAAACGGTACAAACATTAAAGGAAAACATGAGTTAATGGCTTTATAATCCATGAATATAATATTGATATTGACAACATAATATTAATGTTTTAAATGTATGTTAAAACTATGAGAAAGGTAAAAAAAAAAGATAAATGCAATAGTGGGAGAAAGTATTTACAACTCACACCACAAAGAATAATAGCTCTAATATGTAAAGGACTTCTAAAAAGTACCAACAAACAGACAATGGGTAAAATACATGAATTTACAGTTGATAATACATGGAGCTATAAATGACATTTAAGTACATGAAAAATGTTCAAGCTCATACTTAATTATATGCAAAGGAAAACTAAGTTGAAATATAAATTTTGACCTATAAGACATGAAATATCTGACTTCAATATTTCATAGTACAACCTGTTGGTAAAGCTGTACAGAATAGGGCACTCATGTACCTTGCTGATAAGAATACAAAATGGTATAACTTCTTGGCAAAATCTATGAAAATCACCATGTTCCTAACTTTAGACCAAACAATCCTAATTCTATCCTAAGGACACATTTACACAAATACAAAATAATCAATACTTATGACAGCACTGATTTTAACAGTAAAAGAAAGGAAAACACCCAAATGACTATCAGTAGAAATTGCATAAATTATGTGCATAAATTATATACATAAAATTTTCAGCAACTATAAAAATGAGTAAGGAATATCTCCAAATACTGTTCTGAAGGAATCTACAAGATATATGGCAAGTGTGAAATAGTAGGGTGAACAAAGGTGTCTTTTAGGATGCTAACTTTTCTTTTAAAATAGGGATACATAGATTTATATATGTATGTATAAATTTTAATATGTATTTTATAAATACTTACGTAAACATATCTTAAATAGTAAAAATAAATGTTTTATGATTTCCTATGGAGGGAGGAGGAAACAGGGCAAACAGGGATAAAAGCTGGCTTTTCTGAGTATGTCTTAAACTTTTCAGTTTCCCCAGCTGAATAGTATTCCATTGTGTATATGTACCACAGTTTTGACTGAAATCATACAAATGCTTTTACATAATTAAAAGTGAAATTAAATCAAGAGAAAAAATACCGATCTCTAAAAATCAAGTTCAAACCAAACAAGTTATTTCATGGTAATCCTGTGTGTATGTGTTAATTGTCTATAATATGGAAATAAGGAGATCCTTTCTAACTATAACTCAAAAATCTATTTTTGACTCAGTTAATTGTGAGAGTTAATCTTATGTGTCAGCTTGGCTAGGGCAGGACACAATACCCACTTATTTGGTCAAACATCAGTCTAGATGTTGCTGTGAAGGTACTTTTTAGATGAGAGTAACATTTAAACCAATAAACTTTGAGTAAAGCAGACTACCCCTATAATGTAAGTTGGTTTATCCAATTAGCTGACGGTCTTAAAGAACAAATGACATCTACTGAGGAAGAGGGAATTCTGCCTCCAGACTGTCTTGGGACTCAAGCTCAACGTCAACTCTTCTCTGGGTCTCCAGCCTGCCAAATTTTGTACTAGGCCGTCTCTGTAACTGTGAGTCGATTCTTTAAAATAAACACACACACACACACACACATTCTACTGGTTAGATTCTCTGGAGAACTCTGACTAATAAATATATTTATTATACTTGGTCTATTTTCTATTTCATTGATTTCTTCCCTTACCTGCAATATTTCTTTTCTTCTGTTTACCTGGATTTAATGTACTTGACCTTTCACAGCTTCTTAAGTGAGAAACTTAGAAAATTCATTTTTTTAAATTTTTATAAGGTATTATTGATATATGCTCTTATGAAGGTTTCACGTGTAAAAAAATGCAGTTACTATATTTACCCATATTATCAAGTCCCCACCCATACCCTAATGCAGTCACTGTCCATCAGTGTAGTAACATGCCACAGATTCACTGTTTGCCTTCTCTGTGCTACACTGTTTTCCCCGTGACCCCACACACAATGTGTACTAAACATAATACCCCTCAATCCCCATCTCCCTCCCTCCCCACCCGTCCTCCCACACCCCTCCCCTTTGGTAACCACTAATCCCTTCTTGGAGTCTGTGAGTCTGCTGTTATTTTGTTCCTTCAGTTTTGCTTCACTGTTATACTCCACAAAGGAGGGAAACCACTTGGCACTTGTCTTCCTCCACTGGGCTTATTCTTATTTAAAGAATGTTTCTTGCTGCCTTCAAAACTCATATTTGTAGTCAAAATAAAAATCCTAGATGCACATACTCTTTATATTATTTCCTTGCATCATGGCCTTTTGACATTTGGGACCCTCTCCCCTGATATAAATATTTCTTCAGCAGATGAGATTGTTTTTGAATTTTATTTCTTTATACTCAAATCCCAATGTCTGCTATTCCCTGAGGAATAGTGCATGCACAGAACTAAGTCCTTATCTTTTCTCATGCTTCCACTAACCAGGCATTGCTGAAGGTTCCTGGGCAATAATTAAATGGTAATAAGCTTGTCGTCATAGCTGTGTCTATTTTTGAAGAAAGAGAAAGAATTCTTTCCTCACCCATATTTTCAGATTTGTCATTTTAGAGACATTTCAGTTGTAATTTTATGATAGCTCTTTAAACATGACATTTAAGTGTTAAGACTGGTACAGGGTTATTCAACAAATGTTTATTGAGGGCTTCACCAACACTGGGGGTATAGCAGGGTAAACAAAATAGAAACAAATTCCTGCTTACATAGCACATTTCAACTGAAGACTGTGTGTGGGCAGCAACAGAAAATAAACAAAATCAATCAGTGAATAAGTCATTTTAATATTTTTCATTTGAGAAAAACGAAGTGTTGTGAGAGGGGTAGACTGGAAATGAAGAGGAGTTACAATTTTAAATTGGGTTTTAAAGAGAGCCTAACAGACAGCTTTTTAAAAACATTTTTTATTAAGGTATGATTGATATACACTCTTATGATGGTTTCACGTGAAAAAACAATGTGGGTACTACATTTACCCCTATTATCAAGTCCCCACCCATGCCCCAATGCAGTCACTGTCCACCAGTGCAGCAAGATGCCAAGGATACACTATGTCCTTCTCTGTGCTACACTGTTCTCCCCATGATCCCTCACACCATGTGTACTAAACATAATACACTTCAATCCCCATCTCCCTCCCTCCCCACCTGCCCTCCCACACCCCTCCCCTTTGGTAACCACTAGTTCATTCTTGGAGTCTCTGAGTCTGCTGCCATTTTGTTCCTTCAGTTTTGCTTCACTGTTATACTCCACAAAAGAGGGAAATCATTTGGCATTTGTCTTTCTCTGCCTGGCTTATTTCACTGAGCATAATGTCCTCCAGCCCCATCCATGTTGTTGCAAATGATAGGATTTGTTTCTTTCTTATGGCTGGATAGTATTGCATTGTGTATATGTACCACATCTTCTTTATCCTTTCATCTACTGATGGACACTTAGCTTGCTTTCATATCTTGGCTATTGTAAATAGTGCTGCAATAAACATAGGGGTGCATATGTCTTTTTGAGTCTGAGAAGTTGTATTCTTTGGGTAAATTCCAAGGAGAGGGATTCCCGGGTCAAACGGTATTTCTATTTTTAGTTTTTTTGAGGAACCTCCATATTGCTTTCCATAATGGTTGAACTAGCTTACATTCCAACCAGCAGTATAGGAGCGTTCCCCTTTCTCCACATACTTGCCAGCATTTATTGTTCTTAGCCTTTTCGATGCTGGCCATCCTTATTGGTGTGAGGTAATAGCTCACTGTGCTTTTAATTTGCAATCCCCTGATGATTAGTGATGTGGAGCATCTTTTCATGTGTCTGTTGGCCATCTGAATTCTCTGGAGAACTGTCTCTTCATATCCTCTACCCATTTTTTAATCGGGTTAGTTGCTTTTCGGGTGTTGAGGCATGTGAGTTCTTTATATTTTTTGGATGTTAACCCCTTTTTGGATATGTCATTTCCTAATACAGTCTCCTATACTGTAGGATGCTTTTTTATTCTATTGATGGTGTACTTTGCTGTACAGAAACTTTTTAGTTTGATGTAGTCCCATGAGTTCATTTTTGCTTTTGTTTCCCTTGCTCGAGGAGATGCCTTCAGGAAGAAGTTGCTCATGCTTACTTTCAGGAGATTTTTGCCTATGATTTCTTCTAAGAGTTTTATGGTTTCATGACTTATATTCAGGTCTTTGATCCATTTTGAGTTTACTTTTGTGTATGGGGTTAAACAATAATCCAGTTTCATTCACTTGCATGTAGCTGTCCAGTTTTGCCAACAACCAGTTGTTGAAGAGGCTGTCATTTTCCCATTGTATGTCCATGGCTCTTTTATTGTATATTAATTGTATATCCTGCAGTTTTATATTAGGGCTCTCTAGTTTGTTTCATTGGTCTATGGTTCTGTTCTTGTGCCAGTACCAAATTGTCTTGATTACTATGGCTTTGTAGTAGAGCTTGAAGTTGGGGAGCACAATCACCCCCACCTTTATTCTTCTTTCTCAGGATTGCTTTGGCTATTCAGGGTCTTCTGTGGTTCACTATGAATTTTAGAATGATTTTCTGTAGTTCATTGAAGAATGCTGTTGGTATTTTGATAGGAATTGCATTGAATCTGTAGTTTGGTTTAGGCAGGATGGCCATTTTGAGAATATTAATTCTTCCTATCCATGAGCACAGAATATGTTTCCATTTGATGTATCTTCTTTAATTTCTCTCATGAGTGTCCTGTAGTTTTCAGAGTATAGGTCTTTCATTTCCTTGGTTAGGTTTATTCCTAGGTATTTTATTCATTTTGATGCAACTATGAAAGGGATTGTGTTCCTGATTTCTCTTCCTGCTAGTTCATCATTAGTGTATAGGAATGCAACAGATTTCTGTGTATTAATTTTATATCCTGCAACTTGCTAAATTCAGATATTAGATCTAGTAGTTTTGGAGTGGATTCTTTATGTACAATACCATGTCATCTGCAAACAAACAGTTTAACTTTTTCCTTACCAATCTGGATGCCTTTTATTTCTTTGTGTTGTCTGATTGCCTTGGCTAGGACTTCCAGTACTATGTTGAATAGAAGTGGGGAGATTGGGCACCCTTGTCTTGTTCCCGATCTTAAAGGAAAAGCTTTCAGCTTCTTGTTGTTAAGTATAATGTTGGCTGTGGCATTGTCATACATAGCCTTTATTATGTTGAGGTATTTGCCCTCTATACCCACTTTGCTGAGAGTTTTATCATGAATGGATGTTGAATTTCGTCAAATGCTTTTTCAGCATCTATGGAGATGATCGTGTGGTTTTTGTCCTTCTTTTTGTTGATGTGGTGGATGATGTTGATGGATTTTCGAATGTTGTACCATCCTTGCATTCCTGGAATAAATCTGACTTGATCAGGATGGATGATCTTTTTGATGTATTTTTGAATTCGGTTTGCTAGAATTTTGTTGAGTATTTTTGCATCCATGTTCATCAGGGATATTGGTCTGTAATTTTCTTTTTTTGTGGTATCTTTGCCTGGTTTTGGTATTAGAGTGATGCTGGCCTCATAGAATGAGTTTGGAAGTTTTCCCTCTTCTACTCTTTGGAAATCTTTAAGGAGGATGGGTATTAGGTCTTCACTAAATGTTTGATAAAATTCAGCAGTGAAGCTATGTGGTTCAGGGATTTTGTTCTTAGGTAGTGTTTGGATTACCAATTCAATTTCATTGCTGTTCAGATTTTCTGTTTTTTTTCTGGGTCAGCCTTGGAAGGTTGTATTTTTCTACAAAGTTGTCCATTTCTTCTAGGTTATCCAGTCTGTTAGCATATAATTTTTCATAGTATTCTCTCATAATTCTTTGTATTTCTGTGGTGTCCATAGAGATTCTTCCTTTCTCATTTCTGATTCTTTTTAGGTGTGTAGACTCTCTTTTTTTCTTGATAAGTGCAGCTAGGGGTTTATCTATTTTGTTTATTTTCCCAAAGAACCAGCTCTTACTTTCATTGACTCTTTCTATTGTTTTATTCTTCTCAATTTTATTTATTTCTGCTCTAATCTTTATTATGTCCCTCCTTCTACTGACTTTGGGCTTCAGTTGTTCTTCTTTTTCTAGATTCATTAATTGTGAGTTTAGAGTGTTCATATGGGGTTGTTCTTCTTTCCTGAGGTAGGCCTGTATTGCAATACACTTTCCTCTTAGCACGGCCTTCACTGTGCCCCAGAGATTTGTGGTGTTGAATTATTATTGTCATTTGTCTCCATGTATTGCTTGATCTCTGTTTTTATTTGGTCATTGATCCATTGGTGATTTACGAGCATGTTGTGAAGCCTCAATGTGTTTGTGGGATTTTTCATTTTCTTTGTGTAATTTTTTTCTAGTTTCACACATTTGTGGTCTGAGAAACTGGTTGGTACAATTTCAATCTTTTTTAATTTACCAAGGCTATTTTTCTGACCTAGTAAATAATCTATTCTTGAAAATGTCCCATGTGCACTTAAGAAGAGTGTTTATCCTGCTGTCTTTGCATGTAGAGTTCTGTAGATGTCTGTTAGGTCCATCTGTGCTAGTGTTTTGTTCAGTGCCTCTGTCTCATTACTTATTTTCTGTCTGGTTGATTTGTCCTTCAGAGTGAGTGGAGTGTTGAAGTCTCCTAGAATGAATGCATTGCATTCTATTTCCCCTTTTAATTCTGTTAGTATTTGTTTCACATATGTAGGTGCTCCTGTGTTGGGCACATAGATATTTATAATGGTTATATCTCCTTGTTGAATTGACCCCTTTATCATTATGTAATGTCCTTCTTTGGCTCTTGTTTTGAAGTCTATTTTGTCTGATACAAGTGGTGCAACTCCTGTTTTCCTCTCCCTATTAGTTGCATGAAATATCTTTTTCCATTCCTTCACTTTTAGTCTGTGTTTGTATTTGGGTTTAAAGTGAGTCTCTTGTAGGCAGCATATGGATGGGTCTTGTTTTTTTATCCATTCAGTGACTCTTTGTTTTTGATTGGTGCATTCAGAGCATTTACATTTAGGGTGACTATCTATAGGTATGTACTTATTGCCATTGCAGGTGTTAGATTTGTGGTTACCAATGGTTCAAGGTTAACTTGCTTACTATATCTAAGAGTCTAACTTGACTCACTTAATATGCTATTATAAACACAATCTTAAGGTTCTTTTTTTCTCCTTTTTCTTCCTCCTCCATTCTGTATATACTACGTATCATATTCTGTACTCTTTTTCTATCCCTTGATTGACTTTTGGGATAGTCTATTTAATTTTGCATTTTCTTAGTAATTAACTGTCCTACTTCCTTCACTGTGGTTTTATTACCTCTGGTGACAGCTATTAAACCTTAGGAACACTTCCGTCTATAGCAGTCCCTCCATAATACTCTGTAGAGACAGTTTGTGGGAGGTAAATTCTCTCCGCTTTTGCTTATCTTGAAATTGTTTAATCCCTCCTTCAAATTTAAATGATAATCTTGCCAGGAAAAGTATTATTGGTTCAAAGCCCTTCTACATCATTGCATTAAATATATCATACCACTCCCTTCTGGCCTGGAAGGTTTCTGCTGAGAAGTCTGATGATAACCTGATGCACTTTCCTTTGTATGTGATCTTATTTCTCTTTCTGGCTGCTATTAATAGTAGGTCCTCACCCTTGATCTTTTCCATTTTAATTACTATGTGTCTTGGTGTTGCCTTCTTTGGGTCCTTATGTTGGGAGGTCTGTGGATCTCCATGGCCTGAGAGACTCTCATTCCCCAGACTGGGGAAGTTTTCAGCAATTACCTCCTCAAAGACATTTTCTATCCCTTTCTCCCTCTTCTTCTACTTCTGGTATCCCTATAATGTGAATTGTTCCATTTGGATTGGTCACACAGTTCTCTCAATATTCTTTCATTCTGAGAGATCCTTTTTACTCTCTGTGCCTCAGCTTCTTTATATTCCTCTTCTCTAATTTGTATTTCTTTTATCTTCTCCTCCACTGTATCTAATCTGCTTTTAATACCTTCCATTGTGCTCTCAACAATTGGATCTCTGACCAGAATTCATTCCTGAGTTCTTGAATATTTTTCTGTACCTCCATGAGCAAGTTAATGATTTTTATTTTGAAATCCCTTTCAGGAAGATTCATGAGGTTGTATTCATAATTTTACTTTGAACCAGGTTTCTTTGGCATTTCATATTTGTATATGGCCCTGTCTAGTGCCCAGGTGCTCTACTCTCTGAAGCTGCTCATTCCCTGAAGCAATGTCGGGGTTCACAGGGGAGTGGTATTGGTGCCTGGGAGGAGGAAAGAGCTGTTTCCTGCTTCCTGGCTACTATGCCTGCCTCCACTGCCAGAATGAGTGAGCCAAGCACACAGGTATAAGCTTCTATGCTTTGCATTTGTAGGTGCTGTAGACGGGGCCTACCTCTGGCTGGCCTAATGCCAGGGTAGGGTTTGCCAGTTTGTGAGTCAGGTGGAGTTGGCCAAGAGAAAGGTGCAGTAGGCTGCCTATCACAGAGGGGGTCCTGGGAGCTATGTAGCCAGCCAGGGAGCTGGAGAGCCTGAAGATCATGAAAGTTCCCAACCTGCTGGGCAGTGTGCATCTGGACAATTTTGTCTACCTGTTCTTTTCCTGAGCGGTAAGCTCTGTGCAGTCCTTGCCCCTTTATCAGCCCTTTGCTGTTAGGAAATCTCCAGACTGCCTGCCTTTCTTTTGTCCCATATCAGCCGGATATGGATCCCTGTTTTCCACAAGCAGCTGGAATCTCATCCTCTTCAGGTATTCTGCCTGTCTTAGCTTTCCAACCCTCTAATCACAAGAGTACCATGAAAGCAACATGAAATGTCGGTTTGTGCTCACAAAGCAGATCTCTGGAGTTAGGTATTCAGCATTCCTGGCCTCCACTCCCTCCCTGCTCCATTTCTCTTCCTCCCGCCAGTGAGCAGGGTGGCAGAAGGGCTTGGGTCCCATGGACCACAGCTTTGGTAAGTTACCCTGTCCCATGAGGTTTATTCTTTCCTCCAGGTGTATGCATTTTGGTGCAGCCCTCTTTCCTGTTGCTCTTTCAGAATTAGTCGCATCAGTTATATTTCCTATTATATGCGGTTTTAGGAGGAAGCCTCTGTCTCACCTCTAATGCTGCCATGTTTAATCCAAATCAGATAATTCATTTTTAAACTTTTTTCTTTTCTAATCACACATTAAAGTCATAAATTTCTAAGTTTCCTTTACTTGCATGACAAATTTTTACATATTCTAATTTTATTATAATTCAGTTCAAAATACATTCCAATCTTGCTGTAACTTCTTCCACAGGTGGTTAGATTTGTGGTTAAAAGTATTCAAGAATATGATGCTTAATGTAAATATACTTTGGCTTTTCTACCTATTTATGGTTGTGGATCTCTTATTTAATTGCATTGCGGTTAGAGAGCATACTTTGTTAAGGTACAAATCTGGAAGTTTCAGGGGATTCACTTTAGGACCTATATTAGTTAATATTACATGTGCTCTTAAGAAAGAATGTGTATTCTTCTCCTGTTTGTAAAGTATACTAGGTCAAGGGTGATAGATGTCATTGTTCAAATAATCTTTTATTTTGTAGATAATTATTTTTTATTGAAGGGTAGTTGACAGACACTATTACATTAGTTTCACGTGTAAAACAGTGATTCAACATTTATATACATGATAATTCTAGCTACCAGCTATCACTATACAAAGTTGTTACAATACTTTGACTATATTCCTTATGCTATACATTACATCCCGGTTACTTATTTATTTTACAATTGGAAGTCTGTACTTTTTTTTGTGAGGGCATCTCATATATTTATTGATCAAGTGGTTGTTAACAACAATAAAATTCTGTATAGGGGAGTCAATGCTCAATGCACAATCATTAATCCACCCCAAGCCTAATTTTCATCAGTCTCCAATTTTCTGAATCATAACGAACAAGTTCTTACATGGAGAACAAATTCTTACATACTGAATAAGTTACATGGTGAACAGTACAAGGGCAGTCAACACAGAAACTTTTGGTTTTGCTCATGCATTATGAAATATATACAATCAGTTCAAATATGAACATTCGTTTGATTTTTATACTTGATGTATATGTGGATACCACATTTCTCTCTTTATTATTATTCTTTTTAATAAAATGCTGAAGTGGTAGTTAGATGCAAGCTAAGGTAGAAAACATAGTTCAGTGTTGTAAGAGAGCAAATGTAGATGATCAGGTGTGAGCCTGTACACTATGTGTTAATCCAAGCTAGACAAGGGCAATAAAACATCCACGTATGCAGAAGATTTCTCTCAGAACAGAGGGGGTGAGGTTCTAAGCCTCACCTCTGTTGACCCCAAATTTCTCACCTGATGGCTCCCCTGTGACTGTGCCTGTCTTAGGTTGTTCCTTCCTTGAGGAATCTTACACGTCTCTGGCTAACCAGTCATATTCCGGGGCCACACAGGGAAATGTAGAGTTGGTAAGTGAGAGAGAAACCTTATTATTTGAAAAGGTTAGCTTTTTACTTCTTTGCATATTTATGCCCAGTGGCTTCTATGCCCAGCATTTGTCTTGAGGTATCTTTACCACTTGGAAGAATTATGATACTCAGCATTTTTCGATATGAGACACGAATTCTATTTAAGGGTTGTAATTAGGAAGGAAGAAGAAAAGCTATAGAAGTAGCAGACGAAAGAAAACATGGGAAGATTGATTATTTCTTTGACATATCTTCTTGTAGAGTAACTTCAGCATGCATAGGTTGTGCACACACATTAACATAATAGGAGTACGGTTACATAACCAAAGCAAACCTACAATTACCAACAATCTCCAGTGAAACCAAGAAAACCAGTTAGGCACCTTAGGCATTTATGAAAACTTATCTATGATATGGTGGATAATTGTCCAACTGAACTTGACTAGCCTGAGAGAAATCAGACATATTAAAACAACCCATTCCTGGGGACTGTTCACATCCCATATGTTCTTTCAACAGTAGATAGTCTGTAGTTGTAAGATTTTGGAATGCTACAATTTGCACTTCTCCTACTTCTTGGTTGAGTTCCAACAGTATAGATCCAGTCAAATTTACTGTTTTACAGTATGCACAGGCCAGCTTAGATATCTCCTTCTTCATTCCCATGGCAAGTCCAGGAACCGGTGGGATGAGTGCATCTACAGCTGTAGCAGCACGTGGATCTTTGTTGGGGATTTTTGATGATCATCTTCTGGTATGAGTCCTCCAGAGAGTGCTGATGTTGGAAGTTCTTTTTCATATCATATCGTAGTTCATTTTCTGGGTAGCCAAATTAGGCTTTGATCCTCTGTATAAACACAAACAGACCCTTTGCCTACATTTTTATATGCCCTTTATACCATTGTGTAGAACTCATTGGAGGTCACCACACAGGAACTGCTTTTTTGTTGTTGTTCTTATCATTAATCTACAATTACATGACGAATATTATGTTTACTAGGCTCTCCCCTATACCAGGTCCCCCCTATAAACCCATTTACAGTCACTGTCCATCAGCATAGCAAAATGTTGTAGAATCACTACTGGTCTTCTCTGTGTTGTACAGCCCTCCCATTTCTCCCACCCCCCCATGCATGCTAATCTTAATACACCACTTCTTCTCTCCCCCCTTATCCCTCCCTACCCACCCATCCTCCCCAGTCCCTTTCCCTTTGGTACCTGTTAGTCCATTCTTGAGTTCTGTGATTCTGCTGCTGTTTGTTCCTTCAGTTTTTCCCCTTGTTCTTATACTCCACAGATGAGTGAAATCATTTGGTATTTATCTTTCTCCACTTGACTTATTTCACTGAACATAATACCCTCCAGCTCCATCCATATTGCTGCAAATGGTAGGATTTGCCCTTTTCTTATGGCTGAGTAGTATTCCATTGTGTATATGTACCACATCTTCTTTATCCATTCATCTATCGATGGACATTTAGGTTGCTTCCAATTCTTGGCTATTGTAAATAGTGCTGCGATAAACATAGGGGTACATTGGTCTTTCTCATACTTGATTGCTGCATTCTTAGGGTAAATTCCTAGGAGTGCAATTCCTGGGTCAAATGGTAAGTCTGTTTTGAGCATTTTGATGTACCTCCATACTGCTTTCCACAATGGTTGAACTAATTTACATTCCCACCAGCAGTGTAGGAGGGTCCCCCTTTCTCCACAGCCTTGCCAACATTTGGTGTTGTTTGTCTTTTGGATGGCAGCCATCCTTACTGGTGTGAGGTGATACCTCATTGTAGTTTTAATTTGCATTTCTCTGATAATTAGCGATGTGGAGCATCTTTTCATGTGTCTGTTGGCCATCTGTATTTCTTTTTTGGAGAACTGTCTGTTCAGTTCCTCTGCCCATTTTTTAATTGGGTTATTTGTTTTTTGTTTGTTGAGGCGTGTGAGCTCCTTATATATTCTGGACGTCAAGCCTTTATCGGATCTGTCATTTTCAAATATATTCTCCCATACTGTAGGTTTCCTTTTTGTTCTATTGATGGTGTCTTGTGCTGTACAGAAGGTTTTCAGCTTAATATAGTCCTACTTGTTCATTTTTGCTGTTGTTCAAGAAGAGGTCACTCATTTTTATATCTAAGAGGATTTTGCCTATGTTTTTTTCCAAGAGTTTAATGGTTTCATGACTTACATTCAGGTCTTTGATCCATTTTGAGTTAACTTTTGTATATGGGGTTAGACAATGGTCCACGTTCATTCTCCTACATGTAGCTGTCCAGTTTTACCAGCACCATCTGTTGAAGAGACTATCATTTCGGCATTGTATGTCCATGGCTCCTTTATCAAATATTAATTGACCGTGTATGTCTTTGTTAATGTCTGGATTCTCTAGTCTGTTCCATTGGTCTGTGGCTCTGTTCTTGTGCCAGTACCAAATTGTCTTGATTACTATGGCTTTATAGTAGAGCTTGAAGTTGGGGAGTGAGATCCCCCCTACTTTATTCTTCTTTCTCAGGATTGCTTTGGCTATTCAGGGTCTTTGGTGTTTCCATATGAATTTTTGAATTATTTGTTCCAGTTCATTGAAGAATGTTGCTGGTAGTTTCATAGGGATTGCATCAAATCTGTATATTGCTTTGGGCAGGATGGCCATTTTGATGATATTAATTCTTCCTAGCCACGAGCATGGGATGAGTTTCCATCTGTTAGTGTCCCCTTTAATTTCTCTTAAGAGTGACTTGTAGTTTTCAGAGTATAAGTCTTTCACTTCTTTGGTTAGGTTTATTCCTAGGTATTTTTTTTTTATGCAATTGTGAATGGAGTTGTTTTCCTCATTTCCCTTTCTGTTGGTTCATTGTTAGTATATAGGAAAGCCACAGATTTATGTGTATTAATTTTGTATCCTGCAACTTTGCTGTATTCCGATATCAGTTCTAGAAGTTTTGGACTGGAATCTTTAGGGTTTTTTATGTACAATATCATATCATCTGCAAATAGTGACAGTTTAACTTCTTCTTTACCAATCTGGATTCCTTCTATTTCTCTGTTTTGTCTGGTTGCTGTGGCTAGGACCTCCAGTACTATGATAAATAACAGTGGAGAGAGTGGGCATCCCTGTCTACTTTCCGATCTCAGAGAAAAAGCTTTTAGCTTCTTGATGTTCAATATAATGTTGGCTGTAGGTTTATCATAAATGGCCTTTATTATGTTGATGTACTTGCCCTCTATTCCCATTTTACAGAGAGTTTTTATCATGAATGTATGTTGAACTTTGTCAGATGCTTTTTCAGCATCTATGGAGATGATCATGTGCTTTTGTCTTTCTTTTTGTTGATGTGGTGGATGATGTTGATGGATTTTAGAATGTTGTAACATCCTTGCATCCCTGGGATGAACCCAACTTGGTCATGGTGTATGATCCTTTTGAGGTATTTTTGAATTCGGTTTGCTAATATTTTGTTGAGTATTTTTGCATCTACGTTCATCAGGGATATTTGTCTGTAGTTTTTTTTGGTGGGGTCTTTGCCTGATTTTGGTATTAAGGTGATGTTAGCTTCATAGAATGAGTTTGGGAGTATCCCCTCCTCTTCTATTTTTTGGAAAACTTAAGGAGAATGGGTATTATGTCTTCCCTGTATGTCTGATAAAATTCCGAGGTGAATCCATCTCTTCCGGGGGTTTTTTTCTTTGGTAGATTTTTTATTACCACTTCAATTTCATTGCTGATAATTGGTCTGTTTAGATTTTCTGTTTCTTCTGGGTCAGTCTTGGAGGGTTGTATTTTTCTAGGAAGTTGTCCATTTCTCCTAGGTTTCCCAGCTTGTTAGCATATAGGTTTTCATACTGTTCTCTAATAATTCTTTGTATTTCTGTGGGGTCCGTCGTGATTTTTCCTTTCTCGTTTCTGATAATGTTGATTTGTGTTGACTCTCTTTTCCTCTTAATAAGTCTGGCTATAGGCTTATCTATTTTGTTTATTTTCTCAAAGAACCAGCTCTTGGTTTCATTGATTTTTGCTATTGTTTTATTCTTCTCAATTTTATTTATTTCTTCTCTGATCTTTATTATGTCCCTCCTTCTGCTGATCTTACGCCTCATTTGTTCTTCTTTTTCCAATTTCAATAATTGTGACATTAGACCATTCATTTGGGATTGTTCTTCGTTCTTTAAATAAGCCTGGATTTCTATATACTTTCCTCTTAAGACTGCTTTTGCTGTGTCCCACAGTAGTTGGGGCTTTGTGTTGTTGTTGTCGTTTGTTTCCATGTATTGATAGACCTCCATTTTGGTTTGGTCATTGATCCATTGATTATTTATGAGCGTGTTGTTAAGCCTCCATGTGCTTGTGAGCCTTTTTGTTTTCTTTGTACAGTTTATTTCTAGTTTAATGCTTTTGTGGTCTGAAAAGTTGGTTGGTAGGATTTCAATCTTTTGGAATTTATTGAGGCTCTTTTTGTGGCCTAGTATGTGGTCTATTCTGGAGAATGTTCCATGTGCACTTGAGAAGAATGTGTATCATGTTGCTTTTGGATGTAGAGTTCTATAGATGTCTATTAGGTCCATCTGTTCTAGTGTGTTGTTCAGTGCCTCTGTGTCCTTACTTATTTTCTTTCTGGTGTAACTGTCCTTTTGAGTGAGTGGTGTGTTGAAGTCTCCTAGAATGAATGCATTGCATTCTATTTCCTCCTTTAGTTCTGTTAGTACTTGTTTCAGGTATGTTGGTGCTCCTGTATTGGGTGCATATATATTTATAATGGTTATATCCTCTTGTTGGACTAAGCCCTTTATCATTAATGTCCTTTTTTGTCTTTTGTTACTTTCTTTATTATGAAGTCTGTTTTGTCTGATACCAGAATTGCAACACCTGTTTTCTTCTCTCTGTTGTTTGCATGAAATATCTTTTTCCATCCCTTGACTTAAAGTCTGTGCATGTCTTTGGGTTTGAGGTGAGTCTCTTGTAAGCAGCATATGAATGGATCTTGCTTTTTTTTTCATTCTATTACTCTGTGTCTTTTGTTTGGTGCATTCAGTCCATTTACATTTAGGGTGACTATTGAAAGGTATGTACTTATTGCCATTGCAGGCTTTAAGTTTGTGGTTACCAAAGTTCAGGGTTAGCTTCTTTACTATCTTACTATCTATCTTAACTGGCTTGTTGAGCTATTATAAACACAGTCTGATGATTCTTTATTTCTCTCCCTTCTTATTCCTCCTCCTCCCTTATTCACATGTTGGGTTTTTTGTTCTGTGCTCTTTTTTAGGAGTGCTCCCATCTAGAGCAGTCCCTGTAGGATGCCCTGTAGAGGTGGTTTGTGGGAGGCAAATTCCCTCAACTGTTGCTTGTCTGGGAATTGTTTAATCCCTCCTTCATATTTAAATGATATTCGTGCTGGATACAGTAGTCTTGGTTCGAGGCCCTTCTGTTTCATTGCATTAAGTATATCATGCCATTCTCTTCTGGCCTGTAGGGTTTCTGTTGAGAAGTCTGATGATAGCCAGATGGGTTTTCCTTTGTAGGTAACCTTGTTTTTCTCTCTGGCTGCCTTTAATACTTTGTTCTTGTCTTTAATCTTTGCCATTTTAATTATTATGTGTCTTGGTGTTGCCCTCCTTGGATCCCTTGTCATGGGAGTTCTGTGTACCTCTGTGATCTGAGAGGCCATTTCTTCCCCTAGTTTGGGGAAGTTTTTGGCAATTATTTCTTCAAAGACACTTTCTATCCCTTTTTCTCTCTTTTCTTCTTCTGGTACCCCTATAATGCGGATATTGTTCCATTTCGTTGGTCACTCAACTCTCTTAGAATTCTTTCATTACTGGAGATTCTTTTATCTATCTCTGCATCAGCTTCTCTGTGTTCCTGTTCTCTGTTTTCTAGTCCATTAAGAGTCTCTTTCATCTTGTCCATTCTGTTTTGAAGTCTTTCCAGAGCTTTTTTTATTTTTGTATTCTCCTTCCTTAGTTCTTGCATATTTCTCTGCAAGTCCATCAGCATGGTTATGACTTTTGTTTTGAATTCTTTTTCACGAAGACTGGTTAAATCTATCTCCCCAGGTTCCTTCTCAGGGGAAGATGTAGCAGATGCCGAAGCTGTCTGGGTCAGTCTTGTCTGGATCATATTTTTTTGCCTTTTCATGTTGACAGGTGCTATTGACTGTAAGCTGGGAGGGCCAAACTTTTCACTTGCTACTGGCCTTTCTTTACTGGGACAACTGCGACCCCTAGTGGTTTGTGTTGGGTAATTGTGTGTAGACTGGGTCTTTGTGTCTTTCCTGGCGTATATGGAGGAATCTCCTTTTTCTGGGGGCGTGGTCTGCCTTAGGCTGCTTCTCTGCTTTCGCAGCGCCTGGAGGAGTAATGGACGTGGTGGGGTGGGCTGTTTGGCTGTTTACCTCCATGAGGGGTCTCAGAGCTGTTGCTCAGGGGTTTAGTGCGCCCAGTTTTCCCTGTAATTTCCAGCCACTGGGCTGTGACCTGTGTTGTTTCCGTCCAGCTGTTATGTCCCTGTCCCTTTAAGACTTTCAAAAAGCACTCGCTTTTCTTTGTCACAGTGGCATCAGCTTCGGAACCCGCTCAGAGGTCTTGCTGCCCTGTTTCCCTAGTTTCCAGCCCTCTATGCATGCACTGTGTCTGCACTCTGGTACGGGTGGCTGGGGCTGGGTGTTTAGCAGTCCTGGGCTTCCTCTCCCTCCCGCCAGGAGCTGGCGGGGAGGTGTGCTTGGGTCCCGCTGGGCCGGGGGTTGTATCTTACCCCTTTCACCAGGCGCTGGGCTCTCGCACATGTGGATGTAGTCTGACTATTGTCCTGTGTCTTCTGGTCTCTCTTTTAGGATTATTTGTATTTGTTGTGTTTTCAAAAATATATATGTTTTGGGGAGGAGATTCCCACTGTCCTACTCATGCCACCATGTTGGCTCTGCCTAAATTATCTATTTTTTTATTTTTTGTTCACTTCTATCAATTACTTAAAGAGGATTGTTAAAATATCCAATTATGATTGCAGTTCTGTCATGTACATTACATGTAAGTACATTATAAACCCCACAATGTGATGTTATAATTTTTGCTTTAAACAGACATATATCTTTTAAAGAAATGAAGAGAAAAAAATACATAGTCCCATATATTCACTTACATATTTACCTCTTCTGGTACTCTTCATTCCTTCCTAGAGACATGTTTCCATTTCATAGCACTTCCTTTTAACCTAAGAAATCCTTTAGTATTTCTTGTAGGATTTCTAAACATTTTATGTATTTCAGGTCTGCTGGCAATGAAATTATTTTATATCTGAGAATGACTTTACCTCACCTTTAGTTATGAAAGATATTATTTGCAGACATAAAATTTTCAAGTTAACATTCTATTTTTTGTCCTCTATTCTTTCTAATGAGACATCAGCAACATTCTTATGATTTGTAACACATAAGTAACGAGTTTTCTCTTGCTGCTTTCCAGATATTATCTCTGGTATTCAGCAGTTTAATTATGATATGCTTCAGTGTGGTTATCTTCATGTACATGTGTATAACCGCACTTGGATTTCACTGAGTTATCTGGATATCTAAGTCATCTTATTTAATGAAGATTTTAATGCTTAACTCAGTGTGTAATTTTGCTGCTGCATTCTCTCTCCTTTTCTTCAGGGACTCTAATTACACATATGTTAGACTGCTGGATATCTTTCCCAGGCCACTTATGTTCATTTCATATTCACTTCATATTCATATTCCAAATTCTGTCTTCCTTGCTCAAACTGCTCAACATTTGCAACCTATCAGCTTTTACTTTTCACTAGGAATCTCAAAGTCTACCCCACTTATGTGTGGTCTAGGGGACAGCCAAAGATTTGGGGGAAATTTACAAACAAAATTTGGGGCTATCAATACTGAGACCCCTCCTTTACTGAATTTTACCCCTTATTTTTCAGCCACTCTGGCAGTCCCAAACTACATCTTCTAATTCTGCAGGCCTTTAAGAGTACAATTTTCTCCCTGACCTTCAGCTACCTTATGCTGCATGAATAAGAGATTTCCCTCAGGTAATAAACTGAATAAGCTTTTTTTCAAGGGCTAACTTACCAGTTTCTACCTGTTTGAGTCACTTTTCAGTGTCTTCAAATAGTTACTCTTTATATTTTGTCCAAAATTGATAGTTAATATCTGTGGAGATTTTAATTTAATGCAAGCTACTCTTCCATTACTTGTAGCTAAATTCTCCCAAGATATTTATGTGATACATGTTGTACTGGTTAAATGTATGTATTACTGTAAATCACTTTACAAACTAATATAAGCTTTTCTTGAAGTAAGTAGTTTCTGTAAAAAAAACCTACTACACTATACACAAAAATTAACTCCAATGGATCACAGACACAATATAGCAACTAAAACTAAAAACACTGAGGAAAAAAATAGGAATAAACCTTTATGACATGAGATTAGTCAAGGCTTCCTTAAATGTGGTATCAAAAGTACAAACTACAAATAAATAAATAAATAAAATTCATCAAAATCAAAGTCTTTTTTGTTTCAAAGGACCCCATCAAGAAAGGAAATAGACAACCTATAGAATGGAAAAATATTTGCTAATCATAGACTGGTAAGGGCCACATATCCAAATATAGAAAGCCTTGCAACTCAAGAACAAAAAGACAACTTGATGGTAAAATGTATAAAACAAAAATAGGGGGTTTCTCAAAATAAAAAAGGTATTCAAACCAACAAACAAATCAAATGTGCTCAGTGTCATTAGCCATTAGGGAAATGCAAATCAAAACCCCAGTGAGATACCACTTCACATATACACTATGAAAGCTATAATAAAAAAGACAGGTTCTAAAATTACTGGCAAAGATGAGGAGAAAATAGAAACCTCATACACAGGTGTTAATGCAAAATGGTATACCTGCTTTAGAAAACAGTTCCTCAAAATGTCAAACAGGGAGTTATATTAGCCAACAATACCATTCCTAGGTATATGCTCAAGATAAATGAAAACAAAACATATACACAGTAGAATTTACTAGGAAACTATGAGATTAAAGCAGTGTGGTATAAGGATAGACAATGTGACCACTGAAATAGAATGAAGATCCCTGAAACCACTCGTGTATTTGTGAAAATATGACAAAGTTCCAGTGGCATGGAGAGACAGAAGTAACTGTTTAATAAATGGGGAAAGAAAAACAGCTTCCCATATGGTAAAAAAATTAAGTTGGATTTTACCACATACTGTATACCAAAATTAACTCAAGACAACTAAAGGTGTAAATGTCATAAACAAGACTTTATAATTTTCTGATTCTGAGTTTTCCTCATATAATGGCAGCCACATGAATCTGTCCACAAATATCATCCACAAAAGCTGTAAAATTACAAGGATTACAAGGAAAACCACATATACTCTGCCTTATCATTGCTAGGATACAGGAAATACCACAAATTCCAAATTATCTGTATGTAGAGAATTAAACAATAAATTCCAACTGAGGCACTACTGGAGTATCCACCACCATTCCAAGGTACAGATGCAGAGAGGAGGAGGGGAAACTTAAAAGAGTCCAAGGGAACGATGCAAGAAGTGTGGAGGACATTTCTCTCTGAGGGGAATGTCTATCACTAAGGGCTAGAAAGATGGGAGACCAGAATGGTTATTAAACAGCAAAGGATGAGAGGTTATGTAAACCCATTTTGAAATCTTTTTAAAAACTCTAAGTTTTGTGCTAACCAGTTCTTAAACATAATGTACTTTTCTGGTTAAGTTACATAAAAATGTTTTTCTGTAAACATACTTCTGTCAGTCTAGCCTACAATCCTCCTGGACAAAAGGTCTGGATAAAAACAGGAGATGACTGATATTTTTAGATGTATGGAGTTTTGAATACTAAATGAGACACATCACCACTAACAGAAAGAAAAGAAAAACAGCAACTTTGTTTTTCGGAACTGTTTCAGAAAGTTTTTCTCTCCTAAAAACAAAATAAACTGTGTGGCTTTCCTTAGCTTCTGTGCTTCTGTGAGTGCTTTAGATTTAGACTGACTGCTAAGCGTATAATCATATCTAACCTGATTTCCTTTCTTAAGACTGAGTAATATTTGATTGTTTGTACATACCACATTTTCTTTATCCATTCATCCATCAATGGACATTCAGCTTGTTTCCATATCTTGACTATTATGAATAATTCTATAATGAACCTTCTATTCCTATGGATAAATTGCTGTAATGAACCTTCTATTCCTACAGATAAATACCCAGAAGAGGGCCTGCTGTACCATACAGTTGTCAAATTTTTAATTTTATTAAAACTTCCATACTGTTTTCTGCAAAGGCTATGACAATTTATGATCCCACCAACAGCATTAACAGGGTTCCTTTTTCTCCTAATCCTTGCCAACACTGGTTATCTTTTTTTTTTTTTAAAGAGTCATCCTACTGGGTAGGAGGTAATATTTCATTGTGGTTTTGACTTGCATTTCTCAGGCAATCAGTGATGTTGAGCAGATTTCATATGCCTACTGGCCACTTGTAGGTCTTCCTTGGAGAAATGTCTATTTAGATCCTTTGCCCATTTTTTAATCAGGTTATTTGGGTTTTTTGCTTTTGAGTTATATAAAATCCATCTATATTTTGGATATTAACCCTTTATCAGACACATGCTATGGAAATATTTTCTAATGATTTTGTAGGGTGCCTTTTCAACTGTTGGGTGCTACCTTTGTTATGCAGAAGCTTTATAGTTTCATGTGCTATTGAATTCATTTTGTTAGTACTTTGTTGAGAATTTACACATCTATATTCTTTAGGAATATTGGTCTGTGGTTTTCTAGGACTGTCCTTAACTGGTTTTGGTGTCAGGGTAATACTGGCCTTATAAAATGAGTGTGAGAGTAGGACTTTTTCAATTTTTTGGAAGAGTTTAGGAAGAATTAGCATTAATTCTTTAAATATTAGGTAGAACTCACCAGTGAAAGCATCTAGTTCTGGAATTTTCTTCATTAGGAAGCTTTTAATTACTGATTCGATTTCCTTACTTGTTATTGCTCTGTTCAGATTTTCTATTTTTTTCATGTTTGGTCTTGGTAGGTTGTACATTTCTAGGAATTTATTCATTTCTTCTTGGTTGTCCAATTTGTTGACCTACAATTGTTTATAGCAGTCTCTTAAGATTCTATGTATTTCTGTGCTATTAGTTACAATGTACCATCTTTCAATGATAACTTCATTTATTTCAGTCTTCTCTTGCTTCTCTAAAATTAGTCTAGCAAAAGGTTTATCCATTTATTATATTTTCAAATCACTAACTCCTCACTTTATTAATCATTTATTTTTCCATTTATTTTTTCTCTAATCTATATTTCCTTCCTTCTGCTAACTTTGGGCTCAGTTTGTTCTTTTTTGACTTCTTTGAAGTGTAAAATTAGAGTGTTTATTTGAGAACTTACTTTTCCTTAATTTCAGAACTATCACTATAAACTTCCCTCTTAGAAGTGCTTTCACTGCATCAAACAGGTTTAGTGTGTGGAGTTTCCATTTTGTTTGCCTGATATATTTTTTAGTTTCTCTTTTGATTTTTTTCTTTGATCCATTGATTTTTCAAGAGTGTATTGTTTAATTTCCACATATATGTGAATATTCCAGTTTTACCTCCTGTTATTGATTTCTAGTTTCATAGCATATTAGTAAGAAAAGATACTAGACATTATTTCAAATTTAAATTTGTTGACTTGTTTTATACCCTAATATATGATCTATTCTGGAATAAGTTCCATGTACACTTTTAAAGAATGTGTATTCTGTTGCTGTTGGATAAAAATTTCTGTATCTGTCTGTTAGGTCCATTTGGTTTTAGTGTTGTTCAAATATACTACTTCCTGATTTATATCTTGCTTATCTATTGCTGAAAGTGAGGTATTGAAGTCCCCCACTATTATTGTATTGATGTCTCTCCATTCAGTTATATTAATATTTGCTTTATATATTTAGGTGCTTTCATGTCAGGAACATGTATATTTATAATTTTTATATCCTCTCAATGAATTGAGCCTTTTATCATTATATAATGACTTTATCTCTTGTAAGAGTTTTTGACTTAAAGTCTATTTTATCTGATACAAGGATAGTCACCCCTGCTTCTTTCTGGTCACAATGTGGGTATCACAATAATATCAAATTGCTAGACAAGTTTCTAAACACTTACTCACAAATCCTGCACCCAATACGATAAAAACTGATACAGACAGTTCATGGACCTGTACCTCTGTATGGACTTTTTCATTGCTTCTGAATAAGTCATAATCCTTGCTTTCAATAATCTTAGTCTAGTTGGTGAGCTAGAACTGTACTCAGTTCACTAAAATACAAGGGAGAGTAAAACAGTGCCAGTAATAATAAAGCAAGACTTCACAGATGTGGTAAACATTTAAATGATATTGAAGATGAATATGTTCTCAAAGGTGGGGACTGGAAAGACAAGGGTCTATCAGATGAATCATTATAGTTTTGGAAGGGATTACAACAGTGATTAGTTCTATAAAACTGGGGTCAGATCATATTATTTTTTAACCAAATTCTAAAAGGTTTGTGGTTGAATCCCTATAACTCATGTTTACCATCTTGTACCTCATGGGTAATATCACAGCATCAACCTTGGGAGGAAGCAGAGGATATTAAGTGCAGAGGCAACTTGGTGGGAGAGAATAGCTCCACATGATAGCCACCAATTTTTTCTGTGTGATCACATTTTAGAGGCAAACTGGCTCAATTATAATGCTAAAGAGGAAATAACCTTTTTTATAATTTTGACTTCTTCTAATTTATTAACATAATTATCATAATTTACATTTTCTCCTATTGCCATCCTTCAGGTTGCAATGCTGACAAAGCCAGTGGATGGAGGAAATCACTCTATGGTGTCAAGATACTTGTTCCTGGGACTCAACAATTCCTGGCAGGTCCAACTTCTCCTCTTTGTAGTATCTTCCATGTTTTATGGGGCAAGCATGACAGGGAACTCCCTCATTGTGTTACCTATGACTTCTGGCCCTCACTTACACTCCTCTATGTACTTTCTATTGGCCAACCTCTTCCTCACTTACCTGGATTTTTCTTCTTCTGTCACTTCTCCCAAAATGATGTATGGCCATTTCAGAAAACATAAAGTTATCTCCTTTATTGGCTGCATTACTCAATTCTTTTTCATCCACCTCATTGATGATGGGAAGATAGTGCTGCTCATTGCCATGACCTTTGACAGATATGTTGCCATACATAATTCTCTCCACTACCTCATCATCGTGAGTCCAAGAATATGCATCTTCTTTTTAGTGGCTGCTGGATGATTGGCCTTATGCACTCCATGGTTTATTTGGCTTTTGTGGTAAACTTACCGTTCTGTGATCCTAATGTGTTAGACAGCTTTTACTGTGACCTTCCTCGGTTCATCAAATAAGCCTGCATAGACACCTATCAATTAGAATTCATGTTCACAGCCAACAGTGGGTTCATTTGTGTTGGCTACTGCTTCATACCGATCATTTCCTGTATCACTATCATTCTCACTATCCAGAAATACTCTGCAGCTGGTTCATCCAATGTTCCATCCACACAGTCAGCTCACATTACTGTGGCCATCCTGTTCTTTCATCCTTTGATATTTGTCTATATATATCCATCTCCATCTACACACCTAGCTAAGTTTCTGGCCATCTTTGATGCAGTTCTCACTCCTTTCCAGAATGTTCCCACACATTCAGGAATCAAGAAAAGAAGGTGGCAATGAGGAGAGTAGGCAGTCAGCTAGTGAGTTATAGAAGGATCTCTTAAATGAGGCCTGTGTTGTGAAGAGCCTTTGTTGATTACTGAAGTTCATTACTGATGGTCAAACTCAAAGAGAAGTTCTTGGTTTTCCTACCTTGATTTTGATCATACACACTGGTATTGAGTCCATTTTACCTTTCACTATGGAGGAAGGGACATTCACTTTTGAAAAGAGTTACATGTAAAGTATGTGTAAACCAAAGTTAAAGCAATCTTGAGTCACCATTCCTAAGGATTTGTATTTACATGAAGTAAATTTTAAAAATACGTAAGAAAGCATGCTTCTTTGAGGCTTTAGGACAGGGAGAAGTATCTCACAGTCCACCCTAATTCAATATGATTCCATCTTCACTACATCTGCAAACATGTATTTCCAAAAATAGTCACATTGACAGGTGTTGGGGGTTAGGATCTCAACTTATCTATTTGGTGGACACAAATAAACCCACAATAATAAAGTAGGTAGTATAAGTATCTGAAAACAAGAATAGATGTAGAATTATCAATCAGAGTGAAAATATATTTAAAATAAACAGAAAGAACTTTAGCTCTTTCATAGCAATTAACTATATTTTTAGATAACAGAGCATATAAATAAGCATGAGGCACAAAAACTTATTCTTATGAGCTAAAGAATCTCTGCTAACTAGGAAAATTCCACAGAAGGTAAATAATAATATTTCCTGCCTTTAGTCAAAAGCAAATGAATACAGCAAGATAAATTCATCATATCATTCTAAATAAAAAATTCTAGTTTTGCTGTGTACTTGATATTGAGACTTATTTGCTTTAATTTCACACATCATGACCATATTAAATTCTTTCACAAACTTTCTACAACTTTCTTTTTACATTCAGCATTCTCCCTCTAAATAAACAGCTGTGCTTTAGAACAAAATTACTTTTTTTTTATCAACAGAGAGAAAATCTCATTCTAGTTTAGTTTCAGTATAATATTTGGTAGTAAAGTATTCCTAAGTTTTTTAAATAAACCCATCAAAGTTGAGCTGTGCAAAATATTAACATATACAATTGTCTCTTTCCAGATATTATTTTAAAATATATATAATTATATATAAATAAAAACCAAGGCAAATAGAACTTATTTCCTGAATCTTCTAGAGCATTCTATCTCCATTGGTTTTGTCCTTTATTGTCCTTTTTCAGGATAACTGTACATTTTATCTTAGGATAAATCTATGATTTTCTTTCTCCCTGGATAAACAAAACCAGTTCCTATTATCTTGCAAAATCTATCGTATTTTTTATTATAATTTCTTCTGGTACAGTCTCAATCACCCATTTTATGACTTTTACCAAAGTAACCAACTTTTATTTCACATGGCACTCTGTTCAAAAAAAAAAAACAGAACCTGACAGTAGTTTAGGTGGCAGAAACTGATGTTAATCAGAAACTACTGCATTAGGAGAAAGATACCTCAGCACAGAACTCGGTTCAATCCCCAATACAATAAGAACAAGAGAGGATTTATAGCCAGAGAGCAGATGGGGATGAAGTTTCTGGATGGAAATTACTAGAAGGAAACATTAAGGTAGGGAGAATTATTGAGATCTGACCTAACAGGACCCATGTTAAGGACAGGCCAGGGTGATCACATATCAGGAGTACAGGTTTAGGAATTTTACCATATATCAAAGGTGAGGGGTTTTCTTTAAATTGACCAAGCAAGATTCTTGTAAAACTGAGTTCTGCAAGCCCAGCAAGGATGGGCCTCAGGTGAGGCCTCATGGAAAAAAGGGGTCAGAGGAGCTTGACTAAAGTTTGGTCAGGGAGAGTGTTTGTCAACTTGAGGGTGCATAATTGAAATTTGTATGCCATGTATAATTATTTTAGTAGGAACACTCAAAATAACCCGCTACTACCACAAACATCTTTGTCCTATCTATACCTTCTTAAAGTTAGTAAATGTCATTCTTAAAGTAGCAAAAATGAACACATTTACTAATAGGATCCAAAGATATAAGCACTCTATAAAGGTATAAGTACGTGATACACACCTACATGGCATGACCAATGTTTCAATACTCAAATCTTAAAATTAGCCAAGGAATATCCACTAACTGCTTTATTAACACTAAACCAAAATCTTAAAACTAAGTATCTTGGAAGTTATATTTCAATTGACTCATTTTAAAACTGTCAGAATTATAATTCCAATCGATTAAACACATAATTTTACATTTTCCTTGATTTTAAATGTTTGCCTAATACTGCATTCTGATAAAATCAGGGGAACACCTATAGCTATCTTTTCTAAATGTTATCAAACCACTATGTGTTGACCACGAATTTGTTTTGATTATTTGAATTTGCAGTAATATACAAAAATTCCCTGAGCCATAATTCCTATGGGATTTTTTTTCTGAAAAAGATGGCACATTTAACACAGTAGAAATTCAGTTTCTTTATTTTAGGGGAATTTGAGGTATATAAGATTCAAGTCAGCCCTTATTAATCACCATAAAGCGGTATTAACAGAGCTCTTTTAAAGTTTTTATATTTAATTTATTACTAATATTATTATTAATTACTGATAGTTATCGGGGTTAGATTTTCAACTTATCTATTTCATATTATAGTTATTAAATATAATTATGGGATTATCATTAATAATTTAATTAATTTATTCAGTAATATTTTGCTCAATATATCCTTGAAGTAGGAAAAAATTTCACCCTCATACAAAGAAAGGAAAAGGCTCCACAAATACAGAAACAGTCACACATAAACTACTAGGCTCAGTTCTAAAATTTCAGCTACAGATCAAGACTCAGACTTGCTAATAAATTAAAAGTATAAATGGATATACAAAATCACACACAGGATCTCTACTGAAATTTCTATTCTACTTCCAATGGAGCTAAGACAAAGATTTCTAAAAGGAAGACAGACTTAACAGCTGGAGGAAAGAAAAATAAAACTCACCAACCAAATTCTCTATCATCTGACTGAGAATAGGTCCCCAACATCCCGAGAGATCACCGAATAATCAGATCATGAAACCAAATTCATAATCTTCATTGACACCAGTAAGAAATAATCTATCAGCCCTGTGCAAACCAGGGTTAGAAACAAACTTGGCCAAGAACCAGAAAAAAAAATTTTTTTCAGAAAATCAAAACAAAGATCAAACTGTCTAGTGAAGATAACATTTTAGTGCTGCTTGACAGTGGTTATGGTTTTTTATGGAAACCCAGTGGAGTCATGCCTGGGCTTAAACATCCCATTAGGAGATTCATTGGCTCAAGAAAGTAAATCCACTTAGACATCTTGATGGGGCCTTCAGAGTGGTCAAAGTACAATATTCAAAAATATTAAAACACAACTCATATGAAATGATCATGCAACAGTTATTTATTTAATTCAAACAGGTGGTAATTGGCTCCAATCAAGTTTTGATGAAATCAGATTCTAAGACTGGATCCCCTTGTAAATGTTCCTCAGGACCTCTTAATTTCATCATTTCTATGACTCTGACTTCTGCCAGTGTTTCATAAATGAGCTGAGGCACAGTGACCAACCAGTTCAGCCCTTTGAAGAGACAAACTCATGGAAGGAAACTAGTCAGATTACTGCTTCTTTACAAAAATGCTTTATACCCTTATAAATTAGATTGCCTCAGTTACTCCATTTTAATATATCATTTTCTCCTAGTGGGACCCTAAGTGATACAAGTATTTGTATATAAGACATAGAAGCAGTTTATATTTTAAGATATTTAAGAAGTTTAAAATAAATAGGCAAAATGAATAATGCTGAACTTCACTATTTATCAGGAAAGTCCAAATTAAATAATTTCTCTAGGCTCAAAGCCCATATGCTATATGGGAAATGATACGTAGCTCACAAGACCTAAGGCTGGAAAGTTCTTCAACTTTGTGGTATAAAAATTCCAGTCTGGGAATCTGGAAACCAGGTACAAGTGATGTGGCAATTATAGTGTAAGTTTATTGGCTAAGATGTTAATGAGGTGTTCCTGGGTCCAGAGGTATACAAGCCCTAGCATGATGACACCCAATGATCCTCTGATCTGGTAGTTCCACTCCTTACTAATATAGAGTCCACCAACCCAGCAGAAAGGAAGGCATCAATAAGCTGTGTCCATTTAGTAATGTAACTTATCTTTTGCACTAATTGGTGAATATCTAATATGACTAAATATATGAAAATATTTTCTGTTGACCAATTAAATAGTTGTGGTCATGAGATTTTCATGGGACTATTTAAAAGTATATATTAAAAATGAAACTAGAAACCCCACTTTTCATTCTATAACCTTTGAAAGTGCTTCTGCATATCCATAAGAAAACATACCACAATATTTATTATTACCTTTTAAAAGCAAGCATATGGAAAAAATCAAATGTCCACTAACGGGAGAATGTTAGACTCTATTGATGTCTATTCACTAATAGCTTTTACATATCTAATTATCATTGTGTCAACTGCTCTACGCCTTGTAAAACTGAATTTTATGACTGGATCAACCAGTGGCTCTTGCCCTCTCACTTCTGCTGGGGTGTAGCTAATAGAGCCAAACACAGGGATTTTGAGGACAGGAAGAGAGTGAAATCAGGGTATTTATTCCCTCAGCTTCCTCCCTTCTGGACTTTGGCAATTACTGTTCTGCCCCGTCAAAGCCCTCAGCTTTTGTTGGTGACCATCTTCTACTGCTACAACTCTTTCACTAGTTTGTGGTAGTTTCCCCCCACCATCCTCAGCTTTAGGGATGGTAATGGCTTCCTGTTCTTGCTAGTCCTGGATGCTTTACCATTCCTTGCTGTTTTCCTTTAATACTGTTTAAACCTGTGTGCATTACACTTTCCTCATTTACTCCATCTGAGTCCTGGTGGGACCCTCACATCTGTACAAAGAGAGGTCCAGGAAACAGCTCCCCAAAATGGGATTCTGGGAGTGGCTGGCTCACATACTTGAGGAGTATCTGTACATCCTCCTCTCTAGGGGTTATTGGACTTTGATCATATGTGGCACAGTTACACTATGATTACTCAAATTGTCACTTCTGTTTGTATACAGAGAAGTTCAACCAAAAGGCAAGGCACTGTGACCCACACACAGCCAGACGCAATGGCCACTTGAGCTCCCGACTCCTTACCGTTTTTTTTTCTGGTGGAGCAGCACCTCCATTCAGGTCTGAATGAGTCAGCCTTTCCTTGAATAAAAATGTATTTTTGGCTTTACCTGGAGTAGTTGTCGCTTGGCCCATGATGAGAACTAAGTCTCAATCTAATCTAGACAGAGAAGTAGAAGGGCTGCTCTGATAATACACGGTTTTAAACTAAAAGAATTGTAGGATCTTGCCAACATTGGCTAGAGTCTGGGGAACATGTGTTAGTGAGTTCTAAGATTATTAGGCTGAAAAGACAAACTATGAGACTAAATCAGGCAGAATTCATTGGCATGCATGCACTCAGTTGAGATTTGGGTTATAATGTATTGATGTGTGTGTGGAGTGGCATAAATAGCCTGCTAGCTGGCTGATTAAGTCCTGTACTCATTGAAGATATTTTCATATAAATGTAAACAAAGGGCATCCATTTTAGAGAAGGAGTTAATTATCAGGAGGCTTAGATACCCATCCAGTAGATTTCTTTCAGCCTCCATCCCTAATCAGTCCAGTTACTGCTCAGTGGGTCCACATGTAAAGTGGCCATGGTAACAGGGATGGAAGCTATGAGTGGGCTCACTACCAACAACCTCCCCTCAACAAAGCTGACCTGTCTACTACCATTGCTGAGTCCTAACCTGCCAATGGCTGAAACCAATTTGCCATCATTCCTTGGGGGGATTAGCTAGCTACCTGGTAGCACACTGGTTACACTGGCCCTCTTTTATCATGGAGGAGACGGTGGTTTATCTTAGCAGTAATAGATACATATTTAACAATGGATGTGCCTTATTACTCATTGTCATGGCTTCATACTGTTGCAACGTTGCTAAACCAGAACTATGTTTCCAGAATTCCCCTCCACGCACATTTCCATGTTAGGGTTCAGCATAACAAAAGTCTGTGTTAGATTTGGAAGACGGAAGTAAACTAGTAGCCATTTTTGGTCTGAAGGCCAGTTTCGGAGAAGTACCATTACAGCTCATGCATGCTGTGGCTCACCTTGCTGGTGTGGGGCAACTTGGGCCTGTAGCTTCTCTCGCTCCTGGATCTCTACCTTCAGTTCCTCCAAGCCCTCAGCCAGGGCCAAGTGCATCCTCATGATGCAGGGCATCAGCTTACTCAGCAGATCACCTAGACCATCAAAACTGGAAGCAATGAGAGACAGACACAGTTCTAGTTTGTCATTTGTCTCCTTCACCTCCTGTCTGATTTCCCTCACAGACTGCTGGTTCTGCAGCCTCAGGCCCAGCATGAGGTTCAGTGGCAACAGGCTTACACTGACTACTCAACAGTTTCCCACATTGCATCAAGTCTAATCCCTAGAATAAATCCCATTTTAAATCACTCACAGTGGTTATACTTTCCTGACCAAACTCTGAGTGATAAACCCTCAATATGTCTGCCAGACTAGTCAGTTGCAGACTTATAGAATGCCTTATCAATTACCATATTACCACATGTACACACCATTACATCTGATCAGAAGACACATTTTGCAGCAAATGAAATATAAGAAAAATAATAATGAGCTCGCACACATATGGAACTCATTCATGAACCTACATGTCCCATCACTTACAAGCAGCTGATTTGGTAGATTAGTGGAATGGCCTGCTGAGATGCAGGGGTGCTAGTTGGAGCATTCACCCTGGAATGATGACATGCCATACTTCAGAATGTATTATTAGACTGTGATAAGCCTCACATGCAGGTTGTGTTATTTTCCTTTACACAGCTCCTGTGGGGTCTCTCTCTTCTGCAGCTACAGCTTTTTACATGTGGTCCCAGAAACAACTCCTCCCCATCTCCCTGAAGTCCTGGGACAATACAGCCTCTCAGCTTGGGTTCCTTTAAAACCACCCAGACTTTTGTATATACCCCATCAATCAACTCTCTTCAGTCACCCATTTGAATGTGACCTCTCTCCCTGTCTGGACTTTAATACCCTGAAATAAATGTAAAACAGTGAAAAGAAACTACAGCCTATCGCATTTAGAAAGGTAAATAAATAAATAAATGTACAGCATAAAAAAAGTCTGTAAGATACCTACCACATGATGTTTACCTAGAGAAGAGGGCAGGGGCCCTGGGTTAAGGGTCATGATCAAAGGGTATTTGACTTTATCTGTATGTTCCAAATTTTTCAATGAGAATATATTCATGTGTTTTCTGTACAATTTAAATTTTTTAATTAAAAACTTTAGTCAATGAATTTTGCTGTTATCAAGGCATTCTGTGAGATTTTGAGTTTTTAAATATCATTAGCTCACATTAAAAATTAAAACTTTTTTAATTCTAAAAAATTACATACTTTTTTTCAGCCAGAATGAAACAGGTGACTATATGGTTTGAAATTACTCTCTTTCAGACTACTCAGGGGGTTAAATAAGGATAATGTGTCCCTGAGCTGACTGATTACAGGCCCTTTCCAAAAACCACATGCTGTTTTCATATGCACTCAAAAGGTTTGAGGGTCATGGATATGAATGGTCTTTGGAGAGACACTGAAAGAGATCAATAGTTTAGCTTTGGTCTAATCTTATTCTTCATATTTCATTTTTCTTCAGTTCAACAAATATTGATAGAGTATAGACTATGACAGAAAATGTGCAAGACACAGAGAGAGCAAAAAATGAGAGCATCCGTGCCATTGAAGAGCCTATGCTGGATGGGACACAGAGGGAGAAACAGTTGCCATGTTATGACATAAGGGCAGCGAGAAGCATGTGCACAAGATGCTAAGGGAGTACAGAGAGGAGCATAGAGGAAAGTGGTGGTTTGCAGCAGTAGCTGTGCATCAGATCACCTCAGGTGACTTCCAAAAATACAGAGACTCGGCCTCTCTCAGAGATTTGATTCAACTATCTGGAGTGGGTACAACATTTTTTAAAAGTTCTCTGTCTCTTCTTCTACCATTCTCTACCCTGCACTTCATGTTCCTTTTTAGTATTAAATGACTATAGTTTCTCAAACATGTCAATGTCAAACATGCCAAGTCTCATGCTGCATGCAGGTAATTCCTCCAGGAACATCTTCCCAGGCACTCTCTCTCTTCACCCTCTCTCCTCATCCCTCTCTCAAACTCTTAAGTCTACTCAAATGCTACATCGCATAGGAAGTGTGCCCAGATCCCACCCCCCAGGTAGATTTAGGGGCTCTTTCTTCTATGTCTGCCAACTGCACTGAACATGCATCAGAACAGCCATTATCTAGATTGGATTCAAATGCTTAGTTTGCATGGATGTGTCTCCTCACTGGATCCAAGCTCATTATCTGGGGACAGGCACATAGGTAATGGTCAAAATGAGTTGAATGATAAACCCCATGTCTACATCCTAGCTTTCAAGGGACACACTCCAATGGGACTTTTTTTTCAAATGGCTTTAGGTGTCAATTTGGAAATTTAACTTTGTACACCATTTTTTGATAGGATATCATCATTTCATTAGATATTCCCCTTCCCTTCTCCTGGAATACTTTATGTTGAAAGCATTTCAAACATATGGCAAAGATTAAAGAATTTTATAGTGACTACCTGCTTATCCACCACTTAGATTCTACTATTCACATTTTACTCACTGGAAAAAAGATAATCTCTTCAATAATAGTGTTGGAATAATTTATATTCATATGGAAAAGAATGAAACTAGGTTCCTGTCTTACACCACTCATAGAAAACAACTTAAATGGATGCAAGACTTAAATTTAAGACCTAAAGCCATGAAACTTCAAGAGAAAACGGGAAAAGTTTCTTGGCATTGGTCTTCACAGTGATTTTTGGAGATGACACATAAAGCACATGGAACAAAAGCAAAAATAAATACATGGGACTGCATCACACTAAAAAGCTTCTGCACAGCAAAGGACACCATGAGCAGAACGAATAGCAAACTATGGGATGAGAAAAAATATTTGCAAATCCCTTATCTGATAAGGGGTTAATATCTAAAAGTTATAAGAACTTATACAATCTGATGGCAAAAAAATCCAATTTTAAAAAAGGCAAAGTACCTGAACAAACATTTTTCCAAAGAAGATATTCAAATGCCCATAGGTACATGAAAAGATGCTCCACACCACTGATCATCAGGAAAATGGAAATAAAAACCACAATCAGACTGAACTCCATACCTGTTAAAACGGCTATCATAGAAAAGACAAAAAGTAGCGAATTCTGGTGAAGATGTGGAGAAAAGGGATAGAAGAGATACCTGCACCCCCATGTTCATTACGGCATTATTTACAATAGCCAAGACAGAGAAACCAGCTAAGTGTGCGTTGACAGATGAATGGAGAAAGATGTGGCATATATGCATAATAGAATACCCAGCCACAAAAAAAGGCAATCCTACCTTTCATGACAACGTAGGTCAACTTTGAAGGCATCAGTTAAATGAAATATGTCAGAAAGAAAAAAAGCAAATATTATGTGATCTCATTTATATGTGGAATATAAAAACATCTTGAACTCATAGAAACAGAGAACACATTGGTGGAGACCAGAGGTAAGGTATGGGGGTGGGTGAAATGGATAAAGGTGGTCAAAAGGTAAAAACTTATAGTTATAAGACATAGTTTTGGGAATTTAATGCACAGGCATAGTGACTATACTGTACTGGTATTTTTTAAATTGCTGAGTGAAAATCTTAAAATTTCTCATCAAAAGAAAAATACTGCGTGTGAAGTGATGGTGTTAAATTTATGTGGTAATCATTTCACAATATATACATATACCAAATCGCTATCATGAATACCTTAAAATTGTACAACATTGTATGTCAATTACAACTCAATAAAATTGGAAAAAAATATTTACTATACATGATTTATCCCACATCATCCATGCACCCATGTAGCAGTACATTTTTTATGCATTTCAAAGTGAATTGCTGACATCTGTTTCCTGCATTTTAATAAATATAGTCATTCATATCAAACACTTGAGAGACTACTCTGTGATGGAGTCATTTCATATGTACTTTTGAAAAGGAAATACAGGAACTATTTTTTTACAAAGTAAATCTCTCAGTGATTTTATTTGAATGCATATTTTTCTTGCTAGTTTGTTTGGCTGAGGGGGCACTGAAAGTGCCAAAAAAATATGTTGGGGATCAATCCCAGAAGGCTTCTTCTGCATAAGGAGAGCTTTGAGCAGGTTTGAATGGTAAAAGAGGCATGGATCTCTACTGTCTCCAGGCCTTGTCTGCTGGTCCTTCTGCAAGAAATATTTTCCATGCTCTTCTTTCCCCAATGCTGGCTCCTCCTCATCCTTTAGTTCTCAGCTGCCCTGACCACCGAACATGCACAATGGTGCACCCTGTTATTGTCTCCCATGCTATTTTTTTTAATGTGAAAGAAGGTCAAGCAATTTCTCCTGCCTGTTCAGCATTATGTGTCCTTATGCTGCTGAAACTTATAGTGAAATCCCCATATTTTGATTAAATGTCTTCACACTCCCCAGAAATTTTGCCTCATTTTAAATCATAGAGAAGAAGTCAGAATTGAAAGGTAAAGCTGCTCAAAGTGATGCTTATAAAATATTCAGTCTCAATTTTATTTCCTCTCTGATAACTCACTATAAGATTTTTCTTTCAGTTGTTCTGGTGAACCAATCAGGTTTCAGGGACAATTCTCCTGACCACATGAACTAAGTTAGCAAATCCAGGTCTCTGCAGAAACACCTGGTCACTATTCTCCAGTGGTATTAGTTGATTACCTTTTTTTATTCATTCAGCTTTTATATAATACCACTGGCACCAGAAGATGCTCAATTAGTGAGGTATTCGAATCCCCAAAGATGCTGTGGCCTGGAAACAGGTAGGTAAAACAAATGAAAAATCAAGATAGCAAGAGGAAAAATAAATGGACTCGATCTATTAAATTCACTGATTCAATGGCTGAATCTCCATGTGCAGATATCAAATAAATTGTCAGTGTGGTTAGGCAGGTTATAACATAGGGCAGAAGTAATGGATCACACTAGGGAGTATATAAGTGGCTACAGATTATGGAGAAAGACTAATAAGTTACTAGTTGGATTTTTTCCTTTGTTCCTCTTCCATCCTTTTACCTATCTATCCATCCACTTATCTACCCATCCACTTACTCACTCATCACTCCAGTGAACACAAATTAGAGGCATATCATGTGATGGGAATGGTGCTGGGGGGCCTGGGGAAACACAAATAATATAAAAAACTCTGACATTCCCTGGAGAAATTTATAGTTTAACTCAGGGTTCTCAACCTTGGTGCTGCTGACATCTGGGCCTGGGTGACTCCCTGTGGGGAGTACTGTCATGCTGTGTACTCACTGTAGGATGTTCAACAGTGCCCCTGGCCTCTACTTACTAAATTCCAGTAACAACCCTGCTCTCTCCCCAATCCCTGCCCCTATGGCAACCAAAAATGTGACAATCAAAAATGTTTCCAGATATTGCCAAGGGTCCCCTGTGGGGAAGTAAGGTTTCCCTAATGGAAACACTAATATAATAAGAAAGACTTAAAAGTGCATAATTTCTCTGCATTTGGTATGTCTTATAATAAAGATGTACACATTGTGGGTGTATTTTGGATATAGTCTTTGCCCATCACCTCTGGTCATTACTAATATACTTCCATAAAGGAGCTCTTGTTCAATCCCAAAAGAAGATCTTATATATCAGGAAATTATTCATAACTCATGTTTGACTTCCTTGTACTATAGTGACTTTTGTTATTCCATGTGATAGGTCCTAATTCAGGTAAATTATTCAGTCAAATAGCTATTTAGACTTTATTGTTGCTTTTCCTATTATGTAGTTTCTGTTGAAATGACTTGCACAGACATCTAATGAATATCTTTTTTTAAAGCAGCAATTGAAGAGATGTCCAAGATGGCAGAGTAAGAAGAGACTGAACTCACCTCCTCCCATGTACATCCCAAATTTATACCTACATATAGAGCAATTCCCCTTGAGGAAGAACTGAGGGCTACAGCATAATGAGTGATAGAGACCACATAAAACAACAGAAGAAACAGAGACATGGTAACAACGGGAACCCCACCTCCAATGCAATGACATGTAGTAGGGTGTGATACAACTGAGGGACTCTAGCGCAGATTCACCAGCACAGGGGAACAGGGAAAAAAACCTATACTTTAAGGGCCAACAATATAATAAATGAAAGAAGCCAATTTTCAGAAGTAGAGCAACTGTTAAACAGGGGAGAACTGCTAGAACTCCCTCTGGAATCAGAAATGCTGGTTTCATTCCCACTGCACATTAATAGCATGGACAAAACAGTGTCCAGATGCCCACACTACATTCAGACATACCTTAAGGCAGTTATACCAGCATGTCACAATGAGCTTGCTCAAGAGAACTGGCTGTTCAATCAAGGTGGTACCAGTACACCCACAGTGAGACTTTCCCCAGACCTTGAGCACCTCTATCTATCAGCCCCTCATCCAAGGACCACCCCCTAAACATGGCTTAGCACACACCAGTACTTCCATGGACTGCATGATCCTCTTGTTTCTGTCCCAGGCCCCTCTGACAATGTGGCCCAACAGCCAAGTGCAGAACTTGCCCTGGACTGTGCACACCTCTGGCCATCAGCCAGGTGCTTTCACAATGGCACCTCACCAGACCTGCAGCACAGAAAGACATTCCCCAGACTGGGCACCCCTCCAGTCTCCAGGCAATGGTCCCCCTGCCAGGGTACCCTCCATCTCAGCACACACTGAAACACTGGGGACCTGCACTCATCCAGCCTCCAGACAACTAGCCAAGCAACAAGGCATAGGCAATTCACCCAGGGGATGGTCTGTGTAAGGCCATGCCTTCAAGACTGGGAGAGTAGCTGCTTTGCCTAACTCATAAGAACAAACACAGAAAGTCAACCAAAATACAGAGACAGATGAATATGCTCCAAGTGAAAGAACAAATAAAACTCAAGAGAAAGAACTGAATGAAACACAGTTAAGCAATCTTCCTGATAAAAAGTTCAAAGCAATGGTTATAAAAATACTCACCAGACTTAAGAGTGGATGAACTCATGGAGGGCTTCAACAAACAGATAAAAAATATAAAAAAGAATCAATCAGAGTTGAAAAGTACAATAAATGAAATGAAAAATACATTAGAGGGAATCAACAACAGATTACATAATGCAGAACAAATCAATAATCTGGAGGTCAGGGTAATTAAAATCACTCAAGTGGAGCAGCAAAATGAAATATAAAAAGAAATGAAGATGGGTTATGTGACCTCAGAGACAATGTCAATCTTACTTAGATTCAGATTATAGGAGTCCCAGATGAGGAAGTGAGAGAGAAAGTGAACTCACTTGAAGAAATTATACCTGTAAAGTTCCCTAACCTGGAAAAGGAAACAGACATCAAGAAAATTCAGAAAACTCCTAGTGAATTGAACCAAAGGAGGCTCAGACCAAGACACATAATAATTAAAATGTCAAAAATTAAAGATAGAAAATCTTAAAAGCAACAAGAGAAAAGCAACAAGTTATATACAAGGGAAACCCTATAATGCTATAAGGTCATTTTTTGGCAAAAATATTACAGTCCAGAAAGGAGTGGCATGATATATTCAAAGTGCTGAAAGGAAAAAAAATAATCTACAATCAAGAATACTCTATCCAGCAAGGTTATCATTCAAAACTGAAGGAGAGATAAAGATTTTCCCAGATAAACAAAGTTAAAGGAGTTCACTACTGCTAAACCAGCCTTACAAGAAATGTTAAAGGGACTTCTTGAAGAGGAAGAGAAAAGGCTGTAACTAGAAGGAAGAAAGTCATGAAAGGAAAAACTTTCACTGGAAAAAGCAAACATACAGCAAAAGTAGCAGATCAATCACTTGAAAGCTAGAATGAATGTTAAAAGACAAAAGAACTGAAATCAATTATATCTACATATTAGAGGAAAAGTCAATAAAAAGGTGTAAAATAAGATACTACAATGAGATGGACATTAGAGAACAGGAAAACAATGAAGGTGGAGAAAAAAAGAATTCTAAAAATGAGAGGATGCTAAGAGAGCTGTGTGACAACACCAAATGACCAATATTCACATATTAGGGGTACCAGGAGAAGATAGAGACAAAGATATAGAAAGTCTGCTTAAAGAAACAAGTGCCAAAAACCTCACAAATCTGGAGAACAAAATAGACACCCAGGTCCTGGAAGTTCAGACATCCCCTAACAAAAGGAACCCTAGGAAGACACCAAGACATATAGTAATTAAAATGGCAAAGGTTAAAGATAAAAGATCTTAAAAGCAGCAAGAGAGAGGCAGACAATTACCTATAATGGAAACCCCTTAAGGCTATCAGCAGATTTCTCAGCAGAAAACTCACAGGCCAGAAGGAAGGGATATGAAATGTTTAATGTACAGAAAGGGACAAGCCTACAACCAAGAATCCTCCACCCAGAAAGGTTACCATTCAGAATTGAAGGAGAGATTAAGTTTCCCAGATAAATGAAAGTTAAAGAATTCAACACGACTAAACCAGCCTTGCAGAATACGTTAAGGGGACTTCTTTAGATGTAAATGTTCATTAGTGAAAATAAACCCACAGTAAAGGTAGTAGGCCAATTACTAAGCAAGTATGAAGTTAAAAAAAGTAGTAAAATCAACTATACACAAAATCAGTGAAGAGATACACAAAAGTTGTAGATAATAATATCTTATACATAAAGTGTGAAGAAAGAATAAAAAATTAGTACTTATAGATTGTGTTCAAAATAGAGTGACCATCAACTTTAATATAGACTGTTACATATTTAAGACATTATCTATGAACTTTATGCTAACACAAACCTAAAGACTACAACAGATACACCAACATTTTTAAAAAGAAATCTAAACATAAAACTAAAGAAAACTGCCAAATAACAAGAGAAGAATATAGAGAGGAAGAAAGGAACAGATATGAACTTCAAACACAACTAGAAGACAATTAATAAAATGGAAATAAGTACATACCTATCAATAATTACCTTGAATACAATGGACTAAATGAACCAATCAAAAGACATAGGGTGGTAGACTGGATAAAGAAACAATACCCATCTATATATTGCCTACAAGAGCTTCATTTCAGACCTAAAGACATATGTAGACTGAACATGAAGGGATCGAAAAAGATATCTCATGCAAATAAAAGGGAGAAAAAGCTAGAGTAGCAGTACAAAATATAAGACAAAATAGATTTCAAACTAAAGAAAATAACAAGAGACAAACAAGAGCATTACATGATAATGGGATCAGTCCAATAAGAGTATATTATCATTATAAATATTTATGCATCCAACATAGGAGCACCTAAAAATGTAAAACAAATACTAATAGACCTGAAGAGAGAAATAGACAGCAACACAATCATATTAGGGAACACTAAGACCCCACTTACATCAATGGAGAGATCATCCAGACATAAATAAGAAAACAGTCATTAAATGAATGACATATTAGACCTGAGGGCTCAACATATATATATATACAGAATGTTCCCCTCAAAAGAAGCAGGATACACATTTTTCCCAAGTGCACATGCAACATTCTCTAGAATAGATCACATATTAGGGCACAAAAAAGCCTTAATGAATTCATAACAATTGAAATTGTGTTAAACATCTTTGCAGATCACAATGGTATGAAACTAGAAATCAATTATATGAAGAAAACAAAAAAAACCTACAAATATATGGAGGCTAAAAATCATTTCTTCTATGAAATCAAGCAATACATAGAAAGAAATGTAAACAAAAATACAACAGTTCAAAACTGTCAGATACTGCAAAAGCAGTTCTAAAAGGGAAATTATATAGTGATACAGGCCTAATTCAAGAAACAAGAATAATCCCAAATAAACAATATAAACCCAAAACTAAAGAAACTAGAAAAAGAACAATGAACCCAAAGTTAGTAGAATGAAGGACATAATAAAGATCAGGGAAGAAATAAATAAAATTATAGAAAAATCAATGAAACCTAGTTCTTTGAGAAAATAAACAAAATAGACAAACCCCTAGGCAGACATAAAAAGAAAAAATCGGACAAAAATAAACAAAATCAGAAACAAAAAAGGAGAAGTTACAACTGACACCACAGAAGAATTATTAGAATTCTTTGAAAAACTAAATGCCAATAAACTGTACAACCTAGAAGAAATGGACTAGTTCCTAGATAAGTACAACCTTCTAAGAATGACCCAGGAAGTAACAGAAAATCTCAACAGACTACCACCAGTAATAAAATTGAATTGGTAATCAAAAAACTCCCAACAAACAAAATTCCGGGACCAGATAATTTCAGACCTGAATTATATCAAACATTCAAAGAGCTAATACACATCCTTCTTAAAGTATTCCAAAAAGTAGAAGAGGAGGGAATACTTACAACCTTATTCTATGATCCCAACATCACTCTACTACCACAATGATAAAAGACAATACAAAAAAAGAAGACTGCAGACCACTAACCCTGATGAAAACAGATGCAAAAATCCCCAACAAAATATTAGCAAACTGAATTTAAAAATACATCAAAAGGATCATCCATCACGACCAAGTGGGATTTATTCCAGGGATGCAAGGATGGCACAATATATGCAAATCAATGTGATACACCATATTAACAAAAGGAAGGATAAAAACCACACTATCATCTCAATAGATGCTAAAAAAGCATTTGACAAAATTCAATGTCCATTCATGATAGAAATTCAACAAACTGTGTAAAGAAGGAACATACCTCAACATAATAGAGGTTATATACAACAGACCCACAGCTAACATCACACTCAGTAGTGAAAAGCTGACAGATTTTCCTCTAAAATCAGGAACAAGATAAGGATTCCCACTCTCACCACTTTTACTCAACATAGTACTGAAGGTGGAGGTCCTAGCCAAGGCAATCAGACAATATAAAGAGATAAAAGGCAACAAAATTCATAAGGAAGAGGTAAAACTGTCACTACTTGCAGATGACATGATACTATATGCAGAAAACCCTAAAGACTTCACCAAAAACTATTAGAACTAATAACTAGATTCAGCAAAGTTGCAGGATACAAAATCAATATACAGAAATTAGTTGCATTCCTATATACTAACAACAAACTAGCAGAAAGAGAAATCAGGAAAACAATTCCATTTACAATTGCAACAGAAAGAATAAAATACCTAGGAGTAATCCTAACAAAGGAGGTGAAAGACCTTTACTCTGAAAACGATAAGACACTCATGAGAGAAATGAAAGAAGACACAAATAAATGGAAATTTATCCCATGCTCACAGATAGGAAGAATCAATATGAAAATGGCCATCATGTCCAAAGCAATTTACAGATTCAACGCAATTTACAATTCAATCCCTATCAAAATGCCAATGACATTTCTCAATGAACTAGAGCAAATAATTCCAAAATTCATATGGAACCACAAAAGACCCTGACTAGCCATAACAATCTTGACAAAAAAGAACAGAGCTGGGGGTATTATGCTGCCTGACTTCAAGCTCTACTACAAAGCTACTGTAGTCACTTTGGTACTGGCATAAGAAGAGACCCATAGATTAATGGAACAGAGTAGAGAGCCCAGAAATAAACCCACACCTATATGGTCAATTAGTATATGATAAAGGAGCCATGAATATACAATTTGGAAAAGACAGTCTCTTCAATAAATGGTGTTGGGAAAACTAGACAGCTACATGCAAGAGGATGAAATTGGATTATTATCTAGCTCCATGCACAAAAGTAAACTCAAAATGGATTTAAGACCTAAATGTAAGAAATGAAATCATAGAACTCTTAGAAGAAAATAGACAAAAATCTCTTGAACATAAGTATGAAAAATTTTTTTCTGAATACTTCTCCTTAGGCAAGGGAAGCAAAATAAGAAATTAAAAAGTGGGACTACAACAAACTAAAAAGCTTCTGTACAGCAAAGGACACCATCAATAAAACAAAAAGGCAATCTACAGTATGGGAGAATATATTCATAAGTGATTTATCTGATAAGGGGTTAATATCCAAAATACATAAAGAACTCATATACCTCAACACCAAAAAAGAAAACAAATAACCAGATTAATAAATGGGCAGAGGACCTGACCTAACATTTATCCAAAGAAGAAATACAGATGGACAATAGGAAAATGAAAAGATCTTCCACATCACTAATCATCAGGGAACTGCAAATCAAAACCACAATGCAGTTATCACCTCACACCAGTCAGATTGGCCACTATCCAAAAGACAGTACCAACTGTTGACAAGGAAATGGAGAAACGGAAACCCTCCTAAACTGTTGGTGGAAATGTAAATTGGTGCAGCCACTATGGAAAGCAGTATGGAGCTTTCTCAAAAAACTCAAAATAGAAATACCGTTGGACCCAGTAATTCCACTTCTAGGAATTTACCCAAAGAAAACAAATTCTCTGATTTGAAAAGATAAATGCATCTTTATGTTTATTGTTATATTATTTACAATAGTCAAGATATGGAAGCAACCAAAGTGTCCGTTAATACTATATGCAGAAAATCCTAAAGACTCCACCAAAAAGTGGATAAAGAAGTGGTACATATACACAACTGAATATTATTCAACCATAATAAAGACAGAAATCCAGCCATTTCCAACATGAAAGGACCTAGAGGGTGTTATGTTAGTGAAATAAGCCAGGCACAGAAAGATAAATACCATATGATTTCACTTATTCATGGAATCTAAAAACAAAAGACAAAACAAAATGAATAAAACAGCAGTAGACTCAGAGACACTGAGAAGTGACTGGTGGTTACCATGGGGGAGTGATTGGAGTAAATTGTTGGGGTAGGAGGGGGATAAAAAAGGCACAAAATCCCAATCATAATATAAATTCGTCATGGGGATGGCAGTGCAGCATGGAGAATACAGTCAATGGTACTGTAACATCATTCTTTGTTGACATGTAATATCTGCACTAATTAGGGTGAGGATTTAATGTGTGTAACTGTTGAATCACTGTGTTGCATACTTTAAACCAATATAATACTGTATATCAATTATACTTCATTAAAAAAAGAAGAAAAACCTCTCTAAAGGAACAAAGAATGATATTACATAATTATAATGGGTTTAATCCAGCAAGAACAGATGACAATTGTAAATATATATAGACTCAATAGAGGAACACTTAAATATATAAGCAAATATTAGCAGACATAAAAGGTAAAATTGACAATAGTAAAATAAAAAGAGGGGACTTTAAAACCCTAATTATATCAATGGATATCATCCAGATAGAAAATCAATAAGGAAACAGAGGCTTCAAACAACACAATACACCAGATGGATTTAACAGACACATATAAAATATTGCACCCAAAAACAATAGAATACGTATTATTTTCAAGTGGATCACACATGGATCATTCTCCAGGATAGATCATATATTTGGCCACAAAACTAGTCAATAAATGTAAGAAGACTGAAATCGTATCAATCATCTTTTCTGACAAGAACAGTATGAAATAGGGAAGCAATATAAAAGAAAAAAAGAGAAACATATGAAGGCTAAATAAGCTGTAACTAAACAACCAAGGGGTCAAGAAACAAAGGAAAAATACCTGGACCCTAATGAATATAGAAACACAATTGTTCAAAATCTTTGGAAGGCAGCAAAAGCAGTTCTAAAAGGAAAATTTAGAGCAATACAGATATACCTCAACAAATAAGAAAAATCTCTATAAAAATTTTATTCTCAAACCTAAAGGACCTAGAAAAAGAAGAACAAAGCTCAAAGCTAGTAGAGGAAGGAAATAATAAGGATCAAAGCAGATATAAACAAAGTGGAGTAAAAAAATACAGAAGATCAATAAAACTAAGAACTGGTTCTTTGGGGGGTAAAAAACTAACCAATAAACCTTTGCCTAGACTCATCAATAAAAAAAAGAGAGGGTCTGAAATAAAATCAGAAATGAAGTAAGAAAGGTTGCAACTGAACTCACAGAAATACAAGATTATAAGAGATTATTATGAGAAATTATATGCCAACAAATTGGAGAACCTAGAAGAAACAGATAAATTCTCTGAAAGATGCAACCTGCCAGGCTGAACTAGGAAGAAATCAAAATCCTGAACAGATCTATTTACTAGTAATGAAACTGAATTGGTATGAAAAAACTCCAAACAAAACTCTAGAACCAGATAGCTTCACAGGAGAATTGTACCAAACATTTAAAGAAGAGTTAATACCTATCCTTCTCAAAGTATTTCAAAAATTTAAGGAGGAAGGACAGTTTCCAAATTCATTCTGAGGCCAGTATTGCCTTGCTATCAAAACCAGTCAAAGATGCTACCAGAAAAAAAATTACAGACCAATAACCCTGGTGGACATAGATGCAAAAAAATCCTCCACAAAATATTGGCAAACCAAATTCAAAAATATGTTAAAGGATCCTTCACTATGACCAAATGGGATTTATTCCAGGAATGCAAGAAAGGTTCAATGTCCACATATGAACCAGTGTGATATACCACATTAATAAAAGGAAGGAGAAAATATGACCATCTCAATAGATACACAAAAAGCACTTGACAAAATTCAACATACATTCATGATTTTTAAAACTCTCAACAAAGTGGGGATAGAGGGAACATACCTCAACATAATAAGGGCTATATATGACTAACCCCCCTGCTAACATCATAATCAATGCTCAAAAGCTTTATCTTTTCTTCTAAGATCAAGAACAAGGACACCCATTCTCACCACTTTTATTCTACATAGTACAGAAAGTCCTAGCCATAGCAATCACACAAGGAAAAGATATAGAGGGGATCAAAATTTGTAACAAAGTAAAAATGTCACTATTTGCAGACAACATGATACATATATAGAAAATCCTAAAGACTCCACCAAAACACTATACAATAAATGAATTGAGTCACAGGATTCAAATCAATATACAGAAATGTGTTGCATTCCTATATACAACTAATCATGTAACACAAAGAGAAATTAAGAAAGCCATCCTATTTACAATGGCATCTAAAAGAATAAAACACATAGGAATAAACTTAACCAAGGAGATGAAAGACTTGTACTCTGAAAACTATAAGACACTGATGAAAGAAATTGAAAACTACTCAAATAAATGGAAAGATATACCATGCTCATGGGCTGGAAGAATTAATATTGTCAAAATGGCCATACTACCCAAAGCAACATACAAATTCAAATGCCCCTATCATTTTTCAAAGAAACAGAGCAAATAAGCCTAAAATTTGTATGGAACCACAAAAGACACAAAAAACCAAAGCAATCTTGAGAAAGAACAGGCTGGAGGTATCATGTTCCCTGACTTCAAACTAAACCACAAAGCTACAATAATCAAAAGAGTATTGGCAGAAAAACAGACACATAGGTCAATGGAAAAAATATAGAAAGCCCAGAAATAAACCCATTCTTATGTGAACAGTTAATTTATGACAAAGGAGGCAAGAATATACAATGGTGGGGAAAAAAATCTTCAATAAATGGTGATGGGAAAACTGGACCGCTACATGCCAAACAATGAAACTAGACCACAGTCTCACACCATACTACAAAATAAACTCAAAATGGATTAAAGACCTAAACTTATGGCCTGAAAGCATAAATTTCTGAAAGGAAAATATAAGCAGTAAACTTCTGAACATCAGCATTAGTAATTTTTTCCTTGATCTATCTCATTAGGTAAAGGAAACAAAAGCAAAAGTAAACAAATGGAACTATATCAAACTAAAAGTCTTTTGCACAATGAAGGAAACCATCAACAAAATGACAAAGCAACCTCCTGAATGGGAGAACATATTTGGAAATGATATATCCAATAGGGGGTTAGTATTAAAAATATACAAAAGCTCATACAGCTCCACACCAAAAAAAACAAAAAAGATTAAAAAGTAAGCAGAGGATCTGGTAGACATTTGTCCAAAGAAGAAATACAGATCGCCAAAAGACACATGAAATAATACTCCACACTATCAATCATCAGGGAAATACAAATCAAAGCACAATAAGATACAAATCACACCAGGCAAAATGGCTAATATTAAAAAGACAAGAAATAGTAAGTGTAGGTGAGAATGCGGATAAAAGGGAATTTTCAAATACTGTTAGAGGGAATGTAAATTGGTACAGCCACTATGGAAAACAATATGGATATTTCCTAAAAAATTAAAAACAGAAATACCACATGATACAGTAATTCTGCTTCTGAGTATTTGCCAAAAGAAAATGAAGACACTCATTTGAAAAGATGCATACACCCCTGCTTATTATAACATTATTTATAATAGCCAAGATATGGAAGCAACCTAAGTGTCCATAGGTTCATCATTCAATCATAGATGAATAAAGATGTGATTCACTAACACACACACAGAGGAATATTACTCAGCCATGAAAAAGAATGCACTCTTGCCATTTTCAATAATATGGATGGCCCTAGAGGATATCCTGATGTGAAATAAGACAGAGAAAGGCAAATTACATATGAATTCACTTCCATGTGGAATCTAAAACACAAATGACAAAAAACTTAAAAAGAAACACAGTCATAAATACAGAGGACAAACAGTATTGCCAGAGGGACAAGGAGGTTAGGCAAAATAGGTGGATAGGATTAAAAGGTACAAGCATCCAGTTATAAAAAAAATCATGGTGATACAAAGTACAGCAAAGACAATATAATCAGTAATACTGTAATAACTTTGTATGGTAATAGGTGGTAACCAGAGTTATTATAGTGATCATTTCATAATGTATATGTGTCAAATCACTATGTCGTACACCTGAAACAAATATAATACTGTATGTCAACTATACATCAATTTTAAAAAGACCCTAAAATCAAATGCAAAGAGAAACAAGTGTACCCAAATATATTATGCCTCCTGACCACCTACAATCTTACCAAAAATGGGATCAAACATTCTTGGTTCCAGCTGACATGGCACTGCCAAACTGAAGGGGAAAAATAAGAGCCAAACCAATTAACATTTTTTGGACTGCTCCTTCATTTTTTTCCAATTAAGTTTTGAAGATAATCCTTTGACTACATACCATTCATTAAAATAACTTCAAAAAATCACTTGTCTTCTTAACAATTACTTTTTTATTGTGGTATGGATATAGTAATTCTGAAACATTTGTGTGCACTGTAGGGTTAAGCAAATGAAAAATACATTATATTGTTAGGACCCAAGAGTCTCCCCAGCAGAATGAAAGGAGAGGAGATACAAACATGGAATAAGAACTGTCAAATAGGGGTGGAGACGAGATGGCGGCATGAGTATAGCAACAGAAATCTCCTCCCAAAACCATATATATTTTTGAAAATTCAACAAATACAACTATCCCTAAAAGAGAGAGCAGAAGACACAGGACAACAGCCAGGCTACATCTACACCTGTGAGAACCCAGAGCTTCGGAAGGGGGTAAGATATAAACCACAGCCCGGCGGGACCTGAGCGCCCCTCACCCCAGCTCCCAGCAGGAGGAGAGGAGTCGGAGTGGGGAGGGAGAGGGAGCCCAGGACTGCTAAACACCCAGCCTCAGCCATCCGCATAGGAGAGGAGACACACAGGGCTTGGGGTGCTGGATACTAGGGAAATGGGACAGTAAAACCTGCAAGTGGGTCCCCGCAGCCAGTGCCCCTGTGACAAAGAAAAGCTAGTGCTTTTTGAAAGACTTAAAGGGACAGGGACCCCACAGCTGGATGGAAATGTCCTGGGACACATAGCCCAGCAACTGGGAATCCTGATGAACTCCAGGCGCCCTAACCCCCTGGGTGGAAGTGCAGCTCGGAGGCCCCTCACGGGGATAAACAACCTCCCTGAGGAAGAAGGGCGGAGCTTATTTCACAGCGGCCTGGCAAGAATTAGAAACCTGGTCTGTGTGCAGCTGCCCAGCACAAGCACTAGGGGGTCACTGTTCTCCCAGGAGAGGAAGGCCACAAATCAGCAAGAAGGGACGTTCTCCCAGCCTACACATGAACCAGCTTCCCGCAACTACCTCTATCACGATGAAAAGGCAGAAAAATTTGATATAGAGCAGATTAACCCAGACAGTCTCCCCTGAGAAGGAATCTGGGGAGCTAGACCTAACCAATCTCCCTGAAAAAGAATTCAAAATAAAGGTCATAACCATGTTGATGGAGCTGCAGAGAAATATGCAAGAGCTAAGGGATGACGTCTGGAAGGAGATTACAGAAATGAAATAATCTCCGGAGGGATTTATAATCAGAATGGATAAGATGCAAGAGGCCATTGATGGAATAGAAACGAGAGAACAGGAACACGTAGCAGCTGATGCAGAGAGAGATAAAAGGATCTCTAGGAATGAATCAATATTAGGAGAACTGTGTGACCAATCCAAACGGAACAATATTCGCATTATAGGGGTACCAGAAGAAGAAGAGAGAGAAAAAGGGATAGAAAGTGTCTTTGAAGAAATAATTGCTGAAAACTTCCCCACACTGGGGGAGGAAATAATCGTTCAGACCACAGAAGTACACAGAACTCCCAACAGAAAGGACCCAAGGACGACAACACCAAGACACATAATAATTAAAATGGCAAAGATCAAGGACAAAGACAGAGTCTTAAAGGCAGCTAGAGAGAGGTAAAGGTCACCTACAAAGGAAAACCCATCAGGTTATCATCAGATTTCTCAACAGAAACCTCACAGGACAGAAGAGAATGGCATGATGTATTTAATGCAATGAAACAGAAGGGCCTTGAACCAAGAATACTGTATCCAGCACGATTATCATTTAAATATGAAGGAGGGATTAAACAATTCCCACACAAGCAAAAGTTGATGGAATTTGCCACCCACAAACCACCTCTACAGGGTATTTTAGAGGGACTACTCTAGTTGGAAGCACTCCTAAGGCTAAACAGATGTCACTAGAGAAAATAAAATCACAGCAAAGAAAGCACACCAACCAAATACTAACTAAAGGCAAAAAATAAAATCAACTACCCACAAAAGAGCACAGAATAAAACACCCAACATATAAAGAATGAAGGAAGAGGAATAAGAAGGGAGAGATATAAACAATCACCAGACAGTGTCTATATAGCTCAATAAGTGAGTTAAGTTAGGCAGTAAGATACTAAAGAAGCTAACCTTTGGAAACCACGAATCTAAAGCCTGCAATGGCAATAAGTACATATATTTCAATAATCACCCTAAATGCAAATGGACTGAACACACCAATCAAAAGACACAATGTAACAGAATGAATAAAAAAGCAAGACCCATCTATATGCTGCTTACAAGAGACCCATCTCAAACCCAAGACATGCGCAGACTAAAATTCAAGGGATGGAAAACTATATTCCATGCAAACAACAGGTAGAAAAAAGCAGGTGTTGCAGTACTAGTATCAGACAAAATAGACTTCAAAACAAAGAAAGTAACAAGAGATAAAGAAGGACATTACATAATGATAAAGGGCTCAGTCCAACAAGAGGATATAACCATTCCAAACATATATGCACCCAAAACGGGAGCACCAACATGTGTGAAACAAATACTAACAGAATTAAAGGAGGAAATAGAATGCAATGCATTCATTCTGGGAGACTTCAACATACCACTCACTCCAAAGGACAGATCCAGCAGACAGAAAATAAGTAAGGACACAGAGGTACTGAACAACACACTAGAACAGATGGACCTAATAGACATCTATAGAACTCTACATCCAAAAGTAACAGGATAAACATTCTTCTCAAGTGCACATGGAACATTCTCCAAAATAGACCACATACCAGGCCACAAAAATAGCCTCACTAAATTCAAAAAGATTTAAATCCTACCATACAACTTTTCAGACCACAAAGGTATAAAACTAGAAATAAATTGTACAAAGAAAGCAAAAAAGCTCACAAACACATGGAGGCTTAACAACATGCACCCAAATAATCAATGGATCAATGACCAAATTAAAATGGAGGTCAAGCAATATATGGAAATAAATGGCAACAACACAAACCCCCAACTTCAGTGGGACACAGCGAAAGCAGTCTTAAGAGGAAAGTATATAGCAATCCAGGCATATTTAAAAAAGGAAGAACAAACCCAAATGAATAGTCTAACATCACAATTATCAAAATTGGAAAAAGAAGAACAAATGAGGCCCAAAGTCAGCAGAAGGAGGGACATAGTAAAGACCAGAGAAGAAATAAATAAAATTGAGAAGAATAAAACAATAGAAAAAAATCAGTGAAATCAAGAGCTGGTTCTTTGAGAAAATAAACAGAATAGATTAGCCTCTATCCAGACTTATTAAGAGAAAAAGAGAATAAACACACATAAACAGAATCAGAAACGAGAAAGGAAAAATCAATCACGATGGACCCCATAGAAATACAAAGAATCATTAGACAGTACTATGAAAACGTATATGCTAACAAGTTGGAAAACCTAGAAGAAATGGACAACTTCTTAGAAAAATACAACCTTCCAAGACTGACCAAGGAAGAAACACAAAATCTAAACAAGCCAATTACCAGCAAAGAAATTGAAGCGGTAATCAAAAAACTACCCAACAAAAAACCCGGGCCAGATGTACTTACCTTGGAATTTTATCAGAAAAAAATAGAAGACATAATACCCTTTCTCCTTAAAGTCTTCCAAACAATAGAAGAGGAGGGAATACTCCCAAACTCTTTCTATGAAGCCAACATTACCCTAATACCAAAACCAGGCAAAGATCCCACAAAAAAAGAAAATTACAGACCAATATCCCTGATGAATGTAGATGCAAAAATACTCAACAAAATATTAGCAAACCGAATTCAAAAATATATCAAAAGGATCATACACCATGACCAAGTGGGATTCATCCCAGGGATGCAAAGATGGTACAACATTCGAAAATCCATCAACATCATCCACCACATCATCAAAAAGAAAGACAAAAACCACATGATCATCTCCATAGATGCTGAAAAAGTGTTCGACAAAATTCAGCATCCATTCATGATAAAAACTCTCAGCTAAACGGGTATAGAGGGCAAGTACCTCAACGTAATAAAGGCCATATATGATAAGCCCACAGCCAACATCATACTGAACAGTGAGAGGCTGAAAGCTTTTCCTCTGAGATCGGGAACAAGATAGGGATGCCCACTATCCCCACTGTTATTCAACATAGTACTGGAGGTCCTAGCCATGGCAATTAGACAGAACAAAGAAATACAAGGAATCCAGATTGGTAAAGAAGAAGTTAAACTGTCACTATTTGCAGATGACATGATATTGTACATAAAAAACCCTAAAGACTCCACTCAAAAACCACTAGAATTGATATCAGAATACAGCAAAGTTGCAGGATAGAAAATTAACACACAGAAATCTGTGGCTTTCCTATACACTAACAATGAACCACTGGAAAGAGAAATCAGGAAAACAATTCCATTCACAATTGCATCAAAAAGAATAAAATACCTAGGAATAAACCTAACCAAAGAAGTGAAAGACTTATACTCTGAAAACTATAAGACACTCTTAAGAGAAATTAAAGAGGACACTAGCAAATGGAAACTCATCCCATGCTCTTGGCTAGGAAGAATTAATATCGTCAAAATGGCCATCCTGCCCAAAGCAATATACAGATTTGATGCAATCCCTATCAAATTACCAACAGCATTCTTCAACGAACTGGAACAAATGGTTCAAAACTTCATATGGAAATACCAAAGACCCCGAAGAGCCACAGCAATCCTGAGAAGGAAGAATAAAGTGGGGGGGATCTCACTCCCCAACTTCATGCTCTACTACAAAGCCACAGTAATCAAGACAATTTGGTACTGACACAAGAACAGAGACACAGACCAGTGGAACAGATTAGAGACTCCAGACATTAACCCAGACATACATGGTTAATTAATATTTGATAAATGAGCCATGGACATACAATGGGGAAATGACAGTCTCTTCAACAGATGGTGCTGGCAAAACTGGACAGCTACATGTAAGAGAATGAAACTGGATCACTGTCTAACCCCATACACAAAAGTAAATTTGAAATGGATCAAAGACCTGAATGTAAGTCATGAAACCATTAAACTCTTAGAAAAAAACATAGGCAAAAATCTCTTTGACATAAACATGAGCGACTTCTTCATGAACATATCTCCCTGGACAAGGGAAACAAAAGTAAAAATGAACAAGTGGGACTATATCAAGCTGCAAAGCTTCTGTACAGCAAAGGACACCATCAATAGAACAAAAAGGTACCCTACAGTATGGGAGAATATATTCATAAATGACATATCATATCCGATAAAGGGTTGACATCCAAAATATATAAAGAGCTCATGCACGTCAACAAACGAAAAGCAAATAATCCAATTCAAAAATGGGCAAAGGAGCTGAACAAACAGTTCTACAAAGAAGAAAATCACTAGTTATCAGAGAAATGCAAATTAAAACCACAATGAGATATCACCTCACACCAGTAAGAATCGCCAACATCCAAAGACAAACAACAACAAATGTTGGCGATGTTGTGGAGAAAGGGGAACCCTCCTACACTGCTGGTGGGAATGTAAATTAGTTCAACCATTGTGGAAAGCAGTATGGAGTTTCCTCAAAAAGCTCAAAATAGACATACCATTTGACCCAGGAATTCCACTACTAGGAATTTACCCCAAGAATGCAGCAGCCCAGTTTGAAAAAGACAGATGCACCCCTATGTTTATCACAGCACTATTTACAATAGCCAAGAAATGGAAGCAACCTAAGTGTCTGTAAGTAGATGAATGGATAAAGAAGATGTGGTACATATGCACAATGGAATATTATTCAGCCTTAAGAAGAAAACAAATCCTCCCATTTGCAACAACATGGATGGAGCTAGAGGATATTATGCTCAGTGAAATATGCCAGGTGGAGAAAGACAAGTATCAAATGATTTCACTCATATGTAGAGTATAAGAATAAAGAAAAACTGAAGGAACTAAATAGCAGCAGAATCACAGAACCCAAGAATGGACTAACAGGTACCAAAGGGAAAGGGACTGGGGAGGATGGGTGCAAAGGGAGAGATAAGGGGGGGGGGAAGAAAGAGGGTATTATGATTAGCATGTATAATTAGCATGTGGGGGGGCATGGGGAGGGATGTGCAACACAGTGAAGACAAGTAGTGATTCTACAGCATCTTACTACGCTGATAGACAGTGACTGTAATGGGTTGGGGGGGAAGTTGTGAAGAGGGGAGCCTAGTAAACATAATGTTCTTCATGTAATTGTAGATTAATGATAACAAAATAAAACTAAATAAATAAATAAATAAATAAAAAGAAGTGTCAAACAGAAGACTGCTGGAGTGGCACACACACAATCTCTCTCTCTCTCTCTCTCTCTCTCTCTCTCTCTCTCTCTCTCTCTCTCTCTCTCTCTCTCTTCCCCCCCATACAGCACATGTACAAATATACATACACATATAAAGATATAAATATATATACACACAGAGCATTAACAGCTGCTAATAACAGAGGGAAAAGTCATTAGTTATGCCTCATGACCACCTTCAATATTACCAAAAATGGGATCAAACATACTTGATTCCAGCTGACATTTGGATAAAATACAGTCAGTGGAAATGTTGAACTGCACTAAGAGTCTTCAGTCAACCAAATTACGAGTGTGGGAACTCGTGTCAAAAGACACAAGTTTTTCAACAAGTAAATTATGAGGAAAAGAAAATGCCTAGAGGGAAATCTGCGTGTATTAGAAGAGATTTGAAAGATATGACAGGTGAAACAAAAACGGGAAAGACCAACAACTATAGAGTCTGAGATGAACATCTGTAAGATAAAACATTTTAAGATGCAAGGAAGTCTTTACTATAACAGAATCTTGGTTATTTCTGAGGGGAAAGGGTTGTAATTTGGACAAGTCACAGAGATTTCTGGAATGGGATAGCTGACGGAGTTCTGTATCTTGACTTGGATGATGATTACTTAAAAAAGTTGATTAAGCTATACATTTGTGCTGTTTTCCGTATCATGTTTTATTTTGCAAATAAATAATAATAAATAAAACTAAAGTCAAAGCATAGTGGAAGAGTGGCAACAACCTATAACCACCTTTGTTTGGAGGCGTACATTTAACTACCATTGATAGAAGCTACTCCCATCAGTGCACGCATATTTTCTACTGAAACTCAATAAGCAGGGGAAATTTTGTGCCTCTGCCTCAGGGCATAAAACAACTACATCCTTAGGGAGTCAGAACAACTCAGAAAGTTTCTGTGTGTTGCATTATTCTCCCCTGTGCAATGAGTTAACAAAAATGCCGCCATTGTAAAGGCAGTTAATTAACAGCACTAATTGTGCTTGGGTAGAGACCAAGAGGAACTTCAGAGACTTGGTATTGCCAGCCAGAAATCAATTTGTTAAGGGAATTGTCTCCTAGAATCATGTTGGTTTTCCCAGGATAACCAATGGGAAAAGTGGTTAATGAGTCTCTTGGGGTGACATCTCTTTCTGTAAATTACATTTCCTTCCCCTACTGTTTTTTTTTTTTTTGGCCATGAAGCCAAAGAAAGCCCTTAAATAACAAGGAAAGCAAATAATAAATGAATAAAAATAAGAGGTAGGGAAACATTGTATCAACAATTGCAGCATTACAGTCTCCCTGAGCCTTTGAGTATTTTCCTATAACAGTAAACTTAGGGGTTCCTCGCGGATCAACCTCATTCTTTGTATTCTAGCACTGGGTCTGAGTTTGTAGTCAACCAAATAAACCAAACTGTTATAGTCTCTCCCAGCCATCTGAGCTATTCTGTATATTGAATACAGAAGCATTGCTTAGAACAATAATATTATTAAATGTGACCCAATCCAACATTATATTTCTTCCACCCTAGTCCAACACCCTTAGAATCCATTCCCATACATATGTTCCAGATTTCTATTGATATAAATATATAAAATCTTGCAATTCTTTATTGTGCACTGCATCTTCTCATGAATCCCACTTTATCTCTGATTCACTAGAGCTTTCTGGGACTCAAGCCTGGTTATAGGACTAGAAGCAATGCGAAGAGGTAGGGACAGGAACTGAAAATTATCAGCAGTCACCTGTATGGCAACCAGCTCTGAAAAGGTCATTATACTTTCTTCAGAGAAGCAGAAACAAATCTCAGATAGAGGAAGTAAAGATGTGTTCACCAATAAAGAAGGATTGGAAGAATTTGGGGTTTCAAGCTTCCTAGTTTTATTGGAACCTGTAAATACTACCCATCTTGATTTTCAAAGTTTTCAACCCTTTCCCAATCAATCCTTTAACTTTAAGAGACAATATGAGGTTGTGCATTCAATTTTCTTTGTAATTCAGGATTCCATGTATTAGATTTTTTTCCCCCAGAAAACATGACCTTGCAGTGACAAAAAATTAAACTATTTTAGAGCAGTCACAGAGGCTTTCTGGTCCCTTGTTTGGTCTCAAAATGGGGATTAAAAGGCTTGAACTCATGAATTTCTTTCCCCAAGATCTCCAGTACACATACACCCAACCAACCAAACCAACACTCCTTATTTTTACTAAAATGTTCTATCACAGCAAGTCCTTGATCATCCACAGCCTTTCCTTCTATGGACGCTCAACTGCAGGTGTCTGCAAGTGATAACTGATGTAACTATTTTGCTACTACATGCTAAGAATGATCAGTATCCCCTTTATTGCTGACTACAGAGTCATTTAACTTTTAAATCCAGTCTGGTCAAAAAACTATTTCCAGATAATATAGAACTAACTTAGAGAACTTATTTTTTTATTGAGATATAACTGACATACAAGGTTATATTAGTTTAAGGTGTACAATTTAATGAGTCAGTATTTGTATATACATTGCAAAATGATCACCACAGTAAGTCTAGTTAACACCCATTACCACAGTTACAATCTTTTTTCTTATAATGAGAACTTTTAGGATCTACCCTCTTAGTAACTTTTAAATATATAATACAGTATTATAAACGGTAGTCACCAAGCTAGCCATTACATCCCAGGATTTACTTATTTTATAACAAGAAGTTTGCACTTTTTGACCACCTTACTCATTTTGCCCATCCCCTACCTCAGGCAATCAACAAATCTGTTCCCCCTATCTATGAAGTCATGCTGTTTGATAGATTCCACATATAAGTGACATCATATGATGTCTTCCTCTGATTTATTTCATTTAGCACAATGTCCTCAAGGTATGTCCATGTTGTGGTAAATGGCAAGATTTCTTTTTTATGGCTGAATCAAATTCCAGTATGTACGTATACCACATTACTTTCTTTATCTATTCATCCATTGATAGGCATTTAGGTTGCTTCCTTGTCTTGTCTACCATGAATAATAATAATGCTGTAATGAACATGGGGGTGCTATCTTTTGAGTTAGTGTTTTCATTTTCATCAGATAAATACCCAGAAGTACAACTGCTGGATCACATGGTAGTTATCTTTTGAGGATCCTTCATACTGTTTTCCATAGTGGCTGCACCAATTTACATTCCGCCAACAATACACAAAGGTTCCCTTTTCTCTATAGTCTCACCAACACCTGTTACCTCTTGTCTTTTGGGGGACTGACATTCTAACAGGTATGAGGTGATACCCATTGTGGTTTTGATATGCATTCTAGTGATGATTAATGATGCTGAGCACCTTTTCATTTACCTGTTGGTCTTCTGTATATCTTCTTTGGGAAAATGTCTATTATGGTCCTCTGCCCATTTCTTAACCAAATTTTTATTTTTTTGCTATTGAGTTTTATTAGTTCTTTACATATTTTGGATATTATCCCTTTATGAGACATATGATATGCAAATATTTTCTTCTATCCTTTTCATTTTGTTGATTTTTTTTTCTTCTGATTTTCTTTTGCTATGAAGAAGCTTTTTAGTTTGATGTAGTCCCACTTAATTTTGCTTCTGGTGCTTAAGCTTTTGGTGTCATATTCAGGGAACTGCTGCCAAGACCAATGTCAAGGAACTTATTTCCTATGTTTTCCTCTAGGATTTTTATAGATTCAGTCTTACATTTAAGTCTATAATCTCATCTGAGATAATTTTTGTAAGTGATGAAAGACTGGAATCCACTATCATCTTTCTACATGAGGCTCTCTATTTTCCCAGCACCATGCATTGAAGAAGCTCTAACAATTTGCTTTATTTGGTTGACTACAAACTTAGATCCAAATCTAACATATATTGAATGAGGTTGATCTGCCATAACTTCCTTAGTTTACTGTAGAAGAAGGTATTCAAAGGCCAAGGAGACTGCAATGCTGCTCACTCATTTCCAAACTTATTCCCCATTGAAAAAAGTCCAGAAGACAGTCTTTTCATCAAGTCTGTAGGAAATAAATTTGTGAGGGGAGTCCTAGCATACTTGGAAAGCTCTATGATTGTTATATGCTGTAGGCCAGGAAAGCCAGTGCTGCCTTTGAACTTGGCTCACTGAATTCAATGGGACGATGAGATACTGGGGTGGCAGTGGGCAAGTGGCAGCACTTCATTGCCAGACATAATGTGGGTGTGTTACTATCATAGGCAACAGAACCAAACAGTAATTAAAATAGTTTGACCTGTTCTCAGATTCAATAAGACATATGCACCCCTATGTTTATTGCAGCACTTTTTACAACAGCTAAGATATGGAAGCAACCTAAGTGTCCATCAGTAGATGAATGGATAAAGAAAATGAGGTAAGTATACATAATGGAATACTATTCAGCCAAAAGAAAGAAACAAATCCTACCATTTGCACAACATGGATAGAGCTGGAGGACATTATACTCAGTGAAATAAGCCAGGCGGAGAAAGACAAATGCCAAATGATTTCCCTCATTTGTGGAGTATAACAAGCAAAACTGAAGGAACAAAATGGCAGCACACTCAGAGACCCCAAGAATGAACTAGTGGTTACCAAATGGGGGGAGGGAGGGAGAAGGGGACTCAGGGGTATTATGTTTAGTACACATGGTGTGGGGGATCACAGGGAGAACAGTATAGCACAGAGAAGGCTCATAGTGAATCTGTGGCATCTTGCTGCACTGATGGACAGTGAGTGCATTGGGGTATGGGTAGGGTAGGGACTTAATAATATGGGTAAATGTAGTAACAACATTGTTTTTCATGTGAAACCTTCATAAGAGTGTATATCAATCGTACCTTAATGAAAAATTGAACAACAACAAAAAAAAAAGTTTGACCTGACAACACCTTTGGCATTGGATAATTAATCATGGTATCTCTAGAACTGAAATGGATGGTTAGCTTTTTACAGTCTTACTTGATTTGTATGAGCAGAAAATCTCTATGTTTTCTAACTTAAATAAGAAAAACAGAGTTTCACAGCATCTTAACGATTTCCAGACTTGAGCCAGTTAACCAATACAGAGACCTTTGAATAAAAAGGAAACTGGCTCTCCTCGAAGAAGGATATTATTAGTACAGGGCAAACACAATATATATTGCAAATATTTCTCATAGCTTTCCTTAAAAGTATGATTATTTATGAGAGTGACTGGGGGCAATGAGAAATAACCAAACTTTTGGAGAATTACTAAACACTAGCTCTGAGTTCATCCTAATTCCTGGAGACTTGAAATACTACTGTGGTCTCCTTGCCATCAGTCAAGCAAGAAAATATGAAAAAGAAAAAAAAGAAATACTACTACGGTCCACCAGTCAGAGGAAAGCCTGACGGAAGTCAACTGATGAATGAAATTTTCTTGGTTCTGTCTCAGAGTGGAACCAGTGGGTACCAACCCACTCTGTGGTTATTTTAGGAATTTTAAAATTCACAGTAGGAATAGACATATCAGCAAATGAAAGAATCTCTACATTGGTTCTCTATTACATAGGATATGAGCTATTATAGTACCAGTGCCCTAGTATAAGCCACTACAACTGTCTCTACATATCAAAAGAGTTAACTACAAAGAATACCAAATTACTGGAGCAATTTTGGAGATTACTGGCATTACATGGACTTGAAAGATGCAGGGTTGGTGATTCCAACCATATCTTTATTCAAATCACCTATTAGCCTGTGCAGAAGACAAATAGATCTTTAAGACAGTTAATCAAGCTGTGACTTCATTGCAGCTTCCGTTCCAGGTGCATTCAATTGCCCTGATACCTGGTATGCCGCTATTAATCTGGTACATGGTTTTTCTCAATGCCTTTTGGCAAGGATCATTATAAGAAGTTTGCTTTCAGCAGGCAGAGCCAAAAATAAACCTTCCCTCTATCACCTCAAAGAACAGCATTCCAAGTCCTATATCATAATCTAATCTGCATGGAACTCCATTGCTTCCCCATTCCAAAAACATCATGATGGTTCACTATATTTTTAATATGTTAATTGGGCCTGCAAAGCAGAAAACAGCAACTACTCTATAGATACTTTGGTAAGAAATTTATGCATGTCATGGGGTAGAAAATAAATCTCAAAAATATTCAGGGAACTGCCATGTCAGTGACATTTTTAGGGGTACAGTGGTCTGGGGATGGCCAAGTTACTGCATCCTGTACCACTGCATCTACCACAAGGCTCAATTCTCTGTGTCACTTAATATTTCAGAGGTAACATACATCTTATTTTGGCATATTCCAACCTAATAACCAAGAAACCCAAAAGATTTCCAGTTTTGAATAAGGCGTATAACCAGAGAAGGCTCTACATCAGCTCCAGACTGCCTTAAAAGCTACTCTGATACTTGGTCCATATGATTCAGCCAATACTATAAGGCATCTATGACATACACAGACTGAATGATGCCTTTGGAAGGTTCTTATAGGTGAATCACAGCCCCAGACCTCTCGAGAGTGAGAGCACACACGCCACATTCTGCAGATGCTAAACCAACTTTTGAGAAAGAACTTTTGCCTTGCTCCTGGACCCCAAAAGAGACTGAACACTTGAACAAGTGTCAGCAAGATGCCATGCACCTTGACACCATGCATCATGAACTTGGCATTGCAACCAAGTGATAACATTTGATGCGCGCAGCAGACACTCCATAATCACATGGAAGTGATGCATGCAAGTTGAGATCAAACGAATCTCGAAGACATAACTTTCATGAGCTGGTGATAAAAAATGGGCCCACACTCCTGCCACACCTCCCTTCTCTACCTACACCTAGAATAGATACCTTCCTCTGAAGAGTTGATTGCAAAAGAATAAAGTGGGGCTTTAAAACAAATGGTTCTTCATGATTTTCTAGTACTATTAGTACCTACTACAGGATAGTCTTTGTTTTGTTGAATAGTCCCTTACATCTAACATCATACATCAAAACATCTCACATCTCTGGGTGCATCACGGTAGCTTTGGTTGTAATCTCACAACTGAAAAGATCTCCCTCCAAATTCAGGAAAATTATATGCAAATCAATTCCTAACAGCTCTTTCACAAATTGTTATTGTTAGTGTCTCACCAACTTTTTATTTCCATCAGGCAGAGCCCCATAGAGGTTATGTTCTCTCTTTCACAAAGTATTCGTTTTACACACCACTTGATCATGGCATGGGCATTATCCCACCAGATTCTATCCAGTGTTAAATTATCAAGCATCCATAAATCACCACCAGGGAGCATCCTACACTTCTCAAAGTCTCCCAGGCGTGGTTATTTAGGTTTGCTTAAGGGTAACATAAGCAAAAAAAAAAACAAAAAAATTTAGTATTCCACCAAAATAAATATTATTCCTAGTGATATATGTCTAAATTTTGGGACCATGAAATTTTGAAAACTGCATCAGAAAATTCTTTTCTCTGGTGACTCATAGAATAAGAACAATACAGGCCCAGTTTGGATCATGCTTGAAATGCCATTCAAACTTCTAGTGATACTTCCTATCATGAACTTGAGAATTGTTTACTAAGTTTCATTTGTTTTTTAAATTAAAAGACCTTATTTTAGAACATTTTTAGACTCATAGTAAAAGTGGAGAGAAAATACAGAATTCCCACATGACCCTTCAATACACATAGAACTCCACCATTAATGCTTTGCACTATATTTTATTACAATCAAAGAAGAACACTGATACATCATTATCAACCAAAATGTATAGTTCACTTTAGGGTTCACTCTTGATGTTGTACATCCTATGCATTTTGACAAATGTATAATGACCCTTACAACATCATACAGAAATTTCACTGCCTTAAAAAGTGCTCTACCTATTGTTCCCTCCTTCCTTCACCAAAACCACTGCTCTTTTTATTATCTCCATAGTTTTGCCTTTTCCAGAATGTCATATAGTTGGAATTACATGCTATGTAGCCTTTTATATTGGCTCATTTCTAACAGTAATACGCCTTTAATGTTCTTGTGTGTCGTTTTGTGGCTTGATCATTCTTTTCATCACTGAATAATATTCCACTGTATGGATACACCACAATTTATTTATACATCCATCTATTGAAAGGTATCTTGATTGCTTCCAGGTTTGTCAATTGTGAATAAAGCTCTAAAAACATTAATGTGCAGATTTTTGTGAGGAGATAAGTTTTCAGCTCATTTGGGAAAATACAAAGGAGAGTCATTGCTGGATTGTATGTTGAGTATATTTCGTTTTGTAAGAAACTGCCAAACTATCTTCCACAATAGCTATACCATTATGTATACTTATTGACAAAGAATGAGCTTTCCCAATACTCTACATCCTCATGGGCATTTAGGATGTTACCAGTGTACTGGATTTTAGCCATTCTAAGAGGGGTGTAGTGGTATCTCGTTGTTTTATTTTACAATGCCCTAATGGCGAATGATTATTGAGCATCTTTTTATAATCACTTTTTTAACTTTTCCTGCCTCATAATTTATGTTTATTTTTTCCAGCTTTAATTGAAAGTTTATATTATGTATAAGTTGTACAAAGTGAAATTTTGATATTTGTGTACACTGTGAAATGATTACCACAATCAAGCTATTAACATATCCATCACTTCACACAGTTAACTTTTTGTGTATGTGTGGTGAAACTCTAAGTTATACTCACTGCTTAGCAAATTTCATTTGTACTATATAGTATCATTAACTATAGTCACCTTGCTACACATTAGATTTCCAGAACTTTTCATCCTAAGTAACTTGAACTCTGTACCCTTGAACAACGTCTGTCCATTTCCCCTACCACTTCTAACCCCATATTCTGGCAACTACCATTCTACTATGAGTTCAAAATTATTAGATTCCATATTTGTCTTTCTGTGCCTGGCTTTACTTTACCTAGCATAATATCTTCCTGGTTCATCCATGTTGTTACAAATTATAGTATTTCCTTCTTTTTAAAGCTGAATAATATTCCATCATACAGGTGTGTGTGTGTGTGTGTGTGTGTGTGTGTGTATCACATTTCCATTATCCATTCACCTGTCAACACACACTTACGTTGTTTGCACAACCTAATATGAGTAATGCTGCAATGAACATGGCATGCAGATATCTCCTCAAAATACTTACGTGGTAGTTCGAGTTTTCATTTTTTGAGTAACCACCAAACCTCCATGTTTTCCATGATGGCTGTACCAATTTACATTCCCTCCAAAAATGTATAAGGGCTCACTTTTCTCCACATTCTTGCAAACACTTGTTGTTTTCACAACAATTGTGAAGGGATATTTCATTGTGGTTATGATTTGCATGTCACTGATGGTTGGTTAGTGATGTTGAACACCTTTTCATAAATCTGTTGATCATCGGTAAGTCTTCTTTTGAGAAATGTCTATTCAAGTCCTTTGCCCATTTTTTAAAGAGGTTATGTATTTTCTTTCTGCTGAGATGTAGTGTTATTCCTCATATATTTGGATGGATGTTAACCACTTCTAAGACTTATGCTTTGCAAATGTTTTTTACAATTCCATGAGTTGTCTCTTTGAACTTTTCTTTACTATGCAGCTTTTTAGTTCGACACAAACCCATCATCTATTTTTGTCTTATTGTGCTTTTGGTATCATATTAAAAAACCACTGCCTAGATCAGTGTCAGGAAGCTTTTTCTTATATTTTCTTCTAGTACTTCTAGTAGTTTAAAAGTTTAAATCTTTAATTCACTTTTGATTATATTTCTGTAGATGGTATGAGAAAAGAATACAATGTCAGCATGTGATACCCATTTTACAAACACCATTTACTGAAGAGACAGTCCTTTCCTTTTTGTGTATTCTTGGTGACTTTGTTGAAGATTAGTTGACCATATATCCATGGATTTATTTCAGAGATCTCTCTTCTGTCCAATTGGTCTATTTCCTGGTTTTTATGCAAATACCATGCTATTTTGGTTACTATAGCTTTATAATATAGTTTGATATTAGGCAGTGTGATGCCTCCAGCTTTATTTTTCTTCTTCAGGATTGCTTTGACTATTCAGGATCTTTCGTGGTTCCATGCAAATTTTAAGATTTTCTTTTAATTTCTGTGAAAAATGACATTGGAATTTCATAGTGATTGTATTGACTCTAAAAATTGATTTGGGAAATACAGACATTTGAACAATATTAATTTTTCTAATACATGAGCATGGGATAATTTTCCATTTATTTGTGTCTTCTTCAATTTCTTTGATCAATGTCTTTCATCATTCTATAGTTTTCAGAGTACAGGTCTTTCCCAACCTTGGTTAAATTTATTCCTAGGTATCTTATACTTTTGATGTTATTGTACATGGATTGCTTTCTTAACTTCCTTCTTAAATAGTTCATTGTTGGTACATAAAAACATGAGTGATTTTTGTATTTTGATTTTGATGATCCTGTAACTTTATTACTTTTAGCAGTTTTTTGGTGGATTCTTTAGTGTTGTCTCCTATAACATCATGTCATCTATAAACAGAGATAATTTTACTTCTTCCTGTTTTCATTGGAATGCACTCTGATTTGAAGAACTCCATTTAGCATTTCTTTTAGAGCAAATCTAATGATGAACTCCCTCAACTTTCCTTTATCTGGAAAAGTCTTTATCCCTCCTTCATTTCCTATGAGCAGCTTTGCTGTAACGGTATTCTTGTTTGGGTTATTTTCTCTGTCTCTCTCACCCCACTCTCTTCTGGCCTGCAAGGTTTCTGTGAAAAATCCACTGAGAGTTTTATGGGGGCTCCTTTGTACAAGATGAGCCACTTTCCTCTTGCTGCTTTCAAAATTCTTTATGGTCTTTGACTTCTGACAATATGGTTATAATATGTCTCTTTATAAATCTCTTTAATTTCAACCTATTGGAGACCTTTGGGCTTCATGATTCTGAATGTCCATTTCCTTCCCCAGATTTAGAACTTTTCAATATATTTCTTTAGGTAGCTTTGTATCCTTTTCTGGCTGTCTTCCCCTTTTCAGACTCCCATGATGAATATATTCATTTGTATGATGGAGTCCCATAATCCATTAGGTTTTCTTCAGTATTTTTCATTCTATCTTCTTGCTCTAGTGACTGCGTAAATTCAAATTACTTGTCTTCAGGTTCACTGATTCTTTCCTCTGTTCGATCAAGTATTCTGTGTTTGAAAACCTCCAGGGATTTTTGTCAGTTCAGTTATTAGATCCTTATCCTTCAGCTACAGTATTTTTTGGGGGGGTTCCTTTTTCTATCCTCTCTCTTGGTTGATATTCTTATTTTGTTCAAAAATTGCTTTCCTGATTTCATTCAGTTCTCTATCATATTCTCTTGTAACTCAATGAGCTTCTCTGATAATTTTTAATTCTTTATCAGGCAACTCACAGATATCCACTTCCTTTGGATTGGTTGGTAGAGATTTATTTTCCTCTTTGTATTGTGTCATGTACCATGATTCTTTATGTTCCTTGTAAGTTTGCTTTGCTGTCTGTGCATCTGAAGAAGGCGCTTCCTCTCCCAGTCTATAGGGACTACTTTTGACTGGGAGAGTCCTTCACCAGTCAGCAGTGCTCAATACGAAACAAGATAGAGACCATTTCCTCAGACTGTGCTTTAAGGCTGGAGAGAAGTTTCCCTCCACTTTCTTTCCTCTCTCGTGGGCAGAAAACCTCAGTTCTGTGATTTTTCCCAATCTTACAGAACACTGTCACTGTAAGAGGACACCCACCCCTTTTATTTGTTGCCAGTTGATCAGAAGACCAAGATTTTCCAGTGTTTCAGCACTTATTATGACAAAAAAAGAAACCAGCACCATAAAGGACATGTTAATTTCTGGTAATTAAAGCCTCTTTGTCTCCTGCCCTCCGTCCTGGAGGAAAAAATCCTCAGTCTGTGCTTATTCCTAAACTTGGAGAATAGCACAAGCTGTGAATGGATGCATTCCTCTTTCCCATGTTCTCAGACATACCAAGGGAGCAGGCTTGGCAGTTTGCTCAGTGCTCAATATGAGGTGAGATGTTAACCAGCTGTCTTATGGGCCATAAGACAAATTTCCATAAATTTAAAAGCATTGATCATACAAAGCAAGTTACCGACTACAATGAAGATAAGTTAGAATCAATAACAGAACGATATCTGGAAAATGTCATTGGGAATTATAACCCATGTATTAAATATATTAAAACGAAAATTAGAAAGATTTTGAAATGGAGTGAAAAGAAAACAAGATATATCAGAATTATGTGATGCACTTAAAGCAGTGCTTAAAGGAAAATTGATAGAACTAAAAGCCTGTATTAGAAAAGTCTCAAATGAATGATTATGATTTCCACCCAAAGAAACTAGAAAAGAAGCAAATTAAAGACAAAGGAGAAGAATATAAATTTAAACTGTAAGAGCAGAAATTAATGAAATAGAAAACAGAAAACAAGAGAGAAAAATCAGTGAAATGAAAATCTGGTGCTCTGACAAAATCAAGAAAGATAAAAGACCTCTAGCCGTGCTGATAAGATTAAAAAAGAAAGAGAGAAAACACACAAACTACCAATACCCAGAATGAGAGGGAGAGAAAGATTGCATTGAAGATCTTACAGATGTTTAATAAGACAGTAACGGAATATTAGCAACAGCTTATTCCAATAAATTTGACAACATGATGAATGTATAATTTTGTTAGAAGACACAAACTACAAAGATTAAATTTATAATTGAGAACCTTTCCACATAGAAAACTCCAGACCCAGATGACTTCTCTTGTGAATTTTGTCAAACATTTAAGAAATAAATCATATCAACCCTACAAAACTCTTGTAGAAATTTAAAAAGAGGCAATACATCCTCAAAGCCCAGCTTTTTTTCTGATTCTAAAACAGAAAATGCATTTCACAAAATTCAACATTCATTTCTGATTTTTAAATTTTTCAGCAAACTGAATATGAAGGAACTTCCTTGATCTAATAAAGGACATCTATGTAAAATCTATAGCTAGCATCACACTTAATGATGAAAGACCAAGTGCTTCTCTCATAAGAATAAGAACAAGTCAAGGGTGACCACTTTACCTCTTTTCAGCATTGTGCTCTTTTATCTAGCAAGTGCAATGAGGCATCAAAAATGAATAAAATTATGCCTTCTAGAATAAAAGATATAAAATGCCTATATTTGCTGACATGATCACCTTAAAAAAAGCCTATTTAACCTAAAAAAAGGGTAGAAGTAAAGATTTTACAAGTTTTCATGGTAAAATATCAATAAATAAAAAATCTACTATATTTCTTTATATTATCAACAAACAATTGTATACTTAACAAAAAATGTCATTTAAAACAGCCATGTTTTTGGGCTGGAAAATGTCATTGGGAATTATAACCACTGGGAATTTCAATCAAAAATTGAAATACTTAGGGCCAATCTCAAAAAGGTATCAAGACCTATTCATCAAAAACTATATAATATTGCTGAAATAAATTAAATGAGATTGATAAGGAGGCATATTGTTTTCAAGGCTCACCCTCCTATAGATAAGGAGATACATTGTTTTCATGGCTCATGCTTTTCACAAGGAATAAATACATTCATCCGTTAAGAATTATGTTATAGGTATGGTAACACTCAAATCAATATTTGATGCCTCCAAGTTCCTTTATCTAAAATATCAAAGGTAGAAACAAGAGGCTACACCATAGTTAGCAACAGTCCTTATAATATCAGTTATGAGACCTTCCTATAAATCACTAACTGACTGCATACTCTCTTCATTGCTGCCTTCATGTCTTTATTCCTGAATGTGTAAATGACTGGATTCAGAAAAGGAGTAAGAACTGCATCGAAAATAGCAAGAAACTTGTCCATCTGTGAATTGGGGTGTGGCCATGTATAGACAAACATGGTTGGACCAAAGAACAAAAGGACCACAGTGATGTGAGCTGATAGGGTAGAAAGGGCTTTAGATGAACCACTTGAGGAATGTTTCCAAACAGTAAACAGGATCAAGATGTAGGAGATGAGGAGTATAAAGAAAGAGCCAACACAGATAAACCCACTGTTGACAGTGACCATGAACTGTAATTTGTAAGTATCTGTACAGGCCAGTCTGAGGAGACGTGGGAGGTCACAGTAAAAGCTGTCCAACACATTAGGACCACAGAAGGGTAAATTAACAATAAATGCGAGTTGGAACAGTGAGTGACTGATGCCAAGGGCCCAGGCAGCAGCCAGAAACAAAACACACATGCGTGGGCTCATGAGGGTCAAGTAGTGGAGAGGCTTACAAATGGCAACATATCTGTCAAAGGCCATGGCAATGAGCAGCACCATCTCCACACCACCAACAACGTGGATGAAGAAGATTTGGGCAATGCAACCTCCAAAGGAGATGACTTTATGCTTTCTGAAAAGATCATAAATCATCTTGGGTGAGGTGACAGAGCAGGCTCCCAAGTCAATGAAGGAAAGACTAGCCAAGAGAAAATACATGGGGGAATGTAAGTGAGGATCGGCTGTCACAGAAAACACAATGAGGATGTTTCCAGTCATACTTGCCACATAGAGCACAGAGGAGAACAGCAGGAGGAGAAGCTGGATCTTCCATGAATGGGTGAGTCCCAGAAACACAAACTCAGACACAACCGAGTGATTCCCTCCATCCATTGATCCAGCCAACTGGGCTGCTGATGAAATTATGAGAACTAAGAAAATGAGGAGGAAATTATGATTATCAAGATGATAATACGTCATAGAATTATTGATGTTTGAACATTCTTACAACTATAGTTTCCCAGTTTCTCAAGTTTACAAAAACAAAAAACAAAAGTCTACATTATCATCACATGACTTGTGTGAGCTGTGACATATTTAAACCTATCACCAACACTCTAACTGCAATGTTCTGTTCTCAAATAACCAATCAGGCAAGAACAAAAGATTCTTGAGTATCCGTGACATTCATCAGCTGTTTGCATCACTTCCAAAATGGACTACTCCTCATTGCCAACATATTCCATCTTGCCTTTATGTATGCTCTCATAATTCACTTCTCTCCCCAGTTTGTTCCCACAGTTCACTGATAAAACGCAGGGTAAGCTGGTCAATCAACATATTTTGTATGTTATTATATGCATTATATACTGTATTCTTACAATAAAGGAAAATGTTTTTTCAAATTGCTGCGAATCTCCAAAAAAAAAAAGTAGGGTAGTAGAGGAAAACATGATTAACAGATGGATGGTCATGTGGAGGGAGAGGTGCCTGAAACATGAGTTGAGACTGACTAGGTTAGGCTGTCAATGAAGACTAAATGTGAAATGGGAGAGCTATAGGTGTAGTAGAACAGAGGAACTGCATGGACTGATAAAAAATAGAACTGCCTCTATTCCCCATCACATTTTATTGTGGTCAATGCTATCCTGGGTGCCTCTACTCTATACAATCTTTCATGATCTACAAAGCCCCAAACTGGCCTCAACACTCACGGCGGCTTTCCGAAGGAGCGCATGCCATCCCGTGATACAAGGCTACCTCCAGATCTAATCAATGCATAACTGGGAGATTTCACCAGTCTCTGCTAAGGCACGTACCTGAAATGGCATTGAGGATGTAAAATAGCTCTGCAAACAGTTTTTCTCTGTCCATACACACAGAGGTATTGATGACCAGCACTTGGAATACTTGAAATACTAAGTTTTAATTCATCAGTGTCTCAGCCTCCCTTCGGTCTCAACTTTTATGTCCACTGACATCCCCCCACCGTTTAAAGTATTCAGTACCACCTGCACAGCAACCTGTTCTGATACTTTATATTTTCCTGCTTACTTTGACATCCATTCATATATTTTATCTTCAAGGCCCTTTGTTTCTTATACTTTTGATTTGAGTACAAAATAAGAGGAATATCAAACATTAGTAAGTCACATTTTAGGGAAGCCAATGAACTTTCTTCTAGATCTTAAACTATAAAATACAAAATGCAACACTGGAGATTTAGTCCTTTAATATACATTGTATTTATATATGAGGTGGAGGGTGAGCAGAGAACAGTGTTATGTTTCTGTGTCTGGATACCCACATCAATCATTCATATTAGAGAGCAGTTCCTAAAAACACTTAATAGAGGTTAGATATTTTAGGAGTTGATGAAATACAGCAGGAGAAGCATACTGATATCCTTCATTTTTGCAGCTATACTCCAGACTTTCTCATGAAAAGGCCATCTGACTGATGCTGTCATTCATCCCAGATCACAGAACACAGAGGGGATCATTGTGTACTGACGCCAATTCTGGGTGGCCATCACTAGCATGAATTTATCTCTATTCTCACCTACACATAGTGATCGTAACATCACCTCTGGGGCCAACAGTCTAGTCCCAAGGTGCACACTTCCTATTATCAGAAAGCTGGGGCCTGGAGTAGAGGGCAGGAAACAGCCGTGTATACTGCTCATCAGGGCAGGTATGGTCAGCACAGGAGAAGGCTAGGGGATGAACATGCTTAGGGAGGCACTGGTGGCACTGCAGAGGGGGCAGGAAACTCAGTAATTGTTGAAAAAGAGCCAAGGCCTTCATAAGGAAGAGCGTGTCTCCAGTGTGATGAGAATAAAATTCTCATGGAACTTTACAAAGACCATTTTGTCCAGTTGGTCATCATTCAGAAGAAAAACAAGAGACTCATAAAGAAAGTTTCCCAGATTCACACAACTGGAAGAATTGGAAACCAAAATGTAGATCTTGATTCCTATTCCAGAATGAAAATCCTAGAGAAAATAGTGAAGTAGAAAAAAAGCAAGACTCAAAACAGTTGTTATTCCTGGTTAAAACCAAAACTAACCAGAGACATTCATACAAATGTCCATTATGTAGCAGGCAAACAATAACAAAATATTACATAAAATATGTGCTAAATTAAAGATAATTTAACTAGAAATATAGTAAATTATATTTGGGAAAGTGATTATTCATTATTATTATGGCTTGTATACTGACTCTTGATATTTTGCTTGTTATGTAACTGGTCACTACAACTGTAAAAAACTTAAAGTGATGTTTCTAAGAAGTTCATCCTTTTGGACTTTCTGAATTTCATTACCTTCAAAGGTCAGTTAAAATCCTGGTTACTCTTACAACTTTTATTGATAATTTTTCTTGCTGCTGATCTGTTCTTTTGCTAACTCTTCTAAGTCAAAGAACCAAGGGTTGGAAAACAAGAATGACACACATAACAAATACAATCTAATGTGATATACAATACATGTCAAGTGAATAGTAAGATAAATATTTGGTGAGTTTCAGCTCTAGACACTCAAGGGTAGAAGATAACTCGTGTCAGCAAGAACAGATGAGGAAGGCTATAAGGGCATAAATACTGATCTGATTCTTTAGGAATTAGTGAGAACTGAACAAAAATAGAGAAGGAAGAGATAAGGTGTGGAAAATACCTTGAACTATAATATGAAAGTACCTTTTAATATTAGGTGTCATTATTCATGTATAGCCTATGTGATGTATACTCAGGTACATACAGAAAGTCAGTAGGTAGTTCTCAATTGAGAGGCTAAGAGTCATAACTACAGGCTGTGTAGTAAAGGCATGCCTTCAGGTCAATGATCTTTATTATTCTTGATTCGCTCCACTCTCACTCATCTTTTCCAATAGCTTTAAGATAAATAATTGGAAATTCCTCACTTAACAATGTACAGTAGCCATGAGTAATATTCTCTCAGTCAGAACACACCTAAGGCTTTACAACATATTTCTTGCTGGGGATTATTTTCCTGACATCTATGAGATCATCTCAGATGCAGAAAAAAATAAATCAGAGAGAAAGGAGAGAGCATGAAGATTTAAAAAATGGGAAAAAATGGGGGAAAGGGAAAATTAGGAAGAATATGAACAATGATAAGTAAAGAAAAGAGAAAGAGTTGAGCAAGTTCAGGTAGTATTAAATATGGCAGCCTCTGTTTCTGAGAACCCAGGTAAAATGAAAAGAACGTCCATCTCTCACCTTTAGTTCACTGACTCAGAGAGATGCTTCTAATACCTGCCCTTTCAGACTCACAGAGTTAATGTGAAAATAACACATCATAATGAACAGGAAGACTACCTCTTATGCTATGCGATGATAACCATGTAATTCACTGTAAAAATTTCAACTGTTACCATGGTTTGAGGAGTCTAACATACACTAAGCAGAAGAAAGCAGTATATAGAACAACAGAAAACAGGCACATAAAATTCTCCCCACTGTAAGTTCTGTGTGTTCTACCATCTCAGAAGGGTTCTCTGTCCAGTCAGCTTCTCCTACTGAGGGTCACAGTAATTTCCAAAGGTGTGTTCTTCTACATGATGGACACATCACACAGCTAAACGCTCACATGCCAAAATTCAGAAATCATTTCCAAATTTTCATCTCTATCTTCTTCAATCCTAAAAATACAAACATTTACAGTGCCTTTCACACATTGCAGTATAATGGTTAATAGCTTGCTCTTGACGTCAACCAGTTATCACCATTCACTTGCTGCACGAGCATGACAAAGTTACTTGACCTCTCCAAGCTTCAGTTTTCTTGTTACTAACATGGAGATGATAATACCTCCCTTGTAGGGTATTGTGGGAAATAATTGATATATGTAAACACACCTAATTCAGTACATAGTACATAGTATGTCTCAATAAGTGGTATTTTATATATATTTAATACAAGCTACATGAGTAACTTGTAAGGATAGAAAATTATTCACCAAATGCTGAATCATCTATTATTCTAAAATACTGAAACTAGACCTTGTTTTAGGCAAAGCTTTCATGTCTACCCTTGTATCCAACCATATAAGTAAATTTCCCAAATAACAATTTTGCTCCTAAGGGGAGCTACTAATCAAAGACTGCCTGAGGGTGCAGGAAGAAGCTTTGTGCTTCGACCAAGCTATGCCCCTGCTGTCACTACTATCCCCACAACCCATATCCACAAATTTCTGCTCCTCACATAAAAGAGAATAAGTTTTTGTTGACCACCTCAGACAAAATTGGATATTTCCCTTGTCATTAGGGGTAAAAGAAACTAGGAAGAAAGGTGCTTCAAGAGATTACTGAAGGCTGTGCCCATCCAGCCACAAATTTGTGTTGATCTGCCAAGGCAAGGAAGCCAAAATACACAATACCAACTGCTCAGGAGAAAGACTGTTCTCCCAAGGTGCCTTTTTCATGAGGCATATAGAATTCTTTAGTTTGAACTTGCACTTTAATTGTACAAGTGAGGAAAGCAGAGGTAGTTTAGACACATTATAAAGACAGGTGGTTACTCAAAGCCAAAGTCTTAGTTATGTTCTATTCCCATTCTTACCTCCTCACTTGTTCATTTCATTCAATTAAAATGGATTTGGTTACTCTGTGCCAGATCTCAAGATAGACCAACAAAGTCCATCCTTAACCAACATGTACATGAATATATATCAGGTATTGTGTGCTGCATGTCATGAAAGTGGAAAAGACCCTCTAAATACATGAAGAGAGTGGGAAGAGATAATTATAATGATGAGAAAAGGCAGCATAGCATATTGGCTTTTGCATGTAGTTTTAAGAGAAAGTAAACATTATAGTACACAAACTTAGGATCTAAAGAAGTCACTTCAGACAGATGGCAAAATATGAAAAGTAGGTAAGTTCAGGGATCACTGGGTTAATGGCAAAGCATGCAGATTGTCTACAGCATATTGTGTTTGGAAAACATAAGAAAACAAAATGACAAAGATGGTAGAATTTATGCCTGATATTGGAAACTACTCTAGATATTTAAGAATTATTAAATAAATGTAGGGAGTCAATGAGGAGTGCAAGGAAATGATGATGAGGCCAGTGTCAGGGCAGATGCTCCATCTGCAAGCGTGACAGGTAAACTGGAGGAAAGAAACAATGGAGGTAGGGACTCCTTTTAAGAGAATGCTGAAATAAAGCAGATCTGGGGAGCTACAGATGCATCAGTACTACAAAGTTTTATATGTAATATTTTTAGATGCAGAAAACAGAAATATTAAGAAGTAAAACCCCAAAGGAACTGATTAATGTTGGAATGAACATGAAGGAGAGTAAAGTCAAAGATGACAGAAAAATTTAAGCACAAACAGACAACAGTACATACATTTTTTAAAACAAGCAAACTGGAATTTTTGAGGATGGAGAAAATAGATAATTGCATTTACAGTAAGCAACTGGAGTTTCAAATACTAGTGAGATGTCCAGATGGAAATATGAGACAAGATATTTAGGAAAAAGCATAGATTCGAGATATAGCAGTATAGTAATCTACATAAAAATAATTCCTGAATGTGTAAGAGTGAATAAGATCTCTGAGGGAAAGAGCACAGAGAAAAAACAAAGACCAAATCATATAGCCTGTCATGCTGATAATATGGAAGGAGACAAAGGAGCCAACAAATCAGGCAGAACGATCACAGAGGCCGGTGGACAACTAGTGGGGGGCAGCACAGAAATTCTGTGTCAGTAAAGAAAATGGGATGATAGAGTAAAGGAGAAGAAAGGTAAGAAAATTAAAATACCAATCTAGATAAATTTTCTACCTTGTAAATGGGCAGTTTGGGCCAATTTATTGTCTTTCTTTGAGGGCTAAATGTACACGTTCACCATTAATACCCTCAGCTTCCCAACCACAGTGACTCCCCTTCACAGGCCTGATTCCTGCTCCAGCCTCCTCCTCTAGTGCCAGCAGTAACCTGTCACAGAAAAGACTGGCATCACAGTGAGTTGAGCAAAACTTCGTTTTTGAGTTCCTGGACAAAGAAACCTTGGCTTGCTGATTTACTCACTATAGATTTTATTTCTGTTACTCCCACCTACCTGATTTGCCAAAGAAACTAAGAGAACAGCATCATTAAAGATTCAGATAGATATAGTTCTCCCAAAATCAATCAGGATCATTAAATACACACAAAAATAGTGGTATAAAACAGTCAGAGTGGCAGCTAATTACAGCCCCAGGGAGTAGTGACCAAGTGGTATTGCAGAATCCAGGGCTGCCAAGCTGCAATCACATGGGCTGGGGAATTATTGTCTGTGGCTGTCTTGGTTTTCCCAGTGTAGCCAAGAGAGAAGCTGCTAATAATGAAAATAAGAGGCATTTCATTTCCTCACAACAAAGAGGCCTTTGCCATTTTTTTAGAGCTATTACATCTCTATTTTATGATGACTAAAGGTGAATTCCAGAACATTAAAATAATTTTCATCATTTAATCATTTCTATGTTGATTACTACAAAAATATTACCCAACTTAAATGCAAACTGTATTAAGAAGTATGAAGAATGGCAATAAATTTATAGAATAGTCCATGAAAAAAAATAGAAAAAATATGGAAGGAAACTAATTTAAATTAAGTTTAAATATAATACTTTTATACATATTCTATTGAATCCTCATAACCACACTGTGAAACAAATATTGTTATTGTCATATGATCTCAAATTATTGTTCATCTAACAGTACACTGATATTAAAAGTTTGGGCTACATATGAATTTAGGAATTTCTCAAATTTTTCTTCTCTTTCTCCTAGAGTTAACTCCTTAAATTATAGAAAAATCAGTATTACCCAACATGAAGTATGTATGATCTTGAACCCAAATTTCAGGAAGTACAACAGCAAAAATGAAACTGAAAGTCAACTCAATTATGTAAATAAATTCAGACTTCCAATCTAAGATTGCAAACATGAGATGCTTCTTCCTCCCTATTCCTATAACCAGAAGAAACATAAACATAGCTTCACTCTTAGAAAAGATAGGAAATACATCTATAATTCAAAACCACAATATGTGAAGAAAAACTTACAATTAAAATCAAAACAGGGTAAGAGTGAACACCAATATAAAATTTATGCCTCTGAAGATATTGAGTTAGTCACTAAGCTCAGCAGTCTTAAAAGAGGTGGATACTATGAGAACAAAACCAGTGATCTTTACTTAAACAGAAACATAGGGGGTGTGAGCCCTTACTCCACAGTAACAAGGGAAAGGTACTTAAAGAGAAAGATGCAAATACAATATATTTGGAATAATTAGGGCATGTATGGTGGTGGTGATTGCTGAAGTTTGGAAGAAAAATCACGGCAAAAGTCAGGGGAAAATAGCCAGGCAGCTGACAATTCCCATTATAGAATGAGAAGAAAAGGATAAATCACAAGACATATGACAAAAACTAACAAATATGACTCGGCTTTGAGCTGGTAGCCCAGCAGCCCAGCAAAGTCATACCAACAGACAAGAAGTGTTTCGGAAATAACATTCCAAAACTCAGCTGCCTTCTATCATACTTCACTATCACCCCAAGCTCCTCCTCCACAATATCCTTTCAAATAACTCATATATTCAGTAGCATATTAGATTAATATTATATATTAAAATATTTATAATAATTTTGTTATAAAATACAGCAAGTGATGACCTAAATGAAGAAACTTCAAGAAGAAACAGGAAAATGATATAAGATATATATTATATATATAATAGAAGGTTATACTATGAAGTAATGAAAATTATGAGCAAAGCTATGAATTTTTTTTTGGTATCATTAATATACAATTACATGAGCAACACTGTGGTTACTATATTCCCATTACCAATTCCCCACCACATACCCCTTTACAGTCACTGTCCATCAGCATAGTAATATGTTATAGAATCACTACTTGTCTTCTCTGTTCTATACTGCCGTCCCCATGCCACCCCCATATTATGTGTACTAACTGTAATGCCCCTTTTTCCCCTTATTCCTCCCTTCACACTCATCCTCCCCAGTCCCTTTCCCATTGGTAACTGTTAGTCCATGCTTGGGTTCTGTGAGTCTGCTGCTGTTTTGTTCCTTCAGTTTTTTCTTTGTTCTTATACTCCACACATGAGTGAAATCATTTGATACTTGTCTTTCTCCACCTGGCTTATTTCACTGAGCATAATAAGATACACCTTCTTTCTGAAATGACATTTAGAAGATAAGGGTTGAAAGAAATAAATGATAAAAAATATATGACAAAAAATAAACTGGGGGAGGGGCAGAAGATGGTGGCGTGAGTAGAGCAGCAGAAATCTCCTCCCAAAACAACATATATCTATGAAAATATAACAAAGACAACCCTTCCTAGAATAAAGACCAGAGGACACAGGACAATATCGAGGCCACATGCGCACCTGAGAGAACCCAGCGCCTCGCGAAGGGGGTAAGATACAAGCCCCGGCCCCGCGGGAGCCGAGCGCCCCTCCCCCCAGCTCCCGGCGGGAGAAGAGCAGGCAGAGCGGGAGGGAGACGGAGCCCAGGACTGCCGAACACCCAGCCCCAGCCATCCCGGCCAGAGTGCAGGGCCCTCGATACTGGGAAAACAGGGCAGCAAGAACAGTGAGCGGGCACTGGAGGACGGGTGTCGGAGGACATAAGAAAAACGCGCGACCATTTTTTTTTTTTTTTTTTTTGCTTTTTTGCTGTTTTGGTTTGGCGAGCGCTTTTTGGAAGTCTTAAAGGGATAGGGACCCCAATACTAGGGAAACAGGGCAGCAAGACCGGTGAGCAGAGGCATGAGGATGGCACCGGAGAATAAAGAAAAACGAGCGAAAACCTTTTTTTTTCTTTTTTTTTTTTTGGTGGTCGTTGTTTTGTTTTGGCGGGTGCTTTTTGGAAGTCTTAAAGGGGCAGGGCGGGACACTTAATCCAGAGGAAGGGAATCCGGGGATCTCTGGGCACCCTAACCCCTGGGCTGCAGGGAGCAGGGAGGCCCCCTACTGAGATAAATAGCCTCCCAGCCGCTCCTGCTCCAACGCGACTCCACCATTTTGGAGTAGCTGCCCGAGCCAGGCCACGCCCACAGCAACAGTGGAGATTAACTCCATAGCAGCCGGGCAGGAAGCAGAAACCCTGTCTGCGTGCAGCTGCGCATCACAAGCCTCTAGAGGTCGCTGTTCTCCCAGGAGAGGAGGGCCACAAACCAACAAGAAAGGAAGTCCTTCCAGCCCTCACTCGTCCCAGCTCTGCAAACTATTCCTATCACCATGAAAAGGCAAAGCTACAGGCAGACAAAGATCACAGAGACAACACCAGAGAAGGAGACAGACCTAACCAGTCTGCCTGAAAAAGAATTCAAAATAAGAATCATAAACATGCTGACAGAGATGCAGAGAAATATGCAAGAGAAATGGGATGAAGTCCAGAGGGAGATCACAGATGCCAGAAAGGAGATTACAGAAATGAAACAAACTCTGGAAGGGTTTATAAGAAGAATGGATAGAATGCAAGAGGCCATTGATGGAATTGAAATCAGAGAACAGGAACGCATAGAAGCTGACATAGAGAGAGACAAAAGGATCTTCAGGAATGAAACAATATTAAGAGAACTGTGTGACCAATCCAAAAGGAACAATATCCGTATTATAGGGGTCCCAGAAGAAGAAGAGAGAGGAAAAGAGATGGAAAGTATCTTAGAAGAAATAATTGCTGAAAACTTCCCGAAACTCGGGGAGGAAATCATCGAACAGACCACGGAAATACACAGAACTCCCAACGGAAAGGATCCAAGGAGGACAACACCAAGACACATAATAATTAAAATGGCAAAGATCAAGGACAAAGAAAGAGTTTTAAAGACAGCTAGAGAGAAAAAGGTCACCTATAAACAAAAACCCATCAGGCTAACATCAGACTTCTTGACAGAAACCCTACAGGCCAGAAGAGAATGGCATGATATATTTAATACAGTGAAACAGAAGGGCCTAGAACCAAGGATACTGTATCCAGCATGACTATAATTCAAATATGACGGTGGGATTAAACAATTCCCAGACAAACAAGAGCTGAGGGAATTTGCTTTCCACAAACCACCTCTACAGAACATCTTACAGGGACTGCTCTAGATGGGAGCACTCCTATAAAGATCACAGCACAAAACACCCAACATATGAAGAATTGAGGAGGAGGAACAAGAAGGGAGAGAAGAAAAGAATCTCCAGACAGTGTATATAACAGCTCAATAAGTGAGCTAGGTTAGGCAGTAAGATACTAAAGAGGCTAACCTTGAACCTTTGGTAACCACGAATTTAAAGCCTGCAATGGCAATAAGTACATATCTTTCAATAGTCACCCTAAATGTTAATGGGTTGAATGCACCAATCAAAAGACACAGAGTAACAGAATGGATAAAAAAGCAAGACCCATCTATATGCTACTTACAAGAAACTCACCTCAAACCCAAAGACATGTACAGACCAAAAGTAAAGGGATGGAAAAACATATTTCAAGCAAACAACAGTGAGAAGAAAGCAGGGGTTGCAGTACTAATATCAGACAAAATAGACTTCAAACAAAGAAAGTAACAAGAGATAAAGAAGGACACTACATAATGATAAAGGGCTCAGTCAAACAAGAGGATATAACCATTCTAAATATATATGCACCCAACACAGGAGCACCAGCATATGTGAAACAAATACTAACAGAACTAAAGGGGGAAATAGATTGCAATGCATTCATTCTAGGAGACTTCAACACACCACTCACCCCAAAGGATAGATCCACTGGGCAGAAAATAAGTAAGGACACGGAAGCACTGAACAACACAGTAGAGCAGATGGACATAATAGACATCTATAGAACTCTACATCTAAAAACAACAGGATATACATTCTTCTCAAGTGCACATGGAACATTCTCCAGAATAGACCACATACTAGGCCACAAAAAGAGCCTCAGAAAATTCCAAAAGATTGAAATCCTACCAACCAACTTTTCAGACCATAAAGGCATAAAACTAGAAATAAACTGTACAAAGAAAGCAAAGAGGCTCACAAACACATGGAGGCTTAACAACACGCTCTTAAATAATCAATGGATCAATGACCAAATCAAAATGGAGATCCAGCAATATATGGAAACAAATGACAACAACAACACTAAGCCCCAACTTCTGTGGGACGCAGCAAAAGCAGTCTTAAGAGGAAAGTATATAGCAATCCAAGCATATTTAAAAAAGGAAGAGCAATCCCAAATGAATGGTCTAATGCCACAATTATCGAAGTTGGAAAAAGAATAACAGATGAGGCCTAAGGTCAGCAGAAGGAGGGACATAATAAAGATCAGAGAAGAAATAAATAAAATTGAGAAGAATAAAACAATAGCAAAAATCAATGAAACCAAGAGCTGGTTCTTCAAGAAAATAAACAAAATAGATAAGCCTCTAGCCAGACTTATTAAGAAGAAAAGAGAGTCAACACAAATCAACAGTATCAGAAACGAGTAAGGAAAAATCACAACGGACCCCACAGAAATACAAAGAATTATTAGAGAATACTATGAAAACCTATATGCTAATAAGCTGGAAACCTAGGAGAAATGGAAAACTTCCTAGAAAAATTCAACCTTCCAAGATTGACCCAGGAAGAAACAGAAAATCTAAACAGACCAATCACCAGCAACGAAATTGAAGCAGTAATCAAAGAACTACCAAAGAACAAAACCCCCGGGCCAGATGGATTTACCTCGGAATTTTATCAGACATACAGGGAAGACATAATACCCTTTCTCCTTAAAGTTTTCCAAAATTAGAGGAGGAGGGGATACTCCCAATCTCATTCTATGAAGCTAACATCACCCTAATACCAAAACCAGGCAAAGACCCACCAAAAAAGAAAACTACAGACCAATATCCCTGATGAACGTAGATGCAAAAATACTCAAAAAAATATTAGCAAACCGAATTCAAAAATACATCAAAAGGATCATACACCATGACCAAGTGGGATTCATCCCAGGGATGCAAGGATGGTACAACATTCGAAAGTCCATCAACATCATCCACCACATCAACAAAAAGAAAGACAAAAACCACATGATCATCTCCACAAATGCTGAGAAAGCATTTGACAAAGTTCAACATCCATTCATAATAAAAACTCTCAGCAAAATGGGAATAGAGGGCAAGTACCTCAACATAATAAAGGCCATATATGATAAACCCACAGCCAACATTATATTGAACAGCGAGAAGCTGAGATCGGGAACTAGACAGGGATGCCCACTCTCTCCACTGTTATTTAACATAGTACTGGAGGTCCTGGCCACGGCAATCAGACAAAACAAAGTAATACAAGGAATCCAGATTTGTAAAGAAGAAGTTAAACAGTCACTATTTGCAGATGACATGATACTGTACACAAAAATCCCTAAAGACTCCACCCCAAAACTACTAGAACAGATATCGGAATACAGCAAAGTTGCAGGATACAAAATCAACACACAGAAATCTGTGGCTTTCCTATATACTAACAATGAACCAACAGAAAGAGAAATCAGGAAAACAACTCCATTCACAACTGCATCAAAAAAGATAAAATACCTAGGAATAAACCTAACCAAAGAAGTTAAAGACTTATACTCTGAAAACTACAAGTCACTCTTAAGAGAAATTAAAGGGGACACTAACAGATGGAAACTCATCCCATGCTCGTGGCTAGGAAGAATTAATATCGTCAAAATGGCCATCCTGCCCAAAGCAATATACAGATTTGATGCAATCCCTATGAAACTACCAGCAACATTCTTCAATGAACTGGAAAAAATAATTCAAAAATTCATATGGAAACACCAAAGACCCCGAATAGCTAAAGCAATCCTGAGAATGAAGAATAAAGTAGGGGGGATCTCACTCCCCAACTTCAAGCTCTACTATAAAGCCATAGTAATCAAGACAATTTGGTACTGGCACAAGAGCAGAGCCACAGACCAATGGAACAGACTAGAGACTCCAGACATTAACCCAGACATATATGGTCAATTAATATTTGATAAAGGAGCCATGGACATACAATGGCGAAATGACAGTCTCTTCAACAGGTGGTGCTGGCAAAACTGGACAGCTACATGTAGGAGAATGAAACTGGACCATTGTCTAACCCCATATACAAAAGTAAACTCAAAATGGATCAAAGACCTGAATGTAAGCCATGAAACCATTAAACTCTTGGAAGAAAACATAGGCAAAAACCTCTTAGACATAAACATGAGTGACCTCTTCTTGAACATATCTCCCCGGGCAAGGAAAACAACAGCAAAAATGAGTAAGTGGGACTATATTAAGCTGAAAAGCTTCTGTACAGCAAAAGACACCATCAATAGAACAAGAAGGATCCCTACAGTATGGGAGAATATCTTTGAAAATGACACATCCGATAAAGGCTTGACGTACAGAATATATAAAGAGCTCACACGCCTCAACAAACAAAAAACAAATAACCCAATTAAAAAATGGGCAAAGGAACTGAACAGACGGTTCTCCAAAAAAGAAATACAGATGGCCAACAGACACATGAAAAGATGCTCCACATCGCTAATTATCAGAGAAATGCAAATTAAAACTACAATGAGGTATCACCTCACACCAGTAAGGATGGCTGCCATCCAAAAGACAAACAACAACAAATGTTGGCGGGGCTGTGGAGAAAGGGGAACCCTCCTACACTGCTGGTGGGAATGTAAGTTAGTTCAACCATTGTGGAAAGCAGTATGGAGGTACATCAAAAAGCTCAAAACAGACATACCATTTGACCCAGGAATTGCACTCCTAGGAATTTACCCTAAGAATGCAGCAATCAAGTATGAGAAAGATCAGTGCACCCCTATGTTTATCGCAGCACTATTTACAATAGCCAAGAATTGGAAGCAACCTAAATGTCCATCGATAGATGAATGGATAAAGAAGATTTGGTACATATACACAATGGAATACTAGTCAGCCATAAGAAAAGGGCAAATCCAATCATTTGCAGCAACATGGATGGAGCTGGAGGTTATTATGCTCAGTGATACAAGCCAAGCAGAGAAAGAGAAATACCAAATGATTTCACTCATCTGTGGAATATAAGAACAAAGGAAAAACTGAAGGAACAAAACAGCAGCAGAATCACAGAACTCAAGAATGGACTAAGGTACCAAAGGGAAAGGGACTGGGAGGATGGGTGGGTAGGGAGGGATAAGGGGGGGGAGAAGTAGGGGGGTATTAAGATTAGCATGCATGGTGGGGTCGGAGAAAAGGGAGGGCTGTACAACACAGAGAAGGCAAGTAGTGATTCTAAAACATTTTGCTATGCTGATGGACAGTGACTGTAAAGGGGTTTATAGGGGAGACGTGGTATAGGGGAGAGCCTAGCAAACATAATATTCGTCATGTAAGTGTAGATTAGTGATACCAAAAACAAAACAAAAAAAAAAGGGTTTTCCTGTGTGGTAACCTCCAATGAGTTCTACACAAGGGTATAAAGGGCATATAAAAGTGTAGGCAAAGGGTCTGTTTGCATTTATACAGAAGATCAAAGCCTAATTGGGTTACCCCGAAAATGAGCTAAGATACGATATGAAAGAGAACTTCCAACATCAGCACTCTCTGGAAGACTCATGCCAGAAGACGATCATCAAAAAACCCAACAAAGATCCACGCACTGCTACAGCTGTAGATGCACTCACCCCACCAGTTCCTGGACTTGTCATGGGAATGAGGAAGGAGATAGCTAAGCTGGCCTGTGCATACAGTAAAACAACAAATTTGACTGGATCTATACTGTTGGAACTCAACCAAGAAGTAGGAGAAGTGCAAATTGTAGCACTCCAAAATCTTACAACTACAGACTATTTACTGTTAAAAGAACATAAGGGATGTGAACATTCCCCAGGAATGAGTTGTTTTAATTTGTCGGATTTCTCTCAGACTGTTCAAGTTCAGTTGGACAATATCCACAATATCATAGATAAGTTTTCACAAATGCCTAAGGTGCCTAACTGGTTTTCTTGGTTTCACTGGAGATGGCTGGTAATTACAGATATGCTTTGGTTATGTAACTATACTCCTATTATGTTAATGTGTGTGCACAATTTAAGTAGTAGCTTAAAACCTATACATGCTGAAGTTACTCTACAAGAAGATATGGCAAAGAAATAATCAATCTTCCCATGTGTTCTTCTGCCTGCTACTTCTATAGCTTTTCTTCTTCCTTCCTAATTACAAACCTTAAATAGAACTCGTGCCTCATATCAAATTTACCGAGTATCATAATTCTTCCAAGTGGTAAAGATACCTCAAGACAAATGCTGGGCATAGAAGCTACAGGGCATAAATATGCAAAGAAATAAAAAGCTAACCATTTCAAACAATAAGGCTTCTCTCTCACTTACCAACTTAACATTTCCCTGTATGGCCCCGGAAGATGACTGGTTAGCCAGAGACGGGTAAGATTCCTCAAGGGAGGAACAACCTAAGACAGGCACAGTCGCAGGGGGGTCATCAGGTGAGAAACTGGGGATCAACAGAGGTGAGGCTTAGAACCTCACCCCCCCATTCTGAGAGAAATCTTCTGCATACGTAGATGTTTTATTGCCCTTGTCTAGCTTGGATTAACACATAGTCTACAGACACACACCTGATCATCTACATTTGCTCTCTTACAACACTAAACTATGTTTTCTACCTTTATCTTGTATCTACCTACCACTTCAGCATTTTATTAAAAATAATAATAATAAAGAGAGAAATGTGGTATCCACATATAAATCAAGTATAAAAACCAAATGAGTATTCAAATTTGAACTGACTGTTTATAGTTCATAATGCATGAGCAAAACCGAAAGTTTCTGTGATGACTGCCCTTGTACTACTGTTCACTATGTAACTTATTCATTATGTAAGAATTCGTTCTCCATGTAAGAACTTGTTTGTTATGCCTCAGAAGATTGGAGACTGACAAAAATTTGGCTTGGGGTGGATTAATGATTGTGCATTGAGCATTGACTTCCCTATACAGAATTTTATTGTTGTTAACAACCATTTGATCAATAAATATGAGAGATGCCCTCACAAAAAAAAAAAAAAAAAAAAAAAAAAGGACAGACTTCCAATGGTAAAATAAATAAGTAACCGGGATGTAATGTATAGCATAAGGAATATAGTCAAGATATTGTAACAGCTTGGTAGGGTGATAGCTGGAACCTAGAATTATGTATATAAATGTTTTATCACTGTGTTGTACACTTGAAACTAATGTAATGTAATACTGTGCATCAACTACCCTTCAATAAAAATTATCTATAAATAAATAAATAAATAAATAAATAAACTGGGAAAAATCAAGAAGTACAAGCATATCTACTTTTATTGCACTTTGCTTTATTGCATTTCACAGATACTGTTTTTTACAGACTGAAGGTTTGTGACAACCCTGCATCAAGGAAGTCTATCAGTGTCACTTTTCCAACAGCAGTTGCTCACTGCAAATCTCTGTGTCAAATTTTGGTAATTCTCACAATATCTCAAACTTCTTCATTACTATATTTGTTAGGATGATCTGTAATGAACAATCTTGGATATTACTATTATAACTGCTCTGGGGTGCCACAAACTAAATAAGCTAATTCCAACCCTCATGGATGACTTTGAGTGATTCAAGACTTCAGGGAAAGAAGTAACTACAGACATGGTGGGAACAGCAAAAAGAACTAGAGTTAGAGGTGGAGCCTGAAGATGTGACTGAATTGCTGCAATCTCACAATAAAACTTGAATGGGTGAGAAGTTGCTTCTTCTGGATGAGCAAAGAAAGTGGTTTCTTGGGATGGAATCTACTCCTGGGGAAGATGCTGTGAAGACTGTTGAAATGGCAACAAAGAATTTAAAATAATACATAAAACCATTTGTTAAAGCAGCATGAGGGTTTGAGAGGATTGAAACCAATTTTGGAAGAAGTTCTACTATGGGTCAAATACTATCAAACTGCATGGCATGCTACCGAGATGATTTCTGAAAGGTGAAGTCAATTAATGTGGCACTCTTCATTGTTGTCTTATTTGAAGAAATTGCCACAGCCACCCCAATCCTCAGCAACTACCACCCTGAGCAGTCAGCAGCCATCAACAGTAAGTCAAAATCCTCCACCAGCAAAAAGATTATGACTTTCTCAAAGTTCAAATGATGGCTAGCATTTTTAGCAGTAAAGTATCTATTAATTGAGGTATGTATGGATTTTTTTGAATATAATACTATTTCACATTTAATAGGATACAGTATAGTGTAAACATAACTTTTATATGCACTGAGAAAGCAAAAAATTCATTTAATTCGCTTTATTACCATATTCATTTTATCGCAGTAGTCTGGAACTGAATTATAATATCACCAAGGTATGCTTATAAATAAAAAAAAAGAAAAATATGACAAAAATGAAGTGACTAAAAGCAGGGCAGGGGAAGTGGAGACATATATATCCTGAGGATAATGAAATAGAAAACCAAGAAGTTTAAAAGAATTATAGAAAAGAATATAGATTAAACTAAGATCCAACAAATGAATAACCAGTATTCCTCTAGAAGAGGCCACAATCTTTGGTAAGGAAAAATTTCAGGATAAAATTCTGAAACGAAAGAAGCATTGAATCTACAGACTAAAGTTTATAAGCATGACCCAGGGAAAAAGATATTACAGCATGGGGCCACATCAAGGCTGATCCAACCAAATTTACGAGACCCCCACATGCACGGAATATACAGCCTGCCAAAAAACTTAGGAAATTGAGTTCCCATGAGGCCTTATGGAAGAAAATTATTAGAGAATTATTCACCAATCAAAAAGTGCATAGAGTATGGTAATAGTGAATTATGAAACCTAATATAAACAATTCTGGAAATTGTAATTAAAGAACATAATACAAATGTTACAAACCATGAAAATATAAAAAATATCTTAGTAGCAAAAATAAAAAGGAGAAGAAGTATTTCTGCTGGAACACTCTGGCTTCCTCATCTCTCACAGTGGGAAAGGATCAAAAGATCATTTTAAGGGTGATTAAGTATTATTTTAAGGTAAAAGGTAATGATTAGAAGAACTAGAAATAATAAAATTAAGTGATAAAGGGGGAAAGGAAAGTGGGTCAAAGGGTTAAATGGAAGTATATTAATTTCTTTCATAGTGAGGAATCAATGGATCTGTATTTGGAGGTAACAGAACTAAAGCATTAACTATATAAACAGTGAATAAGTAAGATGAACTTTAAACCATTAAAATCAGTAAAACATTTATACACAAAAGAAACAAAACATCATATAGAGAGAAATCTTAATAAAATGAATGCATGTAATTAATTCATTTATTCTCCTAATATTTGTTGAGCTCCCATATGTCAGGATTGTGCCCAGTGCCGGTGATACATAGCTTCTCTCTCCACCTTGTACTTTTACAGACTAGTAGGGGGGGCAGATATTAAACAATCACACAAAAGTAAAATTGCAACCATAAAAATTACTCTGCAACTGAGTGAAAATTACTATAAATGGAAGTATTTTATGTAAGCAGGAAAATCTGAGGTTTCCCTTCAAAAACTAAGATCTAAAGGATAAATAGAAGTTAACTAAGAGTGGAAGACAAGGGATTCCCTGCCTAGGGAAAAGTTTGTGCTCCCCCTTGGGGCCAGAGGAGGCATTGGGAGTTGCGCCTGGAACCACATTGGGGGAAAATGAGGGGAACTTACACAAGACAAGGCTGATGTAAGTAGTGGGATACTTGTCCTAAGAGAATGAGATGGCAAAGATTTTTAAGCAGGACAATTTGATCAGACAACATTCATGGGTATCACTATGGCTACATGTAGTGTACAGAATGGATTTGAAGGTGTCCAAAATGGATGCAGGCAAGCCAGCTGAAGAGCATACTTGTTGAGGTGAGAAATGTGGTTGTTTGGCCTAGATATGGGAGTTTGGGAAGCAGACATAGTTGCCATATATTTAGGAGAGACAATCCATAATACCTGATGATGGATTTAGTTGGAAATGCTCCAACTCCATCTAATGCTCCAAGTCTCACACTTAATCAACCCCACCAGGACCTCCAGTCTAATGGCCCTACCATACATTAGTGTCCCTCACTCCCCTAACGTATGTCCTCTCTTTCTTCCTCTCCCATCTTTAATTTCATGGTCAATCCCCTCGGCCTCTTTTACTCTACTGTACTCCCTTAGACAAACAACAAACCTGGTAAAACAGAAATGACTGCTGGGTTTCTACTATTTTCTCCTTTCTGAGTAACAGTTATCTGCAGTAGTTACCCTATGCATGTCTTGCAACTGTATATAGTATGAACTTACTTCAATGACTTGATTGACTAACAGAGTGAAGTCGAAGTGAATTCTAGGGCTTCTGATGAAACATGTGGGATTTCTGGGTCATAGGATGGATGAGTGTGTGTTTAACTTTAAAGAAACTTCCAAATGGCTTTCCGAAGTGGTTTTACCATTTCACATTAACACCAGTAATGTATGACAGTTCAGAAGCTCCACAACCTCAAGGACACTTAAAATTGCCAGAGCCTTCCTCCCATCTTTCTTTCTTTCCTCCCTGCCTCCCTCCCAAACTTCTTCCCTACCTTCCTTTCTTTGTCTTCCTTTCTCCCTTCCATCAGGGGAGGAGGGAAGGAAGGGAGGGAGGGAGGGAGAGAGGAAGGGTGGGAGGAAGGAAGGAAGGAAGGAAGGAAGGAAGGAAGGAAGGAAGGAAGGAAGGAAGGAAGGAAGGAAGGAAGGAAGGGAGAGAGGAAGGGAGGAAGGAACGTAGGGAGGGAGGGAGGAACGTAGGGAGGGAGGGAGGGAGGAAAGGATGGAGGCAGGGAGGGATGTCCTTCCTTCCTTCCTTTACTTTTTACCTTCCTTTCTTCCCTTCTTTCTTAATTTTCTCCTTACTTATTTATCTATGGCCATTGATAGTGAGCAGTGTTGACCATATTTTTATGGTTTGTTATCCATATATTTTCTTTGGTAAAGTATCAGTTCAAATCTTATGCTAATTTTATATTGGTCATTTTTTTAATATTATTGAGAGTTCTTTATAGAAACATAAATTCAAAATACAAGTCATTTCTCAGCTATATTATGTGCAAATATTTTTCTCCCACTATGTGGCTTGTCACTTCATTAACAAATCAGAAATTTTCAGTTTTGATGAAGTAAAATTTATCTTTTTTTAATCTTTCATGTTCTTTGTGTCTTATCTTAGACAACTACTAACTTAAATTCACAAAATTCTCTCCAATATTTTCCACTAGAAGTTCCATAATTTTAGATTTCAAGTTTAGGGTCCATGTTGAGTTAATTTTCATGAAAGACATAAGGTTAGCATTCAATTTTTGCATGTAAGTATTTAATTATTTCAGCACAATTTGTTGAAAAGACTACCTGTTCTCCACTGAGTTGTCTGCACATACTTAGCAGATCTATTTCTTCTTCTTTTTCCTATAATTATAATCTATGTGTACATCTTAAAGTTCAACTTTGTTCTTCTTTTTAAAATTGTTTATGGCTATTCTAGTTCTTTTGAATCTCCATACAAAAGTTTTGTATTACATTTTTTTGTCAATTATACCTCAATAAAGACTAAAAAATAACAATAAAAGAAAAACATCAACATAAAATTTAATCCAGAACATTCCCTTGATGATCTTATTTTCCTGTTTTTTAATTGAAGTATAGTTGATGCACAGTGCTATTGGTTTTAATATACAACACAGTGGTTCAACAGGTACACACACTATTAAATCCTCACCCCAATTAGTGCAGTTACTGTCAATGTAGAAAGATGTTATAGCACCAAAGACTATATTTCCAGCTTTACTTCCATCCCCATGACCAACTTATGAGTGAGGTTTTTGTGCCCATTTGTTCCCCTGGGCTGGACTTAGGTTCTGCCCCTTGCAGGCTGTGTGTCTTTGGGCAAATGTTCTACTTCTCTGGTTCCTCATCTTCAGCATGAGGAAAATCCCACCTAGGGACTTTGTGGCATGAAGCTCAATGGGGTTCCATGGGGCTGGGGGAGCAGATAGTCACCACATAAGCCAGCAATTCCACCCAAGTGTAGGCCTGAGTGAGTGGGCCCCTAACCTGGGTTTATTTCTGGACTCTCTATATTCTGTTTCATTGATCTATGGGTCTGTTCTTGTGCCAGTATCATATTGTTTGATTATAGTAGCTTTCAGGCAGTATAATTCCCCCTGCTTTACTTTTCTTCCTGAGGATTGCTTTGGCTATTCGGGTTCTTTTGTGATTCCATATGAATTTTAGAATTATTTTCTCTAGTTCACTGAAAGGTGTCATAGGTATTTTGATAGGGATTGCACTGAATCTGTAAATTGCTTTGGCAGGATGCCCGCTTTGACAATGTTAATTCTTCCCATCCATGAATACAGGATAGATTTCCATTTATTTGTGTCTTCTTTCATTTCTCTCATGAGTGTCTTATAGTTTCCAGAGTAAAAGTCTTTCACCACCTTGGTTAGGTTTATTCCTAAGTATTTTATTCTTTCTGATGCAATTGTAAATGGAGTTGTTTTCTTGATTTCTCTTTCTACTAGTTCATTATTAGAATATAGGAATGCAAGAGATTTCTGTGTATTAATTTTGTCTCCTGCAACTTTGCTGAATCTAGTTATTAGTTTTAATAGTTTTTGGTGAAGTCTTTTGGGTTTTCTATATGTCATATCAAGTCATCTGCAAAGAGTGATTGTTTTACTTCTTCCCTACAAATTTGAATGCACTTTGTCTCCTTTTCTTGTCTGAGTGCCAGAACTATACTCTGTTGAATAAGAGTGGTAAGAATGGACATCCTTTTCTTGTTCCTGATCTTAGTGGAAAAGCTTTCAGCCTTTCACCATCTAGTGATGTTGTCTCTGGGTCTGTCTTATATGGCCTTTATTATGTTGAGATACATATCCTCTATACCCATTTTGTTGAACACCCTTGCATCCCTCGAATAAATCCCATTTGGTCATGATAGATTATCTATTTGACATATTTTGAATTCAGTTGGTAATTTTTTGTTGAGGGTTTCTGCATCTAAAATTTATCAGGGATATTGGTCTACAATTTTCTTTTTTTGTGATGTCTTTCTCTAGTTTTGTTATTAGAATGATGCTGGCCTCACAGAATGAGTTGGGAACTAGTCCCTCCTCTTCTACTTTTTGGAATGCTTTAAGAAGGATGGGTATTAGCTCTTCTCTAAGTGTTTGATAGAATTCAGCTGTGAAGACATCTGGTCCTGGAATTTTGTTTGTTGGGAGTATTTTTATTACCAATTCAATTTTGTTACTGGTAATTAGTCTGTTCAGATTTTGTACCTGTTCCTGGATCAGTCTTGAAAAGTTGTACTTTTCTAGAAATTTGTCTATTTCTTCTAGGTTGTCCAATTTATTGGCATATAATATGTCACAGAATTCTCTAATAAATTTTTTGTATTTCTGTTGAGTCAGTAGTAACTTTTCTTTTTCATTTCTGATTTTGTTTATTTATTATGTCCTCTCTCCTTTTTCTTGGTAAGTCTGGCTAGGGGTTTGTCTATTTTCTCAACAACGAAACAGCTTTTGGTTTTACTGATTTTTTTCCACTGTTTTATTCTTCTCTATTATTTATTTTTGCTCTGGTCTTTTTCCTGTCCTTTGTTCTACTAACTCTGAGTTTCATTTGTTCTTTTTATAGTTTCTTTAATTGTGAGTTTAGGCTGTTTATTTGGGATTGTTCTTGTTTCTTGCGGTAGGCCTGTATTTCTGTGTACTTCCCTGTTAGAACCACTTTTGCAGCATCCCACATATTTGAACTTTTTTATTTTTGTTTTAATTTGTCTTCATGCATTGCTTAATTTCTTCTTCATTAATTGATCCACTGATCATTTAGAAGCATGTTTTCTAGCCTCCATGTGTTTGTGGTTTTTTGTTTTCTGCATGTGATTGATTTCTAGTTTCATACCATTGTGATCAGAAAAGATGCTTGATACAATTACAATCTTTTTTAATTTATAGAGGCTTTTTTGTGGCCTAGTATGTGATCTATTCTGGAGAATGTTCCATGTGCTCTTGAGAAAAATGTGGTTCTTGCTTCTTTTGGAAGGAATGTTCTGCATATATCTTTTAAGCCATCTCATCTGTGTTGTTCCATACCCATTTCCTTATTTATTTTCTGTCTAGATGATCTGTACATTAATGTAAGTGGGGTGTTAAAGTCCATTAATGTGATTGTGCTGCTGTCTATTTCTCCCTTTAGTTCTGTTAGTATTTGTTTTACATATTTAGGTGCTCCCATGTTGGGTGCATACATATTTATAATGGTTATATCCTCTTGATGGACTAATCCCTTTATTATTATGTAATGTCCTTCTTTGTCTCTTTGTACATTCTTTGTTTTGAAATCTATTTTATCTAATATAAATACTACTACTACTGCTATTTCCTCCCAATTATTTCTATGATGTATATTTTTCCATCCCTTCCTTTTTAAACTCTGTATGTCTTTAGGTCTGAAACGAGTCTCTCATATGCAGAATATAGGTGGGTCTTGGTTGTTTATCTGTTCTGCCACCCTGTGTCTTTTGATTGGTGCATTCAGTCCACCTACATGTAAGGTAATTATTGATAGGTATGTACTTATTGCCATTTTATTAATTGTTTTCTGGTTGTTTCTATAGTTCTCTGTTCTTTTCCTCCCCTCTTATACTCTTCTCTTTTTCTTTGATGATTTTCTTTAGTGTTATGCTTGAATTATTTAAAAATTTTTCTCTATTACAGACTTTAAGTTTATGGTTAACAAAGATTCCTAGTTTCCTAAATATTTAACAGTCTATATTAAGTTGATGGTCACTCTGTTTCAAACACAGTCTAAAAGTACTTTTTTATTCTTCCTCCTCCATATTTTATATATTAAATTTGATTATCTACATTTTTGTGTATCCCTTGACTGATTTCGTGTATAGTTGATTTACTACTTTTTTTAAACTTCATATTTGCTTGGTAAGTAATTGATCTACTACCTTTACTATGGGTTTATTCTCAGCGATGAAAAATATTTAGGCTAAAGAATGTTTCCATCTGAAGAATTCCCTTTAACATATCCTATAAAGCTAATTCAGTGGTGATGAATTCCTTCAGCCTCTGTTCATCTGGGAAACTTAATCTCTCCTTCAATTCTGAATGACCTTGCTGGATTCTTGGTTGTAAGTTCTTCTGTTTCAGTACAATAAATATTTCATGCCACTCCCTTCTAGACTATAAAGTTTCTGCTGAGAAACCTGGTTTTCCCTTATAGGTAACTGTCTGCCTTTCTCCTGATGCTTTTAAGATACTCTCTTTATCTTTAATCCTTGCCATTTTAATTACTATATGTCTTGGTGTCATCTTCCTGGGGTTCCTTTTGTCAGGGGCTCTGTGCTCTTCCAGGACTTGGATGTCTAGTTTCTTTCCCAGATTGGTGAGGGTTTAAGCAATTATTTCTTCAAAGAGACTTTCTACTCCTTTGTCTCTCTCTTCTCCTTCACGTATCACTATTATGCAAGTATTGTTTCATCTGGAGTTGTCACACAGCTCTCTTAGCATCCTCTCGTTTTTAGAAATCTTTTTCTCTCTGTTCCTCAGCTTCATTATTTTCCTGATCTCTAACTTCCATCTCATTGATTGTCTCCTGTACTTGCAGCAATCTATTATTCATTCTCCCCATTGTATTTTTCATTTCAATTAGTGTATTCTTCAGCTCTGAGTGGCTCTTTTTCAAATCTTCTATCTCTTCATTGAAGTTCTCACTGAGATCATCACTTCTTTTCTGCAGGTCAGTGAGCATCATTATGACTATTACTTTGAAATTTTTATCAAGAAGCTGGCTAATCTGTTTCACTTAACCGTCCTTCTGTTGTCTTACCTTGTACTTTTGTCTGGAACATACTCCTCTTTCTCCTCATTTTGTCTAGGTTTCTGTGTTTCTTTCTATCAGATAGATTATCTATGCCTTCCAGTCTACAAAGTAATGGCTTTATGAAGAAGGTATCCTGTGGTGCTGAGAAGATCAAGACTCTTTGCTCATTGTTGCCTGGTTCTCCTTTGTGGTAGAGCTGTTGCTGTTGATGGGCTGTGGGCAGGGCCATCTTTCTGTCTGTCTGCCAGCAGTGGTTGATCTCTGTCAGCACAGGTGGACAGCTCATCTCTGTGCCCTTTGTGAGCTATGCAGCAGTGCTTCTGCTAGGATCATTGTGGGTGGGGCCACTTTCCACCTGTCAGGCAGCAATGGTGTCACTGCTGGGATGCCAGGTTGGGTGAGGAAGGTGCACATACGATTGTGCTGTGGGGTTGAGCCACAAGCAAGAGGAAAGGAGTATTTGTAGCTGGCTCCCATGAGTACCCAGTTGGGCTAAGGGAGGGCTGGTGGGGAGACCTCTCTCCAGGCCCTACTGCTCTGGCACACTTCTTGCTGATGGTAAATCTTTCAGACTCTGACTTTGTGTTGGGTCTCAGGGGGACTGATGGAGCATGCCTGTTCTCCACAACTGACAGGAATCTCAGCCTCCCAGATTTCTCCAACTATCCCTGGTGTCCAGCCCCATTAGTCACCAAAGCCCAATGCAGTGTGGACTCATGTTCCCACAGCAGATCTCCAAGGCCAGGTATGTAGGATTCCTGCTTGCTTATCCCCTCCTGACTCCATTTCTCTCCCTCCTGCTTGTGGGCTTGGATGGCAGAAGGGCTTGGGTCCCACTTGATCACAGCTCTGTCACGTTACTCTTCTTTGTGTGGTCCTCTCTTCACCAGGTGTAGATGGTCTGATCTGAAGTCTTCAGGTCATTTTCAGGGTTAGTTGTTTTTGCTGTAGTTACTTCCTTGGTGTATATGGGGAGGAGGTTTCTGTTTGCCTTCCTACTCCGCCATCTTTTCCAAGTCTCCTTTCTTCATATAAATGTTAGAATCAGTTTGTTGATATCTTTAAATATTTGATGGTATTTTGATAGAAATTTTGTTGAATCTGTGTATCAATTTGGCACAAATTGACATTAAAAATACTGAGTACTCCAATTTACAGTTATCTTCTTTTACTTACTGCATCTGTATTTTATACTTAGCAGCATACATATTCTATTATATTTATCCTTAGGTGTTTCATGTGTATAAATGTCATAAATGGCATCTTTAAACTCTTTTTTTGTATTTCCTACTGTTTGTTTCTAGTACATAGAAATACAATTGAATTTTATATATTGATTTGAAGCCTATGACCTTCACTTTGATTTTGGAACTTGTCTTTCAGATTCTTTAGAAATCCTATGCAGAAAATCATATCTTTTGCATATAAAGACAGTTTTATTTCTTCCTTTCCAAACTGTCTCTTCTTTTTCTTGCCATATTCCACTGCCTGGGTCTTCTAGTTTGATGATAAAGAAGTAAGGATACATATCTTTGCCTTAATTCCAATCTTATGGTGAAAGCATTCAGTTTTTCACCAGTATGTTAGCTGTAGGTTCTTGTGATGCCTAATCAGATTAAGAAAATTTCCTTTTATTCCTTGTTTGCTGAGAGATTTTATCATGAATGGTATTTAATGGTGTCAAATATTTTTCTGCATCTATTAAGACAATCATGTGGTGTTACTTCTTTAGTCTGTCAATTGATAAATAAGTGTTGAGCCACCCTTGAATTCCCTAGATAAGCCCCACTTACTTGATGTACTTTTCGTTTTTATACATGTCTGAATTTAATTTTGATTTTCTAATATTTTGTTGAGCATTTCTAATCTATGTTCATGGTAATTATTGCTCCATACTTTCTTCTCTTGCAATGTCTTTGTACAGTTTTCATATCAGAGTAATATTGGTCCCATATATTTTGTTGGGAAATGCTCTCTCCTTTACTATTTTTAAAAAATGTTGTAAAGTTGATATCATGTCTTTCTTATATATTTGATAGACTTTGCCCATGAAGAGTTTTCTTTGTTGGAAGGTGTCTTTAACTAGAAATTAAGTTTCCTTAACTAATGTAAGATTAATGAAGTTATTTGTTCTTCTTGAGTCAACTTAAGCATTTTGTGTGTAGGGTATAAAGTGAGGCCACATTATTCATTTCTGATAATAATAACTTAGTCTTCTTTCTTTTCTTGGTTAATCTGGGGAAAGTTTTCAATTTTATTGATATTTCCAAAGATCTCCTTTTGGTTTCAATGTTATTACTTAATATATTTTTCTATTGTCAAGGTGTTCTCTCTTATTACTGTTTCCTTTCTCCTCTTTATCTTTATTTAAGTTCCTTTTTTTTACTTCCAATTTCTTAAGGTGAAATTTAGAATATTAGTTTAATAACTTCCTTTTTTCAATATTAGCATTTAATCATAGTATAAACTCTCTAGCATTGCTCTAGCTGCATTCCACCAATTTTGATGTTTGTTTTCACTTTCACTGAACTCAAAAATTTTCTAAATTCCCTTTTGACCCATGTACTATTTCAAGTGTGTTGGTTAGTTTCCAAACAGTGGGGATTTTCCAGATATCATTATATTTATTTTCAGTTTAATTGTTACTATCAGAGAATTGTTTTGTGTATATAAATTCTTTTAACTTTGGTAAGGTTTGCCTTATGATCCAGATATAATCAGCCTTCATCCACATTTTGTGTGTACTTGAAAAAATATATATTCTAATATTTTTGGGTATATTGTTCTACAAAGTATTCTTGGATCAAATTGATTAATAGTGTTTTATTTGTGTATACCTTTTCTATCAAATTACTCAGAGTTGCCTAAGTCTCCAAGTATGCATTTGTCTCTTTATTCATTTCTTACCAGTTTTTATCTCAGGAATTTTGCAACTCTGTACTTAACGGCATGCACATTTATGACTTCAATGTCTTCTTGGTAAATTGACCATTTTATAATTATTTAATGTCCATCTTTATCCCTAATAATTTTCTTCTTTCTGAGATCTACTTTGTTAATTATTAATATAACCAGTCCTGTTTTATTTAGATTAGTAACACTTAGTACCATGTAAATTTTCCATCCTTTTACTTTTAACATATATATGTCTTCATATTTAAAGTGGATTCCTTATAGACAGCACATATTAATGTCTTTTTTCCCTAATCTTATACTTTGTTTTTAATTAGTATGTAAGCCTTTATATTTAATGAAATTTTTAACATAGACATCTACCACTTTATCATTTATTTTCTGTTTTTCCCCTCTTTTTTGTTTTTCTCTTTATCCTTTCCTGTGTCCTTTTTGGATTATTGAATACTTTTTATGATAAGACTTAAACTTTTATATTGACTACATCTCATTTTTGTTTTGACAACATCTCATTGTCATTTCTATTTAGTGGTTCTCTAGACATACCAATATACACACTTAACTTTTCATCATCTACCAAATTTAAAATTTTACCAGTTCAAGCAAAATTTAAAAGACCTACCATTAGCTTGCTATATCCTTCCCATTTTATGTTTTTGTCATTATGAGTATTGCAAATACAAATTCCATTGTCTGACTAGTCCACATCTGAAAACCCTATGATTCAATGTTATAATTTTTAACTTTAAAATTCATACATATTTTAGAGTACTTAAAAAGAAAAATGATATCTATATGTACCTAGAAATTTACCATTCTTGTTCCTCCTGAAGTTTCACACTCTCATGGCCTTTATATTTTTGTCTGAGTAATCTGCTAACATTTGTGTCATTTTTTTTTTTTGGTCTGTAGTTCTGTGAAGTTTTATTATGATTCTGGGCATGGTTTTCTTAGACTACATCCTGTTTGGTTTTTAGGAGCTTTTTGAGTCTATAAATTTGTGTCTTTTGATACATTTGAGAAGTTTTCAGCCATTATTTCTTCACAATTTTTTTCTATACTAATCTCTGTCTCCTCTTCCTCTGGGACTCCATGAAATAATGTTAGACCCTTTCCTATTGACCACAGCTCTCTGAGAATCTTGTTCATTCCTTTTTTTTCTGTTCTTTAGAGTGGATAAATTTAATCTATGCTTTGCAGAGTAGATCATTTCTATTGCTTTAGCTTCAAGTTTACTGTCTCTTCCTTTTGTCATCTCCATCTGCTATTGATCTGATCCTGTAAATTTTCATTTCAAATATTGTATTTTGAAATTCTAAAATTTCCATATCATTCTTTTTTATAGTTTATAGTATCTCTATGTATGCTGAGAATTTTATATTTCCATATATTTAAGACATCTTTATCTTTCCTCATAAACCACAGTAATAATAGTTGATATAAGGTATTTAACTGCCAGTTCCAGCATCTCAGTAATCTTGGGGTTGGCATCTGTTGATTATCTTTTCCTGCAGTAACTGATCACATTTTCTTGATTGTTGTATGTCAAGCAATTTTAGATTTTATCTTGGACAGCTTAAATATTATGTTCTGAAACTCTGAGTAATGTTAAAAACCTTTGGAGAATCTTCTGTTGCTCTTTGCTTCTTTTAGTAGGCAATTAATTACGTTCAGACCATAAATTCTGTTGCTTCTTCTGTTGTTAGTAGTTTCAATGCTATTTCTGTTTTCAAAGCCTTTTCTGTGCTGCTTGGAGTCTGCCCCATTCATGTGACCCTCATTATTAGCCTGGGATTTGGGAAGTATTTTATACCATAGATAAGTTCTCAAAGGTCTTGATACACTCCTTCAGCTCTGTCCCATCCATGCACAACTCAGAAAATAGATCTGCAAGTGTGCTTGTCACATACTGAATTAGGGAATCACTTTCTCCAGATCTTGCATCTCCAAGAATCTTCACACATGCTTCAACTGGAAGGGCCCCTTTTCATTATGATCTGATGGGAAATATGGGGTTTATCTTAGAGTTTAGGTGCCTTAATTATGCTGAGCTGTAGCTCCATAGCTGAGTCCCATTCATGGTGTAATATGACAAGAAAACAGAGGCAGAAAAAAATTACGGGCATTTCCTTCACACTCTTCAGACCACAGTCACCCTCTGTCAGTTCCTTTGTCCAGAAGGATGGGGTTCTCCTCAGAGTTTTATCTGTCTGCTCCACTGCCATAGCTCTGTAAGAAGGTCTGCCCTAGGATAGGGCAGAGACATAAAAGAGGGGGAAAAAAGAAAATATATTTCCCCCACACTCTCTAGCTTGCAGGGAACACTTTTTCCAGTTCCCTGGCTAGAGATTTGATTTTATATTGGAATTTTTCTGCCTGTATCATGGCAAACACAGCTCTGCATTTGTGGGGGCTATTTTCAGGTAAAAGCCATGAGAGAAAAGAGGAAACAATTTTTTTTAAACTCACCTGTTTATGCACTACTTCTTCAAGTTTTGATTCCTCTCTGCAATAAGCCAGCTTTTTTTCAATTTGGTTTTTCTTGCCTTGGGTAGTTTTTTGTTTTCTTGGTTTCTTTTAAATTGTTTAGATATATTGGAAAAATAGGCTGCACTGAGCTTATGACATGTGACCAGCACTGGAATTGCATGCTGAATTTTTATAAAGCACTACAGAAATGTCCATAAGTTTGTATAGCAAACATTTGATTCATATCTCAATCCAACTGTAGCTCTCCCAGGCCATATATGTTGGAGTGCCTCAATGTATTCCTAGAAACAGCACTAGATATAGAGTAAGCACAATTCCAAATAAATATATATAAAGCCAAAAATATAGTTTAAGGGGACAGATGAATAAAATAAATTCATAAATATGAATATGTATGTGAACAAAGGAAACCAGTTGGTGTCATTAGTTTAGGCTTTTCAAAATTCTTCCCAGAAGAGTTTACATTACAATAGAAAAAATATTGAGTGATCATGGGGCAATCATCTAAAAGAAAGAACAGTGATAAAAGGGGCAGAAAGGCAGAACACAATGCAGCAGGAGAGATTAGTACTCCTCCAGGGTGAAATCAGATTGTTTTTAACTATTTGAAGAAGAATCTAAACAAAAAGTTTCCTGGTGAACGAGATAACTACGTCCTCCATATCTTAAAGAGAAAGTTGATGCTATAGGTCCTATAACAGGTCTGAAGAACTTGAATGAGATATGACTATTTTCCAACTCACCAAAGATATAAATAAAGGAGCTTTTAATGGTTTAAATGGAGATTATCAAATGACAAGTGAATAATTAGCATCTTGGTTACCTCAAGTGGCATATTATGAGAAAATATACAGATAAATTGAAAAGCAATGACAAACTAATAATCTTGAGAGAAGGGAAGCAAAGAAACCAGCTAGAAAGAAACTATAATTAGTACATATATGTGCAACCCCATATGAATCAACATAAGTTTTGAATTAAGGTTTTATTTGTCTATATCTGCATTGTTCTTAGGGAAGAAGAGCATTCTTAAGAGTGTGGTAACACTCAAATTAACTGCAGATGCATTAACGAAGCCAATTCTAAAATTCCATATATAGGCTACATGATGATCAGAATAAAGACGTTAGAACATTTATGAAATCTTTCTAAAAATCACTAATGGTCTGAAGGCTCTCTTTGTTGCTAACTTCATCTCTTTATTCCTGAATGTGTAAATGACTGGATTCAGAAAGGGAGTGATAACTGCATCAGAGAGAGCAAGAAACTTGTCCATCTGAGAACTGGGATGTGGCCAGGTATAGACAAACATTGTTGGACCAAAGAAAAATAATACCACAGTGATATGAGCCGACAGGGTGGAGAGGGCCTTGGATGAACCACCCGAGGAATGCTTCCAAACAGCAAACAGGATGAAGATGTAGGAGATGAGGAGTATAAAGAAAGAGCCAACAGAAAGGAATCCACTGTTGACAGTGACCATGAACTGCAATCTGTAAGTATCTGAACAGGCCGAGGAGGGGCACAGTAAAAGCTGTCCAACACATTAGGACCACAGAAGGGTAAATTAATAATAAATGTGAGTTGGAACAGTGAATGAATGATGCCAAGGTCCCAGGCAGCAGCCCGAAACAACACACACATGCGTGGGCTCATGAGGGTCTAGTAGTGGAGAGCCTTACATATGGCAACATATCTGTCGAAGGCCATGGCAATGAGCAGCACCATCTCCACACCACCAACAACGTGGATGAAGAAGATCTGGACAATTCAGCCTCCAAAGGAGATGACTTTATGCTTTCTGAAAATATCTTAAATCACCTTGGGTGAGGTGACAGAGTAGGCTCCCAAGTCAATGAAGGAAAGACTAGCCGACAGAAAACACATGGGGGAATGTAAGTGAGGATCGGCTGTCACAGAAAACACAATGAGGATGTTTCCAGTCATGCTTGCCACATAGAGCACAGAGGAGAACAGCAGGAGGAGAAGCTGGATCTTCCATGAATGGGTGAGTCCCAGAAACACAAACTCAGACACAACCGAGTGATTTCCTCCATCCATTGATCCATCTGGGATGCCACTTAAAATGTTGAGAACTAAGAAAGTGAGAGAGAAATTGTGGTTATTAGGGACTACACTTGTATTATTTATGCTGCAGTGTCCACAATACAAATAACTACCTGGTAACCCAATTCTTCACACTTCCTAAATAATGATGATGGTGGTATTGCTGATGGTGATGATGAAGCCTACAACTGACCCTGCACAACTCAAGGCATCATATCCTGATTCAAATGATCAGAAGAAATCTCTCATAGTCTAAAATTAACAGGAGAATTAGACAAAAAGAAAAGCTTCCCTGGTGCCTGCAGCAAGAAACAGAATGTTCAATAAAGTGTACTTATTCACAAAGGGAGAAAAGACAGTAAATAGAAATAAATTTAATTACCCCCAAAAGGGAAATTAGACGGTCATACAAATTATATCTGACCCTACTTTCCCGCATCAACACATTTAATCTCCCTTTTATTGTCATTTTCCATTTTTTCTCTCCATAAAATCTGCACTCAGAGAGCAGGGTTGTGGAGATTGATTAATTGGCAAATCACCACCTGAGAGTGACAGTTTTCTGAAACATGACATGGGAATGAACCGAGGAGGAACAAACTATAGGATATGATATAGGATATATATTGAGATTAAGATAAATGAAATTAGGGAATATGAAACAATGGAACCAGGAAAGAGTAGTAAAGGTTTGGAACCTTTTAAGTTTTAAATATGTTTGTGTGTTTGGAGGGGAGAGGGCATGGAGGAGTGGAGAAGACTCCATTGCTCTGTGTCCAAATACCCAACATTATATTTTCCCAGTAAAGGGTGATCCCTAAAAATAGCTCCCAAAGTTTTATTCCATTAGAAGTTACTGAGATGCAGAACAGTTTTACTGACATTATTCTCCTTCCACTGACACAGCCACAGAAAATTGAAGAATCCTCTCAAAAATCATGTCAGGGAGGAGCCAAGATGGAGGTGTGAGTAGAGCAGTGGAAATCTCCTCCCAAAACCATATTTTTGAAAATACAACAAATACAAGTATTACTAACGGGGAGACCAGAAGACACAGTACAACAGCCAGACTATATCCACACCTGTGAGAACCCAGCGCCTCACAAAGGGGGTAAGATACAAGCTGCGGCCTGGTGGGACTGGAGCACCCCTCACCCCAGATCCCTGGTGGGAGGAGAGGAGTCCGAGTGGGGAGGAAGAGGGAGCCCAGGACTGCTAAATACCTAGCCCTAGCCATCCGCACCGGGAGCGCAGACACACAGTGCATGGGGTGCAGGATGAAACCTGTGAGTGGGTTCCTGCAGCCAGTGCCCATGGGACAAAGAAAAGAGAGTGCTTTTTGAAAGTCTTAAAGGGACAGGGGCCTCACAGTTGGATGGAAGCGTCCCAGCACACTCAGTCCAGGAACTGGGAATACCGGGGAATCCCAGGTGCCCTAAGCCCCTGGGCCGCAGCACAGCTTGGAGGCCGCTCATGGTGAAAAAGAGCCTGCCACCTGTTCCCACTCGGGCGTGGCCCCACCATAGCAGAGCAAAAGAGCCTGAGGCCGGCCATGCCCACAGCAGCCACACACAGCTCCACAGCCGCCAGGGCAAGAATTAGAGACCCCATCTGTGCACAGCTGCCCAGTAAAAGACACTAGGGGTCGCTGTTCTCCCAGGAGAGGAAGGCCACAAACTAGCAAGAAGGGATGTTCTCGCAGCTGACACACATGCCAACTCCCCACAACTACCTTTATCACCATGAAAAGGCAGAAGAATTTGATCCAGACCAGAATCACACAGACACCCTCCCCTGAGAGGGAACCTGGGGAGACAGACCTAACCAATCTTCCTGAAAAAGAATTCAAAATAAAGGTCATAACCATGCTGATGGAGCTTCAGAGAAAAATGTAACAGCTAACCTTCAAAGAAGTGAGGGAGACTACAGAAATAAAACAATCTCTAGAAGAACTTAAAAGCAGAACGGATGTGATGCAAGAGGCCATTAATGGAATAGAAACCAGAGAACAGGAACACATAGAAGCTGATGCAGAGAGAGATAAAAGAATCTCAAGTAATGGAACAATATTAAGAGAACTGTGTGACAAATCCAAAAGGAACAATATCTGCATTATAGGGGTACCAGAAGAAGAAGAGAGAGAAAAAGGGATAGAAAGTGTGTTTGAAGAAATACTTGCTGAAAACTTCCCCAAACTGGGGGAAGAAATAGTCGCTCAGATCACAGAAGCACACAGAACTCCCAACAGGAGGGAAAAAGGAGGCCAACACCAAGAAACATAATTAAAATGGTAAAGATCAAGGACAAGGACAGAGCATTAAAGGCAACCAGAGAGAGAAAAAAGGTCACCTATAAAGGAAAACACATCAGGATATCATCAGACTTCTCAACAGAAACCTTACAGGCCAGAAGAGAATGGCATGATATATTCAATGCAAAGAAACAGAAGAGCCTTGAACCAAGGATACTGTATCCAGCATGATTATCATTTCAATATGAAGGAAGAAGGGATTAAACAATTTCCAGAGAGGCAAAAGTTAAGGGAATTTGCATCCCACAAACCTCCTCTACAGGGTATTTTAGAGAGACTGCTCTAAATGGGAGCATGCCTAAGGCTAAATAGATGTCCCCAGAGAAAATTAAATCACAGCAAAGAAAGCAGACTAACCAAATAAAGGCAAAAAATAAAATCAACTACTCCCAAAAGCAGTCAAAGGAAACACAGAAGAGCACAGAATAAAACACCCAACAATAAAGAATGGAGGACGAGGAATAAGGAGGGAGAGAAATAAAGAAACAGCAGACAGTGTTCATAATAGCTCAATAAGAGAGTTAAGTTAGACAGAAAGGTAGTAAAGAAGCTAACCGTGAACTTTTCATAATCACATATCTAAAGCCTACAATGGCAATAAATACATATCTTTCAATAATCACCCCAAATGTAAATGGACTGAATGTACCGATCAAAAGACACAGAGTAATAGAATGGATAAAAAAGCAAGACCCATCGATATGCTATGTACAATAAACTCACCTCAAAACGAATGACATGCACAGACTAAAAGTCAAGGGATGGAAAAAGATATTTGATGCAAACAACAGGGAGAAAAAAGGAGGTATTGCAGTACTAGCATCAGACAACAAAGACTTCAAAACAAAGAAAGTAACAGAAGATAAAGAAGGACATTACATAATGAAAAAGGGGTCAGTTCAACAAGAGGATATAACCATTATAAATATATATGCACGGTATACAGGAGCACCAGCATATGTGATACAAATACTAACAGAATTAAATGAGGAAATAGAAGGTAATGCATTCATTATAGGAGACTTCAACAAACCACTCGCTCCAAAGGATTGATCCACCAGACAGAAAATAAGTAAGGACACAGAGGCACTGAACAGCACACTAGAACAGATGGACCAAATAGACATCTATAGAACTCTACATCCAAAAGTAACAGGATACACATTCTTCTCAAGTGCACATGGAACACTGTCCAGAAGAGACCACATACTAGGCCACAAAAAGAGCCTCAGGAAATTCCAAAAGATTGAAATTCTACCAATGAACTTTTCAGACCACAAAGGTATAAAATTAGAAATAAATTGTACAAAGAAAACAAAAAGGCTCAGAAACACATGGAGGCTTAACAACACGCTTTTAAATAATCAATGGATCAAAGACTAAACTAAAATAGAGATCAAGCAATATATGGAATGGAAACAAGTGACAACAACAACACAAAGCCCCAACTTCTGTGGGACGCAGCAAAACCAGTCTTAAGAGGAAAGTATACAGCAATCAAGGCATATTTAAAAAAGGAAGAACAATCCCAAATGAATAATCTAATGTCACAATTATCAAAATAGGAAAAAGAAGAACAAATGAGGCCTAAAATCAGCAGAAGGAGGAACATAATAAAGATCAGAGAAGAAATATATAAAACTGAGAAGAATAAAACAATAGCAAAAATCAATGAAACCAAGAGCTGGTTCTTCAAGAAAATCAACAAAATAGATAACCCTCTAGCTGGACTTATTAAGAGAAAAAGAGATGCAACACACATCAACAGAATCAGAAACAAGAAAGGAAAAATCACAACAGACCCCACAGAAATACAAAGAATTGTTAGAGAATACTATGAAAACCTATATGCTAACAAGCAGGAAAACCTAGAAGAAATGAACAACTTCTTACAAAAATACAACCTTCCAAGACTGACCAAGGAAGAAACACAAAATCTAAACAAACCAATTACTAGCAAAGAAATTGGAGTGGTAATTAAAAAACTACCCAAGAACAGAATCCCCAGGCCAGATGGATTTACCTCGGAATTTTATCAGACATAAAGAGAAGATATAATACCCATTCTCCTTAAAGTTTTTCAAAAAATAGAAGAGCAGGGAATACTCCCAAACTCATTCTATGAAGCCAATATCACCCTAATACCAAAACCAGGCAAAGACCCCACCAAAAAAGAAAATTGCAGACCGATATCCCTGATGAACATAGATGCAAAAATACTCAACAAAATATTAGCAAACCAAATTCAAAAATATATCAAAAGGATCATACACCACAACCAGTGGGATTCATCCCAGGGATGCAAGGATGGTACAACATTTGAAAATCCATCAACATCATCCACCACATATACAAAAAGAAAGACAAAAACCACATGATCATCTCCATAGATGCTGAAAAAGCATTTGACAAAATTCAACATCATTCATGATAAAAACTCTCAGCAAAATGGGTATAGAGGGCAAGTACGTCAACATAATAAAGGCCATATATGATAAACCCACAGCCAACATCATACTGAACAGCGAGAAGCTAAATGCTTTTCACTGAGATCGGGAATAAGACAGAGATGACCACTCTCCCCACTGTTATTAACATAGTACTGGAAGTCCTAGCCATGGCAATTAGAGAAAACAAAGAAATACAAGGAATCCAGATTGGTAAAGAAGAAGTTAAACTGTCACTATTTGCAGATGACATGATATTGTACATAAAAAACCCTAAAGACTCCACTCAAAAACTACTAGAATTGATATCGGAATACAGCAAAGTTGCAGGATAGAAAATTAACACACAGAAATCTGTGGCTTTCCTATACACTAACAATGAACCAATGGAAAGAGAAATCAGGAAAACAATTCCATTCACAATTGCATCAAAAAGAATAAAATACCTAGGAATAAACCCAACCAAAGAAGTGAAAGACCTATACCCTTAAAGAAAATAAAGAGGACACTAGCAAATGGAAACTCATCCCATGCTCTTGGCTAGGAAGAATTAATATCGTCAAAATGGCCATCCTGCCCAAAGGAATATACAGATTTGATGCAATCCCTATCAAATTACCAACAACGTTCTTCAACAAACTGGAACAAATAGTTCAAAAATTCATATGGAAACACCAAAGACCCTGAATAGCCAAAGCAATCCTGAGAAAGAAGAATAAACTGGGGAGATCTCACTTCCCAAATTCAAGCTCTACTACAAAGCCATAGTAATCAAGACAATTTGGTACTGGCACAAGAACAGAGCCACCGACCAGTGGAACAGATTAGAGACTCCAGACATTAACCCAAACATATATGGTCAATTAATATTCAATAAAGGATCCATGGACATACAATGGGGAAATGACAGTCTCTTCAACAGATGGTGCTGGCAAAACTGGACAGCTACATGTAAGAGAATGAAACTGGATAACTGTCTAGCCCCATACACAAAAGTAAATTCATAATGGATCAAAAACCTGAATGTAAGTCATGAAACCATAAAACTCTTAGAAAAAAACATAGGCAAAAATCTCTTGGATATAAACATTAGCGACTTCTTCATGAACATATCTCCCCGGGCAAGGAAAACAAAAGCAAAACTGAACAAGTGGGACTATATCAAGCTGAAAAGCTTCTGTACAGCAAAGGACACCATCAATAGAACAAAAAGGTACCCTACATTATGGGAGACTATATTCGTAAATGACAGATCCAATAAAGGCTTGACATCCAAAATATATAAAGAGCTGATGCACCTCAACAAACAAAAAGCAAATAATCCAATTAAAAAATGGGCAGGGGAACAAGAAAAAAACAGATCCTACCATTCGCAAAAACATGGATGGAGCTAGAGGGTATTATGCTCAGTGAAATAAGCCAGGCAGAGAAAGACAAGTACCAAATGATTTCACTCATATCTAGAGTATAATAACAAAGGGAAACTGAAGGAACAAAACAGCAGCAGAATCACAGAACCCAAGAATGGACTAACAGTTACCAAAGGGAAAGGGACTGGGGAGGATGGGTGGGAAGGGATTTATAAGGGTGGGGAAAAAGAAAGAGGGCATTACAATTAGCATGTATAGTGCATGGGGGACACGGGGAGGGCTGGGCAACCCAGAGAAGACAAGTACTGATTTTACAGCATCTTACTACGCAGATGGACAGTAACTGTGAAGGGGTATGTGGGGGGGACTTGGTGAAGGGAGGAACCTAGTAAACATAATGTTCTTCATGTAATTATAGATTAATGATACCAAAAAAAAATGGGCAGAGGAGCTGAACAGACACTTCTCCAAAGAAGAAATTCAGATGGCCAACAGACACATGAAAGGATGCTCCACATCGCCAATCATCAGAGAAATGCAAATTAATACCACAATGAGATATCACCTCACACCAGTAAGGTTTGCCACCGTCCAAAAGACAATAACAACAAATGTTGGCAAGGTGGTGGAGAAAGGGGAACCCTCCTACACTGATGGTGGGAATGTAAATTAGTTCAACCATTGTGGAAAGCAGTATGGAGGTTCCTTAAAAAACTAAAAATATAAATACCATTTGACCTGGGAATCCCACTCTTTGAAATTTACCCAAAGAATACAATTTCTCAGCCTTAAAAAGACAGATGCACCCCCTATGTTTATCGCAGCACTATTTACAATAGCCAAGAAATGGAAGCAACCTAAGTGTCCATCAGTAGATGAATGGATAAAGAAGATGTGGTACATATACACAATGGAATATTATTCAGCCATAAAAAGAAAACAAATCCTACCATTTGCAACAACATGGATGGAGGTAGAGGGTATTATGCTCAGTGAAATAAGCCAGTCAGAGAAAGACAGGTACCAAATGATTTCACTCATATGTGGAGTATAAGAACAAAGAAAAACTGAAGGAACAAAACAGCAGCAGAATCACAGAACCCAAGAATGGACTAACAGTCACCAAAGGGAAAGGGCCTGAGAAGGATGGGCGGGAAAGGAGGGATAAGGGTGGGGGAAAAGAAAGAGGGCATTACGATTAGCATGTATAGTGTGGGGTTGGGGGACAGGGAGGGCTGGGAAACACAGAGAAGACAAGTACTGACTCTACAGCATCTTATTACGCTGATGGACAGTGACTGTAATGGGGTTTGTTGGGGGGACTTGGTGAAGGGGGGAGCCTAGTAACCATAATGTTCTTCATGTAATTGTAGATTAATGATACCAAAATAAATAAATAAATACGCATGTCAGTTTGATGCTTTTATCTATCCCAACATATCCCTTTGTGCCTAAACTTCCAACTCTGCGAGCTGACCCCAATTCTGACTCACCACTACTGAGGTATATCTCTCCAGACTCAACTAAATGATATTTTTTAATTTTGCTGTCACCTCCAGAGCCTACAGCCCATAGTCTCAAGGTACACATTTTCTATAGTCTCAAACTCTTCAGTCATCAGAAATCTGAGTCTGGGCTGGGAAACAGGGAGTTACATAGGCTCACTGTGTGAAGAACAGACAGAATGGAGGGCTGACGAGATGAAGATACATGGCTAAATGACTAAGGCACTGGGGAAAGAGCTAGAAATACTTTGCAACTGACAAAGAAACATGAAGCTTATGTTTATGGGAAAACATAAGCACTCAACAGAATTATCCCAATATTTCCATCTAAGAGATGGGCTGTTCCAGACTGACCATTTTTACAGGAAAAACATGAGACTCGAAAATGTAAACTGAATTGCTCATAGTCACACTAGTGCCACAACTGGGGACCAGAATCCAAATATCAGGATTCCTGATCCAGAAATTATAGAGGGTGTAAAATAATCTAAAAAGAGTAAAAATAAAAAATAAAAAATTGAAATGTGATTTTCTGAATAAAAACTGACACAATTTCTTGGTTATTGTAAATAGTGCTGCGATAAACATAGGGGTGCATCTGTCTTTTTCAAACTGGGCTGCTGCATTCTTAGGGTAAATTCCTAAAAGTGGAATTCCTGGGACAAATGGTATTTCTATTTTGAGCTTTTTGAGGAACCTCCATACTGCTTTCCATAATGGTTGAACTAATTTACATTCCCACCAGCAGTGTAGGAGGGTTCCCCTTTCTCCACAACCTAGCCAACATTTGTTGTTGTTTGTCTTTTGGATGGTAGCCATCCTTACTGGTGTGAGGTGATATCTCATTGTGGTTTTAATTTGCATTTCTCTGATAACTAGCGATGTGGAGCATCTTTTCATGTGTCTGTTGGCCATCTGAATTTCTTCTTTGGAGAACTGTCTGTTCAGCTCCTCTGCCCATTTTTTAATTGGATTATTTGCTTTTGGTTTGTTGAGGTACATGAGCTCTTTATATATTTTGGATGTCAAGCATGTATTGGATCTGTCATTTATGAATATATTCTCCCATACTGTAGGGTACCTTTTTGTTCTAGTCCATCAGTAGATGAATGGATAAAAAAGATGTGGTACACATACACAATGGAATATTATTCAGCCATAAGAAGAAAACAAATCCTATCATTTCAAACCAAATGGATGGAGCTAGAGGGTGTTATGCTCAGTGAAATAAGCCAGTCAGAGAAAGACAAATACCAAATGATTTCACTCAGATGTGGAGTATAAGAACAAAGAAAAACTGAAGGAACAAAACAGCAGCAGAATCACAGAACCAAAGAATGGACTAACAATTACCAAAGGGAAAGGGACTGGGGAGAATGGGAGGGAAGGGTGGGATAAGGGTGGGGAAAAAGAAAGGGGGTATTACAATTAGCATGTATACTATGGGGGGCGGGCACGCGGAGGGCTGTGCAACACAGAGAAGACAAGTAGTGATTCTATAACATCTTACTACGCTGATGGGCAGTGACTGTAATGGGGTTTGTGGGGGGGACTTGGTGAAGGGGGGACCCTAGTAAACATAATGTTCTTCATGTAATTGTAGATTAATGTTACAAAATAAAACTAATTAATTAATTAATTAATTAAAAAATCAATAAATAAATAAACACCAGCCTATACACAAAATCCCTATTTGTTCTAAATTATTTTGCATGACAAAAAGAAAGTGTCCAATTAAATATCAGAAGTAAACTGTATATAGAAATGATATTATTTGCTGCTGCCATACTTTGCTTCCTCTTCTCATTTTGGTGCTTATTTGGAAGGATACAACAATGGTAAAACATATGAAGGGATATTTGTTATCACACCATCATTTCTGCCTCTCTGTATTTTTCTGTTCTCAAAAAGCCAATAAAAGTTGTCATTTGGTAAAGCTTTTCTTGACAGTTCCAGTCCATAATGGTCAGGAGTTTTTTTCTAACTTCCCTAAGTCACAAACTCAATAAATCTACTGGAAAGACATAAATAAATGCCATACAAACAGTATATACATATACAGTATATGCCTTACAAACAGCAGAGAAGATTATTTATTGAATGTGTGAGAACAAAACAGAAATTAAAAAGAAGGACCAGTATCATCTAGTGAGGTCAAAGATTTCAGAAAGAGAACAGAATGTGATCTGCCCTTTTAAATATGAGTGGTAAACACCTTGACCTATAATCCATAGAATCTTTTGCTGTTAACATAATGCTTTAAATGTTTCATTTGTATACTATCCAAAGTTCATAACTAGGTGTGAGAGTCAGTAAGTATCTCCAGAATGAGAGGCTAGTTAATAGTTTCTTTTCACTAACAGGAGCCTAGCCCATGACTCCAATGCTCTCTCTCTACCACATTTTCAAATACATTTCACATGCAGAGGAGCATACTTCCCATCTCAAAATTGATAGTGACTATAATTAATAGTCTCTATCCAGAGGCACCCTAACGTCTACAACATATATCTTGCTTGGGGATAGGAGGAAACTTTCCCCTGCAAACCTACCTCCAACACTCAACTTAATTTCACGACGTTCGGCAGTCATCTGAGTGGTAGAAAGGAATAGGAAGAGAGAAAACAGATAAGAAAAGAGAGAAAGACGTGAGGAAGATGACATTAGAGGAGATATGCACCGTGCTAATACAAGGAAGAGAAAGAAAAGGAGAGCATACAGAGATAGAGGGGGAAAGCTGAGGAGAGCTTAGATGAAAAGTAAACAGGAAGATCCAACTCTTTCCTCTGATCAAGTGATTCATTTCACAAAGACCAACACCAGTACTGCCCAGCCAGGCTCAGGCAATTTCTGTAAATACCGCACGTGATAACGAATCTAGCCTTATACAGTGTGACACAAATGTGAATCATCCATGAATTACAACTGCTAGTCTGAGTTCAGAAGCCAAAAGGAGTCTTGTCAGTAACTTAGGCTTTGAAGTCTATCAGGCCTGTTTTCCAATCCAAATTCCACTACTCACTTGTTATGTGAGCGTGGGAAAGTTACTTCACCTCTCTGAGCCTATTTCCTCATTTATAAAAGGAGATAACACCTCCCTTGCCATGATATGATACATGTAATGCAGTATCTATCACTTCGTGGAGCACAATAAGTGGTACCTAATACATAGCAAGAACCAGATAGCTATATATCCAGTTTGCAATTCCAAATATTTTTAAATCTTTCATTCTAAATCCATTATTCTGAGATAATTAGGTACAGCTGGTTTCACATTAGGTTTTCATGTCTACGGTGGTATCCAGCAGCTTGAAAGGTTTAGATGAAAAGTAAACAGGAAGATCCAACTCCTTCCTCTGATCAAGTGATTCATTTCACATAGAATAATCTTGCTCCTAAGTGGAGATATTGCTCAGGGCTTGTGAGAGTTTATGCTCTGACAAATATTAAGTCAGGCTATGCCATTTACCCAACCACTCAACTCTGTAAAGTCAAACCCATGGATAAATTCTCACAAAAACTATTTTGAAGCCTTTCCATGACCACCTCAGATAACACTGGCCATTTGCATCTGCATGGGAGAGGAGGTGCTTTATGGAATTTTCCAAAGGTTGTGCTTACTCTAGGTAATAATTTGCATAAACTCACTGTCTTGCTTATGGGTTTCAGCCCTGGGCAAGTTCACTATGGATTCAGTGAGACCGAGGAATGACAATGGAATGTTCTTGGGGTGGAAGGGTTTATACCCAACTTTATTCCCACAGTGGCAGGTCAGTCACTAGAATCCCATCCACTCAGAGCAAGTCTGCATGTAGCAAGCTGGTCTCTATCTCTGGGCATCTCAGCCCCTGCAGCCATCTCAGTCTCTGTCCTCGGTGCTGCCACCACTCCAGCCTCTGCTCTCCTGCAGCCGTGCAGCAGCCCAGAGCACTGGACAGAGCTCTTTGTAAAGAGTCAGTAACAATGTATTACCCACATGTGTGTAGTGAGCAAGCCAACCAGGGACCAGGTGAGAATCCTGGCCACAGGATCCTTCACTTTATCCACACCCACAAATACTCTCAGGAAACAAGACTTTTGGCCCCAAACTACCATTTTTTTCAAGATCCACTTAACATTCTTTAGCCATAGCTATTGCTAGCCCTGTACAGTGGAAAACATGAAGACAGTTTATGCATGTCAATCAATCAGTTATGGCATCTCAAGCCAGTGTAGTCCTATTTCTATGTATACCTATTCTATCATGCCATCTTATTTAATTATTTTACTAATTGAAATGTTTTTAATGAGTATCTATTCTGTGTTAATTGCTTACAAAGACACTGGCCATCTAACACTGTAAGTAAATATGCAACAGCACAGAAAGATGAATGTCACAGATGTAGTAATACCCAAGTTAAGTGGAAGGAGAAAACAAGCTGTGGTATCAGAGAAGACAAAGTGGGAAATGTGGCAGTTAGCACAGCCTCTATAAATTGCTAATATTCCATTATAGAGAGTTTGAAGAATCATTTCAAGCAGATGGTACAATATGAGAAATGACAGGTAAGTTCAAAGTACTTTGGGATAATGGTGAAGAGTTTGCCTGGAGAATGCAAATTGTTTAGGAGAACAGTGGAAAATAAGATGAGAAAGAAATCTGAGACTAGTTTCACCTGACTTCAGGCTTAGATGGTTAAGCATTGCTAATAAGTAAAGGAGAGCAAAGACTTAGCAGTAAGGGATTAATGATGAGACCAGTGCTCAAGGAATATGATTCATTTGTCAGTGTGGTGGACAAACAGGAAGGACACAGAAACGAAGCTCAGTCAAGAGACTGCTCTACTAGAGCAGGTCTAACTGGAGAAAATCTTCATTACATCACCAAAGCCCATCAAACCTCTTGTTCAGATTTGTAACTTGTATATCACCAAAGCAGAGAAACCTTTGATTTCTGATTTTTCTTGCTATTTTCATCCCTCTCACCTACCTGTTTTGCCAAAGGAACTAAGAGATCAGCATCACTTAAAAGTCAGATACGGTTGCCCCCCAAATCAACCAGACCTCATTCAGGATCATTACAGACACACACAAATACATGTATAAAATAATGTCACAATAAGAGTGGAGGCTAATTGCAGCCCTAGAGGGCAGTGACCAAGTGATGCTGCAGAGATATGGGATTGCCAGACTGAGATCACATGGCCTGGGGAATTGTCACCTATGGTTGTTTGGTTTTCCCAGCATAGCCAAACAAAGAGGCTGTTAATGAAAGGAAATAACTATAATTCTAATGAATAACTTCTACAACTATTTTGAATCTTTCTTAATGGTGACTGAAAAACCATTCCACAGCAAAATTTAAAATGACCTTTTACATTTTTAATCATTTATGATCATTTCAATAGTATACATTCATCTTAAGAATGTGAAAATACAGAAAAGTGCTTTAAAAACCATAAGGACAAAATTTTTAAAGCTTTCTTTAAAAAGACAGTGTTTTAAGTGTGAAAATAAAGTGATTTTAGATATCAACCCTTTTGCATATTACTGTATTGAATCCTCAGAATAGCACTGCAGAGTTAATATTATCACTGCATAATTTCAACCAAATCACATAGCTAATAAAGTTTCATCTTTGAACCCAGGACTAAAAAATTCTTTCATGTTCTTCTCTACAGCATATGTCTTCAGCACAAATTGTATCAAAGTACAGAATAAAGGTGCAATTTTGCCCATTTATTTTATAAGGCAAAATCAAAATATTAGGCAAAAACAAATATCAGGCATCAATAACGCCACAACAAAGAAAATTACCTGCCACACTTTCAAAAATAGATGCAGAATTCTAATTTAAGAGGGCAGAAGGGAAAATATTTCCTCTCTCTTCCTTCTTTGTCAGAGCAACAAGGATCTAACCAAAGCCTTACTTTATCCATTACAACCCTTCCCTCTTGTGCAACCACCCAGCTTTCCCCTTCTCTCTTCTACATCATTCCCTCTCCCTCTCTATTGTGTCATTTGCCTCAGCCTTTACCATGTGTTGTATCACCCACATCACTAAAATCTCTTGACCCAATCTCCCTTTCTGGCTTCTACTCCATTTCCCTAAAACCTTGCAGCAAAGTCCTTCAAAAAAGCCATCTCTGCTCTTTGTCCAATTCCTCTTCTCTTATTTTTCCTAAAATCCACTCCAATCATATTTTCCCCCAGAGTCCCCACTAAATCTTGCCTTTCAGTTCTCCCATAACTTCCATATCCAAATCTAATGATCAAGTCTGAGTTGTCGTTTTTAACCCAGTTATTTCCTCCAATTTTCATACACATTTCTTCACTTTCCAGGCACAACCCAATCCTGGTTTTTCTTCTATATCATTTGTGGCTCTTTCTTAGTCTCCACTAATTATACTTTACTTTCTTCTTGACCTCATAATGTTTGAGAATACCAGTAGTCGGGCCTTCAACCACATGTATTTTCTATCTATGCTTTAGACATTTAAAATCATCTATGTATCAACCTCTTGCTCAGATTTCTAACCTGTATATCACACTTGTTTATCCAGATGCCTACTTTACATTTCCACTTGGATATTCAACAAATATCTTAGATGTAATGTGCACAAAGTGGGTTCCTGATCTTACCTAACTACTCCATCTTACATAACAAAAAATCTATTTCCAGTTACTCCAGTCAAAAACTCTGGAGATACTTCTCTCAGAGCCAATATTCCATGAGTTGTAAAAAACACTCAAAAATCTCGCCATATCATACCATCTGCTTTGCTGCCCAACCCACAATCTATCTCTGTAATTAATTTCTGCAATACACTATAACTGATCACTGTTTAGACCATTGTATGACCTTTCCCCAGAAATTTTAGGACAACCAGACAGAAAAATAATTTTACATGTAAGTGATATCATGTCGCCTCTCTGCTCAGAATTATCCAATGATCCCCCCCTTTCTCAGAGTAAAAGGCAAATTTGTTAAAATTGTCTACTGAATCCTACATGACTTGGCTTCCCATAACCTCCTTGCATATTCTCCTACCCTCCCACATTTACACTGAGAAAGTCACACTGGCCTTCTTGCTGTTTCTTAAACAAAACCAGGACTTTCAGCCTTTGTTCTGGCTATACCCTCTGCCTAGGATGTCCTTGCCATCTGACAGCTGCATTACTAACTCACTCCCCTATATCAGACCTCTGATCAATGACACCTTCACAAAGACGCCTACCCTGACTGCCCTACTTAGAAATGCAACCCACTCCAACTCAAGTTTCATATCCTCTTCTATATTGTCTTGCACTTATTTCTTTTTATCTTACAGAAAATTTTTCTTGCTTATTTTGATTATTACATACTGTCTGAATAACTCCACAATGTAGTTCTTTAAATTTTATTTTCTGATGTATCCCAAAAGCCTATAATGTCTGGTGTTTAGTAGGCACTCTATATTTGCTGCATTAGTGAAAACTTGAGAAAGAAGGAAGGACATGAGGAGGAGAAGAGGAAGAGGAAGAAGGAGATGGAAAGGGAGAGAGAAAGAATGACTCATGGGTTTCTTATTTTCACAACCGGCTAGAAGATAGTGGAAGAAGATGTGGTTTTCAGTGATAATCATCAGTAGTGCTATTTTGGACCTATTCAGTCAAAGGACATATGAGGCATCCAAAAGGGGGTGTCAGAAGATGTATTACATGTGGGTATGGGCCTCAGAACAGACAAGGACTATATTTTCTACAGTAATATTACAAATAATAAGGGAATAATAATGTGACTATTATACCAATTATATATTATTTTATATATTTATATTATATATTGTTATATATATACCAAATATTGTTCTATTATTACATAACAAATAATGTTACAAATTGGAAGAGAAATTATTATTCACTAAATGATACTTTAAAAAGCACATCTGAAATATTTATACCCTCTCCTATTATTTGTACCAAAAATAATTTTTAGGTGCATAAAATATCTTGGAAATACATGGTCATGAATATTTACTAGGTATTGGAAGGGAAAAGGACTTCCTAAGAACAAAACTATGAAGGACCTGAAAATCTCCATGAAATAGGACTCAAAAAAATTACAACTTTAATGTTGCAGAATATGATAGGTAAAATTAAAGAGAAAACAACAAATTGAGGGAAACATTTTAAACACAAACATGACAATAAGGAAGATAATGGCTTTAACATATATGAGACTGGTAAATCAATATGGCAAAACTAATATCTGCCCATGGGACTGGGAGGAAGAATACTTCAGCAAAGAATATTAATTTCTATTTCAAATAAGAAAGAGCATATGTGACAATTATTTTGCCTGCTCTGAATCACTTTTCTCCTTCCACTGATGATTGTTCCCCAACTCCCCCATTTGGGAAATGTTCATCCTCAAATTCATGTCATTTTTGGAGGCTGTCAACGAGATAACCTTGGCCCCTGCCCACAAGGTTGTGCATATGATCCAGACCTACCATGAGAGACCTGAGCTGGAGCTAAAACAATGCCAGTTAGGGTCCTTTCATTGGTTTTTAATACATATGCTGGAAAAGAACCTTTCCCTTTTCTATGAGATTGCTCTCCCGTAATGACTTAAACTTGGAGTTATATGCAGCCTCTCTCCCTCCCCACATTATACATAAAGAAATCCATGTGCAAAAGAACAAACTAAGATGAATGTACACAGATAAACAGAGGTAGAAGATAGAGAGGAAGAACAGGAAAATGGGAGAGGGGAGCCAGAGAAGGTGAGTGAATGAGAGAGCAACAAGTGTGAAGTTGAACAAATCCCTGGAGTCTGTGAGGCTAGCTCCACTACTGGACATTCCAATAATCTGAGCTAATAAGCTCCTTATAAAAATGTATTTTTTTATGTTCAATTATGGTAAAAAAGAACACATACATATAAAATTAACCATCTTAACCATTTTTAAGTGTACAGTTCAGTAGTGTTAAGTATATTCACATTGCAAGCTTTTTCTTAGAAAACTGAAACTATACATATCTTTTTTTAGTAATTTTAAACATGTTTTGATTGGATTCCTGAAACATGTAATTAAAAGAGTTCAGATTAATAACATTCAGAAAGGTACAAGTATAAAAAAATTAAAGAAACTTAAAATGAGATTTTGTTGTTTTATGTCTTTTAAATTTACAAAGTTTTTAATAAATTATATTCAGTGCTTTGGGAGGGGTAAAGTAATGAACACACTTCTCAGCAGGTAATAAATCTTTTGGAAGAAATTATATGAATAGAGTATTCAAAATATTGTTATACCCTATAAATCCCAATATAGTCTATTAAGGGAGTAATCTGAAATACAGACAGAGGTATATGCAAGACTTTCAAGGCAGAGGGAAAAGCTGGAGATAATATAATTGACCAATGATGGAGGAATAACAAATACAATTATGATATGGTATATAATACAGTACTATGCATTTGCTTAAAATTCTTTTGTACTACAATGTATAATAATAATGTGAGAAGACCCTCAAAATACAATATTCATCAAAAGGCAAGATAAAAAAGTATAGACCATAAAATCCAAATTTTCTAAATATATATCTATACTTAGGCATAGAAAAATACTAAAAATAAATATATTAAGATATTACTACTAATCACCTCCATAAGATGATCTTATGAGTGATTTCTATTTTTCTCATCTCTAATTTCCCAAAAAAGTATATATAATGAGCATATTTTCTGATTACTAGAAAAAAATAACATTATCATAAAGAAATAAAGTAATGAAGGATTTCACATCAGAAGTGATTTAAAGTACACTCTGTTTGGAATTGGAGATGTATTTATCAACAATGTTTCAATTGTAGATGACAGAATCACAATTTAAATTTAGACTAGAGGACTAATGTAATGGCTCATTTATTAGCTAAGCTAGTAACCAAACTGAGTGGAGAGCAAAAATGTAGCAGAATTCCTAAGAGCTGGACCCAAAAACTTAAATACTGCCAAACTTCTTCTTTAAATGTTATGTCTTCTTTTCACATATCTTTTTTCATTATTCTAGATTCGATTTTTAATAGCAAGAAATATGATTGCCAGCAGTTTCAACACATCTAAAATTTCTAAAAGGAACTGAGGCTTGCTTATTTTTCTCTATTCTCAACTCCAACATCCTGGGGAAAAAGCTTACATTTGGTCCATTTGGTCACAGGCTCCGATCTTTATGATTCAAATGTGCCTAGGAGATTTGTCATTATGACTTGGCTCAGAAGGCCAACCTTAGAATAAACACTACTGGTGAAAGGGTCTACATGTCTTCTACATATTTACTGGAAGAGAAAGGTATATTTTCCAGAAGAAGCATATTCCTCATGTGGACAAACAACAGAGTAGATGTTCACTAAGAGGAGTTATTTCTTTAGAGTAAAAAGAATGCCCTTTAACAAAGTTTAACATTAGATGATACAGAAAATCTTCAGTTGGAAAATCTATCTTTTCATAGGTATAGACCTGAGAGAAAGTTAGAAAGAGAAAATACTGGAATGGATTTTTCTAAACCCACTGAAATTCCCATTTAAAATACTACTTCATTTCCCTGTATGGCCTTGGAAGATGACTGGTTAGCCAGAGATGGGTAAGATTCCTCAAGGGAGGAACAACCTAAGACAGGCACAGTCGCAGGGGGGCCATCAGGTGAGAAATTGGGGATCAACAGAGGTGAGGCTTAGAACCTCACCCACCCTGTTCTGAGAGAAATCTTCTGCATCCGTGGATGTTTTGTTGCCCTTGTCTAGCTTGGATTAATACTTAGTCTATAGCAGAGATCTGATCATCTACATTTGCCCTCTTATAGCACTAAATTATGTTTCTACCTTTATCTTGCATCTACCTACCACTTCAGCATTTTATTAAAAAAAATAATAATAAGGGAGAAATGTGCGATTCACATATAAATTAAGTATAAAAATCAAACGAATAATCATATCTGACTTGGTTGTTTATAGTTCATGATGCATGATCAAAACCGAAAGTTTCTGTGATATCACTGCCCTTGCACTGTTCACCATGTAAGAACTTATTCACTATGTAAGAACTTGTTCACCATGTAAGAACTTGTTTGTTATGCTTCAGAAGATTGGAGACTGTTGAGAATTAGGCTTGGGGTTGATTAATGATTGTGCACTGAGTCTCCTATACAGAATTTTATTGTTGCTAGCAACCATTTGATCAATAAATATGAGAGATGCCCTCTCAAAAAAAATACCTCTTCAAAACAAATTATAGAGAGGCAAGTTAAGTGCTACATAATAAACTGATACCTGTGTATTTGTTTCCCGAGTATCTAACGAAAGGCTCAAAAAAATTAATGAGTGACATATGTCAATGGAAATCAAAAGAAGTAAATAAATTATCAAGCCAAATAAATTGTGAAATAAATAAGGAACATATATAAGACAATGGGAATATTGATAAACTGGTTAGATATGGAGTATGTATAAGGATGTGTAAGGCTCAGAGTCATTTGCACTACATCTCTGAGAATGAGCCTTGGTTCCACTTTGTTAAAAAAAAGCATGAATTAAATTTCTTAATCTGTTAATGCAAATCTCTCGCTCCTTAGAATAGAATATAGACATATAATAAACAACTTCCAAAATTGCAATGACTCAAATCTTGCCAGTGTAACAGGAATAGTCTAATGTCAACATCAGGAAAAGAAAGAAACTGCCCAGTTTCATATGGAAATAAGAATGAATCTTTATTCCTTTTTTTCTAATCAAAGTATAGTTGACATTAAGAAAAATACTAAAAAAAACAATACTCTAAGACATATAAGAAGCAACTGCATATGGCCTGGCCTAAGGACCCTATTTTTCCAATTGTGATGGCAGGCATATCCTGGTGTGGAGAAGTAGGCATTAAGTATCAAAACCTGATATGATTAAATATGTGAATAACCCAGCTAACACTCTTGCTCTGACTCCCTGTTCATCAATGTTCTCATCATCACTTGACTTTCTAGAAATTTCCCTTCAGTGAAAGAATAACTTAGGCCTACATAGAAGTTGAGGCCTCTTGCCTGATTTTTGTGTTTCAAATTAATAAATTTGCATCTTGATGTACATACTTTCATCTAATATTCAGTATTCCCTTATATAACCCACTCTGACACTGAAGAAACTCAAATTTGAAGTCTAGATCAAAGTAAATTCACCCAAGTAATGTCTCCTGGGAGACAAGCAATTGGCCTTTTCCGGGAGACACTTTTCACTGCTTCCTCCAATCATAGGCAGCTACATAATTTGTCAGTTAAGATCTAAAAACAACCGTGCTATTTTAACCTGCAACACCTATACATTAGCAAGGTACTTGGAAACTTCTGATATGGAAATAATACAAATTTAATGTTACTCTAAGTCAGTAAGGAAACTTTATAATATGCTTGTCATATAAGAAACCCTTCTATATATACAATAAATTGACTGTATACTTTCCTCATTGCCACTTTCATTTCTTTGTTCCTGAACGTATAGATGAATGAATTTTAAAAAAGGAGTAAGAACTGCATCAAAAACAGCCAGGAAGAGACGGAGCCAAGATGGCGGCGTGAATAGAGCAGCGAAAATCTCCTCCCAAAACCACATATATCTATGAAAATATAACAAAGACATCTCTTCCTAGAATAAAGACCAGAGGACACAGGACAACATCCAGACCACATCCACACCTGAGAGAACCCAGCGCCTTGCGAAGGGGGTAAGATACAAGCCCTGGCCCCGCGGGACCCAAGCGACCCTCCCCCCAGCTCCCGGCGGGAGAAGAGCAGGCAGAGCGGGAGGGAGACGGAGCCCAGGACTGCCGAACACCCAGCCTCAGCCATCCGGACCAGACTGGATACTAGGGAAACAGGGCAGCAAGAACGGTGAGCGGGTACCGGAGGCCTGGCACCAGAGGACATAAGAAAAGCAAGCGGCCTTTGTTGTTGTTGTTGCTGTTGTTGTTTTGTTGAGGTGTGTGCTTTTTGGAAGTCTTAAAGGGAAAGGAAACTCAATACTAGGGAAACAGGGCAGCAAGACCGGCGACCGGGAATCGGAGGCTGGCGCCGGAGAACAAAAGTGAGTGGCCAATTGTTTTTTGTTGTTGTTGTTGTTGTTTTCTTATGGCCAGCACTTTTTGGAAGTCTTAAAGGGATAGGGACCCCAATAGTAGGGAAACAGGGCAGCAAGACCAGTGAGCAGATGCCTGAGTCTGGCGCCAGAAAATAAAGAAAAACGAGTGGCCATTTTTTATTTATTAATTTTTTTTTTAATATTTTTTTATTTTTTTTTGTGGTCATTTTGTTTTGGCGGGTGATTTTTGGAACTCTTAAAGGGGCAGGGCGGGACACTTAATCCAGAGGTAGGGAATCCGGGGATCTCTGGGCACCCTAATCCCCTGGGCTGCAGGGAGCAGGGAGGCCCATTACGGAGATAAATAGCCTCCTGGCAGCTCCCCCTCCAACACGACTCCACCACTTTGGAGCAGCGGCCCGAGCAAGGCCACGCCCACAGCAACAGCGGAGACAAACTCCATAGAAGCCAGGCAGAAGGCAGAAACCCTGTCTGTGCCAGCCACCCAGCACAAGCCACTAGAGGTCGCTGTTCTCCCAGGAGAGGAGGGCCACAAACCAACAAGAAGGGATCTTCTTCCAGCCGTCACTTGTCCCAGCTCTGCAAACTATTCCTATCACTATGAAAAGACAAAATTACAGGCAAACCAAGATAACAGACACTCCAGAGAAGGAGACAGACCTAACCAGTCTTCCTAACAAAGAATTCAAAATAAAAATCATAAACATGCTGACAGAGATGCAGACAAATACGCAAGAGATATGGGATGAAGTCCAGAGGGAGATCACAAATGCCAGAAAGGAGATCACAGAAATGAAACACACTTTGGAAGGGTTTATAAACAGAATGGATAAGATGCAAGAGGCCATAGATGGAATTGAAACCAGAGAACAGGAACGCATAAAAGCTGACATAGAGAGAGATAAAAGTATCTCCAGAAATGAAACAATATTAAGAGAACTGTGTGACCAATCCAAAAGGAACAATATCCGTATTACAGGGGTAGCAGAAGAAGAGAGAAGAAAAGGGATAGAAAGTATGTTGGAAGAAATAATTGCTGAAAACTTCCCCAAACTGGGGGAGGAAATAATCAAACAGACCACGGAAATACACAGAACCCATAGCAGAAAGGATCCAAAGAGGACACCACCAAGACACATAATAATTAAAATGGCAAAGATCAAGGACAAGGAAAGAGTTTTAAAGGCAGCTAGAGAGAAAAAGATCACCTATAAAGGAAAACCCATCAGGCTATCATCAGACTTCTCAACAGAAACCCTACAGGGCAGAAGAGAATGGCATGATATATTTAATACAATGAAACAGAAGGGCCTCGAACCAAGGATACTGTATCCAGCATGACTATCATTTAAATATGATGGAGGAATTAAACAATTCCCAGACAAGCAAAAGCTGAGGGAATTTGCTTCCCACAAACCACCTCTACAGGACATCTTACAGGGACTGCTCTACATGGGAGCACTCCTAGAAAAAGCACAGAACAAAACACCCAAAATATGAAGAATGGAGGAGGAGGAAGAAGAAGGGAGAGAAGAAAAGAATCTCCAGACAGTGTATATAACAGCTCAATAACTGAGCTAAGTTAGGCAGTAAGATACGAAAGAGGCTAACCTTGAACCTTTGGTAACCAAGAATTTAAAGCATTCAATGGCAATAAGTACATATCTTTCAATAGTCACCCGAAATGTAAATGGAGTGAATGCACCAATCAAAAGACACAGAGAAATAGAATGGATAAAAAAGCAAGACCCATCTATATGCTACTTACAAGAAACTCACCTCAAACCCAAAGACATGTACAGACTAAAAGTCAAGGGATGGAAAAACATATTTCAGGTAAACAACAGCGAGAAGAAAGCAGGGGTTGCAGTACTAATATCAGACAAAATAGACTTCAAAACAAAGAAAGTAACAAGAGATAAAGAAGGACACTACATAATGATAAAGGACTCAGTCCAACAAGAGGATATAACCATTCTAAATATACATGCAACCAACATAGGAGCACTAGCATATGTGAAACAAACACTAACAGAACTAAAGGGGGAAATAGACTGCAATGCATTCATTCTAGGAGACTTCAACACATCACTCACCCCAAAGGGTAGATCCACCGGGCAGAAAATAAGTAAGGACATGGAAGCACTGAACAACACAGTAGAGCAGATGGACCTAATAGACATCTATAGAACTCTACATCCAAAAGCAACAGGATATAAATTCTTCTCAAGTGCACATGGAACATTCCCCTCAATAGACCACATATTAGCCCACAAAAAGAGCCTCAGCAAAATCCAAAATATTGAAATTCTACCAACCAACTTTTCAAACCACAAAGGTATAAAACTGGAAATAAATTCTACAAAGAAAACAAAAAGGCTCACAAACACGTGGAGGCTTAACAACATGCTCCAAAATAATCAATGGATCAACAAACAAATTAGAATATAGATCAAGGAATATATGGAAACAAATGACAACAATAACACAAAGCCACAACTTCTGTGGGATGCAGCGAAAGCAGTCTTAAGAGGAAAGCATATAGCGATTAAGGCACACTTGAAGAAGCAAGAACAATCCTAAATGAATAGTCTAACATTACAATTATCAAAACTGGAAAAAGAAGAACAGATGAGGCCTAAGGTCAGCAGAAGGAGGGACATAATAAAGATCAGAGAAGAAATAAAAAAAATTGAGAAGAACAAAACAATAGCAAAAATCAATGAAACCAAGAGCTCGTTCTTTGAGAAAATAAACAAAATAGATAAGCCTCTAGACAAACTTATTAAGAGAAAAAGAGAATCAACACAAATCAAAAGAATCACAAACGAGAACGGAAAAATCAAGAAGACTCCACAGAAATACAAAGAATTATTAAAGACTACTATGAAAACCTATATGCCAACAAACTGGAAAACCTAGAAGAAATGGACAACTTCCTAGAAAAATACAACCTTCCAAGACTGACCAAGGAAGAAACACAAAAGTTAAACAAATCAATTACGAGCAAAGAAATTGAAACGGTAATCAAAAAACTACCCAAGAAATAAACACACGGGCCGGACGGATTTACCTCGGAATTTTATCAGACACACACAGAAGACATAATACCCATTCTCCTTAAAGTTTTCCAAAAAAATAGAAGAGGAGGGAATACTCCCAAACTCATTCTATGAAGCCAACATCACGCTAATACCAAAACCAGGCAAAGACCCCGCCAAAAAAGAAAATTAGAGACCAATATCCCTGATGAATGTAGATGCAAAAATACTTAATAAAATATTAGCAAACCGAACACAAAAGTATATCAAAAAGATCATATAACATGACCAAGTGGGATTCATCCCAGGGATGCAAGGATGGTACAACATTCGAAAATCCATCAACATCATTCACTACATCAACAAAAAGAAAGACAAAAACCACATGAATATCTCCATAGATGCTGTAAAAGCATTTGACAAAATTCAACATCCATTCATGATAAAAACTATCAGCAAAATGGGAATAGAGGGCAAGTACCTCAACAAAATAAAGGCCATATATCATAAACCCACAGCCAACATTATACTAAACAGCGAGAAGCTGAAAGCTTTTCCTCTGAGATAGGGAACTAGACAGGGATGCCCACTCTCCCCACTGTTATTTAACATAGTACTGGAGGTCCTAGCCACGGCAATCAGACAAAACAAAGAAATACAAAGAATCCAGAATGGTAAAGAAGAAGTTAAACTGTCACTATTTGCAGATGACATGAATATTGTACATAAAAAACCCTAAAGACTCCACTCCAAAACTACTAGAACTGATATCGGAATACAGCAAACTTGCAGGATACAAAATTAACACACAGAAATCTGTGGCTTTCCTATACACTAATAATGAACCAATAGAAAGAGAAATCAGGAAAACAATTACATTCACAATTGTATCAAAAAGAATAAAATACCTAGGAATAAATCTAACCAAAGAAGTGAAAGACTTATACTCTGAAAACTACAAGTCACTCTTAAGAGAAATTAAAGGGGACACTAACAGATGGAAACTCATCCCATGCTCGTGGCTTGGAAGAATTAATATCGCCAAAATAGTCATCCTGCCCAAAGCAATATACAGGTTTGATGCAATCCCTATCAAATTACCAGCAACATTCTTCAATGAACTGGAACAAATAACTCAAAAATTCATATAGAAACACCAAAGACCCCAAATAGCCAAAGCAATCCTGAGAAAGAAGAATAAAGTAGGGGGGATCTCACTCCCCAACTTCAAGATCTACTATAAAGCCATAGTAATCAAGACAACTTGGTACTGGCACAAGAACAGAGCCACAGACCAATGGAACAGACTAGAGACTCCAGACATTAACCCAAACATATATGGTCAATTAATATTTGATAAAGGAGCCATGGACATACAATGGCGAAATGACAGTCTCTTCAACAGATGGTGCTGGCAAAACTGGACAGCTACATGTAGGAGAATGAAACTGGACCATTGTCTAACCCCATATACAAAAGTAAATTCAAAATGGATCAAAGACCTGAATGTAAGTCATGAAACCATTAAACTCATTGGAAAAAACATAGGCAAAATCCTCCTAGACATAAACATGAGCGACCTCTTCTTCAACATATCTCCCCTGGCAAGGAAAACAACAGCAAAAATGAACAAGTGGGACTATATTAAGCTGAAAAGCTTCTGTACAGCAAAAGACACCATCAATAGAACAAAAAGGAACCCTACAGTATGGGAGAATATATTTGAAAATGACACATCCGATAAAGGCTTGACGTCCAGAATATATAAAGAGCTCACACACCTCAACAAACAAAAAACAAATAACCCAATCAAAAAATGGGCAGAGGAACTGAACAGACAGTTCTCCAAAAAAGAAATACAGATGGACAACAGACACATGAAAAGAGGCTCCACATCACTAATTATCAGAGAAATGCAAATTAAAAATACAATAAGGTATCACCTCACACCAGTAAGGATGGCTGCCATCCAAAAGACAAACAACAACAAATGATGGTGAGGCTGTGGAGAAAGGGGAACCCTCCTACACTGCTGGTGGGAATGTAAACTAGTTCAACCATTGTGGAAAGCAGTATGGAGGTTCATCAAAATGCTCAAAACAGACTTACCATTTGACCCAGGAATTCCACTGCTAGGAATTTACCCTAAGAACACAGCAATCAAGTTTGAGAAAGAGCAATGCACCCCTATGTTTATCGCAGCACTATTTACAATAGCCAAGAATTGGAAACAACCTAAATGTCCATCGGTAGATGAATGGATAAAGAAGATGTGTTACATATACACAATGGAATACTACTCAGCCATAAGAAGAGGACAAATCCTACCATTTGCAGCAACACGGATGGAGCTGAAGGGTATTATGCTCAGTGATACAAGCCAAGCGGAGAAAGAGAAATACCAAATGATTTCACTCATCTGTGGAGTATAAGGAAAAAGGAAAAACTGAAGGAACAAAACAGCAATGGAATCACAGAAACCAAGAATGGACTAACAGGTACCAAAGGGAAAGGGACTGGGGAGGATGGGTGGGTAGGGAGGGATAAGGTGGGGGAAGAAGAAGGGAGGTATTAAGATTAGCATGCATGGGGGTGGGTGGGAGAAATGGGAGGGGTGTACAACACAGAGAAGACAAGTAGTGATTCTACAACATTTAGCTATGCTGATGGACAGTGACTGTAAACGGGTTTATAGTGGGGACCTAATATAGGGGAGAGCCTAGTAAACATAATATTCTTCATGTAAGTGTAGATTAAAGATAACAAAAAAAAAGAAAGAAAGAAAATGGGGATTACTCCATAATAGGATAAAACTAACTGTAAATCAATGATTAATGCATGCTTCAAATATCCTTAACTTTGATCACTTAAAGGGTGTCAGATGATTGCCTATGGAGGTACACATTTCTGATAATATTCCTTTCTCTTTAAAAAAAAAGCAGTTCCTGTGTGGTGACCTCCAATGAGTTCTACACAATGGTACAAAGGGCAGATCAAAGTGTGGGCAAAGGGTCTGTTTGTGTTTATACAGAGGATCAAAGCCTAATTTGGCTACCCAGAAAATGAACTAAGATACGATATGAAGAAGAACTTCCAACATCAGCACTCTCTGGAAGAATCGTACCAGAAGATGATCATCAAAAAACCTCAGAAAAGTTGCAGGCGATGCTGCAGTTGTAGCTGCATTCATCCCACCGGTTCCTGGACTTGCCATTGGAATGAAGAAGGAGATATCTAAGCTGACCTGTGCATACAATAAAACAACAAATTTGACTGGATCTACACTGTTGGAACTCAACCAAGAATTAGGAGAAGTGCAAGTTGTAGCGCTCCAAAATCTTACAACTACAGACTATCTACTGTTAAAAGAACATATGGGATGTGAACAGTTCCCAGGAATGGGCTGTTTTAATTTGTCTGGTTTCTCTCAGACTGTTCAAGTACAGTTGGACAATATCCATCATATCATAGACAAATTTTCACAAATGCCTAGGATGCCTAACTGGTTTTCTTGGCCTCACTGGAGATGGCTGGTAATCATAGATCTGCTTTGGTTATGTAACTGTATTCCTAATATGTTAATGTGTGTGTGCAATTTAATTGGTAGTTTAAAACCTATACATGCTTAAATTACTCTACAAGAAGATATGTCAAAGAAATAGTCAATCTTCCCATGTTTTCTTCCGTCTGCTACCTCTATAGCTTTTCTTCTTCCTTCCTAACTACAACCCTTAAATAGAATTCGTGCCTCATATTGAATTTACCGAGTATCATAATTCCTCCAAGTGCTAAAGATACCTCAAGACAAATGCTGGGCATAGAAATCACAGGGCATAAATCTGCAAAGAAGTAAAATGCTAACCTTTTCAAACAATAAGGCTTCTCTCTCACTTACCAACTTTACATTTCCCTGTATGGCCCCGGAAGATGACTGGTTAGCCAGAGACGGGTAAGATTCCTCAAGGGAGGAACAACCTAAGACAGGCACAGTCGCAGGGGGGCCATCAGGTGAGAAATTGGGGATCAACAGAGGTGAGGCTTAGAACCTCACCCCCCCTGTTTTGAGAGAAATCTTCTGCATCCATGGATGTTTTATTGCCCTTGTCTAGCTTGGATTAACACATAGTCTACAGACACACACCTGATCGTCTACATTTGCTCTCTTACAACACCAAACTATGTTTTCTACCTTTATCTTGCATCTACCTATCACTTCAGCATTTTATTTAAAAATAATAATAATAAAGGGAGAAATGTGGGATTCACATATAAATCAACTATAAAAATCAAACAAATATTCATATTTGACCTGATTGTTTATAGTTCATAATGAGTGATCAAAACCGAAAGTTTCTGTGATGACTGCCCTTGTACTGTTCACCATGTAAGAACTTATTCACTATGTAAGAATTTGTTCACCATGTAAGAACTTGTTTTTTATACTTTAGAAGATTGGAGACTGTTGAGAATTAGGCTTGGGGTTGATTAATGATTGTGCATTGAGTCCCCTATACAGAATTTTATTGTTGCTAACAACCATTTGATCAATAAATATAAGATATGCCCTCTCAAAAAAAAATATTGCACTGGGTTAATTCAGCAAATAAAAATGGAGAAGAGAGCAAAAAAACACCCAGGAATTTGTCTAGGTGTGATGTGGGGTGAGACCAGGTATACACAAAGATACAAGGACCAAAGAACAAAACCACCACCGTGACATGAGTTGACAAAGTGGAGAGGGCCTTGGATAAGCCACCAGCAGAATGCTTCCGAACAGTGATCATGATAAAAATGTAGGAGACAACCAGTATGAAGAATGATCCCAGAGATATAAAACCACTGTTGGCTGTGACCATGAACTCTAGTCTGTAGGTATCCGTGCAGGCAAGTTTAATGACCTGAGGAAAGTCACAGTAAAAGCTGTCTATCAAGTTAGGACCACAAAATGGCAACTTTATAACAAAAACCAATTGAATCACAGAATGGAGCAAGCCAATTATCCATGCAGCAACCAGAAGCAAAATACACATTTTCTGGTTCATAATAGTCAGATAGTGAAGAGGCTTACATATGGCAACATATCTGTCAAAGGCCATGGCGATGAGCAGCACCATCTCCACACCACCAATGATGTGCAGAAAGAATATTTCAGTGATGCAACCACCAAAGGAGATGATTTTATGTTTTCTGAAAAGGTCATAAATCATCTTCAGAGTGATGACAGAAGAAACTCCCAGGTCAATGAAGGAGAGGTTGGCCAAGAGAAAGTACATGGAGGAGTGTAGGTGAGGGTCTGAAGTCACAGTGAGCATAACGAGGGAGTTTCCCATCACGCTTGCCACATAAAAAGTGGATGAGAACACACAGAGGAGAAGTTGGATTTTCCAGGAACTGGTGAGTCCCACAAACAAAAATTCTGACACCATAGAGTAATTTGTTCCATCCATTGATTTATCAGCTGGAATGTTTCCAGAATAAAAAATAAAGAAACTGAAAGAATGTTAATCTGGTTCTACATTATCATGATTAATTATCAATAATTAATTACATGATAGTCACACTGTGAAGACTATACACCCCCTCAATTCCTTCTCTGGGCCTTACCATCACTAAGTTAGCATTTTATCTATGGTCACATAAAGCAGTTGAGTCACTTGGCCTCCAGTACTATTCATCTATGAACAAAAGAATGGAACCACTATGAAAACAAAGTAGATTGCATGACAAGGGTTAGGCAGGCAGGGAAGGTGGTACAGTGCAACATACACAGAAAAAGAAAGAACAGGTGGAGATGGCATTTGTCAGAACTAACAAATACTATTTAAACTGTTCATATGATTCATCCTCCATTCAACATTTCTCACTTTTTCTTTTTTTTCAGTTTAAGCCTTTTCCTCTTATTTAGACTAACCTTTTTTTTCTTTTTTTTAAAGCAATTTCCCCACTCCCAAGTCAGGCCAGTAAAGATTACATGAAAACCGGCACACCTATTAGCTGAAATACAGACACCCCAAGTCACCAAGTGAGAATTTACTTTCCAAGTGAAAAGTAGAACAAATACATAAAAGAGTCTCCTGGCGTTTTCCCTAAAGGTTTCACCCTCCTGCCACACACACAAAGGACTGTTACAGATCCAACTCCATGTCGGTTTCTTGGCTTTTTTGTAGAGTGCCTCACTTCTTAACCTCACCTCATCTCAGGCACATATGTTTGTTGTAATCATTCTTACACCACTAATTACAATCACATTTGCAATTCACACAAAGCTCACAGAGCAGAGGTGAGGATAACAGAACCAGGCATAGAACAGAGAGGTGACTCAAGAGTGTGACAAGACAAGGGTAAAATAGATATTTATGTCACAGGGCATTTGCCTGAGCACCCAGAAGTAGAATAGTTAGTAGCCAGGACATGGCCAAATGTACAAGGGAAGGGTAAGGGATATTGTTATGGGAAGTCAAGGAAGGAAGGAAGCCATTTGACTTATCATTCCAGATACTTCACAGTCTCTGAATTATGTGAACTGTGTGTGTGCTTGCCAATATCATAGTTGACATATAACCACTGACCCTCTCCTGTCCCTTCACCTCCCATAGCCCCTTTTATCCCTCCTGTCTCATCAGACCTAGAACTAAAGGGAAGGGCAAGAAAAAACCAGAAATAGAAACAAATGGATCCCAAAGCTTTGCCTTTTAATATGTGTTTATATATGCACACATACACACACTTTAGTGAAAAGCAGTTATGACCTTACTATCCCACAGTCCTCATTAGTGATTATCTCATCCAAGTTTATCATTTACTTGGAGAAAGTAGTGGTCCAATGAGGAATGAACAACTAGTTTTGGACAGAGATTATAGGGTTTTGAGTTGGCATATGGCCTGGGATTCTACACTCTAGAAAACTAATAAACTGAGAAGAGATAAGCCAAACTTAGATCTGCTCAGTCTAAAACAGCACTAGTTACATGTCATTATTAAATAAGAAGAAAAATCTATTTCCTCAGTAACATTAGCTATATTTCAAGTGCTCAGAGAAGCTAGAGGTTATGTACCGCATACTACAATATAGAACATTTCCAAACACTACTCATTCTTAAGAGAAAAATCAAAATCCCAATCCCTCCATGAAAACTGCCCTAGTGACTCCACTGTATATTCATTTATTCCCTCTCTTATTCTTAGAAATTAAATTTTAACCAAAAATTAATAATCTCCCCACATAAAGATAAACCACAATATATAGCACCATAGGAGAAGTTCCAGATGTTTTATGTTCCAGATGAAGGACACACAGGTGTCCACCAGCAAATTCAGAGACAGCTTTACAAAGGAAAAAGGACTTGATGTGAGTTTTAGAAAATTACTAGGAGTTTAATTAGCTGAGAAGAGGTAATTACTGGTTTGTCATTTAGAGAAATCCTTTTCTACTAATCATTTAATTCTTCATTGGTTTCAATTTTATAGATTCTTTTTCCCTAGCGATATTGTAAATTTGAGAAAGGTAGGACCATTTCTTCTGGCTCACGTGTTTCCTAAAATAAAAAATGAAATAATTAGCAAAGATTTTTTTATTGTTAGTTAATAGCACTTCTCTGACATAAAGCCATTTCCCATTTCCTCAGGTCTGCAATTTTTGCACAATTCCTGTTTTTCTCATATACCATCTTTTTCTGTCATATCCAGCATGCATAAAGGAGTTTTCCAAATTCAATAAGTATTAACATACTTTCCAACCACTCCTAAGGGAATGCCTGATATTCATGTTATACAGTTCTTGTTAGGGAATAAAGAAGCCTTCTCTCAAGAATTATAATGGCCCATGGATTAATTTCATGAAGTTCTAGAAACAACAAGTACATAAAAGGAAAAGAGAAAGGGGTGGGGGAGTGAAAGGAAAAGAGAACCAACTGTTACAACAGCCAGCATAGCACAAAATTTACAGTTTCTATCTTCCACACCCCATGATATAATCAGTAGTCATCTTCCAGGCCATCCATCCATAAAGTTACAGAAGAAAATACAGAGGAGGTGGAGCCAAGATGGCGGCGTGAGTAGGACAGTGGGAATCTCCTCCCAAAAACATATGTATTTTTGAAAATACAACAAATACAACTAATCCTAAAAGAGAGACCAGAAGACACAGGACAACAGCCAGACTACATCCACACGTGCGAGAGCCCAGCGCCTGGTGAAAGGGGTAAGATACAAGCTGCAGCCCGGCTGGACCCGAGACCCCTCAGCCCAGCTCCTGGCAGGAGGAGAGGACTCGGAGCAGGGAGGGAGAGGGAGCACAGGACTGCTAAACACCCAGCCCTAGCCATCTGCAACAGAGCGCAGACACAGTGCATGCGTGGAGGGCTGGAAACTAGGGAAACAGGACAGCAAGACCTCTGAGGGGGTCCCAAAGCCAATGCGCCTGTGACAAAGAAAAGCGATGCTTTTTGAAAGTCTTAAAGGGACAGAGATGCCACAGCTGGATGGAAATATACCAGGTCACAGCCCAGCAGCAGGAAATTCCAGGGAACTCCGAGTGCACTAACCCCATGGACAAGAGCTCAGAGACCCCTCACAGAGGTAAACAGCAAAACAACCCCACGTCCGTTTCCCCTCTGGGGCCCTGCCATAGCAGATTAGCAGCCTGAGACTGCCATGCCCTAAGTAAGAGAGCTTCCTCCATACTGGCCGGGCAACATACAGAGACCCATTGTACACGCAATTGCCCAACACAGGCCAAGAGGGGTCACAGTTGTCCAGGAAAGAAAGGCCAGAAGCCAACCAGAAAGCTGATAGATGCGTCAATAGCACTCCACTGCACCTATCAAAATGAAAAGTCAAAAAAATTTGATCCAGACAGGAATAACGCAGACAGCTTCGGCATCTGCTACATATTCCCCTGAGAAGGAACCTGGGGAGATAGATTGAACCAGTCTTCCTGAAAAAGAATTCAAAACAAAAGTCATAACCATGCTGATGGACTTGCAGAGAAATATGCAAGAAATAAGGAAGGAGAATACAGAAATAAAACAAACTCTGGAAGGACTTCAAAACAGAATGGACAAGATGCAAGAGACCATTAATGGACTAGAAAACAGAGAACAAGAATGCAGAGAAGCTGATGCAGAGAGAGATAAAAGGATCTCCAGGAATGAAAGAATTCTAAGAGAGCTAAGTGACCAATCAAAATGGAACAATATCCACATTATAGGGGTACCAGAAGAAGAATAGAGAGACAAAGGGATAGAAAGTGTCTTTGAAGAAATAATTGCTGAAAACTTCCCCAAACTAGGGGAGGAAATGGCCTCTCAGACCACAGAGGTACACAGAACTCCCATGACCAGGGATCCAAGGAGGGCAACACCAAGACACATAATAATTAAAATGGCAAAGATCAAAGACAAGGACAGAGTATTAAAGGCAGCCAGAGAGAGAAAAAAGGTTACCTACAAAGGAAAACCCATCAGGCTATCATCAGACTTCTCAACAGAAACCCTACAGGCCAGAAGAGAATGGCATGATATACTTAATGCAATCAAACAGAAGGGCCTTGAACCAAGAATACTGTATCCAGCACGAATATCATTTAAATATGAAGGAGGGATTAAACAATTCCCAGACAAACAAAAGTTGAGGGAATTTGCCTCCCACAAACCACCTCTACAGGGCATCCTACAGGGACTGCTCTAGATGGGAGCATTCCTAAAAAGAGCACAGAACAAAACACCCAACATATGAAGAAGGGAGGAGGAGGAATAAGAAGGGAGAGAAATAAAGAGTCATCAGACCGCGTTTATAATAGCTAAACAAGTGAGTTAAGCTAGACAGTAAGATAGTAAAGAAGCTAACCCTGAACCTTTGGTAACCAAAACTTAAAGCCTGCAATGGCAATAAGTTCATACGTTTCAATAATCACCCTAAATGTAAATGGACTGAAAGCACCAATCAAAAGACACAGAGTAATAGAATGGATAAAAAAGCAAGATGCATCCATATGCTGCTTACAAGACACTCACCTCAAACCCAAAGACATGCGCAGACTTAAAGTCAAGGGATGGAAAAAGATATTTCATGCAAACAAAAGAGAGAAAAAGGCAGGTGTTGCAATAATGGTATCAAACAAAACAGACTTCAAAATTAAGAAAGTAACAAAAGATAAAGGAGGACATTACATAATGATAAAGGGCTCAGTCCAACAAGAGGATATAACCATTAAAAATATATCTGCACCCAATAGAGGAGCACCAACATATGTGAAACAAATACTAACAGAACTAAAGGAGGAAATAGAATGCAATGCATTCATTCTGGGAGACTTCAACACACCACTCACTTCAAAGGACAGATCCACCAGACAGAAAATAAGTAAGGACACAAAGGCACTGAACAACACACTGGAACAGATGGAACTAATAGACATCTACAGAACTCTACAAACAAAAGCAACAGTATACACATTCTTCTCAAGTGCATATGGAACATTCTCCAAAACAGACCACATACGAGGCCACAAAAAGAGCCTCAGTAATTTCAAAAAGATTGAAATCCTACCAACCAACTTTTCAGGCCACTAAGGCATAAAACTAGAAATAAACTGTACAAAGAAATCAAAAAGGCTCACAAACACATGAAGGCTAAACAACACGCTCCTAAATAATCAATGGATCAATGACCAAATCAAAATGGAGATCCAGCAATATATGGAAACAAATGACAACAACAACACAAAGCCCCAACTACTGTGGGATACAGAAAAAGCAGGCTTAAGAGGAAAGTATATAGCAATCCAAGCATATTTAAAGAAGGAAGAACAATACCAAATGAATGATCTAATGCCACAATTATCGAAACTGGAAAAAGAAGGACAAATGAGGCCTAAGGTCAGCAGAAGGAGGGACATAATAAAGATCAGAGAAGAAATAAATAAAATTGAGAAGAATAAAACAATAGAAAAAATCAATGAAACCAAGAGCTGGTTCTTCAAGAAAAAAAAATAAAATAGATAGGCCTCTAGCCAGACTTATTAAGAGGAAAAGAGAGTCAACACAAATCAACAGAATCAGAAATGAGAAAGGAAAAATCACGACGGACCCCGCAGAAATACAAAGAATTATTAGAGACTACTATGAAAACCTATATGCTAACAAGCTGGGAAACCTAGGAGAAATGGACAACTTCCTAGAAAAATACAACCTTCCAAGACTGACCCAGAAAGAAACAGCAAATCTAAACAGACCAATTACCAGCAACAAAATTGAAGCAGTAGTCAAAAAACTACCAAAGAACAAAAACCCGGGACCAGATGGATTTACCTCGGAATTTTATCAGACATACAGAGAAGACATAATACCCATTCTCCTTAAAGTTTTCCAAAAAATAGAACAGGAGGGAATACTCCCAAACTCTTTCTATGAAGCCAACGTCACGCTAATACCAAAACCAGGCAAAGACCCCAAAAAAAAAGAAAACTACAGACCAATATCCCTGATGAACGTAGATGCAAAAATACTCAACAAAATATTAGCAAACCGAAAACAAAAATACTTCAAAAGGACTGTACACCATGACCAAGTGGGATTCATCCCAGGGATGCAAGGATGGTACAACATTCGAAAATCCATCAACATCATCCACCACATCAACAAAAAGAAAGACAAAAACCACATGATCATCTCCATAGATGCTGAAAAAGCATTCGATAAAATTCAATATCCATTCATGATAAAAACTGTCAAAAAAATGGGTATAGAGGGCAAGTACCTCAACATAATAAAGGCCATATATGATAAACCCACAGCCAACATCATAATGAACAACAAAAAGCTGAAAGCTTTTCCTCTGAGATCGGGAACAAGACAGGGATGACCACTCTCCCCACTGTTATTTACTGGAGGTCCTAGCCATGGAAATTAGACAAAACAAAGAAACACAAGGAATCCAGATTATTAAAGAAGAAGTTAAACTGTCACTATTTGCAGATGACATGATATTGTACATAAAAAACCCTAAGGACTCCACTCCGAAACTACTAGAGCTAATATCGGAATTCAGCAAAGTTGCAGGATACAGAATTAACACACATAAATCTGTGGCTTTCCTATACACTAACAATAAACTAATAGAAAAAGAAGTCAGGAAGACAATTCCATTCACAATAGCATCAAAAGGAATAAAATACCTAGGAATAAACCTAACCAAGGAAGTGAAAGACCTATGCCCTGAAAACTATAAGACACTCTTAAGAGAAATTAAAGAAGTCACTAACAAATAGAAACTCATCCCATGCTCTTGGCTAGGAAGAATTAATATCGTCAAAATGGCCATCCTGCCCAAAGCAATATACAGATTCGATGCAATCCTTATCAAATTACCAACAGCTTTCTTCAATGAACTGGAATAAATAGTTCAAAAATTCATATGGAAACACCAAAGACCCCGAATAGCTAAAGCAATCCTGAGAAGGAAGAATAAAGTGGGGGTGATCTCACTCCCCAACTTCAAGCTCTACTACAAAGCCACAGTAATCAAGACAATTTGGTACTGGCACAAGAACAGAGCCACAGACCAATGGAACAGAATAGAGACTCCAAACATTAACCCAAACATATATGGTCAACTAATATTCGATAAAGGGGCCATGGACATACAATGGGGAAATGACAGTCTCTTCAACATATGGTGCTGGCAGAACTGGACAGCTACATGTAAGAGAATGAAACTGGATCACTGTCTAACCCCATACACAAAAGTAAATTTGAAATGGATCAAAGACTTGAATGTAAGTCATGAAAGCATAAAACTCTTAGTAAAAAACATAAGCAAAAACCTCTTAGACATAAACATAAGTGACCTCTTCATGAACATATCTCCCCAAGCAAGGGAAACAAATGCAAAAATGAACAAATGGGACTATATCAAGCTGATTAGCTTCTGTACAGCAAAGGACACCATCAATAGAACAAAAAGGTATCCTACAGTATGGGAGAATATATTCGAAAATGACAGATCCGATAAAGGGTTGACATCCAAAATATATAAAGAGCTCACACACCTCAACAAACAAAAAGCAAATAATCCAATTAAAAAATGGACAGAGGAGCTGAATAGACAGTTCTCTAAAGAAGAAATTCAGATGGCCAACAGACACATGAAAAGATGCTCCACATCGCTTGTCATCAGAGAAATGCAAATTAAAACCACAATGAGATATCATCTCACACCAGTAAGGATGGCTACCATCCAAAAGCCGAACAACAACAAATGTTGGCGAGGTTGTGGAGAAAGGGGAACCCTCCTACACTGCTGGTGGGAATGTAAATTAGTTCAACCATTATGGAAAGCAGTATGGAGGTTCCTCAAATGCTCAAAATAGAAATACCATTTGACCCAGGAATTCCACTTCTAGGAATTTACCCTAAGAATGCAGCAGCCCAGTTTGAAAAAGACAGATGCACCCCTATGTTTATCGCTGCACTATTTACAATAGCCAAGATATGGAAGCAACCTAAATGTCCATCAGTAGATGATTGGATAAAGATGTGGTACATACACATAATGGAATATTACGCAGCCCTAAGAAAAAAACAAATCCTACCATTCACAACAACATGGATGGAGGTAGAGGGTATTATGCTCAGTGAAATAAGCCAGGCGGAGAAAGACAAGTACCAAATGATCTCACTCATATGTGGAGTATAAGAACAAAAGAAAACTGAAGGAACAAAACAGCAGCAGAAGCACAGAACCCAAGAATGGACTAATAGTTACCAAAGGGAAAGGGACTGGGGAGGACAGGGGGGAAGGGAGGAATAAGGGCGGGAAGAAAAGAAAGGGAGCATTACGATTAGCATGTATAGTGTTGGGGGGGCACAGGGAGGGCAGTGCAACACAGAGAAGACAAGTAGTGATTCTACAGCATCTTACTATGTTGAAGGACAGAGACTGTGAACTTGGTGACAAGTAGTGATTTTACAGCATCTTACTATGATGATGCACAGTGACTGTGAACGGGGATTTGGGGGGGACTTGGTGAAGGGAGGAGCCTAGTAAACATAATGTCCTTCATGTAATTGTAGATTAATGATACCAAAAGAAAAAAAAGAAAATACAGATTTTTTTCACCATATTTTTTAAGTTTCTGAAATATTTAAATGATGGAATTTTAGAGCAAGAAAAGCACACATTATTTGTATGGCACATATTTTTTAAGTGCTTTCACATAGTAGATCCTTCTAAAAACCTATTGAGGGTATATGTCCAATAATAGAACTTTCATTTATAGATGAGGAATCTCAAGTTCTAAAAAGTTACTAATTTATCCAAACACAGAGCTTCTTAGTTAGTAACCATAAATCAGGCCTTCTAGTTCCAAATCCAGGACAGTTTTGAATACATCATGCAAATATGGTTATTTATCCACCACCTAAAAATTTTTCCTATTATGAACTTTAAACAAGAATTCAATTAAAAAGTACACTTTAACATACACAATGTTATGTGCCAATTATATCTCAATAAATCTAGGGGGGAAAAGAATTCCATTTTACTCCGAAGACTATTCCATCCTACACACACATAAACATTTAGCATATTTAACAGATACCCACAGTTTCATAGCTACTAGTGTAAGAGCCAATACTTAGGTACACATATTATTTCTACAAGTTTTAAGGAGGGCAGAGAGGTGGTTGCTAATTATAATGAGAAAAAACTAAAATATACTAAGGTTTTGGTGCCAGAAAAGATTCTCCAAAATCAGGGGACCATTTATTCATAAAAAGTCATAATAATGGACTGGCAAAAAGATCCCATCTAGAGAAAAAAACTGTAAGTCATTCAAAACATGAACTCATAAGACAGATCTGCTTGACAGATAACATATAAAGAACTTATTTTAAAAAGGAACAAGATAAAGGAATGGAAGAATCAAACATGGTCAAAAAAGAATACATAGTATTGTCATCATTGTTATTACTATTCCTACTATGTTTACATACTTAATATCATTAAAAGCCCGTTTCTGTGCTCAACAACAAAAAACAGGGAGGAAGGAATGTGAAAGAAGTAATGGCTGTCACTTTTATATGCTACAGAGTGATCAAAAATAAAAAAGAAATGGATTTAGGGCTGAGATATATCACTGGTGCCATTAAAGAGAGCAGCTGAAATCAACAGTAGAGGGAGAATCAAGACTGTAGGATGGGATCATGGATGTACAATCTTATGAAGATTTCACATGAGCAACACTGTGGTTTCTCCATCACCCATATTATCAAGACCCCCCGACATTCCCCATTATAGTCACTGTCCATCAACGTAGAAAGATGCTATAGAGTCACTACTTGTCTTCTCTGTGCTATACTGCCTTCCCTGTGACCCCCCTACATTATGTGTGCTAACCATAATACCCCTTAATTCCTTTCTCCCTCCCTTCCCAACCACCCTCCCAAACCCCTTTCCCTTTAGTAACTACTAGTCCATTATTGGGTTCTGTAAGCCTGATGCTGTTTTGTTCCTTCATTTTTTGCTTCGGTATTATACTCCACAGATGAGTGAAATTATTTGGTATTTGTCTTCCTCCACCTGGCTTATTTCACTGAACACAATACCCTCTAGATCCATCCATGTTGTTGCAAATGGTAGGATTTGTTTTCTTCTTATGGCTGAATAATATTCCACTGTGCCTATGTACTACCTCTTCTTTATCCATTCACCTACTGATAGACACTTAGGTTGCTTTCATATCTTGGCTATTGTAAATAGTGCTTGTGATAAACATAGGGGTGCATATGTCTTTTTGAATCTGTGGTCTTGTTTTCTTAGGGTAAATTCTTAGGAGTGGAATTCCTGGGTCAAATAATATTTCTATTTTTATCTTTTTATGGAACTTCCAAATTGCTATCCCAATGGTTGACCTAATTTACATTCCCACCAACAGTGTAGGAGGGTTTCCCTTTCTCCACATCCTTGCCAGCATTTGTTGTTCTTTGTCTTTTGGATATTGGCCATCCTAACTGGTGTGAGGTGATAACTCATTGTGGTTTTAATTTGCATTTCGCCGATGATTAACGATGTGGAGCATCTTTTCATGTGCCTGTTGGTTATTTTGTTTTCTATGGGTATATTCCCAGAAATGGCATTACTGGGTATTTCTACTTTCAGTTTTTTGAGAAATATTCATACTGCTTTCAATAGTGACTGCACCAATTTGCAATCACACAAATAGTGTACAATGGTTCCCTTTTCTCCACATCTTCACCAGCATTTGTTATTTCTTGTCTTGTTAGTATTAGCCATTTGACTGATGTGAGGTGTATCTCACTGTGGTTTTGATTTGCATTTCCCTGATGATTAATGATGCTCTCTTTTCATGTGCTTGTTGACCATATATGTCTTCTTTGGAAACATGTCTATTCAGGTTCTCTGCCCACTTTTTAATCAGATTGCACCTCGTTGGTATAATTTATTCCTAGGTATTATATTCTTTTTGATTTAATTGTTGATGGGATTGACCTCTTAATTTCTCTATTAGTTCATTATTTATATATAGAAACACAAAATATTTCTTTATATTGATTTTGTATCCTGTGACTTTATTAAGTTCATTTATTAACTCTAGCAGTTTTTTGGTGGAGTCTTTAGGGATTTCTATATATATATAGAATCACGTTATCTGCAAATGATGACAATTTTATTTCTTCACTACGAATCTGGACACTTTTTATTTCTTTTTCTGATTTCAATGCCTAGGACTTCAGTACTATGTTGACTAAAAGTGGGGAGAGTAGTCATCCTTGTCTTTCCTTACCTTAAAGGAAAAGCATTCAGCATTTTACCATTGAGTATAATGTTAGCTGTGGGTATATTATATATGGCCTTTATTATGTTGAGGTATGTTCCCTCTATACTCACTTTGTTTAGTATTATCATGAATGGATGTTGAATTCTATCCAATACTTTTTTTTTGTAGATAATTATTTTTTATTGAAGGGTAGTTGACACACAGTATTACATTAGCTTCAGGTGTACAACACAGTGATTCAACAATTATATACATGATAATTCTAGGTACCAACTATCACAATACCAAGTTGTTACAATATTTTGACTATATTCCTTATGCTATACATTACATCCCGGTTACTTATTTATTTTACCATTGGAAGTCTGTCCTTTTTTTTTTTTTCTTTTTTTTTTTTTTGTGAGGTCATCTCTCATATTTATTGATCAAATGGTTGTTAACAACAATAAAATTCTGTATAGGGGAGTCAATGCTCAATGCACAATCATTAATCCACCCCAAGGCTAATGATCATCAGTCTCCCATCTTCTGAAGCATAACTAACAAGTTCTTACAAGGAGAACAAATTCTTACATAGTGAATAAGTTACATGGTGAACAGTACAAGGGCAGTCATCACAGAAACTTTTGGTTTTGTCATGCATTATGAACTATAAACAGTCATTTCAAATACGAATATTCATTTGATTTTTATACTTGATTTATATGTGGATACCACATTTCTCTCTTTATTATTAATATTTTTAATAAAATGCTGAAGTGGTAGGTAGGTAAAAGATAAAGGTAGAAAACATACTTTAGTGTTGTAAGAGACCAAATATAGATGATCAGGTGTGTGCCTGTAGACTATGTGTTAATCCAAGCTAGACAAGGGCAATAAAACATCCACGTATGCAGAAGATTTCTCTCAGAACAGGGGGGGTGAGGTTCTAAGCCTCACCTCTGTTGATCCCAAATTTCTCACCTGATGGCCCCCCTGTGACTGTGCCTGTCTTAGGTTGTTCCTCCCTTGAGGAATCTTACCCGTCTCTGGCTAACCATTCATCTTCCGGGGCCATACAGGGAAATGTAGAGTTGGTAAGTGAGAGAGAAGCCTTACTGTTTGAAAAAGTTAGCTTTTTACTTCTTTGCATATTTATGCCCTGTGGCTTCTATGCCCAGCATTTGTCTTGAGGTATGTTTACCACTTGGAAGAACTATGATACTCGGTAAATTCGATATGAGGCACGAATTCTATTTAAGGGCTGTAATTAGGAAGGAAGAAGAAAAGCTATAGAAGTAGCAGGCGGAAGAAAACATGGGAAGATTGATTATTTCTTTGACATATCTTCTTGTAGAATAACTTCAGCATGTATAGGTTTTAAACTACTAATTAAATTTCGCACACTCATTAACATAATAGGAGTACAGTTACATAACCAAAGCATACCTGTAACTACCAGCCATCTCCAGTGAAACCAAGAAAACCAGTTAGGCACCTTAGGCATTTGTGAAAACTTATCTATGATATGGTGGATATTGTCCAACTGAACTTGAACAGTCTGAGAGAAATCAGACAAATTAAACCAACCCATTCCTGGGGACTGTTCACATCCCATATGTTCTTTTAACAGTAAATAGTCTGTAGTTGTAAGATTTTGGACTGCTATAATTTGCACTTCTCCTAATTCTTGGTTGAGTTCCAACAGTATCGATCAGGTCAAATTTGTTGTTTTATTGTATGCAAAGGTCAGCTTAGATATCTCCTTCTTCATTCCCATGGCAAGTCCAGGAACTGGTGGGATGGGTGCATCTACACCTGTAGCAGTGCGTGGATCTCTGTTGGGGTTTTTTGATGATCATCTGCTGGCATGAGTCTTCCCGAGAGTGCTGATGTAGGAAGTTCTTTTTCATATCGTATCTTAGTTCATTTTCGGGGTAGCCAAATTAGGCTTTGATCCTCCGTATAAACACAAACAGACCCTTTGCCTACACTTTTATATACCCTTTATACCATTCTGTAGAACTCATTGGAGGTCACCACACAGGAACTTCCTTTTTTTGTTGTTGTTCTTATCATTAATCAATACTTACATGATGAATATTATGTTTACTAGGCTCTCCCCTATACCAGGTCCCCCCTGTAAACCCCTTTATAGTCACTGTCCATCAGTATAACAAAATGTTGTAGAATCACTACTTGTCTTCTCTGTGTTGTACAGCCCTCCCTTTTCCCCCACACGCCCATGCATGCTAAACTTAATACCCCCCTTCTTCTTCCCTCCCTTATCCCTCCCTACCCACCCATCCTCCCCAGTCCCTTTCCCTTTGGTACCTCAGTCCATTCATGAGTTCTGTGATTCTGCTGCTGTTTTGTTCCTTCAGTTTTTCCTTTGTTCTTATATTCCACAGATGGGTGAAATCCTTTGGTATTTCTCTTTCTCCGCTTGGCTTGTATCACTGAGCATAATACCCTCCAGCTCCATCCATGTTGCTGCAAATGGTAGGATTTGCCCTTTTCTTATGGCTGAGTAGTATTCCATTGTGTATATGTACCACATCTTCTTTATCCATTCATCTACTGATGGACATTTAGGTTGCTTCCAATTCTTGGCTATTGTAAATAGTGCTGCAATAAACATAGGGGTGCATTGTTCTTTCTCAAACTTGATTGCTGCATTCTTAGGATAAATTCTTAGGAGTGCAATTCCTGGGTCAAATGGCAAGTCTGTTCTGAGCATTTTGATATACCTCCATACTGCTTTCCACAATGGTTGAACTAATTTACATTCCCCACCAGCAGTGTAGGAGGGTTCCCCTTTCTCCACAGCCTCGCCAACATTTGTTGTTGTTTGTCTTTTGGATGGCAACTATCCTTACTGGTGTGAGGTGATATCTCATTGTAGTTTTAATTTGCATTTTTCTGATAATTAGCGATGTGGAGCATCTTTTCATGTGTCTGTTGGCCATCTGTATTTCTTTTTTTGGAGAACTGTCTGTTCAGTTCCTCTGCCCATTTTTTATTGGGTTATTTGTTTTTTGTTTGTTGAGGTGTGTGAGCTCTTTATATATTCTGGACGTCAAGCCTTTATCGGATCCGACATTTTCAAATATATTCTCCCATACTGTAGGGTTCCTTTTTGTTCTATTGATGGTGTCTTTTGCTGTACAGAAGCTTTTCAGCTTGATATAGTCCCACTTGTTCATTTCTGCTGTTGTTTTCCTTGCCCGTGGAAATATGTTCAAAAAGGGGTCACTCATGTTTATGTCTAGGAGGTTTTTGCCTATGTTTTTCTCCAAGAGTTTAATGGTTTCTTGACTTACATTCAGGTCTTCGATTCATTTTGAGTCTACTTTTGTATATGGGGTTAGACAACGGTCCAGTATCATTCTCCTACATGTAGCTGTCCAGTTTTGCTAGCACCATCTGTTGAAGAGACTGTCATTTCGGCATTGTATGTCCAAGGCTCCTTTATCAAATATTACTTGACCGTATATGTCTGGGTTAATGTCTGGATTCTCTAGTCTGTTCCATTGGTCTGTGGCTCTGTTCTTGTGCCAGTACCAAATTGTCTTGATTACTATGGCTTTATAGTAGAGCTTGAAGTTGGGGAGTGAGATCCCCCCTACTTTATTCTTCTTTCTCAGGATTGCTTTGGCTATTCAGGGTCTTTGGTGTTTCCATATGAATTTATGAATAATTTGCTCCAGTTCATTGAAGAATGTTGCTGGTAGTTTCATAGGGATTGCATCAAATCTGTATATTGCTTTGGGCAGGATGGCTATTTTGATGATATTAATTCTTCCAAGCCACGAGCATGGGATGAGTTTCCATCTGTTAGTGTCCCCTTTAATTTCTCTTAAGAGTGACTTGCAGTTTTCAGAGTATAAGTCTTTCACTTCTTTAGTTAGGTTTATTCCTAGGTATTTTTTTTTTTTGATGCAATTGTGAATGGAGTTGTTTTCCTGATTTCTCTTTCTGTTGGTTCATTGTTAGTGTATAGGAAAGCCACAGATTTCTGTGTGTTGATTTTGTATCCTGCAACTTTGCCATATTCTGATATCAGCTCTAGTAGTTTTGGGGTGGAGTCTTTAGGGTTTTTTTATGTACAGTATCATGTCATCTGCAAATAGTGACAGTTTAACTTCTTCTTTACCAATCTGGATTTCTTGTGTTTCTTTGTTTTGTCTGATTGCCATGGCTAGGACCTCCAGTACTATGTTAAATATCAGTGGGGAGAGTGGGCATCCTTGTATACTTCCCGATCTCAGAGGAAATGCTTTCAGCTTCTCGCTGTTCAATATAATGTTGGCTGTGGGTTTATCATAGATAGCCTTTATTATGTTGAGGTACTTGCCCTCTATTCCCATTTTGCTGAGAGTTTTTATCATGAATGGATGTTGAACTTTGTCAAATGCTTTTTCACCATCTATGGAGATGATCATGTGGTTTTTGTCTTTCTTTTTTTGATGTGGTGGATGATGTCGATGGACTTTCCAATGTTGTACCATCCTTGCATCCCTGGGATGAATCCCACTTGGTCATGGTGCACGATCTTTTGAAGTATTTTTGAATTCGGTTTGCAAATATTTTGTTGAGTATTTTTGCATCTACATTCATTAGGGTTATTGATCTGTAGTTTTCTTTTTTGTTGGGGTCTTTCCCTGGTTTTGATAGTAGGGTGATGTTAGCTTCATAGAATGAGTTTGGGAGTATCCCCTCCTCTTCTATTTTTTGGAAAACTTTAAGGAGAATGGGTATTATGTCTTCCCTGTATGTCTGATAAAATTCTGAGGTAAATCCAACTGGCCCGGGTGTTTTGTTCTTTGGTAGTTTTTGATTACCGCTTCAATTTCGTTGCTGGTAATTGGTCTGTTTAGATTTTCTGTTTCTTTCTGGGTCAGTCTTGGAAGGTTGTATTTTTTAGGAAGTTGTCCATTTCTCCTAGGTTTCCCAGCTTGGTAGCATATAGGTTTTCATAGTAGTCTCTAATAATTCTTTGTATTTCTGTGGGGTCTGTCGTGATTTTTCCTTTCTCATTTCTGATACTGTTGATTTGTGTTGACTCTCTTTTCCTCTTAATAAGTCTGTCTAGAGGCTTATCTATTTTGTTTATTTTCTTGAAGAACCAGCTCTTGGTTTCATTGATTTTTGCTATTTTTTTATTCTTCTCAATTTTATTTATTTCTTCTCTGATCTTTATTATGTCCCTCCTTCTGCTGACCTTAGGCCTCATCTCTTCTTCTTTTTCCAATTTCGATAATTGTGACATTAGACCATTCATTTGGGATTGCTCTTCCTTTTTTAAATATGCTTGGATTGCTATATACTTTCCTCTTAAGACTGCTTTTGCTGTGTCCCACAGAAGTTAAGGCTTAGTGTTGTTGTTGTCGTTTGTTTCCATATATTGCTGGATCTCCATTTTGATTTGATCATTGATCCATTGATTATTTAGGAGGGTGTTGTTAAGCCTCCATGTGTTTGTGAGCCTTTTTGCTTTCTTTGTACTGTTTATTTCTAGTTTTATGCCTTTGTGGCCTGAAAAGTTGGTTGGTAGGATTTCAATCTTTTCGAAATTACTGAGGCTCTTTTTGTGGCCTTGTATGTGGTCTATTCTGAAGACTGTTCCATGTGCACTTGAGAAGAATGTGTATCCTGTTGCTTTTGGATGTAGAGTTCTGTAGATGTCTATTAGGTCCATCTGTTCTAGTGTGTTGTTCAGTGCCTCTGTGTCCTTACTTATTTTCTGTCTGGTGGATCTGTCCTTTTGAGTGAGTGGTGTGTTGAAGTCTCCTAGAATGAATGCATTGCATTCTATTTCCTCCTTTTGTTCTGTTAGTATTTGTTTCAGGTATGTTGGTGCTCCTCTACTGGGTGCAGATATATTTAGAATGCTTATATCCTTTTGTTGGACTGAGCCCTTTATCATTATGTAATGTCCTTCTTTGTCTTTTGTTACTTTCTTTATTTTGAAGTCTGTTTTGTCTGATACCATTATTGCAACACCTGCTTTTTTCTCTCTGTTGTTTGCATGAAATATATTTTTCCATCCCTTGACTTTAAGTCTGTGCATGTCTTTGGGTTTGAGGTGAGTCTCTTGTAAGCAGCATATGGATGCATCTTGCTTTTTTATCCATTCTATTACTCTGTGTCTTTTGATTGGTGCATTCAGTCCATTTACATTTAGGGTGATTATTGAAACGTATGAACTTATTGCCATTGCAGGCTTTAAGTTTTGGTTACCAAAGGTTCAGGGTTAGCTTCTTTACTATCTTACTGTCTAGCTTAACTCACTTGTTTAGCTATTATAAACGCGGTCTGATGACTCTTTATTTCTCTCCCTTCTTATTCCTCCTCCTCCCTTCTTCATATGTTGGGTGTTTTGTTCTGTGCTCTTTTTAGGAGTGCTCCCATCTAGAGCAGTCCCTGTAGGATGCCCTGTAGAGGTGGTTTGTGGGAGGCAAATTCCCTCAACTTTTGTTTGTCTGGGAATTGTTTAATCCCTCCTTCATATTTAAATGATATTCGTGCTGGATACAGTAGTCTTGGTTCGAGGCCCTTCTGTTTCATTGCATTAAATATATCATGCCATTCTCTTCTGGCCTGTAGGGTTTCTGTTGAGAAGTCTGATGATAGCCTGATGGGTTTTCCTTTGTAGGTAACCTTTTTTCTCTCTCTGGCTGCCTTTAATACTCTGTCCTTGTCTTTGATCTTTGCCATTTTAATTATTATGTGTCTTGGTGTTGCCCTCCTTGGATCCCTGGTCATGGGAGTTCTGTGTACCTCTGTGGTCTGAGAGGCCATTTTTTCCCCTCGTTTGGATAAGTTTTTGGCAATTATTTCTTCAAAGAAACTTTCTATCCCTTTTTCTCTCTCTTCTTCTTCTGGTACCCCTGTAATGCGGATATTGTTCCGTTTTGATTGGTCACTCAGCTCTCTTAAAATTCTTTCATTCCTGGAGATCCTTTTATCTCTCTCTGCATCAGCTTCTCTGCATTCCTGTTCTGTTTTCTAGTTCATTAATGGTCTCTTGCATCTCGTCCATTCTGTTTTGAAGTCCTTCCAGTGCTTGTTTTATTTCTGTATTCTCCTTCCTTAGTTCTTGCATATTTCTCTGCAAGTCCATCAGCATGGTTATGACTTTTGTTTTGAATTCTTTTTCAGGAAGACTGGTTCAATCTATCTCCCCAGGTTCCTTCTCAGGGGAAGATGTAGCAGATGCCGAAGCTGTCTGGGTCAGTCTTGTCTGGATCATATTTTTTTGCCTTTTCATGTTGACAGATGTTATTGACTGTCAGCTGGGAGGGCCAAAACTTTCACTTTCTACTGGCCTTTCTTTACTGGATCAACTGCGACGCCTAGTGGCTTGTGTTGGGTAATTGCGTGTAGGCTGGGTCTTTGTGTCTTGCCCTGCCAATATGGATGGATCTCCCTTTCTGTGGGCGGGGTTTGCCTTAGACTATTTCTCTGCTCTCGCAGCGCCCAGAGGGGTAATGGACAGCGGGGCTGTTTGGTTGTTTACCTCCGTGAGGGTTCTCAGAACTGTTTCCCAGGCTGTTAGTGCGCCCGGTTTTCCCTGTAATTTCCAGCCACTGGGCTGTGGCCTGTGTTGTTTCCGTCTAGCTGTTAAGTCCCTGTCCCTTTAAGACTTTCCAAAAGCACTCACTTTTCTTTGTCACAGGGGCATCAGCTTAGGAACCCGCTCAGAGGTCTTGCTGCCTTATTTCCCTAGTTTCCAGCCCTCCAGGCATGCACTGTGTCTGTGCTCTGATGCCGGTGGCTGGGGCTGGGTGTTTAGCAGTCCTGGGCTCCCTCTCCCTCCTGCCAGGAGCTGGGGGAAGGTGTGCTCGGGTCCCGCCAGGCCAGGGGTTGTATCTTACCCCTTTCACCAGGCGCTGGGCTCTCGCACATGTGGATGTAGTCTGGCTGTTGTCCTGTGTCTTCTGGTCTCTCTTTTAGGATTAGTTGCATTTGTTGTATTTTCAAAAAATATATATGTTTTTGGAAGGAGATTCCCACTGTCCTACTCACGCCGCCATGTTGGCTCCGCCCCCTCTATCCAATACTTTTTAAGCATCCACTGAAATGACCATATGCTTTTCTCCTTCCTTTTCTTAATATGGTGTATTACACTGATTGATTTGCAGATGTTGAACCATCTTGCATCCCTGGAATAAATCCCACTTGGTCATGGGGAATGATCTTCTTAATGTATTGTTTAATTCAGTTTGCTAATATTTTGTTGAGGATTTTGCACCTATGTTAACCAGGAATATTGATCTTTTGTTTTCTTTTTTCATAGTGTCTTTGTCACTGGTATCAAGATGATGTTGGCATCATAGAATGAATTTAGAAGCTTACCTTCCTCTTCAATTTTTTGGAATAGTTTGAAAAGGATAAGTATTATCTCTTCCTTAGATGTTTGATAGAATTCTCCTCTAAAGCCATTTGGTCCTGGAGTTTTGTCTGTTGGGAGTTACTTTTATAATTACCATTTCAATTTCATTACTAGTACTCAGTGTGTTCAGATTTTCTATTTCTTCCTTTTTTAGTCTTGGAGATTGCAGGTTTCTAGGAATTTTTCCATTTCTTCCCTCTTGTCCAATATGTTGGCATATAATTTTTCATAGTAATCTCTTAAATTCTTTGTATTTCCGTGGTGTCAGTTGTAACCTCTTTCATTTCTGAGTGTGTCTTTTTCTTAATGAGTCTAGCTAAAAGTTTATCATTTTTGTTTATCTTTTCAAAGAATAAGCTCTTAGATGCATTGTTCATTTTTACTCTTTGTTAGTTTCCATTTCACTTATTTCTGCTCTGATATTTATTATTTCCTTCCTTCTACTAACTTTGGGCTTTGTCCTTCTTTCTCTAGTTTGTTTAGACTAAGATTGTTTGAGTTTTTTTTCCTTGACGTAGGCCTGTACTGCTACAAACTTCCCTCTAGAACTGCTTTTGCTGCATCCCAAAAGATTTTTGCATTGTTATGTTTCTAATTTCACTATTCTCCAAGTTTTTTATTATCAGGTAATTGCTTAACTGTTTCATTTAATTATTTTTCTAAAGTTTTGTCATGTTTTTTTGTTTCAAGCATATTCCTGTGTCTCCTCATTTTGTTTGACTTTCTATATTTGTTTCTATAGGTTTGGTGAAAGGTATACCTCTTCTCTTAAAGTCATGGCTTTGTGTAGGATTATCACCTTGGTAAAGCTGCATGCCTGGTGGATCTGGCTAGCTGGCTTCAGTCTGGGTGGCATGGCCTGGAGTTTCATGGTGCTAGGGCTCCCAGGGTGTGGACTAGTGTTCTCCTGTGTCATTGGCAGCCAGGGCTAGACTAGCAGGACAGCAGCTTGTAGGGGCATATTACCAGGAACTCCATGGTGGGTACAGGTAGGGCCTTCTGGTGGGGCAACTGTGGGCAGTGGGGCATTGTCCAGGGCTCATCCAGTTGGGCTTCAGCTAGGGCCATGCTAATGGAGCAGCAGAGGGTTGATGGGTACAGTCCAGAGGTCTCCAATATTGGCCCTGGGCCCAGGCTATGCAAAGGAAGTGGCCAGGTTAAGGCATATGGGTAGAGTGAATCCACATGAGTATCCTACTAGTGCCACCCAGGTTGGACTGCTGGATCTCTGATGGTTATATTTGGTGTGTGGCAGAGTCCAAGAGCCTGCCTCCACCTGTCAGGACCTAGTATTTTCTCCCTGTCCCTGCTCCTGTACACATTATCAATGTGCATGAAGAACATAAACAACAGTGCTCACTCTGCTCCCATCTGCATTAGCAGTGTGCAGGAGGAACATAAACCAATAGAGCCTACCCTGCTCCCATCCATGCTAGCACTGTCTAGGGGGAATAAAAACAATGACATTCACCAGCATCTCCACTCCCAGAGAGAGTTCCAGCAATTCCCTGCCATATGGCAAGTGCTTTAGTTCTGAAAATGAGCCTCCTTCAATCAAAGTCACAGTCAGTTTTCAACTATCCAACTCACAGCTTTTTGTCTGTGCCCCAGGGCAGGCAATTCTGTGCTCTGGTAGCCCTACCATTTAAATTTAGAAATCATATTTGCCACAGAGAATTGCAGTTGTTCACTTAAGTTATAATAAAATGTGTTTGGTATTAGAGGTAGAATTTGTTCAGTAAAGCTATGAAACTACTCATGACTCCTGTATCAGTAACCCCATCACCACTAAGTTTTACATATGTTCTTACTAGTCAAAAACTTCAATCCCTGAGTCCACTATTCTCTTTATAGCCCTACAAACTACAAGTCAGTTCAAACACCATATGCTATCTGCAGTTCAGATAGCAACTTCCAACAGAGGGCAATAGAACAGACTACTTCAGCACTGAATCACAAGCCCACCAAAACTTACAGCTAGAAACATTCCTTTGGGGTTTTCAGCAAGAACTGCCTATCTCTGCAGCCAATCTCTAATTTGGGATAGAGCTAACTTGTTTTGTTTTGTTTTGTTCTGTTTGATTTTCATTTCCCATAAATTTGCTGGAAGCAGAAATGAAATAAGGAAAAGGAAATTCATAAAATTACTGGGTAAGGATCCAAGGTCATATGAATCCATGAAAAGCTGTACTTTACACTCATTAACTTTTATCAGACTCTCCATATCTAAGAGCAGTTTTAGGAATTGACAAAGAAAGTAAGTGCAGTAAGTTCTGAAGAGTAATAAATTCTGAGGAGCAAAACCAGATCACAAGCAATGACCATCTTAAACTATAGGTGTCCAGTCATGAAAAAAAAATCACAGAGATGTTTAAAATGGACAAGTTGTACCACCACCACTGCAGTCTAAGTTAACAAATATTCTCTAAGTCATGCCTCAATAAAAACCCTGAGTAAATTTATCCAGGGAGTCATTATAAAATGCTTGTGTTTGTCTCTAACTAGTCTCAATTTCCATTTTGTTGATGTAATAAAATAAAAAATAAAATTTAAGCCACAGAAAAAAGTGTTGAATGGAAACATTTTATTAACTCCAATATAGCAAAAGACTAAAATGTCAAGATCGGTAGTTCAGAGGAATAATGGGGAAGAGAAGTAAGTCTGTTAAAGCCAAAAACCCATGATCTGACTCTGTCTCATACTGGGAAACAGTCTGAATGTGGCTTACTGAGTAGCAGTATCCAGGTAATGAGTTAGGCAAGCACTAACCATTGGCCTGGCTTTCGGTGGTCTCCTGCAGGTGAGGTGCCAGAGTCTAGCTTGTGTCACTCATTCAGGTCTGCACCATAGAGCTAGTTGACCAGGATAGAGAAATTAAAGGGTAATTTTCAAAAAGCTAAAATCATGATGCTCATTCAGTCATTAATAAATGAGGCAACTAGTAAAATGTTAAAATCATTTCAAAGGAAGATTGACCCACAGGTATTTATATTCTCTAATGGACAAAATGTATTTTCATTTCAATGAACAGAAATCATTTCCATTGCTCTGAACAGGAAATATGTGCATTACTATCAGTTTCCTACAAATTAAATTCTATCTCTATAGGGCTGAAAAAAGCCTATAGTCAAAGACAAAGACCCACAGTACAGAACCACATAATCCCAGGGGATTCCCAAGACAATACCCAGTAATACACTGAAAGGGCACCCAATAATCTCTTTGTCCATTTCCAAATCATTCTCAATTTTCCTAACAGAAAGTATTTCCATTACCCAGAGCAAGAGCTGATTAGTTTGTGGTAAAAAAGCCAGTCTTTCCTCCAGTGTAATTAAATGTTACTCAAAGGAGAATAAAAATTCTCCTATGGACACCCACTGGCCAAATCTGTCTCACTGCAGAGAAACTGGTCTGTAAGAATATTTAAAGTGCTGTACTGAGGGGATTTGGTTTGAGTGTGTTCTTCATGAAAGCAAGTGTAAATAGTTGAATCCTGAGGCTGATTCATACTGATATGAATCCAATTTATTTGCTTGACCCTGATATAAGAGAGATCAATAGAAACATTGTCGTCAATGTGTTTTAAGGCACCTTCCCACACCCTCCAACACTCTTCCTGTACAAACAGAAGTTGATTTTGAAGTGGAGGGAGAAGGTGGTCTGGGAAGGGTTTCCCCTGTAAAGAACTGTCAGGTCGCAAATTCTGGAGAGGCAGAATTATTTTGTTCCAAACATGGACATAATTATTCATAAAACAATACACTTACATAAAATTGCCAGATTATCAAGAAAAAACACCCAATTAAAAGTCATAATTGTACATAATATACAGAGAGTAAAAGAATTCTAGTAGAAAAACTGCATAACAAATTATAAAAGAGCAATGTGGGAAGAAAGTTTCTTTAATTGTTCTCTCTTGCTCTTTCTCTTGCTAGGAGAGACAACAAAATAATTCCTTGCCTTTGGAGCTTGATGCAGCAATAGGAAAAATTGTTTATAACAATTTTCTCCCCTTTCCCTTTTCCACTAGCCTGGCAAATATTATTTGAGGGTCATTTCTTCCCATTCATAACTAGTGAACTATAGAAAATTAAAACCCTTAGAGGTGCAGCCAGCATGTGTGGCTCATAGAGATAAAACACAGAAATAAGCTAAAAAACCAGATAATATAGAAAAATTATATTTAAATATATTAAAACATAGAATGGTAAATGACATGAAGGAGAACAAAAAGGTTAAAACTAAATTACCAAATAAATCATTATTTGGCCTCTAGCCAGACAAGACTGACTTATAACAAAAACTTGCCGATAAAATCTTCCTCATTTTAGCTTTAAAATCAACAGAAATGCTCTTCTGGCAAAGGAAATTGGATAAACGCCAGAACTATTGATTGAAGTGTTAAGAATGGAGCTGAAAATGCTCTGTTTTGATTACACTATTTCCTTTTGGGATGAGGACTACACCTTAAAAGAAAAACATTAACTTCTCTTTGACAGACAATTGTATAAAAGCAATGTAACTAGACTATTTACATGAATTTTTAAGAATGTTTGTTTTTTTAAAAGCCTGAATGCCTTTTCATTCTATGATAATTGATGGATTTTGAGTATACCAGATTTTAAAGGTCTTAAGACTAAATGAATTGTTATCACAAATTGAGTTATTCATTAAAATTAATTTGAGGGTTTGACATTGTATTAAAAAAACTTAGTGATAACTAATTTCAATAGAAGAGAGGACTGTTTCACCTCAAAGACAGACTGAAGTTGATTCTTTACGGTTAGAGATAAAATAAAGATAAGAGACAAAGACTAAAGTACAGACACACACTAGGAGAAAGTGTCTTAGCCTCCTCTGAATCTTGATTTGATGCTATGGCTACTATATGTTGAGAAAATAAAAGAAATAGCCCCCTATCCTCCTACTATTTTCTAAAGTTAAGGAAGAACTCTAAAATTCACATTCCAAGTATAAAAAGTTTTCATATTTGGGAACTTTTTATATTATGTTTTTTTCTTTATAAGACAAAAATACAGTATAATTTTTAATGTTTTCAGCTTGGGAAATTCCTACCTAAAATGTTTTTAAAGCATTCATTAGTAAATTTAAGGATTTTTATGTGGAAATCTCCCCCTCAAAGAAATCTGCTATGTAAGTGAACAGTCATATTGACTTACTGCAGAAAGGGAAAACACAAACAATTCCAAAAGAGTAACTAGGGGAAGTGAGAGAATAATTTTTATGGCTTATGGGTTGATCTCACAAGTTATTAAAGCAGGCTATCAGAAACAGGGCAAATTTTTGGATCAGTTGATGTCTTAAGGCAAGAGTTCATGCAGCCAAGGCAAGTTTTTGGGTGAAGGAGTGTTATATGAATACAAAGATATTCTAAGGTTGTTACACAACTGATGGACAGGGTTGTTCCAGTTCTCAGCCTTACATAAACTGATGACTGTGCCCTGGCCAAACCAGAGGGACAGAAAAAAGTCGCCTCATTTATGATCTACATTATTGTTAGCATCCTTAGATGGCATCGTTGTCACAGAAACGAGAGTTTGGATTCCAATTAGGGACTGATCTCCATGCTCATTTTGTCAAATGATGATTTGTTGAATCACGTGAGATGATGGTGGCTATATAGCAGCATTTAAATCTTTGGAAATTACTTGCATTTGAAATGCACAGCAATTCAAGAGCAGAATAATGATTAAACATCACAGAATGCTTCAGAGACATAACTGGAAATTACCAAACTCAGGCTAACAGCACACCTCCAAATCTATTCACCTACCTTGGCAAACCAGGTAAACCATCTTCTTCAATTTAGAGATTCATTGTTCTGTCTGGCTCACATATTTATCCAAGTGCAATAAACAGTTCATAAATGTTTTTTGTTACATAACTTTCCAGGATAAGAGAAAGTTTAAAGCTATTTGGTTGTCCATTATCACATAGGCTAAAATGTTTAGATTTGCCTACTGAGCCTCAAGAGCTTCAGAGTCATTTATAACTTTGGCTAAGGTTAACTACAAATTTTTGATGTCCTCCTATTAATTATCTTCTTATAGGAATCTCTACTTGATGGCAACATAAAAAACGAATCAGTAATTCCTCGAGGAAATTCTCTAGGGTTTGGGTCATGCAACGTTTCCTTGGGAGTATGAGGAAAAGATGTTCCTACCTGCTGTTGACCGACTGAGTGAATTACATGAGTTCCTTGTAATATTTGACCATATCTATTTGTAAGAATGCGGAGTCTAAAATCAGGTGATATTCTTAGATTCATGGATTGCCCTTTTACTAATCCTTAAGGAGAGAGACTATGAGCCAAGGAAGTTCAAATATTTCTGAAAATTTGACTAATTTTTATTTGAAAATTCCATCTGTCTTTTCTACTAGGCCAGAAGATGAGAGATGGGATGGACAGAGAAGTTTTTTTGTGTAAGTGATAATGCCTTGCAGAGCTCTACAAAACAAAAACAAAAACACAGTCATAGCCCCTTGTAGGAAATAATAATAGGTAGCCAATTGGAAGTATTCAGATAGGTTGTGAGATGTTGGCTCCCATATGCCCAATGTTTAGAGTTTTTCCAGGATTCTATTATTGCAAAATAAGGTGGGTATTAGAAGTATTCTAAGCGATTTTGTAAAATTTCCCTGGCAGTATTTATTTAGAATTATGGCAAGTTTGTCCTTACTATGATGGATGAGCTCACACTGAATCAAAACAAGGTTCTACTTGAAATCACCTGGGTCTACAAAACAGATATCCTAAAACTGCCAGAGATTATCTTCATCCATATATTCCCAATAGCATTTCTTTGATATTGGAAACTAATTTTGGCATTGTGTAATGACTCCTTTGAGCTCCTCCAAAGATCTATCCGGGGGGAAACACCACAGGAGCAAGCATCTTTGTAAGGGCTTTATACTATTACTCCTTGCAATGCAGCATTCTCATTACACAAAAACTCCATCCATACCATCTCCTATTTTATGGTTTAGTAGAAAAGATAAATGTAATTCCCAAATTAAATTAGATAAACTTTCAAAAACATTTGAACTTCCTTGGCTTATAGTCTCCCTCCTTATAAGATAACTAATTGCAACACTTTCTAATTTAACATGCCTTAAATTTTACCTGGTATGGGAACAATTAAGAGAATTTGCAAATCCTTGATCAAAATGAATGAGGCAAGGGTTTTAACTCATACCAGCTTAAAGCATAATAACATTAAATACTGTACATCAAAGACTCCTACTTCCAAGTTGCAAACACAATTTTAATTAAATGACTACCAAGAGATGAAAATATACATGCCTAGGCTACATCCAGGTCTATGAGTTTTCATAACATTCTTCTGTGAATTCTCCTCATTAATGACTCTTTTCCTTGACTATATCTCTAATTTGGGAAGCGTGTTAATCTAATCAATCAGCACCATATAGATTTATCAGCGAGCATAAGGTAAACTTGCCCTTTATTCCAACTGTGGCTAAATCCACATTAAGGAAGTGTTTTTCTCATTTTACTCTTTGTCTCCCTTCGCAAATAAGCAATAGACTAGCTTTCTTTTTCCAAACTCCAATTCCCTTGGACTGTAAATTTCCAAAGTCAAAGGCAGTTTATATTTATATATTATATATATCCATAACTCCTGGAACACTACTGTGCCTACACTAGACAATAAGTTATCATTAGGAGACATACAAATCAAATATACTAAATCTGCTATAGTTTCCCATATAAACATTGTCATATTTGGCTACCTTTTAAGAATGCTAGGGGGATCTTTCTTTTTATGACTGGCTTTCAGGGCTTGCCTCTATGTTAGCCTGCAGTACATTCTTGGTGACAACTCCAGCTGGTCTCACCCTTATTTTCAACATAACTACTCAAGGTTAAAACTGTAATCAACCAGTCCGAAATGTATTTTCTCATGAATTATGCAGAGAATTAGAGATTGCTGTTGTAACCTCCATTTTCAAAGGGTACAGAAATTGTATGTGAAAGCATCTTAGTATCCCCAGTGGTAGCAAACTCAGAGGTTGTCCCAAACTCAATGAATTAAGGATCTGCAAACCACTAAGATATAATTTCCTATCAGACAGGATGATAAAATGTATAATAATGATTTATAAATTCATCAAAGTATATACTAAGAGAAAGGCAATGCAATGTTTGAGACTAAAAGCCATGGCTGTTAGATTTCTTTTAGAGGCCAAGTATGAAGGCAAGTAAATTGCCACCAGTGATTATGATTTACACAGGCTAGCAAAATGCTTCTGTCAAGGTTCAACATCAAAAATCTGTGAAAAATACAAAGGCTTAAGAGATTTTTGTATGTATTTGACTATTTTAGTAGCTTCTTTCATTACTACATTTGTCATAAAAAAATATTAAAATTACAGATAAGTACAAGATAATAAAAAACCACTATATCTGCCCCCAATAGGGAAAGATATCACTATTAACATTTTGACTTTTAAAAATATTTTAAAACATTTAAAGGCCTTTTCAAATACCATCTTAGTCATAACCATAAACCTGTGAGTTCTATTACAGTTTTTAAGGAAGCTCAAGTTCAGATACAGTAAGTGACTTAAGTAACACAGAAAATGAGTTGGTGTCACTGGGACAAGAATCTCTCATTTTAACTGCAAATTTAGTATGCTGCTATACTGCCTTTCACTTTAGACTCTTGTTTTAAGACAAAGACTGTGATATTTGTGGGGAATAGGCAAATATCTACGTTGGGCACCCAAAATATAATCTGTCTCCTGTTTTTGTAAATAAAGTTCTATGGCAACTTAGTAATACCTATTCTTTCATGTGTTGTCAGTTGTGTTTCATTGTCATGTCAATATTACAACAGCAGAGTTGAGTAGTTGCAACAGAAATCATAACAGCCCACAAACCCAAAACTATTTACAATCTACCCTTTACAGGAAATTTTGGCAACACCTGATGTTTACTGAAAATAAAGTCAAGAACATTCTTAAACATACAGATCAAAACATGGAAGATTTGTGAATAAGAATGTGTAAATAATCACAGAATCCTAAAGATGATTGCCACTTTTTACCCAGAACCAAAGGCTGAAATAACACAAAACGAGTGAAAAAGGGAGATATAGGATATAGATAATGAAGCATGATGTTAAGAAGCATAGCAATTATAGAGAATAGCTTGAAAACAGTGATATCCCTATCCTGAGAAAGACTTATTTACATCATTATCTAACATGTGTGAAAGGTATTATTGGCACGGTTATTTGTAAATTGAAAAGTATGGGTTAATACAAACTTTGACTTCTATATTTTTAAGATAAAAGTCCCTCTGTTAAGAGTAGGCAGTAAGATATGAGCAGCAGAAAGAAAGGGAGAGGTGGAAGCCGGTAACCTTCCTAGGTGGGTTTACACCCACTCTGCCTAAGAGGAAAAGTAAGACAGAGCTGGGGAATCCCCAAGACTGGCGCTGCACAAATAACACCCATATATATATCCATTCACAGGTTCATTAGAATTTCCCACCCAACCTGGAGCAGGGGAGAGGTTCTATATGCATTATGGGTAAGAGCATGCACCAAGCCAGAGCAGCTATGTAATCTGAACCTGCCAATCAACTAGCCCCGCCTTAGCCCACCCCTCACACTTCCCTGTAAAACCGACAAGAGTTCAGCTAAGGAGGGTTCGTCCTGACCTCTGAGACTACTCGCTTTCTCTTGGGAGTGTACTTCAGCCTTGCTAAATAAAACTGCCTTCTACCCTTCTCACCTTGCTTCTTATTCCTTGTCAGTGTGCACCGCCGGCGGGATGAGAAAAGCCCCTCCCTTAACACCTTTCTTTTCTGAGAAGAATGTTGCCCATTCTTCAGTGAAAACATAATAGACCCACCACACCGGTGATAAAGGTCTTAGTTCCAGATCAAGATGGTGACCTAGAGGATCCTGAAGTAACCTCCTCCCACAAATACGCTGAATCTACAGCTACATGTGGAACGACTTCCTCTGGGAAAAAAAAAAACTGAAAACTGGCTGAGCAGCTCCCACCCGCCGGCACCACCACGGAGAGAAGGCTCGCAGAAGCAGGTAAGGCAGGCTAGGACAAATGTCGCTGTAAACCTCACCCCCCGCCCTGAGGCCCACAACTGGGAGGGAACTCAAAATGCTGAGCTTTGCCCTGGAGAGGAAGGGTTTGAACCTGCAAAGCCCCCAAATCATCCAGTGAGCTCGCATCTGGGAGACCCACAGCCTGTAAGGATCTGAGAAACAGCCCTTAAAGGGCTCGCAGCCTCGGACTCACCTGCCCCAGGCCCGGGTGGAAGCGCGGATCCAGGAGGGCCCAGAATTCCTGTGGGCGCGGCACTTAGCTTTTTGTCTGTCTTGGGAGCGTAGGCCTGAGAGACAGACATCTGGTTTGACAGACTTGGGGGCCTACTTGGGCGGAGACCGGCAGGCACAATCTTCGTGGTCTTCCTCGCTGAAGCGTCGGTGTCCCCCAGAGGGGGTCACCTGCGTGCGGCCTGGGGGATGCCCCTGCATTGCCCGGCTCTGCTGCCCGTGAGGCTCGCGTTCCTGGGCCCTACAGGAGGGCTGTGACAGAGTTCTCCTCAGACTTCCACTGCGCAGACGGCGCGCCACAACAGCCGCAGCCTTTCTGTGAGCGAGACCTATTTGCCTGTCTGGCAGCTTCAGCCCCAGGCGCCGGCTTCAGGTGTGCTGGCTGTAGGCAGCGTGCTCTGTGCTCTCAGGACACATGGGCCGTGCATGCCATCTTCACGCTCTCCCTCCCCCTCAGTGCAGCTCACCGGTATCTCATGGATAGCAACTGATAACGCTTCTCTGGAGCCCCAGTTTTTGCAGTTGCAGCCCTGGGGACACCTCTAGATCGCCTGCCAGTGGTGGCCAGTGGGACTTGGGCTTGCAGTCCCACAGGACTGTATGTATTTGTGCTCTTTAAAACCTACTGCCTAAGGGTCTGGCTTCCAATCAGCCTGAATCTTGGTGCTGACCAATATCCTCCCTTGTGGGACACTGACAGGCCTTGGCACAGCCACAACTACTAGGAGCCATTAAAAATAAAATGGGCTGCTTGGCCAATCACAAACGTTTGAGAGACAACCAAGAGCTGGGACAGGGTTGAACAATAAGATTCATCTGCAGGAGGCCACTCCTCAGAGACTGGGAAAGGTGGCTGTTTAATAGATAAAAGCCAACACAGAATAAGGCAAAATGAAGAAACAGAGGAGTATGTTCCAAATTAAAGAACAAGATAAAACTTCAAAAAAGTAGTCCCTTCTTCATGAGGATTGGCTATTAGGCACATAAAATTTATCAATAGTCACCTGGAAATTTTGTTTCAATAAAGCTATTTAATTATTTTTTTCTAAAATGCACAGCTGACTAAACACTGTCCTTGTTGCTATCTTCCTCTCTCTGTTCCAAAATGTGCAAATGACTGAATTTAGAAAAGGAGTTAAAACTGCATCAAACTTGGCTAGAAATTTATCCATATGTGCTGAAGGAGCAGGCCAGATAAATCAGTGGACCACAGAATAAAACCTCCACAATTACAAGATCTAAGAAAATAGAAAGAGACTTGAGGAGTGTTTCTGAAGAGTGGCCATGATGAAAATATGAGAGGCTGAGCAAGAAGAAAGTAGCCATGGAAATGAACCCACTATTAGCAGTGACCATGAACACTAGTTTGTAGGTTTCAGTGCAGTCAAGTCTGATGTGCTGAATTGTCACAGTAAAAACTTTCTAATAAACCAGGGCCACAGAGGACAAATTTATCACAAAAGCCAATTGGGACAATGAATAAATGAGACCAGTGGTACAGGGAAATGCTAAAATCAAAGTGTACGATTGTGGGCTCATCGTGCTCAGCAGCAGAGAGGCTTACATATGGCCATACATCTGTTAAAGGTCATGGCAATGAGAAGGACCATTTCAGGACCTCCAATATTATGGCTTTAAAAGATCTGAGCTATAAAGACCCCAAAGGAGATGACTTTCTGCTTTCCAAAAAGATCACAGATTATCTTAGGTGCTGCATTAATATCAGATCAATAATGGAGAGATTGGCTAATAGAAAATACATGGGAAGGTGTAAGTAAAGGCCAGAGGTCACAGTCCCACTATGAGGAGGTTTCCTATCATATAAGATATATAGAAAAAACAAGAAAAGCATAAAAGAAGGTGGTTATCCTGGAAATTGGAGAATCTCAGGAACACAAACACAGACACCACAAAGTGGTTGGCTCTATCAATTGGCCCATTTGGTAGGTTCACTCTCCTGTTACTTAAAGGAAGAAAATGTCCCAATTAAAAATACTATTATATTAATACCCTCTAAGCAACAGTAAATTTTGGAAGTCAAATATTACCTGCACATTTCACAAAAACAAAATAACATCCTTTTGGCCACTATTGCAGCAATTGCATGTTAACAGTAACTGAGTTGCCAGGTGGCCTTGCTAACACAACGAATACTGAGGATTCTAGTGGACTGGTACCCAAGGGTGCACCTGATCAATCCACAGTGGGCATTGGATGTTAACTGCTTTGTCAGTGTTACCAATGTTAACCATCCTCTCCTTTGAAGAATGATAACCAATCACATGTACTAGATGGACAAAGAGGATTATTCTAAGCCAAAGAACTTATCATATAACTGATTTTGTTACTCATCAGAAATTATCCTTCTCTTTTTTATCTTTTTTTTATTGAAGTATCATTGATATACAATATTATGATGGTTTCACATAAACAACACTGTGGTTTCAATATTCATCCATATTATCAAGTCCCCACCCCCACTATTTCAGACACTATCAGCATAGTAAGATGATACAGAGTCATTACTTGTCCTCTCCAAACTGTACTGCTTCCTCGTGACCTATCTATATTGTGATTGCGAATTATAGTGCCCCTTAATAAACTCCCTCTCCACCCAACCTCTCCAAACCCTCCCCGTTGGTAACTACTAGTCCTTTCTTGGAGTCTGTGAGTCCACTGCTATTTTGTTCCTTCAGTTTTGCTTTGTTTTTATACTCCACAAATGAGTGAAGTCATTAGGTATTTGTCTATCTCAGCCTGGCTTATATCACTGAGCATAATACCCTCAAGCTCCATCCATGTTGTTGCAAATGGGAGGATTTCTTTTCTTTTTATGACTGAATAATATTCCATTTTGTATATGTACCACATCTTCCTTATCCATTCATCTATTGATGGCCACTTGTTCCATACTGTGGCTATTGTAAATAGTGCTGCAATAAACATAGGGGTGCATATGTCTTTTTGAATCAGGGATCTTGTTTTCCTCAGGTAAATTCCTAGAAGTGAAATTACTGGGTCATATAGTATTTCTGTTTTTGGTTTTCTGAGGAAACTCCATATTGCTTTCCACAACAGTTGAACCAATTTACATTCCCACCAATAGTGTGGGAGGGTTCCCCTTTCTTCACATCCTTGCAGGCATTTGTTGTTTCTTGTCTGTTGGATGTTAGCCATCCTAACTGGAGTGAGTTGATATCTCATTGTGGTTTTAATTTGCATTTCCCTGATGATTAGCCATGTGGAGCATCTTTTCATGTGCCTATTGGCCATCCAAATTTCTGCTTTTGAGAAGAGTCTGTTCAGATCCTCTGCCCACTTTTTTAATCGGCTTATTTGTTTTTTGGGTGTTAAGCATGTGAGATCTTTATATATTTTGGATGTTAACCCCTTATTGAATAAGTCATTTACAAATATATTTTCCCATACTGTAGAATGCCTTTTTATTCTGCTGATGGTGTACTTTGCTGTACAGAAGCTCTTTAGTTTGATGTAATCCCAGTTGTTCGTTTTTATTTTGAGTCCCTTGGCCGAGGAGATGTGTTCAGGAAAAAGTTGCTCATGTTTATATTCAATAGATTTTTGCATGCTTTCTTATATGAGTTTTATGGTTTCATGAATTAAATTCAGGTCTTTGATCCATTTCAAGTTTACTTTTGTATATGGAGTTAGACAGTAATTCAGTTTCATTCTCTTACATGTAGATGTCCAGTTTTGTGAACACTAGTTGTCAAAGAGGCTATCTTTTCCCCATTGTATATTCATGGCTTCTTTATCATATATTAATTGCCATATATGTGTGGTTTATATCTGAGGTTTCTATTCTCTCCCATTGATCTATGGCTCTGTCCTTTTGCCAATACCAAATTGTTTTGATTACTGTGGCTTTATCATAGAGCTTGAAGTTAGGGAGCGTAATCTCCCCATCAATTCCTTCTCAAGATTGCTTTGGCTATTCAGGGTCTTTTGTGGTTCCATATGAACTTTAGAACTATTTGTCTAGTTCTTTGAAGAATGCTGTTGGTATTTTGATAGGGATTGCATTGAATTTGTAGATTGCTTTAGGCAGAATGGACACAGTGACAATATTAATTCTTCCTATCCATGAACATGGGATGTATTTCCATTTATTGGGGGCTTCTTTAATTTCTCTCATGAGTGTCTTGTAGTTTTCAGGGTATAGGTATTTCACCTCCTTGGTTAAGTTTATTCCTAGGTATTTTATTCTTCTGATGCAATTGTAAATGGAGTTGTTTTCCTAATTTCTCTTTCTGCTAATTCATTGTTAGTATATAGGAATGCAACAGATTTCTGTGTATTAATTTTGTATCCTGAAACTTTGCTGAATTCAGTTATTAATTCTAGTAGTTTTTTGGTGGATTCTTTAGGGTTTTCTATGTATAACATCATTTCATCTGCAAATAGTGACAGTTTATCTTCTTCCTTACCAATCTGGATGCCTTTTATTTCTTTGTGTTGTCTTATTTCCATGACTAGGACCTCCAATACTACATTGAGTAAAAGTAGGGAGAGTGGGAGTCCTTTTTTTGTTCCCAGTCTTAGAAGAAAAGCTTTCAGCTTCTTGCTATTAGGTATGATGTTGGCTGTGGGTTTGTCATATATGGCCTGTATTATGTTGTGGTACTTGCCCTCTGTACACATTTTGTTGAGCATTTTTATCATGAATGGATGTTGGATTTTGTCAAATGCTTTTTCAGCATCTTTTGAGATGAGCATGGAATTTTGACTTTCTTTTTGTTGATGTGGTGTATGATATTGATTAATTTTTTAATATTGTACCATCCTTGCATCCCTGGAATAAATCCCACCTACCATCATTGTCAAGTGTGACGTTGAGAAACTGCTGTAATGATATTAAAGGGGAATCAGTCCTTCTGTGATCTGTATTTGTTGGGTGTTTAGTTGTTTTATTTTCTCCTCTCTAATTTTAGCCACAACAATGCCAAATCATGTAGATAAGGTTCAGGGAAAAACCAAATTTAGGAATCTAGGGGTATGGTAATTGATCTTGAGGAAAGATGAAGAGAGAATTCAAGTTGGTTACTTGATTCAAGCACAGTAAGGATTTATTTGAAAAGATTCTTGATAATGTCTTTTTTTTTGAGAGGGCATCTCTCATGTTTATTGATCAAATGGTTCTTAACAACAACAAAATTCTGTATAAGGGACTCAATGCACAATCATTAATCAACCCCAAGCCTAATTCTCAACAGTCTCCAATCTTCTGAAGCATAACAAACAAGTTCTTACATGGTGAACAAGTTCTTACATAGTGAATAAGTTCTTACATGGTGAACAGTGCAAGGGCAGTGATATCACAGAAACTTTCGGTTTTGATCATGCATCATGAACTATAAACAACCAAGTCAGATATGATTATTCGTTTGATTTTTATACTTAATTTATATGTGAATCGCACATTTCTCCCTTATTATTATTTTTTTTAATAAAACGCTGAAGTGGTAGGTAGATGCAAGATAAAGGTAGAAACATAATTTAGTGCTATAAGAGGGCAAATGTAGATGATCAGATCTCTGCTATAGACTAAGTATTAATCCAAGCTAGACAAGGGCAATAAAACATCCACGGATGCAGAAGATTTCTCTCAGAACAGGGTGGGTGAGGTTCTAAGCCTCACCTCTGTTGATCCCCAATTTCTCACCTGATGACCCCCCTGCGACTGTGCCTGTCTTAGGTTGTTCCTCCCTTGAGGAATCTTACCCTTCTCTGACTAACCAGTCATCTTCCGGGGCCATACAGGGAAATGTAAAGTTGGTGAGAGAGAAGCAATATTCTTTGAAAAGGTTAGCTTTTTATTTCTTTGCAGATTTATGCCCTGTGGCTTCTATGCCCAGCATTTGTCTTGAGGTATCTTTACCGCTTGGAAGAATTATGATACTCGGTAATTTCAATATGAGGCATGAATTCTACTAAAGGGTTGTAATTAGGAAGGAAGAAGAAAAGCTATAGAAGTAGCAGACGGAAGAAAATTTGAAAAGATTGATTATTTCTTTGACATATCTTCTTGTAGAGTAACATAAGCATGTATAGGTTTTAACAAACTACTAATTAAATTGCATACACACATTAAGAGAATAGGAATACAGATACATAACAAAAGCAGACCTACAATTACCAGCCATATCCAGTGAAACCAAGAAAACCAGTTAGGTACCCTAGGCATTTGTGAAAACTTATCAATGATATGATGGATATTGTCTAACTGAATTTGAATAGTTTGAGAAAAATCAGACAAATTAAAACAAACAACACATTCCTGGGAACTGTTCACATCCCATATGTTCTTTTAACAGTAGATAGTCTATAGTCACACGATTTTGGAGCACTGCAACTTGCACTTCTCCTAATTCTTGTTTCAGTTCCGACAGTATAGATGCAGTCAAATTTGTTGTTTTACTGTATGCAAAGGCCAGCTTAGATATCTCCTTCTTCATTCCAATGCCAAGTCCAGGAACCAGTGGGATGAATGCAGCTACAACTGCAACAGCGCCAGGATCTTTGAAGTTTTTTGATGATCATCTTCTGGAATGACTCTTCTAGAGAATGTTGATGTTGGAAGTTCTTCTTCATATCGTATCTTAATTCTTTTTCTGGGTAGCCAAATTAGGCTTTGATCCTCTCTATAAACACAAACAAACCCTTTGCCTACACTTTGATATGACCTTTATACCATTGTGAAGAACCTATTGGAGATCATCACACAGGGACTGATTTTTTTTTTTAAGAGAAAGGAATATTATCAGAAAAATGTACTTCCATAGCTGATCATCTGACACCTTTTAAAAGATCAAAATTAAGGATATGTAAAACATGCATTAATCATTGATTTGCAGATAGTTTTATCCTATCAGGGAGTAATCCCCCTTTTCTTTCTCTTATTTTTTTTTGATATCATTAATCTACAATTACATGAAGAATATTATGTTACCTAGGCTCTCCCCTACACCAAGTCCCCCCCACAAACCCCATTATAGTCACTGTCCATCAGCATAACAAAATGTTGTAGAATCACTACTTGTCTTTTCTGTGTTGCACAGCCCTCCCCTTTCTCCCACACCCCCACATTATGCATGCTAATCATAATACCCCCTTTCTTCATCCCCCCCCTTATCCCTCCCTACCCACCCATCCTCCCCTGTCCCTTTCCCTTTGGTACCTGTTAGTCCATTCTTGAGTTCTGTGCTTCTGCTGCTGTTTTGTTCCTTCAGTTTTTCCTTTGTTCTTATACTCCACAGATGACTGAAATCTTTTGGTATTTCTCTTGCTCTGCTTGGCTTATTTCACTGAGAATAATACCCTCTAGCTCCATCCATGTTGTTGCAAATGGTAGGATTTGATTTCTTCTTATGGCTGAATAATATTCAATTGTGTTTATGAACCACATCTTCTTTATCCAGTCATCTACTGATGGACACGTAGGTTGCTTCCAATTCTTGGCTATTGTAAATAGAGCTGCAGGAAACATAGGGGTGCATCTGTCTTTTTCAAACTGGGCTGCTGCATTCTTAGGGTAAACTCTTAGGAGTGGAATTCCTGGGTCAAATGATAAGTCTGTTTTGATCATTTTGAGGAACCTCCATACTGCTTTCCACAATGGTTGAACTAATTTACATTCCCACCAGCTGTGTAGGAGGGTTCCCCTTTCTCCACAACCTCGCCAACATTTGTTGTTATTTGTCTTTTGGATGGTAGCCATCCTTACTGGTGTGACGTGATATCTCATTGTGGTTTTAATTTGCATTTTTCTGATAACTAACGACGTGGAGCATCTTTTCATGTGTCTGTTCACCATCTGAATTTCTTTTTTGGAGAACTGTTGGTTCAGTTCCTCTGCCCAATTTTTAATTGGATTCTTTGCTTTTTGCTTTTTGAGGTGGGTGAGCTCCTTATATATTTTGCATGTCAAACCTTTATCGGATCTGTCATTTACAAATATATTCTCCCATACTGTAGGGTACCTTTTTGTTCTATTTATGGTGTCTTTTCCTGTACAGAAGCTTTTCAGCTTAATATAGTCCCAGTTGTTCATTTTTGCTTTTGTTTTCCTTGCCCAGGGAGATATATTCATGAAGAAGTCGCTAATGTTCACATCCAAGAGATTTTTGCCTATGTTTTTTCCTAAGAGTTTTATGATTTCATGACTTACATTCAGGTCTTTGATCCATTTTGAATTTACTTTTGGGTAAGGGGTCAGACAATGGTCCAATTTCATCTCTTACATGTAGCTGTCCAGTTTTGCCAGCACCATCTGTTGAAGAAACTGTCATTTCCCCATTGTATGTCTATGGCTCCTTTATCAAATATTAATTGACCATATATGTTTTGGTTAATGTCTGGAGTCTCTAATCTGTTCCACTGGTCTGTGGCTCTGTTCTTGTGGCAGTACCAAATTGTCTTGATTACTATGGCTTTGTAGTAGAGCTTGAAGTTGGGGAGTGAGATCACCCCACTTTATTCTTTGTTCTCAGGATTGCTTTAGCTATTCAGGGTCTTTGGTGTTTCTGTATGAATTTTTGAACTATTTGTTCCAGTACGTTGAAGAATGTTCCTGGTAATTTGATAGGGATTGTGTGTGTCAAATCTGTATATTGCTTTGGGCAGGATGGCCATTTTGACGATATTAATTTTTCCTAGCCACGAGCATAGGATGAGGTTCCATTTGTTAGTGTCCCCTTTAATTTATTTTAAGAGTGTCTTGTAGATTTCAGGGTACGGGTCCCTCACTTCTTTGATTAGGTTTATTCCTAGGTATTTTATTCTTTTTGATGCAATTGTGAATGGAGTTGTTTTCCTGGTTTTTCTTTCTATTGGTTCATTGTTTGTGTATAGGAAAGCCACAGATTTCTCTGTGTTAATTTTGGATCCTGCAACTTTGCTGTATTCCAATATCAGTTCTAGTAGTTTTGGAGTGCAGTCTTTAGGGTTTTTTATGAACAATATCATATCATCTGCAAATAGTGAAAATTTAACTTCTTCTTTACCAATCTGGATTACTTGTATTTCTTTGTTTTGTCTAATTGCTGTGGCTAGGACCTCCAGTACTATGTTAAATAACAGTGGGGAGAGTGGGCATCCCTGTCTTGTTCCCAATCGCAGAGGAAAAGCTTTCAGCTTCTCGCTGTTCAGTGTGATGTTGGCTGTGGGTTTATCATATATGGCCTTTATTATGTTGAGGTACTTGCCCTCTATTCCCATTTTGCTGAGAGTTTTTATCATGAATGATGTTGAATTTTGTCAAATGCTTTTTCAGCATCTATGGAGATGAACATGTGGTTTTTGTCCTTTTTGTTGATGTGGTCAATGATGTTGATGCATTTTCGAATATTGTACCATCCTTGCATCCCTGGGATAAATCTCACTTGGTCATGGTGTATGATCCTCTTGATGTATTTTTGAATTTGGTTTGCTAATATTTTGTTGAGTATTTTTGCATCTATGTTCATCAGGGATATTGGTCTGTAGTTTTCTTTTTTGGTGGGGTCTTTGCCTGGTTTTCGTATTAGGGTGATGTTGGCTTCATAGAATGAGTTTGGGAGTATTCCCTCCTCTTCTATTTTTTGGAAAACTTTAAGGAGAATGGGAATTATGTCTTCTCTGTATGTCTGATAAAATTCTGAGGTAAATCCATCTGGCCCAGGGGTTTTGTTCTTGGGTAGTTTTTTTATTACCATTTCAATTTATTTGCTCATAATTGGTTTGTTTAACTTTTGTGTTTCTTCCTTGGTCTGTCTTGGAAGGTTGTATTTTTCTAGGAAGTTGTCCATTTCTTCTAGGTTTTCCATCTTGTTATCATATAGGCTTTCATAGTAGTCTTTAATAATTCTTTGTATTTCTGTGGAGTCTGTCCTGATTTTTCCATTCTCATTACTGATTCTGTTGATGTGTGTTGATACTCTTTTTCTCTTAATAAGTTTGGCTAGAGGCTTATCTATTTTCTTTATTTTCTCAGAGTACCAGCTCTTGGTTTCATTGATTTTTTTGTATTATTTTATTCTTCTCAATTTTGTTTATTTCTTCTCTGATCTTTATTATGTCACTCCTTCTGCTGACTTTAGTCCTCGTTTGTTCTTCTTTTTCCAATTTTGATAATTGTGATGTTAGACTATTCATTTGGGATTTTTCTTCCTTCTTCAAGTGTGCCTGGATCGCTATATACTTTCCTCTTAAGACTGCTTTCACTGCGTCCCACAGAAGCTTTGTGTTGTTGTCATTTGTTTCCATATAATCCTTGATCTCTATTTTAATTTGTTCATTGATTATTTAGGAGCATGTTGTTAAACCTCCATGTTTTTGTGAGCCTTTTTGTTTTCTTTATACAATTTATTTCTAGTTTTATACCTTTGTGGTCTGAAAAGTTGGTTGGTAGAATTTCAGTATTTTGGATTTTGCTGAGGCTCTTTTTGTGACCTAATATGTGGTCTATTCTGGAGAATGTTCCATGTGCACTTGAGAAGAGGGTATATCCTGTTGCTTTTGGATGTAGAGCTCTATAGATGTCTATTAGGTCCATCTGTTCTAGTGTGTTGTTCAGTGCCTCCGTGTCCTTACTTATTTTCTGTCCAGGGGATCTACCCTTTGGGGTGAGTGGCTTGTTGAAGTCTCCTAAAATGAATGCATCCCGTTCTTTTTCCCCCGTTAGTTCTGTTACTATTTGTTTCACATATGATGGTGCTCCTGTATTGGGTGCATATATATTTAGAATGGTTATATCCTCTTGTTGGACTGAGCCCTTTATCATTATGTAATGTCCTTCTTTATCTCTTGTTCTTTCTTTGTTTTGAAGTCTCTTTTGTCTGATACTACTACTGCAATCCCTGCTTTCTTCTCTCTGTTGTTTGCCTGAAATATGTTTTTCCATCTCTTGACTTTTAGTCTGTGCATGTCTTTGGGTTTGAGGTGAGTTTCTTGCTTTTTTATCCGTTCTGTTACTCTGTGTCTTTTGATTGGTGCGTTCAGTCCATTTACATTTAGAGTGACTATTGAAAGATATGTACTTATTGCCATTGCAGGATTTAGATTCGTGGTTACCAAAGGTTCAAGGTTAGCTTCTTTAGTATCTTACTGCCTAACTTAGCTCGCTTATTGGGCTGTTATATACACTGTCTGGAGAGTCTTTTCTTCTCTCCCTTCTTATTCCTCCTGCTCCATTCTTTATATGTTGGTTGTTTTATTCTGTGCTCTTTCATGTTTCCTTTAACTGCTTTTAGTGGGTAGTTGATTTTATTTTTTGCCTTTAGTTAGCATTTGGTTGGTCTGCTTTCTTTGCTGTGATTTTATTTTCACTGGTGACATCTGTTTAGTCTTAGGAGTGCTCCCGTCTAGAATAGTCCCTCTAGAATACCCTGTAGAGGTGGTTTGTGGGAGGCAAATTCCCTCAACTTTTGCTTGTCTGGGAATTGTTTAATCCCTCCTACATATTTAAATGATAATCGTGCTGGATACAGTATCCTTGGTTCAAGGCCCTTCTGTTTCATTGCATTAAATATATCATGCCATTCTCTTCTGGCCTGTAAGGTTTCTGTTGAGAAGTCTGATGATAGCCTGGTGGGTTTTCCTTTATAGGTGACCTTTTTCTCTCTAGCTTCCTTTTAAACTCTGTCCTTGTGTTTGATCTTTGCCATTTTAATTATTATGTGTCTTGGTGTTGTCCTCTTTGGGTCCTTTCTGTTGGGAGTTCTGTGTATTTCCGTGGTCTGTTCGATTATTTCCTCCCCCAGTTTGGGGAAGTTTTCAGCAATTATTTCTTCAAAGACACTTTCTATCCCTTTTTCTCTCTCTTCTTCTTCTGGTACCCCTATAATATGGATATTGTTCCTTTTGGATTAGTCGCATAGTTCTCTTAATATTGTTTCATTCCTGGAGATCCTTTTATCTCTCTGTGTCAGCTTCTATGTGTTCCTGTTCTCTGGTTTCTATTCCATCAATGGCCTCTTGCATCTTATCCATTCTGCTTATAAATCCTTCCAGAGTTTGTTTCACTTCTGTAATCTCCTTCCAAACATCTGTAATCTCCCTCTGGACATCTGTAATATCCTTCTGGACTTCATCCCTTAGCTCTTGTATCTCCGTCGGCATGTTTATGATTTATATTTTGAATTCTTTTTCAGAAAGACTGGTTAGGTCTGTCTCCTTCTCAGGTATTGTCTCTGTAATCTTTGCCTACCTCAAATTTTGCCTTTTCATGGTGATACAGATAGTTTGCAGAGCTGGTTCGAGTGATGGCTGGAAGAACTTCCCTTCTTGTTGGTTTGTGGCCTTCCTGTCCTGGGAGAACAGCGACCTCTAGTGGCTTGTGCTGGGCAGCTGCACGCAGATGTTGCTTCTGATTCTTCCCTGTCCCCTATGGAGTTTATCTCCGCTGTTGCTGTGGGCGTGGCCTGCCTGGGGCTTCTGCTCCAATATGGTGGAGCACATTGGAGGGGGAACAGGAGGCTTTTTCTCTCCAACAGCCTCTGAGCTGTTGTGTGGGGCCTCTGAGCTTCCCTGATATCTAGGGGTTTAGGGTGCCCGGAGTTCCCTGCTGCTGAACTAAGTGTCCCAGGACGCTTCCATCTGGCTGTGCGGTCCCTGTCCCTTTAAGACTTCCAAAAAGCACTCGCTTTTTTTTGTCCCCAGGGCACCGGCTGCAGGCACCCACTCACAGTTCTTACTGTCCTGTTTCCCTAGTATCCAGGACCCCATGCATGCACTGTGTCTGCGCTCTGGTGCGGATGGATAGGGCTGGGTGTTTAGCGGTCCTGGGCTCCCTCCCCCTTCCCACTACAACTCCTCTCCTCCCTCCCAGAGCTGGGGTGTGGGGCGCTTGAGTCCCGCCAGTCCAGGGCTTGTATCTTACCCCTTCATGAGGCGCTGGGTTCTCGCAGGTGTGGATGTGGTCTGGATGTTGTCCTGTGTCTTCTGGTCTCTCTTTTGGAAGAGTTGTCTTTGTTGTATTTTCAAAAATATATCTGGTTTTTGGAGAAAATTTCTGCTGCTCTACTCACGCTGCCAGCTTGGCTCCCGATAATATCTTTATTTTACTTTCACAGTGCTACAGACAAGTGGACATAGGCTTAAAATAAAGAACTGGAAAGTTCAGGTGGAAACAGGGAACTTTAGGACTGTCCTATTGAAAAAGCACAGTGAATTTCTGGTCCAGCACATATTACATATCTGTGGCATATCTAAATCTTCACAGCAGACTATTTGAGAAAGTCTCTCTCTCATTTCACCATGTCTGTGCTTTTTCAATAGGCACCTGAGGTGTTCTGATGCACAGCCACCACTTTCCTCTATGCTCCTCTTTGTACTCCCTTAGCATCTTGTGCACTTGCTTCTCGCTGCCCATACATCATAACATGGCAACTGTTTCTCCCTCTGTGTCCCATACAATGGAGGCTCCTCAGTGGCAGAGAGGCTGTCTTACTGTTTGCTATACTATCTCTGTGTCTTGCACATTTTCTGGCATTGAGTCGATATTCTATAAATATTTGTTGAACCAAGCAAAAATAAAATATGAAGAATACAATTAGACCAAAGTTGAACTATTAACCTCACTCAGTGTCTTCTCAAAGGGTATTCATATCCATGACCCCCAAACTCCCTTTTGAATACCTATAATGCCAGAGAGCATATGATTTTTGAAACAGGCCTATAATCAGCTCAGGGATACATTATTCTTAACCCTCAGAGTTGTCTGAAAGAGCAGATTCAAACCATGTAGTCATCTGTTTGATTTTAGCTGGAAATATATATATATATATATATATATATACTTATTAGAATTAATAAAATCTTAACTTTTGCTATGAGCAAATGATACTTTGAAAACTCAAAATCTCACAGAATGACTTGATAGCAAAAATTTTAATTTTTAAAATCAATTTTAATTATACAGAAAACACATAAATCTTTCTCATTTCAAAAATTAGAAAAATCACAAATAAAACCAAGGACACTTTGGTCATGACTCCTACTTACCCCAAGGCCCTGCCTTTTTCTCTAGAGGTAGATATCATGTGGTAGGTATTCTTACAGACCTTATTTTTTTTTTTGCTCTACATTTATATCTATTTATCTATATAAATGCATATGGCTCTAGTTTATTTATTTTCATTGTTTTACAGCTATTTCAGGGTATTGAAGTCCAGACAGGAAGAGAGGTCACTTCCAAATGGACGATTGAAGTGAGTTGATTGATGGATTATATGCAAGAGTTTGGGTGGTGGTAAAGGAACCCAAATCTGGTAAGAGCAGTGATGTCTTATCATCCCAGGACTTCAGGGAGATGGGGAGGAGTTGTTTCTAGGACCACATGTGAAAAGCTGTAGCTGCAGAAGAGGGAGACCCCACAGGAACTGTGAAAAGGAAAATAATACAACCTGCATGTGTAACTTATCCCAGGCTTATAGTGCATCCTGAGGTATGGCATGTCATCAGCCCAAGGTGAATGGTCCAACTAGTACCCCCGCATCTCATCAGGCCATTCTACTAATCAGCCAAATCAGATGTTAGTAAGTGATGCAGCATGTAGGTTCACTAATGAGTTCCATATATGTGCGAGCTCATTATTATTTTTCTTATATTTCATTTGCTGTAAAATATGTCTTCTGAAAGCAGATTAAAGATGGCGGCATGAGAGGAAAGACACACGCTTCCTCCTAAAACTGGATACAATTAGAAAATTTAATTGGCACAACTAATCCTGAGAGCAACAGGAAAGAAGATGGCGTCAGACTGCATACACCTGGAGAAAAGAGCAGAACTCACCAAATGGGGTAACGTACCAGAGCTGTGGCTCCTCAGGACCTGAGCCCCTCCCCAACCCCAGCTCACTTGCGGGAGGAAGAGAAATGGAGCAAGGTGGGAGTGGAAGGCTTGGGACTGCTGAATACCTAGCTCCAGAGAGCTGCACTGGGAGCACAAACCAACATTTCATGGTACTTTCATGAGACTCGCATGACTACCGGGTTGGAAAGTTAATACAGGCAGAGTTCCTAGGGAGACTGGGATTCCAGCTGCTTGTGGAAAGCAGGGATCCATATCCAGCTGCTCTGGGACAAAAGGCCCAGTGGAGACAGGCACAGCAACCAGGAGGTGGGAAACAGATCTTTTCTCCAACCAGGCACCAGTACCGCTCCGCTGTGACACCCGACATTGCCTCAAGGGCTGAGCAGCTCCAGAATAGAGCTTCTGGACACTAGAGGGCGCCATATACAAACATGAAAAGCCAAAGAAACCTTGTCCAGAGTAAAATTATTAATAAAACTCCCAAGAAAGATTTAAATGATATGGACCTCATGACTCTTCCTGAAAGGGAGTTCAAAATAAGAATCATCAACATTCTAATGGACATACGGAAAGACATCCAAGAACTCAAGAATGAATTCAGGTGGGAGATACAATCATTGAAGAGCATGATGGAGGGTATTAAAAGCAGATTGGATACAGTGGAGGAGACAATAAATGAAATAGACACTAGAGAAGAGGAATACAAAGAAGGCACAGAGAGAAAAAAGGATCTCTAAAAGTGAAAGAATATTGAGAGAACTGTGTGACCAATCCAAGTGGAACAATATTCACATTATAGAGATACCAGAAGAAGAAGAGTGAAAGAAAGGGATAGAAAGCGTCTTTGAGGAGGTAGTTGCTGAAAACATCCCCAATCTGGGGACGGAGATAGTATCTCAGGCCATGGAGATCCACAGATCTCCCAACACGAGGGACCCAAGGAAGACAACACCAAGACACATAGTAATTAAAATGGGAAAGATCAAGGATAAGGACAGACTGTTAAAAGCTGCCAGAGAGAGAAATAAGATCACACACAAAGGAAAGCCCATCAGGCTATCATCAGACTTCTCAGCAGAAACCTTAGAGGCCAGAAGGGAGTGGCATGTTGTATTTAATGCCATGAAGCAGAAGGGCCTGGAACCAAGATTAATTTATCTGGCAATATTATCGTTTAAATTTGAAGGAGGGATTAAACAATTTCCAGATAAGCAAAATCCCTGAGAGTTTACCTCCCACAAACCATCTCTGCAGTCTATTTTGGAGGAACTGCTATAGATGGAAGTGTTCCTAGGGATGGATAGCTGTCACCAGAGGTACTAAAACCACGGTTGGGAGGATAGAGCAGCTGACTGCGAGGCAAATGCAAAATTAAATTGACTATCCCCAATGTCAATCAAGGGATAGACAAAAAGTACAGAATTTGATACCTTATATATAAAAAATGAAGTAGGAAGAAAAAGGAGGAGAAATAGAAAGAATCTTTAGATTGTGTTTGTAAGAGCATACTAAGTGAGATAAGTTAGACTCTTAGATAGTAAGGAAAGTAACCTGGAACCTTTGGTAACCACGAATCTAAAGCCAGAAATGACAATAAGTACATACCTATCGATAATTACCCTAAATGTAAATGGACTGAATGCATCAATAAAAAGACACAGAGTAATAGAATGGATCAAAAAGCAAGACCCATCTATATGCTGCTTACAAGAGACTCACCTCAAACCCAAATACATGCACAGATTAAAAGTCAAGGGTTGGAGAAAGACATTTCGTGCAAACAACAGAGAGAAAAAAGCAGGTGTTGCAATGCTAGTAAAAGATAAAATAGACCTCCAAATAAAGAAAGTAACAAGAGATAAAGAAGGACATTACATAATGATAAAGGGCTCAGTCCAACAAGAGGGTATAACCATTATAAACATATATGCACCCTATACAGGAGCACCAATATATGTGAAACAAATACTAACAGAATTAAAGGAGGAAACAGAATGCAATGCATTTATTTTGGGAGACTTCAACACACCACTCACCCCAAACGACAGATCCACCAGACAGAAAATAAGTAAGGACACAGAGGCACTGAACAACACACTAGAACAGATTGACCTAATAGACATCTATAGAACTCTACATCCAAAAGCAACAGGATACACATTCTTCTCAAGTGCACATGGAACATCCTCCAGAATAGACCACATACTAGGCCACAAAAAGAGCCTCAGTAAATTCAAAAACATAGAAATTCTACCATCCAACTTTTCAGACCACAGAGGTATAAAAATAGAAATAAATTGTACAAAGAAAGCAAAAAGGCTCACAAACACATGAAGGCTTAATAACATACTTCTAAATAGTCAATGGATCAACAACCAACTTAAAATGGAGATCCAGCAATATATGGAAATAAATGACGACAGCAACACAAAGCCCCAACTTCTGTGGGACGCAGCAAAAGCAGTCTTAAGAGGAAAGTACATAGCAATCCAGGCATATTTACAGAAGGAAGAACAAACCCAAATGAATAGTCTAACATCACAATTATCAAAATTGGAAAAAGAAGAAAAAATGAGGCCTAAAGTCAGCAGAAGGAGGGACATAATAAAGATCAGAGTAGAAATAAATAAAATTGAGAAGAATAAAACAATAGAAAAAATCAATGAAACCAAGAGCTGATTCTTCAAGAAAATAAACAAAAGAGATAAGCCTCAAGCCAGACTTATTAAGAGAAAATGAAAATCAACACACATCAACAGAATCAGAAACAAAAAAGGAAATATCACGACAGACCTAAGAGAAATACAAAGAATTATTAGAGACTACTATGAAAACCTATATGCTAACAAGATGGAAAACCTAGAAGAAATGGACAACTTCCTAGAAAAATACAAAATTCCAAGACTGACCAAGGAAGAAACACAAAATCTAAACAAACCAATTACCAGCAAAGAAATTAAAGTGGTAATCAAAAAACTACCCAAGAAAAAAAAACCCGGGCCAGATTTATTTACCTCGTAATTTTATCAGACATACAGCGAAGACATAATACCCATTCTCCTTAAAATTTTCCAAACAATAGAAGAGGAGGGAATACTCCCAAACTCATTCTATGAAGCCAACATCACCCTAATACGAAAACCAGGCAAAGACCCCACCAAAAAAGAAAACTACAGACCAAGATCCTTGATGAACGTAGATGCAAAAATACTCAATAAAATATTAGCAAACCATTGCCATTTGAATGAAGAAGGAGATATCTAAGCTGGCCTGGGCATACAGTAAAACAACAAATTTGACTGGATCTATACTGTTGGAACTCAACCAAGAATTAGGAGAAGTGCAAGTTGTAGCGCTCCAAAATCTTACAACTACAGACTATCTACTGTTAAAAGAACATATGGGATGTGAACAGTTCCCAGGAATGGGCTGTTTTAATTTGTCTGGTTTCTCTCAGACTGTTCAAGTACAGTTGGACAATATCCATCATATCATAGACAAATTTTCACAAATGCCTAGGATGCCTAACTGGTTTTCTTGGCTTCACTGGAGATGGCTGGTAATTATAGATCTGCTTTGGTTATGTAACTGTATTCCTGTTATGTTAACGTGTGTGCACAATTTAATTAGTAGTTTAAAACCTATACATGCTTAAGTTACTCTACAAGAAGATATGTCAAAGAAATAATCAATCTTCCCATGTTTTCTTCCGTATGCTACCTCTATAGCTTTTCTTCTTCCTTCCCAATTACAACCCTTAAATAGAATTCGTGCCTCATATCGAATTTACTGAGTATCATAATTCCTCCAAGTGGCAAAGATACCTCAAGACAAATTCTGGGCATAGAAGCCACAGGGCATAAATCTGCAAAGTAGTAAAAAGCTAACCTTTTCAAACAATATGGCTTCTCTCTCACCAACTTTACATTTCCCTGTATGGTCCCGGAAGATGACTGGTAGCCAGAGACGGGTAATATTTCTCAAGGGAGGAACAACCTAAGACAGACACAGTCGCAGGTGAACCATCAGGTGAGAAATTGGGGATCAATAGAGGTGAGGCTTAGAACCTCACACCCCGTTTTGAGAGAAATCTTCTGCATCCGTGGATGTTTTATTGCCCTTGTCTAGCTTGGATTAATACATAGTCTACAGGCACACACCTGATCATCTACATTTGCTCTCTTACAACACTAAACTAAGTTTTCTACCTTTATCTTACATCTACCTACCACTTCAGCATTTTATTTAAAATAATAATAATAATAAAGGGAGAAATGTGGAATCCACATATAAATCAAGTATAAAAATCAAACAAATATTCATATTTGTCCTGATTGTTTATAATTCATAATGTGTGATCAAAACCGAAAGTTTCTGTGATGACTACCCTTGTACTGTTCACCATGTAAGAACGTATTCACTATGTAATAATTTGTTCACCATGTAAGAACTTGTTCGCTATGCTTCAGAAGATTGGAGACTGACGAGAATTAGGCTTGGGATGGATTAATGATTGTGCATTGAGCATTGACTCCCCTATACAGAATTTTATCGTTGTTAACAACCATTTGATCAATAAATATGAGAGATGCCCTCTCAAAAAAGAAAAAAACTTGAAAAGCCATGTGAAGTAAGCTATTTTTAAGTGCACTTAGAAGAATTACTAGTGAAATATTATGAGCATCCTGTCATAAAGTAAATCCTTTCTCCCTAAAAAAAAAAATATATTAGCAAACCAAATTCAAAAATATATCAAAAGGATCATACACCATGACCAAGTGGGATTCATCCCAGGGATGCAAGGATGGTACAACATTCGAAAATCCATCAACATTATCCACCACATAAACAAAAAGAAACACAAAAACCACATGATCATCGCCATAGATGCTGAAAAAGCATTTGACAAAATTCAGCATCCATTCATGATAAAAACTCTCAGCAAAATGGGTATAGAGGGCAAGTACCTCAACATAATAAAGGCCATATATGATAAACTCACAGCCAACATCATACTGAACAGCGAGAAGCTGAAAGCTTTTCCTCTGAGATCGGGAACAAGACAGGGATACCCACTCTCCCCACTGTTAATTAACATAGTACTGGAGGTTCTAGCCACGGCAATCACAAAAAACAAATAAATACATGTAATCCAGATTGGTAAAGAAGTCAAACTGTCACTATTTGCAGATGACATGATTTTGTACATAAAAAACCCTAAAGACTCCACTCCAAAACTACTAGAACTCATATAGGAATTCAGCAAAGTTGCAGGATACAAAGTTAATACACAGAAATATGTGGCTTTCCTATACACTAACAATAAACCAATAGAAAGAGAAATCAAGAAAACAATTCCATTTACAATTGCATCAAAAAGAATAAAATACCTAGGAAGAAACCTAACCAAAGAAGTGAAAGACCTATACCCTGAAAACTACAAGACACTCTTAAGAGAAATTAAAGGGGACACTAACAAATGGAAACTCATCCCATGATCCTGGCTAGGAAGAATTAATATTGTCAAAATGGCCATCCTGCCCAAAGCAATATACAGATTCGATGCAATCTCTATCAAATTACCAACAGTATTCTTCAATGAACTGGAATAAATTGTTCAAAAATTCATGTGGAAACACCAAAGACCCCGAATAGCTAAAGCAAACCTGAGAAGGAAGAATAAAGTGAGGGGGATCTCACTCCCCAATTTCAAGCTCTACTACAAAGCCACAGTAATCAAGACAATTTGGTACTGGCACAAGAACAGAGCCACAGACCAATGGAACAGAATAGAGACTCCACACATTAACCCAAACATATATGGTCAACTAATATTCGATAAAGGAGCCATGGACGTACAATGGGGAAATGACAGTCTCTTCAACAGATGGTGCTGGCAAAACTGGACAGCTTCATTTAAGAGAATGATGCTGGATCACTGTCTAACCCCATACACAAAAGTAAATTCGAAATGGATCAAAGACCTGAATGTAAGTCATGAAACCATAAAACTCTTTGAAAAAACCATAGGGAAAAATCTCTTAGACATAAACATTCACGACTTCTTCATGAACTTATCTCCCTGGGCAAGGAAAACAAAGGCAAAAATGAACAAGTGGGACTATATCAAGCTAAAAAGCTTCTGTACAGCAAAGGACAGCATCAATAGAACAAAAAGGTACCCTACAGTATGGGAGAATATATTCGTAAATGACAGATCCGATAAAGGCTTGACATCCAAAATATATAAAGAGCTCACACACCTCAACAAACAAAAAGCAAATAATCCAATTAAAAAATGGGCAGAGGTGCTGAACAGACAGTTCTCCAGAGAAGAAATTCAGGTGGCCAACAGACACATGAAAAGATGCTCCACATTGCTAGTTATCAGAGAAATGCAAATTAAAACCACAAAGAGATATCACCTCACACCATTAAGGATGGCTACCATCCAAAAGACAAACAACAACAATGTTGGCTAGGTTGTAGAGAAAGGGGAAACCTCCTACACTGCTGGTGGGAATGTAAATTAGTTCAACCATTGTGGAAAGCAGTATGGAGGTTCCTCAGAATGCTCAAAATAGAAATACCATTTGACCCAGGAATTCCACTCCTAGGAATTTACCCTAAGAATGCAGCAGCCCAGTTTGAAAAAGAGAGATGCACCCCTATGTTTATCGCAGCACTATTTACAATAGCCAAGAAATGGAAGCACCCTAAGTGTCCGTAAGTAGATGAATGGATAAAGAAGATGTGGTACAAATACAGAATGGAATATTATTCAACCATAATAGAAAACAGATCCTACAATTTGCAACAGCATGGATGGAGCTAGAGGGTATTATGCTCAGTGAAAGAAGCCAAGCAGAGAAAGACAAATACCAAATGATTTCACTCATCTGTGGAGTATAAGAACAAAGGAAAAACTGAAGGAACAAAGAAAACAGCAGCAGAATCACAGAACCCAAGAATGGACTAACAGTTACCAAAGGGAAAGAGACTGGGGAGAATGGGAGGGTAGGGAGGGATAAGGGCAGGGAAGAAGAAAGGGGGTATTATAATTAGCTTGTATAATGTGGGGGGTGGGGAAAGGGAAGGGCTGTGCAACACAGAGAAGACAAGTAGTGATTCTACAACATCTTACTATGCTGATGAACAGTGACTGTAATGGGGTTTGTGAGGGGGCTTGGGGTAGGGGAGAGCCTAGTAAACATAATGTTCTTCATGTGAAAAAAAAAGAGAGAAAGCAGAAAAAAAAAACTGTCTTCTGACCAAATGTAATGTTGTGTACATGTGGTAATATGGACATTGATAAGGCATTCTATAAGTCTTCAACTGACTAGTCTGGCAAACATATTGAGGGTTTATCACTCAGACTTTGAACAAAAAAAATGCAATCACTGTGAGTAATTTAGAATAAGGGATTTCTTATAGAGATTAGACTTTACACAGTTCAGAAAACTATTAAGTAGTTGATGTAAGTCTGTTGCCACTGAACCTCATGCTGGGCCTGAAGCTACAGAACCAGCAGTCTGGGAGAGAAACTGGACAGGAAGTAAAAGAGACAAAGGGCAAACTAGAACTGTGTCTGTCTCTCACTGCTTCCAGTTTTGATGGTCTAGGTGATCTGCTGAGTAAGCTGATGCCCTACATCATGAAGATGCACTTTGGCCCTTGCTGAGGGCTTGGAGGAACTGAAGGGGAAGATCCAGGAGCAAGAGGAGATGCAGGCCTAAGTTGCACCACACCAGCAAGGTGAGCCACAGCATGTGTGAGCTGTAATGGTACTTCTCCGAAACTGGCCTTCAAACAAAAAATGGCTTCTAGTTCACTTTCAACTTCTTCCAAATCTCACACAAACTTTTCTTGTGGTGAACCTTAATACAGAAATGTGCATGGAAGACCACTATACATGTGGACCCATTGAGCAGTAACTGGAGTGATGAGGGACAGAGACTGACTGAAATCCACTGGATGGGTATCTAAACCTCTTAGTAATTAAATCCTTCTCTAAAATGGATGTCCTTTGTTTACATTTATATGAAAATATCTTCAATGAGTACAAGAGTTAATCAACCATCTAGCAGGCTATTAACACGACTCCAGGTATTCACATAAATACACTACCACCCAAATCTTAGGTGAATACATGCATGCCAGTAAATGCTGCCTGGTTATCTCATGTTTTTTCTTTTCAGCATACTAATCTCAGAACTCACAAACACATGTTCTCCAGACTCTAGCCGATGTTGGCAAAATCCTACAATTCTTTTAGTGTAAAACCGTGTATTTTCAGAGCAGCTCTTCTACTTCTTTGTCCAGATTAGTTTGGTACCTAATCCTCACTGTGGTCCTAGAGACACCTGCTCCAGGTAAAGCCAAAAATATTATTTTTATTCAAGGAAAAGCTGACTCATTCAGACCTGAATGGAAGTGCTGCTCCACCAAAAAAAAAGAGTAAGGTAAGGAGTTGGGAGACAAGTTACCATCACATTTGGTTGTGTGTGGGTTATAGTACCTTGTCTTTCAGTTGAACTTCACTGTATACAAACAGAAGTGACAATTTGAGTAATCATAGTGTAATTGTGCCACATATGATCAAAGTCCTATAACCCCCAGACAGAGATGATGTACAGGTACTCCTCAAATATGGAGTGAGCCAGCCAGTCCCAGAATCCCATTTTGAGGGGGTGTTTCCTGCCTCTCTTTGTACAAATACTTCTGTGAGGGTCCCACCAGTAAAAATGTCACATTCAAATGGAGTAAATGAGGAAAGTCTAATGTACACAGGCGTGGGCAGTATTAAAGGAAAACAACAAGGAACGGTAAAGCATCCAGGACTAGCAAGAACAGGAAGCCATTACCATCCCTAAAGCTGAGAGTGATGAGAGGGAAACTACTGCAAACCAGTGAAAGAGTTGTAGCAGTAGAAGATGGTCACCAACAAAAGCTGAGGGCTTTGACAGGGCAGAGCAGTAATTGCCAAAGTCCAGAAGGAAAGAAGCTGAAGGAATAAATACCCTAATTTCACTCTCTTCTTGTCTCCTCCAAATCCTTGCATTTGCCTGCAAAAGCCACAGGGCAGAAGCCACTGGTTAATTCAGACCATAAAATTCAATTTTAACAGGGCATACAGCAGAGTTGACACAAAGAAAATTAGATATGGAAAGGCAGTTAGAGAACAGCCATCAGAAGAGTCTAACATTCTCCCATTAGTGGACCTTTGGTTCTTTCCATATGCTTGCTTTTCAAAGGTAATAATAAATATTGTGATATGTCTTCTTATAGATATGTGCAAGGGCTTTCAAAGGATATAGAATGAAAAGTGGAGTTTCTAGGAAAATATTATATGCAGAGTTTCCTCCTTAATATATACTTTTAAATAGTCTCAAGATTACATGGAAGGCCCATGGCCACAACTACTTAATTGGCCAACAGAAAGAATACATAATATATTTAGTCATTTGATATACTTACCAATTAGGGTGAAGGATAAGTTACACTACCATATAGACACAGCTTATTGATGCTTTCCTTTTTGCTGGGTTGATGGGCTCATGACCAATAAGGAGTGGAACTCCCAGATCAGAGGACAATTGGGTGTCATCCCGGTGCTTGTAGCCCATTGAACCCAGGAACACCTCATCAACATCTAGCCAATAAACCTCCACTCTAATTGCCACATCACTCACACCTTGTTTCCAGATTCCCAAATTGGAATCTTTATACCACAAGGTGAGGAACTTTCCAGTCTTAGGTCTTATAACTGTGCTTCATGTCCCACTCAGCATATTGCTTTCAGCTAGAGAATTTATTTAATTTGAATTTCCGAATTAATGGTGAAGTTCAGCATTATTCATATTATTTATTTTGAACCTCTTAAATGTCTTCAAAGGTAGACTGCTTCTATATCTTCTATATCAAATAGTTGTACCAGTTAAGGTCCCACCGGGAAGAAAATGCCAAATTAAAATGGAGTAAATGAGGAAAACCTAACATATAAAAATGGAGACCATTTTTGTAAATAAGAGGTAATCTTTTATTTTTGAAATGAGAGTTTTTCCTTAAGTTAGTCTTTTAGAGGTCTTTAAGTGGTCATTGTGCCTCAGTCCATTTATAAAACACTAAAACAAGTCGAGATCAGTGGGACTAATGAAATCAAGGGGTCTTAAGGAACATTTACAAGGGGATCCAGTTTGTCTTAGAAACTGATTCCATCAAAACTTGGTTGAAACCAGCTTACCAACTTGTTAGTAAGTTAAATAAATTATTGACACATTACCACTTTAAATGAGTTCTATTTTTAACTTTTTGAAAATAATTAATTGCTCTGAAGAAACCATCCAGACATCCAAGTGAACTCACTTTCTGGAGCCAATAAAATGTTTCCCAAGGGATGTTCCTCATGGGATGTTTGAGCCCAGCATAAGGTTCCCGTAATGTGCCCCAAACAGCACTAAACCTTTGCTTTCCCTGGTACTCTTTATTTTCTTTTTCTGCTTTGGCAGATTTTTGTTTGTTTATTCCTGGTTCTTAGCCAAGTTTGGTTCCAATCCTGGTTTTCAGGCAGCTCATCAATTATTTCTCATTGGTGGCAACAGAAGTTTTCAATGTGGTTTCATGATCTGATTGTTTGTTGACCTCTCTTGGGATGGTGGGACCAGTTCTCATCAGATGAGAGATGATAGAGGATTTGGTTTGTTAGCTGCCTTTTTTTTTTCTCATTGTTTTCATATTTTCAGTCTGCTGAAATAGAAGTTCCACTAGAGAGCCAGTGTGAGATTTTGTGTTTCCAACTATACATTTCATATTTTTGTAAATCTCAGTCTTGGTTGATAACTGAAGTTCTAGAATTGAACCTAATAGTTTTATGTGTTACTTGTCTCTGTGTTTGAGGAGACTTTTCCTTTTGTTATGTGAGTATAAAATATTTTCCTATTTCAAGGATATATTAATAAATTATAAAGCCTCACAGAGGTGTTCTATTAGTATGGCTTTATGGGGATTGATAAGTGTAGGTTGGAATCTAACATTCACCAAATTCCCAAAAAAATGAAGAAAACTGAATTTCTACTGTTTTAAATTTGCCATCTTTTTCAGAAAAAAAAAACTCACAGAAATTACAGCCCAGAGCATTTTTACATGAGAATCCAAATTCAAAATAAGTTCTTGGACAGCACACACCGGTTTTATAACATTTTTTATAAAATATCTGTAGCTCTTGCCCTGATCTTTTCAGAATGGAATATAAAGAAAACATTTAAAATTATGGAAAACGTAAAATTATGTATTCAAACTATTGGGATTATAATTCTGACAGTTTTATAGTGAGTCCACTGAAATACAACTAAGATCCTTTGTTGTTTTAAGATTTTGGCTTAGTCTTAATAAAGTAACACAGGTATTCATTGAATATTATTAAATAAGATTGACTATTGAAATGTTGATCATGGTGTGTGGGTGTGCATGTGTATCTCTTTTACCTTTATAGAGTGTCTGGTTTTGTATCATGTTAGCAAATGTGTTCTTTTTTGTTACTTTAAGAATAGTATTTACTACTTTAAGAAGATATAAATAGGATGTTTGTGGCAGTGGAGAGTTATTTTGAGTGTTCCTAAGCTTTTTTAATTTATTGAAATAACTATACATGGCACATAATTCTCAGTTATCCACCTTTAAGTTGACAAACACTCTCCTTGACCTTTAGTCAGGCTCCTCTGAGCCCTCTTCTCCACTAGACCTCAACCTGGGGCCCATCCTTATTGGGCTTGTACAACCTAGTTTTATCAAGAATCGTGTTAAGTCAGTTAGAGAAATCCCTCACCTCTGATATCTGGTAAAATTCCTAAAACCCTGCTGTTGATATCTGATCATGCTGGCCTGCTCCCAGCAAGAATCCCCTACCCTAAAGGTCTCCTCTTAGTAATTTATGTCTTCTGATGCCCCTCCCATATGTTCTTAAGCTATAAAACCCACTTATTTTTATTGTGTTGAGAACTGAATCCAGTTCTACACTGAGGTCTCTTTTCCCTATTGCAGTAGTTCCTGATTAAAATTAGTTTTTACCATTTCGCTACTGTCAATCTCTGGATATTTACAAAAATATGAAATGTATAGTTGGAAACAGTCTGTGAAATAAGGTTAATCACCTTGTTAAAAGTCATTAATGTGTGATTGAGACTGTACTAGAAGAAATTATTATCAAAAAATATGATAGATTTTGCAAAGTAGTAGGATCTGGTTTTACTTATCCAGGGAGAAAAAAATGATAGATTTATCCTAAGACAGAGTGTCTAATTGTTCCAGAAGCTGAAAGAAGATAGTAAAGAACAAAGTCCAATGGAGATAGAAAGTTGTAAAAGGTTCAGGAAGTAAATTCTGTTTGCCTTGGTTTATATGTATATTTAGTACATATTTTTAAATAATGGATCTGGAAAGAAAAAATGACATGTTAATATTTTGGCAAAGTTTGCACAGCTCAGTGTTGATGGGTTTATTTCTTAAAATTAAAATACTCTATTGAAGCAAGACCAGAATTTGGTTTTCTCTCCATAGAATGACATAAGGAATTTATCTTGGGGCCTTCATTCTGCTCTTGAGTAAAGCCAGTAAATATTTCATCTTCTCTGTAATCTTCCTAGTTAGCAAAGATAATTCAGCTACAAGAATAACTTTTTGTGCCTTATGCTGAGTTCATATGCTTTGATATTTTTTTAATGTAGTAAATGGCCTATGAAAGAATTAAAGTTCCTTCTATGTTTAAGTATATTTTTACTCTGATTAATGGATAGCTATTCTATAACCACACTTGTTCTCAGATACCTATACTACCTACTCTACTGCTGTGGGTTTATTTGTGTCTACCAAATAGGCAAGTTGAAATCCTAACCCCAACACCTGTGAATGTGACCACACTTGGAAATAGGGTATTTGCAGATATAGTCAAGTTAAGATGAAGTCATACTGAATTAGGGTGGACTGGGAGATACTTCTCCCTGTTTGGAAGGCCTTACAGAAGACTGTGCTCTAGTAGGAGAGATGAAAAGCCAAGGAAAGATCTGGTCAATTTGAAAATTTATCAATAGAAATTACCCAAACTGAAAAAAAGAGTAGGAAGGCAGCATAGCAACATGGAGAGCTACAGGACAGGGTTGAAAAGTCCAACCAGGTGTGACTGGAATCCCAACAGGAGAGAGAACAGGAGCCCCATGGGTGTGGGGCCAGGACCACTCTTCAGAACATTTGCAATTTATCCCTCCTTCGTTCTCAGCACAGTGCTTCACCAGCCCCTAGGCTGTGCTTCATGAACTAGCTGAAGAGTTTTTCTGAACAGTGAGAATGATGGTGATACAGGAAATGATTGGTATGAAGAAGGAACCAACACAGGTGAACCCACTGTTGGCTGTAACTATGAACTCTAATCAGTAGATGTCTGTGCAGGCAAGTTTAAGGAACCGAGGAAGGTCACAGTAAAAGCTGTCTAACACATTAGGACCACAGAAGGGTAAGTTTGCCACAAAAGCCAAATGAATTGTGGAGTGCATGAGGCCAATCATCCAGGCAGCCACTAAAAAGAAGATGCACATTCTTGGACTCATGATCATCAGATAGTGGAGAGGCTTACATATGGCAATATATCTGTCAAAGGTCATGGAGATGAGCAGCACCATCTCCCCACCACCAATGACATGGATGAAGATTTGAGTAATGCAGCCACTTGAAGGAGATGACTTTATACTTTCTGAAGTGGTCATAAATCATCTTGGGAGAAGTGACAGAAGAAAAACCCAAGTCAGTGAAGGAGAGGTTGGCCAATACATGGAGGAGTATAAGTTATAAGTAAGGGCCAGAAGTCACAGTAAACATAATGAGGGAGTTCCTCATCATGCTTGTCTCTTAAAACAAGGAAGAGATTTCAAAGAGGGGAAGTTGGATCTCCCAGGAACACAGATTCCGACACCACAGAGTGATTTGCTCCATCCATTGGTTTTGTCAGCATTGCTACCTGAAGAAGGGTAATAGGGGAAAATGTAAATTATGATAATTATGTTAATAAATTAGAAGAAGAGAGGTCAAAGTTATGAAAAAAAGTTATTTCTACTTTAGCATTATAAATGACCCAATATGCCTCTAAAATATGGCCACACAGAAAAATTGGTGGCTCTCATGTGGAGCTCTTCCCTACCAAGTTGTCTCTGCATTTAATACACTTTGCTGCCCTCCAGTGTTGATACCGTGATACTACCCGTGAGTTACAAGATGGGCGACATGGGTAGCACAAATTCAACCCTAAACCTTTTAGAAATTGGTTCAAACTAATATGATCTGGTCCATCACAAAGAACTAATCACACTGTAATTGCTTCCAATCCTATAAACCTTTATCTGATAGACCCTTCTCTTCCTTGCCAGTACCCACCTCTAGGAACATACTTTTCTTCAATATTATTTAAATGTTTATCACATCTACAGTGTTGCTTTATTATTTCTAGCATTTGTTTTACTATTCCTTGTATTAGTGAACAGGGTATAGTTCCAACTAACCAGCTAGACTGTAAGCTTCTTGAAGGCAAGGATTATGACTTATTCATATTTTGACTCTGAAGCAATGAAAAGGTGATTCACACAGAAGTGTAGGTTGATGAGTGACTGTTTACTGTTTGCATTGTGGTGGATACAAAATCTGTGAGTGTTTAGAGACTTCTCTAGCAATTTGACATTACAGTGACACCCAAGTTTCTGATTTTCTGTTTTACAAATGTGTTAGTCCATGAAAGACTGGAAATTTAAGAAAAAAACTTATTCTTCAACACAGGTAATTTGAAAAACACTGCCTTGTGGTACTTAGCACATTATCTGAAAAACCTAAAATTAGGAAATACATCATAATATACTAGAAATAATTTTGTGCAAATATCTATATCAGGATATACATTATCTTTTAATTATTTACTCCTATTTAGAGAAACATCATAGCTTAGTAGAATTTGTATTTAGATTACCAGGAGTTGTACTAATGTTCAACTAATGACAGGTTGATTTGGGGCAGTTACTTAAGCTTTTTGGACCTTGGTTTATTTATCTATAAAACTGTAATTAGTAAAATAATCAATGTATATTAATCATATGGCTGCTAAGTATTTGGTAAATGTTATGTTTGCTTCTCTTTATTTCACTTGCCTGTGACAGTACTCAACACATAGGATAAAATGAATAAATGAAAAAAAAATACTATTGACCAACAGGAAGCATCTACTTCCATATCAGAAATATATTTCACTAAATAATCATGATTAATACAATATTCGCATTCTGTTGGTGGTGGAAAATAAACTATCTTACATAAGTTCACTTAATTTGTTCTCAAAAAATACTATTTGTTAGTAGTACCTATCACAAATATAATTTACTATTTAATTTCTCCTTCCCACCTGGACTGCAAGCCCCATAAAGTAATGGACCACATCTGTCTTGTTAAGTCCACTGTTTCAAAAATTTACATAACAGGTACAAATAAATATTTTCAGAAAGTTGTGAATAAAATATATATTCTTGGGTTAGAGCCTGACCATGTGAAGAAAAAAAAAAGATTGTGAATAAAATATATATTCTTGGGTTAGAGCCTGACCATGTGAAGAAAAAAAAAAAGATCAAAAGTCAAGGGAATTCAGGAAAATGAAAAATTCATCTGAAAGAAAACCATAAGTAGGAATATGACTAAAAGGAAGTCTTCAATCTAGTCAGACAGACTGAATCAATGAGGTGAACTTTGGGACCCACTGGTAACTCAATATCCCTAATTTAGAAAATCTTTAGTCATTATAGATCAGGAAACAAATACCCAAATGTGTTAAATAACTTGACCAAAACTATAAATTTACTTAATGTAAGGGGAGGATCAAGGGAAGATGGCGGCGTGAGTAGTTCAGAGGAAATCTCCTCCCCAAAACATATATATTTATGAAAATACAATAAATACAACTATTCCTAAAAGAGACACCAGTGGATGCAGTACAACAGCCAGGATACATCTACATCTGTGAGAACTCAGCATCACACAAAGGGGGTAAGATACAAGCCGCGGCCAGGCGGGACCCACCCCAAAACCCGGCGGCAGGAAAGGAGTCAGAATGGGGAGGGAGTGAAAGCCCAGGACTGCTAAACAACCAGCTCTAGAAATCCACACCCGGAACGCAGGCACAAGGTGCATGGGGTGCTGGATATTAGAGAAACAGAAAAGCAAAACCTGGGGGCAGGTCCCCGCAACTGGCGCCCCTGAGACAAAAGAAAAGCGAGTGCTTTCTGCAAGTCTTAAAGAGACAGGGACCCCATGGCTGGACGAAGTTGTCCCAGCAGCTGGGAGTACCGGGGAAACTTAGGCGCCCTAAACAGAGGCAGTGCAGCTCTGAAGCCCCTCACAGGACTAGGCAGCCTGCCAGTCGTTCTTCCAACTGGTGCGGACCCCGACACACAGGCCCAGTAGCAGGAGAGTGGGAGCATGCACCAGGGGCGGAAACTCTAGAAGGAACCGAGAGCAGATCCGTGCACCACAGGGTTAGCCCGCAGCGGCGCAACCAAACAGCCCGGGCATGGCTCACGCGCACCAGCGGCAGTGAAGCCAGAGCCCAGTAGAAGCCTGCGCAGAAAAGCCCTGCATGCACCAGCAGTGGAGCCAGAGGGAGCAGGCGCACTCCCAGGAGCTGACCAGAATCCCAGCCCAATGCACAGCTGCCTGGGCCAGACCCAAAGGCCTCTGCTGCCACACAGCTGCCCGGCAGGGTCGCTGCTAGCACGGAGGAGCGCACCTGGCATGCCTGCCACTCCCTGAAGGGCTCTGCGCTGCTCTGCCGGACACCCCACCCACAGCAGCTTAGGAAATTAACCCAGTGGCTGCTCCAGGAGTGCAGGTAACCATCACAGGCAGTGGAGAAGGGCAAGGCATCCAGCAAGCAGGAAAGGACTTTCTTCTCCCAGCTGACACACCCACAACCTGCCTACAGCCACTGCAATCACCATGAAAAGGCAAAAAATCTGGTCCAGACCAAGATAGTTACACCTGAGAAAGGATCTGCAGAGGCAGACCTAAACAGTCTCCCTGAAAAAGAATTCAAAATAAAAATCATAAACATGCTGACAGAGCTGCAGAGAAATATGCAAGAGTTAAGGGATGAAGTCCAGAGGGAGGTTACAGACGTCTGGAGTGAGATCACAGATGTCCGGTGGGAGATTACAGAAGTGAAACAAACTCTGGAAGTATTTATAAGCAGAATGGATAAGATGCAAGAGGCCATTGATGGAATAAAAACCAGAGAACAGGAACTCATAGAAGCTGATGCAGAGAGAAATAAAAGGACCTCCAGGAATGAAACAATATTAAGAGAACTGTGTGAACAATCCAAAAGGAACAATATCTGCATTATAGGGGTAGCAGAAGATGAAGAGAGAGAAAAAGGGATAGAAAGTGCCTTTCAAGAAATAATTGCTGAGAACATCCCCAAACTAGGGGAGGAAATAGTTGCTCAGACCACAGAGGCACACAGAACACCCAAGAGATGGGATCCAAAGAGGTCAACATCAAGACACATAATAATTAAAATGGCAAAGATCAAGGACAGGGACAGAGTATTAAAGGCAGCCAGAGAGAGTAAAAAGGTCACCTATAAAGGAAAACCCATCAGGCTATCATCAGACTTCTCAACAGAAACTTACAGGCCAGAAGAGAATGGCATGATATATTTAACGCAATGAAACAGAAGGGCCTTGAACCAAGGATACTGTATCCAGCACGAATATCATTTAAATATGAAGGAGGGATTAAACAATTCCCAGACAAGCAAGAGGTGAGGGAATTTGCCTCCCACAAACCACCTCTACAGGGTATCTTAGAGGGACTGCTCTAGATGGGGGCACTCCTAAAAAGAGCACAGAACAAAACACCCAACGTATGAAGAATGGAGGAGGAGGAAAAAGAAGGGAAAGAAATAATCATCAGACTATATTTAAAACAGCTCAATAAGCCAGTGAGGACAGACAGTAAGGTAGTAAACAAGCTAACCTTGAACCTTTGGTAACCACAAATCTAATGCCTGCAATGGCAATAAGTACATATCTTTCAATAATCACCATAAATGTAAATGGACTGAATGCACCAATCAAAAGACACAGAGTAATAGAATGGATAAAAAACCAAGACCCATCTATATGTTGCTTACAAGAGACTCACCTCAAACCCAAATACATGCACAGATTAAAAGTCAAGGGTTGGAGAAAGACATTTCGTGCAAACAACAGAGAGAAAAAAGCAGGTGTTGCAATGCTAGTAAAAGATAAAATAGACCTCCAAATAAAGAAAGTAACAAGAGATAAAGAAGGACATTACATAATGATAAAGGGCTCAGTCCAACAAGAGGGTATAACCATTATAAACATATATGCACCCTATACAGGAGCACCAATATATGTGAAACAAATACTAACAGAATTAAAGGAGGAAACAGAATGCAATGCATTTATTTTGGGAGACTTCAACACACCACTCACCCCAAACGACAGATCCACCAGACAGAAAATAAGTAAGGACACAGAGGCACTGAACAACACACTAGAACAGATTGACCTAATAGACATCTATAGAACTCTACATCCAAAAGCAACAGGATACACATTCTTCTCAAGTGCACATGGAACATTCTCCAGAATAGACCACATACTAAGCCACAAAAAGAATCTCAGTAAATTCCAAAAGATTGAAATCCTATCAACCAACTTTAAAGACCACAAAGGTATAAAACTAGAAATAAATTGTACAAAGAAAGCAAAAAGGCTCATAAACACATGGAAGCTTAACAACATGCTTCTAAATAATCAATGGATCAATGACCAAATTAAAATGGAGATCCAGCAATATATGGAAACAAATGACAACAATAACACAAAGCCCCAACTTCTGTGGGACGCAGCAAAAGCAGTCTTAAGAGGAAAGTATATAGCAATCCAGTCATATTTAAAGAAGGAAGAACAATCCCAAATGAGTAGTCTAATGTCACAATTATCGAAATTGGAAAAAGAAGAACAAATGAGGCCTAAGGTCAGCAGACGGAGGGACATAATAAAGATCAGAGAAAAAATAAATAAAATTGAGAAGAATAAAACAATAGAAGAAATCAATGAAACCAAGAGCTGGTTCTTTGAGAAAATAAACAAAATAGATAAGCCTCTAGCAAGACTTATTAACAGAAAAAGAGAGTCAAAACATCAACAGAATTAGAAATGAGAAAGGAAAAATCACGACGGATCCAACAGAAATACAAAGAATTGCTAGAGAATACTATGAAAACCTACATGCTAACAAGCTGGAAAACCTAGGCGAAATGGGCAAGTTCTTAGAAAAATACAACCTTCCAAGACTGACCCAGAAAGAAACAGAAAATCTAAAATGACCAATTACCAGCAATGAAATTGAATTGGTAATCAAAAAACTACCCAAGAACAAAACCCCTGGGCCAGATGCATTTACCTCAGAATTTTATCAAACATACAGAGAAGACATAACACCCATTCTCCTTAAAGTTTTCCAAAAAACAGAAGAGGAGGGAATACTCCCAAACTCATTCTATGAAGCCAACATCACCCTAATACAAAAACCAGGCAAAGACCCCAACAAAAAAGAAAACTACAGACCAATATCCCTGATGAACATACATGCAAAAATACTCAACAAAATATTAGCAAACCGAATTCAAAAATACATCAAAAGGATCGTACACCATGACCAAGTGGGATTCATCCCAGGGATGCAAGGATGGTACAACATTCGAAAATCCATCAACATCATCCACCACATCAACAAAAAAAAGTACAAAAACCACATGATCATCTCCATAGATGCTGAAAAAGCATTTGACAAAATTCAATGTCCATTCATGATAAAAACTCTCAACAAAATGGGCATAGAGGGCAAGTTCCTCAACATAATAAAGGCCATATATGATAAACCCACAGCCAACATCATACTGAACAGTGAGAGGCTGAAAGCTTTTCCTCTGAGATAGGGAACAAGACAGGGATGCCCACTCTCCCCACTGTTATTCAACGTGGTACTGGAGGTCCTAGCCACGACAATCAGACAAAACAAAGAAATAAAAGGAATCCAGATTGGTAAAGAAGTTAAATTTTCACTATTTGCAGATGACATGATATTGTACATAAAAATCCCTAAAGACTCCACTGCAAAACTACTAGAACTAATATCGGAATTCAGCAAAGTTGCAGGATACAAAATTAACACACAGAAATCTGTAGCCTTCCTATACATTAATAATGAACTAATAGAAAGAGAAATCAGGAAAACAATTCCATTCACAATAGCATCAAAAAGAATAAAATATGTAGGAATAAACCTAACCAAGGAAGTGAAAGACCTATACCCTGAAAACTACAAGAACCTCTTAAGAGAAATTAAAGAGGTCACTAACAAATGGAAACTCATCCCACGGTCCTGGCTAGGAAGAATTAATATTGTCAAAATGGCCATCCTGCCCAAAGCAATATACAGATTCGATGCAATCCCTATCAAATTACCAACAACATTCTTCAACAAACTGGAACAAATAGTTCAAAAATTCATATGGAACCGTCAAAGACCCTGAATAGCCAACGTAATTCTGAGAAGGAAGGATAAAGTGGGGGAGATCTCACTCCCCAACGTCAAGCTCTACTGCAAATCCACAGTAATCAAGACAATTTGGTACTGGCACAAGAACAGAGCCACAGACCAGTGGAACAGATTAGAGACTCCAGACATTAACCCAAACATATATGGTCAATTAATATTTGATAAAGGGGCCATGGACATACAATGGGGAAATGACAGTCTCTTCAACAGATGGTGCTGGCAAAATTGGACAGCTACATGTAAGAGAATGAAACTGGATCACTGTCTAACCCCATACACAAAAGTAAACTCCAAATGGATCAAAGACTTGAATGTAAGTCATGAAACCATAAAACTCTTAGAAAAAAACATAGGCAAAAATCTCATGGACATAAACATGAGTGACTTCTTCATGAACACATCTCCCCGGGCAAGGGAAACAAAGGCAAAAATGAACAAGTGGGACTATATCAAGCTAAAAAGCTTCTGTACAGCAAAGGACAGCATCAATAGAACAAAAAGGTATCCTACAGTATGGGAGAACATATTCATAAATGACAGATCTGACAAAGGGTTGACATGCAAAATATATAAAGAGCTCACATGCCTCAACAAACAAAAAGCAAATGATCCAATTAAAAAAATGGGCAGAGGAACTGAATAGACAGTTCTCTAAAGAAATCCAGATGGCCAACAGGCACATGAAAACATGCTCCACATCGCTAATCATCAGAGAAATGCAAATTAAAACCACAATGAAATATCACCTCACACCAGTAAGGATCGCCATCATCGAAAAGACAAACAACAACAAATGTTGGCAAGGTTGTGGAGAAAGGGGAACCCTCCTACACTGCTGGTGGGAATGTAAATTAGTTCAAGCATTGTGAAAAGCAGTATGGAGGTTCCTCAGAATGCTCAAAATAGCAATACCATATGACCCAGGAATTCCACTTCTAGGAATTTACCCTAAGAATGCAGCACTCCAGTTTGAAAAAGACAGATGCACCCCTATGTTTATCGCTGCAGTGTTTACAATAGCCAAGATATGGAAGCAACCTAAATGTCCATCAGTAGATGAATGGATTAAGAAGATGTGGTACATATACACAATGGAATATTACGCAGCCATAAGAAGAAAACAGATCCTACCATTCACAACAACATGGATGGAGCTAGAGGGTATTATGCTCAGCGAAATAAGCCAAGCGGAGAAGGACAAGTACCAAATGATTTCACTCATCTGTGGAGTATAAGAACAAAGGAAAACTGAAGGAACAAAACAGCAGCAGAATCACAGAACCCAAGAATGGACTAATAGTTACCAAAGGGTAAGGGACTGGGGATGATGGGTGGGAAGGGAGGAATAAGGGCGGGGAAAAAGAAAGAGGACATTACAATTGGCATGTATAGTGCATAGGGGGCACGGGGAGGGCTGCGCAACACAGAGAAGACAAGTAGTGATTTTACAGCATCTTACTACGCAGATGGACAGTGACTGTGAAGGGGTATGTGGGGGGGACTTGATGAAGGGGGGAACCTAGTAAACACAATGTTCTTTCTGTAATTGTAGATTAATGATACCAAAATTTTAAAAATGTGCACATAAAAAAACAATTTGCTTAGTGTAAGAGTTTGTACTACAATTCAAGTCTACGGATTCCAAGATCAGTCTTTTCTACAATTCCTGGCTTTCTTTATCTATGACTTCCTGAGGATACACTCTGAACAAACACATATGACAGGGTGATGGTAGAAATTGTTTGAGCCCCTATTATATATGCTGAGTGCCCTTTTATTGACCCTTGGCCTTAATGTTCATCCCTAACTACTGTCTTTCAACTAATTAATGTTCCTCTGTGTCCTGGGAAACTTGGAAGTTTTCCAAAACATGTTTTCTTATTCTAATTGTTTAGGAAAATATTCTTATTTGGAACAGATGGTTTTTTGGATAGACTCATGATATAAAATTTCACTTTAATCTATTCCATTCAACCTTTCTTTCTTTGGAGGGAACTGAGACCCCTGCAGAGGGTCCAGCATGAGTTAACCACTTTGAAGTCTCCATAATGTTGCCTGTATTCAAGTTCTACCTCCTTCTTGAAATCACTCTTGACTCCCCTAATCTGAGTAGTTTTATGTTTCTAATGCTTCATTTTACTCCTCAAATGAATTACAGGACTACTCTACCTATCATATTTTTTATAAGCTCCACAGTGCCTAGGAGTGCCAAAGGATGTAACAGATCTTCAGTAGAGCTCTTGAATGCCCCATGTGAGTCAAAGTATATTGAGGTTGCTCACCAATCTCAATGTGGTTGCAGAGAATCTAGACCCCATATGAGACTTCATATTAAAGATACTCTGTGTATGAATATATCATTCTTCGAATTCATCTCTATTTTAGCTTTTTCAACATCTTATAGCAGTTGTTTTTCTTTTTTTAAAGAAGCTACATGGGATAATGAAATGAGTATAGACTTCAGCATCTGAAAAACCATATTTCACATTCTGCCACTTAACACTTGGTGACCTTGAGTAACATACATGTTATCACTAAGAGGTTTTCACATCTAAATGGAGAAAATTAATGTCTTATAGAACTGCAAATGTGAGACAACAGATCTTACCAAATCCAGTTAATTCTTTCTCTTTAATGCCACTGGTAATGGAAGTAATCTATATGTCCACATTGAGGCCATGTATAAATAAATTATTGTAAATTAATACAATGGAATAATTATTTGGGAAGTAAACTGGATGAACCACATTTGTAATTGTCACCATGGAAAAAAAATCTCAAAAATGTAATAGTGACTAAAAAACATGAAATTATAAATTAATACATGTAAAGTGAAATAGTTTATATAAATTCTGAAAATACTGAATAAATATTAAATATTATTAAATACAAATATATGTAATAAAACTGTAAAAGAATGAACAGAAAGGATGTCCAACAACTTCAGAATAGTGCTTTTTCCAGGGAGAGAAAGAGAGGAATCTGATGAGTAATTTCAATTATGTTTGTAATGATTTACTACCAAGAAAAATCTGAAAAATAAATACAACTGTTCATTTTTAAATACACAGTGTTATTCAGACAGTTTTAGTACTTTTTACATGCCTGAAATATGACCCCATTCTTTTTTAATTTAATGCACCTGCCATGTATCTGCTCCTTTCTCTTCGCACTGCCCCTACTTCATTATTTCTCACTAGATACATCATCAGGAGTTTAATCAGGTTTCATCAGGAACCCCTCCTTCAAGTGTTTGCACTGTTCCAACATAAATCCATCTGCTCTCTCACAAGAGACCCAAATGTTAATATTTAATGAGTCCTTTTCTCCCTCCAGATGAAGTGCAACCTCCTAACATAGCTGTCTGAGGTCTGATTCTTCCCAATTCAGTTCCTGCCTCACTTTTCCTACTTTCTTTCTTACACCCCATGATCCAGCAACACCTATTAATTATCTGATAATGCCACACACTACACATGCCTCCGTGCTTTAAATATACTGGTTCTTCCCCAACTCCTCTTCCACCATCTCTACATGTGGCTCTTTTTTTCTATAAGAGTACAATCCATACGTGCTACAATGTTTATACTCCCTTCCATACCAACTTTTCACACTCTAAGCAGGTTCATAGCTTCTGTTCACAGCACTCATGCCCCAAAGCATCACTGATCACATTACATGCAGGTAGCTTTGTATATGATGGATTGAGGGGAGGAACTGTATTTATCCTTTCTTGTAACTTCAACTGCTAGCACATGTTTAAAGTAAAAAAGAAGGGAAGGAGAAACTAAACATATTGCCTCCATCAAAAATTGGCTAAAAGGTTCCATGATGTGGAAATACAACATAGACATAATAAAGATAGCTTTCAACATAGGAAAATCAGATTGCAGTTGAAACAGTTATAGCACATTATGTCTTTATAATATCACAATTCAACAAAGATAGAAGCGGATAAAATTTTATGATTTAAAACATAAAAATATGCCTAATTATATAACAAGGGAATATGGATGAAAAGACTGGGAAGAGTTCTGAGAGACAGAAAAAAACTGAATATAGTTTATAAAAGTGAAGAAGAATTAAGGAAAAAAGAAATAAACTATGTCAAAATTAAAACCAAAGAGGAAGATGTAAGGAAAATATGTGTCTAATGATAGAAGAAAGACATGGCCCACTATAAGTAACAGGTAGTTTATGACATATGATTTGCACTACCTTCTGGACCCACTCTTCAGAAATTCTATAATTATAAACAACTTATAGTACTATTTCTGCAGGTGTCTTTTAAATGCTTAGTCTCTTGGGATACTTTCTCCATAAGCCTTCATCAGTTACACACATCCAGTGTGCATTTATTTGCCTTTTGACTCTCCCATTCCCTTCTACTACATAAAAACTAGGAATTTGAGGGAAGGTGAGTTTGGAGGGGAATGAGCTGTAAGTATGTAACCTAATAGGACAACACTGAGTGTCTTTATTTACTCTGAAATGTGTACTGGAAAAAAAGTTAAATCAAAAATAAAATTTCCCTAGATGTACTAAAAGGAAGTAAAATATACAACCAGATATCAAGAGATTATAGAAACCCATACATCAAGGTTTTAAATCCCCTTCAGACATATACAGTATCCAATTTTCCAGTCTGAGCAATAGTCCTGGATAGGACTGTAAATGGAGACATGAGGATATGATATTTACTCACCTAGAAAGCCCTCAAATACCTACAGTTCACCTCCTGGTTAATTATGTTCTGAAACCACCTTCTCTCGTAGATTGGTTGTGCTCAAAAGACAAAGTTTTAAAATTGTTTTTCTCAAACACATTTATTATAACCATTTATTTAACTAATTAAATTTCCATGATATAAAAAAAGCCTAGCTCTTTGCATTTTATTGTGATTAATTATTTTTCTTGAGCCACATAGTATTGATCAATCTTCCAGAAATAGATTCTCAGACATTTAACTCTTCATAAATGAAGGAAATATTTGTATCTGGGGACCTAAGTAGTAGAATTATCAAGCTGAAAGGGACCTACAGACATCTCCTAAGTTTGAAAAATCTAAACCATCATTCATATAAATTCCCTTCTTCATCTAAAAAATATTAACAGGTTAGAACTACTCTAAGCTAAAATGTCCCACATTTTATCTTTCAAATTGTTATAAAATCCTTCATTCCTAAAAAAAGTCTACCTCCCCTAATTTAAGACCATTTCTTTGTTTTAACTGAGGTACATACAATAAAATACACACATTTTAGTGTACAGATGAACTTTGTCATATGTTTACACTCATCTAACCCTCACCCAGATCAAGATATCAGACATTCTCACTAATTTTTTCCCACTTCTTTTACTTTTAATAAGTGTGTGCAATATGAATAATTTTCAGTGTCCCCTTCGGTTCAGTCTTTATGTTTATAAATGCAACAGTCACCCCTTACTTTCTGTTTCCAAGACTCAAAAACTCAGCCCTTTCATATTTCCTCTCAAGATCTTTCTCATCTTGCTTCCCACTCAAAAAAAAATCAAATTGCCAACTTCCTTTGAACCCTCCTGCATACTGCTTACAGTTGAGAGACAAAATTAATGTGAACATTCTAAAATTCTAAAGCATATAAAAGAGCAAGGGAACTTATATTATCTAATAATTTTCATTTTGTTATTAAACTTTCAACATCATATTTAAGATGACATTTACATTGGAAATAATTTATTCAGCTTTGGGCTTTTGGGTATCTCTTGTATTCAGGTATATATAAGACCCTTTCCCATCTTGCAAATTTTACAAGTACCCAATAAATTTGCTTCCTTTTTTGCAGAATATTATAAGTTAATGCTTCATCTCTTTTGAAAGCTAATAGTACAACAACTCTTGTTTTCCTAGTTTCATGTGTCACCCATTTTTCTTACCTGTTTTATCAAATTGAAGAGGGTGAGAATCATTCATATAGTCATTACTGGCAGCAGAGTGCTGAATCTAAAACATTATAAAGCCATTTGACTTTTTCTAAAATCTTTTACATTACCTTAACACTGTGTGATTCTACTTAAAAGTAAAAGTCAGTTAACCTTCTCCAACATGTCGGTACCTTTTCTCCCAATTATTCTCCCCACATCTAATCAGTTTGTTACCCCAGACATTATCTGCTTTGCTTTTGGATAACATTCATGCACTTGTGAATATGACTCATGCCCATAGGAATTCCAACAGAATCGTGTCTGACACTAGAGCAACTCTCCTCATTATTTAATTTATTCTCATTTTTCCATTTTACCTGCATGAAGAAAGGAGCATCTTCATGGAGTCTTAGTTTTTCCTGTGTTCTCTAACACAAAGTGACATAAAATCTTACCATCAGTGGAAATGAAACCAATTAATGGTTCTAGAGGGCAGTGACCAGGTGATACTGCAAAGGCAGGAGTTAAGAAGGAGCCCATGGATCAAGGAACTTTACCCATAGGAACCTCCTTTGTTTGACCATAACAACCAAATTTCCTAAAAAGTCATAATAAGACACTAGAGAAGAGGAGAAAACAACATACATTACCAACATAGAAGCATAGAACATACTGTACCCAAAAGTTTGTTAACTTGATTAACTTACAAATATTTCAACATATGGTTCACAGGCTTCCATATTTACTCTTGCTCTAGTCCCCACGAATGTCAGCAGCAAGCCCTATTCCATGGTTCAGTGACATGAGGAGCCCACAGTGGTCAAAGGCTAGTCTCAGCTGTTCTCTTTGGAAACATTCTTCTCTGGGGCACTAGGATCTCTGAACCTACTAAACAAAGGTTCATTAAGAATAGGAAACATGAATTTCCCCAGTGTATTATTTGGTGTTATTGTTAGAGTGACTTTTCCCATATTGGGTCCATGTACTCCAACTTTAAGACAGATAGCAATACTTATATATTGGCTACTGGTTTGAGATATGTACTACATCAAATAGTGCTCTAATTTTCTAGGTGTTATTACAAAGAAACAAAGTTTGGAAAAAGTTCTGGAAATAAAAGTTTGTATTGGAAAATCTAAGCATTCACCAGGCCATTCCACTACTCTGTTAGTGAGTTGTTTCTGAGTTAGGGAGCATGAGTAATCTGGTGAATTCTATAGGTGTAAGCCAACTGTCCCACTTCATTTTCTATAAAAATGTGTCCAGAGCCAGTATTGTATAGGACACCATAGGAACAGAGAGAGAAGGCAGGAAGGGTGTTCTCTAAGTCCATGAATGTTAGTGCTAGCAGAAGCACCATGGTTTGGGAAGAAAATTCAGTACTCAGAATAAATTTATATCATTATAAAGATAGGTATCAAATCCTTCTGGAAAAGGTAAACAGTGAGGCTCCCAAGAGTATGGTTAGGTATGATACCATAGATAGTTTTGAGGTTTTACTTTTACATTGGCATCTTGGGGACTCAGCTATGATGGTAGCCAGATCATGCTTAGTGAGGGGAAAACCATGTGGTTGAGTCTATTGAAATTCCAGCTATGATGCTATGGCCCCTGTTCAGCACCAAGTAATAAAAATTAGGTACTTAATTAGTTCATGGTACCAATGAAGCTGTACTAGGATAGCTGGAAAAGAGGCTGATTTACAACACAGATGCAAGTCATCTTGTTCCTGTTTAGTGAAGAATCCATTAGGCTTTTACACGGGCAAACTGTGCGCTTTTTGAAAAACCCATCCACATCTCCCTAGACCCCATCTCAAGAAACATGTGCTTTTGTTCTTTCTTAGGTCTTAAACAAATAAAAAAATCATTTTCACTCCCTGCAAATTGGTAAGATCTGTACCATAGACCATCTTTACTTCCAAAGTGTACAACCAGAGATATTCTCTGCAGTTCTTTCCATTAGAAGGGTTTTCCTTCACCACAATCCTCAGTGAAATTTCTCTATAGGGTTTGATGAAGTGGCCATTCACTTCCAGGAAGTCAGAATAGAATCCTTCCAGGTAGATCCATTCATTAATGAAGCTCATGTTTTCTCATCCATTCTCAGTTGGTTATAGAGATTATGCCAAGAGAGAGATGTGGTGAAAGAGTAGGAGACCATGAGAGTCAGCCTTGTGCTCATATAGGCTACTCTTGCCCTCCAGACTCTCTACAGAGGTTTTATTATCCAGCCATAATTCAAAATTGTCAGTCTTATAAATTTCCCAGTAAATAAGCTGGAGCAAATCTTTCAAGTATGGCATATGTTGCCTCCAAAGAAATTCATCAAGGATTGGGCCTCTTTCTCTGATGGGTATTGGAATGTTCAGTATCTCTAGCAGAAATATCATGACATAAACCAGAACAAATGGAGATGTCACTGATGTGGAAGATCCATGAAATGTTGATGGATTTGTCTTATCATCTGGCAAATAGGTCTTTTTAAGACATCTAGGATACTGACTACTAGCTCACAGGCCTAATTAGAAATGATGTCATTAGAGTAATGAACCAACACAACATTCCATTTGATACCAAAACCTTCAAGTACCCTCTCTGACAATAATACAAGAAGGGTCAGGAAAATTGTGTCAAAAGTTAGGTTCCCAGAGAAGCAGATTCTGAGATAAAGATCAGCACACAGGAAGTCTGTTAGGGTGTGCTATCAGGATCAGTTCTACTTGGGCCTCAAGTCAACCTTTCGGAGAGCTCTGAGCCTGGGATGACCTCTCAGAATTGTCCTAAGTGGACCATTAAGCAGTCATTGGAGGCAAACTAGCAAAGTGAGCATGACCTTGGGTATATCAGCTCTCTTTAGCCAAGGACATACCAAAGGGAGCAGAATGATGAGAACTATCAGACAACACTCCGAACAACTAGGGGAATAAATTTTTCTGTCCTGAAGAGGGGATCTGGGGTGGCAAAGCAGAGCATATGTGACATCCACCCCTAAGCCACTTGCATCTCCTTGATTCGTTTGAGTCCTAGGAGCAGCTCCTTAAGGATTTTGCTGAACCTCTTATCCTGTGAGCATCTCATAAGAAGAAAGTTAGTGGAGATGAATTATAACACCTGGTCCTAAAGTGTGTAGTGAGGTCACAGTTGGTACTCAAATCCATCCTCTACCTGTGTAGTCTGCATTCCTTAGTTAGCAACTCTGCTGGCCCAGATGGCTCAGCTGGAGAGGTGACCTGAGCCCTCATGCACAGACACTCCGAGCCCCCGTTTACCACACTCAGTCCGTGGCTTTTGCATTTGTACACTAACCATCAGAAAGGAGGCCCTAAAAGTCACCCATGTAGATCACCTTGTGCCAAATTGTATTCTCCCTACTCTCATTGTGTAATAGCAGTCTTACTTCTTCCTAATTATCAGTTACCCCTGCCAGGATAGTGACTCCTTTTTTTCCCCTGTTTGTTCTTGGTTCAAGAAGCCTGAATTTCCTGGCAATAGCCATAGACCAAAACTGGCTAAATGGGACTCTTGTCCCTGATGGAAATATTTCCTCTTGTTATTGAAACCAGGACTTCTAAACCTGTGTGTGTGTGTGTGTGTGTGTGTGTGTGTGTGTGTGTGTGTATGTCCATGTTGAGGATGCTTAAGATCTAAGCTCAGCAACTTTCAGGTACCTAACACCATATTATTAACTATAGTTACCACACTGTACATTAGATCCTCTGAACTTAACTCTTCTTATAACTGGTAGTTTGTATCCTTTGACCTACATTTCCCCATTTCCCGTTCCCCATAGCCTGTGGCAACTACCATTCTATTCTATTTCTATGAAATCAGCTTTTGGGGTTTTTGTAGGTTCCACATACAGGTGGTGCCATACAGTATTTGTCTTTCTTTAGCTGACTTATCTCACTTAAGCATAATGTACTCCAGACTCATCCATGTTATCATAAATGGCAAGATTTTCTTTTTTATGGCTGAATACTCCATTATGTATGTGTATTTTCTTTATCCATTTATCTACTGAAGGACGTTTGTTATTTCCAGATCATTACTACTGTGAATAATGCTGCAGTGAAGGTGGATATGCTGATATCTCTTTCAGATATGATTTCATTCCCTTTCAATATATACCCAGAAGTAAAACTGCTGGATCATATGCAGTTCTATTTTTAGCTTTTTTAGGAACCTCCATACTGCTTTCCATAGTGGCTGTACCAGTTTACATTTCCCACCAGGAGTGCACAAGGGTTCCCTTTTCTCCACATCCGTGCCAGCATTTATCTCTTGTCTTTTTATAACAGCCATCCCAACATGTGTGAGGTGATACCTGATTGTGGTTTGGATTTGCATTTCCCTGATGATTAGTGATGTTGAGCACCTTCCCATATCTATTGGCTATTTGTATGTGTTTTTTTGGAAAAATCTCTTTTCAAGTCCTTTGCCCATTTTTTAATTGGATTAATTGCTTTCTTGCTATTGAATTGTATGTGTTCCTTATGTATTTTATATATTAAACCTTCTCAGATATATGGTTTGCAAATATTTTCTCCTATTCTGTAAGTTGTCTTTTCAATCTATTAATTGTTCCTTTGCTGTGCAGAAGCTCTTTAGTTTAATATATTCCCATTTATTTATTTTCTGTACCTTTGGTGTCTTATCCAAGATATTACTGCCAAGACCAAAGCCAAGGAGCTTTTTCTTTTTTTAATTTTATTTTGGTATCATTAATCTACAATTACATGAAGGACATTATGTTCACTAGGCTCCCCCCCTCACCAAGTCCCCCCCACATACCTGTTCACAGTCACTGTCCATCAACATAGTAAGATGCTGTAAAATCACTACTTGTCTTCTCTGTGTTGCACAGCCCTCCCCATGCACCCCCACACTATACATGTTAATCATAATGCCCCCTTTCTATTTTCCCTTATGCCTCCCTTCCCACCCGTCCTTCCCAGTCCCTTTCCCTTTGGTAACTGTTAGTCCATTCTTGAGTTCTGTGCTTCTGCTGCTGTTTTGTTCTTTCAGTTTTATTTTGTTCTTATAATCCACATATGAGTGAAATCATTTGGTACTTGTCTTTCTCTGCCTCGCTTATTTCACTGAGCACAATACCCTCTAGCTCCATCCATGTTGTTGCGAATGGTAGGATCTACTTTTTTCTTATGGGTGAGTAATATTCCATTGTGTATATGTACCACTTCTTCTTTATCCATGCATCTACTGATGGACATTTACGTTGCTTCCATATCTTGGCTATTGTAAACACTGCAGCGATAAACATAGGGGTGCATCTGTCTTTTTCAAACTGGATTGCTGCATTCTTAGGGTAAATTCCCAGAAGTGGAATTCCTGGGTCAAATGGTATTTCTATTTTGAGCATTCTGAGGAACCTCCATACTGCTTTCCACAATGGTTGAACTAATTTACATTCCCACCAGCAGTGTAGGAGGGTTCCCGTTTCTCCACAACCTCGCCAATATTTGTTGTTGTTTGTCTTTTGGATGGTAGCCATCCATACTGGTGTGAGATTATATCTCATTGTGGTTTTAATGTGCATTTCTCTGATGACAAGCGATGTGGAGCATCTTTTCATGTGTCTGTTGCCCATCTGAATTTCTTCTTTAGAGAATTGTCTATTCAGCTCCTCTGCCCATTTTTTAATAGGATTATTTGCTTTTTGTTTGTTGAGGTGTGTGAGCTCTTTATATATTTTGCATGTCAACCCTTTGTCGGATCTGTCATTTATGAATATATTCTCCCATATTGTAGGATACCTTTTTGTTCTATTGATGGTGTCCTTTGCTGTACAGAAGCTTTTCAGCTTGATATAGTCCCATTTGTTTATTTTTGCTTTTGTTTCCCTTGCCCGGGGAGATATGTTCAAGAAGAGGTCACTCATGTTTATGTCTAAGAGATTTTTGCCTATGTTTTTTACTAAGAGTTTTATGGTTTCATGACTTACATTCAAGTTTTTGATCCATTTCGAATTTACTTTTGTGTATGGGGTTAGACAATGATCCAGTATCATTCTCTTACATGTAGCTGTCCAGTTTTGCCAGCACCATCTGTTGAAGAGACTGTCATTTCCCCATTGTATGTCCATGGCCCCTTTATCGAATATTAGTTGACCATATATGTTTGGGTTAATGTTTGGAGTCTCTATCCTGTTCCATTGGTCTGTGGCTCTGTTCTTGTGCCAGTACCAAATTGTCTTGATTACTGTGGCTTTGTAGTAGAGCTTGAAGTTGGGGAGTGAGATACCCCCCCACACACTTTATTCTTCCTTCTCAGGTTTACTTTAGATATTCAGGGACTTTGGTGTTTCCATATGAATTTTTGAACTATTTGTTCCAGTTCATTGAAGAATGCTGTTGGTAATTTGATAGGGATTGCATCGAATCTGTATATTGCTTTGGGCAGGATGGCCATTTTGATTATATTAATTCTTCCTAGCCAGGAGCATGGGATGAGTTTCCATTTGTTAGTGACCTCTTTAATTTCTCTTAAGAGTGACTCATAGTTTTCAGAGTATAGGTCTTTCACTTCCTTGGTTAGGTTTATTCCTAGGTATTTTATTCTTTTTGATGCTATTGTGAATGGAATTGTCTTCCTGATTTCTCTTTCCATTAGTTTATTGTTAGTGTATAGGAAAGCCACAGATTTTTGTGTGTTGATTTTGTATCCTGCAACTTTGCTTAATTCCGATATTAGCTTTACTAGTTTCGGAGTGGAGTCATTAGGGATTTTTATGTACAATATCATGTCATCTGAAAATAGTGACAGTTTAACTTCTTCTTTACCAATCTGGATTCCTTGTATTTCTTTGTTTTGTCTAATTGCCATTGCTAGGACCTCCAGTACTATGTTGAATAACAGTGGGGAGAGTGGGCATCCCTGTCTTGTTCCCGATCACAGAGGAAAAGCTTTCAGCTTCTCGCTGTTCAGTATGATGTTGGCTGTGGGTTTATCATATATGGCCTTTGTTATGTTGAGGTACTTGCCCTCTGTTCCCATTTTGTTGAGAGTTTTTATCATGAATGGATGTTGAATTTTGTCAAATGCTTTTTCAGGGTCTGTGGAAATGATCATGTGGTTTTTGTCCTTCTTTTTTTTGTTGATGTGGTGGATGATGTTGATGGATTTTCAAATGTTGTACCATCCTTGCATCCCTGGGATGAATCCCACTTGGTCGTGGTGTATGACCCTTTTGATGTATTTTTGAATTCGGTTTGCTAATATTTTGTTGAGTATTTTTGCATCTATGTTCATCAGGGATATTGGTCTTTAGTTTTCTTTTTTGGTGAGGTCTTTGCCCTGGTATTGGTATTAGGGTGATGTTGGCTTCATAGAATGAGTTTGGGAGTATTCCCTCCTCTTCTATTTTTTGGAAAACTTTAAGGAAAATGGGTATTACGTCTTCTCTGTATGTCTGATAAAATTCCGAGGTAAATCCGTCTGGCCGAGGGGTTTTGTTCTTTGGTAGTTTTTTATTACCACTTCAATTTCGTTGCTGGTAATTGGTCGGTTTAGATTTTTCGGTTTCTTTCTGGGTCAGTCTTGGAAGGTTGTATTTTTCTAGGAAGTTATCCATTTCTCCTAGGTTTCCCAGCTTTTTAGCATATAGGTTTTCATAGTACTCTCTAATTATTCTTTGTATTTCTGAGGGGTCCATCATGATTTTTCCTTTCTCTTTTCTGATTCTGTTGATGTGTGTTGACACTCTTTTCCTCTTAATAAGTCTGGCTAGAGGCTTATCTATTTTGTTTATTTTCTCAAAGTACCAGCACTTGGTTTCATTGATTTTTGCTATTGTTTTATTCTTCTCCATTTTATTTATTTCTTCTCTTATCTTTATTATGTCCCTCCGTCTGCTGACCTTAGGCCTCATTTGTTCTTCTTTTTCCAATTTCCATAATTGTGACATTACACCATTCATTTGGGATTGTTCTTCCTTCTTTAAATATGCCTGGTTTGCTATATACTTTCCTCTTAAGACTGCTTTTGCTGTATTCCACAGTAGTTGGGGCTTTGTGTTGTTGTTGTCATTTGTTTCCATATATTGCTGGATCTCCATTTTAGTTTGGTCATCCATTGATTATTTAGAAGCATGTTGTTAAGCCTCCATGTGTTTGTGAACCTTTGTGCTTTCTTTGTACAATTTATTTCTAGTTTTATGGCTTTGTGGTCTGAAAAGTTGGTTGGGAGGATTTCAATCTTTTGCAATTTACTGAGGCTCTTTTTGTGGCCTCGTATGTGGTCTGTTCTGGAGAATTTTCCATGTGCACTTGAGAAGAATGTGTATCCTGTTGCTTTTGGATGTAGAGCTCTATAGGTGTCTATTAGGTCCATCTGTTCTAGTGTGTTGTTCAGTGCCTCTGTGTCCTTACTTATTTTCTGTCTGGTGGATCTGTCATTTGGGGTGAGTGGTGTGTTGAAGTCTCCCAAAATGAGTGCATTGCATTCTGTTTCCTCCTTTAGTTCTGTTAGTATTTGTTTCACATATGTTGGTGCTCCTGTATTGGGTGCATATATATTTAGAATGGTTATATCCTCTTGTTGGACTGAGCCCTTTATCATTATGTAATGTCCTTCTTTATCTTTTGTTACTTTCTCTATTTTGAAGTCTATTTTGTCTGATACTAGTATTGCAACACCTGCTTTTTTCTCTCTATTGTTTGCATAAAATATCTTTTTCCATCCCTTGACTTAAGTCTGTGCATGTCTTTGGGTTTGAGGTGAGTCTCTTGTAAGCAACATATGCTAAGGAGCTTTTGTCCTATGTTTTCTTCCAGGAGTTTTATGGTCTCAGGAGTTTGCATTAAGTTTGATCTATTATAGTCTTAGGATTTTATGTTAAGTTTGATCCATTTCATGAACTAGAATTTTAACATTGTGGCGGTATCCTCAGTCTTCATGTAATTTATTCCCTCCCTTCACGAAACGTGTATTACCAAAGCATCCAAAATCTTGTCATTTCTTCTTTATCTGGTTTGATAGCATGATGTTGTTAATAAAATAGACAATTATGATGATCTGTAAAATATCCAGGTGGCCCAGTTCTCATCAGACCATATTGGCAAAGGGTAAAACTAAATATATATATTGTTGTCCATTCCTTATGAATGCTATTTTCTCCTTTCTGAAAGAGATGGAAAAGAAAATTTATCAGATCAATGATCATATATCATATACTTAAGGCTATGTTAATCTGATCTAACAAAGATCACCATCTTTAGTACAGCAGCTACTGGCTTGAGTTTACGGTAGTCCATTCTCATCCTCCAGGATATGTCCTCCAGAAATTCCAATACAAAATTGATTTGAAAGTGAAAGGGCACAAACCTGGCAAACAGAGGCATGGCTTCTGGTGCTTGGCTCTCTCTGGTGATTTATGGCTATGTGCCCTTGAGCAGATTGCAGTCACCCTTAATTCCTGGATTTCAGCATGTGCAATGGAAGGGATTAGAATCAATGTTGTTGGTAATCCATTCTAGCTTTAAGTTCTAAAATTTCAACAGAGCAGTAACAATTTTCCAGACTTCCAGGTAGAGGAGCCTGATAAGGAGGCAAAGTACGTAGAAACTGGGGAAATAAGAAGCAGAGTAGAAATAAAGAGAATTAAAATCAAGATAGGTAGTAAGTACATGAAAGATAATATGAATGTTTAGTTTGTCTATCAATAGAATATCTGTCCAATGTAAGAAGAGAAAAAATATTATTATTCAGTCAATTACATGGCACTCTCCTGGGCAATGTAGGTTAAAAAGGACATATGACTTTGGTTTTTAACACTTTGATGTACAGAGTCAAAGAACAGTATCACTTTTAATTTAATGGTGTAATAGATACCATAATTTAATAAATAGTGGATTTCTAAGCATTTTCCATGGTCTAAGTCTTGAACAGTTCTCTGAAATTGCATAATATCTTTTCTGCAATCAGCATGAGGGAGAATCTATAGTTCCATATCTCCACAGCCATCTACTTATGAAATTTTCCTGTAATGCACAAGACGACTGCCCAGTCTCCTCATTGCCACTTTCATCTCTTTGTTTCTGAATGTATAGATGATTGGATTCAGAAGAGGAGTGATAAGTGCATCAAAAATAGCAAGATATTTATCCAGGTGTGATGTGGGAGAAGGCCATGTATAGAAAAACATCAGTGGTCCAAAAAACACCACCACCACAATGATATGAGCTGATAGGGTAGAGAGGGCTTTGGATGAAGCACCTGAGGAATGTTTCCAAACAGTGAAGAGAATGAAGGTGTAGGAGATAACCAGCAAGACAAAGGCACCTACAGAAATGAACCCACTGTTAATAGTAACCATGAACTCCAGTTTTTGGGTGTTTGTACAGGCAAGTCTGAAGAGCCGGGGAAGATCACAATAAAAACTGTCCAGTATATTAGGGCCACAAAAAGGCAAATCTACCACAAAAACTAATTGAACCAATGAATGGATAAGGCCAATGATCCAGGACATGACTAGAAAGTATAGGCACATTCTTGGACTCATGATGGTCAAGTAGTATAGAGGCTTACAGATGGCCACATATCTGTCAAAGGCCATGGAGATGAGCAGCACCATCTCAGTGCCCCCAACAGCATGACTAAAGAAGATCTGGGTAATACATCCACAAAAGGAGATAACTTTTTGTTTGTTGAAAATATCACAAATCATCTTAGGGGCTGCAATTGAGCAAAATAACATATCGATGACTGAAAGGTTTGCCAGGAGGAAATACATGGGGGAATGCAGATGAGCATCCAAGGTTACAGTGAACACAATGACAAGGTTTCCCATCATGCTTGCCAAGTAGAATTAAAAGAAGAAGACAAAAAGGAGAACTTGGATCTCCCATACGTTGGTGAGTCCCAGGAACACAAACTCTGATACTGTGGAGTGATTCATTCCATTCATTGCCTCAGACACCAGGATCAGTTTTCATGTTACCTAAAGGAAGAAAGAAAATGGAAAAGAATTGTCTAGGCAAGTATTAATGAAAGAAAGCCTCCAGTCCATGAAAACAGTTGTCATATTAACACCTCACATCCAAATAATCTTCAAAACATGCACTTTGGACTTCTATTTAGAGGAGTCTGCTGCTTCCCAAATGTCATTATGATTTTCAAAACTACTACAACTAGATTGGTGCACATGGTGTGTGTGGGGTCACTGGGAAGACAGTGTAGCTCAGAGAAGACAAATAGGGACTCTGTGGCATCTTACTACACTGAGGGACAGTGACTGCAATGGAGTATGGGGGACACGATAATAAGGGTGAATGTAATAACCACATTGTTTTTCTTGTGAAACCTTCATAAGAGTGTATATCAATGATACCTTAATAAAAAAAAACTACTACAACTAAATTCATTCCATCTCTGAACCTATTCCCCTTCTACTTTCTTCTAGTATTACACAGGTATTTCCGATTTCCTCCTGCCCTGCATGTTCTACTTCAAGAACAAATATGGCCATCTTCAAATGCTTTTAGACTATGATTTCTTAGGAATGAATATGATTTCAGCCATTCATTTGAGCCACCTAAACACATCCTCATGCACAACACACAGCTTTCAAAGTGTCTGTTTTGTTACTTGTATTGTTCAATTAGGCTTCAACGGTTTTCTTTCTTTCAACTTTAAAATTTCTCATTCTGTTCTCCAACTCACAAAAATTAATTATCAGTGTCCCAGGTCAAATGCTCCCTCATTTGTGAGATCTTCTAAATATGCTTAAGCCTCTGCACTGTTAGAATTTATTTCACTCTGCCTCTCAGGATTATAAATGTTCATCTCTCAAACTAAAATGAAACTTCTTGGGTTCAGAAATCATGTCGGGTACATCTGAGTAGCCCCCACCTCCACCACAATCACCAATAATCACTAACATAACCAATTATTTAGTGAGTGCTTCACATATGTTAAATTAATGAAGAAATTAATGGGACTGAAGAATGACCCTGGAGTCAAGAGAGTATACAATCATAATTCAGTAAGGTTCATATTAATGTTTTATGTTACCAATCAGATGTTATCGTAGGATCTCAAGCCTACTTCCTGTAGTTCTTTACTATACAAAGTAATATTTGAACAAGAAAATTCTGTCATCAAAAGAAATGGCATCTCAATTACTAATTTAAAATAGTAACAGACCATTGATATGTTTCAAAATGGAAAAAATATTTCATTTTAAAAATAATACTTTCCCCAAAAAAATCTCAATTTCTAACATAAACTATGTGATGAGCTGAAACAAATAATCTCCTCTAATGTGTGTGCATGTGTGTGTGTGTATATATATATATATATATATACATATATATATATATATACTCTAGTGTGTGTGTGCATGTATATGTATATACACCTTAGTGTACATATACTATACAATGTATGTAGTGTGTGTGCCTGTGTGTACACACACATACATTGGGTCTCCAAAGATAAGAAGTCTGCCATAGTGTGAGCCATTTTATAACTTAAAACCAAACCTCCACATCATGAATTATGAACTAATTAAAATTTCTCCAAGAATGGGCAGAAAAATAAGTCAAAAAGAATGTCTTCTGATTACTAAGGGAAAAAAATACTTCTAACCCAAAAACCTTTTGTGGCTTCCAGGAAGTAGGACTAACAATGAAAATATGCTATGAAGTGAAAATATAAGTGTTGCTTCCTCCAAATTGAAATGTGAATAGCAAAAAATAACAAATGAGAATAGCAAACAAAATTGTGGTAAACTTGACTGTTAATGAATTTATAAGGAATACAGCTAGCAAAATCAGAAGAGGATTTATTGGGTCATTAGAAAAAACATATGTATATGGGAGTCGATAGACGTAAAAACAGTCTAGCCAGAGGGCAGGAAAAACATTTTTGGGGGGAAAAATGAAATACATTTTAAAAATCAGAAAGGAAATTGATAGGAAGATGAGAAAAAGGAAGGCAAAGGGAAATTGGATTGTTGAATACAGCAGGAGTTTAAGATGGTCATTTAGATGGAAAACTATGATAAAGGGAAAGAAATAGCTGAGCGGGAGTTTGTTCAGATGTGCAGTCTCAAATACACCAGTGCCCAAAATTACTTCCACCTAGCATTAGAGTTCCTTACTTTTAGGCTAACATACTGCATTCTCTATTTTGCTTACATTGCTGAGGAAAGGGTGCTCCACTAAGCTGTTACAAAAACATAAGTTACCAGCAGCTTTCCTTAGCTGAGATCTTACTCATGCCAGAAGTGACAGTTTTGACAATGAACAAATAAGTGATCCATTTTGAACCTAATTTGTCACCCAAGAAGGATTAGCTTGGCTAGGTCGCTGCAGAAGACAGGTAAAGAGCGGACGCGCTCAGCAGGAGAGGATAGACCCCACCGCGGCAGCTAAAGCCGAGTGAAGGAAAAATGGATTCAAAGACAAAGTGCACTTGCTTTACAATCCTTCAAGGAAGAAAAACAAAACAATACAGACAGCAAATATCAGCAGATCTGGAGATTAGCCAGCTCCTATCTTCAAATATTCGAATTTCTTGAGCATCCTTCGAATGGCTCGGAGTTGTAGTCTCTGAATGGCTCCTAGAGGGAGGTGCTAGATTCTGGGTACTTGATCACTTTGAGGCACCCCAAACCCTCCATGCAAAGGGACCGGCTCTCCTAAGACCATCGCCATTAAAAGATGAGTTCCACTTCGAGTTCTGTACTTCTGGTTTAGCTATGACTCTCAAGAATTACAATGACATGAAATATAGCCATTTATTTAAACCTCATATAGTTATGTCATGTGACAAATCTAGATCTACAGTACTTAATGGAATCACCATTTAAATATCTTGATCTATATGAAATTAGATAGGGCAATGTCTTAGACTAAATTCATGGATTCAAGATAATTTTACCTTTTAAATTTTTTGAGAAAAAAGAGAAAGGTTCTCATTATCCCCAACTAATGAATCATTCAGCTAGAAGAGATCTAAAAATACGTTCTGACCTAGTTCCTTTCTTTTGTTTCTCCATCCAGGACAGGTCAGTTTTTCTTCAGTTTACAAGGTTTGCAGATTCATTTTTTTCCTTGGTGTCCTGGTTTTTAATAATATAATAGTCCAAAGGTTCTTCCTCACAAAAAGAAAACATCTTGTCCTTTCACTTAAGCCAATAACCACGTAATTCTTTCTCTGTGAATATAAAGAAGCTGTCGGCAACTCTCTAAGACAAATGTTTAATATATTTGAACTTGGTAGAAATAAAAATCACTTATTTGTACTCTCTAGTTTTAATCACCTCAGTTCTTTAGCGTTTCATCACAGGATCATCTTCTACCCCTTTTTTGTTGCCACTCCATCTAACCACCTCCATTTCAGCATTTCACCACCAAACATCTCCCTGTAGTAAGCTAGAAAACTATTTTAACAAATGTTTAAAAAACAAACAAAAACACGAGGATTGATTGCTGGTTTTAGAAATTATGCATTTAGTTTTCTACTTTTTTTCTCCATTTTCCCATCACCCAATTTTTTTTTTAGTCTCTGTGCATTTTTTTTTATTGAGGTATCATTAATATACAATCCTATGAAGGTTTTACATGAGCAACATTGTGGTTACTAGATTCCCCTCATTATCAAGTTCCCCCCACATACTCCATTACAGTCACTGTCCATCTAAATAGTAAGATGCTCTAGAGTCACTACTTGTCTTCTCTGCCATCACCCAATTTTTACTGTCACTACATTAGTTTAGGGTAAGTTAGATCTCTGGATATTCTTTTTCTAAGCAAGTTTTCAATCATCCTTCCTCCACCTTGATTCTATGAAACTGGGGTTTTTTTTAACTTCACTTACACTAGGTCTTAATGAATTCTCTCCTCTTCATATCTCAGTTCTCTAAAAACAGAAATAAAGTGGACAAGTTTGTTATGAAGAGAACACACATATTTGTCTTTACTTTCAATGCTAATGAGTCTTCCTTAAGATCCCTGGGTAGAGTTAACTCAACCTGCATCCTATTCCTGACCACAGTGTGGACTCCAGACTCTTGCAATGTATCTTCAGTTGTACCTTTGGGTCTCCAAGTTATTTCCAAGTCCTGGTTAAAATTTACTTCTTGTCTCCATATCCACAAGCATATATATTTATTCTCCTGTTGTGCTCATCATCTCCCTACCCTACCACCATCTGTTTCTCCTGCTTTTGAGGCAAAGCTTAATTGATACATACAAAAAGTAAACCATTACCTGACTTTTCCTTATCACTGAAGATAACCTAGCTTGATATCTTCTTCCTGTTGTCAACTTCACTCTGTCCTTCCCTTGTTCCTATTCACAGACTGTTATCTAAAGCACCCAGAATATAAAATGTTTCTAAAAATAGAAAAAAGTAGCTAATTAACTGCACTGCACTGCAGAATAGTGACCAAATAATGCTCTCGTGACCTGGGATTGCAAAACCAAAGCCGATTAGTCAAGAAAATTGTCTCCTAAAAATATATTCATTGTGACCAAAGCAACAAAGGGAAAATGTTAATAATGAGTCACAGGAGGGAGGAGTGACATTGGCATCTTTAAGAAAATCTGTCTCTGTCGTGTTCTTTGCCATTTTAAATCCTATCATGAGTGAAAGTATCCCTTCGTAATTTGATAATATTCACTTTCCATGAGATTCATACAAATTATATGGAAAACCCTTACAAAAACACCTATTTTCTCTATACATAAATAAACTATTCAAGTGAAAAAATAATAATTAAAAATAGCTTATCATGTGACTTTTATAAATAATAAACTTACCACATTAAAATAATCACTTTGAGGATACAGGCTTTGTCTAACTCATATCTGTTTCTTCCAAAGGAACTTGTACAGTTTTCTGCTATCAATGGAACCTAATGTATATTATATTAAACTTAACAAAATAATCTAGTCTTTGAAATAATTCTGTTGTCCTTACTGTGCTTGTCATTTGGAAGCAGAACTAATATGAATAAGAAGGCTCATTTCAAAAATATTTAGAGGCAGTAACATATTGTTTGTCTGTCTTTTTTAGCTTCAGATGCAGAAGACTGTTGTAATCACATCCCTCAGTCCAATGGTAGATTATCAGCATTGGTTTACAAAGTTCCCCTCTCGTTTTACATACTTATTCTCTTTAATCTCTACTCTCCATTTCCAATCCAGCTCCCTTAGAGGCAGCCATTCTGGTAATTTTTAAATGTATCCTGGTATTGTATTATCATAAAACATGTATATTGTTATGTATGCATATACATATAAAATACTGATATACATATCATTACAAATCTTTTTTTTTTCACTCAGCTCATGTTGCTATGTGTACATCTAGCCTATTATTTGCAAATACTTCTTAGTTATACATGGTGGGTATGTACAACTTTTTGCCTGTCTGATAACCTAATGAAACACCCAATTACCTCCAAGTTTCTCAGGACCAGTGCATATGATTGTACAAGTATTGGATGACCCCCAAGTCCCAATAATATTACAGCTGGAACATTGAATATTATATATAAATTAGTGTGTATATTTTAAAAACTGTAAAACTGCTGTTTAAATTCTAAAATACATGCACATTGGTTAGAATACAGTACTGTCACAAATCCCTTGAGGTTCCACCGGCTACCTAAGTTATATCCCCAGAATTCCATATAAATCAGCTACTAAAAGTTAATGCATGGCAAAACAGGGGTCTCCCAGACCTTTCTCCAGCTCCGTGACAGGCCGTCTCTCTGACAGGTCCTGGCACATATCATGCCGTTTCCTCATGTTGGTTTTTTCAAGATTGGATCTTTCAAGATTCTTCTTGATCTTTTTCTCTGTTTCTCTTCCCCTCCCTAAATCCCGTATCTTGGTCGTAAATATTGCATTATTCACACTTTTCAGTGTGTTTTCTTACAATAAAAAATGATGGGGAAGAAGTCCTTTGAATCCTTCCCATACTAAAAGCAACACTGCAGTAAAGTCGCCCTAAAAATCAGCAGTGACTGTAACATGCCTCTAAAAGCAGTAAGAAGCATTGACTTTTGAACTAGCAATCAGTATTTTATTAACCAGTCTCCTACAGCTTAGAAAAAGTAATACAAATAAAGCATATGGTGGATCTAAATTAGAGATTAAATTCCATTGTTAAAAATAATTTCAGGAGTGGGAAGATGGAGGCGTGAGTAGAGCAGCGGAAATCTCCTCCCAAAACAGCATATATCTATGAAAATATAACAAAGACAACCCTTCCTAGAATAAAGACCAGAGGACACAGGACAATATCCAGACCACATCCGCACCTGAGAGAACCCAGTGTCTCGCGAAGGGGGTAAGATACAAGCCCCGGCCCCGCGGGAGCCGAGCGCCCCTCCCCCCAGCTCCCGGCGGGAGAAGAGCAGGCAGAGCGGGAGGGAGACGGAGCCCAGGGCTGCCGAACACCCAGCCCCAGCCATCCGGGCCAGAGTGCAGGGCCCTCGATACTGGGAAAACAGGGCAGCAAGAACAGTGAGCAGGCACTGGAGGCTGGGTGACAGAGGACATAAGAAAAGCGCGCGACCATTTTTTTTTTTTTTGCTTTTTTGCTGCTTTGTTTTGGCGAGCGCTTTTTGGAAGTCTTAAAGGGACAGGGACCCCAATATTAGGGAAACAGGGCAGAAAGACCGGTGAGCAGAGGCCTGAGGCTGGCACCGGAGAATAAAGAAAAACGAACGACCACCTATTAAAAAAATTTTTTTTTCTTGTTTTTTTTGTGGTCGTTGTTTTGTTTTGGCGGGTGCTTTTTGGAAGTCTTAAAGGGGCAGGGCGGGCCACTTAATCCAGAGGTAGGGAATCCGGGATCTCTGGGCACCCTAACCCCTGGGCTGCAGGGAGCAGGGAGGCCCCTTACGGAGATAAATAGCCTCCCAGCAGCTCCTGCTCCAACGCGACTCCACCATTTTGGAGTAGCTGCCCGAGCCAGGCCACGCCCACAGCAACAGCGGAGATTAACTCCATAGCAGCCGGGCAGGAAGCAGAAACCCTGTCTGCGCGCAGCTGCGCAGCACAAGCCACTAGAGGCCGCTGTTCTCCCAGGAGAGGAGGGCCACAAACCAACAAGAAAGGAAGTCCTTCCAGCCGTCACTCGTCCCAGTTCTGCAGACTATTCCTATCACCATGAAAAGGCAAAGCTACAGGCAGACAAAGATCACAGAGACAACACCAGAGAAGGAGACAGACCTAACCAGTCTTCCTGACAAAGAATTCAAAATAAGAATCATAAACATGCTGACAGAGATGCAGAGAAATACGCAAGAAAAATGGGATGAAGTCCGGAAAGAGATCACAGATGCCAGAAAGGAGATCGCAGAAATGAAACAAACTCTGGAAGGGTTTATAAGCAGAATGGATAGAATGCAAGAGGCCATTGATGGAATTGAAATCAGAGAACAGGAACGCATAGAAGCTGACATAGAGAGAGACAAAAGGATCTCCAGGAATGAAACAATATTAAGAGAACTGTGTGACCAATCTAAAAGGAGCAATATCCGTATTATAGGGGTCCCAGAAGAAGAAGAGAGAGGCAAAGAAATGGAAAGTATCTTAGAAGAAATAATTGCTGAAAACTTCCCCACACTGGGGGAGGAAGTAATCCAACAGACCACGGAAATACACAGAACCCCCAACAGAAAGGATCCAAGAAGGGCAACACCAAGACACATAATAATTAAAATGGCAAAGATCAAGGACAAGGAAAGAGTGTTAAAGGCAGCTAGAGAGAAAAAGGTCACCTATAAAGGGAAACCCATCAGGCTAACGTCAGATTTCTCAACAGAAACCCTACAGGCCAGAAGAGAATGGCATGATATATTCAATACAATGAAACAGAAGGGCCTTGAACCAAGGATACTGTATCCAGCACGACTATCATTCAAATATGACGGTGGGATTAAACAATTTCCAGACAAACAAAAGCTGAGGGAATTTGCTTTCCACAAACCACCTCTACAGAACATCTTACAGGGACTGCTCTAGATGGGAGCACTCCTAGAAAGAGCACAGCACAAAACACCCAACATATGAAGAATCGAGGAGGAGAAACAAGAAGGGAGAGAATAAAAGAATCTCCAGACTGTGTATATAACAGCTCAATAAGCGAGCTAAGTTAGGCAGTAAGATACTAAAGAGGCTAACCTTGAACCTTTGGTAACCACGAATTTAAAGCCTGCAATGGCAATAAGTACATATCTTTCAATAGTCACCCTAAATGTTAATGGGTTGAATGCACCAATCAAAAGACACAGAGTAACAGAACGGATAAAAAAGCAAGAACCATCTATATGCTGCTTACAAGAAACTCACCTCAAACCCAAAGACATGTACAGACTAAAAGTCAAGGGATGGAAAAACATATTTCAAGCAAACAACAGTGAGAAGAAAGCAGGGGTTGCAGTACTAATATCAGACAAAATAGACTTCAAAACAAAGAAAGTAACAAGAGATAAAGAAGGACACTACATAATGATAAAGGGCTCAGTCCAACAAGAGGATATAACCATTCTAAATATATATGCACCCAACACAGGAGCACCAGCATATGTGAAACAAATACTAACAGAACTAAAGGGGGATATAGACTGCAATGCATTCATTCTAGGAGACTTCAACACACCACTCACCCCAAAGGATAGATCCACTGGGCAGAAAATAAGTAAGGACACGGAAGCACTGAACAACACAGTAGAGCAGATGGACCTAATAGACATCTATAGAACTCTACATCCAAAAGCAGCGGGATATACATTCTTCTCAAGTGCACATGGAACATTCTCCAGAATAGACCACATACTAGGCCACAAAAAGAGCCTCAGAAAATTCCAAAAGATTGAAATCCTACCAACCAACTTTTCAGACCACAAAGGCATAAAACTACAAATAAACTGTACAAAGAAAGCAAAGAGGCTCACGAACACATGGAGGCTTAACAACACGCTCCTAAATAATCAATGGATCAATGACCAAATCAAAATGGAGATCCAGCAATATATGGAAACAAATGACAACAACAACACTAAGCCCCAACTTCTGTGGGACGCAGCAAAAGCAGTCTTAAGAGGAAAGTATATAGCAATCCAAGCATATTTAAAAAAGGAAGAGCAATCCCAAATGAATGGTCTAATGTCACAATTATCGAAATTGGAAAAAGAAGAACAGATGAGGCCTAAGGTCAGCAGAAGGAGGGACATAATAAAGATCAGAGAAGAAATAAATAAAATTGAGAAGAATAAAACAATAGCAAAAATCAATGAAACCAAGAGCTGGTTCTTCGAGAAAATAAACAAAATAGATAAGCCTCTAGCCAGACTTATTAAGAAGAAAAGAGAGTCAACACAAATCAACAGTATAAGAAACGAGAAAGGAAAAATCACGACGGACCCCACGGAAATGCAAAGAATTATTGGAGAATACTATGAAAACCTATATGCTAACAAGCTGGGAGACCTAGGAGAAATGGACAACTTCCTAGAAAAATATAACCTTCCAAGATTGACCCAGGAAGAAACAGAAAATCTAAACAGACCAATTACCAGCAACGAAATTGAAGAGGTAATCAAAAAACTACCAAAGAACAAAACCCCCGGGCCAGATGGATTTACCTCGGAATTTTATTAGACATACAGGGAAGACATAATACCCATTCTCCTTAAAGTTTTCCAAAAAATAGAGGAGGAGGGGATACTCCCAAACTCATTCTATGAAGCTAACATCACCCTAATACCAAAACCAGGCAAAGACCCCACCAAAAAAAAAACTACACACCAATAACCCTGATGAACGTAGATGCAAAAATACTCAACAAAATATTAGCAAACCGAATTCAAAAATACATCAAAAGGATCATACACCATGACCAAGTGGGATTCATTCCAGGGATGCAAGGATGGTACAACATTCGAAAGTCCATCAACATCATCCACCACATCAACAAAAAGAAAGACAAAAACCACATGATCATCTCTATAGATGCTGAAAAAGCATTTGACAAAGTTCAACATCCATTCATGTTAAAAACTCTCAGCAAAATGGGAATAGAGGGCAAGTACCTCAACATAATAAAGGCCATCTATGATAAACCCACAGCCAACATTATATAGAACAGCGAGAAGCTGAAAGCATTTCCTCTGAGATCGGGAACTAGACAGGGATGCCCACTCTCTCCACTGTTATTTAACATAGTACTGGAGGTCCTAGCCACGGCAATCAGACAAAATAAAGAAATACAAGGAATCCAGATTGGTAAAGAAGAAGTTAAACTGTCACTATTTGCAGATGACATGATACTGTACATAAAAAACCCTAAAGACTCCACCCCAAAACTACTAGAACTGATATCGGAATACAGCAAAGTTGCAGGATACAAAATCAACACACAGAAATCTGTGGCTTTCCTATATACTAACAATGAACCAACAGAGAGAGAAATCAGGAAAACAACTCCATTCACAATTGCATCAAAAAAAATAAAATACCTAGGAATAAACCTAACCAAAGAAGTGAAAGACTTATACTCTGAAAACTACAAGTCACTCTTAAGAGAAATTAAAGGGGACACTAACAGATGGAAACTCATCCCATGCTTGTGGATAGGAAGAATTAATATCGTCAAAATGGCCATCCTGCCCAAAGCAATATACAGATTTGCTGCAATCCCTATGAAACTACCAGCAACATTCTTCAATGAACTGGAACAAATAATTCAAAAATTCATATGGAAACACCAAAGACCCCGAATAGCCAAAGCAATCCTGAGAAAGAAGAATAAAGTAGGGGGGATCTCACTCCCCAACTTCAAGCTCTACTATAAAGCCATAGTAATCAAGACAATTTGGTACTGGCACAAGAGCAGAGCCACAGACCAGTGGAACAGACTAGAGAATCCAGACATTAACCCAGACATATATGGTCAATTAATATTTGATAAAGGAGCCATGGACATACAATGGCGAAATGACAGTCTCTTCAACAGGTGGTGCTGGCAAAACTGGACAGCTACATGTAGGAGAATGAAACTGGACCATTGTCTAACCCCATATACAAAAGTAAACTCAAAATGGATCAAAGACCTGAATGTAAGCCATGAAACCATTAAACTCTTGGAAGAAAACATAGGCGAAAACCTCTTAGACATAAACATGAGTGACCTCTTCTTGAACATATCTCCCCGGGCAAGGAAAACAACAGCAAAAATGAGTAAGTGGGACTATATTAAGCTGAAAAGCTTCTGTACAGCAAAAGACACCATCAATAGAACAAGAAGGATCCCTACAGTATGGGAGAATATATTTGAAAATGACACATCCGATAAAGGCTTGACGTCCAGAATATATAAGGAGCTCTCACGCCTCAACAAACAAAAAACAAATAACCCAATTAAAAAATGGGCAGAGGAACTGAACAGACAGTTCTCCAAAAAAGAAATACAGATGGCCAACAGACACATGAAAAGATGCTCCACATCGCTAATTATCAGAGAAATGCAAATTAAAACTACAATGAGGTATCACCTCACACCAGTAAGGATGGCTGCCATCCAAAAGACAAACAACAACAAATGTTGGCGAGGCTGTGGAGAAAGGGGAACCCTCCTACACTGCTGGTGGGAATGTAAGTTAGTTCAACCATTGTGGAAAGCAGTATGGAGGTACATCAAAATGCTCAAAACAGACTTACCATTTGACCCAGGAATTCCACTCCTAGGAATTTACCCTAAGAATGCAGCAATCAAGTTTGAGAAAGACAGATGCACCCCTATGTTTATTGCAGCACTATTTACAATAGCCAAGAATTGGAAGCAACCTAAATGTCCATCAATAGATGAATGGATAAAGAAGATGTGGTACATATACACAATGGAATACTACTCAGCCATAAGAAAAGGGCAAATCCAATCATTTGCAGCAACATGGATGGAGCTGGAGGGTATTATGCTCAGTGAAACAAGCCAAGCAGAGACAGAGAAATACCAAATGATTTCACTTATCTGTGGAATATAACAACAAAGGAAAAACTGAAGGAACAAAACAGCAGCAGAATCACAGAACTCAAGAATGGACTAACAGGTACCAAAGGGAAAGGGACTGGGGAGGATGGGTGGGTAGGGAGGGATAAGGGGGGGAGAAGTAGGGGGGTATTAAGATTAACATGCATGGGGGGGTAGGAGAAAAGGGAGGGCTGTACAACACAGAGAAGGCAAGTAGTGATTCTACAACATTTTGCTATGCTGATGGACAGTGACTGTAAAGGGGTTTATAGGGGAGACCTGGTATAGGGGAGAGCCTAGTAAACATAATATTCGTCATGTAAGTATAGATTAGTGATAGCAAAAAAAAAAAAAAAAAAAAAAAGGGCAGTTCCAGTGTGGTAACCTCCAACGAGTTCTACACAAGGGTATAAAGGGCATATAAAAGTGTAGGCAAAGGGTCTGTTTGTGTTTATACAGAGGATCAAAGCCTAATTGGGCTACCCCGAAAATGAACTAACATACGATGTGAAAAAGAACTTCCAACATCTGCACTCTCTGGAAGACTCATGCCAGAAGATGATCGTCAAAAAACCCCAACAAAGATCCACGCACTGCTACAGCTGTAGATGCACTCATCCCACCAGTTCCTGGACTTGCCATGGGAATGAGGAAGGAGATATCTAAGCTGGCCTGTGCATACAGTAAAACAACAAAATTGGACTAGATCTATACTGTTGGAACTCAACCAAGAATTTGGAGAAGTGCAAATTGTAGCGCTCCAAAGTCTTACAACTACAAACTATTTATTGTTAAAAGAACATATGGCATGTGAACAGTCCCCAGGAATGGGTTGTTTTAATTTGTCTGATTTCTCTCTGACTGTTCAAGTTCATTTGGACAATATCCACCATATCATAGATAAGTTTTCACAAATGCCTAAGGTGCCTAACTGGTTTTCTTGGTTACACTGCAGATGGCTGGTAATTACAGATATGCTTTGGTTATGTAACTATACTCCTATTATGTTAATGTGTGTGTGCAATTTAAGTAGTAGCTTAAAACCTATACATGCTGAAGTTACTCTACAAGAAGATATATCAAAGAAATAATCAATCTTCCCATGTTTTCTTCTGCCTGCTACTTCTATAGCTTTTCTTCTTCCTTCCTAATTACAACCTTAAATAGAATTCGTGCCTCATATCAAATTTACCGAGTATCATAATTCTTCCAAGTGGTAAAGATACCTCAAGACAAATGCTGGGCATGGAAGCCACAGGGCATAAATATGCAAAGAAGTAAAAAGCTAACTTTTTCAAACAATAAGGCTTCTCTCTCACTTACCAACTTCACATTTCCCTGTATGGCCCCGGAAGATGACTGGTTAGCCAGAGACGGGTAAGATTCCTCACGGGAGGAACAACCTAAGACAGGCACAGTCGCAGGGGGGCCATCAGGTGAGAAATTGGGGATCAACAGAGGTGAGGCTTAGAACCTCACCCCCCCGTTCTGAGAGAAATCTTCTGCATATGTGGATGTTTTATTGCCCTGGTCTAGCTTGGATTAACACATAGTCTACAGGCACACACCTGATCATCTACATGTGCTCTCTTACAACACTAAACTATGTTTTCTACCTTTATCTTGTATCTACCTACCACTTCAGCATTTTATTAAAAATAATAATAATAAAGAGAGAAATGTGGTATCCACATATAAATCAAGTATAAAAACCAAATGAGTATTCATATTTGAACTGACTGTTTATAGTTCATAATGCATGAGCAAAACCGAAAGTTTCTGTGATGACTGCCCTTGTACTGTTCACTATGTAACTTATTCATTATGTAAGAATTTGTTCTACATGTAAAAACTTGTTTGTTATGCCTCAGAAGATTGGAGAGTGACAAAAATTAGGCTTGGGGTGGAATAATGATTGTGCATTGAGCATTGACTCCCCTATACAGAATTTTATTGTCGTTAACAACCATTTGATCAATAAATATGAGAGATGCCCTCACAAAAAATAAAAAATATATATATATAATAAATCAGGATTATTGAGAAAATCAAAAAAAATAATAATAATAATAATAATAATTTCAGGCACTGGGGGACAATTTTCCTCTCCACTGTCCTGAACTTCAGAATGAAGGAACAGGATAGTTACTAATTCATTTGTGTGGCTCTGGTAACAGCTATGTGTCAAAGCTTCATAATGAGATACTCAAGTGCCCATCAAATAGAATTAGACTGAAGAGCCTGGATAAAATGCTGGGGTACTGATTACACAACAAAAGATACTCCAATAAGTATTGCTGAGGAAAACTAAGAGTTCATAGAGATTCATGATAAAACATCAATTCTAATGGTATAAGATCAGGAAACTCAAAAAGAAAGGAGTCAAGAATTCCATATGGGTAGACGCAAAAAGTAAATGAATCAAGGAAGGAACAAGACAAGAGACCATAAGCAATCGTGTACACAGCTTGCCTTTATAATCCAACCAAGGTGGGGTGAAATAAATTCTTGCTTATAACCCCTAGAAATATGTAAGTTACATATGCAAAAAATCAAAATCATAATAAACCATCAACTCCATAGATATCTTGAGATAAGGGATTGAGTACTCAAGTAATAATAGTGAATGAAAATGGCAGAAGTAACATCTAACAAGTCATTTCTCTTTTATTAGGATCAAATAATAATTTGCTCAACTGAGCACATTTTTTTTTGACCTTCCATGACCAATCTGGTTTTTTGCCTAGTGTAACTTCCTTGTTCCCACTCCCTTCTATCTACAAAAGTCTTTCATTTTGTACAGCTCCTTGGAGCTCCTTTCTGTCTGCTAGATTGGATGCTGTGTGATTCATGAATCACTGAATAAAGCCTCAACTGAGCAAATTTAACATGACTAGTGATGACATGTGAATATTTTGTACTCCCAATATGATGTAATAAGACAGCCATTTCTGTAGTAGTCTTTTTTTTATTTTTTGTATAGTTCCACAATAGTAATGTTTTATTGAAGTATCATTGACATAATCTTATATTGGTTGCAGGTATAAAACACGGTGGTTCAACTGTTCCCTGTATTATTAAATCCTCACCCCAACTACTACAGTTACTATCTGTTAATATAAGAAGTTGTTACAGAATCACTGGCTATGTTCTCCATGCTGTACTACCATCCCCATGACCAACTTATATTTTAATTGAGAATTTTTGTGCCCTTTATCCCCCATACCCTTTCTAACATCCCCCATGGTAACTACCAGTCACTACTCAGTATTGGTAAGTCTACTGCTATTTTGTTCTTTTTGTTTTGTTTTGTTTTTATATTCCACAAATAAATGAAACCATGTAGTATTTGTCTTTCTCTGCCTGGCTTATTTCATTTAGCATAATAGTCTCCAGGTTCATCCATGTTGTTGCAAATGGAAAGACTTCTTTTTCGTGGATGAATGATATTCCACTGTGTATATGTACCACCTCTTTGTTATCCATTCACCAATTGATGAACACTTTGGTAGCTTCCATATCTTGACTAGTGTAAATAATGCAGCAGTAAACATAGGGGTGCATATATCTTTTCTATTCAAGAATTTTGTTTTCTTTGGATAAATTTCTGGAAGCGGAATTATTGGGTCATATGGTTTTTCAATTTTGAGTTTTTTGAGGAAGCTCCATACTGCTTTCCATAGTGGCTGCACCAATTTACAGTTCCACCACCAGTGTAGGAGGGTTCCCATTTCTCCACATCCTCTCCAATACTTGTTATTTCTTGTATTTGGAGAGTGCCTATTCTGACTGGTGTGAAGTGATAGCTCATTGTGGTTTTGATTTGCATTTCCCTGACGATTAGCAATGTAAACATCTTTTCATGTGCCTGTTGACCATCTGTATTTCTACTATTTTTTCTTTTTTTTAAATTGAAGTGGTTCAACAGTTACCCATATTATTAAATCCTCTCCACTCCCAACTAGCACAACTACTATCTATCAACACAGGAAGATGTTACAGAATCATTCACTATATTCTCCATGTTATACTACTATCCCTTTGACCAGCCTACATTATGATTGAGATGTGCCCCTTAATCCCCCCAATCTTCCCACCAGTCTACCCCAACCCCTCCACCATGGTAACCACCAGTTACTTCTCAGTGTCTATAAGTCTACTGTTTTGTTCATTCGGTTTTGCTTTTGTATTTATATTCCACAAATAAATGAAACCATGTAGTATTTGTCTTTCTCTGCCTGGCTTATTTCACTGAGCATAATACCCTCAAGATTCAACCATGTTGTCACAAAAAGTAGGATTACTTTTTTATGGATTAATAGTATTCCACTATGTGTATGTACCACATCTTTTTGCTCCATTCATCCACTGATGAGCGCTTTGGTTGATTCCATATTTTGGCTATTGTAAATAATGTAGCAATAAACATACGGGTGCATGTATCTTTCCAAATCAGGGATTTTGTTTTCTCCAGGTAAATTCCTAGAAGTGGAATTACTGGGTCAAACATTTTTAGTTTTAGTTCTTTAAGGTACCTCCATATTGCTTTCCACAATGGTTGCTCCAATTTACATTCCCACCAAAACTGTACAAGGGTTCCTTCTTCTTCATATCCTTGCCAACACTTGTTATTTCTTCTCTTTCGGAGAGTGCCCATTCTGACTGGTGTGAGGTGATATCTCATTGTGGTTTTGATTTGTATTTCCCTGATGATTAGTGATGTGAATCAACTTTTCACGTGCCTGTTAGCCATCTTTATTTCTTCTTTGGAGAAATGTCTGTTCAGATCCTCTGCCCATTTTTTAATTGGGTTTTTGGTTTTGAGGCGTTGAGGCATATGAGCTCTGTGTGTATTTTGGATGTTAACACCTTATCAGGTAAATCAAATACATATATATTCTCCCATACTGTAGATTGCCTTTTTGTTCTGTTGATGGTGTCCTTTGCTGTACAGAAGCCATTTACTTTGTTTTAGTCCAACTTGTTCATTTTTTATTTTGTTTCCCTTGCCCAACAAGATGTGTCCTTGGAACAAATTGCTCATACTTTTGCTCAAGAGATTTTTGCCTGTTTTCTTCTAAGAGGTTTATGGTTTCATGGCTTACATTCAGGTCTTTAATCCATTTTGAGTTTACTTTTGTGTATGGAGTTAGACAGTAATCCAGTTTCATTCTCTTACATGTAGCGGTCCAGTTTTCCCAACAGCATTTATCAAAGAGACTGTCTTCTCCCCATTGTATTTTCATGGCTCCTTTATTATATATTTGAGCATATATGTATGGATTTATATCTAGGCTCTCTATTATGTTCCACTGATCATGGGTCAGTTCTTATGCCAGTGCCATACTGCTTTAATTACTATAACTTTGTAGTAAAGCTTGAAGTCAGGGAGTGTGGTATCCCCAGCTTTGTTCTTGTTTCTGAGGATTACTTTAGCTATTCAGGGTGTTTTGTAGTTAAATATGAATTTCAGAACTCTTTGTTCTGGTTCACTGAAAAATGCTGTTGGAATTTTGATAGGGAGTGCATTGAATCTGAAAATTGCTTTGTGCAGTATGCCCACTTTGACAATATTAATAGGATAGATTTCCATTTATTTGTGTCTTCAGTTTCTCTCATGAGTGTCTTATAGTTTTCAGAGTACAGGTCTTTCACCTCCTTGGTTAGGTTTATTCCTAGGTATTTTATTCTTTTTGATGCAATTATAAATGGAATTGCTTTCCTGATTTCTCTTTCTACCAGTTCTTTGTTAGTATATAGGTATGCAAGAGATTTCTGTGTATTAATTTTGTATCCTGCAACTTTGCTGAATCAATTTATTAGTTCCAATAGATTTTTTGGTGGAGTCTTTAGGGTTTTCTGTGTATAATATCATGTCATCTGCAAATAGTGACAGTTTAATTTCTTCCTTGCAAATTTGGCTGCATTTTATTTCTTTGTGTCATCTGATTGCTGTGGCTCGGACCTCCAGTGCTATGTTGAATAAAAGTGGTGAGAGCAGACATCCTTGTCTTGTTCTGATCTTAGAAGAAAAGGTTTCAGCTTTCACCATCAATTATGATGTTAGTTATGGGTTTGTTGTATATGGCATTTATATGTTGAGATACGTGCCCTCTATTCCCATTTTGTTGAGTTTTCATCATGAATGGATGTTGAAGTTTGTCAAATGCTTTTTCAGCATCTATTGAAATGATCATGTGGGGTTTTTAATCCTTTTTGTTAATGTGGTGTATGATACTGATTGATTTACATCTATTATACCATTCTTGCACCCCTGGAATAATCCCACTTGGTCATTATGGATGATCCTTTTGATGTATTTTTTATTTGGTTTTGTAATATGTTGTTGAGCACTTTTGCATCTATATTCATCAGTAATATTGGGCTAAAATTTCTCTTTTTTGTAGTGTCTTTGTCTGGTTTGGATATTAGAGTGATTCTGGCCTAATAGAATGAGTTTGGATGTACTCCCTTGTCTTCTACTTTTTAGAATACTTTAAGAAGGATGGATATCTCAACATAATAAAGACCATATATGACAAACCCAGAGCCAACATCATACTTAACAGCAAGAAGCTGAAAGCTTTTCACCTAAGAACGGGAAAAAGACAGGGATGCCCACTCTCCCCACTTTTATTCAAGATAGTACTGGAGGTCCTAGCCACAGCAATCAGAAAAACAAAGAAATACAAGGTATCCAGATTGGTAAAGAAGAAGTCAAACTGTCACTATTTGCAGATGACATGATATTGTACATCAAAAAAACCCTAAAGAATCCACTCCAGAGAGGGGCGGAAGATGGCGGCGTGAGTAGAGCAGCGGAAATCTCCTCCCAAAACCACATATATCTATGAAAATATAACAAAGACAGCCCTTCCTAGAATAAAGACCAGAGGACACAGGACAATATCCAGACCACATCCGCACCTGAGAGAACCCAGCGCCTCGCGAAGGGGGTAAGATACAAGCCCCGGCCCCGCGGGAGCCGAGCACTCATCCCCCCAGCTCCCGGCGGGAGAAGAATAGGCAGAGCGGGAGGGAGACGGAGCACAGGACTGCTGAACAACCACCCCCAGCCATCCAGGCCAGAGCGCAGACACAGTACGTGCCCAGGGGGCCCTGGATACTAGGGAAACAGGGCAGCAATAACAGTGACTGGGCACCAGAGGCCGGGTGCCGGAGGACATAAGAAAAGCGCGCGACCATTTTTTTTTTTTTTTGCTCTTTTGTTTTGGCGAGCGCTTTTTGGAAGTCTTAAAGGGATAGGGCCCCCAATACTAGGGAAACAGGGCAGCAAGAACAGTGAGCAGGCACCGGTGGCCTGGCGCTGGAGGACACCAGAAAAGCGCACGACCATTTTTTTTGCTGTTTTGTTCTGGCGAGCGCTTTTTGGAAGTCTTAAAGGGATAGGGCCCCCAATACTAGGGAAACAGGGCAGTAAGACCAGTGAGCAGATGCCTGAGGCTGGCGCCGGAGAATAAAGAAAAACGAGCGGCCACTTTTTTTTTTTTCAAATTAAAAAAGAATTTTATTTTTTTTTTATTTAAATTTTTTTTTGTGTGTGTGGTCATTGTTTGGTTTTGGCGGGTGCTTTTGGAAGTCTTAAAGGGGCAGGGTGGTACACTTAATCCAGAGGTAGGGAATCCGGGGATCTCTGGATACCCTAACCCCTGGGCTGCAGAGAGCAGGGAGGCCCCTTACAGAGATAAATAGCCTCCAGGCTGCTCCCCCTCCAACACGAATCCACCACTTTGGAGCAGCGGCCCGAACCGGGCCACACCCACACCCACAGAAACAGCGGAGATAAACTCCATAGCAACCCGGCAGGAAGCAGAAACCCTGTCTGCGCACAGCTGCCCAGCACAAGCCACTAGAGGTGGCTGTTCTCCCAGGAGAGGAGGGCCACAAACCAACAAGAGGGAAGTTCTTTCAGCCGCCACTCGTCCCAGCTCTGCAAACTATTCCTATCACCAAGAAAAGGCAAAGCTACAGGCAGACAAAGATCACAGAGACAAAACCAGAGAAGGAGACAGACCTAACCAGTCTTCCTGACAAAGAATTCAAAATAAGAATCATAAACATGCTGACAGAGATGCAGAGAAATAGGCAAGAGAAATGGGATGAAGTCCGGAGGGAGATCACAGATGCCAGAAAGGAGATTACAGAAATGAAACAAACTCTGGAAGGGTTTATAAGCAGAATGGATAGGATGCAAGACACCATTGATGGAATTGAAACCAGAGAACGGGAACGCATAGAAGCTGACATAGAGAGAGACAAAAGGATCTCCAGGAATGAAACAATGTTAAGAGAACTGTGTGACCAATCCAAAAGGAACAATATCCGTATTATAGGGGTTCCAGAAGAAGAAGAGAGAGGAAAAGAGATGGAAAGTATCTTAGAAGAAATAATTGCTGAAAACTTCCCCAAACTGGGGGAGGAAATAATCGAACAGACCACGGAAATACACAGAACCCCCAAAAGAAAGGATCCAAGGAGGACAACACCAAGACACATAATAATTAAAATGGCAAAGATCAAGGACAAAGAAAGAGTTTTAAAGACAGCTAGAGAGAAAAAGGTCACCTTATAAACAAAAACCCATCAGGCTAACATCAGACTTCTTGACAGAAACCCTACAGGCCAGAAGAGAATGGCATGATATATTTAATACAATGAAACAGAAGGGCCTAGAACCAAGGATACTATATCCAGCATGACTATCATTCAAATATGACGGTGGGATTAAACAATTCCCAGACAAACAAGAGATGAGGGAATTTGCTTCCCACAAACCAACTCTACAGAACATCTTACAGGGACTGCTCTAGATGGGAGCACTCCTAGAAAGAGCACAGCTCAAAACACCCAACATATGAAGAATCGAGGAGGAGGAATAAGAAGGGAGAGAAGAAAAGAATCTCCAGTGTATACAACAGCTCAATAAGCGAGCTAAGTTAGGCAGTAAGATACTAAAGAGGCTAACCTTGAACTTTGGAAACCACAAATTTAAAGCCTGCAATGGCAATAAGTACATCTCTTTCAATACTCACCCTAAATGTTAATGGGCTGAATGCACAAATCAAAAGACATAGAGTAATAGAATGGATAAAAAAGCAAAATCCATCTATATGCTGCTTACAAGAAACTCACCTCAAACCCAAAGACATGTACAGACTAAAAGTCAAGGGATGGAAAAATATATTTCAGGCAAACAACAGCGAGAAGAAAGCAGGGGTTGCAGTACTAATATCAGACAAAATAGACTTCAAAACAAAGAAAGTAACAAGAGATAAAGAAGGACACTACATAATGATAAAGGGCTCAGTCCAACAAGAGGATATAACCATTCTAAATATATATGCACCCAACACAGGAGCACCACCATATGTGAAACAAATACTAAGAGAACTAAAGGGGGAAATAGACTGCAATGCATTCATTCTAGGAGACTTCAATACACCACTCACCCAAAGGATAGATCCACTGGGCAGAAAATAAGTAAGGACATGGAAGCACTGAACAACACAGTACAGCAGATGGACCTAATAGACATCTATAGAACTCTACATCCAAAAGCAGCGGGATATACATTCTTCTCAAGTGCACATGGAACATTCTCCAGAATAGACCACATACTAGGCCACAAAAAGAGCCTCAGAAAATTCCAAAAGATTGAAATCCTACCAACCAACTTTTCAGACCACAAAGGCATAAAACTAGAAATAAACTGTACAAAGAAAGCAAAGAGGCTCACAAACACATGGAGGCTTAACAACACGCTCCTAAATAATCAATGGATCAATGACCAAATCAAAATGGAGATCCAGCAATATATGGAAACAAATGACAACAACAACACTAAGCCCCAACTTCTGTGGGACGCAGCAAAAGCAGTCTTAAGGGGAAAGTATATAGCAATCCAAGCGTATTTAAAAAAGGAAGAACAATCCCAAATGAATGATCTAATGTCACAATTATCGAAATTGGAAAAAGAAGAACAAATGAGGCCTAAGGTCAGCAGAAGGAGGGACATAATAAAGATCAGAGAAGAAATAAATAAAATTGAGAAGAATAAAACAATAGCAAAAATCAATGAAACCAAGAGCTGGTTCTTCGAGAAAATAAACAAAATAGATAAGCCTCTAGCCAGACTTATTAAGAAGAAAAGAGAGTCAACACAAATCAACAGCATCAGAAACGAGAAAGTAAAAATCACGACGGACCCCACAGAATTACAAAGAATTATTAGAGAGTACTATGAAAACCTATATGCTAACAAGCTGGGAAACCTAGGAGAAATGGACAACTTCCTAGAAAAATACAACCTTCCACGATTGACCCAAAAACAAACAAAAAATCTAAACAGACCAATTACCAGCAACGAAATTGAAGCGGTAATCAAAAAACTACCAAAGAACAAAACCCCCGGGCCAGATGGATATACCTCGGATTTTATCAGACATACAGGGAAGACATAATACCCATTCTCCTTAGAGTTTTCCAAAAAATAGAGGAGGAAGGGATACTCCCAAACTCATTCTATGAAGCTGACATCACCCTAATACCAAAACCAGGCAAAGACCCCACCAAAAAAGAAAACTACAGACCAATATCACTGATGAACGTAAATGCAAAAATACTCAAAAAACTATTAGCAAACCGAATTCAAAAATACATCAAAAGGATCTTACACCATGACCAAGTGGGATTCATCCCAGGGATGCAAGGATGGTACAACATTCAAAAGTCCATCAACATCATCCACCACATCAACAAAAAGAAAAAGAAAAACCACATGATTATCTCCATAGATGCTGAAAAAGCATTTGGCAGAGTTCAACATCCATTCATGTTAAAAACTCTCAGCAAAATGGGAATAGAGGGCAAGTACCTCAACATAATAAAGGCCATATATGATAAACCCACAGCCAACATTATATTGAGCATCAAGAAGCTGAAAGCATTTCCTCTGAGATCGGGAACTAGACAGGGATGCCCACTCTCTCCACTGTTATTTAGCATAGTACTGGAGGTCCTAGCCACGGCAATCAGACAAAACAAAGAAATACAAGGCATCCAGATTGGTAAAGAAGAAGTTAAACTGTCACTATTTGCAGATGACAAGATACTGTACATAAAAAACCCTAAAGACTCAGCCCCAAAACTACTAGAACTGATATCGGAATACAGCAAAGTTGCAGGATACAAAATCAACACACAGAAATCTGTGGCTTTCCTATACACTAACAATGAACCAACAGAAAGAGAAATTGGGAAAACAACTCCATTCACAATTGCACCAAAAAAATAAAATACCTAGGAATAAGCCTAACCAAGGAAGTGAAAGACTTATACTCTGAAAACTACAAATCACTCTTAAGAGAAATTAAAGGGGACACTAACAGATGGTAACTCATCCCATGCTCGTGGCTAGGAGAATTAATATCTTCAAAATGGCCATCCTGCCCAAAGCAATATACAGATTTGCTGCAATCCCTATGAAACTACCAGCAACATTCTTCAATGAACTGGAACAAATAATTCAAAAATTCATATGGAAGCACCAAAGACCCCGAATATCCAAAGCAATCCTGAGAAAGAAGAATAAAGTAGGGGGGATCTCACTCGCCAAGATCAAGCTCTACTATTAAGCCATAGTAATCAAGACAATTTGGTACTGGCACAAGAGCAGAGCCACAGACCAATGGAACAGACTAGAGAATCCAGACATTAACCCAGACATATATGGTCAATTAATATTTGATAAAGGAGCCATGGACATACAATGGCGAAATGACAGTCTCTTCAACAGATGGTGCTGGCAAAACTGGACAGCTACATGTAGGAGAATGAAACTGGACCATTGTCTAACCCCATATACAAAAGTAAACTCAAAATGGATCAAAGACCTGAATGTAAGTCATGAAACCATTAAACTCTTGGAAGAAAACATAGGCAAAAACCTCTTAGACATAAACCTGAGTGACCTCTTCTTGAACATATCTCCCCAGGCAAGGAAAACAACAGCAAAAATGAACAAGTGGGACTATATTAAGCTGAAAACCATCTGTACAGCAAAAGACACCATCAATAGAACAAAAAGGAACCCTACAGTATGGGAGAATATATTTGAAAATGACACATCCGATAAAGGCTTGACGTACAGAATATATAAAGAGCTCACTCGCCTCAACAAACAAAAAACAAATAACCCAATTAAAAAATGGGCAGAGGAACTGAACAGACAGTTCTCCAAAAAAGAAATACAGATGGCCAACAGACACATGAAAAGATGCTCCACATCGCTAATTATCAGAGAAATGCAAATTAAAACTACAATGAGGTATCACCTCACACCAGTAAGGATGGCTGCCATCCAAAAGACAGAGAACAACAAATGTTGGCGAGGCTGTGGATAAAGGGGAACCCTCCTACACTGCTGGTGGGAATGTAAGTTAGTTCAACCATTGTGGAAAGCAGTATGGAGGTACATCAAAATGCTCAAAACAGACCTACCATTTGACCAAGGAATTGCACTCCTAGGAATTTACCCTAAGAATGCAGCAATCAAGTATGAGAAAGATCAGTGCACCCCTATGTTTATCGCAGCACTATTTACAATAGCCAAGAATTGGAAGCAACCTAAATGTCCATCTATAGATGAATGGATAAAGAAGGTGTGGTACATCTACACAATGGAATACTACTCAGCCATAAGAAAAGGGCAAATCCAACCATTTGCAGCAGCATGGATGGAGCTGGAGGGTATTATGCTCAGTGAAACAAGCCAAGCGGAGAAAGAGAACTACCAAATGATTTCACTTATCTGCGGAATATAAGAACAAAGGAAAAACTGAAGGAACAAAACAGCAGCTGAATCACAGAACTCAAGAATGGACTAACAGGTACCAAAGGGAAAGGGACTGGGGAGGATGAGTGGGTCGGGAGGGATAAGGGGGGGGAGAAGTAGGGGGGTATTAAGATTAGCATGCATGGGGGAGTAGGAGAAAAGGGAGGGCTGTACAACACAGAGAAGGCAAATAGGGATTCTACAACATTTTGCTATGTTGATGGACAGTGACTGTAAAGGGGTTTATAGGGGGGACCTGGTATAGGGAAGAGCCTAGTAAACATAATATTCATCATGTAAGTGTAGATTAGTGATACCAAAAAAAAAAAAAGGGCAGTTCCTGTGTGGTAACCTCCAACGAGTTCTACACAAGGGTATAAAGGGCATATAAAAGTGTAGGCAAAGGGTCTGTTTGTGTTTATACAGAGGATCAAAGCCTAATTGCGCTAACCTGAAAACGAACTAAGATACGATATAAAAAAGAACTTCCAACATCAGCACTCTCTGGAAGAGTCATTCCAGAAGATGATCACCAAAAAACTTCAACAAAGATCCTGGTGCTTTTGCAGTTGTAGCTGCATTCATCCCACTGGTTCCTGGACTTCCCATGGGAATGAAGAAGGAGATATCTAAGCTGGCCTGTGCGTACAGTAAAACAACAAATTTGACTGGATCTATACTGTCGAAACTCAACCAAGAATTAGGAGAAGTGCAAGTTGCAGCGCTCAAAAATCTTACGACTATAGACTATCTACTTTTAAAAGAACATATGGGATGTGAACATTCCCCAGGAATGGGTTGTTTTAATTTGTCTGATTTCTCTCAGGCTGTTCACGTTCAGTTGGACAATATCCACCATATCATAGATAAGTTTTCACAAATGCCTAAGGTGCCTAACTGGTTTTCTTGGTTACACTGGAGATGGCTGGTAATTACAGGTATGCTTTGGTTATGTAACTATACTCCTATTATGTTAATGTGTGTGCGCAATTTAAGTAGTAGCTTAAAACCTATACATGCTGAAGTTACTCTACAAGAAGATATGTCAAAGAAATAATCAATCTTCCCATGTTTTCTGCCACCTACTGCTTCTATAGCTTTTCTTCTTCCTTCCTAATTACAACCCTTAAATAGAATTCGTGCCTCATATCAAATTTACAGAGTATCATAATTCTTCCAAGTGGTAAAGATACCTCAAGACAAATGCTGGGCATAGAAGCCACAGGGCATAAATATGCAAAGAAGTAAAAAGCTAACCTTTTCAAAGAATATTGCTTCTCTCTCACTTACCAACTTTACATTTCCCTGTATGGCCCCCGAAGATGACTGGTTAGCCAGAGACGGGTATGATTCCTCAAGGGAAGAACAACCTAAGACAGGCACAGTCGCATGGGGGCCATCAGGAGAGAAATTGGGGATCAACAGAGGTGAGGCTTAGAACCTCACCCCCTCCCCGTTTTGAGAGAAATCTTCTGCATCCGTTGTGTTTTGTTGCCCTTGTCTAGCTTGTATTAATACTTAGTCTATAGGCACACACCTAATCATCTACATTTGCCCTCTTACAGCACAAAATTATGTTTTCTACCTTTATCTTGCATCGACCTACCACTTTAGCATTTTATTTAAAATAATAATAATAATAAGGGAGAAATGTGGGATTCACATATAAATCAAGTATAAAAATCAAACAATCATATCTGACTTGATTGTTTATAGTTTATGATGTATGATCAAAACCGAAAGTTTCTATGACATGACTGCCCTTGCACTGTTCACCATGTAAGAACTTATTCATTATGTAAGACCTTGTTCACCATGTAAGAACTTGTTTGTTATGCTTCAGAAGATTGGAGACTGTTGAGATATAGGCTTGGGGTTGATTAATGACTATGCACTGAGTCCCCTATACAGAATTTTATTGTTCTTAACAACCATTTGATAAATAAATATCAGAGATGCCCTCTCAAAAAAAAAGAAAAGAATCCACTCCAAAACTACTAGAACTAATATCTAAATTCAGCAAAATTGTGGGATACAAAATTAATACACAGTAATCTCTTCCATTCCTATACACTTATGATGAACAAGCAGAAAGAGAAATCAGGAAAACAATTCCATTCACAATTGCATCAAACAGAATACCTATGAATAAACATAACCAAGGAATTGAAAAACCTATACCCTGAAAACTACAAGACACTCATGAGAGAAATTAAAGAGGACACTAACAAATGGAAACTCATCCCATGCTCTTGGGTAGGAAGAATTAATATTGTCAAAATGGCCATCCTGCCTAAAGCAATCTACAGATTCAATGCAATCCCTATCAAAAGACAACGGCATTTTTCAACAAACTGGAACAAATAGCTCTAAAATTCATATGGAACTTCCAAAGACCCTGAAGAGCCAAATCAATCCTGAGAAGGAAGAATAAAGCAGGAGGGGGCATCTCGCTTCCCAACTTCAAGCTCTATTACAAAGCCACAGTAATCAAGACAATTTGGTACTGGCACAAGAACAGACCCACAGAACAGTGAAACAGAATGGATGGTCCAGATACTAACCAAACATATATGGTCAATTAATATATGATAAAGGAGCCATGGACATACAATGGGGAAATGACAGCCTCTTCAACAGCTTGTGTTGGAAAAACTGGACAGCTACATGTAAGAGAATGAAACTGGATCATTGTCTAACCCCATACACAAAAGTAAATTCGAAGTGGATCAAAGACCTGAATGTAAGTCATGATACCATAAAACTCGTAGAAAAAAACATGAACAAAAATCTCTTGGACGTAACCATGAGCAACTTCTTCATGAACATATGTCCCTGGGCAAGGGAAACAAAAGCAAAAATGAAAAAGTGGGACTATATCAAACTGAAAAGCTTCTGTACAGAAAAGGACACCATCAATAGAACAAAAAGGCATCCTACAGTATGGGAGAATATGTTCATAAATGACATATCCAATAAAGGGTTGACATCCAAAATATATAAAGAGCTCGTGCACCTCAACAAACAAAAGGAAAATAATCCAATTCTAAAATGGCCAGAGGAGCTGAACAGACACTTCTCCAAAGAAGAAATTTAGATTTCCAACAGGCACATGAAAAGATGCTCCACATCACTAATCATCAGAGAAATGCAAAAGAAAACCACAATGATATATCACCTCACACAAGTAAGAATGGCCGCCATCCAAAAGGCAAACAACAACAAATGTTGGCAAGGATGTGGAGAAAGGGGAACCCTCCTACACTAGTGGTGGGAATGTAAATTAGTTCAACCATTGTGGAAAGCAGTATAGAAGTTCCTCAAAAAAACTCAAAATAGAAATACCATTTGACCCAGGAATTCCACTCCTAGGAATATACCGTAAGAATGCAGCAGCCCAGTTTGAAAAAGACATATGCACCCCTATGTTTATCACAGCACTATTTACAGTAGCCAAGAAATGGAAGCAACCTAAGTGTCCAACAGTAGATGAATGAATAAAGAAGGTGTGAGACATATACACGATGGAATATTATTCAGCCATAAGAAGAAAACAAATCCTACCATTTGCAACAACATGGATGGAGCTAGAGGCATTGTGCTCAGTGAAATAAGCCAGGTGGAGAAAGACAAGTACCAAATGATATCACTCATATGTGGAGTATATGAACAAAGGAAAAACTGAAGGAACAAAACAGCAGCAGACTCACAGAACCCAAGAATGGGCTAACACTTACAAAAGGGAAAGGGACTGCGGATGATGGGTGGGAAGGGAGGGATAAGGGGAGAAAAGGGGCGTTAGAATTAACGTGTATAAAGTAGGGTGTGGAGACACCGGGAAGGCAGTATAACACAGAGAAGACAAGTAGTGATTCTAGAGCATCTTACTGCGCTGATGAACAGTGACTTTACTGCGGTAATGGGGTATGTGGTGGGGACTTGATAATAGGGAGAGCCTAGTAATCATAATGTTGCTCATGTAACTGTAGATTACTGATAGCAAAATTTTTAAAAATTAAGAAAAAAGGATAGACAGTAGCTCTTCTTTAAATGTTTGGTAGAATTCAACTGTGAAGCCGTCTGGTCCCAGGATTTTATTTGTTAGGAGTTTTTTATTACCAATTCAGTTTAATTGCTGGTAATTGGTCTGTTTAGATTTTCTGTTTCTTCCAGGGTCAGTCTTGGAAAGTTGTGCCTTTCTAGAATTTTTCCGTTTCTTGTAGGTTGTCCAGTTTATCGGCATTTAGTTTTTCAGAGTATTCTCTAATAATTCTTTGTATTTCTGTGCTGTCCATTGTGACTATTCCTTCTTCATTTCTGATTTTGTTTATGTGTGTACTCTCTTCTTTTCTTGATAAAGTCTAGCTAGGAGTTTATCTATTTTGTTTATTTTCTCAAAGAACCAACTCTTGCTTTCATTTATTTTTTTCTATTGTTTTATGCACCTCTATGCTATTTATTCCTGCTTTGATCTTTATTATGTCCCTCCTTCTACTATCTTTGGGCCTCATTTGTTCTTCTTTTTCTAGTTTCTTTAATTGTGAGTTTAAACTTTATTTGGGATTGTTCTTATTTATTGAGATGGGTCTGTATTGCTATGTACTCCCCTATTAGAACAGCCTTTTCAGTGTCCTACAAATACTGGACTGCTGTTTTTTTTTGGGTGGGGGGTTGTCTTCACATGGCTCCATGTATTACTTGACTTCTGTTTTAATTCAGTAATTGATCCTTTGCTTATTTAGAAGCATGTTTTTTAGCCTGCATGTGTTTGTGGGCTTTTTTGTTTCCTTTGTGTAATTTATTTCTAGTTTCATACCATTGTGGTCTGAGAAGCTGCTTGATACAATTTCAATTTTTTTGAATTTATGGAGTTTCTTCTTCTGGCCTACTATGTGATCTGTTCTGGAGAACATTCCATGAACATCTGACAAAAAAAATGTGTATCCTGCTGCTTTTGGGTGGAGTGTTTTGTAGGTATCTGTTAAGTCCATTGATCTAATGTATTGTTCAGTGCCTGTGTTTCCTTATTTATTTTATTTTTCATTCATCTGTCTATTGATATGAGTGGTGTGTTAAACTCTCCTAAGGTGAATGTGCTGCAATCTGTTTCCCCCTTTAATTCTGTTAGTATTTGTTTTACATATTTAGGTGTTCCTATGTTGGATGAATAGATATTTATAATGGTTATATCCTCTTGTTGGACTGATCTCATTATCATTATGTAATGCCCTTCTTTGTCTCTTGTTACTTCCTTTGTTTTGAAATATATTTTGTCTGATACAAATACTGCTACTCCTGCTTTCTTCTCCCTATTATGTGCATGAAATATCTTCTTCCATCCCTTCATTTTTAGTCTGTGTATGTCTTTGGGTCTGAAATGAGTCTCTTGTAGGGAGCATATAGATGGGTGTTGTTTTTTTATACATTCTGTAACTCTATGTCTTTTGATTGGTGCGTTTAGTCTGTTTACATTTAAGGTAATTATTGATAGGTATATACATATTAGTATTTTATTAATTGTTTTCTGTTTGTTTTTAAAGTTCCTCTCTATTCCTTTTTCCCCTCTTATACTCTTCTCTTGTTATTTGATGGTTTTCTTTAGTGTTGTAATTGGATTTCTCTTTATTAATTTTTTGTGTGTCTATTATAGACTTTAGGTTTTTGGTTACCAAAGGTTCAAGGATAGTTTCCTTACTAAATAAAAATCTACAACATGTTGCTGATTGCTCTGTTTCAAACACAGTCTAGAAGTACTTTTCTTATTTTTTCTTCTCACACTTTTTGTATTAAATATCATAATCTGCACTTTTTGTGTATCCCATGATTCATTTTGTGTATAGTTGGTTTTGCTACTTTTGTTTGTTTTCGTTTTACACTTGCTTGGTAATTAATTGGTGTACTACTTTTACTGTGGGTTTATTTTCACTGGTGAAAACTATTTAGCTTTAGGAGCACTTTGAGATATCCTGTAGGGCTGGTTTTGTTGTTATAAATTCTTTGAACCTTCATTTATCTAGAAATTGTTTAATCCCTGCTTCAAATTTGATAATCTTCCTGAGTAGAGGATTCTTGGTTGAAGGTACTTCTGTTTCAGTACATTAAATATTTCATGCCACTCCTGGCCTGAGAAATTTCTGCTGAGAAGTCTTCTGACAGCCTGATGGGGCTTCCCTTATAAGTAATCTTTTTTCTCTCACTGGCTGCTTTCAGTACTCTCTACTTCTCTTTAATCCTTACCATTTTAATTATTATATATCTTGGTGTTGTCTTCCTAGGGTTCCTTTTTTTGGGGAGGCTCTCTGCACTTCCATGACCTGAGTGTCTATTCCTTCCCTAGATTGGGAAGTTTTCAACAAATATTTCCTCAAAGGGACTTTCTATCCCTTTGTCTCTCTCTTCTCCTTCTAGTACCCCTATTGTGCAAAATTGTTTCATTTGGATTGTTCACACAGCTGTCTTATCATTCTTTCATTCCTAGAGATCCTTTTTCTCTCTGTTCCTCAGCTTCATTGTGTTCCTGATCTCAGTCTATTACTCATTCTCTCCATTGTATGTTTCATTTCAGTTACTGTATTCTTCTGCTCTGAGTGGTTCTTTTTCAGCTCTTTGTTGAAGTATGTCTTTGTTGAAGTCCTACCTGAGATCTTCAATACTTTTCTGAAGATCAGTGAGCATATATATGACTTTTACTTTGAAATCTTTATCACGAAGATCAGTGATCTCATTTCATTTAGCCCTCTTTCTGGTGTCTTATCCTGTAGTTTTCTTAGGCACAGACACCTTTGCCTCCTCATTTTGTCAGGGTTTCTGTGTTTCTTCTTTTGTATTTGATGGATCTCTATCCTTCCTGTTCTAGAGAGTAATTGCTTTATGAAGACATCCTGTGGTACCCAGAAGCTTAGGAATATTTCCTCTCCAGTGCCTGGTTCTCCTTTGCTGTGAAGCCCCAGTTACTGTTGGTGGTCAATGGTCAGGGTCACCTGTCTGTCTGCTGGCAGTGGTTTATCTCATTATTAGGCTTAGCAGTTTGCCTTAGTGGGCCCGTTCTGATCAGAGCAGTGGCTTCTGCTGGGATCACTGTGAACAGGGCCACCCTCTGCCTGCCTTGCAGTGATGACGGCACTGGTTAATGGGTTGGGCATGCAAGCATGTGACAGCATAGAATGTGATGGCAGGGCATGTGGGCATGTAAATGCATGGCTCTGGGCTGAACTGCTGAAGAGGAGGGAGAACCAGTTGTAGCTGTCTTCCAAAGGTACCTCCCCAGTTGAGCTGGGATAAGGCCAAGAAAGCTGGGAAAACCTCCCTCTACCTCCCCGGCAGCAGAGTCTGACATGGCTGAGCTGAGCGGGTGGGAGGGCCAGTGCACAGGGAAGCACCTCAGGGGTGAGCCACCAGCAAGGGGGAATGGAGAGCCTGGGGCTCCCACTAGTGCTCAACCTGTTGGGCTGAGGGAGGGCTGGGGAAGTGTCATCCACCTGCCCTTTCTCCTTTGGTGGTAGCTCCATCAACCCTGGCCCCTCTGGCACCCTTCCCACTGCTGGCACATCTCTCAAAATACCACCTCTCTATGGTCTCAGCAGGACCGATGGAGCACACCTGTCTTCCACAAGCAGCTGGAGTCTCAGCCTCCCAGAGTATTCCAGCTGTCTCTGGTGTCCAGCCCTGCTAATCACCGGAACCCAATGCAATGTGAACTCATGCTCCCAGAGCAGATCTCCAGGGCCAGGTGTGCAGAGTTCCTGAGCACCTATCCCTGCCCCACTCTGCTCTGTTCCTCTTCCTTCCGCCTGTGGGCTGAGAAGGTGGAAAGGCTGGAGTCCTAATTGATTGTGGCTTTGCCACTTCACCCTTTTTTGTGTGGGCTTCTCTTCCTCACCGGGTGTAGGTCGTCTTCTCTGCAGGCCTCAGGTCATTCTCGGGGTTAGTTGTACCTGCTATAGTTGCTTCCTTATTGTGCACATGGGAGGGGTTTCCACCTTGCCTTCCTACTCTACTGCTTTTTTCCCATCTCTTCTGTAGTAGATTTTACAAAAACCCAGAACCCCAGATCATGTGTAAAAACTTAAACCCAAATTGAGAGACTTTCTAAAAATACCTCACCAGTACTTCTCTGAGTTCTCACAGCTGTGATAAACAAGGGAATACTGAGAAACTCACAAACAAGAGGAGACTAACAAGACATGATAATTTAATGTAATGCAGCACCCTAGATTGTACTCTGGACTAGAAAAAGGACATTAATGGAAAAACTGGTGAAATCTAAAGAAAGCATAGTGTTGAGTTAATAGTAATATACCAGGGTCAATTTCTCAGTTTTGACAAATATACCATGAAAATATAAGATAATGTTAGAAGAAACTGAAACTGGGTGAAGGTATATAAGGACTCTCTGGACTATCTTTGCAATGTCTGTGTAAATCTAAAATTATTCCAAATAAAAGCGCTATTTCACAAAATAATAGGATCAGAATAAGAAATGTAAAATCAGGCTGAATAGATTTATTCACTGAAAGTCATTCATGAACATTTGTCAAAACTCTGCTATCTGACAAAATAGGCATTCAAGATATAACATGAATAATATAATGGCAGGTGTCAGTAAAATATTAAGTCTGGTGGAGACATGAGACTTAGCAACTGAAGAAATACGAGTTAAAATGACAGAAGACAGCAAAGTACCAGGAATCTGTCAACCTAGGTTCTACATTTGGATCTTCCATTTATTTATGATCTTGAGGTAATTAGTTAATTTTCCAGCACCTGAGACTCTAAAATAGGAAAGCTCTGTGAGATGATTTATAATTTACTTTAAAATTCAAAAACTATGATGCTAATTGAATTTTACTAATTTTCTAAGTAACTGGATATGCTCTATTAGCTATTATCTTTCCACTATCAGGTACTTACTTACACTCTATATAATGCAGGAGGTGGGGCTCTGCAAACTAACTTCTTTTTTGCCAGCTCTGCCATTAGAGGGCATGAGAGGGAGACTGCAAGTCTGAAGGAGGAAGGCAGGACTCAATTTCTCCTTCCCATTTATTGCCTGTGTACTTTCTCTTGGCTCACTGTGCCTGTGAGCCTCTCCCAACCACACTCCTCACCTCAGCAACCTCAGATTTTTTCCAAGGCAGCAACTTTTTCTAACATCACGCCCACTGCAGGAACACCTATGTTAACCAGGAGCGCTCCTTCCTCAGGGCCTGTGTCACTGCCCCACAGGTCCTCCTCTAAGCTCAGAGCCTCTAGCATAAGCTTAGCAGCATCTCCTCCTCAAATATTTGAGTTTCAACTCCACAGGCCCTTCCTCCAAGCTTTTAACAGTTTTTTTTTTTAGTTTTAATAATTCTGATCTCTTCTTTTTATTTACCATTCCTGGGGTCTCTTGTTCAAAAAACTGGGATTGCTTCTGTCTCTTTACTGGACCCTGAAAAAGCCAGATTAGTAATATAACAATGAGGGAAGCTAACAGATAATCAGCTGAAAAGATAGAAAGCAGAAAAGCTGTAGAATAATACAAATCAAATAAAGGAAAAATTAATATTTATGTTTAAAGTAAAATAATCAATTTAACATGGGAAGAATAGAAATTGGACAGTAAGCCACATATAAACTTTTAAAAGGGATTGTTTAGCATTTGTATTAGTTGTGTTTGGCACTATATAGAGATCAGACCATTGGTGAGATAAGATGGCCATGACCTTTAGTTGGTCAGTCTCTTACATAAGCAGAGTCCAGAGAGTGACATCACAGTTCAGTTTGGAGAGGAAAGAAAGGACACAACTCATGCTAGTAGACAAGTAACATTCTGGTTAAATTTAACATACCTTAATTAGTTCATAGCCATCTGAAATTCTACTATACTTTGCCTTTATATACATCTTCAGTATATTTAAAAGATTTTATTATAAGTCACAAATTGAGTGCATAGTCTCTTCATGGCCACCTGCATCTCTTAATTCCTAAAAGTATAGATGACTGGATTTAGAAAAGGAGTGATAACTGCATCAAAGATGGCAAGGAATTTATCCAGATGTGCTGTGGGAAATGGCCACACATAGAAAAAGATTAATGGCCCAAAGAGCAAGACCACCACAGTGACGTGAGCTGACAGAGTGGACAGGGCCTTGGATATACTGCCCAAAGATATTTTCTGTACAGTCACCAAAATAAACATGTAAGAGATGATCAGAATTAAAAAGGAGGCCACAGAAACAAAGCCACTATTGGCAGTAACCATGAATCCCAAAGTGTAAGTCTCTATGCAGGCAAGCTTGATAAACCGAGGAAGATCACAAAAAAAACTGTCTAATTCATTGGGACCACAGAAAGGCAAGTCAATAACAAAAGTCAACTGAGTCACAGAGAGAATAAGGCCAATAATCCAGGAAACAATGAGAAGTAAAATGCACCTTCTTGGACTCATGATGGTCAGGTAGTGGAGAGGCTTACAGATGACCACATACCTGTCAAAGGACATGGTGATGAGCAGCAGCATCTCAGTGCCCCCAACTGCATGGATAAAGACGATCTGAACTATACAGCCCCCAAAAGAGATGGCTTTATGATTCCTGAAAAGATCGTAAATCATCTGGGGGCTGTAGAAGAACAAAATATCAAGTCGATGATGGAAAGGTTGGCCAGCAGAAAGTACATGGGGGACTGTAAATGAGGATCAGTGGTCACAGTTAGCACAATGAGGAGGTTTCCCATCAGGCTTGCCACATAGAATACAGAGGAAAGGAGGAAGAGCAGGAGTTCAGTCTCCCATGAATTGGAGAGTCCCAGGAACACAAACTCAGACACACAGAATGATTGGCTTCATCCATTCCCTCTGTCAGCAGTGTCAACTCTTGGGGCCACCTGAAAGAGAAGTGTAAGGAGAAACTGATTTAAGAGAAAGAGCACCAATCTTAATCTTGGACAATTCAGTAGTTATCAAAAAACTAGACAAAGGCTGAAAGTATGCTTTTGGAAACCATTTCAGTCACAAAGCAATTCATATTCCTCTGTTGTACATTTCATTGCCAAAGTATATTGGATAGAATAGGATCCTTTTACTTTGGGTGGGTAGATCTGTTGTATTTTTAACTGTCATTACTTCATAGTCATATCTCACATATGACTATAAATTAAAAGGTTTTTTATAAATTAATTATATGAAGTTATTAAGTGACAGTAGATTTCATAATTTGGACATCTCTCAGTATATTGATACTATATCTATGATCACATTGACAAGTTCTTTCAAAATCCATTTAAGTGTTTTTTTAAGATCTAAGATGTCTATTTCTCATATCTGTCAAGTAGGAAGACCAGATGAGTTATTTAGAGGAAGGAAGGGATGATAGGAGTAGAGGATGTCAGATCATGGCACTCAGCAGCCCTTGGGGGAAGAATACATGCCAGAGAAAGTGACAGTTATGGGTTCTGTGGAGGAGACTCTGGCTAGGGGTGGGGAGAGGAAACAATGCGGGACCAGAATGACAATGATGAGTCATGAATTCCAAGTAGACGAGAAAGTGTTAAGAGTGGAAATAACATTCTTTACTCATGGCTCTGTTTACTTATATATAAAAATACTTAACCTGTTCTGAGTTAAATAAATGCATACTAAAATAGCAAGACACTAGTTTTTCTTATCAGAGTGGCAGAGATTTAAACATTTGACAAAATTCAGGATTTGAAGGGATATGTGGAAACACTGACTGGTGGTGAGAGAGTAAAGTGATAAAACATTTACCAGTTTGGTAATACCTTCCAAAATGTTACATGTTCATACACTCTAATTCAGCTATTCTATTTCTAAAGGAAAAAGTATCTGGATTTATGTATGTGTGCACATGCACAAAGTGGATAAAGAAAAGACACACGGTGGTGGTTGCCAGAGGGGAGGGAATTTGGAGCTGGCAAAACAGGTAAAGCGGGTCAGAAGGTACAAAATTCCAGTTGTAAAAATAAGTAAGTTATAAAATAAGTGAGTTATGGATGTAACATACAGCATGGTGACTATAGTCAATAATAATGTATTACATATTTGAAACTTCCCAAGAGAGTAAATCTCAAGAGTTCACATCACAAGAAAAAGAAATTGTAACTTTGTGTGGTGACAGACTATATCAAGACTGATTGTGGGGATCATTTCATTGTGTACAGATATTGAATCATTATGTTGTACACCTGAATCTAATATAATGTTATATATAAATAATGCCTCAGTTTAAAGAGATATAGAGATGTTTAGTGAAGCATTGTTGCTTATAATAGTAGAGCCTGAAAATAACATAAATGTGTAGAAATAAAGGACTAGTTAAATAATTTCTGTTAGATCCCTCCCATGGAATTCTCTGCAACCATTTGTAATGCTAAAGGAAACTTAAATATACAAAAAGACAAAATAGGAAGAAACAGGGGAGTATCTTGTGCTCATCTTATCCCATCTTGATTTTTTTAAACTATATTAAAAATTTACATATGTAAAACAGTAAATAGAAATGCCTAGGTTGCTACACACACACACAAACACACACACACAAATGTTAACTATAATTAGCTCGAAGGAGTGGGGTTGAGAAAATTATGCAGGAAGAAGAATCTTTTATGTTTCATTTTATGCTCTTACCTACTATCTTAAATTTTTGCACTGGACATATATCAATTTCACTGTCACAAAAGGTCAATGTAGGTGGATATGAAAAAGTACACAACTTGTAAGTATAGAGATTGAAAGTTTCCAAAGATATATTTATAATGTATCTCCCAGAGTAAAGCAAAAATCAAAGCTACTCCTCCTGGGATAGTCACTAGCTTTGTTACTGCATCCCTCTAAGTACTTCCCAGTACACTCTGAGCTAATCTACGTGCTCTTCCCTGGACGTGCACTCAGCGGTACTTGCCCTTCCCTCATACACACACTCAAATATTCCCGCTCATGGCTTCCTGCCACATTCTCCACCTGGCCCACAGGCCCTTGCCTTCATTACAGCTCTCTAATGCTTTCCGTTCCTCAACAGCCCACTCTGCACAACTCCTTGCTTCATGAAGTCTTCTTGGATACTCTTCTTTTACAAATACTAGGTGAAGATATGTTTTTATTATATTGTGGCAACCAAACCAAAAACACTAAGAATAACCACTATTTAATTCTCAAGTCACTATAAGTAAAGTCTTTGGAATATGTCTTGAAAATCTCTCTTCTAGACTTTTTCTTGATAATGGCATAAATGATATTCACATTAATATAAAGCAACTCAGCTTGGAATCAGTTAGATTCCTTTCACAGGGATTGTCATGGATATAAGTTATGCAAGCAAATTATTGAATTCTAAATTTCTCTACTGGAAGTTGAAAGTTATTCTAGCAATGCTTCCAAGTTCCACTTATTTCTAAGCCCTTTTAATTTTTACACAAGACCTGATTTTATCTTCAAAAAAAATATTTTTTTTTTGATTAGCAAAGATTTAAAAATTTAGATAGTTCCTAATGTTGGTAAAAAGTTGGGAACCAGGACTGTACACTGATGGTGGCAGTGCTTCCCAGCCAGCCTTTCATGATCTATGCCTACTAAACTCGGGGTCTCAGATGTCATACTGTATGTCAGTCTCCACCAAACATCTTTCATTTTAAACAAGGACAGAACAATAGTTTAAATCTGATCTTTTCAGTGAAGGTGAAGTGAACCTGGCTACTAACTCACTACTGCAAAATGAAAACTGATAATCAGCCACTCAATTCCAGGATACCTTTGTAGTGTCCTGAATCCCTCAACTTTAACACACAGTTTCGACCTCTGCCCATATCCCACCACTAAATATAGAATATAAGAAATGAGGGATACCTCCGAGGTCACCTAGTGACCATTTGACTTTCTTCTCTCCCCAGGTGTGCTCATTCTTGTGCTGGCCAACACAGGTAGGAAACAAATCCTGTACAATATGGGCTTACCACCAATTCAAGCAAGGCTGACAGTTCTAGAGTTGTTTTTTTTTTAAGTAGATCAATGTTTGGGGTCACTCAGATAAAGATTTGTAATCCTCTAGTTCCTAGTAGTCTGAAACTACTAGCAAGGTTGAGTTTAAATTAGAAATACTGAAAAATTACAAAATTCTCAGAGGAACATCTCGATCTGATCATCCTAGAGGTTTCTCCACTAGTTTGCTCTTCTACAAATGGGTAGAAGGAGCTCAGGACAGAATAGTAGAAAGATGTGCGGGAATGCGCACTAAAACTCTGTGCTCCCAGAATGATGGTTTTCACTGCTATCAATGCAGCAAAGCCTTGTTGAAGACTGGTGTTGCTAGGACTGAAAGAAATTTCCTAGTGTCTGTATGGTCCTTTTATTTTAGAGTTAGGGAAACCAAAGGTCAGAGAGAAAAAATAGCACTGCTGAAGTTAAGGAACAAGTTGGTGGCAATTAATAAAGAATTAATGTTTGACCCTTGCCTTCCATACAATCCAGGTTATTTCATTACACCATTCCTCTTTTGCTATAATGGTCCAACCTTTGCATCCAGTCAATGGTGCAGGAAATCATAATATAGCAAAGCTTGTTTCTTCAGCACTGTCCAAAATTCTTCACATTTTACTCCCACTATACTCAACTCCTCTGCTCTTATTTTAGTCTTTGCCAGGAGACCAACATTCAAGACATCTGTGCAAATGTCACTAGAATAACTTCTCCAACATGGTAATCAAGTCATGATTTGACTCCACTCATCCTACTGACTTCTAAATGTGGTTGTGAGTTTATCTGCTGCAATCTCCCTATTGAATAACAGAACTGATTCGTTTCTTCTAGTTGATTAGATTCCCCTTCTCACTGTCTTGTGTGTTTCTGCTTGAAGTTCTGATCTGCATCAAAGATTGTTTCCATCCATCTACCCTACCTGGACCAAAGTCAAAACTATCATGAGGCTAGAGAGCCCCCAGTGCAGAGCTCTAGCCTTTGCAATGTTATTTTCATCTGACATAAAGAGCCATAGGCAATACCATGACAGCAGAAAAAGCAGCTAATTAGCAGCACTGCAAAGTTACTTAAATGCTACTGTAAAGACCTGGGACTGCCTTCCTGAGTATATTTAGCCAAGGGAGTTGTTTCCAAGGACCACATAAATTTGGCCACAACAACCAAAGGGAAGAGCTGGTAAAAGGTCACTTGAGGGGAAGGAGGAAGGGAGACTAGGGATTTTTTGTGAAAATTATGGGGGTTTTTTTCTACCTATGTTTTTATTTGTGAAGGCAAAAAAAAAACCCATAAGAATGAAATACATACCTTCCAACAAGGAAAATAATGCTTATCGTCTGCATAGGAAGGGAGAGAAGAAAGGCCTCCAATGTGGCACTAGAATGTGATCCGTGTCCCATTAGAAGACATGACTGGGAGGTAATAAGATTTACAGATGCCCCATTAACAGTTCATTCTTTATTACGTGTGTGATGTGGAAAGATGAAGAGGGTGTTATAACAGCAGCGCAAAGCAATGAACTCAAAATGCTAGTGGAGCTGGGGTGAGGCAAATCAATCACTAATGTTTTAATCTCCCCTATGTAAGCTTCTTAAAAAGAAATAACAACAACATGGAAAATCTACTTTGGTTGTATTTTATATCTTTACATCAAAAATATACAAGAGTCAATAGTGTGGCCACTGATGAGCTATGATTATACAGAGCACTGTATACCTGTTACCTACTACTGTATAATACAATAGCTTAAATTGGTATCATTTTACTTGCTCATAAGTGTACAATTAGGGCTAAACTCAGCTGGGCAGTTCTGCTGGGCTCATCTGGGCTTTCCCATGAGGGTTTAGTTATCTGGGAGCTTGGCTGGGGTTGGAGGATTTAAGATGGTCTCATTCACGTTTCTGGGGCCTTAATGCTGGTCATTAGCTGGGCCTCTGTCTCTCCAAAGGGTCTTTTATCATTCCATAGTCTTGCCCAAGCTTCTGAAGACAGGGGTGGGGGGCGCTGCAACAGGGCACAGGCAGACACTGCACAGCAAGCTATTCATAAGTTCTGAAATTCATGCAACATCACCTTTGCCACATTCCACTGGTCAATGCAAGCAAAAGACCAGGCCAGATCTAAGGCTGGGGAAACAGACACTACCTCTTCGCAAGACGAGTTGCAGAATATTGTAGCCATGTTTTTCAATCAAGCAAAAACTCCATAGTTACGCATTCGGAGCTGTGCTGACTGGCTGTCTCCATTAGAAACAACTTGCTTATGGGGACCTGATGTAGGCCTTACAGGGCTCTAGTTGCTGCTGTTGCTAGAACTTTTACTAATTCAAAGGAGCATCAACTTGCTTCCACTCCTAATTTTGTCTTAGATTCAACAGACTTGTAATAATTTTAATTTTCTGAAAGAGTTTATATACTGATACTATATATGTGACTTGATTAAGCCACATGACTTTCTGTAGTCTTCTGTGCACCGGATGGACCAGCCTCCCCACTGTTAAAGGATATTCAAGAACATTGAGGCAGAGACACAGCCATATTACTTTATTTGAAAGGAGCCTAGAAGTCCTGTGGGAAAGAAACTTCTCACCATCAACCAGTGAGATCAGACATACACAGAACTGTCTGATGAACCAAATTGCTCAAAGGAGGGCAGTCTGGGATACCTGGGAGAAAGTCACTGTGAAAGCAGAACACGTCTGGCGGAGTGAGCCAGACTAAGCAGCAAGGCCTGGTGTTAGAACAGGTATAATTCCAGGGATAGAGCAAGGGCTGCATAACCAATCGCCAACAAGGCCTCTACTCCTCCCAGTACCACCCCCGTGTTCCTGCATGTCCCTGTGCTCTCTGGAAATGGTAAGGACTGTGATATACAATAAAGACCTGTGAAATTAAACCCAAAACTCTTATGTGGAAAGGAGAAACATAAAATAAGCAAAAGGCCAACAGTCCAGAGAAGACCTGCAGAGTTTCAAGCAGGGACATGTGGGTAACTCAGAGATGAACAGCTTGGGAGAGGCAGGCAGTGACTCAAGCAGACAGCCATGTGCCACAGAATAGCCTCTGACCTCGAAGCAGAAGAAAGGCTGCAGCATGGCCATCAGAATAAAGGGTCTACACTCATTATTTGAGAACTTCCCATCTGAGGACTCGAGAGAGAATACTTGGGGAGGAGAACCTAGGGAAAATTTTAACTTCTGCTTCTTACAGAAAAAGAAATTAGTGAAAATGTTTGATACCTTGATCAGGGCAATGGCTATATGAGGGTATACACATGTCAAAATCCATCAAGCTGTACACTAAAGTTCATGCATTTTATTGTATATACCTCAATATAAAAATAATTATAATTTTTAAATTAAAAAGTTAAAATTGGGAAGTTAAAAAATATTTCTCCTTCTTAAGCACATCAGAGAAATGAGACTGGAATGTTTGTGGTAAATGGGACACATTTTTACTCAGCAGGGCCTGCAGCCTGAGCTTTTGACTGTCTTATTTTTACTTTTTTAAAATTGATTCTCTGCCTGTTTATTGAGTAGTGTGTGTAGGCATGTTCTAAAACGTTGAATGCCTAGATAAGTATTTTAGTTATAGCAAATATTATTCTAACTCTTTACCAACCAAAAGATATTCAAAGCCTATGCTTACAAAATGAATGAATCAATACAGGGAAGGTTTCACTTATAAAAACCTTCATTTATAGCTGAAAACATTTGTGACCATCATTCATATAATGCCTATGAAAACCCATACTAATATCTGTCCATTTTAGATTCCAAATATTCCACCTAATAATGCCTTATAAAGCAAGGATGAACAACTATTATTAAGTATATATGGCAGCTGTGATTATTAATTGTGGCCCTAAGGAATCAATGGAGTTTCAGAAAAAGCCCATTTTCTATTTAGTTCCTATTGCCAGTTGGTTCACTTAGTAAGTGAACATTCTGTTCTAATCCAAGCAAATTCACAGTATTTATCCCTTCCTCCTAAATAAATCCTGAGTTCAACAATATTTGAGCATCTGCATTGCTATAACTCTAGTCAAAGACATTCCCAACTGGTTTCCATTTTCCTACTCTTACCCCCTTAAATCTACTCCCCAAGGCCATGTCAGGGTGATATGTCTAGATTGAAAGTGCCTCTTGTCATTTCTCTTCTTGAAATCCTCCAGTGGTTTCCAATTTTAAGAAGCATAAAGGTGAAAGGTAAGAGTGCAAAACAGAAGGCTAAAAACTAAACAAAGGCCACAAAGCCACATTAATGAGTTTAAACTTCATTGTGAAGGCAATGGGGAGGCATTGAAGGTTTAAGCAGCAAGTGACACAATGAGATCTTTGCTTTCAAAAGAGTACTTGGTGGCTGGGTGGAAAATGGATAGAAAGGAATCATACTAATCACAGAAAAATCCAATAGAAGACTGTTTCCTATTTCAGGAAAGTGACATAGAATAATGAAATAATTGAATACACCCAAAAAAATATTTAGGAGTTAGAAATTATACTTACTAACTGCTGGAATGAAGAGGTAATGAAGAAGATATTTTAACTGGATGAACAGTAGTGTGGTGCCATCCACTAAGATGGAGCGGTGGTATAGAAGCTGGTTTTTGAAGAAGAAAGTGACAAGTTCAACTTGAGAGAGTTTGGGTTTCGGTTATTAGACATCCAAGTGGCAAAGTCCAGTAGATGACTGGATATAAAATATATGGCTGCAGCTCAGCAGAAATATACAGACTTCATATAGATTCTGGTGTCACAAGTACACATTTTAGATGATGTCAAGGAAGAAGATAAAATCACCCAAGGAGAATATTTTAAATGAAAAAAAAAAGTAGGCTTGAGACAGAGCACTAAGGAATGCCAGAATTTAGGGAATAATCAGAGGAACAAAAACCTTCAAAGAATATTAAGAAGAAATAGTGACACAGAACACTGAGGAGCTGCTAGAGAGAAAAGGAGGAAAATCATGAGAGTGACAGAGGCAAAGAGAATTTTTAAAAAAACAAAGTTATCAGCAACACTGAAGTCCATTCAGTTGGTTCACTTAGTAAGTGAACATTCTGTTCTAATCCAAGCAAATTCACAGTGTTTATCCCTTCCTCCTAAATAAATACTGAGTTCAACAATATTTAAGCATCTGCATTGCTATAACTCTAGTCAAAGACACTCCCAAAATCAAAAAAGAAAAATACTGGTTTAGTATCAAGGAAAGCATTCACTAAAAGCAGCAAGCAGGCATATCACAACAAGACTGTCATACTTAAGGTTTTAGCCTGTGACTTAGGAGACAGAGATGAGGGCAGGCTAAAAAGTTCCTCACTCCAAAAGATGCCCACATCTTCTTCATCCATGGAACCTGTGGGTGTTACCTTACATGGGAGGAAGAAAGAATTGGGGGGCACTTTGTAGATATGATTAAATTAGGGGTCTAGAGATGGAAATATTTTCCTGGATTATCTGAGTGGGCCATACATGCAGTAATAAGTGGAGTCTTTATAAGAGACAAGGAGCAGAGATTTGAGACAGACAATAAAAGAGGAGGCAATGCAACCACAGAGAGAGAAATTGGAACAATGCTGCCCCAGGCTGAGGAACACTTACAGCCATCAGAATCGGCAAGAGGTGGCAAGGAAAGATTTCCCCCTAAAACTCCTGGATGGAGTGAAGCCCTGCTGACCCCTTGATTTCAGCCCAGTGAAACTGTTTCCGACTTCAGGCCTCCAGGAATGTGAGAAAATTAATTTCTGGGTTTTTTTAAGCCACCAAGTTCGTGCAAATTTGGTACAAGAGGCACAGGATACGAATTCAGAGATGAATCTGTAATTTGAAGTAAAGTAGATTTGAAGGATCCGTTTTATTTGTTTTGTGTTTGTAAGCACAGGAGAGATGTGGCCCTACTTGAAAACAGGTATAAAGAAAACAACAGAGAGGATGGATTGATGATGTAAGAGAGAGGGGGAGTAATTGCTAGAGCAAAGGCCCTGAGGAAGCAGAGGAGGAAGAGATGTGGGACTCACCACAGAAAGGGCCCTGCACCTCGTTGGTCCCGACTGCTCCCAGCCAATCAGATTCACTCCTAGAAATCTGAAATTTAGGATTCACAACTGCTGGTCAGACTCTGTTGTCCACTTAAACGAACGTGATGTAGCGATGGGAGTGGAACATAGGAATTACAAGTGAGAGACTGCTTGACCTCAGGGGATTAGAAGAGAAAATGGCTTTAGTTCCTTATGCCGTTCACTCCCATTCTTGTTCCAGCCCCTGGTGGTCTGCTCTTGGGTTTCATAAAACACCTCTGCGTGAAAATAACTCCTGTCTTGTTTCTGTTACTTGCAAACAAAAATTTTGACTGAGGATTGTACAGAACTTGGTTTTAACAGCAACTTGATCACTTCCACAGTATGTGACTTCTAATCTAAATCTTCCTCATTTGTGAAGTAGTGATAACAAAACCTACCTCACAGGGTTTTATACTCTGAATGCCAACTGAAATCCCCAGAGTGTCATAGATGCCCATTGCCCTTCCCCCAGACATGGGTTGAGGAAAATAGAAAACTCTGCCCAGATAGTTTATTTTGTACCATAGTACTAAGCACTTGGGAACATGTGCTTTAAAATCCCATGACCAGAAATGTTCCTAGATTATAGAGAAGCCTGAGGCTTCCTGTGGCAATCTGAGAAACAAGGATGCATAATGCAAGATGACCTCCCTGGCCAAGGCTGCAAAATCAACGTCTCTTCCCCGTTTCTCTGCCAACCATTTCTGCCCCCACTCCTCGCCAGGATAGTCATAAAATAGCAACTCACCAAGGATCTATCATGGATATTCCATCAAAGCATTCTAGATTTTATCTCTTTAACCTAAGACACACACAGCTTAAATTGTACTGTCCATTAGAAGCAAGACTGCATCTCATATCCTACCTTTTACAACACTTAAAAGAGTATAATTCAGTAACAGGGAAACTTCAGGCAAAAGGAAGGAGAAGTCATTTTACTTCTCCAAGTTTTCCTTCCTTTTTTCACTTCTCAAGTGGGGGAAGTGACAGTGCCTGCTCCCTAGAATTGTTGTGAGGAATAAAGGTTGCTGTGCATGTAAATCTCCATTTAGTATCTCAACAGTGATGGATATGAGGATGAGAATGCTAATGTAAATCACATAATTCATTCTTTGTGATACTTTATCAATAGACTTGATGATGTCTCATGTTGATTTTATAAGGGAGTTCTAAGAGATCTTTTTCATTGTTGTGACCATTTTGAAATAACTCCAAATGTTTTTAGATTAAATGCCAATCCCTCTTACCACAAATACAGCTCTGAAACTAAGATTTGCAAACACAAGTTGCCAGATTTGCCATTTGTAAGAGTAGCTCTGCATATATCTAATTTTAAATCAAATTTTATGTGAAAAGAAATACAATTTAATCAGTTATATACTATCTACTCCATGAAGCTTGAGGTATACAACTCAGAAACCTAGGACTTACACTCCATTTCATATTCTCCTTCACTATTAATAGCAATAATCACTAAGTTAAAGCAATTTATCTTCATCTTGTCCTCACTTTCACGTGGCTACTTCTTCTGCTCCCTTAGTTCATGCTCCTATAATGTTTTATCTGCTCTATAAAAGCCTTTCCCCAGAAGCTGGTCTGCCCACCTCCTTTGATCCCCTCAAATTCATCTCCTATGCTGTTCATGAGAGTGATCTTACAAAACCCAGATTCGATCGTGTTACTCTCACTCTCATGTTACTCCCATTACCTACTACTGCTATTAACCCAAACCACGAAACATGTCTACATTGCTTCCTCCATCATATGCCCTCTGCCCAGCTTTCCAACCATGATACAGCAAAACCAGTGTCCATAGTGCTCTCTAATTATGCTTTCTCCTTTCCAGTACTCCACACCTTTGGATGTTGTTCACACTGCATAATATCCTTCCACACCTCACTGGCAACCTCCTATTCAACTTTCAACACCAAGCTCAACTTTCTTCTACTCTGAGACTTCTAAACAGAGTTGTTCATTTCTTCTTTGTTACTACTGCATTATAGGTATAAACATAGACAGATGCATATATAGGTACAGATATATAGGAATAGATATGCATTACTTATGATATTTATATGCTGTATTGCAATAATCTGTTTCTGTATCCCTCTCCTACAAGGCAGTGATATCCTAGAAATCTGCAGTTGTGTATTATTCTTCTTTTTAACTCCATCCTTAACTGGTGTATGTCAGTTTATTCTGAATACTGCTTGTATTTAGATATTGATATTATTGACCTAACTTCTTCTGATTACGATCCACCTGTATCACTGCTCCTAGAGAGAGAATGAGCTAATCAGAGGTCTCCAGCATAGGATACCCTTTATTATTTCTTTCTTATTATAAATTAATAAATAGAAGCTATAGGTTATACATTACCATACTTCAGGTTTAGTTATCAGGAATTATTCTTCCAAAGACAGGCTACTTCTGGAAATTCTGAGAAAGTTAAGCTTCCAGGCAACCAAATGAAGATCCAGATCTTTCATTGTAATGAACCTAAAAGTCTATCCAGAGTTTCTAGATAATTCTTCTCTCTCTTTACTCTATAATGCTGCCACTGGTTAATTAATAAGAAATTTTCAAGCATCTACTCAACTTTTTCTCTGCATTTATTGTTCACTATTCCCAACATAAATAAGAGAAAGCTTGGATGTTACTCTTTCTCCACCTATTTTTATATCTTTACCATTTACCATGCAATTGGACTAACTGGGTTCTCTGCCTTACTATTGAAATCACAGGCTCCACAACATATAAATACTAGAACTAAAAACAATCATGTCATTATCACACTGACCAAAGTTTTCTTCCAAGACTGATTTGTTATAGCACCATCAGTAAAATACCTTCCTTAGAGCCATTTGATACTCAGTTTTCAGCTGTAGTCCTTGAAAAGTAAAAAGCACAAAATTAAATAAATAAAAATATTAAGAAAACCATACAATTGGACAGCACAAAGAAATAAAAGACATCCAGATTGGCAAGAAAAATGTTAAACTTTCCATGTTTGTAGATGACATGATATTCTACATAAAAAAAAAACACAAAGAATCCACTCCAAAACTACTAGATCTAATATCTGAATTCAACAAAGCTGCAGGATACAAAATTAAAACACAAGAAATCTACTGCATTCCTATAGACTAACAATGAACTAGCATAAAGAGAAATCAGGAAAACAATTCCATTCACAATTGCATCAAAAAGAATAAAATACCTAGGAATAAACCTAACAAAGGAAGTGAAAGACCTATACCCTGAAAACTACAAAACACTCATGAGACAAATTAAAGAAGACACCAATAAATGGAAATGCATCCGGTGCTCATGGATAGGAAGAATTAATATTGTCAAAATAGCCATCCTGCCTAACAATCTACAGATTCAATGCAATCCCTATCAATATATCAACAGCATTCTTCAATGAACTAGAGAAAATCATCCTAAAATTCATATGGAACCACAAAAGACCCCAAATAGCAAAAGCAATTCTGAGAAAGAAGAATAAAGCTGGGGGGATTATGCTCCCCGACTTTAAGCTCTACTGCAAAGCCACAATAATCAAGACAATTTGGTACTGGCACAAGAACAGAACCATAGACCAATGGAACAGACTAGAGAACCCTGATATAAACCCAATCATATATGGTAGATTAATATATGATAAAGGAGCCAATGATATGCAATGGGGAAATAACAGCCTCTTCAACAGCTGGTGTTGGCAAAACTGGACAGCTACATGTAAGAGAATGAAACTGGATTATTGTCTAACCCCACACACAAAAGTAAACTCAAAATGGATCAAAGACCTGAATATAAGTCATGAAACCATAGAACTCTTAGAAGAAAACATAGACAAAAATCTCTTGAATAGAAACATGAGCAACTTTTTGCTAAATGCATCTACTTGGGCAAGGGAAACAAAACCAAAAATGAATAAATGGGACTACATCAAGCCAAATAGCTTCTGTACACCATCAGCAGAACAAAAAGGCATCCTACACTATGGCAGAATATATTTGTAAATGCCATACCCAACAAGGGGTTAACATCCAAAATATATAAAGGACTCACATGCCTCAATACCCAAAAGGCATATAACCCAATTTAAAAATGGGCAGCGGATATGGACAGACACTTCTCCAAAGAAGAAATTCAGAGGGCCAACAGGCACATGAACAGATGCTTCACATAGCTAATCATCAGAGAAATGCAAATTAAAACCACCATGAGATATTACCTCACACCAGTTAGGGTGGTCAACATAGAAAAAGTTAGGAACAACAAATGCTGGTGAGGATGTGGAGAAAGGGGAACCCTCCTAAACTGCTGGTGGAAATATAAACTAGTTCAACCATTGTTGAAAGCAATATGGAGGTTCCCAAAAAACTAAAAATAAAAATACTATTTGACTCTGGAATTCCACTCCTAGGAATTTACCCAAAGAAAACAACTTCTCAGATTCAGAGAGACATATGCACCCCTATGTATATTGCAGCACTGTTTATAATAATCAAGATATGGAGGCAACCTAAGTGTTCATCAGTAGATGAATGGATAAAGAAAATGTGGTACATATGCACAGTGGAATACTATTCATCCATAAGAAAAAAAACAAACCCTACCATTTGCAACAACGTGGATGGAGCTAGAGGGCATTATGCTCAGTGAAATAAGTCAGGCAGAGAAAGAAAAATACCAAACGATTTCCTTCACTTGTGGAGTAAAACAACAAAGCAAAACTGAAGGAACAAAATAGCAGCAGACTCACAGACTCCAAGAAAAGACTAGTGATTACCAAAGGGGAGGGGTGGGAGAGGGCGGGGGGAGCAGGGGAGAAAGAAATTGTGAGTATCATGATTGGTCCACATGGTGTGTGTGTGGGGTCATGGGGAAGACTGTAGCTCAGAGAACACAAATAGGGACTCTGTGGCATCTTACTTTCCTGATGGACAGGGACTACAATGGGGTATGGGGAGGGACTCGATAGTAAGAGTGAATGTAATAACCACATTGTTTTTCTTGTGAAACCTTCATGAGAGTGTATATCAATGATACCTTCATAAAAAAGCTAATTAACTAAAATTTAAATTTAAAAAAAAGAAAATCATCCCATTTACAATAGCTCCAAAAACAATAAAATATTTAGGAATCAATTAAGCCAAGGAAAGTCTTGTACCCTAATAACTATGAAATAATTGATGAAAGAAATTGAATAAAACACAAATACATGGAAAGTTATCCAGTATTCATGGATTGGAAGAAGTTATATTATTAAAATGTCTATATTCCCCAAAGCCATCTACAGAGTCAATGCAATCCCCATTAAATTCCAATTATATTTTTCACAGCAACAGAGAAAACAATCCTAAAATTTGTATGGATAACTAAACTAAAGTTATTTTAGTTTATCACATAACTAAAGATATTTTGAGCAAGAAGAACAAAACTGGAGGTACCATGCTTCCTGATTTCAAATTATATTACAAACTTATAGTAATCAAAACTATGGTATTGGCATAAAAATAAAAAAGACACATAGACCAATGGAACAGAATGGAAAGCCCAGAAATAAACTCATGCATAAACAGTCAACTAATATTTGACAAAGACACCAAGAACAGACAATGGAGAAATGATAGTCTCTTTAATAAATGGTGTTAGGTAAACTGGGTATCCATGTGCAAAAGAATGACATTGGACCCTTATCTTACAACATACACAATAATCAACTCGAAATGGATTGAAGACTTAAACATAAGACCCAAAATTGTTAAACTCCTAGAAAAAAAGCAGGGAGAAGCTCCTTGACATAGGTCTTAGCAGTAACTTCAGATTTAACACCAAAGGCACAGGCAAAAAAAGCAAAAATAGAGAAGTGGGAGCTCATCAAACTAAAAGATTTCTACACAGCAAAATAAATAATCAATACAATGAAAAGCTAACCTACAGAATGAGAAAAAAAATATTTGCAAACCATAGATCTGACAAGGTTTAATATCCAAAATATGTAAAAACTTCAACAACTGAGGAGGAAAAAATTATAACCTGATTTTAAAATGGGCAAATGACCTTAGACATTTCTACAAGGACATTCAAATGGCCAACAGGTGTGTGAAAAGATGCTCCAAATCAGTAATCACTTGGGAAATGCAAATCAAAACCACAATGAGATATCACCTCACACCTATGACAGTGACTACTATCAAAAAGCCAAATAATAAGTGTTGGTGAGGACATGAAGCAAAGTGAACCCTTGAACACTATTGGTAAGAATGTAAAATGGTACAACTACTATGGAAAACAATTTTGAGGTCCCTGAAAAGTTAAAAATAGAATTACTGACTAAAAACCAAGATGGTGGCATGAGTAGAGCAGCAGAAATCTCCTCCCATACCATATATATTTCTGAAAATACAACAAATACAACTAATCCTAAAAGAGAGACCAGAAGACACAGGACAACAGCCAGACCACATCCACACCTGTGAGAACCCAGTGCCTCACGAAGGGGGTAAGATACAAACTGTGGCCCGGCAGGACACAAGAGTCCCTCACCCCAGCTCCAAGTGGGAGGAGAGGAGTCGGAATGGGGAGGGAGAGGGAGCCCAGGACTGCTAAACACCCAGCCCTAGCCATCCGCACCGGAGCACAGACACAGTGCTTGTGTGGGGTGCTGGAAACTAGGGAAACAGGACAGTAAGAACTGTGAGCAGGTCCCCACAGCTGGCACACACGGGACAAAGAAAAGCGAGTGCTTTTTGAAAGTCTTAAAGGGACAGGGACACACAGCTGGACGGAAATGACCCGGAACACTTAGCCCAGCAGCTGGGAATCCCGGGGAACTCTGGGTGCCCAAACCCCTGCAGCACAGCTTGGAGGCTCCTCAATGCAATAAACAGCCTCCCGCCTGTTCCCCCTCCAATGTTGCTCTGCCATATTGGAGAAGCAGCCTGAGGCAGACCACGCCCACAGCAACTGCAGAGCTAAATAAACTACATAGCCACCAGGCAAGATCAGAAGCCCCATCTGCACGCAGCTGCCCAGCACAAGCTGCTAGAGGCCGCTGTTCTCCCAGGAGAGGAAGGCCACAAACTGGCAAGAAGGGACTTTCTCTTACCCAACACATGCGCCAGCTCCTCACAAATATATTTATCACTATGAAAAGGCAGAAGAAATTGATACAGACCAAGATCACAGAGGCAAACCCTGAGAAGAAGATAGACCTAACCAGTCTTCCTGAAAAAGAATTAAAAATAAAGCTCATAACCATGCTGATGGAGCTGCAGAGAAATATGCAAGAGCTAAGGGATGATGTCCAGAAGGAGAATACAGAAATGAAACAATCTCTGAAAGGATTTATAAACAGAATGGATAAGATGCAAGAGGCCATTGATGGAATTGAAAACAGAGAACAGGAACGCATAGAAGCTGATGCAGAGAGAGATAAAAGTATCTCCAGGAATGAAACAATCTTAAGAGAACTGTGTGACCAATCCAAAAGGAACAATATCTGTATTATAGGGGTACCAGAAGAAGAAGAGAGAGAAAAAGGGATAGAAAGTGTATTTGAAGAAATAATTGCTGAAAACTTCCCCAAACTGGGGGAGGAAATTATCGATCAGACCATGGAAGTGTACAGAACTCCCAAGAGAAAGGACCCAAGGAGGACAACACCAACACACATAATAATTAAAATGGCAAAGGTCCAGGACAAGGACAGAGATTTAAAGGCAGCTAGAGAGAGGAAAAAGGTCACCTACAAAGGAAAACCCATCAGGCTATCATCAGACTTCTTAACAGAAACCTTATAGGCCAGAAGAGAATGGCATGATATATTTAATGGAATGAAACAGAAGGGCCTTGAACCAAGAATACTGTATCCAGCACGACTATCATTTAAATATGATGGAGGGATTAAACAATTCCCAGACAAGCAAAAGTTGAGGGAATTTGCCTCCCACAAACCACCTCTACAGGGTATTTTAGAGGGACTGCTCTAGATGGGAGCACTCTTAGACTAAATAGATGTCACCAGAGAAAATAAAATCACAGCAAAGAAAGCAGACCAACCAAATACTAACTAAAGGCAAAAAATAAAATCAACTACCCACAAAAGCAGTCAAAGGAAGCACAAAAGAGCACAGAATAAAACAACCAACATATAAAGAATGGAGGAGGAGGAATAAGAAGGGAGAAAAATAAATAATGACCAGACAGTGTTTAAAATAGCTCAATAAGCAAGGTAAGTTAGACAGTAAGATACTAAAGAAGCTAACCTTGAACCTTTGGCAACAACGAATCTAAAGCCTGCAATGGCAGTAAGTACGTATCTTTCAATAATCACCCTAAATGTAAATGGACTGAATGCACCAATCAAAAGACACAGAATAATAGAATGGATAAAACAGCAAGACCCATCTTTATGCTGCTTACAAGAGACTCACGTCAAACCCAAAGACTATAGGAACAAAGAAAGACTGAAGGAACAAAACAGCAGCAGAATCATAGAACCTATGAATGGACTAACAGTTACCAAAGGGAAAGGGACTGGGGAGAAAGGGAGGGAAGGGAGGGATAAGGGTGGGGAAAAAGAAAGGGGGCATTACGATTAGCATCTATAATGTTGGGGGGGCATGGGGAGGGCTGTGAACACAGAGAAGACAAATAGTGATTCTACAGCATCTTACTACGCTGACAAAAAGTACTGTAACGGGGTTGGTGGGGGGGATTTGGTGAAGGGGGGACCCTAGTGAACATAATATTCTTCTTGTAATTGCAGATTAATGACAACAAAGTAAATTAATTTAAAAAAATAACACTGAGGCAGGTGGAGCCAAGATGGTGACGTGAGTAGAGCAGCAGAAATCTCCTCCAAAACCACATATATTTACGAAAATATAACAAAGACAGCTCTTCCTAGAATAGAGACCAGAGGACACAGGACAACATCCAGACCACATCAACACCTGTGAGAACCCAGCGCCTCGCAAAGGGGGTAAGATACAAGCCCCAGGGCCGCAGGATCCAAGCGCCTCTCCCCTCAGCTCCTGGTGGGAGGAGAGGAGTCAGAGCGGGAAGGGAGAGGGAGCGCAGGACTGCTGAACACCCAGCCCCAGCCACCCGGACCAGAGTGCAGACACAGTGCATGCATGAGGTCCTGGATACTAGGGAAACAGGGCAGCAAGACCAGTGAGTGAGTCCCTGAGGCCGGTGCCATAGGACAAAGAAAAACGAATGGCTTTTTTTTTTCTTTGTTTTTTTTTTGGCGAGTGCATCTTGGAAGTCTTAAAGGGACAGGGACCCAAAAACCAGACAGAAGCACCCCGGGACACTTAGTCCAGAGGCAGGGAAACTGGGGATCTCTGGGCACTCTAACCCCCTAGGCAGCAGGGTGCATGGAGGCCCCTCATGGAGATAAATAGCCTCCCAGCTGCTCCCCCTCCAACGCAGCTCCACCATTTGGAGCAGCAGCCTGAGACAGGCCACGCCGAAAGCAAAAGCGGAGATAAACTCCATAGCAGCCAGGCAGGAATCAGAAGCACTGTCTGCACGCAGCAGCCCACCACAAGCCACTAGAGGTCACAGTTCTCCCAGGAGAGGAAGGCCACAAACCAACAAGAAGGGAAGTTCTTCCAGCCATCACTCGTCCCAGCTCTGCAAACTATTTCTATCACCATGAAAAAGCAAAATTACAGGCAAAGCAAGATCACAGAGACAACACAAGAGAAGGAGATAGACCTAACCAGTCTTCCTGAAAAAGAATTCAAAATAAAAATCATAAACATACTGACATAGATGCAGTGAAATATACAAGAGATAAGGGATGAAGTCCAGAGGGAGATCACATATGCCAGGAAGGAGATTACAGAAGGGAAACAAACTCTGGAAGGATTTATAAGCAGAATGGATAAGATAAAAGAGGACATTCATGGAATAGAAGCCAGAAAACAGGCACGCATAGAAGCTGACATAGAGAGAGATAAAAGGATCTCCAAGAATGAAACAATATTAACAGAACAGTGTGACCAATCCAAAAGGAACAATATCTGTATTACAGGGGTACCAAAAGAAGAAGAGAGAGAAAAAGGGATAGAAAGTGTCTTTGAAGAAATAACTGCTGAAAACTTCCCCAAAATGGGGGAGGAAATAATCAAACAGACCACGGAAATACACAGAACTCCCAACAGAAAGGACCCAAGGAGGACAACACCAAGACACATAATAAACAAAATGGCAAAGATCAAGGACAAGGAAAGAGTTTTAAAGGCAGCTAGAGAGAAAAAGGTCACCTATAAAGGAAAACCCATCAGGCTAACATCAGACTTCTCAACAGAAACCTTACAGGCCAGAAAAGAATGGCATGATATATTTAATGCAATGAAACAGAAGGGCCTTGAACCAAGGATACTGTATCCAGCACGATTATCATTTAAATATGATGGAGGAATTAAACAATTTCCAGACAAGCAAAAGTTGAGGGAATTTGCCTCCCACAAACCGCCTCTACAGGGCCTCTTACAGAGACTGCTCTAGATGGGCGCACTCCTAAAAAGAGCACAGAACAAAACACCCAACATATGAAGAATGGAGGAGGAGGAATAAAAAGGGAGAGAAGAAAAGAATCTCCAACAGTGTATATAACAGCTCAATAAACGAGATAAGTTAGGCAGTAAGATACTAAAGAGGCTAACCTTGAACCTTTGGTAACCACGAATTTAAAGCCTGCAATGGCCATAAGTACATATCTTTCAATAGTCACCCTAAATGTAAATGGACTGAATGCACCAATCAAAAGACACAGAGTAATAGAATGGATAAAAAAGCAAGAACCATCTATATGCTGCTTATAAGAAACTCACCTCAAACCCAAAGACATGTACAGACTAAAAGTCAAGGGATGGAAAAACATATTTCAAGCAAACAACAGAGAGAAGAAAACAGGGGTTGCAGTACTAATATCAGACAAAATAGACTTCAAAACAAAGAAAGTAACAAGAGAAAAAGAAGGACACTACAGAATTTAGATAAGGGGCTCAGTCCAACAAGAGGATATAACCATTCTAAATATATATGCACCCAACACAGGAGCACCGGCATATGTGAAACAAATACTAACAGAACTAAAGGGGGAAATAGACTGCAATGCATTCATTTGGGGAGACTTCAACACGCCACTCACCCCAAAGGATAGATGAACTGTGAAGAAAATAAGTAAGGACACGCAGGCACTGAACGACACAGTAGAACAGATGGACCTAATAGACATCTATAGAACTCTACATCCAAAAGCAACAGGATATACATTCTTCTCAAATGCACATGGAACATTCTCCAGAATAGACGACATACTAGCCAACAGAAAGAGCCTCAGTAACATCCAAAATATTGAAATTCTACCAAACAACTTTTCAGACCACAAAGGTATAAAACTAGAAATAAATTCTATAAAGAAAACAAAAAGGCTCACAAACAAATGGAGGCTTAACAACATGCTCCTAAATAATCAATGAACAAATTAAAATAGAGATCAAGGAATATATGGAAACAAACGACAACAACAACACAAAGCTTCTGTGGGACGCAGTGAAAGCAGTCTTAAGAGGAAAGTATATAGCAATCCAGGCACACATGAAGAAGGAAGAAAAATCCCAAAGGAATAGTCTAACATCACAATTATCGAAACTGGAAAAAGAACAAATGAGGCCTAAAGTCAGCAGAAGGAGGGACATAATAAAGATCAGAGAAGAAATAAACAAAATTGAGAAGAAAAAAACAATAGAAAAAATCAATGAAACCAAGAGCTGGTACTCTGAGAAAATAAACAAAATAGAAAAGCCTCTAGCCAAACTTATTACGAGGAAAAGAGAATCAACACAAATCAACAGAATCAGAAATGAGAATGGAAAAATAACGACAGACTCCACAGAAATACAAAGATTTATTGAAGACTACTATGAAAACCTATATGCCAACAATCTGGAAAACCTAGAAGAAATGGACAACTTGCTAGAAAAATACAACCTTCCAAAACTGAACAAGGAAGAAACACAAAAGTTGAACAAACCAATTACGAGCAAAGAAATTGAAACGGTAATCAAAAAACAACCCAAGAACAAAACCCCTGGGCCAGATAGATTTACCTCGGAATTTTATCAGACATACAGAGAAGATATAATACCTATTCTCCTTAAAGTTTTCCCAAAAAATAGAAGAGGAGGGAGTACTCCCAAATTCATTCTATGAAGCTAACATCACCCTAATACCAAAACCAGGCAAAGACCATACCAAAAAAAAAATTACAGACCAATATCCCTGATGAATGTAGATGCAAAAATGCACAATTAAATATTAGCAAACAGAATTCAAAAATATATCAAAAAGATCATACACCATGACCAAGTGGGATTCATCCCAGGGATGCAAGGATGGTACAACATTCCAAAGTCATCAACATCATCCACCACATCAACAAAAAGAAAGACAAAAACCACATGATCATCTCCATAGATGCTGAAAAAGCATTTGACAAAATTCAACAACCATTCACGATAAAAACTCTCAGCAAAATGGGTATAAAGGGCAAGAACCTCAACATAATAAAGGCCATATACGATAAACCCACAGCCAACATTATACTGAGCAGCGAGAAGCTGAAAGCTTTTCCTCTGAGATCGGGAACAAGACAGGCATGCTGACTCTCCCCACTGTTATTTAACATAGTACTGGAGGTCCTAGCCACAGCAATCAGACAAAACAAAGAAATACAAGGAATCCAGACTGGTAAAGAAGAAGTTAAACTGTCACTATTTGCAGATGACATATTGTACATAAAAAAAACCCCAAAGACTCCACTCCAAAACTACTAGAACTGATATAGGAATACAGCAAAGTTGCAGGATACAAAATTAACACACAGAAATCTGTGACTTTCCTATATAATAACAATGAACCAATAGAAAGAGAAATCAGGAAAACAACTCCATTCACAATTGCATCAAAAAGAATAAAATATCTAGGAATAAACCTAACCAAAGAAGTGAAAGACCTATACCCTGAAAACTACAAGTCACTCTTAAGAGAAATTAAAGGGGACACTAACAAATGGAAACTCATCCAATGCTCATGGCTAGGAAGAATTAATATCATCAAAATGGACATCCTGCCCAAAGCAATATACAGATTTGATGCGATCCCTATCAAATTACCAGCAACATTCCTCAACGAACTGGAACAAATAATTCAAAAATTCATATGGAAACACCAAAGACCCCGAATAGCCAAAGCAATCCTGAGAAAGAAGAATAAAGTAGGGGTGATCTCACTCCCCAACTTCAAGCTCTACTACAAAGCCAATTTGGTACTGGCACAAGAACAGAGCCACAGATCAGTGGAACAGATTAGAGACTCCAGACATTAACCCAAACATATATGGTCAACTAATATTCGATAAAGGGGCCATGGACATACAATGGGGAAATGACAGTCTCTTCAACAGATGGTGCTGGCAAAACTGGACAGCTACATGTAGGGGAAGGTAACTGGACCATTGTCTCACCCCATACACAAAAGTAAATTCAAAATGTATCAAAGACCTGAATGTAAGTCACGAAACCATAAAACTCTTCGAAAAAAACATAGGCAAAAACCTCTTAGACATAAACATGAGTGACCTCTTCTTGAACATCTCTCCCAGGGCAAGGAAAACAACAGCAAAAATGAACAAGTGGGACTATATTAAGCTGAAAAGCTTCTGTACAGCAAAAGACACCATCAATAGAACAAAAGTACCCTACAGTATGGGAGAATATATTTGAAAATGACATATCCGATAAAGGCTTGACGTCCAAAATATATAAAGAGCTCACCCACCTCAAAAAACAAAAAGCAAATAATCCAATTAAAAAATGGGCAGAGGAAATGAACAGACAGTTCTCCAAAAAAGAAATACAGATGGCCAACAGACACATGAAAAGACGCTCCACATCGCTGATTATCAGAGAAATGCAAATTAAAACCACAATGAGGTATCACCTCACACCAGTAAGGATGGCTACCATCCAAAAGACAAACAACAAATGTTGACGAGGTTGTGGAGTAAGGGAAACTCTCCTACACTGCTGGTGGGAATGTAAATTAGTTGAACCATTGTGGAAAACAGTATGGAGGTTCCTCAAAATGCTCAAAATAAACTTACCATTTGACCCAGGAATTCCACTCCTAGGAATTTACCCTCAGAATGCAGCACTCAAGTTTGAGAAAGACAGATGCACCCCTATGTTTATCGCAGCAATATTTACAATAGGCAAGAACTGGAAGCAACCTAAATATCCATCAGTAGATGAATGGATAAAGAAGATGTTGTACATATACAAAATGGAATATTACTCAGCCATAAGAAGAAAACAAATCCTACCATTTGCAACAACATAGATGGAGCTAGAGGGTATTATGCTCAGTGAAACAAGCCAAGTAGAGAAAGAGAAATACCAAATGATTTCACTCATCTGTGGAATATAAGTACAAAGGAAAAACTGAAGGAACAAAACAGCAGCAGAATCACAGAACCCAACAATGGACTAACAGGTACCAAAGGGAAAGGGACTGGGGAGAATGGGTGGGTTGGGAGGGATAAGGGGGGGGAGAATAAAGGGCATATTATGATTAGCATGCATAATTGGGGGGGAGAAAGGGGAGGGCTGTACAACACAGAGAAGACAAGTAGTGATTCTACAACATTTTGCTATGCTGATGGACAATGACTGTAAAGGGATTTTTAGGGGGGACCTGGTATAGGGGAGAGCCTAGTAAACATAATATTCTTCATGTAATTGTAGATTAATGATAATAAAAAGAAAGAAAGAAAAGGGGGATTACTCCCTGATAGTATAAAATTTACTGTAAATCAATGATTAATGCATGCTTTAAATATCCTTAATTTTGATCATTTAAAGGGTGTCAGATGATCAGCTATGGATATACATTTTTCTGATAATATTCTTTTCTCTTGAAAAAAAAATGCAGTTCCTGTGTGGTGATCTCCAGTAAGTTCTTCACAATGATATCAAGGGCATATCAAAATGTGGGCAAAGGGTTTGTTTGTGTTTATACAGAGGATCAAAGCCTAATTTGGCTACCCAGAAAACGAATTAAGATACGATATGAAGAAGAACTTCCAACATCAACATCCTCTGGAAGAGTCATTCCAGAAGATGATCACCAAAAAACTTCAACAAAGATCCTGGTGCTGTTGCAGTTGTAGCTGCATTCATCCCACTGGTTCCTGGACTTGCCATGGGAATGAAGAAGGAGATATCTAAGCTGGCCTGTGCGTACAGTAAAACAACAAATTTGACTGGATCTATACTGTCGAAACTCAACCAAGAATTAGGAGAAGTGCAAGTTGCAGCGCTCAAAAATCTTGCGACTATAGACTATCTACTGTTAAAAGAACATATGGGTTGTGAACAGTTCCCAGAAATGTGTTATTTTAATTTGTCTGATTTTTCTCAAACTATTCAAATTCAGTTAGACAATATCCATCGTATCATTGATAAGTTTTCACAAATGCCTAAGGTGCCAAACTGGTTTTTTTGGTTTCACTGGATATGGCTGGTAATTGTAGGCCTGCTTTTTTATGTAGCTGTATTCCTATTATGTTAATGTGTGTACACAATTTAATTAGTAGTTTGTTAAAACCTATACATGCTGAAGTTACTCTACAAGAAGATATGTCAAAGAAATAATCAATCTTCCCATGTTTTCTTCCATCTGCTACTTCTATAGATTTTCTTCTTCCTTCCTAATTACAACCCTTTAGTAGAATTCGTGCCTCATATCGAAATTACAGAGTATCATAATTCTTCCAAGTGGTAAAGATACCTCAAGACAAATGCTGGGCATAGAAGCCACAGGGCATAAATCTGCAAAGAAGTAAAAAGCTAACCTTTTCGAACAATAAGGCTTCTCTCTCACTTACCAACTTTACATTTCCCTGTATGGCCCCAGAAGATGACTGGTTAGCCAGAGACGGGTAAGATTCCTCAAGGGAGGAACAACCTAAGACAGGCACAGTCGCTGGGGGGCCATCAGGAGAGAAATTGGGGACCAACAGAGGGGAGGCTTAGAAACTCAACCCCTGTTTTGAGAGAAATCTTCTGCATCCGTGGATGTTTTGTTGCCCTTGTCTAGCTTGGATTAATACTTCATCTATAGGCACAGACCTGATCATATACATTTGCCCTCTTACAGCACTAAATTATGTTTTCTACCTTTATCTTGCATCTACCTACCACTTCAGCATTTTATTTTTTTTAAACTAATAATAATAAGGGAGAAATGTGGGATTCACATATAAATTAAGTATAAAAATCAAACGAATAATCATATCTGACTTGATTGTTTATAGTTCATGATTCATAATCAAAACTGAAACTTTCTGTGATATGACTGCCCTTGCACTGTTCACCATGTAAGAACTTATTCACTATGTAAGAACTTGTTCACCATGTAAGAACTTGTTCGTTATGCTTCAGAAGATTGGAGACTGTTGAGAATTAGGCTTGGGGTTGATTAATGATTGTGCATTGAGTCCCCTATACAGAATTTTATTGTTGTTAACAACCATTTGATCAATAAATATGAGAGATGCCCTCTCAAAAAAAAAATAATAATAACACTGACTACAAGATTTTAAAAAAACAGGCTAACAGAAGCTATGTTTTTGGAAGTCAGGATAATGATCACTCTTGGGGGTAGTGACTAGGTGGCTCAGAGGGCCACTAGCTTGCTGTTAATCTGTTCCTTGGTCTGATTAAAATGGTTTCTGTATGTATGTTTATAGAAAATTACCTATAAATTCCTGATGCTTAAGGATGTTGGGCTGAGGAGAAATTATCCCCATGAATCTGATCTTTCTTTCTACCATATCTTTGTTTTCTATTCCATCTTAAGTTTCAGCCAGGAATTAATTAAAAGGATAGTTAAATTCTCTGATGTTTAAAGATAGTAATTTATAGGTTTTTGGTATGCTAAGAAAATAAGTATTAAGTGGAATGATTTTGTGAAGAAAATTGTAAAACTTCCTAAGAAGTAGGGAAAAAGACCCCAATAAACCAAGAAACATGTTTCAGCATGGCAAAAAAAAAAAATAGAATTACTATACAATCCAGCAATCCAACTCTGGGATATATATTGAAACGAAATGAAAATCACTATCTCAAAAAGATATCTGCACTGTCTTGTTTATTACAGCACATTTGTATACATATATACAGTGAAATATTATTCACCCTTTAAAAAGAAGTAAATTGTGCCGTTTGTGACAGTACTGATGAACCTGGAGGACATTATGTAAGTAAAATAAGCCAGACACAGAAAGAAAATACTGCATCGTCTCACTTAGATGTGGAGTCTAAAAATAAAAATAAGTAACAGAATAACAGAAAATAGAATGATTCTTACTAGGGGCTGAGATGTTGGGTAAAAAGAAGATGTTAGTCAAAGGGTACAGACTTTAACTACATGATGAATGATTTCTGCAGACTTAATGTACAGCATGGTGATTATAGTTAATAATACCATTGTATTTGCTAAGTGAGTAAATTTCAAGTGTTCTCACACAAAACTGAAGGATAACTATGTGAGGTAGTGCATATGTTTATTAGCTGACTGTGGTACTCATTTCAAAATGTATACATAAGATGGTAACTGCACTAGGAGTGGAGTGAGGATTTGATAAGGTGTGTAAGTGTTGAACCACTGTGTTGTATACTTGAAACCAATGTAATATTATATATCAACTATATTTTGTTTTAAAAAAACAGTAAAATGTATACATAGATCAAAACATTATGTTGCATGGCCTAATATTTACAATTTTTATTTGCCAATCATACCTTAATAAAGTTGGGGGAAAAAATAAGTCTATCTCTCTTCACTAACCATTGAAATATAGACACTGTTCTTATGACACTTACTAATGTGAAGCAGAAACCATCTCAAAACAATCTCTTACTAGTTAAGATATATTCACTAAGGAGAGAGTTTTGAGTACACCAGAAAGAGCTGTACTTGAAGGTTGGTGTTAATTTTTTTCCTTTAAGCTCTTATTGGAGTACTTTGGAGGAGCCTAAAGGTTTAGAATCTATAAACAATGTATCATTTGTTCAGTCATTTCCAGCTTTCAAGCAAACAGTCATTAAAATCGGCTCATCCTCTGCCTGGATTAATGTAAACTCTCTGGTTCTATGAGAAGGAAATAACTGCATGAGGTGTCTACTCAGCCTTCAGTTTTATCCTCAGATAACATAACTCTGCTGTGGACTAACTATCTCCAATGGTGTGAGAAGGTTGTAAAGTTATTTTATTATATAAACTACCTCTAAGTGTTGATCCCTCTGAATAGTAAATGAATATTTTAATGGTAGATTAAAATGATCGAACACAAAAGCTTTGTATTTCATTGAGTTTATGCATGTTTTATGTTTGTTATTTTATGTTATTAAATAGAAGAAAAATATGTTCAGATTTTACAAATTCAGGTAAGAACAACCAGCTAACTTGGGCATGTGGTGATTAAGAGCTGCTTGGATTTACAGCCCAGCTCCACCACTTACCAGTTGTGTGTCCCAGCGGTAGTTACTAAATATTTCTGTGCCACAGTTACTTCATCTGTGAAATAAGAATAAGAATATTACCTACATGATTGCTGTGAGAATTGATTGAGATAATGTATGTAAACAACTTAAGATAGTGCTTGCCACATTGTAAGTGTTTGATAAATATTGATGATGGTAGAGGTGGTGGTAGTTGGACAAAAACAATGAATGGGTTTTTTAAAGTCCTGTGAGTGGCTGAGAGATGAGAGAGGAACTATGGCAGTTTGAACCAGGCTTGCAGTTAAACAGTTAAGGGCAAGCAGAATGATGACAAATGTAAACTGAATTTTATTTGGAATGATTGCACATCTGTGTTTCCATTCATCAAAAAGAAAGTCAAGGAATCACATAGATCATCAGAAGAAAGAGACGTACAAACAAAGCTTATCAAGAGGGAAAGGAAACATTTTCATACATAGTACAACCCTCAGCCAAAGGCTAATTTTGCCATAATATCTCCCACCTGGCTAAGTTAATGTCTTAGCCTATAATTGTCCTAATAAATGCATATTTTATAAATGAATTAACAGTTTTAAGGAAATCCAACATAGGAAGAAAAGTAAATGTAAAAGAGTAAGTAACTTCCTAAAAGAAGTCTGGAACCTGTCTATGCTTTGAGATGGAATTATTAGAAACATCTACCAAAAATTGCTAACCTATAAGACTATGAGTACATACATATATGACACTTTTAAAGAATTTTTAAAACTTTAAAACAAGTAGGCATTAGTAATAATTTATCATAATTATTAGTTTACAAATCAATAGCTTAATTTTTTTATAGATCACAAAGATTTTACCTCTGGACCATATTACCTTTGGATCCCAAAAGTCCTAAAGTGCCATGGCTGTTCGGTCATAGGAAGCATGATCCACCAGCAGAAACAGACCAAGAAAGGCTTCAATATTCACACAGGGAATGTTTGATGCTTACTCAACCGCCAAATCTTGCTGGAGACAACAGTTCTGGTGAGTGCCCTTTAGAGAGTTCATTGGAGTAGAATAGCAATACAGAGGAATACTGTTCATGTAATTTTATAGGTAACATAAGTAAAAGCATGAATGAGACCACGAATGAGTGATGATATAATCACACAGTTACAAATGACCAGAAATTTCTTCTTGGGCTGTAAATAAAGAACCCAGACACAACAAATAATCATATGAAATTAGTGCCTTTGAAAAGAAAAACAGCCCCACTTGTGTCACTTCTACTGTCATAAGGGTCAGAAATAGGAAAGCAATAAAATACCAGAATGTTCTTTATGGAAAGCTCAGAAACCAAATTAACAAGTGGGCCTAGATTTATTTTTCAATTTTTAAAATCTGAAGTAAGAAGAAAAGAGTTAGCTATGTGAGGTGATGGATGTGTTAATTATCTTGATGTTGCTAATCATTTCACAATGCATATGTATATCAAATCATCACATTGCACACTTTGAATTTATACAATTATATCTGTCAATTATTCCTTAATAAAGTTGGGAGAGGGTGCGGAGTCCTGATTCTCACCCCAGAGCTATCACTTAGCATCTCTGCCAGAGTATTACCATCTACAAAATAAATGGGATGGAACAAATGATCTCTAAATCCAGTTCTAAAGTTCCACAATTCTTTTTTCCACAACTCTAAAGTTCTCTAAGCAGCCAAAGGATATGGGGAAACAGGAAACAAACAGATACACTGGAGGGGAAAAAATCAAACCAATTAAGTATTATGGCAGTTTAGTAGTTTGAGAAAAGGACATTAACCAATTCAAAGCAGGGATAGTATAACAGTAAAACGGAATAATATGCTCATTTCCAACACTGAATTGTTGAACATGTTCTCAATTTGACACCTTTTGAAGGATAAGACAGTGGATAACTGTTGGATTAATGTTATTTTCAGCTTTGGTTTGAGAACATTTTCCATAATAATTAAAGGAAAATAAGCAGAAAGCATTTCTTAATTTATCCCAAAAAATCAAAATCAAAATACCACTCAGATTATCATAAATATTAAAATAAGTTATGTAAAACATACAGCACAGAGTCTAAAATACAGATGTCTCCAGTGTTAGCTCCCTTTACCCTCACTGCTTAGGTTAGTAGAGATACACAACATATGCCTAAATGTGACCTAATACATAAAACTAACATAATACATAATACATAAAAATAACTTAATTTTTTCTACTGCCATTAAGTGTAGAGCCAAAGGGGTTTTATTTTTCTCTTTAGAGTTTTTCAGATGTCTTCCTGTAACTCACAAGTTGATGGCAGAGTTTCTTCATTGCTGTCTTCATCTCCTTATTCCTGAATGTGTAGATGACTGGATTCAGAAAAGGAGTGAGAACTGCATCAAAGATGGCAAGAAACTTGTCCAAGTGTGGTGAGGGGAAGGGCCATGTGTAGTAGAAGATTCATGGCCCAAAGAGTAAAACCACACAATCACATGAGCTAACAAAGTGGAGAGGGCCTTGGCTAAAGTACCTGAAGAGCATTTCCAAACTGACCAGAAAAATATGTAAGAAATAATCAATATAGAGAGACAAGGATTAAAGATGGTGGCGTGAGAGGAGAGACAGAGGCTTCCTCCTAAAACTGGATACAATTAGAAAATTTAATTGGTGCAACTAATCCTGAGAGAGCAACAGAAAAGAGGACACGTCAGACTGCACAAACCTGGAGAAAAGAGCAGACCTCAGAGAACGGGGTAACATACCAGAGCTGTGGCTCCGAGGGACCCAAGCCTCTCCCCCACCCCAGCTCACTGGCGGGAGGAAGACAAATGGACCAGGGAGGGAGTGGAAGGCATAGGACTTCTCAATACCTAGCTCCGGAGATCTGCGCTGGGAGCACAAACCTACATTTCATGGTGCTTTCCTGAGACTCGCATGACTACCGGGTTGGAAAGTTAATACAGGCAGAGTTCCTGGGGAGACTGGGATTCTGGCTGCTTGTGGAAAGCAGGGATCCATATCTGGCTGCTCTGGTACAAAAACTTATACCTGTGTGCCCATCCCACTGGCTCAGGCAGTGGAGACAGACACAGGAGCCAGGAGGCGGGGAACAGCTCATTCCTACCTCCAGTACCACTCCCCTGTGACACCTGACATTGCTTCAGGGGCTCAGCAGCTCCAGAATAGAGCTTCTGGACACTAGAGGGCGCCATATACAAACATGAAACGCCAAAGGAACCTTGTCCAGGGTAAAATTGTTAATACAACTCCCGAGAAAGTTTTAAATGATATGGAACTTGTGACTCTTCCTGAAAGGGAGTTCAAAATAAAAATAATCAACATCCTAATGGAGGTAAGGAAAGACATCCAAGAACTCAGAAATGAATTCAGGTCAGAGATCCAATCATTGAAGAACACGATGGATGGTATTAAAAGCAGGTTGGATACGGTGGAGGAGACAATAAATGAACTAGAAACTAGAGAAGAGGAATACAAAGAAGCTGAGGCACAGAGAGAAAAAAGGATCTCTAAAATGATAGAATATTGAGAGAACTGTGTGACCAATCAAAGCAGAACAATATTCGCATTATAGGGATACCAGAAGAAGAAGAGAGAGAAAAAGGGATAGAAAGTGTCTTTGAGGAGGTAGTTGCTGAAAACTTCCCCAATCTGGGGAAGGACACAGTCTGTCAGGCCATGGAGATCCACAGATCCCCCTACACAAGGGACCTAAGGAAGACAAAACCAAGACACATAGTAATTAAAATAGGAAAGATAAAGGATAAGGACAGACTGTTAAAAGCAGCCAGAGGCAAAAATAAGATCACATACAAAGGAAAGCCCATGAGACTAATGACAGACTTCTCAGCAGAAACCTTAGAGGCCAGAAGGGAGTGGCATGATGTATTTAATGCCATAAAGCAGAAGGGCCTGGAACCAAGATTACTTTACCGGCAAGATTATCATTTAAATTTGAAGGAGGGATTAAACAATTTTTAGATCAGCAAAAGGTGAGAGAGTTTACCTCCCACTAACCATCTCTACAGTCTATTTTGGAGGGACAGCTATAGAGGGAAGTGTTCCTAGGGGTGGATAGCTGTCACCAGAGGTAGTAAAATCAATGGAAGGGAGGGTGGAGCAGCTGCTTGTGAGGCAAATGCAAAATTAAACTGACTATCCCCAAAGCCAATCAAGGGGTAGAGAAAAAGTATTGAATCTGATACCTAATATATAAAGAATGAAGTGGAAGAAAAAGGAGGAGAAATAGAAAAGAACCTTTAGATTGTGTTTGTAACAGCATAATAAGTGAGTTAAGTTAGACCCTTAGATAGTAAAGAAAGTAACCTGGAACCTTAGCTAAGCACGAATCTAAAGCCGGAAATGGCAATAAGTACATACCTATCGATAATCACCCTAAATGTAAATGGACTGAATGCACCAATCAAAAGACATAGAGTCACTGAATGGATAAAAAAACAAGACCCATCTATATGCTGCTTACAAGAGACTCACCTCAAACCCAAAGACATGCACAGACTAAAAGTCAAGACATGGAAAAAGATATTTCATGCAAACAATACGGAGAAAAAAGCAGGAGTTGCAGTACTAGTATCAGACAAAATAGACTTCAAAACAAAGAAAATAACAAGAGATAAAGAAGACATTATATAATGATAAAGGGCTCAGTCCAACAAGAGGATATAACCATTCTAAATATATATGCACCCAACACAGGAGCACCAGCATATGGGAAACATAGTAACAGAACGAAACGAGGAAATAGACTGCAATGCATTCATTTTAGGAGACTTCAACATACCATTCACTCCAAATGACAGATCCACCAGACAGAAAACAAGTAAGGACACAGAGGCACTCAACAACACACTAGAACAGATGGACCTAATAGACATCTATAGAACTCTACACCCAAAAGCAACAGGATACACATTCTTCTCAAGTGCACATGGAACATTCTCCAAAAGAGACCACATACTAGGCCACAAAAAGAGCCTCAGTAAATTTAAAGCAATTGAAATCCTACCAACAAACTTTTCAGACCACAAAGATATAAAACTAGAAACAAATTGTACCAAGAAAGAAAAAAGGCTCACAAACACATGGAGGTTTAACAACACGCTCCTAATTAGTCAATGGATCAATGACCAAATTAAAATGGAGAACCAGCAATATATGGAAATAAATGACAAAAACACAAAGCCCCAACTTCTGTGGGATGCAGCGAAAGCAGTCTTAAGGGGAATGTATATAGCAAGCTAGGCATCTTTAAAGAAGGAAGAACAAACCGAACTGAATAGGCTAACATCACAGTTATCAAAATTGGAAAAAGAAGAACAAATGAGGCCAAAAGTCACCAGAAGGACGGACATAATAAAAATCAGAGAAGAATAAAACAATAGAAAAAATCAATGAAACCAAGAGCTGGTTCTTTGAGAAAATAAACAAAATAGATAAGCCTCTAGTCAGACTTATTAAGAGAAAAAGAGAATCAACACACATCAATAGAATCAGAAATGAGAAAGGAAACATCACGACGGACCCAACAGAAATACAAAGAATTATTAGAGAATTCTATGAAAACCTGTATGCTAAGAAGATGGAAGACCTAGAAGAAATGGACAACTTCCTAGAAAAATACAACCTTCCAAGACTGAACAAGGAAGAAACACAAAATCTAAATAAACCAATTACCAGCAAAGAAATTGAAGCAGTAATCAAAAAACTACCCAAGAAAAAAATCCCTAGGCCAGACAGATTTACCTTGGAATTTTATGAGACATACAGAGAAGATATAATACCCATTCTCCTTAAAGTTTTCCAAAAAATAGAAAAGGAGGGAGTACTCCCAAACTCATTCTATGAAGCCAACATCACCCTAATACCAAAACTAGGCAAAGACCTCACCAAAAAAAAAACTACAGACCAATATCCCTGATGAACGTAGATGCAAAAATACTCAACAAAATATTAGCAAACCGAATTCAAAAATATATCAAAAGGATCATACATCACGACCAAGTGGGATTCATCCCAGGAATGCAAGGATGGTGCTATATTTGAAAATCTATCAACATCATCCACCACATCAACAAAAAGAAAGACAAAAACCACATGATCATCTCCGTAGATGCTGAAAAAGCATTCGACAAAATTCAATATCCATTCATGATAAAACTCTCAGCAAAATGGGTATAGAGGGCAAGTACCTCAACATAATAAAGGCCATATACGATAAACCCACAGCCAACATCACACTGAACAGTGAGAAGCTGAAAGCTTTTCCTCTGAGATGGGGAACAAGACAGGGATGCCCACTCTCCCACTTTTATTCAACATAGTTCTGGAGTTCCTAGCCACCACAGTCAGACAACACAAAGAAAGAAAAGGCATCCAGATTGGTAAGGAAGAAGTCAAACTGTCCATGTTTGCAGATGACATTATATTGTACATAAAACACCCTACAGAATCCACTCCAAAACTACTAGATCCAATATCTGAATTCAGTAAAGTTGCCGGATACAAAATAAAATACACAGAAGTCTGTTGCACTCCTATACACTAATGATGAACTAGCAGAAAGAGAAATCAGGAAAACAATTTCATTCACAATTGCATTAGAAGAATAAAATACCTAGGAATAAACCTAACCAAGTAACTGAAAGACCTATACCCTGAAAACTATGGGACACTCTTAAAAGAAATTAAAGGATCTCTTACAGCAAGATGGCAGTGTGAGTAGAGCAGCGGAAATCTCCTCCCAAAACCACATATATCTATGAAAATATAACAAAGATAACTCTTCCTAGAATAAAGACCAGAGGACACAGGACAACATCCAGACCACATCCACACCTACGAGAACCCAGTGCCTCGTAAAGGGGGTAAGATACAAGCCCGGGCCCGGCGGGACCTGAGCACCCCTCTCCTCAGCTCCTGGCAGGAGAAGAGTAGGCAGAGGGGGAGGGAGACGGAGCCCAGGACTGCTGAACACCCAGCCCCCACCACCCGGACCAGAGCGCAGACACAGTGCATGTGCGGGGCTCTGGATACTAGGGAAACAGGGCAGCAGGATGAGTGAGCAGGTACGAGTGAGGCCGGGCGCCGGAGGACATAAGAAAAACAAGCGGCAATTTTTCTTTTTTTATTTGCTGTTTTGTTTTGGCGAGCGCCTTTTGGAACTCTTAAAGTGATAGGGACCCCAATACTAGGGAAACAGGGCAGCAAGACTGGTGAGCAGATGCCTGAGGCTGGCACCGGAGAATAAAGAAAAATGAGGGGCCTTTTCTTTTCTTTTTTTTGTGGTGGTTGTTTTGTTTTTGTGGGTGCTTTTTGGAAGTCTTAAAGGGGCAGGGCAGGACACTTAATCCACAGGTACGGAATCCGGGGAACTCTAGGCACCCTAATCCCCTGGGCTGCTGGGAGCAGGGAGGCCCCTTACGGAGACAAATAGCCTCCCGGCTGCTCCCTCTACAACAGGACTCCACGACTTTGGAGTAGCAGCCCGAGCCAGGCCACGCCCACAGCAACAGCAGAGATAAACTGCATAGCAGCAGGGTAGGAAGAAGAAGCCCTGTCTGCGCACTGCTACCCAGCACAAGCCACTAGAGGTCGCTCTTCTCCCAGGAAAGGAGGGGCACAAACCAACAAGAAGGGAAGTTTTTCCAGCTCTAACTCGTTCCAGCTCTGCAAACTATTCCTATCACCATGAAAAGGCAAAACTACAGGCAGACAAAGATCATAGAGACAACAGCAGAGAAGGAGACAGACCTAACCAGTCTTCCTGACAAAGAATTCAAAATAAAAATCATAAACATGCTGACAGAGATGCAGAGAAATACGCAAGAGATATGGGATGAAGTCCGGAGGGAGATCGCAGATGCCAGAAAGGAGATTACAGAAATGAAACAAACTCTGGAAGGGTTTATAAGCAGAATGGATAGGATTTAAGAGGCCATTGATGGAATTGAAATCAGAGAACAGGAACGCATAGAAGCTGACATAGAGAGAGATAAAATGATCTACAGGAATTAAACAATATTAAGAGAACTGTGTGACCAATCCAAAAGGAACAATATCCATATTATAGCAGTAACAGAAGAAGAAGAGAGAGGAAAAGGGATGGAAAGTATCTTGGAAGAAATAATTGCTGAAAACTTCCCCAAACTGGGGGAGGAAATAATCAAACAGACCACGGAAATACACAGAACCCCCAACGAAAAGGATCCAAGAAGGACAACACCAAGACACATAATAATTAAAATGGCAAGATCAAGGACAAGGAAAGAGTTTTAAAGGCAGCTAGAGAGAAAAAGGTCCCCTATAAAGGAAAACCCATCAGGCTAACATCAGTCTTCTCAACAGAAACCATATAGGCCAGAAGAGAATGGCATGATATATTTAATTCAATGAAACAGAAGGGCCTTGAACCAAGGATACTGTATCCAGCATGACTATCATTTAAATACGATGGTGGGATTAAACAATTCCCAGACAAACAAAAGCTGAGGGAATTTACGTCCCACAAACCAACTCTACAGGACATCTTACAGGGACTGCTCCACATGGGAGCACTCATAGAAAGAGCATAGATCAAAACACCCAACATTTGAAGAATGGAGGAGGAGGAATAAAAAGGGAGAGAAGAAAAGAATCTCCAACAGTGTATATAACAGCTCAATAAGCAAGCTAAGTTAGGCAGTAAGATACTAAAGAGGCTAACCTTGAACCTTTGGTAATCACGAATTTAAAGCCTGCAATGGAAATAAGTACATATCTTTCAATAGTCACCCTAAATGTTAATGGACTGAATGCACCAATCAAAAGACACAGTAATAGAATGGATAAAAAAACAAGACCCATCTATATGCTGCTTACAAGAAACTCACTTCAAACCCAAAGACATGTACAGACTAAAAGTCAAGGGATGGAAAAACATATTTCAGGCAAACAACAGCGAGAAGAAAGAAGGGGTTGTAGTACTAATATCAGACAAAATAGACTTCAAAACAAAGAAAGTAACAAGAGAAAAAGAAGGACAATACAGAATGATAAAGGGCTCAGTCCAACAAGAGGATATAACCATTCTAAATATATATGCACTCAACACAGGAGCACCGGCATATGTGAAACAAATACTAACAGAACTAAAGGGGGAAATAGACTACAATGCATTCATTTTAGAAAACTTCAACACACCACTCACCCAAAAGGATAGATCCACCGGGCAGAAAACAAGTAAGGACACAGAAGCACTGAACAACACAGTAGAGCAGATGGACCTAATAGACATCTATAGAACTCTACATCCAAAAGCAACAGAACATACATTCTTCTCAAGTGCACATGGAACATTCTCCAGAATAGACCACATACTAGGCCACAAAAAGAGCCTCAGAAAATTCCAAAACATTGAAATCCTACCAACCAACTTTTCAGACCACAAAGGCATAAAACTAGAAATAAACTGTACAAAGAAAGCAAAGAGGCTCACAAACACATGGAGGCTTAACAACACGCTCCTAAATAATCAATGGATCAATGACCAAATCAAAATGGAGATCCAGCAATATATGGAAACAAATGACAACAACAACACTAAGCCCCAACTTCTGTGGGACGCAGCAAAAGCAGTCTTAAGGGGAAAGTATATAGCAATCCAAGCGTATTTTAAAAAGGAAGAACAATCCCAAATGAATGATCTAATGTCACAATTATTGAAATTGGAAAAAGAAGAACAAATGAGGCCTAAGGTCAGCAGAAGGAGGGACATAATAAAGATCATTGAAGAAATAAATAAAACTGAGAAGAATAAAACAATAGCAAAAATCAATGAAACCAAGAGCTGGTTCTTCGAGAAAATAAACAAAATAGATAAGCCTCTAGCAAGACTTATTAAGAGGAAAAGAGAGTCAACACAAATCAACACTATCAGAAACGAGAAAGGAAAAATCACGACGGACCCCACAGAAATACAAAGAATTATTAGAGAATACTATGAAAACCTGTATGCTAACAAGCTGGGAAACCTAGAAGAAATGGACAACTTCCTACAAAAATACAACCTTCCAAGACTGACCCAGAAAGAAACAGAAAATCTAAACAGACCAATTACCAGCAATGAAATTGAAGCGGTAATCAAAAAACTACCAAAGAACAAAACCCCCGGGCCAGATGGATTTACCTCAGAGTTTTATCATACATACAGGGAAGACATAATACCTATTCTACTTAAAGTTTTCCAAAAAATAGAGGAGGAGGGGATACTCCCAAACTCATTCTATTTAGCTAACATCACCCTAATACCAAAACCAGGCAAGGACCCCACCAAAAAAAAAACCACAGACCAATATCCCTGATGAATGTAGATGCAAAAATACTGAACAGAATTTTAGCAAACCGAATTCAAAAATACATCAAAAGGATCATACACCATGACCAAGTGGGATTCATCCCAGGGATGCAAGGATGGTACAACATTCGAAAGTTCAACAACATCATCCACCGCATCAACAAAAAAAAAGACAAAAACAACATGATCATCTCCATAGATGCTGAAAAAGCATTTGACAAAGTTCAACATCCATTCATGATAAAAACTCTCAGCAAAATGGGAATAGAGGGCAAGTACCTCAACATAATAAAGGCCATCTATGATAAACCCACAGCCAACATTATATTGAACAGCGAGAAGCTGAAAGCATTTCCTCTGAAATCGGAACCTAGACAGGGATGACCACTCTCCCCACTGTTATTAAACATAGTACTGGAGGTCCTAGCCATAGCAATCAGACAAAACAAAAAAATACAAGGAATCCAGATTGGTTTCCTGTTAAACTGTCACTATTTGCAGATGACATGATACTGTACATAAAAAACCCTAAAGACTCCACCCGAAAACTACTAAAACTGATATTGGAATACAGCAACGTTGCAGGATACAAAATCAACACACGGAAATCTGTGGCTTCCCTATACACTAACAATGAACCAACAGAAAGACAAATCAGGAAAACAACTCCATTCACAATTGCATCAAAAAGAATAAAATACCTAGGAGTAAACCTAACCAAAGAACTGAAAGACTTATACTCTGAAAACTACAAGTCACTCTTAAGAGAAATTAAAGGGGACACTAACAGATGGAAACTCATCCCATGCTCATGGCTAGGAAGAATTAATATCGTCAAAATGGCCATCCTGCCCAAAACAATATACAGATTCGATGAAATCCCTATGAAACTACCAGCAACGTTCTTCAATGAACTGGAACAAATAATTCAAAATTCATATGGAAACACCAAAGGCCCCGAATAGCCAAAGCAATCCTGAGAAAGAAGAAGAAAGTAGGGGGGATATCACTCCCCAACTTCAAACTCTAATATAAAGCCATAGTAATCAAGACAATTTTGTACTGGCGAAGAACAGAGCCACAGACCAATGGAACAGACTAGAGAATCCAGACATTAACCCAGACATATATGGTCAATTAATATTTGCTAAAGGAGCCATGGAGATTCAATGGCGAAATGACAGTCTCTTCAACAGATGGTGCTGGCAAAACTGGACAGCTACATTTAGGAAAATGAAACTGGACCATTGTCTAACCCCATATACAAAAGTAAACTCAAAATGGATCAAAGACCTGAATGTAAATCATGAAACCATTAAACTCTTGGAAGATAACATAGGCAAAAACCTCTTAGACATAAACATGAGTGACCTCTTCTTGAACATATCTCCCCGGGCAAGGGAAACAACAGCAAAAATGAACAAGTGGAACTATATTAAGCTGAAAACCTTCTGTAAAGCAAAAGACACCATCAATAGAACAAAAAGGAACCCTACAGTATGGGAGAATATATTTGAAAATGACATATCCGATAAAGGCTTGACGTCCAGAATATAAAAAGAGCTCACACGCCTCAACAAACAAAAAACAAATAACCCAATTAAAAAATGGGCAAAGGAACTGAACAGACAGTTCTCCAAAAAAGAAATACAGATGGCCAACAGACACATGAAAAGATGCTCCACGTCGCTGATTATCAGAGAAATGCAAATTAAAACTACAATGAGGTATCACCTCACACCAGTAAGGATGGCTGCCATCCAAAAGACAAACAACAACAAATGTTGGCGAGGCTGTGGAGAAAGGTGAACCCTCCTACACTGTTGGTGGGAAAGTAAATTAGTTCAACCATTGTGGAAAGCAGTATGGAGGTACATCAAAATGCTCAAAACAGACTTAACATTTGACCCAGGAATTGCACTCCTAGGAATTTACCCTAAGAATGCAGCAATCAAGTATGAGAAAGACCAATGTACCCCTATGTTTATCGCAGCACTGTTTACAATAGCCAAGAATTGGAAGCAACCTAAATGTCCATCGATAGATGAATGGATAAAGAAGATGTGGTACATATACACAATGGAATACTACTCAGCCATAAGAAAAGGGCAAATCCAACCATTTGCAGCAACATGGTTGGAGCTGGAGGGTATTGTGCTCAGTGAAACAAGCCAAGTGGAGAAAGAGAAATACCAAATGATTTCACTCATCTGTGAAATATAAGTACAAAGGAAAAACTGAAGGAAAAAAAGAGCAGCAGAATCACAGAACTCAAGAATGGACTAACAGGTACCAAAGGGAAAGGGACTGGGGAGGATGGTGGGTAGGGAGGGATAAGGGGGGGAAGAAAAAGGGGGGTATTAAGATTAGCATACATGGGGGGTGAGAGAAAGGGGAGGGCTGTACAACACAGAGAAGGCAAGTAGTGATTCTACAACATTTTGCTATGCTGATGGACAGTGACTGTAAAGGGGGGGCCTGGTATAGGGGAGAGCCTAGTAAACATAATATTCATCATGTAAGTGTAGATTAATGATACAAAAAAAAAAGAAAGAAAAAAAAAGGCAGTTCCTGTGTGGTGACCTCCAACGAGTTCTACACAAGGGTATAAAGGGCATATAAAAGTGTAGGCAAATGGCCTGTTTGTGTTTATACAGAGGATCAAAGCCTAATTTGGCTACCCCGAAAATCAACTAAGATACGATTTGAAAAAGAACTTCCAACAACAGCACTCTCTGGAAGACTCATGCCAGAAGATGATCATCAAAGAACCCCAACAAAGATCCACACACTGCGACAGGTGTAGATACACTCATCCCACCAGTTCCTGGACTTGCCATGGGATTGAAGAAGGAGATATCTAAGCTGGCCTGTGCATACAGTAAAACAACAAATTTGACTGGATCTATACTGTTGGAACTCAACCAAGAAGTAGGAGAAGTGCAAATTGTAGCACTCCAAAATCTTACAACCACAGACTATTTACTGTTAAAAGAACATATGAGATGTGAACAGTCCTCAGGAATGGGTTGTTTTAATTTGTCTGATTTCTCTCAGACTCTTCAAGTTCAGTTGGACAATATCCACCATATCATAGATAAGTTTACCAATTGCCTAAGGTGTCTAACTGGTTTTCTTGGTTTCACTGGAGATGGCTGGTAATTACAGGTATGCTTTGGTTATGTAACTTTACTTCTATTATGTTAATGTGTGTGCACAATTTAATTAGTAGTTTAAAACCTATCCATGCTGAAGTTCCTCTACAAGAAGATATGTCAAAGAAATAATCAATCTTCCCATGTTTTCTTCCGCCTGCTTCTTCTATAGCTTTTCTTCTTCCTTCCTAATTACAACCCTTAAATAGAATTCGTGCCTCATATCAAATTTACTGAATATCATAATTCTTCCAAGTGGTAAAGATACCTTAAGACAAATGCTGGGCATAGAAGCTACAGGGCATTAATATGCAAAGAAGTAAAAAGCTAACCTTTTCAAACAATAAGGCTTCTCTCTCACTTACCAACTTCACATTTCCCTGTATGGCCCTGGAAGATGACTGGTTAGCCAGAGACGGGTAAGATTCCTCAAGGGAGAAACAACCTAAGACAGGCACAGTCGCAGGGGGGCCATCAGGTGAGAAATTGGGGATCAACAGAGGTTAGGCTTAGAACCTCACCCCCCTGTTCTGAGAGAAATCTTCTGCATATGTGGATGTTTTATTGCCCTTGTCTTGCTTGGATTAACACATAGTCTACAGGCACACACCTGATCATCTACATTTGCTCTCTTACAACACTAAACTATGTTTTCTACCTTTATCTGGTATCTACCTACCACTTCAGCATTTTATTAAAAATAATAATAATAAAGAGAGAAATGTGGTATCCACATATAAATCAAGTATAAAAATCAAATGAGTATTCATATTTGAACTGACTGTTTATAGTTCATAATGCATGAGCAAAACCGAAAGTTTCTGTGATGACTGCCCTTGTACTGTTCACCATGTAACTTATTCACTATGTAAGAATTTGTTCTCCATGTAAGAACTTGTTCGTTATGCTTCAGAAGATTGCAGACTGATGAAAATTAGACTTGGGGTGATTGTGCATTGAGCATTGACTCCCCTATGCAGAATTTTATTGTTGTTAACAACCATTTGATCAATAAATATGAGAGATGCCCTCACAACAAAAACAAAACAAAACAAAACAAAATAAAAGTACACACTTCCAATTGTAAAATAAGTAAGTAACCGGGATGTAATGTATAGCATAAAGAATATAGTCAAAATATTGTAACAACTTGGTATGGTGATAGCTGGTGCCTAGAATTATCGTGTACATAAATGTTGAATCACTGTGTTGTACACCTGAAACTAAAGTAATACTGTGTGTCAACTACCCTTCAAGAAAAATAATTATCTACAAAAAAAAGAAAAAAAGAAGAAATTACAGTGGACACTAATAAATGGAAATTCATCCCATGCTCTTGGCTAGGAAGAATTAATACTGTCAAAATGGCCATCCTGCCTAAAGGAATCTAGAGATTCAGTGCAATCCCTGTTAAAATACCTACAGCATTCTTCAGTGAACTAGAGCAAATAGTTCTAAAATAATTCACATGGAACCACAAAATACCCCAAATAACAAAAGCAATCCTAAGAAGGAAGAATAAAGCAGGGGGAATTATGCTCCCTGACTTCAAGTTCTACTACAAAGCCACAGTAATCAAGACAATTTGGTACTGGCAAAAGAACAGACCTGTAGACCAGTGGAACAGACTAGAGAGTACAGATATAAACCCAAGCTTATATGGTCAATTAATATATGATAAAGGAGCCATGGATATACAATGGGGAAATGACAGCCTCTTCAATAGCTGGTGTTGGCAAAAATGGACAGCTACATGTAAGAGAATGAAACTGGATTATTGTCTAACCCCATACAAAAAAGTAAACTCAAAATGGATGAAAAACCTGAATGTAAGTCATGAAACCATAAAACTCTTAGAAAAAAATATAGGCAAAAATCTCTTGGACATAAACATAAACAACTTCTTCATGAACATATCTACCCAGTAAAGGGAAACAAAAGCAAAAATGAACAAGTGCGACTATATCAAACTAAAAAGCTTCTGCACAGCAAAGGATACCATCAGTAGAACAAAAAGACATTCTACAGTATGGGAGAATATATTTATAAATGACAGATCCGCTAAAGGGTTGACATCCAAAATATATAAAGAGGTCACACAGCTCAACAAACAAAAAGCAAATAAATCAATTTAAAAAATGGGCACAGAATCGGAACACATATACTTTTCCAAAGAAGAAATTCAGATGGCCAACAGACACATGAATAGATGCTCCACATCGCTAATCATCAGAGAAATGCAAATTAAAACCCAATGAGATATCACCTCACACCAGTTAGGATGGCCACCATCCAAAAGACAAACAAGTGTTGGCAAGGATGTGGAGAAAGGGGAACCCTCCTACACTGCTAGTGGGAATGTAAACTAGTTCAACCATTGTGGAAAGCAATATGGAGTTTCCTCAAAATCTCAAAATAGAAATACCACTTCACCCAGGAATTCCACTCTTATGAATTTACCCCAAGAATGCAGGAACCCAGTTTGAAAAAGACATATGCACCCCTATGTTTATTGCAGCACTATTTACAATAGCCAAGAAATGGAAGCAACCTAAGTGTCCATCAGTAGATGAACAGATAAAGAAGATATGATACATATACACAATGGAATATTATTCAGCCATAAGAAGAAAACAAATCCTACCATTTGCAACAACATGGATAGAGCTAAAGGGTATTATGCTCAGTGAAATAAGCCAGGTGGAGAAAGACAAGTATCAGGTGATTTCACTCATCTGTGGAATATAACAAAAAAGAAAAAAGTGAAGGAACAAAACAGCAGCAGACTCACAGAACCCAAGAATGGACTAACAGTTACCAAAGGGAAAGGGACTGGGGAGGATGGGTGGAAAGAGAGGGATAAGGGGAAAAACGGGGCATTTTGATTAGCACACATAATGTAGGGGGGTGGGGACATAGGGAAGGCAGTATATACAGAGAAGACAAGTAATGATTCTATAGCATCTTACTACACTAATGGACAGTGACTGTAATGGAGTTTGTGGGGGGGACTTGATAATAGGGGAAGTCTATTAACCATAGTGTTGTTCAAGTAATTGTACATTAATGATATCAAAATAAAAATTAATTAATTAAAATGAATAAACCAACGCCACCCAAGAACCTTGGCTGGTAAAACAAGAAATTTCATAGGAATTCTCAGTGTGTGTGTGTGTGTGTGTATTATTTGTAAATCTGTTCTGCTATACATCAAATGCTATCATATTCATAATATGAAACTGTTTGTAGATCCACAACTTCACACTACGGATAAGAGTTTCATAAAGTCAGAAACAACTGTAGTGTGCTGGATTTAATTATGGATTAGGAATCAGAAGAGAAGAGAATTACATTCTATTTAAGTTTAATAAGTAACTCACTCCACAACTTCAGATAACTTATTTCATATCTCTATAGGGTTATTTCCTCATCTGTAAAATGAGAAGACTATAGAAAATAATTCCTACAGTGCCTTCCATTTCCAAGGCTTCCTATGTTGTATACAGCTATAGCATTCTTATTGATTCATGGGAGAAATGAAGAAAGTAAAAAAAGAGGAGAAAAACATGAAATAAAAAGTATCAGATATCATGTCTATTTTTACACATATGACTTAGCAAACAAGAGAGAAAATGCAGAAAATAAATACAATCCTGGAATTTTTTACTAATTATTATAGAAGTTGTAAATGCAAATTTTAAGTAGTATATGTTTTATGTAAAGGGAAGAGAAGAAAATCCTTTTGTATTATGTACATCCCTATAATTGCCTGAGTAATTCCAATGGCTCATAGAAGTAAAGAAGAAAAAAAGCTTATGCAAAGAAAGGAAAAAGTAGCTAAGAAAAGAAATCCTACTAAACTAGAACACAGTTACATATGTTCCTTGACATGAAATTTGTACAAAAAGTTGATGCATGAAAATTTATCCCATTTTTTAAAAAGCCATCAGCTGAGAGAGTAGATTTTGGAAGTACTCACCACAGGAGACAAAAAAGGGAAGGGGAAAAAAGAGACACTACATTTCCCCTAGAACTAAGAATGTAGGGGAAAGAGCATGAAGAGAATGTCAGTCGGAAGTGACCTGAGCAGTATGCCTCTATGCATGGAACATCATTCTGCCTTCTCCTCACATACCTCCATCCAACCTCAGAGATAGAACTTCATCCTTCAATGACAAGGATGCAGAATGAACAGTAGACCCTAAGCTAGGCACATGGAAAAACCTATTCATTTGGAATGCTTAAGCAAAATCTTCACCAGAAAAGAGCCTCAGAAACAGAAAAGAGAAAGAAGTGAATGGAGGAAATAGAAAGAGGGTAAAAGAGCTCATAAAACAAGATCTTAGAGCAAATTAATATTTGGTAATAGAAAAGAGTGTAAGACTACTATGGACAAACATTTCTACATTCTAAGCTATAAAATACTAAACAAAGGAAAAGTAGCTTTTAAAAGAAAACAAATTAAAATTTTTAATTAAAAAGAATTTTAAAGCCAGCACAAGATCCACACAACAAAAAAGAGAATGTAAACATGAAACAAATGGCAGGGAAAAGACCCCAGAAAAAATATTGCCACAGAGCAGATGAAAATCAGGACCAAATATTTCACCATGAATTCTTTAAATATATGGGATTGATCAACTTTATTGTAAAAAGACATGATTAGAGATTTAAAAGCTCAAAAAGATGTGACAAAACACTCAGAAAGAGATTAAGTATGGACAAACTTCAAGAAAGAAATAATAGAAAAAATTTACTCACAGATATCAACGTAAAATTGGAAAAAGAGCAGGGTTAAACAGACACTGCCGAATGTGAAATAAGATGGGGTAAAAAGAAACAAAACAAAACAGGGATATGAATCCAATGAAATGCAAATTAAGAGATTAAAAGGGGTAGAGAGAGGATACAGATCTGAAATATTCAATATATACATAATTGGAATCCCAAAGAAGAAAACTCAAAAGAAACAGAATACATCTTTAAGGTTATTGCTTAAGAAGACTATGCAGGAATAAGATGACGTTCCAGATTGAATGTCCCATCCAAAAAACAAAAATGAAAACAAAAAAGCCTGACACAAAATGTTCAACACAAGAAATAACTGAAAAAAGATATGACCATATAGGCAAAATTTTTAATTACTAATAAGGGAGAAAAATTAAGCCTGCCATAGTGTCATTCAGCATCAGAAAACATTGAAGGAATCCTTACAAAAACCTCAAGGAAAAAAGAAACTCATACACAGCCACAGTATCTTCCAAGTATAAACATTACAGGAAAAATATTTTTGAGCATGATAAATGTAAAAATGTAAAAAAGTATTCCAGAAGATCATCTTGAAAAAACTACTAGAGTGCAAACTTCAGTCAACCAGAATAAACATTAAGTTTATTTCATTATAGAACTAAAGCTAAAATTAGAAAGTAGGAATAATTATTATAGAACTGTATATGAAAACTATGAACCTTGACATTATAAAATGATACTAGTAAAAGACGGAAAGGCAAAGGGGATAATGAGTAGTGTTGATAGTATAACTGCCTCATCTTTCAGAATTGTGGTCAAAATACATAATTTAAAATTATAAATCAACTAATGGATGTTTTGATTTACTAAATAGTGAAAAGATAAGTAAAGTAAAATAATACAAATTGGATGTGAAAATAAAGAAGTGGAAGTGACTAAATATTTAAATTTCATCAGACACTAGAATAAAAATATTAAGCCTCATTTATCAGACAAAAATGCAAATACAAAACAAACAGCTATGTTATTTGTCCACAGATATTTATCTGTTTTATATTCATTTGGATTGTACCTGTTATCATTGTAAGGTGAAATTCAACATGATTATATAACAGGAATGAATTAATCTATGGGTCAGATAACTCTCTGTGTCTCTCATATAGCAGATCAAATAGACAAAAATATGTAAGAGGATATAATAGATCTGAAATACGTACATAATATACATCTATGTAACATCATACTCTGAAACCTAAAACTGAGACTATTCCTTCTTTTCAAGTACCCATGGAAACCATTTATATGACCATTTTTATTAAATCACAATAAATTTCTGAAAAAAAGGAACTAGTATAGACAACATACATTAATCACAATCTAAGAAAATTTTAATTAAATTGTAAAAGCAGACTCCTGAACAACCAGTGGGTCAAACAACCAAATCAAAAAATAGCTTAGTATAAAAATGGAAATGCAACAGGCCAAAACTTATAGGATACAGCAAAAGCAGTTCTAAGTAGCAGTTTATAGCAATAAATGCCTGGTTAAAGAAAAACATGTATATCTCAAGTAACCTGACTTTACGCTACAAGGAATAGGAAAAGAACAAAGAACAACGTTCTTGGAAAGAAATAGCAAAAAACGATTCGAGCAAAAATAAAATGAAATTGAAACTAAAAATAGAAAAGATCAACAAAGCTAAGAGCTGTTTTTTTGAATAAACAAAATTTAAAAACTTTTCACTATACTTTAAAAAAAAGTCTGCTCAGATCATAAGTGAAAGAGGAGACATTACAACTGACACCACAAAAATTCAAAGGTTCTTAGACTACCATAAATTATTATATGTCAACAAATTGGATAACCTAGAAGAAATGGATAAATTTCTAGAAACATGTAAACTACCAAGACTAAATCATATAGGAATAAAAAACCTGAACAGATTTCAATAATGAGACTGAATCAGTAATCAAAAACCTCCCACAAAGAAAAATCACAGCACCTGATGGCTTTACTGGGAAATTCTACCAAACATTTAAAGAATTGACATCAATCCTTAAACTCTTCCAAGAAAACTGAAGGGGAGGGAACACTCCCAAACATATTTTACAAACTCAGCATAAAAGTCAAGAGGAGAAAAACAGACTGCTACATTTATCATTCTATTGTTTTTCTGTTCTGATATTACAAATATCCTTGTTTTATCATTACTGTTCCCTTTTTTTTAATTTTTATTTAGGTAACATTAATGTACAATTAGATGAGCAACATTATGGTTACCAGACTCCCCCATTATCAAGTCTCCCCCACATAACCCATTACAATCACTGTCCATCAGCATAGTAAGATGCTATAGAATCACTACTTGTCTTCTCTGTTGTACTGCCTTCCCCATGTCTCCCATACATTATGTGTGCTAATCACAATGCCCCTTTTTCCTCCTTATCCCTCCCTTCCCACCCATCCTCCCCAGTCCCTTTCCTTTTGGTAACTATTAGTCCATTCTTGGGTTCTGTGAGCCTGTTGCTGTTTTGTTCCTTCCATTTTTTATTTGTTCTTATACTCCACAGATGAGTGAAATCATCTGATACTTGTCTTTCTCCACCTTTCTTATTTCACTGAGCATAATACCCTCTAGCTCCATCCATGTTGTTGCAAATGGTAGGATTTGTTTTCTCATTACTGCTCTCTTGAACAACTTTTTCAACTATTCTTTAAAATCTGGTGTTATGACAAATTTTTATGGTTTTCCTTCTGAGAATAACATTATTTCAACTTAATTCCTTATTTTCAGTTTTATCGAGATATAATTAACATACTATATTATCCATTCATTTAATACGTACAACTCAGTGTGTTTTTTAATTTACAGAGCTGAGCAATCACAATCTAATTTTGGCATTTTTATTACCCCCAAAAGAAACCTTATACCCATTACCAGGCAATCCCCATTCCCCTATGCCGCAACCATTAGTTAGCATTAGTTGATTTTCTATATCTATAGATTTGCCTATTCTGGTAATTTTATAAAATGCAACCATAAAATTTATGGCCTTTCAAAAAATTATAATAAAGCCAGAAAAAAGATAAACTAAAACCTGAAAAAAATTACTCTGCTTTAATGAAAAAGTGGGGGGGAACTACAGAGATATCTGTGAAAATTGAAAACAGACATGTATTAGATGACATTAGAGATTTAATATGTGTTTTATTAAACAAAATGATTTTTTAATATTTATAACTGCACAAGATAAGTGGGAATGTTCATCAATAAAGGAATAGCTATATAAATTGTGGAACATCCATATAAATGAATAGTGTAGAGCTGCAAGGAAAGATTGGGGGAGCTCTGTGTGGATATGTAATTCTCTCAACAAGGTACAGGATAATGACTAGTAGGAAACCATTGGTTACAAGAAAAGGAAGGTGGAATGGGAGATAATATTGTATACATGCACATGCAAGTAAATACAAAAGAAAAGGTAAAATTGCTAGCCTCTAGGAAAAGGAATTGGATCCTTGAATAACCTTTTCTAATTTTTTAATATAAATTTCCTATTCAACAATTTTCATTTAAAAAATAAGAGAAAATATTTACTCCAAGGAGTTTATTTTATCAATATTTCCCTATAGCTAGCGATAGAGACACTAGTATTTGATTTTAACCTTTCCTCTAAACCTTCAGTAGACAGTTGTGGTGGGAGGAGACTCCAGAAAAGTCTGTGAGATTTAAGTACATAATTTAAAAATTTGAAACACTTTGGCAGAAAGACATATGTAAAAGGAAAGAATTAAAAAGAAAAACACAAGGATGTCAATTTTCTCTAGATTAATCTCTAAATGTAGTGTGATCCCAGTGAAAGTATCACCAGGCTTTTTCAGGACCTAGGTAAATTGACTATAAATTTCATTTGAAAGACCAAACAAAAATAGCTCAAAAACCTTGCAAAGGAAAATCATGGAGAGGAGGAGGAAGAAGGAAACCCTAACATATATTAAAAGCCTCTGTATATAAAAACTACAGAAATAGACAAAGAGACTGATGGTATCAAACAGAAAATTTGGAAGAGCTGTAAATCTTACAAACAAGACTCTAAAGAATCCATCTGATTCCACATGACATTACTACCCACTAAAAGAAAACCCAAACCAGTTAACAGAATCAACATAAAAAATGCAGTGTAAAATCACGATGTCCAGCATGCAAAGAATCAAGAAAAAAATAAATAAATGGGAACAGAACCAGAAATAAGAGAGATCCTGAAACTAGTAGTTCTGCATGCTAGAGTGTAGAAAACATGAACAGGATGAAAAGAGAAATGGAAGGTTTTTTCTTTTTTAACCCAAGTGGAACACTGAAAAAAAGAAAAAAACAATATCTGATATGAAAAATTCACTACATAGAATGAACATAGATTAAACACTTCAGAAGGTACAATCAGTGAAGTTAATGACATAGCAGTGAAATTATCCAAATAAAGAAGAGGGGCGAAAAGGGGAACATTAAAAAAAAAACGCCAAACCATCAACTATCTGTGAAACTATATCAAGGAACCTAACATACATGCAGTTGGATACCTAGAGGAAAAAGTAAGGAAAGGAGACAAAAAGTAATAATTAAAGCATCCAAATTTTACCAAAAAAAAAAAAAAAAGCTATAAAGAGATATGAGTGCAACTCTGAGCAGAATAAACATAGCAAAAATTCAGGCCAAATGGCATAATCAAATTGCCAAAAACAGAAAATGATAAGGATCCAGAGAAAAATGACACATCAGGTACAGAGAACAAAGAACTAAAGTTAACTTTTCATGAGAAGCTATTCAAGCCAGGAAACAATACCAGACATTTTTAAAGTACTTTAAAGAAAGAAAAAAATATGTCAACTAATAGTTATTTACATAGCAAAAATATATTTCAAAACTGAAGTTTAAAAAAAGACATTTTCAACAAATCAACATGGATAGAGCTAGAGGGCATTATGCTCAGTGAAATAAGCCAGGTGAAGAAAGACAAGTACCAAATGATTTCCCTCATTTGTGGAGTAGAACAACAAAGCAAAACTAAAGGAACAAAATAGCAGCAGACTCACAGACTCCAAGGAGGGACTAGCAGTTACCAAAAGGAAGTAGGTGAGGAGGGTGGGTGGGGAGGGAGGAAGAAGGGGCATTATGATTAGTACACATAATATAGTGGGGGCAGGGGGAAGGCAGTGTAGCCCAGAGAAGACAAGTAGTGACTCTAGCATCTTACTACACTGATGGACAGTGACTGCAATGGGGTATGTGGAAGAGACTTGATAATATGGGTGAATGTTCTAACCACAGTGTTGCTCATGTGAAACCTTCGTAAGATTGTACGTCAATGATATCTTAATAAATAAATAAATAAAAAGCAGCTTGAAAAGACAAAAAAAGACATTTTCAGACAAACAGCTGAGGGGATTAAATTTTTGAAGCAAAAAGTAATGTAACAATTATAACGTGAATGTAAAATGCATGAAACAAAGGATGACTGTTGTAGGTTCTTACACTATATATTAAGTGGCATAATATTATTTGAAATGAGTCTATTATGAGCTAAATATGTATACTGTAAATCCTAAAGCAAATAGTAAAAATGATGATGCATAGCTAATAAGATAATAGTGAAGATAGGATGGAATCATTGAAATTGAACTTGGAAACTTGAACATTGAAAGTGAAAATTCAATTTCATAATAATTTCATAATTATAAAGGACTCAAATCCTTGGTACACATAATAATCCTAAATGTGTATGTGCTGAATACAAACCTACAAATTACAAGAAGCAAAAACAAATAAAAGTCAAGGGATAGACAAATCCATAACTACACTTTAAAATTTCACTATTAATAAACAAGCAGACAAAAATCAAGAAATGTGTAGAAGACTTAAAAAGCACTATTAACCTCATTGGTATCTATAGAGTATTCCACCAATAACAGCAGAACACACATTCTTTAAGTGAAGTATCATAAGAATAGCCATTATTCTGGACAATAAAGCATACCTCAATAATGTCACAAAGAACTGAGATAATACATGTGTTCTTTGACAACAGTGAAAATATATAAGAAATTAATAACAGAAAAATATCTGTAAAACCCCCAAAATGTGTTTACATTAAAGAATCTATCTCTAAGCAATCTATGGATCAAAATAGAAATCTCAAGAAAATTTTGAATTTTTTTTTTAATGAAAATGAAAACATTTAGATCAGTGTCTAAATCTTTCAACAAAATCCTCATTCAGGAGGACAATTAGTAATGTGAACCAAAAGTCTTAAGAATATGGTTATTTTTTGCCCAATCATTATATAGCAAAGACTTTATCCTGAGAAAATAATCAAAAAAGTACACAGTGAGGTATTATAGTATACTTCTTATTAGTAAAATTTGATAACTATATATACACCAAAGGAAAGCTGAAACTTCCATTTATAAAATAAGTCCTTGGGATGTAATGTACAGTATAGTGACTGTAGTTAATAATACCACATTATATATTTGAAAGTTGCTGAGAGAATAGATCTTACCACAAGAAAAAAAGCTCTTACCATAAGAAAAAAGTTTGTAAGTGTGTGTGGTCATGGATGTTAACTAGGCATTGTGGTGATCATTTCATAATATATACAAATATTGAATCATTACATTGTACACTGAAGCTGTTATAATGTTAAATGTAAATTATATCTCAATTTTTGAAAGGATGAAAAATTTTAATATATGAAGGCGAGAACTTCCCAAGAGGAATGCCAACACATCTCTTAAACTTGAGAGAGGTGATCTTTTAGCTAAGGTTCACCTGAAAATTTGTGTAAAGATTTGTCTGAAACATTAATTTCAGCCTTGCACATTAGTTTTCCCCTATTTTAATAATAATCTATTGCTGTCAGTGATCATTTGCATGCTCATGGATGAAAGCCAGTTTCATAACAAGTTGCCTAACTTACTCATGAATAATAAGGCCATCATTCAACACCTGTCCCTACTGACATAGTAACCCAAAAAGAACAGTGAGATACTCTTTGAATAGTTATTTATACTTCTGAGCAATGTATTTATTTTTTTTTTGAGAGGGCAACTCTCATATTTATTGATCAAATGGTTGTTAATAACAATAAAATTCTGTATAGGGGACTCAATGCACAATCATTAATCAACCCCAAGCCTAATTCTCAACAGTCTCCAATCTTCTGAAGCATAATGAACAAGTTCTTACATGGTGAACAAGTTCTTACATAGTGAATAAGTTCTTACATGGTGAACAGTGCAAGGGCAGTCATATCACAGAAACTTTCAGTTTTGATCACACATCATGAACTATAAACAATCAAGTCAGATATGATTATTCATTTGATTTTTATACTTGATTTATATGTGAATCCCACATTTCTCCCTTATTTTTTTTTTAATAAAATGCTGAAGTGGTAGGTAGATGCAAGACAAAGTGGAGAGGGAGATAATTTAGTGCTGTAAGAGGGCAAATTTACATGATCAGGTCTGTGCCTATAGACTAAGTATTAATCCAAGCTAGACAAGGGCAACAAAACATCCATGGATGCAAAAGATGCAATGTATTTATTTTTTAAAATAATTACATATAATGTACTTTATCACATGGAAAGTTTAATTCACTCTTATCATTTTAATCTCTTTGTAAACAGTTTTGTAATAAATTTCTTTTGTAATGTCTACATTTTGTATTTGATGTTTTAGTTATAAACCTGTTTTACATAATATAGAAATCATTTTTACATTTTATTCATTTATTCATAAACCAGTGTCATTTCTTTGTAACTCCAAAATATTCAATACATTTATTATCTCTTAATATTCACATAGTTCTTTTTGCCATATAAAAATAGTGACTGTTGTTTAGGATATAGTTAGGATACAATATATTTATCATACAACTGTTGTAGGAATTTACATATTAATAATATCACATTTCCTAAGCTATTATTTTATGATTTATCCCAAATTTCACCTTCCACTCCTAACCAAATCTAAAAACCTTAGTAATAACTCAATACTAGTGTGTTTGGGTAAAACTAGATCTTAGAAGTCTCAAATTCTCAAATCTACCTTGGCAATTTGTGTTCATTTTGCTAGTTCCTCCAGATCTAAGGACACTGAGAAACTCAGAGAACATGAATGTTGATACACATGTAGATTAGAAGATCTATGTCTCTGAGAATCATTACCAAAGAGAAAGGTATCCAGCATTTCGTTTTGGTGGAAAAATGTGCCCAGTATGTAGAATTTCAGCCTTCACCAGTCTTCAATAAGCAGGAAAGACACTACATTCCAAGGCTGAATTCCCTCCTCAAAATTTTCAGGGTCCTGATGAAAAACTGACCAGATCAGAACAGAGTTATTTTAGAGATTTCACAGTGGATATTGAAATCAATAACTAAGTTGAAAAGACATGTGAAAAGTGTAAAAAGATTGATTTCCAAGAGTAGTCAAGATGAAGCTGAATTTCTTGGGCTATGCATGAAAGAAGTCTTCCTGAAGCTTAAAACCTTAACAAGCAATCGCCTCATTGCCACCTTCATCTCCTTATTTCTAAATGTATAGATAATAGGATTCATAAAAGGAGTTATAAGGACGTCAAAGATAGCTAAAAATTTATCTATGGGTAAGGTAGGGAATGGCCACACATAGACAATAATGCAAGGACCAAAGAAAAAGACCACCACGGTGATGTGAGCTGAGAGAGTGGAGAGGGCCTTGGATGTACCACCTGAAGAGTGTTTGGGAACTGTGACCAGAAGGAAGATGTAAGACACAAGCAAGATGAAGAAGGTGCCCATGGAGATGAAACCACTGTTGGCAGTGACCAGAAACTCCAGTCTGTATGTGTCCGTACATGCAAGTTTGATGAACCGAGGAAAGTCACAATAAAAGCTATCCATTTTGTTGGGACCGCAAAAGGGTAAGTTTACAACAAAAGCCAGTTGGGCCACAGAGTGGATGAGTCCAATGGTCCAAGCAACAGCCAAAAGAGAAATACACATTTTTAGACTCATGATAGTCAGGTAGTGGAGGGGCTTACAGATAGCAGTGTATCGGTCATAGGCCATGACTATGAGCAGCACCATCTCTGTACCCCCAACAGTGTGAATAAAGAACATCTGAGTAATGCACCCTTTCAAGGAGATGACTTTATGTTTTCTGGAAAGGTCATAAATCATCTTTGGGGTTGCAATGCTGGAAACACCTGTGTCAATGATAGAGAGATTTGCCAGCAAAAAGTACATGGGGGAATGTAAGTGATGGTCTGAGATGATTGTGAGCACAATAAGAAGGTTTCCAAGCATACTTGCTATATAAAATGTTGTGAAAAACAGAAAAAGAAGAATCTGAATCTCCCAAGAACTGGTGAGTCCCAGCAACATAAAGTCAGACACCATAGAGTGATTTCCTCCATCCATCAACTTCGTATTCTAGGCTGGCTCTGAATAAGAGCATAAGAGGGAGAAAAGGATAATTTTTAAGTTGAAAAGGCAGTCCTGGCTATAGAGTTAAATGAATGTCCAAAACTAACAATCACCTTGCCATTGTACAAAGTTAAGAGTTTACATACTACAGGATCACAGCCAGCCAGCACCAGGCATTTTTCCATCTCTAGACCTTTGGTATCATTTAATCATGTCCCTCAAATTTAGTTTGGTCTTCAGCACATAATTAAGAAAGGAAATGTAGTCACCTAAGAATTTAAGGAGAGGTGCATCAGGAAGTAGAATTATACTTTCTACTTTCTATACTGAAATATGCAACAAAATGGAAATATGTGCAAAAAGGCACCAGAAAATGTCTAGAAGTTGCTCTGATTTATTCCTTTTGATGGCTGCCTAATATTCACAGTGTGGATAGACCATAATTTATTTATGAAGTAATAAGCATTTACCTTGTTTCTAGTTTTTTGGCTCCTCCAGACAATGCTGAAAATAAATATCCTTATACATACATCCTTGTGTACTGATGCTTTTCCTCTGTATCATCGGTTCCCAGGAGTGAAATCAGTAGCTTAACTATGTCTTATTTTTAATTTTAATAGTTTTGCCTTATTGTTTCCAAAAAGGCTATACCAACACATATTTCCACAAAATTAAATGTTAACACTTTTTAAATTGTTGCCGGTAAGTAGATTTAAAGTGACAGCTCACTGTTAACTCTAACTTTCATTTCCCCGAGAACCAATAAACTTGAATCTTCTTGCAATTTGGATTTGCTCTTCTGCGAATTGTCTATTCATGTTTTTTCCCATTTCCCACTGTGCTGTCTTTTTCTTGTCAATTTGTAACAGTTCTTTTTATATAAAACTATATTAAGCTTTTGTCATTTGTTAAATACTTTTTTCTAAATCAGTTATCCACTAATTCTGTTTATGGTTTCTTTGTCTACACCCAAGTTTTTCATTGTTGTATGGTTAAATACAGGTATTACTCTTTCATAGAAACTGTGTTTAGTCTTAGTTTAGATCTCCCTTGCTCCTGGATCACCTGTGCACATGCTTGGATTTTCTTTCAATATTTTATTATTTTTTTATCTCTATTTAGGACTGTGCTCTATCATTTTTGTATATGTCTTAAAATATAAGTCCATTGCTAATTTCTTTCAGGTGAACAGAAATGTAGTGGCACTGTATGTTAAATGGCCCATTCTTTCTCCACTGAATTTAACTACCATTTTTGCATTGTATGAAATTCTCTTATTTTGGGGTCTGTTTCCACTGACATATTCATCTATTCCTGTAGACATATCAGAGTATTTCACACCAGTGACTTTACAATATGTCACTATATCTGATAAAGCAAGTTCTTCCTTTACTGTTCTTATTTTTCATATTTTTCTCAGCTGTGTTTTTGAGCATATATTATTCCATGTAAACTTTAAGATTGTTTTATCCAATCCCACAAAAAATTCCACTGGTCTTCTTATTTGAATTGCATTGAATCTATGTATAAACTTTTAATGAAGCAATACTGTTTTGATGGTGTCTTCTCATTAAGAGCATAATATACCCATCCATTTATTCAAACCTTATTTCACGACCTTCAATAAGATTTTTCCAATTTTTTATATTCATTCTATGCCTTATTTGTTAAATTATTCCCACATATTTTATAGTTTTATTTCTTGGCATTATGAATGCAATATCTTTTCTCTTTGTCATTTCTAGATTTTTCTAGGTAGAATGAAGAAAAATAATTTCTTTTTGTCTGTTATATGTAGTCATCTTACTACATTCTGTTATTGGATGTAATAGTTTTTTAATGAAATGTCAGGTTGTCTAGATTTATAATAATGTCATCAGCAAAAAGTGGTAATTTTTCATATTTAATTTTTGCTGGTTTGATTAAGATAGTATTCATTTCATAACACCCGTGTTAACATGGAGTCCAACTATTCTATCCTTTTTTTTTCATGTTTATCATCCCTTTTCCAGTACATTCCTCTACTGTTACTTTAACATGTCAACTATCTTCCCTACCAATCTGTTCTGTTTCCTTTATACTTTCCCCAAACTCTAATTAAAATGAGACCTTTAAAATACTCCCCCCGTTTCCTTTATACTTTCCCCAAACTCTAATTAAAATGAGACCTTTAAAATACTCCCCCCTATTTCCTCTCCTTTCCACATGTATAATAAAAAAGTTTCCTTTTTATCTTTCTGGAACTTCTAATTGTTTTACATGTAATGACTCCTGAATCTATCATCCCTATTTTGTTTCCCTTCATGATTTCTATCTTATCATCTTTATCCTATGTGCTTTAAGATATTCATTGCACCTAACCTTCTAGCCTCAAATTTGGATTTCAAGGATAATCATCCTCTGTTTAAATTCATCTGAATTGCTCCGCTCCAATGGGTCTTGTTTATGTTGATCATGAAATCCCTTTACATGCTATTATTATTTTTTATTGAAATTGGCATCTGCTTCTTCCAGCAGCCTGGTACCCAACATCAGCCTAATAACATATACACTTAATATGTGCTTTATACATATGAATTATAATATTTGAGATGAACCTGCAGAGATCATCTGTATCAACCAGTCAATTCCAAGATTCATTTAATATATCCAGGCTAGTCTGATACAGCTTTAACTCTCTAATACCCTACAGGTACATAAATGCCACCTAATACAGTGTTAGACTCCTTGTTAAGAGGTGTTGGAATAATAACTTGACAATAGAAAAGTGCCTAAAAATCTGGGAAATAAATATCATGACATCAGTGTTTGCAGAACAGTATTCCTATGTATTGCTGTGTAATGAAGCAATTAAACAAAAGCTCACGTGAGAGTTTGCTTTTTTTAAGGTTCCAGACTTAGAATTAATGTCATCCCCAATATTTCCTGTCACAGCGAAGTCTGCTCTTAAAGGCAAGTGAAATTTTCTCTACAAGATAACAAAGAACTAGAATTTAAAATAAAAATCAACCCTGTTAATCACCTCCGAATACATGAATTTGGGTAACTATATAGTTTATTCAAATTGATTCATTTATTTGCCTTCTTGTGTTTAATTTCTGGAGAAACAGATGTAGAAAATTGGTTTAAAATGATGAATCACAAATCAGACTGCTGGGTTTAAACTTAATCACTTGCCCTACCACTTACATTGACCTTAGAGAAGTTACTTAATCTTATTGTGTCTAAGTCCACTCATTTGTTAAATTGGAGTAATAATAGACTGGCCTCAAAAACTGTCATGAGTAGAAAGATTAGAACAGTATTTGACCCATAGCAAGAATTCAGTAACTATGATATCACCATAACCATCCTTAGCGACAGTAAACCCTTCCTGGTAGTCCTAATTCTCAAACTCCTCCTTTTGTCATCCCTGGTTTTTCATCTTTTGTTCTCTTGGGGAGGAATAATTTTCCTCTGCCTTTCAAGGTTTTTCCAGCTGGTCTAGGAATCAGTTGACATGAGGCAGATTAACAGGAGAAAAAAGCCAAAGTTTAATTATGTGCACATGGAGGCCCAATAGGAAAATTGACACCCAAAGAAATGACCAAGACAGGCAGTTTTTATACATTTTAGACAGACAATAAAACCATGATAAATTAAAAGGACAGAGAAAACTTATGCTTGGGGTCTTCAATTAGTAAGGATTTCTAAATAGCATTTGGCCTGGAGTAGTAAACTAGTGAAAAAAAAAAAAAAAAGTAAGATTTGTTTATGCAGTCTTCCTGGATCTAAATTCCCTATGTCTGATGATAAAGACGTCTCTGTACCTCCTAGTTCAAGGAGGGTACCTTTCACATAGAAGATTTGTTTCCTGGTTTCAGGGTGAGAGAGGAGGGTCAGAGTATCCCTCTTGCACCAGGGGTTTCTCCAGTCATTTTAATTCAAAGTAATCAATATGCCATTGTGGCACATTTGGGGACAGCTTCCCTGGGCCCTTACAGTTTATTATATAAATAATAACATTATTTAAGATCTTGCCTTGTTCTCTTCCTCTTGTGGGCTTTCATTGTATTCTAATTTTACCCTCCCCAAAAGCTTGACCACTGCGTGAAAGGCAATATATACTAAAGGATCTAGTAGTTTTACTGGCATATAAATGCTGGTTGAATCTAAGTGAGTATATCAATCATCCCTAATTCTATCCTAAACAATATAGTCATATTTCCCATAACCTACTAAATTCGATCACCTAGATGCTTATATATTAATCTGCAACAAAATATAATGACTGCAACAAAACTAGTAATCATCTATTATGCCATCGTATTATATTACAATATTGTAATATATTTTACAGGCATCTCATCTATTCTGCTTTTCTCAAGTCCTTTATTTACTAACCATTACTGAAATGCTATAATACAGGACAATTGATCTTTCTCCATCTAACTTGAATGTAGCCATCAAATTACTTTTCCTAAGAAGCAACACCAAAAAATTGTTCACTAGTTCTCATTGCCTCTGAAAGTACAAATTCCTAATTTAGAATATACTGCTATAATTTGGCTTCATACAATTTTGCCAGGATGATCTCCTTCTATGTTTCTACTTTCAAGAAATATTTATTCCCCCTATATACTATCTGCTCTATTGCCCATAGATGACCTTCTTTAAACTGGTCTCATAAAGGTCACCAAATACCTCAGAGTAGCTAAATCACCATCCTTATCATCACTCTGCATCACTTCATACTGTTAACCATTTCCTACTTCCTGAGAAATATTGTAGATAGTGGTGTGTGCATCTCTGTCCCTTTTGGTAATGTCTGTTCTATCGGCTAGACCTAAAAAAGAACTCCTCAAATAAGAATTCTAACTAGAGTCATTTAATAGAGAGGACCTAAATCCTTAAGGATTTAAATCCCCATTGTGTTGTTATGTAATTAATATGTTATATGTCAGTTATACTTCAATTTTTTAAAAGACAAAAAAAAGAGCTCTTTCAACAAAGGACAGAAAACAACTGGCGGTAGTGGGTGAGGGGCAGTATGGACTTTATAGGAGGCTTGAATTGTCACTCCATGGGGGAAGAAAGGCTTATTTTTTTTTTGTCTGCCTAGTCTATAGTTGAAAAAAATATCAAAAGTTATTCCCATTACATGAGCCAAAGACATATCTATTAATTGAACATACAAAAATGTTCTCAGGGAAAAAGAAATCCAAGGGTTTAGATATTAGACTATCTGATGCTAATGTAATTTTATTCTAGATAGTTAAGCAAAACCATCTTATTTAATTTCTCCTTCTCTCATTCTTAATGTGGGCACAATTGAAAAAAGAAAAAAAAAGGAATTCTAACTAGATTCATTAATATTGGGAACAACTTAAATTGTGGTCTGGAGGCCAAATATAGGAGATCATGCCTAAATAAATGCCTAAATACATGCAAATGTGTAAATACTAAAAACTGCTTTGAGCATCCTTTTGAGAGTTTCAGAAAGTTTGATTCACTACTCTCCAAATCATCAGACATAATTTATTTAGGATGATTTTTTAGGACTATTTACTTCTGCTGAATCCTCAGTAGAGATGGAAACTATTATTATTCACCAATATTGACCCTTTATGTATGTAAAAAATGCCAAAGAAGCCATTTGGGCAGTAACTCAGCCATATAATATTTTTAATAAAAAATATTACACCTCTCCTTAATCTTATGATATCCAGAATAGATATATTTTGTTATTAATGGCAGCTACTTTCTCAACTCTTTTTAGCATATTAGCAGTTTTTTTATCTACTTCACTATCTATACATCATTTCCATTTCATAATCTTCTAATGTCTTAGTTGTAAAATATTAATGAAAGTCTATTTAGTTATAAATTATTATTTCCTGTATCTTGCAGGTCATATTTCTGTTAACTCTGATCTCATACTGGCTTTAGAAAACAATATTATGTTAATATTACATATTATACAGCCATACTGTATCCTCTGGGAATAAAGATACTGTATTTTAAAATATCACTAGTCCTCATGATTTATGAGTCCTATGAGTTATAAACTCATCTGAATTGAAAATGCTCCCATTCTTTCACATAATTGCAACTAAAACAATTCAAGTTCCATCTGAGCATAAATGCTGCAATTTCTTTTTTTGTCTTATTAATCATTTCCTACAGGATACAAATAGCAAATTTTATAACAGTAACTTATTTTTTTTCCCATAAATTTATAAGTTTACAGCTTCTAAAAACCTTTCATATCTTTCATATCTTTTGTTACAAAAATAGCCTAATACTCTTTGGGCTCATAGGAAAGAAACTATGGTTCATATTTTACAGATTAGAAAACAAGGACTCAAAGAGACTAAGTAAATTGCCTGATTTTGCACAGCTAAATGTCAAATTCAAACCCAGTTCTTGCAATTGCAAAGATGCAAGTACCTGAATCAAATGTCAACATTTTAACACTGTTTTTCTAGGAAGGAGCAATGGATGATTTTTTCTCATTATACTTTCATAAATTTTCTATTTTGCACATATATTTCTCTTTAAACAAAAAATATTAAAAAACAAGTTGACTCCAGAGTCACTACACTATTCTGTGAGTCACTGATAACCTAAAGTCAAAAATAACTTCAAGAACATGAGGAAGTAGATTTTGCCACTTGATAAAATTTCACAGAAGGCAAAGTGGATCTCAAGTGTCTACCAGTTCCTTTGCCATCTGTTGTCATACTGACTTCTATTCCTGTTCAGTTATCTACTATCCTCGCACTGTCTCTGACTGTGCAAGACCTTCACTATGGCTTTCTTATCCAAATCTACTCTCTTCTAAGTTCCTAGCCTCCAGAATTATCCTTTCTAGATCTTTCTCAGTTAAACCATTTATATACTGTACCATTCCTACATGAGGTGTTAAGAGGAAATCAATGCACTTACCTGGATTTATATACTATTTTAATTTTTGTTATATATGTCCCTAACTATGCCATGCTTCCTGACTATTCCAGGCTGCTAAAACTCTCCCACTCTCAACCTGCTCTCCTTGCATACCAGAAAGAGACATCAACAATTTTTCACCCCACTTCTGAAATGTAGCCTATACCTGATCTTAGCTCCCTATAGTGGAGTTTTAACATGAGAATTATACTTTACTGCATTCCACTGACTGCTTCTGAGCCCTACAAATGACTCATACTCATGATGAAAATGTCATTAATCCTATTTGCAAAGAAAGGCTATGGGAACTAGAACTCACTCTTACCTGAATTAGACCAAAGAATTATTCTTCTCAGATAATAGATCAATTCCCTCCAAATTTTGTGAGAAGATTGAAAGCTCCTATTATATAAGAGCTATAATTTCTAAAAGAGAAAAAAAAGAATTAGTTTGATGGATGCTGAAAAGCAACTGAGAGAAATTGGGAGCTTATAAAAAAACAGAAACTGAAAACGTCACTTAGGAGTTGATGAAACACTAAATACTGAATGGAAGAATAGAAGAGAATAAAAATAGAGAAGATGAAAATATCATGCTGTTTCCTCCTCCTGTAACACCCTGTTCTAGTCAAAATCCCACCCTCCGTTTCACACTCCAGTTTAGTGTCATCTCTTCGGAAAAAAGCCTTCCCCCAGTACCCTTAAGAAGAGCCTTAGTTTACTCATCTTGATACTTCTCTCTGTGCCTTGCCCAGAATACATACGCAACAAATATGTCGAATAACAATTAAACTGTAGATTAGGAAGGGAAATAACTACTAAGCGGTCATTAGAGAGAGACCTGAGGGTAGGTTGGATTAATGTTCAGTCTGTAAAACATTTGTTTTACATACATTTTACATGATCGTACATGAAGAAGGAGCATTTTTCTAAGTTCAGGGAAGGACAATTTCATATTCTGACTGAAACTGTAAACTTTTCCAAAAAGAAGAGTTTAATATTGATTTTCTCAAATAAAAAAGATTCTAATTAGCAACCTTGAATACTGGTGACCAAATGATAGTGTGTCTTGGGAATAGCCAGCCCTTCCTTGATTGGATTTTCCTGGGAATTACACCTCAGAGTCCACACTGATTTTCACCCAGGGAATAAAAAGGACAAAAGAACCGAAGAAAAAAAAAGTAGCTTCTGGGTACCAGATTTAATGGTGCCTTAGATGGATATAAAGAAACATTTTGCTTTAAAATGAGTCACTAGAAGTACTAAGAAATCGAACACTTTAGAATGCTTGAGAAGCACCCTGAAAGGAAAAGAATATTATTCTACTCTAGTACTGTTAGAGATTTCATGGGAAAAACACCCTCTTCAATGAGAACGCGGTAACAGCAAATGAGAAACCACGGAGCATAATGCTGTCTTATCCTTAAGAACTTTGGCTTGCTAGATGCTTTTCAGTCCCACAGACAAAACCCAGGACCTTAGATTTTTCACCAGAGTGCTGTTAAGTGATAAAGTATGAATTACTGGAGTATAAGAGGAATTGTTATGTCAGAAAGTCTGAAAATACATATACCTGTTCCAGAAAAGCCTTCCTTGACCACATTTAATAAGAGGTTCTTGTATGTTTCTTCCATTGTCCTATAATCTTTTCCTCTGCTTCTGTTACTACCATCATTCTTCAGATATTATTGCCTTGTATTAACTCTTAAAAGGAATTAAAATTGATTGGCTCTGGCACTTCCACCACACCCTGCCATAACCCAGACAAAAGGCAAACAAGCAGTCGTGCCCAATGCAGAACACATAGTTAATATGTAATAATATTCATGTTAAAAATATTTTTATTAATTATTTCTGATGTAGGCTAGAATAATTTTTATAATTAATCAATGTATCCAAATGGTTCAGAGACAACTTCTATCAATAATCAGCTATAATAACTCAGTGAAGGAAAGCTATTTTCTGGGCTTTACATATTTGTAGAGAATATCAAAATGGACTTTGAAAATCCATGTATGGGCTATTTACAAGACACATACCTAAATAAAGATACAGAAAAGGTAAAAGTAAAATAATAGGGAAATGATATATCAAAAAAAAACCCACTAGCATGGCTGAATTTATATCAAACAATAATATATATTAAGTTCAAAAGCATTATTAGGAGTACAGAGTGTTACAACATAATAAAAGATTCAGTTCATCAGGAACATTCTAAGCTTGTATACAATATTAGTCTCAAAATAGAAAAAGCAAAAATTGGTTAAATAACATTTTTTCCAACATAAAACTTCCATGCATTTCTTACACCATCTATAAGTCAAGTAAACAAAAAGAAAAATGACAATGCTATGGAGTTGAACAATTTTGAGCAATATTAATGATTAAATAAACAATCATGACCTAGCTGAAATATATGGAACTCGGTATCCAGCAATTAAAGAATACACATTTTTTTCAAACATGTGAAACAGTTACAAAAAGTGACAGAGAACGTGTCTTAACATATATCAAGAAATATCAGTTAGACCTGATTCTCTGACCACAATATCAAGTTATAGTTTATAAAAGAGTTTTTTCTAATTCTCATACATTTCAAATTTTAAAACTTCTAAGTAATTTTTGTTTCAATGAAAAATTTGTGGATACTTAGAGCTGAACTTGTGGAGTAGAAAAGCCTGTATGAGCTTCAGTGGAAATGCATATATGATAAAAGAAGTCAACAAATTAAATATCTAACTTCCCAGTATAAGAAGTTAGAAAATGAACAGAGTAAATTCAGGTAAGTAAAATAGAATAGGTAAGAGCAGAAATCAAGGATCCTGAAAATAAATAAAAAATAGAGAAAACTAACAAAACCAGAAGCTGGCTATTTTAAAAGACTAATAATTAGACAATCTTCTTGTTAACTGCAGCAAAATAAAACTATAATTGTATGTCTTCTTTGAAGAAATATCTGTTAATGTCCCTCATCCATTTTTTAATTGGGTTATTTGTGGGTTTTTGCTATTGAGTTATTTAATTTTAGAAATTAGCTTCTTATCATATATATGGTTTGCAAATATTTTCTCCCATTCTATAGGTTACCTTTTCACTCTGTTGACTGTTTCCTTTGCTGTGCAGAAGATTTTTAGTTTAACATAACCCCACTTCTTTATTTTTGCTTTTGTTACCTGTGTTTTTAGAATTATATCAAATAAATCATTGCTAAGACCAACATCAAGAAGCTTTTCTTTTATATGACTCCTAGAAGACTTATATTTCAGGTATACATTTAAGCCTTTATCCATTTTGAGTTTATTTTTGTGTATGGCATAGGTTTGTTGATGAGATTATCTGAACACCATTTATTGAAGAGATTATCCTTTCCCCACTATGTTTTCTTGACACCATTGTCAAAATCAGTTGATCATATATGTGTGGGTTTATTAATGGGTTCTGTAGTCTGTTACATTGATCTATATGTCTGTCTTTATGCCAATACCATACTGTTTTAATTTCTGTAGCTTTGTAATATAATTTCTAATCAGGAAGTGTGATGCCTCAAATGTTGTTCTTTCTCAAAATCATAAAAATAGCCAACAGGTAGGAAAAGATGTTCAGCATCATTATCAGAGTAATGCAGATCAAAACTACTGAGTTATCACCTCACACCTCTTAATGTGGCTGTATATATACACACACACACACATTTGCATATGCATGTGTTGGTGTGTGTGTGTGTGTTGGTAAGGATGTGGAGAAATTAAAAATCTTGGGTGCTATTGGTGAGAACATAAATTGGTGCAGCCATTATGGAAACAATATGGTGGTTCCTTAAAAAATTAAGAGAACTGCCATATAAGTATCTCAAAGACATATCTGCACTACTGTGTTTTTTGCAGCATTATTCACAATAGCAAAGATATGGAAATAACCCAAGTGTCCATCAGTAGATGAATGGATAAGAAAATGTGGTCTTTACAGTCAAATGGCTATGATTCAGCCTTAAAAAAGAAGGAAATCCTGCCATTTGCAACAACATGAATGAAACTGGAGGACATTTGGTAAGTGAAATAGCCATTCACAGAACAAAAAAATACTATATGATTCCACTTAGATGAGGTTTCTAAAATAGGCAAACTTATAGAATCAGTTGTTGCCAAGACTGGGAAATAGGGAGTTTTCCAATGCAATAAAATTGCAGGTATGCTAGATAAATAAGTTCTAGAGATCTACTGTACAAAATAGTGCCTATAGTTAACAATATGGTCTTCGAAATTTGTTAAAACAGCACCTTTTATGTTAAGTGTTCTAACTACAAAAGAAAGATTAAGTAAAATTAAGGGACACAAGGAAACTTTGGGAAGTGTTCCATATGTCTAATACATTGTGGTGATAGTATCATGGGTATTTTCATGTACCAAAACTAATAAAATTGTAGACATTAAATGCAGTGCTTTGTATAGCAATTAGATCTCAATAAAGCTGATATATATGTCATATGTATATATATATTATTTATATATACACATTACATATTTATATTTATACATATACATATATGATACAAAATACCCAGCAATAGAAATGGGGGAGAAAAACAGACACAGAAATATGATTAAGAAGGGACTATATCTACATGATGTATTTAATTCCTTTTAAAATAGTAAACTGCTATAAAGAGACTTTATGCCAATGAATTTAAAACTGAAAAGATGACACAAATTCTTTCAATATAAATACATAAAATATAAATATGTAAAATATATTTATATTTTTCTTGAGTGAATTCTGATTATTTATACATATTTTAAAGAAGAATTATATAAATATTATAAATAAGCAAAATTAAACAACATATTATTTGTGTATCTATACTTCTTTAATAAAATTATTTTTCAAGAAAGTGAAAGAAGAATAAACAAATCCAGAACAGTGATTACTTCCAGGTTGGAGGTAGGGTTAAAGAGATAGGGATTGGGAGAGTAGATGAATATAGATGAGCCACAGGCATTTTCTTTCTTTTTTTTTTTTAAATATAGTTGATAACACAATATGATATTGGTTTTAAGTATACAATATAGTGGTTCAATAGTTACACACATTATTAAATCCTCACCCCAACTAGTATAGTTACTATATGTCAGCATAGGAAGATGTTACAAAACCATTGACTATATCCTCCATGCTGCACTTCCATTCCCATGACCAACTTATATTATTATTGAGAATTTTGTGGCCTTTTATTCCCCCACCTAATACCCCAACCCCTCCCCCATGGTAACCACCAGTCATTTCTCAGTGTCTGTGAGTCTAACGCTGTTTTGTTCACTTGTTGTTTTGTTTAGATTCCACAGATAAGTGAAATCATATGGTATTTGTCTTTCTCCATTTAGCTTATTTCACTGAGCATAATATCCTCTAAGTCCATCCATGTTATTGCAAATGGAAAGATTTATTTTTTATGGCTGAATAGTATTCCATTGTGTATATGTACCACCTCTTCTTTATCCATCATCTATTGATGGGCACTTTGGTTGCTTCCATACCTTGGCTATTGTAAATAATATGGCAGTAAATATAGGGGTACATATGTCTTTTTGAATCAGGGATTTTGTTTTCTTTAGGTAAACTCCTAGAAGTGAAATTACTGAGCCATATGGTATTTCTTTTTTTTCATTATTATTAAGGTATCATTGATACACAATCTTATGAAGGTTTCACAAGAGCAACACTGTGGTTACAACATCCACCCACATTATCAAGTCCTCCCCTATACCCCATTGCAGTCACTGTCCATCAGCGTAGTAAGAAGCTACAGAGTCACTACTTGTCTTCTCTGTGCTATATTGCGTTCCCCATGAACTACCTAAATTATGTGTGCTAATATATATTATGTGTGCTAATTATAATGCCTGTTAATCCCCTTCTCCTTCTTTCCCCACCCACCCTCCAACCTCTTCCCTTAGGTAACCACCAGTCCTTCTTGGAGTCTGTGATTCTGTTTGAGCCATATGGTATTTCTATTTCCAGTTTTTTGAGGAAGCTCCATACTGCTTTCCATAGTGGTTGCACTAATTTACTTTCCCACCACAAGCGTAAGAGGGCTCCCTTTTCTCCATATCTTCGCCAACACCTGTTATATCTTGTCTTTTGGATAGTGGCCATTCTAATGGTGTCAGGTGATGTCTCATTGTGGTTTTGATTTGCATTTCCCTGATGATTAGCAATGTGGAGCATCTTTTCATGTGCCGGCCATCTGTGTATCTTCTTTGGAACAAAGTGTGTTCAGGTCCTCTGCCCATATTTCAATCAGGTTATTTGGTTTTTTTGGTGTGGAGGTGTATGAGTTCTTTAGATATTTTGGATGTTAACCCCTTATCAGATAAATCATTTATGAATATATTCTCCCATACTGTGGGTTGCCTTTTTGTTCTGCTGATGGTGTCCTTTGATGTACAGAAGATTGTAGTTTGAGGTAGTCTGACTTGTTCACCTTTGATTTTATTTCCCTTGCCCGAGGAGATATGTCCAGAAAAAAATTGGTCATATTTATGTTCAAGAGATTTTTGCCTGCGTTTTCTTCTAATAGTTTTATGGTTTCATGTATTATATTCAGATCTTTGATCCATTTTGAGTTTACTTTGGTGTATAGAGTTGGACAGTAATCCAGTTTCATTCTTTTGCATGTTGCTGTCTAGATTTCCTAACACCATTTATCAAAGAGACTGTCTTCTCCCCACTGTATATTCTTGGCTCCTTTATCATATATCAATTAACAATATACACATGGGTTTATATCTGGGTTCTTTATTCTGTTCCACTGATCTATGGGTCTGTTCTTTTGCCAGTACCATCTTGTTTGGTTACTGTAGCTTTGTAATATAGCTTGAAGTCAGAGAGTATAATACCCCCAGCTTTGTTCTTCTTTCTGAGGATTGCATTGGCTATTGGGGTTCTTTTGTGGTTCCATGTGAATTTTAGAATTATTTGCTCTAGTTCACTGCAAAGTGTCATTGATATTTTGGTAAGGATTGCATTGAATCTGTAAATTGCTTTGGGCAGGATGCCCACTTTGACAATATTAATTCTTCTCATCCATGAGCATGGGATAGATTTCCATTTATTTGTGTCTTCTTTCATTTCTCTCATGAGTGTCTCATGTTTTCAGAGTGAAAGTCTTTCACCTCCTTGGTTAGGTTTATTCCTAGGTATTTTATTCTTTTTTATGCCATTGTAAATAGAATTGTTTTCCTGATTTCTCTTTCTGCTGGTTTGTTGTTAGTATATAGGAATGCAAGGGATTTCTGTGTATTACTTTTGTATCCTGCAACTTTGCTGAATCTAGTTATTAGTTCCAATAGTTTTTTGGTGGAGTCTTTTGGGTTTTCTATATGTCATGTCATCTGCAAATAGTGATAGTTTTACTTTTTCCTTATCAATTTGGATAACTTTTATCTTCTTTTCTTGTCTGAGTGCCATAGCTAGGACTTCAAGTACTATGTTGAATAAAAGTGGTGAGAGTGGACATCCTTGTCTTGCTCCTGATCTTAGAGGAAAAGCTTTCAGCTTTTTGCCATGTATTATGTTAGCTGACAAGCATTTTCTTATCATGCTTTTTAACTCAAATATATGTTACATATCTTTTAAGCATGTAATATTTTATAACAAAAAGGAAATATTTTAAACAGACCAGTAGATAACTATCTTTCATATTTGCAAAGATTCAGATTCATTATATATCCACTGTTTGCAAAGGTAAAGCAAGCAGTGCTCTAATTCACTACGAGAGATGGAATTTTAAGTCAACCCAACTGTGTTAACGGCATTTTTGCAATATGCTATCAAGCCTCACAAATGCATTTTGGCACAGCAGTTTTATTTCTATTATGGTTTCATGTAGAAGTAATCAAAGCTGTATGTGTATACAAGGAGGTACATTTCATAGAAGAGCTGTTTCTAACTAAAAATTGGAAGTAACTTCAAGTCAGCAATGAAGTATCAGCTAAAGCAATGACTGTATCCATATAATAGATTACTATATAGCCACCAAGAACTACATGATAGAAGTAGGTTTATTGACATGAAAAGACACATATCATACTGTTAAATGACAAATATTATATTGTTAAATGACTTACATTTCATATCGTTAAGTGGATTGTAGAGCTACATATATATATAACATGTATATACATATATGTTTATACATATTACATATACATGTATATAGAACATTTTCTATAATTTTAAATGCACAGAGGAAAATACTAAAAGACATATAGCAAAATTTTGACAGCTATAGTTAAGTGAAATAACTTTCAGTGATTTTTTTTTCTTTTCTTCCTTGTGCTTATCTATGTACTACATAGTAACCTACAAATGTACTTTAGACTCTACCAGTTTGTTATCCTGAGTAAGTTTATTCTAACATTTCTGCTAAATCTACTAGATCTACCCCTTCTATTCCTTGTGATTTGGAAAAGGAGTTGTTTCTTTCTCCCTCTCAGCTTTTATTTACCATTGCTCTTTGGACAAAAACAAAAAATTATTGATTTCCCACTGTAGGCCAGACACCCCTTTAGGTAGAAAGAATAAAAAGTCATGTTTACTGTTTTATGGACCATTTTTTTCCTGCGGAGAGAAACAAAACTAAACAGTCTTTCAAAGAGAAATAAAATTATGAAGACATTAAACAAAGTATATGATAATGACTGTTACAGAAAGGCAAGAGGGAAGATCTTTAGATAGCAAGTCATTTTTTATGGAGTTGACACTCGAGCTGAAACCTGAATTATGAGAAACTAGACCTGCATTTACCCAGACAAAGCTCTTTGCAGGTGGAGAGAAGGGCCAACGTACAGGTCTCAGATCGCATGGTTGGTATATTACAGCAACAGAAAGCCCAAAATAGCTAAGAACAGTGAGTAAGAGCCAATGAAGCTGGCATGGCCAAATCTTGTCAGGCTTTGGAGACCCTGGTTAGGCAATGAGATAGAATAGATATCCATTCCCTGTCACACTGTGATGTGTATCTGCCCTTAGCCTCCAGAGCTTTCTGTTAATTTCTCTCCTTCCCAGGGCATGCACTTACCTCAGAAGACTGACCAGCAATGCACTCTAGCCCCATTTCAAAACATTCACAAATTCATGAATCCCCTCTGCTCAAACCACTTTGCTGAGCAGGCCACCCTACCACACCCTTGCAGTGATTTTTTTGAAGGACCCATTAGTCCCTTCCTAGAATTGAGTTGTATACTTCTAACACAATTTTCTACAGTTCCTGGCACAAGACTTAGAAGCTAGTGAGTATTCAATGCCTTTTTTTATTAATTGAATTTCTATTTATTTAATTTTTTCATAACTTAGCTTGGTAATTTCTAGCACTTTTTAATAGCACCATAGAGAATCAAAACAAGCTCACAGAACTATTGTATAGCATATAAGAAAGCAATTTGAATATAAGAGAAAGAAACTGTAGAAAATAAATTTAATTGTGACATTTTGAAGTCTCTATATTCAAGGAATTTTGTCATTTAAAATACTCTAGTCTGTTTATAGTTCATAATGCATGAGCAAAACCGAAGGTTTCTGTGATGGCTGCCCTTGTACTGTTCACCATGTAAGAACTTATTCACTATGTAAGAATTTGTTCTCCATGTAAGAACTTGTTTGTTATGCCTCAGAAGATTGGAGACTGACGAAAATTAGGCTTGGGGTGGATCAATGATTGTGCATTGAGCATTGACTCCCCTATACAGAATTTATTGCTGTTAACAACCATGTGATCAATAAATATGAGAGATGCCCTTACAAAAAAAAAAAAGTATACACTTCCAATGGTAAAATAATAAGTAACCGGGATGTAATGAATATAGTCAAGATATTGTAACAGCTTGGTATGGTGATAGCTGGTACCTAGAATTGTCATGTATATAAATGTTGAATCACTATGTTGTACACCTGAAACTAATGTAATGTAATACCGTGTGTCAACTACCCTTCAATAAAAAAATAATTATCTACAAAAATAAAATAAAATAAAATAAAATAAAATAAAATACTCTAGTCTTGTTAGGGAAAGAACAGATGTTTGATCAAGGTCTAATGAACACAGTAGAGAGTAAATAAATAATTTGTAGACATCTTGGAAAAAGAGCACCAAAACTGAGAAGTGGTTTTAATGTTTTATTTCATTTTATTGAACAGACATTAATATAACACTAAAGACCAAGCATTGTTTAAAGCACTTCACAAATATTAATTGTCAATTATCATAGCCTTATAAGAAAGGTACCTTTAGCCATAAGAAACTGCCATTTTTGTAAGTCAAAAACAGTCAAATTACAGAAATTTCAGATGGTTGAACTTATCTCCATGTCACAGATGATGGAATTTAGGCATAAAGAGGTTAAGCAATTTTTACTTAGTAAAAAGCAAAGTTTTGAAGTCAGGGAGTCTGGTTCAAGAGTCTATGCTTATAACCATGTCATTGAAAAAGAAGAGTTAACCTAATTCTAAGGAATCATTGCTGATTTCAGTGTAATTGGGGTAAGGATTAGCACTAGCTGGTATAGAATTATTAGATAGGTCATTGTCTTTGCCCATTACCTGCCCCCCCATTGTTCAAATTCCCTGATGGTACCAGTACACAGCTTTTAAAAGAACTTTATAAAGCTTAATTCATAGTTATCACATATACAAGTTGAAATGCTTAAAAACCCATAACTGAGTGATTCAATTTCAGGCTGATGTTTGTGATTTTTTAAAATCAAAAACAATTCAAAATAACTTTAGCTCTTTGCTTTTATTTATTGAAGAACAGAATATATTGAAGGGTGGAAGTTAGAAAACATCTTTTTAAAATCCCCTTTTTATCATTTATCTGTTTTCTTCACACATTACAGCTGCTCCCACAGATCTAACTACAGACCTTTAAAAAAATTCCCCAATAATTGTAAATTTTGTCATATTTCCAAAGCACTTTTCTTTAAATTCTATATCACAAACCCCAAAAATCAATCTGATGAGAGAGGATCCTCCTCAGGTCACAGAGTAGGAAAAGAGATACAAGAGGCCAGCCCAGAATCCTCTTTGTCAAGGAGGGGCAAGGAAATGTAGAAATAAAAACAGTCATACTAATACTTTTATTTCATCATATCACATAAGAAAAAAGAATACCGTATCTTCCTCAGTTTTCCTCCTTTCAGAACACACATTTAGAAAATCTTAGACATGAGTAATTAAACCAGTAAGTAAAGCATCCATGGTGTTTCATTGGATTCATGCCTGTGGCATGGGCAGGGAATGTTAGAGATACTTGCCTTTTTTGATCAAACTCACTTAAAAGTGCTCCTGAATCTCAGCACCTGACTATATAGTCTCCTCATTGCCACCTTCATCTCTTTGTTCCTAAAAGTATAGATGGCAGGGTTCAGAAATGGGGTAATAATTACATTAAAAATGGCAAGGAATTTATCCACTGGCACTGTGGGAAATGGCCATGACTACACAAAAACACAGGGACCAAAAAATAAGACCACCACTGTGATGTGAGCAGACAGAGTAGAAAGGGCCTTGTACAAGTCCCCTGACGAGCGTTTCCATATGGTGACCAAGATAAAGAGATAGGAGATAATCAAAATGAAAAAAGTTCCCAAAGAGATAAAGCCACTATTGGCAGTGACCATGAGTTTCAATCTGTAGGTGTCTGTGCAAGCAAGCCTAATGAATCAAGGAAAATCACAGTAAAAGCTGTCTACTTCATTGGGGCCACAGAATGGTAGGTTTACAACAAATACAAGTTGGATCAATGAATGGATGATTCCAATGGTCCAGGCAGCCACCAAGAGTACAATACAAGTTCTGAAGTCCATGATGTTCAGGTAGTGGAGAGGCCTACATATGGCCACATAACGGTCAAAGGCCATGGAAATGAGCAGAACCATCTCAGTTCCTCCAATAACATGAATGAAGAACATCTGAGCAATGCAGCCTTGGAAAGAGATTACTTTTCTCTCCTTGAAAAGATCAGAAATCATCTTGGGAGATGCAATGGAGGAAACCCACATGTCAATAAAGGAGAGGTTGGCCAGCTGAAAGTACATGGAGGAGTGTAAATGGGAGTCAGAGATCACTGTGAGCACAATGAGGAAGTTTCCTAACATGCCTGTTACATAGAGCAAGGAGAAAACTAGAAAGAGGACAAGCTGCATTTCCAAAGAACCGGTGAGTCCCACCAACACAATCTCAGACACCACTGAATGATTTCCTCCCCCCATGGTCTCAGTCATGTTGGGCTCCAAATTTGCCTGAAAGAACAGGAAAAAATAAGAAATTGGGATTACTGGCCGTATCAGTGCTATTAAAGAAGCAGAATCACCAAAGATAATATTCCAAGGGGTTTGTGATAGTGACTTGACCTTACATAGTCATGGAAGCTGATTCAGCAGTATCTGCTAAGTCTGTTGTCTTTGCATCTGGTACTGTAGCTTGAAGTCCATGGGAGAGGCAGTCAGGAAGGGAAGGTGGTTGTAAAATGAAGGAGAACAAAAATAAACTGGAGCCCACAGCAAGAGCTAAAGACCACAAAGACAGAAAAAAACCAGCGTTGGTGCTCATTGCCTCTGACCTTACTGGTGTGGATGTACCACAGGAACCACAGCCCTTCAACCACAGAGCTAAACACACATGTGGCCTACAAGCCAGAGAACCTAAGTAGGCTGTCAGTGGAGGTATGGTAATTGCAGTCCCGGCCATTGCAGTCACGTTAATGAGGTAAGCTAGTAGAAATGACAGTATATGAGCTACAAATATGGCTGCTGCTTCACTTCCGCCTTCAAATATAGCAAAGGAATTTTTCTTGCAACCCATCCAGTTGGAAACATTCAGAAAAAGGAATTCTAGGGAATGTAACTCAACCTAGCCAAACTGACATAGTATAAAACCACCACACTAGCTATTTAACAGAATGTACAGATTCTGAAAATTAACTGTCTCCCCTTTTCATTTGGTCAAACCACGACCACAGTGGCACTTAAATAGATCTGACAAAGGCTCCAAATCCTCTGGTCCTAATCTCACTCCATCTCCCACCAGCTTCCCTTGTTATTATTTCACCATAGGTCCTCATCTGACATCACAGAGCCACTTCAAGGGAGAAATGCAAAATGAACTTAAACAGTTATGGGTGAAAGGAAAACAAAGGTGCCAAGTACTGTATGGCAATGAGTTCTTGCTTCTTCTAGTCCCCAGGGATTTCATAATGGTAAAGAATCTGGAATCTGACCTTGCTTTCTCCCTGTTCCAGGTATTTTGAGATCTGTCTGGATCAAGAATTAGTCTATGAACAATCTGGGCATCTTCATGATGGTGAAAAAAATAACATCAGGAGTCTATTAAGTGAGACTCATTCTGGTCACCTTATCAATATTCCAAATAGACTCCCACATAGGAACAAATCACAAAGCTGATATGATTTCCAGTTCTTCATCCAAGACTAATCCTAAAATTTGTGAAAACTGATCTAAGTTTTGAGTTGGCATGCTGGAGTACTCAGAAATTTGTAAAACTACTAAAATTTTTAAAAATTAAATGTAGATTTTTTCTAGCCATTGGACATCTGGAAGTTTCCAGGGACCCCACAAACATACTTTAATAACATAAAAGATATTTGTGTTTACCAACAAGCCAAGTGGTAGAACACATTCAGTGAATATTATTGGGTAGATGACTGGATGGTTGAATTGCTTGATGGATAGATTAATGTATGGATGATGAATGAATATGGCATTTCATTTGGCCAGTTGGGATTTCACTGCTAACCCAAAATCATTTTCTTTCATCAAATTGACTCTCTAATTTCCTTTCTCTTTTTAAAGAGAACTAAAGTTTGATCAAATTTGAAATTTGACATGTGCTGTGTGGAAATCATTCATCTCAGCATGTCTAGCACACCTTCTGAAAAGTGTTTTGAGTTATATAATTTCAACTAAAACATAATTACAATAGATTTAAGAAGAAACATCAACTGTATTCAAAACAGTACGCTCGCTCTCTAGAGAGTACTGTGGTTGGTGAAGAAACAAAAAATATAAAATAAAGTTCCTCCTCACAAAGGACTTAAAGCCTGAGAAAATAGGCCAAATTGAACAGTAATAAACAATGGAACATATTAAGAGTCAAATTTGTGGTTCAGAAATTTATAGAAACAAGCATAAATTTGGGACTCCAAAACATCTTATTTCTTTAAAGGTAAGGTAGGAATAAACACCCATCTCATGCCCTCAGAAAGCTTGCAGAGAAAACTGTATGCATTTTGAATCATGATCTTCATTGAAGGCCTCAAATAATTACCAGAAAGTTGCAAGGGGGAGAAAAAGAGCAACTTACAAACATATAACCAAATAAACACACACACACACAAACTAGGAACATATAGAAAACAAATAGGAGAAAGAGAAGAAACAAAAACAAACCCACAAAGTCTTAAGATATTAGAAGAATCAGATGCAGAATAAAATCACTATGTTTAACAAACAGGTGAAAATATGAACAGAGAACAAGCAAATACAAGGATTGAAAAAAACAGGTTTAAAAAGGAAGCAAATAAAACTTCCAGAAAGTAAAATCATTAAAATTTAGAACTCAATAAAGAACTGACAGCATAGAAGATACAGTCAAAGACAGAATTTGTGGGTTGGAAGTTTACATCTGAAGATACAACAGAGAGAACAGAATTGAAAAACATAAAAGATAGAGACATGAAGAACAGAGTAAAAAACCTTATAAATCTAACTGAAGCCCTGGAATATGAGAGAGAAAATGGGGTAGAAGCAATATTTGAAGAGAGATGATGGAGAACTTTCTAAAATCCAAATTCCACAATATTAAATTTTCCAATAATACCTCATAGGAATAACAAAAAATAACATATCTGCATAAATCAATGTCACTACAAGGATGATTTAGCAAATAAAAAAATACAGAATGCTCAATTAAATTTGAATTTCAGATACGTGATGAATAATTTCTTTAATATAAGTATGTTCTAAATATTGCTTAGGACATACTAAAAAAGTTAATAATTTCTCACCCCACGACTTCAAGCTCTGCTACAAATCCATAGTAATCAGGACAATTTGGTACTGGCAGAAGACCCACAGACCAATGGAACAGACTAGAAAGCCCAGATATAAACCCAAGCATATATGGTCAATTAATATAGGATAAAGGAGCCATGGACATGCAATGGGGAAATGACAAGTGGTGTTGGCAAAACTGGACAGCTACATGTAAGAGAATGAAACTGGATTATTGTCTAACCCCACACACAAAAGTAAACTCAAAATGAATCAAAGACCTGAATGTAAGTCATTAAACCATAAAACTCTTAGAATAAACATGGGCAAACATCTCCTGAATATAAGCATGAGCAACTTCTTCCTGAATGCATCTCCTCAAGAAAGGGAAACAAAAGCAAAAATGAACTCATGGGACTACATCAAACTAAAAATTTCTTTACAGCAAAGGACACCATCAAAAGAACAAAAAGGCATCCTACAGTATGGCAGAAAATATTTGTAAATGACATATTCGACAAGGGGTTAACATCCAAAATATATAAAGAACTTACACACCTCAACACCCAAAAAGCAAATAACCCAATTAACAAATGGGCAGAGGATATGAGGAGACAATTCTCCAAGAAGAAATTCAGATGGCAAACAGACACATGAAAAGATGCTCCACGTCACTAATCATCAGAGAAATGCAAATTAAAACCACAATGAGATATCACCTCACACCAGTAAGGATGGCCAGCATCAAAAAGACTAAGAACAACAAATGCTGGCAAGGATGTGGAGAAAGGGGAACCCTCCTACACTGCTGGTGGGAATGTAAGCTAGTTCAACCATTGTGGAAAGCAATATGGAGGTTCATCAAAAAACTAAAAATAGAAATACCATTTGATCCAGGAATCTCACTCCTTGGAATTTACCCAAAGAATACAAGTTCTCAGATTCAAAAAGACATAATGCACCCCTAGGTTTACTGCAGCACTATTTACAATAGCCAAGGTATGGAAGCAGCCTAAGTGTCCATCAGTAGATGAGTGGATAAAGAAGAGATGGTACATATACACAATGGAATACTATTCGGCCATAAGAAAGAAACAGATCCTACCATTTGCAACAAAAATGGATGGAGCTGGAGGACATTATGCTCAGTGAAACAAGCCAGGTGGAGAAAGACAAATGCCAAATTATTTCCCTCATTTGTGGAGTATAACAATGAAGCAAAACGGAAGGAACAAAATAGCAGCAGACTCAGAGACCCCAAGAATTAAGTAGTGGTTACCAAGTAGTAGGGGTGTGGGAGAGCAAGTGGGGAGGGAGGGAGAAGGGGATTGAGGGGTATTATGTTTAGTACACATAGTATAGGGTATCACAGGGAGAACAGTGTAGCACAGAGAAGGCACATAGTGAACCTGTGGCATCTTGCTGCACTGATGGACAGTGACTGCATTGGGGTATGGGTGGGGACTTGATAATACTGGTAAATGTAGTAACCACATTGTTTTTTCATGTGAAACCTTCAAAAGATTGTTTATCAATCATACCTTAATAAAAACTTTTTTAAAAAAGAAAACATAGGGAAAAATCTCTTGAATATAAACATGAGAGACTTTTTCCTGAATGCATCTCCTTGGGCAAGGGAAACAGAAGCAAAAATGAACAAATGGGACTATATCAAGCAAAAAAGCTTCTGTACAGCAAAGGACACCATCAGCAGAACAAAAAGGCATTCTACCGTATGGGAGATTATATTTGTAAATGACATGTCCAACAAGGGGTTAACATCCAAAATATATAAAGGACTCACACACCTCAACACCCAAATAAGCAAATAACCTGATTGAAAAATGGGCAGAGGAGCTGAACAGACAGTTCTCCAAAGAAGAAATTCAGATGGCCAGCAGACACATGAAAAGATGCTCCACATCGCTAATTATCAGGGAAATGCAAATTAAAACCACAATGAGATATCACCTCACACCAGTAAGGATGGCCAATGTAGAAAAGACTAGGAACAACAAATGCTGGCAAGGATACAGAGAAAGGGGAACCCTCCTACACTGCTGGTGGGAATGCAAACTAGTTCAACCATTGTGGAAAGCAAAACGGAGGTTCCTCAAAAAACTCAAAATAGAAATACCATTTGATCCGGGAATTCCACTCCTAGGAATTTACCCAAAGAAAACAAGTTCTCAGATTCAAAAAGACATATGCACCACTATGTTTATTACAGCACTATGTACAATAGCCAAGATATGGAAGCCACCTAAGTGTCCATCAGTAGATGAATGGATAAAGACTTGTGGTACATATACACCATGGAACACTATTCAGCCATAAGAAAGAAACAAATCCTACCATTTGCAACAACATGGATGGAGCTAGTGGGTATTATGCTCAGTGAAATAAGTCAGACAAAGAAAGGCAAGTACCAAATAATTTCCCTCATTTGTGGAGTATAACAGCAAAGCAAAACTGAAAGAACAAAACAGCAGCAGACTCACAGATTCCTAGAAGGGATTAGCGATTACCAAAAGGGAGGGGTGGGGGAGGGTGGGTGGGGAGGGAAGGAAAAGGGGATTGAGGGGTATTATGATGAGTACACATGGTGTGGGGGGGATCATGGGGAAGACAGTGTAGCACAGAGAAGACTACTAGTGACTCTGTGGTACCTTACTACACTGATGGACGGTGACTGCAGTCGGGTATGGGGGGGACTCGATAATATGGGTGAGTGTAGGAACCACATTGTTTTTTACGTGAAACCTTCATAAGAGTGTACATCAATGATACCTTAATCTAAAAACAAGTTAATAGCTTCTAGTGTAAGTATGTCCTAATTTGCATGGGACAAACTTACACTAAAAAAAATTTTTTTTTAATGATTCACCGTTTATCTGAAATTCAAGTGTAAATGGAAATCCTGTATTTCACCTGGTAAAACCACACAATAGAATCTCAAAGTGAAGGAGAAGCTTAAAAGCAGCCACAGAAAATATTATTTTCAAAGAAAAAGCGACAATTGTGCTAAGTAATATCTCATTAGCAACAAAATCTAGAGAACTATGTATTTTAATGTATTGAGTAAAATGTAACAGTCATCCTAAAATGTTATACTCTACAAAGCTATCTTTCAAAACCAAAGCAAAAGTAAATGTTTTCAAACATAAACATAATGACTTTTCAATAGTAGAACATAACCAAAGAAAATGCTAAAGAATGTACTTCAGGAAGAAAGAAAGTAATCCCAGATGGAAGTTCTGAAATGTAAAAAGGAACAATGAGCAAATATGTGGCCAAATCTAAATAAAGACTCTGAACACATGGCAGCTCCAGAATGTAAATTGGAGGTTAGCAAATGGAGTTAAAATACACGAGGTCCTCAGGGTCACCAGGCTGCACAACTCCAGGAAGCACTATTCACACTGTATTCCATGATAGGTCTGTATTCGACTTTAAAAAGTACAAATGTTAATGTTCTAGTATAATCACTGAAAGAATAAAAATAAAATATGTAATTTACAAACTAAGTAGATGATTTTTTTAATAAGAATGAATATTATATCCAAAAAAAAGGCAAGCTAGGAGAAAGGAACAAATGATAGTACAAAACAAGGTAATAAAAACAAATTCAAACAGATCAGAAATTACCATTAATGTAAATGGACTACATTCTCTCCAGTTTAAAAAAAAAAAGAGGAACGGTCAGATTTTTTTTTTAATTCAACAATATGCTATTTACAAGAGACATACTTAAATTACAAGAAGGTGAAGGGGAAAAATTAGAATGTTTTCTATCTTGGCCTAGGTGATGGTTACAGTGTATACTCAAGTCAAAATGCATCAAGCTGTACACTAAAATTTGTGCCTTTTATTATCTGTACCTCAATTTTTTTAAATGGTGGAAAAACTTGACCCACCAAAAAAAATTTTTAATAATAAAATAAAACACACCAAGGAAACAGAAAAATTGAAAGATTAGTAGTAAATGTATGGTAAAGGTACACCACGCAAATATTAACCAAAGAAAGGTGATGTGGCTAGTAATAATGTCATTAAAATAAACTTTAAGGCAAAAGGCATTGCTAAATATAATGATTACTTCAAAATGTAAAAAATTCAATTCCACAAAAAGACATAACAAGTAATAACTCATAGGCACCTAATAGCATAGCCTAAAAACATATAAAGAAATAAAGTAGCAAAAACACAAAAAGAAATAGAGAAAATCCTTGATATTTGTGGAAATAATGGGAGAATGAAACATACTTCTCTCAGTGAACAATAAGACAAACTGACAAAATAACAGTCAGCATAGAGAAGTTCTAAAAACATAATTAATTGAGTTACATAGAGTGCAGTCACCAATATATGCAAAATACACATTCTCTTCAAGCAACTATAGAACACTACCAAAATTTACCATATGCTGTACCATAAGCTCTCATAAACACTGATCAATGCAAAGAGAAAGATGACACAATAACTAATATCAAGAATGAAAGAGGAACATAAGTAGAGATGTTACAAACATTAAAAGCATAAGGGACTATAATAAACAACTTGGTGCCAACATACTTGGAAATTTTGGTAATAAGAGTAAATAACCTACCAAAATATAACTTACTAAAACTCACTCTGCTGGGCACTCTAGATCTCTGTCCACCTTCTCCGTGCCACTGTGTACCTCTGGAGCTGACTTTTAAGTGCTGCATAAACTGGGCTCCTTTGGGCTTGCTGCTGGTTGGTTTTGGTCAAAGAGGCATTGACAAGAAATGAGAGGCCAGAAAGAGTGAAAGATAAGAATACTAATCTGATTTTGTCCCCTCCAGGCCTGAGGCTGGTAATGGCTGCCTTTCTCTCCAATCGGGCAGCCCTCTCCTTTCTTTAGAGGTTCCAGCAACCTCCCAGGGTGCTTCACAGCTCCTTACTGCTTTCCCTTAATCCTACCCTCACCTTCTAAATACTCTTTTCATTATTAATGTTCCCTCTAATACTCTACTTGGGAATGCTATGTTTTCTGTGGGCACCAGAGTTGATAAAATAGGAAACATAAATGATTATAACTGTATTAGAAAAATTAAATAACTTAAATGTAGTATTTTAAATCTTCCCACAAACACAGAGCTCAGAGTACAAGAGGCCTATGAGAGGTCAACATGTTTAAAGGGAAGTCAGAGGAAGCAGGATTGAGCAAAAGAAGAAGTGTAACTGCATTGCAGACTCAACAAAGCCCCACTGCCCTGAGCTCTGCATGGAGTTTTGTTCCATCAAATTGCAAATTGCCCACATGGGGTGGAAACAGTTGGATATTGTACTTCCTTTACCCAGTCATTCACCACATGTGCGCAGCTCCAGACAGGGTGTGACCTGCTCTCTGCTGCTGAAGCAGATGCCAGGAAGCTGACAGCTACAGCCTGTTCCCTGATGGCATTTCCCACAGCTGGACAACACGTCTTTCCTTGAAGAGAAAGTCCAAAATAAAAGGACTTTTTAACAACTAAATAAACAGGAAAAGTGAGCATTTGTAGCAGCCAGTGGAAGGAAATGTGAGAATGCATAGCAGTCAGAGGTCATTGATCATAAGGTTCTGGAGTAGCAGAAATGGATGAAATCAAAAATAAAAAGAAGGGGTCGCCTTGCAAAGTAAAAGGGATATATATTGTTGTGGATCAGGAGGGGTAAAGAAAACAAATATGTAAAAATACAAAGAAATGTTAAGTATTAAATGGCTTTTGTTATAGTGAAAAGAACACTCAAGTAGTGACAGGTGCATTTGAACTGTACTAGAAATCAGAAAAGCTATCTTTTAATGGCTATACTGTCAATGAATTGTTTGAACTTCAGAGTTTCACAGGTAATATAAAATTATTTCTGTGTATTACCTTCCCTTTTTTCATTTAATCATATCACCATCAAATAAATAAGGGAATAATCCAAAAGACAAGGGAAAGATCATCAGATATCCTGGAGTTTGAGAATTTAAGAAAGAAAAGAAATCAAAATTTTCCAAAGATTTATGTGGAATCTGCTTGGGATAGAGTGAGATTCAGGGAGCCAGGAAAGAGATTGAAATAAGAAACAGGGAATGAACCAGTAGATCAGAGCTTAAAGATGTTACAGTAGTGATGATTCACTAGCTGAAAATAGGATATACTAGGGTCCTGCAAAATTCAAACTGTTCCCAGTCCCCAGTCTCTGCCCACCCCAGCCCAATCTATAGCAGATCAATATCCCAAAAAGTAGCTATGCCTCTACTACTCAAAACTGGTGATTTCCCATTGGCTAAGGAGCAACCATGGTTTTCTAGGGCCCCTGTGTTTTAGCCCCACCACTATCTCACCCTACCTTCAGCCAGATCAGTCCCTTCCCCATCTCTGAAACTATCTTTTCCTCTTTTTCTTCAGTCTATCCCCTGCACATAAAATATCCCCTCCTCCTCATCCATGTTGAAACGTTGCTCATTTTTCACAGGCCTGTTAAATGCCACCCATTTCATGAAACCTCTCCAATTCTCCTACCTAGAAAAAAATCTTGTTCCCTACTTTCCCATAACACTTCAAAGGTATGATAGCACCTTTTGCCCTGTAGTACAGTTACAGGTGCATAACTTCTTTCCTCTGTTTCCAAGCACTAAACAGGATCCCTGCAATATTCATCTCTGTCTTTATTCTTAGCTCCTAGGATAGTTTCAGAGGGTAGAATTGCCAGTTCTAGGAAATCAGTAAGTGTTTTCTGAATTATTTTGAATTAATTCCTTTGTGATTTCAATTTAATTGTTTAAAACAAGGTAATTTAAAAGATGAACATAAAAGAAGCATACAAAGATAAGAAGCTGAAAGATGGTGAGGGGTGGGGAGAAAAAAAAATACAATGATAAAACAGGAAAAATTAAGCAAAGGAGTAAGAAATAGGGAAAGTCAGTGGTAAAAAGAATCATGCAGAGGCGGAGCCAACATGGCGGCGTGAGTAGGACAGTGGGAATCTCCTGCCAAAAACATATATACTTTTGAAAATACAACAAACACAACTAGCCCTAAAAGAGAGACCAGAAGACGCAGGACAGTGGCCAGACTGCAGCTACACCAGCGAGAACCCAGCGACTGGTGAAAGGGGTAAGATACAAGCCCCGGGCCCGGCGGGAACCAAGCGCCCCTCCCCCCAGCTCCATGCGGGAGAAGAATAGGCAGAGCGGGAGGGAGACGGAGCCCAGGACTGCTGAACACCCAGCACCAGCCACCCCCACCAGAGCACAGACACAGTGCGTGGGCGGAGGGCCCTGGATACTGGGGGAACCGGGCAGTAAGACCTCTGAGCGGGTGCTGAAGCTGATGCCCCTGTGACAAAGAAAAGCGGGGGCTTTTTGAAAGTCTTAAAGGGACAGGGACTTAACAGCTTGACGGAAACAACCCAGGTCACAGTACAGCAGCTGGAAGTTACAGGGAAAACCGGGTGCACTAACCCCCTGGGAAACAGCTCTGAGACCCCTCATGGAGGAAAACAGTCAAGCAGCGCCCCCCCCCCATCCATTACCCCTCCGGGCGCTGCGAAAGCAGAGAAGCAGCCTGAGACAAACTCCACCCACAGAAAGGGAAATTTCTCCCTTCCGGGCAGGCAAGACACAAAGACCCACTCTACACGTAATTACCCAACACAAGCCACTAGGGGTCGCAGTTGTCCCAGAAAATAAAGGCAGGTAGCAAGTGAAAATTTTGGCCCTCCCAGCTGACAGTCAATAGCACCTGTCAACATGAAAAGGCAAAAAAATATGATCCAGACAAGATTAAGCCAGACAGCTTCGGCATCTGCTACATCTTCCCCTGAGAAGGAATCTGGGGAGATAGATTTAGCCAGTCTTCCTGAAAAAGAATTCAAAACAAAAGTCATAACCATGCTGATGGACTTGCAGAGAAATATGCAAGAACTAAGGAAGGAGAATTCAGAAATAAAACAAGCTCTGGAAGGACTTCAAAACAGAATGGATGAGATGCAAGAGACCATTAATGGACTAGAAAACAGAGAACAGGAACGCAGAGAAGCTGATGCAGAGAGGGATAAAAGGATCTCCAGGAATGAAAGAATTTTAAGAGAGCTGAGTGACCAAACGAAAAGGAACAATATACGAATTATAGGAATTCCAGAAGAAGTAGAGAGAGAAAAGGGGATAGAAAATGTCTTTGAAGAAATAATTGCTGAAAACTTCCCCAAACTAGGGGAAGAAATAGCCTCTCAGACCACAGAGGTACACAGAACTCCCATGACAAGGGATCCAAGGAGGGCAACACCAAGACACATAATAATTAAAATGGCAAAGATCAAAGACAAGGACAAAGTATTAAAGGCAGCCAGAGAGAAAAAAAAGGTTACCTACAAAGGAAAACCCAACAGTCTATCATCAGATTTCTCAACAGAAACCCTACAGGCCAGAAGAGAATGGCATGATATACTTAATGCAATGAAACAGAAGGGCCTCGAACCAAGACTACTGTATCCAGCACGAATATCATTTAAATATGAAGGAGGGATTAAACAATTCCCAGACAAGCAAAAGTTGAGGGAATTTCCCTCCCACAAACCACCTCTACAGGGCATCCTACAGGGACTGCTCTAGATGGGAGCACTCCTAAAAAGAGGACAGAACAAAACACCCAACATATGAAGAAGGGAGGAGGAGTAATAAGAAGGGAGAGAAATAAAGAATCATCAGACTGTGTTTATAAAAGCTCAACAAGCGAGTTAAGTTAGACAGTAAGATAGTAAAGAAGCTAACCCTAAACCTTTGGTAACCACAAACTTAAAGCCTGCAATGGCAATAAATTCATACCTTTCAATAATCACCCTAAAGGTAAATGGACTGAATGCACCAATCAAAAGACACAGAGTAATAGAATGGATAAAAAAGCAAGATCCATCCATATGCTGCTTACAAGAGACTCACCTCAAACCCAAAGATGTACACAGACTTAAAGTCAAGGGATGGAAAAAGATATTTCAAGCAAACAACAGAGAGAAGAAAGCAGGTGTTGCAATTCTGGTATCAGACAAAACAGACTTCAAAATAAAGAAAGTAACAAAAGACAAAGAAGGACATTACATAATGATAAAGGGCTCAGTCCATCAAGAGGATATAACCATTATAAATATATATGCACCCAATACAGGAGCACCAACATACCTGAAACAAATATTAACAGAACTAAAGGAGGAAATAGAATGCAATGCATTCATTCTAGGAGACTTCAACACACCACTCACTCCAAAGGACAGATCCACCAGACAGAAAATAAGTAAGGACACAGAGGCACTGAACAACACACTAGAACAGATGGATCTAATAGACATCTACAGAACTCTACATCCAAAAGCAACAGGATACACATTCTTCTCAAGTGCACATAGAACATTCTCCAGAATAGACCACATACTAGGACACAAAAAGAGCCTCAGTAAATTTCAAAAGATTGAAACCCTACCAACCAACTTTACAGACCACAAAGGCATAAAACTAAAAATAAACTGTTCAAAGAAAGCAAAAAGGCTCACAAACACATGGAGGCTAAACAACACGCTCCTAAATAATCAATGGATCAATGACCAAATCAAAATGGAGATCCAGCAATATATGGAAACAAATGACAACAACAACACTAAGCCCCAACTTCTGTGGGATGCAGCAAAAGCAGTCTTAAGGGGAAAGTATATAGCAATCCAAGCGTATTTAAAAAAGGAAGAACAATCCCAAATGAATGATCTAATGTCACAATTATCGAAATTGGAAAAAGAAGAACAAATGAGGCCTAAGGTCAGCAGAAGGAGGGACATAATAAAGATCATAGAAGAAATAAATAAAACTGAGAAGAATAAAACAATAGCAAAAATCAATGAAACCAAGAGCTGGTTCTTCGAGAAAATAAACAAAATAGATAAGCCTCTAGCCAGACTTATTAAGAGGAAAAGAGAGTCAACACAAATCAACAGTATGAGAAACGAGAAAGGAAAAATCACGACGGACCCCGCAGAAATACAAAGAATTATTAGAGACTACTATGAAAACCTATATGCCAACAAGCTGGGAAACCTAGGAGAAATGGACAACTTCCTAGAAAAATACAACCTTCCAAGACTGACCCAAAAAGAAACAGAAAATCTAAACAGACCAATTACCAGCAACAAAATTGAAGCGGTAATCAAAAAACTACCAAAGAACAAAACCCCCGGGCCAGATGGATTTACCTCAGAATTTTATCAGACATACAGGGAAGACATAATACCCATTCTCCTTAAAGTTTTCCAGGAAATAGAAGAGGAGGGGATTCTCCCAAACTCATTCTATGAAGCTAACATCACCCTAATACCAAAACCAGGCAAAGACACCACCAAAAAAGAAAACTACAGACCAATATCCCTGACGAACGTAGACGCAGAAATACTCAACAAAATTTTAGCAAACCGAATTCAAAACGACATCAAAACGATCGTACACCATGACCAAGTGGGATTCATCCCAGGGATGCAAGGATGGCACAACATTCGAAAGTCCATCAATATCATCCACCACATCAACAAAAAGAAAGACAAAAACCACATGACCATCTCCATAGATGCTGAAAAAGCATTTGACAAAGTTCAACATCCATTCATGATAAAAACTCTCAGCAAACTGGGAATAGAGGGCAAGTACCTCAACATAATAAAGGCCATCTATGAAAAACCCACAGCCAACATTATATTGAACAGCGAGAAGCTGAAAGCATTTCCTCTGAGATCGGGAACTAGACAGGGATGCCCACTCTCTCCACTGTTACTTAACATAGTACTGGAGGTCCTAGCCACGGCAATCAGACAAAACAAAAAAATACAAGGAATCCAGATTGGCAAAGAAGAAGTTAAACTGTCACTATTTGCAGATGACATGATACTGTACATAAAAAACCCTAAAGACTCCACCCCAGAACTACTAGAACTGATATCGGAATACAGCAAAGTTGCAGGATACAAAATCAACACACAGAAATCTGTGGCTTTCCTATACACCAACAATGAACCAACAGAAAAAGAAATCAGGAAAACAACTCCATTCACAATTGCATCAAAAAAAACAAAATACCTGGGAATAAACCTAACCAAAGAAGTGAAAGACTTATATTCTGAAAACTACAAGTCACTCTTAAAAGAAATTAAAGGGGACACTAACAGATGGAAACGCATCCCATGCTCATGGCTAGGAAGAATTAATATCGTCAAAATGGCCATCCTGCCCAAAGCAATATACAGATTTGATGCAATCCCTATGAAACTACCAGCAACATTCTTCAATGAACTGGAACAAATGATTCAGAAATTCATATGGAACCACCAAAGACCCCGAATAGCCAAAGCAATCCTGAGAAAGAAGAATAAAGTAGGGGGGATCTCACTCCCCAACTTCAAGCTCTATTATAAAGCCATAGTAATCAAGACAATTTGGTACTGGCACAAGAACAGAGCCACAGACCAATGGAACAGACTAGACAATCCAGACATTAACCCAGACATATATGGTCAATTAATATTTGATAAAGGAGCCATGGAGATTCAATGGCGAAATGACAGTCTCTTCAACAGATGGTGCTGGCAAAACTGGACAGCTACATGTAGGAGAATGAAACTGAACCATTGTCTAACCCCATATACAAAAGTAAACTCAAAATGGATCAAAGACCTGAATGTAAGTCACGAAACCATTAAACTCGATGGAAGAAAACATGGGCAAAAACCTCTTAGACATAAACATGAGTGACTTCTTGAACATATCTCCCCGGGCAAGGAAAACAACAGCAAAAATGAACAAGTGGGACTATATTAAACTGAAAAGCTTCTGTACAGCAAAAGACACCATCAATAGAACAAAAGTACTCTACAGTATGGGAGAATATATTTGAAAATGACACATCCGATAAAGGCTTGATGTCCAGAATATACAAAGAGCTCACACGCCTCAACAAACAAAAAAAAATAACCGAATTTAAAAATGGGCAAAGGAACTGAACAGACAGTTCTCCAAAAAAGAAATACAGATGGCCAACAGACACATGAAAAGATGCTCCACATCGCTAATTATCAGAGAAATGCAAATTAAAACTACAATGAGGTATCACCTCACACCAGTAAGGATGGCTGCCATCCAAAAGACAGAGAACAACAAATGTTGGCGAGGCTGTGGATAAAGGGGAACCCTCCTACACTGCTGGTGGGAATGTAAGTTAGTTCAACCATTGTGGAAAGCAGTATGAAGGTACATCAAAATGCTCAAAACAGACCTACCATTTGACCAAGGAATTGCACTCCTAGGAATTTACCCTAAGAATGCAGCAATCAAGTATGAGAAAGATCAGTCCACCCCTATGTTTATCGCAGCACTATTTACAATAGCCAAGAATTGGAAGCAACCTAAATGTCCATCTATAGATGAATGGATAAAGAAGGTGTGGTACATATACACAATGGAATACTACTCAGCCATAAGAAAAGGACAAATCCAACCATTTGCAGCAACATGGATGGAGCTGGAGGGTATTATGCTCAGTGAAACAAGCCAAGCAGAGAAAGAGAAATACCAAATGATTTCACTCATCTGTGGAATATAAGAACAAAGGAAAAACTGAAGGAACAAAACAGCACCAGAATCACAGAACTCAAGAATGGACTAACAGGTACCAAAGGGAAAGGGACTGGGGAGGATGGGTGGGTAGGGAGGGATAAGGGGGGGCAGAAAAAGAGGGGTATTAAGATTAGCATCCATAGCGGGGTGGGAGATAGGGGAGGGCTGTACAACACAGAGAAGACAAGTAGTGATTCTACAACATTTTGCTACGCTGATGGACAGTGACTGTAAAGGAGTATATAGGGGGGACCTGGTATAGGGGAGAGCCTAGTAAACAAAGTATTCGTCATGTAAGTGTAGATTAATGATAAAAAAAAAAAAAGCTGTTCCTGTGTGGTGACCTCCAATGAGTTCTACACAATGATATAAAGGGCATATAAAAGTGTAGGCAAAGGGTCTGTTTGTGTTTATACAGAGGATCAAAGCCTAATTTGACTACCCCGAAAATGAACTAAGATACGATATGAAAAAGAACTTCCAACATCAGCACTCTCGGGAAGACTCATGACAGAAATTGATCAGCAAAAAAAAACCCAACAAAGATCCATGCACTGCCACAGGTGTAGATGCACTCATCCCACCAGTTCCTGGACTTGCCATGGGAATGATGAAGGAGATATCTAAGCTGGCCTGTGCATACAGTAAAACAACAAATTTGGACTGGATCTATACTGTTGTAACTCAACCAAGAATTAAGAGAAGTGCAAATTGTAGCACTCCAAAATCTTACAACCACAGACTATTTACTGTTAAAAGAACATATGGGATGTGAACAGTCCCCAGGAATGGGTTGTTCTAATTTATCTGAATTCTCTCAGACTGTTCAAGTTCAGTTGGACAATATCCACCATATCATAGATAAGCTTTCACAAATGCCTAAGGTGCCTAACTGGTTTTCTTGGTTTCAATGGAGATGGCTGGTAATTACAGGTATGCTTTGGTTATGTAACTATATTCCTATTATGTTAATGTGTGTGCACAATTTAATTAGTAGTTTAAAACCTATCCATGCTGAAGTTACTCTACAAGAAGATATGTCAAAGAAATCATCAATCTTCCCAGGTTTTCTTCTGCCTGCTACTTCTATAGCTTTTCTTCTTCCTACCTAATCACAACCTTTAAATAGAACTCATGCCACATGTCAAATTTACTGAGTATCATAATTCTTCCAAGTGGTAAAGACACCTCAAGACAAATGCTGGGCATAGAAGCCACAGGGCATAAATATGCAAAGAAGTAAAAAGCTAACCTTTTCAAACAATAAGGCTTCTCTCTCACTTACCAACTTTACATTTCCCTGTATGGCCCCAGAAGATGACTGGTTAGCCAGAGACGGGTAAGATTCCTCAAGGGAAGAACAACCTAAGACAGGCACAGTCGCAGGGGGCCATCTGGTGAGAAAATGGGGAGCAGCAGAGGTGAGGCTTAGAACCTCCCCCCTCATGTTCTGAGAGAAATCTTCTGCATACATGGATGTTTATTGCCCTTGTCTAGCTCGGATTAACACATAGTCTACAGGCACACACCCGATCATCTACATTTGCTCTCTTACAACACTAAACTCTGTTTTCTACCTTTATCTCGTATCTACCTACCACTTCAGCATTTTATTAAAAATAATAATAATAGAGAAATGTGGTATCCACATATAAATCAAGTTTAAAAATCAAATGAATATTCATATTTGAACTGTTTATAGTTCATAATGCATGAACAAAACCGAAAGCTTCTGTGATGACTGCCCTTGCACTGTTCACCATGTAACTTATTCACTATGTAAGAATTTGTACTCCATGTAAGAATTTGTTCGTTATGCATCAGAAGATTGGAGACTGACGAAAATTAGGCTTGGAAATTAGGCTTGGGGTGGATTAATGATTGTGCATTGAGTATTGACCCCCCTATACAGAAATTTATTGTTGTTAACAACCATTTGATCAATAAATATGAGAGATGCCCTCACAAAAAAAATATATATATATATATATATATATATATATATATATATATATATATATATATATAAACACACTTCCAATTGTAAAATAAATAAGTAACCGGGATGTAATGTATAGCATAAGGAATATAGTCAAAATAGTGTAACAACTTGGTATGGTGATAGCTGGTACCTAGAATCATCATGTATATAAATGTTGAATCACTGTGTTGTACACCTGAAACTAATGTAATGTAATACTGTGTGTCAACTACCCTTCAATTAAAAAAAAAAAAAGAATAATGCAGAAGAGATAGAGAATAGAAAAAAGAATGAAACTTCCCTCAAGTTCTGGACACAGTAACATGTCCAGATGGAAAATATAGAAAAGGAATAAAAACTAGCTTACATCTTCAGAATTCCTAAGAGCCCCAGCTAACACCCAGAGAAAGGCTTCAGAAGGAAATGCTAACCTCACAAACACAGGACCTGAGTTTTCCTTCTCAGAAAATACTTAACAGAAAGCCTCATGTGCCATAGAGAATGACAGGTCCTTAATTTGAAGCCAAGGTTTCACCCATTCTTTCCACTTCTTTTCCAATGAGATATTTCTAAAGTCTTCCTCCCTTCCTTACCTTTGCACTTCTCAGCTCTTCTTGTTCCGGGCTCACAGTGATACACGTCGCTTTCTGTTTCTGAGTCTGTCCCCCACACCAGGTTGTGAGCTCTTGGGGAGAAGAAATTGTGACATTTGCTCTGCACCCTGGACAATGTTGGAAACATAACTAAGTTGAAGAAGTGTTTTTCATTGAATTTTTAAAAATGGATGTACAGATAACACAGATATCAAGGTTCTCTGAGTAGTTTAGGAAGACTGGGATCCAACTGAATGAATTTAGAAAATTTGACCTCAGCTGTCACTTCAGGTTTTTTTCTCCTCAGTCATTTATTATAGTAACTGATTAAATGGCCAGTGTAGGAGGAGAAAACATGCAATTCCTGCTTCTTTGGTGAACACAGCCTAAATGGCCTACTTCTGTTTGCTTAGTCCACATGCGACTTGTCTTCCACAACCAAGACCCAGTACCAATACCAACTCTGGAATGGATGTTTACTGCTAAACTAATCTGAATCAAGGGCAAAACCTAAATATTCCATATGCATGGAATTTATTTATACTCCTGTGTGCCTCCTGGGCAATGCCTGACTCTCCCACATCATGGTTCTTATCCCTGAATACTTAATACCTGCTCTTTCCCTGTCTAAAGACCAAAGTCATTTCCCTGCAGAACATTTTTAACCCGGTCCTTGACTCAACTATGTTCTCAATTCCTTCTCTGGGTGCCCTCCTCTCCTCCACAACTAAACCACAGCTTGAAATCTCAGTGGTGGTTTCAAACTGTGATTTAGTTTCCAAAAAATGTCTTAGTTGGCAAAACACAACAATCTGATTGAATCTGTTTTTGCTCATCCTTCTCACTCACCTGTTTTTTAGCAGGTCTGAAATAGCAACATCTTTAGAAAAATCACATGGCATATGGAGCTATTTGAAATTCCCCCAGAGTAGAAAAGAAATAGCCTCTTAGCAATCATAAGGTAGTGAAAAGTGGTATCAAATAGACCAGAGAAAGCCAGTATGACTTCATTCTGTGCTGGGAACGGTCACACAGAGTAAGACTGATTTTTCACAGAGCAACATAGGAGCCAACTAATGAGTCACCTAGGGGATGGGATACTTCATGAATAAATATGCTTTATCAGGTTATTTTTTACCTCAGGACTTGACGTGAAGATTCCTAAGATTCGTGAAAATATCTTTTAATTACTTTTTAATGAAAATCATCTTTATTGTACTCACATATACATACACATGAGACAGGCACAAACATACACAACTAGATATTTATTTTCTAGATACATGCATTTGGGCAAGTTGGAAAAAGAAATACAAGTATATGTGGGGGTTTAGGAAAAACAAACAATCCAAGAAAATGAGCCACCAAAAATATAAGGACCAGTTATCCTGAATCCACTTGCCGATCTAAGGATTTTCATCAATATTCTTACCTCTAAATGCCTATTGCTCTGCCAAGTAAATATTTAAGAGATTTTTATAAGTTGGGGTGTATTTTCTGTTTCATTTGTGGCATTTGCAATGTCTAACTACCCTTGACAAAATATTTTTCTTCAAATGTTCATAGACCATTGTAAAGATGAGAGCGAAAACGGTGAAAGGATCGTGGAGTTCAGATCACTTCTAAAAACACTCATTGAGATTCTAATATATTAAGTTCTATTATTGGCGATAATTATACAAGAGAAGAGGAGGGGGAGGAAGAGGAGACACAGACACAGGATCTCCCTTAAAAAATTCAGTCTATGAATAAGAGAAACATGTGAAATATTTTAAATAGAGTGATAAGTGTAGTATTAAAAAGTCCATACAGAAGGTAAGTATGAAATATGACTGGAATGTATGAAAGGGCTTCATCAAAGAGGCAATAGCCAGGTGACAACTTGGCTTTAAGTGTTGAAGATGTAGAGATATAAAAATCATAGCATAGCACGTGCAGAAGCTTGCCAGTTTGTATATGGAAGACCATGGTTTGTGAAGAGCTGAGGATTCTTGCAAATAACTGTGGGCACCTTGGGTAATGAGAGAAGGTATGACCAAAAATCACAGATCATTTGTTTTCAACAGCACAAAGGCTGGAGTCAGTAGGGGGACTGGTCATTGGCAATACAAAGCAATGTCGGATTGTAATTCCCCTTGTGTTTTTATTAGAAAATCCTGAATTTTTATTAGCTGTGAGGGATTGTGAATGGGAAACCCAATATCCTTTACTTAATATGAATCTTCAAGCAATGTGATTCTTCCTCATTATTTGTCCCTAAACTCCTCTTACTTTTTACTTTTTCTGTCTAAATCTAAATACTGGCAAAACTGTTGGGAAAAAAAAACAGGAGCATAAGCGTATCCTTTGCTCCATGTCATGCTCCTTAGACTGGAACTCGATGGATAACTTATCCCCGAAGCTTCAAATTCATCTATTGGGTTTCCATATAATTTGGTTTTTAATTTTTTTTGTTATAATAATCTGATAGACACTAGACACTTTGCAACTTTGGGGGCTTCCCAGGTGTAATCTGAAGCCAATCCCCAGTGGAAGGACAGGGAACGACCAAAAAAGAGAGGTAGTAGTGCCACTCCAGATTAGTAAATGGCAGATTCAATAAGCAACAGAATTTACAAGGTTTGTCTACGGTGGCCACAAGACAAGTGATCTCCACACCCACCCTCCAAATCTTGTAAGTTTATTATATAGAGGACTTACCGGGGTTCCATTAAATATGCCATCCAGATAGTCTTCACACATTACAGTCTCAAGGCTGTATCCTTGAGGTAGCTTTTGGGAGCCGGGAAGGCAAGCTAGTCACCACCTAATAATACAATGCTTTATTACACAATTCAGTAACAAAATAATTCATATCCCACCATGTCTTAAAAGCACATTAGAAGCCCACTTTTCTCTTATTTTCTTATTTCGGCATGATGGGTGTGTACTCATATATTAGTCAGGGTTAACCAGCTAAGCAGAGCCAGTAGGAGGTGATAGGCAGATAGATAGATAGATATATAAATATCGATATATTTATTACAAAGAGTTGGCTTGTGTGATTTGTCTTAGTATCTGGGTTTTGTTTTGGCTTTTTTTAGTGGTTACTGCAAGGTTTACAATACATTTTTAATTGATTACAGTATAACGTCAAATAATTTTACACTACTTCACATATAGTAGAAGAAACTTTCATTTCCTGTCTTGTCCTTTCTGTAGTGTCATATAATGTATTTCTACATTGTTATTGTCCCCATGACACAATGTTACTATTTTCTCTTAAACAGTATTTTAAAGAGATTTAAAATTGGGGGTTAAGTCAGATATTTACATACATATTTACATTTATATGACTATTCATTTCTTTATGTACATTCAGATTTCCATCTCATCATTTTTCTTTTGCCTGAAGTACTTTAACACTGCTTATAGTGTGGGTCTGCATCAGATGAAATCTCTAAGCTTTTGTTGATCTAAAAATGTTTATTTCATCTTCAATTGTGAGACATAATTTTTACTGAACAGAGAGTTCCAGATGACAGTTGACTGTGAGTTTGGGATGGAGAGTATATTTATTTGGTTTTTTTGAAACTTGAACAGTATTTCTCCATTGTCTTCTCGATTGCTTAGTTTCTGATGAGAGGACATATGCTCTCATTCCATATACATTGAATCCTTTTTATCTAGCTGTCTTTAAATTTTTATCCTCATCACTGGTTTTTAGCAATTTAATTGTTATATGCCTTAGTGGGCTCTTAACATCCTTTTCTGATCTTTCATTTCTGAATCTGTTTCTATTGATTTACTTTTCTTCAGGGGTCATGTTTTTCTGTTTTGCATGCCTAATCATTGTGTTTTACATTGTTGAGTATTGCATTTTGTTGTATTACTTTAAATAGTGTTGGATTTTGTCCTAGAATTTACACTATCATAATCTACTCTGCTCCTTAAAGATCTATTATAAGGTTTGGTGAGACATTCTCCAAAGAATGATTGTAAATCATAAACAAGGAAAAAGGAAAATCGTATCTTACTTGGCTGATTCAGTCCAACTTAGAACTATCATTTTGCAGGAAAAATAGAAAACTGAAGTGACTTTTGGGGTAGATTACTTAGATTACCTAGGAGAAGAACTTCTTTTCTGTTTAGTACTTTCTTTAAATATATAGTTGATTCCATTTCCTTAAACACTCAAGAGTTTTCTGTAAGTTAAAGAAAAAAACAGGTCTTTTTTTCTTGTTTTAGAATTGTATTCTACAAAGTCCCCCTCAAAATACATTTCAGCCATAGTTGCTAACAAAACAAGCGATAAAAACTCCCCAAGCTTCAAGAGTTGCCTGTTGGTCATATAACCACCTTTCCCTTCCAGAAAAGTCAGTCCCTAAAATACTGAATTCAGGTAGCTATTCACAGTGTTTTTAAAATCATATCAAGAAAATATCTTTATATGCCATATAATTAGCTCTTTATGTAGCAAACTTATTATTTAATTTCTATTATGTATATATAAAAAACAACTGGTCAAAGTTCCATTTAAAGGTTTCTTGAGTCACTCTTTAACCTTTAACTTTCCATCCAAGTAATCAACATTTTTAACTGTTTTCATCTCTTCAATTATTGTATTATTTCTAAACCATGCTTTTAAAAAATGCAATGTAACAGTTTATGAAAACAAAACCTAGGGCTGAATAAAAAATTATTTCCCCTTGGTTCTTGGAAGTGACTTACCATTAAGACATCACTGTATCATACAAGCACTCTTATACAAACTCATTTCCATATAAGAATAAGGAGAACTATTTTAATAGCAGTGCCATTGGCTGTTAGGCAAATATCCCCTCTGGAATACCTATAAACCTATTACCTCTCATAATTCTTCCTGCTCAGGATGACTTTTTCAGATCCCTAGTTCCTCCTCTGGGTGAAATGTTGTCTATCAGGAAATTACATTGACTTAGAAAGGCTCCTGTATTGTTAAGAGAAGACTATTTTCCTGCTGGCCAGGTCAACCTCGGTGACCTACAGGATTATGAATTCCCTGTCAGATTATTCTAGCATCCCAGGCACTACCTTGTCCTCCTTCCCATCATAACAATGTGACTCTAAGGAAAGTTATACCTTCAGGGCTGATGGTTTTATGTATACTTGGCCTAGTAATGTTGAATTATGAAAATGTTTGTTCCTTAACTGTTTTCTATACTTCAAAAGTATGTTTTAAATCATCCCCAAATAAGGCTATGAAAACTTAACTCAGACTAAACTAAAGAGAAGAGAAATATTCCCTTCATCTTGGACAGATTTTTTTTCTTACTCATTAGATACCTGGATTGACAAAAAAGAAAGTAAGGGGGTGGAGAGGACCAATGTAATATGGCATAAGGAGAATTGGATTGAGGGTCCTAGCTCTGTTTCCTGTGTTCTCTGTAACCATGTGGAAGTCACTTCATCTATCTGCACCTACTTCTCTTATTTAAATTACAGGAAAGAGTGGAGAATTAGATACTACATAACCATTGATAGTGTCTTCCAGGTTTAATATTCTGTATTGTACATAAATACATTGAGGTATCTGATGAAACAGAGGAAAAAAACAGGGGAATTTTTTTAAACCATCAGAAAAGGTGTGGCACATAACTGTTGATACTTACTACTATGTGCCAGCCCTGGAAACTTAGCAATGAAACAAGCAGATATATCTCTGCCCTCGTTGAGTCTAATGGTAGATAGGAGGATAGACATTAAAAATATAAACTGTCATACACACCATTAATAAGTGAGTGAACTGATTGATTGTACAAGTTATGAATACTTTTAATGGGGCTACCCAATCTAATCTTGGCATTAGAAAAGCTTTCCCTGGGAAAGTCATTTAAACTGAGACCTGACTCAAGGAGATTTTTAGACAATGAAGCATTTTTAAACAAGAAAAGTGGAGGAAAAGGAAAGAGAAAAATTATGATGAACCCTCAGAAAGTTGAAAAAGAGAGGAAAATAATATAAGGGGTATCCAAGATTTTCATAGTATCTACTTCAGTATTGGAAACCTCAAAACTTAGACAAATGTCAAATTTATCCTGAGCACAAATTACTACACAAGTTTCTATTCTGGTAGGTAAAGTAGTTCTGGTTATAAATAGTAGTACAATCTACTGAGACCACATTGTATCATGTCTTCACTCTAGGTTTTTATCTACTTGGTAATGAACTACACAGAAAACAAATTCCTTCTGTGTTGTGATGAGACAAGAAACTGGCTACCAGGAAAGAGACAGTGTGCAGATATCTGCTTAGAATAATAGAGACTGCATAGACACTCCCTTGCAGTCACAAATGGTTCGTGTCAACCATATATAGTCATAGACAATAACTGTCTAGAAAAAAATATCTCCAAGATCTGTCTGACAACAGTAAGCTTAACTACTGGTTTACCTTCTTCCAGCCTGTGGTTAGAGCTGCCCTCTCCTGCTCTTCTGGTTTGAGGGTCCCAGGAGACTGTGGGTCACCAAGCCTCCCCTTTGTTTCAAGATGTCTTCAAAAAGAACAAGTATATTGATTAGACACTTGAGACTTATACAAAACATTATGCCCTTAGGAACTTGCATTGCACTCTACATTTACCTACAGATAAACAATCAGCCAAAAATAAGTATCAAACCAGAGGAAAACTGAGATTCTAGAGTCTATAATTAAAGTTAGATACTTGTGTCAATGGAAGCAATTGCAGTTTGTGGCAAAGAGTAATGATTGGTGTGATTATCCTAACCTTCATTAGTTAACAGAACAATTGAGATGTGTAGTATGTGACCTTTCAAGAGATTCTCTGAAAGAGGATGTCAGGTATAAAGATGGTCTCTTTTTATATCATTCATTGCATGATAAATCCATAGACAGAAATATGACTCTTGATCTTAGGAAAAATCACTCAATAATACCAGTGAAGCCATGAACTGGCTCCAGAAGTGATGGGCAGATTCATCACCTGAGTACTACATTGGGACAGTTGGTAACAGAGTTGATTCATAAACCATCTGAAGAGCAATTGACCCTGAGATCCAAATAATGTGAGCCTAGAAACCAAGTGAATGAATGAATGAATGAATGAATAAGCTCTTTTTACCTATTGTACAGATCACCCATACCTTCCTATTTCTCTTAAAAAGATGCTCTCAGCTGCTCATTAGACCCTGTTAGAGAGAGGCAGAGTAGTATAGTGGTTCAGAACATAGACTCCAGAGTTAACCCTCCTAGTTTAAACCCTGACTCCATCACTAGTTGCAAAACCTTAAACACGTTACTTTAAGCTCTCTATGCCTCTATTCCTCTTTAAAGGAATCTTTAAAGGAGAAAAGATACTAGTGTCTTTAAAGAAGTATTTTTAAAGTAGAGAAGATACTAGTATCTACTTAGTAAAATTGTTATGAGTCTTAAGTGAGTTAATATTGGTAAAGTGCTTAGAAAAGTATACAGCACATACAGTAAGTTCTAGAAAAGTATTCATTGAATAAATGACAATAATAAATCTAAAAATACAATTTCTTTGATTTTATTTTGTAGCTTTCTCATTTGTCTCTGTCACTTCAATTAGTTCACCATCATAATAATCAGCACTATTATTGTTCTTATAGGAGTACGATCTTAGCCAAGCTAATTGGCTATATTCTAGTAGTCTAATCTACATCTGTGAGAAGAAAATATCATTACATGGAGATGATAGGATCTCAAGCCTAATTTCAGGCTTTTCCAAAGAATCCCTCATAATAGACAAAGGAATTCAGAGAATGAAACAAAACAATTAAAGTAATGAAACTGGTTTTATGTTAATAATCTATGTGGGCATTATGTTGATTATAACTCAGTTTTTTTAAATAGTCTAGGCAAAAGAGAACTGACCTTCAAATAACTACCAAGAAAATTTAATACATATTCTAATAATACTGTCATTGTTCAGAAAATGGGAGGCCCTCACAGACTTACGAAACACTGTAGAACTGGAGAAATAAATATTGATTATGTTAGAGACATAACATTGTATTTACCAAAAAAATATTTCTAGCAAGTATGACTCTAGGTCCACAAATTCGAGGATACAAGAAATAGTGTGTTGCCTTATTTTCTTTTTTAAAAATCATCTTAAATCTTTCAGCCACATTCTGCCAGGCTGGTAGAGAGAGGCCATTCCATCCATTATTTGGGTTTCCACATTCCCAGGTTGTGCCATGGTCCTAGGATCTTTCATCCTGAGCAGTAGATGACTGAGTGAGCTTCTCAGTAGTCTGTCCAGACTGCTAAGAAGCCTGTCATCCAATGGATTAGCCCTTCCAGTCCAGCATCTCTCCTCTTCTGTGCACATATTGAGTGCTGAGTCTTAGGGAAGGTGGGGACTCCCTGTGCCCAAGTTTCTAAAACACAAGTCCCGGTGACTTTTATATCCATCCCACTCCACCATCTTTTCTTTATCTCTCTCAGTTTGTCTTTTATTCTCTCTTTCTTACCCCTCGAGGACTTAAGTATACTCAGTGGAGGTAAGAGTCCATCAAAATTTGTATTTATATCCTACAAAAGAAAATATCTGAAGCAAGGAAGTTCTAAAGGGCTCAGCTGTGTATTTGAGTTGGAGAAGCAGAAATAAATACAAGGCAAAATACAAATTAATAATTCCAAAACTTATCCTGACACACATCAAAAACCCAGATTAATGGCTTTTCTTATGTGAAAGACTTGGCTCTGAATAACTTTGACTATTTCAAAAAATGTAATTTAGTTTTCAGTCACTTCCTTTTACAGATATCCAAAGGACTCTGCCAACCCTGAGATTAAAACTGGTCTTAAATTACAAAAAATAATGTTGATTAAAGTAAAAAATAATAATAATAACAGCAATGTTGATTTAGAAACATGAAAACACTTTTTATTCTACAAGTGCTACAGTGACTCTCTTAGTCATGTCAAGCTGCTATAGGAAATACTGTAGCCTGGGTGGCTTAAACATCTATTTCTCAGAGTTCTGGAGGCTAGAAGGCCAAGGTCAACACACTAGCAGATTCAGTGTCTGGTGAAAGCCTGCTTCCTCATTCACAGGTGGCCAACTTCTCACTGTGTCCTCACATGGTAGAAAGAATAAGAAAGCTCTCTTGGGTCTCCTTTATAAGGGCTCCACTCCCATTCATGAGGGTTCTACCTGCATGAACTGACCACCTCCCAAAGACTCCCCTCCTAATATCATCACACTGAAGGTTAGGGCTTCAACATATGGATTTGGGGGCCACAAATACTCAGTCCTTAACAGTGACAATCACAAGTCAGGAAATAATAGCTCATGTTTACCAAGTACTTACTAGAGGCCACTTAGCTCAATCCCCACAACTTTATGAGACAAATCTTATACCATTCCCATTATAGGTGAGGGACCTGAGTCACAAAGAAATTAAGCAGTTTGCCTAATGTCACCCATCTGGTGAGGATCTAGATGGCAAGTCTGTTCTGTCAACACCACCTAGTGGTGCTGCTGCAGTTCAAGTAGCAGGATGTGAAACCAAATTGAACATCAATGCCAGGCAACCAGCATGACTTTTTTGTAATGTTATACTGAGAATTTAATAAAACAACCAAAAGAGATAGAACCTTTCTCCAAGCACAGATGCTCACTACTTCACAAAGTGCTCCATTCCATGTTTGCTCTAAATGTTAGGAAAACCTTCCTTGTGATGAGGTATAATCTACCTCTGTGGGGAAACTGCCTGTACACTGGCTTGGGTCTACTCTCTGAAGGTGCACAGAGGAAGCATGTTCTCACATCCTTAAATTCAGTTTTCACATCAAAAAGCAGCCCCTCAAATCCTTAAATGCAGTTTTCACATCACCCTTGAGTCTTCTTTTCATCCTTGGGTTCCTTTCATTCAACAAAGTTGGAATCCCCTGAGGCAACTGGATGCAGAGATTCAGTACATGTGTTGGGGAAACCTCCACTTACTAGCTGGAAAATTTGAACACCCTCCCTAAACCCTCTAGGCCTCAGATGCCTCACCTGCAAAGCAAAGATAGTAAATCCTACATCATAAGACTGTTGCATTAATTTAGATAGCACATGCAAAGCAGTCAACACCTGCCTGGAAATTAGTAAATGCTTAATAACTGTTTCTTGCTTTCATTATACTATTACTCTTAGCACCCCAAGTTTAGTACTGCAGACTCTCCCTGCTCAAAGGGAGATCTATGTACAGATCATATGATGCTGTGGTATAGAAAGCAGCCTAACCTAGCTGCACCATATGAGAATACAATGAGACATTAGCTGTTCATAACCCAGAAGAGGGTTCTCACCAGAACTCGACTATGCTGGCACCCTGATCTTGAACCCCAGTCACCAGAATGGTGAGAAATAAAGCTCCGTTGTCTAAAAGCCACGTAGTCTGTGGTACTTTGTTACAGTGGCCTGAATTAAGACATTCTGGTTTTTAATAGGACATTGCAAAAACTAGCTAGTTCCTTAATAGAACCACAGTGGTAGTTGATTTTGATGGAGTGTGTCTGCCACCTACTGTAATTTTTGTGAATGACCAGCCAACAAGGTATTTTATATAAGAAAAACTTAGAATAAACCACAAACATTATTTTACAAAGAACTAAGTGCTGAATATCACAAGGGTTTAAGAAGACCCAAGAATTATACCCCTTTTCTACCTTGTGACCAATAAGGACAGAGATAACAAATAAGGTGGTCAAAGGTCAAATACCAGTGTTGCTATTGATAAAGCAAGATGTCCAGGCATCTTGGATAGAGGTATGTACCCGATGGTAAACCCCACCCAGGTACAAACAGTGCTGAACCACCACAGACCTTCCCAAGTGGAAGTCTATCCTTATAAAATTTAGTGTCTGGAGTAACAGAGAATAATGAATGAGGGCAGGAAGGAGAGAGAGGCATATTCACTTTCTTCCTCCAAGCTCACCCATCAGATATGCATGACATCCCCCACCTTCACAGTGTTGGGTGAACTTATGTCCATCCACATGGAAGGAAGTGTCAGGAGGGAAGAAAGAGTGACTCTCCTACCTCTTGTCTTACCACACCTCTGCCCAAAAAAGGTCAGGAAATTATACACCATTGAGAATGAATAAGTTACATAAACAATAATAACAAAGACAAAGAACTGAATAAAGTAAATTGTTTATATTTTTCACCAGTTCAGACAACCAATAGGTAATAGAATGTGAAACCTCATTGTTGTGAGAATTGATTAGCTAACACATATAAAGCACTTAGCACAGTCTGTTTCCACCCCGGCCCCCTTATGAAGTGAATCTTTTAAAGTAGAATGAACCATGATTCTTCCCAACTCAAAACTTTTCTTTGGCTTCTGATCCTGCTCAGAATAAAACCAAGACTATAAAATGATCTACAAGGCCTCTCAGGATCTTGCCACCACATCTCCTGTTGCTCTCCCCCATCCCCCCACTCCTTGCCAACCTCCAGCACACCAGGCAGCCTCCCTCCTCAGAGCCTTTGCACGTGCTCTTCCCTCTGTGTGGTGTGCTCTTCTCCAAGATTGCTTCATCTCCAGCCTCTCCTCAGATGCCATCTCAGTGGGTCTTGCCTGTTTACAGCCCCAAGCACCGCCACTTCAACCTGCTCAGCACTCTTTATGCCCCATCCTTACTTCACTTTTCTTTTTAGCACTTAGTGCCACCTAACACTGTAGATACTTTTTTTATGGGGATCTTTTTTGTCTGTATTCCCCATCATATGTGTGTGTGACACACAGACACACATATACACACACACACACACACACACACTTTTGAATAAAACTCCAGGAGAGCAGAGATTGGTTTATTTTGTTCATAGCTCCATCCCCAACTCTAGAACACATAGCACATAGTAAGTGATCAATAAAAGTTTGTGGAAGGATTGACAGAATAAATGAACACATTTTGCCCAGTTTTCTAAAAGTGTGGTCTATAGACTGTTTCTGTCTGGTGTGCTTATGGAAAGAATGCAGATCTGAAGCCCACCCTAGACCTCTGAATTAAAATATCTCAGGTTGGGCCAGGAAATTTTCAACTATGTGAAAGCACACAACAGTTTAAGAACTACTGATCCAGCTCAACCCAGTCATTTTACAGGAAGGGTATGATGGCCAAGGCTACAGAGCTAGTTTGCAGAAAACAAGGGCTACAACTACCATTCTGTGTTCTTCCCACTGCAGTTTATTTTCATTTATATGATATAAAATGGCGTTAAGTCTCAGGAAGAACTTGGAAGATGACACTAGTATTTGGGCCCCTACAGGGAAGCCATGTAGCACTAATACATTTTCTGACAAAGATTGCATGGGGCAGAGGGGGGCAGTGGAGAGGTAACCAAAAAATATGAGTAGTTCTAAAGATTATATATGACTTTCAGGAAAATGTAAGTTTTAGTAATGTAATTTTATTTTATTATTTTGACCCAAATTTCCACTGCTGTATTTCCAGACTGTACTAAAGAGTAATACTTCATTTAAGTGATTTTTATTAAGCTCACGAGGTGCTCTGTTCTAGAGCAGCAGTAACAAAAGAGACAAAGTCCCTGCCCTCATGGGGCAGACACCAGGGAAACAGTCAATAAACAAAAAAGTACATATGCAATTCAGTGAGCTATTAGTGCTATGAAATAAAAAATAAAACAAGTTACTGAGATGGAAGACAACAGCAGGAACAAGATAGGAAGGGAGGAGAAGTGCTGTTATATATCGGGGGTTCAGTAGGGCCCCTCTGAGGGGATGGCCTTGAAAAAGAAATCTGGGTGGAGGAAGGAAGGAAGCCAAGCAAGGCCAAGGGCCCTGAGTCGGAAGCAAGCTCTGCAGTTCTTAGGGCAGGTCCCAGCAGCCAGCTGAGATAAAGGTTGATCTTCAGGCGATTCATTAAGAAAATGCTCCCCAAATGTTGGCAGCATTATTTACCCAATACATGGAAACAACCTAAGTGTCCATCAACAGATGAACAAATGAAGAAAATGTGGCATACATATACAATACAATATTATGCAGCCATAAAATATAAGAAAATCTTGCCATTTGCAGCAACATGGATGGACCTTGAGGCATTACTAAGTGATATAAGTCAAATAATATATGATCTCACTTATATATGGAATCTAAAAAAGCTGAACTCATAGATAGAAAAGATGGGTGGTTGCCAGAGGCAGGGGGTGACAGGTGAGAAAATGGGCAAGAGTGGTCAAAAGGTACAAATTTTCAGTTATAAGATACCATATTATATATTTGAAAGTTTCTAAGAGAGTAGATCTTAAAAATTCTCATCACAAGAAAAAATATTGCAACTATGTGTGGTGGTGGATTGTTAACTAGACATTATGGTGATCATTTCACAATATATATGAATACTGAATGTTGTACACTTGAAATTTTTTATTTATTATGTTACATGTAAAATGAATACAATGTTGCATGTCAATTTTATCACTATTGAAAAAGTAAATTTTTTTAAATGGCTCATGGGAGCAATATTTCCTGAGTTCTTGCCCCAAAAAAGAGAAAGGAGGGAAGGAAAGGAGAGAGGAGGGGAGGGGAGAGAGGGAGGGAGGGAGGAAGGGAGGAAGGCAGGGAGGGAAGGAAGGAAGGCAGGGAGGGAAGGCAGGAAGGCAGGAAGGCAGGAAGGCAGGAAGGCAGGAAGGCAGGAAGGAAGGAAGGAAGGAAGGAAGGAAGGAAGGAAGGAAGGAAGGAAGGGAGGAAGGGAGGGAGGGAGGGAGGGAGGGAGGGAAAGAGAGAAAGAAAGAAAATGCTCCCAAGAGGAACTACTTAAGGGCACTGGGGAAGCAGGACAGGGAAAGAAGAAAGCCAAGAAAGTGTGCAGTCTTACACAAAGTCCAGGCCTCAGACAGATCCTGCAGGAGACCTCTGGAATGTAAATTATTACTCAGAGTTTAGAGTTTATCCCAAGTGGAGTCAAAGCAGCTGGGGTTTCATGCTTGTGCAGCAGCTAAGGACTGAGAGGACTCGTGCAGAAGGAATGTAAACTCCAGTCACTCCTTTTGTCTGCCTGAGCAAAGCAGCTGTAATACTGATTTCATTTCCTTTGGCAATACACCCAGAAGTTACCCTAAGTGAAATAAGCCAGATACAGAAAGGCAAATACTGTAGAATCTCACCTGTCTGTGGAATCTAAAAAAGCTGGACTCACCAGAAAATAGATTGGTAGTTGCTGGGGCTTGGGGTCTAGGAGAAATGGGAAGATGTTGGTCAAAGGGTACAAACTTTCACTTAGAAGAATAAGTTCTGGGGATGTAACATTTAGTATTAGTTAACAGCACTGTATTGTATACCTGAAATTTACTAAGAAGGTGGATCTTAAGTGTACTCACCTCAAAAAGAAAAAAAGCTAACTATGTGAGATGATGGATATGTTAACTTAAAGGGTGTTCAGTAACTGAAAAGCCAGAAAGTGAGGTAATAGTTGGAAATAGGATTGTGATACTGATTTCCAGTATTCCAGAACACCGTTCTATTTTTTTTATGTCGTTAACATACAATCACTTGAAAAAAATTATGGTTACTAGACTCCCCCTATTATCAAGTCCCCCAAACATACCCCATTACAGTCACTGTCCATCAGTGTAGTAAGATGCTATAGAATCACTACTTGTCTTCTCTGTATATACTGCCTTCCTTGTGCCCACCACCACCACTACATTATGTGTGATAATCGTAATGCCCATTTTTCCCCCTTATCCCTCCTGTCCCATCCATCCTCCCAAGTTCCTTTCTTTTTGGTAACTATTACTCCATTCTTGGCTTCTGTGAATCTGCTGCTGTTTCGTTCCTTCAGTTTTTGCTTTGTTCTTACGCTCCACAGATGAGTGAAATCATTTGATACTTGTCTTTCTCCACCTGCCTTTTTTCACTGAGCATAATACCCTCTATCTCCATCCATGTTGTTGCAAATGGTAGGATTTGTTTTATTCCTATGGCTGAACAATATTCCATTGTGTATATGTACCACATCTTCTTTATCCATTCATCTACTGATGGACACTTAGGTTGCTTCAATTTCTTGGCTATTGTAAATAGTGCTGAGATAAACATAGGGGTGCTTATGTCTTTTTCAAACTTGAGTGCTGCATTCTTAGGGTAAATTCCTAGGAGTGGAATTCCTGGGTCAAATGCTATTTCTATTTTGAGCTTTTTGAGGAACCTCCACACTGCTTTCCACAATGGTTGAACTAATTTACATTCCCACCAGCAGTGTAGGAGGGTTCCCCTTTCTCCACATCCTCGCTAACATTTGTTGTTGTCTGTCTTTTGGATGGTGGTCATCCTTACTGGTGTGAGGTGATATCTCATTGTGGATTTAATTTGCATTTCTCTGTTGATTAGCGATGTGGAGCATCTTTTCATGTGCCTGTTGGCTATTGGAATTTCTTCTTTGGAGAAGTGTCTGTTCAGATTCTGTGCCCATTTTTTTATTGGATTATTTGTTTTTTTTTGTTGAGGTGCATGAGCTCTTTATATAATTTGGATGTCAACCCCTTACCAGATGTCATTTATATTCATCCCCATACTGTAGGATGTCTTTTTGTTCTGTTGATGGTGTCCTCTGCTGTACAGAAGCTTTTTAGTTTGATGTAATACTACTTGTTCATTTTTGTGTTTGTTTCCCTTGCCCGGGGAGATATGTTCATGAAGAAGTTGTTCATGTTTATGTCCAAGAGATTTTTGCCTATATTTTTTCTAAGAGTTTTATGGTTTCATGAATTACATTCAGGTCTTTCATCCATTTTGAGTTTACTTTTATGTATGGAGTTAGACAATAATCCAGTTTTATTCTCTTACGTGTAGCTGGCCAGTTTGGCCAACGCAAGCTATTGAAGAGGCTGTCATTTCCCTATTGTATATCCATGGCTCCTTTATCATATATTAATAGACCATATATGCTTGGGTTTATATCTGGAGTCTCTATTCTGTTCTACTGGTCTATGGGTCTGTTCTTGTGCCAGCACCAAGTTGTCTTGATTACTGTGGCTTCATAGAAGAGCTTGAAGTCAGGGAGCATGATCCCCCCAGCTTTATTCTTCCTTCTCAGAATTGCTTTGGTTATTCAGGGTCTTTCGTGGTTCAATATGAATTTTAGAACTATTTGAGTTCATTGAAGAATGCTGTAGCTATTTTGATAGAGATTGCGTTATATCTGTAGATTGCTTTAGGCAGGATGGCCATTTTGACAATATTAATTCTTCCTAGCCAAGAGCATGGGATGAATTTCCATTTATTAGTGTCCTCTTTAATTTCTTTTAAGAGTGTCTTGTAGCTTTCAGCGTATAGGTCTTTCACTTCCTCGGTTAGGTTTATTCCTAGGTATTTTATTCTTTTTGATGCAATTGTGAATGGAATTGTTTTCCTGATTTCTCTTTCTGCTAGTTCATCATTAGTGTATAGGAATGCAACAGATTTCTGTGCATTAATTTTGTATCCTGCAACTTTGCTGAATTCAGATATTAGATCTAGTAGTTTTGGAGTGGATTCTTTAGGGTATTTTATGTACAATATCATGTCATCTGTAAATAGTGACAGTTTGACTTCTTCCTTGCCAATCTGGATGCCTTTTATTTCTTTGTGTTCTCTGATTGCTGTGGCTAGGACCCCCAGTACTATGTTGAATAGAAGTGGGGAGAGGGGGCATCCTTGTCTTGTCTCCAATCTTAAAGGAAAAGCTTTCAGCTTCTCACTGTTAAGTATAACATCGGCTGTGGGTTTGTCACATATGGCCTTTATTATGTTGAGGTACTTGCCCTCTATACCCATTTTGTTGTGAGTTTTTATCATGAATGGATGTTGAATTTTGTCGAATGTTTTTTCAGCATCTATGGAGATGATCATGTGGTTTTTGTACTTCTTTTCATTGATGTAATAGATGATGTTGATGGATTTTCTAATGTTGTACCATCCTTGCATCCCTGGGATGAATCCCACTTGATCATGATGGATGATCTTTTTGATGTATTTTTGAATTCAGTTTGCTAATATTTTGTTGAGTATTTTTGCATCTATGTTCATCAGGGATATTGGTCTGTAATTTTCTTTTTTTGTGGTGTCTTTGCCTGGTTTTGGTATTAGAGTGATGTTGGCCTCGTAGAATGAGTTTGGGAGTATTCCCTCCTCTTCTACTTTCTGGAAAACTTTAAGGAGGATCAGTATTAGGTTTTCACTAAATGTTTGATAAAATTCAGCAGTGAAATCATCTGGTGCAGGGATATGTTCTTAGGTAGTTTCTTGATTACCAATTCAATTTCTTTGCTGGTAATTGGTCTATTCAGATTTTCTGTTTCTTCCTTGGTGAGTCTTGGAAGATTGTATTTTTCTGGAAAGTTGTCCATTTATTCTAGGTTATTCAGTTTCTTAGCATATAATTTTTCATAGTATTCTCTCCTAATTCTTTGTATTTCTGTGCTGTCCTTAGTGATTTTTCCTTTCTCATTTCTAATTCTGTTTATGTGTGTAGACTCTCTTTTTTTCTTGATTAGTTTGGCTGGGGGTTTATCTATTTTGTTTATTTTCTTGAAGAACCAATTCCTGCTTTCATTGATTCTTTCTATTGTTTTATTCTTCTCAATTTTGTTTATTTCTGCTTTAATCTTTATTATGTCCCTCCTTCTACTGACTTTGGGACTCATTTGTTCTTCCTTTTCTAGTTTCATTAACTGTGACTTTAGACTGTTCATTTGGGATTGTTCTTCTTTACTGAGGTACGCCTGTATTGCAATATATTTCCCTCTTAGCACAGCCTTTGCTGCGTCCAACAGATTTTGTGTTGTTGAATTATTGTTGTCATTTGCCTCCATATATTGCTTGATCTCTGTTTTTATTTGGTCATTGGTCCATTGATTATTTAGGAGCATGTTATTAAGCCTCCATGTGTTTCTGGGCTTTTTCATTTTCTTGTGTAATTTATTTCTAGTTTCATACCATTGTGATCTGAGAAGCTGGTTGGTACAATTTCAATGTTTTTGAATTTAGTAAGGTTCTTTTCGTGGCCTAGTATATGATCTATTCTTGAAAATGTTCCATGTGCAATTGAGAAAAATGTGTATCCCATTGCTTTTGGATGGAGTATTCTGTATATGTCCGTTAGGTCCATCTGTTCTAATATGTTGTTCAGTGTCTCTGTCTCTTTACTTATTTTCTGTCTAGTTGATCTGTCCTTTGGAATGGGTGGTGTGTTGAAGTCTCCTAAAATGAATGCTTTGCATTCTATTTCCTCCTTTAATTCTGTTAGTATTTGTTTCACTTATGTAGGTGATCCTCTGTTGGGTGCATAGATATTTATAATGGTTATATCCTCTTGTTGGACTGACCCCTTTATCATTATGTAATGTCCTTCTTTGTCTCTGTGATTTTCTTTGTTTTAAAGTCTATTTTGTCTGATACAAGCACTGCAACTCCTGCTTTTTTCTCACTGTTAGTTGCATGAAATATCTTTTTCCATCCCATTACTTTCAGTCTGTGTATGTTTTGCCTTTGAAGTGAGTCTCTTTTAGGCAGCATATAGATGGGTCTTCTTTTTTTATCCATTTAGTAACTCTATGTCATTTGATTGGTGCATTCAGACCATTTACTTTTAGGGTGATTATTGATAGGTATGTACTTATTGCCATTGCAAGCTTTAGATTCATGGTTATCAAAGGCTCAAGGGTAATTCCCTTACTATCTAACAGTCTAATTTAACTCACTTCATATGGTATTACAAGCATAACCTAAGGGTTCTTTTATATTCTGCCTTTCCTCCTCCATTCTCTTTATGTTATGAGTCATATTCTGTACTCGTTGTCTATTCCTTGGATGACATCTATTCAGCCTTAGGAATACTTCTATCTATAGCAGTCCCTCCAAAATGCACTGTAGAGGTGGTTTGTGGGAGGTAAATTCTCTCAGCTTTTGCTTATCTGAAAATTGTTTAATCCCTCCTTCAAATTTAAATGATATCCTTGCCAGGTATAGTATTCTTGGTTCGAGGCCCTTCTGCTTCATTGCATTAAATATATCATGCCATTCCCTTCTGGCCTGTAAGGTTTCTGTTGAGAAATCTGATGATACCCTGATGAATTTTCCTTTATATGTGATCTTTCTTCTCTCTCTAGCTACTTCTAAAAGTCTGTCTTTATCCTTGATCTTTGCCATTTTAATTATTATATGTACTGATGTTGTCTTCCTTGGTTCCCTTGTGTTGGGAGATCTGTGAACCTCCATTGCCTGAGAGACTATCTCCCTCCCCAGTTTCGGGAACTTATCAGCAATTACCTCCTCCATGACACCATTTTCTATCCCTTTTTCTCTCTTCTTTTCTTCTGATACCCCTATAATGTGAATATTGTTCCATTTGGATTGGTCACATAGTTCTCTCAATATTCTTTCATTCTTAGAGATCCTTTTTTCTCTCTGTGCCTCAGCTTCTTTGTATTCCTCCTCTCTAATTTCTATTCCATTTACTGTCTCTTCTACTACATCTAATGTGCTTTTAAATCCCTCCATTGTATGTTTCATTTCAGATATGGAATTTCTTAATAATGAAATCTCAGACATAAATTTGTGCCTGAGTTCTTGAATATTTTCTGTACCTCCATAGCATGTTTATAGTTTTTATTTTGAAATCAATTTCAGGAAAATTGGTGAGTTCCGTTGTATTTGCCCCTTTTTCTGGGGGTTTGTGAGATTTTGGTCTGAACCATGTTCTTTTGATGTTTCATATTTCTGTGTGGTGCCCACTAGTGCCCAGAATCTCTAGTCTCTGGAGCTGCTCAGCCCCTAGATTGAGGTCGGGGTTCATAAGGGAGCAGAGCTTGTGGCTGGGGAGAGGAAATATCTGTTTCCTGATTCCCATCTGCAGTGCCTGTCTCAAGTGTCAGAGCCACTGGGCCAAGCACACAGGTGTAAGCCTCTGTGCTTTTCATCTCTAGCTGTTGTAGGTGGGACTTCCCTCTGGCTGGCCCGACGCCAGCACAGTGACTGCCAGTTGTTGGCAGGCTAGGAGGGAGGCACAGCAGGCTGCTTATCACAGTGGGGGGCCTCAGAGCTGAGCAGGCAGCCAAGCAGATGGAGCACATGAAGCTCCTCAAAGTTCCCAACCAGCTGGGCCGAGCTCGCCCAGACAACCTCATCCAGTTCTCCCCTCCCCCGCACAGCAAGCTCCACACAAACACCTCCCCCTCAGCAGACCTCTCTCTGCTAGGAAGCCTCTCAGACTGCGTGCCTTTCCTCTGACACAGAGCGGTCGGATGTGGACTCCCTTCTCCACAAACGGCCGAAATCTGTCTCTAAAGCACTCCACCCCTCCAAGCTCCCCAACATCCAGAGCCCCACACAATATAGGTTTCTGCTCACAAAGCAGACCTCCAGGGCCAGGTGTTCAGCAGTCCCAGGTTTCCACCCCCTCCATGCTCCGTTTCTCTTCCTCCCAACAGTGAGCTGGGGTGGGGGAAGGGCTTGAGTCCCACCAGATTAAGGCTTTCATATGTTACTCTGTTTCATGAGGTCCGCTCAGTTCATGAGGTCTGTATGCAGTCCAGTTCAGCCTTCTCTCTTGTTGCTGTTTTAGGGTTAGTTGTATTAATTAACTATATTTTCATACTATTTGTGGTTCTGGGAGGAGTTCTCCATCTCACCTCTCATGCCGCCATCTTGAATCTCTCCAACACCATTTTATTTTTAATTTCATTAAATAAAAATTAGGCTACCCTCAAGACAAATGCTGGGCATAGAAGCTACAGGGCATAAATATGCAAAGAAATAAAAAGCTAACCATTTCAAACAATAAGGCTTCTCACTCACTTACCAACTTTACATTTCCCTGTATGGCCCCGGAAGATGACTGGTTAGCCAGAGACGGGTAAGATTGTTAATGGGAGGAAAAACCTAAGACAGGCACAGTCGCAGGGGGGTCATCAGGTGAGGAATTGGGGATCAACAGAGGTGAGGCTTAGAACCTCACCCCCCCTGTTCTGAGAGAAATCTTCTGCATACATGGATGTTTTATTGCCCTTGTCTAGCTTGGATTAACACATAGTCTACAGGCACACACCTGATCATCTACATTTGCTCTCTTACAACACTAAACTATGTTTTCTACCTTTATCTTGTATCTACCTACCACTTCAGCATTTTATTAAAAAATAATAATAATAAAGAGAGAAATGTGGTATCCACATATAAATCAAGTATAAAAATCAAATGAGTATTCATATTTGAACTGACTGTTTATAGTTCATAATGCATGAGCAAAACCGAAGGTTTCTGTGATGGCTGCCCTTGAACTGTTCACCATGTAAGAACTTATTCACTATGTAAGAATTTGTTCTCCATTTAAGAACTTGTTTGGTATGCCTCAGAAGATTGGAGACTGATGAAAATTAGGCTTGGGGTGGATTAATGATCGTGCATTGAGCATTGACTCCCCTATACAGAATTTTATTGTTGTTAACAACCATTTGATCAATAAATATGAGAGATGCCCTCACAAAAAAAAAAAAAAAGTACACACTTCCAATGGTAAAATAATAAGTAATCGGGATGTAATGAATATAGTCAAGATACTGTAACAGCTTGGTATGGTGATAGCTGGTACCTAGAATTGTCATGTATATAAATGTTGAATCACTATGTTGTACACCTGAAACTAATGGAATGTAATACTGTGTGTCAACTACCCTTCAATAAAAAATAATTATCTACAAAAAAAAAATTAGGCTACCCAGAAAAAGAATTAAGATACGATATGAAGAAGAACTTCCAACATCAACATCCTCTGGAAGAGTCATTCCAGAAGATGATCATCAAAAAACTTCAACAAAGATCCTGATGCTGTTGCAGTTGTAGCTGCATTCATCCCACTGGTTCCTGGACTTCCCATTGGAATGAAGAAGGAGATATCTAAGCTGGCCTGTGCATACAGTAAAACAACAAATTGGACTGGATCTATACTGTCAGAACTCAACCAAGAATTAGGAGAAGTGCAAGTTGCAGTGCTCCAAAATCGTGCGATTATAGACTATCTACTGTTAAAAGAACATATGGGATGGGAACAGTTCCCAGGAATGTGTTGTTTGTTTTCATTTGTCTGGCTTTTCTCAAACTATTCAAATTCAGTTAGAAAATATCCATCATATTATTGATAAGTTTTCACAAATGCCTAGGGTACCTAACTGGTTTTCTCGGTTTCACTGGATATGGCTGGCAATTGGAGGTCTGCTTTTGTTATGTAGCTGTATTCCTATTCTGTTAATGTGTGTATGCAATTTAATGAGTAGTTTGTTAAAACCCATACAAGCTTATATTACTCTGCAAGAAGATATGTCAAAGAAATAATCAATCTTCCCGTGTTTTCTTCCGTCTGCTACTTCTATAGCTTTTCTTCTTCCTTCCTAATTACAGCCCTTTAGTAGAATTCATGCCTCATATCGAAAATTACTGAGTATCATAATTATTCCAAGTGGTAAAGATACCTCAAGACAAATGCTGGGCATAGAAGCCACAGGGCATAAATCTGTAAAGAAGTACACAGCTAACCTTTTCAAAGAATATTGCTTCTCTCTCACTTACCAACTTTACATTTCCCTGTATGACCCCAGAAGATGGCTGGTTAGCCAGAGACGGGTAAGATTCCTCAAGGGAGGAACAACCTAAGACAGGCACAGTCACAGGGGGGCCATCAGGTGAGAAATTGGGGATCAACAGAGGTGAGGCTTAGAACCTCACCCCCCCCCCCATTTTGAGAGAAATCTTCTGCATCCGTGGATGTTTTGTTGCCCTTGTCTAGCTTGGATTAATACTTAGTCTATAGGCACAGACCTGATCATCTACATTTGCCCTCTTACAGCACTAAATTATGTTTTCTACCTTTATCTTGCATCTACCTACCACTTCAGCATTTAATTTTTTAAAAAGGGAGAAATGTGCGATTCACATATAAATCAAGTATAAAATCAAATCAAATCATATCTGACTTGATTGTTTATAGTTCATGATGCGTGATCAAAACCAAAAGTTTCTGTGATATGACTGCCCTTGCACTGTTCACCATGTAAGAACTTATTCACTATGTAAGAACTTGTTCACCATGTAAGAACTTGTTCGTTATGCTGCAGAAGATTGGAGACTGTTGAGATTTAGGCTTGGGGTTGATTAATGATTGCGCATTGAGTCCCCTATACAGAATTTTATTGTTGGTAACAACCATTTGATCAATAAATATGACAGATGCCCTCTAAAAAAAAAGAATTGTAAACAAGAAGCAATAGTTTTAAATAAAATATTTACATGCTGTTAAAATAAATAAATAAATAAATGAAAAATTAGGAGGGGCGGAGCCAAGATGGCGGCATGCATAGGGCAGCAGAAATCTCCTCCCAAGACCAAATATGTTTTTGAAAATACAACTATTCCTAAAAGAGGGACCAGAAGATACAGTATAATAGCCAGACTATATCTACATCTGTGAGAACTCAGCACCTCACAAACTGGGTAAGATACAAGCCACGGCCCAGTGGATCCCCAGCGTGTCCCCCCCACCCCAGCTCCCAAGTGGGAGGAAAATGCTCTGAGCGGGGAGGGAGTGGGAGCCCAGGACTGCTAAATACCCAGACCTAGTCATCTGTACCGGGAACGCAGACACACAGTGTGTGATGTGCTGGATACTAGGGAAACAGAACAGAAAAACCCGCAGCCGGTGCCCCTGGGACAAAAGAAAAGTGAGTGCTTTTTGAAAGTCTTAAAGGGTCAGGGGACTCACAGCTGCACAGAAGCATCCCAGCACACTCAGCTTAGCAGCTGGGAATCCCGGGGAACTCTGGGCGCCCTAACCCTCTGGGAGGGAGTGCAGCTCTGAGGCCCCTCATGGCAATAAACAGTCTCCCATTCATTTCCTCTCTGGTGCTGCCCCACCATAGCACAGGAGCAGGCTGAGAGTGGCCGCACCCACAGCAACCTCCCAGAACCTCCTCCACAGCCACCCAGGCCAGACTCAGAGGCCCCATCAGCACAAGGCTGCCCAGCACAAGCCAGTAGGGTTTGCTCTTCACCCAGGAAAGGAAAGCAACCATCAAGCAAGAAGGGACTGTGTTCTCCCAGCTGACACACATGCCAACTGCCCATGATTACCTCTATCACCATGAAAAGGCAGAAGAATTTGATCCAGACCAGAATCACACAGACAACCCTAAGAAGGAACCTGGAGAGATATATTTAACCAATCTTCCCAAAAAAGAATTCAAAATAAATGTCATAACCATGCTGATGGAGCTGCAGAGAAATATGCAAGAGCTAACAGATAAAGTTGGGAGGGAGAATACAGAAACAAAACAATCTCTGGAAGGACTTAAGAGCAGACTAGATGAGGTGCAAGAGGCCGTTAATGGAATAGAAATCAGAGAACAGGAACACAGAGAACCTGAGGCAGAGAGAGAAGAAAGGATCTCCAGGAATGAAAGAATATTAAGAGAACTGTGTGACCAATCCAAACAGAACAATATCCACATTATAGAGGTACCAGAAGAAGATGAGAAAGAAAAGGATAGAAACTGTATTTGAAGAAATAATTGCTGAAAACATCCCCAAACTGGAGGAGGAAATAATCACTCAGATGACAGAGCCCACAGAACTTCCAAAAGAACAGACCCAAGGGGGAAAACACCAACACACATAATAATTAAAATGGCAAAGATTAAGTACAAGGACAGAGTATTAAAGGCAGCCAGAGAGAGAAAAAAGGTCACCTACAAAGGGAAACCCACCAGGCTATCATCAGACTTCTCAACAGAAACCTTAAAGACCAGAAGAGAATGGCATGATATATTTAATGCAATGAAACAGAAGGGCATATGAACCAAGGATACTGTATCATTTAAATATGAAGGAGGGATTAAACAATTCCCACACAAGCAAAAGATAGGGTAATTTGCCTCCCACAAACCACCTCTACAGGGTATTTTAGAGGGACTGCTCTAAATGGGAGCACTCCTAAGGCTAAATAGATGTCACCAGAGAAAATAAAATCACAGCAAAGAAAGCAGACCAAACAAATACTAACAAAAGGCAAAAAATAAAATCAACTAATAACAAAAGCAGTCAAAGGAAACACAAAAGAGCACAGAATAAAACACCTAACATAGAAAGGATGGAAAAGGGGGAATAAGAAGGGAGAGAAACAAAGAATCATCAGACTGTGTTTATAATAGCTCAATAAGCAAGTTAAGTTAGACAGTAAAGAAGCTACCCTTGAACCTTTAGTAATGACAAATCTAAAGCCTGCAATGGCAATAAGTATGTATCTTTCAATAATCACCCCAAATGTAAAGGGACTGAATGCACCAATCAAAAGACACAGAGTAACAGAATGGATAAAAAGCAAGACCCCTCTATATGCTGCTACAAGAGAGGCACCTCAAACCCAAAGACATACACAGACTAAAAGTCAAGGGATGGAAAAAAATATTTCATGCAAACAACAGGGAGAAAAAAGCAGGTGTTGCAGTACCAGTATCAGACAAAATAGACTTCAAAACAAAGAAAGTCACAAGAGATAAAGAAGGACATTACATAATGATAAAGGGGTCAGTCCAACAAGAGGATATAACCATTATAAGTATATATGCACCCAATACAGGAGCACCAACATATGTGAAACAAATACTAACAGAATTAAAGGAGGAAATAGAATGCAATGCATTCATTCTGGGAGACTTCAACACACCACTCACTCCAAAGGACAGATCCACCAGCCAGAAAATAAGTAAGGACACAGAGGCGCTGAACCACACACTAGAACAGATGAAACTAACAAACATCTACAGAACTCTACACCCAAAAGCAGCAGTATACACATTCTTCTCAGGTACACATGGAACATTTTCCAGAATAGAACACATAGTAGGTCACAAAAAGAGCCTCAGTAAATTCAAAAAGATTGAAATTCTACTAACCAACTTCTTGGACCACAAAGGGATAAAACTAGAAATAAACTGTACTAAGAAAGCACAAAGGTTCACAAACATATGGAGGCTTAAAAATATGCTCCTAAATAATCAATGAATCAATGACCAAACTAAAACAGAGACCAAGCAATATATGGAGACAAATGAAAACAACAACACAAAGCCCCAACTTCTGTGGATGCATTAAAAGGAGTTCTAAGAGGAAAGTATATAGCAATCCAGGCCTATTTAAAGAAGGAAAAATAATCCCAAATGAACAAAGTCACAATTATCGAAACTGGAAAAAGAAGAACAAATGAGGCCTAAAGTCAGCAGAAGGAGGGACATAGTAAAGCTCAGAGAAGAAATAAATAAAATTGAGAAGAATAAAACAATAAAAAGAATCAATGAAACCAAGAGCTGGTTCTTTGAGAAAATAAAGAAAATAGACAAGCCACTACACAGACTTATTAAGAAAAAAAGAGAATCAACACAAATCAACAGAATCAGAAACAAGAAAGGAAAAATCACGATGGACACCACAGAAATACAAAGAATTATTAGAGAATACTATGAAAACCTATATGCTAACAAACTGGAAAACCTATGAAAAATGGATAACTTCCTAGAAAAATACAACCTTCCAAAACTGACCAAGGAAGAAACAGAAAATCTACACAGACCAATTACCAGCAATGAAATTTAAGCGGTATTCAAGAAACTACCCAAGAGCAAAACCAATGGGCCAGATGATTTACAGCAGAATTTTATCAGACATAATACCCATTTCCCTTAAAGTTTTCCAAAAAATACAAGAGGAGGGAATACTCCCAAACTCATTCTATAAAGCCAGCATCACCATAATACCAAAACCAGGCAAAGACCCCACCAAAAAAGAAAATTACAGACCAATATCCCTGATGAATGTAGATGCAAAAATACTCAACAAAATATTAGCAAACCAAATTCAAAAAAACATCAAAAGGATCATACACCATGACCAAGTGGGATTCATCCCAGGGATGCAAGGATGGTACAACATTTGAAAATCCATCAACATCATGCACCATGTAAACAAAAAGAAGGATAAAATTCAACATCCATTCATGATAAAAACTCTCAGCAAAATGGGTATAGAGGGCAAGTACCTAACACAATAAAGGTCATATATAATAAACCCACAGCCAACATCATACTTAACAGCGAGAAGCTGAAAGCTTTTCCTCTACGATCGGGAACAAGACAGGGATGCCCACTCTCCCCACTGTTATTCAACAGAGTACTAGCCACAGCAATTAGACAAAACAAAGAAATACAAGGAATCCAGATTGGTAAAGAAGAAGTCAAACTGTCACTATTTGCAGATGACATGATATTGTACATAAAAAACCCTAAAGACTCCACTCCAAAACTACTAGAACTAATATCAGAATTCAGCAAAGTTGCAGGATACAAAATTAACACACAGAAATCTGTGGCTTTCTTATGCACTAACAATGAACTAACAGAAAGAGAAATCAGGAAGACAATTCCATTCACAATGGCATCAAAAAGAATAAAATACCTAGGAATAAACCTAACCAAGGAAGTGAAAGACCTATACCCTGAAAACTACAAGACACTCTTAGGAGAAATTAAAGAAGACACTAACAAATGGAAACTCATCCCATGCTCTTGGCTAGGAAGAATTAATATTGTCAAAATGGCCATCATGCCCAAAGCAATCTACAGATTTAAGGCAATCCCTATCAAATTACCAACAGCATTCTTCAACGAACTGGAATAAATAGTTCTAAAATTCATATTGAACCACGAAAGACCCTGAATAGCCAAAGCAATCCTGAGAAGGAAGAATAAAGTGGGAGGGATCTCGCTCCCCAACTTCAAGCTCTCCTACAAAGCCACAGTAATCAAGACAAGTTGCTACTGGCACCAGAACAGACCCACAGACCAGTGGAACAGAATAAAGACTCCAGTTATTTACCCAAACATATACGGTCAATTAATATGCAATAAAGGAGCCATGGACATACAATGGGGAAATTACAGCCTCTTCAACAGCTGGTGTTGGCAAAACTGGACAGCTACATGTAAGAGAATGAAACTGGATCATTGTCTAACCCCATACACAAAAGTAAATTCAAAATGGATCAACGACCTGAATTAAGTCATGAAACCATAAAACTCTTAGAAAAAAACATAGGCAAAAATCTCTTGGATATAAACATGAGCGACTTCTTCATGAACATATCTCCCCGGGCATGGGAAACAAAAGCAAAAATGAACAGGTGGGACTATATCAGGCTGAAAAGCTTCTATACAGCAAAGGACACCATCAGTAGAACAAAAAGACATCCTATAGTATGGGAGAATATATTCATAAGTGACATATCTAATAAAGGGTTGACATCCAAATTACATAAAGGGAGGAGTGAGATCCCTCCCACTAAGATGCTCCACATCGTTAAACATCAGAGAAATGCAAATTAAATCCACAATGAGATATCACCTCACACCAGTAAGGATGACCACCATCCAAAAGACAGACAACAACAAATGTTGGCAAGGATGTGGAGAAAGGGGAACCCTCCTACACTGCTGGTGGAAATGTAAATTAGTTCAACCATTGTGGAAAGCACCGTGGAGGTTCCTCAAAAAGCTCAAAATAGAAATACCATTGCATCCAGGAATTCCACTCTTAGGAATTTACCCAAACTGCAGTAGCCCAGTTTGAAAAAGACATATGTACCCCTATGTTTATCGCAGCACTATTTACAATAGCCAAGAAATGGAAGCAACCCAAGTGTCCATCAGTAGATGAATGGATAAAGAAGATGTGGCACATATATACAATGGAATATTATTCAGCCATAAGAAGACACATTCTACGATTTGCAACAACATGGATGAAGCTAGAGGGTATTAGGCTGAGTGAAATAAGCCAGGCAGAGAAAGGCAAGTATCAAATGATTTCACTCATCTATGGAGCATAAGAACAAAGCAAAAACTGAAGGAACGAAACAGCAGCAGACTCACAGAACTCAAGAATGGACTAACAGTTACCAAAGGGAAAGGGACTGGGTATGATGTGTGGGAAGGGAGGGATAAGGGGGGGGAAAAGGGGCATTATGATCAGCATACATAATGTAGGAAGGAGGTCACTGGGAAGGCCGTATAGCACAGTGGAGACAAGTAGTGATTCTAGAGCATCTTACTACACTGATGGACGGTGACTGTAATGGGGTACATGGTGGAGACTTGATAATGGGGGGAGTCTAGTAACCATAATGTTGCTCATGTAATTGTACATTAATGATACCAAAATGAAAAAAGATGCTTATTTTGATATTTCAAAAACATCTGAAATCTGAATGTTATGTAAAGTAAGATCCCACTTTTGTTTTATATACATGGGAGAGAATATGTTCAAAACTATAACAATGTGTCCCTCTAGAAAGTAGGACTGCAGAAGATTTTCACTTCTTTTTTCAAATCTTTTTCAGAAAATTTGCATATTTCTGTATTGTGTAAATTTTTATCAGCATAGATTTTTATATAATTATTTAAATGTTGCCTATAGGAATACACATAAAAAGAAAGAAAAGGAATATAAAGGAAGACTCTTTTTACAGATGGTTGCTAGTGACATTTTGACCTATGGAACATGGAAGCAGTGACAGTGTGTCAGTTCCTAGCCTAGACCTCCCTCACTTCCATGTGCTTCTTTGGTACCCTACCATTATCATGAGGATAAACTCAGGCTAGCCTTCTGAGGAGATGCAAGGTGCCACAGGCAACAGTGAATCAACACCCAGGAGCAGAGCCACTAGCCAGTCCACAGCTGATCACAGATGCATGAGGAAGTCCAGCTGAAACTGGGAGAACATGTCTCTGAACTCAACTTAAATTACCAATCCTCAGAATCATGAGCTAAATAAATCATTGCTTGAAGACACTCAGTTTTGAGATTGTTTTTTATACACAATGGCTAACTGATCTAAAAATGGCACAAATTAGTTACTAATTGCAAAAGTAAAAATGTAAACCCACAGAATCAGGAGGAATAATAAATGATACTTGTTTGAAGCCACTAAGCATTGCAATGACATGTAACACAATAGATAATGCAGGTAATCTTCACAAAAACCATATAAGGTAATCTTGTGCATGAGAATCTTACACATTTCCCATCTTGTCATATGACAAAAAACAAATGCTTGGGTAGCTTAAATAACTTGTCCAGGATCACAGAGTTCAGAGGTAGCAAAACCAAGAATTAAAATTCACACTGGTTTGATTCTAGAGCCTAATTCCTAAGTACTACATTACAGAGCTTCTGACCAAGGTCATTCTGTGCCCTAAGATATAAAATAAATAACAAAATCTAGTGATAGAGTCAATGTAAACAAATCAGTGCCTTCACTGTAACATCTTGTCCCCTGGAGGCAGTGTCTTCAAACACAGGGCTTCTAGTCAGAAAATACTTTGTCATAAACAGCCTGATTAATGTTCACCATAAAATGCTAAAATGCAGGGGAACATAGAGACCTTTACAAAAATAAAAACACCCTCTGACAGAGGGTAAAGGAAGGACCAATCATGCACACTAACACTAATGTGGTCTCAGCTGATTATCATAGGCAGAAGGAACAAGTCTTTGAAGAAAGATTAAAAACCAAAACCAATGACAGAAAAGATGTTCAACAACAGGAGCCCTTAGAGAAACACAAATTAAGACCAAAATGAGATTTAACTGCACACCTACCAGAACAACTAAAATAAGAAATAGTGACAATACCAAATGCTGGTGAGGATGAGGAACAACTGGATCTCTTATACATTGTGCAAATGTTAAAATGGACAGCCATAGTTTAGCAGTGCAACTGCCATACGACCCAGCAATCACTCCCAGGCATTTATCCCAGAGAAGTGAAAATTTACATCTATGCCAAAAAATATACATGAATGTTCATAGCAGCTTTATTTGTAATAGCCAAACTCCGGAAACAACCAAAATGTCCCTCAATAGGTGAATGGTTCAATAAACGGTGGTATATCCATTATATAGAATACTGATCAGCAATAAATAGAAATGAAATATTGAAACGGACAACTGGAATGGATCTGAAGATGTAACACAGAAGGGATCTTTGTGATGACAGAATAGGTCTGCATCTTGATTGTGCTGGTGGTTACCTGAATCTACATATGAGATATAACAGCATAGAACTATACACACACAGTCTATCAATGCCAGTTTCCTAGTTTGGGGATTGCACTATAGATAGATAGATGATAGATAGATAGATAGATAGATAGATAGATAGATAGATAGATAGATAGATAGATAGATAGATAGATAGATAGATAGATAGATAGATAGATATGGTATATCCACTGGGAGACACCGAGAGGACACGTGAACCTCTCGGTACTGTTTCAAAACTTCCTGTAAATTGTCAATTGTCTCAAAATAAAATTGTAAAAAAAAGAAATTACAGTGTAAAATATACCTCAATAAAGTCAATTTTAAAACTATTGAGAGGGTATCAAATAAATTAATCTCTTACCAAATATAATATGTTTATTTTAATTATTTTTTTCTGGTTGTAATTCTTTGGTCTTGTTTATATATTTTATTTTAAATGCTCTGGTTGGGAGCCGACATGAGAATTTTGTGAAACGTGGCATGAAAAAGCAATAAATACTGCTTTGCATTTAGCCAACAATTACGAAGCACTTAACTTTGCACCAGGCACTGTGCTTGTCCTGTGGATATGACTAATACCTGAACACGCACTCTGCTTTGCCTCTTGCACATCCCCCACCATCTCGTCTTCCTGCCTCCACGCACAATCTCTAACCTAGTTCTCTCCCACACTTCATTGCTTGTTCTTGGATCTTTCATCAAAACTTAAATGCTATTTCTGAAAAAAATTTAAATTTAAACTTAAAAAGTTAAATGGTATCTCTGAGAGGAAAAGCAGACGGCAGGAAACACAAAGCTCAGGATAAAGTGGTAGGAGCTTATGGCCACAGAGGCAGCTAACATTAAACAGTGGTGTGGGGAAGTGGGGCAGGTGTATTCCCATGTTACTGGACATCAATCCCATGAACTATTTTTTGAAGCCACCAAACTCAAGGCCATGTGTGCGTGTCTGTGTGTATTTAGCTCAGACAGTAATGGTATCTTTGTAAATACGAAAGATAATCTTTTTATTAAGTGACCTAGTATCCCATAAAATCCAGTGAATGCAGACCTCATAGTTGTCACTCAGATAGCTTGCTCAATGGCCATTATTCCAGGCTCCTGACTTGAGTGACTCACAGAGGAACAGGAGATGTCTGAGATCTACATCAGCTGTTGCTTTTTTTAAAAAAATCTGAGACTTTCAGACACCAGAAAATATTTATTAAATATAGATACATTCAGCATTATAGTACACTCAGGACCACAGAACTGAATTACCCCTCCTTCCTCGCTCACATGTGCCCTTGTGCACTATCTCCTCTTTAAAAATTTTTTTTCTCATCTCAAGCCTGTCTTAAATATGTTGAAGTTAAACTGATTTTTTTTCCCACTATCTAATCCCTACAGGACTTTCTTGGTGAACCTAGAATGAAAGCATAAAAACTGTGTTATCCCTACCAAGAAGTCCATCCAGCCTGTTAGTATCCCAAAAAAGAATCTGGCTAGATATTAAATTAACTTATTACTTACTGAATGTAACTCTGGCAGTGGGTAGTGGGGGAAATCTTTTTCCCAGCCCAGGGCAAATTACTTTTGAAACCAAAATCAGTCAAAGGGAGAAATAAAGTAGGAGAAATCCATTTATTGCCTACAAGTAGTCATCCACTTCTGCTTGCCCATGTCCCTCAACATCTGGCTGCAAAAAAGGGACCTCTCCAACCTCTCCAGTCCAGATATACCCTCGCTCCCCACACCCTTGTAATTACTTATTGATATGGAGATGGACTATTTCTTTCCACGCCTTGGAAACACCTATTAATAAGGGGATGCACTAAGGCCAGGGGAGAGATTCTGGAAATACTGCAATTTTACCCATATTGAGATTTCATAAAATGATCCAATATAAGTTCTGATTCGAGAAAAAGATGGGACAAGATGGAATTCAAGTTCCACAACCACGATAAAGACTGTGTCCATGCATATATATGTCCCCACAACTTAGCATGGTATCTGGTATATAGGTGTTATTTCATACTTTTTTTTATTTTGTTACCATTAATCTATAATTACATGAGGAACATTATGTTTACTAGACTCCCCCCTTCATCAAGTCCCCCCCACATACCCCATTAGTCACTGTCCATCAGCGCAGTGAGATGCTGTAAAATCACTATTTGTCTTCTCTGTGTTGCACAGCCCTCCCTGTGCCCCCCACATATTATGCATGCTAATCATAAGGACACCTTTCTTCTCCCCCACTCCCTTCCCACCCATCCTCCCCAATCCCTTTCCCTTTGTTAACTGTTAGTCTTTTCTTGGGTTCTGTGCTTGTGTTGCTGTTTTGTTCCTTCAGTTTTTCTTTGTTCTTATACTCCACAGATGAGTGAAATCATTTGATATTTGTCTTTCTCTGCCTGGCTTATTTCACTGAGCATAATACCCTCTAGCTCCATCCATGTTGTTGTAAATGGTAGGATTTGTTTTCTTCTTACGGCTGAATAATATTCCATTGTGTATATGTACCACATCTTCTTTATCCAGTCATCTACTGATGGACACTTAGGTTGCTTCCATTTCTTGGCTATTGTAAATAGTGCTGCGATAAACATAGGGGTGTATCTGTCTTTTTCAAACTGGGCTGCCGTATTCTTAGGGTAAATTTCTAGAAGTGGAATTCCTTGGTCACGTGGTATTTCTATTTTGAGCTTTTTGAGGAACCTCCATACTGCTTTCCTCCATACTTTCTTCCACAGGCGGAGAAAGACAAATATCAAATGATTTCACTCATCTGTAGAGTATAAGAACAAAGAAAAACTGAAGGAACAATCACCAATTTACATTCCCACCAGCAGTGTAGGAGGGTTCCCCTTTCTCCAAAACCTCACCAACATCTGTTGTTGTTTATTTTTCTGATGGGGGCAATCCTTATTACTGTGAGGTGATATCTCATTGTAGTTTTAATTTGCATTTCTCTGATGACTAGCAATGTGGAGCATCTTTTCATGTGTCTGTTGGCCATCTGAATTTCTTCTTTGGAGAACTGTCTGTTCAACTCCTCTGCCCATTTTTAATTGGATTTTTCGCTTTTTGTTTGTTGAGGTGCATGAGTTCTTTACATATTTTGGATGTCAACACTTTATTGGATTTATCATTTATGAATATATTCTCCCATACTGTAGGATGTCTTTCTGTTCTATTGATGGTGTCCTTTGCTGTACAGAAGCTTTTCAGCTTGATATAGTCCCATTTGTTCATTTTTGCTTTTGTTTCCCTTGCCCAGGGAGATATGTTCATGAAGAAGTCGCTCATGTTTATGTCCAAGAGATTTTTGCCTATGTATTTTTTTCTAAGAGTTTTATGGTTTCAGGACTTACATTCAGGTCTTTGATCCATTTCGAATTTACTTTTGTGTATGGGGTTAGACAATAATCCAGTTTCATTCTCTTACATGTAGCTGTCCAGTTTTGCCAACACCAGCTGTTGAAGAGGCTGTAATTTCCCCATTGTATATCCACGGCTCCTTTATTGTATATTAATTGACCATATATGTTTGAGTTAATGTTTGGAGACTCTATTCTGTTCCACTGGTCTGTGGGTCTGTTCTGGTGCCAATACCAAATCGTCTTGATTACTGTGGCTTTGTAGGAGAGCTTGAAGTTGGAGAGCGAGGTCCCTCCCACTTTATTCTTCCTTCTCAGGATTGCTTTGGCTATTCAGGGTCTTTCGTGGTTCCATATGAATTTTAGAACTATTTTTTCCAGTTCATTGAAGAATGCTGTTGGTAATTTGATAGGGATTGCCTTAAATCTGTAGATTGCTTTGGGCATGATGGCCATTTTGACAATATTAATTCTTCCTAGCCAAGAGCATGGGATGAGTTTCCATTTGTTAGTGTCCTCTTTGATTTCACTTAAGAATGTCTTGTAGCAAAAATGAACTCATGGGACTGCATCAAACTAAAAAGTTTTTGTACAGCAAAGGACATCACCAACAAAACAAAAAGGCATCCGACAGTATGGGAGAATACATTTGTAAATGATATATCCGACAAGGGGTTAACATCCAAAATAAATAAAGAACTTACACACTTAACACCCAAAAGCAAATAAACCAATTAACAAATGGGCAGAAGATATGAAGAGACAGTTCTCCAAAGAAGAAATTCAGACGGCCAACAGACACATGAAAACATGCTCCACATCACTAATCGTCAGGGAAATGCAAATTAAAACCACAATGAGATATCACCTCACACCAGTAAGGATGGCCAGTATCGAAAAGACTAAGAACAACAAATGCTGGTGAGGATGCAGAGAAAGGAGAACCCTCCTACACTGCTGGTGGGAATGTAAGCTAGTTTAACCATTGTGGAAAGCAATATGGAGGTTCATCCAAAAACTAAAAATAGAAATACCACTTGACCCTGGAATCCCACACCTTGGAATATACCCAAAGAACACAACTCCTCAGATTCAAAAAGACATATGCACCCCTATGTTTATCACAGCACTTTTTACAGCAGCCAAGATATTGAAACAACCTAAGTGCCCATCAGTAGATGAATGGATAAAGAAGATGCGGTACATATATACAATGGAATACTATTCAGCCATAAGAAAGAAACAAATCCTACCATTTGCAACAACATGGATGGAGCTGGAGGACATAATGCTCAGTGAAATAAGCCAGGTGGAGAAAGACAAATGCCAAATGATTTCCCTCGTTTGTGGAGTACAACAATGAAGCAAAACTGAAGGAACAAAATGGTAGCTGACTCAGAGACTCCAAGAACAAACTAGTGGTTACCAAAGGGGAGGGGCGTGGGAGGGGCGTGGGAGGGCGGGTGGGGAGGGAGGGAGAAGGGGACTGAGGGGTATTATGTTTAGGACACATGGTGTGCGGGATCATGGGGAGAACAGTGTATCACAGAGAAGGGACATAGTTAATCTCTGGCAGCTTGCTGCACTGATGGACAGTGACTGCACTGGGGTATGGGTGGGGACTTGATAATATGGGTAAATGCAGTAACCACATTGTTTTATTGTTTTTTTCATGTAAAACCTTCATAAGAGTGTATATCAATCATACCTTTAAAAAAATTTTTTAAGTAAAGGTCAAAGAAGGATCGTTGTAAAAGTAGGCTACCAATTAAAACATTCACTTCAAAAAAAAAACCAGTATCTTGTCATTTTCGGGGTATATGTCTTTCACTTTCTTGGTTAGGATTATTCCTAGGTATTTTATTCTTTTTTATGCAATTGTGAATGGAATTATTTTCCTGGTTTCTCTTTCTATTAGTTCATTGTTAGTGTATAGGAAAGCCACAGATTTCTGTGTGTTAATTTTGTATCCTGTAATTTTGCTGTATTCCATTATCAGTTCCAGCAATTTTGGAGTGGAGTCTTTAGGGATTTTTATGTACAATATCATGTCATCTGCAAATAGTGACAGTTTGACTTCTTCTTTACCAATCTGGATTCCTTGTATTCCTTTGTTTTGTCTAATTGCCGTGACTAGGACCTCCGGTACTATGTTGAATAACAGTGGGGAGAGTGGGCATCCCTGTCTTGTTCCCGATCGCAGAGGAAAAGCTTTCAGCTTCTCGCTGTTGAGTATGATGTTGGCTGTGGGTTTATCATATATGACCTTTATTGTGTTCGGTACTTGCCCTCTATACCCACTTTGTTGAGAGTTTTTATCATGAATGGATGTTGAATTTTGTCAAATGCTTTTTCAGTGTCTAAGGAGATAATCATGTGGTTTTTGTTCTTTTTGTTGATGTGGTGGATGATATTGATAGATTTTCAAATGTTGTACCATCCTTGCATCCCTGGGATGAATCCCACTTGATCATGGTGTATGATCCTTTTGATGTATTTTTGAATTCGGTTTGCTAATATTTTGTTGAGTATTTTTGCATCTACGTTCATCAGGGATATTGGTCTGTAGTTTTCTTTTTTGGTGGGTTCTTTGCCTGGTTTTGGTATTAGGGTGATGTTGGCTTCATAGAATGAGTTTGGGAGTATTCCCTCCTCTTCTATTTTTTGGAAAACTTTAAGGAGAATGGGTATTATATCTTCTCTGTATGTCTGATAAAATACAGAGGTAAATCCATCTGGCCCAGGGATTTTGTTCTTGGGTAGTTTTTTGATTACTGCTTCAATTTTGTTGCTGGTAATTGGTCTGTTTCGATTTTCTGTTTCTTCCTGGGTCAGTCTTGGAAGGTTGTATTTTTCTAGGAAGTTGTCCATTTCTCCTAGGTTATCCAGCTTGTTAGCATATAGGTTTTCATAGTAGTCTCTTATAATTCTTTGTGTTTCTGTGGGGTCTGTCATGATTTTTCCTTTCTCGTTTCTGATTCTGTTGCTGTGTGCTGATTCTTTTTTTCTCTTAATAAGTCTGGCTAGAGGCTTATCTATTTTGTTTATTCTCTCAAAGAACCAGCTCTTGGTTTCATTGATTTTTTCTATTGTTTTATTCTTCTCAATTTTGTTTATTTCTTCTCTGATCTTTATTATGTCCCTCCTTCGGCTGACCTTAGGCCTCATTTGTTTTTCTTTTTCCAATTTTGATAATTGTGACATTAGACCATTCATTTGGGATTGTTCTTCCTTCTTTAAATATGGCAGGATTGCTATATAATTTCCTTTTAAGACTGCTTTCTCTGCGTCTCACAGTACTTGGGGCTTTGTGTTGTTGTTGTCATTTGTTTCCATATATTGCTGGATCTCCATTTTAATTTGGTCGTTGATCCATTGATTATTTAGGAGCATATTGTTAAGCACTTTTTCCTTTCTTTGTACAATTTATTTCCAGTTTTATACCTTTGTGGTCTGTAAAGTTGGTTGGTAGGATTTCAATCTTTTTGAATTTACTGAGGCTCTTTTTGTGGCCTAGTATGTGGTCTATTCTGGAGAATGTTCCATGTGCACTTGAGAAGAATGTGTATCCTGTTGCTTTTGGATGTAGAGTTCTATAGATGTCTATTAGGTCCATCTGCTCTACTGTGTTGTTCAGTGCTTCCGTGTCCTTACTTATTTTCTGTCTGGTGAATCTGTCCTTTGGAGTGAGTGGTGTGTTGAAGTCTCCCAGAATGAATGCATTACATTCTATTTCCTCCTTTAATTCTGTTAGTATTTGTTCCAGATATGTCGGTGCTCCTGTATTGGCTGCATATATATTTATAATGGTTATATCCTCTTGTTGGACTGAGCCCTTTATCATTATGTAATGTCCTTCTTTATCTCTTGTTACTTTCTTTGCTTTGAAGTCTATTTTGTCTGTATTAGTATTGCAACACCTGCTTTTTTCTCTCTGTTGTTTGCATGAAATATCTTTTTCCAACCCTTGACTTTTAATCTGTGCATGTATTTGGGTTAAAGGTGAGTCTCTTGTAAGCAGCATATAGTATTACTCTGTGTCTTTTGATTAGTGGATTCAGTCCATTTACATATAGGGTGATTATTGAAAGATATGTACTTATTGCCATTGCAGTCTTTAAGTTTGTTGTTGCCAGAGGTTCAAGGTTAGCTTCTTTACTATCTTATTGTCTAACTTAACTCACTTATCGAGCTATTATAAACACTGTATGATGATTCTTTATTTCTCCCCCTTCTTATTCCTCCTTCTCCATTCTTCGTATGTTGGGTGTTTTGTTCTGTGCTCTTTTTAGGAGTGTTCCCATCTAGAGCAGTCCCTCTAAGATACCCTGTAGAGGTGGTTTGTGGGAGGCAAATTCCCTCAACTTTTGCTTGTCTGGGAATTGTTTAATCCCTCCTTCATATTTAAATGATAATTATGCTGGATACAGTACTCTTGGTTCAAGGCCCTTCTGTTTCATTGCATTAAATATATCATGCCATTCTCTTCTGGCCTGTAAGGTTTCTGTTGAGAAGTCTGATGATAGCCTGATGGGTTTTCCTTTGTAGGTGACCTTTTTTTTTCTCCCTGGCTGCCTTTAATATTCTGTCCTTGTTTTTGATCTTTGCCATTTTAATTATTATGTGTCTTGGTGTTACCCTCCTTGGATCCCTTGTCATGGGAGTTCTGTGTGCTTCTTTGGTCTGAAAGGCCATTTCCTCCCTAGTTTGGGGAAGTTTTCAGCAATTATTTCTTCAAAGACTCTTTCTGTCCCTTTTTCTCTCTCTTCTTCTTCTGGTACTCCTATGATGCAAATATTGTTCCGTTTTGATTGGTCACACAGTTCTCTTAATATTCTTTCATTCCTGGAGATCCTTTTATCTCTCTCTGCGTCAGCTTCTCTGCATTCCTGTTCTCTGATTTCTAGTCCGTTAATGGTCTCTTGCATCTCATCCATTCTGCTTTGAAGTCCTTCCAGAGATTGTTTTATTTCTGTATTCTCCCTCCTTAGTTCTTGCATATTTCTGTGCAAGTCCATCAGCATGGTTATGACTTTTGTTTTGAATTCTTTTTCAGGAAGATTGGTTAAATCTATCTCCCCAGATTCCTTCTCAGGGGAGGATGTGGAAGATGTCTGGGTTAGCCTGGTCTGGATCAAATTCTTTTGCTTTTTCATGTTGATAGATGCAGCGGTATGCTATTGACTCATCTGTCAGCTGGGAGAGCCAAGACCCTTTCCACTTGCTCCTGGCCTTTATTTACTGGGACAACGGTGACCCCTAGCAGCTTGTGTTGGGCAGTTGTACGTAGACTGTGTCTCTGTTTCTTGCCCGGCCACTGTGGAGGAAGCTCCCATGCTGTGGATGTGGCCAGCCTCAGGCTGCTACTCTGCTATGGTGGGGCGCCAGAGGGGGAATGGGCGGTGGGCTGTTTATCACCATGAGGGTTCTCAGAGCTGCTGCCCAGGGGGTTAGGGAACCCGGAGTTCCCTGGTATTCCCAGCTGCTGGGCTTAGTGTCCCAGGACGCTTTCATCCAGCTGTGGGGTCTCTGTCCCTTTAAGACTTTCAAAAAGCACTCTCTTTTCTTTGTCCCTGGGGCGCCAGCTGCGGGGACCTACTCACAGGTATTACTGTCCTGTTTCCCTAGTTTCCAGCACTCCACACACGCACTGTGTCTGCGCTCTGGTGTGGATGGCTAGGGCTGGCTATTTAGCAGTCCTGGGTTCCCTCTCCCTCCCCGCTCCAACTCCTCTCCTCCCACCGGGAGCTGGGGTGTGGGGCGCTTGGGTCCCACTGAGCTGGGGCTTGTATCTTACCCCCTTCACCAGGTGCTGGGTTTTCGCAGGTTTGGATGTAGTCTGGCTATTGTCCTGTATCTTCTGGTCTCTCTTTTAGGGATAATTGTATTTGTTGTATTTTCAAAAATACATATGTTATTGGGAGGAGATTCCCACTGTCCTACTCACGCCACCACCTTGGCTCTGCCCTGAAGGATTTTCGAATGTTGTACTATCCTTGCATCCCTGAGATAAATCCCACTTGATCATGGTGTGTGATTGTCTTGATGTATTTTTGAATTTGATTTGCTAATATTTTGTTGAGTATTTTTGCATCTATGTTCATCAGGGATATTGGTCTGTAATTTTCTTTTTTGGTGAGGTCTTTGCCTGGTTTTGGTATTAGGTTGATGCTGGCTTCATAGAATGTGTCTGGAAGTATTCCCTTTTCTTCTATTTTTTGGAAAACTTCAAGGAGAAAGGGTATTATGTCTTCTCTGTATGTCTGATAAAACTCTGTGGTAAATCCATCTGGCCCGGGAATTTTGCTCTTGGGTAGTTTTTTATTATTGCTTAAATTTCATTGCTGGTAATTGGTCTATTTAGATTTTCTGTTTCCATATATTTTTTTAATGAAGATGAAAACAGACAACATGGCTTGTCAGAATTCCCTCCTGATTTAAGCCACCTCTGAAACAAAGAAAAATACATCTGATGCCAAAGTATATGGGAAACACATTCCTGGTTGCAGTTTCTCTACATATACATAGACTTCAAAATCTTTCTCTCCATCCCTGAGCCCCAGACCCACATTTTTGAGGTCCTTCTAGACAATACCACCTAGATCTGGCTGATACCTCCCAATAGATATGTTTAAGTCATGTCAACCCAAATCTTCCTAGTTTCCCAAGCTAGACCAATGGTTCTCAGCCTATGAAACAAGCACCTAAGAAATGATGGAGTCAATAGGGCACCTTGGGCAGGCTGATGGAGGCAGCCTGCCCTCGGTGAAGACATTAAGAGGATATGTTGTCTGTAGAGAATTTGAAACAATAATAAAACTGGCTAAACATCAGTCAGCACTTTATTATCACTATGTACCAGCAATTTTAAACAATGTCAGGAGGAATAAAATTCTCCTCCATAAAAAATATCCTATGGGTCCAAGTTTTAAATAATTGCCATGGTTACTTTGGAGTTTTAATAATATTTACTTAGACTTTAAGTTGGACATTTTTATTTACTTACCCTCTAATAAATATCATATTCTACATGGAATTTAACTCAAAGGACTCCCAGTGATACAACTTTCCCCAGCCACAAGTGGACACAGTACCTCTTCTCATTCATTTAAAGAGTACGTTTGCAAAGATCCAGAATCATTCCAGATTATTTCAGGCTTCCTTCATGTCTCCAGCCCCTGTAATATTCCATATTCCTATGTTAAAATAGTTTATTTGAGATTTCTAAAATTAATAGCATAGTGATAGTGTTTTAGTCAGCTTGTGCTGCCACAACAAAACACTATGGGTGCCTTGATAAACAGAATTTATTTTCTCACAGTTCTGGAGGCTGGAATTCTGAGATCATGGTCCATTTACAGTGAAGGCCTTCTTGCCTTGCAGACATAAGTGTTCTCACTGTATTCTCACATCTCGAGAGAGAGCCAACACGCTGTTTGGCCTCTTCTTATAAGGGCATTATGAGGGCACGACATGGGGGCATCAAATATGCTAAGTACACCAGTACATGGACTAATTCTGTTAGGCGTTGAATTTGTTCTTCTCAGTTCTTGTCCCCACCACAACAAAGAATTGAAGGGCAGAGATTGATAGTGAAGCAGAGCAAAAGTTTTATTTGAATACACTCCGGAGGAAGAGTGGGCCAGAGTCAAGGTAGACAAAGGCAGGTTTACTTGAATAAAGGAGAGAGGAAGGGAAAGGTCATTGATGGGAACTTGCAAACTCAAATCAGAGCTCTCAGTATCCCCTCCCTACTTGCTTGAAGTAGGACAGAGAGTGAAGACTTGTGCTTAAATTCTGGAAAATAGAATGAAATAGCAAAGTGAAAAAGACACTACTGGAAGAGCACAGAGACAAAATACAGTAAGTCAAGCAGTAAGAAGTCTTTGTAAAATACGTACTCCAAGAAAGAGGGGTGCAGGCAACCTGAGAGAGGAGGCACACTTAAGGGCTTAGGATTCTGTCTTTCAAGGCTTTAAAGACTGGGGCAATGGTGGGGGTGGTGTTGTTGGGTGTAGGCTAGACTTGTGGTCTCATGATGTCTATTTCCAGTGAGAGACATTCTGTCACTATCCACAGTCATGCCTCTAGATAATTCTGTAGGATAAACTTCCTGTTCTTCATCAAGACAGAGGCTACTCTCAAGCACTGGGAACAAAACAGCTAAGACTGCTTGCCCTGTCTTAAGATAGGTTGTTGTCCAATTACCAAAGAATATGTTAGTAATCTTACCTTCCCAACTCTCTGCTTTTAAAATGGAATCTTAGCCTTAAAATAAGCCCCTCCTGTTCTTACTATGCTATTCATATCTCAGCATTTTTAGGAAAATTAATCATGATGCTTGTCCTGTCTCTGCCCTATCTCACTTGCATTAGCTAGGGGGAATCTCAGTCAGCCCAGATTCAGAGCATGTGGAATGAATTCACTTTGCAAAAGGTGTTAACTCTGAGTCCTTTCTGGCTCTCTGGCTTTATCTGATTAACTCCCTGAGTTGTTTGTGGGCTCCACCCTCTTTTCATCCAGCTAATATCTGCCTTTCTGCCTAACAATTCAAAGGGGTCTAGAAATCTGTATAAAAACCAAATACTACTGGCAAGTTGAATAAATAATGGAACTCACATTACATACATAAATATACAATATGTGTGATTATACATACTACCATGTAGATGTATGAGGAACTTCCTCTGAACACTGACTTATCTTCATTTGACTTCAGTATATATACTCTTTTCTAGAGTAGTGACAAGCACAAATTATTTAGAATGCTTTAAAGATTTTGCACAACATCCCTCAATCTCCATCCAAAGCCTAATCTGCCATTCTCATCCCAGCAGCCTGACTACATGGATGTGTTCATACCCTCATTAATGTTCTCCTGTTTGTGATTAAGCGCTACTATTTTTGTATGATTTGTTCCACCTCAATCTCTTTACAAACTACAGATCTTCCTCGACTTACAGTGAGGTTACATCCCAATAAACACATCACAGTATGAAAATAGTAAGTAGAATATCCATTTAATACACCTAACCTGCTGACATCAACACCTTAATCCAGCCTATATTAAACATGCTAGAATACTTACATTAGCCTACAGTTCAGCAAAATTATCTAACACAAAGCCTATTTTGTTTTTGAGAGGGCATCTCTCATATTTGTTGATCAAATGATTGTTAACAACAATAAAATTCTGTATAGGGGACTCAATGCACAATCATTAATCAATCCCAAGCCTAATTCTCAACAGTCTCCAATCTTCTAAAGCATAACGAACAAGTTCTTACATGGTGAACAAGTTCTTACATAGTGAATTAAGTTCTTACATGGTGAACAGTGCAAGGGCAGTCATATCACAGAAACTTTCAGTTTTGATCATGCATCATGAACTATAAACAATCAAGTCAGATATGATTATTCATTTGATTTTTATACTTGATTTATATGTGAATCCCACATTTCTCCCTTATTATTATTTTTTTAATAAAATGCTGAAGTGGTAGGTAGATGCAAGATAAAGGTAGAAAGCATAATTTAGTGCTGTAAGTGGGCAAATGTAGATGATCAGGTCTGTGCCTATAGACTAAGTATTAATCCAAGCTAGACAAGGGCAACAAAACATCCACGGATGCAGAAGATTTCTCTCAAAACAGAGGGGGGTGAGATTCTAAGCCTCACCTCTGTTGATCCCCAATTTCTCACCTGATGGCCCCCCTGTGACTGTGCCTGTCTTAGATTGTTCCTCCCTTGAGGAATCTTACCAGTCTCTGGCTAACCAGTCATCTTCGGGGGCCATACAGGGAAATGTAAAGTTGGTAAGTGAGAGAGAAGCAATATTCTTTGAAAAGGTTAGCTGTGTACTTCTTTACAGATTTATGCCCTGTGGCTTCTATGCCTAGCATTTGTCTTGAGGTATCTTTACCACTTGGAAGAATTATGATACTCGGTAATTTTCTATATGAGGCACGAATTCTACTAAAGGGTTGTAATTAGGAAGGAAGAAGAAAAGCTATAGAAGTAGCAGATGGAAAAAAAACATGGGAAGATTGATTATTTCTTTGACATATCTTCTTGTAGAGTAATATAAGCATGTATAGGTTTTAACAAACTACTAATTAAATTGCGTACACTCATTAACAGAATAGGAATACAGCTACATAACAAAAGCAGGCCTACAATTACCAGCCATATCCAGTGAAACCAAGAAAACCAGTTAGACACCCTAGGCATTTGTGAAAACTTATCAATGATATGATGGATATTGTCTAACTGAATTTGAATAGTTTGAGAAAAGCCAGACAAATGAAAACAAACAACACATTCCTGGGAACTGTTCCCATCCCATATGTTCTTTTAACAGTAGATAGTCTATAGTCGCACGATTTTGGAGCACTGCAACTTGCACTTCTCCTAATTCTTGGTTGAGTACCAACAGTGTAGATCCAGTCCAATTTGTTGTTTAACTGTATGTACAGGCCAGCTTAGATATCTCCTTCTTTATTCCAATGGGAAGTCCAGGAACCGGTGGGATGAATGCAGCTACAACTGCAACAGCACCAGTATCTTTGTTGAAGTTTTTTGATGATAATCTTCTGGAATGACTCTTCCAGAGGATGTTGATGTTGGAAGTTCTTCATATCGTATCTTAATTCATTTTCTGGGTAGCCAAATTAGACTTTGATCCTCTGTATAAACACAAACAAACCTTTTGCCCACACTTTGATATGACCTTTATACCATTGTGAAGAACTTATTGGAGATCACCACACAGGGACTGCTTCTTTTTTTTTTTTAAGAGAAAGGAATATTATCAGAAAAATGTACTTCCATAGCTGATCATCTGACACCCTTTAAAAGATCAAAATTAAGGTTATGTAAAGCATGCAGTAATCGTTGATTTGCAGTTAGTTTTATCCTATCAGGGAGTAATCCCCCTTTTCTTTCTCTTTTTTTTTGTTATCTTAATCTACAATTACATGAAGAATATTATGTTTACTAGGCTCTCCCCTACACCAAGTCCCCCCCACAAACCCCATTACAGTCACTGTCCATCAGCATAGCAAAATGTTGTAGAATCACTACTTGTCTTCTCTGTGTTGCACAGCCCTCCCCTTTCTCCCACCCCCCCATTATGCATGCTAATCATAATACCCCCTTTCTTCTTCCCCCCCCTATCCCTCCCTACCCACCCATCCTCCCCAGTCCCTTTCCCTTTGGTATCTGTTAGTCCATTCTTGGGTTCTGTGATTCTGCTGCTGTTTTGCTCCTTCAGTTTTTCCTTTGTTCTTATACTACACAGATGAGTGAAATCATTTGGTATTTCTCTTTCTCCGCTTGGCTTATTTCACTGAGCATAATACCCTCTAGCTCCATCCATGTTGTTGCAAATGGTAGGATTTGTTTTCTTCTTATGGCTGAATAATATTCCATTGTGTATATGTACCACATCTTATTTATCCAGTCATCTACTGATGGACACCTAGGTTGCTTACAGTTCTTGGCTATTGTAAATAGTGCTGCGATAAATATAGGGGTGCATCTGTCTTTTTCAAACTGGAGTGCTAAAGCCTATTTTTTTTTGTTCTTGTTTTTTTACTTATTTATTCATTATTCACTTATTACTTTTTTATTAAAGTATCATTAATATACAATCTTATGTTGACTTCAAATGTACATGACTGTGGTTCAACAGTCCCCATGACAACTTATATTATTATTGTGAATTATTGTGCCCTTTTAACCCCAATTCCCTCCCCCTGCACCCACCCCAATCCATCCACCTTATTAAACACTAGTCACTTCTCAATGTCTATGAGTCTAATGGGAAACAATCTCTTTATCTTAACTCTGAGTCAGTTAGCATATGCAGTGGACACACTGTAGAGTGGCCTTATGATTCCTGCCTCCTTAGAGTGCATGCTTTTGTGGAGTTCCCTCCTGTGGAGTGAGGCCAAACCTGTAACTTGCTTATAACAATAGAATAAGGCAAAGGTGAACGTATTATCAGTCACATGATTATGTTACATTATAAGACTAAAGAGAATGGATTTTGCAAATGTAGTTTAGGTCCCTGGTTCCTAATTAGTTGACTTTAAGTTAGTCAAAAGTAATATTATCCTGGATGGGCCTGATCACACAGAAAAGAGTGAGGTGACAATGCTGAGATGAGTGGGATCCAAGCCCTCCTTCACCCCAGCTTACAGGCGGGAGAAAGAGGAACAGAGTGGGGAAGGGGTTGGAGCCCAGAAGCACTACATACCTGGTGCTGGAGATCGGCTCCAGGATCATGAGACCACATTGCATTGGGGGCTGGTGATTACTGGGGCTGGACATCAGGGGAAGGTGGAACACTCTGGGAGACTGAGACTCCAGCCAGTGTGGAGGACGGGCATGCTCTGCCAGTACTGGGACCCAAAACAGAGGCGTCAGTTTGAAAGACTTTCCAGCAGTGGGGAACCCCAGGAAGACAACAACAAGGCATATAATAATTAAAATGGCAAAGATCAAGGATAAGGAGAGAGTGTTGAAAGCAGCCAGAGAGAGAAAAAAGATTACTTATGAAGGAAATTCCATCAGGCAAAGTTCTCAACAGAAACTCTACAGGCCAGAAGGGACTGGCATGATATGTTTAATGTACTGAAACAGAAGGACCTCCAATAAGAATCCTCTAACTGGCAAGATTATCCCTTAAACTTGAGGCAGGCATTAAACAATCTCCAGATAAGCAAAAGTTGAGGGAATTCACCATCACTAAAGCATTTCTACAAGATCTCTTAAAGGGGTTGCTCTAGATGGAAATACTCCTATGACTAAACAGCTTTCACCAGGGAAAATAAACCCACAGTAAAGGCTGTTGACCAATTAATTGCTAAGCAAGTATGAAATTAAAACAAAAGAAGCAAAATCAACTATACACAAAATCAGTCAAAGGATACACAGAAAGTGCACACTGTGACATCTAATATGAAAAATGTGAAGGACGAAGACAAAGAAGAAGGAAAAAAAGTACCTTCAGATTGTGTTTGAAATAGAGTAATCAGCAAAATTAAGATAGACTATTACATAGTAAAGAAGCTATCCTTGAACCTTTCATAACCACAAAACTAAAGCCTACAATGAATACGCACACACACAAATAAATTAATTAAAAAAGAAGAGAGAAATCCAATTTCAACACTAAAGAAAACCATCAATAAAAAGTGAAGCATGTAAGAGAGGAAGAAAGGAAGAGAAAGGAAGAAAGGAAGAGAGAGGAACTATAAAAAATAGACAAAAAACAATTAATAAAATGGCAATAAGTACATATCTATCAATAATCACCTTAAATGTAAATGGACTGAATGCACCAATCAAAATGCATAGAGTTGCAGAATGAATAAGGAAACAAGACCCATCTATATGCTGCCTACAGGAGACTCATTTCAGACCCAAAGACATACACAGACTAAAAGTGAAGGGATGGAAAACGATATTCCATGCAAATAATAGGGAGAGAAAAGCTGGATTAACAGTACTTACATCAGACAAAATAGATTTCAAAACAAAGAAATTAACAAGAGACAAAGAAGGACATTACATAATGATAAAGGATCAGTCCAACAAGAGGATATAACCATTTTAAGTATCTATGCACCCAACATAGGAGCACCTAAATATGCAAAACAAATACTAACAGAATTCAAGGGGGAAACAGATTGCAACACATTCATTTTAAGAGACTTTAACACACCACTCACATCAATAGACAGATCAGCTGGATAGAAAATACATAAGGAAGCAGATGCACTGAACACTACATTAGATCAATTAGACTTAACCGATATCCACAGAACACTCCACCCAAAAGGAGCAGGATACACATTTGTTTTAAGTGCACATGGGATGTTCTCCAGAATAGATCACATACTAGGCCACAAGAAGAGCCTTTCAATAAATTCAAAAAGATTGAAAATGTATCAATCAGCTTCTTGACCACAGTGGTATGAAACTAGAAATAAATTACAGAAAGAAAACAAAAAGACCCACAAACCTGGAGTCTAAACAACATGCTTCTAAATAATCAATGGATGAATGAACAAGTTGATACAGGGATCAAGCAATACATGGAGACAAGTGAAAACAAAACACAACAACCCACAATCTGTGGGAGTCAACCAAGACAGTTCTAAGAGGAAAGTACATAGCGATACAGGCTTACCTCAAGAAACAAGAACAATCCCAAATAAACAGTCTAAAATCACAGTTAAAGAAACTAGAAAAAGAAGACAAATGAAACACAAAGTTGGTTGAAAGAGGGACATAATGAAGATCAGACCAGAAATAAATAAAATAGAGAAGAATAGAACAATAGAAAAAATCAATGCAACCAGAAGCTGGTCCTTTGAGAAAATAAACAAAATAGATAAACACCTAGCCAAACTTATCAAGGAAAAAACAGAGTGTACACCTAAACAGAATCACAAATGAAGAAGGAATAATCACAACAGTTACCACACAAATACACAGAATTATAGAGAATACTATGAAAAACCATATGCTAATAAATTGGACAACTTTGAAGAAATGGACAAGTTCCTAGAAAAACACAACCTTCCATGATGAACCCCAGGAAGAGACAAAAAATCTGAACAGACCAGTTACCAGCAATGAAATCGAATTGGTAATCATAAAATTCCCCCAAAACAAAACTCCTAGAAATTTATCCCAAGAGAACAAAATCCCTGATTTGAAAAGATATATGCACCCTTATGTTTATTGCCACACTGTTTGCAATAGCCAAGATATGGAAGCAACCTAAGTGTTCATCAGTAGATGAATGGATAAAGGGGATGTGGTACATATACACAATGGAATATTATTCAGCCATAAAAAGAAATCCTGCTATGTGCAATACCATGGATGGACCTAGAGGGTATTATGCTTGGTAAAACAGAACTGTTGGAGAAAGACAAATACCCTATGATTTCACTTATCTGTGGAACATACAAACAAAGCAAAACAGAAGGTACAAAATAGATTAGACTCATAAACAGTGAGATGTGATTAGTTGTTATCAAGAGGGAGGGGAGTAGGTGGGGTTGGTGGGAGGGGGAAGATGACTGTTGAACCACTGTGGTGAACATTTGATAATAATAAAATAAAATAAAATAAAAATAAAAATAAATAAATAGTACTTGTGGTTGCCAAAATGTTGTCAGGCAGTTTAATCCATGGAGATCTCCCTGCACACTAGGTGAGATGACCTCAAACTGAGGAGGGGTTCTTGATTCTGATCCAAAGAATTCATGAGCAGGTCATGCAGGTAAAAGCAAAGAGTAGTTTCATAAAGCAAAGTACACCCTCAAGGAGGAAGTGCAGGTGTGCTCCAGAGACAGACACTATGGTGAGGTTTGGGTTGGGTGGTCTTTTAACTGGAGTTTAAGCAAGGGTGGTATATTCATTGGGTTAGGTGGGGTTTTCTCAGAATAGGGAAGGGACTTCTGGGAAATAGTGTGGCACCCTCTTTTTGTCCTTAGATGGTCTTTCTCAGAATTGGCGTGGTGCCAAGGGTCTGATTTTTACTTTGAAGTGAAGTCAGGGTCAAGTTCTCCATGTTGGAACTAACCTAGTCAATTTCGGCAGGTCTGTTATCTGTGCCCTCCCTCCCCACATCCCCGAGAACAGTTTACACAGCATATTTAAAACATAAACAAGCATCTAACCAAATGTAAACACTGGCCAAAGTCCCCAACCCCCTTCCTGCTCATGTCTGCTGTCCACCTCCTACAACACTAGCTAAGCTGTGTCTGGACTTCTGACCTAGAGAAACTGTGATATTAAATAGGGGCTCTTTTAAGCTGCTAATTTTATGACAATTTGTTACACAGCAACAGAAAACTAATACAGCGGAGTTTTTTTGCATATAATTGAATCTCTGACTAGGACTGGCTTGATGAGCAAGGAAATTTATTTCTCACATAACAGAAATTCCAGAAGTACTTCAGAGTTCAATTTGGTTTGTTCAGAGGCTCAATTCTGTCATCAAAGGCCCATATTCTTTGTATCTCACCTCTCTGCCATTCTAAGTGGTGGTTGAACCTCACAGGAGCAGCAAGATGACTCCAGCAGTCATAGGTGTCACATTCAGAAACACCCAGAGGATAAATAGAGAGGGTTAATGTGTTAGGCATTCTCATCAAGAGTGAGGAAACTTTCCAGAAGCTCCTCAGAGGACCTCCCTTCATGTGTCCTCCTCAGGGTCACATGTCCATTCCAAATCAGTCACTGACAGGAGAAGAGGATTACCTCAGAGGGGTCCCCCCACCCTGGCTGCCCTGAGGCAAATGGGTGTGTGGCACAGCTAGATATCTGAACTACATCAGGGCTCTGTTAAGGAGGAAAAGGAACAAAGGACCAACATGTCCACTACAAATCCCATAGAGTTACTCTACACAAAAGACAAAATGTGTCAAACTGTTGGAGGCTCTGACCAAGCCAAACTCACTCTATTTTGAAACAAGCTAAGAAACTAAACCTCTCCCTCCATGTTGCCCTGTTTCACGAGTTTCAAGAATTCATCCAGAGTCCACTAGAAACTGCATATAAGAACATTCTTTTCTCAAGGCAATTTCAAAGTAGTCTCCTTGACACCAGCGAGTCTGCTGGAGACACCTTGATTCTATGAAGTTCCTTTTTAAAATACTCACTTTGAACCACCCTTTGGAGATGGTCTTGGGACACTAGTTCACCATCCCAGATTGCTGGCTTCCTGAATAAAGCAGCCCTTCCTTTTCCTGGTCTCTCAAGTTTCGGCCTTTCAAACGATGAGCAGCTGAACTTGGGTGGGTCTTGTAACAAAATCTCCCACCCATCAGTCTAGCACTGGCAGAATGAGTAATACTAGTGTGTAAATTAGAAAAAGGCAGAGAGAGTAGAAAGGCAAAAAGCAAAGAAATATTATGTGACAATAAGCAACTACATTTGGAGGACATTTTAGCAAAAATGAAGACTTATTTAAAGTATTTAAATACTAAAACTGCCACAAAGACTGAGATTGCACTGCAGTCATAGAAGAAATCTGAGACAATGAGTAACATGACAGGGAGTAATAAGGAACAAGAATATTGCAAGACATATAGAATAAGAACAAAACAAATGATGGAAGAATAGAAACCTACACCTCCTGTTATGGTTATAGATAATTACATTAATATTAAAGGCATAAAGCAAATTATTCCTAATTATGCATTTAATGAATTGCCTTAATGGAAGGAAAAGAAATTATTTAAAAAACTGGAGCTACCTTGCAAAACCTAAGATATACAGAAACCTGTGCTTCCTTAAATAGTAGATAGAAGATATACATGTATCTATCTAATCAGCACATCGTACACCTTAAACTTACATGTTACATGTCAATAGTTTCTCAAAGCTGGAAATTATTTTTAATAGTAGGTAAAAAAAAAAGTGCTATTGAATCTTTTCTGAGAACCTAAGTAAATAATTCTCGACTAGGATACCCCTTTATTTCTGAGAATGCTGACTGCTCTCTTAAGAATATAGGCAGGTGTATAAGAGTAAAGTATGGCGCAGGAAGGGAAGAGGGTCTAGATAGAAGTAGAGGTCTTCTGGCTTCTGCCTGGCTCCCCTTCCAATAAAAGATTAATGGTATCTAATGATCCGGCCGCCCATTGATCTTCCATTGCTCCCATGACCCTCATGAGACTGCAGCTGAGGGATGCAGAAGTGAGAACGAAAACAAGAGGAACTGAAGGCAGCTTCTTCCACACGCAATGAGGCTCTTACCCCTTTTCTGTCATGAGTATTATTTTTCTTGCATTATTTGCTGCGGATCACAAAGTCGACCCAATTCCCTGACATCCAGGGACTGGCCAGTTCATGAGTTTTCTAGTAGAGTTTGGTAGTTGCTTTGTCCTCTCACTGACAGTGGAGAGAAACGAGAAACCAGGCGGAAAAAGACGGCTGCTACCAGGGTCACCCCAGCTTTCAGGGTTCCCACTGTCCCTCCCCAGCCAGGCCCTGTCCGACTCATGGGAGGCACAAGGGCCCGCGTCGCGAAGGCGCTGGCGCCTCGCGGACCCCAGGAATCCCCCCACAAAAACAGGTGGCCCTGCCTAGCGCAGGCACGGTGTGAGGCGCAGCGCGGCCGCCAGAGGGCGTGAGCGTCTCAGAACCTCGGGGAATGCCGCCGCCGCGGCCTGGAAGGAAAAGTGGTAGGCGGACGAGGAGAGGGGGGCTGGGACAGAGAGCCCACGGGGAGGGGACTGCCGTCCCCGCCTCGCCCCCCAGCTGCAGCACCCGCCCTTCTTTCCCCGTCCGCCCGAGGCCCCACCCTGATCTGTGCTCGCGGGGTGACCTCCACGTGCGGGCGGGGTCATAGCGCGATCTCGGCTCCGCGCCCACCCCGCGGCCCCGAACCCGCCCGAGCCGGAGGACTGCGGAGAGAGGGGGCTGCCGGGTCTTGGGAGAGGAACGCCGCAGGGCCGGGCCCGGGACAGCCTGCAGGCTAACGCGGCACCGCGGCATCCGGCCGCCGCAGAACAATGGCCGGAGGGGCTGCGGGCGCCGCGGCGGGGAGCAGAGCGACTGGGGCCCTGCAAGCCCCGCCCCTCGGCCGTCTCCCTGACTACGCGGGCCTGCCGCTCCGCCCGCTCCCCGCCCCCCGCCTCCAGGCGGGGCCGGGTCCTGAGTGCCGCCGCCGCCGCCGTTGCAGCAGCCCCTACTCTGCAGAGCGGGGCCCGGGGCCGGGGCCGGGGCCGGGGCGCCCTCCCTCCCACCTTCTCCCGCCGCGATGAGCCAGAGAAGTCCGGGTGACTGGGCCCCCCTCGACCCCACCTCCGGACCCCCAGCGCCCCCCAACCCCTTCGTGCATGAGTTACATCTCTCTCGCCTCCAGAGGATTAAGGTAGCGTGTGGGCGGGGGCGTTGCGAGAACTCGGGGGGATCGGAAAAAGGCCGTTTATAGTCCTGGCAAAGATGGGGATGGAGATCCGGAAAGGCGGTGGGTGAGAGGCTTGCGGGGCGGGAGTCAGTGGAAGCGCACGTGGGGGCGGCGGGGTTTGCGCGAGTTGCCCTGCAGGTTTAGGCGATACACGAGACCGAAGGTGTGGAAGAATTGACTGGGAAAGGATGGAGGGCTGCAGGGGACGCAGGGATAGGGGAGATGGAGCTTACTGGGAATGCGGATTACATCCTGCGAAGGCCACTGCTAGGATGGAGGTGAAGGCTGTGGAAGGCCGGGGGTGGGGGCGGGGGCGTGCTGAGCGCTTCAACGAGGCTCTGAATTAAAGGGAGGAGGTTTGTGGACGCGGAGCCTGCGCCCCTGTGCCTCCCCAACACCTCTTTTCACTTTGTCTCTTCGCACTGCAGCGTCTCCTGGTTTGGGGGAGGGAAGCTGAGAAGCAGGTTGGCTACAGGAAGTGGAGGGCCTGCATCAGCCTAGGGGAACTGGGGAGTGGTATGGAAAGGGAGTGTCCAAGGTTGGCTGCCATCACCTCCCCTGAGGCGGGCTCCTGGGGCCCCATTTGTTTACCTGCGCTGTCCCCCGGGCAGCCCCTAGTCACCCTGGCTCCTGGCAACCCCCACGCTGCCGAGCAGGGCCGAGCTCCTCTTTCTCTCATCCTCCCGTACTAGGGGAGCGCTGTTGGGCAGAACTAGAGACTGGCGTGCGGCCCGAAAAGTGGACCTCTCCGTGTGTTTTCACCCCTCTGACTCCCAGGCCCAAAGTGGGAAGAACTGTGCCCCTGGCTTCCCAGGGACATGGGAGCTATTTATGGAATGGGGCTTGGGGGACGAGGACCTGTCTCCACAGGCACTTTACGTCGAGCAGTGTGCTGGGCTTGTTTTTCGGGGGTTATCATTAAATCTAATTAGCAGCTAGATGCATTTTGTGACGCTCAGTTATGTACGTGTTGTGGGGACCAATTGAAAGACAGGAAAATGAGGTCCCTGATCCTATTAATCTTTATTCTCTTGCCCTCATTGGTATCTTCATCGCACCTTGGATTCTAGCCCCGTCTCCTGTGCCCACACCACCTGTTTCCAGGTCTACAGGGGCTGATGGCTGTCTTCTCCTGGGCCCCTCGTTGGAGAGGGGGAGCTGGGGAGGGCGGCCTCCTCGCCCTGCAGTGGCATTCTCTCCCGCTCTTCACAGTTCTGCCTGCTGGGGGCACTGCTGGCCCCCATCCGAGTGCTCCTGGCCTTCGTAGTCCTCTTTCTCCTCTGGCCCTTTGCCTGGCTTCAAGTAGCTGGTCTGACTGAGGAGCAGCTTCAGGAGCCAGTTTCAGGATGGAGGAAGTAAGTGGGGGAATCAGACCCGAGAGGCCCCACTGCTCACTTCTTTTTGATGCTGTTCATTCCACTCCCTCTTTGATAGAAAGAGGAGGGAGGCTTCTGAAGCTCTCCTACCCAGTCTGGGGAGGTGAGAGGGGTTAGCCAGGCTCTGACCTGGTGCCAGGACCTCAGCCGTTACGTGGTGCACCCCACTATGTCCCGAAGTAGCCACAGAGACTTCAGCCCCTTGGCCCCAGTAATAGAGGGCAAAAGAAGAACACCTGCTTTCCTGGGTCCCTAAGCATGGGGGTGAGTGAGGGTGAGGATCTCTGCCTGCACTGACAGCCAGCCTTGCCCTGCAGGACTGTGTGCCACAATGGGGTGCTCGGCCTCAGCCGCCTGCTCTTTTTCCTACTGGGCTTCCTTCGGATTCGAGTTCGAGGCCAGCGAGCCTCCCGCCTTCAAGCGCCTGTTCTTGTTGCCGCTCCCCACTCTACTTTCTTTGACCCCATTGTTCTGCTGCCCTGTGACCTACCCAAGGTTGTGTCCCGAGCTGAGAACCTTTCGGTGCCTGTCATCGGAGGTGAGACAGTTTAAGACGTGTGAGGGGGAGAGAGAACAACTCTGGGCGAAAAGACAGGAGTCAGAGATACTCTGGAGAGAAGACCTGGCCTCCTGGAGATAGAAATTAGAGGGAATACTGACTGATGCTGGCAAGTGAGATGCAGATCAATGCCATTTGTGAACCAGCCTCTGACTTTGAGGGCTGGGGCTTAGAGAAGGCGTTAGAAGGGGCTCTGGTCTGTTCCTTAAAAGGACAATGTACAATAAAAGGAGCATCCCAGAGTCAGAGAGATAACTGCGAAACATCTCTGTGGAGGAAGGGGAGGCCACAGATATTAATACCCCCCAGGTAGGAGCCAACTGACACCTTGTATCCTCTCCGGACCCCAGCCCTTCTTCGCTTCAACCAAGCCATCCTAGTATCCCGGCATGACCCAGCTTCTCGGCGCAGAGTGGTGGAGGAGGTCCGAAGGCGGGCTACCTCAGGAGGCAAGTGGCCCCAGGTGGGTAAGGGGGTTCAGATCTCCTCCCCTTCCGTGTGCTCCCAAAGAGGCTTCTCCTCCCTTGGCTGGTTCTCTTCAGCCTGCCCTACCTCATTCTGGCCCCTTGGTGTTTTCCCCAGGTACTATTCTTTCCTGAGGGCACCTGTTCCAACAAGAAGGCCTTGCTTAAATTCAAACCAGGTGAATAAAGCAACACTGGGTAGGAAGGCTATAGGAAAAAGGAGCCCCGGATTTGGAGAGGGACTCAGGAAAAACCCAGGAGGTGGAGGCAGGGTTGGGGGGAGACGGAGCCTCCAGCTGACACTGAAAAGACTCTAGGAGTCATAGAGACAATTGTAAATGAAACGGCACCAGGCCAGGTCTCATTTCACAACTGCCCAAGACCCTACACTTCATGCCTCTAGTTCCCTCTATGCACTAACCTCTGCCTGGGGGGTGGGGGTGGAAATGGGATTTAGGAGCCTTCATCGCAGGGGTGCCTGTGCAGCCTGTCCTCATCCGCTACCCCAACAATCTGGTGAGTCTGACTCGGGGACGGGGGCACAAATCCACACGAAATGGGAATTGGTGAAAACCTGAGTGTCGTGGTGGGGTGTGGAGGTGGAGCAGGAACGGGTTCAGGGCTTCTGCTGATGGGGTGGGCCCATTCCCGGAAGAAGAGTAATGCCTTTTCTCCCCTCACCTCTGCTCCTCCTGTAGGACACCACCAGCTGGGCGTGGAGGGGCCCTGGAGTGTGAGTTCTGGTGTTCCTGGGGTGAGGGTGGGGAGCAGGGTCCCTCAGAGAATTCCTGGCCCCATCTTCTGATCTCCAGACAAGGTGAATGACCCTCTGGCTCTGACAGAGAACTCTAGAGAAAGGGAAGCCAGTTTCCCTTGGTTTTGTTCTGATCTCTCCATAAAATCTGGAAGTGCTTTCAGCTATTCACTGAATCATTCCTCCTGTGATTGTAGCTTCTTTTTCCTTACTTTTGAGTTTCTTAGTGATTTTGTCCCTCAGTTGCCCCCTCAGAACCACCACATGGGCCTGCCTCTCGCCTTTGCCCAGCTGCTGTAGCCTCCTCTCGCCTGCAGCCCTTTCTCAGGCCTGCCTCTGCAGCACCTCTCCTTCCCCGCCTTCTTTCTGGTCCCCGCACTGTCCTGGGGGTTGGGGCAATCGCAGCGAGTCCATAGTCGGACATTGGTGAGTATCTGAGGTCTCTCTTCTTTTAGACTCAAAGTTCTCTGGCTCACAGCCTCTCAGCCCTGCAGCATCGTGGACGTGGAGGTATGACCCCGTGGGTGGGTAGGAAAATGGACATCTGAGCCCTGAAGCTTTGGGAAAAGGTTGGGAATGGTCAGCCCTAGCTTTGAGGCCCTGGTAAGAAGTGTGTATGTGTGCATGTGTGTTTCAGTTTCTCCCCGTGTACCACCCCAGCCCAGAGGAGAGCAGGGACCCCACTCTCTATGCCCACAACGTCCAGAGAGTTATGGCACAGTGAGTGGCCCACACTATTTCTGGGGGTAGATACCACTGGGTGGAGGAACCACCGAAGCAAGGGTCTGAGGTCCTAAGGCCGAAGATGGGGCAGTTGGCAGTGGGGGGTGGGGGCTTTGAATGGCTAAGGCTGAAGGGAGCTGGTTAAAGGAACCAGCCCTTTCCCTAGTAAAAAGACAAGCCAGTAGTGAGCCTTCAGAAGATCTTTCTGCCTCATCCCCTCCCTCCCATCTCTCCTTGTGGCAGGGCCCTGGGCATCCCAGCCACCGAATGTGAGTTTGTAGGCAGCTTGCCTGTGATTGTGGTGGGCCGGCTGAAGGTGGCGCTGGAGCCACAGCTCTGGGAACTGGGGAAGGTTCTCCGCAAGGCTGGGTAAGTGACCTTGAGATGAGGGTGTGGACAGTGTCCCCAAGAGAAAAGGAGGAAAGGGACAGGTGGGAAGGAAGAAGGAAAGGCTTCAAAAAAAAAAAAAGATGGGAAGATAGAGGAATTTTTTAAGATAACAGAATTACCGGAAGGAGGGAAAAAGAATTACAGGAAGGAGGGAAAAAGAAAAGGCAAGATATGTAATGACCTCAGTGAAAAAAAGAGAACTGACTCTCAAGGGACTATGAGTCAGAGTACATCTTAGGAAAATGCCAGCTGTGTTTATGCTGGAAGAACTCTTGGGGCTGGGGCCACAGTCCTGCTGGGTGCTGTGTCCTTCAAGAAACTGAGTCAGCTCTCTGCCTTCCAACAATTCTAATGCAGGCTGTCCCCTGGCTGTGTGGACACTGGAGCAGAGCCAGGCCGGAGTCGAATGATCAGCCAGGAAGAGTTTGCCAGGCAACTACAGCTTTCCGATCCCCAGACGGTGGCTGGTGCCTTTAGCTACTTCCAGCAGGTAAAGGAGCTGGGACACAAGCGGGCAGAGCCGAAGGCTTGCTCTCCAGGCTGACGGCTCGGAATTTAAGAGTGGTGTCTGAGTGGTCATGTCAGTTGCTTGGATGGCCAATTTGGAGTCTGTGCTGTATATTCTAATAGGTAATCCTGGCATCTGTTGTTAAATGGCCATCTTCTCAGGTGCATTGGGGGATTCATTTCTTAAGAGAGTATTCAGTGCATTGAAGAGCAATATTTAACCTTTGTGGGGAATGATGGAGAAATAGTCAGTGAGGTCCGAATTTCTGAAGCCATGTTAGAGATTGGCAGATAGGGAGTCATGACCTTGTGGGGCACAATGTGAGGTTTCAGAGAAAAATCATGAAGGTTAAGTGGGAAGAAGACACAGAGAAGACAATGCCAGACAGGTCTGAGTTTGAGACCCAGAAGTAATTTGCAATCCTTAGGCAAGTTTTTTTTTAATTCCACAGTTTCTCTGGGGGATTCCTGAACTTTCTCAACAATCTTGGCAAACTATATATTTCCTGGGACTTAACCAAGTTTTTCTGTCCAATTAAAATAATCCCAGAAGATTTTTAATGTTCACAAACAACCACCAGTGATCCCATGGAGCTCTTTGTGATCTAAGGTGCCCACAGTGGATCTCAACGTCCTCCAAAGGGACAGAGTAACCTGGGTGTGTTGGTTCCTCAGATTGGATCAGACTGTCCCTGGTGAGAGCTTTTCCACTTAGTCTGTAGCAGAACAACCAAAATACGAATGCCAAGGTCCCTCAGTGTCGTTACAGCATGCATCCTCCTCGGGCTTTTCTTCTAAGAAATTATGCCAGTAGCCCCCTTTCAGTCTGCTGGACCAGTTCCTCCACATAGGCAGTCAGACAGAACCAGTTTTTCTAGCTTGAGGGCCATGAGGGCCATCAAATTCAGCATTCATGAGGGCTTCCCTAACATCCCTAGGAGATTCCATTGTAGGGACGTTTTGTCACCAGGTGACTGGAAGGTATAGCTTGAGCAAACACATTACCCAAGAGATCTCAGGGTTCATAGCTCTGAGGAAAGCAGACCTAGGGTTCACCCTCATGCCTGCCATGGAGGAAGAGGGAGAAGCCAGGGGTGGTCGTCACATTTCCCTGGTTTCTTTTTTACTCTCCAGGATGCCAGGGGTTTAGTGGACTTCCGAGATGTGGCCCTTGCGTTGGCAGCTCTGGATGGGGGCAGGAGCCTGGAGGAGCTGACGCGCCTGGCCTTCGAGGTATCAGGAGATTGGAGGGGCACATGTGGCTCTGCTTACCCCACGCGGAGACCTTTGGGATGTGCTGTTCCCAGTATCTTCTAGAAAGTAGGTGCTGGCCACCCCAGTGCCACAATCTAAGCTTCATAGCCACGTGTCTCTATGTTGAGGCCTCATTGGGAACAGGAAGAGGACCACAGCTATAAAGTTCACATTCTGCACAAAGGGCCCAGGGGTGTGGAGAGGCCCTGTGCTTTGCACTCTTAGAAACAGCTTGTTGGGCAAACCTGAGGGGCAGTGGCACAAGGCAGTGGCTTGACTCACGTCCCTTTTCTCTCCCAGCTCTTTGCCAAGGAGCAGTCAGAGGACCCCAGCCGCCTGCTGTACAAAGATGGCTTCAGCGCCATCCTGCACCTGCTGCTGGGGTCACCCCGCCCTGCTGCCGCAACTTTGCATGCTGAGCTGTGCCAGGCGGGAGCCTGCCAAGGCCTCTCCCTCTGTGAGTCAGCGCCTTCCGGCCATGTGGGCACTGGGCTGGTGGCCAGTGCTGGGGGTCAGAACACCTGAGAGGCAGCCTTGGGGGCAGCGGCAGGGCTGGGAGGAGCTGGCTGGGAAGGCAGAGAGGACAGAAGCTTGGCTCTGAGAAGTGAAGCAGAGATGAGAGGGCTTGGACATAGCAATTCTGAGAAAAGAGTAGGGGAACCCTCTTCCCCTCTTTTCCAGACCATTTTTCTCATCCCCATCTCACTCCTGTCCTTCCAGGGCAGTTCCAGGACTTCTCCCTCCGTGACCCACTCCACAGGAAGCTCTTCAGCACCTACCTGCGTCCCTCCCAGATACTGAATGCTTCGTCCCCAGGCAGCCCCAGTGCTCTGGCCAACGGGGCTGTGCCCGTGCCCAAGCAGAAGGGCGACTGAGCACCTCAGCCACCCCGCTTGCATCCAGCCTGCAGACTCAGGGCAGCACCGGGGGTGCGTCCCAGGCCTCAAGCCCATCTCTGCTCCTGCTTGGTTTTTGTTATTGTTGTTTTGTTTTTTAAGTTGATTTTCCTTTTTTTTAATGTAAGAAACTATTTTATATATAAATATATATCTATATCTATTTAAAAAAGTGATGTTGAGTCATGTTGCCAGTATCATCAGCTGGGAAGGAAATGAGTGAATGGTTGGTTGAATCCTGAGGGTTCCCAAGGTCAGTCCTCATAACCGCAGCTGCATGAATCCTCACTTCCAGCTGGATAGGCCTCTTCCTGCCCAGTAATCACGCAGTCTCATCTCCCCCCTCCTACTGTCATATCCTACAGCAGCTCATTTTGACAGGCTTGCTCATGAACCGCTTTTCAGCCTATTCCCTCTTGTTCTGTCCTCAATTAGAGATTAAAAAATAGCTAACTACCATTTCATATTTAATCTACTGAGAATAATTTCCCCTCCCATACCAGGAGCAGAGAGCTGTGTCAGTCAGTGGAGCCCAGCCTCCTCCGTGCAGCACAGAACAGTTCCACAGGAGGGTTTTCTGTCGTGGGATGAGTTGAGAACACTGAAGTCCAGCCTCTAAGGAAGAAGAAAACAAGTACCACCCCCCAAGAAGGTGCTGCATCTAGATAAAATTACAGAAAATGAATTAGATACCTGTATCAGACAGAGATCTGGCAGGTGAAAAAAAGCATCTTTCCATCTAGACTTTTAAAGGGAGTTAGTTAATGTTAGACCCTCCAGAGAAGTCCTTCTTTTGATGTCCAGGCTTTTGATGAGGGAGGAATAAGGTGACCACTGGGGACAACATGTCAGGCTTGCCAGGGAACCTAGATAGGGCGGGGGGCTGAAAAGGTAGCGAGTTCTGTCAAATCCAGAACCACCCTACTTCTTGCCTCGTTTCAGCGCCTTACCCATTTAGCAGCAAAGACATGAGTACAAACAGGCATATTGAGAGCATTTTCCAACAAAAACATCTTTATTTTTTTCCCGTACTCCTCCAAAGGTACTTACCCCTATCTCCCACCAAGGTGACTACCTCCAAACTAGACAGTCTGATGACCTAGCCCATGCTCACCCCTTTCACAGAGCAACAAAACGGAGGAAAGCTAGCCTGTTGGTGTGCGGCTGGGGTAAAATCTACTTGGAGGGTTTGGCAGGTGGGACAGGATGGTCCCACTTCCTACATTGTTTCTTCTTTCTGCCTGTGCCATAAGCGTCACACTGCCTTTTACAAGGCTGTGAGGGTTGAACACCTCCCGGAGCCTGGGATTTCTCCCCTGAGACCCCAGCCTCAGCTCCCACGTAGTGTTTCTCTTCAGTAAGGGCTGGACCTCCAGGTAGAGCTCGCTTCCCAGACTTGGCAACAGGACGTGGAGGCTGGCCAAGGCCTCTTCTCTCAGCAGAGTGGGAGTGGGATGCTCTCTGGACCCCCCGACCTGTGGAAGGCAGGCCCGTGGCAGGGTGAGGACCGAGCGGAGGCCTCTGTGACAGGCTAAGTTTAGAAGCCAGGAGGTAGGCAAAGGTGGAGAGTCCCTCATCTTCCTCTTCCTGCTGCTCCTCCTTTCCTTTGGCCCCATCTGCTGAACTGTTTGTTTCACTGGCAGGAGAGGCTTTGCTCAGAACTAAGGCATCCCTGGTTCCCCAGCTAAGGAAAGTGCTTCCAAGGCCCTGGTGAGGAGATGTTGGCTTGGGGTTCCCAGGTGCAGAAGGCTCTTGATTCCCTGGTAAGGGAACTAGGTCCTTAGGCTTGGATAAATCACTGACTTCCCTGCCTTCTCCCTGGGGGTCACAAGAATAAAGGTTTGGTGGACAAGTGTCTTCACTGACCCCAAGCTGGAAGCCATAGACATGCTTATTATCTAATTTGTTAATGTGTTTTGTGGTTTCTAACGGAGGAGAAATGGAATTGCCTCTGTTCCCTCCCTCCGGGCTGGTCTGGAAGGAAGAGGTATCCTGAGTCCCCAGAATAAGGACCTTGCCTTCACATGCAGGCAGGGGGGTTTCTTTGGAAGCCCCCAACGTGGAGGCACCAATTCTGCTTAGCAATGGGGAGAATCCATTAGCCCATGGATCACTGGGATCCCATATGGTCTCAGGGCTCTGCTCTCCATTTTCTTTAGGGCTCAAGGCTGGGCTATTGGCCCTCAGAGGTCCTGACAAGCTGCAGGAGTTTTTCTTTTCTGGGGCATCTGTGGTGTCTGTGCCTGCACAGGGAGTTGTACTGTTCCCCACAGCCCCAGGTGGTGTGGCTTCTCCAGGACCCAGAGAAATGTTGCTTCCAGAGTCTAGTGCCTGGCAGCCTCCCTCATGCTCAATTACACATTCCACATTGTGCTTCTCTATGACCTCGATTTGTAAGGGCAACTCCAAGCCTACAGAATCCATCTCACTGCTCAGCCCAAGTCCTGGACAGAGAGAGGTCCCATCCCCATCCCTGTCTCCATCCCCAGCTGCTCTAGAGGAAGTGTTGGGATCATAACTCTGAACCATGGGAGGACCTCTGTCATCTCCCCACATGGCTCCTGAAGAGCCTTCCTGGGACACTGCTAATGGCTCCTTCCCTTGGGGAGGCACTCCAAGACCCACTATCTGTTGTCCTGTCTGCAACTCAAGGACCTGCTTTTCGAACGCCTGTCCTTGCACAGGAACCAGCTCTGCAAGCCCAGCGTCCAAACTGGGAACTCTCTCGAGCTGGGGATCTTTCTGCCAGCAAAGGGGCAGAGCCATGGAAGTCCTGTCAGCCACCTGGGAGTGCCCAGGGGACGCAGCACCTCCCAGGTGGTCATTTTGATGGGATATCTGGTTTGTAACTTCCCCAGGCCCTCTTCTCTCCCTACCTACAGGCCCTTGAGTTCTCTGTGGACCTGCAAGTTCTAGCTGCAGGTCCCAGCTGCTGGGAGCTGGCAGAGTGTGCCCATCCCTGTGCACCCCCCTCAAGCTGTCTAGGGCCTGCTCCTGCCCACCATGCACATCTCTTGCCCTCTTCCCTGGAGAGGCAGGCTTTCCAAGACGAACAGTACCCCCAGCCACCCTAGGCCCAGGTGAGGGCCAAAGCTGCCCACCCCCATCTTCGTCCTCATCAAAAACAGAAGGGCTTGAGTCTGATTGAGCTCCACTGCAACTTGGAGGTGCCTCTGCAACCTCCTCTTCCAAGGCCAGGAGTCGCTTCTGGACCAGCTGGAAGGAGAAAGGACAAATAGCATTCTACACATGGTTGTGAGAAGGGGTAGCTGTCAGGGTGATGAGATGGCACTTGGGCAGGGCAGAGAATGTAAACAAGTGGCTTAAGTAGTTGGTAACATACTGTAACTTCTTTTCTGCCTTTTTGGGCCTTATTCCTCTGCTTTGAGCCCTCACACACACCCCTTTTCCTGCGTTTCCACAGTCCCTTGCCTACTTGTTCTGCATACAATACCCAATCCTGAAGCTGTTCATCTCCAGAAGTCATACCAACCAAGTCAATGTAGAGTTAAATGAAATCCTTTGAGCTTCCTGCTCTAATATACCCCACCTCCCAGGTTTACCTCGTCAAGACTGAATTCTTCTTCTTGCTCCAGCTCCTCAATTAAGGCCAACGGATCCCTCTCTTGTTCTGGGGACAGCAGATCTTCCAGAAATCGAGGATGAATGACACCCTCCACCTAGGGAACAGAAGGAAAAGTGATATGAGTCCTTAGGAAGTAACCTGTGAGCCAAGAGGCTCTAGAGAAGCCCTGTGCACCCCTTGCCACAGCCCAGATCCCCCACCACTACCATCCCTCGGAGCTGTTACAAACCATGACCACCACCAGCTACATACATGTGTTTGTGCATGCACACACGTTTTCAGAGTATAGTTCTTAAATGCCTTGGGCAAAACCAGTGTTTGGTTCCATGGAGTTCCCACCCCAGGATCTGCTAGAAACCAGACACCCAGGCCCAGCTCACCTTGGAGACAAAGGCCTCCTGAGAACACAGCTCATCAATATAGCTCAAGAGACCTGGATCTGGATACATCCCATCCTCCTGCTGCTGTTCCTCCTTTTCCTGTTCTCCATCTGACTCCCCAGCGGCCAGGTGACTCCTCACCAGCCCTTCCATGATGTCAGCATACTCTTTGACAGCTTCTGTGGGGATCTCCTTGGGTGCCTTGGGAGCTGGAGGCTTCACAGTTTTGCGCTGCCGCCGGCGGGGCGCCCGTGCTTTGGCGGTTGTCTTGGGAATGTACACTGAGGGAAGAGATGGAAAGGAAAAATAGGATGCAGCCAGTGACTGCGGCATCTGCCTCCCAACCCTATGTTTGTAAGGGCAGTAAGTGAGTACACTGAAATGGTTCTGGCTGGATCAGGCCAACCTAAAACAGTACCAGTACCAGCTGTGGGAGAAGATTTTTAGGAGCTAGAGAGTCTAAGAGAAGCACCGTATGAGGAATCTAGCAACCCCTGAAATTTCAAAAAAATCCCCTGATCCAACCCTCGTTTCTGAAGCAGATAAAGCATTTTGTGCCTTATTTACAATCTCAGTGAGCAAGTAGCTGGTTCACTTGGCCAAGATCAGTACCTAGTCTGGGACAAAGGGAACCTAAGAACCCAGCCTCCTATGTCTGTCCTGTGTGAGGGAAAGTGACAGAAGAGAGAGCAATGCCTTCCCTAATCCATGACTGGTTTCTGCACACCAGAAAGATTTTGAGTCTTTGGCCCACAGTTCCTAATGGAATTGGGTAGCCTTACCTGGCTGCTGGGAAACCTCAGGGGCCAGGGGCCCTGGAGGGTCAAGTTTCAGAGGTGTGGCAGGAGGTGGGCCCTGGGACCCATTCATCAGTTGTGTGTTCTGTATCTGCATCTCCTCCTCGGCCTCAAACTCCATGAACCTGCAGAGGGTGAGGAAGGCCCAGGCATTGCTGAAAATGCCAGACCCATTAGAAACTGAGATGCCAGACACCAGCAGGGAGCAGCTGAATAACACTTCTGGGGAAAACTTACAATGTCACCACAGAGTCCTTTCACTTGCAGTCATCATTTAGGAAGCTTGTTAAGAAAATGAACCATCTAGAGTTTACAAACTTCTCCAGGACAGACCATGGCTTTCACTTTTTTTCATACCCTAGCTTGCCCGGCATCACAGAGGGTATAAGGCAGCAATTAATACAGACTTGTTGAATTCAACCAGGCCTCTGCCCCTGCTCCATAAAGAATGGCCAAAATCCTGAAGCAGGGCCTCGGGTTGCAATTCAAGAAAGTTCCCACCAGAAGGCAGAGCTGAGATCCATGAGTCCTGAGGCTGGGACTGGGGCCCTGGAAGGGTAAATCTAGCAAGTCTGGGTCCAGATTTGGTGGAGAAAGTGGAAGATAAGCTTGGAGGAAAGGGTTCATTTTCCTCAGAGCTGTTTTTCTGACCAAGGAGATTGTCATGGAGAAATGGGAGATATGAACTAGGAGACCACTCTGGGAATCTAGGACATTCCCCTGACCAACCTCTTCAAGAACCAGCCCCTTCATGAGATGATGAGGTAAACTATTTCTGTGCCACTATTTCCAGAGGAGTGGTCCCAAGGTCTGCATCAATGGCCACTTGCTACCTGGTTAGTGAAACAGAAAAGAACCTGCCTAGTAGGGCCTGCTTCCTCATTGCTAGGTCCCTTCAGCATGAAATTTTTACATCAACTGGGCTCCAATCCCATCCTACCAGCTTCAGTATCAAGGCCTCTACATAATTCAAGACGTGGAGAAGGGGGAGCTTCTGAATGGAGATAGCACAGAAAAACCCAAGAGTCAAGGTTGTCAAAGCAGCAGCAAGGATCCAGGAAACCCTATCCTAGTCTACACCCCTCTTCCTCCGATCCCTTTTTAAATCACCCATACAGCCAGACCTAGGCCTTGGTTACCTGCCCCCATTCCTCAGCCACTCACCCCATCTGGGGGGAAGAGGGTTAGTCAGACTCACTTTTCTGCCATGTCATAAAAGATGATCCGGTCATAGTTGCTGGTGTGCTCCCACTCCCAAACAGCCCTTGACAGTCCCTCCTCCAGGGTCACAGTGGGCTTCAGCCGAGTCAGGGACCGAAGCACTGGGCTAAAACAGCCACTGGGTCAGTCATGTTCTACAAGTGTGACCCCATCCACCTGTCCTGACACCCACCTTGATACACACTCCCTGCCCCTCATCAGATCTGACATGTCCCTCAGTCCCTGCCACTTCCCACATCTGATGAGACTTCCAGACCCCAGACCCCCATCCATTCATTCACCATAACTGACCTTTCTTCCTACTGAGATTTACAAATCCCATACAAATCAAGAAGGTGATTCTTTTCCCCACCTTTTGAAATCAAGCACCCTTAATGCTCACAGTACTATCCTCAACGAAACATTAGGAAGAAAGCACTCCTTATTAAATGAATGGAGTTAATTGTAAAGTAGGCTTGGCCTGCCCAAAGGCTCTTGCCTTAAAAAAAAAAAAAGGCACTCACTAACCCAAATTATCTCTAATTAAAGGTTGTGTGGTATTTTTATTTGTTTATTTTTAAGTGATGGTTACATTTGGGATGTAGCATCTAACAAGTATGGGTCCAGATTTGGGGGAGAAAATGGAAGTTAAGCTTGAAGGAAAGGGTTCATAAGGAGTCAAATATCAGGACTCTTTGAGGTCTTTGTGATTCACAAAGACCTTCTGACTTCCCAGGAATCCTCAGCATTATTCTGCCTAGAACCTGGACAGGCTTTTTATAAAAATGGGTTCCAGTGCCTCTCCCAGGACTGAGCATTTTACCAGCTTCCCCGGTGACTGCTGCAGAGTGTCTGGACTATACCTGCCTACTGCTCCTGAGCATGGAGAGCAAGAATAGGCCAGGAGTTATAAATTCAGCCTACTGTGCCCTGACACAGAACTCAGAGTTATCTGGAGAAAGCAAGGAGTCAGGAAGATGATCTACCCCAAGGACTCTGAGAGAGCCTTCTGATTAATTCACTCCAGGGCAGAAAGGGAGATAGATTCCTTTAGAAATTCAGTCACTGGGGGAACAACACGTACATTTTTTTCAATCCAGTCAAATGCAGAATGCGTTAATAATGGTTTACACAAAATATTGCGAATACAGTGCAGTTGAGTGAGGCAGCAGGTCTGGGTGGGAAGAAGAGAAAATTCCCCAGAAGGCTAATGACTGCTTTATTAACACCACAGACAGCCCATGGCCTCCGGCTCCTTGGCTAAACATCCACTCACACAGACATTCTGGCCTTTTGTGAGATTTTTTCCTCTTCTAGATTGCCTTTTTGTAATCATTAATAATAATAATAGCAGCTACCATTTAATGAGCCATTCTCTGTGCCAGGCATTCTGCTAAGCACTTCACATATGTTAACTCATTTTATCTTCTTAGCAACCCTCTGAAGAGGAATGATCAATCCCCTTATAGATGAGAACACCGAGGGCCAAGATACTAAATGTCAGGCCCAGGATCACAATTCTAATGAGAGGTGGAGCCTAGGCCCTTGACCACTAGGCAAGGTTTACCACCTCCCTATTTCAACTTGAATTCTCCTGAATAAAATAGAGGATGGTGGAGGGAGTGACACATACAGGTTCTTTGCCTAACCCTGCACTGACCTCCCCCTCCCACGGAAATGGGTCAGGGCCCCGCACTCTGCATTCTGGCCAATGTGGATGGTTCAGCCCCATGTCAGAGGTGGTAAAACAGAACAGAAGGACCTGGCACTTGGTGTCAGAGACTTAACTTCCAACCAATGCTCCCCGCTTTATGGCAGTAAACCTCTCTGAGCTTCAGTCTTCTCATCTATAAATGAGATGATCATAAAAATGCTTGCCTGAGCTCACAGGGTTATGAAGAACACTTGAGAAGGCCACCTGCAGGCTTGTTACAATCAGGAAGTAGGTAAAGAGGCTTATCACCACCACCATCATCACCACCTTGTCATCATTACTCTTTGTTCTCAGAGCATCTCCACTGCACTCACGGACTGACCAGCCTTCAAATGCCCCTACAGAGCCTAATCTCTTTTCTCATCCCAAAGCCCTCCCTATTTAAGAGCCCTAGATAATTAATCTCAAGTCTCCCCACTTACATAAGAAAGCAGGAAAGTGCTTCTGTATCAGGACTTTGGGGTAAGTGCCTCCGAGCCAAGGCTTTGTGGCTCTGCCAGCCACGGAAATTCTCATAAACACCCTTGGAGGTATAGCAGAGGTCACCCAGTGACAGCTTGGGCCAGGCAGATGCAGGACTTCCTTCCTCAGCAGCTTGTGGCCCTAGCCAAGCCTTTTCCCGGGGCACAGTGGGGGCCAGTTGGGCAGCTGGTGGTGGAGCCTGAGCAGGCAGGCCTGGGAGGCCCTCCTGGATCCTCCCAACAGCCTTAGTGGACAGAAGGGTCTTCACATTAGAGGCTGCCACAAATTGAGGGGGAGTATCCTTAGGGCCCCTGCAGGGAGTGTCTGAAGTAAGCCAATTGAGGGCTGTCTGAGTAAGAAGAAAGCTCTGGGTTTGAGACGGCTCAGCTGGCCCTCCTTCTGTCTTGACTTTGACAATAACTTTGCCAGCTCCAGCCCCACTGGGGCCAGAGCCCACATCCCCTGTCACCAGCAATGGGCTGGGGAGAGCAGAGAGCATCACAGGGGTGCCTGGAGAGAAGGCTACAGGCACAGGGGGCTGTGGAGGTGGCTCCCAGGGTGGTTGATCTGGTGGGCCAGGAGCAGGTGGGGGGAAGGGAAATTCAGAGAAATGAGACAGGGTGGCACCAGGTGTCATGGTCATATCTGATCCTGGCAATGGAGATGCTGTTGAGACAAAGAAAAAAGGTGTGGGGGGAAATGGAGTAGGAGAAAAGGACACTAGAAGTTAGGCCATCAGAATTCTACTTTAGTCCTGAAAAATCAGAACACTGATTCTCAACAGGGAAGGGAGGGGAAGAACTATGGAGAGGGAACTTAAATGGTTTACAAATGTTCCCCAAGTAATTTTGATGTCCCTTATTCCTAACTGAGAATTATTGCACTAGAGAAGTTGAAGTGACCCTTGGAGCCATGAACTCATACCCCACAGCACATGCCACCCAGCGAAGAGGTAGATCCCTTAATCCCCCCCATTCCAAACTCATTCCAGCCACCTGAATCCTGCTCCTAGCTGCACTGTGGTCCCACCACCCACAGAAGCACTGTTTCCAGAAGTGGGTGTGTGGATTAGATGTTCAGTTCCCAGAAATGTTGTTTCTTAACAGCCAGAAATGAATAGAGATAAGGGCCAGGAAAAGTGAGGTGAGGGCAGTCTGGGGAGAGAGATGTCCAGAGCTTTAAGTAGCTGCTGGACATGTTAAAATTTGGCAATGCAGACTATCAGCAATCCTTCTGCTTGGAGATCCTGCCATCAGAAATGTAAGGCCCATACAAGGGAAACAAAGGCAAAAATGAACAAGTGGGACTATATCAAGCTGAAAAGCTTCTGTACAGCAAAAGACACCATCAATAGAACAAAAAGACACCCTACAGTATGGGAGAATATATTCATAAATGACATATCCGATAAAGGGTTGACATCCAAAATATATAAAGAGCTCACACACCTCAACAAACAAAAAGCAAATAATCCAATTAAAAAATGGGCAGAGGATCTGAATACACACTTCTCCAAAGAAGAAATTCAGATGGCCAACAGACACATGAAAAGATGCTCCACATCGCCAATCATCAGAGAAATGCAAATTAAAACCACAATGAGATATCACCTCACCCCAGTAAGGATCGCCACCATCCAAAAGACAAACAACAACAAATGTTGGCGAGGTTGCGGAGAAAGGGGAACCCTCCTACACTGCTGGTGGGAATGTAAACTAGTTCAACCATTGTGGAAAGCAGTATGGAGATTCCTCAAAAAACTCAAAAAAGAAATACCATTTGACCCAGGAATTCCACTCCTAGGAATTTACCCAAAGAATGCAGCAGCCAGTTTGAAAAAGACATATGCACCCCTATGTTTATCGCAGCACTATTTACAATAGCCAAGAAATGGAAGAAACCTAAGTGTCCATCAGTAGACGAATCGATAAAGAAGATGTGGTACATATACACAATGGAATATTATTCAGCCATAAGAAGAAAACAAATCTTACCATTCTCAACAACATGGATGGAGCTAGAGGGTATTATGCTGAGTGAAGTAAGCCAGGTGGAAAAAGACAAGTATCAAATGATTTCACTCATATGTGGAGTATAAGAACAAAGAAAAAATCTGAAGGAACAAAACAGCATCAGACTCACAGAACCCAAGAATGGACTAACAGGTACCAAAGGGAAAGGGCCTGGGGAGGATGGGTGGGAAGGGAGGGATAAGAGGCAAAAACAGGCATTATAATTAGCAGACATAATGTAAGGAGGTGGTAGGGGGAAGGCAGTACACACAGAGAAGATAAGTAATGACTCTATAGCATCTTACTACACTGATGGACAGTGACTGTAATGGGGTATGTGGTGGGGACTTGATGATTGGGGGTGTCTAGTAACCATAAAGTTGCTCATGTAATTGTAGATTAATGATACCAAAAAATAAAAAATAAATAAAAAATAAATAAATAAATGTATGGCCCTTAAGAACAAGCCATGAAACATGAAGTCTGAAGCAAAGTACGTGCAGAGGAGAGCTATGTAGAGTCCAGTCAAAGCAAGGATAAATACATAAAAAACATACCTAATTAATCAGGACATGTGCCTCCTAGGACTTAAAAATAATAATAGAATATCATCGGCCTGATTTCATGTTACTCTCCTCCCCCTTATATAAAGAATATTCCATGGGCAAACTAACGACACTCAGCTTCCACTTCCTAAGCATGAAGGAGCCATGGAATATGAGGAAACTCAGCTTCTCAACCATAGAACACAGGGCCGGGAGTATTCTACCCAGCACGCAACACAATGAGAGGGGTCTGAAGGCCTGAGTTCCATAAAAGGTAGAAAAACAGAGCATTTCCGGCAAATACCAGCTCTCATCCTGGCTGGAGTGACCCACCTCCACTGGCCCTGTGGAATCAAGGAAACCTAGTTGCTCCTCTAACTGAAAGAGAGCCATGTTTGGGACTGGAAGGAGCTATGAGGCTTTGAGCAGAGGCACTTAAAGAACCTTCCAGTCTAATTTGTGGGAGGACATTTCTCTACAGACTTGGCAACAGATTTCCAGCTAAGGCCTCCACACAAACCCCATGACCCCTCCTCCACCCCAGTAAGGTTAAGAGTAGTTCCAGCTTAATTCTCTAAGGGCAAAATTCTAGAGCAGGCTCCAGTTGCCTGAAGAAGACACAGGAGCCTGCGCCTTTCCCCTGAACCCTCTCTGTGCCACTATACCGCACAGGAAGTTAGGGGTAGGGCCAGGGTCCCTATTCCAGAGAAGTAAGTTGCTAACTGCAGTCTCTTCTCTATGCTCAGCCCGTTGCTCTAAGGTGCTTTGATCTGCCTCCCAGCGGACTCTCCATCCCACAACCTCCTCTTTAAGTGGTACCATCTTCCTCCCTAGCCTCCCCAAGTGTGAGGCCTTTGCTGAGGTCTAGTACCCTCACAGTCCTCTAGGTCTGCCCCGATAACTCCTTCCCAGGTAAAGTGTCAATCTGAGTCTCCAAGGATATAAGCAAGTGGCAGGGACTATCCACCACCTGCTGACTTTCCTTCTTCTGAAGCCATACTCTCAGGTTTTGGTACTAACCATGGCTGTCCAGAAGCTTCCAGAATGAGACAGTCAGGTTGAGCACCCAGAGAGTAACCTGGCTGCAGTAGATACACAGGGATCCAAGAAAGAGAAGGGAAAGATCAGATCAAAACACAACTAGAAAGGGACTGGGGAGGATGGGTAGGAAGGGAGGGACAAGGGCGGGGAAAAAGAAAGAGGGCATTACGATTAGCATGTATGGTGTGGCGGGGCACGGAGAGGGCTGTGCAACACAGAGAAGACAAGTAGTGATTTTACAGTTCTTACTACGTTGATGGACAGTGACTGTGAAAGGGGTATGTGGGGGGGACTTGGTGAAGGGGGGAGCCTAGTAAACATAATGTTCTTCATGTGATTATAGATTAATGATACCAAAATAAAATAAAAATAAAATTTTTTAAAAAATGCTCTTTACCGAATGAGCATTTCCAATGAAAAAAAACAGAACTAGAACCTAGGACTCAAGGCATTCTACAATGGGGGAGGGGGGAGGAAGATATTCCCCAAAGGGCTCTGGTAAGTAGGCAGTAACCAGGAATTCCCTCCAACCAGAATATTGGCAACTCAATTGTTGTATACCTCTGTGGGCAATTTGCAAATTCTTTCTCATATTCCCAACACTATGGTTTTACATCTCGGTTATCTATACAATTCTTCATCAATATATCTAGTTTGTCCCCTTCAATCCCACACAGTTCTGTAACTGACTTCCTTATTAGCACCAGGATGTGGCATACTCTTGACTTATTTCTATGTTGGCTAAATTTTCTGAACAACGATCAGAGCACATAGTCTGTATATTTAAGGATCAAAGGAACAGAATGTTTGAAATGAGGATTGTCTCAGAAGATCCTATGGTGTTGGGACTGCTGTATGCAGATCGTTTCCTTGGAAAGCTGTCCTCCAGTTCCCAAATCCAAGAAGGCTCAGCCTTACCCTTGGCTGAAAAGCCCCACTTCATCAAAAACTGCCATTCAGCCTAAAATTTCAAACTCCCAAGGTCCTTCTTTTTGTTTGCTAAATTATTTTGTTGTTTAAAATTTTTGTTAAATAATTTAAAAATTTTAAATAGTTGAATCAGCGCGGTTCAAAAGTCAAATTTCAAAATGGAACACACAACGAGTCTCCCCTCTGACTCCTTTCCTCTGGAACCGAGTTCTTTATCCCAGAGGAAACTTGCAGAACTATTTTATGCAACTACAAGTATATACAAATATTCTTAAAAGAAAAATTTTCATATTTTCTGGTTATAAAATTAACATGTTTCAACGGTTTTGCCATTATAAAAAATACTACAAAGATATCTTTCTAATGATATTGGGGCTCTTCAGTTACCACTTTTTTAGAGTCCTATAAGAATTTCTACATTTGTTGAGAAATTCTAAACACCCCCAGCGTGCATCTTATTATATTATAATTACTCACCACTAAAAGAAAAAGCGCTGAATTTGTGGTAAAGAGACCTGAGTTTGAATCTTGGTTCGACCACTAAAACATACTTCACCAGTTTCATAAAATCACTTCAGCGCTTTCTTCGCTGTACATAAGACCGAATACCCGTCATGCAGTCTTTACCGCCAATACTTTGCAATTGGGCAGGAGAACTGGACGTAAAAGAGGGGAGGAATAAAACTTTCTTCTTTCTTCCTCAAGGTAAAGGGGCTCTGAATCGTGGACTTCTTGTTTCTCTAGGCACTAGAAAAACACTGCCCCTGAAATGGGTGTGTATCTTGGGATAAAGACAGGATTTTATTCGTTAATATTCAAACCATCCCCATCCACACCCCCCTCTAAGTCATAGCAATGTCTGGTACACGGTGGGCACACTCCCCGTGTCTTAGAACACCTGCAAAGTTGCAACTGGGAGCCAACGCCCTCAATGTTGCAACTGGGCCAAGTCCTGCACTCTTCTGTGCGCCCCCTTCTGGCCAGCTGGAGAAAGGCCCAAACGGACTACATTTCCCGGCATGCCCTGAGAGAGACGTCCGGCTATTCGGAAGGAAATTGAGGAACACGTGAGGCAGTTAGTGAGACCGAGCTGCAAACCGAGCGGAACCTCTGGATTCGGTGTGGTAATGTTTCTCCAGTATTACCTCAACGATCAGGGAGACCGGGTTTATACACTGAAGGTAAGGAGAGGAAACAGGCTGTACAGGGGTATGACGAGAGGTGCAGGTGGGAAGAGCGGTCGGGACCAGCCCCTGAGCTGCCCAGCTGGCTGAGCGGAACTGGGGAGCCCAGGGGCCAGGCGCGGTAGAGGCCGGAGGGAGTGGCTCCTAGACCTGACGGTCCCGGCTCGTCTTCCCGTGTGCCCTTTATCGCGCGGCCCCCTCCTTATCCCAACCTCCGTCTATTGACGCCAGCGATTGAGTTTTCGTACTAAGATTTTGTTCTCACTTTTTTTCTCGAGCAGAAACTTGACCCTATGGGACAACAGACCTGTTCGGCCCATCCTGCTCGATTCTCCCCGGACGACAAATACTCTCGACACCGAATCACTGTCAAGAAACGCTTCAAGGTGCTCATGACCCAGCAGCCGCGTCCTGTTCTCTGAGGGCCCCTTACGTTTCATGCCTCGATGCCGCCTGCTGCCCCTCAGAGATAACGAAACCAGGCTCTTCAGTCTGTCAGCCTTGAAGCCTTCTTACCGCCCTTGCTCTTTGTAATCCGGTCTCATCACTGCATTTGATCATGCTTTTGTGAGGCAATCGCAGTAGCATCCCTCTTCAAGGGAACAAGATCGAATCTTTTCTTATTTTGAATCACTGCCCGGTTATTAAAATGATTTGAGAGAGCTCTTATTTTGTATGTTGTGGGAAGAAAGGAGTGGTTTAAAAACAAAAGCAAAAATGGGGGAGATGAGAGTGAAGAGTATCCCGGGCATACAAAAGACCACCTTGAAAGAAAAACCAGTCACTGCTGAAGCAGGAGTGCTGTGCAGTTAGTGATAGGTAGATGCTGGGGAAGAGGAGGAAAGGTGGAAAACTGTCAGCATCCACTGGAAAATACCTGTTGTCAGGTGATTTCTGGGTCCTTTAAATGACATTTTGACTCGGAAGAGTTATTGAAAAAAATAATAGCTATAATGTAGAAGGGAAGGCATTACACAAAGATTCTGCCCTGTGTGTATGACTTTCAGAAAGTCAATCTGTTTAATCCCATTTTTCTCATCATTTCTAAATTGTCTTCCAACTCTAAACTTGGTAGGGTTCAGTGGTGGATCTTAGTATGTCTACAGTGTTTGTCCAGTGCTTGTGAATAGGAATGCTTTTTTGCACATTTATTGCCCCTCTGGTAATATTACCAGGCGTTTAGTTCTCTGCATCAAGGAATTGTCTTCTAGGTGCATACCTAACTATATCTCTTTGGCAGCTAGCTGCTATGTGCAGCTCTACATAGATCTTAATTTGAAAGATGAGATATGAAAAATTCAAGCAGGTAGTTTGTTGTCTTTCAGGCTATAGTTGGGGATTAAAAAAAAAAACAACCTGGGAGATTTCTTTTGGACTTGAGCTTCTGTCATGGGTCAACCATAAAATTTTAGTCCAATTCATATTTAGGGATGATGAGGTGAAATATAATATACAGACATTCAAAAAATGCTAGCTTGCTCATTCCTCTCCTTACCAAGTTAATGAACTCATTTCCCAGTCTTCTCATTCATGGCTTTGACAATGGATTTGAATGTTTGGTTAGTACCACTGATTTAAAAATTGCCTTGTGGAGATGTGTTCTAATTGTGCATATTTTGGACTCCAGAAGCAGTTGTGACTCAGTGCAAATTTATCAAGACTGGACCTGGAAAGTGGTAGATACGTTTCTCTCAAACTTTGGTATCTGACCATCACAGCAGAAAAGTTTAGGTTGTTGAATGCTGAGAAAAAAAAAATCTCTATGCTTGGGTCACAGTAAATAGAAGACAGATGATTTTCAGATGAATTAGGAGAATGGTGAACTGAGATACTTGTTTCCTGTAAAACAACTTTTTATTTCTAGCCTACACTTACAGAGTTCTTAGCATTGGATCTGAGAGATTTTAAAGAGTTATTCTAGTAAAATAATAGAGATTGAAGAAATGTTAAAAATTCTTCAAATGATCAGGAAAAGGATCTGATACGGAAGTTTCTTAAGCACCAAAATTGGTAAATGAATTCTGCTACCAGTTTTTTTTAATGTTAACTGTAATTCTAAATTACATACACCCTGCCCTTTCCCACCCAAGACAAAGGATTCCATTGGTCCTTGCTACCTTCTGTGTGGACTGACATGAAAATACTTGAACCTGGAAATAACCCTAATCAAAGTTGAGGGGAAGAGCCAAACTGGTTTGAATATACTGAGGACTTTTTACTTAAGAGATCCCGAAGGTATTAACATCTTGAGATATGCTTAAACGGGAGAAGAGTCTTAAGAGGTATAGTATATTGGTATTAGGTAATATATGTAATTGAATGAAAATACATACGGTTTGAAACAAAATTGGATGTTGGAGAAACCTGTTTCTTTATAAAGGGAAAGCCTGTGAGATTTGAATGAACAGCAAACCTGCCAGAGGAAAAGGGAAAGCCTGTGAGATTTGAATGAACAGCAAACCTGCCAGAGGAAAAATTGATCCCTCAGGGAGGTGAATTTTTTGCTTCCTGAAGGAAGAAAGCTGTGAGCCTGAATCAACAGTCACAGGCTTTATAAGGAATCAAGCTTTGACGGGGTTTACATTTTAAATGGAGATTTCTCATTTTGTTACCTAGATCTTTTTAACTGGCCTTTGTTGTTTGATAAAAGGGGATTTCCTGGCTCAGGTCTTAACAGTTCTGATCCTTGTAAGGAGAAAAGTGTTAAATTTAAGTCTTGAACAAACTATAGGAAAGAACTTTCAAACAAAACATTGACGAGTTAAAATTTATTGAACACTTCTATTCATGCATTAAATAAACATGGTAAAAATATTTTGGCAGTAGTAGGGAAAAATTCAAGAGTATTTCATTGCCTTCTCCAGGTCCAAAATTGAGTATGTTTTCTGTAATGGAACTTTAAGTTTGACCAGAAAGTGGAATAGCACTGTTCCAGCTTTACTGAGGTGTTACTGACAAAATTGTATATACATAAGGTGTACAACAGATAATTTGGCAGACGTGAAATACTTTTTTTTGAGGACAGGAAAAAAAAAAAGCACAAGTCGTGTATAAATTGAGGATACAATGCTTGAGAATAGACTTATACATACAAATTTCAATGAGGATCATACCTAGATAATGTGGTATTAGGAGGTTTTTTAAAGAAACTAGGAATGGTATTTTCAGAGACGCTTTTATTACAAAGAGATGGTGTTTGAGGTTAAGAGGGCAAGGGGCATCACCTGCCCCCGAGATGCCTCCAGAGTGAGTTTATACAACACAGCGGGACCAAGAAGGAAGAGGATTTGTTTTCTCAGGTGCACGACCCTCGGGCCCTCACGTCCAACTACGATTCCCGTCGTGCTCCGGGCCTCCTGCGTTCCCGCCCCGGCCTTCGCCCGCCAGTCCTGCGGCGACCCGGGCGAGCGCCTGCGCACAGCCCACTCCTTACTAGGCTTCAGAGGCTGGGCGGGGCTCCCGGGCGCTTGCGGGACGGTGCCGCCCTCCGGCCGCTCCCCCGGCTTCTCTTCGGACCGTTAACCTCTGAATGAGGAACGAGCGGGGAGGGAAGGGTGGGGCTGCGGCGGCGCAGGCACAGCCCGCTGGGCCCGGGGCCGGAGGCAGAGAGGTCACGTAGCGGCAGCTCTGGCGTCTGGCCCGGGAGGGGGCGCCCTACCCGGCAACCCGAGCCCTCCTCAGCGTGCCGCGGCTCGGAAACGGTTACCGGCCCGTAAACAACAGCTGCGCGCTCTCCCGCCTCAGCTGGCGCCGGGACCCGCAACTGCGACTTCCTCCCCTCCTCGCCGCCGCCTCCTGCTCAACCGGGGCCAGCCTGCGAGGTCATCTCCTCTTCTCCGACCCGAAGGAAGAGCGGCGAGGGGCTGGCCTGCGCGGCGGCCCCGTTAGGGGAGAAAGCGTCTCCCCGTAAAGGGGCTGCCCGTCGTGTCACAGGCAGGAAAAACCCAGTGAGCCGACGGTAGGCTCGATGGACTAGCAAGACCTGCCACGACCCTGAACTGCAGTCCGAGGTGTCTCGATCCGCTGGCCGCCTCGCCCCGACCCCAGGACCTTTCCTCGCGAGAAGAGCGGGCGGGCCATCCCCGCAGACCTCTCGGAGGCAGGCTCCGCTCTGCCCCCGCATCCTCCTCTGCTCCTGCATCCTCCTCTGCCCACCCTTCTCTCCTCATTCTCCTCTATCCAGTAGTGTTGGTTATTTTCCCCGTTATGCATGTGCATCTCTCGCACCAGACCCAAGTGGATTTTCGGCCTCAAAAACATCGGGTGACTGTACACACACCTCCCTGCCAGACCTGCGGGGTATTCACCTGATGTACAACAGGTGGCCAGGTGTATGTTTTGCAATCTGATCTATGCTATATTCACGTGGTAAGGGTGGGCCTGCACGCACTTAGCTCAACGAGACCCGTGTGTCATTTACCAGATAAAGTACTACCTCGGCCGAAACCTGAGGGTCGAAGGGAGAAAGGCTTCACCTGCTTCTGTGAGACCATGGCACTGAGCCCACAACTCTGGACTAGGGGAGATACCTAGATAGCTCTTCATTCCTAAGGAACGAAGTTACTTCCATCGTTTTGTCTTTTTTTTTTTTTTAATTCTTAAATATTTTTGTCAGCTACTGGTAGTGCACTTTATAGGATAGTCTGCTTGAATTCTGAGTAGAAGGGTTCTTATTAGGGGCTTTTTTATGTGGTGTGAATCAAGATAATTAAGGTTTTTTAAAGTTATCTTTTCTATTTTTACAATCAAAGTAGCTAGTGTAGGTGGAGGGATTTTGGGGGGTTGTCCTTTTTTCTCTATCCTTATAAAAAGGAAAAGAAAAAGAAATGCATCCTCCAGAAACCACCACCAAGATGGCTTCAGTTCGGTTCATGGTGACTCCAACAAAGATTGATGACATTCCAGGTTTGTCAGACACCAGCCCAGACCTCAGTTCTCGATCCAGTTCCCGAGTAAGATTTAGTTCCCGGGAAAGCGTGCCGGAAACAAGCCGTAGTGAGCCTATGAGTGAGATGTCTGGGGCCACCACTTCACTGGCAACTGTTGGACTGGATCCAGCTAGTGACCGGACCTCTAACCGCCAGGATGTTACTGAAGGTAAGTAGAAACACAGATGACTGGATACTTTGATTACCGACTTATTTATCCAGGATAACTGTCTACCAGGAGATCATTTTTCCATTACACAAAAATCATCAGGAACCGAAGTCCCCTTTTGGAGATGCTTAGGAACCCTGTGGAATCATTGGTAACATAGTGGCTCTCTGCGTTAGTAAGAGCATGTGGGAAGGTCTGTGGCAAGTAGGAAAGTAAATGCATATTTTGGGTTCCTTATTTTTGTCTCCTTAGACTTAAAATGGCTTGTTTTCGTTAAGGATGAATATCAAAGACTTTAGTGGTTTTTCAGCATAGAAGATCCTAAGTTGTAAAATCTAGTGAAGAGCTACCTTTAGAGCCCTATTACAGTCTGCTTTTAGGCCTGTTACAAGGAGTAGTTATTGATTATATCTTAACAGCTTTCCTGCAAAGACTTCAGCTACTGTACCACAAAATCCTTTTTAAAAAGTTGTATTTTACAGCGACAGTGGTTCAAGTAGCTAAACTCACTCAGGGTGAGGCTAGGTAGATGTAGTGTGCTATCCTCTTCAATAGAGAAATTCCAGAGAGGCTTTCGGGCCTGATTTCCACATAATTTTTTCATAATTTTTTGAACTTTAGATGGAATGTGTTGAGTTTTTGTAATCAGGAAGTAGCACACAAGCCACTTTTGATTTATGTTGACCACTGCAGACCTTTAGCTTCCCAGAGCAATTTTTGTCAGCTGGCTTTGGAAATTTTCATTGAATTTAGTGGGAAGAGGTGATGGAAGAGAGAGGTGAGATAAAATGGAGAGGTCATAACATTTTTCAGACTCTGAAGTAGAAAAATTTGAGAGCTGCTACGCTGCTTTATATATGTGGTTTTTTATATGCTGTATTCTTATTAATGTAAATCTGTCTGGTAGTGACATTTTGTCTTAAGAATCTTAAAGACTTAAAATGATACTCTACCCAAATTTGGAAATGATACTCTACCCAAATTTGGAAACCATAGCTTCAGCCACTGACTTGTCATTTTCCGGTGTGAGGAAATATGGTTTCTCCTACTCTAAAGGTTGCAGGAACCCAGAATGATATTTAGTTCCTTATTTCTGTTTGTATTGTTTAATGTTTGGAGACAAGGTAGATTTGGTAAAGTTTACAATCTTAGGATTCACTTACCCTTGACTAATGGTTTTTGTGTGTGTGGAGGTATTACAGATAGATTCCTGGACTTAATTAACTATCTTCAATTTCTTGAGAAATTTTATACTGTGTACCAGTGTTAAAATTACACTATGGAATAAAAATTTATTTAACAGTTCCTCTTCCTCCAAATTAATTCTAGATTATAGTTTTCATTTTTACCATCATACTGTATTTAGGTTGTAAAAGTACCAGGTAAAGACTATAACTGTTAATTGTTTTAATGCTAAAATTGTCATTAGGAAATTACAGTTAAGTGTTGTTAGGCTTGTGACTTATGGAATTGTATTTTTATTTTGCTTTTAAAAGTGGACTTATTCAGTAATATGTTAGCTTTGCAGAACAGGATCCTTATCCACGCTGCTGAGAGTATCACTTCTGTAAAAAAAAAATTTAAGAGGTATAGCATGTTAGGGACCCTCAGATGACCAAGAATCAAATTCTGGTCAAATCCCATTTTAGACTGTGAGGAAAGTAATTCTTACAGAGAAGGATGTTTGTTGACTACAAGTGGTAAAGCCAAGACTGAAGTGCAGGCCTCCTGCCTTCCATCCATGTTTTTCATTATATCATTTTGCCTTTACCGTGACAAACATATTTACATTTGCCTCAGTACCATTTCGTTAACTAAATGATTGTTAAAATAATACTAAAAAAGAACAGGGAACATTTTTATGTTTTATACAGACTCTAATACATTTCAATCTTTTATAGTTTAAGAAATGCTCTCTGAGGCTCTGATATACACGAGGCATTCCAGTGGTTGTTACAAGAAGTATTCAAGTGAGGTATAGGTTCTGTCTTTGGAGAGCTCATGGTATAATGGTGAAAATGACTAGAACACCACTATCCATTCCTTCACCAAACATTTACTAAGCACTAAACGAATTTAGGCCCTGCTCTGGCTGTTAAGGATGCAGAACTGAGAAAAAGAATCACTGTTCTAATAGAGAAAGCAAACAAATTTTCATATAAATTATAATGCTGTATGATACATGCAACAGTAGAAATATACAGCAAAATACAAAAAAGAAAAATACAAATTTTAGAATAATACTATAGAAAAATATGCAAAGAAAATGAACTGAGGTAAAATGGAGACACTAAGAGACTGGAGGACTTGAGGTAAAATGATAGTGAAAGATGTAGAAAATTAGACTGGTCAGACATGGAATGTTGGAGTTGATGGTTTCAGAGATGGGGAAATTTTGATCACGTGTACAACCTTGAGAGAGGTTTCTGAAGTTGCATAAAAGTAAAAGCCAGTTGACTCAGGGAACTCTATGTATACCAGTCTTGAGGTTGGCTGTTTCCATGTTTTTACTGAGGGATGATAGGAGGTAGAGGCGCAAAAATAATTTAGATAATTCGTCCTTCAAAGAGTCAGTTTTTTTCTGAACTTTTTGTGATTCAGCCCCACACCCAGACAGAACAGATCAGTTCTTAATGTCCCTATATCCCTTACACATGCTTATTACTATAGGACCTATTTCACTTAACTTTGTTGTTTTTGTTTACATACCATCTTTTTTTAACAATATTCACAAAAGTATTTAATCAAATTAAAGCTGTACCACATTTGAAGATTTAAAAACAATTTATTTTTGTTAAGTGACACATGGCATCTAACAATCAGAACTTTACATGTTTTGTACTTATCAGTCACATTCTCTTAATTCAGCTGTAAGTTTCTTGAGGACAGGGACACAGAATTGTCTTTGTATCTTAACTGAGTATAATGCATGATGCCACATATAACTTGTATGCAAAAATATATCGAGTTAAAGATCATCTACTAGAGCAGTGATTATTTGGCTGCCTGTTGGAATGAGCCAGACATCTTTTTTTAAAAAAGAGTTGCATTCCAATCCCCATTTAATTGCATCAGTAGTTTTTTAAAGCTCTTGAGCTGATTCTAATATAAAGCCAGAGTTGAGGACCATAACTCAAACAGAAGAGTGATTGATGGTATACTCAGGTGAAGCACTTTTCCACCTGAATGGGGCTTTACCAGGATGAGCAGAAGTCCTCTATGTGCATAAGGCATAGCATGCTTTTCCCTAAATGTCATTAGGTCTTACAGAATATTTGTCTGCGCTTGGAGCCATTACTTTATACATGGATATTAAGCCTACTTGGCTGATTTACCAAGTCTGTGTTATCGGTAGGTCTCATCAGTTCCTCATGCTAGGGTTAAATCAGGGTTATGTTTGACCAAGAAACTTGGAAATCTATCAGTTTTTTTTTTTCATAAGAACATGTTTCAAAGTAACAAGGATTTTTTTAATACTTAAAAAAAAAAGTTTAGTTTTTTGCCCCAAACCAGAATAAGTAGATTACATTGTATTGGAAATCACAGTTGACTATTACCCTTCTTTTAAATATACCAGTCATATTATATGGTTATTGAATACTATCCATTTCACTTAGGCATTCCAAAAGTGAGCCTAACATTATATAAGGTTAAGATGGAAAGTTTTATAAAGACACATGGATTTGGTTCCTTATGAGCTCAACTGATAGCATCCTCTGATAGATTTATTTTTTTTAAAGGTTTTCATTATCATTTGTCTGAAACATTTTGGGGATAGACCATATCTGTATTTCCCCTCTTCTCCACACTCCATAGCCAATGACTAAACTTTATAATATACTACTTTATATCACAAGAAACAATCAGCCAAATCCATAATGGGAAATTCTATTGGATAACTAGACTCTTCAACAAATAAATGGCATGGAGTAGAGGAGAAGTGAGAGCTGGAAAGGGAGGGAAAGCTATTACAGATTAAAAAGCATTTCAACCAGATGCAATGTGTGCATTTTGGATCCTGTGAACAAAACAGCTGTAAAAAGACACTTTTGAGATAAGGAAATGTGACCATGTACCTGGTATTAAATGATACTAAGGAATTATTTTAAATTTTCTTAGGTATATTTATAACATTGTGGTAAAGTCAAGTGCTTATCTGTAGAGATGCATATTGAGGTATTTACAGGTGAAATGAGATGTACTCTACACCCTCAAAAAGAATTGAGAGACAGAAGATTGGCAGACCCTTATAATTTGTTGCATCAGTAAAAGGTACTTGAGGATTCATGTTACTGTTCTCTCTGCTTTTGTGTTTATTTGAAAATATCTATAGTAAAAACTTTCAGAAAGTTGAACTGCAATTAAGAAAGCTGCTTTAATTGAAAGGTCTTCTATAGAGTCTGTCCTAGAATACACTAGATATTTGATTAAATGTTGATTGGTAAAGTAATTGCTTCAACTCCTTGTCTTTTCTCTTTGGTGGTCTCTTCTATGTCCTAATTCTTTCCAGGGTCCTCATTCTTTTCCTGTCAGTGGCATGTTTCTTGATTCCATATTCTCATAAACTTTGCTTTGAGTATTACCTGTACCGAATGGCAAAGAAGGAAGAGGACACACCTGGGGATCTGGAACCTTATAAAAGTCATGCTGTTTAAGTCATGTTGAAGTCAAGTCATGTTCCAGTGAAGTTAAATTCAAGTCATATTTAAGGCTGTTAGAATATGGGGAATGTTTCTAATGCTGACATTTAAGGCATTTTCTAATGACCTGTGAGGATATTATGCTGTAAGCCTTTGGATGGTGGCTACCTCTCTTTTTGCCTCCTTTACTTAATCAAATACTTCTGGACTAGCACGACCTTTGTGCAAATTCTGAAAAGGCATCCCTTGCGAGCTCACTGGAGACGGCAAACTGGATTTCAGCCCCCACCCCTTGCCCGTTCGGCATGACACGATCTGCACACCTGCGCCTGGTGGACTTGTTGACTCAGAATAATGCAAATATTATGTGTTTAAGTTGTTCGCAATGTGTTTCTTAACAGTAGGTTTTGAAAATTTGGAGCACTGTATTGTAGGAATTGTGAGAGCATTTATTTTGTGAATGTGTAAGACAATGTATTATTTCAATGAAGTGTTATAAGTAAATGGAAAAACAAGAAGCTATTCCTATTAAAACCCTGTGATTAGTGCTTTGGTGTATTTGGTAGAATCCCAGCAATTATATATGAAGATACAAGCACAAAACTGCAAAACATACATAATACACACGTGTGTGCGTGCACACACACTCACCTTACTTTAACCAGAAATTCAATAGTTCACTAATCAAAAATATTACCATATTTGCTCAGTTTTAAGGTGTGCATATGTCATTTTTAACATTTCTGATATTCATGTTCATTTTGCTTCTGAAGGTACTGTTAAATCATTGGTGGAACTTCAAATTAACAGAATTTCAGAGTCAAGTCAGTATTGTAAATAAATCAGTCTCAGAGGCTATCAAAACCTGAAATTTTGAAGTTACTTTTGGATTTCTTAGCTGAAAAAATGTAAGAGCTGAAGCCTTTTTTTCTTCCTTTTAAAATTGAATGTTTTGTAGCTGAAAGACACAGAAAAAGAAAAAAGCTGTATTAAGTTATTAGGAAATGACAGGTGTGTTTAAATCTGAATTCTCACTTTAGTGTTTTGGTTTTTTTTTTAATTTCCTGTTATTTTAGCTCAGAACTGGGTTTCACTCTCCAGTTTCCTTGCTAAATTCATCAGGGGCAGCATCTGTTTTGCATTTTTATTAATGCATTGCTAAGCCTTATAACATCTCTAATGGCCTTGATAAATCTATGCAAGATATTCAATTGATCGCATTCATCTGTTTATAGTCAGACCCATTTGGTTGATAGCTTTAATTTTTGGCATAGTACCACCTGAATTTCCTCCATTTTACCAGGTAAGTCTGCTTTTACTATGGGATATAGCTATTCGGTTTTCATATTCTAGTTTAAAAAAAAGAAAGCACCAGCGAGGAGCTATGAGAAATTGAATCCAGCTGAAATTTACTTTATTCTATTTTGAGAACATTTGCATTGAAAATTAAAGCTTTTTAAAAAATATATCTAGAAATAATACTTATTTTCACAATTGGCTAACTTAACATCCTGAGATACATGTAAAGCTATGCTCTGTTGATTTTTTTTTCTAGTTTAGTGGTGTGCTAATTTCCAAATAAGAATTACTAGGAGATAGAAAACATTCTTCCCTATTAGAGAAAACATTCTTGCCTGTTAGATGACATTTATTCTTTCCTTCACTGAAAAAAATCAATTTTGATATTTTTCCTGTTTTAAAAAAGTTTTCTTCTGAGCTAAGATGGGATTTCTTATAAAGAAGGAAATTGAAGCTACTAAGTAAGGCTAAGTAACCCACCCAAGGTCATACAAATAATAAAATAATAGTGATTTGAACACAGGTACGTGTGATTCTAATATCAGTATTCTTGTCATTACACTTAACTAACAGTGGTTGACGCTACTGGAACGTTTGTAATGGTTGCAGTGGTAGAGTAGAGGAGGCATAAAAGAAATGCAACTTTTATGTTCTGTGTACATTTTTGCAATTATTTTGCCTGGCATTGGGAGTATGAAAGGAAATACTTTTTTTAAAAAGTGGAAAAATTAAGAAAAGGACGTTTTCTGAATAACAAGATTCTGTGTTCCTAAAAGTTAATAGGCCTAAGGATAAGTCTTTCACTGCCTTTTACGTAAATGATTTGCAAATATGCAGGGCAGTGTAGTAGTGTTGAATTACATGAACAGTTATAGATTTAGTTACAATAGTCCATCTGTCCTAAAGTTAATGAATATTCATATTTTGACCCAAGTTTCGGCAGATCTATTTTAAAATGGAGTTTTGTTGCAGGAGAGGGAGGAAGCAATAAATTATAAAAGTACTTGTCCTCTGAGGTGAAATAGACAAGGAATTTTTTGAATTGTTTTCATTTTCCTCTACTTACATTTTTAGAATATGTCCTAAGTTTTGACAACATCTTGCTTAATAACAATTTTATTTTCTCTACACTGCCTATAGTTGACTAGAAGCTCATCTGGCAAGTATTTCATAATAAAAGAATGAAATGTCACACATCAGACATGGAAGTCTTAAGTTACTGAGCAGTCCCATGTTCATCACTGCTTCCAGTGCTGCCCCTTTGGTTTGTGCTTCTTGGGTCTTATCATACCTAGGCTACAATGACAGTAGACCAATGAAACAGATGGGCAGCGTTATTTATATAGGGATTTGCAATCTTGTGAAAAATACTACAGTAGAGACTGAGGGTTCTGAGTACTCAGAGACCTTTGATAATGCCTTCTTTAGTATTTGGATGAGCAGCCAAAATGGTTGACATAGCTGTCATATTAGCCAACCGTCAACTATCCCATTGCATTCTTTCCTCCAGTGAAGACTCCTGTGGGTAAAATTGCATTATTTCCAGAATCTCTTGCCTGGCTTTAGTGCATCTCCATATCAACAGGCGTTTCCTAGAGGTGGAGAGAAGTAGTCCATCTCCGTATCAGTGGGCTTATCTGAACCTGAGAGGTTGGGGGGAGGATTCCCTTGCTTCTGCCAGAGCAGGAGAGAGATGGCCCCTGGACCACAGTGTGTAAGCAATAAACGGGTTTTAAACTTTATTTCACCCTTTGACTGATTTCAGTTTTAGAGATATTTTGCCCCAGTATTACCTCTCCCCAGGGTTAGAGCTCCCAATTTTAAGTCCCTTAGGTAAGTAACCAGGCAAGGTGGTAGTGTGTTGTGCTCTCAAATTCTTTCTATACACATACTGTATTGTACTTAGAGTCCTGGTTTTATATTGCTCTTTATTGTGTAGTTAAATGGATAACAAGACTGTTCCCTCCTTGAGGCTATTTTCTGGCACATAGTGGCCACTCAAATATATATTGAATAAATGCATGATTTTTTTAGCTTCAGTAATAATGCATGAGGTTTTCTTGATGTTTTGATTTGGAGAACTCTTTATCTTCCTTACACTACAATATTATGAATCCATATGAAAATACGTCTTTTTGTATTTATTTTCTTTCAGTTGTTAGCTCTAAAATACATTTTATGTTCATCACTAATGCTGATGCCGGCGTTCTTGTTTGCAGAGTCAAGAATGAACTTAGCAAACAGTCAGGGTAGGAAAGCCAGGGAGAGGCTTTTATTTAGAGATACAGTGAGAGGACAGAGCTTCTGGCTCGCGCTAGGAGAGGACGAGAGCCCACAGCGATGAGTTGTCTAGGGGATCTATAGGCGGTTGAGAGACAAAGGGCTAGGGATGCAGACCCACCAAATGGTCTCTAAATATTTATCTTTGAAGAGACACTAAGTTTCTTATCAGTTTTCTGGATTGTTTTGCAGAGTTACCTTAAGAAATTTACTGCTTTGATTCTTTCCCAGAATAGCAGCTTCTTAGTTTGGGAGCATATCAATCAAGTCTGCCTGTCCTGCTCCCAAGGTGAGCTGATTATTGTCTGTTTGCTAAATTGTAAATTAAGAATCTTACTTCTTAACTTCCTGGGTGTTAAAATGCAATCTTATCTTTAAGATGGAATCCCTCCTGCCTTTTACTATGTTGTTTATGGCTGGGCCTGCATGCTTAATTAATTGCCCGTTTGCAAATCACCTCATCAGGTCTGAAGAAGGAAAGACAGCACATAGTCCTGGGCCTTTTAGCATGCTAAAGTGAATCTTACACATGATTACAAATGATGAGCATAATAAAAACATGTGCTACTCTTCTTTGGGGAATATTAACTGATCTCACTGAAGAATGACTCTAGAGCTTAATGTTTAACACAGTTTTGATAGGGGGTTTCCTTGCATGTTTACATTGCTCAGACTGTAAATATCCTGCCTTGCTTTTTCCAGAGGCCCTCACCCTATTCTGTCTAAGCTCATGGTCCCTGTCTCAATGCCATTTTATAAAAATCCGTTTTCATATACAGTTTTATGTAATTTACATTATAGAAGTTTTAAATCCTTACTGTCCATGATAGTTGGTCCTCACCAAAACAACTGACTTAATTATTTCTATAATTGTCTGGATATTAAGGCAAAATTTAGAATTTTGTAATCACTTTGCTATTTTAAACTACTATTTACTGTCCCAGTATCTGGGGAGAAAAAGGGTTTGCTGAATATGGTAAATAAGGAAAATGTATATGCATTTACCTTGAGAATCATTGTACTTTCAAGGCTCCAGCTATAGCTCTGAATTTAAGTAGTGAACTGCTTGTCCTCTTCTAGTAAAATGATTTTTTACAACAGTCTCTAACACAAAGCTAATCAGAGGGTAGTATATAGATGGAGCTGGTCCATGAGCAATGTATTACCTGTCTGTGAGGAAATAAATTCAGAAATTGAGTTTTTAGAAACTTGTAAAGTAGTTTGATAGAGCAATTTTATGTCTGTTGAATCTAACAACAAAAATTGAAACTTGTGTTTTGTATATTTATTATTTTCTACTAACTCATTTTTATTTTTTTATAAAATTGTTAGCCCACAGTGAATTGGGAATTTAAAGAAAAAGAGTCCTTTACCAGAGATAATTTGCAAACACTGTTCTAAAGCAATGTTTCACAGCGTTTCAAATGTCTGTCTAAGCTTCTGAATGATACCATATTCAAGGGTAGTGTGAGGTAGTATTTCCCTACCAGTGGCTCTTGAAGTGTGGGGATGGGAGAGTTGTTAGTCTTTCTTACAAAGTCTCATATTTTCCTTAAAAGTTGCGCTCTAACACACAACCTCCTTCCTCTCTCCATATTTAAAGATAAAGTTTTAAAATTTGGAAGGTCTGTACTTTTTTTACAAGTTATGTAATTCAAGTATTTTAAAGAAGTTCTATAATTCAGATCTTCCTCAAGCATTTCTCTTAGTAAGATGAGTTATTGCAGATTTATTGTGATAATTACTTATAGAATAAAGAGTGTGAAGGATTTATAACTGCAGATAAAACGTAATTAACTTTTGTTGCTCAAAGTTCTTCATAAATTTATCTTGATCAAGAAAATTATAATGTAGTTAGTTTTCTACTTGTATATAGCTGCTGGCTAGTGGTTACAATGATCCAATAAGAATGTTCACCCTAGTATGGGAGGGCGGGTGGGGAGGGAGGGAGAAGGGGACTGAGGGGTATTATGTTTAGTACACATGGTGTGGGGGATCACGGGGAGAACAGTGTATCACAAAGAAGGGACATAGTGGATCTCTGGCAACTTGCTGCACTGATGGACAGTGACTGCATTGGGGTATGGGTGGGGACTTGATAATGTGGGTAAATGTAGTAACCACATTGTTTTTTCATGTGAAACCTTCATAAGAGTATATCAATCATACATTAATTAAAATTTTTTAAAAAGAATTTTAAAAAATTAAGAAAAAAAAGAATGTTCACCCTAAATATTTTGAAATAACTTACATTAGAAGCAACTTCTTGGAAGTAAATTCCACTTTCTTTAACTGTTTCTTGTAAAAACACCATTTTTAATAAACCAAATACTGTAAGCACAAACTACTAAGTGGTTAAAATTTTAAAGGTTCCTTCATGTGTGGCCAGATCACAAGAGGGGACAAAGCACTCTGAATGGTGTCTTCAAACTATCAGAGTTCAGGAGAGGTTCCTAAGATTGGAATCTGTTTCCAAGCCAGAATCTGTTGTTCTTTGCTCTGCACTTCCGTTGAGTTGAGTGAGTGTGTGTATGTGATATGGAGAGAATTCTGTGAAAAGTTGGAGACAGATAAGGTGAATTAAGTCTGCATTATTAGTGCCTGTGGAAGCTAGATTGTTCTATTTTATATTTTTCCAGCTTTCTGATAGCTTGCTGGTACTTCTGATCATGCTTTAATTGCATTTTTTTATTAAAAGAAAAAGAATGCTTTTGAATATGTTACTAAAATATTAACATCATATCTACAAGATGCTCTCAGAAATGAACAGAATGAAATATGGTAAAACTCACGTATTCAAAATGTATGTGGCTTTTTAATCCTGGGGATTTTGCTTACTGCTCACTTACTGTAGTAGTTTTTTGCATCATGGATCAATTTTTAGCATGAACTGTTAGACTTTTTGAGAATCATTTGAACAATGAGATTGCATGGTTCTAGATTATTTGTATAGCTTTTGAACAATGCAGTTCTCAGTTTTTGAGAACTAAGAGGAAATACATAAATGATTTGCTCTAAAATTGAGTGATTTTTCATGATATAGTATAACAATGTAATACAACCTGATAGAGAATCCTTATGTTAAAAATAATTTCCCACTGGCTTTCCCTTAATGTATCAGTCTTTTCACTAACTAACTTATCTTTGTTTTTTTAAACAAATGTGTTGAATAAAACAAAATGGTGATTATCGTGGGTTGTGATTAAAAATAAGTAATTGAATAGTGTAGCATGGTAAATTTTACTTTAAAAATATTACCCAGAGTAGACACATTATCCTAAAGAATGGGAATGCTTTTTTTTAAAAACAGACATAACATAGTCACAAATAGTATTTTACTGAAACTAATTAGTAAAATAAATATATGTAACACTTGGCCTAATGTATAAAGTACTGTGGAAGTAATGCCATTATAAATGCCCTTTTGGCTCTAGCCTGGCCTTATGTCTTTAAAATAGTACACATTTTTTAAAAATGTGTTTCAAACTTGTATGATAGTGACTCATTTCAAACAGCATTCAACACTCTAAAATAAAAGTACAGGAAAAGTATTTCTGCAAACTGTCAAAATTTTATGTAAAAGAGATTTTGACCTGTAAGTGATTTGCTTTATAGTCAGATCCAAAGATCTTTAGATTTCAATGAACTTAAGTTCAATATATATTTTTTATAGTATTTATTTGAAATTTTTCAAACATACAGAAAAGTTGAAAGACTTATATGGTGAACATCAATACCTTATCCTACAGATGCTATCGATTACCATTTTGCTATATTTGTATAAACGTGTATTTATTATCCCTTCCATTGACCATCTATTTCTTGAAGTTTTCAAAATAAGTTGCAGACATCAGTGTGCTTCACCCCTAAACACTTCAGTATGCATGTAATGTATAACTTACAATGTTTTGGGGATTCACCCATGTTGCTGAATGTGTCAGTAGTTCCTGGTTATTGTTGGATTATAGTATGTTAAACAAATTCGTCCAGGTTGTTAATCCTATTGATGGGTACTTGGGCTGTTATGAATACAGCTGTTATAAACATACTTGTTTAAAATTTTTTGTGGATTTAACACTTTTATTTCTCTTGGGTAAATATCTAGAAGAGAAATTGTTAGGTCATAGGGTTAGCATATGTTTAAATTTACTTTAAAAAACTGCCGGATCTTTCTCCAGAGTGATTGTACCATTTTATGTTCCCCATCATTTGTTTAGCATCCTTGCCAACAGTTTTCATTGTGATTTTAATTTGCATTTCCCTCATGGCCAATGATGTTGAATACTTTCTCAAGTGCTTATTAGACATTTATATAACTTCCTTTGTGAATTGTCTGAGTCTTTTGCCCTTTTTATATTGAGTTATCTTTTATTACTGAGTTGTAGGGGATTTTCATATAGTCAAGATACAAGTCCTTTGTCCAGCACATGTTTTGAATATTTTCTCCCAGTCTACTTGCTTACCCATTTTCATAATGGTTTCAGTTTATTGTACTTTTTTCAACATTATGAAAATTTTGAAACAAAGCTGATGCTTATAGTGAACACCTGGACACCTACCAACCAGAGCCTATTGCCTACATTTTATTTCACTTTTCCTATCACAAACTAGCCGTCTTACTGTATGCATTTCAAGGTAAACTGCAGATATCTGTTCACTTCCCCCAAACATTTCAAATACATATTAATAATTAGAGTTTCATATTTGAAGCTTTTTTTCTTTTGAGGTAAACTTCTTACAAAGTGAAATACACAAATTTTAACTGACCAATGGTTGGGTTTTCACAAATGCTTATGCCTGTGGAACTCTAAACTTTGGCAAGATGTAGACTGTCTTGTAGGAAACCATCACTCTGGAAAGTTTAATCATGCCCCATCCCGGTTAATCTCCACCTCCATCCCTCCAGAGGCAACCATTGTCCTTGGGGGTATTTTGCGCCCTAGATTAGTTTTGCCTTTTCTAAACCTCATATCAATGAATTCATATATTATGTAATCTTGACTTCTTTCACTTAGTATAATGTTTTTTGAAATTCATCCATATTGTTGCATGGATGAATTTTTATAGCTGAATAGTAGTCCTTTGTATGAATATATCATAGTTTGCTTATCCAGTTTTTGGCTATTACTAATGAACTACTATGAACATCTTTGTACAAGTCCTTTTGTGGAAATAAGTTTTATTTTTGGGGGCAGTAAATCCCTAGTAGTGCAGTTGTTGAATTTTAAGGGAAAGTACTAGACCCTTTCCAAAGTGGGTGAAGCAAATTACACCTCTAACAATGTATGAAAGTTACTTTTGTTCCACATTCTCACCAAATTTGGTGTTGTCAGTTTTCCCCAGTTTTAGCCATTGTAGTGGACGTGTAGTGGTACCTTACTGTGATAGTTCACTGTACTGGGCATGGCTATTTCTTAGATCCCACCTTCTCTATCTAGCCACTCCCCATACATGCACTGTCACACCTCAGCTTTACCAGTTTTATTTCAGCTTTTTCTGTATCACTTTGCTTTCAAATTTTTATACCCCCTGTACTTTTAACTATAGCCCACTTTAGGAAAGGCCTATTTTTAAATTGCTGACTACTGTGATACCAAAGCATGAAGTAGAAGGAATTTATTTCTATTGTAGATTAACGGATTTGTTACCTTCTTACTTGTTTAGTTTGGGTGTTTTCTTAAGAGGGGAGAAGTGAGAGAATAACATTTATACTTGGGTTTATATGTGCAAATTGTACTTTACAGTATATTTTGTAATATATACTGTGCATATATAGTATACTATGTATATTATGTACTATACGTAGTATATATTATGTAGTATAGTATAGCTGTATAGACTATAAACGTAAGTTGTTGTTGCTGTCCAATACAGAAGATTAGCCACAGTTCAACTCTATATAATAAACACAAAAGGCAAAATCCCACTGGAAATATCCAGTGGCACTAAGGTGTTAAAGAATTTGGAACCCAGGCTATAATAGTAAAATGTGTGACAGCTTGGTAGTTTTAAGTTACTTTGAATAAATTAGTAGAGTAGCTACCTGAGTAAATATGGAAAAATCATCAAGGATACTATACCACCTGACTTCATTTCATTCAACAGTAACAATAGTTACAAAGAATTTTCAGGTAATAAACTTTTCTTTTTCCTATATAGTAGTAATTTTTGTGTTGCACGTTTAGAACCATGCGGGAGAGGGGCTTTTAGAAGTCTTGTTACCCAGGCTCTACTCCTGAGCAGTTAAACCAGAATATCTGGGATGGGACCCAAGCATCACACTTTTTAAACTATCCCCAGGTGGTTCCAGTGTGCAGCCTAACCCGTGCTGTGCAGGAACCCGTGAAATAAAGTTGAGGAGAGTGTGAATGTTCTCCTCCTAAAGCTGCTTCCACGAAGCTAGAAACTTCGGTGCTGCCTGCCAAAAGGGGAGTAGAGGTTTCCAGTTGGGCTTCACCATTTGCTGTGACTTTGGACAAGCTCCTTAGCCTAGTGTTTCTGTTGCGATGATTCAATGAGAGTATAATGAAAAGTTTCTAGTGCAAGGGGCAGAGCACAAAGTAGATCATTAACAAGTAGAATAAACTTGGGTTATAAACCATCAGTCCTTCTCTGTTAAATTTAGTGGCAGTCTTATTTGTCAGATGCTACTAACAAAGCCCTTATGTTACATCAACATGGAAATTCACACAAGGCTCAATTTACTGAATTGCCTTAATCCTAGTGCAGAGACAGGGCCTCTTAGTCTAAAGTCATCAACGGAGACCTTGATATAGTTATCTGATGAAATATACAAGAGTTAAGTGTATTACTTGAATTGTGTGCTTAGTCACACTTCTTAATCAGATGGGTTTTCCAGTTTTTTGTTCTCATCTGAAAGAAAAAAATTTGTATTTGATTTGTATGACTATTTTCCATATGCTTTGAAATAAAGCAACAAAGTTTACAAATTACATGTTTTATTTTCTAAATTGTAGTGCCAAGCTTTCTTTAAAGAGGAAACTTTGTAAAGTGAACTGTTTACGAATCTTTTTTCTCTAGTGAAATCTGAGGGTAGAGGCTGATATCATGACGGGCACAGAGGGAAAGAAAGAAGTGAAGGGAACAAGTGGGCGAGCACACAGTGGGTGGCACGAATTCGGCTCACTACAGCTGTGGCAGCTCTGGGAAAGCAGCCTAAACAGTTCTTGGGATTCTTGAATTTAGTAACAGTAATAAGGGGTGGGGCGCTTAATCCTTTTAAGTGAATAATAAACACTATGGAAGGCGTGTCTCCCAGTGCTCCGCTCCCTTGGGCAGTGGGTCACGTGGACTGAAAGTACTTCCCGATTCCCAGCCTCCGTCTCCCGCAGGCAGTGATCAGAGTAAGCTAGGGGCACCCCCAGGGAGAGGCAGGGTAGGTAGACTGGAAGGAAGTTTAAATACAGAAAGAGTGTGGGATTTCCAACTGTAACAATGCCACACTTTACCGTGACCAAGGTAGAGGACGCAGAGGAGGGGGCAGCAGCTTCGGTCTCCCAAGGAGGGGAGCCCGGTTTAGCCCGGATTGAGCATTCAGATGAACCTGGTGAGTACTCAGTTTGGGAGCTTTTGAAACCTGTATAGTTTTTCGCGAAACAAATGGTGACTAAAATATTAAGGATGGAGGAGAAGCACTGTAGTTAAAAGTTTTTCAATCAGGTGTTTCACTCCCTTGTATATCTGATAACTTATCTTTTTTCACATTCTGGTTTGTTTTTCTCCACAATGAGTTCTGTGTTCATTACCTGCAGGTGAAACTGAACTAGTGGCAAAGTATGAAGAGTTTTAAAGCAAAAAAATGGCATAGGAAAGTCAATTTATGCGGAATTTAGAATTAACCCTTAGCTCAGCTAGTTTAAATTTTATCTGGAAAAGTACATAAAGAGAGACTATGGTTCAGTAGTTTTGTACAGTGGACTTTGCACTTGAGACTTCTCAAGTTATTCAGTATTTTACCTCAGTTTACCGGTTAAACAGTAATTCAGTAGTGAATGGTCCAAGAATTCTTTAATGAAAGAACAAAAGTACAATAGATTATTATGGTGACTAGCAGCATAGCATCAGGTTTAATAAATTTGATTAATGAGATTATCCCTATTATTTTCTCTAAATGGTAACAGTTAATACTAGCTGGGGGAATTGTGGTTTTGAATTTTCAAACACGCAATTAAAATGTTAGTATTATGGTATTAAATATAGTGCTCATTTGAAGCCCTCTATTTTTTTAAGTATGTAAATTTCACAACTTGTCAAATTCCTTTTAATTGCATAATTTCAGTACTTTTCCTTATAGCAAGCAGCACATCACAATTCTTTACTGTAAAGAGCTGTTGACTCACTCCCATCTGAACAAATCTTCATGAATTTTTAAGAATCTCTAACTCAAAGATAGTACTATCAAAAAAATACTACTTTTGTTTATTTTTTTCTTCTGAGAGACTTTACCAAGGCAAGATAAGAAGGTTTTATGGCAACTCTTTGTTTGCTAGGTTATTTTCATTTTGCTGAACAGTAAATTTAACCTACTTTGAACTTGAACCTGATTCTTAACAACTTTAGCTCAAATAAGTTAGGTTCTCCTTTGGGGAGTGTGTATATTTAAAGCTGTACGTTTCTTAGTTGTCTTTAGGTTTTAATCCCTTTAGGCTTTTGTCTTTGTTATGGTCTTCATTAATTTCACAAAATGGAAACAAATCTATCTGTACCTCATTTCACTTCTCATTGTTTTTAATTTCTTCACCACCTCTATTTTATTATTTCATCTTTATGGTCCCATAACATATGGGGAAATCTGCTTTATTCAGATTAGAACAGTGTTGAAATTACTTAATCTATTAGTAACCACCTAGAAAAGCCATAAAAAATTTTGATAGCTGCCAAGTTTGTAATAAGTGACATTGTTAGGTGTAACTAATTTTCTTACATAGTAATTGCTTTGAACAAGGGAGAAATGACAGATTAAATTTAACTTGAATTTAATAAGGCTTTTTTTTTTTAAACACTTTTTTGTTATTTGATTTCATTAATAGTATCAGAGTTCTTAGGTTCACAAGTTTTATTGTTTTATACAAATAAGGTATTTTTAGGCCATGTATATTTATTTTTAATTCTCTTAAAATTCTCAAAATCAGTGATGTTTTTTATAGAAACATTTCATGAGTTTTAATAGTCATTGTATAACCCCTAAATGAGTTTGCTATAACATGTCCCTAATTGAAACTGGAAAATTCCTATGCTATTTTTTGCAATGTGATATTAATCAAAAGATTAAACACTCCACATTGCTTTCATCCATAAGCAAAAACTTTGTTAAAAGTAAATGATTTGTAAAAAAAAGTCAGTGAAAATCAGAAACCCAATGACATTGTTATTTTTTAGATAGCTCAGTTATTCTGCAGTTTAGAAAGTATAGTCTCCCAAGTTTACTATATAAGCTTAATTAAAGCTCTGTGATTCTACTTACTAGTTTTCATCCTCAGATGAGCTAGAATGATCTGCCAGTGATTGATGTGACTCCTGACTGAGGGTCTTATTGTCCAAATCTCTTGAAGACCCTTTGAAACAGCTGAGTAAAAGTACAGAATCCCTGCGTGTGGAAGATTTTTTATATTGATTGTTCAAACTCTGAAGAATTTGATTCCTTACATCATTTTTGTTCTTTAAACACTAGGTTGCTATAGAACATTTTTATTTAGAAGCCATGAAGTTTGTCTTTAAAAATAATAAAACAAGCAACAGACTGAACTGATCAATGAGTAACTTTATTTCCATTAGATTCTTTAATTTGAAAGTGGTTGTCTCATTTATTTATTTACTTGCTTATTTACTTTTTGGTGTGGTATTTTTAAGTTAGTTTTACTTATATACTTCACCTAATTATACTTAACCTTCTTATTAACTTTTATTTCCACTTTGTGTAAGATATTTGTAAATACTTGAAAATGCATCCTACTCTTACAATCCAAGTTAAGAACAACTCTGATGGGGCAAAATGAAGTTATAGCTTCCCTGAGCATGACAATAATATGTGAAAATAGAGAACATAGAATTTTTATTTATTTGTTTTTTTTGAGAGGGCATCTCTCATATTTATTGATCATATGGTTGTTAACAACAATAAAATTCTGTACAGGGTACTCAGTGCACAATCATTAATCAACCCCAAGCCTAATTCTCAACAGTCTCCAATCTTCTGAAGCATAACGAACAAGTTCTTACATAGTGAATAAGTTCTTACATGGTGAACAGTGCAAGGGCAGTCATCACAGAAACTTTCGGTTTTGATCACACATCATGAACTATAAACAATCAAGTCAGATATTATTCATTTGATTTTTATACTTGATTTATATGTGAATCCCACATTTCTCCCCTATTATTATTATTATTATTATTATTTTTAATAAAATGCTGAAGTGGTAGGTAGATACAAGATAAAGGTAGAAAACATAGTTTAGTGCTGTAAGTGGGCAAATGTAGATGATCAGGTCTGTGCCTATAGACTAAGTATTAATCCAAGCTAGACAAGGGCAACAAAACATCCACGGATGCAGAAGATTTCTCTCAAAACAGGGGGGATGAGGTTCTAAGCCTCACCTCTGTTGATCCCCAATTTCTCACCTTATGGTCCCCCTGCGACTGTGCCTGTCTTAGGTTGTTCCTCCCTTGAGGAATCTTACCAGTCTCTGGCTAACCAGTCATCTTCGGGGGCCATACAGGGAAATGTAAAGTTGGTAAGTGAGAGAGAAGCAGTATTCTTTGAAAAGGTTAGCTTTTTACTTTTTTGCAGATTTATGCCCTGTGGCTTCTATGCCCAGCATTTGTTTTGAGGTATCTTTATCCCTTGGAAGAATTATGATACTCGGTAATTTCGATATGAGGCACGAATTCTACTTAGGGGTTGTAATTATGAAGGAAGAAGAGAAGCTATAGAAGTAGCAGACAGAAGTAAACATGGGAAGATTGATTATTTCTTTGACATATCTTCTTGTAGTGTAACATAAGCGTGTATAGGTTTTAAATTACTAATTAAATTGCGCACACACATTAACATAATAGGAATACAGCTACATAACCAAAGCAGGCCTACAATTACCAGCCATATCCAGTGAAACCAAGAAAACCACTTAGGCACCCTAGGCATTTGTGAAAACTTATCAATGATATGATGGATATTGTCTAACTGAATTTGAATATTTTGAGAAAAATCAGACAAATTAAAACAACACATTCCTGGGAACTGTTCCCATCCCATATGTTCTTTTAACAGTAGATAGTCTATAGTTGCAAGATTTTGGAGTGCAGCAACTTGCACTTCTCCTAATTCTTGGTTGAGTTCTGACAGTATAGATCCAGTCAAATTTGTTGTTTTACTGTATGCACAGGCCAGCTTAGATATCTCCTTCTTCATTCCCATGGCAAGTCCAGGAACCAGTGGGATGAATGCAGCTACAACTGCAACAGCACCAGGATCTTTGTAGAAGTTTTTTGATGATCATCTTCTGGGATGACTCTTCCAGAGAATGTTGATGTTGGAAGTTCTTCTTCATATTATATCTTAATTCTTTTTCTGGGTAGCCAAATTAGGCTTTGATCCTCTGTATAAACACAAACAAACCCTTTGCCCACACTTTGATATGCCCTTTATACCATTGTGAAGAACTTAGGAGATCACCATACAGGAACTGTTTTTTTTTTTTTTAAGAGAAAGGAATATTATCAGAAAAATGTATTTCCATAGCTGATCATCTGACACCCTTTAAATGATCAAAATTAAGGATATTTAAAGCATGCATTAATTGGTGATTTGCAGTTAGTTTTATCCTATCAGGGAGTAATCCCCCCTTTTTTTTTTTTTTTGTTATAATCTACAATTACATGAAGAACATTATGTTTACTAGGCTCTCTCCTATATCAGGTCCCCCCCACAAACCCCCTTACAGTCACTGTCCATCAGCATAGCAAAATGTTGTAGAATCACTACTTGTCTTCTCTGTGTTGTACAGCCCTCCCCTTTCTCCCACCCCCCCATTATGCATACTAATCATAATACCCCCTTTCTTCTTCACCCCTTATCCCTCCCTACCCACCCATCCTCCCCAGTCCCTTTCCCTTTGGTACCTGTTAGTCCATTCTTGGGTTCTGTGATTGTGCTGCTGTTTTGTTCCTTCAGTTTTTCCTTTGTTCTTATACTCCACAGATGAGTGAAATCATTTGATATTTCTCTTCCTCCGCTTGGCTTATTTCACTGAGCATAATACCCTCTAGCTCCATCCATGTTGTTGCAAATGGTAGGATTTGTTTTCTTATGGCTGAATAATATTCCATTGTGTATATGTACCACATCTTCTTTATCCATTCATCTACTGATGGACACTTAGGTTGCTTCCAATTCTTGGCTATTGTAAATAGTGGTGCGATAAACATAGGGGTGCATCTGTCTTTTTCAAACTTGAGTGCTGCATTCTTAGGGTAAATTCCTAGGAGTGGAATTCCTGGGTCAAATGGTAAGTCTATTTTGAGCATTTTGAGAAACCTCCATACTGCTTTCCACAATGGTTGAACTAATTTACATTCCCACCAGCAGTGTAGGAGGGTTCCCCTTTCTCCACAACCTCGCCAACATTTGTTGTTTGTCTTTTGGATGGTAGCCATCCTTACTGGTGTGAGGTGATACCTCATTGTGGTTTTAATTTGCATTTCTCTGATAATTAGCGATGTGGAGCATCTTTTCATGTGTCTGTTGGCCATCTGTATTTCTTTTTTGGAGAACTGTCTGTTCAGTTCCTCTGCCCATTTTTTAATTGGATTATTTGTTTTTTGTTTGTTGAGGTGGGTAAGCTCTTTATATATTTTGGACGTCAAGCCTTTATCGGATCTGTCATTTACAAATATATTCTCCCATACTGTAGGGTACCTTTTTGTTCTATTGATGGTGTCTTTTGCTGTACAGAAGCTTTTCAGCTTAATATAGTCCCACTTGTTCATTTTTGCTGTTGTTTTCCTTGCCCGGGGAGAGATGTTCAAGAAGAGGTCACTCATGTTTATGTCTAAGAGGTTTTTGCCTATGGTTTTTTCTAAGAGTTTTATGGTTTCGTGACTTACATTCAGGTCTTTGATCCATTTTGAATTTACTTTTGTGTATGGGGTTAGACAATGGTCCAGTTTCATTCTCCTACATGTAGCTGTCCAGTTTTGCCAGCACCATCTGTTGAAGAGGCTGTCATTTTGCCATTGTATGTCCATGGCTCCTTTTTCAAATATTAATTGACCATATATGTTTGGGTTAATGTCTGGAGTCTCTTATCTGTTCCACTGGTCTGTGGCTCTGTTCTTGTGGCAGTACCAAATTGTCTTGATTACTATGGCTTTGTAGGAGAGCTTGAAGTTGGGGAGTGAGATTCCCCCCTACTTTATTCTTCTTTCTCAGGATTGCTTTGGCTATTCGGGGTCTTTGGTGTTTCCATATGAATTTTTGAACTATTTTTTCAAGTTTGTTGAATAATAAGCCTTTTTATTTTGGCTTTTTCCATGACAGCCCAGAAAGTATCTACTTGAATGAACTATTGTTTGGTAAGTGAACAACTGATGGAAATGTATTATCTGAATAGTGTTTGGTATATAGGAAAAAAACCTAAAAGTTTTTTTTTTGTTGTGTTTTGTTTTTTGCTTATGAGTAAAATGCTCTTGAGAATAGATGGTATTTTCTGAGCAGTTGCTTGAAATACAGTAAGTTTTTATGGCAAGTACTTCTAACACTAGCCAGTTTTGTAATCAGTTTTTCATTGAGTGCTTTTCCTTCTGTATGTGTGAGAAGAGAAAAATATGTACATAAATTGAACATTTTTAGAAAGCACATCGCCCTTTAAAATGTGTTTTTTGAAAGATGAGGTTTATTTGAACTAGACAGGTAATTTGAGATTAAGTGGAAATACAAATATAGAACCTAAACTAATTTTAAGCAGAAGTACCTTAATCCCTGCCATACTAGCTGCTAGAATGCCAATCTAGTAGAACCCTGCTTAATTTTGGTTTTGAAGGGAAAACAGAAGTTCAGGCTTCCCTAACATTTTTCTAGACTGTTTTCTTCCTCCCTAGTCTAGTTTAGGTGCCTCTCCTATGTTTTCTCAGCAATCTGTCCATAGAAATAGCACATGCCACACTGTATTGCAATCAACTGTTTACTTATATGTCTCTCCTCTAATACACCGACTATAGGCTCTTGTCAAGAGAGCCTATAGAGATCTTGTCAAGTCATTTTTATATCTCCATGTCCATACATGGAGGTGCATTGTACATAACAGGACATTCAGCGAATAGACTTGTTCTCTGCCTTCTTTATTTACCAAACATGTGTTCAGTGCAAATGTCATGCCAGGTACCAAAGTCAGCAGAATGGCTTTGGAACCAGGGACTTGGCTTTGAATCCCTGTCCTAATAATTACTACTAATTAGAAGTAGTGATAATTTGTATTAATTATTAATTAAGTGACTTTGGATAAGTTAACTCCTCTAAGCTTTTACTCATTGATAAAACAGGGAATAATCACCTACTTTACAGGGTGGTTGTAAATTACATGAGAAAATGAATACAAAGCACTCACAGCACTCAGTTATTTACTCTATCTGTTAATGGTTTGATAACAACAAAAAGAAGCCACTTTGGATAACAAATGATGGAGAAAATGATATTGCCTGGAGGGGACCTTGGACAGGTATCTCGAAGGATGGGACACAACTGATTCACAAGGGAGGTCTAGAGAAGGAGATTACAGACAGTAGGAACGGTTAGAAGGTATAAGAAGATGGTATAGTGCATGTGGGAAACAAAAGTTAGCACATTGGCCATGTGGTAAAGAGATAAGAGATGCAGCTACTTATTGAAGTGTTACCAGTTTTATCCCCTCCCCACTCTATGGGATTGTGGGTGCTAATTGCCTTTCTAGAGATAAAGAAACAGGCTGTTGACAGTAAGTAACTTGGCTCAGACTACATGGTGAGTAGCAGCAGAGCTAGTGTCAAATTCCTAAATTTTATTTGCTTTCCATCATATCAAGTCCTAGCTGTTTAATAAGAGACAGAAAGTTACTTCATATCTTAATGTGCATGGGCCACAGGATTTTATGTGAGCATTATCAAATCTGTGGTGTTTCCTGTAGGAGCAATACAACAGAGTTATACTGTTCATTGTATTAGGTATGTTTCATTCATTTATTTAAATACTGAGTTATTCTCCATCACTCCTCAGATCTTCTTAGTGTCTATGGATTAGGCAGATTTCAACTGCTGGACTTGCCTTCACTGGATACAGATAGAAGACTGGAAGATTTTTCTGTTCCTTTCAAATAGGGTTCTAAGGAAAATTTCAGAAACAGACCTATATCAGAAAATAAAGGAACCTGTATTGGTATTAAAAAGCATTTCCAAACATTAACTATCAGTTGATCCAAATGATATGAGAGCATACTTTGAGAGAGATGTCATGTTAAATGGAGTTTAAATTTTATGAACCCACAAGATATTAGACTGGTAACTAAAACATTAGTTCTGCTTGTTACCCATGAAAGCTTATGTTCTAAATAAGGTGATCTGACCACCTTCCTTTATTGACTAACATGAAAGTAGGTTGAAATAGAAAACTAAAGAGCTTCTGTGTATTGATAAATATTTTCTGTAATGAAGATTTAAAGGCTTTATTTTATTTTATTGTCCTTTAAACTATTCACATGGGTTTTTACCAACCTACTAACAGGAATTCACATCTGCATGTTTTAAATCTTAGGATCAGAAGTTTAACCTCAAACTTGGCTTGATGAGGCATGTTCTTCTGCCTCTCTGCTCCTCCCCCCAATATTCCATAATTGTCAGAAAGACTAACATCACTCCAAAATAACTTTCCAATTCTTTTTTTAAATTCATCTCTTTATTGCATATTGCTATTAAAAAACATGAACAGTCTCATAACATATACAACATTTTTTCTTGGTACTATAACAACAGTCTTGTACCTAAACGCTAAGTAGTTCCAACTACGAAGCTAATAAAGTACAAGACATAATCAACTTTACAAATCATAATGCTTTTCCTTTTTGGCATTAATTTAAACAAAACAACAAACAAAAAATTTTTTCCAACAGTGGCACATGGAATCACCTGCACACAGCTTTTGGGGAAAGAAACCAAAAATTCTTCACAATTCTTTCTGCTTTTTTTTTTTTAAGCTGTATCTAAAACCTTGATACAAGAATACAAATTTGAGTCTGATTTTAGTTCTTCACATCTTAAAACATTATTTTAGATCATTAACCCTTCTTTGTCATGTTATACTTTTTCAATTTTGAACCTTTCATTCAATTTCAGTACTGTTATCATCAATTTTTTAGACTCTCTCAATCCCGAAATTTTTCTTTCCATAACCCTCTGTGTTCTGACACATTAACCCCACAGAAAATATACCAGATCAAAACTGATTTAATTCTAGAAAAGATAAAATTTCTCCAACATATATACATGTGCATATTGCAAAGTATTTTTATATTCTATACTCAAAGCAACATTTAATTTAGAATTATAAAAACATAAGTATGACATTTGTAAAATACAAAGTTTCAAATTCCACACTGAATCTGGACTTTTAACGTAGATAACAAAGTAGAATAAAAGCTGATAAATTTTTAAGAATTGAGCATTTCTTGGTGTTTCGGCATCTATGCCAGCTGGGAGTGTCCGTGCCACTTCCTGATGGAGGCATGGCTTTGGTGGCTGCAGCCCCTGGGCTGTGATGAGCCGTGATCTCAGTGGAGGCAGGGGAGTGGAGCCAGAGCCATGGCCAGTACAGCAGCAGCAGTTACACTGACCCTTGATGTTGAACGGTTCACAGGTCATTGTTTTTTGTAAGCCATGAAGCAAGTGGAGCCTTAAGTAAAACAAGTTTTTCAAAGTCTGCCAAAATCTGCCCTCAGTGGTGGCTATTACAGAGGTGAATTTGAACCCACAATGACAGAATAGGAAGCAGTATTAATACTAGGTGTAAGCCTACTGCCAATAAAAGCAAAATAAGAGGTGCTCATCGATGAATTATGTTTTTTTGTTTTTTTGTTTTTTTTAATTAATTAATTTATTTTTTTGTGTGTGTGAGGGCATCTCTCATATTTATTGATCAAATGGTTGTTAACGACAATAAAATTCTGTATAGGGGAGTCAATGCTCAATGCACAATCATTAATACACCCCAAGCCTAATTTTCGTCAGTCTCCAATCTTCTGAGGCATAACAAACAAGTTCTTACATGTAGAACAAATTCTTACATAATGAATAAGTTACATAGTGAACAGTACAAGGGCAGTCATCACAGAAACTTTCGGTTTTGCTCATGCATTATGAACTATAAACAGTCAGTTCAAATATGAATACTCATTTGGTTTTTATACTTGATTTATATGTGGATACCACATTTCTCTCTTTATTATTATTATGTTTAATAAAATGCTGAAGTGGTAGGTAGATACAAGATAAAGGTAGAAAACATAGTTTAGTGTTGTAAGAGAGCAAATGTAGATGATCAGGTGTGTGCCTGTAGACTATGTGTTAATCCAAGCTAGACAAGGGCAATAAAACATCCACGTATGCAGAAGATTTCTCTCAGAACAGGGGGGGTGAGGTTCTAAGTCTAAGCCTCACCTCTGTTGATCCCCAATTTCTCACCTGATGACCCCTCTGCGACTGTGCCTGTCTTAGGTTGTCCCTCCCTTGAGGAATCTTACCCGTCTCTAGCTAACCAGTCATCTTCCGGGGCCATACAGGGAAATGTAAAGTTGGTAAGTGAGAGAGAAGCCTTACTGTTTGAAAAGGTTACCTTTTTACTTCTTTGCATATTTATGCCCTGTGGCTTTTATGCCCAGCATTTGTCTTGAGGTATCTTTACCACTTGGAAGAATTATGATACTCGGTAAATTTGATATGAGGCACGAATTCTATTTAAGGGTTGTAATTAGGAAGGAAGAAGAAAAGCTATAGAAGTAGCAGGCAGAAGAAGACATGGGAAGATTGATTATTTCTTTGACATATCTTCTTGTAGAGTAAATTCAGCATGTATAGGTTTTAAACTACTAATTAAATTGCGCACACACATTAACATAATAGGAGTATAGTTACATAACCAAAGCATACCTGTAATAACCAGCCATCTCCAGTGAAACCAAGAAAACCAGTTAGGCACCTTAGGCATTTGTGAAAACTTATCTATGATATGGTGGATATTGTCCAACTGAACTTGAACAGTCTGAGAGAAATCAGACAAATTAAAACAACCCATTCCTGGGGAATGTTCACATCCCTTATGTTCTTTTAACAGTAAATAGTCTGTAGTTGTAAGATTTTGGAGTGCTACAATTTGCACTTCTCCTACTTCTTGGTTGAGTTCCAACAGTATAGATCCAGTCAAATTTGTTGTTTTACTGTATGCACAGGCCAGCTTAGATATCTCCTTCCTCATTCCCATGGCAAGTCCAGGAGCTGGTGGGATGAGTGCATCTACAGCTGTAACAGTGTGTGGATCGTTGTTGGGGTTTTTTGATGATCATCTTCTGGCATGAGTCTTCCAGAGAGTGCTGATGTTGGAAGTTCTCTTTCATATCGTAACTTAGTTCATTTTCGGGGTAGCCCAATTAGGCTTTGATCTTCTGTATAGACGCAAACAGACCCTTTGCCTACACTTTTATATGCCCTTTATACCCTTGTGTAGAACTCATTGGAGGTTACCACACAGGAACTGCCCCCCCCCTTTTTTTTTTTTTTTGGTATCACTAATCTACACTTACATGACGAATATTATGTTTACTAGGCTCTCCCCTATACCAGGTCTCCCCTATAAACCCCTTTACAGTCAATGTCCATCAGCATAGCAAAATGTCGTAGAATCACTACTTGCCTTCTCTGTGTTGTACAGCCCTCCCTTTTCTCCTACCCCCCCATGCATGCTAATCTTAATACCCCCCTACTTATCCCCCCCCTTATCCCTCCCTACCCACCCATCCTCCCCAGTCCCTTTCCCTTTGGTACCTGTTAGTCCATTCTTGAGTTCTGTGATTCTGGTGCTGTTTTGTTCCTTCAGTTTTTCCTTTGTTCTTATATTCCACAGATAAGTGAAATCATTTGGTATTTCTCTTTCTCCACTTGACTTGTTTCACTGAGCATAATACCCTCCAGCTCCATCCATGTTGCTGCAAATGATTGGATTTGCCCTTTTCTTATGGCTGAGTAGTATTCCATTGTGTATATGTACCACATCTTCTTTATCCATTCATCTATCGATGGACATTTAGGTTGCTTCCAATTCTTGGCTATTGTAAATAGTGCTGCGATAAACATAGGGGTGCATCTGTCTTTCTCAAACTTGATTGCTGCGTTCTTAGGGTAAATTCCTAGGAGTGGAATTCCTGGGTCAAATGGTAAGTCTGTTTTGAGCATTTTGATGTACCTCCATACTGCTTTCCACAATGGTTGAACTAACTTACATTCCCACCAGCAGTGTAGGAGGGTTCCCCTTTCTCCACAGCCTCGCCAACATTTGTTGTTGTTTGTCTTTTGGATGGCAGCCATCCTTACTGGTGTGAGGTGATACCTCATTGTAGTTTTAATTTGCATTTCTCTGATAATTAGCGATGTGGAGCATCTTTTCATGTGTCTGTTGGCCATCTGTATTTCTTTTTTGGAGAACTGTCTGTTCAGTTCCTCTGCCCATTTTTTAATTGGGTTATTTGTTTTTTGTTTGTTGAGGCGTGTGAGCTCTTTATATATTCTGGATGTCAAGCCTTTATCGGATGTGTCATTTTCAAATATATTCTCTCATACTGTAGGGATCCTTTTTGTTCTATTGATGGTGTCTTTTGCTGTACAGAAGCCTTTCAGCTTAATATAGTCCCACTTACTCATTTTTGCTGTTGTTTTCCTTGCCCGGGGAGATATGTTCAAGAAGAGGTCACTCATGTTTATGTCTAAGAGGTTTTTGCCTATGTTTTCTTCCAAGAGTTTAATGGTTTCATGGCTTACATTCAGGTCTTTGATCCATTTTGAGTTTACTTTTGTATATGGGGTTAGACGATGGTCCAGTTTCATTCTCCTACATGTAGCTGTCCAGTTTTGCCAGCACCATCTGTTGAAGAGACTGTCATTTCGCCATTGTATGTCCATGGCTCCTTTATCAAATATTAATTGACCATATATGACTGAGTTAATGTCTGGATTGTCTAGTCTGTTCCATTGGTCTGTGGCTCTGTTCTTGTGCCAGTACCAAATTGTCTTGATTACTATGGCTTTATAATAGAGCTTGAAGTTGGGGAGTGAGATCCCCCCTACTTTATTCTTCTTTCTCAGGATTGCTTTGGCTATTCGGGGTCTTTGGTGGTTCCATATGAATTTTTGAATTATTTGTTCCAGTTCATTGAAGAATGTTGCTGGTAGTTTCATAGGGATTGCATCAAATCTGTATATTGCTTTGGGCAGGATGGCCATTTTGACGATATTAATTCTTCCTAGCCACGAGCATGGGATGCGTTTCCATCTTTTAGTGTCCCCTTTAATTTCTTTTAAGAGTGACTTGTAGTTTTCAGAATATAAGTCTTTCACTTCTTTGGTTAGGTTTATTCCTAGGTATTTTATTTTTTTGGTGCAATTGTGAATGGAGTTGTTTTCCTGATTTCTCTTTCTGTTGGTTCATTGTTAGTATATAGGAAAGCCACAGATTTCTGTGTGTTGATTTTGTATCCTGCAACTTTGCTGTATTCCGATATCAGTTCTAGTAGTTTTGGGGTGGAGTCTTTAGGGTTTTTATGTACAGTATCATGTCATCTGCAAATAGTGACAGTTTAACTTCTTCTTTACCAATCTGGATTCCTTGTATTTCTTTATTTTGTCTGATTGCCGTGGCTAGGACCTCCAGTACTATGTTAAATAACAGTGGAGAGAGTGGGCATCCCTGTCTAGTTCCTGATCTCAGAGGAAATGCTTTCAGCTTCTCGCTGTTCAATATAATGTTGGCTGTGGGGTTATCATAGATGGCCTTTATTATGTTGAGGTACTTGCCCTCTATTCCCATTTTGCTGAGAGTTTTTAACATGAATGGATGTTGAACTTTGTCAAATGCTTTTTCAGCATCTATGGAGATGATCATGTGGTTTTTGTCTTTCTTTTTGTTGATGTGGTGGATGATGTTGATGGACTTTCGAATGTTGTACCATCCTTGCATCCCTGGGATGAATCCCACTTGGTCATGGTGTATGATCCTTTTGATGTATTTTTGAATTCGGTTTGCTAATATTTTGTTGAGTATTTTTGCATCTACGTTCATCAGGGATATTGGTCTGTAGTTTTCTTTTTTGGTGGGGTCTTTGCCTGGTTTTGGTATTAGGGTGATGTTAGCTTCATGGAATGAGTTTGGGAGTATCCCCTCCTCTTCTATTTCTTGGAAAACTCTAAGGAGAATGGGTATTATGTCTTCCCTGTATGTCTGATAAAATTCCGAGGTAAATCCATCTGGCCCGGGGGTTTTGTTCTTTGGTAGTTTTTTGATTACCGCTTCAATTTCGTTGCTGGTAATTGGTCTGTTTAGATTTTCTGTTTCTTCCTGGGTCAATCTTGGAAGGTTGTATTTTTCTAGGAAGGTGTCCATTTCTCCTACGTTTCCCAGCTTTTTAACATATAGGTTTTCATAGTAGTCTCCAGTAATTATTTGCATTTCCGTGGGGTCCGTCGTGATTTTTCCTTTCTCGTTTCTGATACTGTTGATTTGTGTTGACTCTCTTTTCTTTTTAATAAGTCTGGCTAGAGGCTTATCTATTTTGTTTATTTTCTCGAAGAACCAGCTCTTGGTTTCATTGATTTTTGCTATTGTTTTATTCTTCTCAATTTTATTTATTTCTTCTCTGATCTTTATTATGTCCCTCCTTCTGCTGACCTTAGGCCTCATCTGTTCTTCTTTTTCCAATTTCGATAATTGTGACATTAGACCATTCATTTGGGATTGCTCTTCCTTTTTTAAATATGCTTGGATTGCTATATACTTTCCTCTTAAGACTGCTTTTGCTGTGTCCCACAGAAGTTGGGGCTTAGTGTTGTTGTTGTCATTTGTTTCCATATATTGCTGGATCTCCATTTTGATTTGGTCATTGATCCATTGATTATTTAGGAGCGTGTTGTTAAGCCTCCATGTGTTTGTGAGCCTCTTTGCTTTCTTTGTACAGTTTATTTCTAGTTTTATGCCTTTGTGGTCTGAAAAGTTGGTTGGTAGGATTTCAATCTTTTGGAATTTTCTGAGGCTCTTTTTGTGGCCTAGTATGTGGTCTATTCTGGAGAATGTTCCATGTGCACTTGAGAAGAATGTGTATCCTGTTGCTTTTGGATGTAGAGTTTTGTAGATGTCTATTAGGTCCATCTCTTCTAGTGTGTTGTTCAGTGCCTCTGTGTCCTTACTTATTTTCTGCCCAGTGGATCTATCCTTTGGGGTGAGTGGTGTGTTGAAGTCTCCTAGAATGAATGCATTGCAGTCTATATCCCCCTTTAGTTCTGTTAGTATTTATTTCACATATGCTGGTGCTCCTGTGTTGGGTGCATATATATTTAGAATGGTTATATCCTCTTGTTTGACTGAGCCCTTTATCATTATGTAGTGTCCTTCTTTATCTCTTGTTACTTTCTTTGTTTTGAAGTCTATTTTGTCTGATATTAGTACTGCAACCCCTGCTTTCTTCTCGCTGTTGTTTGCTTGAAATATGTTTTTCCATCCCTTGACTTTTAGTCTGTACATGTCTTTGGGTTTGAGGTGAGTTTCTTGTAAGCAGCATATAGATGGGTCTTGCTTTTTTATCCATTCTATTACTCTGTGTCTTTTGATTGGTGCATTAAGTCCATTTACATTTAGGGTGACTATTGAAAGATATGTACTTATTGCCATTGCAGGCTTTAAATTCGTGGTTACCAAAGGTTCAAGGTTAGCCTCTTTAGTATCTTACTGCCTAACTTAGCTCACTTATTGAGCTGTTATATACACTGTCTGGAGATTCTTTTCTTCTCTCCCTTCTTGTTCCTCCTCCTCGATTCTTCATATGTTGGGTGTTTTGTGCTGTGCTCTTTCTAGGAGTGCTCCCATCTAGAGCAGTCCCTGTAAGATGTTCTGTAGAGGTGGTTTGTGGAAAGCAAATTCCCTCAGCTTTTGTTTGTCTGGGAATTGTTTAATCCCACCATCATATTTGAATGATAGTCGTACTGGATACAGTATCCTTGGTTCAAGGCCCTTCTGTTTCATTGTATTAAATATATCATGCCATTCTCTTCTGGCCTGTAGGGTTTCTGTTGAGAAATCTGACGTTAGCCTGATGGGTTTCCCTTTATAGGTGACCTTTTTCTCTCTAGCTGCCTTTAACACTCTTTCCTTGTCCTTGATCTTTGCCATTTTAATTATTATGTGTCTTGGTGTTGCCCTTCTTGGATCCTTTCTGTTGGGGGTTCTGTGTATTTCCGTGGTCTGTTCGATTACTTCCTCCCCCAGTGTGGGGAAGTTTTCAGCAATTATTTCTTCTAAGATACTTTCCATCTCTTTTCCTCTCTCTTCTTCTTCTGGGACCCCTATAATACGGATATTGTTCCTTTTGGATTGGTCACACAGTTCTCTTAACATTGTTTCATTCCTGGAGATCCTTTTGTCTCTCTCTATGTCAGCTTCTATGCGTTCCTGTTCTCTGATTTCAATTCCATCAATGGCCTCTTGCATCCTATCCATTCTGCTTATAAACCCTTCCAGAGTTTGTTTCATTTCTGCGATCTCCTTTCTGGCATCTGTGATATCCTTCCGGACTTCATCCCATTTCTCTTGCGTGTTTCTCTGCATCTCTGTCAGCATGTTTATGATTCTTATTTTGAATTCTTTTTCAGGAAGACTGGTTAGGTCTGTCTCCTTCTCTGGTGTTGTCTCTGTGATCTTTGTCTGCCTGTAGCTTTGCCTTTTCATGGTGATAGGAATAGTCTGCAGAACTGGGACGAGTGACGGCTGGAAGGACTTCCTTTCTTGTTGGTTTGTGGCCCTCCTCTCCTGGGAGAGCAGCGACCTCTAGTGGCTTGTGCTGCGCAGCTGCGCGCAGACAGGGTTTCTGCTTCCTGCCCGGCTGCTATGGAGTTAATCTCCGCTGTTGCTGTGGGCGTGGCCTGGCTCGGGCAGCTACTCCAAAATGGTGGAGTCGCGTTGGAGCAGGAGCTGCTGGGAGGCTATTTATCTCCGTAAGGGCCGTCCCTGCTCCCTGCAGCCCAGGGGTTAGGGTGCCCAGAGATCCCCGGATTCCCTACCTCTGGATTAAGTGACCCGCCCTGCCCCTTTAAGTCTTCCAAAAAGCACCCGCCAGAACAAAACAGCGACCACCAAAAAAAAAAAAAAGAAAAAAATTTTTAAATTAAAAAAAAAAAAAAAGTTTTTAATTAAAAAAAAAAAAGGTGGTCGTTCGTTTTTCTTTATTCTCCGGTGCCAGCCTCAGGCCTCTGCTCACCGGTTTTTCTGCCCTGTTTCCCTAGAATTGGGGTCCCTATCCCTTTAAGACTTCCAAAAAGCGCTCGCCAAAACAAAACAGCAAAAAAGCAAAAAAAAAATGGTCTCGCACTTTTCTTATGTCCTCCGACACCCGTCCTCCAGTGCCCGCTCACTGTTCTTGCTGCCCTGTTTTCCCAGTATCGAGGGCCCTGCACTCTGGCCCGGATGGCTGGGGCTGGATGTTCGGCAGCCCTGGGCTCCGTCTCCCTCCCGCTCTGCCTGCTCTTCTCCCGCCGGGAGCTGGGGGGAGGGGCGCTCGGCTCCCGCGGGGCCGGGGCTTGTATCTTACCCCCTTCGCGAGGCGCTGGGTTCTCTCAGGTGCGGATGTGGTCTGGATATTGTCCTGTGTCCTCTGGTCTTTATTCTAGGAAGGGTTGTCTTTGTTATATTTTCATAGATATATGTTGTTTTGGGAGGAGATTTCCGCTGCTCTACTCATGCCGCCATCTTCCGCCCCTCCCCCGATGAATTATGTTTTTAAATTACCCTGACACGGGACTATCTCCTTACATAGCAGCCAAAATCAGTGAAGATTTACTAGAAGATCAAGCTAAAAAAATGAAATTTTAAGTTCTCATTAGTTTATGTGTATGAGTAACAGCTTATTATAATAAATGCTTCAAAGCTAAAAAGAAAAAATCTAGCATTTCTTGGTTTTGCCAGATTGTAAGAGGAATCAATTTACATAAAGAAATCAACATTATAGCAATAATTGTTGAGCATCTACTATATGCTAGATGCTTTACAAATATTGGTTATTTCATCCTCACAACAGCCAGGACTAGTAACCATTACCACCTTTTTCAGAGATGAAGAAATAATTATTTTTAGGATTAGTCTATAGGACTTATTTTTCAGAGAGGGTGCTGGGAAGGTGTAATCACACTATCTTTCTGTCCCTAATTCCAGCCCATATTTGCCTCTCTTAAGCTAAGTGGCCCCTGGATCCAGTGAATAGTTAGAAGCAAGTAAGGCCTGGGCTCTGTAGGAGTTCTGTCAGCAAGAGCTGGCATAGGACTTGTTCCTCAAGGGCTGGGTAATAGCCTCAGTGTGAGCGTAAGAATGGCAGGTCCATGAAAGAACTTGTTTTGGTAGTGATCCCGGGACTCCCCAGGGGGGCACTGGGGAGGAAAAAGGGAAAGAGCCAGGAGACCAACATCTCCCAAGTCTCTGAGGCTGGGAAATGTAAGGAGACCTGAGAGTTGGGAGGCTTCCTCCTGGGCTTCCACAGGGCATGCAGCTTGCCTGCTGCACTGCCCACCTACAGGCATAGAGACTGCTTTGCCTGTCTGTTCTCTTGAGACTGCTACCACTTGTGGTCCTCCAGCAGTGAAACCTAAGCCCCTCTGAAGTAACCAAGGAAAACAACCCATCTGGGAAAGCCAGACAGCCAGAAAGAGAAAAATCAGTTAGAATAAACAATGTAATGGACTAGCTAAGTAGAAATGCCAGAAAAGACAATGACTTGAATACGAAAATAAATGGAGCATTTAAGGAAGTTCAACTGAAGTACAAAAGACTTTATGGAGCAAAAAATATGGTTTCCCAACTAAATGCATGCTACCACTTGACTCTCAATTCATATAGACATACTTCTTTTTCAAAACTCTCTTCACTGAAATGTAAGCACTGTAAGAGCAGGAGCTTTTTCTCTTGTATACACTGCTGACCTGTTGTCAATACTCAATGTCTAGAACACTGTCTTGTATACAGTAAGCACCCAGTACATAATTACTAAATAAAGGAATGAAAGAGTATGATCATATTGGCCTAGAAGATCCAGTAGAAGAAATACGTCAAAGCACAGAGCCAAAAATACAAAGAGCAAAAAAATGAGACTTGGAGGATAGATACAGGGTACCTAATGTGGCTAATACAGATACAAGGAAAAAAGAACAAATGGAGGAAAAGCAATCATTTATTTATTTATTTTTTTATTTTGGCATCATTAATCTACAATTACATGAGTAACATTATGTTTACTAGATTCCCCCCTTCACCAAGTCCCCCCCACAAACCCCATTACAGTCACTGTCCATCAGCATAGTTAGATGCTATAGAATCACTACTTGTCTTCTCTGTGTTGCACAGCCCTCTCCGTGCCCCCACACACATTATACATACTAATTGTAATGCCCCATTTCTTTTTCCCCACCCTGTCCCTCCCTTCCCACCCATCCTCCCCAGTCCCCTTCCCTTTGGTAACTATTAGTCCATTCTTGGGTTCTGTGAGTCTACTGCTGTTTTGTTCCTTCAGTTTTTCTTTGTTCTTATACTCCACAGATGAGTGAAATCATTCGGTACTTGTCTTTCTCCGCATGGCTTATTTCACTGAGATTAATTACCCTCTAGCTCCATCCATGTTGTTGCAGATGGTAGGATTTGTTTTCTTCTTTATCCATTCATCTACTGATGGACACTTAGGTCGCTTCCATTTCTTGGCTATTGTAAATAGTGCTGCGATAAACATAGGGGTGCATCTGTCTTTTTCAAACTGGGCTGCTATATTCTTAGGGTGAATTCCTAGAAGTGGAATTCCTGGGTTAAATGGTATTTCTGTTTTGAACTTTTTGAGGAACCTCCATACTGCTTTCCATAATGGTTGAACTAATTTACATTCCCACCAACAGTGTAGGAGGGTTCCCCTTTCTCCACAACCTCGCCAACATTTGTTGTTGTTTGTCTTGGATGGTGGTGATCCTTACTGGTGTGAGGTGGTATCTCATTGTGGTTTTGATTTGCATTTCTTTGATGACAAGCAATGTGGAGCATCTTTTTATGTGTCTGTTGGCCATCTGAATTTCTTCTTTGGAGAACTGTCTATTCAGCTCCTCTGCCCATTTTTTTTTTTTTTGAGAGGGCATCTCTCATATTTATTGATCAAATGGTTGTTAACAACAATAAAATTCTGTACAGGGTACTCAGTGCACAATCATTAATCAACCCCAAGCCTAATTCTCAACAGTCTCCAATCTTCTGAAGCATAACGAACAAGTTCTTACATGGTGAACAAGTTCTTACATAGTGAATAAGTTCTTACATGGTGAACAGTGCAAGGGCAGTCATCACAGAAACTTTCGGTTTTGATCACACATCATGAACTATAAACAATCAAGTCAGATATTATTCATTTGATTTTTATACTTGATTTATATGTGAATCCCACATTTCTCCCTTATTATTATTATTATTATTATTATTATTTTTTTTTTTTTATAAAATGCTGAAGTGGTAGGTAGATGCAAGATAAAGGTAGAAAACATAGTTTAGTGCTGTAAGTGGGCAAATGTAGATGATCAGGTCTGTGCCTATAGACTAAGTATTAATCCAAGCTAGACAAGGGCAACAAAACATCCACGGATGCAGAAGATTTCTCTCAAAACAGGGGGGATGAGGTTCTAAGCCTCACCTCTGTTGATCCTCAATTTCTCACCTGATGGCCCCCCTGTGACTGTGCCTGTCTTAGGTTGTTCCTCCCTTGAGGAATCTTACCAGTCTCTGGCTAGCCAGCCATCTTCCGGGGCCATACAGGGAAATGTAAAGTTGATAAGTGAGAGAGAAGCAGTATTCTTTGAAAAGGTTAGCTGTTTACTTCTTTGCAGATTTATGCCCTGTGGCTTCTATGCCCAGCATTTGTCCTGAGGTATCTTTACCTCTTGGAAGAATTATGATACTTGGTAATTTTCTATATGAGGCACGAATTCTACTAAAGGGCTGTAATTAGGAAGGAAGAAGAAAAGCTATAGAAGTAGTAGAAGGAAGAAAACATGGGAAGATTGATTATTTCTTTGACATAACTACTTGTAGAGTAACATAAGCATGTATAGGTTTTAACAAACTACTAATTAAATTGTGTACACACATTAACAGAATAGGAATACATCTACATAACAAAAGCACACCTACAATTACCAGCCATATCCAGTGAAACCAAGAAAACCAGTTAGGTACCCTAGGCATTTGTGAAAACTTGTCAATAATATGATGGATATTGTCTAACTGAATTTGAATAGTTTGAGAAAAATCAGACAAATTAAAACACATTCCTGGGAACTGTTCACATCCCGTATGTTCTTTTAACAGTAGATAGTCTATAGTCGCACGATTTTAGAGCGCTGCCACTTGCACTTCTCCCTCTGCCCATTTTTTAATTGGATTATTTGCTTTTTGTTTCTTGAGGTGCATGAGCTCTTTCTATATTTTGGATGTCAACCCTTTATCGGATCTGTCATTTATGAATATATTCTCTCATACTGTAGGATGCCTTTTTGTTCTATTGTTGGTGTCCTTTGCTGTACAGAAGCTTTTCAGCTTGATATAGTCCCACTTGTTCATTTTTGCTTTTGTTTCCCTTGCCCGGGGAGATATGTTCATGAAGAAGTCACTCATGTTTATGTCCAAGAGATTTTTGCCTATGTTTTTTTCCAAGAGTTTTATGGTTTCATGACTTACATCCAAGTCTTTGATCTATTTCGAATTTGCTTTTGTGTATGGGGTTAGACAATGGTCCAGTTTCATTCTCTTACATGTAGCTGTCCAGTTTTGCCAGCACCAACTGTTGAAGAGGCTGTCATTTCCCCATTGTATGTCCATGGCTCCTTTATCATATATTAATTGACCGTATATGTTTGGGTTAATGTCTGGAGTCTCTATTCTGTTCCACTGATCTGTGGCTCTGTACTTGTGCCAGTACCAAATTGTCTTGATTACTGTAGCTTTGTGGTAGAGCTTGAAGTTGGGGAGTGAGATCCTCCCCACTTTATTCTTCCTTCTCTGGATTGCTTTGGCTATTCAGGGTCTTTGGTGGTTCCATATGAATTTTTGAACTATTTGTTCCAGTTTGTTGAAGAATGCTGTTGGTAATTTGATAGGGGTTGCATTGAAACTGTATATTGCTTTGGGCAGGATGGCCATTTTGACGATATTATTTCTTCCTAGCCAAGAGCATGGGATGAGTTTCCATCTGTTAGTGTCTTCTTTAATTTCTCTTAAGAGTGTCCTGTAGTTTTCAGGGTATAGGCCTTTCACTTCCTTGGTTAGGTTTATTCCTAGGTATTTTATTCTTTTTGATGATATTGTGAATGGAATTGTTTTCCTGATTTCTCTTTCTATTAGTTCATTGTTAGTGTATACGAAAGCCACAGATTTCTGTGTATTAATTTTGTATCCTGCAACGTTGCTGAATTCCGATATTAGTTATAGTAGTTTTGGAGTGGAATCTTTAGGTTTTTTGTGTACAATATCATATCATCTGCAAATAGTGACAGTTTAACTTCTTCTTTACCAATCTGGATTCCTTGTATTTCTTTGTTTTGTCTAATTGCCGTGGCTAGGACCTCTAGTACTATGTTGAATAACAGTGGGGAGAGTGGCCATCCCTGTCTTTTTCCTGATCTCAGAGGAAAAGCTTTCAGCTTCTCTTTGTTCAGTATGATGTTGACTGTGGGTTTATCATATATGGCCTTTATTATGTTGAGGTACTTGCCCTCTGTACCCATTTTGTTGAGAGTTTTTATCATGAATGGATGTTGAATTTTGTGGAATGCTTTTTCAGCATCTATGGAAATGATCATGTGGTTTTTGTCCTTTTTTTTGTTGATGTGGTGGATGATGTTGATGGATTTTCGAATGTTGTACCATCCTTGCATCCCTGGGATGAATCCCACTTGGTCATGGTGTATGAGCCTCTTGATGTATTTTTGAATACAGTTTGCTAATATTTTGTTGAGTATTTTTGCATGTATGTTCATCAGGGATATTGGTCTGTAATTTTCTTCTTTAGTGGGGTCTTTGCATGGTTTTGGTGTTAGGGTGATGTTGGCTTCATAGAATGAGTTTGGGAGTATTCCCTCCTCTTCTATTGTTTGGAAAACTTTAAGGAGAATGGGTATTATGTCTTCTCTGTATGTCTGATAAAATTCCGAGGTAAATCCATCTGCCCCAGGGGTTTTGTTCTTGGGTAGTTTTTTGATTACCGCTTCAGTTTCGTTTCTGGTAATTGGTCTGTGTGGATTTTCTGTTTCTTTCTGGATCAGTCTTGGAAGGTTGTATTTTTCTAGGAAGTTGTCCATTTCCTCTAGGTTTTCCTGCATGTTAGCATATAGATTTTCATAGTATTTTTAAATAATTCTTTGTATTTCTGTGGGGTCCATCGTGATTTTTCCTTTCTCATTTTTGATTCTGTTGATGTGTTTTGATTCTCTTTTTCTCTTAATAAGTCTGGCTCAGGGCTTATCTATTTTGTTTATTTTCTCAAAGAACCAGCTCTTGGTTTCATTGATTTTTTTTTTCTATTGTGTTATCCTTCTCATTTTATTTATTTCTTCTCTGATCTTTCTTATGTCCCTCCTTCTGCTGACTTTAGGCCTCATTTGTTCTTCTTTTTCCAATTTTGATAATTTTGACTTTAGACTATTCATTTGGGATTGTTCTTCCTTCTTTAAATATGCCTGGATTGCTATATACTTTCCTTTAAAGACTGTTTTTGCTGTGTCCCACAGAAGTTGGGGCTTTGTGTTGTTGTTGTCATTTGTTTCCATATATTGCTTGATCTCTAATTTGGTGGTTGATCCATTGATTATGTTGTTGATGCTCCATGTATTTGTGAGCCTTTTTGTTTTCTTTGTAGAATTTATTTCTAGTTTTATACCTTTGCGGTCTGAAAAGTTGGTTGGTTGAATTTCAATCTTTTTGAATTTATTGAGGCTCTTTTTTGTGGCCTAGTATGTGGTCTATTCTGGATAATATTCCATGTGCACTTGAGAAGAATGTGTATCCTGTTGCTTTTGGATGTAGAGTTCTGTAGATGTCTATTAGGTCCATCTGTTCTAGTGTGTTGTTCAGCACCTCTGTGTCCTTACTTATTTTCTGTCTGGTGGATTTATCCATTGGAGTGAGTGGTGTGCTGAAGTCTCCTAAAATGAGTGCATTGCATTCTATTTCTTCCTTTAATTCTGTTAGTATTTGTTTCACATATGCTGGTGCTCCTGTATTGGGTGCACATATATTTATAATGGTTATATCCTCTTGTTGGACTGACCCCTTTATCATTATGTAATGTCCTTTTTTATCTCTTGTTACTTTCTTTGTTTTCTAGTCTATTTTGTCTGATACTAGTACTGCAACACCTGCTTTTTTCTCCCTGTTGCTTACATGAAATATCTTTTTCCATCCCTTGACTTTTGGTCTGTGCATGTCTTTGGGTTTGAGGTGAGTCTCTTTTAAGCAGCATATAGATGGGACTTGCATTTTAATCCATTCTATTACTGTCTTTTGATTGATACAGTCAGTCCATTTACATTTAGAGTGATTATTGAAAGATATGTACTTATTGCCATTGCAGGCTTTAGATTCATGGTTACCAAAGGTTCAAGGTTAGCTTCTTTACTATCTTACTAACTTAACTCACTTGTTGAGTTATTATAAACACTGTCTGATATTTCTCTATTTCTCTCCCTTCTTATTCATCCTCCTCCATTCTTTACATGTTGGGTGTTTTATTCTGTGCTCTTTTGTGTTTCTTTTGACTGCTTTTGTGAGTAGTTGATTTTATTTTTTGCCTTTAGTTAGTATTTGGTTGGTCTGCTTTCTTGCTGTGATTTTATTTTCTCTGGTGACATCTATTTAGCCTTAGGAGTGCTTCCATTTAGAGCAGTTCCTCTAAAATACCCTGTAGAGGTGCTTTGTGGGAGGCAAATTCCCTCAACTTTTGCTTGTGTGGGAATTGTTTAATCCCTCCTTCATATTTAAATGATAATCGTGCTGGGTACAGTATCCTTGGTTCAAGGCCATTCTGTTTCAGAGAAGCAATACTTTAAGCAAATAGAAAAAATTTCCTGAGCTAAACGACTTAGGTATGCAGAATGAAGTTCCAGGGAAGATCAATGATAAAAGCACACACCTTGGGTTATCCTGGTAAAATTTTTGCCAAGCTTCATCTTGGAGGCTTACAGAAAGAACATGCTGTATTTATAACATACCATATATCAGAATTGTAATTCAAAATGCTGAAAATTAGGAGACAATGGAAGAGTATCCACAGATTACCAAGAGAAAAAGACTCATCCCAAATCCCTGTTTTCAGTGAAGATATCATCCCCCCTGCAAGGGGTAAATATATTACAAGTACACAGAAACTTAGTGAATTATTACCAATTTAATCCCTCTGAGAATATTTAACCAAATATTTTTATATTTGAGGTTTATATTTGAGAAAGGTTTTTAATCAGATAAATGAGCCAGAACAGAGACCTCAAGATTAGAAGGAAAGAGAAAATAAAGACCCTCTGGGAATGTGTTACATAAATGCTAATAAATAAGGATACTCATCTAAAGGACATATTTGAGGAAACAATTCAATAATAGTTAACGGTGTAAAAGTACTAAGTCAAAGCAAAATCTCAAATTTACAGGAGGAAAAAAAGGTAACTTTCCAAATGGAGATGAGAGGAATAAGTTCCAATAAATACATGTCAAACTGCTCAGCATCACTGGTTATCAGGGAAATGCACATCAAAACCAGAATGAGATACCACCTCACATCTGCAAGGATGGCTCTGACAGAAAAAGTGGACAGTAACAAGTGTTGGCAAGGATGTGGAAAAACTGAAACTTACTCTTCCAAAATCTTTTAAAATGAAGGAAACATGAAATATGTTTTTCTGCAATGCATGAAAAATAGTTTGGATCATTCAACAATCCAAAAAAGGACATAAGGTATCAACAGTCTTCTTGAATGTTTGCAGCAATCCTCAAATCCTTTCTTCCTCATTGGTACTTTCTGGTGAGATTTTTCTATTCTTTTTAACTGTGCAAATACTGCCCTCTTCTATCATTTATACTTGTCTTGGCTGTTCAGTTGTTGGATTTGTCTTAAGAAACTGTCTTTACCTTTGTTAAATCTGCTTTCTGTTATTAATGCTACTATCTTCCTAGTGTGCCTTACAGTCACAACTATCTTTACCACAGATGAATTCTTGAATTTCTAGTAGACTTACTTCCATATATTTAGAAATAGTTTCAACAAAACTTATTCAAATGAGTTCAAAACATAAATTCACATCATTTTCATTTTCTTTACACAAATTTGAAGCCCACACAAAAAAAGTGGCCTTCTAAGAACATTTCTGTTGCTTGGGACATCTACTGAACAGCCCTGGTTTCCTCAAGGGCCTCTATTAATCTATATACTTAGTGCTTATACTTAGCATATGCACCAGAATTTGAGGGATATTGTTGATGAACACCAGGTACTGGTGGCAGATCTGCCTGTACCTCCTAGTGTCTCCTTTGGCTTCTTGCTGCCTAGAGCGGAATATTTCAGTTTCACCTCCTCCAACATTAGGCTCTCCCACTCTCTGCATGACAGTGGGCCCCTGGTGTAAGAGATGGGCTTGAGTGGCCGGATAAGACTCATGCCTGGTCCTCTCTAGCTCAACTGCTTGCCTGCTAGCCGCTGTTGTCTCACCATCTTTCCTTTAAAGCACATCGGATGGATCAGAGGAAAGATTGCTCATAGATTTCTTCAGGATTTATGAAAGGTGTTCACTCCCATAGGCATATTTGGCTCTGTATTTTCATTACTGCCTACCTTAATGACCTTTTCCTTCCTTTTAGTGTTTACATTTGTTGGGGAAATTGGCATGACAGTACTGAGTTATTTTAGGAATTTTTTTTTTCCTGTTTCTTTCTGTGGTTATACTTTCTTCTGTCTAGTATTTTCCAGGGCTTGATCTCAACTCCTCTGTAAGCATTGGCTTTCAGGAAAGTATATCCTTTTATCTTCAACTCTATGTTTTGATGGTGACTTAAACTTTGTTAACCTTTTTTTGAAACTAGTACTGAATTTCTATCTCTGAGTATTTTTCTTTGAAACCACTTCACCATCAGTCAGCTAACAAACTTGAATTGAACATTTATAGCATGTACAAAGTTCTATGTTACAAAAAGTTGTAATGGTCACAGCAACATTAAAACAAAGTTCTTGTTCTTAAAGCACTTACAACCCTCTTCTCCCCCTAAACCTTCAACTCTATATTGACTCACTGAGCCTCCTCCCATTCTCTTTTACTCTTAAAAATTTTTTTTACTCATGTATTTATTTCCTCATCTCAATCTTGGCAGTGGTGTTGCTGGGGGAGGGACTGGGGGTATCTTACAGCTATGAAAATTGCTTTCACCACAAATTTACCATTTCCAACCTCAACTGCACTGCATACTATTCAGAAATTCTTCTTTGTAATCCTAGTTAACTTTGTTGGGGAGGAAGAATTTATTTCTACCTTTCAAGGTTCTTATAGCTAGTCTAAGAATCAAATTGACATGAGACAGATTATTAGAAGAAAAAGCCAGTTTAATTATGTATATACAGAGGCCCAATAATGAAATTAAGACCCAAAGAAATGACCAAGGCATGCAGCTCTTAACATATTTTAGACAAACATAATGATGTGAGGAATTAACAGGACAAAGAAAACTTATGTTTGAGAGCTTCAGTTAGTAAGGAACTCTACATAGCGTTTGGGCTGGGGTAGTAAATTTGTAAAAAAAAATAACAAGATTGATTCATTGGCCTTGAATTCCCTGTCTCTGACAATAAGGACATCTCTCCATCTCCTGGTGCAGAGAGAGCACCTTTCTTTTCCTCAGGGAGATTTATTTCCTGGTTTCAAGGCAAAGGGGACAGAGGTGGGTCAAAGAATCCTCCTGCTGTTTCTCCAGTTGTTTTAAATCAAAGTAATCAGTATGCCAAAGTGACACATTTTGGGGCAGCTTGGTCCCTAGAGCCTTCTTTCTCTAAATTCCTCACAAAGCTCGAAAGGTTCATTAAGCCCCCAATCCTCCATTCTCTTACATTCAACATATGACTGAACTACTTCACACAGTAAATTATTTCCTGAATGCCTCTTCCCAAGTGCTACCAACATCTGTCTGTATTGACACTATCCATCACCTTCTTCCTTCTTCAGTGTTACCCGTACAGTTGTGCTCTAGAGCCATTCTAGCTTCCTCTCACCTGTGTTTTCTGTTCATTGACTCCTCCACAATGTCAAAATACTCAATCTCTCACTCTCCCCATCTCTCCCTCTTTTCCTCTTACCTTCTCTTTCCCTCTGTCTCTCACCAGTTGTTGCCATTTAATCACAATATTTCTCAAATCTGCCCCTTTCTCACTGCTACTACATTAACTCCAGATTGTACATTGTCACTCCTTGTCTAGCCTCCTACTGTCATTACAGTTACTGCCAGAGGAATCTCATCCTTTTACTCCCCCATTTAAAACCCTGTAATACCTTCCCCATTGCCAACAGAATAATGTCTGCACTGCTTAGCAGATCATACATGTACCTTCATGATCTAGAACATCCCAACTTCACCTGTCCATCACTCTCATACATACTACACATGAGATACAACAAATGTTCTCAAATGTGTCTGTTGTTTCCACACATTTGTTTCATCTTCCTGAAATATTCTTTCCTCCAATTACCAAGCAAACTCTTCCTTCAAGATTAAGCTCAAATGTCACTTCTTTCTTAATGGCTTCTTTATTACATTCCCCAGTGTGTAGTATAATGTACACACTCCTACATCTCTATCATTACCTCTAATATAGTACTTTAATCACCCTCATGTATTTACTTGTTTTATTCATATGTGCTATAAGCCCCTTAATGTTAGCTACTGAGTTTTATTTATCTTTGTATATGCCCCAGTGCCCAGCATTTAGTCTGACACTTATAGGTGTTTAGTAAATTTATATTGAATTAATAGGTTGATTAATTAAAAAATATTACAAGGCAGCAAGCATATAGCCAACAGTTCAGGGGAAAGATTAATACACCCATTGGAAAATTAGCTCAGGATAGGCCTGAAGAAGGAAGAAGCACTTGAGTTGGGCCTTTGAAGGCTGTATAGAAGTCAGGTAAGTGGAGAAGAAAGAGGAGGAAATTTCCAATCAATGAAAAATTGATATAAGCAAAGATTTATGGGTCTAGAATCAAGGCTCACAAGGCATTCCAGAGAGTGTGAAACAGAGGGTTCATCAGTAAGAACAGTAAATCAGAAACTTAGAGAGCTAGTGCTAGATTATAAAGGGACCTGAAAGCCAGGGTGAGGGTTTTGGAATTCATTTTACCCAAGGGGTCCAAACAAGTAAACCAGGATCTGTTTATAGGTTTTAAAGCCATTAACCTCTGCTACCAAGCCCACATCCACCTTGAGAATTCACAGTAGGAATGGAGAAGGAACCTGCAAAGTAGAGACCTTCTGTTTCCTGGGAGGGACTTAGATCCGTCCCCCACATGAGTCAGGCTATATATAAATAAACTGGGAGTGGGGAGGAGTTTGGGGACTCCTGGCACCCTGTCTAGGAAGCCTTTGAAAGGGTTTCGTTTTTTAAGCAATGAAGTAGCCATTGTTAGAGGCAGAATTTCAGGATTATTAATCTGGAGGAAAATGCAGGACTGTTTGAAGATGGAGAATTGGTGTCAGGGAGAATAATTGAACTCATTTTAATGGTCCAAGCTGGAAAGGATGAGACTCTAAATGGCAGTTCTGCAGAAAAGAAGAGATTGGTATGGAAGCCACAATTGGCTAGATTTGGTTTATGAGGGAAGGGGAAAAATAAAAGTTGGAAACATGCTGACTGGTTCTGCTGCTTAACTACTTTGTCAGTATCATCTCCTTTCCTGTTCATTGGGTACATAGTGTATGTAAGATACAATTTACTTACATGTATGATATTATAGACTAGTATGTGTTATATATGCATACATTATTAGATATAATAATTTCTATATCTCCAGAACTTCTCCCTTAGCTGTGTCCTATTTGTAGTCCCTCTGACTCTAGTGTTTCCCCTTCTCCATTTTCTCTCACCCATTCTGCTTTTTGATGAACAAGCCATTCTTGAAGATTTAGCTTAGATTCCCTTGACACCATCCCTGACAGCTGCTTTATTTATTTTCTTTTCCTTTCCTTTTATTTTCGATTCCCACAGAATTTCTTCCTATACTATAACAATTACTTTTATTGTTTCCTTATTGTTTGCATATTTCCTCTCCAAACTTCTTGGGAACAAAGGGTCACTCTTTAGGTATCAGTAATGCCTAGCACAGTACCTGAAACAAAGTAGCCATTCAGATCATTAATAATGAATTAAAAATAACAGCAACCTATTTCCTACTATCCTAGAGACCATGCTAGAGCTGCTTGCTAGCAAATCGATAAATTTAAGTGGTCTAATAATGATTATGCTTGCCTGTCTATAATTGTAGGATTCATTTTATTTTGCACATAGTACTTGTGTTTTCTAAGTACCGCTTTCATTTGTAGACATCTACATAGAGAAATTCGGTTGTTCTCCTCCTTTAGCTTCCAGGACTTTTTCTCTAATATGACTCAGCTCTTTTAAGCATACCATCCCAGACATGTGCTGTGTCTATTCCTCTCCTGTGGTTTCTTGAGTTCTCCATGATTTTTAAGATTTTTTTAAAGTTCTTAAACCTCATACTGCTTCTATACATTTTGCTTCTCTCCTTCTTTGGACTTTTGCAGCACTCAGGGCTATCCCACAGGTTACTGGCTGTACCATGTTAGGCAAATTGTTTCTGCTTTCTCTGAGCTAGTTTCTTCTGGAACATGGGAATAAATTCTTCCTTACAGGCTTGCTGTTGTAGATGTGGTATGGTGATAGTAGAAAAATGTTCCTAAATTAAGTTATTCAGATTTCTTTATAATTTCTACATTTTTATGTATCATCTTTGCATTTATTTAATATTTTTTTCTTAAATTGAGTCACTGCTTTTCTGGTTTCCTTTATAAAAGAAACTTTGTTACTAAATTAAATACCAAAATGCTTGCCACTCTATAGAGTATAAACTAAAAATAGATGTAATAAAAAAGATACTAATCTTTCTACATCCTGTTGCCAAGCAGAGGCTCTGAGTGTTAAAAAGAGATCAAGGGGGTGGGAGTGGGCATTATGGGGGTTAGTAGTGTTTCTGAACTCTTTATGTTGCAGTGGGCATGATGTGGCCATCTGCAGTTGCCACGTAGTTCCACACACTGAATACCTATTTTGTTGATTTGTAATCTAATTGCTTCATAAATACCTTATAATTTCTTTTACCTCAGTTATTTCATCCTTAAGGTATTATACTGGATAATTAAGAGTTAACTATATTACTAATATTCATTCTTGTACCTAAATTTTATGAACAACCAGCATAATGTAATAGAAAAGTCAGATTCCAGGTCAAGTATGTCTTGGAAATTTATAGTCTGTATGCCTTGGCCAAACAACTGAGCCTAACTTAGCTTTTAGTTTCTTTGCATTTCCTCCCTGTATCACAGGGTTATGATGATAAAATGAAACATGTGAAAACATTTTTAAAACTGTAAAATGGTATTAAATGTGAGAAACTGTTATTACTACCATTCTCTTTTAGTTTCTCATCTTGAATTTGATTAAACTAGATTATAAACTGATTAATATCAGGAAATATACTCATTCTCTTATTCCTCACAATATCCAACGTAGTTTTAAGTGTGTAAAACATGGAATTAAATTGTTATTGTTTACTTGAATTGAAGTCATTAATAAACTTGTATGGGAATGTAATACACTCCTGGGCAATTCTATTGTAATTACTTCATTTAAAAAAACCCAAGTCCCATATTTAGCTGAAACTACAAATGTATCAAACTTTGAAATAAGACAAGTAAATCAAACTTAATATCACATGACTCTACATTTTAAGTTAATGTGTATATCAGTCCAAGGATTCACCACATTACTTTAATTTTCTCCTCAGTATTATTTTCCTGCAAAATGTTTAAACTTCCAAGAAATATCACCAGCTACATAAATTCTAATTTTTTTCAGTTATTTGCAGCATTACAATTTTACTTGACAATTCCATGACTTGTCTCAGATTTCTTAGTTACCATTTAATGAGTATCTACCATCTCTAATCCTCACAATAATTTTCTGTGGTGTAATATTATTCCTGTTACATAGACAGTAAATTAAGGCTAAGAAATATTAAATCATTTTCCCAGTATTGCATAAATAGTACATCGGTAGAACTAGGATCTCATCAAAGCTTTGTCTGCCCCCAAATCCTGTGTTCTTTTTTCACTGTGCCTCCTGTTTGCTCCTGGACAGCCTCACAGCCATCAAAGTGGGCCTCCTTTCTCCACTTTCCTTCAGCATCACCACCATTACTCTTCTCCCAGTCTTCCACAGCTCAGTAAATAGCATTTGTTTGGGTAAATTCCTCTGGAAAAAACGTTAACTTCTTTCTTTCTCTCCCACCCCATATCCAGTCAGTCAGGCACACATGTCTTGTGAATCCTTCCTTTGAAACAAACCCATCATCTCACTGCTTTTTAGCACCTCCACTACTTCTGACCCGATCCACGCTACCAGTATCCTTTTTGGGACTATTACAAAAGTCAAACCATTTCCTGCAGATTATAGGTTGGCCTCCTTTAATCCAGTCTACGCACAACTACTAGAGCAATTATGTTAAAGTATAAATCAAACCTTCTATTGGCTTCCTAGCTCAAAGTAAAATAAAAAATCCTTACTCTTGTTCTCAAGGCCCCACATGATCCTTGTCCCTTTTCCCACCATACACATCCATTTTTTTTACCCATGTCTAATCACTTCTTTTTTAAAATTTTGGTATCATTAATGTACAATTACATGAGCAACATTATGGTTACTAGACTCCCCCCATTATCAAGTCCCAACTCCATACCCCATTATAGTCACTGTCCATCAGCGTAGTAAGATGCTATAGAATCACAACTTGTCTTCTCTGTGTTCTGCCTTCCCCGTGTCCCCTCACCCAACCTGCTACATTATGTGTGCTAATCGTAATGCCCCCTTTTCCCCTTATCCCTCCCTTCCCACCCATCCTCTCCAGTCCCTTTCCCTTTGGTAACTATTAGTCCATTTGTGGGTTCTGTGAGTCTACTGCTGTTTTGTTACTTCAGTTTTTTCTTTGTTCTCATACTCCACAGATGAGTGAAATCATTTGATATTTGTCTTTCTCCACCTGGCTTATTTCACTGAGCATAATACCCTCAAGCTCCATCCATGTTGTTGCAAATGGTAGGATTTGTTTTCTTCTTATGGCTGAATAATATTCCATTGTGTATATGTACCACATCTTCTTTATCCATTCATCTACTGATGGACACTTAGGTTGCTTCCATTTCTTGGCTGTTGTAAATAGTGCTGTGATAAACATAGGGGTGCATATGTCTTTTTCAAACTCGGCTCCTGCATTCTTGGGGTAAATTCCTAGGAGTGGAACTCCGGGGTCAAAAGGTATTTTTTTTTTTTTTTGGTATCATTAATGTACAATTACATGAGCAACATTATGGCTACTAGACTCCCCCGACTATCAAGTCCCCACCACATACCCCATTACAGTCACCATCCAATAGCGTAGTAAGATGCTACAGAATCACCAGATATTTCTGTTTTGACTTTTTTGAGGAACCCCCATACTACTTTCCATAATGGTTGAACTAGTTTACATTTCCACCAGCAGTGGCGAAGGGTTCCCCTTTCTCCACATCCTTGCCAACGTTTGTTGTTGTTTGTCTTTTGGATGGTGGCCATCCTTACTGGTGTGAGGTGATATCTCATTATGGTTTTAATTTGCATTTCTCTGATGGTTTGCGATGTGGAGCATCTTTTCATGTGCCTGTTGGCCATCTGAATTTCTTCTTTGGAGAAGTGTCTGTTCAGATCCTCTGCCCATTTTTTAATTGGATTATTTGCTTTTTGTTTCTTGAGGTGCATGACCTCTTTATATATTTTGGATGTCAACCCTTTATCGGATATGTCATTTGTGAATATATTCTCCCATACTATAGGATGCCTTTTTGTTCTATTGATGGTGTCCTTTGCTGTACAGAAGCTTTTCAATTTGATATAGTCCCACTATTTTTGATTATTTAGAAAGCATGTTGTTAAGCCTCCATGTGTTTGTGAGCCTTTTTGTTTCCTTTGTACAGTTTATTTCTAGTTTTATACCTTTGTGATCTGAGAAGTTGGTTGGTAGAATTTCAGTCTTGAATTTACTGAGGCTCTTTTTGTGGCCTAGTATGTGGTCTATTCTGGAAAATGTTCCATGCCCAGTTGAGAAGAATGTGTATCCTGCTGCTTTTTGGTGTAGAGTTCTGTAGATGTCTTTTAGGTCCATCTGTTCTAGTGTGTTGTTCAGTGCCTCTGTGTCCTTACTTATTTTCTGTCTGGTGGATCTGTCCTTTGGAGTGAGTGGTGTGTTGAAGTCTCCTAAAATGAATGCATTGCATTCTGTTTCCTCCTTTAATTCTATTAGTGTTTGTTTCACATATATATGTGCTCCTGTGTTGGGTGCACATATATTTATAATGGTTATATCCTCTTGTTTGACTTCCCCCTTTATCATTATGTAATATCCTTCATTATCTGTTGTTACTTTCTTGGTTTTGAAGTCTCTATATTTTGTCTGATAGAAGTACTGCAACACCTGCTTTTTTTCTCCCTATTGTTTGCATGTGTATGTCTTTGAGTTTGAGGTGAGTCTCTTGTTAGTCTGTGTATGTCTTTTGGTTTGAGATGAGTCTCTTGTAGGCAGCAAATGGGTCTTGCTTTTTTATCCATTCTATTACCCTGTGTCTTTTGATTGATGCATTCAGTCCATTTATATTTAGGGTGATTATCGATAGAAATGTACTTATTGCCGTTGCAGGCTTTGGATTTGTGGTTACCAAAGGTTCAAGGGTAGCTTCTTTACTATCTAACCATCTAACTTTAACTTAGTTATTACGCTATCATAAACACAGTCTGATGATTCTTTATTTCTCTCCCTTCTTTTTCTTCCTCCTCCACTCTTTATTGTCAGGTGTTTTATTCTGTACTGTTTTGTGTTTCCCTTGACTGATTTTGTGGATAGCTGATTTTATTTTGCATTTAGTTAGTGTTTGGTTGGTCTACCTTCTTTGCTGTGATTTTATTTTCCCTGGTGACTTCTGTTTAGCTTTAGGAGTACTTCCATCTGCAGTAGTCCCTTTAAAATACACTTGTAGAGGTAGTTTGTGGGAGGTAAATTCCCTCAACTTTTGCTTATCTGGGAATTGTTTAATCCCTCCTTCAAATTTAAATGATAATCTTGCCGGGTCAAGTATTCTTGGTTCAAGGCCATTCTGCTTCATTGCATTAAATATATCATGCCACTCCCTTCTCGCCTGTAAACTTTCTGCTGAAAAGTCTGATGATAGCCTGATGGGTTTTCCTTTGTAAGTGATCTTTGTTCTCTCTCTGGATGCTTTTAATACCCTGTCCTTGTCTTTGATCTTTGCCATTTTAATTATTATATGTCTTGGTGTTGTCTTCCTTGGGTCCCTTGTTTTGGGAGATCTGTGGACTTCCATGGTCTGAGAGACTATCTCCTCCTGCAAATTGGGGAAGTTTTCAGCAATTATTTCTTCAAAGACACTTTCTATCCCTTTTTCTCTCTCTTCTTCTTCTGGTAACCCTTATAATGCGAATATTGTTCCATTTGGATTTGCCACACAGTTCTCTTGATATTCTTTCATTCCTCGAGATCCTTTTATCTCTCTGTGCCTCAGCTTCTCTGTATTCCTGTTCTCTGATTTCTATTTCAATAACAGTCTTTTGTTCCTCATCCAGTCAGCTCTTAAATCCTTCCATTGTTTGTTTCATTTCTGCTATTTCCCTCCAGAATTCATCCCTTAGCTCTTGCATATTTCTCTATAGCTCCATCTGCATGGTTTTGACTTTTATTTTGAAATGTTTTTCAGGAAGATTGGTGATTTCAGTGTCACCAGACCCTCTCTGGTGTTTGAGGGATTTGGTACTGAACCAGGTTCTTCTGCCTTTTCATGGTGATAGAAGTGATCGCCAGTGAGTGGCGCATGTGTCAGATGGGAGAGGAAAGTCCCTTCCTGCTTGCTGATTGCTTTGCCAGTCTCTGCTGCCTGTGCTGGTCAACCTCACACCGGTAGCAGCCTCTGGGTTAATCCCCTGAATTGCCCTGGCCGGGGCAGCCCTTGTGGTGGCCTAGGGAACTGGTGTGGATTGCAGGTGAGCAGTGTGTGTTCTCCTGTGAGAATGGCACCCCTTCATGCTTTCTGGACTCTGTGCCAGTCTCTACTGCCTGTTCCGGGCAACCGCACACAGAGTGTAGCCTCTGGGTTGATTCCCTAAGCTGCCATTGGCAGGGCCACCCTTGGATGGCCTAGGGCACTGGCAGTGTTTGCAGGCAAGCAGCACATGTTCACCATGAGAGCAGAGCCCCTACGTGCCTTCTGGATTCTGCGCTGGTTTCCTCTGCCTTCTGCTGGTCAACCAGGTGCAGGTGGCAGCCTCTGGGTTAATACCCTGAGCTTCCCTGCGCTGTGCGGCCTTTGGGATGGCCTAGGGCACTAGCAGGGGTTGCAGGCAAGTAGTGTGTTCTCCTCAAGAATAAAGCCACTTTGTGCCTTCTGGGCTCTGTGCCGGTTTCCACTGTCTTTGCTGGGCAGCTCTGCATAGGGGGAGCCTCTGGGTCTGGCCCGGTTAGCTGTGTGCTGGGACAAGACTCTGTGTGGTTACTGTGGGCAAGGCTGCTCCCCGGCTGTTCCGCAGCAATGGTGGGTCAGCTGGTTTGCTTGCAGTGCCAACAGGGGGGAATGTATAGCAGTCTGTTTATTGCCATGAGGGGCTTCAGAGCTGCATTGCCACCCAGGGGATTAGGATGCCTGAAGTTCCTTAAAGTTCCCAGCCTGCTGGGCTGAGTGTGCCAGGACAATTTTGTCCACCTGTTAAACCCTTGTCGCTGTAAGACTTTTAAAGCACCTGCTTTTCTTTTGTCCCAGGGCAGCCGGCTGTGAGGACCTGTTTGCAGTCTTAGTCTCGGATTTTGCTTTTCCGTTTCTCTAATATCCAGTACACCATGCAATGTGTGTGTGTGCTCCCAGTGCAGATTACTAGGGCTGGTTATTTAGCAGTTCTGTGCTTCCACTCCCTCCCCACTCTGATTCTTTTCCTTCCACTGGTGAGCTGGGGTGGGGGAAGTGCTCAGATCCTGCCGGGTCATGGCTTTGTATCTTTTTTTTTTTTTTTTTTCATCTTTTTTTTTTTTTTTTTTAGATAATTATTTTTTATTGAAGGGTAGTTGACACACAGTATTACATTACATTAGTTTCAGGTGTACAACACAGTGATTCAACATTTATATACATGATAATTCTAAGTACCAGCTATCACCATACCAAGTTGTTACAATATTTTGACTATATTCCTTATGCTATACATTACATCCCGGTTGCTTATTTATTTTATAATTGGAAGTGTGTACTTTTTCTTGGTTGTTGTTGTTAGGGCATCTCTCATATTTATTGATCAAATGGTTGTTAACAACAATAAAATTCTGTATAGGGGAGTCAATGCTCAATGCACAATCATTGATCCACCCCAAGCCTAATTTTCGTCAGTCTCCAATCTTCTGAGGCATAACAAACAAGTTCTTACATGGAGAACAAATTCTTACATAGTGACTAAGTTACATGGTGAACAGTACAAGGGCAGTCATCACAGAAACTTTTAGTTTTGCTCATGCATTATGAACTATAAACAGTCAGTTCAAATATGAATACACATTTGATTTTTATACTTGATTTATATGTGGATACCACATTTCTCTCTTTATTATTTTTAATAAAATGCTGAAGTGGTAGGTAGATACAACATAAAGGTAGAAAACATAGTTTAGTGTTGTAAGAGAGCAAATGTAGATGATCAGGTGTGTGCCCGTAGACTATGTGTTAATCCAAGCTAGACAAGGGCAATAAAACATCCACATATGCAGAAGATTTCTCTCAGAACAGGGAGGGTGAGGTTCTAAGCCTCACCTCTGTTGATCCCCAATTTCTCACCTGATGACCCCCCTGCGACTGTGCCTGTCTTAGGTTGTTCCTCCCTTGAGGAATCTTACCCGTCTCTGGCTAACCAGTCATCTTCCGGGGCCATACAGGGAAATGTGAAGTTGGTAAGTGAGAGAGAAGCCTTATTGTTTGAAATGGTTAGCTTTTTATTTCTTTGCATATTTATGCCCTGTGGCTTCTATGCCCAGCATTTGTCTTGAGGTATCTTTACCACTTGGAGGAGTTATGATACTCGGTAAATTTGATATGAGGCACGAATTCTATTTAAGAATTCGTTGTAATTAGGAAGGAAGAAGAAAAGCTATAGAAGTAGCAGGCGGGAGAAAACATGGGAAGATTGATTATTTCTTTGACATATCTTCTTGTAGAGTAACTTCAGCATGTATAGATTTTAAGCTACTACTTAAATTGCGCACACACATTAACATAATAGGAGTATAGTTACATAACCAAAGCATACCTGTAATTATCAGCCATCTCCAGTGATACCAAGAAAACCAGTTAGGCACCCTAGGCATTTGTGAAAACTTATCAATGATATGATGGTTATTATCTAACTGAATTTGAATAGTTTGAGAAAAATCAGACAAATTAAAACAACCCATTCCTGGGCACTGTTCACATCCCATATGTTCTTTTAACAGTAAATAGTCTGTAGTTGTAAGATTTTGGAGCGCTACAATTTGCACTTCTCCTAATTCTTGGTTGAGTTCCAACAGTATAGATCCAGTCAAATTTGTTGTTTTACTGTATGCACAGGCCAGCTTAGATATCTCCTTCATTCCCATGGCAAGTCCAGGAGCTGGTGGGATGAGTGCATCTACAGCTGTAGCAGTGCGTGGATCTTTGTTGGGGTTTTTTGATGATCATCTTCTGGCATGAGTCTTCCCGAGAGTGCTGATGTTGGAAGTTCTCTTTCATATCGTTTCTTAGTTCATTTTCGGGGTAGCCAAATTAGGCTTTGATCCTCTGTATAAACACAAACAGACCCTTTGCCTACACTTTTATATGTCCTTTATATCATTGTGTAGAACTCATTAGAGGTCACCACATAGGAACTGCATTTTTTTTTTTTAATCATTAATCTACACTTACATGATGAATACTTACGAATACTTTGTTTACTAGGCTCTCCCCTATACCAGGTCCCCCCTATATACTCCTTTACAGTCACTGTCCATCAGCGTAGCAACCTGTTGTAGAATCACTACTTGTCTTCTCTGTGTTGTACAGCCCTCCCCTTTCTCCCACCCCGCTATGGATGCTAATCTTAATACCCCCCTACTTCTCCCCCCCTTATCCCTCCCTACCCACCCATCCTCCCCAGTCCCTTTCCCTTTGGTACCTGTTAGTCCATTCTTGAGTTCTGTGATTCTGCTGCTGTTTTGTTCCTTCAGTTTTTCCTTTGTTCTTATATTCCACAGATGAGTGAAATCATTTGGTATTTCTCTTTCTCTGCTTGGCTTGTTTCACTGAGCAAAATACCCTCCAGCTCCATGTTGCTGCAAATGGTTGGATTTGCCCTTTTCTTATGGCTGAGTAGTATTCCATTGTGTATATGTACCACATCTTCTTTATCCATTCATCTATCGATGGACATTTAGGTTGCTTCCAATTCTTGGCTATTGTAAATAGTGCTGCGATAAACATAGGGGTGCACTGATCTTTCTCATACTTGATTGCTGCATTCTTAGGGTAAATTCCTAGGAGTGCAATTCCTGGGTCAAATGGTAAGTCTGTTTTGAGCATTTTGATGTACCTCCATACTGCTTTCCACAATGGTTGAACAAGTTTACATTCCCACCAGCAGTGTAGGAGGGTTCCCCTTTCTCCACAGCCTCGCCAACATTTGTTGTTGTTTGTCTTTTGGATGGCAGCCATCCTTACTGGTGTGAGGTGATACCTCATTGTAGTTTTAATTTGCATTTCTCTGATAATTAGCGATGTGGAGCATCTTTTCATGTGTCTGTTGGCCATCTGTATTTCTTTTTTGGAGAACCGTCTGTTCAGTTCCTTTGCCCATTTTTTAATTGGGTTATTTGTTTTTTGTTTGTTGAGGCGTGTGAGCTCTTTATATATTCTGGACGTCAAGCCTTTATCGGATGTGTCATTTTCAAAGATATTCTCCCATACTGTAGGGTTTCTTTTTGTTCTATTGATGGTGTCTTTTGCTGTACAGAAGCTTTTCAGCTTAATATAGTCCCACTTGTTCATTTTTGCTGTTGTTTTCCTTGCCCGGGGAGATATGTTCAAGAAGAGGTCACTCATGTTTATGTCTAAGAGGTTTGTGCCTATGTTTTCTTCCAAGAGTTTAATGGTTTCATGACTTACATTCAGGTCTTTGATCCATTTTGAGTTTACTTTTGTATATGGGGTTAGACGATGGTCCAGTTTCATTCTCCTACATGTAGCTGTCCAGTTTTGCCAGCACCATCTGTTGAAGAGACTGTCATTTCGCCATTGTACGTCCATGGCTCCTTTATCAAATATTAATTGACCATATATGTCTGAGTTAATGTCTGGATTGTCTAGTCTGTTCCATTGGTCTGTGGCTCTGTTCTTGTGCCAGTACCAAATTGCCTTGATTACTATGGCTTTATAATAGAGCTTGAAGTTGGGGAGTGAGATCCCCCCTACTTTATTCTTCTTTCTCAGGATTGCTTTGGCTATTCGGGGTCTTTGGTGGTTCCATATGAATTTTTGAATTATTTGATCCAGTTCATTGAAGAATGTTGCTGGTAGTTTCATAGGGATTGCATCAAATCTGTATATTGCTTTGGGCAGGATGGCCATTTTGACGATATTAATTCTTCCTAGCCATGAGCATGGGATGCGTTTCCATCTGTTAGTGTCCCCTTTAATTTCTTTTAAGAGTGACTTGTAGTTTTCAGAATATAAGTCTTTCACTTCTTTGGTTAGGTTTATTCCTAGGTATTTTATTTTTTTTGATGCAATTGTGAATGGAGTTGTTTTCCTGATTTCTCTTTCTGTTGGTTCATTGTTGGTATATAGGAAAGCCACAGATTTCTGTGTGTTGATTTTGTATCCTGCAACTTTGCTGTATTCCGATATCAGTTCTAGTAGTTCTGGGGTGGAGTCTTTAGGGTTTTTTATGTACAGTATCATGTCATCTGCAAATAGTGACAGTTTGACTTCTTCTTTGCCAATCTGGATTCCTTGTATTTTTTTGTTTTGTCTGATTGCCGTGGCTAGGACCTCTAGTACAATGTTAAATAACAGTGGGGAGAGTGGGCATCCCTGTCTAGTTCCCGATCTCAGCGGAAATGCTTTCAGCTTCTCGCTATTCAATATAATGTTGGCTGTGGGTTTTTCATAGATGGCCTTTATTATGTTGAGGTACTTGCCCTCTATTCCCATTTTGCTGAGAGTTTTTATCATGAATGGATGTTGAACTTTGTCAAATGCTTTTTCAGCATCTATGGAGATGATCATGTGGTTTTTGTCTTTCTTTTTGTTGATGTGGTGGATGATATTGATGGACTTTCGAATGTTGTGCATGGCTTTGTATCTTAACCCTTCTCATGGGATGTTGAGTTCTTGCAGATGTAGATGTAGCCTGGCTGGTGTACTGTATCTTCTGGTCTCTCTTTTAGAAATAGTTGTATTTGCTGTATTTTTGAAATATATATGGTTTGGGAGCAGATTTCCACCACCCTGCTCACACCACCATCTTGAAAATCTCCTGTCCTATAACTTTTACCCTGCTATTCTGTTCCATAACCTGGCCTCCTTGCTGTTCATTGAACATGCTAACACACACCTGCTTCAGGGTCTTTGCAGTAACTTTTAACTTCTACCTTGAATGATGTTCTGCAGAAGAAACTTTTTTAGACTTGGTATCTAAATTAGCACCGCACACACACATTTATTCTATTCTCTTACTTTGCCTTTTCTTGATTTATAACTTGTATCATTCTTGAAATGCATGTTGTTTATTGTTTGTCTCTTCATCACTAACATGTAAGCTCCTTGATGGGAGGGGTTTTGTTACTACATATCTAGTAATTAGAATAGTTTCACATGTATATGGTGCTTAAAATATATTTATTAAATAAATGTATGAGAAGTACAATTTTAAAGTAACATGTACATTACCTTTGAAGACTAACTCATGAGCTCTTCTTCCAGATGTCATCAGTCTCTCAACTTTCACCATCTTCATGACAGTTTATGATCATATATAACACTTATGCAGAATCCCAAACTGTTCCCATGAGACTGAATCACTAGGATAAGTTATGTGACCCAGGAATTTGTAATTAACAAATATTCCAGTTGATTCTTTTGATAGACAAATTTAGAAAATAGTGGTTTAATGGAAATAGTGCTGAGTGAATGAATAAGTGTGAATGATGATTCAGGGAGTTATCTTGTAACTTTAGTATATTGACATGAATTAGTTAAACATTTCCCAAAAGTGTATATAACATTGAACACTAATTACATAAGACGTTTGATGAAAAATGAGGTATCTCTTATCACATTTAAGAGCACCAAATATTGTTTTGGAGATCAGCTTGTCAGCTATTAGCATATTAATGGGTCTGAGATATTAAACATTATAGAAATCTACCTAACTGTTAAATAGATACACCACATTTACTTGCCATCTCTGCCCTAAAACATTTTCTCACCAAGTCCCTGTTGATGTATGTACTAAGGAATATTCACCGCACATGAAGTACAGCCCATGGCTTGGGTGCTGCTACCGTAGCTTATTCTTGCCATGTGTTAGCTCTGAATCACTCACATGGCAGATAGTTTGGACTAAACTCTAAATCTCAGCAAAAATTACCTTTTTTAGCAGAAGTATACTGTAAATATCTTTTTTTTGGTATCATTAATCTACAATTTACATGAAAAACATTATGTTTACTAGGCTCCCCCCTTCACCAAGTCCCCCCCACATACCCCTTCACAGTCACTGTCCATCAGTGTAGTAAGATGCTGTAGAATCACTACTTGTCTTCTCTGTGTTGTAGAGCCTGCCCTGTACCCCCCTACATTATACATGCTAATTGTAATGCCCCCTTTCTTTTTCCCTCCCTTATCCCTCCCTTCCCACCCATCCTCCCCAGTCCCTTTCCCTTTGATTACTGTTAGTCCATTCGTGGGTTCTGTGATTCTGCTGCTGTTTTGTTCCTTTAGTTTTTCTTTGCTCTTATACTCCACAATATGAGTGAAATCATATGGTACTTGTCTTTCTCCACCTGGCTTATTTGCCTGAGCATAATATCCTCCAGCTCCATCCATGTTCTTGCAAATAGTAGGATTTGTTTCTTTTATGGCTGAATAATATTCCATTGTGTATATGCACATCTTTATCCATTCATCTACTGATGGACACTTAGGTTACTTCCATATCTTGGCTATTATGAATAGTGTTGTGATAAATATAAGGGTGCATATGTCTTTTTGAATCTGGGAACTTACATTCTTTGGGTAGATTCCTAGGAGTGGAATTCCTGGGTCAAATGGTATTTCTATTTTTAGTTTTTTAAGGAACCTCCATATTCCTTTCCACAATGGTTGAACTAGCTTACATTTCCACCAACAGTGTAGGAAGGTTCACCTTTCTCTGCATCCTCACCAGCATTCGTTGTTCCTTTTCTATGTTGGCCATCCTATGTTGCTGTGAGGTGATATCTCATTGTGGTTTTAATTTGCATTTCCCTGATAATTAGCAGTGAGGAGTATCTTTTCATGTGCCTGTTTGCCATCTGAAGTTTTTCTTTGGAGAATTGTCTCTTCATATCTCCTGCCCATTTTGTGTTTGGGTTATTTGCAATTTGGGTGTTGAGGCATGTGAGTTATTTATATATTTTGGATGTTAACCCCTTGTTGGATATGTCATTTACAAATATATTCTCCCATACTGTAGGATGCCTTTTTGTTCTGTTGATGGTGTCCTTTGCCGTACAGAAGCTTCTAGTTTAATGTAGTCCCATGTGTTCATTTTTGCTTTTGTTACAAGGAGATGCATTCAGGAAGTTGCTCATGTTTATATTCAAGAGATTTTTTACTATGTTGTCTTCTTAGAGTTCTACTGTTTCATGATTTACATTCAGGTCTTTGATCGATTCCGAGTTTACTTTTGTGTATGGTGTTAAACAATAATCCAGTTTCATTCTCTTGCATGTACCTGTCCAGTTTTGCCAACACCAGTTGTTGAAGAGGCTGTCATTTCCCCATTGTATGTCCATAGGTCCTTTAATTAATTGCCCATATATGGTTGGGTTTACATCTGGGCTCTCTATACTCTTCCATTGGTCTATTGTTCTGTTCTTCTGTCAGTACCAAATTGTCTTGATTACTGTGGCTTTGTAGTAGAGCTTGAAGTTGGGGAGCATAATCCCCCAGCTTTATTCTTCCTCCTCAGGATTGCTTTGGCTATTCAGGGTCTTTTTGTGGTTCCATATGAATTTTAGAATGATTTGCTCTAGTTCATTGAAGAATGTTGTTGGTATTTGGATATGAATTGCATTGGATCTCTAGATTGCTTTAGGCAGGATGGCCATTTTGACAATATTAATTCTTCCTATCCATGAGCATGGGATGTATTTCCATTTATTGGTTCTTCTTTAATTTCTCCCATGAATGTCTTGTAATTTTCAGAGTATAGGTCTTTCACTTCTTTGGTTAGGTTTATTCCAAGATATTTTTTCTTTTTGATGCCAATTGTGAATGAAATTGTTTTCCTGATTTCTCTTTCTGCTAGTTCATCATTAGTATATAGGAATTCAACAGATTTGTGTGTATTAGTTTGGTATCCTGCAACTTTGTGGAATTCAGATATTAGATCTACTAGTTTTTGGATTGGATTCTTTAGGTTTTTTTATTTACAATATCATGTTATCTGCAAACAGGGACAGTTTAACATCTTCCTTGCCAATTTTGATGCCTTTTCTTTCTTTGTGTTGTCTGATTTCTGGCACTCTGCTAATAACCAGAGCACCATGTAATGTAGGTTTGTGCTCCCAGAGCAGAGCTCCACAGCTAGGTGTTCAGTAGTGCCAGGCCTCCACTCCCTCCCCTCTCCATTACTCTTCCTTCCCCTGGTCAGCTGAGGTGGGGGAAGGACTTGGGTCCCACCAGGTCCCGGCTTTGGTACATTACCGTGTTCCGTGAGGTTTGTTCTTTTCTCCAGGTGTATGCAGTATGGTGCAGCCTTCTTTCCCGCTGCTCTTTCAGGATTAGTTGTATTAAATATATTTTCTTATTATATGTGGTTTTAGGAGGTGGCCTCTGTCTCACCTCTCACCGTGCCATCTTTAATCCTAGAATGCATATGTCTTTTTAACTCTGAGATCTTGTTTCCTTTGGGTAAATTCCTAGGAGTCAAATTCCTGGGTCAAATGGTATTTCTATTTTTAGTTTTTTGTAGAACCTCCATATTGCCTTCCACAATGTTTGAACTAATTTACATTCCCACCAACCGTGTAGGAGGGTTCCCCTTTCTCTGCATCCTCACCAGCATTTGTTGTTGCTTGTCTTTTCTATGTTGGTCATCCTAACTGGTGTGAGGTGATATCTCAATATGGTTTTAATTTGCATTTCCCTGATAATTAGCAATGAGGAGCATCTTTTCATGTGGCTGTTGGCCATCTGAATTTCTTCTTTGGAGAAATGTCTGTTCCTATCCCCCACCCATTTTTTAATCAGGTTGTTTGGTTTTTGGGTGTTGAGGTGTGTGAGTTCTTTATGTATTTTGGATGTTAACTCTTTGTCCGATATGTCATTTACAAATATTCAAATAATGATCTTTTGACTCTCCTTTATGGGGCAGGCTAGAAACATAAAAACTAATGATAGTAACTTTTTATGTGTCTTGCTTTACATTGCCATCTTTCTGCTTAATTACTTTGCCTAAAATTGCCTAATGATTTTCACCCATCTATTTATTTAAACCCCATTAATCACATGTAAATTTTTTTCTAAGTCTACCTAGTTTCATTGCAGTAAGTTCAAAATCTATATAAAGAGGATAGGCTTTTCAAATTTTAACCCCATTTCAACTTGTTCCCTCTTAGGTTTCCCACCAAAATGAGAACTGACCCTTGTAGTAAGGCAGAATCTAATAAATGTGAGTGTTAGAGTAATTATCTTTGGTTCCATCTTTAATCAGCTTTGCCTGATTTCTGGGTCAAAATGGTTTCTTATGCTTATGCTGCTTTGGTTCTTTAGAAGTTGGAGTCCAGAAAATTAGGAACATGTCGAGTGATGCTTTCAGGTATTTAGCATCCTGAAATATTTTTTGTGGTATAGATAGTGTTTTGTGTCTAGGCAGTATAGACAGTAGTGTAAGAAGCTAATTCTCCTGATACATACACACTTGGTCATGCCTACTTCCTTTTCTAAACAATTAGTCAAGTTTCCGCTGTTACTATTTTATAAAATTATTGATTCTATCTTTAATGAAGACTAAAATCTTCATTAGTTTTACATGCAAGGTACAAACTAGCCTTTATTTGCTTCAAATTCCTGTCAAGAGTGGCAGATGAAATGATAACCAAAGGAAATTCAGAAAAAGACTATTGCTATGGGCAAACTAAGGGAGATACTAAGACTTTTCAGAAAAACTATTTTCAGAGACAGTTTTGCATGTGAGCACCACCCACAATCATTTTTCTTTCTCTGTTCTCTAAGGCACATGCCAAGACACTAAATAAAATTTCTATTCTTTTCCACTTACTCAAAATAAATTAAGTATATTGAGCAAGTGCCTATTTGTAAAACTGCTATATCATTACTGTTACAAGGAAATATTTTTGGTTCATTTCTGTGATAGCATTTATCTGTTGTGAAAAGTACATGTTTCTATTTTGTATTTTGACTGGTAGAGTACCAGAGGCTTTTGAATATAATGTGGTTATATTAGGACCTAGGAGAAACTTAATTTATGAAAGCCATTGAAGGTAAAAAGCGTTACATTATTGGCAAATTGTTCCTATTACAGGAAGTAATCTGTTTAGACTAAATTTAATTTTGAGTAATATTTAGGACAACTCCCAGTCTTAGGCAAACTTGGGTGTGCCCTCAGCAGTGACACAGGCAGGAAAAATGTTAAATGAGTGAGTTCAGTGAGGACAATAGAAGGCTGCCCAGACATACTTCAGAGCAGTGTTACAATGTTAACTACACAGTTTGGATTGCATACCTGGAAACTCCCTTCAGGTTAATCCCCTTTACCCAGTTGTGATTTTTTCAAGCATAGCTAGTTTCATTCTTGTGGAATGAGACTGTTGACTCTTAGATTTGCCCTTGTTTCAGCTTTTACATACACTATTGAAACATTTGCAGGTTCTTGGAGGTTAGTCTTCAGATCACCAAATAAGTATCAAGTAGAGATTGCCCTGTATTCTTTTAATTATAATAAATAAAAATCAAAAATCTAAGTTGAACTTGTAGGGAACTACACAAAAGATATTTCTATTTATCTGAAGTATAGGAGGGTGTTTAAAGGAAAAGTCCTGGCTTGACTAGACAATACACGTAACGTGTGCACTAGTCAGAAGGCAACAAAGTATATTACACAGTGTAAAAGGAGGTAATTCTATTTCCAAAAAACAAGTCATTTATATTCCCCCCTTCTAAAATCATACCTATTCAGCCTGAGTTATCTGAGATGTTTTTCTATTTTTATTCATAGATACAGTCCTTGGCAATTCTAGATAACTTGCTTTAGGCTATTGTACTTTGTTTTAGAGCAATAAAGTTTACAATTACAGAATATTGAGAAGCATGAGCATAGGTTCTCAAAACATCATGACTCTATCTCTAACCTTTCTCTTTTGTCAGTAGCATGATGTGTCTTTGGCTATTCACTAACCCAAGCATTTAACTTCTCAACTATAAATATTAAGCTCCAGGATTCCCAACTGTGTTCTGTTCTATCAAACCTGAGATACTGGCATCATATTCCCAGATATATCCAACTTTTCCTTTAGAATCACTAGAGTAGATCTAGATGATGACCAAAATTCTTCACATTCTAAACTTCTATGCTTCTTTCTCTACTCTTCTTTCCATGCTTACAAACAGGTCTGTTTCTCTATAATGATAGGACCTAGTTTTTCCCCTACATGAGAGAGAAAGAGAGAGCTCTAATATTGTCCTAACAGTACTATAGAACTATTATTTCTGCTTTATCTTATGCATGAGAACAGCCCATATTCTTTATTTAGGTAGCAAGTTAAGATGAGTTTAAATTTAAAAATGGGAATTCATGTTATTAAACAGAAATCTGTTGCATTCCTATATACTAACAATGAACTAGCTTAAAGAGAAACCAGGAAAACAATTCCATTTACAATTGCATCAAAAAGAATAAAATATTTAACCTTGGAGGTAAATAAACCTAACCAAGGATATGAAAGACCTATACTCTGAAAACTACAAGACACTCATGAGAGAAATTAAAGAAGACACCAATAAACAGAAATCTATCTCATGCTCATGGATACGAAGGAATAATATTGTCAAAATGGCCATCTTGCCCAAAGTAATTCACAGATTGAATGCAATCCTTATCAATATACTAGCAGCATTCTTCAGTGAACAAGAATAGTTCTAAAATTCATATGGAACCACAAAAGACCCTGAATAGCCAAAGCAATCCTGAGGAAAAACAAAGCTGGGGGTATTACATTCCCTGACATCAAGCTATACTACAAAGCTACAGTAATCAAAAACAGTGCGGTACCAGTACAAGAACAGACCCATAGATCAGTGGAATAGAATAGAGAGCCCAGATATAAACTCACATATATATGGTCAAGTAATATACAATAAAGGAGCTATAAATATACAATGGGTAAAAGGCAGCCTCTTCAATAACTGGTATTGGGAAAACTGGACAGCTACATGCAAGAGAATGAAATGGGATAGCTGTCTAATTCCATGCACAAAAGTAAACTCAAAATTGATCAAAGACCTGAATGTAAGACATGAAACCATAAAACTCTTAGAAGAAAACATAGGCAAAAGTCTCTTGAACATTAGTATGGGCAGTTTTTTCCTGGACATATCTCCTCAGGCAAGGGAAAAACAAAAGCAAAAATAAACAAGTGGGACTACATCAAACTAAAAAGCTTCTGTACAGCAAAGGACACCATCAGCAGAACAAAAAGGCACCCTACAGTATGTAAGAATATATTTTTAAATGATTTGTCCAATAAAGGACTAACATCCAAAATATATAAAGAACTCACATGCCTCAACACCAAAAAAATGAACAACCTGATTAAAAAAATGGGTGGAGGACCTCAACAGACATTTCTCCAAAGAAGAAATACAGATAGCCAACAGGCATATGAAAAGATAATTCACATCACAAATCATCACATCACACCAGTTCGGATAGACACTATCCAAAAGACGAGAAATAACAAGTGTTGATGAGGATGTGGAGAAATAGGAACCCATCTACACCGTTCAGGGGAATGTAAATTGGTGCAGCTGTTGTGGAAAGAAAGTAGTATGGAGTTTTCACAAAAAGCTAAAAACAGAAACTCCATTCAACCTAGTAGTTCCACTGATAGGAATTTACCATAAGAAAACAAAATCCCTGATCCAAAAACACATAAGCATCCCTATGTTTATCACATATTATTTACATAACCAAGGTATGGAAGCAACCTAAGTGTCCATCAATAGATGAATGGATAAAGAAGATGGTCGTACATATACACAGTGGAATATTATTCAGCCATAAAAAGAAAAGAAATCCTGCCATTTGTGACAACATGGGTGGGTCTAGAGAGTATTGTGCTCAGTGAAATAGGCCAGATGGAGAAAGACAAATACCATATGATTTCACTTATTTGCGGAATCAAAAAGCGAAGCAAAACAGAAGGAATAAACAGCAGTAGACTCATAGATGCTGAGAATTGACTAGTGGCTACCATGGGTGTAGGGATGGGATGGTGAATGGGGACAGTGATGGGGATAAAGGGGCACAAAAATTGTCAATCATAATATAAGTTGGTCATGGGGATAGTAGTACAGAATGGAGAATATAGCCAGTGACTCTGTAACATCTTTCTATGTTGACAGATAGTAACTGCACTAGTTGGGATGAAGATTTAATAATATGGTAACTGTTGAAACACTGTTTAGTATATTTGAAACTGATATAAGATTATATATTAATGATACTTCAATAAAAATTACTGGGAATTCACTTGCTAATATATTGAGGAAAATATGTTAGAATAGAAAATAAGATATTGTAGAATAGAAATTGAAAAGGATTTCTCTTTTTCAAAACAAAATTAAGAAAGAAAATTTGAAAATGTATCTTTAAATGTTCACATAACATTTAAAACTTCAGTTGTAGGAATCAGATTTCTACCTTCCTCGATTAGAGTGTAGAGTATATTCTACTATATACGTCAGAAAACAATTTAAGCATTCTCATTGGTTCTTCCTATCTGGGATGCTTAAAGTATTAGGTTTAATTAAATCATATGAAAACATTTATAAACACCATGGAAATTATTATTTGAATTTTGTTGAAAGCAGTAATTCTTAAGGTTTCTTTTGCAACTTGAATATCTTAGGCAATTTGAACCATATAAATTCCTTCTCAGAATAATGTTTTTAAATGTGTCAAATAATACACACACATAGATATATATAGGACTAAAAAGAACCCTATTATATTAAAATACAGTTATCAAAATACTGAATTTGTGACCTAATAATGTTAAGTGTTTTATCGATGCATTGAGTAAGATCTAGCAGCCATTCTAGTAATTACCATAATTTCAAAGTCATATTGAATTTAAAAGAGATATATACAATTATGATATGAAATATCAGATATTGTTAAAAAATCACAAGTACTTTTATGTAATTTGTTGCTTACATTGTATTTGGAGAAAATGCTAAACTTGAATTAAGTTAGTGGAAGTCAACATGTTGACTTATTTTCCCATTGCTCATAGACCCCATACTCTAAAATTATTTTTATTCCCCAGGCACATTCAAGAAAGCCATATGTAATCCCTGGTATCTCAGGCAACTTTATCTTTGAGGGAAGGAAGCTCAGAGTGTTTTCCATATTTAGTCCTTAATGCTTTTCAAGCTTTTAAAATAAGCAAGTGGTTGGTTGTTAAATGGTGATGATCAATATCTCTTGCATTAGGAACTTGGCTTATTGTCACTAATTTTATTATAGATTGCTGAAGAAGTACTTATAAAAACCAGCTAAGTCGCTTTAAAGTCAAATCAGGACATTTCTGCTAGTAGTAAAACATGCTTATTCTTGACTTTGAGCTGCTGTGGCCATATGTTCCTTTGTCATTAAAGAGAAAATATAATTCATGTTATAGACCCTGAATCATCCTTCCACTTGATGGAATTACTATTGTTTGGTCAAATCTGTGTGACTATTTTTTAACTAACTTTTATTGTAGTAAAATATATCTAACACAGAACTTACTATTTTAACCATTAATTGTATTCACAATGTTGTGCAACCATTACCACTATTTCCAAAATTTCTCATTATCCCAAATAGAGACTCTATTCATTAAGCAACAAAATCCCAGTCCCTAACTCTTACCCACCAACCCAAGCTTTTGGTAACGTCTAATTCACTTTCTGTCTCTATAAATTTGCCTTTTTTAGTTATTTCATATAAACAGAATCATGCAATACTTGTCCTTTTGCTTCTAACTTGTTTCCCTTAGCATAATGTTTTCAAGGTTCATCCATGTTGTAGATTGCATCAGAACTTCACTCATTTAATGGCTGAATAATGTCTTTTTGTATGAATTTACTACATTTTTGTTTATTCATTCATCTTTTGAAGGACACTTGGGTTGTTTCCACCTTTTAACTATTGTGAATAATGCTGCTGTAAATATTGTTATAAGTATCTGAGTCCCTATTTTCATTTGTTCTGGGTACATACCAAGGAGTGGAATTGCTGGTTCACATGGTAGTTATATTGTTTAACTTTTGAAGGAAGCTGAGTGATCATTTTTTATAACAGTTCATTCTGTTTTTGTTATCCGTTCATTGAGCATTACATTTTTTTTGCTTATTTTCTTCATTGACTTTTGTTGCTGGTTTTTAAGAAATTATCTGTTTTAGTCATTCATTTTTTTCTTTTCTTTTCAATTGTTTGTTTTTCAGACCCGAGTCAGAACTCCATCACAGGGGAACACAGCCATCTGTTAGGTATAGTATTACTGTGGGGATTGACTTTCTCCTAAGTCACCCTTTTCCTGCTTATACTAACCGACATTACTCCCTTCTCTAATTCTATTGTCTATCCCTTCTTTTCTGTATTTCACTCATCACCTTTTTTTCCTGCTGTTTCTATTCCCAACTTGGTAAGTTTTGGGAAAATACCTGTACAATTGATTGCTAAGACTCAACTTTTTTACTTTAAAAATAATTTTACATAGCAGCAGACTCATGGACTCCAAGAAGGGACTAGTGGTTACAAAATGTGAAGGTAAGGGAGGGTGGGTGGGGAGGGAAGGAGAAGGGGATTGAGGAGTATCATGATTAGTGCACATGATGTGGGGGGCTCGTAGGGAAGACAGTGTAGCACAAAGACAAGTAGGGACTCTGTGGCATTTTACTACACTGATGGACAGTGACTGCAATGGGGTATTGGAGGGGACTCGATAATAAGGGTGAATGTAGTAACTACATTGTTTTTCTTGTGAAACCTTTATAAGATTGTATATCAATGATACCTTAATAAAAATAATGGTTTTACATGATCTACAGTTTAAAAATCTAAGAATTCAAGCTTCTTTTTTCCAACATAATTTTGAAAAGAAGACATTACAGTACTCTGTAATTTGTCTTGGGCTTTGCTGCTACTTTGCCACTTTTACTATGTTTCTTGGTGTTTTGCTCACCTTCATTTTAATTACAGAAAGAACTTAATAAATGGCATGACCTTAAGTGAGCCATTGAAATTAATGTTGTAGTTCCTTATCTGTGAAATAAGTTATGGAAATGAATTGATTTCTTCTAGGTATCATTTACTTATATCTCAGAAAGCTTGTAATTTGACAAAAATTTCACATCTCAGAACTGGTAAAATTTTTAAATATAAAAATAAAACATACTCTGTTGAGGAATTCAGACAACAGAAAAAGTATATGTAAAGAAAGTGCAAGTCCTTTAAAGTATCTCTTCTCTACTACCTCACCTCTAAGATACTTGTTATTGACACTCTTTTAGGAATACTTCTAGAGATTTTTAATTACAAATTTTTATATTATATATCACTATCTTTTTTCCTTTTTCTGTCAGTGGAGTCATACTATACAGACGGTTCTTTGACTTTCTGTTTTTCACTTAAGATTTTATATTGGTCATCTCATATCAACACATAAAGCTCTACCTCATTACTTTTTTACTGGTAGAAAATAGTATTAAGTTGAATTCCTATATCTATAATTTTACTCAGCTAGTTTCCAATTCATAACCATTTGTAAGGTATTTCCCAGGTCTTTTGCTGTTAAAAATTATGTTGCAGTTAACATCTGGTACATACTTCCTTATACTCTCTTTGCCAGTGTATTTGTAGGATAGATTTCTAACAGTGGAATTTCTCGGTCAAAGAGTATGTACATTTTCAAAAAGATATATCAACTTTAACTCCTACCTGTAAGGAGTATGGAGGCATAACTTCTTTCCCTATCATCTAAAATAGATATTATCAATCTTGAAATTTTCTCTTTACCTAATAGGTAAAAATGACATCTCTAGTTCTTATTTGTATTTCTTTAATTATGGGTGAGGTTAAGGACTTTCAAATATGTTAACAGCCATTGTGTATGTGTGTGCTTTGATTTGAGGCTTATTTTGTTTTGTACATTGCTGAATTTTTAGCCGTTTGAATATGTGCAAAGCAGCTATGGAAAGTATCAAAAGATCCAAAGTAGGGAAACTACTTGACTTGTTCATTATAGGTTCAGAGTATATTAGTTGAAAAGATGGGGTACTCCTTTTCTGTTCTTTCTATATTAAGAACATAAGTTTGTGGTCTTAATTCTCACTCTTTTTAGAGTTTATGTGCTGGAATGGTAGCTGACACCCTAGGTACTCAATACATACTTGTTAAGTAAATGCTTTGACATAAACACATAGCTAGAAATCTGATCACCAGGGTCCTAGCCTTGTAGTACTAGGACTGTTACTCTTCTCTTTTTAAAATATTTTTTTGTTGGGTAGTTTGTTCAAACTGTTCAAAATCAGTCTTCTATATATAAAAATTTCATATTTGGACCAGGAATGGTTAAAATTTCATCAAAAGATTTTGGAAGACCATGAAAAGTACATTCCCCCACTAGATTATTAAGTTGCATCCATCTGTGATACATGCCAGACAGGTAGAGAAGTTTGAGAGTAGTTCATCTGACCAGGACCTTATGTGTAATAGAAGTAGGGAAGGACTTACCTAAAGAAGTGGACAGATAGAGGTGGTACGCATAACATACTAGTGTCCTAAGCTGGATTTTATTTCCAATTAGGCACTTGTAGGTAGTTGACAAACTGTAGGCAAAAAGAAATAGTATGTGATTGTGAAAAAGAGTTCTCTTAGTCCATATTAGCTAAAAACCCTAGTAGTATCTACAAAGAGACCACCCCACACATTAGTCTTAATTGGCAACCTACTCTAGCATTCAATTTTAAGCAAACTTGGGAATTTATCCAGAGTCTTCTAGCTAGATTCTCAGGTAAGTTCATCTTAAATACCTGGGGTTCTTTCCCCTAGGTTCATTAAGTCAGATTATATTCTTTTTTCTTGTGCTCTTACTACCATGTTCTGTCTCCTGTCCTAAGTATCTTTGTTTTAACAGCTGCCTCAAAATCCACAGAAGACTGGTTTACTTAAAAAAAAACAACTTGAGTTTGTAAAAGACTGAAAGATGACTTTTTTCTTATATTTTCTAACCATCTTATAATAGTTCCTCAGAAAGGGCATTGGTAGCTTGAATTTAAATCTTGCCAGCTCTCTATAAAAATCATGTTCAGGATAATTTGGCTTAGGTGAGAAACTGCTTCAGCTGCCTTGCTTGCTGATTGGAATTTTATAGTAGCATTTTTCAGGCCTTCTAAATGTTTTTTTCTGTCAACAGGGTGCAATTATTTTAATGTGTCTGCTGTTCCCACTGACTCATCAGATCTCTTGCAAAATCTCAGGGTCAGGCTAAGATGTATGGAAGGGTGAAACTCCTGCTGTGATAAAGAATCAAGCTGTACACATAGGATTTATGAACTTTGTGTGTGTATAATTTTCAATTTAAAACATCTTAGAAAGCAAGCAAGCAAATGAGCAGTGGGCCCTGACATTTTTATGACTATTTTTATCAGAGATTTAAGGAAAAATAATTCCACTCTTCTACAGCTTCTCTCAAGGAATAACAAAACAAGCAAACACCCCCCAACTTTTGGAGGCTTACATAACCTCGATACTAAAACTTAACAAAGACAGAAAGAATAGGCCGGTTTTACTTACAAATACAGAGAAATATCCTAAATGAAATATTTGCAATCTGAATCAAGCAATATATTGTTTTTAATTACCCTGTGACCAGGTTGGGTTTCTTCTGGAAATACATGATTGGCTTATTATTAAAAATCAATTTATGTAATTCAGTATAACAGATTAAAGAAGAAACATCATATAATCACCTTTATTAATAGAAGCTGAAGAAGCACTTGCTTTAACACATATCCAATATTTAAATTCATGAGTTCACAATGATACTTCAAGAAACTAACTGGTCACCACTGAAATATTCTAGTTAATCAACTCATTATTCTAAGAATTTATCAATAAAGGGAAAGAATGAAGTATTTCTCTTGCCTTTAACTATGCCACCAGTAACCAAATAGTATATTAGAGCAAATGTCTCTTTATAAAAGTACTTCAGCAAGTAAATTGAGGAAGATAAAGTATATTGGCATTTTGTAACCCCTTATAAATGAATGGATCTAGGTATTAATCATTAACAGTTGCTAATATCTCAAAAAGAAAGACAACCAGATGACATGTACTTCCTGAGAGAAGATCAAAATACTACTATATAGCAATTTTCTTCCCTTCCCTCCAAAAACAATGCTGTTAGGCCTCTAGACCCACTTACTAATTAATAGGAAATAACAAAACACAAAACAGTATGCTACATCATATGGATACCATCATCAAAATCCAGACTATCAAGAACTCTACTGAACACATGACATGATTTCTTCAATAAATTGTAAAGAAAAAGATTAATAAGCAATAGACTTCAGAGATACAGCAACCAATCATAACCTGTGCCTCTTACTTGGCTACTGATACACACAAATTATAAAATCAAAAACATAATTTAGAGCATTTGAGACAACCTTTTTTCACACAGCCACATAGTTCAGACCTAAACCTGTACCAAGGGAAATTAAGCACATTTACTGTTATTTTTCCATCCAGCTCAGATTAGCAAGACCATTTGAGAAGAACAAGAGGTTAAGCGAGGAATCTGAGATTTATCTTGGTCCCAAATTATACTGTAAATGGTAATTGACAAAAGCAACAGTATAGACATAAAAGCACCATAACGATAAAGTTTTTATAAAGAACAAGACCTTTGGTATATCATTTTTCTATTTATCAAAAAAAAATTGTGTGCCATAAAAAAATGGAAATCTGAAATCATCAGTAGAATCAGTTTTCATTTGAATCATTCAATGAAACACCAGTAACTTTCCCATTATTTGGTTAGTAAAATGAGAAAAAAGAAACATAGTAGTGATCTAGTGCTGTTTAATTCAAAGCATTACTGAGCCCAGTCTCAGTAGGTGTCCTCCAAAAGAGTGTCTTAGGATTCTGGACAATTGTAAAACAACCCTAGGATACGGATTTGGTTCTCCATTCCTGCAGAGTAAAAATTAGTTGCTATTCAGAAACTCTAGAACTTCCATTCCATTTGGGATTTCCTGGGGTCACAGTAGTGACCCACACTTCTGAAGCAGCATGATTTCCCACCAAAATATTCAGACCAAGAATTCATCCATGCCTTTCAGTTTAACCTTTCCATTAACCACTCGTAATGAAAGCTTTATTCTTTGGCTTGACCTTTTATGATTGACCCAAAGCTCTGTGGGACCCTCCCATTCTAAACCACCATAAGTAGACCCTAAGTAAGGTAATCCTGGAGGCATCCTTGACATCATAAATGTAGGTGAAGTTTTGGGAACATCTTTCATCTCCCAAAAATTAAGAAAGCAAGCTAATAATTTAAGTCAGGCCAGAAACATCCATGACCTTAGATACACGTTTAAACTTCAGACTAGATCCAAATGTAGAGGCAACAGGGCTACAGCAGGGGGAGCCAACGTTGTTAGGACCTGGCGTGGAGCAGCAGGTGGTGGAATAGAACAAGACTGTTCTGAAGCTAGATTTTTATAGCAACGACATTGTAAGGCTTTTGATCATCAGGTAAGTAGTGTGCTGAAGCTGGGACTTAAACTGTATTTTGATCTTATTCCTGAGTCTATTCCTAAGCACAGTTCTAGGATAAAATGAAGTCCTGAGTTGGATACAAAACTATATCACTCCAAATCAATAAAGGATATATTTAAGAAGATGAGCATACTTGGGAATGACTGTTTAGAAGGAAAACAAATGAAATTTGAATAATATTAAAATATATAATTGATATGAAAAGTGAGGTTAAGCAGTATAGAAATTATAGGTTAGAAACAGGTGAAGGGTGTATGTAAACAGAACTACATCTAGACATATCTTAATGAAACTTCAGGACACTTTAGATCCTGAAGGCAGCCAGAGAGACAGGACAGATCATCAAAGGAATAACAGAATAACAATTCTCAACAGTAAAACAAAGCATTGTCTTAAAGTATTTGCAAAAATTTTATTATCCTAGAATTGTGCTTAGTAAGAGACTCAGGAATAGGATGAAAACAGACAATTGTAGGTTGTATACAAAAGCCAAGGCTATTTTTCACTGTGAGACTTGCTCTAAACTAGTTTAAACTAGGGACAGTTTTGCCTCCTAGGGGATATTTGGAAATGTTTGAAAACATTTTTGTCACTACTGCAGATGCTACTGGCATCTGTGACTAGAGGCCAGCATCCTTCAGTACACTGGACAGTCTCCCACAATGAATAATTACTTGTTCCAAAATTTTATAGTGCTGAGTTTGAGAAATCCTCCTTTAAAGGAATTCTAAAGAATGTACCTTAAGTAAAGGGAAAATGATCCCAGACTTAGTACCCTGAAATGCAACAAAGAATATTAAACAAATGAAAAATATGTACCCTGAACAGAGTCACTGTCTCTGTGAAATAATTTAGTGTCTTTTGTGGAGTAAAACCATTGTGTGTGTGTATATACATACATATGTACTAGAAATATTGGACATTATTATGTTAAGTCCAAAGGAGAGAGTTGAAACTGAAGGGTTTGAAAGTCTTTGAAAGGTGTTTGGGAGGATGACAAGCCTATCGTTTAAACTCACTTAACATTTTAATTTTAAGTAAAATATGTGGCAAAATTTTAAGTGTAATTACTAAAAAAATAGAAATAGAATATGGAAACTCCAAAGAAGGAGAGAGAAGGAATGGAGTAAGGGAAAAACAAACCAAAACTCCAGAAAGAGGAAATGAGAATGAATCGTAAAGAACACTAAATAGAAATAAAAAAAGATGTTACAATCCAGTCTAAATTTATTAATTACTAAGGTTGATGGACTAAACTTGACAGTTAAAAGGACAGATGGTCAGATTTTTTCAAGTACAACTGTCTGCTATTGACAAGCACTCTGCCTAAAGCATAGGACCCAGGAAAAGTAATAAGTCAAAAGATAGGAAAGGACAGTAAACCAAAAGACAGCTGATACATGTATCATTACCTTTTTCCCTCTACTGTCTCAGGATTTATTCTATTCTTTCTGGCTTCCTGACATAGGTACTTAGCTCACATATTTTATTCTTTTTACTTTGCTAATGTAAAATTTTAAACCAATAGCTTTCCTCTGAAGTGCTACTTTTGCTGGATATTATATTTCAGTAAATAGTGTTTTCACTGTCATTCAGTTTTTAAGTATTTTAATCTTTGGCCCCTGAGTTGTTCAGTAGTGTTTTTTAATTTCTAAATTTGCAAAGATTTTAAAGTTTTTTTAATAATTAAATTCTAACTTGCTATAGAGCAGGGTCATGGCCTATAATATACCTGTTTGAAATTTGTTTAGTCTTTAATCTAGGACATGATAATATTTTATAAAAGTTCTGTGTTTTATTAAAATATTTATTCTCTAATTTTGGATGCAGAACTCTATGTTCATTAGGTGAAGATTCTTCATTGTGTTAATGCCTATTTTCTGTCTTCTGTCTACTTGAGTATGTGCACAGTGAAAACAGTCTTTAACTGTCTTCTCCACTAATGTATCCCCAGGAACTAGAACAGTGCCCAACACATTGTATGAATATAATAAATATCTGTTGAATTAATTGAATAAATGAATTACTCAAAACTGGTGATCATTTTAAGCTATGTCACTCTCTTTGGAATTTTCTGGAACCTTTAGATGTAATTCATTTCTTGTAACTTTTAATTATAGAAATTTCCAAAACATATACCATAATGAACCTCCATGAACCCATCAACTAGCTCAACAACATTGTGAATCTGTTTTTAAACACTCACCTAATTTTATGCTGGAACATTTTAAAGAAAATTCCAGATTCATATGATTTTACTTACCCTTTAAAAAAAAAGTCCACATTCAAATTTCTCTGATTATTTCTGATTATTTCATGAATGAACATGGAAGCAACCTAAGTGTCCATCAGTAGATGAATGGATAAAGAAGATGTTGTACATATACACAATGGAATATTATTCAGCCATAAGAAGAAAACAAATCCTACCATTTGCAACAACATGGATGGAGCTAGAGGGTATTATGCTCAGGGAAATAAGCCAGGCGGAGTAAGACAAGTACCAAATGATTTCCCTCATTTGTGGAGTATAAGAACAAAGGAAAACTGAAGGAACAAAACAGCAGCAGACTCACAAATCCCAAGAAACAAGCAGTTACCAAAGGGAAAGGGGATGGGGGGAGCAGGCAGGAAGGGAGGGAGAAGGGAATTAAGGGGCATTACAATTAGCACACATAATGTAGGGGGGTCATGGGGAAGGCAGTATGGCACAGAAAAGACAAGTATAGCATCTTAGTATGCTGATGGACAGTGACTGTAATGGGATATATAGCGGGGACTTGATAATAAGGGTGAATGTAGTAACCACAGTGTTGCTCATGTGAAACCTTCGTAAGATTGTGTATCAGCGATACCTTAATTTTAAAAATTGCAAAAAAAATGTCTAAACAGACTAGGGGTTGTCATGTGGGGTAGAAGAGGGTGGGTGAAATGGGTGGAGGAAAAAATTAGAATGTTTGATATCTTGATCTGGATGATGGTTAAATGAGTTTATATACATGTTAGAAATCAGACTGTACACAGATTTGTGCATTTTGTATATACCTCAGTTTTTTTGAGTCTCAATAAAAAGGAAAATGAAAAACCAAAAATGTGTTTTTACATTTGAGTCAGGATTCTAACAAGTTTCACACCTTGCAGTTGTTTGGTATGTCATATTAAGTCTCTTAATTTATAAAAGTTTGCCTTTTTTAGATTATGCCATTTATTTGTTGAAGAAATCAGATTCTGTCATGTAGAATTTCCCACATTCTAAACATGATTGCAGCATCTTAGTGAAGATGTGTAATATATCCCTCCTCTGTTTTCTGTGAACTGGCAGTTAGATGTAGAGGCTTGGTTAGATTCAACTTCCATTCTTTTGTTAAGAATACCTCATGGGTTGCACAGTATTTTTACATTGTATTACATTAGGAAGTTATGTTTTCCCACTTTGGTGATAACGAAGATTAATCAATGGGTTCCAGATTACCCTGATCCATCCATCCATCACGAAGTTAGGCCTCTGCCTTTCACCTGATTGTTTTAGCAACCATTGAGGGTCATTGCCTAGATCCATTCTTTCATTAGGGTTGAAAAGTGGTGATTTTTTTCTTATTATTCCATCTGCATTTATTAGCTAGAATGTTTCTATAATCAAGAAATTTTCTTAACTGTTTGTTTACTCTGAAATACAGTTGGTTCAGGAAAGACAGGATAATTGCTTGATTCTTCCATTTCTTATTTTTCAGTTACATGTTGTTTTCTTAACAACTCTGCAAAGGTTGACTAGTTTTATAAAATAACATTTCGGATGTTTCATGTGTTTGCTTTTCAGTTCATAACATTATTTATTTTTAGAGCTCATATTATACCATTTTTAGCCAGTGGGAACCCCTTCAGGTTGGTTGTTATGTCCTTTGACATGACCCAGTTATTTTGATAGCTTGTTGGCTCTTTCCCAAGGTCATCTTATATATTTATAACTTATAAGGACTATTAATAAATTTATAGGGCCAAATGACTGTTAGGGCTATAACAATTTATAGGGCTATAAATTTTAAAAAATTTTAATATTGATATCTATGTCTTCAGTATTTAAAATCTTACTTCTTAATGACATCTGCACAATTTCTATTTTCTCTCTCCTACCAGATGATTGTAATAACTGTAACACAAAAAAAAGGACCAGAAAGGAAAATACTCAATACAAATTCTTCTTAGGTTGCCCAGTTTCTTTTTCATTCTTTATAGTTGATTCACCAGATTCTTGTGGGGTGTATATATACACCCCATATATATATGGCAGGATTTATGTAAAAATAATTCTTGATTAAATGACCTAATGTCACTTATAAAAGATTGGTCGGCACTGGAGGCAGAGAGCTTTTACAACATTGTGTAAAGTCACCCATGCCTAGCACAGTATTGCACATTGAGTGGTTCCTTAATAAGTATTCCATTTTTCCATCCTAGGTTTGGGTGACTCTATAGGCTGGAATCCTAAGAGAAAAATATTTCAAGAGGTCTTCCTATTGTTGAAAAAAGGGTATGTTTATTTCTTAGAGATTCTTTTTGCTTCAGCTCAAAGGGAGCTGTTCTCCAAGCAGTGCTGACAGTTTTGGCCACTCTCTGATCAAAGTGTGGTAAGGCAACAGTCATTTGGTGTTGATGCTGCCTCAGTACCAGTGCGAAACTGAGTAATTTCACTTTTTTTTCTCCAGATGATGGGCATAAGAAAGCTCGAAATGCTTATCTCAATAATTCCAACTATGAAGAAGGAGATGAATATTTTGATAAAAACCTGGCACTCTTTGAGGTAATATTTGGGAGAGAACAGGGCAGAGATTTGAGGAACAGATTTCAAGGTACCTGTCTTCTACCCCATTTGGTTTTAAAACAGTATAGATTGGATAATTTCATGACTAACAGTTAGAATACAATACTTATTATAACGTGTCATTGTTGAGTCAATCTCTATGATCTAATCGCTACTAATTAACACTTGACCACTAAATCAAATGTCTATGAAATGAGGAAGAGGAATGTTGGCATTGCAGGCATATAAAAACCTTGCTGTCTAATTGAGCTAGGATTCTAATTCACCTAGGATTTAAAGGTTTACCTTGAAATTATCTAAGTATAAAATAGCGCATTTTTGAAATCTGTGGGAAGACTGTCATTTACCTTGGAACTACAAACCAAAAATCATGTAGGAAGCAAGCTGCTAAAGAGAACATACATGCCTTATCTGACTAGGACAGAATGGACTCTGATAGGCTCTGCAGCTGGATTGTTCAAATGAGCCTCGTTTAGTCCTGCACTGCCTTTGTCTGGCTTTGGACAATGATGCGAGTGCCACTTTTCTCAGCGTACCTATTTTTTAAATAATGTTTTCTCATCTTCCTTAAAGAAAAGGTCTGAGATGAGAAAAGCTCAGTTAGAAAAGTTCTTCATTTACCTGTCTGTGCTTGGTGCTCTAAATAAATGTTAGTAGCCTGACAAAGGGTGTCCTGTGGGTAAAGACCATACTTTCATTGTTCTTTGCAAGATTACAACTGTCTGTAGGAGACAGTGTGATTTTGTTTTTATGTAAAATTAAGCTATTAGAATCGTCTTTTTATTTAAGAATTTTATAAGGATTCATGTAGTCCTGATTAAGGGATATTTAAATGTGGGGGAAGAATAGTCTCATTGATAAGTTTTCATAAGTATTTACCTGTGAAATATTTTCTCATTTACTTTGCAGTTTTCTGGTAGGGGGTTCATTCTGATGCTTATTTCTAGTGTTCTTTATCACTCATTTCTTCCATACTTCTGGTTTTTTAGGAAGAAATGGACACCAGACCAAAGGTGTCTTCCCTCCTCAACCGCATGGCCAATTATACTAATCTGACACAAGGAGCGAAGGAACATGAAGAGGCAGAGAACATCACTGAAGGGAAAAAGAAGCCCACCAAGGTGAGGCCTTAGAATAACGAGGTTAATTAAAAAGAGCCCCATATGTAAGAAAGGAGGAGATATACAGAGCACTACTCTGTGCTCAATGACTACTGAATGCTTGATATATGCCAGGCACACGGGTCAGAGCACAGGCAGAACATACAATGTCCTGTTGTCATGCAGTATCAATTCTAGTGTGGGGAGACAGTCCTTAATCTGTCTTCTATGTCAAAATTTATAGCATATTAACAGCTGATAAATGTTCAAAAAAATATATAAGCAGAGTAAAGAGATTGGGACTGACCAGCAAGAGAGCTGGGAAGTCTAGTGGGTGAGGGTTCTGTTAGGGAGGTTGGTCAGGGAAAGCCTTCTGACAGGTTGGTATTTGAGCAGAGACTTAACTAATGTGAGGAAGTGAGCTGTGTAAAAGCTGGGAGAAGAGCGTACAGGGGAGAGGAAATAGCACTTCAAAGAGTGTCCACACCCATCTGCTGGCGCCATCTTTCTGTTGTGAAGTTGTTGGGTTTTTCAAAGACCAAAAAACAGTTTTTCTCAAAATGGAAATATTGAACAATATTACAAGTTAGCTTCCAGGTTGTTCAGGAGAAAGACAACACTCAGGTCTTCATTTTACCAACTATATTTATTAACTACTAGGAAGGATTTATGCCAAATTCTGAAGGAATGTCATCAAATCATTATTCTGTTTTTAAATGAAAAAAGAAAGCTAATAACTCTAATGAACAGAAAATTTTTTTAAGTTGGGGGTGCACTTAAAAGCTTGTGGTCAAAACCCTACAATAAAAACATTAAGCGACCTATGTAAAGTAAAACCGTATAGCTCTCAGAATAATATAAGGTATGGTGATAGACATTTGTAAGATGCAGATTTTATATGTACCTCTTTCAAGGTACCGCCTAAACTTATCTCTCCTTTATGATTAATATGGTAGTTAGGGAGCAAGTTTTTATATAAAAGTAAAATGGTAAGGATAAGAGCATCTTATCCTTATGGGACTATATAAATTTATTCTTTTGCAACATCTTTCTTTCCAGACTCCCCAGATGGGTACCTTCATGGGTGTCTATCTCCCATGTCTACAAAATATTTTTGGAGTGATCCTGTTTCTACGCCTTACATGGGTAGTAGGCACAGCTGGAGTTCTTCAGGCCTTTGCAATTGTCCTTATCTGCTGCTGCTGTGTAAGTTCTGAATTGGCTTCTGGAGATCACCTGGAACATTGCAAGAGCTCAAGAGTATATGCACTTGACCTCTTTGGGAATAAAACAAGGAGTACTAGGGAAAGACACATGATCTCAGCAGAAGAGATTATTCTGATACTAAAATCCAATGGATTTTTCAGTTATTTACTGTCAGTTTTGCACTGCCTTCATCTGTGATAATGTGTACTAGAAATTACAAAGGAAGACTTCTACAGGAAGTAGAAGATAGAGTCCCTGACTTCAGAGGATTCAGAATATAAACCCTTTGAGCTTGATAGCACCAAACTTGTGACAGAAGATATGTTAGAAAATGTGATGTACTATTCCAGTGTAGTATTGAGAAACAAAGCTGATTGTTTTGGGGGTTGAGGGGATTTCTTTCGTTTTGAAATATGACCCCTTATCGCTTCCACAGAAATTCAGGTGTTCTTCCCAGGTCTTCTCTCTACTACACTGAGACCATTCTGGCTTTCCCGTAATTTAAATTCCTCTTTCTATGTATCACAGCCACACCTATCAATTTTTTTATAAGTTCATAAGTTGTTATAACAAATTTTATTATTATTCAGCTGTCTACTGACTTCCTTTATTACTACCACCATTATACTCTTCCTGTGCATTGTGCTTAGCTGAGTACTATACAAAGCTGGGTATGTAGACATCATCTGTATCATTAATAACTTAAATTTAATGGTACCACCTTTTTTTTTTTCCAGTTTCTTAGTCTTGACATTTCAGGGCCATATTTGGTGACTCGATTGTCCACCCACATCGAGTCAGCTACCAAGGCCTATCAAGTCTCCCCCTGAAATTTTTCACACTCACCCCTTCCTTTGTATTCCCACTCATATCACTACAGTCCTGACCTGTAACTGAGTTACTGTAATAGCCTACTAATGAGTCACTATGCCTCCATCTACTCCCCATCTGCAGTCCATTCTGTACTCTGTTGCTACCAGGCAGTGTTTTTAAATACAGTTCTTAGGAGCTCAGAAGTTTTCAGTGGTTCCCCTTCTTATTAAATAATGTTCTTTTTCTTGTAGCTAGTCTTTAGTCAGTTGCCAATCTGTATGTGCTTTCCAAGTTGTTTAAGTAGGAGACAGGGCAAGATCAGTGGTTCTTAACAGCGCCCAACCTACCGATGACAATGTAGGGGCATTTTATCAGAGTGCTCCAGATAACAGTAGTGTGACTAATGAGTTGAACCACATCATCACATTTCTGTACCTTTATATGACAGGCAACTGCCTCCGTGAGGGTAGGTACACTTAAATATTTGGTAAGTGCTCTGAGATCCACAGATGGAAAAGTAGTACAGAAATGTCATCTTTATACAGTAACACTCTTCCCCTTTCCCTTCCTTTACAGACACTGTTGACTGCTATTTCCATGAGTGCCATTGCCACGAATGGAGTGGTGCCAGGTCAGCAGGCTAAGATTGGATTTTAGGAATTGTCAATTATTACTGTATGTTTATGCTATAAAGCCAAAGGTGCAAACTTCCAACCAATAGAATACTATTGAGTTTGTTGGCCATAGACACTAACAATATTTGACTTTAGAATACCTTCTTTAAAAATCTCTTTATGTTCTAAGCTAGAATCCTTAATTTCTGTTGTACTCTTAGCTTCTTTTAGTTACAATATCTGTTACTGGGCTATCTCATGCCTATAGTAAATATTATCTGATATTTTTCTAATACTGAAAAATTGGGTTGCTTCATGTGCAGGATTAGGTGTGCAGTGTATCTACCAGAAAGGTTTCATCTTTCACTTCCCACTAGCAAATCTACTTTTTATCACATTCAGGATTTTCAAAAACCTGAAACATTTATCTTTTTTACTTATGCCTTGTTTACCATCCTCTTACTAATGTACCTTCTTTCTCCTGTTCACCTTCCATTTTGTCTTTTAGCTGGGGGTTCATACTTTATGATTTCCCGGGCACTGGGCCCAGAGTTTGGTGGGGCTGTTGGCCTCTGCTTTTATCTTGGTACCACATTTGCAGCAGCCATGTATATCCTTGGAGCCATTGAAATATTTCTGGTGAGTAATGGCTTAATTGTGGTCTACAGTGTAGAAAGAACAGATTTGGATTTATTGTTGTTGGATATCACATCTCTTGAGAGATCAGCTATAGGAATCAGTCAAGTCATTGACTGCTAGCCTGTTACTCACCTCCTGTACTGAATATGAGTCAGAAAGGTTGAGGGTGTTCTTTGCCTCTCTCTCTACTGTTTCCCCTCCACCTGATCACTACCACCCTACCTCAAACAAAAAGTCAGTCGCAGATGCAAGAAATGTGCCAATGGGGATAAAAAACAAAATAAAGTTTGTCTTTTTTGATATCCTTGTCCCAGTGAAATAAAATGTCCTTCATTCTTTTACTTATTCACAGGGACATATTTTTTACTATTTAATGATAACAGAAATAGGACTCAAGATACTCATTATAATCATTTTATATCACCCTTCAAGTAAATTATTAATATATTCCTTGTTTTTTTCCATTTGGAAATGTAAGTATTCAGAACAGCAATGTAGACTTAAAAAAAAAAAATCAATAGTATCCCATTCTGTAGTCATTCTGAGTCCAAATAGGAATTAGGCTAAGTCTCCAGTCATTTTCTGTACCAGCTTTGCTTTCCTTTGTGAAAACAAATGCAAACTACAGCAGCTGTTGTTTTTGATTATTTGAAATGACCTCATTTCCTACTCCTTTTGCTTAACAGGTGTATATTGTCCCCCGAGCCGCCATCTTCCATAGCGATGATGTGCTCAAGGAATCAGCAGCCATGCTGAACAACATGCGAGTCTACGGCTCAGCCTTCTTGGTCCTCATGGTGTTGGTGGTGTTCATCGGTGTGCGCTATGTAAACAAGTTTGCCTCACTTTTCCTGGCCTGTGTCATTGTGTCCATCTTCGCCATCTATGCAGGAGCCATCAAGTCTTCTTTTGCCCCTCCACACTTCCCGTACGTGCCAGTCTCTCTGACTAGCCATCATTATTGGGCGACAGTATCCAGGGATGGGATCATTTCCAGTTGAATTTCAGTCTCTCTGAGATTTCCCTCTTGAATAAGCCCAGTTAGTGTCTAGGCAGGAAGCCTCCCAGCAAACTCTATCATGTTTGTCCCCTTCCTTGTGCCCAAGCACTGACTGACAGATGTTACCATCATTTGGATATAGAGACTAGTTTTTTTTCAAAATCCCCTGATAATGATTGTGCATACTTGAACTATTAATGAAGGGCTTTACAAACAGTATAGTTGTTGCAGCAACCTTTAAAAGTATTTAAATGTTGGATTCCTTTTATCAATGAAAAATCTAGAGTCAAAGAAATGTAAATCCCTACCTAAATATTTGTAATTAAGGTTTTTATTCTGCTGTTAGTACCATAATGGACTTTCTAATCATTAAATAAAGGGAAATAAATGTCACATCATTTGCATATCTCTCTCTATATGGTTTATATTACATACCATTAGTGCAGATCCCTTAAAGTTTATTTTTGAAGTAGTATTGGATCTGTACAGATTAAGTGAGTCACGGACTAACCTGTTTTCCATGTGGTGGCATCAGCACTAGCCAGCACTGAGGGTCATTGGCAAGCTTGTCATAGAGATCGTCTTTGACAAGTCATCTTGATCATCCAGGAATCAGACTCGTCAGTCCTGTGTTGATTTAGCCTGATGATTACAGAAAAGCAGACTTGTCAAGATGAGGAAACAGGTCCATAGAGATTAAATGACTTCCTCAAAGTTAATTAATGGCAGAGCAAAAACACAAACCCTCTGATTTCCTGGCTCCTAATCCAGTATTCTACTGTGCTCTACTACTGCTACACTGTCAGCAATAGAGTCCATCATAAATTCTTAGTCTGCTCTCTTAGGGGCTGCAAACTAGCTGGAGATCCATTTTAGAGTCATAAGAGTACTGAAGGCTACATTCTGGCTATTTTTAACTTGGGAAATTCCATTTTTGCCTGGAGTTCTCCTTTGATGCTTCTCCCATATTTTTGCTGGATAAAAGGTCATGATGCATGGTATTTTGTTCAAAATGTTCCATCATCGGGGGAGGGCAGGTGGGAAGGGAAGGAGAAGGGGATCGAGAGGTATTATTAGTACACATGGTGTGGGGGGATCATGGGGAAGACAGTGTAGCACAGAGAAGACAAATAGTGACTCTGTGGCATCTTACTGCATTGATGGACAGTGACTGCAGTGGGGTATGTGTCGGGGGACTCGATAATATGGGTGAATGTAGTAACCACATTGTTTTTCATGTGAAACCTTCATAAGAGTGTATATCAATAATATCTTAATAAAAAAATTATTTTAAAAAATGTTCCAGCAAAACAAAAAAAACCTAGTGGAATGCACAAAACAAAACTAGGAAATGTTGAGAGTTGTTGAAACTGAGTAATGGGTGCATGGTTTATTATGTATGTATTGTTTTGCAGATTTTAAAAAACACTTTGTTCCTCCTGAGAGGTATTTTAACTGTGGATGTATTATTCCTTTGTTCTTATTTATATCTCTGTGTTAAAGAAAAAAAATAAATCAGCAGTTAATGTTTGTATTATCCTTAAATACCCTCACTCCCACTGGGCCTAGGCGTAAGTTCAAAAACAGTTTTCTGTTAGGCCAGAGAAAGATGTGCTTTTTAATTCTAGCCAAGCTGTCTTCCTTGAAACAGTAGCCAGAAGGTTTGATCTTTAGCATAACACTTTCAAGGGGGTTGTTATGAACATAAGGCTTTTCTAGGCCAAAAAAGGCGGTGGGGGGAGGATTTTTTTTTTTTTTTTTGTAAGAAGAACAAAAAGACTCCAAGATTCTTTTAGACCTAACAATTGGTTAATAATTAGACATTTTGGAAGATGAGTTGGTATAGTGTTTTCAGGCAGTTCTTTGATTTCTATAACTACCGCCTACCCACCTGTATGGCCTCAGGCAGACTGCTTTATCTCCCTAAACTTAAGTTTCTCCATCCACAATCTAGGAATACTAAAATGTATTTTGCAAGATTGCTATAAGGATTAAACTGGTGAACAATGTGAGTCAAAATTTACAGAGATAATCAATATTAATTCCTTTCCCTTCCAAGACAGTAGAAGCTCTTAGAGATGAGATTTTTTTCCCTTTTCTAACCTATTTCTAACCTGTTACCTTTTTTTAAATGTTTTTCCCCCTTCATCTTTCTCCCTGTTTGTTTTCACTTAGGGTCTGCATGCTGGGTAACCGCACCCTGTCATCAAGACATATTGATATTTGCTCAAAGACCAAGGAAATGAACAACATGACAGTACCATCAAAGTTATGGAGCTTCTTCTGTAACTCAAGTCAGTTTTTCAATGCCACTTGTGATGAATACTTTGTTCACAATAATGTCACTTCAATTCAGGGCATTCCTGGATTGGCTAGTGGTGTCATTACAGGTAAGTTAGGACGTTTTTGGACAAGTTTTTAATCTCTAAGGAAAGCAGGCTTTGCATTTTAAACTCTTTGATTGTCCAAGACTCACTGCCATGGGGTCACTCTTCCTCAAGTTCAGCACATAGCTCTAAATTCAACATCTTTCTGTTATTCTTTTAGTGAATTTATCCTTTTTCAAGACTCTGTTGCAGCATTGTCTGCTAAAACTTACCTTCTTTTGAGAACAGAGCTAAGCAAATAACTTTTTAGCCTAGGATAAGACAGTAAAATATTCTGTGTGTTACTATAAAATTGCCAGTGTTTTCTCCACAGTGACTACTAGACTGAAAGTATTTTAATATCACCACATCCACTTGGATGTTTTCCTAACTCAGCTAAATTTCTGAAACTCTTAAGTAATTTGTATCTTAAATGTTTGGTCCACAAATTTCCTTGCAAATAAGCAAGAATTACACAAGTGTGTTAGAAATAGCATTGATAATTTACATTAGTAAATTTAACTGCATTTGTAGGTGCCAAAGCATACTATCAAATCACATTTGAACCAGATAAGGGCACTGGACTTTTATTTATGTGTGCCTTATTGTGCAGTATGTATGTGCATGTATATGTGCTCATGTAGAAGCAAACATACCTTTAAAAACTATATAAACGAGGAATCTGATTTAGAGTGTTGTTTGAGTAGGAAATTTTCTTCTTTCCATACTGCTTCTCCTTAAATACTTTTTTTCCCCACTGCAGAGAATCTTTGGAGTAATTATCTACCAAAGGGAGAGATCATTGAAAAGCCCTCAGCCAAATCTTACGATGTCTTAGGCAGCTTAAACCATGAGTATGTCCTTGTTGACATCACCACTTCTTTCACTCTTCTGGTGGGAATCTTCTTTCCCTCTGTCACAGGTAAGTAGAAGTGCTGTTGTCTGTTTAAGAAGCCATCAGATGAAGGGAGTGACTTTTCTCAGGAGAGAGAATTATATTCTCAGGGTTCCCAGATCTACCTCTAATCTTTATCAGTATCAGTATGAATACCGAAATGTTCAATAACTCAAGAGGTTAACTTGTTCTCTTTTCCTTCTCTAAAGGTATCATGGCTGGATCAAACAGATCCGGAGATCTGAAAGATGCCCAAAAGTCTATTCCTATTGGCACCATCCTTGCCATCCTGACCACCTCCTTTGTCTGTATCCTTTTCATGGATCCCATCTGAGTCTAGTCATAGGAACATCTATAGAACATGGCAATAAGTATTCTTCCCTGGTAATAAAGATACTCACTTTATATCACCTCACTTCTCAGCAGATAATATACCTACCTCATCTCTAAAATTTAAGAAAGAACTTATAAGATTAGTGAATTTAGCAAGTCATTTTACTGAATGAAGAAATATCCTGTGTTTACTTTCTGTCTCATCTTAGAAGGTGAATGTCAGTTTCCTTGACTCTCTGTATGGTAGATTTAAGCAATGTTATCCTTTTTGGAGCATGTATTGAAGGTGTTGTTCTCAGAGACAAGTGAGTAGTTGATTTCCTTTGTAACAGTCATGTCTGTCTTCTTTTGTCTGATCATTCCACATAGCCTCAAGACAGTTATACTCAAAACCCAACCTGAGATATATCGTGACAAACAATTAGAAAACATATGAATGTAGTTGCCAAAAAGGCGAGTAATAAGGGCCAGCATAATGGTTATAAATATGTGAGATGCCATGAATAGAGCACTTCAGAAAAAGCACTCTCATAATAACCTCCTTGTACATTAAGAGCTGAGTTGGAAAACTAAGATCAAAAGTAAAGGAGAACAAGTTAAAAAAAAAAAAAACTTTCAAGTATCTCTGGTATCTCCTCTATGAGACATAAGTACATATCTCTTTGGCATTTTAATAAAAGGTTGAAACTTAGTTTCTTCATTTCTTTGGGAAGGCTGCTCCGTGTTTTTCCTTTCCTCTTACCTATGAGTATAAAATAAATTTTTGCAAGAGATACCTAGAAAAATCTTTCCCCCAAACCTGCTACATCACTTTCTGTTTTCTCCATCTTGGGGAGTTAATAGCTTCACCATCCACACCTTTCTCAAAACAGAAACTTAGGTGTCACCCTAGACTTTCTCCATCAATTCCCTTATGCAGTTGTTTCTAAAGCCCTGTAAATTCCACCTTTCACCTTAATATATCTCATTTTTTCCACTGTTCTTTATCTCCATCCCTTCAGGAACTTTTCCTAAATGACTGTAATAATTTCCCTTTCAGTGTTAGCACCTTTTAATCTTTCTTCAGTGCTGCTACCAGAATGATTTTTGTAAAACACAAAATTTTATTGCAAACCTTCCTCCTTCAGAGCCTTCCAAAGCCCCCGAAAACCCATTACTTTGATCTGGTGCAGTCTCCCTGTTCTAGTCTCATCACTTGCCATTCCCTCATAGATTCCCTCTGCTCCAGCCATGATTTAAAGTTAAATATGCCCTGTTGTTTCAGATCTCCATCCATCTACACATTGGTTTGTATGGTTTCTTCTGCTTAGAATGGGTTACTCTTACCTGGCAGAGATGTTCATCCTCTAAGAATAGACTAAGTATCCTCTATCCTGTGAAGCTCTCTCATGCTTACCAAGAGAGAGAACACTCCTCCCTTTGTTCAGCTACAATATTGAACATAGTACATTATTGCACTGACCATATAGATTGCAGCCACCAGAGTTCTTTAAGGACAAACCTTAATAAATGCTATACAAATATAGTTGACAAAAATAAGTAGCATAGTTTATTATTACTATACTGTTGTAACTTAAGACTTACAAATTTAAAGAATTTTAGTAAATTATATTTGGTAATATAAAAATTATCAAAAGTGTAAATTGGAATACTGCTTTAGGAAACTTGGTCGTTATCTCCTCAAGTTGAATATACACATACCTTATGACCTGGCAGCTCCCCTGCTGGGTATATCCAGTATCCAGCAGAGGCACATGCACATATACATGAAGAATCAGCCACAAAAATTCTCACAGCTGTATTATTATTATTATTAGTCAGAACATGGGAATATTCAAATGTCCATCAGTAATAGAATGTTTTTCATGCAATGGAAAACCACACAACAATGAAAATAAATGAACCACAGCTATATACCCCCCAAAGTACAATGAATTTCACATTGTTGAAACACAGAACATATATACTGTTTCATTTATTATCAAGTTTAGAAACAGGTAAAACTACATAGTATTAAAAGTCAGCATAGTGGGGAGGAAGAAAGGGGTAGTGATTGGGAGTGGCCATAAGAGAGGCTTTTGGGTGCTGCCAATGTTCTGTTTCTTGATTGGATGGTAGGTACATGGATGTTTGCTTTGGGAAAATTCATTGAAATGTACATTTATTTTTTTGCACATTACTGTTTGTATGGGATAGTTAATAAAAAACTGTTAAAACCATAAATAAGCAATGAGATGCCCCCATTAAATTAGCAATGACTTAAAAATTTTTAATGCCCATGATTGATGTGAAATAGGTATGTGCTGTAAGACTTGAACCTTCATATGCCTCCAGTGGGAATCAAATTTAGTATAACCTTTCTGGAAAGCAGTTCGGAAGTAATTTTGAAATATTTAAAACCACTGATTTTTTTTTTTTTTTGCAGTTAATGCCTCTGATTAAAGTACCATAAGGAGAAAAATATGAAGTATGAATGTCAATATGTACATAAAGAGATTAGTGATAGTATTTTTTATAGTAGAAAATTAGTACTAGAGGAATGGATAATGTACTATTATTGAAACCACTAAAATTTTTTAGAGTTTTTCATGACATAGGAGGATGCTTATCAGTTTAAAAAGAGTACAGAATTGTAGGTGCAGTGTGAACTCATCTATGTTTTTAAAAACTATGCAAGGTATGCTAAATATTAGCAGTTATGTTACAATTATGGATTTCTTCCCTGAGTTTTGCATTTTATTTCCAGTTTTTCTATGAAGAGCAGATACTTCTATAATTTACAGGGAAAGCAGCAGTTGAAGCTTAACTTATTTTTTGGCTCTACACGTTACTTTCTCTTAAAGGTTAATAGTGACTTTTGATAATTCTACCTAACTTTATGTTTCTTAGTATTCATACCTATCTCAATTTTGATTCTCTAAAAATTATGAATAGAAAAATTGGGTGACTGTCTCTCTAGTCTTTCAGTCTAAAGTTATTTTCAGTCTAGTTATTTTCAGATTTAATTTCCCTTCTCTTCTCTCCCAGATTTGGGGATGCTGTGAAAGGTAATCTTGTGGTGGGTACTTTATCTTGGCCATCCCCATGGGTGATTGTTATTGGCTCCTTCTTCTCCACCTGTGGGGCTGGACTTCAGAGTCTCACGGGTGCACCTAGGCTACTACAAGCTATAGCCAAGGATAACATCATACCCTTTCTGAGGGTAAGTGACCTTTCCTATGCTCCCTTCCTTTTTTCTCAGGTTTATGAAAAACAGTGTGGTTTTCCTAGGCTTAGGAGTTACTAGATCATATAGTGTGAAGACAAGTGAGTTTTTAGTACAAGACCCTGTAAACACCTACTATAAGTTATATGGAGTGCGCTAAAGGTATTTAAGATATCACAGTTGTAACACTATTATCTTTCAAGTATCTGAAACTAACCTAGAGCAGTCAGGGAGCATTGACTCAGATACTCCCCTTACTGCTTTGTCTGATATTTCTCTTCTTTCCACAGGTTTTTGGTCACAGCAAAGCAAATGGGGAACCTACCTGGGCTTTACTTCTAACTGCTGCCATTGCAGAGCTGGGAATCCTTATTGCATCCCTGGATCTTGTGGCCCCAATTCTTTCAATGTAAGTCCAGTTATTCTCTTCACTTATTCTCGTTTATATGATACATAATACTCATTGGTTTCCATCGGGCATATAACAGTGATAACAAGAGAGTGAGCCAGGTACAGATGTAAGTTCACCTAAATAATAAACATCCCTGAGAAGGTTATGTAAGCCTGACTTTTATGGATTGTCATGGTTTCTTCCTACTTATATAACTTCAGTTTCCTTTCATTTCTAATTCATTACCAGCTGGTTGTAGCTTTTAATACCCCTGTTTGCTTTTATTCATTTAGCTGTGACTTACTGATGACTTACTACCAACCTGGAACTGGGCAGTATTCTAGGAATACAAAGATGAATAAGACACAGTCTTAAGGAACTAATAGTAGATCAGGAAAGCAGTGATCCTTGTTAGTGTGATAGTACTGTGGTAAAGTGAGCACCGAGTGCTGTAAGAACTCTCAAGTGAGGCATCCAAGTGAACTGAGACTCAAGAAATGTTTTCTGGAGGAAGTGACACTTACATCTTGAAGGAGGGCTTGTTATTTTCTAAACAACTCAAGGATGAAAGATGTTCCAGTGAGGGAATGTGTGTAAAGGAATTGAGGAATGAAATAATGCAACACATCCAGAAAGCTGAAAATAGTTTAGCTTTGATAGAGTGGAGGGTGTATGTCAGAGAGCAGCAGAGCAGGAAAGTAGGTAGAGCCAGATCACAAAGGACCTGGAACTTGTACCTGGAAGCAGTGGGCAATCCATTGAGAGCAAAATGATCATATTTATGTTTTAGAATGACCAATTCAGTATAAAAGATAGGTTAAAAGGAGGCTAAAATTGAGCTGGGAATGCCAATTGGAAGCTTATTTGACTAAGCCAGCAAGGAAGAAATGAGAGCCTAAACTAAGGTGATAGCAGAGATGGAAAGGAAGAAAAAAGATCAGAGACTTGTAAATAGGTAGAATCCATAGGACTTGATAAGTGAATTTGTAACAAGGATGAGTAACAAAGATGAAACTGGGATAATCCCAACAACAACTTGATGAAGAGTGGTTTGTCTCCCAGTGAGCGAGAACCAAGGAGGAAGAGCAAGTTAGTGGAGAGGTCTCCCTACTCCCTAGTCTTAATCAAAGGCTGGCGGGCTAGAGCAAAGGCTAACAACCCTCGAAGAATCATCTTGCAGTAATACTCATTCCTTTTGCTTTTTTGTGTTCTGCCAGGTTTTTCCTCATGTGTTACCTCTTTGTGAACTTGGCATGTGCCTTACAAACATTACTTCGAACACCCAACTGGAGACCCCGGTTCCGCTACTACCACTGGTAACTCTGCTTTTTTTCTTCTTCTTCCCCACATTTGGAAAGAACACATCATTGAACAAGAAAACTAAGAGATTCTGGGTTCTCAATACAATATTTTTCTTGGCCAACCATTCTATACTGTTTGACCTTCCAATACTTACCTGAATTTCCACTGCGTACCACGTTTTCTCATACATTGCTTTAGAATAATTTGAAACATCTTCTTGAGAATAAATATCAAAACTATGAAATAAGTATTTCCAGTCTGCTACATTCTTCAGGTTAAAACAACCTACCCTTTGCATGTTTTCCCATTTCTCTCTTAACTAAGCACTGGACTTCAACCCCTTCTGTCTTTATTCTTGTATTCTCATCAGTTTTCATTCTCAATCCCTCTTCCTTATGACCATTTCATTTAGTAGTTAGGGGAGTATGAGCTATGGAGTTAGATGACCTAAGTTCAAATGTCATCTCTACTATTTCATAGCTTTGTGACTTTCAGCAAAGCATATAACCATATAAAATTTCATTTTATTCATTTGTTAAATAGGACTAATGATACTATGTATCTCATAGGGTTTTTTTTGAGATAATCTAAAGTGTCTGGTACATAGTAAAGCTACAGCTGCTGCTGCTCTGTTCAATCTCCTCAGTCCTAAAGGAGCCATCACGGTTTTAGCCACCATCCATCTCTTTCCCATTCCTTTCTGTCATTGGTTAACATTCTTTAATATGTCCTGTATGTACCTTTTGCTACATTTCTTTGTAGCAAGGAGGAAGTTTGGTGACTTCCTCCTTGACCTTTTCTGGCTTCACTTACCAGTGGTGGGCAATGATGTGACTTCCATGTGGCAAAAATTAGATCTTTAGCTGATCTTAACACTACTAATCCTCTTTCTAGCCTTAACTTAAAGTTAAAAGTTCATTGTGAACTTTTTTTTTTTAAGATTCATTTGTTGATTTTTTTTTTTAATGTTTGCTACAGGTTTTTTTTTTAATTTTATTATCATAAATCTAAAATTACATGAAGAACATTATGTTTACGAGGCATTTGATACTTGTCTTTCTCTGCCTGGCTTATTTTGTGGAGCATATACCCTCTAGCTCCATCCATGTTGCTGCAAATGATAGGATGTGTTTTCTGCTTATGGCTGAATAATATTCCATTGTGTATATGTACCACATCTTCTTTATCCATTCGTCTACTGATAGACCCTTAGGTTGCTTCCATTTCTTGGCTATTGTAAATAGTGCAGCGATAAACATAGGGGTGCATCTGTCTTTTTCAAACTGGGCTGCTGCATTCTTAGGGTAAATTCCTAGAAGTGGAATTCCTGGGTCAAATGGTATTTCTATTTTAAGCATTTTGAGGAACCTCCATACTGCTTTCCACAATGGTTGAACTAGTTTACATTCCCACCAGCAGTGTAGGAGGGTTCCCCTTTCTCCACAACCTCGCCAACATTTGTTGTTGTTTGTCTTTTGGATGGTGGCGATCCTTACTGATATGAGGTGATATTTCATTGTGGTTTTAATTTGCATTTCTCTGATGACTAGCGATGTGGATTTTTATGTTACTATTTGCTTTTGTTTTTTTTTCCTTCCTCTTTACCCTCTATTTTTATTAGAACCTAATTTTCTCTCAATTAACAACGCTCCTATTCATTCTTTGAAATTTGCCGTAGAGCTGAAAAGTTCTTTCTGTACACAGAAGAACTTGAGTTAATGTAGTTATCTAATTTATTTCTCTGCCAAGTCTCTTTTATGAAATTTTTTAAGTGGATCTGCAGTTATGCTAATAAATGTTATGAAGTTTTTAGCAATATTACATGAGACACTTTTATTTTTAAAGATCATAGAGTTAATAATCTGACTATATGCTACATCCTTGTAGGTATTAATTGTTCATATAATTATAGATAACTTTTCTGCTATTCTACTCTTTTATGTGTTTTTCCAGCAATGGGAAACATCAGCACAAAGGATGGTTTGGGTCTCGGTGCAGAACTGCTGACCATTGACAGTCCATGATAAGAGAACTATAAAAGCTGAGAAGAAGTGTTTGTAAAACTTCTATAGCAATTAGACATTGTCATAGCATCCAGACATATAATTTTTCTAGTAGTTCATTTGTATTGCATCTTAAAATCCAGTCTGAAATATATTGAAAAAAATGTTTTTAAATAATCCTTTACCAGCTTAAGAGTGAACCTCTAGCAGAGGTTTCTATTTTGCTGCTTAGAAAACACTTTGTTGTTTGAGTTTTTCTTTTTAATTTTCTAGGGCCCTGTCTTTCATGGGAATGAGTATCTGTCTGGCTCTGATGTTCATTTCTTCCTGGTACTATGCCATTGTAGCTATGGTAATAGCTGGTATGATCTACAAGTACATCGAGTACCAAGGGTGAGTCTGTGGATTTGACCATGATCACTGCTAAAAGTAACAAAACTGACTAGTTTGGTTAGAACCAGCCCAATGAAAATTGTGTTAAGGGTCCAGATAACTTCACTCATCCATCACTGAACGTTGTATCCTTCATTCTCTTCGCCATCTTACAGACACAAGTTTTTGATCACAAGGGGAACCTGTTAAGGAAGTATTAGTGGATTAATGAGAAAAATAATAACAATGAGTACCGAACAAAGTATAACACAAATATAAATATTTTTGCTGATCTCTTAAGTCAAGGGATTGTCTCAGAAATGAAAAAGAAATTAATCCTGGGTAACTTTGTAACAACTAAGACTTCACTAACAACCTTAAAAAATAAAAATAAATGACACTATGATTCAAAGGTTACATTGAGTTTTGCTCTCTCCCCAATATTTTCAAAATAACTTAAACTTTGGATCTACAGTAATTTCCTAATCCAAATTGCTATTATATATTATTGCTTTTGGATATTTACATAGAAGGACTAATGACCCTTCCAGCCTTTTCTGGCTGTGCAGTGCAGTCTGGTGATGAAGGATAGTGTTGGTTTGCTTGCAGTTGGTTCATTATGTTAGTAAAGAGCATTATATAAACAATTAATACAGGTTTTAATCTTCTTCCTTGTGTACAGAGAAAATAAACTTTATTTTTTGAAGTTGTTACTTGCTATAGTTTTATTCTGTCCTTTTTTTCCCAGAGCTGAGAAAGAATGGGGTGATGGTATCCGTGGGCTGTCTCTCAGTGCAGCCCGGTTTGCTTTGCTTCGGCTGGAGGAAGGACCGCCACACACTAAAAACTGGAGGTAAAGAAATCAACAGAGCTTAGTGCTTAACATACAGAAATGTGTGCTTCATTGATTACAGGATAAGGACATCATGTGGCTTAGAAATTGCTGTAATGCACCTGTTTTGAATGTTTCCAAATTCTTCACCCTTTATTCCCTTTTCTTCATGTGTTATGTGATCTAGATGTCTTATCATTGTTACCCTTCCTTGAAGAGTGATCAATTTGAGATAATACAGGGATAATTTTAAATAACACTATACCCTTATCCTGTCATTTCTTATCTCTTCCTCTGGCAAATTACATGTTTTGTACAGATTTCCTGAATTAAAGGGTAGAATTTTCATTCTGTTCCCCAGACCGAGAGTTTTTCTCCCCTCCAACCTATCTCTACCTCCACCAACCTCTTTGCAGGCCTCAGTTGCTTGTATTGCTGAAACTAGATGAAGACTTACACGTCAAGCATCCTCGCCTCCTCACCTTTGCTTCACAGCTTAAAGCAGGAAAGGGTCTCACTATTGTGGGCTCTGTCATCGTGGGGAACTTCCTGGAGAACTATGGGGAAGCTTTAGCCGCTGAGCAGGTAAGAGTCAGGACTTGTGGGCTCAGTGAAGTTTAGCTTGTGGTTTTTAATGTTAAGTAATAAGAGCTCAGGTTTTTAAGTGAATCCCTTTCATGAATGATCTGGGAGCTTCCCTTCTTAGTGCTGACTTTTGAACAGTCATATTCTCCCAAATAATAAGATGAACTAAAAGATAGTAATTTATTCTCTCTTCCCATTTAAAAAGCATTACTAAACTGTAAGATTATTGAGGCTAAGCACTATTTTCAAATAGGCTCCGAACACTGACTTGACCCTGAGAGAAGTCATGAAAATAAATCTTCCCCTTGAACTGTGGAGGTGGTTCCTCTCAATCTTGTGATAAGGAGCAATGAGCACTTTCTTCCTCTTTACTAATCTACACATGGTATCATGAGCAAGATTCCTTTGCTGCTTCTGATTAGCTTCGTATTGAATATTACAGTTTATCTCTGAAGGAAAAGTAGTTTCCACTCTAATACTTAACTATACATGATGAAACTAACCCTGTTGTTTGGAGTAACTTTCAATTACATTTCAAAAATGTTACTGGATTTCATTTTGGAATGCTTTGAAACCCTGAAAACTAATGTGCTGAAGAAACATAAATCCAGGAAAATAAAAGTATAGGACTGGAAATCAAGAGACCCTGCTTATTATCCTAGCCAACCACTGACTTAGACTGTGCCTTTGGGAAGATCATATCCATTTTCCACACCATTATTCCCTTTCTCTTCCTACCAGGACAGTAGAGTAACAGGAAATAAAATATTATCTCCAAATTGGCTTAAATGAATAAAAGAAGAGAAAAGTAAATATTAGTGTCACAAATGATCATGATTAAAATATCAAAAAGGATACAGAAATAGGAGAAACAAACAAAAAATACCTGAGAAAATTCTAAAATAAAACTGAATCATCAGATCAAATTTCTAGTAAGATGAGTCAGAGCTTGACTGGGACTGAGGAAGGAGAGCATGTTCACACTCATCCTGGCCAATTAAGAAAGAATATTCAATATTCCCTTTATGAAGATCCCTGTTCTCACTTTGCTTGTTACAAAGAAAAGCCCAAGAGGAAAAGGCAGAGGAACTGCATGTAGACAGCCAGCTATTAATAAGCACTTAGAGAGTGAAAAAGGCAAAGGATAATGAAATTTCGCTGGGATAATTTTAACTTTTGTACTTTTCTGTAGGAGGTGTGGTCTTACACAGTTTAGAAAGAGGAGGGGGATGTACTGTGGAGAAGGAGGAGTAGGTTAAAAGGTCCAGGATGAAGCAATTCAGTGTTGAGGTTCTGTCTCTCTTTCAGACCATAAAACACCTAATGGAGGCAGAGAAGGTGAAAGGATTCTGCCAGCTGGTGGTGGCCACCAAGCTCAAAGAGGGCATTTCCCATCTCATCCAGTCGTGTGGCCTTGGGGGCATGAAGCACAACACAGTAGTGATGGGATGGCCTAATGGCTGGCGCCAGAGTGAAGATGCTCGAGCTTGGAAGACTTTTATTGGTACAAAATATTTTTTATACAACCTGAGGGCCCAAACAGGGCACAGTTAAATCCCTGTTACTCTAATCCAAATCCCTAGCCATTGCTGAAGCACAGTCTTACAAAGGCTAGGGATTTGACTAGTAGCAGAGCCCTGATTCTGCTCATCCCCTCCAACTTTATTATGTCCATGAATTGTTTCTCTCAGTTAAGTCTTGTGTTAGGAATGATCTCTGAGATTGCCTTATTTTCATTGTTATCTCCCACACTGACATTCTCACAGGAATTGCAAGTATTGTCCTTCAGCATCAAAATCTCCCAAAGCCCCCTTCTCAATCTAACTGTGCTAGCTAGTCCTACTTTTCTCAATGGCTTTTGTACTTGATGAGGTATCACCTCCCATGTAAACAAGGAAACGTAAAAGAGCAGTTTCCTGCTTTCCTAATATGAGAGGAAACACAGCAAGCCTAAGGATTCTTCTCTGCTTATCCTGATTCTGTTTTCTCCTTAGGCACAGTTCGAGTGACAACTGCTGCCCATCTGGCCCTGTTAGTGGCTAAAAACGTGTCCTTCTTTCCCAGCAATGTGGAGCAATTTTCTGAGGGCAACATTGATGTGTGGTGGATTGTGCATGATGGGGGGATGCTCATGCTATTGCCGTTCCTACTCAAACAGCACAAGGTACTGTAGACACCTTTTTAAAAAGTCTCTCCCTTAGCTTATCCTGGTTCACTACCTCTTTGTTTCTGTAGTGTTGAATCTTAGAGTCAGAAGAGTTGAGAATTATTCTTGGCTATCCCATAATACCAGTTTCAACTTTATAAGAAAAGGTTTTTTTGTAGTTGATACCTATCTACAAGTGAAATTCAGCAAATTAATAAAGTTCCATATGAGCCCTTGGAAAAAACATAACAAGTGAACACATCCTTTAAAAAAAAAAGCTCTCTCAAATACTGGAAACCTAAGGATGTGTGTGTGTGTCTTACATATACACATGCTCATCCTTTGGTAAGACTAATAAATTGAAAGGTAAATAAAAATTTTTAAATACCATGGTCTGCACCTTGTCATCAATATGCCTTCTAAATAAAGCAGCCTCTTAATGTATCACAGGCCATGTTTTCTGTTTTGCCAGGGTTTTTTTTGTCATGAAATTAAGAACTCCTTAAAACTGTATTTAATGTGTTCCTTAGTCAAGCTTTTGTCTTAGTACAATAAGGCAGAAAGTAAGGAATTTAAGAACAGATACCCTAATAATATAGCAAGGTTGTTCCAGGCAAAAATGCCTTGTCTTTTAGAAAAAAACTTTTTTTTTTTTTTTTTGCCTTCTTGCATCTAATTTTCCATGTCTGTATGGTACTGTCACAGGTGTGGCGAAAATGCAGCATACGGATCTTCACAGTAGCCCAGCTAGAAGACAACAGTATTCAGATGAAGAAGGACCTGGCCACTTTCCTGTATCACCTGCGCATTGAGGCAGAGGTGGAAGTGGTGGAAATGGTGAGAAAGCAGAGTTTGGGATCAAAAAGACCACCCTTCCCCATCCCACGCCCAGTCTTCCTAGAACCTTTTCTGGTTTGAGAAACTCTTCAGCTGCAAATGTAGATTAATCCCTTACCTAACTGACCTAGATAAGTACAGTGTGTATGTAATATATATTTGGTGCTGTTTTTATTTTTGCTTCATTGTTACATAGCCTTTATATTTCTGTCAGATTCTTGTCTAATGTAGTTTTATTAATTTTTAATTCATATATTAATGTTAAAGTTCCACCTTTTTTTGAGATAACATGACAATATTAAAAAATTAGAAGACTAGACTTTGTGTTTCAAGGGAACACATATGTGGTGAGATTATGGAAAAGGTTCTCAGGGCTTTGGATTTGATCTATGTACAATCCACAGTTTGTATTTATGTAGCTCATTGATAAAATAGGACTGAACCTTAGGTTGATACTGTGATACTTTCTGTGGCTTAATTTAGTGAGTGGAAAGGAAAATGTGTGATTCCTCTTTCATTGTCCCTTATGCTTACTGCGTGATACCTGTGGCAGCATGACAGTGACATATCAGCTTACACCTACGAGCGCACCCTGATGATGGAGCAGAGGTCCCAGATGCTCCGGCACATGCGACTGTCCAAAACAGAACGGGATAGAGAGGTGAGACCATGTTGTATCCATCTAATCTGACCCAATGAAGTCCGTCTCTGAAAGGGGTGATACCTAGTTGTTCTCATAGAATGACAGTTTCTTTCCTTCTCACTTTGTCCATCATCTCACTATAACTACATTGGTGTTTCAAAATAATTGAAGGTAAAACATTAGAGGCAATTGGGTATAGTGCCATAGCTGTGTTGGGCCTACCCTCAGGCACAGTTGGTGAAAGACAGGAACTCAATGCTAAGACTGACCAGCATTGGCTCCGATGAAGATGAAGAGACAGAGACTTACCAGGAGAAGGTACACATGACTTGGACCAAAGACAAGTACATGGCATCCCGGGGACAAAAAGCCAAGTCAATGGAAGGATTCCAGGACCTGCTGAACATGCGTCCGTAAGTTTTCCAGCTCACAAGCTTATCACATAGATGGTGTCCTAGTCAGTGCCATAGATGTGACACTGCTTGGATACACCTGATGGAGTCTGTTGTTTCACCCCAAATCCAGCCATCTCTTTATTGTTTGCCTGTCAGTTAACACTGTACTATACACAAGCTATCCATCCTTTTTCCTCTCCATACAGTGTTCCTGGCATAAAACAAGCACATGTAGAATGAGAAAACCCAGGATGTTATTATAAGGAAATTATTTGTCATTACCTTATTCATAGGCAGCCACACAAAAGCTCTATATCTCAAAAGTTTTCAAAAGTTGACTATATGCCAGTTTTTCTTTGCTTTAACCACCTCTATTTCTCCCTGTTCCCCTCCCCCAGCGACCAATCCAATGTGAGGCGGATGCACACAGCAGTGAAGCTCAACGAAGTTATAGTTAACAAGTCCCATGAAGCAAAGCTGGTTTTGCTGAATATGCCAGGGCCGCCCCGAAATCCTGAGGGTGATGAAAACTGTATCCTTTCCAATAGTAGAGCTACCAGTAGAGAAAGTCTTAGCCTGTTTCTTAGGTGAGACCACCAGGTAAAAGTCATTGTGCCTATTTTCCTCTTAAGGAAGGAAGGCTGTTAAAATGCCTTAGGCAACGATTCTTACAATAGTGAGGTTTGTCTCCTTTTGGGGAGTTGGGGGTGTAATGTTCTCTCTGAACCCTAATGAGACTTTTGGTGGTGCACTTGCAACATGATTTCTAATATTCAATGTATAAAACCCTTTCTGACAGTTCTAGAAATGGAATACCCACATCCTTTCTCCTCTTCTGGCTCTACCCGCTTTGCAAAGCCTTTTTCTTTTGGATGGAGTTAGGGGAGCAGCTGAAGTGGAACCTCCTCTGAGGGGGAAAAAAGAGATAAGGGGGTTTCTTCATACCCAAGATTGTTTTTATGGGACCCCTTTAGTACTACAAGTGGCATAGACTGGCCCTTTCTCACCATTACAGAAAAGAGGTTAAAAGGAAAAAAACTGGCAGAAAACTCCGACTTGAGCATCTTCCCTTAGAAATCATGAGGGTCCTCTCTAGGAATTGTACGGCTGCCCTTCCTGTTGTGCCTGTTTCTTCTTTTTTGGCTTATTTTTCTGTGTAGTAATAATACATCACTTGTGGGTTTCCCCCATTTTTAATAACATTTAGGGAAAAAAATCTAACAAATGAGAGTCTTGTATATGCAAAAGGACTAAATTCTGGATTACTTCACAGGGTTAAGCTGAATCCAGAGCTCAGATTTATCCAATTCCGAGTATATAATAATTAAACCGGGCATGTTGATTTTTCAGCTTTGCAGTCATAAAACTCAGATTATCATGCCTGGTTGTAAAGCATGTTATTCTCCTGCCTATTGTCTCCTTGACAAATTCTGAAGACATGGAGTTTCTAGAAGTGCTCACTGAGGGACTGGAGCGGGTCCTCCTTGTCCGAGGTGGTGGCAGTGAAGTGATCACCATTTATTCATAATCCACTCTGAATGACTCTGCTTGGCCTCACTTTTCTTGAAGGGCTTCCATCCTCGGTGGAAGTGCCAGCTTTTTACTACCGCTTCCATCAGATAGACGCCTGTGTTCTGTACACATCACAGTGAACTCTTGACAAGCTGAGCCTCAAGTACTAGTGCAAAAAAGTACAAATAGATCTGCTCTTTGCTTTTATATGATCTGTAGCAAATATTCCCTCAACATCAGAAAATGGTCAAGTCCTAAAAGACATGTCTGGACCAGCTGAAGGCAAGTTAGAATTAACAAGCAAAATGAATAAAATGAATTGGTAGAAGGGTTACTAGAAAATGAACTCAAGACAAAAAGCCAGTATGTATCCAGCATTAAAGATAAAGCTCCAAAGTCATGGTTCCTTGATGACAGCACGGGGGTAACAGCCAGAGACACAGCCTCATTATACTCGAGTTCATAGCCAAGTATATGGGGACGTAACATCCTTGTGGAGATCTGTGGCAAGCCAAGATGAAAAACCTTTTTTTGCTAATTTTCCTTAAAGTATCCACTTGCTCTCCAGGACTCTAATTTTATATTAGGGAACTAATAAACAAGAACTTAAATATGGCCACAGCCTCTACTTGTTTCTCCAAAATTCCCCCAGAATATCAGGCTTAAGTATATATACTGTGTTGTATATTTCTGTTTTTATTATCAAAACCCCATTCTGTGGTTAACATTGTAATACAGGCAATGTTATGGAAATTGTTTTTTAAAGGTGAAGTAAAAACTATATCATTTCAAATGTCCAAACTAAAGGAACTCCAAAAGGTAGCTTTTAAGATTTACTGAAATACAGTCTGTGGTTACCTATGTGACAAAGGTGAAACATATAAGCTCTTATCTAAGAAACAGAGATGATGATGCACATTGACCAGGAGGTTCTCCTTTCCACCTGGGTTAGGTCAGAAATCAGAGACAAACACCGGGAACAATGGCTAAGATCCTTCCCTGAGGCTTTAGCCTGTCTTTTGAGGGGGAATCAGCAGTTCCAGAGCTGCCCTCCCCCGCTACAGTGCCAGCGTGACTAAGCTGCTGCTACTCCCCTTGCCTGCTGCACTTAAGTGGCATACAGTCGGCATTGGCCTGATCCAGGAGACTTTTCTTCCACTGAGAAACCTGTGACCTCATTTCCAAAGCCATAATGAAGGTTAAATGTCCAGAGTATGAGCATTTTTCTTTATCCCTTTCAATTTTATTCTTCATTCTAACTGCAGAAACTTGGCTCTGAACTAAGAGATTACCCAAGCCAAAAGTCTTCTACTTCACGTTCTCAAAAAGCCCTAAATGTATCGAGGAAATATTTATGCAGGCTTAGCGTTTCTCTAATTTACTGACTGCAAACAACTGGCTTTCAAGCATAAGGATTTAGAGAAACTATCTTGCCTGTATTCATGGCCGCTTTTGAATTTCACTTCATTAAACGAATGCCACACTTGTTTGATTACCCAGTAGGAAATGAAGCAAGCTGACCTAGGGACCAGCAGATTATTCATTTGACCGTTCTGGATAGAGGAGAACACCCTTCAATATGGCTTATGAAATTGAGTCATTTTTGATGTGTTCCCTTTGCTTTCTTTCAACCTCCAGACCAGTCAGGGTAGCAAAGAAGACATCTTTTCAGTCTTTTCTTCTGCTCCTTGCTTCTGCTCCTTGCTGCAGAGGGTAGAAACATTGTTTACAACTTCCACTGCAACACTCCATTGCTTAGTTGAGACCAGCAGTAGTGGAATAGGTCCCATAGGACCCTAGATTAATATTAAAGGCCCGAGCTTTAAAGGTCAGCCTGCCCAGGAATTCTCTACATTTACACACACCCTCTGGCCAAAACGATATATGTATATTAATTTTCCCACTTAGAAAAAATGTTTTAGAAAAGCTTTTTGTGGTTGAGCTCTGTAATATTTTAAAAGGATAAGGGAGTTAGTGGCTACTAATATAGCTGCTACTTCATCCCTTAAAACATAAAATCACAGTTACATGGGGAAATGGTTATTAGGCCAGATTTAAAATCATTTCTGTCTAGAGCATTTCATGTTTATGTGTTGCTTATGTTGTTTGTCTGCAAAGTATCTTGTCTCTTTTAATCACTGCATATATAGCAATACAGAAACTTGATTAATGAGAATGCACCTTAGGGGAAAGGGCTTTGTGTTTCAAGGAGGAGGAGATAGGAGAGATCTCCTGCCTTTTGATTAAGATCCAGCTTTTAAGTCTTAGCTATGACTTTACCAGGGCAGGTTGAAATACACATTCTCCAGCTGCTGGCCCTCTGCCTTCTATAGCTGTCTTAAAAGCTGAAGTTTGATTTGCAGCATCTGCTTGACTACCTGGCTCCTCTTGGCAGAGGAAAGGTCACTACTTTCTATCTTCCATTGTCTCCGATTCCTGTGGCCCCAACAATCCCACCAATCCTCATTCCCCCTAAACGTGTTAAAAAAAAAAATTATTGTGGATATTAAAGTAGCAATTACACTGTAAGCATATTTATATGCTCTTTTTATCTGGTTTATTTTTTTCATAATGTATAATCTGAATCCAGCATTAATTTCTCACATCTTCACAAGTATCTCCAATAGAATTTTTATGTCCCTGCTTGTGTTAAATAAAAGTGAAATATTAGGGAAGGTATAGATTTAAAGGAAACTGTGCAACTCTTTTTTTTTTTTTTTTTTTTACACATTGTTCTCAGCCATTTAATTTATATTGAAAGATGCTGCTGTGGTTCTTGATTTAGCAGCAACCATTCTTTTGTTTACATAGAGTTAGGGTTTTATTTGTTGTTTTGCTCTGTACTGGAAACATAAATAAAGTTTTCTACATTATTTTCAGTCAAGGGTTGTGGCACAGTTTCTTTTGTGATTCATATGCTGTCTTTCTAAGATTTTGTCTCTTCCTCACCATGGGAAAAAGAGCTTTTGGTTCTTTTTGCATGAGTATTAATATAAAGGGTTAGTGTGCTGAGGAGGAGCTCGTAGGCATTACAGAAAGTTGTATGTGAGATCCAAGTATGTAGGCACCATGTGCCACTTTCTCAGGTTCACAAAAGCAGTCCTCCACCACTGAACTCCATCCTCTGAAACAAGAAAAAGTAAACAGGTGAATGGTGACTGAGTGTTGAAATAACTTCCTGAATCAAGTATTTAATACTTTAATCACAAACACTATTTTGCTTTATCCTTAAAAAAAAAACAAAAATACTTCCAAACTCCTAATCGATCTTATTTCTTATGAAATGAGCTTTCCTACAGATTCTTATGAAATGAGCTTTCCTACAGACTCTAATCCCCTACCATCAAATAGGTATTATTTACTGTACATTACAACTGCCCAAAATGTAACTTTTCTTTTGCCTTACCTCAGGAGGCTCAATGAAGGCTAACCAATCTGACGCATGTGTAGGCAACAGTCCCATTGACTGGCACTTGTAAACAGCCAATGCCAGACCCATGAGGTTCCCAATGAGATACACCAAACCCTGAAGAAACTTCTGGCTTGAACTTTCTAGCATCTTGAAGGCTGTTGGGGTAACAAAATATCAAAACCAAAAAAACTTTTTCAATATGAATCAGGCCATATATTAAAATAATAGAAATAATATAGACAGACCATAGTTAAGACAGTTCATTTAAGGTGAACAGAAAAACATGATAAGCATTTTCCCTGCTCCATGCCACCACCACTACCAGCACTACCCTGCACACCCTCCCCCTGCCAACTAACCAAAAGCTCCGCTGAAGACTTCCAATATGAATTTTACCTTAGAATTTGCCTTTAGCTTTTAAAACTTAGGAAGAAGTTATTATTTCAAGAATACTTACTGGCTGAAATGGCCATAAGGGCCTGAATGGGTCGCCAAGCCATCATACACACCATCATAGTGGGGAAGATGGAGATAGTATTGCCAGCCATGTACATGATGAAGAGGTTCATGGGAATCTGTTTGAGGGGACCCAAGGCGATGTCCCAGCAGCGCTAAAACAAACACAGTTTTAACCTCTGGTCTGTGTTCTCAGTCCCACATTTATCATGAACTGATATTAAAATCCAATGAACACAATTCCCAATTCTGTGCTTCTTACGGGGTTGACCCCACAGTTCCACCACATCTGCCTTTCTCCATATTGCCAGAGGAAGCATGTTCTTCTAAAGATAAGGCATTACCTTTTGTTTTGTTTTTCTCTATGGGTTTTCCAAATGTCATTTTCCCCATTATTTTGGGGAAAGAAAACCCTTCCCTACTTTTGTACTTCTCCATCTATCATTGTCCCATCTACAATGGAAGGAATAGATAAATCCACATAGTGGGAGATTAGTCCACCTTAATAACTAATAGAAGAAACAAATCAAGATATAGAAAATTTGAATGACATTAACAAACAACTAACAAAGAACATGGCACCCAACAGTTGCAGAATTTGCATTCTTTTCAAACACAGGACATTTTAAAAAACTGACCATTTGCTGAACCATGGAAAAAGTATTAGTAACTCTCAATTCAAATCATACAAAGCATGTTCTTTGATGATGATGCTATTAAACTAGAAATTAGTAACAAACTAGAAAATCCCAAACAGAAGATACACAGATAGATATCCAACAGACACATGAAAAGATGCTCTACATTGCTAATCATCAGGGAAATGCAAATAAAACCACAATGAGATGTCACCTCACACCAGTCAGAATGGCTATGATCAGAAAGATAAATAACAAGTGTGGCAAGGATGTGCAGAAAAGGGAACACCCCCCAACACACACACACACACACACTCACTATTGGTGGGAATGAAAAATGGTGCAGCCACTGTGGGAGTATGGAGTTTCTCAAACTAAAAATAGGAATACCATACAACTCAGTAATTCCACCTCTGGGAATTTACCCAAAGAAAACAAAATCACTAATCCAAAAAGAACATACATGCACATGTATGTTTTTGCAGCATTATTTACAATAGCGAAGATAATAAAAGTAACTTGAATATCCATCAATAGAGGAATGAATAAAGATGTGGTACATATACACACTGGAATATCAGCCATAAAAAAGAATGAAATCTTGCCATTTGCCTGGACCTACAGGGTATTATACTAAGTGAGTAAGAAAGACAAATACCATCTGATTTCACTTACATGTAGAATCTAAAAAAAAACAAATAGACTCATAAACACAAAGTACATGTACAGACTGGTGGTTACCACAGGGGAGTGGGTAGGATGATGGTTGAAATAGATGAAGGGGATACAGAGATACAAACTTCTAATTATATAACAAGATTAGTCATCCAGATTAAAGTACAGCATAGGGGTTATACTCAATAATCTTATAACATCTTTGTATGTTGACAGCTGGTTAACTACAGTTATAGTGGTAAACATTTAGTAATGTATGCAATTGTTGAAGCACTATGTTGTACACCTGAAACTAAAATATTGTACATCAACTACATTTCAGTTAAAAAAAAATGTATTTAAATTTTCTCTCTGAAAGGGGGATGCTTAAACACAGTATGAGACATTCAAAGAACAGAATACTATATAGTGACTAATAATGATGCAATATACATAGATTTTTTGAAAATCACTCAAAATGTTAATAGTAAAAAATAAACCCATTACTAAAAAAAAATCCCCTATGTGTCAGAATTAACAAATGTACTCTAACCCATGAATCAAAGAAATTACAGTGGGAAACAGAAATATTGTTAAATGATAACAAAAAATATCACATATTTAAACTTATGGGATACAGGTAGAGCTTTGAGAAATTTATAACCTTAAAATTAGATGACTATACCCTCCTACACTGCTGGTGGGAATGTAGGCTAGTTCAACCATTGTGGAAAGCAATATGGAGGTTCCTCAAAAAACTAAAAATAGAAATACCATTTGACCTGGGAATCCCACTCCTTGGAATTTATCCAAAGAATACAACTTCTGAGTCAAAAAGACATATGCACCCCTATGTTTATTGCAGCACTACTTACAATAGCCAAGATATGGAAGCAACCTAAGTGTCCATCAGCAGATGAATGGATAAAGAAGATGTGGTACATATACACAATGGAATAGTATTCAGCCATAAGAAAGAATCAAATCCTACCATTTGCAACAACATGGATGGAGCTGGAGTTACACTCAGTGAAATAAGCCAGGCCGAGAAAGACAAGTGCCAAATGATTTCCCTCATTTGTGGAGTATAACAACAAAGCAAAACTGAAGGAACAAAATAGTAGCAGACTCCCAGACTCCAAGAAGGGACTAGCGGTTACCAAAGGGGAGGGGTGTGGGAGGGCAGGTGAGGAGGGAGGGAGAAGGGGATTAAGAGGTATAATGTTTAGTACACATGGTGTGGGGGGTCATGGGAAAACAGTGTAGCACAGAGAAGGCAAACAGTGTATTTGTGGCATCTTACTACACTGATGGACGGTGACTGCATTGGTGTATGGGTGGGGACTTAATAATATGGGTAAATGTAATAACCACATTGTGTTTTCATGTGAAACCTTCATAAGAGTGTATATCAATAATACCTTAATAAAAAATTAAGACAAAAAATTGGATGACTATAACATCTGTTTTAGTTTCATTTTTTTTGTTGTTAGAAAAACAAACTCAAGGAAATGAAAAGGAAGGAAATAAAAATGCTGGCAGAAAATGAAATTTTCTTTGAACCAACAAAGCCAAAGGTGTTATTTTGAAAAGATTAATAAAATCAAAACTGCTAAGTCTGATAAAGATAAAAGGGAAGATGATAAATATTCAACATCGGGAATGAAAAAGGGCTACTTCTATTGATCTTACAGATATTACAGTGATCACATTACAAGTTTTGGGAAATAAATTCCTAGAAAAAATGGCCTAAGAAATTGGAAATTTAAATAGTCTCATAACTGTTTAAGAAACAATCTATAATGACGCCCAGACGATTTCCCTTAGCAAATTCTAGACACTTAAAAAAAAAGTCAATCTTAGACAAACTTTCAGACAATAAAAACATTCTACAACTCATTATATGAGGTCTCATAAATTCCAAAACCTGACAAGGACATCATTTTAAGAAAGATTATAGACCAGTATCATTTATAAACCTAAATACAAAAATCCTAAACAAAATATTAACAAAGCAAATCTAGCTACATTAATAATACACCACTATCCATTTGGGCTTATTCACATTAAAAATAAATAGCTGTATTTGTAAACAGTTTCCTAATGTGTCATTTACATAGACCATTTATCTGGCCATTTAAATATCATATCATCTACACAGTGAATTGTTCTAAAAGAAGTATTTTATAATAATCTATGTTTAGCAGCAGGCCATTTAAAAAATACTATCATGTATTATTCATATTAGACTTTGATGTACCAAGATGAAAATGGTTGGGTGATATATGTCAAAAAGCACTGATAACAGCTCTGTCATTTTCAAGTTGTGAAAATCACTGCATTTCAAGAAACAAAAATCATTTTGTACTGAACAATATTAAGGGTGAGGGGAAAGGAAGTGGCAGGTACAGTTCTAGGTACTTGGAAGACAAAATCCTGTTACGGAGTTTATAAGAGTGAAAAGACATAATAAAGTAATTTAAAGCTGTATCACTGAATGATATGGAGAAACAAAGTAAGAGAACAGTTAAGGGAGTGCCGTGAGGGTGGGCTTCACTAAGAAGGTAACATTTGAGAGACCTACAAAGATGAGAGGGCAAGTCGTAAAGGTATCTGGGAGAAGAGTATTCCAGGAAGAGGGAAGAACAAGTAGAAAAAGCCCAAGGTGGAAGCTTGCCTGTAGTATTAAAGTGGCAGCAAGGAGGTCATTCTGACTAGACTGGAATGAACACAGGGGTAAGTGGTAGGCGATGAACTGGCTTATTACAGATGACAGATGAAGGTAAAAAGAAGTAGTAAGTAATAAGATTCTGAATCTATTTTGAAGGTAAAGCCAACAATATCCTGACTACTTGTGTGGTGTAAGGTAACTAGAGTAGAAAAGGATGACTTAAATTGGCCACCAATAGATAATTTTCAACATATTTTCTTTCACCTTATGTTGGACCATCTTTTATTTCCCCATTAAGCATTTTTGGAGCTAATATGTCAATTATTGTAAATAACACTATTCTCAAGCAGTTTGGCTACCCAATATTCGTAAAAAGGGCTATTTACAGTAAGATACTCATAGGCTGCCTGGGCGAGGAAGGTGATACGTAGATAGGCCTGGCCCAAGGACTACGGTGACATCTATACCTCTGTACCTTCTCCACCAGGATCCGGTCTGTCTCTTGCACGCTGGTATCAGGCACTTGCTTGTCCAAGTAACCGACTGGATACAGAGAGTCTCCCTGGCCGCCGCCCCGGTCACTTCGGCCCCTGAAGAACCAAAACACGAAACTAAGGCTGCAGCCTCTCGCACTTCATCTCCCACAGTTCTTGTTCTACTAATCACAGGAATACAGAACCTTAGATGAATCTACCCAGATCAGAGCAAGGCCTCTGAGTTCGTCAGTCCTTTGCCTACTGCGAGGACTGAAATAAGCATCCTCTGGCCATAGAAATTTCCACAGCCGAGAAGCCACTAGCTCCCTAGCAGTCGTCTTTGTGCCACCCATCCTTCCAGAGAGGTGTACCTGTGGGCTAAGGTCCCATTCCTCTGGGGCAGTTCCGGGGTGAAGGCTCTGATACCGAGCTTCTCCCTGGCTCCTCACCTGCTGCCACCTCCAGGCCCGCTCAGCTCAACGGCCCACTTGAAGCGCCGGCCTCGGTTGGCCACCAGGCTACCCTGGGCCGTCATGGCAACAGCCGGCTACCAAAGAGGCGATGCTCCTTATTCTGTAAAGTGTGGCGGAGGATCAGGCCCCAACACCCACGATTTTTCTCGTCTCACTCTGCAAGCCCACTTCCGGCGCGTGGGTACAAACGTCACTTCGCCCGGAAGTTGACAGGTGGTGTATTGGAGAGAGTACTTGGAGAGAAGTAGTGGGCTACCTAAAGTGTCATCCACGCACTTCCTCCTTTCTGGAGGCCTGTTGATTGTTCCTTGACTCCTGAGGTGCGCTTTACGGGACAGAGGGAAGGTACATACTAACTCGTTAGTAAGTGAAACCAAGAAAAGCTTCCTGAGCTCTTACGCGCTCCTGGGAACACAAGATTCAGGTCTCCGTTTAAATCCTGGCTTCATCATGGATTGGGTGACATTGAGCGAGTTTTTTAGTAGCTTCCGAGTACTGCCTACCTACCCTGTTTCAGGAGCTTTGTGTATTATGTCTTAATCTCACGGTAACCGTGCGAGATAGATTCCTGTTCTACACGAAAGCTAGGAGGAAGGGTGGGTGTGAGAAGGCTCCCAGGGCTCGCGATTCAGATGGCCTCGTATTGAATCTCGTTACTTAACTGGGTGACCTCGGGCAGATTAAATCTGTGTTTCACTTCTTCATTTGTAAAAGTTGGGTCGTCTACCTTCGTTGGAGGCTTGTGAAGTTAAATGGAAGAGTGCCCACTGCATAAGCGTGTTGTTTTTTTAATGTCATTAAATCTGCATTATTCGTGGTGGTTGAGTTTTGTATTCAGTGATATACATACATAATAATTTAATCTGTTTTAAGCGGTTTCCTGTCGCCTCCCCCTTACGAAGTGTTGCTGTAAACATTCTTTAATGACTTTTCTTATTTTCCTTAATCAAAATTCCCAGAAGTGCAATTGCTGAATCAGAGTATGTACGTTTTTAAGGAATTTTCATTTTAAATGTCTTACGGAAAAATTGCACTCATTTACATTCAACAGCTTTATAAATTTTTTTATTGCCAGTTTAAAGATAATACTGTATTATTTTTCTTTTTTAATATTTTTAATGCTTACCAGTTCTTCCCACCCCCACCTTAAATTATTTAACACATTGGGGCTAAAATAAAGTGGGGGAAAAAAAAGACTGTCAAGAAAACCACATCTTTTCTTCCTACTTTAACACTGGCCTCCAAATGTTATTAAAAGAATCATTACCTTGGGGAGAATTACTGATGGAGAATGCAAAAAGACGGTCTGGTTTCTTGGCTAATGGGAATGTCAGTGGACTTAATTGTATATTATGTTGCATTTTAGTTCTGATAGTGCAGTACTTTAATGCCTTATACCTGAAAAACTGAGCTTGAGTTTTTAAAAAAATGTAAATAGCCCCTCTGGTTCCAGAAGGAAAACTAGTCTAGTTTGTTTAGTACATCTGTTTCTTATCAATTCATGAAATCAGAGCACATGCACAAAACAGGATCATAGTCACCAAGAGTTGTTAAAACTATAAACTACTAGGCATTGAAAATACCACATATAAGATATAATTCCATACTGAAAAATGTAGCAATGTCAAGAAAATTGGACAATTTAAAAAATCTTACTTGTTAAAGGCAATTCTCATAAGTTGCACTTAAAATCATCCATTTTAACAGCTCCCAAAAAAGTTGAATTTATTATTTTACATTAACATTATGGTATTTAAAGAGAATAATCAAGTCATCTCATGGACTGGAAGGTAACTTATTAATTCCTTTTCATTTCCAAACCTCATCAAGCAGTCACTACATTTATGGAGGTAAGGTCAGCCAAATGCTTGAAATCTACATGAATTTTAAGATCTTCAGTCCGTCCTGTTGAATATTCACAGTATTGACATAAGCCAATCCCTTCAGATAAATGCAAATTTAAATCTTTGCAATATTCTAGCCATACTTGAAAAGCCTTTGCCACAGTCATCACAAACAGGAAAAATTTTAGTATGTTCAGTAGCAACATGCATGTTAACATTTGTATGAAGTCTACTCCTGAAACCACATACTTGACATACAAAGAAGTTCTTATATTTGACAAAGGTAATTTTTAAGAGGCTGTACTGTCCATGTTCTCCATTGTTATACTTATCACTTAATTCTGTTTGTTTACATGGATGTTCATTTACCACATGGCTATGCAAGTCTTCTAGATAACTTGTTTCATGTTCACAGAACTGACACAAGTACTGTTCACCACAGCTGTGCTCCTAGAAATGTAGGTAGAGTTCACTGCTTGAGGAGAACTTATATCACACATTTCACACCATTAAAGGTGATCACGAAAATGAGTGTCTGTAATGTGCTGGCTGAAGTTCTTAAAAATTATTGTCTCATAATCTCAGTATTTAAAAATGTAGGGATCCTCTTCATGCAGTTTGGTGTGTTTGATCAGAAGCATATTGGTAGAGAAACTTTTCTTACATACTTGATGATGCCAGGGTTCTTGTCACGGAGTTGAAGAATGAACTTCACAAACACTCAAAGTAGGAGAGCAAGTGAGAGGCTTAGAGAGAAAGTAAGAGAACAGCTCCTGGCTCACACCAGGAGGGGACAAGACAATCAGGGGTAGTGCATTGTCTAGGGGATTTATAGGCAGTTGAGAGACAAAGGGCTAGGGATGCAGACCTGCTAAATGGTCCCCAAATGATTATCTTTGAAGAGACACTATGTTTCTTAACAGTTTTCCAGATTATTTTGCAGAGTTAACACAAGAAATTTACTGCTTTGATTCTTTCCCAGAATAACAGCTTCTTGGTTTGGGAGCATATCAGTCAAGACTGCCTGTCCTGCTCCCAAGGTGGGATGAGTTATTGTCTGTTAATGTTAAGAAACCTATTTTTTTACTTCTTGGGTTTTAAAATGCAATCTTATCTTTAAGGTGGAGTTTTTCCTGTTTTTTACTATGTTGTTTGTGACTGGCTTGCTTGCCAACTGGGCTTGCTTGCCATATTAATTGCCCAGGTTATAAATTACTTGATTAGGGGCTAGAGGAGGAAAAAAACACCTCCAGGTAAAGTTAAAGAAAATAAGCTGGGCCTTTTAGCAGGCTAATGTAAATTTTATAATAGCATGATTTAATTGACACAATGAAGACATGGGCTATACTGACCTCATTTTCTTGTCTGGGGATATTCAGACATTCCAGGCCAAGTTATTCCTGGCTTTTTAGTTTAAACCTCACTGAAGAATGCTTATATTCCTAGTTTGATATTTTACTTTAGGGAATTAACGTGACTCTGGCTTTGCTTAATTGTTTAAAATGGAGTTTTGATAGGGGTCTTTTTCTGGAGGCCCTCACCCTACTCTGTCTAAACCCACAGTCCCTGTCTCATTGACACACATTTGAATCATTACGCTTATGCTTCAGGATCGTATGCTGCTTTAGATCAGAAAAATATGTGCTGTTGAACTCACAGAGCTCACATTTATAGAGGCCACTGCTATTAGCTCTCAGTAAAGGTTATTTCTGCTGGGCAGTCCCATTCACAGTTTGGTTCTTGTCAAGACTTTAGCAAGGTTTAGCTGGTGAATCTTCATCAGTTTGGTCTTGAAGACTTTCAGAAGAATTGGTTTCTGTCTCTATGTCATAATCTTCAGAAATAGCATGCACTTCTGAAGCAACTGGAACATCTTGAGCAGTGTGAACTTCTATAAGACTCCCCTGAGTTTGCTGGTTGACTGATTCATATTGTATTATTTTTTTTTTTAATTGAAGGGTAGTTGACAACAGTATTACATTACAACACAGTGATTCAACATTTATATACATGATAATTCTAGGTACCAGCTATCACCATACCAAGTTGTTACAATATTTTGACTATATTCCTTATGCTATACATTACATCCCGGTTACTTATTTATTTTACAATTGGAAGTGTGTTTGTATATATATATATATATATATATATATATATATATATATATATATATATATATATATATATATATTTTGTGAGGGCATCTCTCATATTTATTGATCATATAGTTGTTACCAACAATAAATTTCTGTATAGGGGGGTCAATACTCAATGCACAATCATTAATCCACCCCACGCCTAATTTTCGTCAGTCTCCAATCTTCTGATGCATAACGAACAAATTCTTCATATTGTATTATTTTTTAATTTGCATTTTTCTGACTAGTTGTTTGATAATGGTCTAGGGAGGTGGGGGGAGTTCTCTGAGAATGTAGTTGGGAGGTAAGCCTGAAAAGGGCCAATTAAAGGGTTTGAATTCTGAAGGTAATGGTGATCTAGAGATTCTAAAGATTTCCACTCCCACTTTGTTTTCTCATTTAAAAAATCATTTATGTTCAGAGAAGACAAGTAATGACTCTGGCATCTTACTACACTGATGGACAGTGACTTCAATGGAGTATGGGGGGTCTTGATAATATGGGCGAATGTAGAAACCACAAAGTTTTTCATGTGAAACCTTCATGAGAGTGTATATCAATGATATCTTAATAAAAAAATCGTTTGTGTTCATTGTGGACTGTTTGAATAAGGCAGTAAATGAAAAATGATTTTCCCCTTCCAGTCCATTCTAAAATGTTAATCTGATCATAGGAAGATCCAGTTTGTTAATTGCTTTCCTGCTTCTTTCTACTTTTCAGTCTTTGTTATGGGTGTTTCTGATGAGCCTTTGTCATCTCAAGTTCACAAGGGCTTTGGCCCTACTGAGCATTTTTCTTCGTCCCATTATATTCTGCATAATAGCACTTATCATATTATATTGTGTTCGTTGACATGCCTTGGCACTTATTTCTACACATACACCCCAGCTACACCCTACCCTAAATTCCTTGAAGGTAGAATCTGTATGTTAATTATCTTTGATTCTACAGCCTATTGCCTTGCACATAAAGTATTAGATAAAGCTTAGTGAATGTGAGTAAATTTAATTGAAAGTAAATAAAATACAAAACTGAATAAACTATAATTATATTTATGTAAAATAAAATGTCAAAACTATAAGGGAATACATTTTAAAAGTTTTATATTTTATCTAGGTAATGGCTTTCATGCAATTTTGTCTGATTTTAAGGTATTCTTATGCTTTTCTTTAATTGAAGTATTGTTGATGTACAATTTTTTATTGATTTCAAATATGCTGCTTTAATAAATTTTAAAGGAACACTTTTGAAAACATTGCCATTCCAATCATATAGTCCTTCCCTGTTAAGGTACCCCACCACCACCACCACTCACTATAAAAATTTTAAAACTGTAACCTGAATCAAATTTGCTTTGGCCTCAATAGGTTGCTCCAGGTCCTGTTTATTCCTTTATCCTAGGAATCCTAATAGTGTTGCCAAAATGTGTCCCAAAGAATATGAAGATATTGGAACTAAGGTGAGGGAGGGTTCCAAGATCAATAAATTTGAGAAATACTACAGACTATATTCTGCAGATACACCCCAGAGATTCTCAGTGCTATTAATACAACATATTAAAAGTATGAGAAATGATTGAGTAAAGAATGTCCTTTAATTTTTTCAGTCCACTCAAATGAGAAACGCTTTTTCTTACCATACCTATTACTTCCAGTGGAGTCAGTGTTCCATAGAATGCAGTGGAGCATGTTGCTATATGCAGCCTAGAATACTTAGGGAGAAAGATGAAAGTATTCGCTATAAAGGTCTGCTTATTGTTTTTTTTAACATTATTAGAATATCATTAGAAATAATAAATCATTTATAGGAATGGAGTTTCAAGTTGAAATTTAACTTTTGAGGATTTGTATTTTTGTACAAATTATGTTTTGTATGAAAAATAAATGAAAGTCTATATTCTAATCCAGACTCCAAATGAACTACCTCAGTTATTTTGAGTCAGGAACTCCCTTGGCTCTAATTTCTTCATCTATAAAGTAAGTGACTTATACTAGATGACTTCTAAGGGTACTTTCTAGTTTTAAAATGTATTTTTTAAAAACATTTTGCATATTATTGTTTCACATATATTCACAGAAAAAAATGATAAACACAAAAGAGTAATGGTATTTAAGATAATTTTTAAAAAATGTTTTCCCATAGTTTTCCTAGTTCTCTGTATTGTGCAGGTACCACTTTTGAATTTAGAAAAAATAGTAACTATAACATGACTTTAGACATTGAAGCATAATGGTTCTCTGTCCTAGATTCACAGGAGAAAAACCTTTTGGGAGCTCTTAAAAAAAACAAACTGTTGCCTGGCCCCCATTTCCAGAGATTCTATGCTTAGGGTGGAGCATGGGCACAGGATTTGTTACGGTTCTCCAGCTGATTGTATTCTGTAGAACAGACTGAGAAACACTGACTTAGAGAATTTTGCTACCCTAAAACAACAGGGCTTGAAATTACACAAAGTAATTTAAACAATCAGTAGTTTTTGAGAGCCTCCTTGCATGGCTCCCACTGGGTTAAACTTGAATTAGAAAATGATAGGAATACTGAAATTGTACAAATAAATGTTAAACTTCCCTTACTTTGTGCGATTGAGCAAATATGATTTTAATTAAAGAAACTATAAGAAGGCTAACCATGGTTCCATAGGTCATAGGAGTTCCTTTGTCTGACGTTTATAATGTGTGCCACCTACACAGTTTTTCTACTCATTTTTTTAATCTCACCCTTTACCTCTTTTTAGAGGTCTAAGGAGCTATTATTAATACTTCATGCCATTTTTTTTTGAACACTTGCTTCTGGATTGAAATTTGAACAGGAAATTTTTTATTCAAACAACCAGATTTGCAAGAATGGATTCCTCTAAGGGAAAAAAAAACTTTTATAGATGTCTTCAATTTTTGGTCCATGCCATTTAACAATGTCTCTAAAATAATTCTGTTTAGCTGTCCTCTCTGGCCCAACCCGTTCCTCCAGTGCACTCTACAAGATCCTAAGACTTTTGGCAGCTTCAGTAAAATAAGCTTCCATTGTAAATCCCAGTTACTTGTGGTGTTTAACTCTGGTATCATTACTGCCTTCTGAAAAGGACCCCTTTACACTGTTATTCAAGATGCATTTATTCTGTATCAGTAATGGGATCTTAACAAGTTGAAACTTTTTCTCTCCATTTTGACTGCATTTCCAAACCCCTTTAGTGAAAAAAAAATTTTGGTGGCGGGGAGTAAAATCTTCCTTTGCTAGTTATTGTTGGGTTTCTGCATCATTTCTGGATGGATTATAATATTTTTCAATTTCTGATTCATGGCTCTGCAGAGTCATGAAATGCCCCTGTCAGGCATGACATGAACTAGTATGTTGCTGGGAGAAGAGGTTAGTTAGAAATAGTATTCTTCCTTAGCAATTACCTTTTTTTTTTCATTTCAGGGTGACTGTTCAATTCACATTTTAACAAGTTCCTATTATAGCACTTCCCTCCAGCACTTGCTTAGGAAACTGGGAGGACTGCCATTCCCACAGATCCCATTAAAGGATAAGAATGACAACTACGGCATGAGTCATGATACATTACTGATGACCTAACATGTTTCTTCAAGCTTGGTTACTCTAGATTCATCCTGGAGATTAATTTCAGCTATCTTGGAAGTGGGTTAAACTGTCTCTACATCAACTATCTGCATGATGAATCCAGGTCCTTTGTGGCATTTTTTTCCTATTTGCTAGTTTTAAAAAGCCCCTATTGGTTCAGATATAAAGCATTGTTTTGTAGCCTGACTTTTTTGGAGGAAGGATTGTTATGGACTGAATCCATATGTTGAATCCCTAACCCCCAAAGTGATGATGTTTGGAGATGGGGCCTTTCGGGGTAATTAAAGTTAGATGAGTTCACGCGTGTGGGGCCCATATATGGGATTAGCGTCTTTATAAGAAGAGACACTAAGGAGCTCACTTTCTTACTCCACCACGTGAAGACAGTGAGAAGGTGCCTGTCTACAGGTTGGGGAGAGCTCTCACCAGAAACTGAACCAGTTAGCACCCCAATTTTGGACTTTCAGCCTCCAGAACTGTGAGAAAATAAGTTTCTGTTGTTTAAACCAACCAGTATGTGGTATTTGGTTATGGCAGCCTAAGCAGACAAATACAAGGATATAGGGGGATTCAGAAGAATCAAAGGAGAACCTTTTGGTACTTGAAAACAAAGCCATCGCTTAACACATATACATAAATGTAGGGTTTTTTAATTTGTAGGAGCTTATTATGTAAATGAAAATATGCTACACACTGTCTACTGACTTGTTTTTTCACTTCTTAAATCTATCTTGGATGTCTTCCAGTCTGTCACCCAGATTTACCTAATTCTTCTTAAGGGATAGAATATGCTTGGCAATGTCTGATTTAGTTAACCAGTCCCCAGCTGATAGGCATGAGGTTATTCCCATTTGTCCCTATTACAAAAAATGGTATTGTAAATGTCCCTGGGTACCTTGTCAACACAGTTCTATGGGAGAGTCATACCACTGGGGTTGCTTACCACAGAGGTTTACAAAGTTAAAATGTCGATAGAATTTAAATAGGTCCTCCAAAATGTGCTAACTTAAACTTTTAAGGGTTTGTGCAAAAAATTACTTCTATAGTCTGGTAGTGAGTGAATAGGGTACCCCCAAAATTCACATCAACCCAGAACTTCAGAATATGGTTTTATTTGGAAATAGGGTCTTTGCAGATGCCATTAGTTAAGATGTGGTCATACTGGATTACGGTGGGTCCTAAATCTGATGACATGTCTTTGTAAGAAGAGGACACACATGGAAGAAGTCCCTGTGACAATGGAGGCAGATGAGTGGTACAGCTGCAAGCCAATTGCCAGAGCCACTAGGAACTCAGAAGAGACAAGGAAGGATTCTTTACAAGAGGCTGCAGAGAGAACATGGCCTTGCCAACACTGATTTTTGTCTTCTAGCTTCCAGAGCTGAGAGAGACTATACTTCTGTTGTTTTAAGCCACCCAGTTTCTGGTATTTCTTTACAGCATCCCTAGGAAAATACAAAAGTTTTTTTCTAGAAGAGGTTCCATTTAAATGAATTAAGCTAACCAGGGTTGGCCTAAGTGGGAAATAATAACAAGTAATAAATAAAATAATATTGCCAGAGCTGCTGAATCAAATGCTAAGCTTTCAAAAATTTGGGGCACAAAATATTTAATTTCCTAATTGCTTATGGTTGGTTCTTTTACTAAGGTGACTTGAAAAGATATCTTTAATTATGAAAGAAGGACATTTACTGTATAAAATGGGAAATACAAATAAGTCAAAAAGAAGAAACAAGTCCTACCATGCAAAAAACAAAATAGTAATTTCCCCTTTCATTTAGACTTATTTAACATACTATTTTATAACATGCTTTCCATGAAAAGCCGTACTTTTATTTTTTAAAAAGACAAAAGAGTGTGGCTAAATTTTTATTTCAGTTTTTTTTTCTAATTACTCTGGCAGATGTTCAGGCTCTGTTGCTTTCATCCAGCCCTGCCCAAGATCACGAGGCCCCCAGCTGAGTTCCACACCCCGCACCCAGCCTGCAGCTGGAGCCATACTCCATTCCCCAGGACCTGGACTAGTCTGCTGCTCTTTTTGGATGACAGTAACTCTTTAGAATATTTATGCACTCTCCTTTAAAGGATACAGAGTTCAGGTAAATTTGGGGCAGCACTGCATATATGGTTTTGCCTTTGTGTCCAGCTCCAGGAAATGAACTTCAGTCTTGGTAACCTTCCTGTGCCTCCATCTCTTGAGGCTGGGAACCTGCTTTATTCTTTCAAGTCTTCTTCCCAAGGACATTATCATGCCCCTGATGATTGTTGTCTTGCCTTTTCCATTTCCTGCCTGCCTGTTTCATTTCCACCCTGCCCTTGAACTCCTCTCCACTATGCCTGTTTGTTATGAGGCCCCATACTGAACCCACTAAAGCTGCATGATTGGACTTGTTTTGCATGTGGTCATAGCTTTCAGGTGCCCTCTACTAATAACCAGGCAATCAACACCACAGTGAGTGCTGTCTCCCAGCATTGCCCCTCCCCCTCCGGAGCTGGTCTAATTCACAACTCTGCTTCTCCAAGGCAGCAACCAAACTGTTCTCTTTATCTTTGAAAAATCAGTGCTCAGACAAAGCTAGGGGTGGGGAGTATTTTGCAGAAAGAGACAAAATCATTGTGTTAGGTACTGCTGAAGTGCTTTATGTAGGCTACCCTATTTCCCAACATCCCCTGAACTATTTCAGAAGAGTAGTAGTCTTCTCAACAGAAACCATAAAGACCAGAAGAGAATGGCATGATACATTTAATGCAATGAAACAGAAGGACCTTGAACTAAGAATACTGTATCCAGCATGATTATCATTTAAATATGAAGGAGGGATTAAACAATTCCCAGACAAACAAAAGTTGAGGGAATTTGCCTCCCACAAACCATCTCTACAGGATATTTTAAAGGGACTGCTCTAGATGGAAGCACTCCTAAGCTAAATAGATGTCACCAGAGAATATAAAATCACAGCAAAGAAAGCAGAAAAACCAAATACCAACTAAAGGCAAAAAATAAACTACTCACAAAGGCAGTCAAAGGAAACACAAAAGAGTACACAATAATACACCTAACATATAAAGAATGGAGGAGAAGGAATAAGAAGGGAGGGAGAGAAATAAAGAATCATCAGACTGTGTTTATAATAGCTTAATAACAGAGTAAAGTTAGATGATTAGATAGTAAAGAAGCCACCCTTGAACCTTTAGTAACCATGAATCTAAAGCCTGCAATGGCAATAAGTACATATCTTTCAATAATCACCCTAAATGTAAATGGACTGAATGCACCAATCAAAAGACACAGAGCAAAAGAATGGATAAAAAAGAAAGACCCATCTATATGCTGTTTACAAGAGACTCACCTCAAACCCAAAGACATATACAGACTAAAAGTCAAGGGATGGAAAAAGATATTTCATGCAAACAATAGGGATAAAAAGCAGGTGTTGCAGTACTAGTATCAGACAAAATAGACTTCAAAACAAAGAAAGTAACAAGAGATAAAGAAGGACATTACATAATGATAAAGAGGTCAGTCCAACAAGAGGATATAACCATTATAAATATATGTGCACCCAATACAGGAGCACCAACATATGTGAAACAAATACTAACAGAATTAAAGGAGGAAATAGAATGCAATGCATTCATTTGGGAGACTTCAACACACCACGCACTCCAAAGGACAGATCTACCAGAAAAAAAATAAGTAAGGACACAGAAGCACTGAACAACACACTAGAGCAGATAGACTTAACAGACATCTACAGAATGCTACACCCAAAAGCAGCAGGATACACATTCTTCTCAAGTGAACATGGAACATTTTCCAGAATTGACCACATACTAGGCCACAATAAGAGCCTCAGTAAATTCAAAAAGATTGAAATTCTACCAACCAACTTCTCAGACCACAAAGGCATAAAACTAGAATTAAATTGCCCAAAGAAAACAAAAAGGCTCACAAACACATGGAGGCTTAACAAATCCTTCTAAATAATCAATGGATCAATGACCAAATTAAAACAGATCAAGCAATATATGGAGACAAATAACAACAGCGTAAAGCCCCAACTTCTGGGGACGCAGCGAAGGCAGTTTTAGGAGGAAAGTATATAGCAATCCAGGCCTACTTAAAGAAGGAAGAACAACCCCAAATGAAAAGTCTAAAGTCACAATTATTGAAACTGGAAAAAGAAGAACAAATGAGGCCCAAAGTCAGCAGAAGGAGGGACATAATAAAGATCAGAGAAGAAATAAATAAAACTGAGAATAACAAAGCAATAGAAAAAAATCAATGAAACCAAGAGCTGGGTCTTTAAAAAAGTAAACAAAGTAGATAAGCCCAGAGACAGACTTATTAAGAGAAAAAGAGAATCAACACACATCAACAGAATCAGAAATGAGAGGAAAAATCATGACAGACCCTACAGAAATACAAAAATTTATTAGAGAATACTATGAAAATCTACATGCCAACAAGCTGGAAAACCTAGAAGAAATGGACAACTTCCTAGAAAAATACAACCTTCCAAGACTGACCAAGGAAGAAACAGAAAATCTGAACAGACCAATTACTAGCAAAGAAATTGAATTGGTAATCAAAAAACTACCCAAGAACAAAAACCCTGGGCCAGATGGAGTCACCGCTGAATTTTATCAGACATATAGAGAAGATATAATACCCATTTCCTTAAAGTTTTCCAAAAAATAGAAGAGGAGGGAATACTTTCAAACTCATTCTATGAAGCCAGCATCACTCTAATAACAAAACCAGGCAAAGACCCCACCAAAAATGAAAATTACAGACCAGTATCCCTGATGAACATACATGCAAAAATACTCAACAAAATATTAGCAAACCGAATTCAAAAATACATCAAGAGGATCATACACCATGACCAAGTGGGATTCATCCCAGGGATGCAAGGATGGTACAACATTCAAAAATCCATCAACATCATCCACCACATCAATAAAAAGAAGGACAGAAACCACATGATCATTTCCATTAACGCTGAAAAAGCATTCGAGAAAATTCAACATCCATTCATGATAAAAACTCTCAACAAAATGGATATAGAGGGCAAGTACCTCAATGTAATAAAGGCCATATATGACAAAACCACAGCCAACATCATACTTAACAGCGAGAAGCTGAAAGCTTTTCCTCTAAGATCGGGAACAAGACAGGGATGCCCACTCTACCCACTGTTATTCAACATACTACTGGAGGTCCTAGCCATGGCAATTAGACAAAACAAAGAAATACAAGGAATCCAGATTGGTAAAGAAGAAGTCAAACTGTCACTATTTGCAGATGACATGATATTGTACATAAAAAACCCTAAAGACTCCATTCCAAAACTACTACAACTAATATCTGAATTCAGCAAAGTTGCAGGCTACAAAATTAATACACAGAAATCTGTTGCCTTCCTATACACTAACGATGAACTAACAGAAAGAGAAATCAGGAAAACAATTCCATTCACAATTGCATCAAAAAGAATAAAATATCTAGGAATAAACCTAACCAAGGAAGTGAAAGACCTATACCCTGAAAATTACAATACACTCTTAAATTAAAGAGGACACTAACAAATGGAAACTCATCCCATGCTCTTGGAAAGGAAGAATTAATATTGTCAAAATGGCCATCCTGACTAAAGCAATCTATAGATTCAATGCAATGCCTATCAAAATACCACAACATTCTTCAACGAACTGGAACAAATAGTTTTAAAATTAATATGGAACCACAAAAGACCCTGAATAGCCAAAGCAATCCTGAGAAGGAAGAATAAAGCAGGGGGCATCTGGCTTCCCAACTTCAAGCTCTACTACAAAGCCACAGTAATCAAGACAGTTTGATACTGGCACAAGAACAGACCCATAGACCAGTGGAACAGAATAGAGAGTCCAGATATTAACCCAAACATATATGTTCTGTTAATATATGATAAAGGAGCCACGGACAAACAGTGGGGAAATGACAGCCTCTTCAACAGCTGGTGTTGGCAAAACTAGACAGCTACATGTAAGAGAATGAAACTGGATCACTGTCTAACCCCATACACAAAAGTAAATTTGAAATGGATCAAATACCTGAATGTAAGTCATGAAACCATAAAACTCTTAGAAAAGAACATAGGCAAAAATCTCTTGGACATAAACATGAGTGACTTCTTCATGAACATATCTCCCCAGGCAAGGGAAACAAAAGCAAAAATGAACAAGTGGGACTATATCAAGCTGAAAAGCTTCTGTACAGCAAAGGACACCAGCAATAGAATAAAAAGACATCTTACAGTATGGGAGAATACATTCATAAATGACAGATCCGATAAAGGGTTGACATCCAAAATAAATAAAGAGTTCACACACCTCAACAAACAAAAAGCAAATAATCCAATTAAGAAATGGGCAGAGGAGCTGAACAGACAGTTCTCCAAAGAAGAAATTCAGATGGCCAGCAGACACATGAAAAGATGCTCCACATTGCTTGTCATCAGAGAAATCCAAATTAAAACCACAATGAGATATCACCTCACAGCAGTAAGGATCGCCACCATCCAAAAGACAAACAACAACAAATGTTGGCGAAGTTGTGGAGAAAGAGGAACCCTCCTACACTGCTGGTGGGAATGTAAACTAGTTCAACCATTGTGGAAACCAGTATGGAGGTTCCTCAAAAAGCTCAAAACAGAAATACCATTTGACCCAGGAATTCCACTTCTAGGAATTTACCCTAAGAATGCAGCAGCCAGTTTGAAAAAGACATATGCACCCCTATGTTTATTGCAGCACTGTTTACAATAGCCAAGAAATGGAAGCAACCTAAGTGTCCATCAGTAGATGAATGGATAAAGAAGATGTGGTACATATACACAATGGAATATTATTCAGCCATAAGAAGAAAACAAATCCTACCATTTGCAACAACATGGATGGAGCTACAGGGTATTATGCTCAGTGAAATAAGCGAAGCGGATAAAGACAAGTACCAAATGATTTCTCTCTTCTGTGGAGTATAAGAACAAAGAAAAAACTGAAGGAACAAAACAGCAGCAGAATCACAGAACCCAAGAATGGATTAACAGTTACCAAAGGGAAATGGACTGGGGAGGATGGGTGGGAAGGCATGGATAAGGGGGGTGGAAAAAGAAAGGGGGCATTACGATTAGCATGTATAATTTGGGAGGGCACGGGGAGGGCTGTGCATCACAGAGAAGACAAGTAGTGACTCTATAGCATCTTACTACACTGATGGACAGAGACTGTAATAGCATTTGTGGGGGGGACTTGGTGATGGGGGGAGTCTAGTAAACATAATGGTGATGGAGGAAGTCTAGTAAACAATGTTCCTCAAAAAAAAAATAATAAAATAAAATAAAAAAGAAGAGTAGTAGTATCCTGTTATGCAGTTAAGGTAAGTGGAGTAGAGAGGGCCCAAAGGCAATGATCTTGGCTTCCCATAGAGATGCTTGCTCCAAAGGAAATGTTCTTTCCACTCTGCTGCTGCTCTCTGCCATCTTCCACTTGGTGACAGTGTGCTGTAATTGCAATACATCTACTTAGGGGAGAAGGGAAATAGCCTCTTGGAATTCAGATTTGAAAATCTATAAATAGCAAACAAACATTGTCACCTGCTTTCCAGTTATCAAGGTGTAATAGCTGCATCAGAAACAAACTTTTAACAGGAGGATCCCCTACCACTAAGCACTCCCCATTCTCCAACCCCCACCACCCCACAAAGATAACCCAAAAAACCACCCCTCTGCCACCAAGGTGGGCATCAGTACTGTGGTGGTGTTTGAAACAATCACAAATCTTGTAAACTAGGAGTGAGAGTTGCTTATTTCCACTGCTACAGGCTTATTGGGAAAGTTCCCTACTGCCTTTCCTTCCTCAGTCTGCACTGGAAGACGGGGAAGGGAGGAGCAGAAAAAGGATTAGCATCTCACTTTGCCAAAAGTCAGCTGCTCAGAATTCTCCAAAGGCTCCTTCCAGAGGCTGAGCCTGGGATGCAGTACTTTATGGAGTGGATGAGCTACGGCTGCCTTGGAGGTCTCTTCAAGCATTGTTCTCATCAGGCTGGCCTGGCATCGGTCTGAGTTGCTGAGAATGACATACAGCACAGTAAACTTCTGGTCTGAACTACTCTTTCATAACTAAGGTTTTGCCATTACTGGAGAGGAAGAAATTTCCTCTACCCCTTGAGGTTCTTCTAGCTGGTCTAAGAATCAAACTTATATGAGATAGATTAAAAGGGGAGAAAAAAGTAATTTAATTATGCAAATATGGGGAAGCCATAGATATGGGTTCCAAAGTAAGGGAGAATGAGGTCTAAATGTCATCCTGAATCAAAGAGAAGGGGGTAGGGGTCTGCGACTTCAAGGGCACAGGGAACTAATTCACAGGAATATGAAAGAATAAATGTTTGATAAACAAAATACTTGATGGGCCACACAGAAACAATGGAGCACAGAGAAAAATTTTAACAGACTTAGCCACATCCCTCCCTGTCTACAACACCTAGCTGACATTGTAATAAAGCTGTCTGTGGTGCTAGCTCTCCTGGAGTAGTTCTTCTATCTAAACTCTTTTGACACAGTTGTGTGTGTGTTTCTTTGTTGGGGAGGCCTAAGTGTCCTGAGTCTTTTGGGCCTTGATGGTTTTCAGTTCAAAATAATCTGCATGTCACAATGGCACATCCTGGGGCGGATTGCCCTTGGCCCCTGAACCATCAGCACTCCTTTCTGCCCTCCCACTGGCTGTCTTGCATCCTGGTGACAGATTAATTCTTCTAAGGTAGTGATTTAGTTCTGTCACATTCTGCTCAATGCCTATGCCTTTTTTTTTATTAAGGTATTATTGATATACACTCTTATGAAGGTTTCACATGAAAAAACAATGTGGTTACTATATTCACCCATATTATCGTGTCCCCCCCATATCCCTTTGCAGTCACTGCCCATCAATATAGTAAGATGCCACAGAATCACTATTTGCCTTCTCTGTGCTATACTGTCTTCCCCATGACCCCCCCCACCATATGTGCCAATCATGGTACCCCTCAATCCCCTTCTCCTTCCCTCCTCCACCCCTCCCCTTTGGTAACCGCTAGTCCCTTCTTGGAGTCTGTGAGTCTGTTGCTGTTTTGTTCCTTCAGTTTTGCTTCATTGTTATACTCCACAAATGAGTGAAATCATATGGTACTTGTCTTTCTCAGCCTGGCTTATTTCACTGAGCATAATATCCTCCAGCTCCATGCATGGTGTTGCAAATGGTAGGATTTGTTTCTTTCTTATGGCAATGCCTATGTCTTTAAAAAAAATTTTTAACTGCCATTTTTTTTGTATTGATTGATACAGATTGGCCCATATAATATGGTATTTATTATAAAAAAGCAGTTTGCAAAGCTATGAGTAGGAAATTATCTCATTTCTGTTCTTAAATATAGTTACATTTGCATAGTAAAATATCTGGGGAAAAAAATCTTCAAATGGAAATAGTCCTTATCCATGAGTGTAGACTTTACGGGGTTTCTCATGGTTTTTCCCTTCCCAAACTCCTTTGCTCGGTCAGTCTAAATCTTCACAACTTGTCGGGTGACTGTATTTTTTCAGTCTTTGTTCCTGCTGTGCTCCAGAGGCCTCGCTTTTATACTCAAATTGGGATTGTTATAGTAGGTGGAGAGCCAGACAAGAGCAGGAAGGGCACTGGGGACTTTGGCTGGTGTTTACATTCAGCTAAGATGCCTGTTAATATTCTAAACATTCCCGGTAAACTCTTCTAATGGGATGCAGGGAGGGATGGTATAGATAACAGACCTGCCAAGAATGACTGGTTTCAACATGGAGGAGAAGCTGACCCTGCCTTTGCTTCAAAATACGTTATACACTCGTTAGCATAGTAAAATCACACCCCTTGGTGCCAGTGCCGGTTCCCAGGCAGACCACCTGAAGACAAAGCGAAGGTGTCCCTCTATTTCCCGGAAATCCCCTCCCTATTCTGAGAAAACCTCACCTATCCTGATGAACATTCCGCCTCCTGCTTAAAATCCAGCTGTAAGACCACCCAATCCAAACCCCACCATGCTGGTCACCTCTCTAGTCCTCATGCCTTCCTTGAGGGTGTACTTTGCTTTATTAAACTACTCTTTGCTTGTACCTCCTCCACCCGCTAGTGAATTGGTTCTCGACCAGAGTCAAGAACCCTCTCCAGGGTTGAGAATTTCACCTGGCGTGCAGGGAGATCTCCCTGGACTGCATTTCCCAAGATGGTCAGTGGTCCTGGAACTCAGTTTACACTTCCCCAGCTCTGTCAGAAACACTGCCTGTCAAAATCCTTTTGCTTATCAGGCCTGCCTCAAACTTACCTCTGCGATTCCTCCCATGACTCCACTCACACGTGTACATACAACTTTGCAGCAGAGTGCTTTTCACACGTGGGCATTTCTATGTATTTCTGAAGTATCAATATGAAGGTAAATTTCTTCATTTTCACCTTCAGCCACATGAGATCTACAGGCCAGAGCAGCTTATCAGTGGTGTAAACCTCAGAACCTGAGTCTGGAGGTAAATCTGCCTGCCACACTGTGTACTAAGAAGCTCTGGAAATGAGAACATCAAGATTCTTCTCTGGCCTTCAGAAAACCCGAGGCCTTGTTTTAGGTGAGATCCTTCAACGTTAATGCAACAGATTCTCTGTGTCCTGGGGCTCCGTTATCTGTCTTATCTCATCATCCAGCCTCCCTTGAGGGTAAGTACTGTGTCTTACATTCTCTTTACCCTCTTCTGGTGAGGCCTTGCACAATGCCTTACATAGTGGGTTATGAAGAAATTCCTGTTGACGATGATGGTGATGAAGAAATAGCTTGAGAGGAAGTGACTTCACCCATATGTGTTGAATTTTTATTTTCTTTAAAGTAGCATGCCTACTTACTGGAAGCCATGCCCAGGGAATATTCTGTGTGGCACACACTTAGAACCCATGGCTACTGCTCCCTTCATTCACTCACCCTGCTGAACTCCAGCAGTCGCACCTCTTAACAGGAGTGGCCCAACACATAGGCACGTGCCTGCTTGTGCTTGGTATATAATCTGAGAAGGTTCTCAAAGGCAATGCTTATGCAACACAATTCCTAAAAATACTTCTCCCACCAACCTAAAGTAGTGTCCCAAATTTTCACCATTATTTTTTCACATTAAGTTCTCCCTGTTACTAGGAGGACAAAATACATTGTTATTATCACCTAATGACATTTTAGCTCTGATTAGTTTATCTGCTAGGTCTCCCATGGCTCTGAAATCCCACAGCATTTAGGATATACCTTTTATCATGGCACTCCCCTCAAGTGTATTGGAATGATCTCTTTCCCCATTTGTCTAAGCCATTGTGAGCTCCTCCATGCTATCTCCATCACGAGGTGAAATGTCAGCCTGGTACATAATGCACCCTAAAAAATATTGTTGAACCAAACTTAAGCAACCTGTTTCTTAGGCAAGCCCTGGAGAGCTGAAAGGAGTGCTTAAGTCAGTCAAGTGACAGTCTTGTAGTGAGGAAACTGTCCGTCAAATGCACTACTTGATTGGCTTTTGTGGAGGTGAGGGGCCCATGAAAGGTAAATTTGCCCTGCCACAAGATTAACCTTAACGAGTGGCTTACCTTTGAACACGGGTAGGCTCTGCCTCCACTAAGATGAAAAAGAGAATTACCCTCAGTAATTAAAAGCACATCAGGAACAGACTCAACCTAACCTCATACTCTAGTGTTCCCTATCCCAAAGAGACTGAGCCTACTTTCTGGGGACAGGGTCTGCATCATACACAATTTTTGTGTTCTTAAGAGTGTAACAGAGTCTGGCAGGTATTAGGTAATAAAAGATAATAGCTAGCAATTAAGTAGTGCTCACCATGTGCCAGATACATTCCTCAAAGCATTTTATATCTGTTAGTTCATTTAATCCTCACAGTTAGGAGGCAGACACTATCATCATCACCATTTTACAGATGGGAAAACCCAAGCACACAGATTATATAACTTGCTCAAGGTCACATAGCTTCAAGCCATCCTAAGTATTTTACTTTAGTGCATATAAATGGAAGTGAATGAATAAATCTCTCCCTGCACCATTTTTTACAGCAGAATTTTGCACCTCTTTGTACAACACTTAAGGTGCGCTTTCCCCTACTAGACTAGCTCAGGGACTTTCTTTGACCCCTATCCACCATCAGTTCCCACAGCACTATCTGGCGGCACTGCAGCAAGACTACCGTGCGCACATGCGGTCACCAGAGGGCACTGTGGCCACACGTCCTCCTCCCCTTCCTCCGCCACCCGAGAGGGGCAGAACCAGCGTTGGGCGGGGCCTGGCCCCGAGCGGAGCTTTCCCGGCGGGCCGCGCGTGCGCCGCGTTTGAATGGCCCTGTGTGGGGCTGGGCCCGCGCGCCGAGCTTCGCCGTGGGCCGCCTGGCGCAGCTGGTCAGCGCCGGGTCTGAGCTGAAGCGCCGCGGTACCATGAGGCGCCGGTAAGTGGCGGCCGCACCTATGCCAGCCCCGCGTCCGCAGCGGCCGCGCCGGGGCAGGTCTCCTCCCCGGGCCCGGCCGCGCCCTGGGCCCACCTGCAGGCCCCGCGGCGGCCTCCGCTTGGCCGGGCTGCCGGGAGCGAGGGCGGGGGGGGAGGCCTGCGTCCCCCGGCCGAGCCCCGTCTGCCCGCCACCCGCCCGCGCGGGGAGGGTCGCGGCCGGGGTGCTGGAGGACGCCGGGGGGACGCCGGGGGCCCGGGCCGGGAGAGCGCGGACGGAACCTGCTGTCAGGTATTTACCTTCCGGTGGAGCCGACATCTGCGCCCGGGAAGGGGAGGAAGGAACGCGCCCGAGAGGATCTGTTTGAGGAGAGGCTTTCCTGAGAGCCGCCTGGGCCCGGCCGTGGTATTTCCTTATTTTCTGACGGGTCCTTGATTTCCTAAGAGAGAAGCTTTTGTTCAAAATTGCAAAAACATGACATAACTGCATAATTGCTGACTGCAACTTTAAAACCCTCATTGTTTTGTTCTGAAAAGTTGTTCTGTAACAGTACCTAGGCTTTGACCACGCTCTTAAATTGGCTTAAATATGGAGATAACAAAGACTTAATTTGTTTTCTTGTGGCTTGTAAAGTTCCTTGAACACAGAGTTGTCTGTGTCAATTTCTCTTGCAGATTAAAAAAACACAAAACTGTAACAGAACGTTAGTTCTGTAAAAATCACCTGTTTAGTAACTAGCAAAAATTCTGAGAAACTAGGCCAGGTAATAGCTTAACTTGTGTGAACAATTTGTCCTGCTTTTTTGTTTAAACCTGCTTCAGACTTGAATCAGAACTTAATACATTGGGGCTTTTATTTGGCTAATAATGGCATTGTAATAGTAACAGTGGTTAATGTTTCATGCTTTTTGTATGCTAAGCACTGTTTTGAGGGCTTTGCTTTGGTACAGATACTTTTATCTCCATTGTGACGAGGAGGAAACTGAGGCACAGAGAAGTCAAGTAACTTGTACAAGGTTACACAGCTAATAAAATTAGGACCCAAGCAGGTTGCTTCTTGCTTTTAACTATGTGGCCCTCTTTAGTTTATAAAGGCTTTCATTTCATTTACTTCTCGTAGATGGGGGTACAATGTATGTTTTTGTGACACACATACATTCACACATTGAATCAAGTTCTCTGTTCTTGTTAACCATACTTAAGTTTTGTGCACTGAGTAAAAAATCTATTGGATATTTGAAGAGATGGAGTTCACAAAATTCATATTTGTGTGTGTGGTTTATAGTTTTAATTCCTTTGTGTTATTTCTTGAAAGTGTAGAGTAGATTGAAAACTATTCCTTAAAATGTAACATTATATATTAATGTTTTTCACTCTGAAAACTTAGTGAGTTACTCTGCACTTGGAGTGCTTATACTTAAGTGTCAGCTACATGACAAAAAATAAGGCCAAAAGCAAAAATCATTCCATAAGAAATCAGCAGTTTACACTTAACTACAGTAGAGCATTTGACTTTCATTGTTTATCAAGCTTTTGATTGCCTCTATGCCCAGCGCAGTGGTAGGCCCCATTGGTTATATTAAAAAACCTTGCCAGGGCAACAGATCTTACGGAGGTTAGTCAAGTTTGCATAGGAGATTAACCGTAAAAAATTGTGTGTGTATATGTATCAGTTGGGCATACAGTGAACTGAACTGAGTGGCTCAGTAATGCTTCTGCAAAGAACCAGTAATTGAAGGATGGTTGTGGGACATTGACGGTGTGTTCAGAGACTTGGACTTGAGAATGAAATGATTTCCCTAGTCTGATCTATTTGGAAAGTTCCTATTCAGAAAAATAAGATTATGTAGGTAAGACTTGAAGAATTGTTGTGTAAGACACATATGTCCAAGAAGTTAAGTTTAGGTCTGATCTATTTATATTTGAAGAGAGAGAGAGATGATTTTGGAAGTTTTAAACTTGTAAATCAGTGGTTCTGTACTGGGGACAGGGGGACATTGGCAGTGTCACCACTGGCAGAGGGGGAGGTGCTAATGGCAGCTAGTAGGTGGAAGCAAGGAATGCTAACACCCTACAATTTGAGTGCCCCATCATAAAAACTAGTTACTCCAAATGTCAGTGGTGTTGAGGTTGAGAAACCCAGTTTTAAGCTGATGGTTTATATGGCTAGCCTTTGCTTCTATGTACTGTAAATAGGTATTAATGATGAATTTTAGGAGCATGACTACAAGCTGGGGCAGAGCTGGCTCAGAGACCTGAAGGAATTTGTTGGAGACCTGGGGGAGGGGAGAGGCTATAAGGAGTTAGGATGGGGGCAATGAGAATGGATTAAAATAAAACGATTATTTAAATAACATTTTTTCTAAGTCTGAAAATAATGCATGTTCATTGTAGGGAATTTAGGAAATGTAGAGAAAGTGTGAAAAAAATTAAAACCACTTATAAAACCCCCTAAGATGAAAACCAGCTGTTAACATTTTCATTCCTTTCAAATCTTCTGCTGATAACTATTTTCCTTTTTATGAAACAAGGCTTATACGTTTTTTTCTCCCTGCTGTTTTTTTTTTTTGACCCAGGATATCATGAGTATTTCCCATTCTTTGAAAAATGTTCTTTTTAATGGTCAGTCTTTGTTTTTTTGTGTGTGTTCTTTTAAAATTGGGTATTTTGCTTTGTATTCAAGAGACATTTTGAAGGAGGAAACAAACATGATGACTGATGAATTATAGAAATAGTGGGGGTAAAAGTCTGGTATCTCCAAGGTTCACTTTTCAATTCTTAACGAGTCTTTCCCTTTCCCCTTGGAAAGGTTTTTTAAAATGTATTTTCTATTACAATATTAAATAAGGCTCAGGTTTGTTTATCATGTGTCTTTGAGAGCCTAGCCCTTTTGGACTAGTTGGGTTTTCAAATATATAGATTGCTACAGTTTATAAATGAGATGAGTTTAATTCTTTGAAGAATTATCCTTAAAAATGCCTTATAACATCATACCAGTCAATAGTACATTGCCATTTTATCAGTCATACTTGTTGATCTTGTATTAGTTAATTTCTTGCTTTCTGGAAAATGTATTCAGTAAATTTTTTTTTTAAACCCTTAACCTAATACAAATGATACTTTTCTGGATTCAGATGCTGTGTTTACCACTTTGTGCTCCAAGTATCTGCCCACTGATAGCTCATATCCTTTAATTTTGGAGAAGTTTTTTTATTTCTTGTCTCTGTTCTTGGGACATGATGAGGGTAGAGATGAGAGAACGGGTCTTCTGAAAGGGCCCCCAGTTTGCCTCCCCTATAACTATCTCTCTCCCCCTCAGTTTTACACACTCTGTGAAACTCACCCAGAAACCTACCACCTGTGTATGTATGGATTATGAATGCCCGTTTTAGCATCTCTATTCACTAGTATAATCTGAGAACAGACAGCTTGATGTTATATGAAAAAGGCATTAAGAGTGGAAGTCACAGTTCTAAGCCTGGCTCTCTTTTTAGTGAGTGTGTGTTCTTCAGAAAATCCCTTAATTTCATCTGTAAACTGAAATTATCTCCAAGGTCCTTTCCAATGCTAAGAGTCTGTGCATCTGTGAGTTATTTGCTTTACAAGAGTAATTACCTTTGGGGAGATTGTTAGTCTCTCACATCTTAGTGTGAATTAATCATAGATGATTTCATTCAAAGACATTTGTAAAAGTCACTCCCATATAATAGGATTTGGGGGCAAATTTTAGAATGGAATTTAAATGCCATTAGAATATAAACTCCAGGAGGGCAGGGATTTTTTTTTTGTTCACTGATGTTTCCACAGTACCTAGAATGGTAATTAGCCTGTAACATATGCTTAATATTTGTTGAAGGAATGAATTGTAGTTGAGGAAAGCTTGTTGGAGTACTGCACAGATGCCCTGAGTACCTGAAAGAACTCAGAATACAAACCAACCTGATTACAACCCTGTCGTTACTACAATATAAAAATTCCTCCTGGTGGTAGTAAAGCATCCATTGTTCACTTGGTTGCCTTCAAAACTATTAAGTAATTATTGCCTTCACTGCCCTTCAGACTCACAAAGTAGTTTTGCCCATCATCAGATTTTACTTCAATGCCAGCTTGACTTCTCATTGTGCCTTTACCTCTTGTTTGCATATACCTGTGCCCTGCTTATTTCCTGTACATCACTAACAGTATGTTTAGCATTGTAGTAAAAATAAATCATACATATTGATTAGAATTTGGCATTTCATCTATGGAGGATTTGTGGCACAGAAGTTGGAAATTCTTGACCTTCCCATTGCAGTCATCCTAATTCTACAACTGCCATATAAAATAGTCTTCAAGAATAGTTTGTAGTAACATGATTCCTATATTAGCTTCTCAGTAAGTCTACTTTTTCTATAAAAGTAAAGTCTAGATTCCTGACACAGCTTTCAAGTACTTCTATATTCCAGCCACTCTACCTTTCTAGCCCATTTTCCTTATAGTGACCTGGACTCAGTACATATTTGATTATTGAATAGTTGGTGTAGATAATAATGAGATGAAAAGCAGTCATTCTCACCATGTTACCAGATAAGGAAAGGCTGGTACACTATTTCTCAAGGAGCCTGTAAAGGGTGGCATTCATTATTTGGGGAATATTTACTGAAAAATAGCATCAGGGACAAGAATCCTTAAAACTTCACATGAACAGTTTTTTCTCTCCTTGGTTACCAGATCTATTTGGAAACCAAGTAGGAATAATAAGGAAATTAAGTATGTATATTTAGAGTGGCATCAGTTGACTGCCTAGTGAGACTGACTGCGTCATTCCATGCTCCCACAGCATCGCTTAGATGGTCTATCAGCCTGGATGCGTTAGGGTGCTTTGCAGTAACAACCTCCAAATGTCAGTGACTTAAAATAACAAACATTTATTTCTCTTCAGTTCCTCTTACATGTGAGTTGTCTGGGGACTCTCGGGGCTCTGCTGTATGTTGTCCTTGCTCAGGAATGTGGATAGATGAAACCTTAACCTCTGGCCTTGTGCTGGTTACCATGATAGTGGGAAGGTAAAAGGATTAAATGAAACAAAGTGGCTCTTAAACTTGTGTTTATATTTCACTGGACAGAGCAAGTCAAACGATCATGCATAATTCAAGGTGATGGGCAAGTATGAACCCTCATGTATCTGAAATATCATGAGAACTGGAATGTCATGGCACAGCTCTAATGTTTGCTATAGTTGGGCACACTCATATTGACATTTTAAAATACATTGTCACTTCTCTCTACTGGCTGACCATTATCTTTCACTCTGAGGTAGTCTTTCTTTAGACATGTTAATTAATCAACTGTTCATTACGCATCCACTATATGCCAGGCACTATTCTAGAAAAAGTGAATATGGTTTCTGCCCTCATAGAGCTCACAGTCTAGTGGGAGGACAAGGACAATAAGCAAATAATCAAGCTAATTTCAAGTAGTGATAGGTGCTATGGAAGGGAGAAAATACAAGGCACTGCTATAGAGGTTGATTGGAGGTAAGGGTGGGATTTTTCTTGATTGGGTGGGCAGGGAAATCCTCTCGTGGCTGATTGTTGAGCTGAGAAGCAAAAGCTCTAAGGGTACATGGGAGGAATATTTTAAGCAGAAGGAGTAGTGTGGCCACAAAATGGAAATGAGCATGGCAAGTTTAAGGACAGAAGGTGAGTGTGGCTGGAGCATTTAGGAGGAAATTGGTGTTATAGTCCAAGGGAGAGATGACTGTACTTTGGTCTAGGAGGGTGGTAATGGAAATGGAGAGAAATGGACAGTTTGAGAATACAGATGACCCTTGAACAATATGGGTTTGAACTGCATGGGTCCACTTTATGTGGACTTTTTTCAGTAAATATATTGGAAAATTGGAGATAAATAAACCTCTGAAAATTAAGAAAAGGAAACCTTACTAAATTGGAGTTGGAGGCCAGCAGTGGGTGTCCTCACACCCACCACTCCTAGTAAATCCCAGAATAAGACAAAACCATATCCATGTCTGGAGAACAAAGGAGGGCTGCTCTTTTACAGAGAAGGGCCCAGTTGGGAGGACTGTTCTAAGCAAAAAGTCCTTTGAGTAAGTTGGAGATTCACGTGTCGTGGCTTCTCACTGGCTGAATTTTGACAGTCTCTTACAGGTTAAGCTGTTGCCTGGAAGGGGCAGAAACCTTCCTCCTGCTGGGTAGTAAAGTGGCTGAAACACTGTCTGATGGTAAGGTGCCCATTTCTTGCACTGGGGTCTCAGATTTGGGAGGAGTATGGGCGTGAGAGCTCCTCCTGCTGGCCTCCCAGCTCCAGTCCAGTGAGGTTTCCCTTTCTTCATTGTCATAGCGGCAATTTGAAAAATCATTTTCTTTTCTCTAACTTAATTTTTTTGTAAGAATACAGTATATAATACATACAACATACAATATGTATGTGTTAATTGGCTGCCTTTGTTATTGCTAAGGCTTCTGGTCAACAGTAAGCTATTAGTAGTTAAGTTTTTGGGGAGTCAAAGGTTATATGTAGATTTTTGACTGTACATGGGGTTGGTGCCCTAATCTCAACATTGTTCAAGGGTCAACTGTATTTTTTTTTTTGGTATCATTAATCTACAATTACATGAGGAACATTATGTTTACTAGACTCCCCAATCACTAAGTCCCCCCCACAAACCCCATTACAGTCACTGTCCATCAGTGTAGTAAGATGCTGTAAAATCACTACTTGTCTTCTCTGTGTTGCAGAGCCCTCCTCATGCCCCCCCACACTATACATGCTAATCATAATGCCCCCTTTCTTTTTCCCCACCCTTGTCCTTCCCTTCCCACCACCTCCCCAGTCCCTTTCCCTTTGGTAACTATTAGTCCATTCTTGGGTTCTGTGATTCTGCTGCTGTTTTGTTCCTTCAGTTTTCCTTTGTTCTTATACTCCACAGATGAGTGAAATCATTTGGTACTTGTCTTTCTCCGCCTCGCTTATTTCACTGAGCATAATACCCTCTAGCTCCATCCATGTTGTTGCGAATGGTAGGATCTGTTTTCTTCTTATGGCTGAATAATATTCCATTGTGTATATGTACCACATCTTCTTTATCCATTCATCTACTGATGGACATTTAGGTTGCTTCCATATCTTGGCTATTGTAAATAGTGCAACGATAAACATAGGGGTACATCTGTCTTTTTCAAACTGGAGTGCTGCATTCTTAGGGTAAATTCCTAGAAGTGCAATTCCTGGGTCAAATGGTATTTCTATTTGAGCATTCTGAGGAACCTCCATACTGCTTTCCACAATGGTTGAACTAATTTACATTCCCACCAGCAGTGTAGGAGGGTTCCCCTTTCTCCACAACCTTGCCAACATTTGTTGTTTGTCTTTTCGATGATGGCGATCCTTACTGGTGTGAGATGATATCTCATTGTGGTTTTAATTTGCATGTCTCTGATGATTAGCGATGTGGAGCATCTTTTCATGTGCCTGTTGGCCATCTGGATTTCTTCTTTAGAGAACTGTCTATTCAGCTCCTCTGCCCATTTCTTAATTGGATTATTTGCTTTTTGTTTGTTGAGGTGTGTGAACTCTTTATTTATTTTGGATGTTAACCCTTTATTGGATCTGTCATTTATGAATATATACTCCCATACTGTAGGGTACCTTTTTGTTCTATTGATGGTGTCCTTTGCTGTACAGAAGCTTTTCAGCTTGATATAGTCCCACTTGTTCATTTTTGCTTTTGTTTCCCTTGTCCGGGGAGATATGTTCATGAAGAAGTCGCTCATGTTTATCTCCAAGAGATTTTTGCCTATGTTTTTTTCTAAGAGTTTTATGGTTTCATGACTTACATTCAGGTCTTTGATCCATTTCGAATTTACTTTTGTGTATGGGGTTAGACAGTGATCCAGTTTCATTCTCTTACATGTAGCTGTCCAGTTTCACCAGCACCATCTGTTGAAGAGACTGTCATTTCCCCATTGTATGTCCATGGTTCCTTTATCGTATATTAATTGGCCATATATGTTTGGATTAATGTCTGGAGTCTCTAATCTGTTCCACTTGGTCTGTGGCTCTGTTCTTGTGCCAGTACCAAACTGTCTTGATCACTGTGGCTTTGTAGTAGAGCTTGAAGTTGGGGAGCGAGATCCCCCCACTTTATTCTTCCTTCTCAGGATTGCTTTGGCTCTTTGGGGTCTTTGGCGGTTCTGATGCCGGGATTCTTGTTTGCAGAGCCGAAGAATGAGCTTCAGAAACAGTCAAAGTAGGAGAGCCATGGTACAGGTTTTTATTTAGAGATAAAGTGAAAGGACAGAGCTCCCAGCTCATGCCAGGAGGGGACCAGAGAGTCCATAGTGGTGTGTTGTCTAGGGGGTTTTATAGGCAGTTGAGGATTTTTCGAGAACATGAAAAAACTTAGGGGTGGGGAGTTGTTAAGTGGTCCTTGAATATTAAAAATTAAGTTAACGTAAGGTATTTCCTGCCTTGATTTCTGTCTGGGACAACGGCACCTTGGTCTGGGAGCATATCAAAATGCTGCCTGCCCAGCCCCAAAGGTGGGCTGAGGTATTGTCTACTTGCTAAAGAATCTTGCCTCTTGAACTTCCTGGGTTTTAAAATGGAATCTTATCTTTAAGATGGAATTTTTCCTGCCTTTTACCATGTAGTCTACAGGTGGGTCTGCATGCTAAGTAAGTTGCTCAGTTTGCAAAATCACCTTGTCAGATCTGAAGGAGGAAAGACAGCACATAGGCCTGGGCCTTTTAGCATGCTAAAGTGAATCTTGCACATGGTTACAAATGATTAGCATAATAAAACATGTGCTACTCTTCTTTATCTGGGGAACATTAACTGATCTCACTGAAGAATGATTCTAGAGCTCAATGTTTAACACAGAGTTTTAGTAGGGGGGTTTCCTTGCATGTAGTTACATTGCTCTGACTGCAAATATGTCGCCTGCCCCCTCCAGAGGCCCTCACCCTACTCTGACTACACCCACGGTCCCTGTCTCAGTTTCATATGAGTTTTTGAACTATTTGTTCCAGTTCATTGAAGAATGCTATTGGAATTTGATAGGGATTGCATCGAATCTGTATATTGCTTTGGGCGGGATGGCCATTTTGACGATATTAATTCTTCCTAGCCAGGAGCATGGGATAAGTTTCCATTTGTTAGTGTCCTCTTTAATTTCTCTTAAGAGTGTCTTGCAGTTTTCAGGGTATAGGTCTTTCACTTCCTTGGTTAGGTTTATTCCTAGGTATTTTATTCTTTTTGATGATATTGTGAATGGAATTGTTTTCCTGATTTCTCTTTCTATTAGTTCATTGTTAGTGTATAGGAAAGCTACAGATTTCTGTGTGTTAATTTTGTATCCTGCAACTTGGCTGAATTCCGATATTAGTTCTAGTAGTTTTGCAGTGGAGTCTTTAGGGTTTTTTATGTACAATATCATGTCATCTGCAAATAGTGACAGTTTGACTTCTTCTTTACCAATCTGGATTCCTTGTATTTCTTTGTTTTGTCTGACTGCCATGGCTAGGACCTCCAGTACTATGTTGAGTAACAGTGGGGAGAGTGAGCATCCCTGTCTTGTTCCCGATCTCAGAGGAAAAGCTTTCAGCCTCTCACTGTTCAGTATGATGTTAGCTGTGGGTTTATCATATATGGCCTTTATTATTTTGAGGTACTTGCCCTCTATGCCCATTTTGTTGAGAGTTTTAATCATGAATGGATGTTGAATTTTGTCGAATGCTTTTTCAGCATCTATGGAGATGATCATGTGGTTTTTGTCCTTTTTGTTGATGTGGTGGATGATGTTGATGGATTTTCGAATGTTTGTACCATCCTTGCATCCCTGGGATGAATCCCACTGGGTCATGGTGTATGATCCTTTTGATGTATTTTTGAATTCGGTTTGGTAATATTTTGTTTAGTGTTTTTGCATCTACGTTCATGAGGGATATTGGTCTGTAGTTTTCTCTTTTGGTGGGGTCTTTGCCTGGTTTTGGTATTAGGGTGATGCTGGCTTCATAGAATGAGTTTGGGAGTATTCCCTCCTCTTCTATTTTTTGGAAAACTTTAAGGAGAATGGGTATTATGTCTTCTCTGTATGTCTGATAAAATTCAGAGGTAAATCCATCTGGCCCCGGGGGTTTTGGTCTTGGGTAGTTTTTTTATTTCTGATTCGATTTCATTGCTGGTAATTGGTCTGTTTAGATTTTCTGTTTCTTTCTGGGTCAGTCTTGGAAGATTGTATTCTTCTAGGAAATTGTCCATTTCTCCTAGGTTTTCCAGCTTGTTAGCATATAGATTTTCATAGTATTCTCTAATAATTCTTTGTATTTCTGTGGGGTCCGTCGTGATTTTTCCTTTCTCGTTTCTGATTCTGTTTATGTGTGTTGACTCTCTTTTTCTCTTAATAAGTCTGGCTAGAGGCTTATCTATTTTGTTTATTTTCTCAAAGAACCAGCTCTTGGTTTCATTGATTTTTTTTCTATTGTTTTATTCTTCTCAATTTTATTTATTTCTTCTCTGATCTTTATTATGTCCCTCCTTCTGCTGACCTTAGGCCTCATTTGTTCTTCTTTTTCCAATTTTCATAATTGTGACATTAGACTATTCATTTGGGATTGTTCTTCCTTCTTTAAATATGCCTGGAGGAAATATGCTTTCCTCTTAAGACTGCTTTTGCTGCGTCCCACAGAAGTTGGGGCTTTGTGTTGTTGTTGTCATTTATTTCCATATATTACTGGATCTCCATTTTAATTTGGTTGTTGATCCATTGACTATTTAGGAGCATGTTCTTAAGCCTCCATGTGTTTGTGAGCCTTTTTGCTTTCTTTGTACAATTTATTTCTACTTTTATGCCTTTGTGGTCTGAAAAGTTGGTTGGTAGGATTTCAGTCTTTTGGAATTTACTGAGGTTCTTTTTGTGGCCTAGTATGTGGTCTATTCTGGAGAATGTTCCGTGTGCACTTGAGAAGAATGTGTATCCTGTTGCTTTTGGTTGTAGAGTTCTATAGATGTCTATTAGGTCCATCTGTTCTAGTGTGTTGTTCAGCGCCTCTGTGTCCTTACTTATTTTCTGTCTGGTGGATCTGTCCTTTGGAGTGAGCAGTGTGTTAAAGCTCCCAAAATGAATGCATTGCATTCTATTTCCTCCTTTAATTCTGTTAGTATTTGTTTCACATATGCTGGTGCTCCTGTATTAGGTGCATATATGTTTATAATGGTTATATCCTCTTGTTGGACTGAGCCCTTTATCATTTTGTAGTGTCCTTCTTTATCTTTTGTTACTTTCTTTGTTTTGAAGTCTATTTTGTCTGATACTAGTATTGCAACACCTGCTTTTTTCTCTCTGTTGTTTGCATGAACTATCTTTTTCCATCCCTTGACTTTTAATCTGTGCATGTCTTTGGGTTTGAGGTGAGTCTCTTGTAAGCAGCATATAGATGGGTCTTGCTTTTTTATCCATTCTATTACTCTGTGTCTTTTGATTGGTGCATTCAGTCCATTTACATTCAGGGTGATTATTGAAAGATATGTACTTATTGCCATTGCAGGCTTAGATTTGTGGTTACCAAAGGTTCAAGGTTAGCTTGTTTACAACCTTACTGTCTAACTTAACTTGCTTATTGAGCTATTATAAACACAATGTGATGATTATTTCTCTCCCTTCTTATTCCTCCTCCTCCATTCTTCATATATTGTGTGTTTTATTCTGTGCTCTTTTTAGAAGTGCTCCCATCTCGAGCAGTCCCTGTAAGAGGCCCTGTAGAGGTGGTTTGTGGGAGGCAAACCCCCTCAACTTTTCCTTGTCTGAGAATTGCTTAATCCCTCCTACATATTTAAATGATAATTGTGCTGGATACAGTATCCTTGGTTCAAGGCTCTTCTGTTTCATTGCATTGAATATATCATGCCATTCTCTTCTGGCCTGTAAGGTTTCTGTTGAGAAGTCTGATGATATAGCCTGATGGGTTTTCCTTTGTAGCGGACCTTTTTTCTCTCTCTGGCTGCCTTTAATACTGTGTCCTTGTCCTTGATCTTTGCCATTTTAATTATTATGTGTCTTGGTGTTGTCCTCTTTGGGTCCCTTCTGTTGGGAGTTCTTTGTGCCTCTGTAGTCTGAGCAACTATTTCCTCCCCCAGTTTGGGGAAGTTCTCAGCAATTATTTCTTCAAAGACACTTTCTATCCCTTTTTCTCTCTCTTCTTCTTCTGGTACCCCTATAATGCGGATATTGTTCCTTTTGGATTGGTCACACAGTTCTCTTAATATTGTTTCATTCCTGGAGATCCTTTTATCTCTCTGCACATCAGCTTCTATGTGTTCCTGTTCTCTGGTTTCTATTCCATCAATGGCTTTTTGCATCTTATCCATTCTGCTTATAAATCCTTCCAGAGATTGTTTCACTTCTGTAACCTCCCTCCGGATGCCATCCGTTCGCTCTTGTATATTTCTCTGCAGCTCCGTCAGCATGTTTATGATTTTTATTTTGAGTTCTTTTTCAGGAAGACTGGTTAGGTCTGTCTCCTTCTCAGCGGTTGTGATTTTGGTCTGTATCGAATTTTTCTGCCTTTTCATGGCAATAGAGATAGTTTGTGGAGCTGGCACAAGTGATGCCTGGGAGAATGTCCCTTCTTGTTGGTTTGTGGCCTTCTTCTCCTGGGAGAACACTGACCTCTAGCAGCTTGTGCTGGGCAGCTGCGTGCAGACGGGGCTTCTGATTCTTGCCTGGCTGCTATGGAGTTTAGCTCCGTGGTTGCTGTGGGCGTGCCCTGCCTCAGGCTGCTGCTCTGATATGGCAGAGCCGCATTGGAGGGGAAACAGCCAGGAGGCTGTTTATCTCTGTGATGGGCCTCCGAGCTGCCCTGCTGCCCAGGGGGTTAGAGTGCCCAGAGTTCCCCGGGATTCCCAGCTGCTGGGCCAAGTGTCCCTGAACGCTTCCGTCCAGTGGTGGGGTCCCTGTCCCTTTAAGACTTTCAAAAAGCACTCGCTTTTCTTTGTCCTGGGGGTGCCGGCTGCGTGGATCCGCTTGCAGTTCGTACTGTCCTGTTTCCCTAGTTTCCAGCACCTCATGCATGCACTGTGTCTGCACTCTGGTGTGGATGGCTAGGGCTGGCTATTTAGCAGTCCTGGGCTCCCTCTCCCTCCCCGCTCCGACTCCTCTCCGCCCTCCAGGAGCTGGGGTGAGGGGTGCTGGGGTCCCGCCGGGCCGCAGCTTGTATCTTACCCCCTTCACGAGGCGCTGGGTTCTCGCAGGTGTGGATGTAGTCTGGTTGTTGTCCTGTGTCTTCTGGTCTCTATTTTAGGAAGAGTTGTATTTGTTGTATTTTCAAAAATATATGTGGGTTTGGGAGGAGATTTCTGCTGCTCTACTCACGCCACCATCTTGGCTCCCTTCTCCTTGAATCACTTTTAAGAAAACCAAGGGAAGTTATATGGGATGTATATTCATTTCTTTTACATTTTATATTTAAATGTTTAAGGTACATGTATACATCTCTTTTTTATTGAATCCCTTTTAAATGATTTTTTTTTACCAACTACCACTGCCAGTCACATTGTATGGAAGTGCTTGTACCTTAAATTTCAGGAGTTCTGTAATCATATTTTTGAACCAGTAATGTGTTTATCTAAAAGAAATAATCTAATTTGTACACATATTTAGTTATATGGATGTTCCTTTAAGTATTTTCTGTAATTGCAAAAATAAAAATAAATAACATGCATGTGATGAAGTAGTATTTATATGCATTTAAGTAATTTTCAAAAAGACATTTTAATACATAGGAAAATATAATTTTAATGACAAAATGCAGCATATAAAACTGCATGAGAGAAAAGCAGAATTTGTTACAAAGGAAGTATAAAGTAAAAAAATGTCCCTTCTGTTCCCCAGCTTTTCAGTTCATCTTTGTGGAAGCATTCACTGTTGGGGTATTCTAAAGTGAGAGAGATCATTTTTATCTGTGTTCTTTTCTGATTTTTTTTCCTTTTATGCAACATACTTCCTTCTGGTCCCCAAATCCAGGGATGTGCAGTTGAAAAGGGAGGCACAAGACATAGTGTTCTTAGCACATCTGTTTTTGTTTCTTTCCTCTTCCTTTCACATTACTCTTGTTGAGATAAAATTGACTGTATCTACAGTCATTAAGGGAGCACTGCCTCTAGCCCAAAGAGCAAAGATGTGCCATTTTAATATATCATTGCAGAACATCCCTTTATAAATACATACATAAACTCATAAATATATACATACATCTCATAAGTAAACTATTTGTTAAAGTAGTCTAATGTCTTATCTATTTCTTTTAGCTTAAGGAAATTCTAATCATGTGGAAAAACAGTATGGTATAAAGAACATACTGTACCAGTTTCAACAATTACCAACATTTCTTGTTTCATTGGTTTTCCTGACTGTTGCAAATCCTAAGATCTCTTTCCTCTAAAAACTCTTCTTTTAAAAAAATGTTATAACCACTATGCCAGTCAACTAAAAATGATTAACAATGATTAACAATAATTCCTTACTCTTACACACTGCTTATGGGAATGTAAAGTGGTACAACTTTTAAAAGTTTGGCAATTTTCTTAAAAAGTTAAACGTACATCTACTGTATGCCCCAGCCATTCCACACATAGGTATTTATCTGAGATAGAAAAGTATCTGTTCTTGTTAAAAAAAAGTCATCTGTACATGACTAAAAATAGCTTTATGGAAACAATCCAATTGTCCATCAACAGGTGAATGGATGAACAAATTGTGGTATATTCACATAATAGAACACTGCTGTGCAATAAAAAGCAATGGGCTGTTGATACGTTTAACAGCACGGATGATACTCAAAATAATTATGTTGAGTGAAAGAAACCATACCACCTCCAAAAAAAGTATATACCATGTGATTACATTTACTTAAATTCTAGAAAATGCAAACTAATCTATAGCAACAGAAAGCAGATCAGGTGGTGGAGAGGGATTACCAAGGGGCAAAGGACATTTTTGAAGATGATAAAGATAGGTTCACTGTCTTGAGTGTGGTAATTAATGGTTTAGTATGTGTATATGTCTGTGTACATATATCAATAACTTCAGATATGTACAGTTTATTATATACTAAAGTTGTAAACAAGTAATTCCTTAATATATACCCAGTCAATATTGAAATTTCCCCAATTCTTACACATTTTAACAGTTATATTTTTTAAACTAGGATCTAAGCAATGTACATACATTGTAATCAATTGATAAAGCCTCTTTTATTTTTATTTTTTATTAAAGTATCATTGATGTACACTGTTATGAAGGTTTCACAAGAAAAACAGTGTGGTTACTACATTCACCCTTATTATCGAGTCCACCCCCAATGCCCCATTGTAGTCACTGTCCATCAATGTAGTAAGATGCCACAGAGTCACTACTTGTCTTCTCTGTGCTACACTGTTTTCACCTCACACACACCATGTACACTAATCGTGATACCCCTCAATTCCCTTCTCCCTCCCTCCCCACCTGCCATCCCCAACTCCTCCCCTTTGGTAACCACTAGTCCCTTCTTGGAGTCTGTGAGTCTGCTGCTATTCTGTTCCTTTAGTTTTGCTTTGTTGTTATACTCCACAAATGAGGGAAATCATTTGGTATTTGTCTTTCTCTGCCTGACTTATTTCACTAGCACAATACCCTGTAGCTCCATCCACGTTGTTGCAAATGGTAGGATTTCTTTCTTATGACTATATAGTATTGATTGTGTATATGTACCACATCTTCTTTATCCATTCATCTACTGATGGACACTTAGGTTGCTTCCATATCTTGGCTATTGTAAATAGTGCGATACAGCCTCTTTTAATATGTAGGTTCTCACCTCCCCCTCTCCCTTCTCACCTGAAGTATTAGTTGAGGAAACTGAGTTTTGTGTCCCAAGGAATTTCTGTTTTCTGGATTTTTCTTATTACAGCCCATGGTAGTGCTTACCATGTTCCTCTGTTTTTATATTTCCTTTAAACTGGTAGTTAGGGTAGATTTTTTGGCAAGAATACTTATTAGTAGCATTTCCTATTGTGGCACATCAGGAGGCATGTAATGTCTGGTGACCTTGTGTTTTGTGATGGTAAAGGTGATTGTCTATGTATTCATCTTTAATCTCTCATATCAACTGAGAGATAGCATAGTGTATTTATTGTATTTATTGCTTAAAAGAGGAGGCATTGGTGACAGAATGCCTGGGTTCCAGTCCTGACTCAGACTTTTTTGTTGTTTGGCCTTGGGCAAATAATGTAATCTTTCTGTGCCTCAGGTTCCTCATTTATAAAAAGAGCATTATATGTATCTACAATGCTCATGTCTAGCATATAGTAAACTTTTGATAAAGGTTACTTGTGATTTTTAATGGTGTTATTAAAACTAAACTAAAAATAGAAATACCATTTGACCCAGGTTAATGGTGTTACTAAAACTAAACTAAAAATAGAAATACCATTTTGATAAAGATTACTTGTGATTTTTAATGGTGTTACTTGATTAACACCATTGCAATGGAACCTCCCTCCCTCAAGAAAAGTCCTTCCCCCTTATATAAAAAATAGTGGTATGTTTTGCAAGTTTTCCCTTCTAATTAAAAAAAATATTAATCTTTAATAATATGGTGCTTGATTGTGAAGGCCTTCAACATTTAGATAGTTTAGTCTTATTGTAGTAAATCTGTTGCACAAACTGTTTCTTGGAACATCTGCATCTTTTGTATTTATCTGTCAAATAAAAAAAGTAGGATGATGGCTAAGTTTGGGAATCAGAGTTAAAGTTATGCAGGCTTCTCTGAGCCATTTTAATTGTATTTAATTAATTTCCAAGAACTAGTTTATTTTTATGTATAAATGTACACTCATTTCTGGAATATATCTTCCAGATAGAAGTTAAAGGTCTCCCACCTTGAGGTACCCATATTTTCAGTTCCTGAGTGGCATGGTGGGAAGTGGGGAGGCCTGGAGGTGGGGCTGCTTACTAACAGTTCCTCACATGCAGGGTGCCGCTTGGATGGGCGGTATGCCACATGGGGACTTGCCTGCAGGCTCAGCCTGGGAAAGAAGAGGTTTAACATGCAGCATATCCAAATTTATGTGGATAGAGTAAAATGTCCATTATAATCTATACTTTAAACATAATTTGGGAAAGTCTGTAGTAAATATTAGGGAACTATTGGAAATTTGCGGATTTTGACATGAACACTGTAAGTTATAAAGAACGACTTGTAGGAATAGGAAGAGACTAGTAGCAGGAAAATCAATTCTTACAGCAGTTTAGGCTTGAAGCAAAAGGGTGTTTTTCTTTTAAGTATTGGTATTACACATTCTTACATTGGTTTCAAGTGTATACAGCACAGTGGTTCAAAAGTTACCCACATTATAAAATCCTCATCCCAACTAGTGCTGTTACTATCAACATAGAAAGATATTACAGAATCATTGGCTGTATTCTCCATGCTGTCCTACCATCCCTGTGATCAACTTATATTGTGATGGAAAATTTTATTTTATGGCTTTCTTTTTTATTTTGGTATCATTAATACACACTTACATGAACAACATTGTGGTTACTAGATTTCCCCCCATTATCAAGTCCCCACCACATACCCCATTAGAGTCACTGTTGATCAACATAGTAAGATGCTATAGAATCACTACTTGTCTTCTCTGTGCTCTACTGCCTTCCCTGTGCCCCTCTCACCCTACATTATGTGTGCTAATCGTAATGCCCCTTTTTCCCCTTATCCCTCCCTTCCCAACCATCTTCCCCAGGCCCTTTCCCTTTGGTAACTGTTAATCCATTCTGGGGTTCTGTGAGTCTGCAGCTGTTTTGTTCCTTCAGTTTTTTCGTTGTTCTTAAACTCCACAAATGAGTGAAATCACTTGAAACTTGTCTTTCTATGCCTGGCTTATTTCACTAAGCATAATACCCTCTAGCTCCATCCATGTTGTTGCAAATGGTAGGATTTGTTTTCTTCTTATGGCTGAACAATATTCCATTGTGTATATTCCATTGTGTATATGTACCACATCTTCTTTATCCATTCATCTACTGATGGAAACTTAGGTTGCTTCCATTTCTTGCCTATTGTAAATAGTGCTGCGATAAACATAGGGGTGCATCTGTTTTCTTCAAACTGTGCTGCTGCATTCTTAGGGTAAACTAGAAGTGGAATTCCTGGGTCAAATGGTATTTCTATTTTGAGCTTTTAGAGGAACCTGCATACTGCTTTCCACAATGGTTGAACTAATTTACATTCCCACCAGCAGTGTAGGAGGGTTCCTCTTTCTCTACATCCTTGCCAACATTCGTTGTTTGTCTTTTGGATGTTGACCATCCTAACTGATGTGAGTTGATATCTCATTGTGGTTTTAATTTGCATTTCTCTGATGATTAGCGATGCAGAGCATCTTTTCATGTGCCTGTTGGCCATCTGAATTTCTTCTTTGGAGAAGTGTGTGTTCAGATCCTCTGCCCATTTTTTAATTGGATTATTTGCTTTTTCTTTGTTGAGGTGCATAAGCTCTTTGCATATTTTGGATGTCAACCCCTTATCGGATATGTCATTTACGAATATATTCTCCCATACTGTAGGGTGCCTTTTTATTCTACTGATGGTGTCCTTTGCTGTACAGAAGATATTTAGTTTGATATAGTCCCACTTGTTCATTTCCTTTTGTTTCCTTGCCCATGGAGATAGTGAAGAAGTTGGTCATGTTTATATTCAAGAGAGTTTTGCCTATATTATCTTCTAAGAGTTTTATGGTTTCATGACTTACATTCAGGTCTTTGATCCATTTCAAATTCACTTTTGTGTATGGGGCTAGACAGTAATCCAGTTTCATTCTCTTGTATGTAGCTGTCCAGTTTTGCCAATACCAGCTGTTGAAGAGGTTGTCATTTCCCCATTGTATGTCCATAGCTCTTTTATCGTATATTAATTGATCATAAATGCTTGGGTTAATATTTGGACTCTATTCTATTGTCTATGGGTCTCTTCTTGTGCCAGTACCAAATTGTCTTGATTACTGTGGCTTTGTAGTAGAGCTTGAAGTTGGGAAGCGAGATCCCCCCACCTTTCTTCTTCCTTCTCAGGATAGCTTTGGTTATTTGGGGTCTTTTGTGGTTCCATATGAATTTTAGAACTATTTGTTCCAGTTCATTGAAGAATGCTGTAGGTTTTTAATAGGGATTGCATTGAATCTGTATATTGCTTTAGGCAGGATGGCCATTTTGACAATATTAATTCTTCCTAGCCAAGAGCATGGAATGAATTTCCATTTACTAGTTTCCTCTTTAATTTCTCTTAGGAGACTCTTGTAGTTTTCAGGGTATAGGTCTTTCACTTCCTTGGTTAGGTTTATTCCTAGGTATTTTCTTCTTTTTGATGCCATTGTGAATGGAATTGTTTTCCTGATTTCTCTTTCTGCTAGTTCATTGTTAGTGAATAGAAAAGTCTCAGATTTCTTTTTTTTTAAATTTTATTTTGGTATCATTAATCTATAATTACATGAAGAACATTATGTTTACGAAGCTCCCCCCTTCACCAACTCCCCCCCCACACCCCATTATAGTCACTGTCCATCAGTGTAGTAAGATGCTGTAGAATCACTGCTTGTCTTCATTGTGTTGCACAGCCCTCCCCATGCCCCCCCATATTATACATGCTGATCGTAAGGCCCCCTTTCTTTTTCCCCGCCCTTATCCCTCCCTTCCCACCCATCCTCCCTAGTTCCTTTCCCTTTGGTAACTGTTAGTCCATTTTTGGCTTCTGTGATTGTGCAGCTGTTTTGTTCCTTCAGTTTTTCTTTGTTCTAATACTCCACATATGAATGAAATCATTTGATACTTGTCTTTCTCCACCTGGCTTATTTCACTGAGCATAATACCCTCTAGCTCCATCCATGTTGTTGCAAATGGTAGGATTTGTTTTCTTCTTATGGCTGAATAATATTCCATTGTGTATATGTATCATATCTTCTTTATCTATTCATCTACTGATGGACACTTAGATTGCTTCCATTTCTTGGCTATTGTAAATAGTGCTACGATAAATGTAGGGGTGCATCTGTCTTCTTCAAACTGGGCTGCTGCATTCTTAGGGTAAATTCCTAGAAGTGTAATTCCTGGGTCAAATGGTATTTCTATTTTGAGCTTTTTGAGGAACCTCCATACTGCTTTCCACAATGGTTGAACTAATTTACATTCCCACCAGCAGTGTAGGAGGGTTCCCCTTTCTCCACATCCTCACCAGCATTTGTTGTTTGTCTTTTGGATGGTGGCGATCCTTACTGGTGTGAGGTGATATCTCATTGTGGTTTTAATTTGCATTTCTCTGATGATTAGCAGTGCGGAGCATCTTTTCATGTGCCTGTTGGCCATCTGAATTTCTTCTTTGGAGAAGTGTGTGTTCAGATCCTCTGCCCCTATGTTTCCCTGAGCACTGTTTTAGCTGTGTCTCACAAATTTTGATGTTATATTTCCATTTTCATTTTCCCCAGTGTATTTTCTTGATTTGCCTTGAGATTTCCTTTGACCCATGGATTGTTTAGAAGTGCAGTGTTTAGTTTCCAAATGTTCAGAGATTTCCTGTTATTTTACTGATTTTTAGTTTGATTTCATTATAGCTGGTGAACATAATCTATAGGATTTCAATTATTTTATAATCCAGAGTGTAGTTTCTCTTGGGATATGTTCTGTGACATTTTAAAATAATGTATTCTGTTGTTCTTGAGTGGAGTGTTGATAAATGTTGGTTTGGCTGTATTGGCTGATGGTATTATCTTATGGCCTTGCTGAATATCTGTCTATTTGTTCTATCACTTGTTGAGAGGGCATATTGAAGTCTCCAAGATTATTGTGAATTTGTCAGCCCTCTCAGTTTTCACTTTATGTATTTTTCAGCTGTATTGTTTGGTGCATACACATTTAAGATTGCTTTGTTTTCTTGATGGATTGGTTCTTTTATCATTATGTAATGTTCTTCTTTATCCCTGATAATTTCTTTTGCTCCCTTGACATCTTTATCTGATACTAATATATAGCCACTTCTGCTTTTTAAATATTTGCATAATACATCTTTTTCCTCCCCTTCCTTTCTCTTCCCTTTCCTCCCCTCTCCTTTGCTTTCTTTCCTTTTTCTTTCTACCTGCTTAAATATCATTATATTTGAGGTGAATTTCTTGTAGACCACATATTGTTAGGTCATGTTGCTTAATCTACTATGCAATCTCTGGTTTTTAACTGATAGATTTAGATGAATTATACATAATGTAATTATTGATGTTTCCACCATTTTATTTTTTGTTTCTGTTCTTTCATTTCTCTGTTTTCTTTCTCTTCCTTTTCCTATAGGTTATTAAGCACTTTTAAACAATCCGTTTTTATCTAAGTATTTTTGAGTATATCTCTTGGTATGGCTTTTTTTTTTTTTTTAACTAATAGCTCAAAGTATTATATTACAGGTATATATCTTACCACAGTCTACTACTGGTGCTGTCATTTTACCATTTTGAGTGATGTGTGGAAGCTTTACCTCTCTTTATACCCCATTGTCCTTCCCCACTTGCAACATGATTATCTTAAATATTCCTCTACATATATTTTGAACCACATCAGATAGTGTTAATAATTTTTGCTTCAACCATCAAACATAATTTACCTTACTGTTTTCTTTTTGTCACCCTGATGTTCTAAGATTCCTTCTTTAATTTTATTTCATCTGAGAATATCTTGATTTCCTTTACATTCTGGAAGACTATTTCCTTTGAATATGGGTTTCAATTTGTTTAGCGCTCAAAAAATGTGCCACTTCTTTGTGACTCGCCCTTAGTTCTCTCCATCTCTCTACTGAGCACCTGTTATTAAACAATTTCATTTATGTGAATACTTTTTAGAGAAGTCTTGCTAACTTGCCCCAGTGGTTATCTCACTCTTGGTGCACAGCCTTCATTCTGGGATCTTCTTTCATAGCCATCCTGGGAATTCCTGTGCCATCTCTTTTCTTGGGTCTCCATTACTTGTGTTTCTCATTTTTGTTTATTCTCTGACTGCTACTGGAAAGAATTTTTTTGGAATTTTGAATGTCTGAATCTCTTTCTCCTATACTCACATTTGATTGATAATTTGGTAAATGTAGAATTTTAGATTCCCTAGAAATTTTGAAGGTATTGTTCTATGTCTATATGTGACCTGTTTTGGGTTTTGGGGTTTATTTTTTGTTTGATTTGCTTTTTGTATGTTTTTACCTTCTGTAACTTCTCTAGTGCTCTGAAATTTGTCAGTGATATGTTTTATAGATCTATTTCATCCACAATTCTGACCCTTGGTGTACCCTTTCAATTTGTAAATTCATCAACGTCAGGTTTATTGAAGTATAATTTACATACAATAAAAATTCACCCTTCTTAGGGCATAGTTCTGTTAACTTCCAGTTAGATAACTGCCACCATAATCAACATGTAAAACAGTTCTTTGGAATTTTGACCATCACTGATGATCAAATATTTATATGTATATGTGTGTGCACTCACATGTGTGTGCTTTCCTCTGGGACTGATCAGAGCTCTCAAAGAAGCATTCTCTGCACTCTTCCCTGGACTGTATAAAGTTGGCTGCAAGCCTGTCTGAAGCAAATGGTAGGATGAAAGTTAGTGATATCAGCATTTAGTATGTGAACTTTCACTTGATCCCCCTTTTTGAATATGCTCCTCTCACCCTCATTGGTACCTAGTGTTTTCCATCCCAAGGACTGTGTTTTAAATTTTCCAAACAGTAAAACTTTGATTGGAATGGGGAAGGGGATCTAAGAATCTGACATATCTTAAATGGATATTCAGTCATTCCATTTGTTCTTAAACCCACCTTAGTCCCCACTCAGTATTGTCAGTTCCTCAACCTTTTGGGGATTCTGCTTTTCACCATTCCTTATTGCTGATTTAGAATTTGGCTTTTTCAAATATGCTAAGTAATTTATCACTTCTTTGCAGTTTCCAAACTGCTATTGCTATCATCTCATCTTCTTTGTCTCTCAGGGCTTCAAGCTTTAAACAATCCTTGCCTGTCATTGTAATGGGATTTCAGAGAAGGGTAGAAGTAATTGCATGTGTTTATTAGTTCATTACCTTTAATAAAAGTCCCTCTTTTTTAATTTTTTTATTTTGATATCATTAATGTACAGTTACTAGAACAACATTATGGTTATTAGACTCCCCCCATTATCAAGTCCCCCCCACATACCCCATTACAGTCGCTGTCCATCAGCGTAGTAAGATGCTATAGAATCATTACTTGTCTTCTCTGTATTTTTTGCCTTTCCCATGTCGCACCCCCCTACATTATGTGTGCTAGTCATAATGCCCCATTTCCCCCATAATCCCTCCCTTCCCACCCACCCTCTCCAGTCCCTAAAAGTCCCTCTTTCTTAAAAAAAAAAAGGCTAATCTTATGGACCCTTTATGATCTAGTTTCTGCCTGTCTTTCCAGCCTCATTTCTCTGCTGCAACCACCCCCAGCCTAAGCTCCAGTCGCATGCATCTACTTAAGAGATTGCCAAACAAATCATGTTGCTCCATGCCTTTCAGCTCTGCACATGCTGTTTCCTCAGTGTACTGCTTGTCACTTTGCTCAGTGATGTTTTGCTGACTCACATGTATGCCCCTCTGTCAGAGTGCTTATTTATTCCTGCAATTATTTACTAACTTTTTTTTGTTATTGTTATCATTAATCTACAATTACATGAAGAACATTATGTTTACTAGAGTCCCCCCTTCACCAAGCCCCCCCACAAACCCCATTACAGTCACTGTCCATCAGCATAGTAAGATGTTGTAGAATCACTACTTGTCTTCTCTGTGTTCCACAGCCCTCCCCATGCCCCCCTCACATTATACATGCTAATTGTAATACCCCCTTTCTTTTTTCCCGCCCTTTTCCCTCCTTTCCCTCCCATTCTCCCCAGTCCCTTTACCTTTGGTAACTGTTAGTCCATTCTTGGGTTCTGTGATTCTGCTGCTGTTTTGTTCCTTCAGTTTTTCTTTGTTCTTATACTCCACATATGAGTGAAATCATTTGGTATTTGTCTTTCTCCATCTGATTTATTTCACTGAGCATGATACCCTCTAGCTCCATCCATGTTGTTGCAAATGATAGGATTTGTTTTCTTCTTATGGCTGAATAAATTCCATTGTGTATATGTACCACATCTTCTTTATCCATTCATCTACTGATGGACACTTAGATTGCTTCCATTTCTTGGCTATTGTAAATAGTGCTGTGATAAACATAGGGGTGCATCTGTCTTTTTCAAATTGGGCTGCTGCATTCTTAGGGTAAATTCCTAGAAGTGGAATTCCTGGGTCAAATGGTATTTGGATTTTGAGGTTTTTGAGGAACCTCCATACTGCTTTCCATAGTGGTTCAACTAATTTACATTACCACCAGCAGTGTAGGAGGGTTCCCCTTTCTCCACAACCTCACCAACATTTGTTTTTGTTTGTCTTTTGGATGGTAGCCAACCTTACTGGTAAGAGGTGATATCTCATTGTGGTTTTAATTTGCATTTCTCTGATAACTAGCGATGTGGAGCATCTTTTCAGGTGTCTGTTGACCATCGGAATTTCTTCTTTGGAGAATTGTCTGTTTAGCTCCTCTTTTTGTTTGTTGAGGTGCGTGAGCTCTTTATGTATTTTGGATGTCAAGCCTTTATCGGATCTGTCATCTATGAATATATTCTCCCATACTGTAGAGTACCTTTTTGTTCTATTGATGGTGTCCTTTGCTGTACAGAAGCTTTTCAGCTTGATGTAGTCCCACTTGTTCATTTTTGCTTTTTTTTCCCCTTGCCCGGGAAGATATGTTCATGAAGAAGTTGCTCATGTTTATGTCCAAGAGATTTTTGCCTATGTTTTTTTCTAAGAGTTTTATGGTTTCATGACTTACATTCAGGTCTTTGATCCATTTCGTATTTACTTTTGTGTATAGGGTTAGACAGTGATCCAGTTTCATTCTCTTATATGTAGCTGTCCAGTTTTGCCAGCACCATCTTTTGAAGAGACTGTCATTTCCCTATTGTATGTCTATGTCTCCTTTATCATCTATTAATTGACCATTATGTTTGGGTTAATATCTGGAGTCTCTATTCTGTTCCACTGGTCTGTGGCTCTGTTCTTGTGCCAGTACCAAATTATCTTGATTACTGTGGCTTTGTAGTAGAGCTTGAAGTTGGGGAGCGAGATTCCCCCACTTTATTCTTCCTTCTCAGGATTGCTTTGGCTATTCAGGGTCTTTGGTGTTTCCATATGAATATTTGAACTATTTGTTCCAGTTTGTTGAAGAATGCTGTTGGTAATTTGATAGGGATTGCATCAAATGTGTATATTGCTTTGGGCAGGATGGTCATTTTGACAATATTAATTCTTCCTAGCCAAGAGCATGGGATGAGTTTCCATTTGTTAGTGTCCTCTTTAATTTCTCTTAAGAGTGTCTTATAGTTTTCAGGGTATAGGTCTTTCACTTCCTTGGTTAGGTTTATTCCTAGATATTTTATTCCTTTTGATGCAATTGTGAATGGAATTGTTTTCCTGATTTCTCTATTAGTTCATTGTTAGTGTATAGGAAAGCCACAGATTTCTGTGTGTTAATTTTGTATCCTGCAACTTTGCTGTATTCCGATATCAGTTCTAGTAGTTTTAGAATGGAGTCTTTAGGGTTTTTTATGCACAGTATCATGTCATCTGCAAATAGTGACAGTCTGACTTCTTCTTTACCAATTTGGATTCCTTGTATTTATTTGTTTTGTCTAATTGCCGTGGCTAGGACCTCCAGTGCTATGTTAAATAACCGTGGGGAGAGTGGGCATCCCTGTCTTTTTCCTGATCTCTGAGGAAAAGCTTTCAGCTTCTCGCTGTTCAGTATGATGTTGGCTGTGGGTTTATCATATATGGCCTTTATTATGTTGAGGTACCTGCCCTCTATACCCATTTTGTTGAGAGTTTTTATCATGAATGGATGTTGAATTTTGTCGAATGCTTCTTTAGCATCTACGGAGATGATCATGTGGTTTTTGTCCTTCTTTTTGTTGATGTGGATGATGTTGATGGATTTTCGAATGTTGTACCATCCTTGCATCCCTGGGATGAATCCCACTGGGTCATGGTGTATGATCCTTTTGATATATTTTTGAATTTGGTTTGCTAATATTTTGTTGAGTATTTTTGCATCTACGTTCATGAGGGATATTGGTCTGTAGTTTTCTTTTTTGGTGGGGTCTTTGCCTGGTTTTGGTGTTAGGGTGATGTTGGCTTCATAGAATGAGTTTGGGAGTATTCCGTCCTCTTCTATTTTTTGGAAAAGTTTAAGGAGAATGGGTATTATATCTTCTCTGTATGTCTGATAAAATTCCGAGGTAAATCCATCTGGCCCAGGGGTTTTTTTCTTGGGTAGTTTTTTGATTACCGATTCAATTTCATTGCTGGTAATTGGTTCTTTTAAATTTTGTGATTCTTCCTTGGTCAGTCTTGGAAGGTTGTATTTTTCTAGGAAGTTGTCCATTTCTTCTAGGTTTTCCTGCTTGTTAGCATATAGGTTTTCATAGTATTCTCTAATAATTCTTTGTATTTCTGTGGGATCCATCGTGATTTTTCCTTTCTCGTTTCTGATTCTGTTGATGTGTGTTGGTTCTCTTTTTCTCTTATTAAGTTTGGCTAGAGGCTTATCTGTTTTGTTTATTTTCTCAAAGTATCATCTCTTGGTTTCATTGATTTTTTTCTATTGTTTTATTCTTCTCTATTTTATTTACTTCTTCTCTGATCTTTATTATGCCCCTCCTTCTGCTGACTTTAGGCCTCATTTGTTCTTCTTTTTCCAGTTTGATAATTGTGATGTTAGACTGTTCATTTGGGATTGTTCTTCTGTCTTTAAGTATGCCTGGATTCCTATATACTTTCCTCTTAAGACTGCTTTTGCTGTGTCCCACAGATGTTGGGGCTTTCTGTTGTTGTTGTCATTTGTTTCCATATATTGCTTGATCTCTATTTTAATTTGTTCATTGATCCATTGATTATTTAGGAGCATGTTGTTAAGCCTCCATGTGTTTGTGGGCCTTTTTGCTTTCTTTGTACAATTTAGTTCTAGTTTTATATCTCTGTGGTCTGAGAAATTGGTTGGTAGAATTTCAATCTCTTTGAATTTAGTGAGGCTCTTCTTGTGGCCTAGTATGTGGTCTGTTCTTTAGAATGTTCCATGTGCACTTGAGAAGAATGTGTATCCTGTTGCTTTTGGGTGTAGAGTTCTATATATGTCTATTAGGTCCATCTGTTCTAGTGTGTTATTCAGTGCCTCTGTGTCCTTACTTATTTTCTGTCCAGTGCATCTATCCTTTTATTTACTTACTTTTTAAACAGTTTCATTCTACAGGTTTCTTAACTTTGGTGGGAGGGCTTTCTGTAAATTAGGAGCAGGAAGTCTTAGAATACCCTGAAATTATTTGCAAAAATTTCATGTTTGTACATATTTTTGGAAAATTCTCTAAGATAGATTTTCTGCTAGGATAATGCATCAAAAATACTTGGGGAGCTTTTTAAAAATATAATTGCTTTGGGCTTCACTCCTGAGAACTACTGAGTTACAGTTTGAAACTTGGGCCCAGAAAGACATGTTTTCAGAAATCTCCCTAATTAGAACTAGATATCTATCCATCATCTACATTAACTCAAGGGCCTGGCACATAGTGAACATTGAGTAAATGTTTAAAGAACAAATGAGGGAGTAACTTGGCATTCATAGCATGATCTGAACTAAACTTCTTATATAAAACCTGAGTGCAAATATGGAAATAACTGATTTTCCTCTGTTATATAAAGGAAGCCATAGCCTGAATAGGAGAGAGTGGATTATTTTTTCAAAGGCAGAGGGAAGCTTTGGAGAGCTAGCTGTAAGAATGAGAGAAAAATTGAAGGATCAGGCATAAAACAACATGTATATATATATCTATATATCTGGTCTAATTTTGGTTCCTCTAGCTGCTTTTAATTGTATTTGACCCAGTGTCTTGATTCCAAATTGTATGTTTCTATACATTTGGATGTCACAGATATCACTACTATATAGACCTAATTTCATAAACTGCAAACTTAAATTTAATATATGGGTAGCAATGTGGAAAATGGAGAGATTGACATGTGCACTGGGAAAAAATACATGCCGTACTATTGTAATTAAATAATTTTAATAAATCATTGCAACTAAAGAATGAGAATAGAAGGAACCTTAATTTTCTGGAATGCTGTCTTGTGCTTCCTCTCTGTTTAAGGTTTGAGAAAAATGTGTAGATCAGAACTATGTCCTCTGCTTTACTTCGAAGCTTCTTTTATGTAGTGTGGAGCTGTTAGTATATTTTTATATGTGTGTGAAGGAAATCGTCAGGCTCTTTTGCTTTTTGTATTTTCTATTTATTATTTTTATTTTGTTGTGTAGGTATTTAAGAGATTATGGCATCTGAAACTCACAATGTTAAAAAACGGAACTTTTGTAATAATATTGAGGATCATTCCATTGATCTTCCTAGAAAGAGGATCTCTAATTTCACTAATAAGAACATGAAGGAGGTAAGTCCATAGTTTTTAGGTAACAGATAAGATGGTAGCTTAGTCTGTTCAGGCTGCTGTAAAAGAATATACACTGGGTGGCCTATAAACCACAAAGGTTTATTTCTCACAGTTCTAAAGAGGCTGAGAAGTCCAAGATCAAGGCCCATCCAGATTTGGTATCTGGTGAGGGCCCACTTTCTGGTTCACAGATGGCCATCCTCTTGCGGTATGCTCATGTGGCAGAAGGGGCAAGATAGCTCTCTGGGGTCTCTCTTATAAGGGCACTAATCCTATACATGAGGGCTCCACCCTCTTGACCTAATTACCTCCCAAAGGTCCTACCTCCTAATAACATCACTTTTGGGTTGGTGGGTGGCATTATAGGATTTCAACATAGGAATTTTGGGAGACACAATCATTTAGTCTATCAGACAGTTTACACTGTTTGGTCTGTAGATAGTTTTGGTAAATTATTTTAAACAACGAGGGTGTCATAATTCCGCTTAACTTCCCAGAATTAAGTATAATTAATAAATATTGAGAACTGTTTATATTCTAAAAGCTCTAAAAACTTTCTTGACCAGTATACTGTTTGACATAATGTAATTTGAATATATTAGCTTAATTTTAAGGAGAACTCTCAGAGGTGCTTTTTGTTCACTATTGCAAGGCTCATAGCACTGATGTAATTTTTTAAGCCACATTAAAATTCAACTCACTTATTAAGTACCTTTTAAGTATAATACATGACTAGTGGCATGGAAAACAGGGAGTTGGATATATTGTTCTATCGAAAATACCTGTATGCAGTATTGTTGTAACTAATGATTGAGACTGCCATTAGAACAGAAAAGGTTTTAATCCAAAAAGCTTAACCGTTGAATATCAGATTTATTGATATCAATCACAAAGTTTATATAGCTTCACTAAAAAATTTAAATATGCTGCAGCTACCTACTTTTATTTTTCAGGTTAAGAAATCTCCAAAACAGTTGGCTGCTGACGTAAATAGGTAAGAGCTTCTTTAAAGTTTCTGGGAAATGGCAAATACTGAAAGCTGGTAAAAGTGACAGTAGGGGGAAAAATAAGTGTTCTCTTTTATATAATAAATTAACTAACTGTCAGACATCTCCTTTGTGTCAGGCACTCTGCTAAGCATGTCAGTATTATCTCTAATCCTTAACAAAAGTCTTACTAGGTAGTTATCATTACTCCAGCAGTTGATAAGAAAAACTAAAGAACTGTGATTTGTTCAGGGTCAAATACCCAGAAAGTGGTCAGAATGATCCTTGTTCTCAGGTCTGCTGAACTCTAAGGTACTTTCTACTAAACCATTGGTTCTCCAAGTGACCATAAATGAAGTGTCACTTATAGAGAAACTCATAGACACTTATAGAGTGTCACAATAAAGAAAATGAAGTGGTTCTTGAAACCCTTTCAGGGAGTTTTTGAGGTCAAAACAGTATTTGCAACAATACTAAGACATTATCACCTTCTTCATTTTCACCTTTAAGTATAGTTTTCCAGAGGCTATAAAATATTTGATATCACAATAGAATGAATACAGAAGCAGATGCAAGAATCCAGCTGTCTTCCATTAAACCAGATATTAGAAATTCTGCACAAATGTTAAAACAGTGCCATTCTTCTCACTGTATTTTTTGTTTGGAAAACTACTGGGCTTTTTTTTTTTTGTAAAATAGTCTATGTTAATATGTAATGAGTCTAATACTTCTAAATGAATTAAATTTTCTCAGTTTGAGTTATTGCCAACATGAAAAGGGTTCTTTTGAGACCTGAATAATTTTGAGGAGTATAAAACATTTGAGAACCATTATACTAGATTATGAGTTTGCTGTATTGTTTTATCTTACTCAAACATACTTCAGCTCAATCAAAATAAGTATTGCTTTATTATATATTAAAATATATGTTCAGACTTGCACAATTATTGTGTCACTTTGTTAGAAAAAGATTAGGTAACTAGAAAGTGTTACAATTTTCTTACTTCCTGGGTGGCCTGTAATATGTCATTTTAAAAACATCTAGTTAATATGCCTCTTCATTTTCTTTTGATATGAATTATTATCATTTTCATTGCTTCCCGTATGGATTGAAATTCCCTTTTATTTTCCTCTTCAATCTAAGCGTTTTTTAAATTCTATTTACTTCTAATTGAATTATCACAAAATGTGGTTTATTAAATTTTTCTGTTTAAAGACTTTTAATGGTTTTCACTTAAGAAAATCAATTCTTTTTACAGAACAGTTGGACAAGCTGTGAAAAGCCCTAATAAACTACTTAAGGTGATCTATCGCAGGAAGAAAGTTCATCATCCTTTTCCAAATCCTTGTTACAGAAAAAAACAGTCCCCTAAAAGTGGGGGCTGTGACATGGCAAATAAAGAAAATGAACTGGCTTGTGCAGGCCACTTGCCTGAAAAATTACGCCATGATACTCGAACGTACTTGGTTAACTCCAGTGATTCTGGTTCTTCACAGACAGAAAGCCCATCATCAAAATATAGTGGAGGTTTTTTTTCTGAGGTAAGTAAGTTAAGCTTAACTTTATTCCTTTAAACTCTTGGCTTTTTTCTTTGCCATTTTCTATTAGCAGAATAATTCACTGCCCATTGCATTCAGACTTACTTGAATGATTGTAACTTTCTAGACAATTTTTTAGATTAACCAAATTTGAATCAGTAGTTTATTACATTTCTCTAAGTTAGTGATATCTGAGATAGAATGAAATGATTTGATAAGGTACTATAAAAATCCAGACTGGCAAGTTGGCTAGAAGATTTAAAGGAAGGGGAAAGAAGATATCTTGCCTTAAAAGTGGCCCACCAAAGCCACTTATCCAGGCACATTTTGTTGGGTTCTCAAAACTGCCAGTGGAAGCTTTGTTCAGCAAGTTTGCTGCTCTTTTGGCTCAGGCAAAATTAGTTTTTTGAATAGGCTCAAGGGAATATTTTTTTGGGGTGATGGAAATATTTTAAAACTGGATTGTGATGATGGTTGCAAACTCAATAAATTTATTAAAAATCATTGAATTACTTGAAACATGTGAATTTTATAGTATGTAAATTATACCTCAAAATAAATTTTTCAAAAAAGTTATTTGAAGTAGTTTCATAAAAATTTATAAGTACACATATATGAGTTTATAATAGTTATTATTACATGTTTATTGTATATGTTGTGGAAAGTAAAACCAAAAGAAAATATTATCCATAATCTCAACATTTGGAAATAATAGTATTAAATTTTTGATGTACCTTTTCTCTTCATGTTGTAACATAGTTTAATAACTTGATTTTCATATTAAGTAAAATTTAGATACTTTACCATGTAATTAAATAATACTTCTACAATTTTTTAGTGTATACACAACATTATATTACTTGAACGTACCTTGATTCTTTAACTGTGGATTGGTAAATTTAGTGTTGTTTCTGTCTGTCATGACAGTTTGAAAGCATTTTCTGAGGCATTCAAGCAGGAAAAAAAAAACCTCAAATTAAAACGGTCATAAGTATGTAGATGAATGAAAATAAGCCTCAGATTTAAGATAATTATAAGTAAATAAGAATAAAGGTAGAAAATAAGTGTTGTTGACTAAAACCATAACGAAATGATACAAAAGAAGATTCTATTTGCCAGTAAAGTGTTGTAAAAATAAGAACTTGTAAAAATAAAATTTTAGAGTAATAGATCTGTTAGTGATACTACAAGTGAAGAAAGTAAATATAGTATCTATGAAAAAAGACTGAGCAAGGAGAATTTTATTTAATAGTGAATTATCATGAGCCCTGGATAATAGGATGGTAATTCAACCTTAGTGTTAAAGAGAATCATTGCCTTATTAATTTATTCATAGATATTTATTTAGGGCTTCCTGCTGTATAATGCATTCTGTAGGCTCTGAGGAGATAGCTTGGTTGGTGCCCCTATTTTCATGTAATTACAGAAGGGAGGAGGCCAACACTAACTAGATAATCAAGGAAACTGCATACCCTAAAGCCGAAAATCATATATATGACTATATCACAGAAATCTGGCCTACATTGGACCTAGGTTGGTTTTCCAGTTGAACTGAGGGAATAAACATTCTGAGTGCAAGTGTGCACAAAAAAAAATCATACATTTGGATTAGTGCCACAGTGAGACATTTTTTCAAGACCCTCTTTTTTACTTTACTCTCATTTTAACTACTTTTCACAATCCTTCAACTTCACACTTAACTATTAGGTTTATTGATTGTTCTTTTGTTGTTTCAAACCTTTTTTCCTGATTGATTAGTGCCTTCTATAAAAACCTAAATCTAAAAGTGGTGCCATATTATTTTGTCAGAGTTCAAATATCTGTAACTTTTTGTCCCACAGATCCACTCCTAGGTATTTACCAAAGAGAATTGAAAACCTGTCCACACAGATACTTATAAACAAATGTTCATAAAACATTCATAATAGCCAAAAGTGGAAACAATCCAAATGTCCTTCAAGTGATGTGTGGATAAACAAAATGCCATAGATCCATATAATGGAATATCATTTGACCATTAAGGAGTAAAATACCAACATATGTTACGCCATGTATAATCCTTGAAAACATTATGCTGTGTGAAGGAAGCCACACTATAAAAGGCCACATATTATATGCTTTAATTTGTATGAACTCTCTAGGTTAGGTAAAGTTACGGAGACAGACAGTAGATTAATGGTTGCCAGAGGCTGTAGAGAGGGAAGAATAGAGCAGAGCCCAGGGTTTCTTTTGAGGGTAACAAAAATACTCTAAAATTGATAATGGTGATGATTGCACAATTCCAAGAATGCACTAAAAATGACTGAACTGTACATTTTAAGTGAGTATATTTTATGGTATATGAATTATCTTAATCTGTTAGTTTAAAAAGTTGATCTAGCTGTTTCAATTCTAAACTTAATCCTATGGAAGTATTTGTACAAGACACATATTTATATACATAAGGATGTTCATTGATGCATAGTTTTAATAGGGAAAAACCTATAGAATCAATCTAAGTAAATTATGACACATAAAGACTGGAGAATATGTAATTGCTTTTTAAAAACAAGGTAGGTCTGTGTTTTGACACTGAAAAATCTTCATAATATGTAAGTGAAAAAACAAGGTTTTAAAAAATGTTGATAGTGTAATATTTTAGTTTTACATCTACCTAATCTGTCTTTGTCTAGAATATAGTTTGAAAATATACATACCAGCCTGTTAACTGTGATCACTTCTGAGGAGTGATGTTAGATGCTTTCATAGAGAGTATTCACTTTTCATTTGATACAGTTCTGTGCTATTTAAACTTTTCACAACAGGCAAAATTACTTTATAATGTAGAAAAAATGAATGAATAAATATAAATACTTGACACAGAGAGAATTTTTGTGATTCTCTTCTCATTCTGTTCAGTTGGTAATGACTAGCCTATATGTTTTTTTCCTTTAATCCACATTATAAATCAAGTCTTAGGTTTGTAGGTGTGCTAAAATTACTGAGATATAGAAGGAAAATGGCAGCAAATAAAAAGTTCTTGTAAAAAGTTACCAGGTACTAAATTTAAATTTATTCAGATTGTTTATGATGCTCAACTGCATTATTCTTTTAAGTGGGCCAATAAATCACCTTTGCATAATTCTAAAATACATCTACCAGATAGTTTAATTGAAAAAAGTGGTTTCATGCCGTGTGTCAATGTATTTCTTAACAAATTAGATAACTGTCTTTCAGGTTTCTCAGGACCATGAGACAATGGCACAAGTTTTGTTCAGCAGGAATTTGAGATTGAATGTAGCTTTAACTTTCTGGAGAAAAAGAAGCATAAGTGAACTTGTAGCTTATTTGGTGAGGTAAGTTAAAGTAATTTCCATTGTGTAATCTAGACGTACCTCTTTTTTTTGTTACACTAGCTAAAATTTTAAGCTTCCTATGTTTAGCTTCAGTAGCAGATATGTTTTAAATTACATTCATCACGAGTCTAAGTTAGCAAAATACAGAAAATCATGTGTATTACCAGATTGAACAAAGCTTCTCTAAGTTTCCTATCTATAAAACTGAGAGAGAGAACCAGGTGGTGGTTCTTAGGAACCATATTCTCCAAAAGATGGAGGGAAAAAGTTGATTGCAGATTTCGTTATAAAACTGAGAGATACAGTATGGGAAAGCTAACCTTTTAAGAATCACCTTTGAGTGAAAAATTTAAGCCTTACCTCCTCAGTGTATTCAAGTCTCTTCTCAAATGTTAACCGCAGTGAGGCCTTCCTTGACCACCTTGTTTAAAAATACATATTTTTTCACCCCCCATCTCTCTCTTTCCTGTTTATTTTTCTCCATAGCATTTATCATCTTGCTATAAAATATTTATATTTTATAAATATGCTATAAAATATTTATGAAATAAATATTTTACTTGTTTATTATCTGTCTTTGCCTTCTCCCACCCCCTATACTCACACATATTCTGAAATACAAGCCCTATCTCTCTATTCGCTGCTGTGTTCCAGGCATCTGGCTCATCATAGATTCTCAGATCATTTGTTGAATGAGTGGATTTCTCAAAAGCAGTGTGAAGGTTTTAATATGAAAGTAAATAAGGAAATCAGCTGTCTAAGCAGTTTTGTACCCACAGGATAGAAGACCTTGGAGTTGTGGTGGATTGCCTTCCTGTGCTCACCAATAGGTAAAAAGAATATTTTTCAGAAAAAAATAGGTTTAAAGAGAGATAAATTAGGGCCTGTTTGTATTTTTATAACTTAGTATTTATTTTAGTTTACAGGAAGAAAAACAATATATCTCACTTGGCTGCTGTGTAGACTTGTTGCCTCTAGTAAAGTCCCTACTTAAAAGCAAATTTGAAGAGTAAGTGCTAATCTGAATCTCAGTTCATTTTTTTTTCTTTAAATATCCTTGATTTTGTGCCTTGTGGGTGCATAGTGGTAGATTGAGCTCTATGAGACATAAAATGGTTTCAGTATTTAAGGAGCTTATAGTCCAATTAGGAAAAGAGTATGAATTGACTAAAGAACAATTACAAAAGCATCTATAAACAAGTTACATAAAGTATAGTTTTGTGAAAGTAGTAAAATAAAATTTTTAAGGGGAATCCTCAGTATATGTGTTTTTTTGATGGGAGGAGATATATCATCTTTTGTAAAGACTTCTTGGATGAAAACACTTGAATTTGGTTATAAAATGTCATTTCAGATACATAATAGTTGGTTTAAACTGGCTTCAAGCAGTCATAAAAAGGTGGTGGTCAGAACTGTCATCCAAAACAGAAATTATAAATGATGGGTGAGTATACCTTTAAAAATAAATTCATTCTACTAAAATATTTTTCAGAAAAGCAGCTTGATTAAAGGTGATAATTTTTATTCCATGATCATCATGATCATCAGTATATATATTCTCTTCCATTTTCAGAGAAATATTAAATGGGAATGATATTCATATGTAAAAATTACACATGGAAGTTGAATTCCACAGACTAGGAACCCACTGTATCTCTTGTTCTGCTAGAAGCCTACTTTTCATTTTAGGAGGAAAAAGCACAGGAGTGGTTTAACCCTTATAGCCATTATGAGTAAGGGAGAGAAAAAGAGATGGCCTTTAGTGGAGTAAGTATTAAGGCACAGGAATGGAGGCATTCTCAAGTTAATGGCTACCTAGACATTAACCTGAGAATCAGTATGGATTATTACAATTCTAAAAGCTACACTGTTAGCATAATTTGATGTGGTCAGTTTGCCTTGATGTGAAAATGTGTGAGTATTCTACCAAATGAGCCAGATTATCATGAAACCCCCCAAAAATATCTACCATCAGTCTTCTTAAAGTCCATAATTTTCTTTCAAGGATCTCAAAATTTTCCCACTTCATACCCAAGAACAAGCTGTCCAAATGCTCCAAATGCCCAGTGGTTTTCTTAGTGGCTTTACCAACCAAGTAATCTTAAATTGCCGTGGTTGGCATTTGCTATTTTAAAGAGTTGCATGACTTCAAATGGTATAATTTTCACCTGATAAATATTTGAAAAATTTTAAACTTTAAGTATACTTACTACTACCAAAGCCATATCCTGCTATATTTATATTTTTAATTCTTTTCTTCTAGAAATATTCAGATTCTAAAACAACAATTAAGCAGATTGTGGGAACAGGAAAACCATCTTACTTTGGTTCCAGGATATACTGGCAATATAGCTAAGGTAATCTTTATTTCAGCTTAATCTTAAAATCTACGTTTAAGCTTAATTAAAAATTAGTAATAATATTATATTAGTATTATGCATTCATAAGTGAATGAGCTTTTCAAATATCCAATTCAGTACTATTCTAATAAAGTTCAAAGTCATTTTCATATTTATATATGCTTAAGATACCCTGAACATGAATATGACGTTGTCAGGGAACACAGGAATTAGCCATTGAATGTGTTTCAGAAAGAGACATAGAAATAATGTGCTAGAGGGCATTTAATGACCTTGTTCCAATTAGAGAAAAATATATGAGGAAAAGTTCTGAATCCAGCTTAGGAAGACATCTGAAAACAGACAATGACACTCAGAAAGCAAGAGGTAAGGAACAGAATCAAATGGTTTTGGGGTGTTAATAATTTACTTGGCTTTTGCTAATGTCGTGGTTTTTGGGAAAGTAAACTTCAAATCACAGTATGAATTTGACATTATTCTTTATTTATCTGTTTGTCTCTTAAAGGAAAAGATACATTACGAGTGTTTGGATTTTAATATTTATACTCCAGGAAACATTGGGTAGTTAAAATATAATTATAGGAAAAAATCATAGAGAAATATTTTCACTGTTTTACTGGGCATACTCATTTCATAATTAGGCATTAGCCAGAAATACAAAAGCATTCTTTGTTTAAAAAAATATAGTATTGTAAATAAGAGGATTTTTGTCATGGACTTACTGGTAAAATTCTTCTTAGATACCATTGAGGAAAAAAGGGCAAAATTATGTGTCAAGCAAGGATGTTACACTATATATAATTTTACCCTGTAGAATTCTTGATGAAAATCTTAATAAACAGAAATCAATTTCTCAGAAGTTTTTTGTTGTAGTTTGTTTTCTTTTGATAATGGGGGAAAGGAAGTAAAAGTTGATAGCAAATGGAATACTTTTACAGCATGATACATCATCACCTTGTTCAGGAGGCACCTTGTATTCTTGGTAGTAATACTGAAAAATTGTTTCCTTAAAAATTTGCTTTTAATTGTAAATTTTTATAAAGGGAGAAACTTAATTATGAACATGACCTTAAGATACTGTATTACTGAAAACAATATTGAGTGATGAAAAGTTATATGAAGTTCCTTAAGCTGTGAGAAAAACCTCTTTTACAACAACCTCAGCTGTAATTTTTTGAGGGTAGAAATCAGAAAGGCTATCATCAAGCTGGCCTAGAGTTTCTTATAACACTGAAGGAATCACTATGAATGAATTAATGATCTTGCTGAGGTATTTGATCACAGGAACCAAAAACCTTTAATCAGCAAATAAACAAATGCAGGTAAAATTTGAGTAAGACATCTTTTCCCTCAAAAGGTCACAAAGGGAAACTAGACAAATCAAGTACCAAAAAGGGAGAAGAAAATGAGGCATGTATTTGTGTATTTACTCTACTGGCTAATGAAATGTTTTTATTTTATTTTCTAAGGATGTAGATGCTTATTTATTGCAGTTGCATTGAGAGACACTTCATCTACTAAAGAGCATTTGGTTCTTCAAACATCCCTGGACTATATGATTTTCCCTAAATGTCTCACCTGAGAACTGTGAACTGTGGAAGAAATCAAAAGCATTTTTTTTCTTCTTTAAAAAGCCACATAACTAAACCACTAATGAAATCCTGTAATCTACTTCACATTGAAGTGGAAAAATATCCAAAAGGAGCAGCTTCAACTTTAAAGAGGTGAAAGTGCACTATGAAGATTGTTCACCTTTGCTGCGCTTGGGATTTATATGGTTATTTGGTAACATTGTTTAAGAACTACTGGGTCTTAATGCAATCCTGTATAAGAATATAATTTATATTATGTGAAAAAAAAAGAAAGACAGGACTTATTACTAGGAATCACAAAGACCAATCATCATTACTTTTTTTAAGATTGTGTTTTATATATAAGAAAACACTTAAATGTACGCAGCTATTATGTTGAAAAGACTTTGAAAGTTTAAAATGTAATAGCAAATAATCTATACTAAAAGTTTTTTGTCTGCACTGAGATATTGTGTATACAAAATGCCTTAATTATAAGCCAATATGTATGATACCAATACCTGTTTAAAAAAATTTTAAACCAGCCATGCTTCTGGCATGATAAAATCATGGAATTAAATCAGGGGTTTCCATTCATGTAGAATGTTGTTAAAAAAACAGCATTTTTAAAACTTGAGACTATTTTTAGTATCTCCGATTTTTTTCCCCAGACTCATCATGTCATGTATGTATATGTTATTCCTATATAAAAGAAAAAGGTTAACATGTATTTGTATGAATGCTTAACTGGAAATGTCCATGGAGTTGGCTAATTTATATTCACTTTTTATTGTATGTAGATTTCTAATATTTTCAGTTCTGTATCATTTACACTTCTTTCATTTGAGTAAATTCACTAAATATTTCTAATTATTGCTTTTTTAAATTCTGACTTTATATGAATTCTAATTCTTTTTTACTACATATGTTTTAAAGAATTATATACCATGCTTTCTAAATGTTTACAATTAGTACTGACTTTGTATTTTAAATTCCAACACTTTATATTACTACCTCCTCTAATTGGTATGAATGCCAGCAGACTGTATGAGGTCTTTTTTTTTTTTAATTCATTTTTGGTGTCAGTGAACCCACTTCTGGAATGTGTTAACAGCTGTTATATCTTACCTTGAAAGTGATTAGGGTTTAAATATCACTGTTGGTGGTTTTGTACATCATCTCATCTTTAATAATTGTGAAAGGTATCTGAGCAAAGATTTTTAGTAATCGAATTACTCTGCAATAATCTTCAAGTACATGAATGTAAATCTTTAGCATTTATCTATTTAGCCACTACTGATATAAATCCCAAACGAACATCTTTCTTGTTTTAAAAATGTTGTCTTTCACTGAGTTCTATTTTTATGTAGCAGTATTTCATATAGCTATGTATTCCTCAGAGTGAGCATCAACTGTAGTGATTGTTTATTTTCTTAAATCTTTAGACTACAATAACTTCAGATTACTGCACTTCTGTGATATGAGAGTTATTTAAGAAGTTGTTTTTCAGGAGGTGGGAATTTGAATCATAAGCCTGTGTCATCTCTGTGAAACATTAAGATGATGAAATAGGATATTTCTTTGTTCCTATTCCTTGAATTATCACTGTCTTATCTAATAGTTTGAACCAGTTAGCTCAGTTGCAGCATGGTGCTAATGAGGCTAAGGACAGTTCAGTCGTTTTATAGATTGATGAACTTAACACACACACACAGAGAACTATTCATGGCTACATATTTTATCTTCTCTTAAGAAATTCAACTCTTGGTCACCAGGAAGACGGTGTGTAAACCATCTTAGCATAAACCCTTCACCTCAAACAGGAAGATAACTCAGATACTTGGTGTATGTCATAGGGCAGACTTGAAATCTAGTATTTAAGATGTACCTAAAATACTATGGCACTGTAATTTTCTCTGGGTAAGATCATTGATTAAACAGTATCTTTCAAAAATCAAGTTTCAATAACTCAAACTTCAGTAAAACTTAAGTACAAATATAAATGATACATAGTAAGGAATGGTATTATCCTGTTAATAAAGAGTTCCTGTGCCTAAGTTTGGGTTTGTTGAAGAAAAGTAATAAAACTTCGTTTTATTTACTAGGAACTATATAAGGCAGCATTGTCTTTAGCTTACAAATATTCACACACTCCTCATTTCTGTTCTTGGCCTTCACAGTTTACTTTAGTACCTACCTCAGTTACTGAGTTATGATTAGCATGCGGTGATTTTTAGATTCCTGCATAAATATCGTTGAACACTTCAGTTGCTATTAAGCTCTTCTCATGCTGTTTAATCATAACAGTGTTAATCTCCAGAAAGAGCCAAAGAAAGTGTCTACAAAGTATTTTGGCTGTTTTATTGACCTAATTAGGACAATTACTATCTGTCATTGCTCATTTTTGCTGTGCTATTAAACAGTATACAGAGCTGAGGTCTCTATGCCTTTTTACCTCTTCTACTTCAGGTTTTCTCTACTTCACAAGCCTAGGGACAGGTTGTTTATTGAGGTGATAGATGGTTATAATCAAGTAATTCTAGGCAGAAAGTGACTGGATTTTGTAATGAGTGATCATGATTAGAATAAGGGTTAAAAGTTAGGAAGCAAGAATTATCCAGGTGGTTTTTAAAGTTAATTTTTTGGCAGTAATTTCAAAGGTAATTGACACAGATTATTTACATGAATCTTGAGATATGAAAATTGGATATAAATATCCACTTTGGGGAATCATTAATATTAGTACTGAACTTTAATGGCTGCTGAGGAGTTAAATCCTAATGCCTCTAAACATACTTGGTACCTGTCATGCCCTAACCTTAAAAATGGTTGTATGAGTTCAAAGCTGTATTTCTGGACTTTGAAGTAGTAATTTTCTTAAACTTAGAACATTTCTATATTTGGCAAGTTGTTGATGTAATTAACATTTATGGATAACAGTAATAACTATTAGCTATTAAATGCTGGTAATAGAAATCATTTAAATGTTTACTTAAGTTTAATTAAGGGGTTTGAAACATCAAAATTTTAGTTAATATTATGGTAGTCATTCCCAGTTATCTTTATTCCTATTTAGGAACAAAATAGAAGCTTCAGGTTGCCTTTGTTGAGATAAGACAAAATATTAAAGCAGCTGACTAAACTGGAGTGATCCATTTGGATGCACTACTTAACTTTAAATACGGACTTTATGTTCTGGACTACTTCAGATGGAAATAGTATTGCTGAACATTTGTTAGCAGCTTTTTACTCCTATGTTACTGTTTCTCCCTTAATTTCTAATTCTTCTAACTATGAAAATGGTCATAAAACTTTGTGACACATTATTCCCTCTCCTTTTTTATTCAGTAACAGGAATATAGAATAAAAAGTTCATGCCCAGGCACTGTATGCTTCTAATTTGTAATATAGCTTGATTGATTTAGTGACCATGCCAAGTATAAGAATAAAAGGAAATCCTGCATATCATATACTTTCCAATACTGTCCTCATAATAATATTTAAAATATTATAGTCATTTTAATTTTCTCTGGGTCAGATCATTGACTTAACAATATCTGCTAAAATCAAACTTCAGGAAAAATTAAGCACAGCTACAAATGAAACATAGTATATACCACAGGATTTTCTCTTAGAGACTGTAATTAATCATAACATACAAAAAGATATAATTACTGTGTAACAGTAGTTCTGTGGAAGGGCAGCCCCACAGCTGCCACTGTTTTCATAGCAAAGCTTGTTATGTATTATTACTTTGATATACAGAATTCTTTGAACTATGAAGTTTTCAGATGGAAGATGCCAGGAGTCTGGATAAGGATTCAGCCCCCAAATACACTTGAACTAGTGTTGATTCTTATGCTTTACGGTATTCTGTATTTTCATTCATATGTAAATCAGGATTTTCTTTTTTTTATTTCAAACGTCCTGGACCTGGCCAAGACTCTGACACTATGGATTTACACCAAAGCAAAGAAGAATTGGTCCAAAGTATTTTCTAGGGCAAGGAAGTGTTGTAGAAGTCCTGCAATACACTGACTTGATAGAATTACTCTGTCGCATTTATGAACCAAACCTGCAACATGGAGCCTGGATTGGAATTAGACCTCACCTTCCAGAAGTCAAAAGCACATAGCATCCATTTGCTTTTCTACTTTCGTTTTATAATGAAAGAAGGAAAGAAAAGAAAAAACTTAATTAACTCTTTGTATAAAATTAGTTGAACAGGTGAATGAGGACCTACTTCACCTCTGACTTGCCTTGAAGTACACTCACCAGTTCCTCTCCATACCTGTAGCTTAGTCTCAACAACAGCAGAAAAAAATGAAGGTTAATACCTTTCTTTAAGGCAGGTTCTAATGCTTACATTACATTTGGAAGAAGCTCATCTTTTCCCCTTAAGCATCCAGATTCCTTTTCTCTTACTTAGATGATAAGAAGTCAGTAAAGGGGAGAACCCACTCACTTTTCAGTTCTCTTCTCTTGAAGCCTTCTCTGCCTGTCTCTTAGACGTTGGTGTTCTCTACTATCTAAACTTCTGTTTTAAGGTTTCTTCTCTCTACCATTACCCTGAGAAACATTGTTTATTCCCATGGACTCCTTTACTATCTACATTAATTGTTCTCATTTTGGGGGTGGAAGGGAGGCCAATTTTTGGTTGATAAATATACATGTGTTTTTTCTAATGTTGGGCAAACATTGAATTGTATGTTTATCATTCTCAAATACATATCTTGCTCTCAACCTCTTAGCTCATAAACTTTATATCCAGTTGCCTAATGTAAACATTCATTGGGATAGCTAAGACATCTTAAATTCAGTATATCCATAATTGATCTCATTTGCCACCTCTGCTGCATCAACTCTATCCCCCAACACCCACAGGGAGAAAAAAAAGTTGCCTGGGTCCTGGGTTTCTATTATCATTGGATACTTCTAATATCAATGATAATATTAAGTCACAAACTTTTGAATCATCTCTAAATCGCTCATCAAATCCTGTTGGTGCAACCCCCTAAATTTCTCTGATCTTTCTACACTTCTCCACCTCTCCTGCCTCTATCTTGGTGTTCGGTATTCCAGCAGCCTTCTGTCTGGTCTCTCTGGCATTGGTCCTCCATCTCTGTAACCTATTCTCCACGCACGCTGCCCCAGAGTAGTCTATAAAGCACACATTTACCATGTCACTCATTAAGGCCTCTTAGGAGAGAGTCTACACAGTATGATTTACAATCTTGATAACACATCCTTCGCTCAGCTCCCAATGTTCCAGCTAGAATAAACTTGTTCCTGTTTCTGGAAAACATTACACTTTCCCTGCAAATGGTTTGTTTGCCTGAATGCTCTTCTCTCTCAGGTTCTCCCGTTTATCACCTTCTTAGCCTTCCAATCTCAGCTTAAACACAGTTCCTCTGGGAAGCCTTCCCTGAAACCTGTTAGGCTGTTACAGTGCTACACACTTGAATCTCAATCCTGTTCTTCTCTTAACACTGCTTATCATTGTTTTGTAATTGCTTATTATCTGTCCTCCCATGAGGCCAGAGATTGTATTCTCTGTCACATCCCCAGTACATAGCATAAGCCTGGCAAGTAGTAGGCATTTAATTCTTAGGAATAAAATGCAAGGATGTGGCATCTCTGGCCATACATTGTACAAGGAAGTACTTTAATAATCCAAAGTTATTTGTGATAGCGTAACAGCTAACAGTGAGTAGTTCTAGAATTAATCAGTTTTCTTCTCTGTGTTTTAGGAAAGTAACTTATAGAAGTTGATACTACAACAAAATAAAATCTTAGCTAAAATGTATTTGATTCTTAAAGGTTATATTTGTTTATTCTATGGTTTCTACATTCCACACAAGATCCATGCGAGTGACGACCATCTACAAAGAGTAAAATTACAATATTTTGTATAATGTGTAAAATATACATAAATTTTCTTAGAATTGAGGCACTCACTTTGGTGTTTTGTGTTTCTACTTTAAACTAATTGAAAGTCATGTGAGATATAGTGTCTTTTACTTTAAGTCCCTTTTTTAAGTTTCTGAAGTAGTTCATGCCTATTTCTGAAAATTAGAATAGTAAAAAGAAGAAAATTAAATACCCATAATGTCATCCACCTGGCAGAACAAGTGTCTATCCTTCCATATTTTCCTCTTTGTGTGTGCATATTTTTAATGCAAATGGACTCATATTACCCATACTGATATTTGGCATGTTGTTCCCTACTTTCCATACACTAGAAATGGTAACTGAAAAACTTTTCCCTATTAAATTAAAGCTCTATGTTCTGAGCAGTACCTTAATTTCATTTGGGAAAATTGTAAGAGGCCAAAAAAATATTTGAGAAGTACTGTTGAAGACTTCTCAATATAGAATTCTGTTTTCTTTGACCTTTGCTAATCATTACCTAATTTTTTTTAAGTGTTAGGAAGAGGGCTTATAAGGAAAAGCAATATATTTTTTTATTTTGAAAAGAACACATAGGTTTAAGTGCTCCTATTTAGGAACAAAATTCCAACTTACACTGTGGTGTATGTCCTCTAGCCATCAAAAAGCTTTCTAAGTAAATAGTAGCTGAGTCCTTATTTGTAAAATAACATAACATTAAGCAAGTCTATGAATATTGAGTCAGTGTAGAACTACAATTGATTTTTAAGATTCACTTCATCTGGATAAGTCCATTCCTAATCTCTCAAAGCATCTTCTGTAAAGCGTTTATTTAATGAGGTGTTTCTAACCAAATAATTTTTTTCTTCTGCCTAAATAATTGTTCTCTAGATGCTATATTCTTCCTTTAAAAGTAATCACTGCATTCCATCTTGGAAGAAACTCACTTAATGCTAGAAATGGTGAAAAAAATAATGGTGAATAATAGTAACAGGTAGGTAAAAGCTAATGATTTTATACACATACACTCATAAAAAAAAATGAATATTATCCTGTGCTATAATCAACCATAATTGTTATATCTTTGTGTAGATAAAGGGAAGGAAATTTTCTTACAAATGTTTGCGCTAAGGACTTACTGAATAATGATCACTCTCTATAGCATTTTTGTGTTGTTAACATTACTAACCAGGCAAAAATCCTTGACCTGCATCAACTCTTTCGATCACACTTTATATTGGGTTGTTTTCACAAAGAACCACTGAAATGTTTGTTTAAAGGACAATAATCTTTATTCTCCACATTTATAAAGTAATTGGTGATTTTACCTGGTATAATTTTGTTTTGACTCATACTTACTAAACCTACTAATAACAAAACAAATCAACAGAAATTGTTAGTACCCTTCTGATTAATAATTTTAAATACTCCATTATTTTGTGTAGATTTTTTTTGTCTTTTACAAACTGTAAAAAATAAAGATAAAATTAGTTTTTAAAGGTGACTATATAGCAACTAAAACAAACCTAACATGTTAGACTTTTAAGAATATCTGATAGTATTGATTCAGGGCCATATTATTATTGCCTTAAGTCTAATAATTTTAACCATTTCTGCTTTGTCAAAATCCATGTAATGTTTGTAATGACTTCATTCTACAAATCTTTCAGAATATGAAGCAGCAAAAGTTTGCTTTAAAAATTTCTCTGGCAAAATTACGTAAAGTAATTTTCTGTAAATGCATTACTTAAATATTGATACAAGTTTGGAATTAAATAGTGGAAGTTACAGTGAGTATAATAATTGACCTGTTTGGTGTAGCTTCTAGAAAATAGCTAATGTTTTAGAATAGTATTACACAATATATCTTTCAAGATTTTCTTGGACAGATAATATACTTTTGTAATTTGAACTAAATGAAAATAACATGACTTCTTTTTCTGTTATCTTTATTAGGTAGTGGTACTAATAATTCTTTGAAAATACAAGTTGATATGGGAGGACTCAGTTGTAAATTTTGTGTTTAAATCACATAAAAAGTGCTTTTAAGTGTTAATTCAGCAGCTGACTTGTGTAATATTTGAGGAAGTATATTGTATCTTTGAAATCAAATACTTTAATTAAAAGATATTTATAAAATACACAAAGCTTCCATGAGCTTGTAGCAGCTGGCATAACCCCATTTGTCATATCACATGTGGTATGAATTTCATGTGTACTATTATTATCTCTTGATCCATCTTTTAAGAAAAAAGCAACAGCTGGCTATATAGAAGAGAAAACTTCCTCAAGTATATCCTTGCAGTATTTATTAGCAGTGATATGAGTAAATTGTAACATTTGGACAGTTTGGAAATGTACATACACACACACACACACATATAAATATATATATAACCATTTTAAGCCACATGTTCACAGATACCAAAGAAACATTTGGTTCAACATTCAACAATTAAGTTGTTAACAAGTGTTTAAATCTACATAAAGATGTGTTTTAAAACAATTTGAATCTATGGCATTTTTTTTCTTCCATTTAGACTAATACAAATTTCTTCTGTTAATCTTTCTGATTATACAGATCTCTAAAAGTCATCTTTCAGATAAGTTTCTCAACACTTTTATTGGAAAACTGAGAAGGTGGTTTTATGTCCCAATAAATACTAATAAGTATGATTGAGGCTATGTCTAAAGTTCTCTATTCATAACATTATTTCCTGATGCTAAACAGAGGCAGCATTAAGCTACCAGATGCCCATTGGGTAATAAGATTCAACTGGTTGAGGTAGTGAAGGCTGCCCATAATCAACAGATCACTTGCTGTGTGCTTGTTGATGTTAAGCACAAAGGTTAGGTACAGTCCCCGTCCTCAAAGAGTTCTAAAATCCTAAATGTACTGTGACCCTAAAACCATGCTTTTGGGAATAACTTTGCAACTTTTCACACTCAAGTACATAAGGTAGTATATTGAACATTTAAAAGTTATTTTCTTTATGTTCTATGTTACTTTTTACTATATGACTGTCTGCAGAAGAAGGAAGCTATTTGCCCTGGTGTTGCTAAGTCCCTCCCAGCTTTATAATCAAAACTCAAGTAAAGTTGAAGAGGGTGTTTTGTGTATATATTGGCTATCCGTGTTTATTTCTAAATTAGATGGATGATATTCATTCTTTATATTAGGGGGGCGGAAGATGGCGGCGTGAGTAGAGCAGTGGAAATCTCCTCCCAAAACCACATATATCTATGAAAATATAACAAAGATAACCCTTCCTAGAATAAAGACCAGAGGACACAGGACAATATCCAGACCACATCCGCACCTGAGAGAACCCAGCGCCTCGCGAAGGGGGTAAGATACAAGCCCCGCCCGGCGGGAGCCGAGCGCCCATCCCCCCAGCTCCCGGCGGGAGAAGAATAGGCAGAGCGGGAGGGAGACGGAGCCCAAGACTGCCAAACACCCAGCCCCAGCCATCCAGGCCCAGACACAGTATGTGCGCAGGGGGCCCTGGATACTAGGAAAACAGGGCAGCAAGAACAGTGAGCAGGCACCGGAGGCCGGGCGCCAGAGAACATAAGAAAAGCGTGCGACCAATTTTTTTCTTTTTTTTTTTTTTTTTTTGCTGTTTTGTTTTGGCGAGTGCTTTTTGGAAGCCTTAAAGGGATAGGGACCCCAATACTACGGAAACACGGCAGCAAGAACAGTGAGTGGGCACCTGTGGCCTGGCGCCGGAGGACACCAGAAAAGCAAGCGACCATTTTTTTTTTTTTTTTTGGCTGCTGTTTTGTTTTGGCGAGCGCTGTTTGGAAGTCTTAAAGGGACACGGCGGGACACAATCCAGAAGTAGAATCCGGGGATCTCTGGGCACCCTAACCCCTGGGCTGCAGGGAGCAGGGAGGCCCCTTATGGAGATAAATAGCCTCCCAGCTGTTCCCCCTCCAACGCTACTCCACCACTTTGGAGCAGTTGCCCGAGCCAGGCCACGCCCACAGCAACAGCGGAGATAAACTCCATAGCAGCCGGGCAGGAAGCAGAAACCCTGTCTGCGCGCAGCTGCCCAGCACAAGCCACTAGAGGGCGCTGTTCTCCTAGGAGAGGAGGGCCACAAACCAACAAGAAGGGAAGTTCTTGCAGCCGTCACTCGTCCCAGCACTGCAAACTATTCCTATCACCATGAAAAGGCAAAGCTACAGGCAGACAAAGATCACAGAGACAAAACCAGAGAAGGAGACAGACCTAACCAGTCTTCCTGACAAAGAATTCAAAATAAGAATCATAAACATGCTGACAGAGATGCAGAGAAATATGCAAGAGAAAAGGGATGAAGTCCAGAGGGAGATCACAGATGCCAGAAAGGAGATCACAGAAATGAAACAAACTCTGGAAGAGTTTATAAGCAGAATGGATAGGATGCAAGAGGCCATTGATGGAATTAAAACCAGAGAACAGGAATGCATAGAAGCTGACATAGAGAGAGACAAAATGATCTCCAGGAATGAAACAATATTAAGAGAACTGTGTGACCAATCCAAAAGGAACAATATCCGTATTATAGGGGTTTCAGAAGAAGAAGAAGAAGAGAGAGGAAAAGAGATGGAAAGTATCTAAGAAGAAATAATTGCTGAAAACTTCCCCAAACTGTGGGAGGAAATAATCGAACAGACCACGGAAATACACAGAACCCCCAACAGAAAGGATCCAAGAAGGACAACACCAAGACACATAATAATTAAAATGGCAAAGATCAAGGACAAGGAAAGAGTGTTAAAGGCAGCTAGAGAGAAAAAGGTCACCTATAAAGGAAAACCCATCAGGCTAACATCAGACTTCTCAACAGAAACCCTACAGGCCAGAAGAAAATGGCATGATATATTTAATACAAAGAAACAGAAGGGCCTTGAACCAAGGATACTGTATCCAGCACGACTATCATTCAAATATGATGGTGGGATTAAACAATTCCCAGACAAACAAAAGCTGAGGGAATTTGCTTTTCACAAACCACCTCTACAGAACATCTTACAGGGACTGCTCTAGATGGGAGCACTCCTAGAAAGAGCACAGCACAAAACACCCAACATATGAAGAATCAAAGAGGAGGAATAAGAAGGGAGAGAAGAAAAGAATATCCAGACAGTGTGTATAACAGCTCAATAAGCGAGCTAAGTTAGGCAGTAAGATACTAAAGAGGCTAACCTTGAACCTTTGGTAACCACGAATTTAAAGCCTGCAATGGCAATAAGTACATATCTTTCAATAGTCACCCTAAATGTTAATGGGCTGAATGCACCAATCAAAAGACACAGAGTAATAGAATGGATAAAAAAGCAAGACCCATCTATATGCTGCTTACAAGAAACTCACCTCAAACCCAAAGACATGTACAGACTAAAAGTCAAGGGATGGAAAAACATATTTCAAGCAAACAACAGCGAGAAGAAAGCAGGGGTTGCAGTACTAATAACACACGAAATAGACTTCAAAACAAAGAAAGTAAGAGATAAAGAAGGACACTACATAATAATAAAGGGCTCAGTCCAACAAGAGGATATAACCATTCTAAATATATATGCACCCAACACAGGAGCACCAGCATATGTGAAACAAATACTAACAGAACTAAAGGGGGAAATAGACTGCAATGCATTCATTCTAGGAGACTTCAACACACCACTCACCCCAAAGGATAGATCCACCAGGCAGAAAATAAGTAAGGACACGGAAGCACTGAACAACACAGTAGAGCAGATGGACCTAATAGACATCTATAGAACTCTACATCCAAAAGCAGCGGGATATACATTCTTCTCAAGTGCACATGGAACATTCTCCAGAATAGACCACATACTAGGCCACAAAAAGAGCCTCAGAAAATTCCAAAAGATTGAAATCCTACCAACCAACTTTTCAGACCACAAAGGCATAAAACTAGAAATAAACTGTACAAAGAAAGCAAAGAAGCTCACAAACACATGGAGGCTTAACAACACGCTCCTAAATAATCAATGGATCAATGACCAAATCAAAATGGAGATCCAGCAATATATGGAAACAAATGACAACAAGAACACTAAGCCCCAACTTCTGTGGGACACAGCAAAAGCAGTCTTAAGAGGAAAGTATATAGCAATCCAAGCATATTTAAAAAAGGAAGAACAATCCCAAATGAATGGTCTAATGTCACAATTATTGAAATTGGAAAAAGAAGAACAAATGAGGCCTAAGGTCAGCAGAAGGAGGGACATAATAAAGATCAGAGAAGAAATAAATAAAATTGAGAAGAATAAAACAATAGCAAAAATCAATGAAACCAAGAGCTGGTTCTTTGAGAAAATAAACAAAATAGATAAGCCTCTAGCCAGACTTATTAAAAAGAAAAGAGAGTCAACACAAATCAACAGTATCAGAAACGAGAAAGGAAAAATCACGACGGACCCCACAGAAATACAAAGAATTATTAGAGAATACTATGAAAACCTATATGCTAACAAGCTGGGAAACCAAGGAGAAATGGACAACTTCCTAGAAAAATACAACCTTCCAAGACTGACCCAGAAAGAAACAGAAAATCTAAACAGACCAATTACCAGGAACGAAACTGAAGCGGTAATGAAAAAACTACCAAAGAACAAAACCCCCGGGCCAGATGGATTTACCTCGGAATTTTATCGGACATACAGGGAAGACATAATACCCATTCTCCTTAAAGTTTTCCAAAAAATAGAGGAGGAGGGGATACTCCCAAACTCATTCTATGAAGCTAACATCACCCTAATACCAAAACCAGGCAAAGACCCCACCAAAAAAGAAAACTACAGACCAATAGCCCTGATGAACGTAGATGCAAAAATACTCAACAAAGTATTAGCAAACCGAATTCAAAAATACATCAAAAGGATCATACACCATGACCAAGTGGGATTCATCCCAGGGATGCAAGGATGGTACAACATTCGAAAGTCCATCAACATCATCCACCACATCAACAAAAAGAAAGACAAAAACCACATGATCATCTCCATAGATGCTGAAAAAGCATTTGACAAAGTTCAACATCCATTCATGATAAAAACTCTCAGCAAAATGGGAATAGAGGGCAAGTACCTCAACATAATAAAGGCCATCTATGATAAACCCACAGCCAACATTATATTGAACAGCGAGAAGCTGAAAGCATTTCCTCTGAGATCAGGCACTAGACAGGGATGCCCACTCTCTCCACTGTTATTTAACATAGTACTGGAGGTCCTAGCCACGGCAATCAGACAAAACAAAGAAATACAAGGAATCCACATTGGTAAAGAAGAAGTTAAACTGTCACAATTTGCAGATGACATGATATTGTACATAAAAAACCCTAAGGACTCCACACCAAAACTACTAGAACTGATATTGGAATACAGCAAAGTTGCAGGATACAAAATCAACACACAGAAATCTGTGGCTTTCCTATACACTAATAATGAACCAACAGAAAGAGAAATCAGGAAAACAATTCCATTCACAATTACATAAAAAAAAAAATACCTAGGAATAAACCTAACCAAAGAAGTGAAAGACTTATACTCTGAAAACTACAAGTCACTCTTAAGAGAAATTAAAGGAGACACTAACAGATGGAGACTCATCCCATGCTCGTGGCTAGGAAGAATTAATATCATCAAAATGGCCATCCTGCCCAAAGCAATATACAGATTTGATGCAATCCATATGAAACTACCAGCAACATTCTTCAATGAACTGGAACAAATAATTCAAAAATTCATATGGAAACACCAAAGACCCCGAATAGCCAAAGCAATCCTGAGAAAGAAGAATAAAGTAGGGGGGATCTCACTCCCCAACTTCAAGCTCTACTTTAAAGCTATAGTAATCAAGACAATTTGGTACTGGCACAAGAACAGAGCCACAGACCAATGGAACAGACTAGAGAATCCAGACATTAACCCAGACATATATGGTCAATTAATATTTGATAAAGGAGCCATGGACATACACTGGCGAAATGACAGTCTCTTCAACAGATGGTGCTGGCAAAACTGGACAGCTACATGTAGGAGAATGAAACTGGACCATTGTCTAATCCCATATACAAAAGTAAACTCAAAATGGATCAAAGACCTGAATGTAAGTCATGAAACCATTAAACTCTTGGAAGAAAACATAGGCAAAAATCTCTTAGACATAAACATGAGTGACCTCTTCTTGAACATATCTCCCCAGGCAAGGAAAACAACAGCAAAAATGAATAAGTGGGACTATATTAAGCTGAAAAGCTTCTGTGCAGCAAAAGACACCATCAATAGAACAAAAAGGAACCCTACAGTATGGGAGAATATATTTGAAAATGACACATCCGATAAAGGCTTGACGTCCAGAATATATAAAGAGCTCACATGCCTCAACAAACAAAAAACAAATAACCCAATTAAAAAATGGGCAGAGGAACTGAACAGACAGTTCTCCAAAAAAGAAATACAGATGGCCAACAGACACATGAAAAGATGCTCCACATCGCTAATTATCAGAGAAATGCAAATTAAAACTACAATGAGGTATCACCTCACACCAGTAAGTATTGCCACAATCCAAAAGACAAACAACAACAAATGTTGGCGAGGCTGTGGAGAAAGGGGAACCCTCCTACACTACTGGTGGGAATGTAAGTTAGTTCAACCATTGTGGAAAGCAGTATGGAGGTACATCAAAATGCTCAAAACAGACTTACCATTTGACCCAGGAGTTGCACTCCTAGGAATTTAGCCTAAGAATGCAGCAATCAAGTATGAGAAAGATCAGTGCACCCCTATGTTTATCACAGCACTATTTACAATAGCCAAGAATTGGAAGCAACCTAAATGTCCATCAATAGATGAATGGATAAAGAAGATGTGGTACATATACACAATGGAATACTACTCAGCCATAAGAAAAGGGCAAATCCAACCATTTGCAGCAACATGGATGGAGCTGGAGGGTATTATGCTCAGTGAAACAAGCCAAGTGGAGAAAGAGAAATACCAAATGATTTCACTTACCTGTGCAATATAAGAACAAAGGAAAAACTGAAGGAACAAAACAGCAGCAGAATCACAGAACTCAAGAATGGACTAACAGGTACCAAAGGGAAAGGGACTGGGGAGGATGGGTGGGTAGGGAGGGATAAGGCGGGGAGAAGTAGTGGGGTGGGGTATTAAGATTAGCATGCATGGGGGGGTAGGAGAAAAGGGAGGGCTGTACAACACAGAGAAGGCAAGTAGTGATTCTACAACATTTTGCTATGCTGATGGACAGTGACTCTAAGGGGGTTTGTGGGGGGGACCTGGTATAGGGGAGAGCCTAGTAAACATAATATTCGTCATGTAAGTGTAGATTAGTGATACAAAAAAAAAAAAGGGGCAGTTCCTGTGTGGTAACCTCCAATGAGTTCTACACAAGGGTATAAAGGGCATATAAAAGTGTAGGCAAAGGGTCTGTTTGTGTTTATACAGAGGATCAAAGCCTAATTGGGCTACCCCGAAAATGAACTAAGATATGATATGAAAAAGAACTTCCAACATCAGCACTCTCTGGAAGACTCATGCCAGAAGATGATCATCAAAAAACCCCAACAAAGATCCACGCACTGCTACAGCTGTAGATGCACTCAACCCACCAGTTCCTGGACTTGCCATGGGAATGAAGAAGGAGATATCTAAGCTGGCCTGTGCATACAGTAAAACAACAAATTTGACTGGATCTATACTGTTGGAACTCAACCAAGAATTAGGAGAAGTGCAAATTGTAGCGCTCCAAAATCTTACAACTACAGACTATTTACTGCTAAAAGAACGTAAGGGATGTGAACATTCCCCAGGAATGGGTTGTTTTAATTTGTCTGATTTCTCTCAGACTGTTCAAGTTCAGTTGGACAATATCCACCATATCATAGATAAGTTTTCACAAATGCCTAAGGTGCCTAACTGGTTTTCTTGGTTTCACTGGAGATGGCTGGTAATTACAGGTATGCTTTGGTTATGTAACTATACTCCTATTATGTTAATGTGTGTGCGCAATTTAAGTAGTAGCTTAAAACCTATACATGCTGAAGTTACTCTACAAGAAGATATGTCAAAGAAATAATCAATCGTCCCATGTTTTCTTCCACCTGCTACTTCTATAGCTTTTCTTCTTCCTTCCTAATTACAACCCTTAAATAGAATTCGTGCCTCATATCAAATTTACTGAGTATCATAATTCTTCCAAGTGGTAAAGATACCTCAAGACAAATGCTGGGCATAGAAGCTACAGGGCATAAATATGCAAAGAAATAAAAAGCTAACCATTTCAAACAATAAGGCTTCTCTCTCTCTTACACCAACTTTACATTTCCCTGTATGGCCCCGGAAGATGACTGGTTAGCCAGAGACGGGTAAGATTCCTCAAGGGAGAAACAACCTAAGACAGGCACAGTCGCAGGGGGGTCATCAGGTGAGAAATTGGGGATCAACAGAGGTGAGGCTTAGAACCTCACCCCCCCCCCCCGTTCTGAGAGAAATCTTCTGCATACGTGGATGTATTATTGCCCTTGTCTAGCTTGGATTAACACATAGTCTACAGGCACACACCTGATCATCTACATTTGCTCTCTTACAACACTAAACTATGTTTTCTACCTTTATCTTGTATCTACCTACCACTTCAGCACTTTATTAAATATAATAATAATAAAGAGAGAAATGTGGTATTCACATATAAATCAAGTATAAAAATCAAATGAGTATTCATATTTGAACTGACTGTTTATAGTTCATAATGTATGAGCAAAACCGAAAGTTTCTGTGATGACTGCCCTTGTACTGTTCACTATGTAACTTATTCACTATGTAAGAATTTGTTCTCCATGTAAGAACTTGTTTGTTATGCCTCAGAAGATTGGAGACTGACGAATATTAGGCTTGGGGTGGATTAATGATTGTGCATTGAGCATTTACTCCCCTATACAGAATTTTATTGTTGTTAACAACCATTTGATCAATAAATATGAGAGATGCCCTCACAAAAAAAAAAAAAAAAAAAGGACAGACTTCCAATGGTAAAATAAATAAGTAACCGGGATGTAATGTATAGCATAAGGAATATAGTCAAGATATTGTAACAGCTTGGTATGGTGATAGCTGGTACCTAGAATTGTCATGTATATGAATATTGAATCACTATGTTGTACACCTGAAACTAATGTAATGTAATACTGTGTGTCAACTACCCTTCAATAAAAAATAATTATCTATCATTCTTTATATTAGCTCATTATCCACTGATGTCTTTTTAGAATAGTGGCATCAAGTAAATAAAGGAACAACTTTCACAGACATTTTGTGATGGGTTCCCTGTAAGTTGTTTAACAGGTAAGCTGCTGGGAACTTTTCCCCATGAGAACTTGACCTAGAAGAACTGATTACACCAGATCATCCTAGGCTTGTTTTAAGTTTTTTTACAGCTTTTTTGAGGTGTAATTGATACACAAAAACTTAGTGCAGACATACACTTAATGCATATAATTTGATGAATTGGACATATACACAGGTGTCTACCTGTGATACCATCACCACAAAGTAATAAACATATCCATCACCTCCTCCACAAGTTTCCTTATGTCCTTTTGTGTGTGTGTGTGGTAAGAACACCTATCATGAGATCTACCCTTATCAATATTTTAAATGCACAATATAGCATTATTCACAATAGCCAAGGTAAGGAAATAACCTAAGTGTCCATTGACAGATCAATTTGTTATGTACACACAATGAAATATTATTCAGCCATAAAAAGTAAGGAACTCAACCATTTGTGACAACATGGATGGACCTGGAAGATATGCTAAAGGAAATAAGTCACAGAAGGATAAAAGCATGATTCCACTTCATGAGGTAGTTAAAATAAACTGAAAAGGCATAAAAAATAGAATGGTTGCCAGGGAATAGCAGGGGTGGGGGAGGAATGAAGAGTTGTTTAATGAGTGTAAACTTAAAATTATACAAGATGAGTAACTTCTAGAGATCTGTAAAACACAGTGCCTGTAGTTAACAATAATGACTTGTTTAGCCATTACTACCTTGGGAAGCTGAAATGAATGCTGCTTTAAAAAACATTAAAATTTTCCTAAAAAACTTTTTTTCACCCTCCTTTACAATACTTGGATTTTCTACTACATGTCATGTACATCCTTGTTTATATTTTAGATTTTAGGTCTGCTAGACTACACATGCCTTCACTGCTTGTGTCCTGCACCATACTGAGGTAAATGGCTACTTGGTGAATTCTAAGTATCCATTTTTCACTTTTTCTTTCCTGAATTGTTGCAGCAACAGTCTTCCTAAATTGCTACTTTTGGCTCTTCAGGGAAAAGTCATGTTTTAATTATAAATGATATGCAAAAGCAAAACTAGATCTCCTTTGAGTTTGTGATGATGCCATTATCTTTATGGGGTGAAAAATTTATATGTAAATTATATAAAATCATATCCTCTAAACATACCTACCCATCACCTCCTCCTCCCTGAGATGATATTTTACCTAAAATACCATTGGTTGGTGAAACTGGCACTCTACAGTGGTTATGCACTGACTGCAGATTGCATTTCTAATGCATAAGATAAAACTATAGGCTAAAAACTCTCTTGTACGGGTGTGGTTAGCCTAGCATAATTATATTCCCTAAACTGTCCCAAATGAAACTGATGAATTTTTAATTCTGAAGTTGCTTTGTTCACAGGAACTTGAGTTTTTCCTTTTAGATTTAGAAGGAAGCTCTTCATTAGCACATGCAAAATCAAGTAATGTAGCAGAGGGGAAAGACCACTGGACTAGGGTCAGGGGACCCTGAGTTTAAACACTAAAAACACTCAGATTATTAAGTGAAGTAGGGTTTTTTTACATGTATTAGAAAAAATGAGCCTGATTCAGCTCAATACCCCAAAATAGTAATTAACTGTTTCATGATAAGCCCTCAGCATACTATACATCAGCATACTAAACATACTGACACCACAGAGGAAAAGTATCTTGAAAAAGTGATGTCAAATTTGGCTTGGGAAGATAGATTTAGACAATGTTTTGTATCAACTGAGACCTTTTTTATATTTCTGAAGCCTGGGCCTGAAGCTGAGCTAAATCCTTCATCTTTAACAAGTTTAGCTCCTTTGCCTGACTTGCCTACTTTTTGTATACTTAAGATGTTAGAGATCTTAATAAATATACAACAGTTGATTATAAGCTTTGAGTTTCTATAATTATAGAAACATTATAACACTTAGTTTGGAAAAGCACTCAATAAATGCATTGCCTTCCACTAACAGGATTTGCTGAGTCACTTGATTTCAGTTTGTGATCTTTTCAGCACTTGTAGGGAATTTAAACATTTCTGTGGAGCCCCATCAATGCTGTAATCATGTCCCACAAGCGCATTTTGTGCTCCTACATTCAAATCTTGATTTCCATTCATGAGCTCCTCCAACATTTTACACCTGTTTACCCAAAACAGTTTGACCAAGTCAGAGATTTATGAGAATCAGGTGATTTTTTTTTCCTCCTCCCTTCTCCCTTTTTATTCTCCCAAGAGTTGTTAGTGTTTGATTGCAGTTTTACATTAATACAAATTTTTCTAATAATAAAAATCATTTCTAATCAGAATCAGATATTGTATATATGTATGTGTTATTGCAGATCAAAGGCAATGCTAAACAACACAGATATTTCATCCTTTTTAAGAGCCCTTGCTGTAATGGAAGGCCCTCGAAGAAAGTTTCTGGATAATAATAGCAAACACTGAACACTGTGTGCCAAGCAATGATCTGAGTATTTCACATGTATGAACTCATTTTGTGCTCACCACAACCATACGGTAGGTACTATAACTGTTATGAGGAAATGGAAGTGCAGACAATTTAAATGACTTACCCAAGGCCACATAGCTAAAAGTGTCAAAAGTAGACAACCTGACTAGAGTCTGTGCTCTTAGCCTTTAAGCTAGATTCCTCTCCCAGAATGGAAGACAAAGGAGGTGGGAAAGAGAAGTGGAGGTGGCACATTCTAGGCAAAATTTGACCTTTGAATAAGGCATTTAATTAAATAGCTACTACTGTAATCCTTGCCATATTTGCAAATTTTGTGAATCTTCAAATAGTTTTATTCTCTTGGGACATGTGTCTACTATTTTTACTTTTGTGTGATACTTATTAAATAATATGGATGTTTTGATCAGTTTCTATGAAGTCTCAATTGTTCTTGATAGCCAAAATTTCCTCTAAGATCTAAAATATATCTTATGTGCTTATAACTGTTATATATACTTTTTTTCATATTCATTTTATTATCATTAATCTACAATTATATGAAGAACAATATGATTACTAGACTCCCACCTTTACCAAGTCCCACCCAACAAACCCCATTACAGTCACTGTCCATCAGCGTAGTAAGATGCTGTAGACTCACTATTTGTCTTCTCTGTGTTGCACATCCCTCCCTATGCCCCCCCCACACACTATACGTGCTAATCATAAGGCCCCCTTTCTTTTTCCCTGCCCTTATCCCTCCCTTCCTGTCCCTCCTGCCCAGTCCCTTTCCCTTTGGTAACCGTTAGTCCATTCTTGGGTTCTGTGATTCTGCTGCTGTTTTGTTCCTTCAGTTTTTCTTTGTTCTTATACTCCACAGATGAGTGAAATCATTTGGTACTTGTCTTTCTCTGCCTGCCTTATTTCACTGAGCATAATACCCTCTAGCTCCATCCATGTTGTTGTAAATGGTAGGATCCGTTTTTTTCTTAAGGCTGAGTAATATTCCATTGTGTATATGTACTACATCTTCTTTATCCATTCATCTACGGATGGACATTTAGGTTGCTTCCATATCTTGGCTATTGGAAATAGTGCTGCGATAAACATAGGGGTGCACCTATCTTTATCAAACTGGAGTGCTGCATTCTTAGAGTAAATTCCTAGAAGAGGAATTCCTGGGTCAAATGGTATTTCCATTTTGAGCTTTTGGAGGAACCTCCATACTGCTTTCCACAATGGTTGAACTAATTTACATTCCCACCAGCAGTGTAGGAGGGTTCCCCTTTCTCCACAACCTTGCCAACATTTGTTGTTGTTTGTCTTTTGGATGGTGGTGATACTTACTGGTGTGAGGTGATATCTCATTGTGGTTTTAATTTGCATTTCTCTGATGACAAGCAATGTGGAGCATCTTTTCATGTGTCTGTTGGCCATCTGAATTTCTTCTTTGGAGAACTGTCTGTTCAGCTCCTCTGCCCATTTTTTAATCGGATTATTTGCTTTTTGTTTGTTGAGGTGTGTGAGCTCTTTATATATTTTGGATGTCAACCCTTTATCGGATCTGTCATTTATGAATATATTCTCCCATACTATAGGGTACCTTTTTGTTCTATTGATGGTGTCCTTTGCTGTACAGAAGCTTTTCAGCTTGATATAGTCCCACTTGTTCATTTTTGCTTTTGTTTCCCTTGTCCGGGGAGATATGTTCATGAAGAAGTCGCTCATGTTTATCTTCAAGAGAGTTTTGCCTATGTTTTTTTCTAAGAGTTTTATGGTTTCATATCTAACATTCAGGTCTTTGATACATTTCGAATTTACTTTTGTGTATGGGGTTAGACAGTGATCCAGTTTCTTTCTCTTACATGTAGCTGTCCAGTTTTGCTATCACCATCTGTTGAAGAGACTGTCATTTCCCCATTGTATGTCCATGGCTCCTTTCTCATATTAATTGACCATAAATGTTTGGGTTAATATCTGGGGTCTCTATTCTGTTCCACTGGTCTGTGGCTCTGTTCTTGTGCCAGTACCAAACTGTCTTGATTATTGTGGCTTTGTAGTAGAGCTTGAAGTTGGGGAGTGAGATACCCCCAACTTTATTCTTCCTTCTCCAGATTGCTATGGCTATTTGGGGTCTTTGGTGTTTCCATATGAATTTTTGAACTATTTGTTCTAGTTTGTTGAAGAATGTTGTTGGTAATTTGATAGGGATTGCATCAAATGTGTATATTGCTTTGGGCAGGATGGCCATTTTGATGATATTAATCCTTCCCAGCCAGGAGCATGGGATGAGTTTCCATTTGTTAGTGTCCTCTTTAATTTCTCTTAAGAGTGTCTTATAGTTTTCACGTACAGGTCTTTCACTTCCTTGGTAAGGTTTATTCCTAGGTATTTTATTCTTTTTGATGCCATTGTGAATGGAATTGTTTTCCTGATTTCTCTTTCTATTAGTTCATTGTTAGTGTATAGGAAAGCTACAGATTTCTGTGTGTTAATTTTGTATCCTGCAACATTCCTGTATTCTGATATCAGTTCTGGTAGTTTTGGAGTGGAGTCTTTAGGGTTTTTTATGTACAATATTATGTCATCTGCAAATAGTGACAGTTTGACTTCTTCTTTACCAATTTGGATTCCTTGTATTTCTTTGTTTTGTCTAAGTGCCGTGGCTAGGACCTCCAGTACTATGTAGAATAACAGGGAGAGAGTGGGCATCCCTGTCTTGTACCTGATCTCAGAGGAAAAGCTTTCAGCTTTTCACTGTTCAGTATGATGTTGGCTGTGGGTTTATCATATATGGCCTTTATTATGTTGAGGTACCTGCCCTCTATACCTATTTTGTTGAGTTTTTATCATGAATGGATGTTGAATTTTGTCAAATGCTTCTTCAGTATCTATGGAGATGATCATGTGGTTTTTGTCCTTCTTTTTGTTGATGTGATGGATGATGTTGATGGATTTTCGTATGTTGTACCATCCTTGCTTCCCTGGTATCAATCCCACTTGATCATGGTGTATGATCCTTTTGATATAGTTTTCAATTCGGTTTGCTAATATTTTGTTGAGTATTTTTGCATCTACGTTCATCAGGGTTATTGGTCTGTAATTTTCTTTTTTGGTGGGATCTTTGTCTGGTTTTGGTATTAGGGTGATGTTGGCTTCATAGAATGAGTTTGGGAGTATTCCCTCCTCTTCTATTGTTTGGAAAACTTTAAGGAGAATGGGAATTATATCTTCTCTGTATGTCTTATAAAATTCCGAGGTAAATCCATCTGGCCCGGGGGTTTTGTTCTTGGGTAGTTTTTTGATTACCGCTTCAATATCATTGCTGGTAATTGGTTTGTTTAGATTTTGTGTTTCTTCCTTGGTCAGTCTTGGAAGTTTGTATTTTTCTAGGAAGTTGTCCATTTCTTCTAGGTTTTCCAGTTTCTTAGGCTATAGGTTTTCATAGCATTCTCTAATAATTCTTTGTATTTCTGTTGGGTCTATTGTGATGTTTCCTTTCTCTCGTTTCTGATTCTGTTGATGTGTATTGATTCTCTTTTTCTCTTACTAGGTCTGGCTAGAGGCTTATCTATTTTGTTTATTTTCTCAAAGAACCAGCTCTTGGTTTCATTGATTTTTTCTATTTTATTCTTCTCTATTTTATTTATTTCTTCTCTGATCTTTATTATGTCCCTCCTTCTGCTGACTTTAGGCCTCATTTGTTCTTCTTTTTCCAATTTTGATAATTGTGATGTTAGCCTATTGATTTCAGTTTGTTCTTCCTTCTTTAAATATGCCTGGCTTGCTATATACATTCCTCTTAAGACTGCTTTCTCTGCTTCCCACAGAAGTTGGGGCTTTGTGTTGTTGTTGTCATTTATTTCCATATATTGCTGGATCTCCATTTTAATTTGGTTGTTGATCCATTGACTATTTAGGAGCATGTTGTTAAGCCTCCATGTGTTTTTAGGCCTTTTTGCTTTCTTTGTACAATTTATTTCTAGTTTTATACCTTTGTGGTCTGAAAAGTTGGTTGGTAGAATTTCAAAGTTTTTGAATTTACTGAGGCTCTTTTTGTGGCCTAGTATGTGGTCTATTCTGGAGAATGTTCCATGTGCACTTGAGAAGAATGTGTATCCTGTTGCTTTTGGGTGTAGAGTTCTATAGATGTCTATTAGGTCCATCTGTTCTATTGTGTTGTTCAGTGCCTCTGTGTCCTTACTTATTTTCTGTCTGGTGGATCTGTTCTTTGGAGTGAATGGTGTGTTGAAGTCTCCTAAAATGAATGCATTGCATTCTATTTCCTCCTTTAGTTCTGTTAGTATTTGTTTCACATATGCTGGTGCTCCTGTGTTGGGTGCATATATATTTATAATGGTTATATCCTCTTGTTGGACTGAGCCCTTTATCATTATGTAATGTCCTTCTTTATCTCTTGTTACTTTCTTTGTTTTGAAGTCTATTTCGTCTGGTACTAGTACTGCAACACCTGCTTTTTTCTCCCTATTGTTTGCATGAAATATCTTTTTCCATCCCTTGACTTTTAGTCTGTGCATGTCTTTGGGTTTAAGGTGAGTCTCCTGTAAGCAGCATATAGATGGGTCTTGTTTTTTTATCCATTCACTGACTCTATGTCTTTTGTTTGGTGCACTCAGTCCAATTACATTTAGGGTGATTATCAATAGGTATGTACTTATTGCCATTTCTGGCTTTAGATTCGTGGTTACCAAAGGTTCCAGGTTAATTTCCTTACTATCTAAGAGTCTAACTTAACTCACTGTTACAAACACAATCTAAAGGTTCTTTTCTATTTCTCCTCCTTTTTCTTCCTCCTTCATTCTTTATATATTAGGTATCAAATTCTGTACTTTTTGTCTATCCCTTGATTGATGTTGAGGATAGTTAATTTAATTTTGCATTTGCTTGGTAATTAGCTGTTCTACTTTCTTCACTGTGGTTTTATTACCTCTGGTGACAGCTATTCAACCTTAGGCACTTCCATCTACAGCAGTCCCTCCAAAATAGACTGTAGAGATGGTTTGTGGGAGGTAAATTCTCTCAGCTTTTGCTTATCTGGAAATTGTTTAATCCCTCCTTCAAATTTAAATGATAATCTTGCTGGATAAAGTAATCTTGGTTCCAGGCCCTTCTGCTTCATGGCATTAAATACATCATGCCACTGCCTTCTGGTTTGCACGGTTTCGCTGAGAAGTCTGATGTTAGCCTGGTGGGCTTTCCTTTGTATGTGATCTTATTTCTCTCTCTGGCTGCTTTTAGCAGTTTGTCCTTATCCTTGATCTTTCCCATTTTAATTACTATGTATCTTGGTGTCGTCTTTCTTGGGTCCCTTGTATTGGGAGATCTGTGGATCTCCATGACCTGAGACACTATGTCCTTCCCCAGATTGAGGAAGTTTTCAGCAACTACCTCCTCAAAGACACCTTTTATCCCTTTCTCTCTCTCTTCTTCTTCTGCTATCCCTATGATGTGAATATTGTTCTGCTTGGATTGGTCAATCACACAGTTCTCTCAATACTCTTTCATTCTTAGAGATCCTTTTTTCTCTCTGTGCCTCAGCTTCTTTGTATTCCTCTTCTCTAGTTTCTATTTCATTTATTGTCTCCTCCACCATATGCAACCTGTTTTTAATACCCTCCATTGTGCTCTTCAACGATTGGATCTCCGACCTGAATTCATTCCTGAGTTCTTGGATGTCTTTCTGTACCTCCATTAGAATGTTGATGATTTTTGTTTTGAACTCCCTTTCAGGAAGAGTCACGAGGTCCATATCATTTAAATCTTTCTTGGGAGTTGTATTAATAATTTTACTCTGGAAGAGGTTCCTTTGGTGTTTAATATTTGTATATGGCGCCCTCTAGTGTCCAGAAGCTCTATTCTGGAGCTGCTCAGCCCCTGAAGCAATGTCGGGCGTCCCAGGGGAGCGGTACTGATGCCTGGGGGTAGGAAAGAGCTGTTCCCCACCTCCCGGCTGCTGTGCCTGTCTCCACTGCCTGAGCCAGTGGGCCGGTCACACAGGTATGTTTTTGTCCCAGAGCAGCCAGATATGGATCCCTGCTTTCCACAAGCAGCCGGAATCCCAGTCTCCCCAGGAACTCTGCCTGTATTAACTTTCCAACCCGGTAGTCATGCGAGTCACATGAAAGCACCATGAAATGTAGGTTTGTGCTCCCAGCGCAGATCTCTGGAGCTAGGTATTCAGCAGTCCCAAGCCTTTCACTCCCTCCCTGCTCCGTTTCTCTTCCTCCCGCCGGTGAGCTGGGGTGGGGGAGGGGCTCGGGTCCCGTGGAGTCACAGCTCTGGTACGTTACCCCCTTCGCTGAGGTCTGCTCTTTTCTCCAGGTGTGTGCAGTCTGACGCAGTCCTCTTTCCTGTTGCTCTCTCAGGATTAGTTGCGCCAATTAAATTTTCTAATTTTATCCAGTTTTAGGAGGAATCCTCTGTCTCTCCTCTCAGGCCGCCATCTTTAATCCAATCTTCTGTTATATATACTTTTAACCATGTATGTTTGCTACTACACCACACAAAATCACTGTAATGGTGCTGTGCCTTTCTGGGTATAGGTGGAGCAAGAAAATAAAAGGTTCCATTTAAAATTTATTTTGCTAAACATGGCAAGAAATCAAAGGTGTTTGATTTTTCCTTAACTATGGAGGTTCTAGTAGATATCAAAACCTTTGCATCAGAATTGGCAAGATCAGGTCTAATCTGTGGCTAAGTTGTCACCCACCAATAAAGGTAAGGAAAAATAAGGAAATTGATGCTAAAATAACTAATAAGCCAGTCAGTGCCTTAAGGCAGAGAAAAGAAATAATTATGCTACTATGATACACAGTTTGATTTTACTACAGTTTGTCTCACTGTACATCCTTTGTATATATGAAAGATATTTATTATTCAAATATAACCATAAAGCAGAATATCTATTGGAAAGGACACATGTTTCATGAGTGGGAGTCAATTTCACAAAAGGCTGGCCTCCTTTCATCAGGGGAGGCTTCAGGATGGAGAAGCAGTGGTTCTATTTTCTACCTCTTCCTCCAAAAGTGTATCTGGAGACTAAATTCCAAAGTTAAACCAAACCTTTTCAAGCTTCGATTTCTTACCTTCTCTCTTTTATTTGGACACTGTTCACTGGTGTGGTAGGTGTTAGGAATGTGAAGAACAGTCAGACTTGGTCTGTGCCCTCAAGCAGTTTCCAACTTTGGCATAGTGTGTTAGGCTCACTATGGACAGTGGACAGAAATGAAGGACTTGATGGGCTCACACAGGAAGAACATCTAAATCCAATGGAAAGGAGGCCATAAAGAAAAGATTCATGGAAGTATCCCAAATTGGAGATGAGTAGGGGTTAGCTAATTGAGGAAAGGCAGTCTGGGCAAAGTAATCAGTGTGTCTGAAGGCACTGTGGTATGAAGCCAAAGGTCTGCTGTGGAAGGTGACATTGTCATATGAGGGAGCAGATAATAAAAGATTTTGTGAGCTTTGAGAATAATATTCCAAGCCCTTAGATGTCAGTTACTCAATGATTCAAAGTGAATAAATCACATGCAACTTTATGTTTCAGACAACTCATTCTGGCAACAGTGTAGAAGAGGAATTGCTGGAGGGATCAACAAAAGCAGGAAGCTCTGTTAGAAGGGTAGGGGATGACCCAGGCCATTAAGGGAGAGGCCCTGAACTAAAGCAGAGGCAATGAAATAAGAATAGGATAAGGAAGAGGTTAAGATGGACATTGTAGGAATAAATGAAAGATGCTCCAGTTATCCCATGCCTTCAAACTTTTTGGCATATCAGTAAGGTTGCAGAATACAAGATCAACATAGAAAAATGGATTGTATTTCTATACAGTAGCAATGAGAAAAATGAAGAAAACTGTCCCATTTATAACAGCACCAAAAAGAATATAATACTTATAAATTTACAAAAGACATTTTATACTCAACACTACAAAATATTGATAGAAAAAATGAAAGATGTAGATAAATGGAAAGACATCCCATGTTAGTAATGGTCTGGAACATAGATAACAGTTCTCCTGAAATTGATCTACAAATTCAAAACAATTACTATCAGTTCCCCCTATAGAAATTGATGAGCTGATCCTAAAAGTCATATGGGAATGCAAGGGAACCAGAAAAACCAAAACAACCTTTAGAAAGAAAAACCACATCACAGGACTTACACTTAGTACAAAACTACTACAGTAATCAATACAGGTGACACTGGCATAAGAATAGAATGGGATTGAGATTCTAAGGGAGAAGCCCTCACATTTATGGCCAGTTGATTTTCAACAAGGATGTCAAATTAGGAAACAATAATCTTTTCAAGCAGTGTTGCTGGGACAATCACATCTATATGCAAAAGAATGAATTTGGACCCCTCACATCATCCACAAAAATTAAATGGGTCAGAGACCTAAATACAAGAGCAAAAATAAAAATCTTAGAAGAGGACATAGGTATAAGTCATTGGCCTTGAGTTGGTTAATAATTTCCTAGATATGACACCAAAAGCATAAGCAAGAAAAGAAAAAAAATCAATTAAATTGGACTTCATCAAAATAAAACAACTCTTGTGCTTCAAGGGACACTATCCACTGAATGGGAGGAAAGATTTGCAAATCATATATCTGACGAGGGACATGTTTAGAATATGTAAAGAACTATTACAGCTCATTAATAATAAGATAACCCAATTAAAATATGGGCAAAATTACCAAGTGTTGACAAAGATGTGGAGAAATGAACCCTCATACACTGCCAGTGGGAATGTAAAATGGTGCAGTGACTTTGGAGCACTGGTAGTTACTTAAATGGTTAAACAGAGTTATATGATCTAGCTGTTCTGCACCTAGGTATATACCCTAGAGAAATGAAAACATTTCCACAAAAAAAAAATGTACACAAATGGTCATAGCAGCCTTTATTCATAATGACCAAAATGTCTGTTACTGTCTGAATGTTTGTGTCCCCCTTAAATTTGTACGTCCTGCCCCTCAAAAGTGATGGTATTAGGTGATTAGGTCATGAGAGTGGTGCCCTCATGAATGGGATTAGTGACTTTATGAAAGAGATCCCAGAGAACCTTCTTGCCCCTTCCACCTGTGAAAAGATAGCCATTGATGATCCAGGAAGCAGGGTCTCGCCAGACACCAAATCTGCCAGGGTCTTGATCCTGGACTTCCCAGGCTCCAAAACTATGAGAAATGTTTGTTGTTTAAACCACCCAGTCTATGGTATTTTTGTTATAGCAGCCTGAATGGACTAAGTCAATAGTAGACAGCTAAATGCCCCTCAACTGATAAATGCCTTAAGTAAAATACTGTGTATCTATACAATGCAATGTTATTTGATAATAAAAAGGAATAAAATACTGATAAATGGATGAACACTGAAAATGCTATGCCAAGTGAATGAAGCCAGTCTGTGGGGAAGTTGAGGTTCCTATGGCCAGGATCCTCAGTGAACTTAAACCACCTAATGATGTAACTGGCCTGTTGCTAGGCTACCACTTCCACACCTTTAGGCAATAAGCTATTATTTGCGCTATATCGAGCTCCGCCCAGTGCTCTGGGCGAAGGCACAGATGCCAGTGCTTGACCTACCACCAGGAGAACAAGCCAGGTAATAAACCCTTTCACCCCAAAGAATGTTTTGCTGTCAATTTCTTTGGTCACACTGAATCCATAGTGAACTTGCCTGGGGCTGAAACCCATTGATAAGACAACTGGCGAAAGTCGGCAGGGTTCACTGTTGATCAAGGAAAAAGACAGGCTGCCCTTATGGGAGGGGTGCTTCAGCGGGCTGCCCCTGTGAATGGGGAGACAATGGATCGTCCCCCAATGGGTATGTGGTCTGACTGGCTTGCCTCCTAGAGGACTGGGCCCACCCCAAGACTGGAGGCAGATGGAGGTGACACCTGAGGCTGTAGGGGTGGCCCTTGGTATAGTAAGCAGATCCTTTGTGCCCGTGAGGCAGCAGGAACTGTGGTTTGGCTGCTTCTCAGTCTTAAAAAGGTCTACAGAGGAGACCCAAGAAATGGTGGCACGAGAACGAGAGCTGCAGACTTCTGTGGATGCCCTGAGGAGGGAAGTGGCATTGATGCGGGAGGAGGTGGCACGAGAACATGAGCTGCAAACCTCTGTGGATTCCCAGAGGAAGGAGATGGCCTTGATGCAGGAGGAGGCGGCGGGAGGAGGCAGCACAAGAGCACTGGCAGCAAGGAGCCATTGGAGACGACACGGCAGCGCTGCCAGGTGTCCTGAAGGAGGCAGAGGCCATCAAGGAAAAAGACAAACTCCTGAGGGAAGCCCAGGCAGAGGTAGCACAAGAACGTCAGCTGAGAAGCATTGAGCTGAAGGTAAGAGACCTGAAGACTGAGGGTAGCATTGCTGCGAGGCACAGTAGAAAAGGTAAAGGTTGTAGCAGAGGAGGCACTTGGGGGAAGGGAGAGAGAGGTGCCATCAGCCCCAGAAATGGAGGAGCTAGGGAAGGATGAAGGGAAGGTGCCGGAAGAACTGGCCCCTCCTGTATTGAAAGCACGCCCAGTGGTTGTAAAGAAAATTACTAAGCCCCAGCAGCTGAAAGTTCCCCAAGGAGAGGAACAGCCCCCTTCCCAGGTCATGGGGCACTCTATGGTCTGTCCCTATATTCTGGGTGATTCTGATGCACCCGAATCAAACCACGGGTCTCAAATTGTACAGCAGGGTCCCAGCTTCCAACAGGTGAAGATTCTGAGTCTCCCAGCAGGATTTACAAGGTCATTTGGTATGTACTTTTAAAAATGTGGATGGAGATTCCACTGTTTTTGAAAGTTTAGTATTAGTGGTGACTGCCAAGAACTCATAAGTTCTATCAAGCATCAAAACTCACAGTAAGAGGCAGGATTGAAAGTGATACATATGAGGCAATCAGCTAAGCTGGGGGTAGTGTGGAAGGAGACCTGGGTTCAGTCGCCAGCCCAGCCATTAAGCAGCACCTCTCTGGGCTTCAGATAGGAAAACCAAGTCTGAGAACATGCTGCTGATATCGAGGAAGCCTGCACTTTGCCAAAACCCCTCCCCTGCCAGGACTGCCATTGTTCTTCTCTCACAGTGGGATCACAGAAAGTCCAGGTAAAGGAGAGTGCTTGCTAAGAGTTTTCATGATCTCTTATTTTCACTACTCTCCAGGGGCACAGAGGTAAACAGCTTTTCCTGAAGCCATCCTTTACATGGACGGAATTTACTCAAAACTGGCAAACCTCAGGATTTGTGAAGATAATTATCTGAAAGTTTCCAAGGATGGAGATTGCTGCAGAAGGCATCAGAGAAAGCAGGCATGATATTGCCCAGTTTTTGTTTCCAAAATGATTCCATATGAGTTTCTAGCCAAATAACACTTTTAAGTGTTTTTTGGTTTTTTTTTTTTGTAGCAAAGCTTACATGTTTGAGCAAGTAAACCAATTGAGGTGTATAGGGAGCAAATTAATCACCACCCCTTTCCCACAGCCAATTTTAAACAATATTGAGTTTTGTGTGTCTTTCCCCATTTTTCTCCAAGGTCATACACATAGAACTTTTTCTTTTTTAAAATCAGATTAGGATCACACTACATATGATACTGTGCAACTGGATTTTATTTACATTTACTGTATCGTGAACATCTGTGGAGAACATGGAAATGCCTATGGCCAGGATCCTCACCTGACCCTAAACTTCTTGATGATGTAATTGGCCTCTTGCCAGGCTACTGCTTCCACACTTATAGGCAATGAGCTACTATTGAGTCACTACATAAAGAGATCTGCCCAGGGCTCTGAGCAGATGTAGATTACAGACCTGCAAACTGATGGATATAGACATGATCTTAATGCTCGGCCTATGCCTTGAGAGTGAAGCTCAGTATAAACCCTTTAACCCAAGAACATCCCATTGTCAATTCTCAGTTTCACTGAATCCATAGTGAACTTGCCTGGGGCTGAAACCCTCAGGCAAGGCAAGATTGCTTGCAGAAAAATCCTTAGTATGGCTATACCCTACTTTATTCATCCTACTGATGCACCTTCATGCTGCTTCTAGGTTATTTACTTTAATAATCGTGCAATAAACATCCTCACACACAGATCCTTATTACTTATGTTTTTATTTCTGCAAGACAGGACTCCAAATATGGGACTGCTAGGTCATACTTTCATGCACCTACAAAACTTTTGCAGAAACCATTTGTTTTCCCTAAATGTTACAATTCATATTCCTACCAAAGAGTTGCCCCCAAAACATCTAGTAAAGGATGTTACCAGTTTTCTAAAAAGTGGGTCAATTGCATAGACAGAAAACTAATCTATTTGCTTTTCGTTTTCATTTCCCTGGCCATTAGGGAGGTTGAGAATATTTTCCCATGTTTATTGACCGTTTGTAATTCTTCTTTTGGGGATTGCCTGTTCACATCCTTTGCTCATCTTTCTGTTGTGTTGTCCTTCAAATATTATTTAGTCACACGCTGATATCCCTCCCTAATCTATTAGATAGAGAAAGTACAAAAGAATATCATCCCATTGGAATTCAGTGTGTGTGGTGAGGGTCAGGGATGTCTTCTTAGCATGAAGTACACAGGAAGCCTCAAAACCAAGTGCTGCATAAAGGAATAGAAGACTTAAGAGAAATTCATGTGATAAGACTGAGGCCACAAATATTTATTACTTTTCTACATATTCAGAACAACATCACTTTGGATGAAATTAAATTGTTGGTTAGGGAAAAAACAAAACTATGGCCTTGGCACTGACTCTGAAAATTCTCTATGAAATGGGTGGCAAATGAGCCCATCCCTAATTCACAGTTCTGGGTGATATATCAAGGCTTTCACAACCAAAATATTTTGTACCCAGCCTTGTCCACCATTTCTCATTCAAATGGCACCTGCCACTGAGCCAAAGGTTGCAAGGAAGGTGAATGAACAGGAGAAACCTACCTTAAGCATTTTATTTCTTTTTTGTTGTTTGTTTGTTTGTTTTCTCTCCATCGCCTCAAAGATTGTTTTCCTCTCAAAATCTCCAGCTTACTGGGAAGAGGGGTGTTGGGAGGGCCTGCAGGGGGAGTCTGACAATTGACATTCTTTAACTATTTTAACTTTAGGCAAAACGTGGTTATACCCACCATTTATCTCCATTATTTGTAATAGTTCTGTTTGGCTTATGTTTTAACTAGTCTCCTTATTAAGTATAAAAGTAATAGGATTAATCGTTCTGGGAGAAAGTGCTGTAATTAAAAAGGCACCAGTTGGGTATGTTAAGCTCTAATTCTGGTCCTGCTTACTAAGTTTTCCTCCTTATCTTTAAAATTTCTTGGAACCAATAAAAATAACTTTCAGTTATTTAACTCTTTTCTAGTACTTCCTGTATTGACAACACACCACCCCAAATCTCCAAGAAAACATTATGACTCAAAAGTTCTGGGGCGATAATGTCACAGGTCACAAGTTTTAGACGCTGTTCCAAGAGTCTGGGCATGCCACACCACAACACACATAACACAAAACAAAGCCCGGTAAATTGACAGACAACTCTTCAAAACTTATAAGCATTTTCTAACCTTTTGAAGTGACAATGTCTTCTTAAGGAAAAAAAAAAGAACTTTCATCAAACCATGAAGCTGTAATAAGAATCAGTCAAGAGGCAACATAGCACAATTTATAACACTTTGTTAAGAGAGGCATAAGAAACTAGATAAATATTAAGGCAATGAACTTCAGAATGAACATTGTAGGGTTTGCAATAAAACTTCTTTAATTTTTTATTTCCACTTTATTAAGAAACTTTTAAAAAGTTAATTTCTATTATATAACATCTAGCACATACACAAAAATGTGACATATATAGCTATGTTGCATAATGCTAAAATGAATAAATACATGCTTAGTTTTTTTTTTTTGAGTTGGTGAAAGTTTAGATTGTTCATGACTTGTAACCATCCTTAACTGCTCTTGGGGACTAATGATCTGCTGGGAGTGAGGTTTGGAGGAGCAGGGGAATCAGTATAATTTTGAGGTATGAAAGATAGAAACTGGGTGGGGAAAAAACACACACACATACATCTTTCTAAAACCTGACTTCACCTAAAAATACTTTGGGAACAGTGTTTGAAAAATACTGCACAAGTAAGTTTGGCAGTAAGTGAATACAAGACACACACCAATATGCCTATACCTGTAAAGAACATCCCTATCCAACAGGGTCAAGTTCACTTTCCCTTTGGAGGTTGAAGTACAACATCAATGCCAAAAATGGAGGCTCTAATAACTCTGCTATTTCCTTGATAATGAGTGGGTACAAAGGCTGAGCAAAAACAGTGACTTGCCCAATACAAGGAGGCCTGTGTTTCTGCGATTCAAGGTACCACCTCTAAGACTGGGAACCTCACAATATAGATGGGGATTTTCTGCAGCTGATTTCTTTCCAAAATTGGTTATGCTAATTTTAGATAAGCATACCTTGGACTGTGGATGTTTTCCACAATTCTTGGACTCAATGAAAAGAAAAGAGCATTCATGCAGATATCCCTCCTCTCTCAAGGCTATTTGTAATTTCCACTGCCCCGATTTTCCCATAGATATCCCAAAGCAGCAATCAAAGAAGATAACATCTTGTAAACTCAATGGCTAACATTCACCTTGGAGGCACTTAATGAAGTGGAGGAGGAAGAACGGGTGGAATCCCTGACATCAGGGGGCGTATCTCCCAGACGAAAGCTTACCCCCATCTCCGCCCACCCCACCCCCACTCCCACTTCTGTGATCCCTTGAATTCTCTCCAGTGATGAAGCCCCGAAGTGCTGACATGACCTCAATACTATGGCATCATTTCAGTAAGACGCCAAGGAAAAAGACTGGCACATTCCTGCTCTCAGCTGATTGTAGGTCAGCACACACGCCCTTCGCTTGCCCCTTCACAAAGCAGAGACCACAATCTCTTTAAAAAATAAAGGTTCCCCACCACCTGACTTCCAAGAGGTCGCTGACTCCAAGCTCTGGAGTAGGAAGCCACCTGACGGAAGCCACAACACAGTGCACCCAGGTGGTACTTAGAGCACCAGGGGGGCTGTAATTTTTGTATTTGGGTCCATTTCTCCAGTACATCACCCCTACCCCCCTGTTCTTGGACAACGCCGAACACTTCAGCTCATTCCTCTCTCATCTTCTGGAAAAGACTGGAGATCAATTTTCACCGCGAGACACAGGGATTCTGAATCAGCTCCCTATCCGCGAAATCACCGCTACGCCTCACAGGTAGCAAAATTCCAAGTTTCCCCACGCGTCCCCTGAAGCCCCAACTTCTGGAAACGCCCCCCTCATGTCGCCTCCTAGAGCTGGCATCGCAGCGAGGACTGGGCACGCAGTCGCGGGCGCTGCTGCTGCCGCCGCCGCAGCCCGAGAGGGATAAGAGGCTCCAGCTGGTCTGCGGCCCCAAGCCAGGCCCTCGGCCTAGATCCGCTAACCCGGGCGCCTCCTTCGTACTCAGGGAGTGAGGTCCCGCGCTTTGCGGGGCGCCCAGGCGAACCCCCGGGCCTGGAGAACGCTCGGCACCCGGCGCCGTGCCTATGGGTGCCGCTGAGCGCCCGACTCCGGCGGAGCGCCGGGGCGGCGGGGATGGGGGCGTGTTCCCTGCGCCTGCGCGCGCGAACGCCGCGTCTCGGAGGGACTGGGGAGGGGGTGAGCGAGGCGCGCAGATTCCCGGAGCAAACCGCCCCTGCCCCTTCTGTGGGGGCGCCGCGCTTTCCCCGGGCCACGGAAACTGGTCGGCCCTTGCCCTCCGCAGCCAGTACACGCTGAAAATATGGCGTCCTCGAATGTCGTTCCTCGGCCCCCTCAGGGAACCCCGAGTTGCCGGACTCCAGAACCCCCAGCTCCCACTGGGCGCGAAATTTCAGGTCGTGGGGCTGAGGAAGGAGAGGGCGCCGCTCTTCCAGGGCGAGGCCAGCGGCATCGAATCCAAATCCCGCTCTGGCTCTCGGCCAGGTGCTGCCCCCTTCCCTCAGCGCCCAGCACTTTGCTGGTGGCGAGACTGCCGGACAAAGGGGAGTCGTGGAATCGGCAGGTCTGAGAGTCCAGCACTGGGTGAGGAGGGGCTCCGCACCGGCGGGCAGTCTTTGCCTGGAGCCTAGGACGGGGACTTGTTTGCAAAATAGCGCTGGAATGAAACCGCTCCGCCCATGCCAACTCTCCTGGCGCGGGGGCCCAGCCGGGGCTGCGGAGACACTCCATGCAGGCGGGGCCTCTTTTCAAAGCCCAGTTACCGGAAACCCAGCGGGAGCCCCGGAGGGGGACCGGCTGACCACGACCAGGAACTCTTTCTCGGGCGCCGGCTGTAGGGCTGTTTACCAACAGCTCTGCGCCCAGGTCGAGTGCAGTGAAACATACATATGCAATAGACAGGTGCATAATTTTTATTTTATTTTTATTTTCTGCAAAAAGCCCCCCTAGAATACCAAATCTGGGAGCTTTGAGGGTTTTTTTACTGCATTGGCATCGCTCATGGGATGCAAAAGCGAGGCAAAAATCACCCACATTTTCCTTCTATAGAGGGGAGGGAAAAGACCCGAGGAATTCATGCAACGTGCATGCAGCTGGAGGAAGAGGAAAACCCGACTGAGCCGTGCGCCTTACCGGGGGATGCATTTACTGTCTCACTGCAGAGCGCCTGCCCTGGAGTGCAGCCGGCGTCCCCCCGCGCGCCAGGCGACCGCTCCGCCTCTGCAGCTGCCTCGGCCGCGGCCGCTGCTGCGGGGTCCCGGCGCGGAACAAGGGTTGAGGGCGAGCGCGAGCGCCGGGAGGGCAGGAAGCGCGTCATCACTCGCGGACGTGAGGCACTGGTAACGCTCATTGAATAATAAGTGATAAAAGCCAGTTAAGATAAAAAGCGTTATTACGAAGTACAGTGTTTTATTTTTAGATTTGTAATCATAGGGAGTTTTTTTTTTTAAAGAGCAGGTGTTTTCCTATAAGATCAATGAAAAATAACAGATACGAATTTTTAAAAATAATTACTCAAGGCAAATACCTGTCAGCGGAGGAGCAGGTCCACCTTCGGCGGCAGTAATGACTCTCAGAGGCTGCCTTCTTGGGGCAGGTGAGCGTCGACTCCAACATTATGAGCCAAGTAACCCTTGGGCCACAGAGCTGGGAGGTGGGGGATCTCAGATCCAGCTGGGAAATCATGAGGTCAAAGACAAGCTTACACCTGTTTTTACAACTCCTTTCCCACCCATAAATGAGGGTGCTGAACTTGGGGTTCTTTATCATCCCCTTCGGTCCTAAAGTTCTCCCTTTCCTCACGATTGTGTGCCACACACTTGTCGTTTTCCTGTTTTTGCTTGTGTTGTGACATGTTTGTGTTTTTTAACTCTCTAACTGAATTGGGTCACTGCTCCACAAATCCAATTGTCAGTGTGTCACCTGTGGAAATGACCAGAAATACTTGATTACTCCTGCTGAGAACAGTGAAGTTGTGCTGTACCCATTGTTAGGAAAGAGTATAAAACCTAAATGTGATTTATTCCCACTAAGATGTTTAAACATTTTAACAATAAAGTAGTAACAAAAAGCCACGTAGTAATAGCTGCTCAAGCTGAGAGTGGGGGTGAGAGAATTGATAAGAGCCTGGCAATACCTGTTTGAGTTTTTTTAAACCTACCAATAATATTAAGACAAATGTAAAAGATATAAGCTTAAGCGACGTCCAAAAAAGAATGTGAACCCTGTAGTACTCAGCCAATGAAGAACCAGGAGAGAGACTCGCGTACTAAGAGATCATTATTAGCGCCAAACTTCCCAGGTGTGCCTGCCCACCAGACACCCGATCTTGCAAGACCGTCATTAAAGCCTCGCTCCGCTGTTCTCTTTGTCTCCATGTCCACTTATTAAATTTAAACCAGTGAGTGTGTTTCTCACACCCATATGCCCTGAGGGTTTTCCTCAGCTTGCATGCGGTACTAATAAATAGCAAAACTGATTCTGCCAGTCACACAGCCAAAATCAAGATTCTTATCATTATACCTCACATCCTATTCCTAATAAAAACATTTACTTCTAAGTTACTTTTCTTCTAAAACTAGATTTTAAGATGTCTCCTTTTTATTTTAGGATTGAGAAGTCAAATGCTGTTTCAAAGTAAGGGTGTATTATTCCTCGAAGACCCACTGAAACGTTGATTTTTATCTTTCTTTATAATAAAATTGTTTTAAAACCTTTTCTGGTTGCCACTGTACAATGATTAGACTTTGAACCTTTAAATATCAAGCACTTCCATTTAAGGAGATGAACAGTGCCTAGGAGAGTTCAGCAGAATTGAGATATCTGCTGGAAATGTCTCAGGGTGCTTATGAGTGACATTTCACTCACTTCTTTGCTGTCCGACCTTTGCCTAGTATTTCTGGACTTCTTTGACCTTTCACAATTTTAACCAATTCAATATTTGATTACAGATTTTTATGAATATTAACTCAGTTTTTCTAAGCCTAGTGTGCAGACATTTGAGAATAGAAACAACTCATTATGCTCATTAAAATGACAGATTCCTAACTTAAACCTAGACCCAAAAATTGTATTTCTGGGGTTGAGGATCTGAATTTTGGACAAGTGTCCCCCCACCAAGTGATTCTTATGTGCACTAAAATCTTAAAACTCTTGAACTTTATTATATTGTAGTTAAAAATAGCTACTCTGAATCATTTTATCTTCTCCCTGATAATCCCATTTTCCTTTTTACTGATACATCATAATTCCCAGGACTAATCTTTGAAATAGTCTCTGCAATTAACCTTTCTTCCTGGGTATCTGGTGGACTGTGTAGACTCCTGTGTGAACACAGCCATTGCATGGTATTTGATCCCAAGGCATCAAAGGCTATTTCCTCAGGATAATAAGTCAAATCCCAATCAAAGTAAAACCTCAGGGATTACTGGGGAATTTGGGTTCCCTTGAAGACCCTTGGCAACAGTTGGCTTGATTGTCCCAGGCTCTGGGTAACTGCTACCATGCTGGCAATGGAAAGCCACCTGGTCATCCTTCACTTGGCTGAGTGGGGTTGTTCACGGCCCTCCACAGTGGGGAGTGGGGAGAGTCCAGGCTTTGAGATGGGGTGTCGTTTGCTGGGGTACAGAGCATGGGCTGGGGGACTGTGTCCGACGAGGAATGGATGTGGAGGCGGAGAACAGCTTGGCATCTGCAGAAGGGAAGTATCTGTTTAGGCATGTCCGAGGTCTCCAGGTCTGGCTCTTTCCTGTTTGAACGTCCACAGTGGCTGGGAAGGGAGCCGGCCACAGCCGCGCCTTTCTCACCAGTCCTCCTCCCTCCTGCTCACAGCCAAGCACATCTTCACTCTTTCTGTAGTGCCGACAGCTGGGGTGTCACAGGGGGCCACCCGGGACTGTGTGAAACACAGGGCACCCCTCCTCGGCTGGCCTGCGCTGGACAAGGCCCTGTGCTGGGCATCTCCACAGATGCGGCTCCTCTTCACCTGACAACACTCCTGGGAGGTGACTGAGCAGCTTCCTGGGACTCCCTGTCGGTTCCTCATCGGGCGGGACGACGGTCTCCGTGCGGCCCTGGGGACTCCAGTCACACTGACCGATCCGGGTTCTTGGTCTGGCCTGTTCCCACCCCACAGCCAGCACTGTTAGTTCCCACTCAGCCTTCGGATCTCGTTTCCACCCCCCTGCCGCACCATCTGGTGGCCTTGGCCCGCTCAGAGCTGGGGATCAATGCAGGGGAACAAGGACTGGTATCACTATGTGGCTGACTCACTCTTAGGACAGCAGGTTCCACGGGGGTGGGGCCTGGGCCTTTAGTGTTCACCACTGCAGCCCCTGCACCCGGCAGCAGGCCCAGGAACACTGTGTGGCCTCAGTCTGCACGTTCTGCTGAAGTGACAGCGTACAGCTGGAGAAGGGGCGCTGGCTTAAGTCAGTGCACTGGGTTTGAGGCCCAGCTCTGCCACTGGCTGGCACGCGAGCTGGGTGGTCACTTCACCTCTTTAGGGATCAGTGCCTTCATCTGTACAAAAAGGGGGATTCAGGCAATTGCCCAAGTCCTTTCGCTAATTCTCAGAAAGCTTTTAGAGTGCTTTCAACAAAATCTCCATTGTCAGATATATCATGGAACCAGGAGGTCTGTGCCCATGGAGCCATCACTGTCTCTATCTTTTACCACACTACGGACCTCAAACGCAGCCTCCAGAACAGTGGGTGAGGAAAGCAGTTTTCCAGCGGGGAGGCAGGCTCAGCGTTAAACCCAGGCAATCTCCTGAGACTGTTTTCTTGATATCTCACATTTATAATTCTGAACATCAGCTTTCATTCTGTGCTATATTGTAGCATGACTCTTAGAACCTGTTCACATAAATAATGTTATATAATCTAGACAAACTGCTGACATTTCAGTTATTGGGAAAAGTACCTTGTTCTTTTGTCTATTAATTGTTTTTAGGTGCTGCCACCAATGTTCTGTCTGTTATGCCTGGAATCTAGAGAACTAAACTTATTAGGGTTATATGAAACATTAAGTAGTCTCTGAATATGGGATTGCATGTGGCCTTTCTACCACTTATTTTGACCCTTCAGAGAATCATATTCCTTTAGGTTGGTTCCCAAGAGTTGAAGTTTCTGGAAATCTGACTTCCAAAGAAACTATTTATTACTGCCTTACACAAAGAAAGGAGAGTTATTTGAACAACATAATAAGACCTAGAGTTTTTATGCAAGGGAATTATAAGTAATGGCATAATGAAAGGTACCATATTTTGAATATTTGGATGGAGTATGACGTTTAAGGCCAGCAAAAAACAGCATTCATTCCAAAAGGGCATAATTCTGTAGTGTTCTTCTGTTTGTGGTTCTAGCTTAATGTTGAGCAGTGCTCTGAAAGAATGTTCAAGGCTTCAAGGTTGTATTTTGGTAATGTGGCTCGAGGTTGGTCCAATCTGGGGATGCAGCCCTTGATTTGGTAAATCAGCCAGCCAGCCCTCCCTTCTCCCATCCTCCCTCACTTCCGTGAAGGGAGAGTAGGTACAAACGAATGTGAAGTTGTGCTAATCCAATTAACTGAGAAAACTGGCTTTTGGTTGGGCTGCTTTAACAGCATAAAGTTTCCAGTTTTAAGTTTTTTGAGTAAAAGAATGCTTTTATTTCCCATACAGGATGGCATATTTGGTAAAGAGTGTTGAAAGTTGTAAAGTTAGATGGGGTAAAGGAAATGTAGATGGTGGAATTTATTCTTGATAGTCTCTGTTTTCTCTGAAGTTAGAGGCAGAGTTAGTCACTTGCTTAAAATAAGAGGATGTAAAATCAGTAGAAGGCTTGAGGAACTAAGTGAAGATTTAGGTTCTTTACTATGAGGAATGGGCAGGTAGGTATATTAACCTACTAAATATAGGCATTTTTTTTCTTTGATAGAAAAGCATTGCAAGTTGTACACCTGAAACTGATATAATATTGTATGTCAGCTATACTCCAATGGAAGAGAAAAAAATTGCCAGATAGTTGTTGGCCTAATTGAGATTAAAAAAAGAAAATACTTCCCTGGTTAGGATGAGTTATAAAAACAGCAGCAGCCTAAAAGCAAAGGCAGGTGGTTTGACTGGTATAAAATTATTGTTTAGGAGAATGTTTATGGAAGAAAGGGATGAAGAATTTAGAGCAGAGCTTTTCAGCTAGTGTACCGTGACTCAGGTACAGGTGTGTGGAGATACTGATCCCCTCAACTCAAGGGAATATTCAGGAGCAGCAGAAGCCACAGAGCTAGAGTCTTTAGAGAGCTACTTTGTCTATCTGAAATGCTCAGCAAATAAAGTATTCTATATGTATCATGACATAAATAGTTGGGAAGCACTGTTTTATCGAACTGGTGGGAGCAGTACTGAACTGTTTTACTGAGTACTTGCAGGTTAGTCAAAATGTGAAGTCAGGTGGGAATGAACAGGGAGGGAGAATGGCTTCCAAGGCTTTGCCTTCTCCAATTCCCTCCTCTCTCACTCTGTTTCTATTTCCTAGTAGGTGGTGGTGGGTTTTTTCCCTCTCTCTCTTTTATTGCTGTCTTATGTTAGAACTACCTTCCAAATACTCTTTAGCTATTTGTTTCTATATTCAGAATTTGACTTTTATGAAAGTAGATAATTCATTGAGTGGTTTTATTTCCCTTCAAGTAGATAATGTTAAAATATGTATTTTTGGGCCTGATATTATTGGCGTATTTCCATGTGGTTGTCTTACAGTTATTTCAAAATCAAAATATTTAAACTGAATCCCTGTGTTCTCTTATTAACTTCATTTCTGATACTAACTTATGTTTCTTCCAGTTATCCACTCAAAAGTCCTCAGAACTGTCTTTGGTGTTTTTCCTTTATTCCTATTTCTATGATTTCTTTGTCTTAAATAACTCACATTTGCCTCTTCTGCTTCGTTTCACTCCACCCTTCACCCCCTAAAAAAAAGCCCTTTACCCCGATCCCTGCAGGATTTTCTCCCAGTCTCTTCAGCTTTCCCTTCAGCCTAATCCTATCAGCAGTTTCTCAATTAAATGTTCCTGAACTGTGTAAGCAGGAACATAATTCCTCACTTACCAGTGATTTGACTCCAGCTTATTCTCTCCTGCTGAAAAAACAAAACCCACACCCCAAACATTAGAGTATCTAGATACTGCCATTCCTTGCCCCCCTCTCAGCTTTGTTAACTGATGGGTTTCTCTGCTGACCATCCCCAAGTGCATCCTTCATGGTTTGCCTTGAATGTCATCTTTTTTGTGAGACCTTTTCCAGTGACACCAATTGCTTTCTCTTCTGTGTTGCTATAGAGAGTGCTTTTATTTATATCACTTACAGGAGTTTATATTTGGGTTATTTGTATTCTTTCTGTCATACTAAAGTATGACCTTCTTGAAGGATAGGACCCTATCTGTATTTTATTTATATCTCTGTTCAAAGATCCAGCTTACAAAGTATTTATTCTTTAAATATTTGAGCAACTGTACATACAGCATATCAGTCAAAATTTTTCATCCTGTTTTAGCACACTGTAATTTTGTAACACCATATGTTCAATATCATTCCCTGCTCCTCATAAGGATGTGCTCACTGCTGCTTTGAGGTTATTCTCTTGAAAGAGTCTTTTGTAAGCCATAATTTTTATTTTTTTTTTCATTTCTCCTGATACCTTCTTTAGCATCAGCTTTATTCATTAAGAGATCAAGTCATTTTAAATATTGACAAAAAAGTTAGTTCAAAATGTTCAATGTACTCCTATAAAGATTTCAGTTCTTATTTAGCAGTATGGTTTAATTCTACATTTAGCTTTTACAGATTGTTAAATTTTAATAGGATATTTGGCATGTGAAAGCAGATATCTTTACACATATAAGAATGTTAATCATCTTTAAGAAAAGAGAACTCTCAATTCACTGAGTTCGAATCTCCAAGGAAACCTGAAGGCCAGTTCAGTTGAAGTTCAGTTTTGGAAACTGGATGTTTCAATAACTAATCTCTGAGAGTAGTTTGTAAATGTGAAGCTTTGAAAATTGGCAAATTTATTACTTGAAGGATCAAGAACAAAAGATTGTGGAGGTTTGTTTTCCTTGTACATTGTTTTTTTACTGTGTATTAACACTTTTTAGTTAACCCAGCATTACTAATTACTGTATTTTAATGATGAAAGATTTTGTGAAATGGTTGGATAAAATTTAAGTAGGTTCAGAAACAACGTGACTTCAACTCTCAAATTTGACAACTCCATTCAAATTTGACAACAGTCAGATGCCATCTGTCAATTTCTTCCCTCTTCTTTCATTAAGCTGAGTGAGACTGGTGGTCATTTCTAGTTACTGAAGAGGAATTTCATGCCTCACCAAGATGCCTGTAAAAGTCATACTAGCATACGTTTGATTTATATAGTAATCCATTACAAGCAAAGTTGGGTCCTAGTGGAAAAATAAAGGATATTCTATTGTCATTTTTTATACCTTTAAGAAATTCTTGTGCTTTAATTTCAAAAGTTAGTGGCAAATGATTGATTTCCAAAAAGTCAAACCATACAGAAACTTGTAATGCAAAAGATGAAAGCTTTCAGCCCATTGCTGTCAATTTCTACCCTATAATTTCAATCCCAAACTAAGGGTATGTTTTGTTTGTCCCCATCATATATAAACATAAGTTGTTTTACAAAAAAGGATGGTATTATAACAGATTTATTGGCAATCTTCTTTTTGTTGTTGTTGTTGTTGTTGTTTTTGTAGAACACTATAACCAGCAAAACATAAAGCACATTTTTTCAAGTGTGCCCAGAACACATCAAGATAGATTGTATTCTATACCTAAAAAATGCCTCAATAAATCTAAAAGGATTGATACTCTATAATAAATTATGTACATAAACCACAGTGTAATTAAACTGGAAAAAAATAGGAAAATTTCCAGGTATCTGGAAATTGAAGAACACACTTTTAAATGACACATGGCTAAAGAAAAAAGCTCAAGGGAAATTAGAAAACATTTTGAAGTAAATCAGAATGAAAGTATAATATTTCAGAATTTGTTGGACACAGCTTAGAAAGAAATTTATAGCACTAAAACGTCAGAAATTAATGAAGTAGAAATCAATGAAATAGAAAAAGAAATGTGAAAAATAATAGAGGAAATTCAATGAAACCAAAAGCTGGTTCTTTGAAGAATTAATCAAAATTGATACATCATTAGCCAGATGGCAATCTTCTTTTAAAAAATTATCTGTACTTTCTATCAGCTTGTACAGAATCTACCTCATTTTAAAAGCCTGTTTAGCAGTTTTAGAGTATATGGTAATTTTATCTTTGTTGTAAAAATTAAAGATTGATTACAAAAAGGAAAAAACACCTGAGTTCAAATTTTCCCCTTCACTTCTATCCTGCTCAGTTCTGCATAAAACTTGTAGAGTTATTTCAAATTAAATATTCCTTATTTTTAAAGTTCCAGTGAACTAAATGATGAGAAAATAAAAGCAAACAATATGAATTTGAATTCATGTTTAGGTTTATGTATTCAGACTATCTGAAAAAAATAATAGTGTTGTAAAATGTTTTTAAAGGCTTGACATGCCCATGGTAGTGGTATTTCTTTATGTTCTATATATTTTTTAAATTATGGATTTTAATTTGTAACAGAGCCACTTTGGAGTCTTTGCTCATTCAGAAATGAGGTGTCCTTCCACTTGGGAGGATTGTCTTACATCCTGTTGTACGTTTTGTAGTTTGTTGCACACAGGTCTTTTTTGGTTGATTCTTTTAGATTTTTTTGACTATTTTTAGATTATTTTGTGCAATTGATCCTTAACAATGACTTTATATTTTGTATTTCATGTTGGGACAAATTCCACAGTCCAGGCTTCTGTAGGAGAAATGTTAGACATTTGTGTGGTGTGCCCTATGATTTGTAGTACTGCCTTCCTAACCAGTTGAAACTGACTGCCACATACTCCTCAGGCTTGCCAGGATAGATACACCCTTCATTTTGCTACTGGCCATTATGATGTCATAATCGTGGTTAAAGCAGCAGACTCTCTATAGTATATTGAACTCCACCCAATTTGTACTTATAGGAGACTTAAATGGATGTTAGTTAGGTGTGGGGTTTTTTTGATGACTAATACTTGGGGATTTTAGAATATTTTAAACAAGACAAACAGAATAATTAAGTTCATTGAGTAATAAAAACCTATTACTTGAGAGATATTAATATTTTCCAAAGGTAGAACATCTAGTACTAGAAATTAGAGAGCTGAAATACCCAGCTCCCCAAACTCCAATACTTCATTTTAGAGAAGATTCTATAGAGTTATTTGCTTTATTTTTTTAATGTTTTTAAAACTTCCTCTACTAGCAGTTGAAGAAATGGAAATTAAGGTAACTGGATAATATCTTAATGTATTCAATTACAATTTATTCTGAAGCATTGTTGATACACAGCCTTACATTAATTTCAGGTGTGTTACTTACATTATTAAATCCTCACCCAGCACTAGTGCAGGTATTACTATCTGTCAACATAGGAAGATGTTACAGAATCATTGCCTATATTCTCCATGTTGTACTACCATCCCCTTGACCAACTTATATTTTGATGGCAAATGTTCAGAGAGTTATTTGCTTCCATAGTCTTTGTGTCAAAGAAAAGTAATCCTTTATTTCTGTACTTGAAGGTTCTGTAGGAACAGTTGATTTTTATGTCCTTCTTTGACTCTAAGGTAATTTCATTTATTTCTAGGCATAAGGGAAGTTCTTAAATATCATATGCCTAATGTATGTAACTGTCCTAGAAAAGGAAAATTCATTTATTATTAATCATTAATAGGCTTTATGATATGTACTCTGCTCTGTACTCTCATTTAATTCTTAAAGCAGTTTTACGAGGTAGATACTAATGTTATTCCAATTTCATAGATGAGAAACAATCTTAAGGAGGTTAAGTATTAAGTGACTTGCCAGGGGTTACACAAGTAGTCAAGGGTAGACTTTAAGACTGAGCCTAGATCTTTTTAGAACAGATGAAAGACACTTTATTTTGCTTGGCTCTTTACCCCTTTTTGTCAGTAGTCCACTCACAAGTGGAAAATCAACTTTCCTGTTTATCACTCAGTATCCTTGAATGTTTCAGTTTCCATAATGTTTTCCCATAGGTGTTAGGTCTTCTCCAGTTGTTTTTTTGGCTGTCATTGTAACGTAATTTTCTCGAGCTTCCTGGAGTATTTTGAAAATATTTAAAAGGATTTATTAGTCTTGAAATCTTCCTTCTTTTTGTTGATGTGGTGGACGATGTTGATGGGTTTTCGAATGTTGTACGATCCCTGAGAGGAATCCCACTTGATCATGGTGTATGATCCTCTTGATGTATTTTTGACTTCGGTTTGTAATATTTTGTTGAGTATTTTTGCATGTATGTTCATCAGGGATACTGGTCTGTAATTTTCTTTTTGGTGGGGTCTTTCCCTGGTTTTGGTATTAGAGTGATGCTGGCTTCATAGAATGACTTTGGAAGTATTCCCTCCTCTTCTATTCTTTGGAAAACTTTAAATAGGATGGGTATTATGTCTTCTCTATATGTCTGATAAAATTCAGTGGTGAATCCATCTGGTCCAGGGATTTTGTTCTTGGGTAGTTTTTTGATTACCAATTCAATTTCATTGCTGATAATTGGTCTGTTTAGATTTTCTGTTTCTTCCTTGATCAGTCTCGGAAAGTTGTATTTTTCAAGGAAGTTGTCCATTTCTTCTAGGTTTTCCAGCTTGTTAGCATATAGGTTTTCATAGTATTCTCTAATGATTCTTTGTATTTCTGTGGTGTCCATTGTGATTTTTCCTTTCTCATTTCTGATTCTGTTGATGTGTGTAGCTTCTCTTTTTCTCTTAATAAGGCTGCTAAGGGTTTATCTATTTTGTTTATTTTCTCAAAGAACTAGCTCTTAGTTTCATTGATTTTTTTCTATTTTTATTCTTCCCAATTTTATTTATTTCTTCTCTGATCTTTATTGTGTACCTCCTTCTGCTGACTTTAGCCTTCATTTGTTCTTCTTTTTCCAGTTTCAATAATTGTGACTTTAGACTATTCATTTGGGATTGTTCTTCCTTCTTTAAATATGCCTGGATTGCTATATACTTTCCTCGGAGAACTGAATTTGCTGCATCCCGTAGAAGTTGGGGCTTCATGCTGTTGTTCTCATTTGTCTCCATATATTGCTTGATCTCTGTTTTAATTTGGTCATTGATTCATTGACTATTTAGGAGCATGTTGTTAAGCCTCCATGTGTTTGTGAGCCTTTTTGTTTACTTTGTACAATTTATTTCTAGGTTTATACCTTTGTGGTCTGAAAAGTTGGTTGGTAGAATTGCAATCTTTTTTAATTTACTGAGGCTCTTTTTGTGGCCTAGTATGTGGTCTATTTTGGAAAATGTTCATGTACGCTTGGGAAGAATGTGTATCCTGCTGCTTTTGGGTGTAGAGTTCTGTAGATGTCTGCTAGGTCCATCTGTTCCAGTGTGTTGTTCAGTGCTTCTATGTCTTATTTTCTGTCTGGTGAATCTGTCCTTTGGAATGAGTGGTGTGTTGAAGTCTCCTAGACTGAATGCATTGCATTCTATTTCCTCCTTTAATTCTGTTACTATTTGTTTCACATATATATTAATAATGATTGTACCCTCTTGTTGGATTGACCCCTTTATCATTATTTAATGTCCTTCTTTATCTCTTCTTACTTTCTTTGTTTTGAAGTCTATTTTGTCTGATACTAGTATTGCAACACCTGCTTTTTTCTCCTTGTTGTTTGCATGAAATATCTTTTTCCATCCCTTGACTTTTACTCTGTGCATGTCTTTGGGCTTGAGGTGAGTCTCTTGTAAGCAGCATATAGATGGGTCTTGCTTTTTTACCCATTCTGTTACTCTGTGTCTTTTGATTGGTGCATTCAGTCCATTTACATTTAGGGTGATTATTGAAAGATATGTACATATTGCCATTGCAGGCTTTAGATTCGTGTTTACCAAAGGTTCATGGTTAGCATCTTTACTACCTTACTGTCTAACTTAACTTGCTTATTGAGCTATTATAAACACAGTCGAATGATTATTTCTCTCCCTTCTTGTTCCTCCTCCTCCATTCTTCATATGTTGGGTGTTTTCTTTTGTGCTCTTTTTAGGAGTGCTCCCATCTAGTGCTGTCCCTCTAAAATACCCTGTAGACGTGGTTTGTGAGGGGAAAATTCCCTCAACTTTTGCCTGTCTGGGAATTGTTTAATCCCTCCTTCATATTTAAATGATAATCGTGCTGGATACAGTATCCTTGGTTCAAGGCCCTTCTGTTTCATTGCATTGAATATATCATGCCATTCTCTTCTGGCCTGTAAGGTTTCTGTTGAGAAGTCTGATGATAGCCTGATGGGTTTCCCTTTGTAGGTGACCTTTTTTCTCTCTCTGGATGCCTTTAATACTCTGTCCTTGTGCTTGATCTTTGCCATTTTAATTATTATGTGTCTTGGTGTTGCACTCTTTGGGTCCCCTTGGTTGGGAGTTCTTTGTGCCTCCGTTGTCCAAGCAACTATTTTCTCCCCCAGTTAGGGGAAGTTCTCAGCAATTATTTCTTCAAAGACACCTTCTATCCCTTTTTCTCTCTTCTTCTTCTTCTGGTACCCCTATAATGCAGAAATTGTTCCTTTTATATTGGTCACACAGTTCTCTTAATATTATTTCATTCCTAGAGATCCTTGTATCTCTTTCTGCGTCAATTTCTATGCTTCTTTACTACCTTACTGTCTAAGGTAGTATTCTCTGGTTTCTATTCAATCAATGGCCTCTTGCATCTTATCCATACTGCTTATAAATCCTTCCAGAGATTGTTTCACTTCTGTAATCTCCCTCCTGACATCATCCCTTAGGTTTTGCATATTTCTCTGCAGCTCTGTCAGCACATTTATGATTTTTATTTTGAATTCTTTTTCAGGCAGACTGGTTAGGTTTATTTTCTTCTCAGAGGTTGTGATTTTGGTCTGTTTCAAATTCTTCTGCCTTTTCATGGCTATAGAGGTAGTTTGCAGAGCTGGTGCAAGTGATGGTTGGGAGAATGTCCCTTCTTGTTGGTTTGTGGCCTTCTTCTCCTGGGAGAATAGTGACCTCTAGCGGCTTGTGCTGGGCAGCTGTGCACAGACGGGGCTTCTGATTCTTCCCCGGTGGCTATGGAGTTTAGCTCTGCAGTTGCTGTGGGTAGGGCCTGCCTCGGGCTGCTGCTCTGATTTGGCAGAGCCGCGTTGGAGGGGAAATGGCTGGGAGGCTGTTTATCTCTGTGATGGGCCTCCGAGCTGCCCTGCTGCCCAGGGGGTTAGAGTGCTCAGAGTTCCCTGGGATTCCCAGCTGCTGGGCTAAGTGTCCCTGGACGCTTCCATCCAGTGGTGGGGTCCCTGTCCCTTTAAGACTTTCAAAAAGCACTCACTTCTTTTTCCCAGGGACGCCAGCTGCGAGGACCCACTCACAGGTCTTACTGTCCTGTTTCCCTAATTTCGAGCACCCCACACACACACTGTCTGCACTCTGGTTCGGATGGCTAGGGGTGGCTATTTAGTAGTCCTGGGCTCCCTCTCCCTGCCCGCTCCCTCTCCTCTCCTCCCACCAGGAGCTGGGGTGAGGGGCACTCGGATCCCACTGGGCTGCAGCTTTTATCTTACCCCTTTCGCCAGGTGCTGGGTTCTCACAGGTGTGGGTCTAGTCTGGCTATTGTCCTGTGTCTTCTGGTCTCTATTTTAGGAAGAGTTGTATTTGTTGTATTTTCAAAAATATATGTGGTTTTGCGAGAAGGTTTCTGCTTCTTTACTCACACCGCCATCTTGGCTCCCTGTCCTAGATGGGTCTTGCTTTTTATCCATTCTATTATTCTGTGTCTTTTGAGTGGTGCATTTAGTCCATTTACATTAACGTGATTATTGAAAGATATGTACTTATTGCCATTGCCGGCTTTGTATACGTGGTTACCAAAGGTCCAAGGGTAGTTTATTTACTATCTAACTGTCTAACTTAACTCACTCACTAAGCTATTATAAACACAGTCTGATGATTCTTTACTTCTCTCCCTTCTTATTCCTCCTTCTCCATTCTTTATATTTTAGGAGTTTTATTCTGTACTCTTTTGTGTTTCCTTTGATTGCCTTTGTGAGTAGTTGATTTTATTTTTTGCCTTTAGTTAGTATTTGGTTGGTCTGCTTTCTTTGCTGTGATTTTATTTTCTCTGGTGACATCTATTTACCTTAGGAGTGCTTCCATGTAGAGCAGTCCCTTTAAAATATCCTGTAGAGGGGGGTGGAGCAAAAATTGTGGCATGAGTAGGGCAGCAGAAATCTCCTCCCCAAAACATATAGATTTTTGAAAATACAACAAATACAACTATTCTTAAAAGAGGGACCAGAAGATACAGGAAAACAGCCAGGCTACATCTACAACTGCGAGAACCCAGTGCCTCACGAAGGGGGAAAGATACAAGCCGTGGCCTGGCAGGACCCAAACGCCATTCCTACCCCAGCTCCCTGGCGGGAGGAGAGAAGTTGGAGCAGGGAGGGAGAGGGAGCCCAGGACTGCTGAATACCTAGCCCTAGTCATCCGTACCAGCAGCAAAGGCACAGAGTGTGTGGTGTGCTGGATACTAGGGAAATGGAACAGTAAAATCTGTGAGTGGGTTCCCAGAGCCGGCACCCCTAGAACAAAAGAAAAGCAAGTGCTTTTTGAAAGTCTTAAAGGGACAGGAGCCTAACAGCAGGACGGAAACATCCTGGCACACCCAGCCAAGCAGCTGGGAATCCTGGGGAACTCCGGGTGCCCTAACCCCCTGGGTGGCAGCACAGCTCTGAGGCCCCTCACTGTGATAAAGAGCCTCCCATGCATCCCCCCTCTAGCAGGGCCCCGACACAGTGGAGCAGCAGCCTGATGCCTGTTACATCCAAAGCAGCCAAGCAGAGCTTCTTCCACAGCAGCCTGGGAAAGAATCAGAGACCCCGTCTGCACACAGATGCCCAGCAAAAGCCGCTAAGTTTTGCCGTTCTCCTAGGAGAGGAAGACGAGGAGCAAGACAGAAGGGACTTTGTTCTCCCAGCTGACACATGCACCAACTGCCCACGATTACCTCTATCGCCATGAAAAGGCAGAAGAATTTGATCCAGACCACAATCACACAGACATTCTCCCCTGAGAGGGAACCTGGGGAGATAGACCTAACCAATCTTCCTGAAAAAGAATTCAAAATAAAGGTCATAACCATGCTGATGGACTTGCAGAGAAATATACAAGAGCTAAGGAGGGAGAATACAGAAATAAAACAATCCCTGGAAGGACTTAAAAGCAGAATGGATGAGTTGCAAGAGGCCATTAATGGAATAGAAATCAAAGAACAGGAATGCAGAGAAGCTGATGCAGAGAAAGATAAAAGGATCTCCAGGAATGAAAGAATATTAAGAGAAATGTGTGACCAACCCAAATGGAACAATATTCATATTATAGGGGTACCAGAAGAAGAAGAGAGGGAAAAAGGGACAGAAAGTGTCTTTGAAGAAATAATTGCTGAAAACTTCCCCAAACTGGGGGAGGAAATAGTCGCTCAAACCACGGAAGCACACAGAACTCCCACCACAAGGGACCCAAGGAGGACAACACCAAGACACATAATAGGTAAAATGGCAAAGACCAAAGACAAGGACAGAGTATTAAAGGCATCCAGAGAGAGAAAAAAGATCACCTACAAAGGGAAACCCATCAGGCTATCATCAGACTTCTCAACAGAAACCAGAAGAGAATGGCAGGATATATTTAATGCAATGGAACAGAAGGGCCTTGAACCAGGAATACTGTATCCAGCATGATTATCATTTAAATATGAAGGAGGGATTAAACAATTCCCAGACAAGTAAAAGTTGAGGGAATTTGCCTCCCAAAAACCACCTCTACAGGATATTTTAGAGGGACTGCTCTAGATGGAAGCACTCCTAAGGCCAAATAGATGTCACCAGAATAAACAAAATCACAGCAAAGAAAGCAGAACAATCACATACTACCTAAAAGCAAAAAATAAAATCAACTACCCACAAAAGCAGTCAAGGGAAACACAAAAGAGCACAAAATAAAAACCTAACATATAAAGAATGGAGGAGAAGGAATAAGAAGGGAGAGAAATAAAGAATCATCACACTGTGTTTATAATAGCTTAATAAGCAAGTCAGGTTGGACAGTAAAATAGTAAAGAAGCTAACCTCAAACCTTTGATAACCACAAACCTAAAGTCTGCAATGGAAATAAGTACATATCTTTCAGTAAGCACCATAAATGTAAATGGCTGAATGCACCAATCAAAAGACACAGAATAATAGAATGGATAAAAAAGCAAGACCCATCTATATGCTGCTTACAAGAGACTCACCTCAAATCCAAAGACATGCACAGAGTAAAAGGCAAGGGATGGAAAAAGATATTTCATGCAAACAACAAGATAAAAAAGCAGGTGTTGCAGTACTAGTATCAGACAAAATAGACTTCAAAACAAAGAGAGTCAGAAGAGATAAAGGACATTACATAATGATAAAAGGGTCAGTCCAACAAGAGGATATAACCATTATAAATGTATCTGCACCCAATACAGGAGCACCAACATATGTGATACAAATACTAACAGAATTAAAGAAGGAAATAGAATGCAATGCATCTATTTTAGGAGACTTCAACACACCACTCACTCCAAAGGACAGATACACCAGAAAGAAAATAAGTAAGGAGAGAGAGGCACTGAACAACACACTAGAACAGATGGACCTAATAGACATCTATAGAACTCTACACCCAAAAGCAGCAGGATACACATTCTTCTCAAGTGCACATGGAACATTCTCCAGAATAGACCACATACTAGGACACAAAAAGAGCCTCAATAAATTAAAAAAGATTGTAATTCTATCAACCAACTTCTCAGACCACAAAGGTATAAATCTAGAAATGAATTGTACAAAGATAGCAAAAAAGGCTCACAAACACATGGAGGCTTAACAACATGCTCCTAAATAATCAATGGATCAATGACCAAATCAAAATAGAGTTCAACTTATATATGGAAACAAATGACAACAGCAACACAAAGCCCCAACTTCTGTGGGATGCAGCAAAAACAGTCTTAAGAGGAAAGTTTATAGCAATCCAGGCATACTTAAAGACAAAGAACAATCCCAAATGAATAGTCTAATGTCACAATTATCAAATTGGAAAAAGAAGAACAAATGAGGCCTAAAGTCAGCAGAAGGAGGGTCATAATAAAGATCAGAGAAGAAATAAATAACATAGAGAAGAATAAAACATTAGAAAAAATCAATGAAACCAAGAACTGGTTCTTTGAGAAAATAAACAAAATAGATAAACCCTTAGCAGTCTTATTAAGAGAAAAAGAGAGTCTACACACATCAACAGAATCAGAAACGAGAATGGAAAAATCACGACAGACCCCACAGAAATTCAAAGAATCATCAGAGAATACTATCAAAATCTATATGCTAACAAGCTGGAAAACCTAGAAGAAATGGACAACTTCCTAGAAAATTACACCTTTCCAAGAGTGATCAAGGAAGAATCAGAAAATCTAAACAGACCAATTACCAGCAATGAAATTGAATCGGAAATCAAAAAACTACCCAAGAGCAAAACTCCTGGGCCACACGGATTTACCGCGGAGTTTTATCAGATGTACAGAGAAGACATAATACCCATTCTCCTTAAAGTTTTCCAAAAAATAGAAGAGGAGGGAATACTTCCAGACTCAATCTATGAAGCCAGCATCACCGTAACACCATAACCAGGCAAAGACCGCCACCAAAAAAGAAAATAACAGATCAATATCACTGATGAATGTAGATGCAAAAAAACTTAACAAAATATTAGCAAACCGAATTCAAAAATACATCAAAAGTATCATACACCATGGCCAAGTGGGATTCATCCCAGGGATGCAAGCATGGTACAACATTCAAAAATCCATCAACATCATCCACCACATCAACAAAAAGGACAAAAATCACTCGATAATCTACATAGATGCTGAAAAAGACTTCAACAAAATTCAACATCCATTCATGATAAAATCTCTCAACAAAATGGGTATAGAGGGCAAATACCTCAACATAATAAAGGCCATATATGAGAAACCCATAGCCAACATCATACTGAACAGCGAGAAGCTGAAAGTTCTTCCTCTAAGATCAGGAACAAGACAGGGATGCCCACTCTCCCCACTGTTATTTAACATAGTACTGGAGGTCCTAGCCACGGCAATTAGACAAAACAAAGAAATACAAGGAATCCAGATTGGTGAAGAAGTCAAACTGTCACTATTTGCAGATGACATGATATTGTACATAAAAAACCCTAAAGACTCCACTCCAAAACTACTAGAACTAATATTGGAATTCAACAAAGTTGCAGGATACAAAATTGATACACAGAAATCTCAGGCTTTCCTATACACTAATAATGAACTAATGGAAAGAGAAATCTGGAAAATAATTCCATTCACAGTTGCATCAAAAGAATAAAATACCTAGGAATAAACCTAACTAAGGAAGTGAAACTCCTATACCCTGAAAACTACAAGACACTCTTGATAGAAATTAAAGAGGACACTAACAAACGGAAACTCATTCCATGCTCTTGGCTAGGAAGAATGAATATTGTCAAAATGACCATCCTGCCCAAAGCAATATGCAGATTCGATGCAATCCCTATCAAATTACTAACAGCATTCTTCAACAAGCTGAAACAAACAGTTCTGAAATTCATATGGAACCACCAAAGACCCCGAATAGCCAAAGCAATCCTGAGAAGGAAGAATAAAGTGGGTGAGATCTCACTCCCCAACTTCAAGCTCTACTACAAAGCCACAGTAATCAAGACAGTTTGGTACTGGCACAAGAACAGAGCCACAGACCAGTGGAACAGACTAGAGACTCCAGACATTAACCCAAACATATATGGCCAATTAATATACGATAAAGGAGCCATGGACATACAACGGGGAAATGACAGTCCCTTCAACAGATGGTGCTGGCAAAACTGGACAGCTACATGTAAGAGAATGAAACTGGATCACTGTCTATCCCCATACACAAAAGTAAACTCCAAATGGATCAAAGACCTGAATGTAAGTCATGAAACCATTAAACTCTTAGAAAAAAACATAGGCAAAAATCCCATGGACATAAACATGAGTGACTTCTTCATGAACATATCTCCCTGGCCAAGGGAAACAAAGGCAAAAATGAACAAGTGGGACTATATCAAGCTAAAAAGCTTCTGTACAGCAAAGGACACCATCAATAGAACAAAAAGGTATCCTACAGTATGGGAGAATATATTCATAAATGACAGATCCGATAAAGGATTGACATCCAAAATATATAAAGAGCTCACATGCCTCAACAAACAAAAAGCAAATAATCCAATTAAAAAATGGGCAGAGGAGCTGAATAGACAGTTCTCTAAAGAAGAAATCCAGATGGCCAACAGGCACATGAAAACATGCTCCACATCGCTAATCATCAGCGAAATGCAAATTAAAACCACAATGAAATAGCACCTCACACCTGTAAGGATCACCATCATCAAAAAGACAAACAACAACAAATGTTGGCGAGGTTGTGGAGAAAGGGGAACCCTCCTACACTGCTGGTGGGAATGTAAACTAGTTCAACCATTGTGGAAAGCAGTATGGAGGTTCCTCAGAATGCTCAAAATAGAAACACCATTTGACCCAGGAATTCTACTTCTAGGAATTTACCCTAGGAATGCAGCACTCCAGTTTGAAAAAGACAGATGCACCCCTATGTTTATCGCAGCACTATTTACAATAGTCAAGATATGGAAGCAACCTAAATGTCCATCAGTAGATGAATGGATAAAGAAGATGTGGTACATATACACAATGGAATATCACACAGCCATATGAAAAAAACAGATCCTACCATTTGCAACAACATGGATGGAGCTAGAGGGTATTATGCTCAGTGAAATAAGCCAAGTGGAGAAGGACAAGCACCAAATGATTTCACTCATATGTGGAGTATAAGAATAAAGGAAAACTGAAGGAAAAAAAACATCAGCAGAATCACAGAACCAAAGAATGGACTAATAGTTACCAAAGGGAAAGGGACTGCGGACGATGGGTGGGAAGGGAGGGATAAGGGTGGGGAAAAAGAAAGGGGGCATTACGATTAGCATGTATAGTGCGTGGGGGGCAGGAGGAGGGCTGTGCAACACAGAGAAGACAAGTAGTGATTTTACAGCATCTTACTACACAGATGGACAATGACTGTGAAGGGGTATGTGTGGGGGATCTGGTGAAGGGGGGAACCTAGTAAACATAATGTTCTTTCTGTAATTGTAGATTAATGATACCCCAAAAAAAATCTCTTGGGCATAAACATGAGCGACTTCTTCATGAACATATCTCCCTGGGCAAGGGAAACAAAAGCAAAAATGAACAAGTGGGACTATATCAAGCTAAAAAGGGGTGTGGGGAAAGAAAGGGGTAATATGATTAGCATGTATAATGGGGGGCACGGGGAGGGCTTTGCAACACAGAGACGACAAGTAGTGATTCTATAGCATCTTACTACGCTGACTGACAGTGACTCTAACGGGGTTTGTGGGGGGGGAGTTGTTGGTGGGGTGAGTCTAGTAAACATAATGTTACTCATGTAATTGTAGATCAATGATCCCCCCCCAAAAAGAGACCCAGCAGCTGAAAGTTCCCCAAGGAGAGGAGCAGCCCCCTCCCCAGGTCATGGAGCACTCTATGGTCCACCCCTATACTCAGGCTGAGCTGGTGGATTTGAGCCACCGGTTTAGGCAGAAGCCCTTGGAGTCAATATCAGCTTGGCTCCTCCATCTGTGGGACTTAGGGGTGGATGGAATTGTTCTGTCATGATCAGAGATGGGAAAGCTGTCTGCCCTGACGATGTAGCCTGCCTTGAGGCAGCGATTACAAAAAGCATATCAGATCCCAGGGAGTCACTCCCTCCTTGATTGGCTTATTTCTGCACTTCGTGCTGTGTGGCCCCATCCAGGTGACTTACCTTCCTCTCCTTAAATGGCAGACATATGCTGAACTCCAACAGGTGCTATGATAGCTAGGCATAAGAAATGCCATCTATATTCCAGACAATTATGGCCCAGATGAAGAGACTTTCACTACTAGGATGAGACATGTGTATCCGCCTTTACTACAGCAAAATAGGCGGTCAAGGCCGTGCAGGCCTTGAGTGTGGTAGACCCATCAAGGACCTGTGAGCTGGGTGTTCATGTCACTGAAGATGGTTATGGCTGGGGTCTCTGGCAATGGCTTGAACAAATTAGCCAACCTGTAGGATTCTGGTCACAAAAGGGGCAGAGGTATGATACACTTTGATAGAAAAGCAACTGGCTGCCATGTATCACACCTTGCTGGCTACAGAACCCATCACTGGAATGGCCCCCATAAAGGTAATAACCACCTGTCCCATCTTGGGGTGGGTACGTGACTGGACCCAAAAGCCAAGGAGTCATGTGGCACAAACACCCACACTAGCCAAGTGGGGTGCTTACCTACAGCAGCCTAGTACCCTCTCTAGTAGCCCCTTGAGTGAAGAACTCCAACGCTTGTTGGGGCTGGTGACATATACTAGTGAAAAGCAGGAAGAACTTGCTTTTGAACCATTCATAGCAGAGAGTCCCTATCGGGAGGGAAGAGCCCCTATACCTGAAGATGCATGGTACACAGATGGCTCCAACCGTGGGAAGCCCCCAAAATGGAGGGCCATAGCTTTCCATCCTAAGACTGAGACAATATGGATGGAAGATGGTGAGGGGAAGAGCAGCCAATGATCAGAGTTGCGGGCTGTGTCACTTACGATCAGCTAGGAGCCCTCCCCTATAGTTGTCTGCACTGAACCCCAGAGACTCCATTGAATGGACGTGGCCTTCCATCTTCGACACATGGACCAACGATGGCTGGCTCTCCTGGCACCTTGGGGACAAGGCCTGGAAGCTGGCCTCCTGTGTATTCCTGAAATAACAGCAGAGTGGCTGCCAAAGGTCACAGTAGTATATCCTGAACGGCCAGAAGGTAGGAGTATCTTACCGGGGAGTTTTGTTTTATCGTTATGGCCAGTGCATGCACCTCCAGTAGCACTATACACAGACCCTTCAGTAACCCCCACGGGGAAAGGAGTAAAAGTCTGGTATACTAGACCTGGAAGGGACCCCCTTCCTGCTACAGTCCTGTCACAGGACCACTCTCTTGCATGCATCCTACCTGATGGACAAGATTTGCCTATGTTGGTGGCATTAAAACATATATCTTATAGCCCCTAACGTCTTTGAGGATTGGGAACTTCCTCTGCTTTGAGGATTATTATAATTTTTGTTACCTGTATTGAAGTCTTGCTGTATCTTAATTTTTATTATCTCTAAGTTGTTGTTATCCTCTGTTGCTATTGTGGAATATGGTTACAGTGCTCCAGCTTTCTCGCACAGGGACTGCTGCAGAAGATTGGAAGTGTGTAGACTGTAAGGCAAGAATCTTGGAGGGGTGGAGTGTGGGGAAGTTGGGGTTTCTATGGACAGGATCCTCACTGAACTTAAACCACCTGATGATGTAACTGGCCCGTTGCTAGGCTACTGCTTCTACACCTTTAGGCAATAAGCTATTATTGTGCTATATAGAGAGCTTGGCCCAGTGCTCTGCACGGAGGCAGAGACGGTAGTGCTCCACATACCACCGGGAGAACAAGCCGGGTAATAAACCCTTTCACCCCAAAGAAGCTTTTTCTGTCAAATTCTTTGGTCACACTGATTCCGTAGCAAACTTGCCAGGGCTGAAACCCATTGGCAAGACACAGTCATAAAAGACCACACCGAATGATCTCCTTTATATGAAACGTCCAGAATGGCAAATCTACAGAGACAGAATATAGATTATTGGTTGTCTATGGTTGGGAGGAGGATAAGAGGATTAAGAAGTGATGGCTAAGGGGGATAGGATCGGGGGGAAGGGCATAAAGAAAATGTTCTAAAATTGATTATGGTAACGGACACAGAACTCTATAGTAAAAGCCATTGAATTGTACACTAAATGAGTAAATTATATGGTATGTGAACTGTATCTCAATAAAGTTTTTTTTTTTAAAAAAGCTTAGTGGCATAAAGAAACTATTTTACTATGCTCAACAATTTTGGGGACCAGGAATTTGGGCAGGGCACAGCAGGAACAGCTTATATCTTCTCCATGATTGGATGTAAAATGGGGTGACTCAGCTGGCTAGAGTTGTCTGGGATGGCTCAACTAAGTGAAAAGCCCAGGAATCTGTCATTTACCCTTTAAGGACAACAGTTATAGTTTCAAATATTTAAAATGACAAGTTTTTGCAATAGGAGGGGCATATGAGATCAGCACAATTAGGGTCCTTTGGGCAACTCTCTTGTCCACGTTGAGGATAAAATCCTTTGGGTAGATCTGTTTAGAAGTTCCTACTACTACACTTTTCTGCTCTGTTTTAACACAAAAGTTTGAGAGAATGTGAACTCTGGATTAAATTCTCAAGTGTTGTGGCCAAACAGATTGTTCTTCCTATAAATGCAGAGATTTAAAATCATACCTTCATTTTTAAAAGACCCTGTTGTATGTACCTTCTGTGTGCAAGGGTTTGTGGGCTCTATACAAGATGTACACATGAAAAAAAGCTAAAGTGATTCAAAGCATGTGCAGGGAGGGGTGTGGTTGTGTTGTTTTTGTTTATGTTTTTCTTTTTGGTGGGTGTAGTTGGATAGATCTTCATTACTTTAGTCTGAGGGAATCTGGGAAACATTGTCCCTATATTCAATTAGCAATTTCAGGCAGTATATATCAAATACCAAATTTGTTGAGATAAATACTTTAAAAGTTTACTGTGGAAAAACTTGGTCTTGTAACTGGAATAGTTTTATTATTGATGTTGACCAAATTGCTGTGTTCTTCACATTTTATAGTTAGTGGGGACTAGCTAGGCTTTACAAAGTTAAGAGCAACAATACCTACAGGAGAAACCAAAGAAGCCAAACCCACTTCAGTTTGGCTCAGAATCTGCTTAGATTTAAGTACTTCAACCCACTGCTGCTAGTGACCTAATTGGACCATCCTGGTACCTTACTATGGTTTTAGTAAATTTAGAACATACTATAGGTTACTGTTTTGGATGGTAAAACCTTATGAACTGTAGGGAAGATGGAAGTTCCCAGGGCCAGGATGCTCAACTGATTCTAATCTACTTGCCCACTGCACACGTGCAATGATGCAATACTTGGATTACAACACAGGCGCATGTTTGCCCACCTGTTAGCAATGAGCCACTATAGGATAAAAGGATGACGCTAGGCACTTATGTGTGTGGGTAGATTGTGGGTGGCAGGCTTGCTGCGTGTGGACGCGGGTTCACGGAAGCGGACGGGATTCTAGCGTTCTACCTACCATGGCTAGAATAAAGCTTGGTATAAGACCTTTTACCCCCCAACATCCTGTTGTTGTTTCTGGGTCTCACTGAATCCAGAGAGAACCTGCCGAGACCTGAAACCCTCCAGGGCTACATGAACCTATTTGGCAGGTTGTCTTTGGGGCAAGAGTTTAAGAGGATTACTAAAATTTCCCCTTTTCCTTTTGTAACATATAGCTAGTGGGATCTTTCCAGTGTGGAAGAAGATCATTTCCAGATTTAAAATACTTCAGTAGCTGTTTATTGTCTCTGAATAAAGTACCTTGGCTTACTAGGCCCTCCAAGTTCTTGGCTTTGCTCTCCTTTCCCCCTTCATCACACACACACACACACACACACACACACACACACACACACACACACAGCCAGCCAGCCAGCATACTCTTGAGCCAGTCCATCTGACAAACCCTGCAATTTCAACTCCAAGCATTCAAACTTGCTGTTCCTTCTGCCAAGAACACTCCTCCCCTCTCTGCCTTTTCCCTCCAACATCCTCTCCATCTGCTCCTAAAATAACTCTTCCTTGAAACTTTGAATTTTAACCTATTTTTCACCTCCAATTTTATGTCAGTTATCCCTCCTTTGTAATCTGAAGGTTCTCTTATCATGGTACATAAATATAATTACTGTGGGGAAGTTGGGGTTCCTATGGCCAGGATCCTCACTAAACTTAAACCACCTAATGAAGTAACTGGCCTGTTGCTAGGCTACCACTTCCACACCTTTAGGCAATAAGCTATTATTGTGTTATATAGAGAGTTTGGCCCATTGCTCTGGGCGGAGGCAGAGATGCCAGTGCTCGACTTGCCACTGGGAGAACAAGCTGAGTAGTAAACCCTTTCACTCCAAAGAGCATTTTGCTGTCAATTTCTTTGGTCACATTGAATCCATAGCAAACTTACCCGGGGCTGAAACCCATTGGCAAGACAATTTGTTATACTGCATTTTACCTATTTACTTGTTAATAGCATCTTAGGTAGAATTAATCTGCTTAACTCACCATTGTATCCCAGCTCCTAGCAACGTGCATCCTGAGTAAGAAATGTTCAATACAAACTTGTTGAATAAATAAGGAAGCAAACAAAGAAAAGGGCTATTGGCTGTTTTTACTAAGCCAGACTAGCTAATCAGATAAGACCCAGGTGACTGTACTTATCACTCATTCATTCTTCTTGGCGGTAACCACCAAAAGCTTGTTAAGGGAAGATTCATTCAGAAACAGCGCTCCTGTAGCAGGCACCTGACACTCTGTCAGGGAGCACTCTGCAAGCCCTCTGTTAGAGCCCCTGGGATTTGCTGCCTTATGCCTGGGTCATTAATTGTAGGGCTGCATATTTCATTGCAGAATTAATGTAAGGCACTTGCTCAGTAAGGCACCCAACACAGTACCCTTTACACACACTGTTCAGTAGATGTGTGCTGATAATTATGATAAAACTCAGGGGATCACCAGCACCTCATCAGGATCTCTACTGGTGGATCTGGTGTGAAGGCCATGACCCCCACCATGTTGATGGCCCCTTTGACCAGTTCCCAGAGAGGGGTGAGTAGGTGTGGATAAAGTGAAGGTTCCTGTGGCCAGGAATCTCACCTGGCCCTGGTCAGCTGGCTCACTACACACGCGTGGGCAACATGTTGTTGACTGTATATGAAGAGCCCCGCCCAGTCCTCTGGGCTGCATGGCTGCAGTAGAGCAGAGGCTGGAGTGGTGGCAGTGCCGAGGACAGGGACTGAGACAGCTGTGGGGGTGGAGGGTCCCACTGGCAGAGACCGGCTTGCTGCATGCAGACTCACTCTGAGTGGATGGGATTCTAGTGATTGACCTGTTACTGTGGGAATAACATTGAGTATTACCCCATTCACCCCAAGAACGTTCCATTGTCATTTTTCAGTCTTATTGAATCCATCGTGAACTTGTCTGGGGCTGAAACCCATTGGCAAGACAGTAGGGAGCTCAGCAGCTCTATTGTCAGTATTGTCCACCTCTGACTTCACTGTTAGCTTCTGGGCCTTTTTCTTCCTTCATATCACCCCTACCTACCCCTACCCATGTGAAATTATAAAGTACCAGGGAAATTAAAAGTTGTTCTTATAGAAAAAAAATTAGGGACCTTTTGAGACTCAGAGTTGGGTATTCTCAGGGGAATTGAACTGCTCTATTGGAAATATAATTGCTGAACATTCTTTACCTGAAAGTTGTTCATTTTAATTTAATGAATCAGAGCACTCCAGCTAAATGAACGATGATTAAGGCTGTCATCACTTTTCTGTCTGATATTAGGACATAAGCCTCTCACCACTATAAAATGAATTTATTTTTTGGTTTAGAAAACATTCAAGTTTCAAAAAAGAACTTTGAAATATAAAATCAGTATCTCAAGTCTGGGATTTCCATAGCTTGTGTCTGCTGTGTGGCCTAGAATATGATACAGGTGGCCATTCCAGGCAATCAATTTATTTGTGTGAAATGACCTCCCTATGTGATTATAGGGGAGTTTATTTCTAAGTGATTGTGGATAAAATGAGAGTTCCTGTGGCCAGGATTCTCTCCTGGCCCTGGTTGACTGGCTCACTGCACACCTGTGGGCAAACAAATGGCTGTTGACTCTATATAAAGAGCTCCACCCACTGTTCTGGGGGCCACACAGTGGCAGGGCTGCAAGGCTACAGGAGAGCAGAGCAGAGGCTGGAGGCCCAGAGGATAGCTGTGTGGGACGGCTGTGCAGACAGAGGGGCCCAGAGGCAGAGACTGGCTTGCTGCATGCAGACTTGCTCTGAGTGAATGGGATTCTAGTGACTGACCTGCCACCTGGAAATAAAGTCGGGTATAACCCTTTCACCCCAAGAATGTTTTGCTGTCTTTTTCTTTGATCACACTGAATCCATAGTGAACTTGCCCGGGGCTGAAACCCATTGGCAAGACGACTGGCGAAAGTCGGCAGGGTTCACTGTTGACCAAGGATAAAGACAGACTGCCCTTATGGGAGGGGTGCTTCAGTGGGCTCCCCCTGTGACTGGGGAAACAGTGGATCATCCCCCAGTGGGTATGTGGTCTGAGGTGGCTTGCCTCCTAGAGGACTGGGCCCCACCCCAGGACTGGAGGCAGGTAGAGGTGACACCTGAGGCTGTAGGGGTGGCTCTTGGTATAGTAAGCAGATCCTTTGAGAAACAGAGTGCCTGTGAGGCAGTGGGGACTGTGGGTTGGCTGCTTCTCACAGTATTAAAAAAGTCTACAGAGGAGACCCAAAAATGGCGGCATGAGAGCGTGAGCTGCAAACCTCTGTGGATTCCCTGAGGAAGGAGATGGCATTGATGCAAGAGGAGACGGCAAAAGAGCACTGGCAGCAAGGTGCCATTGGAGACGAGACGGCAGCACTGCCAGGTGTTCTGAAGGAGGAAGAGGCCATCAAGGAAAAAGACAAACTCCTGAGGGAAGCACAGGCAGAGGTGGCACAAGAGCGTCAGCTGCGAAGCATTGAGCTGAAGGTAAGAGAGCTGCTGAAGACTGAGATGGCATTGTTGCGAGGCACTGTAGCAGAGGAGACACTTGGGGGAGTGGAGAGAAAGGTGCCATCAGCCCCAGAAATGGAGGAGCTGGGGAAGGATGAAGGGGTGGTGCCAGAGGCACTGGTGCCTCCTGTATTGAAAGCATGCCCAATGGTTGTAAAGAAAATAAAGACCCAGCAGCCGCAAGTTCCCCAAGGAGAGGAGCAGCCCCCTCCCCAGGTCGGGGAGCACTCTATGGTCCGCCCCTATACTCAGGCTGAGCCGGTGGCTATGGGACTTGGGGGTGGATGGACTTGTTCTGTTGGGATCAGAAATGGGAAAGCTGTCTTCCCTGACAGTACAGCCTGCCTTGAGGCAGCAATTACAAAATGCGAGGTGACACATACAGTAGCCGAAGCAACGAGAACCTGGAAAGAAATAAGACCTGTTACTCACAGGAGGAATTTGAGGTGCTCCTTAAGGGTTACCAGGACCCAGATGTGGGTTGATTTGATACGGGCAGGGGTAGATGGAAGGAAGTTAGATGGGAAGCCAAAGAGGATCTTACTGGAGCTATGGCAACAACTGAAACCAGAGCAGCAGTTTCAGCCATTAAGACCAAAGAGGCAGAGACAGAACCACAAGTCCATCCTATGTGTCTGCAAGATTTTTTGCTGGAGAGGCTGGAGAACAATGTTTGAGCTTCCTTGCACAGGGACCATTGCAGAGGACTAAGGGCACATAGATTGAGAGGAGAGAATCCTGGAGGGGTGGAGTGTGGATAAAATGAGAGTTCCTGCAGCCAGGATTCTCTCCTGGCCCTGGCTGACTAGCTTACTGCACACCAGTGGGCAATACATGGCTATTGACTCTATATAAAGAGCTCCGCCCAGTGTTCTGGGCACAACACGGTGGCAGGGCTGCAAGAGAGCAGAGCAGAGGCTGGATTGGTGGCAGCACTGACGACAGAGGCCCAGAGGACAGCTGTGCAGACAGAAGGGCCCAAAGGCAGAGACTGGCTTGATGCATGCAGACTTGCTCTGAGTGAATGGGATTCTAGTGACTGACCTGACACCTGGAAATAAAGTTGGATATAACCTTTTCACCCCAAGAACATTTTGCTGTCAATTTCTTTGATCCCATTGAATCCATAGCGAACTTGCCTGGGGATGAAACCCATTGGCAAGACAGTGATATAAAAAAATGAAGAATGAAAGGGACTAGATAAAATTGCTTACTTTATTTTATTTTTATTTTTTTTTATTGAAGGGTAGTTGACACACAGTATTACGTTACATTAGTTTCAGGTGTACAACACAGTGATTCAACATTTATATACATGATAATTCTAGGTACCAGCTATCACCATACCAAGTTGTTACAATATTTTGACTATATTCCTTATGCTATACATTACATCCCGGTTGCTTATTTATTTTACAATTGGAAGTGTGTACTTTTTTTTGGTTGTTGTTGTTAGGGCATCTCTCATATTTATTGATCAAATGGTTGTTAACAACAATAAAATTCTGTATAGGGGAGTCAATGCTCAATGCACAATCATTAATCCACCCCAAGCCTAATTTTCGTCAATCTCCAATCTTCTGAAGCATAATGAACAAGTTCTTACATGGAGAACAAATTCTTACATAGTGAATAAGTTACATGGTGAACAGTACAAGGGCAGTCATCACAGAAACTTTTGGTTTTGCTCATGCATTATGAACTATAAACAGTCAGTTCAAATATGAATACACATTTGATTTTTATACTTGATTTATATGTGGATACCACATTTCTCTCTTTATTATTTTTAATAAAATGCTGAAGTGGTAGGTAGATACAAGATAAAGGTAGAAAACATAGTTTAGTGTTGTAAGAGAGCAAATGTAGATGATCAGGTGTGTGCCTGTAGACTATGTGTTAATCCAAGCTAGACAAGGGCAATAAAACATCTACGTATGCAGAAGATTTCTCTCAGAATGGGGGGGTGAGGTTCTAAGCCTCACCTCTGTTGATCCCCAGTTTCTCACCTGATGACCCCCCTGCGACTGTGCCTGTCTTAGGTTGTTCCTCCCTTGAGGAATCTTACCCGTCTCTGGCTAACCAGTCATCTTCCGGGGCCATACAGGGAAATGTTAAGTTGGTAAGTGAGAGAGAAGCCTTATTGTTTGAAATGGTTAGCTTTTTATTTCTTTGCATATTTATGCCCTGTGGCTTCTATGCCCAGCATTTGTCTTGAGGTATCTTTACCACTTGGAGGAGTTATGATACTCGGTAAATTTGATATGAGGCACGAATTCTATTTAAGAATTCGTTGTAATTAGGAAGGAAGAAGAAAAGCTATAGAAGTAGCAGGCGGGAGAAAACATGGGAAGATTGATTATTTCTTTGACATATCTTCTTGTAGAGTAACTTCATGTATAGATTTTAAGCTACTACTTAAATTGCGCACACACATTAACATAATAGGAGTATAGTTACATAACCAAAGCATACCTGTAATTACCAGCCATCTCCAGTGAAACCAAGAAAACCAGTTAGGCACCCTAGGCATTTGTGAAAACTTATCAATGATATGATGGTTATTATCTAACTGAATTTGAATAGTTTGAGAAAAATCAGACAAATTAAAACAACCCATTCCTGGGCACTGTTCACATCCCATATGTTCTTTTAACAGTAAATAGTCTGTAGTTGTAAGATTTTGGAGCGCTACAATTTGCACTTCTCCTAATTCTTGGTTGAGTTCCAACAGTATAGATCCAGTCAAATTTGTTGTTTTACTGTATGCACAGGCCAGCTTAGATATCTCCTTCATTCCCATGGCAAGTCCAGGAGCTGGTGGGATGAGTGCATCTACAGCTGTAGCAGTGCGTGGATCTTTGTTGGGGTTTTTTGATGATCATCTTCTGGCATGAGTCTTCCCGAGAGTGCTGATGTTGGAAGTTCTCTTTCATATCGTATCTTAGTTCATTTTCGGGGTAGCCAGATTAGGCTTTGATCCTCTGTATAAACACAAACAGACCCTTTGCCTACACTTTTATATGTCCTTTATATCATTGTGTAGAACTCATTAGAGGTCACCACATAGGAACTGCATTTTTTTTTTTAATCATTAATCTACACTTACATGACGAATACTTTGTTTACTAGGCTCTCCCCTATACCAGGTCCCCCCTATATACTCCTTTACAGTCACTGTCCATCAGCGTAGCAACCTGTTGTAGAATCACTACTTGTCTTCTCTGTGTTGTACAGCCCTCCCCTTTCTCCCACCCCGCTATGGATGCTAATCTTAATACCCCCCTACTTCTCCCCCCCTTATCCCTCCCTACCCACCCATCCTCCCCAGTCCCTTTCCCTTTGGTACCTGTTAGTCCATTCTTGAGTTCTGTGATTCTGCTGCTGTTTTGTTCCTTCAGTTTTTCCTTTGTTCTTATATTCCACAGATGAGTGAAATCATTTGGTATTTCTCTTTCTCTGCTTGGCTTGTTTCACTGAGCAAAATACCCTCCAGCTCCATCCATGTTGCTGCAAATGGTTGGATTTGCCCTTTTCTTATGGCTGAGTAGTATTCCATTGTGTATATGTACCACATCTTCTTTATCCATTCATCTATCGATGGACATTTAGGTTGCTTCCAATTCTTGGCTATTGTAAATAGTGCTGCGATAAACATAGGGGTGCACTGATCTTTCTCATACTTGATTGCTGCATTCTTAGGGTAAATTCCTAGGAGTGCAATTCCTGGGTCAAATGGTAAGTCTGTTTTGAGCATTTTGATGTACCTCCATACTGCTTTCCACAATGGTTGAACAAGTTTACATTCCCACCAGCAGTGTAGGAGGGTTCCCCTTTCTCCACAGCCTCGCCAACATTTGTTGTTGTTTGTCTTTTGGATGGCAGCCATCCTTACTGGTGTGAGGTGATACCTCATTGTAGTTTTAATTTGCATTTCTCTGATAATTAGCGATGTGGAGCATCTTTTCATGTGTCTGTTGGCCATCTGTATTTCTTTTTTGGAGAACTGTCTGTTCAGTTCCTCTGCCCATTTTTTAATTGGGTTATTTGTTTTTTGTTTGTTGAGGCGTGTGAGCTCTTTATATATTCTGGATGTCAAGCCTTTATCGGATGTGTCATTTTCAAATATATTCTCTCATACTGTAGGGATCCTTTTTGTTCTATTGATGGTGTCTTTTGCTGTACAGAAGCCTTTCAGCTTAATATAGTCCCACTTACTCATTTTTGCTGTTGTTTTCCTTGCCCGGGGAGATATGTTCAAGAAGAGGTCACTCATGTTTATGTCTAAGAGGTTTTTGCCTATGTTTTCTTCCAAGAGTTTAATGGTTTCATGGCTTACATTCAGGTCTTTGATCCATTTTGAGTTTACTTTTGTATATGGGGTTAGACGATGGTCCAGTTTCATTCTCCTACATGTAGCTGTCCAGTTTTGCCAGCACCATCTGTTGAAGAGACTGTCATTTCGCCATTGTATGTCCATGGCTCCTTTATCAAATATTAATTGACCATATATGTCTGAGTTAATGTCTGGATTGTCTAGTCTGTTCCATTGGTCTGTGGCTCTGTTCTTGTGCCAGTACCAAATTGTCTTGATTACTATGGCTTTATAATAGAGCTTGAAGTTGGGGAGTGAGATCCCCCCTACTTTATTCTTCTTTCTCAGGATTGCTTTGGCTATTCGGGGTCTTTGGTGGTTCCATATGAATTTTTGAATTATTTGTTCCAGTTCATTGAAGAATGTTGCTGGTAGTTTCATAGGGATTGCATCAAATCTGTATATTGCTTTGGGCAGGATGGCCATTTTGACGATATTAATTCTTCCTAGCCACGAGCATGGGATGCGTTTCCATCTTTTAGTGTCCCCTTTAATTTCTTTTAAGAGTGACTTGTAGTTTTCAGAATATAAGTCTTTCACTTCTTTGGTTAGGTTTATTCCTAGGTATTTTTTTTTTTTGATGCAATTGTGAATGGAGTTGTTTTCCTGATTTCTCTTTCTGTTGGTTCATTGTTGGTATATAGGAAAGCCACAGATTTCTGTGTGTTGATTTTGTATCCTGCAACTTTGCTGTATTCCGATATCAGTTCTAGTAGTTCTGGGGTGGAGTCTTTAGGGATTTTATGTACAGTATCATGTCATCTGCAAATAGTGACAGTTTGACTTCTTCTTTGCCAATCTGGATTCCTTGTATTTTTTTGTTTTGTCTGATTGCCGTGGCTAGGACCTCTAGTACAATGTTAAATAACAGTGGGGAGAGAGGGCATCCCTGTCTAGTTCCCGATCTCAGCGGAAATGCTTTCAGCTTCTCGCTATTCAATATAATGTTGGCTGTGGGTTTTTCATAGATGGCCTTTATTATGTTGAGGTACTTGCCCTCTATTCCCATTTTGCTGAGAGTTTTTATCATGAATGGATGTTGAACTTTGTCAAATGCTTTTTCAGCATCTATGGAGATGATCATGTGGTTTTTGTCTTTCTTTTTATTGATGTGGTGGATGATATTGATGGACTTTCGAATGTTGTGCCATCCTTGCATCCCTGGGATGAATCCCACTTGGTCATGGTGTACGATGGTTTTGATGTATTTTTGAATTCGGTTTGCTAAAATTTTGTTGAGTATTTTTGCATCTACGTTCATCAGGGATATTGGTCTGTAGTTTTCTTTTTTGGTGGGGTCTTTGCCTGGTTTTGGTATTAGGGTGATGTTAGCTTCATAGAATGAGTTTGGGAGTATCCCCTCCTCCTCTATTTTTTGGAAAACTCTAAGGAGAATGGGTATTATGTCTTCCCTGTATGTCTGATAAAATTCCGAGGTAAATCCATCTGGCCCGGGGGTTTTGTTCTTTGGTAGTTTTTTGATTACCGCTTCAATTTCGTTGCTGGTAATTGGTCTGTTTAGATTTTCTGTTTCTTTTTGGGTCTGTCTTGGAAGGTTGTATTTTTCTAGGAAGTTGTCCATTTCTCCTAGGTTTCCCAGCTTGTTAGCATATAGGTTTTCATAGTAGTCTCTAATAATTCTTTGTATTTCTGCGGGATCTGTTGTGATTTTTCCTTTCTCATTTCTGATACTGTTGATTTGTGTTGACTCTCTTTTCCTCTTAATAAGTCTGTCTAGAGGCTTATCTATTTTGTTTATTTTCTCGAAGAACCAGCTCTTGGTTTCATTGATTTTTGCTATTGTTTTATTCTTCTCAATTTTATTTATTTCTTCTCTGATCTTTATTATGTCCCTCCTTCTGCTGACCTTAGGCCTCATTTGTTCTTCTTTTTCCAATTTTGATAGTTGTGACATTAGACCGTTCATTTGGGATTGCTCTTCCTTTTTTAAATATGCTTGGAGTGCTATATACTTTCCTCTTAAGACTGCTTTTGCTGTGTCCCACAGAAGTTGGGGCTTAGTGTTGTTGTTGTCATTTGTTTCCATATATTGCTGGATCTCCATTTTGATTTGGTCATTGATCCATTGATTATTTAGGAGCATGTTGTTTAGCCTCCATGTGTTTGTGAGCCTTTTTGCTTTCTTTGAACAGTTTATTTTGTAGTTTAATGCCTTTGTGGTCTGAAAAGTTGGTTGGTAGGATTTCAATCTTTTGGAATTTACTGAGGCTCTTTTTGTGTTCTAGTATGTGGTCTATTCTGGAGAATGTTCCATGTGCACTTGAGAAGAACGTGTATCCTGTTGCTTTTGGATGTAGAGTTCTGTAGATGTCTATTAGGTCCATCTCTTCTAGTGTGTTGTTCAGTGCCTCTGTGTCCTTACTTATTTTGTGTCTGGTGGATCTGTCCTTTGGAGTGAGTGGTGTGTTGAAGTCTCCTAGAATGAATGCATTGCATTCTATTTCCTCCTTTAGTTCTGTTATTATTTGTTTCAGGTATGTTGGTGCTCCTGTATTGGGTGCATATATATTTATAATGGTTATATCCTCTTGATGGACTGAGCCCTTTATCATTATGTAATGTCCTTCTTTGTCTTTTGTTACTTTCTTTATTTTGAAGTCTGTTTTGTCTGATACCAGAATTGCAACACCTGCTTTCTTCTCTCTGTTGTTTGCTTGAAATATCTTTTTCCATCCCTTGACTTTAAGTCTGTGCGCGTCTTTGGGTTTGAGGTGAGTCTCTTGTAAGCAGCATATGGATGGATCTTGCTTTTTTATCCATTCTATTACTCTGTGTCTTTTGATTGGTGCATTCAGTCCATTTACATTTAGGGTGATTATTGAAAGGTATGAATTTATTGCCATTGCAGGCTTTAAGTTTGTGGTTACCAAAGGTTTAGGGTTAGCTTCTTTACTGTCTTACTGTCTAACTTAACTCGCTTGTTGAGCTATTATAAACACAATCTGATGATTCTTTATTTCTCTCCCTTCTTATTCCTCCTCCTCCCTTCTTCATATGTTGGGTGTTTTGTTGCATGCTCTTTTTAGGAGTGCTCCCATCTAGAGCAGTCCCTGTAGGATGCCCTGTAGAGGTGGTTTGTGGGAGGCAAATTCCCTCAACTTTTGCTTGTCTGGGAATTGTTTAATCCCTCCTTCATATTTAAATGATATTCGTGCTGGATACAGTAGTCTTGGTTCGAGGCCCTTCTGTTTCATTGCATTAAGTATATCATGCCATTCTCTTCTGGCCTGTAGGGTTTCTGTTGAGAAGTCTGATGATAGCCTGATGGGTTTTCCTTTGTAGGTAACCTTTTTTTTCTCTCTGGCTGCCTGTAATACTTTGTCCTTGTCTTTGATCTTTGCCATTTTAATTATTATGTGTCTTGGTGTTGCCCTCCTTGGATCCCTTGTCATGGGAGTTCTGTGTACCTCTGTGGTCTGAGAGGCCATTTCTTCCCCTAGTTTGGGGAAATTTTCAGCAATTATTTCTTCAAAGACATTTTCTATCCCCTTTTCTCTCTCTACTTCTTCTGGAATGCCTATGATTCTTATATTATTCCTTTTATATTGATCACTCAGCTCTCTTAAAATTCTTTCATTCCTGGAGATCCTTTTATCTCTCTCTGCATCAGCTTCTCTGCGTTCCTGTTCTCTGTTTTCTAGTCCATTAATGGTCTCTTGCATCTCGTCCATTCTCTTTTGAAGTCCTTCCAGAGCTTGTTTTATTTCTGAATTCTCCTTCCTTAGTTCTTGCATATTTCTCTGCAAGTCCATCAGCATGGTTATGACTTTTGTTTTGAATTCTTTTTCAGGTAGACTGGCTAAATCTATCTCCCCAGATTCCTTCTCAGGGGAAGATGTAGCAGATGCTGAAGCTGTCTGGGTTAGTCTTGTCTGGATCATATTTTTTTGCCTTTTCATGTTGACAGGTGCTATTGACTGTCAGCTGGGAGGGCCAAAATTTTCACTTACTACTGGCCTGCTTACTTTAAAATAGATAAAACATCTGACTATGGTGTGTGTAATGGAAACACATGTATGTTTCCCCTTCCCCTGGAACAAATATATGTCACGGAAACCCATTAAATTGATCCTATTTCTAACCCTGCATTATTCACAGCAAGGTCACACAAATCATCTAGTGATTAGTCACTATAATAATAGTACTTCTATTTATTGAGAGTTTTCCACATGCCTGTGGCTGGGCTAGATACCTCATTTACATTATCTCATTTAATGCTCACAACACCCCTCTGAGATAAATACTATAATGCCTGTTTTTTCCCACATGAGGACATTGAAGCTCAGTAAACTGAAGCAACTCAGTCAAGGTCTCACCATTAGTATCTGGCACAGTCGAGATTAAAACCGTGGTTTGACTCCAAAGCCTGTGTACATGTCTTGCCAATGGATTTCAATGCCCGGCAAGTTCACTACAGATTCAGTGTGACCAAAGATATGACAGTAGAATGTTCTTGGGGTGAAAGGGTTATACCCAACTTTATTTCCATGGTGGCAGATCAATTACTAAAATCCTGTTCACTCAGAGCGAGTCTGCATGCAGCAAGCCAGTCTCTGCCTCTGGGCCTCTCTGCCGGCACAACTGTCCCCTGGGCCTCTGTCCTCTGTGCTGCCACCACTCCAGCCTCTGCTCTGCTCTCCTACAGCCTTACAGCCATGCCACCGTGTCGTACCCAGAGCACTGGGCAGGGCTCTTTATACATAGTCAATAACAATGTATTGCCCACACATGCGTATTGAGCTAGCCAACCAGGGCCAGGTGAGAATCCTGGCCACAGGAACCTTCATTTTATCCACAGTGTGTATCTTAAACCCTACACTCTTTTAAGCTAGTACCCTGATATCTGGATATTTTTCTTCTTCTGAAAATTTGCTAATAATAGCCGCATAGAAAGTGTTCTGCTTAAAAATAAAGCTCAGGACTTATACTTGTTTTCTAAGAGCTTTAGTAGACTACTTATTTAATGAAAATACTTTCTCCTGAGACAGGTCAGCAGCTCTTAAACTTGGGGTTAGAACTTGTAAACATGGAAATAACCAGGGCCCTATCCCAGACCCACTGAGTCAGAATCTCTGTGGGTGGGGCCCAGGCATTTGGTGTTTAATGAGCTTCTCAGGGCATTCTGACACACACAGAAGTTTGAGACTCAGTGAGGTCTGTGAATGGTAGGAGAATTTTTTTAGGAATGATAATTCTCAGGTTTGTAGATTTATTTAGGGCTTCACAGGAAGTTTGGGAATGGCTAAATTATAATGCATACATTCCAAACCATTATCCTGTCTAAATTTAAGAATAACTGTCATTTGGCAACACCTGTCATATGACCTATCGTAATGGAACTGATTGTCATTTTTCTTTTTTCTTGTGGAAAGATTGTGTTTTAATGGTAATAGCCCTCTGTTTTGTATGTGTTGAGTCCTTTTCCCTTGGCATGTGAAAAATGATGGTTGTATTTCCTGTAACCACTATTAATAAAGTCTCAAGCAGTTTTAAACAACAACTGTTCAGACTCCAAATAAAGAACCATAAAATCCCAAGATTAAAGTCATCATGTACAGCCATATGTTACTTGAATTCTCCTTTATAGCATCTCCACCAACTGGCTAAGTGGCCTATTCCTGTTAAATAGCTGGTACTTCCTGGGAACAATCTATTATGTCTGACTGAGAAAGTTTTTCCTTGTAATAAAGTGATACCTATTTCTCTAGAGCTTCTATACATTGGCCCTAGCTCTAACCATCTTATCAGAACATTGTACCCAAATCAGCCAAAACCTTTGCTCAAGAAAGTAGTTCCTTGTTTGTTGTTTTCTGGAAGTTCATAGGATGCCTCACTATTTGATGTTAAGCTGTGTTTGTTCCATGGCGAGGTTGTCTGTCAGGCTACTTTCTGTACAGATGCCCTTAGAATTAAGATGCGCTTTGAGTGAATTCGTGATTCAAATTTGTTTTTTACACAATCAATTTCAGTAATTCTATACAGAGAGATTCATTTGGGGTTTTAAACACAGAGGAGTGGATGACAGAAATAGGAATGTGATCTTACATTTTGTCAAAGCATTCTAAGTGTTCCATTTTATATTAATATCAGTAGCATGGTATGTTAGATGTAGCAACCAGATTTAAAGTTTAAGACATTGTTTACTTCCTTTGTGAATTGTTCAGAACTTTCTAAAAAAAAAAACTGGTTGTAGCTAACAGATCTCTTCTAAATGAGAAATACAGTGTACCTCAAAGGAGAAAGAACATTTGTGTCCTTGCTGCCCAAGAACTTCTGCTTCTGACATTCCTTCTTGGAGGTATGCATTTCCTTTTCACCTTCCTTCCCCACAGACCAGAACTTGATCAAGAGCCCAAAAGTATGTACACTCATGTTCATAGCAGCACTGTTCACAATAGCCAAAAGGTGCAAGCAACCTAAATATTCATAGACAGATGAATGGATTAAAGAAATGTAGTACATACATACAGTGGAATATTAGTCTTTAAAAGGAAGAAAAGTGTGACACATGCTACAACGGGGATGACCTTTAAGGTTCAAACACAGTAGCTAACAATATATTTTAGTGTTTACAAAGCAGTTGTGGTAGGGTATCTCAGGTTGTTTAAAATTTTGCCTCTTAATATCAAAGATAATTATTTCCTCCTCATGTTTATAAGTTGTTTAGCATATCTTCACACTTCCCCATTTTATTTTACTTAGGTCTTTCACAGAATTTGATAGAAGGGGTAGGAACTTAGAGTAAAAGGAAGAAATTCTTTCCACTGTAATTTACTTTTGCAGGACATTAAGGCCAGTTAGATCCCTCTTGAACTCCCTCTGAGAATGGTGAATGATGTATCCCATTCAGAGGACTTCCACAGGGAACTTCAGAGAGCCAAACACAGGGTCCTAGTGGATGACAGCCATTTTTTTTTTTTTTTTATTGAAGGGTAGTTGACAACAGTATTACATTACATTAGTTTCAGGTGTACAACACAGTGATTCAACATTTATATACATGATAATTCTAGGTACCAGCTATCACCATACCAAGTTGTTACAATATTTTGACTATATTCCTTATGCTATACATTACATCCCGGTTACTTATTTATTTTACAATTGGAAGTGTGTTTATATATATATATATATATATATATATTTTTTTTTTTTTGTGAGGGCATCTCTCATATTTATTGATCAAATAGTTGTTAACAACAATAAATTTCTGTATAGGGGGGTCAATACTCAATGCACAATCATTAATCCACCCCACACCTAATTTTCGTCAGTCTCCAATCTTCTGATGCATAACGAACACATTCTTACATGGAGTACAAATTCTTACATAGTGAATAAGTTACATGGTGAGCAGTGCAAGGGCAGTCATCACAGAAGCTTTCGGTTTTGTTCATGCATTATGAACTATAAACAGTCAGTTCAAATATGAATATTCATTTGATTTTTAAACTTGATTTATATGTGGATACCACATTTCTCTATTATTATTATTTTTAATAAAATGCTGAAGTGGTAGGTAGATACGAGATAGGTAGAAAACAGAGTTTAGTGTTGTAAGAGAACAAATGTAGATGATCAGGTGTGTGCCTGTAGACTATGTGTTAATCCGAGCTAGACGAGGGCAATAAACATCCATGTATGCAGAAGATTTCTCTCAGAACATGAGGGGGGAGGTTCTAAGCCTCACCTCTGCTGCTCCCCATTTTCTCACCAGATGGCCCCCTGCGACTGTGCCTGTCTTTAGGTTGTTCCTCCCTTGAGGAATCTTACCCGTCTCTGGCTAACCAGGGATGACAGCCATTTTTAAACATTAAGGAAATTGTCTCCAGTTTACTTGAGTGAAAAAGAATTAGCTAATCTACTTGAAGTAAATGAGGTTTGAAAACTGAAAGGGAAAAAAAACTCACTTACAGTAGATAGAGTATTTGAGGTTTAGTACAGCTGAAGTTTACAAGCATTCTGCTAGTATTACTCTATTTTTAACATTTTAAAATATGTTTTTTAAATTTTTTTAACATTTTAACATTTAAATTTTAAACGTGAAGACATTAAAACATTTAAACATTAAAAAAACATTTTAACATTTAAAATGTTAAAACAACATTTTAAAAAACATTTTAAAATCAAATGGCAAACCCATTGACTTAAATATAAGATAAGTAGCTAGGGCTATGGTCCTCATTACTTTGTAGACACACATTACAATCTACTACCTCTTCTATGACAACTGGTGTGTGAAAAATACTTTGAAAAGTACTGTGAGAGATGCTGACAAACAGATGAGGAAAAAGACAAAAACTAATATCAAATGTCACTTTAAGTGATCATGAAAAAGTTAGATAAGGATGGCAACTGTTCTTTGGCTGATTTTAATTTTAAGAGTTCAAAGTAAGTTCTGTTGTATACTTTCAGCAACTTTAGCTTCTCCCTTTAATAAACAGCTTTATATTTTTGTAATTTATATTTATAAAACACTTGTAATTATGAAAATATTGCAAAAAATCAGAAACTTTAATAAAAAAGAAAATAAACATTACCTGTAAAACCGAGAATCAACCTCTGTTAGTATAATCCAATTTTCATAAAAATTTTCGTGAGAGTTCGAGTGTTGTCTTTGTCTCTATCCTTGCTCACCCCCTTGTGGCCATGATGTGAAGAAGCCAAGAGCCAGGCGGCAAAAAAGGAAGAGAGAAAAGGGGCTGAGTAATTAACCTGATCACCTCCTATTTCAGTAGTGTTTTCCGGAATCAAGATATGTTGGTTTGCTTGATATCTATATGGCTCAGGATCTTGGCAGGAAATTGATGAAAGACTTGAAGGGGTGATTGTAAATTATCCTTTCCTAACGGGTTTTGGAGCTATGGGCAGTGATAAGGCAACTGAAAGCGATCTCTACTACCTCCTGTTGGCTGAACCCAACTGGAAATACCCAGAGGGCAAAGGCACCAAGTCTTTGCGATCCTTTCAGGTCGAGCCTTCCAGTACACAAAGCAGAATGAAGGGTAGAAAGTGCATCTGGCTGGGCAAACAGCAAGTCCAGTACAAAATCTTTCTAAAACATTTCATTGTAATTATAGTTTATTTCATAAGGCATGCATGGGTCTAAGGGCTTCCTTATGGGATAACTTGCAGCATTTGAAGTTGAGTATCTGTGCAATTCCTGTGGTCTTCCTGGGAAAGCCCAGAGAAAACAGAATTTCAAACAATCTGAAAACATTACTTATATAACCTGGCATTTGAGGGGCTCAAACCATTTGATGCTTTGGTATTTGAGTGAAAATAAGGTAGGGGAGGAAAGAGGAAGGCAGAATCAGGGATACAGAAAGCTCAGTTACTGTTTGCTGCTGGTTCTCTTCTACCCTTAGCCCCACACAACAGTAAACTTCCCAGCTCCTATCTGAGATATTAAGACCAACACTGATTACCTATTAGACTGAGCAGGTGTTTTAGGCATTAGTAAAGCAGAGTCACTGAAAACACGTGAAAAAAAAATCAGAAAAATTTGGGGTGAAATTATTTTTATTTCAGCCTTTTGTGAACCTTGCATCATTTTCAAAAAGTGAAATTTTATTTCACAGCATAGTTTTGATGGTTGGTAGTGGGGAGGGTTGTAGCACATGATAAATCTTTGCACAGCAGTCCTGCTCCTTTCAAAGATCAAATGTGAAGAAGTGGCTATCTTCAAAAGACTTAGGCAAAAGTACCCCTAAGCCACAGTTGGGATGCTTAGAATTGAGAATTGCGGTGGCTCCCGATGCTCCCTACCCTGCCAGGGACTCGGAGTACTTGGCTTGTGTATCTCTTTTTTCAGTTTTTGTTACTCTTTCCTGGGAGGCTAACTCAGAGTGCACAAGGCAAAAACATGCATTTCCCCCTTTAATCTTCAGTAGGGACTTGTAGTAGAGAGGGCAATGTTTAAAGTCAACAGAAATCGTGGGCAACAGAATTGTCAAAAGGAAAATACTTTCCTTTCTGTCATCAAGCAAATGAGAGGATTGGTACAGATACTCTCTCAAATCTTGGCTTAGCCCCCACTGAACAATGGCAGGTTTTCCCCTATGACCTTTTTGGTATGCTTACAGTAAAGCATTCAAAACAGGGCGAATGGTGTTAGATAAATGCCCTCCAACTCTTAACCGTTTCACCAGAGGCAAACCTTAGTAAATAGTTCATGTTATTTTTTTCAGCTATTTTCCAGGCAGACACATTCTCTCCTTTACACAAACGGCGGCCTTTGCATCTCATACATCTCGGGAATCTCTATTACTTTATTTTTTTTGAGAGGGCTTCTCTCATATTTATTGATCAAATGGTTGTTAACAACAATAAAATTCTGTATAGGGGACTCAATGCACAATCATTAATCAACCCCAAGCCTAATTCTCAACAGTCTCCAATCTTCTGAAGCATAACGAACAAGTTCTTACATGGTGAACAAGTTCTTACATAGTGAGTAAGTTCTTACATGGTGAACAGTGCAAGGGCAGTCATATCACAGAAACTTTCGGTTTTGATCACGCATCATGAACTATAAACAATCAAGTCAGATATGATTATTCATTTGATTTTTATACTTGATTTATATGTGAATCCCACATTTCTCCCTTATTATTATTATCATTATTTTTTTAAATAAAATGCTGAAGTGGTAGGTAGATGCAAGATAAAGGTAGAAAACATAATTTAGTGCTGTAAGAGGGCAAATGTAGATGATCAGGTCTATGTATTAATCCAAGCTAGACAAGGGCAACAAAATATCCACGGATGCAGAAGATTTCTCTCAAAACAGGCGGGGTGAGGTTCTAAGACTCACCTCTGTTGATCCCCAATTTCTCACCTGATGGCCCTCCTGCGACTGTGCCTGTCTTAGGTTGTTCCTCCCTTGAGGAATCTTACCCATCTCTGGCTAGCCAGCCATCTTCCGGGGCCATACAGGGAAATGTAAAGTTGGTAAGTGAGAGAGAAGCAATATTCTTTGAAAAGGTTAGCTTTATACTTCTTTGCAGATTTATGCCCTGTGGCTTCTATGCCCAGCATTTGTCTTGAGGTATCTTTACCACTTAGAAGAATTATGATAATACTCGGTAATTTTCAATATGAGGCACGAATTCTACTAAAGGGTTGTAATTAGGAAGGAAGAAGAAAAGCTATAGAAGTAGCAGATGGAAGAAAACATGGGAAGATTGATTATTTCTTTGACATATCTTCTTGTAGAGTAACATAAGCATGTATAGGTTTTAAATCTATTACTTTTTTAACGCTCTCTTTTGGACCTGTTTTCCCCAAAGCCGAAGGCTCAGATACAAGCACTACTCCAGATTCTTGTCCTCTCAGGCTTGTCATCTGGTACTCCTGTAAGGCCCTCCGCCTCCGCCGCTGCCAAGGAAACAAACACCTCAACGTCTTCGCTTTGTGGGCGGTCCCCTTAGGCTCACTTGACACGCCCCTCAGGCCGCTTTCCAATACCGGGCGCGCGGAGTTCGCAGCAGTACTTCCGCCTCACTTCCTCCTAGTAAATCGATTGGCCACAGACCCGGCACGCAGTGATGACGACACCGGCCAGCGGCGGCGGCGACGGCTGGGAGTCCCAGAGGGCTTCCGGAGCTACCGGCCTGACCGCTGAGAGCTGCTGTCATGGCGGCTGCTCTGTGGGGCTTCTTTGCCATCCTGCTGCTGCTGCTCTCGGGGGATGCCCAGAGCTCGGAGGTGCCTGGGGCTACTGCCGAGGGGGCGGGTGGGAGTGGGGTCGGCATAGGAGATCGCTTCAAGATTGAGGGGCGCGCGGTTGTTCCCGGGGTGAAGCCCCAGGACTGGATCTCCGCGGCCCGAGTGCTGGTAGACGGAGAAGAGCACGTCGGCTTCCTTAAGTGAGCATCCTGAGGGCAGCGGGAAAGCGGTGGCAATGGAAGCCTCAGGGAATTTCTCCAAGGGGCGCCAAGTGGCAGGCCTGACGCCGTCGTGCGGTAGAGTGAAGGGGCGGGCGCTTCGGGAGACCTGGGCAGGCAGTCCGACGCTTTCCTCTCTCCTTTGACTCGGAAACCAGGGTGGCGGGTGCTCACCCCAGGGCCGGAGCGGCGGCGTCAGATCTTCAGTTCCATTCTGGGCCTTTACGGGGACAGGGAGACCCCTTATTTGTCCCTTGTTGAATTTTTTTCTTTCCATCTCACCTGGTTTCCTTGGAATCTGGCCGCTTTTTGCATTTGTTTCAGTCTTTTGGTAGCTTGATGTTGTGTAGAAAGATGCTTGGCAAGTGGGAATTCTCAAAGCTCAAAGGACTTATAGTGATGGCATAGACTGGGAGGCTAATGTTGCTGCTTCTAAAATTAATGAGCCCTGGAGTCCCTAATCAAAGCATCCTTGTTTGCCTGGAGGTGGGATTGTTGTTCTTTTTTACACTTAAATTCATCGAGGGATCTACAGCATCACACTTGGCATTTATGAGACTAGGGTTTCACTACATTGCTGACACACTTCTGTCCGTTCTAGCTGTTAGTAGAAATGGGATTTCAGCCTGTAAAAGATGTGGTGAATTTATTAGGACTCCAGCAGCAGCCCGCTTTTCGAGTGTCTTGGCACAACTGTGTTTAAAATCTTTAATTCCTTTCTTGGAAAGTGAAACTTTGAACTGAAAGAAAATATTTTGGAAAAGAAATGTTTTTCTGATGGTATTTGAAAAAACAGACAAATCTGGACATTTACTTCTAAAACTGATACAGGTGCTGTTGAATGAAAATTTCAACCTCAGATTAATAGATAATGACGAGAAGCTTACAACCAGTATGTTAATGCTGTTTATCATTATAAGTCTGTTATTAGTGAATTCTTTAGGGCTTACCCTAATTAATTTTTTAGTGATACATCTGTCATTAAACTTTGGAAAATTAGCCTGTATTCACTATTTGGCATCTCTTTTCTGCAGTGTCCAATTCTTTTAAAAAGCGTGTATTATTTTTATTTTAAAATAATATAGTAATTTTTATTGAAAACGAAGTAGAGATAACAACCTTACATTTTTGTTGTATCTTTTACAGATGCAATGCAATACAGTTTTATTGTGTTCTTTTTGGAATCACATGACCTATGTTTCTAATAGTAAAATACAATACACAGTTGGCCCTTGAACAACGTGGGTTTGATCTGTGTGGGTCCACTTACACATATATTTTTATTTTCGATAATGATATTGGAGTTTTTGGAGATTTGCAACACTTTGAAGAAACATTTTCTTTTCTCCAGCAACCATAGGCTATTAGTAATTGTTTTGGGGGAGCCAGAAGTTACACATGGAATTTCGACTGTGCAGGGGGTCAGCACACCTAAACCTCCAGTTGTTCAAGGGTCAACTGTAATAGGGCATTATGATCTGCTTTTATGACCAGTTTCTGTTACCATTTCATGTTCTTCCATTTGTTTGTAGAAAGGTAGATAAAGAATTAATATGAGGAGCTTGAAGTGGCAGACTTGTTGGAAAAGGTTTAGGTAATTTTTTTTGTACGTGTTATGCATGACCAGCTGCTCTTTTCACTCCAATTACTCATAGAAAGTGCTTAGGGCTTGGAGAAGAGGGGAGTTTCGACTGAAGACTCCCATTGCCACTTCTTGCTCTCGTCACTATGTATATAAGTCATAATTTAGCCACTTCTATGTTTTGGGTCATGTAGATGGTTTTCAATTTCGGCACAGATTATACACCATACTTTTTTTGAACTTTTTTTAATGGAAAATTGAAGAAATAAGCTAAAATAAACAGAATAGCTTAGTGAATCCTTAGGTACCCATCATAATCTACTGTTTTGTTTAATGTCTCCTCTGTCCCCCATTAATTTTTTTCTGGAGTATTTAAATAGATCCTAAACATGATAATAATTTCACTTATAAAAACATTATTATGAGTCTCTTAAAAGATAAGGGCTTAAAAAATTCCCTATACCATTATTGGTTCTACAAAATAAATAATGCTATAACATCATCCATTTTTATGTTACCCCACTTATCTCAAAAATGCTTTTATGAAAGGGGCACAAACACTCTCAATCACAGTGTAGGTTGGTCACAGGGATGGTAATACAGCATGGAGAATATAGTCAGTGATTCTGTAACATCTTTCTGTGTTGACAGATAGCTGTACTAGTTGGGTGGAGGATTTAATAATATGGGTAACTGTTGAACCAATGTGTTGTATACTTGAAACTAATATAAGATTGTATGTCAATCAAACTTCAATTAAAAAAGATATGTATAATAAACTACAGAACACTTAAAAAAAATAAAATGCTTTATGTAATTGTTCTTTCAAATCATGATCCAATAATCCTACATATTGTAGGGTATATTTTTAAAGGTAAGTTTTAAATTTTCATTATAAAATTTCTTATCTTCCTAAAGTAAAATATTTACCTTAGGATGAAAAATATATTTGTGTTTTCTTCTTGGCACTTAGTTTTGGTATTTGTGTTGCACAATCAGTAGTTCAATTCTGTTTTGTTACAGATCTAGAAAAGTGTTTTGAAATCTGTTCAGTTAGGATCCCATCCAGAAACAAGATACACTCGAATTAGAATGACTCAAGGAAAGTTTAATGAAAGGATTAAACAGTGTAGCAGTGGTGTAGGGAAACAAATAGATTGTGCAGTGTCCTAGAGTTTACAACCTCAAGGCTACTATCACCTCTAAGCCTGAAGAGAGGAGGGGAAGTGAAGGTTATTGCAATCTAGAAGGGAAGAAAGGACAGCCTCGAGAGGAGCTGAGTCCAGCTCAGGACATCCAGTCAGAGGTGGCCTCTTAGGGAGAGAGCTGGCAGTAAAATATACTAGACTCATTTGCTTCCCTTCCTGCAGTCTGCAAAGAGAAGGGTGGAGTAAATCTGAAGGGTGAAAGGAAGACTTCCAGCCCAGGAGTAAGTTATCTTGATGCTTGTATTTCAGTTCCATTTAGTATGTATTTTGGAGTAGCACGGAGTACCTTAGTTCCTCTTTTTAGTAAATATTGTGGATGTGGCAGAGTCAGTTACTCCTTTAACTGTGGAGGAGCCTAATGATTTAAGAAGCATTATTTTGACTTATTATGATACCGGGAATTCTCTTAGTCCTTTTAGAACCATGTTTTTCTCAAACAAATTTCTTTTTGCTCAAAATGGCAGTTCCTCATTATCAACACTAATTAATTTTCATCTATGAACATGTAATTATCGCTCTTGATGGGATGAGTTTCTAAGTCTAGAAGGTTTAGAAGAAATCAGTAAGGAAAATGTGGATGGATGGCTTTAACCTCATAAACGTTTTAAACTTTACCTATGCAAAAATAAGTAATCAGAGTAGGTGGGAAATATTTGTAGCAAGTGGAACACACAGTACGTAATTGCTTTTTTGTAAAAAAGGAAAAAACAAAATGAAAATTAAAACTAGAAAAAAGCACCATTTTAAATTAAGAAATTGTTGGCAGGGATTGACAAAATTGGAACCCTAATTTGAGTAATAATATATATTGATAGTTTCCCTTAAGTGAAGACATGGGTTTAGAATTGGAACTGTGCGGCTGTCACTTATCATCTGTCCCACAGAAGGAAGTGAATACATTGTATGTCAGGGTTCTCTGCTACATTTTCATAACCCCTTTTTAGTATGATTATGGAAGCTGAAGTGTGGGGATAACTCTTGCCAGTTTTTAATTTTTTTTTGCTTATTGTTCTGAGTATCATTTTGGGGGCAGTTGATTTGGGAGCTAATGTGATTTAAAACATAAAAATACGCTATTGATCAGAAGTGACTAAATATGATTTTCATTTTTCTAGGACAGATGGGAGTTTTGTAGTTCATGATATACCTTCTGGATCTTATGTAGTGGAAGTTATATCTCCAGCTTACAGGTTTGATCCAGTCCGAGTGGATATCACTTCAAAAGGGAAAATGAGGTGAGGGCACCTGATTTAATCTTTTACCAAAGGCTAGGCTTCATATATTCCTTCATAATACTTAATATATTCCTTCTAGAATTTATAATTGAGGTGAAAAGTTTCTTATTTAAACTATAGGCATTCCTTAAAACATTTAAAACATCCTTATGTTTTTTAAATCTGAGCATTGATAGTATTGTAAAGCTGAACTTCTTCCTGCTCTGGTTTTAAGTTTATTGTAAAGCTCCTGATACGATTATGTAGAGAAGAGATAAGATTACTTTCTATGAGAGCAAAAGCACCGTGAAAGTTGTAATTGAAATGTGATTATTAATGTTTGAAGTAGTTTAACTGTTCTAAACTGGAAATATTACTTGTCACCTGTTTTTCATTGGGCTATTTTCATAAAACCTCTTAGTACCTATTTGATACTATATTGATCTTGAAATATCTGTAGTTCTCCCTTTCTGGAATATTTAGTGTGCATTGAGAATTTAGTATTTCTTGGGAACAATATATTGCATTATGGAGTTTATCTCAAATTGAGGATCATAATAAGAAAAAGAAAAGCACAGTATTAGAAGCTGGCGAGCTAGGAAACAATTTCAGAACTTCTAGTAGATGAACGTACTTTGAGGTAGAAGTGAAAAGAATTTTGGACTAAATGAGGCTTTGATTATGGAATACCACAAACCCATTGGAAATTTCAGTCAGTTGAATAGATGTCAACAATGTTCAGATTCGGCCTGTGTTATAACCACAATTTATGGTTTTCTTTTTAATTGTCTCATGCCAGTAACACTGTCTTTGGCTTAATCTGCCAGGAAGTATATGAAGCAATTTTATTTATTTATTTATTATAGATTTATTGAGGTAGGATTGACAAATACAAAACAGTATTAAGTGGTACTCTCTCTTCTTTGAGCTATCACAAAATAACTCTATGTTGCAGTAATAAAGCATGGATCATACAAAGGCAAAAATTATTTTGGGGTTGGAAGAGCCGTGTTTTATGACCTTTTCAATATGTTCCAATCATATTTAGGTTGATTTGTAAAGACCCCCAAATTGAGCTGGCATAATACAGGTGTCTCGTTAGTACCATAATACTTACATTTGAGTTAGTGTTTACTCCTAAAATATTTTGCTTCTTTCTTTGTGTGTGTGTGGCATTTTGAAAATGTAATATGTTAATATGCTGTAATTGAATAGAGTGAGTCACACTAGAGCTGTCTTATCCTTTATATCAGCTGCATATTTGTCCATTGATGCCAGCTCCTGTCGATGGACAGGTAGGGTTCTTTCTCTTTTAGCATGTATAGTGAACAGAAATAGTTATTCTTTGGTAATGTAAATTCTTGATGTTATCATGAAACCAACCAAGTCCCTGATACCGCTAAAATAGATTCATTAGAAGCAAATTACTTCCTCCCCCCATTCTTGAAGTTAAATTATCTTAGAATATTCTACTTTGTCCAAGAATATTCTACTTCATCCAAATTCTAATTGTATTTCTTGCTGTTGGCTATTTAGAGCAAGGGTGAAGCTTGAATTGAAAATAATACCTTATAAATATGTTTCTCAACATTTTTTGTTTGAATAAATGGATTGTTTAAAAGTAAATGAACCTTATTATGTATCGAGTTTCTCATTCTTTTTAGAGGCATAAAGATTTGTTTAAAAATATATAGATAAGTTCTAGTATGTTAATAAAAGGACTTTTTATGTATTTTAGAATTGTAAGCTTAGAGGTGGGGTATACATTATATTACAGGTTTAAGGTTCTTTTAAACATTGAAAATGCTGAATAACTGGAAGGAATGAGAGTTGTTAAAAGGGCATACTTGTCTATTTAAAAACTATGATTTTTAAAATTCTCTATACTCTGAATTTTGAGTAAAGTACTCTAAGCATATAGAAATAGTTCTCTACATAGAAAGTTTTACTAGATTTTTTATCTTGGATAGAGTACTTCCTGCTTTAGTTTTAGCGACTGGTTGTAGTAGTGGGGTTCATATTCTCAGATCCATTCCTAATAATTGGATACCTAAAGCATATGTTTAAAAAACCCTATCATTTTAATATTGGGGGTGGGACAAAGTAAAGAACAAAGTGGGATTCATGTAAGATCCTAATATTATTGCCCAATACTTTGTAAGCATGCCTGGTAAGTTAGTTTCAAATATATGTGGGACTTCCATTTCTGATGTTATGGCAGAATGAAAAATCTTAGAAATACTGCATAGAATATGACAAGCATTTTCTTTTAAATATATAGCTCCCCCAAAAGTAAGGGAAATCTCCAAGGGTTACATTATAAACCCCTTTCTCACCTGAGGGTTTTGCTGCTCTCTAACCAAAATGTTTAGATTTTATTAGCAATGTGTAGGTAGGAGGTAAGCCTTGAACTGGTTCCCCTTTTGATCCCTTGGCAGTAAAATCTCAATCTGGCCCTGGCTTAGCAGGGACACATCTCTCCTAAAAGGGTCTGTAATCACTGTCCTACTGTCATTTGAAGTTTTCTACCCTCATATAAATTTATTACTTCCTGCATGATTTAGAAACTTCCCAGCTGAGCAATTAACAAGATAGTCCCAGGTCATAATTGTGGACTCCTGGCAGAGACAACTGCGTAACTTCTCTGGAGGGAGATACACTCTGTCTAGGCCCACACATAAATTAAGTCTACTTAGCTTATACTCAAGAAAACAATGTACATTGAGTTAGTAGGTGAATCAGACCGCCAAGGACTTTAGATGAAAGAATTAGTTAATGCAGACTCTAAGATGATTTTAAGGTATATTTAAAATGCTTAAACAAATAAAAGAAAGACTTATTCTTGTCCTAAGAATGAGATACAACCAAAACAGACCCTAGATATGTGAAAAAGAATAAAATAGAACTTCCACAATAAATACAGGCATTGGAACACAAAACCCAGTGCATGTGTTAGGTAACTGAATAGAGGTTTGATGAACTGGAAAATAGATCAGAAAAAAAATTTCCCAGAATATAATACAAATAAAGGAATGGACACTGTGAAGTGAGAATGTAATAAGATGTGGAATAAAGAATGAAAAAGTCTAGCATATGTTTAATAGAAACTCCAGAGGGAAATGATAGAGAAAATAGGGGAGGCAGTTTCCAAAAAGTAAACTGGAATATGTGTGAACATGGGTGAGAGTTTCAATTAAAATTAATGGCTTCTCACAAATGGACTAACAGTTACCAAAGGGAAAGGGACTGGGGAGGATGGGTGGGAAGGGAGGGATAAGGGGGGGAAAAAGAAAGGGGGCATTACGATTAGCATGTATAATGTGGGGGGTGGGTACGGAGTGGGCTCTACAACACAGAGAAGACAAGTAGTGATTTTACAGCATCTTACTATGCTGATGGACAGTGACTGTGAAGGGGTACGTGGGGGGGACTTGGTGAAGGGGGGAGCCTAGTAAACAATGTTCTTCATGTAATTGTAGGTTAATGATACCAAAAAAAAAAAATTAGTGGCTTCTCGGGTGTCACTTGTGCCCTCCTGGCTCACGCCAGGAGCTCTGTCCTCTCACTGTATCTCAATAAAAGTCTCCCTGGCTCTCCTAAAAAAAAAAAAAATTAGTGGCTTCTCTGGTGAATATGTAGTTTTCTGTGGCATTGTTGTAGGTCTTTTCTTAAATCACAAATTTTTCTTGCTAAATACCCTTGAAAATTTGGTATATCATTAATGCATATTTCAGACAAAAAAATAAAATTCAGCATTTTTATATATTTATAACAAAATTAATTTATTGTTAAGTATAATCAAAGTGCTTTAGAACTGGAAGGATTCTAAAAGAACTTTTGGTATAACCAGAGAAGAGCTGTCTAACCCCACAAGCCTAGGTAATAACAGCTACAGCTGGCAACTTGGTCTCTGATTCCAGGTTTAGTGTTCTTTCTCTAAATTTGGCCAAGTATTTTGGACATACAGATAAAGTTTTGATCTCCATGATCAAAAGTTTAGAAGCCAAAGCATTTTGGAAAAAGCTGAAGGTAATTAGAAGGCATTGCTAATATATTATAAGTAGTTGTTTTAACTAGTAATGTTTTTAATAGAATTACTGATTCTTTTTTTCATGTTGTTTTATCAGAGCAAGATATGTGAATTACATCAAAACATCAGAAGTGGTTAGACTGCCCTATCCTCTCCAAATGAAATCTTCTGGCCCACCTTCTTACTTTATTAAGAGGGAATCATGGGGCTGGACAGACTTTCTGATGAACCCAATGGTATGTTTCAAGCTACAGTAAAGTATCTTTACTAATCTCTAATTTGCTTCTAGGCAGTTGAAAACTTCTAACCCCTGTGAGAAAGAAAGCTGCAGTCAGATTGTTGGATGAAGGGGTGATGGGGAATACTTTATGGATTTCAGGAAAATAGTAGCCTTGGGAATACATTCTAAAAAGAATATAGTGAGAATTGCGTGGTAGATTTGACATTAAAACATGCAACAGAAATTAGGTAACTGCTTTATGATGAAATGTTTTAAAATTCAAATACAATAAGAGTATGTGGTAAGTTACACATGGAGCTCACTGTCTCATCCTTCATACTACCTGCACATTTGTGCTTTGATGAATGTGCTGTCATTTATAACCAGCCCCTGTTGATGGCATGTAAAGTTTCTTCTTTTTTCTCGTGTGGTGAATAAAGAAGTTACTCTGTTGTAATTTAAGTACTTAGTATTATCATGAAACTGATGTTATGGTACCCACTAATAATAAAACACTAATAGAATATATTCCTTAGAAACAAATTGACTTTTTTTTGGTGTTGCTGTTTTTTGAAAGCTGAATTGTTTAGAATTGTCTATCTAAATGTTGATCATATTCCTTGCTGATAGCTATTTAGATCTCAAAACAGGAATGTTTTAGGGGCTGTACATCCTTTGAGAGGGATAAATTAGTATCTAGAATCTGCTATCAGGCATAAAGAAGCCAGAGGGTAGAGTGAATTGGAGAAATCAGCAAGGAAACCACAAAGCCTATTGAGGAATATCTTCCATATTCTCATTTCTGAAATTCCATGGAAACATATCCAGTTCTTGAAGTTTCTAGGTCATTTTTTCAAAACTGATCTGTTGTAGTAGTTGCCTAGTACTATATTACAGGCTCTAGAGGATATACCTTAGTTAGAGGGGTGATAGAGTGTTTTCTTCAAGAGCCACAAAGTCATCGGGAAATAGACCCTAGCTGGCCATCAGGATAACCAATCCCAGTGCCAGACTACAGACAGAAGAAAGTGGGTAGTTCCATTTGCAAACTGTTAAAACTGTAAATGCTGCAAAATGGTAAGTGGTACAAATATGAAGCATGGTGTCTACACAGTCCAAACATACACAGATAAGGCTCTTGCACTCTACAACAGTCAGACTTGAGGAGCACCTTGCTGTCAACAGGGTTGGGTCAATAGAACTGAGGTGATGGCTGCTGTTATTCTATATATAACATCTGAATCTTTAATTTCATCATTGGCAGTTAAGTACAGAGTTTGTTCTACTGTTAAGTGGAAAAACATTTTCTGCATTTTTTTTCTTCCATAGGTTATGATGATGGTTCTTCCATTATTGATATTTGTGCTTCTGCCCAAGGTGGTCAATACAAGTGATCCTGACATGAGACGGGTAAGATGACCACCCAGCTATACATTTTGAACCATATTTTGATGCCTGGTCCATCCATTGTGGCAGAATGGCTTGGAGTTTTTCAGCTTTATCCTAATTTCCAAGCCAAGTTCATTTAGAGGGTGTGTTAACACAGCATTATGTTCCTGGCATTTAATTAGTTGTTTCCATTGGACCAGATAAATATGGTTGGTTCTGCCTGGTAAGAGCCTGCATCTCTTCATATTGGTAAAAAATTTTGCTTAGTACTAGTCTCTTTGTGCCTCACTTGTTAAATGGTTGAAATGTATTATAGTCCTGATATACCTAATCCATATTTTCTAAAATGATGACTTCTTATAATCTACATATACTTCATATAACTTTTCAGAGTACACATTTAATTTATGTGTTCAGACTCAAAAAAGAAATTGGGATAGAGCAAAGGAGAAACAGGATAGTGGCTTTCAAACTCTGTACTACAAAATCATACTGGTTTGGCAAGGGGGTGGGAGAGTTGCCAACTTCAACTTGAAATAAGATACTTCAAATTTATTGTCACCATTTTGTCTCTTTTTAAATATTGGCTTCTATAAAAAATATCTGCAGAAATTTTTAAAAACCATTATGCCTCTTTCACCTGAAAACAATCAATAAATATTTTTTGAGTTCCAGGTTTTTCCGTTATGTTTAATGTATTGATGTTTTGATGCCTTATTCATTACTGAATAACATTTATTAATCGATTTTTTAAGGTTCTGGATACTAGGGCTAAAAAAATGCATTGTATGCCATCCCTGTCATCAACAAGGTCATAGTCCAGTTAAATGTAGGAAATAGAATGGATTTATAAAACACATCAAGGGAGAGAGAGAGAGTGTGTGTGTGTGTACTTTGGATGGGAAAATAAATATACACATAAAATAAATATACTTGCTAAGGTAGTAGGTAATTAAGTTCTATAGAAGGTAAGGCATTTATTCCAAGCTGGAGTGGTAGAAAAAGCTTATGAGAAAATAAGCCATTTCAAGGTGTTTTATTGCTAAATTTTGACATCTTTGTTTCAGTGTTTGTCATAAAGTATACTTCCTATGCAACCCTTGTATTTGTGAAGCCAGTAAACTCTTTATGGTATCAATAGAATGAAACATTTGAAGTCACAGTGGATTAAAAGTTCATTCCTTTCAAAGTGCTTTGCACATAGTAAGCAGTATAAAGTGTTGTCCAACAGCTTCAGAATTAAACAGATTTGAAAATAGAGATGGTCATATATTTTTATGACCATATATGGTCATATATTTTTATGGCACAGGGACATGTTACCATATACATTTATTTCTTGACTATTAGGGCATGTTAACATATTTGATTTATGTTCATAATGTTGCTTTACCAGCCTTATTTGTAAAAGCACTTCTTAAAAAATCATGTATAAATCCTACCTTGGGGAGAAAGCACAAGCTAATATCTAGTGGTGTTCCATTTTAAGTGATAACACAGTATTTGCTATTTTTTTCATGTCTGAACTAATTCAGGTTTAAGTTCACTTGGAATGTCACATGAAATTCATATCAGTATTGTCAAAAGTACTTTATAGGTGGTTGGCTTAATAGGGGAAGATAAACCTCAAAATAAAAGTACCGAACCCTTAGGAGGTCCTGCCAGTGACTTGTTTGTAACATTTGTGTTGGTTGCTTAGCTGCTGTAATTGAGGTCATCCAAGCCATATAGTATTCATAGATTTACTACTTAGGGCCTTAGGAGAAAGTCTCAGAAATTTTTATGATATCTTGATATAAAATTAAAAGTTGACATTCTGGTATCTAAAGAAAATGTGAGTTTAAAAAACAAAGCATTTTAATCAGAAAACATAAATAGGATGGCAGGAATATGATCATATGTGTCCATTATCAGAGAAAATGCCATTTATAAAAATGTTAGCCGAATCAACCCTAGTCAAGATTTATTGAACATTTACTAAGAATCAAAATGCTTAGTGGTATAAAGAAGGTATGAAGGATGGTTGCTGAAGTTCTGATGGGTATGACACTGCACCCTTGCTCAGAACCAGTACCTTTCACTTGTTCTGTGCTCCTTCGTCCCTTGTGGAAGTGTTAGGTGTTAAGTGACTTGGAGATTCCAGTGCCTTTTGTGCTGTGCTTTGTCTTCCTGCAGGAGATGGAGCAGTCCATGAATATGCTGAATTCCAACCATGAGCTGCCTGATGTTTCTGAGTTCATGACAAGGCTCTTCTCTTCAAAGTCATCTGGCAAGTCGAGCAGTGGCAGCAGTAAAGCAGGGAAAAGTGGGACCAGCAAAAGGAGGTAGTTGGGACGCCCACAGGTGGCATTTGCACGAACATGGCAGCACTGGGTGGCATCCGAGTCCCGAGAAAAGCCGTGTGAAGCGACTACTGTACACTTGAGTCATCCTTAAAGTTGATCTCTTGTAACTGTTGGTGTGTTGTAATTTTAGCACATATTTTGTACTTGGTACACAAGAAAACCCAGCTTTCATCCTTTGTATGAGGTCAATATTGATGTCACTGAATTAATTACAGTGTCCTGTAGAAAATGACATTAGTAAATTATATGAAGTACTATACATTATGTATATTAAAATGTCTTAATCCAGAGATACAATTATCTTGTCATTTTTTTCGTGATGTTTCTTTTATTCTTGGCAGTTTTCTTTTAGCTTTCACTGTATGAGGCTTGAAATTGACTTTTTCTGTTTAAAAAGAAGTGGTTATTTTTAGAGGTGTGCACCCTGGTTTTTTCTGTAGGTAGCCCCTTCAGAATTCTCTGTCCTGCCTTGACATTTAACATTCCCTGATGTTTGAGGTAGGACCATGTGTTCCTGATCTAGTTTTAATTTTTATTATTAAGTTAGTTTCACAGTATGGATATATGAGCTAGAATAGATGTTATCAGTTTTTAAATTCTGGTTACCATCTATGGTATTCATCATTGAGTGTCAGCTACATGCTGTGATTCAAGGTAGGACACAGAGATGGATGATGTCCAGTGCCTGTCCTCAGTAGAGCGTATTATTAGGGGGGAAGCATGAGTAACATGCTTTGTAGAGTCTAAGGATAGAAAACCAACCTTAGAGCTCCATGTTGTAACGTTAGTAGCATAGCACAGGGTAGCTTTGAAATCCCCTCATCTCTCCATCATTGATTCTCAGAGTTGTTGGAATATAAATTACTACCTTCCAATCAGGAGTATCTCAAAGACTTTTTATTTCAATAAGTTAACAAAAATTTCATGCCTTTTCTTCTGGTTTTAATTAAAGAGGAACTCTGAGGCCACAGTATTGGAGGGCTCCTGTCCTCTCCTATGTTAAATAACTCCTCTTTTGCTTTCTTAAGGTTATAAAATCAGTAAAAAAAACAACAGAAGAAAGATTGATTTCAAACTCTTATTTTCCTTTTTGTAGTAGGTGCCATTGTTCATTTTGAAATGAGGTATGTAAGTTTTCCTCTAAAGACAGAAATGTCCTGATGCAGGACATTTTATTAACTGTATCTCTGTGTGTGTTATATGTACTCTAAAGTTACCAAACTGGTTAAGCAATGAATGATTAAGGTGGGTAGACTTAAAATGGTAGAAGTAGGTCTTTTAAAATAGTCATTTGTTGAGAATAATTAAAATATTAGAACACTATTTGAAAGTTGCAGTTTAAAGGTGATAATATAGTAAGAATCATAGTTGTATGACCAGAAATCATTTGAAAAATGTTCAGAATTTGGGTTGTCCAAATTTCACATGGAATACCTAGTGACCAAGAAATTAGAAAGTACTTTGAAGGAAATTACCACTTCATGTGCTAAGAAACTCTGTTTATTTTACATAGATTCTAATGCCATCTGAGTATAATATATGTTACAGAATCTTATCTTTGCATAGACCTTCATCTAATGCTTAGTGTGCTTACAGGTGCAGAAATCATTGTATATTATTAGGGGGTTTGAGGTTCAGTGCAAAGAGCCTCTGCGGAGCTGCTAACTTGCTTTGTGACTAGGCAAGTCACTTTCCCTCTTTGGACCATGTCTTGTTCATTGTGTTTAAGCCCTGAGCATGTAGGCACACAATAAATGTTTAATGAATTAATAAATAGATGGGCCTCAAATGGCCTCATCTGTAAATTGAGGGTTTTGGATTAGACCTGTGTATTCCAGATCTAAAATTCCACTCTAATTTTAACCCAGTCCTATTTTATAACCCTTAACCATGTATCAGTGTCAACTTTTTCTTATTTTACTCCCTTGGTGGCTTTCTGCTGTATACCATCTGGAGACAAAATATTATTTTGCTCTTTTGTAGGGCCTTTCTTAGATTCAGCTTAAATTTATTGCCTTTTAATTGTAAGCTTTGTGTTTTAAATTAAGTTAAGCCTGAGTGGTGATTTTGTGTAACATTTTTGTTGCCCATTCTTGTCACAAGATGGTGACTGACGAGGATAACTTCTCCAGGGTGAATCCATAGCTTCCAAGTTTTCAAGCAGTTTTGTAGTTATTCAAACCTCAGGCCTCCCTCATTCCCCAAGTCAGGTTAACATTTTGGAAAGTTTCAGGATTTTACCTAGCCTGCCCAAAGTAGTAGAGTCTTATTTTTTCCACATGATTCCTCTGACAGGAGGGAAGAAGCAACCACTCAGGGTATTTTTCAGTAGTTGGAAGTGTTTCAGGGTCCTGATGAGGAATGAGGAATGTCAACAATGATAAAGGAGCTTTTTCATTTAAGTAATCATTCAGACTTTCAGGAGATTTGGAGTTTTTTTAGTTCTCAACTAAAAAAAACTATTCAAAATATTTCTATTAACTATTAAAATTAAAACATATTTTCATTTTGTTTATTGCCCTCAGGTCATATTGCCCTCCAGGTCACATATAGACATTTTTGCATGTTTTCTATACCATTTTGTATTTAAACCCAACAAAATTCTGCTAAGCGCTAATCTCAGGGAAACAACAGAAGCAAGTGGCCAAGTCCTTTAGTTTAGTTAAAGGAGTATGTTGAGGCAGGACCTAGTTCATACTGTGCTCTTTTGACATTTTAGGTATAATTAATGTCATAATTTAGAGTCAGTTATTTTTAATTCATAAAGTATATGAGAATGGTAAAAGTTTGTATTATTCAGGAGAACCTGAAGATAGGTTTTGTAAAATTCAGATGTTGCCTGTAGACTGTGAACATTACAGTCTTTAAAAAAGATGAGGTATTAAAGGAGCAACTTCAGAAAAAAACCCCAAATAGCACCAAATATTAGCTTATCTTTTTTCCCACAGTAGTACAACTTCATTATAGCAGCATAGAGGAACTGAAGCTTTTCAAAATGGCTACAGTCTGGTAGGATCGAGTCAGCCAGGCAAGTAAATTTGAGAAAAGGGAGAAATAAGAAGGCCAAGTAGTAAATAAGAGGAATGCATAGAGCCATAGAAACTAGCTGTGCCCAGCATTTCAATAGAAAACTTTTCACAAGACATTTAATTCCACTAAAATTTAATAAACCAGTAATTATTGAAGATTCTTATCTCTACCTCAAGTAATTTTGAAATAAAATCCCATATATATGGATGTAAGTAATTTATTCCACTCATTAAGTTCCTGCTACATATATTTGGATATTTAAAAACATTTCTAAAGTACAGTAAACAAAAATTAGAAAATATTTAGTATTAAATGATCCTGAAAGTTTGGCACAAGGAATATGAAATAGAATCATTCTGGAAGTGTTATGATTCACAAGGGACCATGAGAAGATATATAAGGAAAGCAAGCTTTCTTGCAATAACTGCTATCATGGAGTCTTGTGCATTACATATAAGAAGGAAAAGAAAATACTGTTGTGCACTTGTCTCTCCACAGGGCTGGATGGACAGGACTTCCCACCTACAGCTGGTTGGACTAAGGGTCAGACTTGAGCCAGTCAGTTGGGTGGTACTGGATCAGAGAAGGCAGTATGTTGATCCTAAATCACAGGTAAGCAGAATCAGCAGTGGAATCTACAAGTCTAAGGAATCTGGCCTGCAAAGAGAGTATAGGAAATGCCCAGGTGGGAGATATCATGACCCCAGAAGGTGATGGGGAGAGTAGCTGCTAGATAATCTTCAGGTTCATGGAGACATCTGCTCTTGCAGTAGATTCTGTGAAGGCCTCTTAAATCCCCACCATCTATCTCCACCCTAACCCCTTACTTAACCACTTGACTAGGTGATTACTGTGTCCAGTTTTAGGCTGCATCATAGGATACACAGAAGGTCAAGAGGAGAGCTGCCAGTGATTAATATTTGTGTTTTTCTATTCAAATGATCCTACCATATTAATATAGTGATTCTCACCACTATATTAATATATCTAATAATCAGATACAGTTTAGGAAGGATTAAAGGACCTCCAATTTTTGCAGTTTGGTTAAGAGAATGCTGAGGGGATTTTTCATCATTTTGATAACCCCTTTAAAGCAAATTCTGATCAGCTATATCCACTAAATGAAATCTGAGAAAGGAAATGTACTTAAGTTGAAGGAGAAATTAGTTAAATTGAAGAATTAGTTTGTTGTGAAGAAATTCTTGGCATGGTGAAAAAAATTTGGGAAATGCTGGTGACTATATTTACTTTACTTTTCTTGGAGTTCTTAAAAAGACTGGACAAAAAGACAACTCTTAAGATGATTTAAATATGGACCTACCTGATGGTCTTTTAAAAGTCCTTCTCCCCCAAAAAGTAAATTATTTTATTCCTAGAATGTGAAGAATGGTAGGATTGATAATTTCTAGAGGAAAAAATGAGATATAGCAACAAAATTGGACTGGGGAAGGGAAGAAGAAAATCTGGACTGTGACAGTGTATTTCCTTCCTTTAATATACATTTGCTGAGCTGTCACCCAGCCTACCTTTGTAACTGGCTCTCCACTGAGAGTGGGTGCAACCCAAAGGAGTGTTCTCCCAGCCAGCTGTATTTGTGGAATGTGGCCCTGTTTTTATGGACATAGCTGATTGTTCTAGGAGAGGTATCTAACCCAGGTTTGGTGAAAGGCTATTCCCTGGGAGTTTGAAATTAAAACTGAGGGACTAGAGGAGTGAACTGTAACATACAAACTTGTGAAAAGTTCATAGCTATAAATTCTATGATGTGAACCACAAAAAAGAAAACAGGTTCCAGAGAGAAAATACAGAATAAAGCAGATGCATTCAGACAAGTGAGATGGAGGAGGAATTTTGAGAGCCGTCCCTTCACATTCTCCCCTGAGGTGGCTGCAGTCTTGCTGTTGAGTTCCATGGAGCATCACTGGATCTTACAGTCTAGTGTTCGTGTGTTTTTCCTAAGCTAGCTCCAGGTTGCTATCACTTGAACACAGGTGTCCTAACTTACATGCTTTTCCAGAACTGACCAAATTGATCTCCAATCTGTTCCTTTTCTCTCAGTCAGTACAAAATTGGCTCTGTTGCTTCCATGTCCATTTTGAATGAATGGGTCAGAAGGAGCTTTCTGAATTAAGGGAGAGATTGGGTGAGCACATGTCCTGGTCCATCACTTACTAATTGCATAGTCTTGGGAAAGTTATTTTCCTAAGCCTTAGTTTTATTGTGTGTAAAATGGATCACAAGCTTCATATGTAAAATGGAGGGAATATCTACTTCACAAGTAGAATTGTTCAGAACACATTATCTCATTTAATATTCACAATAACCCTATGCATATAAGACTTCAATGAAAGTTTGTGATTATTAATGTTCTTACTTTTCAGATGAGGAAACAGGTTAAGATGTACCCAAGCTTAACAACGGGTAACCCAGAGTGAATTCTATTAACTACATAACAAGCTATAAGTAGTTTCTCTCACAAGCTAACTAAAAAATCCTAAACATTTATATACCCATAATCAGCAGTCAGCCATACATCTATTCCGACTTGCCTGCTCTTTGCCTACTTTTACTGGCATGATCTAAGGACTTGCCTCTCTCCTTTCAAACACGCCTCTGAGAGAAGGGTGGTGTAGTCAAGAGAAATTGGCTTCTATGACAAAGCAGTTCTAGTCCTAATTTTTTGAATATTTTGCCATTCTTCAGTGGAAGCTTTATATGTGCTCTCACCTCTGTGCCTTATCAATCATTTCCTCCTCTCAACTATCCACCCCATCCCTGTCCTTCTCCCTTGTCTACCTCTTACATCTTCTCCAGGACTTAGTGTAAAAATTGCCTTCCACTGAAATCTTCCACTGAAATGTCCCCCAGGTTTAGAAGAGATCTTCTTTGTCTTTCATGCCTGTGCTTACACCAACAAGCACTTAATTTTATTGGATTTTTATTTCTCTCTATTCCCTCTACACACCCTAAGCTCCTTGTACTGTAAGGCATTAGTGACACAACAGTTCTATCCATACAACAGTCCTATCCTAAAGGAAATGTAGAAGGAATCTTAATTTCTCCTCTAAAATAGTTCCTCGTGGCTGCCACATAGAACTTCATCATGCAATTCTGGGATCCCAGCTCAAATAAAAGAGAGAGTAGAGACCCATGGTGAATTAAGCTTCTATTTCTCAGGGCACCACAGAGATACTAGCAATCCCAGAAAAATCCCCTACAAAACCCAGGAAGCTTGCCTTGCAACCATCTCCTACTTCAAGTATGCACATGCTTATTTACTAAAGAATACATGTGAAGTGCCTGTACTATTGTATGTGCCAAGGGCTATTAGATGAAGGGACAAAATAGCAAGCAAAACTGCATGAACTCTGGCTTCAGAGCTTAGAGTTTAGTGGGAGAAACAGACATTAATCAATCAAACATATACAGATGTATAATGAAAACCTTGATAAGTGCTCCAAGAAAAAGTGCTTTAAAAGCTCATAACATGGGTACCTGGATGGGAGGGTAGAGGGCAAATGTAGGGCCACTTTCCTGAGGAAGTGACCTATGAGGTCACATCAAAGACTATTTAGGTAACTAGTCTGAGGCTGAGAGAGGGAAGATAAGAGTAAGGAGCTTCCTAGTCTAAGTTGAGGTGAGAGGGAGGTGGACTCCTGTAGGAACTGGAAGAGCAACATAGCTAGAGTGCTCCCCAAAGAGGGAGAACACCCGGAGAGGCAGGCAGAGGCCCCCTGGATGCATTGTGGACCTGAATTCACCTTATCTTTCTGAGGACACACCTTGCTTCTCTCAGGACAAATCATAACGGAAAGCCCAGTGTATGGAATTACATGGTCACTGGCCATACTGATTATCAGTCTCTGAGCAAACTGTGGAATATGAAAATCATTGCCCAAAAACCCATTTTCTTTAGTAGAGAAGTCAGGGTCCCAGAAACTTGGAGGTAATGTGTTAATTGGGAGACAATAAACTATGTTAATTGGAGAAAACGAGGCATTCCCTCCTGTCATGCCCCTGTCCACCTCTGACCCAGCCTCAAACCTTTAAATGATGGCTACAGCAGAGGTCTGTGACATGACCACCCCTTCTCTTTCCCTTCATCCTCTTTGTAGCCAGAGGAATTGGCAGGGAAGATGGTTCCTGCTCGTCAAGGCCTCCCAAAGGGCTCTTAGCTCCTTGTGAGCTCTTAGCCCTTCCACTCTGAACTAGCTGCTCCCACCTATACTTGAGGCTCACTTCTGTCCTCACTGCTTCAAGTTGTATTTATGTAAATGTTTGATTCTATGTATTTGATTTTGAAAGTGTCCTTGCAGGATCTTACCGACAACTCCTCTAGAATTCTGCATTCCTTCTTGACCTCTACCCTTCAGAAGAGGTTGGATTATGGAATAAATAGGTTAGGCTATATCCAGACAGGGCAAGATTCTTCTGAAAGGCATATATCTTGGCATGTAGGCCAAGAGCTGGGAACCAAATTGGAAAAAAAGACCAGAGGACTGTGCTTATGAGAGCTCCTAAGTGGAATATGAGGTATAATGCACATTCCTCTGGTTGTTCTGTACTCTTTACTGAACTTTGCAGTTCAGACTTTAGTGCTAGTTTCTCCTTCTGTGCCAAAGAGCAGGTAACAAAGGCCTATGGAAGGGAAATGTTTGTGCTTGGGGAAGAGAGCCTTCGTCATCCCTGGGATAAGTCTCCTTGTATGGTAGCTATTCTGTCCCTCATTCTGTTAGCCCGTGTTCTTGGAGGGCAGAGACAGTGTCTTACACCGCTCTGCATCCCCAAGGCTCCCACATGGATCAATAATTACTTGCTGAACAAATGAGTAACCAAACAAAGGTGTAATCGGGTTGCCTTGGTGGTGGTTCTTGGATCTAAGAAGATGGTGAAGGAAAGGACATTTGGACAAGGTGTCTCCAGTGGCAAGTAGAAAGAGGAAAAAAATGATTTTGAGAAAAATGAAACAAAGATTACTGCTTTTGAACAGAACCTATTCACTGTGAAGATAAAAACCCAAGTGCTTTCATTAACACTTTTAAGAAATTCATCAGGATCAAGTTAATGGTCCACTCATCTTGATTACAGATAATAAATAGTCTAAGGTTTTTATTTTTGTTCTATTCTGAGATTTAAGCCCTCAGGGACCCAGAAATGTGATGCTGGGAATTTATGAATGAACTTCCCTTTGAAGAATTTCTGAGCTGGAGTCTCAGAAATCATACCCTCAGCTGGGCTCAAGATGTGTGAGCCTAAAGCCTCTAGGAGTGCTCCTTGCACACATAGAAGGAGTTTTAAAAATCTGGTACCATTCCTTTAGCTTCCTGTATTTTTTCCAATCATAAGAGCAGCAGCAAACATGTATTTAAAAATACTAAGTAATTGTCCTATACCAGTCAAGACTGCCTTGTCCTGCCAGGCCTCTGTGATGGAATTGAGAACACCAGGTATCTTCTCTGTAGTGGCTCTGAAATCCAACCTGTTTGGTCTTACCTAGCATTGGCCTACAGTTTGTTCATCTACAAAATAGGAAGGTGCCTTTTTTTGTGTGTGTACCTTTTTAAAATTCAGGTATCATTAATATACAATCTTATGAAGGTTCCACATGAGCAACATATGGTTTCAACAATCACCCATATTATCAAGTCCTCTCCCTGAAACCCCATTGCAGTCACTGTCTATCAGCATACTAAGATGCTATAGAGTCATTACTTGTCTTATCCATGCTGTACTGCCTTCCCCATGACCTACCTATAATGTGAGTGCTAATTATAATGCCTCTTAATCCCCCTATTCCTCCCTCCCCACCCACCCTCCCCAACCCCTTGCCTCTCCACCAACCCTCCCCAACCCATTCCCTTTGGTAACTGCTAGTCCCTTCTTGGAGTCTGTGAGTCTGCTGCTTTTCTGTTCCTTCAGTTTTGCTTTGTTGTTATACTCTGCAAATGAGGGAAATCATTTGGTACTTGTCTTTCTCTGCCTGGCTTATTTCACCGGGCATAATACCCTTTAGCTCCATCCATGTTGTTGCAAATGGTAGGATTTGTTTTCTTCTTATGCCTGAATAGTATTCCATTGTGTATATGTACCCCATTTTCTTTATCCATTCATCTACTGATGGACACTTAGGTTGCTTCTATATCTTGGCTATTGCAAATAGTGCTGCAGTAAAGATAGGGGTGCTTACATCTTTTTGAATCAGTAATCTTGTTTTCTTTGGGTAAATTCCTAAGAGTGGGATTCCTGGGTCAAATGTATTTCTATTTTGAGTTTTTTGAGGAACCTCCATATTACTTTCAACAATGCTTGAACTAATTTATATTTCCACCAGTGCAGGAGGGTTCCCCTTTCTCTACAACCTCTCCAGCACTTGTTGTTTCTTGTCTTTTGGATGTTAGGAAGATGTTTTTCTTACTTGGTTATTGTTATGGCTTGAGTTGTGTCCCCTGAAAATGTTGGAGTCCTAACTTTCAGTACCTCAGAATGTAACCTTATTTGGAAATGGGTTTTTATGGTGGTAATCAAGTTAAAGTGAGATCATTAGGGTGACTTAATCCAATATGACTGGTATTCCCCTTATAAAAGGGGAAATTTTGGGCACAGAAATAGTCATGTACAGAGGGCGGATGGTGTGAAGAGATACAGGGAGAAGATGGCTATCTCCAAGCAAATGCCTGAGGCCACCAGAGGCTAGGAGAGAGGCCTGGATATTTCCCTAGTGCTTTAGAGGGACCATGGCACTGCTAACACTAGGTGACTGAACTTCTGGTCTCCAGAACTGTGAGGCCAGAACAATAAATTTCTGCTGTTTTAAGCCATCCAGTTTGTGTTACAGTACTGTGTTATGGCAGCCATACAAAATGAATATAGTTAGTTTTAAAAGTTGGTCTTTAGAATTAATGGGTCAAATGGTATTTCTATTTTTAGTTTTTTGAAGAACCCCCGTACTGCTTTTCATAGTGGCTACACCAATTGACATTGCCATCAACAGTGTAGGAGGTTCCCTTTTCTTCACATCCTTGCCAGCACTTGTTATTTCTTTTGGATAGTGGCCATTCTGACTGGTATGAATGTGACATCTCATTGTGATTTTGATTTGTATTTACCTGATGATTAGTGATGTGGAGCCATGATGTTGACCAACTGTATTTCTTCTTTGGAAAAATGTCTATTCAGGTCCTCTGCCCATTTTTTACTGGATTATTTGTTTTTCTGGTATTGCATCATATGAGTTCTTTATATATTTTGAATGTTGGCCCCTCATGGGATATATAATTTATGAATATATTTTCCCATACCATAGGCTGCCTTTTTGTTTTGTTGATGGTTTCCTTTGCTGTGCAGAAGCTTTTTAGTTTGATGTGGTCCCTCTTGTTTATTATTTTTCCCTCTTGTTTATTTTTGCTTTCATTTCCCTTGCTTGGAGAGATGTATCCAGAAAAAAATTACTCATGTTTATGTTTAAGAGATTTTTGCTGTGTTTTCTTCTAATAGTTTTATGGCTTCATGTCTTACATTTAGATTTTTAATCTTTTTACTTTTGTGTATGGTGTTAGAGAGTAATCCAGTTTCATTCTCTTACATGTAGCTGTCCAGCTTTCCCAATACCATTTGTTGAAGAGACTCTCTTTTTCCCACTGTATATTCATGGCTTCTTTACTGTATATTAATTGACCATATATGTGTGGATTTATTTCTGGACTTTCTGTTGTGTTGCATTGATCTATGAGTCTGTTCTTGTGCTAATACCATATTGTTTTGATTACTATAGGATTGTAGTAGAGCTTGAAGTCAAGGAGTGTGATACTCCCAGATTTGTTCTTCTTTCTCAAGATTGCTTTGGCTATTTGGGATCTTTTGTGGTTCCATATAAACTTTAGGATTATTTGCTCTAGTTCATTGAAAAAATGTCATTGGTATTCTGTTTGGAATTGCATTGAATCTGTAAATTGCTTTGGGCAGGATAGCCATTTTGACAACATTAATTCCTTCTGTCCACGAGCATGGGACAGATTTCCATTTATTTGTGCCTTCTTTAATTTCTCCCATGAGTGTCTTACAGTTTTCAGAGTACAGATCTTTCACCTCCTTGGTTAGGTTTATTCCTAGGTACTATATTCTTTTTGATGCAATTGTAAATGAAATTATTTTTCTGATTTCTCTTTCTGCTAGTTCATTGATAGTATTTAGGAATGTAACAGATTTCTTTGTATTGATTTTATATCCTGCAACTTTACGGAATCCAGTTATTAGTTCTAATAGTTTTTTGGTCAAGTCTTTAGGGTTTTCTTTATGTCATATTATGTCATATTATGTCATCTGCAAATATTGACAGTTTTACTTCTACCTTACCAGTTTGAATGTATTTTATTCCTTTTCTTATCTGATTGCCCTGGCTAGGACTTCTAGGGCTATGTGGAATAAAAGTGGTGAGACCTTGTCTTGTTCTTGGTCTTCAAGGAAAAGTTTTCAGCCTTTCATCACTGAGTATGATGTTAGCTATGGGTTTGCTATATATGGCCCTTATTATGTTGAGGTATGTTTCCTCTGTACCCATTTTATTGAGAATTTTTATCATGAATGGATGTTGAATTTTGTCAAATGCTTTTTCAGCACCAATTGAGATGATCATATGATTTTTATCCTTTCTTTTTTTAATGTGGTGTATCACATTGAGTGATTTATAAATACTGTGCTATCCTTGCATTCTTTGAGTAAATCCCACTTGGTCATAATGGATGATCCTTTTGATGTACTTTTGAATTCAGTTTGCTAATATTTTGTTGAGGGTTTTTGCATCTATGTTCATCAGAGATACTGGTTTGTAATTTTCTTTTTTTGTGGGGTCTTTTTCTGGTTTTGGTATTAGAATGATGCTGGTTTCATAGAATGAGTTTGGGAGTATTCCCTCCTCCTCTTCTATTTTTTGGAATTCTTTAAGAAGGATAGGTATTAGCTCTTCTTTAAATGCCTGATGGCATTCTTCTGTGAAGCCATCTGATCCTGGACTTGTGTTTGTTGGAAGGTTTTGGATTACAAATTCAATTTGTTACTGGTAATCTGTTCCGATTTTCTGTCTCTTTCTGGGTCAGTCTTTGAATATTTTATATTTCTAGGAATTTGTCCATTTCTTCTAGGTTATCCAATTTATTAGTATATAATTTTTCATAAAATTCTCTTGTAATTCTTTGAATTTCTGTGGTAATTACCTTCTTTGTCTCTTGTTCCTTTCTTTGTTTTGAAGTCTATTTTGTGTGACTTCATTCTCAGTCTATGCATGTCTTTAGGTCTGAAATGAGTCTCTTGTGGGCAGCCTATAGATGGGTCCTATTTCTTTATCCTTTCAGCCACCCTATGTCTTTTGATTGGTGCGTTTAGTCCATTTGTATTTAAGGTAATTCCTGATAGGTATGTACTTATTGCCATTTACAAATTGTTTTCTGGTTGTTTTCCATAGTTCTTCTCTGTTCCTTTCTTCCTCTCTTATACTCTTCTCTTGCTATTTTTGGTTTTCTTTAATATTGTGCTTGAATTCAGTTTTTGAAAAATTTTAGGTATCTATTATAGGCATAGGTTTCTGGTTACCATAAGGTTCACAGATAGTTTCCTAAAAGATATAGCAGTCTATATAAGGTAGTTGTGGCTCAGTTTCAAACACATAGTAAAAGTACTACTTTTTTGTTCTTCCTCCATACTTTATGTGTATGATATCATCATCTATATCTTTTGTGTATCCCTTGACTAATTTTGTTCATAGTTGATTTTAATACTTTTGTTTTTGAACTTCATGCTTGGTTTGTAAGTAATTGGTGTACTACCTTTACTGTAGGTTTATTTTCACTGATGAAAATATTTAGTCTTAAGAACATCTTCATCTAAACAAGTCCCTTTAACATTTAACAAAGAAGTCTCTAACATCCTATAAGGCCAGTTTAGTGGTGGTGAATTCTTTTAACTTTCATTTTTCTGGGAAACTTTTAATATCTCCCTCAATTCTGAATGATAACTTTGCTGGGTAGAAAATTCTTGGCTGTAGGTTTTTCCCCATCCAGTACTTTGAATATCACTACCTTCTAGCCTTTAAAGTTTCTGCTGAGAAATCTGCTGATAGCCTTATGAAGTTTCACTTACAGGTAACTGTCGGCCTCTCTCTTGCTGCTTTTATGATTCTCTCATTATCTTTAATCTTTGCTGTTTTAATTACCATGTGTCTTGGTGTTGTCTTCCTGGGGTTCATCTTGTTCATGGCTCTTTGTGCTTTCGGGACTTAGATGTCTAATTCCTTTTCCAGATTGGGGAATTTTTCAGATATTATTTCTTCAAATAAAATTTCTACCCCTTTGTCTTTCTCTTCTCCTTCTGGGACCCCTATTATGCAAAAATTGTTTGAGTTGGAGTTGTCATACAGCTCTTTTAGCATCTTCTCATTTTTGGAAATTATTTTTTATATCTGTTTCTCAGCTTGGTTGCTCTGCAGTTCTCTATCTTCCATCACACTGATTCATTCCTCTGCCTCCTCTATCCTGCTTTTTATTCCATTGTATTTTTCATTTTGGTTATTGTACTCTTCCATTCTGAATGGCTCTTTTTCATATTCATATTTTGTATCTCTTTGTTGAAATTTTCTTTGAGCTTGTGAATTGATTCCCCCATTTTAGTGAGTATCTTTATGACTGTTGCTTTAAATTCTTTATCAGGAAGATTACTGATCTCCATCTCATTTAGCCCATTTTCTGGTGTTTTTTCTTGTTCTTTTGTTTGGAACATATTTCTCTTCCTCATTTTTTCTGAGTCTCTTGTTTCTTCCTTTGTATTAGATAGATCAGCTATGCCTCCTCATTTTCAAAGCAATGGCTTTATGAAGTGTGCATCCTGTGGTGCCCAGAAGCTCAAGACCTTCTGCTCCCCAGAGCCTGGTTCTCTGTTGCATATGAACTGTGGTTTCTGTTGGTGGGCTATGGGTAGGGCCTGCCTTTCTGCCTGTCTGTGAGCCATGGCTGATCCTCACAGCTCTGCATACACTTTATATAATGTGAGGCACTTCTGCTGGGATTCATTGTGGGCGGGGCCATCCTCTGTCTGCCAGTCAGTAATGGGAGACTGCTGCCAGACTGAACATGCCAGGTGGGGCAGGCACACCATGGGTGCTGGGGTTGAGCCAGTGGGGTAGGTGGAGAGCCCCAGAGCTAGCTTCTGCCAGTGCCTGGCCAATTTGGCTGGGGGAGGCTGGGAAAGCTGGGTAAGTATTGTCTGTACTCTGCCTGCCAGTCAGCAAAGTTGGACCACTGCTGCGCTGAGCAGACCAGGTCAGGTGGATATGCAGAGAAGTGCTGCTGCAGGGTTGAGCTGCTAGCAAGGGAGATGGAGAATTTCAGAGCTGGCTCCTGTAAGCTCCTGACAGGTTGGGCTGAGTGAGGGTTGGGGAAGTGTTGTTTGCCTGCCCTTTCTCCTCTTTCTCCTGACCCTTTGGTATACTTTTCACTTCTGGAAAATATTTCAAACTGCTGCCTCTGTGTTGGGTCTCAATGGGATTGACAGAGCATGCCTGTCCTCCACAAGTGACAGGATGTCAGCCCCCCACAGCACCCCAGTTCCTCTGGTGTCCAGCCCCATTAATCATCAAAGCCCAGTGCAATGTGGACTTACAGTCCCGGAGCAGATCTCCAGAGCCAGGTGTGATGGATTCCTGAGCATTTATCCCCTCCCCTCTCTGTTCTCCTTCCTGCTTATAGGCTGGGATTGGGGAAGGGCTTGGTCCCAAATGATCACAACTCTGCCCCTTTATCCTTCCCAATGTGTTCCTCTCTTCTTCACCACGTGTAGGTGGTTTGTTCTGCTGTCTTCATTTTCATGGTTAGTTGTATTTGCTGTAGTTGCTTCCTCAGTGTGCATGTGGGAGGAGGTTTTCGTCTTGCCATCCTATTCTGCCATTTTTCTCCTAAAAGTTGGCCATTGTTTTTAATAAGTATACACATGTACATATTTCTTAGTTCTGTCTACTGAAAGGGTCTAATAGCAGTGTATATATTCTAAGTCCAGATATGAGTCAGGTACTGTTCTTTTCTTAATAAAACCAGGGTTCTTTGAAGAAATAGCTGATTTTTGAGCTGGACAGGGAGATTAAAGATAAGCCTGGGACCCAGTAATTCCACTCCTAGAAATTTACCTGAAGAAAACAAAATCCCTGATTTGAAAAGATATATGCACCCCCATGTTTATTGCTGCACTATTTGCAATAGCCAAGATATGAAAGCAACCTGTTTCCATGAATAGATGAATGGATAAAGAAGATGTGGTATATATACACAATGGAATGTTAGTCAGCCATAAAAGGAAAAGAAATCCTGCTATTTGCAACAACCTGGATGGAGCTAGAGGTTATTATGCTCAGTGAAATAAACCAGGTGGAGAAAGACAAATACCATATGATTTCACTTAATTTGTGGAGTAGAAAAACAAAGCAAAACAGAAAGAATAAAACAGCATTAGATGCATAGACACTGAGAAGTGACTAGTGGTTACCAAGGGGGAGGAGAGGGAGAACAGGCGGGAGGGAGAGGGGGAGGGCATAAAAGGGCACAATTGTTCACGATCACAGTATAAGTTGATCTTGGGGACTGTTAAACCACTGTGATGTACATTTGAAACCAACATAAGATTGTATGTTAATGATACTTTTTTTTTATTAAGGTATCATTGATATACAATCTCATGAAGGTTTCATATGAAAAACATTGTGGTTACTACATTCGCCCATATTATCAAGTCCCCCCCGCATACCCCACTGCACTCACTGTCCATCAGTGTAGTAAGATGCCACAGAGTCACTACTTGTCTTCTCTGTGCTACACTGTCTTCCCCATAACCCCCACAACACAATGTGTACTAATCATAACACCCCTCAATCCCCTTCCCCTCCCTCTCCACCCACCCTTCCCCCTCCCTCCCTTTTGGTAACCTCTAGTCCCTTCTTGGGTTCTGTGAGTCTGTTGCTGTTTTGTTCTTTCAATTTTGCTTCGTTGTTATACTCCACAAATGAGGGAAATCATTTGATACTTGTCTTTCTTCACCTGGCTTATTTCACTAGAGCATAATACCCTCTAGCTCCATCCATGTTATTGAAAATGGTAGGATTTGTTTTCTTATGGCTGAATAGCAGTCCATTGTGTATATGTACCACATCGTCTTTATCCATTCATCTACTGATGGACACTTAGGGTGTTTCCATGTGTTGGTTATTATAAATAGTGCTGTGATAAACATATGGGTGCATATGTCTTTTTTAATCTGAGAATGATACTTTAATAAAAATTAAGATAAGCCTGGAACATCTTTTATCAGAAAATAAAGGAGTGGTCAAAAAATGTTTAGGATTTGTTAAAGGGCAATTACTGGGTAAAAACCTGATGACCCACAGGAAATTTACATAGACTCAAAATCTCTTTCCTAAAATTATTAATTGCAGAGGGAAAAACAGTAAATTTATTGTGGGCAAACCTGAGGGGTGGGTGCAGGGGTAACACTTTAACAGGTGATCAATGTTAATATCACCAATAATGGGATAAAACATCATGTCCTCCTGATGTGATACTATGAGGACACAGTATCACATTTGTGATAATCCCACCCAGAAAGAAACAAATTAAACTGAATCTAATGAGGAAACATCAGACAACTCCAAACTGATGGATTACTTTTTAAAAATGGATTGAATGTACTCTTAAAAAATGGCCATGTCATGAGACAGTGGAAAGCTGAGGATATCTTCCAGAGTGAAGGAGTCTAAAGAGACAAGTTAACTAAATGCAATGTGTGTTCCTGGATTAGATCCTGAACTGGAAAAGAAATTCCTATAATGACCATCATTTGGACACAAGTAAAATTTGAGTATTGACTATATTACATAGTAATACTGTAGCAATGTTAAATTTCTTGATTTTTAAAAATTTGTATTGTGATTATGTAAGATAATCTTGTTCCTAAGAAAGACTCATTGAAGTATTTATAGGTCAGTGTACACAATGTCTGCCATTTACTCCAAATAACTTAGAAAAAATATGTGTGTACACATGCATAGAGCACAGATGTGGCAAAATGTTAACAATTGGGGAAGGTGGGTGTTGTGTATAGGAGTTTTTTGTACTTCTCTTGCAGCTTTTCTCCAAAGTTATTCTGAAAAAAATTCTTGCGTACTTTTTATTAAAGTATCATTGATATACAATCTTAGGAAGGTTTCACATGAGCAATATTATGGTTACTACATTCACCCATATTATCAAGTCCCCCCTGACACCCCATTGCAGTTATTGTCCATCAGTGTAGTAAGATGCTATAGAGCCACTGCTTGTCTTCTCTGTGCTATACTGCCTGCCCTGTGACCCCCCTAAATTATGTGTGTTAATCATAATTTGCATTTATTTTTAATTTCTTCTTGCTCCTTCCCTGATACTTAAAAAATCTTTTTTCCCTTCTCCCTCCTACTCAGAATCTGGAGTCCTTATTGGGCAAGAGTTTAATTGAAAATTTACCAGGGAAATGGCATGGGAGATATGGGAATTGGCATCACGTACAATGGGGATGAAATGACTAGCTCTGAGCAGCTGAGGAGGAAATGCTGCTTTTCTGCTTTGTTGCAGGCCCTGTTCTGGCTGAAGGGCTGTGGTTTGAGGTCTGCCGCACCTCCCTTGTTCTGGAGGGAAAGGGAAGCATTTTAGTCACAGGAATCTTGTCATCATTATTTCATCTTAATTTCATCATTGGAAACTGAGAGGAAAGGGGGAAATCACAAAGGAAGCAAGAAAGATATGTATCCATATTATGCATCAACTCTTCCCTTCTTAAATAGCCAGGTCATGCAAAAGTGTGTGGGATCTCTATCTAATATAGACGGATCTATCAAGCTAACCTGAGACCATTTTAAAAAAATGCTTCACACTGGACTATTGTGTGGTTAAAGTTCTTTAATATCCAGAATAATGCTGGTATGGTACAGAAAAGCATCCAGCCCTCATGTCCATTGTTGTAATTCCAGTATTTACAGTAGATAACTACATTCCAATCCAGAGATTAGGTACAGATTTCACAATTACAAAGGGGCAAACACCAGCATCAGTCTGAAAGGACATTCACCAAGCAAAGCAGAAGTCAGGAATAGTGACAAAATGCTTTAACCAAAAGTTGCACTGATAACAGATTCCTCGACAAGCCTTCAAATTCACAGCCAAGAAGAAACAAACCACAACATTAGCAACATAGCAGCCAATAGGTAACCAGTCATGGCTGTGCATAGTTTACCATAGACAGACCTTGGGAGACTGGGGGCATAGAAGGCTCTGGATTTAAAGTCAGCCCACATCCCACCCACCCGCCTGCGGCCCCTGTAGTTTACAATAGGATCTGCTAATTCTGAGGTTCCTATTCTAAAGAAGTCCAGTTTCTTCTAGTAGTTTGGGGCTTTTTTTCCCTCATCTATTTCAAGGCTCATAGGTAGTCTGCAAAAACAAGTGCTTCCCAAACCAGTGATAAGGAAGGAAGCATAGGGCTCTCAATTTCACAAGGTGATGGACAAAAAAGGCTAATTCCTAGGCAATTATAGAGTGTGAAAGTGTGCTCCTAACCCCTTGCCCCACCCTGCCCCCACCCTGTTCTGTGTTCTTTTGTTTGAATTAGCTTGTTTCTCTACGGTGAACGGTGAATGCCCACCGTAGGCCCAAAGTGCCATTCTTGGAGGGATTTTCATTTTTTTCAGAAATCAAAGCCTTGACCTAAAAGAATCAACTGCATATCTAGAGCTGGTGGAACAGGTTTGCTCTGAAATCACACCCTGTTGGCATCACATAGGCCTGGGAGCCTCTGTCCTGGAGAACTGAGCCAATTAATATTCTCTACCAAATTTCTGGCAGGTGTCAACCTGCCCTTCATAAAGGCTCAACAACTATGTTACTTCTAAGTGTTTAATCTCAACATCAAGTCCCCACAGAGCTGGAGGAGAAGCCTCGATGTACCAGCTTTGTCCTGCCTGGGTTCTACTGCCCTAAAGCCCTCTTTGGGCTTCATGTAAGAGGCTGATTTGCTTTTCAGTGGTAGATTGAAGCTCTCCTATACACAAGTACATACCTAATTCCCAGGACAACTAATTCAGCTATTTTTACATCCCCTTAGTGAATGAGGCTGAAAAAGAACTGGCCTGTATTAAATGAAATAAAGTCTGGAGATTTTTAAACCACCACAGATGTAATCAACAAGTTAAATAATGAGCTCACTGACAGGGGCGCTTCATGTTTAAAATTCTGGTTGTGTGCTACACTGCTTTCCTTGTGCTCCCTCGTTAGCTGTAGGCACCATTAAAGGTTCAATTTCTTGCACGTTGATTTATTTTCAGAATTATCAAAAAAATCTTAGATTCAATAGTTCTTACATAGATTCCAATTAAGTTAGTTTTTTTTGTCATTCTGATACTCTAAAGTGTGTCATGTTGATAACTTTTATTTTTGTACATTATTGTGACTTACATTTTGTTTTTAAAGATGAGACTTTCATTTTTAGTGATTATAGCCTGCTTCGCTGGGCCTCAACTGTACTTTTATGGGCTTCTCATCTTTGATGGTAAATTGAGAGGAATGAATAAGTCATTTCTGAGCCATGATTTGAAGGAACTTAAAAAAAAAAGAAAGCCTTTCCCAGACCATCCCTCCAAGTAGTACTTCTGACTCAAGGCAGCACAGTGACCTGCTTGTGTCTGAATGTGAACTGGGGTCTGGATGAGGGAAATTGGGGGCCTACAAAAGAGCTCTGGAGAAAGTTTGAAAGCACAGAGTGAAACCAAATTTGTTTTCTACATTTTGCCTCAGGTTTGACTTTTGAAGAGGAAAGACCTCTAAAAACAATTTAAGAGAACCGTGACTGAGTAACTTGGAGAATATCTTAATGCAGTGAAGGGCTATTATACAACTAGTCATCTCAGAACAGAGCATGACTAAATGGGTCTAATTGGCATGAAATAGAATATGTGATATTTGTTTAGGTAAAAGGAAAAATACCTACTGGTAAAAACTAAAATAACTGGCCAAGGAGACTTGGTCATCTTATTAGCAGAACAGAGACCCCTTTAAAGGATTGGTGTGATCAGTCCTTCCAGAGCCAGGATTCCGAGAGGAAGGCTGGCTCTGTGGAGGCCAGGATGGTTTCACTGGGTGCCAGGAACTGGCATCAGCCGGGAAAGGGAGAAGCAAGATCTTTACTCAGATGTAGGGACAGGAAAACATACCATGGTACAGAACACATAATAGCTGTGTAATAAATACTGATGAGTTGATAAAGAAATGGAGTCTTAGAAGCCATTTGAATGTCACTTTTGTTAGCAGGTGACACTGACAGTCTTCTGGTTCTCATTGGCACAAGATGACTTCATAACACATACATATTGCACAAAACTCTGTGACAGGTTTCCACAGAGAAAGCTTTCCACCCAGTCTCTGCTGCTCTGCCAGAAGGTCAGGCATAAGCTGTCTAAGTCATTGCTCCTGGTGGCCCAGCCTGCCTGCTCCTGTGAAAGGCCATGAGTCTGTCTCTGCACCTCAGCGGCGAACTCCGCTGGTGTCAGGCAGCCTTGGTCATAGTCAGGAATCATTCAACATGGCAGTGATTGTGGCAGCTGTGACTCCTTTTTGGCAACAGACCTCAGGCCTTTATGAAGCCTTCAGAGGCTCAACCTGGAAGATGTCTTTTTTGAAATTAAATAAACGAGAATCAGCTCATCCATCTTTAGAGGAAGCCGATTATGGCCATTCTTTTGAGGGGAGTTGTTTACTTTTCAGGGGAGCTTGCTGTTCCCCTGCCAGTACAACTTTTCTTCTACTTTTTTCTTTTTCCATCTGCAAAGCAGCAGCATCTTAAAGGTCTTCCTGAAGGTTTTGTTGCAGAGGGCATAGCAAATGGGGTTAACAGTGCTGTTGACATAGCACAACCAGTAACCCAAGTGCCACAAGGTGACCGGAACACATTTGTCACAGAAGGTGGAGACCAGGACCATGATGTTATATGGAGTCCACGTGATGATGAAGGCCAGGAGAATGGCGCTCAGGGTCTGGGCTGCTTTCCTCTCCTTGACCAGGACCATTCTCTTCCGTTTGGTCATTTGGTGGCTGAGGTTGGGATCAAGGCCTTTTGGGGAAGAGTCCTTGGACACTGGGAAGGAGCAGGGCATGATTTTCACCTTGTGACAGCCATTGTTGGTCTTCTGGGTCCCATCAGCCTTTACCACTAATCGGCACTTATAGGCCCCACACTTTTTATTCTTGGGTCTGTGAGCAGCAGTTGGAGACAGGAAGCATTTCTGGGCGTCATAGTTGTTTTTTGCAGTTAGAGCTTTCACAAAAGTTTCCTTGGTCTCTTTAGCATGGCATTCTTCCCTGGGGCTTTCCTTGCCTTGAGTCTCATAGACCAGCTGGAAGACAGGGTCAGTGGTGGGCTTGTCCTCATCCTCTGAGGAGGCATAGCTGCTGCAGGTTGTGAGCAGCTCAGCTTTCGCCCACTCTGGGCTTGGGCCACTGGCTTGGGATGGCTTCCCAGGGGTGGAGGTGCTCCTGTGGGAGGATGACCACGAGGCTTGGTTCCTTCCTCTCTGGGCCAGTGTGGGTTGAGGGCAGCTGAGGCAGGACCTGAGCAGGGCTTTGTGGGCTGGCTTTCTCTTCTCGGCTCTGGCCATGGAGTCAGAACCCTGGAGGTCAGCCAGGTCCTTGGTCCGCTTCTCTGTTTCCCGGTAGATTCGGCAGTAGAGGATCGTCATGACAGAAACAGGGATGTAGAAGGCAGCAATGGCAGTGCCAAAAGTGATGGTGGGCTCTGAGAGGAACTGAATCTGGCACTCATCTGCTGGTACTGTCCGCTGCCCAACCAGGTACTGCCAGCAGAGGATTGCTGGGGCCCAGAGGATGAAGGAGACCAGCCAGGCCAAGCCAATCATGATGCCAGCCCTTCTGGGCGTGCGCTTGGCCCGATAGGTCAGGGGTCTTGTGATAGAAAAGTAACGGTCAAAACTGATCACCAGGAGGTTCATGACGGAAGCATTGCTAGCCACGTAGTCCAGTGCAAGCCAAAGGTCACAAGCCAGACTCCCGAGAGCCCAGCGTCCCATGAGGATATAGGTGGTGTAGAGGTTCATGGAGAAGATCCCAATGATGAGGTCTGCACAGGCTAAGCTGAGCAGGTAATAGTTGTTAACCGTCTTCAGCTGACTGTTCACTTGGAAGGAGATCATGACTAAGACATTGCCCACAATGGTGATCAGGCTTACCACGGCAGTCACGGCAGCAATGGTGATGACTTCCCACAGCCCGTGACGCTCCAGAGGCTGGTGATTCACTGGGGTGCCATTGACAGTGGTTGCATTGTGGTAAGATTCCCCTTCCATCTTGGTGCAAGGATTAAGTTGTAGGACTAGACTGTTCTCTTGTCTCACCTCTCCTTGGCCAACTTCTGGAAGACAGGGAAACACATTAGCTCCACTCACCAGCATGAATTTCTTTACCACTCATTGTCTATCATTTTTGACACAGTATTAAGTGTGACCACACACACATTCAGAGCAATATGCTGAAAGCTCTAAAGTTTGCATAGAATTTTTATAAGGGCATCATCCCTTTGCTTTTTATAATTACCAATGCCTGAGAGCCTTTCTAGCATATGAGGCTGCTGCCCTCTTGTGGTTACACTAGGTAATTTAAAAAAGGGCTGGGAAAATGAGCGGGAATTCCATCTTGTAGGGGTAATCAGTGCTAACAGTTTAGTAGGTATTTTGACAGCTTTACCCTATGCATATGTAACAAATATTCAAACACGATTATTTTTAAATGGGTGAAATTTTAATGCTTACACTCTGAATTTTGTTTTTCACTTAACAAATCATCAGGACTTCTTTTGTATCAGCACATCTTTTGGACCAAAGCTTTTTTTTTTCATTTAAATGACTGCAATTATCCTATTTAATGGGTATGCTATATTTAATCAACCCATTGACAAATTCCAACTTTTAAAAATAAAAGGAAAATTTCCTTTTCTAGGTTAAAATCTATGTACAGTATAAAAAGCTCCAATGGTTAAAAAAGTGTAACTGGTAAAAGAGAGATCCCCTCTCACCTCTGACCTCCAAGATCCAAATCCCCCTTTTCCAGAGGTAACCACTATTAACATTTCTTATCTTTCCTTCCAGAGACATAACATATGCATGCAATATATATTTGATAATATGTGAAAGATACCATTTCAATTATAAGATTCAGGTACCATGACATGATGATAGTGAAGGGAGAAGTCTTGTTAATGATGCTCAAATTGTAGCATGTGGGCAATACCCTGCTCTGCTTACTGGCTGGTTTTGATACTTGTTTGATAATAATTGGTATAAAGAAGACAAACTTGTGAAGGCTATAGATTTTCTTGGCATTGTTTAATATTTTCAACTATATTTTAGATGTTTTTCTAATGCCTCAAATTCAATAAGGAATTGAATTGATAGTGCCTTATATCAGAAAGCAGATTGTCCTGACTTCCTGATCTTGCACCTTTCACCCTCACATCCTAATTAATGCAGTCCAATCAAACCATGAAATATCCCTTTCATGGGTTCCTTTTTATTCTTGCTGCTTCCACCCTGGTCCAGCCTTCAGTTACCTTATGCCCATTACTCCTAAGGCATCAAAGCAAATTCCCAAGATGCCAGGTCATCAGGCAGAGAGTCCCTAGCACCTGAAAAGACCAAAGTTACTCTACACCCTACAATTCTATGGGCAAATTCCATCATGGACTTGTTCTGGTTGTCAGATCTAAGTTGCACAGTTCAAGAAAAGACATACTGAAATCCCTTCCTTTCTCATTCACTTCTTCTCTTCCTTCCCCTAATACATATTTACTGAATGTCTTTTGTGTGACAGATTCTAAAGCTGGAGATACTATGGAAAATGACACCAGTGGGGATATAAACAGGTAATAAATATCAGGGTCAGAGCACTGCATGCCAGAGGTGCACATCTGAAGGACATCAAACCCAGTCCAGTGGAGTAGAGGAAGCACTTCCTGAGGAAAATATGTCTAACTGAGACTTAAAGCATGAGTGGGCTTTAGCTAGGCCATGGCGGTATGTGTGTGAGTGGGCTGGGGAAAGAGTTAGCTTCCGATGGGAAGGGCATGTGTGTAAGCCCAGAGATGAAAGTAAGCCTTATGTTGGAGGGAGCTTGAGAAGTGAGAGGTGAGACTAGAAAGGTTGAGGGTGGGGTAGGAGAGACAGGAGTAGACTTGAAAGAAAATCCACTTTCTGGGGAACTCTGTCAGCTATTTCCAGACTCCCTGTCTTCTCTGAAGGCAGTCCCAACATCCAGGGTGTTGGGGGCATTAGTCTGGAGAGAAGTAATAAAATGAACTGATGGCTGAATTTTTCTAATCAAGTCTTCAAAATAGAAATAAACAGTGTTTTGGAAGGATTTAATTTTTCCATTTAATTTTACTAGAAGTTAGTGAGCAGTTATGAAAGGTTCTGGGAATTCAGGTGTGCACGTTCTGCGGACACATGTGTATAATAGGGGGTTTGTCCTTTCTGACCTGTTTCCTCATTTGCAAAAATAAGGAAATTGGACTATGAGATCTATGATACCTACATTAAAAAAGATTTTTTTTATTAAGGTATCATTGATACACATTCTTATGAAGGTTTCACATGAAAAACAATGTGGTTACTACATTCACCCATATTATCGAGTCCCTCCCATATCTCATTGTAGTCACTGCCCATCAATGTAGTAAGATGCCACAGAGTCACTACTTGTCTTCTCTGTGCTACACTGTCTTCCCCATGACCCCCCCTACACCATGTGTGCCAATCATGATACCCCTCAATCCCCTTCTCCCTCTCTCGCCACCCACCCTGCCCCATCCCTCCCCTTTGGTAACTGCTAGTCCCTTCTTGGAGTCTGCTGCCATTTTGTTCCTTCAGTTTTGCTTCATTGTTATACTCCACAAATGAGGGAAATCATTTGGTATTTGTCTTTCTCTGCCTGACTTATTTCACTGAGCATAATACCCTCTAGCTCCATCCATGTTGTTGCAAATGGTAGGATTTCTTTCTTTCTTATGGCTGAATAGTATTCCATTGTGTATATGTACCCCATCTTCTTTATCCATCTGTCTACTGATGGACACTTAGGTTGCTTCCATATCTTGGCTATTGCAAATAGTGCTGCACTAAACATAGGGGTGCATATGTCTTTCCGAATCTGAGAAGTTGTATTCTTTGGGTAAATTTCTAGGAGTGAAATTCCCGGGTCAAATGGTATTTCTATTTTTAGTTTTTTGAGGAACTTCCATATTGTTTTCCACAATTGTTGAACTAGCTTACATTCCCACCAGCAGTGTAGGAGGGTTCCCCTTTCTCTGCATCCTCGCCAGCATTTGTTGTTCCTAGTCCTTTTGATGTTGGCCATCCCAACTGGTGTGAGGTCATATCTCATTGTGATTTTAATTTGCATTTCCCTGATAATTAGTGATTTGAAGCATCTTTTCATGTGCCTGTTGGCCATCTGAATTTCTTCTTTGGAGAATTGTCTGTTCATATACAATACCTACATTTTTATGATTTTGTACCTTACAATCTGATGGTTAATTTTATGTGTCAGCATGGCAAGGCTGTGGTACCCAGTTGTTTGGTCAAACACCTGAATCTAGATGTTTCTGTGAAGGCGTTCTTTAGACTAACATTTAAATTAGTAGGCTGAGTAATGCAGATTATCCTCCAACACCTGGGTGGGACTCATTAATCTGTTGAAGGCCTTATGGGAAAAGACTGAGGTCCCCAGAAGAAGAAATCCTGCCTCCAGACTGCCTGCATATTCAAGATTACAACATTGACTGTTGCTGGAATTTCCAGCCTGCTGGCCTGTACAGCACAGTTCATACTTGCTAGCTCCCAAAGTCCTTAAACACTCCTTAAAAATCTCTCTCTGATAAATGGAATAAACACTTTGATAAATGGAAAAGAAGGTAATTTATAGTGGCAACATCTCAAAATCATATAATCATAAACATACAAATCAAAACCTATTTCCATCACTTACTGTATGACCCTGGACATGTTACTTAACCTTTTTAGGTCTCAGATATTTTAAAGTGGGAACACTAAGAGTCTTTACATTGTTGGATTGTTTTAAGGATTGAACAAGATAATCTACATTAAGTGTTTCATACAGTGCCTGACCCAAAGGAACATCCATCACAAAGTAGCAATCTGGCAAAAAAGAACATGGAAATGACTCTTTTTATGGGGGAATGGGTCTGAGGCAAGGCCTGTTAAGGGACAGGTGGCAGAAAACCACGAGGCAATACTTTTGTGACCTTGAGCAGCTGTTTGAGATGCTCCGTGGTGCCAATGACACTTTCCCTTTGGATTTTATAGTTGGTGCTCCCCTGCTAAGGGCAAAACACCAAAGCAGAATAACCTTGAGGAGCCAAGGCTAACAGTCTACTTCAAAGTCTGATCACTGGGATGGACTACTTCAAGATACCCGATTAAAAAAAATGGTTCCATAGTTAAATAAATTGAGAAAATACCATCTATTATATAAAAGTTTCAGAGATTCAGATTATATAAAACCCTCATGGGCCCAGTGAAGGCTGAGAGGTCCTGAGGTCAAAGACAATATTTAATTTGTTTCACCCAGAGGTGGTTTAGTGTATCTCACCTTTTTCAGAGAGCATCTGCTGGTATCCTGTGGAACCCAGGGACCACACTTGGGAAGTACAGTTTAGTTGGTAACATTCTGACTAGGAGTATGGAGATCTGAGTTCTCATTTCAGCTACCGTCTTGTGATTTGAGACAAATCTCTGGGCCTCGGTTTCCTCACATGTAAAGTTAAGAGACTGGAATTATTTATGCTCAAAATGCTTTCAGGGGTTTCCTATAGACCTATGTTGGAAAACATTGCATACTGTATTAATTTTAGATGCCAACTTTCCTCATTCCCAGATAGGGAAGTGGTGGTTATTTGCAGGCTCTGGAAGCTAGCGTGTGAAAGCAGCTCTCAGCCAATATTGAGTCCTCGGTTTTCTCATCTTTTAAGTGGGTATAATAATATCTATCTTACAGAGTTGCTTTGAAGACTCCCAAGCAAGAAAATGTAGGGAAACTAACAAGTCTACTCTAATATCAGTGTGGGGTTTTAATCATTACAGAATGAAGGGCTAGTCCAGGTAAGTGGATCTCATCACAGACTGCTCATTAGAATCACCTGGGAGCTTTTGAAAAACACTAATGTCTGGGCCTCCAGATCTGTTAACTCAGAATCTATTTGGGAGAGACTTGGGCATCATGTCATTTTGAAATTCCTGAAGTGATTCTCATTTGCAGCCAGGGTCTAAAACCAATGACCTTCCTGGATCCTTGCTACTCAGGTGTAATCAACAGATAGGCAGTACTGGCATCCCCTGGGGGCACACTAGAAATGAAAGAATCCCCAGGACCAGTCAGTGCTTCTTAAAATGCAACATGCTTCTGAATTACCTGAACGATCTTGTTAAATTGCAGAAGGGTGAGGTTTGCAATTCCACATTTCTCAAAAGCTCCTAAATGCTCTCTATTCACTGATCCATGAACTGTACTTTAAAAAGCAAGGCTGAGGATAATTTCTGAACTTCTTAGAAGAGGGAAGCATAGTTTACAAAGGTGCTGTTGAAACTGGAATTCTCCAGCTGAAATGTGCAGTAACATTTGGATTGCCCTCTGCCTTCCAAGTACATTTTATTTCTCCTGTTTGAAATGAATATTTCTTTTCCAGCTTTGCTTCCCTCTATTCTTTCCATTTTTATCCTGCCTCATTTCAGAGAGAATGATTTTTCTGGATTCCTAAGCTGCTAGGAGTGGACAGAACTTTTCCCAGACAAAGGTACTGGGACATGAGGTAGGTTCCAGGACTGAAAGATTGGTTTCTTTTTGTGGATGATAGATCAGTGTGAAAACTGAGTTTCAGGCATGATAGTCTTCCACAATAACCTTTCTAAATCATTAAATGGTTTTTGAGCAAGAGATTGTGTTTGTGAAGGAGTAATTCTTACTATTTTTGTGGGTTGTGGAGGCAAATGAAATGTAAGTGTCATATATCAGGAGTGTGAGAATTCATCTAAGTTCTTATTTGGTTACTCAGACTTTTAAAGTTGCCATTTTTCACCATAGTGTTGAGAGTATGTTTATTTCTAGTGTGCCAGCAAATAATCATCTCTGGTTTATTTTTCACCATTTAACAGAATAACCCCAGAGTAATGTCTCCTTTTTCCCAAACTTGGCAGATTGCTTCTTGCTTCTTTGTTATCAATAAATTACAAATAAAGCAAGATAACATAAAAAACAAAAAAGGTAACACTATGTACCAAATGAATCCTTTCCTTGTGGAGTGGCTTTGATGAGTTCTGAGGCTTTTCATAAGATGAGCTTTGCTTTTCTGAAACCTTTTGTCTGAGAAGCTTTATGTCTGAATCACTTCACTGTTTCTATAGCAACCATAGTGGAGAACTTTAATCGCATCTTCAATCCAGGGCTGTCAGGACATCATAACCAGCTCATGTAGTTCGCCGAGTATTCATGAACTACTTCCTCCACCGCCTTCATTTTCAAGGATAAATTAAGAGAAAGTTAAATGCACTTGGTAATGTTGGGTCAGAGAGAACTTCCAGTGATGGAATGTGTGAGTAAGGGAGGTGCTGGATTGCCTTTTCTGGTTTCTATTTTAAAGTAAGGTCTATCTAACCTCTTCTAACTGATAGAGCAGAGTGCTGTCCAAAGATATAGTGTGATTAAGAAATGATTTCTTAATGTTGCTGAAGGAATATCTGGAGCAGAATTTTAACACATTTTTAAAAACATGTTCTGTCTTCACCACTGTGCTAGATGTGGTGCAGCATCTGAAAGATATACAATAGTCCTTGAACTGAAGGAGTTAGTCTTACAGTTCTAAGAAAAAGAGGATATAAGAATTAAGTTGCACCTTTACACATTTATGTGACAGAAGTCTATTACCAGGGACATTGAATGGTTCCATTTTCGTTGTAGGACAGGAAAACAGAGGTAGTCTTGCTTTACATGAAGGCATAAACTGGAGCCATTCAGTGCACTCACTGTGTCCCCTCAGGTCTTGGAGTTGCCTGGCTGGGTTTGTTGGGATCAGTCTTATTATTCCAGAGTACTGGGTAAATAATGATCATTTTTTCTGTGTATCATGACATGAAAAACACTGGGAGGTACTGCCACAAACAGATTTCTGTAAAAATCTGAGAGTCCAGAAGGTTATCGCTCTGTTGTCCAGGTCTTCCTAAAAGGCTTAAAAGGTATAGATTACATATTCATCTTTGAATTCCCAAGGATAGTGTGTTGTTACTGAAGCAACAGGAGAATGTTTCAAGGAGGGACTGACCAACTGTATCAAATGAGGCTGATGAAACCAAGATTAGGGCTGACACTGGACTACACTGGGCTCCAGGTGAAACTTGGTAAGTCATTTTGGTGAAGTGGTGGGCCTGAAAGTCTTGTGGAGTGGATTAAGGAGTGAATGGGAGAACTGGAGACAGTGCTATAGATGACTGTTTTGAGGAGCTCTGCTGTAAAAGGTAAAAGTTAAAATAACAGAAATGTAGCATGTTTATATGATCTATTAGAAGGTAAAAACTGACGTGTAGGAGGAAGGGCTGTTGCTGGAGAGATGTTCTCCAGTAGGTGGACAGGGATAAGACCTAGTGCAATAATACAAGCATTGATTTCTCACAGGAGCAGAGACCCTTCTGAGTATCAGGGGAGGAGGCAGAATATATGGGTACAGATAGAGGTAGGCTGTGGGTTGTAGTACTAGCAGTAGTGGAAATTCTGTTCTCGTTGCTTCCATTTCTCTGTGAAATAGCAAGGTCAGCAGTTGAGAGTGAGGATGGAGAGATCAAGCTGTGAATTCTGTATGTTAGAGCAATTTGCTCCATTCACTTTTGGGAGTTCTCTACCCCTACTCCAGCTCTAGAGGTCAAAGCATCAGTGTGTTCTGACAGTTCATTTGTCCTTATCTTCACCAGGTTACAGGCTGGCGTCTGACCTGAAAGGACAGCACCTGCCAAAGTCCCTCCTCCTGTAGCCTGAGAGCACCTCCAGAGTGGATACTGGTGTTCAGAAACACATAGGAAATAAAAAGACATCTTTTTGAGAACTTAACAGTGTCTTCCAGTTTGCATTGCTCATATACTAAGCATCAGAAATCAAACTGTAGAAAATCTGCCTGCCTACAAAGAGAGGAATCAGGAAAATGCATTTATTCCATAAAAATTGTTCTTGCAAGGGGACAGTGCTTTTACTTTTTAAAAGGCCTATTGTAACATCTACTTTCATCAAACAGTGGCAGCTTTTAAGATCCATGGTCTTGTACTAGGAATTAGGTTTTCTTGTAATGTTTGAAGCCTCAAATACTACTTTGAGACAGTGGTTCTCAAACTTGATGGGGGTTTATTAAACCTGTGATTGCTGGACCTCACCCCATTTCTGATTCTGTGGGGAGACCTGATAATTTGCATTTCTAACTAGTTCCCAGGTGATGCTATGTTGCTAGTCCACATTTTGAGCATACTTGCCTTAAAGAATTGGCTTCCTTTAAAAAAAAAAATTAGGTCCTATATATTTAAAAATATGCAAAAAGTGTAGTTTATTTTCTGAAGGAGCTACCTATATAATTCGGCATGTTTTGGATATCTCATGGATATTACCTAAGGAAAACTGAAATTTTTATTCATGCAATTAGCATGTATTTAAAATCAGGATCATCAAGTAAGAGCCATAGTGGAAAATTCTCCTTCCCTTTGTTATTTGTAAAATCAAAAGGTTTCTGGTTTCTTGCAGTGCAGGAGGTATTTGTGTGCTGTTTTCATCTTGATGACAAGTCACCTTTCTCCATGTGGTCAGAATCAAATGAGGAAAGGAAAGCACACTCAACATCCTGGTTGAAAGAACTTCAGCCAGTGGTGTCCTTCGATCAGGAAGTGTTAGCAGGGGACCTCAGAATTCACCATAATAACAATACTCCTGGCTGAACTGAAAAACCCTTGATTTTAATACAGTCCTTGGACTTCTCATGGCATCTGCTGCATAGATATAAGAATAGATTCTGAAAACAGACCAGGTATGAATCCCAGTACTGCCGTTTGTTAGCTTCAGTAAATTATGTAACTCCTGTGTGACTCAGCTTTCTTACTTATAAAACAGGAATAATAATATTTACTTTATAGGTATATTACGGAAATTAAATGAATTAGTATTTATAAACTGCTTGGAATAGTGCCAGACACAAAATATATGTTAAGTAAATGTGTCTTTCCCTATCCACGAACAAGTCTATTTGTGACCTACTGAGGTTGGCTACATCTGAAACCCACTGACTTTAAACCTCCTAACTCTGGAGGTTTCTTGAGGGATAGCTATATAATGGTTCTCATCCAGGATGGTTTTGTCTCTTAGGGAACATCTGGCTGTATCTGGAGACATTTTTGGTTGCCACAACTTGTGTGTGTGTGTGGGGGGGGTTGCTGATGGGTAGCAGCTGGCAGGTAGAGGCTAGGCGTGGTGTTACACATTCCACAATGCATAAGACAAGCCACCGCCACAAAAATTTACCCAGTCCTAAGTGTGCCAAGTTGAGAAACCCTGATTTGGGTGTGATCTGGTGTGAGACTAATATGTAGATCTTCATCTTGGTGAGATGGTGTGCAGGTAAATATTTAACAACTCATTTCGGCCTGCCCCACCCCCACCAAAGCACCAATTTGTAGAAATTTGCCAATTTTCCACAGTGATCCATTTCAAGCTACCAACTTTGTATCACTGGATGTAGCACTAGGAAGAGGGAATGTTCCAAACCATCATAGTTTGTACCCACAGAGGGCATGTTTGTGGGCTCTTAAACATGCTTCATTTGTTTGTATCTCCTGTTAGCTCCTTTATGGTATGCAGAAAAAAGAATAAAATTCTTGTTCCTATTCCCATCCTCCTTGTTTAGTTTCTAGGGGTGGGATTACAGAATTTGAGTTAGCACATGAGTGAATAACTTAATTCTTAGTACCACTGACAATCCTAATTTCACAAGTAGAGCTAAGGAAAAAAGGAGGAAAACAGGGTGTGGAGGAATAAAATAAAGGGACAGGCTGGAGAACAGTAGAGAGGGAAAGAAAAATTGATGCACTATGTGGGAAATAATAGGGTCTACTGACAAAAGTATTAAGACAATGAAGTAACAAAACAACAGAATACAATGTTAAGAAATACTATTATTCTGACAACCTTCCTGACACATCCCCTCCCAACATTGTATTCCCTCTCTTGACTAAGGGCGTCATTAACTACCTGGTCACTCAAGCAAGAAACCTGGACATCACCCCTAACTTCTCACCCTGACCTCCCCACTTACAGTTGGGCACAAAATCCTATCAATTCTCCCATCTATCCCATTATCTATTTCCTTGGTGCTCAACTTAATTCTGGCCCTAATTATTTGTGGCTTAGACTATTCTATTTTTCCTAAAGGCTCTGCCTAGAATGCTAATTCTTTACAGAATGATTTTCTAGATGTAGGGGTTAACAGCATAGACTGAAGCCATACTGCCCTGGATTCTGATCATCCCATTACTTACCAGCAATGTGATCATGGAAATTACTTAACATCTTTTAGATCTCTTGTCTGCAGTACAGAGACCACACTAGTGCTACTCCAGGGCTGCTGTGAAGTTTAAATGAAGGGCTATGTGGGAGTATTTATAACTGGCTCTGTGTTACTGTGTTTAAGAAAGCTCCCTACTCCCACTTACCAACCAGGCAAACTCCTGCTCTGGCCTTGGCTCAAGGGTCCATTTCTCATGAAACCCTGGGTGTTTCATTTAGGCATAGCTTAACTCTTCGTCCCTTGGGCCTTCACCTTCATCTGTTTGCAGGGTTGTGTTCTGTGTGGAAAGTGAGCTACTGGAGTGCACGGACCAAGGCTTTTTTTTTTTTTTTTAAACTCTTCAGGATCAAGTACTGTGCCTGACACAAGAGTGGACAATTAGAAACAATGAAGTGTTAACTGTATGTGGATATAAGAAAGGGCCAGAAAGGACTAGGAAGAAAGGAAAACACTTGTTTTGCTATGCTGATTGGATGACAGACGTTTTAGACATTGTTTTTATTTTCATGTGGTTTCTGTAACAAAGTTAAAAATGGCTTCCATGTATATAACCAATTACGCTTCTTCCCCTTGGTTAAAATAAATGGATTCATAAAATGGAATACTACTTAGCAACAAAAAGGAGCAAAATATTAAATCATAAAATACGGATGAGTCTCCAAAACTTTCTACTGAATAAAGTAGGTGACACACACATGAAATAGAATGCCATGAGCCTGCGTGAGCTAGTGTACCAGTTCCACCACTACTGAGCTGTGTCACACAAGGTAAGCTGTTTAAGCCCTCTAGGGCTGGTTTCTCATCTGCAGAATAAGGATGACAGTAGTAGCTGTCTCACAAGGGCTTATGGGAGAATTAAATGCTCACGCGCTCAGTGTGAGATAAAGCAATAATTTCCACAAAAATTCTCTTGAGGACCTGGGGCGCCTTCTATCCATGACCATTTTTGCACTTTATTCCCACTTGCTTGCTCCTTTCCACACCTCTCACCTGAGACTCTTGCCACCTTTTCCTCCATACCTCCTCTTTAAACCTGAGTTCAGTATACTTTTAATAATTTTAAGTATTTATTCTTGAAAACACGGGATTAAACAACAAGGAATAATTAACAAAATATAAGACCACAGTTAACCACTGTTAACATTGTGGTACATAGACTTTTAGACCTTGTACCTTTTGTGTGTATGTTTAACAAAAACAACTTCACACTATACAAACTTTGTTTCATAACCCGTCCTTTAACTTACCACGGTCCCTCCCCCAGACCCCAAGCCCGCTCCCACCGGTGGGGCCCTTCCTCCGCACCCCCCGCCGCCCGCGAGCTCCGGTTCCGGCCCCACCTGCTAGGCCCCGGGGCCGCCCCGCCCTCGCCGCTGCCCGCGTCCCTCCGGCCCCGCACCCCGCGCTCGCTCCCTCGAGCGGGTCGCTCGCGGCTCCTCCGTGCGGCCCGTTTCCGGCGGGGCCAGGGCGTCTCGGTGACGGCCCGACTCCCGCGCGCTCAGTACTGCCGGCGGCGGCCAGATGCAGGCGGAGAGGGCAGCTCGGGGTGGCCGTGGCCGCCGGCCCTGCCGCGACCGGCCCGGTGGCGACCGCGAGCGGGCGGGAGCCGCAGCGGCGGTGGCCAGAGGCGGCGGCGGGGACGGAGGCGGCCGCCGGGGCCGTGCCGGCCGGGGCTTCCGCGGCGGCCGGGGCTTCCGCGGCGGCCGAGGCGGAGGCGCCCCGCGAGGTTGCCGCCGAGAGCCCGGAGGCCGGGGCGCCGGGGTCAGAGCGCCGGTAAGAGGCGATGGTTGGGGGCTCGGGGCTGGGGCGAGGCCACATGGAACAGAGGCTGGTGGGGTCCCGGCGGCGAGTCGACAGCCACGGCCGGCGTGCAGGGCGCCCGCGAGCTGGGCGGCGCGGCGCCTGCGCGAGACAGGCGGCGGGCGGCGGGGGCGCGCACCGGGTGCATGCAGCGCGTCCCCGTGCGAACCCCTCGCTCCCTCCGCGAGGGCTTGGCGCGAGGCTGTCAGGTCCGAACGTTTCCCCAGTTCGCCTAGGGTTCCGGGCCCGAAATGGTTAGGAACCCAGAGGCCGAGGCTGTCTGTGTGTCAGGATTGCAAGTCATAGGGGGCCCGTGGGGCTCGGGAGGGCGTGTCAGAGTTGTAGGATGGGCGTGCGGCCCGGGCTTGGCTTCCTAAAGGCGCTAAGACTTGGACAGTATTGTTATTAGGAGGTTAGGACGTTTTTTGGTTTGTTGGGTTCACAGCCTGTGCAATGCCTGGCGCAGTAGGAACGTAACAAATGTTTATTGAATGGAAGAATGTCCCCGACGCTCTGGACTGCAGCATTTGGGGTGGGATCAGATGCACAGTTCCCTCTGACTACATACGTGCAGGAATCAGAGGTCACTGGCCTTCGTCTTTCAGAAATTTCATTCTGTAAATGTTTCAGAAGTCAGGTCTGAATTTCAGTAGCAATATGTTCTGTCTTATTCACATACTCATAGAACACTTCTTACAGCTCCGAGTAGGGAATGATATGGAGCAAACTTACTTCACTGATATACCAGCTAAAAGAGTTTGATTACTGTCTTTTTATGAGCTGTTCTGCTGTTATTTTAACATTGTAGTACAAAACTGTCTTTATATTTTGAGTTGTCATGTGCATAGACTAAAAAATTATTTTTTTAAATTGAGGCAAAATTTCCTGTTACTGAAATAATTGCAGTATCTTAACAAAATAGGTAAGATGTCCCTAAAGATACTAGTTGTATAAAGAAATACTGAGTTCCAAAAAAAATCTCAAAACTTAAAATTAAGGGTAACATATTTAACCTTGTTAGGATTCAGGTAGGTAATAAGTAAAGTTTGAGTGAGATCTGAAGAAATTCTTAGGTTCAGTTTACTGGAAAAAGAAGAAAACTCAGAACAATCTAGTACTCAGACCAATAGTGCAATAAATGGCTTATTTGCTTTTTCTTTGTTTAGGTGCGTGAGCTCTTTGTACAGTTTGGATGTCAACCCCTTATCGGATATGTCATTTATGACTATATTCTCCCATACTGTAGGATGCGTTTTTGTTCTACTGATGGTGTCCTTTGCTGTACAAAAGCTTTTCAGCTTGATATAGTCCCACTTGTTCATTTTTGCTTTTGTTTCCCTTGCCCGGGGAGATATATTCATGAAGAAGTTGCTCATGTTTATATTCAAGAGATTTTTGCCTATATTTTCTTCTGAGAGTTTTATGGTTTCATGACTTACATTCAGGTCTTTGATCCATTTCGAGTTTACTTTTGTGTATGGGGTTAGACAGTGATCCAGTTTCATTCTCTTACATGTAGCTGTCCAGTTTTGCCAACACCAGATGTTGAATTGGCTGTCATTTCCCCACGGTATATCTATGGCTCCTTTATGGTATATTAATCGACCATATATGCTTGGGTTGATATTTGGACTCTCTATTGTGTTCCACTGGTCTGTGGGTCTGTTCTTGTGCCAGGACCAAATTGTCATTATTGTGGGTTTGTAGTAGAGCTTGAAGTTAGGAAGCGAGATACCCCCAGCTTTATTCTTCCTTCTCTGGATTACTTTGGCCATTTGTGGTATTTTCTGGTTCCATATGAATTTTAGAACTATTCCAGTTTGTTGAAGAATGCTGTTGGTATTTTGATAGGGATTGCACTGAATCTGTAGATTGCTTTAGACAGGATGGTTGTTTTGACAATATTAATTCTTCCTACCCAAGATCATGGGATGAATTTCCATTTATTAGTGTCCTCTTAATTTCTCTTAAGAGTGTCTTATAGTTTTCAGGGTATAGGTCTTTCACTTCCTTGGTTAGGTTTATTCCTAGGTATTTTATTCTTTTTGATGCAATTGTGAATGGAATTGTTTTCCTGATTTCTCTTCTGCTAGTTCATCATTAGTGTGTAGGAATGCAACAGATTTCTATGTAGTAATTTTGTATCCTGCAACTTTTCTGAATTCAGATATTAGTTCTAGTAGTTTTGGAGTGGATTCTTTAGGGTTTTTTCTGTACAATATCATGTCATCTTCAAACAGTGACCGTTTGACTTCTTCCTTACCAATCTGGATGCCTTTTATTTCTTTGTGTTGTCTGATTTACATGGCTAGGATCTCCAGTACTATGTTGAGTAAAAGCTGGCACGTAGGCCTTTAAAAAATAAGTCTTTTTAACCTGTTGAATTGAGTGAATGAAGGTGTTTCCATCTTACTAAGCTCTGTGGTACTAAATTGAGTAAAATAATGGTATATCATTTAGAGAATGTATAATATATGTTTTTTGATTTATGCTAATATTATAATTATAGCCCATTCTATTAAAATTCTAGACTTTTATCTCTTTTTGAGGTAGTCTTAAAAATTTCATCTTATATTTTCTTTTAGGATTTTCTCACTTTGCAGTTTAGTGATTCACTGTGTCAGTGTATGTAGGTATGTGGCACAGTGCTGGGGCAAAAATGATAGCTGTTGCTACCAACACTTACTGTCATCATCATATTTTCAGTTAAAGCTGGATGAAGAGATGTTGGAAAGATTATTTATTCACTTTGGTTTGAATAGGTGACCTCTCAGGGTCCTTCCACTTTTCAGATTCTGAAGTACTGTTTCATTATTCAGCTTGCTAAGAATATCATTCTTGGCGCCAAAGGCTAAATGGGAAAAGATTGATTGCCCTGCCTGAGGTGTCCCTGTTCTCATATCCCAAGGTGCATTTGTGCCCTAAGTGGGGAGTAGTTGAAATTACCATAAAAGAAAAAAATACATAGTACAGTTTTAGCTGTGTAAGGACCAGTTACCTAACTCCAGAATTTAATACTGTTCATACTCTTGGCTTTCTACTTTAGACCACTACTTATAGTTAACATAGTTGTTGTAAAGCCTAAAATTAGATGAACACAATAAAAGTTCTTATATTTATGATCACTCTGCACTATGTTCTCCTTCCTCATAAAGGGTCTTCTCAGAGTATGCAAGTCAAATGTAAAACTACACACTCATTCACATATACACATGAACACATTCACGTATAGAGTATTTGGAATTTGTATTACTTATTGAATAAGATACTATCTTTTTTCACTTAAAATTTCTTTAAAAGCCTTGAGGCATTATGTCTCCCAGCCTTTACTGAAAGGCTGTGTATTGTGTGTTGAGTATGTTTTCAGTGGCAGGAAATTTACAACTCTGCCTAGCCTTCACTTTCTGCTTGACCTAGATCCTCAAAGTCAGCCAGAGATGAGGGATTAGAACATTCTTGGATCTTTCCTGGGCATGTCCCCAGCCTTGCACATGTGCCTAGTCTTCTACATTCCCAGCAATATGACAGAGCTTTAGAAAGCCCTCTTGGACATCTCTCCAGTTTTCTCTTTGTAGTGTTTTTTTGTCAGTGTCTTTGGAGTGCCTTTTGGTCATCACTGCCTCCCCAGGCAGCTGTGATTTTAAACCTTTGCTGCTGATTGTTTTTGACAGTCAGTGATAGGATTGTGTACCCAGAGTAATCTCTGAGTCTGGTTGAATAAGGATAAGATGTGAGAATGGAACTTTTCATAGAGCTGTCAGAGATGTCAAGTAGTCACACTCCCTGTTGATGGGACTTGTGGCAAGCTTTTCTGCCCTCTCCAGTGGGCACAAGGCTTCTGGTTCTCACAGTCACCAGAGTTGTGAGGCTGTTGGTTTTCAAAGCTACTGCAGAGCTGGGCAGAATGGGATGAGAATGGGGCAAGTTGCTGTCCTTACAGAGATTTAGCTGTTTTCTTGAGTAAACACCCCTTGGATTGTTGCAAGTCTTTGATTATTTTCCAGAATGCTGAAGGAGTTGGCTTTGACAATTTTTGTTAGTGATCTTGTTGATTGTGTGGTGGAGTGGATTTTCTGGGGTCCTTACTCTACCATTCTGGATGTGCTTCTATTCTATCTTTTGAAGCAACCATTGCTACTCTTTCTAACTGTTAGAAACTTCTTTGTTTGGGACAAAATGTGTCTCCCCTTAACTCTATTATGTGTAGGCCAGAGTTCTGTTCTCTGGAGCAACAGTTTCTAATCTTAGGATTAAAAAAGGTCCTGGGGACTTTTTTTTTTTTTTTTTTTTTTTTAGATAATTATTTTTTATTGAAGGGTAGTTGACACACAGTATTACATTACATTAGTTTCAGGTGTACAACACAGTGATTCAACATTTATATACATGATAATTCTAGGTACCAGCTATCACCATACCAAGTTGTTACAATATTTTGACTATATTCCTTATGCTATACATTACATCCCGGTTACTTATTTATTTTACAATTGGAAGTGTGTACTTTTTTTTTTGGTTGTTGTTGTTAGGGCATCTCTCATATTTATTGATCAAATGGTTGTTAACAACAATAAAATTCTGTATAGGGGAGTCAATGCTCAATGCACAATCATTAATCCACCCCAAGCCTAATTTTCGTCAGTCTCCAATCTTCTGAAGCATAACGAACAAGTTCTTACATGGAGAACAAATTCTTACATAGTGAATAAGTTACATGGTAGCCTGGGGACTTTTTAATGTTTAATATGAGAGACTTTTTTTTTCTTCCCGAAACTGTCCATTTGGGATTGATCACATATAGTAAGAGTTTATTAAGAAGACAAGAACTGATGATTTGATTATTTAGTCAAATGTGGTATTTTATCATTTTGTGCTTTGTTTCATCATTCCTCTGAAGATTTTGCATCTAATTTACAGTTTATATTTTTTTACCACATCCTGGGTAATACCTACTTACGTATGACTGATGCAGACTCCATCACGGTCTCCATTATGTGATTTCTTCAATTCCAAATACATTTCAAGAATGACCTCACTCAACATGCCTCCCCTTATTATAAGAATTAATGTCTGTTTTCTTTCCTCTTCTTTTGTATCAGAGATGCATATCTCTTAAGGCTGAAAATTCTACCTATTCTTTTGTTAAATAACAGAAGATAACCAAGAAGGAAATAAAAATTACTTATAATACCACCGTCATGGAATAGCCTTTGTCTTTTATTAGGTTTTGAATCTTGTAATGACACATAGATGTGGGACAATTAGAGATTATTTTCTGTGGCAGTTACCAGGGCATCCCAGCTCATCTATTTCTGTTAGTTACTGTGGCTGAGCTTTCAGCTGCCTACTTTCTGCTTTTCTATTTTGTTCAACCTCTAGACTTCTCCTCAATTTTATGAGCTACCTTAAATTCTTCTGGTAAATTTCTTTTCTACCTAAGTTAGCCAGAAATCTATAGTTTACCTTCCAAACTCTACTGTTATATTTTTAACACTTCATTTTTCAAAATCTTACTCAACTTTACAGGCTCAGTTCAAATGCTACCTTTCTTTGTGAAGCTTCTGGTTTTCCTCCATTAGCAATGTTGTACTTCATAAATATAGCACCTATTTTCTTTCCTTATTCTATTATAGTTAATTATTTACTTCCTGTATGTCTCCTTCATTAATTATACGCTATTTGAAGTCCTGAACATGATACAGCACTGTGATTTTCGGAAAGAGTTTAATAAATGTTTGTTGACTGTCAAGTGATAGGATTTAGGAGGTACTTTGGAAGGTAAATAGGGCAAGCCAGGGAGAGTGTGTGTTTTCTGGCAGTGCCATTCTGAGAGTTCAGGTCGGGAGCACCCTTTTTTGTTTCATTTGCCTGTGTTCCACTATTTGAGATACTTTTTTTTCTCATGGTTGAAAAAAGTAATTAGAAAGTTCTTGCTCTCCCTAGTGCCAGGTTTATACAAGAACTTTAATTCACATTGGTTTTTATATCCTCCAAATTGTAAGTCTATTAAACTTTACAGTTTAATGCAAACAACAGATATTTTAAAACTGTGACACTGAAACTGGAATTATAGTATCCAAGGTTTTATATTATAAAACCCCTTTTCACTATTTTGTTCTCTTTTTATTTATTTGGAACTCATCTGTTTTATATATTATTCAAGCTTGATTCTTATTTTGTCTATAATTTGGATTCCTTGCCATTATTAATTTGCCATTTTTGGGGTAGTAATTTTTTTATAGCTGATTATATAATTGTTTTTATGATGATACTTGAAATGTTAGATTCCATAGGAAATGTTAAGTGTTTGTTTCTATATTTTTTCTTAACTTTCTTAGACTATCAGTGATGAACATGTTAAGTTTAAAGTAGAATTTATGTATAAAAATGTGTATGTTTATTCTGTATATAGAATAATAGCATTGGGGCAATCTGTTTTTTTAAACCTAGCAGGGAAGAATTAAGCTAAGTGTCTATTGATAGATGAATGGATAAAGAAGATGTGGTATGTATACACAATGGAGTATTATTCAGCCATAAAAAGAAAAGAAATCCTCCCATTTGTAACAACATGGATGGGTATGCCCAGTGAAATGAGTCAAACAGAGAAAGACAAATACCATGTGATTTCACTCATCTGTGGAATCTAAAAGACAAAACAAATGAACACACAAACAAAACAAATAAACTCATAAACACAGAGAACAAATTAGTGATTGCCATGGGGAGGGGGTGGAAGGATGAGTGAAATAGGTAAAAGGGAAAAAAGTGAGAATGTTTGATACCTTGATCTGGGCGAGGTTACATGAGTGTATACACATGTCAAAATTCATCAAGCTGTCCACTAAGATTTGTGTATTCTATTATGTCAAAAGAAAATAAATAAGGGAAAACAAACAAGCAAAATGAAGTACACCAGCTTTTTAGTAGTGTTCCTTTATGCTGTAAAATTAGGTCAGGACTAACCCAGGATAAAACATTTATTATGCCTCCAATGTTTTTCTTTTTATGCATACTTTATTTTTCATTGTTATGTCATTCTAGGCAAAAAACATTAGCATCATAGGGATACTTTTAAAATCATGGGGACTACAGACAAGTATCTAGTATTTAGAAATATTAAAATTTTTAGAGTAATGGTATGACTTTAGGGTAATAACAGTAACGATATGAAGGGCCTTCATTTTGAAGATGGCCAAACTTACTCCTTTTGTGGCAACCAGTATTCTTTTCTGGAGTATCTTATGCCTCAATTAAAAAATTATTATTATTTTTGTTTCTTTTGATAAATGGACATTGTAGGGTCTTTGTTTAGAAGAGATGGTGGAAATATAAATTAGCTGGCTGACAAATATTTAAGATGTTAATTTGCTTGGAGATAAACTTCCTAATGAATCTATATACAGAAAGAATCTTTTAAACTATGTTTTTAAAAAAAATTTGGATTATGTTCAGTATTGGCTGCACTAAGATATTCTGGGTGGAAGTTGATAACAACCCATAAATGAGGCAATTAGACATCAAAATTTAGTCTGTGGCCCAGCAGTTGTTTAGTTAGCAACTTATCTTACAGATATGTCTGAACAAGTTAGCAAATACAGTTGGTCCCTACACAACATGGGCTTGAACTGTGTGGGTCCACTTATGTACAGATTTTTTTCAATAAATACATTGGAAAATTTTTTTGAGATTGTGACAATTTGAAAAAACATTCTCTCTTTATTGTAAGAATACAGTACATAATGCATATAAAATACAACGTGTTAACCAACTGTTTATATTATCAGTAAGGCCTCTAGTCAACAGTAGGCCATTGGCAGTTAAATTTTGGGGAAGTCAAAAGTTATATGCAGATTTTGACCATACCCTAAGCCCCAAGTTGTTCAAAGGTCACCTGTATAGGTAAAAAAATATTGTTCATTTTGACACTGTTCAAAATAAGGAAAAACTGGACACGATTTCCTAAATCTCCATTAGAAGGATTGATTAAATAAATTATGATATGTCCATGTGGAGAAATACCCTGGAACTGTTGAAAAATGGGGTAGATATGGAAAATGTCCAGGAGGGAGGGAATCTTCAGGAAAGTTAGTATAGCACCATTCCCTTTGTGTAAAAAGATGTATTAATACATGTGCATAGAATATTTCTGGAAGGCTATATAGGAAAGGTAAGTAGTGTGTACCTTGAGGAATAAGAAGATAAGGAGGATGAGGGAACTTTACCTTTTTTCTTTATATGTCTCTGTACTATTTGAATTTTTGTTAAATTTTGTTATGCATTTCTCATGTGAGCATTTGCATTTCTCATATGAGAAAGGAAATAAACAATAAAAGTTAAACAAAAACTGCTTCTTCAGAGTAGGCCCTAAAGAAATTGTCACATTTAAATGGTTATTAGAACCTCCCTATGAAAGAAGCAGGCAGTGTTAAATTTAGTTTTACAGATGAAGAAATAATAACTGGGTGGATTTAGGCCTTTTTAAGCCTGCGGCCAAGTGATTGCTGGTAGAATTGACACTTGAACTTGAAGTTGTCTCTGCCTTTAGGATGAGGTTTAATTTTTAGTTATGAATGATCAAAACAACTAATTGTGAATTGTTTTTTTTCTCTCCTAGAACAATTATGTACTATTTATGCTTTCCTGTCAAGCATAAAAATCTTTCTCTCTACAACAGAAAATGGTTAGGCTATATTGAATTGTAGTTCATACTTTATATCTGTTGACTGAAGCTTTTCTAGTTTATTCAATACATATCTCATCATTCTGAGATAGGGTAGAGTAGTAGAATACGGAGATGGAAATTTAAGGTTTCCACCCAATGGTTCAGAATTTGGGGTTTCTGTCTGGTAGCCTAAAGTCTAGGTGCTGTACTCCCCAAGCTTTAAAAGCCATACTCCCATCCTCCACATTCTAGGCCCCTAAACATAAGGGCTTCTAAGCAGGCTGCTCTGATATGTGATGTTAAAAAGCCTGGGCAACTTTTGCATCCCATTTACGTTCCCTTCTCAATTTCTTTTTTCATTCTTAATTTGGGACATCTGTAGCAAACAAGTATTAATTTATTGTCATTTTCTCTCTTTCTTTTACTTACAGAACATTGTATGAAAAGCCTTTAAGAGACCACTCAGTTTTAGAACGTCATTATCATAGTTTATAATCAGTTGAATCATCCTTATAGATTAACAAAGATTGTGAAATGGTGATGCTTCATTTCTCTTTACAAAAGTTCCGAATAAAGGATTTTTGTAAAACAAGAAGTGAATAGTGGAGTTAAAAGCCCAACTGTGTATGTGCTTTTTAGCCTGATCAAATAAAGGGCAATGGAGCCATCTGTCGAATGAAGGTTGAACTAGATGTATTAACTCCAAGGCCCTTGTCCAGCTCCAAGAAACAATGAAAAGAAAATTTTAGGCCACTCCCAGGCATCATCTGCTGCGCTGAAACCATGTCTGTTGGCAGCTGGAGGGAAGCCGGCAGCCGAAGCAGTTTTAGCAGTGAGCAGCAGGTGGGGTGAGCGGTCCAGCGTTCTCCCAAATGGGAGAAACATTCATTTCTTCAGTCGTTGATTGAAAAACCATGGAATGTGTTCATTACAAACTGAGTACGTTCAAACCTTAGCCGAGTAGATTGAAACAACAACAGTAACAAAATCTTGAAAATGATTTTGATTCTTTACTTCTCAATTTTGACTGCCTCCTAGATTGTTGATATTATTCCAAACCAGACTGGAAAATCTGAGAAACCATGTTTACTCATCATTCTCTTTTGTGTTTCTCCTCCCCTTGTTTTGTTAGAATAGGATAGTCTTACCCCTATCCTGTTATCATAGGATATTCCTTACCCTATGAAAAGGGTAGGAGTCAGAGAAACAAGTTAACAGAAGAAAATCTTTTGATGATGGGGTTTCTGATCTTTTGGATGTGTGGGTGTTATTTCTGACTGACCATCAGTGTCTATGGCATGGGCGAGGGTCATTCAGGCAAGGATATTTAGCAAATGTGTGAGTTTAATGTGCTATTTAATATTTTATCCTTAACATAAGTCTATTTCTAGATGAAAATTTTGACTGAAATTGACTTGTAGTATAAAACTCCAGATCTAGTTTGTATCTTCTAGTGAAGTTTCCATATAGTTTCATTTATCCCTCAATGTTACTGGCTTACAGTCAAGGTAGAACTTACATCTACAGAATAAAGAGCAGACTTTGGAAGTTATTCTTTTCTTTTGGGTTATTAACCTTCTCTGAAATACTGACTTTTATTTACAAGACTTGCTTAATTTTCAGGATTCTGGATTTTTTTCAGTAGAAGCTGAATTTACAGTTGCAATTTATGGATATAGTGACTTTTTGGTGCCACGTCTATCTGTCTGTACACCTCCCCACTTCCAAAATGGGTGTGTCTTTAAATACACGTTTATTTTAAAATAACAAATTAAAGTGGCACTTTTCTTTTTTTAGTGCAGGAACTGACTGTATATGTGTATAAACATATATAATTGACCATGTCTCTTTATCTACAAATATATTAGTTAATGAATATGTAAGTTGTATATTAATGAGTTATTTGGAAGCCCTTTATATTCCCAGTTTTTCCTTCTTGTTTATATAATTTATATGACTTGGTAGTTTTCCTTAATGAATATTCTCTGGGCAAAATAGCTTTTCGTTTTTTGTTTTCTGACCTTAGTAATGATTACTAACGGTGTTATGGACTGAATGTGCCCTCTTAGAATTCATATGTTGAAGCGCTAACCCCCAGGTGACCGTATTTGGAAGTGGGGCTTGTGAGGAGGTGGTCCTAAGGGTGGGCCCTAACCTGCTAGAGCTGGTGCCCCAATAAGAGGAGGAGGGGAAACCAGAGCTTGCTCTTTCCTCAGAGTGTGAAGACGCAGTGATAGTGAGAGGGTGGCTGCGGGCAAGTCAGGAAGCCAGTCCTCACCAGACGCTGATTCTGCTCGCGCCAGGATCTCGGACTTTCCAGTCTCTGGAATTGTGAGAAGTATATTGCTGTTATTTAAGCCACCCAGTCTGTGATACTTTATTGTGGCAGTCCCAGGTGAGTAGAACAGACTTCTAGCCACAAATAAATAGGTGTTTGTTTTAGTGATTAGTATGAAGACTTCAGAAGAAGTAGACTAAGAAATGGACAGGAATTTTAATGGTAAGGCCACCGACAGTTACTGAAATGAATGGTGCCGCCTGCCCTTTGCTATAGTTTGCATATATCAATTATTTTAGACCCTTTGATTCTCTTCTTATTTGTGGTTGTTTGCTTCACACTTGTGAGTAACACTTTTTCTCTTTTAATTGGCAGGTGGTAAAAATGCCACTTGATACTGGGTTGTAGGGCACTCCTCACAGCAGTGGCTTAAAACAATACAAATTTATTATCTTATAGTTCTGGAGTCTCATTGTGGGTCTCACTGGACTAAAATTAAGATGTTGGCAGGGCTGTATTCCTCTGAGGAGGCCCCAGGGAGATTGTGTTTCCAGTTCGAGAGAAGCCACGTGCTCGGCTGGGCTTCTTCCTTTATCTTCAAAGCCAGGAACATAGCATCTCTCAGGCTACCTCTGCAGTCCAATCTCTTTCCCTTTCTTCCTTTTTCTGCATTGCTCTTCCACCTTAACAGACTTGTGATTACATTGGCTCACCTGGATAATCAAGGATAATCTCCCTATTTTAAGTCATCTGGTTAGCAACCTTAATTCCTCTTGGCTGTGTAACCTAATGTTCCCAGGTACAGGGGAGTAGGGCATGGGTATCTTGGGGAGGTGGGGGGGCTTTATTCAGCCTATCACAGGCAGAAGAAGACCTGTTTAATAAAGTATAAGAAATTTGGTTTGAAAATGATTGGGGTTCTTGTCTTTCAGCCTATCTTGTTCTGGAGAAATCATGTATTTCTCAACCATTTAAACCCATGTCCTTTTTTGGAAAAAAAAAAAAATCTCATCTGTGCTGTGGTCAATATTTTTCTTTTCCTTAATAGTCACATTACAGCTTCCCCCTTCGTCCCCCTCCAACCCCTGCCACCATGTCTGAGTTAAATGCAGTTTGTCACACAGGTACTTAGCCTACATTTGGGCCATTTTTCAGACTTTTGGATTATTTTAGGCTCTGGGATATAGTGTTCACACTTTTGTTCAGACTTAAAATCTGTGTAGTGTTTGGTTTATTCTTGTCATCATCTCTGTTTCCCCGTAATAGTAGCTATTCAATATTGCTGTTGTGACCTTGTTTACAGAGGCAAGCATGCCTAACAAACATTTAAAAAACATGTATAACTTAGGTACAGTGTGGGTAGTGCTTGTTCAGAAAAAGACCTACATTCTCAACTGGGTAGTTGATTAGAAGTTAATTTTCTCGTATGAACTGAAACAATGCATCGCAATAGGATAAGGTGACTGCTTTTGTTGGTACGTGGTCTCAGAGCAGTGCCTGCCATTACAAACTGGAAATATAGACCTGCTGCTTATATGTAGTAATGTGTGGTGAGAGAGAGCCAACAAATCTTTATTTTAAAGCTGAAAGATAAATAATTGAAAATAAAATAACATTAAAAATCCTCAATCTATCAAATATGGTTTATCAAATGGAAGAATTACTTCTAAAATAATATTTTGACTATGTACCTCTAGTTGGATAATTCCTAAGAACAAAAATGCGTAAGAGATTTAAAACTTCATTCCGTATTCTTATTGTCAGTAGTGACATGTATCATTAAACTGAATTTATAAAATACATATTGCAGGGTGAAATAAATAAGTTGTTAATGGTGGTAACAGATTTTCAGAGTAAAAGAGATACTAATAGAAAAATTGAAGCAATTGAGACCCTGTAATCTTAAATTTGAATTGAAATGTCTATAGGAAATTAGATTTCCTTTTATCTTTTTAAGTATTCTCCTCTGAAAAAGGTATAGAAGTAAAGAAAGTGAATGCTCTTACTACTAAGATTATAGTTTCTAAAAGACCATTTCCTACTTAAAGGAACCAGACACCTTAGAGACAAATCTGATTCCAGGTGTGGGACAGACAGCAAGAATGCTGTCAAAGGTTATTGGCGCTTCCACTGGGTGGCACTATTTGAGCATCAGTAAGAATAATAAGTGCAATGGATCAAAATACATCAAACATAAATTTTTAATAATATTCAAAACTCCCACCTCATTGGTTATCTTTGGAGGCTGCTTAGGTGACAGTGCATAATCTGAACATTGATAAATTAAGGGATAGAATTTAGCAGTTATCCTTTCCTGAATGAGCTATATTTCAGGATCATCAATAGTGATGAAAGCTTTTTTGTTTTAAATAGGCAGATTGTAGCTAATAAACACAGAAGAAAGGATAGAAGCAGAAAACCACCGTTTTCTACTCCTAATGAACTAATAGATATAAACAGTAATCACCAATGGATGCTAAACTACAATGTAATCAAGTTTCTAGATCCAATTACTAGTTTGCGGAAATAAGTGGGATAGAGGAACAAGTTAAAGGACACTATAAAGAAGCACTTAATCAAATCCAGAATGTGAGAAATTCTGTAGGGCAAGTATAGATGAAAGGAAACCTAGAGACATACTAAATGTGCAATATATTGGTCTTGTTCACATCCTGTTTGTTACAAACCAAATATAAAAGGAAATATTTGAGACATTTGGAGAAAATTTGAACATGGACTGCATATTAGATAATGTTAAGAGACTGTTTCTTAGGTATGATAAAGGCATTGTGTTTATATCTAAAGTTTAAAATGAGAAACATAATGAAACATTATGAGTGAAGTGATAGATGTGTGAATTTGCTTAAAAATATTCCAGAAAAAATGCATTTAAAAGTATGAGTGTATGTGTATGCACATGTGTGTTTTTGAGGAAAGCAGACAGTGATAGAGAAAAACAAATTGCAAATTAGTCTTAATTGTTGAAGCTGGGTTATGGGTACCTGAGGATTTAGTGTCCTATGTTTGAAGGTTTTTATAATAAAAATACAAATTAAAAACCTAAATATAGTCTACCAGGTTTCTCTAGTAGAAAAAGGTTAATTTGGTATTTGAGAGTATTATTTATAAAATAGAAAGTTATTTTGGCAAAGACATTTAAACTCATTCTGGCTTTTTTCTCATATCTGGACTAATTATGCTTCATTCATCTTTAAATTGGTGGTTGACTTTGTATTGATTTCTTTATCTGTTAAGACTGAGTATGAAGTGGTTTAGAACATTAAGTTTAGCTCTGAATTTGAAAGTAATTTTTTTGGGGGTTGGAATTGAGAATGAGAAAGATGACTAGATTAAACCTTGTATTTTTCATCTCTCTGTTAGGTCTGCCTTCCCATCACATTTCCAATAAAATACACATTCCTTACCCTGCCCTATAAAGCCCTTTGTGACTGGACACCAGCCTACCTTTTAGACTTCATGACTTCACCCTTCCCTTCAAATTCAATCCAATATAGCCATAATTTATTTCTGACCTTTGACTTGGCAGGATTATTCTGTCCTGAAGTCCTGTGCATCTGCTGCCTGGAACATTATGCCTTTCTTCCCCCGGATCCTTGCATGGCTTACTCCCTTATCCTATCTGGTTCTCTGCCTAAATGTCATCTCTGAAGAGGTTTCCCTGACTATTCTATATAAAATAGTGTCCCCATCATTGTCCAAACCCTTATCCTACTTTATTTTTGTAATATTTGTAACTACCTGAAATTACTATGTTTTATGTATTTGTACAAACTTTATGTATTTATTTACTCATTTGTTTCTTTGACTCCTCTTGAAGGTGATTTGTTTCACTGCTACATTCAATGTACATTAAACAATGCCTGGCATAATATAGGCTCTCAGTAGACATTTGTTAAGTGACCAAATAATGGGTTTTGTGGATAAGCATGGCATTGCTTCCAGTACTGTGTAAACATTCACATTCATTTTCCGTTAGCAGGTTTATGCTTTTCCTATTATGACTAGAAGCAGTGAAGAGAAGGGTTTAGTTGTACATCTGAAACCAAATCCACTCTCTGAGCTCCTCTCTGAATACAGTCTGTTTTGCCGTCAGTGAAAAAAGCCAGAATGAGTTTAAATGTCTTTGCCAGAGAAAGCAAGCATCTGTCAGAATTCCCAGCACACATTTTCTTTCTTTGATGCCCTTAACAGCCTGTAAGTGTGTAGATTAATTTCTGAGTCCTTATCAACAGGCCCGATGAACAGCTGTTCACTATGGCTAGTTAACCACCCACCTGGCCACTTATGCCTGGCGTGACTGGGAGGGAAGAAGCGAGGTGGTGGCTTACAGGGAAGAGTCTAGTGCAGGGCCGTGTTCCAGAAGTCAGGCAGTGTGGTTTTGCTCTCCTTCTATCTTTTTTTAAGGGTATGAAGTTTACAGTGACACCTAAGAGGAGGTGTCCACAGAATGTCATGGTTTTGTAAGAATCAGTGATGGGGTTTTCTCTACCCTGGCAATATCAAGTGGAAGGTGAAAGGTGGGCTGGTGCCTTAGCTTAGGGGTGTGGAAATTATTATGATGTGAGGCGGCAAGCTCAGGAGTGATAGGGAAATTAGTGGGAGGATACCACCAAGGTGAGGTTAACCCACTGTGGCCTCTTTCCTGCTGACTGTGACCCAAACTGTGGACAGATTTGATTACCTGAGGACTCAAGTAAAGAAAAGGTGGCAGACTGGGAAGGATGTGAAAACCCAGAGAAGCAACACACGTGGGAGACCAGAGAGGTGGGTTTCTCATTGTTTTTCTTTTCTCTCTGGCCTTGAGCCAAAGGCAGGCTCTTGGCAGAGCTGCAGCAGCAGTGCAGAGGTAGCTAAAATCAAGAGAAATCCCATCTTTCTGGCCAGAAGACCAGGAAAATGCAAGCTGGGAGGTGTGTGTGTGGAGGGTCCCCTCACTTTTTGAATCATGGGGGGCAGGCAGACCCCTTGGAGACCTAGGATGGCTGGCAGTGCTGGCAGCTGGAAAGCCTGTAGAAACCCTGTCTTTCTGGCTGGGAGAACCGGGAAGAGGAGCTCCTGCAGTCTAAAATGTGAGGGAGAATGCCTCTGAGAGGGAACTGGGCAGAGCTCCAAGAGAAACCCCACCTGCAGGCCAGAGGGCTGGGAGAATCTTAGAGTCAGAAAGAGCTGGAAGGGGTCCTCTCTGTGTGAACTGGCCTGAGGCTGGGCTCACTCTGAGCTGCACATGGGGAGACAGCCCCAGCGCAGTGTAGCAGAAGCCTTGAAAAGGGAAGTGACACTGGAACCATGGCCCATGAAGGTGAGACAGAGCTGGCCATCTGAACCTTGCCAAATTAGCTGCCTGATGAAACAGAATAAACAAAATCATAATGTTCTCCAGAGGGTTTGTAACAGGACTCAGTCTATACAACTTCTTATTCAGATGTTATTTTGTATCTAAAATGTCACAATGGAAAATGTGACCAGTTCTTGAGGCCAAAATCAGCATATGCCACACCTCCAAGATGACCCAGATATTGCAGTGATCAGACAAACTCAAAAGCAGCTTTGGAACTGTGCTCCATGAATTAAACAATCTTGAAGTGAAGAGGACAGCTATTCTTTTAGAAGAAAGTGTAGGAGAAAATGTTTGTCCTTGGGTTAGGCAAAAATTTCTTGGATATAGCACCAAAAGAAAAGAAATTGATAAATTATACTACATGAAAATTTAAACTTTTGCTCTGGGAAGGGTACTGTTGAGACTAAATCTGCTGCACAGTGGGTATACGGAAGATCTTTAGACCTCCCACTCAGTTTTGCTGTGAACCTAAAACTGCTCTAAAGAGTAAACTATTAAAAATGTCAATTTAGGGGAGAAATGAAAACTTAAGACTGTGAATGTTGCTAGTGGCCTTTCTCATCATGCCAAAAGCCCGAAACAACTCCCAGTTTCTCTAACTGGCGAATGATACTCAGATTGTGGCTCATCCATAGAGTGGACTACAATTTAGCAATAAAGAAGCATGAACCACTAGTGGTCACATGTGGGCGGACTTTTTCTGAATGTGCTAAGTGAAAGAAGCCTTTGGGAGGTGGCATCATGGAAAACTTCGGCGTGATGGGACTGTTCTGTGTCCTGACTGTGGCAATGGCCACATGCTTCCATTTGTTGAAACTTGTAGAACTTTGTATTTTACTATGTGCACATTGAAAAAGAATTACTGGGAGTCATCTAGTTAGAATATATGTCAGATCTTAACAAGGTAAGTATGCCCACCTGAGAGGACTATTACTTTTCACATGAAATACTTTGTCTTTTGGGTAGTAGGTCATCCACTGTCTTCAGAGGTGAAGGGGAATGGCGTGTCCATTCAGTAGACTTGTGAATTTTTTTAAAGCCACATGTGTGCTTCAGCTAAGGAAACCAACCCCTCTGGGTCAGGAGTCTGCTGTTCCTGTAGAATCTCACTCTTGCTGCTCTTGAATGGCTTCAGGGTCATTAGATAAAAGAATATGAGGAGTTTCCTTTATTCTTTTTGACCTTCAATGCACTGAATTGCTGAGGATAAAGCCTGAGGACTGGTCTTTGGGATTGTGTAGAAGGAAGCAAGGTTTATCTTGCATGTGGTTGTGACGTTTTCTTTGGATCAGACCCTCTCCTTCCCAGTCCCTTTTATCTAGGGCTGTCTCTGAAATAGGCCATTCAGAACAACCTTAATGATTTATCACACTCCAGACATTTCCTTTTCTTCTCTCCTTGTCAAAATTTGATAATGACAGTGTGTTACTCTCAGGGAAAGGCTTTGAATTTCAAGTCCCTTCGATCCATCAGCGTTGCCTCCATAGAAATCCCGGTGGGGACACTGGGGGCAGATGAATCTTCTTGTGCTAAGTGTATTACAGGAGGATAGAGCTTTTGTTCTGCCCAAGCTGGAGCTTGTGACCTAATAAGCTTTAGTTTGTTTCAAGTTTATTTCTCTTGAGTTTTGATTACGATTTTAAATTCATAGGTCTCCTCGTTAGAGAAAAGAAAATTAGAGTTTAATTTGTACTCTGTCCACAAGAGTATTTGGATACTGGTGGGGATCTAGAGAAGGTGGGAATTAAGTGTTGCTTTAAATTTCTATGAAGCAGATATATATATATATAGTGCCTCACACTAACACAAAAGATAAGGCACATGTAATGTTAGTATTACCAAATCAAAGAGAATTCTACCACCACACAGCTAGTTAGGCTCCCTGTGCTGTGGCCAGCTCCTTAGTTTGTGTGCTCTGTATAATCCTGAATTTGGGATTTGCATCCTGTCCTTGTGGATTGGGAGCTTTGAGAAAATCCACCCTTTGCTAACACAAGGTAAAAAGCCTTCTCTCTTCCTAGGCGTCTCTGCTGCCCTTTCTTTTAATTAAAGTTTTTGCTTCCCAATGTTGGAAAAGCTTCCTAAAGGTCATGCTTGAAAAGAGCTGCAGAAGGGAAATGCAGATTATAGGATTCTGTCCTTTCATGGGGGAAATTGGCTCTCGAATTGCTCTGCCTCTGAAAAGTGCATTTTCTTCTTCCTTCTCAATTTTGGTTAAAGTAGTATGGATTGGAAGGAAGGAGTTTTTGCTAGTGTATAGCCATGATGTCATTCAGTTTATGGCTGAGGAACGAGAGAGTGCAGTTCAGCTAGAAAAGAAGAGCGTGCCAGCTGAGCGCCTTTCAAATGTCATGCATTGTGTGGCAAAAGCAGGTTTCAAGTTTAATGCCTGCACTTGTCTTCACTGCAAACAATATGGTCTTATTCCTTCTATAAAATATTTGCACTTGAGGTCTCTAAATATGATTTTTGCAGTAGTTGTCATTTGATTTCTGTGGACTTGAAGGAGCTGGCTGAGGAGTGCTGTGAGTGCTTATGTCTCTCTTCATGTTAATGTTGTTGCGTGTAAGTGCTCTTGAAGATAAAGAAAAGATTTCAGTGTACAAAATATTCAGCCAGTCCACAAAAGAGACGTGGTATACATTTTATACAATTCTATTCATCAGGTAAGAACTGAAAAGGAGGATAAATTCAAAAGAAGATATTTAAATGGTAGAAAGCTAGAGAAGGTGGGAGCAGACATTAAATTATGTTGTGTCAGATAAAATACACGTCCAAAGAAAGACTTTTCAGATGATGGGACTAGTGATTTCAGTCCTCACCGTTTGGGCAGTGTGGGTATATGAGCTGTCTCACATGAGATGGGTGCTTGAAAGGAAGAGAATTATGGGAGGCCCCCACTGCTCTTTAACATGAGATGACGAACAGCAGCTACTGGTCAGGCCTTGAGTTTGGTCTTTGTCTAAAGACAGAGCAGCTAAAAAAGTTAATGCAGAGATTGTATCTTGTGAAATTTGACCTAGTTCGTTAAACTTACAGTGTCTCGCCACAAGGAGAGTAAGACTAAAATTCAGCTAGGAGACCTGGGTGAGGTAATGTGTGGAGCTTTTATGAAGCACACGGATTTTGAGCTGCACATCTGTCCCCCAAGTCAGTTACTAATGGAAGCACACCGAGAACTGCAGTCCGTTAGAGTTGTGAGGTGGTGTGAAAAGAAGGGTTTTCTACCAGATGGTGGCATTAATCTTTTAATTAATAAGCATACATTAGGACATAGATCCCACGTGTTTTGTATAGTTTCCTTTTCCACATTTTACCAGTTTGTCACCATTTGATGTCATCCTCTGTTATAGTTTGCTCTTAAGAACTTTTGACAATTTTTGCAATTGCTCATCAATTCTCTTGTTGCATTTTTTAAAATTCATTTTATTATCATTAATCCACAATTACATGAAGAACATTATGGTTACTAGACTCCCCCCATCACCAAGTCCCCTCCCCCCAAATCCCATTACAGTCACTGTCCATCAGCATAGTAAGATGCTGTAGACTCACTACTTGTCTTCTCTGTGTTGCACATCCCTCCCTATGTCCCCCCCCACATTATACATGCTAATCTTAAGGCCCCCTTTCTTTTTCCCTGCCCTTATCCCTCCCTTCCCACCCCTCCTGCCCAGTCCCTTTCCCTTTGGTAACCGTTAGTCCATTCTTGGGTTCTGTGATTCTTTGTTGCATTTTTTTAAATTGTCTTTGATTATGTGTGTTCCTTACCCCCAAATCTCTGGTCATAGTTATTGCTTTTAATGGCAAGTGACATCTTACTACTGAGCCATTTCTCATTATAAACCTTGCTGTTGTCAAAGATTATTATGAATAGCTTTCAGTGCGTAAGTTTTTGCATCAGAAATTTGTTCTACCATGAGGTTCATTAAGTTTTTGGAGTGGATACTTGAACTGTTTCAACTGTATTTTATCTGGGTACATAGTAATTATGAGCAAGTAAGATCTTGTCTGTCTTCCAGGCAGGTTCTTGAAATTAAATAAGACAGTTGAATGAAAATGTGTTTTGAGAAATACAAGATGGTGTTACTGATGTAGGGAAGCTAAGTTTCATATATCAGAAGATGATTCTTGAATCAGTCTCTGGCTTGCTACATCTCTTTGTTGTTTAAGCAGTCTCAGTATTTTTTTCTCTACTGATAGGAGTTTTGACTAGAACCCTTGTAAAAGCTTTAGAAACTAACACTTAAAACACCAGAGAGAATAATTTATTTTACAAAGATTTTGCTCAGTGAAGAGACATTTGCAAAAGCACTAGATTGCATTTTAGGCAGATTGTCTTATTGCCTCTTCTGTTCAGACCCTTGGACAAGTCCTTGTCTGAACCTCATCTCATCTCTAAAGCCTCAGGTCTTAAACCAGATGATTTTCAAGGATGCTTTATGATAGTATTGTTTCAACCAAATTTTCAATTTACTTTCTTGGATTGAGGTTGTGGAGCAAACTTGTAAAGATACAACTAAGAAGTTCTGTTCTAGCGTAGAAAAGGCCACTTTGTAGTCGTAAAACCTTTATTGGGAAGCATGGAGAAGAGGAGATGACTTCATTAAAAAAGTCAATTTGTTGATGCTGTTGTATGCACTGGGTACAGTAGGAAAGGAAAGAATTGTACATGACATTACAATTCTTACAAGTGTGAGTAGAATAAATAGCTGTCAGGTAAGAGTTTTCAATCCTTTTAGAACCTTTGATTAAGGCTTACTGAAATTAGTTATCTTGACAACTGGCATCTTATTAGGATTGATAGCTGCCTGGTAACAGGGACTTGCATGAAAACCTGTAAGTGATAGACATTCCAAAGTAGCTGATGAGAAGGGACTTCTTTGAGGGAATTATTTATCCTTACTGCTATAAGGATGAACTCTCCATGCTGTTTAAAATGCTTGTGGTGGTGGTTGCTCCCTCTCATTTTGTAGGGAGAGTTGAGCATGCCATTCTAGGCTTTTTGATGAATCATTAACTAGTGGACTGAGTGGGTGAATTTGGGGTGGGCGGATAGGTTCATTGTAGGTGAAAAGATACTTGGCAAATCTTATTACTTTGATAAACCCATGAAATTACTTAGAGGGCAGTGGTTTAGAGTTCAATGTAAAGAAGAAACTAACCTTTCGTTTGTCAAAACACCTATGCTATTTTTAAATGGAGCAACTCCCAAAAGAAGGGAGTTCTCTAAGTATTTAAATTGTTTATTCTTATAGGTTCTATAGCATTACAAGCAGGCAGAGACACTTGGGTTTGGCTAGTAGTGGGTTCACAGGCTTGGAGAAAGGTTGTCAACTGGATTGAGAACTCCTGTTAGAAATATTTTATGAAAGATTCAAGTTACAGGTTGCAGCCCAGGACATAAATATTGCTGAGTCACTTTTGACCAAAGTGAGCATGAAAGAAAAGGAGGACACTTATGGGAGCAAAGAGACTGCCACTTGCAAAGAATTGAGTCACAAGGAGATAAGTGACCACAGGAGGTAAATGTCCATCAGTCTTCATCAGTGGCTGCCTTCATGACAGTGAGTTTATTGCATAAGTTAAAAAAAAATCTGCTGTTGATCTGATAGTACTGTGGACTTCATTCTGATAAAGAACCTAGGAAAAAGAAAAATTTCCCCAGTCTTGTTTCCACATAAAAGTTACCATTCCGATTGATTGAAGGGAAAAATTTCAGGGGCATCCAAGGGTCTGGGAATGGTAAGAAGAGCTGTACTGTCCCAGATTCTTGACTGTGCTTACAATGCTAATTCCTTTTTCATGCCTCTTGCTTTTATCAAACTCAGGCTTTTATGAGCAGACAGGCTGAAGGATAGCTTTTCCTATTTGATGGGTCTGGAGCACCCTCTTCTGTTGCTTTGAAGTGGAAAAGTATGGCCTTCTCACATCTGGGCCCTGCCTCCTCACAGCCACGCCCCAGTCTGGTCCTTCTCTTCCCTTCCTCATACTGTCCTGAGCTGCTCAGATTGGATTCTATCCCCAGCAGTTTCTCTTCAGAGCAGAGCTTTGCCCAGTTACTTTTAAGAGTTCACAGGGCCCAGCTTGGCCTCTCCAGACTTCTATGCAAACTCCTTGCACTCACCACCTCTTGCGATGCCCGAGGCCCAGCGTTTCCAGCTGCAGTTTTCACTGGGCCTGCCGCACTTTTGGTGAGAGCTCATGTTTATGTTGTGTGCTCGTCTGCCACATGCCCCCACCGCTCGCTCTGCTTCCCCTCATGGGCGCTGGTGCTGTGCAGCTCTCACAACCGCTCATGACTCATTCTGGCCTGGGCGTGTTTGGGACTTTGTGGAACTACCTTGCCACTGAGGCTTTTGTGGATGTTTTCCATGGAGTTTGGTTCTTCTATCTGGTTGCTCTGTGTGGTTTTTAGGGGGGAATCGAGGGAAACTAAAAACCATGCCACTGCAGCTGCCATCTTCCCAGAATCCTCAAACATTTTTTTCTTCTTTCAGACTTCCCCATGGATGACCACCCTGGGCTTTGTTTCGAATAGCTGTCATCCCTTGGTTGGACGCATGTTCTTTGCTGGTTCTCTTTGGGCCTGGGATTGGCCTTCCAGGAGGATATAGTGACTATTCTTTTACCAGACTATCGCAGGCTGCGTGTCCACAGTTAGAGCTCAGTTGTGCCGTTTCCACCACCCAAAGTGCCTTCCTCCTCCTGGCTCACAAGACTGGTCCTGAAGACGTCCTGCATCCCTCTCCCTCCAATCGCTGGTGCTCTCTCTGTGTCCGCATGCCAGCTGATGAGTGCACGTGTCACATTATACTGAGTGTGTTTACTTCTCTGATTTCCCCCACAGGACTCTGGGTTCTTAAGCCTGGGGACCTTGTCATACTTGTTCTTGTCTCCCCAGGGCCCAAGCTGGTGCCTGACTCTCAGGAACTACTCGGGAAAGACTTGTTGAAGGAATATTGGCAAGAAATGAAGCACACCTCTTAGGGTATATTGTAGGATAGACAGGTGAAAGATAAGGGCCACTTAGAGTTATATTTAAAGAAAGAAATGTATTCTGAGAATAAAGATGACTCTAAAACTTTTATTTTCAAAATTTATAATGGAGAAGAGATGTCATTGGCCAATTTGCATCTACCAAATCCATTTTGATGTAGCGAATTTAAGAAATAGCAAACGGTGATAATTAAAGAACTGGAAGTTAGTGCTACTGAAGGAAGCAATGCGGTTTGAGTGGAGAACACAATCAGAGACTCAGGCATGGGGTTGGCTGGTCCAGTGTGATTTCTCCACAGTCTTGCTTGAGGGCAAAAGGTAGACCAGGGCTACCCAGGTTCCCTCTGGTTCAGTAATTTTTTGCTTGTTAATTAAGTTCTCTCCTGACTTGACAGCTGAGGAGTGTCTTAAAGTTGGCCACAGCTATTTATTGATCTGTAATTTTTCTGGAAAGTGAAGGGTGATGACGTTCAAACATGAGTAACCAAGGAAATCGATCCTGTGCTGGTGGATAAAAGAGGTGAAAATTTACCTGAAACAGTTAAAAGAAAATGTGGCCACTTCCAACTTTAAGCCCAGGCAGTGAAATCCCAGGGGAGATAGAAGGGAGGCAGATGTACCTGAAGTAGCACTTGGCGCCTTAGGAAAAAGAGTAACTCTCTGTGGCTTTGGCCCAGGTGAGTTACGTTTTGCAAACTAAGCTCACCCAGGGATGCTCACAGTGTGCATGCCGCGTTTATATGAAGGTTGATATTTTTGAGTGTATAAAAAACAGGGTCTTCCTTACCATTCTGTTAAGTGACTTCTTTACTAGAAAAGTTGCCATTAATCTAGTTCAAGGAATTTTACATGGGAATTAGGACTTGCAAGTTGATTACTTTGGTAGTTTTAAACCTTTTTTAGCCTGAATTCTTACATGAATCTCAAGTTGTGGAGCAGATAACATGAAACTGCTATTGCCACTCTTCCCCTCCTTTCCACAGGGATTCCATAAAAGGATCTCCCCCAGGTATGGTTTCAAACCACAAAGTAGTCTATTGAAAGTTACTGTGGTTTAATTTCCCAGACTACCCTTAAATCATGGCAGCATAAAGCTTTCAAGGTCTTTATAAGATATCCCATAGTGTTGCCCTGTGTGGACTGCCAGCAAACAGTAATTACCTTTCTGTGCCTTCGATTTTTAGCCAACTTTTAGAAACAAAATAACACATGTGAGAAAGATATAAGAACTTGGAGAAGAAAGCAGTAAGGACTGGGGAGAGTGAAGAGGCCTGGGAGAGGTGTCTAGAACAGCTGCTTTGAGGATTGGGTTGCCATTTTCTCTGTTCCTCTACTTCCTCTTCTTTGACATATAATGATCACAAGGAAGGACAAGAAAAGAAGCTGTACATAATTCTCTTGCTGGAGAAACAATGGAGTTTGAATGTAATTTGGATCACTGTTTTCCTCATTCTTAATGGCCACAGTATTTTGGAGTTCAAATACTATGTACATTGTTCTGGGCTCAATAGATAATTTAGATATATGCCATATATTGCATTTACTATTTTTTTTCAAGTATGATCATACTCTAACATGTAATTTGTTAATATGCAATGATGAATGGAAAAGTCCTTCTAAGTATCTGTATACTGGGTATATAGTATATTTTTTATTCAGTATTTCACTGAACTTTATTTACCTTCTTGAAATAATATATTTTTGTTAGCACTCATTTTCTAGTACCAAAAGCTGTCATTGAATTTCTTGCTTATAAGTTTTTCTATTGTTCTTGGGGGTTTACAAATTTTTCTATTAAATAGTTTTTTAAAATAGTGGAGCATCAGTTGCTGCTTATGGTTCAAAGGATTATGTAAGCTAAAAATGACTTTAATGGGTTTACAAATATAAAAGTTGGCAATTAGACTATTACTTAACTGTAAATTTTAAAGCTTGATAATGTAAAATTTTAAAGTGGGTAGAATTAATATAACTTTCCAATTACACACATTATAACATTTTTGGTTAGATACATTTGACATAATTATCTAATTACTGAAATTAGTTTCCAGAGACTTTCTGTTGGAGTGTTTACTTAAATGAATTCTTTTGCTTATCTTTTATCCCACCTGTCCCTTCTATGGTATCATTACATTTTGTGAAGGACCTAGTAGATTGTTAAAAATGTGTGATTCTTGATTTCAAATTATATTACAAAGCTACAGTAGTCAAAACAGTATGGTGTTGGCACAAAAATAGATACATAGATCAATGGAACAGAATTGTGAGTCCAGAAATAAACCCACACCTATATGGTCGATTAATATATGACAAAGGCATGAATATACAGTGGGGAGGAGGCTGCTCTTCACTAAATGGTGCTGGGAAAACTGGACAGCTACATAGGCACGAGGATGAAACTGGACCACTGTCTTACACCATACACAAAAATAAACCCAAAATGGATTAAAGACCTAAATAGAAGACTTGAAATCAGAAAACTCCTAAAAAAACAAACAAACATAAGCAGTAAGCTCTCAAACATCAGCGTTAGTAATTTTTTTCTGGATATGTCTCCCTAGGCAAGGGAAACAAGTGGGACTCTTTCAAACTAAAAAGCTTCTGTGCAGCAAAGAAAGTCACAAAAACAAAAGGCAACCTACTGACTGGGAAATATATTTTTAAATGATATATCCAACAAGGGGTTAATATGCAAAGTGTGAAGAACTACAACTTAACACCAAGAAAACTACAAATAATCCAATTAAAATACAGTCAGAGGACCTGAATAGATGTTTTTCCAAAGAAGACATACAGATGGCCAACAGACACATGAGAAGATGTTCAGCATTGCTAATCATCAGGGACATGCAAATCAAAACCACAGTGAGAGTGGTCACCTCAAACCAGTCAGAGTGGCTACCATCCAAAAGACAAGAAGCAACAAGTGTAGACAAGGATGTGGAAAAAAAAGAACGCTTATGACCTGTTGGTGGGAATGTAAATTGGTGCAGCCACTATGGAAAGTAGTATGGAGTTTCCTCAAAAAATTAAAAATAAAAATGCCATATGACCCAGTAATTCCACTTCTTGGAATTTACCCAAGGAAATACCACTAATTTGAAAAGATATATTCACCCCTGTGTTTATTGCTGCATTATTTACAGGAGCCAAAATATGGAAGCAACTTAAATATCTGTTGATAGATAAAAGGATAAAGAAGATGTGATGCATATATACAATGGAATATTAGCTATAAAAAAGAATGACATCTTGCCATTTTCAACAATGTGGATGGATCTAGAGGGTATTATGCTAAGTGAAATAAGTGACACAAAGATAAATACCATATGATATTACTTATATGTAGAATCTAAAAAATGAACAAAGTAAATAGACTCATAAAAACAGAGAAGTGATGGTTGCCATAAGGAAGGGTGTGGGGGATGGGTGAAATAGGTGAAGGGGATAAAGAGGGACAAATTCCAGTTATAAAATAAATTATGGGGATGAGAAGCACAACATAGGGAATATATGTCAATATTATAATACCTTTGGTGACAGCTGGTGACTACACTTGTCACTGTGAGCATTTCATAGTCTATATAATTGTTGAATCATTGTTGTATGCCTGAAACCATTATAATGTATATCAACTACAATAAAAATCTCTTACCCCACTCCCCCTTAAAAAAGAAAAGAATAATGTGTAATTGAGTGTTTTGAACCTTCTTATTAGGTTCAGAGGGAAAGCCTTTTCTACACCCCTTTACTCCAGAAGAAAGTAGAACAGGGACCTGCAAAAGCTAGTTTTCTGAGTATAAAAGGCTCTACGTCAGATTTCTTGTCTAGTTGTTGTATATTACTAGTAACTTCCCAGATTTTACTGGCTCATGTCAGAGCTCTTCATCAAAAAGATAATCTTTAAATATTCTCTTGGCTGACTGTTTCTTTTTTGAAAGAAAAGAGGATATTTAAAAAATGTTCCCCAAACATATTGTTTATAGACTGGCCAGTTAAATTTTAGTAGCTTGTAAGTTAATGTAAATTATTGTTATAAGTTAAATAGGACCACAACTTCAGTGTCTTTTTTTGGTTCTGTTGGGCATATGGTGCCTTTTGTTTAATTCTACCTGTCATTGCTGAAGTCTCCAACTATTCTTTTTGAACTATTTTCCCTTCAATTCTGTCAGTTTCTGCTTCATATAATGTGGGGCTCTGTTGTTAGGGTCATATACTTGTATGTTTATAGTTGTTACATCTTTCTGATAGATTAACCCTTTTATCATAAAACATCCTTCTTTGTCTCTTCTAACAATTTTTGCCTAAATGTCTATTTCACGATATTTTTATAGTCACTTCAGCTATTTTGCATATTGTTTGCATAGAATATCTTTTTATCACTTATAATATTTTTTGTCTTTTAATCTAATGTCTCCTATAGACAGCATATATATTTAAAAAATCGATCTGCCAGACTTTTGATTAAACTGTTTAATCTATTCACATTTAATGTTATTATTGACAGTCGAATATTTATGTCTGCCATTTTACTTTTTGTTTTCTATGTCTCATATATTTTTTCCCCTATTTCTCCTTTTCTGCCTTCTTTTGCACAAAGTGAATATTTTTAATATAACATTTTAATTTCTTTAATGATTTCTTTTTTTGGGGGGCATTTCCTTAGTTTATTTAGGGCTTACTATATACATTTTAACACATAGAATCTGTTTCATATTTATACCAGTTCCAATGAGGTATAGAAACATTCCTCTTATATAGCTCTATTCCCCTTCCCTCTGTTTTGCAGTATTGTTTTACATATTATATCTGTATGTTATAAAACCAGTAATACATTTTTATAATTATTACTTTATGTAATTTTATATCTTCCAAAGAATACATGAGAAGTAAGCATATATTTATAACTTTTGTTGTATAAGCCTTCTTATTTCCTATTTCTAGTTATGTTAATTTGTTTCTGTGTACTTAAGTTCTCATATGGAGTCATTTCCTTAGTCCAGTACAGTTTTGCTTCTATCCACCATCTTTGTGCTGTTATTGGCAAATGTGTTGTTTGCCTATAGCATATTAGCAGTATGTACATATTGATTTATACAATTGCTTTTAAAATCAGTTATGGGGGAGAGACTATGTCAGATTTGTGATTTGCAACCATTTTGACTTATTCTGTAGCTTTCACTTTTATTTTGTTGATAGCTTCTTTTGCTGTGCAGAAGCTTTTTAGTTTGATGTATTCTCACTAATGTGTTTTTGTGTTGCCTTTGCTTTTAGTGTGAAATCCAAAAAATCATTGTCAAGACTGATGTCAAGACACTTAGACGTTTTCTTCTAGGAGTTTTATAGTTTCAGGTCTTATGTTCAAGTCTTTAATCCATTTTGAGTTGATTGTGTGTATGGTATAAGATGGAAGTCCAGTTTCATGCTTTTGCATGTGGCTGTCCAGGTTTCCCAGCACCATTTGTTGAAAAGATTGTCCTTCCCCATGGTATCTTCTTGGCTCCCTTGTCATAAATTAATTGGTTGTATATGTATGGGTTTATTTCTGCTCTCTGTTCTGTTTCATTGATCTATTTTTGGTCTTTTCTCATGCTATTACCATAATGTTTTGATTACTATAGCTTTGTGATATAGTTTGATATCAGGACCCTTGATGTCTTCAGCTTTGTTCTTTCTCAAGATTGCTTTGGCTATTTGGGGTCTTTTGTGGTTCCATACAAATTTTAAGATTTTCATTTTTCTGTGAAAAATGCCACTGGAATTTTCATAGGTATTCCATTGAATCTGTTTGGGTAGTATGGACATTTTAACAATTCTTCCAATCCATAAACACAGAATATCTTTCCATTTGTGTCTTCAGTGTTTTTCAAAGTGTCTTATAGGTTTCAGTGTACACCAGACTAATTTTGTAATGGTGGTGTTAACATAGTAATGATGCCTTTATATTTACAGTTTTTACATTGCTTTTATCAGTATTTTCTTATGTTCTGTTATTTTTCTTCATCTTGGGACTTAGTAAATTTTATCATGTTCCAGATCTTAGTAAAATAAATCAAACAAACTCTCTAGGAATTGTTAAGGTATACCTTCCTGTAATTTACATCAAATGCCTTCTAAACTTTATTGCTTTTTACTACTTTCTTGTGATGGAGGCTGATGACAACTCTTCTTGTCTCTGCAGTTGGGTGGCGGTGATGAGGTCCTTATTCAGTGATTCTTCTAAGCTGGGGATTCATGAGTCATTTAGCTGTGTTATAAACACTTTATAAATATTAAATGATGGTGATGGTCAGGGCCATTAATTTTATCTATGTCTCCTGTCTCCCATTTCAGTGCTTGCTTCACTGTTCCATAGTTCCTCAGGTATTTCAATTATAATATCCTTTCACATCAAGCTAATTACTTTTCCCAGGCTTATGTTTTTGCCATGTGTTATAGCTATGTTCAGAAGTTTTGTACTAACTAGAGAAGTCTCTCTGAACTCTGTTTACCCAATGGGCCAACAAAAGAATAGTGGATTTTTCCCAGTTTAAACCTTGCTAGTATTATCAGCTGTAGTCCTAGCCCCCAAATTCTCATCAGTTACAAAACTATTTTCTTTAGAATGTTCCTGCTATTTGTTATTTCGGTCAGATCTCATTTCATCCACATACTTTTAATCTGCCAGTATCTTTTCATTTGGAGAAAGTTTCAGAAATGTCAGGACACCTCTAGGTGTCAGGCAGTCTTTGCAATCCCTAGATTATAATGTAGATTGCCATCTTTTTGTGTTGTTAAGGAGGCTTATGATGACGATGAGGGCTATAGTGATCTTGAGAGGTCAATTATTCCATTGTTTCGTGAAAACGTAATGAAATTTGATTCAGGTGAGGATTATTGACTAATGTTAAATCTTCTAGGTGAATGGTTGATGGGGAACTAGAAATTTGTAGTGGGCCAAAATGGCACCACATAGACAAATCCCTAAATACAAGGGGGAAAACATATTTCTGTATTTGGTGCATCAGACTTCATCACTCAAACTTATTAGTTAACCTTAGCATTACTTATGTCGGCTTAGTCATTTATCATCTGTCATTTGATGTAACTAACATAAGGTTCAAATACACCAAATATGATGTATTTCAGCCAAAAAATATTTAACTTGACTCCATTGGGCATTTAGAGTTTGTAGGGTTTTTTTTGTCTCTCTTTCCTAATTTTCTGCAGTACGCATGTCCTATTTCTGTGTTAATAAAAACTTAGGAACGTCTACTAATCCATCTTGTACAGATGGGTTGTTTTAATATATTTTACAATTTTTTTTTCCTGATAAGGGTCTTGTAATCTTTGGGTTACTTGTTTGAACTGTGTGTTTAGATCCTACATATTTTTTTAAATTTAATTTTTTATTATGGAAAATTTCAATAGTGAATTTCCATGTACCCATCATCTAGCTTCAGCAATGATCAATTATGCCCAGTTAATTTCATCTCTACCCACCATTCCTCTCTACCCATTACTTTGAAGCAAATCCCACATATCATATCTTTTCTTCTGTAAATAGTTCAATATTTATTTCTAAAAGGTAAGAACATTTAAAAATAATCACAATACTGGTATGACACCAAATAATAAGTAAATAGTATTTCCTTAATATAATCAAATATCCAGTTATTGTTCACAGTTCATTTGTTTCCTAAGTGACTTTCTCTTATAGTGTTCAAATCAGAGTACAAGTAAGTTCCTGATGTTACAAATGATTGTGTCCATTAAATTATTTTAATCTATAGGTTTCTCCTTCCTCTCCCACCATTTTTTCTCTTATAATTTATTTATTGGAGAAATAGGATTTGTTATTTTTTATAGCTTCTCACATTCTACATTTTTTTGCATGTTCTCTTAACCTTTTAGTGCCAAGACTGGAAACTTGAATGACTCTGAGAGTGTTTCTATTTATAGCTCATAGAACACATTTATTTATGGAGTGTGTTAGTAAAATCTGTAAATTGAGAGAAGACTTGATTTTCATCCTAAAGTCTTTTGTGTTTAAGACTCTTACAGCTTTAATGATTTCATTAAGATGAAACAACCATTGAAAAAGGATACACTGGGGTAAACATTAGAGAAACCAGTTACATAAATTTTTTAGGCAAGAATTTGTCGGATTTCCTTTTCAAAGCTAAATGAAAAGTCTGCGCTGAAACTGCACTCTGGTATAATGGGGTTCTCTTGAAATATTATTTCCTATCCTTAGAGAGGCTGGCCTATACATGGGTTCTTTATCGTGGTACCTATGTACTGTTTTTCTTGTTTGTTTTATTTTACTGCTGAGGCTACCCAGATCAACATTTACACTGCCTGCTTATTCTAATGATGGCAGGTTGAAGATGGCAGTGATGCAGAGACCTGCGGAGAAGAGAATGATGAACAGGGAAATTACTCTAAAAGAAAGATCGTCTCTAACTGGCATCGATATCAAGATATGGAAAAAGAGGTTAACAATGAAAGTGGAGAGTCACAGAGGGGGACAGATTTCAGTGTTCTCCTCAGCTCTGCAGGTATGAATTCCAGTTGCACGTACTATTGCTTAGTGCTATGAAAGCATAGATATTTTGTTCCTTTTTAAATTGCATTTTAAAAACTATCAATTCTTCCTGTGTTCTTTGGATTTTTAAATCCAAATAAAAGAGAATGTTTCTAATGGTTTGCGAGGAAAAAATGTTAATTCTTTTAAGTGGAAGTCAGAATTTCCAGGTACTGATGTAGAAAGACATAAGTTCTGGTTGAAATGGAAAAAATGCTTTACAGAAATGAAAAAGGTTAAACAATGTTTCTTTAAATTGGGTAGTCTGAAAACAGAAGTGTTTTCTTTGATTTCAGATGAATTGATACTTATACAAACCCTTACAAGTTTCTAGAATATATGTTCTTTTTATCCCCCTTTCTTTTATAGCCAGGCATATGCATATTAATGGATATGCACATATTAGAGACACGTATACCTGAACATAAAACATTTCCTTTTTAATTTTGCACTGTCTTCTCTATCAATAAGGTGAAAAACTTATTCCTTCTATAACCAGCTGTTTTTTAAGATTGTCTCCACTTTGAGTAATGGGCAGCAGTGTGAAGCTGGAGAACAGTTACAGCAAATAATAGAGCAGACTTATTGTATAGATAGCTACTGCCTAATGGGGTGTGGCATTAGAATTTAAAGACTGAATGGAGACTAGGTTAGTGGTTTTCCCAGTTAGGAAAGGAAGTTGGGGGGTAGATGTGGTTGTAAAAGGGCAACATGAAGCATCCTTGTGATGCTATTGCTGATTGATATCTTGATTGTGATGGATACACAGACCTACTCAAGTGATAAAATTGTGTAGGACCAAACACACACATGAGTACAAATTAAACTGGGAAAATCTGAATAAGATTAGTGGATTGTATCAATATCAGTGTGTCAATATCCTGGTGGTGGTATTATGCTCTAGCTTTATAAAATGTTTTCATTGCGGGAAACTGGGCTAAGTGTATAGGAGACCTCTCTATATTATTTCTTAAAACTGTATGTGAATTTCCAGTTACCTCAAAAAAAACTGCCCAGTTAAAAACAATTTAAAGGATGAAGATTTGAGAAGCAGAGAAATATTCTCAGACAATTTGTTTTGAATTCCCTCCTCCCTTCAACTTTTTTGTTGCTGTTGAATTTTGCCTTTTTCTTATCTGGCTGAATTTTTGAATGTATATACCAGACTAAGAATCCTAAGCTGATTAATTCTCTAACAACTTGTTAGAATGAACCCTTTGCATAGGAAAGAGGTAGTGGAGAGAGTATTTGAGCATGAGTGGGGGGAGTAAGGTCGGTCTGCTGTCATCATGTTCTGTGCTGCACATACTGTAACCCCCGTAGGAATGGGTTTGCTGATGGCCCAGCTCACTGATTGTTCACGGACTGGAGACTCTCTTTGCCAGTAAGCTAAGTATTTTTTTCTGTTACCTGCATTTTGGCCAATTATAGGTTTATAAGCACTTTCCTTAAGGTGGGAGAAAGGCAAAGGCTGGACCAGTTCGTTTCAGTTTTTACCAGTTCTGCTAAAAGATTTAGGGAGAAAAGTTGAAGTAGTGCAATAAAGTTAATGTGTGAACTCCTTGTGGAGTGAATGGAATCAGCTGTGTAGTTAGTTAGTAGGACTGTATCTGGCAAGGGAAAGATAGTGCATAAATGCTTGAAGGAGATTCAGAATCCTAGTCTAACCCATTGGCTTATGATTCTTTTTATTTACTATAGCATTTTATTTATAACTTAAAACCTGGCATGGTTTGGGTCTTAAATGTATTTTTCTTGTAGTCTGTTTTAGCTTACTGACTTATTCCTAAGTGGCTTGTTTATCTGTGACTGGTTTGAGAGCTCACAACTGTCACATCTTTTGATGTGTGCTTCTGGTTTCTTTCCCACTGTGCTGCTGACTTACCCTTGGGGAGCAGCTGCTGTGCCCTCTTCCTTTATGGTGTAGTATGGATAAATGGGCTTACTTTTCAGAGATGGAGTTCTGTGAGCATAAAACTTTAAGAATGCCCTCTAGATAGGCTGACCATACTCCTTGGAATCATTCTGGTTACTTAAGCAGACAAGGACAGTGTACTGAAAATACACAACCCAGAAAAAGTATCACTTGGTTTGTCTGTGGTTATTGTCTAAGTGTTCTTCAAAGGGGAGCTGAGCTAGAATTCCTAGTGTTCCCCTAGTGTCTTTGCCAATACATAGTGCTGTTAGACTTCAGTAGTGGCCACTCAGTTGAACAGTATCCAGTGTGGCTTGTTCAACAAATATTTGGGTGCCCTCTATTTCCAGGTACTGTTTTAGAGGCTGAGTGCACAGCAGTGAAGAGAACAGATAAAGACATCTGCTTCGTGGAGTTGACATTCTACAGGGTGAAGATATGGAATAAAGAAAAGGAAAGGAAACATATAAGATGTTAAGTGGTGATAATTGCTTAGGATAGAAACAAAGTGTGGAGGGTCTGTTGATTAGAAAGGATAGCCAGAGGAGGGCTAACTGAGAAGATGACATTTGAGAACTTAGCGGGTGGGGGGCAAGCACTGTGGATAGCTGGGGGCAGAGTCCTCCAGGCAAAGGGAAGAGAAGCTTCAGAGGCTGAAGGCAGGGGGATAGGGAATAGCCTGGGAGGCAGCATGGCTGGAGCAGAGTGAGCAAGTGGGTGATGAGGTCAGAGAGGCACTGTGTGGCCAGATTATGGAGAGACGTGTCGACCACTGTAAAGGGAGTGCCCAGCTGCCAGAGGGGTTTGAGAAGAGTGATACAGCTAACTCATGTTTAAACAGGGTCTCTGTGGCTTCTGCGTTGAAAGGAACTGAAGATGAGCGCGGGAGGGAGCAGGCAGAGCAGCTAGGAGGCTAGTGCGGCCATCCGGACGAGCTGCCCTGGTGGCTGTGGCTGCAGTGGTATCAGCAGAGGTGCTGAGACATGGTTGGGTACTGGATCTATTTTGAGGGAAGAACATGTAAGATTTGCAAGTGTGGGCTATGAGATAAAAAGATGTATAAGGATGATGCCAGGTTCTTGGCCTCAACAGCTAGAAGAAGGAGTTGCCATTAACTGAGGTGGGTAAAACGATAAGTGGTACTTCGTTTTGTGTGTGAAAATTGAGATGTCAGTTAGACAACTGTATTAGTCAGAGCTCCTGTAGGACATAGCTGGCACACCCAACATAATTAGAAGGAAGTGTTAACACAGGAATCATTTGCAAAGGTGTGGGTAGGATGTAGGGAATGCACAGAGATAGTAGTAGCAGAGATGTTACCACCCTTAGTTACTGGGGAGAGGTTCATACAGAGTGGTTTACCTCAAGTAGCTGAATCACCTTTGGTCAGATCTAGCCAGGGAAGGTGACTCCATGGGGAGACAGACAGGGGAATGAATACTCTCTGATCTTACATTTTTTTCTCCTGCATTCTCCTGCCAGGGCTTCCCATAATCTTAAACCGACTGGAAGCCAGAGGCCAGGGAAGCCTGTTGCTGTCATCTATACAGATCAGCCTTCTAGGGAAGACCAGGGAGATGTGTGGGGGCTCATCTGGCGTGGCAAAGGGGAGAGACCCAGCACAGCATCCACCAGGAACTATCCAGCAGGCTGTTGGATAAAGGCATCTGGGGTTCAGGATCTGGGTCTGGCCTGGAGATGTACACTTGGGTGATGCCAGCCTATGGACGATGTTTAAAGGCCTGGGATTGCACGTGATCACCAATGGAGTTCTTGGCTAGGGAAGTACTGAGCATGGAGCACTGCACTGTCTAGAGGCCAGGGAGATGAGGTGAGAACAGCAAAGACTGAGCATGAATGGCTGAAGGAAGAACCAGGAAATTGGTATCTTTAAGTGTTTCGAGGAAGCAAGCAGGTATAAGAGACAGCAAGTATAAACAATTCTTAATTTTAAGATTTCTGTTATAAATGGAAGGAGAATAAAGGGCTGGTTGGGGAAGTGGGTCAAGCTGTGTTTTTTAAAGATGGGAGAAGTAACTACATGTTTATTTGGGAAAGAGGGCAAAAATACTTTGGGGAGAGGGGGAACTGCTGGATTTATGTTCTTTGGTACACAGGTGATGGAAGGAAGCTATTGTACAGGTGGAGGCAGTGCCCATTGCTATGCGCTTGGACAGTTGTCAACTGTAACCGGTGGAAAGGTGAGACATGGGCATAGAGATGGGTAGGGGGGTAGGTGCGATGGGGGCTTGAGCAAGTTCTCTTCTAATTGCTTCCGTTTTCTTAGTGAACTAGGAGAGCTGCCGGTGTAAAGGGAAGGAGAGTAGAACTTAGTCATGATTACTGTTTAGCTAAGAAAATGCAGTGAAGTGAGAAAAGACAGTGATTAGAATGACAGTTTAAGTTGGATGAGGAGAAGTGTGAGAGGAGAGGAGCAGGGAAGAGCTGGTGGGATCAGTGTACTTGGGATTCTTCTGTGCAGAAGGACGGACCATTGACCTCTTGAAGGGGTGTGAGTGGGAAAGTAGAAAGTGGTGGCTGTAGACTAGAATGTGTGACCCTGTGATTTGGCGAGGGCGGAGGGCTTAGGTGACGGTAACCATGTACTCTGATGTGCAAACCTGAGTGACTGGTGCTGAGCTAGTGTGGAGACTGGTCATTGGAGGTTTTAATTTGCATTTTGTTAGTTAACTTTTGAGGTCAAGCATCTTTATTTGCCTTGCTTGCATGCTTCTCTTGAACTGCCTGCTCACCTTCTTTCACGTTGGCTTGTTTGTTTCTTACTGACCTTTGCAAATATCTTCTGAGATTACTTTTGTAATGGTATCTTGGTGCAGAGCTTTAAATGTTAATGTAATTGAATTTATCAATTTTCTCTCACTGTTCATGATGTTTTATGCCTTGTTTGAGAAGTCTGTTTTTTGTGCAAGATCACAGAGATATTCTCTTACACTTTCTCCCAAAAGTTCAAATTTTGCTTCATTTCTGAAGTTTGTTAAATTTTATCAGTTGCTACATTCTTTCACAACCACTGTATTTCTTTTAAACCACTTAACTGAGGTATGACTGACATGTAAAAAATAATGTATTTAATGTATAGAACTTGAACTTGATTTTTGCATAAACCTGTGATACCATTACCACCCCCAAGGCTGCAGATGTATCCATCATGTCCTAACGTTTCCTCCCTATTATTATTTTTATTCAGAAATAATTGACATGTATCATTATATTTCGGGTATACAACATAATGATTTAATATCTGTGTATATTACAAGGTGATCTACAAAATAAGTCTAGTTAACATCCATGACCAGGCATAGTAACCACATTTTTTTTTCTTGTGATGAGAACTTTTAAGATCTGTTCTTTTAACAACTTTCAAATAATGCAGTGCAGTACTAACAACTATGGTCACAATGCTGTACATACATCCTAATGACTTGTTTATTTTATAACTGGCAGTTTGTGCCTTTTGGCACCCTTTCACCCATTTCACTCACCCTGCATCCCCTCTGTGCCTCTGGTAATTACCGATCTGCTCTCTGTACCTATGAGCTTGATTTTCTACCCTCTTTATTATTACCTTTTTTTTTTGGAATTAAGACTATTTAAACTAAGGTCTACCTTCTTAGCAAAATTTAAGAATCCAGTACAGTATAGTTAGCTGTGTAGGCATTATGCCAAATAGCTGATTTCTAGAACTTACTTCTCTTGTATAACCAAAACATTCCAACCATTTTAGATTAGTGGAATAAAGTGGCATAATTACTCTATTCTGAATTTCAGTCTTCTTAAGAGTATATAACCTTTTTGATTCCATCTTCTATTTTCTTCTACTATATAATTGCTTTACTACATTAGGTAACTAAATTAACCAACATTAGAAATAAATTAGCAACATTGAAAATTTGATTTTTAATCAAATATTTTAATATTGGACATTAAGTTCAGCTTATGATATTATATGATAGTTTTTCCTTTGTCATTATGGTTTAATATAAGAAACACAGACCTCTAAGTCTCTGGGTTTGAATCCTATTCTATCATGTTTCTGTCTAACCTTAGGCAATACTATTTCTCTCAGTAGGAAATACAAGAATAGTAGGAATAATATTATATGTAAAATATATAAAATAATAGAAAAGATGTAAATAAAATAAAACAAGATGTAACAGTGCTTGATTTGATGATGTCAGCATCTTATCCCAAAATTACAGCTGATTTCAGGTCTGCTTAATATGTAACCATGGTACCTAGATTTAATATTTAATTTATCTGAAATCTTTTGTTGATAGAAGCTTAATTAACTGTTTCAGTAAAGTCAAAGACTAATCTCTTTTCTTGCTTGAATGTTAGACATAATAGCAATGTTTGCCAACAAAATTTGTGTATCTTCGTTTTTCTGAGAAATTAGAAGTTCTTCTTAGGTATAATATAACTGATTTTGAGTATATTTATTGAATAACCAGTGGTATGGGTCTGAGTCTTTGAGCATTTAAAAGTTGGTGGTCTTAGGTTAAATCATAAAATGAAACATTTCCCTCTTTTTCCCACTCACCCACCTGTGGCTGTTCATTTGTTTTTCTCTCCCCTCTCTGTGTCTGTCATGTATCCTGAAGCATGGCTGGTGTTATCACTGCAGTGGATGACAGACCTGGTTTTCAGACAAGGACTCCAGGCTTCGGACTGTTCTTTATATGTGATTTTTAAATGTCATAGTCAGCTGTGGTATGCATATAGCTTTGGTCCAATTTGCAAATGCCATTCTGAAGACAGACCTTTTGTTAAGAGTACATCTAGCTTAACGTGTCATTACCCTTGTAGAAGGATTTCCATTGTAACAGTGAATTTTTGAAGACTGGTAATTAGCTGAAAGAGTGAATTTCTATAGCACACACAGTTGGTGTATATATGCTGGCATAGTGACTCTGGAAGAGTTTGTCATTTTCCAATAAAATTGAAGATCTGGCACTCCCTCTTCCGCCCCCAGAAGATACTCCGGAGAATTTTAGCATGTGTGCACCAGGAGACATGTGTATGAATGGTCATCACAATATTGTTCAGAAAAGCCAAAAATGGGAGCAATTCAAATGTCTGTTAACAGTGGAATGAACACATAAATAAAATGGATGAATCTCTCAAAAATACCATGAGGTTAATGAAATACTGCATACCCACAAAATATCTTGGTGTGACTCTGCTTGTATTAAGTTCAAACACAAGAAAAAGCTAAATGTGTTGTTCAGGGATGCATATTTAAGTAGTAGAATGAAAATGAAAGAAATGATTATCACAGAAGTCAGGGGTCAGGCACATTGTAGGCTTTGGGGAAGGGGACTTCTGTGAGGTTGGATGTTCTGTTTCTTGACCTATGTGACGGTTTCTTACATTTGTTTAATAATTCTTTAGGTTGTATATGTGCTACCTGTTTTTTAAGTATTTCTCAGTACAAAGGAAAAAAGTCTAAGTAAGGATTTCTGACGGTGAGATCTCAGTGGCCATGGTGGATGGCGGGGGATGTTTTCGGAGGGGCCCCTTTTCAGCGCCCTTCAGCTCGTGCCTTCCGAGCGGGTGCCACCCGCCTCGGTGGTTTCCGGCCATGGGCAGTGGTGCCCCCTTTTTCCCTGTGAGGATGCAGGAAGGGCTGGTTTGTTTGGTCAGACTTTTTCTGGTAGGATTGCAAGTCTTCAGATGTCTCTTAGGACTCCTTTTGTAAACTTCTGAAACAGATAATCATGTCTTCATCTCTTATCTTCCAACAATATTCTTGCATTTCTAAGTTATGTTTCACAAGCTTTGAGAATGATACCATACCCTCACTTATATTCAGGCATAAAACATTACATCGTGAAGCAATTTTCTACCCCCCCATTTCTTTAGACAAGTAGGGAGTCATTCAATTCCTGCCATATGCTTTATCTGTTCCTTGCAAGATGTTACAGATAACTTGAGTTAGAAAAATGCTTACAGTGTGAGCAGAACCCACTGGAACAATATTGAAGATAAACGTGAAAAAAAACTTTTTATATGTAAGTGTATAAGCTCAGTTTCAGTGGAACAAAAATGAAATGGTTAGGCTACAGTGTGTTAGCGTAGTTGTTGATGCATATTTTTATTTAAAACTGGTATATATTTTCCTCAGTATAATTTGAAAAGTTAATTTGGGGGCAGGAGATTTTAATTATAATCATATTTGATTTCTTCCCCCCTTTTTGGGTCCTTTTGTTGGCAACTAGACTGAAAGGGAAAAGAAAGCATATCACTCTGACAGCCTGTACTTTTTAATCAACTTTGAACTTCTTCCAGCAGGACAGCGTGTTTGACCTCATTGATTCAGTTCATTTTTTTCTCTTTTTGTATGGTATATATTATCTTTTACTAATATATTCTTATATTACAAAGGCAATTTAGTGGAACAGCCTTCCCTTTGATATGTGAGACATTTAAAATAACACAAACAGAACTGTACATTTAAAAAAAAATCTCCATTTGGATAACAAAAGCATAGAAGACAGGTTAAACCACACAAAAATTATTTCTTTCTGTAATTGAATGGGCTTAATTTGATTATCTTTTTTCAAACCTCCAAAGATAAAAGTAGCCAAATACCTAGACATTTTTTGCTAAACTACCAGGCTCCTGGTAGTTTAAACACCATTTTGTGTTTTCTGTTATTTTGATGTCTTTCTGTTATTCTGTTATTTCTCTGTTTTTCCCGGTCCAGCCACATCATTTTCTTCATGCTCATCATCACTATGGTTTCATTTTCTTGCCCTGAAAGTGTGCTTCTCCTTTAAGAGCCCCAGCCTGGGAGCTTTAATTCCTTTCCCTTTTCCTTTAAATCTGTGACATTTTGGTTTCCACTTATTTAGGGATTCTTGCTGATCCTCCATGGTTTTTCAGTGCCGTTTTTCCTACCTCTTGTGGTGCTTGCCACCTCTCTTCTTTGTTCCCTAACTGTATGTTACTGTTACTGGCTTCTTTGGCTTTATCTAGTACTTCTTTAGCTTTTTCTCCAAATAGAATTATTCCTCCTTTTGCTCCTCTCATAAAGTCTGTCCATTTTATTTCCTCTCAATCTGAGAAAAGGAAGTGTGGGTCTTCTCTTCAGATCCAATAATCTAAGTCATCCAGACATTTCAGCAAATATCCAGTTTGATTTCAGCATCTAAATTAGCACATCTGTTATTCTTCTTGGTCTTGTTTCACTCTAGTTTAGTTTACACTTTATTTTGTACTCTTCATTCTCTTTTTGCAAAGTAATCTTCCTGAAAGTATTAACAGGCCCTTGTCTTCGTGCTTTTGGCCAGGTGTCTTCATAAACTTTTTAGCAAATTCGTACTATCAGACACTGTAAATGTTGACCCCTGGATGCTTTGTGTAATGGTTTCCTCTTTTGAATGTTTTATGTTTGGCCTTTATTTTCTGATCTTTTATGTCACCAAGGGTTGCATCAGTTGGGAAACTTTTCATATAAATGGATCTGGTTTTACATCAGTTTTATACTCATAGTCATCAGAGAGACATTGTATGCTCATCAGAGACAGGTTTGTGTGGAGAGCTTTTGATTTCAGTTTATCTTCGTGAGTTTTGTCTTTGATTTGCTTAATGCTTCTGCTATATTTAAGTTGGTTATTAGGCAGTTCGACCTGTTGAATTTTTTAATTATCTCCAGAGGTACCCAGCTTTCATCCTGTTTGATCTTTTCCTTTAAACTTTGTCTCATGGCAAATTAAAGTCACTAAAATAATACTTGATTTGATGGCAGCTTTTTGGTCCTAGAGTAGCCATTTCTTCACAATCACCATTTTCAGCTGCCTTTCTGGTCCCAGTTCCATGAGCTGAGTGAGCCCTGGGATCACTAGCAGTGAACACAATATCTCAAGTTTCATTTTAAGAACTGAATGTTTAGATTATTAGGTAATTTAGATTATTCTTATTAGAAATATCTTAATGAGAGCATGTCAGCGAATCTTTGTGGATTTGACTTGTGTTCCAGGTACTGTTCTGGTTGGTAAATGTCTAACTGGTTGCATCATCAAATCTGCATGTTACATTCTAATAGCATCTAACATAATCCTTTCAACTGCTACTGTCTTCTTTATGTCTATTCTTACAGACTCCCGCTTGCTTTAAAACATTACCGTCCTTTTAAGGGGGTTTTTGGGAAGCAGAGCAGAGAAATGTCATATTTAAGTAGAAGTTGGTAAATTCTCTTAACTTGCTTTAGAAAGAGAATAAGTTATTTTGGCAAAACCTTTAATGAAGTTCATTGTAGAACCTTTTTTATATAAAAAGTATGAAACAAATTCAAAGGCTATGAGAAGGGCAACTTTAATACTGTGATAATAAAGTCATCTAACTTAATAAGTGTAACTGAAGTGTGGTATATGATTTACATAGTAGAATGGAGGGAGATTGATGGATGTCTGAGTCTCAATTCTGGTCATCACTTACTAGACTTGCCCTGGACAGAGTGAAAGTCTTGGAACCTCCTTTTTTTTTTTTTTTAAAGCTGTGAATTAGAAATAATACCTGCCTTGCTTTAATCCAGGGTGGTTATGAAAATCATGTAGAATTATTTGAAAAATTATAAAATGGTATACAAAGTCAAGAGTTATTTTATAGGCAATGAAAAGCAAACTAATGGGTACCATGTGTTATGTAAGTGTGATGGGGAGAAGAGCAGGTTTTCATATTTGAAATCAGGCAGTTAACCTTGGGCTGTCATTAAAATATTCAAGCATTATACTGGTGTATATAGATAGATATATAATTAGAATGTAAAACACAATGATCATTAGTTTCTTTTCCCTTTTATTTAACTGCTTTTGTACAATTTGTTGATCTGTTTCAATCTCTACAACTATAGAGGTGACACAGGGAACTTGAAAGATAATTAAGAGTAGGAAAAAAGAGGACTTGTGATGAAAAGTTTGTGATGCTAAGGAAAAGAAGTCTGAGAAGGAATTTAGTAATTACGTCATATGTGTTCTGAGCCCTCAGAACAACGGGGAAGAAAAGCAATGTGGGAGATTTAGACTAGGTATTTGTGTGCATTTTTACATGAAATGTTAACTGGGCATCGAAGGGAGAGTTGGAGAATCATCTTAATTGGAATCTTTCAAAATAGATTTGGTCTCTTTTAACTGTAATGGGTTCAACAATAGTCCTTCCTGCTGGATAGGGATAGGCAAGATGATTTATCAGGGAAGTTTTTACAATCCTGTAATTCTGTTCCCTGCCTTCTTTTAAACTTTTTTTCACTTTTTATTAAGGTATCATTGATATACAGTCACATGAGCAACATTGTGGTTACTAGATTTCCCCCATTATCAAGTCCCCACCACATGCCCCATTACAGTCACTGTCAATCAGCATAGTAAGAAGCTATAGAGTCACTACTTGTCTCCTCTGTGCTATACTGCCTTCCTCGTGCTCCCCCTACATTACGTGTGCTAATCATAATGCCCATTAATCCCTTTATCCCTCCCTTCCCACCCATCCTCCCCAGTCCCTTTCCCTTTGGTAACTGTTCTTCCATTCTTGGGTTCTGCGAGTCTGCTGCTGTTTTGTTCCTTCAGTTTTTGCTTTGTTGTTATGCTCCACAGATGAGTGAATTCATTTGGTACTTGTCTTTCTCCGCCTGGCTTATTTCACTGAGCATAATGCCCTCTAGCTCCATCCATGTTGTTGCAAATGGTAGGATTTGCTTTCTTCTTATGGCTGAATAATATTCCATTGTATATATGTACCACATCTTCTTTATCCATTCATCTACTGATGGACACTTAGGTTGCTTCCATTTCTTGGCTATTGTAAATAGTGCTGCGATAAACGTAGGGGTGCATATGTCTTTTTGAATCTGGTATCCTGTATTCTTAGGGTAAATTCCTAGGAGTGAAATTCCTGGGTCAAATCCTTCTTTTAATTTTGCAGTAGCTCTATAGCTTTGTACCCAACTGCATTAAGCTTATCCAGTGTTCTCTGAAGGGTTAGGCTTATAATATGTGTGTGTAAATGGAGCCCTGTGGCCGTTAGTGACCCTGTGACAGCAAATGACCTTAAACTAACAAGCTGGTGGAAATAAGTGCTATTTCCTGAATACCTACCATGCACAGTCTCTGTGTAAGGGGTTACATAGCCTCTTTTCTGTATTGTTGGTTTGTGACTGTAATGGTGGTAGATTTCATTATCTCTGTATGTGTTGAAACTAAGCCTTTACAAACAATGTTAAACAACTTGTACAAAATTCATGTATCTGATATGTAGTACAATAAGGATTCCAGTGTAGTATACCTGGCCTTAAACTTGGTATTTTTCTCACTTGAAACTATCCATTAAAAAAATATAAATTTATAATTATCTAAGATATACATTCTCTTGTCTATTTCTGCAAAAGAAAGCTTTATTGTTTACACTTGTTCTGTTGCTTGGTTAACCTGCTTTTGGGCTGGAGGCAGAGCCTCAGGAAGGAATCTAGAGGCCAGGGAGCTGCAGCTGGACTCAGAGGGTGCTTCTCTGGGGACCTTTTAGTTCAGCTTAAGGTGAGCCTTTCAGGGAGGCCCCACCCAGTCCTGCCTGGGGCCTGCCTCTGGAGGCTGTTCAGGTGGTTGTCCTTGATGAGTTCCACCTCATCCTCCAGGAAGTCTCAGAGCTGGGAGTCTCTGTGGGCGGGACCTGGTTCAGGGTCTCCTCCAGGGCCAGGGCAGCTTCTCAGCACCCAGAGTGTGACCCACTGATCTTTAACTTGATTGTTTGGTATCTTCCAGTCATTCTTAATGCTCTTGCATTTCTCCAACTTGCTGAACAAGTGGTTCCTGCCTTCCCAGGCCAACTTTTGCAGTTGTGATAAAAGCCCAAAGAGAGATAGGTTCAGTGAAGCCCACAGATGCAGGTTAACCAGGTGGGTGATGGCAGCCTTGACCTTGGCAGAACAATTCTGGTGGATCTGGGAGCCCAGGGTTGATTGGCGACTAGCACTAACCACAAAAAAATGGTATTAATGGTCTAAAAAGCAAGAGATGGGCAAGGAGATGGTCCTGGAAGCTGCAGCTAGAGAAGAGGTTGGAGGGTGATCCCTGGCTGGATCGGAGGACAAGTCCTTGGGTCTGTTCCATCCAACACTCTTGAGGACAGATCCGAGGATTGCCTGGTGGATTGTCCCTTCTTTTGGTCAAAAAAAAAAAAAAAAAAGAGATAATATCACAAAATAATTTATGTTTTGGGTGGAAAAAAATCCTTACCTGTACCTTTTCCAATTGAAAGGTGATGTACTCAAAAGATTAAATCACATATAGAATACTGCATTGTATATTCTTAGTGAATTATCATGCCTAAGGGGGATGAAAGGAATATGAGCACGTAATTTGTTATGAGAGTACTATATTGGTCCCAACATTATCAGCTACCTAAGGATGGAATGGATGCTAGTGAAATATCAATGCGTACTGCTTATTTAGTGACTGAGTATGTGATATATGTTCCCAAAATAGCGAGGATGTTATTATACTGCTTTTCATAATCTCTGGTGAGAATTCCTCTTAGAAATTAAATCTGTATATTATAAGTTCACTTGGCACTTGTGAAAGGAAGCTGATGGCCTCTTGGTCATCGTCTAATTAGTATTCCTTAAATATTGCATCCTGTGTATCATCATACATGAAGGGAATTATTTCATGCATAGTAATGATACTGCCAGTCTTTTAAAATCATGAAGTTTTTGAAAGTTGCTAGCTTCATAGATAATTCAGGTAGTTTTAATATTTACTTTTAGAGTTTTGTGGTCATAGAATTTTCTGCCTTGTGTTTATAGTTTAATTTTTGTAAACATTTTTAGGGAAATTTGAGGTTATTACAAATAACTTTGAATAACCCAAATTAACTTAATAGAATTCTAAGTTTGCTATTATGAATTTCTACTTGCATGGTGGGAATACTAAACGTGTCACACAGGTCAGAGAGAGATGAGCAGGCACTTGGGTTTTCTGGCATTCTGCTGTTTGAAAATTATAGAAACTTTGAGTTTTAGAGATAGAATGATCCTTGGAGATAATTCTTTCATTGAACATTTCTTGAGGTTCTGTTATTGAACGTTTCCTAGAAAATTAAGAGAATGAAATTTAGAGACCAACTGACTGTGTCCATGGTCACCATATTGAGTGGAAGTCTTTGGCTTCAAACTCAGATTTCTAGCTTGTAGTCATTGATTTAGCAAACACTTAAACAGCATCTACAGTGTGTCATGTAGCGTGCCAGGTGCTGAGGGCACAGAAGTGCGCAAAACATTCTCCCTTCCATTTAGAACATTGTTGGGAGATGCAGTCTGCCATCCTGGATCCTGACCATTCCTGAGTGTTCTTGCTGGAGATGCCAAGAATGGAGGACCTTGACCATTCTGTACCTAGGGCAGCAAGCAGCCATGAGGGCTGGGGTGATGTCTCCTCCAGGCAAAGATCAGGCTTACTTTCAGTTACTGCAAGAGCAGTGGGTCTCCTGAGCTTAGTGTTCCTGCCTTGTAGAAATGACCCACAACATATGCAGGCTTCCATGATGGGCTCTTTGAATTACCCCTCTGAGGTGGAGGGAGCGTGAAGAACCAACTCAAATGAACATGAAACAGGCTACTGCTTTTGCCATGAATCATCAAGGCCTTGGTCTCTGATCTAGGAGTCTCATGTCTTATACTAACATCCATGAAATGGTAATAGGCTAATTATTTTGTTGTGCAAAATAACGTATTAACAATATAAAATTTGCATAGTTTGGCAAATATCACTTGTGAGAAGGTATAGATGAGGAAAACAAAATTACATTTAAATGTAGAAGGTACAGAGTGCTGTGGGACCACCAAGGGGGGCACCCTATTCAGCTTATTATTACTCTATTACTAACATTATTATTATTCTACAGTATTGCCAAGTCAGGGAGGATTTTCTGAGTGCATTGCTTTTAAGCTGATCATACTATATCGTATATCTGTTGATGGTAGATCTTTTTTGTCCTTAGTGTATGGCACAGTATAGAGCACATGGTTCGTAGCTATAATGCTTGCAGAATGGATAAATAAGCTGTTATTTGTGGCTATTGGATATGATTTACTGCATCAAATGCCCACACACTTGCTGTTGAAATTTGTCTCCTTTTTATGACATGAAGTCCTGGGAAGATAGTCTTCAGTGAAAAGCAACTCATCTTGTAACCTGGCATGAATCTATTCCAATAAGTGAGGGAAGTGGTTGAGTTGCAGAATATCTTGAGTGTGGATGCATTTAATACTGAGTGACATTAAGGACCAATTCTTTGTTTTTTGAACCTTTCATTTTCTAATAATTTTTTAGATTTTTCAGAAGAGTTGCGAAGATAATACAGAGAGTTCCCACATATCCTTCAACTAGTTTCCCCTAATGCTAATATATAACCATAGTCCATTTATCAAAACTAAGAAATTAACATTGGTTTACTATAGACTTCATTGACTTTTCCTCCGTGTCCTTTTTTTCTGTTTCAGCTCAGTACAACACATTGCACTTGTCTCCTCCGCCACCTCTAATTTGTGACAGTTTCTCAGTCTTATCTGGACTTGACACTTTTGAACTGTAGTGGTCAGGTATTTTACAGAAAGTCCCTCAACATGGGTTTTTCTGACATCTTCTCATGATGGGATGAGGATTTGGATTTTGGGGGGAAAATAGCACAGAGATGATATGTCTTTCTTGTTGGATCACATCGGTGGACACATGACGTCAACCTGAGTTGTTATTGATAATGTTCACTTCAATTCCTTGATTAAGATGGTATCTGTCTGGTTTCTCACTGTAATTTACTTCACATTCTCTGTTCACTACAAGTGAGTGAGTCCTACTCCCCATCAAGGGGATGGGAATTAAGCTTCACCTGCTAGAGGGAGGAATGTCAAGGACTTTATGGGCATATGGTAAAGCAGTGATGGTAAATAATAAATATCTTGGGGGAAAAATACTTTGAGGCTGTGCAAATACCCTGTGTTTTTTTTTTCTTTTCTTTTAAACGTTCAGGGGAACCGGTTTTCAAGGAGACCAAGAATTGCTCAGACAAGAGGTCAGGCTGTAATGACCGTATACTTGACCTGCTTTGTTCACACTTTATTGCTGAACTGTCTATATTTTAAATGGTGCTATTCTTGTGTCATTGACCCTTCTGTCAGTTTCTTTGAAGAGCTGAAGCATTTGTATTAACTGAATGGGGTTAATGAGGGTACATTTGTGAAACAAGGCAAAACATCAATAATTGATTTTAATGTCTTCCTCATTAATCAGTTACAAAATGCCTATTTTATCTCTTTGTGTTTGTTGGCTAGCAAGTAAGAAGCCATATATATATATATATATACACACATGTAGATGTATATGTGTATGTGTGTGTATGTATATATGAATGATTAGCTACATTCCAAATGCTTCTGTACATATGTCAAAACCCCATTGATCAGAAAGGTCATGTTTAATGTTGTGCCTTTTATGCGAGAGACACTCATGGAGTCCCATGCAACAGGAGATCAGTCTTCTGCAGGTTACCCAGTAGGAGCCCACAGATGAGAAGGAGGCATGTTTCAGTGAGCCACCGGCCATCACAGCACATACCAGTGATTTGGTTGAGCTCCCTTGGAATCTGGAGTAATTCTAGGGTAGCCATCGCTGCTGCAGGGGCGTTGTCCAAGCAGGGGCTGGTACAGAGAGATTTTTTAAAAATTGAAGTATAGTTGATGTATTTAGTGTATAACCTAGTGATTTGACAATTATCTACATTATTAAATGCTCACCCCAACTAGTGTAGTTGCTATCTGTCAGCACAGATATTACAGTATTGACTGTATTCTCTATGCTGCACTTTCAACCTTGTGACTAGTTTATAGAGATAATGTGTTTTTGAGATTCATAAATGGGAAAAGCATCATGACATTTTGATGTATGATATAACCATTTATTCCTTGTTGTTTAGATATTTGATTTTAGTAATAGAAAGTACTTTGGTACTAACTTGAGCCAAAAATACGTTTTCTTTACCAGATATTAACCTTGCTCTAACTAGTTTATGCCTTTGTGACCATAATTTTAGTTACCTTTTTTTAAAAAACATAAGCAATCACTTGAGAGTTGGTTTCCTTCCCAAGGGGCTCTTATAATAGTAATATTGATTATTTTACTTCTGTCCGGCATGTCACTACGCCAGAGAAGACTGGCAGAGGCAGGTAGGGGAGAGTGTGGAAAAAGAAACTAGCCTCTGATTCTGTTGCCTAGGGTACTGGTTTCAAAATTCAGCTGGGCGCCTGAGACAGGAAAGGTACAATAAAAATTTTTAAATGTCTTTGTCTCTGTCTTAGAATTTACAGTTACTTAAAATATTTTTAATGAAGATAGTCATATAATTATGATACAAAAGCTTCTGTTACTTAAAAATCTTAATAAAGATACATAAATTATAACTAGCTCCTGATACACTTATGTCAAAGGATAAGGTTGTATTATTCTCCCCAGACCTACATAAGGAGCCATAAAAATTTTTGATGCAAAAATGATAAAAATTTGAGAGTTATGAAACTGAGTGGTAAGTACACGTAGGTGTTGGTAATCCATATGAAATTATTCACTAAAGTATTTACAAATATATAGAACTTCAAATACATTTCAAAATACTTTAAAGCATTTAAGGGGGAAAAGGTCTATTATTTACTTGGGAGATTGATTTCAAAACAGGAATCATTTGAGATTTCAAAATAATAGTTATAAGAATTCCTTAGTAAACAGGAAATAGTACTGGAGATGATCGATGAATTGAAATGAATAAATTATTACATAACTAAAATTAATTATTTAATTTTAAAATAAATTAAAAAGTGTTTTTTGGGGATGGAAAAATATTTCCTCTTGGGGAAAAGGTTACCTTTATCCAATATATCCTGCTAGGTATAATATTTAGTTGTATATGATTTCTACTTTTGCTCTATTTCACTCTCAAAGTCCAATAAATTACAGAGCCCACAAACCTGGAATCAACTAAAGGCTACTAAAATGTTTGGCACAATGTTATAGGTGAAAGATATGTGATAAAGAGGGCTTCATAAAGGGGGCTTCTTGGTATTTCTAACAATTAAATTTTCTTGATTTGTCACATTGAATTCTGACTCTTCTTATGGCATCCTTGTTGTTTCCTTTCCATGTCTTAGTTCTTGATTGCAAGTGATGTAGTTTTCTGAGATTTGTTAATTTTAGTTACTTCTGGGATATTCTAACCTAACTTATTGATGGCTAGTCCTTGTTTATCAATGTGTAGTTTATTTGAGCCTTTGGTCTTGGTGGCTTGATTATTGTTGAGACAACAGAATAATTGAGTAGCATTCTGCGTGTTTAAGCAGCACTGTTTTGCAGCCTGTGCCCACTTGGGTCAGGAAAAGCTATTACTTGATATCACTCATACCAAGAATTTTAGAGTATTTGGCAATGTCTGTACAGAATCAAATACATGTGTTAAAAAGGAGAAGAATACCTTTATGGATCCTGTAGATGGCAGAACAATTACAACAAATATACCTTAGGAGCTGTTTGAAGAAGTGTGGGGAGGAGAGCACAGGAGAGATGGGGTGAGAAGGGGTCCTAACTAGCAGGGCTCCAGGCTTCCTATCTTAGCACAACCAGGCCAGATCTGCTTTTATATGCTTTATATCTTGACGTTTTAGCTAAGATCTTGTTTGAAAGAATATAACTCTGCTGGAAAATGATGGATGTCAAAGCTCGAAAAATCTTGTTGAGTCATGCACACCAACATCAAATCGTAGACTTAATGCATTCATCCACCTACCCTGAGCATGTCTAGGGAATGTAGCTGACTCCACCCCAGTACATGTGCTGATTAATTCTGGAGTGATGCTGGTCTACTTCCACACTCTTCTCACCTTAATTTCTTTCGCAGAGGATGGGGTAAGGCATAACCCTTAACCTTTGTCCCTACTTTGAAACAGATCATCGTTGCTGGCATAGATGTGATGATACCGTACTCTCACACTCAGAAAGGAGATTTGGCTTAGGTACTTGCATAGATTACTTCCTCACAGAAATAGCATAGAATAAATGTAAGATTTTGCAGTATGTTATTTTCTCCACACCCATGTTTGAGTAGAAAGCTGGTTATAGTATCTTTAATTTTTTTTTTTTTTGCAAAATGCTTATCCAAATTCTCCTGTACCCACTTCTTAATAGTAAGGCCAATTTAGATCCTTTTGACAATTGATGAAGTTCTAGGTCACAGATGATATGGCAAATGTGATTCCCATGGGTCAACTACAGCAGAAGTATAAAGGATAACTTTGCTATTCTGTATTTTCACATTTCATAATATCATATAGTGTACTTAACAGATCAGATATCTTTGTAGCTGTGATTTTAGTATGACTGTTCCTGAAAGTTCCCCACATTGAGACTTTTCTGTATTTGTCCTATTTGCTCATTACCTGTGAAGCTGAAGTATATTTTAGGATGACTATTCTTCCACCTGTTTGATGAGATTGTACTTGAGAATAGACATGTATGCATTTTTCATTCATTTAGCACAGCTATTGATTAGTCCTGTGCTTACCTTGGGAATAGACAAATGAATGAGATAAGGTCCTCCTCCTTGAGGCCTTCACCCATGATAAGTACATAAATTGATTTTCAGTGTGGTCTAACAAGGTGTTATAAACGAGGTGTTTTCAAAGTGCTAAGGGAACTCCTAGATGCAGAAGAATTCTTTTGTGAGTATTACCACAAGTTACCCAGAAATTATTGCATGTGGAGGATTGGGTCCTTGCAACACATGAAGGAAGATATGCAGTTGATGAAGGATTAATTTTTAGAGTAAGCACCATTTAAATACTAGGTTTACGTTTTGCACCAACCAGCATATTAGATTATGGCACCAAGAAAATTCCATAAACAGTTACAAATTTTATTGTGATAACTGAACTGGAAACTGTCTTGGCCTTTTGTTACTCAAAGAGCATATACTCAATGCTATATTCATATAACCAGTACATAGGAAGGTTCACCTATTATGATGATGACAGTGTGATGTCAAACTATGGTTCTACAAAAGTGGTTATATTTACTGATCTGGATTCTTGAGTTATTTCACTACTACCTCCAGTCCTATGTGAAAAATGGAGGATGACAGGATCTTCAGACAATAATAAAATGGTAGTAATTGGCCAATACATAGGACTGGATAAATACTTTATAAGAATTCTCTAACACAAGTAAACTGTACTGTAGATAACAAACTTCAGCTTGGTTTGTAGTTAGTCATGGAGTTATTATTATTATTTTTTGCATATATTTTACTTTAGGTAGGCTCTGAGTTTAGGAGGCTTAGACAAATGACTGATAGTTTGCATAGGGGCTATTGCAACTGATCGAAGGATAAACTGCGCTTGTATTTGGTGTGGAAGGCTTGGTTGTTTTGCTTTGTCTTTGTGCCTAGAGCTGCATAAAAGATGAGAAAGCGGAGAGATGGTCTATGCATGTGTATGTGTTGGTAAGAGGAGCTCTCATTTTGTGTCCTTTGTTGAGCCCAATTTATTTTTGTTTTTGCAAATTTTTGTTGAAGGCTTTCATAGAACATAGTAGTTCTGCTTCTTAAAGAGATTACATTTATGAATTCATGTTTTTTTTAAAAGGATGTTCACCAGCCCCTTGCCCCCCCCATGTTACAATACTAGTTTATATGCCACATACTAATTAATCTGTATAATCTATATTTAGGAATTGTTATCATTTGGAGAAATTCTTTCCCATTTTGAGAGTATTGATAATTCTCTCAGTTTCCTGAGTAGCATTGGCATTTCTGTGTGAACCAAGATGAAATTTCACACCTACGCCTTGCTTCTCTAGGCTCCTCTTCCATTACTGTCTGGTTGCTTACTGGTATTTTCCTCACTGCCATTTTATCCTCTGAATTTTGTTAACATGATAGTTACTCCCCCTATAAAACTATTAATGAAGTAAACTGTGAAATGGTGCTTTTATCTGTAACAGTTAATGCTGTAAAAGTGACAAATGGAATGAAAGCATCTTTCTCTAATTCAGTTCCTGTCATGCGACCCTGTAGTGCCTCTGAGATATGACTTGAAATGATAGTGCTCTCATTTCTTTTGCAGCTAGTTCACACTGAAAGGATATAATCATCTGTTTGATATCACAGCCACTTTCCCAGCTACAGACTGTGATGTCACAAACCAAAGATTATTCTCTCTCAGCAGGAAAAAGCTGGAGAAGAGATGAATTTCCATGATGAACCATCATCCTTATTCAAATTTGGTCACTTCATAAAGAAAATTAGCCATAATAAGGAGAAATATACTGGCTAGTTGAAATGCCCTGTTAAGCTTGAAAAATCTTACCATTTTACTGCAATGAAAGAGATTCTTTCAAAGATTCTAAGTAAAATTTTGAAAGTTATAATAGTTCAGATACAGTAAATACTTATTGAATTTAAAAAATATTATGTAGTGCCAGTCCCTTTAAGTTAAATATTAACACTTAAAACTGAATTTTAGGTATATTTCTAATTTTCTATGCATACTTATGTTAGTTGCTATTTCAGACAAAGATGACATGCCAATCTAAAAAAAGTCAAGTAGGTATACTTTCATTTTCTGATGGTTTAAACAAAAAGTTTATAGCTTTTGGGTAATTTGTAATAAGCAGAATTCAAGAACATAACAGTAAATATCATTATAAGGATATAGTAGCCAAAATACTTGCTTCATTTCTATGAAAGAATCCAATAATACACAATCATATTATTCTCTAATACTTTTATGTAATATGTGTGCATAAAATATATGCTAAATTACAGAAACAATTAGGCAGTCAGTGAATACTTCCCAAGAATGCTCAAAATCTCTTTAATTGTTAAATCTATACACACAGGAAAAACTCTATAAATAAACCAACTTTTCAAGTACTAGCATAAAATTCCTTATGTGTTTGTACCCACAAGATGCTAAAGTTGAAGCAGTTTTTAACCTTTTAACACATCACTGATAAATGATATACTGCAAATTGGCTAATGTTTTTTATTTTTTACTTTTATACTAAAATGAAGACGAAAATATAGATTATAGTCCAAATTGCTATAGAATGGGTTTTTTTGAAAACTGTTATTTAAACCTCAATCATTATTCAGAATGAATTGTTGCAGAGATAGCAATTGATTTAGATAGGAAAGAAAATGAAGATTCACTGGGCTGGTGCTGACAAAAGCTAAAGAGGAACAGGGCAGTGTCTGTTTGCCCATCTTTTGTTGGAAGGTAAGTCATAGAAGCAAAATCTCCAGACTGGCGTATATTACAAATAAATTAAATCCAGAAGTCATCAGGAGTATAATTTTATGCCTTCTTCAATTCTACTCATTGGCAGCAAATTGAACATAATATTATTAATCTCATCATTTGCCCAAGTTAATTAAAAAACCTAATTATGAATTGAAATGTTGATATTTTTCACTTAACAAAATATATGCATATTCTCAAAGCATGTTAATTACAAAATATAATAATAAGGAAAAATATGAAAAGAATCCTTAAGGGTCCAGGGAGGTCCCAATGTAGGTAAAAAAAAAACCTCTGAAAAACAAAACCAAAAAACACCCAATACTTTTAATATTGAGTTTAATAACAAGTATTTCAATTAGGTCTGGTATACAAAGGAAGCATTTTGAGATTTCTAAACATTTTCTCTGAAATAATTTGGTTCATTATACTATTACTGCTTATATTTAAGTTGCTGCTTTTCTTTGATACTGGAAAATGTTGGGTGAAATTTTATAATGAATTCAGATGCAAAAGATTTATGATGTTTTCTTTTGGCTGGTTTGAAAAGAGTGAAGGGATCATGTGATTCATTCTATTAATTAAAATCTGGAAAAAATTGAGTTAAGTGGCAGGATTTTAAATTTGACTTTTTTTTTAAGACAGGTATTGAATAATTATTTTTGATAACTTTCCTTATATTATCAAAAGATCTCTATAGTCAGGTCTATTTGCTTTTATTATTTCCCTTATCTTCTGTCTTCCAAGATAATAGAAATATATTATTTTGCAGGGCTCCTTTATGAAAATATTAAGCTTTGAACTTTCTAAGTCATATGAAAACTAACATGGTTGAATTTTGGCTAAAAATTCTATGTAGGGAATTAAAAATCTGACAATTTTTTTTTTCTATTAAAAATATGTGTGTACACCTATGTATATGAAAGTCTCCTTCGAAGCCTCATTATGGAGTGATTTCGAGGGAATTTCTAAAAGGCACTATACCCTTAAAATTCTGTGATGACTTGAGTAGTTCTGTACATCTCACTGTTTGGACTATTCATCTGAGTTAGCTTTTGAGGTGTTAGGATACTAGACATCATTTTGTTCTTTTATTAAGTCAGAAAATGTCCTCATTTAGTCTGTTATAAAAATACGCCCAGTACCTTTAGGATAAATTAACCCCATTCTACCAAAGTGCTGTATCTTAAGTACCAGAGATTGTTTTTTCTTTAGTGTGAATGAGAATGATATCACAGCTTTTTTCTTTGTTTTTGGTAATGATAAAAATCAGTCATTGAGCTTTGTTCTTTTACATTAATAGAAATATTAAAATGCATTAATTTTCCTTTGTTTTAACAAGTGCCTTGAGAAACAAATTTCATTTGAGTATGTTTGGTATGTAGCATCTGTGAATGGCTCTTGTGCCCCATTCAGGGCTCTCTTCACACATTTTTTTAAGCTGTTAAATGAAACAAAATTCATTTTTAAAAATGAAGACAAAGATGGGCTAAATCCAATGAAACATGAATGGGATTTTTGAAATGTTTTATTATCTAGTTATGAATGATCAGTTTATGCAGCATAAGTAAAAACAAGCTTTTACCTCCAAAGGCTTAAATCTGCATAAAGCTTAAGGGAGGATGGCATGAAATCAAATCTGTTGGCTCATTCACAACATCACAGGTTTAGTTTTAGCAGTCAAGATATGAAATAATGTAATAAAATCACATCTTACCTGACAGTTGTTGGTTTGAAGCTCAGTAATTTGAACTCTGGCTGGAAATAGTAAGCTTCAGTACCTGAAATGCCTTCTCTACTTCCCTTTCGTCTTTCACCACTGTGTTTTATTTCTTGCAGTGTCTGTCTATCTGTATTCCTGGTGATCCTGTAGCATTAGTCCAGACAGCAGGCAATAGATGGAGATTCCATTTGGATAGGATTATAGAGATAGAAGTGAATTTTGCCTTTCTTTATCTGACAACAGCAGTTGATCGACCACAGACGACTTGAATGTTCAGAACTTATTAAAAATTCATTGACTGTTTCAGCAGTGAGAAATCCTGGTTCTTTCTATAGCCATCTTATCTTCTAGAAAAGTTCTGCTGTCCATATTTCAGAATGACACATGCTCCCAAACCACGGTGCTTTGAAAAAATTATCCGGACTGCTGAAGCACGGATGGATGTTCTCTTACACTCTCTTGCTTCCCTCGCTTTTCCCTTTACCAACTTTTCAGTCCATTAGCTTCCTTTCTGTCGAGGATGAAGGGATTTCTTCTTCTGTCCTCCTTGTGCCTCTGAGACACATAGTCCTGGTACACTGTTTTGTGAATGGTGAGGGAAAAATCCGAAGGAGGTACGGCTTTATCATATCTCCGGACAGTGAGCATACTTGGCATGAATGAAGAGCTGATATGAGCTATTCAAACCAGACAGCAAACTGATGGGATGATGCTTTCATACATAATAAACCCATTAATTACTTCTCCTGATGGACAGCAGTATGCCCTAAAAGGAAAAAAGGAAGGAGCAGATGATCATATTCGGTTTGATAGGTGCTGTCTGTTTGAGCAGCTTGTCATTGTGAAGCGAATCCAGGAGAAACTGCAGCTCTGGAATGTGATCAGGTAGAAATGGGCAAGAGTTGTTTTGACAGACAGTTAAGTGACTTATTTTGGGAGGCAAAAGAGAGCTGAGCAAAGAGGTAGCTGGAATACGGTTCCAAATGCTTTTGGAAATGTTCATTTTTCCCTGTTAGTCCTTTTGGCTGGGAGAAAGTACTCTTATCTTTTACCTATGCATTATTTGCAGAATTTTTGCTGAGCTGTGTGCTCATGATACAGTTTTCTCTAAAGAAAGAAAATAATTTTTAAAAATCTTTGAGATAGAAAAGTATATCGTGAGTTTTAGATATTTGTCTCAGGGAAAAAGCTGCTTTTTGTGCAAGGCACCCTTGTTTTTACATGTCTTTTGGGCACATGCATTTTGTTGCTTTGGAATAAAGCATTATGAGTCATTACTGGGTACAGAATTTTAGCAGGGTCTTCATTTAAAAATGTTCTTAAATTGGATGGAATTGTGAATAGCTATATAAAAGAATAGACCCAAAAAATGTCAATTTCATTAATTTGTACTTCATTTTAAAAAGATTACAATTTTTGCCCCTTGCCTGTCCATAGAGCCATTTTGAGGGTGTTTCTAGACAACAGAATGCTTTTTAAATGTTTTAAAAATTATGAGTAATTTCAAAGTTATATAAAACTGTGAAAATACATGACTTTGCTTAAGTACATTACCCAAGTTCAATAATTGCCACATTAGCTTTGTTTAGCTTTGTTTTTCCTTAGCTGAGATATCATTCCACCCTGGCATACATTAGTATGTATATTTTAAAAGTATAGACACCTTCTGACATGACCATTGCATCATAATCACACCTAAAAGTAACAAATTGTAATGAACAATAATTGACAGTGGAGTTAATTGTTAATAATCCCTTGGGGACATGTAATACCCAGTCTACTTCAAATTTCTCATGCCTCTGAAACTGTTCCTTTGTATGGATTTTTTTGAATTAGAGTGTAGGCAAAGTCCATACATTATATTCAGTTAGGCATTAGAATTTTCAACACTGACTTAATGATCATATGTGAAAAAGAAGTAAAATGTAGTTTTATGGTAACCTTCCACACACACATTTGTAATATAAATATCTACCTGAAAGAACATATCTCTAGCATATTTTCTTGAGATTTTTTTCCACTTAACATTATGCATGTACTGAAAAGGAACATAATTGCATGTGGTGATGACTGGCTGTTGGTTAGGTTCATTGTTTCCTGTACATTTTTCTCAACTTGTTCTGGAGCATCTAGTTCAAGATTCTGCCCCAAGCTTGTTGAGGCTATGGTTTGGGCTGGCCAAATTCAATCAGATACATTCCAGGATCTGTTCTATTTTATTGCAGAAAAAGACCATCTTGCTTGTTTATGTTATCAAACACAACAGAGCATTGCTACAATAAATGCTCCAAGGTTTATACCATTGATTATTAAGCTATGTTTCAACATTTGAAGTGACTTAGAATTCTGTGAAGATCTAAAAAGAGAGAAGTAAAAATCAAATGTGGCCATTGTGTTCATGAGGGCCAATGACTGTAATATGATTATCTGTAATTATATGATACACAATTATGTAAATCATTATATAATTTTCCCATTAATACCAGGGTTTTTTTCCTATGAATTTTCATTTTCCTATAAGACTTGAATGCCCAGCTTCTTTTGGGAAGAGCAGAACATTCAGCTGCCTACTTAACTTTTCCAGGAATGCAGTAACATGAGGTCTTGAAATAACTTACGTGCTGCACTCTCCCCTATGGAAATTTATTCTCATTCAGAGTCTGTTTCTCTCTCTTGCCTTCCTTCTCTCTCTCTTCTACGTTGGTTAGATGAATGAGAATGGGGAAGGTGAAATATGGGGAGCCACTGAAAGGGAGTGGATGGGAATTATACCTAGGCTCAAAGCCACCACTGAGGACCCCACTTCTGTGGAGGTAGAGAGTACTGCTCTTCCAGGTGTTCACAGACAGACCGTGCAGCCCGCTCTGTCTCCCGCCCTAGGTCATGCTATGGCATGATTGTTTGGTGGCTTTGTGTAGCCATTTTTTGTGTCCTCAAACAATGTCTTGTCACTCAAACCTTGCTGAGCAAGGTGTGTAATTGTTTAATTGCCCACCTATGTGCTTTATTGAAAGCTTGGTAAATAGTTACAGACTATGACCATTATAGACAGATAAACTGAATGGAAAAAGTCTTGTTTCCTTTCTAAGCTGTCTCTGTAATTGTTCTCCTCAATCATTTATAATGCAGTGTCAGTTTAGGTGGGCACTTTGCAAATGTGTGGGTCCTATTAGAGGACACTGGATTGTGGGTGACAGAGTGGTTATAGAGGGAACTAGAATAGTAGATTATGAGTGTATTTTGGGTGTAAGTCCTCACTCTATTTAAAATCATTATCTCCCCAATACAGTGTATAGTGTACTAGCTATACAGTGAATTAACTGGAAAATATTTACTCAAGCAGGGGCCCGTAGAGTTTCAAACCAAAAATAGGTGCATCTCAGCTGCTGTGGGAATCACTATTCTCCAAGATTTTGTTCCTGGTATCGCTGATGTTCATCCTGTTTTCAGAAAGCTGCATTTATTTTTACTTTCCATAGTATAGACTTTTTGCTTTAAAGCAAGGGATTGTCTCTGTAGTTAATATTGTTCAGAGATCTAACTGGTTGAGAAACTAGTTTGGTGGATGGCTTGTTCTGCTCACCCCTAACTCCCATATGTGGAAAAGGAGGGAAAGCCTCAGGGAAATGGATTTTGTTCTCTTTGTGTATAAAAATGCACAATTTTATCTTGTTCAGGTGTCTCAGCTCCTATCTCTCACTTTGCAGCTCCCTTTATTTCCATATTTAATTTAAACTCCCATTTTACTATAAAATTGACCAAAAGAACCTCAAGTTTCATAGGCTTAATAGATTTTTAAAGAGCTTTATGTATAATAAAATAAATGATTTTTTCCCCCACAAAGTTCTTTCTTGCAAGAACATTTGGTCCAAACCCAAAGTATACTCACAGCTGTTTTTGAGTCTTTGCAAAATTATGAAGAAAAAATAAAATAATAGTTCTCCCTTAATGTTCTCCAGTTCTTAGATGAGTAGGATTTGTGTTAAGGATTTCTTCTGTGGCACCTACCTATTTTTAGGGCAGTTTAAATATTCATAATTTTGATTGTGATTATTTTTCAGTTAATAAACCAAGGAAAAAAGATGCCTTTTAAGAGCGTATTTAAGAATCAATAAGCTCTATCTTAAGTATGTATGCTTTTTTGTTCTTTTTAGAGACATCAAATCTTGGCTTACTTGGGTCATTCTGGATAATTTTAGACCATTAGTTGTAATAACTAGCAAATATTGCTTGATTTCCTACTAGGTACATGAAATTCTCTAGATTCTTGAAATGTATAATGAGTCTACTTTTACAGCTTTGACTCAGACTGTTATCATTTTTATTTCATGAAGGAGGAAAAGATATCAAGAAGTTAAGTAACTTAGTTAAGTTGACCCAGCTAGTAGAACGTTGAACTATGATATGAATCCAGTCAAGGTGGTTCCAGAGTCCAGGATCCAGTAAGATTCCCAACAGAGAACAAAGATCATGGAGACTTTTCCTGTAAGTGTGAGACTCCCAGTATAATTTTGAAAGAGTGGTGCCTCTCCAGCATAACTTATTTTCTACCAGAATGGGATCTGCAGTTTCTGAGATTCCTGATGATTGACAGATGAGCCTAACAGTTGACTATGTTTGAGAAAAAGATGGTGAATTTGATGTAGAAGGAACTTACCTTCTTATCTTCGATGCTTAGAATATATAAAGGGATGATTGTTTCTTTCTAAAATTGTTTGTGCTATTTTTTAATAGTCTCTGAAATGGCAGTATGTTTTAGAAAACTAGTCACTTATGTTTAATGGAAAAAACTTAAACCTAAGTGGGATGCTACTAAGGAATGTGAACTAGATATGTTGTACTTTACAATAAAATTATTAGGAAACAATTGCTTTCTCCATATGTATTGCCTTCAAATAAACTGATTGCAGTTTTATCTTTTTTTTGGTCTTTTAAGAATGTTTCATTTTAAAGTTCTCTAGCTCCTTACTCTGCCACGGCACTCCATGTTTCCCCCATCCCAGGCCTTACCTGTGTCCTGGTGTTTGGCCCTTTCCAGTCCATCCTTCTGGATTTTGACTTCTGGTGAGTAGCAGACCACCACTAGAGGTCTCCAGACCACAATTCATAAAGCGCTGATTTTACAGGCACACCCTAGTAAGTGGAATAAGTATGTTCCTGGGGAGATTAGTTACTCAGACTTCTTATTAAATATTTAAGTATATCTTATGTTCCAGGTCTAGACTATGCACTATCCTGTGGGTAGATTAAAACAAATGCTAAAGGTCTTTGCCCCTGAGAACCCTGCAGGTAGTGGGGACACTGATGGGTAAACATATAATCATTAAACTGCATGTTAGGCACGGCCACGTCACATACTTTTAGGTTCCATTCACCAGGCTTCTTCAGATTTCCAGGCTTAGCAAAGCTCTGCTAATACTCCTAAACTTCTGCGTCGCTGTTCCTTTGCAGTGAGGTCACCTCTGCTTTCTTACCGAGCCCTGATGCTGCACCTTCATCAGCCTGGCAAGGAGCCATGCTCTGGGGCAAATAGGACTCCTTGGATAGGCTTTGGTTTTTGTTTTCTAATAACCATCTCCACAGTTCTGGGCATCTAATCTCTAGGGAACTGCTTCATGCAAGAGTCAGCCTCTCTCAATCCAGGAAACATGGCAAGTTCCACAGTTGGGGGCCTTCCATTTCCATTGGTTTTATACTAGAGATATCTTTTTAGAAAAGGCCTTTGTTGCATTTGCATCTGTTGTATGTTAGGGGTAAATAGAGAAGTGTGTCATAGTAACATGCTTATAGACTTTTTCTGAGTGATCCATGAAAAGCACTCAGCACAGTGGCGGGGACATAGAGGGCAACTGCTCGGTCAGTGTCAACAGTTGGCATTATTATCGTGGAACTTAATTTTAGTGCTGGAAGGGGCCTCAGAGATAATTCAGTCCAACCACCCATTTCACAAAATAATTTTAGTGCTCCTTTTTCATACGGGTTGTGTAACTGTTTGGACTTGTTATCTTCAGTGCTGTCTGTTCCGTTGCGGAAGGACACAATTTTGGTTTAGTCATTATCACCTTAAGGATTACACTATTTCTTAAGAATTCTGTGGATAAATATTTTGAGCTCAATGGCTATTGTGAGTTTTAAAAGAAGTTAAGGGTGAAATTGGGCAAGCAATAAACAAAATAAAAGCCTGGCAATTTCTTAGTCTTGTATGTGTAATAAAAGTTCCACAAGGAGTTCTGAAAATTGTAGATTAGTGACTTTCTGGATAGTGAATCTATTTTTTAAAATGTAGAATACTTGAATACTTAGGTGAACAATTACTGAAGAAAAGGTAGCTTAGTTTCAGAAATAAACGGATGAATAGAGACAAGTGGGTTATATTTTTGATTTGAAAATGTTATGACAAAGTTTATACCTTAAAGTCCACTCTAAAAAAAACCTTAATAAATAGCTAAATATATGAATAATTGGGGATTTTTATGTGAACAGCTAGTTGTGTGAACCAATAAGAGAACCTTAGGAATAAATATCAGTTCTTGGAATAGAAGAGCTTTAGGGATCTTATAGTTGAAACAAGTTTTCATTTAACATTTTTATAAATTATTTCAAAGACAGAGGTAAAAGCAAAGCCCTAGGATTAGGTAGTAATGTATAAAGCCATTAGGGATAAATTCTAGGGTAGAGCTCTTTAAGTGAAAAATGATAGATGCATTTTAGTGTGGGCATGTGTAAGTGAAAATAATCCTGATTATAATTCTATGATGATATGTAGTAAGATAGGGAGAAGTTAAAGGTTTTAAGCAAGAGCATGCCGTGATTTGCTATGTTTTAAAAAGTGCTCTCTGAATTCTATGTGGCATGGTAAGAAATTAAGTAATTGGTAGACCAGTCAGGTGATTATCGTAGTAGTCTAGGCAAAATATAGCGGTTCCTATCTTAGCTCGGGCTTCTCTATCAAAATACCACAGACTAGGTGGCTTAGTTCGGAGGCATTTGCTCCTCACAGTCCTGGAGGCTGGCAAGTCTGAGGTCAGGGTGCTGGCATGGTCAGGCCACCTCCCTGCTTTGCAGGCAGCCTTGTTCTTGTACCCTCCCTTGGTGGAGACAGGAAGCACGGGTGTTTCTTTTTCTTCCTTAAAGGGTACTGATCCCATCATGGGGGCTCCACTTTCATGTCCTCGTCTCACGTCTCAGCCTAATGACCTCCCAAAGGCCCTGCCTCCTAATATCATCACATTGGGGTTGGGGATTCAACATATGAATTTTGGGGTACATGAGCTTTCAGTCCATACCAGTTCCTTAGGCTAATGTATTAAGAGTGGAAAAGGAAAGACGTAGACAGATGAGAGGAACATTTTGGAGGTGTAAAAGACAACTTGCTTATGAATTGGGTGTGGGTATAATGGAGAGCGAAGTGTTGAGAATGATTCTCAAAAGTCTGGCTTTAGTAAACTGTATGGAGATGCTGTTTGCTGAAGTTGGTGAAGCTGAGTGAGGAGCAGCTTTGGGAAGGGGAAGATCAAGGAGAGAATATTGAACAAGATGGACTGTGGATTTAGTAATTCTTACCTTCTCAAATACTTAAGGCATGTGGAAAGAATACAGTCTTTATGTGTGAGAATCAATGTACTCTTAGGTGTTATCTTTGTAAAGAGGTCTTTTTCTGTGGTTTAAATGATGGTTTTTACCACCCCCCCACCTTTTTTTGGTTTCTGCTATGTACATTTAACACACATGCATCCTAATTTCTCTCCTTGCAGGTATTCCAGGAAGGCAGGAAAGGAATTGATAAATCAATCTCCCTGTATCGGGTGTGGTTTGAAAAAGCCACTCTAGGAGTAAATATGGTATGCCCCTCCACCCCTCCCCCAAAGCTGGTTGAGGATAATTTCTTTAAAGTCTTCCATGAATGGTTTGTGACATGTCTGTATTTCTTTAATGTTTTAAAAAATTTATTTGCAATGGCTCATGGGCAGAAAAGATTCTCCTCCGATGGTCTGGACACCTAATTTTCTAGATGAGAGAATGCTGAGCATCTGAGAGGTTAGTATTTACCTTAGATCCCAAGATGCAAATCTTGCAACTGGTTAACAGAAGATATGTTAGATAATAGAATATCCTAGCCTGTAGTTCTTTCCATGAGACATACCATTTACTTCTCAGTTTCTCTCAGAAATTCTTATGAATAAGAAAAAATAAGTTTGATAAGGTAAAAACTATTGTTCCTGTAGAGAGAGTTCATATTTATAATTTTATAGGATTGATATGTCAGCCCTGAACTGAATAGTTTATCACCTAAAATATCCACATTGTTCTAGGCACTGGATGTAGAAAGGTAACTAAGGATCAGCTCTGTTCCCAAGCAGCTAACATGGAGTGGGGCAGACAAGCATGTAAGTGTACAGTGTCTTCCATAGTATGACGGCTACTAAAGTAGGTATAGAGTAGGAGCTACAATGGGGCTCAGGTGAAGGAGGAGACAGTTTTACCTGGAGAGATTGGGGTGTTTTCTAGAGAAGGAATGTTAAGCTGAGCTGGGGGTAGACATTGGGAAGGTGCTTTTTGAACTCCTCCAGAAAAGTCAATTTTAAGAAACCCATTTTGTTTTTCTTTGTTATCTGAAAACATTAACAAGAAGCTTGTTGTGTGCTAAGTGCAGAGTGTAATTTGAGATTCTATGTAAAACATTAAAAATATTTGTAATGGGAGTGGCAACAAAATCTGCACAGGCAGACTCTCCCTTCCTGGTTTTTTAACACAAGTATTCCAGTTGCTATAACAACCTGATTATGGTGGTGCACTTGCTATGCGGTTGAGGTTGTGTCAGCACTTCCATTATAAGCTGCAATTTTCAGGATTTTAAAATTCAACGTCATATTCACTGACGTGACATATAAAACTCCATCTATTGTTCAATTTTATTTTCCCTTATAGTTGAATATCCAAAAATCATCCTTTCCCCCCTCATGTTGAAAAAGTCTGTTTAGTCAGTGTCTTGGATTCTGCTTTTGTTTGTGAATATTTTATTGCTGCAGGAAACCTCCACATCTGATCCAGTTCTCTTTTATAATGAGGAAATTGGGGTTCTGAAGGGTTAAATGACTTCCCGAAGGGCAAATAAGTTAACATGAATTGAGTAGCTAGTACACCACAGCCCTGACAGTGCTGGAGTTCAGCAGTAGCTAGGTTTTTGGTGATCTCTTGGAACTTTGGTTAAATCTCACAATGACATGCTTTCAGTTTATTTAAATATGTCTGTATATTTGATGTGTGTCTTTTTTTCATACAGTAGTGCTCTCTGGCCACACACTGCATTGTAGACATTTGTCTGTGTGTCCGCCCACTCTCCGTGACACTGAGCTGCTCTGCCAGACCCCGAGTTCTCCAGCAAATGCTGGAGCCCAGCTTGGCTGCTGCTTCCTTATTGCTCTGACTCGTTTACCTGGCCTCTGATTGTCTCTGTTGGTTGTTTCTAGTTCGTAGACCTAACAGCCTGTTATTGGTGTGTTGTAGTTCAACTTCTAGCACTCTACTAGTACATGAGAGCACGAGAGGAGGAGATTCGGAAGGAGGAAGTGGTGAGGGGGAAGGACTGTGTTCTAGGCAGAGCAAGAAGCACATGGAAAAGTCTGGGAACTCAGGAGAGTTTGATGCTTTGAGGGCTGTTACTTCAGTTAAAGTATAGGGAGTGTTGGGAGAAAGGTTAGAGATATAAGGGGCCTGAGGATAGTCTTGTAAAGGATTTCCTGCTAAGGTGTTTGGACTTTATCTAGTAGGTAATAGGGACCTCTTGAAAGATCATAAGCAGGAGAGTGATATGAGATTACCTAAATGTACTAGATTCAAAGACTGAAATGTGCATGAAAAAATGAGGCATAGATAGATAGACACACATTCTCCAAAGTAGGGAAATGTAAACATAGAGAAGGGAGCTATTAATTCTGCCTTGGATATGATGTAGGAAGCTTTTACAAAAGAGGTAAAATTTCAGCTGGATTTAATGGATAGCTAGGATTAGCCCAGGCAGAAAGTGAAGAGAGATGATATTCCAGAGATGAGAAGCAGCTTGGATGGAGGGTTGGAGGCCAGAATGAGCCTGGCGTATTTGGGAAACCTTGACGGTGCCCATGCTGGTGCAGTGTAAGGTCCCAGTGAGCCAGTGGCTTGAGGTGAGACTGGATGCATTGGGCTGAGGCCAGGTTGCCAAAGGTTTTTGGTGTTCCACGAAGGAGTAAAGACTTTGTGCTCTAGTAGCTAGAAGGGAGCCACGGTCTTTAAAAAAGCAGCAAGAGGACTTTGAGCCGACGTAGAGAAACAGCCTCAGCGATCTAGAGACTGACTCAGACGAGGAGAGAGGTGTGCCGTTCTGCTGGACCAGGTGTGGGTGTCTGTTGAACAAGGGTGCTGGAGACATTTCAGAGGTAAATTACCAGATGTGGGGATTGACTGCATAGGGCAAAGGTAGGGAAGGAGTAGGAGAGGGAGTTTTCTCATTCAAGATTCTAGGCAGATTATTCTGCTGCTGACCAAGGTAAGGAAAACAGAAAGGGGGGATAGATGATAGATTTGGGTTAAAGATAATATTTAAAGACTTACATCCAAATTTAAAAAATTGAGGTATAATTTACTTATAAAATGCTCATAATTTAAATGAACATTTTGACCTTTGACAGTTACATGCATCTGTATAATCACCTCCACAAACCAGATGTAGAATAGTGGTTCTCAGCCTGGAACGCACCCACCTGGATGGCTTTTTGGCTTGTAGAGCCACACCCACCCAGAGTTTCAGATTCAGTAGTTGTGAGGTGGGGACTTGGGAATTTACATTTCTAACCAGGTGCTTCCCATTCAAGGACTGTACTTTGAAAATTGCTGATATAAGACATTACCTTCTAGGGAACCATGGTTTGATTTCTGTCGCCATGATTAGTTTGCCTGTGCTTGGATGGCATACAAATGGGATCATGCAATATGTATTCTTTTATGTCTGGCTTTTTTGGCACAATATATTGATTTTGAGATTCACCCATGTCGCATGTATTTTATCCCTTTCTGTTACTGACTAGTGTTCTATCATATGGTCATAGCACAATTTATCAGTTTTCCTTCTCAGACTTTTGTTTTATTCCAATTTGGGGCTATTATGAATACAACCTCTCTGAACACTTATGTACAAGTCATTCTGTGGCCATGTTTTCGTTTCTCTTGGGTAAGTACCTAGGAGTAGAAATGCTGGGACCTAGGGTAGATTTCTGTCAGATTTTCCAAGAAACTGTCAAGTTATTTTCTAAAGTGGTTTTCTTGTTTTTTTTTTTCAAGGTAGGAGAGCAAGGTCAGAGGCTTTTATTTAGAGATAAAGTGAGAGAAAAGAGCTCCTGGCTCACACCAGGAGGGGACAAGAGAGCCCGTAGTGGTGTGTTGTCTAGGGGGTTTTATAGGCAGTTGAGGATTTTTTGAGAACATGAAAAAAAAACTTAGGGGTGTAGACTTGCATCTGCAGATTAGGATAGGAAAGTAGGAAATTGCCTCAGCCACTCCCTGACATTCTTTTCTGGGGGCAGGGGATCAAGTAGCAGCAGACACCGGGAAACCTTTCACCCGAGACTTAAGACTGGTAGCCAACACTAATTATCTTTTAAGTGGCTAAGGGTGCCCAGAAACATTTTTTGTTGTTGTTGTTATCATTAATCTACAATTACATGAAGAACATTATGTTTACTAGGCTCTCCCCTTCACCAAGTCCCCCCAACAAACCCCATTACAGTCACTACATCAGTGTAGTAAGATGTTGTAGAATCACTACTTGTCTTCTCTGTGTTGCACAGCCCTCCCCTTTCCCCCACCCCCCACATTATACATGCTAATCATAATACCCCCTTTCTTCTTCCCTGCCCTCATCCCTCCCTACCCTCCCATTCTCCCCAGTCCTTTTCCCTTTGGTAACTGTTAGTCCATTCTTGGGTTCTGTGATTCTGCTGCTGTTTTGTTCCTTCAGTTTTTCTTTGTTTATACTCCACATATAAGTGAAATCATTTGATACGTGTCTTTCTCCGCCTGGCTTATTTCACTGAGCATAATACCCTCTAGCTCCATCCATGTTGTTGCAAATGATAGGATTTGTTTTCTTCTTATGGCTGAATAATATTCCATTGTGTATATGTACCACATCTTCTTTATCCATTCATCTACTGATGGACACTTAGGTTGCTTCCATTTCTTGGCTATTGTAAAAAGTGCTGCGATAAACATAGGGGTGCATCTGTCTTTTTCAAACTGGGCTGCTGCATTCTTAGGGTAAATTCCTAGAAGTGGAATTCCTGGATCAAATGGTAAGTCTATTTGGAGCATTTTGAGGAACTTCCATACTGCTTTCCACAGTGTTTGAACTAATTTACCTTCCCACCAGCAGTGTAGGAGGGTTCCCCTTTCTCCACAACCTCGCCAACATTTGTTGTTGTTTGTCTTTTGGATGGTAGCCACCCTTACTGGTGTGAGGTGATATCTCATTGTGGTTTTAATTTGCATTTCTCTGATGACAAGAGATGTGGAGCATCTTTTCATGTGTCTGTTGGCCATCTGAATTTCTTCTTTGGAGAACTGTCTGTTCAGCTCCTCTGCCCATTTTTTAATTGGATTATTTGCTTTTTGTTTGCTGAGGTGTGTGAGCTCTTTATATATTTTGAATGTCAAGCCTTTATCGGATCTGTCATTTATGAATATATTCTCCCATACTGTAGAGTACCTTTTTGTTCTATTGATGGTGTCCTTTGCTGTACAGAAGCTTTTCAGCTTGATGTAGTCTCACTTGTTCATTTCTGCTTTTGTTTTCCTTCCCCGGGGAGATATGTTCATGAAGAAGTCACTAATGTTTATGCCCAAGAGTTTTTTTGCCTATATTTTTTTCTAAGAGTTTTATGGTTTCATGACTTACATTCAGGTCTTTGATCCATTTTGAATTTACTTTTGTGTATGGGGTTAGATTGTGATCCAGTTTCATTCTCTTACATGTAGCTGTCCAGTTTTGCCAGCACCATCTGTTGAAGAGACTGTCATTTCCCCATTGTATGTCCATGGCTCCTTTATCATATATTAATTGAAAATATATGTTTGGGTTAATGTCTGGAGTCTCTAATTTGTTCCACTGGTCTGTGGCTCTGTTCTTGTGCTAGTACCAAATTGTCTTGATTTCTATGGTTTTGTAGTAGAGCTTGAAGTTGGGGAGTGAGATCCCCCCCACTTTATTCTTCTTTCTCAGGATTGCTTTGGCTATTCGGGGTCTTTGGTGTTTCCATATGAATTATTGAATAATTTGTTCCAGTTCATTGAAGAATGTTGCTGGTAGTTTCATAGGGATTGCATCAAATCTGTATATTGCTTTGGGCAGGATGGCCATTTTGACGATATTAATTCTTCCTAGCCACGAGCATGGGATGAGTTTCCATCTGTTAGTGTCCCCTTTAATTTCTCTTAAGAGTGTCTTGTAGTTTTCAGGGTATAGGTCTTTCACTTCTTTGGTTAGGTTTATTCCTAGGTATTTTATTCTTTTTGATGCAATTGTGAATGGAGTTGTTTTCCTGATTTCTCTTTCTGTTGGTTCATTGTTAGTGTATAGGAAAGCCACAGATTTCTGTGTGTTGATTTTGTATCCTGCAACTTTGCTGTATTCCGATATCAGTTCTAGTAGTTTTGGAGTGGAGTCTTTAGGGTTTTTTATGTACAGTATCATGTCATCTGCAAATAGTAACAGTTTAACTTCTTCTTTACTAATCTGGATTCCTTGTATGTTTTTGTTTTGTCTGATTGCCATGGCTAGGACCTCCAGTACTATGTTAAATAACAGTGGGGTGAGTGGGCATCCCTGTCTAGTTCCCGATCTCAGAGGAAATGCTTTCAGCTTCTCGCTGTTCAATATAATGTTGGCTGTGGGTTTATCATAGATGGCCTTTATTATGTTGAGGTACTTGCCCTCTATTCCCATTTTGCTGAGAGTTTTTATTATGAATGGATGTTGAACTTTGTCAAATGCTTTTTCAGCATCTATGGAGATGATCATGTGGTTTTTATCTTTCTTTTTGTTGATGTGGTGGATGATGTTGATGGACTTTCGAATGTTGTACCATCCTTGCATCCCTGGGATGAATCCCACTTGGTCATGGTGTATGATCTTTTGATGTATTTTTGAATTCGGTTTGCTAATATTTTGTTGAGTATTTTTGCATCTACGTTCATCAGGGATATTGGTCTGTAGTTTTCTTTTTTGGTGGGGTCTTTGCCTGGTTTTGGTATTAGGGTGATGTTAGCTTCATAGAATGACTTGGGAGTATCCCCTCCTCCTCTATTTTTTGGAAAACTTTAAGGAGAATGGGTATTATGTCTTCCCTGTATGTCCGATAAAATTCCGAGGTAAATCCATCTGGCCCGGGGGTTTTGTTCTTTGGTAGTTTTTTGATTACCGCTTCAATTTCGTTGCTGGTAATTGGTCTGTTTAGATTTTCTGTTTCTTTCTGGGTCAGTCTTGGAAGGTTGTATTTTTCTAGGAAGTTGTCCATTTCTCCTAGGTTTCCCAGCTTGTTAGCATATAGGTTTTCATAGTATTCTCTAATAATTCTTTGTATTTCTGTGGGGTCCGTCGTGATTTTTCCTTTCTCGTTTCTGATACTGTTGATTTGTGTTGACTCTCTTTTCCTCTTAATAAGTCTGGCTAGAGGCTTATCTATTTTGTTTATTTTCTCGAAGAACCAGCTCTTGGTATCATTGATTTTTGCTATTGTTTTATTCTTCTCAATTTTATTTATTTCTTCTCTGATCTTTATTATGTCCCTCCTTCTGCTGACCTTAGGCCTCATCTGTTCTTCTTTTTCCAATTTCGATAATTGTGACATTAGACCATTCATTTGGGATTGCTCTTCCTTTTTTAAATATGCTTGGATTGCTATGTACTTTCCTCTTAAGACTGCTTTTGCTGTGTCCCACAGAAGTTGGGGCTTAGTGTTGTTGTTGTCATTTGTTTCCATATATTGCTGGATCTCCATTTTGATTTGGTCATTGATCCATTGATTATTTAGGAGCGTGTTGTTAAGCCTCCATGTGTTTGTGAGCCTCTTTGCTTTCTTTGTACAGTTTATTTCTAGTTTTATGCCTTTGTGGTCTGAAAAGTTGGTTGGTAGGATTTCAATCTTTTGGAATTTTCTGAGGCTCTTTTTGTGGCCTAGTATGTGGTCTATTCTGGAGAATGTTCCATGTGCACTTGAGAAGAATGTATATCCTGTTGCTTTTGGATGTAGAGTTCTATAGATGTCTATTAGATCCATCTGCTCTACTGTGTTGTTCAGTGCTTCCGTGTCCTTACTTATTTTCTGCCTGGTGGATCTATCCTTTGGGGTGAGTGGTGTGTTGAAGTCTCCTAGAATAAATGCGTTGCATTCTCTTTCCTCCTTTAGTTCTGTTAGTATTTGTTTCACATACGCTTGTCCTCCTGTGTTGAGTGCATATATATTTATAATGGTTATATCCTCTTGTTGGACTGAGCCCTTTATCATTATGTAATGTCCTTCTTTATCTCTTGTTACTTTCTTTGTTTTGAAGTCTATTTTGTCTGATACTAATACTGCAACACCTGCTTTTTTCTCCCTGTTGTTTGCATGAAATACCTTTTTCCATCCCTTGACTTTTAGTCTGTGCATGTCTTTGGGTTTGAGGTGAGTATCTTGTAAGCAGCATATAGATGAGTCCTGTTTTTTTATCCATTCCATGACTCAATGTCTTTTAATTGGTGCATTCATCTCATTTACATTTAGGGTGACTATTGAAAGATATGTACTTATTGCCATTGCAGGCTTTAGATTCGTGGTTACCAAAGTTTCAAGGTTAGCTTTTTAATATCTTACTGTCTAACTTAACTCACTTGCTGAGCTGTTATAATCACTGTCTGGTGATTCTTTATTTCTCTCCCTTCTTATTCCTTCTCCTCCATTCTTTATGTGTTAGTTGTTTTATTCTGTGCTCTTTTGTGTTTCCTTTAACTGCTTTTGTGGGTAGTTGATTTTATTTTTTGCCTTTAGTTAGTATTTGGTTGGTCTGCTTTCTTTGCTTTGATTTTATTTTCTCTGGTGACATCTGTTTAGTCTTAGGAGTGCTCTCGTCTAGAACAGTCCCTCTAAAATACCCTGTAGAGGTGGTTTGTGTGAGGCAAATTCCCTCACCTTTTTCTTATCTGGGAATTGTTTAATCCCTCCTTCATATTTAAATGATAATCACGCTGGATACAGTATTCTTGGTTCAAGGCCCTTCTGTTTCATTGCATTAAATATATCATGCCATTCTCTCCTGGCCTGTAAGGTTTCTGTTGAGAAGTTCGTTGATAGCCCGATGGGTTTTCCTTTGTAGGTGACCTTTTTCTCTCTAGCTGCCTTTAAACCTCTGTCCTCTTCCTTGATCTTTTGGCATTTTAATTATTATGTGTCTTGGTGTTGTCCTCCTTGGATCCTTTCTGTTGGGAGTTCTGTACACTTCCGTGGTCTGTTCGATTATTTCCTCCCCCAGTTTGGGGAAGTTTTCAGCCATTATTTCTTCAAATACACTTTCTATCCCTTTCTCTCTCTCTTCTTCTTCTGGTACCCCTATCATGCAGATATTGTTCCTTTTGGATTGGTCACACAGTTCTCTTAATATTGTTTCATTCCTGGAGATCCTTTTATCTCTCTCTGCATCAGCTTCTGTGCGTTCCTGTTCTCTGGTTTCTATTCCATCAGTGGCCTCTTGCATCTTAGCCATTCTGCTTACAAATCCTTCCAGAGATTGTTTCATTTCTGTAATTTCCCTCCGGACTTCATCCCTTAGCTCTTGTAAAGTTCTCTGCAGCTCCATCAGCATTGTTATGACCTTTATTTTGAATTCTTTTTCGGAAAGACTGGTTAGGTCTATCTCCTTCTCAGGGGTTGACTCTCTGATTTTGGTCTGTATCAAATTCTTCCGCCTTTTCATGGCGATAGAGATAGTTTGCAGAGCTGGTGCATGTGATGGCTGGGAGAATGTCCCTTCTTGCTGGTTTGTGGCCTTCCTCTCCTGGGAGAACAGCGACCTCTAGCATCTTGTGCTGGGCAGCTGCGTGCAGGTGGCGCTTCTGATTCTTGCCCGGCCACTATGGAGTTTAGCTCCATGATTGCTTGGGGTGTGGCCTGCCTCAGGCTGCTGCTCGAATATGGTGGAGCTGCATTGGAGGTGAAACGGTTGGGAGACTGTTTATCTCTGTGAGAGGCCTCCAAGCTGCGCTCCTGCCCTGGGGGTTAGGGCGCCCGGAGTTCCCCGGCATTCCCAGCTGCTGGGCTGAGTGTCCCAGGATGCTTCCGTCCAGCTGTGAGGCCCCTGTTTCTTTAAGACTTTCAAAAAGCACTCGCTTTTCTCTGTCCCAGGGGCGCCAACTTTGTGGACCCATTCACAGCTCTTACTGTCCTGTTTCCCTAGTTTCCAGTACCCCACGCACGCACTGTGTGTCTGTGCTGTGGTGCAGATGCCTAGGGCTGGCTATTTAGCGGTCCTGGGCTCCCTCTCCCTCCCCGCTCCGACTCCTCTACTCCCACCAGGAGCTGGGGTGAGGGGCGCTCGGGTCCCGCCGGGCTGCGTCTTGTATCTTACCCCCTTTGCGAGGCGCTGGTTTCTCGCAGGTGTGGATGTAGTCTGGCTATTGTCCTGTGTCTTCTGGTCTCTCTTTTAGGAAGAGTTGTATTTTCAAAAATACATATGGTTTTGGGAGGAGATTTCCGCTGCTCTACTCATGCCGCCATCTTGGCTGGAATCCCAGACACATTTTTATGAGATAAAAAGTACAGCATTTAGTTAGGAATCAGAGCGAAGTGTGGATCTCCTACCTTGCGGTGGTAAGCATTGGTTTCCGTGAAATTGATGAAGTTAGGAGTGAGTTAGGAATGCCCCCTGCCTCACTCAGAGGCCAGGGTGGCCTGAAGAACCAGGCTGGAAGTGAGAGACAGAGAGAGAGAGACTCTCCTCATGGATACCCAGTCGGGCTGTCAGGGTCTGATTCCAGACATGCGGGCCTTTGAGAAGCCGCTGAAGTGTAGCCTCAGCCTAGGCTCTCGCAGGTGCCCACGGCCTTCCTCAGTCCCTTGCACCCAAGGAGATGCCTCTGAATGGCAATCCTGGCCTCCTCTCAGGTGACATTTCTGGCTCCCAAGGGAGATGGGGGACCCACTGAGGGAGACGCGGGGGAGCCTGTCGCTTGAGACTTTGAGAACGGCAGCCGGGCTAGTCCCATTTAAGTGGCTGAAGAGTGCCTGGTGTTTTGTGCCATAGACGGCTTCTTTCTATAAGGACAGCAAAAGAAAAGGCAGGCTTGGATGCCGATACTCACCTCCAGAGTTATCCTGGATGAGCCCCCAAAGATGATGCCAGGGTTTTTGTTCATGAAGCCGAAGAATGAGCTTCACAAACACTCAAAGTAGGAAAGCAAGGTCAGAGGCTTTTATTTAGAGATAAAGTGAGAGGAAAGAGCTCCTGGCTCACACCAGGAGGGGACAAGAGAGCCCACCAAGGTGGTTTTAATGTAAATAGTTGAATTGTGATTAAATTTTCATTGACTGCAGTGGGATTGCTTAATATTGACTAGATTGAAAGACTTGCCAAAGAAGAAAGGGTGAGGGTGGATGGGGAAGTTGGCAGAATTGCCCTTTGGAACGTACACATAGTTCATCAACAGTGATGCAACTGTTCTCCAGACCCTGAGAGAGCTTAAATCTATTTTTGGTCTTAAAAAAAGAAGAGATCACTATTCATTCAAAGAACGTATTAAGCAGCTACTGTGTGCTGGTCACAGAAGGGCACACAAGTCCTAGTCCCTGCCCCAAGGAGCTCACAGATAGATTCTTGTACTTAGAAAGGCGTAAGGCAATGACTTACTTTAAATGGCTCTTGATTCTATTTTATCAGAATGTCATTATCCTAAAAATTCCTAGCACCAGGGATTCATAATGTAGATCCCCAAACCCAAACCCAAAATACTCTAAAGCAGTTCAGATTATTGGGAAAACGGTGGATTTGTCAATCAATGATGTTGCTCCAAGTGGAGTCACCATCTGGGAAAAAGTGTGATTCAAACCCAATACTGTAAAACAGGAATCTACATGGGTCAAAAATTTTAATGTAAAAAAAGAAACCCACAAAAATCTTAGATGAAATTACTGAGAAATTCTTTTCTGAAGTCAGAATGGAGTAGGCCTTTCTAAATATCACATAAAATCCAGAAACCATAAAAGACTGTTAAATTTGATTATCTAAAAATTAAGAATTTCTGCCTGGTAAAAACTGTAATCAAAGCAAAAAGACAAGTGACTATGTGCATGGTGGAGGGGAGGGGTCATCTTTGGGAAATCATTTCTGATACATATATGAGTTTTAACAACCTTATTAAAAATGGGCAAAGGCTATGAGCAGACTATTCACAGAAAATGAAATGCAAATGGCTCTTCAACATGTGGAAGGATGCTCAACCCACTCAGGATAAGAGAAATGCAAATTAAAATTAAACTGAAATACATATTTTCAGTTCTCAGACAGACAGATCAAAAAGCTGTATGAGACAACGCTCGGGTAGGGGTGAGGCTGCATCAATTTGGAAGACGTTCAGGTTGAGGGAGTAACAGGAGCAGAGAGATGAATGCTGAAAGGCAGGGTCAGCAGATTCAAACAGGTCATAGAGCGTAAGGTGAAAATAGCAAAAATGACAGCAGCCAACTAGTGTCAGGAGAGAAGGCAGGGAAAGCAGGCACATCAAAGGCAATAACTAAAAATGTTTGGTAGTGAGGAGGCAAACGGCGCTACAGGTGTTGGTAGCCCGAGTGCCACTTTACAAGGACTGGTCAGGGTCGCTGTAGAAGGTTACATTATACCCAGCATTTTCTATTTGGGAAGGAATTAAAATAGATTTTTAAATTAAATTTAACACAATAAATAATTTAAAGATAGATTTGATTTCCCAGTTATTTCACATTTAATTTCTGGGGGATACTTTGTATTTGAAGATGCTGAATAAATGAAATAGCTCTCTTACTCTCTTTAGCTTCCTTTAGGGTGAGTTATGTTACCATGCTGAATGTTTAGGACAGTGGTAGCCAGTCACCCCTCTGTCTCTTTCGGTTGCTAAGGAATAAGTAACATAATTTACTGACTGGGCGAGAGATGAACTACTAGTGTTTTGATTTTGAGAAAGCAAGTACTATGTATAATTTAACAGAGTGGTGCTTTTATTTTTAATTCCCATTCCCTCCCCACCCCTGTATTTCTTATCCACCTTTAACTACTTCTGCCTCATTGCTCATTGTACTCTCAGAATTCCAAAATTCATGGTGGTGTTTAAAATGAGGTTAAATCTCTTTTCATATGATTGAACATGACTGGTTTCATAGTGAAGGCAGAAGGCTGATGAGATTAACTACTTGAGAGACCATCTGGTCTTGGATGTTATTCTCTGTAGTGCTCCCTGGTTTTAAGCATTGTACATTGTGGATTATGCCTCCAGATTTTATAAGTATTAGGGGCAAATAGGGCACCAAATATTTAATGAGATTCTTGTCTGCTTGCATTCCTGATGAAGAATGTAATTATATGCTTAAGCCAAAAAGCTAACTTCATTTACATTTTTCTTCTCACTCACAATTTGGTGCTATCTAGACTTAAAAAAATTTTAATCTTATGCCTAAGTATATTTCAATAGTTCTTCTGAGTCACTAAGGCAAAAAGCTTAAGCAGAAGAGATAAACCTAATAGTGTATTTCGAATACTGATCAGCACAGATCCTACAGGATTTTCTGAGAGGCAAAGCTGTAGGTGCTGTTTTAAAAAATGAAACAACCCCAAACTGATGTTAAATAATTAGTATCCTTAACGGTATCTGAAAAGTAAAGGTATCATTTTGCATTGGATTCTTGGACAGGTAGTAACTGTCCAAGATGTCTAGACTTTTTCCAGTGCAAAGTTGTAGAAAGATAACTGTCTAATAGTTTCTAGTGGTCCTTCTGGGGTCTTGTGTAGGTAGAAAATCTAATGATTGAGAAATCAGTACTGATAAGTCAAGTATTATTCATCTCAGTTAAGAGTTGAGTTTGTAAGACTGGAAGTAAAGAGAGAAATCTTGTTTACTAATACTGGGATATGGGGAGTCTGTGTGTCCTTGAAGTGTTTTGTTTTCCTCTCCAGTTCCTTGTGGACAAGGGTCATGTCAAACTTGGTGTTCTTCAATGTTTGTAGCTGTCTTCCTCTAATGCCGTGTTAGACACTCAAATATAGTTACTGATTCATTGACAAATTTGTGTCTGTATTGTTTTCCTCAGAGGGACAGTTTCATTTCCACATCCAGTTCAATCATCTGAGAAAATTATGTAAAATTGAGTTGTTATACAAAAACCCAATATATGTTTGATCTCTATTTTTACATGTATACTGTTTGGGAAGCCATTTTTAAATAGAGTTAATATTGTTTCATCATTTATGCAATTTCATATCTTCTCAGAGATTCATTGTAATTTTTTGCCATTGAGTGTGTTGATGTCTGAACTCAGAAAGAGAAGAAATACTGAAATTTCATTGAATGAGACTTAATTTCTCATTTCCTTCTAACCAGCAACTACTACAGGTGCTAACAATTATGGGCGAGCATCTAGGTAGACAAAGTAGAATAAATTTAAGAGGCATCTTCTAATGGTTCAGGGGCTAGGTTGCAAGGCATATTGCTGTCTTCTCAGTGCTTTACCTCTTCCAACTCCCTCCATCTCTGCCCTTGAAACGTAGAGTAAATTCTTTTTTTCTTTTTTGATTGGGTAAATGGAACTAGTATATCTTCTAATTGAAGATTACCCCCTACCCCCTTTGTTTGTGCTCTGCTCTCATCTATAATGCTACCTTGGTACAGATTCGTATTTCTAAAGCTAGGTGAGATGTTTAATTTAGTTATAAAGTACATTTTTTGTTACGGGGTGATCTAGAGACCTTGCTATTGAACTTGCATGGATTTTTGAGCTCTAGAGCTGGCCTTACTTGGATGGAGAGTAGTGAATTGTGTGGTGGGTATTTAGGAAAGTGATGTTTGGCATGGGTCTAATCCAGCTTTATAGATGGACTTGAGAGTGATTTCTCTGAAGCATAGCAATATCCTTCTCAGTTAAGGCACATTTTTACTTTGAAGTCTAACTATTATCCTTTCCTCCTGTGCTTTCATGGCCTTTCCTAAGCAATCTCTTCTTATAATTATTTTATGTTCACTCTATGTGTGATCCTTTACTAATAGACATGGCTCTAGAACTTCAGATGTAGCCCTCATCTCCATTTTCTATCTTTTTTGTTTGCTTGGATTGTTCTACAGTGACCTTAATTGGGTAGATAGGTACCTTTTCCCTCTTAATTGGGAATAGACAAATAATAAAATGTTCCCTATTCCTATTATGGAGGCTAGAGATGCTTGTCATATAGCATGAAGAGGATTTAGCTTTTGAGGTTGCCCTGGGTCATTTAGCTAAAGGAATATCTTCTAACTTTTTATAACCTTTGGATGAACTGGATCCTGTAGGGGTAATGATAATGAACTATAAAATCTCTAAATTTTATTATATGGTTAAATATTTAAAATTTCATTTGTAGGAAATATAAACAGTCATCTTAATATTATAGACATGCATATATATTTAAAAAATGCAAGTAATTTGTATTAGCTTTTGGTTACTTATTTACTGTTCATGCTACAAACTTCTGTTGAACAACATCATGTGTTTGGCACTGTGCTAGGAGCTTGGGGAGGTTGGTAGTGGTACAAAGAGGAACAGGACTTGGTTTCTGCCTTTTGAGGAGTTTTCAGGCTAGTCGAGTGGGTGGCTTTGAAGATAATGTGACCAACACCTGATAGAGGTACATAGAAAGTATGTAAGAGCAAAAGAGGAAATGAGTGTTCTCTTCCAGGAAATATGTTCAGAGAGGTACTTCTAATGAGTGTCAATATTTAAGTGATTTAAGTGATGTGCAGAGGAGGAACTGGGGGGAAGGAGAGGGAGAGACCAGAAAAGTGTTTGTGGTGGAAAGGAAAAAGGCAAAGGTTTAAAGGAGGAAGGGATCAACCATGTTAAGTAACACAGAGCAGTAAAGGAGGATGAGGAATTTAAAGTGCCTGTAGTTCTAGCCCAGAAGTCAGCTCGGTGAGGGCAATTGCAGTGGAGCAATGCGCTCAGAAGCCGGAGTTGCAGCTTGAAGAATGAGTGAGAAGAAAATGGAGGGGGAGCAGGCGTGGCTTGTTTTAGGAAGTTTGCTGGAGAAGGGGCAGAGTTTGAGGAAGACACATGTCCAAAGAAAGGTATGCATGGATTGTAGTATATTGGAAACAATCTTAAAGTATGGGAGACTTGGTGAGTTGAGAAAAAGCTATAAATGGTGAGACTGAGTTGAAGAGATGGGGTAATCATCTGTAGATCATAGTCTGAAAGGAAGGAGGAGAAGATATATAATATAAATAATTAACACCATAGGTCATTTTGTTTGGTGTGTTTCTCCACTCTTTATTCCCCTGGAAACCTAAAGAGCAATGTTATGTTCAGCACAAACTGGAGATACAGTAGACATGAAATCAGTAGTGTGATCCTCCACGAGGGTCCTCTGTTGCATTCCACATAATCAGGGTGAATTCATTAAGAGAGTGAATATTGTACATCAACTATACTTCAATAAAAAAAAGAGTGAATTAGAAACTGCACAGAACTATGGAGGTTACGTAGAGACAATAAGCTAAAGGAGATGAATGTGGTGCTTATGTTTGGGAATGTGTGTCTATTCAGGTATATTGGAAAGGAAATTAAAAAAAAATTCATTTTGTAATCATTAATCTATAATTAGATGAAGAACATTATGTTTACTAGACTCCCCCCTTCACCAAGTCCCCCACACAAACCCCATTACAGTCACTGTCCATCAGTGCATTAGGAAGCTGTAGAATCACTACTTGTCGTCTCTGTGTTGCATATTCCTCCCTATGACCCCCCACCACATTATACATGCTAATCGTAAGGCCCCCATTCTTTTTCCCCACCGTTATCCCTCCCTGCCCACCCATCCTCCCCAGTCCCTTTCCCTTTGGTAACTGTTAGTCCATTCTTGGGTTCTGTGATTCTGCTGCTGTTTTGTTTCAGTTTTTCTTTGTTCTTACTCCACAGATGAGTGAAATCATTTGACACTTGTCTTTCTCTGCCTGCCTTATTTCACTGAGCATAATACCCTCTAGCTCCATTCATTTGGTTGCAAATGGTAGGATTTGTTTTCTTCCTATGGCTGAACAATATTCCATTGTACATATGTACCACATCTTCTTTATCCATTCATCTACTGATGGACACTTAGGTTGCTTCCATTTCTTGGCTATTGTAAAAAGTGCTGTGATAAACATAGGGGTGCATCTGTCATTTTCAAACTGGGCTGCTGCATTCTTAGGGTAAATTCCTAGAAGTGGAATTCCTGGGTCAAATGATATTTCTATTTTGAGCTTTTTGAGGAGCCTCCATACTGCTTTCCACAATGGTTGAACTAATTTACATTCCCACCAGCAGTGTAGGAGGGTTCCCCTTTCTCCACAACCTCGCCAACATTTGTTGTTGTTTGTGTTTTGAATGGTGGTGATCCTTACTGGTGTGAGGTGATTTCTCATTGTGGTTTTAATTTGCATTTCTCTGATGACAAGCGATGTGGGGCATCTTTTCATGTGTCTGTTGGCCATCTGAATTTCTTCTTTGGAGAACTGTCTATTCAGCTCCTCTGCCCATTTTTTAATTGGATTATTTGCTTTTTGTTTGTTGAGGTGTGTGAGCTCTTTGTATATTTTGGATGTCAAGCCTTTATCGGATCTGTCATTTATGAATATATTCTCCCATACTGTAGAGTACCTTTTTGTTCTATTGATGGTGTCCTTTGCTGTACAGAAGCTTTTCAGCTTGATATAGTCCTACTTGTTCATTTTTGCTTTTGTTTCCCTTGCCCAGGGAGATATGTTCATGAAGAAGTCGCCCATGTTTATGTCCAAGAGATTTTTGCCTATGTTCTTCTCTAAGAGTTTTATGGTTTCATGATGTACATTCAGGTCTTTGATCCATTTCGAATTTACTTTTGTGTATGGGGTTATCCAGTTTCATTCTCTCACATGTAGCTGTCCAGTTTTGCTAACACCAGCTGTTGAAGAGGCTTTCATTTCCCCATTGTATGTCCATGGCTCCATCTGTTGAAGAGACTGTCATTTCCCCATTGTATGTCCATGGCTCCTTTATCATATATTAATTGACCATATATGTTTGGGTTAATGTTTGAAGTCTCTATTCTGTTCCACTGGTCTGTGGCTCTGTTCTTGTGCCAGTACCAAATTGTCTTGATTACTGTGGCTTTGTAGTAGAGCTTGAAGTTGGGGAGTGATATCCCTCTCACTTTATTCTTCCTTCTCAGGATTGCTTTGGCTATTCGGGGTCTTTGGTGTTTCCATATGAATTTTTGAACTATTTGTTTCAGTTTGTTGAAGAATGCTGTTGGTAATTTGATAGGGATTGCATCAAATCTGTATATTGCCTTGGGCAGGATGGCCATTTTGACAATATTAATTCTTCCCAGCCAAGAGCATGGGATGAGTTTCCATGTGTTTGTGTCCTCTTTAATTTCTCTTAAGAGTGTCTTATAGTTTTGAGGGTATAAGTCTTTCACTTCCTTGGTTAGGTTTATTCCTAGGTATTTTATTCTTTTTGATGCTATTGTGAATGGAATTGTTTTCCTGATTTCTCTTTCTATTAGTTCATTGTTAGTGTATATGAAAGCCACAGTTTTCTGTGTGTTAATTTTGTATCCTGTAACTTTGCTGTATTCCGATATCAGTTCTAGTAGTTATGGAGTGGAGTCTTTAGGGTTTTTTATGTACAATATCATATCATCTGCAAATAGTGACAGTTTAACTTCTTCTTTACCAATCTGGATTCCTTATATTTCTTTGTTTTGTCTAATTGCCATGGCTAGGACCTCCAGTACTATGTTGAATAACAGTGGGGAGAGTGGGCATCCCTGTCTTGTTCCTGATCTCAGATGAAAAGCTTTCAGCTTCTCACTGTTCAGTACGATGTTGGCTGTGGGTTTATCATATATGGCCTTTATTATGTTGAGGTACTTGCCTTCTCTACCCCTTTTGTTGAGGGTTTTTATCATGAATGGATGTTGAATTTTGTCGAATGCTTTTTCAGCATCTATGGAGATGATCATTGTGGTTTTTGTCCTTCTTTTTGTATATGTGGTGGATGATGTTGATGGATTTTCGAATGTTGTAGCATCCTTGCATCCCTGGGATGAATCCCACTTGGTCGTGGTGTATGATCCTTTTGATGTATTTTTGAATTCGGTTTGCTAATATTTTGTTGAGTATTTTTGCATCTATGTTCATCAGGGATATTGGTCTGTAATTTTCTTTCTTGGTGGGGTCTTTGCCTGGTTTTGGTATTAGGGTGATGTTGGCTTCATAGAATGAGTTTGGGAGTATTCCCTCTTCTTCTCTTTTTTGGAGAACTTTAAGAGGAATGGGTATTATGTCTTCTCTGTATGTCTGATAAAATTCTGAGGTAAATCCATCTGGCCTGGGTTTTTTTTTCTTGGGTAGTTTTTTGATTATCACTTCAATTTCTTTGCTGGTATTTGGTTTGTTTAGATTTTGTGTTTCTTCCTTGGTCAGTCTTGGAAGGTTGTATTTTTCTAAGAAGTTGTCCATTTCTTCTAGATTTTCCAGCTTTTTAGCATATAGGTTTTCATAGTATTCTCTAATAATTCTTTGTATTTCTGTGGGGTCCATTGTGATTTTTCCTTTCTCATTTCTGATTCTGTTGATGTGTGCTGACTCTCTTTTTCTCTTAATAAGTCTGGCTAGAGGCTTATCAATTTTGTTTATTTTCTCAAGGAACCAGCTCTTGGTTTCATTGATTTTTTCTATTGCTGTATTCTTCTCAATTTTATTTATTTATTCGCTGATCTTTATTATGTCCCTTTGTCTGCTGACCTTAGGCCTCATTTGTTCTTCTTTTTCCAATTTCGATAATTGTGACATTAGACTATTCATTTGGGATCATTCTTCCTTCTTTAAATATGCCGGGATTGCCATATACTTTCCTCTTAAGACTGCTTTCACTGCGTCCCACAGACGTTGGGGCTTTGTGTTGTTTTTGTCCTTTGTTTCCATATATTCCTTGATCTCTATTTTAATTTGTTTGTTGATCCATTGATTATTTAGGAGCATGTTGTTAAGCCTCCATGTGTTTGTAGGCCTTTTTGCTTTCTTTGTATAATTTAGTTCTAGTTTTGTATGTTTGTGGTCTGAAAAGTTGCTTGGTAGAATTTCAATCTTTTGGAATGCACTGAGGCTCTTTTTGTGGCCTAGTATGTGGTCTATTCTGGAGAATGTTCCATGTGCACTTGAGAAGAATGTGTATCCTGTTGCTTTTGGATTTAGAGTTCTATAGATGTCTATTAGGTCCATCTGTTCTAGTGTGTTGTTCAGTGCCTCTGTGTCCTTACTTATTTTCTGTCTGGTAGATCTGTCCTTTGGAGTGAATGGTGTGTTGAAGTGTCCTAAAATGAATGCATTGCATTCTGTTTCCTTTTTAGTTCTGTTAGTATTTGTTTAACATATATTGGTGCTCCTGTATTGTGTATGTATATATTTATAATGGTTATATCCTCTTGTTGGACTGATCCCTTTATCATTATGTAGTGTCCTTCTTTATCTCTTGTTACTTTCTTTGTTTTGATGTCTATTTTATCTGATACTAGTACTGCAACACCTGCTTTTTTCCCTCTGTTGTTTGCATGAAATATCTTTTTCCATCCCTTGACTTCTAGTCTGTGCATGTCTTTGGGTTTGAGGTGAGTCTCCTGTAAGCAGCATATAGATGGATCTTGTTTTTTTATCCATTCAGTGACTCAATGTCTTTTGACTGGTGCATTCAGTCCATTTACATTTAGGGTGATTATCTACAGTTATGTACTTATTGCCATTACAGGCTTTAGATTCGTGCTTACCAAAGGTTGAAGGTTAATTTCCTTACTATCTAAGAGTCTAACTTATCTCACTTAGTATGCTGTTACAAACACAATCTAATGGTTCTTTTCTGTTTCTCCTCCTTTTTTTTCCTCCTCTATTATTTATATATTAGGTATTATATTCTGTACTTTTTATCTTTTCATTGATTGTCTTTGGGGATAGTTAATTTAATTTTGCATTTGCTTAGTTATTAGCTGTTCTACTTTCTTTACTGTGGTTTTATTACCTCTGGTGATAGCTGTTCAACCTTAGGAACACCTCCATCTATAGCAGTCCCTCCAAAATACACTTTAGAGATGGTTTGTGGGAGGTAAATTCTCTCAGCTTTTGCTTATCTGGAAATTGTTTAGTCCCTCCTTCAAATTTAAATGATAATCTTGCCAGATAAAGTAATCTTGGTTCCAGGCCCTTCTGCTTCATGGCATTAAATACATCATGCCACTCCCTTCTGGCCTGTAAGGTTTCTGTTGAGAAGTCTGATGTTAGCCTGATGGGTTTTCCTTTGTATGTGATCTTATTTCTCTCTCTGGCTGCTTTTAACAGTCTGTCCTTATCCTTGATCTTTCCCATTTTAATTACTGTGTGTCTTGGTGTTGTCTTCCTTGGGTCCCTTGTGTTGGGAGATCTGTGGATCTCCATGGCCCAAGAGACTATCTCCTTTCACAGATTGGGGATGTTTTCAGCAACTACCTCCTCAAAGACACTTTCTATCCCTTTCTCTCTCTCTCTTCTTTTTCTGGTATCCCTATAAAGCAAAAATTGTTCTGTTTGGATTGGTCACACAGTTTTCTCAATATTCGTTCATTCTTAGAGATCCTTTTCTCTCTCTGTGTCTCAGCTTCTTTGTATTCCTCTTCTCTAGTTTCTATTTCATTTATTGTCTCCTCCACCATATCCAACCTGCTTTTAATGCCCTCCATCGTGCTGTTCAACGTTTGGATCTCCGACCTGAATTCATTCCTGAGTTCTTGAATGTCTTTCCGTACCTCCATTAGCATGTTGATGATTTTTATTTTGAACTCCTTTTCAGGAAGAGTCATGAGGTCTGTATCATTTAAATCTTTCTCGGGAGTTGTATTAATTTTACTCTGGATCAGGTTCCTTTGGTGTTTCATGTTTGTATATGGCGCCCTCTAGTGTCCAGAAGCTCTATTCTGGAACTGCTCAGCCCCTGAAGCAATGTCGGGGGTCGCAGGGGAGCGGTACTTGGGGTAGGAAAGAGCTGTTTCCCGCCTCCCGGCTGCTGTGCCTGTCTCCACTGCCTGAACCAGTGGGCCGAGCACACAGGTATAAGCTTTTGTCCCAGAGCAGCCAGATATGGATCCCTGCTTTCCACAAGCGGCCGGAATCCCAGTCTCCCCAGGAACTCTGCGTGTCCCAGCTTTCCAGCCCCATAATCAGAAGAGTATGATGAAAGCACCATGAAATGTATGTTTGTGCTCCCAGCGCAGATCTCTGGAGCTAGGTGTTCAGCAGTCCCAAGCCTTCCACTCCCTCCCTGCTCAGTTTCTCTTCCTCCTGCCATTGAGCTTGGATGGGTGAAGGGCTTGGGTCCTGCCGGGCCACGGCTCTGGTATGTTACCCCGTTCGCTGAGGTCTGCTCTTTTCTCCAGGTGTGTGCAGTCTGGCCCCATCCTCTTTCCTGTTGCTCTCTCAGGATTAGTTGCGCCAACTATATTTTCTAATTGTATCCAGTTTTAGGAGGAAGCCTCTGTCTCTCCTCTCACACCGCCATCTTTTTGGAAAGGAAATTTGTTTGTTATCTATGTGGTGCTGTTTGGGTACAATATCTCCTGCCTTCAGGGAGTCCAGTTTGCTGAGGATGCCGAGTGTGGGCTTGAGAATCATGAGATGAGAAGACCCCCTATCATGAGATGAGAAGATCCCCTGTGGACGAAAAGGAAAATTGATGAAGGGAGTTGAAGTCTTGTTTAGTCTTCTGTTTCTGGCACAGGGAATAATGACTGTAAGTATTAAATTGACATGGACTGTGAATTAAGAAATTGTTCCAGGAATGCTGTGAGGCGAGTGGAGCCTGAGAGACGCCATGGTATTGCCTCCCTTCTGCATAGAGGATTCAGCAAGGTTTCGGGCTGAAGACAGGAAGGCCAGTGTCTCCTGTGTCCTCTCTCACCAGTTCACCCTGTTCTTAAGGCTAGCAAAGTTCTTACAGGTCCTACCATACTACGCTCTCTACCCTTTTACTGGTTATTGTATGTGATTATTCCTCTACTTTTCCTTAAAAACACTCATGAAGCCTCATTTCCTCCCCAAAACCTTCTTGATGCCCCACTGCCATCAGTCAGGCCCTCCTCTGCTGTGTCAGCTCTCTCCCTCAGAGCCGTGCTCTGACGTCAGTTGTAATGACTCGTTTGGGTGTCTGTCTCCCTTACAGCTTTTGAGCTCCTTGAGGACAGTGCCTTTCATCTTGGAGGTCCCAGCACGCAGCAGGATACTTGGCATATAGTAGGACATCCATGAACATTTGTTGAAATGAATTAAGTTGAATTGTCATATTTAAACAATCTTGGAAAACCACTTTATTTTTGTTGCATTCTTTGTGCCTCAAACTTCTGTCCTTGTGTCCATGAGCAGAGTGATGGCTTGTGTTCTTTCCCTTTTTAGTATCTTCAGATATTTAGTGAAGAATATAAAAGTGTTACTTAAAATATTGTTACTTTATGCCTCCTGCATCAACAGCATCTTTGAAATATTGAAGTTCTTTAGGTATTTAAAATCTACTTTAAAGACAGGCAAAATAATTATTTAGTGATGCTTGATTCTTCTTATCAGTTTGTACAGCAACTGAGATAGCTGTAGAGGTGATTAAAAGAGATTATTTGATATTTTCAGAAGTATATTAGATGTTAGAAATGATATGTGGTCTCCCATGTTAATATCTAATTGTACATATACTTGAATGTGTTTCCACGTGTAACGTCTAAAGATTTTTTTCACTCGTGAAAATGAGAAACCTTTAAAACAAGAATTGTTCATGTATTTTCTACCTACTAGAAACTCACTATTGCAGTATTTCCCATCCATCACAGATGCAGCATAGCAAAGCTATCATTTTTGTTCCAAATGATTGTTTCCAGGGGAGTCTAAGCGATTATACTTCATGGTTAAATTACCTATTTAATTAGGCATTCCCCAAATGCATCTACATATTACAGAGTCTTCTTTTTCCCTCAGCTTTTTCTCTAGACAGCTCATGATGGTTTTCACTTTTCCTGTCCTGTCATTTGGCATGTACCCTTTGGTGTTTAAGAAAGCATGTGGAGCACCCAGCTGTTTGGCTCTTCCTAACCCACACTGGGAGCATTCGTTGTTTATTTTTTGCCATATTATTCTCCAAGTGACGCACACGGGTCTGGCTGCCAGGATTTTCTGCCAGTAGTTTCTCGGAGTTAGATGGGAAAAGGGGCTGGGAGTCTGGATCTTGAGTTTGTCACCTTTTACTTCATCTTCTTTTCAGTGGAGCTCTCCCCAACCTCCTCCCATCCCTGCCAATCCCACAGCTGTGCCCAGCACCCCTGAGTCCCAAATTCTCCCAGTTCTGTGGGTCTGACATCATGCCACAGTAGGACCATCCTCGCAGAGTTGGAAACTCCAAGCCACACTCCATACCGATCAAAATTCAGATCAGAAACTCTGGAGTGGGGCTCATGCAAGTTGCTAAAAGCTCTCCAGGTGATTCCAGTGTGTGGCTGGGTAGGGAACTCTAGCTTCTCACTGTGTCCCAGACCCCTCCTGCCCCATCCCTGTCACCTCCCCCACTATGTCAGCTGCCGTGCTGTTTGCCCTCCAAGTCTGCTTCCACCTCAAGGTCTGTGCATCTACCCCCGTCTGTCAGGAATGCTCTTTGCTGAGTTGTGGCTCACTTCTTTCAGCTCTCTGCTCTGTAGCAAGAGCCCCACCCCACTCCCTCTCCCCTGCCCTGCTTCCACTTGCTCCTCAGCAGTCATCACATCTGATCTGTTACAGACTCACAGACTTTTCTCCCCACCAGAATAGAAGCTCCGTGGGACAGGCCTTAGCTTTGTTCCCTCAGAGATTCCTGGTCATCTAGGACTGAGCCCGGCACGCAGTACTGCTTGCTTTCAGTTGAATGAAGTTTTCCTGCTGGTGTTGCAGGGCGGGTTGATTATGTGATTGAGCTGGATTGGTAGGAGATTGGGGAGTCTAACTGCTATAAGGTTTCTCAGCCGTCCCTTCTTTTTGCAGCTCAACCTGGAGCCCACATTCACAGAGACCTGAGCCTGTCCTCTGGGCCGCCCTCAAGGTTCATTGCCAGGGCTGCCAGGCCAGTTACCTCCCCAAACTTGGCTGCTGTCATCTCTTTTCTTTGTCCTTATGGATTTATGCTTAAAAAATGTCTCTAATAACAGTTATTTAAATGACAGTTCAGGAGGGAGTAGCAGTAACATTTGTATTCAATCCACTCTGTTTAGCCAGAAATTGGGCCCTTCATTAATTCCTGTTTCCTTCACTTATAGATTAATTTCTTCCATGAATTTATTATCAAGTCTGTGCCAGGCATAGATGAATAAAATATACAGTTCTGCTCTTACTGAGGTTGTGTCCTAGGGCTGCTAAGAGGTGAGTTTGCATGGAAAGGATCAGTTCTTTTTGCTCTTCTTGCAACATTTCTGTAAGTTTGAAATTATTTAAAAATAAAAGTTAAAAAAAAAGTACCAAGCAGCCACAAAATAGAATAGCACTCCTGTGCTGTGGCAGGATGCTGGAGGCTTTGTGAACCATTGAAGGTTTTAAGCAGGGGAGCACAATGGTGAGTTTTGCAATTTTGAAAGACTGACTGGGAATGTAAGCTGTGATGGGTTTGAGGCATGCAAGACTGGAGGAAGGGAGAGCTGGTAGGAGGCTGTTGCAGTAATCCAGCAATGACAAAGGCCTGATACGAGGCCCTGAGGTTGGAGAAAAGCAGCTTCACCCATAATGCCGATTTTATCAGAGTCCCTTGCGGTAAAGCTGTTTCTGTGGTAACATAATGCACTGATATACTGTTATTAAGACAAGTCTTACAGACTGAGTGTCCTTGTGGTTTTACCCAGAGACGAAGTGCTAGGATTTATGATGCAATTGACCCTATATGTAGTATACAGAAGGACCTACCAGAAAGTAACATGGATTATTACCACTCAGGGACAGCCCCGTCATTACGAGACATTACCCAGATCTGAATTCAGCTGCTCTGGTGGATACAGTGTTGGCATCTGTACTAAGAGATTTCCTTATCGTTACTTTTCCATTTTATTGGGTTGCATATTTCTATCTCATTGGCCCGCCTTGACTTGCTCTTGCTGCTATGGAGAGTCTGTCCCTGCTATGCTAGGCTAATAAGTGCCTTGAGGATTCTTTATAGCCCTGCTTTAGTGGAGGAGCATTTCTACCATTTTTACTTCAAGTTTTTCTCTTTTAGCAAAATAACTTTTGGCTAATTGTATGTTTTTTTAGTTTATATTGACTTCCATCCCACATGTGGGTATTGCTCTTTTTGCATACTACTATGGGAACTTTGTCCAAAGAAACTTCAATCCAGAGAAATCCCAGTTTCCTCCTACAATTTAGCGGATAATTGAGGAGAACTGGAGAACTTATTGATAACACAGACAATAGGTTTCCCGCACTGAGCTATGTGTAATAGGTTTCTCTGATCTGTTCAGGGGCAGGGATCATGGCCTAATTAATCTTTAAATTCCCTTGCTGTTACCACAATGTAGTGCTTGATAACTATTGAGCTGAGCAGAAGATGTGAGAGAAGTAGGTTTTATTCTGTGAGCCATGCTCCACGGGACTTTCAGGCAATTTTATTCAGTAGGTGCCTGGGTGTGTTGAGTAAATATGGTAACACCATTTTCATTTGACATCTGGGACAAATAGAGATTAAAACATTTTTTTCAAGTTGTGGAAAAAGCACATAACATAAAATTGCCCATGTCAATCCTTTTTAAGTGATAGGACAGTGGTGTTAAGTATTTCACATTGTTGTGAAACAACTTTTTCGTTTTGCAAATCTGAAACCTTATACTCCTTCAACCACACTCCCCTTTTACCCCTTCCTCCAGCCCTGGTGCCCACCACTCTTCTGTTTCTATTCAGCTGACTGTTTCGATCCCTCTTACATGTGGAATCATGCAGTACTTGTCTTTTTGCAACTGGTTTATTTCACCTTATGCTAGCATAATGTCCTCAAGGTTCATCCACAGGGCATGTGACCAGATTTCCTTCCTTCTTAAGGCTGAATAATATTCCATTGTATGTATATATCACATTTTTTTTTATCCATTCATCTGTCAGTGGGTATTTGGGTTGGCTCCACCTCTTGGCCATTGTGAATAGTGTTGCAGTGAACATGGGTGTGCAAATGTTTCTTCAAGATTCGCCTTTCAATTCTTTTGGATATATACCCAGAAGTGAGATTGCTGGATAATATGGTAGTTCTACTTTTAATTGTTTGAGGAATCTCTGTGCTGTTTTTTATACCAGTCATAACATTTTACAATCCCACCAACAATGCACAGGTGGGTTCTAATTTCTCCACATCCTTACCAGCACTTAAACCTTTTTAATTTCTATGTTAGAACAAATGTACTATGGTGTTGAATCTTATATTTTGAGTGTATTTTAAAGGTAAAACAGAGGACTTCAAGTAAGTTTTGATTTTCATGGTAGATCTTGGAGGAGTACTAAAAGAGTACCTTGGCAGAAACATTTGAGAAACCCTGAATTATGAAAGAAATCCTCAGGATAATTTAGTTGAGAAGATGTATGTAGTATGCACATGAAGATAAAGGATATCTTCCCAAAGTAGCATGTTTCAAAATACAACTTCATCTTTAAATCCTTAGTACCATAGACATTTAGAAGGGGAATGAAGAAATTGGAGAAAGTGATACATTTCATTTTTTTATACAAATGTTTATAACAGCTTTATATATAAGAGCTCCAAATGTAAATAATCCAAATGTCCATCAACAGGCAAATGGATAAACAAACTATATCCATAAAGTGGAATGCCGCTTACCCATATAAAGAAAATGAAAGACAGTGGTACATTCTGACTTGGGAGCTGGAAGGAGGATGGTAAATGTGATTGACAACAAGGGGAATATGCATTAGTGTAAAGGAAACAGTGATTTCATAATTAGGCAGTCACAGAATTTGACATAGAGCTAATATTCAGTGTTTTTTCTTGTCTGTATTCAGTAAAGGCTGTAATTGTTATGTAGTAACTGTGACTTATTTAATGAGGACAGGTTCAGTATTTTTATTGTGATTTTCATCAAGATGACAGTAATGCCATAATGATTTGTGTCACAAAATTCCTGGACAAATTTAAAAGACTGCTTGTTAGACATCATTTTGTTAGCTAGTTTCCTAGGACCAAGTGTTTTTGATGATGGTGACTTAGGGTAAGCTGGTCCTTATTTTCCTTTTCTTTGACGTGAACAGAAGGAAGAAAGAACACTTACTGTCAACGGAAATGCTGAAAACCCGAAGTGGATAGACAGCTAGTAAAGTGTTCTGCTTTTTGCAAGTATGGTCCCATTTTGTGTGAATGTAAGCCAGTCTTAATTCAAGTGAAGATTTATATTTTTATTATGAATGCTGAGTAAAGTCTTATTTTTAAATTTTATATAAGTTTTCTCCTTTTGTTGGGTACAGCTTAAACTTTTCTGTTTTCAGTTTTTAAATCTCCCTTCTGCTAGTGATTTAAATCTAACTTTGGCTATATTTTTATTACCTTTGCTTGCAAGTTCTGTTTTGTGCTTTAATGTAAAAAACTGTGCAGTTACCAAAATTAAAGTGAAGACCACCAGACAAGCCTCGCTACAGGTTACGCTCTGACAGGGTCATCGTGCCGTCCGTACCTGACTGTCAGTCTTACTCCGTTTGGGCTGCTGTAACAGTCCCATAGTCTGGGTGGCTTATAACAACAGAAATGTATTTCTCACAGCTCTGGAGGCTGGAAAGTCCAAGACAGAGGTGCTTATATGGTCCGTTCTTACTGTCCTCTTCCAGCTATTGACTTTTCATTTATCCTTACATGGCAGAAAGAGAATGGCCTGTTTTTTAATTTGGTTATGGTGTCTTGTTGAATACAACTTTAAGGTTTTATAGTTACAAATTTACCAGCCTTTCCCTTTATTGTTTCCATTCTATTGCTTCAAAAAGAGCTTTCTTTTCTCTCCACCCTTTTTTTGTGAAGTAGGCACTTGTATTGTTCCCCTCAGCTGCCATAATAAAACACCACAGACCAGGAGGGCTTAAACAACTATCTGGAGACTAGAAGGGCAAAGTCAGCATGTCCGAATAGTCAGTTTCTGGTAAGAACTCTATTCTTGGATTGCAGATAGCCACCTCCCTGGGTTCTCATATGGTGGGGAGGGAGGCTGAGAAAATATGCCAGCTCACTGGTGTCTTTTCTTATGAAGACTCTAATCCCATCATGGGGGCCCCACCCTCATGAGCTCATCTAAACTTCCTTACCTCCCAAAGGCCTCCTCTCCAATACCATCTACCAGGGGGTAGAGATTACACATATGAATTTTAGGGGGATACAGTTCAGTCCATAGGATTCTATTTATTTTTTATATTTGGCTAATCAATTGCCCCAGCATCATTGAATCAGCCATCCTTTTCCCACTGATTTATAATGATATAGAGTCTGTTTCTGGAATCTTAATTTTTTAATCACTATTTTAACTTTAATTATACTAATACCATTGCAGTTATAGAATAAGCCTTTATATATGAGAAGGCAAGACTCCCAATTTGTTTTTCTTTAAAATTGTCTTGGCTATTTTTGGTCCTTCTTCTATGTGAATTTTAGGAGTGTTTTGTTAAATCTCACATATACACAATCATGAACTTAAGGATTTGTTTGGACTTGAATTAAATTTATAAATAATTTGGGGAGAACTGGCTTCTTTATGGTATAGAGTTTTCCCATCCAGGATCATGGCACATTACTCCATTTATTCAGTTCTTTTATAGTCTTGAATAAGATACTGTAACTTTTTCCATAAGATGCTTTGACTTATTTAAAAATATTCTTAGGTAACTTACAGTTTTGTTGATATGGTGCATAGGGTTTTTTTAATCAATTGTATTTTCTAGTTATTGATGGAACACATTTGATTCCAATAACTTTGGTGACTTCTCATATTATTTTTTATACTTTGCTGCAGAAACCTTTGCACTTTGCATGTACTCCTCCATATTGTCTGTGTACAAGGCCAGTTTGTTTCCTCCTGTCTCCTGGCTTTTTTTCTCTTACCACCTTAGCTTTGCACGATATTGAACAGAGGCCATGATGGAAGGTGTTCTCATTCTGCTTTTTACTTAAGTGGGACTGAATCTAAAGTTTCACCATTACAATGTTTGCTGTAGATTTTTTTTACTATATTTTCTTTTATTTCTTGCAATGTATTAAACATGTTGACTTTACATTCTGTATCAATATTTTTTTATAACTGAAGCTTTTTGTGTGTCTTATCCTGAAATTTCATATGTTGACACTTGTTCACAAGAACTTATTTTTCATGTTTCATTATAATGTAGTATAGGTTTATGTTTCTTGAAATTTTATTAGTGGGATTTTTTTTTTTTGAGGCTTAAGATACAGTTGAGTTTTCTCAGAGAGATTTGTTTTAGTTTCTGCTGAATGTCTGGGGCACCACCAATCTAGGACAAATTTGAAAGAAAATGTCACTTGTGACCATTCAGATTCTATAAATTCTGTCACTAAACCCCTCCGAGGATGGACTTGTAGTCTTTATTATCAAGATTGGCTTCTTTTTTTGCCTCCATTTGTGGCCAAGACTGAGACAGACAATTTTCCTTAATGTTTTCCTCTGTGGGGTAGATCATTTTCCAGTTTACTCACCGAGGATATTGCGTTTTTGAAACTCCTGCTGTATGATATCCCGCCTTCCTGTGGCCTACATTGTTTCTTGTCTGCTCTGTTCAGTGCTTTTTAAAACTAAAGCTCCAGGCCACCAAAGATGGATGGATACTCAAGAAAGGAGCAGGCTTCAGATCTCTGACGTCTCTCTGGATTCATGATCCCCTCCTTGCTGCTCTTTATTCTGGCTTCTGAGGATCTCTCTTACATTCTTGATAAATCAGCCATGTGTCTGGAACCATTGGTTAATTGGTGCTTTGCTTTCTCCACCAATGATGTAATGACTCCTCTTCCATTTCAGTCTGATGAAATTTTACCCATTTTTTAAGGTCTCTTCCCAGAACTTTCCTTCATTTGGCTTTACTTGATTACTTCTGTTTGCTGTAGATTTTTGATAACTTTTATCAGTTTAAGAAAATTGTCTTCTGTTCCTAATTTTACTTGTTCGTATTTTATCTTGAAAGTGATTCATTTTATGAATGTTTACAGGAAACTAAATGGTTACTCTTTGGCACATTTCTTGCCTGTAGTATTACAAAATCAAATGGGTGAACATACATGACTTAGTGAGGGTAACTTTTAGAAGTAAAATAATAAAGAGTGTCTCTCAGTCATAAACATTTATGGTACATTATGGAAAATTTGGTAAATCCTCAAAACCGTATTAAAGGAAGTAAAAACCAAATTCTCTTTGTTTAAAACTTTTCTTTTCATATTTTATGAAGTAAAGAGGGCATTTGCCCCATCACTGCTTCCTGCTTGGTAATCACCGAACTAATTTGTATGTATTGTTTCTACTTTTTTTTTTTCTGCAGACAGTAGATGGATCCTTTATATATTTACTTAATATAACCTTTAAAAAATTCCAGAGAGAACATGCTATATATACATACATATATTTTGTAACTTCTCTAATGCAACAGTATTTAATTGAAATCTTCCTAGAGGTTTAAAAATTATACTTAGAATTCCCTTATACAAATATGCCGTAATACAAATGTTCCCCTATGAAGGAACTTCTTTCCAGTTTTTGACTATTACAGTAATTGACTGTGAACATACATGTACCTATGTCTTCACCTATGTACACTAGAATTTTTGTGTGATAGATTCCCAGAAGAGGGATTGCTGTGCACAGACTTCCCATATCTTGAAAATTATTTTTATGGCAACTTATGACAAAATGATTTCTTCACTGTAAGTGTGTCAGAATTTTCAGTTTGTGCATTTGTAGTTCAAACAGGAGAAAATATAGCCATCAAAAGACATTAGTCATGTCTGCATTGTTACCATGGAATCACAGTACTTCAGTGGCTCACACCTCGTATGAAAGGGACCTTAGTGTAGCTGTTTCAGCTCCCTTTTCTCATAAGGTGAACAAGCTAAATATCAAATCCTTTCTGGGATTTAAGATAGACATGATTATTTTCCAAGTAGTAGTATTTGAGACCTATAATATGCCAGGCAGTGAGCTGCTGTCTGCTTGAAGTACATGATTTCATTTCATTATTACCTAACCCTGTGAAGTTGGTGTTCTCATTTACCCTTTACAGCTGAGGAAACTGAGGCTTAGGACTGAGATCGGTAACTTGCTGAGTTATACCATCAGAAAGTGGTCGGGCTGGAGCTGGAGTTTGTAACCCCCTCATTCTGATCCTAGAGCCCATGTTCTTTTCACCAAGTGACTTGCTTCCTGAGAGACAATAACCAAGACACTAGGTAAATACATTATATATTCATATAGTTTCTATATTGTATTGATTTCACAATGTAAGGCAGTTAAATATATTCATCATATACGAATTAGTCATCGTCTTTGGTGTGGACATTAATAGGCTGCTGAGAACCGACTTAACAAAGATCGCAGTGCAGGGGACAAGCTGACATTTGTGTTGCTCTGAATGGCTGTCCAAGGTAATTTTGAAATAGATCAAAATAAAAAACAAAACAAAACCAACCTGGGAATAGCTGACACTTCTACCCTCTCCTGCAGATTCTTTTCTATTCCTCGGGTTCCTAAAAGAATTGCTTGAAATCTGGTTCCTGAAGATCTTTTTAATCATGTTGTTTTAATTTAATTAGGTATTTTTGCAAAGTAATAGATTGAGCTTCAGCAGTGAGAAAAGAGGGATTTCTTTACTAATGCAAATTCCTTTACTCAAACCGATCTTTTACCACTATGGGTTTATTCCTTCTTTTTGCTGAGGCCAATTTTTAGTTCTAAACATTTTTGTTAAGTAGAGTCTAAGCTGGTTGATCTGTCTTAATAATGTGTGATCCAAATTGTCATTCCAAGTGCAATTCAGTTATTAATTGACTTGATTTTTTTTAAAAAAGTTCAAAAGGTATTTTGAGGCTTCACTGATTTCTCCTTCAAATACTTTGAAAACTTTTTCTGACATTGTGAGGGAGTTTAAAGATACTTGTAGCCATAAAAAGCATGCTGGCCGTGCTTATTTAATGGAATTGCACATTTATTATTGTTTGGTTTGTTTTATGATTAATTTCCTTCAGGAAAGAGAAGTCCTCTCTCATAAGTATCACAGCAAGTTTGGGTCTTTGATATTTTGGAGACTGAGCCATTTGATTTCTCTAGAGTAAAGATCTCCCTTTCTTTGATGCCTTAATCCTAGAAGACGTAATATTGTGCCTCTGCATCATTTAATTGTAGTAAACTTCTGTATGATTTCTCACTGGTTTCTCCAGTCTCCAGGACAGCTGGTTCTCACTGAGATAGATCTTTATCATAATCAGTGTTAACATGTGATGTAGTCATGCTAGACAGTGACGGAATCATAGGCAACATCTTATCAGTATTGGAAAGATAACTGGAGGATGGGGTGAATCGGTGAGGAAAAAAATCCTTTTAACAGATTGAACTTTACAGTTGAAAAATAATCACTTTCCATTCTACATTTTGGACTTGCCAGGCTTACAGGCACTGAAAACAGATATGGGCAAGATGTTCTTTTGTGTCGTGGTGATAGCTGGCTTCCTCTGTTGCAGCTCCTCACCTTGTAATGCTTATTGAAATGCTGAAGGCTTTTGTTACTGGCCACTATGTAGTTCTCATATGTCCTGGCCTAGGGTTTCTCTGCATCTCCACATGAACCTGGGCAGATCACTCAGGTCTAATTATGCTCTCAGAGCTTCGAAACTTTGTTCCTGTTTCCAAAAGACCACTGTACTCCAGCAGTATGTAGGACAGAGAGAGACAAGGGCTGCTTTGGAGTACACTCCATTTCTCTCCAATGACACAGAGTGGTTGTGTGATACTGTGATTTATAATAAGAGGTATATATTTGGTCTTGGTACCCACTTCTGGCACAATGCTTCTAAAACCTTGAAATTTCCTAAGTGATGAAAGCAATAAGGATGTCTTTTGTTATGTTAATAAAGCACTTTTTGGACTGCACCCAAGGATGGGGATTGGTCACCAGGAGAGCCAGCCATGTGAGTGGAGGAATGGAACTCTCAGTCCCACCCTCTGACCTCTGGGGTGGAGGGAAGAAGGGTGAATCAATCGCCAATGGCCAACAATTTAATCAAATGTATCGAAGTCTCCATAGAAAACCCAAGGACAGGGTTCAGAGAGCTTCTGGGCTGGTGAACACGTGGAGATTTGGGGCAGGAGGCATGCTCAGAGAGCATGGGAGCCCCGTGCCTCTTCCCTCAGACCTTGCCCTGTATATCCTTTCCATCTGGTTGTTTTTCCTCTGTCACATCCTTTATAATAAACTGGTAATCTTGTTGGTAAACTGTTATCTTAAGTTCTGTAAGCTGCTCTAGCAAACTAATTGGACCCAAGGAGGGAGTCCTGGGAATCTCTGATTCACAGCCAGTTGGTTAGAAGCATAGGTAACAACCTGGACTTGAGACAGACAACTGAAGTTGGGGGGAAGGCAGTGTTGTGGGACTGAGACCATAACTTGTAGAAATTTTTGCTGTCTCTGGACAGACAGTGTCAGAGGTGAATTGACTTGTAGGCCACATAGCTGGTGTTGGAGAATTGCTTGGTGGTGTGGAGGAAAAAGGTCTATCTGTTGGAATTCGGTGTCAGAATAATAGGTTATGATCCACATAGAATAACCTTTGTGATTCTGGAGCTGCCAGGGTATCAGATTCTTCCAGGTTTCCCTTCATCTTAAGCACCAGTGAATCACATTCTGTCTTGTAAAGGCGATATTTGAGGCAGTGGCTTTCAAACATTTTTGAATGGGATCCAAGTAAGAAATACTGTTAATATTGCTACCCCTTCCCCTCACACACCAGAAATAAGATTCATGAAATTTACATTTACTATGTGCAATGTCTGATATAGTCTATTGTTTATTTCATTTGGAAATGCTGATATCCATTAAATTGATTTAACAGACCACTGATGTGTCAAGACCTGTGATTTTAAAATAATTCTGGCTTAAGGAGATAAGACCATTTGTCATTTTCCTTCGTAATTGCATATCATTCCTGTTAGAGTTTAACTTCCTCATGGAAGTAATCTTCCAAAAAATGTATACATTATAATGTCAATATATATGAAGTCCAGGGAACTTTGTCTTCTGTGTACACTTGTAACTGACAAGATAAGTGTATGACTTTCAAACATGTATATCCACTTGCGGAAATGGAGACTCTCAATTATTTTGTTGATTTGGGAATAGTAGTTGCAAACTTGCTGAATTGTGTATATGTTATTAAATAGTATATATTAAGAAAAGGACCACAGTTTCTCAGAACTTCATTTTATTCTTCAGATTTTTGCTCATATGCATCAGTAGATTTAGCTTGTTTGTAACATCTGATGTCTGCATCCTTCCAGTCTGCAACTTGACCTGGTAAAATGTACTTAATTGGCTTAGTGATTTTCAAATTTTTACTTCTGGGGTGTCTGTTCAAACTAACTTTCTGGGATACTGCGTAATATTTCTCATTGTAATTTTTCTCTCTGGAAATCAGTGCCATCTCAGAATCAGTCCTTTCCAAGTAAGTGTGAAGGTCTGGATCTTTTATTCTTTCTCTGATCTCTGTCTCTTCTGTCAGAGGAATTATTTTGACTGTGATGAACTATTTTCATTGTTGGAAATTAGCTATATGTCTAGCTATAGAGCTGTAGGAAAGGGATCTTTCTAGGCAATTGGATCATGTATTTTGCTAACTACATGAATTCTAATGACCAAGCTCTTTATTAAGAAAAAAAGGAGATGAAATATTTAAAACTAAATACTTGGTTTTGCTATAACACCATATATTTTAATGAATTTAGTGAAAATATTCAACATAGTTTCTTTTGGGGAAATAAGTGAATAAATGAAGAGGTACAAAGGATCTCTTAATTTGATGCTTATGTGCTGACTGAAATAACTACAAAATAAACCCACACAAATGATCCTAGAAATGGAATTAAATATTTTAAGTTTCAGTTTTTGAAAGCTGACTTTCTTTGAGTGAAGAGGGATTATGGCTTATGATTCAGATTAGATAATTTACTCATTGTTTATACCATACCTGTCGTAGATAGTCATTTTGAAAATAAACCATCTATGGGAAATTGTAACTTCTGTTTTTTTCTGAGGAGTAGGTGGTATAGGCATTTAGAATGCAGGATCTGCCCAGAGAGGAAGAATGATGTTTACAGATCATGAAATCATAGTTATCATGATTATCATGCAATCAACCCTTGGCATTTCTTAAATTATAACAGATTACTTTTCATTTCAAATTTCATATTTAATGTGATAATCTTAATTTTGGGTCCACAGTTATTCCCACAGCATTTTGCATTTAGCAATAAAGTATATGTAGGCTGTTTCATATGGAAGGAAGAGGCAATATTTTGCTCAAAGTTTTTGAGAAATTAGTTATGGATTAAAATGTATGCACATTTTACTCATACAAACATTCTTTTGGAGAAAGTCCCTTTATGTCTAGGACCTGACTTTTACTTGGCTTAAACTAGACTTGAAATTAGTATGTAGCTAATAAACTGTCTTTAGGATTACTGAAGTGCTTCTTTGTTACAGATGGACTGGGAAGAGTATTGGTGGGATGCTTTGATTCTTGTCTTAGTGGCTAGGTATCAGGGTGCTATCCTGAACCAGAGCTTTCTTCCTCTCATAAAACCTCACCTTTGGGACATGGTTCTGCTCAGTCATAAAAAGATTAGCAGACCACAGATGGAAGGACAGAGAAAGATAGCAGAAGTTTTTTGTAATGTGATGGAAGGTATTTGTTATTTTTTTCTATAGTCTTGGGGACATACTGTGTCATATTAGGACAATGTCCTAATTGTTCCTCAAGATGCTGGTGCATTTATAGGACTCCTTTGGTATGTCTCAAGCAGATGATCTTTTTGCAGCACTTAGGAAGAAAGGACTGGATGGTGTTTTTAAAGCAGCAGTAAGTCAGTTATAGCGAAGCATACTGCATTCATCAGTCTGTTATCATATACTTTTTATTCAGTTCTCTAGTAGTTTAATGCCTTATGTTCCTATTTATTCTGAATAAATTTCCCCTCTTAGATATGAAGATTAAACTGATCGGCTTCAGTGTGTATTTAGGGACACTCTGTTTCCCATTTATCACCTGCTGCTAATCTTCAGCAGTAAAATTAAATTGACATTTGTTAAAGGGTATTTTGATCTATCTTTGAAAAGGGTAGTAAAGAGTAATTAGTCACAGTAATGGCTTTTTTTCTCCATTTTGTGTGCAAATGGATTCTAATTTTGTAATGGTGGTAGAGATTTCTTGCTTTGGTTTCATGGTTTGTTTCAACAGTTAAAAATCTGGCTAATCTTTGAAGCATTTGCAAATTAAGCAGCCTTGAAAACTAGCCTCCTTTTCTTGGGTAGCTCACAGACAGGCACCAGCCCTGGATCTGCAGTGTTTTCTTCCCCCTGACCCAGAGCTTGGCCCCAGAGCTTAGCCCCAGTCTTGGCAGCTGAAGGACAGTCTACAGCTGTGGGTTGTAGGCAACTCTCTTGAAACCATCACTCAAAATATGAAGTCAGAACATTGGCATATGGCTTTGGACTCCTTGGGTGACTGGGGTTAATATTTCTGTGCCTCAGTGACTAACAGTCAACATAAAGACCTGGGAGAGAATGAATGTGTGTGGTAAGCAGAATTCATCAAAGTGCAGCTAAGACTCAGGTGGCAAGGAGGTAAAGCATGTACACTTTACACGCTGAACATGATCAATTACTCTGGGCCAGGCATCCCATCCTTCTCCTCTATGGTTCTAAAGCCCCACCAGGAGCAAGTTTTCTTGCCCAATCAGTTGCTTCTTGGAGAGTGTTCTGTTTTACTGGCCCCCATCATTCAGCTTCAAGCTACTGTTCTGTTTATTGGTCCTCAAAATGCATTCTTCAGCCTAGGCTTGCTGGTACTTCTTACTTCAGATTCTCTCAGGGCCACCTTCCCTGTCTGCCTCAGGCTGATCTCTCACATTCCCTTGCTGGCCTTATTTCTGTTGTTAAATTTTGGAGCATCTCTCTTACGTTTCATTCATAACACGAGCTGTAAGATTTCAGACCTTTCAAGTGTTCTGGTGTAGAGACTATTGTCTGAATTAACAACTAACCAGTAACTAGTCCTTTTCTTTCCTGTTGTGGGTTATTATGAGTTTTCTGGAACATTTTTTAGTAATAGTATGCTGGATTATTGAATGCATTATTGAAATGAGAACTTCCATTTTGACTAAGTGTTAAAGAGAACTGAATCTTTAGCTTACAGTTTTACTTGTTTGGTGGGTTGGCAGAGTTTTACATGGGTTAGCTTCTGCCTTTATACATTTCAGACCATGTTTCTCCACTACCCACATGCTTCATCTCCAGGCCTGGCAGGACACACAGTGGGTGCTCCAGCCCCGCACGATGGTGTGGTGATGTGAGTGAGTCAGCCCAGTGGGAGTGTTCCTGGAAGATGGCTGGCACTGCAGAAGTGACTGCAAACCCTCTCTACCTATGTCTCACTAAACCAGCTATGTCCCCAACTCAAAGTCCCTTTATCCAGACCCCCTGGAGGCCCAGGCCCACACCAAAGCCACCCCATACCAGAGAAAGTGTGTAGGCAGAGTGGAAGGAAGGCTCTTAGCAGATTGCAGTTAAAATATCATACTTTTGCAAAGTGCACGAAAACATATGACCACATGAAGATGTTGCTAGGCCTCCCAGGAGGAGCTTGTGCAAGCACGGAGCCCTGAAGTGTTAGGTTTCATTAGCTCTATTGTAAACTGTCTCTAATCATTTCTTCTATGGTAGAAAAAGGCCTGAGTGTCCCACCTGAGTGTGGTTAGGAGCATGCCTCTTAGAGAGTGTCTTTTGTAGTTGGCAAAATCACCCTCAGTGCACTTAGCTAGTGTGTCTCCCGTGTCAGGCTCTGTTAGAAGCACTTAGCACATTATTTCTGTTAAGCCTTAGGACAACCCTACCAGTTAAGTACCATTATTATTTTTAATTTAAAGAGTAGAAATCTGAGGCACCAAGACTTTAAATAACCTGCTACAGTACATAAGAAGTAGAGCTGGGCTCAAGGCTTAGGCTCCGCAGTCTGAGTCCGCAGTCCCACTGCGCTGCCAGTGGTGCCTGCGAGGGCTGCCCTGACCCTGGCCTGCAGGCTGGGGAGGAGCCTGCCTGTGCGCCTTGGGTGGGGGCCTTTTGTTTTTCCTATTGTAGGGAAGCTGTGAAAAAGAACAAGATTCATAGCAGAGAAGCTAAAATGAAAGAAGTGATAGAGTTCCTAAGAAAACACGAGTTCGGACTGTTTAGCCAGGGAGAGGGAAGTTATTGAAAAGCTACTGAATTTTACTGTGTTTTCTAGATTCCAAGAAGTACTTCTTTTCACGTTTTTAATGTTTTTGGTTCAATATGTGCTGCATAGGTGTAAATAGGTGATGTGGTAGTGTTTCCCTCCACCTCCCATTCCATCTGAAAAGTTATTTATTTTTTTTGCGAAGTTATTTTTAAACTGATGATAGAGATGAAAATGGTGTCTTGCAAAAAGTGCACGTGAAAGGCTACTCTCCAATATCTATATTCACTGAAAAGGAAAAGTTAAGACAGGTTAAATAATACAGGGGCATTTTGACATAAGGAATGCTTTCTTAATGATAACATTAGAACAGTGCACCAGAAAGAGGTATAGAATTTCAGTCTCTGAAGGTATATAGAAAAGTTTAAGATCTGTCCATCTAAAATAAGTTAGGAGTTGAATTCTAGCCATGGTTTAGAATTCTTCCTTTGATTTCACGTTTTTAATGTTTTTAGTCGCCCATGTCAGGCTCTGTTAGAAAGGCACAGCATATAAATTAACTTTGCTGTTTGTACCTTGTTAGATAAAAATCTCTTTAATTACACACCTTACCCAGTTGTACTAGTTTACTTGTTCAGCCCTCACCTGCGCTTTTGTGCAGGAATGACTTTTAAATATCTTATGCAATTAACAGCTGTTAACCTACACACCTATGTTAAAGGCACTGCCTTCTGATTCAGTGGCCGGCAGTAGTACTGCAGTGCTGGGAGCCTGAGGGCAATGAATGACAGTGAAACAGTCCCATTCTTCTTGCACCCATTTCTTCAAAGTGTCATAGGTGGGCATCACAGACTTCCTTCTGTGCTTGCCAGTTCCCCCTTAATCCTGCTTAGTTCAGGTGAACAGCCCTGAGTGTCTTAAAGGAAAAGGCATCAGCAGGGAGATTGGGGGCGGATTTCTCTCCATCCACTGCCAGTACCAATCATTTATCCTTCTGAGACTGCAAAAGTCATGTTGCTAGGTTGAGATAGAGTAGTACTTTTTTGGGAATAGTTTTAGAGAATCATCAGGAGGCTTGTGTGAAGTTCATCATTATTAACTGGCTTTATAAATCAGAAGATATGTCAAAGTTAATATAGTTGACCCAGAGTTTAAATGAAGAATGAGTTTCAATTCTAATTTTGACATGAATGAATAAATCTTTTTAAAAACAAAGTTTTTATAACAGGGATGTTTGTAGATAAGCAAAAGAAGTTTTAAAAATATATTTAACCACAATCAGTTGTATAATTTATGTTGCAAATATAATTTCATTTTAAAATGTATAGAATTACATATTTTCTCTACTCAGAGTAGGAACCAAATATTTTCAATTATTTGTTGCCTATGTCCTTCAAATAATGCCAATAGTGAAAGGAAAGGAGCGACACACAGCAGCAATTCACTGGAGAATTCCGCTTTATTAGGGAAAGGTGCTGGGTTATATAGGAAGGGGCATGGGGTGATTGTGGTGTTACTTCTACGGGGCTGGTGGCTATTGGCTAGGTGCTGGGATTAGGGGGGCGAGGGGTGATTGGGCTTCAGGTGGTGCCGGCAGGAACCGAGGACCTGGAAGAGAAGCAGGAGGTTCGCCATCTTATGGTTGGGGGCCCTTCATTCCCCCCTTTCTCCTCTATGGGGTTGTGAACGTTGCTTTCTCTCTGACTGCTTCCTGCTGAACGGGGGCGGAGAAGGGAGTGAGGGCTTGAGAACTGGGAGGAAAGGGTTGATAGGACTCCCCATAGTAAGGACGAGTAGATATGGACTTCTTCAGGTTGGAAATCAGTGAAGGTTCCCTGTAACCATAGGTCGAGGACTTGTTGATTCCAATGGTGCCAGGAGGATACGGGTGCCAGAAGCCAGGCATCTGCGGCCATTGTTTCCAGGAACAGTTTCCAGCGGAGAGAGGGGTCCATCTCAGCGTGTGGTGAGGAGGTTACGTGAGGGTGAGGGATCTTCTGTGACTAAAAGCTGGTAGTTCCTGAGTAAAAGCTGGTTGAAAGTTTGATTAGAGATTTTACCGACTTGGGATTTGATAAACTATACTATACAAGGTAAGAAGAGATAGGCGAGGAGAATGATTATTATAGGGCCTGCAATGGGCCACAGCCAGGTGAGGAAGGGGTTTGTTAGTATTGAAGAGAATGGGTTAGAATTGGAAGCAGAGTGGAGGCTAGAGGCAAGGTCGGTGAGTTTGGTAATGTCAGTTTCTACAATGCCGGATTCATTGATGTAATAGCAGCACTCGTCCCGAAGGAAGACGCAGGTGCCGCCCTTCTCGGCTGTAAGCAGATCTAAGGCCCACCGGTTTTGAAGGGTGACTTTAGCTAGCGAAGTGACCTGTCTTTGGAGAGAGGCCAGGGAATCGGCAGTGGATGTCAGGGCTCCCTCAAGTTTGGCGTTGAGATCTTTAATTGCCCATAGAGAGTGACCCAAGGATCCTCCTGAAAACCCTGCCCCAATGGCTGAGGTGGTCAAAGAGATACCGACCATGATGGGAAGGAAAGCAGCCCTTTTTGTGCGCGAGGGCAAGGGAGGTTGGAGCTCAAGAAATTCTGCCATGCTGTAAAGTGTAAGCTGTGGGATTAGGGTGACGAGAATGCAGGATATATTGGAGTTGGGAGGCAGTGAGTTAAAAAGACTGCCATTGTATCAAAAGAAGTGACCTGGTTGTGTAAAAGTCTTAGAGCCAGAGGTAGGGGTGTAGATAGAGAGACAGTGAAGTGCGCTGGAGCGGGGAGGGGTTGGGCCTACACAGTGGTGGATGGTGAGATTATCTGCGTATTCTGGTTCCCATAGGGGTATGTCTGCCAGGGGACGGAAGGGTTGTCCTTCTGCATGGAGGGAGTAGTTGGAAATATTAAGGGGCACAGCGGCCAGCAGTGGGTGCTGTAGTGATGAGCACAAGAAACAATTGGTGGTGTTGAGGGTGTGGTTGAGAAAGATGGTGGTGTCTTGAATGAGCTGTAACCAAGAGTAGGAGCGGGGTAAGAAGATGAAGAAGTGCTGTCAAGAGTTTGGATAATGACTTTTTCGGAATGTCCGATGTCTGATGCAACTTGAGAGATCTGGGAATGAGAGGGAACATACTCTCGAGAGATATGAAGGGTACCGTGGGGGGTCAAGGACCCCCCATAGTAAACTGAGGCTGTGACTCCGGTGGCCCATCGAGAGTTCCAGGGATCTGGGATTGATAAGGAGAATGAGCTGTTGGGATATTTTATGAAACGGTTGGAGGAGTAATACTGTGGGTACCGGGAGTTACCCATGTAGTGAATGATGCAAGACTTGTAGGGACATTCTTCGTAGGTGTCTGTTCATCGCCTGCAACAGGCTTGTTATTGGTCATAGAGGAAGCAGAGGTAGGGAGAATAAAGGTAGCTGCTAGTGAACACTTCGGTGGAGGGAGGAAAGTGGAGGTATAAAGGCTCAGAGCAGCCTTTCAGAGGGCAGTCTGATGTGGCAATGAGGGTAGTAACTTTTGTTTGATGCTGTGTGTAAGTCTGTCTGACTTTGAATCGCCATACAAAGGAGGCTGGGGTGGCGGGGAAGACAATAGGAATGAGGAAAAAAAGCGAGAGAGCAGTAAAGGAGGAAAAAGTCATGATTCAGGTATGGATGGCAAAGGGGGTGAACGGGAGATGCGGAGTTTCAAAGGATTAGAGGGATGAAGCATGGTAGAGTAGACAGTGTTTTGGGCTGTATCCGAAGGACTCTGGATTGTGACCGATGGGTCTTGAGTGTCCAGAGAAGGTGGGTCCTGGGTGTTTGGTTTCAACCTGGGGATATGAATCCAAGGGGTGACAGAGTTATCAGGCAGTAAGAGCTTGGCGGCCGAGGGGGTGCAGAGAATAACTGGGTGTGGACCTTCCCATTTTGGGGTGAGAAAGGGCCAATCCTCTGGCGGCTTATAAAACACTAGTTGGCCGGGCTGTAAGACAGGAGGATTTTGGGAGGCGGATGGATCAGGAAGGAGCCAATCCTGATATTTCCACAATTCGGTGCGGAAGAGAGAGAGTAGCGGAAGGGCTATATTGGGAGGAATCGGTCCTTTGTGGTAAGGGAGCCCTGGGGGTAGAATTGGGCGGCCGTACATGATCTCAAAGGGTGACAAGAAGGAAGGTTTCTTTGGGAGGGCCCGAATGCGGAGTAGAGCTAAGGGAAGTAAGCGAACCCAGTCAAGGTGTAGTTCTAGAGATAGTTTGGTCAGGATGTCTTTTAGAGTCCTATTGGCTCTTCCTACTTTTCCCGAAGCCTGTGGTCGATAAGGACAGTGTAGATGCCAGGGGAGTGAGAGCGACTTGGAGAGGTTCTGAATGATTTGGGCAGTGAACTCAGGGCCGTTATCTGATTGGAGGGAAGTGGGCATCCCGAACTTAGGAAAGATCTGAGTGAGGAGGATAGAGGCAACCGCGGACGCTCGTTTGTTAGTGGTGGGGAAAGCCTCGACCCAGCCTGAAAATGTATCTACTAACACGAGTAGGTATCTGGTACGCCATACGGGGGGCATGTTAGTGAAGTCTATTTGCCAATCTGCGGCGGGGACATTACCCCGTGCTTGATGCGCTGGGAAGGGTCGGGCCTTGAGGGGGGTATTAGGGTTAGTGCGTTGGCAAATGGTGCACCTGCGGGTGATTTGGTCAAGTAGGGTTTTGTCTTCAGGAGAGAGAGAAAAAAAGGATTGTAAAAAATGGATTAAGGATTGGGGGCTGGGATGGAACAGATCGTGTAAGAGGTGGAAGAGAGACTCTGTCCTGGGAACAGAGGGTGTCTTGTTATAAGGCTAAAACCGCAGGGGCAGATGGATCGCTGTCTGGTGCTTCTTCTGATAGGGCAATTGACCGGGCTACTCTGTCAGCTTTATTGTTACCTCTTGTAATGGGGGAGTCGTCCTTTTGATGTGATTTGCAGTGGACTATGCCTAGTTGGTGTGGGAGTTGTGAAGCCTCTAGAAGTTTAGTAATTAAGGCTGAGTTAGTGATGGAATTTCCTTTTGTGGTGAGGAGGCCTCGTTCTTTCCATACTGCTGCGTGAGACAAGAGAATGTGGAATACGTATTTGGAGTCAGTGTACAGTGTGAGAGACGTGTCCCGGGCCAGAGTGCAAGCTCTGGTGGCTGCAATGAGTTCGGCCTGTTGATTGGTTGTACCGGGGGGTAGGGCTCGTGCCTCGATGACGTCTTTGAGGGAGACTACTGCGTATCCTGTGTAATGGGTGCCCTCATATTTAAAGGAGGACCCATCAGTAAACCAGATGAGGTCGGAGTGTGAGAGGGCTCCTTCGGAGATCGTGGAGTGACACGGAAGGAAGTTGTGAAGGGCTTCCAGGCAATCATGCGAGGGAGTATGAGGAGAGTAGGGTAGAGGAAGAAGAGTGGCCAGATTAAGGGGCGGGCAGGGGAGGAAAGAAATGTCTGGATTTTGGAGGAAAGAGGACAGTAAGGTCAGGAGTCTGGAGGGAGGGAGAGTCTGTAAACTTTTGTAGGTTAAGAGGTCTTTTAGGTGATGTGGGGACAGAATGGTAAGGGGCGCCCCGAATGTCAGTTTATGAGCTTCCTTCTGCAAGAGCTGTCCAGCGGCTAATGCCCGTAGGCAGGGGGCCCATCCCGGAACTGTGGGGTCTAATTGCTTGGAAAGATAAGCTACTGGGGCAAAGGATGGGCCATAATATTGGCCTAGGACTCCTAGAGCTTGACTGGACCTCTCATGAATGTATAATGAGAAGGGCTTCGACAAATCAGGAAGATGGAGAGCTGGGGCTTCCACAAGGGCTCGACAGAGCTTAATGAAGGAGTGTCGGGGTGAGGAGGATAATGGTTCTTCAGGGGGGCCCTTGCTGAGGTCGTATAGGGGTCTTGCCAACAGGGAGAAGTTAGGGATCCATGCTCTAAAATACCCAGCCAGGCCTAGAAAGGAAAGGATTTCTGTCTTGGTTTTGGGAACGGGCAGGTCAGAGAGGAGCCGTTTTCTGTCTAAGGTTGACTTTCTTTGTTGAGATAGAAGAAATCCGAGGTAAGTGACAGAAGGGGAAGAGATTTGAGCTTTGACGGGGGATACCCAGAAACCTCTGGAAGCTAGAAGGTTAAGTAGGGAGGCAGTGTCAAGTTGAGACTGTTCCCACGAGGGACTGCAGAGTGGAAGATCGTCCACGTATTGTAATAAGGTGGACTCAGAGTGATCATGATGAAACTGTTTGAGGTCCTGAGCTAGGACTTGTCCAAAAATATGGGGACTATCTCGGAAGCCTTGTGGCAAAACTGTCCAAGTGAGTTGTTCAGAATGTCTTGTGTATGGGTCCGTCCAGGTGAAGGTGAAAAAATTTTGGGAGGAGGGGTCCAGAGGGATAGAAAAAAATGCATCCTTGAGATCTAGGATGGAGAAGTGGGAGGCCGAGGCAGGGATCTGCGATAAAAGGGTGTATGGATTTGGGACTAAAGGATGGAGAGGGACGATGGCCATGTTGATGAGGCGAAGGTCTTGGACGAGGCGGAAAGATCTGTTGTTTTTTTAACAGCTAATATGGGGGTATTAAATGGGGAGTGAGTGGGTCTGAGGTAATTTTTGTTTAAAAGATATTGAATGATGGGTTGAAGGCCTATGAGGGCTGAAGTGGTTAGGGGGTATTGGGCCTGACAGATATACTGAGAAGGGTTACGTAATTTGATAGAGACAGGAGGACATAGAGCCACGGAGGGGCTTGTAATGTCCCTACCTTTGGGATTTACAGGATGTATGAGGGCGGAACTGGTGCTTTCATTGGGTAGAGGGGGGTTGTCGGCTATGAGGGCCACTAGAAAGGGAGTACTGGGGGCTGTGGGAGTGGATATAGTTATGGAAACATGGAGGAGAGAAAGGATGTCCCGTCCTAGTAAGGGGATGGGACACTGGGACATAACCAGGAAGGAGTGGGAGAAAGGTATGGGATTGTCCTGGATTGTGCATAAAAGGGGGGGGTTAATGGGAAAATATGTTTACCTCCTACCCCGACTATAGGAGTAATGGCAGGTGTGGTAGGGCCCCGGTATTCTCGCAAGACTGAGAAGGTGGCTCCTGTATCTAGGAGGAAGGAGATGGGGCGACCTTCTACTATTAAAGTAACCCTGGGCTCCTGGTTGGTGATGGAAATGGTCTGGCGAGAAGCCCCTGGGCCCCGTCAATCCTCTTCTGCCAACCCCACTACAGCGGGCTTAGGATGGGGGTTGTTTGTCCAGCCTCCCCTTTGGGTGACTGGGCAATCAGACCCCCAGTGGCCCTTTTTGTGGCATCTGGGGCATGGGGTGGTAGGAGATCTGGGGGAGGGGCACACCCTTGACCAATGTCCCTCTTTTCTGCACTTGAAACAAGCTCCTGGGGGGGGCTTGTTTGTAGAGGGGCGCCCAGGTTGTGGTTTTATCAGCTGGGCCAACATTTGGAAGTTGGCCTGATCAGCCTTTTGTTTACAGCGTTCTTTCTCCTCCTCCCGGTTATGGAAGACTTTAAAGGCCACTGTTAGGATCTCAGTCTGTTGGGTAGCTGGGCCCTGTTCTAACTTTTTGAGTTTAGCTTTAATGTCAGGGTAGCTTTGAGCCAGGAAGTATGTCATAAGGACATGTCTTCCGTCAGGCGTTTCTGGGTCCAGGCTGGTATACTGTAATAGGGCTTGAGTGAGTCTGTCTAAGAACTCAGAGGGAGTCTCCTCCCTCCTTTGAATTATGTCTTGGAGCTTTTGAAAATTGACTACTTTACGAGCTGCCTTTTTCAGACCTGCTGTTAAGCAGGAGGCGAAAATATCTCGAGAGCGGAGACCCACGGCAGTGTTATAATCCCAGTGTGGGTCTTGTTCGGGGACAGCGGTGGGGCCAGGGGTATAGGTGGGGTCAGTCCTCTGGGTTTCGGTGGTGTGCATTTGGGCAAAGTTCCAAACTCGTCTACGCTCTTCAGGAAGGAGGGTATTGACCAGGAGCATGAAAATGTCATGATGTGTGAGGCTGTATGACTGGAGGGTCCATTGAAACTCCCTGATATATGTCGTGGGATCAGTGGAAAAGGAACCTAGGCGTTTCTCAAGTTGGGCTAAATCTCCTAAGGAGAAAGGGACGTGAACGCGCACGATGCCTTCGGATCCTGCTACCTCCCGGAGGGGGGCGATAATTTTGGGAGTCCCTTGGGACCGAGTCTGAGGGGGACTGAAGGGTTCAGGCTCAGTCTGTGGGGGAGAAACAGGTGATGGGGGCAAAGACGGAGGAGGCTCCTGGGACTTAGTTAGAGGGGGGCTGAAAGGCTCAGGCTTGAACTGCAAGGGGGGTGAGGTGGGGGAGGAAATGGTGGTGGAGGAAGGGGGAGGGGCTGTTGTAGGAGAGGAGGGGGAAGGGAGTGGATGGGAGGCTTTTGCGGGGGAGGAGTGGGAGGCGGCGGCGACCGCGGAAGAGGGCGGAGGGGTTGTAGGAGGGGGAGGGGCTGAAGGGGGAAGCCTGTATGGTGGAGGTTCGTTGGCTGGGTCAAAGGTAATCGAAGAGGGACTGGGAGTGTGTGGAGGGGAGGGAGATGGCTTGCAGGCTAGGAGAACTTGGGGCGGAGAACAGGTGGTGCAGAGGCTGGGATTTTGAGCTAGGAGGCGAAAAGCCTCGATATAGGGAATCTCCTTCCATTTTTTCAGGCGCTGGAAGTAGTTAAAAAGATCGCGAGTGATGTTAGGATCAAGAGCTCCCCCTGCGGGCCATTGGTTGTTATTGTCTAGGGGGTATGTCGGCCAATCTTGGGAGCAGTATTTACGGAGAAGTTTTGGTTTTATATCAGGCGTCAGGGAGAGGGTGGCTAGATGCTTGAGCAGGCATTCAAGAGGTGAGCTTTCAGGGAGGGATGAGGAGGCTCCCATGGCTAAAGGACAGAGAAGGAGACAAACAGGGGAAGATGAACGGAGATCCTCGGACTGGGAGCAGACCGCAAGGAGACAAAGGGCGTCCCTGATGATCTGCGGAAACTCGTATACGAGTCGGAGTTTCTTAGGAAGTGTGGGTCATCACCCAGACTTCTCTAAGAAGGCAGAGTGCCGGAGTCCAAGGAACCTAGTACTAGGAATTTTCAGCGGAAGGGACGGAAAGAGGAGGGGGGGAAAGAGAGCGTTCTCATCCGCAAAGGAGTCACCTCGTTTATGGCTGTTGGAGGAGGGGCCTGAGGGTCTGCCGCAGCCGTGAAGGCCTGAGGCGGGGAGAGTTCCCTCCTCGTCCCCGAGCGTCAGGGCCTTGCCGGACGATCACGGTCAATGGCGCTGCGATAGCTCGGGGAAGAGTGGCCCGCTCCGGGGGAAAACTTACCCAAAGGCCAGAGAGGAGTGGTGAGTGTGATGAGCCAGCGCCGGAAAAAGAGGACGAGGGCAAGCTGCTGCTGGTGTCGGGGGAAGACAGGGCCCATTTGGGGTTTCCTGTCTCCTGGGTTTCGGCACCAATGAAAGGAAAGGAGCGACACACAGCAGCAATTCACTGGAGAATTCCGCTTTATTTGGGAAAGGTGCTGGGTTATATAGGAAGGGGCATGGGGTGATTGTGGTGTCACTTCTACGGGGCTGGTGGCTATTGGCTAGGTGCTGGGATTAGGGGGGCGAGGGGTGATTGGGCTTCAGGTGGCGCTGGCAGGAACCGAGGACCCGGAAGAGAAGCAGGAGGTTCGCCATCTTATGGTTGGGGGCCCTTCAAATAGTAATGGATCCATGATAACAGATTCTACAAGAGAAGGTGAATGCTTTCACCTGTATAACTTGAATGTTTCAAAATGCTTTGAAAAATTCCATGAGCATAATCGATAACATAGTCCAAGACAGTCATAGTGAAACTCTTAGAATTATGTGTGATAAAAAGCATAACTTGAGGGATGATTTAATCTACGTGGGTATGTACAAGTACCTTTTTTTGGCTATTGAAAGATTCTCAAGGAACCCACTAAGCTCTGCTGACTGGACCCTGGAGAGTACAGATGTAAAACATTTCCATCATCGCAGACTGTTCTATGGGCCAGCCCTGCTCTTGAGAGTAGCTTTAGCTCCAACAGCCTGTTACTGACTAATAATCACTTAAAGGCCTCAAGGGTTTTGAAAATGACCTTACCTCCTACTTTAGGTAGAGCTGGCCATGTGAACCCAACTCCTATACCTCTTCTGCATTCCTCTCAAAATTTGTGTCATGTTTTCGTGATCACTTTTTCGCATTTTCACATGGCTTTTCCCCACCCCTCCGGGAGCACCCCTGGCTTACCCTGCTTCCCACTTGTCTAAATTCCACCTTATTTCAACTTATTTGTGCTCAGTATGTGCTGCTTTATATTATTGATCAGGTTTTCATTGCTTTTTGGAGGACAGGGACTGACATACGGCCCCCCCACCCGGCCCTCTGCCTGCCCTGTGTGCTGTGGGCATTCAGTACCTGGTCAGTAGAGATGGAGACACTCTGCATTGTGGGTGGGCAAGTTCCTAGCTGGGGCCCGAAATCGGCCTATTGCTTCTTTTGTAAATAAAGTTTTATTGGAATACAGCCACACCATTTATTTACTTATTGCCTATGAGTGCTTTTGCACTGTAACAGTGAGTCGAGTAGTTGCAGCAGAGACTACGTGACTTACAAAGCCTCAAATATTTGCTATGTGGCCCTTTACCAAAAAGTTTGCTGATCTCTGCTCTGCATTTATTTAAGGTTCTCACAATTGCATGTCCAAGAATTTGGAAATCACAGAATCAATCAATTGATATGCCTAGATGAAGTAATTGTGATTGCTCTTCATTAATGCATATGCTTGGCTATTATTATAAGGTTACATATAATTATCATTAACATTATGGAAGTTAAACACATGTTTCAGGGGTAGAATAAATGCCCAAGTACTCATTCCTTCAATTGGTAAAATAATGTTTGACTAAATCTTACAGTACTAATTCTTTTTTCTGCCTAATATCATTTCATTGAAATGAACAAAGTATGGTAATTACCAACCTTATATCCCCTTCTTTTTAGCTTATCCCTTTTTAATGTATTTGCCCGAATCCTCTAAAAATATTCTAATTATAGTATAAAATTTACATCCTTAAAGTTTGTTCTTAAAATATTTGTCCAGAAAGCATAAGACTTATCTTAAATTGGTATTTATTAAACATACATGCTATTGATTAGAATACCTATAAAGCAGATACACATTCAACATTGATTCATTCCTAGCATAACTTTGACAACTTTGTACAGGGAATTGTGAGTGTCTTAAGGATTTGGCCACAGAATAAAACATAGAAACATTAAAATATCAGAAAATAGCTTATTCATGAAATAAGCTGTTCAGAAGAGAAGGTCTCTGAGATAAAACAGAGGATCAGCTTAAGTCAGATTCACAACAATCAAATCTTACTCCACATCAGGCTTCATACAATGTTCAAGGATACAGATGCCATGAGGCCCATGGAGCATGGTGAGGACCAGGCCTGCCACCCTCTACCCACGTGAATCAGTGTGAGGTAGGAAAGGCAATGGTTTGCAGCACTGAGTCTAGCCCAGCATGAAGTGGGTGCTCTATAAATGTTCTTTGATTTGAAATCAATCACCAGGGAGGTTGGACCTCATTACTTTGCCTCTCCTTGTCACCAGCCTACAGAGAAAAAGAATCTTAATGCGAGTGTCATTGTTTTTTTTTTTTAACTGAAATTCAGTGGGAGGAATTTTGTTCACAGTAAGTGGTTGAAGCTAAACTTTGTACAAAAGCATTAAAAAATTGTCAAGGGCAAACATAAATGTAGCTATTGAAAGTTTAAAAATGGGAAGGAAGTATATTTAGAAAATTAATCATCAGACGTTTATTGTCTTTTATGTACATGCCACGGAGCTAGAGATCCAAGGATCAATCAGATGTAGCCTTTGCCCTCAAGTTCACAGTCTGGTGATAAGACAGACATATACACAGTGAGTCATTGGGAAACCATGTGGTGAGTCTAGTAGCAGAGGAATGTCCAGGATGTTATGGTGATTAAAAGAAGGGCACTAATTCAGTCTGGGATGGGCGAAAGGAACTCTTTCTGGAAGGAGATCATGAAGGGAGGTAATGGTTAATTGTAAAAAGCACAGGAGTGGGCTAGATGAAGAAGAATAGGAGATAGTTATTCTAGAGAGAAGGGACAGGGAGAGCCAAGGCGTGCAGGAGGCACATCCCTGTGTATTGGGGGGCGGGAGGGGTTGCCTGGTACTGGAGTATAAACTGGTAGGGGTCAGGCTGATGGGGTGGGCAGGCAGCGGTAACTGTTTTCTGTGGTGTCCTAAAGATCACAGAATTTATTTTCTATGTGGTGGCCATTCTGCAGTCTTAAGGAGAGAGTGACAATGAGATTTGCAAATATGGAATACTCTGTGGGGGAATATATGGCATGTGACTTACAGGTCTGAAGGCAGGAAGACTAACCAGTTAATGGTTTTTGCAAGAATGGTCCTAAAACATGAGGGGAACAGACAGGGACAAGGATGAAGATCAATAGTAGGAATGATTGAAAGAGGAAAGAAAAATCCAGTGAGTATGTTTTATGGGCTGAACCCCACAGAGCCAGTGCATTAAGGAAGACAGAGTTCATTCAGGCTCTTGCTGAGGCCCATGATCCGGGGTGCCCGTTGATGGAGAGCTCTGATCAGACCGCTGTGTCCCTCTGTGCTGGAGGCGGTGTATGTGCAGTTTACAGCGGGGATGGAATCACGCTCATCAGTCCGCCAAGCAGCGTGTCAGGGGCATATCCGGTTTGTGTCCTAAGCAGCACAGACTGCGCATGCTCTGGCACTCTGCGCGAGCCGGCGAGGACTGGGACTGAGCGCCCCTCCCGGAGGAACGCTGGCGGGGCCACGAGAGCCCGGCTCCCGTCTGGCCGTCTCCTCGGTCGTGGGCGAGGGGCCGCCGCAGGCCTGCTGGCTCCGGCGAAAATGGCTGCCTCGTCTTGACAGCCCAGTGAGAGTTTTGTCCTGGCTGACTCAGGGGCCTGCCCTTACGTTGTAAGGACTTTACCACAATTTAAAACAGGCAGGAGAGATCTGCATGCCAGAAAGCTTTCCTTGTGGGGGGGACCATGAAATTGCATTTTTATCTCAGTTTTAATACTGGTATGTTAAAAAAGTTTTTTTTGCATTGTATATACACAACACCTAGAAAATAATGACTGTAAGGACCTTATTAAGACTGTAACATCGCTCACATTAATAGTGATTCTTTCAGGTAGAGGGATTCAAGGCCAATGCCTTTTTTTCTTTGTGTTTTTCAAGTATTTTGCTTTGAACATGGATTACTTTTATAACGAGAAAAGGAGTATGTTCTTTTGAAAACAGTGGAACAAAGATAAAAGAGTACTGGGTTAAGCTATAAGGCAGATTTAGGAACAAGACTGATATAAAAAGGAATATTATGAAGTATTGACAAAAAATAATGGGATCAAGTGAAACAGGGCAGTTTCAAAGAGACAAATACTGTATGACTCCTCTTGTGCAAGGTATCATCAGTAATCAAACTCATAGGCAGTAGTGGGGCCGTGTTTAATGGGTATAGAGTCTCGGTTTTGCAAGATGAAAAAGTTCTGGAGATTGGAGGCACACGATATGAATATACTTAATACTGCTGAACTGTACATTCAAAAATGGTTAAGATGGAAAATTTTACGTTGTAAGGATTTTACCCCAATTTGAAACAGGCAGGAGAGATCTGCATCTCAGAGATCTAATTCACTGTTGCATAGAGAAGCAGATGTGTAATGAACCCAGCGTTAGGGTTTGCTAGGCCAGTAGAAGGTTATGGGGAGTGCTAATGATCATAAGCTCGCAGTGTCAGTTAGTTCTGAGGCAGGGGATGGAGAGGGAGGAATAAGAGGTTATGAAGGGCTCTTGAAGAGCAGGTATATTGGAAAGTTGCCAAAGAGACAGGAGATTTTAATCAGGGAACAGGATATAGAAGTTTAACTATCTGTGGAAGTGGTATTTACCTACATTTATTATAAATCTAATTCTCCTGTTTGATGGGAAGCTCCTTAGAGGTTGTTTGGAATTATTCTTATTTGTACTTTGTGGAGGGAATGAGACTCAATGCCTATGGTCAATGAAATTCCTTATCAGTGGGAGAAGGTGTGTGTATTGAGTCTCACATGTTTGCGTCCTCCACATAAAAAATGCTTTTTGCTTGGCAGTTTTTTCCTTCTGTGGTCTCACTGTGAGGAGCTCCCCAGGTATGCTCAGAATTCATATGGCCCATTCCCTGACCCATCTGCTTTTCTCTTTAAAGGGAATTGATACTCCACTGAGATGTGGGGAAGATATTACAGATGCTAACCCCACACTGTAGATTCTGATGTAGTTTCATTTGGGTAGGGTCTGGGCATTTCTGTTCTAAACAAGCTCCTCTGCTGATTTTGATACACCCCAAAGTTGCACAGCTACTGTTAGAGAAATCCCAATTTTGTCTTTCTAAGGTTAGATTTACCTTACTATATTTGTCCTTGTTAACATGGTATTACCATTACCCAATGTTTTAGACACTGAAGTCTGGAGTAGAGTCTGGAGGTTTTTTTCCTCTTTTTCTAAGAAAACTTATGTCAGCAAGATATTAATATGGATCTTTTTCTTAAAAAAACCACACAAATGAAAGTAGAGGCGTGTGTTATTTAATGTGTTTGATCATGAGACGTCAACAGCATTAGTCTCCATTTAAAAAGGCAGATTAATTTTCTCCACATTGAAGAAATTGTTTAGTCATTTGAAACCATATAATTTATAAGAAAAAGTTAAATTATAAGAAGGATACTGTAATTTGAAAGACTGGGAAGACATAACGTGCTTCATTAAATTTTATAAAATGCCATTTTTCTTTCTTTTTTTTTTTTTTTAGATAATAATTTTTTTATTGAAGGGTAGTTCACACACTGTATTACATTACATTAGTTTCAGGTTTACAACATAGTGATTCAACATTTATATACATGACAATTCTAGGTACCAGCTATCACCATACCAAGCTGTTACAATATCTTGAGTATATTCATTACATCCCGGTTACTTATTATTTTACCATTGGAAGTGTATACTTTTTTTTTCTTTTTTTTTTTTTTTTGTGAGGGCATCTCTCATATTTATTGATCAAATGGTTGTTAACAACAATAAAATTCTGTATAGGGGAGTCAATGCTCAATGCACAATCATTAATCCACGCCAAGCCTAATTTTCGTCAGTCTCCAATCTTCTGAGGCATAACAAAGAAGTTCTTACATGGAGAACAAATTCTTACATAGTGAATAAGTTCTTACATGGTGAACAGTACAAGAAAATGCCATTTTTCTTGACACAAATTACAGCAGTGTTCAATTTGTGTTGTCTAAATTATTTAATAAACAGACTTAGTAAAAGGTTGCTAGATTTATATGGTCAGTTTGATTTTAAAAGTATATAGTAGGGGCTAAATAAGGTGAATTTTTATGGTCATTTAAAAGAACCTTCAAGAAGTTTTTGAAAGTTGATTAATCTTTTCCAGACCTGCCAATAGCATTTGCTTTGCTTTTCTTAGGTACATGAAAGAATCTGTTTTTATATTAGAAAGCTTAAAATGAAATCTCATTCCTTTTTTTTGTTGCATGGTTTTGTTGTAAAATGAGTCATTAGTACTACAGAAAACCGCATAGAACAAATTTATAACCTAATGATGCTAAATACCCTTGTAATCATCACCTAGGTCAAGAAAGAAAACTTCATACACCTTATATCCCATCCCTGTCATAGCCAGGCCCCTCACCCAATATAACCACTGTCCTGAGTGTATAGTAATTACTTTCCATGTTTTTAAAAAATAGTTTTATTCCCAGATGTAGCTCTAGACATTACAATTCAGCTCATTTTTTAAAAAGTTGATCTGTTGTTAAAATTTTGTTTCATCTGTAGCAGCACTGTTTAATAATGGGAGTTACATGTGCACTTTAAAATTCTCTAGTAGCAACATTATAGAAAGTAGAAAAGTACAATTAATGTTAATATATTTTATTGAGCTAAATATATCCAAAATATTATCATGTCAACATCTAACCAGTGTAAAAATTATTGAGATATTTTACATTCCTTTTTTTGGAGGTGTACTGAGTGTTTGAAATCTGGTTTGTATTTTGTACTTACCACACATCTCAAATTATCCTGGGTTTGGCTACTTGGAAGTGCCTTGTAGCATGCAGCAATATACTTGCAACATGCTCCATCATTTTTTGGTACTTCCTTACTTCCTGGAATTCAGGATGTTCCAAACTTATCTCACACCTGCCCTATCCAAACCTTGTAACTGGCCATTTCTCTCAGGTGCCTTATTTCTTTTAGTGAATGGTTTTAAAGACCAAGATAAGAGGGCTAGGTGTGTTCATTGCTCCTGGGGTGCCTTTGCTAGGTAGGTGGTCAGCACTAGGGAACGCATGCGTGCGCGTGCGCACGCGCGCGCGTGTGTGTGTGTGCATGTATATACATATGTGATACACATACAAGCATACACACACTGTGCATGTATATATGTCTACGTACACTTTTTTTTCCTTCTTTTTGTAATCAGGAGTTTGCTTCCAATTCCAGTCTGTCCCCACAGGGTTTTTTCTTGCCTTCCTCTCTTCCATATCTGTATGTTCTTTCCTAGTGAACCCTGGCACCCAGGAGTATCAACCCATTCTCTTACTTGCTCAATCCTATAATCCATCTAGTATAGTTTCCAAACTGCTTTTCCCATTTACCACTACAAAACACACAAACAAAGCCTCCCCACACCCCAAAAAAACTACTAGAAAGAGTTCAGGATTTATTTGCTCTTTTCCTCCCACAATTCAGAGTATACTGTCAAATATGGTATTTATAAATCTCCTGAATTTGTTCTTTCTCCCGCTCTGCCTCAGTGTGGTTATGGTATTCTTTGGGAATACACAGGAATATGCTTGCTTATTTTCAGCTTTAAGTGTTTCCTCCCCTACCCTCTCTTACTGATTAATTATATATAAAACTGTCATCTTCCAAAAGTTAAACTATGTAAGACACACCCAAAGAAGTATCACCTGCTCCTGTATCTTTTCCACCTCACTTCCCCCACCCCTTATAGGTAACTTTCAACAATATTTAATAGCTTGTCCTTTTTATGTTTCATTTAGTAAGCATAGGCCCCCTTCCTTCTCACATGTTATGTCCAGATGAGGCAAATCTGTAGAGAAGAAGTAAATATGTGGTTGCCTAGGGCTGGGAGGTTGGAGGCAAAGGAGGTGTGACTGCTAATGGGTGCTGGGTTTCTTTCTGGGGTGATGAAAATGTTCTGACATTGTGGAAATGGTTGTACAACTCAAAAGGTACTAAACGCTATTGAATTGTGCACTTTGAATGGGTGAATTCTATAGTATAGTATGTGAATTATGTCTCAAAGATATTATTTATTTTTAAAAGGTAGCATGCAATATGTACTCTCTCTGCGCTTTGCTTATTTTACACTCAACCATATCTCCTGGAAATCACATCAGTTCATAGAAATCTTTGCTCTCTTTAGTAGCTACTTAGTAGCTCCTTTATGTATATATAAAACAGTTTATTCAGCTGTTTTCCTTCTCTTGGAAAATTAGGTGGCTTTCAGTCTTCCTGCATTATAAATTGTACTACAATGAATGTGCACACAAAAATGGGGGAGCAGGATTTGGGCAGAGCCAAGATGGTGGCGTGAGTAGAGCAGCGGAAATCTCCTCCAAAAAACCATATATATTTTTGAAAATACAACAAAAACAACTATCCCAAAAAGAGAGACCAGAAGATACAGAACAACAGCTAGGCTACATCAACACCTGCAAGAACCCAGCGCCTCGCAAAGGGGGTAATATACAAGCTGCGGCCCTGTGGGACCCAAGTGCCCCTCACCCCAGCTCCCAGTGGAAGGAGAGGAGTTGGAGCAGGGAGGGAGAGGGAGCCCAGGACTGCTAAACACCCAGCCCTAGCCATCTGTACTGGAGCGCAGACACACAGTGCATGGGGTGCAGGATACTAGGGGAATGGGCAGTAAAACCTGCGAGTGGGTCCCCATAGCCAGTGCCCCTGAGACAAAGAAAAGCAAGTGCTTTTTGAAAGACTTAAAGGGATAGGGACCCACAGCTGGACGGAAACGTCCTGGGACACTTAGCCCAGCAGCTGGGAATCCCGGGGAACTGTGGGTGCCATAATCCCCTGGGTGGCAGCACAACTTGGAGGCCCCTCATGGAGATAACAGCCTCCCACCCGTTTCCTCTCCCACACCACTCCACCATAGTGGAGAAGCAGCCTGAGGCTGGCCATGCCCACAGCAGCAGGGCAAGAATTAGAAACCCCATCTGTGCACAGCTGCCCAGCACAAGCCGCTAGGGGTTGCTGTTCTCCCAGGAGAGGAAGACCACAACTAGCAAGAAGGGACGTTCTCCCAGCCAACACATGTGCCAGCTCCCCACAACTACCTCTATTGCCATGAAAAGGCAAAATAATTTGATACAGACCAGACTAACCCAGACATCCTCCCCTGAGAAGGAATCTGGGGAGATAGACCTTACCAATCTCCCTGAAAAAGAATTCAAAATAAAGGTCATAATCATGCTGATGAAGCTGCAGAGAAATATGCAAGAGCTAAGGGATGAAGTCTGGAAGGAGATTACAGAAATGAAACAATCTCTGGAAGGATTTATAAGCAGAATGGACAAGATGCAAGAGGCCATTGATGGAATAGAAAACCAGAGAACAGGGACGCATAGAAGCTGTTGCAGGGACAGATAAAAGGATCTCCAAGAATGAAACAATATTAAGAAAACGGTGTGACCATTCAAAAAGGAACAATATATGCATTGTAGGGGTACCAGAAGAAGAAGAGACAGAAAAAAGGGATAGAAAGTGTAATTGAAGAAATAATTGCTGAAAACTTCCCCAAACTGGGGGAGGAAATAATCGTTCAGACCATGAAAGTACACAGAACTCCCAAGGAGGACAACACCAAGAAACATAATAATTAAAATGGCCAAGATCAAGGACAAGGACAGAGTTTTAAAGGCAGCTAGAGAGAAAAAGGTAACCTACAAAGGAAAACCCATCAGGCTCTCATCAGACTTCTCAACAGAAACCTTACAGGCCAGAAGAGAATGGCATAATATACTTAATGCAATGAAAGAGAAGGGCCTTGAACCAAGGATACTGTATCCAGCACGATTATCATTTAAATATGAAGGAGGGATTAAACAATACCCAGACAAGCAAAAGTTGAGGGAATTTGCCTCCCACAAACCATCTCTACAGGGTATTTTAGAGGGACTGCTCTAGATGGGATCACTCCTAAGGCTAAACAGATGTCACCAGAGAAAATAAAATCACATCAAAGAAAGCAGACCAACCAAATACTAACTAAAGGCAAAAAATAATATCAACTACGCACAAAAGCAGTTAAAGGGAACACAAAAGAGCACACAATAAAACACCCAACATATAAAGAATGGAGGAGAAGTAATAAGGGAGAGAAATAAAGAATCACCAGACAGTGTCTATAATAGCTCAATAAGCGAGTTAAGTTAGGCAGTAAGATGCTAAAGAAGCTAACCTCGAACCTTTGGTAACCACAAATCTAAAGCCTACAATGGCAATAAGTACATATCTTTCAATAATCACCCTGAATGTAAATGGACCGAATGCACCAATCAAAAGACACAGAGTAATAGAATGGATAAAAAAGCAAGACACATCTATATGCTACTTACAAGAGACCCATCTCAAACCCAAAGACATGCACAGACTAAAAGTCATATTCCATGCATATGCCATGCAAACAACAGGGAGAAAAAAAGCAGGTGTTGCAGTACTAGTATCAGACAAAATAGACTTCAAAACAAAGAGAGTAACAAGAGATAAAGAAGGACACTACATAATGATAAAGGGCTCAGTCCAACAAGAGGATACAACCATTATAAATATATGTGTACCCAACACAGGAGCACCAGCATATGTGAAATAAATACTAACAGAACTAAAGGAGGAAATAGAAAGCAATGCATTCATTGTAGGAGACTTCAACACACACTCACTCCAAAGGATAGATCCACCGGACAGAAAATAAGTAAGGACACAGAGGCACTGAACAACACAATAGAACAGATGGACCTAATAGACACCTATAGAACTCTACATCCAAAAGCAACAGGATACACATTCTTCTGAAGTGCACATGGAACATTCTCCTGAATAGACCACATACTAGGCCACAAAAAGAGCCTCAGTACATTTCCAAAAGATTGAAATTCTACCAACCAACTTTTCAGACCACAAAGGAATAAAACTAGAACTAAATTGTACAAAGAAGCAAAAAGGCCCACAAACACATGGAGGCTTAACAACATGCTCCTAAATAATCAATGGATCAATGAACAAATTAAAATAGAGATCAAGCAATATATGGAAACAAAGGACAAAAACAACACAAAGCCCCAACTTCTGTGGGACTCAGCAAAAGCAGTCTTAAGAGGAAAGTATATAGCAATCCAGGCATATTTAAAAAAGGAAGAAAAATCCCAAATGAATAGTTCTAATGTCACAATTATTGAAATTGGAAAAAGAAGAACAAATGAGGCCTAGAGTCTGCAGAAGGAGGGACATAATAGAGATCAGAGAAGAAATAAATAAAATTGACAAGAATAAAACAATAGAAAAAATCAATGAAACCAAGAGCTGGTTCTTTGAGAAAATAAACAAATGGATAAGCGTCTAGCCAGACTTATTAAGATAAAAAGAGAATCAACACACATCAACTGAATCAGAAACGAGAAAGGAAAAATCATGACAGACACCATAGAAATATAAAGAATTATTAGAGAATACTATGAAAACTTATATGCTAACAAACTGGAAAACCTAGAAGAAATGGACAACTTCTTAGAATAATACAACCTTCCAAGACTGCGCAAGGAAGAGACACAAAATCTAAACAGACCAATTACCAGCAATGAAATTGAAGCGGTAATCAAAAAACTACCCAAGAAAAAAACCCCTGGGTCAGATGGATTTACCTTGGAATTTTATCAGACATACAGAGAAGACATAATACCCATTCTCTTTAAAGTTTTCCAAAAATTAGAAGAGGAGGGAATACTCCCAAACTCATTCTGTGAAGCCAACATCACCCTAATACCAAAACCAGGCAAAGACCCCACCAAAAAAGAAAACTACAGACCAATATCCCTGATGAACGTAGATGCAAAAATACTCAACAAAATATTAGCAAACCGAATTCAAAAATACATCAAAAGGATCATACACCATGACCAAGTGGGATTCATCCCAGGGATGCAACGATGGTACAACATTCGAAAATCCATCAACATCATCCACCACATAATCTAAAAGAAAGACAAAAACCACATGATCATCTCCATAGAAGCTGAAAAAGCATTTGACAAAATTCAACATCCATTCATGATAAAAACTCTCAACAAAATGGGCATAGAGGGCAAGTACCTCAACATAATGAAGGCCATATATGATAGGCCCACAGCCAACATCATACTGAACAGCGAGAAGCAGAAAGCTTTTCCTCTGAGATTGGGAGCAAGACAGGGATGCCCACTCTCCCCACTGTTATTCAACATAGTACTAGAGGTCCTAGCCATGGCAATTAGACAAAACAAAGAAATACAAGGAATTCAAATTGGTAAAGAAGAAGTTAAATTGTCACTATTTGCAGATGACATGATATTGTACATAAAAAACCCTGAAGACTCCACTGCAAAACTACTAGAACTGATATTGGAATACAGCAAAGTTGCAGGATACAAAATTAACACAGAGAAATCGGTGGCTTTTGTATACACTAACAATGAACTAATAGAAAGAGAAATCAGGAAAACAATTCCATTCACAATAGCATCAAAAAGAATAAAATACCTAGGAATAAACCTAACCAAGGAAGTGAAAGACCTATACCCTCAAAACTATAAGACACTCTTTAGAGAAATTAAAGAGGACACTAGCAAATGGAAACTCATCCCATGCTCTTGGCTAGGAAGAATTAATATCGTCAAAACGGCCATCCTGCCCAAAGCAATATACAGATTTGATGCAATCCCTATCAAATTACCAACAGCATTCTTCAACAAACTGGAACAAATAGCTCAAAAACTCATATGGGAACACCAAAGACCCTGAATAGCCAAAGCAATCCTGAGAAGGAATAATAAAGTGGGGGGGGAGGGATCTTGCTTCCCAACTTCAAGCTCTACTACAAAGCCACAGTAATCAAGACAATTTGGTACTGGCACAAGAGCAGAGCTTCAGACCAGTGGAACAGAATAGAGACTCCAGACATTAATCCAAACATATATAGTCAATTAGTATATGATAAAGGAGCCATGGACATACAATGGGGAAATGACAGTCTTTTCAACAGATGGTGCTGGCAAAACTGAACAGCTACATGCAAGAGAATGAAACTGGATCACTGTCTAACCCCATACACAAAAGTAAATTCAAAATGGATCAAAGACCTGCATGTAAGTCATGAAACCATAAAACTCCTAGAAAAAAACATAGGCAAAAATCTCTTGGACATAAACATGAGTGACTTCTTCATGAACATATCTCCCCAGAAAAGGGAAAAAAAAAACAAAAATGAACAAGTGGGACTGTATCAAGCTGAAAAGCTTCTGTACAGCAAAGGACACCATCAATAGAACAAAAAGGTACCCTACAGTATGGGAGAACATATTCATAAATGACAGATCTGATAAAGGGTTGACATCCAAAATATATAAAGAGCTCACGTACCTCAACAAACAGAAAGCAAATAATCCAATTAAAAAATGGGTAGAGGAGCTGAATAGACAGTTCTCCAACGAAGAAATTCAGATGGCCAACAGACACATGAGAAGATGCTCCACATCGCTAGTCATCAGAGAAATGCAAATAAAACCACAATGAGATATCACCTCACACCAGTAAGGATCACCACCATCCAAAAGACAAACAACAACAAATGTTGGCGAGGTTGTGGAGAAAGGGGAACCCTCCTACACTGCTGGTGGGAATGTAAATTAGTTCAACCATTGTGGAAAGCAATATGGAGGTTCCTCAAGAAGCTCAAAATAGAAATACCATTTGACCCAGGAATTCCACTTATAGGAATTTACCCTAAGAATGCAGCAGCCCAGTTTGAAAAAGACAGATGCACCCCTATGTTTATCACTGCACTATTTACAATAGCCAAGAAATGGAAGCAACCTAAGTGTCCATTAGTAGATGAATGGATAAAGAAGATGTGGTACATATACACAATGGAATATTATTCAGTCATAAGAAGAAAACCAATCCTACCATTTGCAACAACATGGATGGAGCTAGAGGGTATTATGCTCAGTGAAATAAGCCAGGCGGAGAAAGACACGTATCAAATGATTTCACTTATATGTGGAGTATAAACAAAGAAAAACTGAAGGAACAAAACAGCAGCAGAATCACAGAACCCAAGAGTGGACTAACAGTTAACAAAGGGAAAGGGACTGGGGAGGATGGGTGGGAAGGGAGGGATAAGGGCAGGGAAAAAGTAAGGGGGTATTCTATTAGTATGTATAATATGGGGGGCATAGGGAGGGCTGTGCAACACAGTAAAGACAAGTTGTGATTTTACAGCATCTTACTACGCTGATGGACAGTGACTGTAATGGATTGTGTGTGGGGGACTTGGTGAAGGGGGGAGCCTAGTAAACATAATGTTCTTCATGTAATTGTAGATTAATGATAACAACAATAACAAAAAAAGTGGGGGAGCATCTTTGGGGTACATTCCTAGAAGTGGGATTGCTGGATCAAAGGGAAAATGCATATGTGATTATTAAATAATGCCAATTTTTTTTCCATAGAGATTGCTCTGTTTTGCATTCCCACCAGCAATGAATGAGTATCTGTCACCCCATAAGCTTGCCAATAGAGTTTATTACGAAGCTTTTCAATTACTGCCAGTGTGATGGCTGGAAAATAGTACCTCATTCTATTTCAGATTTACATTTCTCTTATTTTGGGTTAAGTTGAATATCTTTTCATATTTTAAGAACCACTTTTATCTTTTTGTGAATTATCTTTTAATGTTTTTTGCATATTTTCTGTAGGATTTTTGTTCTTGTTTGTTGTCCTTTTAAAAAAGTTCTTTGCATATTAGAGGTATTAACCATTAACCCTTTATCTCTGTTATATGTTGCAAATAGTTTCTCCCAGTTTGTCTTTTGGTTTTGCTAGTACAAAAGTGTTTATTTATTTGTTTATTATTTATTTATTTATTTATTTATTTATTTATTTTGTTTTGGTATCATTAATGTATAAGTACTTGAACAACATTATGGTTTGTAGACTCCCCCTATTATCAAGTCCCCCCACATTCCCCATTATAGTCACTGTCCATCAGCATAGTAAGATGCTATAGAATCATTAAAAAGTGTTTATTTTTATGTGGCCAAATTATCAATTATTTTTCACATCTGGGTTTTAAATCATAGCTAGAAAGCCTTCCCCTATACTTAAGTTAAAGAGGACTTCATCTACATTTTCTTCTAGTACTTGTTGAATTTCAAATTTTACTTTTAGATCTATGATGCACTTGGAGTTTATTCTTCTCTGTGTTTTGTGGTATGGATCTTTTTCTTATTCCAACTAGCAACCTAGTTGTAACAATCTTACTTGGTAAAATGGCTGTCTTTGCCTCAGTGGTTTGAGATATGTCTCTAGCATATGCTAGAAATGGGTCTATTTCTAGACTTTCTATTCTATTAGCATATCTGTGTATGCATGTACTACACACTGTTTTAATCAAAGAAGCTTTTTAACGTATTTTAATATTCTTCATGACTTCTTTTACAATGTGTTCCTTGTTATTTTTGTTTCTTTATTTTTACACTTGAACTTTATAAAGAATGACTCTAAAGCTACTATAAAAGGGCTCATTTCTCTCTTGGGGGGATTTCATTAAAATTGTACATTAATTTAGGAAGAACCGATTTTCTCCCTTCCCACCCCTCATGGGTTAGTGTACTTCCATCATTTCCTCCCCACTCAGTGCTGCTGTTTACTTCTGCGTGTGCTAATGAACCCCACCTTACAATGTTGTTATTTTTGCTTTAAACGTCAGTTGTCTTTCCAGAAATTGAGAAGAAAGGTGGTCTTTTGTATCTTCTCACATATTTACTATTTCCACTGCTCTTCACTGATTTCTGTAGATTTGACTTTCCATCTGGTACTCTTTATGCCTTACCAAGAACAAGGAGTATCTTTTCATTTGTTCAAGTCTACTTTTGTGTTCTAGAAGTGGTGGGAGAAGACATTTTTGTCTTGTTTCGGATTTTATGGGAAAAACACTCAAGATACTAAGACTCATTATGTTCTTGATCATTTTATTATAACTCAGTGAAATGATACTCAGTTTTGTAGAATATGTATAAACTTTAATGACTTAAGGTAATTTGTATATGAGAGAGTTAGTGGGTTAGATCTAATCCCAGAACCATGCTTGCCACTTAGCACACTGCCAGTCACCCTATTATGAGGCTTAGGGAAAAAACTGCACGGTAATTGTAATATTAGATTAAGCAAAACATAATTAGAAAGGTAAATCTGCTCAAAGCCTCTTATGTTCTGTAATGTGTTGTACAATCCCAAATTAATGATGTTTTGGTTGTCTTGATTATTATCTTCTTCATTAATAGAAAATTATAGTGTTCGCTGTATGAGAATTAGTATTCTTTGGAACCTATATGTATATTTCTACTGTCTTTAAAACCAACCAGTTTAAAAGTTTAGCATTCAGTCTCAGTCTTTATTTCAAAGCAGGCATGGCTACTGGGTTTAAGCTAAAGCTTCTTTATATTATTATTTTTTTCTCTTATGTCTGTTACACAATAATCATTGAACCATCTATTCAGACTGTGAGTGTTAATTTCTGTTAATGAATTCTAGAAAATTCTGGCCAAATATAGATTCTAGTCACTAGCCTATGAGGACTGAGTTTTTCTCTTTTGCCACCAGTGAAAGTATAGTACACATGAGGGTCAAATGTCACCAGTCTGATTGTGGTGATTGATTTCTTCAATTAGCATTGAAAGACTAGCTTTTCCCTCTAAAGAGAATTTGAGAGAGCTCAGATAGAACAACTAAGCATTTCAAGGGGGCAGAACCACAGCTAAGGTGTCCTCTTTGAGAGGGATTAGGTTACATGTTGACAGAAATCTGTACTTAACAATGGTTTATATTGTACTTTTGCCCTTTACCAAGAATTGTCCTTAATATGAGAGACAATGATTTTGTGAGGAATTTCACTGAGATGCCTTTATTATTTATTTATTTTATTAAGGTACCATTGATATACACTCTTATGAAGGTTTCACGTGAAAAATATTGTGGTTACTACATTCACCAATATTATCAAGTCCCCCCCACACCCCATTGTAGTCACTGTCCGTCAGCATAGCAAGATGCCAGAAAGTCACTACTTGTCCTCTCTGTGCTGCACTGTCTTCCCCGTGACCCCCCACACCATGTGTACTAATCATAATACCCCTCAATCCCCTTCTCCCTCCCTCCCCGTCCACCCTCCCCCACCCCTCTCCTTTGGTAACCACTAGTCCTTTCTTGGAGTCTGTGAGTCTGCTGCTGTTTTGTTCCTTCAGTTTTGCTTCATTGTTACACTCCACAAATGAGAGAAATCATTTGGTACTTGTCTTTCTCCACCTGGCTTATTTCACTGAGCATAATAACCCTCTGGCTCCGTCCATGTTGTTGCAAATGGTAGGATTTGTTTTCTTCTTATGGCTGAGTAGTATTCCATTGTGTATATGTATGACATTTTTTTTATCCTTTCATCTACTGATGGACACTAAGGTTGCTTCCATATCTTGGCTATTGTAAATAGTGCTGCAATTGAGATGCCCATATTCAAATAACTTTTCCTATGAATATTTTACATTTCTCCATGTTTTTTACAAATATGTATTATAAACTTGATTTTAATGAATACTATTCCATAATGATAATTTTAAAATATTAAGCAAAAACTACCATATTATGCAGGATACCTTCCAACTGTGGTCTGTTATCTTTGTAGGTGGTAAATGGGGAGCACATGTAGGGAGCACTGATGTTTACTATGCCTCTTCTAAAAGAAATACATTTTCTCCTTCACTTTAGTGCAACAATAGCTCTCTGAAGTAGACAGTATTAAATTGTATCTTATAGCTGAGAAAGTTAAGAGAGATTAATTACTTGACTAGGTCACAGAACTAATGAGTTATGCAACTGAGTTTTAAATGCATCTCTTTGATTTCCATTACCTCATGCTGCTTCCAAAGAGCCACAGGTAATTTACATAATGCAGGATATACAGAGGTGACTCAAGGCTTCTCTTGAAGCCTATAGTTCTTTCCCTTTCCTCTCATCAAATCCAGTTATTGGAAGATCCAACATAAAAACAGTGAACTGACTTACACTTCATCTCTTTAAGTTGTTGGGTACATTGAGCTGACCTCTCTTGGTTGGTGTATGACTGAGAAGAGCAGAAGAGGCATGTCATGTAAGTCGCCAGTGAGGTGTCAGCTGTTACGTAATTGAAAGTTTGCTATGATATGATGATTCTTAATTGCTATTTCAATTTCTGTATAGTGTAGAACAAATTAGAGCTCCATTTTTTTCATATTGCCAAGTAGATGAATACACGATGACTTTTCAGTGTTTAAATAATATATGCTTCCCCCCCCCCAGAGCTCTGTATTATTAACTACTGTGTTTAGCTCTTTAACTGTGCCAGAAATGGCTCAGAAATTTTTATTTTAAAGCTCTTGCCCTGAGACTGCCTTAGATTTCAAATGTAATTTATACTTTTAAGAGAGAATCATTCTCCCATTTGGTCTTGCTGTATGAAATAAAATGTATACCTCTTTTTCCAGGCATTGCGTTATTTCTAAAAGTCTCTGAATGAAAGGTGTATAGTACCATGTGAGAGGCTGTGTACAGTTATCATTTAAATGTATCTCATCAAAAGAAATAAGAGGAGAGACAAAGCACAGATGAAAATAGCTAGAGCTGCTGTTGACTTTGTTGTGCACGTCGAGGCGCTTTGCTGCTTACTGGGCGGCCAGCCCTGGCTTTGCTCTGCTGCCTTCTTGGTGATACCTGCAAGTCTTTTAACCGTGTGCTGTGCTGACCCCTAAGACGGCATTGGTACAGAGGCGGTTTTGATACTGCGAGTGGTGAGGAAAAGTGGCAGGGCTGGAGTTTGTCCTGAGAGGAATAAAGAACATTTATTTAACACTTATACTTTTTTTTTTTTTGACAGAAGAATTTTAATGAATTGGGCTCAGGGCAGTTTAGTTTTTGGAACCGTTCTCACTGTTTCAGCTTCTCTCTCCCAACTCAACGTTGAGTCGTAGTGATAAACTGATTCAAAGTTGCTTTTGTTCCAAAGAGCTCAAAGCACTGTTATAGGGAATATTTCTTGTTATCGCAGAAGTGGACCAGTGGAGAGCTGAGGTGACCCCTGGCCCGCGGAGGCAGTGGACCTGGCGGCGCGTCTCCGGACTCTTGGTCGGTGGGGCCCTTCGCTTTCAGCCCGCCTTCGGGGACCCCTCTCCTGTCTCAGGTCTGTCCTTTCAGGAGTAAAGCCTTGGCCCGTCTGCAGAATATTCTTGTTATTCCAGCCCCAGTGTGGCCCCACTGGACAGGTCCCTTCCTGGCAGCACGAGTAAGGCTTCCTTGGGTGAGTCGGGCATTTCGTGAGGTGCATTCTCTCTCCCTGTCCCGTGTAAGAATCCTAGGGCGGGCGTTCCCACAGCGGCTCGAGAGAGGAGGCCCTTGCCCGGCATCCCGTGGCCACAGGAGAGGGCTGCTGGGCTTTGTGTGTATTTAATTATCTTCAGGCTCCAATTCCTTCAGCCCGCTTTTTGCCTCTGTGGCAGTGTTACTCCAGCACCAGGCCCAATGCCTTGCAGATATTGGATGTTTGCTTTGTATTATTCTTGTTTCGCATTTGTTCTTTCCTGCTGATGATTTCCAAATAGATCCCTTAGCAGCAGTCCAGCAAAGTTCACAGCCACTTCGCAGCTTCCCATCGTGTCTGTTTTTTAACACTCTGTCTAGCTCCCCATTGACAGATTTCAGAGAAGGGAATGTGTGCCTTCCACAGAGGTCAAGGGGACCCCTGAAAGAGACTCCTTTTGACAGGCAGTACCTTGCTTACTAAGCAAGTGGTTTTAACACTTAAAAAAAATAGTCCGAGAAAGTTGTGGTGTTCATAATTTAGTATACCTGATAGATTATGGTACTTTTAATCATTCTAAATATTCATTTGAAAATGAAATACTTAAAAGATTTTCAACTGGTGGCTTGATGGAATAGGAATATAGCTGACACTTTTAGCATCTAACCAAAATGATTTTACTTCTAAAGATAAATTGCTAATTCCAAGGAACTGTGCCTGACAGTGCTTGCAATTAAGAAGCTCTCACCTTTATAGAGGACAATTTTGTATCTTACATACAGCAAGCATTATTGCTAATAGGAAGAAAAAATTCCTGCTTTCTTGTTAAACCTTGAACTAGTACCATATCGGTTTTTATCCACGTTACTGTTAGTGCATGAATATAGTACAAAATTACTTTATAATCACAAATGCACTAATAGTTTATTCACATGAGAGTACTTATGCTCCCCCACCCCACCCCATTTTACTTTTGTCTCTCTCTCTGAACTACCTGCCTAGCTTTCTTCTTCTCTCTAAGGTGACAAGCACAAAATGTCATCTTTGTTCCTGGGTGTGAAGTATAGATGTTTCTGTGGTATACCTTCCTGAGAGACCTGGGATTCTGCAAAATTGCACACTGCAATAAAAGGGCTGAGAGGAAAAATGGGGGTGGGAGCAGCCACTCAGAACCTGTGCAACTTTGTAACCAGATCACTAATGAATTCATGCATCAAAAAAATAATCAGTATTTACTGAGAGCATTTGAGGGGCGGCCCAGGCAGGCAGGTCTGAGTGGTGGAATGCTGCTGCTGGCGATATAGTACAGATGTACAAAAACACTATAGTCTCTGAAGCAGCTTCCACATTCAGCAAGAATTATGTGAGGGAAGCTGGTCATGCTTCAGATTTCAGTTTTGTCACTCCAGACCCACATGAATGTTACACTCTGTGCTGGGTTTTCTCTTCCCCAACAGTGGTCCTCTGCATGAAACAAGACTGGATTACTGGTCTTTTTTTTTTTGAAGTTGATTTGTTCACAATAGCCAAAAGATGGAAACTCCCTAAATGCCTATGATGGGCAACTGGATAAACACTATGTGGTGTGTGTGTGCTTATAAATATTATTCAGCCTTAAAAAGGAAAGTAATTCTGACACAGCCTATAACCTGGATGAACCTTGAGGACATTACACTGAGTAAAATAAGCCGCTTACAAGAAAGGGCATATATTGTATGATATTCATGTATAGGAGGTACTAGAGTGGTGAAATTAATGGAGAGAGAAAGTAGAATGGTGGTTGCCAGGGGCTGGGAGGCCTGGTTTTTTTTTTTAAATGGGCACAGTTTCAGTGTGGGAAGATCAAGTTCTGCATGTAGATGGTGGTGATGGATGTACAACAGTGTGAATGTACTTAATACCATTGGACGCTACATGTAAACATCATTCATTCAAAGGATACATTTTGCATTATGTATGTTTTACCATAAAAACTAAAGGAAAGTTGATTTGTAGAGTGTACCTCACAGTAGATGAAGAACAGTCTTTTGTCTGTTGTGCCGCAAATCTCTCTCCTACATTGTCATTTGTCTTTTGACTTCATAGTTTTTGGCTGTAGAGACACCTTAGATTTTAGGGAACCATGTGCATTTTGTATCACATTTATAAAGGTCTTCCTCACCCCCAGGATTATAAAATATAGTAAGGTTTGCTCACATTTCCTTCCTTTTCTTATGTTTAAATCTTTGCTCCACATACAGGTTATTTTGGTGCTGGGAATTACGTGGTTTAGGACAGTGCAACAGGGATATTTCTAGTGCTTTATTATTTGCAAAGGTCACTAGGACTTCAGGGAAACCACCTTTGCTCTCTTTGATTCTTAGGAACTGCTGAATTTTTATTAGTGTACAGCTGTCAGAATGGAGAGGTGAGGGGAACAAAAGATAGATAACAACATAAAATCTGTGCTTCCAAGGCAACTACTTGACGAATTATGAGAATTTTTGCAACATACTGGCCTAAAGCAAGGTCACATTTCCTTACTTCTTGATGAGTTAGCAAAAAAAAAAAAATGTGTGAAAAACATGGAGCAGAGGGCTGACAAGGTCCCTTAAGAAACCGTGTCACATTTAAGATGCATAACCCAGTTGGGAGGCAAAATAACTGACCCCAGGCTTTCCTCTGAGATGCCCCTTAGAAGTCCCAGAGCAAGGCCTCTGGTGGCTGGCCTTGAGACACAGCAATGTCTGCATGGGGAGGAGAGTGGAAGGCCTCCCCTTCTAGCATTTGGCATCTCAGGTGAGAGGAGAGGCCCAGCTGACTGAGTGCCTGGCAGATTTCAGTGGAGAACTGGAGCTGGGTGAGCAGGGGTGTATCCTGGAGATGTCTGGAATATTGTAATCCTAGACTGGAGGTGGTCCAGATGGCAATGTGGGAAGACATTCCACATCACAGTCATTTTTCTCTTCATTCATGGTTTGGTGGGAAAAGCTGTGGACCATCAGCTAGAGGAACTTGGCCCTAGTCCTTGCTCTACTACTAACTAGTTGCTTGGCATTGGAAAGTCAGCTAATCAATGGACCTCATTTTTGATGTCTGCAGAATGAGGCCTTTGAATCAGATAATCTCTAAAGCCCTCAGCGATCTCCAACATTTTGTGCAGTTCATTGGCACAAAAGGCCTTCAGTGCATGTCCGTCTCCTCCTCGGCCTCTGCCTTCCCTGCCCCTTGCCCACCTGCCACCTCACATAATGGAGAACCGACACATACATGAGTTTAACTCCAGCTCTGACCAAGAAGTCAAGGGAAACTTGACCTATTCTTAGGTAACTGAGTGGCTTTGAGCATGACCCAATTCATTTTCTTTCCATTAGGCCAGTTGCATTAATAAAATCAAATATGACAAGTTGATATGAATATGTGCCCTCATGGACATATGGACACTAACTCATGTATAAGAGGTGCTGAGGAAATCTAGAAATATAAGACAATCTGATAGAAATACAGGGAAGAGGGCATGTTATCTGGTACACCAGACAGACAGGAGGTGTTGCTGTGTCACGGTGGCCAGTGCATTTCATTCGACTGAGTCCTGCAGTGCTTTCCTTTTCCCTAGTTGGGGAGAAAGAATTCTTGGCTTTAACATGGAGGGATAGTCAGATTGTGAGGGTAGATGGCAAAAGTGTTTTAGCATCTAAAGCATGTCAGATCCTGGGCTTGGTGTTTTACGTACTCTCATCCTGGAAATAGCCTTACAGAATGAGGTTTGTTATCCTCATTTTTCCAATGAGAAAATTGAGGCCCAGAGAGTTTAAGTAACTTCCCCAAATTTTCACAGCAAGTAAGCAAAGAAAGGCAGTTCTTTCTGACCCCAAAGCCCCATGTTCTTTTATAACTATCATGCTGTTTTCCATTCTTTAGATTCAGTGAAGAGCTATCCAATGCAAGTGTTTATATATATATATATATATATATATATATATATGTGGTTTTTTTTTCCCAAGCAAGTCTCCTTACATAGGATCCCATCTGCACATTGAGGAGATTTATAGTTAATGAGATTTACGTAATGCCAAAAATATGTACAATTAAATGGATCAAGATACTGTATCAGTCAGGGTCTTAGTTGTAAGCAACAGAAACTGACTTAGGATAATTTAGGCAGAAAAGGAATTTATTAGAAGTGTATTGGGCAGCTCACAGACTCTCTGAAAGGACCTGAGAACCAGGCCCAGAGGTTAGAGGGCCAGGAACAGGGCCTCAGATCACACTGTGGAGCTGGTAAGTGAGGGCTTGCCTCAGCTGCTACACACAGGGCCACTGCAGTACTGCCCACGCTGATATTATCGTTGCTGGACACCACTCCTGTCCTTTAGACACTGGTTGTTGGTGCCACTACCCAGCACTAGTAATGGATTCTGCATGGCCCCTTACTCTTGTCTTCAGTTTTTGATTCATATACCAGGGATGAGTACTAATGATCCACTTGGACTTTTTTTTGTGCCCATGTCTTAGAGCAAGAGAATTAGAAAGACAGTATCTGGTATTTTCTCTATTTCAGGAATCTAGGAAGAAGACTCTACTTCATAAGGAAGGGGATTCATACCTGGTAGCCGAAAGAATGATAAATGGCTCCAATAGGTGACAGCTGCTTTAGCAATCTGGGCGATTGTTGGGGCAAGTTGATCCTCAAGGTAAAGGAGAAACTGCTAAAGACAGAAACATAAGATTAAGGCAGAAATTATTTTACTTAAAGTATAAAAGCAATCTGGTTTCAAAGAAAGTGAACTGATATTTACTGGTGAACGGATAAATAAAATGTCATCCAATACAGTGGAATATTTGGCCATAAAAAAGAAGTGAAGGACTGATATATTTTACAACATCAATGAATATTGAAAACATTATGCTTAGCGAAAGAAGCCAGTCACGGAAGACCATAGATTGTTCGATCCATTCAAGGAAATCTCCAGACTGGGCAAATCTGTAGAGACAAGAAGTAACCTAGAGGTTGCCTAAGGCTGGGGTGTAGGGAGGAACTGGAGAGGGACTGCTGGTGGGTACCGGTGTCCTGCGAGGATGAAATCTTCCCTAACTGATTGAGGTGATGGTTGCATGAGTATGTGAATATACTAAAAACCACTGAAATATACTGAAAAGCCACTGAAGTGTACAGCCGAAGTGGGTAAATTGTATGGTATGTGAATAGTATCTCAACAAAGTTGGTATTAAAGAAATTAAAGTGAAATGAATATTCATATTTGACCTGATTGTTTATAGTTCATAATGCGTGATCAAAACCGAAAGTTTCTGTGATATGACTGCCCTTGCACTGTTCACCATGTAAGAACTTATTCACTATGTAAGAATTTGTTCACCATGTAAGAACTTGTTCGTTATGCTTCAGAAGATTGGAGACTGTTGAGAATTAGGCTTGGGGTTGATTAATGATTGTGCATTGAGTCCCCTGTACAGAATTTTATTGTTGTTAACAACCTTTGATCAATAAATATGAGAGATGCCCTCTCAAAAAAAAAAAAGATGTTAAGTGAAATAAGCCAGTCAAGTCACAAAAAGTCACAGAAATACTGTGTGGTTCCACTCCTATAAGGTACTGAGTAGTCAACCCATAGAGACAGACAGCAGAATAATGGCTGCCAGGGGCTAGCATTTAATGGTATAGTTTCACTTTTATAAGATGAAGAGAGCTTTGGAGATGGGTGGTGGTGATGGTCGCACAACAACATAGATGTACTTTAATATCACTAAACTGTAAGCTTAAAAATGGTTACAATTATAAATTTTATGTTATGTGTATTTTACAACAATAAAAAAATTGGAGAAGAAAAAAAAGAAATAAAAGTCAAATAGAAAAATGTAGGCAACAAGGTACTCAATTAATTGAGGGCAGGTAAGGCACCCAAAATACAAAGCCTTGGGCTTACCCTGGCATGATTTGTGTTTGCATTTGCACACGCTTAGTAGGACCACACACAGACTCATTCGCCTCACCAGTTCTTTCTAGCTCTACCCTGGGAATCTGGGTGGGGAGGGGAGGAGAGATGTCTCATGGTTCCTGCTGAAGGAGAAAGGATAAGCTAGTCACTGGTAATTAATAGCTGACTGGCATTGACATTTATAAAATTGAACAATTAGGTGGTAGAAATAGAATCTGATTTAAACTTGTTACCTATGTAGTTGTCAAGTTTTAAACCTTAAGGAAATTATACTGTGGTTGAAGAGAAAAATGACACCAAAATGATATTTTAGTTTACTTATTTGGCTATGCAATCAGATGTTTTATATTTAAAATTAAAAACAATAACAATTTTTGAAACTATCTACTTTTCTGCACAAGAGTTGCTGTAATTTCAGCCAGATGAGGACATTTAGACATAAGGTGTGTTTGCAGGAGAGGAGACCTAGATTCGAGAGGGTTTTAGGTGTTCACTTCCATAGCATAATTACAACTGCATAGTCCTACAAAAGGGCTCAGAGAGAAGAAGGGGTGGGGGAGAAAGGTTCTTGAATGCTGATGTAGCTGCCAGGACAAGAATACGTGCAGTAAGTGTGACCTTGGCATGCTGGCTGTGAATTTCAGCAGATGTGCTGTCAGTTAGATTCTCTACTGCACATGACTCTTCTTGTATATAAAAAGCAACCTAACTGTAGTCGAGGATCCTCAACTTTGTAACCTAAAGAACAACGAGTTGGCTTGTATTCTGGAAACATTCTCTTGGAGAGAGGAATTATCCGAGAGAAGAGTTTCTCTGCAGGTTAGAAGTCTTATTGAAGTTTGTATGCTAGCTTGCAAGTTAACAATAGAAAAGGCTTTAACTGAAGCACATAAATATAAACCCTTTTGAATTAATATTGTATCCCCAAAAGGGAACTGTTTCAGTAGATGAATGAAATAGATTAAGCATAGTAGCAACATGTGTGGGGCCGCCAGCTGTTTCTAGTTCTGATACGGTGTTACCTGGATCCATAGGGAACATTCACAGCTTGGGCATCAGTAATGGCTAATGGGTGATGTGAACAGTCCAAAGGACTACGTCTGAGAAGTCCCCTGTCATACTGTGTGAATCTGTTCACTTGTTATCTGGGCAGGGGTGAGAAAAGAGTGCTGATTTTACCACTGTTAACTCTCAGTGGCTGGAAAATCTCTACTGAATGAAGTATAAGCTTCTTATTTCGGCATTTGACCACCTGCTATCTGGTTCTCACCTACCTTCCCAACATACCACTCTTAGAGCTAATGCTTTCATCAGTTTGGACTCCTTCCTGCATATCTTCTTGTCTTGCCGTCTGACAGCATTAGAACATTTCTTCTCTTAGAATGTCCTACCCTTCTTCATAGATCCTGCCCCAAATCATACTCTTCTATGCAGGACTGTTTCAAATACTGTTTTTTCATTATCATGAAGCCCTTTCTTAAGCTCCTAGAGCTTCTGAACCATAGCACTTCCCAGGTCTTTTTGTGTTGTCATATTTTTGCTTTATATCATGGCCATTTTTGTGTGTTATGGATTGAATTGTCTTCCCTCAAAAACTATGTTCAAGTCTTTACCCCCAGTACATATGAATATGACCTTATTTGGAAATAAGGTCTTTGCAAATATTATCCAGTTAAGATGAAGTCATACTAGATTAGGGTGGGCTGTGATCCAATGATTGGTGTCCTTAAGAGGCAAGCTTGGACACAAGGACGCAGAAGTGCATGTGGCCCCAGAGGCAGAGACTGGATACGGCTATAAGCTGAGGAACCCTGGGGATGGCCAGCAGCACTGGAGGCGAGGAAGAGGCAAGGAGGGATCCTGTCCTAGAGCCTTCAGAGAGAGCATGGCCTTGCAGTACCTTACCTCCCGAGGGAGAGAGTAGATTTGTGTTGTTTCCAGCCACCCTGTTTGTGGTGCTTGGTTAAAGCAGCCCCACGAGACTAGTAGTTTGCTTACTTAGTCTCTGTGCTGCCGTCTGCCCCATTGTGCTGTAAATTGGTTAAGAGTTTGGGCTGTAATCTACTCATCAGTGTCTCCTAACCATTGCCAGATTCATTCAGCTATTAAAAAAAAAAGTCCATGTTTTTGAGGTATAACTTATGTGCAGTAAAATTCACCCTTTGTAGGCATACCATTTTTTACAAATGTGTACAGTCTATGGCTACCACCACAGTATCAAGACATAGAATGTTTCCATCAATCCAAAAATTTTCCTTTTGTCTCATTGCAAAAACCCTCTCTCCCTGCTCCCAGCACCTGGCAAGCACTCACTGATTTGCAGGTTTTGTAATTTTTCGAATGTCAAAAATGGATTTATGTGCTATGTAGCCTGTTGTGTCGGGCTTCTTTCACATTGCATAATACATCTGAGATTTATCTATGCTATTGTATGTATCAGTATGTTCCTTTCTGCTGTTTATTCAGCTACTTTTTGAGTGTTGTAATGTGCTAGCTATTGTGCTAAAGCTCTGTAGATATAGTAATGAATAGGTGGGCACCATGCCTAACCTCTTGAGTTTTATGGATTAAACAGGTACAAAATGAAAGAATATCATTAGTGTTCTAATGGTGCAAGTGCAATGTATTATGGAAGCTCAGAAGAGGAACATTTAACTTAGATTTGAAGGATCATGGAAGGCTTCCCAGAGGCACTGATGTTGAACTTGAGACCTGGGGATGTGTCAGTAACTTCTAAGCTTATGAGAACTGATTGTTAAAAATTCAGGAATTTTGCAAGCTCTTTTTTAAAACTATTGACAGCTTGAAATTGGTCATGGCAGGAGTATTTACACCATGGATATTTGTTAAACTCATCAAATCGGGACTTTTTTTTTAAGCAGTTTCCTTACATACCATACTATGGACAAGCTTTATAGCCAGGGAAGATAGTTAACAATAAAAACAAGAGCATGGCGGTTTTGAAGAACTAAAATAAATTAAGTAGTTGAAATATAGAGTGTTTTGGGGGGAATTGAGATCTGGAGAATTAGTGAGGGCTGGATTGTACCGAGGACATAATACTCTGTTACCATCCATAATGTCCTCCTCTGCTGATTTTAATATCTGTGTCAGCTCTCTGGCTTGGCTTCAGTTGATTGATCATTCTCCTCACCAGATACAATTATTCTCTTGCTTCTCTGCATGCCGGGTAATTTTGATTGCATGTCAGAAATTGTGTCTTACCTTAATCTTGTATCCCTATAAATTTTTGGTAGTTGTGTTCTGGGCTGTAGTTGAGTTTTACTTAGAAACAGTTTGTCCTTCTGAGTCTTGCTTTTAAGATTTATTGGGTGAGAACAGAGCAATGTTTAATGTAGTTAATTATTCCTACTACTGCAGCAAGATCCTTTCGAATTCTCTACGTGATGTCCCAAAGGTTTCCTAGTCTGACCAGTGGCAATAAGCACTACTTCTGTCCCTGTTTGAGGACCAGGTACTGGTTCCTGCAGTCCTTTGAGTGGTTCTTTTCTTAGCCTTAGGCAGTTCTTCACACTTTCAGGATGAACAAAGTCTGCTGAGTACTTGAGGGGGTCCCTCGCGAGGGCTCCAGAGTCCTCTTTCTCTGATGCTCCCTCTCTTCTGTCCTGAGGACTCTGTTTGTCTTGAGTCCTGGTTTCATCTTGTCATCTCGGGGAGACTGCTGTACTCTGCCTAGTTTCCCCCTGCTTTTCCAGTTGTTTCGGGGGGAGGATCAGTTGGGTTCCTGGGACTCCATCTTGGCTGGAAACAGATGTTTTTTCCCTTTAGTAGACATATAAGTAGTGGAATATAAATTCCAAGAAAGCAGGGACTTTGTTTAACCTTTTATATTTCTAGCTTCTAGTCTAGCACTTAGTAGGCACTTAATAAATATTTGTGTAAATGTGGATGAACACAATGCAAGTGGACTTGCAAATCGGATTGAGTAGATCAATAGAGCAACATACAAAAATAGTATCAGGGTATATTTTATCTTTGGGCCCAATAATTCTGGTTTCCAAAGCATATGTCAATTAAACATGCCAAAACCCTTAACATATATGGGGAAGGAGTATGCATTTGACAGATTTTTTTTTAAGGGGGAAACCCTTGTCACTCCAACTATATGTGTTTTTTTCACTTTCAGATAGGTTTTTGGTATTAGCTGCCAGTGGAAGAAAGTTGTATCATCTGTGTACCTGCATCTTTCCTGAGTGGAAACTCTTACCAGAGTAGAGAAGTGAGGTCCTGAGAAAGGCCTGCCAGTGTCTCCATGGTCTGTAAGCACTCTGTCTGGAGTGGGCTCCTGCTGGAGATCCGACAGATTCAGCAGCTTCTTCCCAGTCCTTCAGTTTTAGGAGCTGGTGAAGAGCTATTTGCAATTCTTGGCATCAGGGTTCCTTCTCCCACTCTTCTGCTTGAGAAACTGTGAGAAGGAATTTGGTATCGCTGGTGGAACACTCTCTTCCAACTGCCACTTTGACTTATTACACATTTGGCAAGAGCCAGAAGTAGCTGATCAGAGGCAAAGAAACCCATGGAGTGCGTACCCCTTTTGCTCTGCCCATCATCAGTTCTGAGACAGTTCAGGGCATTTTCGTTTTCCCAGTAGTAGAGGCCACAATTTTTATTCAGGAAAGATACAGTGCAAAAAGAACAATGGTAAGTTTGAAAAGAATTTATGTTATGTCATTGTGTGTTGTAAAAATAGTTTAAAAGCAGTTTAATACTGCTTTCTAATATAAGCAAGGCTGGTATTTATATGAATCTTTTCCTATGTATTGAATTTTCCCTGGGGAGGAGTTTCTAAAACTTGCTTATTAATAATAAGGGGAATATTTTAAATCCATATTTTTTAGTAACTATTTTAGGACTTTTTCCTTTTTAAATTTTTTTCAAACTTTCTTGAGAAATACTTGACCAATATAATTGTATATATTTAAAGTATCAATATTAATATACATATACATTGTGGAATGATTACCAAGATCAAGGTAATTAACAGATCCATCACCTCACAGTTAACTGTTTTTTGTGTGTGTAGTGTATGTGGTGAGAATGCTTAAGATCTACTCTCAGTAACTTTCAAGTATACAATATAGTATTATTAACTTTTGTTAACTATGCTGTACGTTAATTCCTTAGAACCTATTTTTCATATAATTGAAACTTTATATCCTTTGACCTACATCTCCTCATTCCCTTCCTCCCCCCAGTGTCTGGCAACCACCATTCTACTCTCTTCTTCTATGAATTTAATGTTTTTGGTTACACATACACGTGAGACCATGCAGTGTTTGTATTTCTCTGCCTGGCATATTTCACTGAGCATAATGCCGTCGAGGTTCATCCATGTTGTTGCAAATGGCAAGATTTCCTTCTTTCTAATGGCTGAATGTTCCTTGTATAGATACATTACATTTTCTTTATCCATACATACATCTAAGGATGTTAGATTGTTTCTCTATCTTGGCTGGTGTGAATAAAGATGCACTGAACATGGGTGTGCAGGTGTCCATTCAAGATCTAATTTCATTTCCTTTGGCTTTATCCCCAGGAATGGGATTGCTGTGTTATACGGTACTCTACTTTTAACTTGAAGAACCACCATACTGTTTTCCATAGTGGCTTTACCAATTTACATTCCCACCAGTGTATAAAGGTTCCGTTTTCTCCACATCTGCACCAACATTTGTTATCTCTTGTCTTTTTGATAACAGCCATCCTAACAGGTAGGAGATGATCTCATTGTGGTTTTGATTTGCATTTCCCTGATGATTAGTGATATTGAGCACTATTTCATGTACCTGTTGGCCATTTGTATGTCTTTGGAAAATGTCCACTCAGGTTCTTTGCATGTATTTAATTGGATTATTTTCTTGTTTGCTATTGATTTGTATGGATTATTTATATATTTTGGATATTAATCCCTTATCAGATATATGGCTTGTGCAAGTATTTTCTTGTACCATTCTGTAGGTTGTCTATTCAGTATATTGATTGTTCCCTTTGCTTTGCAAAAGTTTTTTAGTTTGATGTAGTTCCACATGCTTTTTTTGTGTGTGCTTTTGGTGTCTTATCCAAGGAATGTGTGCCAAGACCAGTGTCAGCTTTTTCCCTATGTTTCTTTCTAGGAGCTTTATGATTTCTATTACATTTAAGTCTTTAGTCCATTTTTGAGTTAGTTTTTGTGAGTGTTATAAAATAGGGGTCCAGTTTCATTTTTTTTTTTTTTTTTTTTGCCTGTGGATATCCAGTTTTCCCAGCACTATTCATTGAACAGACTATTCTCTCCCCATTGTGTATTCTTGGCATCCTTGTCAAATTTTTTTTGTTGTAGGACTTATTCCCTTCTCAATGATCATGTTCATAGCTCATCAGTTCATAAATTTGCACCATTCACTTGCCTCGGATAGTTGCTATTGTTAGAATAATTCCATTTTAAGATCCATTCTTAGTTTCTTTTTATCTTTATCTCATTTTGAGGGCAGTGTAAGAGAAATTCCAACTGAAGATCTCTGTGTTTTCTCCTTCCCACTTTTTCTTAACTGAGGTCTTTGATTTATGAGAAAGTTTGGATTGCAAACATAATTCTGTTTCATATTTCTGTCCTATATTTTTGTCAAGCTTTATGAAAATAGCAGTTTAATATTTTTCCTTATTTCTTTATGCATAGATTCTTACATGCATAGATTTACACATCATTCATGCAGTGAACACACATTTACAAATTGCCTACTGTTTTCCAGAAACTGTGATAGTCCCAGGAGTATGTGAGAATGAAAAGAATGGGCTCTGCAGTTGAAATCCTTGAGACGATTGCTTTAGTGCAGGTGTATGTAAAATGCAGAAATGATCTTGGCTCGGTGTGGAGCAAGGTGGTGAAGATGCCCCACAGAGATGGGATCTCTGTTTACTTCAGTCAAACCACTGAGCAAATCATTTGCATCACCCCTTTTCCCTCAAGGATGTAGGAAGAAAAACCACACAGTATCAAGGAACGAAACCCAGCCATATCAGTGATGCATCAACACCACCAGAGTAGATCAGTGTGACACACCAGGAAGGGATTTGTGTCAGGTTGGTTTTGTGTGAAGTTTGGTATTACAGAACACTGGGTCTGCAGCCACCTGGCATGCCCCCAGCCCATTGGTGGAGAGCACATTTGCATATATCTTCACAGCCATGCTTTCCTTTCACCACCACCAGCCCTGCCTCTGCCCCCAAATTGTGTGCCAGATTTCCTGTATGTGCATAGGGGAAAGTGAACCATAGCTGCCTTATGGGTTTCAAAGGACATGACCCGAGGAAGATTAAACACACAGTTTGCACACATGATTTGCTTTATTTTTGGCAGGAAGGCAAAACAAAAAGTTTCAAAATTCAAATTACTCTGCATATCATTTGCCATTTAAATCATAGCACAGTAGAATAATTCTTCAGTGTTTTTCAAAATAAAAGAGAAAATCTAATGGGATGAAAAGTCAAGCTGGATTCTGATTTATTTTTCCCATATACAAACATATTTCACACCCACTGGGTAGTATAGGAAAAAAAACAGAGAAACAGATCATTTGAGATTTACATTGGTATGCGAGAGGGTGAATCTGAGGTACAGCATGAACTCCTTAATGAGCCTAATATTATTTGAGACTTCTCGGCTGAGCCATAGTGTGTGCAAAAACAAACAACAAAAAAACAGACTTTACAAGCCAGTGATGGAGAGGGCATTAAAAGCCAGAAATCTGCTCAATGTAAGTAGAAATGTCTTGGTGTTGGTTGGAAAAGATTTAATTATACTGACTTAAATTAAAAGGCCATCATTGCTTGGATAACAGGATCTTAAAAAGTTTTTGAATTTAATGTATGTGTCATTTGAAGTCTTTGTAGTGTAACATTGATGCCCATTTTTATAGTTTTTTATTAGGATAGATTCTTTTTTTTTTATTAAGGTATCATTGATACACACTCTTATGATGGTTTCACAAGAAAAACAATGTGGTTACTACATTCACCCTTATTATCGAGTCCCCCCTCCCCCATGCCCCATTGCAGTCACTGTCCATCAGTATAGTAAGATGCTACAGAGTTCCTACTTGTCTTCTCTCTGCTACACTGTCTTCCCCATGACTCCACACACATCATGAGCACTAATCATGATATCCCACAATCCCCTTCTCCCTCCCTCCCCACCCCCCCCCCTCACCCCTTCCCTTTGGCAAGCGCTAATCCCTTTGTAATCTTGTGAGTCTGCTGCTATTTTGTTCCTTCAGTTTTGCTTTGTTGTTATACTCCACAAATGAGGGAAATCATTTGGTATTCGTCTTTCTCCACCTGACTCATTTCACTGAGTATAATACCCTCTAGCTCCATCCATGGTGTTGCAAATGGTAGAATTTGTTTCTTTCTTATGGCTGAATAGTATTCCATTGTGTATATGTACCACATCTTCTTTATCCATTCATCTACTGAATGACACTAAGGTTGCTTCCATATCTTGGCTATTGCAGATAGTACTGCAGTAGAGATAGGGGTGCATACATCTTTTTGAATCAGTAATCTTGTTTTCTTCGGGTAAATTCCTAGGAGTGGGATTCCTGGGTCAAATGGTATTTCTATTTTGAGTTTTTTGGGGGAACCTCCATACTGCTTTCCACAATGGTTGAACTAATTTACATTTCTACCAGCAGTGTAGGAGGGTTCCCCTTTATCCGCATCCTCACCAGCATTTGTTGTTCCTAGTCTTTTCGATGTTGGCCATCCTAACTGGTGTGAGGTGATACCTCATTGTGGTTTTAATTTGCATTTCCCTGATAATTAGCGATGTGGCGCATCCTTTCATGTGCCTGTTGGCCATCTGAATTTCTTCTTTGGAGAAGTGTCTGTTCATATCCTCTGCCCATTTTTTAATAGGGTTATTTGCCTTTTGGGTGTTGAGGCATGTGAGTTCTTTATATATTTTGGATGTTAACCCCTTGTCTTGTCAGCTATGTCATTTACGAATATATTCTCCCATACCGTAGGGTGCCTTTTTGTTCTGCTGATGGTGTCCTTTGCTGTACAGAAGCATTTTAGCTTGATGTAGTCCCATTTGTTCATTTTTGCTTTTGTTTCCCTTGCCCTAGGAGATATATTCAGGGAAAAGTTGCTCATGTTTATATTCAAGAGATTTTTGCCTGTTTTCTTCTAAGAATTTGTGGTTTCATGACTTACTTAATAGGATAGATTCTTGATGTTTTTATTTAGAAATCTGGGAAGTATTCAAAATATAAAACATAGTAATTAAATTTTTCTGAAAGGTACATTTTTAAGTGTACAGAAATTAAAGAATAATCTTCTTTGAATATCTGTAAGGGAACCCTACTCGAGTTACCAAAATAGGAAAAGTAGAATTCCAAAAGTATTTTCCATAGATAATATCCTAAAGTCCCCAAGATTAAAGATATTCAATAAAAATACCAACGTAGCTTATAAAATACATTTACACATTGTTTTTAGGTCCTCATTCAATGCTATGAAGAAAGGTAATGACCCATAGCTTTAGCTACTCCAGATTCCTCTGGGCCTCAGCTGTGCTAAGCATCAGCTCAAGGCCTTTGCATGCTTTCCCTCCTCTTGGGATGCTCTTCCCCCAGTCCGATATCTGCCTGCTCCCTTTGTTGCTTCTTTCAGATCTCTGCAGAATGTTACCCTCAGAGAGTCCTTCCCTGACCACTCCATGATACAACAGCAGGTCTCCTTCCCTCTCCTCCCCAATGCCAGCTGTCCTCAATCCAGGTTTGCTTTTCTGCATGGCACTTAACACCACTTGGCACATTACAACTTTATCGTGTGTAGGTGGAACATAACCTCCAAGGGTGGGCAGGGACTTAGTTTTATTTACCTGGGTATCACCTGCATCTAAGACAGGGCATAATAGGTACTCAGTAAATGTTGAACCAATGTATGAAAGAATGAATGAATTTTACAGACAAGGAAATGGAGTTATCTAGTTTGGAACTAGAATCTAATTGTCCCAGTTCTGAAAACATCTTCTTCCGATTATATGGCTGATTTTTACTCCTCGTGATAGTACTGAAGTGAGTTAGCATAGAGGCCTGAGACCGCTTATCCATGGAAGGAAGGGCCTGCTTGCAGGTTGGCATTTGGCTGGTGTCTGGGGAATTGGAATTTGGGAATGTTTTCAGCATTGCCAGACTGATTGGAGCGTCTCACTGTATCTAAATTGTTTGTACAAAGGATATGGTTTATGCTAGACACCTGCTTTCCTTCTGGGCATCTGGAATTTTGGAACAGGCTAGGCAGAGAGTGCCTATGTGATCAGCCCCCAGGAAGAACCCTGGGTACCAAGTCTCTAATAAGCCTCCTTGGTAGACAGTATTTTACATGTATAATCATATCTTGTTGCTGGAGGAATCAAGCACACCCAGTGTGACTACACTGGGAGAGGACTCTTAGGCTCAGCCGGTGTCTCTGGGTTTCACCCCACGTACCTTCTGTGTCGTCAGATCTTGCTTTCTGTTCTTCTGCTATAATAACTTGTAGCCATGAGGACAACTCTTTGCTGAGTCCTCCTAGCAAATCATTGAACCTGGGGGTGATACTGGGGACTTGTGACACAGTGGTGTTCCTTAGCGTACTCTTTTGACTCATCAGTGCATCATGGACATCTTTTGTGTTGGTTATACGGACCTATCATTCTAATGGCTGTGTAGTATTCTGTTTTAGGAATATGCTGTGAGTTATTTAGCTCTTCTGATAATGAATGTTTAGGATACTTCTAGTTTTTCATTTATATAAACAATGGTTGTGTATATACAAAGAGTTCTAAAAGTAGATTTGCTTTGGTCAATTTTGATATGCCCAATTTATCTTTCAAAAAAAGACTATTTCAGTGTATATTTCCAGTAACAATATATTAATGCCCCATCTTTTCACTTTATTACTAACCCTGGAGTTATAATAAAATTTTCGTGTTTCATGGTCGAAAAGCAAAGTGGTCTCATGTTTATTTTATTTTTTTCTTATATGGACTTAAAAAAATTCTAAATCTATTTTTGCAGTAATTTTGTATTGAAGTATATACAACAAAATGCACAAACCTTTGTGTACAGCTTGATTAATTTGGTATGTATACACACTCATGTAACCATCATCCAGATCAAAATATCAGAAATTCCCACTTATTATTTTACCCCCTTTACCTGTGTCACCCATCTGTCCACCCTGCTCCCTTATTTCAACCACAGTCCGTTCCTGTGTCTGAGTCTATTTCTGCTTTGTTTGTTGGGTTTTAGATTCTACATATAAGTGAAATCACATGGAGTTTGTCTTTCTCTGTCTGACTTATTGCACTTACCAAATACCCTCTAGGTCCATCCATGTTGTCACAAATGGCAAGATTTTATTCTTTTTTATGGTAGTGTAATATTCCATTGTGTATATTCTTTATTCACCTATTGATGGGCACTTAGGTTGCTTCCATGTATTGGCTATTGTAAAAAATGCTGCAACAAACATAGAAGCGCATGTATCTTTTCGAATTAGTGATTTTGTTTTCTTAGGGTAAGTTCCCAGAAATGGAATTACTGAGTTGTATATTTCCATTTTAATTTTTTGAGAAATCTCCATACTGTCTTCCATATTGGCTGCACCAATTTACATTCGCACCAACGGTGCACAAAGTTCCCTTTTCTCCATGTCCTTGCCAGCACTTGTTATTTCATGGTTTTTGGATAGTGGCCACTCTGACTGGTGTGAGATGACAAATTGTGGTTTTGCTTATTTCCTTTTCCTGATGATTAGTGATGTGGAGCATCTTTTCATGTCTGTTAGCCATCTGTCTGTTGTCTTTGGAGAAATGTCTGTTCAGGTCCTCTACCCATTTTTTAAATGGATTATTCAGTTTTTTGGTGTTGTTTTATGAGTTCTTTATATATTTTAGCTGTTACCCCCTCATCAAATATATCATTTGAAAAAATATTCTCCCATGCAGTAGATTGCCTCTTTGTTTTGTTCATGGTTTCCTTTACTGTGTAAAAGCTTTTTAGCTTGGTATAGTCTCACTTGTTTATTTTTGCTTTTGTTTACCTTGCCTGGGGAGAAAGATCCAGAAAAAAATTACTAATGCTTGTTTAAAATTACCATGTTTGTTTAAATGTGAATTATCTGACAATTAGCAAGCTTGAGCATCTTTTTATATGTTAACTTCCTTTGCCTATTTTTATCTTTTGTTCTCAATTCCATTCTGCTCAGTGTCTTTTCTGAGCTGATTTGTAGGTGCTTTTGGTATATTAAGGATATTAGCCCTTTGTCTTTTCCACGTTGCTAATTTTAAAATTTAAGTCAGTCTTTCTTTTTTTTATTTTGGTATCATTAATGTACAATTACATGAACAACATTATGGTTACTAGACTCCCCCTATTACTAAGTCCCCATCACATACCCCATTACAGTCACTGACCATCAGCATAGTAAGATGCTATAGAATCACTACTTGTCTTCTCTGTGTTATACTGCTTTCCCCGTGTCCTCCCACCCTACATTATGTGTGCTAATAGTAATGCCCCTTATTCCCCTTATCCCTCCCTTCCCACCCATCCTCCCCAGTCCCTTTCCCTTTGGTAACTGTTCATCCATTCTTGGGTTCTATGAGTCTGCTGCTGTTTTGTTCCTTCAGTTTTTGCTTTGTTCTTATATTCCACAGATGAGTGAAATAATTTGATACTTCTCTTTTTCTGCCTGGCTTATTTCACTGAGCATAATACCCTCTAGCTCCATCCATGTTGTTGCAAATGGTAGGATTTGTTTTCTTCTTATGGCTGAATAATATTCCATTGTGTATATGTACCACATCTTCTAAGTCAGTCTTTCTTATTCTAATCTTTGTAGTGTCTTTTGCTTAACAAAATTTCCAATTTTAACTAGTAAAATCTGTTACTCTTTTTCTTTATGGATTTTCTGAATGTCAAGTCTTTCTTTAAAAAATCCTACCCCATTCTAAGATAATAAAATGTTTCCTTTCTGGTTTGTCTCAGTATTTTTACAGTTTCATTTTTTACATTTACATTTTAAATTTATCTGAAATTTTGTGTATCTATGTCTGTAGGAAAAAGTATGGAAATCTAATGTGTATTTTCTTCTATATGAATACCAAATTGCCCTATCCACTGGCTGTTATGTTCTTTCCCCACTGTTTTGAAATATCATCTACATCACATACAAAGTTGGGTTTCTTTCTGAAGTGTGTACTGTATTTTCCTATTCCTCTGCTGGGACTATACTATTTAATTACTGAAATTTTATAGGCTGCTATTTTTATTTGGCAGGTAGAACTCATTCTTCCTTGTTATTTAAAAAATTTCAGAAAAATCTTGTTTGTTCTCATGCATGTATTCCTGCAGATAAAATAGAGTAGGCAAAAAATTCAAACTCCTACCCAAAATTGGGTTTTGATTGGAATTGCATTGAATATAAATATTTATTTGGGGAGAACTGACATCTTTACAGTTTAAGATTTCATCCAGGAATGTTATATTTTTCCTTTTATACATTTTTCTTATCTTATATGATTTCTTCCTCAAATTTTATGCTCTAGTAACACCAAGCTGCATGTATCTACTGGCAATACCTGCATTTTTTCACTTTCTGATTTTGGCTCTACCCTTAATTATACTCTCCTGGATTTTTGCCTGGCAGGCTCATGGTGATCCTTTCTGTCAGACATCACCTCTTCTGGGAACCTTCTCCTGATACTGCCTCAGCCTAAATTAGTTACCCCCACCCTCCCCACACATGCACGCAATGCTCCCATGAGATGTTGTGTATATTATTATATGTTCTATAATTGCTCATTTACGTAACCATGAACTTATCAATGGCAGCACTATCCTATACGATTTTATACTTTCAGCACTTAATGCTGTCTGGTTCTTAGTAAATTTTTGTTAAATGGATAAACTAGAATCCTTCTTGGTAGTTTTTTTTTTATTAGTCATCCGTATTATCAAGTCTCTCCCACACCCCATTGCAGTCACTGTCCATCAGCATAGTAAGATGCCACAGAGGCACTACTTGTCTTCTCTGTGCTACACGTAATGTGCTGTATTTTAAAGAATCTGACATGACCCTACTACTGAACTGTACTATAAAGTTTCTAAATACCCAATTGAAAAAAAAAAATCAGGCAGAGGAGGCTGATGTGCCTCCCCAGAGGCATGGAGTAAGTCTCCTTCAGAACATCTAGCACAGCAGCTCAGCTGGTGATTCATAAGCCAAGTTCACTAGCATCAAGAGGTCTAAGTGATTAATGGAGGACCCTTCTTGGTAGTTTTTAAATTTTCTTCTTGTAAGTGTTGACATTTCCTAAGTGCTATTGTAATGAAGGGGTTCTCCTTTTGCACCACCATTGTCTGTTGTTTATTGGTAGTGTGTGAAAAAGTTATTTACTTATTTTTCTTTCATTTACCTTATAATCAGCCTTCTACAGAATTTTTCTAGTTTTTCAGGTACTTTTCCTTAGCACGTGTTGAATTCTTGATATGATAGCTTGGGAAGAGGTAGTTGGAAGGGACAAGAGATAAGTTAAAAAAAATTATTCTCCACTTAAAAAAATGCTTTCCTATTAGAGATTAGATATATTATCTCAGAAGACAGTGTTCCTGTGTATTAAATCAATTAGCTATTATCTAAGTAGGAAGTAAACTAAATTCATGTTTGGTTACCTTATATACTATGTGGGGTTTTTATCCCCTAGCAAATCTGAGCCAAATTATTAAGTACCTTTAAAAAATAGTGTAGTTGTGAGGCAAAGTTGGTTATATTAATATTAATGAATTTTACACATGAACAAGGTGAACAGGAAGTTGATTGGGTCATTGGAACATTCTGATATATTGATAGGTGAATTCTGAGATTGTCTTTTCCCTCTTACTCCAGAATACATTTTGGTGATGATGATAAATTATGTGCTGCTTTTTGGTGCAGAATTATTTCTAAAGAAAGAAAATAAATTTAGTATTTAAGTCTTTTTATCATGATAAAGGAACAGTTTAGAGTGGGATTTTTTTTTTAAACATCATACTCCAGGAAATACCTTGGATGCCTCAGAGCAATGGTGGTTCTCGCCAGTCTTCATGATTTAGCCTCACCACAGGATGACTGGTAATAGATCATTGGTCTCTGAAGGCAATTAATTACTTAGGTAGACTTTCTAGCCTTCCTCTTTGTAGTCACTCTCTTTCAGGATTATGGTAGAAATTTATTACAGATGACAGCAAATATGAGCTTTCAAATAAACAATCACAATACTTGGCTGTCTCTCTTTCAATTTCACTTAACTCCTGGGATCCCATGACAAAAGGGTCTTTTCTTTGCTAGGATCTTTCCAAAATTTGTACAAGGAACACAGTCCTAGATGAATTAAGTGGCATTTTTGGGAGCGCCTTGGCATTATTTGACTTTTGGAGACACAAAATATGTTAGGATGGAGCAGAATCATAGTTTATACTTACTGTTTGCTTGGTGATGATGTTAACATAACTAAATATTACTAAGCGTTTTCTACTTACCAGGGACTGGGTTAAAGCATTTTATATGTATAGCTCATTTAATCCTCATAATCCTGAGAAGCTAGGAACTATTATCTGAATTTGACAGAAGGGGAGCACAGAAAGGAAGTGGAGGCACAGAGTGTTCAAGTCACTTGCTTAAAGACACAGAACCACTAAAGAGTGGGGTCGGGATTCAAATTCAGGTAACCTGACTTCAGAGCCTGATCATTTAACCACCATAAAAGCACAGATGGGTTGCTCATGTTTTGATTTAACAAAATAAATATCTCTCAGTTAAAATCCCCATTTTTGCTCCAGTGGCTCACTTTTCTCTCTTATCTCATTTTCCTCTTTCTTTGCAAATTGGGCCTGAGGATCTGATTTGGTATCCTCAGGGCTAATCTCATTTTTCCCCTTGGCATCCCTAATTATCCTTGAGAAATCTTAGTTCCACTTCAGAAGTGTCATTGAATATTCAGTGACATAGTGAATAGTGTTGTTGAATCAGTCAGGTAAACCTTTTTGTTTCTTTAAAACATTACAAAATAAAAAATGAATCTTAAAGTCTTAAGTATATATTTGGTGATTCTATTTTTATATCCATGATTTCTAGTGACCATATCCCTTTGTATTATATAATCATTGGATCTGACACTCTTTAGTCAGGTAAGATGATCACAGGTAACGAGTTACCAGGTTCCAGCAATGCTGATGAAAAAAATCTCTCTCTAGGGCTGAAAGTTTACTTGGAGTGTGAGCTCTGGGCTTTGGTTCATGATCTTAGGTCAGAGCAGACATGTTGTCTTGGATTTGCTTGTCTAAGATAGTGTGCGCTTTCAAGCCACACATATGTCATGATTCATAGTCCTTGCTGAGTAGAGCTGCTTTGAGAACTTTAGAAAGTCTAAATATGTGAACTCTCCCTCTACATTATGCCCTCTGCATAATGCTGATCTCTGCTGTTTGATTTTTGGTATCCATTTCATGGTTGTTGTTTTTTCTCCACATAGATGGGCTTAACATATATTTTGATGTAGTTTATGGGTATTCATTGCTATGTGCAACACTATGAAACCAATCTGGTCTTCATGCCATCAGGTGTCCACAGGCCCAGCAGCCACCCTAAGAAAAGGGAAAAGTTAACTATGTTAATTATACAAGTCATCAAAAAATTTTAAAGCTAAAAATGCTAGATGTAAAATATATAACCCAATCTTTCTCTACAGACAGTAAGTTACCTTGAAGGACTTTACATCTATAAATAGAATTATCAGCTTCTGAATGTCACATACAACTTATTTCCCAGTTGGCAGGAGGGTGGACCTCTCTAGAAAAGAAACCAAAGGAAAGCAGTGCCAGAGTTCATTGCATTTCAATAGTTTTAAATGTATATTAGGTTTTAGAGATATGACATTTCAAATAGCTATTTTTTCCCCATTCTCCACCAGAAAAGAGAAAACCTTAACATACTTTCCTGAAGAGGTGTATAAAAATTGAAATTTTATTTTGTAACAAAATACCACACAACTCAATAATAATTCTGATGTAAAGGCCATTTTAACAATATTATGTGTTCACAATGACAGTTATAAATAAGTGAGCTTAATATGTATCATTCACCAAAGTTTAGCTCAAGAACATCAAAGAATGCTGAGGGCACTTCACTGGAAACAGGCACATGGGGTAGCAGGAAGGAGTGTAAGCTCCCTTCCTCGTGATGGAAGCTGTGGATTGGTGGGAAAAAAGACGGCGCATTCACTGTGTTCAGTGGAGGAAAGGAAAGAACCACATTTACTGACACCAGGGTTGAGTGTGTATTGGGTGGGGGACCTGTGCGTGGCTGGTGTGCACACCCTTTCTTTTCCTTCAGTGTGTGTGCACTTTGTAGAGCAAAGGTCATGCCATTCCATGAGCCCCACAGAGAAGCCAGCCCGGAGCATGGGCTCAAGGACCTCAGGTGTGTTATAATTCTACCTTTGGAAATCTCGATTTAATGATGTACCAGTTTTTGAAATTTCCTAGAAAAGAATTCTGGATTTACCCAGGGCATGAATCTGCTTCTCTTTGTATTCCAACTCTAAACTACTGAGACTGGAAAGTGGCATAGAAAGTGACTCTCATCTCTTCCACTTGCTACGCTTTCCCTTGGAAAATAAAATGGGCCCAAAACTGGGTACAAGTAGGGTGGAGCCAAGATGGCAGCCTGAGTAGAGCAGCGGAAATCTCCTCCCAAAACCACATATATTTTTGAAAATACAACTCTTCCTAAAAGAGGGACCAGAAGACACAGGACAACAGCCAGACTACATCCACACCAGCGAGAACCCAGCGCCTCGTGAAGGTGGTAAGATATAAGCCATGGCCCAGAGGGACCCGAGCACCCCTCACCCCAGCTCCCGGTGGGAGGAGAGGAGTCGGAGCAGGGAGGGAGAGGGAGCCCAGGACTGCTAAATAGCCAGCCCTAGCCATCCGCACCAGAGCGCAGACACAGTGCGTGCGTGGGGTGCTGAAAACTAGGAAAACAGGACAGTAAGACCGGTGAGTGGGTCCCCACAGCCGGTGCCCCTGGGACAAAGAAAAGTGAGTGCTTTTTGAAAGTCTTAAAGGGACAGGGACCCCACAGCTGGACAGAAGCATCCCGGGACACTTAGCCCAGCAGCTGGGAATCCCAGGGAACTCCGGGCGCCCTAACTCCCTGGGCAGCAGCGCACCTTGGAGGCGCCTCACAGAGATAAACAGCCTCCTGGCCGTTTCCCCTCTGACGTGGCTCTGCCATATCGGAGCAGCAGCCCGAGGCAGGCCACGCCCACAACAACCCTGGAGCTAAACTCCATAGCGGCTGGGCAAGAATCAGAAGCTCTGTCTGTGCGTAGCTGCCCAGCACAAGCCGCTACAGGTCGCTGTTCTCCCAGGAGAAGAAGGCCACAAATCAACAAGAAGGGACGTTCCCCCAGCTGTCACTTGCACCAGCTCTGCAAACTATCTCTATTGCCATGAAAAGGCAGAAGAATTTGATACAGACCAAATCACAACCCCTGAGAAGGAGATAGACTTAACCAGTCTTCCTGAAAAAGAATTCAAAATAAAGGTCATAACCATGCTGATAGAGCTGCAGAGAAATATACAAGAGCTAAGGGATGACGTCCGGAGGGAGATTACAGAAATGAAACAGTCTCTGAAAGGATTTATAAGCAGAATGGATAACATGCAAGAGGCCACTGATGGAATAGAAACCAGAGAACAGGAATGCATAGAAGCTGATGCAGAGAGAGATAAAAGGATCTCCAGGAATGAAACAATATTAAGAGAACTGTGTGACCAATCCAAAAGGAACAATATTTGCATTATAGGCATACCAGAAGAAGAAGAGAGAGAAAAAGGGATAGAAAGTGTCTTTGAAGAGATAATTGCTGAGAACTTCCCCAAACTGGGGGAGGAAATAGTTACTCAGACTACTGAAGCACACAGAACTTCCAACAGAAGGCACCCAAAGAGGACAATACCAAGACACATAATAATTAAAATGGCAAAGATCAAGGACAAGGACAGAGTATTAAAGGCAGCCAGAGAGAGAAAAAAGGTCACCTACAAAGGAAAACCCATCAGGCTATCATCAGACTTCTCAACAGAAACCTTACAGGCCAGAAGAGAATGGCATGATATATTTAATGCAATGAAACAGAAGGGCCTTGAACCAAGGATACTGTATCCAGCACGATTATCATTTAAATATGAAGGAGGGATTAAACAATTCCCAGACAAGCAAAAGTTGAGGGAATTTGCCTCCCACAAACCACGTCTACAGGGTATTTTAGAGGGACTGCTCTAGATGGGAGCACTACTAAAAAGAGCACAGAAAAAAACACCTAACATATGAAGAATGGAGGAGGAATGAAGAATAAGAAGGAAGAGAAATAATCATCAGACGGTATTTATAATAGCTCAGTAAGTGAGTTAAGTTAGACAGTAAGGTAGTAAAGAAGCTAACCTTGAACCTTTGGTAACCACGAATCTAAAGCCTACGGTGACAATAAGTACACATCTTTCAATAATCACCCTAAATGTAAATGGATTGAATGCACCAATTAAAAGACACAGAGTATTAGAATGGATAAAAAAGCAACACCCATCTATATGCTGCTTACAAGAGACTCACCTCAAACCCAAAGACATGCACAGATTAAAAGTCGAGGGATGGAAAAAGATATTTCATGCAAACAACAGGAAGAAAAAAGGAGGTGTTGCAATCCTAGTATCAGACAAAATAGCCTTCAAAACAAAGAAAATAACAAGAGATAAAGAAGGACACTACATAATGATAAAGGGCTCAGTCCAACAAGAGGATATAACAATTATGAACATATATGCACCCAATACAGGAGCACCAATATATGTGAAACAAATACTAACAGAATTAAAGGAGGAAATAGAATGCAATCTATTCATTTTGGGAGACTTTAACACACCACTCACTCCAAAGGACAGATCCACCAGACAGAAAATAAGTAAGGACACACAAGCACTGAAAAACACACTAGAACAGATGGATCTAATAGACATCTATAGAACTCTATGTCCAAAAGCAACAGGATACACATTCTTCTCAAGTGCACATGAAACATTCTCCAGAATAGACCACATACTAGGCCACAAAAAGAGCCTCAGTAAATTCCAAAAGATTGAAATCCTACCAACCAACTTTTCAGACCACAAAGGTATAAAAGTAGAACTAAATTGTACAAAGAAAGCAAAAAGGCTCACAAACACATGGAGGCTTAACAACATGCTCCTAAATAATCAATGGATCAACGACCAAATTAAAATAGAGATCAAGCAATATATGGAAACAAATGACAACAACAACACAAAGCCCCAACTTCTGTGGGACGCAGCAAAAGCAGTCCTAAGAGGAAAGTTTATAGCAATTCAGGCATATTTAAAGAAGGAAGAACAATCCCAAATGAATAGTCTAATGTCACAATTATCGAAATTGGAAAAAGAAGAACAAATGAGGCCTAAGGTCAGCAGACAGAGGGACATAATAAAGATCACAGAAGAAATAAATAAAATTGAGAAGAATAAAACGATAGAAAAAAAATCAATGAAACCAAGAGCTGGTTCTTCAAGAAAATAAACAAAAATAGATAAGCCTCTAACCAGACTTAAGAGAAAAAGAGAGTCAACACACATCAACAGAATCAGAAATGAGAAAGGAAAAATCACAGTGGACTCCACAGAAATACAAAGAATTATTAGAGAATACTATGAAAACCTATATGCTAAGAAGCTTGAAAATCTAGGAGAAATGGACAACTTCCTAGAAAAATACAAACTTCCAAGACTCACCAAGGAAGAAACAGAAAATCTAGACAGACCAATTAACAGCAACGAAATTGAAGCAGTAATCAAAAACCTACCCAAGAACAAAACCCCCAGGCAGATGAATTTACCTTGGAATTTTATCAGACATACAGAGAAGACATAATACCCATTCTCCTTAAAGTTTTCCCAAAAAAAAGAAGAGGAGGGAATACTCCCAAACTCATTCCATGAAGCCAACATCACCCCAATACCAAAACCAGGCAAAGACCCCACCAAAAAAGAAAACTACAGACCAATATCCCTGATGAATGTAGATGCAAAAATACTCAACAAAATATTAGCAAACTGAATTGAAAAATACATCAAGAGGATCATACACCATGACCAAGTGGGATTCATCCCAGGGATGCAACGATGGTACAACATTCGAAAATCCATCAACATCAGCCACCACATCAACAAAAAGAAAGACAAAAACCACATGATCATCTCCATAGATGCTGAAAAAGCATTTGATAAAATTCAACATCCATTCATGATAAAAACTCTCAACAAAATGGGCATAGAGGGCAAGTACCTCAACATAATAAAGGCCATATATGATAAACCCACAGCTAACATCATACTGTACATCAAGAGGCTGAAAGCTTTTCCTCTGAGATCGGGAACAAGACAGGGATGCCCACTCTCCCCACTGTTACTCAACATACTACTGGAGGTCCTAACCATGGCAATTAGACAAAACAAAGAAATACAAGGAATCCAGATTTGTAAAGAAGTCAAACTGTCACTATTTGCAAATGACATGATATTGTACATAAAAAACCCTAAAGACTCCACTCCAAAACTAGTAGAACTAATATTGGAATTCAGCCAAGTTGCAAGATACAAAATTAACACACAGAAATCTGTGGCTTTCCTATACACTAACAATGAACTAATAGAAAGAGAAATCAGGAAAACAATTCCATTCACAATAGCATCAAAAAGAATAAAATACCTAGGAATAAACCTAACCAAGGAAGTGAAAGACCTATACCCTGAAAACAACAAGACACTCTTAAGAGAAATTAAAGAGGACACAAACAAATGGAAACTCATCCCATGCTCGTGGCTAGGAAGAATTAATATCGTCAAAATGGCCATCCTGCCCAAAGCAATATACAGATTCGATGCAATCCCTATCAAATTACCAACAGCATTCTTCAATGAACTGGAACAAATAGTTCAAAAATTCATATGGAACCACCAAAGACCCCAAATAGCCAAAGCAATTCTTTCTGATAAGAAAGAATAAAGTGGGGGGGATCTCGCTCCCCAACTTCAAGCTCTACTACAAAGCCACAGTAATCAAGACAATTTGGTACTGGCACAAGAACAGCGCCACAGACCAGTGGAACAGAATAGAGACTCCAAACATTAACCCAAACATATATGGCCAATTAATATACGATAAAGGATCCATGGACATAAAATGGGGAAATGACAGTCTCTTCAACAGATGGTGCTGGCAAAACTGGACAGCTACATGTAAGAGAATGAAACTGGATCACTGTCTAACCCCATACACAAAAGTAAATTCGAAATGGATCAAAGACCTGAATGTAAGTCATGAAACCATAAAACTCTTAGAAAAAACATAGGCAAAAATCTCATGGACATAAACATGAGCAACTTCTTCATGAACATATCACCCCGGGCAAGAGAAACAAAAGCAAAAATCAATAAGTGGAACTATATTGAGCTAAAAAGCTTCTGTACAGCAAAGGACACCATCAACAGAACAAAAAGGTACTCTACAGTATGGGAGAATATATTCATAAATGACAGATCCGAGAAAGGGTTAACATCCAAAATATATAAAGAGCTCACATACCTCAACAAACAAAAAGCAAATAATCCAATTAAAAAATGGGCAGAGCAGCTGAATAGACAGTTCTCTAAAGAAGAAATTCAGATGGCCAACAGCCACATGAAAAGATGCTCCACATCGCTTGTCATCAGAGAAATGCAAATTAAAACCACAATGAGATATCACCTCACACCAGTAAGGACCACCATCATCGAAAAGACAAACAACAACAAATGTTGGCGAAGTTGTAGAGAAAGGGGAACCCTCCTACACTGCTGGTGGGAAGGTAAATTAGTTCAACCATTGTGGAAATCAGTATGGAGGTTCCTCAAAGAGCTCAGAATAGAAATACCATTTGACCCAGGAATTCCACTCCTAGGAATTTACTCTTAGAATGCAGCAGTCCAGTTTGAAAAAGACAGATGCACCCCTATGTTTATCGCTGCACTATTTAGAATAGCCAAGATATGGAAGCAACCTAAATGTCTATCAGAAGATGAATGGATAAAGATGATGTGGTACGTATACACAATGGAATATTACTCAGCCATAAGAAAAAAACAGATCCTACCATTTGCAACAACATGGATGGAGCTAGAGGGTATTAGGCTCAGTGAACTAAGCCAGGCGGAGAAAGACAAGTACCAAATGATTTCACTCATCTGTGAAGTATCAGAACAAAGGGAAACTGAAGGAACAAAACAGCAGCAGAATCACAGGACCCAAGAATAGACTAATAGTTACCAAAGGGAAAGGGACTCAGGAGGATGGGTGGGAAGGGAGGGATAAGGGCAGGGAAAAAGAAAGGGGGTATTACGATTAGCATGTATAGTGTGGGGGGGGCTCGGGGAGGGGGGAGGGCTGTGCAACACAGAGAAGACAAGTAGTGATTTTACAACATCATACTATGCTCATGGACAGTGACTGTGAACGGGTATGTGGGGGGGACTTGGTGAAGGGGGGAGCCTAGGTAACATAATGGTCTTCATGTAATTGTAGATTAATGATACCAAAAAAAAAGCAAAAGAAACCAAAATAAGGAAGTTATTAGAAACTTTAGATTTTAACACTTTAAACAAAATCTGTCAATAGATTCGTCTATAATGCCATTTCCATACTTCTCCTTTACCAGTCAGAACACACTGTAGCATTATCTAAAATAATTTGTCCACATGCATTAAAATGTTCATGTTTATTCAGAGCCCAGCCAGGGTCCCTGGGGTCTGGGTCTATGAAGCCATGGTTCACCTGTGAAAATACAGGCTGCCCTTTCACTGACATGGGGGAAACCAGGGGCTGATGCACGGGGCGAGGAGCCATGGGAAATTCCCAGGGACTATGATGGCCTGTGAGCTGAGCATAGTCGCCTTTCAAAGATGAGAAAGTTGAACAGAAGCCCGAAGAAAGGAAGTGAAAGAAAAATCATCTCGGAGAATGAAAAATACAGTTTACCAATGCCACACTGTGAATTCTCTATTTATTCTTCCTATGTCCTCAGGAGGGACGATGAAAGGGTCCTGATAAGGCCATACAAAGGTGTGTGAGAAGAAAGCTGGGATGGTGACACCCAAAAAAAAAAAACTGGGTACAAGTATACAGCCATTTCCCTGGGTGATCATGATCTAATCTGTTCTCATCTGAGTAAAAGTTTATTGTCAATGAACATACTGGATTTTACATGGTGTCATTATTAATGACCATACTGGTTGTGCATTATACCAATCACTTCATATTTTAAAAATATTTCCTTTATTATAATTTAAGCTTATTCTAATTTCACTACTAAGTGATAGAGCAACTTAGAATCTACTCATTTCCTAAAAATTTCAGGCAAATAGTAGGTCTGGGGTACTTCTGTCTAGATAACTCTAAAAACCAGTATTATACCTTTATCTAAATTGGATTCTATCCTTATAAATTTCAACTACTTTTCTCCGACTTAAAAGCATCCCTCCAAAAATTGAATTTCAATTTGATCACGCCTGTAGTTCTAACTAGCCATAGGAAATACAAGGAATAAAGGAGCAGGTTAAACAACAATATGAGAGTACAAATAAGCAAAATCCAGAAAGTGGAAAAATGAACATGTCAAATGATCTGGTTTCCTCAACAAATAAACTGTGAGTACTAAAGAGAGTTAAGAGACTAAATATCAACTAAATGCATAGTAGGGAATTTATCTGGATCTTGACTTGAATACACCAACTACAAGAAAACAGCCCCCCACCAAGAGAAACCCAAAATATTTTATGGGACTATTTAAATATTATCTGCATATTTGGTAATATTTATTTAATATGTTTTACTGCCATTTTGCATATAATATTATTGTTACATTATTAAAAAGAAACCTTACACCTTAGAGGTATAGACCAAAGTTTTTTTGTCTTAAAAAAAGCATGCTATTTGGTTAATACTCACTGTGAAAGCTCCCAGTGGGGCTAAATTTGCTGATCCAAGTGCTTAAAACAAACTAGGCCCTTAACTTGCTGAATTCTGCCCAGTGGCATCTCCTGGATGCACAATAAACATGAAATGGTGCAAGGCTGGTTAATTATGTAAAAAATGATTGCAAAAACCTGTCAAGTAGTATTTGGGAAGCATATTCCACTGCCACCTTGCCTCACCAAAGTTTCTCATGTAGTGGGGGTTAAAAAACTGTAGAAGATAATTCTTCCTTTAAAATAGCAAGAACGCAAACCAAACATTTATTATCCTCATCCTACTCCTCAAACATGAGAGAGATAGCAATGATTTGCAGATACTACTCTGATAGTTCCCTTGAGCACTTTGTGTTTTGAAACCTTGAAAAAATGTTGCTTCTTTTGGCAACCCATGAAAAGAAAATATTTATTTTGAATTTTTACAGTAAAACACAAACTAGAAACACCTGAGAATTAGCATCCAAACAATAGGTATTTCTTTATAATCCATTGATGTTTCTACCATTGAACTGTAAATGTATTCTGAAAAGTTATAAGGGAAGTTTTTTGAAATGCATTCATATTTAAAAACTGTCAGAGGATATCAGTGTGAGTCTGTTCATGAATCCTTTGGTAAAATCAGCAATTTATTGTTTAACTTACCAAGTTATTGTCTTAGAATTTTTTGTTCTCTGTATCAGATTTTCCTAAAACTCAGCACTCTGTGTATTAGATGTGGAATGGAAACTTCAGTTAGAAGAAAGCCAAGCACACACTAAGGCAGCTGTAAATAATTGAGAATCGACATCCCTACTGCTGACATTCTCAAACAGACCTACCAAGTACAGGCAACTTGTGACTTTTCAGTAAAGCAATAAATAGCATGAATATGAATAATGCAAGGACCCAAAAAGTGCCATCAAAATGTGTTCAATAATAACAAATACTAAGGCCTCTGAACAGGCTATTTGCATTTCTGCTTCATAGTGCTGGACTTATGCATCAAATACCTATAAACTATCATCACGACATATATCTATGTGAAGAAAAAAATAGACATGAAATGGATACCAAAATAAAATGGCAGACCTAGGAAGGCTGGAAGTTCAGTGTGGTCAAAGCATAGGCCAAGGTTTATATTTAGAGACTGGATCAACAAAGGTGCTGCTCAAAATAACTATGTTCTTCAGTAGCTGAGGTCTAGGAGATGGTGTTCAGTAGCCAGTGCCAGACACCAGGGTTCGAATGTGTGGGCAACTCTGAGTAGGCAGAGAACCAGGAAGCTGAACGTACCTCTCTGCTAATCTGAAGCAAGTGATGGGTTTATCCTGTTATGGTCAGTGATGTGTATACTTCTTCCTGGCTTTATTCTGTGTCTCCCCCTTCTATCCCTGACTAGTTGAAAGTCTGTTGCTTTCCAGATGTAGTGACTCCACATGTAAATTAGGAAAGTGGCACATTCTTAGACATGTGCCCAAACTTTTCGTAGAGGTCCCACAAAATTTTTCCCTGAGTGAACTGCCATTTGGGTAGCCCCCCAAATTCCTTAGCTTCATATTTGGATTCCAGGTTCTCAAGAATGGCTCGGGGAGTTGGCATACAGCTACAGTAACGTTAATTGGAGCCATCTGTGATGGTATGCAGGCACATAGGGTATTTTTCTGCATAACTATTTGCCAAACACTCTTGGATGCTAATAACATAAATAGAGAAGACACTCCTTGCTCTCCTTGCTTTCAGATCCTGACTTGAACGAGAGATTATAAGAAACAGAAAAAAGCAAACAAACAAAAAAACTGCTTCTACTCTCTTTGTTTTGAAGGTAACAGTTTAACAGGGATAATTTGACAGGCCCTGCTACTTATCTTTTTATTTTTTAACATTTTGTTGTCTCATTTAATCTGTAAATGGTTTAAGGATGACTGTCATCTGAGAATTAACATGTGTTTGGGTATGCGTGTAAAATGTATTTAAGAGATAAGAACTCGGACTAAGTGGTTTCACTAAGCCTGGTTATTATTGTGTAACTCTGTGTTAAGCAGTGAAACTTGGTAACTGGTTGAAGAATACTGAGTCCATTGAAGAATTTGACCCAGGCTTCTCTTTGGTCACCTCTTGCCTCTGCATCCCTCACAATGCCTGAGCCATACTGGCTTGGCTTCTCCTTGAGTGGTCAAACTCCTTTCTGTCTTGAGGCCTCTCTGTTCATGCTGTCTCTCTGGGACGTGCCACCCTAGCATGCTCATTCCAGGGGTACTCAGAAGCTAGAATTAAGAGAGTTTCAAAAAGAAAATCAAGGATCTGGGATGTGATGAAGTTAATCAAAGCTACTTCCACAGGCTTAATGTTGCCTGCACGAGCTGACCTCAGTAAAAGTATATTGACTAATGGTTTCCTGGTTTCCTCTCTTCAGCTTGTGTATTACTAGTGCTTGGTAGAACTGGTCAACTGGAAATTTTGTGAAGGATATTGTGCTTATGAGCAGTGAATTCTATTAGGAAAATAGATTGTGATTTTAAAAAGAGGCTTTATAGACTTACAAATGAAAGGAAAAGCTGAAAGAAGAGCTGTCAGCTGAAAGCGTGGATATAAATTTGAATTTTATACTAAGAAGATGTACATTAGTATCAGAGAGATGATTTCAGTGAGCTGAGCTGAGGTGCAATAAAAAATATTCAGATCAAAGATAAGACAGTAGGTAAGATTTCTTAATTTTTTAGTTTATGAGACTCTGTCATACATTTAGCCAGTAAACAACAAATTGAAAGCAACCTGATATTTCCGATAAGACATTTCCCTCGCAATCCCCACAGTATTCTCTGAGGGCATGTTTTGAGCAATCTGTTTCATCATGAGATTACAGGGTTTGTGGATTTTAATTATTTAATACTAACTTTGATGGAGAACTTTTAATGCAAGAAGAAAACTTACACAGATTAAGGCAGGAGTTACCATGTTTGAGATACATAAGTAGTAATTAGGGATAGATTGACTTTCAAAATAGTACTCACTGTGGAAAAGGAGGGATGGATGACAGGCCAGGTGATTGAGGTAAGGTTAGGCTGTACTGTGGGACCCAGTGTTGGGGTCTTGGGGTTGCCTTTGAGGTTTTGGGGCAACGTGAAGAGCAAAGAAGGCAGTGGAAGTTGTCATGGAGGGTGCTCAAAAGAAGCCACTTTATTCTGCACAAGGCTGTACTACTTATACTGCTATACTGCTAATTCATGGTTACATAAGTGTTTTAAGTTGCGCATGGTTGTGGCCTTCATGGCCAGGCATCTGGCCTTCAAGGCCCTTATCTAGCTCCTTTCCCTAGGTACAACAGGTTCTCAAGGCCAGACATATCAGGGGTGAAGCAGCAGGCAGCTGTCCTCATAGAACAGTAGGGGAAGTGGGGTGGGGGGGCTTCCCTACACCCAGTTGCTGAGTTTTGCAGTGACCTTTGGAGAGGCGTGTCAGGGTACTTGTGAGGCTGTGCTTTTTCTGTACTGCCGCACTGATGTGCTGTGTTTGTGTGTGTGCATCTGAGCACCGTCCTACAGGTGGCAGGCTATTTTCCAGGTAGTGACAGTTTGGCATCGATCTGGCTCTTGTTTCTCATCGGCTCCCTCTGGAAGTGAATTGCAGGTCACTGCAAGATTGCTGATGGGACTTGAGGGTAGTCCGCTTCAGGTATTAGGCCTGGAACCTTGATTATTTGTATGACAGTTTTCACCAACTGCAGTAACCAACAAAGTCAACATTTTGGGTGTAAGATAGTTTATAAATAAAATACAAACAAGCTGTTAGGTGGACTAAACCTCTCTAAAGTAATTTAACACCCTGAGTGTATCATTATTTGTGTATGTATGTGTAAAACAAGAAAGGGAGAGAGTGCAAACCCTTCTAAGCTTTGGGGAATGAATTAAAATTTTTTTTATATTTTATATTTTTATGTTTTTTATAGTCTCCTCTTGTTCAACTCAGGATCTGAGAGCAAGGAGAGCAGGGAGTGTCTTCTCTATGTTATTACCACCCAATAGTGTCTGGCACATAGTTGTGCTGGAAAAAATGTATGAAAGAATGAGAAATAAATAATTACTCCTAAAGTCATTATTGCTTGCCTTCACATTACACCCATTTTTCCCTGAGAAAGGTAATAAACAGTATTTTGGTAAATTGGTCTTGCATCATGCTGGAAACTAAAATTATATCCCACACTTAACCTCATATCAGAATTGGGGAAAAAAAATCAAAAGGCGTGTATCCTCTAAAACGTTTTTATTACAGTTTAAGACGTTTGGATGTTACAGGTAGTTTACTGAAATAACTGGAGACAACTCATACTTCAGTGAGTGCAGTTGCCCCACTAGCATGGCCTCCCTCTTGAGTAGGGCCTTCTAGTAGGTTGTCAGAGAGAGTAGTTGCTTCCCCACCCCATATCCAGTTTCCCTTTTTCTACTCAAACCCTTGATTCTTATCTGGGCACATGGCCACCTGGGAAGAAATTAATTGTCCTGCATTCCTTTTGGCTTGATGAAATGATATGATTCAGTTCTAGCCCAAAGAGAAATATGCAGAAATGTTCTGTGATGGTTTCTGGGAAAACTTGACAGATGATGGTTCATGTCTTTTGCCCCTTTTCCTTCAACTCTTCTGCTGTCTTGCTGTCTGGAATTTCAGGGGCATAGCAGGCTCTTGTCATCCTGGATCATGGTGAGAAGGGCCTCCATGGGAATGGCAGGGCAGTGCACTGAAGGGGCCTCACCTCCACACCAGCCTTTGGCTGCCTGAATCTTCACTTCATTTTGTTGACAGAGATACAACCTTTCATCTTGTTTATGCCATGATTTTTCAGGTCTTCGCTACATGCAGGCAGACCTAGTCTTGACTGACACACTGTTTTACTACAGATCAGTTTGAAGATCTTCTGACTTCATTGTCCATCTGAGGACTGATCTTTGTGTCTATCCTCTTACTTATTCAGCCTTGTCTAATCATTTATTCTCTCCTTGGAGTTCTGGGCCAGGGCTTGATGTTGGTCTTGTTTCTGAAAATAATTGATATGAGAAATTTTACTAGATTGTCTACTGTGGTACAGAGTTAACACAGAATATTTGCCAGCAGTTTTGGGGACAACAGCTAGATTCTAAATTCCAGAATGTCAGCATAATCCTGCTGTCATAAAGCCTAGAACCCTTCCATGGTCCCTGAGTGAATTTTAAGCTTACCCTTTTAGCCCCACCAGCAAAGAAGAGCTTTTAGCCCCACCAGCAAAGAAGCACAAGCACCTAACAGAACCATACAGTTCTCCTGGGGAAGCTCAGGTGAGGTCACATGTGACAATTTTCATCTGGGCAAAGAAAAACCTGCACAGATTCAGATTTGAGAACACAAATTTTACATAATCCATGGAGATGGGAAAGCAACTTTTTAGGGGCATTAGAAAGATAGTCACATCCTATTATGTAGTGCTTAATGTGGATATTTGATGCTCAGGGGCTTTTGGGGCCCCGTTCCTGGTGAGGAAGCTAATTATAAGTCACCCTTGAGCAGGAGGAGAGATTTTTCTTATTCCCTTGTTCTTTTGGCTCAACCAAATGTCTTTATTAATCACTGTAGGGCTTGCATAATCTTGCTCACAAAGATAAAATGTTAGCTGTTGCTTTCTTTTAGGGTAAATCTTGAAGGGCTTGATATCTGCACCTAGAAAGGCTCATCCATGGAAGCTAGAAATTGGGGTAGCAAAGATGTTTTATGTCCTATAGATTGAACTGTAGATCAACTGTGGATTGTTCTGTGTCAGCCTGTGGACCAAGGATCTACCTTGACTTTCCAAATATGCCATCTCACAGATGAAAATAGAGAAGTTCAAAGAGAAGAGAGGGTATATTTCATTTTCTAAAGCGGCTGTTGTGAGGACTATTGGGGCATACTCTTTTTTTTTTTTATGAAGATGGTGAACTTGCCAATCTATAAAGTTCATTTGTGATTTCCCAGAGGCATGGTGTCCTGGTTGAGGGCACATTCTCAGGGCTATGGGGGAAATAAAGGAAGGCAACCATGGTAAAGAAGAGCCAAGAAAATGGAGCTTAAAATGGAGTCCTCATCCAGAACTAGTGGCACATGCCTCTTGCTTTCTAGGGTCTGTTTCTGAAAGGATGCACCACAAAGTCTGGACTAATTGTATGAGAAAATGATCTAAATACTCAGGACACACATCAGCTATGGGAATTGCTATTACCATATTATTGGAACTGGGTGTTACTAGGTTGGGGCACATTTTCTTCCTTTCACACTCACTCTTCATATGCACCTGATTTGAGTTCTCAAATCTGAATCTGTGCAGGTTTTTCTTTGCCCAGATGAAAATTGTCACATGTGATCTCATCTGAGCTTCCCCAGGAGAACTGTATGGTTCTGTTAGGTGCTTGTGCTTCTTTGCTGGTGGGGCTAAAAGCTCTTCTTTGCTGGTGGGGCTAAAAGGGTAAGCTTAAAATTCAAAACTGTTATCAATGACTCGATGGTAAGCTTTTTGGAAGCATAAAGGTGCTGTGGAATTCTAACAAGTTTAGTGTCCACTTTGTCACTGATCATAAGACATGCATTAGGTCAGTTTGAGAAGTTAGGCAGAGTAAGAATCTTGGTACCATATGTACAGTGACACTATCATTATTAGAATATTTAGAGTTCTACAAAAATGCTCTTGTTTTTTAAAGGACTATAGTAGTTATTTAAAGGAACCCCTGAAGTGATTCTTTTCCTGAAATGAGGAATTCTGTGAGTTTGGACTTTCATATCTTCAAACACTGTCAACACACCAAATATTAGTATATCAAATGTTATAAAATATTTGTTATGTACTTTTGTCCTAGAGAACTCATACAGTTGAGAAGTCTAGTGGAAACAGAGGAAAGAGCTTTATTAGTTTTAGGTATAATAATAAATGTTAGGAGCTAAGAGCTGTTAGTGTCTAGCTGTTAACTGGCTATGTGGCTTCTGTCAGGCCATTGAGCCTTTGTAGACCTAAGGTTCTATTCTATAAAATGAGGGTTAGTGTGAATGACATCTGTAATTCCAGCTTCTGAAATCTGTGGATGTTTTGTCTTAAGTCATTCTGAGAAGGTCTTTGCCCTCAAGAAATTTCAGCTTTTTTCTAGATTTCCTTACGTCTGTTTGGCTCAGTTCCAAAAGTAACATGCTTGTTGCTTACGAAGGAAATTTCAACTGGAAAATGCAGTATGCAGAAAGGAAAAGTCTCCTTCAATTCCACCCTCTGAGAGAGAATCATTCTTAAAATAGGTCTATAATTGTTTTAATTTATTTCTGTGCATTATTGGTATTTTTGTGATTATACATATATCCTTATATGTATACATAGTATGCATATATGTGTGTGAGTATAGATCTCCTACTGTACTAAAACTTGATTTTTTCATGTAACAGTTGAGATAATGGGTTATCTTTCTGTGTCAGTACATATAAAACCACCTTATTTTTCCTTCATTGAGGTATAATTGACATATTAATTTCAGGTCTACAACATAATGGTTCAGTATTTGTAGATACTGCAAAACGATCACCACAATAAGTCTAGTTAACATCCATCACCATATAGTTTACAAAATTTTTTTTTGCTTTTGATGAGAACGTTTAAGATTTCTCTTAGCAACTTTCAATTATGCAGTACAGTATTATTAACTTTAGTCACCCACCATGCTGTACATTACAAAAGCTACTTTAGTTTTAAACAGCCTCAGAATGTCACTAATTGAATATAGGAGGCACATCAGATATACATTTTGGCCAAATGGTCAAGTGTTAAATCACATTTAGCTGAAGCTGAAGCTAAATATCACTGTCATAAAATGGGCATCTGGAATCCAAGGAAAAAATCTGAAGTTTCAACACAACTATTACAATTTTATTTTAAAAGAGTTTAGTAGCCAGCTTTAGTTTTGACAATATACATTTTTATTCCTCACCTGCTGTTAGATTGTTCCTGCTGTCATTGTATCATGCTCCAAGTTTGTGATACTGAACAGCAGGTAGCTTTCAGCTGAGAAGCTGCCACTGGGCGGCTCTGCAGGAGTGTCCTGCTGACGGCAGTGCCACTACCCAGCGGACTCGTCCTCTAATAGCAACTAGGTAAAGACTAGGTGATAGGCTACGTTGCCTCTTATCTCCTCATTAGAACTCTAGACGTGGGGGTTTGTTTGATGGTCACTAGTTTCACTGAAGGAGTCCCAGAAGTCTGAAGTATTGTGCACTGCTTGAACCATTGCTCCCGAACATTTTCAGGATGTAAGTTGCTGCCACCACGCATGTCCACTTGCTCACATTTGTGTTGCTTCATACTATGTTGATTGAAAAAAGCTATCATAGGGTGAAGGGAATAAAGGGGCACAATAGTTCACAATCACAACATAAATTGGTCACAGGGACAGTAGTACAGCATGGAGAATATAGTCAGTGATTCTGTAACGTTTACAAAGTTGGTAGTAACTGCCCTAGAGGGAGTGAGGATTTAATAATATGTATAACTGTTGAACCACTGTGTTGTATATTTGACACCAACATAAGATGGTACATCAATGATACTTTAATTAATTAAATAAATAAAGACAAAAATCTGTCAATTTTGCCACCAGAAACATGGCAGTAATGTAATTGATTTTCAAAATATAACAAAGTTATTTCAATATCACTTATGTCTCAGCTTTTAAGACTTGCCCCAACTTCATTGTTGCTGGAATAAGATGACATAAGATATTTTATTATTTAAGAAAAATATGAACTCTTAAAATACATACTTTTTGTTTAAACCTTCTCCTCTCCTTTTTCTTAGATTCAGTGAATAAATTACCTTTCTAATATGCAGTCATTGGATGTAGCAGGCCTGCAATTTTGGTATTCTTCTCTGTAAGGCAGACTATTATGGGATTTGTGTTGCTATTGTTCAAGCAACCTGTGTAATAGGCAGTGGCTGGGCCTCCCTCTTGTTTGTGGATGTTGTGTAAGTACAAACAAGGCAGTTCCTCAACCTCTTGTAAGTCATGAAGTCAGTGTTTGGCCCGAACAGAAGAAGGAAGAAAGTGCTGTCCTCCTTTTATGCTTACTAGGTCTGCTCGTTATACTGTACTGTAATTATTTTCTGAGTGGGAACAAAACCTTGAATGCTTATGAGTCCTAAGACATTCATACTTCACATTTGTTCAGTCATCATCAACATTTGGCTATCACTGCTTTTTACTGGTTTCCATTTTATACTTTTCAGTCAGATTCACCATGTTAGCATAAGGGCCCAGGAACTCTCAACAAGTGTATAGAGCAGGAGAACTGAATGCATTGTCAAGGAACTGTGCTGTTTTTTTTGAAGATGATCTTGATGGCTTCTGTGTGGCCCAAAGTCTGATGTGTAACACATAGAAACTGTACATTTGGAGGTACCACTGCTATGTTTGTGCATGTCATCATAATTCAGGAGGAATGTTGGTAACATGTTCCAGAAGCACCCCTGACTCTAGGGTTCATAATTTTGACAAGTCTGGGTATGCTTTCATATTTGATGAGAGAATTAGAGAGGATAGCATTCTTTAGTGGTCACTTTAACAATATTTCAAAATTAGCCTCCATATGCTTTGTTGATTAGGATTTTTAAGTTGTATTGATTTGAGATCTAGTACTGTAAACAAAAGGTATGTTTAGGTATCTCACTTCTCTCACTTTTTTTTCTTTTTATTTTTTATGTGTATATTTTGTATGAATCAAAGATGACTTCATGGATGTCATTGATTTTACAGTTTTTCCTATTCTTGAAATTTTTTCAGTGCAAAATAACCAAATTCATGTCTGTTAACTCCAATATCAAGAACCTCTGTGGGTCTTTTCCTAATTTCTCTCTCTTTTTTTCCTTCTCTCTCAGCTTTCTATTATCTTGATCTCATCTCCTGATATGTCTGGTGGTTTTAATGAATTTTGGACACTGTGCATAAAAAATAGTAGAGATATTTGTAGGCTATTGATATTATTTTCCTCCAAAAATTACCTACTTTTGGTTCTTGTAGGCAGAACCAGAGATAGAGCTGATGCACAGCTTTGCCTCAGACTTTGTGAGAGCTGGACTAGTCTTATTTTGTTCCAGCTTCTCAGATGTAGTCATCAGGGGTCCCACCTGAAGGACTTGGTTTTCCAGGACTTCCTCACCACAGGCCCTGAACTCCAGTTCTGTCCACTGAGTGCCGTGAGAACAGCCGAAGCTCTCTGCCGCTTCACAGCATCTCTGTTTGTTACTTTATGCTCAGCTTGTCAGTCTCTTTGCATTTTGGAGATTAACAAATATCTCAAAGGGAAAAGCAGTTCTAAATGTTAGACTTAGCTCCTTGAGCTTCTCTTCTCTCTAAGACCTTTGTCCCTCACGTCCTCATTGTCTGCGTAGCTCTCCAGTGTCTGCAAATAGATTTTTGTTTTGGCCTAGTGTTCCTAGTTGTTCTCAGCAAGAGGACTGGTTTGCAACAAGCTATTTAGCCATTGTTGGAATCTTGAATCTTACCTGTTTTTGAAAGTGAATATTCAGATATTAAAAATGAATACATATAGCATGCCTTGTTTGCACTACTGTTATAGGGTGCTCATTATATATTATTATAACCTGTGCAGTCATAGGATCATTTATAATAGTAAACAGTAGAAGTTTGGGAATGCCAAAAATAATACTGAACAAGACATTCAGCTGTTTGGACAAGTCTTAAAAATTTACCAGATTGACTTTTAATTTATTCATCTATTATTTATTTCATATATATATTCCCATGCATATTTCTTATTCTTGCCCCTTTCCCTGCTTTTATATTAGGTGGTTTTATTCTGGTTGATCTGCAAAAGCTCTTTGTCTGCAAGAGGTAGGAAATCTTTGCTTATATATACTACAAATGTTCACCACCAGTGAGTATAGGTTGTATGACTGCTACATTTTAGGATTTATTAAGGTTTCTTGTGGACTTTTCATAGTCCTTTTTAAAAAGCAGTGTTGCACAGATGCCTGCAAAAATTGTACATATAATCACAACACATATATGCACACATACTTATATATCCACGTACATTTACAAGACCTTATTAATCATATTATTCAGGTCTTTTATATCATGATTTTTGAGAGATCAGGTTGGTTTGCCAAATGATTAAGAGTAGCAATTTCCCCCTTTCTCATGAGTATTATTCTTGGTCCTTTTTCCTTCAGTTTGATCTTATCAAATGTTAATGTTTGATCCATGTGTTTTGGAAATGGCGGGGGTGGTGTAGGTTGTAATTTTATCTTTGTCTATCTCTTTAGTTTTAAATCCTTTGCTTTCCCCCCGCTTCTCCTACCCGCGCCCCCACCCCACTCTTTTAATTTAGGAGTAAAGAATGGATTCTATGGTTAAATCACCTGAGAGGTATCACGGGAAGAGGAAGTGGGCCTATAGCTGAGTCTTGAAGTATAAATAGGATATGAATTGATAGAAGTGTGTGGATCTTCCAGAGAAGAGGGGAGGATTAAAAAACAAATGAGAATAGGATGGAATATGAATTCTGCTTGTAATATGAAAAGAGGCTGACTCTGGAACAGAAAGTAAATGTGGGTGAATGAGGCAGAACCACAGTTTGGAGGATCCTGAAAGCTAGGCAGAGAAATAATTCTTCATTTATAAATTAGGCATTCTTAATGCAAATACTCAGGTAAATACACATTTTCAAATAAGCCTTGGGTCTAAGCTGTACAGGCTCACCTCTCATGCTTGCGTATGTTGATCTTACATGTTCGTTTTCCTTCATTCCAAGAGCTTAGGGCAGTGCACCATGATTCCCATTAATTGAATGCACACTCTCCTAAGTTTTATTTTGCATTGGACATTCTAATCAGGTGGTTTTTGGAGTGAGGCTGAGGTCAGGATCCTTGCTTCAGAGATATTTTACACCTGTCACAGAGTGGATCAGTCTAGAATTGCTCTCCAGTTCTGTTCTCCTTCATTTTCCACTGGGCTCACACCTCAAATCATAAATATAGGTTTCCAGCATACATTAAGCAGATGAGATGATAATATGGAAAATATGGGTAGGTGGCCATGTCTGTAGACCTGAACTATGTAGTTGTGTCTCAAGAAGCATGTGGGATGGTAGCTTACTGTGAGTTGAATAAAACAGTGGATGAGGTTGCCAAAAGTATTCTCAGTCCCCACTGTGCAGAGATCGCTGTGCGAGGATGTGGAAGCCAGGACCTTCTACTGAATGGTATCAATGAATTTGGGATGGTAACCTCTTCAGAAATGGCCTCTTACTCCAAAAGGGAAATTTAGAGAACTGAGTGTTTTCCTTTGGCTTTTGCATAAAATTCTGTTTTTCTATTCCTAGGGGACTCCTTCTCACAATTCCGATTTGCTGAGGAGAAAGAGTGGGATGGTGAAACTTCATGTCCAAAACAGGTAAGATGAAGGATTGTTTTGAATGTGGATTAGCTCTTCTCAAGGCTGCACACTAACACCTTTTTCATTATTGTGGAGATTTTAAAGAGTGTAGTAATTTATGTTTAGTCTCAGTTACCTAAATTGTTCAGTAAACTTTCAGGGAGGTTAACTTAGACAGGTCCTTGAAGCCAGAGTACACCTTTATACCTGGCCATCTGTGTGAATTACTCATATGGTCTAGGTTGCAAGACAGAAAGTTTATAGTCATGATTTTGAGTGGACTACTTTGCCATTTCGCCTTTCTTCTTTTTCTATATCTGTAAAAATTCTCCTTAGTATTGAACGTTAATTTCTTTCCTCCCACATTGTTTTTGGTGTTAGGTGAGAAAATCCTTAACTTTTATAGCTTTAAATAACTCTTCTATAATGAGGAGAATAAAGCCATCAAATGAGAACAAATATCAGAAGTCTTTCAGTAAATCCATAAAGCCCAAACACTTCATTTGCTTTGTGCTCAAGCCACATTTTCTTCCCAAGGAGTTCTGACTATTTTCTGAGCAGGATTTCACTGATTCTCTCCATATGAGGAGTGTCAGGTATTCTCACCCTTTTAAAATGCACGGAGAATCAGTGGTGGCTGGTGGCTTGTCATATGCCTCCCCGACTCAGGGGCTGTGGCATATTGTCTGGTACAGTGATTGCAGATCTGCCCACAGCTTCAGAGGGGCGGCGGAGCGGCAGACCTGACAGCCAGAAGCCAGGTGCCACCCCCCTGTTCTGCTGCCAGCTCGGTACATGCGCTGTGGGGGATTCGCTTTACCTCTGGGCTGGTGTTAGGTTGAGTTGTTTGGGATGGACACTGACTTATCCTACAGACTGAGGGGAGGGAAGTTACTTGTAAAATGACTGGTAATACAAAGAGTCTATAGAGTACAGAGAAAGTTGGGAATTAAAAATATATGTCTTCCTTTGAGTTTGTTCAGGCATATACCTGAGGTACAGTTGAGAATTCTAGGACAGGGTGAAAACAGACCAACTGAGATCATCAAGGAAACCCAGCCAACACCAGGCAGCCTGCAGTGCGGGTCCTTCTGGACCATGGTGGCTCTCAGACAGTATTTCAGTCATGCTGAGAGTTTCAAATGATTCTAAAGTTCTTCATTCATCACAACACTGAGCACTTGTTTACTAGGTATTTTATTAGATGTAGAATATTCAGAGATGAGTAAGACCATGCTTGTTCATCACCCTCGGCCCCTTACCTTACACAGTGGCTGACATAGAGTAGATAATCAGTAAATGTTCATGCAATAAATGAAAAAGAAGGCAACATAAAGTAAGTTGCATAATAAATGACGTAACATCATATTGTGAGAGAGTGCTCCTCTGGGCTGGAAGTGATCGAGAGCACTGCGTGGGAAAAAGGTCGCTTTTTTTTTCTTTGTGGGCCTTGGGTATGAGTATGACTCTGGAAGGCCCTTCTAGGTCCACAACAGGAGAGCGATGAGGAGATCTGGGAAACCAGGCTGTGCTGAGTCAGGAGTGTGGCGCCCCAGAGGGGGAGGCTGTGCCCAGAGGGTGGGCCCTGTTAGTACCAGCAGTCTGGTCTTCATTTCCCTCTGGGGGCAATTTAGCATGTGGGTGAGTGCACAGGCTTCAGAGAGACAACCGGTGTGAATCCTGCTCCACGACTTGGGCAAACTTCTTACCTTCTCTTGTTTTTCTCATACATAAAATGGATCTAATAATATAACTTGGAGTTGTAATGGGATTAAATTAGCTGTAAGTCAGAGCCCTCTAATGCAGTTCCTGATACGCACAGAACACTCAAAACTAACTCTTATAATTACTATTATTAGTCAACAATAGTTTTGTTTAGCAAGAAAAGGGATGTGGTCAGATTTGACCTCGGTGCTGTTGGGAAGGAAGGGTTGAAGAGATGCAAGGCTGGGAGCAGGGAAACCACAGAAGGCTGTCATGTTGGGCAAATGGGATGGGCTGAGGGCTGGATGGCACAAGGCAGGGGTGAAAGATGGTCACTGATAGATGGGACTTCAGCAGAGGACCAGGGGTGGTCGCTAATGAGACTCGAAGCGCGGGGACAGAAGGATTTTCAGGGGTGCTAAGTGGTCTGGTTTGATGACTAGGTGAGCGGCGGGGGTGTTAACAGGGCGAGAGAAGGCAAATTTGATTTTGAATATTTTGAGTTGAAGTATTGTTAGGATATATCCAAATATGAATTCATTTCCCCATCAAAATGGTTTTTGTGTTCCACTTAGCTCTCTACTAGGTTCCCTTTTTGCTACTTGTCAGAGAAAGAATGACAAGAATTTGTATATATATGTAATTTTGTTCTTGTCCTCCCCAGGGACACAAGACGATACAGAGGAGAAAGCAGGGCAGGGAGTGTGGCGGTGGGACCCAGTAGAGGCCCTCCTGCGTCCTGACAGGAGAGGGGCCCAGGACCGGGGCTCTGACTTGCCTCTGTTTCCTGTGGCTCCTGTGGGGGGTGCAGGGGCTGCGGCCTGGTAGCCAGGGTCCCCACTGTGGCTGTGTCAGCCTCCATCACCACAAGGGAGTTGGTCCCTTAGACCCATGAGTGGGCTTCTCAAATCTATCCTTTAGACAGTGTGGGACATGTGAGGAGGGAAGGGGTGGGAGGTGTTGGGGTGAAAAACAGATCTATTAATTTTTAGAACCACCTGAAGCTTTTTTTTCCCCCACTCCATTTTTCATTTTTGTTGACATATTGTGACTACTCAGTAGAGCTTCCTTGAGCAACTGCCAGTGTTGGGTGATATGCAGTGGTTCCTGAATGCCTGGATTCTAAAGGTATAGACTCCTGCCCTCTCCTCCCCACCCCGAGAGTCCAGTTCTGAGAAAGGCTTGAGAGTCTGTATCTTGAAAAGCTCTCCAGCTTCTTCCCAAGTATTGGCTGACTCCGGCACTTCTGTGCAGTGTACATGTGGTCCCTGAGTCCCAAATGCATATCGACAGTGTGTGCTGTAGCTCCTGAGAGAGATGTGGTCGTCTGGTTAAAGGCTATTTTTTTCTTTAGCTACCAAGTGGGGTTTGTAGCAGGCTCTTTTCTCACCAAATAGTGTACCTTTACACAGATAATGAGGCTGAGAGTCTGTTAAAGTTCTTGGACAAAGGGGAACCTTCAGGATTCGATTCTGATGACCCATATCGAGTTCTGTGCACACTAACAGCAGAGAAGTGGGGTAGAGGGACTTTATTCTAAGAGTCAAGGCTCGCTTCCCTCTGCCGGCCTCAGTGTATACAGGAAAGAAGACGTCAGGGTGTTGCCTGCCAGGCTGCATACTCCAGTGACCATCAGTTGGCCACGTGGATATGGGGACTGAATTCTCCAGGCAAAAATAACCTAGCAATTATATTAAAATATGTAGCAAAAGGCTAATTCATGGTTATTGTTCCAATTAAATCTATTTTAAAATTCAACACTTTACTAATACAGCCATTCACTTCAGCTCACTTTGTATCTAAGGCCTTCAGCTTTAGCTTTAGCCCTTTAGGGGATAAATTGGTTATGAAGAAAGGAAGGTCTCTTACAAGGTGGTGTTTGATGACAGGTAGTAGCCTCCAGGACTCCTGCAAGGAGACGAGAAATCACCGTGGTGGTCTGAAGTGTCTTGATGGTACCATGGAGGCCGTGTGATGTCATGTGGGCCTTGGATGACTGGAGGGAATTACGAATGTGGGGGAAGGAGACATTCCAGTAGCAGACCCAGCTGTATGTTCCTCATTCAGAGCATGGTTCCTGAGCACAGGCTGGCCATCCCCTGCATCTTTGTGTAGTCTCCCAAACTTTACATTGTTTATGATACAACTTGTATCATGTTGTACACGATGCAAAAGAGGGCTGAGGAAGTTCGGGTGCTTTTAGCCAGACCCTACCTATCTCAGTGGTCCTTCTCTGCAGAGCTAAGAAAGCAACAGAAATCATTGGCAGGCCTTGCAGAGGTGAAGTTTTTGCACCTTTATAGGCTGAAAGAAGGGGGTCTACATGTGTGACTCTGAAGACATGTTGGCTGGGGGAAGGCTGAGATTTCCAGTTTGCAACGTGGTGATTTATCCATGCGTTAAGCATCCAGAATCACACCTTTCTACTGGGTTGAGAGAGTTTCTCTAAACTTGGAGACAGACTTGGCCATGCTGGTTTTGACCACAGAATTCAGGTGCTGAGTACATGACTAGGGAAAGGCCTGGACACATACTGAGTTTCCCACTTTCTTTTTGCCCTCCATCGTCTTTCCTAAGTACACTGTATTTTTCAGTGTAAGTTCCTTTTTTCCAGGGCAAGGGGCCATATTTGGTGCTGCCAGTATTTTTTATCTAAGAGCTAGCCATCGCCAGAAAATTTCAGAAGGGCAGTTAAAAAGCCACACGCATTTCTCTCAATGGCCATGTACTGCTATTGAGGGGATTACCGGTTGGAGTGGTTCTGGATTTGGTGTCCTGGCTCTCTTCGTTTGCACCAGGAATGATCCCCCATGTCCAGTCATTATTATAAATCCATCTTCCTGAGACAGTCCTGCAGTGGGATGGAGATTAGACTAGACACCCCTTGGGTTTTCTTCTAAGTTGAAGCCAGTGATTTTAGAATGAGATGTGGTTCTAGCTGGACCAGTGACCATCCTTGGTCAGTGGGAAACGTGCCTAATATGAGATCATTGTGATGACCTTTAAGTTTTTTTCCTTCTCTCTGGTGGCCAGGGCACCTAGAAGTAGCTATTATACTGTTACTAAGCCATGTGATAATCTGGAATGTTTTCTCAAATACTGTCAATTTGTGAGGTCATTTCATGGGTATGACTTGAGTTCTCTGAGGGGAAGGGAGTCAAAGGAAGCTTTCAGTACTGTCCCCACAGAGTGCTGCCGGCCAGAGGGTAAGTTTCTATTGTCTGCTTTCTGGTTGGAAGAGAGGTGTGTGAGACCCGGGCTCCACTGGCAGTGCCTGTCAGCCCCATCTCACTGCCTAGACAGCAACACTCTCCCCCCTCAAAAGGCCAACCATCTGAATTGAGGGAGGTGTCCACTTACATTTCATTAAATGCTTATTTTTCTTTCAATTTTCCAGTAATTCCAAGAGCGTGCACAGTCTCCAGGTTACCGTGCAGCTCTGACGTGGGGGTGGCCCCTGTCCTGCTGCCGCTCTGACAGCGTGAGCTGTGGCTCAAGGGCCTGGGTTTGGTTTTGTTCCTCTTAAAGCAGAGATGACGGAGATGATAACCAGATCGAGCATGACTCACGATCTGACTTAGTCCCAGCTAAAAGGAACTCCACTGCACAGTTATTTACAGTTACTTCTTCTATTATCTTCTTTTATTTCTAAAAGGCCATACATAAAAAAATATATATATATATTTTTAACAGAATTCAGCATTTTATGTGGACTGTGAATCACTGGTTCGAGCCCTTCAAGAACTGCCTCTTTCACTCCGACTCAACGTTGCTGCTGAATCGGTCCAGGTAAAAACCCTGACAGCAGTCTTCAAGCTGGTGTGGATTAGGGCAGAAAAAGAAAAGCGTGAAAAATGTCCCTCTGCAGGATGTCTGAGACTCAGATTTTTCCTTTTATAAAGTTGAGCATTGTATATCAGGTAGCATTTTGTAAAGTTTTAAGGGAGAATGAAATGATTTTTAAAGTATTCAAATGTAATAGAACTGAATGAAATGTAAAAATACAAAGTCTGGCTGGTATTTTACTCAAAATATTTATGTGCTAGGCTCTGTGTTAGGCACTAAGGACACAGTGGTGAGTAGACAGGCTTGATTCCTGCTCTTATGGAGCTTAATCTACTGGGAGATGCGGATGCTGATCAAATATCAAAATATGGTAAGTCCTGGTTTTGACCACAGAATTCAGGTGCTGAGTACATGACTAGGGAAAGGCTGAGAATTCAGGTGCTGAGTACATGACTAGGGAAAGGCTGAAACACATACTGAGTTTCCCACTTTCTTGTTGCCCTCCATTGTCTTCCCTAAGTACACCCTGTATGTATTTTTCAGTGTAAGTTCCTTTTTTCCAGGGCAAGGGGCCACATCTGGTGATGCCAGTATTTTTTACCTAAGAGCTAGCCATCGCTGGAAAATTTCAGCGGTGTGCTCTGAGAAAATATAACAGTGAACCTGATCTACTTTGGTATGTTTAGGAATGGCTTTCCCGAAGAAGTGACAGATAAGCTATGGTCCAAAGTATAAGAACACCCAGTTAGGTCTGATTAACAATACTAACAAAGAACATCCTGGCTGTAAAATGGAGAGTGGATGTGGAATTGGGGTGCATGTGTTTATGGGTAAATCTGCACATGCAGAAGGGAATAGATGCGAGAAGAGAGGAGGGCAGGTGAGTAAGACTGTAGCTTGAACTAGGCAATGATGGCTGAGATGGCTGAGAAGTGGACTTTACTGGGAGGCACTTCAAAAGTAAGATTGACAGGACTTGGGGAAATACTGGAAATGGAGAGAGAGCAGACAAGGAATTATTCCAAGTTTTCCAGCTTGTGCAACTCAGGGCAAGGTTTGGACATCATGGCTCTGAGACATCAAAGTGGAGATATTAGTCAAATGGATATAGAGATTTGTAGTTCAAAACTTGGGAGGTGGCAATTGATGAATTGACTGGGAAAGAGGGCCCACAGACTATACACTATAAGGAACTTCAAATTTAATGATGGTTCAATTGAACTTTCTAAAAAAGTGAACCCCTGGGCAGTGCTGACTGTGAATAGAATCCCAGCAACTCAGATGGTCAGCTGTGTCTGCCTCTCAGCATGCTGCTGAGGGGAGCACAGCCACGACTTGGTCACCTACCCGTGCTTTGGCTGTACTTACTGGTCACATGTAGGGCAGCAAGTGGAACTCTGGGCTGGGGGACAGAGAGGGGATGGGGAGTTAGGGGTGGCCTTTGCTTCTGATGGGGAATCACCCCGAGGCTTCTTCAGGAATGTCTGGGGGTGTGTGGGGCTCTCTTGGTGACTAGGAGAGTGCTGCTTTTCCTTCTGGGTGTCCAGAGATGTTCCAGGTTCTGACAGGCTTGGTTTGGTTCCACACAGTGAGGAATGACTACCCTAATACATGAGGGGAACACGGAGATGAGGTGACAGGGCCTCAGGACACCAGGAGTGCTGTGAGCATTTGAAGTGAAGGAAGGTGTGTCTGGGGCAGGCCTTACAATAAAGGTATAAAGTAATGGAAGTAACTCTGGAAACCTGACTTAAGTCATTTAAAATCTCTTCTCTTCCCATGATATAAAGCAGATATTCCCAACTCTGCCCATTAGAATCACCTGGGGAGCTAAGCAATTCTAGACCCAGTGATCCCAGAATTAGACTAGAGGACGGCATCCTAGCTTCACCCTGCACACTGGAGCTGCTTGGAATGCTTCAATGTGCAAATAAAGGGGCAAAAGCCTCTACTAGGACTTGAACCTCATTCTGAACCTACCCACCCAGGTCCCAGGCCTTCTTCCAAAACAGTGGTTCTCAGCCTTAGCGCTATGTGACAGTCATCTGGGGAACTTAACTTTTATTAAATTATAACATACAGAAAAGCACAAGTATTTATAACCCTGGAATCAGCATCCAGATTGAGAATCAGAATGTAGCCAGCACCCCAGAGGCTACCTCTCCCTGTCTCCAAGTCACTACTTCCCTAAAGCCACCATCTGGACTTAACAAATGTAATCAAGTATTATGTTTTCTTTCATGTCTGGCATTTTTTATTCAGTGTTGCTAAGACTTCTTTGCTTGGTGAATTTCTGCCCTCAGAGAAGAGCTCTGACTTGCTAATTCTCAGTTCCTTTTATAGCTGCTTGTCTCATCAAGGATTCAAACAGACGTTCAGAGAGTATATGGTACGGTCAGTTCTCTGGCCAGTCACAGGAAGACAGGGCCCTTTGGATTTCAGCTCTGCGTTAGTTAGCATGGAGCTGTGCTGGGGAGACTGGGAGCTGCAGCCCTGTCATGTTTCAGTGAGGTCCCCCACATTTACCTCCCCCCTCAGTAAGGAAGAGTGCAGGGGTGGGGCCTGAACAGGAGACACTGTGAACTTCCTGTCTTCCTATTCCACACAGTTCGATGGCTTCCTTCACTTTTGTTTCCGCCTAAGCAAATAGGGCAGGACTCACAGTTTTAACTCCATTATTTTGTTTCTCTTTTAGACTACCCTGCCTTTAGAGCTTCCTCAGGTGAAACCAACAAGAAATGATGAAGGCAAGGGACGAGGGATGCAGTTAAAAGGGCCCCGAGGAAAGGGGTCCGTCTCTGAGCTGAAGTCTGCCAGCAGCCCTGTGTACCTCGGTCAGGACAGCCCAAGACCGGGTCCTTCACAGGGGTCTCAGAAACCCGCTTCCCCACTGCAGCTGGCAGCAGACCACCTGGAAGAAGAACTAGATCTGCTGCTTAGTTTAGATGCACCTATAAAAGAGGGAGGTAACGTCTCGCCAGACCAGACATCTCAGAGCCTGGAATCTGAGAAAGATGGCGATGTGGCTCAAGAAGAAACAGGTATGGCTTTCGTCGTATTCCCTATCCATTTTCTTGAATCGGGTGTTTTTGGGCGAGCAGCCCCATCATATCGATACATGTCTCCATCGGTGTCTGACATCGATCTGGCGTTGTCCACTGACAACTATTTCTGTGCTCAATCTCTGTTTCCCCCTGACCTGACCTTTCTGATAGCGTTCCTCTCACTCGATCTGTCAAGCTTCCAACACTGCTGCCTGCTCGATTGCAATATTAAACCTGGGGCTGCAAATTGAACTCGTGCTCTAAAAGGCATTAAGATGCCCTCAGCCCTGAGCTGTGCAGCAGCGGACCTTTTAATTGACTATCTGAACAGGCCAATAACTGACTCTCATTCTTCTTGCTTGCTATTTTGTTCTCCTTTTTTACAAAAAGAATGCTTCCTCAGCTGTGCATGTTCTGTGAGACAGGGACACACCTGACAGGAGAGGTCTAGGGCAACTGCCCCATCCACATACCACATTCGAGAACTGTTAATGACTTTCCAGGATTGCTACAATAATAAAAAGTGAGCTGTGAAATGCAACTTCAGAATAAGTAGGAGAGCATATCTCTACCCCATTTATTAATTAGTTTAGATATTATTGTATCTTTTTAGGGAGTGAGAGCAATAATTGAATGTTTTCCCTTGCTATAAGGAAAGTAATAATTAAGGCTGAATTATATAATGGAACAACCTGCTGGGGAGCTTTAACCCTCAATTTGGGGACTAATTGAAGTTGTTAATATTACTTTTATTTTCTCAGCTCCTGCAAACCCATCTGTGACAGAAGAAAAAATTGTAGAAGCTGAGCAACTAAGTACATCTAAAAATGTTACCGAGGAAGAGCTTGAAGACTGGCTGGACAGCATGATTTCCTAACAAAAAAGAAAAGCAATGAGAGAGAAAATGAAAAAAGTACCTGAAGCAAATTTTGGTTGCCTTGTAAGTAAGGGCGGGCCCATGGCTGTCCTTCAGGAGCAAGGCGGTTTACGAGCGCACCCCAAGCCAGGGCGCCTCGGCGGCTTCTGCAGTCAGTGCCTGCCTCTATGTTCAGCAGCTTCTGAAACAATACCTGTAAGAGGCTCCTTGCACTTATTCTTGGGTTTGGTAATCTGATTCCTTAAGGGCAGGTGATGTTGCCTCCTTGTTTCCAGCCTCCTTCCTCTGTGTTTACAGCATAGCAGGTATTGCTGAGAATAGACGCAAGGCGTGCATTTGGCCAAAATAAACAAACGCTGGTCTATGGATTTTTTTCTTTCTTGTTTGAAGGTTTTAGGCCATTTGTCTCATGTCCCTTTTCCCAGCAGTCAGTGTGGTTGCAGACTCATCCAGGAGTAGTGCATTACAAGAGGCCAAAGCACAGATTGGTGTGTATGACTTTATTGCAGTGGGCACTTCATTATATTTAAGGAGAGTCACCCAAACAGAGCAGCTCTACTACTTACAGGGACCATAAAGCATTACTCAATTTGGCATAAGATTGAATTTTTCTGAACTTTCAGTACAGTACTTTTCTTCTAATAACAGCAGTTGACAAGCTGTTACTGAAAAAAATTATATGAATAACCTTTAAGTGCAGTTTTGTAAAGTAAGACAGAGATCAATACAACTAATTAATGGGACTGTCTGGAACATAAAAAATTTGCATAGCTATATCTAAAGAGGTTTTAAGGCACTTAATCAATATTTCAGTGTCGACAAAGTGTGTGTGTTTGTATTTTTTTTTCCTCTTTTTTTTTAAAACTGCTTAAAGCTTTTCAAGCTGATTCTGGATACATTCACTATCAAGTACCATGGGAAAAATCAGACTGCAATTAAAATGGGTTCTTACAGTGCAGACCATGAGTCATTGGTGGGAACTGTCATGTGGCGTTGAAGTGTTTAAAATTTCAGGTATTATGTATTCAAGACTAAATACTTCTAGTCTTTTCCTCCATATCATCCATTACCTTAGAACTGAATACCTGAAGGCATTCAACTACAGATGCCTTGACTCTGCCTGTTTTTTAACATTTTGACAGGTTCCCTCCCACAGGGTACATCCATTAGGCACAGAAAACCAAATCAATTCCAAAGTATCACACACACTTTCTTGTAAGGGAGGCAGGTAGAAAATGTCACATTTCAAATATGTTGCAGAACTGTAAAAGAAGGGTTTTATCGCACTGGAAGCTACCCATCCAGAATGGTGGAGTTTTTTTTCATTCAGATTTATCCAAGCTGATCTTCATATTGTTTGCGAAAGCAGTCACCAGCCGGGAAGAAATCCCAACACCTTTCTTGGTACATCTTCCAGACGTAAGATTCCTGCAATAATGGGAACAAAGCATACTTCTTTTTAAACCATAGTAAGCTAAGTTTTTGCTCGCTCACTCTCCCGTTAGCAATATGGATGGGGATTTATACGAGGCCCAACCAGTACCTTCTTTCTAAACTCCACTGCAGGCTGTTTTAGGAGCAAGAAGTCATTTTTCCTCCTTCTGAACTGTCCACCACCTGCCCCCTTCCTCCAAAAATGCAACAAATTCGGTTGGTTGTCTCTAAAAATACTTAAAGGTTTAGCAGTTGGCTGGTTCCATGGCATCTGTGACTGGTAGATGGCAGAGGCATGCGTGAGGAGGAAGGTGAGTGCTAGCTCAGGCAGATGCCTGGCACGCTAAAGCCAGATCTGGAACCAGCTGCCTTCCTCCTTGACATTTGAATGTTTGATAAACTACCTTTTCTTCCCTTGTTCTGTCTTTATATTTCTTTCTCACACTTAGCCACAGAAGCCCTTCTGGCACATGCTCTCACTCACTCTCACACCCACACCTCGCGTTCCTGTCACTCCCCCCACCCCCACACGGGTCAGCACCTTTCTCTGGCTGCCTGGTTTTGCTCCGCTGCTCCTGCTCTTTGTTTTAGCCACCCACTCAGCTCCTCGTTGTCTTTTTTTTCTATAACGTTCTCCCCACCTCCACCTATTCTACTCTGCAGCAGTAACTGTAAGGGTTTAGAAGATGTCAGTGTTTGTTGGGAAGGATAACCAGGAGGTCTTTGGGCATAGTTTGGAGTTGCCCTAGAATTTTGCTTCCTTTTTTTTGTTGCATAACCTTTTTAATTGAAGTATTGTTACCATGTAATATTTGTTTCAGACATAAAAATTTTGGCTTAAGTCCTAAAAGGGTGGTGGGAAAATGCATGTAGGAGACTAATGGGGTCATTTATCTATTTCAGGTGTCCTAGGTGCTACTGAGACTTGAGACTTAGGAAACTCTAATACAGATGATTCATAACTAAAGACATTTTCTCACCTGACCTGTGTGCTCTGTTTCATCTTTATTAATTAAATACATCAGGAAGAACCTGGAACAGGAAAGAAGGTGTAACAAATGAGAAAAAGACAAGTTAGGAAACCTAAGTTCATTTACTCAAGTAAACTGGAGAGAGGGTTATGCTGTGTGTCATACCTTTTAGAGTTGAGGAGATGTGGCATAATGACACAAACCATCATTTTCTAATAATAATCTCAAAATTAGCCTTTTTGTGAAGAGAGATCCTTTTTAACATCTCTAAACCTGGAGCTAAGAGTATATGTGCAGAAGCAGTTTGGCTACCATTAAAAAAAAATCCTAAACAATAAAATGGCAACTACAACTCTTACCATACAATTTTTAGTAGGCCAATTTATCATCTTGTAAGAATGCAGAATTGAAATGATATATGTATGTCTCAGGGATATGTCAGAAAGGTGGAAAGTATTAAATCTCATGTTGTATTGATTCTTCCAGAAATATAGTTTTGTTCTTATTATAGTCAACTGAGAAATGCTGGCGTAGACATATCTAACCAGTATGTCTAAGGTTTAAGTCTGTTTGTCTGGCATGTACAGGTGTCCCAGGGCTCTGGGACTGATCTCTGAGCTCGAGTTACATGAGCCCCTCAGAGATAGCTTCCAAAGGAACCAGGCTCATGCCCTTCAGGAAAAGGAGTGTGAGGCTGATGGTAAGGAAGAGAAAGTAGAAATAACATCCTTCGGAGGGTGGGGAGAGCCTGACTCCCAGATCTTGAATCTTCTGACAATATTGTTGGGTTTATAGCTTCAGATTGTGGCCCATAGTAGAGGCTAAATTCATATTTGTTTCTTCCTCTCTTTTTCTTTCTTAATCTGATAAAGAAGGCATCACCAGTATCTTTAGTTTGAGACTCAAGCATGTGGCACATTATTCCTTTCCGAGCACATTTATTTGACAAAGCACCATTTTTAGGGGGGCATTTATATTGAAGACGGAGAAGGGGTCCCAGCCCAGATAACACCCTTCCACTCTTCTCTGTTCCTTTGCTGACACATGGCCACAAGCTCACTTTACATCCATCCTGATGCAAACTCCTTTTAAGTCATAACCTGAGGAAGGATATGTTGAAGTTACTGTTCAGAAACATGTGCTTTTGTCTTAATATCTTTTTGCTAGAATATGAATTTGCCAAAGAGAAATAGCAAAGATACAACACCTTTCCCCAGGCTAGGACTGTTCCGTTCTAAAGAAAGATCAGGATTTCCTAAAGTGCAGACAGAGAGGGAAGGGCTAGGCTCAGTAGGTTTTTCTTTTCTTGAAAAAGAACACTTATTTAATCTGAATTGTCAGGTAATCTGAATTCTTTCTAAATTCTGTAAGTTTCATAGGCAGTCCAGGGAACCTAAGAGGATCTGAGTTACCTATTCTGGAGTGAATGCTTTACCTTAGACAAAATGAAATTTTAATTATTTGCCAGGCCTTAGGTGCTGGGTTAGAGCAGTGTGGACCCCCCACCCCCACCCCAATCCAAATACCACACTCTCATGGAACTTTTGTACTCCAAGGAGAGGACAGACTTGGTGAGGCCTGAAAATTGACCATGGAATCCAGCAACATGCAGGTCCTCGGCCGCCTTGACAAGAGCAAATCTGGTGTGGTCGGGAGGAAGGCCTGCCTGGGATGTGTCACAGGAGGGAGGGAATAGAAAATTGGGGCCACAGACTTTCTTCTTCATTTAGGATTTAAAAAATAACATTTGTGTAGTGGTAGAAAATATCCAGTAGAGAAAGAGAAATTGTTGGAGTTATGTGACCTTGAGAAGGGATGGGAGCTAATCCCAGGTCGAGGGGCTGACCTTTGCGAGGATCAGGAATTGTACACAACATATCTGTCAAACCATAGGGACAAAGATAAGGCTCCTGGGCACTCCTGTCTTCCTGATTATCCTCTCTAGTTCTCTGAAGTTATAGAGGCAACTTATGACATAACTGTTTATTTTACTCTGCCACTCCTTCCCCCCACCCCATGACTAAGAATACTCACAAATAGTTGGCTAAGTTGTGCTCTTGTAAGGTATGTGTTTCAAAACCATGAGGGGTCGTGTCAAAGTAGTCATTGCCAATCCCACAGATGAAACATTTAGTCTAAGAAAAATAACAGACGCAGCAAAGGCATTAGTATTAGTAGGTGTGACATTATCGGCAGGGGAATAAGGAAGATAATCTGAGTTCACTGAGAGATGCTGAGAAATATTTCTCTTTAATGTCTTTGGCTATTAGTCTTCTACTCCACAGAGTCACGTACTGAGGTCCTAGCTAGCTGAGGATACTTGCTTCTGCCCAGGCTCAGGACATGGTGGAGGCGGCAGGGCAGGGAGCAGAAAGGAGGGTGTAGAGCACAGAGGGTGAAGCAGAAGAAATGGCCAGAGCTGGTAGACAGGTTCAGAGAAGAGGACAGGTGTGGAAAACAAACTCTGCTGGTAATTCTGCCTCAGGATGGCCTTAAGTAATAGGACCTATTTTTTAAAAATCCATTTGCTCTGAGATACAGAAACAGCTGTAATTAGAACATTTACCTCCATATCTTCTCGTACTTGTTCCTGCTGGTCTCTTAATTCTCCAAAAGCATCAATAATAAGACCTGGAATTTCAAATACAAAGGCAGATAAAATGTAAGTTATCTTGTTAGTGGTTCAGGGTAGAGGAGTAGTTGAGGCTGGTTTGTTTTGGAAAAAATAAATTATCAAGCTAACGTAGTCAAAGCAAAATCAGAAAAATACTTGTGTTTTCAATGCTGCATCTGGCCAACCGTTTTCCAGTGCTCCTCTTACTCTGCCTTCTGCAGTATTCTATGCCAGCGCCCTCGAGGTTCTTTCCTCTCCTCGAGTCCCTGCCGGTTCTACTGTTTGGCTTGGCCATCCTGTTATCCGTCTTCCAGGGGCTCGTCCCCTCCTCCTTGCCCCTCAGGGGTTGATGCATGTCAGGTTTCTTCTTCCATTTCTTTTGCTTTTCTTTCTGGGAAATTTCCTCAACACCCACATCTTGGACCACCACCACCGATGGATCCCATTTCTATTGTTTCATTTTATTTTTGTATTTATTTTATGTGTACTTATATTTTTCTATCCTATCCTACTCCTGACATGTCTTTTAAAACACCTATTACAGTTGACTGCTTATTAGCCTTCAACACATGCATGTCTTACAGTGTCTCAGCTTGGCATATGCAAACTAAACTCATCGCTGTCTTTCTCTAATTCCTGATAAGCTACTGACTGAAAATATCAGGACCAAAGAAGAAAACATGTATTGCATTCTCACAGCTCTCCTTTATGCTCCTTCCCCACCCCACTGCCTGGGAGGAAAAGGACAAGGGCAGGAATCACGAGGCGGCAGGAGACACCTAGGATGCAACAGGAAGTGATCAGGTCAGAGTGGGGACTGAAACGAGGGGGCCATCTGTAAGAACCCTCAAGTTTCTTGGATCAGTGCCTGGATCCATCTTATAGCCAATGCCTCATGTAGTAGGTGCTCAATAAATGTTTGCTGAATCAACAAATACATGAATGCACAAACCTCTTACTGTAAAACATTGTCACAGATGCAGAAAGGTAATAAGAATCATGTTTATTAAGCCCCACTGACACACACAACAGAACAGGGAGCCATACCTTGAATGATGGCCAGCAGGATGACAATAACAAAGAAGAAAAAGGTGATGTCGAAGACAATGCGGTACATTTCATAGGGGTCACCGGCGGGGTCTTCGATTTCATCGCCGATGCCCCCTCCAGCTCTCACTCCCACGTACATGTGGAAGAGGTAACACTAGAGAAGAAAAATAACAGCAGTTCAGGTAAAAAGTCCCAGTTTTGCTTTTAGCAAGGTGGTTGACTCCGTCAAATAACTAAAGTGTGGAGGCAGGAGAAGGGCGCTCTTCACTAATACCAAGTCTTGTGCTGTTAACTGCTGTCCGCTATAACCTCTGGTGAATCTGGTGTCTATAAAGACGGGAAAGATGGTTGTTACATGTAGCCTTTAAAAGAGACATTTTCTGACCCATATGAGAGAATTCATTTAAGGTGTGTACGAGCTAAAAGAACTTAGGTCCTGATCAGCAGAGCACAGGGCAGATACTAGTTTTCCCTTATTCCATCTCAAAGTGCCAGCCTGGGCTTCTGACCCCAGGAAAAGGCCACCTCTACCTCTCACTCTCCGTACACCTGAGAGGGCAGGGAGCTCTGCAGCTCCTCAGATAATGGGCTTTCCTCCTCCCACGCTGTGTGCGAGCCGAGGTGGGCATCCGGGCGCTGGCTCAGCAGTGTGCCTCCCTCTCCTGCCTGGATGGGTTAGGTCCAGAGGGAAAGGAAGTCTCATGACTGGAAAATCAAAAGCCAGGGAGGTATGGAGACAGGAGCTGGTCACACTAGTGCCAGCCCCCAAAAAGCACAAGGAGTTTTTAGCCAGAAGGTGTTACTCATTTTCTACAGAAATGACCACAGGCTGGGGGCAGCTGCTACTAGTCCCAGGCACACACCTTCTTTCCCTAAAATCCGGTCGCTGTGAGCCTGTAGAAATGCTACTGCAGGTGTGCTGGCTCCCCTGACCTGTGCCCTTCTGGCTGGTCTGAGGGGACCTCCTTCCCACCAAAACTGATCTGCTGCTCTTAAATGTTTTCAAACTACAGTGGCTATCCTAAAAGAACCCCACCAGCTCGCTGAACTAAATTAAGCATCAGATGCATGAAACTTTACTCCTAGCTCTGAGACAAAGAAAAAAAGCTTGACTTCACCCAACTGAGATTCAGGTCATTCACCTTTAGCTACAGGTTGCTCACATCTTTAACAAATGTAGATGAATGATGACCTGTGCTGCAGGGCGTTTGCCCTTCCAGGACACTGTCCCTTTGGGACTTCTGTATTCTATCCTCATTTCTGCTGGGCTCCGGAACTTCACCACCTCACCCACTTCTCCAAACCACCGCCACCTGTCCCTTCCCATGAGGCTGGGGACCAGGTGGCCCTGCTGCGGGCACTCACTGTCATCATGTCATCACACTTCATATCAGGCTCGTTGTCGTCCTCACTTTTGTTGTAGAACTTGCGGAAGAAGTTGAAAGCCACCACCGTGTAGAGATAAACCACCACGGCCAGGAGACCGACAGTCAGAACCAGCTGGGAGTGAGAGGAAAGATGAGGGAAAGAGGGTGGGTCTTCACCTTTAGGTTCGAGGGAGATGCCAAGGAAAGGGGAAAATGAAGGGGGTTGCAACGGAGGCTGTCATACTGCAAATGAGAAGAAAAGGAGCATAGATAGATAGAAACAGGCTGTGGGGAAAAAGTCACATGGGTTATTAGGACTAAATTATCCATCCCCCCCCAATTCCTATGTTGAAGCCGTACCCTCCAGTACCTCATAGAATGTGGCTGCATTTGGAGACAGCGCATTTACAGAGGTAATTAGACTAAAATGAGGCCTTTAGGGTGGGCTCTACTCCAGTCTAACTGGAGTTCTTTCAGGAAGAGGTGATTAGAACACAAAAAGACATGAGACAGCTGCCTGCCCAGAGGGGCGATCTAGTGGAAAAGCAGGGGGGCAGCTGAGTGCAGGCCAAGGAGAGAGGCCTCAGAGAGACCCAGCTGACCCACACCTTGGTCTTCGGGCCTCTAGAATTGAGAGGAAGTAAGCTTGTGTTGTTTAAGCCGCCCAGTCTGTGGTGTTTTGTAATGGCAGCCCAGGCAAGCCGAAACCTATGTCAACTACAAAGGGATTTAAGGGTTGAGTAGTGAAGGTGCTGAGGAGGTCCCTTGGTTTTTGTTTTTATAGAGATAGCAGTTATCTGAGGCTTCACGATGCCCCTTCCACTCTAAGGCTGCTTCCCAAGAAACTAAGGGTTCTTTTGACTGGTGGGGGGTCCCTACATTACACTTAAAGTAATCATGAACTGGGTGATTCTCACAGCTTTGAAGTTACTCTAATAATTATTTATGATGGTGGAGCAAAATGAGATTTTTTTTATCACCAAGAAATCTGCTGAGGGCCTTTGCAGGGGTCCGATGGCATGTCTTGTTTCCTGGCTTTTGGAGGTACCATAAATGAGGACTATACAGGATCTCTGGCCTTTTTGAGGGCCGGGGTGTTGAGCTGGAACTCTGAAGACCAACAAGATAAAATCTTTGCCCTCAAGTTTCTATGCATATGGGGCAGGCGTGAGTGCTCAGAGAAGTACCAGAAAAGACATTTGCATCGGCTTCTTGAACGATGCACAATAACCTACCCGACCTCGGACAGCAGACCTCACAGAAGGCAGTTGTGTTTAGAAAAAAACCTGGGCTTTGCACCAAGGGAAGAAATGGGCTAGTTCTGCCACTTAGCAGCTGTGAGACTCTGAGGCTTATTTCTGTTATCTGCCCAGTAAACGTAACATCACCTTATGGGGTAGTTGTGAGCTCGTCATAGCACCTGCACATGGCACCAGCCGGGCACATTTCATACAATCTTGCCAGTTTATTCATCAAGCCCATAAGAACTTCATTGTTGAACTTTCCATTTAAGGTACAGGTTTGTGTAATGCTATTAAGCCAAATCAATAAAAATTGAAGTGTCAGTATCTGAGTAAAGGAGAAGAAAATAATTCTAAAAGGACATATTGTAGAACTGGTGTTCCACAGATCACACTTTGGGAAACATCGCCTTTAGAGACCAAAGCTTCCCCAAGGCCTACCTGTAAAAATACGCAATGTCCTTTCTTGCAGGAACAGATGAGAAAGCATTTTAACACTCTTAAAGCAAGCATATGTATCACAAGTTCTGTTACTCCCTCCCCCAAACTTTGGCTTCTTGAATGTGGCAGTAAATTTCTGTCTCTAGCTCTACTGCATTCTTTTTACCATCAACCAAAGTAAGAAACAGTTAGTGTTACTACTACCAGACCCTAGAAGAAGGAGACCACCAATACCTGATAATCCAGCACCTTTTATTTTAGAGCAATTAAAGGTCAACTGGACATTTTTTTTCCTGGTTGGAATCTTTATTTTTTTTAAGGTGTACATGTATTTAAGGTATTCAATGTATTGCATTGCAAAATGATCACCGAGATCAAGTTAATTAAAGTATCCATCGCCTCACACAGTTACCATTTCTCTGTATGTGCATGTGGTGGAAACACTCAAGATATACTCTCCCAGCAAATTTCAGGTATATGATACAGTTAATCACCATGCTTTACATTAGTCCCCAGAATCTGTTCATTTTACAATTGAAAATTTGTACTCTTTGACCAATACCCCCCATTTCCTCCACCCCTAAGCCCTTGGCAACCACCAGTCCACTCTTAGGTTTTATGATTTCAACTTTTTTAGATTCTACATATAAGTGAGATCATATAGTATTTTCAATTTCTGTGTCTGGCTTATTTTGCTTAATAATGCCCTCAAGATCCATCCATATTGTTTTAAATGGCAGGATTTACCTCTTTTTTTTATGGCTGAATAATAATCCATTTTATGTATTGTATTTTCTTTATCCTTTCATCCATTGATAGACATTTAGGTTGTTTTCACATCTCAGCTTTTGTGAATGCTGCTGCAGTAAACATAGGGGTGCAGCTATACTGATTTCATTTCCTTTGGATATATACCCAGAAGTGGAATAACTGGATCATATAGCAGTTCTATATTTAATTTCTGAGGAATCTCCATACTGTTTTCCAGAATGGCTATACCAAACTGGGCACATTTTAACTTCCTTTCTCCCTCTCCTATACAAAAGTTGAAAGATGTGAGGGGACAGGTTTCATTTATGGAGCTGCACTTAATGAAGAATGAAACATGAAGGAGTTTTAATTTGTTAACAGAAGGAGCCACTAGGGGATTTTAATTAAGGGATTGACCCTGACAGTAGTGTAGAAGACAGGCTGAATACTAATGAGACTGGATATAGCAATGGTTTATAGATACAGACAGACATACACAAATACACATATGTATATATAGGCATAGTTATACATGTCTGTATACTGCATAAATGTGTGTGCCCTTGCATATGCACATATGTTTCAGTCATTGGTTCTCAGTTGGAAGCATGCATCAAAAGTCCCTGGGTAGTTTTCCAACCACATATGCCTCTTTGCTAAGCCCCAGGAAGTGTATCAGGTCCATGGAGAAGGGGTAAACCTTAAAAAGGTCTGCAAAGTGATTCTGATATGTCCATTACCTTCCTCCCTCCCCCTCTTCTCTGGTTGGTCTAAACATTAAGTTTCTGAATCAAGGTCTTAGGCTTCTTAAGTGATGGCTGCAATTTTGCAAAAAATCAATCACTATTAGTTCAAGTAGTAGTTCAAGGTTTGGTACTGTTACTGGCTATTTTTTTTTCTTTTCCTGTCCTTGGATACACATAAGTCCACACTGTTCTGCAGCAGTATAAATCCAATACCTGTTTGCCATTGTGAGTTACAGATGACAGAATTGTCCTCAGTGTCTTGAAGCCCATTGCAATATCCAGCAGATGAGCCGCAAAGAAGAAGTTGTTGTAGTGACCCAAGATGGACATGGTTGTATACCAGGCAAGGTAGAGAAAAGACTGAGGAAACAGAAGAGACTTAGCAACTTTTCCAGGCATTCACGCCTCATGATGCACTCATTAAGCCATTTTTGCTCATCTCTGGGGATAAAGTGAGGATAGAGGGCATTTAGGTGCTGAGGTACTGTGACTGGCCTAAGAATTGCCTAGTGAAACCCCATCTGCCTTCCACTGGCACAGGAGAGCGGTGTCCCCCTGCACAGTAAGGTCCTCCACCTTTGACAAGCAATCTCTGAGCCTTTCCTGGAACTCTGCCCAGCTTGTTCCCTTGTGGCATTTAATAACATTCCTGATCCCGGGGTGCAGAATCTTGTTTTCCCAGATGCCAAACTTACGTTGTCAGTAAAAACAACTCCCAGTTTCCAGATATGGTACTTCATGTCAGTGGAACTCAGCCTAAAGGGGAAAAAATGATTTCAAAACTTATAATGTCAGGATTTAGTTAAGTGTTTAATAAAGGGAAAAATTAAGTTTTCTCTCTCAGGTTTAATAATCTAAATATGGTTATGAACCTTATCAAGTTGTATGGGTTCCCCATGAGGCTGAGAATGTCTGAATCACACATCCTGAGTTTTTAATTAGTCTTTCTTTTTCAGCTCTGCTAGGCATAAAAGTTGATAGGTCTTTAAATTTGCCAAGGCAGTGCTCTCCCAATATGTGAGAAACCAGCAGAACACCTCAGCCAAACCAGTTTCAGGAAAGAGCAAAGATATGTTGCGGTCTTTCCCTCTAGCACATGGAGAGGGGCTGGGAAACAGGATCCACAGTGGCCCGACTGGATTTTAACTCTAGGCTCTGTACCATGACACCAGAGAGGCTGCCTCTGCTTTGGTCTCTTCTACTGGGCTAAAATCAAGGGCATTTTTGTCCAAACCCAGGAGTTCAGCAATGCGTTCCGCTCCGTAGAGATCCCCATACTTGTTGATCACCTAAAGCAGAGAGGAGGACAGGGTGAGCACGGGCCACGTGTCGCCATCAGTGTTTTCTCTAGTCCTGATGTCTTCAGAGCTTTGCTACACTCTGGGCTCTTCCAAGGGGTGAATAAGGGCATGATTCAAAAAGGACATGACTCAAATTAGGCAAATAAAGATGAGAAGGTGAAAGCTGTTTTCCAAGCTGGTATCTTCTTGTAGGGGAGGAAAAAAGCTAGCATACAGAAAACAATGCTTGTTTTCATCTGTTTAAGACATGAGTCTAAGAATGAAGCCAAAAACCTATATACTTTCATATAAAACTCCTTCTATGACTTACTCATCTCAAGATACCACTGTAAAGTAAATATTAAATCTATTCACGTTTGCATGCGGAGAACTTAAAAAAAAATCCCATTCCTTTGGTGGTCATGGAGCTCACCCCCACCGGCAAGGCATACCTTTCTCTTTACAAACTTGTCCCAGTAGTTATTAGGAAAAGATCTGAAAAAGAAAATGAAAAAGCGAGGTTCTTAACATCAAGGCAAGCACATCAAGAAACTTAGCAGTTTATATCTGTGTGTGTGATCTTTTCGGTTTTTGTCATGTTCACTGAAGAACGCTAGACTGAATTTTAGACAGTCGCCACAGGTCTGATTCAGGCTTTCACTAATTTGTATAGACTTCTGAAACACCGGGAAAAGCCACTCTGCATTTTCTACCTCAAAATTATGGTTAGGAGTCAGAGATTGTGATGACAGACTAGATGGAAGCAGGTGTTTCTTGATCCTTTCCTTGATCTCAGTATGACTAGAAACAAAACCCTGCAGGAAATACATACGTTCAGCTTTCATTCACTGCATACCTACTTTCTGTTGGCAACAGAGGTAGGTGCTGGGGGTAAAGTGGTGGAACTGTAGACAAAGTTGCCAACTTTATCAAGTTTGCAGGCTGGGAATCACCTTTAGCTCATTTATGTCAGGTTTACTTAACCAGAGTGCTCTTCCACTATTTTCTATTGTCATATACCTCCTGCGGGGCCTGGTCTTATCAGGGAATGAGATCCCTCTGTCCTTTGGAGGTGGTTCCTTAGACCACACCATCTCTAACCCCCCTGCATGTTTTAGGTGTGCTAGCAAAAACCAGTGAAAGTATTGCTCTCCTCTCCAGAATGACAGCCTTCCTGGGCAGGTTCCTGGTGAGGCTAGACTGAAGCCAAGGAACATTCTCACTTCTCTTTTCCCTTATTTGAGTCATTCTTCTTGGCTCTGCAACACAATAATAGTCCCCTATCCTATAAAGACCGTCCACATTGGTGATGAGGACGTTCTATTCATGGACCTCCCAGAAGAATAACTGAGCAAATACCACCTCTCTCTAACAAGGTGGCAATCTTAAAAAAAATTTTTTTTGGATAGTTAAGGCAGTTTCTTAGTCTTAAGCATCCAAATGGCACTTAAAAGCAAAAACAAATGCTGGGGTTAGAGACTTCACCAGTAACAGATCTTTATCTCTGGGGGACTAGAAGTAATTGACTTTCTTGGTACATTTTTCTGCTACTTGATTTTTTTCATGTATGGCATTTAGAACCTAAAACAAAACAAAAACCAAGCCAGGCTTCCTCTGTCCGCACAGGTATCCCCTTTCTCTTAAATCTTTTATATAAATTGTAACATACAATTTCAGTCTCAGTCACATTTTGTTGTAAGCGGGAAATTTCACAAGTCATGCTGAAGGGCCACTGACTGGAGGCTCTTGTCTAAGCCCTTTCACAGGTGTGATCCCGCGCTGGTGTGGGTATTTTTGTCCCCTGACTAGGTATGAAGCCCCTTGAAGGTAGAAAACATAATTTTACTTGGTAATATTTCTTCAAGTGTGGGGCAGACAACAGGACCTTCACAAGGGAAATGCATAAATAAGTGATACATATATATACATGGTCAAAAACCCCCTAAAAACCACGATGCTCAACCCCTTGAGAAATCAAGGAAATGCACAATGAGCTCTATTACACACCTATCAAATTAGCAGTTATCTGATGATAACAAGCCGACAAAGAGGCAGCGAACTAGGAACTCATATAGTGCTGGTCAGAATGTAAATCAGGGAAACTATTTGCATAGCCTACTATTCAGCAAGTTCCTCTCCCAGCCTCTCCGCTGGAGAAGATGTAAAGGAAGTGTTCACTGTAGCACTGTTTGTAATACCCAGAAACTGGAAAGAGTCAAAATAGCCACTGTTTGGAAAGTGGACAAATATGTAATATATTAATATCATGAAAAATGTTTGTTTTGAAAACGACCAAACTGTGGCTACACACAATACAGGTGAGCTCCCATTTGTAGTGCTAAACAAGAGTCAAAGGTCAGTACAATACATATAGTATAATTCCATTTATATAAAGTTCAGAAATAGTCAAAACTAAACAATATGTCTAGAGACATATTTACCACATACCTAAGTGGTAAAAATATAAACTAAAACCTAAGAATGAATGGTGAGGAGCGTGGCTGGCTGGAGGCTAGGCAGGATGTAGCTGGGGAGGGTCACAGCTACGCCTGGAAGCTTGCAGTGAGCCATTCTTTAACCTGTGTAGATTATTTTATTATTGTACTTGAAAATATACATATACATTTTGTATTTTCTTCTACATGTGTATTTAACAATATAAAAATAAAATTAAACAGGAAAGCTCTTCATGATATGGAGTTAACTGTACTATGATGCCATTATTTGAAACAATTAAAAATTTTAGAAAAGCTATTCTATTTATTTATGCATTTCTCTACCCATGGACAGTTAAGCCATTTCAAATTCAAAAATTTAGCAAATATTGTTGGGACATTTTAGTGTACTCTTCTCATTATCTCCTTAGGAGAAATTTCTAGAAACTGAACTGCCTTTTTACTGGACTCTTAGGCCTCAGACATTAGCATTACTGATAACTGCAGAAATCTTACCAAAGAATTACACTCTTTAATAGTATCTAAAATTTCTGTAATGCAATAATGACACATGGTCAGATGGCTCAGTGTTCCTTTCTTTCCTTCTTTGAGGAGATTGGCAGGGAACTATAGGCAGGGACAAGCTTTTGATTTGCATGCCCACTATTTTTCCCCCCCAAAGAGAAGAGCCTTCCCTTTCTAGGGACTATTGTGCCTTTGTAGAACTAGCTGCCTCTCAGTTTGTCTGATACCTTTGGATAAGGAGCAATTTTCTTCCCCAGGGTGAGGGTTGCGTATTTTAATTGGTACAGCTAAGAGTTTCAGCTGAGTTGACACAGTCAGCTTCATTTACAAACTAGCCCTATTTCTTTACTTTTCTTTCAGCATATTAAATTTATCTTGCAACTCTCATTTTCCCAGAGGTGAATACCCTGGCATTACCTTTGCCAATGGTGATGGCCATTTTTTTGAACAGGTAGAGAAAGGGAATGATGACTAGCTTGATGTCTACCTTGTGACAAGCATGTGACAAACATGCTTTGATCTTCCTAGGCTGAAGGTGGTATTCCTATCCCTCTATTAATTAGGAGGAAACCGAGGCTCAGAAGGCTTGATTACTTTGCTCCAGTTCACAGACAACTCGGTTACAGAGCTGACTTGGTACCTAGTTCTACTTTTAGAATCAATGCTCTCCACACCACAGCAGTAATTATACACCTGCCTACTAAGACTCCACAGGCCTTTGCATTCCCACCCAGATGGTCCTATTTTAACTGCCCATGGAACTGCCTATTGAATTATATTGGGAGGCATTCTATTGCCAACTAGCTATTTGTTTAAGGAAAAGCCTTCAGAGATGGTGCTGTCACAAGACTGCTGTGCCATATGGGGACTCTGGAGAAGGTGCTTAACTTATCCCTGAACCTCTGGGCCAGGGAAACACCCAGTATGACTCAAACATGGAAAGATAGATTAAGTAATATTGTACTGGACTATGTAGTCTTAATTAAATATGCTCAGCACTTCCTGGTAGTATTCCTGGTAATGACCTCCATTGAATGCACAGAGATACACACAACAATCTACTAAGAAAGGCAGGAGAGAAAACAAGCCCTAGAAATCAAAGGAAAGTTTCTATAAATCAGGCTCCAAGGCTGGTGAAGAATGTGTTGTTCTACTGATAGTGGACACCGTTTTTTCTCTTTGGGGTAGGAATGGGGGCACTTACGGTGTGTTGATGACCAAACGGTCCCATTGCCCCTTGATGTCATCTTCAGAGGGTTGTTCAGTGATATACAGCCCATCAAACTCCAGCTTCCTGGCAATTTCTTTTTCCCTTTTGAATACCACCAAAGGAACCTAGCAGGGAAAGACACTGGTTACTCAGAGAAAGCTTTCTGATTCAAACACTCCCTTCCAAGCATTTCTCACAAATTAGTGTTCCAACTTCAGGGCAGCAAAGCCAAATAAATCTCTTCTCACTTGTTGCGCTAATATACTTCCTTCTGCAAAAGCTGATCTGATTTGGGCCACCCTTTAAGGCTTGGGTTCAACAGTCGATAATACCACAAACTAGACTCCCGAGCCATCCTGGTGAGAAGGCCGTGTTCAGACGAGTCCCTCAGATGAGTCTTAGATTTCTGATGACTCCTAGGCTAGAGCTGAACCAAGACTCAGAAAGAACAATAACTGATTCTCTAGTAGATAGGTCAGCCACAGGAACACTATGAAATGCTGCAATCCCCTTCAATGGCTAGGGTCATTGTCGTCTCATGGCTGTGAAGTTTGGTTGCTGAAACATGGTTTGATAGTTAGAAGATACTCTGGGCTCCATATATAGTCTTTCTATTGATGTTTTCCTCCTGAGACTCCTGAGAAGAGGCCCTGTCAGGCAGTGTCACACTTACTCATTCCCTGCTATCACTCCCCATCTTTTACAGCTGTAACTGATTTTAGCATACATATGGTGGCATGGCTACAAAGACCTACTACTAAGAGGTACACCAAAAAGGATGGGGAAGTAATCCGCTCACCCGATGCACCAGATGCACACATACTTCAGAGACGGTACAGCATTAGTGAGGTCAAAGGATATTATTGAAATCCCAGGAAGTGAGAAGTCAGAATAGCCAGAGCTACTCTAGCCAGAAAAGCCACTGGTTACTTGGCAACATCCCTGAGAACCTGGTCTCCAAACTGTTTCTCCCAATAACTATCAAGCTCACGGTATCCATATGCCCCACACTGCTCTTTTATTTTCAAGACAAAAAGACAAAATTGAGATAATGATTTGTAAAGAGTTACTCTTGCCCCTTTTTTCTCCTTAAACAACAAAACAACACTGAGGAAATAGGAGACTAATGATAGGAAGGTGGCACAGACTAGTAATAGGTGTCACACACTGGGAGGAGTCAGTGATGCTGTTGGTGAATGGATGGTGGAGGGGGGAAAGCTGAGAGAAAGCTCTTCTGCCTAATGTCTGCTGTATTTTGAAATGCCAGAATAATAACAAATTTTAGAGCACTACCGATCTCTGGGATTTGAAGCATTCCCCTTCAGTCTTCTTAAGAGTTTGTAAGTAGCACTTCCACAATTTTACTCTCTAGATAGTTCTCTTTAGTTTTCTCTAGGCCACCAGTATATGTGCACCTCATCCAACAAGCTGAGCCCTGGGATGGAGAACTAAAGAAGAGTAGCTAACACACTCTGGTGCTTACTATGCAGGTCTGGTGCTCTGGGTACTTGTACACGTATTAATTCATTTACTCTCCCCCAGAAACTTTCAGGGGCTGGTGTTATTATTATTATACTGTTATAATAATTATTATAATAATTTTTCCTCATCTGTAAAATCATCTTCACAGATGAGGAAACAGAGGAGTGGTGAGCTTAAGTGGCAGAACGGTGAGCCCAGCCCAGGCATCCTGGCTCTCGCACCTGCTCTCTCACTGTTAAGGAGTCCTTAGTGCATGGGTTTAGGGCACGGTCTCTCCAGAAGGTAGCTGAACTTCCTACATCATATTATAGGTCACTGTGGGAGGGCCACAGGGATGGGAATATATTTTCTGGTCTCTTCCTAGGGAGAAGATGGCTTGGTGTACAGCCAAGTGGACTTCCTAATTAACAGCAGAAAAAAAATGTACTGAGAAAGAAAGATGTGGTATAGTGGAAACAGAACTGGACTTAAAACACCAAAAATAGAGTAACTGAAGACTGATGTAACTGTAGGGGTGTCTGAAGGTGGCCCCAGTGACCCGTGCTTCCTGGTGTTCATGCCCTGTGTGCACAGCCTCCCTCACCTCCTGTGAAGTAATGAATGTGGATGGACCCTGTGATTTGCTTTGAGACAGAATGTAGTAGAAATGATACTGTGCCAGTTTGTGGCCTAAGCCTTAAGGGGCCAGCAGCTTCTGCTTTTGTGCTCTTTTTGGAAACCCCAAGCCATCATATGCAAGAAGTCCAGCTCCCCTTCTGGAAAGAGAATGTGGAGAGGCCACATGCAAAGGGAGAGGCTCTGAGTCTATGTGGAGAGAAAGGTCCAGCAACCCTGGCTGAGCCCAGCCTTCTAGCTGCTCCCTTGCCAAGGTGCCAGGCATGAGATGTGCCATCTTGGACAGTCTAGCCCAGCTGAGCTCCCAGGTGATTGCTAATTTTGAAAGATGGAAAGCAGTTTTTGAAAAATTCCAACGTAAAGTTCAAAGATGAGAAGAACCTCTCATTACTAGCTCCACACTTAGCCTGATAATTCTAATTCAAGAAATTCAGTAAGTATCTAAAAAGGGACTCGTAGAGCAAAGCTTCTCAAGCTAGATCACTTTGGGCTAATGTTAAATTGTAGATTTTGATTTAAAAGGCCTGTGGTAGGGCCCAACAGTCTGTAGTTTTAACCAGCTCCCTGTGATGCCAATGTCTGCAAGCCTCAGCCTATTAGAAAAGTCCTTGAGAAAAAAAACGGCTGGCTGGGTTAGATTTAGACTGGCAGCAGCTCACCTTCAGGCAGTAATAACCCACCACGCAGACTAAGGAGATGACAGTGTGGATAACGGCCAGTGCCCTCAGCATAGGGGCCATATACCCAGTGCTCTCCTGCAGGACAAAGAACACCATTGCTTCTTCCTCTTCCTCGTCATTAAAGGAATTCCACAGGTTCGCAATGTCCTCTGTCTCTTCCTCTGAAGGTTCTTCAGTGACCTGGCCCAAGACACACAGCCTCTTATAAACACCAGAAAAAGCCTCTGCCACTGGGCTCTCCCCACGTGTTTCCTCTTGCTGGCATGTGCTGTAGCAACAGGAGGGACACAGCATTACTTGCTGAGTAGATGTTGTTTTTAGGTATCTTATTCCAGGGATGCCCCAGATCTCCAATAATTGCAAACAAGTTTTAAGGGACAAAACCTCTCTCTTGAAAAAAAAGTAATTAAAAAGCTGGGGAAGTTTCACTACATATGCTATAATCCCTATGCTGTGGGAGGTGATCTCTGAAATGCTGCAGCCTGGGAGGAGGCTATGACACAAATATGCATGTGCAAAGTGCATACACTCATGCTCACACTCAGCATTGTCCATTCTTCCTTAGATGTATTAACATTCATAGCTTCAACTGCTATTCTTTCATACATGACTCCCAAATCTATACCTTTGAGGCTTTCCTCCTGTAGCTTCAACTGTGTCCAGCCTGGATGGCTGTCTGCAGTCACCTCAACCTCAGTGTTAAAAGCACGCTTTGCCACACCCATCTATAGACTCCCATTTTTCTTCTACTGGCAATAGAAAGCCATTACCTCATTGAGTGGAAGGTTAATGTGGATGAAAGCACATTTTATAAAAATGAGATTGGTGGTTTCAAATAGCAAGAGAGCATAGCCAGGTAAAGACTAGGTCAAGAATCCAGGACCTATCATTTTTCAATTCATTCCACTAACATTTATTATGTGCCTACAGGGTACAAGATCCACTTACCAATGTTTGAAATCTTCATTTGTCTTGACTAGTCCCTCTTTTCCCATGTCTAGAAACCAACTCCTGTTAATTCTTCCTTGATAATGGTTCTCACATATGGGTCAACTGTAATGGTGCTGTTACCTTATTCCTCAAAGAAATAACTGTACTTATTAGTCACTTCGAAATACCCCATAGTTGCTAATATAGGGTCTAGCACATAGTAGATGCCTCACAAATGTTCAAAGGATTAAGTAATGACTAAAACAAGTCTGAACTACTGAAATAGTGCCCTGCTGGCTTCCCTTGCTAGCAGTCTCTCCATTCCTACCATTGCTTAAGACAGTCTCCTTTTCAGAAGCCAATGTCTTAGAAATTTCCTTAGATATTAGAATTTGTGCTGTAAGTAAGGGTGTAACTTCTATTATATATATTTTTCAAGCATATAGTATATTTAGCAAATAACCCCTGATGAAGTATCACCTTGTAAAAGAGCAGGATGAAGTTGATAGCGAAGGCTACAAACAGAGCAAGGAACCTCAGGTTGTAGAAATTCCTGGCCAGGTAATGCTGAAAAGAAAAGGACAGGCAGAAGTAGAAGAGCTTTGGAAGGAAAGAGAATGTCCTTCTTTCACAATGATCTTTTCTGGTTAGAAGTTCACAAGGGACTGGTCCCGCTCTTTGGTAACCACTCTAAGAGGACCATCCTATCCTTCTTATGACTTACTGGGGAGGAATCATTTAAAAAACAGTGGCTTAGAATGACACTCAAAGGAACACTGCTCCCTGAAGGATAAGCTCCAGCTTATCCCTCAGGGAACCAAGGGCTTAAACATGCCACCAGCAGAGAACTCAAATGTTGCTATAAAGGGAGGTGTGGGGTGTGGGGGCTGTGTGTGTGTGTGTGTGTGTGTGTAGTCCATACAGGAAGTGGCTTATTTGGAAATTATGGGTGATCTAAGCCCATAGCTCCCTGCAGCTCCCACCCTGGCTGTGGCCAGACTGTGGCCCAGAATCATTGTCCCTTTGTAAGTCACAGCCTCAGAACCTCTGCCTCTGCCCTGTTGAGGGGGCACCTTCCCATTCTCACTGCCATCTTTCCCAGGAAAACTGGCACTGAAGACTGGAAGGGTAGCTGCTTGGGGAAAGCTCTCAATCTCTCTGTGGAGGGGGCTGTCACCAATGGTGCTGGGACAGTGTGGCCTGGCCATCGGCAACTGCACCTCAGTGGGCAGTTTGTCACGGAAAGAATATCACAAGCTGTGCTGCAGGCTCACAGCATGTGGAATATAGAGCTCATGAGAGCCTAACCCTATCAGAGAAATATTCTTGGTGCATCCCAAATGATCCAGCCACTCTGAACTTGGCTCTATGATCGGCTAAGTCCCCATAACATACATAAAGGACCAGTGAAAATGTGGGGTCTCTGCCCTCCTGGAGAGAGCACAGGTCAGAGAGGATGCCTGTTGTCAGGCATGGGAGCTGAAGCTCTTCGCTTTTTTGTTTTCTTTTTATTTTCCTCCAACACAAAAAGAATGGGCAGAGAAATAAGAAGAGAAAAGGCAGAGGAGTGAGCAGGACGAGGAAGCATAGCTATCCAAATGGCCACACACTTCTCTGAGGTCTGCCTGGGCCAGCACCGGCACCCGGAGTGCCGCAGGGCTGCGACACTCACCAGTAACTTGGTCTGATAGATTTCCAGCCCTTTAAAGAAATTGGCCATGAAGGCTTCAGGCTTCTCAACTCTGGATCCATGCCATCGGCTCTTCTTTTTTGTCACCTCTGCCCACAGTGCCTCGACCTGCTCTTCTTTGTCTCTATCCTCCTTCTCCCCATCTTCCATGCTGCAGGGACGAGAAACCCACTCAGCGGGGAAGGCCAGAGGGAGGCCTGGCCCAGACAGGGGGACTGAATTAAAGAGAAATCTTGTCGTTATTCCTTGAGAGTGGGAACCTCGGTCTTTATCCCCCAGTGGAACCTGGATGTCACCTGTGTATGCAATGAGTGGCGCCCATTTTGGTGAGCCACAGTCATAGGTGTACATCAGTTAGACATAAGTTTGTAGTCTTCTGAAATTCAGCTTAACAACTTGCTTTCCTTTCAGAAAAGTTGCCCTTGTATTTTTTAAGACTTCTCTGGAATTAGCAATAGTACCTATTCTACTAAGCTTGTGGTAGGAGTTAAGTGAGATATTGTATAAAAGACTTAGCACAGGGCCTGGCATGTAAGTTGCTAAGTGTGGGTGCTTGATAATTTGTTTGGCTATGTGAGGAAATTCTGTTCTACTTGTTGAGATTATCAAGTCAACAAGATGAGTAGAATGTGTTTATTGTGTACCCCAGGTAAAAAGAAATGTATTCAGCGCTGGCACAGTATCTATTTCTTGAATGAATAGAAATCAAGTATTCTATTGACTGCAGCAGTAGATGCCCCCAGGAGCCATCTACCATAGCATTTTGAGTAGTCACCAAGTACTTACTCGGGCCTGACACATTTAGCCATCGAGTAGCTCCTGAGAACTTACTCTGCCTTCTCAGGTCCAACTTTTCCTTCTGCTTCATGTGCCACCTTCATCTCTGCTGCCTAGACAAAATAACAGCCAGACAAGTTTTTCTCAGATTAAAGAGCTCATGGAGACAAGCCATACTGCTGGCCATTTCCATCTCCCTGGCCACAGTGCCATGTCTTACTCATGCTTTGCTTTTCTTAGGACCATGGAACACATGTGTCCTGCTATTTATCAGGCTGTTCTGGAGGGATGCCAAGACAAAGATTTCCAATTTGAAAACTCATGCCCTGCTATTATTTAAATCAAAGCTTATACTTGTGCCAGGACATTGTTGGAGCCCTAGGGCAGTGGTCCTACTGCCCCATGGAGTCAGGGAGACACAGGACCCAGATCACACCAGGTCTGAGCCAGAATCTGTTTCTGGCACACAGAATTCCTTCCTTGTCACCAATCCTGTTACCACCACCCCAGTTCCTCTGACTGATGGCCAGTGCACTTAAAATTCAGGTTTACTATCAAGGCCCACAAGGCCTTTCTCTCCATCCTTGACTTGTACCACTTAGCTAGTTTCTCCCTATAGCCAAACACCCAGACCCCATTTTCTTTCCTGGGATATTCCAAATCCTTCCCTGCACTAGGATATTTACATGAGCCATATCCTCTACCTGGAATGAATGAACAAAAGTTGTCTTTGGGCTCTGATCTCTTCATATTCTCGTTAATGCTAGGGTGATTCTGTGTGTTAGATGCTGCAACAGAAGGGAAAAACCAGGACTTGCCATGACCAAGGGGCTCTGAATTACTTCATCTTACTTCAGTCATCTATTCGACTGACTCAAAGTTCAAATTGCATAGTGGATGCATCGCAAGAATGAAAATGTCCCAAGCATGATAGAACTCACTGGGATGGTGTGCTAAATCATGTGATATCATGTGGCCCTTCTGGGGGTACTGCACAAGTGTTGTCTCACAAAAAAGGTCTCCTCTTATGCTATAGAGGTTTCCTGTCCCATCTCAGTTTATGTCATTTTGCTTTTATGAAAGCACATTAGTGCCTGTTTTTGCTAACTGAAAGAAATCCAAAGAGGATTTTCACTTTTACAAAATGGTAAAAGCTTATTTGCTTTATGCCGTTTTGGTTAATGAAGGGGTTTATAGGAACATTCTAGTTACAGACAGTGGAGGAAACCTGGGCCTGGTTTCCTATGCTTTTGCTTCCCATGCACCATGAGAACTAACCTTCTAATAAAGGGTGAAACCAAGGTAAGGGTGACAGACCGTCACGTTTGGACTCTACATTAAAGGCCACTCAGCAGTTAGGCACTGAAACAATCATTTAAGTCTCCTTCTTTCCAGACACAGAAGAGCTGGAATTCTAAGATCAGGGCACCTATGCAAGAGCTGCTATCTAAAACAATGTGGCTCCTAGGGAAGTAGTGTCAGTACAGTTGTAACATAGTGTGGCAAGTCTTTTCTGGGGCATAAAGAAAGATGACAGAAATAAATCACGCCTACCTGTGCTCTCCTTTTCTTCTGTACAGTACTCTCTAGAGTTGGGGGCTCATCTTTGCCAATGATCTCAGAGAGGTCACCCAAACCCACTTCTGGCCCATGCTTCAAGCTCCCTTCTTTCTTTGGGTGGAATCCCAAGAGATCTGACATGACGTCTGCATCGCCCTTCTCGCCCTTGGTGAAGCGCACTAGGCCCGCCGTGACACCCGGCTCAGGCCCTTCTGCCCGCTCGGCCTCTGCAGCATCGTCATGGATGCCGAACTGGGTCGGGTCGGGCATGTCCCCCAGGATCTTGGTCACTCTGATGTTCTTTGCCCCTTCTACGAGGCCCCCTCCAAACACCGTATTCCAGAGGATCTGAAAGATCCCCCCCAAGATGGTGAAGAACAGGTGGAAGAGCCCCACGAACAACATCCAGAAGAATGAGAAGGACACCTTCACCAGCTCCTTCACAGGCATCCTCTTCACCTTCCGGTACTGCTTCCGGAGGTTCTTCAGGGTGGCCCTCTTCAGAAAGCTGGCGATGCTTCTCTGCACCGAGGCACAGGCCACAGCAAACGCAGAGGCAGACTCAAGAGCCTTGTCATCTTCCTCGTCACCCTCGATGTCTGCCGGGTAAGAACTGTCATCTTCTTCCTCCTCCTCTTCTGGCCTGTCGACTGAGTCAGATTCAGAGATCTGAGATGCTAACTGCATCTCAAAGATGGTATCCTCACAGAAGTTCACAAACAGTTCCATCTTTTCTTGCTCTCCACCTTCATTGACCACATCAAAAATGAACTGCCGCTTAGATTCCTTCACCTGGGGCTTCTCCCATTGAGTTCGACTGGATTCACTGATCTCAAAATAAACGCGCTCGATTTTCTTGGCCCCACCCATGATCTCAATGCGTCCCAGGTAGGGTTCGAAGTAGCTTAGCACACTTTCTGCAGGGTCCAACAGACATTTAAGGCGAGAATCGTTGGGCATATGTTCGGAGAGATTTGTCAATAACACGGCCACATTAAATCCTATGTCCTTGGCCGGCTCGTGGAACCGGTCTACAAAATCAATGTAATTAAACATGTCATTCTCATCGGCTTCTGCACACGAAAGGAGAAAGTCAATCTCTGACTGTGTGTACTGTTTCTGCCCTTCCATGGCCTTCTGGAATTCTTTTTTGGAGATGATCCCTTTACCATCTGAATCATATTCTTTGAAGGTGTCTGAGCTGGTTAAGTCTTTAAGTTTCAAGAACATGTCAAAGAATTTCAAGATCATTTCCACATTGGTAGATGACTCTACCAGTGTGTCAACCATCTGCTTGCCAATAGTTCCATTTACCACATTTCCTGTGAGGCAGGTTCAAAAAGACATACAAATATATAAATAAACCCAGTCATCATGTAACTGGTCAGATAGCTATTTTTAGAAGACTTCTATGCCAAATCAGTCAGCTCTTTTCTGACTGTGATGATTTGGAAGTGGGTAGGAGGGAGCAGCAAGCCATAAAGACTACACCACTGGGGCCACGGGAGAAAGAAACAATGGGAAGGAGGAGAGGGCTGCACCAGGGCCTTTTATCTGGCCTGGGAGGTGGTTTTATTATCAGATTAATGGGGACACATAGGAATAAGTGGTGCCCCTTCATCCCCTTATACCTAGGAGGGTGCCCAAGTAGATGGCTGGCATACACACTGGCAGCCAGATGTATTGAGAAGCAATGGGGAGAGGGAGAGGATAGGGAAGAGCAAAGCTTGGAGGTTTTCCCCAGTTCATTCTGGCTTTCCTATTTATATAAAATGAGTCAGTTTCAGGCTTTGTCCATCAGACCATGTGCCTCTCACTCATTTTTTGCTTCTGAAAATTTGGTTTTCTAACCAATGTCATATGGCATCGATGATCTGCCAGAAGGATAATCTGCATGGTTAGTATTGTTAGTGCTCAGACCAAATACAGTTGTGTCAATGCCTAGTTATACCAAACAGCCCAACCTTCCAGGAGGGACAGAAGCATCACCACCATGTCCTGAAGGAGATCCAAGAGTTCCTTCAGCAGCTCGATCTGACTGGAATCCTAGAACAGAAACAGGAGATACCCCTGAGCTATCTGATCCCTCAGCAAAGTACAGGGCAGTGAGCAAGAAAAGCTGCTCTGGAAAGCTCAGGTGAAGGCTGCCTTAGTCTCTAGAATGAGCTGCCTTTGCATCGTGAGTGCAGATCTACACACCCACCGCTCGGAGCATCGGAGGCTCACTCGGGCAGGACTCATCCAACAGAGCTCCTTTATGGGTTCCCTTTTATGAGCACAATGTGGCAGATACACCAGTTGTTGTCCGAAACTACTGAACAACCAATCCACTAAGAGCCCTTAGGTGTCTCTACAAGTTTATGTTTTTTTTTATACTGGATAATTATCAGGTGAGCTTTTTGGGAATAGCATTGCAATCTTATTAAAATGTCAAGGTTATAAATACCAAGTAGGTTCTCCTTTCTTTCTGGGTCCATTTAGGTCCTACTGATTCTAGTTGGTGGTGATCTGGGTGCCACTGATCCCTTAAAATGTCTTATAATTGAGGCTCTTCCTCTAGATGGTTTTGATACCAGTCTGTTTGGTTTTAATTTCAGCATTGCAGACAGGGCCTTGCAGAGTCAGCTCTGTGCTTTATACCCTATGTCACAGAACAAGGGGCCCTTGGAGTCTGAGGTGGGCGATCTAAGGATGGGATTGAAAAAAGGATTCTCGGCCCACACTTCTTTGACAGATTCTCTCTCACACAGAGACAGTTCTTCGTCCAGCCCTTCAAATTGCAGAGGGACTTTCCCCTACGTTTGATGGGTCTCTTATTTTGTACACAAAATATCAGAGAAGTGTAGAATATTAGGGCTAGAAGAGACCTCAGAGGTCATCTATTCTAATTGCTACTATTATACAGATGACAAAACCAAAAACCAGAAAGGGGAAATGACTTCCTGAAAGTCACCAGTGAGGAGGTGGGGGGTGAGGCTCTTGTCTCCAGAGCCTCTACACGGTCTGCCCGGCCAGCTGGCTGACATAGGAATGGAGTTATCACTGCCGAATGAGCAGCACTTCCTCCCATAAGGCCAGAGTCAAAAGGGGAAAATGAAAGGGTTAAATAGCACATTCCAGACGAGAGGCAGCAGATGTGACAGCCTTGAACATTTTAGATACACATTATCTAAATTAATGCTGCAAATGTTATACTAATCAGCCTGAAACACATCCTGAAGTTCTCCCTCATGTGTTGCCATGGAGAGAAGTGGTCGACGATACATACACTAACATTGATTTGTTCATAATAAATGCTCTGAGTGATTCTGATTCATCTTGCCAGAGAGATGGGGAGTGAGAAGGAAAGGCAGAGACAGGGAGGGAGGAGCAGGCAGAGGTGAGAGAGAAGGGATATGCGAATTACAGGGACATGCAGACATCTGACAAATCAGACAGGGCGGGTAGATCATTATCAACTAACTGGAACAGTGACAAGGAAGCAAAAAGGGTTAGCACCAGGAAAAGCAAGTGTTGAGGCAACTATGAAAAGGGGAGGTTGGTGGGACACAGGAAAGAAGCCGCATCCATGCAAAAGCCTGTCTGGGACCCCCCCTGGAGGCATTCACTCCTGTCTCCCATCCAGGCCCTCAATTTAAAAAATGAGACCTAACCTGCATGGTTTTTCCAGCTGTTTGATCAAGCAGCCACATTACAATGGGAACACCAAGGGGTGGGGATTGACTTAGCATTTCACACCAATGACACATCGGGGAACAGGCCACAGTACCTGAGAGAGTTTCATCTGCATGTTAGCGAACACATGGAGGAAGCCGACCACCGCGTCCCACAGCCTACTGTGAGCCAGGCTCTGCTGGTTCCCAATGCACGGGCCCTATGGACAGGACAGCCGCACTTCACTTAAACATCGTGAGCTACTCTGAGCTTTGGTCTAGTGAGCATATCTGACACCTGCTTATATGAGCAGATCACTCCTTCCAAAAGTCATGCATTTTGTGCCCAGTAATTTCTCAGGATATTACCACCACCCTTCCCCCATCATAGGATTCTATGTGTCTGAAAAAACACTAGGAATTTCAGTCGGGCGATTTTCAGAGATTTTCTTGTGGCTTCAGAATGCCTTTTTCAAACAAAATCTTACACTGAAGAACATTATGTGAGAGTTAAATGCCCTGGTTGGAAGAGGACAGAAGGGCAATCCAGCCCACTCTCACCCATGCCTTGGCCTGAGAGCAGCTCTGAGGGACTCCAGGGTTCCGCAGAGCATAGCTGGAGTACCAGGCCCCCATGCACTCACTGCTTTCAGGCAAAGCTACACATAAATGCTATGGCCACATGGCTATCTACTCAAGTAAAAAAATCTGAGAGTGATGCAGAAGATGGCGGAATGAGTAGAGCAGCGGAAATCTCCTCCCAAAACCACATATATCTATGAAAATATAACAAAGACAACTCTTCCTAGAATAAACACCAGAGGACACAGGACAACATCCAGACCACATCCACACCTGCGAGAACCCAGCGCCTTGCAAAGGGGCAACCCGAGCCAGGCCACGCCCACAGCAACAGCGGAGATAAACTCCATAGCAGCCGGGCAGGAAGCAGAAACCCTGTCTGCGCACAGCTGCCCAGCACAAGCCCCTAGAAGTCGCTGTTCTCCCAGGAGAGGAAGGTCGCAAACCAACAAGAAGGGAAGTTCTTCCAGCGGTCACTCGTCCCAGCTCTGCAAACTATTTCTATCACCATGAAAAGGCAAAGCTACAGGCAGACAAAGATCACAGAGACAACACCAGAGAAGGAGACAGACCTAACCAGTCTTCCTGACAAAGAATTCAAAATAAGAATCATAAACATGCTGACAGAGATGCAGAGAAATACGCAAGAGAAATGGGATGAAGTCCGGAGGGAGATCACAGATGCCAGAAAGGAGATCACAGAAATGAAACAAACTCTGGAAGGGTTTATAAGCAGAATGGATAGGATGCAAGAGGCCATTGATGGAATTGAAACCAGAGAACAGGAACGCATAGAAGCTGACATAGAGAGAGATAAAAGGATCTACAGGAATGAAACAATGTTAAGAGAACTGTGTGACCAATCCAAAAGGAACAATATCTGTATTATAGGGGTACCAGAAGAAGAAGAGAAAGGAAAAGGGATGGAAAGTATCTTGGAAGAAACAATTGCTGAAAACTTCCCCAAACTGGGGGAGGAAATAATCGAACAGACCATGGAAATACACAGAACCCCCAACAGAAAGATCCAAGGAGGACAACACCAAGACACATAATAATTAACATGGCAAAGATCAAGGACAAGGAAAGAGTTTTAAAGGCAGCTAAAGAGAAAAAGGTCACCTATAAAGGAAAACCCATCAGGCTAACATCAGACTTCTCGACAGAAACCCTACAGGCCAGAAGAGAATGGCATGATATATTTAATGCAATGAAACAGAAGGGCCTTGAACCAAGGATACTGTATCCAGCACGACTATCATTCAAATATGATGGCGGGATTAAACAATTCCCAGACAAGCAAAAGCTGAGGGAATTTGCTTCCCACAAACCACCTCTACAGGGCATCTTACAGGGACTGCTCTAGATGGGAGCACTCCTAAAAAGAGCACAGAACAAAACACCCAACATATGAAGAATGGAGGAGGAGAAATAAGAAAGGAGAGAAGAAAAGAATCTCCAGACAGTGTATATACCAGCTCAATAAGCGAGCTAAGTTAGGCAGTAAGATACTAAAGAGGCTAACCTTGAACCTTTGGTAACCACGAGTTTAAAGCCTGCAATGGCAATAAGTACATATCTCTCAATAGTCACCCTAAATGTAAATGGACTTAATGCACCAATCAAAAGACACAGAGTAATAGAATGGATAAAAAAGCAAGACCCATCTATATGCTTCTTACAAGAAACTCACCTCAAACCCAAAGAGATGAACAGACTAAAAGTCAAGGGATGGAAAAACATATTTCAGGCAAACAACAGCGAGAAGAAAGCAGGGGTTGCAGTACTAATATCAGACAAAATAGACTTCAGAACAAAGAAAGTAACAAGAGATAAAGAAGGACACTACATAATGATAAAGGGCTCAGTCCAACAAGAGTATATAATCATTCTAAATATATATGCACCCAACACAGGAGCACCAGCATATGTGAAACAAATACTAACAGAACTAAAGGTGGAAGTAGACTGCAATGCATTCATTTTAGGAGACTTCAACACACCACTCACCCCAAAGGATAGATCTACCGGGCAGAAAATAAGTAAGGACACGGAAGCACTGAACAACACAGTAGAGCAGATGGACCTAATAGACATCTATAGAACTCTACATCCAAAAGCAACAGGATATACATTCTTCTCAAGTGCACATGGAACATTCTCCAGAATAGACCACATACTAGCCCACAAAAAGAGCCTCAGCAAAATCCAAAATATTGAAATTCTACCAACCAACTTTTCAGACCACAAAGGTATAAAACTAGAACTAAATTCTACAAAGAAAACAAAAAGGCTCACAAACACATTGAGGCTTAACAACATGCTCCTAAATAATCAATGGATCAACAAACAAATTAAAATAGAGAGCAAGGAATATATAGAAACAAATGACAACAACAACACAAAGCCCCAACTTCTGTGGGACGCAGCGAAAGCAGTCTTAAGAGGAAAGTATATAGCAATCCAGGCACACTTGAAGAAGGAAGAACAATCCCAAATGAATAGTCTAACATCACAATTATCGAAATTGGAAAAAGAAGAACAAATGAGGCCTAAAGTCAGCAGAAGGAGGGACATAATAAAGATCAGAGAAGAAATAAACGAAATTGAGAAGAATAAAACAATAGCAAAAATCAATGAAACCAAGAGCTGGTTCTTTGAGAAAATAAACAAAATAGATAAGCCTCTAGCCAGACTTATTAAGAGAAAAAGAGAATTAACACAAATCAACAGAATCAGAAATGAGAATGGAAAAATCACGACAGACTCCACAGAAATACAAAGAATTATTAAAGATTACTACGAAAACCTATATGCCAACAAGCTGGAAAACCTAGAAGAAATGGACAACTTCCTAGAAAAATACAACCTTCAAGACTGACCAAGGAAGAAACACAAAGTTAAACAAACCAATTACGAGCAAAGAAATTGAAATGGTAATCAAAAAACTACCCAAGAACAAAACCCCCGGGCCAGACGGATTTACCTCGGAATTTTATCAGACACACAGAGAAGACATATACCCATTCTCCTTAAAGTTTTCCAAAAAATAGAAGAGGAGGGAATACTCCCAAACTCATTCTATGAAGCCAACATCACCCTAATACCAAAACCAGGCAAAGACCCCACCAAGAAAGAAAATTACAGACCAATATCTCTGATGAATGTAGATGCAAAAATACTTAATAAAATATTAGCAAACCGAATTCAAAAGTATACCAAAAGGATCATACACCATGACCAAGTGGGATTCATCCCAGGGATGTAAGGATGGTACAACATTCGAAAAACCATCAACATCATCCACCACATCAACAAAAAGAAAGACAAAAACCACATGATCATCTCCATAGATGCTGAAAAAGCATTTGACAAAATTCAACATCCATTCATGATAAAACCTCTCAGCAAAATGGGAATAGAGGGCAAGTACCTCAACATAATAAAGGCCATATATCATAAACCCACAGCCAACATTATACTGAACAGCGAGAAGCTGAAAGCATTTCCTCTGAGATCGGGAACTAGACAGGGATGCCCACTCTCCCCACTGCTATTTAACATAGTACTGGAGGTCCGAGCCACAGCAATTAGACAAAACAAAGAAATACAAGGAATCCAGATTGGTAAAGAAGAAGTTAAACTGTCACAATTTGCAGATGACATGATATTGTACATAAAAAAACCTAAAGACTCCACCCCAATACTATAAGAACTGATATTGGAATACAGCAAAGTTGCAGGATACAAAATTAACACACAGAAATCTGTGGCTTTCCTATACACTAACAATGAACCAATAGAAAGAGAAATCAGGAAAACAATTCCATTCACAACTGCATCAAAAAGAATAAAATACCTAGGAATAAATCTAACCAAAGAAGTGAAAGACCTATACTCTGAAAACTACAAGTCACTCTTAAGAGAAATTAAAGGGGACACTAACAAATGGAAACTCATCCCATGCTCGTGGCTAGGAAGAATTAATATCGTCAAAATGGCCATCTTGCCCAAAGCAATATACAGATTTGATGCAATCCCTATCAAATTACTAGCAATATTCTTCAATGATCTGGAACAAATAATTCAAAAATTCATATGGAAACACCAAAGACCCTGAATAGCCAAAGCAATCCTGAGAAAGAAGAATAAAGTAGGGGGGATCTCACTCCCCAACTTCAAGCTCTACTATAAAGCCATAGTAATCAAGACAATTTGGTACTGGCACAAGAACAGAGCCACAGACCAGTGGAACAGACTAGAGACTCCAGACATTAACCCAAACATATATGGTCAATTAATATTTGATAAAGGAGCCATGGACATGCAATGGCGAAATGACAGTCTCTTCAACAGATGGTGCTGGCAAAACTGGACAGCTCCATGTAGGAGAATGAAACTGGACCATTGTCTAACCCCATATATAGAAGTAAATTCAAAATGGATCAAGGACCTGAATGTAAGTCATGAAACCATTAAACTCTTGGAAAAAAACATGGGCAAAAACCTCTTAGACATAAACATGAGTGACCTCTTCTTGAACATATCTCCCCGGGCAGGGAAAGCAACAGCAAAAATGAGTAAGTGGGACTATATTAAGCTGAAAAGCTTCTGTACAGCAAAAGACACCATCAATAGAACAAAAAGGTACCCTACAGTATGGGAGAATATATTTGAAAATGACAGATCCGATAAAGGCTTGACGTCCAGAATATATAAAGAGCTCACATACCTCAACAAACAAAAAACAAATAATCCAATTAAAAAATGGGCAGAGGAACTGAACAGACAGTTCTCCAAAAAAGAAATACAGATGGCCAACAGACACATGAAAAGACACTCCACATCGCTAATTATCAGAGAAATGCAAATTAAAACTACAATGAGGTATCACCTCACACCAGTAAGGATGGCTGCCATCCAAAAGACAAACAACAAATGTTGGCAAGGCTGTGGAGAAAGGGGAACCCTCCTACACTGCTGGTGGGAATGTAAATTAGTTCAACCATTGTGGAAAGCAGTATGGATGTTCCTCAAAATGCTCAAAACAGACTTACCATTTGACCCAGGAATTCTACTCCTAGGAATTTACCCTAAGAACACAGCAATCAAGTTTGAGAAAGACAGATGCACCCCTATGTTTATCGCAGCACTATTTACAATAGCCAAGAATTGGAAGCAACCTAAATGTCCATCAATAGATGAATGGATAAAGAAGATGTGGTACGTATACATAATGGAATACTACTCAGCCGTAAGAAAAGGGCAAATCCTACCATTTGCAGCAACATGGATGGAGCTGGAGGGTATTATGCTCAGTGAAACAACCCAAGCGGAGAAAGAGATATACCAAATGATTTCACTCATCTGTGGAGTATAAGAACAAAGGAAAAACTGAAGGAACAAAACAGCAGCAGAATCACAGAACTCAAGAATGGACTAACAGGTACCAAAGGGAAAGGGACTGGGGAGGATGGGGGGGTAGGGAGGGATAAGGGGGGGATGAAGAAGGGGGGTATTAAGATTAGCATGCATGGGGGGTTGGGAGAAAGGGGAGGGCTGTACAACACAGAGAAGACAAGTAGTGATTTTACAACATTTTGCTATGCTGATGGACAGTGACTGTAAAGGGGTTTATAGGGGGGACCTGGTATAGGGGAGAGCCCAGTGAACATAATATTCTTCATGTAAGCGTAGATTAATGATAACAAAAAAAAAAGAAAGAAAGAATAGGGGGATTACTCCCTGATAGGATAAAACTAACTGTAAATCAACGATTAATGCATGCTTTAAATATCCTTAATTTTGATCACTTAAAAGGTGTCAGATGATCGACTATGGAGGTACATTTTTCTGATAATATTACTTTCTCTTAAAAAAAAAAAAAGAAGAAAAAAAGCAGTTCCTGTGTGGTGACCTCCAATGAGTTCTACACAATGGTATAAAGGGCATATCAAAGTGTGGGCAAAGGGTCTGTTTGTGTTTATACAGAGGATGAAAGCCTAATTTGGCTACCCAGAAAATGAACTAAGATACGATATGAAGAAGAACTTCCAACATCAGCACTCTCTGGAAGAGTCATACCAGAAGATGATCATCAAAAAACCTCAACAAAGATCCAGGCGATGCTGCAGTTGTAGCTGCATTCATCCCACCAGTTCCTGGACTTGCCATTGGAATGAAGAAGGAGATATCTAAGCTGGCCTGTGCATAGGGTAAAACAGCAAATTTGACTGGATCTGTACTGTTGGAACTCAACCAAGAATTAGGAGAAGTGCAAGTTGTAGTGCTCCAAAATCTTATGACTACAGACTATCTACTGTTAAAAGAACATATGGGATGTGAACAGTCCCCAGGAATGGGTTGTTTTAATTTGTCTGATTTCTCTCAGACTGTTCAAGCTCAGTTGGACAATATCCACCATATCATAGATAAGTTTTCACAAATGCCTAAGGTGCCTAAGTGGTTTTCTTGGTTTCACTGGAGATGGCTGGTAATTATAGGTCTGCTTTGGTTATGTAACTGTATTCCTATTATGTTAATGTGTGTATGCAATTTAATTAGTAGTTTAAAACCTATACATGCTTAAGTTACTCTACAAGAAGATATGTCAAAGAAATAATCAATCTTCCCATGTTTTCTTCCGCCTGCTTCTTCTATAGCTTTTCTTCTTCCTTCCTAATTACAACCCTTAAATAGAATTCGTGCCTCAAATCGAATTTACTGAGTATCATAATTCTTCCAAGTGGTAAAGATACCTCAAGACAAATACTGGGCATAAAAGCCACAGGGCATAAATCTGCAAAGAAGTAAAAAGCTAACCTTTTCAAACAATATTGCTTCTCTCTCACTTACCAACTTTACATTTCCCTGTATGGCCCTGGAAGATGACTGGTTAGCCAGAGATGGGTAAGATTCCTCAAGGGAGGAACAACCTAAGACGGGCACAGTCGCAGGGGGGGCCATCAGGTGAGAAATTGGGGATCAACAGAGGTGAGGCTTAGAACCTCACCCCCCCTGTTTTGAGAGAAATCTGCATTCGTGGATGTTTTATTGCCCTTGTCTAGCTTGGATTAACATTTAGTCTATAGGCACACACCTGATCATCTACATTTGCTCTCTTACAGCACTAAACTATGTTTTCTACCTTTATCTTGCATCTACCTACCACTTCAGCATTTTATTAAAAAATAATAATAATAATAATAATAAGGGAGAAATGTGGGATTCACATATAAATCAAGTATAAAAATCAAATGAATATTCATATTTGTCCTGATTGTTTATAGTTCATAATGCGTGATCAAAGCCGAAAGTTTCTGTGATGACTGCCCTTGTACTGTTCACCATGTAAGAACTTATTCACTATGTAAGAATTTGTTCACCATGTAAGAACTTGTTTGTTATGCTTCAGAAGATTGGAGACTGACGAGAATTAGGCTTGGGGTGTATTAATGATTGTGCATTGAGCATTGAGTCCCCTATACAGAATTTTATTGTTGTTAACAACCATTTGATCAATAAATATGAGAGATGCCCTCTCAAAAAAAAAATGCAATGCTAAGTTTTTATATCAAGTGAGCAACATGTGATATCAAGAACAGCAGATAAAGAACAACTGGACAAGTGCTGCAACTTGACACTTAACTTTATGTTCATAAAAAAATATTCTAAATATTAAAACTTCTTCCTACTTTCCAAAAAAAAAAAATCTGAATAATATTCGTAATGTCCAGCTACTTTAAGGATTAGTTTATCATTAACGCAAACTGTAGGTATTCTATCTCTAGTATCTTTTCTGCAAGCCAAACAGAAGGGTGACTTTGTTACCAGTTTGCATTTTCCATGTTAATAACCTTCCCTATTTTCGAAAATCATTACTAAATCAACATTAAAAAAATAAATTATTTGGAATTCTGCATGGGAAATTTGCCTATTCTTTCTTAGTCATTTATTTCTATCAGTATGGACTCCACATGTCCATTTCAGGCTTGGGGTTATAATCTAATACTACTTTATTTCATCAAAACTTCCAGTATTGGCCACTGAGGGCTCTTTCAGTTGGCTCCTGTACCCCTTTGACATACCTCCATCAATTTTTTCTCACACTTCCTTGCACTACAGGATTCTCCAGGCTGCTCTTGTAGATTCCTGCCGCAGTCCTAGACTCAGTCATTTCCCCAGGCAGCCCTGGTTCCTTTCACTGGAGAATGATATTGGAAACCAAGATCTGGGTGCTAACTGGGTGTCATTTTTTCTTTCAGGTCCTCTCAGCTGACAGAGAGGCAGATATATATGTCATACTAATTACTGTGTTTACACATACCTATAAATATTTCTCTATGGAAGTGCCTATTTATACTAGGCTGACCATGAGTTTAGCACACTGATGTCTCCAACTTTAATCCATTCCCACATGGATTATCTAGCTTCCTCTCCTTGCTTATCTGTAACTTCCTACTCCAACAGTGAATGAACCTGGCTCCTGCCCTCTATTAACAGCTCATTTCCATTATACATATATAGTGGTTTCAGAATTATTAATACATATCCCCATGGGAAAAGCTTTGTCAACTGAAGTGCCTCTGTTTAGTCCCTTTTGCCTTTGGTCTTACCGACTGTACTCATTTCCAGAGTTTCTTAGGTCAGCCCCTTATACCCCATCCCTTCAGTAATATTTATTTTATATATTTTTATAGATTTGGATTCTTCTGTCACATTCTGCCTATATTTCTTATCCTTAACTCTCCCTTATAGTTTCTTTTCCTACCCTCTAATCAATCTCTAAATCACTCTTCAATAAGAAATTTCCAAAAAGAACACTGATACTATCTCAAGTTCTAGAAAAGGCCTGGCAGAATTCCCAGGAAGAGGTAAGCAGGAGAAATACTGCCTGCATCCCAAAGTCACATGAGCTTGTTTAAAAAATCACTCTTCATGTACATTTGGTGTCTGATCCCTAGAGGCCTCTAGATTCTTTTTGGAACAAAACCGGTTGTTGAAAGAAACTCAAATTCACCAAAAAGTAAGCTTCTCCTTTGCTTTTGGGTTAAGTGCCTCAGGGGAAATTCTGAATATCAGGATGGGCTCTGCAGAGAGTGAATCCAGTGCTCGCCAGATCTGTTATGTGTTTCACATTCTGTGACACTTCAGATGTCACCTCTTCCTAGGTTTATCTTTCCAAGTACTTACAATCCTTGAGTAAGACAAGAATCAGTCTCTGCCTTCAAACCCTCATTTTCAAGTTGATAGTCTTAGCCTTTGCATTTATTTTAATAAGCAAATAGGATTTAAGTGTGCAAGTTGCTCACCATACAAATTTTGACAAATCTTATATTGCTGCTATCTTATATGGCTACTGACTTAATAGCCAATTATGCCCAAGTACATCCTTTATTCTTTTTCATGACAGACCACTGTAGACAAAGAACAGAGATTGTCGTGAGCAGAGAAAGGATGCAGCAAGATCTGAATATCCAGCCTGAAATTCACTTGTAGATCTGACTGCCATTGCACATAGTGTATGTGCTCCTCCTGAAGTTACCCTTTCCATAGAGTTAATTTCTGACAAATTAGTAGGATCTCATTAATTTTGTTTTTAACCTCAAGACTCAAGATAACATCAATTATCCCTTTATTCCTTCATTCTATTAATCATTTCTCCACTTCACGCTCCATGCTTACTAAACACTTATGATGTACCACCCATGCTAGATATGAAGAATTTTAAATTGATTATGAAATTTTCTGTCTGCAGTAACTTATCAGTCTAGGAAGGAAAGCAAACTGCAACTAGATAAATGCAAATAACGTGTGACAATGCTATGAACAGGTCACAGTGGGGGACCACAAAGCAGAGCTTCTCTGAGCACAGGTACTATTGGTAGATAAATATTGTCAGTGCTAGGGCAGGATGCACTGCTCAAATGTGTATCCAAATATTCCATAGGGAATATGGGATAATGGAATGTTGAAAATGTTCTCTTTGTTTCCAAGCATGCACTCTGTGGCACATACCTGGATGTATTCTGTAAGAGAATTGAAAATCTGCTTTGTGACTGCCAGAGCTTTGGAAAAATTGTGCTGTCCAGATTCATCAATGATGTCCTTTCCTGAATAATACCAGTAGAAATCACTGATTGATTCCTAAGAACAAACAGGTAAAGTTTAGTATTTCTCAGGCTTCTTCAGTGAAGCTAGACCCAATGTTTGGGAGAATACAAGAGAATCCAACATTGCTACGATCTCTTTGGTTTGACAAGAGCCTGGGACTCTGAAGAAGCACAGAGATAATGGACCCCTAGCATCTTTTACACGCAGGTATCCCTCCGCAGGAAGGAGAGGGACGTGGACTGTGTTCAGCTCGACCTGGGTGACTGTGATATAGGACAATATACTCACAATGAAAATGTACATTAAAGATAATACTGATTCCCATTCAAATAATCCTACCAGCAGCAGCACCATGGTAGCTAATGCTGTAAGCGCCAGGCATTGTTCTGAATCAGCATATATGTTCATCCTCTCCACCTTTACTACCTCCCTATGAAACAGGGACTGTCCATTTTATAGATGAGAAAATTGGAACACAGGGAGGTTAAGTAGATAGCTCCAGGTCACAAACTGGTAAGTGGCAGAACCAGGATGGAGAATTAGCAAAGAGCAAAGAGCATCCTTCTTCATGTTTAGGTAGACTTTCTTGATATTGTTTGAATTTACCTGCAAACAATTAGCAAGCGACTGACTGCTCAAACACTAAAAATTTATAAACTCATTCCCACCACTTTCTGTACTTCTTTCTAGTAAAAGATCTGTTCTCATTCACAGATTGTGCTATAGCTCTGGGGTACTGTGGCTAGGTTTCCACTGGCAAAATTAAAGCTAACCTGCATTTTATAACAGATGATTTGGTATTTAACCACTCCCCCACTTCAGTCTTCAAACATACTTTTTAGGTATTTGGCCTCCCATAAATGTGCAGACATAGATCATAAATACCTTTCTTCCTGGGGCATGGCTGTATCCTGGGCCTCGCTGGCCCTGTGTAAAACTGTCTTAAGCTTTTAGAGATGTGAAGTGTGCCACCGCCCAAGGCCCCCTCACCTGCAGACGCAGAAGGTAGTCCACGGTGGCGATGATGACATTCACAGTGGTGGTGTTGCCCATCTGAGTCCTCAGGAAGTTCTGAAAGTCTGAGAACACCAGGGCTGGGTCAGAGCCTGTTCCCTTCATGCCAAGGGAGCCAGGCACGGCCTCTCAGCTAAACTCCGAAGAGACACACCTGTGAAAAGCCTTACAGGGCCTGCCGGACAGAGCTCTTCCCTGAGCACCCTAATCCCAGGGACACCGGAAACTGGACTTAATGAGCCCAGGGACTAGACAGAAAGGGCTGGGTGTTTAGATTCACCATGTGAAGATTCTGAAAGCAGCTTAGGTTGGGTGGCCCTGAATAACATTAGTGGTGAAGTTAAAGGTTGTTTTACATAGAGTTTCTGTAGGGGAATGGATTAACTACTGTGCTGGAGTTAGCAACTGGTTGTATTAAATGTGCCATCCTGAACTAAATCATAATTTGCACCTGTTGTTTTCCTTGGACAAATCAGTCTGTTCCACTTACCACTGTTATGTCCTTCACAAAGTAACTGTAGGAATCTAAAGAGATCTCGTGTAAACTCGTCATTCTGGAGTACTTTTTCACCTTGAAAACACAGAATAATGGTGTTTGGTTCCCCAACACAGAATGCCTTCCTATGCAAATGATTGCAGAACGATAGAGGACTTGCATCTGTTACAACAATTAGGAAAGGGGACTGGCTGAATGGTGATAAATCCAATTAACCTGGAACTGAGGCTGCAGAACACAATGATCAACGGTGCTAAAATATTGAGCCCCAAGATGCATTTGTAAGGAAAACAGCTAGGCTAATGGCAGCAATGACTCACAGTCCATACCTCATGCTTTACAGATGGAAGACACTTCTTTAATTAAGCATCAAACTGCTGTGTCAAACTCTGCATGCAACCACCAAGCCTTAGATGTGTCTGTACTGGGGCAGTTAAATAAGATCTCTCAGGATTCGCACACATGGTAGACATCTCAGGCCAGAAACTTATACTTACCACGCTCACGAACAATGACTGGTGATGAGAGAAAAACAGAATGCAAGGTAAGAAAACCATAAACACCATGATAAACTGCATTTAGTTGACTGGCTCTATGGACACATCCAGCCTGGATGCTGGTTGTACCAAAGCTACTGATGGAAATCTTTTGCTGAAGTGGAGCAAATCCTTACAGTTTTAGAAACAGTGATCAGGGGTTCTAACAAGAAATAGTTAATTAAGCTGTTAATCAGAAGAGAGAGGCCTTCACATTCATCAGTTACTTACGTGTTCCTTCCTCAGTAACCATCCCCAGGCCTTCAGCTTTATTCTGCCTCTCAAATGCATTCAAATCAAGGACACTTGTAATAGATGAAAGAAAAAACAAAGTTCAGGGCTACACACATTGGGAAAATGGATTTCTAATGTCATTGTACTTGTTGACTAAGAATATCTTGTCCTTGTATTATTATAAAGGGACTAACTTTTCACAGTGTGGTTGAGTCTAATGGTTTCCTAAGTTTGTGCCAAGTGGTATTGTACAAAGATGCCAGTGGCTCACAGACATTGTCACATACATGGGGAGGGGTCAGAAAAACTTATGGTGACTGTCATTGTTTGTCCAGTTTGAGTCCTTCCTTGTGGATGGAGATTTAGAAAGCTTTCCCAAGAAAAGAAAGAATAATCGGTTTCTAAGATTTCTCAAGGGAAATTTTAAACTGCGCTAATTAATGTTCACCTCCCAATATTACCTACTTTCTCTTAGAATCACAGGGAATTGTGGGTTTTAGCACTTAGGATGAATACCGATGGAGAGAGTGACGTATTCCAAATTTTAAAGGGCCACACCCTTTTAGGAGTCTTGCATTATTCAGAAGTCAATAGTAGCCAAGATGAAGCTTTCTAGAGGCAATGATGTCCCTACTAGGTGTTCCTGAACCTGTAAAAAGTTGGCCTTCATCTTTTGTCCCTACTCTCCCCAAACTTCTCACTCATGGTCACTACCAACTCCTACTTAGCCAGGAACCCCCAGGACAACCACAAAGCTTTACAGGATGGTGCAGGAGCATGTTATTTCCAATTGGGGCTCATCCTATTTCTCTAACAGACTAACCCCTTCCCCAGTCTGAATGGTTTCATAGAACATAAGAACATAAATTCTCATAAGAACATAGCTCTTAGGGAAGCTTGTGGCCGAATCCATTAAGCTCTGTAAAAGTCTTGCCCACCCTTTTCCACTGGGCAAAGGAAACATCTGCTGGATTGAAAAGACATTACAAAAAATCCAACTTTCCCTCTTTGAGGCAGTCACACACATTCTGTAATTTAGATACATTTTAAAGAGAAAAATGAAAATTTATATTGCCATCTTTCTTGGTTTTCCCAGATCTTGTTACCAAAAGGGTCTGCTCAATAACACAAAACTATCCTCCTAGTTGGGTTTTGCCATCAAGGGAGGACAACACGGAAACAAGACATTGGGATATAGCTGCTCTGAAGCAGCAGTTCTGATTCAGGTGACAATCTGTGCAACAGACATTTCTGACACTCCATCCTGAAACAGCCATTTCAAATGTTTTAATTTCTCTAGTGCTTAAGTATTTTACAAATATGCACTAATTTTATAACTAGCAAAAACATTAAAGAATCTTAAAACTTCTGTTAGAACTCAACTGGCCTCTAAGGGTATGTCACCTGTCCCTCCAAGCCATCATTATAGATGAGTTTAGCAATGTGAAGTATTACTGACTACCAAGAGAACTCTTAGAAATTTAACTGAGAATTTCACGAGCAACATGGAACTGAACTGCCTTGGTTTTTGTCATCTTGGAGTCCACATGTCCTATTTTACTCTCAGTGAGTCAGGTCTGGCAATATTGCGTTTTCTTTTCCTGAGAGAGGTAAGTAATAAATGAGTTGGCTACTGGTGGGGAAAAAATTGGAGCTGAGAATAAGGGATTGTACTGCAGCTCCAATATGCTTTCTACAACCTCATGGCACAACACCTACCCAGTCAAATAAGGTTAGCAACATTATGAAGTCCACCAAAGAAAATGTCCATCTTCCAAATTCTCAAATGGAAAACCTAATGTTCCATTTTTAAGAATATGAATTGGAAGCAAATGAGCTAGATAACTGTAACTTTGATTTCTTTCAGACTATTCACAATACCTAAGAATCTTAGACAATAAGCTGACACTTCACTTAGAAAAATTGCTGGCTTGTTTCTGAAATGAGCCAACTGTGGTAACCTTATGACTTCTGGTTACATACTGTTCACATTCAGCAATGAGGGGAGGCTCACACAATATGGTAATAATATAAACAAAGGCTTAATGCTTTGTTTTTTAGGCTATGGCAAAATTTTCTCATGTCAGAATGTACCTCTGTCAGAATGGATGTGTCAAAATATTGACTCATCAAATAACTATTCAGACTCAAAGAAATGTTAAGGATCAAAACAAATGAAGTGCTTAATGGGTCTACTGAAAACACAGCCTGAGTCACAGTAGGGTATTCCTCCTCTTTTCCATTCTTTTCTGATCTTTTCTGAGCATATGTGTTTAGGAGAAATTGAATAGTGAAGAGCTTTTAAAAATGTTGTATGGATGGTTTTCCCATATTTACCTGCAAGACTGCATAAGACCAGAAAGGCTCTGAAAGAATCCAGCATCCTTTTTCTCCTTTAGGTAGTCTAGCATTTTCTGCAAGAGAGGCACATTTTAAAAGGAAAAACAATGTAAACTATGCCACAAGTACTGATCCTAATTGTAATGGAGAAATGGCAAGTCCCAGCCACACAGGCCCACTGAGTCAGGTCCAGGGTGGTGGTTCGTTAACTCCGGTAAGCTTCAGTACCCTGTGGAGTTAAACCCTCCATATGCCTGAGCCCCACCCTCTTCTATGGAACCAGAATCCATCAGGGCAGACATTTTATAAAGGCCCACTGGTATTTCTGACAGGGCAGTCTAGTAAATTGTTGCCAATCATAGATTTACTGTTTGAAGTCTCTCCTATTTGGGAACAAGTGCCAGGATTATGATGGAAGAATGCTCCCTGTTACTGTGGTACAACCTCAGCAGCTTGTGCAATGAACTTGGTGCCTGGAACAGGTAATGCACCTAGCTGACAGCTCAGTGTGACTTTGTTTTCCCTGTTGTCTGTAACTGGGAACTTAGAAACTTGACATAATACAAATGTTTGTTTGTTAAATAAAACAGCCTGCAAGAAAGTCAATTGATGGGGTGGTACTGGAAGACAACAGAAAGTGAGTGGTGTCTCTGAAGATAGTAGTTCTTAAGAAATTTGTCTGAGTTGAATTAAAGGCTGGGAAAAATTATATGCAATAATGGATTACATATTTGGGGATTCTCAAAGGCCCTGGGATATAACTCTTAAGAATGCCAAGCTCTTTGAAATAACACTTTCCTGTGCACAGAATTTTTTAGCCAGACCCTGGAGCGCCTGTGTGCTGTCCTTTAATGCATGAGCTTTTACTGGCATTATTCACTGCTATACCCTCTGCCCCTAGAATAGAGCCTTGCCTTAATGTGTAGCCAGCAATCACTAAACAGTTGTTGAATTCATGAAGGAATAATGAACACCAGGTGTGTGGGGTTACAAACTTTACTTAACTGATCAGCCTTCTTGCTCACAGTAAGACAACCAAGTGAACTGGTTGAAACAAAAACTTAAGGCTTAGAGAACCTCCTCTAGAGCATATTTGTGCAAAGAATCATCTAATGATAGAAAAACAAAATGTTTCTCTCTTTGCACCCTGTATAAACCCTTTTTACTAAGTACACATTGTCTGTAGACTCCCAGCCCTGGTTTCATCTGTGTTCTCAGCTATTCTGATATAATTGGCCACTAAGGACAAACACCAGTGAAGGTGATTCTGGGTGGCTCCCTCTGTAGCGGTCAACACCTCTTCCCTGAAGCATGACAGCTGTCACACGGGAACAACCCAGGAAGTCTGTGCTACCTCCCTCGGGGCCCCATTACCTGTTGCACACCAGCATTGCCCCCATTCAGAATGGCGATCCCCAGCTTCAGAGTTTCAACCACCATGGGGCTCATCTCACCTGCCGTGGTGAAAATTCGATTGAATCACCAAGGAAACAGAGGCAAATCATGCCTGTGGGGCTTTATCAGGACTCTTTAATAATGGCTTCATGTCACAGTGTGATATCTCTGGGGCAGTTACAGAGGCCCGTCCTGCAGTCACAGAAATCACCTTTGCTGGCACTTATCATCTGGAGGACCATCTCTGCGGCTCCGCGCTCATGCAAACGCGCTTGCTGGTACAGGGTTTTCTGCTTTTCCATTTCTTTCTCCTGGGGAGAAAAAAACAGGGAAAGATTTGTTTACCCCCAGGGAATTCAGTGTTAAGGTGAGTTGAGAGAGATAATCTTTACTTGCTAAAGGAAGTCAACACACATAATTTCTGATAAAGCAGACTTCTAAAGTTTATTTCCAGATGCTGCTCAGCTTTCCAAAACTGTCTATGCATAATCCACTCATATTTTGACAATGAACTTTTACTTTTTGCACTGGTACACAGTCCATTCCCCTGTGATACTGTAATTATAGGAAGCGATCCCAGATTTAAATGTTTTGTTTTCCATGCTCTGTCATACAGGGACACCTATGGAGTGGTCAGCTGGAGTACATCTGTCTGAATGTAGGAAACCCCATTTACCTAGAATGCTCAGACCACAATTAACAGAGCTGTACCAGATATCGGATACCAGAATTTCGCGTCAAGGCTTTCCAGGACTGTAATTATATTCATTTACTTTTACTGTTGTATATTTTGTCTGTAAAAGAGTACAAATCTATAAACCTAATGTAGTTTTATCTCGGGAGATTCAGGGTCCTGTACTGCCTCAAAATCAAAATGTCAATCAATTACACTTACAGAATAGTATAAAAACTATCCCAGGGTCTGCATTGCTTTGCGTTTTTAAGTGTGGATGCTTGAATCTGTCCGTCTATGGCCCTGTTACTACCGTACTTGGGTAGAAGTAGAAAATTCCTCAAGAACAAACCTGTGGGGCAGTTTGCTGCCTGCCCGCCCGCCTGCCTACCTTTCATTAGGCTGAAAGACAGACAACAGAACCACAGCCAACGGGGTGCCTTGTCATGCCCATTTAGCTGTGGTATCCAGGCTGACTTGTGTGTTCACTACCAGATACACATGGTGGGCGAGCCACACGGCTGATGCTGACGCCCCCCTCTGAAGGCCTCTGTTGGCTTTGGAGGGCAGCACTGTATTCAATCTTGGTGAAAACTTACTTCAAATGTTTTCTCCTTGTCTTCCTCTTCTTCATCCTCCCCACTCTGACAACTCTGGATTCCATGGAGCAGGGAAAGGAGGAGACAAATGAAAGGAAACCCTGATAAACAAGACCGTTCTACTGTGAGGGGCAGGGGACAGGACGTAATTCTCAGGACCTCAGTGCTTTGTAAAACCAAGAACATTTGACCACTGCGGGGGCAACATTCTACTCTGAACGCTATCCCTGCAGCCACCAAGGGGTTCAGACATGAGAAATGGGAACACTGAGATCATACAGTCAGTGGGGCCCTATCTGGCTTAACCGTACACCTGAATTCTTCTACCTAGTAAAGTACTGGTGTAAATGCAGAGACAGGAGTTCAGGGAGCTGTCCCTTTCTAAACAAGAACCAGGTGCTTGGCAATGAGATCAGAGACACCTAGGAAGTGAATCCTAAAGTGCCCCTTCACATCGTGACAGTATAGCTGGTAGGGAATGGGTGCTATCAACATGGCCCCTTTCTGCCTAATGGGAAGGTTTTCCATTTGACAAAGAGAAGTTCCCTTAACCAGCCAGCATTCCAGAGGCCACCATCCTTCTAGCTGACATGAAAACATCACTCTGCCTCTTTCAGAACACTAGGATCTCCACCTCATTTCTAAGCCTGTTTCCAAATGTACTGAACTTCTTTTGCCTACAGATACTTTCAAACCGTTGGACACGTTCTGAACATTGACTGAAAACACGAGGATAGTCTGTAGGCCCGAGCCCCATTTAGTCGGCTTAGAACTGCCATGTGAACCCAGACACTAGCACCCAGCATTTCTGCAGAGCTTTAAGGTTTCCTTAGGGATGGTGGAGTGGTTTACTAATGTCACGCACGTGAACTGTGCAATGTCTGGAGCCCAGGCCATGACTGAGTCCTAGGCCCATGGCTCAAGCACGTCAGTTTCTGTGTGCCTGAAGAGGCTTAAGGGACAATAGAAAAACTGAAATAATGGGCAGAAAGCCCAGGTGTACCTTAGCCATCATGCTGGAATAGGAGGTGTACAAAGGGTCATCTTCTAATTTGCTGGAAAGAATGGAGGAAATATTTAGCAGGCTACTTTTGGGACCCAGAAGAAAAGATTAAGAGCCATAGAAATCTTAAATTAACTAGTGAGTTAATTTGAACCTCGCCCTCCCCCCTCCTCCCTGATCCTTTGAAACCACTCTGAAAATCGGAATCAGCATTGGCTTGATGTGGAATTTAGGGATGAAGGTGACAGTATCAGGCTGCTTAACCTTCAGACCCAGTGTACGGCATTATGATGAGAGGGCTGTGGCTTATGGGTTTCCCAAGACGTTTGATGGCCATCAATAAATAGGGCAGCAAGGAGGGCTGCTCAAACCTGGCATCCCCCTTCCTGGCACTCCCATCTGTGAGGGGAAGGTTTGGGGTGGATACCATGCCTGGTGCCTGGGAGAAGCAGGGTGCACAGGGGGTGCTGACCTCCTCTCCATGAGAGCATTGCGGCTAAAATAGAGAATGATTTGATGAAGTGGGTCTGGCTGCCTTTCCGTCTCCTCCTCCTCCTCCTCTTCCACCTTGGGGGATTTCTACACAAACCAACACAGACAGCTTTTAGGCATGGGTTTCGGTACATGCCGCCCAACTGCATGCGAACAAAGAGAAGGTAAAGCGCAAGGCACGGAGCGCACTGGGCTAAAAGCACCAAGGGAAACCACTGTGTCATATATTTATTTCAGGACAGAAGCCCTGAGGATGTGAGGTTGCACATATAAGTGTACATTTTTTTTAAGCCAATCAAAGAAACATTCCAATTTTAGGTTAAAATGAAATGAAGGAAAGAGCAAAAGCCTAACCCCAGGGGAGGAGCTACAGACCCCGACCAGCAGAACTCTCGTGCAAGCTCTGGGCACCCAAGGTCAGGAGGGGGGCCCTGGACAGCCACCGAGAGGCTGGACTTCTCGCCTGATACCTGACATTTCTGTTGGAGAGCTGGGCTGGGAATTGGGATGGGGCAAGAGTTACAAAGCACTGGGGCCACTGGGGGTCTACTACTAGTCTAGACTCAACTCCGCCAAACACCTCTTTCCTGCTGATTCTAAAAATCTTTTCCTGCGAAATGCCATTTTGGAACTGCAAGCCTTACAGTTCTTCCTTTTATCAAGTCTTTTCTTTATTTCCTTTTACAGAAAAGGGAATAGCAGTTGATGCCAGAGGTAAAAGTGCATTTTGTGGCAGTGGCCAAGCCAGCAGGGTGACCCATTTTCAGTAAACTGGTGAGAACCACATAAGTTGTGTGAGGACTTCAGAGGTGGAGGGTGAAATGCTGCTGTCAACTTCATATTAATCAGGAAACAAAAACCAAGGAATAGCTTTCCTCACTGACAGGAATAGAGGAAAAGGATGAATGGCACGAAGACAAATGGAAGGAAAATGGGGGAGAAAGATTAAGAGAAAAAAAGAGGGGAGAAGAAAAAGAAACAGGGAGCTAGGGAAATAGAGAGAAAGAAATGTGGCAAGTGTGCATATGAGAAACCAGGGCAAAACTAATGGAGAGAGTAAGGGGTAAGAAAAAAGAAAAATGGGAGAAATAAGGAGAAACAGCAAAAAGAACCACAGGCTGGCCAAAGGGTAAAAGAACCATAAGGTTGGCTTATTTTCTTTCTGAATCAGGATGAGGTTCTGTGGTGCCTCTGCAATAAGCTTTTCCCCTGGGTATGTTTTTTCAGTAGTTTTAGGGCATGAAGTCTGTTAGAGACAGGGCATGACCAATTTTCAGAAGGGCCAGATACAGAGATGAGAGATGCAGGCAGGGGGTTTATATGTACCTTACCCAAAGCAAAGCTACGGACCAGAAATGCAGGGCCTTGGCGAGGGCGGGGGACTTCCTGCAGCTGCTGGTGCTCACAAGTTAACTTAGCATGACCTTGCCGTGGCATGGCTGTGCATCCCGAGCAATATTAGTTGTTGATAATGAGAATGATCACACTATTAGCACCCCCAAGAGAAATTTATCCTCTGGCTCTTATGGCCATTAGCAGGGCCTCCCCTGGTAATTTATACAGTTAGTTCCTTTCAAATTTATATGCTCCAGTCTTTGTGAATCTTTAACTGTTATAATGCACACATATGAATAAACAAAGAAATTCATTCACACCCATATCTACTCCCAGATGATTCAGTACTTACAGCCAAATCCTGTACTAGTTTCTCTTCAAAGGAATACTCCTCTTTTTCTATCCAAAATCTCTGATAGCCATGGAGGAAGAGGTTAATAGAGCGGTGCCTGAGCGGAAGGGGTGAGAGTGAGGTCAAGAGGGATCCATGGGGACACCGTGTTTTAGTTGGGGTGGTTAACGGTTAGTAAGCAGGACAGACTTTTGTACAATTCTTATCTTCTGATTGGTCAGGGTAGCCACGGGCACACCGTAAGTGTTAAACTCAAAGAAACCAGAACCTTCCAACGTAGCAGTTCCTGAATGTCTGAAACACCTGCTGAATGAACTAACTAATTGGTTAGCAGAAGACCTGGCAGTAACCTACAGTCCTGTTCAAGTCTCATGGGGTCTTTATCATATTTCCCCTCTCATGAGAAATAATTCACTGGGCCAAGGAACAATACTGAAGTGCTTGCATACTACAGTGATTTGGTTATTCTTATGGCCCATCAAATCCAATCAAATCATGCTGATGGTGAGTGTGGTATGAGACACACCAAAAAGAGCAAAGCATGGGTGCTTGTCAGCGCCTCCAAGGAATCACAGCGGTGAGGTGCTCCAGCTTTTACTCAGGAAGCTAGGGCTACTTAGGAAGACTGCCGCTCCTTGACACACATTCTGTGGGCCTCGTGGAGTCTAGCAGTGGCCCTGGTACCTGGGAGCGCTGAATGATAGGCACGAGTCACTCACTCCCTGTAAGCCAGGATTGAGAATGTTGGCTACTGAAGAGTAGTTAAGTGGTTCCCAAATGCGAGGACAGTGGTGAGGAGGGAAGGAGAGAGAAGGGTAGGGAAGGTCAAGACCAGAGTCATCGAGATGTGGTCATGTTTCTGGTAGAACTTAGTCCTTGTGGTCACTGTTCCAATTCTGACCAATCAGAGTTCCTTTAAAAATTGTACAAATTCATGTTTTTATGGTAATGTTAAATCATGGTCAGGAAAGGAGGAGTGTGCAGAGAATGAGCACAGGTTACATTACCATTAAAATGGATATAAGCCTGTCATACTGAGTTTTTTCATTAAACTGTTCCAGCCAAACCAGTTGAAAGGTGCTCAGGAAGAAATTGTTAATTTTGTGTCTGGAGAAAAGCATACAGGTTTTCTTTTAAAAACCAACAACACAGAAACAGTTTCCCCATAATAAAACAAATCCCTTTAGCCCATTAGTTTGGAAGACTCCATGCAGTTTAGATCACAAGATGGAGAAAAGGAATGGTTTCCCCTATCAGTTTCTTAGTTTTTATTGCTGTTTGAAATCTACTTATACTCCTTGATGTTGGGGAGGAGCCCAGGGTAACCCCTCTAAATAGCTAGGTTTGTGGGCTGGTGGCCAAACTGCATCACAGACATAGTGAATCCCTGGACTTACTATTACCCAAGCAGGGGTAGAGCTGCTGAAGGAGCAGCCAAAAAAAGGAAGGAACTAACATTTTCGGTGGATTTAGAAAAAAATAGATGCTTGTTTTTGGAGATGTAATTTCTGCTTAGCTGGCTCTAGAGGCATGTGCTTGGAGCTGAGCCCTTCTGAAGGCCCTATTAGCACCACATCAGGCATGAATCTTTACCAGAGGGAAAAGTGGATGCTTTCTGATGTTTACCACATCTAGAACACATCTATGCATTTTTGCTTTTTCTAGTGGGCTATAAATTTAACTTTTCTGCAGCTTTCATGCCCATGACTATCTGACTTGATTTCTCAACTTTTTACTCATGAATTCTACTTGATTCTTGCGGCACCTCATCCTGTTCCAAAGACAGTAGTCTGTTTTCTTGAGAGACCTGTAGGAGCAGGTGTGGTTCTCAGCAGCCATGATTCCTCCCCATGTTCAAAGAGCCTAACCAGGAAAGCTCAGTTAGCCAGTTGGCTTGGGACAGAGTTACAGGACACACTGGACAAACAACAGCCAAGATGCACAATTTCAGGCAAGGAAAATGTCAAGCATAAGTATAGTCTTTTATCCATATTCCCAAAAAACACACTTATTTACATGGGATTCAGAGACTTATCCAGTTTATTTTCCTGACCAACTGAGGATATTCCTATTGACTTGAAAATTGATGAAGCAGAGGCTGAAATTCAATTGCTGGCTTTGTTTATTGATCATATTGATCACACACCTGAGTTTACAGACCCTGCAATCAGTCTGAGGAGGGGAATGCCATCAGATCACCAGTGACACTGAGTCGGTCTCAGAGGCTAGCACCAGCCCAGGTGCACTACAACTCTGCCTCATGTTGACACCACACATGTGTTCACATACATACCAGGAAAACCTTCACATATTTCTGTCTTCAGAATGTAGACTAGCTACACAGACAAGGGCAGCATGCCCGTGGCAGGCCTCTGAGGACATCTCTACCTAGTGCCCTTCCTTCACCTTACAGGCAAATAACTTTACTGTGCTAAAGGACTCTCAAGCTACATTTCTATACCTGCTGGGGAAACACAGTGATTCTAATGGTACCCAAGTGCCTGAGTATAGAAATATTGTTTTATCTGCTGATGGAATTTGGGATAAAGTGTTTTAGAAAACAGTACCCTCTTTCTAGGGTGCCTTTATATCCTCAGTAAAAATAAGAGCTTCTATAAGTTTACTGGGCTGACCTTAAGGTGTAAAATGGTGAGATAAATGGCGGGCATGGAATGCTAGGTTTTCAGTTTTATGCTTACCTGGATTGCCTTAGCAGGCCATCACACTATATGCAGACAGTAATGGCTCCTTGGTTGAAGAACTCCAGTTTCTACCCCTTGGACCATGAGTGTCAGGACCAGAATAGCATGGCTGTGGGGGGATACCTTAATTCTCATCACTGGCTCACATGTCAGGAGAAAATGACAGAATACTTGCCTGGGCAGGTTGTAGAGAGGGGCCATCCTGAAACAGGCTACCACTGCCCGTTTCCGCTGTTTTGACAGCAGTTTATGCCAGACCGCCTTCTTGGACCTCAAAGGCTGTTCCACCTGAGAAGAAATCACAAGGGTAGGTATACACCAGGCTGATTTGGTGGCAGAAGGTATTACTTGCAGCCCAGACTTCTCAACCCCAGAAGAATTTTGATTTCTCAAATGTAGTCAGCAAACGGTACACAGCAATAAGATGAGATTGTAGAGGTCTTAGGTCTAATTCTTTCTCCCAGATGCTTTTGGCCATTTATTTCTTAATAGCAGCTTTACAAATGGCTGGGGACTTGAATAGGTCATGTTGACTTAATGGCAAAAATTTGTGAAAAAAACTGGGCAGGGAAAACTTGAGGAGTCTGTTACTCTGAGGCACCATAATAACACTTGGGGAAGAGCTGGGATGATCCTTGCTCCTTGTTTTCTCTCTTATGAGGGTACTGTAACTAAGAGCTGAGAGTGGAGAGGAGCTTTTTCTTGTCTAGGGTAGTCTTGCTTTCTCAATCCTCAAGGTAGATGCCCCTTACCTGTTCCAGGTGGAAGACAGCTGCTGAAATTCTCTGCACACGTTCTACTGTCTTTTCTGGATTGGAAGGTTCTTCACTCTTCAAAACATCTTTGTAGAGGTTCAGCTGCCACTTTACAGCTGGGTCATCAGACTGAATATTGAAATAGACACACGTGATGAGTAATCTCCTGTACCTCTTATACCAAAAAAGCCTTTTACTCCTAGCATGGTTTCAGTCATCAAGACTCTTCTGTTACTCCCCCTCTCTCATTTCTCAATTATAACACTCATTTTATCATTCAAACACTTTTGATGCTATATAGGAACTTCTCATTCTAGCCTGTATGTCTCTTAACTTTCGTCATATTTGCCATCCCTTTTACTCCCTGTACTGCATTCTAATTTCCTTAAAGCAATCTTCCAATTCATAAATTCTTTTTTTAGCTGTATCTAACCTATTTTTTAACCTATAACATGGATTTTTTTATTTCAACAACTATTTTTAATTTTTTTGTAATCACTATGAGGTCTTTATCAATCCCATCTCTCCTATCCTTTAAAACAAAATCTGAGTATTGTTTGGCCTCTATCTATGGATTCTATTGCTACCTTTATCTTTTTAAATATTTCAACTATACTTATTTTTAAATCTCTTTCTGTAGTTGCTCAGGCTTGAATTCTTCCCTTTGTTGCAGTTTCTTTACTGACTCTCTAATGGTGGTGGATTCCCTCCCTACCTTCCCTCCTTCTTTCCTTCTTCCTATGTGAGCTTGTCTTCAGTTTTATTTACTGGCATCAGTATTCTAGAGGGTAGAAACTTTCCACGTGGTTTCATGGTTGTCTCTGCAGGAGATTCATGGGTTTTACTAGTTCAAGGCTAATTTTATGTATTTCATGCTTTGCATTTGTGCAGAACAGTGTAATTAGGCTACCACACTCCTTTTAGGATTACTAAAAACCCCAGGTCCCAAGGTACATATGGGCCAGATAGCTCTACAAGTTTCACAATTACATCAACTTCTCATTGCTATGAATTAGAGTGTCTTCTTTTTTCTGGCACTTGGTATTTCTTCTTACTGCTTTATATGTAGTATATTTTTTCTACCATTCCTATATATTTGGGATAGAAAGGAGAGGCTATTTGTGTTAACCTAATCCCCAATTTAGGGCCAAATGTATATGAGGAAAGAATTATTCAGATTCACAGGCCTGCAAAAATCTCAAATAGTCTTTAATTCAAAATTTGTCTCTATTTTTTGGGGGTGGGGAGAATTATACCGACTCAAATACAGTTACTTTGTTTTCAAATCTCTAAATCATGAGGTGCTAAAACTTCACCTAGGTGTCCACTTCACTGTTTAACAAGCCTCACAGTCAGTAAATTCTGAGACCTAATCTAAATCCCCTGCTAAGGCTAGATGTTGACACAGTGGTAGGTGGGAAGACATTCTTTATTAAACACCTCTTTATATCCTCCTTGTAATAGCAAAGGAAAGAACAAATTAAGGGCAAGAAAACAAAAAATTAAGGGCAGAAAGCTAGTCATACCAATTAAACACAAGTATTCTGAGATTGTTTTTAGAACATATTTAAAAAAACAAGAGTAAACTAAGAGGGAGGATGGCAGCCTGTGCGAGCACTCAGTCTTCCTGCCGCCTCACCTTTCCTTGCAAGTGCAAGTTATTCCTCAGATGCACCTTCACCTCTTCATCTGTATCCCTCTGTGGAGAAAGATGGGGACTTTTGTTTCTGGAGATTACTATTCAAATGTAAAGTAGGGGAAGGGAAGTATGGTCAGCCAATGGGCAGTTTTGCTAGGATCTTTGTTACAAGAACAAAAAAAGAGAAATTACAGAGACTTATCCCAAAGGGCACATGCTCTCAAGACAAGGGTATGTTGCCTCTGTGCACAGTGGTTTCTGCTCATCTGCCCCCCACCCCGGGAAGGAGGAGCTACCCCTCAGGGGCTGACACCTATGGCCACGACCTGTGTGACCTGCTCAGCCAGAGCTGCTAGGTGACTCACATAGCTGTATCGCGATTTTGCGAGGGAGATCAGCTCCTGATCGCCGGGGGTGCACATATTCAATCCAATGGGCAACATTTTCTTGAGTGCAGCCACGATGAGGGAGGTCTGGATGGAATACAAGTCTCCCCTCCGCTTTGTCTTCTTCCTTTCCTGGTCCTGTCCTCCAGACTAGGAAAGGAGGTTGAAATAAACAGAAGGGCTCAGTGATTCTGAGAAAGGAACTGCCTCACCTTGGAGGCAGCTTGCCTCCTGTGGCCCTGTCAGTACAGGTGGGCTTTACTACACTTCAAAGGACGGTCAAAGGAGTGTGTTAAAGACCACCAGGGGGCCATAACAGACCGGCCTTGACCCTGCTCCCTCTCCTTGTGCACATGCTCATAGAACCACGGAACCGGACACACACCACAGACGCCTATGGTCTTTGCTCACTCATTTCTGGGCCAAATGAACAAATACACTGGTGTTTCTCCAGAAGAATGATTTGATAATGGACAAAACGACTCCAGAGAAGCACTGAGAATCCCGATGCCGGGGTGCCGGTGAACATGTGGAGAAACGTCTGCCACAGAAAGACCGCTCTGCTGCCAGGGCTGAAGCTAGTGTTTTGGAGCACCGGCATTCCACGCAACCTCTGCCTCCATGCAGTGCAAAGTCTCACTGGAAAGGGGACAGCCCAGAGTAGGGCGCTTTGCGATCTGGTTGGGGGGAGAGCTGGGGGGAATGCTGAAGAGAACAGAACTCCCCGAGTCCACGGGAGTCCCCGCCGCACTTTTGCTCACACCTCCTCATCCCTTTGGGGGCGCTCATCCAGTGAGGCAGAAGGTTTCAGAGAAGAGTCCAGTGCACGGGCCGGGTCAACCAACAGAGGACCCTCATTGTCCCTGCATGTGGCGGGTGGGGGTGGCCTCAAGGAGGCAAGGCACTGCAGTGATCCGACTTTCATGCAAATCTGCAAGAGCAAAGCTGCGCACATGGCACCTCACTCGCGGGCCTCTGCCGCAGCTGTGAGGGCACCAGCTGGAATGGGCGGGCGGGCGGCAGCCTGCTGCGGAGAGTGAAGTCACCGCCTGGGACTGAGGGAGAAGTGGTGCTCACCACAGCTCTGCTTTATGAGGTGCTGGCAGGGTACCTGCAGAAACAGTGGCCGTGCTGGGGCTTACGGTGACACACACGGGGCTCTGGGGTGGGGGGAGGCCAGATGCCTTTCCCGGAACCAGCATGTAGGACCTGACACCCTGGGCAGGAGCACAGCTCATTTTATGAGGGACTGGCTTTCTGAGAGAGGATGGAGTGCCTGAATTAACACTGCCTTGGAACTGATCTCTTTGAATTACTTCCCAAAGTGTGAAAGAGGTTCATTATCATTAATGGACACTCTTAAAATGGATCCGATGTCCTTCACCCAGGAGGTGGCGCCTTAGGGTGGTTACGGCACAGAAACCCCAGTCTGGCCAAACGCTCGCTGTTCTAAGCGCCCCTGGCTGCAGATGCCTTGTGCCCCGTGCTCCAAAATAGCAGGTCAGACCCAGTGATGGCAGTGAGAAATGTGTCCGGGGAAGTGACAGGCCATGGGGAGGCAGCTTCCTGTGTTCCAGAACACAGTGGGAAGTGAAGGCTGGTCCACATAGAGACCGCGAGCGCTTTGACTCCTGTTTACTGACCGCTTGTGAGATTCCTCTCATGTTCTACCATCTTGTACAGAATGCCAAAGGTTGCGCCAAAGAAAACCTCATTTATAGTCTAAACTGTCCTTGAAAATGCCTTGAATGATCCATAAAGGATAGGAACTGGTTTTGTGTATATAAACTACAAGGTATCTTGAACATAAATGTAAAAGATCATTAGTAACATGCAGTATACAATCAAGTAAACATGCAGAATGTAACAGTAGATTTGATACACAAATTAAAGAATTTCTTCCTCACTATTGTATTGGCCAATCTCATGCTGTTCTAACTATAAATGCTGCATATATGAGGTGACTCCAATATGCCTACCACTTACATAAGACATTTCTCATCTGTCCAACAACTGAGATACAAACAAGTCAGTTCTACAAATGAGAACACAATGCTCAGGGAAGTGATTTTTCCAAAGCACAGAGCAGCCAAGTGTCTGAACCAACATCCAGACCCATGTCTGCCTGGCCATGGCTCCCTTTTTCCCGTCCCACTATGAGCTGCACATGCCCTGTCTCAGCCACATGCTTTAAGGCAGAGAGACACGTGGCAGTAGACACACATTAATGAACAGAGAGAAAAATTTCCAAGTAATAACCTGTATTAACAGCTACAAACTGTTCCAGGGTTTATTCCACCATATGCACATTTTATGCAAAAATTTATGGTTATTTGCCAATTTCAAATCCTATAGTTAAGTCCTTGGGAAGCTCTCTGACACACGGGAGCCTTGTTCAAGAGGCAGAAACTAAAGAGTGAAAGGGCCGGGACCACTGCCAGCTAATAAGATTCTGACCCCGTGTGGCAGAGAAGAGAGTGACTCTCCCTGGCGCTCAGGCCATGTCAGCGTCCCTATCTCTGTTCACTGTGCTGGCTGCAGAGTGGGCAGCTGGGGGAGGGGGCAGAGATAGCAAGGAGACCTTGGGTAGGGCGAGGCTTGGCTGGCTTCCCCAGCTTCCCCATTCCAAGGGTGGGTAGGCCTACATTCACTCTTTGACAGGCAGTTGTCTTCCCTGGAGCAGGCCTGGGGGACCTCCAGGTGGGAAAATCCATTCTGTACCACCCCCGTGGTGATCACAGTGCAGAGGGTGGCCAGAGCCTGGCAACTCTAATACTAGGACAGAAAAGACACATCATGCATTTGACCTGTACCTTTACTTGCATGGCCTGTGTGGAAAGACAAAAGAAAAGAAACAAGGAGAAGAGTCAGTCAGTAAAAGCAGGGGTCCACAGCATAAGGTACCACATGTTAGTCATAGGTTGTTAGCCCCTGCTTCTCAGCAAACACAACAGAAACTACTGGAAGCCAGTTGAGCACGGCAGGAAGAGCAAGTAGGGGTTTAGGAGGTTAATGAAGGTTAATTTGGTCAGAAAGACTTACACCCAGTGCACCCCACGGGGGAGGCCATCTCAGAGACCAGCCTTCCAGAGTGTGACCTTCAGACCCTGGAAGTCTTCAGATCTGGCCACCCACACGACTCTTTAGATCTAAGCCTTTCCCTCCCACTTCTCTCCTTTCCCCTGGGTGGGCTGCTGACAGTCTGTCATGTAAACAAAGACCCCAATTCCTTCCTTCCTTTCACCCACCACATTATCATCTCCAGGAGGTCTGTGGTTACAAAAAGAGAAGGGAGGGAGAACAGAGCTAAGTGGCAATATGTGTACTTCCACTAAACAAAAGTTTGCTAAAAAAAAAAAGAACTCTAGGAATATCCAAGGTGATTCAAGATTATCCTGTAGCCTAGAGGATGGAGCACCTCCCTTCTTGTGCTGTGACCTTTAACTATACCTTGGGTCAGAGGCTCCTACACACTACAGGTTCTAATTTCATTGTTTTTTTCACATATTCCTAAGATCAGGTAACTCAATGCATTTCCCTAATGATGGAAATGCCTTTTTTTTTTGAGTTTCCCAAAACTTTATTTTCCGAAAAGAAATTTCTGAATTCTTATACCTTCAGAATAATTTCATTTCCCCACATTTATCACAAGTACTTATGCTTAAACAGGTGATTTTGTGTGTGAACTTAAGGAAAAACCCTCAGAGAAGGACACTTGACATGGTGAGTGGGGCATCCCACTGAGACAGCCCAGGGACAGGCTTCTGTATGAGGGCGATCCCGCCCACGTGACGTTCTTACCCCCACTGACAGGGTGAGGGAAGTAAACCCAAGCCAACCCAAAGGAGACATGAGAGAGGAAGGGGGATTTGTGGAAGCCAGTCTGAGAATGAGAAAATGAGAGAGAGAGCATGCAAGAAGGAAGGAGGGCAGGGGGAGATGGGAGGGGAGGTGGAGGAGGGAGGGAGAGAGGGGGAGATAGAGAGACGGAGAAAGGCAGAGGGGGGAAAGGTGGGGAGAAAGGGGAGGGAGGGGCAGAGGGAGAGAGGGCGCTCGAGCTGCACCAGTGCCAGAGCAAAGGGGATAGAAATACAAGTGAATAAAGGCTGGGGGGTGGGGGTGGGGAGGGCAGGAAGGAGAGAGAGGGAGTGCCAGGGGAGCCTGGGGGAAGAGGCAAACCCTTGCGTGCAGTTCTGAATGCCCTCAGCAAACTTAAAGGTCTCCTCTAACTGCCCTGTCCTTTCTCATTACTTTGACGTCACACTGATGGGGTGCGTGGCTTTCAACAAGGAGGCACTCTAATATTTCTCCCATTGCAACTCTTTTATTATTTATAATCTTGATCAAGGAACTGGCATTTCTTGGGCTATACATGTTCTAACTTAACGTTCCCCTCCGAGGTAGCTGCTGCCATTTTTCCAGAAATCAAAACAAATTTCAAAACAGAACAAAAACACTTGCTCAGCTTAGTCACATTTAGCCTAACATATATTTGCAGACTGGTGTAATATAAACAAAACACACAATGAGCTCTCTAAAGAGTCTGCTTCAGTGGCCGGAGGAACAACACACAGTTGAACCAGCCTTCAATTAATGAAGTACGCATTGCATACTTTTTTGTGTGGGCCACTGTATATTCCCCCCACTGCTTCCTTTCCATTCGTAATGGCATGTGTAGTGTGTGGGCACGTAGCATTCCAGTACACTTATCTCTGCAATGGCCATCACATGCACTGAGGCTAATTTCCTTTATACATCACCAGGATTCAATTAAGAGTGGAGATAAAAGCAAGCACAGGTAGCGGGTGACCATTCGGATCAGGTAGTAGAGAGACCATCTAATTTCAGGGAGGCAAAGGCAATGCGGATTTAACTGATAATAGGGAAGAACTCCACCTCTCTTCCTCTCTGTATGTAGTTCTACATCCAAACAGTGCCAGAAATGGCTGCGAGTTACTGTTTATTGGAGGCATGGTATCTCTCTGCCTGAAATAATGCACTACATTTATCTTTATCCTAGAGATACAGTTGAAAACTGACTTTTAAACAAAGCATCCCAGTAGGGCCGGGAGGAGTCAGGTAGTAAGCTCCAGCCCATTTTACAGATTGGTAAATTGGGGCCCAGAAGAGTTAAGTGAATGATGCAAGGCCATGCTCGTAGTCAAAGACTGGGCTAAGGGTGGGACTTAGCTTCCCTCCAGTCTTGAGTCCTATTTAACTACTATACTTTGTGTCTCAACTGAGGTAACACGAACAATCTGTTTGTTACCCTGAGGAGCATGGCAAATGCTGTTAAACATCTAGGTCAAGTCCTCTCGTGTCCCTTACACTGTAACTTGGAATCCTTCCCATGTAGCTCAGAAAAAATTGGCATACAATCTCAATGGAAGTGAAATGAAAGCATTTGCTCGTGTAGACTAATCTTACCAACAGGGAATATGCACAGATTCTGAATATGACCATCCTCTGACAAGACACACATAACCTCTTCCTCATTCAGTGATGTGAATGAACAAAACTTCAGGTTAGTTTGTTAGTAGGTTAGTTTTGAAATGTCATTCTCTGTCACCTTGCCTCTTCCCAAGTGTAAACCCAAGGACCCTGAGCATCCGCTCATTAGCAGGCGTTGAGGTATCTGCCATTTCTGCTCACTTGCTCCAAATCCTTAGAGCAGAATCATCCCATTGCTTTGCTGCTGTCTGCTGGCAACAGCAATGGCTGGTAACCAGCTCAGGCCTGAGCCAATATGTATCCGCCCCAAACTGAGGGCAGCGTGGGATCTGCCTGACTTTCTGTAGGTGGATGAGGTCAAAGGAGAGCCTCCTGATGGCTATAAGATGGCTTGTAAAAAGAGGGAACTCAAGATAAATTTCCAGGGATCAGGACTCTGAAAAATCCTATCTTGGGTACCTCACACGAGCAGGTGTGTTTGCCAAAAGTTGAGTGAAAAATGAATTTGGAAAATCATATAAAAATTACCTAAAGCACAAAAAGATCCATCCTAAGTAAAGTTTCTTTGCAGCAAAGATTCCTCTTGAATGTGAACATACATTTCTGATCTACTTTGTGGGCAGACTACTTATCAAACCTTATTAAGCAGAGTGTACCAGATTCTAAACTCTAAGAGCCAATTTTTGGATGCTGGGAGAAGTGTTGGGATTAACAGAGCTATAAGATGGAGGGGTTGGCAAGTTCAGAGTGACCGCAGCTGACCAGAGCTGGCCACGCCTGGTGATGCTTCGGGAGCTGAGGTTCTCACATTTGTTGTCATACCAGCCCCATTTGCAGCTCTACACATACACAGCTCTTCCATCCCTAGTGCTGCTTGGAAAGATGCTACAGGCTTTGCTATAAACCCATGATTGTCATCTTTCCAGAACTGAGTCTCACTTCTAAGGGGTCCCCATGCAGACTCCACCTGCATGTTCCTCAAAGGCACCAATGAGAGAGATGCACATCTCAGGTATCACATGTCGCTTATACTTGACATATACAGTCAACCCTCACTGAGGCACACTTCTCAAGGGAACAGAGTCAACGGTAAGCCATAACAGCTGGTAACAAACATCACATTTAGGTAAACCTTGCTTTTGTACATACATCTGAAGGAGTGTGTCTGAGAATTCTCTCCTATCAAAACAGCAAAGCCTCACTGTGCAGAGTTGACTCAGAAGGACCTGGGAGGCCAATTCCCCCCACTGTGCTCCTATTACACTCTTCCCTATACGTTACTCTTTTTTTCAGACAGATGTCCGGTATGCCCTCTTTCAAACATCACCTGCAGGGAAATGAACAAATGTTTGTATTTCTGAATGCAACTCCCATGGAAAATAAACAGAGGCATTAAGAGGTCAGCACAACTGAAATAAAACAGCTATCAGATGTTTCAGATAGGAGGAAAACAGGTATACCGTAAGAATATGTGCTAATGACATCTTCAGAGCAAGGTCATTTCCCCATAGCTAATCAAAAGGTGACTCTAGGCAAGTATATTTTGTAGCTTTACTACACTGGAAGTACTTCTATTTTAAAATAACTAATGGCAGCTTTTGTTTTTAGGAGACCTCTGGAATGCCTTAGCCAATTCTTGAAACTTACACTTTTTGACATACAAGCAACTATTTAGCCATAAAATGTGATGACCATGCTAATTCAAGAGCAGTTTCTTCCAGCTCATTCTCAAAGAAACAACAGTAGTGACTGTTGGTTTTTGTGGCCTGACTGAAACGCAGTTAGAGGTAATCCCTTCATACATCCTAAATACATAATTTAGGTCAAGGCTGAAGAGTCTTAGGAACTGATTTCTAAGGACTTACTTTTGACATCTTGCTTTTGCTGTCTCCAGTTAAAAATGCCAGATTATTAATTTCATTCTGAATCACAAAATTTTGCTCTTCCCTCTTGAAGTTCTAAATGGGGGAAAATAAAAAAGTGCATATTGTAAGAAAACTTTCTGAGGTCTGTACCTTTCACAGCTGTGTCTAAATAGAAGGCCTGCATGTGTTCTTACGTGAGATTTACACCACAGGATGAAGACCTCTGCCACCATGCGGAAGAGCTGGTCAGAATCAGCGTCAGGGTTTTTGAGCCAGTTAGATCTGTGTTGAGAAGTAAATGAAGATGCATTTGAAATTCAGTAATGAGTAAAATAGTCATACTCTAAAAATTAGAGTGACACTGGATGCACATATTTAGCCTGATAAAACTGCTTTCCCACATGAAGGCAATCTTCTGAGACCCTAATTACCTAATTATTAACACACGCCTTACATGCTTACAGTGTTAATTGTAGATGTTTTTCAAGGATCTAAAGTAATCATTTCTATTTTACCAAAGGATTCAAAGATGATCTTAGCAAACAGATGTTAGAAATTAACATTTTAAAATTGTCAAAGGTAGGTCTGAGGAGGCGATCAGGATGCTCTCTAAGCTCTGGGACAGGCCTTCTTAAGTCCGTAAGCCTAGCAAGACCGGGAGAGTCTTGGCCACTGTACCTAATATTGTCATGGACTTGTCACCATCAAGCCTCTGAAATGTGAAGCACTCTGTAAACAGTTCAGGCCTCATTGCTTTTCCTTTCAAAGCCAGTTTTTTGAATGAAATTTGTAAGACAATATGTTTTTCCTGCTATTTGAAGTGTATGGGCAGAGAGTGAACATCTCCTATGCCTTAGGAAGGGGTCTGGAAATTCCCTATAAATGGCATTACTCTGTTTTATTTTCAAAACAAGGCCAGGTTAAGATATTTCACGGTGGCAGCAAGGAGGTTAAATTGGAGTAGAATTCAGTCATTTCTTACAAGTTGCCTTGTCCCTGAGTATCTTACACATTGGAATTACGGTCTATTTTGAAAGGGCTAAGATGAGTTGCCATTTTCAAATACCCGCATGGAGTGACACAGTACAAGTTAAATTGTCTATCATCTTTCTTATGTTAAAGAAAACTTTGGCTCTCACAAATGGTCTGAAAAACCCAATGTCCCCTGATGCATGTAGGGTAAACCTATCAAAAGCCAGGTCCCTAAGCCCTGGGACATCAGACATAACTCCTTGGGCAGCCTGTGCCTCCTGCCCAATCGTGGAGAGCACCTGGCAAAGGAAGAAGGTGAGACTCATGAGGCCAGGACCGCCTTTGAGTCCCTCCTTCACCCCTCAATTCCTTACTGCCCTGAGTTCCTGCCTCATGGACATTGATTGTTGTCTCATCTTTCTTGTTTTCTACCTCAACTAGTCTCTCCTTTAAATGGTCGAAACTATAGGTTGTCTTACCCAATATTCATTCTCCTCTTCCTCCTTAGGAACAAAGCCCTGTTTTATTCAGGGTGGCATTGTGTCCTGCTAAAGATCACATTGCTCAGCCTCCTAGAGGTATAGTCATTAACTAAGCTCTGATCAATGAGATGCAAGTGGAAGTTGTAGGATGTGCCTTCTGGAAAAGCTGACTGAAAAAAAAGAGATCAGATAGCTGAAGGTGCCTTTTGGTCTTCCGCATTGCCTTCATGTCTCACCTGGAACAAAAATATAACAGCCGAACTCTAATTGGCATATTGCTTCATAAAATAACTTCCAAGACGGAAGCCAGTGTTAAGGATGGAAAGACAAAGGAATGAGGGTCATTAGTGAGGAGCAATCATACTGGCCCTGGACTGGATATCTCTGAACTTGTTTTATGGGTGAGGTTTAAGTTCTAATGTCTTTACACCACTGAAATCGGGTATCCATTACTAAGCAGCCAAATGCAATCCAAACTGAGGTTTGAGACTGGTAATGCTTTTTGATTTCTTTCATATTGATTTTTCAGGAGTGCTTTTTTTCAGGGTCAAGTGTCAAGTTTTATCAGAACTGCCAGCTGTTCATTCTTCAGTATTTTGGTTTAAATGAGCTCTGCAGATTTGCACTATGCAGTGAGTGGGAAGAGGTGAGGAGTCACATCCTACCCTGCCAAGGAAAATACAGCCACAGGGAGCATGAGCAGTGGACACACTGAGAACAAAATCTTGAGTAAACATGTCCTCAGAGAAAGAACATGGTTCTGACACCTTTGCCTTCATACGGGAATGCAGTTTCAGCCAAAGAGTTTTGTTTTCAATACCCTTCTTCTAGGATGTGAATCTTTATTCTTTATCTCTAGTAATGTCTGTTCTTTGGGTTCAGAGTGGTGGGTGTGAATAAAGAATGTCTCATTCACTGTTTTCCCCAGGCACACAAACTCTCTGTACCTCTCTCAAACCAGATTAAGATGGTATTTGTAGGACAACAGAAGATCCCCAGTCTGTCTTTCCTGTTTGCCCATATTCTTTCTACCACAAAGTGATGCAATCAGGCTAATATCCTTGCTCCCAGTCTCCCACAGAATTCAGCTCTCTCTCAATATCAGACATCCTTTGGGAGGTACTTGACCAATCTGTGGTTTTCTTTTATCATCTGCATGGCCAAAACACAGTTGGGAAAAGCAAGGCTGTAGGTGGGGATAAAGCCTGGGTTTAGAGGTAATGATCTGTGGGGGTGATGGCCGAGGCAACCCAAGTGGATGAAGTTACTGAGCATATTAACAGGAAACCATAAGTGCGAGAATAAAATTCTGGATGATGGCACATGTAAGGAGAGCCAGACTTGCATTTTCAAAATGACAAGTTACTGGGTTTTCAAAGAAAGTGAGGCCAGCTAACATGCTCTAAAAGAAAGCAAAGCCATACTTTGTGTCCCCGGCCAGGTTGTCTGACTTAGGGGAAGAGCTCATCTCAGCCTTGCTCCTGAGCCTCCTGTGGGAGACAGTCTGAGGCTGTCCGCACACAGATCCACTCAGATTGCCTTCAGCAGTTTGACAGGTGAGCTTTCACCAAGTATCACACTATTTAAAGTTGTTCACATCTATCTTCTGAGTGTTCCTGATTTCCAGCAAGGAAGCTGAGAATCCATTGCCCCATGCACAGAGGTTTGTTTAACCTATGCTGACTTACATCTCCTGACAGGAGGAGACAGGGGATGATTTGCCCTGCTTTGATCACACCACACCTGGAGTTCTTGCTCACTTTGGGTCAGCTTCAGGCTGAACACTGACCAACAGAAGATTCTCTTCCAAAGAGTGCTCCAGATGGGGAAGAAACTCGACACACTGCCGTGACAGGGCTGACGAAAGTACAAAGGTTTAATATGATGCGGCAGAACGGTGAGGTGGACAGGACGAGAGGGTCCGCTTCAGTATTTAAAGAGCTGCTGCAAGAGAGGCTGGAGTAGCTCTGTGTAGCTCTAAAGAGCCAAGTCACAGCAGATGGGGAGTTACAGATCTGAGCTCAAAGAGGTCCCAACTGTCTGCAACTCGAATGGGAGTGCAGGCACGGCTGGGGTGTATGTCTCATCTATTAATGTAGTGGAAAATCCAAGGCAGGAAACGCTCTGCTCAGAAAACATTTAGAGGTGAGATGAGGTGGTCTCTAATATTCTTGCCAATCCACAACCCCATAATTCCAAGCTAGCTAACTCTTTTGGGTAAAGAAAGGACCTGAAGACCCACACGTAGGAAGGAAGTATCTCTAAGCAAGGCTCAGATGGCCACAATGCTCCTGGTGTTCAGGAAAGAATTAATTGAGAAGTGGGGATGAATGAATCAATGATGATCTCAAAGACTCTCTGACATTGCCATTTTTAGCAACTGTCAAACACTGTGTAAGGGGAACACATTCCATCTTGAGTCTTGATCGTCAATAGTGACAAATGCAATTAAGAGCTATTCCAGGAGCAACCTTACTCTAGTTCCATTTTTGTTTTTAACTTAAACCCTGACAAATTCCTTCTCTACACTGCTAACATAATTATCTTATGAGAATGACTAAAATGATGACCTGCAAAAGCAGTTTGAGAAAGTGAGTAAAATTTCTCATAGATAGGGAAGAGAATATACCTATCTTTGTGTGTGTGTGTTTGTAAGGTATTTATTTTGAAATGCTAAATATAAGTAGTCAAATTATTTTAAATAAGTACAATTTAACTAATAAAATAAATGCTAAAATGGGCATACCCAGACTTGTTCCCTGCCCATGACAGAATGGCGCACTACTCAAAAAGTTAGCAACGTTCCCCCAAATATTCCTAAGTCCTTTCAATGTCTACAATGGGTATTTTAAAACTAATCTTACTAAAATTTATATTTTAGGTCTTTAAACTCTACCAGGATGTGGTGTAATAAAAATATGTAGTTGGTCTTTGCCCTCCCCTGGGCCAACAGTCCTTCTCCCCTTGCCTGTTCGTGGACATTAGCCTTCCTGCCTTCATCTTCCTCAGTGCCCAGCTTCGATTCTGTGGTCTGGTGACCACTCCCCAGCTCTGCCTCCATGGCCCAGGTCATGACTGGAGCACTGTGAGCCCCCAGCTGGCCTCCTCACTGCCATCCTCACCACAGAGTGCAGACTGTGACTCAGACCTCATCACAGATTAGTTCAAAACCACCACCGCCTTCTCATTTCATGAGTGGAAGCCAGAGCCTCCAGAGCGGCCTCCCAGGCCCTGTACTCCGGACCCCATGCTGCCCCCAGACACCCCCAACTGCGCTCCTGCCTCACTCTTCTCCGGCTGCACCGGCCCCTCCTTGGGCTCCCTGGCACTTCACAAACATACCCCTTCTCAGGGCTGGCACCAGATGTTCCCTCTTCCTGCAACAGTTTCCCCAGGCTGTGTGGTTCCTGACCTCAAATCCTCAGATTTTTGGCTCAAATGCTATCTTCTCAGTGACATTCCATTTAAGTATATGTAAGTATGTAAGTACTCACTCTGTCTATTGTCAGTGCACCCTGTTCTGCTGTCAGAAAGAAAGGTCCTTAGGCCAGCCATCTTTCTCTTGTTCACTTCTGTCCCCCAATGCCTAGAACAGAGTCTGACACACTGTCGGTAATATCTGTTGAATGGGAGTGTGACAGAACAGCCAGGGGCCAAAGTGGGTCACTGCTGTCCCTGACGACCACCCCTCACCTGCAGCAGCCTGTGAGGATGGAAGGGATGGCTATGCCGCTGACCACAGATCACTGGCCAAGAGCTGAGCTGCCCGGAGGTCCCGCACCGAGGACGGGTGTTGGGCTGGTGGTGGCGGCTGTGACTCCTCTCTCACCTGCAATACAACCCAGCCCTGTCTTCCCATCCTGCGGACAGGCTGCCCGGGGCTCCTGCATACCTGTTGTTGTCCACGTAGCGGATCAGCATGGGGTAGAAGGCATAGAGGTCTCTGCAGAGGACTGCGAACTCATCCAAGATGAGGAGCTCGGCCTCCTGAGTGTCCCCTTTGGTGTCGGCTTTCAGCTGCTCCTCCTCCTGCACAGTTTTGACGGCCTTTTTTTTCAGCTTCTCCAGGGTTGGGATGAAGTGGCTTCTCAGCAGGTCAGGCCTGGCTTTGCTGATGATAGGCTGGGCGTACACTGTGTTTGCAAACAAAGGGTCTCCTCTCATTTCACACATTATGACAATTGATAAAAGGAAAGAAGTGACACGGAGGTGAGGCTGTGATCATCCATCAGCTCAGCACAGCCCTGTCCCATGCTCCTTTCCTTAATCTTCCACCGGGTGCTTCCCTCTTGTGCAGCCACAGTCAGGGGGATGGAGCTGCAGAACAAGGCCCCCACTCCTGTGCTGCTCCTCTAGGCCGCCCCTGGGCTCCTCATGCATGCATGGCATCCGACATACTATCCTGAACTGTTTTATATCACATTCATGTTGGTTTTGGTTCACTAATAAGATTATAAACTCCTCGAAGGAAGCCTTTTGTTCATAATAACCAGCTCGGTGCTGAGCCAAGAGTAAGGAACTCAGTACTATGCTTTCTGGATCTACAGGAAAATCTGTTGTTAAATTAACTCAAGCACAGAGAACTGCCACCCTGCTGCCTGGCAGCTCCTCTGGGACCTGAGGAAGGCAGACAAACGATTATCTGCTGTAATGAACTGAGAGAATGGCTGGGGTGGCCACTAGGAGTCAAAGAGCAGAAACAAGCAATCAGGGAGACCTGGGGCTAGGATTCTGGCCCTCTTAAAGAGAAAGAGAAAACCTACATGTCTTATCCTATTTCTTAAGCAGAATTTTATCACATTGGTCCAATTAATAATGAAGATCAGAATCAGAGAATGATAAAAAAAAAACAGTAAAATGAAATTAGTAAGAGTCCTGAACCACTGACTGTGTACATTGAGTATTTTGTGTATTTCAAAGTTTCTTTACTTGGGTGAGGGGGGCACTTGAATTGGAAGCAGCCTATAGACCAGCATTTTTCCTTTCAAATCTCACAATGCCTTATTTTTTACTTTTATAAAAAAGACCATTTTAGAAAGAAAGGTGAAGGCAGCTCTGTGCTGAGATGCATTAAGCAAGAAGTAGAAACGGGGCACTATGACGGCTCGCATTTCACTGCCCGCCCCCTCCCCACCCCCTGCCTCGCTGAGTACACTGCTGCTTCAGAACTGGAATCAGAATGGCTATTTCAGATGTGGGTGATTGTGGGTTACCACTTAAAATTTTTTACTTTATTTCAGCCCCAGGAAGTAAGTGCCACATTAAGCACCAATTCATTGCAGAGACAGGAAGCCGACAGGAGCTTTTCTCCTTTGGTCCTGCTGAGGAATATCTACTCAAATGTCCTGAATGGTAAATACCTACAGTTGGGCCAAAGCTCCTGTTGACCTAAAGCCACTATTTCATGGTCCAGGAGATTATACGGGTAAAACTATGGTGGGGTGGTCTGTCTGAACTGTGGGCCCATCAAAGGTGATCACTTCGCCTTACTCTCTCCTCTGACACTGCTTTGACACACAGGACACTAAACAGTATGGTTTCCTGACTATTGACAGCATGGTTATTCATTTCTAACACCTTCCTTCTTTGAGGTTGTTTCAGGAACAGAAAATCAGCTAACAACATTTATTAAGAGCCTACTGCCTGTAAGTTCTAGAAGAACATCAAAAAAAAAGAGAGAACTAAAACGCAAAGGGATGCTGCTGGGAACCTAAATGAGAGAGTGCCTTAGAAAGAGTAACAAACGCTAGGAACTTACACTATAGCCCAGGTGGGAGTGAGTTGGACACATGTGCAAAACACACGGGATCACTTAGCAAGAAAATATGGACAATTATTACTTTAAGAGCAAATGGGGCTCTTAAGTACCAAATGCAAATAAAGCAATAATCATCTGAGTCAGGTAGAGTTTATCAAGAAGGGCTTCCTGGAGATCCGAGGGGCCTGGATAGTTGGGGAGTAGGGTAGGAACACTAGTTCCAGAAAGCCCTACAAGGGAATAAATTGGTTCTTTTTTACTGTTAAGTAACTAACGGAGGCGAGGCTGAATAGTTTAAAGACGGACTAAGAGATAAAAGAGAATCTGGGCATCTTGGTCCCTGGGTGACCTGGGGCTAGGATTCTGGCCCTCTGGGGCTGGGGAGAAAAGGTGTTTGTGGTACCTGCAATGCGCTTCATCCAGGAGGCCTCATCTATGCCCAGGTTGTTGTTGATGATTTTCAGAATGTTTCCCAGGATGACACTGAGGTGCTCAGAGGTGACCTTGGTACACCAGGGCCCTGTGCTGGGGGGCAGGTGCTCAGGCCCCCGCTCCCACCAGTAGGACAGGTAGTTGCAGAGCATGGGCAAGGTCACCTCGATGACATGGGGCATCTCCGTGTACCGGGCCCCCGACTCGGCCAGGACGTGAATTTCCTTCATCAGGCCTTCCAGCTGGGGGATGTCAGGACACATCTCTTCCACCAGGTCTGGCATCCCCAGAACTGACCGAGAGGGTACAGGAAGAATAAAGGACAGTAATTCAAAAGCACAGATCGTGCAACCTCCTCTCTCCGCCTCCCCTTCCTCTGGTCATCACACATCAAGTTTCCACCCTGGAGCCTCATGAGTCAGCACTGGTCTGGAGGAGCTTCCATGCTCCGCTGTGTGTGTAAGGACTACAGCTTCCAGAGGCTGGGTTCTCCTCCTCTGGAAGTCACGTTCAGGTTCAAACACTTAAACATAAGGTTAGGGGGGCTAACAGACACAGAGTTGAGAGACATTTCATAAGGCTTCTCTGTGATGAGGCCCATCTCCTGGCCTCAGTGGGTGCTGCAGAAGAGGCAGTGAGGGAAAGAGAAAAGCAACTCACTGGTGTTAGCTGCAAACTCATGGTTCAATTACTGAATCATATCTGTACTGTTTAGAAAAGGAAAAAGAAAGCTGTCTATCGAATATTCCTTCAGCTGGACCACTGTCCATTTGGTTGAGATTTTGGGACAAAAACATTGCACTTGAATTGGTTTCTATATTTACAGCGGGAGCTGCTGATGACCTGAGGTGACCCGTGCCAAGACTTCCTGCCCGTCATGCAAGTCTTTTTGTGTCTGAAGGTTATCTGCAGGAATAGTGAGTTAGCTCTATTTTTCCCTCATACTGAAGATGACTGAGATCACATCACTGAAGAAGGACAGACAGGACGAAGTGGCAACAAGGGTTCAACATTAAACCAGCGACTGTTGTCAGATACAAGAATGCAAACAGTAGCAACCTGGGGATACCTGTCCTGTTCTCCTGAAGTTAAAAGTCCAGGACAGGACAGGAAGGGAGCCCAGAAGCATCTAGAGGTATCTGACAGGTGAGAAGATGTCAAGGGGTCTGAGTTAGGGACACGGGAAGGTCTGAGAAGCATGAGCTCGAAGCGATGCCTGTGTGTCTATTTCTCATACAGCTCCTCCGCCCTCCTCCAGGTCAGCCTGGGCTCCTGACGCAGATCATATGCAGCCTCTACCCACAGGATAAACTTCTCACGGGGGCCAAAGCAGCTCACAGCACAGAGGTTGGGCAGTCTGAGGAGCCACAGGGAAATGTGCAGTGTTCTCCTGCAACATCAGTTCCACTACATGCTTTGAGGAAATCATTCTTGATATTAGAAGTAAAATGCAAAGTTCTCATGAGTTTCAAAGGACAAAGCAGAAGATTAAAAAAAAAAAGTTTCATGTTCAGTGGATTGGGTTTGGACTGCAGGCCTTGCCTTTGGGGTTACTGCTGGCTTGAGGTCTCTCTTCTCTAGATTTTAGGGCCATAGGAATTGAAGGGTTAATGAATAAGAGAGGCCAGAGCAGATTCTGTGGCCTTTAGGAATGCTGGCCAGTTGAGAAGACCTGTTTTGGTTTCTCCCATGGTCACGCTGCCTGGAGCAGAGATACAGAATAATTCCAGCTATCCTGGAGACAACGAATCTGCAGCTGAGACAAGCGTCCTACTGGACGGCACATGCGGTTGCAAAGCAATGAACATGGAGGAGCCCCCTGCTGTAGGACAGGCCCCCTGGGGCCTAACGCCCTGTCCCCACTGATGATTTCCCATGCTTTCCCTATGGCCTTTTGGCCAGTAGAAAGCTGAAAGATCTCTCTTCCTTAGAAGTCATGAGTAGACCCCTGTACTCTGAAATCCAGACAGTTCAAAAGGACCAGGAGCATGAAAACCAACATATGCCTAACTTCAGTGGTTTATAGCAGAAGGAAGGGAACATACAGGTCAGACACTGCCAGTGCTGGTCATTTGCAGAGAACGAGTCTAGGCTGTACCTTGCAGCAGAGCAATTAGGGGCAACATTAACCTGGGGGTCTGGAGAGACCCTCACAATAATTTTACACATACAATGTCAGAATAAAAAGGTAAAGACAGAAGTCAAGCATTCTATCTTGAAGCTCTACATGCAGAACAATGTTAAAAGCCACAGACAAAACCAAAGCTCACAACTGTTTGCTGTAAATTTATAAATGAGAAGGCTCAGATGTGTGTGTTTAAATGTCACAGAGACAATACAGCATTGTGGGCACCTTTTCATTTCCTACTTAAGGAAAACAGAGTTGCGAGAGGGCGCTGCACTGGGCTAATTACAATGATCTTTAAAAGTTACTTGTATGTCATTGGTCCTTGAGTAGAAGAAACATTTGTCATTCAAATGGTGTTTTATGCTTCAAATGCCACATAATAAACCCACAGAATGAATGCTGCTGAGTTATCTACCTGAAAAACAGCCTCAGCTGGGTCCCCTTAAGAATCAGACACGAGAGACTGTTAGGGGGAATCATTTGCACACACTGTCCTTTCATCCTCTAGATCAGTGGATCTCAAAGCAGGGTCCTGCCACCTGGCAGTGGAATCACCTGGGAACTTGTTGGGCTACTGAATTCTGACCTAGTGAATGAGAAGCTCAAAGGGTAGTGCTCAGCAATCTTTGCGTTAACAAGTCTCCATGATTCTGATGGATGCTAAAGTTTGAGAGCCACAGAGTTAGATTCCCCAGCTGTATTTTCTTCACCAGGCAGCTCCTCCCTCAGGAAGATGGCAGCGGAGAGCGCCACCTCCTGGCAATATGGGCAGGGAGCTTGCAAGGTGACTGGCCCTCCTGACTCTCTGGCTCATTATTCCAAAAGGGCATGAAGTCGACCGGCTAGTGACCAGAATGTTGTGGTCACCCTAGTATTCTGATTAACAGATCAGCACCACACATAGCCAAAGGTTTATCTAGTTTTGAGTAACTGGCAGGTAATAACTTTTAAACCTTTTCCAGGCATACCTTAATAATTTTTGGATGAGTCAGAAAATGCTGAGATACTAATGTGAGTGACTGCTGGCGAATCACCAACTGTCGATTAACAGAGACGTCCAACCACCTGAACGGCTGAAAAATCAGTTCATGTTGTATTCCTAAACCAAAGGCTCACATCATCTGTCACCCTATATACATCTGTCCCCTCTCCTTGATCTCTTTGTATAATGAATTAGGTCCACCTTCTTAGAGTCCTTTAAACCATCAGTCATTCTCTGGCTCCAGGTAAACCTAGTTATCCCAGATATATATTCATGTACACTCTGCTGCTCAAGAGCATACACATGTCCAGCATTCACTCTCTGATGATTAACTGAATGATGAAAAACATGGGCTCAGGGGACTTGGGCACTGAGTCTCATTGTGTCATCTCTAATCACAACCTTGTCTCTTCTTTGTGGAGTATGCAGTGATTGATAATTTTTTATGGATGACTATGCCTTATTAAATCCATGTGAAGATATTTCAAAGAGAAGGAGAACCAAGACACAGAGTCACGCCCTCCCTCCCAAGGCCAATCCAGGGTTCCCTCCACATTTGTCAAGTTCTCATTTTGCTGGCCTCTACCTCTCTTCCATGAGCTCAGGAACAGAGGAGGTGCAACTGTACACACACTGGTGATATGGAAACAGAGATTCATGACTTCTTGAATCACATCTGGAGCAGAATAAATGTATAAATATCCATTACTGTCATGACTGGGGCCATGTTCCTTTGGAGTTGTGGGGGAACACTTTGGCTGGCGTTTGCCTACAGATTGATAGCCTTTTCTCAGCATTACTGAAGCTGCTCAGATGCTCACCCCCCAACCGTAGCTGCAGGATGTGTCTCCTTTGGAATCATGAGAGGGCAGAGAAAAGGATGGAAATGCGTTTCTGCTAGTCTGAGAAAGGAGAGAAAGGGAGAGATGAGGTGGCAGGGTTGGGAATTAGAGATTTCATGTGGGACCTTGGGAAGTTGAGGCATCTTGGCAGTGTTTCTCTCTCGACTAGCTCTGAGGACCCTGGTCTCCACTGTATTCTAGGCTCAGGAAAAGGATTTTATTAAGTAGCTTTGTGCAAGTTGTCCTGGTCATTATTTCTGGGGGGGTGATGTACTTTTTTCATCAGAAGTAATGAGAAGCAAGTGGAAGTAAAGCCACCACGGTCAGCACCCTGTGTTCTAGGTGGAAAGAGGAGTGGTGGTGAAGGGAAGTGCGCGTGAGCCTCCCACCCTCCTGGAATTCTCTCCTTGGGATCTCATGGCAGTTTGAAAAGGAGGCCTGAACTGAATGGAACTGCCACTTAGTCATCTCCTGGTGCTGGACAGCAGTATTTTAAGAAAATGGTTCTGAACAGGATATGTCCTGGTTTGAAATGGCTATGTTTTTTTCTTAGAGAGAGTATTGATTAGGCCCTCAGTGTGATAATTTTACTTCATGTTACATCAAATAATAGTAGTTCTTTCTAGTTGGAGTCCAAGCTTCATTCAAGGTTGCTGCTCGAAGCTCCACGTCCCTCAGCAGAATCACAATTCATCTGTACAAGAGGAATCTCCCTACACCCCCAGAGGCAGTTTTATAACCTGCCTTGGATTCCAGTTCTAGGATATTGTGGAATAGGGGGTGGAAAACTTTTTCTGTAAAGGGCTGGATAGTAAATATTTAGACACTCCTGCCACTAGCAACTCTGTCACTATAGCTGAAGGGCAGCAGAATGTGCTAACCCAAAATATGCCTCTTTGGCATAAGGACTATTTGGGCTTATTATTTTTAAGAAGCTCTAGACACAGAAGCAGCTGTCAAAACAGAGTAGAAGTTACCCTTTTATAAGGGCAATATACATTTACAGAGGAAATTTACATTAGACATGGGGCCTATACCAGGAAGAGAGCTATTCCCAGAGACAGACTTTTCATCTCAGAGATTTATCTGTGTGGCAGGGCAAACTGTTGCCAAACATTTCCCCTCTTCTTCCCACAAACTGCCTTCTCTGCTTTGAAGCCCCAGACCCTGCCCCATGCCTGAGCTCTGGATGGTATCTAAGCCTCAATCGCTGGCTGCCTTTTGAGTCTACTATCTTTGTGAGATGCCCAATATATACAAGTATGCATGTAATTAAAATTTTTTTCTCCTGTTAACCTGTCTCTTTCACAAGGGGGAGAAAGTTTCAGCCGAGAACAATGAGGAGTAGAGGGAAAATTATTTTTCCTCCCCTACATAGTAATAAAGCAGCCACAGACACCACATATATGAGTGGGCATGACTGTGGTTCAACAGTGAGTTACCTACAAGAATAGGCAGCTCGCTGGAATAAGCCCACAGCCATAGTGTGCCTGCCGCTACCTGAAGCTCCCATATCAACAGTGCTGTTAAATTCTCCTTCTTGCATGATTTTGATTCCTTTTGGTACTTTCCTCTGCTTTATTTTTCATGAAGATAGAGAGCATGTAGTCATTGTTTGGAAACACAGCCTCTCCCTGGACTTGGAAAGTGTAATTAGGGGAGGAATGGAGATGTACCCCCTCTGGTGGCACTCTGGAGAGAAACTATAAAAAAAGAAGTCACATACCTAGGGGCAGAAGGGAAACTGAGACCCCGAGCAGACTAGCAAACCTGAGATTTTAGGATGGAAAATGTTTAGAAATCAACTACACACGGTCTGCTCCTTTCACAGATGAGGAATCCAAAGTCTAGTGATAACAAAGTACTTGCCCATGTCCGCTTTTCTAGCAAGGTGGAGACACGCCACATGGCTCTGACCTCCCAGCCCGAGGACCACATAAAACAAACGTGCTGTAGGGCCACTGTCGCCCGCCTGCATGGCCTTCCTCCCTGGCTGCTCTCCTCTCAGCACATGGGTTGATGACTTCCGTGGGAAGATACTTACTGGACCTCTCCCGGAGAGTTTTGGTGTTGAAGACGGAGAGGGGATTGTAGCGGTTAAGGGTGGGCTCCAGGAATGCCACTGGTATGGCAGCTGCCAGTGAGGCCAGACATTCTCCAAGGGCAGGACGCTGCCTGGAAACAAAGAAGTCCATTTAGAAGTGGTGCCATCCCTATGCTGGCCACATGCATTGGCGGGCCGGCCCTTTCCCAGAATGTCTTCGGCTACTTCCCTGCAGATCACCAGGTTGGACATCACTGGGCCCTTGCCTTCAGCAAAGATGCCTGCACTTCTCCTCCTCCCATCTTTCTCTGGATACCGACCAGTGGTTTGCAATGGTCTCATTCCCTGGAACCTAGTTCTTAACTGGCTAAGGTGATACAATATACTATGTAGCTTTGTTCTTCTCTCCCAGTATGTCTGAGGGTATGTTTCTCAGGTGTCCAAATTGGGTATGATCCTCTTTTCTCAAAATGTTTTGAAATCTTCTGTGTAATTTCTTTGTGCCTATTTCCTGCTATCGATGGAGCCTGTGTCCCGCAGTGGAAACAGTAGATAATGGGCCAAAAGCACCATAAGACTAGAAGGAAAGGCCTGCCACACAGTAGAAACAAGAGGCCCAAACGCACAGGGCCTTAGAGGAAAGGAGTCTGACGTCTGTTGCCTCTTTCCCTCCCTTTCACAAATATTTGATTGGCCACCATGTACTGAGCTCCGGGTTTTAAGTCTTCCTGTGCAAAAAGAAATCAAACAAAAACAAAATGCTGAGAGTCCTGGGTCAGATCTCTAGTTCTCCAACTGGAAGGACTTGGACTAGCAGGATAACCACGCCCACAAGCCTCTGTGATGGGAATGAGCCTCTGGTGGGAAAGCAGAGCAAGTATTGAAATAGTGCCTCCCCTGCCTGGACCTGCCCATAGCCTTGGAGTGTATTGTCTAGCCCAGCAGATCCTTTGTGTTGCTGGGACAACACAGTGACAGTGCTGGCTTGAAGGGCCGTGTATGAGGTCTGACATCTGTTGCTTTCTGAAGAACGAGAGACCAGAGACACTTGTTTTCCACTCATGAATATCTCTCTCTGCCACTTACTGATATTCAGTCACAGACAGACCACACACCTGTCCTGTGAGTTACACATGTGGTGTTAGTTCCCAAATAAGGGAGAAATCTTCAAATAAACTAATAATGTGAGTCGTTTGTTAGACCATGACACAAAGATAGCTAGTGGAAAATGCCGACGATTGGTCTATGATGAAGAACTGGATGGGGCTTACAGTGCTCTGACCCTCTTGTTTGCCTTCCTCTGTGATCAGCTCAGACTGAGCGCTGGTGCTGTGTATAAGAAGCCCACCAGCTGAATCCCCGGGAGCTGAGGGCGTCAGGCTGCGTCTTCGGGGATGTCATAGAGCCATCATGGAGAAAACCGCCAGCTAGAGAGGGCACACGAGGCTGGGAGCAAATGCTTACCCCACCACTGCAACTGTGCGGACACAGAAAGGCACTCAGCCCTCAGGGTTCTCTACAGCTCCCCACCCAAACCGGGATCCAAGACTGTGTAAACTGGCCTTCACTGTGACAACAGGCAACAATTCCAACAGCACCAAGAAGCCAGAATGTCAAAAGTGTGGGGTCTCTGGAAGTGGATGACAAGCATTTACTATTGGCTGGATGTGGCTAGGTGTGCATTCTCTATTAAGTAAGCCAGACTATCTTAATGTGACTTAGCCTCTGTTTTCCAGGTGGTCAAAGTCTTTCCTCACTAGAACGATGAAGCAATGTGGTAAAATAACATATCTTCATGGTCTAATTATAAAAATTAGGACCAGCCTGCAACTTCATTTTAGCAGAGAAAGATAGTCACTTGAGTTGGATTAAAAAATGTGACCTTAATAGGTCCTGGAAAAATGACAAGACTATCTAGGGTAGAATCAGATTGGCAGGGGACTAGCCTGAGGGCACACACAACTGTTCATCTTGAGGTGCAAGCGGAATCTGCCAGACTGGAGAGAGGAAGTGGGGAGAGTGGGTGACTGACTGGTAGAAAGCTGTGTACTCCTTGGAACCCTCACTCAATCTTTAGACAAGTTACCAAACTTATGAAAAAAGTGATCTTTTAATTATTTCAAAGGACAATTAATATATGTGGTTTTAATCTTTATCTTCTATCTTCTTCTTTGGTTTGGCTTTTAGGGGACTGGCAGACAGCTTATTTAGCTAAGAAGTATTTGAGCAGATAACTTCAAAATCAGCCTCCAGCATGAAAAAACGTCTCCTGTCAGGCCATCACTTCTTAGCTATGGCACAGCCTTGCCCTTTACTAAAGGCTTGACTGTTAAATTGACCCCCAGGCAGAACAGCAGCCCTGGCACAAAACAAGTCCTCCTGGGTCCCATGGACTCCTGCTGCCCGGCCTCCCTTTGAAGGCTGCATCCCTAGTGGGAGGTGAGGGAGCGAGGCCAAGCTACTCTTTGGGAAGCTTCCGCAACACTGCTTTGCTTCTGACCAGGCCCTGACCAGTCCCGCTTCCCCAGTTTGCATTCCCTGTCCCCACTTCTTCCCCGATTATTTTCCTTCTCTGCTAAGTTCAAGGTCATGGAAAGATTTAAGAAGAGGGGCATCATTTTAACTTCAGAATTGAATGACCAATACCCTCAGTGACACTGAAGAGAGTGAGGGTCTGTTACGTCAAGTATGAGGGGCCACATGCTGTGGCTGCTTTTTCCCAGTCAACAAGTGTCTCTGTTTTTACCAACCATAGTGGCCATGGAGAAGGCATACTGTGTTTCCTCTCCTCAGTCTTGCCTTTTGAGGAGGAGGAAAGAAGGAGATAAATCGTGAAGGGGAAGAAATGCCACAGGGAGAGCACTGCTGTAAGGAAATTTGGGTGGAAATCAGGAATGACAAGGGGTAAAGTCATATCTGAGGGCAAATCTGAGTTGGTTCAGTAATGAGCCTAGTAAACAGCTGGTCCTGATTGCCTCGGTGATAAATGGACCCATGTTTCCTCTCTTTTCTCTTTCTCTCACTAAAATTAAAGTCATGATCTTGTAAATGTGGATTTCTAGAAAGTTAGTCTGATATAAAGGTGATCCTGGAGGCAAAAGACAATTTTCCAGTGTTGTGCTGACTTGGGGACACATGGGTCCTTCTCCTCTTTGATATTAATTACTGACAAACCTGAGTCTTGACAAGCTCACAACAGGGCATTTTCTAGTCCAAGCAAACAACGATGCTAATTAGCAGCTGGGCCAAGAGGGATAAACAGTTCTCCTGGCCTACTTGTTAAAAGTTCTCTAAAAGTAAGTCCCAGAAGTTTGCCAATTAATGTTCCAGCTATGAAATGCCAGAGTGAAAGACCTTGGCCTCCAGGCCCGAGAGGGACGGAGCGAGGCCAAGGCTCCCTGTCCTGACACTTGTCCCGTCATCACTCCCCCATAGGGCAGTGTGGGCGTGGGCCAGCAGAGCCAGGGCTACTGAAGCATCTCCATAGCAATGGAAGGACCTACTTGAAGAGTTCATGGATATGGAAGGGCTCTCTTTTTTTCTCCTTCAGTTTATATAATAGTACTTGGCCTATGGTGACAGATAAGAGAATTCACTTTGTATTTCAGTTTTCATTACTTTCTAACATGACAAATTGTAGGTTTTCCTTATCCACCTTGATTTATTTCCATCAGTCAGGATCTTCTCAAAGTTTATTGTCAGTGACACAGGCAGAGACCAAGTCATCAAAGTAATAATAATTATGCCTTACACGCATCTGGTGCTTTGTAAGTTTGATAGTTCCTTCACATATACTGCAGCAGATGCTAAAGAGGGGAAACAGGCAGAAAGTGGGGGCAGCGCACTGTTTTAGACAGCAAGGCTAATAATCTCAGAGGTTTAGGGAAAGCAGGCAGTGTTTGATCAGAAACAATTCATCAAATGGCGCAAGGCAAGAAGGAAGAAATAAATCAAAAGTGTGAAACAAAAAAGTTTTCATTTGAAATAAAATGGAGATTCAATGGTTAATGTAATCGATTTCCAAGCTTTATTTTTTGACCAACCCAGTCAACTGCTCTACCATTCACCCAGGACCTCCAGAGTTAAATGCCTAACAGTCTTTACCATTTGCTGAAATTTTGTATCTGAAAACTCCCCTTGTCAGGGACCTTCTCAACATTATCTCAGTTAGAAAACATTTAAAAGGAAAGTCTCTACTCTGTTTCAGTGACTTTTTCCTCCTCATAGTCAACCCTATCCCTGAGGTGTCTGGAATCATTTCTCTATACAATGCACATTCAAGCTGTTGCTGGAAACCAAATATTTAGTGGTTTCCTTGTGACCCTACAGACATTAATTAGCCAAAAAACTTCAGTAAAAGGTATTAGAGAAATGGTGAGTATTACTGCACTTTCTTCCTCTAAACCCACAAGAAGTGGGGGAAATAACTGGGAAGAAATTTGGATCTATGCTGAAATGAAGAAAATGTGGGATAACATCAAGCCATGAAGTATGGGCTAAATCAAGTGATGATGCTGAAACCAAAACATACTGTCCAACCACAGAGCAGAGGACAGAAATTTGGAAGTAAATATGAGGATTTTGAGGAGCCCCGATTCTGACCTTTTGACTGAAGCAATGAGGATTAAGGGTATGAGAAGGCCTGTTGGATAACATGAATGTGTAGGAGGCAAAGTTCCATTTTGCAGAGTGGCAGACAGGACCAGAGCAGGGAAGTGTATGTGCCATCCTCTATTCCTATGACCTGGACACGCAGTCTGGAGAAGTCCTTGGAAGGGAGGGGGAGTGCAACACAAGTAACCTGTTTTGCAGCTTGCTGACCCAAGTCTTCTAAAATAGAGAATAAACATACCTTAAGCACTAAGCAAAAGTCCTGTGTCTGCAGGATGCACCAGGAATCGCACCGACCCTTCACCTGAGTTAGCTGCTTGGTTTTATTGGGGAAGGACACCAAACGCTAAGGGTGGATGCCTTTTAGGGCTAACAGCACCGCTGATATAGTAAGAAAGAGTTAGTCCTGAGCCAGCTTCTCAGATTTGAAGCTGCTGATGTTTCTTCCCCATATACTCTCCTCCATTTCAACACTCCCAGAGGCACGTGCATACACACACACTCACACGTATACATGTACACCCTTTTCCATTCTTGAGAACTGGCAGTGTACCTAATGACCAAGAAACAGATGAGAAACACAGTTCAGAGGAAGAATTATGCAGAAAAATAGAGAAAATTTCTTCTCTATACACTCACAGAAAATAAAAACAAAAAGAGTATCACAGAAAAAGTATGAGAAACATCACAGAAACACAAACCAGGAAAGAACTAGTTATTTGGGAGGAAATGAGGGATGGGGAAGATTAAGGAAAAGCCAATAAATACACACAATTTCTCTCTCTGAACAACAGATATGAAAAAACTCCAACAACTGCATAATAAAACAAAACATGTAAGTAAAGGACAACTCAGTTCTGAAGACTGAGGGATCATATTAAGTTCTGAGAGGAAGTAGAGGGAACTTGATAGAGAATAAACAAACCCTGGAACATAGTGTAGTGAAATTAATGAGCTTCAAGACTAAAAAAAGAATCCAATGAACAGTCAGCTTCTCCTCCCACTGCAAAGTCATGTATATGTAGAATAAATCACTTGATCCAGGAAATACATATTGTTGGAACACAAAGACGCAAAGTCTATATGCTACTGAGGGAGGAAAACTGTGACCCAAGGGTTGATACTGCAGAAATCCTTCACATATAAAAGCAAGGCATGACATTCCAAAATATGCAAGGGCTCAAGGGTATCTTAAGGGCTATTACAGAAACAGCTACTTAATGATGAATCTAGCTAATCATGACATGAATCAAAATAAAAATTTAGGAATGGAAAAGTCATGGTTCAAAAAGATTGGCTATGCACTGAGTTATTTAAATACAAACTAGGTAAATGACTCAGGAAATACTGGTTCTAGAATAGAATGTAAACATTATAGGGAATTTTACAGCAGAAAAAGAAAGGGAGAAAGGAGAGGAAGTAGCTAGGAATATTAGTGAACTAAAGTTGCTTATCTTTTTAAAGAAGAGAGTTAATGATTATTTTAACTAAATAATAAATATAAAAATGAGTTGTATGATAAACACGTTCAATTTTTAGCTTCACTCAATAAGACAAAGTTGCAAAGCAATATGGATATTATGATCCCATATGTGTAAACACGTACTCACGTAGAAACATCCGTAATGGTACACACCAAACTATTACCGGTGGTTTCCTTCGCAAACTGGAGCCAGGTGTGCATATGTGTGTGTGTGTGTGTGTGTGTGTGTGTGTGTGTTCTGGGGTGAGGAAAACAGTAGACTTAACTTTACATATTTCTCCATCATTTGATTTTTTTGGAACAAGTATGTTTTACTTTCACAATATTAAAAGAAAATAGACACATAAAAGTCATGAATTGTGGTAGCATCCCAACTATAGGATTTTAAATCCTTACTTCCTCAGCTGCTTCAGTAACTAACAGAGAGGCATTAGGGGCAGCCTTGACCTATGGGGGCTTCTTCAAGGTTTGATTTCTGCCAATATGGAGTATAAGACACAGGCTCTGGTATTCACAGTGCTGCAGAGAGCAGACAGACAATACAACTGGAATGAATAAGATATAAAAAGCCACGAAGAGCAGTCTTTTTCTGGTCTGACATTTCAGCATTGACCTTTCTTTTTTTCTTTTAGAGGATAACACGAACACATATGGCTGTATGTATTTATACACCTATAACTGACTGACTAGGAGAGGCATTGATAAAATATTCAAAAATGGTCAGTGAAATGAAATATCATAAAGACAACTTCCCTAAGAAAAATTCAGTATGAAATGGAAAAAAATGTATTAATTCTCTTGTGATTTGTTATAAAACATGGTTAGAACATTTGTCTGCTCAGTTCCTATTCCTAAATGACAAAACCATTTATCCATATTTTATGTAGAGCAATAAGGAAAGCTATGTAACCAGAGAGGATTAAAATTGTAATCAGAATAAATCAGCTATTATTTATTTAACTAGTTTCTTGAATTATGGAAGCTATTTGGAAGCTATGATTATGAAGACAGTCATTTCTTCAATATTTTTGGTCACTAGCACATGATTTCAAGTCATTAGTTCATTGTTCTTCAAGTAGCTGACATCTTTTTTTTGTTTTATTGAGAAATTGTAATTAGAATTTTTATAAGTTTTCATGTTGGTTTCTTTGATAAAGGCATCATAAGCTGAGGAGTCACATGGAAAACAGATACCAAGGGGCTGGTTAGATAAAGAAATTTTAAGCACAAATTCCTTTCACTTTCCTTATTTGAAAAAAAAAATCTTCCAAGAATAAGACTAAGTCCAGAGTTTGGTTAATACTGTGTTTATCCTTCTGATCTTCCCCGTGGATTTAAAAAGAACAACACAATACATGGCATTTGGTGCTGAGAGGCAGGGGGTCACCAAAGGCCTCTACTGCTCCTGGCTGATTAGAGAGGCAAAGCTGGAATCAGACACCTCTGCAGATCAAGTGGTTCAGATTCAAGATCAGCATTACCGCTACCAAATGTGCACTTGTTTAAAACTATAGCTAATCTGACAGCCGAGAATGGTCAAGGTCCAGGGTTGTATCACACAAAAACCCATTAGACACTGAAGTAACTGCCTCATGTCTCTTGAGCTTCTCTGCAAGCTTTAACCACTCTGGAAGCTATTTGGAAGCTGTGATTATGAAGAAATAGACATTTCTTCAATATGTTTTGGTCACTAGCACATGATATAGTTTGGCTATATTGCTCCACCAGCCACATACATTTCATCAGCTGTCTCCACTGAAGTCATAAATTTCAACTGCCTCATTACATTCTTAATATTGCTGTAAACATTTCATAACCTTGGCTCAATATCACCATCCCATTTCAGTGAGCATTTTGATTTGCTGGAGTGAAAAGATGTTATTAAGTGCTTAAAGACTGTAGGTAACATTTTTCTGAGCCTGCATGTGTTAGCTTCTTTTGTTCACAAATTACCTTTCCACATAGATGTTCTTTCCTGTCCCAAGCGAGTAGAGGCTGCACAGTATGTGGTAGCATGAAATCTGTACGTCACCCACTGAAAAGAACAAAGAAAAGCTGTCATTTCCCTGCTCCCATCCCAGCTCTCCACCTCCTGCACAGAGAAAGGGTCCACCAACAGGAAGAATGTATCTGCATCACCCAAGAGACAAAGATACCCCTCCCTCTCCTCTCTCTCCCCGCCTCACAAATACAGCCCCTTTTTACCCAGATGCCCATTACTGAACTGGGAGAGAGCGCACTGACAGCACAATACCCCCGACTGAGCCAACCCAGTTCCTTTGCAGAGCTCACAATGTGAAACACTTTGCTTCTCAGGGAAAGGAATATGTGACCAATATGTCCTTCCATATGGGATTTTTTTTTTCTCCCAAAGAGGGTGACACTGTAGTCACATTTTATCCAGAGAAGTATTTTCTTCCTTTGAAAGGAAGAATGTGGGAAATCTAAAGTTTGAATGAGCCTTTTGTTCACTTCCTAGGAAGATATTTGGAATGTCCCTACCTTTTCAGGTAAATTCTTCACGTCTGCTGCCCCAAGCTCTCTCACAGAGGGCTCTCAAAAGGCAATTCAATCATATCATCATTTTGTCATGTTTCCCAAGGGAAGGGCATGCTCCATTAAGGAATTCACAGTTTAATCTACAGGCTTTGTGCCTCTATCAATGTCTGGAACTCATAATAAGGCTGGAACTAATTTAACACAATGAGAACTAATTAAATTTTTTATTTTTCAACAAGGAAGTGAGCTGTTTCCACGACATGAAATAATGAGTTTTGATATCCTCCGCTCTTTCCCCTTCTCCATGGAAATAATTCATTTTCAGTTGTTCAGGGAAAAGGAAGACACAGCCTTAGCTATCGATAACTGGTTAAATTAAATTATGCACCAACATTTAAAGTGTGTGAAACTAAAGCCTGGTGGCAGAATATCTGCACTAGGAGGCTGTACATGGTAATAAATGCAAGCTAAAATACAATCAACCAACTATAGTCTTCTGAAGTCTCAAATAATAAAATGTTAGCAGCTTTCCTGTGTTCCTCATATCCAGTGAATAAATTAGGGCTCTTAACAGAAAAATTGGTGTCTGAAAAACCCTTGGAACAAGCCTTTATCTCTTGCTGGATTACTCAGATAACCTTTTCAAATTAAGTGGGAACACAATGGCTGAGAGCTGAACTAGTGGGAGGAAAATTCTGGTTCTGAATAATAGTGGGAAAAGATGAAACAGCATATACTTAAATTTGGAGGTTTCTTTCTTCCAAGTGTCTATGACTTCATTTTTAAACCTAAGAAGAATAAAGTGTGGAATAAATCTCTCTCTATTCCACTTTCAACGTCAGCTTAAGTGAATGAGCCCCATATTTCCTATCTGTGGCCATGTGCATATAAATCCAGGACAAACAGTAGTATGACTCACAGAGTAAATCCACTCCAAATTGATGCTGAGCCACGTGCTCAAAGATGGACGTCAAGATGGGGAGCAGAGCCACTGTCGTATAGTTAATATTCTGAGAAACGCCTTTAATCTGGGTTCTGGAATGGGTAAACTTCCCAAGCTTCAGGTTTTCTGAAGTCTTCTCTAAGTCCTCTGCAGCATTTTCAAAGAACGCTCGTAACCCAGCCTTCACCAGCTCTGAGCCTGACTTCATGACAGTCCTGTAAACAAACAAGGTTCAAAACCAGAAGCATAATCTAAACCTCTGGCCAACTGCCATCTTGAAACTGGTGACTTGCAGTGCAACCTGGGCAGAAGTTTGACACTCCAGTCACCCAACGACACTGTGTCAGGAGAAATGGAGAGACAGGTTAGCATCCAGGTAGAAACCTGGATCATAAAACCCAAAGGGGGGTTAGCAACTGGATGGTATACCCAGTTTGAGGGAATTAGTGCTCAGAAAATGTAGAAGATGATTTAAAATGAGATCAGTACTGGCCATCCATTATCTGTGTAATGTTGCAGCTAGCAACATGCTTCTATAAAGACCTGATTGAAAGGAGGGAGAGGTTAGTGTTTCTTGTAGCTCACCATGAGATAAGCAACTTCTACAAGGACTAGCTAGACATATAAGCTCTCCTATGAAGCAGGACCTCTGAGAGAGAGATAGCAAAGAAATAAGTCAACTGAAGCTTAGATTTCTACTAGCTTGCCAGGAATGTCCTAACTTGGAGAAAGGGAGGGAAGGACACCCAGCCCCTTTTAAAATAGACAGTTTAGTTAGCCCACTGAAAAAACCACAGCAATGTGCCTGTGAGAATGGAGATTCTCTGTGGGTATCTAGACCTTCCCTCAAAACTATCTTAGTAACACTTAGAATTGGAACAAAGCCTACAAGTCATTTATTATTTTTCACAGTTCTAAACCTTATTCACAAGTGTGATGGGCTTGGTAAAAGGGCAGATGTTTTTTATCTACAGCATTTTCATGATAATCATCCAACTAACCAGAAAAATACAAACAAGGAAATAAAGTCAGTGAGGCTTGCTCCTGGCCTGAGCTGTCTTAACTTTCCGGTTGGTTTTGCCAGGAATGATTATCAAATGCACTGACCTGCCTTTTTAAAAAAATGGACCCTCTTCCGAGGCACTCTGAAGCTTCTGGGAGTAAAGTCCTCACCCCTTTTGCAAGGGATTCAGCGCCCTAGGATGCCACACCCTAGGATTCAGTACCCTGGTCTGATCCGCAAACTTTGTGCTATCCTACTATCTACCTGGTAAGCTCGTTTCTCTCAAAAACCCCTTCAGTTACACTTAACATTTTTTTGGTAACCATTCTTAGTTTGTAGTGGATTTTCATCTTCTGGCCACTGTTTTAGGTTGGTGCCCCTCCTCTGCATTGGGTTTTGGGGTGTGAGTCCTCCCAACTTTGACAAGGGCCCTGCTACGTAATGATTAAGTTAAAGGAAGTTCCCTGTCAATCTTTTTCATTACTTCTCTCTTGTAAAAGATCTCATCAAATCATTTGTGTTTCTATTTCTAGAATTTACACAATATTTTTTAAGACTTCCTTTCCCCTTTAGCCATCCTTCCTGCCAGATCCTCAGGCCTTGGGCTCAAACCTATCTCCCTGCATTTCCTTCCTTGGCCACTCGGAGTTCCGAGTGCTATGGCTCTCCACTCCCAGGATGCATCTGGCCTCACCACCATCAGGAAGCTCTTTGTTTTTTTGTGGAGAATTAGTTGCAAGGTGGCACTCTGTCACATTATACATTTCATCTTCTGAAAGATGAAGAACTCAGTGAGAGAAGCAAGAATTGATCAATGCTCAGCTTTTAGTGTTCAGTATGTGCCATGACAGTGGCCCTCCATCTTGTGAACTGAGAAACAGAGTGTAATGCCATGGTAAGATTCATCTTTCCCATCTCCCCTCTCTCCCCAGGCCCTGCAGAGCCATGACACGCCTTCTCTTCAGTACATTCAAGCAGAAGAGAGGGTCAGAGGGGGAGTCTTGAGAAACGACTGGAAAAAACTGGGCAAACTTACCTGGTGTCAAGTGTCTGAGCTAAGATGTGAAGACAGCTCACCATTGTAGTAGAATCGCTCCCTAGAATCAAAACATACCTCCTGTGACTCCCCAAACCATTCAGTCTGTCTTGTAACTGCACTCTTCTCTATAGGCACCAACCACAGCCCGGTGTGATTAACCACCAACGCACAAAGTGCCGGGCCTGTGTTCAGGGATGGTGCATTTATCTCTGGCCTGACATGCCTGCTTTATGATGGATGTTAGAGGCAGAGCTTCAAACATTCATTGGTGTGGAAAATCTGAACTGTAAAGGGGGACAGAGGTCATTTATCATACTTCAGACCAATTTTCTGTGGCAAATTTAGGTGACACCTTAGTCCTAAGGCTCACATTGTCTGTGGGAGCCACACATAAAGGCAAAATGAAGTTCAGGATAATTACTGGGAAGAGAGAAGCCCTTAGTGATGATTCTCTTCACTTACCGAAGAGGGAAATCCGATGCCGAACAAGAGCGGCGAGTTTGCAGAACAGGCTGAAACGAGAAAAAAATGTAAGCTGAAAAGACACAGAGATTCAAGGGCTAATTTGTATCTCCCCGGGATCCCCACATTATAAAATAGAGTGTAATGGCACTCTGGGAAGATCCCTGTGTTCCTCTCTAAGCCTCCTCTAGACCATACTAGTAACATGTGTAGATCCTGTTGTCCTGAAGGAGAGGGGACCTCCCCAGTAGCTCCAACCTTACAGAAAACAACCCCTCTGCAACAATGTATTTTGCAGTGATCTGGGTGTTGTGAATGAATGATCCCTTGCTACAGAGTACAGTGTGCTGAAAGGTTCATTTGTATGACATACAGGAACAAATGAGGATTCTGAACAGAATCATGCTCTTTTCATTGTTGCAATGGTTTGCAAATCATTTTGTAGTCTTCGCTGTGGATGTGAGCCTTTAGATGGGAGGTGGGTAAGAAGACAGGACTGGAAGACTGTTAATGGTTCAGGTATGGGGGATATTATGTTGAACAAAGACATTTTAAGACACTGCTTTCCTCTGTCGTCTCCCATTAGTCTATGGGTCTGACCAGGTTGTGGTCCTTGCTGTCCTTGGCAGCTAGGAAAGCCCATTGCTGTGCATTTGTGCTTTTTTGCCCCTACTCCATGCTTTCACCCATATTTTCTACCATGGAACCCCTTGGAGGTCCAGCTGTGTCTAATTGTTTTCCTTTCCACAGTATCTAACAGAAAGCCTTGCACAGTTAGAAAAGAGCTGTATAAGTGTTTCTGAACATGCTACTGATGGACCCTATCTAGAGACCCTGGGCCATCAATTGAACCTGGTTGTTGTTGTTCTTGGGAGGAGCTTCCTCAGAACTCTGATGTTATCAGACACTGGCACACCTATGAGATGTGGACCATGGGCTTGGACAAAATAGGGGGAGGGCCTCTGGAAAAAGCAAGGCAAGATATTCACAGTCAAAGCAATGTAACAATGTAAAGTCCCTATTGAAACTCTGTGTTCAGCATTATGCAAAGTCAAGGTCACACTACTTCTCTAGGGTAAAGAAACTAAACTAGGAATATAGACATCTTCAGTGAGATCAGTTAAAGGTCAAATGGCCAGGAGCAACTTGGCCTGGAATGTTTGAGTGTTCTGCAAGGGTGTCTCAGCATAAGCTGTGACTTCCCTGTAAACAGCCCTAGCAAACAGATAATAACCCAGCCCACCTTGAGGGTGGGGCAGGTGGCACAAGTCAACACCCTAAGCCCTCAGTTCCCAAAAATCTTCTACTGCCTATAAATCTGCTAGACAACAAACCACTCTGGGCTCCCTTGTCCCCTCCTGGTGTGAGCCAGGAGCTCTTTCCTCTCACTTTATTTCTGAATAAAAGTCTCCCTGGCTCTCCTACCTTGACTGTTTACTAAGTTCATTCTTCAACTCTGCAAACAAGAACCCCCGGCATCACCTAGACAACCCTTTTGTAATCCCTTCAGGAATCAGTCCTTCCTAGTTGTGGGCAAAACTGCAGTATTTCCAGAATCTCTCCCCTGGCTTTAGTGCATCTGAATATCAATAGGTGTTTCCAAGGGGTGGAGAGCAATAGTCCAACTCCTTATCAATAAGTATTTCAAGGGGTGGAGAAAAGTGGTCCATCTACATCTCAATAGGTAATTACAAGGGCATGTGAGGGCTTATCTAGATCAGAAAGGCTGGGTGGAGCTCTGTGCTGCTGCAGCATGGTCAAGAGAGAGATGTGATGACTGCTTATAAGAAATGAATGGGTTTCTTAAACTTTATTTCTCCCTTTGACTGATTTTGGTTTTAGAGGTATTTTGCCCTGGAATTTTCTCCCTGGAGTTACAACGTGGTTTTCAATTAATGCTATGATCTCTTTGGGCTATCTAGTGTGTATGTCCGGGGAGCGGAAATCCCGGGGCAAAATATCTCTAAAAACTGAAATGGGTCAAAGGGAGAAATACAGTTTAAAATCCATTTATTGCTTACAAACTGCAGTCCTGGGCCTTCTCTCTTTCCTGCTCCAGCAGAAGCAAAACCGGCTTCCCCCCTCACAAATTGCAGTCTGGGGCCATTTCTCTCCTCTGCTTTGGAGCAAGCAAGCCAGCCCCCTCCCCTTACCCTCTCAGGTTTAGACACTCCCTCGGTTGCCTAGGTAATTATCCATTGATATGGAGATGAACTTCTCTCCACCCCTGCGGAATGATGCAAATGCCCTAAAGCCATACTTCTCTCCACTCTTGAGTGTCTGTTGATACACAGATGTACTAAAGCCAGGTGAGACATTCTGGAAATATTACAATTTTACCCACATACTGGGAAATCACAGACTGAGTCCCTCATGGTTAGTCATTTGTTTCTTCAGTAGAAATAAGTTGGAAACCCTGGCCTAGAGTTAAGAGAACTCAGTGTAAGTTAACAGAAATTTGGCAGCCAGCCAGTGTGAAATTAAATATACACAGCTTTTTTTCTCTTCCCATTGTGTTAATTTTTTTCAGAAACAGGTATTTGATGAAAAATCATGGAGTTGCAGGAAGGCGAGAGCCTGCAGGGACCTGAGGCCCGAGGCTCTGCCATGAGCAGCTGGGGAAGCCAGTGCACCGCTCTGGGCATTAGCGCTCATCTGTAGGTACAGAGTAATCACATGGCCCTCATGCATTTTAGAATTAGGAGCTAATAAACTCAGATATTTCTGGTGAAATGCTTCAAAGTGAATGTATGCTTTGAATAAATACAGAATAATATTTTTGTAACTAAAGCAGGTGCTTGGTTGGTTTGATCCTAACGCTAACATGGCTCTCCGCCCTGCTTTCAGAAGCATTTCTCAGGCATTCTAAGGCCAGGGCCTGAAATTTCCAGAGGCCCTTTTTTTTCCCCTGGAGGGCCCATAATTTGTGCTCAGCCCAGAGTTATGGTCTCCATATGCCTCCCCTCTCTCAGAATTTGAAGGTGAAGAATTAAAGGAATTAAGGGATCCCAGGGGAGAGAGTCTGGGAAGCATTGGTGAATGGCATCAGATGCAGAAGAGATGGGACAAGGGCAAAGGAAGCAAACAGGAGGGTCTGGAAATATGAACACATTCAGGGCAGACACAACTGCTTCTGTGGGAAGGCAGTCAGCACACTGATGGATCTGGAAGTTATTTGCAAGGCTGATCAGCTCCTGGTTGTATTTCAGCTGTGACAAATGGTGCCTGGCTGAACAAATGTTACATTTCCATGAATTAATAATCTAAGAAAAATAGATGAAGAAAATAGACACACCTGCCCTCTGTTGGATTATCTGAATATTTCATTTTGCTCCTCATTTCCTTAACTTCTTACAAAATATACTGGTGTATCCTGAAAATATTTAGGAAATCTCTGGTTGGTAACTGATTCAAAATGTGTCTCATTTTGATAGGATGGGATCCTTCTCCTTCATAAGTTAGGTTAAGTAGTTACAGTGCAGAGAAAATGGCACTTGAAGTAGATAGAAAGGACTAAGTTTCATTCTTGCCATAATTTACTTCTTGGGTCACCACAGGCACTAGAGTGGACCTGCCCAAGCCTCAGTTTCCTCCTCTACAAAATGGACATCATACACAGGCAGTTCTTAGAATTTACAACACTGTGATGCTTCATAATGACACACAAGTGGCCAATAACTCTTGCATATGAAAAACTGAGCTCACTGCTTAGCTACGATGTGTTTAATAAATGTTGGCTAAAAGCTAAAGTTGAATATCCTCCCAAAGATAGTGGTATTTAATGGCTGAGCCCTTATAAAGTAAAATGCACACTGTTTGTTATCAATGGATGCTAGGGAAGACTTGACAGATTGCTTCCATTACAGTCTTTAACTTCTTGCCATTTAGAAACTAATCTATTCCTTGTCATTCATAAATCAAATAAGAAGAGAACTGGAGGCATGGTAGAATCCATCCCTTAGCCTGATCATGAAATATCCTCTTTATTCTTACCTCTGCTGAGGTGTCCACATGTTTTTACCTCATGAAATGAGAAGGTAGATTGGTGCTTTTGATGAAAAATTTTTTGCCTATTAGGAATGTAAGTTGAATTATGTTGCTCTGGGTTTAAAATATGAGATCATCCACACTAGGACTTGTATTACCGGATTCTTTCCAAAAAAACTTTAAATTTAAGAGCCTGATAAGAATGGGATAAAAAAGTTTTTTTCTTGATGTTTTGTGTTTGCTATTCCTAAACTTCAGAATTACCATCACCTCTTTCTGAATGTTATTTCAGGATAGAAGGTGACCTGACTATGTAAATTTTTCCCAAGCCCTACTGATTATCTTGGTTGCCAAGATAGTACACAGAGAAATATGAACATAATTATTTTCAAAACCGATATGATAACCCAAACCTCTGATCTACCAATCACCAGGCTACAGTTTACTTCTCCCAAAGATTCACTGTTCAGTCCCATGAAACCTGGGGTTTTATATGACTCATGTTAGCACTATTACCTTCTCTTTCTTTTGTAGACTCACCTGGCCACCATTTCTTTCTCCTTGTGGGAGGCATACCCGCTGCTGCTAAGGGGCTTCAGAGGGGATGACAGGAAGTAGAGGTGGTGATTGGTGAAGTACTGGTCCACCAGCGGGAGGAGAACCTGGGAAATCCACCATAAATTAACTTCTAGGAAGCTAGCCAAGCCCTTCTGTTCGTTCTTTAGAAAAAGTTTCTTCTCAGTGAGCCAAAAGCCTCTGAACATTGGGATTTACATGAAACTCTACCTAGTAAATCCCAGTTTGCTACATATTTTCCTCTTGTATGCTTCACACCAGAGGTCTTGGGGATAGGTAAAAGGATAGGGCTACTGACTAAGGGCCGAAAGAAATATGCATATGGCCCTGAGTCAGCATTTTCAGTGGAGTCCTGTGGTACACCTGCACTTAGACATTGCTTCCTGGGGATGGCATCCAACAGGCACACTTGGGACATGGCCTAGCACTACTAGCTTTGAACATCTGTCTCTGCTCAGGCACGGCTACCCAAGGCCTCACATGCATTTAGTCCTCTGAGTAGTGTTGTATGGCAGAGACTGCCCACTGGCACCCACATTCATTCTCCCCTTCTTTCTCTTAGCAACAGAAATGCTTGTGTTTTAGCTGGGCACAGGGTCATCCAGCTTGAGAATGCATTACTCAGACTCCCTTGCAGCTAGGCTAAAATGACTGAGTTACAGCCTCAGAGATAGAATTTTAAAAAACAGCAGCTTACCCTCCCCTCTCCTTTTCCCCATTCCTACAGATGCAGGACAGGTGTTCTGTCTGGCCCACCATGAAGCAGACCACACCTCAGAAGATGGTGGAACATCAAGAGGGAAGAACCTGGCTCCCTGGGTGATGGTGTGGAGCAGAGCAGTCTGGCTACCTCCTTGGACCACCCACCTGCCTTGGGACTGTTCCACAGCAGAGAAATATATGTCCAGCTCATTAAAGCCATTGGAATTTTAGATATCTTTGCTGAATCAGTTTAACTTGTACCCTAAATTGCACAGATGCTAGGAAGAAAGTAATTTGGTTAAATGCAGAGGGTCACTTACTTTGGCAAAGAATTTGATCTCCTGGTCACGGGGAGACTTTTCTGTTTTCCCACTGCCAACAATGGCTTCTACAGAGACAAAAGTAACACAAAATTGGCCAGAGTTCAAGCAAAAACAAAACAGTCATAGCGTTTTAGAAACAGAGTAGCTTTTCTAAAGGTCTTTTGATTTTACAGTTTATCTTCTATTTTACAAAGTACTTTTCAATTGAGCTGGTTAGTTATTTGTGTCAATTCTTGAAGCTGTTTCCCTACCCTTTTCTCCACATTATTGAGAACAGTTTCAGAAAGGCTGAGTCATATGCCCACAGTCACAGACAAAACAATGGAAAAGTTAAAATAGGGTGTATTACATGTAAAATGACAAATGGTTCAATTGAACTCAAACCCAGTAGAGAAACAAAGGACGAAACAGATTTATTTAAGTGTAATGGGGGTGGGGTGCAGGAAGGGGGAATCTCAGCCACTATTTTCCATCCCCCCACCCCAAAACCATATGTCTAAGTGAATCATGAACAGCTACTGAAGCATCATCCTTTAATAAAGGAATATCAAATTCTTTTGTACATTATGAGAAGCACACAGATTTTGTGATATCTCACAATGATACTTACCCAAATGAGCAATAAACTCTTGAGCAGAATCAACATATTTCAGGATCTTCTTCAAAAACTTATAGGCAAACCTCTTTTCCATGGAGGAGGCGTCCAGCTCCATATCCTTCATACCCCTAGGTTAGAAATGGGTGAACCCAGGAAGTAACAGCACCATGTGACTTTGCAGCATCAGCAATCCAAGCTACACTGACTTCATTTTCCAAATGTTAATGGTTATCCTGGTTTAGTGACCTGATTCATCATTTGACTGACTTCCCCTGGCATCTGGAACCTGCCTCTGTGTGCACACAACACCTGTACTGCAATAATTTCTGAAAGGATTTTTCAGTAAGATCTTACCATTCATTCAACAAATACTGAACTGGGGACACACCAGAGAAGCAAACAAGAAACTTTACTCTCATGGAACTTCCGTGGCTAGCTGTAAACAGACATAAACAATATGTAAAAGAAAATATAAACTATATGGAATGCTAGAAGTTACCAAGTTTTGTGAAAAACAAAAATTAAAGCAGGCTGAGAGGGCCTATGAGAGCCTGAAGTGGGGCCAGCATATGATAGTGTTACACAGGGCAATCAGTGCAGGTCTCATTGGGAGGAGGACATCAGAGTAAATGCTGGAAGGAAGTGAGTCACATGGACACATGGGGAGGGAGCTTTCCAGGCAGAGGGAGTGGTGGTGCAAAGGTCCTGAGGGAGAAGCATGCGTGCCGAGTTGAAGGAATATGGCAGAGGCTTGGGTGGATGGAATGGAAGTGAGAAGGCAGAGTGTGGGTGGGCAGTGCAGTAAATCATTAGGGCCTTGTGGGCCATCCTTAAAATTTTGCTTTTGCTTTGAGATGGAAAGCCACTGAAAGTTTTGAGTAGAGAAATGACATTCTAAAATAATTATTTTAGTTGCTAGGTTTAAAACTGACCATGGAGAGCAAGGGTTGCACAGCAGGCTGCCCAGGGAGGAGACTCATGCAGGAATGATGGTGATGGCATGGCATGGGTGAGAAGTGGTCAGATTCTGGGTGCCTTTTAATGGTAGAACCATCAGGATTTCCTGAAGGATTAGATGTGCATTGGGAGAAAAAGGGAAGAGTCGAGGTTTTTGGCTTGAGCATGGGGAGAGCAGGAGAGGCTGAGGATAGAGCAGGTCTGAGCATGCACAGCAGGAAAGCAGGAGATATGGTGTCAGCAGTCTTTGTCCTCATCTGCACATCCAAATGACCTCCACAGGGGCTGGCACATGGCAAACACCTATTAGGATATGTCAGCTGAATTCGATTATCCTTGTTTTGTCTCCCTATTTCCTTTTCAGTTATAGTAAGGAGGGATTTTTCATTTCTCTGAGCAAGTTCTTTATCAGCAAATCACAGTAGGAATTTTATCTTGGTGTTGAGAACAGGATTAAAATGACATGGGAGTCTTTCTCAAATGCTTCCCTGGAGGCTGTCTCCCACTGTCTGACCTTTCCTGCTCGACAATAGGGCAAATAAGTTTTGTTATTTCTGCAAATGAGCTACAGTAGAAATATTCGTATGGATTTTTATTTGGGTGTTTGCCATACAGTGGCAGAGATTCTGTAGGCAACTAAAAGACGAAGCATCAGCCTCCGCAAATGTTTCCTTCGGGAGGCGTGGCTATATCAGAACAGGAACACAAGCTTGTTTTTCAATTCCACAAAGGACTCAGCAAGCAGGATCCTGCATCACACACCACCACTGACATCTGACCAGCAAGAATCAGGTTCTACCTTTATGACTTAAGCAGCCAAGAACCATCTTCATATAAAACATTCCTCTAGATAATTCTGACAAACATAAGTTGAGATAAAAGGTCTCAGGAAATCATGATTTGTTCCATCTCCCCAGGGGAGCTGGATCTTCATAAGTATCTGTTCCCTATGTTCCAAGACTGTTTATGGCAGTTATGCTTACTGCTGCAAATTTGAAACTTAATTAAATATCATATAGAATGACAAAATAAAAGTGTGAAGAAAACTGTTGATTCTAAGCTGCATATTTTGCAAGGACCTGCAGTTCCAAGTTTCCAAGTACAGGGTTCCTGAATTAGGTTTGAGTGAGACAACTGTAAAAGGCAGGGGAGGAAACCGGGAAAAAAAATCTAGAAAAATACTGTACTTACATTGTTTTCTCTGTGCCTTAATTCTCACTGCTTCTGAAAGAAGCCCCAATTCTAAAGCTGTGAGGATGCATTATGGATATGGCTTAGAACTCCGATAGATAAAACATACAAAAAAATAAAAAAGGTTGTGGGGCCTAGAGCACAGTATCTGTGAATGAATGCATATTTATATGTTTTAAGTTACAATTAAATGTTCAAGGTACATGTACATAATTTATCATCGTTCTTTGCTGTAACTGATTTTTAAAAATTTATGTCAACCAGTCCTGTAATATCAGAAAAGAGGGTTTCACGCTCTAAAATAAAAATTTTTTCATTTCAAAAGACTGAACCAGTTTTGCAAGCAGGTGGAGAGGGAGAGAGCAAACCCAGAGGCCAGCCCATCCCACTAGCATCGCCTGGAAGATGACTTACCTAGAAACCATAATGCCGTTCGCTTGGAGGAATTTAAACAAGTCCTGTGCCTTCTCTCGGTCCCTGAACTTTTCCTTGGCAGTCAAGGTGTCATACGGCACCAAAAGGGGGTGACTGCCGCCACCTGGGGTCAGGATAGGGAGAAATGACAAAATATTTGGCTCTTTGCATTTCTGGGAGAAATGACCTGCCCCTCCCCGCCCAGCTCACCTTCTGCGGAGGGTGCTGTGAACCCAGCTCACCTTTGCTCTCCAGCTCCAGCTTCTTCTTCTTGGCCCAGATGTTGTGATAATTCTCAGCCACGACCTCTACCATTCCCTGTGTCCCACCAGGAGACAACAGAGTGAAGGCAAGCATGAAAAATGGGTTCCTACCTGCCAGGCTATTTCAGGCAGCCTCAGGAGCAGAGCGCCACCAGATGCTAACGGCTCACTGCTAAGTGTCTCCCATCACTAATTAGTCCATGCTTCTGCCCCTCATTAGTTTTATATCTTCCCATACACAGAGAAAACAATTTCTAATTCTGTCCCTCCCTTGTAACTTGTTATCCTGGCAGGTGGACACATTTATGAGGAAACACACATTGTCATTTGAAACTGAATTCTGATGGCACTTCATTTGTCAAAAGAGTTCTGTATCTTACCCTTGACTTGAGACAGGAAGCTGGGAGGGGGTGTCCAGCAAATACCTAAAATTCCTGAAACCCAGCTTGACCCTCTATAAATAATCACATCTTGGAGAAAATGGCTGCAAATAAGATTTCTCAAATAGAATTCATTTGTGTAAGGTTCATAGAACAGTGACCTGGAGAGAAGGGTGAACTCTGGAAAGAAACTTTTTCTCAGGCCCAGAGGGTTGCCCTGATCGGCTCTCTGAAGAGTAACTGCGTCAAGCGGCGGCTGCTCACGGCCACCAACGTGTTCAAGAGAGCAGGAACGGGAGGAGCCTTAGGGCTCTACTTTCATCCTCTTGCCTGTAGGTGCCCCTAAATCCTGCAACGACTGCTTGTCTGCACCATGATGGGGGACTCGATGGAACCCACTATGGGATATCCAAGTGTCCTCATGGCCGGGGAGACCGACTAGGACCAGGGAAGCACCCCAGCCTGGGGCTGTTTCACAGATTTGCTCCCAGCTCTTAGTCTATTTACTACTCATTTCTCCTTGCTTTTATTCATCCTACTTTGTGTTTTGATATAGTAATTTGCTGTTTATTTCCCCTTTATTGAGTAATTGCCTGTTATACTATCCCTGGAAGCAGGGTAAAGCCTCACCTTACTAGATGATTGGTTAATTCTGCTGAGGCTTTCCCTGTGGCCTCTGCCCAATGTGGCTTCTCCTGGGTTTTTATATTTTAGTGCTGATATGTTCCAGGCATTCTTTCTTTTTTTTAAAAAAACTCCTTGGAGGGTAGTACATCCTGCACTTGAGGGGTTTCAGAGAGCAAGTCACGCTGTTCTGAAAGAGTCGACACTGACCTGGAGCTCTCTGGAGAGCACAACGTTGGAGAGGTCCAGGGGGGCAGGTGTGTAGCTGTTGCCCTAGGAAAGCAAAGGCAGAATCACTACGTTTGCCATTATTCTCCTTCTTCTTATCAGCATCTCTGACTTCAGCTGCCAAAGATGTATCCCCAGGGCTTGTCCTTGCTAGTCCTAGCCTCTGATACCGCAGCAAGAGCCTTCCCAGACCCCCGTGGGTTGTACTGGCCCAGCATTGGCCTCTGGGCACAGCTGCCATACCTGGCTGGCCTGGGACACACTTCGAAGCTTCTCACTTTCCCGCTGTTGGACTAGGGCTTCTCCCTCCTTGGCCCTCTCTACAGTCCAGCCCACAGCCAGCATGGTTTTCAGGGACTCTCTGGCAGGCCAGCGATAAATTTCCTTCTCCTGGAAGAAAACCGAGCAGAAGAGCATTGCCGAGCATGTCCCAGAACCGACTGGCCTGTCTCCCTTTGCAGGTGGGATCCCACAGTGGACAGGGGTGCTAACTGGCTCCAGCCTCCTTTTACTAGGTCAAAATAACCTCTACAGCATCTTGTCTGAATGACATAACCTGTCATTCTGTACAAGTACAGTCTCCTGTGTTCAAAGGGAACGTACCAGGCATCATCCACAGTTTGTAGAAAAGGAACAAGAATAAGAGAGTGACTCCTCATGTTCTAGAAGCTATTTAGCAGGATTTGTCAAAATGCATCTGCACAAAGCTCTCCTTCGAGCTTGGGAATTAAAATTCTTATATTTAGAATTGTCTTTTGAGTGCTTCACGATTTTTTTAAAGTATCATTGATACCTTATAAAGGTTTCACAAGAAAAACAATGTGATTATTACATTCACCCTTATTATCGAGTCCCTCCCCATACCGCATTGCAGTCACTGTCCATCAGTGTACTTAGATGCCACAGAGTCCCTATTTATCTTCTCTGAGCTACACTGTTTTCCCTGTGACACCCCCCAACACCATATGCACCAATCATGATGCCCCACAATCCCCTTCTCCCTCCCTCCCCACCTGCCCTCTCCCACCCCTCCCCTTTGGTAACCACTAGTCCTTTCTTGGAGTCTGTGAGTCTGCTGCTGTTTTGTTCCTTCAATTTTGCTTCATTGTTATACTCCACAAATGAGGGAAATCATTTGGTACTCGTCTTTCTCCGCCTGGCTTATTTCACTGGCGCTTCACGATTTTATAGATGGTCAATATGCACACAAAGAGAAGCATGTCATTCTTTACATGTGACACGAGGCCTGAAGCTTATAAGGAACTCTTACTGACACCAAGATAGGAATTCAGAGTTGAGTTGAATGAAATTTTTTTTTTTTTTTTTTTTTTTTTTTTGTGAGGGCATCTCTCATATTTATTGATCAAATGGTTGTTAACGACAATAAAATTCTGTATAGGGGAGTCAATGCTCAATGCACAATCATTAATCCACCCCAAGCCTAATTTTTGTCAGTCTCCAATCTTCTGAGGCATAACAAACAAGTTCTTACATGGAGAACAAATTCTTACATAATGAATAAGTTACATAGTGAACAGTACAAGGGCAGTCATCACAGAAACTTTCGGTTTTGCTCATGCATTATGAACTCTAAACAGTCAGTTCAAATATGAATACTCATTTGGTTTTTATACTTGATTTATATGTGGATACCACATTTCTCTCTTTATTATTATTATTTTTAATAAAATGCTGAAGTGGTAGGTAGATACAAGATAAAGGTAGAAAACATAGTTTAGTGTTGTAAGAGAGCACATGTAGATGATCAGGTGTGTGCCTGTAGACTATGTGTTAATCCAAGCTAGACCAGGGCAATAAAACATCCACGTATGCAGAAGATTTCTCTCAGAACGGGGGGGTGAGGTTCTAAGCCTCACCTCTGTTGATCCCCAATTTCTCACCTGATGGCCCCCCTGCGACTGTGCCTGTCTTAGGTTGTTCCTCCCTTGAGGAATCTTACCCGTCTCTGGCTAACCAGTCATCTTCCGGGGCCATACAGGGAAATGTGAAGTTGGTAAGTGAGAGAGAAGCCTTATTGTTTGAAAAAGTTAGCTTTTTATTTCTTTGCATATTTATGCCCTGTGGCTTCTATGCCCAGCATTTGTCTTGAGGTATCTTTACCACTTGGAAGAATTATGATACTCGGTAAATTTGATATGAGGCACGAATTCTATTTAAGGGTTGTAATTAGGAAGGAAGAAGAAAAGCTATAGAAGTAGCAGGCGGAAGAAAACATGGGAAGATTGATTATTTCTTTGACATATCTTCTTGTAGAGTAACTTCAGCATGTATAGGTTTTAAGCTACTACTTAAATTGCACACACACATTAACATAATAGGAGTATAGTTACATAACCAAAGCATATCTGTAATTACCAGCCATCTGCAGTGAAACCAAGAAAACCAGTTAGGCACCTTAGGCATTTGTGAAAACTTATCTATGATATGGTGGATATTGTCCAACTGAACTTGAACAGTCTGAGAGAAATCAGACAAATTAAAACAACCCATTCCTGGGGACTGTTCACATGCCATATGTTCTTTTAACAGTAAATAGTTTGTAGTTATAAGACTTTGGAGTGCTACAATTTGCACTTCTCCAAATTCTTGGTTGAGTTCCAACAGTATAGATCCAGTCCAATTTTGTTGTTTTACTGTATGCACAGGCCAGCTTAGATATCTCCTTCCTCATTCCCATGGCAAGTCCAGGAACTGGTGGGATGAGTGCATCTACAGCTGTAGCAGTGCATGGATCTTTGTTGGGGTTTTTTGATGATTGAATGAAATTTTTAAATTAAAAAACCCAACAACTACCACTGAGAAAGCCAGCCCTATTTCCCTGGGATTCTCTTCTCTACTCCCTTTGTCACATATGGGAGAAATTTCTATCTGAATTTTCACCAGCAATTCAAGTGTCCCCCTCTTCCCCAACTATCCTGCCTCAACAATTCAACAAAAGACCTTCTGTATCATTTGCAAGTGAACTACAGATGCTTTTTGGCCCAGCCTCCAAGTGCTGGCTGTTACTTCTTCTGCCAACGGGCTCTCAGAGCCAAAGAACAGAAAGAGGCCCTTGGGAACTGGTCCTGGGGCTCTTGTCCACTGAGAAGCTCCTGAGGGGGTTAAGGTTTCCCAGGAACTTGAGGGGAAAGTGCCCTGAACTCCTCTGACCGTAGATACAACTTCCAAGGAAGGAAACTCTGCACGGCCACTCGGCGTGAGCACAGGCCAATTCCTTACCTTCTCTGTTAAAGTCCTGAAAGGTCTTATCAGCGGATGAGTCTTCACGTTTTCGTCCAGGGAAATTCCATATTTCCATCCATTCTGACTCTGTAGAAATGTTCTCAGTTCAAATATTGTTGGCGCCCAAAGAGCTCTGCTATGTGACCCAGACCCCAGCTTCTCTTTTCACTGAACAAGTGGAATAATGGAATGTGACAGAGCTTGGAAATTAGCCTCCAAAATATCTAATTGATCCGCTAAGGCCTTCAGGCTCTCTGCCCCCTGAAGTTTGAACTCTGCTCTTTTATTTTTCCTTGTTTTAGAAGCTGTCCTCTCCACTTCACTCACTTGTGTTTCAGACCACTACAGACAGGAGGATGTTTCAGAAGAGCCAGGGGAACAATGCTTCTCAGGCCAGTGTGTCACGTTCCCAGGCAAGGGCAGAGGTCAAGGCTAAAGGTACGTGAGGACTAAACCACTGCATGGAGGGTCTGATTCAGTTTGCATCCCTTGCCCACTAACCCCAGAGCAAAACTGTAGCAATGCAAGTTTCCCAGAGTCCCAGAGGTCTAACAACTTCCAAAGCCACTCGACAAATACTGGCTGGATACCCACTACAGCACGCCAGGTTGGTCTGAGGCATAGGATACAGAGCTACAGATTTCTGAATGCAGAGACTGAGTACGAGTACTTGATCTCCATAACCTCACAGCCCCCAAACTCCTGCTCTTTCTCAATTTCTGCTGGCACTCACTTGTTCATATATATGTTCCTCAAGTTTCTGTCCCTTCTCAAGGGCATTCTCCCTGGGGGATGTAATCTAGGCCCACGGTCCACAAGTGGACTAATCTCAAATCAGTAGTTTCAGCCCAGATGTAATTTCCAAATCTATTTAAACTCTGCTTAGCTGTCCACAGGTACTTCCCAACATGTCAGAAACAGAACCTGGCATTTTACTTCTCTAAATGGCTCCCTTTCTGGGTTCCTGGTTTCTCAGTGAACAGCGCCAGCTTATACTCACTTTCCAAGGCAGAAATGTGGGTATCTTTCCTGACACCCGCTTCCTCTGCACCCACTCACATGGGTTCAGCCCCCTAGACCTATTCATTTGTGTGCCTCTCCCTAGCTTCCCTGCCAGCATTTTAGTCCAGCCACAGGAGCTCTCACCTTGGTTACTGCAACAGCTTGCTCTGTGGTCTCTCTGCCTCTGGTCTTGCCACCTCCCCACAGTCTCTGTTTTCTAAACCGCTGTCAGGTGATACTTAAAAAATCACCCCAGTTGGGTTACTCAACTGCTTTAAAATTTTCGGACTCTCAGATGCTGTCATGGTAAAATCTAAACTCTTTCTGGCCTCTAAAGCTAAAGCAATTATCTTGTTGACTTTTCTAGACTTCTCTCTCACACCCTTCTTCCCCTGCCCCACTACACGATCCCAGCATAATGAACTACGGTTTTCCTGGGCGTATGCCTGCTCCGTGCTCACTTCCCGGTGCCTGAGCAACCACCCATCCTCCTCGGTCACATGTGGTAGGTGTCACCAGCTGGAGGAGGCATTCCAGGACCCCCACAGCTGGATTAGAGACCCCTCTTTTGTGCTCTAACCCTGTGCTCATGCCCATCACAGTAATGAACAACCTGTATAACAGTTGGCTTGTTTTGCTTATCCCAGAAGACTATAAAGTTCTTGAGAGCTGGGGGAAGTAGTCTTTTCCTGTTAGATAATCAATGTCCACCTGGCAATGCTGAGCAAACACATTTCTTTGCAAACATGAAGATTACAGTCCAGTGGAAGAGAGAGAGATTCATCTAATACCATACTAGTCAATATTTAGTTGATAACTGCTATAAATGTGTAACTGTTGGGCATCTAAATATATGAAACTGCTATAAAAATATTAGGAAGGCAAAGAGCAAGTGCTGTGAGGGCCAAAATCTGAGAAATCTGGGAAAGAGGCATCCTAGGAATTCACACTGGGACAGGTATCTGAAGGACGAGCTGGTGGACGATGCTTGCATGTGTGTGTGTGCAGGTCGGTACATGGCTGAGGAAGAGGAGGTGTGTACACGTGTGCACATGAGAGAGACATGGCAAGACGGGGATGAGGTTGGAGGGCAGAAGGCAAAGGGAGAGATGAGACTACAGATGGTAGGTAGTATCAGGCCATATTTAGGCCTTTAGATGAAGAATAGTTAGAATCTCTCGAGAGGCTTTAACAAGGAGATGGGGCTAGGCTGGAAAACAGTGGTAGAATGCGAGCAAATTTGCCTACTGGAACTCTCACATGCCAGCAGGGTGAGAACAGACTAGGGAAACTAGTCTGGAGGTTGTCACAATCGTCTGGGTGGAAAATGACTGCAGCTTGGCCGACAGCCATGGCATGGGGACGGAGAATACTACACCAACTCGAGAGCGGAAGGAGGTCAAATCCACATGGCTCAGTGAAGGACTGGATATTGCCATGGACAAGTGGAGGTGGCCCTTTTCCTGAATTTGTAGGCTGGCTGAATGGGTGTATCTGAAGAGTGCTGAGAAAACACAGGAGCTCTAGAGCAAGGGTGAGCAAGCTGCAGCCCTTGCACCAAACCCAGTGGAGCCCCTGTTTTATAAAAAGTTTTACTGTAACACAGGCACATTCTCTCATTTAGTGTTGTCTGTGGCTGCATTTGTACTTCAAGGACAGAGATGAGTAAGTGCAAAGGAGAACATCTGGCCCACAAAGCCTGAAATGTTTCCTATTTGGCCCTTTACAGAAAGTTTGCCAACCCCTGCTCTAGAATGAGGTAGTGGCCCATTCTACAGTTACAATGAATGTTACTTATTATTAGCCCTAAATAGGGCTTATGAAAAAATAAGGACTGAGGCCAAAACAATACAGAGGCTGAGCCAGTGGTTCAAGGTGTCCCCCTTCCAGGGCAAGGAGGTGGCTTTCTGTGGCCTTGTTGTGGAGATGGACCCACTGTTGCAGGCTAGGAGCTGTAGCTGAACAATGGCCCCGATCCTGAACTAGCTGCCCACAGGAACCCTGGGTGTCTTTGGCACATTCCTCCCACTTTGCCTGCCAGCATTAAAGGGCTGACAGAGCAATTAAACTTATTAAGCAGCCTGACCTCATGTGGAGAGGAATTTTAAACACCAGATGCACCAGCTTATTAATAAGGGAGCGTCTGCAAGTTCTGCTGCCTGCCATGGGAAGACATGGTCCTCCGTAGGATACAATTCAGCTTCCTGGCAAGGGTAAGGCCTTCAACTTCATGCTCCCTTTTTCAATGCTACTACACTCAGAGAAAAAATCTAATGAAATTCTCCTACCCTGCATTCAGCATTTATGCCAAACACACACAAGAACATGATTGGGTGCAAACTCCAAGAAATACAACGTTAAGAAAGAAGTTGACACTCCCAGAGTCAATCATTTTCTTGATAAATACAAAAAACCACACTGGCTGCTGCTGCTGATTTCTCTGACTTCTGGGAAGTGGCTGCTCAGAAGTAATGAATGCTCTTGGCACAGCGAGTCTGTCACTTAGACAAATCAGGCCGATTTCCAGGATTGGACCCTTTCATGTTCTTGAGCTGCTTTTCTCCACTGACAATTGTCAGCTGGATGATAATCCCTACCTTGTCACAGGCCCATTTATCGTGTGAGTGCTCAGCATACTTGGCGACGATGTATTCCAATTTCTCAGGCAAGGAGAAACTGTGAAATGAGAAAAAAGAAATTACAACCTCCCAAAGCACCTCAGCCAGATGTGTTTAAAAGGTGGCCAGAACCAACCTTCAGCTGTCAGAAGTTGGATTTGCTCCACCAGCTAACCCCAGACTGAAGCTGGATTCAGACAGTGAACTTCCTGAGCCAAAGGCATGGCATGGCCGCTGGTCGCAGACACTCGCTGGGTCTAATCAGAGGCAGTCCCTGCGGGAGCGCCTAACTGCCTTCAGCTGCCTTGGGTTCCCTTGGCTGCTGAAGCACCACTCTGGCTCCTGGGCCAGACCCGCTCAGGTTAGCCTGTGAGACCCCTTCACCCAGACACTGGTCTGCCATCTCACATTTCTCTACAACCTCTCCAACACTTGTTATTTTTTGTCTTTTGGATAGTGGTCATTCTAACAAGTATGAAGTAATATCTCATTGTGACTTTGATTTGCATTTCCCTGATGACTAGTGAAAAAGCATGGTTATTTTTAATAGAAGCAATCGGACCTTTACAGCACTGAAATATCTTCTTTTATCAGCTGTGAGTTCTTATGCAAACTGTCACAGAAGCAGGCGCCCAGTGAGGCCAATCAGACTCGCTCTCTTGGAACATGCACCTTGAGTCAGGTGAGACCAGGGCAGCAAACTTTCAAGGCAATTCATCCCACGGGGATACCTGAAGATGGTCCATTTGGTCACTTGGCCTTGGTTGCTGAAGCCTGGCTAATCAGTCTTTTACTAGCTTTAGATAATGACCCCATATCTGTGCCATTAGGGGCTTTTCTGCTTGATGCCATCTTTTCAGCACATTTGGTTTAACTCTGCATAGTTCAGAGTTAGTTCTTGTTACTCCTATTACTTGAAGACCCATACTGATGTCAGAGGACCATGTGAAGAAATTAGAACTCACAAAATAACATGGAACCACTTGCCATTAGCAAATAATTTCTAGAGCTTAGTGCTGTCTCAGCATGTGGATAAAGGCATTCAAGTGGTACACCATCTGTCAGCTTGCAGCATACTTAAGTTTTCACAGGGCCAAGTTCTACAAAGTCAACACGTGCCTTCTCTTTGATCCCAGCTTGGTTTACCATGCCCCTTACCTCTTCCTTACAGCTGGTTTGATCCTGTTTCCCACTATCCACTTAGCTCAGGCTCCATCTGATGGAATGTGTACTTAATTTTCCCAAAAATGAAGTTTATACATTATCAAAGCTGATAGCCCCTGGGAAGGGTTCAGGCTATGCCTCTCTTATGAGATGTACTGCCACAAAACACAAGTCCAAGGGGCTCTTATAGGACATTTTACTTTCTCTGCTCAAAAGCAATTTTTGAACTGCATTTAAAATGTACCTGGAGATGAAGACTGTATGTCCCAAGGCACACAATCCTATCTGGAGCAGAACTGCCACAAGCCAATATTGAGCATGTGTTGTCCAATATTTTGTCCATGCCCTAACCATCACCTGTGAGGGGTGCTAGAGAATCAGAGGGAGAAATTAAAAGGTGCTACTTTAGGGTTGTTTCAAAGTTCCATTGTCCCTTGGCATGGTAAGGAACAGGTCCAGGCTCTCAAATAAGGACCCCATTCTATCCTGCCTTCACCCCGAAGCCTTGCCGGAGTGCCGCTGACTGTGATTTACGCAGCTGTTTTGATGTATGATGCTATGAGAACTGCACAGGCCTAATTCACAAAGAGCAAAGATTTTTCCAAAGAACTCATTAATAAGTTAATTGCATCATTTGTCAGGGTGGTTCCTGCAGTGCCTCAGATGACATTTATTTGTGGATAGCATCCATTTCTTACAAAAAATAAAACCCACCCTTTAAAAAAGAAAGCCCAGAACATAATAGTACAGTACATAATCACATTTGGATAGATTAAACCTTCAGGAATTGAGGACACACTCCAGGGCCTAAAGTGACTTATAGCGCCAAGGGAAGTGATGGACAGTGTTGGCAGGAGGGAAGGAGGGGAAGCTTAAGCTTCTTGCTTCTTCTGAAAGAGAAACGCTGGCAACTGGGATCAGCTTAGAGTAGGTTCTGGACTCACTTCATGGTGTTGATAGGTTTGGGGTCAAAGTTGCCATCTGCATCCACTGAGATCTGCTTCTCCAACGTGGTGGAGATTCTGGCATCTAAGTAATCTGGTGGCAAGGCCCCAGCTATGGCACTGAGACAAGGCAGGGCCATTCGGAAAAGATCTGGGTTGTACTTCTGTGAGGAAAAACAAAGACCATGTCAGTAGACATTGGAGCCACAGCCAGCCAGGCAGAACCGTTCACTAGTGACCCGAAAGAAATCAAAAGCTTGCATTTGTCCAGGTTAACCAAAATGGGGAACAAGTAAGCCTTTTAATACTTTCTGGTGGAGGCCGAGGGATCCTTGGAAGATGAAGTGGCAATCCACAAAGCCCTCACGTTATTACCTCCCAAATGATTAATTCCAAGACTAGCTAAGCGTTAACATGGTTCTCACTAGGCCAGGAAAGTCCATAAACTTGTCTGCTGTAAGTGGTTATAGAAACTGCCCCAAGCTGTGACTGGAGAGCACTGCCAGGCTCCTCAGTAGCTGACACCACCAGCAGAGGGCGCAGTATCACTCCCCTTCTCTTTGAACTAGAACAGGAAGACATTTCAGACAGCATGGGGTTGGGAAGCTTTTACCTGCTCACAAAAGACCTAAGGAATACAGGAGGAAAGAAACGTTTAAGTGCGGACAGCCAAAGGACTGCAGCTCCTCTATGCTCCAGATGTCTGTAGGACCGTCAGATGGACTCATTTTGTGCTTTTAAAGCTGATAACCTACCTCAAAGAGCTAAATAAACTGGGTTAAGGAAAGTGGAAAGTAAGGCTGAGAGTTGGAACTGTATCTTAATCAGACTGCACAGTAAGGCTTGGGATTCAGAAGCCCTCAGTTCTCACTCAATCTCTTATTCAAACAAGAGGCTGTGAAGAATCTCCCCCTCAATGCCCGAGTTCTTCTATAAATCCCAGCATCAGAGCAGATGTTAGGCTTCCCTATGCTTGAGCCTGGTCAAGGCTGGCTGATGGGGGCCGCACAACGGTGCGCAAAAGGGACCAGGGCTGGGTGAGTCCTTAAGACTGAGGCTAGGAAACAGTTTTGTAATTTGCTCTGGAAGTCCTTCTCCCATGGATTAGCTTTGTGAGTCTGGCAAGCTATTCAACCGCTACTTTTCCTGCAGAGTGATATTCAGATAGTTCCTAATTCAGGGAGTTGAGGTAAGGATGAATGTAATCTGCTTTGAAGGATTTGCAAAGTTCCCAACATGCGATAAAGGCTGAAGAGACCTTAGCTATTATTGTTCACAGGTGTGTGGGCCATGAGGGCCTCTCTTTTGTTCAGGAAGTGCTACCATCACCTTATGGGACAGGGAGTCAAAGACCCCCCAGAAGAGCTTCTCTGTCAAGTGCAGCTCCTCCTCCATGGCCAGTCCGTAGCTCCCCCAGCCTGATGGCAGGCAGTAATACTTCCAGCACTGCTCGTAGTGATTCGTCAGAAGCTAGGAGATTCAGAACAGGATCGCACCAGCGGGGTGACATAGAGAAGGCCCACAGGCATCCACCACATATGGGGGAGAACAAAACAGCAAGCAGCCAGCATGAGTATGGGACCCACAGCTGAGACATATGGGTGATCTGCAGACAGGCTCCCCACCACCACGGGGAACTGGCTGCTTTCCTGCTTAATGAGCACAAGCCTGAGAAATCTGCCTGGTTATCTTGTGCTCCCTAATGTGCCCCTGGAAGTTACTGGGAAATGGAGAGGACCTGTTTCTACTTCAAATTAGAAAACACTTTCCTATGAAAGTGGTCCCATGTGCTGTTCCAGCCACTCAGGTGTGGCAAGAATTTCTTCTGATACATTTGCTTCTAAGTCTGGAAGATCCTAAGTGCTGCTGACATGGGGGTGTTGGGGAGTATACTGGGGGTCTGAAGGTATCTCTACACTGCCCACTGCCCAGGGCTTCTTTGCTTTTCCCTCGAGCCTTCTGGTGGCCTGGCTACGTTACAACAGTTCCACATTTGGCCAGTAGAGGGCAGAAGTGCACTATCAATGGTCCCATCCCAGCAAGTGGGATCCACATCCTCTTCAGAAAAATCCCACTGGTACTAGAGGTAAAACTGAGTTTACTGAGTGCAGTCAGTGATGTCTTCTTGGGAGCCAGAATCCAGACGACAGTACAGGCCTGCCAAGGAAGCAATGCCAAGCTGAAATGTGAAAGTTGTGGTTTTCGGCTCAAGTACTTCTTGGGATTAAGATTAGACAGAATGAGCCCCTGGAGGGTGGTGGGATCTCTGAAACATACAAGCTGCTTTCTGCCTGGCATGGAAACAGAGACTGAACTAAAGGCTTCTGGGAATTCTGTTTACCCTAGTAAAATCCTTGCTTGGGCTATTTCTGAAAAGTTCTGTTAAAATCATCAGGCATGATTTTCAGGTGTGGCTGGCCACTGCTGACACAAGGAATATCCACTATGGCCAGTGCCTCAGAGGTCCAAGATGAACAGTGCTTTCTTGTGTCAGCTGATTCTGGTGCCCTCCTACCCAGGCCCAGGTGCTCCCAGAGCTAGTGATAAAAATATCTGTAATTTATGAGAAAGTCAGGAATGAGATAGAGAAGACTGGTGGATTTACTTTTCATTAATGAGGAAAACAAGAGAAAATAGTAAGAAAACAAACTAGAAGGACATTACAAAGGCAAAAAATGGCACAAAACAGTGTGGACTAGAAAAGGGACATTTTAGTTTCTGTACTTAGGTGAATAATCACAGGGTCTTCAAAGATCTTTGCGGCTGAAAACATTCTAAACACCCAATTGGAGCAGGAAAGCACAAAATCCATGCCCCTACCCCCACCCCCATAACCTCTGCTAAATAACCAGTAGTTAGTGGTGGCAACTAAAGAAAACCGGAGCACTTCATTAATCTGGCAGATCCCGCTCTTCGACATGGACACTCAGGAAGGGGTTTGACTTTGGGGGTGGTATCTTATTAGCCCTCAGAGGAGTAAAGCGCATTGAGTGTGTCTTTTGCTCCCCCCATTGTGAAGACCTCGTGTTTTACAAGGCAAGTTTGCTGGGCCATGGGCTGTGTTTCTGTGCCGAGAGAGGTTTACCTTCAGGGGCATCATGCAATATTCGTTCAGTTGCGGCACATCAAAAACAAGACGGCGTAGGAGCTGCTGCAGCATGGAAGGCTTCAGGTGACTGCAGCATGGAATAAAAACAACGGGAGGGCAGGATGAAAGAAATATGGAAGGACACGAAGGAAGAATGAAAGACACATCCGCAATGACCATATAGCAGAGCTAAGCCTCAACACAATTAACTCCTGAAACACAAGATCTTGTGGAAACCACAGTCAATGATAAAACACCTCAAAAACTGAGTATCACTAAAATATAGAAAGAGGAATGTGTGGTTAATGCACCAAGATACCTAAGGTTAAATTCCAGTCATACAGGAAAAGATGTTCTAGGGTCTGTGCACACTCAAAATATAGCCACTGGTTATGCACAAAAATTTAACAGAAAGAAGGTGCAGTTGATTTTATAGCCTCCTTTAAGGGCAGACCTTGCACTCTGCCAAGGGAGAAGCCAGCTGACCCTCTGCACAGTTGGAATCTGAGGCTGCCTACTGGTGTGATCCGAAGGGAACTTAAAGACCCTTTGAGTTACTAGTATCCATCTGTGAAATTCTCCCTATTGGAATCATTTCTTTGGATTAAGATCTGTCCTCAAAAACTCCTTTAACGGGCATGTGCAGTGACTAATCAGAGAACAATTCATCAAATTATCAAAAAGTTCATGACTTTGGTATTCGGTGCCAGTAAATTCTGAGGAGAGAGGAGAGATAAGTACCATTGACTTGGCTTTTGTTTTTAGACTGGCAAACTGTTTAAAAGCCTAGTGGAACCTCTGGATTCTCTCCACAGAGAGGGCACACACACATCCACCCAGCGGGGCATGTGGGTTCAGTTCCTGAACCTCTGCCTTCCTTCCCAGAGATGCCTGGAGGAACCATAGAGGCCAAGTCAGTAACGCTGATGTTAATTAAATGCCAGAATACGAGGAAAGGAAGCCTCAGAGGCCCCACAGCCAGAGGACAGGTGTGAATGGAGGTGAGCAAATCTCTTGGTTCACAGCTTTCTCAGGAGCTAGCTTTGTGACAAACAGGGGCAGTTAGACCACACAGTGAGTGAATGGCCCTGTCGCTGAAGCTAGTGCTTATATGTAAAATTCCTCAGTTCTTCACATTGCTTACCCAATTAAGTAAAATCGCTAATTTTAAGACTTTTTTGAATAAATCAAGGAGTGAAATAAATCTCTGATGTTATTAATCCCTAATTTACTAAGGGTAAATAATGGCAAATCTAATTAAGTATTGGTGTGCTGTATCTAGAGCCCAAAGGAACTGAGAGGAGAATGTGTACAGAATCCCCTCAGACTACCGTGGTCGGGCTGTGAGCTCAGTGCTTGGTTTGATGTAAAATTCTAATTTTCCCAAGGTCTGATCACTTAAAGACCTTCACAGCTAAGATCAGTGTTACTAACCTGACTTGATTATCAGGAGATAGCTAATGTCTCAAGCTGGGGTTCCTGGGCTGGTCTGGCTCCTAAGGCCCGTGGTAAGCTCAGATGAGCGCAGACAGAGCGGTGTGTGCCCACTGCCGATGCAGTTAGCAGCCAACCACAGAACCGGTGCCAACGGGGAGGGGCTCCTTTTGTGTGAACTCATTATTAATTCCCTTGCCACCACTGAGAAGAAACCCTGGCTGTCCTGTGGATTCTTAGAGGCCTGAATGCACGTTTACTAAGCTTTGCCTCCTCCAAGACCAAAAGCATTCTAATGAGCTTAATGCAGTTATTATAATCTTGGAATGAATGAAGTGGCATCAGAGTATAGGGCCTGCTTTTGGTAGGGAAGTTCAGAGAGAAACCCTTTGATTGGGATTCCCACACCCTCCATCCTCTGCCTCCACTCCATACCCCAGGTGAAGAGTACTGTCTGACACAGCTTGACCCCAAAAGTAGTTGAAGCCTGTAAGCCTTAGAAAAATGACAGCAGATAGTTTAATTGTAATAACACATTTAAGATGTAAAACACATTGTTATGCTTGACATATAAGTGTGAGATTGCCTTTTAGCTTGCTGTGCTAAAAAGACCCATCAAGTCCTGTTTTCTAGACAGCCCTAGCTCCCCAGTACACAGTTCTCTCTGGGTTATTCAGAAACAACTCCTTCACCCAGACTCAGGACCACCTGCAGCTGGCTGCTGAAGGGGATGCGTGCTGATTCTGTCTTCAGAACAACCCGATGCAGTGCTCTCAGTCCTGGCTGCCTTGTGGAAGCACTTGGAGAGCTTCAAAGGCTGACGGCCCATCCCTTAAGGTTTGATTTTGTGGGCTGAGGTGTGGCCCAGACACTGGGGGATTTATTTCATGGCTCCCCATGTGATTCTAATATGCAGCTGAGATGGAAAACCACTGGCTTAAAACAGCAGGGAAGGTCTTGGACCAGGCCGCTGAGATCTGCTAATGGAAGGGCCCTTCTGCCTTCGACCCGACCTGCCTTGATGTGGTTTCCTGAGGACCTAAGGCTCTCGGGGTGACTCCACCCTTTGTCCTTGATAATCTCTGATGCCATCTGCAGTGGTGAAAACTAATTTCCCGCTGGGACGGGAGATGCCTTTTTTCTTTGCTTCAGGTCTGTGAGGTGGGCTGCTTTGATTCATACTCCAAGAGACTGGTCACTGTATAGAGTGGGAAAAATCTGCTTCTGGCTCTATTTTAGGATCCAAAACATTAGTTCTTAATCTGATCATGTCAGGCCTAAAAGACAGTCTCATTTCTTGGTCCACCAACCTCACAGAGCCTGAGCGGTGCCCCCACTTCTCCACGGTGAGAGATGATCCTCCAGGAAGAGATGATCAGAAAGAGCCTGTGGCAAATGGGGGACCCAGCACATACTAAAAGGAGAGATCTGGGGGTGTGTTGATATATGGCAAAGGCCTGGAAGCTTCCTGGACTCATCAGGTTTTAGATGGTACAATTAAATGCAGCTGACTGGGATGCATACACAGAGGTGAAAACGGGGGAGGGGCTACTTACTTGCAAATGGCAAGCAGGCATTCCTCTATGGTGTCCCTCTGAGCTTTGGTGAGGGAACGCCCCTTGGAAAGCCTGTATACTGTCTGTAGTGTAGAGTCGATCAAAGAGGTGTAGTGCTCTGTTCCAGCAAACAGAGGGGCGCATCTTGTGAGCAGTGGGAGCACAGCTGAGCATATATACCTATTCAGTGCAAGCGCAGCCTCTGTGGTGCACAGGGAAACCTAGGAAAGGCGAATGGGACACTGGTTAATCTCCCCAGGAAAGAGAGTAAAGCTTACCCCATGTACTGAGCCCCAATGTAGCAGGAGGAGGAAGCTTACACAGAAAAATGTTTCACAACGATAGAGTGCACAACTTTCTTTCTTGTCAGCAGATCTATTTCTCTTTTGCACATTAAATGAAAAATCAGGTTAACAGAAAAACTAAACAGAAGAAAAGCAAAGGCTGGCCGGCCCTAACTCATTCCAAATGATCCACAAACATCTGTTTCTCTCAAAGAAGAAGTCCAAACCCTTATTGAAATCAGCTGATGATTGGTCTAACCCAACATCATTGATGTTTGCAAAGTCCAGCTGCTAAGCTACTAATTATTATTTTGGTTTAACTCTTCTTTCTCACTTTATGGAGACTCACAAATGGCCCCTCTTGTGATTTTGAGATCAGTAAATGGTTAAAGGCCAAGCAAGCTCACCAGCTTACTGGGTTTTGTGACAATTTTACAGAGAGCAAGTGGAGATCTGAACCCCATCACTTAGTTTGTGAGCAATTCACAATCTGATAAATGACCTGAGGGTAGGTCCCACCGCAGGGACCCAGCTGTGCATCTGAAAAAGTGCACATGGCATAGAAACCTGGGCCTTCACTAAAACGCTGATGTAACTCTTGCTCACAATGTCTTCTCCTGTTCTCTTACACAGGCTGGATGCAACAAAGGCCCACTACTTACACTAAATATACAGCCAAAGCATATTTAACTACCATCTTTGAAAACTATAGAACTTCAAAAGGAAGCCTGAGATCCACAGAAATGAAATATTATCATTCTTTTCTGTGATCACCCAACCATTATATCTATAACATGTTTTCTATAACTTATGATTTGATAAACTGTTTTCTTTGAACTGTACACATTTCTGGGTGTTCCTATTAACTGCCCAAAGTTGGTCTTCTAGAGGCTTCAGTAATCATAATGAAAGAAATGGCTAATCTTTCACACCTCACTTTAGTAGAGTTGCTAAAATGAGGAAGAACAGAGCATTGATTCCAGTGGCTTAAAGGTTTTCAAAAGAGAATGCTTTAAAGAGCATGCGCTGAGGAGCTGAATATAAAACTTCTCTTGCTGTGAAGGTGCTTAGACAAGCATGTGATTTGAACACCATATGCTAGAATAGCATTTGCTGTTTATTTGGTCTATAAACAAAATTGAATGCCTTGATCAGGAACCTTGGGAATGTACCACAAGTTAGAAGTATTATTTTTTAAATAAAGGAATTTATGGAAAAGCTCAAAACAAAACTAGCGGTGGAAGCAGTTTTAATTATTGAAAAAGATCGTATGCCCCTAACACCTCCACGGACATACCATTTCTTATCCCCATGCCACAGATAGGGATGATGCTCCCATTCAGATTGAGGCTCACAGTGCTTTCCATTTCTGGGCAGCCCCATCCATTTCTGAGTAACACATTCAAGTGAAAGGTTAAGGTATAGGCTAGTTGACCATCCAGCACAGAGCTCAGACTTCTATCTCTGTGGGACACCAGGTGGAGCCTTTAAGAAACTTTATGACTGATCAAGAAATGCCTGTGGCTCTTTAAAAACAGCCCTAAGCTGCAAAGATGTTTTTAGAATTGAGCTGATCAAAGTGGCTTTTCTTCTTGGACCCAGGGCTCCCAGTGCACTGTCTCTCTGCTTAGTCCTGACATGAGGCATCAGGCATCTCTGCTCCTGCGGCCTCCAGTCTCAGTGCCCACTGCTGTTGGATGACTCCACCTCACCCATGACTTCCAAACTGGGATCTGCTCTTGGCCTCTGGTCCTGACTGGGTCATGCCCTGGGCCTCAGGCTGTCCTTGATGGTCAGTGCATGAATCAGGAGCATGGGAAGAGCATTCCCAGCCCATGGTGCTGCCAGCTTGCCTTTTTCATAAGTAGTAGAGCCATGGTTCTCAACTGGGGGTGATTTTGTCTCCCAGGGGACATGTTGTGAGTTCTAGAACTGTTTTATGGGTGGTGCTGCTGGTGCCTAGCAGGTAGAGCCCAGAGATGCTGTGAAAGATCCTACAATGTACAGGAGGCCCCCCAACCCCCATAACAAATAGTGCTGAGGTCAAGAAATTCAGAACAGAGGAAGCTGGATTGAATATTTCTGGTCAGCTTTACCGACATCTAAGTCTCTGGTCCAATAAATCAAGGTCTTCCATTTCTTGGTGCCTGTGTTTCCTCACCTTTTAGAACAGGCTACTAATGTGATTGCTGAGTACAGAGAAAAAGTTCACTTTTAAGTACAATGTTACTGATTTACAATGATGGAAAAAACTTTTTCTTATTTCAGCCACTTACTGTGTCCAGAGAGGCAGAGGCTCTTAAGTCAGGTAAAAATCCAACCTCGAGCAAGTGGAGCAGAAAAGCTTGATCCTTAATGCCGTAAACACGGTCCAAGAACAGCACCATAGGTGCCTTGTGGTCAGGGCAGAAACTGGCCGCCACGTCGGGCTCGCTGACCGACCCATCTGAAAGACACATGGACAAGGTCGTTCCCCTCTCCCATCTCACAGCCTCACAGGCAGTGCAGAGCTTGTCTGTCTGTGGCTTATTCTCCTAACAAGCAACAGGAATTTTGGAAATAATACAATAATTGTGTTGGAGACAGCTTTAAAGTGGCTTGGAAGAGCTGATTATTAAAGTTGCAGGAATTTTGTAAGCCAGTTGTTAGACATGTCCGTCATTAAAAACTAAAATTTACAACTAAGCAAATTGTTACAAAGATAACAAACACTCAAAACTCATCACTTCCTAAGTGTTTTACCATAAACTATACTCTTGAGGTTATTTATGTCTATTTTATTTGTATGTTGGGGATACAGTACAATGATGTGCTACGTGCACACTCTTTCCGACTTCAGGGTCAGAGACAGCACATTGGTAGCTTGAAACTGCATACAGTAACTCTAATCTTATTTTAATAAAGAGGTTCTAAGTGAGGTGGGGAGTACTGTGACGAAAATAAAAATCGCTTGACTTGGAGAGTAAAGACAGGGTTTTGAAAGAAGATAAAAAAGAAAAGCAGTCTTCTTCCTTTTTGGAACACCAAAAAACGAGGAGGAAGAGCCCCTAATGATCAAGTTGTAGACAGAGCATAATTAAATACTGTGCTTCATCAGGCACACTGAGCCACAAAGATTGAGTGCCCTCAAGCCCAGACTGCGCTCTGTGCAGTGGTCGGGGCAGGACAGGGAGGCGCGTGGAAAGGAACCTTGTCGCCTGGATGCCGCCTGCTTTTCCTTTCCAGGGCCCTGGGAGGGGTGGGGTCTGGGCAGCTGAGGCTGAATTAATCTCTCAGACACACCTGGTGTTTTGAGGAATGGTATTTTTATGGGGTATTAGTGTTCTGTGTTCAAAATGTTGGGGAAACATTGAGTTCAACATTTATTCTCTTTATCCTATTTTTCCCCAGAGGTTCTATAATGTTAATGTGCTTCATGAAGTTCTGTGATATTTTCAACAGTGACATCACCAAGGTTGAGGACAAAGAGACCTTAATTCTCCATCCTCCTCAAAGATCAACAATTAGACTGCTATCCATGAACAGAAACAGCACTGGGGGAGCTCATGAATCTACATAGGCTTCAACACAGGGAAACAAAACCCTGAGAATAACTGTACAGAAAAGAGAAGGAGAGCCTGCATTTTGCCTGCATCTTGGGCCAGCATGGGAGGGAGTGCCCTAGCTGGGAGGAGGGCAGCGGGGCGAGCGATCAGCTCCCCAACCTTCCTCAGCACTACATGAAGGACCCCCTTCAGTCTGACCCCATCCAGAGGCTGGCAGAGCTGAGAGGGCTAATGATGGCCAGGAACAAGAAAGGAGGGCCGGGGCTACCTGTATCAGCCACACAGTGGCAGCCACCAAGGTTCCCGGCTGCCTTCTCTGCAAAGGACCCATCAGCTTTGCCGCTCAAGAAACCAACAGCCAGCAGGGCCATGAAACCCTGGAATGTATCACAGGTTTTCATTTGCAGATGCCCAGTGGCCTGAGTCTCTTCCTGCTCCCATTCATCTCACTGCCAGAACCCAGGATCTGCACTGGCAGCCAGCCCCGGCCTCTACAGCTGAGGGAGTTCAAGGTACCGGCTAGACCCTTGCAATGGCTATACCCCTCACTGTGTGTGAACTCGGGAGCAGACACCCACCACTGGCCGCTACTGCCTGTACTGCCCATTCTTTTTTTTTTTTAAATAATTATTTTTTATTGAAGGGTAGTTGACGCACAGTATTACATTACATTAGTTTCAAGTGTACAACACAGTGATAAAACATTTATATACATAATTCTAGGTTCCAGCTATCACCCTACCAAGCTGTTACAATATCATGACTATATTCCTTATGCTATACATTACATCCCAGTTACTTATTTATTTTACCATTGGAAGTCTGTCCTTTTTTATTTTTATTTTTTAATTAATTAATTAATTAATTAATTTTTTTGTGAGGGCATCTCTCATATTTATTGATCAAATGGTTGTTAACGACAATAAAATTCTGTATAGGGGAGTCAATGCTCAATGCACAATCATTAATACACCCCAAGCCTAATTTTCGTCAGTCTCCAATCTTCTGAGGCATAACAAACAAGTTCTTACATGTAGAACAAATTCTTACATAATGAATAAGTTACATGGTGAACAGTACAAGGGCAGTCATCACAGAAACTTTTGGTTTTGCTCATGCATTATGAACTATAAACAGTCAGTTCAAATATGAATACTCATTTGGTTTTTATACTTGATTTATATGTGGATACCACATTTCTCTCTTTATTATTATTATTTTTAATAAAATGCTGAAGTGGTAGGTAGATACAAGATAAAGGTAGAAAACATAGTTTAGTGTTGTAAGAGAGCATATGTAGATGATCAGGTGTGTGCCTGTAGACTATGTGTTAATCCAAGCTAGACACGGGCAATAAAACATCCACGTATGCAGAAGATTTCTCTCAGAACAGGGGGGGTGAGGTTCTAAGCCTCACCTCTGTTGATCCCCAGTTTCTCACCTGATGGCCCCCCTGCGACTGTGCCTGTCTTAGGTTGTTCCTCCCTTGAGGAATCTTACCCGTCTCTGGCTAACCAGTCATCTTCTGGGGCCATACAGGGAAATGTAAAGTTGGTAAGTGAGAGAGAAGCCTTACTGTTTGAAAAGGTTAGCTTTTTACTTCTTTGCATATTTATGCCCTGTGGCTTCTATGCCCAGCATTTGTCTTGAGGTATCTTTACCACTTGGAAGAATTATGATACTCGGTAAATTTGATATGAGGCACGAATTCTATTTAAGGGTTGTAATTAGGAAGGAAGAAGAAAAGCTATAGAAGTAGCAGGCGGAAGAAAACATGGGAAGATTGATTATTTCTTTGACATATCTTCTTGTAGAGTAACTTCAGCATGTATAGGTTTTAAACTACTAATTAAATTGCACGCACACATTAACATAATAGGAGTATAGTTACATAACCAAAGCATACCTGTAATAACCAGCCATCTCCAGTGAAACCAAGAAAACCAGTTAGGCACCTTAGGCATTTGTGAAAACTTATCTATGATATGGTGGATATTGTCCAACTGAACTTGAACAGTCTGAGAGAAATCAGACAAATTAAAACAACCCATTCCTGGGGACTGTTCACATGCCATATGTTCTTTTAACAGTAAATAGTCTGTAGTTGTAAGACTTTGGAGTGCTACAATTTGCACTTCTCCAAATTCTTGGTTGAGTTCCAACAGTATAGATCCAGTCAAATTTGTTGTTTTACTGTATGCACAGGCCAGCTTAGATATCTCCTTCATTCCCATGGCAAGTCCAGGAACTGGTGGGATGAGTGCATCTACAGCTGTAGCAGTGCGTGGATCTTTGTTGGGGTTTTTTGATGATCATCTTCTGGCATGAGTCTTCCAGAGAGTGCAGATGTTGGAAGTTCTTTTTCATATCATATCTTAGGTCATTTTCGGGGTAGCCCAATTAGGCTTTGATCCTCTGTATAAACACAAACAAACCCTTTGCCTACACTTTTATATGCCCTTTATACCCTTGTGTAGAACTCATTGGAGGTTACCACACAGGAACTGCCCCCCCTTTTTTTTTTTTTTGGTATCACTAATCTACACTTACATGACGAATATTATGTTTACTAGGCTCTCCCCTATACCAGGTCTCCCCTATAAACCCCTTTACAGTCACTGTCCATCAGCATAGCAAAATGTTGTAGAATCACTACTTGCCTTCTCTGTGTTGTACAGCCCTCCCTTTTCTCCTACCCCCCCATGCATGTTAATCTTAATACCCCCCTACTTCTCCCCCCCCTTATCCCTCCCTACCCACCCATCCTCCCCAGTCCCTTTCCCTTTGGTACCTGTTAGTCCATTCTTGGGTTCTGTGATTCTGCTGCTGTTTTGTTCCTTCAGTTTTTCCTTTGTTCTTATATTCCACAGATAAGTGAAATCATTTGGTATTTCTCTTTCTCCGCTTGGCTTGTTTCACTGAGCATAATACCCTCCAGCTCCATCCATGTTGCTGCAAATGATTGGATTTGCCCTTTTCTTATGGCTGAGTAGTATTCCATTGTGTATATGTACCACATCTTCTTTATCCATTCATCTATCGATGGACATTTAGGTTGCTTCCAATTCTTGGCTATTGTAAATAGTGCTGCGATAAACATAGGGGTGCATCTGTCTTTCTCAAACTTGATTGCTGTGTTCTTAGGGTAAATTCCTAGGAGTGGAATTCCTGGGTCAAATGGTAAGTCTGTTTTGAGCATTTTGATGTACCTCCATACTGCTTTCCACAATGGTTGAACTAACTTACATTCCCACCAGCAGTGTAGGAGGGTTCCCCTTTCTCCACAGCCTCGCCAACATTTGTTGTTGTTTGTCTTTTGGATGGCAGCCATCCTTACTGGTGTGAGGTGATACCTCATTGTAGTTTTAATTTGCATTTCTCTGATAATTAGCGATGTGGAGCATCTTTTCATGTGTCTGTTGGCCATCTGTATTTCTTTTTTGGAGAACTGTCTGTTCAGTTCCTCTGCCGATTTGTTTTTTGTTTGTTGAGGCGTGTGAGCTCTTTATATATTCTGGATGTCAAGCCTTTATCGGATGTGTCATTTTCAAATATATTCTCCCATACTGTAGGGATCCTTCTTGTTCTATTGATGGTGTCTTTTGCTGTACAGAAGCTTTTCAGCTTAATATAGTCCCACTTACTCATTTTTGCTGTTGTTTTCCTTGCCCGGGGAGATATGTTCAAGAAGAGGTCACTCATGTTTATGTCTAAGAGGTTTTTGCCTATGTTTTCTTCCAAGAGTTTAATGGTTTCATGGCTTACATTCAGGTCTTTGATCCATTTTGAGTTTACTTTTGTATATGGGGTTAGACAATGGTCCAGTTTCATTCTCCTACATGTAGCTGTCCAGTTTTGCCAGCACCACCTGTTGAAGAGACTGTCATTTTGCCATTGTATGTCCATGGCTCCTTTATCAAATATTAATTGACCATATATGTCTGGGTTAATGTCTGGATTCTCTAGTCTGTTCCATTGGTCTGTGGCTCTGCTCTTGTGCCAGTACCAAATTGTCTTGATTACTATGGCTTTATAGTAGAGCTTGAAGTTGGGGAGTGAGATCCCCCCTACTTTATTCTTCTTTCTCAGGATTGCTTTGGCTATTCGGGGTCTTTGGTGTTTCCATATGAATTTTTGAATTATTTGTTCCAGTTCATTGAAGAATGTTGCTGGTACTTTCATAGGGATTGCATCAAATCTGTATATTGCTTTGGGCAGGATGGCCATTTTGACGATATTAATTCTTCCTAGCCACGAGCATGGGATGAGTTTCCATCTGTTAGTGTCCCCTTTAATTTCTCTTAAGAGTGACTTGTAGTTTTCAGAGTATAAGTCTTTCACTTCTTTGGTTAGGTTTATTCCTAGGTATTTTATTTTTTTTGGTGCAATTGTGAATGGAGTTGTTTTCCTGATTTCTCTTTCTGTTGGTTCATTGTTAGTATATAGGAAAGCCACAGATTTCTGTGTGTTGATTTTGTATCCTGCAACTTTGCTGTATTCCGATATCAGTTCTAGAAGTTTTGCGGTGGAGTCTTTAGGGTTTTTTATGTACAGTATCATGTCATCTGCAAATAGTGACAGTTTAACTTCTTCTTTACCAATCTGGATTCCTTGTATTTCTTTATTTTGTCTGATTGCCATGGCTAGGACCTCCAGTACTATGTTAAATAACAGTGGAGAGAGTGGGCATCCCTGTCTAGTTCCCGATCTCAGAGGAAATGCTTTCAGCTTCTCGCTGTTCAATATAATGTTGGCTGTGGGTTTATCATAGATGGCCTTTATTATGTTGAGGTACTTGCCCTCTATTCCCATTTTGCTGAGAGTTTTTAACATGAATGGATGTTGAACTTTGTCAAATGCTTTTTCAGCATCTATTGAGATGATCATGTGGTTTTTGTCTTTCTTTTTGTTGATGTGGTGGATGATGTTGATGGACTTTCGAATGTTGTACCATCCTTGCATCCCTGGGATGAATCCCACTTGGTCATGGTGTATGATCCTTTTGATGTATTTTTGAATTCGGTTTGCTAATATTTTGTTGAGTATTTTTGCATCTACGTTCATCAGGGATATTGGTCTGTAGTTTTCTTTTTTGGTGGGGTCTTTGCCTGGTTTTGGTATTAGGGTGATGTTAGCTTCATAGAATGAGTTTGGGAGTATCCCCTCCTCCTCTATTTTTTGGAAAACTTTAAGGAGAATGGGTATTATGTCTTCCCTGTATGTCTGATAAAATTCCGAGGTAAATCCATCTGGCCCGGGGGTTTTGTTCTTTGGTAGTTTTTTGATTACCTCTTCAATTTCGTTGCTGGTAATTGGTCTGTTTAGATTTTCTATTTCTTCCTGGGTCAATCTTGGAAGGTTGTATTTTTCTAGGAAGTTGTCCATTTCTCCTAGGTTTCCCAGCTTGTTAGCATATAGGTTTTCATAGTAGTCTCCAATAATTCTTTGCACTTCCGTGTGGTCCGCCGTGATTTTTCCTTTCTCGTTTCTGATACTGTTGATTTGTGTTGACTCTCTTTTCTTCTTAATAAGTCTGGCTAGAGGCTTATCTATTTTGTTTATTTTCTCGAAGAACCAGCTCTTGGTTTCATTGATTTTTGCTATTGTTTTATTCTTCTCAATTTTATTTATTTCTTCTCTGATCTTTATTATGTCCCTCTTTCTGCTGACCTTAGGCCTCATCTGTTCTTCTTTTTCCAATTTCGATAATTGTGACATTAGACCATTCATTTGGGATTGCTCTTCCTTTTTTAAATATGCTTGGATTGCTATATACTTTCCTCTTAAGACTGCTTTTGCTGTGTCCCACAGAAGTTGGGGCTTAGTGTTGTTGTTGTCATTTGTTTCCATATATTGCTGGATCTCCATTTTGATTTGGTCATTGATCCATTGATTATTTAGGAGTGTGTTGTTAAGCCTCCATGTGTTTGTGAGCCTCTTTGCTTTCTTTGTACAGTTTATTTCTATTTTTATGCCTTTGTGGTCTGAAAAGTTGGTTGGTAGGATTTCAATCTTTTGGAATTTACAGAGGCTCTTTTTGTGGCCTAGTATGTGGTCTATTCTGGAGAATGTTCCATGTGCACTTGAGAAGAATGTGTATCCTGTTGGTTTTGGATGTAGAGTTCTGTAGATGTCTATTAGGTCCATCTGTTCTAGTGTGTTGTTCAGTGCCTCTGTGTCCTTACTTATTTTCTGCCCAGTGGATCTATCCTTTGGGGTGAGTGGTGTGTTGAAGTCTCCTAGAATGAATGCATTGCAGTCTATATCCCCCTTTAGTTCTGTTAGTATTTGTTTCACATATGCTGGTGCTCCTGTGTTGGGTGCATATATATTTAGAATGGTTATATCCTCTTGTTTGACTGAGCCCTTTATCATTATGTAGTGTCCTTCTTTATCTCTTGTTACTTTCTTTGTTTTGAAGTCTATTTTGTCTGATATTAGTACTGCAACCCCTGCTTTCTTCTCACTGTTGTTTGCTTGAAATATGTTTTTCCATACCTTGACTTTTAGTCTGTACATGTCTTTGGGTTTGAGGTGAGTTTCTTGTAAGCAGCATATAGATGGGTCTTGCTTTTTTATCCATTCTGTTACTCTGTGTCTTTTGATTGGTGCATTCAACCCATTAACATTTAGGGTGACTATTGAAAGATATGTACTTATTGCCCTTGCAGGCTTTAAATTCGTGGTTACCAAAGGTTCAAGGTTAACCTCTGTAGTATCTTACTGCCTAACTTAGCTCGCTTATTGAGCTGTTATATACACTGTCTGGAGATTCTTTTCTTCTCTCCCTTCTTATTCCGCCTCCTCGATTCTTCATATGTTGGGTGTTTTGTGCTGTGCTCTTTCTAGGAGTGCTCCCATCTAGAGCAGTCCCTGTAAGATGTTCTGTAGAGGTGGTTTGTGGAAAGCAAATTCCCTCAGCTTTTGTTTGTCTGGGAATTGTTTAATCCCACCATCATATTTGAATGATAGTCGTGCTGGATACAGTATCCTTGGTTCAAGGCCCTTCTGTTTCATTATATTAAATATATCATGCCATTCTCTTCTGGCCTGTAGGGTTTCTGTTGAGAAATCTGACGTTAGCCTGATGGGTTTCCCTTTATAGGTGACCTTTTTCTCTCTAGCTGCCTTTAACACTCTTTCCTTGTCCTTGATCTTTGCCATTTTAATTATTATGTGTCTTGGTGTTGTCTTCTTGGATCCTTTCTGTTGGGGGTTCTGTGTATTTCCGTGGTCTGTTCGATTACTTCCTCCCCCAGTGTGGGGAAGTTTTCAGCAATTATTTCTTCTAAGATACTTTCCATCTCTTTTCCTCTCTCTTCTTCTTCTGGGACCCCTATAATACAGATATTGTTCCTTTTGGATTGGTCACACAGTTCTCTTAATATTGTTTCATTCCTGGAGATCCTTTTGTCTCTCTCTATGTCAGCTTCTATGCGTTTCTGTTCTCTGATTTCAATTCCATCAATGGCCTCTTGCATTCTATCCATTCTGCTTATAAACCCTTCCAGAGTTTGTTTCATTTCTGCGATCTCCTTTCTGGCATCTGTGATCTCCTTCTGGACTTCATCCCATTTCTCTTGCGTATTTCTCTGCATCTCTGTCAGCATGTTTATGATTCTTATTTTGAATTCTTTGTCAGGAAGACTGGTTAGGTCTGTCTCCTTCTCTGGTGTTGTCTCTGTGATCTTTGTCTGCCTGTAGCTTTGCCTTTTCATGGTGATAGGAATAGTCTGCAGAGCTGGGACGAGTGACGGCTGGAAGGACTTCCTTTCTTGTTGGTTTGTGGCCCTCCTCTCCTGGGAGAACAACGACTCTAGTGGCTTGTGCTGTGCAGCTGCACGCAGACAGGGTTTCTGCTTCCTGCCCGGCTGCTATGGAGTTAATCTCCGCTGTTGCTGTGGGCGTGGCCTGGCTCGGGCAGCTACTCCAAAATGTTGGAGTCGCGTTGGAGCAGGAGCTGCTGGGAGGCTATTTATCTCCGTAAGGGGCCTCCCTGCTCCCTGCAGCCCAGGGGTTAGGGTGCCCAGAGATCCCGGATTCCCTACCTCTGGATTAAGTGACCCGCCCTGCCCCTTTAAGTCTTCCAAAAAGCACCCGCCAAAACAAAACAACGACCACCAAAAAAAAAAAAAAAAAAGAAAAAATTTTTGAATTAAAAAAAAAAAAAGTTTTTAATTAAAAAAAAAAAAAGGTGGTCGTTCATTTTTCTTTATTCTCCGGTGCCAGCCTCAGGCCTCTGCTCACCGGTCTTTCTGCTCTGTTTCCCTAGTATTGGGGTCCCTATCCCTTTAAGACTTCCAAAAAGCGCTCGCCAAAACAAAACAGCAAAAAAGCAAAAAAAAAAATGGTCGCGCGCTTTTCTTATGTCCTCCGATACCCGGCCTCCAGTGCCCGCTCACTGTTCTTGCTGCCCTGTTTTCCCAGTATCGAGGGCCCTGCACTCTGGCCCGGATGGCTGGGGCTGGGTGTTCGGCAGTCCTGGGCTCCGTCTCCCTCCCGCTCTGCCTGCTCTTCTCCCGCCGGGAGCTGGGGGGAGGGGCGCTCGGCTCCCGCGGGGCCGGGGCTTGTATCTTACCCCCTTCGCGAGGCGCTGGGTTCTCTCAGGTGTGGATGTGGTCTGGATATTGTCCTGTGTCCTCTGGTCTTTATTCTAGGAAGGGTTGTCTTTGTTATATTTTCATAGATATATGTTGTTTTGGGAGGAGACTTCCGCTGCTCTACTCACGCCGCCATCTTCCGCCCCTCCCCCTGTACTGCCCATTCTTGTCAGCTGCAGGAAGGCAGGTGCACAGCACCCATAGCTGGCCCTGGGCCTTGCTGCTGGCTCTGCTCTTGTCACTGTGTATGTGTCTGTCACTGGCCTATGCCACTGCCCAGGCACCCACCGCTTGTCCCTACAGTTGAGCATGTGCACACCACCAGCTCTAGCCACCACTACTGCCTGCCCTGGTCCCTAGTCACTAGACCTGCTGAGGACCCCAAAATATATAAGGGACTCATACAACTTAACAGCAAAAAAACAAATAATCCAATTCAAAAAGGCCAAGGACCAGAATAGACAGTTTCTCAAAGACGACTCACAAATGACCAATAGGTGGTACATGAAAAGCTGCTCAACATTACTAATTATCAGGGAAATGCAAACCAAAACTGCACCAAGGTAACATCTCATACCTATTAGAATGGCTATCACCAGAAAGACAAGGGATAACAAATACTGGTGAGGATGTAGACAGAAAAGAGCATCCTGTGCATGGCTGGTGGGGACATAAATTGGTGCAGCCACTATGGAAAACAGTATGGAGGTTCCTCAAAAAATTGTAAGTAGAACTACCATATAATCCAGAAATCCTACTTTTGGGCAAATGTCCAAAGGAAATGAAATCACTGTCTTGAAGAGATAGCTGTGCCGTATGTTCACTGTGACATTATCCACAACAGCCAAGGTGTGCAAAGAATCTAAGTGTCCATCAACAGACAAACAAAGAATATGTGATGGACACACACATAAGAAAGAAGGAAATCTTGCCAGTTGCAATAATGTGGATGGACCTTGAGGGCATTATGCTAAATGCAGTAAGACAGAGAAGGACAAAGGTGTATGACCTTACTTACATGTAGAATCTAAGGACACTGAACTTACAGAAACAGAGCAGATTGATGATTACCAGGGGCTGGGGAGGAGGGGAAAATGGGGAAATATTGGTCTAAGGGTACAAAATCTCAGCTATAAGATGAGTGAGTTTTGGGGACCTAATATACAGCATGGTGGCTGCAGTTAACAGTACTGTCTGTATACGTGGAAGTTGCTCTAAGGGTAGAACTTAAATGTTCTCACCATAACAACAATAAAAAATGGTAATTATGTGAAGTGAAGGATGTGCTAACTAACCTTGGGGTAAATGTTTTGCAATATATATGTGTATCAAATCACATCATACACCTTGTACTTACATAATGTAAGCAATTAGATAGCAATTATATCTCAATGAAGCTGGAAAAAATGTGGTGTGTTCCAAACCATTTCTCAAACTTATTTGACTCCCAAATCCTTGTTAACATGTACATCAACTAACATCTTCTACAAAAAATGTTCAGCAGAATACCCGTTTGGGAAACGCTGTAACAGTCAGAACCACGGTCTCTTTTCACTTCCCCAATCTGCCAGGAGGAAGCCGCCTAGACGGCAGGAAAAATGACGTGGAGAAATTGAATGCTTTGGGGGACTTGTAAGTCTTGCAAAGGTACCCGTGATTGATGCCAAATGTCCCAAGGAGCCCTGGGGACATTTGGCATTGAGGTACAGGACTGCAGAAGAAGGGAGCCTGTGTCAGACCCTATCCGTCTGTCGCCCCAGGTGGCTACACAATCTGGAGGATGTTGGGGCAAAGGAGGAGGAAGGCTGTGCTGAGAGCTTTCACTGTCCTATCCCATCAGCCTCCTTTCTGACAGGGTTTGGAGGACAGTGAGGTCTGGACTGTCCATATCGATGGGATGTAGGTATGGGAGTTTCTGACACAGGGACGCAGAGGAGAGAGTAGCTGGCTGGAACCAGGAGCAGAGAACAACTCCTCACAGCAAGATGTGCCCCTGGGCTGCATGCCCCTCAGTGGGAGCCTGGGGGGAGCGCTGCGCCCACGGGCACTGTCCCGCCGGACCCAGCAGCCCTCTGGGGGACTGGTGGGACTCAGCCTTCAGCTGCTTCTCTTACCTTTCTTCAAGGATGGCAGTTTCAGGGGAATGCTGATGATGCCAACCAGGTCCTCGGTGGGGACCAGGGAACGCAGGATCGACCTGATCCGCAGGGCTTCCCCCTTTCCTGTTTGGATAAGCTGCAAGGCACGGTTGAAGAGTCAGATAACTGAAACCCTCACAGCCCGGCTCCACCCCCAAATCTCCTGCAGTGCAATGGGTTTCTTTTCAGGGCAGGTGTGTGATTGTATTTCCTTAATTGCATAGACTCTTATGGCCAAGAAAATCTTGCTTTTCTACAAGAGGTGCTATTGAGGAAATAACCTGCTGTGGTTACAAAGGTCGCACAGTTCTGGTAAAAGTCTCGGCAGTGAATGTGGGGCCTGCTGGTGATTCTCAGGGAGACTGCAATACAGGGAGCTGTCAACCGGCAGGGCAGAAGTATTGACAATGTGGCCACGATTCCAGACTCTGGAATACAGCTAAATGTAGAAATGACTTACGAATTTCAGTGTCTTAAAAGTTTGATTAATATGGGGGCTGGGGGTAGGAAAGAGGGGTGTAGAGAATGTCACAGAGGATTGGAGCACCTCAGTGGAGTCATCCTGGGGTGGAACGGGTAACCTGACCCATGCGGCCACAGAAGGGCCACCCACTGCATGCAGGCACACCTCCTCCTGCAGGAGGGGACAGCCACTGCACTCCTGGGCACAGGTTCTCAGCCAAGAACTCGACTGCTCTGAGCTCAGGATCAGCTGGATGGCACACTTGGGGGCCCCAGGGGAAGGATGGCTGTGTGCACACCCTCGCTGCCACCTCTTGTTCCTGGGGGTAGAGGGGAGGCTGTCACTGATGATGGCATCTCCCCTCCTACCACCACTCACAGAGCAGGGGCCCCGGGGAGGAGTTCTGAGAAAGGGGGTGTGTGGGCATGTGAAGTGTTGGGCCAGGGCGGCAGTTAGCAAGAAAGGAGCTCTTTTCCACAGGGGCAGTGATGGTTTAGGTCTCCCTCGTCTTCCTGAGAATAAGAAAACTGTGTAATCTTCTTTCTGAAGTGATGACAGGTGATCAGGAGAAATGACACCCCATCCCCAAGTCTTTAGAATAGTATTTCCCTGGCTGCTTTTCAAGGTTCCTTTATTTGTTTAAAGGCACAGAATGGAAAGATGGACCCATGGGGGTAAGGCTGGTTTATCTAGTTAGGAACTAGAATCTTGGGTGAAGAATTCTGACTGGCCTCCCTCGTTAAGATTTAGATTTTCTTCTATACACAGGAATTTTAACCTAGGTTCTTCCATACTGCAAGTTTCCCTGAACACCTGCAGATGGATATGCAAACAGGTTAGATTCTGTATTAGGCAAGATCATGACATACTGGGAGAAAGGTAAGAGTGGATGCTTAAAGTGGTGCCCTAAACTATATAGGTCATGACAAATTAGTGGGTTGTAAAATCAAGTTAGTGGGTTGTGACCAGCATGAAAAAGCATGAAATGGATTAGTACAGAATAGAAAATACTAGAGTGCAACATCTGTAGTAAGAGTAAATTTTGTTTCTGAAATATACATATACTAGGTTGCAATGTAAATTATTTCTTACTATGGCAAAACCTTTTTGGTCAAAAAATTTGAAAGCCACTACTTTAATGGGTCTGTCTTTCATTATCATAAAGAAGTACAACAAGTCCACTGTCAACTTGGCCGTGATCGCATAAACAATCTCATCGATACCAGATACCAGTTTATATCAACTCAACCTATATTGTGAGTACTTTTGGGAGATGCTCTGAAATAACACAAAGGCAGTGAACACTGTAGGGAGAAGCAGGCAGGCACCAGAGCCCTGAATGAGCAGATCAAACAGTTCTTTTTAAAGAATTACCAAGTGTTTTTTTAATTTAAAAGGCTATTTTTCTTTTTCTATTTTCATATAGAAAGCAGTTATTTCCTCTCTGACATGAGGCCTTATGTGAAATAAGGTCACACTCTTTCTCAGCCTCCAGCAGATGTGAAAAAGGCAGTAGAAAGAACACAACTTTTTAGGTCAAAAGTGGAAGTCTGAGAAGACATCCTGTAAAAATAGAACCATCGTTTTCAGTATGCCTGCAAAGCATACTTCTGGGCAATAAGTTAACATGGAGCACAGGAAGAGACTGCCTTCCTGGTGCCTAACACCGTGGCCATTGAGGAAAGAGAATTTGCCATGTGGAGTTGTCCCAATGGCAGTGATCAAGAAACAAGTTGATCACAAGTTGATCTGAAACAGAATGTGTAGAGGATAAACCCAATTACAGCCCAAGAGAAATCACTCAGCAAAGGGATTTGCCCAGGACTCATCCTAAGAAAGCTGCAGAATCACGTATGAATGGTGGGAAACACCTCCGATGTCAGGTTAAAGGAACCGAGGGAGAGACATGTTAGCAAATGCCAGACATAGAGGGAGAAGTTAGATTCAGGGAATCTACAGCACTGGTGGCTCAAGCCCCTCTAAGTTGCCCCTGGGGAGTCTCACTCACGTGCATTTCAGGAGCACAGCGGCCCAGCAGATCTATAAGAGCCGAATAAAATGACATAATTGCGTTGCCCATGTGCACCATCTCTTCATTTTCACTGTCCTCCGTGCTGAGAAAGAAGCAACACAGGGGAGGTGTGAGGAAGCCTGGCAGGAGTGGCCATGTGATTAGACAGGAGCCGCTTGACATGGAAACGTACTGCTCACCCTGGGCGTCACATGACCTTTCCCTTCCACACCCTTCCTCCCAATGCGGTGGTTTCCCTCAGGGAGCTCAGAGGACCCAGACATCTGTCCATGGCATGCCTCGGGTGCCATGGACTTGTAGGCATGAACTGATCATGCAGACCGTACATACACGGAATGGCAGTGTGTTCCCCAAACCAACCACGCATGCCCTTCTCCCTGAATCTACATGGAAAGCACCCGGGACTAGGAGGCAGGCGGGCCGAGTCCGTGCCCCAGCTCTGTGGTGACCAGGCCTCTGATCTGGGCCTCAGTTTTTTCTCGTGTTACACAGGGAGTTTGGACAGCTTCTATTTTGGGTTCTTTCTAGTTCTACCAGAATGAATGATAAAAAGCCAACTCGCTGGAGAATAACCTCTGCTGGGTTGTATCCATTCTCTAGATTTTGGGGACTAATCTAGAGGCTGCGATAGAAGAAAGGAATATGGTCACAAGACATGATGAAAGGAAAGTCACAAGGCAGTTGGCTAAACTAGCAATTACATCTTTAATCTTTACATACCAAGAATACATATGCCATGGTTTTTTATTATGCAGTTCTTTATCTAAAGAATCAAATCAGAACCCTTGCAGAAGAGGAAGTGGAAGGTATGACCTCTTTTAAAAGTGAGCAATAAGGCATTGAGATTTGAAACACGGACGGGAACGGGCTAGAGTTAGACAACGGCCGCAAGCTTGGCCGGTGCAGGCCTTTGAACCTCTGTACAGCTTCCGCCCCCAGTGACGCTGCAGGGAGGCGCAGGGCTGGCTGGTAGAGCTCGCCGACTTCTCGACTTACCCCCTGGTCTGAGCCGTAGGGGAAATGGACAGCGTGAAGGTGACTCTGATCCCTAGGCTCGCCGGGAGAGTCAAGACAGCAATGTGCTTGACAAAGTGATTTAAAATGTTTTAACAACTGTCAACAACTATGCTTTCTCTACCAGGGGAAAGTCACTGACATTCCTTAAAAACCCATGTACTTATAGTTTCTGGGAGCTCACAAACCACACGGGGGCCAGAAGGCAATTTCATTCACTTACACTTCTCTCTTGTATCCCTGAGAAGGCAGGTCGAGGGCCGGGTTCTCGGAGATCTTAATGGCACCTTGCATGGCCGCCAGCAGACCATTTCCTCCCTCACCGCGCAGGGCTGGGCCAAAGCACTCGGGGCGTCTGATGAGCAGCTTGACTGCAACACTAGCATTTTCCTCCACACTCTCGCCTAAGGGAAAGGGGCATTATTTCCTTCTTATTGGAAATGACAAGCCTAGAATTTCTTTCTAACTGATAAGACTGGGGGGACAGTATTTGATCGAGCTTGTCACTGACTCTCAAGATTAGGAGGTAATGGTGATGGAGAGAAGGGTGAGCTTTGAGAAACTAGGTCAACACCTGTTTATCGGAAACATTAAGGTTAACCATTATAGAACAGAATCTCACTTTTCAGTTCAGGATTTTGTGCTGGGGTTGGCAAAAATTACACTCTGGAGTCTACCACAGATTACCGATTCATTCACAAGTGACTCAGAGAAGGACTTCACATTTTTATTAACTCCACGAAGGGCTGCTCAAACATATTTCCCTCTTTCCTGAGAGAGGGAAAATGGTAACTCAAGCTGACTTGCCTCAGTTAACACTGAAGAAGTGACATGTTCACTCCTGAGCTATCCTGTCATAGAGTCTAATGCCACAGAACAACCAGGTCTGGGTAGATGGATCTCAGGGCATCTCTGAAATAATTTATCCAGGTAAGAATCTATGTGGTAAAGTTGTCTTGGTCATTCCTGAAGTAGCTGTGCAGAAGCGGAACACTGGAGAACTGTATTCTGTTGGTGTCTCTCTGTGGAAGAACTGTAGATGACTAAGACAGGGTCTCATTCCTTCAAGATGAAATTCAGCAGTGGAACATGGAGGGAAAGATCACCCATGCCTCTCAGAGCCCAGACTTACAGTCAAAAGCAGTCTGACAGCTTGTTCAAACCACTTCAGAAAACATACCTTCTGCCTCAGATGACATCCTACTCTGTGTCTGAGAATTTATCCCTGGGACAAGACTCAAAGAAAATATGATTTTGATTTTGTGTATTGATGAAGGCTGAAGAAAAACTTTTCTACAAGACCATCAGATATTCTTGGAGGACTGTGCTCTATAATAGAGGTTGCATCTTGAAATGCTTTTTATTAATTATTTATTCATGGGGACAAAATTACCTCAAATCTTAGCAGGCTAAATCAATAGTCATTTATTGTCTCACGGTTTCTGTAGGTCAGGAATTTGGAAGTGGCTAAGCTAGGTGGTGCTAGGTTGGGATCTCCCAGGAGGCTGCAGTCAAAATGTTGGCCCACACTGCAGTCTTCTGGAGGCTGGCTGGACATGAGTACCAGCTTCCAGGCTCACTTCCATGGCTGTTGGCAAGAGGCCTCAGTTCTTCACCCTGTGGCCTCTCCATAGGGCTGCTCCAGTGCTCTCACAGCTGGCTTACCACAGAGGAGATTCAAGAGAGAGAGCAAAGTAAAAGCCACAAAGCCTTTTACAACCTTGTCACATATTGCCACTTCTGCCATATCCTGTTCCTTAGAAGTGATTCCCTGAGTCCTGCTCACCCTCAAAAGGAGAAGCATTAGGCTCCATCCTTTGGGGGCAGGAGCACAGAAGAAGGTATAGACATATTTTAAAACTATCACAGGGTTTAACTTCTGTTTAATGAAACTTTTTATGAATCAACTTAGAAGTGTTGTGAGTAGAGCATTACACAATGGGAACCTAGCAAATCTGGCTTCTCATTCCAGCTTTTTAGCAAATCACTGTGTGAGCATGCATACCTCACAACCTTACCGGGTCTCATTTGCCCTCTTGAGCTACGTAAACCTCTTAAAGTTTGAGAGAGTCCACTCATTTAATGCATACGTAGAGATTTCTCTCATCAGGTCTGGATGATCAGAGGGGATGAGCTTGCTGTCCTAATGCTGATGTTAACTTGTGCCCGTCTCTCACACAAACACACTGGAACACACTTGGCCTGTCTCTCAGCACTGGAGAGTCTATCCTACATCACAGCATAGTCCTGGTCTAGAGCTCAGCCTGCTGACATCCTCTTTTATCAGTCAATCTTCTGCATTTCATGTAACAGTCAAGATTGTAAATATGTACCACTCTAAGTTTTGGAACTGCATAATTAGATTCAGAAAAATGTTCATTAAACTGCATTTAAACAGCCCATCCATATGCACTCACTGTTTTATAGTTCAATCCTTCAAGAAGAGACGGGAATATGTATAAAAAAGTTTTCTTCAAGTTTCCTCTAATGTATAACATCAAAAAAGAATTTGTTTTTATTAAGCCAGAATCCACATGCAGAAAATCCTCAGGAGATGCTAACAGGGTAGAATAATCACAGTCTGGCATGGTGGAAAGAGTTGATGAAAGAGAAACCAAGGAGAAGAACTCAGATATGGTGCCATGATTCTAAGTCCCAAGGTGATGCTTTCTCATTAGTTGAACCTAGCATGTGTACCTGGTAGAGTTTAATCACAGGAGGGATATTTAAAGAAAAGGAGAATCAATATATCTGAAGGTAGAAATAATCTTAATTACAGATATAACTCAGAGGTCACTACTTTCAAATGGTTTTGGCCCCCAAAACTTATCAGGTAGCACGTATGTCCACACTACAAGAATAGTGAAGCTAAAACTTAGAAATTTTAAGTGTCAAAATGGAGAAAAAGCAAACCCTATTAATCAAGCTTATTTAAATACTGTACTCTGATTCTTAAACTTCTCAGGAGGGAAACACTGGGAGGCAGCCACAGCCTGCCAGCTGAATGCAACTTTGCTCCTCCCACAGGGAGCAGCAGCATGGAGTCTGAAGGGACATGGACCACGATGCACAAAAAAATGTGAAAAACTAGACTGAGTTCTATGTTGAGTCTGCTATTAAAGTTCACTTGCCACAGCAGCCTTATTTTATCCAAATCTCAAGTCTCCAGATCTAAGCCAACTAGGTTGGCTGTGACAACTGACCCAGGAAACCATCCCTTGTCTACTGAGTCATTGACGTGGTCAGGGACGCAGAGGGCAGCTTGCAAGAGGATGGAACTGAAGTGCCGCCATTGCTATTAATTGGAGAGGGAACCGAGGAAAGAAATTTTCAAAGGCTTCACAAGGTAGAGAGGACAGCATGATGGAGAGAGAGACAATGTTCTCTTCCTGATCACCTGTAGCTTGGCAGGCTGGACTGCCAACCGCAGCCACCGGGGGAAGCTGAACACCGAGCTTGAGGGTATGTTTCAAGGGAGGGAGGGAGACCTCTGAGGTGAACCAGTACCGCCCAAGGCCCTGCAGCAGTATTTCTGCTTGGGTTCCAAAATAAGTACTGATATTAATAACAGTGTGAATGTTTACAGAGCCTTTTTTCAAAGGTTCTCAATACTATCTTCACATTACTACTTTCTTTCTGACATTCCTGAGAAGGTGGGTGGGAGCGGGAATGATTCTCCCTGCTTTTCACTGAAGCAGTCACCCTCACTGTGGGGAAGGTGAGCGGGATGCCGGGCTTTCCCTTCAGCTCCCTGCCTTTCTTCCTCTCTGTATCCCAGCTACAGTCCCTGTTTTAAGCTCCTTTGTCTGGAACGCTGTCTTGCTTCCTATTCCCTTGACTTAATTCCTTGGCCTTCGTAGCTCCCCTTCAGCCTTAAGAACCAGCTTAAACTTGGAACTCCAGAGGACAGGTCCTCTCAATACCCCATACTCTTCCTTGAAGCACTCAAGGCAAGTACAATTAATAAATTGTATCTGTTTGTGTCTATTTTTTTTTGCTCACTAGACTCATCTATTTAAAAGAACAGGGCCTTATGCCTGCATCGTCTTATCCTGCATGCTCAAACATCTGGCATGTAGCAGGCATTAAAAAATACTTTTTGATTAAATGAATAGACTCTATCAAGATTCAAGGTAGAGGTTTGAAATGAGTGAGTGAAAAGCTGGGGATGACTCTCCAGCACTGCATTACCAGATCAGTATCAGCCTTTGTTTACAAGAGCCTGTGCTCTCCATTTCCTCAGATCACAATTAGAACATTGCCCAATCAAGTCCCAATCAAGTAAGAAAGCACACTGGAGGCCCAGCATGAATGAATTTAGAGATATTCTTATTCAGTTCATTTATAAAGTCACATGGCATGGGTGAGGGCATATCTTTTTTGTGGTTAAGTGCAACTTTCATATGGTGGTAGGGAACCTGTATGAACCTAGTCACTGTAAGTGGTTAGGACATACGATAGGGCCTTCTAACATGGCACAGGAGGAACTGGGGATGTGCTGATAAACGACTGTGACAGCACAGAGAAAACCAGGGGCAGTTTGCCCTTTTGACCATTAATTCAACCATTCTTTGAGCTCCCATTACCTGTTTTAGTCACTGATCCAGTGGACAGTAGTGAAGAAGACAGTCAAGACTGGATCCCAAAATAAGTGGAACAGAGCAGCTTCAGCAGGTCCACATACCTGCAGCAGAGCTTCCCAGATACTTTGCACATATGTGAGGAAGGAATAATTGCTTATTATCCTATGACACTGAGATTCTGAAGTTATCTGTTATGCAGTGGAGGCTGACTGATATGGGAGTTAGAGTAGAAGCAGGGAAATGAGTACCTAATAAGCTGTAATTGTCCAGGTGGAAGATAATGATACCTTGGAGTATGATTTGGCCAAGGGAGATGGAGAAAAGTAGATGGATTTCAGGTATCATTTAGACATTGAATCAACGAAATTTTCAATGGAAAATGTTTGAATCAGTATGTCACCTAAGATTTTAAGTATCTGTAATGTTGGTAGTGCTAGTTAGACAGATGGGAAATCTAAGAGACCAGGTTTATGGTAGATAATTACAAATTCAGCCTTAAATGTACAAAACTTGAGATGCACATTCAACCTCCAAGGAGATATATCAAGAAGGCAGCAGGTTACATTATCTGGGGCTCAGGGAAGAGAATAAGGATGGAAATGCACATTTGGGGGATCATCAGCAAATGTGCAATTTAAAGCCAAGGGTCTGAATGAAAATCTTGCAGCATGAACTGGCATAGTAGCTCAGGAATTTTGGAGACCAGTATTTAATCTCAGGATCATGCTAAAATGTTGCCCATGTGTCTTGAGTTTGGATTCATATGGCTTTTTACATGAAATATGTGAAGTAAGACTTGAGATCAAAACCTGGAGTTATAACTGAGGTGCACTCTGCCAGAGGAGAGCCAACCTGTTAAACACAGCCCTTCTCATGGAGTTGATGAAAACCAATTTGTGACAAGCACCAGGCTCATAATACTGAATAATGTGGATGAGGCAGTTTTTTGCTCTGCTTTACTATTTCAGCTAAAATCCACAATTACTTAGGTATCAGAGTTTATTCACCATTTTTACCAATAAAACGGTTCATAGAGCATCCATGTGGACATTTGGGCCACTGACAAGACCCTTAGCCAGTGCTATCGCTGGGACCCCACAGGGTACTGTGGGAGAGAATGGCTGAATGAGAAGAGCAGGGCCAGACATCCTTTCACTCCAGCCAGAGTTCCTTGTTTTTGTGCTCTAGGCATTTGTTTGCCATTGGCTTATTTGAGTAATTTATTTTCTATTACTTGTGTTGTTTAGATTATCTATTTTTTTTTCTGGCCTTTGAAGCTGTTTCACTAAGTTTCTACAGGTGGAGTCCCATTTCCTTGCCTATATTTCTATAAACCCTTTGGCTGACTGCAGTGACAGATTTTTTTCTCCTTCTTCAGGCAGAGTCAAGAAGGTCCAGTGGGAGAATGAGTAACATGGAGTAGGAAACATTGCCCGTGCCTTATAACTGGTGGGAAGCTGTAATACAGACCTTAAATACGTACCACCCGCACTAGCCATGTATCAACGTACCTCACATTCTATGTTCTCTTCTTACCACCCTAACCTGAAATGTCTCCTGAGCACAACATTGTGATGTTCATAATCGTTTTAAACTGCTACTTAAATCTTTTATTGTCGGCCAATTTCTCAAAACTGCTGGATCTTTACAACTGTATTGCAAATGTGAGAAAAAGGACAAGTTTTACACATTTTAATTCTAACCATCCCCAGTGTTCAGTACCAATCACACTGAAGCACTGTTATTACATCCTTTCTGACTCTAAAAACAAGAATATATTGTACAGAAATGGACTGATTCTTTTAAGCATCTATATTTACTGTACCTTTCAAAGGTAACATGCTACTTTGTGCTCGACTCTAAAGTTTTTTCCAGCTTTATTGAAGAATAATTGACATACTCTTAAAGATTTATGTCCCTCAGCTCAAGGGCTCATCAATATGCTCTTCCAACATCACTGTATTAAACTATGTCCATCTCCTTCTTCAAAATGTTATTCAACACTTCCTTTCTTCCCCAGACATTTCTAGGTTCCCTCTACCAGATTTCAGTGTCATTTTTGGCATGCCAGCTGTCACGTGTCACTATGTAGGTAGATGTGGCTGATTACAAAGTTATGTTTCTGGCCATTCTACTTAGGTTTGTTGTTTCCTGCTTTGACTTGTAAGTGACTTCAGGGCAGAACATTTAGAGCATGTCTCCTGTCACTTCTCATGGCTCCGCATATATACTTTACATATCACAGGATGGATACCCAAGTTCTGGCTACTGATGATACATCTGCGTAGCGAAACTGATTCAGCAAAGCTGGGAGTCACTGTGTTCCTCACAAGTAAGTTTGTAGCCTGAGGAAGATATCACTGAAACACTCGAAGGACTCAAAGGAAGCACAGAACAACTTTTCCCTTCTGTGGATTGGTAAGAAATCTTTTCCTTCTTGGAAACTGCATTATGAAGGGATAAATCAGACACCCAGATACATGGGTGTTGGGACTGGTTATGGAGTTTGCAAGTGCTGGGTAAACAGAAGCTTCTCAATGTCATTATTGCCAGAGTTAAACACAACCCAAGGTCTCCCAGTAAGCTAATAAAAAAAAAATGGAGAAAATTATATGTTTTAAGAAGTTCTTTTAAAGATCAGTCTTAAGAAGATTCAATATAAACATTAAGAGAGACTGGTAAAATAATGTTAGAAAAAGTTTCCAGTTCTATTATTCTGACACAGCAAGAACTTTTAATTTGGTTTCTAAAAATATTTTTAACATTAGCATGAAAAATAATGCCATAATTTTTGTCAGGCTCGAAGGAGAAAATGCTGTTCCTCCTTGTTCCTGAGGGAGACAGTGCTGCAAAGACAATACGCGATGACTTGAGTAGTGTTTGGACTTTGGAGCCAAACCACGCTGGTTTGGATTCTGGCTGTACACTGACTAGTGGTGTGATGCTGGTCATGTTACTTAATCCCTCCACGTATGAGTCTTTCTGTATAAAACAAGGAAGATAACTTTACCTATCTTATTGGATTTTGCATTATGAAGTTAATGCATCTAAAAGTGCTTTGAATGGTGTCTGACATGTGTCACCACCACCATCCTCGCCAACTCCATCATCACTTACTGCCACCCACCACAGTCACCCTGAGAACCCACTCTGACCATCTACCACCAAACACATCCCACCATCCCCACTGTCACTCATTACTACCCACCACCCACTGTCACCACACCTACCCTAACCACCACCCACCTCAATCACCCCAAAACCTGTTATAACCACTACTCAAACAGCATATCCCACCATCAGCACCATCACCACCCACTGTCACCATCACTACCACCCATCACCACCCACCACCCACCACCACCACCCACCATCACCCACCATCACAACCCACCATCACCACCCACCACTACCACTACCACCACCACCCACCACCATCACCACCCACCACCACCACTACCCACCATCACAACCCACCACCACCCACTATCACCACCCATCATCACCATCACCATCACCACTCACCACCACACACCATTACCCGCCACCACCACCTGTCACCCCCAGCCCCCCTCGCCACTGTCACTCACCAGCAGTCCCCATGACCACACAGAACACATTTACACATTTATCTTTCAGGGCTGAGCAGAGGCCACAAGAGTGGCCAGGAAATCCTTTATAAGACCTTTTAGACCTAAAGTCTTAAGAGCTTTGAGATCCCAAGGACTCTATTAGAGTCTTCCCATTTCAAATGCCCTAATATTCTTGTAAGGATCATGAACAACAGTGACATGTAACTGAATGCAGGCTTATTATGCTTCCAGCACTGTGCTAATTGAAGTTTTCCATAGATTATTTCATTTAAGCCTCAGAACAACTCTGAGGTACATACTATTATTATCTCTATTTTATATGTATCAAAAACCAAGATAAAACTGAGGCTAGGAAAGTTTTAGTTACTTGCTAAATTCATGAAGCTAGTAAGTAGGTGATACAGTGAGAGCTGAACCTCAGATACCACATTCTGTGGCCCAAACTCTTCCATATCACTCTTGTGCTTAAACTACTCTTTCTCCTCCATTAGGCGTTCAGCACTATTCTAACCTTTTCCTCCTCATACATCTCCTTTCATGCTTTCTCCTGTGACAGCCTACTCCCACCATTTCAACTAGAGATGATCTGCAAGCCTATTCAGTCCCAATCTGTTGAGTGGTTGATTTCTATCCTATAAACCCAACTAGGCGCATCTTTACTTGGGGGTCATGCATTCTAAGATCAACATGGCCTGAACCGAACCAAGCTCAGTATCTTCTATTTCAAAACAACTTCTCCTTCTCATATCCTTATTTCTTTTTTCCCTGCCCTTAAATCTCTAAGCTTCATCTGACTTGTTTCTTTTTCTCGATATAGCCAGGCCCAGCCAACATAACCATCACCACCACTTAATTCTATAAATTCTGTCTAATTTCTTCAAATGTATCTCCTCCATTCCATTCCCACCACTGCCATTATAATTCAGAGACTTGTTATCCTAACCTGGGTATTGAAGCTCCCTGTGGTTCCCATCAGTGTCTCTTCTGTCAGAAAGGGTTCCCAGTTCTCTGCACACAGAATCAAGGCTAAACTTCTGATCTGGGCAGTCATGTATTCCCCACTGTAGCTGGTATCTACCTTTTAAACCTCGTCTCTTACCACTGCCAGCCATGTATCTATTCTCTGAAATAACTGTGTTTCCTGAGCAAGCCTGTGTTAGCCTTCAGGCCGCTGCTCATGCTGCTCCCCAACTGGATCCCCTCCCTGCATTCCTGTTTCTGGAACTCTGACTCTCTAAAGTTCATTCTAACATCACCTCCTACATGATGTCTTTTCTGGTCTTCACAACAGGATGTGGGTTCCCCGTGTGAAGCCTTCCAGCTCTCTGCCCCTGCTTTACTTTGCTTATATAGTGGCTTCTGTCTACATTTCCTATCCCTTATTAGACTGTAAATTATCTGAAGCAGAAGCTAGCATCCTTGGCCAAAAACAAACATGGTCTTTGTATTACAGAGATACAATAAACATTACATTAAAATGCATGTATCTTCCTTCAGATGGGTCAATTTGCTAAAGTTTATCACATTGTGAAATTGCACTGTAGAGAATGTTAGAGAGGTATAAACCAGCCTGAAAGCAAAGGGGGCAGATGAAACACTTCAGTCCGGAGTTTAATTCAAAATGGTCATAACGTAACCAGCATAAGCAAGTGTTGGAACTGTCGTGTACAGAGGATCACTGCCGGTGGACTCCTTTACCTTCATAACTCATGTAGACAGTTCACTGCATGACTCATAAAGCCCTTTATCCTGACTGTGAAGGTGGCCAAGGTAAATACATTGGTTCTGCCTTGATCTGGCTTGTATTATACAGTCTATTTACATTATTTGGTGAGCTTTATGAATACTTAAAACCCACTACAAAAAAATTCCTCTTTATAATCACAGTAACTCTCATTATTCTGGGCATGATATCACTTGGGTAGGAGGTAGAACAAATTATTACAAGATACTCTGAACTGACTTCAAAGACAATGGGGTTTAGGAACGCTGGTGATGAACGGATAGGGGTAGGACCAAATACACAACGGGAAGTCGAAGACAGGCTGGGTGAGACTCATGGGACAAAACACAGACACCTCAAGGTCAGTGACCCAGGCAGAAAAGGGGTAAAAGCAGACCCATTCATGAAAAACTAGAACCATTCATATATTAAGAATAGAGTGTATTACAGATTAGGAAAGTAAGCAGGTGGGGTGGGGCTGAAGGTAGGCAACAAGAAAAGCATATGGGACTCTAATGATTATATCTTGTTAATATAGTTGCATATAATCCTCATACTTAGAACAATTGGCACGATTGCTTATTAGCTGCAATCCCTCTGTGTGATCACTTAACCAGCCCAGCTGGGTTTGGTAGCCTGGAATTTCAAACTTGGAGAAGGGAGAAGGATCTTAACTATAATGTGAACACAAATGAGTTAGTATTATAACAATCTTGGGAGTCAAGGTGCATTTTCAGGAAAGCAGTCCACTTATTTTGCACAATATTCAGTATACTAGGGCAACCAAGGAATTTTTATAGACTTGGAATTCACTGTCAGTAGGAGGTGACCTCTTATAAGAATAGCATTTACAGTTGCCACACCAGTATTTCTCTCCTGGAATTTTAGTTACCTTTTATAGCTAATCAGCTCTTCTTGATTTTTAGTCATTCACTCATCCATCCATGCACCCAACAGCTGAAGGATCTGGAGGCACACCTGCATTAAACTTCGTGAAATATGTGAGATGAAGATATTTATAAACCCCTCTTTTACTGACAGGAGAGGAGGCACACAGCAGCTTCTAGCCCAAGCCCTGTGAGAGAGTCTCCTGCTGGATGGGGCCCTAGCACTTGGTAGCCCGCCCATGAGACCCCACCCTTGATCTTTGTCTGGCCTGCTGCTGTGAGAGTTCTTCTGCCAGCTGCCACCTATATGTACAGCCTGTCCTACTTACGAGGAGGAAGGAATGAAAGAGGTCTCTGTTTCCTTGAATGTGCCCAGTATGCCCTCCAAGGGCTGAGGAAACCTGGGACTCACTGTTCACGAAGACGGCAAACCTCAGGAAGGACAGGTAACGCTCCCCCTCGATGGGGTTCCAGCCGACGTCAGGGTAGCCTTTGGCCAGGAGTGTGGGGCAGCTCTGGAGACCACAGCCTGCTAAGTAGGTCACCACCTGCCGAGGACAGTGTACAGTGAGTGCCCAGGTCTTCATGGGATAGCTGCAAGGCCTGCACAGTTCTGGGAACTGAAGGGTTTTCATTTCCCTAGAGCTAGAATCCAAGACTAAAAGTTAGTAATTCAGGAGGTTTGAAAACAGAATCTCCAATTCATTTTTGTTTCCAAGCAATTGGTAAGACTATCACTGTCACGGAGGGATACACCATGAGCTGTCAGTTCCCTGTTTGCCCATTTCTGGCAAGAGGGAGTTGCCACTTAAAAACAGGCCTAATGAGGAGGCATCTGGGAAGATAACAGTGGATGTAGGTGGGCCATGTTCATTTGGCCATGGTATATTAAGACCAAAATATACAGCCACTGGTTGACTCGCAGTGGACCCATGGCTATTCGGGGGTCCCTACTCCAGTACTTCATCAACAATAGTAGTCTCAAGTCTAAAGCCAAGATGTTAGGGCTGGGGTAGCCAGGGAAGATGCTATGGCCAGTCACAGACAGGATGGGTAGTATTCTCTTTGCTTCCAAGTTTAGACACTTATTGGGGGGTCTCAGCTCTGCGATCTTGTAAAATGTTTTAGAATCTGCCTACATTTTAGATGTCAGGCAAAAAGCCTGGCAAATAGACCTTTGCTTGAAATGCAACTATCTTTCTAATTTAACCTTTGAGATATATACAGGGAGAAGAGGAGAACACACTGTACTGCAAAATCCTCGAAGTCAGGAATAGTGTCTTTTCCATTTTTTTAATACCCAGGACCTGGCACATAGCAGATGCTCAATAAATACTCTTCAACTGAATCATGCATTTGCTGAAGTCAAATACTTTAAGTCACTTCGCAAGAATAATAACAAATCTTAGTCAAAGCTCATCATAGAAACTGTCATCATACTCTTCCCATCTTAAATCACTAAGGATACTATTCTGTTTTGAGCTAAGGTTTGATTTGGTCTTAAAAATGTCAGGACAAACATCAATAAAGGCAAAATTGAGGCAGTTTCAAGGTTACAGGTTGAGGGCATTTCACTGGCCACTGAAATACATAGCTGTGAATGAGTGTGCGTGCATGTGTGCACATGGGGGAGGTGTCGCTCAATCTTAAGGGTCCTAACTTCTGGTGTGATCAATGGGAGGGAGGAACCACAGCATTTACAAGTCTTCTCCCTTCTTTCCAAGGAACCAGAGTCGGAGATTTCCTGACACATGCTGAGCCACCAGAACCTCTTGAAAAGGGGGCAGCAAACCCCACTGTCCCCCTTTACAGATCTCCCCAAATCCCCATCTCTCTCTTTCTTAGCCTCCACTTACCATGTGTTTTCCAAGGGAGGTTTGGGTCTTGGCTGAGGAGTATCATGTCAAAAGGTGACTGAGGCTGGGGTACTGAGTACTAAACCCAGTAGTTATCTTCTTGTAAGAGAATCATTACTTTTTTAAATGTAGTTATCATCTCAGCACCAAAAACAACACTGAGCTATTTATTGCTATTTAAATGTATGAAGAATAGAGTTTAACTGAAGTCTGTCCCACTAGAAGAAGAGACTATGAACATACATGGCATTTGTGAAACAGCCATCACACAATGCATGCTGGGTGGCAAAACCTTTGAGTCTGTGTGTGTGGAGGGAGGGTTGTCTTGTTTCTGATCTGATGCATTCTTCCTGAAACCAGGTGTGTTTTCTAAAATTCAGATTATGTTGTATTTCTCCTTTGTTTAAAGCCCTCCAATGGTTTCCATCATCCTTGGCTCCGTGGAGAGATGCTCTAACAGGTAGGAGCAGGGCCTCTGGAGCCAAACTTTTTTGGATCCCGGCTCTGACCCTTGCAAACCCCATGGTACTGAGCATGATGCCTAGTGTCTTTCCTTTCCTATAACTGGAGGCACTAATGAAAAGGCGTGTTCTAAGGGCCCTGTGAGTTAGCGCAGAGTGGGGCCTGGCACACAGTGGTTCTGCATGAGCATGAACTTCTGCTGCAACACTGACAGTAGCATCAGTCCAGTTCCTTGTTGCTCACCGCTGCCCCCAGGCCCTCTGACCAGTCACACTCACGGTCCTGATTCCCAAGAGCACACCACGCTCTCCTCTCTGAACTTCAAGCATTCCTGACACTCTCTTCCCAGTAATGTGGCTGCTCAGCTTCTACTCACCCTTGGCTCCTCACTTTCTATGCGGCCTTCCTGGTCCACTTTGTCAGGGTGGGGTGCTCCACCCCAAGCACTCCCAAGCCCAACACACAGTGGTGGCCTGCTCCTTGTCCCCTGTCCCCCCTAGTGGATCACTCCTCTTCACCCTCAGGAAGTACATCCTTCATCTTGTCAGCCAGCCAGTCAGGGAAATAGTCCCAAGATGGGATGGGGAAAGATGCAGGTGGATCTCCCCCAGTCATCACCACCAGCACGAGTGCAGCTCACAGTCCCAACGTGGGCCATTCCATTTGCCTCATTTTACACGGACGGGACATGTGCGAGCATTCTGTAACCTTATACTGATGATACAGTTTTCTTTCTTTAACCTCTTTCTTTAGTATGTAAACTTAAATATTTGATAACACTGCACTTTATTAGGAAACACAGGTCTCTGGTGAGTTCTATGTAGATCAGTGAGATTGGGCTACTGCATATAAAGAACCTGGATGTCCACCTGTCCGTGTCTGAAGTTGGCTATCCCTGCCCACAGGAGATGCTGTTCCTGATTATCATACTGCTACCACTCACTTTCTACCACATTTTCACCAAATGCTGAAGAGCTTCTGATGGAAACCCAGCCTGTGCTCTGCTTTTCCTTGGCTTGGCTACACTAGAGGCAGGTGGGTGCCAGCACATTGCCTCCCCAGGGTCAGTTACCTTCTCGAGGTCTGGTTCCTGCAAGCCCAGCGCCAACTCATTATTGTCCATCACGGAGGCAGCTGCCACATCCAGTGGAGTGGATCCCCTCATTGATGGGAAGGCTGAGGATGGAAGAGAGAAGAGAGAAAGGGACAAGAAGGCCACCCAGCAGTGAGAGGAGGTTGCAGTGCATGTTAATGGCCAGGAGAGGGCAGCAAATGCACTAGCCTGGGTCACAACGTAGTTCTGGGGGGCCTGCCTGCCCAATCTAGAACAGTTTGCTGCCCTTCCTGACCACACTCATCACTGATGGTGAATAGGATTAAGTTAGAAAGTCAGTTCACAGAATCAGCCAGGACCATGGATTTTTCAAGAGCTTTTCTAATATGAATTTTCTTAGGGTCCCCATCTGGTGATCATTCAAAAGATTCAGCTGTCATTTGAGCAACTCAGCTCAAACAACTTGGCCATTTCTGGGGCTTTCATCTAGAGTTTAAAAATGGCCTCAAACAACTTTAGCTCATACAGACACATCAGGTCACCAATGCTGTCTTTGATTTTCCTTTGTTTGTTTCTCAGGCTAGAATTAGGAAAAACTGTTGGGGGCATTTCACAGAAAGGTTGGGAGCCTGAGGTTGCCTTGGATAAACTGAAAACCTGAGATCTCACTTTTCATGTGCTTGCACGTGTGTATCTGCATCTTCCACAGGTTCACTTGGCTGATACCCAGAAGAGTAAGGTGTATACACTGTGCTGCTTTTCTAGTGGTGCTGATGGATTTACCCTGTTTTTCCACAGCTGTTCTTAGCCTATATGCCTTGCAGCTATGGGAAGCGCTGGCTGTTTGGCTGAGGGGACGGGCATGTCACCTGCAGCCGGCCTGCCAAGGAGGGATCGGAACTATACCTTGGTATCATTAGCACTGCCCCCTGGTCAGGTGAGTGGGCCAGGGGCAGCAGTGTCCCCAGGCTATATCCACAGTGTTAGGAAGCATTTCATAAGCCACAAGCCACTGGTTCCAAGAGAGATGAGGTGGAACTGTGTGACTAGGCCAGCACAAATCTGTCACTGGTGCTGGCTGGGAGCAACACCTCTCATTAGGGTGGGGAGCAAAGACATGGTATCATTATTTAATTTGTTTTTAGATCAGGTAGCGTTCCCTCGTATATTGAAAAACACTGTAGCATTCATGTGGCTTCTTTCCCTTTCCCCCCTAAGTGGTCGGCAGGGGCAGTGTAACCTCTGAGGCCATGTGTGGGAGTTACAATGTGACATACCTAGGCCAACACTGCTGTTCTCCAGCAGGTAACTCAGATGTTCAAACATGGCCTTCTGGTTTTGCCGGCTAATTCGACAAAAGTAGCAAAGGAAGCGGCAACAGCTGGCAACCATCTTTGGAAAAGCAATCTGCGGGGAGAAGTGGGCAATGTCAGTGTTAGAGGGAGTTAGTGGGGCAGCGGGAGCTGACTGCAGGGAGGAGAAGGCGGCCTTGGGGGAGAGCCGCCTGTGGGAAGAAGTAGTCAAGGGAAATAATCTATCGTGAGGCCTTTCTGGAAGTCTAGCTTCAAAATCTTAGGTTGATGTCTTACTATGAAAAATTTGGAAAATGAATTTTCTCCTTATATCCAGTTTGTCCCAAGACTTACTCACAGGAGGGACAGACAATGGAAATCTACAAAGAGGCTTTCAAAAATATTGAGAGCTAATTATAGTTCCTGAAATATCTTTCTTTCAGATGTCAAATGTGAATCCCTGTCATTCTCAGATGTCACATGAAATTGTACAACCCTCTAGCAGACTCTTGTTGCCAGCTAGGAAGAGAGTGGACAGAACTCTGAGGAGAAACATCAGAGAGGGAGATGTGTGATCATAGACAAATAAGGCCAGTACTATATCACACCTAACTCCTCTGGGGAGGGCCGGCCTGCGGGGTGTGGAGGCCTGAAGAGCTGTACCCTCTCAGACTGCGAGCCTTCCCCAACTCCTGTCCTTCATTATCACTCTCAGATGGGCTCCTGTAGCACTTGTGATCTGATTCATACAATTTAGCACTGAGATGCCATCCTATATTACTGTTGATTGTCCTTGGCTTCTCTGCTGAACAAAGTAATTAGCATCTCCAGGGCCTGGGCTCCTTGTCGTTTTGATCCAATAATGCTCAATAAGTGGTATCAGTGTTAACTTTGCTCAGGATCCTAGAAAGTCCTTGTTTTCCCTTTAGAATCACTGAGAGTGTTCTAGGAAATGAGTTCTAAAATCTACCATCTGCCTGCTTGCTGAGGCATGCAGACATTTGCTCAGGGATCTTTAAGAGCATCTACTTTCCCCAGACACCAGAAGGAAGCTGGTGAGAAGGAATGTCAGCTTGGCTTCTGTTTTCCTTCACACACACACACACTGTCAGTACTGGTGAACTGTTCTGAAAATCATTTATTCCTAGGACCCTGACATTATGGAATTTCCAACATTTGACAACATGTGCCATCTACTGCCATTAGAAGCTATCTAACTCTGAGAAGGATCCCCAGCGAGTTAGAATGAGGCTCTAGTTAGGCCCTATCCGCACACCTTCCCCTTGCTGGCAGGAGTAGCCCCTGACAGCAGGCTCCTGGTGGGGGTGCTGGCGAGCACAGCCACCATCATCAGGAGCTTGGCACACAGAGGAAACACACATACTCCTGAGGGAGCACTGCCAGGATCATAATTAAGATCTCGGTCTCCTTTAGAACAGCATTCTCCCGACATAGCACAAACACAGCAGGCTCCTAAGGGGGAACCAGAGGAATTCTGTCTTAGAAGGAGCAGGGCTGCAGAACACAGGAAGTAAACTGAGCAGTGAGCAGCCCAGTGGCATGAATGAGAAAAGCCCAAACTTCAGGATCCAGAACCCTTACACTGGCGGAACTCCCTTAAGCAGCACCATCCCATCTCCTGGCTCCTTCCAGGCTGTGTGCACATCCGTCCCTCTCCCTGGGAAGATTAACTGAGGCAAAGGACACCACGTGGTTGTGAACAAGTCACCACACGTGCCCCTGCTTAGGGGGTCAAGCTCTGGCTACGTCCTCCTTGTAAACTTACCTGAGATTTCTCGGCACCCAACACGTTCACCATCACCTCCATCACTGTCTCGTGCATGCCGAGGACACGCATGAGGTTGGGGTGCTGGTAAAACACCTTGTTGTTCATTATGTCTCTAGGGTAAGAATCGGAAAGAGACTTCAGTGCTTGCTTAATTCAGTGCTATGAACACCCAGGGAATGAGAACACACAAATGCACACACACTAGGGGCAAGGTAATGTAAATGTGACAGTCTGAGAAGATAATGAGGCACTAGGTCGTTGGGATGTACATGGAGTGCCTTTTTTAGCTGACAGGAATATTTTGTGTTCTTATTTTTACTATGTTCTTTCTTTCTTTGAAATGTGTCCTTCTAACACTGTATCAGACAGTTGTCCCTTGGTCTTCCTGCTTATAACGGTTTTAAGACGGCCCAAGTCCCTGGGTTTCTCTTTCTCCATGTACTCAGGAGTTTCCATTTTTTGCTTTTCTTGTCCTTGTATCTATGTCTCTATGTACTTGTTTTCTTAATGATTGAGCTGCACCCTTTTAAGGCAATTGTGTATTAGGTACCAATGATGTTTTTGGACAACAGTCCTAAAATCAATGAAATTATCCACAATGAAATGTAAGAAGAATTATGTTTCTAAGTCATTCAATACAAAGTTACATAATAAAGCTGCCAGCAAATCAAACATAGAAGCAGCCTGTGAGTTGGCTGGGTGGCCCTGAGCAGGGCGGTTACTCTCTGCCCAACCCCTCCCCGCAGTTTAGCTGTTAAGAGGAGACACCATCCATTTCTATTGCTGCTATGGCTACTGCAAAGGCTGGGGAGAGGCTTTTTCCTCCAGAAAAGTCTCTCCTTTTTTATTATAAGGTTCCTCTTTGGAAATGAGTTTGAGGAATGCCTGCATCTCCTCTCCAAGTCCCTTTTCTGGGCCTGGTTTGCTGGCTCAAGGCTGCTGGGGTGGAACTTCAAGCAGCAGGAAGGGCTCAGTCCTAATTCTTGATTTTAATCAAGTAAGACTGTGGGCTGGTCTCTACTCCTCTCTGGACTTCAGTCTTCTCACTGCATAAGGGAAGTACACCACCCACTCAGAGGAAATGGTTCTGATGCCCAGTGTGCTGTCTTCCTGATGACACAGCTTCTGAGGAGGAGTCCCTTCACCCTGAGTTACAGGTAGTCTGGTTTATCAAAGGGGTCCCATTGAGCACAGACATAATCCAACCAAGGAGACATTAGGATGGGGGTGCACAGTGATTTTATATGACTTGATTCCAGAACATCCATACACAGCAGGAACTCATTATAATATCACAGCAGGGTAAGGCAGTCCTCCCACTGGAGCTCCTCCGAGACCCTTGTCCATGACTGGGGATGACCTACCCCAGCCCATTGATCATGAGCAACTCCTCCTCCTTGCCCATCCTGACGCTGAGGAGGCAGCGAATCTGGCCCAGGGCGGCCAGCAGGTTGATGGTATCACCCACAGAGGCCTGGCTGATGGTGTAGGTCTTCCGCAGCGCCTGCAGCAGCTCCCCGATGCTGTCGTACTGCCTCCGCAGGAGGTTGAACATCATCCGGACCAGCTCGGTGTCCTGGATCTGGTCCTCCTGTGCCCAGCGGATCATGGTCTGTGAGATGAGCTCCTTCAGTGTTGCTGGAAGGACAGGAGGAAGGACCAGTCCTGAGGCTGTCGTGGCTCTGGGAGAGCTGTGTACCTCAGCCATTCCCTTCAGTGATAAGACACATCGTCAGTTGGTCAAGGTTAAAAAATTCTTTTTTTAAGGGTGGAAGATGGCATGCACAGAAGTAGAATATATCCTCAAAAGATACTTATGTAAGCAGTACTACAAGAAAAGAATATCTCAGTTTTGAATTGAGGGTGCTAAATATTCTATTTTGATTAAATGATGTTTGAATGGATGCTGGAAAGAGACAACTAGGTAAGACACTGTCTTGTCTTCACAGTGCTCTCTGGCCAGTTCTTTACATTTTGGTTTTGTTGATTTTATAAAAGCCAAATTTTATCTTTATTTGACAATACAATGTAATAAGTACTAAAATGGGATTATGTGCAAGTACCATGGATAAGGTAGGGTGTAAGTGATCTGGGCGGGTGAAGGCAGGAGAAGCTATTGGTCCCTGCCTCTTTGGAGTAAAGCGATATTAATCACTGGAATTTCTCTGCTGTAAGGTATGACTTCCCCAGTATTTTAAAGATACCATATGCCATTGCCATGAACTGAGTAACTTATGCCATTGGATTCAAGAACTTAAAAGACATTTTAGATGGCATAAACATAAAAATACATTAGGAGATGGCGAGAAGTGGATAACACTCTATTAGGTCTGAAGGCTTTGCAGTTGGACATCTGACCTGACTGACATCACATGCACTGAACTGACTGTCACCCTGGATCTCTGGCAGCAGCCAGCTACCGTGCATCATAGACTGCTTTCATGAGCATCAGGAGAGAGAGAAACCAGTGTACCTCAGGAGCCAGAACTTATCAGGGCCCATACTGGTTGCACAGAACTACCACTGGCTGCACAAATAATGGAAAGACCCCTGAAGTGGGACTTGAACCAGCTGTGGGTCCTTCAGAGGTTGGAGTAAATGGCCCCTGAAAAGCTCTGACATCGGTGTGGGAGGATGATCAGAAGGGAGAGGCCAAAGGGAGGTGGAGGACAGAGTGTCAGGGGTCACTGTGGAGTGGCTGGGAAGGCACTGCTCACTCCCCCCCTTGTGACACACACTTCCAGAAGATGCCATGACAGAGTCGAGAACAGCTGCCCTTAAATCATGATTCCCTCCAAGCCTGGTTCTGCCTGTCCCATTTCAGCAAGGCATGGTTGGCACCAAGATACTTGATTCAGACCTGATGGTAAAGGCAAAGCGTAGGGGATGGTGAAAGTCATGCAATCCATTGGGGAAAAGACTGGGACTAGACTCAGGCGAGAGCTTTTAGTAGCCTGTGTTATCTCTAATAGTCTAGTTTCTACCTCCATGCCACTACATATGGCAGATGTCTGCTCCACATACAATCTTGGTTCATCATAAGAATGTAAAAATAGAACTTGGTCATAATCACAACAGCTCTAGAGACTTAGATGTAATAGATTAATTTAACTTACTGCTGTGTCTATCAATCCTCTGGGGGTTTTAGGTTTAGATGGGAGACATAGGCTAAAAAACTTAAGCCAGGACACCCAAGGCAGAGAGAGGCACGCTAGGCAGGGACTGCTGGCTGACATCTGTCAGACAATGTCTATACCCTTTGGGGAGAGAAAAGTTATCTATGGGCTAGGCTGGGCCCCCCTCATGAACTTGTTTCCTCACTAGCCACATGCAAAATTTCCAGTTTTTCCTTGTTTACAGTCACAGTAAGGAATGAATGCATGATATAACCATAGACACTCTTGACCTAGCCTAAGTCTTTCTAGTACTGTATATACAATTCCCTCTGAAGACTGTATCTTAGCCTGAAAGAATTATAGTTCTCTCTACTAACAGCCAAATTTTCTGCAGACATAATACACAGCATCACAGTCTCTTCCATACATGAAAAGAAATAGTCGTTCAGGGACCATCTTCTTTTCAACAGGGAGTTTCACTGAGTCATAATGAAACCAAGCTAAGTATTAGTGTTCCTGTAATCTGGCTTGCAGACTAATTCAGGATTTAGGTGAGCTCTTAGTCACATCCTAATTTAAAAACCCACATCAACACTTATAGTCTAGAGAATGGAACAGTTACAGCAGAACACCTCACTAGAAGGCAAAAAGGAAAGGAAACACTCCTTAAGCTGAAAGGATGGTACAGGAAAGACTCTGTGGGTTCTTTGCCCAGTCCAGCCTTCGAGGTAAGTGTGAGAAATTAGGACAATTGCATATGCATGATCAAGCTAAAACTCAGCTAAAAATATATATGCCTCCAAGATCTGAGAGAAAACAGAATTCATCACTGTGTTATGGATGGACAGATGTAATTCCGTGGAAGGCATGACATTTAAAACCATTCTTGTTGGACAGGGTTTCAAACTGTGAGACCAAAGTCCAGAAAATGAAAGAACAATTTTGAGAAAAAAGCTGGGCAGAAGGGGAGGCAACATTCTCAAGATCCCCCAAAAGTACCACATATTCTGTGGTCTGGTATATGTTTGAGACCTATCCACCAGCAAACCTGAATCGATGACGTTTTAGTGGTCTAAACACTTCTGGGACTGAGAAAAGGGAGCATTAAACCTCTGGCAGCAATGCTATGGAAAATTCCTCAGTTATTAATTAGCACCTATGAACCAGCAGTAGAGAAGTATAAATGTACCAGGGTCAAGAGGTTAAAAAGAATATATTTTCTAGAATGTGGTAGACTTTCCAATATATCTGTACAGCTAGGTATTAAAGTAATTAATGTATACAACCAAATCAGGTACATGTTGTGGGCTTACTAAAGGTTAACTATTTTACTAGTTATAAAAGTTAGAAAAAGTATGGTCCACAGTGCACTGGGGACACAAAGACCATTTAGGCAGTTTGCAAGGCTAAATGTTGTTTGCATAATAATTCTAGGATGTTATTTGCCTTTTTCATTGTGTGATAGCTGCACTGATGGTGCAGAAGCAATGGTGGTGTAAAACTGGGGCCTTAGCATGCACCAAACTCTATTCTTTACTGAACATTAGTTTCACCTGAGAATGTCCTAATGAAATGTAAAAATTAATTTTATTAGTAGTAAACATATTTTTAATATCCTGTGTGACCAAATAGGAAGTATACCTAAGGTCCTTCTGCAAAATCAAAGGTCAGGGTTCTGTGAGGAAAAGCACTTGTATGACTGAGTTGTGAGCTAAACTAGTCACTTATTTCATGGAATGCTATTTTTATTTGAAAGAAAAACAGACAAACTACCGTTAATCAGACTTGAATGAATCACAGGCATTTTCTTAAAAAAGAAAGAAGCAAGCCTGTCATTACAAGGAAAACAATTGATAGTATCTGTTTGCCAATAATATAATTTGAACCTTCAAGTGAAAACTAGAATTTTGGAAAATGTTTTTATGTGACTGTAAGTTTGACAGTTTACTAATAAAGACTTTTCTGATTAAATTGTTGATATTAACAAATGTGACTTAAAAATATTTTACAATGAAATGTGTTAACATTTAGAAATTCTGTATAACTCGGTGAGATAATAACTTCCCAATAACTAAACCATGATTTTACAAAAATATTCATGAACAAAAGATCCATTCAAAATGCAAGAGGGGTCAATGGATTTTTTTACCAAGTACTTGATAACCAAGTACAAAAATTTCTTTAATAAAGTTTCAAATTCCACAAGGCAATTAACTTTTCAGAAACTACCACTTGAGTCTTGATACAGTATCAAAAAAATTTACACAATTATCTGAAAAGACTATTAAAATAGTCCTCCTGTTCCCAACTATGTGTCTGTTTGAAGCCAATTTTCTTCCTCTTTAACCAGGTATAAGAACCCAGCTATCTTCAATTAAGTCAAACAAAAGTGATTTATAAAAATGCAAAACAATGTAATGTCACTCTTCTCACCATATTTTTTGTTTTGAAATATTTAGTCTTTTTCATAGAAGGATGTTATTTATGTAACATGTATTAGGGTTTTTATTATTTTAAGAGAATTAAATTTAAAGAGTTTCTCAGTTTTAATTCTAATTCAGTAATATTGACATATATAAACACAAAGTTTTTTGGGATACTCAATAACTTTAAGAGTATGAAGTATAATTGATAATTTTTAAAGTATAAAGTATAAAAGCTGTGGTCTGAAGACCAAAAAGTTTGAGAACCACTTACCTATATACAAGGGCCTGTCTGGAGGTGACAGCTGTGATGGGAAAGGAAAGCTCTCCCTCCAGCTAAGACAAAACCCTATTCCACTCCTATGAGTCTAATCAAGCAGTTGAGACATGAACTGTGAAAGGTACAGCTTAGAAAACTCTCTCTGCTTGTTTCTGAATGGGAGGAGGATTAAATGTGAGTATAAGAAGAGTAAAATAACTCACATTGAGAAATAAAGTGAGGATTAAAGAATCATTATTTTGGGAATTGAATCCTGGCAGTCAGCAAGGGCCCCAGGCATCACTCCTTCATCACCGAAGGGCTCCCTGCCAGCCTGAAGGGCCCTAACAGCTTCCCTTTTCAATTTGGGTTTAAGATCAGTCATCTTCAGAGCAAGGAGGGAGGCGGACATCATTTACTCTGAGGCTGCGTGGCCTTATTTAACCTGCTCTACAGCCAGGAAAATGGAACACAGAAAAGTGGGCTGCAGGATGGAGAAGGAGGCATTTAATTCCTTGCCCAACATCAGCTGGCCCCCAGCGGGGACTCTACTCTTGATGGTACAGGAAACCAAGGCACCTATGGAAGGCTTTGCTCTGGAGTCTGCGTGCATCCAGGCCTCGGGACACATCTCATTCACAAGCTTCGCCTGTTCTCATCTTCGTAGCTGAGTCACCTCCAGTTGCGTCCCTCCTGAATGAGCTTCCTAGTCAGATGTTCTCTGTTGAGTGCCCAATGATGAGTTCTGTCCTCTACATGGGCCGATTTCAAGATACAATGACCACTCATAGCTGCTTAGTTGGATAAACTCAATACAGGCATGTGAAGCATTTAATGAGAAATCAAGTATAAAATAATGGGTAAAACTGGGTTAGGTCCAAGATATTTAGGAAATATGACAATTGATAAGAAGCTACAGATTCTATAGTAATACATACACTCAAAAGAAATAGAGAAACGATCAGACCTTCCCCTCTTGCTTTTTGCTCTAATGGGTCCTTTATCTAAAGTTGTTATTTCTAGAAAGGGTACACATTACATGGAGACTAAAGAAGCTGGGAAGAATATTTTCTATCGTGAAGTGAGGCGGGGACCTTCCAGGGCCTGTATGAAGTGATCTGATGGAAAAGCTGATGCTTTGCTGTGAACATTTTGGAATGCCATTTTCCACCACGAGATGATTCACACAAGCAGTCCCTATAGTACATACTTTCATTTTATTCTACTATCTGTGGAGAATGATGACAATTTTGGTAGGATTTTCAAACAGTAAAGGAAGTCCACTCTTGAGATATCTGAATCTCTTTCATAACCAAAGACAGACAGATACATTAAGAACAGTTACAACTAAATACTAATTTCATTTCTGTTGCTTTTCTAAGTCCATCTTTTGAAATGCAGCCCTTTAATGACTAATAAAACATTGAAGTATTCACAGGAAACATGACTCTTGAAGGGAGAGAGAAAGGAGAAGGTGGGGTGGAGGGGTTAAATCTCCTGTTTGTTGTAGTATCCAGCCCTGTTCTAGTCTTTCTCTCATGCTCCCACACCCCCCACACAGCGCCTAAGTACTCTCCTCAGAGCCTCCACCACGCGAAATGAAGTTGCTTCTGCTCTCAGTGTTATAACTCTAGGGTCTCCACCTACCGATTGACCTGCTTCATGAAAGCCTTGGCACATGCACTATGTGGTTTAGCTCAGATGATTTTTAAAAGGCTGTCGTGTTCTTTGCAAAAAAAGAAAGACAGTAAGTTATGTAACCAAGCACTTGTTTTCTGATAGAAATAAAACAAATCCTATGAAATGGAATGCCTTAGGGAAGCCAGTCGTGTGCATGTCATTTCCTTGATAATTATAAATGACTCCATTCATGAAATTATTATTAATATTCTAATTTGCTCCACTGTTGCAATTAGTCTAATTAGGGAAAGTCACATTTAGGCAATATATCAAATATATGATGTAGAAAGCGCATTTTAAGTAATTGCTCAGTTAATCAGAATGGAAATATTTCTAAGGCATGGTATTGTTTAGGAAGACTTGATGCCTGAAAGAAACTTTTAAAGAAAGATAACTGCTTGATTTCTGGAATAGTCAGACATTCCACTTAAGATGAAAGGATTAAAGCATCTTTAAGTTAGAGCTAGCCTTAGTACACCAGTTTGGGAGCCCGGGTATTATTTATTGCTAAGTAATTTACTGTTCCCCACTTCTCCTTTTTTAGCTTGCTATTGGACCTCAGAACCCCAAGTCACTATACCGTGACCCTTACAAGACTAGAGTCACCTACCATACTTGGTATAACCCTTTTCTAAATGGTCAAATCACCAGCTTTGCAAAGTCAACTACAGTAGGAGAAGGTCAGTATTCTCATGGTGCAGGTTTAAGTTTTTAGGCTGTAGTAGTTTGGAAAGAATCTTTTCATCTCCAAATTTAGATCACAGCCCAAGTAGCCATCATGCAATGAAGTGCATGCTTAGTATCAAAGAGCAGATGTTGGCCACTGGCAAAGCATATCCCTGAAGCTCACAGGTTCCAAACTTACGCTGGTGCTGCATTTCTGAGAGTATGGTCTTAAATCTGGGTTTGTTTGGAAGAAAATGTCTTCTAATTACACTGAGGAGAGGGAGCACACAAAGTTGCACTGTACTTGGTTTAAACTTAGAAAGCAATTTATAATGCTCACACCTACAATGGGAAAAGAAAAATAATGATGTGCATCTAAATTATGTACACTTATTTTTAAATTCTAGGTGATTAAAAAGTCAGCTTGTGATATGCTGTAAAGGCTCTGGAGGCATTCACAGGTGGTAGATCATTTCCAAGAACAAAGAACAAGTGTGTTTTGACCTCTGCTTTCTTCCCTTCTGTGGTAGGCTGAATAATGGTCCCCCAAAGATGTTTACCTCCAAATTCTTGGACCCTGTGAATGTATTACCTTACATAGCAAAAGGTGATTTTGCATATGTGATCAAGTTGAGGATCTTGAGAGAGGAATTTTCTTGGATTATCTGAATGGGCTCAATACAATTAGAAGGGTAGATGGGTCCTTACAAGACCATGGCAGGAAGGCCAGGGTCAGAGGCGGCCATGAGATGACAGAAGTAGAGGTAAGGCTGGTGCCAATGCTGGAAGGGAACCCTACTCAAAGGATGCAGGAGGCCTTTAGATGCTGGGAAAGGCAAGAAATGGCTTCTCCCATAGAGCCTAGAAGAAATGCAATGTTACTAACCCATTTTAGACTTGAGACCTTCAAAACTGGGTGGTAATAAATTTGTGCCATTTTAAGCCACTAACTTTGTGGTAATTTCTTACAGCAGCAATAGGAAACAAATACACTCCCACTGATAGAAGTCCTGGGTTGAGGATATTTGACTCCTCTCCTGAAGCTACAAATCAGACTGGAGCAGCTAGGCTATGGACGTGCCCACAAAAGCTGGGACCTAAGAGAGATTCAGTTCTCAGTTTTGCTGAGGCAACCGGAGTAAGCGACAGGGTGCTGACACGCCAGAGAGCTGCCTGGCTCTGGCCCAGGGCTTGCGCCAAACCAGAGCAGCATTAAACGCAGAAAGCCCCACTGCAGAACAGCTGCTGCCCACGAGACAAGGCGCACAGAGCACAGACAGCACGTTCGCTGGTTCCCATAACACGGCTTTTGGGCCTCCATTCTCCCGCTGGCCATCGAGGGCTAGGACTGCCTACATGTCAACACTAGCCGCTGAGTAAATGAAAGATGCTGAAGATGACAACCATCATGACATAGTGAATATTCCTGATCACACATCCAGAAGCCGTCCGTCTCTCCTTCCTTCTTAACAGAATCCTGATGTACAGATACCTGCCTCTCTACCTTATGGCCCCTGTTCCTCAGTGACAGCTGAACCGACTCCATTCCACAGGTGGCCTCGGCTGACTTCTCAACCAGCACATTTCATCTTTTAGGTCACACTCGATGGCTTGTGAATTAGCCTGTGGCCAAGTTCTCCAATGAAGCGTGATCTCAGGATCCTTGCTTTGAACTCCAGGGCAGGAGAAACTTTCCCACTTTGCCCTTGGACACTGTAGCACATGGATGTGAGGCCCAGAACCCCAGCATCCTGCTGCCAGCCTGAGGGCAAAGCTGGAGTAAGGTCCAGACAAGTGTGGGGAGTGCGCCGAGCCGGGGGATTAGCTCCCCCCAGTGGTTTGCTCTGTCTCTACACTTCCAGGAGTGCCGGTCAGGGGCTTGGTACTGGCTACTCTACCTGACCTGGGTTTTCTGTTCTTTTTGGCTGAAGGCATTTGAAATGATAAATGTGGAGCTAAAGTTCTGATAACTTTTCCTTTGCATATTCACTTCAGAAGCTGAGAGGTATACAGACTTCTAAGAACTAGAGCATTAAACCGAGCTCTATTTGATTGAATCCTGCCTCCCCACTCCCCCCATGAGGTAGGAATTATTACTCATTTTACAGACAGAGGAGCTGAAACATACAGAGGTCAAGACTCTTGTCTAACACCGCAGCAAGGAAATGACAGAGCAAGGATCCAAACACTGATGGTTAGAATCTAAACTCACCTACTTTACCATCTTTGAGCTGCTTACTTTCAACAGTTTCATGCAATTCAGAGAAAGGTTGCCTTTATTAATGCTTTAAATTTATATTATACTGCCTACATGCTCTCTACAAACTATGAAATGGATTCAGAATTAAATCTTTAAAATCATAAAGCTTTAGCTCCTTTTCTAACTAACTTCAAGATGCATAGATTATTTGCATTCCCAGAGCCTTGATTTCTTCACCAGTGAGTGAAGCCAACAATATGAAACTCATGTTGGAGAAAATGAATGCAAGGGTGGGGTGGTGACGGGAATGCTAGGTGCTCTGCACCAGCTCTTGCTGCGTGACCTTGGTCAAGTCACTTTACTTCTCTGTGTCTCTGTGCACTTCTACGAAGTGAGGTCCCTTGCGGGTTAGACTCCTAGGATTCTTTGTCTGTCCAACCCACTGAGCTCTTGAAAGGGTTGTACTAATTTATTAAAATGGCAAATGAATGCCTATGGCTTCATCAGGGTAAAGTAATGAGCACCAAGAGTTTTAGCACCATATTTTAATACCAAACAGCCCTATCGTGATATTACCCAGCTTGCTCTTACTAATAGCAAAACCTGAGATTAAAGAATAAAACAAACCTTAAGATTCTAGTGTTTACTGATGTAAGTGGCCATTATCAAAGGACCACTGCACACCACTAACCATGTCCCGGGGATAAGCTGTGGCAGCTTGATGGTCTTTTTGACGACTGTCCTGATTGCCGGCTGAGAAAGGACCCTGTACGGTCAGGTGGCATGATAGCACCCTCTCGACTTATTTGGGAAGATTTACCCAGGAAGGTCTCATGCTCTCTGTGCCCTGTGCCCAGAGGTTCCTCTGGGCTGAAAGTCCAGTTTGCATTACAAAGTGGGCAAAAAGATATTACTTATTAACAGCGAAGGTCAGGGAGAAAATTAAATCCATTGACTCTGAGGAGACTTGAAAATTCATCATGCAAATTTTAATCTCTCTGTGCTGTCCAGGTACCTCTCTGGTTCCTGCTGTGGGTACCACTTTTGACTCACTCCACTAAAACAACGATGTCATTGGGATCATGGAGAACGAGGTTACAAGGCTCTCTGAAAACTTGAAACGAAAAGCCTGCGAAGATAACCTGGAGCATTGATCTTGTGTAACAAGAGAGAGCTTCTGTTTACTACTTGTCACAGAGCCCGGTGAACAGGTACCCCTTTCAGGCCCCCAGAGGCATGCCGCGGTGCAGGGCTCACCCAGGCTCTGCAGCAAGCAGCTGAACATCCACATAAGCACCAGCTCTCATTCTTCCCAGCTCTATATTTAATTTTTGGACGTGTACACTTGCTTCCTTCTCTATTGGCTTTATTGTCTGGAGAATAAGGGTAGAAGTTCAGGTTGCTTGCTAAAACATTCTACTGCTCACTACAATAGTAGCCAATATTTGACAAACAATAAGAGTTTCCTGTGTGTCACCCTGTGCTAATGGCTGTACCTGAATTATCCTTTAATCCTCATAATCATCATGTAATAGAAAGACAGATGTGGAGGGGACAGAGTTTCCCCAACAAGATGGCTGTTACTAGCCTAATCCTCACTTTACCTTTTATTTACGCAAATAAATTTTCAATTTAAGAAACAAACAAAGCTCTCTGAAACAGGTGGTCTGCTGAGGCAGCCACAGGAATGAGTGCTGTTCAGGAGCAGGGGCACGGGAGAGAGAGCCTCCTCCTGCCTCTACACGCAACTGTGTGGACCCCACCAACCACCCCTGTCAGCGCTGCCTGTCTGCCCCTGAGCCTGGCTCTCAGGACAGGCTGTGTGTGGGCAGGCACCTGGCAGTTGTATATTTCTGCTAAACCCATTTCTAAACTTCCTTTCTCAGTGGTTTTCTACTTTGGGCAGAGTCTCCCTTCCTATGAGGGTGGAGACAGGCACAGAAGCAAACTGCTTCACCCCCAGGACTGTCATTTCCCAGCTGGTTGGACACCCCTGGTCTGAGGAAGCCCTGCAAGCCACTGGCAAAACTGCACTTGTGCAAAGTGGCAACTCTGACAGTCCATCTCTGGGCCCCTGAGGGCTCATCCATCATATGGAGATAATTAGCCTGTTGTTTCCGAAACCAGTCAACTAGCCTCATAATCACTTTCTCGAAAACATTCAGGCGAATAAATGACCGATGATGACAATGGGGAAAAGAAGACAGAGAAAACGGATGATGTTGATGACTTGTTAGGGAGGAAAATCCCGGAAATGAAGGTGGAGCAGAGAGGGGACAGCAAAGGACTTAGGGATGTGAGGTTTCTGTCTTTACTCTCCTGGGAAATTAATCAAATTACTTTTTAGTTTCTATGTCCACTCAGTATAGAGAATAAACTGATTATGAGGTACGCCACCAGCCATGCCCCCTCATATCTATGCTTCCCGGTTCTGGCCCTCCACCCCTGTGGCCCCTCCTGGACGTCCCTGCGCAGTGCTCTGAAAGCACAAGGGTGCTGCCTACGGAATGGGATTCCAATCTTGGCCTCTTATTATTGCAAGAACCTTGTCCAAATTATTTTGCTTTTCTCAGGCTTCATTGCCTGATACGCAAAACAGGAAGGTGGCTGTCACTCTACCTGGTGATGTGCTGTGATGATAAAATCAGATGAGGTGATAGGAAGCACCTAGCACAGTACCTGGCACAGAGTGGGTGCCCAGTAAACATGAGATTTTTCTCTCTCCTGACCACCACACTTTGTTCTCCATCACTAACACAAAGGCCACCAAATGGGTGGGCCTGACACTGACCGATTAAGTGGAGGTGCAATACCAGGTGTGCATCTGTGGAGATGTACTGGACTGGGAGCCAGCACAGAATCAGCATGAGTTCTGATCTCTGCTTGGCCATCTGTGAGGTGGGCAAGTCCCTTAATGCCTCGGGTCCTTCTTTTCTCACCTCTAAGCTGGGCCAAGGGTGCCTGTTTTGTCTGCCATGCACCGCTATCCAGGTGAATGAGACTAGGTGTGGAAAATCTTCTTGCGACTTCTGTGGAACTAAATGTCAGTAAGGTCTGCCTCTCCCCTCTGTGTCCATTACTGCAACCACCCATCTCTCAGGAATTTGTTAAGGCCACCTATAATGCCTTCTTCCTCACATCCCTAATTGGCTAAGATATGCCATACCTCCCTGTATCATGTTTGACACCAGCATTCATTTTTTGCTGTTACCATCTATACTAGTTTTCTGTTGCTGCTGTGATAAACCACCACAGACATGATGGCTTAAAACCACACAAATTCACTGTCTTACAGTTCTGTAGACTGCAAGTCTGACCCTGATCTGGGCTAAGCCAAGATTGGCTAAAATCAGTGTGGCAGGATGCATTCTGAGACTAGGGCAGAATCCATTTCCTTCCTTTTCTAGCCTCTGGAGGCTTCCCAAATTCCTTGGCTCCTGGTCCCCTTCCTGCAGGAAACCAGAACTGTGTTCTTCTCATGTCCCCATCACTCTGGCTCCCTTCTGCCACCTTCTTTCCTTTTTCACTTTCTCCCTTGTGATTATCTTAGGTCTATTCCAGTAATCTAGGAGTTCCCTATTTTCAGGCCAGTTGAAATTCATTCCATCTGCAACCTGTATTTCCCTTTGCCATTTAACCTAACATATTTATAGGTTCCTGGGGCTAGGATATGGACCTCTTTGGGGACTGCTATCATGCCTACTATACCCCCTTAATCAAGTCCTCAGAACTTCTCAATTAGAGCATTGCCGTGACATCCCAATGGGCCTGGATACCTCCAACATCTTTGCACTGCAGTCCTTTGGATTGGTATCTTGTTAAAACAGGATTGACTTGTTCCTCACACAGTGCCTGAGATAATAGGAGATGGCAAACAATTACTTTAATAGCCAAAAATGGTTAAAATTAGGTGCTTACTCTGTGCTAAGCATACTTTTAAGCACTTTGCTAATGTAACTAATTTAATTCTCACATCAACCAAACAAGGTAAGTATTAATGCCATGTCCATTTTACAGATAAGAAAACTGAGGCACAGTGAAGCCATCACCAGCTCACTCCCACAGATATTATGTGGCAGAGAAGAATTCAAGACCAGGTGGCCTAACGCTAGAGCCCTGTGCTATAACTATTTCACTATTGTTGAATAAATAAGTATTCAAGAACTCTTCACAGCCACTGCATATGGGAACAGGATATTACTATATAACACAGGTGGGAATTGGACTCAGGTGGACAAAGGTTTGAATTATAATGCCACCACTGTGTAACTTTGTAAAGCTACTTATCTGTCCTTACTTCAGTTTCTTTTCAATTGTAAAACAGGAATAAAATCATCCACTGCATATTGTTCTAAGGATTAAATGAGGTCATACTTATGGAAGTGCTTAAGACAATGTTGAGGACACAGTGGGTCCTGTGTAAATGTTAACCCCTCCCTCTCTGCAACTGCAAAGCCAAGAAATATAAAATATGTGGGCACAACTAGCATGTCACACTCTAAGGCTGAATACAGTTTAACCACTGGATTTTTTTCAAGACAAGTTCACAAGCACCTCCTACCTTCCCACTCTATCCCATTCTATTCCTTTCATGATTCAGCCAACCCCAACTCACTGCCACTCCTGGAAGATGACCTAAACTTTTGTGCCTCTGGCCCTTTGAAGCAGCTCTTTTCATCAAAAACACCTTTCCCTTCTTATTTCATCTACCCATCTACATTCTTTCTGTACACTTTCCCAGTCCTCTCCTGTGGCCACCTACGGTATTTTATCTGCACTTTTATTACAGCATATCCAAACTCATGATTGTACTGACCTGCCTGTTCACACCCATTTCCTCCTTTGTCCATAAGGTCCTCATTTCTTCATTTTTGTGGGCCTTGTGTGATGTGGTCCAAGCAGTAAGATCCAGTAAGGACAAAAAAGACACAGCTACCTCCCATAAGGTGGACAGGTGTACACACCCAGGTAGAAATTCCATGAGATGGCTGGGGCAGGGGGAGGGAGGATAAGGTTGAAAGACTTCATAGAAGGAGGGAGGGGGTGGTGGTGGTGGTGGTGGTGGTGTGTGTGTGTCTGTCTTGTGGGGAGAGGCTATTTGGAGAGGACTCAGAGAGGCTGAGAAACACTATGTGAATGCCATCGAAGCACCTAGAACTAAGTTGCCGTACTTTGTGTGTATTTGTGTTGGGGCCCAGGACTTATTTTGGTGAACAATAGACTTTTTTCCCTCCTCAGCACTAAAACAGGCTGCAGCATTTAGGTGCAAGAGAATTTTGGTCCAGGGCTTTTATGACGTTCAGTGGGCACGAGCTGGACCAGAGCTGACACAAGTAGCAGCTTTCATCAGAGCGAGATGATAAACAATCCTCCCACGGGGAAAGTGTTTAGTGAATCACAGAGATCAGGAATGCACTGACTTGGAGCTGTAAAGTGACAGGTGATTTTCATTTTGTTAATTTCAGAACTTAGCAGAAATAGCTGGTTAGCCTCTTTTGGAGGAATAACTCTGGCTACACATTTATATTCAAGGAAACCCTGCTTAAACTGTAGTGTATGAGAAGCACCCACCTAAAACTAATAGACAAAACATTTTCTAGGGAATATGCTGCATTGGGATATGGAAGGAAAATGCAGCCTAGTATAGTGGGATGCTACTATTAGATTTTTTTTTTACCTCTTCATTATTATATGATCTTTTGATAAGATTGTAACAGCCTTCATGGACAGTATGGCTTGGAGTTAGTTTAGGCAAATCTCTATAAAACTGAGCTAGCTAAGTAGGATTCTCTTCAATTTCAGGACACTGTTGCTTCCTCTTGCCTAGAAAAGTTGAGGTTTCCCTGCAGGTCAGGCCAATACCAGCTGCTCATAGAGGAGAAGTTGCACCACTTGCCCTGAAAACTGAGTCCAGATTTTTGGCTTGTTGACTTCTTGACATTAAAATTTTGACTTGTGTTGGACTCAAATTTCCTACACATAACAGACTCACAGTAGTGAGTTACCTTGCAGATGTAGTAAGCAAGATTTTTAAAAAGATGATGGTTTTAAAAAGCCATTCTGTATGTAATAGTGATGTTGGGGGCTCATGATATTTATGCTGATATATAAATTCTTGGTAAGCTTCATGCAACAATGGGAAGAAAGTGGGACCTGAGTTAGAAGACCTGAATCAAGTCACAGCTTCACTCAATTCTAAACATGCTTATGGAAGGGAAGCAGCATGGAGGGAAGACAGAAGTCTCCTACTGGGGTGGTCTGGTTTGGAGGTCCTACCAGAACAGAGTGTGGTCTTCTGCCTGAGGCCTAAGGCAGCAGTGCTAAACACCACAATCTCTGGAGACTGGGCACCATTCTTAGAGTTTGGGAGACTTCACAGAGCCAGGTGATTGATTTCACCTGACTTTATTTACCTAACATGAAATGGTCGCCTCATGGGACCCCCAGTTGTGATGTATTGTTATGAAGATGCATCCACTTTCAAAAGAGACTCTCAGCAGCTAATATGGGTCAGTTCCGTCTATTTTTAGTTCTACTTTGGCAGTAACCACAAAGGGAGTCTAAACTCACTTTCTGCCTTGAGAATCTTACTAGTATGTCCCCACCAAAAGCTGATCAAGATTGCCAGCACACCTGCTGCCAAGTACCCCCTACATTTTTCCAGAAGCTTCAATACTTGTGCTGTTGAATGGTGAGGATTCTTTCCCTTCAGAGACACTCTGACAAAGATGGAAGGTCAATGTAAAGGGCAATAAAATGTGTGAACCCCAAAGTAGTGTTTTCCAACAAACCAATCATCTCTTGATGGTCTATTGCTCCAGTCAATGATTTGAAAGCATGTTCTAAAATTGATAAAGGCAACTACAGTAAACCTGGTAAGTTCCTTCTTCTTTAGACACATGGAATGTTTGCAGAATTTTGTACTAAAGAGCAAACTGATTATATATAATACACAGACAATCTTCTTCTTGAAATGTAATGGTTTACAGACAGTAAAATGCCCTGCAGAACAAATTATGAGCTGGTTTCAACATGAGTCAAAATGGTAGGAGTCATCTACACTGTAAGGATTAGAGAAAGGAGGACAAGGTTTGGCCTTGAAAAATAGAAGGCCAGAGTTTCCTCAGAGGTGATATTATGAAAAGGGTAGCTGAAAACAAAAACAGCCCCTACATCTATTTTCTTTTCTCCCCATTTATTATGTTACGCTATTTCCTCAGTAAGGAAGTTTTCAATGCTAAGGAACCACAAGCAGAGGTGACAGAAACAACAATGGTTAGGTGAGGAAGACAATGGAAACAAAAGCACAGAATCTGTTTATAGGCATTTTTAACTAATCAAACAAGAGTAGACTCAGCAAGTAATAGATCCCCTAGATTTCAGAAGACCCTGAAGGTAAGTTTCTTAAATCAGAGGAAAAGCATAATCCCAAATACACAAGAACCACCACCAGTTGCAGCAGAATGCCCAGGTGCTTCCTTTGAAGCTAAGCAGCCCATCTCTACCTCACGGTATTAGAAAGCCAGTTACCTTTAATTAAGTCTTAGAAGAGCACTGTTGGGCAGCACTGTGATTGAGAGGCACTGTCACTTACTAGGGCTTCTCTCTTCTTCCTCTGCCCGCTGCTCCTTCTCAGGCATGGGAGGGCCTCTGATTTTATACACCAGGGCACAGAGCTTTCCAGTCCAGGAGGTGTCTTCCTCCTCCTCTTCCTCCTCCTCCAGGGGAACCCCTAATAAGTCACACATCAGTGTGAAAATCTCAAACAGTGCATGAAACCACTATATGATTGAAAGAACATAAATACTCTGCTTCTCACCATTCTGGCACTTTCTGAAGGTACTATAGGCAACCTCCCATGAATATTTGCCTACATAATGTCTTTTGGCAAGTCTTTTAAAAAGATGATTTTTTGTATACAAGAACAAGTAATTTCAATTCCAAGACCTAAATTTTTCTAACCTATACCATAAGAGGGCTCTAGAGTCTCTAGAAAGAAAGAGTTATTACTGAGTCATTTCAAATGAAAAGACTGTCTATTATCCACATATTACTCAATCCGCTCCTGTACAAGTGGCACAAATACTGAGAGGCTTAAAACCCTTAAAACCTGCAGATATGTATCAGAGCAGGGACTGCTGGCTACAAATCCTTCAGGGCAGAAGTTTACCATACTTGTCTGACTGCAAAAGCTAAAAAGCCATGAGGATCAAGAATCGTGCGTGACTCAACTGAGAGCAGGGTCCCAACTATCTAACTTTAAGTAAAGTGGGTGAGGTTTATGCAAAGATCAGCTCTTTTCTTTTCTTCTCCAGAGAGTTCCCTCTCTTCTCTCTCAGCAGAGTTTCTTCTAGGTAGGAGTTTCAGTCACATATGCCAGGATTCCTTCCTCTAACTTCTCTGACCCAAGTAGATTGGAAAGAACCATTTCCTGAACAATCAGCATTTTAATTTTAAATAGAAAACTAATTTCCCACCCACCACCAGCTTCTAATGTAGAATGAGAAACAGACTCATCTTGGCCAAAGCTTGCAGGCAGAAGCTCACCACAGTGGATAAGGAGGTCCTCATGGAAGTCATACAGCTCCTCCTGGATCTCGCCTGGGCAGGGGCAATTCTCTCCCAGTTGAAAGTTAAGAAGCATGTTGATCTTTGAGAGACAAAGAACGGTTAGTTGGTTCTTTTTTTTTTTTTTTTTTTTTAGATAATTATTTTTTATTGAAGGGTAGTTGACACACAGTATTACATTACATTAGTTTCAGGTGTACAACACAGTGATTCAACATTTATATACATGATAATTCTAAGTACCAGCTATCACCATACCAAGTTGTTACAATATTTTGACTATATTCCTTATGCTATACATTACATCCCGGTTGCTTATTTATTTTACAATTGGAAGTGTGTACTTTTTCTTGGTTGTTGTTGTTAGGGCATCTGTCATATTTATTGATCAAATGGTTGTTAACAACAATAAAATTCTGTATAGGGGAGTCAATGCTCAATGCACAATCATTAATCCACCCCAAGCCTAATTTTCGTCAGTCTCCAATCTTCTGAAGCATAACGAACAAGTTCTTACATGGAGAACAAATTCTTACATAGTGAATAAGTTACATGGTGAACAGTACAAGGGCAGTCATCACAGAAACTTTTGGTTTTGCTCATGCATTATGAACTATAAACAGTCAGTTCAAATATGAATACACATTTGATTTTTATACTTGATTTATATGTGGATACCACATTTCTCTCTTTATTATTTTTAATAAGATGCTGAAGTGGTAGGTAGATACAACATAAAGGTAGAAAACATAGTTTAGTGTTGTAAGAGAGCAAATGTAGATGATCAGGTGTGTGCCTGTAGACTATGTGTTAATCCAAGCTAGACAAGGGCAATAAAACATCCACATATGCAGAAGATTTCTCTCAGAACAGGGGGGGTGAGGTTCTAAGCCTCACCTCTGTTGATCCCCAATTTCTAACCTGATGACCCCCCTGCGACTGTGCCTGTCTTAGGTTGTTCCTCCCTTGAGGAATCTTACCCGTCTCTGGCTAACCAGTCATCTTCCGGGGCCATACAGGGAAATGTGAAGTTGGTAAGTGAGAGAGAAGCCTTATTGTTTGAAATGGTTAGCTTTTTATTTCTTTGCATATTTATGCCCTGTGGCTTCTATGCCCAGCATTTGTCTTGAGGTATCTTTACCACTTGGAGGAGTTATGATACTCGGTAAATTTGATATGAGGCACGAATTCTATTTAAGAATTCGTTGTAATTAGGAAGGAAGAAGAAAAGCTATAGAAGTAGCAGGCGGGAGAAAACATGGGAAGATTGATTATTTCTTTGACATATCTTCTTGTAGAGTAACTTCAGCATGTATAGATCTTAAGCTACTACTTAAATTGCGCACACACATTAACATAATAGGAGTATAGTTACATAACCAAAGCATACCTGTAATTACCAGCCATCTCCAGTGAAACCAAGAAAAACAGTTAGGCACCCTAGGCATTTGTGAAAACTTATCAAAGATATGATGGTTATTATCTAACTGAATTTGAATAGTTTGAGAAAAATCAGACAAATTAAAACAACCCATTCCTGGGCACTGTTCACATCCCATATGTTCTTTTAACAGTAAATAGTCTGTAGTTGTAAGATTTTGGAGCGCTACAATTTGCACTTCTCCTAATTCTTGGTTGAGTTCCAACAGTATAGATCCAGTCAAATTTGTTGTTTTACTGTATGCACAGGCCAGCTTAGATATCTCCTTCATTCCCATGGCAAGTCCAGGAGCTGGTGGGATGAGTGCATCTACAGCTGTAGCAGTGCGTGGATCTTTGTTGGGGTTTTTTGATGATCATCTTCTGGCATGAGTCTTCCCGAGAGTGCTGATGTTGGAGGTTCTCTTTCATATCGTTTCTTAGTTCATTTTCGGGGTAGCCAAATTAGGCTTTGATCCTCTGTATAAACACAAACAGACCCTTTGCCTACACTTTTATATGTCCTTTATATCATTGTGTAGAACTCATTAGAGGTCACCACATAGGAACTGCATTTTTTTTTTTAATCATTAATCTACACTTACATGACGAATACTTACGAATACTTTGTTTACTAGGCTCTCCCCTATACCAGGTCCCCCCTATATACTCCTTTACAGTCACTGTCCATCAGCGTAGCAACCTGTTGTAGAATCACTACTTGTCTTCTCTGTGTTGTACAGCCCTCCCCTTTCTCCCACCCCGCTATGGATGCTAATCTTAATACCCCCCTACTTCTCCCCCCCTTATTCCTCCCTACCCACCCATCCTCCCCAGTCCCTTTCCCTTTGGTACCTGTTAGTCCATTCTTGAGTTCTGTGATTCTGGTGCTGTTTTGTTCCTTCAGTTTTTCCTTTGTTCTTATATTCCACAGATGAGTGAAATCATTTGGTATTTCTCTTTCTCTGCTTGGCTTGTTTCACTGAGCAAAATACCCTCCAGCTCCATCCATGTTGCTGCAAATGGTTGGATTTGCCCTTTTCTTATGGCTGAGTAGTATTCCATTGTGTATATGTACCACATCTTCTTTATCCATTCATCTATCGATGGACATTTAGGTTGCTTCCAATTCTTGGCTATTGTAAATAGTGCTGCGATAAACATAGGGGTGCACTGATCTTTCTCATACTTGATTGCTGCATTCATTGGGTAAATTCCTAGGAGTGCAATTCCTGGGTCAAATGGTAAGTCTGTTCTGAGCATTTTGATGTACCTCCATACTGCTTTCCACAATGGTTGAACAAGTTTACATTCCCACCAGCAGTGTAGGAGGGTTCCTCTTTCTCCACAGCCTCGCCAACATTTGTTGTTGTTTGTCTTTTGGATGGCAGCCATCCTTACTGGTGTGAGGTGATACCTCATTGTAGTTTTAATTTGCATTTCTCTGATAATTAGCGATGTGGAGTATCTTTTCATGTGTCTGTTGGCCATCTGTATTTCTTTTTTGGAGAACCGTCTGTTCAGTTCCTTTGCCCATTTTTTAATTGGGTTATTTGTTTTTTGATTGTTGAGGCGTGTGAGCTCTTTATATATTCTGGACGTCAAGCCTTTATCGGATGTGTCATTTTCAAAGATATTCTCCCATACTGTAGGGTTTCTTTTTGTTCTATTGATGGTGTCTTTTGCTGTACAGAAGCTTTTCAGCTTAATATAGTCCCACTTGTTCATTTTTGCTGTTGTTTTCCTTGCCCGGGGAGATATGTTCAAGAAGAGGTCACTCATGTTTATGTCTAAGAGGTTTGTGCCTATGTTTTCTTCCAAGAGTTTAATGGTTTCATGACTTACATTCAGGTCTTTGATCCATTTTGAGTTTACTTTTGTATATGGGGTTAGACGATGGTCCAGTTTCCTTCTCCTACATGTAGCTGTACAGTTTTGCCAGCACCATCTGTTGAAGAGACTGTCATTTTGCCATTGTATGTCCATGGCTCCTTTATCAAATATTAATTGACCATATATGTCTGAGTTAATGTCTGGATTCTCTAGTCTGTTCCATTGGTCTGTGGCTCTGTTCTTGTGCCAGTACCAAATTGTCTTGATTACTATGGCTTTATAATAGAGCTTGAAATTGGGGAGTGAGATCCCCCCTACTTTATTCTTCTTTCTCAGGATTGCTTTGGCTATTCGGGGTCTTTGGTGGTTCCATATGAATTTTTGAATTATTTGATCCAGTTCATTGAAGAATGTTGCTGGTAGTTTCATAGGGATTGCATCAAATCTGTATATTGCTTTGGGCAGGATGGCCATTTTGACGATATTAATTCTTCCTAGCCATGAGCATGGGATGCGTTTCCATCTGTTAGTGTCCCCTTTAATTTCTTTTAAGAGTGACTTGTAGTTTTCAGAATATAAGTCTTTCACTTCTTTGGTTAGGTTTATTCCTAGGTATTTTATTTTTTTGGATGCAATTGTGAATGGAGTTGTTTTCCTGATTTCTCTTTCTGTTGGTTCATTGTTGGTATATAGGAAAGCCACAGATTTCTGTGTGTTGATTTTGTATCCTGCAACTTTGCTGTATTCCGATATCAGTTCTAGTAGTTCTGGGGTGGAGTCTTTAGGGTTTTTTATGTACAGTATCATGTCATCTGCAAATAGTGACAGTTTGACTTCTTCTTTGCCAATCTGGATTCCTTGTATTTTTTTGTTTTGTCTGATTGCCGTGGCTAGGACCTCTAGTACAATGTTAAATAACAGTGGGGAGAGTGGGCATCCCTGTCTAGTTCCCGATCTCAGCGGAAATGCTTTCAGCTTCTCGCTATTCAATATAATGTTGGCTGTGGGTTTTTCATAGATGGCCTTTATTATGTTGAGGTACTTGCCCTCTATTCCCATTTTGCTGAGAGTTTTTATCATGAATGGATGTTGAACTTTGTCAAATGCTTTTTCAGCATCTATGGAGATGATCATGTGGTTTTTGTCTTTCTTTTTGTTGATGTGGTGGATGATATTGATGGACTTTCGAATGTTGTGCCATCCTTGCATCCCTGGGATGAATCCCACTTGGTCATGGTGTACGATGGTTTTGATGTATTTTTGAATTCGGTTTGCTAAAATTTTGTTGAGTATTTTTGCGTCTACGTTCATCAGGGATATTGGTCTGTAGTTTTCTTTTTTGGTGGGGTCTTTCCCTGGTTTTGGTATTAGGGTGATGTTAGCTTCATAGAATGAGTTTGGGAGTATCCCCTCCTCTTCTATTTCTTGGAAAACTTTAAGGAGAATGGGTATTATGTCTTCCCTGTATGTCTGATAAAATTCCGAGGTAAATCCATCTGGCCCGGGGGTTTTGTTCTTTGGTAGTTTTTTGATTACCGCTTCAATTTCGTTGCTGGTAATTGGTCTGTTTAGATTTTCTGTTTCTTTTTGGGTCAGTCTTGGAAGGTTGTATTTTTCTAGGAAGTTGTCCATTTCTCCTAGGTTTCCCAGCTTGTTAGCATATAGGTTTTCATAGTAGTCTCTAATAATTCTTTGTATTTCTGCGGGATCTGTTGTGATTTTTCCTTTCTCATTTCTGATACTGTTGATTTGTGTTGACTCTCTTTTCCTCTTAATAAGTCTGGCTAGAGGCTTATCTATTTTGTTTATTTTCTCGAAGAACCAGCTCTTGGTTTCATTGATTTTTGCTATTGTTTTATTCTTCTCAATTTTATTTATTTCTTCTCTGATCTTTATTATGTCCCTCCTTCTGCTGACCTTAGGCCTCATTTGTTCTTCTTTTTCCAATTTTGATAGTTGTGACATTAGACCTTTCATTTGGGATTGCTCTTCCTTTTTTAAATATGCTTGGAGTGCTATATACTTTCCTCTTAAGACTGCTTTTGCTGCGTCCCACAGAAGTTGGGGCTTAGTGTTGTTGTTGTCATTTGTTTCCATATATTGCTGGATCTCCATTTTGATTTGGTCATTGATCCATTGATTATTTAGGAGCGTGTTGTTTAGCCTCCATGTGTTTGTGAGCCTTTTTGCTTTCTTTGAACAGTTTATTTCTAGTTTAATGCCTTTGTGGTCTGAAAAGTTGGTTGGTAGGATTTCAATCTTTTGGAATTTACTGAGGCTCTTTTTGTGTCCTAGTATGTGGTCTATTCTGGAGAATGTTCCATGTGCACTTGAGAAGAACGTGTATCCTGTTGCTTTTGGATGTAGAGTTCTGTAGATGTCTATTAGGTCCATCTGTTCTAGTGTGTTGTTCAGTGCCTCTGTGTCCTTACTTATTTTCTGTCTGGTGGATCTGTCCTTTGGAGTGAGTGGTGTGTTGAAGTCTCCTAGAATGAATGCATTGCATTCTATTTCCTCCTTTAGTTCTGTTAATATTTGTTTCAGGTATGTTGGTGCTCCTGTATTGGGTGCATATATATTTATAATGGTTATATCCTCTTGATGGACTGAGCCCTTTATCATTATGTAATGTCCTTCTTTGTCTTTTGTTACTTTCTTTATTTTGAAGTCTGTTTTGTCTGATACCAGAATTGCAACACCTGCTTTCTTCTCTCTGTTGTTTGCTTGAAATATCTTTTTCCATCCCTTGACTTTAAGTCTGTGCGCATCTTTGGGTTTGAGGTGAGTCTCTTGTAAGCAGCATATGGATGTATCTTGCTTTTTTATCCATTCTATTACTCTGTGTCTTTTGATTGGTGCATTCAGTCCATTTACATTTAGGGTGATTATTGAAAGGTATGAATTTATTGCCATTGCAGGCTTTAAGTTTGTGGTTACCAAAGGTTTAGGGTTAGCTTCTTTACTGTCTTACTGTCTAACTTAACTCGCTTGTTGAGCTGTTATAAACACAATCTGATGATTCTTTATTTCTCTCCCTTCTTATTCCTCCTCCTCCCTTCTTCATATGTTGGGTGTTTTGTTGTGTGCTCTTTTTAGGAGTGCTCCCATCTAGAGCAGTCCCTGTAGGATGCCCTGTAGAGGTGGTTTGTGGGAGGCAAATTCCCTCAACTTTTGCTTGTCTGGGAATTGTTTAATCCCTCCTTCATATTTAAATGATATTCGTGCTGGATACAGTAGTCTTGGTTCGAGGCCCTTCTGTTTCATTGCATTAAGTATATCATGCCATTCTCTTCTGGCCTGTAGGGTTTCTGTTGAGAAGTCTGATGATAGCCTGATGGGTTTTCCTTTGTAGGTAACCTTTTTTTTCTCTCTGGCTGCTTGTAATACTTTGTCCTTGTCTTTGATCTTTGCCATTTTAATTATTATGTGTCTTGGTGTTGCCCTCCTTGGATCCCTTGTCATGGGAGTTCTGTGTACCTCTGTGGTCTGAGAGGCCATTTCTTCCCCTAGTTTGGGGAAATTTTCAGCAATTATTTCTTCAAAGACATTTTCTATCCCCTTTTCTCTCTCTACTTCTTCTGGAATGCCTATGATTCTTATATTATTTCTTTTATATTGATCACTCAGCTCTCTTAAAATTCTTTCATTCCTGGAGATCCTTTTATCTCTCTCTGCATCAGCTTCTCTGCGTTCCTGTTCTCTGTTTTCTAGTCCATTAATGGTCTCTTGCATCTCGTCCATTCTGTTTTGAAGTCCTTCCAGAGCTTGTTTTATTTCTGAATTCTCCTTCCTTAGTTCTTGCATATTTCTCTGCAAGTCCATCAGCATGGTTATGACTTTTGTTTTGAATTCTTTTTCAGGTAGACTGGCTAAATCTATCTCCCCAGATTCCTTCTCAGGGGAAGATGTAGCAGATGCCGAAGCTGTCTGGGTTAGTCTTGTCTGAATCATATTTTTTTGCCTTTTCATGTTGACAGGTGCTATTGACTGTCAGCTGGGAGGGCCAAAATTTTCACTTACTACTGGCCTTTCTTTACTGGGGCAACTGCGACCCCTAGTGGCTTGTGTTGGGTAATTGCGTGTAGAGTGGGTCTTTGTGTCTTGCCCGGCCGGAAGGGAGAAATTTCCCTTTCTGTGGGCGGAATTTGTCTCAGGCTGCTTCTCTGCTTTCGCAGCGCCCGGTGGGGTAATGGATGCGGGGGCTGCTTGACTGTTTGCTTCCGTGAGGGGTCTCAGAGCTGTTGCCCAGGGGGTTAGTGCACCCGGTTTTCCCTGTAATTTCCAGCTGCTGTACTGTGACCTGGGTTGTTTCCGTCAAGCTGTTAAGTCCCTGTCCCTTTAAGACTTTCAAAAAGCCCCCGCTTTTCTTTGTCACAGGGGCATCAGCTTCAGCACCCGCTCTGAGGTCTTACCCCCTGTTCTCCCAGTGTCCAGGGCCCCCTGGGCATATACTGTGTCTGCGCTCTGGCCCGGATGGCTGGGGCTGGGTGTTCGGCAGTCCTGGGCTCCGTCTCCCTCCCGCTCTGCCTATTGTTCTCCCGCCGGGAGCTGGGGGGAGGGGCGCTCGGGTCCCGCAGGGCCGGGGCTTGTATCTTACCCCTTTCACCAGTCGCTGGGTTCTCGCTGGTGTAGCTGCAGTCTGGCCACTGTCCTGCGTCTTCTGGTCTCTCTTTTAGGGCTAGTTGTGTTTGTTGTATTTTCAAAAGTATATATGTTTTTGGGAGGAGATTCCCACTGTCCTACTCACGCCGCCATGTTGGCTCCGCCCCCTCTAGGGTTAGTTGGTTCTTAATGTCAGGCCAAAGAATTCAGATCCTGCCTTAAACAGACACCTAACATTCTTCTCAAATTTTATTTAGCTCAATTTTTTCCTGGTACAGATGGACAACATTTAAACGTAGCTTTCACTTTTTTTTCTTAGTAAAATGGTAATTTACTAGTTGCACAAAATTTGGAAATACCTCAAGAAGAAAATGTGCTGAGATTCCATCCCCCAAGGATAACCACTGTTAATATTTTAGTTAATATCTTCCAGGCTTAAGGCATGCAGGTTGAGATCATACACTAGATAAACTTATTTGAAACTTAATTTTTCCACTTAACTGTTTATCTTGAGCACTTTCTTACTTTCTTAACCTGATTTTTAATAGGTACTCTGCATTTTGTCTTATGGATAAAAAGAAATTTATGTAAAATTAATGATGTTATACTTGTTTCCATTTTTTGTCCTTTAAAGTTGATTTGAATTTCCTTTCACTTAATTTTTGTTCGCATCTCTGATCATTTTCTTAGGATAAACTCCTAAAATTGAAATGACTGGATCAAAAGGTTTGCACATTTTAATGGCTTTTGATATAAACTGCCAAATTGCTCTCCAGAAAGCTCAGAACAATTTGTGTTATTAACAAATTCATACAAGAGTGTGTACTACTTTACCATCTCCATTACAGTAATGAGAGTTAACACATTTTCAAATAGTTTTCAATTTAATGGGTGAAAAATGCTGTACCCTGGTACTTTAATTTGCATTTAATTGGTGAGGTTGAACTTTTTCAGCACATAAGGACCATTTTTATTTTGTATTTTATAAATTTTTCATCACATTCTTCCTCCATTTTTCTTATAGGTAATTTTCTTTTAAAAATTCATTAGTGAGTGTTTTGTACATCTCTAGGCCATTAGCTTTCATAACATATGCTCCAAATATATTTCCCAGTTTTTAGTGAGCTCTTAATTTTGTTTACAGGATTTTTTGGGGCATATAAGTTCTCTGTTTTGCAGTCAATTATCATCTTTTCTTTTATAGTTTTTTTCTCAGGGATTTTTAACTGTTTTTATGCCATGAAGGTACTCTCACAGTCTGGTGAGATCCATAGGTTCCTTCTCAAGTTTGTATTTTAAATACATAAAATACAGAGAGAAACAATTATATTGATAGCCAGTTACCAAGATGGTAAGAAAAAATTTGTGATACAGTAACATAAGTACTTGTTTATTAGCTCAGATAACAAATAAATAGAAAGATCTAATGGCAGGTCTTATCTCCAAAGTGTTATTGAAGTAGTGAGGAATGGAAATGATATTTCAAGGTATGATAACCACTATGACATGAAAAAATATGCAATTTCTGTTGCTGACAAAATAGATACTGGCTTTGCTGCCTACACCTATAATTAAAAGAAATGCTATCAGAGTAGATAAAGAAAAAAAAGAGCTGATAAAAGTTGATAAAAAAAAAAGCGGTCATTCATTTCCCATGCAGATTCTTAGAGGTAGGAATTCTACCCACAGACCCATGACCCCAGGTAAATGAATATCTGGAGGGACTGAACCAATAACCAGAGGTAATCTTTGCTGCCTCACTCAGGGTAACCCAAACACCAGGAAGAAGGGTATTTTTTCTTTCTGTTTAGGATTTGTATGGTAAAAAATTTGCAATCTTTTATATTAAGCCATAAACATGTTTAATATATTAAGGATATCCTTATTTAAAGTTTCTACTGCAAACAATTTTTTGGAAGTAGGTAGAGGTATTGTTTGCAACAAAATAACATCCATAAAACAGGTTGGGAAAGTAATTTTGTGACTGTTCCACAGTGTTAACTTGTGTATCAATATATACAGATAGCTTGTTTATTAAATGAAAATAAGATCTGAAGATCTGATTTCAGAGTCAGAAAATTGATTTATTTACTGAAAGATCTTTCCCTCAGTGGAACACCTCAGAAGCAGTGGCCCACCAGCTTGCAAGACATAAAACGAAAAGGGGAGTGAGCTGTCTGCTGCCAGGCGCACCCTTTAGTGAAGTCCTTTTCAAAGTGAAAGGCTTGCTAACTAGGCTTGGCTAATTTGCCAATAACCACTGGACTAACTGCAGTTTTGCCTACTTTTGTTCTTAGTCACAACCTCCATGTATGCTTTTTTCATCTAGGTACTATGGATATCGGGCTGAAAACCTCCATTTTTCTCCTCAAAGGTAACAGAAGAATGAGGTAATCATATCACTGTTGTAAAATTCTTATTCTTATGCATCCTGTCTTCCAACTGATTTTGCATTGCTATACCTTGCAATTAATCTAAATCCTCCCTTGTTGAACTTAAATTCCTAATTATTTAGAGAGGTCTGTGGAGAGATTCCTTCTTGAAATGAATTCTCTGGAGGGGTGACCGAGGGACAACTGAGTTTGACAGAAGTTAGTATCCCTTCTCTTCTGGAAACTTGCTGAAAATATAAATTCTTAGGTCTCACCCTAAACCACCTGGGTTAGAAGCCCTAGAGTGGGACCAGCAATCTGTGTTTCATTAAGCTCTTCCCAGGAGTCTGAGGTCTTCCTTCTCAGGAATCACTGATCTAACACATCAGGGAAGAATTTCTTGAGTTACGACTTCTGAAATGAGTCTCAAATGATTGTTCAAAGGACTGTTCAGAAGTTAAGGAGGAAGTGATGGAAGGCCCTGGGGATGGCAGAAGGGGAGGCCAGGAGGCAGAATGGGGAAAGGAAGGGTGGGGGCTAACATGGCCCTTCCAGGAGCCAGGATCATGAACTACATTCATGAGGACAGTTAGGTGGACAGTGCAGTCCTCGCTGAGTTAAGGAGATGTGAGAAAACCTACAGAAACTCTCCTTACTGGGTCACTGACAGAAGGTCATAAAACACTCAGGAGGCAAATGCAAATATGTCTAACACTAAAACTTTTGATTGCTCGTAGAATTTATAGCATGTTTATTATATGACAGGTATGCTGCTAGACAACCTAAGTGAATTATCTCATGGGATCCTCACAAAAACCCACAGGCATTATCTACATTTTGTGGCTGAAGAAACTGAGACATGGAGAGGTAACGTGCCTGAGACCAGACCACACAGCAAGTGATGGTAAAGCCAGAACAGGGGCCATGGTCTGAAGCCAACACCAGTGTTCTAATTACAACATCATTCTCCCTTCCCATTATTCACAGTGAGTTGGCATTTGCCCAGCGAAGGAGGGAAAGTTCATCCCTATTACAAGTCTAACAGAAGCCTGACAACATTTGTAAAGCCTTCAAGAATAACTCAGGCTCTCCCTTTTTTCTCAGCAAGGCACAAGTTAACTCTGCCCACTGTTCTCATTTTGCCCCCGGTAAAGAGATGATAAGCTTTGCCTGCTCTTTTTAAGGCCAGTATCATTCAAATGCATCTTTTGAAAGCCAAGATATATAGTTCATTTTTTAAGCCAATATAAATATCTATTTTCTATAAAATAGGTTAGGAAAGTACTTGGACCAAGTTGTGCCATTAATCTAGGATGGTAGTAATTATACTAACAATTTATAGGTAGGCTGCTTATTAAATATAGATAAGATCCAAAGATCTTGTTCAGAGAAAGAAAACTAATTTCTTCACTGAAAGATCTATCTTCTCCTTTGAGCGCTCAGAAAGCTGTGGCCAAGCAGCCTGTAGGATTTATGTGGGCAGCTGAGCAGCAGGACAAATGGAAACTATTATTTTGCAAGATGCCCCTCCTTTATTTGGAAGTCTCTCAGAAGGATTTCTAGTCTTTTCAAAGCTGCCTTCCCATCTGCGCAAGCTGATGACAAGATGGGGCGCTGCAGAGATGAACACAACCCCACACAGAAGGGGAGCCTTGCTCACTTATCCTGTTCCCCAGCCTTCCTGGCTGGGAGGCTTTGTGAGGGTCTCGGTCACTGGGAAAGGGGTTTGGGCACTTAGGTAAGGAGGCCTGGGTACCCACTTTCATAAGTAGGGAAACGTTGACCATATTCTCCTGATCTCTGATAGAGAAGAGTGACTTCTGGGAAGACAGGGCAGAAATTCCTCTAAGCAGTGGGTCCTTGCTGGGCAAAGGGTGGATCCTGAGAGTGATCTGGTCTTTGGTTCAGTGATAGGGACATAGGCAGGAAGGAGTGTGGGAGGAGAGGACATACTACCCTATGTGTAGTTGCAGATGAGTTATTTTCCCACCAGATAACCAGCAGATGCTCCTCAGTGTCCCGAGCACAGGACCAGGCCTGACTCCTGGTGCCAGCTCATTTGATGTTCATCAGCGAGCATGGCTGCTCCGAGCACACAAAGGTTTCACGTGCTTTGCTTTGTAGGGTTCAAGTTCTTCCCCAGGAATGGGATGCAGGCTCCGGAAGGGGTTCTCACCTGCTCCTGTGGGGGTGAACGGAACTCTCTGGTCTTCCGGGCAGTCAGGGCTGCCGACATGTTCAGGGCCTGCATGAGCTCATTGTAGCGGAACTTCTGATTTGCCTGGAGCTTGGAGACATAAATGTCACCAAATGCCACGATGGCCTCCACTCGGTGCTGCAGCTCGCAGTCACAGAGATAGCTGAGGAGTTCACACATCTGCAACAAAAGTGTATATACATGCTAATATAATAATACTTCATAGACTGGTGAAGCAGCGACCATCCCCATTTTACAGAGGGTAACAGTGGGACTCAGGTGATTTAAGTAACTTGTCCAGGGTAACATAGTAACCACAGAGCTATTACTTGTATCCAAGTCAGCCTAAATCCAGCTCTTCATCACAAAGGCCAGCAGAACACCAGGTGATGAACTCTATAAAGGCACAGTAAATCTGCCTGCAGAGGGGGAGTAGAGCATTTCTAAGAGTGTTCTCCCACAGCTCTAAACTCAGTACTGAAAGCACCACTGAATTGTACCGGGGAGCTCTGGACCACGGGAAATCAATACTTCTGTTCCCCCACCCCCCAGTCTTTCATTGTTTTTGTTCATTGGCATTGTTTTTCTGTGAACAGTTCTTTGGGGTTGTTATTATTACTAATCTTATCACTATTGGAACACATACTAATAAGAAAAACAATGGCCATAACTTATTGAACTCTTACTTGCCAGACACTTTGCCAAGCACTTACCATCTCCTTTAGTCCTTAGTGCATTCCTGATTATTTTTTATTAAAGCAGAAGTTCTCTTAACCCTCCTCTGCTTAATCCCTCATGTGACTAACAAACACTGTCCAGTCGATCTGGGCACAGACAACATGCCTCTGCTGGTCCATATTCTTAACCTACAGGAATGGCCTCTGGCATATCCATACACCTCTGCTCCTGTCAGGGGAACTAGGACCCAGAGCATATGCCTGTCACACATGGGATTATAAGCACATTTAATTTAAAATCACGTGAGCCAATGCATTAGGAAAACTAAGCTGGGTGACTAGGGTCCATTTGTGAAAGGCCAAGTTTTTTTTTTTTCAATGCTAAAAATTGAGTGTGAGTTAGACAACTACAAAAAATGTGGGGAACTCATATAAATCTAGAAAAATTCAGCACTCAAGTTGCTTTCCAATTACCTTTAAATCTGCAAAATATCTTAAAGAACCCCCAGCTGATCATCATAGATGGTGTGTGACAGATGCCATCTATGCAAAAGAGAGGACCCTGCAAGCCAGTCAGGTACTCATGTTAAAGGTCTTCGCTCCACATCAGGATAGCACATTCATATGTTTTAATAAGACATCTTTGGCATATTTGTAAACATTTTTATGCTTCTCTATATTCAACATTTTGATAAACTGACCACCTACCAATCCTATCATCACACTTGATAAAATAGCTTCAACTGCAGATTATTATAATACATTTATGCTAAAATGTACATCATGCTGTATAGTATAAAATACCCTTTAATATTATATTTTATTATATTATCACCCACATTTATAAATCTTAAGGCTAAGGCTTTGATGGGCTGCTGACTTGGCAGGATTAGCTTGTAAGTGGCTGAAGGATGCCTGAGCCAGGCTCACTGAGTAGGATTGACTATTCTGCTCTATTAATTTTCATGTCTCTTTTCTCAGTGCCCAGAAAAAGTTACCATCTTCAGTGCACCACTGATGCTCGCTTACATCTAGTAAGACTATGTTTTAGGAAACAGTGAGGTTGCCCAGCTGGTGCCAAGGGGGCAGCTGTAAGTGAGCAAGATTCTTTCCTTAGCTCAGATGGCAGCTTTGAGAGCCGGTGCTACAGGTGCACATCAGCTCGGTGACCAGAGGCACCGAGTGAGAGCAGGCAGTGGGTGTGCGGCTGCCCTGGGAGACAGCTCCTTTGGCCTACTCCACCGCCAGAGGCCCCTCCCTTCTCCAGATGGGGTCTCCCAAAGGAACCCTTGAGTCCCAAATTCATCACTGGTACCAGGAAAACAATTCTAAAGCACATTCCTTACTGATGAAGGTTAATATTTTCATTCTGACTTAGGCATACACACCATAGCAGAAAAAAGCATGACCAATGATCAATCAATTGATCTCTGTCTGCTACACTTCAGGTTTAGGCCAGTACCCACTGTCCCAGCCCTACCACCAGGCTTCCCTGTTGCCCTCTCCAGCTCTTTTCAAGGCCAGGATCTTTGCTGGCCTGAGTTACCTGTAGTTTGACAGACTCTGGCAATCGGGTCTGCAACAAGCCTTTGACTGGAGCCTCCTTGCTGGCCTTTTCTCCAGCCTCCACTGCCTTCTCTTCTATCTGGGTCACCTCCTCCTTCTCTGCTCCTGCCTCTGTCTCCCCACAATGCTCGCCAAACACAGAGGGATCGATCAGGAGGAGGATCTGCCGGACGTCGTCATCATCAAACACCCTCATGACTAGCAGGGTTCCAATGAGTTTCAGCACAGGCACAAACTGGAACTCCACTGACCCCCCTACAGGGTCCCGGATGTGAGCCCCACTGCACTGCACTGCCTCCGTCAGCATGCTTAGCGCCTTGGTCTTGAGAATCTCCAAGGGAATCTCTGGACTCTGCTTCTGGTGCTCCTCACTGGTCATGACATAGCAAGGGGTGGAGAACCTGAATCCTGGTTTGAGGCATGTTCTCAGGCCCACCCCGGGCAGCCCATGCCTCTTGGACTCATCTGGATATAGGCAGATTCTCCTGGTGGTGCTGGTGATGGGGATGATGTACTCATTCTTCATCATTAGCTTCCTTTCCTTGGCACTGGCCAGGTGGATGCTGATGAGCAGGTCATAGAAACCAGACCGAAGGAGGCCGGGGAGGTACTTGTTGTCAATGGTGTAGAAGAGCTGGGAGAGGTCCACATGGCTGCACAGCGCATAAGCCACTCGGCTGTTTCCCAGGGCACACACGGCGCTATAGAGTCTCAGCGTGTGGTAATGGAACTGCATCAGGTCCTCCTGCTCACAGAGCTCCAGGATATCCACACACCTGAGAATGGGACAAGTAATCAGCCACTCCATTGAGAAAGAAAGTGCCAGAATTCATCAGGGTTCTTGCTCTCTGAATTCCCAGGGGGTAGAAGGATGGAGGAGTCTCTCCCACACTTTCTTTTACAGGTGATTCCAATCCCAGTTCTGGTCCATACCCCAGGTCCTAATTATTCTCCTTTTCTAACTACAAGGGTCTCAAGAGTCTGTGAGACTTAGAAGACATGGCTTATGCCTTTTATGAAAGTCCTCCTGATTAGAGAAAAACCCTAAACCGGAAAACCAAAAAGTATTCAGGTATACGACAGAGATGAGCTGGTTCTCTTACTTGGTTCAAGGGGATATTCTGTTTCTGGAGGTAAGAGCACCTCAGGAGATGTAGGTGAAGTCCTCTAATCTACCACCTGCAGCACCTGATCATCTCCACTCTCCCAGCATCCATGAGGCTTTCCCCAAATACACCTGCACTCTTGTCCAGAGAAGAAATACTGTCCAAACTGAGGTCAGTGACATCATCAGTTTACTTCCTCCTACCCAACTTTAGGGTCTACTGGCCTCTGTGCTGTTCCCTCATCTGTGGGAGGCACAGGGCATGGGCTCTCATCCTTGCCTAGATATTCCATTGCCTTGCTCCCCACTGGGGATTCTGAGGACCCTTTGCCATTGATTCACCTGGTTTACTGGACTCCTTGGCCATTTCTGCTCCTTCCCCACACTTGCCTGTCTTGCTGCTGCCCCTGACCCAGGGAATACCTAAATGGGAGCTACGTAGGTGTCAATATCTCCATCCACTCCTCATTACTTTACATTTTTAGTCCAAGAGATCAGGGGGTGATAGTACCCATAAAAATAAAATTTCTTACTACATACAGAAAACACACTTGACTCTTTCTATACGATCTCACTTTTTTCTCCTAGAAAACCTTTGGGTGAGCATTTATTTTACTGTAGCAATGAGGAAACTAAGGCCCAGAGTACATGAGTAACTTTTCCAAGGCCATACAGCAGAAAGTGATAGCACTGGGACTGAACGTAGTTCCATAACCCAAGAGTAGCTCTTAACAAGAGGAGACCAGGAGCCTGATTCTTGGCTCTCTAAGCAAGCAAGGCATGACTCATTCTCCCCGTTCTTGCCACCAGTGACATATATTTCAGGGGCTCCCTCCAGTCTTTAATTAAAGCATGGAAATTCCTGACTACAGGCACTAGGAGCTATAGTGAAGGCCCTTTGGCAGGCATAAGTAGTAACTAGCCTGCTGTTCTTTGAGTGAAAAATGAAAGTGGAGAAAGAAATGAAGGGAAACTGAGGTGTTAGGGAAATGGGTAGTCATGATGGGACAGAGCAGGGTCCTTGGCCAATGAGAATGCTCCTCCCTCCCTCCTGGGCTTGCTGGGTCCTACCTCACCAGCCTCCCAGCCTGCCCTTCCTCTACGGGCTCCTCCACTACCTGTTCTCCTCAGGGATGTGGAGCGCCATCATCTGCAGGGGCTCCAGGCACTGCACCGCCCAGCCATGGCGCTCGCTCACCCGCTCCATCTCCACCTTCAGGAAGCTGTTGGGCATGCGGCTCCACAGCACAGGCTGGATGGTCTGGACATCCAGCCGAGGGGGACACTGCGGGACTGGGTTCTTCTCTTCACTCTTAAATATGGCTGCTGACAGGGGCATCGCATTCTGGGACACGGAGGGAAGGCGTGAGAGAGGAAAACACATGGGCCATACAAAGATTCTCAGCTGCTGGATAAGGCACCTGGCCCACGATGACCAACATAGTATAAATTAAAGAGAGACCAATGTATCTCTTACCAGCCTTAATTAAGACTTTGCATAATGGATTATATGAGCATTAATTAATTCTTTCAGCTCCCAATACAGGTGGAAGAAGGGAAAAGTAAGAACCTATGTTACATCATATGACTTTCTCAGGCAGGTGTAGGGGCCTGGGGGGTGTATGAGAAGCAAGTGGTGACAGAATCCCGTTTTCTGAGGCCTAGGATTTCCACCCCCAATGGTCAATACTGCCTTCCCTGGTCAGAGCCATCAGTTGAGGGACAGAGAATACCTTCAGCTTCCCAAGTTCAAACTGAAACAAAGAAGTGCTTGTCGGCTGCAGGAAAACGGCTGGAAACACTTTGGTATTGGGCTCCACCTGGAAACAAAAACAAAGGGAGAGGCACGCCCAGCATCACAGAGTCGTAGACGGCTAAGGCACCGGGTGTTTTAGTCAACACCTCCATCCTAACGCCAGCAGAGAGAGGACAGCTAGCAGGCTGGTCACTCTCCACTGCTCAGGAGGATGGCCACAGGTGGGCCACCGATGCCAGCCATCGGTCACCGAACAGTGGGACGTGCCGGCTCTCCCTGGAGTGCGGGGATGCCTGGCATGGGATTATTTCTGAAGGCAAAGGACCATTGCACCGGCAAGCCCAGGGGGCTCTCCCAGCGGGGCTTCTCCACCTCTGCACTGCTGACATTTTGGGCTGGGTAACACTCTGTCATGGGGATGTCCTGAGCACTGCAGGATATTTAGTGGCATCTCTTGCCTCTACCCACCCCCACCACAGTCCTGACAGCCAAAAAATTTTTTAGAGATTGCCAAATGTCTGTCCCACAGAGGCGAGACCGCCTGCAATGGACTACTGTGTAGGCAGACACCGGGAGGAGCTTCCCCAGAATCACATAGAGGCTGCCTCCTGTTCTCAAAACCCTTCCTTTGCCCTTGGTTCTCTGGACTGCTCCCCATCGCTTTCTCACTCTTTATTATTCTAGTTCTTACATTAAGTGGTGCAGGACTCACTGACTCTCTCCTAGCTGCCACTTAGGTGAGGTGTGTGGGTTTGTTGATTCAATGACGTCAGGGGCTCTACTTATTAAGTGCTCACTCTGACGCAGGGCTTGTGATCAGACTTGGAAGACCATGGAAGAAGAAATGGGACTTTAATTCTACCAACCAATGTCCTTTGCCTTAAGGTAAATTCAGGCATTAGGAAATTCTGGCAATTCTCTTACAATTAGGGGATGATGGGTGTTGTGGGCATTCCCTACAGTTGGCCATTGAGTCACCCACTTGGATAATTCCCTTCTCTAGGACCCAAGCCTTGTTCCTGGCATAAAGAATATGGCAAAGGTGAAGTAACTGTTACTCCCTTGAATAGGCTACATTATAAAAGACTCTATCTCAGCATAATGAAGAGAAGATTCTCCAGTTGGCCTTGGAAAAGTAAGCAGCTGGGTTGTGAGGGGTATTTGGGGGAAAAAAATTCCAGGGGTTATCATGGGACTGGGAGTGGTCCCTGGCTACAGCCAGGGAGAAATGGAGCCTCAGATCTACAAATGCAAGTGACTGAATCCTGCCAACAGCCCATGTACTTGGAAAAGGACCCTGAGCCCCAGAAAAGAATGCATTCTGGTTCCATCTTGATTGCAGCTTGGTGAGACTCTGCACAGAGGACCGCTAAGCTGTGCCCTGACTCCTGAACCATGGAAACTGTTAGACAATAAACATATACTGTTTTAAGTCACTAAGTTTGTGGTGATGTGTTATACAGCAACATAAAATGAATACAGTGAGTTTTCCTTCTGTCAGAGTCTTTTTTACAAGCTTCTTTTGATGAACTTCATCAATGCAGTTTAGACATAAGATTGATAAAAACATATATCTTTATGGCTGTAAGTGACTTAAAAGATTGCCTGGTCAGTGCTATGATTTGCACATAGTGAAACAGGCCAGATTGGCTGCACCCGGGCTTGCACTGAGCATGTGGTCATTTCAGCACATGGCAGTGGGCTCGCGTGTCAAGTACAAACATTTGGATTCAGGTACCCATGGATGATATGAGGGGATAAAGGCCTGAAAAGCCAAAATGTGGGGATGGGACTGCTAGAACTGCATGGCTATGTCTGAAATAGGCTTTGTAAAGGACATTCAACAAATAACTATTCAGTGCCTATTATATGCTTTGTGTCAGGCTCTGAGTTTACAGCAGGGAGAGACACAAATAGGAAATTCAGTTTGAGGTTGTTTTGACTTTGGCCATCCCTAGGCTGGTCCCCATCTTTCTCAAATATCCAATATGTGACATCCAGAACAACTTTCAACCCTCAAATCATCGCAAGCTTTAGGAAGCAGAGTCCTGGTGGCTGGGAAAACTTCCCCTGCACTAGCAGGAAGCCCATGAGCCTGTGCTCAAGGGGAGAGAAGTGCATTCAGCATGTGCTGCACTAAGTCCCACCAGGACAGAGTGCTGAAAGGCTGAAAAGGGGGGCTCATTTTCAGGCCCATTAGGACTGGTCTCTGCAAACTTCACCAACCACCTAACCAAATGCCAGGCCCCCCACCCTCAAACCTTTCTGCAAAGAGGAGGTGCCCTGAAAGCCTTCAGGATGCCCTGAGGGAGGTTTATTTCTTCCATGCAGTGCATACTCCCACCAGGGTGAACAATGGAAATTTCTCTTCAACCACTAAAATGAGATGAAAACACAAGTGTGGGCTCATGATGGGTGTACAAGAGGGTAAAAAAGGCAACTGGAGATGTAATAAGATGACCTTCATGACCCTTCAGTCATGTGACTCCAGTGAGCATGTATATTATGTGGCAAAAGGGATTCTGCAGATGTAAGGCTACTAACCAGTTGACCTTAAGACAGATTATCCTTGTGGGCCTAATCACATGAGTCCTTAAAAAGCAGGTGTTTTCTCTTGCTGGGGGAAAGGGAGAGTCAGACTAGAAGCTTGAGAAAAACAGGATGTGTCTTTGTGGGCTTTGAAGACGCAAAGGGCCGAGTGAGAAGGAACATGGGCACCTGTGGGAGCTGAGAATGACCCTGACTGATGGCTGGCAAGGAAACAGGGACCTCAGAACCCCAGCCTACAACCATATTGGATCCTGACCACATGATAATAAGCTTAGTGGATTTCTCCCAGAACCACCAGACAGTCAGCCCAGCTCAGCTGACACCTAGATTTGGGCATTGTGAGACCCTGAGCAGAGTAGCCAGTCAAACCTACAGAACTGTGAAATGATCAATGTATGTTGTTTTAAGCTGCTAATTTTGTGGTAACTTTTTAGTTAGCAATTAAAAACTCATACAGTGGCTTCCCAGCCAAGGCGGTCTGTTTGACAATTCTTAGCGAGCAATTGCTAAGTGCCAGTTACTGTTTTGTGCATAGGCAACACAGCAGTGGACATGAGAGATAGCCTTTGCCCTCAGGGAGCTTCTGTTCTGGATGGGAAGCTTACATCCTAATGGAATGAGTAGTGAGCCCAGATCTGAGGCTGCCATGAAACACCATGGATCTTTTTCCTTTTGTATTTAAGGTACCTTTTATCAGTAGTTGATCTACCTTGTCTTTGCAATAACAGACATTCTATTTCAGATCACGTGTGAAGGTCAGGGCATAGGAACCAGCCTAAATTGAAAGCTAGCCCCTCTTGTAAATCCAAAACTTGGAGCTGTCTGTTCTGAGAGCAGTATGGCTGGGATGGCAATAACCGAGGAGTATCTCTCAAACACACATTTCATTTCTCTTTTCTCCCATGATTACATTAATGGGACAGGAAAAGCTTTTCAAATTGCATAGCAATATTTAATAGGGAGGTCTAGAAACACTGTTTGAGGAAATCCTTCTCTCATTATTTGGTTACTGGTCCTTTCTGAACAGAAAGTCAGTGTGTAAATATTGCTGCCCGCTCCTCTCAAGGTAATTGAAGAATGAAAATGGCTACAGCTGCAGAATACCAATTATCCCACTGCTGGGAGGCCAGATGCAGGGCTGGACACGTCAGTGCCTTGCCTGGATAAGGAGGGGGCTGGCTGCCTGAGAACGAGCCTCCAGAGGGCCCCCGCACAGAGCCTGGCATGCTCCCCATTAACTGCCATGTTCCTCAGATTCCGTGGGGCTGTTGAGCACAGTAATCAGGATTTACATGCACGGAGTAGAGGATGGTGTCTGGGGAGGTAGGTGCCTTTACGCAGCTTAGAGATGACAACTGACCAACCCAGTGCATCCAGGAACTGCTGTGAAAGGTGGGATTGAATCGGCCACAGCATCCTGCGCTTTGTGGAGGCAGGGAAGTCACCACTGCCGGGAAGGCCATGGGTTATTTATTTATTTATTTAGGGATCTCCGAAGCCCAGCTAGCCTTAAAAGCTATTAGATGCTTTAAAGCTCTCTGCAGCTTAGGGAGGACCCTTCAGTCAAACTCATTTTGAAAGTTAATGGGAAAAAGCTAATGGATTTTGAAGGACAGTGGTAATGTATATAAGCATCTTCTCAGGGGCCTGGGGAGAAGGTGGAATCATGAGAAAGTGCAAGAATACTTTATTTTTTGCCTCAAAGCCTGGTTTCGCAAAGGCCTCTTTCTGGGAGCAGTGGCTGTGGGACCGAGCCTACTGTGTGGGGGTGATGATTCCGCTTTCCCCACGAAGAGGAGGAAGGCCCCCAAACTGTCACGCTCTGCAGGAGGTGTGTGGAGGAGGTGGCTGCCTCCATGCCAGCACGCTGCCGCAGACCCCAGGACGGCTTTGATCCATCTGTTCTCGGTCACCGAACATTTCAGATTTGGGGCGGTTACTCTCTCTCTTCCCTCCAGATGTCATATCTCCAACCATAGGCTAGACAAATGGCTGCCAAGAGGCTTTTTGGCCTGGAGGTTTTAGCATGGGGCTGATTCTGGAATCTGGGTTTTTTTACTGGCACAGAAGTGGGATGCTTTTTATCTACTGTAGTTAGCTAAGCTCCCTTAAACACTGCACATCATTGTTCTGGTTGGAAACCTTTAGTAGCTCCTCATTTCCTACTAATACCACCCCATCTTCCCACATGAATTTCTTACCACTAACCATAAAGGCCCTTACTATTCTGTCTGTTGTCCCTCAAACATACCTTATGCTTCCCTGTCTCCATAATGTTCCTTGTGCCATTCTTTCAACCTAGTATGTTTTCTCTTCACATGGAAGAATTCTTTTTTTGCTTCAAAGTCAACATTTCTCTGTAATGAACACTTTCCTGACCACTCTCAATGGAAGTGAGCTCTTCCTTCTGGCCACACCTATCTGAGACTCTCTATTCTACCCTTGGAGTGTCCACAAGGTTTAATACAGCAATTTCCCTACTTAATTTAGCCTTTCCCAAGTATGCTTTGTAGAACCCTAGACTTATACTACTACTAATTTCTTAAGTAAAAAAAAAAAAAACTTTTCCTGGTTAAATCATGATACATGTGTGGTTAGACAGGTTTTTTTCATACAGTATTTCTCAAAGTTGTTCTGTGGTATTGGTCACCGCAAACTTCAAAAGGAGGATACAGTATGTGGGTTTTCCCAAAACTTACCTGGCTATCAGAGATGAGAATCCTGCTTAAAGGCGATCAGGCTTCTTGAGTTTAATGACAGGTAAACCTACATGTGTACAACTGGTGGTTTTCTCAAGTAGTTCTATCATATTTCACAGTCAATGAAATAGAGAGACACATTATTTATATGAATGCATTTTTAAAGGTCCTACAGGAATCCATAGAGAATGAGAATAGCCTTTTTGTGAAAGGAATACTCCCTGGTAAATTAATCAGTTTTTAGTGGTCTATATTTTGAGCACATAAAATTTTAAAAGTAAGAAGTATCTCTGTTAGCTTTCTAAACTTTGCATTGTATACATCTTGGGTAACATAAAAGTTGCACAAGAAATATTTATGGGACAAATCAATAACCTTTTAGAGCCCATCACCAAAGAAAACCCTTCTTATCTTCTAGAAAGATGACCAGCATATCTGATCAATCAATAAACATATTCCCCCCAATTTTCCCGTCTGTACAAAATGAAGTCACTTTGTTCTTGTCTGTTTTCCTAGTGGCTTGTGTACCATGTGGGTTTACCAATCCCACATGCTCTGCTGGGGATGCTGAATATGGAGAAGAACAAGGAGCAGAAACATTAGCATCAGGGGTGGGGGGTGTGGGCACTGCTGTCTCAGCCCCAGAAGCTGCCCCTACCTGGTAGCAGGTGCCAAGTTCTCTCCCATTAGCTGAGAAAGACAGCATGCCCATCGCCAGGTCCACGAGGCAGCCGATCTCCAGGTCCACATTGCTCCGGCTTGATCTTTGGGAAGTGGCCACAACATCCCCACCCCAGACCATGTAGCAGTTGCTGCGCTTCACACTAGGAGCCAAAAAGAAGACACAGAATCTGGGCCGGGGCAGTTTGCAATCACGACTCAGGAGTGAAATGCCCCAGAAACTTCCAATGAAGCTTTCCAGGCAGCCCTCATAATTTTTCCCTCAAATAAATTAATTCAGCTTCAACCCAGTTTTCCTCAGACTCAAACCACCCAGTTTAGATGTGGAAATCACTCAGGCTACTTCAGTCTAAAGAGCACTGTGTTCAGGTGACTGTTTCCCAGCTCAATGTTAATTCCCCTTTCTGGAACAGATAATGAGGATGGCGGTATTCCCACCTTAGAGATGGTGAATGGAGGCACAGAGGGGATGCTTACCATAAGCAGACTTAAATAGGGATTTGGTGTAAGAGGCAGGAATACAAATCTGTGTTCAGAGACCCAGGCTGGTATCAGGACAAAAGCCTCAGACACTTGAAAACCCAGGCCCACATTCCTTAGGATGGCAGGCCTGGGCCTGGGGAGGCATGCAAAGTGGGCCAAGTTGGTCTCTGATGCCCTCCTGCCCCCTGATCTGTACAACTCTGCTCCCCCAGCTCCCTGGAGGTTTTTGTCCCTGAACTCTTCACTAATTACCAACTTGGGTGCCTTTCTCAGATAGCTATCTACCAATCCCCAATTTTATATTTAAAAGCCAACTAGAGCATCCAAAAAGCCTTTAAGTCTCCAAAGCCTGATTCCTTAACTGTCAGATTTTAAATCCATTTCTGGAGAAATGGCCCAAGTGGCAGAGGTGATTCCCAAGCACTTCACAATGGCTACAGGCAAGAGGCATCTCGTTTGACCTCCTAAACCCAGCCTAATGCACGTCGTCTGAGGGACTATGTTGTTTGAAGTAACACAAAGTGATTTTTCTCAGGCTAAACAAGAAAGAGATGCTATACTGATGCTGGAACAGCCCCTTGAAACATCCTAAAGTCAATCCGATTTGACCTGGAAAGCCAATGGTTTGAATAGAATTTTCCAAGGTTCTATCCAGCTCTAGAAGTGTATCGCCTTCGCCCCCGATTGGAAATCCCCTTTGTAAGTGTATGCCCACGTCCTCTCTTCCCCATTCTCCTGGGGCACCAATTAGGGCGGGTTCTCAGCAGGAATGCCCCTGAGGCAGGGCCAGTGCAGCTGCCCCTTCCAAAGAATTATAGCCATACATGTCCATAAAGGTTAAACTGCAGCCGTGTTACTACTGCTTTTCAGTGATTAGAGTACTAAGTACATTGACTACTACAGAATTCAATTAATAATGTACTGGAGCTGTGGGAATGTTAAATGTCATGCTTTGTTCTTATTTTAGAGACCAAATTTAGATGCCTGAAAACATCTGAAAACGGATTCTGTATTTATTTCTTATTACCTAAGACAAAGAACTAAGAATTATCAACACCTACTGCCTACTGGACACCTACTACTCCTGTTTTATTTGAGGAGCCAGTGTGTCAGTTAATTTTAAAAATAAATGTGATCACCGAGGCTCAGATAAATCAAGTAATCTGTCTGGTGTGGCAGAGCCAGCAAACCAGAGCAATAAACCCAACTGGCCTGGGCCTTTTGGTTTTCTGGCTAAGGAGCAAAAGCTGGACTGGCCAGTTGCCTTTGCACACTTCCCTTTCTGACCTAACCAGATGTTGTTAATAGCATCTATTCTGGGTCCTGTCACAGCAGAGACACTCAGTAATAGTAACAACAGTAATGTTTATTGAATGCTTGGGTCAAGACGCTGTTCTAGGCATTTTACTACATATTATCTCATTTAATCCCCACAACATTCAAAGAGATTGGAACTAAAAAGTGAGGAAATTGAGGCCCAGGGAGCTTAAGTGACTGGTCCAAAGTCATGCCTCTGGTAAGTACAGGAACCCAGTTTAAAACCTAGGCAATTTGCTTCCAGAGTCTGTGCTCTTAACCCCCTGCCCACAATGGTTCCCCATGACAAAGCAAATGTAACTGACCTCTGGCCAAGAGTCTCTGATGAGCCAACAGCATCTAAACAGCACTGATTGCAAAGCACTCGGGACTTTGTAGGGATAAAGGTCAGCATGACGAACTTCCTACATCTCTATACACCTCTGTATGGGGGAGACTTTAAGATCCCACGTAGGTAGAAAGAAGCACGGTCTCCTGGCTCACCTCTGGGGCAGAGCTGGCCAAGGATTCATTCTCTGGCTGCTACAGTGCCAGTGGACCATGCACGGGCATGGGTGTGACTAAAACATGTTTTCCTGAGAGCCCTAATTTCTATCCGGTGGTTATAACTGATAAGCCTATTATGTCTCTTTTATGTTCATTATAAATTCAGCTGTTAGCAACTCTTGAGGTAAGGAGAGCTGAGCTGATCAGCTGCTGTGTGACGTGGTGCATGTTTTTGCTTCTTATGAACTGACTTCTCTCAAGCACCCAGGGATTTCTCTCTCTCTTGTTCAGATGTAGAAATTGGGGATCATCCAGACATCATGGAGAAGAGTCTGGGAGGGAGCCCGGACACCCCCCACCCCCCCAGCTGTCCATCTGGATCTCCCATCCCTGGGTCATCTTTCAGATACATGATGAAATTCCCCTGTTTTCACTAATGACATTTCCCCTACTATAGTACCCCCTATTTAATTTACTTAGGGTTTTTTAGTTTGCTTCATTTTCTCTTTTTAACAGATGCTGGAATGTTACCTTCTTTTGTGGGGTGGGGGTAAAGGGACAAAAGACTGCTGGGGGCTGTGAGGAGCCCCCTTACCTTTCGTGGACCCGGCCTCTTTCATCCCCTAGAGTAACAGTCACTGTACAGTTTTTACTCAGGTCAAACTTGTCACTGTACAAGTGATAGTCCGGAGTGACCCATCCGACCCAGACGCAGGAGGGGTCCTGGCCAGCAAAGACACGGACTGCGTAGTAGCACTGCTGGGGAGAAACCACAAGGGGTGGTGAGTGGCCCCCCCCCAGCTGGGGGAACAGCCTTGACAGGCAGAAGTAACCCAGCAGCCCATTTAGCTCTCTTTTCTTAAAAAGCACACAGTTTTAGAGGTGCATGGACCTGTACTCTAGACTCAGAGGAAGGGCTGACTAGGGAGTGGCTTGCTTATTTTTCCTTTTCCTATTGTACTTTAGCACTTGGAGAATAACACTCTTAATCTACCACCCTTTACCCAGAAGATGCTGCTGATGAAATCAGGGGAAGCCTTTCAGAATGGTCAGCCCAGGAACCAAACGCTCTCCTGGGTGCCAGGGCTGGGAGGGGAGAGCTGTGCACCATCCTTGCCCTCAGAGACACAACAGCTGAGGGACAGAGAGCTCCTGCTATACTTCCCACTTCTACAGGGAAGTCCAAGGTACTTTTTTAGAAATTCCTGAAAAAGATGCTGCAAAAAACCCCACAAAAACTCCACACTGTGGCCCAATGTGCTTTGGGTGGTCATCAGACCCAATGACAGGCAGCGCTGAGAGCTGCAGCCATTCTCTCTGGGCATCTTGGCAATTTCTGAAGTGTGACACTATTTATATGAATAGCTGAAGCATGGGGGTAAGTGACTGCTTTATTATTTTCTTTATGAAATTGAGCACCTTTATTCTTAATCAAGTTACTTTTGTTTATAATCCATCATATTTTTTGATTAGAAGACAAGAATGTCAACGAGATAAACTTGAATCTTGCCCCTGGTAACTACTGCCATTTGTGTCCTCTGTGCCTCAGAATGTACAGCATTTTCCGTCTCCCAGGGCTGCTGTGGGAATTAAGTGAGAAGGTGCCCAGCGCAGTGTCCTGCGCATTGTAAGTGTGTGACACACTGCAGCAACAATCTTACTCCTGATGACAGTTAACCTATGAATTCAGGTTTGTAGGATAACTTTGTTTGTAGGTTTGAGTTCAGGTTTGTAGGGTGACATGCATTTCTTCCAAAGAAATGTATTTTGTCAGGTGCTAAAAATAGTAAAGAGGAGGAAAAATCAGGAAGTGTTGCTTTCTGTACTGTTTAACTATGGAAAAGGGGCCACATGTAGATTCTACCTTCTGGGCTGCTTCCCTGCAGCTGCTTCTCATTCGATTGCTTTCAACATGACTCCTGGCACTGCTCAGAGAGATGGGAGAATTTATTCGCAGACGTTTACATAAAAGAGCAAACAAATGGATTACATTAAGCCCCCTCCTCTGGTGGTGTTTCTTTCAATCAGACAAGCCGTGCTGGGTCCGTGGTGGCAAGTGGGCAACAGGTACACAATGGTGCCCAATTAGGAGCTCCAGGCAGAGCCTCTGTTTTGTACTGAATAAATAATTTTCTTTATCCCACTTGAGAAATGCCAGAGATATGTTCTGGAAGCATCAAGATGGATATTAAAAGAGTAATTGGCAATTAAAGAGGATCTCTAGACAGATCTTTGCTATAAGGGGCGTATTACCAGGCATGTGAAGAATCAAATAATTAAAACTGTAATTGAACACATTTACTTACTGTTGTTGTATGAGAGAGTATTTCTTGCATCTGTTTCCTGTGGGGGTAGGGGGATAATCCATGTTTTAATTATTCAGCTGAACAGAGAATTCCACAGTTCTGACAGGGAATCGATCTACCTTTGATGATGAAGGTAAATTTAGAAAATTATTTCCTCTACATGAGTGACCCCAACTGGTCTTGGGACTTGTTCATTTATAACCTGCTACCACAAGCCAGCTTGTGACTTCCAACTCTTGTCCCTCAGCCCAGATGGTGAGTCAAAGCTAGGGGGAAGTTGGGGAGCTCATAATAATATAGACAGAATTTCCTCTAAATGCATTATCCTATGCTCTCAAGAAGCTCTGCTTATTTAAAGCTTGGTAGATGGTAAAACTCTAGAAAAAACCTGGATAAGATGGCTCCAGATAGGCAGACATGTATCGATGATTTAAAGTAGACATTAAAGAAAAGACAAACAGCAAGAAATAAACTCCTTAGCAGGGAGGAAGACATCACATTACTTATGAGTCACACAGCTGCTGGGATGGACAGCAGCCATAGTTAATGTAAAGAAGGCAGTATTTGCTTCCAGAAGCTTCTCATTTCACGCAAAGGCAACAATGATTGCATTCTCTCAGGTACTTATATTTCTTTTACTCCAAAAACATATGAATTGTACATTGCATGGAGGCTAGGGACCAAGGGCTAAAGAAGAGCAGAAACGTTTCCATTAGATAGGACCCTGTTTAGCATGATTGGGCCTCAGTTATGCATTGTGGGTGCACACATGTGCATGTGCATGCACACAAGTGTACAAACACATCCTTGTTGCTTTACCTGGCTGAAGGCAGAGACAACCCTAGCCAGAGAGTTGTAGTTGTGCTGAGGTGGAGTAAGAAACAAACAGATGGAAAGCCAGCTTTACAGCAGACATGATGAGCACCTCTGAGCGCTGGTGGCCTCGCCCTCACCTTTTCTGGAAAGCATCACTGTCCAGACAGGGGCTGTGGCTGAAGGAGGAGTGGCAATCGACGGGCATGCTCAGACGGCAGTAGATCATGTTGGCATTGCTATTCTGTGTGCCAAATGTCTTGTGGGTCACCTTGAGGCATGGAGGGCTGTCCATGGTGCCATCGATCCTCACAACCTGGAATCATCATGGGTCCTTACCTGACACATCTGAGGATCTGACCTTGACCTTGTCCTTCCTTCCCTCATTGACACTGCATATGACATGGCTTTCTGCAAACTATAAAAGTTGTCACCCGAGATAATGTAATCACGACTCTCATCATTATGTGGGCTCTGCCCTGTTGAAAATGACAGATCTGCCTCTGGCTAGAAAAATTAGAGATTTAGAAACATGCCCATTGGGTTCTCTGCCAGGTCAAGGGTGGAGAACAGGTGTAAGACAGGGGGCAGTATGCGGATGATGCAATGTGGTGTCCACCATGGCTGACCTTTCAGTGGGCTAAAGAAAAGGATCTTTCCAAAGGTTTCCCATGTCAGCAGACATGAGAATATCTAAGGGAGAGGAAAGCAGAAAGCCCACAGCTCAGGAAGTGACATCACAGCTCCCTTGGAGGGTTTTGTCTCCCACTCAGCATATTTCCCATTCTCTGCCACAGTTGGCCTGAGCACCAGGCTCTCTGGGGCTCCCTAAGTACGGGGGACACTCCCAGCACCAGGGCACGAGCATTGCAAAGGGCAGAGTTAGAGGAGGAAAGATCAAAACTGTATTTTTAAATTGTTATGTGTTGTCAGGGGCAGGGGAGGGGGTGCAGAGGAAATAAACTGAGATATATAATAATTTTCTTATGATTTAAGCATTTATCCCTGCATTCCAGAGAATGCTTCCTAAACTGGTGTCTGTGTGATAAAATATTTTTATGCAGTTTGTATATTTTTCTAAGTGGAGGGTCTCTAGATTCTGTCAGTTTGTCAAAGGGGTTCATGACCTCCAAAAGTTTATGAGCCAGCTTTCTAGAGCAATGGACATATAAGAACCAGAGAAATAAATGTCTCTACTGTTTAAGACTGTGGGGAAAAATGGGGGACTAAGAATTGATGCTTTCTGAATTTAGATTGGAAGATAAGTTAGAGAATTTATAGTTTGGTAGATGCAAGCCAAGGGATCTAATGCTGCAGTGGAGCTGACCTGATTTTCCATCAGCTTTCCCCCCAAAAAACATGGTGGGCATGGGCAAAACAGAGGCAAGTAAATGTAGAATCAGAACCTAAGACAGTTCTTACAATCTCTGGCTCCTCTCAGTTCCCCACTGTAAGATGGGAGCAGCACAATCAACTGTACCTCAGCTTTAAATGTTAGAAATGATTCTGCAGAAATTAATCAGGGCATAAAGGACATCCATGAGCAAAACAGAATCGTGTTTAGGACATACCATCTTGAGTATAGGTACTGAACTTTTTCAGGAAAACAACATCTTAGGTCTCTGGACACTGTACTGCTATGGCAATACCAGGATAGGAACATCTGGAGAAGACATAGGGGCCCAAAGTCTTGGGGCTCGATCTGCAAGGTTGTATCTGCAAGGTGGGTGCCAATAATTAGGCCACCACAGAGCCGCCCCAATAAGGTGCTTGCAACTATAGCCCTGAGGGCCAGCAAGGGGGGTGGCTGGGAAGCAGCCAGGGCATGCACTGAGGTAAGCAGTTATCTGATGACAGGAGCATTAGCGGGAGCTTAGTGCCTTGGCCCTCCTGCCCTGCCAGGGCCACCCACAATGTGTAACAGTACCTCTATATGTGGATGATCCTTTGGCACGTTGACAAAGGTTGGGAGGCGCTTGCTGAACCACATTGCAACATCTCGGTTCATGTTGACAGCAAAAGGCTCAAAGCCCTCTTGGAGGCCACACATAGTATAAAACTTAAAGGTACTGGCGTCCATCCCGAGATTCATGCGACCGATCTGAGACAGCCCCAGACAGCAGATGGGCACAAAGCCTGCAGAATGGTGAAAGAGAGCCCGCTTCAGTCCACAGGACCATCCCGGGAAGCCAGGCCTGTGCTTCCTTAATGACTCTGTGTTCTGGGAGGGAAGATGGAACACCATCCTCTGTCTTTCTTCCTGGCACAATATTCAACAAGAGCAGGCCTCATGGTGTCTCTGGCTGCCCTTGGTGTACAGGAAAAAAAAGGTGAGTTTGGTTCAAAATGATCTGGGGAAAAATAGTCATCCAGTCAAGATTTTTAAGATGTAAATAAATATCAGTTGGAAAAGTAAAATCAGTAAGAGAAAAAGTGAAATTCTTTATCTATGCCTTAATTAAAATTGATATTAGGTCCTGGGAAATTTTAAACACAGCCCCAAAAAAAGCAACCCAGGAGGCCTTAAGAATGACCTGGTATGAGCTGCCTAACTCTTTTAGGTCTCAGCTTCCTGCCCAGTGAAATGCTAATGGTTCTTCCTGTTTTGACAGTATGATTTTAAGGAATTTAAAATGCTTACACTATTTACAGTTTACAAATTCTTACCCGCCTTGCTGACAGTGATGGTCCCCGGAAGGAAGAGGGTGAGATTTTCAAGTAGGAGCTGTAGGAAACTCCCCACTCCCCTCCCCATTACTCTCTCTCCAGGCTCTGTAGCCTCATATTAAAGGAACTGCCATGCAGAATGGACCAAAGCAGAAGTTCAGCTTACTTGGTGTTCTTGTTTGTGGCCTATTTATAAATCATAATTGTGGACCAACAAATCATCAGAGCTGGGAAAGCACTAATTATCCCAGATTTGGGAGGATGTGGAGGCAGGCAGCTCACGAATGCTTAGAAGGGGAGGAAGGGCTCCCAGGGCAGCAGCTGAAGCAGGGGCTGGAGCCCCCAGAAAAAAAGCAGGTGTCACTCCTAGGACAGTAGTGTTTATTTAAGGGGAAATTAGACAGTAAAAGTTTCTTGAATGAAAAGACTGAGTCCTGTATCTGGGACTGTAATCTGCACCTTATCTATCTTTCCAGCTTCATCTTCCAGACTGTTTCACCCTTTCCTGCAGTTTCCTGGTTCCGCTCTATTACTCACACTATTAATACACTGTTACTATTCCTCTAGTAACATCCCCTGCGGGAATACCCTTTTCCTTAGCAGGACATCTCATGTTCTTTATTTAGCATTCAGTCCTAATCCCATTCTTATAGAATTCCCACCCAGTATCACTCATTCGCCATTTCTAACTTACTGTTCTGCATTATTAGTTATCTTTCATATTTTCATCTTACTTATTTTTGCAACTAGAAAATGAGCTTCTTAACACTTACTACATTCATATGCATACACTCCAGACCACTGCTTCTCTTACTTTAATGTGCATACAAACCACTGGAGTATCTTGTCAGGAGATGGTCTGGCATGGGACTTGAGATTCTGCATTTCTAACAAGTGGACTACACTTTGAGTAGCAAGGCTTTGGACTTTACAAAGTGCCTGTAACTCTGGACCACAAAATTCTTCTTATCTCTTCCTTATGTTAAACCAAAGCCTCGCAGGTAAGTGACCTCTCCCGATTCAAACACAACCCAACCCAGCCAAGGTCCCATCCCAGCTCTATGGACTTTCTTTACCTTAGGGAGCTACTTTGCTTGGGGATGCGCCTGATTCTTCTAGATCTTCCCTCTTCCTCCTAGTCTCAAGAGGAGAACACTGCGTGTGGGGGGTTATTGGTAAATACACACTTCCTAAGAGCAGCGTCAGGAGATGGTTCTTTCACACTGCTCCTCTGTCACCCACACTTTTCCCCTCCTTTGCCTCTGAACCAGCACGTGAGCTGTTCTTGCTGCTGGCAACATCTTTCTTTAAAACTTTGATTTTAAACCTTTTCAGACAGCATTAAAATATGACCCAAATGGGCTTTAGTCATCCAGTTTTTCTAGGAAAATAGACTGCAACCTTTCTACTTCCCCAAACACGTGACTCTTAGAAAAATCTTTAAAGCTGTTTTAGGATACAGTTGATATGCATGTTGCAGATAATAGGTATCTGAAAGAAGTGTGAAAGTGATTTATAAACCTAAAAACACCCTGAAAATAAAGAATGTTCATACTATTATAAATACAGTTGCACATATCTTCACTGCTCTTGCCCATGCAGTTTTCACTTTTTGAGCTTTCTAGGTGGGGGCTGTTTCTTTTTGTAAAGTCTCAGAAATTGAGAGCTAACAGGAGTCCTAATCATTTACAAAGGACAAAATGAGGTGCAAAGAAGTTCAATAAAGTGGACCCAAGATGTCACAGGTGGGAAGGGGCAGAGGCAGGAGGAGAGCCCGGTCTCCTGACCCAGAGCAGCCTCTTTCCCTCTCAACCACTGGCCTGTAATGAAGAAGCAGAGCAGGGCACAGCGCCCACCCGGGGATGTGCTGACAGTGGGTGTTAAGTCTCCACCACAGAATTTTGTATCTGTGAAGGATGTTGAAACTTACGTAGGCTATCCTCTTATTTTCTGGTCCAGATGAAGGAAGTGACGCCCAGAGAAGTCAAGCCAAGACTCTTAGGGGCAAGTCAACTAACTAGGAGCCCAGTGCTCCTTCAAAATGCCAACAGACTCCAGGCACAATGTAGTCATGGAGATGGGAAATAAGAAGTGCCAACTGCTCCTCTGTGTAGCTGGCAGCACTGTCCTGGCTCTGGTCTATTCAGGCCATTAATAAGTGTAACTCTGCTTGGGCCTCTCACCATGTTGAAGTTTCAAAATAAATTATATTTTATTCAAGGGAACATCTAAGTTTAACTTTTGTTTTCAGCGGTTCTCATCAAAGCATCAAGTTCAATTGTACAAACATGTAGACTGACAATTCATATTAGAATAAAAGGACAATTCTTTAATTCACTGACTTTTCTAGCCTGCCAGCAACATTAGTCCATAGGTAATTTGTATTTCCTTTGTAATACTGGGAAACATGGGGAAACTCAATTCCCTGCCAAGATACAGGGCAGGGAATTAGAAAGCATTTTAACCATCTGTTTGGAAGTTCAGAACTTGTACATATGCTGTACATACCAACTATCACTATTATTTGTCTTGATTCTTCTAAGATGATAGTATATGGGCTAGTCTTCACCACCAGGGTCGCAAATATGCAAAGGACGCTGTACCCCAAATCAGGTCTCCCTGTCCCTGTATTTTCCTTCAACTCATGGAGCTGGAATTGGGGGAATTGTGGTAGATTTACCATTTTCAATCTCGTAGTCTGCGAAGGCAAGTTCAGAGCCTTTGTTGGTGATCAGCAGCTCCCCATTCAGTGTGAAGATCATTGATGTGTCGTCCAGGTTAATCATACATCCAACCACATCTCCTGGCTGCCAGGTGCGTCCAAAATACCCACTCCCTTGATGCCAACGCTGGCCCTAGGAAATAAGACTCCAGGGCTTAGAGAAATGGAGGACTGAGAAGCCCTCATTCAGCTGCAGAAGTGATCACATGAAGATTTTCTCCTAACCAGTGGTGGTATCTGGTTTCTACAAGGTACTCACCTCTCTACCAAGGACAATTCACAGGGAGGAGTCTACCTTGCAGATGAATGAAACTGAGATGCCTAAGACTCATCAGAAAAGGCAGCCCAAGTCTCCCAATACCTACTCAGCTATGCCAACAAGCAGAACTCCCCATAGGGCAAGGTGGTAAGACTTCCCCGCATACTGGCTGCATGTCTTCTGTGAACCTCCTCTGGAGTGGAGGCAATGGCCTTGGTGCAAGGGCAGACATGGAGGAGATACAGAAAGGACTTGGGCAAACAGTTCTCCCCTTAATAAGAGCAGAGAATAGGGACAGTCAATGGGCAATGATTGTTCCATGATCTAAATTAGCCGTTGGTGGTGGCCTCTCATTTTGTAGCTATTAATCCAGACACTCAGTACTTCCAACCTCTGGAAAAATGTTTAGAGAAGAAAAACTTGGACTGAGGATGTGTGGACACTATGCAGACTCACCCTGCTGCCCTCAAACACAAAGGCTTGGTCATCTGTCCCCAGCTCAATGTCAGGCCGACAGCCTGGCCTGGCCCAGCCAACACGCATGTCTCCTCCAGTCACCACCTCAAACTCAAAATACCACTTTCCAGATCTCACTGCATAAGACCGTTCTACACGGAAAAATCGGATCTTGTCTATGCTGACTTTCTCCACAGCGGGGTCAGCTATCAAGAGAAGGAAAGGGAGTAGAAAGTACAGGAGAGAAAGAGAGAACATAGGCCTTTAATAATTAGGGAGCATTTCTTAAAATAATTTTATAACAACAAAGACTGATGATAAACCTCCTGTTATCTGATACAGCATTTCTGTTCATAACATAATCATCACCGTATCATAATAAGAATACACTAAGTGATAACATTATAGTTGATCTGTTAGAAACTGTATCTCAGTTTTTCCTTGCAACAATCCTATCAGGTCAGTAATACCATCTTTGTTTTATAGATGAAGAAATTGAGACTCAGAGAGATTCATTTGTTCAAGGTCACAGAGCCAATAAACCCAGGAGAGCTGGGATTTGAACCCAGGTCTTTCTACTCCAAATCCATCCCCTTAACTACTCATAATACTACCCTTATGGACATACAGAACCTCCTGGGGTATGGGATGACAATGACCAGTTCATCAATTACAAGCTGGTGACTTTAATCAGTGCTAGAATTCAATTTAGAGATGAAATTATCTTATCCCAGAATAGGCTGATATTCATGTTTGAAAAATAAGAGAAATAAAGGTAACTTGGTTTTGTGACCAAATGTCCCAAGAAGCTCAACTGTGCTGGAGGACTGGATCATAGAAGTACACATCACAGAAACATCTGCTAATGGACAGTGTGTATCATCAAGCATGGTTCTCCACACCCCCTCCCCATCCCTACTTCTTAAAGTACACCTTTTAGTTTAGTGTTCTTTGGTACCAGTATCATTTCTAATAGTACAAGTTAGACCTGTTCAAAGTTAGCACTTCTCCAGAACAGGATCTGAGTTGGGGTCAGAATGAACAATCTCAACTCCTTACCTAATTCTTGGTCTGATGGCTCAATGTTATAGCCATAACCAACAAAGGTCCGAACAGCTTCACGAAGGCTGTCCCTGTTGGACTTCTTGGTACGCTCATCCAGTAATGCATATGGCACGAGACGGGGGTTTCTTTTGTTCTTCAAATCCTATGTGAAGCCAGAGATAAGAAAAGAAGCTCTGAGAAAATACATTTCATCTTTACAAATGGCTTGCCCACTCACATATTCCCAGCCAGAGTCCTGGCTTCTTCACATCTGTCTACCAGTTTTTCCCCCAGTACCCTGATATTTAGCAACATGCAAATATACTACACTTCTCCTACAGGATTAAATGTATAAGTAAAAATTTTTTACTAATGTTCAAAGCCAGCATTAAAAAACACGTTTTATAGCACAAATACAAATGAGCATTTTCTGAAGTGAGTCACACACTCAAATTTAATTTGAATGAGTGTGGAAGCACCTTAAAAGGAGCAACCATCTCATTCATTGTTGTGCCATCAGTGACTGGGCACTGGCATGTCTCCTGAAGGAGCAAAAGGGTGAATGGAGGATTGCAAATAAGTATCAAAATTGAAACATTCTGGTGATGAGGTTAATTAAACAGCAGTAGTTGCTCAACTTTTGGAGTCAACCTGAGGTTGGTGATGTTGGTAAATGATTTTTTTAATATTGCCTATAATTATTTCTTGTCATATCTCTTGAACTACCAAATTTAGGAATAGTAATAAATAATCAATGAATAGTATTATATTTTTTAATACATTTAAGAAATACATTAAGCAACATATACACATTGACATTTGGATTATCCATTGTGCTAAAAATTGTACATCATAACAATAAAGATATGCTTCCATTTTCAAAAAAAAAACACACGTTTTAATAATGCCAGCCTGTGAATAAAATGAAATGTCATGGAATTGGTAAGAAACCTTCACTCCCAAGGCAAAGCAGATGGAGATTTACATTAACTATTCCCCTATGGAAGATCCTGATGTGATTTGAACTGTTACAGACTCCTCACAACAGCCTCAAAACAGAGAAACAAAACAGAGAAACATCAGAAAAGGTGACAGAGCCCTGGTGAGTCCATTTCACTGTAATAGGCACACAGTTGTGCCCAAATCCTCCTCAGTTCCCTAGGGAGGTTGAAGACAATGGTGAAAACTGCAGAGATAAGTCATCATCATCCACGAATATGTCTTACATGCCGCTTCAAACCCCCAGTTCCCCCTGTCCACCATCGTGCCCACGGTGTGGTCTTTTTGGCTTCTAGACATGTGCAGGCTCTGAGGCTCAGGTATGAACCAACACATGTGCACACAGCTACCTCTGAGCTTCCCTGATACTAACCCTAGAGCTTACTGAGATGAGAGAAGCATTTCAGGAGAGGTGGGCCAAATGGTTGGGGGTCCAAGCCTGGATCTAAACTCCACCTAAGCTGGGCCCTGGCTCTCATGTTGCTTCCTGTATAAGCCAAGAACTCTACCCAGGGATCTTGGCTGATGGACTGAAGTAAGGGGGCACAGACTTCCTGGCAAGCTGGATCGCCCTGCCCTGGGCTAACTTCCCCTCCTTTTCACTCTCAGTGGTAGACACGTGGGCCCATCCCAGGAATACTGATGAGCTGCGATGTTGATTTGCATGGGCCTTAACTTGGCCGTGGAGTGTGGCATGAAAGCTCAACTCTCCACTATCCAAGGGTATCAGGGAAGAAGATGCAGCCAGAGGGCACATACACAGGGTGACAGACCATAAGCGAACCAGACTAACTAACCAAGGTAAGCCTATCCATTTCTGCAAAACTGGAATTGTGCCTGGAGTTACTGTCAATGTGACCATTAGAAATTCTATCCAGTCCCATGATTCTGTAAATAATGAATGCATGGAGGCATAAGGGATAAAGTGCAAGGGCAACTTCCGTCTTCCAATCTAATACCCACCAATGCAAAATGGCACTTTGATGGATGATCACATCTCCTAGCTTTTCCAGCATGCCTGATCCAGTACTGCTCACCTGTTGAATGCCATAGGTCCATCCTTGTTTTATTCTGTCTTTTGCCCAAACATTATGTGCATTTTCTGCGAGCTTATCTACTAAAATTTCTTGAGGGGGTAACAGCTTCACATCGGATAAATCCAAAGGGGCTGGCTTATAGCCATTGGACATCATGTAGCTACGAGTAAATGGAGAAAATGTATTTTGAAGAAATCTGCACATGACTCCCCAGTTCCAGATTTTAGACCAACAGCAGCACAAGGGAAGAACACAATGAAAATACGGCTATAGTCACAGATTCTACCCTTTGGCAAAATGGGTAGCTCAGCTCTATTTCAAGTACTTAGAGGAAGCCCCTAACCTACCATCCTTTTTTGGTAATGTGCGTCACAGGTTCAAAGGAGACTGTTGGAGAAAGTGGATGGTCAGTGTAAACCCATCTTTATTTCTAAGAAAATTGTTGAACTGCCAAGAAATGATGGGTTCCTTCAGTGTACTGTACCATCAACTGACACTATTTCCTCTCACTTTAGAGACACAAAAGGTTACAAACCAAATTGGCAAGGACAGGACCTTGAGCCAAACAATTTCTTATAAATCAGTGAAGGATGATCACTCTGTGTTAGGTAGCTACACCTTTGCTTTGGGAATTAAAAAAATATAATCATGACAGCAGAGAATTTGTGAGGTTGAAGTGACCTTCATGGTGAGCTGTCCAGTTCAGGATCACAAGCTCAGATATGTGAACTTGACAGATAGTTTGACAGATAACACGAAGATGGGAAAAAGCTCAGTATGAGTCCAGGCAGATGCACCATGTGAGTGCAGAGGACCAGGAGCCGTGGAGACTCTTAGGAGAGCAGCTGATCATAGCCATGTGGGAATGTGAGTCTGGAGGTGCCATGGCACCAGGGACACTGGCTGCCCAGATCAGGGTCAGCACTTAAGTGTGATGACTTGTACACCAAGGCTCACTCTACCCAGGAGCCTCTGAGCAGTGTGAGAGGCAGTATTTACTATAGCAAAAGATACTGCCTCTTGTCCACCTTCTTGAGATGCCTGATCTTGGGCAGAGTCAACAAGTGTTGACTGCTGGGCATTGACCTGGCAGGCTTGGCCAGCAGGCTGCCCCTTGGATATGTGGCTCTCAGCACTGGGAAATTGCCTCTGAGGGTGGTGCTTGGCAGATTTGGAGTTTAACAGGAAAGAAGGGAAAGATAAGCATTTGACCCAAGTTGGCACTGCCTTGGCTCATAAGTAATGATGACATCTGGTGGGAATGCATGCACGTGAGGAGGGCAGGCAAGCAAGTGCACCAGCGGATGGGCCAGGGAACACACATCCGAGTGTGTGAAACACGTGGCTCTCTGTGAAGGAACAGGGTGGGGAGAGAAGGACACGGGCAGGTTCAGGGCTCAAGTTAAATCTTGACAGAGATGCACATTTCCACAAAGGATTTATAAAGCTGGCCTGGTGCCAGGGGAGGGAATCTGCTGTGGCTACCAATCATTTTCAAGCTCCTGTGCCAACTGCTCTTCTTATAGACAAAAGATAGTGTGTCCATATGAGTGCTGCACCTCCTGGCCTAAAACTAATCACAGTAGGGCAGTCTGGGCAGTACCAAGAGGGGAAGCCTGAAACAGACTTCAGTCCGGAGGTTTCAGCGCATTCTACTTAACGAGAGGAGCCATCCTGAGCCACTGCTAGCAAGTATCCAGGGCTGTCCCTGCCTCTGTCCATGAGCCTCCCACCTTCCCAGTTAAAAAATTCAGACTGAAGCATTAAAGTTTTCAACCATTAAAAAAAGAATCACCTACTTTTTGGGCAATTTAACTTTCTTGAGATCCTCCTCAGCATCCAGATTAACATGAGCAATGTGGCACCCCAGGGCCAGGAGAGTTCTGTGACATGACAGAGGGACAAAGCAAGGGTCAACTGCAAGATAAAGGACAGCAAGAACCCGAACCTGCATCTGACTTGATAAAAGTGACAATAGTCATTTAGACCAGAGGTCACCAACTTTTTTCTGTAAAGGGCTAGATAATAAACATTTCAGGCTTTATAGTTTATATGTCCCTGTTAAAACTATTCAACTCTGCCACTATTAAGTGAGAACAGCCACAGACATGGTGTGAACTGATGAGCTTGGCCTTGTTACAATAAAACTTTATTTGCAAAAAGAGGTCAGATTAAGCCTTGAGCCATAGTTTGCCAATCCTGATTTATTGGATAATAGCAAGCATAAGAATACAGAAAAGAAGTTTGTTAACAGACCCTTATTTTCTAGTTTACATATTTGCATTAGGATTGTAATCCTGCTTCTCTGATTCTGGGGAATAGACAGGATCCTAACAGCAAATCCACAGGTCAGCCAGTATTTATTGTTGCTCCCTGCAGTACTGAGCTGAGCCCCACATGATGAGGTACTGAGACTGCACCCTCAGGAGGCATTAGTGACTGAAGACATCACCTATGTGAGCCCATGGGACAAGGCACCATGACAGAGTACAGCTGTGGCAATAAAACCACGGCATGGAGATGTCCTACACTAACGACTAGACAACAGAGAAATACAATGCAAAGAGAAAAGGTAACAAGCACAAAAGGAATTCAAGATGGGACATATAAACTTGGGCTAAAAAAGTTAAGGTCCAAATTAGGCTTTTAACCATGGGTGGATCACAGAAAAGCTAAAAATTAATTTTAAATTGAGTTTTGGTGAACCAAACCATGTTTTCCCAATGGTTTTTAGAAATGCCTTTTCCTTTTTCTTTTTTTAAATAATATTCATCTCTTTTAATCATTGCAACAATCATCTAGCAATAAGTACTATTATTTTCCCCAATTTGTAGGCAAGGAAATGGAGACTTGAAGGGTTCAGTGGTTCAGTTTCAATATGACCTAAAACCCACTATTTGTCTTAAGTTTTTTTCTTGATTTAAGATGAACTACAAGGGCCACTTGGTCCTTTGATACTAAGTTTCTCTTCTTTCTGTCTGCCCACCTTTTCCCTGTCCCTGGCAAACAGCAAATGGTTTCTAAACCATGTGGTTTCTACTCGAAATATATTTGGTGGGTGTGGTCACTGTGCTCAATCCTTGTACAGCATGCATGATCACCATCTCTGGTCATTTATTGGAATGCATCATGTTTTCAAGGCAAGAGACATAATTGTAGTTTCGTTACAAGGCATTAAGTCATCCACTGTCTAGTCCAACTTTGATTCAATTTAGACACTCACTTTAAGGTTTCGGTTGACATTTGCAGGTTATAATTCTTCTCAGTTTCAGGCAGCTTTGAAAACTCCACAAGGCAGGGGTGTTGTCTTTTATTGTCATCCCGTATCTAGGTGACAACATAAAAAAGAATCTAATTTAAGTTTTGACAATGGGCACTGCCTCAGAAAACAAAAGGACACACTTTGAAACATGACCCAGGCAATCCATATCAGGCAAGATGAAGACAGCTATTTGCTGATAGGCAAATGGATTATCTTCTCTCTAGTAAATGATACACACAGTTCCCAAGTTGCCAGGAGTGTGTGCTCTGTGGTTTTGTTTCTAGTCAGGTGTCTGCATTCAGAACATACTTTTCCAGAGAAGCAGTTTCACAGATGGTAGCCATGTTCCTGCCTGTCCCAAATTCATGGACTATATGCTACTGCAGGGTAGATTCTTCAGAAGATAAAGGACTACAGAATCTGGACCAACACAGTCCAACAGAAGTATAAAGTCAGTCACAAATGTGAACCACATTTGTAATTTAAAATTTTCAAGTACACACCTGAGAAAAGCAAAAAGACACAGGTGAATCTAACTTTAATAATGTATTTTATTTGACCCAATATATCCAAAATATTACTATTTTAACAAGTAATTAATATCAGAAGTTATTTCTGACACATTTTAGTTTTTCACAGCATGTCTTCAAAATCTGGTGTGTGTTTTATACTTACAGAGCTTATCAATTCAGACCAGTCACATTTCAAGTGCTCAGTAGCCACATGTGACTGATGGATGTTGTCATGGACAATGCAGATCCAGATGTTAACTCATTCATTCGACAAACATCTGTTGAGTATCTACTATATGGTAGGTGCTATGCTAGATGTTGGGAGTTCAATGTGAGCCAGGATAGCTCTGGTCCCATGGACACAGTCTAGTTGGGTAGCAAGCAGTAATAAAATAATTATAGAAATAAATGTAAAATTATAACTGTGGTTATTTCTAAAAGAGAAGATTGTGGTGTTATAAGAACATACAGCACAGAGGTGGTCATTTATAAGGAGACTATTTTATGGTAGCTCTATCAGTATGTAAGGTTAGGGTGCAGGGACCTTTTCAGTAACTAAGATGGAACGTACATAATTTGAGAGTGTTGGCATCATAGGAAGCTTCAGAGCTCACCTACCCTGCCTTCAGATATGACCTTATACAAATCACAGAACGAAGTCAATTTACATCCTCTTTGAAAAATGCTTTCTAGTGAAAGAGATTCCTTAACCTCCTCTGAGTGGCCATTAATCTTAGTGATACATCTGAAAACCATGCTAAACAAATTCTAATGAAAAACAATGAATCAGCCTCTTTCCACCACCCATGCAGAGAGGACAGCTTTTTCTGAAGGAAAGGGAGATGCAAACTTTCTGCAGGAGCACTGAGAAACGACTGCATGCTATGCCCCAAAGAAAGGACCCCAGCATTGGTGAGGAAGAAGGGGGACATGGTGCCCATTCTGTCTGGGCAGAGCGGGTTCCCCCAGGTCTCCAGTCCATACCAGACAAGCTACCCAGCAAGGCTGCTGCTAAACGCGGCAGAAGTTAGACAGGTGGCGGTAAGCAGGAGCGAGTTTGGGCTCATGAAGTGCCCTTCCTCGTGTGAACCTTTCTAGAACCCTTCCAGGTAACAAGGCAGTCCACCCTTCGACCCAGCCTGGCCACTGGAACACACCTACCTTGCCAAAAGTCCAGCCCAGCTCTATTTTATTCATTCCCCATAGCTCGTGGATGTTTTCAGCCAGTCTGTCTCGGATCTTTTCTAGGTGGGGTGGCAAAACAACCTAGAAGGAAAAGGAACAAGCGAGGAGTCAGAAGGACTGGTATCAGCTGTGCTGAAGTCTACCATGTGCTCCGTAGGGATCCGGTGTCCGAGAGGGGCTGCTCCCAGGGAGTCCTTCCTCCCAGGAGGGGCTGCACTGTTCCTGCCACACCTGCTTGATCCACATGTTTCCAGAGATCCCATCCCCTCCTGGCTTCCTCTTTGCCCATCCCCCTCTGTATTCTCTGCAGGTATCTGTGCTGTGTGTTCTTCGTGTGTTAATTCCTCCCTGTCTACACAGACTTGTAGAAACATTCTCACCTAAAGGGTGTCTCTAGCATTTACTTGTGCATAATGCTCATTTTGCATTTATTGCATTCAGACTTAAAAAAAAATGTACCTGCTTCTTTCCTCAACTCAGTTGTGAATTCCCAGAGAATATTAAAACATTTTTGCCTATGCTTTACACAGCCTGTGATGTTTGCATGCTTCAAGGGCTAAACTTGTTCACTGACTGATAAATCCTTAAAGAGCTCAATCTACACATATGGTAGAAACATGAAGAGTAATAGCTGTTCACATTACATGACAATTCTATAGAACTTATGGTAAGAATGGTTCAAAGACAACAAAGAAGAAAGCCTTAGCTGTATCACTTTATCCACATGGGTTGCTGCCTGTTGACAACTCGAACGTACCTGACTGGTGTCAATGGGGCATGGGATGAAAGAGGCTTGGGAGAGGAACTGGGTGGTACCCAGCAGATCTCTAACACCTTCAGCATCGCGTTTATATTCTTTGACAGGCTCCAATCTCATCTTTTCTTTTGGAAGTAAGGCTTCATAGCAAGGGGCATAGCCAGAGGGAGGCAGGAACTTAAATTCTCCATGACGTCCACCCATTAGGAAGCGTACTCTGTCATTTGGGGAGACCAGGAAGAGAGAGTTAAAAAATATACCCCAGCCCAAATAAGTGAAAATTAAAGATCAGTTTCCATGCCTCCAAATGATTCTTTTGGGAAGTGGCTGAATTCGGATTCAGCACAGCACATATACTGAAGTGCGCGACAAAGTGGTGGAGAGAGACAACAGTGTAAACATATGACCCTCAGGTGACCCAAGTCAGCTGAGTTCTTAAAACTTAATTTATACATAAATATCACTAGATTTAAAAAGTCATATTTACCCTTATGATTTACTCTTGTAGGTAAATCATCACTACAAATATTATTTGACTATTGTATTGACAAGAGTAACAGTGATAATGATATTTTCTGAAAAGATCATATTGAAGTTACAGCATGAGAATTTCAAGCCTTTTTACTTGAGATTACTCACATGTCGATTAAAGAAAACTACCTGGGGAAAATGGGACATTCTTATTTTAAGATGCAGGCAAAATACTATGTGACACCAGAGTACCACATGCAAATGGTATATATGCCAGGTGATTTTAATAGAAGTGATACATGGCACAGGCTGCTGTTCCCCCAAAGCAGCCATATGAAGGTGACTCTGAAGAAGCTTGAGCAGGCGGCCACAGCCAGAGAGGAACAAATGGGCACCCAGTGTCTGCTCACTGGGGCACTGATGCCCCTCTCAGGGGGAGCCCCACCCTGCTGGCATCCAGGCCTGACACTGGTTCACTCCAGCAGTGAGCACAGGTGTCCCCCAAGGGGAAAGGACACTTGGGGGCTCACCATAGTAACAGGCTCTAAATATCAATACATTAAAGTCTTTCAATATTTTAATTCAGCATCATACATATAGGTTAGGGTTAGACCCCAGAGCTCCTCCAGGAAGGAGAAGGTAAAAGTGTACAATTTCACAATGACACTTCATATGCGTTTAGGTTTATAACTAGAAATATAGCAAATCAACTGCAACCACATTAAATTGATTAGGAAATATGACCACAGTTTAAGTAACTAGAACTTGGCAAAGATATGTAGCCCTGCAGGATTAACAATAATTTCACATGGGAAAAATCAATACATACACACAGCATCTTCCCACAACACTCAACCCTCCCTCTCTGTTTATCAACTAGTTACTGAGCCCATAGGACTTGCATGGTTCTCTGCACTGGGGATCCAGCAATGAACAAAGAGTACAGGTTCCTGGTGTCACAGAGCAAGCATCCAACTAGACAAGTAGGCTTAACTACTGCTTGGGATTCACTGATGAGGGAGTAAAGGGGGAGATATGAAATAACTTAAGCAAGGGACGGGATCCTAGGCTGGAGTCAAGGAAGGCCTCCGAGGGGGAGACATGTGAGTTAACCCTGTGGACTAAGGAAGAGCAAATGAGTTCAAATCAGGAGGAAGAACATTCTAGGCAGAAGAAAAGCACATACAAAGGCCCTGAGGAAGGGAAAGGCTCAGGTGGAGAGCCCAAGGGGCAGGAGGGAATGGGGTAGATCAGGCAGGATCTCTGAGCCATGGCAAGGAAACAGAATTTTATTCCAGGTGGGAAGGTTCTGACTGATTTTGAAGAGAAGAAACACAAGATTCTTCTAGCTGCCCTATGTAGACAGGTCTGCAGCATGAGGAGGCACCGGACACCAGCCTAGGCAGAGTGGGAGACGAGGGTAGGTTTGGCCAACGTGATGACAGCCAAGATGGAAAGCAAAAGCCAGATCCCAGTTTTGTTCTAGAATTAGGATTGTTCAGAATTGCTGATGGAGTGGGATGGAGCGGGTAGTATGTGTGTGGAAGGGGACATGGCATAAAGAAGAAAGGTCACGACCGCAGAGGTCTCACAGCACCACTCCCCTGGCCTCACTTCCTTTAACTACAATATCCTGGTTGGCACCCTTGCAGCAGAGTCTCAGTGTCGGCTGAGTAATTATGATTGTGGAAATAGCCTAATTATGAAACAAAAATAAACATCTAAGTGAGAGACACTAAGTTATTTTTCTTCTCAATACAAATTCTTTCTCCAAACAGCATTTTAGAATGCTGTCTTAAAATTAATTATAGAAATCACATGAAACCTCCCACATTCCCATTTGAAAGTACTAACCAATGATATAGAATTAGAACCACAATTGTCCCTTGTGAACATTCCTACATTAAAGGTTACATAACAGGGCACAATCTATGTGTATTAAAAATATGAACAATGACATTAAAACAAAATTGAGTCATTAGCCTGCAGTGTTACTAATCTGGTGAACCTTCAGACATAATGACTAGGTACTAAAATTATTTATTGAGGGCTTCCCAATTCAACTGCAATATAGCAGGTTGTGTGGGCTGACATGTTGAAACTGTGGGTTAAAACCAAATCTTTTTGAGCAAAGAATGAGTGTGGGAAGTTTTCTGCCTCCCTCTTCTCATTGGACATCCTTCCTGTGAGAAGCTGAACACCCAGGAGCTTGTATAGTAAGTGTATTCTTTGTTACTCACTGGTGTTCAGATTCCAAGAACAAGTAAATGATCTCCTGCGAGGACTTCTAGTGCGGGACTTAATTACTCATGAGCTGTCTTGTCAGTTTTGCTTAGTTTAAAATTTTCTCTTATGTTTTAAAATCTGTTTTCATCTTCTGAATGGATAACAAATCAAGAAGTGTGGAGTTCCATGCAGCACTTAAGGAGAACAGTGCTTTCTGTTTCTACATTCAGTTATTAAAAGAAGAATGATAATTTCATCATAAATTTTAACCTTACTCTAATGGCCACGGAAACTGTAAAATGAAAAATTAACATAGCCAGAAATGAGTGTTTACTGCTTACTGAAGTCTTGGTCTCCAAAAGTCATTACGCTGTGCTTCAGTGGTGGAAGGAACAGACCTGGGGTGCTTCCAAAGCCCTGCCAGACAGGAGCCCTGCTCCCGGGACGTGGGACTGACAGGAGCTGGCGCCCAGCATAACCGCCGTCTGTGGTTCCTTCCCTTGCTGCTCAGGAAGAGCTGCCCAGAGTCTGCGGGAAGGGCTCCGACAAACCACCCCTGGTACCGATGGTGCCCATCAGAGCTCCCTCTGGGAGATTCAGGTGGACCAGGTCAAGGGAAATAACTAGGGATAAAATATAGGTTTGAAGCAAACCACCAAAAGAAAGAAATACAATACATGAAACCCATTTTAAGACTTTGAGGATATGAAAATGGGATCTCCTCTGCCTCACAGTTTTAACAGAGGTCCCAAAGGCAGATAATTAAGAGGATACCTGTATTTTCACATCCTGAAGTGAGATACTGGATCATTTACAAGGATCCATTAAAAAATTATGAAACCAGTATAGTTTTAAGCCCGCCATATACCTCCACACTGATAAGAAAGGTAAAGAACTCATTTGGAGAAAACTGTCCTAGACAAACGGATAGAAGTTCTCTCCCATCTGAAGTCAAATGTTGAGGGCTTTAAGGACCTACTCAGGAACTGGCAAGTGTTCCCTGGAATTCAGTGAAAGACATGCTTGTCTGGTGACAGCAGAGAGAGATTGAGAGATCAAGACAGAGAGCCTCATGGGAAAGAGCAGACCCTCTGCCCAGGGGGGGGACAAGGGCTTTGCTCCTGGAGGGCCAGGGACCACACAAATGAACCAGCTGTCAGTCATCTCAAAAGGGATTATGTCCAGAAAGGCAAATGACTGAGCAGAGATCAGAAACCCAGGGGCTGAAGGAGGTGGGAGGCCCCTGCAGGGGGAGGTGGAATGTCAGGGAATGTTTGGGGCCAGCCAGAAGGGAGCAGCCAGCCGAGGTGGTAAATCTTGTGTCAAAGGAACTATAGTTGAAAGCTCCAAGCCTGCAGGTCTCCAAGAAGACTACAGAAGGGCCCCAGACGAGAAGGCAGCAGCAGTTGCGTGACTGCTATGCCAAAGGCTGACGCAGCCAGACAGAGGCACCAACTCCACAGGATGCGCCCTTGCCCCAGTCATCTCACCTCCGGCTGGGCTCCAGAGGGGTCTGAGACAGGAGCGCAGCCTCAAGGAGCCTGGCGCATGGAGACCAGAGGTCAAACTGCAGGCCCTCGTTGGGGAGGGCTCAAACTGGCTGGATACAAGTATGGAGTTTATAAATTCAAGTAGATGGGACTTCTAAATTACTGTCAAGGTTGTTCTTGTTCTTTAAAGGAGTAATAAGGGCTGTAGACCTGCCCAGGAACTTGTCCAGGGCCAGAATTCCAGCACTTGGGTTTGGAGGGGTAGAAAAAGAAATAGCAGAATCATACCTATCTAGTCTACTTCTTAAATCCATTACCTGACACTTACTGCTTCTCTTTTAAATCCTTTGCCTCATTTATAAATGAGAAATTTCAAATGAGAATGTAATCTCTCTTCTCTAGGTGTATTCTTCCCTGCTCCTTGGGTTCCAATGAATCTCCTTGCATCACAGGAAATATTAATTTTAAATAAAAAGATAATTTTAAAATTGAGTTCATTAAAATGAGTTCTTATTCTTCCAAGTGGTAAAGATACCTCAAGACAAATGCTGGGCATAGAAGCTACAGGGCATAAATATGCAAAGAAAAAAAAAAGCTAACCATTTCAAACAATAAGGCTTCTCTCTCACTTACCAACTTTACATTTCCCTGTATGGCTCCGGAAGATGACTGGTTAGCCAGAGATGGGTAAGATTCCTCAAGGGAGGAACAACCTAAGACAGGCACAGTCGCAGGGGGGCCATCAGGTGAGAAATTGGGGATCAACAGAGGTGAGGCTTAGAACCTCACCCCCCCTGTTTTGAGAGAAATCTTCTGCATCCGTGGATGTTTTATTGCCCTTGTCTAGCTTGGATTAACACATAGTCTACAGGCACACACCTGATCATCTACATTTGCTCTCTTACAACACTAAACTATGTTTTCTACCTTTATCTTGTATCTACCTACCACTTCAGCATTTTATTAAAAATAATAATAATAAAGAGAGAAATGTGGTATCCACATATAAATCAAGTATAAAAACCAAATGAGTATTCATATTTGAACTGACTGTTTAGAGTTCATAATGCATGAGCAAAACCGAAAGTTTCTGTGATGACTGCCCTTGTACTGTTCACTATGTAACTTATTCATTATGTAAGAATTTGTTCTCCATGTAAGAACTTGTTTGTTATGCCTCAGAAGATTGGAGACTGACGAAAATTAGGCTTGGGGTGGATTAATGATTGTGCATTGAGCATTGACTCCCCTATACAGAATTTTATTGTCGTTAACAACCATTTGATCAATAAATATGAGAGATGCCCTCACAAAAAAAAAAAAAAAAAAAGGACAGACTTCCAATGGTAACATAAATAAGTAACCGGGATGTAATGTATAGCATAAGGAATATAGTCAAAATATTGTAACAACTTGATAGGGTGATAGCTGGTACCTAGAATTATCATGTATATAAATGTTGAATCACTGTGTTGTACACTTGAAACCAATGTAATGTAATACTGTGCGTCAACTACCCTTCAATAAAAAATAATTATCTAAAAATAAAAAAAATAAAAAATAAAATAAAATGAGTTCTTCTTTAGCCTCAGATTTTTCTTTCTCTACATTAATGGATTCTAAAAATCAATTTCATTAATCAATTTAATCTCTTCCATTAAAGTAGTTGTATCATTTTCTGGGGTTCTTCCTATATAACTCAGTCCATCAGCTCTCAAAGGGTTTTTTTTGCCTTAATTGATTACAGTAAGCAACTGTGTCCTTAGATTCCTCCACTTCAGAGATGAGCAATAGTTTCAGTAATAGCCACCCAGAAAGAGTGAAGTTTTGGGATATGTAGAGGAATTAATTACTTGACTGATTTTGAAAATCAAATTGTATTAAAAAAATCCCCACTAGCATTTTCAATTTCACCTTTTGAGATCTGTGCATTTTTGCTTGCCAATTTGCAAAAGAGATAAGAATACCGATCGCAAATTTCCAGATTTGAAAGACTGACTCATGAATAAAAAATACAGTAAAAACCAAGACAAAACTTTGTTATGCTTGATAAGTATGTCAAGGTTTCCTTACTCATAGCTTAGTAGCAAACATGTGAGGTCACTTCAGTCTCTGGGCTAGATGTCTCACTTCCCTTATCTGCTACTGAATCCCTTCCAGAGAGCTGGGACAGTGTTCCAAAGAAGAAAAGGACACAGGCTGTGATTATGAGGAGAAAGAATTAGCAAGCCTATGGTGACCTGGATTCTACTTGTAAGTCATGATTCATAATTGCATCTTTAGTTCATACCACTGAGATGCGAGAACAATGTGAGTTATGTTCGTCCCCACAATCGTATTTCTTTCTGGCCAGTATTTGGTGAAAGCCTGGGGCAATCCAGTGAGTGCTCATCATATTCTCCACAGAGGTATATTTATCTCAGCAATAATTTCCATAGCACTGACTGCAGCAAGCCAGCAATAGCTAAGCTGTTGGTTACTGAACTTGAGCCAAGTTTGGTGATACCCACAGAAACAAACAACATCCACAAATACAAGCCACCTTTGGATATTGTTGCTTTTATAAATTAGAAAGCGCTGCTAAAAGAGTTATATAAGACAATTAAATAGATTTATGGGGAGTTTGCAGTTATAAAATATATTCTATGACAGTGATTAACTCAAATTTCTGCAAAATAAAGAGTAGCACCCAAATTTCACTACGTAGTGCGGCTTCTGTGTGATATTTTCCACATGGTTCGTGCCATGATGCCATTTCGCAGGATGAGATTCCCTTGTACGAGCAGCTTCAATGCACCTAAGTAACTCAGCCTTTTTGGGTGGGCTCCAAAGTACACATGCCTCATCCCAAATTCTATCCTCTAAAGAACAGGGCCGTCACACTGAGACCCTACTGCACGAATAATACCATCCACAAACAAACCCCCCTGGGAAGAGAGGACTAAGGTGGCACATTCATGTAGAGTGCATACTGATTTGTGGATTTTGTTAGTAGTGACTCATGCTTCCTTTGACTTCACTGTGGGTAAATCTAATTGAAAAAGATTTTTGCTCTTCAATGACGACTGGCAGAGCCATCCTAATCAGGTGTTAATAAAAATGTGGCTTGTAATTATAAAAATAATTGTAGGGTCACAAATTCAAGACTATGACTTCAGTAAAGACCATTCATTATGGGGAAGTGGGGCTGTAAAAGAGAAATCTAATTTAGAAGCCACACAAAAGTTGAAAATAAGTATGAGAAACACTTCTGAATGCTTCTCTGATGGGAGATACCAGGCAAGTATTCTACTATATTGGGTGAGCACAGTAATTTATTTTCAATTTTATTATTAAACACATTTATTTTCAGTAAGTTCCTTTAATTAACTTGGCATTAATATCCTGGTTTCTCTTTCTAGCTTTTTGCACAGTTGAACTAAAACAGTAGAGAGAGGAGCTGTTTTATCAGCTGATGTAAGAGTAAGCATTGGTACCTTGATCCCATTTGCTCACAAATGAGCAACACTGCTCCCCAACACAGGACCAGCAATGACCTTGACAAAGATATCATGGGGGTAGACTGAATGGACTTCAGTAGAACGTATTTCCTAAGTATGCAGGCAACTGTGATTCCATCTCTCCTCAGATCGTATCATGTTGTGAGAACTGAAGACGGGAGTATATCAGACGTGATATTTGCCTGATAGAACCCTCACCCCCGGCACTACTTTGGACTCACTACTTGTTCAGTTGCTGTAAGCAAGAAGCTCTCATATCTAAGGAGTTAACTTTTTAAGTGAACACATCTGGACCCTTTAGTTCCTTAAATTATTTCAGCAATTGTGCCTTATAAATGGGTTAGGCATCTCATTTTTCCAATCTTGGAACTTTGCTTCTCTTTCTCCTGTACACTGGGAAGGCTGCACGAGCTGCGGACATACACACAAGGTGCTAGAAATGTCTTCTACATGAGGATATCTTTCAGCCACCTGTTTCTTCACCTGCTACCTGCAGTTCTTTGCCAAGAGAAGATTTCTAAATACCCTCACACACACTAAAAAGTCCTGTCTCATTTCTCTGAGGTAGATTGGACAGATGAGTTAATGGTAAAAAATAAGTTAATCATGGGTGAAAGTACAGGATAGGGAATATAGTCAATAATATTATACTCTCTTTGTATGTTGGCAGAGGGTAACTACACTTATTATAGTGAGCATTTGGTAATGTATATATAATTGTCAAATCACTGTGTTGTATACCTGAAACCTACATATTATTATATATCAACTGTATTTCAATTAAAAAATTACGCAACATGCTAGATCAGATGTACTGTTCCCTGAATGCAGAACACTTGGAAAAGCCCATTCATTAGCTGGCAAACTGGAAAAGACCCCCTTCTCCAGAGATTTGCCTTCTAGTTAAGTACTTCTTGCAGATGAGATTGATTGTAAACAAGGTGAACTTGCTCTGGAAATAAATAACACCCAGTGAGTAGGAGATGCTCAAAATAAACAGAGAAGGAAAGGACACTGATGCTGGGTGCCCAGCCTATTACCTATCCAGACAAGTGTGGTCCTGAGAAATGACTGCTCAAAGTGGCATTTCTACAGAGAAGTCACTCAGTCAATAGGTGGCGGCCCAAATGCGATGGTGTATTTAGATTACCACACATTCTCTTTATTCCCAGGGAATGGAGTGGGGAAGATGTACAATGGGGCTTACTCTGGTTTTCCCCTGATAGGCAGAGGGTCTTTCTCCCAACTGTTTTTTGCCCTTACAGTGCCTGTCTTTCAATAATGCTCCTTGTTTTCTTTTTTTTGGGCCTCAATTGCAGCCACATTGCAAGTCCTCATACCCCTCTGCCCAATCCTGCAATTCTTTTTTTTTTTTTTTTTTATTGAAGGGTAGTTGACAACAGTATTGCATTACATTAGTTTCAGGTGTACAACACAGTGATTCAACATTTATATACATGGTAATTCTAGGTACCAGGTATCACCATACCAAGTTGTTACAATATTTTGACTATATTCCTTATGCTATACATTACATCCCGGTTACTTATTTATTTTACAATTGGAAGTGTGTTTAAATATATATATATATATATATATATATATATATATATATATATATATATATATATATTTTGTGAGGGCATCTCTCATATTTATTGATCAAATAGTTGTTAACCACAATAAATTTCTGTATAGGGGGGTCAATACTCAATGCACAATCATTAATCCACCCCAAGCCTAATTTTCGTCAGTCTCCAATCTTCTGATGCATAACGAACAAATTCTTACATGGAGTACAAATTCTTACATAGTGAATAAGTTACATGGTGAACAGTGCAAGGGCAGTCATCACAGAAGCTTTCGGTTTTGTTCATGCATTATGAACTATACACAGTCAGTTCAAATATGACTATTCATTTGATTTTTAAACTTGATTTATATGTGGATACCACATTTCTCTATTATTATTATTTTTAATAAAATGCTGAAGTGGTAGGTAGATACGAGATAAAGGTAGAAAACATAGTTTAGTGTTGTAAGAGAGCAAATGTAGATGATCAGGTGTGTGCCTGTAGACTATGTGTTAATCCGAGCTAGACGAGGGCAATAAACATCCATGTATGCAGAAGATTTCTCTCAGAACATGAGGGGGGAGGTTCTAAGCCTCACCTCTGCTGCTCCCCATTTTCTCACCAGATGGCCCCCTGCAACTGTGCCTGTCTTAGGTTGTTCCTCCCTTGAGGACTCTTACCCGTCTCTGGCTAACCAGTCATCTTCCGGGGCCATACAGGGAAATGTTAAGTTGGTAAGTGAGAGAGAAGCCTTATTGTTTGAAAAGGTTAGCTTTTTACTTCTTTGCATATTTATGCCCTGTGGCTTCTATGCCCAGCATTTGTCTTGAGGTGTCTTTACCACTTGGAAGAATTATGATACTCGGTAAATTCGACATGTGGCACGAGTTCTATCTAAAGGTTGTGATTAGGTAGGAAGAAGAAAAGCTATAGAAGTAGCAGGCAGAAGAAAACCTGGGAAGAGTGATTATTTCTTTGACATATCTTCTTGTAGAGTAACTTCAGCATGGATAGGTTTTAAACTACTAATTAAATTGTGCACACACATTAACATAATAGGAATATAGTTACCTAACCAAAGCATACCTGTAATTACCAGCCATCTCCAGTGAAACCAAGAAAACCAGTTAGGCACCTTAGGCATTTGTGAAAACTTATCTATGATATGGTGGATATTGTCCAACTGAATTTAAACAGTCTGAGAGAAATCAGATAAACTAGAACAACCCATTCCTGGGGACTGTTATATCCCGTATGTTCTTTTAACGATAAATAGTCTGTGGTTGTAAGATTTTGGAGTGCTACAATTTGCACTTCTCCTAATTCTTGGTTGAGTTCCAACAGTATAGATCCAGTCCAATTTTTGTTTTACTGTATGCACAGGCCAGCTTAGATATCTCCTTCCTCATTCCCATGGCAAGTCCAGGAACTGGTGGGATGAGTGCATCTACAGCTGTGACAGTGCGTGGATCTTTGTTGGAGTTTTTTTTTTTTTTTTTTTTTTGCTGATCATCTTCTGTCATGAGTCTTCCCGAGAGTGCTGATGTTGGAAGTTCTTTTTCATACCGTATCTTAGTTCATTTTCGGGGTAGCCAAATTAGGCTTTGATCCTCTGTATAAACACAAACAGACCCTTTGCCTACACTTTTATATGCCCTTTATATCATTGTGTAGAACTCATTAGAGGTCACCACAGAGGAACAGTTTTTTTTTTTTTTTTAATCATTAATCTACCCTTACATGACGAATACTTTGTTTACTAGGCTCTCCCCTATACCAGGACCCCCTATATACTCCTTTACAGTCACTGTCCATCAGCGTAGCAAAAAAAAAAAAGTTGTAGAATCACTACTTGTCTTCTCTGTGTTGTACAGCCCTCCCCTTTCTCCCACCCCGCTATGGATGCTAATCTTAATACCCCTCTTTTTCTGCCCCCCCCCTTATCCCTCCCTGCCCACCCATCCTCCCCAGTCCCTTTCCCTTTGGTACCTGTTAGTCCATTCTTGAGTTCTGTGATTCTGTTGCTGTTTTGTTCCTTCAGTTTTTCCTTTGTTCTTATATTCCACAGATGAGTGAAATCATTTGGTATTTCTCTTTCTCTGCTTGGCTTGTTTCACTGAGCATAATACCCTCCAGCTCCATCCATGTTGCTGCAAATGGTTGGATTTGCCCTTTTCTTATGGCTGAGTAGTATTCCATTGTGTATATGTACCACATCTTCTTTATCCATTCATCTATCGATGGACATTTAGGTTGCTTCCAATTCTTGGCTATTGTAAATAGTGCTGCGATAAACATAGGGGTGCACTGATCTTTCTCATACTTGATTGCTGCGTTCTTAGGGTAAATTCCTAGGAGTGCAATTCCTGGGTCAAATGGTATGTCTGTTTTGAGCATTTTGATGTACCTCCATACTGCTTTCCACAATGGTTGAACAAGTTTACATTCCCACCAGCAGTGTAGGAGGGTTCCCCTTTCTCCACAGCCTCGCCAACATTTGTTGTTGTTTGTCTTTTGGATGGCAGCCATCCTTACTGGTGTGAGGTGATACCTCATTGTAGTTTTAATTTGCATTTCTCTGATAATTAGCGATGTGGAGCATCTTTTCATGTGTCTGTTGGCCATCTGTATTTCTTTTTTTTGGAGAACCGTCTGTTCAGTTCCTTTGCCCATTTTTTAATTGGGTTATTTGTTTTTTGTTTGTTGAGGCGTGTGAGTTCTTTATATATTCTGGACATCAAGCCTTTATCGGATGTGTCATTTTCAAAGATATTCTCCCATACTGTAGGGTTCCTTTTTGTTCTATTGATGGTGTCTTTTGCTGTACAGAAGCTTTTCAGCTTAATATAGTCCCACTTGTTCATTTTTGCTGTTGTTTTCCTTGCCCGGGGAGATATGTTCAAGAAGAGGTCACTCATGTTTATGTCTAAGAGGTTTGTGCCTATGTTTTCTTCCAAGAGTTTAATGGTTTCGTGACTTACATTCAGGTCTTTGATCCATTTTGAGTTTACTTTTGTATATGGGGTTAGACAATGGTCCAGTTTCATTCTCCTACATGTAGCTGTCCAGTTTTGCCAGCACCATCTGTTGAATAGACTGTCATTTCCCCATTGTATGTCCATGGCTCCTTTATCAAATATTAATTGACCATATATGTCTGAGTTAATGTCTGGATTCTCTAGTCTGTTCCATTGGTCTGTGGCTCTGTTCTTGTGCCAGTACCAAATTGTCTTGATTACTATGGCTTTATAATAGAGCTTGAAGTTGGGGATTGAGATCCCCCCTACTTTATTCTTCTTTCTCAGGATTGCTTTGGCTATTCGGGGTCTTTGGTGGTTCCATATGAATTTTTGAATTATTTGTTCCAGTTCATTGAAGAATGTTGCTGGTAGTTTCATAGGGATTGCATCAAATCTGTATATTGCTTTGGGCAGGATGGCCATTTTGACGATATTAATTCTTCCTAGCCATGAGCATGGGATGCGTTTCCATCTGTTAGTGTCCCCTTTAATTTCTTTTAAGAGTGACTTGTAGTTTTCAGAATATAAGTCTTTCACTTCTTTGGTTAGGTTTATTTCTAGGTATTTTATTTTTTTGGATGCAATTGTGAATGGAGTTGTTTTCCTGATTTCTCTTTCTGTTGGTTCATTGTTAGTGTATAGGAAAGCCACAGATTTCTGTGTGTTGATTTTGTATCCTGCAACTTTGCTGTATTCCGATATCAGTTCTAGTAGTTCTGGGGTGGAGTCTTTAGGGTTTTTTATGTACAGTATCATGTCATCTGCAAATAGTGACAGTTTGACTTCTTCTTTGCCAATCTGGATTCCTTGTATTTTTTTGTTTTGTCTGATTGCCGTGGCTAGGACCTCCAGTACTACGTTAAATAACAGTGGGGAGAGTGGGCATCCCTGTCTAGTTCCCGATCTCAGCGGAAATGCTTTCAGCTTCTCGCTATTCAATATAATGTTGGCTGTGGGTTTTTCATAGATGGCCTTTATTATGTTGAGGTACTTGCCCTCTATTCCCATTTTGCTGAGAGTTTTTATCATGAATGGATGTTGAACTTTGTCAAATGCTTTTTCAGCATCTATGGAGATGATCATGTGGTTTTTGTCTTTCTTTTTGTTGATGTGGTGGATGATATTGATGGACTTTCGAATGTTGTGCCATCCTTGCATCCCTGGGATGAATCCCACTTGGTCATGGTGTACGATGGTTTTGATGTATATTTGAATTCGGTTTGCTAAAATTTTGTTGAGTATTTTTGCGTCTACGTTCATCAGGGATATTGGTCTGTAGTTTTCTTTTTTGGTGGGGTCTTTCCCTGGTTTTGGTATTAGGGTGATGTTAGCTTCATAGAATGAGTTTGGGAGTATCCCCTCCTCTTCTATTTCTTGGAAAACTTTAAGGAGAATGGGTATTATGTCTTCCCTGTATGTCTGATAAAATTCCGAGGTAAATCCATCTGGCCCGGGGGTTTTGTTCTTTGGTAGTTTTTTGATTACCGCTTCAATTTCGTTGCTGGTAATTGGTCTGTTTAGATTTTCTGTTTCTTTTTGGGTCAGTCTTGGAAGGTTGTATTTTTCTAGGAAGTTGTCCATTTCTCCTAGGTTTCCCAGCTTGTTAGCATATAGGTTTTCATAGTAGTCTCTAATAATTCTTTATATTTCTGCGGGGTCCGTCGTGATTTTTCCTTTCTCGTTTCTGATACTGTTGATTTGTGTTGACTCTCTTTTCCTCTTAATAAGTCTGGCTAGAGGCTTATCTATTTTGTTTATTTTCTCGAAGAACCAGCTCTTGGTTTCATTGATTTTTGCTATTGTTTTATTCTTCTCAATTTTATTTATTTCTTCTCTGATCTTTATTATGTCCCTCCTTCTGCTGACCTTAGGCCTCATTTGTTCTTCTTTTTCCAATTTCGATAGTTGTGACATTAGACCGTTCATTTGGGATTGCTCTTCCTTTTTTAAATATGCTTGGATTGCTATATACTTTCCTCTGAAGACTGCTTTTGCTGTGTCCCACAGAAGTTGGGGCTTAGTGTTGTTGTTGTCATTTGTTTCCATATATTGCTGGATCTCCATTTTGATTTGGTCATTGATCCATTGATTATTTAGGAGCGTGTTGTTTAGCCTCCATGTGTTTGTGAGCCTTTTTGCTTTCTTTGAACAGTTTATTTCTAGTTTAATGCCTTTGTGGTCTGAAAAGTTGGTTGGTAGGGTTTCAATCTTTTGGAATTTACTGAGGCTCTTTTTGTGTCCTAGTATGTGGTCTATTCTGGAGAATGTTCCATGTGCACTTGAGAAGAATGTGTATCCTGTTGCTTTTGGATGTAGAGTTCTGTAGATGTCTATTAGGTCCATCTGTTCTAGTGTGTTGTTCAGTGCTTCCGTGTCCTTACTTATTTTCTGTCTGGTGGATCTGTCCTTTGGAGTGAGTGGTGTGTTGAAGTCTCCTAGAATGAATGCATTGCATTCTATTTCCTCCTTTAGTTCTGTTAATATTTGTTTCAGGTATGTTGGTGCTCCTGTATTGGGTGCATATATATTTATAATGGTTATATCCTCTTGATGGACTGAGCCCTTTATCATTATGTAATGTCCTTCTTTGTCTTTTGTTACTTTCTTTATTTTGAAGTCTGTTTTGTCTGATACCAGAATTGCAACACCTGCTTTCTTCTCTCTGTTGTTTGCTTGAAATATCTTTTTCCATCCCTTGACTTTAAGTCTGTGCGCGTCTTTGGGTTTGAGGTGAGTCTCTTGTAAGCAGCATATGGATGGATCTTGCTTTTTTATCCATTCTATTACTCTGTGTCTTTTGATTGGTGCATTCAGTCCATTTACATTTAGGGTGATTATTGAAAGGTATGAATTTAATTCCATTGCAGGCTTTAAGTTTGTGGTTACCAAAGGTTTAGGGTTAGCTTCTTTACTGTCTTACTGTCTAACTTTACTCGCTTGTTGAGCTATTATAAACACAGTCTGATGATTCTTTATTTCTCTCCCTTCTTATTCCTCCTCCTCCCTTCTTCATATGTTGGGTGTTTTGTTGTGTGCTCTTTTTAGGAGTGCTCCCATCTAGAGCAGTCCCTGTAGGATGCCCTGTAGAGGTGGTTTGTGGGAGGCAAATTCCCTCAACTTTTGCTTGTCTGGGAATTGTTTAATCCCTCCTTCATATTTAAATGATATTCATGCTGGATACAGTAGTCTTGGATCGAGGCCCTTCTGTTTCATTGCATTAAGTATATCATGCCATTCTCTTCTGGCCTGTAGGGTTTCTGTTGAGAAGTCTGATGATAGCCTGATGGGTTTTCCTTTGTAGGTAACCTTTTTTTTCTCTCTGGCTGCTTGTAATACTTTGTCCTTGTCTTTGATCTTTGCCATTTTAATTATTATGTGTCTTGGTGTTGCCCTCCTTGGATCCCTTGTCATGGGAGTTCTGTGTACCTCTGTGGTCTGAGAGGCCATTTCTTCCCCTACTTTGGGGAAATTTTCAGCAATTATTTCTTCAAAGACATTTTCTATCCCCTTTTCTCTCTCTACTTCTTCTGGAATGCCTATGATTCTTATATTATTCCTTTTCGATTGATCACTCAGCTCTCTTAAAATTCTTTCATTCCTGGAGATCCTTTTATCTCTCTCTGCATCAGCTTCTCTGCGTTCCTGTTCTCTGTTTTCTAGTCCATTAATGGTCTCTTGCATCTCGTCCATTCTGTTTTGAAGTCCTTCCAGAGCTTGTTTTATTTCTGAATTCTCCTTCCTTAGTTCTTGCATATTTCTCTGCAAGTCCATCAGCATGGTTATGACTTTTGTTTTGAATTCTTTTTCAGGAAGACTGGCTAAATCTATCTCCCCAGATTCCTTCTCAGGGGAAGATGTAGCAGATGCTGAAGCTGTCTGTGTTAGTCTTGTCTGGATCATATTTTTTTGCCTTTTCATGTTGACAGGTGCTATTGACTGTCAGCTGGGAGGGCCAAAATTTTCACTTGCTACTGGCCTTTCTTTACTGGGACAACTGCGACCCCTAGTGGCTTGTGTTGGGTAATTGCGTGTAGACTGGGTCTTTGTGTCTTGCCTGGCCGGAAGGGAGAAATTTCCCTTTCTGTGGGCGGAATTTGTCTCAGGCTGCTTCTCTTCTTTCGCAGCGCCTGGTGGGGTAATGGATGGGGGGGGGGCTGCTTGACTGTTTGCCTCCGTGAGGGGTCTCAGAGCTGTTGCCCAGGGAGTTAGTGCACCCGGTTTTACCTGTAATTTCCAGCTGCTGTACTGTGACCTGGGTTGTTTCCGTCAAGCTGTTAAGTCCCTGTCCCTTTAAGACTTTCAAAAAGCCCCCGCTTTTCTTTGTCACAGGGGCATCGGCTTCGTCACCCGCTCAGAGGTCTTACTCCCTGTTCCCCCAGTATCCAGGGCCCCCTGGGCACGTACTGTGTCTGCGCTCTGGCCCGGATGGCTGGGGCTGGGTGTTCGGCAGTCCTGGGCTCCGTCTCCCTCCCGCTCTGCCTATTGTTCTCCCACCGGGAGCTGGGGGGAGGGGCGCTCGGGTCCCGCCGGGCCGGGGCTTGTATCTTACCCCTTTCACCAGTCGCTGGGTTCTCGCTGGTGTAGCTGCAGTCTGGCCACTGTCCTGCGTCTTCTGGTCTCTCTTTTAGGGCTAGTTGTGTTTGTTGTATTTTCAAAAGTATATATGTTTTTGGGAGGAGATTCCCACTGTCCTACTCACGCCGCCATGTTGGCTCCGCCCCCTGCTCCTTGTTTTCTACATGCTCCTTAAGGATGTCAATGAGGAACAGTCATGTTATGCCACACCTAGAAAGGGAGAACTGGGGTGGAATTCCCATGGAAATATCCTCAACACTAAAGAACTCTCAACACTTCAGATCATAATTCCAGAGGCTGATGTAAGGTTCTCTGGCTTGAATCTGTAATGAGTAAATTTGCAACCTTAGTAAAATTTACTATAGTCATTCTCTGTTACAAGGATCTTGAACAATGATAATGTTTAATGTCAATATATTATAACCATTTCCATGAGTATGTTTATAAATATGTATGTGTATGTGTATACTGTTGTATGTATGTTTACAAACATATATTACTGTACTCTATGTATGTTTGTGTATACCTGTGGTCAAATTCCAAAGGTTGAATATAATTTTCAAAGGATAATTCTTTATTCCTAAATAGTTTGATTTAAACAAATTATTTTTTAATCCTTTATTAACAAATATATGAACAGGCCTTGGTTTATTCATTTACATGAGGTGCTGAGGTCTGTCACAGTGGTTGGTGTTAGTCTGGAAATCCCATTACTTGGATGCTTGGGGCTCTGAGATGGTTTCTTTGTGGTCCCAGCTCTCCACAACTCTCCTCTTTTCCTGGCCCTTTCCAATGGCTTCCATGGAAACCAGTGTGATTCTAACTATACTGATTCTAGCTTCACACTAAATTGACTGTGATCTTTAACAAGTAGGGATCAAGAAGGACTAAGAAATTCTGAGAAAGCAGAGTTATAATGGGGTCTTGCCTTCCAGATGTTAAAATGTATTGTCAGAGTAAAATAATTCATACAGCATCCAACTGGTAAAAGGAAAGGGGCAGAGCAATGAACATAATAGCTAGCCATAGTATACAGAAAAACAGCAAGCAGATTATAAGCCCAATTTAATGTAAAAATATTGAGAGGTATAATTAAAATGATTATCTCTGGGTGGTACGATTATGGGTTCTTGGTATTTTCTTTGACTTGCATTACTTTTGTAAACAGGAAAAACTTTAAAAACAATAGAAAAATAATCAAAAATAACCTAAGTGCAAAAGGGTAAGTCACAAACTAGGAAAATATTTGCAACCAGTAAGACAATAGTTTAACAAGCCTTAATATATTAAAAATTGCCCCAAAGTTAATACCAGAAAGGTGGAGAACACAAAATTAATGAAAATATTTGGCCAAAATAGTATGTAAGAATAGTAAACATAAAAAATGGTTAACTACATTGGTAATCACATAAATAGAAAACTAAAACTTTAAAATACAATTTTCTCAAATCACATAAATAGAAAACTAAAACTTTAAGATACAATTTTCTCAAATTGGCAGAGATTAAAAATAGCCAATAGTAGTAAAAGCAAATGAGGATCCAATCAGTTGGGTGCCCCCACCGGTTGCTTTAAATGATACTAAAGGTCCAAATCCTTTATTTGAAATATCTGAAATTGTGTTTCAGACTTTAGAATTCTTTAATTTTTTGAAACAGAAAGAAAGCACAAGAGTATATATTAAATAGAACCTCCAGCCAGATGAGGGGCTATGCTCCATAATCAAACACATGAATATTTCTGCACTTAAACATGCAAATATTCACCTGAAGTAGAATAAATGAAAGGCAAAAAACAGCTTTGTTTCTGTTGATAACAGTTTTTGCCACAAAATGAGTTTAGGTCAAATTCTGCAGTGAAATGAGTTACGAGTAAATTTATTTTTCAGAGCTTTTTAGATCTCAAGTTATTGATAATGAATTCTGAACTGTTCATACACTCTATCTGAAAATCTATTTGGCCACGTGATTATAAATTTAGATTTTAAAAAGTTCCCACCTTTTGACCTACTTCTAGGGGGAACTAAACAGAAATGTAAAGAATTATGCTCAAAGATGTTCATAATGAGTTTATTTATAACAATAAAAATGGAGCCAGAATGAAAATCTAACACAGTAATGCCTATACAATGGGACAGCCAAATAAAAGGATATTATATGGCCATAAAAAATAAGTTTTGAAGAGGATACTTAATGACTCAAGAAAAGGCTCATTACTTATTGCTGAATGAAAAATAACCAGGACATGAAACTTCATATTCAGTGTGATGTCGATTAACAAAATACATGTATATGTAGAATAAAAGACTTGAATAAACCAAAATAATAATAGAGAATATAGCTAAATGCTGGGATCATGGGTAATATTTGCTGTCTTATTTATATATTTCAAATTATTTCACAATAGGCATGTATCCTTTTTATAATTATTAAAGTAGTTTTCCACAAAAGATTCATCTTATTCATCTTACTAGTTATCTGAGGGTCTTATATGCCCTTGGCAGGAGGTATGATCCTCAAGCACATACAGAGTGAATGGCCAAGGGTTGCTTTCCTGCTTTCATCACTGCTTTTTTGGGGGTGTTTGGCTCACGGTGCCAAAGCCCTGAAGGAGATTACCATGCTCTCCAGCTCATGCAGTGGTGGGGAACTGGGCTAACAGCTACTCTCCATAAAATCAGAGCCATAACTTACTTGACACCTGCTGAAAAGCTCACCACAGGGAAGAAGAGCCCATCAGTATTGAAGTTCTCAAACATTCCTTGCACAGGCTGCCCATTGATGCGGAAAGAGATGCTGGGCACGCCGAGGTCAAGGCAACAGCTCACCACGTCGTCAGACTTCAAGAGGTGCTGGTTGATGGAGGCCACGGCTCGAGGTATGCGGCCTGGCGAGCAAAGAACAAGAGACTGCATGGGACTCTGAAGGAGACGCTCACCGGCTACTCGTGGTAACTGGGGAGGTATGATGACACCAGGAGCTCCAGACTTGCTATTGCATTTGCAGTGCCACTTTGCTTTCCCTGTGCATGGTGAGCAATGAGACATGGTTTCCTAAGCTTGGAGTGGGCAGCCTGAGATGAGTTGAGTCCTAGAGGAATCTGTCAAGCTGCTAGGAAAGAGAACAAACAAGAATTCCACCTGCTCAGTGTGTGCTTAGATTCTGGCTTTGCTGAGTGTGGGTCCTGAAGCGGGTTGGGCTGGGGTGGGGTGTGTGTATTTATTCATAGGTCCCCAAAGACCTTGCTCTCTTCTGTTTCCTCTAAAAGATAAGGCCACTTTAGCACCGGATGCAGGAGACATCAAAGTGAATGATGGCACGGCAATCTGGCCATTAAACTGTGCAGCATAGACTGCTTGTCTGTGTTAAAGAATTTTACTACTTTACAGAAGCAGGGAAGCATACTGGCAGTTATCCTCTGTACTGGTGATTTCATTTGCTGTTGTTGTGTATCTTGTCCATAAGTTGATTGGTCACTTCACGATCTAACTTGAAGTAGCAAGAAAATCACCTCTCAAGTTTTCTATGTCACAACATACCATTCTAGAAGTCCTAAAAGTAAATTATCATCACCCTCCACCCATCATCCTACCAAGTTGACAGTTCTTTTTGGAAAGAGAGCAATGAAGGGTCAGAACATATAGGTATTAAAATGGGATTTCAGGCAAAAAAAAAAAAAATTCCGAAAATGTATCTTATTTCTTGATTATAGAAGTAATATATATTCATTATAAATATTCACCATATATATAAAAATGTATAAACAAGAAAACAAATGCAACTCAATAAAAAATGCTTCTACTTTTTCATACACACACACACACACACACTTTTCATCCAGACTGGGATATTGTAGGTTTTGTAATTTGTTTTTTCTACTTCTATCACAAATATTTGATTGTATAATTAAACATTCATTAAAACTAGATTTTATTTGGCTTCATAATATGCCATGAAAAGGTAATTAAAAAAAGATCTCCTTATGATGGGTAAGTTGTTTATAAATTTTGTACATATACTGATGCTATGTAACATTTCTAATATCAGCTTAGAATTACTAATGTTTTCGGTGGTTACTAACTATTCTAGTAACAGGTTCTAAACTAAGTGGTAGATTTTAAAATAGTGAAACTCTGAACTCTCTTGAATAAAAAAAGAAATATGAGGCATTCCTTCCTGCGTTTTTTGGGTGACTGACAAAACCATGCTGTTTTCCCTTCCATCTGTCCCCACACAGTAAGGAGGCTCTATGTTATGCCAGATATCTATAGAGAGTGTTTGGGGCTGAGGACCAAAGACAGAAGGCCCAGCTCCTATCCCTAAGAAACCCATAGTCTGGTGGGAAATAAACATTCAAATGAAGAATTAGAACTCAGAATAATTGTTGGAATGAAAGTATATATGATGAGATACCTTCTAGAGGTACAGGAAAGTGCCCAGTTAGTGTGGGAGTGTTAGACAAGTTTAGACTTGAAGCATGAAATGTTCACTAGATAAATGAGAAAGAAAAGGATATCCCAGACAGAAGGAATAGCTTATGCAAAAGGAATGTAGGACATACTTGCAGAATGGCTAGAAGTTGGTAAGGCAGGAAGGTGGGGATTGACAGGGGCTTGATGAACATGTGGCAGGGGAATAAAGCTGGACAGAGCATAGGGCCTGGGCAACCTGCACCACAATAGTGCAACAGCACATGATACATTCAATGCCTGTTGGCAAATTAGCCTGGGATGGCCTCAGAACTCTGGTTTTGTAATTTCATATTTTGTTTCATTTACTGAGACTGAGGAGCAAGAACCTCATTGTAGGACCTACAGCTGATGTCATTTCAAACAACTCTAAGCTACACTTAGAAGTGGAAACTGAAGAGTGTATAGATTTGACACTTTTCCAATTTCCCCATTTGAGCCCACTGAGTACTTTCACTCCTTTTATGGAGTTTAGATATCCCAGGTACCAGAATCTTTTCTTCTGTGTCATATTCAAGTCTGTTATGAAAGGCATTATGATACTAAAATTCATTAAACCTTGCTATAATTGTCTCATTTAAAAAACTTATTTTCCCATTTTGATGCCTTGAGAAGAGGAAATAAAGAGGGCAGAGTAGGAAGGCAAGATGGACACCTCCTTCCCCCCATCCCTGCTACCACACACACCATGAAGCAACTATAGCAAATACAATTATCCTGGAAAACAACCTGAAGACTGCAGAACAGACCACCTGCACACAGTGAAGAAGTGAAAATCACACACAGAAGGGTAAAGTGGCAGAACCAGGACCAATAGGGACCGCAGCCCTCCCCCATCCCAGCCCACAAGCGGGAGGAAGAGGAATGGAGGAGGGAATGAGGGCTCAGGACCTCTGCACACCTGGCCCTGGAGACTGCTCTGGGAACGAGTCCACACCACACTGCATTGGGCTTTGGTGATTAGCGAGGCTGGATGCCAGGGAGAGCTGAAGCACTCTGGGAGGCTGAGACTAGAGCTGCTTGGGGAGGACAGGTGTATTCCGTCTGTCCCACTGAGACCCAAAACAGAGGCAGCAGTTTGAAAGATTTACCAGCAGCATGAAGGGTACCAGAGGGGCGAGGGTTATACAGAGCTCTCTCCACAGGAGAAAGGACAGGTAGATGACACTTCCCAGCCATTCCTCAGCCCAACTGATTGGGAGCTCATGGGAGCCCAAACCCTCCATCCTCCCTGCTGACAGCTCAGCCCTGAAGCGCCCCTGTGCACCCGCCTATCCACCTGGCCCACTCAGCCCAGCAGGGTCAGAGGGAGGCCTTCCAGCTTTCTCAGCCTTCTCTAGGTCCAACTGGGCAGGCACCTGAGGGAGCCAGCTCCAAGCATTCCCTCCTCTTGCCCGCAGCTCAGCCTGGCCCTGCGTGCCCCACCCCGCCCACCCCATTAGCCCAGCAGTGCTATGGGGCAGGCAGAGGGCAGCCCTGTCCACAGGTATCCCAGCAGAAGCTTTGTTGTTCTGATCACAGAGAGCCAGCTGAGGCAAACTGCTGACCACGCAGACTGAGACAGACCACTGCCAGCAGACAGATGGAAAGGCGGCCCTGCCCACAGCCCACCAAGAGCAACCGGGTCTCCACACAAAGGAGAACCAGGCACTGGTGAGGAAAGAGGCCTGAGCTTCTGGGCACCACAGGATGCCTTCTTCATAAAACCACACTCTCTAGACCAGACATATAGTATATACATCTAATATAGGGGAAGAAACACAGATGCCTTGACAAAATGAGGAGGCAGAGGAACACATTCCAAACAAACCTACAGGATAAGACACCAGAAAGAGGGCTAAATGAAATGGAGATCACCAATCTTTCTGATAAAGATTTCAAGGTAACAGCCATAAATATTCTCACTGATCTGCAGAAAAGTACCGACCATCTCAGGGAGGACTTCAACAAAGGGAAGAGTTGAAAAAGAGCCACTTAGATCTAAACAATACAGTAACTGAAATGTTCATTGTTTTATTTTTAGATTCCACAAGTAAGTGAAATCATATGGTATTTGTGTTTCTCTGCCTGGCTTATTTCACTTAGCATAATACCCTCTAGGTCCATCCATGTTGTTGCAAATGGCAGGGTTTCTTTTTTTACGGCTGAATAATATTGCATTATATATGTACCACCTTTTCTTTATCCATTCATCTACTGATGGACACTTAGGTTGCTTCCATATCTTGACTATTGTAAATAATGCTGCAATAAACATAGGGGTGCATATATTTTTTTGAATCAGGGATTTTTTCTTCGGGTAAATTCTTAGAAGTGGAATTACTGGGTTGTATGCTATTTCTATTTTCACGGTTTTGAGGAACCTCCATACAGTTTTCCACCATGGCTGCACCAACTGACATTCCCATCAAAGGTGGAGTGTTTCCATTTCTCCACATCTTCACTAGCACTTATTATTTCTTGTCTTTTGGATAGTGACCATTTTGACTTGTATGAGGTGATATCTCATTATTATTTTGATTTGCATTTCCCTGATGATTAGTGATGTGGAACAACTTTTCATGCACTTGTTGGACATATATATTTCTTTTTTGGTTGGGTTATTTGTTTTCTTGATGTTGAGGCATATGAGTTCTTTTTATATTTTACCCTTATCACATAAATCATTTTTGAGTATATTCTCCCATACTGTGCATTAGCTTTTTGTTCTGCTGATGGTGTTCTTTGCTGTACAGATTTCTAGTTTGATGTAGTCCCACTTGTTCATTTTTTGTTTCCCTTGCCTGAGGAGATGTGTCCAGGAGAAAATTGTTCATACTTGTATTCAAGAGATTTTTGCTTATGTTTTCTTCTCAGAGTTTTATGGTTTCATGTCTTACACTAAAGTCTTTAATCTATTTTGAGTTTATTTTTGTGTATGGAGTTAGACAATAATCCAGTTTCATTCTTATGTATGTAGTCTCCAGTTTTCCCAACACCAGTTATTGAAGACACTGTCTTTTCCCCATTGTATATTCATGGCTTCTTTATCATATATTAATTGACCATGTATGTGTGGGTTTACATCTGAGCTTTCTATTCTGTTTCATTGATTTATGGGTCTGCTCTTGTGCCAGTACTGTTTTGATTACTGTAACTTTGTAGTATAGCCTTAAGTCAGGGAGTGTAATACCCCCAGCTTTGTTCTTCTTTCTCAGGATTTCTTTGACTATTCAGGGTCTTTTGTGGTTCCATATTACTTTTAGTATTGAATCTGTAAATTGCTTTAGGCAGCCTGGCCATTTTGACGGATGGTATTGTGCTAAGTGAAATAAATCAGGTGGAGAAACAAATACCATATGATATCACCTATTTGTGGAATCTAAATATAAACAAAACAAAATGAACAATATACTTGTAGACACAGAGAAGTGACTGGTGGTTACCATGGGCAGGGGTGGGGGTGGGTAGAGCGAGGTAAAGAGGCACAAACATTCTCAATCATAATATAAATTGGTCATGAGGATAGTAGTACTGCATGGAGAACATAGGCAATGGCTCTAACATCTTTCTATGTTGACAGATAGTAACTGCAGTAGTGGGATGAAGGATTTAGTAATATGGGTAATGAACTGTGTTGTACACTTGAAACCAATATAAGATTGTATATTAATGATAATTCAATTAAGAAGTATCCAGATCCTTGCTGGATAAAAATTCAAATTAGAAGCGCTTTACCCTTCTGAGACTCATATATACTAGGACAAAAGTGGCTTTGAATTGTGACAGCAGGGCCCTCTCTCTGCATCTCTCAGTCGCTATTGGCTTCTCTGATGGCTGAACCTCAGCAGATGATGCAAAGCAGTGTGCATGCCCAGGGGATGCTATTTGTCTACAGCAGTGCTTTGATGCCATCAGAAGCTGAGTCCCTAACTTTATTTAGCCTTTAATACACCATAACTATGGTGTGTTAAACCAAATGCCTTTCTAAGGAATGATGGCAAGGAGAGTTTCTCTTGTCTGTATTACTCTCTCTCTTGGAAACCACCACCAGGATGAGCAATTATGTCCCTGGGGCAAATGCCACTGCCTTCTACCACCCTTATTTTAAGAAACTGGTCCCAAGTAGAAGTTGCTGTTGAACACTTGCTAAGATCATCTATAGACAAAGTGAAATCATAGTTTGAGCCTATTTTTAAAGCATATGCAAAATATAGAATTGGGACCAATATATCTAAAAACTAAAGGAAACTGTTGATGATAACTGGGTAGGGAGCATATACTAAGCAAGTACTTACAGCATTGAAATGGGGAGTCTATTTGAATAAAAGAGTCCATTTCATACAATAGAGTATATTTAATTTTTAAATGTGAATATTATAAAGATTTTGAAACTAGAAAATGATGGAATTGTGAAATTGTTTTTGCACACTCTGTTTTATAAACTGGTGCTCATCTTGAAGAGGCAACCTCTGCCTCTGTGAGGGCTTCCAAGGCTCCAGATGATTCAGCTGGGTTCTGCACCTCACATTTAAATAAGATAATTGATCTTCCAATTGCTCTGCAATGAGGTAGCCTAGGATTGGGGGTGGAGAGTGGTCTCGGAGTCACAGAGGGCTGAGTTCAAATACCAAGTCTTTACCTGTTACCTGTGATTTTATTGGAAAATAAGCTTCTACATTTCTCAAATGGGTAAAGTCATAACCTGTGATTTTACTGGAAAATCAGCTTCTACATTTCTCAAATGGGTACAGTAAAGCCCATACTGATGCTGTCAAGTTTTGTTTGTTAAGGTACATTATTCCTATGATTCTGATGGATGAAATAAATGACTGATGTCCTATATACCACTCAAGAGGCAGTAGTGTATAGCAGTAAAGGGGTGTTCATAGAACCAGACTACCTGGGCTTCAGACCTGGCTCTGTCTCTTACTAACTGCATGACCTTGGGAAAGTCACTTTTGTGGACTCAAGTTTCCTCATCTGTCAAATGAAAATAATAATGTCATTGGGCTGTTGTGAGTTGTGAATGAATTATTCCATGTAGAACGATTGGGAGAGTAACTGATATATTGTGACCCACAATAAATGCTGTTGTTTTTGTTCTTAGTTACCAGGCTAACAACAGGTAAGTTTACCAGAATATGGTAGGAATATTATGTTTCTTGTAATATTATGAAAAAATAACAGTATGGAGAATCATAGCATTGATGAATATGTCCAGAAAGTGATCTGAAAAATCACTGTATTGAGTTATTGAAATCAATACATCCTTTTACTGAAATAGAGGGCTCAGAAATAGTCACTTTGAAATATGTTTAATGTATCTAACCCCTTTAGAACAACCAACTGAAAAGTGATGCTGTAGAAAGGAAAAGCAAAGTTGTTAGTTTTTTTCCACTGAGTCTCCTCAATTGCTTTTGAAGATATTAGGGACTCTGGGTAACCCTGTAGACCATCTATTGGGACAGGCTGGGAAATCTCATGACCTTGGCTAAGAAATCTCCCTGGACTTAGAGGCCCAACTGGAGGTCCCAGGAAGCTCAGAGAGGCCATTCCAAACTTGGCAGTTGAAGATGAAAGGAAAAAGCCACTTCACCATATGTTGCACATCTTTCAATTAACCAAGGATATATTACTGCGGGATTCAGTCTGTTCTGATGAGTAATGTAGGCAACTGGGGACAACTGATACTCAGTCTTTCCATTGCCTCAGGCACTGCGGAGTTTGGCATGACAACATAAACATGAACACTTAGGCCTTTGGAAAGACAGAGGGTCCAAATATGTAAAAATGCTGGTGATCTCCAGCTACGCCTTGGATCCTCTCCACAGAGCCTGGGATCGGAAAGGGCTGAGTCACAGAGGGGTGGATTTTGAAAGACGAACCTAATGCCCTGGCACTCATCTTAGTACGGAGACAGGTAAAGACCCTCTTATACAAATTTGACTGTAGAGCTAAAGTATCTAAACATTTGAATATAAAGAAGTCATAATAAATCAGAAAACACAATTTTACTCCATTCATTCACTTCCTGTATCACTTATCTCTTGGGAAGGTGAATTCCTCTGCTTATTCCCATTTTGCAAGGGAAAAAGCTATGAAAAGGGACAGCAGGGTAGGGGTGATTTCCTCCTGTGAAACTGCCCCCCAGCCAGTAGCACACTGCTCTGACCTGCATTCACCCCGCTTGCAGTCCTGAAAGGCTCCCTGAAGGCTGTGTCCGGAGAGCAAAGGTGATGCCCCAAGAAAACAGCCATTCCTACGAAAGGAAAATCCCAGCAGCTGAGCTGACTCAGGATCCCCGAGGGTGGGCTGGTGGGGTTGAGATGAGGGACGTTTTGGGAGTTGATGCCTCACAGTGACTTTGTAGGCTTTGGTGGCTAAAAAGACTTATTAAGGCTGCCCTCTGCCTACACAGAGAAAAAGCTCCTTCACACTCCCAGGGTGTCACTTTGAAACTTCTTTTCTCATTCAGCATGGGACTTGGGAATTCCCGTAGGATGGAGCTACTTTCTTAGTGCCCAGTGAGGTACCTGGAACTCTGTGGACTTGGACTTGACGACTACTGAGGACTTCAGAGAGAACGAGAGAAGGAGACCATATTTACTGGGTCTCTAATGTGTGTCCAGAACGTCATGCCTCTTATCTCACATTTCCTAAGAGCCTTATATCAACTTCATCTTATCTGAGGAAACCAAGTCTCTGAGAGGCTTAGTAATTTGCCCACTGTCAAAACCACACAGGTGGAAGAGCTGGTATTAAAGCCCAGGTGTAAATTCAGTGCTCTGCTCTTTCTTCTTAACTCTTTCCCTTGACAAAGCATCGGGGGCACTGCAGTCTCTCCAATGGCAACATCTACTGTGCTTTAGTAAGTACATTAAAGATCAGTTCAAGGCAGCCACTTAATTTATGCATACAGATAAGTTTAAAGTTAATGGACCTGGGCATTTACATCTCGAGGAACAGGAGAAAAATTTTCATGACCCATTTCCAAGATCTCTCCCTAGCCACCCCTCCATTCCCTCTTCTAGTAAGTAAGTTAAGCTGAAATGTCATTTCCATTTCCTTTCTTCATCAGTTATTCTTCTTTCATCAGATAGTCTGAAATTCACTGCTGCCCTGGTGGGAGTCATTAACAGAAACCTTATTTCTTCAGCTGGAGCACGTGCTGATATATTTACCTGAAGTGCCTTCTGCAAGATATATGTTCTCTGTATACTGGCTGGGGAATTCAGAATGATGCCCAGACCCAGGGGAGCTTTGTGTTTTGATGAGCATGAAACATGTAGATCTTGTAGACACTAGTTTCTTTACATCTCATCCGAAGTAAGACTGAGAAGTTCCCTGAATGCCCCTATATGGCATTATATTACTAAGTGTGGGTAGTGTTCAAAGAGCCACATTTAGCTTTTGAAAAGCTGAGTCCCAAGCCCTCTTTCTCTGCCTTCAATCAGAAGAGCCAGTGCTAGTGATGACTGGAGTGGGCCTGGCACAGCCAGCTTTCATCGAGGGGGATGAGGGGAGCACCGTACACTCCAGGAACGGTACACGATTAGATGGATGTTCGGGTCCTGAAATGCACAGACAGCAGGCTTCCCAGGGCACACAATGAATGGCTCCTCTGCCTCCTGACTCACTGATGTATTCATTCTGCAAATTTTGCAAAGGGATTTACCAAGTCTTCTATGCAGTGCTGCAAAAACTGGAAAAGACTGGGTAATTTTTTTTTCTTTTGAGAATGGTTACTTTCTGTTTGAAACAAGGGTAACAAGGGTCCAATCTGCTTTATCCAAGGGCCTAGGTGTACTTCTTGTTTCCTTAACCAATCCCCATGCAGAGTTCTCTTCAGATGTAGTCTGGGATCCAGGTGTAGCTTGGTTATGGTGATGAGATGTCAGGAGATAAGCAGCTATCAGCCGGCAGTGGGGTAATGATTTTCTGAAGTCAGTCCCTCTCATTCCATCACACAGTCAATCCTACCAAACCCAGAAGCTGAAGATATGTGTGAGCATAGTGACTTTCTTTTAAAATCATTTCACCAAAGACAACTTTCTGAGAACCTCCTGACATCTGAGATAAACTAGGCTAAAGTCTACAACTGTACAGTCACAGACACGGTGGCTCCACGATGGGGTCTGAGAACCAAGAGGGAAGGTCCACCTCCCAGTCCCAAGAAGATGGAAGGTGAAGCAGGGAGGAAAAGAGAACAGGACAAGACTTTCACTTCAGTCTAGTCTCTCATCCTGCCATTTCGCATCTGCACCATCCCTGGGACACACAAAATATGGACAGAGAATTTTCTTCCCACAAATGCTTTAGGATAAATAAGTATATAAATAAGTTTACACCATTCCTAAAAGCATACAAATGCTTATACTGAATGAAAAACAGAACAGAAAAGTCAGATTGACCAACTGAAAATAAAGACCAACCATAAGAAACATGTCATCAGGACCCAAGGTGACAGTTTTAGCCTGAGAGCTCAGGCAAGAAAGTTATGTAGTTCCCAGTTACAAAAGGAAATACATAGGTCTGTTTATAGAGGCAAACTTTTCCCTTACACTGTATTTGAGGAGGAATGTGTGTCATGGTTCCTTATGAAGAGGCATGCAGCACAATGCTTACCTAGGGGATTTCTAGAAGGTACACAATGTCTCCAAATGCAGTTTTGCAAAAGATACAGAGAAGGCATGCTGTGGACAACAGACAGGAGAGGCAGAGCTCTTGCCCTGGGTGAAAGCCTGGGATGAATGCTGCGTTTTTATCTAGTCAGGTGGCAACCCACTGCTCCACAGGCATAGGCCATGGACACGCCTGGGAAAAGTATCAATGTTTATTTACAAAAAGGGAAGCTCTGAACTCTCTTTAAGTGATTAGCATCTACTATGTGTCCAGCACAGATGCCTGACACAGATTCAGACATTTCATAAAGTGTGTCGTGAAGCAGTATGTTGCACTGACAGATGGACTTGTAGTCAGATCTGGATCCTTCCCAGTGGGACTATGAATAAATTACATAAATATCTCTGTGCTCAGTTTTCACATCTATACCATGAGTTCAATAGTATTTATCTTATGGATTCACTGAAAGGATAAAACTAGAGAAAAAAGCATATGTAACTCAACGTCCAGTAAATGAACCCTGAGCCTCTTTGCCCTTCCCTGTTTGACCATATAATCCTGACAGTTCAGTGCAATAAGGAGTGTACACGTATAGACACTAACCTTGAGGAAAATTTAGTGATCTGTACTAGAGGATGCAGCTGGAATTGCCAGAGTCATGTTTTAAAAAAGGAGGACACCTTCATTTTAGATCTAACCATTTAATTTGTTGAGATTCTTGAGTCTGTATCATTTCAATGGAAAATGACCATTTCAGCTTAAACAATTTGAGCTCAATCATCCCCAGTAAGAGATATGGGGCTGAAGAATTGCCAAGGAACTCACCTGACCAAAGGTGAAGACCATCAAAGCCATAGGAGTACAGGTCATCGCCGACACCGTTGCCTCCCCATCCTTCTCCGCCTCCAGGGTATGGAGCATAGCCTGAGGAAGAGGCCCAGCCCACCCGCAGATGCGTGGGCTCTGCTGTTAGGAAGGGGTCCACCTGGTCGATGATGAGTTCGAAGTACCACTTCTTGTACTGTGCTGAGCCCTCAGCAACTCCCAGGAAGATGTTTGGCCGAATACTGAAATTAAACAGGGGGCAGGTGGCATCTACAAACTCTTAAGAACTGAGAAAGCAAGGTGAACCAGACCACAGGAGGTACAGGCCCAAATGAACTGAGGCCAAAAGCAATCTTGTGTTTTTCATATTCTTTGAAAATATAAAAAATTTACAGCCTCCCACACATGACCAAGTTCTTAGTGGGAGGTGTCAAGACAACATTAATTCCACTATGAAACATAAAGAATGTCTCTAAATATTCCATTCAAGGCAACCAATGTTTACCGAGGGCCAACTATCAGGAAAGTTGCTGAAAATGTCATACAGAGTCACAGGCTTACAAGCACCTGTTTCTGTAAGTGAAAGAAGTGACCTCCTCAAGTTCCATCTTCTGGTAAATGGGATCAGGCACCCCCTTTAACAGCAGCTTGTTCTAAGCATTACTGACAACAATGGCCCCTTGAAAGTGTTGAGATGTCACCATGAGAAAGAGGCCAGGCAAAGGCAGACAAACACTGCAGGGTATCACTGAGAGGTGGGAGCTTAAAAATAAAGGAAGTTGAACTCATAGAAACAGTAGAAAAACGGTTGGCAGGGGCTGGGGAGGGGAGAAATAGTGAGAGGCTGGTAAAAGGGTACAGATTTTCAGCTATAAGATCAAGAAGGTCTGAGGATCTAAAGTGAAACATGGTGACTATCATTGATGACACTGTATTGAATAACCGAAATTTGCTATGAAGGTAAAAATTAAACGTTCTCACCATAAAGAAAAAAGGTGAATATATGAAGTGATGGATGTGTTAATACACTTCATAGGGTGAATATTTTCACAGTATATATTTGTATCAAATCATCACATTGTGACTAGATTTCTTACTATTTGTTGGTTAATTATACCTCAGTAAAGCTGAAAAAAAATTGATCATCTAAATTGATGACAGAAAAGGGAGTGGAAGTCACTATGAGGCAGCCTGGTTAAGGGCTGGAGGTTTTATTGCATCCAGCACAATTATTAACTGGGTACAAACCACTGGGAGTTTTTCAGGCTGGGATCCTATTCTGAGAGGTCCCCTGTTCAAGGTTGGGGTGAAGTCCCATTGGGTGGGCAAGGGAAAACCAGACAGGTGCCAAGAAGAAGGTCTGGGTTGATGGTTCAGGTCTGTGGGCTGCTCTGTACTTCAGAAGGGAGGTTGTACCCTCACACTGTAGATGAGGGAATGAGCCTAGGTAGAGAGCTTCTGAAGAACCATAGGCCTGCCTGATTTGGGTCCAGTGAGTTCATGCAACTTACATGTGGCCACATGTATGGACCAGCAGGCTAGGGTTCTGCAGAGGCCCTGCTCTTCATCCTGGCCTTCACAGCTAGCCCTGGGGTAAATGGCCATGTGCCAGAGAATCAAAAAAACCATGGTATTAACAAGGGACATCTATTATAAAGTTTTAGGAAAAAAGATTAATACATCAAAACAAAAATAAATATGCTATGAAGGTGGTATATGATCTGCATTAAAGTTTAACAAAACCTATGTTAGGCCACTTTAGGCCAAATTCCTCAGTCCTTGGGTGGACATATACTCCTCCCATGGCCACTTCAGGGGAAAAGTTTGAGAAACTGCCAAAGTGAGGGAGTAAAAAGCCCTAAGAAAGTACATGTTTGCTTGGTCACATCTCATGTGCCCACTTCACCCCAGGAAGGGTGGGAGGGTGGCTCTGGAGTTCAGGCCAGTACTCTTCCTATGCTCTCCAGAGACAAGGTGGGCATTTGGAATGACGTGGTGGCCTTACCTTGTGACGTCGTTAATCAGCCGTGTCTGCAGGAGCAGGTTTCTCCGGGGCAGCAAGTTGTCACAGATCAGATTCTGATTGGCTCTCACTGCAACCCCGTTGCAGAGACAGAGGGAGCACAGCACATCCAGAACCTGCAGCAGGGCATACCCCACAAGCCTTAGGCACCCCCTGGAGGGCAAGTGGGCAGGACCCGATTGACATGACCCGTGAAGGAAACCGGCCTCGCCAAGGGTGGGGGCTAGGGACGGTGGGTGGGGGGTGGTTGTCCTACTCAGTCAAGAAGTTTCACTTCCCTCGCCAGGCAGGAGTGAGCAGTGCTCTGGAGCCTGCTGCCCCTTGGTAATCAGACGGGGCTCCCTTTAGCCACTTGCTCTACCTAGTCTTGGGCCCTGTCCCTCCAGACTATGCATGTCACCTGTGGTCATTGCTCTGTTAAAGTGGGTAAGAGTCTGAGTTTGGAAGACTGTCTAGGTTAATAGCCTAGCAATGGCCAGGACTACAGTGAGAAGAGGTATGTAGGACAGAAAATCCAAGCCCCACTCCCTCTGGAGTAGCGCACGAGCAGGCACAAGGAGCAGAAGCCTTCCAGGGCCTCAAGCTGAAGCTCGTGCTGCCCACAGCCTGGGCGGCCCTTGCAGCAGAATCAGTAGGCACTCATGCAGCAGTTTGTGAAAGGCAGGCAGACTCCCATGTGGCTGGGGTCCCCTGCCTGCAACAGGCTTGGCAACCTCACATGGGTGAGGGTGAGAGGACCGCGGGGCAGGTTCCCACTCTTGGGTCTCTCTGGGCTATCACCAAAGCTCATTAAGACACCCTTATAATCCTAGGAATCAGTATTCCACATTTCACCTGCTCTCCTTCCTTCTGAAGTGGGAGCAAAACTACAAGAGCCAAGGTGGCCCCTCAATCAGCCACCAAGATGCTGTTGCTTCTCTTCATTTTCCAGCTGCCCGGTAGGTGGGAACCTCCCCTGGCTCCCTCCACGGCAGGCTGGCCTCTCATCCACCCTGTCTCCTTGTGCTGCATCCTTTCCTCAGATTTTGTGTTCCTAGCAGTGCACAGAAAACTGCGCTGGGCCAGGCACTGCCCCTCCCTCGCTCCCTGATAGGGAGGAATGTGCAATCAGCAGTCGATAAATAATAGCCAAGATGGTGGCAGGCTGTGCTGACAGGGAAGGGACAGCCATGTTTCAGGCTTTCAAAGTGGCCGTGAGGACTCATTGCCTGGTGGGGTGCATGGCTTCAGGTTGATGGCATTTGTATCCATAATTCTCAAAAACCAATTTTCTACCTGACTCCCTAGATATCAACTTCATTCCAGATAAACCACAAAGCACATTTATGGGACAGGCAGAAAAGAACCCCAAAGGCGGTTTTAAGAAGGACTCTTACCATTACCACTCTGAGAAAATATTGACCATGGACCTGGAAACCCAGAGGATAATTTCTCACTCTAAGAGTCATAGATGGCCAGGAAATTAAATACGTATCATCTGGCGTATCACACGTTTTCATCGGCTCTGCCCTGGAGTGATGCCTGCAGGAGCCCTGCTGTCAGAGCCAGGAGGAGAGCAGAGCTTGATCCACATACAACAGGAGCAGCAAGGGGGAAAAGCCTCAAGCAGTGTGCAGCCTAACCGAGTGGGGCCTCGCTTACAGACGATGCCAAGGAATCGCAGCTGACATTGCTCGGGCTGTTTTAGAAGGCAGAACAGGGGGATGTTTGGGTAGAACAGGGGGATGGCAACAAACTTCCTCTCTGAAAGTCTTCAAAGCGAAGGGAGTTCACACAGGACCAGGCCGTCATGGGGCACACACAGGCATGGTGCCTAGTTTCTGAAGGAGAGAAGCATCTCAGAACCCTCTGGGATGTGTGGCTGGCTGTGCCAGGTGCTACTGGGGGTCACCAAACTCCATTTCCTTCAAGTCTTAGGCACGTAAGAGGCTACATTTCCCAGCTTCCTGTGCAGTCATGTGGGATCACGGGACTGAGTTCTGGCCAATGGAAAGTGGGTGGACATGACGTACATCACTTTCAGGCCTGGCCCCTAAAAACCTCCTACACAGCCTCTGTGCACGCTCTCTTTCCAGCTGGATGTTGAGACCCCAGGAAGGATGGAAAGCCCAAGGGGGTCCTTCCTCTAGCACTGGCATCGCCTAGGAGCTTGCCAGAAATAGTGCTCAGAAAACTCCCAGACTTACCAGATGAGAGCCTTCATTTTAACACTATCTTTAGGAGACTTGTGAGCACGTTAGTCGGTGAAGCCCTGTCCTAGGGGATGGTAGAGCCACTAGATGGAAGGAACCTGTGTTTCTAAATGACCACACAGAAGGGAGTCACCCCACTGACTGGCCTTGGGCTGTAACATGTGTGAACAATCTGCATTGTGAGAATTTGGGGTTGTCTGTTACAGGAGATGGGCTTCTCTAATCTATGCACTGGCCAAATCGAGACTTTCCTTGGCCCATTTTGTGTAATTCATTTGCTCCCAATTGTCATCAGTTTTATCACTGACACATTTAATTCAAAATCCTCTCAGTTTGCTTTTATTTCTGCTTGTCTCTACCTTAAACACTGGCATATGTGGGAATTCTTTAAAAGTAAGGAATATCTATTGTATATCCGTGGAAACTTTATTTTGTTCTTGTATTTTGTCATCTTCTTTTATCTATAAAAATAACTTTATTAAAAAAAGTCACATATATTTATTCAGTGATTTGTAATCAAGCCCTATATTTACACAAGTACTCTGAAGCCCCTAAAGAACAGTTTGTTCTCCCTATGGATGAGAACTGGGTGGCTGGAATGTTTCTTTATTGCCTTGGCTGCCTGGTCGTTCAGAGCCTATTGTAGAAAGCTATTGCAGTGACTCTATGGGAATTAATGGTTTGCTTACCTGTGCTCCACCTCCTCCCCAACCCAGGCCAAATCTTCAATTCTGACTTATACTTTCTCTAGACCAATGGCTTTACTATTTTACCACATATTTTTCTCATGGGTCAATCCAAATACTTGTGAAACAGAGATAATAAAAAGTATTTATCTCTGACAATACTGAGCAAATTTGGAATAAGGTAGGTTGGTGAGGGGCAGGTAAAAAGGGCCTATTTTAATTTTACTATTAGATGCTTAGTCCATGGGAAAATTAGAGGATGACTGTTAAATTAATTTTTAACAATTATTCTTTTAATCAAACAAAAAAATCAATGCTACTAACAGTAGCTGTGTTTCTTACCAACAGTAAGCCACCTGTTCGATCAGAACAGGCCTGTACACATATGTGAGCTTCCACCCATTCAAGGTGAGATGGGAGTGGGTTCTGGCTCTATTCATGCATTCCTTATTCATTTATTACCCTTCCAACAAACACAGACTAAATGCTTGCCATGTATAACATGAGCTTGGCACTGTGGGGACTGCAAGTACAGTCCCTGCTAAGAAGGAACTAAAGGGTGAGAAATACATACATAAACATATCTACAATGAAAGGTAGAGTGGAACCACTACATATCAGAGCGCGAGTCATAAAAGGATGGAGGAGAGGAGACCATGTCCAACTGGAATCCAGAAAGCGCTTCGTGGAAGGAGTGGCCTTTGAACTAAGTGTTGCAGGGCAGGTAGAATTTGGTGAGTCCTGGAGAAGCAGGAAGTGAGGAGATGCTGAGGGACTGGCAAGAGCCCAGTCACTGAGAGGTCAGGGGGCAGAGTGCACTGAGAAATGGGGAGTGGACAATGCGCCCACTCCTGTCCTGTTCACTCCAAAGAGTCTTCTTTGCCTCTCCCTTTCTGATCACACAGCCGGTGGCACTCTAGACGAGTGGCGTGCTTTCCGAGGCAGGGTAGAGTGAATGACTGAGAAATCTCGGGGAGGAAGGGGAGGTGCAACAACTGCCACTACTGCATATATTCCCTCGTCCAAGCACGTGCTTGGAGGTGACAAAGTACAGAAAGGGGCTCCTCAAACCCGCAAGATGTACAAACCCTTTTTAAAAGAAAAATGTCATGACTCCGGAGCCCACCTTCCCAGACCCACAGGAACCCCCAAATGCCAGGCTGAGAAACACTCACTCACTGGTTGTATGGAAATGCTTTCTAACTGTGAATTCTTCATTGCACAGAGTTTTATACTTAGATAACTATAAAAATAAGAACGTAAAATTAAATGTGTTCTCACAGAACCTGTGGACCCTGAAGAACATGTTCACAGACTGCAGCTTGAGAAACACTGGAAAGAATATTAGACATGGAGCTGGGAGACCTAAATTCTGGTCCTAGTCTGTCACTAATTACCTGTGTCCCCTTTGGCAAGCTGTTTAACATCTCAGCACCCATGTTCTGGGCTTGTTTCTGCCTCTGCCAAGTGGAAATACTATACTATTTCATGGGCTCATAAGGAGGACTGAAGGAAATGCATGTGAACATGGAAGACGGTACCTGACATTTGTCAAATGCAAAAATATATAAATGTTAGCTATCATTATCATTATGATGGTCACTACTGTTGGTAGAGTTGTGTGGCTCTAAAATTCTGCTTATTTTCAGTCAGTGTCTTCGTGGAGAACTCAGCAAATGGGTCAGAGACACCTGAAAACCTAGGACTGCAGAACACAGAGCAGCCTATATAGGAAAACTTTACTTGGCATTTTCCAAGCAGAGACACAGTGTCACAGTGGAAGCCTGGCCTGCACTCAGCACATTCTTTGCAAAGCTACCACAAATACCCCTGGTGATGATTTGAGACCAGGTTGCTCTTTGAAAATAAAAGTTATCCAATTGAAGAATCTCTAAAGGAGGGCCTGAATTCGTGGCAAGCCAGCCTTCATCCAGAAATCTATCAAAAGGCAAAATGGGAGATCCTCAAGGAGACATTTAGATACTGAGATCACAGTGCCTGAACTTTTATAGCATTGCCAGAATTTCTCAAACAGCCCCTTGGCTCTAGACTACCCTGCTAGTACACTTGGGTAAATATCAGACCAGGCATTGATTCATAGCAAAGTACTTCAGCTTACTGGGCCTCAGTTTTCTCAGCTGTGGAATGGGCAGAATGGTAATCAACATACCACCAAGCAATGTCCATTGAATGTTTTAAGTAGTGTGATCATAAAGAAGATCTGGGACCCATGAAATGAGAGCAGCTTTCCTGTCCAAGGGCTCCTGCTGCCATTGGTACACAGCTTATGGCTCAGACTATGTGTTAGCTGGGTGCTTATCAATTATTCTTGTAACACTTTGCAGGAAGAAACATTGGAACATAGAGAAACTGGACTGAAGCTGGAGCCTCATGCCTGTTTTTGATTTAGCACACTTGGGAAAGCAATTACAGACCCCACATATTTCTTTATATTCTTTGCTTAGCAATTTCACAGATGCTAAGGACCACGGTTTTTTTGCTTCTTAAGGAAGACACATGTCATCTAAGCAATACTGCAGAGGCTCGTGCTCCTGGACCCTCTGAGACATGTCTCAAATGTGCAGTGCCTCCAAATGATGGTGTGGGGAAGTTGGGGTTCCTATGGCCAGGATGCTCACTGAACTTAAACCACTTGATGATGTAACTGGCCTATTGCTAGGCTACTGCTTCCACACCTTTAGGCAATAAGCTATTAATGCGCTATATAGAGAGCTTGGCCCAGTGCTCTGCGCAGAGGCAGAGACGCTAGTGCTCAACCTACTGCCGGGAGAACAAGCCAGTTAATAAACCCTTTCACCCCAAGAATGTTTTACTGTCATTTTCTTTGGTCACACTGAATCCACAGTGAACTTGCCTGGGGCTGAAACCCATTGACAAGACATGGCAAGCAGAGAGAGCTGGTGACCAAGCTGAGTTCTCTGCACTCTGCAGGAGTCCAGGTGCTGTCCCTCAGGTCCAGCCATGCCATCTGCTCTTGAAATATGCCCTCTCAGCCTCAGAGTACCTGCTGACTCAGTAATTAGTGCAGTAACTCCCTGTGTATGGGGCAGATGTCGAAGGGTCAGGAGAAAACGTATTTTAATGGGCTTTCTCTATAGATCATTGGGTCTTAGAGATAGAATCCTATAGAGATGTCAGAACTTTAAGAGGCCTCAAAAAATTGATATAGCATTCCACTCTACTGAGGTGGCATTTTCTCCATTTTACAGATGAAATAAATACCTGAGGCCCAAAGTTATACAGCTGTTTTGTATCAAAGAGAAGGGCTGGTAGTCTTAGTCCTCTTGCTCGCTCAGGCAGACCACTTACTACTTCATTTGGTTTGACTCATGGTAATAAATCTGATTTCATTTAATAACAAGCCAAGTTGTCACAACCTTCTACACTATTTTTATCTGGCTTTGTATAACTTTTTTATACAGCTTGGTATTAGCTCTTCTACCACTCAGCTCCTAGACCCTAGTGGGGAGCCAGTCCTGCTGCTGGCCTTGTATAGACTCTGGCCAAGGTCCTCACACAGTCAGCTGTATGTTAAAGGCCAATGATGCTGAGCTGGGCTTGGGGAGCTTTGGGAGGGAGACCAAGGTCCAGTAGGACTACCAAGGAAGGGGCTTTCACAGCCTCAGTTTTCCAATGTCTTTTTAAATCAAAGCTGAGAAAGAGACTAATCAACGTCTCAATAACACACCATGGTTATTAAGTGGCAGGGGGTGGGGGAAAGCCAGGTGAAATAAATCACTGGGTTCCTCTTTCCATACCCACCTTATGGTTCCGCCCATGCTTATCCAGCAGGGAGATGATGGACTTGATGTGGCCCTCTGCTATCAGGTTTAAGGCTTCTGGGCTTTCAATCAAGATGCAGTGCAAGACTTCCAAGATACCTACATGAATGCCACAAAAATCACTTGGACATTATATACCTTGTAGACTTGACCATAATTTAGACACCTGTGAGTGAAAAGATTATCCTAAGGGCACAGAATATTATCAGTCCTTTGAATCTAGTAAATATTTCCATCCAGAAGAAAGATGGCAGTTATCTCTGGTAGACTTTAGAAGCCTCTGTGGCTGAACCAGTCCAAAATGTAGAGGAGAGTTTTAATTAGCAGTAAACCCATCTCCCTCTTCCCAAAGACACAATCCTTCAGTGTCAAAACATAGAGAAGAAGCTATAAAGTGAAATTCTTTATTTGATCAAGCCAACCAATCCTTAATTCAAAAGTAGATAGAAAGCAGATGTCCAGTTTACTATAAATTCTAAAAAAATCATCCTATTAATTTAGAAAATGCTCTGGTGTTTCTCAAATAAGAATTTTTTCTAGGAACTACCCCAGAAATTATTTTTATTTTAGATGCCTTGGTATATCAAACAAACTCTGATTCCACTAAATAAAGACTATTTATCTCTGTCACGTTTTCTTGGCATATTGGATGGTTTTCTGTACTAAATGAAGGCTTAAGGCAAACTAACTGGTGCCTGTGCAGCTTAGCACCTACAAGAGTAATGTGACGATGAAGCTACAAGGGAGGTAGCTGACCAATATCTTCACTGGTTTTATGGAGAAATTTCCTCTTGATTTTGTTTTTCTCCAGGTTTTCATAAATAACCCTGAAATGTAATCTGGCCCATGGGAGGAGGCACTGAAGAAAATGGAGGCTTAGGAAGACATATGAGTATGTGGATGGTCCTCAAGGGTGGCCTTCCCTCGGCCTGCCTGTCCAAGTTCCTGCTACCTCCAGACAATGAAAAAAAGCATCAAAACCTATCAGCTTTCCAGAGGTGGGGCTCACACCTGTCAAGTTCACTCATCTCTGAGGAAGCTAAATGCTAAGCCTCACAGCATGGCCACGCACTAATGATCAGCTCACATTCTCTGTGAGCCCTCCAGAGGGGCCACAGATACGACGTCAAGGGTGACTCAGGGGCACAGAAGGACCATCATTTCCTCCTTGTCCATGGTTAACCTAGAGTCTGCTTCTTACCAAAACAGTTAGGAGGACCATGTCCTGAGAGGACCAGAACCCAGAGAAAAAGAGTCCAAGGAGCCGTGAGAAGGGGGCCAGGACCCTAGGGATTAAAGGACCCAGGGGAGGAAGACACAAAGTGAAACCTGAGACAGAGAAGGCAAGATTGCTGGAGTGTGGGTTCAAGTTGTTTAACAAAATTACAGAGGTACCTGGAAGATTTAGGATTTTATTTCTTTTTGTTGAATTACTTGAGGATTATTTGCAATGAATTGGAAAAAAGAAATGTTCAGAAATTCAAATTTCTTTTCTTTTTTTTATACAAATAAAAAAGCGCACTTTCTCCAGTTATGTTTCCTGTCAGTTCTTACCTGAGGAAGACTCTAGTCTGTCCAATTTGCTGATTAGCCAGTCAAGGTTATTGGAGAACTGAGCGCAATTGTTTCTGTTTCCACGAATGAGAGCAGCTGCGAACAAGGACATGTTTGATCACATAGGGTAAAGGGCACAGTGATGGGTGTAAGGCCTTGGGAAGACATTAAATACTTCTCCTGCTTAGCATCTAAAAGGAACTGAATAACAATCTTCCCCTCCCAGTCTGTTGATGTTCTGTTTCTATATTCAGAAAAGTAAACATCTACCATTTTACTCAACTATTTCCAGAGAATCCACTATTACCAGGCATCTGTTTACTTGCTGGGAATAGAGTAGTAGGAACACAACAGCAGATTCCTTGCCTTCATGAAGTAGGAGGAAGAGATAATAAATACACAAACTAATAAAATTACTTCAGATAGTAATAAGCAACAAAATAATAATCTGCTTGGTCACTCACTGGCTTAAGAACTCAATTCCTTGTCATGTTTTCCTAAACCTAAAGATTTGCTATTTTTCCATGCTAAAAAAAGGCAATCCAAATGAACACAGCTAGAAAAACTGGCTGAAATAACAGGAAAGTAATAATGAAATATGAAACTCTAAAATATCTAAATAAAACACATCAGCATAAAACAATGGTTCCCAAAGTATAGTTTCCTGGACTAGAATGTCAGTGTCAGCTGAGAACTTGTTAGAAATGCAAATTCTTCAGCCTTATTCCTTATCTGAATCAGAAACCCTGGGGATGGAGCCCACATCTATGTATTAACTAGCCCTCCAGCTAATTCTGATGCCTGCTCAAGTTTGAGAACCACTGGCAGATGATATTGCTAAGGAAGGGAGGAAATATGCTGGCATTAGAGTCTCACCAATCTGACCAGTAACTTTCCCTCCATAGGCCAAAATCATACACACAAGTCCAGAACAAGTCCATGGAAACTGATTGGCCCTAACTAGCTTGTCCTTCATCTTGCTGGTGTTCAAAGACTGGGGTTTTATGGATGCTTGTAAGGTATTTGCATAATGGAAGGCCTTCCTCAGGACCTCTGCTCTGTACCTCTACAGTCAGATGAGGACAGAATTCAGTCTGATTGCCTAAACTGCTTTTCAGGATGGCTGTCGTAAAGGAGTTAATTGTGGGGTTCTGGAGTCAGTTGGCTTGGGCTTATGCCATAATTCTACCACTTGCTATATGAGTATCCTTAGGTAAGTTATGAGCATTTCTGATCAGTTTCTTCTTTAATAAAATGGTAATAGCGCCTACACTTAAAGTGTTGCTCTGTGGATCAAAAAGAAATATTCTACTGCTTGGCACAAAGAGTTCTGTAACTTAACTAGTACTGTTGCAATTGCTACTACCAAGCTTGAGCCAAATCATTAGAAAATAAGTAGAGTTGGAAAAGACTTTACAGGTCACAGAGTACAGTGGTGGTCCAATCAGCCCGACCATTGACACTGAGGATAGGTTCAACCTGATTTCTATGGGGTCCCGACTGGTCAGTTCAACTTTCTATGAACATCCGCTTTCTCTTCCTGATGGACCATCCATTTCAGAACAAAGCCCTAAAATGCTGCCTTGTCATCATGTCTGAGCAACTCCTGGTGGCCACCTTCTTGCACAGGCTGACACTGTCCTCCACAGCCCAGTGGTCTGGGCCCGAGTGGTGGCACTGGTTATAGCGGGCCCCAGAATGTCAGCACAGACTTGGGTGATGTGAGAAGAAATGCTGGAACATCCTCACTCCCCACCATTTTTCCTCCACCAAAATGACATAAGGCACAGGCCAAAAAAACAGGAATCACCAACTGATTGGCCTACCAGTGGGCAGCCAAGGGACACAGTACATAAGAAAGTAACCATCCTCAAAGTGCAGGGATCAGAGGTCTAGAACTGGAGGGCACTGTGAACATTCTAGTCTTGTTCCCTCACTTGAAAGATAAGGAACCGAGGTGCTGAGAGTGTAGGTGACTGTCAAGGGTTCCCAGGTACTCTTGGCAAAATCGACCAGCATTTGTTTCCCCTTGGGGCCGACTACTTGCTCTAAGTATGGAAAGTATAATAAGCTACTAATTAGCAGAATGGATGACTGGGTTAGAATCAAATGGCTGAACAAAAGGCTTCCAAGGAACGAGGCTAGATGATAAGCTTGGCTTGTCCCGCAGAAATCCCATAAAGACCATCCCTGGAAATCTTGTCAGGGAGAGGGCTCTGCGTGTGCTTACCCAGCAATTTGTACAGGAGCTTCAGGATTTCTTTCCAGGCCATGCCGCTCTCTTCCCTTGCAAACCCTGCAAAGTGTGCTACGCTGTTGTAGATATTTAAGCGATCAATGCAATTTAACACAAGGCCCAACATTCCCTGGGAAGGAGAATTGGAGAAGTTAACATTCCCAATAAAGAAAACAGGATCCCTTTTGTTTTGTTGGTTCCCGAATCATTCACCTTTTAAAGAGAATGGTAATATGCAAATAGACCTTCATGCTGCCAATTTAGGTTTTGTTTTTTCCCTCCTAAAAACAAAACATGCATTTTTATGCCTCAGAGACCTAACTGGCATCCCTTCTGGGAGTGAGTCAGCAGTAGCCTCTGCTGGTTTGCCCCTCTGTGTTTAACTCAATCCAAGGACATACTGCAGAAGAGGGAGCATGAATGAGTCACACAAAAGCCTGCTCTGTGTCTGGTGTGAAATGATTCTGACTCATCCAGAAACAGCCCTGGATATAGTGCCTACTTTTCTCTTATATCTCAAGTTCATGAAATCCCATTCAGCTGTATGAGACAACCATGCTTGCTTCCTCTTTGCAGAAAGGTGGGGTTTAGAGACAGTAAGACCCAAAGAGGATTTTTAACTACTTTTCTATCTTATACTATGTTACCCAGAAAAAACATTTGTGAGGAGCAGTTTTTAAAGAGATGTAGTTTCAATAGCCTGTAAGGCCTAAGGTCCCCAGAGCTAGTCTGCTTAGATCAGAAGACTGAGCAGGAATGGGACTATATCCCACACAACTAATTTTGGAAATGCCCAAGGGATAAGCCCTGTCCCCAGGAACGGGGGCTGCAGGAGTACAACCATGGCCTATTAGCACCAAATCATCAGGTCCTAGTTTAGAGAAGGCGTGTGACTTGTCTTTGGTCACACACAGCCAGGGATGGAGCCCAAACTAGGGCCAGAGCCCCCTGAATCCCTGGTTAGTGTTTCCCCTTTATCCAGCCCCCATCCCTAGTGACTCGGATACTCCTGTATGAAGACCTAGCATCATCCGTTTCTTTCAAACCAGCTCCTCAGTCGTTTCTGATGTGGTGGAACCTGAGCATTTGTGTTTTTCAAACAGGTTTCCTAGGTCATTCTGACATCTTCCAAAATTTGGGAGTCATAGCCAATGCCATGCTCTAATAGCTGAGATTTATTCAAACTGGATTCTGGATAAACATATGGCACTGAAGTTTTAAAATATACTCTGCTTTGAATGTGCTATTGTACAGTGTACCAAGTACACTACCCGTATACCAGGGGCAGCTGCCAGGAAAGGTCAGCTTCCAATTAAGCCTTTTCTTCCCAGCTTTCTCTCTTTCGTGTTCTCTCCCATAAACATGTACAGGCACAGAGACAAACCTAAACTGCAGTCATATTTTAGCTCTGGACACAAAGAGAACCTTGATTTTTACTTTTGGGGCTTACCTCTTCCTTGAAAAGATTCTGTCTGTTTTTGAGCGAGCGGAGCTTGTTCTGCTTGTTTTCATGCTGCATGTCCTCCTCGGGGGGCTGGAAGTAGGCAATCAAGTCCTGTAAGGTCTGCAGGACCTCCTCTATGGGCAGGGCGACAGGGGCGGCTGCGCGATTGTTTCCACTAAAATCACAAGATGGACACATGGCTTGTGCACCAGGCCTCCAGCGGGGCCCTGACAGGCACCTGCCAGATCCTGACAGGCACCTGCCCCACGCTGGGCACAAGGCACTGCTTCCCCGGGATGGTCTCTGCACGCATGACTACAAATTGACGTTCGCCAACCAGCAGAGTGACAGAAGAAAATGTTCTGTTTTAAAGCCATTTCATAAACAAAGGGAAATGACTCCTGACTGTCCACCACACTTTTTTCTTTTTAAATAAAAACACTTAAAAAAATAAACTTATTAACCCATAGTTCTTTTACACTATCACATGTTCTTCTTGGAATAGGTTAAACACAGGCTGTAAGGTTCTATCACTGGGTCTCTCCCTCCATCTACCTGTCTTCTCTCTGTATCTCTCCACGTTCCTTTCTCTCTGGGTCTCTGCATCTATCCCTAAGTTGCTGTGTGGGCATGCACACACCTGTTTCCCCACCCCGTCTGTTAATGACTCCTTCGCTTCCCCTCGCTCCTCCTCCTTCTGCCCTCCTCTGTGTCTCTCTGCTCCTCTCTTTGTCAGAGTCACCCTCTCCCACCTCAACACCTTTTCTCCCTGCCTCAGTGTCCCTTTCATTCGTGTTACCTACCCACCATCTCTTGCTCTCTGCTGTGTTCCTCCAGTCCTAAATGTGTGTCTCTGTCTCTCAGACTCTCATTTTCTAAAAAGTCTTATAATTAAACCCTGTCAACACAGAAAGACTACAAACCTCTACAGATGACAAAATGAGCCCTCATTTTCCCATCCCCTTGAGGGGTACACTCAGGAGTCTTTCAGGGAGCAAATGCTAAGAAGAGGAAGGGGAACTGGTGCTAGAGGACTGGGAGTTGGCTGAATGTGTAAATAACCTCAGGGCTTTTTCTTGGGTCAATTTCTAAAGAGTTCTCCTATGCATTTACGGTCTATCTGCCTCTATGTTAATCTGGACACATGCTAAGAAAAGGTTGTTATCTGGGCCTAATGGAAAGGCTTAACAAGTCCTGAAAATACTCAGGTTATGAGAGGATAATGATTCCAGTTTTGTATAAAAATGCCAAGTTTATGTGATGAGGGCAGAGCCTATTGGATCACAGGCAGGGGGCACTGCCCACCAGTGTGTACTCTGGCCCGTGTTCACTAATGACTAGCTGAGATATCAGTGGACACAAACACAGTGGGAGAGATTGCTGTGAGCACATGAGGTGAAGGTCTGGGAAGCCCAATCAGAAATGACTTCTCAGTTCTAGACTCAGTGGAGGGATGAATACATTTTCTTCAGTATTTCTGGTCCAGTTCAGAGTCCTCCCACCCACCGTGTTTTTTAAAAAAAACAGAAAACATTTTGAGTTTATTTGAGACACTGATACCAGTTAAGTAAAGAGTCTTCATGTGATAAGAATGAAAGAAAAGGCTTGTTGGCATTTTTGTAGCTTGAAAGGTGAACTACAGAGCAGGTTGGAAGGCCCAGGTTATAGTCCCTGCCATTCACCAAGTGATATTTGGAGTGTCTCTAAGCCCCTTGTGCTTTAATTTTACACCCAGGAAACAAAGATATACTCTACGATTGCCAGGGTCCTCCTGGGCCTAAGTTTTTGTTCTGTGGGTTCTCACTGCTGGCTCATTTCATCCTGCCCCTGGGACACACATCAATATAACAGCTCTCCACTAGGCTGGGGCAGAGCCCTCCCTTCAAAACAGAACACATCCTACACGCTTGGCCCTGGGAACAGTGGGGAAAATGGACATGACCTCTGAATGGCTTTGTGATGCTCACACTCCAGTCTTGGGGAGGAGACCCAGAAGGACCCAGGTGTAGAGGGACACGAGGACGTCTCAATTCACAACCAACTACAATTGGCACCTATCTCAGCCTGGCCTGCTTCCACTCCTTACAACCACACCCACTACATTCTCAGAACTTTGCCAAGGATTTCTTTCATTAAATTCAAGTAACATCTCAAGTGATTCTGACTGTTTACCATACATTACCATAACACAATTATGTATATGTTGTTTCTCTTCACAATTATTTACCTACTGCTTGAGGTTAAACTCAGAGGATAGCTGGATAATATCTTCTCTTCAGCAGAATTTGAGCCTCCCTCGCCTCTCACACTGCTCACTGGTCCTACTGGACAGCTCCCAGCAATGCACGAACGGCGATGAGACAGCACCAGCAAATTGTAACCTTTTCTTCCACTTTGTTCTCTCCTGTTCCTGCTCTCCCAGAAGGCCACCCCTTCCTTCTGGTTTCCATTTGTGCACAGCATGTTCTGTGGGTTTCTCAAAAGGGATGGGAGAGGAGACTATTTCCAAATTATTTTTTTATCCTTCACTTCTCAGCTTTTGCAAAATTCACATACTAAGGCTGTTGCCGCCCCCACCCTGCTGCATCAGGGTTTTTTTTCATTATTCCTCCTTTCTTCCAAATATCCTCAAACATCCATCCTGGGACAATCAAGAATTTCACCCTCTGAGGGCAGACGTTCCAGGTAGCTGAGTGAGAAGCTCAGTACATCCTCTCCCACACAAAATAATAATAAAATTGAATAAAATCATCCAAAACAATTGGTTTAGGACACTGAAAATTGACGAAAGTCATACAACAATTTGAGAACTGTTTACTTAAGAAAAAATAATAAACCTCAGTAAGAACAGTGGGAGTCTCTGGTGTTCAGCCTGAGGCTGTTGGCATGTCTTTCCTCAGCTTTGAGGCAAAAATGCTCTAACCTGGAGGGGCAGGGAACATAAGGCCACACACGTGTTTAGGAAGGGCCCTAGGGGAACCTAGCTCTCTGTTCCTCTCTGGCTCAATGTGAGGCTTTGCACATGCAGAAAGTAAAATACAGGACAGACTTAAAACTGCCTGAACTTTGAACATGTTATCCAACCCCCACACAGGTCTATCAGCAAAGTGTAATGACTTGCCTTGTAAGAAACACTAAGGGAAGTCCTTCAGGTTGAAAGAAAATGACACCAGACAGAATTGGAAGCCACATGAAGAAATAAAAGAGCACTGGTGAAGGTAACTATATAGGTAAATATAAAAGACAGTATAAATGTATATATTTCTCTTTTGTTCTTAAAACTGATTAAAATACATAAGACAAGAATTATAAAACTATTGCTGGGCTTATAACATGTGAAGATGTAATATACATGGCAATATTATCACAAACGAGGAGGGAGAGAATATAACAATACTGGAGCAAAGTTGTTTTACTTGCTAAGTTAGTATTAATTTGAGGTAGAGTGTTTCAAGTTAAATACATACTGAATTCCTTAGAGCAATCACTAAGAATATAATTCAGAAAACTAGTAAAAGAAAACTTCAACTAAATAAAAGAATTAAAATGGTACACTAGAAAGTATCTATTTAACCCAAAAGAAGACAGTAAAAGAGGAACAAAAAATTAAAGAGCAAGATGGCAGATGTGAATCCAATAATTTGAATGATTACATTATCTATAAATGGATTACACACACCAATAAGAGGACTGCTTTTTTTAAAAAAGATCCAAAGTATGCTTTCTATGAGACACACTTTGTAGATAAGTTGAAAGTGAAAGGACTAGTGAAGCTATACCAGGCAAACAATAATCCTAACCTGCACAGAAGACTCCAGAGTGACTCTACAGAAAATGTCCACAGAGAAAAATGGAGGCATACCTTTGAGGATCATATGAGCACCCAACAACAGAGACCAAAATATGTGAAGCAAAAACTGATAGAAATTAGGGAGAAATCAGCAATTCAACATCATAATTAGAGATTTCAATACTCCGCTCTCAATCAGCTCATGCAATGTACTCTAACATAATTGTATTAATAAAGGACAAAACCAAGTTATTATCTCAACAGACAAAAAGAATTTGACAAAATCTAACACTCATTCAAGATTTTAAAAGAACTCCCAATAAACTAGGAATAGAAGAGAACTTCCTCAACCTGATGAAGGGCATCTACAAAACCCTACAAGTAGGATCGTATGTAATGGTCCAAGACTGAATGTTTTCCTACTAAGATGAAGAATAAGACAAGGATGCCTTTTTCCCCACTTTCATTCCACATTGCCTTGGATGTTCTAGCCAGTGTGGTCATGTAAAAGAAAGAAGGAAAAGAAAGAAAAAGCAAAGAGGGAAAGAAGGAAGGAAGAGAGGGAGGGAGGGAGGGAGGAAAGAAAGAAGGGCAAGTAGGGAAGGGGAGAAAAGAAGGGAAGGGAGGGGGAAGGAAGAGAGAGGAGGGAGGGGAGGGGAGGAGGAGGAAGGAAAAGACAAAGACCGAAGAGACAGACAGCATCCATACTGGGAAGGAAAAAAATAAAATTCTTTTTATTCACAGATGACATGATCCTGCATGTCAGGATTCTAAAGAATACACACCAAAAACTCCCTAAAAATATTCTAATTAAGTCACAAGGTAGATGATTGACACTTAAAAAATTTAGTGTCTATATACCAGTATTTTTTATGTCAGCAATGAATAAAGATATTTAAAAAACAACTTTATTTGCAGGGTCATCAAAAATAAATACTTAGGAATCAATTTTACAAAAACATCATAAAATTTACATACTGAAAACGACAGTATCTTGGTGAAAGGAATTTAAGAATAAATAAAAGGAGAGGCATCCCGTGTTTATGGATTGGAAGATTCATCAGTAAGATAAAAGTTCTCCCAAAAGTGACCTATAGATTAAATGTAATATGGATCAAAATCCAGCAGGTTTTTTTTTGTTTTTTTACAGAAATTGACAAGTTTACTCTAAAATTTACATTAGAATCCAAAAGATCCACAGAATATTTTAAGAAAGTACAAAATTTGAGGACTCATTCCCTGTTTTCAATACTAACTACAAAGCTCTGTTCATCAAGATAATGTTTTGGTGTAATGACAGGTATATAGATCAGTGATGGTGTAATGACAGGTATATAGATCAGTGGAACATAACTGAGAGTCCAGAAATTAACCCTTACACTTATGGTCATTTGATTTTTCACAAAGGTGCCAAGGCAATTTGATGGAGAAAGCAAATTGTGCAGGAAAATTACATAGCCACATAATCCAGATTTATAGAGATGAATCTAAATCCTTACCATACACCCTACATGAAAATTGATTCAAAATGGGTCACAGACCCAAATATAAGAGATAATATTATAAAACTTTTGGAAGAAACCATAGGAGAAAGTCTTGGTGACTTTGAGTTAGGCAAGAGTTCTTAAATGTGACACCAAAAAATAATCTATAAGCAAAAACAATGTTAAATTGGACTTAAACAAAATTAAAATAAAAATTAAAAACACACCATTAAGAAAATAAGAAAAATGGTAAACTAGGAGAAAATATTTGCATATCACAAATCTATTAAAAACTTGTAACCAAAAGAAACCAAGGACTCTAAAACCTCAATTTGAAGACGAACAACCCAAATGAAAAATAGGGAAAGGACTTGATTATTTATTTTTTAAAAAAGTGATTATCTAGGCTAATGAGCACCTGAAAAGATGTTCAAAATCATTAGTCATACTGGAAATGGAAATTAAAACCACAATGGCATACCACTTTGTATCTACTAGAATGACTACAATCAAGTCAGACAGTAATAACTACAGGCAAGGATGTGGAGAAATTGGAACTTCATACATTTCTGAGTAGAATGTAAAATAGTGTATACATTTTGGAAAACACATTTTTTAAATGTTTTTTAAAAATCTAATTAAAAAGTTAAACATACCCAATGTCCAATGATGGGTGAATGGATAAACAAGATGTAGTATTTACATAGAAGACATTATTATTCAACCTTTAAAAGGAATGAAATTCTGACACATACTACAGTATGAACAGACCTTGAAGACATTTTGTTATGTGAAATAAGCCAGATGCAAAAAGACAAATATTGTATAATTCCACTTACATGAGATAACTAAAATAGTTAAATTCATAGAAATAGAAAGAATAGTGGCTAGCAGGGGCTGGAGGAGGGAAGACTAGAGAGTTATTGTTTAATGGGTATGGAATTTCTGTTTGGGATGATACAAAAGTCCTAGTTGTACAACAATTTGAATGTACTTAATTGTCACTGAACTGTACACTTAAAAATGGTTAAAATAGTAAATTCTGTTATGTGTATTTTATCATAAAAAATATTAAAAAGTTAAAAATAAATTTGTATATGGCTCAGCAATTCCACTCACAGATATTTACCCAAAAGAAATGAAAACATACCCAAAGACTTTTATACTAATATCCATAGAGGTATACTGATAATTACCAAAGACAGAAAAAACCACAATTGTTCCCCAACTGACAAACAGAATGTGAGGTGTGTCTGTGTGTATCCATCAGTCTATAGAGACATCTATATACAGAAAGATCTTTCTTTATGCATATATACATACACACATGCTTATGTACAAATATGTGTATACATATATGTACATGTGCACACATATCTACACACCTATGGTTACATATATACACATTAATACACACACACACACATATATATATATGAGATACACATACATAGGAATACTCTTCAGCAATGAAAAGGAACAGAGCACCATTATATGCTCTAACAGGGATAAATCTCAAAAACATAATGCTAAGTGAAAAGACCAGGTTCAAAATGCCATATATTGTGTGATTTAATTTATTAAATTAAATGTATTAATTAAATATATTAAATTGAGACAGAAAGTCAAATAATTGGCTGCCTAAGTCTGGGAGTGGGAATTGTATAAACAGCAATGGGCATAAGGAATCTTGTTGGGTAATGGAAATATCTAACATTGAATGTGATGTTGCACAGCTTTGTAAATTTACTAAAATTCACAGAGTTGTACCCTTAAAAGGATGAATTTTACGATATGTAAATTATAACCCAATAAAGCTGTTTAAAAATAATTTTTTCATTGTCAGGCATGTAACTTCCACTAACTTTTAAAAAAATGAAAGCTTTATTGAAATGTAATTCACGTATCATACAATCATCTATTTAAAGGGTACAGTTTGATGGTTTAACAGTTTTTAGTATATGTACAAAGTTGTGCAACCACCACCTTAATCAATTGTGGAAGTTTTTCATCAGCTTCCCATCAATCCCATGCCCATTAGTGGTCGCTTCCCTCCTCCCCTACAACCACCCCAGCCCTAGGCAACCAGTAATCCACTTTCTGTCTCTCTAGATTTACCTTTCTGGACATTTCATATAAATGGAATATGCAGCTTTTGTGACTGGCTTCTTTCACTTAGAATGATTTCAAGGTTCATCCCTGCTGTAGCATCTCTCAGTACTTCACTCATTTTTACGGACAAATAATATTATTCCATTGCACGGATGTAGGACATTTTATTTATCTATTCATCAGTTGATGGACATCTGGATTGTTCCCACGTTTTGGCTATTATGTATAACACGGCTTTGATTATTTGTGTACATGTTTTTGTGTGGACATATGTTTCATATCTCTTGGACATATACCTAGGAGTAAAATTGCTTGACCATATGGTTACTCTATGTTTAAGCTTTTGAGAAATTTCCAGACTATATTCCAGATGAGCTGCAATATTTTACATTCCTATCAGCAGTGTATGAAGGTTTCAATTTCTCCACATGTCCCATTCTTCTTTATAACAGTCTTTTTGATTATAGCCGTCCCAACAGGAGTAAAACATTATCTCACTATGGTTTTGATTTGCATTTTCCTGATGGTTAATGGTGTTGAACATCTTTTCATATGCTTATTGGCCATTTTGTACATCTTTGGAGAAATGTCTTTTCAGATCCTTTGCCTATTTTTAAATTGGTCCATTTGTTTTTTTAAGGTTGAGTTGTGAGAGTTCTTTATTCTGGATACAAGTCCCTTAGCAGATATATGATTTTACAAATAATCTCTCCCATTATGTATGCTGTTTTATCACTTTCTTGATGGTGTACTTTGCAGTAGATTCTTTTAACATTTTGATCAAGTCCAATTTATTTACTTTTTTGTTTTGTTTTTGGAATCATATTGGAGAAACCATTGCCTAATCCAATGTCATAAAAATTTAAGTCTATGTTTTCTTCTCCCAGTTTTATAGTTTTAGGTTTCTTTATAGTTTTCCAATTAGGTCTTTGATTCATTTTTTATTAATGTGTGTATTATTGTGTGAGGTACAGGCCACTGACTTTTAATAAATGAGGACAGAGGTTGAGAGAATTGGGGGCCAGTTAAATAAAACCACCCACCTCTAGGATGATGGTTCTGGGGTGGTTCAGACCAAATGAAAAACTCATACTTGCACAGCCTGTAGCAAGCTACTCATTCTTATACTCTTTCTCTGAAGAAGGGAAGCAGGTCTTTCTCCAGCATAGAAAGGAGATGTTTTTTCAGGATCACAGGAAGCCAGTGGCAGAGCCCAAAGCTGACAAACCATGGTTGGTTTGCAGGCCTCAGTTTCATCCTGTGGCAGGAAAACTTCTATTGTCTACTTTCCTTCATCCAATCTAGTAAAAGCATCCCCTGAGCTGTACGGGTACACAGCCAATCAACCAGGGGTTTTAGTTCTCAGCCTCCCTGCAGCTAGGTGTAGCCATGTGACTAGTTTGGAAGTCATATATTTTAAAAAAGAAATTCCTTGCCCTCCATTTCCTTTTTCTTCCTCTTTTTTTGTAGGTCAGACTTCAGACATGGTTTACAAACATAGCTACTAAGCTATTTTGGATCTTATAGATGAAGGAAACATACCAGGACAATTGGTCTCTACTTGTGGCTGAATATAAGAATCAGTGAGACCTGAGTTGGTGTTTGGATCCCACCCCCGAGATTCTGACACAATTGGTTTGAGATGGTACCTGAGCATTAGGGTGTTAAAAGCTCCCCCAGATGAATCTAACCTGTGATCAAGGTTAAGACAGGGCAGTGGTTTGTACACTGTATGCATCAACATCAATGGAGAGCCTCTTAAAACACAATGTTCTGGGATACCACTCCCAGGTGTCTGACTCAGTAAGTCTGGGGTGAAAACCAAGAATCTGTATTTTTAACAAGCTCCCCCATGATGCTGCTGTGCAGTCCAGGGACACACTTTGAGAACCTGTAGGAGACCTCAGAGCAGCAAGATAGGAGTCTGAGCTCCATTAGCCAGACTATTTCCTCTAAACCATTTGCCTACCCTATGCTATCACTTACTAGAGAAATAAAAGTGTATCTTGAACTGCAAAAAGCAGCTTAGCCTATATCCTAACTAATGTGCATCCCTTGGGTCATGATATTTCAACAGAAGTAAAGGCATAAAAAAATGCTCTCATTTCATACAAATTTACAGATGCAATTTAAGTCCTCTTGGCTTCAGAGACATTTTCCTATGAGAGAAGGATGGCCTGAACACTGCACTGTTTGCAACAGAATCCCTTTCTCACGGTAATTGGTGAACATAATCCATGAGTTCTGCTTTGGCAACACTGTTCAGGATGAGGGATTATGATCCAAGCAGCCAGTGGAATTACTTTACCCATGTAAGGTCCAGCCACAGGTGGGTAATTCAAAGCTTTTAATGCAAATCTACTCAGATCCAAATCACTGCAATGCTTCTGAATGATGTAGAAAGCCTTTCTAACTAGCACAGAGGGTGTGGGTTCATTTCTCCTCTCTCCTCCCCTCTTCATACATTAACACAAGAGGGACTTACAGCATTGCAGCTCTCTTAGTTTTTGTGAGAAGACTTTGGATATTCAGGACACCAATGCGAAAAACCAGTGGAGCTTGGACATTTGTTGGGCAAAGAGTGAAGTTGTTAGGAAGTCACCTACTGGGAAATTAGTTCCAGTTCCCAAGCTCTCTCTGGTAAAACTCTTCGCAAGAACTTTACTCTTTACCTGCAAACTCACGGCATTAAAAGAGGGTGAGTGGGTGGGATTGGAGGGCTCCTCTGAATGTCATTATCTTAGGTATGAAAAACTGTGGAGACTCTAGATATTATCATCCTATAGAAGATCTAATATTTTTTTGATAGGCTGGTCAGATAGATGATGGATTCTGGCATCATTTTCAAGGTGTAGTTCACACTCCTGGGGTAGGGCCCTTTGAGATTTAATTGAAAACCTACTATAGTTTCAAATGACATTCAAGAGGGACCCTGAACCCCAACTTTGGTCTTCCTAGTGCTGTCATACCTGTCTGTCTGACAGGTAGAGAAACAGAAGGAGTTCACGTACCTTACAAACTGGCTGAATAAGGCTGTCGTGTTCCGGATGATCCGAGCAGCTTGGGACTCCTCCCGCTGGCATCTCTGCAGTATTAATCCGTCATCCATGTGGCCTTCCTGATGGAGGATGACCTACCCACAGAGCAAAGGACACCACGTCCAGGTCATACTTTACTCCACACTCAGACACTCAACATTTCTTGCAGTATTTCCTCATCGCTTACACTCCTTCTCCCCAACCAAGCCCCCTGGGTCCATTTGAAAAACAGAACATTAACAAGTTGTATTTCCTATACACACTATTACTAACAGATGAATCATTCTTGAGACATGGTGCTTTGGAAAAAATGAAATTTTATGTGCCACCTAGGCAAAAGTTACAATAAATTCCTTGGGTCTCAATGGCCAGTGTAGAAGTATGAAACATACTTTATAGATTTTTCTCTTAAAATGAACACAAAACCTTCCCCTTGATGATAGGAAAAGTCACTTTATTCAGAGCCTTTCCCTCTGGTGATCAAGAAGAAAGCTAAGTTAAAGGAAAATCCACTACCTGGATCAGGCTTGGATTTCTCTCCTGAAGGACAGACAGCAGAGTCAGTGACCTGCAGGACTAGGGAAACAGCATAAGAGGGTCATTTGCTTCTCATGGAGGTTAGAGAAGGCGTTTGTAAGCACAGGCTCTGGTACCTGCTGACCTGAGTTCTAGTTCTACTGCTCCACTCCTTCCAAGAATGGGGAAGAGCAGGCTTCCCACAAGGTGGTAACCATTCATCAGGTTTTTCACAATGTCTGTTCCGCATTGGTTTTTCTAGGTTCCTGTTTTGTTTGTTTCATAAAATGCTTAACACCGATATGGACATCATTTGTAATTTTAGAGGAGACCTCAACCTGCTCCTCATGAAACGGAGCGGGGCAGCCCTGTCCACGGCTAAGCAGTATGACCTCATTTAGAGAGAGCTTCTGAAAGCACACCCAAAGGCATGTGTACATCCGGCAGCTAAATGGGCTACAGACTGTGGTCCTGGAAGAGAAAGGCATGGACAGACACAATGAATCAACACCACCGACTGGGATTGCTCCTCACTGACAGGGTCCTTCAGGTCTTTCTCCTCCCACCAAGCATCACAGCCCAGATCCACAAATTCCACTCTTTTGAATGTCATTATCTTAGTAGGTATGAAAAACTGTGGAGATTCTGGATATTATCATCCTATAGAGGATCTAATATTTTTTTGGTCGAGTAGATGATGGGTTCTGGCATCATTTCCAAGGTGTAGTTCATACTCCTGGGGCGGGGCCCTTTGAGATTTAATTGGCTACTCAAGACTACTTATGTTATGGACGCTACGTAAGCATCTGATATAAACTGCCACATTCAGACTTCCGGGCTATATTTCCAAGGGCTACTCAAGACGGACCCTAAAGCCCAACTTTTGTCTCCCTCGTGTTGTCATACATCCAACATCTCTGCTTTGCTGTTCTCTATCATAACTACAGCCTTCTGTTTATTACCTAGGCTTCCCACCCATCCACAGTCGGCTTCAGATCCTATGAGAAATTGCATATAGTATTTCAAGTTCACATTTCTATAGTTTCCTCCACTCTGAAATCTTGGCCTTTCAAATCCCAGAAACCTCAGCTGACCTTATTTCTAACTTGTCTCTCCAGCCCACTGAAGCCAACACAAGACCCCATTCCTTGGTGCTTCAAATCAGCAAATACTCTGAGGGCCAGCGGTGACAAGGCAGAGCTCAACTTAGTGCCCTTGCATTGTACTTGAAATCTTTAGCTCTCATGTCCTGGGTGCCTTGGCTGTTGAAACCTTTAAAGAGTTTGTTTTTTGTATTTTATCCAGCCTTGATAACTGTTTGCAGAGAAAAGGCTGGGCTCATATAAGCTAGTCTGTATGGCCTGTTTATATATTCTCTTCTTGCTTTTCTCTTCCTAATTTTATTTTCACTTCTCTGGATATTTTCCTGGTAGGTTCTACTTAACACAAAAGTTAGCTATTATCTTATGGGTTGTTTCCACCCTGCTTTCTTACAATTAACAGCATTCGGGGAAACTTTACGCCCAAATTACAGTGTGCAATGCCTCCTGACCTTGTTCTGAGACTCTTTGTTTACCCAAAGAGTCTTATGTAAATTTTATGTGTTATGTAAATTTTCCAAGAAAAAAAGAATCACACTTTTGGCATCTATTTTCTGGTTCCTGTCAAAAGAAATGCTATCATGGCAACTGACTTCCTGGCAAAAAGATGCTGTGTGTATCCAAACCAGTTTCCCACTGCAGCAGGCTGTGACTGACTACTCAAATCTGGGCACTTCCTGTGGGGATACAGCATCATTCCACAATAGCTCACCTTTCTGCATGTTGATTTCTGTGGGCTTGTTATCATATAATCTGAATATTCTCTGTAGCTATTCTATTTAGTCTGTATATAATGAAAATTGCACTGTAATTCAATTATCCACTTAAATGAAGAGACCATGATGTGGGCATCCCCAAACAGCATATCACTGATTCATTTAATTAATTCAAGTTTTAGGGTGCATTAAATAAATTTTATCCCCTCCTTACAGATTTGCCATATATATAACTTTTTTGCATGAATTTGGGGTCAAAGTAACCAAACGAGGCTGCACAACATGTCACAGAATAACTCTTTAGAAGAGTAGTAGTAAAAAATAAACATACATCGTGTCCACCTGATTCTCATAACCACGTCTCTTGGGAGTTGTTGCCAGCTTAGTGTCCATCAGTTCTGGGCAACCTTGCTGTCCTCTCACCTTTCTTTTCAGAGGTCCAAGGCGGGATGTCTTGGCATCTTGTGCTTTGTAGGTTACCCACAGACCACTGGCTATATGCTGAACAAAGCAGACGGAATCTCCATACTTGATTTCTGGAACTCCCATGCCTTCTATATCTCGCTTATGGCTAGAATCCAATTTCTCCTTGATTTCCTATTTCACAGAAAATGAAACCAACAGAGGCATGTCTGATTAAATAGAAATGCAATATATAAAATAAATCACCTATGAAGAATTTGTAAGCCAGGGAAGCCATTGCCAAAATAATCAAGATACACCTGTCCAGCGCAGGATTTCCGAGAAGCTTGCTTCCCTTTATCTGCTATTAACTGTAAAATCACAGGATTTCAAGTTTCATCTGCTTTGGTGATTAGTTAAATCCATGGGAAAGGGAGGCAGCTGGTAGGGTTCCTCTTTGGGTCTAATTTTATATGACCCTCCATTATACTTTTTCTTTCCTCATTGTAATTTAAGACACCTTAATAATGAACACTTTACTGGCCAATAAACTTAATTTCAGCAAGTTGTGTCTTCTATAATTTTGATGGTTATCTTAGATAAATGCCCTGACTCAGGGGCTTTAAAGATATCTGTTAATGTCATAAAATACCTTTTACAGAAATGAGCAGGCAGGGGGCTGCTGGGCCTTATGTCTAATGCAGTAACGTCAGTCTCTCACAGCTTCCTCAGTTGTATGTTGTAGTCAGTGGGTTTCATTCTCCAACTGCCATGGCTTCACAGAAAAGGGGCTCACTGGGCATCAGGTGTCCACTTGGTGACCACCTGAGGTGCCTGTCACAGAGTGAGCCAGGAAGGAGACCCATGGTGCATGGCAACTGTCCCTTCCTCATCAATCAGGGCCTCTGAACGGTTCTACTCTATTTCCATTTCTTCTCTACATCTTGCATTAAAGTGTTCATTTGTAAAAGCCATTAGCTAGGCAGCATTTTGAAATTTTTACAGAATAAAAATGTAGCATGCTGTTTCCTCTGCTTGTGACGACTTTACTCTCATTCTTAATGATGGAACAACAGCAGGATGTGTAATGAGCTCTTAGCATGTGCAAGTGGTATTTCTAAGTCCTTTACATGTATTAATTCTTCATTAACAGTCTTTGAGGTAGCTACAAATGTTATCCCAGTTTTACAGAAGAGAAAATGAAGATACAGAGGAAAAAAAATAATTTGCCCAAGGTCACTTAAGCAGTAAAAGAGCCCAGATTTAAACCAGGACGTGCAGCTCGAGAGACCACTGTGTTCTTTCTCACTACTCTCACCTACTCACCCTTCAACACCCTGCTCAGATGCCACCTTCTCTGTGAAGGCAGAATTTGTCTCTCGTGTTGTATTTCCTCAGCAGCTCTCATTTCTGTGCTGAGCGCTTAGCACATCGTAATGTAAATGTCCTTGTTTATAGGACACTTTCTTTTTTCTAGGCTATAAAAGAATTAAGGATATGTGCCAAATTTCAGTTAAGTGCAGATTTCTAACACAGAGAATCCAGCACCTATCAATTACTTAATAAATGTACATTGAAGGAATAAATAAATACAGCTGAGTAATTTATTTCTTTGAAATCTATTTTTTTTCATTTTGGCTCTTTTTTCCTTCAAACCTTCATAAAAGCAAATTCAGTTATTTTGCACACATTTACAGGATCATTTTGAGCAATGCTAATATTTTACAAGGAAATTCTTACTCTGAATGTATGTTGAAACATTGGCTGGATTTTTAAATATGGCTTATTTCTTTGAACATTTCCAATGTTTCCAAAGGAACATACTTCTGATTTTACAACAAAAGCCAACGGGGAAAACAGAATTTGATATATTAGGATTTCTTTATAGGCAAGTGATCAAGAATGCATTTATTTTACAAAACAATGGATGCTTGGATTTTCATTTCAGAAATATCCACAGTTCTGTAGAAACTCAGGCCAGCAAGAGGACTTATGTCAGTTTTCATCTAGCCTGTCCTCTAGCCACAGGCAGTGTAGCAAAATGAAATTAATACACACTACAACTGTTAAATATGAGTAATTACACTGCAGCCAAGAGCTCACAGTTTAAGTAGTGCATGTTTCCAAACTATCAAAGGCTATGATCACTTCATTTATTTTCCCACTTCTCATTTATTTAAATATGACTTTGTCAAAAGAAAATAAATACTAGGATCTGCTTTTGTAGAGTCTCATAAGTAAATGGACCATTATTATTTTTACAATGGGCTTCTCTTTGTGTCTTTGCTTTTACAAAACGGCATCATCTCCCAAAGTTCCATGGCTGTCACTGCAGTGGCCACTTCTAATTTAAAAGAACAGGAACAACGACAAAAGCTAAAGCATAGAGAAAAACCAACACTGAAGCCAATTCAACCCAAATCCAAATAATAATAGCAACAATGATACATCGTTAAGGAAAGAGAGTATTCCATGATAGAGAAGACTGATTTGGCTGACACGGGCTATGATCTCCTTCTCATTTAAGCCTGAACAAATAGTCTTTTCCTCTCAATTTCACTTGACTATGGCCCCAGATGCACTTACTCTATTGCTCCATATGGAACCTTCCTACATGATAGAGCTAATTCAGTCACTCCTCTTCAATAGCTCCCCAGTTCATACAGAATACAACTCTCATTTCTGAAGTTCTTATATACCATATGCTTTAACCAAACTGGACTATGTTCCCATGATATATCAAGATTTCCTTCCTCAGGGTCTTTACTGACACTACTCTTTCTGCTTGGAAATCCCCTACCTCATCTCTGCATCTTTACATCTCATCCACCATGCCTTTCCCAGATCCACCTTTGCATCTTCTCTCATCTCCTGGCACTTTCCTTCACCTTTCTCAAGGCTCTACCATCTTCCATGATATGAATCCTTTGCTAGCACGCTTCCTGTTCCCTGACAGGTTCAAAACTCTCCAAGGGCAAGACTTGGATTTTTGTATTCTACACTATGCTCACTTAAAATAGGTTGCAAATAATTCGTTTTTGTTTATTGGTCTGTGGGAATCAATGTATCTGTTTATCTGTATCAACCTTTCCTATGATAGATGCTGAGCTGATTCCAAGAGGAAACAAACAGGTTACTTAGTCTAATATGTCTTGAAGGATAATAATAATCAGTATTCCTGTCTCTGCTGAGAGCTTACTAGGAAATGCTCATGACCACCTCATAATTATCACATAGACAGCTGGTTTAGATGATTAAGTTACTGCTCTTCAGATCAAAGATTTCTAGAAGGACAAGGAGAACTGGAAGGAGTGTTTTTCTAGCACCTGCTTAGAGTGAAGTATTTTGCTACATACTCCAAATGACAACACCATGATGTGATTTACCAAGGACTTACAAATTGATATGTATTACTGTAGCATTATTCACAATTGGCAAGATATGGAAGCAACCTAAATGTCCACTGAGAGATGAATGGATAAAGAAGATGTAGCACAATGGAATATTACTCAGCCATAAAAAAGAATGAAATCTTGCCATTTGTGACAACATGGACCTAGAGGGTATTATTCTAAGTGAAATAAGACAGAGGAAGACAAATACCATATTATACATAGAATCTAGAAAACAAAACACATGAACAAATAAAAACAGAAATAAGCTCATAAACACAGAGAACAGACTGGTGGTAGCCATTGGGGACAGCAGAAGGGTGCTTGGAGAAATAGGTGAAGGGGATGAAGAGGTACAAATTTCCAATTATAAAACAAATTCATCACAGAGATTAAAGTACAATACAGAGAATACAGTCAACAACAGTGTAATATCTTTGTATGTTGACAGGTGGTAACTACACTTATCATAGTGAGCATTTCATAATGTGTACAATTTTTTGATCACTATATTTTACACCTGAAACCAATATATAATATTGTATATCAACTATGTTTCAGTTAAAAAAAGAAAAAATGGCAAAGACAACTTTTAAAAAAGTGGTATGTATTATTATACATGACATGTTAAAAACATTTTCTCTAAACTTTTCAATGGCCCTGTGGTTTTAATTTCTCCTACTTTAAAGATTATAAAATGAAGGCTTGCTCAAAGCCCTGTAGCTAGTAACTAATGGAGCAAAATCTAAAATCAAATGTAATTCCAAAGTCCATTTGTCATTTGAACATAATTTTTTGAATGGTCACCACTAGTAAGGTTAAGTATTACTTGTATTACTGTTTTAGTTGTTTAATGACTATTATAAAGAAGAGGTTGAAAATATATGCTTTATTTTATGAAAAAAATGGCTCTGGGTTGTATGGTTCTATAAGCTTCAGGAGTCATACCTACAAGCCAACAATGACAGCAAGGTGATATGGTCTATATTCAAGGTACAACTGTAGTTTGGAAGAGAGAACAACTCATTTTGCCTGGGAGTTAGGGATGATTTTAAACAAGATTGACACTTGATATGAGCTTGACAGGAGATAAAGGAGAGAAAGGTAATATGAAGGGAGACACAATTCTAGTAAGATTGGCATAGTGTGGCAAGGAAAGTCGTGAAGGTCCAGGAAGGTTCTTGAACAACGAAGACTCACAACTTTATCCTATAGGTATGTTTCTTAAATTCACAATGTTAACAGACTTTCTGTAGAAAAGGGAACTTTGGATAAGTTCTGTATCTTCTTCTATGAGTCAAAGGAACATTAGGCTTCATAATATGGGCTCTCAAGAGTCCTCCAGTAAAAGCAAACAACAGAAGGAAACCAAAAACACCTATTGAACTCTAGGTAATGGACTTAAAAAAAAATTCATAGAATTATTGTTTGGAACAATTCTTGCAGAAAGCTACTGTAGAGAATGGAAAGCCACTGGGAATTTTAGGTAGGGTAATAACACAAGGGTTGCATCTTACAGTAATCATTACAGTAGCAACATGAATGATGGATGAAAAGAAACAAAGCTAGAGAGGGGTGAGTATGGCTTTAGTAGCCAGCATGATATTTGGAACAGAGGAGGGCCAAATTCTTGTTTACTCATTGGAGTGAAATTTGTTAATTGACATAATTAAGTCTCCTATGTCCACAGAGGACAGAAAAGTAGCTTTCCAACAGATTGTAAGTGCCTAGAAACGTTTCAGAGGAAAAGCGGATCTGGGAAGATGAGCCCATTCATGGATGCTGGGCTATGCCAGGAAGAAAGCACTCCTCCCTGAGCATCTGTAGAGAAACCTTGAGAAACAACCTTCAGGTTTGCTTCTCCACCAGTATAGCTCTCTTCTGGATGTTGGACCTAGAATTTGAGACCTTTAACAAAACTGCATACTGCAGGACATAACTAGGAGCCTGGCCGACCCTGTGGCTGCCCAGAGAAGCTCTGCTGGGCGGGGGGACACAGAGGCCGTGCAGCACCTGCAGCGTGGGTGGGGGGGCAGATGCCCCTGCCTCACTAGGGCAGGCACATTTCTCAAGCAGAAGTCACTGTGCTGGCCTCTTCCCTCCATCTCTGTCATTGAATCCCCACACTGTCACCTTCAGGCAGCCAGAACTACTGCCACGCCCTGGGAAGGGAGCACCCAAGGTCATCCTCCTGGTCTCATTTAGTCCTCACAGCAATCCTTCAGGACACAGCTGCTTCAACCCGGTTTATTTTTACATAAAGGGACCTGAGGGCTGAAGAGCAAATGGCAGAGTCAGGATTCAAAAGCCCAGGTTTCTTCCACTTCAAAGCCTGTGGTTTTCCTCGACTGCTTCTCTCTTGGCCCAGTTTGAACAATAAAGACTTGGAAAACCACCCATTTAAATGTTCTGAATGCTGCCCAGATTTCGTTTTCAGTGGAAGGGCAGGAAGTGCTGTCTCTAGATGTTTGAATCTTATGATGCGTGATTTTCTCTCTCTTCCTCCCTCCTTTCCTCCAAAGCCTCTTTCCCCAACTGAGCACTTGGTGAGGAACTAGAGCGAGCAAGGGGACTGGCACCGACAGCACGATTGCACGCCAACACTTTCACAAGAGATGCCCCGGGAGCCCAGCTGCCACCTTGTTTGGGGCCTCTGGGCACCGCTGAGGTTAGGGGGCACATGAGCATTCAGTGTAAGGGAGGCTTTCCACACACAGCAGAGAGAAAAGCGGGCAGTTTTTAAAAGACAGGTAGGGAAGTCACATTTGGCCAAGAACACAGTGCTTAGCATGTTGTAGATATTTGGTAAATGTTGACTAAGGTGAATTTAATGCTTTATACATCAAGGAAAAATTTCCTCTGATTGAGAATAGTGATTGCTCTATGACCATAGGCAAAAAATAGGCAAAATTTGAGATTCTATCTCAGTCATTTAACACTTATGGTAGAGTCATTAAAAATACCTGTGAAATAAATGGGTTCCATGTGAAAAGGCTTGCTTTAACTTTATTAATTCAGCCTCCTCTGAAAAGAATTCAGTGTTGTAAACTGACACTGAGACATGACATCTAAATAGTATTACCATTTCAGAGTAAATATTCAATCACATTACCTGACAATCCTTCGGGAATGGCCTTGCAATGTCAAGACTACGGGAAAATGATGTGAAATTAAGTTCACAGGAATTTGACTTAGGTGTTCAAAATAATGAATCTCTCTCCTTCAATGTTTACAGGCAGAGTGTTATCATCCAAAATGGCTACACAGTGATGACAGAAGACTTCTAAGAAGATGATGGGGGTTAAAATGAAATGGATTTCACTCTGTATTTTAGTGCATGACCCATTAATGGTCCCCTCAGCAAGCTATTTTCACTTACTACATGCTGCACACAGTGTTAGGGGCCAGGGTGCAGAAAAAGTGGGGTACATGTGCTCATCATCCAGGGCTCCCTGTCAAGTGAGTGGCAGCACAAACAGTAGCCTGCTGGAGGACAGTGGGAGAGCCCTCCTCCCATAAGGGGCACATGACACCTGTCTAGAAGGATGAGAAGGAATTCATGAGGGAACTGTGCAGAGGAGTAAAAGGCATTGTTCATGGAGGTTTAGCAGTGAGGGGAAAAAAAGAACATGTTCAAAGGCTGATGAATATTCAGGATGTTAGAGCCCAAGGGACCCATGAGCAAATGACAAGAAACAGGCAGGGAAAGGGGCAGGGGCCAGAGCATAACCTTTATGACAGGCCTCAGATGAGGTACAACTAGACTAAGAACGGGGTTCAGGCTCTGCAGAGAGTGGTTGGGAGTCAAGGTGGATCTAGGTGACGGGCAGCCATGCTCTATCTCATGCCACACCACTTCGAGATTGAAGGGATAAGGTGGGATCCTGCAATGTAGAGGCAAGAATACATCCCAGACCTCCAGTTTGATTTGGATCGTAATGCTGAAGGAGAGGGAAGAAAACCTGGACCCAGCTCACATTGGCTCATTACTCTGTATGTTTCACTTAGCTCACTCAAAGACAGTCTGATTCGATCAGAGCCAGGCAGGCCAGTGACTGCAGCAGGTGCCTGGCCCTAACCCTCTTCCATAAGGCTCAGGCACACCCCCATCCCACCCATGTGCACAAGACTCATGAGGGCACCTGCCACTTCCTCATAAGGGCAGCTTGCTGAGGATGTTAACACACATCTGCAGCTGTTCCATGCCCCTGATTTAGTAGTTTACTGCTGTAATAGGCTAATGCAACCTGAAAGAAAACATGGGGTGGGAAGCCCATCATTGCCAAATGACTCACAGCCCAGCTAAACCAGTGTCTTCCCTGAACCAGGAGCCTGGGAGTCTCTTTTGTTTTCTAGATTCTTGGACAGATGGGATGAATATCCCCACTCAACTCCATTCACAAAGGCACAGAAGACACACTATCTGCACTTCTCAGCCTTCCCATGGAGGCCCCCAGCCCCAGCGTCACCACCCACATCCTGAAGCACTGTCACAGACCACTGCCGTGCTCACTGTCACGGAACACCTGTGCCAGGCAGAGGCTGCGAGATGACTCAGTGCCCTGGCACTGTTCAAAAACACAGCCACCAATCTCTTTCTGCAAGGGAACCTCACTCTCCTCCAGGAGGGGAAGCACACGGGAGTGCCTATGAGGAGGAGAGCCTGCACCCGGCGAGGTAAGAATACATTTTCTAAGGAGGAATTGGGAGCCCCAGGGAAACAGAGGCAATTTTAGTGTTCTTCCCCCAAGAGCTGTTTGGATTGTGTACGGCACAACAGCGTGTCCTCCACACAGTGTTCCTTTTTGTGCAGCTTCACAGGCTAAGCCGCTGAGTGCCCTACCCACACAAGGCCCCAAGGAAGCCCCATCTCCCTTGGAAACTCAGCGTTTCTTGGCACCCCATGGTGTCGAGGTCACTTTTATGTCAGTTTCTTTCAAATTAAAATGAAGGTAAGGGGCTGAATACAGCTGCACTGAGACGTATTTAAAACCTCTAACATGGTAATTGTGATGAAATGTAACCACACTGCCAAGTGCACAGGACAATGTGACTCATGGGTGACTTTTACATCCAGCTCTGCAGGAGCTGGCCACCCCCATGGTATCTTGGTGACTTTCAGCCATCAAATGCTTGCCTCCAAGTGCATGGAAATGGAGGAGCTCGGGAGATAAGCAATGAGCCTTTCAGGGTAAAATGTGCTCACAGGCCGGAAGTGGTGCCAAGTGGAAGGAGTGTCATGAGGACACTCTGTGGTGCTCTGAGTTTGTGTGGCTTTCCCCAGAGACCATGGCACAGCGCTGAACCATGTTCCACACAAGGCTAAGTTAAGAAAGGGATGAAATGAAAGAGTCCCTTGGAACAGGCTCTTGCCAGGCTGCCTGGAAGGCTACCTGATTGTTTGTTGTCATAAGAGAAACACTTTTCCAAAATGGTGAAGACCTCAGTGTCACAGTTCTGCCCTGGCGGGGCACATCGAGGCTGGGCCAAGGAGACCAGGGGAGAATGCTCAGGTGAGGATGAAGCCCAGCCGGCAACCCGAGGAAAGCCTTCGCTTGGCCATCAGCCACGCCGAACCACTTCCTGCTCTCTGCGTCCCCCCTCCCGCCCACACCTACTCTCAACCCTGCCCCCAAGTCTAAGGCTCTCTTAGGGAAGAATCTGATCTTGCTCATCTCTGTTCTTAGGACCTGTCTGTGGTGTTGTTCCACTGGTTCTTCCAGCAAGCTGTGTGGCCCTCAGCTGCTTCCAGGAGTGTCTTACTACATAGACACACATGGGAATTTACAATCCTTCTTGTGTTGGGAATGACGATACTTGTGAGGATGACATGGAGGAGGTGGGCTCAGAAAACCAACATGAAGTCAAGGAGCCAACACACCATTGGAAGAGAAGCAGATGAAAGGTGATGCTTGAGGGGAATTTAGGGCAGGAAGCTCACATTTTTTAATGTTTGAAATACAGATGTAGGAAAAGCCTAACTCTGATACAGGACAATTTGATGGAGAAAAACATACATGCCAAAGAGTTTCTCTGCCTAAAAAGACTATAGGACCATAAATAGAGGTAAAAAGGGAGTCCAGACCTCCCTGCTTCAAAGAAAGGTGGTGCTGGGAGACTGCCCTCTTCTGATTAAGCAGCAGACATGCCCCTGGAAAATTCTGCTGTCAACTTCACGCTGAGTTCTACATGAACAGAATCATCAATAACCCTTTCCTGAAATCGTGTTGAGAACACAAATCAAGACCTATTTCTGAAAAAGACCAAAAAAGAATGAAACTAGAGATGAAGCTCCTGAAGTTATTAGGATGTGCAGACTCCCTGATGACTATGCACATGTCTGTGCACAGCCTTTCTTATGCTTGGATGATCTTTCGAGAACAATGAAAAAGTGACAGAACATCTAACTGCCCATCAGAAGTTAGCTCAGCATGCAATTCTGACCATCCAACTAGATCCAGCTCGGAGTTATACAGCATCAAAGCCTGGCAGAACATGAAAATAGAGGTCTAAAAAAATAGTTGTCCACATACACATCAAATGGCAAAGCCATACATTTGAGGTTAACTTAACTACCACAGGATCCATATTAAATGCAGGTTGGGAACAGACAGGTGAGAGCTAAGAGATCTGAAGAGAAGAGTCAACCTAGAAAAAGGATGAGGAAGGTACCAGTAACTTTGTAGAACACAAATAACTGCAAGATGATGTCATACCTGGAATTATGCCCTTTTTGCATCTTTCTGAAAGAAACAACTTCCTTGGATAAAACGAAAGGGCCATTAAAACTTATGCCTCCATGTTACCATTGCTTGATAGGAGTGAAGCATGTGACTTTAAAAGTATTAAAACAACTTAGAGCATATTAACAACAATATTTTCCATTAGCCTTTGAGCAACAATGTTCATTCTTGTGGTCCTTGTTTTCTAGGGCTTTCCACTTTCAAGTCTCTCCTCTCTTAAGATGTTGACATTCACCCAAGGTACACATTCCTCTGTGAATACAGTTCAAAAGATACAAGAAGAAAGTGTTTATCCTAGGTCTAAATTCCAATTTTGTTTTGTTCCAGCCTACTTTCTTTTCTACCTGAAAGTTTCAGGGCTTCCACTTTTAGAACAAGGTCAATGCTCACTTTGTCACACCTTACCTTTGATGCCCGGAAAGAGAAGGCTGTGGACTTGGTGTCTGACTTTGCCCGGTCCTGCAGTAGAAGGCCTTGGTCCTCTGTCAAGGCCAGGTAGTGGCCTGTGGTGAGATGCCGGAGTCGGAAAGCCTGGCCCCACCTGATGTTACTGCCACTCCAGCTGGGCAGATGAAACAGACAAGAAACTGCATTTACACAAAAATAAGTCTTTTTCAATATTTATCCTGGGCTTTTTTACATAGCAAACAGACTTAACAATGCTTCTGGGGTTTATTGTCTAAGGGATAAGGCACAATCTCCTGTTCTGCTCTAGGATTTCATGTCTGTCTACGATTTAGCGTGGTTCTCTCATCACCTCTCTTAAGAACACTAAGAAAGAACACAACCCTGGGAGCAGGTCAGTGATTTACTATAACTGCAGGTCCCAAGCTTGCAGCTTTTCTGTCACTCCACTGAAGTATCTTGAGGCAAAAAGCCATAAAAGGAATGAGACGCTTACCTTTTAAGGGAAACTTGCTTTTGAGGAAGCAAAGCCTTTCCAAATGTGCCATCTCAACTCAAACATTTTACTACCACAAAGAATCCTATCTTTAAGAGATATAGTAAAAATATTTGTGCATCTTACATTTGTCAGGCAGAGGCAGATAATAAACAAGCATAAATAAATAAATACTGTAGTATGTTAGTAGGTGATAAATCCTATGGAAAAGAAGTAAAGCAGTCTAAGATGATTGAGATAAAGGAGATCCCATGTGGAATGCCAACTTTTTCACAGTCCTATATCAAAAGGTTGGCAGTCAACAAAAGTTATGGTTAAGTTTTAGGGGAGAAATTATCCATCAAATAACTTGAAATGTATTCATTTTTTTAATTAGAATAAAATGTTTATAAGACACACCTATCAAATTTTAAAATGACTCTCTGTTTTATCCAACTCTTCAGAGCACCAACAAATCCAAATTATGTTGATAAAAGGCTTAAATTCTTCATGTTTAGGTCTCAGGGGAAAAGGCAGCCATATCTAAAACAATACATAATACCTATTTTGACATTTTTTTTTAAGTCCGTTAAGCCAGAACCAAGGCTTAATATCCTGAGAACAAGAGTATATCACTGCCAAAAATTTAACAGGGCTGGAAGGACAATATAAAGCTCCAGGCCAGCTAGCACGTGGGTGCTCCTTAAAATTAGTATTCTTTAAACCAGTAATCTTCAGAGTTTTTCAGTAAAAAATTTGAATGTCCCAGAATGTCCCAGAGTGTGAGTGTGTGTGTACATGTGCACGAGTCTATGCATGTAAGAGAAGTTCTAATATTATCTTCTGATTTCTTATAGATTATCTCGGGACTCCCTTGAGGGCATACACTCCTCATGAGAGAGAGACATTTACTTTGAACATGTGTTCAGGGAAAGGAGAGAGGAAAACCAAAGATGGCAACACTTGACATTCCTCTCTTATCCCAAGCACTTGAGCTGTAGTCTAACTTGCAATCCTTCTCAGCAAAATAAAGGTCTAGAGCTTGCTGGATGCCCCCTCTGTAGTTTCGTGTTGAGCAACCACTTGTTTTTTTTACTCAGGCACATGACTCAAAAGTCTCAGCCTCCTGTTCCTTCCATCCAGGCGGAACACTGTTTCTTTCACAGCCCCACGTCTAGTGCTGTTTTAGTCTTCCATATCTCACGCCATCAAAACTGCTAGTTTGGGCTAACTTTCCACTGGGGCCAGAAAAACTACTGAGATGAGTATGATTAACTGGGTTCCAGATAATCTGTTTAAGAAAACAAATAGGAGAAGAACTTTGATGTCTTTTAGTGGACGTATATGAACTTGCCTTTTATAACCTAACTACCACAAGGGCAGAAGTTTAGGGCAGCAAAGTGTCTGGCTTCAGAGTCAAAACAGAGGTCTTAGAAATCGTGTGTGTGAGTGTGTGCGTGTGTGTGCGTGCGTGCGCATGAGCACCTGTGCGTTGTTCTTCAAAAACCAAGTCACAGAAATTTCAGAATTTAGCTCTGGGCCAAGGAACTTTTGGGAGTTTGCCAGATGATGCAAAAACAAATGAAATATTTATGAGAATGGACCTTATAGGAAAAGAAATAATCTTGAGAAGAGCACCACCCTGACCCTCCATTACCTTATCCGAAGGGGTTCCACTCGCCACAGAGATCTGGCTCGTGTCCCAGCTCCCCCACCTTCATAGAATATCCTCCTGCAGGGAGAGCTGGAGATTAGCTCCTCTGTGCATTAAACTGATCAGCACCAGAAAAGGAACAGCTCCTTGCGGAGGAGGCTCAAACCTGCTGTTTTCCAAGCCCTCACAGAATTAGCAAAACGCAAGGCAAGAGTCAAAGAGGGGCACAATTTTCAGGCTCACCCTTTTATGACAAGGATCGTCTCCATTTCTACATCAGGAGTCAAAGCAGGCCAGTCACCTACCATCAGATGGTATACTGAATGCTCTAATCCTTTCAGGCTAAGTTCTTTGATGTAGTTTCACAGCTTGAAAAAATGTAATTGTACTTTTAAAACATATATACAATACAGAGTATATACATATATACTTCCATTGTTCCAGGAAGGATGGAACAAAGCTTTATGCTCAGCTGTTGTAACGTTCATAATTTTATTACTGTACTGTTTTGCCTTCTTCCTGCATTATGACAATCTTTTAATGTAGTTTTAAATAAAAAATTTTTTGGAATAATTTTAGATTAAAAGAAAAGTTGCGAATTAGTACAGAGAACTCCTGTACACTCACTCAGTTTCCCCTGCTGTCATTATCTTACACTACTATGGTGTGTTTGTGAAAATTGAGACTCCAATGTCAGTACGTCATTACCAGCTACACTCAAGACTTTATTGGATTTCAGCAGTTTTTCTGTTAATTGTTTTTCATGCTCCAGAATCCAGTCCAGGAAACCACAGTGCTCTTGGCTGTCATGCCTCCCCTGATTCCTTTGGTATGTTACAGTATCTTAGTCTTTCTTGTTTCGACTTTGACAGTTTTGAAGCGTATTCACCAGACATTCTGTAAAATCTCCCCCAGTCTGGGTTTGCCTGATGATTAGCAAAGTCTGTTTTTAAATCCATACAATAGAGACCCACCTACCTGTAGCTAGATTATGAGGAATTAAATCAAAGATCCTCATTTAAGAGTACATCACATGAACAGTTGTCCCTGGGTTACCTGGCATACTGAATACAGACCTTTTTTTTTTGTTTTTTGAGAATCTTGTGACCTTAAATCAAGACTGATTATTTAACTGCATTTAATTTCACTAATTCATAGAGGATTTATATATACCACAATCAAATCACTCAAGTCCCAGAAGAATCTTGACCTAGATTTGGAGACAATAGGTAATCAATAGAGATGAAAAGGAAATTATATTTATTTTTACTCTCAAGTAGTAAGAGAGTTATGAGTTGGTTGAGAATAGCTTGGGCGTCAGGCAGTCCTGAGTTTGAGTCTGTAAGCTATGTGACCCCATGTCATTTATTCTGTGCCCCAGCTGCATTAACTGTAACATGAGCCCATTAAGGACACTTAAGTCACAGAATGATTTTTAGGAACCTAATGTGCTTTTTAAAGTAATGAATGTGCACAAAGATTCCAAATTTTGTTTAAATACAGATGTTTATAATCATGCAAAGAAAAACACATTATAGGCACAGAAATACAATGAAACACTATATTAACAGTGGTTGCCTCTGGGGAGGATTATAGAAGACATTCTAAAGCTTTTTCAAATGTACATGTTATTAGGAAATATGTAGGAAGTGTTAAAGGAATCATTCCTATATTACTTCAGAGCACCAATACTCTGAGCCTAGAATGGTAATGACACTTCCCTGGCCTCCTAGTCACACAGGGCTTGTTGCTGAGATCTTCACTGATGCGTCTTTTCCCCCTCAGTGAGGGCTAGAAGGGGCTCTCAGGTGGACAGAGTGGGCAGCTCACCCTAGGTCACGGGAGTAGAGAACTCTCTCCCTCTGACACCTGCAGAATTCTTGAAGGTTAGTCCTTTCCGTCTGGGAAATGCAGGCATCTTGCTCCATTTAATCTCATGAGGTTACAGAGGTTGAAACAACCTGTTCCTGTTCTCTAAAACAATTACCCAAGGAAAGAAGTCCTGTGGGTGGTGAGCTGAAGTGCTTTGAAAGCCTGGCTGACAGCTTAGTCTTGGCTTCAATAGGTTAAGTGAGTTGCCCCAGGGTGCCTGACAAGCCAGAGGCAGAACCAAGAATCAGAGCCCCAAATATTAGATGTTTGCTTTTGGGTTTGTGCCCTGGGACCTCTCTACCCAGCCTAGCTGCTCTCAGCTTTAGAAGGAATAGGAATGATTTCCTCTGGAAAGTCAGCCCCATCACGTAGTATCACTTGCATCCCTTAATGGCTGTGGGGACCTGTTAGTATGTTCTCAAATTTCTTATTCCTTAGTCCTCTCTCAGATTTGGCTATTTCTGGCCATCCTGAGGATCTGCCTGACAACTTCACCCAGACCTCAAATAACAACCAAAGCATCCTGTTTTAAATGAGGGCCCGGTTTGATATAAATATTCAGGTTCCAGGATAAAGAGCAGCTGCTTGCTGACCCCATTTTAACACCTTTGTGATTCCTTACAAAGGAAAGGAATAAGCCTTTGCATTTTTATTTGTGAACTTTTTTTCAAAATACAAATTAGATCCCACAGAATCCTCAGCCAAGGGGAGGCTGCCTTTCCTCTTCCGTTGCTGGTGGTGCGTGTGCCTGCTTCAGGGCGCCCATTTTGGGAATTCCTCTCCGTCTGTTTCACCCTCCCCAGCACCTTCTTTCAGATATTTGCCCAGTCTTTCCTTTCAGTCAGGATTTTGTTGAAGCACTTGACAGGAATGCCCACCAAATGACAAGCTTCTCCAAGCTGCAGAGTTTCTGCCGGGCTGCTACTAATTGGTTCTAAATTTAATGATCACTGTGGGGAGGAGTTGAGGGGTAAAAGGCCATGTGCAAAGTTATCTCACATTTTCCAAATTCCCATCTTTTAAAGAAGAACAGTAATGGGAAGAGAGAACTAGAGAGTTTGGACGTGTTCCATTTCAGATACAGATAACTGTAAAACTCATTCAGTTCTTTAACCACCTGCAAACTTTCCCCTTAGCAGAACAAGACATTAAAGAGAAAGTACGTGGGCTATTGCATAATTTCACTGTTTAAAAAAAAGGAAAGGAAAATTGCACCGAATAGGATCACATGGCATTATTTAGGGTAGGGAACCCTGAATTCTAAGGGAAATCAGGTCAGCCTAACTTCCCTACTCAGAGAAAACTGAATAGTGGACCAGTGCCAAGGAAGCAGTTAGTGAATTAATCAAGCACTTGCTGTAGGTCTGTGTTGATGTGTCCTAGACACTGTTCTCGGTCACATCTGGTTCCTGTGAAGGTATATTCAGAGAACAGAGCAAGTAGGAAGACACTCAGAACACAAGGGATACGTATTGCTAATGGATAGTTTCTAAGATGCTCAGTAGCATGTGTGAGCACATTGCTACTGGGGGTCCCTTAGTACATCAGATAAGAAATAAGCCCTGGCTGGAGAGTCAGCAGCAGCTCTGGCTTCTAGGCTCCCCTCTGCAATCAGCCAGTACGCGACCTTCGGTAGGAGCCTGCCTTAGATGATCTCTCAGCTGTGAGGACATGTTCCCACGTTTCCAGGGAAGGGAAAGAAACACAGGTAACAAGGTTCCTGCAGGCATCATGCAAAAACAAAGAATGTATTACCATCAGGAGATCAGACTCACTGCTCTCATAGGATTCAGCCTAACTTGGATCTCAGATTTGGATTTATTTTTTTTAGTATTTATCAGATTTCTAAAATTATAGGGGCCAAGCTTTTTATGCTGTTCCTTTGATGATGAACAAAATTCTAAAAGACCCTTCAATATGAATTTTAGACCTGGATTAATATCTTCCATCTCCTGATTTTGAGTTTTTGAAAAGCATTCACTGAGGGGTCGAGGACTAAGGAACACTTCAAGCTCAGCAGCTCCCTCCAAGGCTGCCCACGGCCCCCACCCCTGCAAATCCAGCTCCCATTGGATACTGATATTTGGCTTCTCCAGTCCTATTTGGTAATAAGCAAAATGCAATCACCAAACTCCACCTTAATTCCTTAGCACATGAAGGGAGAAAAATAGCGGTGATCCTGCTGTTGAAGAGCCTGGCGAATAATCTGTGTTAAGTGCATAGGCTCACTAGAATGATTACCTGATTTCCATCACCAGAACAGGTGCTTCCATCTGCAGTTAACCACCAGAAACTCTGTAGGCACCAGAGCAACCAAAATAAAATGAAGGGATTGGGAAGCATCATAGAACTGCTTGCCTAGGCAGCAGCATGTGCATAATTCCTGTGAGCAGGCTGTAGTGTGCTTTCACTCTTGTTTTATAAACTGCAATCCATGGTTGGAGGGAGGTCTGTCCATTGACCAACACCCAGAATTCATCTATGGCCACACCCAAACTCTTTAGTCTCAGTTACCTGGGACTGGAAAAAAACAAAGCAACTGGCTTACCTGTGCTGAGGATCATTCTGGTCTGTAGATGGTATTGTCAAACACTCATCATGACCATGAAAAAGACGTACTACATGCCCACCAAGTAGGTATCCTATAAGAGAATCATATTCTACCATAAACTGATGCAAAGTATAATAAAGAGGAAACCATGTTTAAAAAGGGTAAATTCATGCAGGCCTGAGTCTGTTATGGAAAGCACCAAGAGAGAACCATTTGGAAAATGACAGATTCCATGAATTTAGGCCCCAGGCAGAAAAGACAAGAAAGTCAAAACAATTATGACACTGAAAGTTAAATATGGTTTCAGAGATGAGCAAGTCTAACATCAAATGTAACATGAAAATAGTGTCAATCCATATCATTAAAAACCAATAGGAAAATGAAATTGCTACTGTTAGGAAGATAAGGTTTTTCCAATTGCTCAGGATGTAAACACATCCAACACCCAACTCCTGGATAAATTCTTACAATCTCGAGGTATATACTTTGTGGCAAAATCCAAGTTAAACTGTAGTCATGGGAAAGAAAGTAGGTTCTGGAAAGGGGCTAGCAAACTGTATTCAGAGCTGACTTAAGGGATGCTAGCTTTTGAATTCATTTAACAAACACAGATCAAACCTGGATAATACTAATCCTACAGTACCAAGGGGAAGGCAGAATGATGTTCTAGTATGCCTGAGTTGACAAGCATAGAGGCCACTATCAACAAGCACTTAGCTTTCAATAGGAAAAGAATCTGGCCATGGAGCTCAGAGATGTATAGGAAACAGTGAGCTTCAAGGATGACCAATAAGTCTCAATAAATTCAATGAACATAGTAGCAGGAGAGGGGCCACAGTCTGAGCTTTACATTGCACAAAGAAATAGAATCTGTTATTCCTTTGAACTAAAAAATTCTCCAGGCCAGACTGTTCTCAGGAGATATATGGACTTAATATGCTTAATGTCTGTATCAGGATTTTTTTTTTTTAACATGTAATTAGATCACTTTAAGGGCTGTCAAACTCTTTTGGGTGTCGGATTAAAGCAGCAAGGATGAGAAGTCATGCCAGAGGAGAAAAGGGTGTTATCAGTACATCTTAGCCAGGGACAGTATGATATTCCCTAGTTCATTTTTTTTCATCCATGCAAGGCAAGTTCTTCATAAGTTTCCCTCAAATATTCAGAAATCTTTTCCCCAATTTTCCACCATCTTACTGTATTACTACTTCTAGTTGTATGCTTTTTTTGCATTAAAATAATTCATGATAGACTGTGGGGAAATTTTTAACAGCTAATTTATTTAGAAAATTAAAACCTTCCATGGTCATGCTCTTGATTAAACTCTCCATCATCTCATGGCGGGGAGGCCATGCCCCATTCGGAGTCCATCACTTACAGTCCTCAGGCTCCTCCAATCAATATTCTGCTCACATAGAGAAAACTGCCAAGTGCTGGTGCACCACAACTTCTCTTAATTAGAATATATCAGGGCAATAGTCAGGAAAGAAGGGTCATGATGAGGATCATTTATGCTCTCAGGGCTGAAGTGGGTTTCTCACCAGTTGATGCCAAGAGGCCATATCTGCAGGGCCAGATGATTCAAGTGAAGAGCCATCCAGGCAGAATTAAAAGGGCACTCAACACTTCTAGAAGGCTCTTTTTGACATGATTTGCAAACATCCTTAATTAATCCCCACAAGCCTTCTGCTGGGACTGGGAAATAATTTTATTCCTATGGTGAAAATAAAAAATTTAACATGAAGAAGATTGTCAAAAACTTCCTTGGGGAAGATTTAAAGCCAGAGCTTCTTGATTCCTGATGAAAGGCAATGACTGATATTAGACTTAAGGCTGTGGGTTACTTTTGGCATAAAAGAAGAGGGCTAACATATCCTGCCTTTTTAAACTTCCGACAAGCTGCCTAAATGTTAACCGACCGTGGTCTCCTGATAATTCAGGTTAGCTATGGCGCCATCTGAAACTGGAATATTACCTTGATATTCTTAGTTTTCTATTTTCAAACATCACATCACAGAATGTCTTCTCAGTTTGAAACTACTAGGCTCAGGAGTGAAAATAGGGTTAAAGCTTGTGATATAGGTATTTTAAAAAATTGTAATCTTGCTATAAAGCACTAGAATGGAATGTGATAACACATAGGTCACTGACATTTGGTTATTCTGCTCAGCTGTGATGTTACCTATGGGTAAAGTAAGGCCAGTATACCTATTATATAACTTGAAAGAGGCACTGCCTGTCTGGCTCCAAGAAATGAGTTATGTTGAATAAACTTTGATGGTATTACTTCCAAGGGAAAAACACTGAGAAAATTTCATTTATTGTTTTTAAATGGCCTTCCATAAATACAAATAAAAACAAATAGCCAAACACATATTTATTGTAGAGAATGTCCTTTCACCTGCACAGAGAGATTCATTGGGGAGAAATATTAACAATCTCAATATCATCATCTTGGCAAATTGCCTCATCTAAAATGGAAGATGCTGAGGTCTCTATACTTATAACTAGTAACCATAAATAAAAATGAAGAGTCAGTGGTAGACAAGGTATATATCCAAGTCATGAATACATATAGTATAAAATAATGGACTGCAAAGGATTGAAAAATGTTAGGAATCCTCATGTAATCAGAAATCAGGACAGAAAATAATCCACACGGACATCAGGGGAAAAAACTGAGGCAAATTAAAATCATGCTGTGTGCTAGACATTGAGGTGGGAACTGGGAAGCATCAGAATATGTCACTATATACAGCACAAGACAGACTGGCAGGCTGAGGGCTGATGCATATGCAGAAAAGCACACCTTCTTCGATGCTACTTCCTGAGCAGGTAGGATGTACATTCCAGAGTGTTTGCATAAAGGAGGCATCCACTTGTATGTTACCATTTGATATGGAGAGATGCTGCAGCAGAAACAGAAATGAGACAGGCTTTAAATCACCAGGCCAGTCCTGACAGAGGCAGCTCACCTAGAATTCGGAGGACTGAATTAAACAGACTCACTGTCATCTGGCTTTCTACATAGCCTTTGGATAGTGCTGTAAGCAATCTAGAAGCAGCCTCAGAGTGGGGTACTTTATTCAAGGAAAACGAAGTTTGCAGCGACAGAGGGAGCAGACAAGTGTTGACTTCATCCTGTCAGCTGGATTCCTGATTCAACAGGAAGTCATAAAATGTCCATTCTTGATAGGAGAAGAGAACTCACAAATGGGAAAAAGTACTCCAGCACTCGGTCTAGGCAAGGTAAAATCTGCTGACAGGATGGTGCCAAGAAGCTTAAAAACTTACCCCTGGCATTTCTCTGATCTTCAGGCATCCCCCAATTTCCTCTACCCAAGAGCTTGATGTCCATGATGCTGGCCTATTACCCATTCCCAGGTGCAAAATCCCACCTGCATCACTGAACCACCATGACATCCCATGTGCTGAAGCATTTGAAACATTTCTTTCTCCAACATAAGCTTATTTTCCTATATCCCATTCTTTCTGGCTTGTTCTTTACTGGACGAGAGGTAACCATGTGAGAAGTTCACAGTAATGCTCATTTCTAAATAGTTGGCTTTCTCAGAACGTGCCTGGGGCATTTTAGCCAAGTTTGTTGGGCACAGTACCTTGGATCTGAAAGGACAGCCAAGTTTCAGTCCCAGGCCCCGTGGACTTGGCAGGGCAGAGAACGTGACCCCCTCTCGAGTACACTAGGCAAAGCCATTTTATCCTACCTAACTTGCTGTGGCTCAGGTCTCCCTGGCCATCCATTCCTAAAGGAAAATATTCTAAAAATGAAAACCAACTGTTAGGAAGCACTTACAAGGTATCTTTCAGAGGACACACTGACGAGGATGAGGTCATCGCCGATTCGAACTTTCTCTCCCTCAGACCTCTGTTTGGAAGCAGGATGTATGGTCCACCAACAGGCTTCTCCTACATAAAGACTCCCTGAGTTAGTCATTGCTTCATGGAAGCCAGTGTCCCTAATTCTGTCCCTCATTCTTCTTTCTCCTGATGACAATCTGCATACGCCAGACCTCAATTTCTATAAACTACAGGCCTTCCAGTTAGCCCCTGCTCTTGACTATGTCTATCATTTTCTCTACAGACAGAAAGACAGTGCTTGGGCAAGAGTATGGGAGGCTGGAAGCTAGAGAAGACTTTGAGCATTTTTAGTACATACAGATACATAAGATGAAACTGACAGAACAGCTAATGTGATTGAATCTGACCAGGGGAGATTTTCAGTTCTATAGGACAGTTTGAAATGAATGAATGACTGGGTCATAGAAAATTAAGCAAATGACAATTATTAATTATGGGAAAACTCAAAAGCAATACAATAAAATGAACCTGATCATAGTATATTATGATGCACAGTTACATCAATGGAAATAGTTAATATCGATCTAGTAGTTACATAAAAAAATAGATGTAAATATATGGGGTGGGTAGGAAGACAGGCCAGAATGGAGATGAAGAGCTAAAATTTAGGACATCAATAGACAATTCCTAATCTGAAAGGAATAACTACATATCAATACACTATATTCCTTATAAACAAGTGATAATACTAAAGGAGCTGAAAGTAGATGCCCCAGAGAGGCAGGAATACAGAACAGGGATTGGGTTGGGCAAAAGACTGAGGTTTTCAATAACCCCAGGTGCACTATTTATCCCTTTAAACTATGTAAGTTATTACTTCCATTAAATGAATTATTATTTTGCTTGAATAGACCTCTACATCTGAAGTGGCAAAAGATATGTACAACCATTATGTACTCTGAACCACCAAGGCCACCTGGGATGAAGTGGGCCCTAAAGGGGCACCCGGAAGAAGAGGGGCAGGTCAGTGGTTTGGAGCCTGCAGGTGGAGTTGTTCCCAGAATCAACAGGATATGGGCCAGCTGAACGTGCAACAGTACTTTAACTGTTTTTCTTTTTTTTTTGCATATTTTCTGTCCTCCTCCATCAAATTCTCAAGATATGTCTAAATGCTAAAAACAAAACAACAAGAAAGCTTTCAAAGAAAATAACTCAGTAACCAAACTCAAGGGCAAAATGATCACCAGTTCTGCTAAGTAAGTCTGCTGGACAGAGAAAGCAATTCAGACTTGTTCAGGAAACGTCTTCCAAACTTCTCACATTCTTTAAAGATTCAACTCTAGAGCATTTGACGTGTTTTCAGTTTATAAGAGGCTTTCAAGTCATAGGTTCATTCACAGAATGCCTGGGTCAGAACCAGAATGCTGTTCTGTTGGGTTCTGTCTGTGTGAACCTCCTCCTAATGTGAGCAGACTCACCCCAGGCAGCCCTGAACCTTATCTGAGATGTCCATGCATTCCCCTTCCCCACAGTTCCAAGTCAGCCTTCTTCAAAGGAGGATATGAAACAGGCTGGAGCTGAGGTTCACTGCATTATTTTAGGCTCTAGGTTTTCATGAACAGCTAGCCCACCCTTTTCTCCCTGTCTTCTGTCAAAGTCGGCTTTCTATCAGCCAAAGCATATGAGCTTGGGTTGGTTCATGTGTTTCCCTGGTCTATTAACAGAATTCACACCAAGTCTCAATTTAGGAATTTAGAAAAAAGTACTGGAAGATATTCTCCACTGCTACTTCCCCCCTATTTTTCTTGGAGGCTCTAATAATTAAACAAAACAGATTTCCTGAACTCATTACAAGAAAGTAGTATTTCTCAATTTCTTTCCAACTCTCAAAGTCTAAAGCCGTTTTACTGATGTCAATAGAGGAACCACATAGGACTCCTCAGAGCATTTACTCCAAGACAGGTGATTTATATTTAGAGGCCAATTTCCATTCAAAGAGTGAGGCACTTCACTAATTTTGTAATTTTCAGCAAAGGTGGGCAACATCTTGGAGGAAATTATATTTTAAGAGATAACACTTTAGCTGAAAACAAAACCACCTCAAATCAAATTCAAATATAATCTTATTTTAGGGGAAAAACCATAATGGGCAGAGGCAGGCCTACTTTTCTGCTTTGTACAAAAACAAGAGGAGGAAAAGAGGACCGGCTGCAACACTCCTAGACACCCCCATGCAGGATGCAGAGACAGCAGGTAACTTGGTTGAAGCTCCAGACTTTTTTTCTAGATCAGCTATAAAATCAGACAATCTGGGTTACTCCCTTTTGAACTGACACAGATTGAAAATACAGTATGGATGTTTTTCTTTGGCTACCCAACACTGGCACTGCCCTTCTGTTTGGGGAAAATGTCATTAGTGTACCCGAGTTAGACTCTCCCTGGAGTATGCCTTAGGCTGCTTTCTCTTCCCTGGCCTCTCTTTGTCCTGCCCATTTTTCAATACCAGGGCTTCAGCTTTAGAGCAGATTCTATCCAACGTTCTTCCAGTAAATCCTCATTCTGCTTGTGTGAACCTGAATCAGTTTCTGATATTTGCAACCAAGAAACTGACTGGTACATAGTCCACTCTCTAAATGGCACAGAAATTCCATATATAATTCCCCTGACAGATTGCCCAGGAATATTTCCAGCCACAGGGAGCACTTCACATCCCAAGGCCAGTGTCCCTCTGCTGGATTAATTGCAGATATTGCCAAGTGGTTTCCTTCACTGAGGTGAAATGTGCCTCCTTTCAACTTCTACCCACTGCTCCACTGGTTCTTGGGATAACCCATAGTAAGTCAGCCCCTGCTTTGATACTATGTCTATAAATATTTGTAGATAGTTTTCTTGGTCCTCTGTGTTCAATTTCTGGTTTCCAGGGAGAACCTGCATCATCCTGGCCACTACCTTTCTTAGGATTCACCTCCTGACTGTATTTTTGACTGAAAAAAAAAAAAAAAGGCCACTGTTTCTCAAAGCATATGGTGTATAGCACAGGTGGGTAGAGGACAGTTAAATGACATCGATCATGCTGCAAGAAATTTATTTTCCTTTTATTACTCTTTTAAGCTTTTTGATTTTATTAGGGAAAGTCTTAAGTTTGGAGATTGTGTATCATTAACACTTCAAATATTTGAAAACATCTCAATTATTTAGTGGCATGGTTTTCTTTCCATTATCTTTACTTTTATGGCAAGAAATACCAGTTTTCTACTTACAGCAATGATGCAACTTTTATCTATAAAAATTTAAGTATAAAAGTAAGTAAATTTAAAGAAAAATATAAAGTAAATGATAATAAAGGGGAGGCATTGGAATGGCAAAAACCGTGGCGGTGGGTGTCACTGACTAACACTTGGGGACCACTGCTTTAGAAATGGCTGGTTTACTGTGGAGTAAAATGGGGCTGATCCTCTGACTGAGACACTGTACTTCACTATGTAAGCTCTTTGTGCTCTTAGCAGTAACACATAACCATTGGTTCTTATCAGGAATAACCTCTCTACTTATTTTCAGTACTTAGCCTTAAAAATTGTTTTTCTTTGGACTGTAGCTGACTGGGGTGAAAACATTATGCTCACCTTCATTCTTAGTTCCTATGTTTCCATCATACACTCTTTATTATTCTCTAGCGTTTTATCAAACCTATTTCTTGACACCCTCTGCCCCTGCCAGTTGGTTGGTTTGGAATCCCAAATGAATAACGCTGTCAGTATCCTTCCCAAAAGCCCTTAGCCCAACACCCCACTGAGCAGGAGATCTGGAATGCCGACTTACCTGTGGCATGTTCCCGTAGACCTACATCAAAGGCGAGTTTATCTGTCTGGGATCTTGATGTAGTCAAACACGTTAGGTACTGTGAAACAAAAGCAGATACTAGTGAAGTCCTATTCTTCTGTCAGTTCTTGGCACCTCACCACTAGTTGGCCTCCAGTTGTTAATTTCCACACTGAACTACCTGGAAAGGCCTTTTTATCTAGTTTATTGGTATAATGCTTTTGGAAAATACTTTTATAATATATTAAAAACCTCAAAGATGTTCTTATCTTCTGGCTTAGAGATTTAACTTATAAAGCATGTGTTCTAGAAATAAGTTTAAAATATAAATGTTTTAGTTTTTGAGAAAGCTTTAGTTTTTGAAAAGTTTCTGAGCAACTTTTAAATTGGGAACAATATAAGTGGAACATAACCAACAATAATAATGGAAAGGTTGATAAACTTTGGTATTTCATTTTATGGAATATAATGTTACCATTAAGAGTTATTTACCAAGGATGTGAAAATAATATGGAATGTATACAAAATAGTGTATTTATATACTTCACATGTATGCAAAATTTAAATGCCTAGCAAGCAGGCTAAAGGGAATTACACTGAACTGATAAATTATCTTTGGTTAGTGGGAAGGATCATGATGATCCCCCTCTTTTATTTATTTTGTTTTTCAGATTTTCTATGGGCTCTAAAATTTCTCAAATAATGTTTGTTTTTTCAATTATAAAAATAACGATGATTTTTAAAATAAGTTAACAAAGGGAGAAAGCTTGTGGCCTGTTCACTGTCTCCTTTATTGAGAGGCACTGTGGCTTGTCTTAGAATTAAACGGGGAGGCAGATATGTATTTGGGATGTGTCTTCTGAGCTATATTTCTAATGTTCTGTAATAGGAAGATGGAGACTCACTGCATTGTACAAAGTCATATTTCACAGGCTTTATTCTCAGAGCTGCTCCTCAAAGGAACTAGCCAGTTCACAGTTTATGTTAATTGAGAATGGAATCTTTTTATGCTGCGGGGGTGGGCGTGGTGGCTGGGGAGGGGGCAGTAAGTCTAGTGATAAATAATGTAGTCCTTCATACCTCTACCATCATGCTAGCCTGAGTTTTCAAAGTCATAAGAAGTGTCCTGTGGAGGTGTTGTTTATTCTAGTTAGGTAGAAAAAAGACAGGTATCAGGGTTTTATTTACCCTAAGAATAAATACCAGATTCTGAAAGAGAAATGATTGCCTCTCAACTCTCAACATCGTCCGGCTGCAGAGTTCCCTACTCTGAAAATGTCCCCATCTCCTGCTCAGATAACCTGTCATTGGTCATTGTGTTCTCTGTCCTTTGCCACGAAGGACTACAGCAGATGAGTGTTCAGGTTGAAAAGGTCAACTTCTTACCAGTGCTCAGGAAAAAAATGCTGCAATAAATAAATTATTTAAGAGGCAGCTGCTGTTTCTGACACCAATCTGACAGCTCAGGCTTTGAGATGAACTTTGCAGCATGCTGCAAGTGTGAATGTGAGAAGAAAGGCTTGAATGGATATAAGAGTTTTCCACTAGGGCTGGAGGAAGAAGACAAACCTTCCTTAGACTGACTGCAAGTGGCAATGAAAGATGTAGGAACTAGAAGTAAATGGTACTAGGACTGTTATACTTGATTGAGGCCATAGTATTCTAATACTCCCAGCAAAAATCTGCAATATCTGTATTTTACAAATGATATTTATTTAAAACTTGAAAAAAAATTTTTTTCCAGGACTGAAGGCAACTGATATCATTCCATATCTCTTAGCTAGTAAAAGAGGAGAAATTTCAAAATACCATTTGATTGATTTTCTTCTATTCTGGCTATCCCTGTATACTCAAGAAATTAGTTATTCAATGGTATATTTGATCAATTCAACAAGTAGTTGAATATCTAGTGTGTCAAGGCACTGCATTGGTGGGATTAATTTAGTTAAAAAAGGACATGGTCCTTTACTTCATGGAGTGGGGAGGATGGAGGTCAGACATTAAGCAAACACAGAGAATTGCAAATTGAGGTATGCTGTATGTAAAGGAAATGCTAGCACAATAATGCGCTATAATTATTTACATTCCAAATTGCTCCTGCTGTTAACTTGATTTAGACCACTTGCTGGTTTCCGGTACTTCCTCCCCTCTTCATCTTTCCCCTCCTCCCTGAACAGTGAAAGCAGACGTCCCGATGTGCTTACCATTCCGCTGAAAGAGTGCCGCAGGAGGATCGCGTGGCCGTACAGCAGGGTCCTGTGGCCGCCCGCTTGTGCTGCCTGTGGGGAGGGAGCACAAGGGTCAGCATGGGCCAGCTATGGCCCCTCTAAGAGCAGAGCAGCACAGGAATTCTGGAAGACAGACTACAAAGAAAATACCCGTCGCAAAGCTCCCAAGGGATTCATTCTAGAAGCGAGTGGCCAGTCTGCGGGCCGGGGAGGCGGCAGGAGACCTGTGGTCACAGCCATGCAACATCCTTGGGAGAGGGTGTGTAGAGCCAGACCTCTTCTCCAAAATGGCCCCTGCCCAGGACCAGCAAGACCCAGAGCTGTTCTACCAGAGAAGCATGTATATGAGAGAGATATTGCTTACCTTCCTTTGAAACTTCTCAGAAGCATTCAGAGTGAGAGAGAGGAACAAATGTGATGTCACCGTAGCCTGGTGACAGTAAGGTGGATGGGGAGCAGGCATACGGACACATTCTGTGCCTCGCAGCCTTGCCTTCAAGACACTGTGCCTTCGGCCCACTCACTTCAGTGGGTCCTGTTCACCCAGATCTCCCCAGCTAGAGATGGCTCTGAAATCCAGGACTTTAAAAGAGCAATGGGCTAGGCTGCAATAGATCCTTCAACTGAGGAACCACCTAGGCACCCTCCGCCTGCCTCCGCAGGCAGCTGCACTTCCACTGCTCATGCAGAGGCAGCCCACCCAGGAGAGGCGGCACATGGGGGGCGGCCAGTGGATGCCACATTTGCTGCCTACTCTTCCCTTCATCTGATTCATACAGCTCTAGATGAACAGAACAGCACCTGATATGAGACAAAACTATTGTTTATTCTAGTTACAGCTAAGTAGGAAACATAGAAAACTGAAATCTACAGAAAGTTTTAGAATTTTTTGGCATCAATATTTTCAACCTTTAACCTAAATTTTTCCCTCTCATGTTAACCTGCCTCAGAGATGCCAAGATCACATACACCTTCTAAGAAAAACAACTGGACCATAGGCTCTTGTCCCCAAATATGCATAAAAAGAGAACCCAAAGCCTGAGATTAAGATAAATCAGAAGAGAAATGCTAACGTGTTCTTTCTAAATGCCAAAGGCACCTCTTATACACTGCATATAATTAGAGCTACAGACTGGCAGGCCCGGGGGCTGGTTTGAGGTTCTGCTCCCATCCCGTGCCCACCCTCCATCAGAGCAGCGAGGAGAGCCCACGGTGTGGAGAGAAGCCGGAGGTCTGGGTAAGAAGGCCTGGAGTGATTTTATTTCAACTCTATTGGGATTAACAGAATCACTCTCTCAAAGAGATAATTTTTCATGTCATACAACGGGCCTAAAGAAAAAGATAAACGTGGTATCGTGTTTTTAAAAAACCGATAACTATATATAAATGTGGCTCTGCTTCTCCCACAGCTAAGGACATATTTAAGTGCTCTCCAGACTTTAATACTATGGAGGAATTAAATGTTCTTTACTATATTCTTGAATTTCTTAAAATCATTTGAACTAACTTTAGTTGCTATATTTTTAAATGTGTCAACGGTTTATGTTAAAATTAATCATACTACATAATTTTCAGATCTTATCAGTCTAACTGATATTTTCCCTGTATATAACTTGTAATATTACAAGTGATTGCTCATGATGGCTTATGTTGTAGGTGTATGCTCCTAAACTAGTCCTATGCCTCAAATCGAACTACAGAATAAATTGTATTTCCTGGTGTTAACCACAGGTCATACCTCCTCCAGTTCATCTTTGTTCATATCAACTCTGTGACTAATCATAAGTAAAGAGTCAAGAATTGCTGACTCCAGAAAGTGTCACTGAAGAGTTTGTGCTCCCGCCCTTCTCTGGCACTGCTGGGAACAACTCCTAGTCCTCATGTCCTTTATTATGGAGCCAACAGAAAAGCAGAGACTTAAGCACCCCACCCTGGAACTGAACGGCACATGACGGTGCAGAACCCAGGAGACGTCACATCCCAGCTCCTCCTGCTGCTCAGGCAGCAGTTCTTAGATGCTGGTATAGAGCAGCTGCTGAAAACTGACTGTGTTTGCTTCACTAGGTCTGAGGTGGAGCCTGAGAACTTGCACTTCTAACAAATTCCAGGGAACATCACACTGATGCTGCTGGTCCAGTGATCACGTTTTGAGAAGCACTGCTTTAAGGAACCATCAAGCTTGAGAGCTAGAGATACAGGAATTTTCTGCAGAAGCTTTGCTAATTATCACCCTGATGAGAGCTGCCCTTGGGCACACACAACGTGGGTGCTTTATATACCATCAGAGTTCATTCTCATAATTTTTCAAGGCAGGAATGATTTCCCCAGTTCAAGTGTGAAGGATTTGAGGCCCAAAGAGAGTAAGCATGTTGCTGTATATCATACAGCTGGATGTGGCGGGGGCGGGAATTGAACTCAAGCTAACTGCAGAACTTGAGCTCACTGCACTCTACTTTTCATAATACATCCATTTGCCTACTGCATATAAAGAACTAGGAAGAATAAGATAGAAAGATACTTCCTCAGCTCCTTAATGAAGGTGAATTGATAAGAGCTGGGATTTCATAAGCCCTAATAATATGGTAGGCACAGAACTATGCTAAGTGTTGACAATTAATCAGCACTGTGAAGTAACTATGGCAATTATGTCCATTTCACAATGCAAACTGAGGCTTAAAGAGGTTAAATAGCTTCCACAGAGTCATACAGGTTCCAACTGCAGAGCTGGGATTTAACAAAGGTATATGGGATATAACCATTTGCTATCTTGCCTCCCTCTTTGTAGCTTGGTAGTGGAGAAGGAACTGTGTACAAAAAATCCTGTTACACTTAGGAAAAAAAATTCCTGTTAAAAAGAGGTGACAAAGAACTCTGAAGACAAAGAACACTGGAATAGACCAGGAGGACAGAGAGGATATTAAGGAATAGCTCTATTGAAAAGGTGGACTACAATCTTCTGGGAGGACTGCTGGCATGTAACGAAGGTGAGAAATAGGACCCTACATGGGCACAGGCCTGGAGGTGGGCAGGAGGGCCTGCACATAGGCACTAGTGGACAGTGTGCTGAGGAGGGCTGGGCTGGTGAGGGGGAAGAGCTGGAAACGAGTCCGGACACAGGTGCAGGCCCGTCTGATTATGGAGCGCTGTGAATGTTCCACAGCTATTGGGACACTGGTGTAGTCTTTTGAAAGGATGGTGTCACCATCAGAGCTGCACCTTCAGAGCCCTGACCACAAAATGGTGAAGAACTGGAGGTGTCAAACTCCAGGGGCAGAAAAGAGCATTCTCTCAGTTTCCATGACAATGTAAGGAGAGGGTGTAGATCAAAAACCTTGATGTCATCTTTCTTTCCTTTCTCGCATTCTGCACAGTCAAGCCAAAGCACCTCTGCTGTCACCTTCAAAATATATTCTGTACCCAAGTTCTCAGCATCCCACTGCCACCAGTCTCACCTAGCCTCCTGCCTGGTGTCACCTGGACGATACCACCACTTCCTCACTGTGCCTCCTGCTCTGCTCTTCCCTTTTGTCATCTGAGCTAACTCGGAGGCCAGAGCCATCCTTTCCAGGCTGTCAATCACATCAGGTTACTTTCTGGCTCAGCACCTCCCCCGCAGCTGGGCGGCCTCCTGTCACCCTTAGGGGTACATCCTCACCATGGCCTCTAAGGCTCTGCATCAGAAGTCGGCAAACTTTCTCTGTAAAAGACCAGATAGTTAAGTCCTTAAGGCTTTGTGGGACATACATAGCCTCTGTTATATGGTCTTTTTTTTTTTTTCAAACAATCTTTTCAAAATTTAAAAACCATTCTTACCTAGAGGGCTGTACATAAACAAGCTATAGGCAGGACTTGGCCTGCTGGCTGTGGTTGCCCATCCCTGCCCTACCTGATCTAGTTCCCTTCCACCTTTCTACCATGGGAAAGTTTTTCTTATCTGCAAACAGGTGACAGAAAGACCCAATTATTCACCACTACCACGAGCATGCTCCCAAGGCTCTCTCTGCTGCAGCCACACAGGCCTTTCTCCATTCTCCAGGCAGCATGCTCCTACCGCAGGGCCTCTGCACATGCTTCCTTCTCCCCAGAATGCTGGTCCTTTAATGTTCTCAAGGCTTATTCCCACCCTTTATTCAGTTCTGTGCTCAGATATCTCATTAGAGAAGTCTTTGTGGATCATCCCTTCTACGAGAACAATCTCCCTTGCTCTATCACATTTAGTCAGCGTTATTATTTCTCATGGCATTTATTATTAGCTGATCTTATTCATTTTTCTCATACATGCCTCCCTCCCCTCCCCCTAGAACATAAGCTCCGTGAGTCTTCCTTGTGTTGTCTGCCAGAGCAGCTTCACTCCTGGCAGTACCTGGCAAGGAGGAGGCATTCATTTTCATATTTCATATTCCTATTTCATGAATGAATAAATAGTAACTGGATGAAGTGGTCCTTCATCAGATGAGAAAAGAGAAACTTTCCCAGTCAACTTGTCAGCAGTGAGCATGGATTTGAACTTGGCTCTAACTAAAAATCGAACTCTTTTCACTATTTGACGGTAATTCTGGAATAACACTCCAGGAAAGGTGTGATTTACTACACAGAAGACTGCATGGATCTGCTCACAGGACCTCAAGACTGAGACTTCATTGGGACAGCAGCCCTGGTCCTTTCATGAGTGACCCTGGCTGTGGTCACTGGCAGAAGAGTCTTTGGTCCCACCTCACAAGGCAAAGCTGACAAAAGCACCTGGATTCCATGTCCAGAGGAAAAATGTTCCACTAGAGCATTAACTCAATCAACTTGCCTGTAATTCCAAAATTAATTCCATCACTGAAATTTCTTTGGTGGTTCCCAGAGGACATTGCCTCCCAGTAAAATAAACCTGATATCACAACAAAGGAGAGGGGGATTGCTACTTCTCTCAGCCATATAAGTGTTTCAAGACTTGTTAGATCTCTAAGCCACCTTCTTTTATAGTCTGGAACCCCAAGCTCCACACATACAGACAGGTGCTTTCATTTTCCTTTCTTTCCTTACCCTACTTCTGTTCCACTCTGTCAGGCTACCAAAGAAAGAAGTCTTTCTAGAAGATGATAGAGCAATATTTCCTGAACGTGCTGGAAACCCTTTACATTGCCCAGAGGTTTACGTTTCCTTTGGCACAAGTGACAACTAAATAATAATGATGTCATATAAATAAAAACAAAACCAAACAACACCTAATAGTACAAACAAAAGCAAGTAACTCAGTATTTTTAGTCAGGAAATATAATGAAAACTTCTATTTGCAATTAAAGTATTACATTTATAGGAATTTACTTAGATGAGTTAATTCTTCAAAGTAAAACTACAAACCTTTAATGATATACAACAAAATTTGATTTGGTGAAACGGAAAGGTGTACTTTGTTACAAAATGAAAATACTAATGTTTGTATATGCTTATTCTCCAAAATTTAACTTAAGAGATTTAATGCAGTTTTAATGAGAATTCCAGTAGAGCATTTTGGAATTCAACAAAATTACTGTAAAATCAATCTGGACATTTACACTATGAAATTTTTATTCTGAAAAGTAACCAAGTTTTAGCAAATGTTATGAAGCAAAATTAATTCATGCTGGTACTGGTTCAAAAAGAAGAATATAGCACATATATAGGCAGTCCAATAACAAATATGAAGTACAGCATAAGGTAAAGCAGATTTTTGGTATAATGGAGGGGAAGGCATGATTATTAAGCAAATATCTCTGTGGTATGTGGATAGCAAATCAGGAAACCATTCAGTTAGATCCACAGGAAATATAAAAATTAGATTCTGGATAGATAGCATATTTAAATATTTTATCTTAAAATTTAATTCTAGAACTAGCATGTAATACAATAAATAATCCACATTTCTTTACAGACCTAATACTTATCCATGCTTTGAAGCAACAGATGCATTCAAAGGGAACAAAAGATATGATTGTACTAAGATTCTGAACTTCAGAACAATGGAAACATCAGCATTTAATAAACTATAGAAACTCTTCATATCACTATGACAAAAGGGTTAACATCTCATTGAAATGTAGGAAAAACAACACTCCTCAAAGAAATATATCGGCAAAGGATATGAATAAATGATTCATATCAGGAATTGAAAAAAACATATGGAAGAGATTTCCTCTCAGTAATAAAAGGAATGACAATTAAAGCAACTTTGATGTGTTATTATACATCAACTAAATTTGTAAAAAAAAAAAGGGGGTGGGGAATAAAACCAATGCTGGCAGAATTGCAATTTAGCTGGTGTGACCTTGTGCAAGGCGGCCTGGAGAGCAACTCTTTCACAAGGCAATATGGTCATATGTAAAAGAGCCATAAAGAAGTCCGTAACTTTGCAATAGTGATTCTGCTTCTGGGAATAATTCAAGACAAGCAAAATGTACACACACTGTTGTGATAAGAGCATTATAATGGGGGCAAACAGAAAACTTGGAAAGAACCTAAATATCTGAAAGAAAATATTGTCTAGTAAACCATGGGGCTTCTTTGGGATATTCTATACTGCAACCATTAAAGAAGATGACCACAGAGGCGACTGTTCATGATGTACCACTGTGAAAAAGGCCAAACACAGAATGCCTTCAGCTATCATGTATGTGCAAGAATGGTAAGGAAACCTGTAAGTGGGAATGGCCATTTGGTTGGTTGCAGAATCACTGGACTTGTCCACATTTATCTTTTACATTACAACCACATCATTTCCCTAAAAAATGTGTGTGTTGGGGCGGGGGAGCGGGGGCGGGCAACAACTGTGTTTAAAGAAATGGGGAGCTTTGCAAGTGTTTTGCCTATACTCTAAAACTTGAGTTGCTCAAGGTGTGACTAATTTGCAGGAATCCTCAGTCAATGAGTTGGACTGGCTGAAAGGCAGATGATGATGCACAGCTCGCAGGCTCACTTTCAGGCCCTGGCTGCAGAGTCTAAGTGCTCGCCTGGTAGTAGCTGGAAATCCCAGTAAGGAAGCCTTTGTCCAACACTCCTCTGATCCCCTCCTAGTTCCCTCAGGCCTGGTTCCAGACTCCATAGAAAAAATCACTTGCTCCAGGGAGTCCCTCCTCCTTGGATCCCGGACACGCTGGTTCTTCTGACTGCCCTCTGAGGACCCTTCACCTTGGGTCCCACCTGTGTTCCTGGAGAATTGGTTTCTACACTATTCCATGCTTCCCAAGGCTGCCTGCCCAGGCATCAGATTCCAGGGCACCCTATCCTATTGTGACAAGCCAGCCCATCATCCCCTAAGCCCTACTCAGGTACCCCACTTTGTAGGAGGGGTGGATGGATAGAACCGGACAATACCTTCCCAGCTCAAATGACACCAAATGAACTGATGGGCATCTTCCAAACAGGTCTTGGATTGTAAACTCCTGGTAACAGCGAGAGTTCTTCCTTGTTAGATGATAAGGTAGTCCACTGGAATTCAGAAAATGCAGTCCTTAAAGAGGTGGGCAGGCACATTCACAGATTTGACTTGTGATTTGAAGTCACAACCAAGGGCTATGACTACAGAAACTCAATGAGCACATGCTAGTCATCCTAATGCCTTTACTATGTGTGAAACCCTGAAGAGACAAATGCAGGGACACTAAACACTTTCCTTCACCACTTTTTCTAGATCAGATACTCTGCTCTTCAGCCAGGTAATTAATTGCCAAGGCCAGCTTTTCCTAAGATTTTCACCTTGGGATTAAAAAAAACATTAAAGAAGTATAAGGTGTCCTTCTTTTAACTTGACTTTTCTTGTAGTAATGGGATGGTTAACACGGATCTAAGACTCTGAGCCATTGGCTCCACAAAGCTACACCTCTGGGTTTTCTTCCAGAAGAAATCCTTCAAGCAAGCCTAGGGCAAGTCAGTCAGGACTGTGCCTGCCCTTAAGAGAAATGGACTTGGAAGTGGGCTACTTCCCAGCATCCTCCATAGGCTTGCTGGGATAGGCTTAAAAACTGAAATCATGAAATCGAATTTTAATGAAATTCAGAAAAGAAGAGGAAGACCCAGCATCTGACAGCCCCACTTCTCCAAGTTCAGGGCTCCATGGCCGTCTCCCCCGTTGCCTTACCAAAAAGAGGCCCAGATGTCAGAGGCCGTGAGGCACAAGAGGACCCAGAGAGAAAAGGCGGCACCTGGCCAGCTGAAAGCTTCTGGCAGCCACTGCTCCCTCTGCTGTCCTGCTCTTGGTGCAAGGTCAGCAGGGAGACAGTGCCAGCGACTCCAGGGAGCACCCCCTCCCACCCCTTCAGTGCTGCCTGCTCCCCACCACTACGTATCACAAGACTGAAAAATGGAATTCTCCCAAAGCTGTGCACAAAGACAGCTTTCTTCTTTCTTTCATTTTTTAAGCTGGGAAAGCACAAGCAAAACCAGACAGTCCATCCCAACCACTCACCATGCTTTGCTCAGTTTACCATTGTCAAGGTTTATAATTCATCACATTCAGGCAACCTGCTGTCTTGGAAGGACCTAGAGTTATTTTTCCTCACTAAGATGGTTCTGGAAATCTCACTTTTGTTCATGTCATTAATTTCATGGCCACTTGGATGTATTTCAGGACAAAAAGATAAAAGGCCTCAGAGCCTGATTTGGGAAGCTCTAAGTTTGGGGACATGAACCTCATTTGCACCAAGAACCCACAAAGCCAGGGGGTAATTCTTCCAGGAAAAGGCCGGCAGGACTTCTCTTTTACAGATTTGGTCTATGATATAAATAGAGTCTGAGAGCGGCCCAGATGAGGTAGGGATTGCAGAGGTACCCCTGTGGTGGCCACGAGCTGTTTCAGGGGAGCACTTACTGCCATGAGAAAGAAGAGTCTGGGAGGAGCAGACTCACATCCTGAAGGCAGGTCTGAGGACAACTGAGGAACTGCCTGCCTTGCAAGTCTTTAAAAAATAAGAGGTTTTGACCTACAAGAATCTATGTGTATCTGTGCATCCATTTCTGCTCCACTCTCTCCCAATCCACAGAGTGTGGGGAATAAACTAAGTGACTCTGTGAGGTTCCCACTAGGCCTGGGATTTTACAAATACGGTCCTGACATAGGAGGATCAGCACTGTCCATTGAGGGGGACAGGCAGTCACTGGGATGCCTCCAAACAGAGCATGGGGCCATTCTAGATTTAGCTATGCTTCCTTTTGAACAGAGATGCTGCACGGAAATCAGGACAGTGGCTCTAACACATGGTTCTTATTATGGCATTTTCTCAAAGAGCAAAGTGACAGGAAATATTTGTCAGGGTATTAATGATATTTAGACTGATGACAAGTATACTTTGGAAAGAGGTTAGGCAATTTTTTTTCTCTGCATTTATGTTTCCCCCCTTTTCCCAGAGCCGACTGACAGATTTCTAAGAATCTGACATCACCGAGCTCATTCTTTACATTAAAGGACCTTGTCAGATGGATTTGCTTCCCACTCACTGCTCTTGGTTTCATTTGAACCACCCAAACTCATCATTCATCTGATAAAACTGCAGACCAGCTGCTTTACAGGGTTAAAACTAAGCATTTGGCCCAATCATTGCCTTTCACCCAAGGTAACACACAAAGACTATTTCCTACAAGGAGTTTAACAACTGAAAGAGCAGATTGTCTTGACATGAAAAATTGAACACTGTGTCTAATCTATTATTTCTCTAAGGGAAAAATAAAACCCCTATTCATCCTGGGGATAACAAAATAGGAGTAAACTTTTATCATAACACCCCTATTGAATCCTACTGTGTGCAAACACCTGTACTCATGTGGGCTACAAGGCAGAAGATGAAATCAATTACATTGTGTTGCTTGATCTTCCTCCCTTCCTCCCTCCTGCATGCCTCAACCTCTCTCTTTTCTCTCCTGGACATGCTTTATCAACACAACCTCTATTTCCTTCATTCCACTAACTCCCTTGCACTGGTCCCAATTATGATCTTGCTGAGAGAAACCAACTCATCCTGTTTCTCTATATCCACATAATAATTCCAGGGACAAGTTTCTATTTTAAAACAAGCAAACAAATGGCCTGATGTTTCCTTGAAGTATATGGAGTGGCCTTGGGTGGAGAACTTGATTCTCAAGAGTTCTGGGCATGTATGAGCTTGTGGATGGACAGAACAGGTGCCCCTAATGCTTCCTACCATCGATGACCATATTCTCCTCTGAGAGCAATGGCATGATTTTTCTGAACCTGTCATGGATTGCATCTAGAGCAGTGATTCTCAATCCCAGCTATCCATCAGAATCAGTAGTGAAGCTCTGAAAATGAAAACAAAGCAAGTAAAATCTACAGCACAAACAGCAGGGCAGTTTCCCTAGGACTCTCATGTAGTAGGTCAGTGGTGGCACCTGGGCTCCCAGGTAATTCTGATGTGCAGCCAGACATGAGAGCCACCCTTTGGAGACTTCTGCAGCCATACTGAACACTTTATCCAAGTAATCTGCATAGTGCTTACAGTCAGCAAGTGCTTCTCTGCTCTCAGAACCATCCTCTGGTCAGCGACTGATGTTCCTTTCAGCATTTCTCCAGAACCCCACTCATGCAACAAACATGATTGTTTCTCCTTGTCCTTGATAGCTCTACGACTCAAGTTTGACACTCTCTGCCTCTCTCTTACTTCTGTTGCTGTGTGTGTGACAGGTGGAAGGACAAAAATCCCTACTATAAAACCTGTGTGGTGAGGCCCACCATGGTCTCCAGACTCATCCTCATGATGCTGAAGGTCAGCTAGACTCTTCCTGGGCTGCGCCGCCTCACCGGCATTTTGACCTCCCTCCCCAGGCCTAGGAAGAGATGGAGTTGATGGCAACGAACAGAGCAGGTTAGGGGGAAGGGGCTTCTACTCTTCTTCTCTTACTGTTGAGTCGCCCTTCCCCTCCTCCAATCAGTTCCCCAGATCTGTTCTCATTCTGGTTTCTATGCTTTCCAGGTCCCCAGCCCTTTCAGTGCACTTCAACATTCTGCATTCTTATGTAGTGTTGACTTTTCTGTGTCTGCAGGTTACTGTCTTTTAGAGTTGTTTTGAATCCTCTAGCACTTGGGCAGTGCTATTCACATGGTTGCTTTCAAAAGCCCACCTTTTAGAAGCCTAGTTTAGGTCTGTGTGTTCCTGTCACCAGCTAGCTCTTTCTGTCAAAGAGAAAAATAAAAGTTTTTTTTTGAAAAAGAAAAAGTCTCTACTAATCTGTGAATGGAAGCCAGGACTTGGATAGAGTAAGCATCATCTGATCTATTTTTCTTCCCACTGTTCAGAGAGTAAATTCATCACACTGACATTGGAAGGATAATCTGCAGGTCTGACTGCAAAACCCAACTTCCCTTGAGCTGCAAGGTAAACTTTGTGTGCAAGAGAAAGAAGGCATATTAAAATCAGCACCAGCTCACTATGAGGGGGAGAAAGTGGCTTCAGAAACACCAATTATAGTTCAGTTTGAAAAACATAACCAAAAAAGAAACAAAATTAAACCTCAGTTGTGTTGATGTCTGCCTCTTTCAATGACTGTAGAAAAATCAATACATCAATCATATCCCAGTGGCATTGGCAGTTATCATTAATGTAATGTAGTGACTTGGTACTGAAAATGACATTATAATGAATTATCTGAAAAAGTGATAAATAAAATGATCTAATGTACAACAGCATCAAAAATAATAAAATACTTAGGAATAAATTTAACCAAGAAGGTAAAAGGCCTGTACATGGAAAACTATAAGACACTGATGACAGAAATCAAAGAAGACACAATAAATGTAAATGTATCCTTTGTTCATGGGTTAGAAGAATTATTATAGTTAAAATGCCTATACTACCCACAGCCATCTATAGATTTAATGCAATCCCTGTCAAGATTCCAAGGGAATTTTTTTTATTACCAAAAAGAAAAAAACAACCCCTAATTTTATATGGAACCACAAAAGACCCCGAATAGCCTATACTACCCACAGCCATCTATAGATTTAATGCAATCCCTGTCAAGATTCCAAGGGAATTTTTTTTATTACCAAAAAGAAAAAACAACCCCTAATTTTATATGGAACCACAAAAGACCCCGAATAGCAAAGCAGTTCTGAAAAAGAACAAAGTGGGAGGGAGTTCTCACACTTCATGCATTCAAGCTATATTGTAAAGCTACAGTAATTAAAACAATGTGGTACTGTCATAAAAATAGATATGCAAACCAAGAGAACAGAATTGTGAGCTCAGAAATAAACTCAAGCATATACAATCAACTAATATTTGACAAGGGAACCAAGAATATTTAATGGAGAAAGGAGTCTTTTCAATAAAAGGTGCTGGGAAAACTGGATGGTCACATGTAAAAGAATGAAAATAAACCTCTATCTTAAACCACTCACAAAAATTAACTTAAAATGGATTAAAGACATAAATGTGAGACCTGAAACCACAAAACTCCTAACAGAAAACACAGGGAAAAAACTCCTTGGCATCAGTCTTGGCAATGATTTTTGGGATATAATACCTAAAGTATAAGTAAAATGAAAAATAAACAAGTGGGACTCTATCAAACTAAAAAGCTTCTGTGTAAGAAAATAATCAACAGACGAAAGGAAACCTACATAATGGGAAAAAATATTTACATATCATATATCTGGTAAGCAATTAACATCCAATATATATAAAGAGCTCAAGACAACTAAATAGCAATAACCCCAAATAATGCAATTTAAGAATGAACAATGGACCTGAATAGACATCTTTCCAGAAAAGACACACAAATGGCAAACAGATACATGAAAAGATGCTCAATGTCACTAATTACCAAGGACATGCAAAACAAAACCACAGAGATGCCATCTCACACCAGTCAGAGTGGCTACTGACAAAAGACAAGAAACAACAAGTGCTGGTGAGGAGAGAGAAAATGGAACCCTTATGCATTGTTGATGAGAATGTAAATTGGTACAGCCACGACGGAAAACAGTACAGAGGCTCCTCACAAAATTAAAAATGGAACCACCACATGACCCAGCAATGTCGCTTCTGGGTATGTACTAGGAGGAAGTGGCATCACCCTGTTGGAGCCCTAGGTGCACTCCCATGTTCACTACTTATAACAGCTAAGGCATGGAGACAACCGATGTGCCCATCGATGAGTGAATGGATGATGCTGTGGTGTATACACACACACACACACACCTGTATACACACAATGGAATACCACCATTCAGCCATGAAAGAGAAGGAATCCCGCCTTTTTCAATGTGGATAGATGTTGAGGGAGTTATGCTAAGTGAAATAAGTCAGACAGAGAAAGATGAATACTGTATGATCTCACTCATATTGTGGAATTGAAAAAAAAGTCAAACTCATACAAAAAGAGATCAGCTTCATGGTTACCAGAGGTGAGGGCTGGAGAGTGGGGAAACTGGGTGAAGGTGGTCAAAAGATACAAACTTCCAGTTATAAGATAAATAAGCCCTGGAGATGTAATCCACAGCATGATGGCTGTAGGTATCACACTGCTCTATACCTGGAAGTTGGTAGGAGAATAAGTCCTGAAAGTTCTGATCACAAGGGAAAAAAATTTTTATAGTTATATGAGATGATGGATATTAACTAAACTTATGTCAAGTCAGACTGTGCAGCTTAAACAGTGTTATAGGCCAATTTTATCCCAATAAAACTAAAAAAGAAAGAAAGAAAGAAAAAAGAACATTGCAGCTGGTTTCTGTTCTTTAAACTGGGAGAGATCCCTGCTGGCTTTGAATGATCTTCAGGAACCTGAAGAAGCAAATAGGTGATTTAAGTCCAATGTGAGTGGGAGAATCAGAGGGTCAGACGGACTGATTTGAGCCAAGCTTTCTGCAAAAATTCCTGGTAACCTCTCACTGTCTAGTAATCAATATGCATCTGTAACAGTTTATGCAACTTGAACAATCAAGGAAAAAGACCTTCCTTAATACACTAGAAAAGTGTGCCATGAAACCAGAGCATTGAAATGGCACACAGTAAGCACTCCATGTTTTTTAAATAAATAGAGAAAGGACAACACAGTACAATATAGTTATAGCCCACAGGAAATCTGTTACCTCAAAGAGAAAGAAAAAGAGTTTAGTAAGTGCTCTTATTTAAGTAAGGGAGGAAAAATTATGTCAGGCTGGAATTATATTGGAGGTATCATTGTGAACTTTAAGTTCATGTTCTTCATAAAAATAAAGTCCCTATCTTTAAAGGTGCTTTAAATAATCTCCCTTTTGGTATCAAACTAATAATTCCTCCCACTAGTCATGGAGGAGACTATGGGAGAATCTATATATAAAAAGTAATATACATCCCTAACACTAGAGTTTGGTCTCTAACAATATTCCCCATGAAATGGAATCCAGATAATTAAAGAGTTGCTCAATTTCATGTCTGTGACTACAAAGTTAAGATGGGCGGGGCCACCTTCCTGTGAGGGAGCAAGGCTGCTCTCAAAGACATCAGCAGGAACACAAAAAGGCTAACGAGCCCCCTCTGACCATTCAGGGGGGATGAACATCACAGGGAAAAGGGCAACAGTGTCTTTGGAACATGTGGGGTATCTGAAGGGAGGTGTGAGTCTAAGATGATGATACTAAAAGGAATGGGATGACGGTTTGAGTGAAAAGGTCACTGAAATGTACATGTGAGTTCCTAACAGCCTTAAGGCAGGATTCTTAAATTATGATACTCCTATATTGATGTTATTTTTCAGTCACTATATGAAACAGGGACACAAATCAGAAAAGCTGTTTGGAGAGGGGAGACATCAGGTACTATGTTTGGCCCTTCCCACCAATTCTTTTAATATGGTGACCCTCGTCCCTTGTTGGTGAATCACCACGGGGATCACTTTTTTAAAAAACTCCACTGAAAAATTGTAGAAGCTCTGTCAGGAACAGAATGCTGTTCACGGTCCCATGGGCTACAAACTGGACTGTCTAAAGCCAGGAGACCCTAGTCAGGGAGGTTGGGACAGGAGGGCCTGGGTGTTGTCTCAGTCTCCTTCTGCTCCAGAACACACTGCGATTTACAAAGAAAAGCTGGATTCATCCCAGATCCAGTGAGTACATTTAAAGTATATTATGTAGATATAGAAGTCTTTTGATCTGGAAGAATATACCTATGTATGTATGTTAAAAACAGGATCATTTGGGGCTGGGTATGCCTGTGTTTTGTGCTAGAACCTGAGGGTAAGTTAAAATAGTCCTTACTGGATGAAACATGGGTGAATGTCAAATATGGAAATCTCTCGATTATTTTGGCATGTTTCTCAACACACAGCAATTGGAACATCACTTTGGTTGAAGGGATTGAAGCAACTGATTTTTTAAACATAGTTTAATACAAAAAATTAAAGTCTGTCTTCTGTTAGAGTTATATTTTAGTAGCAGAGAAAAAAAAATCAGTGAAATATAAAGGACAGACCCAAATAGATTGCTTTTACACAGGCAGTAAGTTCAGAAAGACAGGTACAAATATGGGGAAATGTTGAGTGACACCTGTCTTTAGCAAGAAAGGAAAATACCAATGTTTATTAACAGGATTAAAATGAAGTAAATTTTTAAACAGTATACAAGTCAATGAGTCCTGAGAGACAGACAGACAGGTGAGGGAAAGGTACTGGCAGATATGAGGGCCTTTTTGCTTTCCTATAAGCACAAAAATTAGGTGAAACAAGAAACCAGCTGGAATTGGACCTGTCAGGACCAGGATTCAGCACAGTGAACTTACTATTCCTGGTTGCCATGGGAACAGCTTGATCTAATAAAATCTAATAAAAAATTGCAAATGAAGTAAATAGTGTTAGAAGTGAAGTGACCATGGCCTAGGCAGCTCCACCTGGAGAGAGATCAATAAGGAGTGTGCAAGGGATTTGTGCCACAGGAACAAACAGGTTCTGAGACCAGGTAATGTCGAGTTGCATATAAACAGGTTAATGTGAGACTGCATTCTGGAGAGGGCCTGGGAGACTGCATTCCGGAGAGGGCCTGGGAATGCTGCCATCCTACTGCTTCTCTCACTGACGTTGACGGAAAGCAGTGTAGCTAATAAACAATGGATCTGTATAGCCCTGTTGCTTCACCCTTCACACATCCCAGTAGCTGCCCGGAAGGAACAAGAACAGGGACACAGCAATTGCTCATTCCCCTGGTGACCTTGTCCAATTGCCTGGGGTCAGAGAATGGTCCTTCCTGCTGCTTCCCAGGCCCTTTGCATTACCCTGGGGGTGAGCCCTGCTTGGGTGGAGTGTGGGAATAGAGCGGGAATCAATACCACCACCAAATTTACAACCCTGAGCAGAGCCAAGAAGTTCTGAAAGGCGTCTTATTCAATATCCACCTTCTCCATTATTGGAAATCTCTCCAAATGTGTTGCTGGTCCATTTCAAGGCTGAGAGGAGGAATATTATTTACAAAATTTATGTAAATCCTAAAACCGGATCAAGGTTTGTAAACAGTCCCTTTACCAAGCTGGCATGGGTAAATCCCCATGAAGGCAGGACACAAGGAGAAGTTGTCAGCGTCGCATCATAGAGAGACAGTCCTGTAGCCCTCTGGGGCAAAGTGCCTGGCTCGCTCTCCTCTGCAGCCGGCGCTTGAATAGGACATGCAGAGCGTCACATTAACTGTCAGTGTCAGGACTAGAGCTCTCCCTGCTTGACTGACTAAAGGGGCCTCAGTAATTACAATTACAGTTCAATTACTTGCACCCTCTGATAAGACAAAATCTGGAGATTTTTGGACCCCAGCAGTAATTCTGAAAATTCCTACTACCAACTCATGAACTTTAGAGAACAAGCAACTATTTAAATATATACAATTATTTAAATATAAACAACAAGAAGTAATGCCTTCAACTTACCTTCCTAATTACTCCCCAGAGACATGAAAACAAGTAGTTTCATAGTTTCAGGAGTGGTCCTGTCATGAATTTCCATCATCAGCCCCAGCCCCAACCCCACCCCAGACAGCAGGACTTGGGGAAGTCAGGAGGAGGAGGTACCTCCTCAAACAAATTCCCAAAGGCTGTTCTTCAGCAGAAACTTGAATTGTGCTGGCCACAGTGACAAGGGAACAGCTCTTAATTCTCCTTTTAGAATAGCCAGGGGATTCTCCTGACCACACTGCCTTCCACTTCATAAAAGCAGATGGGCAACAGAGAGTTGGGGGTGGGGAACCCAGCCTTGGGCTGCACATCATTGAGAGGGCAGCTGGCTTCACTTCTCCCTGGATAACAAAAACAAAGAAGGCACAATTGGTGCCTCAGCTCCTACAGCCTCTCCCTTCATCACAGACACAAGACCTGGAGTTATCCACCAAGAAAGACATGAATAACTACAAGCAACAAGGGCAATGGCTTCCTGGTTTCCATCAAAACGTTTTTTTGTAAAGCAACAGCCTTTAAGCCAAAACACGTGTCTGGGCCAAACTACTTAGAACACAGCATCCACAAGCTGTGCACAAGAATATGCATTACAGGTGAAGACATTCAAAAACTGGTGCTGTCAAAAACAGGATAATTTCAACTGATAATCAACATAGATGCCTATTTTACATTTTGCCGACAAAGGGCATTTAAAAACAAAGAAAAGAAAGTTGTCACCTACATTATCACTTTAATTTCCAAAAAGAAAATAAACCAAATTTATAACCACTATACTATAAAATTCCTAAAAAGGACATAATCACAAAAAACAAAAAAGGCAGACCTTCCCATGTATGAAGTTAGCTTAATGAAACAGTTCCTACATTGTCTTTATTTTTCTCCTTTTCCTGACTTCCAAATCCTTCCTGCTAGGCACACATTGGTCACAGGATACTGTCCTAAGATGTTTAGGTGCCATTAGTGTAGTACAGAGCCCACATTTTGCAGAGGGCAGAACAAGGCTCAGAGTGGCAGTGCCCAGGCCAGAACACCCAGCTCTTGAGCAGAAGGCTTTTTTACCCAGCAACCCTCCTAAATCATCTTATTTTTGCTTACTGTGGATAAAGTGAAGGTTCCTGTGGCCAAAATTCTCACCTGGCCCCAGCTGGCTAGCTCACTACACATGTGGGCAATATGTCATTATTGACTCTATATAAAGAGCTCTGCCCAGTGCTCTGGGTGACATGGTGGCATGGCTACAAGGCTGCAGGAGAGCAGAGCAGAGGCTGGAGTGGTGCAGCACCGAGGACAGAGACTAGGACGGCTGTGCGGGCAGAGAGGCCCAGAGGCAGAGACCGGCTTGCTGCATGCAGACTCGCTCTGGATTGGATTCTAGTGATTGACCTGCCATTGTGGAAATAAAGTTGGGTATAAACCCTTTCACCCCAAGAATGTTCTACTGTCATTTCTTTGGTCACATTGAATCCATAGTGAACTTGCCCGGGGCTGAAACCCATTGGCAAGACACTTACTTTCCATTGATTCCCACTTGTCATTCCAGATCCTTCCATTCTAAAACCAGACAGAGTCATCATCATAAGGTGGGGACACTGGCCACAGAGTTTTTACTCCACTGAGGATTAAAATGCCAGCTGAGATCTGGGTTTCTCTAGTACCACCTTAATTTTTCTTTACCAGAATATCCAAATAGGTGTTTTTATTAAACTTTCGTAAGTTGGAGTTTTTTCCAATTCATTCAATTCTCCCTACAAATATATAACTTAAACTCTGGTAGCTACTAATAATAAATTACATGATCAAAGGAAAAGTCTCATAAATAAACTGAAAGGTTTCTATTCTCCCAGGATTTCTTGAATTCCAAATGGTGCTTTATTTTTAAAAGGTAAGCACATGTTTTAAAAGATGTCTTCTAAATTTAAATATCTCATAATTTAGCATGAAAACATATTGCTAAAAATGCAGCTGAAATTCAATTTTACAACTCATCTGTGCTCCTGTCCCCCAATTAAATAGTTATTTTTCTAAAAATTTTCAGCATAACCTCTCATCAAAACATCCTTGTCAGAATATAACTATTTACCTACACGGTATGTGCTGAAGAAAACTTAGATGCCCTAATCTCTCCTTGCTTTTCTAAGAAATTTTAATGAAAATGTTTAACTTTTTTTGCACAATTAAAATGTAAAAAAAAATAAAAGAAGCTACCTTTAGTCCAGCCCTGGGGAAGAAGCTCAAACTTTCTAAGATGACTGAAGTCATTATGACCAGACCAGACTAACAGCAGCAAGAGTGAAAGTAATTCTCAGGCTTGTGTAACATTAGCCAGGCTAAATGTTACCACATTTGCAAAACACCAAGATCACACAGGCAGACTGGTTTTAAATATGAGGCACTGACTCAGAAGGAAAAAAATTTCACCAAAGAAAAAAGCAATTCCATTAAAGCTGAAACACTGTGTTCAGAAGGGGAGGTGGGGGCTAATAGCCTGGAGCTTAAAAATTAATTCTATGGGTCTTCACTTGAAGATGCTTCTACTCAGAATATGAAGAAATGTAAAAAGCTAGTTACTCTTTGTGATTATTCTTAACTGTTGAAATTAACATCTGGTTTCTTCTGCTGGTTCATTTTGGGGATGTTGCATGAGAAAGGGAGAATATCTAACTAGCTTTTTCCATTTGTATTATGAATTCCAGTCTTACTGGAGTATGGAGCTGGAGTTGCATAATAACACTGGAAGAGGTGGGAAGCTCTAAGCAGCCTGGATGGAGGCAAAGCTGCACACTTCTGTCATTTGACCAAGTTGAAACTTAATGGCCACAGGCCATCTAGACCACATTTGGAAAAAAGGGAGAGGCTTTAAAAACAATTTTCAAAGTCTTGAAGGCAAAAAAAAACCACACAAGCAAGCTGTTCTAATTGCAGAGCAGTGGTTTAACAAGCTGCTTGGCAAGGAATTTATAAGTGCACAGCCACCTCAAATTCCACAAGACTGAAGTGTATGGAACAGTGGTGTTTTTTTAAATTGCAGAGGCACAAAGAATGGAAATAGCCCCAAACACACACAAGTGAAAGGCTCGCTTCATTACAAATACAACTGGAGCCAGTGGTCCATGCAAAGTACATGTATATTAAAGGAGTGAATAACATACCCATTCCGAGAGGTCACTGAGCTAGCAAAATCAAAAACAAAACAGTAAATGGATATTTTAGTGTTCACAGATTTGCTGGAAGCTTTCAAGTAAGTTGAGGAATCTACTGATGCTTACTGTAGAGAAAAAACTCAATGAGAATAAAGGGGGTAGATTTCTACCTGTTGAGTGCTTTGTTATTTTAGCTAGAAGTTAGCAGTGGCATTAGATGCTAAAGTTTGTTTTTACTTTTCTTTTCAGTACAGTGCTGATGTCATCAAGAAGCTGGCAAGTAACATGCTGTAGCCTAAATCTGAGTACAGCACTTTTTGTAATTACATTTATATAAGAAAATCCATCCAAGGAAAATGGCGGTACCTAAATCAGATATCTGGGATTTTTTCTTAGAAATACTGCAATCAATCAATCAGACTTCCCTTATACCAAAGAGGTGCTTTCTTACCATGAAGTAAGGTCTTCCAGATGGCCTATTTTAATTAGATATGTTATCAAAAGGCCAATTCAAAAGTGAATTATGAGTTGCTTTCATATATTTTCATAAATATCAGAGAAATGTTAAAATCCATTGTATCAACATAAAACCCTAAAATCATACTGTAACATGAGTAAGAACCCTAAGGAGGGGGAAAGAAGAGGGGAAGAGAAGGGACATATGTTCACTGACAATTTGATCTGTAGAAACACTTTGAAAACCTTAGTTTGGAGGCCTCTCATTGTTATTTAATTTTGAAAATGCCTGACTCTTTGAAGAAAGGAATTCTGTCAAAACTATAGAACACATCCCATATTTCCACAAGAAAATCTCTCAAAAACAAATTATAAAATTAGATAGTCATCACCTAGTGCTTTAGGGTTGCTGTCCTCGATAAGTTTGGACAGTTCTTTTTTTCCACACCAAGGCAGAAAGAGAAAAAACACATTCACTCATTCTACCTAAAATCACGGGAGCCAGGGTCTCAAGCGTAGTGGTTAATACAACAGACTGACATCCCACAGCTCATCGGTGGGGCTAGGGTCAACAGGCCACACCAGGGGAAGTGAGGTGGCAATGCATCCCCATTTTAACTTGGTACCCTGAAACCTTCACAAATGGGGAAAGCACTTGCGTATGTAGGTGACGTCTTCATTTAGAGGTGGCGAAACCACAGCCTGGAGGAGGTAAGAGAGCTGTCCACAGTGAAACTTCCCGTTGGACTAAACCTAAACCTCCGACAATCAGCATGGAACTCCCCCTCCTTTGAGGCATCAGAATATGCCTGAAGGATCTGTGACAGCGGGGAGTGGATCAAAGATGAAAAGAGGAACCAATATTCATTTCCACACGCACAGGCACTGGCAGGCACTCACTCATTTAATTCTCACTCACCCCATGAGGCAGGCTGCATTTTAAAGATGTGGAAAGTAAGGGATGCAAGAGAAATAATTTGCTCCTGAGGTCACCTGGTCCAGTATAGCCTGGACTGAAAACACATCTGCCAGAGTCCAGACACTGAGTTTTCTCACTACAAATGTTGCTTTGTCTGCATTCAAAGTCATTTCTATAGAATGACGGGGACTGAGGACTCAGAGGGAGATGGTGACATCTCTTTTAGCCCCATTTCCTGCTGAAGGTGGGTGTTTCACATACTGAAGATCCAATCAATCAAACCTGCAAAAATACTTTCACGTCTGCAGGCAGGTATTTTGCTTAAAACTCCAGCCATTTAAACTAGCCACAGTGCCAAGGAGCTATCTCTTGGTAATTTTCCCTGGAATGAAACCAGATAGGATTTAATGAGAGGTAAAGTGCCCCAAGGATGAGTTCAGCTTGGTGTACTCTGCTGGGCACCAAACCCTCTGCCTCTAGGTCCTCCTCAGCATTTCCTCTTTTCAGCATAAAGCTGGGTCCCTCATGCTATTGGCGGTCGCTAAGGACATTGCAATCATAAACCCTCTCTTGTAAAAACAAGCTAGGCACCTTAGTTTTTCCTTGTTAGCAAGAGGAATTGCTGCAGAACTGTAAAACCTTACAAAAAGACTTCTGTACACTCATCATGTGAATAAACAAGTCATTTTCAAAAAATGTTCAGATGCTGCACATCAGCGAAAAGACTCACCACACAAGGACCATTTTATGGCTAGAAGGAAAATTTACGCTCTCCAATTCATCCCGTTTGGTGGCAGTCATGATCATTAGTGAAAGTAATATCTATTTAAAAGAAGTAAATGCCTATTTCCAAACAGAACGGACTGGGACGCAGAGGAGGTGTCAACCCACTCAACACCCTCAGGCTCCCCAGAGACTCATTATGTTCTGTCATGTTAACTCATTTCCTACTTTATTTTTCTCTTTCTTTCTCTTCCCTGCCGAATATTACCATCTAAAATCAAATTAAGTGCTAATAGTAAAGGTGCACAGCAATCACTTCAGCAAAGCAAAACAATCAGACTCAAGAGGTTAGATAAAAATATTATTTCTCATAATAAAGATTGAGAGCCTGGATGAAACCGGGAGAGAGTTTCGAGAGGGTTGTAATAACTGAAGCTGCTGTCCAGGTAACTAATCAGTGGAGCCATCAGTGAATAATAAAATCTTAATAATTTAAAAAGCATCCCCTCCTTCCTCTGTACTCCAGCTCTCTTTTCAAGTCCCTTCTTTCTAACTCTAAGGTCTCTAGCCAACAGTAGTAATAATTATGATAATGTGTCAAGATTATTATTAAGGAAATAACTATTGCCCCCCTCTTCAGTTTGGTAAAATACCCCAAAAAAGGTAGTATGACACATGGGAAATTTCAGAGTCTGACCCCAACATGGTGATTATTGCTATCCAGTGAACATTAAATAATAAAAATGTCACAGGTCATTTACTCTGAACTTGAGTTTTCCAAGAGAATGGAGTTCCCAGAAAGATTTAACATACTTGCTTTTAAACATTGTAAATCAAAGACAGCCCCTGAAACATACAAATGTATTGAATAAACTTCTGCTATAACATGGCTAGTAATTAAGGAAGGTCTTTATCCTATGTCACAAAACTCCATCCTCTTCACTCTTACTAAGTTGGTCTTCACATTCTTTTTGGAAAATGAACTATTTTTTATTCTTCTTTAAGACAAACCAAGTTAAGACCATTATTTAAGTTCCTGGCAGCCGAGTAGAGCCGAGATTACAGCCAGAACTTTTTAACTCACTTTGTCATCAAACCACTCACGCTGAATGATAAAGAAAAGTAAGTCCTTTGAAAGGCACTTTTTGAATAAAACAGGATAAGAGAATGGCCAGGACAATTCTTCAGTTAACAGAGCTTCTCTCTATCTTTCCAATTTCTACCCTGGGGCCATAAGCAGGCAGGGTCTAGCTGAAATTGGTTGATACTGAAAGTGGTGATATTCCAAATCGACCAGGTCTCCCTCACCAAAAATGTCTATAAATGATGAGTTATTAGTCTGGGAAATAGAGTTAGCAATTAAAAATAAATTTGTTCCACTGAACTGGAAACCCCTGAGGGTATGTGCTTATGGCACAAAGCATGGGGTAATGAGATCAGTGCAGGAGTGAAGAGAACACAGACATCAGTGAACATCAAAAAAGAACAAAAACTCACCTATGTTAATGCTCTAAGGAACAAAGCAAAGCTATTCTCAGGTGGCTAATGAAAGCATATTATTCTAAACCAAAAGAATGAAAATCACAACAGTGGTGTTAAGGATCCTAAAAAACTTAATTAAACATCCTAATTTTATAGAAGAGAACATAATGGCCCCAGGAGATTAGAAAACTTGTGTAAGATCACATTTAGAGCTAGAAGATAACCTAACTGTAAATATTGGTTCTCTTGAATCTATGGTCATCGTCTCTTCTACCATAAATGAGACATGTCTTTATTATGTATGAGTTCATTTGAGTCAAGTAGAAATAAACTGTGCTAAGCACAGTAAATAGCTTCTACCTACATGCAGTTTGCTCTCCAGTACACAACAGAGCAAATTAGACTTGTAAGGATAGCACTGATTGATAAGAACTATTCACTGACTGTTGCTCAAGGAAGGGCACCCATCCCAGATTCATGGGGTCATCAAAGGCTTCTCAGTAAATCTAATAACTAAACTGGTTCTTTGAAGAAGTAGAGGTCACATAAGGGAAGAGAGTGAGGAGGAAACTAATTGGAAGGCACAGCTGACGCCTACGATCAGAAGCAAAAGAGAACTGTCACGTTTGAGGAAGTGAAAGGAGTTCAATATGGTTTGAACACTGGGTGCCTGGGGGATGGGGTGAGAGGTGGGGCAGGAACGTTGAGGAGTGCTCCCTGAATCCTGAAGGGCTTTATGTCTAGTTGAGAATTTGGAATTTTTCTTAAGGTAATGAGAAGACAAAGGACTATACCATAGGTAAGTATGATGATTGGATCTACATTTCAGAAAGAACATTGACAGTTGAGTGAAAAATGCAGTGTGTTGGAGTAAGTCCAAAAGGAATCAAAGCAGCAGGCTGTTGTAGTAATGCGGAAGATCCTGGGTAGTCTTCGGATGCAGTAGCTAAGGGAGATGGAGAGACGAGTTTGGATTTGAGATGTTCAGGCCACAGAATTAAAATTCTTGATGATAAGTGGATATAAATGGATGAGGTCATTAGGGAAAGAAAGTGAAAATATTATTGTGAAGTCTCTGGCCAAAGACCTTCTGACATGGGAAATAATGGAACATAATCCCTCAGTTAAATACTTAGGGACCATTTTACTGACAATATAAAATCAAGACAGGTCTTCATTTGCTCTGCAAAAGTGAAACTGTGGAGTTCTGGGCACATATCAAAGACTGAATTTATAGGAAACCCTTTCCAAACTGTTGTAAACTGGTTACATTGGGGGAGCCATAAATCTCTGATGAGACTTTCCCAAGAAAAAAAGAGCCTGCCTAACAGGCACACTCCATCTCAAGGCCCTCTCGGTCACTCCACATTTCCTGGTGGACTGTGGGCTAGGGAAGGGGAGTAGGTTCGATATCCTATGCCCTGCTCAGGCAGCATTCATGGTGACCTCTTCTATTTTTCTGGTTGAAGTCGGTTAATCCAAAGGAAGTAGGGGTAGGCTTGCTGAATAAGAGGAATTAAACTCAGGGAGAAAGATTTACTATCTTTGTATGGATCATCCCAAGGACCCTAAGATTTTCTGGTTCAAAACTGGAGAAATGAAATGAAGTAAGTACTCTTCAGCTGTGGTGCACCCCAGTCCCTGCCAAGGACATAATTCAGGTACTCACCCCTTCACCGCCACTTTCACCTGTGTTGGCAAGCATTTCCTGCAGGGCTCTGACAGAGAGGGACTGTTCCAGCACAAAATTGCAGACGCAGAGATCTGGTGGAACATACTGTGGAAATAAAACCAGAGTGAGGATACCTACTCATATCAGTGGGGGATCAGTCACGTAGTAACATCACAAGGGCAAAGAACCTGTGTATCAAAGTGGCAGTTGGATGGATGGGTGAACAAGAGTATAAAAGGCGGAGTTCTCTTACTTAAGATGGATTTCACTCTAGGTTTTAAAGGATGAAAAGAAAATTGTTAAGGCTCAAAGGAATAGTGACTGAGATGTCAGGATTAACTGAGTGGGGCTGGTGACACATCTGGGAGAAGAACACCTACAGCCTTTCCAAAGAAGGGCAAGGAAGGCTCACCACTACTGATCAGCACTGCTCCACACCAATGTCTGGGTGGGACCAAAGCCACTGGGGTCTCACCCACAATAATCTGTAAGAGGGCACTGGAGAGGCTAGAAGGTGGCTCTAGACAATAGTGACCAGAATGGGGACTCCATTTACTCATTAAGAAAACCTGAATACTGCAGGGTAAAAAGAGGCAATAGAGGGGATTAAGAGATATATAAATGGTTCTGAACGAAGAAATGTCCAGAACTGTAAGAACTGATGACCCCTCTCATTTATTATGTGCTCAGGTAATATAATATTTATGGCTGCTCTGGAACATTTCTCAGCACCAGTTAAAGACAGCCTTCTCTGCATACTGACAAGTAATAGCCAATGCCAAGTACTTTCTCTCTGCCAGGCACTGTTCTGAATGCTTTGTATATATGAACTCAATTAATCCTCACAACCACCTATAAGATTGGGGTTATTAATATTCCAGTTTACAGCCAAGGAATGAAGGCATGGAGAAGTTAGGTCACCTGCCCAAGGTCATGGCTTATCCTGGGCTAAGCTGGATTCAAATCCAGGCAGTCTTTCACCAAAGTCTATACACGACATTGTTCCTGCTGCTGCTGAAAATATTAAAGAGTTTTTCACAACTAGAATATTTTCAATCAGCAAATATTTAAGTATTACAATTACATAAAATGTAGTGCTTGGCAATGAGAAAGATACAAAGACACATAACACAAAATCATTGTTCTTCAGGAGATTAAATCCAGTTTCAAGACATACCACTTTCCTTGGAAATACGGTTTATAATTACCTTGCATAGTAAACCTGTGTTTCCTATGTGATACTGGCAGAACATTGACCACATGAGAATAACAGGAATGAAGACTGAGGGCCAGAAGTCACCAACAGCTGTGTCGAGCACTCAGACAAGTACTGCTGTTTCCATGGAGCTCCAATTTAAAAACTAGAGTCAGCTTGCTACTAAGGCACAGATAATCTCTCTGACTTCAACATTTTCATTTTTAAAATAAGAATAATGGAATTGGTGATCTTTAAGTTCCCTTTAATTCCCAAACGTTTGCATTTTCTTCATTCCCATCCCCAACCTCAATGCCCTCAAAAATAAAATGATGTCCCAAGTGCTAGAACTGCCTACTTTTCCCCCTTATTAAAGCCAAGAATGGGTAATCCTATCCCAAAGGCTACTTGGCCTAAGGGTGACTTAATATTTTGAGGAATTTTTCACTAGGCACTTTCTACTTAAATACTTTTTTACAGAGGGGCTCTACAGTCAGAAATCCTAAAAATCTAGTCTTCCCAGAATTCTTGTTTTACAGGAAATTGCTCAGTTCTCTTTATGAAAATGATGTAATCAAGGAGAAACTGTAATACAGAGAGACAAAAGCCTTTATTTTACATGTTTCTTGCTTTGTTTTCAAAGTTTGCTCTTGCTGTAGGTAATTAACTCATTTGTATGGAACTTGAGTGAGCAGACAGCTGGTGATGCAGGGCAGAGCTCCATGCCCAGGAAGTGTTTTTAGAGCACACAGGGCATCATTACAGGTAGCATCCAATAATATGACAAAGCATTTCCCTAAAGACCTTATGCCATAAGCATCTATCACCCAACTCAGTCTCCCAAAATATGTCCATCTCAGAAGACTTTGCAGGTGTTTTTTTCCCTACCACTTCTTTATCCTACCTGGATCTCATGTTCCCAGAATAGGAAGCAAAAAGATCCAGGCTTTGAGTGTTTTTTTCTTCCTCCTCTACTTCACTAGAACATGTGACTGTGGCAAATTTTTCTGTTCAGGAATGTCTGCAGGTAAGGTTGGCACTTTTTTCCCCTACATGTGTGTAAACTCACATAACCAGCAGTTACATGCAGTATGGCCAGTACTTTAAAGGATGCTTTTAGGCTAATCCTGGATGATGTCAACATTGATGCTCACTTACAAGAACCCCATTTAGTCCATTCTCTTTAAGACAGAAACTTTCACAGCTCCAAGTGCTACATATCTTGCTTTTATGTGAGACTGCATATTTCTGCATCAGCTTTCTTTCCTCCTTACGTCTGTTTGCTTGGACAGCAAACAGGAGCTCTACCCCGACACTGCCTTCATCTACCCTTGTGGAAGACCACTGATGAGAGCACAGACACCAGGCCTGCTCCAGGTACATCCTTCTTCTCCCTCCAGATACTAAAAGTCCCATGGTGGTGATGACTTAACTACGGGAATGAATTGGTACATCTAAGCAGGAGGACAGTGAGCATGGGGAGAAAGCATCTCATTTTGGAGCACTGTATTTACCACTGGTTCACACAGCTTCCCTACAGTTCTTTTTTTCCTACCTCCAAGGTGTGGTCCCTGCCTGGATCCTCTGTGCTTGGGGATAAGTTTGCCCCACTCCAATAGCATGCAAAGCAAAATGTGGGCAATGGCATGGGAGGGAACAGGGCAACAGGAATAGCTGGAGAAAAACAAAATGCAACTAGCAACTTATGACATGAATGGAACACAGAGCACAGAGCCATCTGACCTGCCATGTCAGCTGCGATCCTTCATTAAACTCCACACTGCCTGAGCTTCCACCTCCACGTTGCCCAAGAATGAGCAAAGGCCACTCATCCATCCAAGCTAATTTGTTTGCAGCATGAGTCCCCCATGAGGCCTGCTCATTGTCTCTGTGCTCCAAACGGTGTGCCTCAGTCACTCTGCCTGGCAGGCACAGGGCACATGTTCGATGATTTATGGCAGAGAGAAGGGCTCTGTTGACATCTGTTCTGAAATAACTCCTCATCACTCTTCCCAGCCCTTTCCTTAGCCTAAAGAAGCACCATGTTTCCAAATGTCCTACAGAAAACATTGAGATGCCAGGGCCCTCAGTAAGCTAGGAACTAGGTGTTCATTTGGCCCCACTATGTAGAAAGTAATGGAAGGGAAGGCCTGTGGCATCTCCACTTTCCTAAATCTATGCAACATCTTCCTCATCGCACTGAAAGTATTTTCCTGGAGCTTACTAAATCCAAGGTGGTGGGAATCTGACCCCATTATTGGATTCATTTAGCATTTTTCTATCTTGTACCCCATAATATATCCTCAGTTGAGCACTGTGCTAGCTTATACTAGCTGAACCTTCAATAAATGAAGAGGGGATTTAGCTACAAGAAGGGAAACTGCCATCTCTCTTTTACACTGTTAAGCAGTCTGTTTTGGTTCATATAGTTCTTTGTGTGGTGCAGTCTGTCTTCCTAGATGGTGGGTACCTTGAAAAAATCTGTCTTCTTCTATTTTTGGTATCCTCAGTACACAGAAATCCAAGTGCTCAACTCAAGTGTTCTTGACGTGTGCTCAACAGTGTGTCCCAGAAGACTGTCTGAAAGGATGTGGCCGATGATGGCTGTGGATGTAGACAAACTGCATTGAACATTCACCTGCCTGGCTGAGCCCCATCCCTGAGGCTGCTACTGATTCAAGAAGCCCTTCTTCTGTCAGTGCCACAGGTCTCCTCCTACATCACTCTTAATCCATCTGCTTCTCACCCAGCCATATCTCAGTGATATGCCCTGTAAGTGCCTCCATGGTGTTGCATTAAAAGCAACACAGGGTATGTTGGTTAAGAGCGAACACTCCAGCATAGGACTGCTTGAGGTCCTATTTCCATTCAACTACTGATCAGCTGAATGATGTTAGGCAGATAACTTAGTCGCCCTGTGACTCAGTTTCCTTATCTGTAAAATAGAGATATAATACTACTACTTCGCAGTATAAAGTAAGTTTTTATGATTGAAGAGCTTAAAATAGGGTCTGGTACAGAGTAAACACTCAAAAAATGTCAGAGCACTGAAATCAAAACATCAGTAACTCACTTAAATGTTCATTTACACATTCAGTATTTTGAAGTCCTTATTTTGTGAAAGAAGAAGGCAGAATGCCTGTCTTTCAAGGTTGTGTTCTAGTGGAATGTCCGGGGAGCATATGGACAACCCAAAATATGATTTAAAAGAACTGGAGGTGAGCAAAAAAGCATGTGAAGCAGCACAGGAGCTGGACATGGCTGGGGTAGAGATGGGGGAGGACAGGAGATAAGCAAGCATATACAGTCGGAAGTGAGGCTGAGGAGTAAGTATGCATTAGACTGAGAATGAGTCCCCTTGTCAAGGAGTTTGGACTTTATCTTCAGAGCAATAGGGCACCATTAAAGGATGTTGTGCAGGAAGTGGTGTAATCAAATTAGCATCTTTGAAAGATCCTTGCAGGAGATTAGACTAGACCAAAGCAGCGAAACAACTTAGAGGACTGTTACAATGAACTGGTTACAAGGGGACAACTGCATGAATTAAAGTAATGTCAAGGATATGGAGATAAAGGAATAAATTTGAAAAATCTTGAAAAGTCAGAGAAATACAACCTGGTGATTGAGGTAGGAGATGATGAAGAAGGAGTGGCAGATGACCAATGTTTCTACTGGATGAGAGAGTCAGAAAGGATAGGACGATAGGATTCAGCAAGAACAGACCAGAGTGGTGGAAGGACCACAGAGACAGTAATTACACTTGGCAAAGTGCCCACTGGAATCTCCCATTCAGGCCAACAGAATGAGGATGGGAAAGTGGAGAAATCTCTGTGAATGTGTGTGGGTAACCCTGCAATGTCAGCAGAGGGAGGCTCATCTGGGAGAAGAGGAGGAATCTGAATGACACATGTTCCCCATAAAAGGAGAATTCCTGGAGACCTAGCAACCAAAGTCAGCCCCATTAACCTCACTCTCCTTTTCCATGTCCATCAAGCAGTCAGCCAATATTCAGAGAGGATAATAATATGCATTCAGTACTGTTCTAGCTGCTGTGAGGAACAAAGGAGAAAAGACAGACACGATTTCTGTCCTTTAATGAATTCTTAACCTATTTGCATGAGACTTTATGAGACAATACAAAAGAACACATTCAGTGCCAAATTGAGGGGTATGAGTTATACATCCTGCAGGATCCAGAGCCCTCTCTCTGTGATGCTGCAATTAGGGAAGGTTAGGCCCGGCCAGGCCACAGCATGGCCTGAAGAGGATTATGTACGCAAGAAGTTCCTGGCACCTAACAAGAGTTTGAATTTTTGTTTAATGGAAGAAGAGTTCTTCTTCCCATTCTCTTGTATGTATTCTTCCCTTCTGTTTAAAATTTTATTAGGTGAAACAGCATTTTTAAGTTGTGGGCTTTACAGAACCTCTGTCCTTACTTGCCCCTTTGCTTTTCATACACCTTCCCAAAGAAAAGGTTAAGTACTTGGGTGTCAGGAGTTAGTAAAGGGTGTGAGCCAAGGAAGGAGAAAATAGCAGCTAACTCCTGCCTACTGTTCTTTCTATGTGTCACATCCCACTCTAGTCCTGGACTGGGCAATTAGGTGCATGCCATTGATGCCTATTTGTACTTAGGTGCTGATGGGTTTACATGGACTCAGAACTACTGCCGTGGGTAGTGTGGGTAAAACTGCAATATTTTCAGAATCTCTCACCTTGCCTTAGTGCATCTCTGTATCAATAGGTGTTTCCAAGGGGTGGAGAGAAGTACTCCATTTCCTTATCAATAGGTGATTACAAGGGTAGGAGGAGCGAGGGCATAGCTGGAAAGGAGAGGTTTGGTGGGGCCCCTTTTTTGCAGCCAGGTGGTGAGAGGCACAGGCGAGCAGAAGTGGACGTCTGCTTGTAAGCAATAAATGGGTTTCTCTCACTTTATTTCTCCCTTTGACTGATTTCAGTTTCAAAGGTAATTTGCCCTGGACTGGGAGAAAGATTCTCTCCTCCGTCCTCCACCCCAGGAATTACAGGTAGGCTGCAGAGTCTGACCTAGCAGGTGAAGTAATTTCTAATGTCAGTCACCAGGAGAGGAGTGACTGTCAGAACAGGAGCCAGAACTAAATAAGCAGAGCTAAAAATCTGGGAGAAGTGAACGTCACATTCTTGGTTCCACATCATGGAGAGTGAACTTAGCCAGTGGGGTGTTCTTGGGCAGTAAATGTTACAGCCAATGACAGGTCTGAAGGTAGAAAGTAAGGGACTTGGGCGGGACATTCTTTTCTCTGGGATTCCTTGTAAACAGGGGCAGGAATAGTGAGCATGTTTGTTCGTAAGCATTAGAAACTTTAAGCAAGAATGTTAGAATGCATTGGACCTCCCATTTTAATTTTTCTTGTGTGATTCATTAGTATTTAACAGATTTCTTTCTTTCTTTAAGTTCTAGCCTGTTTTGGTTGGATTACATAAAGCAAGAAAAGAATTTTTGTCTACAAGTGAGCCAAAACATTAAAGAAAGCAAGGTGCCTCCATGTGGCCAACAGGACGGTAATTGGGTAATCAAACAGGAGGGTCCACAAGACAGCAGCAAAACTCAGAAAGCAAAGCTGGGGGTAGACATCTCTCTTCATGGAGAAGCCTTGAAACTTCTGAATTTAATTAAGAGGGACAGTATCTCAATTGTCCCCTTCATGCTCTCATGCTGCGTTAGCATCTCATCCGTGACCTCAAACAGGACTGATACCCATTTCACTATGACGGCTCAATGAAGTCCTAATCAAAGAACATGGCTGAGAAAACTCCCCAAGCTCTGGAGCAGAAAATTATTCTTGCTGCCAAAAAACATTCCAGGTCAATCAGGAACCTGGGGTACAGTGTGGCACTGGATAAGAATGACTTCCCATGGGAAAGCATCAGGATAGCTAGAGATGGCACATGTAGCTTATATTTCAGGAGCTTTAATAAACACTTCACAGACATTATCTCATCCAACTACAGCAGACATGAGCTCATTTGCAGATTTCCTCTGTATTATTGGTAATACATAAGTATTTGTATTGTCTTTATACTTCAAGGCAGAGTGAGTCATTAACAAAACTAACACCCGCATCTGAACAAACACCAACAACCACCACTGAGGTTTAAGTGTTTTTTCAGTAAGTGCTTTTTAAGTCTACCTTTGTCACCTCTGCTAAGTTTTTGGTAAATTATAATGAAGAAAGTTATGTAGTGCATGTTTACATCTAAAGCTGTTGCTCAGTCTCTGGATTTCTGAAAAAAATAGATGGCAGCTTTATAACTGTTTTAGAGGTGGGTGAGCTGAGATACAAAGGAATTAGGTATAACTTATATTGGCAAGTGGAGACAGAATAGAATTCATATATGCATTTGAATTGTATTTATTTACATACCTGTATTATTGTATTAGGTATTGTGCTAAATTCTTTCTTTAATAAATATTATATCCTTTAACTCTTGCCTCAACCCTTTTAGGGTTAGAGATTATAGTCATTTTACAGATCAGAAAACAGACTCATTAAGGCTGAAACACTTCCCACAATCACATGCTTGGAATAGCATTTAAATCCTGAATTTCAAACCCAGCTTGTTCTGACTGATACTGTGTCCATATCCCTGAAGAGGACATTCCCATCCCCATGCCAAGATTACAGAATTCTAATTCTACTTGGATACCTCCTCCCAACTCTTATATTTCAATGTGAAGTTAAGAACTTCATGTTAGAGAATTCTTTCTATTTTGGAATGACCACTGGGAATGCATTATAGTTAGTGAGACTAACAGGGCTCAAGAGCTTTATGAAATTGAGATTCCTAGCAGGTGAGATCATTTCCATCTCTATGCAGTTCTAAAATCTGAGACAAATTTACCATGTAAGCTCTCTCTTCCCAAAGGCCATTCAACTCTGGGCATGATGGGGCAAGTTTCTATCAAGGACACACATGTATAGATTTTATTTATTTATTTATTTATTTTTTACATGTATAGATTTTAAATGTGTGTATGTCTAGATCTTAAACATTCTGAGGGAAGACAGTTTGCCTACCTATGTTAAGAGCTACTGTCACGAAACAAGGTTAAAATATATAAAACCTGAATTAAAAAAAATTTTAAATAGTTTGCTCTAGTAAAGAATAGAGGGTCTTTCTGAAAATATGTACAGAAACTATACAAAATAGTTGAGTTCCAATTTTTAGATTGACTTTTCTAACAAAATCTGTTATACATATATTGTGAGGTGGTCAAAATTTAAACTTAGAATTGGAAAACTTTTTTTTGGAGTAGAAGGCACAGATGTCCTTATCTTTAAAAGAATTAAGTGAAGAAGGTCTCTTCTGATGCCTGACGAATCAACCTAAGGGTTGCACTATTCTAGCATTCCCCAATCTCTAGGTGCTTCTTCATTCTAGGGCTGAAGAGCTGCCCTGGGAGAACTGGCAGCTGTGGACGACCTCTACCACAGAGCAAAGAAACTTACTAAGCAGAAGCGCTCCAGTCATAAGCAGAGTGACTACAGTCTGATGCCATGCTGGCCTGAGGTTTACTCCAAGACGAGACTGAGTATTCAGAAGGAAAGGGATGGAATAAGTTGATCACATACAAGAAAAAGGGAGAAGGTTATCAAGTTATAGAAAGGAGTTGATATTTAAAAATATAAAAAGCTTCTATTAGGGAGTTAATTATTTACTTAGGAAGAACACTTGTTGAAATGTTTCCTACGTAAGGGAGGCTCCACTGCCACCTAGAAGCAGGAAGTCCAAATTGCAGGACAAATATTCTTTGGCAGAAGTCTTACTGAGAAATGCCAATCCAAAGACAGAAAGAACTAAAAATGCCCACAGTCACTGTTTATTTGCCCCATGCCTCAAATCCCAGATACTGGCTGGTTAATTGACACTGATCAACAGATCCACTGCAGTCTAACCTCTCCTAGTGATGCCACGGTTCTTCTCCTTCATGGAGTCAAAGAATGAACTTCGCAAACACTCAAAAGTAGGAGAGCAAGGCAGCAGCTTTTATTTAGAGAGAAAGAGAGAGGACAGAACTCCTGGTGGACAAGAGAACCTCCGGGGTGGTGCATTGTCTAGGGGTTTTATAGGTGGAGAGACAAAGGGCTAGGGATGTACACCTGCTAAGTGGTCCCAAAATGTTTATCTGTGAAGAGACATTAAGTTTCTTATTAGTCTTCCAGGTTATTTACAAGAAATTTACTGCTCTGATTTCCTCCCAGGATAGCAGATTCCTGGTCTGGGAGCATATCACTCAAGATTGCCTGCTTTGCTCCCAAGGTGGGCTGAGTTATTGTCTGTCTGTTAAAGAGTATGTTAAGAAAGTTACTTTTTAACAAATTGGGCTTTAAAATGGCAATCTTATTTTCAAGATGAAATCCTTCCTGTTTGTTTTGGGCTTGCTTGTTAAATTGCCCAGGTGGCAACTCACTTGAGAAGGGCTGGAGGAAGAAAAGCAGCGCCTGCATAAAGTTAGAAAAATAAACTGGGCACCCCAGCCTGCCAAAGCAAATCCCGCAATGGATTATCTTGCTTTGTTTCCCCACCCCCATCCCGGAGGCCCTCACCCTATTCTAAGCCCATGGTCCCTGTCTCACTAGGGAAGAATGTTCATTAAGTCAATGAGAGCAACAGTTGCAACATCAGTTATCTTTTTGATGATATTCAGTGATTTCTCACAAGAACTAATACAAATACACTTGTTTTGGAAGCATTAATACAGAAACATGGTGTCTCCAAGACTCTCCTGGGTAAGACCCGCTAACATTTCAGATACCTGGGACCCTTCCCCAAGTGGGTACTTTGAAAGACTATCCCAGGTGATTTTGAAGCAGAAGGTCTCGGACCCCAATTTGAGAGACATTGCAGAGCAATTGGACCAAACAAGTGAATTCAGATCCTTGGAGAGTAACTCATTCTTTTTTTTTTTTTTTAATTAATTAATTTTTTATTAAGGTATTATTGATATACACTCTTATGAAGGTTTCACAAGAAAAACAATGTGGTCACTACATTCACCCTTATTGTTGAGTCTCCCCTGCATACCCCAGTGCAGTTAATGTCCATCAGTGTAGTAAGATGCCACAGAGTCCCTACATGTCTTCTCTGTGCTACACTATCTTCCCTGTGACCCCACACACACCATGTGCACTAATCATGATACTCCACAATCCCCTTCTCCCTTCCCCACCCATCCCCTTTGGTAACCACTAGTCCCTTCTTGCAGTTTGAGTCTGATGCTGGAGAGTAATTGATTCTTAATCCACATCCTTTGTTAAGGCATGTAATTCATTAAGATATAAGAATTTCTTTCAGGTGAATAACCCAATAATTTGAAATCCACATGATTATTATTTTTATGATCTTGCCTGATATAGCCCCAACCAAAAGTAACACCAAGGCACCCTGGACGCCGGTACCCGGCAAGCATCAGTTGTTTCTGGCACAGTTGGGGAAAATGTTACCAAGAGCCTGGCAAAAATAAGTGATGCAAAGCTTGTGTTCTTTAAAATAAGGAAGAAGGGGCAGCCAAAGAATCAGAGACAAATGCTAGGCAGCTGGCTTATAAAACTGCCTGCTGGGAAAAGATGTAACTGACAGGCTGGATGGTTGATTTGGTTCTTGACTGAGCCAACTTTTTCTCTCTGTCTGGCACAGTCTGCATGAAAAATAACAAAGGTGCCAAAGATGTAGAAACTTGGAACACTTGCACCTGGAAAAAAAAAGCCATGTGAAGCAGCAGCAAATAATACCTACTGTTTATGGGCAGAGATGACTGAAAAAATGGCTCTTTATATGGTCCTAAAAATAGGTAGCCATCGACAAAACTCTAGCTGAACGCATAGCACAAGTAACACATGAGCTCTGTGGATCAGTAATGGGACCCTAAAATCCCTAGTTTTCAATAGGGGCTATCGTGCGATGCTATGAAATTGTTATTCTGAAGAGCCTGTGTACCAGCGAAAAGCAGAGACCAGGAAGGAGGAAAGGCGACACGTCAGAAAGGAGATGAAAACAGTGCGCATGCTCCACGCGCCGGGGTAAGTCAGGGGTACAAGCCTTAGCTAAAGGAGCAGCAAGGGGACAGCATGCTGTGGTCAGAATGAGGTGTGGTGGGCAGAAATAGCAAGGTAGTTGGGCTGGTGGGAAAGTCTAGTCTCAACCTAATGTTTATGTGTTAGTCTTGAGCTTGGTTTACTTTACTTTCCATGGGAGAAACAGTGACCTGCACAGCACCTCCCACATACTCCTTTCTTCTTCACTTACTCCCTCTGCCCTTGTGTGTGTGATGATGTGGCTGTCAAGAGAATGTAGAAACCATGTGAAGCTCTTCTTCATTATCAAGGCAATGGTGCTCAGTAGCTGCAGGACAGGAAATTTGTCTCGGCTTTTTCAGTGCATTAACAGGAAGGGGAGGCTGAGGAAAAAATTATGAGGCACCCATGAGAGCTGAGAAAACGTCAGGCTGGAGCTGAAGGCTGACAGAGCAGAGACAGCAGGTGCCCAGAGGTGGAGCTGTTCCCTCGGGTGCAACTGTCATGTGCCTCACTTCTCTGGGAAAACGACTAGCATACCGGGTCCTGCCTTGACTACAGCTCCCAATCCATGAGGCTCATGGACACAGATCTGAAGTGGGCACAGAGCTCAAGACAATGAAGGGCAAACACAACAGCTTGGCTTCCAAATGGTTTGGTTTTTTTCCCCCAGTGCCTCCTTCCCACTCTCAAACTGAATCCAAACCCCAATGGGGAAATGCAGTTTTAATTTTCCCCCCCTCATGGAGTTTTTGCTTTGATAGAAATAAGTACAATTTTTTTTTGGCAGGAGTATATGAATAAAATTTGCAATTAAAAAAAAAGACTTTGTGGAAATAAAGTTATAAGTATTTTCCTCCAATATGGAAAAAGTCCTCCCATGCCCTCATAGACAAATAGACTCCATCCCCTCCAACTGCCTTTCAGTGTCTGAGCTAAACTACTAACCACTAGATGTTTAGGCTTGCAAGGATTAGAGCTCTAGGCAAGGATTATTGTTACATGCTTCCATTTGCAAAGGAGGATACAGTATTCATCGCAGGTATTTTAAAATACGTACACAGGGCAGAGATTTAGTACTGCCAGTCAGCTTCATGAGTTCACTTAAGAAAAGCACTGCTTCAGTGGAATGGTAATAGAGGAGATTTGTCATCTACCTTCTTATCAGGAAGCATTCTAAGTATGGAGGATGGATAGTCATCAAAGTGCTCATTGAGCTGAGGAGATCTGTTAGATCCCAAACCTTCCCCCAAAGTCACTGATGCCTTTCATTCAGGGCAAGAGCCAGCTCTGATCATCACAAGGAAACCACTAGGAAGGAGACTCCATTTCTTCCTACTGGAACCCAGCCCACCATTCAGCATCTGATGAGCCTGGCCAGAAAATACTACGCCCAAAACTGCCTATGCCCGACCACCCAGGTTCACATGACTGAGCCTTGCCCTGAGTCCCTTCCTCAGCTCTGCTAGGTACCTCGCCCTGGTTTCTGAGATTCCCCATCAAGGAAATGAGGAGTAGGTGTTGCTGGACAGATTATGGCTTTTCCCTTCCTTCCCCTCCCATCCTGGAGAGCCAGGAGTTACTTCCCATACATAACAGTTGAGTTAACCTGGCACCTTGCGAGAGAATGAACACATTTATAGAAACTGACAGAGCAATGCCACCCCTCAAAAAGCAAAGTTCTTGCTCATGGTGACCTAATCAAATTCTATAACAATACATGTTTCAAATGAGCCAGTTGCTTTCCAGTGGCATTTGTCCTTCTGTTCTCAGTGAACAAGTTGGAGAGGAAAGCCATGCTTGAATTCCTATTTGACTTGTACATTTTGGGAAAGAAACAAGTTTATTCATTACTATAGTAACTGGAAACTTTCCCTGGGAGGCTGTAGGTAAATTTCAACTTCATGCTAATGAAGTCAAGGCTGTAGCTTTGCTTCCTTTGGTGGTGACATTTACACATGTAAGCTGACTAGCAACTTTGTTGTTAGTCAAACAAAGAAACAAGTGTGTAAGACCAATGGCTGCAAATTTGGCCCTCCCACAATTTTGGAAGTATGGTCTGAGGACCACCTATAAGAGAATCATGTAGTTTGTAAAACGGTAATTAAAAAAAATAAATAAAAGATTTCTTGCTCCACCCAAGACGAGGATGGTGAATGAGGGATATGCTTGGTCCCTCATTTGAAATTTGAAAACTACTGCCCTTCTGGGTGAGCTCGGTGCCAACCCCCTTGGACGCTGGCCAGGCTTATCATACTTGAGGATAAAGCAATCTTGACATAATTAACCTGGGAAATCAGGCAGTATGCAAAATGATAGCACTCATTCTTGAACTTAGGTAATCAGAGGCAGTTGTAGAAACTTTCTCATGAACATCAAAAAGTCCTTATCTTTCTTGGCTGTATGTTTCACAAAAACTACTCTTTAGCTACTTACTAGAGGTTTTGATGAATAATATTAAGCCTTCTCATTTCACTCAGTCTCAGAGATCACATTAATTTCTAAAAAAGTCTCATCTTCAGATAAAAGAAATAAAATTATTTGAACTTAGGTTCCACAGATTCTTAGGATAATAATTCAAAATTCAAGTCTCAAGTGGCTGCTCTTGGAATGAAGGTGAGTAGGGCGCCATTATTCCACCCTTGTGCTCTGAGGCAATAGTGCATTTGAAACACCCTCCACCGCCCCCCCCACCGCCCCGCCGACTACCACCAAAAAAAAAAAAAAGAGATGATAATTTGTTATATTTTCAAGTAGAAACATCTTGGGATGTATAATGAAGTGCTAAGTAGGTCTTGAGGCAGAAAGTCTTGATAAAAGAGCTCCAATAAGAAATGGATCATTAGGCCAAGGGTTTTTCGAATTTTGTTAACCACTCCATAGCTAAAAACGCAGTTGTTTGAGACAGTTGTACAAAAAGCTTTTTTGGATCGGTTTTCATCTTCTAAAGGCTTTGGATAAAGCTGAGTTTAAATGGAATGGAAGAAAAACCATCTGAAAACCAATAGAGAAGGCAGCAAAATCCTGGAATGACTGTGTTAGGAACACTTTGTAGTCATTCCCTGAAATAATAATTTGGATGAAGAATAACAAATTACTTATCTACACTGTTGTGAATTATTTAAAAACCACCTGTTTCTGTATGTCAGGACATTAAGAACAAACAAGAAATTGTTTGCCAATGATTCAGTTCATGTCATTTGTTCAGGTTACTGAAAAGAATGAAACTTTAAAGAATGAAACTACTGAATGAACTACTGAAAAGCAGAAATAAAGTTGTCAATTTAGATGTCTGGAAATCTTAACATCTAAAGCAGTTTTAAGCCTTTCCTTTACAAGACATTCTTCATGTGGCAGACAGGCCAAGCAGACCAGAGACGTTATCTGCACAACATTTTACAGTAAGCTGCAGGCAGAGCAAAACCAGATCTCTTGAGTCACTATCCAGCATTCTTAGTAAACAATAGCTTGATCTGTGAATTACAAATATGCACAGAACTTTAAAAGATCACATGAAAGGTCACAATCATGACTCAGGTTTTACCCCAGTTTTTAAAACACCCATGAGGAATAAAAATGATAGGTGTAGCATGGCTTGAGTTCTTAAAACTCAAGTTAGAACACAAATGTGAGGCATCATTTTTCTCTCATGTGAAAGCAACAACTAGAAAAGAGATGGTCTCCTAATCACAGGAAAAGAGAAAAAAGGGCAAGTCTTTGTGATCTAATTAGTAAGTTCAGGAGTTGGTGGAGGAAATAAAAATACTGCTAATCGAGACCAAAATAGCAGCTATTAGGTCTGAAGAGCAAAGTACTAAGTACTGCATAGGAGGCTGGGTATAATACCTGCTGATAATTCACCTGGGGCCATTTGCCTGCTGTGAACAAGTAAATGACAAATGAACAGCAGAGCTATCGTGCCACTTTACACCCTGAATAAATTCTTTGTGAAGATTTCCCCACTAAGTGTACAGACTGTCTTTAAATAAAGAGGACTGGTATTGCCTCAGGCAGATTAAGTTATCACGACAGTATTAATAATTCAGGTAGGAAGGAGGACAATATAAACGAGGCGAGATCTCAGAGTTGAAAGAGTGGACTTTTATTTTTAACTAGGTCCTTGGATCCAGCAAATGACAAATGCGTTAGTAAATTTGACATGTGCTACACTTGACTTTATGCTGTTTCTTCAGATATGTTTCCCTTCTCATCTCTGTGAAGAATAGCAGGGCATGAGGCTCAATGTGGATTTAGAAACTGCCTGGAAGAAAACAACTTAGCTGCTGATTGGGAAGAACTGGAATGTGGAGCCATGTTTTCAAGAATCTGAGGATCATTAAGAGTTGTATTCCAACCCTTCAACTTGGTGAATTCACATATGGACTACTGTGAAGATCCCTTTTTGCCCTTCCAACACAAAACAATAATAGTCCCTGGCCCAGTCTGAACAATAACCCAACGTAGAGTAGCTGCTCAATGCAAAGAGCCTACCCTGGTCCTACAGGACTATAGAGAATGTCCCAGCCTCCTGTATTCACCCCACATGTTGAACAGCAAGACTTGAACTTGCAAGCTTGCAAACTTGAACTTGTACTCTGGCAGCTAAGAGAAAAAGAACATCTGGTCTAATAGAATGACTGTCCAACTTCCATTTCTTGCATGCCACTGCATGTCCAGAAAACTGCAGGACAACACCTCCGAAGACTGGTACCTTTGTTTCTTTAGACAGCTGCCACCATGTAAGTTCTCTGCTGTAACATTTTTCTCTTCTGTATTCTCATTTCCTTAATGCCTTTGCCTTCCAGGCTCCTGCGCCACCCCTTTCCCCTTCTAAATGTACTGGAACACCTACTTCACGATCAACATGCCCATCATGCACTCTGCCTTCTCCCTGCACACTGCCTGAACAGACTGAAACTCAGAGTCTCCCATGGACCCCTCTTCCCTTGGGGATCTCTCAGTTATAGGATGCTCATTTTCTTATACCTCCAGTGACTCAGGGTTAGTAGGTACGGTTAGAAGGTACAGTTAGTAGGTTAGTTAGTAGTAGATCCCCTCCTATCTTTAGTCCTCTCCTCGGTCAGCTTAAATCCCAAGATTTCATGGTCTACTCTCCTAAACTCTCTTGTCTGTCATTTATCACATGCATCTAGCAATGCTTTGACCCTGGCTAAATTAACTCTCCACTTTCTTCATGCCTGTACTGGGACTGCTGAGGGCTGTTGAAGAGGACCCCATCCAGAAAATTGGTAGCACTACAAATTCATGGTCATCAACCTCAACTGGCCCCAGTGCTGGGCCCTCACACTGCTCAGCAATCCTACTATTCTTCTTTAGGCAGCTTTCCCCAAACTTCCTGCACAAAACCTACATAGCTACTCCCATCCTAACCTTACTTCTGTTCTATTCAATGGAATGAGTTCTTCCTTAACTTGAAGGTTAATTCCTCATCTCTGTTCTTAACACCAGTCCTTTCTGCTATATGAGCAATTTTCCTACTGAACCACCCCTTCCCTCTCCTTTATCTCCTCCTTCTCCAGCTGCATTCTCCCATGAGCATTTACATGCTTATGTCTTTCCTTTTACAAAAATCCCTCCATCCTCAGACCCTCTCCAGCTATCACTCTCTCTTTCAGATGTATCTGCACTGGTTGTCTTTGTTTTACGTTCATCTTACTCTTCACTCCCTCTCAGTTGGCTTCTGCCCTCACCACTCCATTGAAAGAGTTCTCACTAAGATTGCCATTGGCTGCCGTGTCGCTACATAAGTATTTAGAAGGGGTTAGGAAACACTTGCAGGATTTTCATCAAAACCAGGAAGGGCTACATCCCAAGACCAAGGCCTATATACTAAAAGTAAAGACAAAATTAACATAGACCAAGCCTTCACAAGATCAAGGAGAAACACCAATAACTTACTTGTTTGCTTGAACAAAATATAATACTCTCTAGGAGAAGGTAACAGAAACCAGAATAACTACAAAATACCACCTACAGTGTTCAAATACAATAAAAAATTATAAATATTCAGAATATAGGGAGTTGTGACTCATAATCAAGAGAAAAATTAGTTAGTAGGACTAGACAGGCAATCCAAATATTGGTATTAGCAGTCAAGTATTTAAAATAAGTATAATAAATGTTAATGAATTTTCAGGAAAGAATGGGAATAATGAAGAAGAGAAAGAGAATTTGAGAATGATATATAAAACCTTAGAAAACAACTAACAGAAATTTTAAAATTTAAAATATCTGAAATAAAAAATTCACTGGAAGGGGATAATAAAAATAGCCCCCAAATTTCAGAACTCAATTAAAAAAAACAAAAAACAAAACTAGAAGATCAATGAAACTAAACAAAACCCAGGCAGGATAAATTAGAAAACTACCCTCAAACATATTACTCAAACTGAAAATCAAAGATTTTCTGAATCTTTGAAAAGATTCATCCCAACTTCTTTGTGAACTTCTGTTTCATATATTAAGATGCCTATCAACATTTTCTCTTGGATGTCTTACAGGGCTTTTGAATTCAACATGCTGAAAATCAAAGATAAAGAAAAAAGTCTTAAAACTGCCAGAGAAAAAGACTTCTTACATACAGAGGAACAGTGATGAGAATGATAGCCAACTTTTATCTAGTTTAAAAAAAAGTTGGGGGAGGAGACCAAAAGACAATAAAATACCATCTTTAAAGTGTTAAAAGAAGAAAAATTAAACCAGGATTTTACATTCAGAGAAAACATCCTTCAAAAACAGGAAGAAATAAAGACATTCTCATTGAAACAAAAGCTAGGAGAGTTTGTTTCTAGCAGACCTGCACTACAAGAAATGCTAAAGGAAACTCTTCAGGCTGAAGGAAAATGCTACCAGATGGAAATCAGAATCTAGAGGATGAAATGAAAAGCACTGAAAATAGTTATTATGTGGATATTGTAAAAGACTATTTTTTCCTTTTCATAATTTCCTTAAGCAACAATTCATTCTTTGAAATGAAGTATTGTACTTTATATAAATTGTAGAAATAAAGCACAGGACAATAATAGCACAAAGGATGAAAGGAAAATGGTATAATACTAATTCAAGGAAGACTGTGACAAGGATTTACCTTATAATCTCTAAAAGAACTACTAAAAAATAATACAAAGGGATTGAGCTAAAAAAAAACCAATGGAATACTAATAAATTTTATGATTTATCCTAAAAAGGCAGATAAGAAATTTTTTATTTATCCTAAAGAGGCAGAAAAGGAGAAACAGGAAGAAAAACTAGAAGGTACAAAAGAAATCAAATAGAAAGATGGTATACTAAAACCCAACAGTATCAATTATTACAATAAATGTAAGTGGACTGAACACTCCAATAAAAGAGCAGAGACTATAAAATGGTGAGGGAGTAACACCTAACTATATACTGTTTATAAAGGACATGCTTTAATAGAAGGGCATAAACAAGTTGAAAACAAAACAATGGAAACATGCATACCATACAAACAGTAAGCACAATAACATTTATATGAGTTAATATTAAAGTGTACTTTAAGACCAAGGATAAATAGGGACATTTGATAATAACAAAAGGATCAGTTCATCAAGAAAATAAGCAAAAATCCTAAACATGCATATACTTAAGAATATACACCTGATAAGAGAGCTTTAAAATACATGAAACAAAACTAACAGAACTAAAGGAAAATAGAAACAAATCCTCAATCAGTTTTTAATACCTCTTTCAGTAATTGAAAGAATGTATAAATATAATCAAGTAATGATGTAGAAGATTTGAACACCACTATTAACCAGGTCAACATTCCTAAAATACTACATCCAACAACTGGAGAATACAGAGTTGTTTTAAGTACGCATGGAACAGTAACCAAAATAGACCATATGCTCGCTTATAAAATAGTCCCAATATATTGCCAAGGATTAAAATCTATTATATATACCTACAATATATGTTCTCTGACCATATCAGAATTAAATGAAAATTCAGTAATAAAAATCTACAAGCCAGTGATTCATTTTATTTTTTAGAACCATCCACTCATCGCTTAACATTTTTCATGTAATTTACTCTCTCCTTAATATTTCACTTTAAGAAGTTACATATGTCCTGCTGATCCTCAAATCCAGGTCTTCAAAAATATTTCAATAAATACATGGGTAACTTAACTGAGTCAAGCAACAATTCCTGAGGACCTAAGGTGGGTCTGACCCTGTGCTAGGGATCACAGACTATCGCTTAAATAGCACTTCGGGTTTATGAGGCACTGCTGTAAGCCCTCTATAATTACGAACCCATGTAATGGATGCTTCATAATAATCCTATGAAATGTGCTAGGGATCACAGACTATCGCTTAAATAGCACTTCGGGTGTGACAGGCATTGCTATAAGCACTCTGCAGTTATGAAGCCATGCAACTGAATCTTCAGAATAATCCTATGAGATGGGTACAGTTTTAAAGATGAGGAAACTGAGGCAGAGAGGTGAAGTCAATTGAACCGTGGTCAGACAGCTATTAAGCAGTGAAGCCTGAACTGCAGCCCAGGCAGGCTGGCTCCACAGCCATGTTTCTTCACTGTTGTGATATATAGCCTTCAACTCTTCTGGTGGGAAAGGGGAGTAAGGATAAGTAAACTACTGTAACTCAATGAAGGAGATGTTTACTCCCCTACCCCCCATTTACAGTGTTTATATGCCTTATAGCCCAACACAGAGGCATGTAGAAATCTTCCTTATGCTACTTTATAAACTTATGTCCAAGAATACCTGATCATCTCATTTATACAGTAAAAAGTTAGCTATAAAAATTTTAACCTTGCTTCATGTGCTCTCTCAGAAAATTTGAATTTTAATAATTTCTACTTGATTTAAGCAAAATACATATTTCTAACTTTGGAATGTCAGATATTCACAGGACAGATGCAGGAAGTTTGTGGGAGGGGGTATGGCGATCTGCCCAGGTATTCTTAAAATCTGTCTACCACATGGAGAAATATGGCTGCTTTATCCTTGATTGAGTTGGATCCATGTACTCTTTAGTGCTGAATACTATAAAATTACAGACTGACTCAAGTTTGGAATGAACATCTTCAGGAAGTCATCTAACTTTGTCTAAATTCTTGTACTTTTATTCTCGGCAAATCAGGCCAATATTTGCTTGGTAGGGTTGTAAAGATTAAATGAGAGCATGTAAGCAGCCACTGCAGTACATGGCATAGAGTACATGATGCCTGATAAATGTTAAAAAAGAAAAAAAGTTCAAAATTTCAACTTATAAGTCTCTTTATATTCTATGACAGGGGAGGTTTTTTTTCTTTTTTTATTATTCATTTTATTATCATTAATCTACAATTACATGAAGAACATTATGGTTACTAGATTTGACAGGGGAGTTTTTTGAAATAAGTTTTATAATAGTTCAGACTTTCATAAGATCTCAAGTGCATAGAGAGAACCATACACTAAAAAAATACCAACCAAAAGTTCAAAAGAGAGTGTAAAACCTCAGGGTAAGCCTCTGTCTCTGCAAATTTACACAGGCTTAGTTTTTTAGGAGTAAACAGTCAATCTATTTCTGAGCCAAAAAAGATAAAAATAATAGAAAATAAGTTATTTTTAGTCTAGGATTCTATCTGAATTTATGACATCTACATAATGATGTTTGCCAAACACAGATGTTTAATCTTGGCTCTTATGAGCCTATATAACTTTTCAGGAACCACAGCAGACTATTTTTCATTTTTAAAACAGGAGGTGAAAACAATAGGAATAAAATTTCCCCTGAAAATTTTTGGATTTGAAACTGGATTTTTTTCATTTGAATAAATCATGATCAGTTAGACAAAGTGTTCTCAACAGAGAGGTGGAACTTCATTTTGAGATAATTAGAGTCCAAAGACTAGACAAGCCACTGGCTTTTAAAGGGCACTAGGGTAAATTGTTTCACTTCACCGATTTCAGTTTCATCATCATTGACATTAGTAAGACAAACTTTGGTCTGTTGAAACTGGTTTTAAATAACTGATTTTAAAGTTCCCATATCTGTCCTACTTTTTTATGACCTATATATAACTAAGGAAAGTGAAAGTTACAACTTGGAAAGTGTTGGGGTTCCAGACACATCTGACAAGGCCACAGTAGCTAAATAATTGTCATAATCAATGAAGATTACTGTGTCACATGGCTTAGGAAGTTATTTTGTCCTTCTGCATGAGGATTTGACCTTCACTTAACTGTCCAGTTTTGTTGGGACCTGATAAAACTGATCTGTTAACTATGTGACTAGAGAGCACGGCTCATGGGGAAAACGATCCCTGATTGATAGCCTATGTCTGGACTGGGAAGACTACCAATACCTTGCAGGAAGCCATATCTTTGTGATTCCCCAAGTATGAAAGCTCATAGTTGGGGGGTAGTCCTCTGGGGGACCCCAGAAGCTAAGTCTGTGGAGTTAGCTCCTGTGGTACATCAGGACATGGTGGCATTCATAACTGCCTGATGTGGACCTGGTCTCTTCGTCCCTGAGCTGTCCTCTGGGGCGGAGGATTCAGAAGCCAACCCTGACTGCTGCAAGGATTCCTCCATAATGAAACACAGAACACTCCCCAGCAAGGAAGCTGTGGTTCCTATCCTACTGAGCAGACTGGGGCCCAGTGGCCTATGAATCTTAGGAGTCTGGATGTTCAGTTGAACCAAACAAGACCACCTCCTCTCCCCAGCTGGCACAGCAGATACAAAATAGATGAGATAATGTTAAGGACCAAAGGAAAAATAGTACTCCTGGTTCCTGGAAGAAAATTTTCCACCTAAAAATGACAGTAAATAAACATTTTCTACTCTTGATTAAATAAAGCAGCACCATTTCCTCTCCATGTTTCCTGGTCTCTATTTATAATTCTGTATCTTTCCTATAAAACCAAACACCTTTTAATTCCTGGAGCTGTGCTCCAGAAATTTGAAAGGGAAGCTGAATAACAGTGCTTCCATCTATTAATACCTGCAAGTTTCAGGACACCTTCAAAGAAGAGTGGGCCATGGCAAACAGGAATCAAAGTCACAGGCACTTTCCAAAGTGCTAAATAAGTCTCGTGTCCACAGAAGTGTTGATCGGCTTCTGCTTCTTACTTTTCTACCCTCTCACCCCTTGCTTCAGTATGCTCTCCTTTTCTCAGGGGTCATACACTAAGAATATCTTTTGACATCATATCTCTTCTTTCTCAGAGGCCCTTCTTCTCCCTAGAGTTCATCTCAATTTTCTCTCTCTGAGTCTCAACCAGCTTGAAATACCCTTGATTAAGAATGCCCAGGTTCATTGGTTGATTCTGCAGCAGGCTGTTAAAAATGGTATTTGATGTCTGTGCCTCATGCCCAGTGCCAGGCTTGGGAATACACCTTCTCACTTCATTGTGTGATGAAGTTAGCTCCCAAGGTTGTGACATTTGAAGGTAGAGAATTAGGGGAAATAAATTGAATGATGGTAGAGAATGAAGCGAAAAGGGAGGGGACAGGCCAGAAGAGATGTGCACGTAGTTGTAGCTGCCTAAAGACTGAAGCCACAGAAAAGGAGTTCATCTAGCAGGCTTCTCCCTGGAATGGTGACAGGAAGTTCTGAGTACCTTCTCTATCCTTTCCATGAGCTTGATCCTGGTTTTCTGTGAGAATTCCTCAGGGTGAAGGTTCCTCGGACTATACATGAGATACAAGCTCATTCAGTGATAGTGCACACACAGCAGTAATGACTGCTGTATCTTTCTGTGCACAGTTCACACTCCTGACACCATTAATTCTTCTCCTGGACATTTATTCCAGGAAGCAAAAGTAAACCCACAAAACCACATGAATGATTTTTAAAAAATAACCATGAAGCCCACATAGTACCATGGAACTGACTGAAACATTAAAGAAAAAAGCAGAATGTCTGAATATGGACTGTGAGTACAACTTTGAAAACATACAGGTGCATGTAGGCAAAGGCCAGAATGAAAATAAAAAATGAAGAGTTATAGCAATGTGATAAAATTATGAAGACTGTTATATATCTTTAAAATCCTTCAGCCTTGTAAGCTTATTTTAAATTAAAATGAAAAAATAAGAGCAATAACTTAGCCAAATGGGTGTTAAGAAGGATATTTTCTCATCCCTAGTGCTTTTATAAGTGATACTGTTTGTTAACTTTTTATACCTTGGGGATACAAAGCATTGTAGAGTTAGGTCAGAATATGTAGTTGTTTTTAATCTGGTTTAGGTAAGATTAGATTCTAATAGCCAATGGTTATATATAGTTTACTATATGCTAGGCAAGTTATATTTGCTAGGCACTTCACATGTAAAAGCTCATTTAATCCTAGTAAAACCTTACTAGATAATTACAATTAAATTCCCATTATGCAGATGCAGAAACTAAACTCAGAAAGGTAAGATACCTTGGTCCAGGTACTGGCTTAGCTGGGAGTGGTAGAGACAGGATTCAAACTCTGCCAGTCTGGCTATACAGCCTGTGCCCTGAACCACTGTCCCAGTGCCTCCTGCCCCAGGGGATGACAAGAAAATGGTACCACTGGCTTCAAATTCAGACCAACACTCCTTCCACTGCACCAGAGCACACCTCATCTGGCAGATGAGAAGTGAAAGCACGGCCGAGTGACTTGCCCGTGGCCTCATGACTACCTAACAGTTTAGAATTAACTTCTTGACTTCCAATCTAATGATTTTACTAACCCAGACTGCTGGGAATGAAAAGAAAATACTTAGCTAGGAACAAAAGCAAATGAGAAAAGACTTCAGGGAAATCAAGTCTAAGACCTTTAAAAGATAGAAAGTCTTCCTTGTCTCTTTGCTCTGCCATTTATTTAACTGTGACTCTGTCCTACCAGTACTGGTCACTCGTGCCACTGACATGTCTGTATTCGTGGACCACTGCCCTACGTGAGAGGGAGAAGGCCTGGCGAGGAGGAGAGGGGCTCTGGAGAGCTCTGGCCATCACAGTGCACATCTAGCATTCTAGGACTCAGGCAAACTGTTCGGGTGTGTCTGGGTTGTGTGTGTTTGTGTGTGGAGAAATGACAGGCCAGTCAGGTGTGCCTATTGAAAAATACAGTAACCATTTTGATTAAAAAAGATGGTTCTGCAAGAAAAAGGTGAGCTTGTGGGGTGTGATCATTAGCTGTGTGTCAACTTGGCAAAATGATAGTGCTCAGTTGCTTAATGAAACAACAATCTATGTTTTGATGTAAAGTTATTTTATGGATGTTGTTAACATTTGCAATCAGTTGACTTTAAGGCAATTACCTTTGATAATGTGGATGGGCCTCACCCACCAGTTTTGAAAATAAAACCTTATGAAAATAAAATCTGAGGTTTCTTGGAGAAAAATTAATTTGCCTCAAGACAGCTTTAACTCTAGGCTGAGTTTCCAACCTACTGTTTGACCTCCAGATTTTAGATTTGCCAGCTCTAATAATCACATGAGGCAATTCCTTAAAATAAATCCATGTCCATCCATCCATCCATCCATCCCTTTATCCATCCACTCCCCCACCATAACTCCACCTGACATACAGATCATGAAGAGAAACAGAAACAGTCTGAAAATGGAGGAAGAAAAGTTTGGCTGAAGAGAACATGATGTTATATGCCACCATGCAGTCAGGGACCGAAGCAAACATTCCTCTCTGCCCCCAGGTGACCGTGGGCAGGCGGTTCTAACAGTCTCAGTGCAGCCAGCACTCAAAGTGGGGTGCTTGCTGCAAAACGCAGACCCAAGCACCCAGGAGTCCCTGTAACACTAAGATGACAGCTGGGAATAAAGAACATGCACTCAGATTTCTAGGAATTAACAACAAGGAAAAGTGTTCTGGGAGGACTAAAAGAATGTGCTGTGAGGGCTGACAGAGAGCCCAAGGCTGCCATGTCCTGCTGAATGGTGACAGACAAGGTACCTCAAACTCTGCACACTGCTCTTGGGTCTGGTGCACCATTTCCTGGACTGCAGAGAGTTTTGTTTGAAATCTGATTGGCTTCCCATTTTAAAAATAAATGTGTCCTTTCAAATTTTTTCCTCATCTTCCTCATCACCCTCATCACTATATCCCGACAGCCCCTTACTCTAAATGACTGCTTGGGAGGCCGAGGGTAAAGGCACAGGCAGGCAGGCAGGGAGTCCTACCTTAGCTTCTGATGTGGCTTCCAAGAAGCACAGGCGATTCCCAAGTCCCTCAGCAGCCAGGCAGAACTTCCTTTGCTCCTTGTGAATGTTCGCGATGCACTGGAGAACGACTTCATCTTCCTGCCAGAAGAGACACAAATGTGAGGGTCCAGGGACTGACTCCCCTTGTGGAACCAGGCCCCCAAGTTACTTATCGGTGCTGAGAAGCACAAGTTTCTGAGTATTATATAAATAAAGGAGAGTTTGTTGTTGACAATGCATAACTGAGCACCTCCTGAGTCAGCTCTAGGCAATTCTGGGGTGGAGTTGGCAGGAGCAAGTGGGTGGAGCAGACGCACTACATACATACACGGCATGCACCCTGCTTCTGAGATGTACAAAATGCATGGGATCCAGGTGAGCAGATAATTCAACACCTTGGTGAACAGAAAGTAAATGTAAGCAATGTCTCCAAGTAAACAGTAAGAATAAAACAAGATGTGATTGAAGGGAACAGAGATGACAGCAGAGATCAGAGGGAAGTGGGAATCATAGAGGGAAAGTAATTTTGGGTCAGGCTGCAGAGGAGTCCAGAGACATGCTTTGTTGGGGGAGCGGGTGTATGTGAAGGGCAACACATTTGCCAGAGACGACAGGAGGCAGCCGTGGAGGGTAACAGCAGATGAGTTCTAGACTTACAGGAAGGGAAGAACTGAAAGCAGACTTGAGGACACAGATTGGACAGAGGACCTGAAGGGCGGGTGGAGGAGCCACTCCGGGTTCCTGGGGAGGAGACTACTCCCATGCAGCCCTCCTGAAGTTCAGAGAACTCATTTGAATGACGTTCCTTTTGTTGATGATCCAGAAATGAGGCTGGCCTCTGTTTATACTAATATGTTCACCTCTTGCACAACCGTGCCTGAGGCTGGGAGGAAAGCCTTTTCCTTAACCGATTCCACTCTGGCCCCTCCAACCTGTCAGCCTACACACTCTCTCCACCACCACTTGGCTTTGGGTTTCAAACATCAAAAAGATTGGCAGTGCGGTAAGTTAAAGGAATAACCAGAAGACAGCCAGTTGGCACTTTCTCCTTAGCCACTACTGTCCTGTTCCCGTCTCATCCCCATGTTCCCTCATGTTAGCATCTGTTCCACAGTATATCAGAGGCAGCGTAAACAGAAACAGGTTTTCTTAAAAGGTGTCTGCAATGTGCCTCGTCATACAGAAGAATATAATCTTTCCACCCAGTGGGAAGGTGAAGAGATCCAATACTAGCAGATCCCAACAAAGATACCTGGTGGCGCCAGAGACGGGGCAGGAGCTGTAGAAATGTGAAAGACCACAGATCACAGAGGTATCAGAAGGAGATCAAGGAGAAAATAGCTCCTCAGTTTCACTAGTACTGAAATGTCACTTCAGTTGAGTCAGTAATAAATTCAAGAACCTCTGCTTATAGTGAAGTCAGAATTCATGGCTTCATGTGAACTGAGACAGAAGAAAACTTCAGAATATCACTACTCTCAAGAGGACTCAGGGAAATCTGAAGAGAATGGAGTTTTTCCCCAGGTCTCCCCCAGATCCTACAGTGACCAGGAGCGACACTATCCTCCTAAGGGCTCAGGCCACAGGGGAGTACTCCGTTGTCACAAGGACCCTGGGGCACTTCAGGGCACTCCGTGCACTGTGAAACCAGCATGTGGGAGTTAAATGATCTCTTACAAGAGGCAGTCCTCAAAAGATATTTTTCTGCCTGAAAGGTCAAGATGACCCCCTACTGAAAAATACATAAGTATCTCCCACCTACACACAATTTGTGAGTGAAAAACAGGCATTTGGAAACCACAGGGGTGTGTTTATGGACCAGACTTTTCATGAACCAGTGAAAGTCAAGAAAGTTTTCTCTTCAGTGCTCACCTCAGAGAATCTCTTCCCAGGGTCTCATTTTCCATGCCCTTTGCACCTCAAGGTACCCAGACCACCTGGGTTTGATTTTGCATAGGTGCATTTCTATCTTCTGAAATTTACCTGTCTTATAATTCACATCCTCATAACCCAGGCTGCTGGTCACCTTATGCAATAAAGAAAGCAGCCATGGCTCAATAGCCATTTGCTGGAGAACAGCCAGGCACGAGCACTTTCCTAGGTCGGCCCTCTGGGTGACACACAGATGGGTGTGGGACTCTGAGCCAAATTTACTCTTCTCCAAACACTCACTGTTCTCTACATGCTGTCTGGAACCGTATGCTCAGTGCTGACCTGGCTGCAGACACCACCTGGAGTGGCAGCCTGAACCTGCTTCTGCTCCAGACAGCAGCCATCATCTCCACTAACCTTCGACAGACAGACATCTGGAGGCTTCCAGTACTTGACACTGAAATCTTTGCACCACAGTTCCATTTGGAATCACGAGATAATTCAACCCATCTCAGTACTCTGCTCCCTCCATAATGAAACACAGAACACAAGCCCCTCCAGTTGCCAGCCCTACCTAGTCTGCTCACACTGTACTGATGTATACTTTCTCTTCTCCTATTGTCTCTCTTCCCCTCTCCCTTTTCCTTTGATCAAATCTGGGTATTTCCAGAGGAGGCCATCTCCAAGGAAGCCCCTTTAATTGGAAGCTGCAAATTCTTTTGCATCTGTATCTCTCCCCAGAAGCTTGACTTCTCCTCACATCCCCCAATGCTGAATTCAGACTATTACTCTTGTCCTCTGGTGCAAAAACTTCTAATCTGAAGTAAGTAATAATCAATCTCCACATCTTTGGCAATCCATCACCAACCTAGTTAATTCTCCCACCATTTACCTGACTCTTAAAGACATTCTGAAAATCTGATAAACATTTTTGAGTGAATCCAGCACACATTTATTGACTACCATCGAATGACAAAGCATTGTGCCAGGACACTGTGGCACATACTAGGTTTTATAAGACAAGATCTGTTAATACTGTGATAATGGGGCTGACAGCTGAAAGGCCAGCTCACGGCCCTTTTCTATTCCACTCCAGCCATCATCCGAGTAACCTCAAGGTTTATGTGGACAATCTATTCAAAACACACACCTTGACCTAACTACTCCCACTCTGTTTTAGTGGCACCCTTAACATAAGCATTTCCTGTCATAACCTAGAAAAATTCCAATTCTAAAATAAAAAACTCGACTATGTTACCCTCTGAACCCAGTCTTTCCTTCCTCATTCTCTGACTTGCACTATCCTTGCCCTCCTTCATCGGGACCTCTAGTCGCTAGAGTGTGCCGCCACCTCCAGTGTTCCCTCTACCCCAAGGAGGAGAAAGACTGAGTTTTTTGACAGAGAAAATAATACAACTCTGAGGTTTTGTTCTGCTATGAATGTATGGTTTTTTTTTGTAATTCATTTTCAGTTTGTTTGAACTCTGATTTCACTGGAAAAGATCATTAAATTTTCCCTTTCTGTAGGACCCACAGCAGATTCTACTCAGTCAATATCAAATAACCATATGTCCCATCTATAAGAGAAAGAAAGATAAAGAAAGAAAAGAAATTGCTAGGTCAGAGGGCACAGTAACCAGTAACAGCAAGATGTTTCAGACCTAACTTGTCCTTACGGGTGAGGGACAAGAATTCTTAAAGTCTTAAGGAAATAGTATCTGTAAGATCACATAAAGGTTTCCTGCTTTCTACCAAATAAGTCAAAAGGTCTCTGCCTGGCTTGTAAAGTGCCCCCTGCCCCTGCCTCGAGCATTCTCTTTCCTTCTTTCCTGCTGCTTGTCTCCTAAGGAAGTCTTGCCCAGCATCCATAAAATACTCCCTCTCAAAACCCTTCAGTTCCTTTATCCAACTCTGGATTCTAGTTCTTGTACCTTTCAGAGGAATCCTTCCCATGTTCTCTTTCTCCTGCCATGTCTAAATACAGGGATTGCTCATGGATAGTTCTTTGTCATATTCCCTCAGCAGTCTCATCCATTCTTTAGGCTTCTAGTTTCATCTTGAGGAATTGTGCCATCTGTACCTTCAACCTGGTGACACCTGAAGATTGCAAACCTCCACCTCTTCCTGACTTACTGTTATTCTCTGGACTTACTAGCACCTTGGACTAGTATGTCCCAATGCACCGGAAGACTTCCTCTTCAGTCCTTCTGGATTCCCCATGTTTGTTAATGACAAATCCAAATGCTCAGCCATCCAGGCTCGAACATCCCCTCCTGTCTCTGAGTCTTTCCTCCCTCTTATAGGACAGCAAATGCGCCAGAGGAAGGAGACTGGAGCGCTAGAGACCAAGACAAGATCACTTGACCCAGAGCACTCTTTCCCAGGGTTGTTACCAGAGGCACAGCTCTGACCTCATCATGCCCCTGCCGACAATCCGTAATGGCTCTCCCTCCACTGTCTACATAACAAATACAAATTACTTGAGCTAGCTTAAGAGGACCTTCACTTTCCAACCCATTTTCCCAACTTCCTTCCTGTACAATTCCTTTGCTTTCTCTATCTCCATGCCCTTATTACTCATGCTGTCTCTACTTCTAAAGCTGCCCTATTTGCCCATGTTGGTATATTATCTATCCTGCCCAGCTTAGCGTAAATACCACATTCTTGTATGAAGCCCTGGGTAATCACTCTTCTCTCAAAATTTCCATAGCAATACCACCATATTCTCGCTCATGGTTATTTACATGCATACCTTATCCCCAGCTATATTATATATTTTTAAATGGCTAACATTAACTGATCCCCAACTCAATGACAGGTGTGTGCTTTATGTGCAATAACCCATTTAAGTTTCACATCAACACTATGATGTAAATACTATTGTTCCCTCCATCTGACAAATGAGGGGCCCCCTATACAGAGCAGTGAAGTAACTTGCTAACATCTCATGGTGGCAGCGGGTAGAGTCTGGTTTGAAATCCAGGCTGTCTATCAGTGCTCTCACACCTCTGTCATTGGCTTTGTACCTCTTGAAAGCAGGATCCACATCTGGTTCACATTTATCCCTGTCAGGATTCTCACTAGCCTGGAGCCTTATGCACATTATACACCCAATTATCATTTATTGAAAGCACATATTTTTACCTTGTAACCCCAGCTAATTAGAAACTCTAGCAGAGCAGAAAACAGCTACCCCATCCAGGCTGGGAACATAATGTGTTTTGTAAAAACATGTTAACTGATTAGTATGTGGCATCAGATTAAAAGAAGAGATTTCTTTACTCTTATCCATATACTAACAGTTATTGTAGAAAGGGTCACTGTTTCATGGATGAGTCAGAACTGATTAATCTCATAAGAAAAGAACAGATGTTGACATAAAACTTAATGGGGAATAAGCAAAAATGAGGCTTTGGGAGTCCATTTCAGAAGTTTTTCTTTTCTGTTGCTTAATAATTATTATTGATCATTTTATCAACTATGCATTCAATGCCAGACCCCCTGCTGAGATTTCCCCCTAGATTATTTAACATTTACAACATACTATTTTAAGGAGGAGGAAACAAAACTCAGAGAAATTAGGCAATTTAATGAGTGAATATTTAATGAACAGTCATTATGTGCCATCCTGTTACAGCATGTCAGTTTAATCCTTACAACCACCCTAAAGACAGGTACTCATATTCTCTCTTTACAGATGAAGAGATTGGGTCACAGGGAGGTTAGTTAACTTGCCTAGCATCACACAGCATGTAATAAATTCTGACCTTCAGCCTATGACTGTCTGAATCAAGAGCCTGTCCTCTTTACCACGGTGCCAAACTGGCTCTTACCCCAAGAGACTGACCTTAGCAATAGGTCTGAATTCATGTCTTCCTGACTCTAAGGCCCAGGGTGGTGGAGTTGATAAAAATAGATAGTTCCTAAGCCTCTCACATGGCCATACAACATTGGTATGTCGGTCCAAATAACAGAGCACAGTGCCAGAAAGCTAAGAGTTGAAGAAAGCAAAGTTTTCTGTGCCCAATGACTCTAACACTGGAAGGAGTGAACATCATCCCAAAACTTGTAACAAAGGAGAAAAATGACAAAAATCTAGGTATATCATATGTCAGCATCCTTCCAAGCTACGTGTTTCACAAGTACCGGCTATTCCTGTCATAGATTCAGCTTGTGGGAGTGCTGAGTGATTGTTCCTGAACAAGGATATAAAGCCTTCGGCTCTCTGCTTAGATTTCATGTTACCACAGCTCATCTCTGACAAAGGGGAGCTCTTTCTGTACCCCTTCAGCTAAAGAACTTTGAACCTGAAAATGAATGGATCATGCCTATTGCATCCCTATGGCTCCTTTCTTACAGGCTGCCTCTCAGACACAATGACCATGCTCGCCATCTCTGAGTTGACGGCTGGGGGCTTCTTGGCTCCCCTTCTTCTCTCTGGGTCATTTGCAAAGAACTCTTCAGGACAAAACAAAATGGCTGACAGCCCTATTTAAGGTAGCTAATTAGGCAGCTGATGACAGCCCTATAGTTAGATCTGCACATCACTGCTACCAAGACGCTCGTGAGCAGGGAACACAGTCTCTTACCCCAAGAGACTGATTTTAGCGATAGGTCTGAATTCATGCTCTAAGGCCCAGGGTGGTAGAGTTCAGCAGATTTCACGGTCCCCCTCCAAGCGCAGATATTACTGCAGAGGAAAACCCATAACCATTTCTTGTTTAAAAAAGAAGATATCTCAAGACAAATGCTGGGCATAGAAGCCACAGGGCATAAATATGTAAAGAAGTAAAAAGCTAACCTTTTCAAACAATAAGGCTTCTCTCTCACTTACCAACTTCACATTTCCCTGTATGGCCCCGGAAGATGACTGGTTAGCCAGAGACGGGTAAGATTCCTCAAGGGAGGAACAACCTAAGACAGGCACAGTCGCAGGGGGGCCATCAGGTGAGAAATTGGGGATCAACAGAGGTGAGGCTGAGAACCTCACCCCCCCTGTTCTGAGAGAAATCTTCTGCATACGTGGATGTTTTATTGCCCTGGTCTAGCTTGGATTAACACATAGTCTACAGGCACACACCTGATCATCTACATTTGCTCTCTTACAACACTAAACTATGTTTTCTACCTTTATCTTGTATCTACCTACCACTTCAGCATTTTATTAAAAATAATAATAATAAAGAGAGAAATGTGGTATCACATATAAATCAAGTATAAAAATCAAATGAGTATTCATATTTGAACTGACTGTTTATAGTTCATAATGCATGAGCAAAACCGAAAGTTTCTGTGATGACTGCCCTTGTACTGTTCACCATGTAACTTATTCACTATGTAAGAATTTGTTCTCCATGTAAGAACTTGTTTGTTATGCCTCAGAAGATTGGAGACTGACGAGAATTAGGCTTGGAGTGGATTAATGATTGTCATTGAGCATTGACTCCCCTATACAGAATTTTATTGTTGTTAACAACCATTTGATCAATAAATATAAGAGATGCCCTCACAAAAAAAAAAAAAAAAAAAAGTACACACTTCCAATTGTAAAATAAATAAGTAACCGGGATGTAATGTATAGCATAAGGAATATAGTCAAAATATTGTAACAACTTGGTATGGTGATAGCTGGTACTTAGAATTATCATGTATATAAATGTTGAATCACTGTGTTGTACACCTGAAACTAATGTAATACTGTGTGTCAACTACCCTTCAATAAAAAATAATTATCTACAAAAAAAAAAAAAAAAAAGAAGGTATCTGTGTCTTAGCCACTAATCTTGAACATTAGGCCCTATTTTAGGGACAATACAGTTAGAGCTACCTGCTAAATATATGCAGACATGGGTGAGAGCTCATTCTAAGGCTTTACCCCAAAGCCCCTCTTAAGTAAAGAATAAGTGGGCTTCTGGGATGACAAGACCATTGACAGATTACTTCACAAGGATTACTGGCACTGGTGATCTACGGTATGTTCTAAATACCAATCACCTTGACTATTTGCTCCCTTGGATTCTAAGCTCCTTGAGGGCAGGAGCCTCCCATTTCCTTGTGAACCCTCAGAGGCTAGCATGGTGCCTGGTACTGAGTAGAAAAATCACAAACATTTGTGAGTTTAATGAAGGAATCATACATTTTGAAAACAACGAAAAATATTAACAAAAAGTCTTATGTATAAAAATTGCCTAATCAAGATCCTTCTGTATTTTGCTGTTTGTCAGATGTGGGATGGCAACATGGAAATAGTTGGGATTGAACAAAAGGATCTATGACATCCTGTTGGCTTCCACAAAGGCCCTATGAGACAAACGGATATTCTTAATCCCATTTTAAAGATTATGAAGCTAAAGGTTACAGACTGAGGGAGGAGGCTGGCATTATATTGGGTCTCTGTGAACAACACTTCTAGGGTCTTGCTTCTGTCTGTTTCTGTTTTCGTGTGATTACTCTTTGGGATGCCTTATCATTTTTCCAGTTTGTCAAAATTTGGGGATGGTTCCCATCCACTATTCACTGATCTGTTGCAAAGTGCAGTAAAATGGGAATTCCCAGATCCCAAGAGACAACTGGCCTTCCTTCCTCAGATGATTTTGTCATCTGGCCCGTACGGTAGATTTTTCTGTGCCTTTCCTCCCAGCCCCTGGCAGCTCTGTCCCAGTCCCTGGCTAGCTTGTCCCCACATTCCCCTCTGACGCCGGAGGAGTGCTCCCAGGCGATTCCTCGAAGTTCTCATCTCTACCTCCTTCGTGATGTCTCATTTGGCTCCATGGTTTTAAAGACCATGTGCATATTAACGACTCCCAAATTTGTATCATCAGCTTAAATTTCTCCTCTGAACTCCAGACATATCTCTAGTTGCTTAATATGCCCCAAATCCGACTTATGATCACCTCCCCCACGTATGTTCCTCCTTTTGTCTTCTCTACCTCAGGACATGGCAACTCTGTTCTTTAGGATCTCAGGCAAAAATAAAGTAAAAGCTTGGAGTCATACTGGATTTTTCCTCTCACATTACATCCATCACAGCAACAAATCCTACCCCTTTTACCTTCAAAACACATGAGTCGGACCCCCCTGCACCCTGTTCACTACCATGCAGCTGATGCCGTCCACCTCCTCGCAGTGATTCTAGCTGCCTCTGAACTTGTTCCCGCTGGTCTCTCCTCTATGCAGCAGCCAGAGGGAGGCCTTAAACACCTGAGAGCATGTCATTCTGCCCCTCAAAACTCTATGGCTTTCTGTCATACTCAGGAAAGAGGCAGGATTCTTACTGTGGCCTCTGAGGCCCTAGAAACATGCCCACCTCCTTACAATCTCTCCTCTATCCCTATTTTGCTTAGTTTCAGCTGTGCTGGTCTCCGTCTAGGAGCACATTTTTTGAAGTCTGACACTCCCTCATACCCTTTGTGCTTGCTGCTCCCTCAGTCTAGAAAGCTCTTTTCCCAGAGGCCTGCAGGGCTGCCGCCCTCACTTTCCTTTAGGGGTCTGCTCAGGGCCACCTGATCAGAGAGGCCCGATCACCACATATAAAACCACAACCCTGTTCCCACTCTGCACTTCCCATCCTGCTTAACCTGCCTTCTTTCCCAATCAGCACTTATCACCTAGGAATACATACATTTCTCTCTCTCTCTCCTACTTTACCAGAATGCTACCCTCATGGATCCTGTATCACCCGTGCCTAAAACAGTGTCTGGTACACGGCAGTCACTCAAACAGTCTCTGAATGACACACCAGTCATTTTATTTCCTATTAAGTACAGTGTCCACAAAAACTGATGAATTCATCACACCACTTTATTCCCTTATGGAAAATGATCAGTCAGTCCTCCGTCTCAGCTGGAGTTGCTTGCTTCTGCTGGGGACTGACAAAAGAGGCACCCGCAGCCCAGAAAGCCTCTGCTCTCCGGCCACCAGAAGGCCTGTTCTTTTTCTTCATTGTAACTTTTCCTGTTGCTGACCAGGCGTGGCTTAGAGCTTGATTATAAAAGCTGCTTTAAAATGGCTTGGCCTTTGGAACTTGCATGGAAGAAGGCAAAGGGGAAAGTCTTTCCCTAAATTAATTAGAGGGGTAGGCAGGCACTAGGGTTTACATGTGCAATTAATTTCCTTTCAGAGAGAACATGCTATCTGACATGGAGGGTTGCAATGACCTATGACATATTCTTCTAGAAATAATGGTCAGTTTATTAAAATCCCTATTCTCATAGGAAAAATAATGATCTAGTTGGTACCAATGACAACTCCATTTTTTAGGATCTCAGGTAAAAATAATAAAATCTTAAAGTCATATGGATTCCCTTTTTTCTGTCACCTCACATCCATATCACCAACAAATCCTACCCTTTCTATCGTCAAACTACATCCAGTTGGACCACCCTGCATCCTCTTCACCTGCACCACCTGACTCATTATCATATCCAGGTACAGGCACAAACCTGTCTGGTGTCTTTCTGCTTTAAGCAGATCAGCCAGGGTGAAGAACGAACGGGCAAAAGCTAGAATACTAGAGCAAATCACAATGTTCAATGTCTAACCTAAAAGGTAGTAAGGGGCAATAAAGTTATAGCAGGAAAATTTAAGTCTCTGGATCTAACATTGCTCTGAACCTAATTTAAAAAGAGGGATTTGACCAGGACACTTCAACTTCACACACTCATATTGGACAGGCTGATGCGTCTGTACTGTTTCCACATTGATACACTCTGAGCACCATGAACTCAGGATAATACAAAGAGCTTCCAGTAATTCTAACTCTACCACGGCACTCCTGAGAGACCGTGATGACCTATATGATGATACCTGCATTTTTTATGTCTTTAGAGCTATTCTTTATTTTCAAGGAAATTTCTTTTGCTTTTATCATTAGTTCTGGAATCTTGGGCTTCTGAGTTGGGGCATAAAGCCTTTCCTGGGTTTTGTAATTCACTCATGACAGCCAAGCCACTTTCAGCCAGATTTTCTAGCAATACCTCTGCTCAGGGGAGTGGGCCACAGTAACATCTAGGGAATAAATGAAGAATTGAGATTACTTCTACTAGCAAAAGGCAGCATGCTTCAGACAGGGTACTTTCTGGAATTTTCTCCTTTACAATTTGTTAAAAAAAAAAAAAAAGTAAACAAAACTAAAATACCCAACATGTAGGACACATTTGAATATTCTGTGTGTGCACAGTCCCTCCGATTTACTGGCAGATGTTATAAAGCTTGAAAGCAACAGCAAAGCACCCAGCAATTTCCATACACAATCTAATAGCTCGGGAACACTGTGCCTTTTTCAGAAAGGACTCCTGGTGAGGTTAGTAGATTGTAATGAAATTAATGGGCTGACATTTGGATGAAGTCTTTGAATACAGGTCACTTAAAAGCAAAATAAGCGTTTTCATAATTTAATGGTAGATAAAGCCCTATAAAGTGTTCAGGACTAGTTTCTTTAAAAAGTTATTTCTTCCAGCTCCATTCAGAATTAAGTTACATTCATTCAAGAAATATTTGTGTGCCCAAATGATGTGCCAGATTCTGTTTGGTGGCCTGGGGTACAGCAGTGAACAGACCTGCTCTTCTGAAGCTCCCATCTACATGGGTAACTATGTATGTTGAGCTACTTCTATGTCCTCCCAGCCACCCTGTCTCAGGCTGAGCTCCTGTGTGTCTACATTTCTATCACAGAACTTCCTCTCTATTTTGTACTCTTGGATTTCTCATCTAAACCCTCTTACCAGAGTTTTTCTGCTTAGAAGGATTTCATACTGCTCATTTCCATCTAGTTCGAACTGTATTCCTAATACCTACTATATGGCAAACATGTCAGGAATGTTTGTTGAATGGAAATAAGGTTAGGAGAAATAGTGGGTCAGAACGATGGGTCAAATCTGGGTAAAAAGCTATAGACCAAGTGTACCAGAAATCAGAAATCAAAACCAGACATCGTCAGGGATCATGACACCTCATGAAGAGACAGAGGATGTGTGAAAACCAAGCAAAGCCTGCTTCTGTTAATGGGAATTCTCCATGCACCCTCCTGTGGCGGGGCTCTGAGGCCAACTGAGGGTTAGAGATGGCTACTGTGTGCAAGAGTACCACATGTGAGGGTGTCAATTCAGCAATGCTCTTCCTATCACAAATCTGGATACACAACATTAACGGAAGGCAAATGCTAGTAGGCAGCTTAAATATAAAGAGAACCACCACAGACTGGCGCTTTATTTCATAAAATCCTCAAAAATCTCATGTTTGTTATCAGTACCCATTCCACAGGTAAAGACACTGAGGCTTAGGCTCAGCTATGCTAAGTGACTGCCCAGAGTCAGTTGTGTTCCTTTTGTTCATCCATTATTCATTTATTAAGTATTCATTAAGTGCCTATTATATATGCAATGAACTGCTAGGTCTTGAGAATACAAAAATCCATCAAGGCTAGTAAGTGGGGATTTAAATCCAGTCCTGTGTGACTCCCAAACCCAAGTCTCTGTCCCTACACCAACGCTCCCTGAAAGCACTTTAGTAGCTTAATAATTGCCATCACTCCCACTTAGTGATGCTTTTTCAATTTCTCAAGTACCTGGGGCTGTGGAGGTGGGGGGTGGGTGGGGGGTTGCAGAGGAAGGCTTTAATTGAAGGGGCAGCTTCCTCTTTCTTAAAATATAAACCAACTGTTTCTCAATCTTATGACAAGTAAATACAAAACCTCAAGCCCCACGGCCATTATCTCTGTCCACCCCTCCCCTCCTTCCCTGCAACCCTGCTGCCGGGAGACCCACCATGAAAAGCTGTGAAGAGTCCACTACATCCTACGAGGAAGCTTAGAAGACGCAATGTTCTCCTGCAGCAAGTGTCCTCAGAGCTCCTCGCCAAGCCAAAATCTGATGAAAACCCAATAAATTAAAAGCAGAGGAGACAAGGTTTAAATAAACTGAATAACCCCATTGCTTCATTCCTTTTGTTACAGGGACTATACAGAGAATTTATTCTATATCCCTCAGATGAAAAAGAGTCATATTGCCTTTTTTCTAAATATAGTAATGTCTGGCTCTGAATCCCTCCTTGCAATAATTTCAGTCTCAGTCATGTTTAAGGGAAGCTTTCCCTACTCCAAGACTGTACAATGATCCCAGGAGATTTATATAGTCCATAAAATTAGGAGTAAAGCAGCCAGTCTTCAGTCCATCAAGATGCCTGCTGCCAAATGCCCACTGTCCAAGCCTGTGTGATCTCTTTGATGGCAGGTATCCCCCACTTCTTTACTCTTCCTAGCCACGTAGAGTGTGGTCCCCAAAGACTTGATGCTTCCGGCCCCGCCTCTTGGCCCTCATCGCCCAACCGTCTCCTGGGGAGAGCATGTGGGCGGGGTTACAGGTCTCTGCTCCCTACGGAGCTCCCTACCATGTCCTTCCCTTCAACTTCTGAAGCAAGGCTTTCCCAGGTTTGCCACTCAGCCTGACCCTGTCCAACCCTCAGGACCCCATCCCCCACTAGAACCACCCAAATTTCACCTCCAAGGGATGCTGGGAAAGTCTCAGTTTACCTCAGGACAAAAGGAAGCCCTAGATCTTCAGGACACAAAGCTCTGCTTGCCTTGGTGAGAAAGAAAAGGAAGAAATAATTCTTTTTTATTCTACATTTTTTTCCTGAGATTTTTCTCATTTTAATGAGTCTACAGGAAAACAAATCTGGCTCAGTTGTAAAGCAGTGGGACTCACCCACACGTGAACGTGAGAATCACCTGGAGCACTTGTGAAACCTACTGACCTGAGGCCTACCCTAGGCCAGGGACAAGAGCTTCCAGGCAAGGGCGCCGGGCACAGGTGTGTCAGGCCTCCCCAGGTGACTGACGCACAGTGAGGGTGAAGCACGCACAGCCTCAAGTCAGGGGCGACAGCTGGGGACGTCCGAGGAGGGCCTGATTCCCTATTCCTCTAGGCCTTTATGCTGTTGCCTCATGGGACTTCGTCCTCTGAGTACAGGGACTAGGAGGACAGTCGTCAGCTGTAAGCGAGTCACCAGGAGAAACCAGTATCTCACGGACTTGTCCAAAACCAGGGAATCAAACTAACAGCAGATGAGAAGTTTAAAACAAAACTACCCAACCAACCAGCAAGCACTTACGGAATGTTCCCAGAGTACCGGCACTACCTGTGCTATGATGCTTGTAGGCCCTCCCCTCCGTCCCCAGCCCACTCTCAGGCCCCTTCATGACAAGTGTGAATGACTTCCTCTCACTTCAAAGGAGAGCAAGCAAAACTATTTTGAATGAATAACATTCTTTGTATTTCCTAAAGAAACTGAAATGCTTCATAGCTAGGAATAGCTGAAACCTCAAAATGTATGAGGGAACTGTTCATAACTGCACAGATCTTGGTAGAGAATCAAGGCCTCTCAGTCTCCCTACAATGACACATTTCCTTCTCAGTGGCAGGAATTAGAATTTCTAAAAATGTTACAAAGCTAATATGTGTCTATCTTACTTTTTCTTTGGCACATATTTCTTTTTTACCTGAAAATAAGAGAAAACAATTTTAGGCTTCTTTCCAAAATGTAGGGAATATATATGGTTGGTATCACACAATGTTAAATAATTTCTGTCATTACAGGTAAATATATCCCAAACAAACTTTTGAAATCATAGCTTATCTATAGGCAGCTATCCATGTGTTGAACACAAGCAAGCCTTGAGTCACTGTGCAAATTCATGGTCACACTTTCTTCTACAATTTTAGGTTGTAAACCCATGAGTCAACTTAGAATTAGGCATCAATATCCATTCCTTTTATATTAAGCAGACCACTGGTACAGAAAGGCCCCTCGTCCATCCTACAGTTGCAACTAATTGTAGCTCTGATGATTTCTGATTTGGCCTTGACTACAGAACAGAGCAGACCATACTAGCAACAAGCAGAAGCAGCAGCCTTCTCCGTCTGGGAAATCCCAAGAAAGTGCTCATGAACTCACTCCTCCTGAGTTGCCCATAGCAGGTCTTCCTTTGTAAATATACCTCCAAACCAAGATAAGGGAAGAAGGAGAAATGGTCTACACACAATCACAGAATGTTCAGAGGAGAAGCACCTCAAGAGTCATTGAATCCAAACCTCTTGGGAGAAGTTCAACCACACAAATGTCAAGAAAGAAGTTCAAACCCCTTTCTTTACAAAGGAAGACATTCACATGCAAAGCACCGAAAGATGACAAAAACCAACTGGAGATGCAACACTGTTTTGCCCACATCCTCTGTCACGTGCTTGCCTGCTCTGCCTAACAACAGTCAGTGTCCATTAACTAGTTAATCCTTCTGGCATTCTTTGAGATCAATTTCTTAGGCTTTATTGGAGTTACTTAGCCTGGTGAATTCCATGCAGAAAGGGAATTTATTATTCCTCTCCAAGTATGGGAAGGATTGATATATGGAAGATGCTAACCATCTGTTATTCACTGAGGTCAGAATGAGACAGGCTAGCCCTAAAAATATGGCAGAAGAGATTGAAATGAGATATGAGAAAGGATTTACTGAAAGTAAGGGTTGAACACCACCATAAATTCTCAAAATTGGATTACAGTTATTTACAAACTGATTACAGAACTATCTTCTCTGGGGTATTTAAATATCTTGTGATTGGAATTCTGTGGAGATAGCCTTTAGAAAAAGATTAGTTTTGGTCAATTTACCCAGTGTTACGGTCTTGATACTTGTGCATTTGGGCCTGAGCATGGTGAATGCATTAACTGCTTAATTCTCCCTCTACTCTGCTTGGCACAGCATTGTGGGCAAATAGGAAATAAAGTGTTTTTGCTGCTCTTAACAAGGTAAACAGTCTTGCTAATATTTTTTTCTAGAACAAATACCTAGAGACCAGGATTTCTGGGGTCTGTCCCTTGTGACAAAGTGACAAAGCCACATCCATTTGTCCAATGATGTGCGATATTATCTCTGTTTCTGCAGCCAATTGCTCTCACTTTAGGTGGCCAGCAACATCCAATTTGTCATATCTGAGAGACGTTTTCGAGCCTTGTCTTCCCTGACCTATGTGGTAAAGGATGCTGCAAACATCTCCATTTCTCTGGGAACAGTCTTCTCTTATGGCACTGTTCTTCCCGCTGTCACCCCATCTTCTCCCCTCATTCAACCTCTCTCAGCCTTGAGAGTGAGGAGCTCATTAGGCTCTGTCCCCAGGTCTCTGCTCTGCTCAGATGATTTACCAAGTGACTCCATCCAAGTCACTGCTTTCACCTCACCTCTCCTTCCCTGATGACTCCTTGATCCTTCTTAGGTCTGAGCCCAGACGCCTATGTCAGGACAAAGGCAGCAGGTTATCTCCATTTCAGAGTCTGACACACTGAGAGGCAATCCGTCCCAAACTCATCTCATTATCTTTCCTTTCCCATACCCATTCTTCCTGTACGCCCCATACGGGTAGCAGGTGCCATCATTCACCCATGTACCCTGGCAGAGGCCTGGAGGGTGTCCAGCTCTTGTCTTACATTTCCTTTGAGAATTCCCTTACTTCTCCCCTCCTCTCCATTCCCACTGCTCCTGCCTTAGTTTAGGCCCCTACTGCTGCTACAATAGCTTCCTTACCGAGTTCGGACTTCGGACTCCCCCAAGCCTCCGTGTTCCCAACAGAGTGACAAATCTCAGCAGCTCATGCCACTGTTTAAAACTCTTCAGTGGTTTCCCCACAGTTTCAGATTCTGTGGAGGGAGTTTGGGTTCATCCTTCTCACCTGGTTCCTACCCTCTCCTCCCAGTTCCTAACCTCACCCAAATACTCAGCTTCTGCCCTCAGGAAACACTTGCTGAAGTGCCATGCTTTTCTCTCATCCTGAGTGAGAAAAGGCTGTTCTCTTGGCCTAGACTGGCTGTCTCCGCCACACGGCATGTGATCTGGGAAGGGCTGCCATGCTTGCAGTGTACTCCCCACACACCTCTGGCACCATGTTCACTACCCTGCATGCTAACCACCTCCCAGCCTTTAAGATCCTTGAAGATGGGGACTATGTCTGATTCACCCCCCAGTCTTTAAGATCCTTGAAGATGGGGACTATGTCTGATTCACCCATGTGCCCAGAACGAGGCCTTGCATGAGGAGGTGCCCAGTAAATGGTACAACAACATAGTCAAAGTCTAACAGCTAGTTTTTATTTCCCGTCCCAGGCCACTGGATGGGGAAAGGAGACAGAAAAGGCCAATGTTACTAGAACAGAGTAATAGGCTGGTTTAAACAAGGTCTCAGGAGAGTGCCTCAGCTGCCTTCTCCGGCCAGTTACTTGGGCTTGAGAGTTACTCTGCAACAGAATGAATTTTGTAGCACTTCTTGATTTTTTAGCCTTCTCTCCAGGGGAACCTCCCGGATGTCAGGAGCCATGTTTCCAGTACTCTAGCACAGTGACAGGACTTTGGCAAGTGAACCCCCCACCTCAGAAAGAACCGAAGGAACAGACTGGGGGATGGCCTCCAGCCTTGAGTCAAATTCCCACTATTCCTGGTGTCAAAACTCTGAGCTATTCCATTCCCCAAGCCTCACTCAGCATGACAAGAACCCAGCACCTCCTAATTCAAAATGAGCCCATCATCTACCTGTGGATCCTTAGAAAGGGCCCAGTGAAAAAGAAAGGCTGGGTCTGGGTCACTGCTCCTCTTTCAACCCAAGGGTCCATCATTCATCACGCAGTCTGGGCTCCGTGTGGGCAAGTTAACCATATGTTTGCCCCTCTGAAGCCAATACTTACTTCAGGAATAGCATCTGCATATCTTTTTCTTCTGATAAGAAGTCATGAAAACCTGTGTGCGGACTGTTGCAGAAACACAAAAAAAATGCAATCCCCCAAGCCCGGTCCATTTTCCAAGGGGTTTGTGGAGTAATGGCATCATAGACATTACACACAGGTTTATACTTTCAGGGGAGCTGGACTGTCACTCTTTTCACTATCCAGTCAGTCCTTCCTGCATTAAGCCTTCAGTATGGTCATACATCCGCGTTTACATTTCTGCTATGTTCCTATAGATAAGCAATCACTATATAGGACATTCTCATGCAGGAGATCACAGAAGCAGAATACTGTCTCTTTTTACACATGCAACAGCAGACTTTTCATGGACAGATCACTCCAGAGGAGGAATATTTTTTAAAAACTCAAACAGCTAAAGGTAACCACAAGAGAAGCTGGAAAAACCTTGTGGAATCAGCTGCATCTGGGCCCAGATCAGAGATGAATGGACACAGAATGCCTAAGAGGCATGTAAAAAGTAGTTAAGGCTCGTTTTTCTATAAATCTTGCTTTAAGAGGGCACTTAGCCTTCTCAAGTTTCTTCAATTTAAGTTGACAATTGGATGTCTTAATAAAAGTCTTAGTTTATTTAGAGCTGAGATAGAACTGTTGCTTTGAAGCTGTAACCTGCAATTCAAACCACTGCCCCTAAGAAGAAAATCCTAGTTTCAACAGCAACAAATGTCACTGGAATCTTCCAAGACAGGGAAGAGGCCAGAGTGTTGTGGGCCTGGCCGCTGCAGAGGTATTCTCTGGCAAGTTACATATTCAGAGAGAGAGAAACTTCACTGGCACTAACATATTGCTGTAGGTTTTAATGTAATTATGGTTAAAGCATTAAGATGCTTTTTAAGTCTGTCTGGTGCTCTGATTGATTTTGCTACTTCAGTATTTTATATAAAAGCCATTACAGCAGACTGGTGAAGAGTACCAGGCTCTGAAATCAGACTGGCTGGGTTAGCATTCTAGCTCAAAAGCTAGCCATGTGGCCTTTGGCAATTTTCTTAATGTCTTGCCTCAATTTTTTTGATTGTGAAATGGGAAGAGTAATTTCTTCATGTATTGTTTATGATTAAATGTATTAGTAAATACAAAACCCCTAAAACAGTACTTGCACTTAACAAGCACACAACAATGGTATTTCATTAATATTGTGACTATCGTTTTACTTAAAGAGCCCTTTGAGAATTACCAACACTCAATGGCCTGTGTCTCATAACAACAGAATAGCCTGGTAATCATATACAGGTCACTGATACCTCCAAAGTTACAACCATGACTTAGAAGAAGAAATTAGGCTGATTCTTGGTTTTTTGGTTGCTTTTCTGACCATTGACATGCTACTTTTAAACCTAAACAATATAAAATCCTCCCCTAACGATGTGTTGACCCAAACCCACATTATCAGTCCTGTTTTTGGAAATTATAACTTAAGGAGAAATGTCTTGTTTACGTCCTGCACTGAACCATCAGCACCCTGGCTGACCATCAGGACTGACCCAAACAATGAGAAACAACTTGCTCCCCTTCCTGCTAGTCCCCACTGGTAACCCATAAACACGCTTGCCTGCTCCCCAAATAAAGGTCGGCTCTTTCCCTTTCTTTGAAATGAGTTCTAATTCTGAGAAAGAGGCCAATTAACACGCACTGACCCACAGAGTTCTACCCCGCTCTAAGTTCCAGCCAGCTGCTGGAGTTCAGAGGCCCTTTCCTGTCCTTCAGCTGGGATTCCAGTGCTCTGGACAGTTTGATTAAGGCTATGAGGGCAATTTAATAGCAGCAGTATGAAAATGAAATTCCAAAATCCCTGGTTTGGGTGCTGAGTAGATTATTTGCTGGCTGCATGGCTTTGGGTAAAGTCCTCACTTTTATGAGCCTTATTTACAAAATGAAGTTAATAATACCCATCAGAAACTCTGATGAGAGGTAACATAACTGCACATGCAGATGCATTCTACAAACTCAAACAGTGAGATCATAACAAATATGAAGGACCTGAATTCTGAGCCTTTAACTTAATCTTTCAAGTCCCAATTGGCCTGGGGCACTAAGATCCTTGCTGTGTAATCCCAGCTCCCCTCTGGACTTGACCTTTGGCCTCTAGCTCTTTCAGGCTCTTTTCCACCCAGCCAAATTCTGGCAGGCTGCTGCAGATGCATTAATCCTGGAATTAACCTAACCTGATCGCCTGCCTCATTCATTTAATGTCTAGTACATTTTCCAGTTTTGTTTCTGTTTTTTTTTAAATTTGGGCTCCTCTTTCCTGATAAATCTGACAACTTCTAACAGAGCTATGCAACCAGTGGGCACTCTTATATTTATATACTAGAGCTTCTACTAGGCAGGTGGGGAATGCTAGACTGTGTGTCTCTTACGCACCAGTTCTGTGGTGAGCACTTTATAAACAGTACTTCACTGAATATGACCATAACCTCACATACATTTTAAAGATGACAAAACTAAGGCTCACAGTGCCTGTCATTTGCCCAAAGCCGCACAGGTCGAGAGGAAGTGAGAACCCAGATGTGCTGGGATGGATCAAGGAAAACCTCATCTTTACTTGGCTTCTGCCAGCAGGGGGTGGCTTCAGCCACCTCAGTGAGCTTCCAGTGAGAGCTACAGGGCATCTTATTTTTGCTTCTTTCAAAGATCATTGCAAACCTCAGGGGGGATGGGAACAGGCATTGGAATTTATAAGCTGGATAGTCAGTAAGAACGCCCCCTGCCTCAGAGCAGCCAGAAGCAATGGGAGGAGACACAGAGTATGCTGTTTCCTGCGGTGCAGAGCATGTGTTCTGAAGCCTTTTCTTTCCAGCATCTACATGTACATGTGAACTAGGCATGATCAAAATCTCTTTACCTGATGGGAAAATCAGGGAGCCAGGACTGAGGGCTTCAAGCTGCAAAGATAAATATCTGGCAGGCTTTGCAGTCTGAATAAAGGCTACATATGTAGTTTGTCAGCTGACACTATATTCTAACAAATTAACAAAAGACCAGGGAGTTCTAGAGCTCTCTTCAGTAACAGATGCTGCCACTCAGCTTCGAATAGTTTCACCTCAGCACACACTCAGGTCCCGTAAACTACTGTGCAGGAACGTTTGACTTGGGGCAGCCTGACATGCGGGCCGGAGACAAGCACAAAGCTACAGGGCACCTGGCTTGAGGCTTGGTGGCATGGAGTCCCTCCCTTCTAAGGCTGCCCAGCCTTAGGAATCATCAATTAGGTGTTATAAACCTACCATCAGGCTCTTGCTTCCCAAATCAAGTACAGATAACAGACTCGAAAACTAATTATTTAGCAGGATGTTTTCTTTGTGTCAAGGGGCATCACCGAATCTTAGGTTCTTACTCTGATGCCTGAGCCCACTGACCTCTGCTTGGCTGAGTCCAACTGGCATGAGTGATGCCCTTGCCACTCTTCCATTTAAGGAATGTCCCTGCTAAGGTGTCCACAGAACTAGCTCACTGCAGCTGCCTCGTCTTCTCTCTAGGTCTCACGGCTTCAGTCAAGCAAGGGCAGGGAAAAGCGGGTTGAGATAAGAGAGAGAGAGAAAACTCACGGATAATTTGCTCTGTAGTAGAGAAGGGTAGGGCTGTGTCTAAGAAAAACCTGAAATAGGTTTAAACTTTCTTTTAGGTATCTTCCCTCCTCATCCCAGCCCAATTTCATTTCCCTACTGCCCTTTGTCCCTCTTCCCACAGAATTTCATTGTTTCTATGCTTCCCTCTGGCTCAGTACCTTCCTTTCACTCCTGTGTGGGCCTTGTAGCAGAGATCCATGACCTGCTCCTACATACCTCATCTAAACTTCCATGCTCTTGATATCATCACAAAAAGCAATCTGATTAAACTTCAGGGAACTGTCAGGATTGTTCCAGGGCTCATTTTGGCATTTGTATTATTTTATATTCAGTATGAGACTGTGCACAACAATGTTGCATTTTAAAATACATTACTGAGAAAACAAACGTAGTTCTGTAATGTGTTCAATGTCCTGCCCCCACCCCTGCTACAGTACACCATACACAGCTCTCCTTGGGCCTCCAGTGAGTCCCACCTCCTAGGGCTCATGCCCTTGTGAAAGCCCTGCCTGCCTCTTGGGTGTGGTGAGACCCAGTGACTTCCTTCTGATGAAAACAGCAAAAATGGTGGGACGTCACTTGCAAGATTAGGTTACAAAGAGACTGTGGCTTCCATGCTGTGTGTCCTCTCGCACTCTCCTTGGTGGATGCCAGCTGCCCCCTGGAGGATCCATGTGGCCAGGAACTGCTCTCTCTGGCCAATGGCAGCAAGGATCAGAGGCTAATGGCCAGGTGAGTCCACTTCGAGCAGGCCCTCCCCACCCAGTCCGGCCCCCACATGACGACAGCCCAGCTGACCGCCTAACCCAGCCCGTGGGAGATTCCAGCCACAGGATGCAGCTCGGCTGCATCCAGATTCCTGACAGAAACTGGGAGACCATAAATGTTTGCTATTTGAAACAACTAAGTTTAGGGGCAATTTATTATAGACCAACTCCTTACTCTGTATCAGATGTTCTGAGCACTGAAACTCTCCTCAGGACATTCTTCACAGGCCCTTGGGTCACAGACACCTGACCCTTTCTGAACTCGTGGCAGGTGTGGATAGTCCATCACCACATTTTCTCCCCACATTCCAGGCAGCCACTTGCAATGAACTGGAATGGGCCGCAAAGACAAAGCCATGTGCCATCAAAAGCTGACTATATGAGAACATGCTCTCTCCTGTCACTGTGTCACCCAATGAGGCCCAAATGCAGCTCCATGTGACCTCAGCTCACTTGCTCTCTTCTTTGATTTCCTTCAGGGGCCCAAATACAATGAAACAGTACAAATCCAAGAAGAACTGATTTCTGGATAAATATCACCTTTGCTCTAGCAGCAAAAGATCCCTCATTACTTTGTCACCCTCCATAGAAAATCCTATCCATGACGGGCATTTTATATACATTTCATTAGTGTGCAACCACCTTCAAGTCTCACTTTCAAGTTTTCTTCTTTGTTCCTCTTCAGAAATATTTCTCTAGGAAGTCATGAATAGTCTTCCCTAGCCAGGGTGTTTTATAACTCATACAAAACACGAAGAAAAGATCAGCCTCCTTAAGTCTTTCAAGGTTGTTTTCCTGTTCAACTGGTAAATCTTTTCAGTGGTAAGCTCATTGCCTTAGAGTTAAAGAGTTGTCTGTTTAGCCTTACATTCTACTTTTAGCTCCAATTAAACATGATTCAGATCTAGAAAAGGAGGAGCCAAAAAGCAAACAAAACTCAAAGCTTTCCTTGTAAATGAGGTGTGAGGTGTGAGGATGGGAAACTGCCTCCACATTCTTTTGTGGCTAGCAGCTGGGCATACTCCTGCTTCCCGGAGAGAGTCTGCCCGGTCAGAGGGCCCCTCGATGGGTGTCAGCCATCTCTAGGCACCAGGAACCAGGCCAAGATGGGCAGCAGGAACCTGAGACCAGTTTAGCAGTTTAACCTCCTCTAGGACTAGCTTGACACTATGTCATGTCACTGTCAAAGATGTGCAATTGTAACTAGAGTGTAGGACTATATCTATTAAATTAGATATTGTTTTTATTTTTATCCTAGCTCTGATACTTTCTAATTCAGGGTATTTTGGGCAAATCACTTAATTCACTGAGTCTCCATTTCCACATGCTCAAATTGAGATTTTATAGAGTCTAACCAATGGTGAGTACACATTAAATGATACTTATTATCATCTACTGAAGTAAACGACCAAAAGAAAGTTGTCATCTAAGCTTTAGAGCCATGCTGAATAGAACTTTCTATAATCTGTGCTGTTCAGTATGGTAACCACATGTGACTACTGAGTACTTCAACTGTGGTTGGTTTGACTGAGGAATTAAGTTTATTTAATTTTAGTTAAATTTAAATAGCTACATATGGTCAAAGGCTACCATATTGGACAATGAAGCTTTAGAGGAATATCCTTATCCAGGAAGCAGCCTGTCATTCTCACATCCCTCCCACTGAGAGCACACATAGATTGCCTGCACTGACTGGATCACTGGTAACACTGACCTCCTAAGGAGGCCAAGAGCCCAGCGTTGCTCAGAGGAAAGCACTTAGTAAATGGACGTGGGATGAAGAGGGAAGTCCTTTTAGTCAAAGAGAGTGCATCTGACCCACCACATTGATAGGTTACTCAGTTGTTCTGAAGTATACTGGTCATTTGTACACAGTTACCATCATCATCCAGTCACCCTAATGGCTCCTGGCTGGCTGAAGCCAGGGGGTTCTCTGAGTGAAACTAGTGAGTACAGGAATTTAAAGCAAGTAATACCAAGGTCTAAGCAATGAACAATAGATAGCCTTTACTGGCAACTACATGAAATGTAAGCTATCTCAAAGCTGACATTAACAACTATGTATATTTCACCTTATTTATTAAATACCAGGTTAAACACCAGAATACAAAGGTAAACACAGTTCTTGACTTCATTTCTCTCATTCTGGTCAAAGATAGAGATGCAAGTAAAAAATTGTGGTATAGATTAAGAAGTACAATAGTGTGGGCTAGAAGATTCTGTAATCAACTGCATTTGTTGGAGACAGAGCAGAAAAGCTTTCTCAGAGCAGGCAGCAGCTGAGCAAATTCATAAAGGCCTTGTAGAAATTGCCATTGCCAAATGGAGTAAAGGAAGGAAGGGTGCCCCTGGCAGAGAAGAGAGGTCTGTACAGAGTCCAACATCTTTGAGAAGCATCAACAGTTCATGACTGGCACTTAGAAAGCAAATATGGGAGGAATATGGGAAAGTAAGTGAGAGCTAGAACATAAAATCTAAACTCCCTGATGGCCTTTTATCTCTTAGAAAATAGGAAACCACTGAAGGATATCAAATAGGATGGTAACATTGAGATTTGTGTGTTATATCACTGAACACTGGGTGGGAGACGGAGGGAGAGCAAGACTGGAGGCATGGGATCAATTGAAAGATGTCTGCACTAGTGCGGAGAGAGGTGAGGGTGTGGGTGGAGGGGAACAGATGGAATCAACAATGGTTACCAATACTAGGGCACAAAAAGAAGGGCTGGAAATCTCTACACTAGAGTGAGTCTCACATGGGGGAGGGGTTTTAATAAGATTGAAATACTGCTTGGGCCTCAACTGTGTTCCCCAAATTCATATGTTGGAATTCTAACCCCCAATACCTCAGAATGTGACTGTAGTTGGAGATAGGGCTTTTCAAGGAGTGAATAAGGTTAAGTGTGGTCATCAGGCTGGTTCCCAGTCCAATATGACTGGTCTCCTTGTCAGAAGAGGAGATCGGGTGACAGGCCCTGAGGAAAGGCCGCAGGAAGACATTGGGTAAGACAGCCACCCGGATACCAAGGAGAGAAGCTTCAGAAGGGGCCAACCATGCACACAACTTGATTTCTAGCCTCCAGAATCATGAGGAAATTCATTTCTTGTGTTAAACCACATGGTATGTGGTAGTCTGGTACAGCTAGTCCAGCAAACTAGTACAAATACATTAAGTCCATTTTTATACAAATTTTCACCTATATAAAGAAATATTAGTGGCTATTGTAAAGCTTCCATATCTGGGAAGGAAAACTCAGTTTTCCTACGTCTTCAACTTAAAAAGAATGTATTTTTCCCCAGTCTCTTTTGCCTGATTCTTATGAAAATCTGAGCAAGAGAATCCGAAAATGGAAGTCACTGAGACCAAAAGTAATGAAAGGCATTTTCTCCTTTAATTTCTGTCACAGAAAAAGACAGTTTCTTAGTTTCTACTCTAAAACTCTCTGCTGCAGAAAATAAGTATTAGGGGCCGGAATATTCTTTAAAAATTGCCTCATTATCTCAAGACTCTACCCAGGATGACACTGAAGGCTCTGCTGAGAGTGCAGGGAGAGGCTTAAGGAAGGTAACTTCATAACTTCTGCTAAGGTGCCTCAGGGTCCCAGAATTTTAGAATCTTAAGGCTCACTTCATTATCTAACTTAAAACACTTTCTATTATTTATGACAGTAAAAGGGGGAAAAAAACCACATCAGTGTTTCTCTTTGGCCATAAAATCTACAAATCCAGTAGCCCAGTACAAAATAAAAATCAATTGAGTTGGCTTGTAACATTCACAAAAAAAATACTCACTGAATTCTTCCCTTGGATCTTCTGTATCTCGAAGGGCTTTCATGCACACGTGTGTGTGTGTGTGTGTGTGTATTCATTCTTGTGTCAAAATGAGATGAGGAGACAGGAAATGACAATCACTATCCAAGACAAAAACACGGAGGGCAGGTTCATGGCAATTTAATCATGTTGACTAAACCTAAGGCCTACCATGTGCCTGCCCCATTCCCCAGAGGGGCCCTTGACCAGGAAAATAGGATATATTTCTCTACTCAGATGGCTAACAGACACTGTATTGTGAATATGCCAAAAACAGATCTTTTCATTTCCTCTCCTGTCTTCCTCAATGCTGCAAATACCACCTTTCAACCCAGTAGTTCAAACCTCAAACCTAAGATTCATTCTGGACTCCACACTGTAGCTGACCCACCTCCAGTGTGCAATCCCTCAGCAACTCCCATCTTCCCACTTCCCGCCACCTCCCTGCTGACTCCAGCCCCTGCTCTCATCGCCTCTGCTCTCACGCTGCCCTGGCTTCTCAACTCACCCTCCTGCTTCCTTCTCGCCAGCTGGTCAGTCACCTCCTGTCAGATGGAATCTTTTCAAAACACAGTAACAGATCATCCCACTCTTCTGCTAAAAGCCCTTCAACAGTGCCCAGTTTTTCTCAGGATAAATCCAAATACCTTACCATGCCCTACAAGGCCCAATGCAAGTCGCCTACTACCTTTATGTCCACCTCAACTGCCCTCCTCCTCCTCCAGGTCCCTGGGACCCACTCATGTGGCCACATTGCAGCTCCTTGGATGGGACAGACCCTCTCCCGTCTGGAGCTCTGGCTTACCGGTCCCTCTGCCTGCAATGCTCTGGGCTGGCTTTTGTGTGTGGCTGGCTCACTCACAGCTCAGTTCTAAGCCCTGGACCAAGTGCTGGGACAGTCCTTTGCCCTTACCCTCTCCCAGCACCATGAATGCCTATCAGAGCACCTGCCACAGTCTCTATCCACATACTTCTTCTTCATCTCTTCCCCACGAGAATGTAAGCTCCATGAGGGCAGGGAGGTTCTGTCTTCTCTGTCCCTCCATCCCCACCACTGTGCTATGTGCTTGGCTGGTGTTCAGTAAACAGCCACTAAACAAACATAACCTTGAAGTAGGGACCATGGCTATTTCACACTGAAGCACTTGATTCCTATTGCTCTGAAATTGAAATCATCACAACAAATATTTTTAAATCTTGTATTTTCCACAAAGCAAGTTAAAGTGCAAATCAGCTTAATTTGAGGAGCTACTGCTAAGAAAACTTCCTGATTTAACAAGCTTCCCACGCCTAGAGCCAGATAATTAGCGTTACTTACCTGCCTATGTCAAGTTTATGATAGCCTCCTGTTCTCAGCTTTGAGCACAGACCCCCCCCATTAGCAGCTCCCAAAACAGAGTAAAAATCCCACCAGAAGTTTATTATTGTGAGTCTCAACTTGGTTTTCCTGACTCAAAATTTAATTTCAAAAGTTGCTAACCACAAAAGCCCTCAAATTCATTTCAGACACATTGGGCACCTTGCAGTTATCAGTCCAATATAACTAACAGCGTTGGAGATAACTCGGTTTCATGCCACAGCTGCCTCCTTCCTCTGGTCACCAGCACATTGGAATAGAACTGATTTTCAAGCTGTCTTACATGGAGCCGCAGATGAATTGCCAACAGATGTTGAACTCACCAAAGATAATAGATAGCAGGAGCTAAATGAAGGCAGACAACAAGAGAGAATTATAGGGAAAATGTAATAAAAAGCATTCTGCTGCCGTGTACATGTGGCTGAGCATTCCCAGTGGATTTCCTGCATCAATGAACAAGGTGGGCGCATTTTCTGTCTGCTCCATAATTTCCAGACTCTGGGCTCCCCCCTCCACCCCTGTGTCTTGTAAAACAACAAAGGACTTGACAGTCTGACAATTAGTACTCTGAACAATGTCAGAACCTTCTTAACCATCTTAGGTATGCAACACTTTGATATGATATTGTCACATTATTAGGGACTAGTCTCTAATTTGGGGGAAAAATGGTTTAATCTCTTTTTAAACGGATTATATTGCTTTACTAAAACAGCCTACATTAAACATAACTTAGTCTGTCATTAACTTGGCCTCAATCATAATTAATTTAAATCATTTCATGGCACCCTTAATGTTTCTGGTGGGCTATTTTAACAGCCCCAAAGCATTGCTCTTTGAATTTTCTGACTTCTAGGGTTTGGTTTATTCTCTGGCTGTCAACTAGAAATGTTTTGTTTTTGTTTAGGCAGTTTTTAATTCCCTCCTTTCTCCTGTGTTCTAATGAGTTGCGGTCTGGAAATCCTAATTACCAAAACAATTAGAACTGCTCTAACTCAAGAACAAACATTTTTATTATGACCCTTTTTTGTGTATAAGTACATGCACTTAGCATTTTGGCTTTGTGACATCTATTGTGGCTGTTCAGAGGCCAGCTCATTATTAGATTATCAATTGTATTTTAAATGTTCCCAGAGAGTGGATCAGTAACTTCCAGATAAACGAAGTACTGCTATGGTTGAAATTTCTACCTAAAACCTGTTTGACTTGAGGAAAGGAAATAAACAAAATATGACATTGCCAAGACATGTGCAATCTGCTGATACAGGTTAGGTGGTTATAACCTGTGGCACTAATTGTCTTTGTTATCAATATCACCATTAATGAATATCACTTCTTTGCAAATTCACTTCCCAGCTTAGTTCTGCCAGATGCATCACAGAAAGCAATTTCACACTGACATCCTCAAATTGAATTCTTTGAAACTTAAAATTTAGAAGCAAACAAAGAATGAAATATTAACTACCTAATATTAAGCAAAATAAACCTCAAAAATTGAACCCACATGCTGTCAGGTAAGTTGTTTGAAAACTGCTAACTTGATTCCCAGAAACTATAAAAATGGAAGTGCATGAGACACTGCAATCAATTCATGGTAGAAATGCCAACTTCTTGACTGAATATTGCTTTCACGACCATCTTATAGCTATACTCCCTCTGTTTGATGGAAAAAAATCTTAAGGTAATATATTGATTACTTTATCATTACAATCAATTTTCAAATACAAATGTAAGGGTCAAAAAAAAGTTGAGAAATAAAAAGTGTTCTATTTGGTTGGGATACATCTAGAAGGTACTCACGGACACTAACCCATTTCTGGCTTTGACCTCTCTCTGCTTTCATGCTACAGTCAATAGCCTATGACCCAGCTGAGTGGTTGAGAAAATAAGACTTTGAGATTCTTATGTATAATCCAAGAAGTAATAACTGAGAAAGAATGTGCTGAACAGAATTCCAATGATACGTCCAAGAATTATTTCCTTTCTGTACAATTAATCTCTCTTTTCTTCTCTCTTCTACTCTCAATACTAATTCAGTCTCTGACAAGAGGTTTTCTGTGGAATCTAATGTGGAGACCAGGTAAGGATTTAGATATTTTACAGAAGTCCTCAGGACATTTGCAGAAATAAAATCATAAATACAAATGTGCAGAGCAGAGCATTCAATTAAAAGCAGAAATGTCTGAATGATGAACTTCTAGGACATGAGCATTTTATACATTTAATTCTATGATTACAGAGTTTGAGCAGAAAGTTGTGACAGCTGGTTTGGTCAAGCAACTGAGAGTGTGGGCACAGGAACTACAATGTCTGGGTTCCAGTCCCCCTTGTAGTAGCTGTGGGACTGCAGGAAAATTACTCATCTCCCTGTGTCTCAGTTTTCTCACTGAAAAAATGTGGATAGTGCTAGCACCTACTCATGGGGTTGCTGTGAAAATGTAATCATCAACTATATTTAAAGTATTTAGAACAATTCCTGGAAAATTCTAAGTGCTATGTAAGTATTGGCTGAAAAGTAACTTTTATACAAAGATGATCCCTACCAATGGGTTTTTCGTCAAAGTGACATTAGTTAATGCTGTTGCTAAAATGGTCAGAAAGCCAGAGGGAACAATTTGGCAAACAGAATAAAATGACATGCAAGTTCCTCTAGGTATTCTTAACCCCAGTGATAACCAGGGTTGCAATAAATTTCTGTGAAAGAGTATATAAATTTAATCCATAGCACCCAGCCTTGTTTACAGCCTTACAGAACGATGGCAGATCCTCACCACTGAAGTGACTCTGAAGAGGTGGCTGGCTGAGCACAGAGTGCTTGCTAATGGCAGACACCATTCAGCTGTGCCATCCATGTAACTAGGTAAGAAACTGCTGCCACTCAAGGGCAAGTGACTTGAGAAATCACTGTTACCAGCACAAGAACAAGCCAATGAAAGTCTGGTTGCTCCTGAATCCAGAGCTCTCAGCACTAATACTCTTCTCACTGCTCTACTATTCTTTCCCTTTTTCTCTCTGTACACTTGGTAAATGCATTTATTAAAATACCTTTGCTGTGTCTATTTCCGTATTCCTTCAGGTGAGCTTCCTGGACCACCTACATCAGACTCACGTGCATGTTTAAAGATCCATGGTTCAGGGCTCTGCCAAGTTGAAACAATCTGTAAGTCTGGAACCTGAAATTTTAGAATTTTGGACAGGAGACCCAAAAGACACCTAGAGATGCTATGTTAGAGAATCCCTTTGACATATGCAGTCAGCACTATTGGTATTTTGGACCAAATAACTTGTCAGGGCTGCCCCTTTCCACTGTATGATGGTCAGCAGACCTCACTGCAACCCTCCAGAGGCCAGTGGCACCACTGACACCCCAGTTATAGCAACCAAAATTATCTCTAGACATTGACAGATGTGCTCTGGGGTGCAAATCACCCCTGGTCGGCAACTGCCGAGCTTGTCCATCCTTAAAAGCATGCGGGACCTAGGCTCTGATGCCTGCCCAGAGTGAAGCTGTAAGTCTTATGAGATTAACTAGATGTTTCCTTGTTTAAATAGGGTCAAGGCAGTATTCCATATGCCATGTCTCCAAATTATGCATCTCCTGTAACACCTTGCATGAGGTTGGACTCAGTTTGTTAAAAGAAGAGTTGTAATTCGAGAAATTAAAGGGAATTTATTTTGAGTTATCTGTTGCTAGTTGCTCTGACATCAAACCAGAACAAGAGAGTTTTAAGCCAAAGAGCAAACCCCTGTTCTAACAGACCCAGACCTGCCCTCTCTTTGATGCTTGGTTATTCTAAATGTGCTGTAAGGGAATTAATCCTAGTGCATTTAGTGGTTTCAAATATCCATGCTTGTGTAATTATAACACACAAAAAGCAATCTGACTTCCACAAGAGCAAGCCCATATGTTTATAGATGAAAAGGGACTAATGATAATACAACAATATATTATTTTTTGTATGATTGCTTCCTGTATATCAGCCAATAAGCTAAATGCTTCATATAGATTATTTCAGTTAGTCCTCAATAATTCCATAGTTTGGGTACTATTACCATCTCCTTTTTATTTATAAGGCAAGTGAAGGCTTAATGAGAATGAGTAATGTGCCCAAGATGACACAGCCATCTTATGGTTATAGTCAGTTCAGTCTTAAATCATTTTGAATAGAGATTAGAAATAGAGAATATTCCTTAATTCACTATGTGAGATTAAAACTACATAAGGAGAATGTGGGAAAAGATAAAGACTACTTTCATTCGTGAGAATTTAAGAAACAACAATATCATGGCAAACTGAATCTGATAGAGTAAAAAGATATATTTTATCAATCTAATCAAGCACATTCCAGGGATTTTAAGATTGGTACAACATCAGAAAGTATATTTACTCAAGGTATATTAGTGGACTAAAGTAGAAAAATCATATGATGATCTTAATAGATTCAGAAAAAGCCTTGGGATATCCATTCACTGAAAGCAAACTGGGTAAAATTGTAACATTTCCAGAATATCTCGCCTGGCTTTAGTGCATATACTCAGGGGAGGAGAGAAGTTCATCTCCATGTCAATGGGTAATTACCTGGGCAACTGAGGGCGCGTCTGAACTTGAGAGGTTAAAGGGAGGGACTTGCTTCTTCCAGGGAAGGGGAGAGAGATGGCCCTGGACTGCAGTTTCGGTAAGCAGTAAACGGGTTTTAAACTTTATTTCTCCATTTGACTGACTTCGGTTTTTAGAGCTATTTTGCCCTGGGATTTCCTCTTCCCGGACTTACACAAATGAACAAACACATCTCCTAGCAAACTAGGAAATGAAGGAACTTGCTGAAGTCACATTCAATAAAAAAACATTGGAAGTAATCCCTATAAAAATTAAAACAAGTATATCCACTATCATTGGTACTATTCAAATTGTACTGTACAATATGGCAAAAGAAAATAAGCTTGTTATTGTTTTCAGTCTATATCACTTCTTTCATAACATCAAAAGTGAATCCAAAATCCAATAGAAATATTAAGAAATTAATAAGGTGGCTGGTTCTAAGAACAACATCTAAAAAAGCAAAAGCATTTCTTTATCCCAGCTGTAAGAGCTTACAAAACAAAGTTTAAAAAGTAAGACTTAAATAACAAATAAAGCAGGAAAATATATTCACAAAAGATTATAGGATTTTTTAATTTAACTTTTTCCTATTTTGAATGTTGAGCTAATAATATTCCTCACCTGTTGGCCCACAAACCAACCCAGGCCCATTCACTTTCTGCCCTATTTCAATTTCCCAGCATGCACAGAAAAACATCCTAATGTGCTCGATTTGTATCCTTTAGTTTGCATGAGTCCTTGTAAAGTTGAGATCACTGTTTTATGTTCATGCATGTATATTTATGACATAAATGGTAATATGCGATTGATTCCATTTTCTTTCAGTGATCATGACTTTAAATTTATCAATTTTAGGAGAAAATCATAACTTTTACTGAAAGATGTTAAAGACGACCTGGATAAATGGACCATGATCAAATACAACAGACTGTGAAGATGTTAATTATCCAAATCAATCTTTAAATTCAATACAACATGCACATACAAAAAATAACTAGTGTTATATATATTTAACTTGATAAGTTAATTCTAAAAATTATATGAATGATAAAGTGAACAAGAATAGCTAAGCCACTTTAAAGAAAAATAATAATAGGGAAATAAGGAAGGACTTGCCCTACCATATAACTCTCTTAAAAAGCCTTAGTAAGTAGGATAATGTGGTGTTGGGGTCAAGATAAGCATCTAGACCAATGGTAACATATAGCTCAGAAACAGGCTACTATGGCAGATACTGTAAAGTTGGCTCATTCAATTATTTATTTCAAACCCATTCCCTCTTGCTTTCCTCTGCAATGGAGGCTACCCAATTAAACACTCTATTTTAATTCCTAGTTTCCTTTTAGCTAAGGGTGGCAAATGTTAATTTTTGGGCATAAATCCTCAGGGAAAATTTCTCTTCCTGAAAAATTAAAAGAGAAAGAAAGCATCACAAAAATCAGGTCTTTGGCTTTTACATCTTTCCCCCTCTTCTTCCTGACTTGAATATAGACATAAAGCCTGGACTTGCAGCAACCATCTTGTAATGACGAGGACAATGTTAAGGACAGCAGAGTTGTAATGTAAAAAGTAGCCCAGCCCTTTCAGTATGCTTTTAAACTGCTGTGCCAGTCTGAACTACTTTTCCCCAGACTACTTACTGCATGATATAAATAACCCCCAGGTTTATTTATTTATTTATTTATTAAACCCCATGTTTATTTAACAGGCCACTGCAGTAGTATTTTCTATTCCTTATAATCAAATAGAATTTTAACACACACAATCTTGATACTGACAGAGGTGTAAGTATAAATCGTTATAGTAAGTGATGCTAAGACAACTGGTTAGCCACCCGAACAATGAAACCAGGTCTCCACTTAACAACTCAACAACACCAATTCCAGTGGGTCAGATATTTAAGTGTAAAAAGAAAACGTTCAAATTTTTAGAATAAAGAAAATACTTTTGGCATTGTGAACAAAAAACCCCACACATCTTGGAAGGCTGATACATCAGATTGCATTCTAATTAAAAATATATTTTCATGAAAAGATGAAGTAAAAATACAAGCCAAAAATTGGGAAATCTTTGTAATACAACCAAACAGATTAATAGATATAAAGTGATCTGTAAGAACTCTTACAAATTATTTAGAAAAGAAAGTAACCCAATTTAAAAATGGGGAAAAGCCAGGAGCAGGCATTTCAAAGAAAAAGAAAACAACACAGATCTCATAAACACATGAAAAAGATGCCCATCCTTAATAGCAGTAAAAATTAAGGACACAATGTGACACCCTTTCATTCTATCAGAATTGCAAAGAACATACAAATCTAATGAAAACTGGACAAAGACATAGAAGATAGACAAAGGGCATAGTACAACGATTCAGCCCTGATAGTGGGAACATAAACTGGTATACTATCTGGAATACAGTTTGGCATTATACAATATTCATGAAGAGGCACATAGGTCATCTGACCCGTCAATTTCACTTTAAGTATAAACCCTGAAGAAATTCTCACACAAGGACAATAATGTTCATAACAGCACAGCTTGAAATAGCACACATAAACAAATGAAAAATCACAAACTCTTCACTGACAGAAAATGCTGTTATAAACATATGCAGTGGATTACCATAGGACAGTTAAAACTGATGGGCTATCCAAAAACACACATAACTATATAACAAACATAACATAAATGAAACTCCCAATATAACAAGTTCCAGGAGAACACAGAGTATAATACCATTTATAGAAACATTTTTTAACAAGAAAAAAAAATGTGTTTATTAGTGTTTAGAGAAATATCTGTATGTAGCAAACCTCAGAAAAGCAAGAGAATGAATGGCAAATACAAACCTTTGGTCAGAGGTTACCTCTGAGAAGGAAAGAGAAACAGAATTAAGGAGGGACACAGTTACTGATAATATCTGTTGCTTTAGTTGAACAGTAAGTACATTTGTTCATTTTATCTTTATTCTTTGTACCTTACATATTGTTACTATGTTTTTATAGATACAAAATATTTCATAAAATTGCCAAGGCTCCACACCAAACTATTTCAAAAAAGTTGCCGCCATGAAATTTGGTCAATGCTGTTCTGTATTACAGAAAGGAAATAATTTTAGGAAGTTAGAAATATGGGCAGGAATAAATGGATTCAACTGAATTCTAACACCTGGAGCAAGTATACTTCGACATCTTTAAATGTGCAGGTGACTCAAAGCTCCTGCAGCTAACGTGAGCTACAAGAATCACAACCACTAAGACACTGGAGGTGTTTTGCAGACTGAACTTCCGAAGCTCTGACTGGCACACAACCAACAAACATTGATCAAACCACTGGCAAGTTTCACTACGCACAATGGACAAGACAGTGTTTTACTAAAAAAAATCCATATTCTTCCAGTTAGCACAATTTAGAAAAGAGACCTTGATGACAACAAAAACTATTTTTAAGGACACTGACCCAAACTGCTATCACCGAGAAGAATGGCCAATAAAGTGTCAACTACAATCAGAAAAGGTACAAAATACTATCCTATGATTTTGGAGTAAAAGGGTGCTTCTGCGTTTGGTACATTGTGCAGTTCAAATTGTTGCATTTGAAGAAAAATGTAATGGATCTGGAGAAGTTTCAAAAAGATCAAGAGGATAAGGTTGTATCCAATGAGGTCAAGCTAAAAACACAAGAACTCACCAACCTGGAAGATGAGATTGGAAAAGGAATGTAAGTAAATCAGCTTATTTAAAGGCATGGATGAAACACCTGGAAGTGTGAAAGAAGGAAGATGAAACCAACATACATGGAAAGCCTGAAATATACTAGCTACTAAATTAGGTGCCTTCTCATGCTTACTCATTTTATTTTGAAAATACTGGAAGTAATTTTTATACAGAGCAACCATGTGAAATTCATTAATCCAAAAGATGCTACAGAATCAATACATAAATGGGTGTCCCATTTGGAACTTTTCTTATCCTTGCTCATATTTCTACCATTGCACTTATTTCTTTAACCAATCCTTTAAACTCTTTAAATGTATCACTGCTTCTTTTTCATCTTTTATAGCCAGCACACAATACCTGACAACTCTTAAGTAGTGAATATGTACATATTAGGTGAAATGGTGAATGGCCAAAATAGCTTTAGATAAATCCAAACATGCACTAGCATCAACAATGGAATAAAAGGTTTGGGAGGACATGCCTGGGTTTCATACTAAGGTCTATAAAAAAATTTCACACAAGGATACTCTTCTGTGACAATGGATTTCCTGTGACAAAGAGCAAGCTGTGCAGGGCAGGACTGGGTCCAACCCCAGGTGACAGTTTCAGGCTCTGTACACACTAACAGAAAACACGCACCCACAGTATATACAAGATAAAATACATATTGATACAGGAGATATCAATGATTTGGAAGGTCCCATTTCTTCTTCTTCCAGAATGTTTGCATGAGTCCAAGACTGATGAAGGAAAAGTTAATACAGGCAATGGACGAACCAAGTTAAAAGGATTGATCAATAAACGAATTTGATGCAGCCCACATGATGGGAATTATTTTCAGGGTTACAAGACAAAATTAATTTAGGTCCAAGAGTTGGATTCTATTGATTTTTTCTATCCTCCCTTCATATAAACCAGATACTGAAAAACGAATAAATTCAATATGGAATCATCAGGACTAGGCATCTAAGGGGATATAAGTGGTTCCCATGGTCACAAATTGCTGGATAAGATGGTTGAGTCCATCGTAAGACTAGTTTCATAGGAACCTGAGAGTCTCGTTTAAATGCTGCATTGCTGCAAAGCTCAGGAGTGGGAATTTTAAGTGACTGGAGGCTTTCACAGCCCAGAGGCAAGGAAAAGTCTGAGAACAGCAACTTCCTCAAACAGCTGACACAGCTACAGGATGAGGACTGGCAGATGAAATGAAGGTGTACTGTTTTGAAAACTACATTTATGTAGTTCAGTAGTATCTTTTGTACTTCCAAGATATCAAGCTGTTCCTCCTTTTAACTAAAAGCTGACACTTGGCTGTTTTCCTGCTGTACTAGACATCTTTTTACATCGGCACCTATAATTTTTATGATCCTCACAAGCTCCTATTTGTGACACTCATGTTGGCTTTCTCTAAAAACTCATTCAGCCATGAAGAGAACATGAATGTACTCTCATCTGAAACTGCATAATTGATATTGTGAGCGTCTATGAGTCAGACAAGAGTCAGCTATTTCATTAGCATTTTATAAGTAACCAAATTCGAAGTGAAGGGAAAACAATGTGAGTGAGGGTAACCCAGTGACTTAACAGTAGAAATCATTCCTATTTCCAATAAGTCATGTGTTACCTAAAGTATGTTGACAGGTTAGTTGATACAAAAACCTCCCCTACCCCACAGACTTTACAGTCCCACCACAAAAGGGGCAATGTTCTTTTTGTTTTAAGCTTTAAATTAGATCAGTAGTACATGAACACATAGTTATTTAAGTCTTTTGGCTTTTAGAAAAGGCTAAATCCTCTATGATCATCCTCCATTTGTTTTCTCTATTTCTTGTCAGAGGTAAAAATTAGGGTTGTTTCCCTTCAGACATACCTACACACACATACACATGCACTCATAACTATGTGTGATTGTATCTACGTACATCAACAGAAACTATATGGTATCTCATAAAAGGCATATATGTGTCAATTTCCCTCCTCCACCAACTCAAGGCATCTTGGAGATTTCCTCTGTTTGGAGCTGGAAAAGATCTGGCTCCTTTCCTTACTCATTTCCCATGGTATGGAAGGACCTTTGTTATTTGGTAATGGACATTCTTACACTTACCCCCTGCTAGATATGCTGAAGTAGACATGCAAGGTCAGATAGAAACTTCCAACTCACTTTTCAACACAGTGATAGCAATTTATAGTCCCATCAGCAATGTGCGAGAGGCCCAGGTACCCCATATTCTCACCTACTCTTGATATTGTCAATACTGTTACTTAGGGCAGTTCACTTTGACCCATTCTTTTTTGGACCTCTGAAGTTAGTCATTTTTCTAGGCAGGCATAGAGAAAGTGCATCTAAAAAAAAAACAGAGGTAAGAAAACAAATCTTCTGAGACTGCCAGCAATTGCTGAGCTTACTAGCAGTCACAGCTCTCAAAACAGATTTACACCTCCTCTTTGCTAGTTTTTCCTGCTGTTAGCAGGAAATCTCCCTTATTCATCTGTTCACATGCCCCTCTCATCTTAGAAAATTTCCAGGCATGCCCAGCCAGAAGGCCCTGTGTGTTCTGGAGAACCTCTGGCTGAAGTATAGTAAAGAACCACAGACCGTTTTTACCCCATTGCTGGTATTTCTATTTCCTGAACGAAACACTAATGATGAACCATCTTTTGAAAAGGAATCTTATTTATGTCATACAATATTCAACAGAGCTCTGCCTTTCCAAAGCCAACTGTCAGAGATACCCCATCACTTTAAGTAGCTTCCTAAATTATTCATTGGATTTGTGATTTTACATGTTCAAAAAAGTTCTAAATAAATCTGTTAAAGTAAAATATACAAAGGAAGAAGTACCTTTAAATAGTGTTTTGAGAGGGGATGCAGAGAAGTGGTGGGGAAGCATTCAGAGTTCTGAGGAGTGTTTCTTCTCCTCAAAGAGCTTATTAAAGCACAATGAAAACATCAGCAACATCAATGGCACATTACTAATAATAAATTAGAGCACCATTAAAAACTCAAATGTGATCATCAGGGTCTGCCTCCAAGAAGCTAAGAGGAAGAATGAGGAATCCTGAAGCATCATATACCTGCAATTATCTCAGATTTTTAAACCATTCTCAGAAGAGAATGACTTTATTGTTGCAGGAAGGTGGTTTCTAAGAAAAAAATGTAACCTCTTTGAGGTACATATCAACCATTAGTGACTACTACACTTTGCTAGTGCAGGATACTCATTGGGCTGAAAAAATGTTTCCTTGTTTCCCTGCAAATTTCCAAATCTACCCATAATAACTGAGTATAAATAAAATTGTAACTTCTGTGGGGTCTCTGGTGGCATAACTCTTAAAAACACTTAGGACACATTGAAAGATTAGCCTTTTAGGCCTCCTGCATCATATGAAAACATAAAGGATCAGAGTGTGAGAAAAGGAGAAACAGACTCCAGCACTGTCTCATTCCTAAACATATTCTTCCTTTCCAGAGATGTCAGAGCCACTGGCCATTTTGTGAGCTGGAGAAGAAGGTTCTTGTGCTGTGCTTGAAATTCTCAGGATTTGACAATAAAGAATTTCAACAGCTTAGAGGAATGGAAGTCACCAGATATTCAAACCAGACTCAAGCACAGGGTTCCATTATATCACTTATTTGTAAAACTTTACATCAAGACCAGATGGCTTCACTGGTGAAGTCTACTGAACATTTAAAGGAGAATGAATGCCAATCCTTCTCAAACTCTTAAAAAAAACACAAGAGGAGGGAACACTTCCAAACTCATTTTTTGAGGCCAGCATTACCCTAATGCCAAAACCAAACAAGGACACTACAAGAAAAGAAAATTACAGGCTAATATCCCAGAACATAGATACAAAAATCCTCAACAAAATACTAGCAAATTGAATTCAACACTTCATTAAAAAGATCATACACTATGATCATGTAGGATTTATTCCAGGGATGCAAGGATGATTCAACATCTGCAAAGCCACCACATTAACAACATGAAGGATAAAAATCAAGTGATCATTTCAATAAATGCAGAAAATACATCAACAAAACTCATCGTACCATTTATGATAAAAACTCTCAACAAAGTGGGTATAGAGGGAAGTACTTCAACATAATAAAATCCATATATGACAAGCTCACCAAACATCACACTCAACAATGAAAAGCTGAAAGCTATTCCTCTAAGATAAGGAACAAGGATGCTCACTTTTGCTACTTTTATTCAACATAGTATTAGAAGTCTAGCCAGAGCAATTAAGCAAGAAAAAGAAATAAAAGGCAACTAAATATCCAAATTGGAAAGGAAGTAAAACTCTGTTTGCAAATGACATATTATTTATAGAAAACCATGAAGACTCCACTAAAAAACTGTTAGAATAAACAAACTTGGTAAAGTTGCAGGATACAGTATCACAACACAAAAATGTGTATTTCCATACACTAATAATGAATTGCCAGAAAGAGAAATTAAGAAAGCAGTCTCATGTACAATTGCATCAAAAGGAATAAAATACCTTGGAATAAATTTAAGGAGGTGAGAGACCTGTACACTGAAAACTGTAAGATACTGATGAAAGAAACTGAAGGCTAAACAAATGGAAATATACTCTATGCTTGATGGATTCAAATAATTAAAGTTGTTAAAATGTTGACACTGCACAAAGCAATCTGCAGACTTAATGCAATGCCTATCAAAATTCCAGTGGAGTTCTTCTCAGAACTAGAACAATCCTAAAAGTTATATGAAACCACAAAAGACTCTGAGTAGCCAAAGCAATCTTGAGAAAGAAGAACAAAGCTGGAGGCATCTTGCACCCTGGTTTCAAATTATATTACAAAGTTATACTAATCAAAACAGCACAGTATTGACAAAAAAAGAAATCAGTGGAACAGACTAGAGAGCCCAGAATAAACCCATACATATATATGGTTGATTAACTTTATGATGGAGCCAAGAAAATACAAGCAAAAAGGACAGTTTCTTTAATAAACCATGCTGTGAAAACTGAGCAGCCACATGCAAATGCATGAAACTGGATGCCTAACTCACACCAAAACTAACTCAAAATGGATTGAAGACTGCATGTGAGACCTGAAGTCATGAAATCCCTAGAAGAATACATAGGCAGTAAGCTCCTTGACATCAGTCTTGGCAATGCTTTTTTGCATTTGCAGCAAAAACAAATAAGTGGTCCTATATTGAAGTAAAAGCCTTCTGCATAGCAAAGGAAATCATCCACAAAATGAAAAGGTATCCTACTAAATAGGAAAAAATATTTCATATATATAAGGGATTAATATCCAAAATACATAAGGAACTCATACAACTCAATAGCAAAAAAACCCAAATATACAAAAACCCAAACAATCCAATTAAAAAATGGGCAGAGGATCTGAACAGACATTTTTCCAAAGAAGACACAAATGGCTAACAGGTACATGAAAAAATGGCCAACATCACTAACCATTAGGGAAATGCAAATCAAACCCACAATAAGCTTTCACATCACACTTGTTAGAATGGTTGTTATCAAAAAGACAAGAAATAAGTCCTGGCAAGGTTGTGAAGAAATGGGAACTCTTACACATTGTTGGTGAGAAGGTAAATCTTGTAGCCACTATGGAAAACAGTACGTAGGTTCCTCAAAAATTAAAACTAGAACTATAATATGATCCAGAAATTCCATTTGTGGATATTTATCTGAAGGAAACAAATACACTAACTCAAAAATATATGCACCCCCTAGGTTTACTGCAGCATTATTTACAGCAGCAAATACAAAGAAGCAACCTAATTTCCATTGATGGATGAATGGATAAAGAAAACACATACACACATACAATGGAATACAATTCAGCTGTACAAAGAAGGAAATCTTGCCATTTGTGACAACGTGGTTGGACTTTGAGGGTATTATGCTAAGTGAAATAAGTTAGATAGAAAAAGACAAATACCATATGATCTCATTTATATGTGGCATATTCAAGAAAATGAACTCATAGATACTGAGAACAGAATGGTAGTTGCCACAGGGTGGGCAAAGCAGGTAAAGGTGATCGAAGGGTGCAAACTTCCAGTTATAAAATGAGTAAGTCACGGGGATGTAATGTACAACATGGTGGCTATAGTTAAAAATACTGTGTTGTACAAAGCAAAACTGCAGGAACAAAAAAGCAGCAGACTCACAGACTCCAAGAAGGGACTAGCAGTTACCAAAGGGAAGGGGCTGGGGAGGGTGGGTGAGAAGGGAGGGAGAAGGGGATTAAGGGTCACTATAATGAACACTCACAATATAGGTAAGTCACAGGGAAGGCATTACAGCAGAGAGAAGACAAGTAATGACTCTAGAGCATCTTACTATGCTGACGGACAGTGACTACCTACAACGGGGTGGGGTGGGACTTGATAATATGGGTAAATGTTGAAACCACAATGTTGCTCATGTAAAACCTTCATAAGATTGTATATCAATGATACCTCAAGTAAAAAAATACTGTGTTGTATATTTGAAAGTTGCTAAGAAAGTAGACCTTAAAACTTCTCATCACATGAGGGAAAAAATATGTAACTGTATGGTTGGGGGATGCTGACTTACTGAGGTGAGTGTTTCACAATATATATATATATATATATATATTGAATCATTGTGTTGCACACATGAAAGTGTAATGTTGTATGTCCATTATAAAAAAAAAACTTTAGTGAAAAACCTAACATGGTACCTGTGATATAATGAGTCATAAGAAATACATATTTGGTCATTCACATGACCTAATACATATTTCCCAGATATATTTGATCTTCATCCACAGTTCCTGAAAACACTGCAGAGTTTTAAAGGTGAAGTGGGTGGGTGTTTTGTTATGTTAATAAGAGACTTTTGGACCCCTCCAAGGGCAGGGATTGGAGGCTGAAACAGCTAATGGCCAGTAATTTAGTCAATCATGACTATGCAATGAAGCCCTCACAAACCCCCTGAGAAGAGCTTACTGCTCTCTGTACTCTTGGATGGATCCTGCTTCTCTGTCATGGAGAGCTTCCATGCTTGGGGAACCAGAAGGCCTCCATGTGCCCCTGAGTCAGGCCCCAAGCTCCACAAGGACAGAAGCTCCTTTATTTGGGACCTTGCTCTGTGTCTCTCTTCATCTGGCCATTAAGCTGTACCCTTTATGGTATCCTTTATTAAAATGGTAAACATAAGTGTTTTCCTGAGTTCTGTGAGCTGCTCTTGCAAATTAATCAAACCTGAGAGGGAGGTTGTCAGAACCTCCAGTCTGTAGCTGGCAGGCCAGAAGAACGGATTAACTGCCTGGTGCTTGTGATCGGCATCTGGAGTTGGGGGTGGAGGGCAGTCTGTAGGACAGAGCCCTTAACCTGGGGAATCTGGTGCTGTCTCCAGGCAGGTAGCATCAGGGTTGAGTTCTTGGACACCCTGCTGATGTTTGAGAATTGCTTGGTGTTTTGTGTGGGAAAACCCCCTCCCACATATTTACACACTGACATCGGGTCCAGGAATCTAAACAGAGTTATACTACTATGACTGGTGTGTATAGTACTATTATTGTTGTTGTTGTATATAAAATAACACATAGCACTGTCCTATAAAGTCATGATAATAACTTTGACTTTTCATTATTTCCTCTAAAGTTCATTTTTATTATTCCCTTTCAAAATTCAAGTTACAGAAAAAATTGACTTAATTTGATCTATGTGAATGCTAGAAAAGAATAAGGAATCAAGTCATCTTAGAATTGGAACAGATCTTAGAAGTTTTCCTGCTCATCATCTTCCCAGAAAAAGGAGTGAAAAATAACCTGAATGCATTTAGATTAAGGTTTTGCTTCCACATGGGCATTCTGTCTTAAGTGGATGTAGGAAAACCAGAAACATGGATCTGAGATAATTTATTTTTGTGGTTTGTTCAATAATGTGTCAGATTTTGTTTTTTCCAAGATATTTGGGTAAGGATTATTAAAATCTTGAAGTACAAACCTCAATGTCTACACACACAAAGACAGTTTTCATAAAGGAAATGAAGAGAGAGAAAGTAAAACCCTTATCAGAGCAGAGCTTGTTAAACCTGAGATAGTGCCCATTGCTGTGAACTACCAAATGCTGCCATGTTTAGTGTCACTGTGTCATTTGATATGCAATCAGCTTATTCACTCTAATGGAACACAACAGATGAAGATACAGGGAAAGAAGGAAATGCACCCTACCTGTATGATGAACAATAGGCTTAACTAGAAGTTCTCCATTGTTCAGGAGTATCAGGATGGCCTTCTACTAATACAAGTCAAAGACAAAGACATGAACTTTCACCTCAAGGAGCTTACTATGCAAAAATAATGGATAATACATGGCAGCTTATTATACCTGATGGTTGGGATAGACAAGAGGGAAGAGGTGAGGTCAGAGAGATCTCTAGCTGAAAAGAGAGGGATTTCTTAAAGGCTTCACCAAGATAGCATTTCCTGCATGAGCATTTCTAGTCTACTGGAGATTTTCCCTCTGCTACATTGTTTGGATCAGAGTTCCTACCCAGCAGGAATAGGGGAAGGGAGACATAGCTGTGATACTTCTTCAATGTCAGACTCTACTTCCATGTCATACATTAATGAATCTGGACCTACTCCCTTTCCACTGCTGGTGTTCTTTATGTTGCTGTTGCTTGGTGACTGGTCCTTCTGGGAGGTATGAGGGGAACTCTGCACAATGCATAAAGTCATTTAAGAGAGAACCATGAGATTATCAGATTAAAGATGGTGGAATAGGAAGGCAAGATGGAAACCTCCTCCCAAAAACACATAAGAGGAAAATACAGCAAATACAACTAGACCTGGAAATGACCTGAAGACTGCAGAACAGACCCCCTATACCTGAGGAAGGAGAGGTGACCACAGAGAAAAGGGTGAGGCAGCAAAGCCAAGGTCAAGAGGGACCCAAGCCCATCTCCAACACCAGCCTACAGTGGGGCGGGGAAGAGGAACAGAGTGGGGAAGGGGTTGGAGCCCAGGACTACTGCACACCTGGCCCTGGAGATCTGCTCTGGGAGCATGAGTCCACATTACATTGGGTTCTAGTGATTGGTGGGACTGGATATCAGGGGCAGGCGGAACACTCTGGGAGGCTGACACTCCAGCCAGTGTGAAGGGCAGGCACGCTCCACCAGTCCTGAGACCCAAAGCAGAGGTGGCAGTTTGAAACACTTGCCAGCAGTGGGAGGGGTACCAGAGGGGACAAGGGTTGGATGGAACTCTCTCCTCAGGAGAAAGAGAAGATGGAGGATACCTCCCAGCCCTTCCTTGGCCCAACAGATTGGGAACTCTAGGGAGCTCCTGACTCTCCATCCCCTTCACTGGCGACAAAGCCCCAAGGCTCCACTTTGTGCATGCTTGCCCAGCATCAGCATCAGACTCTGCTGCCTGGCAGGTGAGGAAGACTCTCCTAGCTTGCTTGGCTCAATTTCAGCCCAACCAAAGAGGTGCCTGGAGGAGCCAACCCTGAGAGCTCCTTCCTCCCTGTGGGTGACCAAGCGCAGTGCTGTACATCCAGCCGGGGCACATTGGTCCACCTACCCCATTAACCCTGCAGCCCCTTTATTGCTGCAGGCAGGTAGAGGGCAGCCCCTCTCACAATGAGCTCAACAGAGATTCCTCAGCTGATCACAAAGGCAGCAGCTCAAGCAAACTGCCTACCCAGACTTAGACCACTACAGAATTCAGACAGAAAGATACACCATGCATGGAATGCCAAAAACTGGGGCCCCCACAGAATATAACCATGCACTAGAGAGTAAAGAATCTTGAGCTTCTGGGCACCATAGCACACCTTCTTCATAAAGCTATTACTCTATAGGCCAGAAAGCAGGCAGAGACATCTAACACAGAGGAAGAAACACAGAATCCCTGATAAAATGAGCAGGCAGAGGAATTTAATCCAAACAAAACTACAAGACAGAATCCAAGAAAGAGGGCTAAATGAAACAGAAATCATCAATCTTGATAAAGACTTCAAAATAAAATTCATAAACATGCTCATGAATTTACAGAGAAGTATTCAAGATCTCAGGAAGGATTTGAACAAAGAGATAGAAAACCTGAAAAAGCCACTCAGAGCTGAAGAATACAGTATCTGAAATGAAACATATAATGGAGAGATTTAAAAGTAGATTAGATCATGTAGAGGAGAGAGTAAATGAAACAGAAATTAGAGAACAGGAAAACAAAGAAGCTGAGGCACAGAGAGAAAAAAGGATCTCTAGAGAAGAAAGAATGATAAGAGAGCTATGTGACCAATCCAAATGAAACAATATTCGCATATTAGGGGTACCAGAGGAGAAGAGAAAGACAAAGGAATAGAAAATATCTTTAAGGCAAGAATTGCTGAAAACGTCCCCAATCTGGAGAAGGAAATAGACACTCAGATCATGGAAGTTCAGAGATCCCCTAACAAAAGGAACCCCAGCAAGACAACACCGAGACATATAATAATTAAGATTGCAAAGATCAAGGATAAGGAGAGTGTTGAAAGCAGTCAGAGAGAGAGATTACTTATAAAGGAAATCCCATCAGGTTATCAGCAGACTTCTCAACAGAAACTCTTCAGGCCAGAAGGGAGTGGCATGATGTACTTAATGTACTGAAACCGAAGGACCTCCAACCAAGAATCCTCTACCCAGCAAGATTATCATTTAAATTTGAAGCAGGGATTAAACTATTCCAGATAAACAGAAGTTGAATTAGTTTGCCACAACTAAGCCAGTCTTAGATGATATGTTAAAGGGACTGCAGTAGATGGAAATGACCCTAAGGCTAAATAGCTGTCACCAGTGAGAACAAACCCATGGTAAATGTAGTATAGCATCTAATTACTAAGCAAGTATGAAATTAAAACAAAACAAAGGTAGTAAAACTATACACAAAATCAGTCAAGAGATACACAAAAAGTGCAGATTATGACATCTAACACAAAAAATGTAGAGGAGGAAGAGGAAGAAGGAAAAAAAATGTACCTTTAGATTGTGTTTGAAAAAGAGTAATCAGCAAATTAAGATAGACTACTATATAGTAAAGAAGCTATGTTAACCACAAAACTAAAGCCTATGATAAATATACAACAATAAATAAATTTTAAAAAGAGAGAGAAATCCAATTACAACACTAAAGAAAACCACCAATAAAAAAAGAACATAAAAGAGGAAGAAAGGAACAGAGAGGAGATATGAAAAACAGCAGAAAACAATAAAATGGCAGTAAGTACATATCTATCAATAATCACTTTAAATGTAAATGGACTGAATGCACCAATCAAAAGACATAGAGTGGTGGAATGGATAAGGAAACAAGACCCACCTATATGCTGTCTACAAAAGACTTATTTCAGACCCAAAGACATACACAGACTAAAAGTGAAAGGATGGAATAAGTTAATACATGCAAATAATAGGGAGGAAAAAGCAGTAGTAGCAGTACTTCTAACAGACAAAATCGATTTCAAAACAAAGAAAGTAACAAGAGACAAAGAAGGACATTACATAATGATAAAGGAATCAGTCCAACAAGAGGATATAACTATTATAAGTATCAATGCACCCAACATAGGAGCACCTAATTGTAAAACAAATACTAAGGGAATTAAGGAGAAAATAGATTGTAATACATTTATTTTAGGAGACTTTAACACACCACTCATATCAACCAGACAGAAAATAAGGAAACAGAGGTACTGAACAACACACTTCATAAGATGGACTTAACAGATATCTACAGAACACTCCATCGAAAAGCAGCAGAATACACATTGTTCTCAAGTGTCCATGGAACATTCTCTAGAATAGATCATAGACTAGGCCACAAGAGGAGCCTCAATAAATTCGAAAGGTTGAAATTGTGCCAACCAGCTTCTCAGACCATAATGATATGAAACTAAAAATAAATTACACAAAGAAAAAAAAGACTTACAAACACATGGAGGCTAAACAACATGCTTTTAAACAATCAATGGATTAAGAACCAAATTAAAACAGAAATTAAGCAATATATGGATACAAATGAAAACAAAACCACAACAACCCAAAATCTGTGGGATGCGGTAAAGGCAGTCCTAAGAGGAAAGTACACAACAATATGAGCTTACCTCAAGAAGCAAGAACAATCCCAAATAAACAGTCTAAACTCACAATTAATGAAACTAGAAAAAGAAGAACAAATGAGGCCCAAAGTCAGTAGAAGGAGGGACATAATAAAAATCAGAGCAGAAATAAATAAAATAGAGAAGAATAAAACAATAGAAAGTCAATGAAACCAAGAGCTAGTTCTTTGAGAAAATAAACAAAATAGACAAACCACTAGTCAGACTTATCAAGAAAAAAAGAGTGCACACAAACAAATTAGACACAAAGCAGGAATAATCACAATGGATGCTGCAGAAATACAAAGAATTATTAGAGAATACTATGAAAATTGGTATGCCAATAAATTGGACAACCTAGAAGAAATGGAGAACTTTCCAGACAAATAAAACCTTCCAAGACTGACCCAGAAAGAAAAAGAAAATCTGAACAGACCGATCACCAGCAATGAAATTGAATTGGAAATAAAAAACCTCCCCCAAACAAAATACCAGGTCCGATGGCTTCACTGCTGAATTCTACCAAAATTTAAGAAGAGCTAATATTCATTCTTCTTAAAGTATTCGAAAAGCCAAACAGAAGGGAATACTTCCAAACTCATTCTATGAGGTGAGCATCACTCTAATACCAAAACCAGACAGACACTACAGAAAAAGAAAATTATAGACCAATATCCCTGAGGAACATAGGTGCAAAAATCCTCAACAAAATATTAGCAAATCAAATTAAAAAATATGGCAAAAAGATCACTCCTCATCACCAAGTGGGATTTATTCCAGGGATGCAAGGACAGTACAATATTTTTAAATCAATCAATATCATACACCATATTAACAAAAAGGATAAAAATCATATGATCATCTCAATAGATGCTGAAAAAGCATTTGACAAAATTCAACACACATTCATGACAAAAAGTCTCAACAAAATGGGTTTAGAGGGTGTGTTCCTCAACATAATAAAGCCCACTTATGACAAACCCACAGCCAATGTCATACTTAATGGTGAAAAGCTGAAAGCTTTTCCTCTAAGATCAGAAACAAGGCAAGGATGCCTTACTCTCACCACTTTTATTCAGCATAGTACTGGAGGTGCTGGCAACAGCAATCAGACAACACAAAGAGATAAAAAGCATCCAAACTGGTAAGGAAGAAGTTAAACTCTACTTGCAGATGACATGATATTATATATAGAAAACCCTAAAGAATCCACCGAAAAAACTACTAGAACTAATAACTGAATTCAGCAAAGTTGCAGGATATAAAATCAATGCACAGAAATCTGTTGCATTCCTATATACTAACAATGAACTAGCATAAAGAGAAATCAGGAAAACAAACTCCATTTGCAACTGCATCAAAAAGAATAAAATACCTAGGAATAAACATAACTGAGGAGGTGAAAGACCTATATCCTGAAAACTATAAGACACTCATGAGAGAAATTAAAGAAGACACCAATAAATGGAAATCTATCCTGTGCTCATGGATAGGAAGAACTAATATTGTCAAAATGGCCATCCTGCCCAAAGTAATTTACAGATTCAATGCAATCCCTATCAAAATACCAACAGCATTCTCCAATGAACTAGGAGAAATAGTTCTAAAATTCATATGGAACCACAAAAGACCCTGAAGAGTCAAAGCAATCCTGAGAAAGAACAACAAAGCTTGGCAGTATATGCTCCCTAACTTTAAGCTCTACTACAAAGCTACAGTAATCAAAACAATTTGGTACTGGCACAAGAACAGACCCAGAGATCAATGAAACAGAATACAGAGCCCAGATATAAACCCATGTGTATATGGTTAACTAATGTGATAAAGGAGCCATGAATACAATGGGGAAATGACAGCCTGTTCAGCAACTGGTGTTGGCAAAACTAGACAGCTACCTGTAAGAATGAAACTGGATTATTGTCTAACTCCATACACAAAAGTAAAGTTGAAATGGATCAAAGTCCTGAATCTAAGCCATGAAACTATAAAATTCTTAGAAGAAAACAGGCAAAAATCTGTTGCATAAAAACATGAGTAAGTTTTTCCTGAACACATCTCCTCAGGCAAGGGAAACAAAATAAAAAAATGAGTAAGTAGGACTACATCAAACTAAAATTTTCTGTACAGCAAAGGACACCATCAGTAGAACAAAAAGACATCCTACAGTATGGGAGAATACATTTGTAAATAACTCTTCTGATTAGGGGTTATCACCCAAATATATAAAGAACTCATATGCCTCAACACACAGAAACAACAAATAACCCAATTAAAAAATGGGTGGGGCACCTGAACAGACACTTCTCCAAAGAAGAAATACAAATGGCAACAGGCACCTGAAAAGATGCTACACATCACTAATCATCAGGAAAATGCAAATTAAAACCACAGTGAGATATTACCCCACACCAGTTAGGATGGCCACTATCCAAAAGACAAGAAATAACAAATGCTGGTGAGGATAGGGAGAAATAGGACCCTCCAACACTGTTGGTGGGACTGCAAATTGGTGTTGCCACTGTGGAAAGCAGCATGGACGTTCTCAAAAAACTAAAAATAGAAATACCATTTGACCCAGTAATTCCACTTCTAGGAATTTACCCAAACAAAATCCCTGATTCGAAAAAATATATGCTCCCCTATGTTTATCGTTGCACTTTTTGCAATTGCCAAGATATGGAAGCAACCTAAGTGCCCATCAATAGATGAATGGATAAAGGAGATGTGGTACACATACACAATGGAATATTATTCAGTCATATAACGAAAAGAAATCCTGTCATTTGCAATAAGATGGATGGACCTAGAGGGTATTATGCTCAGTGAAATAAACCATGTGGAGAAAGACAATTACCATGTGATTTCACTTATTTGTGGAGTATGAAAACAAAGCAAAACCAAAGGAACAAAAATGCATTAGACTCACAGACACTGAGAAGTGACGAGTGGTTACCAAGGGGGAGGGGAGTGGGTAAGGGCAGAGTGGGGGACTGTTGAACCACGGTGATGTACATTTGATTTTTTAAAAAAGCCATGAATAAAGTTTTGGTGACATGTTACCATACAGTATCCAATTTCAGAAAATTAAATCAAGGATTTTTTAAGACATCATCCCAAAATGTATTTTTCAAGGAAGAATACTTGTCATAAATATGCTCTGAAGAGAACACTCAGAAACACACAAAACTGTAGCTATGAGCAGAGTTCTCTGTTACTATCAATCATCACAGTTTGAACCATTTTTGATCCTTAATCAGAAATATCTTATGACAAGAGTTCTATAAAATGAGATTGGAGCTAAATTCAAGAAAGAGTAGAATATTAAATTTTGGTACTATTGTACTTTTATAATGAACACCCTCTGAGGCTCCTATCCATATATCCTTATATGTCAGTTTAGCATTTTGTTACATAGTTTCCTCTGGATTGTTGCATCCCTCTGAGGCACTAATCAGTCGGTAACCATGGAACCCAGCAAATAACTGTTGAGCAAAATGAAATTGAAAAAATAAGGCCAAAGAATCACAGGACCTAGTTTCAAATCCTGGTTCTGCCACCAATCAGCTGGATTTACTTAAATTTGGATGATAATAAAACATTAGAAGGTTATTGGGAGGGTTGAATACAATCAGATGCATATAAAAGCACTTAATAAACCATGTAACTCTTGTGTAGTTTTGCACTTACTAAGCTACCTTTAGTATCAAAAAATTATACTCTTACCCCTAAAAGGGTGGCAAAGTGCAATATTTTTAATAACTAGCTAAAAAACATGGAACATTGCCTGTAGCCTGCTATTTCAAACCCAGGCCATCCTTACTTCCAAGGCTGGATCTAGCATCTCACATCTGGAAGCATGGCTGCAGCACATGAAGGTCCACAGTGGATGGCTACAATTGCCACATTTTCATTAAAACAAAAACTTCCAACTAAATGATTTCAAAGTCTTGAAATCATAGTACTTCAAAGTATTCAGTTCCTGTTACTCATTTTATTGTTCTCTTCTTGCTCTGTCAAGAAGTTCAGAACTAAGTTTTATGTCTAATTTAAAAAAGAAGGCTTAGCTGATGCTCTTTGCTAGAACTTTTCTCCTGACTCATACTTCCTCTACCTTTCATTAATGTTCATTCAAAAGAATGCTACTGAATTTATAGTTTTTATTATAAAATCAAAGTCAGGGAGGTGGGTTATAAACAATGAAGGAACATATCAAGGCATATTTCTTAAGACAAAAAAAAAAAATGACTGAGTTGTGAATCTCAACTTAGTAAAACTTCAGACCAGACAGTCAGTATCAGAAAACTCTTGGTAGACTATAGACAACACAGGGTGTCTTTGGTGTTTCCTTCTGAATTACTGCCTACTGTGATTTCCCTCTTGACTTCTCTGCAAACAGCAGGATTCCTCTTGTCACTGTAATTTCATATTTCACCAGAAATTCAGGAGCAGGACTACAAGTGGCCCCAACTGCCAATCAAGAAGGACGAACTATTTTGGAGGTAAAATGATAACAGAGGAGTCAGAATTTCCCAAGGTCTCTCCAGAAAATGGACAGAGACAACAATTCGTCCCACTAGATTTTACATTCTTCAAAGCCACAGGATAAGCAAGAACATTTATCTTGAGGAGCCTCATTAACGGAAACATCTTAGGCCATTCTGTATCTCCCTCAGGGAGACTACTGAGTGACTTACGCAAACTGTGTGTTCAGTAGAGTTGTTGAATAAGTACAACATTGTCGAGAACAACAGTGGCAAATAGGATTCATCCATGGTCACTTTTAAGAAGTCTGTTCTGAAGACTAGATGGCCACATGAAAAGACAGGTAAGTGTTAAGATGTGGAAAGCCTCCCACAATCCTGACCAACCACAACAACCTAGAGAACAGAGAGGAGGGCTGGTTTCTGTAAACGACTTGTAGCAGCAAAGTAATTCCCTTTTCACATCTTGGCTAAGCCCCTACAGTGCCTGTGATATAAATAGGATATGATAAATGAGATAAAAAAGATGACAGAGGAAGTCTCATGCAAAAACACCCTTGTGACCACAAATGAGCACTGTAGTAGAGATGATAAGTAAGCCACAACCCGGTGCAGTGTGCCAGGCAGGGCTTCACAGAACAGGGGTCTTTCTATTGGCGTCAGAGTCAAGGACAAGTTCCTAATATGAGGCTCAACCAGGCAGAGGGAAGAGCAGGCACCAAGCTAGTCACATGAGTGTGTCTGGTCTACACCGGATGGTGACTCGGTGGCTCGTGGGGAGGAGGGGGGCGGGGTTGTGAAGGAGAAGGGATGAGGCAGCAGATGAGGTGAGCAACCTAGTCTGTGAAGGGTCTTGTACAGACTGCCAAACAGTCTGAACTTTGAGTTCCATAATCAGTTTTTTAGAAAAGCAAGTCTGTAGCCCGAGTACAGGACTCCCAACTAACAATTACTGAGCACATTCTACATGCCAGGGAACGTACTCAGGGTTTGGCATGCACTGTTCTCACAATAGGCCAGTCAAGTAGACACTATAATTTTCTCATTTTGTAGGTAAGGGCACAGGGGTTTAGTGAGATTAAATGACTTGTCCAAGATGTCATGGCTAGTAGTGGCAGAGCTGGAGACTCAGACCAGGGTCCATACCTGTGCTCTTAGAAACAAGAGAGGAGATGACAGGCAGGCAGGCTGCTGCCTCAGATGAGCCCAAAGACCAGGAGGGTCTGAAACAGGGCAGGGAAAGTGGGACTTGTATGGCGAGGCACACTGGGATAGCCAGGCACTGCAGTTTTAGCAAACTGATCCTGAATGCACTGAATGATATTCCAGAGCAAAGGATTCTCCTACTTTAACTTGAAAGAATGCTCCAACTACAAGTCTTTACTTGGGAACACAAGTCTACAATAAAAGATTTTCTAGGGCAAAAATAGAAACACTTACCTTAAGAAGCCTCATGAACAAGAGCCTTCAAAGTTTGGTATTACACACTAGAAAATATCTTTTGCATATTCCAAAACTAGTGTGCATAAAATCACAATGAAATTCTACCTCACACCCACTAGAATGACTATAATAATAAAAACAAGAACAAAAAGGGAAAACTGCAAGTGTTGACAAATAAAGTACAGAAATTTGAACTCTCCAATTGCCAGTGGGAATGTAAAACAGTGTAGCCACTATGGAAAACATTTGGTAGTTCCTCAAAAAGTTGAACATAGCATTATCGTATGGCCCAACAATTCCACTTCTATGTATATACACTAATGAACTGAGAGCAGAGATCCCAACAGATGTTGAAGGTCAATGTTCATTTCAGCATTATTCATAAAAATGAAAACGTAGAAACAGCTCAAGCATCTATCAACAGATGAGTAGATAAACAATGTGGTATAGGCATACAATGGAATTTGTTCAGTTATAAGAAGGAATAAAGTTGTGATACATGTTACAACACCGAGGAATCCTGGAAAAATTCTAAGTGAAATAAGCCATACACAAAAGGGCAAATGTTATATGATCCACTCACATGAAACATTTAGAATAGGCAAATTCATGGACATGGAAAGTAGATTAGAGGTTACCAGGGGATGTGGGTAGGGTGAGGAATTACTGTTTAATAGTTACAGAGTTTATCTGGGTAATGGAAAAGTTTTGGAAATAGTTGCAATGGTTACACAATATTGGGAAAGTACTTAGTGCTAGTGAACTGTACATTTTTAAGTGGTTAAAACGATATTTCTGTGTGTGTGTATGTGTATAAAACCATGATAAAAAAAATTTACTCTCCAACAAAGAAAAAGAAAAAAACAACCAATAGGCTGGGATGCCTCAATTACTGCCAGAGGAAATAAATGCAACTTTTCTTGTCTATAGATCTATGTCGAACTTGACCCCTGTACTAGGTAGGAATGACAATGTATGCAGATGAGCCTAGAACTAGATGCCTTCAAAATATGCTGTTCAAAATAATTTAGTGGCTTCCTACCACCTATAGACTAATATTCAAACTATTGTACAGGGGATACAAGGCCTTTCCTGATCTGGTTCCTACTAATTCCAAGCTTATCTCCCACCCTGTCTCTGCTTTCTATAACTTTACTCTTCATCAGTGCTGAAGAGTCCAGGACATTCCAAGTTCTGTCATACCTCTGTTTTCCCATGCTGTTCTATGAGCTCTGAGAAAGGGCTCACTCCTCCATACTCCACCAAATTTATCATTCAGCAAATGCCTATTCTATCATCAAATTTCAGTTCCACTAAGCCTTCCCTGGACTTCCACAGCTCCTTTTCCCACTAATTTACATATTACTCCCTCTGTAATAGCAGTTATAATATTCCAGTTGCTTATCTGTATGTCTATATTCTACTGGACCTATTTTGTTGAAAACAGAAATAAGTCATTTCATTTCTCTCTGCACAAACTAGTACCCATAAGTGGTATTTTAATAAATGGGCAAGACAGTAAACCCAGCACTCAATGGGGGAATAAAGACTCTGGTCCTCCAAATTCTAAGCACTACCACTCATTGGTGTTCCCTCAGTGTCCTTCAGTGGACACAGAACTTCAATATGAATACTGGGTATTCAGTAAAACATAAAACAAAGTCAGAGAAGCTGGGAAATAATCATCCACACCTGTGGGACTCTAGAAATCCACACAACTAAGAAACAGTTGTCTGAGAAGACAATTGAGAAGTTTATTAAAAATGTGCTCCATGTGAAATATAATTGTTCAATTATAAAGATGCAATTGTTCAATTATGAAGTTGGATTGCAAAAAAGGGAAACAAAATCTGAAGGTGAAGAATAAAAATGTTAGTAATCATTCAATACTACCTCAAATCGGTAATTTGATTCTCTATGTCACTAAATATGTCTGTTTCTAAGCAGAAGACCTTCCATATTTGATGGGCTAAATTAAACCTCTTTTAGAATCCACACATTTTCTTTGTCCTGCTTCTAAATACATCCAGTAATTGGGTTACTCTGAAGCTCTATCTAACAGATAGAACTCCCTATAAATACATATACAAGGGGGTTTCCAGTCATCAGAAAGATATGCTTCTAAATAAAGTTAATAAACTGATACTCTGATAAATTTCCATGAGTTTGGTCAATATGATTAGGGCCTAATCAGCCCTACATAGGCACAGTTAAAAATAATCTCTGAATTCTTTAAGTTTGAGAATTCCAACATTAGGAATGGCACAGTCCTGGCTAACAGCACTTCTGTACGGCTGGAATGGAGGTTGTATGAAGCAAGGTCTCTTCCCAGTCACCTCCTTTCTTCCTTCCCTCCAAGAGACTGCCTGGTCGTGGTGCTCCCTAGATGTCCCCTTTCATCATTTAGCTAATTCCTGTTCTTCTCTATTTCTATTATCTGTAACTCTCAATTATGCTGTTATTTCTTTTATAAAAAACTCATTCCACAATCCTAACAGCCAGCTTTAAAGTAAACTTTTGACAAATTTAGAGTCTACTTAGTACCTCTGGACTGAAAAGACATATCACTACTAAAGATGTGTTTACTGAATTCCTACTTTCCCTGTGTTACTCTGGTCCTGCTACCAAGACCCTATTCTTACCAGCATGCTTGGTCCACTACAGAGCAGGGAATTAGACACAAATATCACAATCTCCACCTTCTGATTCTTTAGAGCTTCTTCTGATCCACAAGACAAGGGGACCCCCTGAGTCCTTGCTCCATTCAGCAGCCTGCTCTCCCCACCTCCTGCCCCCAGCCCTTGGAAAGGGCGGGTACTCTAGGTCTTCTCTGTGGAGGCATCTCCTGACGCCACCACAGGACGCATTCCGAAAGGACACAAGTTGGGCTCTGCCGTGATTGAGTCCCCAGTGGCCTCGCTGAGCAGCTTACTGCAAGGTCATGCCACATTTCAGCAGAACCTCAAAGAAGCCTTTAATGTGCCCATTTCAGAAGCATGTGGCTTGGCCTATGTCTAAGGCTCACGTACACTCTTTAGCAAGTCCAATCCTAAGTCCTCACACAGATGCTCCCCATCTCTCACACCCGAAGGCTGGACCCACAGCTCCAGCAATGCCTTAGAGAGAAAAGATGGTAAAGCCCATGGCGGGCCTGAAGCCTGAGCTTTCCACTCTGGCTTCCTGACTTGATGCTATGTGTGAGCCTCTGAGCCTCTGTGTGCCCTGTTTCACTGCATACATATAACTCCTTTAGATTTGACAAGTTGGCCAAAAAAACTGCACTACCAAGAACTGATTATTATAAACTTCAGGCCAGAAACTTGTACTTTACTAATTACTGAGATTGAATCATGAGTCTGGCCCTCCCAAGTCTGCCCACGTACCTGCTTCCACTACTGGCTGGGCTGGATTCTCCTCACACTCCTTCCATTTTTATGTACCCATTTTCACTCCCTGGGGAGCTCTGGAGAATTAAAGCAACGAGGAGACAACAGCTAAGCAGGGTCCCAGAGAGACTGAAGGCTGAGGCCAAGCCCACAGAAACAATAATGCGGTAAAAAACAACTCTTAAGTCAAAAGATTTTAAATTGCTATTTTTGCAAGAACAGGTTCTGTTTATACTGTGGTTAACAAAAAATGAAAAAGATAATACTGTTCACTCAGGAGTGATGTGAAAAATGATGGCAATTCAAAGCTTTGGAAGCCTCCAAGTCCTTTTACACTGTGGCTGCTCGGTGCTTACTGTAGCAAGGAAAACACTTTTCACAGTCTTTTGGTGTTGAAATGAGATGTCCTTCTCATGTTGGTCTGTTGTTTTTAATTTGATTTACTGAACTGTAAACATAAACTTCTAGGCACCAGCAATTCTGTGAGGTGGATGGGTTCAGCCTGATTACTGAGGGACTCAAAAGAAAAACAGGTGAAAGTTACCATTAATTTGCAATATCCCTATGCTCCCCCATTAACACTACCCCTTTCATAATAAAGGTTTGATGTATTAAGGCTTTTTTTCTAGGAAGCTTTGATGTAATTCACATACCACAGAAGTCTCCCTTTCAAAGCATACAATGTAGTGGTTTTAAGTATGTTCACAAAAATTGTGCATCTTTCACTACCACATACTTTTAAAACATTTTCATTACCTCAAAAATGCCATACCTGTTATCAGTCTCTCCATAGTGTACCTTCCCCCTGCCCCTGGCAGCCACTAGCCTATTTTCGGTGTCCACATAACTGCCTATTCTGGCCATTTCATCTCGGTGGAATCTTCCAGTATCTGTCCTTCTGTGATGCTCTTGTAGCGCCTTTTCAACCTCTTCTGTGCGCCCTTCCCCCTCGCTCCTTCTTTTCGAACGCCAGTGCCTTAGGTCTCCTTCCACCCTCCTCTTCGTGTCTAGGTCACCTGATCCCTCCCAAAGGCTGAAGGTTCAGATCTTCAACTCCAGCCCAGAGCTCAGCTGGACTCCTGGTCCCTATACCCACTGCCTCCTGGGCATCTCTCTCTGATAAATTAGTGTTAAAGGTGAGCTTGCTGTCTCCCCCCACACCTCAGAGCTGCCTCCTCCAGTGCTCCTTCTCTCAGAACCAAAAACCCACACACCATCCTTCAAGCTTTCCTCCTTTGCCTTTTTCACTATATCCGACCTACACCAAGCCCTGCTACATCTTTCCTAACTGCCCAGATTACTTCCTTCCTGTATGTCATTCTCCTAGTTCAGATTTTTAATCTGGACTGTGAACTAACTCCAAATTGGTCTCTGCCTTTAGTCTTGTCTCCTTCCAATCTATCATTACACCCAGAGTGACTGAGTGACAACAGGTCTGATTAGATAAAACTCCCTTGCATCAGGCCCTTCTAGGTACCTGACACGGCCAACAGGTGCTGTCATAGTGGCCTCAGCCTCTTTCCGCAGTCTCATCATGCACCGCCCTGAACTCTAACATTCAGCTTTCAGCACATTTCTCCTGCAGCTCCCTAGGATCTTCTCTACCACCAGGCCTGTATCCCAGACAGAATGAATGGCAAGGCTCCCCCCAAATTTGCCCTTTTTGACTTGGTTAACCTATTTGGGTCTCACTTAGTCATCTTTTCCAGGTAGTGCTGCTGAACTATGCACCACTCCCAAGAAAAGACTAGAGACCCCCTTTTGTTCCCATGACACCCGGTATGGCTACGATCATAGCCTCTTTCACATAATTTGAATCATCTGTTTACTAACTTCTGCCTCCCACTAGACTGGGAGCTCTGTGAGGGCAGGGCCCTATTGTTCACCATACATCCTCAATCTCTGGTCCAATGCTTGGTACAATACAGGTACTTTAAAATGCTCCCAGAACTATGGCTTACTATTTGCAACCCACGGGTGATAGGCACAGCGGGATTCCATTTTACCACTGGTGGATACTGATGCGGAATGTTTTTGCTTTTTCTTCCTTCTGTCTGGACATATTTTATTGTGGAGGCTTATCAGAAGCAACCCGATTCTTTCTTATAAGGTAGGCAAAGAACTAAGTAAACAACTCAAACATCTGTTCAATTTTTTAAACTTAATTTTTCCTTCTGAAGGGAAGGAAAAGAACATGCTGTGCATCCAGAGACCAAACTCCAGTGCTCCACCAGTCCCTGACCTGCTTTGCTGACACTGACTTCCTTGTGCTTTAACTTCCTCAAGGGCAAAATGAGGACCACGATCCCTACCTTAGCAGGATGTTGGAAGAAGAAGGATGTGAAGGTACCTCAACTCTGAAAGAATGGCCTACAAGAAACCCATCAGATCTACCTTGCTCTTCTGAGTCATTAGAAACACTGGCCAGACTTAAATGCCAATGCAAGTAACATTATACGCAGGAATGAAATCAGCTTCATGAGGGCACATATACAGGGCTCTGGATTTGAGACCCCTCGCTCTCCACCAAAGGTCACTGGCTGAACACCATCCTTCTGACACTCTGATTCATCTGTCTCTTGATTGCTCAGCTACAAGTAAGGAGGAACCCCATTAAATTGTCTTTTACAGCCTTGATGGATGAGCAATACATCCATTTCCCCTATTCTGTCTTCCATGCTACTCAAATTCTTAAAAACAAGGCTGGATTCTCCAAAGGAGAAAGTATGATTAGGGTAACACACTAAGGATTGCTGTGGAAAGTCACCTATTGTCTGATAAATTCTTAATTATAGGTTGTATCTCTGTTCTCCTACAGACACCATAACAGTCTCTTAGTTTTAATTTTGCTGGTGGAGAGGAGGACTTTAAATCACTTAGGAGACCAGCTGTGTTGTACTTCAGCTGTAAAACATGAAAGTTCTCAAGTGTGCTTGGCATATATTCTGAGCTGAAGCATATGTTGCTTATGCAGCCAAAATGTCCTTGTACTACAGACGCCCAGTAGAGTGACATGGGGACTTTACACACATGCAGCCTATTGACACCACCTCCCTCACTGATGAGCACCCGCTGTATCACTTTTTCCTTCTGTTGCGTGTCTTGGAAATGGGCACCAATTCAACTTAAAATCAGACCACTACAGAATTTTATAACTAAAATTAGCAATAATCAGTTCTAACACCTAAACTGTTAGAGATAAAAAAAAAAAATGAAGCCAGAAAATTTGAGTATTTTACATGGCCATACTGTCATATAAAGGTACTGTTTCATTAAGTTTGCTAGAGTTCTTCAGCAGAAAGATACTTTCTTATGTCTTTTCAAACTCAAGTCTAAAGAAAGCACCTAGATTTAAAAACTAGGAAGGGAACAGGAGCTCAATATTTATGACGTAAGACAGTGAGTCCCGTATCTGACTGACTGCTTCAAGGTACACAGCCCACCTCCAATAGCTAAGACCAACTTTCCTACTTGAAATGGACTCCTGGCCCCTTCCAAAAAAAAGCAGCAGCAGCAAGCAGGAGCAGGACTGACACCTCAAGATGCTCGCTGCACATGGAAAAATTTGAAGTCTGCCATGCCCCTATTACCGGAAGACATAGGACTTAAGGTTTCGACAACCTCAATTTTTCACAGTGGCTTTTTCAAATGTGACTTCTCTCATTTACCTAATTCTTGATTGCTGGCCCCTGCCCATGTCTCCAGGAAACTTTCCCCACAAATTATCTCTTGCTTTTACATTCTCCTTGCTGTTTCTACCTGGTCCCACCCACCAGCCCGCCAAAAGCTTAAGCTTCCCTCACCATGTGACACACAGAGCAGGATGGATGTGCACCATCCCCATGTCTTCCCACCACCTTTCTCCCCTTCCCCGGACCTGCAAGCTTCCAGAAATAGTCATCTCTCTTCTTCCATTCACTCCCTAACTCACTGCACTGTGGCTTCTGCCCTCACAGTGCTAGTGGATTGTCTTGATTCCACAAAGCAACTTAACTTCCAAACCCTGTTTTCTGCACCATCTAAATATTTTGTGAATGTGTCACCTTGTCTTCATCCCTATTCGCAGTGTCCAAAGTTACAGCCCTCATGTCTCTTGACAAGAGCCTTATGCCAGATTTTCCTGGGGCTTCTGTCTTTTCCTTTCCTGGGTCTTCAGTCATACTGCTACCAGAACTAGTTGTCTTAAAATGCAAATCTGATGTCGCCACCTGTTCAATGATGTATCCCTTTAGGCTAGCTTATTCTGTAAGACATGTTCAATAGGATAAAGTCCAGTTTCTTCCCAGGATCCTCTTCCTCTACTGGTCCCCACCTCCGGCCACATTGAACTCTTGCTAGAATCCACTTTGCCAGCTCTTTCACATCTTGCTGTCTTATTTTTATGCTTTTCTCACTATCTGGAATATGCACTTCCCACTTTCTCCACCTGTTCTATTTTTATTTTTCTTTAAAATCTAATTCAAGGGTCAGCCCCTCTCAGAAGCTGTCCTCGCTCCTGGGCCTGCAGTGGTCAGTCAGTCATTCCCACTCTCGGTAGCCTCTGTGCTCCTAAAGCATAATGCACTTCTCTAGGGCAAGGTTTAACATACTGCACTGAAGTTCTTATTTTTAAAAGCAGATGATCTCATCTATCAAACAGCATGGCTCTTCCACTAGGGGTTAACAGTTCAATCCTCTTCTTTGGTTTCAAAGTTCTTTCATGTCCTTTGGAAATCACACTTACTGCAGCATCTCTACATTCATCCTTTGAGAAGGCTGCTGAAACATGGTGAACCCTTGTTTAAAACATAAATCTTTTGACAACCATCTCTAAATCAGCGAGAAAAATTTTTGGACAATTTAAATGTATTTAATTATTTACCTAATTCTTTACCAAGTTTTGGGAAATGCAAGTTACCTTTCTTGTCCCAAAGGGTCACAGGGCCCTCCTAGAAGCACTTTTGCCAAAATTCAAGAGGTTGCAAGAACACCTCATTTTTTTCTTCAAAAGAAGAAGAGTCTTTTCGTATATGAAAAAACACCCTTGATGTTAAAAAACCATCATTATCCCTGTGTTCTTCAGGCCCAGATGTGGGCAGTCCATTCCCATCCTCAAAGAGTGCACCAATGAAAAGGTGGAGAAACTGGCCTATGGAATCTTTTCCCGAACAGAATCCTTTTCTCTTGATCAAGACTCAACCCCAGCTGCTTCCCTCCAGGAAGACCGGCTTCCCTCCTCCTTTCCCTGACACAAATGCATACAAACTTGGTTTTCTCCATTTAACAAGCATATCTGTTTGCAAACAGGGAGCTGCCGAAGTGGGAGGGTGTGAAACAGGCAAACCGGAGGACAGCTCTGAAAAGGCAACTGCGAACAGGAGCCGGATTTAGCCGGGCTGCTCAGCTTTGGAGCTGCAGCCCCACCCGCGCATCCCCAGAGGTGCCGGAAAAGGCTCCAGAGCCAGCCGCTGGGCCCCTGACAAACTCTGGGGTTTCCCTCCCCTTTTCCTGGAGGGAGGGTCTCTGCCAGTTGGCTGGGGCAGCCTCAAAGTTATCCAACTGGTGACAACCAAGTTATTTGATGCAAACCAGCATACCATCCCCTGCTGCCTCTCCCAACGCCTTAAAGAGGGCTCAGGTTTCTGCTGTCAGCTTGCTTCCCTGGGGGGAATGGCATCAAAGCCCAGACCCAGCTCGGGAACATACTCCTGGCACATGGAGGAGGTCACCAGCAAGTCAGTGCCCAGAACAACCCATGGCCTTCCCAGCCTCAGGCCAAAGGGCTTATTAAATTGAAAAGCTGCATTCCTTCACTGGAACTTATTGACTCTAGGGGCCCATAACTGTGCCTCAAAAGAAAAGGAACCCATTTCATGTGAATGATCATATTTATAATCTATTTGCCTAAGTAACTATTCTAAGTGACTTAGAATCTATTCACTAAGGAGCTGATGGAATGACAACAACAGGTGTAGCTGATACACAAGAAGCATAAATTTGATATTACATTCACAGTAATATGAGATTTCTTGACAGACAACTGTGACAAATTCTTTCTTGGGGGTTAATTTGGCCCCAACATATCTTCATGGAGCTGATTACAAAAAACATCCAAAAGAAAGGAAAGACAGACCAGATAGTCACAAAGTATCTGACAGTTTTCTCCCTGTTTCTCTGTTTTTTTTGCCAAGATATTGGCCACGAGTAGGCTTTACGAGAGTCATCACTGTACAACCAAAGGAAATAGACCCACGTGGAAACACGATTTTCTAATGAAGATACAGCATCTCAGACAGCACGAAACCCCTGATGGACTCATGATCGGTGTGTGTGAGCACGAAAGGAAATGAATTCTTAAGGTAAAGTTGATGTTGTGGTAGGTTGTGATTCAGCTTTTGGCAGCTTTGCTCTCTTAGCAAATAACTAAAAAGTAGCAATTGTGAAGACCAAGCATGCCCAGGGGACAGGTGGTAGGGCTTAGTCCCCCTGCAAGGATCCCATCTGTACCAACCTTGTATCTCATTCCTTCTCACTGCCCCTTTGGCCGCACAAACCCCCCTCACTGTGTACACTGAACAGAAGGTACAGATTTGTTTGCTTGGATACCTGCAATTACAAATACCTGCCTTGTAACTGCAATTCTGAAAGGCAGGAAGCACGCTCACCAGTATCTCTTAATACCCCAGAATGCAAGGTGAGAGCAGAGTATTGTGTAGAGACAAGAACAATATATTATTTAGCCCGGATATCTCATAACTTATCTCATGGGCTCAGCAAGACTTCAGCACTTGGGAAGCCAGAGCAAGAAAAACCCAGGCACAAGAGACTGGAAAGAGGGGCACCAGCAGGAAGCCAGCTTCTAAGCCAGGATGGAGACAGTAACTGTATCTGGCAACTGGGCCTTCCACCACCACCAGGCTGCACAGGGCGCACCCTGCTTTATCCCTCTGCAGCTGAAAGCATTTACAGTGGAGAACAAATGTCTGAGATGTTGACCTCTCCACTCCAACCCTCCAGCAATTGGATGAAAATGAGTCGGCCAAGCCCAGAGACCACTCATCACCTTCCAAGCAGTCAGCTTTCTTAGCTTGACAAACTTTTCTTCTAGAATCCATTATGGGTGGCTGGTCCTGTGTTTGAATAATGAAGATGAACTTTAGTGATCAAGTGTTTGTCTAAACTTGTAACAAATCATTTCTAATATCTTGACATGTTATGAATAATTAATTTCCACTACAGAGGCTACCTGCCTGTTCATTTCAGTTCATCTCAGACAATTGTAAATCAGCGAGCCTTGAGCTTGTTAATTCAAGTGTTCTAAAGAAAAAAAAAAGCATCATGTTCAGTTACTTAAAAATACATGAGGAATAATGCCGCCAAGTCTGATGAGCTAGCAGATCAGGTCCAGATATCTGCTTAAGCAGCGCTGTGATGCACACTCCCCAGGCTACTGCATGACGTGAGCCAGTGGTACGGTCCCTCTGCCACCCTTTATCACTGTACACAGAGGCCCAGATCGTGATCATGCAGTGTATGCACAACTTTTCCATGTTCAAAATCAAACAATGAAATAAAGGAAAGAGAATCTCTTTTAATATGACTTCTATATTTTTGTGGGGTCATACTTGCTTTGGACTACTAAATGCTAGGGACCGTATTTGAATCCTAGGATCACTGGACCCTGGTTCTTTTAGGAATCTCTCAGGTTACAATCCTTCTCCTAGTCAGGCCCTTTTTAGTCTACAAAATAAATCCTTAATTCCCTCCAAGAGGTAGGTCTTAATTCAGCTATTTTTCAGGCATAGCTAGAACTCTAGAAGGAAGAACTCACAAAATACTGTCTCCTGTACACCCATCTCTGGCCAAGATGGAATCAAAGGACCAGATTTACCCTCCTGCCTCAAAGGTAGGGGTTGGGGAGGGCGGGCAGAGGGGGAGGGACAGGATACTATGGGAAATAATGATTTTCAAGATACTGGGCATCAGACAACAATGAAGGAAGGTGAGTCTTACAACTGCCTGAGCATTCTGCCTATGGGCAGTCTGGGCTGTGGCGTGGTGAGGGGAGACCCAGGGGGCCCGAGTGAGGGAGATGGAGCTGAGGATGGGAGAGACAGAGGCAGCTAGTTCACAGGACAGAGGTCAGAGAGGACAGAGCTGCACGGAGAGTATCCTGGAACAAGAAAGCATGTCCTGGACTGCTAAGTAGAATGCAGTTACCTAGGTCACTGGACAAGAATGGGACAATTTGAAATTCTCTGCCTTTGAGGGCTCAAAACGTGAACACCTGCTGCATTAGGAAAAGTGATGTTCAGGTTGCATTTTACCCCATCTGGATAAGTGGATTTCTGTTGAATTTGTGAGGAATACTTTTCTACACATAGATAACTCTAAGTAGCTGACAATAAATCTTAAAGAAGATCCGTTTCTCTATTCTGTAGGAGCAGCAACTGAGGTTCAGACCAGAAATATTACAAGGTTATGTTCTGCCCAGTGCGGTTGCCAGATAAAATATCGGGTGGTATGCAACACTTGGGATATAGTGAGGATTTGTTGTCTACCTAAAATTCAAGTTTAACTGGGTATCCTTTTGTTTTCTTTTCTAAATCTGACAACCCTACTCCCAAACAATAGTGTCCAGAATAATACTAGATTTCAGTCTTTTGGGTGAGGAAAAAGGGAAGGAAAGAACACATACTCAGGAACTACTCAGACCATAACCCTATGTAACCAAGCATGGTTGATGTGGAATCCATTGGCCACACCAGGAGCACATGCCTTTCTCCAGCTCTTACACTCCTCTTTGCTATGGGCTCCACCATTTTTTCTTTACTCACTCTCTTCCACTACCATGGATCAAAGTTTCTACTTAGCTAATATGAAGCCATGTGAATCCCAACCAATTCCATCTAGTGACAGAAAATCAGACCCAACTCAGATCCTGGTACCAGGGTGAAATGGCACGTCACCTCTCCTTCACAGTCCAAGCCAATGACCTCGGTGGCCTCCAAGGGAGGTGACTCTCACCTCCTCATACACTGTTCTCTGTTCCAGCCCACAGGGCCCACCTGAGGACCACTTGCTTGCTCCTTCTGCCTGGAACTCTCCCAGCAGGCACCTCTAATGCTCGCCCTCTCTCCTCCATCAGGTCTTTGTCCACTGAGGCCCCGCCCCTCCCCCTGCCTACACAGCCTACCCCAGTTACTCTATTTTGACATATATATTCACTTGTTTACTTACTGTCACTATCTCTCCTAAATAATAAAATATAAACACGTTGACTATTCACTGATGTACTCTCAGAACCTAGGCTCAAACTGGCATATCCTTGGAACTCAATAAACATTTGTTGAAGGAACCAATGGTGTGGCCTGAGGTCATTCTCCACTCTTGCACTGGTATGCTTCCATCTGATGGGTAACATCTAGTTATGTCCAAACTGATCCTTCTGAACACAGGGCCTCAGGCTGTAGCCTGACACAGACTAGGTGGCTGCCTACACTAAATTATTTGAGAATTTTCAGGGCAGAGCTGCCCGACCCTCAAATAGAGACCCTCTGTCCATGGTTTTATTATAATTCTTATTCCCTGGCTCTTATCTTTGAAAAAAATCTTATTTTTTCTAATCTTTGAAAAAAATCTTGAGTGTAAATGTTTTTTGGAAGGCAAGTTAAGTTCATTTGGTCAACACTTTCTCTGGTCAACACTTTCTCTGACAGGCTAATGTGAACGGATCACATATAGAGGCTTTATGGAAACAGGGTGAGGCCAGAGGTGGAGGAAAAACAGTTGGATTCCTGTGAGGGGAGCCAAAACCCCCAAAGGTCCACCTGCCTGGCTGAAGGGAGCTAGCCTGTCATCAGTTGATCCACTTCTTGACACCCCTTCCTCCTAATCATCTATCTAATCAGAGGATGTGGTAATGAGAAGAAAGCAAAGTGCACAAAGGGCTGTAATGAACCACTGTGATACTTTCCATCCCAACCCTCTGCTACCACTGGACACTATTTCCAGCCACAGGGCTGAGCAAGTAACTCAGTCCAGTCTGCCAGATAACATATGCTTCTAAGTACACTTCTCAGTTCAAAGTGTAAGCACGTGACCTAAGCAAGACTAGTAAGGGTCCTTTTCAGAATTAATATGGTGCTGGCAAAGACAGGGACACAGCCTTCTCTCCAGGACTGACAGCAGTGAGAATGGTATGGGCCTGGAGCCACTGTGGGCCTCTCTGTCCCCAGAGAGAGAACCTGCCTGAAGATGGAGCAGAGAACAGCAGAGCCACCAAGGGAAGTAGAGCAGAGACATGATGACATCATCTTAGTCCTCAGAGCAATTGGTATGAAGCCACACCACTGCTTGGACTATCCATTACATTAGCAAATAAGTTTCTCCCCTTGGCAAGCTCACTTGAGATCAATTTCTGACACTTGCAACTAAATGAGCTCCATTATACATCATTACTACCTACAGGCTTTACTTGCTTGTTTCAGAGACGCCTCAGTTAGGACATGAGTGCACCACTATGCTTTCTACTGGAGAAACTATTTACTGAACACATAACATATACAGGCTAAAGGAATATATCGGCACACCAGAGAGATTTCATGGTTCTCCAGACTTGCTCAACCCTAATTCTACCATGAAAAGCAAGATAAACCTCCCATGGTTCCAGAATGTTCACTTGAGCTTAGACTCTTAGCCAAATGACTTGGTGAAAAGGCCTATGGAACCTCCCTGGAGAGTGGCAATGAGATAGTTTATAAGGTCACATCTTACCCAGTTAAACCAAGCCACACACTTAAGGCAGGATGTTGGGAGAGTGGTTTAGAGCCTGTCTCTGATGCCAGGACCATGGCCTTAAAGAATGAAAAACAGCCATGGCTACTTGCTCAAATTGCTAAGCCACCTCTCACACTAAAAACACTCCCCCAAGAAGACCAAAGTTCTGTTTGACCAAAAAAAAAAAAAAAAAGAAAAGAATCACCTTTGATTCAGAGAACACTTCATGTATACACAGTATTTCCATAAAAATCATCTCACTGGGGCTTTCACAGCATCTAGAAGCATCTTCATTCTGATCTTCCAAATAAGACAACCAAAGCTTTCCAAAACTGCCATTTGCCTAAGAACACACAGTTAGAGGGAGGACCAGGACTTAAACTCAGGTCGTCTGCATAAGGGTTTATAACAGCAAGCTGATTTAAGAATTCATACTCTTTTCATTCTGCCTCCAAGTTTCTCATAGAGACAGCCCCTATGATGCTTGACATCTAATACTGAAAAAAAACAGATTTTAAACATAGGGATTGTAAGTATAAAGATGTACATTCTATCTAGAAAAAAACAAGAATTAGTTACAGCTTTCAAAAAATCAAATTAGTGTCAGTTTTGTTTAAACTTTTATTATGAATGTATTATAAAAAACCATTTGCATTAACACAGAGTAGCAAAGACTTTTGGTTTTCTGATAATTTGCTTGACTTGTGCATTCTTAACAGTGACTCAAGCCTACTATTGACAGTTAACAAATGGTAGCAAATACTCATTCTTCAGTTAAAATCACAAAAGGTCCCTATTTTATTAGTCCCTATGGTTATTGTACTAACTGAATTAGCTATTTCAATGACAGTATTTATGCCATGAACAACCAGCTGGCTAAAGAGAATGGTCTAGTCCAAGGAACCTGAGCTTTGAGATCAGATAAACTTAGTTTCAGATCATAGCCACCCCCATCTATGTAACTTTGACCAAGTTACTTAGCAGCTCTGAGACCTATTTTTTTCATTGGTTAAGAAGGGATCAGTATTTACCATTAATAATTATTGCGAAGATTAAATGAGCACATGAACACATAAGTGTTTAACAAAAGTGATTTCCTTGCCTTTAAAGATCACTAATATGTTTCATCATTTATAGTCAACAGTAGAAATTAAAAACAACAGCTCAATCAATATTTTGATTTTACATCCTGTCATCATCTCTACTAATAAAAGACACCACTCCAGATGCATGCTAACCATTATTTTACTACCACATCAGTCCTGAAAGGGAGAGGCAAAACACTTCTGAACAAATAGGAACATGTGGCCTGCTATTATAAGGGAGAAATATCTATATAGCAAACAACTGTTTATCTCTGAATCGACCAGATATTCCATATGTTTTCTTGGCAACTGCATTTATTTTTTACAACTCCTCTAAAATTAAAGCTGGCTACAGGACTCTCTTCTGGCTTTAATTTGGGAAGCATCCAAGATTTATTTAAAGGACGAAGCCAAATCCAAATAAGAGTAAAGATTTTTTGAGGAAATCAGAGAAAATAATGGACTTGATTATGCAGTTTCTACTTATTAACCATTGAGGTTCAGCATTGTATGTCACAGATACACACAAATACTTTAATTAGTAGCTATGAAGCTGACAAAATTATGACTTCACTTAAAAAATGATTCATTTTGTTTTCTAAAATTACATTAATTTAGATCAATTCATCATACATGTTTACTGAGCTTTGTGTTGGAACTATTAATCTGTAGTGAAATTTACAATTTGACTTAGAAGATTCTTCAGGGACTTCATTAAATCTATTAATATTCAAAGACTCATATCTTAATTTAGTGTGTGTGTATATCTGTATTTACATACTAAGGGTATTTAAATTTAATACTTATCAGGCATATACATTACTGGATAAAATGTACTGTTGACACTTATAAAGTATTTAAATTAATCTGATTACTACAAACATGTGACACCCACTAATAGAAAAAAACACAAATTTCAGCATTTTTCAGTATAGTCTTCAGAGTTAGCTTCATGCTTTTAAACATATATCTTTTTAGAGTTTAGATTGGCTTATTTTCGCAAACCTAAATATTTTATTAAACTAAAGATATTGGCTCAAGTTTTACAAAAATAAAAGCATTATCACAAATGGATTTAATTTGCTACCTATACATGGTTAGAAAGTAAATACGAACATGAACAGTTAAGACATGCTAAAGAGATCTTTCACCAGTTGACTGAACTTCAAACCTTACAGAGTCCTGGTTCAGAAATGAAGTCTCTAAGATTCCTCATGTCCAAATAGGCTGTCCCAGCCACTCATTCATTTCTAAACCTCTTCATAATAAAGATACAAACTAAAACAAATACCAAAGTAAAATGCTATTAAATCATTCTGTCTTGAGTCATTGGACGGTGGATTGGGTGACTCAGGGCAGGGTTGTGACTGAGGCCAGCACTGCCCACCTGAACCATCTGTGGTTCGCTCACTGACCGCCCATCTCTCTGCAGCTGACACCAGGGTCAACCTAGTTAGTCACAGCCCTAGGGCATACGATTTCACAACAACAAATAGTACCAAGTCCTTCACAAACCTGATAACCCAGCAGCTCATTTCCCAAGTCCTTCAGTAGTAGTCCCTGGGCCCCCTGGTCTAATGGCAGTTCTAAACGACATGGTCTCAGTCCGTGAGGATTTATACCGAACAGATCACCTTCAGAGCTGGTGGCTTAAGTCTAGCAAAGTCGTTTAATATGTAAAGTTCAGGTTAGTATTAACAAAAATAACAGCCTATCTATATTTCCACCCTAAATCAGGCTCTAGAGTAGAGGTTTGGGTTAAGCTGACAAATAAAGAATATTTATCCAAGACAGATCATGACTCCTCATGACAATTATGACAGAAACACTAAGCAGCTTGTTAACAATTTTCGCATATATGATGCAGCTGGTCTGTGAAAGCTGCCTTTGTGCCTTCAATATTTTAGGAGTGGAAATCAAATTAAGTAACCCAAATTCCATTTTCATTTACTAATCACACCACTTCAGTGATGCTATTCATTGCCCTTCCTCATCCATAAAATGGAAACTGTTTTAGTTTCCCTGTTCTATTAGGATGGTACTTGTGAATGAATCAACCAGACTCATGTATGAATTTATTAGTGTCTTATAATTTCTTTCCTCTGATGTTCTTGAATTGGACAGGACTATCTACAACCAAGAAAATGTTCTAGAAATACATTTAAATGGATTTCTATGTCCTTTCCCTGAAACCAACCCATCCCTAAACACCTTTAGCTATTTCTGCAGAAGATATTTGTAGATGCCCCATTTCTCCAACCACTGCTTTTATAATAATTGTGGCTAAGAAAACCTCATCTTCTCTGTTACAGTACACTGTCCTGATTAAGGGGTCCCTGGATCTTGTATATTACTTTTTTAAAAAGTCATTGTTGAAGAGGTGAGGCTTAGAACCTCACCCCCCCTGTTCTGAGAGAAATCTTCTGCGTATGTGGATGTTTTATTGCCCTTGTCTAGCTTGGATTAACACATAGTCTACAGGCACACACCTGATCATCTACATTTGCTCTCTTACAACACTAAACTATGTTTTCTACCTTTATGTTGTATCTACCTACCACTTCAGCATCTTATTAAAAATAATAAAGAGAGAAATGTGGTATCCACATATAAATCAAGTATAAAAATCAAATGTGTATTCATATTTGAACTGACTGTTTATAGTTCATAATGCATGAGCAAAACCAAAAGTTTCTGTGATGACTGCCCTTGTACTGTTCACCATGTAACTTATTCACTATGTAAGAATTTGTTCTCCATGTAAGAACTTGTTCGTTATGCTTCAGAAGATTGGAGACTGACGAAAATTAGGCTTGGGGTGGATTAATGATTGTGCATTGAGCATTGACTCCCCTATACAGAATTTTATTATTGTTAACAACCATTTGATCAATAAATATGAGAGATGCCCTAACAACAACAACCAAAAAAAAAAAAAAAAAAAAAAAAAAGTCATTGTTGAAATTGATCTGCATTCATTTAGAAAATTTGGAAAGCTCAAATGATTAAAAAAGAAAGAAATTAAATCACCATAGTTTCCACCCAGAGATCACTGCTAACATTTTGGTGGATAGCCTTCAAATTATTCAGATACAGATTTGAAAGAGATTATAATAATTCCAAGATGCTGTCAAATATAAGATTTAGCATCCCTATAATAAGAACCTTGTCAGGGTGGGACACACATTATAAGATGTATACCTATCTCAAAAATGTTGAAGGGAAAGAATTTGTCTTAGTCTTAAATATGACAATCTTCCCCCCAAACTGAACATACAGTTTTGTAACCTATTTCCTCAAGTAAAATATTACGAACATTTTCAGAAATTCTAGAATTTCAACAGCATCACTTCAATGGCTATGTAGTATTCAGCTGGGGAGGTGGACAGCTGAATATAATCCTTGGAAAGCTGGTTGCAGGATTTTACCAGGTTCTTAAATTCATCCTACATACAGAAAAAGTACTTGTGAACTCAGACACCTGAGACAACAAGGAAGTTACACTCATCCTAACCAAGGCTGTTATTGCAAGGATAATTTTTTGAATGAGCTTTGAGAAGTTAAAAGTGCTCTATAAATACGATGTACAGAGCATTTTCTTAAGTGTCTGTCAATGGATGAATGGATAATGAAATGGTGGCATATACATACACAAACACAGGAATATTATTCAACCATGAAAGAGAATGAAATCTTGCCATTTGTAACAACATGAATGGACACTGAGTATTATGCTAAATAAGTCAGAAAAAGACAAATATCACATGATCTCTTATACATAGAATATGAGAAAAAATACAGAGAACAGATTGGTGGTGACCAGAACTGGGTGGGTGGGGGGGGAGACAGGTGGGGGGGAACACGTGAATTTTTTAATAAATTGAATAATTTTTTTAAGGTGCTCTATAAATGCAGTGTAGTGCTTCCATCATCTGAAGGAAGGCATCCAGGAGTTTCTTAACTCTATTCCTAATAAGGTAGTATTATTTTTAAGACCTCATAATAGCTGAGAAGACATTGTTAAATGACATTCTCGAGGGTTGCATCTCTCACAAGGTGCAGATAAGAAGAGCACTGAGTTTGTATTTGGCCTAGTACTGCTAATGTTTTTAACTTGCCCTGGTAACCAAAATTTCTCTCTTACAGAGCCAACAGTTGTTTCAGAGTGGCCAGATCACAGTGGACAGCAAAGGCAGGCTTCTGTTCTTGCAAGTCGTTTATTTAAAACGGACCTGCTCAGGCCGCTTTGGCTTGAGGTAAGCTGGCTGACTCCAACAGTAGCTCAGAGATCAAAGATAAGGAAAGGATACTGAGAGCTTATAAAAGAAGATTCACAATATTTTTTTCTCCTCCAGGATAACCTTAATGGGTTGAATTAAGAGTCAGAGGGACAGGGAGGAAGGGAAAGAGCAATGATAACTTTAGCGATACCACTTTCCCAGCAGAAACCAGCACCTTGCTATGAAAACCATTTTCTTAAGACTAAAAAAATCAAGCGCCCTTACACCCTTACAAAATTGCCCCTTCCACTCACCTTGTTCCACACAGTGCCCCATGAAGGAAGCCAGTCTCATGAAGGAAATTCAAATTAGTGACAGAACTCAGCCCTCTGCAGCTTTCCAAGACCTCTAGGCAGGGAAATCACTAAAGGCCTCACCTGCTTCGTCAATACACAGTGTCAGGGCAGTTAGCTTCATCACTGGGCATGAACTTCAGGGGAAAAGAAGTTACCAAAGGTCAGACTGTGGGTGTGTGGGAGGAAGGATTTCATCTCTGTCTTGATGGTAGGTATGGTTGGTCAATTTATTATCCAAATTAAGACACTTTCAAGAGTGAAAACAGTATGCTATCAATAATTATAAGGCAATATCAGAGTAGGCCAGTCCCAGTTTACACATGGTTACCTCGGCATTAGGACATGCACTAATGTGTTTTTGAGTCTCCCAAATATAACTCTGAGTGGAAGAGTTCAGACACAAAAGCATACAAAATTCCATTTTAATAAAGTTTAAAAAAAACATGCAAAACTTACTCATAAGGTTACTAGACAGGTTGCAATTTTCCCGGGGGTGTGTGTGAGAAGGGGAGGGATGGGGCATGAGAAGGGATTTTGGGACGCCGATAATCAATTTCTTGACCGGGGTTGGGTAATTCATTGATCTGCACTATTATGATATATGTACTTTTCTGTTTGTCGTATTTCACTGTTAGAAGTTTATTAAAAAGGCTTAGGGTTTGATTATACATATATATATGTATATATGTGTTTATACACATATCTCTACAGCTACAGCTATGCCTATAGATGTGTCTTTCAGGTTTAGTTTAGCATCGGCTGCTGTCACCCTTCCCCTTGCCTGTGGGGTCGGGAAGGTACAGGTAAAGCAGCTGTGGCCTCCAATCATGGATAAAGGTACCCCTTTGTATATAGGGAAAGAGCTTGGTTCTGGATCAACTAATTTATTAAGATTTACAAAACAGGCCTTAATAATACTGTAAACATTGTCCTTAAATAAAAGTCAATACAAATATGTCACATAAGTCTCACCACAGTGTAGCTCTATTTCTCAGGTGAAGAAATGGAGACTTAGGAAAAGGAGGTCACTTGTCAAAGGTGATGTGATTTGGCCCCAGGTGATGGGGGTTCTCAAGCCTGTGCTCTTTACCATGGTGTCTCATGACTCTGGATTTACATCAAATGCTACTGTTTGGGGGAAACTAAACACTGAATCTAGAGAACCAAGGAATGTCAGCACAATCTGGGAGGTCCATTCTTAGCATGCTCTGGGCAGGTAACAGTCCCCTGGGGCACCCAGGTACTCTGACCATCAGAGACACTCAGACCCTCTGTGTGAGCATGCACTCTGCAGACAGGGTCTCACTCTCCTTGTAACCAGGTACTTGGGTCACATCTGCCCAGGTGGGTCTGCACCACACTTCGCCTGCTCAGCTCTCAGTCCCTGCCCCACCCTGCCCGCCCGGCTCCATGATTTCTGTAGCTGCACGGTGCCTCTAATGCCACTACCTCACTCCCACATAAGGCAACTAGCCTCACCTGCCTAGGGGAGAACAGCGTAGGACAAGTCCCCCAGAATCGCATGTACTGAGAAATCCCTTGTTTTACACAAAGTGAAACTAGTACAGATCCCTTTACATGTGAAGCCATGCTACCAGCATGGTGCACTGTAGTACTACCAAATTTTCAGTGACCTAATGGTTAACTCCTTTGACTGTGGTTCCCCAGTTTTCTGTCAGGTTGCCAAACATCATTCACAGATCATGACTTTGTTACTGAGAATAAACATATTAAAAAAGTCAAATTCCTTCACTGCTGTTACAGCAAGGTGTAATATTTCTGATACCCACAAATGCTGTTGATGAATGACAGTGTATAGCAACACGTATCAACTTCGCTTTGACCACTAACATTACATGATCTACAGAACTCTGAAGAGAATCTTTTCAAAAAAGGTAGTTCCCTCAGTAGTTTCCATAAACTTTGTTTGTGTCATAAATTTTATTTAAAGCTGTTTTAAATTTACAAAAGACTGTTCTTTAAGAAGCCCCCAGCTGAATATTTTACCTTGATGAGACACTAGAGAAACAGTTGAAATAGATACTATATATTTTCGATAGACCACAAAGTCAAAAACATTATGTTCCCTTCTCTGGGATATATAAGCTCCAGTTTTTCTGCAGGTACTATTACTTGCATTATAATAGTGTAATAAAAAATATCTGGCTTAGTTTCTTAACCAAAGAAATAAAGAGGTTGGTCTGTGATATTTGGCCATGTGAGCATGACTATTCTGGGTTTTAAAGTCTATCAAGGGGATTGAAGGTGTCCAAGTGTTCTTTCCTGTGGGAAAAGATATCTGTGGGTGAAAGGCACACACCTCCCCCTGATTCCAGACCCAGGCCATGTGTTAGCTTAGCCCAGTGTCAGAGCTCAGCCCTTCAGGCATGCTCATGTGGGGTTTTGTGGGGCAGGGAGTGGTGGGAGTCGGGGCTGGGGGATAGCGACAACCAAAGGTATAGAAACTTTGCTTCGGAGAAAGATTTGAAAATATTAATTTGCCATTAACATATAAAGTCAGGAGATTTCCTATGTTATTCTATATTTTACAGCTTGTCTTGAAACTCTTTGGGTCTCCAGTTCCTTCTCAGCAACAAGTGTCTGGGGCAGAGGAGCAGGGGCCCTACAGATAGGTCATCAGTGCCCCGCCTGCCACGTCCCCAGCACTCCCTGTGCCTCCTCCACCGGCCCATCTCACCCATGTCAGCTGTTTGGCCCCGTGATCGTAGGGCTTGAGATCTCTGATCTAGAGAGAGGGGTGGGAGGTGAGGAGCTAGAGAGGTGGTGACCAAGTTCCACTACTTTACCAGAGAGCAGGGTAGTAGCTGTGGGTGGGCAGGGGCCAGAAGGAGGCCCTTGAAATGAAAACCACACTGTTTCCATCAGGCATGGATCACACATGCCCCGGAAGGTGGCAGCCACAGGGCATGGGAGAGGCTGGAAGGGGCTCCACTCCGCACCCCCACAGGCTGGATGTATTTTCCAACTTTTGCTCTAAACTAGAGCAGCCCCAAAAGGGCCCGTGTGGAGCTCCTTTAGCGAGGTGTACCATTCTGGGCCAGAAGGGGCCCAGCTGCGAATGACTCAAGCGGACCAACAACTGAACATGGGATCACTTCAGACTGTACCTACATCTCTTCAGAGCTGCAGGAAAGTCAGTCATCAATTCAAAATGTCTGTGTCCCTGAATGACAACACAGGTGGACAGAGTCTCTCACCCACCCACTCGGGCCAGACACGCACAGGAGTCAGGCACAGGGGGACAGGTAAGAACTCAGATCCCAAGGCAAGCGGTCCCCAAGATAAATCACTCAGCTAACGAGAGAAGACTTAACAGGCAGAACCTCAGAGTGAACCATGACCATGTTTGTCACTGCATGGAGCACCACATACGATTTCTAGGATGTAGGACAAACGTGGGGCTGCAGCTACAGAGGAAGGACTTAGCAGAGCTCCAGCCCATGTCACTGACAGCCTGTCAGTCACTGCAACTGGCCTGGATTCTATCACCAGCTCAAATTTTATGCTCTGCTGGTCTCTTTGGTTTGCCTGTCAGTTATCTGAGAGCTGGCTTGGCATTCAGAAATGCCCGGTACCGAACTATTTCCGTGCCCTGCATTATGGAGCAGTTGTTGGGCATGAAAGGGCCCTGGATGGTAAAGAAACTATCATGACAGCAGTGCTCCAGGAGCCCCTGGTGAGACAGTACAATGTACAAATAATCTCTGCATCCACAGTGCCTTCTCATAATCAGTCCACTGCTTGAGGTACCGGCTCCAGCTGGAGCCGCACATTTGGGACCTATATTTGAAAGTCACACATTGAGGTGCACACAGCTGAGTGCTACACATTCTTCTCACAACTGGACCTTAAAGCTGCCTTGTTTGCACATTAGAGCAAAATTTGTTTTTCCTCTAAAAATTACCCTGATATCACAATCTTTGGAACTTCCATGTGTTTTTCTAGTCCAGTGTTTTTTATAGGGAGCTTGTAAAATCCTGATGTCCAAGCTGCACCCTGTATCATAACAATTAAATGGAACCTCTGAGAACTGGGCATCAGCTTAAAATGTTTTAAATTCCTCCTGACTAGCAGTGTACTACAGCGCAGTCTGGCTCTCCCTCCCTTCCAATTCCAAATTTATTTCCATTCATCTCTCAGAACAGGCTTTCAGAATCAATTTCCCTCCATCTTGTCAGTGCCCTCACATTATTTGGATATTGGCTTGACTTGTGAAAAATAGAATCAGCACATCTTGGTGGTGAAAGCCCCAGAGATTCAAAGATGAGCTTTTCTATACAGCTTCTTTTGAGAATCAAATTAGTTTGTGGCTAGAGCCAAGACTTGCATGCAGTGAAGTAAAGAATTCTTCCACTGAAATTACAGTTCTCTTCACAGGATAACACCCTAAAGAGATACTGAGGAGAAAATCAGCTCAGCAGCCCAAGTGACAACCTGTGACTTAACACGATAGATATAAACAGGGTGTCTCGTGTCCCTCCTTGCCCCCAGACCTAAGAAACCAAAGATCTATAATCTGGGCCAAGGTAAACTGCATGGAAAGTTGGAACATAAAATGTAAATCATTTTTCTCTCTCTGACCACCTGACCCGGATGACTACATGCTCGATATTCTGATTTTCCTATCTTTCTCTTGGGCTCTGCAGAAAGTATTTTAAACAATGTTAAACTCTGCTACGAAGTCTGTGCCTCCTTGCCACTGCCTCAGCCCACTGTGGGGCTGCCACCACGTGAACACCAAGGGTTGGTTTTCTCTGGGAAGGAGACACTACTGCACAGTGTTAGATGTGTGCCCTTCCACAGCTGCAACATGGAAAATGAGGATAACAAGGCTTCAGCTAATTCCCCAAGTTGACGGCAGACTGGGGAGGGGATCTGTGCCACACGTGGGTAGAACGAAAGTACAAACTTTGGAACCAGACAGGTGTGAGCCTGCCCTGCCACTTACCAGTTGGCTAGCCACTTTCTGCAGGCTGACTGACAGAGAGCTACTTACTTCCTGGGTGTCTCAGTTTCATCCTCTGGGAAGAGGTGTGCAGCATGTACCTTGCAAGGCTGCTACCTGCTTTCCCGGCACTGTTTCATACATCACCTCACATTGTCTGGTACGTGGCCCTGTGTTTTCTTCCCTTGAGCTGAATGGGAAAGCAGGTCCAAGTTGGCCAGTTCGTCTGGTCTGGAATTCAAGTTCACCATCCTGTCCCTGCACCCAACAGAGAACTTCTCAAACTGGCAATGGGGCAAGCCTATGAATTTTCTCATCTTACTCCTCAACCATAGTGTTTGATGTGGGCTCATTAAGGTTCTTAACAGGATATATAACTGCTTCCTTCCATATAAGAGACTTTTCCTGTTTCCTCTCTGTTTTTTTAATGCATGGTTCCTTCTGCCCTTCTTCCTAGAAATGGCTTCAAGAATGTTGCATTTTCATGTTATGTAGGTTCTCAGCATGCTTCCTGTGGTCTTTTTAACAACCTTCCTATAGAAGTAAAACCACCACACCGAGGGGAATGTCTGTAGGTATGGAGAAAGTTCACTTGATATTTATGCTATAGTTCTGAAAACAATGATTATGGCACAAAACTCCAGTTTTCTTTCAGTCCTGGAAGGTTTCAGTTCCTTATATTGGATTCTTCCTGTTAACATCCATCTAGCAGAATTGTTTCCTAAAAATACGTGTGCAATTACAAAACAAAACACTCAAAGACAAATGCTGTCAACATCCCTCTTGATAGAGATGGCTCCATGTAACAGAGGTGAGGCTGTACCAGCTACTTATTCAGAGACCCTTAGAAGAGCCTGTTTTCAGAGTTTCTAAGTCTAGAGCCAACATGAGCTTTCCTATTGCCACAATAGTAGGCTAGCTGCTTGTGCAACTCACTGCCCTTACACATCCTAAAAATCTGAGCAATTTTAACAACTGCGTATATATATGTATATATAAAGTTTTGTCTTTTCCTTTCATCTTCAACATAGAACAATTAGAAATTCTCCTTGCTTCAATTTCATCCAGTTGGGTTTCATGTTACGAAATGCTGTTGGTGGCCCACTCATAGTCCTTCAACACCATCCCTGTAGAGGCTGAGGACTTGCTATTACACTTTCTACTATTTGACTAAGGGGTTTCTTTAACTGTAGGAGCCTGCTAGTCTCTCAAGTGCAATAGGTTGGGATTATCAGTGAGTTAATGATCCAGGGAGTAGCCTTCAAACAAGAAAGAAGGGAACAATGAATAAATATCCAATTCCTTACCACTCAGAACTCTGAAACATGTTCTCAGAATGTCTGAGGCCTTCCTTGAGGATGACTGAGTTCCAATTGCCCACAGAAGTGACCTGCTATTTACTGACCCTGGGTTGGCTGCCTTCCCTTCTCTGCTTCATTTCCCCACTCCCCTGCCAATGCTTCCTGAGATCATGTAACGAAGAAACTTCTTGTACGCCAGCCTTCTCAAGATGTGCTTGTGGGTGAGTCCAGAGTAAGACACTGATGCATGCAGAGAGACCAGAATGGTTTACTGCTGTGACAAGACACAATTTCTTCATTCCTTTATTCAACAGAGATTTTTTGAGAGGTCACCATTTGCCTGGTCCTGTGTTACATTCTAGGACTGCAACAGTTAACAAGACAGACACCATCCTTTTCTCATGAAGTTTATAGTCTTCCAGAAGAGACAGATACCAAACAAGTGAGGATTTAATTGATGGATGCTATGAAGACAAAGGGCAGACCACAACCAGAGTGTGAAGTGAGACCTATCTCTGTCTGGGGAGATAACTTCCCTTAGGAAGCAGCTTCTAGCCAAAAGCTAAATGTTATGTAGGAGTGAGCAAGGTAAAGAGTGGGTGGAAAACTGTCCCAGGCAGAAGAAACAGCATGAATAAAAGCCCTGGGGCTTAAGGAGACAGCAGTGCGAAGAGCAGCCCTGTGGAAGAGCCTAACACTCCTTTCTAATCCCTTGTAAATTATCAAATTGGGCAAAAGACCCTAAAGAAACTGAAAGGGCAAATTAATTTCATTTGGGTGTTAAAAGAAAAACTCACTATACTATAATTTTACTCATCTAATGATTTATCATTTCTACTTGTTTGGTCCAGCAATCAAAAATTTGGTTCCGGATGGATTGGAGCCAAGATGGCGGCGTGAGTAGAGCAGCGGAAGTCTCCTCCCAAAACCACATATATCTATGAAAATATAACAAAGACAACTCTTCCTAGAATAAAGACCAAAGTACACAGGACAACATCCAGACCACATCCACACCTGCGAGAACCCAATGCCTCTTAAAGGGGGTAAGATACAAGCCCCGGCCCCGTGGGACCCCAGCGTCCCTCCCCCCAGCTCCGGCGGGAGAAGAGCAGGCAGAGCGGGAGGGAGACGGAGCCCAGGACTGCCGAACACCCAGCCCCAGCCACCCGGGCCAGAGAGCAGACACAGTGCGTGCGCGGAGGGCCCTGGATACTGGGGGAACAGGGCAGCAAGAACAGTGAGCGGGCGCCGGAGGCCTGGCGCCAGAGGACATAAGAAAAGTGAGCGGGCATTTTTTTTTTTCTGTTGTGTTTTGGTGAGCAGTTTTTGGAAGTCTTAAAGGGATAGGGACCCCAATACTAGGGAAACAGGGCAGCAAGTATGGTGAGCAGATGCCTGAGGCTGGCGCCAGAGAATAAAGAAAAACGAGTGGCCATTTTTTATTTTTATTCTTTTATTTTTTTAATTTAAACTTTATTTTTATTTATTTATTTTTTTTGTGATTGTTGTTTTGTTTTGGCAGGTGCTTTTTGGAAGTCTTAAAGGGGCAGGGCGGGACACTTAATCCAGAGGTAGAGAATCCGGGGATCTCTGGGCACCCTAACCCCTGGGCTTCCAGGCCGCTCCCCCTCCAACCCAACTACACCATTTTGGAGTAGCAGCCCGAGTCAGGCCACGCCCACAGCAACAGCGGAGATTAACTCCATAGCAGCCGGGCAGGAAGCGCGCAGCTGCGCGGCACAAGCCACTAGAGGTCGCTGTTCTCCCAGGAGAGGAGGGCCACAAACCAACAAGGGAAGTTCTTCCAGCCGTCACTCGTCCCAGCTCTGCAAACTATTCCTATCACCATGAAAACGCAAAACTACAGGCAGACAAAGATCACAGAGACAACACCAGAGAAGGAGACAGACCTAACCAGTCTTCCTGACAAACAATTCAAAATAAGAATCATAAACATGCTGACAGAGATGCAGAGAAATACGCAAGAGATATGGGATGAAGTCTGGAGGGAGATCACAGATGCCAGAAAGGAGATCGCAGAAATGAAACAAACTCTGGAAGGGTTTATAAACAGAATGGATAGAATGCAAGAGGCCATTGATGGAATTGAAACCAGAGAACAGGAATGCATAGAAGCTGACATAGAGAGAGATAAAAGGATCTACAGGAATGAAACAATGTTAAGAGAACTGTGTGACCAATCCAAAAGGAACAATATCCGTATTATAGGGGTACCAGAAGAAGAAGAGAGAGAGAAAGGGATAGAAAGTGTCTTTGAAGAAATAATTGCTGAAAACTTCCCCAATCTGGGGGAGGAAATAATTGAACAGACGACGGAAATACACAGAACTCCCAACAGAAAGGATCCAAGGAGGACAACACCAAGACACATAATAATTAAAATGGCAAAGATCAAAGACAAGGAAAGAGTTTTAAAGGCAGCTAGAGAGAAAAAGGTCACCTATAAAGGAAAACCCATCAGGCTAACATCAGACTTCTCGACAGAAACCCTACAGGCCAGAAGAGAATGGCATGATATATTAAATGCAATGAAACAGAAGGGCCCTGAAACAAGGATACTGTATCCAGCACGACTATCATTCAAATATGATGGTGGGATTAAACAATTCCCAGACAAACAAAAGCTGAGGGAATTTGCTTCCCACAAACCACCTCTACAGAACATCTTACAGGGACTGCTCTAGATGGGAGCACTCCTAAAAAGAGCACAGCACAAAACACCCAACATATGAAGAATGGAGGAGGAGGAATAAGAAGGGAGAGAAGAAAAGAATCTCCAGACAGTGTATATAACAGCTCAATAAGCAAGCAAAGTTAGGAGTAAGATACTAAAGAGGCTAACCCTGAACCTTTGGTAACCACGAATTTAAAGCCTGCAATGGCAATAACTACATATCTTTCAATAGTCACCCTAAATGTTAATGGGCTGAATGCACCAATCAAAAGACACAGAGTAATAGAATGGATAAAAAAGCAAGACCCATCTATATGCTCCTTACAAGAAACTCACCTCAAACCCAAAGACATGTACAGACTAAAAGTCAAGGCGTGGAAAAACATATTTCAGGCAAACAATAGCGAGAAGAAAGCAGGGGTTGCAGTACTAATATCAGACAAAATAGACTTCAAAACAAAGAAAGTAACAAGAGATAAAGAAGGACACTACATAATGATAAAGGGCTCAGTCCAACAAGAGAATATCACCATTCTAAATATATATGCACCCAACACAGGAGCACCAGCATATGTGAAACAAATACTAACAGAACTAAAGGGGGAAATAGACTGCAATGCATTAATTCTAGGAGACTTCAACACACCACTCACCCCAAAGGATAGATCCACCAGGCAGAAAATAAGGACACGGAAGCACTGAACAACACAGTAGAGCAGATGGACCTAATAGACATCTATAGAACTCTACATCCAAAAGCAACAGGATATGCATTCTTCTCAAGTGCACATGGAACATTCTCCAGAATAGACCACATACTAGGCCACAAAAAGAGCCTCAGAAAATTCCAAAAGATTGAAATCCTACCAACCAACTTTTCAGACCACAAAGGCATAAAACTAGAAATAAACTGTACAAAGAAAGCAAAGAGGCTCACAAACACATGGAGGCTTAACAACACGCTCCTAAATAATCAATGGATCAATGACCAAATCAAAATGGAGATCCAGCAATATATGGAAACAAATGACAACAACAACACTAAGCCCCAACTTCTGTGGGACACAGCAAAAGCAGTCTTAAGAGGAAAGTATATAGCAATCCAAGCATATTTAAAAAAGGAAGAGCAATCCCAAATGAATGGTCTAATGTCACAATTATCGAAATTGGAAAAAGAAGAACAGATGAGGCCTAAGGTCAGCAGAAGGAGGGACATAATAAAGATCAGAGAAGAAATAAATAAAATTGAGAAGAATAAAACAATAGCAAAAATCAATGATACCAAGAGCTGGTTCTTCGAGAAAATAAACAAAATAGATAAGCCTCTAGCCAGACTTATTAAGAGGAAAAGAGAGTCAACACAAATCAACAGTATCAGAAATGAGAAAGGAAAAATCACAACAGATCCCGCAGAAATACAAAGAATTATTAGAGACTACTATGAAAACCTATATGCTAACAAGCTGGGAAACCTAGGAGAAATGGACAACTTCCTAGAAAAATACAACCTTCCAAGACTGACCCAGAAAGAAACAGAAAATCTAAACAGACCAATTACCAGCAACGAAATTGAAGCGGTAATCAAAAAACTACCAAAGAACAAAACCCCCGGGCCAGATGGATTTACCTCGGAATTTTATCAGACATACAGGGAAGACATAATACCCATTCTCCTTAAAGTTTTCCAAGAAATAGAAGAGGAGGGGATACTCCCAAACTCATTCTATGAAGCTAACATCACCCTAATACCAAAACCAGGCAAAGACACCACCAAAAAAGAAAACTATAGACCAATATCCCTGATGAACGTAGACGCAAAAATACTCAACAAAATTTTAGCAAACCGAATTCAAAAATACATCAAAAGATCATACACCATGACCAAGTGGGATTCATCCCAGGGATGCAAGGATGGTACAACATCTGAAAGTCCATCAACATCATCCACCACATCAACAAAAAGAAAGACAAAAACCACATGATCATCTCCATAGATGCTGAAAAAGCATTTGACAAAGTTCAACATCCATTCATAATAAAAACTCTCGGCAAAATGGGAATAGAGGGCAAGTTCCTCAACATAATAAAGGCCGTTTATGATAAACCCACAGCCAACATTATATTGAACAGCGAGAAGCTGAAAGCATTTCCTCTGAGATCGGGAACTAGACAGGGATGCCCACTCACCCCACTGTTATTTAACATAGTACTGGAGGTCCTAGCCACAGCAATCAGACAAAACAAAAACATACAAGGAATCCAGATTGGTAAAGAAGAAGTTAAACTGTTACTATTTGCAGATGACATGATACTGTACATAAAAAACCCTAAAGACTCCACCCCAAAACTACTAGAACTGATATCGGAATACAGCAAAGTTGCAGGATACAAAATCAACACACAGAAATCTGTGGCTTTCCTATACACTAACAATGAACCAACAGAAAGAGAAATCAGGAAAACAACTCCATTCACAATTGCATCAAAAAGAATAAAATACCTAGGAATAAACCTAACCAAAGAAGTGAAAGACCTATACCCTGAAAACTACAAGACACTCTTAAGAGAAATTAAAGGGGACACTAACAGATGGAAACTCATCCCATGCTCGTGGCTAGGAAGAATTAATATCGTCAAAATGGCCATCCTGCCCAAAGCAATATACAGATTTGATGCAATCCCTATGAAACTACCAGCAACATTCTTCAATGAACTGGAACAAATAATTCAAAAATTCATATGGAAACACCAAAGACCCCGAATAGCCAAAGCAATCCTGAGAAAGAAGAATAAAGTAGGGGGGATCTCACTCCCCAACTTCAAGCTCTACTATAAAGCCATAGTAATCAAGACAATTTGGTACTGGCACAAGAATAGAGCCACAGACCAATGGAACAGACTAGAGAATCCAGACATTAACCCAGACATATATGGTCAATTAATATTTGATAAAGGAGCCATGGACATACAATGGCAAAATGACAGTCTCTTCAACAGATGGTGCTGGCAAAACTGGACAGCTACATGTAGGAGAATGAAACTGGACCATTGTCTAACCCCATATACAAAAGTAAACTCAAAATGGATCAAAGACCTGAATGTAAGTAACGAAACCATTAAACTCTTGGAAGAAAACATAGGCACAAACCTCTTAGACATAAACATGAGTGACCTCTTCTTGAACATATCTCCCCGGGCAAGGAAAACAACAGCAAAAATGAACAAGTGGGACTATATTAAGCTGAAAAGCTTCTGTACAGCAAAAGACACCATCAATAGAACAAAAAGGAACCCTACAGTATGGGAGAATATATTTGAAAATGACACATCCGATAAAGGCTTGATGTCCAGAATATATAAAGAGCTCACACGCCTCAACAAACAAAAAACAAATAACCCAATTAAAAAATGGGCAGAGGAACTGAACAGACAGTTCTCCAAAATAGAAATACAGATGGCCAACAAACACATGAAAAAATGCTCCACATCGCTAATTATCAGAGAAATGCAAATTAAAACTACAATGAGGTAATCACCTCACAGCAGTAAGGATGGCTGCCATCCAAAAGACAAACAACAACAAATGTTGGAGAGGCTGTGGAGAAAGGGGAACCCTCCTACAATGCTGGTGGGAATGTAAATTAGTTCAACCATTGTGGAAAGCAGTATGGAGGTACATCAAAATGCTCAAAACAGACTTACCATTTGACCCAGGAATTGCACTCCTAGGAATTTACCCTAAGAATGCAGCAATCAAGTATGAGAAAGATCAGTGCACCCCTATGTTTATCGCAGCACTATTTACAATAGCCAAGAATTGGAAGCAACCTAAATGTCCATCGATAGATGAATGGATAAAGAAGATTTGGTACATATACACAATGGAATACTACTCAGCCATAAGAAAAGGGCAAATCCTACCATTTGCAGCAACATGGATGGAGCTGGAGGGTATTATGCTCAGTGAAACAAGCCAAGCAGAGAAAGAGAAATACCAAATAATTTCACTCATCTGTGGAATATAAGAACAAAGGAAAAACTGAAGGAACAAAACAGCAGCAGAATCACAGAACCCAAGAGTGGACTAACAGGTACCAAAGGGAAAGGGACTGGGGAGGATGGGTGGGTAGGGAGGGATAAGGGGGGGCAGAAAAAGGGGGTATTAAGATTAGCATGCATGGTGGGGTGGGAGAAAGGAGAGGGCTGTACAACACAGAGAAGGCAAGTAGTGATTCTACAACATTTGCTATGCTGATGGACAGTGACTGTAAAGGGGTTTACAGGGGGTACCTGGTATAGGGGAGAGCCTAGTAAACATAATATTCGTCATGTAAGTGTAGATTAATGATACCAAAAAAAAAAAGAAAAGCAGTTCCTGTGTGGAGACCTCCAATGAGTCCTACACAAGGGTATAAAGGGTATATAAAAGTGTACGCAAAGGGTCTGTTTGTGTTTATACAGAGGATCAAAGCCTAATTGGGCTACCCCGAAAATGAACTAAGATATGATATGAAAAAGAACTTCCAACATCAGCACTCTCTGGAATACTCATGCCAGAAGATGATCATAAAAAAAACCCAAAAAGATCCACACACTGCTACAGCTGTAGATGCACTCATCCCACCAGTTCCTGGACTTGCCATGGCAATGAAGAAGGAGATATCTAAACTGGCCTGTGCATACAGTAAAACAATAAATTTGACTGGATCTATACTGTTGGAACTCAAACAAGAATTAGGAGAAGTGCAAATTGTAGCACTCCAAAATCTTACAACTACAGTCTATTTACTGTTAAAAGAACATATGGGATGTGAACAGTCCCCAGGAATGGGTTGTTTTAATTTGTCTGATTTCTCTCAGACTGTTCAAGCTCAGTTGGACAATATCCACCATATCATAGATAAGTTTTCACAAATGCCTAAGGTGCCTAAGTGGTTTTCTTGGTTTCACTGGAGATGGCTGGTAATTACAGGTATGCTTTGGTTATGTAACTATACTCCTATTATGTTAATGTGTGTGCGCAATTTAAGTAGTAGTTTAAAACCTATACATGCTGAAGTTACTCTACAAGAAGATATGTCAAAGAAATAATCAATCTTCCCATGTTTTCTTCCGCCTGCTACTTCTATAGCTTTTCTTCTTCCTTCCTAATTACAACCCTTAAATAGAATTCGTGCCTCATATCAAATTTACCAAGTATCATAATTCTTCCAAGTGGTAACGATACCTCAAGACAAATACTGGGCATAGAAGCCACAGAGCATAAATATGCAAAGATGTAAAAAGCTAACCTTTTCAAACAATAAGGCTTCTCTCTCACTTACCAACTTTACATTTCCCTGTATGGCCCCGGAAGATGACTGGTTAGCCAGAGACGGGTAAGATTCCTCAAGGGAGGAATAATCTAAGACAGGCACAGTCGCAGGGGGCCATCTGGTGAGAAATTGGGGATCAACAGAGGTGAGGCTTAGAACCTCCCCCACCCCGTTCTGAGAGAAATCTTCTGCATATGTGGTTGTTTTATTGCCCTTGTATCTAGCTTGGATTAACACATAGTCTACAGGCACACACCTGATCATCTACATTTGCTCTCTTACAACACTAAACTATGTTTTCTACCTTTATCTTGTATCTACCTACCACTTCAGCATTTTATTAAAAATAATAATAATAGAGAAATGTGGTATCCACATATAAATCAAGTATAAAAATCAAATGAGTATTCATATTTGAACTGACTGTTTATAGTTCATAATGCATGAGCAAAACCAAAAGTTTCTGTGATGACTGCCCTTGTACTGTTCACCATGTAACTTATTCACTATGTAAGAACTTGTTCGTTATGCTTCAGAAGATTGGAGACTGATGAAAATTAGGCTTGGTGTGGATTAATGATTGTGCATTGAGCATTGACTCCCCTATACAGAATTTTATTGTTGTTAACAACCATTTGATCAATAAATATGAGAGATGCCCTCACAACAACAACAACAACAACAACAAAAAGTACACACTTCCAATTGTAAAATAAATAAGTAACCGGGATGTAATGTATAGCATAAGGAATATAGTCAAAATATTGTAACAACTTGGTATGGTGATAGCTGGTACCTAGAATTATCATGTATATAAATGTTGAATCACTGTGTTGTACACCTGAAACTAATGTAATGTAATACTGTGTGTCAACTACCCTTCAATAAAAAATAATTATCTACAAAAAAAAAAAATTTGGTTCCTTTTAAACTGCACCTAAAAACATGAAATCTTTAAATTATTCAAGTCAAATTAATTCGTTGCATGGAAAGTAAAACCTCAGGGGAAACATACCAGTTCAAAATGGCTGAACTGCTAGTCCTTTCTTAGAAAAAGATGTCTGTGTTTGATAACTATTCTTAAATCTTTGACCTTGTGAGGAAGGTAAGTTGGAAGGAATGAGAAAAGGGGCATGATTAGTCTATTTTGTATTGTTTTGGGGTCCAAGATCATCCCTACCCCTTTCCTTCACCCCTCATTTTCAGAGCTTCACTAGAAGGATTCATGGGACTCAGCACTTGGCTAGGGTTTACTACAGCCACGTATGGAGCTATACCACACACAGCTGGAGCATAACTGAAAAGACACAGGCAGAGAAATCAGTGTTAGGCTTCCTAGTGTCTTCTCGCTCCTTGGAGGGATACATTTGAATGCACTCCTTTCTCCAGCAACTCAAAGTACAGTAACTTGTGTAATGCCTCCACATAGGGAGTCCCATTAGAGATTCTGCACCCATCCATGGTTTTTACCATGGGGCACCATCACCTAGGCACCCTCTGCTCTAGCACATATCACTGTTTTAGGTTCCCAGACATAACCGGGCATTCGGCAAAATCACATTGTGTAAATAGTCTAGGCACAGTGGATCCATCTCAGACAATGAGTCAAGCACCAAATTTCCAAATGCCAGCCAAAGGCCAGCCTTGCAAGCAGACCCTTCTAAAGAAGTCCTCACGACTGCTATGTTACCTTTTCTGTCCATCTTTCACCTCCTGTGAATGAGAAGTTGTAAAGATACATGGACCAAATTTTCCCCTACTTTCAGTATCATGAGATCTAGATAAAGATAAGCAACTTAGCAGGAAGTTTTATAGGAACTCCGTTCTGCAACTGCTTGGTCCTGAGTGGTTTGGAAGAGTCAGTTTTAAGTAGGTCAGGTAAAGTTGAGGCATCCCCAGGTATACACGTATTGAAGCCAGTCTTGGCTCTCCCAGAACAGACCAACCAAAAAACTCCAATTTTGTAAAATTCAGACAATACAAATAGGCTATATTTAATGATTGCTTTAGTTTGGAAAGCACATTAAAAACTGAGACCATCTCTCCTCCTGCCTCCTAACAGCAAACTCTTTGAATAAAAATGCAGATTCCAGCAATGAAGCCAACTCATCCGGTGACATAAAATCCATTTACCACAAACATAAACCACGTTTTCAGCAATAATTTACATATCTGTAATGAGAAATTGGAAACTGATCAGTATATCCTAAATAAATGGCCCTCTTCAGTGTAACTTTTATGGCCAAAGCGACCTTTCTTAGTGCCAAGACAGCACATTTATAGGATGCTATTTTCTCATGTAATTCACTGTCATATTTCATTTTCATAAATATTCCTGAAAGGTAAAACAGCTGCATATAATAACCTACAAATTCTAAATTCTATCCTTGAAAAAGCAATGAAAAAAACATTAAATAAAATTTTAGAGAATCATACACAATACACAGAATAGTTTATCTGCATATTACCTTGTAGCCTCTGTCCATATGCATATATATTTTATGAAGATATGATCATATTGTATATCTATTTTCACAGATTTTTTAACACACATGTTTCACAATAGATGTCATATTATTTGTCATATTATTATTCTTCCATTATTTGCTGTCCTAGGTTAGTTTCACTTTTAAAGTAGGTCTATTAAAAATTCTTAATTTTTAATCAACATAATTTATACACTTCTTTAAAACCAAATAGTTAAGAAATGAGTTATAATGAAATGTTATAGTCCCCTACCTTACTACATATCTCATTTCCCAAGGGCAACCATTTTACTTAAATGTTCGTATCTAAAATTTTTTATTAACTCTATTTCCAAATATTAGTCAACTTATTGATTTTAGATACTATTAAATTTTACTTTTAGTTTTATATTTTCTTTGTAATTAGGTACCACACTTACTACAGATATTACTTAATTTCCCACTCTGTGAGAATGAAGAGTGCCTTTCTCCTCCCTAACTCCCAATACTAAACCTCATATTTATACTTTCATATCTAAGATTGATGCTTTTTACATGGGGTCTGTAGCCATGACTGTCTTCCATGTTTTGTCTATAGTCAACTGTAACAGCTGAAACCAATAAACAGTATGTGTATAATGATGACTCCACAGTATTTGCTCTTAGCACTAAACGGTACAGTGCAATGATATTTCATTCTGTACAGTCTTTTATTGTTCCTGCAGTTTCTGATTGACTGTTTTCTCTCTCACAATGTTTTTCTGTATCCCATCTTTACATTACCTAAAGAATCAAAGGAGTAATGTATCTGTGGAATCTCTTCCCCTCCCCACCCCACCGACATATCCCTAATCTGATACCTCTCCTCTTAAAGCCATCTTTTCTCCTGCTCCGATTAATCAGTTAGTACAACCCAGCTGTCATCCTGGGACTCTGGCTCATTACATTCCTGGACTGAAATTATTTCCAAGATTCCAACTTCCTATTTTTCTTTTGTCTTCCTCTTAGAACATTGCTGAAAATATCTGTATTCTGCCCTTAAATCTGCCTGATAGTTTTGCTGGAAAGAGAAATCTAAATTGAAAATAATTCTCTATAAAAAACTTGGGAGGTTTTACTCTCTTAAAATACTGCATCCCTTGTTGCTATGATTAGTGTTCTTTGTGGGTGGCCTGCTGTTTATGTTTGTTGTTTTCTTCCTTAAGATGCTTATAAAAGCTTCAATCTTAGGTATTTAGAACTTTCAGAAAGACTGCTTTCTTTGTAAATCACATTTTATTCATTTGTGTTGGACATTCAAAGAATCCTTTCTTGTGGTCCCTCAATTTTAGGAAACTATCTTAAAATACCTCTTTATAATTTTCTCTCTGTTCTCTGTCATGTCTTCCCAGTTTATCCTTTATGACTTACTTCTCTCTAATTTTTTCTGTAACTATCTCTTTATTCTTTATTTGTAACTCTAAACATTGTCTTCCACATTTAGAGTACTTAAAAATTTTTCAACAGTCTTATTTTTAATGTCTTTATTTTCCCTTTTTTGTTGGGGGGCATCTTGTTTTATGGATGCAGTGCTTAATCATATTGCTCTGAGAGACACTTTTTAAAAAACCCACTTATTCTTTGGCCTATTTCTGTTTTCTGTAAAGTCACTTTTACTGTCTATTCGTCTTTTTTTCTTTTTTCAGGCTTCCTTCAAATATCTGGTGAGCCTGGGTTACTCATACTTAAGAATCAAGCAATAAAAAGCTTACAGCTACTTCATATACAACAGGATAGCTACTATAAAAAAATTTTAAAAACCACACACAGACAATAATAAGTGTTGGCTAGGATATGGAGAATCTGGAACTCTTGTGCACTGTTGGTAGGAATGTGAAATGCTGCCTTGGAAAATGGTATGCGGTTCCTTAAACATTAAAAAATAAAATTATCATATGATCCAACTATTCCACTTCTGGATATATACCCAAAAGAATTAAAAGCAAGGTCTCAAAGAATTTTCTGTACATTCACATTCATAGATGCATTATTCACAACAGCAAAAACGTAGAAGCAACTCAGGTGACCATCAGTGGACAAATGGATAAACAAAATGTGGTAAATACATACAATGGATTATTATTCAACCTTAAAACAGGAGATTCTGACACATGTTACAATATGAATGAATCTGGAGGCATTATGCTAAGTGCAATAAGCTAGCTGCAGACAAATAGTATATGATTCTACTTGTATAAGGTATACAGAGTGATCAAATTTATGGAAATAGAAAGTAGAATGGTAGTTACCAGAGAATAAGGGGAGGGGGAAATAAGGACTGTTATTTAATGGGTATAAGGTTCCAGTTTTCCAAAATGAAAGTTACTGGAGATAGCTGTATAACACCGTGGATATACATAATACAGAATGTACATTTTTAAATGGTTAAGATGGTTTAAAAAAACTGACAGGGAGCTATAGCAGAGTTACTGGGATCCTGCCCACTACCTCCTCAACAGTTACTTTTTCAGTCCATGCTGGCCTGATGCCAGTTGGATTTGAGAGTCTCAGTTCAGGGCAGTTGGGGATGTGATAATAATCAATATTAATATTGTACATTCATATACACTTTCTCTCCAAGAGAATGGGATTCTTGATAACTACCAAATACAGAACAAGTTATAAGGTATGATAAAATTGACACATCTAGGAATGAAAAGTCAGTGAGTTGAAACTGCTCAAAACCCAAGAGTTCAGATTCCTAGTTGCTGACGTCTAGGAAGATAAAAGGCAAGCAAAGCGGGGGTGGGTGTTGGAATAGAAAGAGTTTCAGGATGTATAAAATGAAATGCTACCAACCTAAGAAAAACTGACATTGAAGTTAAGATTTTTCTAAAGATTTCATGAATTCTCTCTTCCTCAAGAAATATTTTTTCTGTTTCACAAAAGTAGATATTTGAAAAGAAAAGAAGACACTGGTGTCATATTTCTTGAAAATTCCTGATACAGAGGCAAGTCATTCCTGCCCCACATCAGTAATAATATAGAAATATTTGGCTTTGCCATTCAGATTTTTAAACTCACCCTGAGTTTTTGTTTTTGAATGTAGGTAGGTACTTTTTAAAACTTCAGGGTGTCTCCACTGTACATATCAAAGCAAGAGTGGAGGCAGCTACAGAACAAAATGACTTGAATCACATTGCTCATCATTCAGCTAAAAATAGTTGAGCTTAAATACCCTGGCATTTACGGGAATAAAAAAGAAAATTCCCTTTGTCAACGTTGTTAGCAGAGAGAACATATTTCTCCATCTTCTACAAGGAAACAAAAAAATATCACCATGGCGCACAAAGGGATAGCACCTGGCTCTAATTCAATTCTGCCAAGAGGCCCAGAAGTAATCGATAAACACTTATTAGCTAATCATGCAGCATCTTGCTTCCGTGAGTAAAATGACAAGTGCTGTACAAATCCAGAAAATAAACAACTCTTAATATAGATGAAAAAGCAGGGGAATGAGGAAATAGCTGAGTGGCTAGTTTTACAACAGATTTCCCAGGAAGCACTTTAGCTTTCTTCTTTCTATATCTGAGGGGACCATTTCCATGTGGAGGGAAAATCAAGGCAAATATATTACAGTCATATTTTACTCTTCCTCCCGTCATTACACTTTCCCCCTAGACACTTTTGATGTAGTCTTGGAAATTACGTAATATCCCCAAATCAACCTTTAGAAAATCATTAGTCAAAACAACAAATTGCAAAGAACTCGGTTTGTGTCCACAAAACCAAATTACAATCACAGAATCAAAGAAATGATCCAGATGATTCAGGGAAAACCCATCCTGATGCACAAGGCCCACACTGTTTAGTGAACTAACTGCCTGTTCCTTCATTTTGCCCTTTCAAGTACCTAGAGAGAGGCAGATGATCTAGGCTGCCGGATTTAAAAAATAATATAGGCAGTCAAGCATCTTTCTTTAGCCTACATCCAAAAACTGGATCTAACATATTTACAATGGCAAAATTCCTAAAGGGAGACCTAGATTAAAGACCTAAGAGTCAGAACTTACCTCCCTATCAGAGGCAGCATGTGCAGGGCAAAAGTTGCTTTGGGTTTTCTGCCTCCATGGTCACACCAGAGACTTCAGTAGATTCCTACAGCTTGAAAGGCAAGTCTTAGGCAATGTGGACTCCATGGATGGGCTGTTCACCCACGTTATTGGGTATGAAATCCAGATGGCACTTCTTGGAAACTCTAACAAGGATCACTAGTCTTCTTAGTCAAAGAATAGTAATTGTCTAACACAGGTGGCACAAATATGACCTATCCCCAAACTGTGATTCATCTAAAAACTGTGTCCATTTTTTGGGGTGGGGGGTCTTCTAACTATGTTCCCCCTCCCGTGATAGCAACATCAGACAGCCAGGTGCTACAATAAAAACCAAGTATGCATGCCACAGTCCTCCCCCCTGCTCCTCGTACGCAGGCCCTGGAGCTCTGACCTGCTCACACTGCACTTTCCCAGCCTCCACTGTGGCGCCACCACCTCTCCCTGGGACTCCTGTAAATCATCTCCGACTGCCACCTGGGCCTCTGCCTCCATCAGGCACTTGTTCCATCTCCTCTCCCCACTATTGTCCTATAATCTTTTTGAAATGTGATCATGTAAGTTCTTTATTTAAAATCTTCCAGGGGTGCCAACTGTGAAGATATAGGCTTTAGGTGTAAAGATCTGATCATGTTTTAACCCAAGGTTTTTTTTTTAGTCAAATTAATAAATGCAAGTTTAAATTTGTAAATATTACCAAATGACATACAATGAAATGCCAGTTTTTCCACTCATCCCAGACCCTGAGAGCTCCTACTAATAGTTTATGTATCACAAACTCTTCTGTGTATGTGTATAAATATATACACATACAATTTTACATAAATTTTTACCTAATTTATGTTGAAGGTTGTATATGAACATTATTGACCTACTTCATTCTTTTGAACAGTATTCAGTTGAAAGTAAAGCTATAATATAATTAAGTAGCACATTTCTATGGAGATTTGTGGGGTTATGGTCCTTTACTCTCAAACAAAATCTATTCCAATGGGTGCAGAGTCAAGTTCCAATACTTCAGCAGGCAACTTTTTAAGGATCTGGCTGTTGCCCACACACTTTGCTTCATCTCCTCCCCGTCCCCATATGCAGTCTTTCTTCTGGTCCCACCAAGCTACTCACACTTCCCCAAAATACTGTCCTGCTAGGTTTCATCTACCTGTGATGTCCTCCCTGCCATTTTTTTGTCTGGCCAACTCTCATTAATCCTCCTTAAGGTACTCAAATTTTATTCTCATTTCAATGTCCCTCCTTCCCCTCCAGAACTCCTTTGACTCCTGTGCTACATTATACACCATGCATTCTGGGAATATTTGATCTACCTACCACTGCCCAGCACTTCGGACCTAAGATGGATGAAAGCAGGCGCACAACTAAGTGAAATAATGAGGACGTGGAAAGAAGATGGAATGAGGACTATAAGGGTTGAGGACTACAAGAGCTGAGTGCACAGGTCCCTGTGAGGATGGTGAGAACCTGCGGCACTGCTACACTCACCACAGGTGTGCAAAGCCCCTGCAGGACAGAGGGTGCTGAAGCGGGCCAGCAGTAAAATGTGCTCAGTGGAGACAAGCATCACACAAGGCAGCCAGGGTTAAGTGAGCCATGAATACTGCAGATTCCACAAGAGGCCACTGAGCAAGAGAAGCCAAGATTAGGGGCTGTCAAAAATGATTTTAAGGAGTGGTGACTGCATTGAGCCTTGAAAGAAGAATTAAACTAAGAGGAACCATCAGCGTAGGAAGAATGCTATGCCTATAATGCCGGGAGGACAATTAGGCTGGGCAGCTGAGGTTTGCTGAGGAGAGCAGGGAGGTGGGAAGAGGGTTTAGCTGAGATTTTGATGACTGGTGGTCTAGGTCTGTCTCCTTCTCCAATTAATTCAATAAATGGCTATTGAATCCCTGGTAGCTCTGTACACTGGTGACACAGCAGTAAATAAAATAAAACTCTCTGACCTCATGGAGCTTCCATTCATTCCATGGGTTCTGCAGCAAATGCCCTGGGTAACCTTGAACAAATCACTTTACTCCTACAGCTTCCTTCTTATCTAAACATAGGGGCCTTGGGCATTTCTAAGATCTTTTCTCTCCAATACCCACAGATTAATGGGAAGAGTTTGGAAACGTTGTGGAGCCAGACGACAGTGACCTAAGAAAGCTGGACTCCTTCATCTGGACAGAAGGAGCCCTTGTTCATCTGTGTATAGGGAACACTTCCACAGTTTAGGAAGACAGATAAACTGAAGGTGGAAGAGAGAAAATTGGAGGCTGGAAATAATTTGATCCTTACAAGGTGATGAAGACTCAGATGGATACCCTAACATTTAAAATCATGGGTAAATGGCACAGATTTAATAAAACATGAATAAGCCACCTCTTCCTAAAAATACTGGCTCTATTAAATAGCTGGCTATAAAGGCTTTGTTGCTATGATGCTAAGATTAGGAGAACTGGAGACAGATTCCCAGGCTAAGAACAATTTTGGATGTCTGCAAGACTGGGTTTGGGTGTACACGTGTTTCTTCATGGGCTCCAAAGGGATGTCCCGCATGGAGAGGAACACATGCAGCCCACACCAGCTGAACTCTGCAGGGTACGGTTTGACAATGCATATAAATGTGATCGGTCATGTTGTGTGAGATGAAGTCCAGGCAACATGAGCTGTCTCCCCAGCATTCTGATAAGTACAGCATGTGGAATATGTTATCTTTAGTCCTCTCCCTAGAAAATTCTGGAGTGCTTATGACCCTAGAGGTTAATCACTCAGCCATCTCTAGTTCAGCCTTCCCATGGCTAAAACAACTTTAGAAGTCACTCAGGGAGGGGCGGAAGATGGCGGCGTGAGTAGAGCAGCAGCAATCTCCTCCCAAAACCACATATATCTATGAAAATATAACAAAGACAGCCCTTCCTAGAATAAAGACCAGAGGACACAGGACAATATCCAGACCACATCCGCACCTGAGAGAACCCAGCGCCTCGCGAAGGGGGTAAGATACAAGCCCCGGCCCGGCGGGAGCCGAGCGCCCCTCCCCCCAGCTCCCGGCGGGAGAAGAGCAGGCAGAGCGGGAGGGAGACGGAGCCCAGGACTGCCGAACACCCAGCCCCAACCATCCGGGCCAGAGTGCAGACACAGTACGTACCCAGGGGGCCCTGGATGCTAGGGAAACAGGGCAGCAAGAACAGTGAGTGGGCACCGGAGGCCGGGCGCCGGAGGACATAAGAAAAGCGAGTGACCAATTTTTTTTTTTTTTTTTTTTTGCTGTTTTGTTTTGGCGAGCGCTTTTTGGAAGTCTTAAAGGGATAGGGACCCCAATACTAGGGAAACAGGGCAGCAAGACCGGTGAGCAGATGCCTGAGGCTGGCGGCAGAGGATAAGGAAAAACGAGCGGCCACCTTTTTTTTTTAATTAAAAATTTTTTTTTTTTTTTTGTGGTCATTGTTTTGTTTTGGCAGGTGCTTTTTGTAAGTCATAAAGGGGCAGGGCGGGACACTTAATCCAGAGGTAGGGAATCCGGGGATCTCTGGGCACCCTAACCCCTGGACTGCAGGGAGCAGGGAGGCCCCTTACGGAGATAAATAGCCTCCCAGCCGCTCTCCAACGTGACTCCACCATTTTGGAGCAGCTGCCTGAGCCAGGCCACGCCCACAGCAACAGCGGAGATAAACTCCATAGCAGCCGGGCAGGAAGGAGAAACCCTGTCTGCGCGCAGATGCGCGGCACAAGCCACTAGAGGTCACTGTTCTCCCAGGAGAGGAGGGCCACAAACCAACAAGAAGGGAAGTTCTTCCAGCTGTCACTCGTCCCAGCTCTGCAAACTATTCCTATCACCATGAAAAGGCAAAGCTACAGGCAGACAAACATCACAGAGACAACACCAGAGAAGGAGACAGACCTAACCAGTCTTCCTGAAAAAGAATTCAAAATAAGAATCATAAAAATGCTGACAGAGATGCAGAGAAATTCGCAAAAGAAATGGGATGAAGTCCGGAGGGAGATCACAGATGCCAGAAAGGAAATCACAGAAATGAAACAAACTCTGGAAGGGTTTATAAGCAGAATGGATAGGATGCAAGAGGCCATTAATGGAATTGAAACCAGAGAACAGGAACGCATAGAAGCTGACATAGAGAGAGACAAAAGGATCTCCAGAAATGAAACAATATTAGGAGAACTGTGTGACCAATCCAAAAGGAAAAATATCCGTCTTATAGGGGTCCCAGAAGAAGAAGAGAGAGGAAAAGAGATGGAAAGTATCTTAGAAGAAATAATTGCTGAAAACTTCCCCAAATTGGGGGAGGAAATAATCGAACAGACCACGGAAATACACAGAACCACCAACAGAAAGGATCCAAGGAGGACAACCCCAAGACACATAATAATTAAAATGGCAAAGATCAAGGACAAGGAAAGAGTTTTAAAGGCAGCTAGAGAGAAAAAGGTCACCTATAAAGGAAAACCCATCAGGCTAACATCAGATTTCTCGAAAGAAACCCTATAGGGCAGAAGAGAATGGCATGATATATTTAATACAATGAAACAGAAGGACCTTGAACCAAGGATACTGTATCCAGCACGACTATCATTCAAATATGATGGTGGGATTAAACAATTCCCAGACAAACAAAAGCTGAGGGAATTTGCTTCCCACAAACCACCTCTACAGAACATCTTACAGGGACTGCTCTAGATGGGAGCACTCCTAGAAAGAGCACAAACAAAACACCCAACATATGAAGAATCGAAGGGAGAGAAGAAAAGAATCTCCAGACAGTGTATATAACAGCTCAATAAGCAAGCTAAGTTAGGCAGTAAGATACTAAAGAGGCTAAAATGGAACCTTTGGTAACCACGAATTTAAAGCCTGCAATGGCAATAACTACATATCTTTCAATAGTCACCCTAAATGTTAATGGGCTGAATGCACCAATCAAAAGACACAGAGTAATAGAATGGATAAAAAAGCAAGACCCATCTATATGCTCCTTACAAGAAACTCACCTCAAACCCAAAGACATGTACAGACTAAAAGTCAAGGCGTGGAAAAACATATTTCAAGCAAACAATAGCGAGAAGAAAGCAGGGGTTGCAGTACTAATATCAGACAAAATAGACTTCAAAACAAAGAAAGTAACAAGAGATAAAGAAGGACACTACATAATGATAAAGGGCTCAGTCCAACAAGAGGATATAACCATTCTAAATATATATGCACCCAACACAGGAGCACCAGCATATGTGAAACAAATACTAACAGAACTGAAGGGGGAAATAGACTGCAATGCATTAATTCTAGGAGACTTCAACACACCACTCACCCCAAAGGATAGATCCACTGGGCAGAAAATAAGGACACGGAAGCACTGAACAACACAGTAGAGCAGATGGACCTAATAGACATCTATAGAACTCTACATCCAAAAGCAACAGGATATGCATTCTTCTCAAGTGCACATGGAACATTCTCCAGAATAGACCACATACTAGGCCACAAAAAGAGCCTCAGAAAATTCCAAAAGATTGAAATCCTACCAACCAACTTTTCAGACCACAAAGGCATAAAACTAGAAATAAACTGTACAAAGAAAGCAAAGAGGCTCACAAACACATGGAGGCTTAACAACATGCTCCTAAATAATCAATGGATCAATGACCAAATCAAAATGGAGATCCAGCAATATATGGAAACAAATGACAACAACAACACTAAGCCCCAACTTCTGTGGGACACAGCAAAAGCAGTCTTAAGAGGAAAGTATATAGCAATCCAAGCATATTTAAAAAAGGAAGAGCAATCCCAAATGAATGGTCTAATGTCACAATTATCGAAATTGGAAAAAGAAGAACAGATGAGGCCTAAGGTCAGCAGAAGGAGGGACATAATAAAGATCAGAGAAGAAATAAATAAAATTGAGAAGAATAAAACAATAGCAAAAATCAATGATACCAAGAGCTGGTTCTTCGAGAAAATAAACAAAATAGATAAGCCTCTAGCCAGACTTATTAAGAGGAAAAGAGAGTCAACACAAATCAACAGTATCAGAAACGAGAAAGGAAAAATCACGACGGACCCCACAGAAATACAAAGAATTATTAGAGAATACTATGAAAACCTATATGCTAACAAGCTGGGAAACCTAGGAGAAATGGACAACTTCCTAGAAAAATACAACCTTCCAAGACTGACCCAGAAAGAAACAGAAAATCTAAACAGACCAATTACCAGCAACGAAATTGAAGCGGTAATCAAAAAACTACCAAAGAACAAAACCCCCGGGCCAGATGGATTTACCTCGGAATTTTATCGGACATACAGGGAAGACATAATACCCATTCTCCTTAAAGTTTTCCAAAAAATAGAGGAGGAGGGGATACTCCCAAGTCATTCTATGAAGCTAACATCACCCTAATACCAAAACCAGGCAAAGACCCCACCAAAAAAGAAAACTATAGACCAATATCCCTGATGAATGTAGACGCAAAAATACTCAACAAAATATTAGCAAACCGAATTCAAAAATACATCAAAAGATCATACACCATGACCAAGTGGGATTCATCCCAGGGATGCAAGGATGGTACAACATCTGAAAGTCCATCAACATCATCCACCACATCAACAAAAAGAAAGACAAAAACCACATGATCATCTCCATAGATGCTGAAAAAGCATTTGACAAAGTTCAACATCCATTCATAATAAAAACTCTCGGCAAAATGGGAATAGAGGGCAAGTACCTCAACATAATAAAGGCCATCTATGATAAACCCACAGCCAACATTATATTGAACAGCGAGAAGCTGAAAGCATTTCCTCTGAGATCGGGAACTAGACAGGGATGCCCACTCACCCCACTGTTATTTAACATAGTACTGGAGGTCCTAGCCACAGCAATCAGACAAAACAAAAACATACAAGGAATCCAGATTGGTAAAGAAGAAGTTAAACTGTTACTATTTGCAGATGACATGATACTGTACATAAAAAACCCTAAAGACTCCACCCCAAAACTACTAGAACTGATATCGGAATACAGCAAAGTTGCAGGATACAAAATCAACACACAGAAATCTGTGGCTTTCCTATACACTAACAATGAACCAACAGAAAGAGAAATCAGGAAAACAACTCCATTCACAATTGCATCAAAAAGAATAAAATACCTAGGAATAAACCTAACCAAAGAAGTGAAAGACCTATACCCTGAAAACTACAAGACACTCTTAAGAGAAATTAAAGGGGACACTAACAGATGGAAACTCATCCCATGCTCGTGGCTAGGAAGAATTAATATCGTCAAAATGGCCATCCTGCCCAAAGCAATATACAGATTTGATGCAATCCCTATGAAACTACCAGCAACATTCTTCAATGAACTGGAACAAATAATTCAAAAATTCATATGGAAACACCAAAGATCCCGAATAGCCAAAGCAATCCTGAGAAAGAAGAATAAAGTAGGGGGGATCTCACTCCCCAACTTCAAGCTCTACTATAAAGCCATAGTAATCAAGACAATTTGGTACTGGCACAAGAATAGAGCCACAGACCAATGGAACAGACTAGAGAATCCAGACATTAACCCAGACATATATGGTCAATTAATATTTGATAAAGGAGCCATGGACATACAATGGCAAAATGACAGTCTCTTCAACAGATGGTGCTGGCAAAACTGGACAGCTACATGTAGGAGAATGAAACTGGACCATTGTCTAACCCCATATACAAAAGTAAACTCAAAATGGATCAAAGACCTGAATGTAAGTAACGAAACCATTAAACTCTTGGAAGAAAACATAGGCACAAACCTCTTAGACATAAACATGAGTGACCTCTTCTTGAACATATCTCCCCGGGCAAGGAAAACAACAGCAAAAATGAACAAGTGGGACTATATTAAGCTGAAAAGCTTCTGTACAGCAAAAGACACCATCAATAGAACAAAAAGGAACCCTACAGTATGGGAGAATATATTTGAAAATGACACATCCGATAAAGGCTTGATGTCCAGAATATATAAAGAGCTCACACGCCTCAACAAACAAAAAACAAATAACCCAATTAAAAAATGGGCAGAGGAACTGAACAGACAGTTCTCCAAAAAAGATGGCCAACAGACACATGAAAAATTGCTCCACATCGCTAATTATCAGAGAAATGCAAATTAAAACTACAATGAGGTAATCACCTCACAGCAGTAAGGATGGCTGCCATCCAAAAGACAAACAACAACAAATGTTGGAGAGGCTGTGGAGAAAGGGGAACCCTCCTACACTGCTGGTGGGAATGTAAATTAGTTCAACCATTGTGGAAAGCAGTACGGAGGTACATCAAAATGCTCAAAACAGACTTACCATTTGACCCAGGAATTGCACTCCTAGGAATTTACCCTAAGAATGCAGCAATCAAGTATGAGAAAGATCAGTGCACCCCTATGTTTATCGCAGCACTATTTACAATAGCCAAGAATTGGAAGCAACCTAAATGTCCATCGATAGATGAATGGATAAAGAAGATTTGGTACATATACACAATGGAATACTACTCAGCCATAAGAAAAGGGCAAATCCTACCATTTGCAGCAACATGGATGGAGCTGGAGGGTATTATGCTCAGTGAAACAAGCCAAGCGGAGAAAGAGAAATACGAAACGATTTCACTCATCTGTGGAATATAAGAACAAAGGAAAAACTGAAGGAACAAAACAGCAGCAGAATCACAGAACCCAAGAATGGACTAACAGGTACCAAAGGGAAAGGGACTGGGGAGGATGGGTGGGTAGGGTGGGATAAGGGGAGGGGAGAAGTAGGGGGATATTAAGATTAGCATGCATGGGGGGGTAGGAGAAAAGGGAGGGCTGTACAACACAGAGAAGGCAAGTAGTGATTCTACAACATTTTGCTATGCTGATGGACAGTGACTGTAAAGGGGTTTATAGGGGAGAGCTGGTATAGGGGAGAGCCTAGTAAACATAATATTCATCATGTAAGTGTAGATTAGTGATACCAAAAACAAAACAAACAAAAAAAAAAACAAACAAAAAACAAACAAACAAACAAAAAAGGGCAGTTCCTGTGTGGTAACCTCCAATGAATTCTACACAAGGGTATAAAGGGCATATAAAAGTGTAGGCAAAGGGTCTGTTTGTGTTTATACAGAGGATCAAAGCCTAATTGGGCTGCCCCAAAAATGAACTAAGGTACAATATGAAAAAGAACTTCCAACATCAGCACTCTCTGGAAGACTCATGCCAGAAGATGATCATAAAAAAACCCCAACAAAGATCCACGCACTGCTACAGCTGTAGATGCACTCATCCCACCAGCTCCTGCACTTGCCATGGGAATGAAGAAGGAGATATCTAAGCTGGCCTGTGCATACAGTAAAACAACAAATTTGACTGGATCTATACTGTTGGAACTCAAACAAGAATTAGGAGAAGTGCAAATTGTAGCACTCCAAAATCTTACAACTACAGACTATTTACTGTTAAAAGAACATAAGGGATGTGAACATTCCCCAGGAATGGGTTGTTTTAATTTGTCTGATTTCTCTCAGACTGTTCAAGCTCAGTTGGACAATATCCACCATATCATAGATAAGTTTTCACAAATGCCTAAGGTGCCTAAGTGGTTTTCTTGGTTTCACTGGAGATGGCTGGTAATTACAGGTATGCTTTGGTTATGTAACTATACTCCTATTATGTTAATGTGTGTGCGCAATTTAAGTAGTAGTTTAAAACCTATACATGCTGAAGTTACTCTACAAGAAGATATGTCAAAGAAATAATCAATCTTCCCATGTTTTCTTCCGCCTGCTACTTCTATAGCTTTTCTTCTTCCTTCCTAATTACAACCCTTAAATAGAATTCGTGCCTCATATCAAATTTACCGAGTATCATAATTCTTCCAAGTGGTAACGATACCTCAAGACAAATGCTGGGCATAGAAGCCACAGGGCATAAATATGCAAAGATGTAAAAAGCTAACCTTTTCAAACAATAAGGCTTCTCTCTCACTTACCAACTTTACATTTCCCTGTATGGCCCCGGAAGATGACTGGTTAGCCAGAGACGGGTAAGATTCCTCAAGGGAGGAACAATCTAAGACAGGCACAGTCGCAGGGGGGTCATCAGGTGAGAAATTGGGGATCAATAGAGGTGAGGCTTAGAACCTCCCCCACCCCGTTCTGAGAGAAATCTTCTGCATATGTGGATGTTTTATTGCCCTTGTCTAGCTTGGATTAACACATAGTCTACAGGCACACACCTGATCATCTACATTTGCTCTCTTACAACACTAAACTATGTTTTCTACCTTTATCTTGTATCTACCTACCACTTCAGCATTTTATTAAAAATTATAATAGAGAAATGTGGTATCCACATATAAATCAAGTATAAAAATCAAATGAGTATTCATATTTGAACTGACTGTTTATAGTTCATAATGCATGAGCAAAACCAAAAGTTTCTGTGATGACTGCCCTTGTACTGTTCACTATGTAACTTATTCACTATGTAAGAATTTGTTCTCCATGTAAGAACTTGTTTGTTATGCCTCAGAAGATTGGAGACTGATGAAAATTAGGCTTGGGGTGGATTAATGATTGTGCATTGAGCATTGACTCCCCTATACAGAATTTTATTGTTGTTAACAACCATTTGATCAATAAATATGAGAGATGCCCTCACAAAAAAAAAAAAAAAAGTACACACTTCCAATGGTAAAATAAATAAGTAACCGGGATGTAATGTATAGCATAAGGAATATAGTCAAGATATTGTAACAGCTTGGTATGGTGATAGCTGGTACCTAGAATTGTCATGTATATAAATGTTGAATCACTATGTTGTACACCTGAAACTAATGTAATGTAATACTGTGTGTCAACTACCCTTCAATAAAAAATAATTATCTAAAAAAAAAAAAAAAAAAAAAGTCACTCAAAGATAAATGTTCCCTGCCAGATAATGCCTTAAAACAGAATGTTGTAAGGATTTCCTTGGAGTGAAAAATAGGCACTTAGTTGAATACCTACATCCTGAGTTTTGCCTCCAAGAGCCAACCCTCTGGTTGGTCCCTTTGCTAAACTGGGCACAGAGGGAGCCCCTTTCTACAGGATCTTCAGGAATGGAAGTTGCCAATTTAGAAACTGGATCGGAATTCAATGTCTCCATCTCAATTTCACTCTTCTTGACTTTTAATTCCATTGTTTCCCTCCAATTGGGGGAAAAACAAACTGAAGAGTGATGAAATCTAGGATGGCAGGACAGTTCAAGTCAAAGTGGACTTTGCTAACAGAATAATGATAAAAGCCTTTTTTTTTAAAGCAGATATCAAGTCAGACCTTAGTGCCTATTCTGTCTCCATCCTCCAGTACGGCCCTTCAATTCCAGTCCTTCTGGACTGAAATAAGAAGAGCCACCTGAATAGTCATCAATAACTGAGTGTCACTTCCTTCCTTCAGAATATTACATCAACCACCCTGCAAATTCTTAAACAACCACAATGTTTTACAATGTCACGGGCAAGCATCTGTCCACCTTTATGTGATTACCAAGCAGCCGCCAGTACTGCCTGTAGTCATTTCTCTCCTAACCAGGAGAGTCAGAATTTGCTGTCTTTTACCATCTCCACTTCACATGGGTATGAAGAGACTGACACTTAGTGAGGTGAAGTCATTTATCCAGTCACTTAGAAGAAAAGGGAACCCTTGAAGCAACCCAGACAAGACTTCCACTTAGATTAAATGTAATATTAAAACATTTTCTATCTACTTCCCGTCTTGATACTAATTTCTGATAGGCCAAATACTCAGGGTACAAACACTTTTCCAGTTTATTCCATAGAGAAACACAAGGTCCTCTCCCTCATTTGCTTTTCATTTAAACAAGTTGGCTTTTTTTTGGCTGCCATTGCAAACCAGCTTATCACTGACTAATTGAGCCTTTGTCAAAGATGAGAAAGCCTCAAAACACCTATAATCCAAAATGCTTAGGACAGGAAATTCTTCTAATACTCTGTTACCTATGGCCTCTGACAACTTGACATTTCTCCCAGGAAGCAACACCCCTAAGTTCACTGCTGTTTGAGGCTCAGAGCCTGGCAAAGGGGGCACAGGGCTATTCCAGTTCTGATGTTCTGGTCCCTCCAAGGAGTCCCAGGATCTGTGAAACAAAGTGCTGAACTGAGAGGGAAGAAGCTGGGCTGGACTGGCTCCTGGGATCTCAACCCTTTCACTCATGCTAACAGGTCTCTATACAGGTCCATAATATCTACAACTTATTGCATGCTTATTCTATGCCAAGAACTATGCTAAGGGCTATATGTACACAGATTTTTTAAATTCTCCCAGTAACCCTTAAGTATTATTATCCATCACATTTTACAGATAAAGATTGAGGCATCAGGAAATACATGTGACATACTCAAGTTCACCCATGTGGTAAGGGGCAGAGATGTGCTTGAACCTGGAGGAATCTGGCTCTAGAGCTCACACACTTAAGAGCTCTGCTATAAAGCCTTCCACAATGCAAGTTATCAAACTCTACCTCATCCCAGTTCTACTTCCTCCCTGCCCAGGCTCTTCTGTGGCCAAGATAATGCTCATGTTCACCAAAGGCTACATTTCCCAGCCTTCCTTGCAGTTAGGTTGGGTCATGTGAGTGGGTACCAGCCAGTTAGGTATTAGCAGAAAGATGTGAGCACATCTAGGATACTTAAGAATGTCCTGTGCAGTCCCTCAGCTCCCTCTTCCCGTCCATAGAGCCCTGGAAGGCATAGGTTCCAGATGGCATTGTTATGAGATGGAAGCAGCCAGAATGTCCCAGTTACTGCTTGGAGAAGACCTGTCCAGGAGAACCACTCAACTCACAGCAGGTGGTGATACAAGGAAGAAAGAAACATCTGTGAGGTTAAGCCACTAAGATTTCAAGGCTGGTTTGCAACTCTGGTGTACCCACCAGTTAATGAGCACATAACCCTGGAGTTTACTTCAGGTTTTAATTATTAGGGCCCATTACATCTGCCTAAGTGAACCTGCAGAATCCATGCTGCTTTCCTTGCTTCCCTAGGTACTAAGTTACCTTCCTGAAGAGGGTTACACTGTTTTCTCATGATTTCTTTCAAAACACAGCCTCATGTGAAGGTAGACAAATCAATGAAACAGAATAAAGAGTCCAAAAATAGAACCACACATATGTGGTCAATTGATTTTCAACAACGGCATCAAGAGATTCAGTAAGTCTTTTCAGCAAACAGTGAACTGGATAGTCTATGTAAAAAATGAACTTCAACTCCAAACTCACTCCATACACAAAAATAAATTTAGACATGGACCTTAGACATAAATGTAAAAGCATCATAAAACTTCTAGAAGAAAACACAGGAAAAAACATGACGTTAAATAGGAAAAAACGTCTTCAGGGAAGTGGTGATATACCACCCAGGTGCCCCCACCAGACCAGCCGCAGGCAGTGCCTGTTGTGGCTCCAACTGAACCTCTCCCTGGATATTTTCCTTGGCAAAAGGGGTCTGCCTCACCTACAGTTGCATTCTGTCCCCATGGGCAGCCCTTATCCATGGCAGGGGAGACAAAGACCTGTCCCTTTGCCTCAATCTGGGACAACGTTGAAGGGTTATCCTTCCAGAAATGAAACATATAGTCACAAAAAGACTTATTCACAAATGTCTGCATTAGCCTTATTCAGGACAGCCCTAGAACAGAAGCCCAATCCATCAGAGGAGAATGAACAGTGAGCTAGTCATACAAAGAATTGTACATCATATTCAGCAATTAAAAGCAACAAACTGCTGACATACCCAATGTCAAGGATGATCTTAAAACCATCAAGCTGAATCAAAGGAGCCAGACACAAAAAAGTACCTATGGTCTGATTCCACTTTATGAAACACCAGATCAGGTAAAACTACAGCACTAGTAATTAGAAAGTGATTATCTCTGGGGAGAGAAAAATTGCCTGAAATGTGGCAAAAACAAACTTCCTGGGTTAACAGAAATGTTCTATACCCTAATCAGGATTGTGGTTACACAGGTTTATGTAATTTTCAGAACTCATCAAACTGTATACTCAAGTTCTGTGTGTTTAACTATCTGAAGATTATATTTCAATAAAAAACGTTTGCCTGGCATCTGGGCTTGCTCTCTTACCCCCACACGTGGGTAAGGTTCTTAATTATTGTTTATCCCACTGCAGTGGATATAAAGAATGGTTCATCACATGACTCCCATGTTCAATTCCAAAGCCTTGAAACCTCCTGATCTGGCTTCACCCAGAACTCTGTCCCTCTCCCTTTATTCTCTCCTGCATTTTATCTGGCTGAATTGCCTACCTTTTTAAAAGAGTTTTAAGATGATTCATTGAGGATGTTGACAACTTCCTTTCTAATATATTCTCTATCTTCTGAATCCAGATAGCTAAACTGTCTTGACAGTTAAAGAGTCCACTTCTCTTCCATCCCCTGAGCACAAAGGACTTAATAGCAGTAACACCACCAATAACGATGCCCTTTCTGGATTGCTCGTCATAGGTCAAGCAGGTTCTAAATGCTTTACTATCTTAGCCCATTTGGTCTACTATAACAGAATACTATCACCTGGGTGGCTTACAAGCATCAGAAATTTATTTCTTACAGTTCTGGAGATTGGGAAGTCCAAGATGAATGCGTTGGTGAATTTGGTGTCTGGCGAGAACCCACTTCTCACCATAACCTCACGTGGTGGGACGGGGAAGGAAGCTCTCTGGGGTCTATTTTATAAGGAGACTAATCCTATTTATCCTGGCTCCTCCCTCATGACCTAATCACCTCCCACAGGCCCCACCTCCTAATGCCATTACTGAGTTAGGTTTCCTGTGACTATAAGGAGAACACGAACATTCAGTTTATAGCATACACATTATTTTGCTTAAAAACAAGACAACCCCTTAAAGTAGGTATTATCATCTCCATTTTACAGATGAGAAAACAGAGACTTAGAGAAATTTTGCAATTTATCCACATTCATAGAGCCAACAGGTAAAACACCCAGGACTCAAATCCAATTCTCTCCTACTCCAAAGGCTGGATTCTCTTCACTAGACACTGCTTGCTTTTGACATATTGTGGGGAAGTTGGGGTTCCTATGGCCAGGATCCTCACTGAACTTAAACCACCTGATGATGTAACTGGCCCGTTGCTAGGATACCACTTCCACACCTTTAGGCAATAAGCTATTATTGCGCTATATCGAGAACTTGGCTCAGTGCTCTGGGCAGAGGTAGAGATGCTAGTGCTCGACCTGCTGCCTGGAGAACAAGCCGGGTAATAAACCCTTTCACCCCAAAGAATGTTTTGCTGTCAATTTCTTTGGTCACACTGAATCCATAGCGAACTTGCCCAGGGCTGAAACCCATTGGCAAGACACATATATTTAATAAAATATCTTTATGTGAATTTAAAAAGGATAGCTATGCTTTTAATAATGTAATGATTATAATAAATATTTGAGGTAGTTGAAAAAAAAAAACAGCAGTTTTTGCTTTAGAAACATGGGCCATCAACCTGCAAGTTCTGATTTAGGCTGTGTAAAACCCACCTCGGGCCATGGGCTCAGGGCAGTAAATTGCAAACTGCTTGGAGGGCTCAGGAGGCTTCCAAAATGCCCCCAAAACATGCAATCACAATTACATTTCTCTTCATTGAATGTTAAGTGTAATACTTCACCTGCTCTCAGTTATAACATCAGCATTCATTAACATTCGGAACACAAATTTGCTGTTGATTTTTTTAAAAACCAGTGAGATTCGGTTCAGGCCAGCAGATATAACTTCAAACCATCCCAAAGGGGCATGTTGCTGGTGTATTGAGAAATTTTTCTTGATGTCATTGTGTGGATACTTTCTCCTCCCCTTTCTTAGAGGTTATTCAGAGCAAAGAAGATACAGCGTTGACCATGACTAAGAAAGGGTGTGTAAGTGAAGGATGAGTTTAGAACTAGTTACATGTCAGTCAGCTGGGCAGGCAGCCACAGTTAATAACTATTCCAATGCTAAGGACCCAACACCTTTTTGGGTTTTTTTTATTTCTTTTTTTGTTGTTGTTACTTATTTCCCACCATCTAGTTACCAGTCTTTTCAAAATTTTGCTACTGATTAGCTGCTCCATGGGAGATTTTGACAGAAAAAATAAAAAAGATACCAAGTTAAACCCACTGATTTTGTTTTCTGACAGAATCCCTGATTCAAGGCACTAAGAGAAAGGTGGTTTAAACTCTCAGGTAGAATAAGATTTCTTTTCTCTCATTATCTGTAAATTTCAATTACTCTATTATAGTTTCCAGTTTCTTACTCTCTACTTTTACCATAACAAATTAAAAAGTGGTTTTAAGTTCCATTTTATCTGTCTCATACTTTTACAGGATATTATAAATATTGGCAGCTGTTGGGGGAAAGGCATGAGTCAAGTCCTAAACCTTACTCATTGGGAGTCAGATGCTGACACCATGGAGGACCAAATCCCCTGCCAAGAGAAAGCTGCTTGTTCAATCCCCAAGATGTATATTTTAGAGGCTGTAATGTCACAGCTCTTAGCTCTTCCTAAAGGAAACATTGCATTTTCAGCCCCATACACCCTTTAAGGAGCTTATAAAGTAAGCTGCTAAGGCCTTCCAGGACATCCATGCTCTGGGAGGGGAGCCCGGGGCTGCAGGTGGAGAGCCCAGAGATGGGCTGGCTGTCCTGAACACAGCTCCCTCACTCACCTCTGGGTCAACCCCAGGGACCAGCTGCCTCTTCCTGGAGCCATGACAACTATGAGGCAAATCAGAGTATAACTGCCTTTTCCTCGTCCATGTTCACTACTTCCCACAGCTCTCAGTTTCACATTTTGGCTCCATTCGTCCAATTTAATTGTTGTGGGTCTGCAGCAGAACTAAGCATTATGGTGCCTTTTATTAAGATGATACGCAGTTTAAAATACATCAGAATGTAAAAAAGCAAGTCACCTCCTGGAAACTCATCCTAGAGAAAGATCAAAACAGAAGAAACAGAGCAGCTGTTGCATCAATATCTGACACATGCCTAGAAACATACTGAGGTTCCACTCAATGGCATATCACCAACACTGGTACTTTTCTTAAAAATAGGTAGATCATTTGCCCTATCAGGCCTTTGCATGCATTGTTTCAGTTAGACTTTGCAGCAACCTTATGAAATAGGTATTAGTCTATCTTACAGACATAAAACTAAGGTTCGAAGAAGCTAAATAACTTGTTGAAAGTCTGTTATCTGATAAGTGAACTAGAAATGAATATATCACATCATCTGGATCTTCTGCGGCATTTATATGGTAGAAAAAGAAAGTGAAAACAAGTAGGGACTCTAAGAACACCTTACAGAGGTGTATTCCTGAAAATGAGTAGATGAACTGGAACTCTCCCGCTCAGCCATTTGCAGGTGCTTACTGGGGAATTCAAGGGAATAGGAAGAAGACTGATGAGCACAAATCCATAAGTGGACAGCATAAATCCACTCACTCAAGGTGAACGGGTCACTCCGTAAACTCTTTGATGGAAGCAATGACAGAGAGATCCCTGAAAGTATGTGCATGTCCACTCTTGACAATGGTGTTCCCCAAAATTCATGTTGAAGTCCTAACCCCCAGTGTTATGGTGATGGGAGGTGGGGTTTGGGGGAGGTAAGTAGGTTCAGACAGGTCATGAGGGTGGGGAATCTCATGACGGGGTAGTGCTCTTATAAGAAGAGATACCAGAGAGCTGGCATACTGTGTCTCTCTTCTGGTCCCTCTCTTCCACCTCTATCTTTCTTTCTCTCCCCTTCTCCTCTCTCTTTCTCTCTCTCCCCCTCTTCTCTTCTCTTCTCTCTTCTCTCTCTCTCTCTCTCCCTCATTGCCCCTGTCCCCTGTCTGTCTACAAGTCAGGATGAGAGGTCTCACCAGAAACCGACCATGACAGCAACAAGATCTCAGACTTCCAGCCTCCAGGACTGAGGGAAAAAAAGCGTTGTTTTTTAAAGCCACCCAGTTTATGGGATTTGTCACAGCAACCCAGGAGTCCCTGCCTGCAAGGTTGCGTAATCTAGATCGAGTGCCAACATAAGCTCAGAGACAATGAGTAACACAGAGACTGTAGTAACATCTACTGTTATGCTAAGTTAAAATTCTTGTGATTTTGGAGAAGGCAAAGTTGAACACAGATTGGAATGGTCAGGAAGACTGATGAGGAGTTGATACTTGAGCAGAGCCTTAACACATGCAAGGAGACCAAAGGGTGAGGGCCTTGCTGGGAGGAGCCCAACAAAGGCACAGTGATGAGGAAAAGGAGAGGCAAAGGGTGCCCTCGAGGGGCTGCCAGGTGTGGGGGCGAGTGGGGAGTGGCAGGAGGCACACTGGAGGAGCTTGGGCCCTCTAATGAGGAGAGGACCTTCACGCTGTTTAAACCACACAGTGAAGAGCTGACGAAGCTTGTAAGCGAGGCAGAGATGCTGTCAATCCTGAGCCTCCTAGTCTGCAGACTGCGAGTAGCAATGGCATTTCTGTCACAGCAGGCCTGGGAGGACTGAATGGGGTAGCTCCTGTGGAGGGGCAGCACAGTGCCTGGCACACAGCTTCGCCAAGTGTCAGCCCTCACTGGCTGATGCCTAGTTGTTTAATGTGAGCAAGCTTCCGACGAAGCCCTCCAGGCCTTGGTAGAAATGCCCAGTAAACAAACTGGCCAATGCTCACCATCACTTCTGGTCCAGTTCTCAGGCCAACTCCCCACCTCACAGCAGGTCCCGCACTCCTCGGCAGCAGGTCAGGCCCTGGCCGTGCTAGTCAGCCAGCAAGGCATCAGGAGTCACGGCCTTTCCAGCCTTGTGCTGCCCCAGCTGGGGAGTCAGCTCCTGGTTCCCAGAAAAGAGAGAAGAGTCTTGCTGCTAGATGTCAGCCTGTCCCTAAACTCACAACTCTCCTTGTCCCCAATGCCTCGTCTGCTGAGAAGCAGCGAATTCCTAGCAGCAAAGGAGTTCCGGACTTGAGGACAAGGCCCTGCGAGGCCACCTTCCAGTTACACAACCCTCAGTCCCTCCACCCCTTTAACTCCTTGCCTATTCCCTTGTTCATGAAACAGGATAATAACTTCCCTCAAAGAGCTGCTACAGGATCACATGAGATAATGTGTGTGGATGCTTTTGCTGAAATAAGTTGCAAAATAAATATGAAATCAAATATAACTTTCTACCCTGGGTTTATTTATTCACTTAACAAAAATTTACTGAGCACCCTCCATGTGTCAGGAACTGTTCTTGGAGTTGGGGATCACGTAGGAGACAAACAGAACAAAATCCCTCCCTCACGGTGCTTATATTCTAGAGCCTGTGCCTCTCCTGAGTGTAGATGGCAGACAGTGCAGCAGCGTGGCCATCTGGGAGAGCTACTGCTCTGGTTATGAGTCACCCACATCTCCAGGGCCTTCCTCGCCTGTCTGAGTTGCCTTAAGCCTGCCTCTGCCTTGGGTCCAGCTCCCCTCGGGTTCCTCCTGCCGCTCTCCTTGCCTCACTTTCCTTGCTGCCCTCCATTCTGGCTCACAGCCTTACTTGTCTTTCATCAAAGCTGCCAACATCCTGGCACGATTCCTCTAGAAACTGGGCACACAGAACAATGCCAGTAAGTTTGCTTTTCATGTAGGCCACAGTTGTGATTACCTACATGAAAGATGAGAACCACAGTCAAGACCTGGGAGTCAGCACTCTTTATGGCCAGCTGTGTCCAGCCTGTAAGCAGCACAGCTCGCCAGCTGCTTTTCTCAGCACATCCAGCGTTAGTTCTGAACTTTGGGGTTCTGTGCCAATGAGAGTGCCAAGGGAATGAGAGCTGTTGACTTTCTGACATCATGATTATAGGCCTCAAAATAACTCATCAGCAACAGGGTGAGAGGTGGAGGAGGGGAGACCAGGTGGAAGCTGTGTCAGGGGGCACAGAGAGAAGGGTTCTACCTACTCAAATCTGCTCAGATGGTAACAATAGGTTTTTTGCAAAGTGTCTTAGCACATGGTTTTTATAGCAGCAGGTAGAACGAAAAGCCTTCAGCTCCTAAGACATGCTTCCAAGTCAAACGAGTGTGGTTGCCATGGTACCAAGGCTCCTACACAGTGGAGAAAAGATGCATTCTTAAACATGTCTTTGGAATACTGAAATAAATGGCAGTGTGATGGCTGAAAGTGTCATGAGGCCCCTTCAATTCAAGAGAGCAAACATTCTGACAAGTGCGTCCCATGTGCTGGGCACACTGCATTTGGTGTGGGAAGGACTCTGGGTTGAGATATTGTCTATGCTCTAAGCTTTAGAGCCCAGTGGGTTTATAATCAAGTTTGGCAGAGGAACACTTCACAAAGAGCATGAAAACACAAGGCAGAGAGTGACAGCTACTAAAGGAAAGATAAAAACATCTATTCATTTATTTACTCATCCATTCAAAAAATACTACAGCCCAAGCTCTCTTATAGGTGTTGGGTATCCAGTGACAAAAGAAATAAACAGGATGCCTTTATTCATAGACTAGAGGAGGAGAGACCTTAGCAACAGATGACAGGTTAGAGATAAATGGTGATGAAGATATGGATAGATGATAGACAGATGGACCATAGGTGACTGATGGATAGATGGATGGATGGATGATAGACAGATAGGCAGATAGTGAAGGGATTACAAAGTGATGTTTGCCAGGAAGGTAACAGTTAGGGTCTTATGATAAAAGTGTGCCTTGAGCACAGAGGTGGAGAAGTTACAGCCGGAAGGAGACGGATAGGCTTCATGGAGGAGGCAGCATGCGAGCCCAGCCATGGGTGATGAGTAGGCTTTAACGAACAGAGAGAGGACCACGGACAAGAAAATGCACAAAGGCACACAGTTGGAAGAGTGCCAGTGGTCCCTGCAGACAGTGAAACGGTGGGTCTGGCCGGAGTGTACAGAGTGCTGAAAGGAGGAAGCCGACTAAGCCTGTGCCGGGGGAGCAGAACACCCTGGTCAGGACTCACTTCTGGAGCCAACCTGCCTGGCTTGGCCGCCTCCTTCAGCAAATGACTTAACTTTTTGGTGATTCAGTTTCCTTCTCTGCAAACCGGGGGATTATAGAGTTGTTTTAAGGATGAAATTATTTTGTATAATTCAAACATGTAAAGTAGTATCTGGCACATAACATTGCATGTTCTGACTGAGCAGAGTGGCTGCTCCAGGTAAAGCCCTCCTGACGATGCTGGTACAAATGAAGAGTGCACTCGGGGCCTCTGACAAACCTTGGGCGACGTCCTTAATGATGACAAAAGGCCCCAATGCTCAGAGGGATCGAGGAAAGTAAGGCTCTCAAGACACTGCCTTCTGTCAGATTTAAGGCTTGTCCTCTAGACCTCACTGGAAGTCTGGGCGTTACGGCTTGCTGTGCAGATCTCAAGGCACAGGACCACCCACCAGACAGAGGCTCTCTGCTGGTGCTCCCTGCTGAAGGAGCCGGCTCTCTGCTGAGGGTGGAGGGCTGTGGAGATGGCAGGTGAAGAGGCTGCCTTCTGATTTGGTGGAACAGAAGGCAGCGAGCCCCTGCATTCCTCTGGGGAGTTATGTCCCCAACTGGGGTGCTGCAACCATTTTATATTGAACATGATCACTGGATGGAACCCCCTCACATGGGACCAGATGGCACATCTATCCAACTCACCACTTTGTACAGTCACAGCTTCAACAGCCTCAAAAAGGCCCCAAGGGTAAAGCCAGCCATAGATGTGAGCCACACAGACCAGGGTGTGGACTGCTAACCAAGCTGAACCCTGCTGCCCCTCTAAATGGCAAGCCCTACTGATGCTAACAGGAGACCTGCAAAGTAATAAGCTGGGCCTCATGCTAAAGAACCAGTAAGGTAAAAAGACAGAGAGAGAAAGGACATTTTACAACATGGAACCAAGAGTTCCATTCTCAACTACAAAGCCAAGCTATGACCCAGAAGCCTGTCTGACTTATACATTGGATGAGCTCAGGTAATTCAAACTCAGTAAGGGTTAGCTGGTTCCTCAGGATGAGCTCTTAGATTTTTTCATCATTTGCCTTTGTAAATTGGTAGCTGGGCTGGATTTTCCAAAGGGGGATGATTGGGCAGCCTGAGAAAAGTTAAACAGTTTTCTATTTACTGGCAGAATAACGAAAAATGAATACAACTGGAGTTCAGTTTAAGTCTTTATTCTCCATTCCCACCTGTGCTGGTAACAATACCTGTATACATTTGTTATGGAAAGTATGTGTCACATAAATAAGGCAAAGGAAAACTTCTGATGTAAAAGACCATTTGCTGCAGAGAAGTCACACAACTTCATATAAGTCAGTTATCTCTGTGGGCCTCCATTTTCACATCTACAAAATGATGAGGCTTCACTGGGAGGTCTCCTAGATTCCATCTAACACACAGAGCCCGAGAACTTAGGGGAACATGTGGTCTTTGGATCTACCAACACTGCGACTAGGGGTAGTTTCGGGGATAGGAAAGCAGTCCAGAAATTTATAATACTGCATTTTTGTAGGAAAAAAGAACTTAGTTTCATTTGTTTGTAAATCTTAGCATACACAGAGACATTGTTTAACTTCTAAGAACAAATCCCTTAACTGGCAACCTTAGTATCAAACCAATAGCTGTGCTCATTGAAAATGGTCCTTATCCAGGCAAAACCTCGGTAGGATTTGAGGCCTCCTTTTCTCCTCCTTTTTGCCACAGGGTTATTCTGCACATGTGTTCTTACAACTGGAAAATCTGTGATTATTTAGACTGTCCATTGTTCAGATATTTTCATTAATTCAATTAGAACTCCCCACCATCTAAGTTAACATTGGCAAAATGGTGGTACAGGAATTTCTAAGAAACATCAATCTGAAAAACCATATGCACAAAAATAACTGCAAAAGAATTTAGGGCTCCAGGTGAGGACATTTTAGTACTCGGATGAAGTACAGAAATTAGAAAGAAACACACTAAGGAGGGTAGGAAGACAGATTCACATTACACCCATCAGCCTCCTTCCCCTGAGTGGCTCAGCTCAGACAGACGCCCTCCCTGTAGAGGGAGAGAGTGAAGAGGGTGCCTGATTTCACTGCAGACCCCAGCACTGGCCCACCAAGCACTAGGATGACCCCTTGGGCCCAAAGTGGCTCCCCATGCATTCCCAGACCCCCAGTGCACCCTAACACTGGCCAGATCTCAAGGCCCGGGCAGATCCTGTGGCCCCAGGATCCCAATCAGCTCCCATGAACCCAGGCTCCAGGTGGGCTCCCATGAACCTAGGCTCCTGGATGGGTGCAGAGCCGGCTGACCACTGTAGTCCCAGGCCCCTGCCATGCCAGCCCCTACAGAGCTAGGCTTCAACCATATCTCACAGACCCAGGCTCCCCATCTACTCCAGCATAAGACTGGACCCACAGACCTAATCTCTAGGCCAGCTCCCAGGAAACTGGGCTTCTGGCCTGTCCCTGTACCAGACTGGCCCCTGGGAACCCATCCCTTTGGTCCCTGGCACCCATCTGACCTCTGTGGATCATTACAAACCCAGACCCAACCAATTACTGCAGACTAAAACAACAGGCCTGCCCCAGGGACCACAGGCTCCAAGCCTGACCCATGAACCCAAGCATCAGGCTTTCCCTCCTGCTGGTTTAGACACAACAACTTCACAAAACTCTTTAAAAAACGGAGGAGAAAGGAACACCCCCAAATTCATCCTACAAGTTTAGCATTACCCTGATACTAAAGTCAGATAAGGACACTGTGAGGAAAGAAAAAACTACAGGCGAATATCCGTGATGAATAAATGCAAAAATTCTCAACAAAATACTATCAAACCAAATTTAATAGCACATTAAAAGAATCATACCCCATAGTCAGGTGGAATTATCCCTGAGGTGCAAAGATGGTTCAACATACACAAATAAATAAATGTGATACACCACATTATTGGAATAAAAGATAGAAATGATATAATCATCTCAATAGATGCATAAAAAACATTTGACATAATTCTCCATCCTTTCATGATAAAAAATCTCAACAAATTGGGTAAAAAAGGAATTTACTTCAACAAAATAAAGGCCATATATCACAAATGGGACTAGGTCAAACTAAAAAGCTTCTGCATAACAACAACAAAAACAACCATTTAAATGAAAAGACAATCTACCAAATGGGAGATAATTTTGCAAACCATCCATTTGATAAGGGGTTAATATCCAAAATATTTTAAGTAATTCATACAACTCAATAGCAAAAATCTCCAAACAATCCAATTAAAAAATGGCCAGAGGATCTGAATAGACATTTTTCCAAAGACATACAAATGACCAACAGGTACATAATAAGATGCTTGACATCACTAATCATCAAAAACATGCAAATCAAAACCACAATGAGCTAACACCTGTTAGGATGGCTATTTTCAAAAGGATGAGATAAAAAGTGTTGGCAAAAATGTGGAGACAGGGGAACCCTTGCACACTATTGGTGGGAATGTCAGTCAGTACAGTCACTATGAAAAACAGTATGGAGGTTCCTCAAAAAAATTAAAACAGAACTACCATATATAACCAAGCAATCCCACTTCCAGGTATATATCCAAAGGAAATGAAATCACCTTCACAAAGAGATATCTGTGCCCCTATGTTCTTTGCAGCATTATTTACAATAACCAGGACATGGAAACAATCTAAGTGTCCATCAATGGATGAATGGGTTTAAAAAATGTAGTATATATATGAAATTCACTTATATGTGGGCTCTACAAAAGCCAAAATTATAGAAATAGACAGTAGAATGGTGGTTTCTTGGGGGAGGGGGTGGGGATAATGAGGAGATGTTGGTCAAAGGATATAACTTTCCAGCTATAAGATCAATAAGTTCTAGGGATATAATGTATAGCATGATGACTATAGTTAACAGTACTGTATTGTTTGAAAGCTTGAAAGCTAAGAAGTAGATCTTAAATGTCACCACACACACACACACACACACACACATACACACACACGTTAATTATGTGAGGAAATAGAGGTGTTACCTTGTTGTGATGATCATTTTGTAATATAAGGATGTATTAAATCATCATGTTATACATCTTAAATGTAAAAAATACTTAATTTTTGAGGTCAAAACAAATAAATTTCTAAAAATAAATCAACTGTATCTAAAAGCTCTGAAGATGACAATAGTCAGGAAAAGATTACCCAGTGGGGAAAAGGGCAGGAACAGGGAGGTCAAGAGGCAAAAAGGAAGAGAGTGAGAAATGGGATTCAGAGGAGATAAAAAGGGGGTCTTTGTAGTTTTTTCCCTGTTTATTTTCTTTATACTTTCTGAACTTTTTTCAGAAATGCAATGTGACAGAATTTAACATCTGTTAATATACTGCATGTTTTCTGATTTGATGACATAACCACCAGGAGGTATAACAGCCTCTGGCTGCTGAAAATAATTTACTTACAAAAATTAAAATAATGTTTATTTCTTTTTCACAGTTCTTAAATCATCTCCAATGTCTTTAGTAACAAATTAAATGAATGGATTAACAAAATGTTATATTCCCCATGTTAGAATGATCTCTGTGATGTCAGATATACCCAGTGACATCCAGAACCCTTGCATTCCTCTAGAGATGGGGTGGCTTGCTTCCTCTTGTACATTCCACTTCCATCTTAGATGTTAGAAAAGGATTCCTTTTGTTGGACTCAAGTCTAACTCCCTTACATACTACTGATTTGTCCTATTGTTTGCCATTTGGGCCATGTATAGTAGCAAGTGTCTCATATATAGCAAAATTCTCCCACATTTCGAATAGTTAAAGCCATTTACTGTGTGTCTCCAGGCTCCATGCTCCCATGGGTCCAAATGGCTCCTCCTAGATCGCAGTGCTCAAACTCTTCAACATCCAGTCATTTTCCTAGCAAACCCCTCTTTCAATTTGTCTTTGTGCGAAGTTTACATTAGCCCTTCATCAGACACACCACCCTGTTGACTCATATTGAGTTTACTATCAGTTTAAAACCCCTAAGTCTTGTTCACATGTACCACTGCTGCTGGTTCTCTTAGTTTTTTAAAACCAAGTGCAGGGTTCCACATTCAATCCTGTTCAAATTTATCTTTTTGGATGAGGCCCATCATTCCTATCAAGATTTTTTTTTAATTCTGCCATCAATGTATTAGCAAGTCCTGAAAGCTTCATGACACCTACAAACTGAACTTTACCTAATTCATTGATAACATTGTTTGCATTCCAGTAGGTAATAAATGATCAGTGTCCTTCAATTACGGGCATTGGTTACCAAGCACAATTCTAGCATCATTCAGTTTACATTTCCCAGTTTGGGTTCACATTTTCACAAAAGACCTTATTAAGTGCCTTATGAACTGGAGATATGTATGTTAAATGCTATCTCAATCTTAACAAAATAAGGAAAATCAACTTCTCTGACATAATTTATTTTTGGCAAACCTAAACTGGCTCTTACTCATCATTGAAAGCTTTTTTTAATTTTCACAAACCACCCTGTTCATAATCTAAAGTATTGCATGAAATTGATTTGAACTCATTACCCTAGAGCCTTTACAATCTACTTTTTTTAATTGAAGTATCATTGATATATAAGCTTATGTTGGTTTCAATATACTTCCTTCCTTTTTAAATCTGAAAACTCTCTACACTTCTTTCCCCAGTCCTGAGCATCTTTGTTCTTTCAATTTCTAGAAAATTCAGTGATCTTAATAACTGCTTTTGGTCTCACGGGATGTAATTCATCCAGGCTAGAAGCCACAAGCTCTCAATTCTCTGTTGTTAATTAGTGTTCTTTCTTCCAGTCTTAAAACAAAGATAAGCACTGTGGCTCCAAGGAATAGATGTCTCCAGACTGTTCTTTTTGTTACACTTTCTGCACCAACTTAACCAAAATGACTCTTAGTGTTGCTGTTATTTTTCGGCAGCATCAGCTGATCAGAACCCTAAGCCTCCTGGGTGGTGTTCTTACTTGTTGCTGCTGCTCTGTCATCCTCCTCTCAGCTACGTGTCCTTCTGTCCATGCTACATGTCCTCTTTGCTTCTTAGCCCTTGAGAAAGCTCCCTGAGCATTCACAATGCAATTGCAAATGATCTCAGGAATGAAGCAAAGAAGATAATTTTAAAATATATATTCTTAAGTACCTTCTTTTCTTCCTTGATGAGTTCACTTGCAAGTAGTTGAGTTAGTTTTTTAAATTGAAGTATAACTGACATGTAATATTATATTAGTTTCACATGTACGACAGTGATTCAACATTTATATATATTGTGAACTAATCGCCAAGATAAGTCTAGTTACCATCTGCCCCCACACAAAGTTAATATAAATATTATTGACTATATTCCCCATGTTGTACTTACATTCCCATGACTTGTTAATTTAAAACTGGAAGTTTGTACTTTTTGAGCCTCTTCACCCATTTCACCATCCCTCCATCCTCCTTTCCCTCTGGCAATCACTGCTTTGTTTTCATGTTTCTATGAGGCCAAGTTTTGTTTTGTTTGTTTGTCTAATTTTTTTAGATTTCACTTATAAGTAAAATCATATAGTATTTGTCTTTCCTGCCTGGTTTATTTCTCTTAGCATAATACCCTCAAGATCTGTCTATGTTATTGCAAATGGCAAGACTTGAGTCTTTTCATGGCTGAGTAGTATTCTATTGTGTATATGTACCACATCTTCTTTATCCATTCACCTATTGACGGACACATAGGTTGTTTCCATATCTGGGATACTGTAAATAATGCTTCAGTGAATATAGAGGTGCATATATCCTTTCAAATTAGTGTTTTTGTTTCCTTCAGATACATACCTAGGAGTAGAATTGCTAGATTGTATGGTAGTTCTGTTTTTATTTTTTTGAGGAACCTCCATACTGTTTTCCATGGTGCCCCTGTTTACATTCCCACCAACAGTGCATGAGGGTTCCCTTTTCTCCACATCCTCACCAACACTTTCTATTTCTTGTCTTTTGGATAATGGCCATTCTGACAGGTGTGAGGTGATACCTCATTGTGGTTTTGATTTGCATTTTCCTGATGATCAGTGATGTTCACATCATTTTATGTATCTGTTGGTCATCTATGTGTCTTCTTTGGAAAAATGTCTATTCAGATCCTCTGCCCATTTTTTAATGGGATTTTCTTGTTGTTATTGAGCTCTATGAGTTTTTATATATTTTGGATATTAACCCCTTATTGGATATATGATTTGCAAGTATCTTCTCCCATGCAGTAGGTTTGTTTTCATTTTCTTGATCATTTCCTTCACTGTGCACAAATTTTTCAGTTTTATGAAGTTCCATTTGTTTATTTTTCTTTTTTTTGTGCTTGCATTTGGAATTAAATCTCCCCCCCCCAAAAAAAAATCACGAAGGCCAATCTCAAGAAGCTTACTGCCTAGATTTTCTTCTAGGAGTTTTATGGTTTCAGGTCTTACATTCAAGTCTTTAAACCAGTTTTAGTTAATTTTTTTATATGTTATAAGATAGTGGTTCAGTTTTATTATTTTGCATGTGGCTGTCCATTTTCCCTGACACCATTTATTGAAGGGACTTCCCTTTCCCCATTGTATATTCTTGGCTTCTTTGTTGTAAATTAACTGAATATAGTTGGGTGGGTTTATTTTGGGCTCTCTATTCTGTTCCATTGATCTATGTGTCTGTTTTTATGCCAGTACCATACTGTTTTGATTATAACAGCTTTGTAGTTTAGTTTGAAACCAGGGAGCATGATACCTCCAGCTTTGTTCTTTTGAACTACTTTTTGAGGCCTCCATAACATCACTGAGCACTTTTTCCTGTTAGAATTAATGCCATGGAATCACAGCCTCTGCTTTTTCTGACATTTCTGAAGTCTGCCTTGCTCAAGTCTAGTGTTCTCTGCCTAGTGTTCTTTAATTTTATTCTGATGAACTCTGAGGGTAGATTGCTTTCTTCTAGAATGCATTCTTCTCTAGCTCATCAATCTGGGTCTTCCTTGTTGGACAGAATTTCATCCACCTTGTCACTTCCACATCTGAGGAGATGACTTTTATGGAAAGCACATTGCTGCATTGTCTGGCACTCTGCTTTCCAGCTAAATGAGTCTACCTATACATGCCCAAATATTTGAAGTTTCCCATCATTACTTTATCTGGCATTTCTTCTAGCGTTGTGCCCATTACTTTACAAGGTGCTAACAAAAATCATAATCTGGTTGAAATGAGGATCTAGAGGAAAGGTACAGATGGGGAACAGAAGGATCCTGTAAGGGGTGCTCATGAGGTATGCATGAAAGGCAGCAATTTTACTTAATCATTTGTTTGAAAATAATCATATAACTCCTTTGTGCCACATGAAGCACAGAGAAAAGGAAGGAACAAATTTGTGCTGGGAAGAATGAATTAACACTGAGAGACATGGTTTAGTGCTGCACTGTCCAACAGAAATAGAATGTGAGCCATGTAAGTAATGCATGTTTTCTAGTAGCCACTGCCATATCCAAGGAGACCTCAGGCCACCAGCTAGAATCCACTGGCCAAAGGATCCCTAGCAACTCAAAACTGAGCATTAAAAATCTGTACTGGATAAAATGCAAGAGAAAGCTCTTGAGCTATTATCAACTGTTAGCATATTCACAAAAATCAATTATCAACTGTTAGCAAGACAACAATCTAACACAGACCCAAGACATTTTAACGAGAATGAGGGAGGAGGGATAAGAGGGAAAATTTGGAGCAGAGGACATACTGCCTAAGTAGGCCCTTCTGCAAAAGATGAAGAGGTGAAAAGGAGGGCAGAAACTACATGAGCTGCTTGCTTTTTCTGTTCTTTAGGCTAACCAAAACACATGGCACCCTTGTGATGTTCACTATGTTGTTATTTATTCATTCAGCCAGCGTGCATGGAGATGCCACCATATGCAATTGCTGTGTTGGGGAAGGAACAGTTAGGACACGGGGAGGATACAAAGGGCATAATTTATAATCTTGTCTAAAGCCACTGTCCTCTAATAGCAGGGAGAAGACCCAAGCTCAACTGATTCTATCACAAGATAGAAAGTGTAGGTGGCATAGGGAAGTGAGATAAATTACCCAGGTAACCCTCTGAGATTTTACAGAAGTACAATCTTCATACTATCCAAGGAGGCTGGGGAAGCTCTTGGGGAGGGGATGACTGTAGTGTCTTGTCTTAGGCACTGAAGGATGGTCATGGTATATGATATCTCAGGGAAGGGCTTTCCAAGCACAAAGTCTAGTGTGAGAGGTCATATGGAAAATCATGGGAAGGAACACTGGGCGATTCAACTCAATTAAAACACCATACAGGTGAAAGAGAAGTAAGATTGACAGGGAAGGCTGACCTCAGCATTGGCTGCCAGGCTAGACTCTATTAAATAGAGCACTGGGAGCCATAAAAGGCATTTGAACAGAGGTTTAAACATATGTACAGATTTATACACATGTGCAGGTTCAATGTCATGACATGACAATGATGAGATGATGAAAATGATGACAACTAACCTTAGTTGGGTGATTGTGTGTGCCCAGCCCTGATCTCAATGTTTTACATGCATTATCTCATTTAATTCCTTCAAAACTCTACAATGTAGAAGATGGGGAAATATCACGCTGTTCATTTTGGAACACAGCAAGGCAAAAGAGAACAGAAAACAAAAACAACAAGCAATAAATCAATAGAGAAGCCAAACGGAGTTATTTACAAGAGTTCTAGAGCATTCAGTACAAAAATAAAAGGCAACACACTGCAGGATGCAGGTGTGTTATATTACAAACAATAAGAGAAAACATTAACCTGTTGGATTCACCTCCTGTGGGACGCTGTGAAGATGGTCCTAAGAGGGTCAGGCCTGGTGATGGCTAGATGGCTGATGGTCAGGTGACTCAGTGCCCAGGTGGCCTCCAGTCAGTTACCTTCATCGGCCTCCCACTGAACCCTGCCCAGAGGATGATGCTGGACTTAGATCTCTCTTTCTCTAAGTATGGTTCCCTGCCAACGAGCATCCAAATTGGGAATTGCTTAAGTATGGATTTTTAGCAACCATTGACTCATACATTGGCCAAGCCACTCCTACTCCAGAAGGGAAAAATGTAAAATAAAGGGTCTTCTCTAGTTGGAGAGTTGCTTATTTAGGCCATATTTACATTTATGATGCTGCCTGAGGCATGGATACCTGGAATCCTTGCAATTTCTTTTACCTTTCTCTACTCTGGCTACTCTTCAAAAGGTGTAATGCTGAACATCCCTGAAATTCATTCTCCCTCATCCTTTTCTGTGAAGTCTACCCTATTAATAACTGCCATGTAATTCCCACACAGCTAGAATGCAGACAGACATGCAAGGGCAGGCAGTTGTATTCCTGTAATGCTTCTTGCAAAAACTGCATTAGTGTGTATTTGCTCACCATCCTTCCAGTTAGGCTGTAGATTGCCAAGGGATTCTATCCTTTGCAATTATTGGGTCACATGTTTAGCAAGTACCCAGTGAAGAGTCCCAGGTGAGGAGGTAAAAAGCTTCTTTTGCAAATAGGAGAAATCAGGTATACTGTCTGTCTCTCACCATGTACACAGAAGGTGATGCAGCAAAGCTACAGCAGCCCAGCTAATGGCCTGCATCCAGGCCCAGGAGCAACCCGGGTCCCAGCTGTGTGCTGGCTGCAAGGCCTCCAGCTAGCAGGGAACGTGCTCCAATTATAGTCGGTTTTCCCTCAATGCAGCTCCTACTGCTCTGTGCTCAGAGGAGAAATCTGGGGAAGAGAAGCAGGAAGGGGAGTAGAGCAGAAAGGGAATCAAGGAGGAAAGTGGGTGTCAACCCCTGCTCAACCCCAGCCTACTGTTCTGTCTCCAAGAGCTAAGGACAGGCCCCCATGAGGCAGGTGTGAATCTCCTTAGCTGCCTTGAGCTATGGAAAACTATGGAAACCTTTAAGGAAATGATTAAAAACTCAGGTACTTTGGAGATAAACCAACCAGGTACAAACCCCAGCTCTACCACTTACTGGTGTGTGTTCTTGGGAAGGTCCTTTATTCTCTCTAAGGCTCCGGTTACTCTTTTGTAAAATTCATTCAAATATACATGACACTACTCCTAGGTATATACTGTTCATTTAAATGGTGCATTTTGTTGTATTTTAATAACATATCAATAACACATCAATAAAAATTATATATAGTATTACCATGTACCAGGTATTGTTCTAGGTATGGGGATACAATAATGAACAAAGCAATGCCCCTGTGTTCTGAAGCTTACTTTCTAGAGAGGGAAGACAGAGAGTCAATGCATAAAAATAGATTCAATTCATCATGATGAGATAACCAGAATAAGGCAGGGTGAGGGGATAGAGAGGGACACAGATGCTGTTTTAGACAGAGGGTCAGAGAGGGCCTCTCTAAAGAGACTACCTTGAGCAGAAGCACTTCTCAATGAAGGGAGAAAGATAAGGAGGAAGAGAGAGAGAAACAGGACAGGGACCAGGAGGAGAGAGACCTGAGGGAAAAGCATCCCAAGTACTGGAACAGGAAGCACGAAGGCCCTGAGGCAGAACTGTGCCTGCCTTAAGAAACCACTATGGCTGAAGCCAACTGAGCAAAGCTGAGGGGAGACGAAAGACCTGTCCTGCCTGCGCTTTGAAGATGGTGTAAGGAATTCAGAATGAAGTCTGGGGGATCATGACTGTGGAGGCTGTTACTGTGCCATTTTTTAGTGAGAAGGATATGATCTAATTTATGTTTTAAAAACATCATGCTGGTTGCTCTGTGTAAAGAGGTGGACGTGGATAAAGGTGGAAGTGACAGGTATGAGACTACTGCAGTATCCAAGCAAGAGGTGGTGGTGACCTGGAGGTGGTGGCGGGAGGAGGTGATAAGGGCAAATTTGGGGAGTAAAGAGTCTACCTACCTAACTTATAGGGCGGCCCTGAAGAGAAACTTAGAACAGTATTTAGACTATTCTAAGGAAGAAGAGAGTAGAACTGTGCTTAGCATATGCTGAGCCCCTGAAAAGTGGCTAGAATAGCCCCTGGCACATAGTTAAACACTTCAGCCATGTGAGCCAGGATTATCACTCCTGTTTTAAAAGAACAGGCATTGGGAGAAGGCCTTGGAGAAGACATCTCTTTATTGTTTTGACCACAGGGTTGTGAGTGGGCCTCACCCTTACACCTTTAATGACTGCTAAGTGCTAGGGACTGTAACAGAGCAAAATTTAATAAAGGGTTAAAATTAAGTAAAAACAATTCCTGTTTTTGCACAATACCATTACCCTCTTTTAACAGTCATAATGAGGAAACTAAGTCAAAATTCTCAAGAACAGCAGCCTCTGGGGGAGGGATATTAGAGCCTTGGCTCATCTTTTTCCCTGGCTGAATCCTGTCAAGCCACCATGTTTCTGCAGCCTTTGCATGTAAGTGCAACAGAGAATCTAATTTGTGGAGACAAGACTCAATTTGATGCATTCCAACCTCATCTATCCCTCTCTTTATGGATCAGCTAAAGATCCCATCAGATTCCAAGTAAAAAATAGAGGTGGAGAGAATATATCAGTGGAGAACCCTGAGCATATTTTTCTTACTGCTGTTGGGAACTGAGATCCCAGGTAGGTAGGAGTGGTCCCCAACCCCCCAGTGGTTTGCCCACCACAAAGGCCATGCCTGTGCCCCACCCAGCACTTTCCAGGGACCTGGTAGTTTGATCCACTGTGATTAATCTGGACAAGTCCATGAGGTCAGCGTTACTGTCCTTGTTCCACCAAGAAGGAAAGCAGGGCTCAGAGCAGATTTGTAAGTTGCCAATGGCCACTCAGTCAAGATCTAGACCCAACCTGACTCCACACTCTTTCCATTACTCTAAATGCCAGCATAGAAAGACAGAATTAGGAGTGAAGAGTCACTGTGATGCCATTTCTATAGTAAATAGCAGGGATAATGCAGTCTTTTGCCCCTATCAGTTCCAAATACTGCTTACTGGCTATAATGGTGTAAAAAGACCCTGAACACAGCCCTCATACTAGTGAAGTTCCCCATATAGTCTGACACAAGTTTGCCATTCATGTGAATTTGCCATTCAAGTAAAATACTCTCATCTAAAAGACCCAAAACATGGTCTGGTTCAATGGTGATGACAGGGAGCCAGGGAGGAGTACTCTGTATGTTTGTTTTAAAATGGAATTAAAAGTTAGTGAAAGGAGAGGTTATTTATTGAAATATTCATAATTAAGCTCTCATATTTGTAGATTATTGCTCATTTTAAATGGGCAGTACCAAATAATGCAAAAGACAAAAATACAGCAAGTTCAGAAATCTGGATGGATTAGCCTAGAGAACTTGATTCTGACTTTAAAACATGAAGGTGTTTGAGTATCAGAGAAGTTCTAAAATATAGGAGGACCTTGAGCTCTTGACAGATTAGGGTGACATGCAGTGACCTGTCTGTCTCTAGGGGATGATAGTGACACACAGGTCATGCTCCGGTTTACACAGTTTTACATTTTCCTCTTGCAGGAATTAAGTTTTAAGTTTTCCTAAACCAGTAAGTCTCTAAAAGGGCAGAGGTTTTATTTGTTGGTTTGTTGTTGCTTAAAGAATTGTTTCTCAGCTCATTCAAGAACAGAGTTCAAGTTAAAGATGTTCAGTTAGTATCTAAATAATCTAAGTCTAATAAATGACAGAAAAGAAGAGCTAGGCTTCCTTTCAAAATTTTGACTATCATTTGCTGTGAACACCACACGTCTGCATGCTGAGAAAGGAAAGACAGAGGCAGCAGACAGACAGATAAAGGCAGGCAGATAGAGAAGGGAAGGATGGCACATCACCCCCTCTACTTCCTGAAGACCCATCCAAGAGAGTCAGAAAATGAGTCTCAAGCTATAAGGAATCACTCCTTTTCAAAGAAGCATGCAGGCTGATCCAGATTATCCAACAATCAATGACTTTGCTGAACTTTGGCCCCCAAAGTCCTTTTTGTCCATCTGTTATGACTTTTGTTATGTCCTTTTGTTATGACTATCTATCTACCATTTATTTGATGCTTACAATTTATGCCAAATTAGGATCAATGCTGCATTGATCCCTGGATAGCAAATCTCAGTCTCATCCTACTGAATAGCTTTCTTAAGATTTAGAAGAAAAGTTTTGCTTTCCAGATATCAGAGCTGGAGTGAAGACTTGCAAGTATCACCTACAATGTACCTGAGACTCCACCCCAGTGACTCAGAGGACCTCTCCCCTCTTTGCATACTCTCTTGATCTGAACCCATGATCCTGGCCTCCATCCTATCTCTTGGTCCTCTCTTGGGAGCCTCTTCAGATGAGCTGCCTACCTTTTGATTTCCACCTCACTCCCCAGATCCTCCTACATCACCTTGATCCTATGTATTGTGGTCAGCCCTGCCTGACTCCACTCTTGGCCCAGAACCTTCAGGAGCTAAGGCTGGGCCCACAGCCCCTTATCCTGCTTGTCTAGGAGAGCTCTGCTAGTGTCGAGGAACAGAGTCACAGATGTCAGTGTCTTGCATTTCAAAGGAAGTATTTGCTATTACTAAATTCATTTCTAAAATGAATCTAACTTCAATCAAGGTTGAGCAAGAGCTGATAATTGAGTCCAAGATGACACCTCTCAAAACAGATTTGCTACAGAGTGTTGACATTTTTATCATCTATTTAGCTCAGGTCCAGTGGCCTATTGCATATATTTAAATTTCAGAAATCACCAAACCACGAGATTTTTAACAAAAATATTCTCAAATTTGCTATTAGTAAGCTCCTCCAGAGAGATTCTACTCTTTCTTATATAATGAATACAAAGATAAACTCCTTACATAAACTTATCACAATAGCTTTTGTAAATTATTTTTGATGAACTGTGACTTACCATAATAATCCATCATTCTAATTATTGTTTTGGAGTTAACAGCTTTTGTTGTTTGACAGCCTAACTATGCTTACTGAAATTAATGAATTCATAAGCCAATAAATTTAATATTTTGTTTGGTTATACAGGCATACCTTGCTTTATTGCACTCTGCTTTATTGTGCTTCACAGATACTGGTTTTTTTTTTACAAATTGAAGGTTTGTGGCACCCCTGCATTGAGCAAGTCTATTGGCACCATTTTTCCAAAAGCATTTGCTCACTTTGTGTCACTGTGTCACATTTTGGTAATTCTAGCAGTATTTCACTCTTTCATTATTATTATATTTGTTATGGTGATTGATGATCTGTGATCTCTGATGTTACTAATTGTAACTGTTTTGATACACCATGACCATGCCCATATCAGATGATTGAATGGATAAATGTGTGTGTTCTGACTGCTCCGCTGGCCAGCCGTTCCCCTGTCTCTCTGTCTCCTCAGGCCTTCCTATTCCCTGAGACAGAGCAATACTGAAATTAGGCAAATTAATAACCCTACTATGGCCTCTAAGTGTTTGAGTGACAGGAAGAGTTGCACCTCTCTCACTTTAAATCAAATGCTAGAAATGACTAAGCTTAGTGAGGAAGGCATGTCATAAGTGAGATAGCCCAAAATCCAGGCCTCTTGCACCAGATAGCCAAGTTGTGGATTCAAAGGAAAAGTTCTTCAAGAAAATTAAAAGTACTACTCCAGGAAACCTTCATAAGAGTGTATATCAATAATACCTTAATACAATTTTTAAAAAAATGTACTACTCCAGGGAACACATGAATGGTAAGAAAGGAAAACAGCTTTACTGATGATATGGAGAAAGTTTTAGTGGTCTGGATAGAAGATCCAACCAGCCACAACACTCCCTTAAACCAAAATCGAATCCACAGCAAGGCCCTAACTCTCTTCAGTTCTTTGAAGCCTGAGAAAGGTGAGCCAGCTGCAGGAGAAAAGTCGGAAGCTCGCAGAGGTAGGCTCATGAGGTTTAAGGAGAGAAGCTGTCTCCATAACACCAAAGTGCAGATGAAGCAGCAGGTGCTGATGGAGAGCTGTAGCAAGGTATCCAGAAGATCTGGCTAAGGTCATTAATGAAAGTGGCTACACTAAGCGATAGATTTTCAATGTAGATCAAACAGCCTTATATGAGAATAAAATGCCATTTAGGACTCTTATAGCTATGGAAGAGGAATCAATGCCCAGCTGCAAAGATTCAAAGAACAGGCTGGTACTCTTTTGGTTGGGGCTAACACAGCTGGTGATTTTAAGTTGAAGCTAGTGCTCATTTACCACTCCAAAAATCTTAGGGCCCTTTAGAATTATGATAAATCTAGACTGCCTATGCTCATAAATGGAACAACAAAGTCTGGATGACACCACATCTATTTACAACATGGTTTACTGAATATTTTAAGCCCACTGGTGAGACCTACTGTTCAGAAGAAAAGATTTCTTTCAAAATATTATTGCTCACTGACAATGACCTGGTCACGCAAGAGCTCTGACAGAGACATATGAGATGAATGTTGTTTGCATGCCTGCTAACACAATATCCATTCTGCAGTCCATGCAGTTTCAACTCCACATCTTACTATTTAAGAAATACATTTTGCTGGGAGAATATATTTGTAAATGACATATCTGACAAGGGGTTAACATCCAAAATATATAAAGAACTCATACACCTCAACACCCAAAAAGCAAATAACCCTATTAAAAAACGGGCACAGGATATGAACAGACAATTCACCAAAGAAGAAATTCAGATGGCCAACAGGCACATGAAAAGATATTCCACATCACTAATTATGAGGGAAATGTAAATTAAAACCACAATGAGATATCACTCACACCAGTTAGGATGGCCAACATAGAAAAGAATAGGAACAACAAATGTTGGCAAGGATGTGGAGACAGGGGAACCCTCCTACACTGCTGGTAGGAATGTAAACTAGTTCAACCATTGTGGAAATCAGTATGGAGGTTTCTCAAAAAACTAAAAATAGAAATACCATCTGACCCAGGAATTCCACTCCTAGGAATTTACCCTAAGAATGCAGCATCCCAGTTTGACAAAGACAGATGCACCCCTATGTTTATCACAGCACTATTTACAATAGCCAAGAAATGGAAGCAACCTAAGTGTCCATCAGTAGATGAATGGATAAAGAAGATGTGGTACATATACACAATGGAGTATTATTCAGCCATAAGAAGAAAACAAATCCTACAACATGGATGGAGCTAGAGGGTATTACGCTCAGTGAAATAAGCCAGGTAGAGAAAGACAAGTTCCAAATGATTTCACTCATTTGTGGAGCATAAGAACAAAACAAAAACTAAAGGAACAAAACAGCAGCAGACTCACAGAACCCAAGAATGGACTAACAGTTACCAAAGGGAAAGGGACTGGGGGTGGCTGGTTGGAAAGGGAGGGAGAAGGGGAATAAGGGACATTACAATTAGCACACATAATATGGGGGTGGGGGCATGGGGAAGGCAGTATAGCACAGAGAAGACAAGTAGTGATTCTATAGCATCTTGCTATGCTGATGGACAGTGACTATAATGGGGTATGTGGTACGGACTTGATAATGGGGGGAATCTAGTAACCACAATGTTGCTCATGTAATGGTATATTAATGATACCTAAATTAAAAAATGAGATTAAATAAAAAAAAAGAAATACATTTTGCAAGGCCATGGTTGCCAGAAATAGTGATTCCTGTGATGGACCTAGGCAAAGTAAATTGAAAACCTTCTGGAAAGGATTCACCACTCCAGATGCCATCAAGAACACTCATGATTCATGGGAAGAAGTCAAAATATCAACATTAACAGGAATTTAGAAGAAGTTTATTCCAGGCCTCATGGATGACTCTGAGGGGTGTAAGACTCAGTGGAGGAGATAACTATAGATGTGGTGGAAATAGCAAGACAACTAGAATTAGAGGTGAAGTCTAAAGATGTGACTGAATTGCTGAAATCTCATGATAACACTTGAATGGATAAGGCATTGCTCAGCCATTGAAATGGAATGTTGTATGTTTTTTTTAGACATGATGCTATTGTACACTTAATGGACTACAGTATATTATAGACATGACTTAGATGCACTGGGAAGCCAAAGACTTGCTTTATTGAGGTGGTCTGGAACCAACCTGCACTATGTTCAAGGTGGGCCTGTATTCTTTCCAATGAGTAATGAACTGCTGTCTCCTTTCCCCTATACAATTTTGGGCAATGAATTCAGGTGATTTTTGCTTATGATCTATTTCCACCTCTCACCTTTACCTATAAATAACTCACCTGTGGCAAAAGTTCCACCTGTTTTTTTCAGGTCCTCTGTCTCTAGCTCTGTATCAGAATGGTGAGAAGCAAAGCCTAATAGCCTTCCAGTCTAGACATGATAAAAACAGATGGGAAATTCCCATTTGGTTCCATCTGTCTAAAAATTTAGCTTCCATGGTTTTCACCTCAACTACTAATTCATTATATAAACTTACTGTTAGTAATCCTTACCATTTATTGGATGCTTGCTATGTGCCAACCACTGTAATAACCATCTACATACAGATGAGGACACAGAGGACAGGAAAATTGAGTGGTCACAGCAAGCGGCAGAGCTCACCAACTCTCAGAATATGAGGCTGCTTCTCAGTAGTGACTGGGTCAATATCTTGCATGGTTATTCTGTACTAGAAACTATCCTAATGAGCTTTCTGTGTATTTTTAAAATATCATTTAATTTTCAAAATGACAATATGATGTGTATGTAACATTTCCATTTTACTGAGGAAGAAACCAAGATTTAGATAGATTAAGTGACTTAACCTTTTTCTATACATGATTTTGTTTATTTTGATATGTTCTTACCTATCATTGTTTCTTCCATCTGTGGAAAAGTCCACAAATTCAAAGTCAGCCTTCTAAGTCTACCTCCAAAGTAGCAGCCAATAACCAGGGGGTTAGTTCCATGTGGATCCCCCCACACCTAATTTGTTTTTCTCACTTGTTTATAACAGTAATAATAATAATAACAGCTGAAATTTTGACCGCACATCAGAATACTTTATTGCAATCCTTGTGACAATGCTGTGAAGTAGGAATGATCATTACTCTGCTTTAAGAGATAAAGGATCTTGGGTTTATTGAGGTTACAGACATTGCCAGAAGTTTCAAGAATCTAGTAAGAAGCAGAAATAAGACTCTAACACAGTACCTTCTCCCTTCAAATTCCAGGGTCTTTCCAATAAACCATGCTGCTTCTCTTAAGTTCACTGAATGTCATTATGTACATGACTCACCAATATATACTCATAGACCTTATCTATCTCCCAAATTCCAGAATAACTGATGAGTAACACTCTGCTATCTGTCTCCCAGCATCTCCATCTGAATATCCTGGCTGAAGGTCTTATCCTTTTGTTTTCTTCACAGCATCTACAACAGGGTCCTGAATGAGTGAGTACTTAATGGTAACAATATTTGAATAAATAAATGAAGGATTTTAAAGAAGCAAGGAGAGAAAGTCCAATAGCTGAGCTAAGGGGTGGTGCAAGGATCTGGCCAGGGCAGGATCAGGGAGATACCAAGCTCTGTTCCTCAGCACCCCAGATGACATTTGGGGCCCCAGTGCCACCCATGGCCTTCTGGCAGCTCAAGTGACAAAGGGCCTCCATGGAGCCAGCTACAGGGGAAGCAACATCAGCCTGGAGGCCTAGACACTCTGGATGTCTCGTGACCCGATTAAAAGTTGGTTCTTTATGACTCCATGAGGAAATAAGGGGGAAAAAGGTCTGAAGATCAATATCATGGCTTTGATTGTCTTACAGCACCCACAGTAGTAGCAAACCCTTCTCTAAAGCTTATCAACAATGTGACTCTGTGCAAACATCTTAAAAGTTTTCAAGGTTCAGTTTCCTCATTTATTCAATGGGAATAATCACATATACCTCATAGGTCTGGTAGGTGACTGCTAAATGAGGAATTGTGTGGTGCTAAATAAATATTAGCTATTATTACGTGCATGAGTCTTATTCTCCTTGCCATTAAATGACTGCAAGTGAGGAATCTTCACAATTGAATATTGAAAACACAATCTCTCATAATTATAGGCTTCATCTGGAAGATGTAAGGCTGACAAGTCTGCCCAAAGCAGCTAATGACATGATCTTGGCTGTCGGGGCCAGTAAATGACACGATCTTGCTGCTGAGAGGTAGTTCTGTCACAGACTGGCCAAGGAAGTTCAGCTACTTGACTTGTGAATTGTTAAGGAAAGGGAGGACCACAGAAAAGGGTACGCTTCCAGATCAGCTTTGAAAAACTGATAGAAAGATCTCCTCATTTTATGGAGTACATGTGATTAGGAGAAACTACTCCCTATCCCTGCTTATACCACAACTTTTCACCATGCTCAGAAAACTGATTAGATTGTTTCCAAAGCAGGTTTGCGAAGTAGATGAAAGGCCTGGAATTCTTGAATAATAAATCATGAGCTGCACGATGAAATGATTCTTGACACGTAGCAGTTTTTTCTTTTTTGTAAAGATGCTCTCATTTACAGGATTTGAAAGGACTTGGTATTTCCCCATGGGTAAGTTCAAGGCTTCATATGTGGCATTAGTCAAAATGTTTGCACTTAATGTGTGCAGTTTGCAGGAAGAAAAGCAAATGGGTGGCAGTGCTATAATAGAAGGGGGGAGTGGCAGTCTAGATTCCAAGGAGAGTATTAGAACTGAGCAGATGCACTCACTCACAAATGGGCCTATTACTACACGGTTCCTTTACAAATGGTTTCTTGGCAGGTGCTGCAGCAAGGCTGAATTTAACAGCTGCAAGGTCGAATATACTTCTAAGGGATTCTCACTGATGCCACCTGTATCTGACAAAACAGGATGTTAAACATTTATCTTGGGTAATGACAATAAATACTCATTAAATTTTGCATCTGCCAATTTCCTTTGCTATAGAACTTAAACCATTTGCCAGAGTCACAAAAGTGACTTCAGGAGGTCATATCAACCTTTTTGTTGATTCTGGGCAGCCTTCAGATGAATGGATGTCCTACCTGCTCTTTAAAGGCCTTTCAAAAGGGAGGAGTCACCGCTTTTCATTTCCCAGAACCACACAGAAAATAATTTCTTTCATAGAAGCTAAATCTCCCCTCCTGGTAAAGAACTCTTTCACATAGATGTTATAAGGATGGTGTCTTGCCTTATAAGGAGGGTTTCAGCCCCAGACAAGTTCACTATGGATTCAGTTAGACTGAGAAGTGACAATGGAATGTTCTTGGGGTAAAAGGGTTTGTACCTGGCTTTATTTTCATGGTGGTAGGTCGAACACTAAAATCACGTCTGCATCCAACAGTCTGCAGGTCTATAATCCACCTCCAGCTCTGCCTCCACCCAGAGTACTGGGCAGAGCTCTTTATGTAGTGACTCAGTCAATAATGCTTATTGCCTACAGGTGTGGAAGCAGTAGCCTAGCAGTAGGCCAGTTACATCATCAAATAGTTTAGGGTCAGGGGAGGATCCTGGCCATAGGAACTTTCATTTTCCCCACAGACGGGATATGTGTTATTCTTACAGAGGATGCCTTTTTCTGAAGTGTCTATCCTGGCTCTGGCAGAAAAAATACCGACATCACCTTGAGACCTTCTGTTAATTGGGGATGTGAGGGGGATTTGCTCTGCTGGGGTGTTTCACAGAACAGCAACAGAGAACCCTAGAGCTAAGAACCTTCATGATATGCAAATCCCATCTCTGATTTTTAAAAGTGGGTAATCCCTACTGGTACGACCTGTGCTAAGACTGAGACAGTCTTGGGCAAACCATTGTGTTTAGTTGTCTCGTCTCCCAGTCAGGTTCAATCTATAAGCAATACTACTTACCTCTGCCTCCAAAGTACACTTCAAATCTGATGCCTTCTCTCCTACTCCACTGCCACCACCTGTTTTCTAGCTTTGCCTAGCACAATCATTCCCTAATGAGGTTTCCTGTTTCCACTCTTGTCCACCTAAAGTCCCTTCTGTATACACCGTCAAAAGTAATCTCTTCAAAAAAGGGATCAAATCACATCAATATCCTCCTTAAAAATCTTTCAGTTGCTTCCCTTGGAAAATAGAATAACACAAAAATATCTTACCAAGGCAAAAGTCAGACTTGGCTGTACATTTCTGTATTTCCCACAGCCAACTTAGGTTGTTCTCTTTGGAACTGAAACTAAATAAAATATAAGTTCATACACCTTAAAGGAGTGAAGAAGATGAAACAACACTGGGTTTGCTGCTCTAAACCTTTCTTCTTGGTAAATAAATGTCAGGAGAAGACATGGTAGAGTAGGTTCTCCATTTTCAAAAGGAGAGTTCATGTTAGGTCTAGGGAAGATTTCAAAGCCTATAGTAAATATAACATGCTAAGAGAACACAAATAGATCCACAAAGTCCTGATACACTAAGTAACATCCTTAGAATGGCTAGAAATGGTCCACTGACAGTTTTAACACTGACTCTCTAAATCATGACCATGAATGGACAGTGGGACTGGTCTTCTGCTTTAAGAGCTAACTGTAGTACCCAACTTTGAACCTCAGTGAAAATAATCAAATACTTTGACAGAAAAACTTTTGTCTGTGACTATTTCATACACTATTAGCTTAAACGGTATCAGATCCAGAGTAACTAAGGTGCAGAGAAATACCACTATCTTTTTAAAGCTACACAGCTTGTAATGAGCAGAGCCAGAAGGAACACCACAACCCTTCCCACTGTTTCAATCTAGTTACGTCAGCAAAGGGAGGCTTCAAAGTGTGATGGGCTTTGGCCCAGCAGTGAGAATCCAGACCAGTAGTTATCAAGATAGGAAGGGGAAAAAGAAAGCCCTGGCTATATAAGAACAGCTGATATCATCTACCAACAGAAGCCTTCAACCCTCAAGCCACTCTTTGAGAGCAAAGAACATGGTGATAAAATTAACAACACATAAAAGACACTGTTAAGAGGAGAAGCTGCAAAATGGCAGAAAATATTTGCAAAACACATATCTAGTAATGAGCCTTTATCCCACATATAAAAAGCACTCTTAAAACTCAACAGTAAGAAAACAAACTACTCAACTTAAAAATGGATGGAAAATTTCACCTAAAGAATATACACAGATGGCAAAAAGCATATAAAAAGATGTTCAACATCATTTGTCATTAAGAATCGCAAATTAAAACAACGAGATGTCACTACCTGTTAGAATAGCTAAATCCAGAAAACTGACATATCAAATGTGGGCAAGGATGCCAAGCAACAGGAAGTCTCATTCATTTCTGCTGGGAATGAAAAATGGTCCAGCCACTTTAGAAGACAGTTTGGAAGCTCCTTACAAAGTAAACATAGTTTTACCACACAGTCCAGCATTCATGCTCCTCAGTATTTACCCAGTTGAGTTTAAACTGATGTCTATACAAAAAACTGCACATGAATATTACATATAACAGCTTGAGTCATAATTGCAAAAACTGGAAGCAGCCATGATGTCCTTCACTAGGTGAATGGATAAACAAATTGTGATACACCCATTGAATGGAATATTATTCTGTGGGGAAAAAAAAGCTATCAAGCCACGAAAAGACATGGAGAAATCCTAAGAGTATATTGCTATGTAAGAGAAACCAATGTGAAAATGCCACCTACCCTAACCACATGACCATCAGGAAAAGGCAAAACCACAGACACAGTGAAAATATCAGTGATTGTCAGGGGCTTGGGGAGGGGGAGAGGGAAGCAGCCCAGGCATTTTTGGGTGATGAAACCATTCTCTATGATACTATTATGGTGGAAATCTGGCACTATGCATCTGTCAAAACCCACTGAACTTTATAGTACAAAATGAACCCTAACACACACACATTAAAAAAATCATTTAGGAGATCAGGAAACTGTAGGAAAGTACAAAGCCAATGACAAGACAATCTAATTGTATTACAAATGTATGAAACCACCTCACTGAAGAGAATGGGGAAAAGACGCCAAACCTGTGTAACTTTGGAAATGAATGAAGTCTGTAAGACTAAAGTCAAAACGAATGGCACACAGCACTGTATGCCAGTTGATTACATTTTTTTCCAAAGGGGTATGAGTTACAGTTCTGATACTGCTATATGTGCAGATGGGAACTGAACCGTTAAGTAAATGGGTGGTGGGTAGTGGGAGGCAGACCTCTCACTGTGGGGGTGAAATTTACAGATACACAAGAGAAGAAGCCTAACTGTTCCATATGGTAATATGTCAAGTTCAGAGACATCAGTAAGCACTCATGTTACATAATACATACAGGTCATACATACAGAATATTATGTATGTATATACAGGGGTTAGAATACACAGGTATATATCTTTACTGTCAGTGAAAATGGCCTAAAATAAGCAAAATGCCAGGGCCCATTTAAAACCAGAACTTGGCTTCTATTACCATTCTTTAATAAAAAAAGGGATGGCTGATTCTAGGACTGGGGCAGGGAATATACAAGACGAACCTGGAGCATCTGTTAGTATCAGAAAGTAAGAAGTGCAAAGAAAATATAAGAGGTATGTCAAAGGGACACAGGAGCCAACTGAAAGAGCTCCCAGCAGCCAAAGCTGGAACAATATGCATAACAGGACAAAGTGGTATTAGATGATAAGTCAAAGTATAAAATAAAAATCCAAGATTCCGTATCAATATAAATAAATAACTGGATAAATTAATAAAGGCAGAGACGAGGCAAATCTCCCATGCAGAAGACTTTCAAATAATTTATTTAGATATTCCACTCTCCTGGGACTTCCCTTCAAAGAGGACAGTGTGGAAAAGGGGTAAAAAGCAACTGTACTGTGGAGAACCGTGACAAACACTACGTCAGCCAGGTAATCAGGGTCAGCACCGAGGCATAAATCTTGCTGATAGCAGGTACCCTTAATATAATGTGATGAAAATGGCACTTTGCCTCTGTACATTTCCTCCTCCAAACCCGGAACCCCAGCCTAATGATCAGAAAAACGTCAGACAAATTCCAATAGAGTAGCAGCCTACAGTACACCTGATCAGTATTCTGCAAAATTGTCAAGGTGATCAAAAGCAAGGAAAGCCAGAGAAACTGTCACAGCCTAGAGGAGCTTAAGGAGACACAACAACTAAATGCGTGGTATTCTGGAACAGGAAAACAACCTTAGTTAAAAACTAAGGAAATCTGAATAAACCATGCATGACCAAAAATGAATTTTGAGACCCTCTCCTTAGTCCTGTGGTTGATCTAGGCTACACATTACCTTCTCCTGTGCTCCGTCTAGTTAATATGATGCCATGAAAATATTTACAGAAGCTTTTCCAGGAACCATGTGCCTTTTGAGCTGTAAAACACCTTAGAGGGCAACTCCCCCCCACTGTCCATTCATTGTAGAATGCTCTATTGAATCCCTCCCGGGTGGTTATCTAGTGGCAGGCTGGACACAGGGGCCATACTACCTCATGACAACTGTTACAGTCTTAGGAGTTTTTGATATTTCCAAAAAATTTCTAAAGAGCTGACTAAAATTATAGAATAGCTGTTCAAATGACATACCAACTAGCCATTTTACTGCTGTGCGTAGCACACCACACAGGATATAGCAACTACTCAATTAATATTTATTGAGTGCATGCATTGATTGTTGAGAATAGGTAGGCTTACTTTCTGCTCTGTTCTTTTACCTGAACTTGCAGCATATACTTTGGCCACTACATCCCCCAGTTACTTTATATTGAACTTGCAAAAGAGCAATGGATTTGACCCCAAGAAACATGAGTTCTGTTTCTGGTTGTGCTATTTATCATCTGTGCAAATCTGAGGAAGTCATTTCACCTCTTTGAACTCCTCTTTCAGACCAGTAAAATGTGGGGAGGATTGGGAAGGCTGATTTCCCCAGTACAATTCTAAAAATAAGCCACAGCGTCAGGACTTCTGTCATCCTGTATGGGTATCCATGCCTAAGCCCAGGCCTTTTCCAATTATACTTATTAATTAGGACTTTGATATTTTGGTCTTTTACTTTGTATATTAAGTCACATCTCCTACCCCACAACACTTCAGCTTTCTAGTGGCTGGGGATTTAATAACACTATTGAAAGTATAATGAACTGAAAGTAGATCTTGTCTAAAGAAACCATCTTCAAAATGTTTATATTATTAAGCTCCTCAAGAGTCTTTCATCCAGAAACAATCTTTGAAGTTAGACTCAAGTGGAAACATTTGAGAAACATTTTGAAGGTGGTGGTCTTGTGAGCCACCCAGAAAAAAACACTCTGCCTGAGAAATAACACATCGTTTTTTCTATATGAACTAGTAGATTCCAAAATTTCTTTTGAGGAAAAGAAGACACAGCCATGGTAGGGTCTAATTTCCCTAATTTTAGCCTTCAGTTGGGAAGTGGTCAGTACTGGGAAATGTTTTCTAGGGGAAATGAGTTTTCATTCCTCAAATCAATGTTACCAAAGCACATTCATTCAACCATTTGTCAGATTTTGGAACCAAGTACAAGCTGTTTAATGAAGTCAACATGAAGTTCCTTTTCAGTGCCGGTTACATGAATGGAGTGAAACCTCACTCTCCATGTGGGCAAAGAGATTTCCATCTTCGGCTGATATAGAACAGGCAGACTTTCACTGCTTGCAGGAATACTGCTTTGTAAAATGCAACAACAAAAATTTTAGCAAGTGAATGTACATTTTTTAACTTAAGCTTTTGACAGCCTTTTAGGACTTTCCCTCTGGCAGAGAATTTTCTGAATCTTAAAAAAAAATTGCTAAAAGTTGCCATCTTTGTAAATCTTTTTAAGCTCTCTCTACTCTACTAATTAATGCTCCAAAGCAAAAGATATCAAACATTACTATTGTAAAAGAAATATGCAAATGCCTAAGACATATTTCTGAATCACCAAATAGTCAAGCTGTCTGCAACTGGGCCAGATGACCAGGAACCGAAGCAAAAGCTGCTTCTACTCCTAAGAAGGAACATCCTGTGCTTTGTTCTTAACCTACTTCATCTGAAAAATGGAATCAAAACAGTGGGGACTGAGTATAATAAATGGCAAACTATTTTTAAAATATCAAGATGTGTAGACAGGAAATAATACTAAAGGAAAAGAAATGTTTCTCCACTGATAGGAACAATCTCTCTTCCTGAGACAGTGAAAAATAGACAAAGATGATCACAAATCACTCTGAAGATGGAAAGGGCTGGAAAATCCAAAAGACAGTGAAGTGAGAGCATCTGGGAAGTCAAATAGGGCTTGGGGAGAAGTACAAAATAGAGACTAAATAACCCAAAATAAATTCTCTTGTGCAATTCAGCAGGAGGTACCACAAAGACAGTACAAAGAGAAACACAAAGGGAGGTGTTTGTTAGACTGCAGAAGAGAAAGTGGATAAAAGACGATGGTTTTTTTATTTTTTTGCATTTAACAGCAAAGGACAAGTTAAGGAAACTGGGAGTTGTGGGCAGCAAAGAGCCACCCCATGCTTTTAAGGAACTCAGAACTTTGAGAGAACCTGTGGTAACAGCCTCTCTTTACTTACACCACGACAATGCTATAAAATACTGTACTCCTAGTAAAGTCAGGTCTGTGTTTTTTGTTAATGGTGGGCTGGTGAGAAGGGAAGAAAACTGTGTTCTCTTTTCCAATTTCTCAGTTCAATTTTCAAAAAGAGCTTCACTACAGACATTCATTTCTGTCTTAATTAACTGGAACAAGATGAAACACTAAAAACAACCGTTTTTTTCAGAGCCTGTACTTTTCTGCCCCTCGGAAATCCCACGAGATGAGGGATCATGTCTGCACACCTTGTCACGGATCGCAATCTGTCCTCCAATATTACCTGTGAGGAGGGACCTAGGGGATAGCTTGAACAGAAACTCTGAGCTGTGAGCTATTATCAATTAAGAAATGTCTTTTTCCTTTGGAAATGGTTTTGAGGTTAGGCCTCAAAGTATGGTACCTGGGACAAACTCTTTTAAAAAACAAAAATCATGCAATTCTGAAGAGAAGCATCGTGTTTTTTATTTTGAATGCTGGGGAAGGAAAGAAAAATTCTGAAAGAGGAAACTACTGACACAAATTGGCTTTAAACTACAGTAACCAAGGTCATTGGTGATATCGTGTACATGAAACTAGAGAACTGCTTTCCTCGAAAATGATTTTTCCAACTATTGCAGGTTATGGAAATTCTAGCTATTAATATATATTCAATCCTTAGTCAGTGAATATCAAGTCATCATGCAGATATGTAAAGGAAAACAGGCTTTCAGGGCTGAGATCCTGGTGTAATAAATTAATACTAAATCCCAATTCAGCTGGGAAGAATGAACATGGCTCAACTTCAAATGGCAAAAAATTTCTTTTACAAGCTCAACTTTCATCATCTTTATTTTATTCCTAATTCATAGAAATTGAGTTTTGATTCCATGCAACAAATTGTCAGTTTTCTAAACACCACACTATGGAAATCTGCAGATGGCAGGGGTCAGAAGTCAGCGAAGGTTCCCAGCAGGAGTGCTTATGTAACATATGCCGCCCTTCCTAAATGTTGAAGTCAGCTGCCCCGCACGGCTGCGGGGCAGGACCTGCTGCTCCACTGGACCACAGGAATCCTGCCCAGCCATTCCCATGTTGATCCTCTTACTTCCCCTGCTGAATCATTTGTTTATCATGCTAGTAGGCACAGAGTAGCACCTGGACTGGCCCGGTGAATCATTAGACCTAAATTCTGGTAACAGCTCCGCCACTAATTTGCTGTGTGGCTTTGAATAGGTCATCCTGGAACCTCAGTTTCCATCTCTGAAAAAGTATAATTCTGGTCTAAAAATGATTTACAATCTCTTTGAGCTCTAATATCTTTTGACTTTTTAAGAATCTTTTTTGGACAGAAGGCAGTGACAGGTAAGATAGGTTTCTGCTTTCCTGTGGACGCCAACTTGAGGTTTATCACTGGAATCTTCTTGGCATACTTAGGCTCAAATATCAGCCTTTCCCAACAAAGGTCCCACAAAAGAATTAAGTTTTAATATCCTAGGATGCCCCCTCTCTGTGATGAATGAATTTCCTCCTATGCACCTACTTGATACTAGTTACATACCATCCTTAGGTGAATTGAGAAAACAGCCACTCAGAGCACTTCCCAGCTTGTATGATTTAGATGAGTCTCCAGATGATAAAAGCTACAGTATATGACCTTCCTGCAGAATCCTCACAGAATGTTAGGGCTAACAGGACCATATAGATCATTCTGTTCCAATGGTACACAGAGTGTGGTCCCCAGACCGGAGCAGCAGCCCCTGGAAACCTGTTCAAAGGCAAAGTATCACTCAAGCCAGCCACTGAATCAGAAGCTCTGGGGTGAGGCTCAGCGATGGTGGAACAAGTCATACAGGTGTTTCTCATGCATGCTGGTGTTTGAGAACCACAGTTCCAGTCCGTATACCTTCATTTTCAGATGAGGAGTGGTACAGACGTGCAGAAGTCACTTGCCAAGATCACACAGCTAGTGCCTTGATTAGAACTCAGGTGTTACAGACTGAATTGTGTCCTCCCTCCAAATTCATGTTGAAGCCCTAACCCCCAGAGAGACCATATTTGGAGGTAGGGTTAAAGAGGTAATTAAGGTTAAATGAGGTCACAAGGGTGGGGCCCCAATCCAGTAGGGCTAGTGTCCTTATAAGAGCAAGAGACCCCAGGAATGTGTGCATACAAAGTAAAAGCTGTGAGGGGACACAGAGAGCGGGCAGCCGCCTGTAGGCCAAGGAGATGCCTCAGGAGAAACCAAACCTGCTTACACCTTGATCTGGGACTCCAGCCTCCAGAACTGAGAAATAAATTTCCGTTGTTTAAGCCACCCAGTCTGTGGTGTTTTATTATGACAGTCTAAAAACTAATAGACCAGGTTCTGATTCTCTGGACAAGATTGTTTTAAGAAAGTGATTTTGGAATTCTGGAGCAAGCCTCCTACATCTAAGAAAATAAATGAATCTCTAGGATGGCTATTCTGTCAGCTTTTCAGATGGTAAGAAGAGGGCCTCCTGGAGCCCCTGACCATGTGCACAGGTCAGACATTGCTCAGTAGGAAAGTCCTCCGAACCTATAACTTGTATAATGGTTTTGCCACAGTAGTGTGTGAGAGCTGTGGCCTTCATAAAAGGACTCAGAGGGACCACTAATCAGGAGAAGCTAAGGTAGGCTGAGTAACACAGGGTAAGTGCTGTAGGTCCTTTCAGAAGAAACAGGCAGTACTGGGACAGATTGGTAAGAAGAGCAGGGACCAAATGCCCTTCAGACAGGCCAGCCCTGGCAAAAAGGGCCTTGTATACACCTCAAGCCCAGTCTCTCCTCTTCCTTTCCTTTTCTCTGCTGGGTCACAAAAACCTCCTCTGGTGTTCCATGGTTCAGGCAATGGAACTTTTACTCCTCTGATTATGCTGCCTGGAGTCACCTTGGGCCTTTTTGGATTCCCTTATCTCCCATATCCATCAGGCAGCACCATCTTCTGTCCATTATGCCTCTGAGATATCTTTCAAAACCTTCCTCTCTTCTCTATCCTGGCTGCCTTGATGACACTTTTGTCATCTGTTGCCTGAACTAAATGTGAAGGTTTGTAACCAGTCCCCTGGTCACTGGCTTTATTTTCAGAATGTTCTCCAAAATATAGTTAGAAGTCTTCCCTCCAAATGCAAACATCAGATACAAATCTTCAGGATCCTGTCTGCCCTTCCAGTCTGGCCTGTGGCCATACCCCATCACTTCCTTGGCTGAGCGGCGGCGCACTGCTCTCATCCTGGAACCACCCAGTGAGCTCCTTCACCCCTCTAGGTCCAAGTCGGTAGTAGTCCTAACTCCCTCTGGAAAATATCTATTTTTCTGTGTGTGTGTGTGTGTGTGTGTGTGTGTAATGTCATATATGATATAATAACTCTCGTTACCCACAATCAACATAAGACACAATCTTAGGAAGCCCTCTTCCCTCTCCATCTGCCAGAGGTAGTGGCTATCCTTCACTGGCAGGTTTCTCAGTCCCTTGCTGTCCTGAATAGTTTTCTACATGTCTGCACCTATAAATAATATATTGTTTAGTTTTGCTTGTTTTTAAGACAAACCAAATGCTTAGTTTTCAAGGACTTGCTTTTTCACCATTATGCTCATTACATTTACCCACACTGTTGTAGGTAACTGTAGTTAATTCATTTCACTGTTCTCTATAAATAAACATATGAATATATATGTGCAGTAAGCACACTTTTTCCTTTCTATTGTTGATGGATGTGTGGGACGTTTCCAGTTGTTCACAATTATGAACATTATTGAACACATATCTACAAGTATGTGCATGAGCTTAGAGCTTATATCTGGAGGAACTGCTGGGCCACAAGGTATACGTATGTTCAACTTTGCCATGTTACCAGGCAATGCCAGGCTGTTTTCCAAAGTGGCAGTACCAACTGACAGTCATGATGTGTTAACTTTTTCACCTATTGGTAAATCTAGTCTGATGATATTTTGTTTAGAATATTGCATCTATGTTCAAAAGTGAACTTGGTAACTTTCATTTCCTAAATAATCTTTGATTTTAGTGTAAGGTACTGGCCTCAAACATTAATTTGAGAGTGTTTCTTCTTTTTACACTCTTTTAAAAGGTTTGGCAATATTAGAATTATCAGTTGCTTGATTTTTTTTGTTGTTATAGAATTTGCCTATAAAATACCTAAGCCTTATGTTTTTGGAGAAAAAGTTTTGATATAGTGACTAATTTTGTTTAATAGTTTATAGGAGCATTACATTTCTTTTATTTTTTGAATCAGTTTTGATCACTTATACCCTTAAGAATTTGACCTAAGTTTTCAAAATTGTTGGCATAAAGCAGTTCATAATCTCTTATCTTTAAAATCTCTGCTGCATCAGAGATGTAATAATATTATTCCTAAAGTTTGCTCATGTCTTCTCTCCTTTTTTACATGTCTTTTTACACTTTGCGAGGTGTCATTGGTCTTTTTTAGATTCCCTTGACCACGTTCCTCATTCCCTCTTGCTCAGAGCTCACCTATGCTGGATCACCTCCACTGTCAAACTTGGAAGGCAGATCACACTGCTGAGGGCAACATGCTGTGCCCCTTCGATAGTTCAGTGCTTTCTGCTACTCTTTTTACCTCCCTCTTATGGCGCTGGACTTGGACCTTGTAAGAATATATAATTTATCCTCCTTTTGCCCCATGGTCCCAAGCACATAAACCGGTGAGAATTATGCCTGGGCTTGCCTGGGGCTTGACTGGGCTTCCCCCGCCTTACCTCTAAACATCCCGACCCTCCCCCAAGGCAACAGGCCGAGCGGATCTGCCACAATAAAAGGTACCACGCTGCTGCCCTCTCTCTCTCTGTCTGTCTCTCTGTCGCGCTCTCTCTCTCTCCTGTCTCTCTCTGTCCCTCTGCTCTCCCTGCCCCCTCTCCCTCTCTCTCTCTCTCTCCGCACCCCCCATCTGGGGCAGCCACTCTCTCCTTCAGATAATAAAGTCTCTTGCTTGGGCCCATGTCTCCTGAGTCCTTCTGGGTAAGGAGGGTCGCGGCGAGATACCCTTTCAGACCTCCCAAACAGAAAGCTTTAGAAATCTTGGTCTTTACCAGGTTCTGCTTTCTGGAGCACCCAGGCTAAAGCAGTCTTGTAAAATAACCAGATTTTGGCTTGTTTTATGGAGCCTTTCTTTTTATTTATTTCTGCGCTTGTCTTTATCATTTCCTTCCTCTTCCTTTCTCTAGGTTTATTCTGTTCTTTTGTTTTGTTAAGTTGTTAGGTGATTAGTCATTGATTCCAACCATTTTCTTTTTCTAATATCAGTCTTTAAGGCAGAGGCCAGAAATCATGAGTTGTGGGCCCACTGACAGTTTTTGTAAATAAAGTTTTGTTGGAGCACAACCACACCCATTCATTTTCATGTTGTCTGTCCCTGGTTTGGTGCCACAATGGTGAGTAGTTGCAAAGGGGTTGTAACTGTAAACAGTGACATTTTACTATCTATTCCTTTACAGAGAAAGTTTGCTAACCTCTGCTTCAAGGGTATAGATTTTTCTGTAAGTATTCTTCGAGATATATCACACAAATTTTGCTACGCAGTATTTTCATAACTCTTCTGAACTTGGTGTTGTCTCATCTTTGACACAGGTCGTTGAGAAAGTGTATCTAAATTTCCGAACATACAGGTTTTCTTTAAGGTTATCTTTTGTAATTGATTCCTAACCTAAACTGTTCAGTGAATAAGAGTAGATTTGTGTGGTACTGATTTTCTACAATTTTTAGAAATTCCATTCCTGGCCTAGTACATGATCACTTTTCATAACTGTTTAATGCGTCTGAAAATAAAATGAACTCTGTAATTGCTGGGTGTAGCATCTTATTAACTCTATCTTTCTAAGCTTTTATATCCTTACTGATTGCTCAATCAATGAATTAATGAGAAAAGAGTTACATTCTCCTCTAAAGGATGGATTTATCAGTATCACTTGCAGCACTGACCATTTTTGCTTTATGTTTTCAGATACATACCAATTAAACTTTCTATAACCTCCAGGTAAGCTGATTCTCCTCTGAAGTATAAGCAGTGTACTTATTTCTACTAATATTTTTGTTTAAATATTTTCTACATCTTTATTGTGTCTCTTATAAACAGTATATAGTTGAATTTGTTTATATAACCACTCTGAGATTCTTTGACTTCAATTGGAATGTTGAGTCCATTTAGTTGATTGTACTTATTGCTGTGTCTGGATTATTTTGAGCATCTGATTTTGTATTTCTCATCTTGTCTTCCTTCAGATTGACATTTCCCCCACTACATATTTTTCCTCTTTACTTGCTTTAAAGTTGTATAGCTTTTCTTTCCTTTTTTACATACTAATTTAGAAATTTTAACTTGCATATTTAACTTAAAGTCTAAAATTAAATATTTACTCTCCTACAGCAATAAAAGGATGAATTCTTTATCATCAATCACCTCCTTCCTGAGGTGTATTATCATTGCTCAGAATTTTGGATATATATTGGTTTTTTAATCCCAAAACTTATTGTTACTGTTTCATATAGAGCTGTGTATCATCTTTATTTGTTTCAGTTTTATTCTGCTTTTCTTTCCATTTCCTCTTTCCTCTTAGACTTTCTTCTTGGGATCATTTTTATTCCTCATAAAGTACATCCCTTAGTTAAGTCTTATTTTCAGCACATATAAATATATATGGTATGTGTTTTTCTCACAGCAGAATTATTTAATTATACATTTATTAAAGGAACTATATAACTAGTATATTTGTGTATAAATATATATTATAAGTATATTTCTTTGTCACAGCAGAATAGCTAGAAACATTGTCATCACCAGGTGAATCAAGGAAACTAAGAGCCTATTTCCAGTTAAACTATTAAGAGTCTACTTTATTTTCTAGTTAAGAGTCTACTTCTAATCTTCTACTAAAAATTACTTAATTAAAACAAACTATGCTTCAGTACATCTTCCTAAATGTGTAATTAGCTAGTGATCTACTTTGTAAGAAAATCAGCAAATTAAATAGCAATAAGATAATAGGTGGGATGAATTTTTGAACTGGTTATTTTACTTTAACTATGTGAATGTACCCTAAGGTGTTAGGCCTCAAGAACATTTTTAAGTGAGTATTTGAATGATAATGAATCAATTTTAAAAGACTATTTTTCCAAAAGGCTCAAAGTGAATTTGTCTAGAAAAACTTGTTAATTCTAACGTATTAAAAAATGTATAGGATAAAGAGACTGAAAAGCTTGAACACCAACCTTTAAAATAAATTTTCTCAACTCTGTTCACAAACTAGCAAAAGGGGCTCTGTCACTTGAGCACTCTGCTCTTTGGAGAGCAGCCACCTGGAAATGAGGTAAGGTTCTTTGCATTCATAGAGGACTGGTGAATCTGAATGCATTGAATCATCAAATGTAACCTCCTCCACCCTAAATAAAGCCAAAACCAGGAGACATATTATGTACAAAAATGCCACAAAAGACCCTAAAGAGCCAAAGCAATCTTGAGAAAGAAGAACAAAGCTGGAGGCATCACACTCTCTGATTTCAAACTATGTTACAAAATTATAGTAATTAAAACAGTATGGTATTGGCATAAAAATAGACATACAGATCAATGGAACATAGTGACCAATTAGATCACTAGCTAATAGAGAGCCCAGAAATAAACCCGGGCACATGTGGTCAATTAACTTTTGACAAAGGAGCCAAGGATATACAATGGAAAAAGGACAGTCTCTTTAATAAAAAGTGCTGGGAAATCTGGACAGCCACATGCAAAAGAATGAAACTAGACCCCTATCTTATACCATACACAAAAATTAACTCAAAATGGATTAAAGGCTTGAAATTAAGAATTGAAACCATAAAAGTACTAAAAGGAAACATAGGTGTTAAGCAGCTCAACATAGGCCTTGTTGATGATTTTCTAAATCTGACTCCAAAAACAATAAGCAACTGGGACTACATAAAATTAAAAAGCTTCTTCACAGAAAAGGAAACCATCAATAAAATGAAAAGGTAACCTACTGAATGAGAAAATATTTGCAAGTTACATATCTGACAATAGGCTAATATCCAAAATCTATAAAGAAATCACACAATTCAACAGGAAAAAAAGATCTGAAAAAGTAGGCAGAGGATGTGAATAGACATTTTGCCAAAGAAGACATACAAATAATCAACAGATACATAAAAAGATGCTCTATATCATTATTATCAGAAAAATGCAAATCAAAACCACAATGAGATATAACCTCACACCATTCAGAATGGTTACTCTCAAAAGACTATAAATAACAAGTGTTGGTGAGGATGTGGAGAAAAGAACATTTGTGCACTGTTGGTGGAAATGTAAATTGGTACAGCTACTATGGGAAACAGTACAGAGGTTCTCAAAAATTAAAAATAGAACTACCATATGATCCAACAATTCCACTTCTAGGTATTTATCCAAAGAAAAGAAAAACACTAATTTGAAAAGACATAGGCACCCCAGTGTTCACTGCAATATTATTTGCAATAGCCCAGATAGGGAAACAACCTAAGTCTATTGATGGTTGAATGGATAAAGAAAACGTGCTTGCTCACTTGCACTCACACACACATGCTCTCTCTCTCTCTCTCTCTTTCTCTCTCTCTCTCTCTCTCTCTCTCTCTCTATATATATATATATATATATATAATGGAATATTATTCAGTCATGAAACAGAATGAAATCCTGCCATTTGAGACAAATGGATGGACCCAAGGGCATTATAATTATGTTTATGAAATAAGTCTGACAGAGAAAGACAAATACTGTATGATCTCACTTATATGTGGAATCTAAAAAAATATATATTAAAGAAAAACACACTCATAGATACAGAGAACAGATTGGTGGTTGCCAGAGGTAATGGGTGGGACAAATTAGAGAACTGTTTTGTTTTGATTTTTTAGTTTAAACTTATTTGAAGGAAAATAAAAAATAAACACAGAGAAGCACAAGCAAATAATCACATGGACTGGCCTTTGACAAAGGCTCAGTGTTCCAGCAAACCATGGTTTAGACTACTACCACCTCACCTGGACCACTGCAGTCATCTGCCAGCTGGTCTCCCTGTTCCCACCCCTCTCCCACTACATGGAGGCCAGAGCTCTGAACCATGTCACTCCTTTCTTAATACCTCCCAACAGCTTCTCTGGATCATCTCAACTCCATGCTATTTAAAGCAGAATGTAATGGTCAAGGGTGGAGTCCCTGGAGCTAGACCACCTGGCTCTGGCATGGTTTTGGAGTCAGCGTGAACCTGGAGAAGTTGCTTTTTGAGACATATTTGAATATATGCAGGTCTTAGTTGATTAAAAAGTTGCAAAGTCCAGGGCAAGAATCACACCTCTGAGCCTTAATTTTCTTATGAGTAAAATGGAGATAATAAAAATGCTTAAATACATTAGAGGGTTGATGTGAAGGTTAGAATAGTAACATGGCTTACGCAACCTGTCAGATCTGATCCCTGCCCACCTCTAACTTCATGTCCTGTAGACTTCCTCTTGCTCATTCCACACTAGCCTCTCCAGTCTCAGGGCCTCTGACCTGGTCTCTCTTTTTTCTCATGTGTTCTCTGTGGCTTCTCTCTCAAACTGTTCAGAGCTCAACTCCAATGTAACCTTCTAATCATTTTGCCTTAAATAACCAAGAGTCACTCTCAAACCCCCGATCATGTATTATTTTTATTCATAGCTTTCAGTACTATATGAAATTTTACCACTTGGTGTTCATGTTGTCTGTCTCCCTCACTGGAACATACACTTCATGAGAGTGGGAACGCTATATGTTGTGTTTATTGTCATATTCCTAGTGCCACTGCAGTGCCTGATACATAGTAGGCACTCCAGAAATATTTGTTGAGTACTAGAATAAATTAAATGCTTACTAGTGCATATAATTCTTCATAAATAAAATGTCAGTTATTGTCATTGTGAGAGAATATTAGGACCTGGAACTGAACTTAAAAATGATCTAGCCCCATTCATTCTAGAGATAATGACCAATAGTCCAAATTTGCAGAATTCATGGCCGAACTAAGACTACAACCCAAATGCTAAATAACTGGATGTTTTTTAAGAGATAATCCTGTGAAAACCAGTATTTCACTACTTTTTGGTTCAAAGTTTAATTCTCAGCAACTATATACATAAGATTGATGAAGGGGATTGATAGCTGTGGAACCAGGATGGCCCTGAGCAGCTATTGCTACTGCAGCTACAATCTATGCCATCCTTCTACTCACATTTCTAGAATTCCAGTTATTATTCACTTAAATGAATCAAAGCATTGAAGACCGATTTTACATTAAAACTATCTAGGTATGGTACTGGTCATTCTTTAACACTCTAGTTCAAATTAATTCATAGGAACTAACATGATGCCAAACAGAATCATGGTGTAAAGGAACACAGGACAGATAGACTTAGGAGGGATGGGAGAGTAGGAAAAGTTAGAGCACAGAACAGACAGCCTCCTGGATGAGCAATTCTATGAACTACACCTCCTTCCTATGAACAGCATGTATTAGGAAGGTACAGTCAAGTTCATGCGAGGAAAGCTGGGGAGCAAACAGTGGTGTTTGGGCAACTATTCCTGTGACACTATTTCAGAAAGGGGGATACAAGGACAGAGGAAACAAAAACAGGGAACAAGGGCTTCTCTGGCCTTTCATTAGAGCCCTGCTGGCCTAAATTATTAACTGGGCTAAACTTTTCTTGTACTTGCAAGTATTTCCAGAGGAAAACTGGGAAAAGAGAGCTAGAAATGAGGAAAGAGAAGCAGCTGAAAACAAGGAAGAGGGAGGGAAAAAAAATCAAAATGTGAAATAAGTGAACAAGGGAGGAAGGAAGAGACAACACCGAAGTAGGAGAAAGAAAGCAGTCTCACAGGTGTAGACATATTTGAATATATGCAGGTCTAAACAGTTGATTAAAAAGCTGCAAAGATCCAGGACAAGAATCACACCTCTGTAACATCTGAAAGAGAATGCTACAGATGAGTCCCAGCTAAATCATTGGAAATACATGCCCTCGTAACTGCATAATCTCCCCCAAACTATAATGAAGGTCTTGATGAAAGCAAAGAGAGTACTGTCTGGGGCATTCCCTCTACTGACCCACATATACTAGTGGAGAAGGGGCTCATCTGAAAGTGTAGCACAGGACCTTGGACCTGAAGAAAGGAATCTGAGAAGGGATAACTGAAGACTCAGTAAAAGAAAGTAGTACCGATGGAGGGGCCTCCATCCACAAGGGAACAATAGTGAATCTGGAAAGTGATTAACAAAGCACTCCAGAAAGATGGGGGTACTTGATAACAGCCCACACAGGAATCAATGGTACCACACAGGTGGATGCTACAGGTAGAGTTTAGTTGGAACATGAAGGATGAGATTTCCATTCAACTTCTGTTCCCTCCTGTTTTCTCCATGTTGTTTTATTAAATTGTTCAATATACATTTATTCAGCCCATGCTGCAGGAGGCTATCTATATGTTCTGCTGGCCATTAGGGATACATCAGAAACAACAGAAATCCAAAATCCCTGACTTAACTGCAGACACATAACACACACATCTTTCTATTTAAACTTAAATGGAAAAAGAGCCGGTCCTATTTGAAGTTCACATTGTCTAATTCAGAACAGAACCCACAATTTCTGAATATGGAGTCCCTTTTTGTAAGTAGCTAGTTAAGAACATGCCATTTGGGTGCTGAATGCCTAATCTAAGTAATGAGGTGTTGCAGACATGTTGAATAAAAAACTCATTCAAGAAATCACTGAGCCACTGTGTATGGGAATATGAGCACTGATAGAAACTACCATGAGAAATCATACTAACTAAATAAAGAAGACTTTGCCCCCAGGGAGCCCTTCAGACTTGAGGAGAAAGGAGATTTATGTACCATGAAATGAAACTTGCACAATATGACCAAGTACCAGATTATTAGTTCAGGCAGTAATTAACAATTACTTCCCAGTCATATTCTCACTAAACTTTTAGCAAAATTCTAATCAAACAATCTGAATGTGTTGAATTCAGTTTGATCTCCTATTTTTCATCACTATTAGATGTGGCCAAATGGTAGGTCACCAAAGGGCAAGAGCCACTGTAGTAAGGTCTATGAAGTCTATTCTAGAAAGGGCTGCACTGCACTGCCACTATGGCTTTAGAGGGCTCATGTGCCCCATGGACTAGGGGTGGTCTGCGGCAAGAGGGCGAGAGCCAAAGGTTAACAGTCTGAAGTATGAGGGACACCACTGATACTTAACTGTTAACAGCCAGAGTCCTCAATAGGCCTTAGAAGAGCTGCAGCTCTTCAGTGCTAATCAGTATCTATTTTCTGGGTATTCTTAAAGTACTTACTTCTTTTCCTGTCACCTTACACCCCTTGGCCTGAGCCAAGTGAATCATCCTCTACAGCTACAGAGTAGCTCTTACTCAAGGAAGGAAAGCGTAGGTGCAAGCTGAGATTCTTCTTCCATTTCCATTCGAGGAGCAAGGCCAGCTCTCTGTCAGTGGAGATTCGCTCCTGCTAATAACCTCAGACTTCTCACGTCCAGTCTTCACAGATGCAGTTGCTCAAATGATCTATATTTATCCTTAAGGGGCCAATAAAACTCTCAAAGCATCACACATACAGCTGTGAACTGCAGAAACCTATATAAAAAGCCTTACATAATCGATGTCTATATATTCTACTTTACCCAAACCATGCAGTGCTGAACTAACATAAGCACTGCTTTTGAAATCTTTATGTTAGCTAGTTCTCCACTGCCTAAAGAATAAAGGCCAGGTCATCTTGATTTGCTCCCAAAATAGTTTTCCAGTCTCATCTCCCACTCATCTTCCATGGACCTCTATGCCCTAGCCTTAAACAGTTCCCTGAATGTGACACACTCTCTCTGTGTTTTAAAACCCACATCTCTGGGTTTTACCTTACGGTAATCCTTATGTCTAAAATATCATTTTAATCCCATTTTCCATCTACCAACACTTTATAGAATCCACCCAGTTTAAATACTCCCTCTTTGTGCAAATTTTCCCTGACTCCTTAGTCAAAATTAACTATTTCTCTATGGTATATAACTTTCACCTTTATATAACACTTTCTTTGTCCTGCTGTATTGTTAATTTTTAGTAGATGCAAACTCTCCTACCACACTAAGATTCCTGAGAGTCAGATCCTGTATTTTGCTTACCTTTGGATACTCTCCAGGCCCTAGCCCATGTCTTTCACATGTAAGTACTCAACAAATGCTTGTTGGATAGGTGGGTGGAAGGATAACACATAGCATCTGTTTCCTAACACAAAAATTAACAGATGATTTCCAAGGTTCTTTATCTAGCTATAAAAGTCTTATGATCTTTTAGAAAGGGATTAGCTTTGATTTAGCTTGGTGGACATTTAAAAAAAAAACCTCAATAGACTCATATAAGAAAGAGGAAAGTCATCATTGTCCTACTCAGGATGCTACAGGAAGAAATCTCAGAAAAAAGTTCAGAACAATCTGTAGGTTCTAAAGGAAGACTGGGGCTAGGAAGAAATAGGGGTGATGTAAAAGTAGAAACAAGCTGAGCAACATCAAAGTAGTAGAGTACATTTCCAAGCCAAACAAAAATCAAGCTTAAATTATCCAACTGTTAATAAAATGGCTTCTTTCATCTGTAGATCTTAATATCTAAGTTTTGCTCCAAATCTGCATATTTCAGAGTGGAGAATTGCTGATATCTGCTATTGGTAGTGCTCAAGGATCTCAGGGAAATAAGGGGGCCAGGAAGGTTGATTACTGGTTTGTATCTGCTACAGATAAGATATTTTAAAAGCACACAGAAATATTTTCCAAGATAGACTGACATCAAAATAACCTTCAGTTTCTCAAATAAGCATCAGTTTGCAAATACCTAGAAACACAAAAACTATAAAAATATCAAGAGTTGTCAAACTAGTATCAATGTTATATACAGCAGACATATGTTTCACACATAAGAATTGTCCCATATCCATTTTCTATTTCCAGAAGGACCCAGTAATGTCATGCATATGTTTAGTCCTGAGAGTCAGGCAAACATATATGTGATGTCAGAACCATCTGCATTTCTCACTTTTCCCAAGCTGACTCCATGTAAGTCATGCAGTTCGGAAATCGAGATGTAAGCCCCCCAACCCCAAGCTTGGTGGCTCCGTGATATGGTTAGGTCTTCATCTTGGTGGTAATACACATTTCACTTCCATCAGTGTCACCAACCATAAGTGCACAGAAAGGGGAACTCAGGCAGAGGGAACTCAGGTAGGGATGTGGGCTAGAAGCCCAGCATGGGAGGATCTATTTATTCCTTCAACAACCATTTCCAGAGACCTGCAATGTGCCAAGCACAATCTTTAGCACTGAGAGTATAGCAAAGCAAAAAGACAAAATTCTGACCCTCAAGTGTAGGAGAGATACAAACAGGGTAAGTAAATAAAATATATAGTATGTTAGAGGGTGATAAATACCAAAGATGAAGGTCAGCCATGCAGAAAGAGACTGTTAACATTAGAATCTCCTATTCATGGAAAACACTGAGTTCCCTCTAAGATACTGGCATCTACAAGATAAGGTTGGGGTAAGAATTATATAGTGCTGTTTGGCTATTTTGTTCCTTACCCTTATCCTTTAGGTGTCTTATTTTCATTTTTATTTTTTAATTTACTATCTCTTTCCCCTATTTCTCTAGTGGAGCCAGTGGAGCCCACTGTAGAATTGAACCTACCAGTGCCCTTCTGACCATGTCTTTTCTTTCAACCCCAAATGTTACACTATCAGATCGGGGTTTTATTCCTGATCAGGTAATCCAACAGGAGATATAGCAACACCTAAATCCACTCCCCTTCTCCCAGAGAATACTTTCGCCTTGGAGACAATGCCTTAATCTACAGAAGTATCTTGAATGTCAGGAATTCCAAGCACCCTGCCATACCGTGAGAGAGAAGTCTGGGACGGGGCAACCCTAAGTCTCTTTTAAAACCCCAAGAAAGCTGCTTTCTAATTTTCCTTTGATTTGGGGAGTTTAAATCAGAACTGGGAGCCACTTCTAACTTTGTGACATACTTGCCTTCTCATGTATAGTCTGGAGTCCTCACCAGGATACGAACATGAATGACATGCACTTAGAACAGACAGAGACCAGAGTAAAGCCTGGGGATCAGTCAACATATTTGTCATCACCTACTAAACAGCTGGGAGTCAGGCACAAGTTCCTGTTGTTCATTAAAAGCACGATTTGGAACTGCAACCTTCCTGTGTTCAGAAAATCAAGCACAAACACATGCACACCCACAGATTTTCATTTGGCTGAGGCTTCCAGGGAGCAGGTGGGAAAGCTATTTAGATTTTTTTCGCCCAATTAATTGAGTTAGAATTGTAGTAAATAAACAATTTTAAGTACATCTTCTACCCCCAAAACAGCTCCTGTATCATAGAGGAGCAGCTGCTTCAGGATCCCAGGTGGCTCACAGAAGCATGGGCTGAGCATGGGTGCTGGGGCTCTAGCAAAGAGAATCCCTAGTCATTGGGGTGTAAGACCTATCATTAAAATATATATGTCATATCACATATTCTAGCACAGAAGAGAAAATAAGCATAAGGTGAGGCAGGTACTGTGCTCATTATAGTTCTACAAATAAAACATTTAATTATCTCAACAGCCACATGAAAAGTTAATATCCCCATTCTAGAGATGAGGAAACTGTCGGGGTCTCATAGTTTGCAAATGACAAATCCAGAATTAGACAGACTTACACCCAGCTCTGTCTTACTCTGAGCTCTTAGCTACTTCCTCATTAGTGACTACCTGTGGCACTGGTGTTAACACTGATGGCAGTGATGATAATGATGATCTGAAAAATGGTATCACCATTGGCAGCAGAGAAACCATTAAGTTTAAGGTTGATAATAGGAAAGAACTGGGACAGTCCATAAAAAAAAGATTGGTTTGGCTAGGCAAAATTTAGACTAATTATAGTCATTTATGTGAGTTGTGTACAATTATACCTAATTATGAGTCAGTACAATAATATTTACGCACAAAAATAAGTTTGTGAGAGTAACTCTGATCTAAATTTGTTTGATTATAATAGTGAACTCTATACATGTGTAATCAGACTTCACTGTTGCCCAGGTTCTCATATGCATGTGACAGCCTTATAGCATTTTATACTTTATAAAGTATGCTTTCTAAGGACATCCTCTTGTGCCAGACATTATCAGCTGTTGGGGGTATGAGGTAGCTAATAGTAATAAGATAGGGCCTTGCTGTAGAGATCTTAGGAGTCTGGTCATTGTATTCTGACCCTTCCCTGCAAATTAGTTATGATTTTCACCATTCTATAAACAAGAAAACTGAGGTTAGAATATATGAAATAGATCATCTATACAGTTTAGCTTTCTATTCACAACTGAAAAAGTGAAGTTTATTGCTAGTTTGTGAATCACCCAGATGAAGCACCAAGAGAAATCACCTCCTTCCTTTAAGGAAATCAAAAGCCCACCCATCCTCTGTTATTTATGGAAAGATCACTTTAATTTTTTAAATTAAATTTCCCATCTACTTAGCCCAATTAAACTTTTAGTTGTTGGGACCTGCTTTAGAAGTGAAAATGAAGAGCTAATTAGGGTAATACAATCTAACCAATAACAAGGCACCAATAGCCAGTCCATGTGCCTAGATTTCCTGTACACCTGTCACTTCTCAAGAAGCAGAGTATTTTTACTAAGCAAACATCTACTCTCATCTAGGGACAGGAAAATTCTTAACAGGGATTACATAACCAACATTACCCAACTTAGTTCCATGAAAACAGAAAGGGAAAGGATGAGAATAATGTTTGATAGAGAGGAGGAGGTAAGAATTAGAGGCTTGGACCCCTGCCCGCAGCAGGACCCTCAGAGAAAAGGGCACTAAAGTATGTATCAATAATTAAGCTTTCTTTAGGTTCAAGCTTCACATCCTTACACATGAAAAGGGATCAGACTAGGTGCACAGCCAGATCCTTACATAGGATGACCTTGTGGTGTGGAAGGATAGTGAATTCCCAGAAGGCAAATTTCCATATTTAAAACATTGGTTGAAAAAAATCTCCCCAAACCAGGGATGAGTTGTTTGTGTTCAGAATTCTCCACATTATGTTGCCCATCCATTGCACGGGTAGTGAAAACTGCCAGAGGAAAAGTCAATGAGCATTTGCATCAAAAGGCTTTGCAAAGTAGACACTCTGAGAACAGGCCCATCAGTCTCCTAAGACATGTCCATTCCAGGCTCATTTCCACTCACAAGACCGGGTCATACCATAGTTAAGCAGAATGTCAGGAATCAAGACCATGGAATAATCACGGGGCATTGTCCCTTTGTACTTTTCAACTATAAAATGAGTGTGCAGTGACATTCGGTATAGCTAGTGTAACTAATGTAAATTTTGGTGCTGTTTGTTGAGACAATCTTAATAGCTAATATTTATGGAAGACTTACTATATATGTTGGGCACTCTTTCAAGCACCTTACATGGATTAACTCATTTAATCCTCACAACCACCCTTTGAAATAAGCACTATTATTGCTTTCGTTTAACACATGAGGGAACAGGCCCAGAAGTTAAGAAACTTCCTCAAGGTTGCACATTTTAGTGAGAACACTTTTGTACTAGAGAAGTATGGAGAAGTTAAATTGATTGTCATAAATTCATCGAAAGTGACTGATACCCTTGCTACCTTAAAACAAGACCAAGCTCTCTCTTGACCTTTGGCTGCTGGAGGCATCTAACAGTAAGATATCATATTCATCTGTGTAATTCCCAGCAACTTGTCAAGGCCAGTAGAGGAGCTGGTCAATAAATGTTGAATGGGTACCCTGCTTACTTTAAATTTCATGGCACCTATATCCATATGACAATTTCAAAGGGCATTAAAGGCTAGCACAATCTGAATTTACTTTGATGAGTCTAACATTTCTCAAGCCTATTGATCTGTCTGCTTGCCAATCTCTCTTTTATACATTGTGATAAATGATACATTGTCTTTTGTATTGACATTTTCATCCAAGGACCTTGATACGTATTATAAGCCTGATCCCACTCATAAAAATATTCATGCATTCTAGAAAGTGCATTCACTCAGAACTGAGGGTTTGTCTATGGCTGCAAACTAGCAGACAGCTTAGAATCCTGCTGCACATGTGGTTTGCCTTGCTAGCAGTGTTTCCAAATTTTTTTGTTTGAATGTGTAGATTAGGCTCACCTCACTTTGCAAGTGAAATCCAATTTGCACATTTTAGTTACCTGCCTGGCCCCCAAAGTGTTTAAGTTTGTGTGCTACAGGTACCAATGATCTGGAGAAGACTAAATTTCAGACCTCTGTGTTCCTGAAGTTGATAATCTATGGCTTATGCTTTAGGTTGATAGGAACGTTTGCAGACAATGGACAACTAAACAACTTTTATTCCCAGCTTCTTCCTCTATATATACATACTGATTTGCCTAGAGGAGACTCTGAGTCTCTTCATTTCTATTTTCAAGGCATCCCTGGGATACATCATTATTACCATAATGATTATAAATGAATGACCTAAAGTCCATGGAAGGGCAGACAATTCTACAGGTATCTGGCAATATAAATGCCACTGAATAGGGCAAATGCTTTAGCTCTGGGCTTACCCATTTGACTGGTATAGTCTCTGTATGTTTTTCATACCATCATCCCTCTTGCAAAGAAAGGAGATTTGTTCAAGACATCACTATGGTTTATTCTTGGACTTCTCTTTCTAGACAGCATGAACCGAAGGGAGAACGACATGGAGGGCAGCCACTCCTGGAGTTTAGAACAGTAGCTATTACGTCCAGGAGGATGAAGATGAAGGGGCTTATGAGGGGCTCATACTCCTCCAGGAGTAGCTGCCCAATTTTGATTTGACTTTTTGGATTCAGCTTTGGGTTCAGTGTGGAGTTATGACTAAATTGGTCCCTTTTCCTGGCTTGGTATTATTTACAGTCTGGATCTGGTATGGCATAGAATGCAGCAGTTCCAATCAGTACTTCTTACACTGTGCTATTTGAGCGTCCCTATTTATGTGCTATTGACAGAGAACTTTCCATTTTTTCCTGTAGTCCTACCGACTAGCTCTCTCTGCTCAGGCCCATTAGAGAACTCAACTGTGAAATTATCACAGAGTAAATGCCAGGCCCTGTCACTGGCCTGTTGACAAGCATGTACCTTCCCTAAGAGCCTTTCCTATTTACTCTGTTGAGAGAGAGGCAGCTCTCCTTGGCATTCTGCTTTTTTTGCTTTAGTAATTACTCTACGTTGGCTATAGGGACTCTGGAGCATGTGCTTGGGATTACATTGAGTAACACATCAACAGATGCAATAACTGACAATGGTGTTTTGTTACCTAAACACTTTTCTACTTCAGGAAGGCAGCACATTAGTTCTTACTTGATGTAGAATCTCCTCATCTTATTAAAAGTTGCGACTTTCTTTTTCAAATTGTTGTCTCTGATTCTTAAATATCTCGAACAAAGTATTTATTAGCACCAGTCCAGGCTGCAACTAGTGCTCCTCCGATGACTGCAGTGAGTCTGGCCGCTTTCTTCCATACAGCTCACTCTTCCTCTCCTCTGATAAAAGGTCATATGTAGATAAAGATGGGAGTCCCTGTGCCACCCACCCCAGAACCCAGACTTCTGTGCCCCGATGCTTCGTCTGCCTCCTCATGGTGCCCCAGAACAGGGCTCACTCAGGCTTGTCCCTCACAGCAAGGCTCTCAGCTTTCAGCAATCCAATTCCTATTCTTTAGGAACTGGCTCTGCTCAACTGTTAATGATGCTAACCATTAATGGTACCTGCAGAGCTAACAATTTTGCATTTCAGTATTCTGATGGAATTTCTTGAGTCCATGCCTTATTCCAAAGACAGACCAAGGAGAAAGAGAACCTTCAGAACACAGGTGACATGGACACTGATGCCAACCCAGATTTTCATTCTTACCTTTTTCTGAAAGCTCTGCTGCCTTATTTATCACACTGTGGTTCCTGTAGAAAAACCCCACATAAACTGAACTCAGTAGAAAAACTGTTGATGAGCCCTCTCCCACCTCCTTTGCATTCTTAAAGCATGCATCTGTTCACCCCAGAGGGGAGGGCTCATGTTGAGTGAAACTTCTGAATCTCTTTATAATCTGATTTTGGATATAATGTGTACTTTCCTTCTTCTTGGGCACCAAGGCCAATAAAAATAAGACCTCCTCAAGTAGACAAGCCTGTGTGGATGCTGGGCAGGCTGAAATCAATGGGGAGTCCACTGTCTAAGGAGGTGGAAGGTGAAAGGAAAAGAAAAAGAAAGACAAAACAGAACAACAGGACCTGGTGCCTCAGTGTCTCCTATTCATAAGGCTGTGTCGCACCTCAGAGGACAACAGCCCACGGTATTCCTGTAGAGTCCTCGATGTGCAGGGAGCTAGAAAAGGAAAGGCGTGCACATGAGGGAAGGAGGCACGGCTTTTATTTTGTAATACTGCATCATCAGTCTCGGGGCTGATATGAACTTTGTTTTCTAACAGCCAGGAATCAGAAACAACACAAGGAGGGAAAAAAGATCATCTTGGCAGCTGACAACGCCCACCCTGGTAGCAGGATCAGCACTAAGGTGCCAGCACTTTTTCTTCCTTCTCTGAAAGGAAGAGGCGCTATGATGGCAAAACTCACTGAAGCAAGGGAACTGCAGTGGCTGGAAATGTCTTTGTCCCTAAAATACCCCACCAGCTTCCAAACAGAATGACTGAGAGGAGAGCAGCCTGAAGCCCAGAAGACCCGACTTGTCTCCCTGGGGAGAAGTGGTGCCCTGCAGCCTCAGCACTGGCTGGGCTCCCACCACAAAGGCATCTGCTTTATCCAGGTGCAGCCAAAGGGGACTCTTCAAAGGCCCCCACTCCCCAGCAGACACAACTGAAGCAGCAAAATCCCTGGGAGGAAAAGCAGGGCTGGCTTTACAGGAAAGGTGGGCCCAGGGCTCTGGGGCAAAGGAAGGCTGGGCTTAGAAAAGAAATGGGGGGGAGAAAAGGGGAGGGACACTTTGAAGGGAAGAGATATGGGATTCAATAAGGAAAGGTGGCCCTATATAAAATAGCAGCTTTAGTCATTTTCTGAGAAGACAGAAAATAACCCTCAATGTTTGGTGCCTGGAATCCTGGGGGCCCAGCTGGCCTTCTGACGGCTCTTGCACCAACTGACTTGCCTCCTCAATCAAGTCCTTTGGTCAAATAGCTGGAGAGACACTGGCATTTGCTTTGCTCAAGTAATTTCCCAGATATTCTGGGGCTGGACCAACACTAGAGATGGTCTAACACCTCTGGGATGAAGGCGAGGACCTGCGGCAGAGAGCATACTAGAGAAAGGGAAAATATGTTGCTTTTGCAAGGTGCAGTCACAAGTAGAGTTGGTTTCCTAGTGCAAGAGAAACACAATGATGACTCCCGAGGAAAACACCCCCTGCTCTCCTCTAGGGCACTGTGGGGATTACTGCTGCCCCTCGGGACACTTCTGTGAAGCAATTGGGGCAGGTTCCATCCCCACCCAGCTGGAGAAATAAAACCTCAATTTTCTTAAGTGACTCATTCAAGGTCACAGTGAGCTAGGGCTAGAAATAAGAATTCCTGCCACCAAGTTCACTTTTTTAATTAAATCATTCCACTCGTAACTGGATAAATCTTCTATTAAGGGTAGCTTAAAGACAGAGCTAATACAGAAGGGTTTATATGGATGTGGGATTGTGGGAAATGAGCCAAAGTATTTGTCTCTGAAGACACAGAACCTTCTTGGCCTACACAAGAGACTGTTAAGAATCATTCAGGAGGATGCAGAGGCAAGTAGAAAAGGGTGGACCCAGTGGCTTCTAAACTGAACACCCTTTAAGTAACTAGGTAAATGAAAAAATTGAACTATGAAATAAAAAATCCTCCCCAGGAAGAAATGAAAACAAATAATCACAAAACAAGCAAAAAAGGCAGAGAAACACAGACATAACAAGACTTATTTCAGCATAAATTCTAAAATAAGACTTATTTCAGCATAAATTCAAAAATAATCACCAGTGTTTTGCTCTCCAGATAAATTCCTCTCCCATTCTTTCTTTTTCAACATTTTTTCCCTCAGATCAACCTTAAGGAACCAGAGAGATGTATTTCTTCTAAGTCAATATTGGAAAGGAATAAAGAATTATTGAAAAATTGAATTTACTGAAGTGCCCTCATCCAGTTTAACAATCATATTAGGATACGAAAAAATATGCACAGACATCAGATACACCTTCTGCAACTGCTCTTGGTCTCACTCCTCTTACACTGGGCTACAACACATTCCAAATATTTCCACATTCACAGTCACCATCACCTCATTTCTCTGGAGCTCAGAAGCTTAAAATCCCTCAGGACAACCCTGGTCATAGGCAATCAGTGCCATAGCGGTATGAGCCACTACCCCTTAGTGCTAGTGTGGCCTTTGTGATGCAAGGCAGAAATAATCTTTCTGAGAAGGACCCAGCCTCCTTCTCACAGACACCTGGGCATTACCCTGGAAAAGGCGGATGCTGGTGCCCAGCTATTCTGACACAGCTCCTTAATAAGATCAGCTCTCCGAAGCCAAGGGAAGAGAGACTGAAAAGGTGGGAAGTGATGCTGCAAGTCCAGAGGGTGGGAATACTTCTGAACTATCAAACCCAATTCAGCAGGACAGCGCAGCCCAGCCCACCACGATATATGCTTGGTATCTGGGTCTGCATCCTGTATTCCCTCCATCACTACTCACTGTGGCCCTGAGCCACTGTGCTGGAAGGAAGCCACTCCCCTCCCCTCCCTCCTCCCGGAAAAGCTAGCAAAAACACTCCAAAGGCATCATGCAGCTGTTATGTAAATAGACTCTGCCCAGGGAAAAGCAAGCAAGAATCTCTAAACCCCAAGTGAAAATTCACTGTCATCCCAACCTGGGACAACATGCTCTGGAGGGACATGAGCTCACATTAGTGCCATAGCTCAAATTCAGGGATTTGCCCCAGTCACCCTGCAGGGAGGAACCCAAGAGCATCGGAGCAGTCTTGACTCTCAGCCTAAGTGCTGTCTCTTGTCCCGTGGGAGCTGCAAATTTAGACAAAGGAGGACAACTTCCTACGAAGAGGGCTAAATTAGGCATCTATGGCCAACCTTTAATTGAAACTAATAGTAATGAATGTCTATCCTACTTTGAGTCCTGTTTCAATTAACTTTGTGGTGGAGAGGGGGTTGGCAAGAAGACAGCTGTGGTATTTTAAAAACAATAAATTGAGGCTTGGAGGGTTTTTTCTTTCTTCCTTTTTTAATGGATACTGTAGTCTAAGGGAAAAAAATCACGGGGAGAAAACATCTCATTCTGGCACTCTCAAAGCATGTGGTGCCAGCAGCTCCACCAAATGTCTGGAGAGAGACTAACTGTCACTCTTCTCACCATAACTTCTTGCTTTCGGATCAGTGGCTGGCAGGTTTACCCACTCCAAGCAGCTTCAAAGCCACGTCAGCGACACTGGCTACGTCAGCAAGAGCAGTCAGAAGGGAGGATGATACCACTGCCAGCCAGCACCAGTGGAAGAGAAAATGTTAGCCTTAAAGAAAATCCTCAGGCTATCTGTCTGCCTGTCCCTCACTGCCTTAAATGACTGCTGGTGTTTTCTGAAGGACAGAAGAGGATGTTTTACATAGCCATTTTAAGGTCTGGGGTACGAAAGCATTTAGTCAACACTATGTGCTTATAACTTCCAAACCCCTTGTGTAGGATCTGCCCCCTACTTGGAAGAGGTGGGCTTCAAATGTATCAGAAGACACAAGCAAGATAAACACCACCACCTAGCAAGTGCATAAAGCCCCAGCATACATACCTTTAGCGATGACTGCAGTAATTCTGGCCCATTTCACATCATCAATAGTTCTAGCTGCTTTCATTTTTGACATTATCATAATAAACAGCACACCATAACCATCAACAATTTGACAAGTATCTTCAACATAGGCTATTCTGTGGTCTGTTTTTAAAAAGTAGGTTTAAAGGCCTCTGTTCCCTGAAATGGCAATCCTCTAAATTCATGGCTGCAAAGATAGATTCTATTCCTTCACCAAATCATCAACCTCCTTGTGGTCCAGGACCATGTTAAGATGATGAAGCATCATGTGAATGTGACTAATGGATGGCCAAAATCTTTTGAAAGATATTGTTTTGGGAAAAGAAAGTAACCCTAAGATAAAAGCAGGTAGGGGAGTTCAAACTGAAATAGCTTCTCGAACCCAGGCAATATTCAAAGGAAATCCCACTGCCAGCAGAACCCTGTGATTCCTGACTCCCCTAAAAGCAGCAAGATGAGGCCAAAATTTTGTGCAGATTGAAAACTCCTGGTAATTAGGTTTGAAGGAAGAATTTTGCCTAATGCATGGATACAGACGAAGAGGGTCAGAGTTCAAAAAGCAGCATTTTTCATCTCAGTATGTTCTTAAGACTACACCCTCTGGAGTGATGCTCAATGCCAGGCTTTAGTGGGAATTTTAATTCAACATTATGTAATGATAATTACCAGTGACTTGCTGGACAACCATGGCCGAGTCCCTTTGTTTTCCTGTGCCTCAGTTTCATTACCATTTTCTCCCCAACAAGCCCAAGGTGAGCAGGTTAAGCTGCTTCACAGGGTTGCTGAGGAACACATCTAAGAAATACAGGGAGAAGGAAAAGAACCAATAACGCCATATTTGGAGTCACTTGTCCCCATGGTTACTTTCAGCTCTCTCCCAAAGCTAAAACCGCAGCAGAGGTTTTTAACCTGGGTCCTTGAACCTGACAGGGGGCCACGGATGGGCTTTGAAAGGAGCCCACCTGCTCTGATCTTTGGGGCAGGACACCCATGATGTGAACGGTTTAAGAACCAGTGTTCTACAGTAAGCCTTGGTTACAGGTGAACCAAAGAACAGCTATCCTGCCCGATGGAGAGAGTAAGCCACAGAAGGCAGCCACAGAAGCCAAGAGAAACCTGCAGGATAAGGATCTTAAAAAAACCACCAGGATTTCACCTTGACCCCTGGGTCATTTATTCAACTCTGACTCTACCTGTTAGGGTGGGATTTCTTCATCAAAATGCCTAGAAGATCATTAATAATAGGTGAAAAACCACAACTGATTGAGAAGGGCACAAGGCGGAGAGTACCTGAGCTGCCACCCATCCAATACCAATGACACCTGTTGGGAGGAAAACCTAGGGATTGCACAGGGCTTTCTGAGGAACAGGAAGCTTTACAACAAAGGAGCTGTAAGGAGTGGCAACTGCGGGGCCCTCCTGTGTGCTGCGTGAGGGCTGAGGAGGGTGTCTGGGTCTGCAGATCAGATCGGGATGAAGAGGTGGATAAGCCTCGAGAGTCAGGAGGAAGCATCATCGGGTGACAGGTCTTTCCACACCTCCCAAAGAAGGTGCAAGCCCAGCCCTGACAGAGGAAACACGTCTGGAAGAGAAACTAAAGGGAATTGTGAGGAAGCACTTCAAGGAAAGGGAATGATCCCAAAGATGGACCAGAGCTAAGTTATTATCCTCAGAGACCAGTACAGAAGGGAGCATTTAAAGCAAAGGAGAAAGGGAGAGGGACAAAAAGAATTTCATTCCAATTCCTGAGCTACACAAGATACATACAAAACGATCTGACACAGAGCAATCAACAGTGTACAAAACATTACGGCATCCACTATCTCATTTAATCCTTAACACCCTGTAATGCTGAAAGGCTGGTTATATCTTCTCCATTTTACACAGGAGGGAACTGAGGCTAGGAAGGGCTGATTCTGTGACTCGCTCAAGGTCACCTGACTGAAATCAGAGATGGGACGCACCACAATGTCCGCCGCCACTCCTGGTTGTTGTCCGCATTGAAAGGCTTTGTGTTAATTCCTGACGCTCAAGATTGATGCGGCTGCAAGACTCCCCTCCACCCCACCCCGACAGTATCCCCAGAATCTGGAGCGGAGCAGCGCCCTCCGGTGCCAAGGAGGGGACCTGAGTGACGCGGAGGCACGGACCGGGGTTTCCCTCTCCTGCGGGCTCCGGAGAGCCGGGAGCAAAAGCCACTCGGGGCAGTCAAGTAACGCTCCCCCAGGAGTTGCCGACTCGGGGCTCAACGTGCGAAGGGCAGCGCCGGTGAATTCCTTTCCGAGCGACCGAGGCGCTGGGACCGCGCCTGTGCCTGCTTCCTGTACTTGGCTCCCCACCCTCGCCCTGCCCCGCTGGGTCCTTCAGGCGGTGCCCCAGGACGTCGGGGCGCCTCCGAGGAGACTGGGGGCTGGAGTGGAGTTTTGGGGGTGAAAGAGCCTGCCGGCTCTGGGGCGATACCTTCCACTTCTCATCCTCCCGGTCAGGGGAAACCCTGGCTGGAAGTTTGGGCATCAAAGGTTTCAGATCAAGTAGCAAGTTGCCCGGAGAGCTGCAGAGGTGGAGGTGGAGGTCTGGGGAGAGGGTGGCGGAAGGCCAAGAAGGGACAGGCAGGAGAAGGCGCCCCTACCCACGCAGCCTCTCAGGGTCCCGCGGTCGGGTGTCTGATCTGCCTGCAGCCCGCGGCCCGCTCCGCGCTCCTCCCCGCCTGCCCGTCTCCTCGCCCAGCCGCGGACACTCACAGTCCGCAGGAACTGGATCTCGTCCTCGCCTCCTTCTCCCCCTTCGGCCATGGCTTCCGAGGCGTCGGCGGTGCCCCAGCCTCCGAAGCCTCTGCTGACCCCGGCAGCCGCCCGGCGCGCGCTGCCTGCTGCTGCGCTCTCCCCTCCTTCTCTTCCTCCTCCTCCTCCTCGGGCTCCTGGCTCAGCCTCAGCAGCGCCGAGCTAATCCCCGACCGTACAGGGAGCCGGGCTAACACCCCACCGCACTGCAGAGCGCCAATGCCAGCCAAGCAGTCCGCCTACTCCGCTCGCCTTGCGCGCCAGCCAAGTGCGCGGCGGCCGCGGGCCCGGCGGAGAGCGCAGCGCTGGGCGCGTGGGGAGGGAGGGGGCGGCTCGGGGACCCTGGCGGCTGTCGTGGGGCCTCCCCCGCCCCGCGCCGCGCCACGCTGCCGCTCAGAGGAGGCGCGCGCCCCGCCGCACCGAGAGGGTGCCGCCACCGCGCTCCGACTCACAAAGGCCAGTTGCTTAGCTCCAGCGTACCAAGGCTAGGCACCAACCTTCTCGCTTTGCCCACTTTGCGTGAGTGCGTGTGTGTGTGTGCGTGCGCGCGCGAGCGTTGGGTTCGAATGCCTCGCTCCGACCCAAGTGTCTTGTTCGGACCCCCAGCCACGGAAGGCTGAGATAAGTGTGCCTGTGGTCTTTGGAGAGGCAGGAAGAAGACAGTGCAGTGAGGGTGACTGCCCATTCGTTTCAAAGTTTCCAACTCCCTGGACAGCCCTTTCTGCACCTTAAAGGAGCCTCTTCCTCTCTTCAGAATCCAATCAGTACTCTTCACTAACCCTTCGCTTGTCCATTGCGGCTGGACAGAGTAACTTCTCTCTCTACCTCGGAAAGTTTCAGGAGCTCCTCATTCCATCGGCAGTTGGGAGGTCAGGCAGCATCAGAACAATACTTATCTGCTTACTCCTCATCTCCTAAACTTCCCAGTGCGGTCCTGTGGAATGTAAAAGGGACAGAAGGGAGTATATACAGTGTGACCCCTTCTAGGTCCCTGGGCTGCTGGCATCCTGCCCAACTTTAGATGGTTTTCCAGGGTTGGGAGTTGTTGCATTGGCCCTTACCAAAGCTGAGAGCACAGGGTGCCACCTTCTGATGGCCAGGAAGCTCCAGGGCCAGAGAAACATTCAAGAGAAGAGGCACTAGGAAGAGATGTAGACCTAGGATGAAGAGCAACCCAGAAGATGTGTGGATGACAATTCTGAGCTGATGACGGCCCAGGTCACTGGAAACCCTAACCAGTTTCACAGCTTCCTGTGGATGACTTCTCTCTTGTTCTGCCTTAGGCCTCTTTCCTGAGCTCCAGTCCCACATTTTCTACTAGACTTCAGAAACACTAAGAAAAATAATATTTTTTTCTTATATAGTCCCCAAACTGCTCCCCTTCTAGAGGCTGCTCCTTGGCTCTAGTGCCTCTTGTGAAGCCTGCCCACAGTAAGTGAGACCCTCTGCACAGTGTGGCCCTTCACATATTGGAGAGCACTTGTCATGCTCATTCACCTGTGACACACCATCCACTCTTCTCTTCTTCTGGCTCAAGATTCCTCTTCCCCTCACCATTCTCTGTAGCAACATCGTCCCTAATGGCCTGGGCCTAAACATTCTGTTTATCTTCCTCCTAACTTGTGGCACTGTCCTCCCTTGTTTCGGACAGTCTGTACATGCAGCTGAATACTGGGTTGGCTTTGGAGGAGCACCAATGACACCTACTATGTCTCACTTAACTAGAATGTCTAAGGTTGTTCTTTTCTCTCCTACCTGAACCACTGGAGTCAAGTCTTCCCCGTTTGGTCATACCCAAGTACTTAAGCACCAACTTTAAGAATATTTCCTCCTATTACAATTCATTCTATTAGCTTCTGTCTACATATGATCCTTTTAAGAAATTTTAAAATCTATATTATGCCATCCTAAGTGCTAATCATCACTAACTATGATATTACATATTTTTGGCATACTTCCAAATGTCTTCTTGGGTTAACTTTTATACTTCTGTTTATGATTATTTAAGAGGTAAAGAACTTATCTAAATATATTATTTTGCAGCCCAAATTTCTTCTTGTTCATGAGGAAACTATAAATGCCTTTTCAGGTACTTTACGGAAATCCAGACACATGAGACAGGACACAACCTACTTTATCAATCAAATAACAACACCCTGCCCTGCAAAGGAAGTGAAAGGAGTGCTGTAACAGCGTTAATGAGTTCTCACATTCCTGTGGTGTGCTCAAAAGCGAGCTCTTTAATTGTCTAGTCTAGGCTTTATTCTGGGGCATAGCCTATAGGTTGGAGAAAGTACATTTATCTCAGTGTGAAATCCTCTTTCATTCTCAAAGATTTCCCAAAAGTTCACCAATAATGATGCTATAGTCAGGTGATCAAATTATTTCACCACCTTAGGATTTCATTCATGCAGGTCGGCAGACGTAATGATGGATATGCTAGCCAAAGTCCTTGTTCTTAGGGAAAGGTGAAAGAAAGAGTGGGAAGAAAGGAATGGAGGATAGATAAGAAAAATCAATATCAGACACCAGGCTTTGAGAAATGTCTCATTATTAGTCCTCCTATCAAATCTGGGAGTGAATAAACTAAGATTAAGTTACTTGCCTACATTTATATATCTGATAAGTGGCAGAACCGGCATTCAGACTTGGATTGTCTGAGTCTGAGCCTAATACTTTCCAGCACTTTTTATACTATACCACCTTGCTTCTAGGATAGCAAGGTGAGAAATAATAGATTCATATACTCCTTCCCCACCACCCTTTGCCCCTCACCATACCAGGTTTGTGCCTCCACACTCCTGTGTTTTTAAACAGAGTCACTCCCAGAACCACTTACTCTTCACAGAAAGCTCCTTTCTGTGAGGACATGGACCTTAGGTCTTAGATAATAAAGCAGCTACTAAAACCAAGTCTCCCAGGTTTCTAGACCCCTGGAGAAAGCTACCAGCCATTATTAGGCCCTTCTCAGTGAAGTGCCCACAGAGCAATAAAATACCTTTGTGATGCTTAAGTTGTTCAAAGCCAGCCCTGAAAACCAGCAGCATTTGAATGTGCAGGCAATATCAACAGCAGCTGGACAGTGCATAATAATAACCCTAGGTCTATGGGGCCCAACTAGAAATTTTTTATTTTCATCTTTTCAGCACTTTTGTACCTTTTACACATATAATTTTTAAAGGCCTGACAAAATCTGAAGGCTGATTATTGAAATAAAATTCATGTATTTATTTTCCCCTCTGACAGATTCTCAAATGAAATATTGGTCCTGAAGATTTTCTCACATAACAGGGCCTTTTGTATGTATTTTACCAGCATGACTGATGTTGTTTTAAAATACAAATGTAAAATGACCCTAGTCATATTATCAAGTATCTCATTAGCTATACTTTATTATTCATGGTGGCCAATTGACCAAGTGGTATTAAAGAGGCCAAAGTTGTGGATTCAATTCCAGAAGGGCTGGTTAGCTTTCCTTTGCTGGCCAAAGACCCTGGTCCTTTCACTCTGGCTCAGAGTCTTATAAATGCTCCTACATGTGGTCTGTGTTGACTTAGGTCCTACCTCAGTAAAATATAAAAGGCAAGGATGGAATAGCCATAGGGTTGAGGCAGCTGACCTCTGCTAGCTGCCATATTTTTTATGCATTACCATATACATAAGTACTGTCCACGTATTGGCTGAAGACTTATTTATTTTTCCATTATCAAAGAAGAAATAAAACACCATTCTGGCTTTTTCTTCCAGTGTTTAAAGTGAGAGGCTCTTTTACTGGTGCAAGCTCAAGAAGATATTGTCACCAATTAAGCCTATGAACAGAAATATTTCCTAAAAAGGACACCTGCCTTCAATTTGGTACTGATAAAATGATGGCATACTCACTTACACAAGTCATTTTTTTTTTATGTGAGGAAATGATTATCATTGGTTTCTAAGATTGTTGCAGTAACCTACTAAGTTAATGTATTCCTTTCGTTGAAAGAATTGGAAGCTATACCAAAAAGCCTTGACTTGAATTCCTTTCTTCATTAGGGAGGGGACAGGTGCAGGAAAATGTTTTTCTTCTGATGATGATAAAAAGCCACAGACTTCGCACATATTTAATATAGGCAAGGATCCACAGTTAAGGACACCTCCTGCTGCTGGCATGGAGATGGCTTTATTTCTTTTGTTCTGACACCTTCAGATTGGAAGATTACATTATAAGGTCAAAGTTAATATGCCACTGTGGTGAAAGGCACCTGAAATTAAACCACTCAGAGGGGGCTCTATTTCAGGGTTATTTTTTCAGCCTCAGAGTCTTAGTGGAGATGGAAGCTAAGCTGGGCACACCTGCAGAAGCCTAGGAGGCAGATCCTCTCACTGTGTGCCAGCCCCTGAGCTGATTCATCTTCAGGGCATCTCCAGCTGGAACAGTTTGTTAAAGCAATAACCTAAGCCATCAACACTATCATAACTCACTTGCATTTACCTCCAGGTCAACCTCTGTTTTACTTTGAACCTGTATTCTGGTTACTGTATAGCACAAACTTTGGCATTAGACAGATGAGGATGTGAGTCCTGAGTAAAACTATCATTTAAAGATTGTATGAACTTGAGCAAGTGATTTATTAAACTCTCAGAGTTTATTTCACCTTCTGCAAAATGGAGATGAAATTTCGTACTTCTCAAGGTTATTTTAAGGGTTAAATAATGACTTAGTCGTTAGAAAATGCTTAGCACAGTATCTTTTAGAAGTGGTCAGTACAAAATCCTGAGATACCTCCTGCATAGTGTCCCCCTCTTCCTCCTTTGTTTCCAGTGCATGCCCTTCAGGTCTGTTTTTGTTCCTGCCTCTCTTAAAGTTCCATTCATTTGACTTTTCATGAAGCCTTTACTCACAAAAAAAAGACAATGTCTCTGATTTCAGGTAACAATTTCTTGCCCCAATAAGCAAAACATTCTGGGCGGATCTCATGCATTGCCAAGTAAATGGTGAATACCAATACCGCTTTCAGGGTTTGTTTCCTAGGGAGTTTTGTTCTGAGCTGTATTATGTCTGCATCTTTAATGAGAAATGTATTCTGTTGCTATGGCATATTGAAATTCATGGCTTCCTCAGGAAGGTGGTATTGTCAGCACCCACACCCCTCAGGTTTACTCTAGGGCTTTATGAGATTGAGATCTAGCAGTTTATGAAACTACACTTAATCAGATAAGTCTCACACTAAATTTAATGCCTTTGATTTCTAATTTCTGCATTTTAATTCTTCCTGCACTTCAGTGGCACAGATTTATTGAAGCCTCTGCTGGCCACAATTTGCTCTGAACTGCTAAGTTTTAACAGCTTCTCCAAAATAGGCAGGTACACAGTGGGAAGGAGACCAAAGGAATCTTATAGCATTTGCTTCAGGTGTCAGGGTATGATCCACATTTCAGTAGTAAAAATGCAGGTAAATAAATTTAATTCCAGTTCTAGGATAATGTTTCTATGACCATCCCCTGGGTTCAATTTGTCTCTACAGCCTGTTCTGATTTTCAGTATCTTTGAGCTGGTGAAATTTCCTTTAAAATTATTCAAGGAATTTAAGAAAGCAAATCGTTTTTCTACACTGCAAGGATGCTCAATTTTCTGTTGGCATTCAGAGCTCCAGTGTCCTGGGATGCAAGCTCTGCTGTTCAAATTCCCTCTCAATGTGTGACTGTGGCAGGCCAGTTTGGCAGACTATACCCAGACGCTAGTAAGAGCTGAGGAGACTGGTAGTGTTGCTGGGTGACTCTGGTTACCTTCATTTGCTATCCAAATTGAAGTCAGAGATTTTAAACTCTCACCACTGTGTTTAGCCTAAATTGAAATGGAAATCTGCATTCTAGTCCAGTGGGTCCACAGACCAGTAAAAATACAAAGATAATTTTCTGAGAGTGCCATGAAGTTGCCAGCTTTTTATGGGGCTATTTAAGCACATTAAAAATCCAGCTGCTAATACTCTAACCATTGTTTTATAAAATGAAGCACATTTTAACATAACAGTAGAAAGGATACATCTTTGAGTTAAAAATAAATAAATGTGGCTTTTTAAATAACTCACTACATAATTTATCTCTCCTCTCTCTCTCTCTCTCTCCCTTCCCTCCATTGCTGTAAAGGAGGCAAATACATCATCAGAGACCAGCACTGGTTTGGGAAACACCAATAAAATCAATCTCCTTCTAAGATGAAGAAACTGAGGTGAACTGATTTGACAAAAGCTGGGACTAGAGCCCAGATCTCCTGGCTCCTTGTCTAATATTTATTTTCCCTGCCTACTTTCTAATGTAATTCAAGGTAATGAATGGTTCAGAGGTATAGCAAAATCCTGGAGTGTCAATCATCAAATACAATCATTTTGTCTTTAATAAAGTTGTGATGTTGAGTGAATTTGCTATTGTCTAATTCTTTAAAAACCAATAACACACATAGAGGAATTCTCTAGTGAGTAACTAGAGTACTTGTTTGTTAACTGATTATTTACTAGGCTTTCAAATCAATAACAATGAACAAAGTTAAGACTGCGGTCAACCTTAAAGATTCCTCACTTAAGTGCCTATGATACATTAAAACAGTGTGTTGAGGAGGTTTTAGAATTAGTGGAGCCCATATTTGGGGTGATTCTAGAATACTGTTCACAAAAGCAAGGGACTGATATACTAAACTGCATGACTTACATAGCACTTTTCACATTTTCCATACCCTTCCCCTTACTTTATTATCAACATTCTAGTCTCTGCCTCAAAGTTTAGGAGACACATCTAAGCACTATATTTTAATTTAGGTCCATGTTCTCCAACTCAAACCTTGGTGTATTTGGCACTGTTTGTGAGTTACTATTTCTTGGAACTAAGTCCCTTCCTTGGGGTCCATCCTTGGGCAGCACCCCCCTGGTTCTCCTACTGACCTGCCTCCTTTGGTGACTTCTCTTCCTCACTCTGACATCATATTTCTGATGCATTCGCCAAGATGCCGTTCTTGAGCCTCCTTCATTCTCTGTAAGCTCAAGTCTTAACTTCTCCCCCAGCCACCACCACCTCCTCTAGGGCCAGATCTTTATCAGCAGCTCTAACAAGTTCCAAATTCACTTTTTCTACTGCATGATGAATAAGGGGTGTGAATTTTATAGCACTTTTACCTGCTCTGGCTGCCAGAAAAAGCCTTCAGGCTGTTGAAACTGGGCTGGCAAAGTACCCTGTAGCAGGGCCCTGGAAGATAAATGAGGATATTGTCCATGCTCAATAACTATGCTATCATCATGATCATCACCACAGAAATCCAAGGCTTTCCTGACTTTATCTGGGGGCACAGAGTGGGGTGATAAGCCCATGATTTGGCACTGGAAGCCCAGTCCTCTCATCTCAGGTGACATACCTATGTCATTTCTACAGAATATTAGGGATCCACAGAGCAGTGTGTGGATCATAGTTCATGGTGCTAACTACCTGGAGGGGTGATTGAAAGGTAAAAATGCACCTCTTATCCTTGAAGAACTGCAACTTAGTTTCAGAGGCAAACTGTGAACTTAGTACAGTAAGGTAAGCAGCAATAGAAGTTAGGCCTTGCTAAGTTTCCAGTGAGTGGAGAAGTTTGGAGGGCTGAGATTGCCATCGATTGGGGCAGTCAGAATGGGCCCCATGGAGTAAACAAGATCAAGCTCAGCCCTATAGGATGACTAATTTTCAATTAGAAGAATAGAACCAGGGTAGAATTTCTAGGAGGTAGCAAAACACTGATTTGGCCCAACAGTTCCCTGATTCAGGCACTGGCTGTCAATGCTAAAGGCCTTGGGGTTGTCACTACTGCTTTACACAATACCTCAATTATCCTGCAGAAGTAAAGGGCTTTATGGTAGTGGTGATGCCATTCTCCCAAAAGGCATCATACCACTATACCAGTCCCAGAAGCAGATCAGGTTTCAATCTCTCTTTCTCTCTCTCTCTCTATCCCTGCACTGACCTTCCATCTTAAATATTTTTAATATCATAATGATAACTATTAACAACCTTGTGAGGTAGGCATTTTTATCAGCGCTTTGTAGATGAGGAGATTGAGAGTCAGGGTTAAGGATCTCCCTAAAGTTCCCAGCTAAACTTAGATTTGCACTCTAATGTACCCGATTTCAAAGCCAGTCCAATGGCTGACCCATAGTTGGCCAAACCAACTATGCTTTGACATTGGCAGTTCAAGCAAAAAGAAAAAAAATATATCTTTATTACTTTAAATTTGGGTCAAATTAGATCTTGCAGATTGATCCAAAGCACTTGTCATTTATAGGCTGTTTAGTCTCCTTTAGTATCAACACAGCTATAGGGACTTCTTCTAAGACTATGTCTATCCTAGCAGCTGCTACAAGCTTATGGAAAACAAACTGGGAAGGGACAAAAGAGCATAGATTGAAACACATTTGAGCAACAACATTCTTGCCTTGGTCAACAGCTGGTACATTTTTGGCATTCCTGGATCTCTCGGGGTAGAAGAATTCCTTGAGATCTGAGTTCAGCCCCACTTTTCCAAACCTCCAAGACTTATTCAACTAATACTTAACATTCCGTCTGTTACCTTTTGGCAGTTTTTTTTTTTTAATCAAAGGCATTCATAACCTGAAGTTTCCTTTCATTATAACAGATGTGCTAAAGACACCATCATTAAGATATTCATTCAATCCTAATAAGACATCTTAGGAAGTAAAGAGGGTAAAATACTATCATTCATTTACATGTAAGGAAAGGGAGATGACCAATAATGATCCCATAATTTGGTTCCCCTTCTTTTTTTTTGCAGATACCCCTTCCCCCTCCTCTCACCCCAGTCAGCATTCCCACAGAGAAAAAGACTGCAAGATTCTGGAGTAGATCACAGACAGGGCAGATGTAGGCTCTGCTTAAGTGATGGCTTGTCAATCCCTAAGGCCAGAGGTCCTCACTATTTTTTCAGCAGATAGCTCCATGACAATATGCTGAAAGTCCTTGGGTAAAATCACACCATGATAAAAGGGATCAAATATGAAAAGATGGTTATAGGGGACACTTGCCATGTACTTCAGAAATCTTATATGATATTCTGGGCTCAGCAAGGCACTGGACTCTCTCTGGGACCACCTGTGCATGTGGACATGCCATTCCAAGTTTAGAACTGCATGAAGCTCTCAGGAGCTTGAGAAATTAATACTGAAAAATTAAGGCTAACTCTGTAAGGGGCAGCAATTAGTCTTGTATGGTGGTGATACTGGGCATTTCTCTAGAAAGATATATATATATATAGCTATCCTTCCCTACACTTTAAAGATGGTGAGCTAATGTTGATGCTGGTAAGAGTAGCAGTAGTCACTGTTAGTTGTGCTGTTAGCAGTAGTAGGCCAACATATACTGTGCATTTTCTGTGTGCCAGGTGCTATTCAGATTTTATATTAAGTCATTTAGTCCCACAATAGCCCTAATAGGTCAGTATTGTTATTCTTGTCCACATTTTATGAATGAGTTAGCTGAGACATAGAATTTAACTTACTTGCTGAAGGTAGCTAAAATGTGGTGGATTTAAATTCAGGCAGTTTCTATTAGTTCTCTATCTCTGTGTAACAAATGACCCCAAAACTTAGTGATGTAAAACCATATGTATTATTTCACAGTTTCTGCGAGTCAATAATCTGCGGGTGGCTTAGCTGGGTCTTCTGCCTTAGGCATTCGAGGCAGCATTCAAGGTGTCAGCAAAGTCTGGTCATATGAAGACTTGATTATGGAAGAATCTACTTCGGAAATCTCTCCTGTGTTTATGCACAGGATTCAGTTCTTTGTGGATTGTTGGACTCAGGGTCTCAGCAACTTTTTGACTGTGGGCTGAAGGCTGCCCTCAGTTCTTTGTCACATGAGTCTCTTCAAAAGGAAGCTTACAACATGCAGCTTGTTTCATTAGACCAAGTAAGCAAGGAGATCCAGAGAGAGAGAGAGAGTGCTACCAAGTGGAAGTCCTAGTCTTTTGTAGCCTAATCTCAGAAGTGACATCCCATCACTCTGCCATATTCCATTTGTTAAAAGTGATTCAGTAGGTCCAACCAACACTCAGACTGTGGAGAGCACAAGGCATGAATACCAGAGGGCAGGCTCACTGGGGGCCACCTTCAAGGTGCCCCCACACAGTCTGACTGTAGACCCCAAAGGCTTGACCAAGAGAGGAGAGGAGAGGGGTCACACATTTTCCATATGGCTAAATTCAGAAGAACCAAACCTATCTCAACAAAGAGAGTAGGGGCAGGCATGTTTTGGCCCAAAGGCTGGCTCCAGCAAATAACTACAGTTAGTAAGTTTCAGGTCACTTGAGCCTCTAGAGTTTTGTTTCCCTACCTGGCAAACCAATAGCTGTGCACACTCACTGCAAGTGCAACGAAAATGAAGAGTAGATTGTGAATAATGTCACTAATTATTGTGAATAATGATTATTTCCTTAGCTCCTCCTCTAGAGTGAGTGATGAAAGCAGTTTAACTCAGAAACAGCTGACACCCTTCCCTCTTCTTTGCTTTTCCTGGACTATGTCTTTCTCTCTATAATTTTGTACATCTCTCTGTGACAATTTCTCTGCTTTCATTCTGTTTCCCATCCATTCCCCTCTCTCCTGATCAGCTTTCTCTTCCTATCTTCTTCTTGCTCTGTATTTTTCTTTATCCTTTATCCTTCTCAGTCCCAGGTTGTTTTTAAATTTTAATTTATAAAATGGTCTTAGGAAGGAAGAAATCCATCAAACAAATTCACAACAAGGTGGTGTCAATCTGGCTAGGGGATAGTACCCAGTTAGTTAATCAAATACTAATCCAGGTGTTGTTGTGGAAGTAGTTCATAGATGTGCTTGAGATCTACAGTCAGTTCACTTTATGTAAAGGAGATTATCCTGGATAATCTGAGCAGACCTGATGCAATTGGTTAAAACAGATTTCCCTGCAGAAGAAAGTTTGCCTGTGAACTGTGACTTAGCTCCTACTGAGTTTCCAGCTTTCTTGTCCTGACAGTGTGCCATCTAGATTTAGGACTTACCTAGCCCCACAAGACATATGTCAATTTCTTTCAATAAATGTCTCTCTATATATAGATATCTATTCAGATAGATATATAGATCTCTCTATATAGAAATAATGTGTATATACATATATGTGTGTGTGTATGTGGATATATATCTATATCTAGATATATAAATAAATACAGAACCTACTGATTCTGTTTCTCTGGTGGAATCCTGAATGACATAGATGGGGATGTCCAATATAGTGGTCTTTATAGTGGTTGGGAAAGGGAGGCGTATTTTCATTTTAGAAGAACTGAATAACTCAAAGAAATTAATTTGCAGTACTTTTTCTTTCCCATGAGAATTATGGATGTCCCTCGAGTTATGTCACACTGGCCACAACTTTGCCCTGAATTAGCCCCTGAAAATATCCCCTTCAGACTTCTCCAGCCACTCTTCTCTGTCCCATAAAAAACTTACTTGTCATATTTTCCATTCTCTCAGGAACTAATCGCTAATAAATTGTGCTATTATTCTGTTTTATTCAAATTTATGTTCTTAGCTCTGAGTCTTGCACACTGACATCACTTAACATAGGTTTATTTCAAAGATGATTGATAATTTACATTTAAATAGGACCTTTCAATATCTTAACCCAAATAAAAGACTAGTGATCCGGTTCATGCGCCATGCGGGGGTCAGTAGTGAAAGGGAAATACTTTGGGGTAGGAGCACCTCTTCATGTTTCTCAAATCCTATTGTGTGGATAGCTGCCTAATTGTCCAGTCATAGTTATACTACATTTCTATGTCTGTACAAATATGTGAGCATAGATTGACATTAAGCTACACAAGCTGCCTGTGCCCAAACTTTACATAACGTCTACAGTGGTGTGAGGACCCTGGAGCTCCCCCAAACATGTCTGCTACATCCTCCTTTTCCAGCTGTGATCTGTACAAGGCTGAATTCTCTTCATACACTTCAATCAGAACAACATATCACAACGGATAATAAATGAAGAATTGAGAATTGAGAGCAGATCGAGAATCATGCTCTCTTTTATTAAGTCATCCACTAAGGAGAGTTGAAGAAATGTAAAACAATGCTATGTTTCTCACTAATTTGGTGGGAAAATGCAGTTGTTTTTTCATAAAATATGTTATGTGCAATGAATTTATTATTATTACTTAAAAATAAATTAATAAAAATTTTTAAGTTTTTATGTTTTAATTTCTAATATGATAAATATCATTAGACATAACCCACATAAACAAAAACTCTGTGTTCTCAATAATTTTCCAGAATGTAAGGACTCCTATAGCTAAAAAGCTTAAGATATTGCTGGCAGAGATCATTGATTATGTTTCTGCCAGGCCAGGAAGCACAGTTTACCTCTAGGGCTGGCTGGCTGGCCCAAGGAATTGGAAAAATTTAGAATGACATGGAGCCTTGAATCTGTCCCTTCTCCTGATGGCAAAGTCCACATCAGAAGCTATGTTTCATATTCCTTCTTATCTTCTACAGAGCCCATCAGGGCCATGAACACACAATGTATACTCTATAAAATTGATTGATTTTTATTGATCTTCAGTTGTGCAAAGTATATTAATTTAGAATAAGGAGTATCTGCTGAGGTCAAGAAGCTCAATTCAACAACCTCAAGGCCAAAAATTGAAACAATTCAGGAGACGCACCCTCCCTCAGCCTGGAGGTCAGAGCCTGGAGCCTTTCCTAGTCTATAGAGTCACTAAGTACAGGAGATTCTGATGCCTTTCCTTTAGATTAGAGAAACCAGCAGGACATGACAGCAATTTTTACAGCGTAAGATCTTAGATGAGCTATAGATTAGTGACTAATGATACAGAATCCAACTTACTACTTGTACACATGGTGTGTCCTAGCACAGTTTTTAAGACCAGACTAGAATTTGGTTACAAGTGTAAATCAAAACTCATCATACTGGCTGTGAGACCTTGAGCAACTTTCTTACAGGCTACCAGCCTCAATTTTCTTACCTGTAAAATAGGAATAATAGTAATACAACCTGAAAAGGTTGTGATGAAAATTAAATAATATAATGTATGCCAAGTGCTTAACAAGGTGTTTGAAACAATGAAAGACCTAGAAAAAAGGTTAACCACTGCTACAATTCTTTGTATTAGGCAGAGTAGAGGGGCTGGAAAATGTACTTTTTGTTCTTATTTGGTAATTAATATTTAATATGCTGAGCACTAGAGAAACCAATTGTTTCCTGCAGTCCTTGCTAAGAGTAGGAAAGGAGAAAACAGATCTTGTCTAGCTTCTTTTTCATTCTCACAAAAGCCTAAAGATTTAAGAAAAGGAGGAGGAGGAGGACAGCTACTCATTTACTAAAGAAAATGTGCTTCCACCTTGAACTGCTATGTGTGAGTTTGCAACAATCCCTTTCAATCTAACAAAATCCTGCTTGTGTTTAATTAAGAGCTTCTCTTGCTGGTGCAGAAAGGACACGGGGTTGACCGGACAGCATATTTGTTTGCAATGGGTCCTGGGGCTCCTAATTAAGTCTCAGGGCAGAGTTGGTTTTCAGGTCTGGAGCCAGGAAAACATACCCCTTAATGCCCTCATGTTTGCAGTGTGACACACATCTTGGAAGTCCATCACATAGATTGCAGCGGCTGCCTGATCTGTTTCCCAGGAAAGACTGTCTTCACGAGATATTATTAGGGTTGAGTGCTGTGAGTGATGCGCACCGAGGACAGCAGCCACCTAACTTCAAAGGCTCCTCCTCTTACAGGCTCTTAAACCCTAGGCCCTGTCAGAGGCCTGTCCAAAAGAGATCTTTCAGCAGGGTGGGGACTGTGACTGGCATGGCTAATGCTTCTGAGAATCAAAGGGCTGGGTTCAGGCAATGATATGCTGTTTATCTGGCTAGGGGACCACTTTCATGTTCTGCTGAAGGAACAGAAAGCAGCATGAATTCAAGCTGAAGGGCTGGCTCCAGTGTGTCTTTGAATTAAAACCAAAGTAAACAAGAAAACACCCACCACTTCACCAATGATGTACAGATGGACCCTTACTTGGCACCACAAGAGGCAAACTAATGCAGGGAGCTGGAGGGAGAGAGTGCCGAAAACAGAATCAGCCAAGAGGCTTGTCTTAGAAGAAGATACTAAAAAAATAGAAAAGCTGGGAAGGGGCAAAGCCGTGTAATGTTTGAAAAGAAGCTAAAGGAATGTGTAATATTTCACTAGAAGAGTAAAAGGCCAAGGAAAGGATGCAAGGCACTTTCTGTATGTTTAACAAGCCATTTCCATTATACCTAGACAAAGGAGGAGGAAGTGGGTTTCTACTCGACTTTTAGGAATTTGGGTTTGAGTCCCTCCCTATGTATTAGGAGTGGCTCGGGGAGGGCCACCTTTCAATTTTAGGTAGTCAATTGCAAATATTGTAGTGCATTATTTTCTACATAATCTTTTGACCTAAAGATACACCTTCTTTTTTACCTCAGACAGGAATGAGGCAATAGCAGGCTTAAAAATAATCAAGTCAAGAAAGAAAAATATCAAGTGGTGAACAGTACATATGTATTTAATGAATGAAACAGGTTTTTAGAAGCAAGGAAGTATGAACAGGAAAAAGTGGAAGAGAGTAGGCATTCTCATTTTAAATTTCTAAGTATATATTTTTGTTTGTGATATTGCCCTCTCAAAAATTTGGGGCACACTCCAAATTCTAAGTCACCTTTTCTGAGATTCACAACTCTACATAATTAGGCTAGGGCGCCCTCTGGTGGCATAAAGCTAATGTAGCTCCAGATGAAGCACATGTATCCTCTGCTATCCTTGAATCTAAATTCAATATTCTGGCAAACAAGGCATTCATCTGTAGCAAATGCAAATTCAAATTTTTACAAAATGAAGAAACATTAAACACATAATTATAGTTTCTGTTTAATTTCTTGTAAAATTCAGAAAGCAAATTAGGATCTTGAAGAACACTGGACCATTACATCAAGAGGTGTCATCAATAGGGATTCTGTGTTACCGAGAATGATAGAATTACTGATATGTAAGCTTTCACTATTGATGGCAAATAAAACATTCTGGTTTATAAAGAAATGTTCTCAGCCAGAACAACCCTCATAAACCTATTTGAAATGAACCTAAAAAGAAAAAGAAACCCGCCAACAATCATTGAAATATCCAGGAAAAAAGAAAAAAAAACTGAATAACTGAATTTCAGTAATTGTCGAAACAACAGGCTTAATCAACAGACAGGATTCTAGTCCCAATACTGTCACTTTCCAGTTCTGTGTTCTTGGATTTCATTACTCTGACAGTCCTAAATTTGTTATTTTTTTCTTAAATTACCTCTAATATTACTTGCAACACAGATATTAACCAAATTAATATTAACCCAATATTAATACTCTCCAGGAGACTGTAATCAGCATAGACTCAATAATACAGACTTCCAAAGATAATTATAAAACCAATGAATGCATGAGAAAGTTTCCCCCTAATTATTTGGAAGACATAGACAAATATGGTAGAAGTGAGTGTCAAAGTTGACACGTGATGGGCACAGATACAGACAGCCTGACACTTAATTTCAAATTTTGGAGGGAGAGGCTACAGGGGTCCACCAAGGCCTATTCGACTGTACTGTGAAGAGGACGAATAAGATGTGACTGGGGCTGGGGCAGATAGCCCAGTAAAGCCCACTGCGAGACCAAACACATCAGTGTGAGAAAGTGCTGAACCTCTTGCTTTAACTACTAATATGTGTGTGTTTATATGCCACTGCTGTTGTTGATAATTAATAAAGAAGTCGATTTTTTATTATCTTACTGAGTGTAGGTGGTATAACTAAAGCTGTATTACTTAGTTAATGTATTCTAACCCATGCCACAAAAGGCTTTATGGCTCTGTAAAGGTTTCTTACAAGAAATACAGCATAGTAAAAAAAATTAATCTCTTAGATAAAAATGCATCTGAGCCTTAAATGTCTGCTATAAAACTCCATCATTTGGAAAAATAAGTCAAATTTTAATAGAAGAATTTGAGACAGGAGCAAAGATCACAAATGAAATGCTCCTTTACTATGTTTTTGCTTAACATTTTTATGTTTCCAGTGTCTTTAAGTTCATACATTGGCTATTTCCTCTAACACTGCAGCAGTAAATTGTTAGTTAATGTCCATTTTATTAATTAGAGGGAAAAAAATCAAGGGATTTTTTTCAGGATCACAGAAAACCTCCTGGAAAAGCCTACTAAGTTTTTGACTGATTCAACCCTCCATCCATTCATTTATTTACCAGATACCTATTGAACAAGTCTGTTTATTATGTATGTACCCTTATAAGAGCAGCAAAGGGGAATAAGATAAAACAGCCTTGTATTCCAGGTGCTTGCAATATAGTGGGACCAGAGAACTACATGTATAAATACAGAAAATAGATAGAAATGGGTGCTTTAGAAGTTCATAGGATTAGAATTTCAGAAGCTAAAGAGACCTTAGAAATTATGCAATCCAATTTCTCTCAGAGTACACAAATATTCTACAGAATATTTAGTATACAGGGTCATATTAACAGTCTTAAAATACATAGAATAAGTATGTGTGTCTGTGTGTGTGCATATATACTTATACGCACACACACACACACACATATACACAAAGAATGTTAAGAAAAGACCCTGGAGAAGAAATTCCTCCTAAAATTAAGAAAAAAAACTTGAATTTAATCTTTATTTAGAAAGCTATGCTATTTTCTAATAACTTTTATTCCATGATAGATATTCTAATGTTAAATGTATCCCCCTCTAAGTTGTCAGTTTTCCCAGAGAGGGACTAAAAATCTTTCTGCATTCTGGTTGACCTCCTCTGGAAGATCTAAATTTGTATTGTCTTTAAATGCAATGCCCAAAATGGATCTGATCTACTCAGGAGTGTAATGAGGCCACTTTGTCTCATGATATTCGATATACAGTATACACAAGTATAGGCTTCTGTAGCATGTATGACACACTGACAGCTTGTATTATACTTGAAGTCAACTAAAGCACCAGATCTTGCTGTTCTGGCCACCATCCTGGCCAGGGACATATGGTATGAGGTGGGAGGGGAGAGGGGAGGAAGGAAGGGCTGGTCAAGGAAACGCCTCGTGCTTGCTGGGTCTCCAGAACAGAACTTGGGCATGTCGACAGAGGAATGAAAAGGCCAGCCCTTGCTCTGGGTTTGGCAGCCCAAGCTAAGGAGAAAATAAAAAAGGGAGTGCTGGATGAGGGCAGGTCAGAAAGCAAGGGAAAGTTAGAGATTTAACATCTAAGGACCAAGTAGAGAAAAATCAAAGAACATGCTGAAATGGCTTCAATAAGGAACAGGCAAGGATAGAAAGCAGGTTTCAGAGGTGGAATCCAGAAAGGTAACTTGAAGCAATATTAGGTCTTCCAAGGCTGAGCCCAGAGAGGAAGAGGAAGCTCTTAAGAGGAACGGGCCCATTCCAGCACCTTCACCTAATCAACATTTATCATGTGCCATGCTTTGGGCTAAGCACTGGCTACAGAAGATAAAGAAGACCTATGCCCAGGTCTCAGAGTTCTCACATCTTCTCTGGGAGGTAGACATGGGCTGTCTACCTGCTTCCATAATGATGGAAAAACACACGGGGACCAGAAGAGGATCAAGACCTCTGAGGGAGGTGATTGTCAGAGTCTTACAGGATGCAGAGGAGCTGGGCAGATGAAAAGAATGGGGAAGGACTTTCTAAGATGCAAGAGAAAAGTCAAGTGAAGGTCCAGAAAGTGAGAAGCCGCTTGGTGTAGAAAGGAGCTATTCATAGCTCTGTGTTGCTTGATTATCAAGTGTAAATCACTATAACTAGGATTTATCCTTACCTATACTTGACAGGTTATCTTTGGAATCTAAGTGAGAGTCTTTACATTTATTAATTTAGTGTTGTTTTGCCCTTCATGTAGTCTTGAATATTCTCAAGGTATCAAACGTCTATATTAACTATTTCCCTGGGCTACAAATAATTTGAAAACTTGATAAACATTCTTTTTCTAGTTTCCTTATAGTCCTTGATTAAAAAAAAAAAAAGTTGAATAGTGCAGTGACAAGTCCATAGCCCTTCAATACTCTCTTGAAGATCCCTGCCAAACTGACACTGACCCAGCAAGCAACAGCCCACACATATGGCTGTTTAATTAGCTAGCACTGCAGTAATGAGAGATAATATGGCTACCAACAGCCACGAGTGGCAAGTTAAGATGGCTTGGAAAGGACACAGATATAAAAGACACCTGCCAAAGGGAAGGCCAGGCATCAGAAGATAGATCCATATATCAGTCCTGGAGGGAACCCAGTCCAACAGTCAGCAGCCAGTTTCTGGAAATGATGGTAACGGACGACATGCAAGTAGTCCACTGGGGAAGGCAAAGAATGAGAACTACACAATGCATAATGGGCTTATTCCAAAAGGAGAGTGGGACAGGTTAATAGAGCAGATACTTGGAAATCCAGAGTGATATTTAGCCTCAGGAATATAGCCTATGATCTGGTAGAACCCCAGCCACTAATGCTCATGGGCAAGACTCTGGTTCCCAGAGGAAGATACAATAAGAATCATGGTCCTGAAGGTAAAAGACAACCGAGAATATAACAAACATGAGTACTAGGGCAGAGAAAGCCAGTAAGAACTGGCTCTAGTCACTAGAACTCGGACAAGTGGGGACTTGGTTTCAGGAGTAAGAGAGCAGACTAAAAATGCAACACAGATTCCAAGCTTGACAGGCTACAAGCATCACCTAAGCAGACAACCTGAGAACCTCTTGCTTGGAGATAGAGTAAGGCTGAATCTGCAGGTAGGGGATCCATAGCCCCAGGTATAGGGAGAGGAGAGCTCCAGAGGCCAGGAGTCTGTAAGTCAATAGTAATAATCAGCTCATATTTCTACACCTGGTTCACACTGCAAGACTTGCAGTATCTTGCTGAGTTGGAGATACTTTTACTATTTCTCTGAACCTTCATTCTTTCACTCTTATCACAAGAGGGAATGAGGTCCTGCTGATGTAGCTTGCCCTCACTGTGGGAAGCTGGCCTCCAGTGATACTACTTCCTTTTCTTAACTGCTCATTGACTTGTATTTCATAATACACCCTAATTTTGCTGCAGATCAACCTAAAACTCTAAACAAAGCCAAGAGCAGATCAGTAAGGGAGAGGATGTTTCCACAACTGGGGAGAACATTTGGGTAGTTTCATGTGATATTTACAATCATTCTTGAAAGATGAACAGTACGTGTCAATCAGTGGAATGGAAGTGGAGAGAATGATCTATGAAGGAACATCTTAAGAACAGTCAGAGATGATTTTAGACTCTGTAGTCTAGTCTGGCTGGGCATAAACAATTAGACAGGGAGAACAGAGTCAGATCCTGGAGGCCAGAGAATATGAACTTTGCTAGGACATAATGGGCAGTAACTGAAGGTATTTTCCTAGCCAGAGTAGAGTTTTAAAAAGAGTGATGTTAAAAGTGGTAAAGCATCAGAAAACTCCTAAGGAAGAGTAATCTATAACATAACTGGCCTGTACATTTTAAAGTATTAATGCCATGAAAGATAAACAAAGACTGAGAAACTATTCAAAAATAAACTAAATAAACATGACAACTGAATGCAACAGACAATTTGGGATCTTTTTAAATAAGGACATTATTGGGATAGTTGGCAAAATCTGAGTAAGGTCTGTACATTATAAAATAGTGTTGTGTCAATGTAATTCCAGATGGTGATAATTGTATTGTGGTATGTATGAGAATGTTTTCTGGAAAATGTACACTGCAGCGTTTAGGGGTAAGAGGATTTCTGCAACTGTCAAATGGTTCAGAAATACAGATCTATGCACACATATGTATGTATGTAAATATAATGTGTATACCAACTACACACATATGGATGTGTCTTTGTGTATCTACCTATCCATAGAGAATGAAACAGCAGATGCAATAAAATGTTAATATTTGGGGAATCCAGGTGAAAGATATTCTGGAATTCTTTGTACTTTTCTTTTCTTTTTTTAAAATTAATTAATTAATTAATTTTGTTGTCATTAATCTAAAATTACATGAAGAGTATTACGTTTACTAGGGTCTCCCCTTCACCAAATCCCCCCCCCCACAAACCCCATTACAGTTACTGTCCATCAGCGTAGTAAGATGCTGTAGAATCACTATTTGTCTTCTCTATGTTGCACAGTCCTCCCCATGCCCCCCCACCTTATACATGCTAATCGTAATGTCCCCTTTCTTATCCCTCCTTTCCCTCCCTTTCTCCCCAGTCCATTTCCCTTTGGTAACTGTTAGTCCATTCTTAGGTTCTATGATTCTGCTGCTGTTTTGTTCCTTCAGTCTTTCTTTGTTCCTATAGTCTTTGGGTTTGAGGTGAGTCTCTTGTAAGCAGCATATAGATGGGTCTTGCTTTTTTATCCATTCTATTATTCTGTGTCTTTTGATTGGTGCATTCAGTCCATTTACATTTAGGGTGATTATTGAAAGCTATGTACTTATTGCCATTGCAGGCTTTAGATTCGTGGTTGCCAAAGGTTCAAGGTTAGCTTCTTTAGTATCTTACTGCCTAACTTAACTCACTTATTGAGCTATTTTAAACACTGTCTGGTCATTCTTTGTTTTTCTCCCTTCTTATTCCTCCTCCTCCATTCTTTATATGTTGGTTGTTTTATTCTGTGCTCTTTCTTGTTTCCTTTAACTGCTTTTACTGGATAGTTGATTTTATTTTTTGCCTTTAGTTAGTATTTGGTTGGTCTGCTTTCTTTGCTGTGATTTTATTTTCTCTGGTGACATCTATTTAGTCTTAGAAGTGCTCCCATCTAGAGCAGTCCCTCTAAAATACCCTGTAGAGGTGGTTTGTGGGAGGCAAATTCCCTCAACTTTTGCTTATCTAGGAATTGTTTAATCCCTCCTTCATATTTAAATGATAGTCGTGCTGGATACAGTATTCTTGGTTCAAGGCCCTTCTCTTTCATTGCATTAAATATATCATGCCATTCTCTTCTGGCCTGTAAGGTTTCTGTTGAGAAGTCTGATGATAGCCTGATGGGTTTTCCTTTATAGGTGACCTTTTTCTCTCTAGCTGCCTTTAAAACTCTGTGTCTTGTCCTTGATCTTTGCCATTTTAATTATTATGTGTCTTGGTGTTGTCCTCCTTGCATCCTTTCTGTTGGGAGTTCTGTACACTTCCATGGTCTGATCGATTATTTCCTCCCCAGTTTGGGGAAGTTTTCAGCAATTATTTCTTCAAATTCTCTTTCTATTTCTTTCTCTCTCTTCTTCTTCTTCTGGTACCCCTATAATGCAGATATTGTTCCTTTTGGATTGGTCACACAGTTCTCTTAATATTGTTTCAGTCCTGGAGATCCTTTTATCTCTCTCTGTGTCAGCTTCTATGCGTTCCTGTTCTCTGGTTTCTATTCCATCAATAGCCTCTTGCATCTTATCCATTCTGCTTATAAATCCTTCCAGAGATTGTTTCATTTCTGTAATCTCCCTCTGGACTTCATCCCTTAGCTCTTGCATATTTCTCTGCAGCTCCATCAGCATGGTTATGAGCTTTATTTTTAATTCTTTTTCAGGGAGATTGGTTAGGTCTGTCTCCTTCTCAGGGTTTGCCTCTGTGATCTTGGTCTGTATCAGTTTCTTCTGCCTTTTCATGGCAATAGATATATTTGTGGGGAGCTGGCATGTGTGTTAGGTAAGAGAAAGTCCCTTCTTGCCAGTTTATGGCCTTCCTCTCCTGGGAGAACAGCGGCCTCTAGCGGCTTATGCTGGGCAGCTGTGTGCAGACGGGGCTCCTGATCTTGCCCGGCTGCTATGGAGTTTATTTAGCTCTGCAGTTGCTGTGGGCGTGGCCTGCCTCAGGCTGCTGCTCCAATATGGCGGAGGGGGAACAGGCGGGAGGCTATTTATCATGGTAAGGGGCCTCTGAGCTGCGCTGTGGGGGTTCAGGCACCCAGAGTTCCCTGGGATTCATAGCTGCTGGGCTAAGTGTCCCAGGGCACTTCCATCCAGCTGTGGGGTCCCTGTCCCTTTAAGACTTTCAAAAAGCACTCGCTTTTCTTTGTCCCTGGGGCGCTGGCTGCAGGGACCGGCTCACAGGTCTTACTGTCCTGTTTCCCTAGTTTCCAGCACCCCACGCACGCACGGTGTGTCTGCGCTTCGGTGCAGATGGCTAGGGCTGGGTGTTTAGCAGTCCTGGGCTCCCTCTCCCCCCTCAGTCTGACTCCTCTCCTCCCGCTGGGAGCTGGGGTGAGGGGCACTCAGCTCCCGCTGGGCTGCGGTTTGTATCTTACCCCCTTTGCGAGGCACTGGGTTCTCGTGGGTGTGGATGTGGTCTGGCTATTGTCCTGTGTCTTCTGGTCTCTCTTTTAGGATTAGTTGTATTTGTTGTATTTTCAAATATATATATGGTTTTGGGAGGAGATTTCCACTGCTCTACTCACGTCGCCATCTTGGTTCTTCCTCCTTCTTTGTACTTTTCTTAAAATGTTTTCCATAGATCTAAAATTATGTTAAGATGTTAAGACAAAAGTTGAAATGCATAATGTAGTGATGGAGTGCAGTGTAGTAACTGATGAGGAGGCCCCCAAGAGGCTAATGCAATTGTCCAGGTGAGAGGGGGGAAGTGCCAGATGGTGACAGGACAGACAGGAGACAGAAGAGAGGAGCATTGGACAGGCAAAAGTGCCTGTATTTGGCGATTCAATAGATACGATAAAGGAGCTCAGACGATTGGGAGTTTTCAAACCAAGGTGTCAGAGAGAAGGCCTCACATTCACAGCTGGAAACATTTACCTAATAATCCTGGTAGAGAGTTCCTGATGGGAGTTTAAAAAGTCTAACTTCAGGGAAGAAGCATGAACAGAGTAAAAGGGACTGAGACTAGCATGACTGAACATTTAACAGGAAATTGGACACGTCCTGTTGTTGTTTAAGTATCTAATTAAATTTAACTGTGGTCCAGCTGATAAGTTTTTATTTGTGCAGCCAGCCAGAGAACAACTGCCTCAGTCCCCAGTGGAGAGGAAAAGAGCGCCGCAGGCTGAAGGGTGGCAAAGCAAGTTCCGTGGTGGTGGGATGAGCCTTTGGCAGAGTGCAGGTGCTGGGCTGGGCTGGCCTGGCCATCGCTCTCACAGTTACGGCCTGGGGCTCCGCCCTGTGTCCACCAGGCTGCTCCTATAGCCCAGTATGAGCCACTCCCTCACTGCCGACCACAGCTTGCCGGTGCCCTCTCCGCTGCACATGCATGTCCTGAAATGTTAAGCCTCCACCCCCTTTACTTTTCCCAACAAGTTTCTTCTCTTATCATATATTGTGGCAGGATGTATTATTTGTTTATAATTCCTCCTCTCCATGCTTGTTCCCCAAGTGGGCTTGTCCACCCACCGACTCAGGACTGGGCTACGTAGGGGAATGATGTGTGCAAGTCCTGAGCAGAGGCATCACCTGTGTGTTTCCTCTCTTGTCTTCCTGTCCTCTGCCAGAACCACAGGCCTTAGCCAAGGGCGACACTCCCAGCCTGTTCCATGTGGACCCAAATCCTGGACCCAAGTCTAGAGAAGCCCAGCCAAACCGAGCACAACCACAGCTGGCCTAACAGGCATATGATAGAGAAATAAAAGTTTATTGTTTTAACTATGCCATGTGGGGGTTGTTTGTTATACAGCATAATCACAACAAAAAAAGTGATGTGTAACTACCCGTCTCTTGTCTTATTTTGTTTGCAGCTTTTCAAACACCCCTCATATCTGATGGTCATGACACCTTCAAAACTGAAATCTGGCTCTTCTTGCCTTCTGGCCTCCCCCTGTGAACAGCCCTTCCCTGTGTGCCATATGGTTTCTGGTCACTTCACCTACCACTCTGATCCTTCATGGCTATGCCTCAGTATTTGTATACCCATGGGGTGTTTACAGGCCTGCAGAGCAGCAAATAGACACCAGGGGGACAGTATTCAGAACAGAAAGGTCTGCACCTTTGTGAAGTTCAGTTATTTAGAAAGGTGTCCTCTTCAGAAAACAGCCGAAAAAGAGTGAAAAATACTTGGGAACAGTAAGAATCATAAATGCTCCCTGAAACCATGCCCAAGAGCAGGGAGAGTTCCTCACTCCAAAATGGTATGCTTTATAGTGTGTGCACTTTGAACAAACATGGCTATACAGTTTCAAACCCACATCTGATTAGAGAAGAGGAGTGCGGTAGACAGGGACACCAACATCAGTGGCAAGGAGCAGTGACATACTGATGGGAAGTGAGAAGACAAAAATCTATTAAAAGGAGATACAAAAAAAACCAAAAATCCCAGTGACAAGTATCTCTGTACAACATGGGACATCTTTGTAGTACAGTAGAGCAAAGTAATTGCTGGGATTTTCTTTTTAATCAGCATTTAGCTATCTGAATATAATTGTTTCATGAAAAAATGCTTTAAAAGATACATGAAAAGATGTTCAACATCACTAATCACCAGGGAAATGCAAGTCAAGACCACAGGGAGATAGCACCTCACACTTGCTAGAATAGCCACTATCAAAAGGACTAGAACTAAGTTTTGGTGAGGATGTAGAGAAAAGGGAAGCTTTGTACACTATGAGAGGGATTGTGCACTGGTGCAGCCACTGTGGAAAACAGTATGGAGATTCCTCAAAAAAATAAAAATAGGAGGCAGAGACAAGATGGTGGCATGAGTAGAGCAGTGGAAATCTCCTCCCAAAACCACATATATTTTTGAAAATACAACAAAGAAAACTCTTCCTAAAAGAGAGACCAGAAGACACAGGACAACAGCCAGACCACATCCACACCTGCGAGAACCCAACGCCTCACGAAGGGGGTAAGATACAAGCCCCGGCCCGGCGGGACCCAAGCGTGCCCCACACCCCAGCTCCCAGCAGGAGGAGAGGAGTCAGAGCGGGGAGGGAGAGGAAGCCCAGGACTGCTAAACACCCAGCCCCAACCATCCGCACCAGAGCGCAGACACAGTGCATGTGTGAGGTGCTGGAAACTAGGGAAACAGGACAGTAAGAACTGTGAGGAGGTCCCTGCAGACATTGCACCCAGGACAAACAAAAGCAAGTGCTTTTTGGAAGTCTTAAAGGGACAGGGACCCCACTGCAAGACGGAAGCATCCTGGGACACTTAGTCCAGCAGCAGGGAATCTGGGGATCTCTGGGCACTCTAACTCCATGGGCAGCAGGGAGCACGGAGGCCCCTCACAGAGATAAATAGCCTCCCGGCCGTTCCCCCTCCAATGTGGCTCCACCATATCGGAGCAGCAGCCTGAGGCAGGCCACGCCCACAGCAACAGCGGAGATAAACTCCATAGCAGCCCGGCAGGAATCAGAAGCACTTTCTGTGCACAGTTGCCCAGCACAAGCCACTAGAGGTCGCTGTTCTCCCAGGAGAGGAGGGCCACAAACCAACAAGAAGGGAAGTTTTTCCAGCCGTCACTCGTGCCAACTCTGCAAACTATCTCTATCACCATGAAAAGGCAAAATTACAGGTGGACCAAGAACACAGACAACACCAGAGAAGGAGACAGACCTAACCAGTCTTCCTGAAAAAGAATTCAAAATAAAAATCATAAACATGCTGACAGAGATGCAGAGAAATATACAAGAGCTAAGGGATAAAGTCCAGAGAGAGATTACAGATGCCAGGAAGGAGATTACAGAAGTGAAACAAACTCTGGAAGGATTTATAAGCAGAATGGATAAGATGCAAGAGGCCATTGATGGAACAGAAACCAGAGAACAGGAACGCATAGAAGCTGACACAGAGAGAGATAAAAGGATCTCCAGGACTGAAACAATATTAAGAGAACTGTGTGACCAATCCAAAAGGGACAATATCTGCATTATAGGGATAACAGAACAAGAAGAGAGAGAAAAGGGGATAGAAAGTGTCTTTGAAGAAATAATTGCTGAGAACTTCCCCAAACTGGGGGAGGAAATAATCGAACAGACCACGCAAATGTACAGAACTTCCGATGGAAAGGACCCAAGGAGGACAACACCAAGACACATAATAATTAAAATGGCAAAGATCAAGGACAAGACACAGAGTTTTAAAGGCAGCTAGAGAGAAAAAGGTCACCTATAAAGGAAAACCCATCAGGCTATCATCAGACTTCTCAACAGAAACCTTACAGGCCAGAAGAGAATGGCATGATATATTTAATGCAATGAAAGAGAAGGGCCTTGAACCAAGAATACTGTATCCAGCACGACTATCATTTAAATATGAAGGAGGGATTAAACAATTCCCAGACAAGCAAAAGTTGAGGAAAAAGCTTCCCACAAAACACATCTACAGGGTATTTTAGAGGGACTGCTCTAGATGGGAGCACTTCTAAGACTAAACAGATGTCACCAGAGAAAATAAAATCACAGCAAAGAAAGCAGACCAACCAAATACTAACTAAAGGCAAAAAATAAAATCAACTATCCAGTAAAAGCAGTTAAAGGAAACATGAAAGAGCACAGAATAAAACAACCGACATATAAAGAATGGAGGAGGAGGAATAAGAAGGGAGAGAAGAAAAGAATCTCCAGAAAGTGTATATAACAGCTCAATAAGCGAGCTAAGTTAGGCAGTAAGATACTAAAGAAGCTAACCTTGAACCTTTGGTAACCAGGAATCTAAAGCCTGCAATGGCAATAAGTACATATCTTTCAATAATCACCCTAAATGTAAATGGACTGAATGCACCAATCAAAAGACACAGAGTAACAGAATGGATAAAAAAGCAAGACCCATCTATATGCTGCTTACAAGAAACTCACCTCAAACCCAGAGACATGCACAGACTAAAAGTCAGGGGATGGAAAAATATATTTCAGGCAAACAACAGAGAGAAGAAAGCAGGGGTTGCAGAACTAGTATCAGACAAAATAGACTTCAAAACAAAGAAAGTAACAAGAGATAAAGAAGGACATTACATAATGATAAAGGGCTCAGTCCAACAAGAGGCTGTAACCATTCTAAATATATATGCACCCAACACAGGAGAACCAGCATATGTGAAACGAATACTAACAGAACTAAAAGAGGAAATAGAATGCAATGCATTCATTTTAGAAGACTTCAACACGCCACTCACCCCAAAGGATAGATCCACTGGGCAGAAAGTAAGTAAGAACATGGAGGCACTGAACAACACACTAGAACAGATGGACCTAATAGACATCTATAGAACTCTACATCCAAAAGCAACAGGATACACATTCTTCTCAAGTGCACATGGAACATTCTCCAGAATAGACCACATACTAGCCCACAAAAAGAGCCTCAGTAAATTCCAAAAGATTGAAATTCTACCAACCAACTTTTCAGATCACAAAGATATAAAACTAGAAATAAATTCTACAAAGAAAACAAAAAGGCTCACAAACACATGGAGGCTTAACAACATGCTCCTAAATAATCAATGGATCAACGAACAAATTAAAATAGAGATCAAGGAATATATGGAAACAAATGACAACAACAACACAAAGCCCCAACTTCTGTGGGATGCAGCAAAAGCAGTCTTAAGAGGAAAGTATATAGCGATCCAGGCACACTTAAAGAAGGAAGAACAATCCCAAATGAATAGTCTAACATCACAATTATCAAAACTGGAAAAAGAAGAACAAATGAGGCCTATAGTCAGCAGAAGGAGGGACATAATAAAGATGAGAAAAGAAATAAACAAAATTGAGAAGAATAAAACAATAGCAAAAATCAATGAAACCAAGAGCTGGTTCTTTGAGAAAATAAACAAAATAGATAAGTCTCTAGCCAAACTTATTAAGAGAAAAAGAGAATCAACACACATCAACAGAATCAGAAATGAGAACGGAAAAATCACGGCAGACTCCACAGAAATACAAAGAATTATTAAAGACTACTATGAAAACCTATATGCTAACAAGCTGGAAAACCTAGAAGAAACGGACAACTTCCTAGAAAAATACAACCTTCCAAGACTGACCAAGGAAAAACACAAAAGTTAAACAAACCAATTACAAGCAAAGAAATTGAAACGGTAATCAAAAAACTACCCAAGAACAAAACCCCCGGGCCAGATGGATTTACCTCGGAATTTTATCAAACATACAGAGAAGACATAATACCTATTCTCCTTAAAGTTTTCCAAAAAATAGAAGAGGAGGGAATACTCCCAAACTCATTCTATGAAGCCAACATCACCCTAATACCAAAACCAGGCAAAGACCCCATCAAAAAAGAAAATTACAGACCAATATCCCTGATGAATGTAGATGCAAAAATATTCAATAAAATATTAACAAACCAAATTTAAAAATACATCAAAAGGATCATACACCATGACCAAGTGGGATTCATCCCAGGGAAGCAAGGATGGTACAATATTCAAAAATCCATCAACATCATCCACCACATCCACAAAAAGAAGGACAAAAACCACATGATCATCTCCATAGAAGCTGAAAAAGCATTTGACAAAATTGAACATCCATTCATGATAAAAACTCTCAGCAAAATGGGTATAGAGGGCAAGTACCTCAACATAATAAAGGCCATATATGATAAACCCACAGCCAACATCATACTGAACAGCGAGAAGCTGAAAGCTTTTCCACTGAGATTGGGAAAAAGACAGGGATGCCCACTCTCCCCACTGTTATTTAACATAGTACTGGAGGTCCTAGCCACAGCAATTAGACAAAACAAAGAAATACAAGGAATCCAAACTGGTAAAGAAGAAGTTAAACTGTCACTATGTGCAGATGACATGATATTGTACATAAAAAACCCTGAAGACTCCACTCCAAAACCACTAGAACTGATATCGGAATACAGTAAAGTTGTAGGATACAACATTAACACACAGAAATCTGTGGCTTTCTTACACACTAACAATGAGCCAATAGAAGGAGAAATCAGGAAAACAACTCCATTCACAATTGCATCAAAAAGAATAAAATACCTAGGAATAAACCTAACCAAAGAAGTGGAAGACCTATACCCTGAAAACTACAAGACACTCTTAAGAGAAATTAAAGAGGACACTAACAAATGGAAACTCATCCCATGCTCTTGGCTAGGAAGAATTCATATCGTCAAAATGGCCATCCTCCTCAAAGCAATATACAGATTTCATGCAATCCCTATCAAATTACGAACAGCATTCTTCAACGAACTGGAACAAATAGTTCGAAAATTTCTTATGGAAACACCAAAGACCCCGAATAGCCAAAGCAATCCTGAGAAAGAAGAATAAAGTGGCGGGGATCTCACTCCCCATCTTCAAGCTCTACTACAAAGCCATAGTAATCAAGACAGTTTGGTACTGGCACAAGAACAGAGCCACAGACCAGTGGAACAGATTAGAGACTCCAGACATTAACCCAAACATATATGGTCAATTAATATTCGATAAAGGAGCCATGGACATACAATGGGGAAATGACAGTCTCTTCAACAGATGGTGCTGGCAAAACTGGACAGCTACATGTAAGAGAATGAAACTGGATCACTGTCTAACCCCATACACAAAAGTAAATTCGAAATGAATCAAATACCTGAATGTAAGTCATGAAACCATAAAGCTCTTAGAAAAAAAGCATAGGCAAAAATTTCTTAGACATAAACATGAGTGACCTCTTCTTGAACATATCTCCCCGGGCAAGGAAAACAAAAGCAAAAATGAATAAGTGGGACTATATTAAGCTGAAAAGCTTCTGTACAGCAAAAGTCACCATCAACAGAAAAAAAAGGTACCCTACAGTATGGGAGAATATATTTGTAAATGACAGATCCGATATAGGCTTGACATCCAAAATATATAAAGAGCTCACCCACCTCCACAAACAAAAAACAAATAATCCAATTAAAAATGGGCAGAGGAACTGAACAGACAGTTCTCCAAAAAAGAAATACAGATGGCCAACAGACACATGAGAAGATGCTCCACATCGCTAATTATCAGAGAAATGCAAATTAAAACCACATTGAGATATCACCTCACACCAGTAAGGATGGCTACCATCCAAAAGACAAACAACAACAAATGTTGGCGAGGTTGTGGAGAAAGGGGAACCCTCCTACACTGCTGGTGGGAATGTAAATTAGTTCAACCATTGTGGAAAGCAGTATGGAGGTTCCTCAAAATGCTCAAAATAGACTTACCATTTGACCCAGGAATTCCACTCCTAGGAATTTACCCTAAGAATGCAGCACTCAAGTTTGAAAAAGACAGATGCACCCCTATGTTTATCGCTGCACTATTTACAATAGCCAAGAATTGGAAGCAACCTAAGTGTCCATTAGTAGATGAATGGATAAAGAAGATGTAGTATATATACACAATGGAACATTATTCAGCCATAAGAAGAAAACAAATCCTACCATTTGCAACAACATGGAAGGAGCTAGAGGGTATTATGCTCAATGAAATAAGCCAAGTGGAGAAAGAGAAATACCAAATGATTTCACTCATCTGTGGAGTATAAGAACAAAGGAAAAACTGAAGGAACAAAACAGCAGCAGAATCACAGAACCCAAGAATGGACTAACAGAGGATCAAAGCCTAATTTGGCTACACAGAAAACGAATTAAGATACAATATGAAGAAGAACTTCCAACATCAACATCCTCTGGAAGAGTCGTTCGAGAAGATGAACATCAAAAAACTTCAACAAAGATCCTGGCGCTGCTGCAGTCATAGGTGCAGTCATCCCACCGGTTCCTGGACTTGCCATTGGAGTGAAGAAGGAGATATCTAAGTTGGCCTGTGCACACAGTAAAACAACAAATTTGACTGGATCTATACTGTCGGAACTCAACCAAGAATTAGGAGAAGTGCAAGTTGCAGCGCTCTAAAATCATGTGACTCTAGACTATCTACTGTTAAAAGAACACATGAGATGTGAACAGTTCCCAGGAATGTGTTGGTTTAATTTGTCTGATTTCTCTCAAACTATTCAAATTCAGTTAGACAATATCCATCATATCACTGATAAGTTTTCACAAATGCCTAGGGTACCTAACTGGTTTTCTTGGTTTCACTGGATATGGCTGGTAATTGTAGGTCTGCTTTTGTTATGTAGCTGTATTCCTATTATGTTAATGTATGTGCGCAATTTAATTAGTAGTTTAAAACCTATACATGCTTATGTTACTCTACAAGAAGATATGTCAAAGAAATAAAAAAAATAAAAATAAAAATAGAACTACCTGCTGAAGTTACTCTACAAGAAGATATGTCAAAGAAATAATCAATCTTCCCATGTTTTCTTCTGCCTGCTAGTTCTATAGCTTTTCTTCTTCCTTCCTAATTACAGCCCTTAAATAGAATTCGTGCCTCATATCAAATTTACCGAGTATCATAACTCCTCCAAGTGGTAAAGATACCTCAAGACAAATGCTGGGCATAGAAGCCACAGGGCATAAATATGCAAAGAAGTAAAAAGCTAACCTTTTCAAACAATAAGGCTTCCCTCTCACTTACCAACTTAACATTTCCCTGTATGGCCCCGGAAGATGACTGGTTAGCCAGAGACGGGTAAGATTCCTCAAGGGAGGAACAACCTAAGACAGGCACAGTCGCAGGGGGGCCATCAGGTGAGAAATTGGGGATCAACAGAGGTGAGGCTTAGAACCTCACCCCCCCTGTTCTGAGAGAAATCTTCTGCATACGTGGATGTTTTATTGCCCTGGTCTAGCTTGGATTAATACTTAGTCTACAGGCACACACCTGATCATCTACATTTGCTCTCTTACAACACTAAACTATGTTTTCTACCTTTATCTTGTATCTACCTACCACTTCAGCATTTTATTAAAAATAATAATAATAAAGAGAGAAATGTGGTATCCACATATAAATCAAGTATAAAAACCAAATGAGTATTCATATTTGAACTGACTGTTTAGAGTTCATAATGCATGAGCAAAACCGAAAGTTTCTGTGATGACTCCCCTTGTACTGTTCACTATGTAACTTATTCATTATGTAAGAATTTGTTCTACATGTAAGAACTTATTTGTTATGCCTCAGAAGATTGGAGACTGACGAAAATTAGGCTTGGGGTGGATTAATGATTGTGCATTGAGCATTGACTCCCCGATACAGAATTTTATTGTCGTTAACAACCATTTGATCAATAAATATGAGAGATGCCCTCACAAAAAAAAAAAAAAAAAAAAGGACAGACTTCCAATGGTAAAATAAATAAGTAACCGGGATGTAATGTATAGCATAAGGAATATAGTCAAGATATTGTAACAGCTTGGTAGGGTGATAGCTGGAACCTAGAAATATGTATATAAATGTTCTACCACTGTGTTGTACACTTGAAACTAATGTAATGTAATACTGTGCGTCAACTACCCTTCAATAAAAAATAATTATTAAAAAAAAAAAAATAGAACTACCAAATGATTCAGCAATTGCACTTCTGGGTATACATTTAAAAGAACCAAAAACACTAATTTGGAAAGATATATGTGTTCTGTGTTCACTGCAGCATTATTTATAATAGCCAAGAAACGGAAACAACCTAAGTGTCCATCTATGAATGGATTAAGAGGATGTGGTACAATGGAATACTATTCAGGTGCAAGACAGAATGAAATCTTGTCTTTGTGACAACATGGATGGAACTTGAGGGTATTAGGCTAAGCGGAATAAATCAGACAAAAACAAATACCATATGATTTCACTTATATGTGGAATCTTAAAAACAAGAAACAAAACTCATAGATACAAAGCACAGATTGGCAGTTGCCAGGTTGGGGGAAATAGATGAAGGGGGTCAAAAAGTACAACTTTCAGCTATATAATAAATAAGTCTTGGGGATAAACTGCACATCATGGTGACTATAGTTAATAATATTGTGTTGCATATTTTAAAGTTGATAAAAGAAGAGATCTTAAAATTCTCACAAGAAAAAAATGTGTAACTATGTGTGGTGACACACCGGACTGGCTCCCACTCCCCAGTTTGGTTTTAGTGCCCTTCCTGCCTCCCCCCTTGCTGTCACAGTGCCCACACCCTCTGTTGTGCATGGCCTTTTCAGTGCTGTGCTGTTCTCACCTGTTGGCATGTGGGCACCCTCACTAGGCTCTAACTCCTTGAATGTGGCACCATGTCTGTCTGGTACACCAGTGACCACTGATTCCTTCGTGCCTGGCAACCAGCAACCCCAGTATGTATTTGTTAAATGAATAATGCTCCCACCAGGTAGCTATGCACATCGGGGTGTCTGCCTTACTATCGCATTAACAAAATGAAAACACTCATTGTGTATTTTTCTGGCAGTAAGAACACTCAGCTACTTAGGCCAGATGGTTGGCAACTCCTGCTGGTGAGATAAAATTTTAGGCCAAATTCTGGTATGCACAGCACAGACCTCACCTCGGGCTCTCTAAAGGTATCTTTCTCACTGGTGTCCCTGGTCACAGAAGGACTACCTACATATATGGTTGTGCTTCCTATCTAGTGCTGGGGCAGCAGGACAGGCCTGGAGGAAGAAGGGGGGATTAAATGATGCAGTCTAGCAGAAAGGGACCTATATGCACCCAGAATTTATGATGGCCCAACAGATTAGGAAACTAAATCAGCCAACATGCTTCCCTAAAGAAAAGCTTATGAAAAAGAATCCTCTTTTACATCATGATCAAAGGTCGTTGTACTGGACAATCAAAATGGCTTACAACCTTTGCTACTGAGAAGATGAGAAGTGCCAGGTGTAACAATCTGTTAGAATGGAAATTAGAAGGCTACAGATCTTAGCTGTAGTCTATTTTTTTCACTTATTTCTGTGTGTACTTAACACAAGTCGGCTTGGGTCATAGTGTCCTGTAAGTAAGGAAGGTGAGCAAGACCGTCTATATTGTGCCCTCTAGCTTGAAGTTCCCCCAGCATGGTATGTCCATTAGGATGAGTAAAGGTTATTAAGAAATAAAACAAAGTTCTTATTTTAGAGAAATACTTAGTGAAATGGGTGCATATAGGTTCATGATATATTTCCAAGTGAAAAAAGCAATTTACCAAAAGGTATGTAGTGTATTCACAGTGCATGTAAACACAAACACATATACATGTTTGTGTGTATGCCCATGTGGGTATGTGTTCAGAAAAATTTCACATATACAGAAAAATTATTGGACTGAGACAAAGTGGATTATTAGCAGTGGTGTCATTGGAATGACTACTGCTTTATTCTTAGTGTGTTTTTGTATTTTACAATTTTTCAGTAAAGTATGGGTTTTACGTTAACTGGAAAAAGTACTTTTTGTGAATGTTTCCTTCTGATCATTACATTAATATATGTAACTTCTAATACTGTTAATATTTTTTATTTTCTTATTTTTATTTTATTTTTATTAAGGTATCATTGATATATACTCTTATGAAGGTTTCATATGAAAACCAATGTGGTTACTACATTCACCCATATTATCGAGTTCCACCCATACCCCATTGAAGTCACTGTCCATCAGTGTAGTAAGATGCCACAGAGTCACTACTTGTCCTCTCTGTGCAACATTGTCTTCCCTGTGACACCCCACATGCCATATGTACTAATCATAATACCCCTGAATCCCCTTTTCCTTCCCTCCATCCCCAGCGACCCTTCCCCACCTGTCACCTTTGGTAAACTCTAGTCCCTTCTTGGAGTCTGTGACTCTGCTGCTGTTTTGTTTCTTCAGTTTTGCTTCAGTTTTACTCCACAAATTAGAGAAATAATTTGTACTTGTCTTTTGCTTCCTGGCTCATTTCACTGAGGGTAATACTCTCTAGCTCCATCCATGTTGTTACAAACGGTAGGATTTGTTTCTTTCTTATGGCTGGATAGTATTCCATTGTGTGTATGTACCACCTCATCTTTATCCATTCATCTACTGATGGACACTTAGGTTGCTTCCATATCTTAGCTATTGTAAATAGTGCTGCAATAAACATTGGGTTGCATATGTCTTTTTGAATCTGAGAACTTGTTTTCTTTGGATAAATTCCTAGGAATGGAATTTCTGGGTCAAATGGTATTTCTATTTTTAGTTTTTGAGGACCTCCATATTGCTTTCCACAATGGTAGAACTAATTTACATTTCCACCAGCTGTGTAAGAGTGTCCCTCTTTCTCCGCATCCTCACCAGCATTTGTTGTTCCTGCTCTTTTTGATGTTGGCCATCCTAACTAGGGTGACTGATATCTCATTGAGGTTTTAATTTGCATTTCCCTGATAATTAGTGATGTGGAGCATCTTTTCATGTGTCCGTTGGCCATCTGAATTTCTTCCTTGGGGAACTGTCTGTTCATATCCTCTGTGCATTTTTTAAACAGGTTATTTGCTTTTTGGGTGTTGAGGCATGTGAGTTCTTTATATATTTTGGATGTTAACCTGCTGTCAGATATGTCATTTAAAAATATGTTCTCCCATACTGTAGGATGCCTTTTAGTTCTGCTAATGGTGTCCTTTGCCAGACAGAAGCATTTTAACTTGATGTAGTCCCATTTGTTCATTTTTTATTTTGTTTCCCTCGCCTTAGGAGGTGTGTTCAGGAAAAAGTTGCTCATGCTTATATTCAATAGATTTTTGCCTATGTTTTCTTCTAACAGTTTTATGGTTTCATGACTTACATTAAGGTCTTTGATCCATTTTGAGTTTACTTTTGTGTATGGAGTTAGACAATAATCCAGTTTCATTCTCTTACATGTAGCTGTCCAGTTTGCTAACACCAGTTGTTGAAGAGGCTGTCATTTCCCTATTCAATGTCCATGGCTCCTTTATTGTATATTACTTGACCATATATGCTTGGTTTTATATCTGGGCTCTCTATTCTGTTCCATTGATCTATGAGTCTGTTCTTGTGCCAGGACCAAATTGTCTTGATTACTATGGCTTTGTAGTAGAGCTTGAAGTTGGGGAGCTAATCCCCCCAGCTTTATTCTTCCTTCTCAGGATTGCTTTGGCTATTCAGGGTCTTTTGTGGTTCCATATGAATTTTAGAACTATTCGCTCTAGTTCTTTAAAGAATGCTGCCCATATTTTGATAGGGATTGCACTGAATCTGTAGATTGCTTTTGGCAGGATGGCCATTTTGACAATATTAATTCTTCCTATCCATGAGCATGGGATGAACTTCCATTTATTGGTTTCTTCTTTAATTTCTCTCATGAGAGTCTTGTAGTTTTCAGGGTATAGGTCTTTCACTTCCTTGGTTAGGTTTATTCCTAGGTATTTTATTCTTTTGGATGCAATTGTGAATGGAATTATTTTCCTGATTTCTCTTTCTGCTAGTTCATCATTAGTGTATAGGAGAGCAACAGATTTCTCTGTATTAATTTTGTATCCCACAACTTTGCTAAATTCAGATATTAGATTTAGTAGTTGTGGAGTGGATTCTTTAGGGTTTTTTGTGTACAATATCATGTTATCTGCAAATAGGGACAGTTTAACTTCTTCCTTAACAAATCTGGATGCCTTTTATTTCTTTGTGTTGTCTGATTGCCGTGGCTAGAACCTCCAGTACTATGTTGAATAAAAGTGGGGTGAGTGGGCATCCTTGTCTTGTTCCCAATCTTAAAGGAAAAGCTTTCAGCTTCATGTTGTTCAGTATGATGTTGTCTGTGGGTTTGTCATATATGACCTTTATTATGTTGAGGTACTTGCCCTCCATACCCATTTTGTTGGGAATTTTTATCATGAATGGAAATTGAATTTTGTCAAATGCTTTTTTGGGATCTATGGTTTTTTGGGATCATGTGGTTTTTGTCCTTCTTTTTGTTGATGTGGAGAATGATGTTGATGGGTTTTTTATATTGTACCATCCTTGCATCCCTAGAATAAATCCTATTTGATCATGATGGATGATATTTTGATGTATTTTTGAATTCAGTTTGCTAATAATTTGTTGAGTATTTTTGCATGTATGTTCATCAGGGATATTGGTCTGTAATTTTCTTTTTTAGTGGGGTCTTTGCATGGTTTTGGTGTTAGGGTGATGTTGGCTTCATAGAATGAGTTTGGAAGAATTCCCCACTCTTCTACTTTTTGGAAAACTTTAAGGAGGATGGGTATTAGGTCTTCACTAAATGTTTGATAAAATTCAGCTGTAAAGTCATCAGGTCCAGGGTTTTGTTCTTAGGTAGTTTTTTGATTACCAATTCAATTTCGTTGCTGGTAATTGGTCTGTTCAGATTTTCTGTTTCTTTCTGGGTCAGCCTTGGTAGGTTGTATTTTTCTAGAAAGTTGTCCATTTCTTCTATGTTATCTAGTTTATTAGTATATAATTTTTCATAGTATTCTCTAATAATTCTTTGTATTTCTGTGGTGTCCATAGTGATTTTTCCTTCCCCATTTCTGATTCTATTTATGTATGCAGATTCTGTTTTTTTTACTTGATAAGTCTGGCTAGGGATTTATCTATTTTGTTTATTTTCTCAAAGAATTAGCTCCTGCTTTTTTTGGTCCTTTCTTTGTTTTATTCTTCTTGATTTTATTTATTTCTGCTCTAATCTTTATTATGTCCCTCATTCTACTGACTTTGGGCCTCATATATTCTTCTTTTTATAGTTTTGTTAATTGTGAGTTCAGATTGTTCATATGGGATTGTTCTTCTTTCCTGAGGTAGGCCTGTGTTGCAATATACTTCCCTCTTAGCAAGGCTTTCACTATGTCTGACAGATTTTGTGGTGTTGAATTATTGTTGTCATTTGTCTCTGTATATTGCTTGATCTCTGTTTTTAACTGGTCACTGATCCATTGATTATTTATAAGAATGTTGTTAAGCCTCCATGTGTTAGTGGACTTTTTTGTTTTCTTTGCTTAATTGATTTCCAGTTTCATATCTTTGTGGTCTGTGAAGCTGGTTGGTAGAATTTCAATCTTTTGGAATTTACTGAGGCTCTTTTTGTGGCCTAGTATATGATCTATTCTTGAAAATGTTCCCTGTGCACTTAAGAGGAATGATTATCCTGTTACATTTGGGTGGAGTGTTCTGTAGATGTCTATTAGATCCAACTGTTCTAATGTGTTGTTCATTGCCTTTGTCTTCTTACTTATTTTCTTTCTGGTTGATCTGTCCTTTGGAGTGAGTGGTGTGTTGAAGTCTCCTAAAATGAAGGCATTGCAGTCTATTTCCTCATTTAATTCTGTTAATATTTGTTTCACATATGTAGGTTCTCTTATGTTGGGTGCATAGATATTTATAATAGTTATATCCTCTTGTTTGACTGACCCTTTTGTCATTATGTAATGTCCTTCTTTGCCTCTTGTTATGAAGATTATTTTGTTTTGAAGGCTATTTTGTCTCATACAAGTATTACAACTCCTGGTGCAACAGGGGGGGCAGCCAGATTTTTAGCTCATGGCAGCCAGGAGAAAGGCACAGCAGGCTTTCCCATGGTGGGAGGCCTTGGAGCTGTGTAGCCAGCTAGGGGAATGGATTGCCTGAAGCTCCTGAAAGTTCCCAACCTGCTGGGCAGGGTGCACCTGGACAATTTTGTCCAACAGTCCTTTCTTCTGAGCAGCAAGCTCTGTGTAATCCTTGTGCCTTTAGCAGTCATCTCAGTGTTAGGAAATCTCTCTAGCTGCCCACCTTTCTTTTGTCCCAGAGCGGCCAGCTGTGAATTCCTGTTTTCCACAAGTGGCTGGAATCTTAGTCTCTCTAAGTATTTTGCCTGTCTTAGCTTCTCAACCCCACTAATCTCTAGAGCACAATGTAGTGTAGGTTCATGCTCCCAGAGCAGATCTCCAGGACTAGGTGTTCAGCAGTCCTAGGCCTCCACCTACTCCCTGCTCTGTTTCTCTTCCTTCCACCAGTGAGCTGGTGTGGGAAAAGAGCTTGGGTCCTGCTGGATCATGGCTTTGGTACTTTATCCTGTTCCATGAGGTCTGTTCTTTTCTCCAGGTGCTTGCAGTCTGGCATAGCCTTTCCTGTTGCTCTTTCAGGATTAGTTGTATTAACTATATTTTCATATTATATATGGTTTTGGGAGGAGGTTTCTGTTTCACCTCTCATGCCACCATCTTTAATCTAAGTCAAGGGGAGATTTTTATATAGGGCTAATATTTTATATCTATGTAATTGAAATTAAAATGATAGTGAACCATTAATGTCTAATTGGAGCTTTCTGGCTATAAAGTGAACTATACCTTATTCAAACAAAATTTCCATTCTATTCCTAGTTATCAGAGTTCAACTAGCAGTGAGAACCATAGCAACCCCCACCCAGTCTGGAGCTTAGGACCTGCACAGACTGCAGACAGGGCACTGTGCTTCATCTCCTTGTCAGCTGATCTCTGGGGTCCTCATAAGCACAGGGCTCCTACTTCTTCCCCTGCCCATTGTTTGAGACTTCACATTTTCTACCCTGGTGGAAAGTGTGATGGTTTGATCCTATCACTAACCAGCTTCAGTCAAGCTGTTAAGGAAAAATCAAAACCTAAAGCTAAATTGGGCAAGGGCAATGGAAGGTTAGAGGAGACAGCTTTGTGATGTGAACCCAAAAAAGGCAGCAGGCTCTCTTTTGACACAATAAGCTTCTAAAGCTAGGTGGAAGATTAGCTCCCACACTAAGAGATGTCATTTAATTTCTTTTTAAAAGATTATGATATCGAGAGAAAAAGAAAAATACAGCAAGCTGCTGCCTGGAGTCTGATTTCAGTAGAGTTACTACCCTGCTCTACATCAAGACCTAAAGCTCCTCCCACCTCTGCTCAGCAATAGAAGCTTCAACACAGTGAATGGCAGCTTGAAAGTTTCAGAAGAGGCTGGAGAACGCCTCTCCCAAAAATACATCCAAGACCTCAAAGGCTAGGAAGAAATTAACCATCCATTGCTCGAGCCCAGAAAGTGGAGAAGGGGTAGTGAATATTTGTTGTTGAAACCATAATACCAATTTTACTGAAGATTGTTTAATTTCAACTTTATAATTCCATCACCCTTGCCAGCATTTTGCTAGGAATAGGCTGGTGACAAAATTCTGCCAATGAGACTTGGGAAAAGTCTGCTGAGGTCTTTTGGGACACACAGGAAGAAATAGTCTCACTTTCACAGGCCATTGTCAGTGTCTGCATATGACTCTTGGAGCTGCCTCAGTGGTCTACCAGTATGAGAGTTAATACAACACTAACGGTAACAGACCAGAGAGCATTGTTGAGCCATCGAAATAAACATGCCTGAAGTCGCCAGACTTTGCTGTTAGGCGGAAAAACAGATATGAGTGAGTGCAGGGAGAATAAAGCCAGTAAAGCCCACCAAGTGGGACTCAAAGAGTTAACCAGATAAAACCAGAGTGCCATAAAGGATGCACAGAGCTAATTAGTTGAAGTTACAAAGGCCAGGATTTACTTGGAATGTCCAGATACTCACCAGATGAAAAACAACTTCCCAGATGAGAAACTTCTAAGCACAGGCACTCCCCAGATAAAGAAAATATCAGAAGACAAGCACAGAAATCGCCAGAGTGCAGCCAATATCTTCTTTTCATCAATTAGATCAGGCCTCTGAGGCCAAAGGTTGTCAGTCGAGGACCTCTCTGTCCTGCCAAAAAGCCCCGTAAAAAGAAGCCTCACAGTAAGCAGCCTGCTTGAGTCTACCTTGACTGGCCCACTTCTCCCTTGGAGTGTATTCAAATAAAACTTTCATTCTGTTTTGCTACTGTGTCTCTGCCTTTCAATTCTTTGTTGCAGTGGGGCACAGGAACCAAGAACAAACTCAACCCATAACACAGTTGTAGAAGGTGATGATTCCTCGTCTTCTAGTCACCAGGAGTTAGGTAAGAGTAAGAGGTCTAGGGGAGTGATTCACTGAGAGGTCTGGGGAACATTCACAGGGCTCATTAGGAAGACAGCAACACTGAGCTCATTTTGGGAGTAACTTAGTAGACGGGGTCCACCTAACCTTTTGCCTCCCTGCCTAAGCATAGTTTGCAAGCAAAGCAAAACTGAAGGAGAGAAGTTTCTGTGGGATTTCATGTGTGTTTACTCAGCCAGTGTAGCGGAGTTATGCATAACAGACTTTATACTCACATGTACAAAGAAGATGTAGTTAATTTTCTTTAAGCCTCCACCCTAAGTTCCAACAAAACTTGCTAATTAACTTGCTAATTAAAGTTTCTGTCTCTTAGGGTTTAAACAATCTCCTTTTAGTTAAGCAATCAGAGTATTCAAAGTTTAGTTTCTTAGCATGGCTGTTTAAATCATACATTTTGAGCATCTCAGCCCCTCTGGTATATTCTCAGCCTTCCAGGGTGCTGCTTTACACTTCTCCTTCCTAAGAAGTGTGGAGGCCTCTGACAGGGTTCCTGTGGTGGGTGACTCTGGGGGTGGCTGTTTTCTCCTATAGCATGTCTTGCCTGGTCTGCACACTTACCTGGTAATCACTTGGTGCGGCCAGTCCCATATGGCCCTCTCGGGTCATGTCCTGCTCCCATCCCTGCAGTTTGTGGTCCCAGCCAGCTAGCTGACCCTTCATGAAGACCCCTATCAAGAGCATCTTCATCCTGCAGGTGCCCTGGCACCCCCAGCACCTCCCATCCCTTCGGCAGAGCACACGGACACTCTGTAGGCAGGATGAAGTGAGCAGGGAGCCAGGAGCGCTGGCCCACTCTCACCTGCCATGTGAACTAACTTGCTGTGCTCCACAGCTTTGATACCAGGTTAGATACAGAGCCAAGCAGCTAGCCAGGGCTCCCCACAAAACCTGAAGCTTCCTTTAGGCTTCTCCTGGGGAAGGAGCCCTGAGCCCCAGGATTGTGGGTGCCTTAATACCTGCCTCAGTGTTCCTGCGCTCCCAACTCATTCAAACCTTGGGCTCCAGAAGAGGAGAAAATGCTCTGGACTTACTTTGATGTCTTTCTTCTTTTCATAAGCCTGAAAGTATTGATTAGTTCAGGCTTATAGCTTCTCCATCTTATCTTACAGGCAATCCTTCACCTAAGACTCTAGGACCACCAGATAGATATTGATCTATTAAAGAAGGGAGCTTCCTCATTTGGAAATCATTTCTCTACACCTTTATGGTGTCTTCACTTTACTTTAAAATTTTTGAATTTACTAAATTGCTTAAGCAAAAGGCCCTCAGATGTGAAAGTCCAATGGACTCTTTTTTCTATGTAGTATTAATCTTTCCTCATGTGGAATAATGAGCCTCAGGGTTGCTTAGGGGTAGGAGACCACAGATTAATGGATTTAAAGAGAAAACAACAGCAAATGAATTATGTCTGCCTAGATAATATGTTGTGATTACATATCTAGAATGTATTATACACTATATAACTTAGATATATATTTAATTAGCCAAACTCCATGATGGGGAATGAATGGAGACACTTGGACATGCTATCCCACCTGCTACCCAGCAAGACGGAATTCTCTGCCCATTTTCTCCCCTCCTCTGCAGCCTCATTGCCAAGATAAATGCAGGTTAAATGGGTTTTTTGACTACCTATAAATCCCTTTTTGGTTTGGTGAACAGTTACAATTAATCTTGCAGGTTTCTATTTCTCTTGTCTGTTACACTAAAAAATTAAATTGAAAATTCTACAAATTCAAGATCATCTTTGAACAAATACTATTTAAATGAAGAGGAGTCTGTAAACTTGCCTAATTAAGTCTTAAATTAAGCCAAGAAAATAAGGAAGGCTGTGTTTGTTAGGGAATTGTGATGGGATAGACACAGTATCAAAGTCAGCAGAACAATGGCATAGTGCACACTGAACTTAAGATACTGTAGCCAGGAGACTGTATGGTCATAAGAAAGATGAGAAAAATCACTTACCTTTCCAGTATGGACAGCAAAATCAGCCCTTGGTGATGAATGCTTATGCTGATTCCTAAGCTTGCCCCTTAAACAAGCATCTTTCCTTTTCTAATAAATTGCAACTCATAATAAGAAATGCCTTTTATTTTCTGGTATGTACTCTGATCTATTCTGTTTTGTCCTAGTTTATTGTTTTTTAAATGCTGATAGGGACCCATCAAACTGATATCTTGGCCTACTAATGGATTAGGATTTGTAGTTTGAAAAATGCATACTGCCTTTAAGACTGTTTCTCAAAACGTGATTCAAAGACCTCTGACCCCCCACCCCCACATATATCCTAACACCTGGGGGTTCTTATTTTAAAATGCAGATCCAGAGGCCTTTATTTCTTTCCTGGACTCTGAAATTGAATACATTTGCCAATGGCAATAACTCCTAACCTTTATTCTCATTCGGGCACAGCGGAGGATCAGGGCTGGGATGATCACAAACCATGGGTTCCCAGGAGAAAGGATGGATGAATGAAGGTAACCTGAGCTCAGGGCTGAAGGAGGCTATGAAGCATCAGCCCTTGGGGTGGAGGTAAGGGATATGGCGGAGCGGGTAAGGAGGAAGCTGCTGGACAAATAGGCCAGGGATCCTTAGGCAAAAAAAAGCGGAAACTACTGAGGAAAGCAGAAGAGGAGGAGGGGCTGACTCTTGCTGGACTTGCAAGTGCAAAGCAGAGAGCCAAACGAAATCACTTAGGGCCACTCTGGGTGCTGGCTAAAATCAGAGGTGAGAGTTCCAGTTAAAATAAGCTCTCCAGGAGGTTTCTATGCAAATAAAGTTGTAGAGCACATCAGGCATAAATCATGTCATTCACTCTCCAAAGAGATTAAAATTTGCAGCTGTAGGCATGAAATTCATGTTTAACATGCAGCCGTCCACCAAAGTGAGGCTTAGTTACTTCACCATCATTATAAAGCACCTCTGCCTCTTTCAGTGGGTACTTCCTTCTATTCCCTGCCAGTTTCAACAAAACATTTGATTTTGTCCAAGATCTCAATAATTACAGTTGATAACCAAAATTCAGACCCACCTCTCGCTGCCAGGTAAGAGGCAGAGCCAGCGTCCACCCAAGGATGTACAAGAGCAAACATGTTAGTCAGACTGAAATAGGATTTTGAATGGGGTGGCTTTGAATAGAGGTTGTTCTCAGCTAGGATCTGAAAAAAATTCCATCATCTTAAAAAGCAAATCCAGAAAGCTAATAAATTAATTTTTAATGAAGAAATGTAACTATCAGGAAGATGGATGCTCCTATTCAGTGAGCATACCCTCTTCCTGTAAGCCAGTTTCCTGGGACACTAAATTATTATCAGAGTATTGCTTAGTGATCATGACATTACAGCAACTGGAACTAGTAAGGTGAACTTAATGCCCACGGATGTTGATGGATGCATTTCAGCCCCTTTCTAGGGACTCAGTTGCCCCCAGGTCAGTAGGTGCCCCTCCTGGAGTGGGCTGCTTTCTGTCCTGGGAATTTTGGAGACTGGGCAGAGAGGACAGGCAGAGCACACACTTCATCACCTTCTCACGGGCACAGTTCAGATGTGCTGACACATGGCAGCAGTTTGAGCAGCCAACGGTGTGCTCCACAAGAACACAGCGGCAAACAGTCTGGAATTTGCTTACACCATGCTTACCCCATGTTTTCTTGTAACTGAACTTTTCCCATGGAACTGCACCTTGCTCAGGGAAACAGAACTGGTCAGCTGAGAGCAAGGAGATAATGACTGCTGATATTTATGGACCATTTATTCTATTTTAATCACTGCTTGAATATATGAAGATATAAAACTGAGCATGGGAACCCAGTGAGCAATTATCACTTTGGCATACATCTTTATCAGAAAAGGAAATGTCTACTTTTCTGTCTTTGGAGGGATACTTAAGAAAAGATAGTACTTTACATTTTAAAGCAGCCTAACTAAAATTTGATACTAAGAGCTCTCATTCAGATTCTGGTTTTGAGATGTCAACCTAAATCTATCTGAATTTGGTTTAGAAAGCTTCTTCTGATTCACTTAGCTCTAGGTATTCAGAATCAAAGTTTTATAAATAAGGTGGGCAAACTTGACCTGATGTACCTTTGGAGAAGATTTTGCATGAACTGAAAACCCCCATTCTTTCTCTTCATTACCATTTAATTCTGGATTGCAAGCCAAATTGGAAGTAAAGAAATAATATCTCAGGGTTGTAGCTGACCTCATTTAGCTCCATCTTCCTGCAAAAACACACTTTAAAAAAATTTATAGAAACTCCATTCACTGTTTTTAAAAAAAGAAAAGATAGCACACATCAATTGTTCATCACATAGATGTGAAGACACAAACAAAACAAAAAGTTTTTTTTAACACAAGCCACTTAACCTATAGTTATATGATATTCATCATCAATAGCAAGATATATTTTGTACCCACCATTAAAACACTCACTGAAAGAAGCTATGGCTACACTTTTTTAAATTATTCATATAATAAATATTTATTGAATGCCTACTATGCATCAGTCATTACACTAGTAACTAAGAATATAGAGAGAGAATGCATGCTCGTAGGCTAAGGAGCACACTCAGAAATATATGCCATTTTAAGGGAAAATTATTTAAGGAAGGATGCTTATTGGTGGATTCATTCTGAGCATTAGAATATTGATTACCATTGTAATTTTTAGGTAGGTTGAATTGATTCAGATAGCTATCTATGATAATACTTGAGAGATTATTTCTAATTTTTGTAAAATTAATAAGATTGCCTGAACTCACACTAATGAGCAAGAATAATAGTTTACCATTCACTTAAGTATGGCTAAATAATAGATCAGTAAAGAGAATATGTACAAATTCTACATCACGGCATTTGGAAATTAACTTCCAATGCATCCTCACTACAAATTAGTGTTTTCTCTTCTGCTCTAGACTCTTTTTCTCCTCACTCAGATTCTGTTGACAGTTATTCCTGCTCTATACTGGTCTGGCCTTAAGTGGCTGCTTCTCTGTGTCAAAGCACTTGTTGCCAATTTCAGAGAACTCAGTTTTTTGATTTGCAAATGTTAGGTTCAGATGTTATGTGACAGGGTCCCCATCAGTTTTACTTCTTAGGGAATTTGCTTTGTTAAGTAAGCTTGGCAAAATGCTTGCCAGTAAAGACTCATAAACTGGGAATCGTTTCTTGAATGGCAGATTGCTAATGCTTTTTGTCTTGATTCTGAGTGTTTCTGAAGTACTACAGGAAAAATAACATGTATTGGAAAAGAATTCTGCCATTGCACAGAAATTACAGGTGCCACAATTATTTCATCTCTTAACTTTTAAACCCTTCTGTTTAGGCCTCATCAAAATTCTAGGAGAATATATACTAACAGGGGTTATACATTTTTAATGGAGTTAAATGCAAAATGCTGTGAGATTAAACGTGGAGTAATGAATTGCTCTAGGGGTTGGAGGTTCACAGAAGACTTCACAAAGGTCCTTGAGAGAAGACTAGGTATTTGTCAGGGAAAGAAGTGCAGAAGGACTTTCAGATAAAGAGGAAAGACAAGGAAGGGGTAAATTTTCATTACATTCAATTCAGTAAATCTTTTTAAGAAGTTATAATCTAACTGACCCTGGATCTACTACCAAAGATGAGTGGGAACAACCCTGGAAAATGAGAAGCCTGCTCTTCAACTACAAATTTATGTATCTACTTCATCCCACAAATAGCTCCCAAAAATCTATTAACTCCTTTCACATCAAAATGTACCTGTTTTGCATCCTTCTTCACTTTTTCTGCTCTAGCTTTTCAAGGCATTTGCTCTAGCTTTGCAAGGCAGCAATTCTTTATTTCAAAAAGTTCAAGATAAAATCTTAAAGACTGATTGTAACTGATGGAGTACTCTTTCCAGGAATAATAATATTTTGACAGGTTGATCCTAAATCCGAATTAATGAACCCTTAATTGTGGAATTTTAGTCATTTTGGAAGATGTATGGGGATATATTTTAGTATAGTAATGCCTATTATAACAGCTTGGAGAGAACTATGTAAAATATTATCCCTTCTTTGAGTAATGTTGTCTTTCAGCTATGGTAACCTTTGTTCCATTTGCCCTTTATGATCAATATTATATTTTTCCCAGTTCATGATGAAATGATTTCATTGGAAGTTGGAACATCTTTTTAAAAAATGGAGAGAAGCATTTTACTCATGCAGCTGAACAAGATAGTGTTAAAAGATTTTTTTCTTCTGTAATGAGACTTTAAAAAATGGTAATTTACCTAACTTTTTCATTTCTATGAAGAGCCTTTCATCACTGCTCTTGCTTCCCCCCAGTAATGAACATGTAATGGAAATACATTAATTAAATTTTCTAACAAGATTCTATAGCTATTGGGCCTAAACTCTAGGGAAACCATCAATCCCTAATTATAGTTTATCAATTGCAGTTAAGTCTCCCAACTACATACTAGATGTACTTGAGAGAAGGAAAAAGAGTTGCTAATGAATTTTAGAAAAGATTGAAGGTTCTTTCTATGGCTATCAAGGGGTCGCTATAGCTCTGTGGGAGAAAATCCTAATCTGCATTTGAGAAACCTTGATCACAGAGCAGCTCTAATTTTCCTGAGACCATCTCAGGACTTGGCTTCTTTGTGCAGCGACTTGGGAGTTGGGTTGGTCTTATGCATGGTGACTGGGATGGCCTTTGTTGACTTTGGGTCTATACTGCAGAGCCTCCTGCTGAGAGTTTCATATTTTCATGTGTTCCAGTTTGAATTACCTGGAGTTAAACACTCAGGATGAGGCAGAGTGGCTGGAACACTGTCACTATACCAGAGAAGTGGGACAGAGATGAGGCGTGGTCTTTCTGTGCAGGACTGAGTGGAGTGCAGGAGATGGAGGGCTAATTCAGCAAAGTTCCTTGGAGCCATGCTCGGAGCCGGCAGTAACAGGCTTTTTAAGAAGGAGCCTTTCAGGTGTGACTGTTGTTTCTTCCTTATGAGGCCCACCCAGCAGAGCTATAGAGCCCTCCGCTTACCCTCTTCTGATCAGGTCCCTTTAGTTGCAGTTCCCTTGAACTGAAACACTGTTTTTATATCAGAAAGGATTCTGACTTCTCATTCCTGGTCTCTTGCCTCTTCCTCATGTGACACCTGAAGGCTAGGCAGAATTCTGGTTGCCTACACCTATGTAACAACAAACCACACCCAGAACTTAGATACTTAAAACAATTAACAATGTTTCTTTTCCTCACAAGTCTACAACATGGAAACAAGCTACTTTCTTCTCCACTGTGTTTCATTTGGCCTGCAGGACCACCTTCAAGATTTCTTGCTCACACAATTGGAAAGGTGGCACTGGCTGCTGCCCAGGCTGACATTCCTGATGTTTTGATTCCCTTCCTTTGATTCCCTTTGAGGGCTGCTTGGGCTTCCTCAAAGCATGGTGGCAGAATTCTGAGGGAATCAAGAAGACCTGTGGCCTTTTCTAAACCAGCTTCAGAAGCCATGGTGTGGCTTCCTCTGCATCCTATTCATGGGGACAAATTCAGCCAAATTCAAGGGGGAAGAGACTTGACTCTTCACTTCAGTTAAGTGTTGTTCTTGAAAACTGACTCAGGCTAGGTTCAGAGAGGAAGAATTCTAGTAAAAAGAGGCCCAGAGACCCAGAAATGCTTCTCCATATGTGTGAACTCTCTACTTTCCCAGGACATGGTGCACCCAACACACTGACTGGGGGCCCCCAGTGATGTCCCTTTACATACACTCTGTACCCACAGACTTGTATGGCTCAGGACTTGAAACACTTGCCTTATTTGCTTTTACTTTTTAATTGTATTGTAGTCTGAAATATACATAGTATGCACAAATCTTAACCATATAATGTGGCAAATTTTTATACATGTATGTATACATGCTAACAATACTCAGATTAAGCCAGAGAATATTTTGAGTAAAGCCAGAAAGCTCTCTTGTGCCCTCTTCTCAGTCAATACTCCTCGAAGGTAACCATTATTCTGACTTCTATAACTTTGTATTGGTTTTATCTGTTCTTGAACTTTTTATAAATATAAAATGTTCTCAACTGTCTGTGGCTTTCACTGAAATTCATCAGTGTATCTGCATGTAGCTGTAATTTGTCTTTTTTGTAGCTACATAGTACTCAATTGTAGAAATATGACACAATTTACCTATTCTACTGTTGATGAATATCTTGTGCATGTATTTTGGTGGACATTTGTACTTGCACTAATTTCTCTCAGTTATATACCAAGGAGTGGAATTGTTGGGTTATAGAACATACATATCTTTAACTTTACTAGATAAATTCAAACTACTTTCCAAAATGGCTGTACCAATACCTCCTTCCAAAGGAAATGTACTTGAGTTCTAGTCACTCTACCTCCTCTTTTTACTTGGTATTTACATTCTCTTTAACTTTAACCACTCTGGCAGGAGTATAGTGATAGCTAATTTTGATTTCAATAATGCATTCATTACTGATTATCAATGATTTGTGTATCTTTTCAAATGCTTATTGGAAATTTGGATATTCTATTTTAGGTCATGTTTTTGCCTGTATTTGGAAGATTGCCAGTCTTTTTCTTGTTTATTTGTAGGAACTTCTTATATTTTTTCATTAGGTCTTTGGTCAGATACAAGTATTATAGTCAATTCTATGGCTTTCCTTTCTTACTCTCTGAATGGAATCTTTTGATAAACAATTTCTTAATTTTAAGGAAATATAATCCATGAAATTTATCAATTTTTTTTCTTTTTGTCTCTTTTTTTTCTCTAAGTGCTTTCATTAGGTTATAAAACTATTCTCCTATGCTTTCCCTTACAATTTTTTATTGTTTTACCTTTCACACTTAAGTTTACATTCATCTGGAATTTTTTTTTCTGCAGTGTGAGATAGAGATAAAGATCCATTTTTTGTCTGTGTAGATAGCCAATTTGGCCCAGCATCATTTATTTAAGAGACAATACATTTTCACTGGTGACTTGTTTGATAAGTCAGGTGGGCATATGTGTGTGAATCTATTTCTGGATATTTAATTCTGTACTATTGTCTATGTCTCTCTCCTTGTTCCAATGCTGCACTGTTTTAATTACTGTAGTTTTATAATTAGTCTTAAGTTCTACAACCTTTTGTTCTTCTTCAAGACTATCTTGGTTATTTTTGGCCCTTTGAATTTCCATGTACATTGTAGAAGTAGTTTTTCAATTTATACAAAAAACCTTGCTGAGATTTTCAGTGGAATGACATGGAATCTACACGTAAGTTTGGAGACTAATTAGTATTTAAACAACATTGAGTATTCCAAGCCATGAACATCACTATCCTGCCATCTATTTAGATCTTCTTTTATTTCTCATAAAAATGTTTTATAGTTTTCTTTGTAATACCCTTGTACATCTTTCATCAGATTTATTCCTAGGTATTTGATACTTTTTATGCTCTTATAAATGAGATGTCAATTTGATTTTCTAATGATTACTGCTAATATATAGAAATACAACTGGTTTATATCTATAGAATTTGTATCCAACAATTTTTCTAAATTCATTTATTCCAATAATTTGTTCATAGATTCTTCAAGATTTCCATCTAAGAATAATGACAGTTTATTTCTTCTTTTACATCTTTACAGTTTTTATTTTTCTTGTCTTATTCAATTAGCTAAGACTTTTAGTACAATATTGGCTAAAGGGGGTGACAGTGGGCATCCCTGAATTTTTACTTAACTTAGGAGAAAAGTATTAATATTTCACCATTAAATACAGTGTGTGGGTTTCTTGTAGACATCCTTTATCAGATTAAGAAACTTGTCTTTTGAGTTTGCTGAGTGATTTTTATCATGAGAAGGTACTAATTTCATTAAATACTTTTCCGTTTGTATTGAAAGGGTCATGTTTTTTCCTTGGAAATGTACCAGTGCTCTTTCTTATTAAAAGGCCACAAACCCCAACTTTTACTCCACAGCACTGCATGACTACTCCAATCTTTGGTCAGCTCTTGAGGTATCTCCTGCATTCTGGGCTTTCTTGGAATCTTGAGCTATATATATATATATATATATATATATATATATATATATATATATATAATATATATATATATATACATCTTAGGAGCTCACAGAATGCCCTGAGCATACATGATTTCAAGGACATGACCTTGAAAGGGAAGTCCATGCAGATATTGGAACTCATCCTCTATGGCTCCCTTCTCCCTTAGACATTCCCCCTCAAGTCATAGTGACCCTGTATTGAACTCCACCTTCTCAGGCAATTGATGCTGCTACTTGCTCCTTGGACTTGATTCCCCATACTACAAATTCACAAACACTCTTTTCATTCACAAAGCATGGATGAATGAGGAGCGCACTACAGTATGCTTTACTTTGATCAGGGTTTGTACTCCCTAGTGTATGACCGCATTCCTCAACACTTTTAAATAGCTGTTTTAAGTATTTTGTACAACTTTTATAGTGGCTTTTAGAGTTGGGCTAATCTGATACAAGCTATTCCATCACAGCTGGAAACTGCAGTCTGTGACACTTTTCCATTTTCTCTGTTTGATGATTACAAAAAGATGTTCCCATGAAAAGGATGGGTAAGCTTTTAGTGGAATTGGCCTTCTGGTAGAAAACAGCTCTAAACTCTGGACAACAAAACAAAACAGATGAATGAGCAATCAGAAGGCACTGGAGAATGAATAAAAGCAGGCAGATTCTGGAGGGGAGTTGACACTTAGAGGAAGGGAATGGCAGGTGGTGATCTTGTTTTTATCACTTTTGTCCTGAGGGCAGGCTAAACTTGGTGTGTGAGGGACAACTAAAATATGGGGAGAAAACTTGCAGGCTTTCTGAGCTAAAAAAAACAGAGGACAGAATTTAGGGCAGTCAAAGCTGCTGGATAAAAAGCAGAGAACCAGAAACGGACAGTCTCAAATTTTGTGTCTAAACTCTGCCCTAGTCATAGGCTGACCTCCAAATCATGAATGCTCAGGGCATTCTGTGAGCAGCCTAGCTGAGGGTATCAGACCCAACTGAGATTTGAACTACTACCAAATTGCAGCTTGAATCCAATATCAGGGCTATATTAGGGTTACTCTTTATTGATTGTCTTTTCTCTTGAGAATGGACCACATTTTCCTAGTTCTTTGTATGTTGAGCAATTATAAATTTTGAATGTTGAGCATTGTGAATGTTATCAAGAATCTAAGAAATAAATCACAGATATTATATGATTCAGAAAAGGCACCTTTTATCAGCTCCTCATATTAGGTTACCTAACTGTTGGATCTGATCTTTTCATCCAGATTCAAAGCCCAAAACAATTCTTCCCAACTAGTGAAACCCAGGTCGGTTCTGGTGGAGACCACCCAAAGCAACATGGTAAGTCATCCCTGCCCTAAGCTGAAGTTTTCCTCTATCCCTTCTCCTCTCCTGGTTTCCCTCTCCCTGCCCCTTTTCCACCTCTCCATTTTAATAACCCTAGAGTTAGGAAATAATGAGGTTCAGTACGCTCCACTCCATGGCAGCTGGGAATTGGCAGAGGCAGGATTCAAACCTAGGTAGCCTGACTCTCAGGTCTAAGCTTTTAGCCCTCTGCTATACTGCCTCTTTGTGAGCCCATGGACAGACACAGCTGGGACTGTTATTGCTTCCCACAGGAACAGACCATCATTGAGAAACAGAAGAGAATGTTTTGGTACAGGTAAGTAGTAGAATCATGTTTTTTTCCCTAGTCTAGGCCATATTCACTCTACAGAAGCTAGGGACTTGATATAGGCAAAAGGAATAAGGGCATACACATTCACCAACCAGAAAGTATCAGACAGTCCCAGATCTCTCTCAACCCTTCCTTCCTTCTTTTCTCAACACCACTGTGACACAGGACTTGGTGGTTGGAAAAAAAAAAATGGCTATTTCTGAGAAGTTCAAGATGAAGGCTGCAGGTTGCATTTCACTTTCAATTTCCATTCTCATGATCCTTGGTATGGCCCTTTTCTATGTTTCACTCCATGAACCTGATAGTCTCTGTTATACTCTTTGCTAGGAAGAGAGTTTAGGGTGCACTCATTTTCTTACTTCTTTTATCACACTGTAAAATTTTAGAGAAGATATCACTTGAACTCTCTGTGCCTTTTCTTTTTTAATTTTTGAAACAAGGATTCTAACTCTGAAATGCTCCATGTGGCACTTTAATGAAACCTTTAATTTACGACATTTTAATACAGTTGAAGACTGAAGACCTCAGACCAGTTTTCAGGGTGGAGTTTTCTTGGGTGCATACAAGAAAACACAGACACACACACAGACACACACACACACACACACACACATACATACACATCTTTCATTGCTTGAGTTGGTTTCTGTGTACTTGATATCTTGATATTTAGAAAAAAAACAATCCTAATCAGTTCACCTGGATATTAATGTCAGAGGTGGCCAAGCCTTATTTCACATTCTAGAACTGCTTGCTATAGCAGACCTGAAGAGGGCCACTGGTCATGGGATTCATGAGTGTCATGTTCCTGAACATTTTCTGAAAATCCCCAAAAGGCCTGCCCCATATATAGTAAGTAGAAAGTCTTCTCCATTTGCACTTCCAACTTTCACAGGCATCAATTCTGTTGGAGGACTTAAAGGCCAGAGAGCTGTATTCAGTTCCTAACCACTACACCAATCTTCTTCTGTTGTCACCTAACCTCTACCCTCACCCTGTCGTCTCCATTCCGCACTTCCTCATCAGTTTTGCTTTCATTTATCGGTATGGAGTTCTCCTCCTGCTGCTGGATCCTGGGCTGTCCCTTCTCCATGCTAATGATGAATGTCTCTTTGTGGGCATTTCGGGTGTCTTGTCTTCATGATGATGATCTTCATTAGGCTGCTTTGTTATGTGCTTTTCCACCTGCAGTACATAAACCCAGATCTTTTGTGGATACCTTGCCCATGGTAATGAGCAGGGGTACCTTGAACTGACTGAAGGACATCTTATTTCCCTTCCTAACTCTAGAGGTGGAAGAAGTTCTACCACACCAGTCTGGAGTGACCTGGGGGGCTTCACACCACACCTGAGTGGAGAGGGCATGTGGCCCTATGTCAGGAAAGGGCCAGGAATGAAGTGGGAGCTTTGACTCAGAGCTGCTACTCTGACATTTGACTTCTTCATTTCATTCTCTTCCCTTGCTTTCCTTCTCAAGTGTCTCTTTCAAATAAATACTATGCTTGACTGGAGTTCATTGTGTTGGTCTGTAAATTTGGTCTGTGAGTCCTGGGGCCTCACTAGGCATTTGGTTTCCACCTTGTGCTGTTGAGAAAAGCTGCTCTTAAAAGGAGATTTAACCCCCCTCCACACACACACACACACACACACACATATACTCGAGATTTCCATTCTCCACTCCATAATTTTTTTAAAAAGTAGAGAAAAATATATCTTCATTTGTTAGATTCTCTACACACTCTAGGGTGGGAACAAAGGGCATTCAATTAAGGAACCACTAGGTGGCTATAAGGCTTGCTTCAATCTAATATTTTAAGAACACATTATTCTCCCTAAAGCTCTTTTATTTTATATTATGCTATGTCTCATAGGAGTGGAATGTCCTGAAAAGCTGACATTTTTCATGTACACAGATGGTTACTCATTCTCAATTGAGAAGAAAATTACCCTAAAATTCATTTGCCCTATAAAAGGCAGTGTATAAAATCAGGAAGTGCTTTAGATGTAGCCCAATACAACTTTGTACTTACCTATCATTCAAATCCTAATTTAAATGCCATCTCTCCCATAACACCTCCTCGGATCCCTTCCTGCCTGAGGAAGCCTCACTTGCCTTCTTCCAAATGCTCCTTGCAGCCTCTCTGGGCTTCCTGTATTACTGCATGCCTTGGCTATGGGACTTGACCCCTTTATTCTGTATCATTCCACATCCCCCTATCATAGTGTCTTTACAAAGATGCGAATAATTAGTAAAAGGGGGAATGATTCCCTAGAGAGTCTGTATTTCTTTTGGAGGCTTTTTGGAGGGTGACTATTGGAACCATGAGCCTAGCCCTTGTATTGGAGACCTCACTCTTGCCAGTACAGCCAACTGGACATTGGCAGTGGAAAAGGAAGGGAGGCAGAGGGACATGACACAAAACACGAGGCCATGTGGCCAGGTGGTGGTGTCCGAAGCCAGTGGTGGAAGCGCCTTTCTTTGGCAGCAACTTTCTTCCACACATTCCTCAGGCTCTTGCTTTCTGGTGACCTTGACTCCTTTCAAGACCATTCTTGAAACAGGTTTCAAATGAATTTCACTTGCACAGCAGTGTTGGGTGGAAGAAACATACTGTATGTTTGTTTTGGCTGAAGATAGGACCCTGTCCCACATTTTCTTTTTGGGGTGTGGGGAGGAGAGGGTGAATGGTCTCAGAACAAGGCTCTTAAAAATGAAAAACCGATCAACACCACCCTCTTGTGGCCAAATAAAAGCTCTTTGCATTTCAGTGGGCTTCTCCCAAAAAAGCAGGAGTGAGATCAGCAGGTTGAAGCAGAAAGATGAATCCGATGTCACTCCTGGACAATTCTCTCCGTGAGCTCTAGTCACTTCAATTCGTACTCATTCATTCATTCAACAAATACTTATTGAGCCTCTTCCTTGAGCCATAGCTCAAGGCAGTGCTCTATGTGCTGGGATTATAGCAATAACAAAACACAAAAATCTCTGCCCACATTTTAGTGGATAGAGGCAGATAATAAATAATTAAAATATAGAAATGTTAGATTATACTAGGTGATATAAAAATGTTAGGTGGGAGAGGAGGAAGGGAGTGATGAGAAACACTGAATGAGATGAAGGAGCCATGTGGATACCAAGGGGGATAATGTGGCCCATAGAGAGACAGCAGGTACACAGCCTTGAGGCTGCAGTGTGTCTGGTGCATCTGAAGTTCCTGTGCTGATTACATGCTCACACCTCTGTAATGTTCCCTTCATTAAACTCTACTCATTGGTATCCTTCAAGTTGAATTCTGGTTCCTGCCAGGACCCTGGCTGATATATTCTTTAATGGTCAGAAACATTCCTTAGGCTGAAGGGTTTCAGCTTTTGGGTGATTCTATGACTAGGTGTATGTGAAGAAAATGGCTGCAACTGGCCAATAAATATATCACCAAGTATTATTTCCTGAATCTTTCCCATCTCTAGTCACACAATCCCTCATAAGCTTGTGGAACTCCTAGCCCTTCCCACAGACACACCCTAGACAAATGTGAGCCCATCCCAACATTCAACTGGCTAATACTAGTGAAAATAACCTACAGATTCAATGTAACCCCTATCAAAATACCAATGGCATTTTTCACAGAACTATGGCAAGAAACCTAAAATTTGTATGGAACCACAAAAGACTCCAAATAGCAAAAGCAATCTTGAAAAAGAACAAAGCTGGGAGTATCACACACCCTGATTTCAAACTATAATACAAAGCTCAGTAATCAAAACAGTACTCACACTAAAACAGATACATAGGTAACTGGAACAGAATAGTGTAGAGAAAAGGAAGATTGCTTAGGTCTGCACTGAGGCAAACTCTGCTGCTAAACAGACCTTGAACAGACTGTTTAGAGAGTTTAGCTCTTCATAGGGTACTCGGATCCTGGCCAGTTCTGGGCACATAGGAACAGCCAATTATCTCACAAGGTTGTGTGCAATCATAATAAACAAGGCTTGTGTAACAATAGATACATATTTGTACAAGAGTAAAAAGGAGGAACTCTGGGGCAACACCCCAAAGCCTCACCCATGGAGTAGACACATTGCCCTGGATCATTGTCCCACCAAGGCTCTGAGGCAGCTGTTATCAGGGGCTTCCCAGGTGTCATAACTTGGATGCTTTCAATTGGCCTGGTGAAGTTTTATTCTTACTTTCATTTTCTATCTATCTGATCATTGTCCCACCAAGGCTCCAAGGGCAATTCAGATGCTACATTCTCAGTGGTGAAGTTTCTGTTCTTACTTAGATCTTCTATTAATCTGCTTATATGCCATAACACTTTGCAATAAATATATTATTGCAAACTCTTTAATGTATTATTGTGTGTGGTCTCATTTCTGCCTTATCAGATCCTTTGAACCTTATCTCAGCAATAAAAATAGCCCAGAAATAAACCCACATTTATATGGTCAACTAATATATGACAAAGGAGACAGGGATATACAATGAGGAAAAGACAATCTGTTCAATAAATGGTGTTGGGAAAACTGGACAGCTCTGTTCAAAAGAATGAAAGTAGATCACTGTCCTATACTGTACACACACACAAAAAAAAAACTCAAAATGGATTAAAGGCCTAAATATAAGACCTGAAACCATAAAACTCTTTCTGGGTAAAATTGTAACATATCCAGAATATCTTGCCTGGCTTTAGTACATTGGCATATCAATAGGCATTCAGTGGTGGAAAGAAGTATGGCTTTAGTGCATTTGCATTATTCCTCAGGAGTGGAGAGAAGTTCATCTCCATATCAGTGGATAATTACCTGGGCAACAGAGGTCTTATCTGTATCTGAGAGGTGAGAGGGAGGGCTGGTTTTTGGCTTCTGCTGGAGCAGGAAAGAGAGAAAAGACCCCAGATTGCAGTTTGTGAGCAATCAACTGATTTCAAACTTCATTTCTCCCTTTGATTGATTTTGGTTTTTAGAGGTATTTTGCACCGGGATTTCCTTTCTCCAGACTTACATCTGGTGGTAGTCAACAGGATTCCTCTGAACCCGAAATCTGTCAAAATGGGTGCAACCTGTGGGAGGGCTACCTCTAGAAATGATGGGGAGAAGTGGCGCTCGAGCCGAGTGACATGTGTTTATACTCCTGTGATTGTGGAGGCACCACCAGTGCTGATGGCCATGCTGACCCCAGCCCATGGCCTGAGCCTAAGGCTACTGCTTCTGCCACTGCTGCTGCTCCTGCTACCAGCCGGAGCCTGGTCCCAACTATGGAAAGGAGCAGAGGTTCAGGTCATCTTAATAGAGAAGCAACTGGCTGCTGTGTAACCAAGCCTTACTGGCTACAGAGCCCATCACTGAAACAGCTCAAACCAAGGTAATAACCACCTATCCCATCGCGGGGTGGGTGAGAGACTGGACCCAAAGGCCATGGAGTGGTGTGGCACAGGAACCTACTGTCATATGCTACATTCTCAGTGGTGAAGTTTCTATTCTCACTTAGATCTTCTATTAATCTGCTTATATGCCATAACACTTTGCAATAAATATATTATTGCAGACTCTTTAATGTATTATTGTATGTGGTCTCATTTCTGCCTTATCAGATCCTTTGAACCTTATCTCAGCAATATAAATAGCCCAGAAATAAACCCATATTTGCCTTTGGCATCCCCAGGGAATGATGAAGCAGACACATTGTCCCAGGTGTACTGGCTAGAAGGAAAGCCTGCCTCTGATGTGGCCCAATGGCTACACCAGTGTTTGTGGCATGTGGGGCAAAAGGCAATGTGGGCCCGTTGGTGGGGCTTGCCATTGACCTTTGAAGAAGTCAGCTGAGCCTGGAAGGAGTGTCGTGCATGTTGTGCAGATCAGCAAACCACCAAGAGGGGCCTAGAGTGTCTCTTTGCAGCCTATGGCCCATTGCCCGTGATTGAGAGTGACCAAGGCACCCACTGGATTGGACATGCATTGCAAGGATAGGTGCAGCAATTAGGAATAAAATGGCCACAGCCTTGGACATTTCAACACAAAGATTGGCAATGGTTGGCTCTTCTGGCACCTTGGGGAAAAGGCCTGGAAGCTGGCCTTTTGTGTATTCCTTGAACAACAGAAAAGTGGCGCCCCACTTTCATGGTTATTTGCTTCTACAGTCCTCGTGTACTGAATGCGCCTCCTGGCTGCAGCTGCAGCATGATGGCTGGAATGGACGAGCTTTGGACTTAATCTGCATGGGACTTTGAACCTAGCTGAATCCTCTGACTTGAGAATTATCATGATTGTGTTGCTGTTGTCAAGAAAAAAATGCCTAAAGAGAGGCTTGAGTTTGTCTAATGTTTGGTAAAAGTTTTGTGAGCAATCTAGCATGGTTGTTAGGAATGGGTAAACCAGTGTAGAAACATTTTGTGCTAGTGAAAGACTGTGCTGTAAAGCGCACTTACTCAATCTGCAAAGGCTGAATCCTCTGGCTTGAGAATTATTAAGATTTTATTGCTGTTGCTATTGCATGTTATTAGATAGGTCGGAAGAGGGGGAACGAGTAAATTCTGAGATTTATGGAGGGGTGGCCTGTGCGTAAAATTGTAACATTTCCAGAATATCTTGCCTGAGATATTGGCCTATCAATAGGCATTCAGTGGTGGAAAGAAGTATGGCTTTAGTGCATTTGCATCATTCCTCAGGAGTGGAGAGAAGTTCATCTGCATATCAATGGATAATTACCTGGGCAACAGAGGTCTTATCTGTATCTGAGAGGTGAGAGGGAGGGCCGGTTTTTGGCTTCTGCTGGAGCAGGGAAGAGAGAAAAGGCCCCAGACTGCAATTTGTGAGCAATAAACTGATTTTAAACTTTATTTCTCCCTTTGACTGATTTTGGTTTTTAGAGAAATTTTGCACCGGGATTTCCTTTCCCCGGACTTACACTTCTAGAAGAAAACACAGGCAGTAAACTCTTGAACATTATCATTAGTAATTTTTTTTCTGGATATATTTTCCCAGGCAAGGGAAAAAACAGCAAAAATAAGCAGGTGAGACTCCATCAAACAAAAAGATGCACGGCAAAGGAAACCATCAACAAGTCAAAAAGGTAACTTTCTGTATGGGAGAATATATTTTCAAAAGATATATCTGATAAGGGGCTTATATCCAAAATATATAAAAAACTAAAGAACTTAATTAACTCAACACCAAAAAAAAAAAGTCCATATAATACAACTAAAAAATGGGCAGAGGACCTGAATAGACATACAGATGGCCAACAGGCACATGAAAAGATGCTCAACATCACTAATCATCAGGGAAATACAAATCAAAACCACAAAGAGTCAGAGTGGCTAATATCAGTAACAATTGTCAACAAGGATATGGAAAAAAGGGAACTCTTTTACACTGCTGGCGGGATTGCAAACTGCTACAGCCTCTGAGGAAAGCAGTATGGAGGTTTCTCAAAAAACTGAATATAGAAATACTGTATGACTCAGCATTTCCACTTCTGGGACTTTACTTGAGGAAAACACAACCCCTAATTTAAGAAGATATATGCATTCCTATGTTTATTGCAGCATTATTTACACTAGCCAAAATTGAAAGCAACCTAATTGTCCATCAGCACATGGATGGATAAAAAAGATTCCACACATACATACAATGGTAGTATTATTCAACCATAAAAAGGAATGAAATCTTGCTATTTGCAACAACAAGGGTGAACCAAAAGGGTATCATGCTAAGTGAAATAAGTCAAAGATAAATATCATATGATTTCACTTACATGTGGAATCTAAAAAACAAAACAAATGAATATACAAAGCAGAAATAGACTCATAGACAGAGAGCAGACTGGTGGTTGCCATAAGGGAAGGGCTGGGGGAATGGGTAAAATAAGTGAAGGAGGAAAAAAAATTAGTGAGAATGTGTGATACCTTAATCTGGGTGATGGTTACATAAGTGTATCCACATGTTAAAATTCGCTGAACTGGAACTAAGATTTGTGCATTTTATGCATCCTTGTAAGTTCCTCAATTAAATCACATCTAAAAGAAAAGACTGACTAGGAAATAGCGGCTTGGGAAAATACGGACCAAGTAGTCTGTCACTCAGTCAGCAACCCAGTGGGGATATGGAACTTTGAAGCTGTATTGGAAATCTCATTGCAGAAGCACAGTGACCTTTTCTGCCTCCTAGAGAGCCTCCCTCCAAGTAGGAAACTGGCTCCAGAAGGGCCTGGATAGGCAGCCTTAAGTTTGGGAAGTGGAAGAGGGGTTACTGCTACTTTAAATGAGCAGTACTGAGCTGGACATCTGACTCCAGCTACTGGGAGCCTACCCATCAGTTTCTGAAATATTTTAACAATATAAAACTCTTAGCACAACAAAGGACACATGGTGGTATTCAACCAACATGAGTTTCCTTTCCCTTATATGAGAAAAGTTTATCAGGGGCTTCATCTGGTAGTTAATCTTAGTTCCATTTTATAAAGTGACGCAGCAAAATAAGTGCCACTTTTATATTTTAGTCATTAATATTGAACAGCCTTCAGTGCTCCAAATGAAGAGTCCCAAGTTCACCAAACTGTCACATGACATGGCTTCTAGATTTTGTATTATCTTATTGACCCTTCCCTGGATGCGTTCCCTGGATGCCTACCACGTGAACAGACTATGACAGATGAGGTCTGACTGCAAACTACTATAGCCCTATTCTCCTCTTACTCCGAATACTATGTCTTTATTACTGCTCGCTAAGATTTCATTAGCCATGTTCGCAACTGTATCACCCGAAGATAAGAACTAGGAGTCAACCAAGATCTTTTGAAATTGAATAATCCTTACTCTGTATCTCCTCTGTTTTGTATTTGTACAGATCAAAATACAAAACTGAATGCAGGACTTGCCACTTGCTCAATCCAATTTCATGTTGTTGTTTTGGATGCTTCCATTTAATCTGTTGCAGTCATTCAAAACCTTGACTCTATGACCCTCATAAATCTCGGACCCCCCAGGAGAAAAGATGGTTTTAGCTACTTTACTCCCCAGCAGGAGGAAGGAAGGTTTCCACCTTCTGCTTCCTACAACAGCCCAGCCAATAGGAGACTATCACAACTCAGCAAATGGGAAGCCACAATACATGGAATGCCCACTTTCCTCCAATGGGCTTTTTACTTAGAACAGCCCTCCCAATTTGGCCTCTTCCTTTATAAAAGAGGGGTCCTCTCTTTTGTTCTCCTAAATGACTGGTTTTGCTGTAGCTTGCATGTATCAAGTTGAAAGTCTGCTATTCCTGAACAAGCCTGTTTTTGCTGGTAAAATAACTGGCTTTTACTTTTAAGGTTAACAAAGGAATTAAATAGCCCATTTATAACCAGAGGCACCTGGTAGAATAGAAATTTCTGAACTTTGGATACAGAGAGGCTTGGGTGTGAAATCTCCTTTGGCTTGGGGTAATTGTTCACCCCACGTAGTTAATTAAGCCTTCCTTTAAAGGGGCTAAAATACTCTTCTCCAGGAACTCCAAGTTCTTTCAGTATTCTGAACTTTGCATCTAGGGGCTTGAATTCAGTTAAATGGATTAGGCACTTTCCTTTATCATTCTCAACTATCTTAAAATTTAATTATCTGTTAACTATTTTGGATTATCCTTTTTATCATGCTAAAGATCAGTTTCCTTGATAGGGAAGCCTGATGTGAAATAGGACTCTTATCTACTAACATTATACCCCATGCCCTAAGAAGTGGCCTGCCCCTTTCATCTATCCTGTTCCACATAGCATTGCAAATACCTTTTTAAAAAAGTGCTTTATCACATTCTTTTTGCAAACCCCAGTGTTACCTGAGAAAAAGCACTGAGAATAAAGGGTCAAGCCTTGGGACACTGGTCCCAGCCTTTCTGCTATTTATCTGATTTTATATAAGTGACATACCCTCTCTAGGTCTGAGGTTGATTTTTCTGGGTGCTTTTAAAAATCATTCAGACTGACATTCTCTAATTTTTTTATTTAGTCAGGTCCTTACATGGGTGAGAAATAGTCCTTTTCTGACAGTCCCAAGGCTGTCAGGTTTCAGCCCTCCCAGAGATCCAGAGACTGCAGCCCTTCCCTGGTCTCTCCTGTTTCCCAGGGGATCCCCCTGGAAGAACTGAAGTGTTTCTATTACCTTTCCTTGCCAGGAGTCTCAGTAGGCAATACTCCTATAATGCTCATCTTCTTAAGAAAAAAATAGTTTAAGAATGAGTTGAGTGTGGTTCAGAGACTTAGTTCAGCATTCACTGAGTTCCTACTACGTGCCAAACACTTAGTATTTGAATTCACTGAGATGTGGAGAAGGGAGGGAGAACGGTTCAAGAAATAATAAATCATGCTCTGGGAATTTTGTGACAGATCCTAGGACTCTACATCAAGGTTAGAGGTAATGCCGAGGCTTCTCTAAAGTATATAACCGATGACTCAAATTTGATTGGGACTCAAAACTATCAATAGCCACAATATTTATTGACCACCTTTTGGCCAATACTGCAGGCACTGTGTTAGATATTTCATATAGTTTCTGTTTCATAGTTTGGTGAACTTCCTGGGGTTATCCAGCTAGTAAATGGCAGAGGCAGGGCTCTTGGGCCACCTCTGAACTCCTCCAGGATAGCTGCCTTTCAAGATTCAGATATAATAAAGACGCTTGAAGTCATCTTCAAATCCAAGATTAGCATAATATTACTGAATCAGTAACTAAAAGCAGTTACTTTTCTATTACTTATTTTTCTCTCTCTGTAATTCGTTTAAAGTTATTGTAGAGATCCAATAGTATTCCATTCATTGTCTTAAATTTTATTTTGGAGCTTAATTCAGTGATTTCTGTTAAAATTTTAAATGCCTTGGATAAATTCTTCAGTAAGGCATTATGGGCCATTCGTACTTTTGAATAAATACAAGGTGGGAGAACTGAGTTTTATTTGGGGGTGCTGAAATAAATAATAAAGCCATTGGTACCTGAAGGTGGGGTGAGGGGGTTGAATTGAGGGAGTAACAAAGAAGCTGAAGTAATCTCCGGAATGACTCTACTGAGAACAGTTTAGCCTGAAATGGCCCTTGGGGAGCCCATGTAAAAGTTTTAGTTTTCATACATAGCCATGCCACTCTCCTGCTACAGATTGTCATATAACATAACGGGACTTGGAGGGAGCCAGTCCGTTCCAGGGGTGCTATTGTCCCCTGTAGGTTGCTCTCCTGCAAAGCCTAGTTGAAATGCTCATGGTGGGTATTTCTCCCATGCTGTATGGATACCAGTTAGGAGTTCTTCAGCTCTTTTTTGAAATTATGCCGTGCATCCCCTCTGTGTGTGCGTGCCAGATTGAAAGACCAGCATCAGTTGCTCCATCTTGGAATTCAGTTAGTTTGAATCCTGAAAGGCTCTGTGGTCCCCAAGCTCAAGAACCATGAGCTCTGTGGCAGGGATCATGAATGGGCAGGTGCTGCTCCCCCCACTTGCTTGGGCAGGTAGACGCCTTCCCTGCTGTGTCTGATGGCTCTCAGCTGGCACAGCTGCCCTTGTGTGGACCTTTCTACCCTTTGCCAGCAGTCTGTAGGGGCCTGACCCCCTGCTTGGGGTTGGGATTTAATTTCCTTCTGGAAGGTTTGATCACAGGTTGGTGAAGCCTAGATCTAACCTGAGGCTTTTCAGATCTTGAATTTCTAAGCCCCACTGGCTAAGTCACAGAAGTCACACTGAAAGGAAAAATGACTTTCAGCAGTTATTAGAATTATGATCCAAGGGGGCGGTCAGATGGGGTCGGGGTAAAGGACAGGGCAGCATGGTAGAAAGGAAAAGTCCAAGAAGGCCTGGGGGGAAAGGGAATGGGTTTCCTGGCTATGGGTGCCCCCTTTTGCTACAATTATCTGGCTGCAAATGTAGATGGCTAGGAGATTCCCTACCTTCCAGGCCAGTTTAATCTGGAACTATATTTACAGTCAACTTAAAAAAAACTAAATGACAATTTAAACCATTTACAGTTCTACAGTCTGGAATGTAAAGCTAAATATTATGTGCTGAAAGATCCACCTGTCTAGGGGTGTGATCTGAGTATCTCTGGTCTAGGGAATTGATGAGTCCACTAGTGTGCCAGTGAATTGCTCTGTTAAAGGAAACCTATCCTCTCCCCAAGGTTTTGCCCTACTGGGAGATCACCACTGACAATCTTACAAGAGAAATTATCAATTCACCAAATTTTCTTGTCCCTCCTACCTGCACTACTGTGCTAATAGGCACAACAGGATTGTGTATGCTATTATACAAACTCTTGCCTTGAAAGAGTTTATCATCTATTAGCAAGGAAAAAATAAAGGTCTCAGTAACTGTAATGCAGAGGAGTGAGGGAAGTGCCCTTAAGAGGAATCAGAGTGCTCAGGAGGCTCAAAGGAAAAAAGATTACATCTAGAACAGGAAGGAGCTAATGGGGGAGGTGTCATTTGATAGAAGCACTGACAGAGAGATAGGATTTCAGCCCATGGAGATGGAGGAAGAAGGGCTTTCTAGTTGAGGGCAGGTGAGGAATGATGATTCAAATACTCCCACAGGCTTTTAAATAAACTAAACTGCCCAAGGAAAGGGTAGAGTTACACTAATCCTTTGAATATTGAAAGAAAATTCTCCTAGGAGAGAAAAATCTTAACAGCAGCTTACTTGATCACTAATGGTTCAAGAGACATTATTAATTATTCACTTATATTTGGTACGCAAGAAAGAGTTCAAATGGATTCAAGAAACTTTTGCCTCCAATGGATTAAATATCGATAGGATTGGAGGGAGGAGAATGCACCAGAGAATCCTGAGAGTCCTGTTCCCAGTTAATACTGCAGTCTGGAAATTAAAGGTATATCTAAAGATTGGTTAGTTGGTTAGCAAACTGGCCCCTATACACAGAGGGCAAAGAGAGACTGAAGAAAGAGCCCACTCCAGATTGGTAGACGGCAGGTTTAATAAACAAGGGAACTTATAATGAGGCTTGTCTTGGGCGGCCAAGATGGTAGAACTCTGCACCCACATGCCAGGATCTTGAATTCATACAGAGGCCTTAACTAGGTTCAGTCACGTGTACCATCCAGGTGGTCTCAACAACACTTTACTCTCTAAAGCTACACCACTGAGGCAGCTTCTGCTGTGGGAAAGGCAGGTGGAACCCACGTTCTAAGGACAGGGGAGGGGACATGGAGCCTCCATTTGCTGGGGTCAACCAGTGGTCATGTTCTCTGGATGACCTCCTCTACAACCCCCTAGGTTAACTTTCTAAATTCTTACACTTCAAGGCCACTGATTCCCAGAGATACTCAGACCAAAGTGAAAAATTACTTTGTTAAAAAGAGAAAAAGGGGAAGAACACTGTGTGCATCTATGGAGAAGGAATCCAGTTACTTCCTTTACACCAAAGAGTCTCAAATTTGGTAATACATTAGAAACCCCCAGGGATATTTTAAAACATTGGTGCCTGGGAACCAACCCCGGATATCTTGATTTCATTTAGAGGTATTAATATTTTTGAAAAGCACCCCCAACTCCCTATCCCAGGTGATTCTAATTTACAACCAGGGTTGCAAACTACTACTCTAAAAGAATTTAGAGGAACCTGCAGACCTTTCACGCAAGGATAAGAGAGAGGTGGGGCAAGCTATTTCCAAACTGGGAAAGTAAGTAAGAAAAGGCAGGGCCATATCTCTGTGCAGGAAGGCAGAGTTCATCTCTTTACAAGCCACTTATCCTATTCTTTCTTCATATTTACATCTGCTTTGGCATCTTCCAACTGGGACTACATTTGCTCCTAGCTACCTCGTAATGATCAGGCCTCTTTAGCATATTGGGTCATTTCTATTCTGTGGAGAGAGTATAGAAATCAGAGTAAAGCAATGACTTACCCCTTGCCTGATGTGGGAGGTGGAGTAATGCCCCTGACAAGTTATCCATACCCTAATCTCTGGAACCTGTGAATATGTACCTCGATGAGACTTTGCAGATATGATCAAGTTAAGGACCATAAGATGGGGAGACTATCCTGTATTTTCTGAGGGGGCTCAAGGTAATCACAAGGGTTGTTACAAGTGAAAGAGAAAAGTAGAGTCCAAGCTGGAGGAGACAAGATGACAGAAGCAGAGGTCAGAGCTATGGCTTTGGAGATGGAAGGCGGCCAGCAGCCAAGAAACACAGGCAGCCTCTAGAAGCTACTAAACATTTTATAGCATTTTAATTTTTTTTATTGCAGTAAAAGGTACTTAACATAAAATATGCTAACTTAACCATTTTTAAATATACAATTCAGTGGCATTAAGTATACTCGCAGTGTTGTGCAACCATGAAAACTATCCATCTCCAGAACTTTTTCATCTTCCTAAACTGAAACTGTGTATGCAGTTAAACAGTAACTCCCCAGTGTCTCCTCCTCCCAGGCTCTGGCTACCATTCTACTTTTTGTCTCTATGAATTTCACTCCTCTAGATGCTTGTATAGGTGTAATCATAGAATATATGTTCTTTTGTGTCTGGTTTATTTTACTTAGCATAATGCCCTCAAGGTTCATTCATACCTTTTTAAGGATGGGTAATACTTCCTTATATGCATATACCACATTTTGTTTATCCATTCACCTGTTTATGGATACAATATGTCACTTTGCACTTACTATGTTGCTTGTAATTGTTCTACTTCTGATGAAGAGCTTCAGCTTTGATTTATCTCATATTCTTTTGTAGTGTCTATTGGAAGACTTATGCACGGGGACTCTCAATAAATTGTGCTTCCCAGAGGTATTTACGGATTGAGCAGTTTGTAGAACCAAGAATACACATTCTCTGCCATAATGCCAATAGATTTTGACAAGCTAAAAGAAACTTTGTTAGCAAATGTTTTGGCACCAAGTCATGCAGATGTGACAATCTTGTTGAGATGCTGAATTTTCATATCAGAATTTAAGACTAGGAACCCAGCATTATTCATTGTGATGTTTATCCAGTGCCTCCTGTCTAAGGCCTTGGGATAAATACAAATTCTACAAGATTACCTGGCTCTAGTGAATCTGTGTATAGCAGACCAGGAACTAGGAAGCAAAACCCTTTCCTCCTGCAATGTCTCTACAGGGTCTTCTATTGACAGAGCTTACCACCTGGCCAGCTGGCAAAGGAAAAATATTTGAGGGGTCAAATAAGATTTCACAAAGATGGCAGAAAAGGGTAAATTTGAAGCTCAGAGTCAATTATTTATAACTGGCACAAAAACTTTGATGAATGGTGAGGAAAGACCTGTACAAACCACAGAGTGATAGGCTGAGCAGTCCTACTCTCACAGACAGGGAGTGAAGGGAGTTTGTTGGGAGTGAAGGACAAAATACCTAGTGATATGTAGAGGAATATTTGATTTTTGAAAACCCCAAAGATGCCTTTGTGACTGGAAAAGAACAAATAGGAAAAGTCTGGCTGCTATAAGCCAAAATATTTAATAGTGGTACATAAGAAGGATCATATGGTCCATCTTTCCTGCCCAGTGGGTGAGACCATATATGTTCTTTCAGCAACTATTTAATGAACACCTACTAGGTGCAAGAATGGCTATTGTCACCAAGGAGACAGTAGTAAACAAGGTAGACATGATAACTGACCTCTTGGCTCTTAGAAAAAAACATGACAATGAATAAGAAACACAAACCAAAACAAGAATGAAAGGTTATATGCAGGAAACACTGGGTGATATCATAAAAGGTAACTGGGGAGAAGGCTGAGCTGAATTAGGTGTGGTACTCTGGTGAGGTTGCTCTGCTGAGGTGACCTTCAAACTGAGAACTAAAGGATGAGAAAGAGGCAAGTGAGGAGCCAAGGGAAAAGCAGGCCAAGAGAGGAGCAAAGGCAAAGGCCTTAGAGTTGGAAACAACTGGCTTTCCTCAGAATGGGGCTGGAAAGAAAGGAGAGATGTGGGGAGGGGAGGTGGGAAGGGAAGGGAGGCATTTCTTGACAACTGCCAGAGTACATTAAGGCTAACTCACATCCCCACATCAGGCAGAAGTGCTGATAGAAAGAAGAGCCCTGGGGTCCCATAAAGAGAAAGAGAAACATCTGATTTCAGTGTTTGCAAATGTGTCTGAGTAACATCAGCATAGATGGTGTAATATTATATCTGTATCAGATTAGGGTAAGCACAGCTCCACTTCAACTATTACTCCAATCATGAATGCAGCTGGCCTTGAGGGTCAGCTAGCATTTAATCGGTTGTCTACACTCTCAAGGCAACACCCACATGCACTTTTCTTACATATCACCCAATAAACACAGAAGCTTGGGTAATGAAATGAACTTCAAAAATGAATTTTATCTATAAAATTAATAGCTTGTTAATATCTGAATGTTAGAAAATTGGCTCTTATTCATTAAATTGAGGGTATGCAATTTTGTGGACTGGCCAAGCATTTTTAATGCATTCACATGTGAATAGAGAATATAAGAATCCAGTGGTATATAGCCTATACCTTAGGTATGGAACCCAAGGCTTGATTACAGATTGGTTCTTTTCCAGCCACTGAGGATAGCTAATCCTCAGCCACCTCAATTAATTAAGGGAACTTAATAAATCAAGGTCCCCAAGCTCTGAATGGATTTCCATACTCTATGCCCCTTTCCTAAACATAAGAGAGTTATTAGGGCAAGCCTGTTGGAGATACAGCACTCTTATGATGGCCAACTTTGGTCCAAGGACCCCTGATGGCCTTGCAGAACCTTCCTTGGATTGCCTGGAAGTCTAGGACATTTCCACTCAGCCTTCCTTCCCTCATTTCTTTAGCTGTGGTTAAATTTGTATCATAGTGTTAGGCAGAAAAATAGATATAAGCAGGGTGGAGAGAGAATAAGGCCAGTAAAGCTCACTAAAAGGAACTCAAAGAGTTAACCAGATAAAACTAGAGAGCAAGAAAAGACTCACAGCATTAATAAGTTAATCAGTTGAAGCTCCAAAGGCCAGGAGTAACTTGGAATGTCCAGATATTCCCCAGATAAAGAAAAGTATCCCAGCATAGTCCATGTCTTCATCATGTCAATTAGATCATGCCATTGTAAGATTTACTTTGGCCTGCTAAAAGACTTATTCTTTAACTTAACCTATATGCTATTTTTTCCTCCTCCAGCCCCTAACCAAGTAATTTGCAACCTTGGCAAGAGACAAGCATCATGAGTAATTTTACAAACAATCCCCGATATAAGCAGTATGGTAAGAACAGAAAAGATTCCATCTTAAAGCTAAGATTCCATTCTAAAATCCAGGGTGTTAGGAAGTAAGAATCCTAACATATCCTTTAGCACACAGACAATAACTCAGCCCACCTTGGGGGCAGGGCAGGTGGTCCTGATTGATATGTTTCCAGAGGGAAGCGGCTATCCTGGGGAGGAACCAGATCAGTAAATTTCTTGTGTTAATTTTGCAGAATTACCTAGAGAACTGATAATAGAAGAGACTTAGTGTCTCTCACCAAAGATCAACATTTTGAGACCACTTAACAAGTCTATGCCCCCTAGCCCTTTGTCACATTTCTGAAGAATCCTTACAAGGGGGAACCCCCAATATTTTAAGGCGCCTTCTCTTTGAGGACTCCGCACCTTCTCTCTCTTTATGTCATAACTTTAAATCTCTCTCTTTAAGTGCCTAAGTTTGAATAAAACTTTTCAACCTTTCAAGGCACCTTCTGAGGATGCCTGCACTTTCTCTCTCATTAAGTGCATGACTTCAAATAAAACTTTTACTCTGCTTCACTAGCGTCTCTGCCCTTCAATTCTTAGTTGTGGCGGGAACAAGAACTGAGGAAATTAAACAACCACCCCCTAACAATAGTCTGATTGTCTCCCAGCCTTTTCTGGCTCCCTCCCACTTTCTCTCATAGGCATGTTACTTAATAAAATCTTTTCATGTTCAATCACATCTTAGTGTCTGCTTCATGGAGGGCTTGGACACAGTTCTACCATTTTTTTTAAATGTTTCAAATAGGAAAATAGTCACAATTACTTCAAAGCCAGTTCATTTTCCCTTAATACTTGAAGTATTAGATGACTGTGCTGCTTACACCCCAGGATACACAGAACACAGTGAAAAGAGTTTCCCAAAATGTCCCAAGTAAGTTAACTTCAAACTGAAAAGAATATTTTGCTCTTCTCTTCCCTACATAACAAATTACCCAACAAATCCTGTTTGAAAGTCACTTATTATGAATAACCTATTAGTTCTCTAGCTTCATCAAATGTCAACCCCTACCATGGTTACTGCTTGGCATCTTATGATTATTTAAGAAAAACATTGCAGTTGCATGGCTTGAAATCACCTTAGAAATTTAAGTGGTGCTTTTGCCTGTGTTAATGGGGAAAATCTAAAGCCATTTATTTCATCTGTAATTTTAGGTTTTATGTCATGTTGATTAGCACACATGCTGCCTTCTCTTTTCTTGTCCCCAAGATAAGAATTTAGGTCATTCAATAAACATTTGATAAAATACTGCTACGCCTTTCTCACCCAGTGTGCCATATGCCTCCCAGTCAACTCTCACCCTTTTCTACCTGATCTCTCTGGCCCTGGAGGTTGATCTGTATGGCCTGCATGAGTGGGGCTCCTGCTTTCAATTGGGTATGGCCAATATGGAACACCTGCAACAGATAAGAGGGGAAGAGAAAATGATATCAGGATACCCAGCCCTGCTCCTCCCTGGTTCTGCTAACCTTTGTCCTGTGCCTTAAATGTGTGGACTAGGTAGAAGATCTTAGCTGAACTTTTCCAGAGCACTTCTGTGGTGCAATGGATGGGAATCCTGGAGGAGGAGTGGAGACAGGAGGAGTAATCTTGGCTGTGGAAAGGATGGAAGAATAGATACTAGGGAAGGAGTGCTAAGGAATGATTTTTGTTTTCAGGGTAGAGACCTGAGAATGTGGATAGGTTGGGGGGAATTCAAGAATAACTAGACTGGTGATAGATGGGTGAGACTAGATCAAAGGTATGGGTTTGGGGGAAGCATTTAATTGGGACAGCTTGGGTTTTAAAGAAGAAGATGTGGCACCAGAGGGTTTCAGCTCTAAGCAAGTCCACTCTGGATTCGGTGAGACCAAAAAATGACAACAGAACATTGGGGTAAAAAGTCTTATGCCAAACTTTATTGTCATGGTGGCAGGTAGAGTGCTAGAATCATGTCTGCACCTGGCAAGTCTGCAATCTGCAATTCACCTCCACCTCTGCCCCAGGCAGAGCACTGGGCAGAGCTCTTTATATAGCAACACAGACAATAATGGCTCATTGTCAACACGTGTGCAAGCATGGACCTGCATAGTAGGCTAATTACATCACTGCACATGCACAGTGAGCAAGGAGATTATGGTCAGGTGAGCATCCTGGCCGTTGGAACTTCCATTTTCCCTACAAAAGGTTATGCAGGCTGTGTTCATAAACACACCTTTAAGGGTCTTAAAGCTGTGTAGCAGATTTGATGGAGTTGTTTCCTGGGAAATTCTATGCTTTCTGTGAAATAGGACACTGGAGTCAAGGAGTTAGAGGAGGAGCTTCTAGGAAAGAGAAGTTTTAGCATCTGAGGAGAATGGGAAAAGGAGCTACCTAAGGACAAAGAAAAGTCATCAACAGCTCAGCTGAGGCTGGATATTCTGAATCTCACTGACTGCAGATGAATGGGCTGCTCTCAACAGGACAGGTGTAGAGAAGTTTAATTGGGATGGTCCTACTTTGTGGGTCTTACCTGATGGTTACAGGGAAAACATACAGAGCTGGGGGTATGGACAAGAGAATTGACTGTGGGCCCTAGATTTAGTAATGAAGGAAAGTGTGTGATCAGTTGAGTGTTGATAACTTCGGAGAAGTGGGAGATAAGAGTCTCATAGGGGGCTTATGAGGATTAAATGTGATAATCAACATACAAAACTGTTAGAAATTGTGCAGGCACAGTCTGTGATTTTACCCTATTTACAGGCTAACATATTAGCTTGCCACAAGATGTTGAGAGAAGACATGAGATCCCTGGGTTAGAAACAAAGACCTTCATTACTCACAGCAAAAGCAGTAGACAGAGCTCATGATCACCTGCATGGTTCTTTATGTACCCCAAGTCCCATGGAGCCAACATACGCCTGTGACAGACAATTGCACACACAGTGGGTTGAGTTACAGGAGAGGAATACTAAGTTTGGGTATTTACCACTTTCTAGTAAGCAGAAGCAAGCTTGATCTTTTTCTAGAGGGAAACACTACTTCATAATTCAAGCCTGCTTGCTGCAAATACCATTGTGAGAAATGACCTGGTTCAAGAGTGGTTAGAGCCTTGCATTCCTGACATACCCAGCAAGAATATGCAGGGATGCTTGGATCCCACAGCAAATTGCCTTTTGCAATAAGTCTAGTGTCTGGCAGTTAGTAGTTTCTTAACAAATATTAGTTAGAATTGATGATTCTAACCAAATGATGATCATGTTGTTATTGATGATTAAGTTGAATCTTAGTTAAAATTCAAAGGAGATCAATGGAGGTCTCAAAGATCCACAGTCAGGGGTCTGTAGATGAAATGAAAAGAACTAGAAGTCTTTGGATAAATTTGTTATAGAAAATTGTTCTTTTTAAGACTGTGTAAGTATGAAATATGAAAATAGGACACATGATGAAATGGCTCAGCAAAACCATAATGTAATCACGTTTATGGAAACATAATAGATAAGTGTGAGGTGCAGAGAATGAACTATAAATGTGGATAAGAAGCTTCACATCATCAAATACCACTTACCTAAAAATTCAGAGAGAACTCATTATACAAAACTGGGAAAAAGTTCCAGAATGGTTTCAAAGTGAAGAGAATGGACTAAATGTTGTCCCTTGACAACTAAAAGAAGATCTTTTATGATCTTTGATCTAATTTGAAGGTTACATAAAAACATATACAACACTTTTAAACCCAACCACCAGCTCCATTTCCTTGGATTTCCTCTCCAACTTCACAAGACAGGGATCATCCCCACTCTGCTCTTATAAACGGGTCTAGTCAGAACTTTTTCTTATCCCTTACTCTTAAAGTCTTTTTGAGATTCAGAAAGCATTACCAATCAGAGAGGAGTTTTCTTACAATTGAGTATTCAATGAAACCATTCTCCTTTATGTGCTCTGACATTAATCTTAATTGAGGGGCTATTTTCTCAGGGTCTCTGGATAAGAACACTTGTTCTGGAGGGTACTGGGAAATGGTTTTGTTAACATCAGAAGATTGTCCCTCCCCTATCTCCATCCCAAACAAATACTCAGTATCTATGTCTTAGTACAATCAAAATTACTAATAATCTATTAAAAATAATAATCTAAAGTTATTCAGGGTTTTTCTAACCATAATTGAAACACTACTAAAAAAAAAACCTAAACTGAACTAAACATAAAAATGACACTGAATTGAGCCTTCTCTACTCAAATGAGCCAAATTGTGGCACAACTGTCCTTTTTAAGTTGATCATTCTGGCTAATATGTTTTTGCCCAAGTGACTTTATTTTAGATTAGCCAGTTGGGGCCACCTTTAGAATCTGGTTTGTGAAGGATTTAGAACACCTGACTCAAATTTCAACTGCTTTGTTGGTGAGGTTAAATACCCTAAGCCTTAGAGCCAAGGGTGCAGTTTTACCAGATTTATCTCTAGGCAGATCCCAGGCTTCTGAGAACTCAAAAATCAAATGCAGCATCTTCCTTTATACATTATGACAAAGATGAAGGGAAAGGGAGAGGGAGTGATCCCAACTATATCTAAATAAAACCTTTTGCGTAGTTGTAAAAGTTCAGTGGTGGGACTTTCCAATCTTTCACATCTGTGGGGAAGTTGGGGTTCCTATGGCCAGGATCCTCACTGAACTTAAACCACCTGATGGTGTAACTAGCCTGTTGCTAGGCTACCGCTTCCACACCTGTAGGCAATAAGCTATTACTGTGCTATATAGAGAGCTCCGCCCAGTGCTCTGGGCGGAGGTAGTGATGCTAGTGCTTGACCTACTGCCTGGAGAAAAAGCCGGGTAATAAACACTCACCCCAAAGAACGTTTTGCTGTCAATTTCTCTGGTCAAATTGAATACATAGCGAACTTGCCCGGGGCTGAAACCCATTGGCAAGACAACATACATATTACAAAAGAGGTTTCCTTTTTGGAAGTTTCAGCCTGCTACCTACTTTATGTAATTTGTTTATGCAGGGCTTTAAAAAACTCATAAACCTCCCCCGCCATTTTTCCTAAGAACTCATTGCAAGGACTATTATTATATTAACTTAATATCTTTAATTTGCTAAAAGTAAACCAATTAATTATTGAAGGAAATATTGAAAAACAAAACAAGGAGCTTCTCATCACTCCTGTTTTCTTGAATATAAATATATCCCATACAGTCGTGATAAAGTGTCTTAAGTCTCTATCTTTGTCTTATCGTTTAATATTATCAGGATGAACTAATTGCAGAATGTTGCCCTAAAACAATGATATGAAAATCTCTAAAATAAAGGACAGGAAATTCTAAGGGTGAAGGCTATCTTCCTATCAGTTAATCTCTTTCTCTCTCATACTCCAGAAAGATTTAAGATATGGGTAGTCATTCATGTGCCCTCTGGCAAGGAGCCAGTGAGCCAGCATAGGAGCCAGATAAACAGACTAGGGAAGATAATAAATTCAGTGACTAGCCAAGACATCTGGTCACCTTAGTCTTAACTCCACTCCAGGTGTGAACTGCTTCCTACATTTAAAAAAATCCTCTGAGAGTAATAGTTGAAAGCTGATGCCACAAAAAGAATTGCATTTTTGTTAATGATCACATTTAATAGAACAGCTGGCCTGGCAATATTGCAGGAACAAACATTCTTCTTTTACTGCAACAGAAAGCTAAGCTACCTGCTGGCTTAGAGGTGGCAGTGCCCTGTAACAGGTGTGCATGGAAGGAAAGATCAGATCCCCATTAGGTGTGCTTTGCCCTTGCTCCTGTTTTTCCCTTTTCTACAGGGAATCACAGGTTCCAGTTCAGTAGTCAGCATTGTCTTCTTCCTGGCTAGTAGCGCCCTCACACAACACATGACTCCAGCATCCAATCATTAGCTGCTTCTGTGTTAAATGAGAAAACTAAGCTGAGCTGCTTGTCCTAAGGAGGAATATCCATCCAAAAATCCATTAAATAGGAATGATATCTGTGGGTGAATGAATTGGGTTATCTGAGGAGAAGCTGAGTTACTAAAGAAGTTAAGCACAATCAAGAAGAGAGCAATCTGGGAGCATGTTAGTGTGCATTCTGGTCCCTAAAAAGCAAGATTAGCAATGAAGGGAAAAAATACAAAGAACCTTGGCCCAATAGCCTTTAGCACTGGTTTGGGGGTAGCTGTGGTGTGTTGGATAGAATTCTGATCTGGGAAGTGAAAGCCCTTTGCTCCAGTCTCAGTTTTATGGCCTTATCTCAAATTTTCTCTCTGATGTTTAAAGAGTTGGTACAAGATTAAATTATATAATTAATGTTCAAGTACTCATGCCCCACAAATGGAGAGATGGCAAATATTAATGATTGATTGAGGGGTACCTGAAGGACTAGAGAATTGTTTATATAAGAGATCTACATGTAAATGGGCCACAGATACCAGCAATTCCCTTTTCCCTATGAGAAGCTTGTGAGGTACATAAAAGAATCTCTCGATTTCCATGTATGCCCGCCATCCAGGTACCTCTACTTTACATCTTGCTGTTGATTCCTAACTTTCTACTTCACCAGCCAGGACTTCAACTGATGCCCCTACTAGACCTCTATTTGGCTCTGATATTTGCTTTACCCTGGAAATACCCCCTCATTCCGTGCCTTGCCTCTACCACATACCCACACTCACCAAGCCCAGGATCTGAGAGACTGTAATGGTTAAAGCTACCTGAACACTCCAGTGACTGGGAGGGATGTTCATGAGATCAAGTTCAGAGTGACCAACCCTGGAGAAAAGGGATTAGGAAGAGTTCTGAAAGACAAAGCCTCAGGACCAGTAAATTAAGTTTTACTAATCTATATGAGAACTCTGAGTAAAATCCTGTATTTCTAAGATTATAGAATCTTAAGGATCTTTTGGTAGCTTATCCAAACAAGTCAGCAGTGTTCATAGCAAATGTTCTTTGAATGTAGGGACTGAGTCATATTTACTCTCTGCCCCAGAGACTAGCACATTGTATGAAACATGGTAGGCTCACAATACATGTTTGTTGAATGAAATCCATTTCTAACTTGTATTTGTGTTCACTCAGAATTATGTAAAGATCAGGCATACTGACGGAAGAATCACCAAGTGTAAAAACACTGTGTTTAACAGCTCTTTTCACATTCTTGAAGAGAGGAAAGATGAGTGAGCAAGCAGTGTTTTAGAATAATAAACTATCACTATTTATACACATTCAGGAAACCCTGGTGTCAAGTTTTGGAGGGAAAGCAAGGTACCATTGGCATTCTTAGAGGAGTATAGAGGGAGACAGTTTTGAAACCATTAACATCCAAGATATAATTCACCAAAATACTTTGTTCTATTGGAGTTGTGTACACATAAGATGCAGAGCTTCCTGGAGATTACAAGCCCTTATATATACACATGAAGTAGACTTCTAATGTTGAGGTCACAGAGTATTTGGGGACTCTGTATAGGTCCTTCATCTTCAGTAAATCTCACCTTAACTTCTAGACACTCATTCACTCACTAACTCACCCACATATATACACACAGACCCCTGACCCATTCTGGTTAAGGGATACACAAGTACTTATTACAGGATAATGTGGGTCCCAAGGTAACAATGCACCTGATTGGTTATGTGTATATGACGTTTTAAAAATTTGAATAATCTAAAATACACTAGTATAGCTCCTTAACTTATGTTAGCTCTTAATTATTTTTGAGTCTTTGATCTCTTTGAGAACCTAATAAAAAACTATGGGTTATCTTTCTGGAAAACTGAACACATGGACAAAGGCACATTTTTCATGTACACATAATTTCAAGAAATTTGTAGATACTGCTAAAGAAGAACCTTAAAAAACATGTTTTTCATGTTAAAAACAAAACCAAACTCTTTTTTGCAGGAGAATGAAGTGAGTAATCATTCTACTGACATGTCTATATTTATGAAGGAGGTTGCAACTCAAATATCTGTGAGGGTCAGGCAGGTACCTAAATGAATGACTCAGGGAGGACCTAGGAAACAGAACAGGCTATGGTAGGGATGTGGAGGCACAGTGGGCTTAGGCCCCTTGAAAAGGTCCCAACCATTTGTTGGTATATAGTTTCAGTATTGCCAGGATTTAGATTTTTACAGGAAGATAAGGATCTGGATTACATTTCCTGATTTCTAGTAGACTATGCAAGCAAACAAAACATTACTAGACTTCCCTTGATAACATTAAAAAAAATTTAAATGAACAGAAAAGAAGAAAGACTTATACAGCGAATACTCATAGACCCACCACATGGTTTCCACATGAAATATTTGGCTTATTTGCTTTACCACCTATCTACCCATCTATCCATCCCTCACCCATCTCTCAGTCCATTTTAATTATTGAGCATTTCAATGTGAGTTGTAGACATCAGTGCACTTCCTCTGAAACACTGCTGGCTGCCCATTTTTGGTCTTTAGTTTGATCTGTTTTTATTCATTTACCTGTATGTGTGTGTATGTGTATGTGTGTTATAAATGATGCTTCTGGGGTATGCAGCAGTTAACTAGCAATGCTGCTGCGGTGCTGCAGGTTGGACCAATACTTAGTGGGATTATATAAAAATTGTTATGGAATTGAGTGAAGTCGTTGAGGGTGGGTGTAGCTCCAGATGGAGGGGGTTCCCTGCTCCAGGCAACTTGTCTATAAATTCGGTGAGAATGAATAATGACAAATGAACATTGGGGGTAAAAAGGGGCTCACACTAAGCTTTATTCTCACAGCAGTCACCTGGCTGTCTACAAGCGGCAAGCCCATCTCTGCCTCTGACCCCAGCTCCAGTCTCTGCCCCTGCTTGTGGCTCATCTCTGTTCCATGCCACTTGCCTCTCCTCCAGACTCCCTTCTCCTTCCTAGTACAGGGCTCTGGGGCTTCCTCCTGTTCCTAGCACCAGGCAGAACTCTGTGGGTAGATCCCTGTGGTGACTGGCAGGTGCCTCTACCAATTATGTTCAGGCTCTTGTTTGTTTCCTCCCCACCCCTCCCACAGGCTGATACTTCCCTGACTGACAGTTCATTCCAGGCAGAACTCTTCTTAAAGCAGTATTGGCTGTGAACAGCTCACTGCCAACAGGTATGCAGCAGGCTAAGTATTACCTCATCACAGGTATACAATGGGAAAGATTAGAATCAGGTAAGAATCCTGTCCTTGAAATTTCCATTTTCCCTACAGTGGGGAATGAATTGGGAGTTCAGAATTCATTTTTTGCCCAGATCCAAATCTGGCAGTTATTCTTTCTGCCTGAAGTTGTAGAATGAAAGCAACCCTCCCATGGACAAAAAAGAGAATTCAAAATGCTTTATGGAAGGAAGATAACGTGGAAGAACTCAGCAACCAACCACTGACCAGATAACAAAGTATGCATAATATGAGAAGAGTCAGATGGCCATCTGAAGGACCACACAGTCAGACAAGCTGTTACTTAGTTGGCAATTAATGGCAAATATTTTGTAGATTATAGAAGCAGTCTTCACTAAATAGCAAAATACCTACAATAAAAATAAAATGTATATAGCCACATACTGATGGTACCTTCATGCATTGTGCTAAGCAGAGTGCTAAGTGCTTTGCCACATTTAAATTTAAAACAAAAATAGAAAAATCAAATTTTGAGGTAGGTACAGATGAGGACACTGAGGGTTAGAGAGATTTTGCATCTCAAAGATCACATTGTCAAGATGTGGCACAACTAAGACATGAACTCTGGTCTGTCTTTGTTACCAGTTGGTAGACCCCAGTTCTCTGTCTTACCCAAAGGAAATAATTCAATCAAGAGACAGATTTAGAACAGTTTTAAGAGAGGAGTGTATTAGGCGAAGTGAAAGTACACTCTCACCAAGGGTGGAGAGCAGGCTGTGTGGAAACCAGAAGCAGCCCTGCTCTTAGGGTTAGGGTTGGTTTTTATTTCCTCTGAAATGGTGGAAAGTCCTTCCCTGTGTCTTATGCCCTTTAATTGACATGTGGACTGACAGTTTCAGGTTATATAACCTTTTCCTAGTGTGCGGGTGCTTACCTATAAGTACTGAAGTGAAGCCCGTGGTGGGTGGGGGTGGGCCAAAACTGCAATGTAAATTTATCAGAATTATGGTGTAATGAACCCCAAGGTAACTCTGGGTTACTTCCTGGGTGTTAGTGCACCTGCAGCCAACCTGTGTTGGTGGTCTGGAAGCTCCATTTGGCTTTTAACATCTTGTTTGTCCCTGATAAGGCAGAAGGCTGAACCATAAACAGAAGGGGTTATGGGCATGTTCTGCCACCTGGTGACAAGGTGGTAGGTGGAGAGGGGAGGACCTTGTCCAGGACAGGGCCGGACCACTCATGTCTGCCTAGCTATCTAACATCTTGTTCTAAATGTATTCTCCTAACCACAAAATTATGCTGTGAATCCTCTAAAACATTTTGACATAGGAATGAGAGTCCCAAGAACAGGATATGACTAGGATCAGTTACAACATTTGTGGGACCCAGGGCAAAGTGAAATGCAAAGTCCCTTGTTCAAATTAAGAACTTAAAGATAAGTGATAGCAGAACATTAAAGTGTAGGGCCCTTCTACACTCAGGGCCCTGTGTGACTACACAGGTTACACACCTATGAAGCTGGACTTGGATATGCCACTAGAATATGGAACTGAGTCTCACAGAGGGTCATTTACAAAACATGAGCCAGAAAAAGCAAGAGGAATACAGCACTGACCAGAAGAGAGAACATGTATTAGCTCCCCCAGGCTCTTTAGTTTGGTGAAAATATAAGTTTATCTAGGAAAAACACTTTATTGTATTTGTAGTTTATGAAATATAAATCATATAGCAAAATGTATGTAGAACTGAATGCAGTGTGCTTTCAATCTTTTGAGACTTACTGGTTCATAGTTACCAGGTTAAACAACTCCTCCAGTGTTGTTGCAGTGAGCTCTTTGGACTGAGACTCTCTTGACTATTGCTGTCAAGATTCTAGTGTCCCAGGGGGTGAAAACAGGTAAACCTCCCTACCCCATTCCCATACCTCCTCAAACCTCCCCATGAATGCAGCTTTTGTCAGTCTTATTGCATGATTTCACGCTAGGAGATGTCATATATGCAACATATGACTTGTGTAAAAGCCCCTGCAGCTTTCACATATCTTCAGTCACAGTCTTGATCTGAGATCAAGATCTGTTTGAGCAGAAGAGACTTAAAGATAGAAGGGAGGCCAGTGAGTCTTTCCACATGAGGCATGTAAATGAACACAGCTCTCCCTTGTACAATGGTGAAGCTGTCACACTTGTGTTCATATCACTTCTCTCTGCTGTCCCACTCTCCCACTGGTCATCCCTTTCTCCTTGGCATCAAGCTTTCTTGTGGGGGGAGGGGGTGGTCCTTGGTTCTGGTCCCATTATTCCTTCAGATTAGTCCACTTCTCATCATGCCAAACCTGACTCCTCTTCTCAACAAGACTTAGCTAACTTCTCTCTTTCCCTCAGAGATGCCCTTTATGTTTGGCCAGGAAGAAATTGATCTCATACATTAATTTAAGCTAAGACTAATAGCTAACAGGAATTTGATGGGTTGTTCTCACATTGTAATGCTGTAGCTCAAGGATGAGTAATGAGGTAACATGAGATACCAAGGCTGAGTCTTTGCAAGAAATATCTCCAACCAAGGGGCTACTCCAGCTGCCTCTGACTGACATTAACAATATTGTATTTATTTCACTAAGAGAAAAGTCCTGCATTTTACCAAGAGGAAAGTCTTGCTTTCTGTGAAGCAAATGAAAACAAAATGGACAACAAATATTTGTCCACCAATGAAAACTTAAATGATATGCTTTTTGTTTATCAAATGTTGAAGTTTAAAAAAAGATAATGAATGTTGTTGAAGACAAGTGAAATTGACACTCATAAAACTACAATAGTTTAAACTGGTCCATGCTTTCTGGAGGGAAATTTGGCAGTTTGATGATAATTATTAAACTATACACATGCTTTGGATCACGGGAAGGTGGCGGAGTGAGTAGTTCAGTGAAAATCTCCTCCCAAAAACATATACACTTATGAAATTACAATAAATACAACTATTCCTAAAAGAGACACCAGAGGATACAGTACAACAGCCAGGATACATCTACGTCTGTGAGAATTCAACATCACACGAAGGGGGTAAGATACAAGCCATGGCCAGGCGGGACCCGAGCGCTACCCCCACCCCAGAATACGGCAGGAAGAAAGGAGTCGGAATGGGGAGGGAGTGAAAGTCCAGGACTGCTAAACAACCAGCTCTAGAAATCCGCACCCAGAGCGCAGACACAAGGTGCACGGGCTGCGGGACATTAGGGAAACGGAAAAGCAAAACCTGCAGGCAGGTCCCCACAACCGGCGCCCCTGAGACAAAAGAAAAGCGAGTGCTTTTTGCAAGTCTTAAAGAGACAGGGACCCCATAGCTGGACGAAGTCATCCCAGCACACTTAGCCAGCAGCTGGGATCCTGGGGGACTTTAGGCGCCCTAACCCCCTGGGTGGCAGCACAGTTCTGAAGCCCTTCACGGCACTAAGCAGCCTGCCAGTCATTCCCCCAAATGGCGCGGACCCCGACACACCGGCCCAGTAGTGGGAGAGTGGCAGCACACGCCTGGGGCAGCGGCACCGGAGGGGACCGGGAGCGGCTTGTGCAAGCCCGCCGCGGCAGCAACCGAGCAGCCCGGGAGCAGCCCACGTGCGCCAGCAGCAGTGGTGCCAGAGGAGCCCAGGAGAGGTCTGCGTGAGCCCACAATGGCAGCAACCGAGCAGCCCGGGAGCGGCCAGTGTGTGCCAGCGGCGCCAGTGCCAGAGGGGAATGGGAGAGGCCCGCATGCACCTGCAGCGGTGCCAGAAGGAGCAGCCGCGCTCCCAGCAGCTGACCGGAATCCCAGCCCGACACACAGCCTCCTGGGCCAGACCCAAAGGCCGCTGCTGGCACACAGCTGCCCAGCAGGGGCACCGCTATCATGGAGGAGCACACCTGGCATGCCTGCCACTCCCCGCAGGGCTCCATGCTGCTCTGACGGAGACCCCGCCCACAGCAGTTTAGGGGATTAACCCGGTGGCTGCTCCAGGAGTGCTGGTAACTGTCACAGGCAGCGGAGAAGGTCAAGGCATCCAGCAAGCAGGAAAGGACTTTCTTCTCCAGCTGAAATACCTGCAACCTGCCTACAGCCACCACTATCACCATGAAAAGGCAAGAAAATTTAGTCCAGTCCAAAATAGTTCAGATGACCTGTGAGAGAGGATCTGCAGAGACAGACCTAACCAGTCTCCCTGAAAAAGAATTCAAAATAAAAATCATAAACATGCTGACAGAGCTGCAGAGAAATATACAAGAGCTAAGGGATGACGTCCGGAGGGAGATTACAGAAATGAAACAATCTCTGGAAGGATTTATAAGCAGAATGGATAAAATGCAAGAGGCCATTGATGGAATAGAAACCAGAGAACAGGAACGCATAGAAGCTGATGCAGAGAGAGATAAAAGGATCTCCAGGAATGAAACAATATTAAGAGAACTGTGTACCAATCCAAAAGGAACAATATCTGCATTACAGGGGTACCAGAAGAAGAAGAGAGAGAAAAAGGGATAGAAAGTATCTTTGAAGAAATAATTGCTGAGAACTTCCCCAAACTGGGGGAGGAAATAGTTGCTAAGGCTAAGGAGGCACACAGAACTCCCAACAGAAGGGACCCAAAGAGGACAACACCAAGACACATAATAATTAAAATGGCAAAGGTCAAGGACAAGGACAGAGTATTAAAGGCAGCCAGAGAGAGAAAAAAGGTCAGCCTAAAAAGGAAAACCCATCAGGCTATCATCAGACTTCTCAACAGAAACCTTACAGGCCAGAAGAGAATGGCATGATATATTTAATGCAATGAAACAGAAGGGCCTTGAACCAAGGATACTGTATCCAGCACGATTATCCTTTAAATGTAAAGGACGGATTAAACAATTCCCAGACAAGCAAGAGTTGAGGGAATTTGCCTCCCACAAACCACCTCTACAGGGTATTTTAGAGGGACTGCTCTAGATGGGAGCACTCCTAAAAAGAGCACAGAACAAAACACCCAACATATGAAGAATGGAGGAGGAATAAGAAGGGAGAGAAATAATCACCAGACTGTGTTTATAATAGCTCAATAAGCGAGTTAAGTTAGACAGTAAGGTAGTAAAGAAGCTAACCTTGAACCTTTGGTAACCACGAATCTAAAGCCTGCAATGGCAATAAGTACATATCTTTCAATAATCACCCCAAATGTAAATGGACCGAATGCACCAATCAAAAGACACAGAGTAATAGAATGGATAAAAAAGCAAGACCCATCTATATACTACTTATAAGAGACTCAGCTCAAACCCAAAGACATGCACAGATTAAAAGTAAAGGGATGGAAAAAGATATTTCACTCACTAGAACAGATGGACCTAATAGACATCTATAGATATCTATAGCCATTTGGTATTGGCACAAGAACAGAGCCACAGACCAGTGGAACAGATTAGAGACTCCAGACATTAACCCAAACATATATGGTCAATTAATATTTGATAAAGGAGCCGTGGACATACAATGGGGAAATGACAGTCTATTCAACAGATGGTGCTGGCAACACTGGACAGCTACATGTAAGATAATGAAACTGGATCACTGTCTAACCCCATACACAAAAGTAAATTCAAAATGGATCAAAGACCTGAATGTAAATCATGAAACCATAAAGCTCTTAGGAAAAAACATAGGCAAAAATCTCTTCGACATAAATATGAGTGACTTCTTCATGAACATATCTCCCTGGGCAAGGGAAACAAAAGCAAAAATGAACAAGTGGGACTACATCAAGTTGAAAAGCTTTTGTACAGCAAAGGACACCATCAATAGAACAAAAAGGTATCCTACAGTATGGGAGAATATATTCATAAATGACAGATCCAATAAAGGGCTGACATCCAAAATATATAAAGAGCTCACACACCTCAACAAACAAAAAGAAAATAATCCAATTAAAAAATGGGCAGAGGAGCTGAATAGACAGTTCTCTAAAGAAGAAATTCAGGTGGCCAACAGACACATGAAAAGATGCTCCACATCGTTTGTCATCAGAGAAATGCAAATTGAAACCACAATGAGATATCACCTCACACCAGTAAGGATTGCCATCATCGAAAAGACAAACAACAACAAATGTTGGCGAGGTTGTGGAGAAAGGGGAACCCTCCTACACTGCTGGTGGGAATGTAAATTAGTTCAACCATTGTGGAAAGCAGTATGGAGGTTCCTCAGAATGCTCAAAATAGAAATACCATTTGACCCAGGAATTCCACTTCTAGGAATTTACCCTAAGAATGCAGCACTCCAGTTTGAAAAAGACAGATGCACCCCTATGTTTATCACTGCACTATTTACAATAGCCAAGATATGGAAGCAACCTAAATGTCCATCAGTAGATGAATGGATAAAGAAGAGGTGGTACATATACACAATGGAATATTACTCAGCCATGAGAAAAAACAGATCCTACCATTTGCAACAACATGGATGGAGCTAGAGAGTATTATGCTCAGTAAAACAATCCCAGTGGAGAAAGACAAGTACCAAATGATTTCACTCATTTGTGGAGTATAAGAACAAAGGAAAACTGAAGGAACAAAACAGCAGCAGAATCACAGAACCCAAGAATGGACTTAACAGTTACCAAAGGGAAAGGTACTGGGGAGGATGGGTGGGAAGGGAGGGATAAGGGTGGGGAAAAAGAAAGGACGCATTACAATTAGCATGTATAGTGTGAGGGGGGAAAGGGGGCGGGGGGTGCGGTGCAGCACAGAGAAGACAAGTAGTGATTTTACAGCATCTTGCTACGCTGATGGACAGTGACTGTGAAGGGGTATGTGGGGGGGGAACTTGGTGAAGGGGGGAGCCTAGTAAACATAATGTCCTTCATGTAATTGTAGATTAATGATACCAAAAAAAAAAATAAAATAAAATAAAAACAAAACAAAACAGAAAAAAAACAAAAAAGAGCTATACACATGCATACACACACAGACACACACACACATATATATATTTACACATTTTATATGTACACACACACACACACATACACATATCCATAAATAAAATATTTGTAAGACTTACATGAAGATCAACAGAAAGAAGGTCTGTTTTATTTTTGTGGTGGTTCTTTATCCCTCTTTTGATTGATTAATTCTAGCTCAAGCAACAGATCTCAGTACGAGTTCCCTCCTCAGGAAGCCTTCTCAGATCACCACCCCTCTTCTGCAAATCCCTAAGTCTGGACAGGCTCCCTATATTTTGCTTTTAGGGACTGCATTCCTGTCTGTGTGTCATGTAGCCTAGGAAGTAATGATACTCTTCTTTGTGTGATATATTATTTGTCCCCCTTTGTGCCCTATAAGCTCAAAGAGAGCAAGTTTGTGTTCACCTTTGCAACCCCAGTGTCTAGAAAGGGGCTTTGTATTTGGAAGAGGCTCAAGAAATATGTGCTGATTAAAAAAATGAATGGTGATATTATAATACATTTTTATTTTCTCTTTTGTGCTTTCTTGTATTTTTCAAATTACAAAGATCATGTGATATTTTTGTAATAAAAGGAAAATCATAAAAAGCTTCTCCTTCCCCTTGAGGCTGCAGCTATTCTCTGCAGAGCCTGCTGTCTTTGGCACTGATTCCTCCAACTGCTACTGTTCTTGGCTAGCTTCTGCCACGGGACATGATTATGCTGCATTGTTTGAAATTCCGCCTCAGCTGGGGTAATTCTTCCCTGCCTGTTGCCTTTGGGTTATTTGCCACAAAGCAGTTGATTGACTCCTGCTGTTCTCTCTCTCCTTGGCGGCTTTCATGACTCAGCAAATGACCTTTGGACAAAGCTGCATACCAAGCCAGTGACCTCGCCAGCTAATGACGAGACAGTGGCATCTTACCAAGAGCAAGTCCTTCCCTGGTGTCTGAGGACGTATCTCTTGGCATGAAATCCTCACGCATCACCCCACTCTACGCCACCGAATTCAAGAGAACTGTAGTCATTATGATTTTTCCTGTTGAGTCATACCTAAGCTTTTTCACGGAATTAATACAAGTGATTGAATGATTTCAGCTTGAGACTCAAGTTCTTGCTTTCTTCCTGCAAACTGACAACATAAATGCAAGTGTGGTTGTAGCTACGTGAGAGTGATTTTCTCCATATGGTGCTTCAGGGGGCATTTAATATATTTTTAATACTTCTTGTAGGCAAGTTAAAAAAAATCCTGTCAGTCTGCAAACATTTTACCAGCCTCTGCAATGTTCACCTACACACTGTAAGGATGTTACAAGGATAATTTGTCATTTCCGATCCTTTTTGGAATGAGTTGAGGAATAAATAAATACAGATGATGCATCAGAAGAGACTGAGCCCCCTTAAACTGAAGAAGATATCATTCTGGTGGGTTTGAATAAATATTTTCAATTATTATTTAATTCCTGGCTTGTCCATTGCCTGATTTATATTTTCTCAGACTATGAATCCACATAAGTGACAAAGTTGCAGCTCAAAGCCTTGTTTTTCTGTGTCTTAGATCCCTGGATATGCTGCAGAGATTGGCATTTTGACGCCATTAACTATTTCCAGGAAATTTGGAGTTGATGAGTAGCTATTGATTCACAGAATAGCATCTATATTAGGACAAATGTGGCAGCAGACAAGTTGGATTTATCTAGCCTGAGATGAAAAGCTGATTACACAGCCAAGGGCAAATGAGGTGGAAATGTCTAGGAGATTAGGTTTGCTCCCAGTGTCCTACATTTCAGAGGGATGTGATCATTGGTTTCATATTTAATGTTTCCCGCGGACAGCTTTTCTCTACCATAGATTGTCTTAGGGTTGAAATAAATACAAAGTCTTTTCTGGCGAATGTTGCACATATAGGTTTAGCTCAGTGGGACAAAGAGCATTAAGTTGTGGTTCTGTGGCAGGTGCCCTGGAATAGCTGTGTCATCCTCCATCTGTGACAGGTGAGGACACCAAGGTACACATTGGTCAGGATGATTTGGGCTTGGGGACGCAACTAGCTAGTGTGATGATATGTTGGGACCTTTCTAGAATTGTTAGGCCGTCATCACCTGTCAGAGCACAATTCTCTGTGAGAGCAAAGCCCACTCCCCTGGGAGTGCCCACTGGGGTGCTCTTTCTCTGTGTTCCCTTCATACCTCCCAGAATTCACTTCAGTGTTTAGTCCTCATTTTCACTCCACCTGGTCTCTCCTTGACACCACACACAGGCTCTACAGGGCTCCGTTCCCTGACATCAGCTCTTGTATCTAAGAAACTCCTTGCTCCTGATTGGTTACATAATGGGAAGGTGGGACTCTGAGGCCACAGATGATGTCACCTGCCACGTCCAGTTTCTTTTGTCCTGGACTGAAGTCCTTCCCAATGGAACTGCCAAAACGTTTATGTTCTTTTCTCTGCGTCTGGTTTCTCTACTTCAGTTTTAAGTACCTATTCTGATTTTCTGGGTCACACTCTGAATTCAGTCACCTACTCAGGGAAGGGCAGATTCAATGAAACAAACAGATTACTTATATGCAGTGCATTACAGGGGTGAAGAGGTAAACCACAGTCAATCCCCTCCCTCAAGTTGTTTTGAATCCAGAGGAGGAAGCAAATACGTGTGCAGCCCTTTACCTTTATAAGGACAGGGGAATAAGAAAAGAACAAATAATATGGTGCAGAAGCACAGAGCTGGAAATTAACTCTGACAGGGAATGAGGGAAGGCTTCAGGGAGGAAGTGGCATTTCAGCTGAAGCTAAAGGGTAGCAGGACCTGTTTATTTCATTCTTTGAAAGGAAGCCCTCGGTGGTTGAACTATGACATTTGTGGCTTTTGTTGATTGTAGAAGGTTGTAACTGGAATGGTCCAGGTATATGATAGAATCCATCTGAGTCTAGAGCCTGGCTTAAGTTACTGTTTCTCCCTTTCTTATAGGAAAGGGATGGTTAATCTTTTGAGAGAAGTTGAGAGTTAGTGATTTGTGGGCAGTAAAGCTTCTTACTGTTGGAGGTAATGGTAGAAGTGTAAGTGAATGTATACATTGCAGACATATGCTCCTCTCCCCTCTCCTTTCCCCTCTTCAATGCGAAGTCTAGAGCAAGCCTTTTTGGGCAGCAAGTTGCTGAAGCTACTAAATGCATTTCACACAAACTAAACAGTTTTTCTCAAATGTTAGTGCATAGGAATCACCTGGGATATTTTATTAAAATGCAAATTCTGATTCAGTAGGTCTGGGGGGGACCGGAGAGTCTCCAGTTCCGACAGGCTTCCAGGTGAGGTCAATTCTGGAAGTGAACATCACTAACTCATTTACTAGAAGCGAGCAAAGAGGTAATTAAAAAGAGAGTTTAATAATGGATGGGGAGGAGCCGTGGACATACAATGGAGAAATGACAGCCTCTTCAACAGCTGGTGTTGGCAAAACTGGACAGCTACATGCAAGAAAATGAAACTGGATTATTGTTTAACCCCATACACAAAAGTAAATTCGAAATGGATTAAAGACTTGAATGTAAGTCATGAAACCATAAAACTCTTAGAAGACAACATAGGCAAACATCTCCTGAATATAAGCATGAGCAACTTCTTCCTGAACCCATCTCCTCAAGAAAGGAAAACAAAAGCAAAAATGAACTCATGGGACTACATCAAACTAAAAAGTTTTTGTAAGGCAAAGGACATCATCAACAAAACAAAAAGGCATCCTAAAATATGGGAGAATATATTTGTAAATGACATATCTGACAAGGAGTTAACATCCAAAATATATAAAGAACTCACACACCTCAACACCCAAAAAGCAAATAACCCAATTAAAAAATAGGCAGAGGATATGAAGAGACAATTCTCCAAAGAAGAAATTCAGATGGCCAACAGATACATGAAAAGATGCTCCACATCACTAATCATGAGGAAAATGCAAACTAAAACCACAATGAGATATCACCTCACACCAGTAAGGATGGCCAGCATCGAAAAGACTAAGAATAACGAATGTTGGTGAGGATGCGGAGAAAGGGGAACCCTCCTTTCTGATGGGAATGTAAGCTAGTTCAACCATTGTGGAAAGCAAAATGGAGGTTCCTCAAAAAACAAAAAACAGAAATACCATTTGACCCTGGAATCCCACTTCTTGGAATATACCCAAAGAATACAACTTCTCATATTCAAAAAGACATATGCACCCCTATGTTCATTGCAGCACTTTTTACAATAGCCAAGATATGGAAGCAACCTAAGTGTCCATTAGTAGATGAATGGATAAAGAAGATGTGGTACATATATACAGTGGAATACTATTCAGCCATAAGAAAGAAACAAATCCTACCATTTGCAACAACATGGAAGGAGCTGGAGGACATTATGCTCAGTGAAATAAGCCAGGTGGAGAAAGACAAATGCCAAATGATTTCCCTCATTTGTGGAGTATAACAATGAAGCAAAACCGAAGGCACAAAATAGCAGCAGACTCAAGAGACTCCAAGAATGAACTAGTGGTTACCAAAGGGGAGGGGTGTGGGAGGGTGGGTGGGGAGGGAGGGAGAAGGGGATTAAGGGATATTATGTTTAGCACACATGGTGTGGGGGATCATGGGGAGAACAGTGTATCACAGAGAAGGGACATAGTGGATCTGGCAACTTGCTGCACTGATGGACAGTGACTGCAATGGGGTATGGGTGGGGACTTGATAATATGGGTAAATGCAGTAACCACATTGTTTTTTTATGTGAAACCTTCATAAGAGTGTATATCAATCATACCTTAGGAAAAAAAATAATGGATGGGGAATTATATGAAATCCTTCTATCTACCACTAAGGGCTTAAAAAGAGGACATGAAGCCCCAAGTAGGTAGGAACTATCTTTTATATTTTCTTGGTTGCATTTAGAAAATTGGGCACTTTGAGAAACAAACTGGCTGAATTCAATATTTTAAAATTCAGGCATTGCATAATATATTTCAGAGAGGGGTGCATTTTTGTGGGGATTTTTAGAGATAGCTGCTGCTTATAGTGCAAAAAAGTGGGTTTCTGGGTCATAAGGATTTGGAATTATAAGATTTTTCCTCCACTGTGCAACCGCAAGTTATTCTCACTAGTATCAGTCTCCTCATCTGTGAAATGGGGATAGTACCTATCCTGCTGGGTGGTTGTGAAGACTAGCAATTAGGTTTATAAAGTGATCTCTCCACTTCTGACCAAATTGTATGTTCTCAACTAGGCTGTGCCTCACTGAGGTCAGGAAATGGGTTTTATTGAAATGGATATCCCCAGAGTTCAGCACAGCATCTACTAGGCACTTAACTGAATAAATGTTCATTAAACAAGGAGCATGTACAACCCTAAATGTCTATACCACTAACCTGTTAGCTAGTATATACTTTTGCATTGGTCTATAACCTTTAACTTATTTATATTTGTCTTTTTAAATAGCCTCTTTGGAAAAATAGTTATGTTCTTCTTTCTCTTTAAACCCCTTCTATACACTCCTCCCTCCCAAGCTCTGAGTAAGGACATAAGACCTTGAACTCTGAGGTTTCCAGCAAGCAGGTAGCATCCACTGCTAGGTCCAGGCTTCTTGAGGTCAGGACTCAGACTTCCTCTCCAGGATCACCAAGGCCCTAGCTCATTTTTTCACCCAAGCCTATTTAGTTCCTAATCACAGGGAGCCAGAGTAATTTACCTGTCATTGCTAATTTGGAGGTGGGGTGTGGGGTGTGAGGGAGACTAACGTTAGGGTTAGGGTTTGGATTTACGTGTGCCTTCTATTTCCTGAATTTTCCTACTTTCCTTCTTTCAGCAGTTTTCGAGAATGGCTAGGCTTAGGAAAAGGTTGACCAGACCACTGGAGAGGCACAGACTTGCCAGGTCTCAGAGGCGTGGGAATCTCGGGCGGACCTGCTCCCTTCCTGTCCAGAGCTTCGAACCTGTCCAGAGCATGCGCTCAGAGAAGCACCCGGAAGCTGCAAGCTGGGAGCTTGGAGTCGGGGACTGCCGGTTCCTGGGCTATACATTCACCTTCGACCTAGCCTAGCGACCCCTGCCTTCAACCCCGCAGCCTGGAGGAGAGCCGCCAAATCACCTCACCGCGTCCTAGACCGGAGCTGCGGCTCCGCTGCTGATTGGGCACTGTCGCTTCCCACCCACCTTGCCATCCGCCCTCTCCGGGCGCCGCTGCGCGTTTTCATTGGTCATCAGTTCTGCCGATCAGTCCACAGCAGGCCTCCTCCAAACAGCCCATCAGGCTGGCGCGTGCTTGGGAGGCGGCGCCTCGGGGTTGGGGTGGGGCTTCCCAGGAGGCTGGCAGAGCGGCCGCTTGGGGCTCGGGCTTTGGCTCTGGACTCAAGGGCAGCATCTTCGCGGCAGCCGCGGCAGCTGCTACACTTGGTCAGGTAAAGAGAACCTTGTCTGTACTGCTGGCGGTCTGCTCCGTTCTTCTCCCTCCTGACGAAAGTCTGCCTGCCGCGCCTCTCGGGGCTTCAGGGCTCGTGGAAAGAGGCATCAAATCTGTTTTGCCTGGTTACCTCATCTTTGTCACCTGCGACGGTTCCTTAAGCGCCCCAACCAAGCGGTTCCGAAGTGCTGTGATGGGAACCCCCGGGTCCCCCTAACGCTCCCCACTGCAGAGCTGTTGTTAACTGTCAGGTCCCGACCGCCTTGACCCGCCCGTGCGGGCTCTTTCCCATCTTAGCACAGGAACGGGTGGGAAGGTGGGCGGGGGAGGGAGGGATGCACTGCTTATTTCGAAGCTGGATGTGTGTATTTAAGAGGGGGAGCATCTCCGTGGGGTTGGTTCGGGAACGGAAGCTGCTTCATGATTATGACTGGGAAAGACTAGAAGAGTATCTGTTGCTGCTGTGTGCTTATTTATAGGTGACTGACTATCACCGCTTTCTTCTTTCTTCATCATCATTTTCACCATCACCACGACCACCACCATCAACATTTCTCTTCCTCCATCAGAGCTCTTCAAGTTCTGCAAAGGCAGACTGTTCAGGAATGTAAGTGCTGCCCCCTACCCCACCCCCACCACCAAAAAAGAGGGAAAAACAAGCAATGCCCTTGCCCCTTAGGGCAAAGAGAAGTCCTTATTTAACTCAAGGACAAGTAGTTGGGAGCAGGGTGTAAGTGGGGCAAGTTTCCTTATTTCCATTTGCAGTTGAAATTGCCACAGAAAACCCTTTGTTTTAATTATCTACTCTGCTGCTTGCTGACTCCTGGAGACACTGAGATTGGCACTCCCATACTCCTGATGAGCTGAACACAAGAGTCCAGGATCTGTGATACAGGCCCGTGCAATACGGGTGCTTCAGTCATGGGGAGGTGACTGTCAGGACCCAGGCCTTTAAGAGACCAGGTCAGGTGGCTTAGCTTCTGACTTTCTTCCACAGTGGCCCAGTTGTACTAAAGCATGATCTGTGTTTGCATATTGGGTATGTGTCATCATGTGTTGTGCCATGTCCCTGGATCTAAGTTCCTGGGAGAGAGAATTATGTTGTATTGTCTACAGTAGATAGCATCATATGGCACACTGTTGGGATTCAGCAGCCATTGCTTAGTTGTTCATAGCGCTTACTACAAGATGACTTGAATCTCAGACTTATTAACCCTTTTTCATGAGGGAAAACAGACCGGGAGTTACATACTCAATGAACTGTCATTGTAGAAGATAACTGCTTTAAAAGTGTTATAAAAGTCCCAGGTCTTCTTGGTCAAAGATATATAATCATTAGTTCTCCTTTTTATCAACTGTGTTTATAGGTCAATAGTAGGATCAAGGAATAAAATGCCTTTAGATAGACCGCAGGAATTAAGAAACAGTGTCCTCGCAGGAGCCATCCAATAGATAAAAGTTGGGAGACAGGGTATTACAATGATTAAACTCATAAACCTGTCACATGGGCTCAAATCCTGGACTGACCAGCCACTCACTAGCTGAGTGATTTTAGCAAGTCACTTACCCTTTTGAATTTTAGTTTCATGTTTGTAAAGTGGGGATAATGTTATCTGCTTCATAGGAGAAGTTGTAAGGATTAAATCAGATGATATGGTAAAAATGCTTAGTAGTTCCTGCCACATAACAAGTGGGGAATGAATGGTACCTGTTATGAATAATGCTTACCAACAAGAATAATAAAGGCTAATGTTCTGTCCCTAAATGTGCATTCCCCCCCCACCATTGTCTTTCTCCATTCTTTTGAGGTCTTAAAGCTGACGCTAGTGGGGGATAGCAGTCTGCAGGTTCCTCATAGGACTCCATCTTGGAATGGTGGCCCTGATTGAAGCCACTTCTATTGGAACAGACATTTCTCTCACCAGCCTGCACAAATGCTTAGCAAGCTCTACTAAAATGCATTAAAGATGCAGCTTTAGAGAAGGTTTCTGGGCCTTCAGGTCTGTCCTAAGCTGCTCCTATCTCCTTGGCTGTTCAATACACTGATTTGGCAAATTGAGCTTTTTACAGAATCACTAGTGAATGCATTGGCTTGTCCCCAGGAGAAGCAACACTGCTTTTCTTCAAATGTGCCTGGGAATTGAAGAAACTCTAACTTGCAAGCATGGAAGAACTTGTATTTTACAATATTTTTCTTCTCTAAGAATAACGTATTTATCTTTGCTTATGTAGAAAACAGCAAGCAATTACAGAATATCTATGTGGTTCAGTTCTCCCATTTAGAAAGAGAGGTTAACTGTCTTATTAAGTCATTGGAGCTACTTTGAAATTTACAATGTATTGTTAATTATGTTAGTTAGGATGCTTTGTATTGTATAGAATAAAAACCCAGCAGAAAATATCTTAAGCAAAAATGAGCATTTTTGGCTAACATAACTGAGATATAGCTAGATTCTAAATGTCTCAGTGAGGAAGCTGGTCTTGAGATTCAGATGCTTTTCCTTTGCTTGCTTGATTGCTGTCTCTTTGTGTCTGTCTGTCTTTCTTGGTTCTATCTTTCATTTCTGCTCTTCTTTCTTTGTCTTGGCCTTATTCTTCTGTATCACAGACCTGGTTCTCTCAGTGCCTTCTTAAGCTTTAAATATGCATCCATATAGCTCTGTAACCCAAGGATAGCTCCTTTCTCTAGCTCCAAGGTGAATCCTAGGGAAGAACTGTGATTGATCAGTCCTTGGTCATGGGCTTAACCCTTCCTGGAATGAATGCCTTGGCCTTGGGAAAGGGGTTCTTTGAGTATTATGACTGTTTGAGAGTAGATCTCATATCTTGGCTTTCCTCCCTCACTAGATGTAAGATAGGTGGAGCTATCCTCAGAGGAAGAGGAAAAGGAATGGGAACAGTCTGGAACTTGATGTGATGATGGTAAACATCCTTAATAGAGGATTCAGAGACACTTCTCTCCTACCTCCACATACGGTGATGCAAAGTCTAGTTTTATGTTGAAGTGTGCATCTCATCCCAGGCAGTAGTGTGTTTTAGATGATATTGCCTTTAATAGTTTTCTTCTTAAAATTTGAATAATTGTGAACATTCATTAGAGTTATTTAACAATATATAGTAATTCCACTATTGGTAGATCATGTTTGGGGGTTACTCATAATCTCTTGTTGGGACTTTGTTTTAACAGGAGCCATTATTTCTAGAGGCACATAGTTTCTGTGTTAAAAATTACTTTTATTCTCAACAGGTCTCAGCTTGTGTGTTGACAGAGTTACAGCCATTAATCTGATTTGCTTGATCATGTAGAGATGCTAAACCATGGAACAAATATGAGCTTGCTGGCTTGTGAGGAAGTTGAAACATCCCTGCATTTAGCGTCTGTGTGGATATGCTAACAAAGCAGTCATGTGTCTGCCCTGTAACGCAATTACTGAAGTGGGGAGATGGAGAGAAGGCTATGGGCCTCCCTACCTCGTCATATAAAAAGAACACTCTGGGAAATGGACCATTCCCTCACTTAGGCTTCTCAAGTTTTCTGGCAAGGTATAAAACACATCCCTGAGTAATCTGTGTTTCTGTATTTCTTAAGGCTTTGACATATGATGCCATAGTATAGGTATGGGGCTGGGATAGGGGGAAGAGCTGGTCTTCCCTTTGGGCTACCTCACCTTACCACTTCTCTGAAGTGACCTCGGAGCTTTACTTCTGTAGGAAGTATGCTATGGGCTAAGTTTTTTGTTCTTATATTTTTTTAAACCAATTCATCTATTTCCTTACTGTAGCTTCAGGCAGGGAGGGTTTCCAGCTCCAGGAGAGCTCACTATGGATTCGGTGAGACTGAATAATGACAACATAATGTTGTGGGTAAAAAGGAGCTCATAACCAAACTTTATCCTCATAGCAGTAGATTGTGTGCTGGAATCCTGTCCACCTCTTCTCTGCCCCTGGCTCCAGCCTCTGCCCAAGCGCTGCCTCCACTCTAGGCTCCCCACTCTCTGCTCTCTTCTCTGGCCTATGCTGCCCTGCTTCCCTTTGCCCCTCACACTGGGAGGAACTCTTCTTATATCAATGCTGGCATTAATGGCTTATTGTCAATGGGTGTGCAAGTATATACCTGAACAGCAGGCTAAGTATTATATCATCACATGTATACAATGGGTGACATAAGGATCAGGTGAGAATGCTGGCCATGCAATTTCTATTTTCTCTACAACTAAGACCTTAATCAAAACTGACCTGTGTTGTGTTTTATCTTATTAGGGCTATACCTTTTTCTCTTTTCTGAAGTGTAATAGATCATTGTTAAAGACCAACATCATTCAAGTTAAATACCTTTTTGCCCTGGTCTTCTAAGTCACAGGCTATTGGGGGCAATGTTTTGGAGTTAGGCATGATTTTTTTAACAAGAGAAGAACAAACTTATTAGCGTGTGCATCACATTTACACATGGGAGTACCCAGACATGAATCCAAGGGGTGGTTAGAACATGTGCTTAAATACTATCTTAAGATAAAGGAAAAGGAGTGTTGGACTTTAGGAAAGGCAAGTTATGAGAAAGTCACCAGGAAATGTACTAAATGAAGCTTGCTTAGTAAGGTTTGTTATGTAGATTTAAGTCTGTGCCTTCTCCACTGATGAATTAAGAGTTCTCTTCCTGGAATGGGAAAAGGAGACACTTTTCACAAATGGAAATATCCTTTATAAATGTAAATTTCCTTTACAAAAGGAAAACTTGTGCCCTGCTTTTACAGCTTTTCCTTCTTCTGCTGGTGGTCAGTGGCCTTTAGCTCAAAATGATCCACATGCCTAAGACATATGTGGTAGCCTATCCCAGTACCTTCATTATGCCCTTTGAAGCTTCCTTTTTTTCAGGAAGTTTCAAATACCAAAAGCCTAGCTGGTAGCTGTAGAGCAGATTTGGGTTAGGGTTTGTAGGTAAGAGATCTGAGGAGAGAAAAAAAAAGCAAACAAAAAGCAGAGATTAGAATAAGCATGAGAAAGGAGAAAAGGACACATTTAAACGCATTGTCCATTTCATTAAACTGGGCTCTTGGTTCTGGGAGTAGGTCAGTCCAGTTAAACAGTGTGCCTCATTTCAGGAGGCAGTGGTGTAGGTGGGAATGTTGTCTCCCTTTGCACTAGGTGAAACCTCAACCTGGATAGGGGAGGGTTCTTGACTCTGATCAAGAAGGAATTCATGAACAGGTCAGATGGGTGTAGGTAAAGAAAGAGTTCTTTCAAGCAGGAGTAGTAGTATAATGGCAGCAGCTATGAAGGCAGAGAGCAAGGAAGAACTGAGGGAGGAAAGGGAAGCTCATTGAACTCCTGTTCAGTGTAAGGCAAATCCCTTGCCAACTCCTAAAACCAGGGTCACCTGGTATCCAGTGTCTATTTGAATCTGCAAGGCATGGAAACTAAGCCCCTACCACCCCAGGATTTGAGGGAGCCGCAGTGCACTGGATGGAGTGAGATTATGTTCTGAGAATTTACCAGAGCAAAGAAAGGAGATTTTTTTCAGGCAGGCTGCTAAAGAGCATGATTGTACAGCTCCAGTCCTGTCTGGGTCACCCAGGTGATGGGAACTTGCAAGCCCAAATTAGAAATCTCAGTAGCCCTTCTCTATTTGTCTGAAGAGAAAGAGAGAAGACTTGTGCTTAAGACTAAAAAATTGAATGAAATAATGAAGTCACAAAGACACCACCAGAGTGGTAGTTGGTGAGTTCTTGCCTTTATCATGGAAGAGTTCAGAGACAAGTGCATTTGGCTTATGCAACAAGAAAGTTTATTTGATAAGACAGTACACCTTCAGATGGGAGTGGGTAACCTCACAGAGGGGGCTTGCTTAAGGGTTTAGGATTGGGTTTTTAAGGATTTCAAGAATAGGGTAAAGAGTCAGGGGAGGGTAAGCTGATTTGTGGTCTCATGATGTCTTTCTCTGGTGAGAAACATTATGTCACCATCCATAGTCAGTCCGCTAGATATTCTGTAATGTAAACTTAACACAGGCAATTTATTGGTCCTATTCTTCTCCAAGATAATGGTGACCCTCAAGCAGTGGAAACGTATCACTTAGGACCACTTGCCCTGCCTTAAGATAGGGTTGATTGTTGGCTAATCAGCATAAAATATGTTAGGAATCTTACCTCCTAACTCCCTTTTCTTTTCTTAAATGGAATTCTAGCCTTAAGATGGAGTCCCTCCTGTTCTCACTATTTATCCTCAGCATTTTCATCACAGTCAGGAAAAATCGATCATGTTGCATGTCCCATGTCCCTGCTCTACCTTAGAAGTAAGGTGCTCACTTAAGCTAGGCCTCTGTTTGGTGTTAGTAATTGGACATTTAATAAGGGGCATTTCAGTAGAAACAAAACAAAACAAAACAAAACAAAGGCTAATGGTTAGAACAAACTATAAACCCCATTTTGGAGCCCAGAGGGCAGTTGGTTGAGAAGATTTCTAGATGTTGAGCTCAAAGCATCCTGAGATGGTGGAGTGAGGACAGGCAGTAGCAGTTTGATAAATTTCCTGGTGTGCAGTTTGATGTCTCTGGTGGTGGATTTGGGTGTCCCAGGGAACTTCCTGAGCAGTCTTTACAGCTCCAGGAGCAAAGCTCAGGTAGGTAGGGCTTTTTAATATTCAGCTTGGTCATCAGGATCTGGGCACTAATGGACAAGTAGAAGCAGCAGCCAGAGACTGACTAGGCAGGTAGATGAAGCTATAAAAGCTGGGCAGGAAGCACCATTATATCGCTTCTGTAAGGGCACTAGAACAAACACCCCAGCATGTTTTTATGAAAGAAACATAGAGAACATGAGATGACCTGCAGACCAGTATTTAAAAATCTGTCCAACAGAGCAGTGTGAGGCTGCCCTCCTTTAGTTCTGGTTGCCTTGTATTAGCCCATAAGAGTATCTGTCCATACTTACCCAGGCTCAGATGCATTCTCCAGTGATTTCCTCTGTGACACATGAAAGAAAAATATGTATGTTTCAGAGAGAGAGAACCTGTATACTTATTAGGAGGTGATCCACTCACTATGGTGATTTCAGGAAACTGTAAGGTTCCCAAACCTTAGCATTTGCACAAATGAAGTTCCATTGAACTTCTCTGGAAGAATGGCATCCTCTGTGGCTGAGACAGAGACCCCTTCTGAGCAGCATGTAGGTCATCATGGGACTGTCTCATGCTCCCCGAGAGCTCTCTGTCCAGTGTCTTGATTTCTCTTAAGTATTATGGAGCAGCTTTTCTGCTCTTTGATATTATAAAGGTTGCTGACCTTGGATGGGGAAAGTATTTTGGAATGACAATTGCTGTCAAAGCATCCAGTGATCTTTCTCATCCATGAGAATTACAACTGGGAAAATACTGTAATGTTAAATGTGTTCCATCCTCAGGAAGTAGGAACTAAAATCCTTATTTGTAACTGTTAGGGAGGAAAATCTTTCCTCAACCCTTCAACTTTTTAGTGGGTCTAATAATTAAATTGACATGAGACAGATTAATAGGAGAAAATAAAATTTAATTACTTACTATGAGGGCTGCATAAGAATATGAAGCCCCAGGCAGTCAGGCAATTGAGGCTTATAAAGCCATCCAGAGCGAAAGAGGTGGGTGGTGGTGGTCTGGGACTTCAAAGGGAAAGAAGGCAGTTCACAGGAAGATAATGTCTGCTGGGCCATGAAGAAACAACCGGACAATGAAAGGAATTTTAACAAAGAGATGTTGCTAAATTCCTTGCTGTCTACCACTCCTAGTTCATGTTACACCGTGGTTATCTCTGATGATAGCACTCTTCCTGGAGCAGGCCCTCTATCTAAATTCTTTGAGGCAGTTAGGAGGCAGGCCAAAGTTTCTTCCTGAGTCTTGTGTTTCTTAAAAATCATCAGTGCAAAATAATCCACATGCCAAGGACATACACTTTGGGGTGGCAAATTTTCCTCCCCTGTATCACCATTTCCAAAGGGCGTGTTGCTGCTTTGATTTGTTCACTGATTGAAAGCTCATCCCTATGGTCTCAGCCCTGTGAGTACTAATAAAGCTGATTTCACACCATAACTCCACGGAGTCCATATAACTTGCTGATATGCTATTCTGGGAAGAATGCCTGAAAGTCTGTTTCGAGGGCAGGTAGTGAGCATGAGTTGTATGTTCCCTCTATGTCCATCCTGTAATTAAAACAGGAGGTTTAAGCTCCTTCCCGTGGCTTCCCAATCTGTTGGTGGATTATGTCTGTGCAGTAGGTAAAAGTAGTACTCTCTCTGTCCTATAGATGAGTGGTCAGGGCTCAGAGAGTTTAACATGCTTGCTTAAGGGTATGGCTCTAACTGCAGCCTGGGTTGTATTTACTGTACCTTACTGAACCTGCTAGGTTTGCATTCTTATTTCTGTCTGTGCCCTAGTAAGCCACAGAACATTCCTGGCTTTAAGATTTGTTAAACTTTCAAAGTAGGATAAATCATAAATATAGTACAGTAGTCTGGTGAAATGAATCTGGTGAGAAACAAGAGTTGCTTTTTTTTAGGCATTAAAATGATTATCCTTTCTCTTTTTAGAGAAAAGTAGCCACTTTAGAGAATTTCGTAAGCTCAGCTCATATTTGGAAAGCTTTGCAAGTAATTTTTTTAAAAGACTTAAAGTCTGCAGAAAATGGAATTCATCTACAGAATTGGCATCTGTCCTCTCCCCATTTGCCAATGTCCTCATGTCCTTTTATCCCTGTTTCTGCTGTAGCATCCTGTACCTTCTACCTGTAGGAGACTAACTGGGCTTTTAAATCCACTCTTTCTGATCCACCCAAACCCCATATGAACATGAGTAGAACATATCACATCCAGGGTACACAGGGTATGAGTAGAACATATCACATTCAGGGTACACAGATTGCATTAAAATCACTTTCTGATTTGTCTTAAGCTGTTTCTGGTTTCTTTTAAACTGTGAAAACAGATTAATTCTGATTTGCATGATTATTTGAAGAACTAAAACTCTGTGATATCCTAGTATCCTAAGGGAAACTGGCAGATTGAAAAAAAAACTTGTGATTTCTCAAATAGCACTATCTTATTTCTGACTCTATAATTCTTGTTCCCAGATTATTCTGTAGGTAGGTGACAAGATATTTTTCTAGTTGTACAGGAGAGGAAACTGAGATGGGGAGATAAAAAGTGACTTGCCCAAGGTCACTCACGGTTAGTGGCACAGCCAAGAATAGATCCAGGTCACCCGACTTGCTGGGCTTTGTTCATTACATCACTAACTTCTCTTCAGGAAATAAGAACCCTACCAACTACAAATGAAAGGACAGTTAACTCTCAGACTTAGTTTAGGGTCTTGGTCTTTTTAAGTTTTTTGTTTTTGATAAAAACATAGTGTATATATATAGTTGCCAAATTGAAGCACCATTAGCTACATTTAGGATCTTAACTAACACAGAATTTATTAAGAAAAACAAAATTCTGTGTCTATAGTCAATCATACTGCATTTCACACCTGAAAATTTGTTAGGAGGGTAGATCTCGTGCTAAGTGTTCCTATCCAAATAAATAAAAAACTTTTAAAAACTTAAACAAAATACTGATATCATAGTCACAAATTAGGCCGATGACAAAGCATAAGGGAGAGGTAGCTGAAGACTTTAAAGTAGTTGCATAGGGAGCTTGTGCTCAAACCACATCTAAGAAGGAGGAAATACACAGAAGAGGGGAGAGGGAGTTTATAGCCCAAGACTGCACGTGTAGTGATACGACATGGATCCAGGAGAATAGCATCAGGAAGACTAAGGTCATGAATAAGAAGAGGACTCAAAAAAAATTGCTAAGCCAATTTTTACATAAAAGGGTTTTTACATTACTGTCAATGGATGCTGTACAGATTCTGCTACTTGAAAAAGATGAGGTTGTATTCACAGAGAGAGAGGAGGCAGAACTACTCAGTTATCATTTTGCACCTGTCTTTTCCATTCAAGTGTAGCAGATGAGAATCTCCATCTACAAAGACAGGTATATAAAAAGTATCTCATCTCTTAATTTTTTTACAAACCATGTTCATTTCTGGTTCAAGACTCTTTCTTCTTGGAAAGTTAAAGACTTACCCTCAGTCCTTCTTAGGGTCACTGCGTTCCGCTGAGTTGTGTCAGGGCTCCAGGGGGCTGACACAGTGGGGCAGCCCTGGGAGAGGAGACTGTCGGGTCATTGAGGCATCTGACCACCCAGGGTACACTGTATGTAACGCTGCCCAGTGTTTCTGCTCACATAGCTCTTTTGGTTGCAGTTGTCCAGGTCATCCTTGGTCCACAGAATTCTTTTGGTGACATTCTCATGGTCCCTCTGCCTAGATGCACCACACACAGCTCTGAGGTCTTGTGGCTTCCCTGGAGACACTGCCAGGAAGCATGGCTTGGCTGCCCCTTTCTTCAGGATCCACACCCCTCTCCCCCTCCTTTCCCAGTAGCCCTGGAGAGATAATTCTCCATGTTTCTTCAAGACTGAGCATGTCCATAAATCTCATTCCTTTCCCCTCCTTCAAGAAATTCTCTATGTTCTTCTAAGTGTTGGGGATTTGGGAGAACAAAATCCAGAAATATTCTCAGGCTGTTTCTGCTTTTCTCCTTGCCATATATCTCGCCTGGTGGAATGAACACCATTTCTGATACCTGCTTTATTATGGGTCAAGCAAAAGGAGAAAACACAAGGAGAAATAAAAGGAAACATAGATTAATGTGTCTAAACATTACTTTCTTTAGAAGTACAGTAATTTTGAATATCTGTCTTGTTCACATCTATTTTCCTTTCTCTGAGAAGGACCCCAGTGTATAAGCATGGGCTCCGTGTCTTGGCCAGGGCCACTTAAACCAGGAATGCACATCTGACCCAAGCTGGGCCAGATGGATTGTTTTCCCCAAGATTTCAAATTCAGGACTGAAGGATGGCAGTGACAAAGAGCCAGTGGAGTTAAGTCACAGAGAAGTCCTCCATGGAGATGGCCTTTGAGCCTTGTCCAGAGCCCACTGGAAAGCTCTGTTTCCTGTTCTTGCTGCTCTTGGCTTTTCTATTCTTTCTCTGATTTCATGAAATTGTCCATGAATTTCATGAAATTGGATGTGCTTCCCTTTTTGTTACAGTAACCAAAATCAGTTTTAGTTACTTTCAACCACAAGTAATTTAAGAATGGTTTGTAAAATTGCAAAAGCAGGAACACATGATGAAGAGGAAACTGAAACTCAAGATAGGTAAGATACAATCCAGCTATTTGAGACATGTTCCTCTAATGATTTAAAGTGACCATTACAAGAATTGTATTTGTAATCCTGGAGCAACTTTTGGCATTTTGGGAAGGGCCATTTTTAACTGTGGGCAGTGCTTTGTAGTTGGGCTGTTGACATGCTAAAGAACAGGCAGGAGATATGCAAAGTTTAAAAATGGAAGTGCTTCTATTTGAGGGCTTGCCAAAGAGCCTGGGGTAGTTTAGTTAGGGAGAGAAGACGTCTCAGGAAACAGGAATGGCTTTCAGTTGTTTAACGGACTGTTGGACAGGAAGGGAGTTGAATTTACTCATTGCAGCTCTGTAAGTAAGAACAAGCACTAATGGAAAGATATTAATGAATTTTGGAAATGGAAAATTTCAAAATCTCCAAAAACATAAAGTGGATTTTGGCAATGGAAAGCCAAAATGGATTTTGGCTGGGAATAAAGGATCTTTTTTTTTTAACTGAAATGTCTGGAGTGCCATGAGGTTCCCTTGTAGCGTAGAGAACAGTTTGCCATAGGAAAATTCCAGCTGGGACTGAATGGCCATTCGCAAAGTTTACAATGAAAGAGAGAATTCAGGATTGGGATGGAATGGCTAACTTCTAAATTTTCTTTGAATCTAAGATTCCATCATTTCTCCTATAAATAATATCAACTCCTAGGCTAGAAAAATGCCAACCCACATTTTGACAGAATGCAATAGAAGTTAAAGCATTTCAGAAATACAATTTTATGAAAAATTTTTTCTTCCTTTAGTACAAAAAAGCCCCACATACTCTACAAACTGTCATTGAGGGAAGACATTTCCAAAAAGTAAGAGAAACAAAAATTTATTATTCTCTAAATTGGAATTGACTGTGGTTAAGGGTTTCATAGCCAGGTGGTCCACTAAATTGAAAAAAAATTTCTGTAATGATAGTCTAAACCCAGAGTGCAGTGAATTCTATTGTCTCTAAATTTCTAGGTTACATGAAACTGAATAGATTCCTTTCCTTGAGTTGTTACAAGGAATAAATCAGAATCCCAACTCTTCTCCCAAACTTTTATAAATGAAAAATGTTACCATGGCACCTTCTGTGAAAACTAACCTTCAGTTCAGACATTTTATCCACCACTCTCCAATAAGCTAGTTCTTTCCAAAACTGTATAATCATGTGCATATTTTAGATTATTCTTATCTAGAGGGTAAGAACTGCATCATTGTAGTTTGTCATTTGCCTCAGCAAGCAGATGTTCACCTTCAATAATTGTGTCTTAAACAAGGAGGGACAAGGAAAGCCATGTAGTTTGAAATCCTGGTTTAGAGATTCCATCAGATGTACTTGGACATCAGTGAAGCTTCTCATAATCTCCTGCTCCTTATGTAATATAAAAACTTTAAAAAATGTAAGCATACATATAACCATTCATTAGCTCTGTACTCTAAGTGGATTACATTTATAAAGAGCATTCAGAAGAATCCAGTATTTTCTGCTTTGCAAATTGTATGCTCAAGTTATTTTAAAGACACTATTTGCCACATAAGTACAAAACATACTTTCTATCAATTTTAGAGTCTAACCTGAAAGAAACACAATCATGAATGTAGAGTCTCATGTAAAACCATTTAAAAAATAATTTTGGAAATGTAAAACATTCAAAAAGGTCCAAAGAAGAAAATAACAATGATCCACATTCCCACCAGGAAGAATTAACTACATCTTGGCATATTCTCTTCCTCTATTCTTAGGAAGCGTACTTTTAAAAAATCATATGTTTATTATTAAGAATTCAAATAAGGCAGAAATTACAAAGATGACAATTTTTAAAACTTATCTCAAATATTACAATTTCCATTGTTGATCTGAGGTGAATATAATTTCACAAATATATCTATCTGGATGGATATTTCAATATAAATACTTTTATAAAAATTAATAGAGATGCTATTTATAACAAAAATAATTAATTTTAAAAAATTCAAGTAATGAAAAGAAACTGAATTAAAACTAAGCAATGGTCGAACATCATATACATTTACCTCATTTCAAGATACATTATTTAAAAAAATCTATGGCTAAAGTATCATGAAAAATACTAAGAAGTTGGTGCCAATTGTCATTATATTGCTTTTTTATGAATATTCTACTTTAGACAGTATCAATTGATTTCTTTTTTTGAAAGATTAGCACTTTTGAAACTTCCTCTCTGCACCTCCTGAATATTATTAGATGCATGACTGTTTTTACATTGTTTGGGTTATGGTATTCTGCTTGCTGTGTGAATACATTCTGAGTTGTTTAGTAGTAGTTCCATACTTAATTGAATGCATTTGGTCTTTGGGCATGATATCTTTGTGCTTTTTGTTAATTTATTTTACCTACTGATAAATGACATCTCACTAACCTGACACAGTCATTCATAAACTGTAATATTTAGGGTCTCTGAAACTATGTAAACCATTGTCATTCATCACTCTAAAGTTATTGAGTGCCTGTTTGATGCTAGACACTGCTGAACTTTAAAAATTCAGTGTTGAATAACACATAGTCTTTGCCCTCAAGAAGCAAGAGTAACCAAAAAAAAAATTAAATTCCTGCTGTGTTAGCTCCATGAGAGCTGTTGCATTGTTTCTTTATCCTCAGTGACCTTCATCAGGGCTGATGTCCCATAGGCTCTCAGTACTTGCTTAATTAAATGGGGCTTTAGGTGCCAGAAACTCTGGTGAGCTCATTAAAAGTTACATCTAATTTTATCTTGACAACAAACCTACTAGGTGGGCATTTCTTGTCTCCCATTTTATAGACGAAGAAGCTGAGTCTCAGGAAGTACTATCCCAAAGTTCTACAATAGGTTTGATTGTTGTATAAACTCATTCTCTTTTCATGGCACTTGACCTGGGTCATTTATGTTGGAAGCCATAGAGGAAAGGGCACCTGGAGTGCTGATTATAATACAGAGGGTGAGTAATACAGCAGTGCACATACAACCTAGAGGTTAAAGAGGCTGCCTGCTGTTGAATCTCCACTCTACCATTTATTCACTATATGACATTGAGTAAATGCCTTCTCTATACCTCAGTTTCCTGTTAGTAAAATGGCATTTACAGTGGGAGGGTTAAATGAAATAAGTCAGGTGAAATGTTTGGCATAACAGCTGTCATAAGTGCTCAGGAAAGAGTAGCCATTAATGTTATTTTTGCAAAGTGCTTTGGATGCTTGAAGGAAGAAATAATGTTCTCCTCAGGATTTTCAGGGGAGGAGATGTTTGCTCTTGGTTGTGCTGGAAGCACAGGAATTCTTCAGGCCAGAGGTAGACAGAGTCTTCACAGAAGGAGAAACATGAGATACAGGACTAGAGATCCTGCTGAGACACACAGTATGTGCTTTACCCTGTTCAACTCCTGAAACTTCCTTCCTTTATCTGTACTTCTTGGGAGCATCCAAACAGCAGTATCTGTTTAGAAAGGCTGCCTTGCAAACAGATCATCATATCTTACTGGACCATCTTCCCACTGAGAAGGTGAATTAGTCAGTGTCTGTACAGCTCTGAGGAAACATGAGGTGACAGGGCTGTTTTAGGGTTACTGGTCTAGGAGGCCAAGGGCCATCCCAGGCCAGCTTAAGAGCATCTGATGGTCCTAAGAAGGAGCCTGCAGCCTGTCTGATAGTTTCGAACAGTGTTTTGCAACCTTTTTTCCATTGTCTCTCTCCTTTAGGCTTTTCCCTAATTGCCTCTCCCACCATGAAATGTTAATACCACAGATAAACTGTGAATCTGTTTATGTACTGTATGTTTATCCCTACTTTATACATAAAGACAATAAGATTTTTAACCTTCTCCGAAGAACCAGCTTGAATGAAGCAGACTTCCAAGGGCCTTCTCAGGTGAGCTGCTGTTCTGTGGCTGATCCGAAACTTGGAGGCTCTAACTACTGTGCTGCAAACAGCTGCTTTTTATTGCACTTTCAGGTACACTTCCACATCAGTTCCTTCTGGAAAAATCACCTGGCTACTGCGCTAACCTCCCTCCTGGTCCTGGTCTCTTTCTGTTTCTATGCTTGCCCTTTCAGTAGTCTAATTTCCAGGCAGTAGCCTGACTGACCTTTAAAAAATGTAATCAGATCATGTCTCTCCCCAGCTTCAAACTCTCAAATAGCCTCCCATTGGACTTAATATAAAATCTGGACTATATCATGGCCCCCAAAGTCTACCTGCTACCGCTCCCACCTAGCACTCCACAGCCTATGTGCAGGTGAGGGTGCAGCCACAGACAGACGAAAGCCAGCAGGCAGAAAGTCACAGGGGTTTGCAGCAAGAAGCTCTTGGTGCGACTGCTGAGAGGGTGTGAGTCAGCACCAGTAGCAGTGACTACAGCACGAAAGGGCACAGAGAGGGGATTGTCTTCTGGGGAAGTCTGGACAGAGTGCTCTGAGAGAGCTATGGTATGAAAAATGATTACGAGTTTACTATGGGCAGAAGAAACAGCACATATGGAACCCCCCTGGCAGGAGGGAGTGACCTGCCTGGTGAGCCACTGAAAGGTAACTGCAGCCATGGCATGAAATGAAGCTGGAAAAATAGGTATGGGCCCAACCACATAGGGCCTTACAAACTAGATTAAAGGAGGAATTCTGTTTTAAGAGCAAGAGAGCCACTGAAGAGTTTTGACTGTGCATGACTAGCTGAGGAGGACACAGGGCAGATTTTTGTTTGGAAAAGCTTGCTCTGGTTGCAGTGTGAATGACTGGTGAATAAACGCAGAGCATCTCGTGCTGGTTTGCCAAACACTTTGTTGGGTTTAGCACTCAAAGGCCTACATCCTGGGAACTCCTCAGTCATGGGAAAGCCAGCACAGTTGGTTACCCAAGTTATCCAGGGGAGATATTACAGTTTGTCTCATGAAAGATGCAAGATCTTCTGTTCCCTCAGCTCACGTCAGAAGTAAGAGGGTCAGCATTGTGCTTCCCTATTTCTGAAAACCCCTTAGCACTGGCCTCCCCACATATACCTGCAACATAGCTATGTGTGTGCACACACACATATGCACACGCATGCCCATCCCTCTAATGTGCAAATTGTTTCAGGTAAGCCTTGATTATTTTTTCTCTGCAGGCCTGGTGGCTTCACATTCTTGACATCTCAAAGCCTGGAGCCTGCCCAAGTGAAGGTCGATCGAGGTAAGAAGGTGGACTAAATCATCACCACACCTTGTACACTGTCACGCTGCACCCTGGCCTGGGCGTCTGTGTAGTCTTTTCATTCCCCTTCCTGGTTCCAGCCTTGCTTTCCCTCCTATGTTATTAGCTCCCCGGGCCCACAAAAGCTTGCTTTTGGGCCACGTTGTACTGCAGAGCACTTTAGTAGCTCTCAAGTTGCCCCTGAAATGAAGTAAATATCTCCGTTCTTAGCTTTTAAAATTGTACCCTTCTTTAACTCTTCCCACTTTTTCTAGTTCCCTGAGACAGAAGGCTTTTGTAGCTAAACCATTAGAAAGAATGGAGGGAAGAATCCTGTTCCTCTATCCTACTGTAAATACCTAACTGGGCCCACTATGTGCCAGGTACTCATTTTAGACCCTATGTATACATATTTACTAATATTTATATTAATAAATGGATCACACACTGGACAGACATTTCCTGAGCACCCATGATTTTCTAGTTAAACTCCCAAGCACAGGACATAGCCTGGAACAAGGCTCCCCTTTTCATGGTGGTTATGTTTACCTTGAGTTAGGGAGAGACCAATAAATCTATATGATGTGGCAGATGACACATTCCATAGGGACAGATGCATTAGGATAGGAGCCGGAGAGTGACACTGACCATGAACACTCTTAGAGTCACCAAGGAAGCCTTTTCATGATGCTTCATCTTGAGCAGGCATCTAAAGGTAGCCAGAGATTAAGTCATAAAGATTCTGGGGCAACTTAGGCAAAGAGAACAACAAAAAATATATATATTTTTGGTTTATGGTAGAATCCTGAAATCACACTTTTCATTTTCCCACAGGCAGTGTTCAAGGTTTCATAAATCCATTTTTTCCTTTTGTTTATCATCTTGGAGCATTAAAAAAATTTTTTTTCTTCACTTTGCATATTCTCTACTGTCACTTTGATCTTTAATGGAAATTTTGGTATTAATCTAGTCTTTCACTGTCAAATCTGGCTTTTTGTATTTTTATATTTTTCCCTCCTTGATACATGTTTTAATGATAAAAAGCCAATCTTGCTCCGATGACTTTTTGTGTACTCTAATTGTTGTGTTTGTTGAAAAGTAAAACTGGAGCCATCACTGATGCTGGCTACAAATAATAATGATGCTGGCTTGAATTTCCAGGCAGTAATACAGGTTGGATTTGTATCTTCAGATAGTGATATTCTGGTCCATTATTTACTGAATGTCTGTCAACATTTAAGGCATGTGCTATACGGAATACCAAGATGGCGATGATGACAGTCTCTCCCTCAGGGAGCTTTGGTTCAAGTAGAATCACAAAAGGTTAATTGGCAATAGGCAAGGTTTGCTGAGATTCTATTCCTGGATAATGTGGGGCTGAAACACAAAATAATAGCAATTACTCAAATAGCCCTTATTATGTATCAGATGCTATGTCGTAAATGCCCATAGGGCTATTGAGTATTATTATTACCTGTATTTTATGCATGAGAAAGTGAGGCACATAGAGATTACATAGTTATGCTAAGTGGAAAAGCTGGATTTTGAACCTAGGCAGTACAGGTTTGAAGCTGTGCTAAGGGGTAGGGGGCACAGATGCTCTGGCCCTCAAGACTATGAGGCACAGAGCAAGCCCAAGACCAAGCAGTAGCTACCTCATGGACCTTTTTTTGTGTGTGTGCAAATGAATATATTAAAACGGATAAAACCCTAAGAAGAGTCTGAATTCCTGGGCACAGTTAGGATTGAGCCAAACATTTGATAGAGAAGGCTAAGCAGATTTGAGGCCCAGAGCAGGACGTGGTGGCATCATAGGCTGGTTTAGACTGGCAAAAGCCTGAAAAGGGCCTTGAGTTGAATAATTTTTCCTTTGAGCATGGGCAAGGAGAGAGCAATTAAAAACTCTTTAGAGGGTACATGTTAAGTGCCAAATAAAGAATTTGGACTGAAGGGAGAATGGGCTTTAGAAGTCCAGGAGTGTAGAGATCAGTGTGTCTTGGATCTCACTTGAGCTAACAATGAATGTGCTTTTACAATAGAAGTGGAAATAGTAGGCCCTTATTAATTTATTTACATTTCACCCATGTTAATTTTACATTCAGTGTTACTTGTTTTCACACTTTACTTGCTTTCCTTATAGTTCTTATATTACCAATGAAAGTTTGGCTTTGTTCCCCTACCTGTAAATTGCTTAGGTCATATCCCTTGCCTGCTTCCACCCCTTACTGTCCTGTGGTGTCTTTTGGCATCAGGAGTCTGGGTTCTGATCCCATGTGTCTACCTAGACAAGTAATTTGGAGGGTGGTTCCACTCCTCTGCAGGAAGGATTATGAACTTGCTCTGAAAACAGACAATAAAAGGCTGTCTTACAGACGAGGACACTGAGGGGCAGAGAGGTTTAATGACTTGCAAAACATCAGCAAAACATCACTTGAGCTGGACTTGAATCCAAGCCTTCTCACTCTGAATTCATTGTTTTTCCCTCTGTCTGCACTGCCTGTGTGGACACTCTCACACGAAGATTGATCAGTCTCAGGCCACTTGTACCTTGGGGTGAGTGCTACACATTCTATCATTTAAAGAGGAATTAGTAAATAAGTGGGTCTGTCTTGTGAATGAGAATGAGTATCCTTGGTCAATCCTGTAAGGGATTTTCAGAGCCAGGGATCTGGGGCAAACATTGGGGTTCAAATCCCAGCTTACTCACTTACTAGCTGTGAGAACCTGGGCAGACTACTTACCCTCTCTCTACCTTAGTTTCTTCATGGTAGAATGGGTACAATAGCAGTAGCTACCTCATGGACCTTTTTTTGTGTGTGTGCAAATGAATGTATTAAAACAGGTAAAGCCCTAAGAAGAGTGCCCAGTACATGGAAATGATCACTAAATGACAGTAATTAGCTTAATTATTTAAAGATGTGGACTGTTCCTTCCTCTTTTGCTTGAGAACCAAAGCTTAGAAACATGTTGGTGCTCCTAAATGGTGTCTCAGTTGCAGGCAGACCTGATAGGATTTTGTCAGTACGTGGAAGACCTCTGACCAAATCAGTACCTTTTCTCTTGAAGTGAAGCTGGAATTCCCTAATTTATCTGCACAGCCTGTCATTCCCTCTGACAGGTAACCCTGAAAATGAAAATACTCCTGTGATGGCTAACATATCAAAAGCTAAAGGATTTATATCTGGACTTACCTAGGGATTCCCCATGTTTGAGACCCTAGCTCTTAAAGAATGGTTCCTTCCTCTGAGTCTAGTTTTATTAATTAAAGCAAACATGTGGTAGGAAAAATTCTCTCCATCTGAAAGTTCTCCTCAGTGTCCTGGGTACCCCATTTAGCCCCATGGGTCAGCACCCAGAATATGAAATGGAAATCATGGTGCAATTGAACCATTACACTTTGCTTTTGGAAATACTGTAGTTTAGAATGTGGGAACATTTCTGGTTGCTCAACTATTCTATAAGCCCAAATATGGGCAAGTTAGTCATTCACAGGGATCTTGTCATTAGTAATATTCATGCAGTATAGGACTTGGAACATGAAAAATTACATGATAATTTTCTCATTTGATCCTATGCTCCCGAGACTCTAGTGGCTACTGTTGGGCTAGATACACTTGAGTGAGCCCTTACATATCAGTGGATCAAATTCTGGGTCTTAGGGAATTAAGCAGACTAGTAACTGAATCAAGAAAATGTTATTGATTATTGGGACCTAGTGTTTTTATTTGAAATTAAAATTTAGTGATGTGGGATATTTGGAAAATAGTTTAGAAGAACAAAGATCCTTTGTCTTTCCAAGAGGGTGTATGGTGTATGATCATGGTTGGAATTTTTGCAATGTATACAAAAAATAATACCAGCTCAGGATAAAAGCAGTTCTGAAAGCTACCTCATCCAAGCACCTGACCATTCATGGAGGTAGAATCAATAGGACGTGGTAATGGATTGTAACCTGAAAGGGGGAAGGCATTAAGGAGGACTGATAGGTCTGTGGAACTGGATGGATAATGATTTAATTTCCTCAGAATTTCTATTTAATAGTCATCAGCACACTCTTGAAAGTGTCCAGTGATAGAAAACCTTCCAAAGAAACCCACTCCATGTGGATTGCTTTGACTTTTGCTTCTTTGGTATGAGAGGCATATATTTTTTTAATCCTGCTTACTGTTCCTCTTTACCCTAAAAGAGGGTGTATGGTGTATGATCATGGTTGGAATTTTGCAAACATTACATCCTCCTTTTCCTTGTTTCTAGATGGATTCTGGCTGAGGGGCACACAGATCATGGTTCCCAAGTTTATTATTTAGTAAATGGATTATAAAATAATAAGGCAGGAGTGTAACTCAGAAATAAAAATTATCAGAGATGAATGCAGTAATGAATAGAACTTAGTGTCTCCCACTTTGAGAGGGGGTAAGGTGTTTTTTTTTTTATTGAGGTACCATGGATATACAATCTTATGAAGGTTTCACATGAGCAACATTGTGGTATCGACATTCACCCATATTATCATGTCCCCCCACCGACCCCATTGTAATCACTGTCCATCAGCATAGTAAGGTGCTGTAGAGTCACTACTTGTTTTCTCTGTGCTGTCCTGCCTTCCCCATGACCTACCTATATTGTGAGTGCTAATTATAGTGCCCCTTAATCCCCCCTTCTCCCTCCCTCCCCATCCCCTTCCCTTTGGTAACTGCTAGTCCCTTCTTGGAGTCTGTGAGTCTGCTGCTGTTCTGTTTCTTCAGTTTTGCTTCGTTGTTACACTCCACAGATGAGTGAAAAGTCCTTTGGTACTTGTCTTTCTCTGCCTGGCTTATTTCACTAAGCATAATACCCTCTAGCTTGGGATGGGAGACATATTTACTGTTGAATTTTTTCTCTTTCTTATCCTTTTCTGTGTCGCTTACTTCTTCTTCACCCAGTGTAAGCTTAATAACTCAGCAATCACTTGTTTATGTGGTTCCTCTGAGGCTACATGGATAGCAACACCCTAATATATTGAATCTTAGATTTTCTGTTTACATAGGACTTTATCCACCTCTTAAAACCTCCCCAGTTATTTCCTGGAGCCTCAAATCTGCTTAGCAATCAGACTAGTCATATTGCCCTCCAGCCTCATCCTCCCTGCACCCTGTCCTGCCCTCTGCTGCTGGTTATACGACTCCCTGCTGAGCACAGCAGGCTTCTGAGTGACCTGTTTGGGTTCTTTGGGCACTGAAGGATGTCGTGAACGGGGAAGAACCACCTCTGCCCCATCCTCAGCCATGCTTTCTCACCAGGGCCCTAAAACAGCTGCTTGGTTTCACCATTGTCCTACCTTCTTTCCGCTGTCTGGGTCAGATGCTTTCCCTTTCGCTCTGTTGTCCTCATCGTTCTCTCTCTGCTCCTGTCCCTAACTCACAATTTCACCTCTTTTTCCAGATTCCTATCACTAAATACATACCCTTCCTTCTACTTGCCTCTCCAATCCCCCCAAATTCTCCCTGTATATCTATCTACTCATGTGATAAACTCATGAAGGATTCTTTGCTCACCGGTGTCAAAGAGGTGGACTGGCTATCTCCGGCTGGGTTCATGTAGGTCACTCTGCTACACAACTTCATACTGATGTTCTTCAGCTGCTCCATTATTTTTCTGTTGGACAAACAGCTGTTGCTTTTATCTGATCATCTAGAAAGCTCATCCTTATACTTGCTAGAGTTATGTTAGTGATATGACCCTCCTCTCTTGTCCTATTCTCTTTTGCTCAAAGTCACATTCTTTAATTATCCATCCTTTTCTCCATATTTTCATCCAGCTTTATTGAAACCATTTACTTTATCTTTTCCCTTTCCCTATTTTTAAATCTTTTCTGATATATAGAGTATTGCGAGATGGTCTTCAAGCCCCTCCTAGTCAAATGTCCTCTACTGAAAGGTCTTTTGATGGTGGGATTAGACTGACCTGTGTGGAAGTCTAATTCTGCCATTTCCTTCTTGCAAACTTAACTTACTATGATACATAAAATGAAGTCGACCACCTTCTGAGGCAGAAGATAATTGCTGGAGTTAAATCAGATAACAAATGTAGAATTTCTAACATAGTTGTCAAACTACATAGTTAGTGTCAGTCTCCTCTCCTTGCCTTTTCTGTCTCACCCCTTGAGGACAAGTTGTGGCTGTGCTTTGTTACGATGTGTGGAGCCGCACAGAACTCCTGCGACACTTGCTGTGTCCTTGCTCATCTTGCCATCCTTCCTCCAGTAGCTCTGTGTTCCAGTCACCTTGGCATCAAGTTCATCACAGAACCGTGAGTTAGTGTTTGGATTGATCATTTAGTCATAAATCCACACTTGCCACCTCTTTGTACTTTAATAATGGTGTCAAATATTCATTAATACTGTAAAATCTGTGAGTACCTTAATTTTATAATGTATGTGCCCCTTTTGAAGCATTGTGTTTTACACACTGTATTATGATGGCAGCTAGTGATATTAACATGTGACCATATTTCTAACTGCATTTGTGAATTAGATTTTACTGAAACACCTTACAATTGAAGAAGAACAAACTGTAGTGATGGTTATATTAGTAACATTTTGGGTTTGGGAAGGCAATTGAGAGTGAGGAGAAGGAATGAGGAAATGTATCCTATCTCCCAACTTCTAGATTTAAGAAAAGCCCATAGGTCATGTCCCCTCTATTAATAATTAAATTCCAAGAACCACTGGTGGAATTCGATTTGCATGCCCTAAAGTTATTTATGTTATAAAATGTGGATATTTACTGAAGTATTTAATGTTCCAAACATGCTTTTTAGGAGAATGACTCTAATGCCATATATTTATTTAGCTCAAATAACCACCCCCATCCTCCGCCACCCAGTGCTGCCCAATGAATGTTTCTCCTGATGATGTCAGGCCCTTTAAGAAGGATTTTCTTGGTTAATCCTGATCTCTTAATCCTCATAGAATCCTTCCAACTGGAATATTGATAAACTATACAAGTATGTGTTCACTCTACAGAACATTATTACTTAATCTGATGACAGGCGTACAGAATAGTGTGCTCCCTGGTGGCCTCATCTGAGTTACAGATTTATTTTACAATTTGTGAGATAGAAATTTGTGCCAATTGAGACTTTTTATAAAAGTTATTGGACCCCAGGTCCTAGTTTCCTTCTCAGTCTGCATTCTAACTACCACTGCAGACATGCTTCCTGTACTTATTATGTATTTGCTTTTATTTCACACTGTCTTTGAATCTTGTCACACACCCTGTGCTCAGAGTCCTTTAGTTCCCAGGGTTCCCTTATGTGCTGGTAAGGGGGTAAGACCTACCACTCTCTCCGGACAACAGCTATTTGCCTCAAAATTTGTTTTCGACTTTTTAGGGATTATTTTTTCTTCCCTCTACCTAGAAGTTTTAGCAATCTCAAAATCAAAAATGTTCTTATTAAATTGTTTTGTTTTTCAAAGGATTTTTAAAATGTGTTCTGAACCCCAGGAACATAGGAGATGTCTAGAAGCAACACGAGGCTGCTGTATTAAGTTCTCTAGGGCAGCTATCCATGCTGCAGAGCTCTGGCTTTTCCATCATGGTCATAAGAGTGTCTATTCTTTGTTCTTTCCAAGCCTGCCATTTGGATAGCAGCAATTTGACTTCTGATATAGTACTATCCTTTTTATGTCTTTGCCTTTTAATTGAGGTCAATGAACAGATTGTTGAGAATGAACTTGTGTAATCATCTGGAAATGCTTCTAAAATTGTATGTAAATGGTGTGAAAGAACTGTTAGACACCTTCTGTGGGGTATCCAGCTGTAGGAATTATGGATATGATGTATTTGCATAAAGTAGTGAAATCATGAGCGGCAATCAGAGCAGCTCAGTTTACTAAAGGGAAGATGTATATTGAGCTCAAGATGGTACTGTTTCCTTTGCAAGCCTTTGGGTCTTTCTGTAGCCACTGTGACGTACAGGGTCTGTTTCTTAGGACCTGTTGAGATTAGGGAGAAGACAACTACCATCTGTAGCTGAGAATTTAAAAATTCAGATGTCAAAACATAGAGACTAGTTAAATATTGTTTAGATATTCCCTTTACAGCTTCATGCCTTCTGCCAGAGGTGGGGAACGGCTTAAATGTGTGAGCAAATGTAGTTCCAAGTGTCTATACCCACAGCCAAGCTCCCCTCATCACAAGGGGAGCTACTTCAAAGGCTGCGGTGCTCTGAGGTAGAAACTTACCCACATTAGGGAATAATTGTCTAACTTCACTTGAGGCAAATTTAAAGGTGAGGTCCAATTTTAACCTTTCTCACCTGCTCTGGGGCATTGCGGGACAAGTCTTTCTCTAGGTCATAACAGGAACATTAAACCATGAGCACCAGTATACCTTCAGGACAAAGTGGAATTCCTAGCAGGGATTTTGCAAACATTACATCCTTCTTTTCCTTGTTTCCAGATGGATTCTGGCTGAGGGGCACACAGATCATGATGATACTTGCTTAATAGACACAATCTGTTAATCATCTTTTTCCGAAGAGAAGATAAAACTTTATATAGAAGTGTTAGACGTCTCATGAGGGTTTCCCATATCAGATTCATTAACTCTTCCTAAAGTTTTAGGAAAGGCAGTATTTTGTAACTTCTACCTGCAGATTTTTAAGACAGACAGGCTTGGATTCAGGTTCCATTTCTGTGACTTAATAGCTTTATGACTTTGGACAAGTTACTTAACCTTTCTAAGCCTATATGGTTCTCACGGGTAAAGCTGGATAATTACTAGTACCCAGCTCAGAGGATTGTGAGTTAAATGAATAAGGCATAGTAAGTACTTGGCCTAGGGCCTAACATTTGTGAAGCACTCTTGAATTGTTGGCTAATATTTGCCTTCTCCTCCTCTTTTCCCCTTTCCTCTTTCTCCTTCTCAGTCAACTATGAATTTACCTATTTTATTACCACACCTGTATATTTAATTTTAATGGATTTTTTTACTGCTTGTACCCAAATTGTTTTCTTCCTGCCTTTCATTAGTTGACTAAGGAAAATGAGCTTGCCAGCCAGCAGTGGTGACTGCAATGGCCTTTGCTGAAGCAACAATAAACTGGATTAGAATGCAGTACCAGGTTGCCCTGTCCTTTTCTTGGGAGAGCCTTGTGTTTAAACATTACTATATGCGTTTGGGAAGATCTCTCCCTGTGCATTAGGTGAAACCTCCACCTGGACAGGGGAGAATTCTTGACTCTGACTGAGAAGGAACTCTTGACCAGGTCAGATGAGTGTAGGTAAAAGAAGGAATTCATTAAAGCCAGAGTAGTAGTGAATGGAAGCAGCCATGCAGGCAGCAGAGAACAAGGAAGAGCAGAGGGAGGAAAGGGAGGCTCACTGAACTCCTGCTCGACATAGGGCAAATCCCTTGCCAGCTCCTGAAGCCAGGGTCACCTGGTGTCCAGTGTGTGCTTGAATTTTCATGGCATGGGAACTAAGCCCCTAATACCCCTCAGAATTTGGGGGAGCCACAGAGCACTGGATGGAGTGAGTTTATGTTCTGAGAACTACCACTTCCCTACTGGCCTGAAATAAAACAGGGAGAGAGAAAGGATTGTGTTAAGACTAGGAAGCTGAATGAAATAGCAAAGTGCCAAAGACATTTACCACTGGAGGTGGAGGTTGGAGAGTTCTTGTCTTTATCAAGGGAAAGGATTTCAGAGACAAGTGCAACTGGCATATGCAACAAGAAAGTTTATTTGCTATAAGACAGTACACACTCAGATGGGAGTGCAGGCGACCTCAGAGAGGTGTGCTTAAGGGTTTTGGTTTTGGGGTTTTATAGGGCCTTTTGAGTATGGTCAGCATAAGGCATGATGTATACAGCTGATCACAATTCCTTTGAATTTTTTCTTAAGAATAGGGTTATTTAGGTGACTTTGTTGATCTGGATCATAGCATTGTTTATTCACATAAGTTCATTTATGCCTCAGAGGTCTGTCTCTTGTACTGGTGGCAGTTACTTAATTGATAAAGGGGCTGGAAGAAGAAGAAGAATAGCATATAGATTAAGTTCAAGAATACTCTGGGCCTTTTTCCCAGGCTAAGTAGATTTTACAATGGCATGACCCTTGTTCCATTGCCCTGCTGTAATCTCAGTAACTCCAAAATGTATCTCAAAATTAGTGTTATGGCAGGTTTTATGAGATGGCAATAGATTAAGATGAATAGGGCTTTCTTTGATTGCCTTACATTTAAGAGTTTATGAATCTCCAATACCAATATGTCTCCCCTGTCAACAAGAGCAACAAAGCAAAAAGGAAGCAGATGCACCTTATTACAAACCATCACCTATAAATTATAGTCCCTTGTAAGATTTTGAATATTTCATCAGATACAAAATTCATCTAAAAATCATAGTTAAATAAAAAACCTTTACCAAGGAATGGCTTTGAACCCACTTGCTTCATTGTAGTGCTGCATTGTTAGAGTTATATCCAACAATAAATGGTTTTATGGCATTTTGTTTCTATAGTGTTTTTTTTTTTTTAATGGCTGTAGTAGGGTATGAGGAAGAGCACCAAACTGGGAGACCAGAAACCTAATTTGAGTCCCACTCACTCTATTGTTTACTAGTTGTGTGACCAGGGTCAAGTCCCTTTACACTATGGTCTTTAGTCTCACTGTTTGTACAGTGACAGTGATGTATGTCTGTCATACCTGCCTCAGAGTGGTGCGTGGCTCAAATGGAAGTGTGAGTCACACAACTTTTCTTATGGAAATCTTATACAAATGTTATATTATTGTGATGAATGTAAATATTCAGGGAATTTTATAAAGTTAAACACTTCATCTGCGGCATTTAGAATGGATTTTCTTCCAACAGAGGGGCTATAGGGAAAATGGGAGAGAAGATAGAATAGCTTTATCTCTGAGAGTCACCGTGTTCCTCCTCCTCCTTGAGGGCTGTGCTCTGTGTCAGACCTTTAAACAAGAGAATGCCCTCGAAGCACCCTGCCTGGGTATTCACTCCTCTCTAAAATTGGGCTGCCTTGGGCTGTTGAACAGAAAAGCCTATTTAAATCCCTTATTCTGCCTAACTGGAAAGTCATTGTTCAAGAGCAGCTTCCTTCATTTGGAAATACAAATTTGACTTAATATATGCAATAATTGTTCCTGATTTAAAGTTCTCAAAAATCAAACTCCACAGAATGGGCTTACATATTTAAAAAGGCATTCCTAATTTTAAAAAGGAAGTTTTCTTTGTCTTACCAAAAGTGTACCAAGCCCACCTGTGTGAGACGCTGTGAGGTCTACCATTGATCACTAAACCTTGAGCATTCAATGAGTATCTTAAGAATCTCGTAAGTACAGAATCTTTTTTTTAAATTATGGGGAAGGGGTCTATTCATCAATCTACTCCTTTATTTCTCACAGTTGATGACATGAGCCAGAGATGTGTTGAGGATATCAATATCTTATATTCTCATGGAGATCACATAGAAAGCTTAGGTTTCCTTTATCTTTATGTGGTGAAGCTTTGAAGATGTAAGGGAAAGGTGACGAAAGGATTCTCGGAAGTGTCAGAGAATCTTTTAGTGCTCATACCTTGTAGCATATCTAAGTTATCTGAGCGGGTTTGTTTATGGGTCAATAAACAATCACAGAAAGGAGCCATTTTTCTTATCCTTTGATAACCAGCTGTGACTTTGGCTAGAAGTTTATTGACCAAAAATAATTCTATCGACCAGCTTTGTCGTCTCCCTTATTTCTCTAGAGATTTGGCAGTATGTCTTAATAAGGCTTGGCATGGAGTGTTGGTGGCTTCATAGTCAAATCAGAGTTTCAAAAGTAGAAATCTTGCTTCTGCAGTATAAACTGGCTTAGTGCTTTCTTTCTCATGACGTTGTAAGAATGCAAAGAAAACCAGAAAATTGTAGTCTTTATGAAGAAAACAAAAGCTTTGAGATGATATATAAACTCTCTCAATTTCACTGCTTTCTATCTCAAAATCATCTTCTTCCCTTTACTTAGACCTAATCTTTGAGTGTGATGCAATCTCCTTGTTAGGCTCACCCTCCCTGTGTCTCCTCCAGCCTGGGTCTTTTCCTTCCTTTGCTGCCTTCCTTTGCCTATTGTTCCGTATTTTATCCCGTATTTCACTTGTGTCATCAGTATCTCCCTCTTTACGACCACCTTCTTCTCAGCCTAAAAACATGCTTAGATTTCCTTTGTCTTAAAAAAACAAGCAAAATTAACAACTAAGACAAAACCTTGATACCTGTACAGGTTTTTCCTCTCATTCTCCTCTCTGAACTGGCAGCCTTCTCTTGCTCTTTGCAATATAATTTGGTGTCCTATTGCTCTACTAAAAACTGCACTCTAAAACTCTGCCTGTAATCTTCCCTTCTGGTTTGTTTCTTTTTCAACCTCTTTGTGGAACTTAATGTTTGCCTGAGCTCCTCATTCTTGACTCTGTCCATTCTCTTTCTACTCCATTCTGTTCTGACATTACTGCTAAGTTCACCTTCCTTAAATTTAGTGCTGCAGATAATACTTTCCTGACCAAAAACCATCAGTGGCTAACCATTTGTCTATGATGTTAGCATTAATTTCCCACCAACCTGGGTTTGAATCTTTGTACAATGTGTTATCACTCTATATTTTTTGGCTTATCTCTCCTGACCTGTGTCTAAAAAAGTAAAGAGAGTAATCTTTCCCTCTGTACATGTTCGCTGCTTGCCCAGTCTTGTATAATGCCCCTCCTCCTGGGATTCCCTTTTCTTAATTGTTACCTGTCAAACTCTTACCTTTTAGTGCGAAGCTATTTCAAATGTTTTTTCTTCCTGAAGGATTTTCTGATCCTACAAAGATGATGTGGTTTCTCCTCCTCTGATCTGTTCTTTGATGTTTTATAGAATTTTTTTTCTGCTTTGTATTACAGTAATTTTGTTATTACTCCCATATTCCAACTCCTACAGTATGTACATTCTTTGAAGAAAAATTCCTCCAGGGGGAAAAGAGCTGGAAAGCTATTGCCAACCTATCTGTGTTTTTATCTTTTATTTGATGAATAGTAGCACTGCACTGTATCCTTGGGTGGATGGGAAGGAGACAGGCAGGTACTAGCTTGTCCAAAAATCACACATTAGAAGCAGAATTCAAAGCTTCTTGGGCCTGAATGAGCAATGGGAGGGAGCAGTAACTGGTACACAGAGAAAGTAGTTATATTTAGAGGAGGGCTACCCAAGAGGAACTGTAGTCTTCATTAGAGGACATGACATACCTTTTGTAAAACCAGAGCCTAGGAGGGTGGGGGCCGGGGAATAAACTGACCCTTCTTTCATTCTGCCCTCCTATCTGCTGGTAGTATTCCCTGATGGCTAAACCCAGGTAGAAGCCAGAGAGCAAGGGAGCTGTTGATTGAGTCCTTAAAAGTCAGTCTCCTGTTGATTAGACTGATGTGCAGAAGGTTAGATAGAGCCTGAATCTGAATGGACACATGGACAGTATGCAGTTTAATAATTGTAGTTATAGATCATCTGTCTGAGGAGAAGTGGACTCAGATAGAGTCATAGGGCATTGCTGTGCCAATGGCTGAGCAAATAAAGCTTTGCATTGACTTTTTAGGTCCAAAATCACTTTGAAAATCTACAGTAAGCAGAGTGACTGCAGCTAATTCTTGGATCTTATTTTTTATGCATTGGTGAAATATGTTCTGAGCATTGAATAACATACTAAAGGGCAATAATTTCCCATTATGATGACATACAACAGATATTTCCATTTTGGGTAGAGTGAAGTCATGTATGTGCTTGTTGGAAAAAGAGTCAGGGAAGAAATCATCACAGCAGTATTGTCTTAGGCAGGCTATCAGCCCAGAGTCTGCCAGAAGAATGGAAGACATGAGGACTGCCAGGAAACAGTGCTTCTGTACTGAGCACAGTCAGAGCAGACCACTTCATAGACCAAAGTGAGATATATTATTTGGTGTGTGGAGCCTGCAGAGCTACTGCTTTTTAGTCAAAGCAGAGTGAGGCAATGCTGCTTGAAACAGTCCTGGGAACTCAGCATGGAATTGTAGTGATGGTGTATTTAACCCCACTCGATATTACTTTCCTTGTTATTTTGCTTTTTTTCCTCTAATACTTATAGTATCTTTCCCCTCTGGTTTCTCAGATGGAAAATATGGGTGATGAGTCAGCACTGCACTCTGCCTGGCTAAAGGATTGTCACAGGAGAAGTGTTTGCTTGCTCCGAAGCCTTCTTTTGCCATAGTGCGTGCTGTAGTGCTGGAGCTGAAGTTCATTAGCTCCGAGCATATGTTTTTCTTCTTCAAGAGAGGAGGAGTTTTATATTTCTTGGTCATCTAGTAGGTTTTACCAAGTAATATTTTCATTTATTGGGTTGGAAACTTAGAGATTAAATTTTTCATTTCACAAAAGACATGAAATTTGAAAGGAGAAAATACATGATGTACATGTATCCAGATGTACAGACACTGGCAGGGATGCACTGGCAGGCTGAATCCTGACAGTCTTTTCTTTGGTGGAGAGAGAGATATTTGGGAAGAACCACGAATATTTATTCCCTGCCCTGGAGGCAGCTCTTTAAATATTCATTGATGGTAGTGGAAGGTGTGCACAATGATTTTGCTAAAAATAATTTCAAACTGGGGAAGAAAATGGGGAAGCAAGTGTTTCAAAAACTTTCATGCTTCTTTGCAGTAACATCTTTTTTCTAATCTGTATTATTTATTGAATTAGACATACTATATTAGTGTCAGGTGTGCAACATAGTGATTTGATATTTTTATACATTATGGAGTTTCTATCTTAAATCAATTGTACTTTGATATCCAAAATTGTAGCAGAGCTAATTCTAAAACTCATTCTAGTACCAGAAAACATGAAATACTTTTTTTCTCCATAAATTCCCTCTAAGATGCCCTGTGATTGCCAAATTCTGGCAAGTTGGATTGGTTTTGAGCCACTTACACATTAATCCCTGTGCTCTTATGCATTCAGAGGATAAATTTGTTCTTTTCAAGTGACTCTACCTTATAATTACAACAATTCTGTACACTTCTCAATTCCTACCCTTCATTGCAGATAATAGCTTTTCCTTGAAATTTTTGTTAAATAATAAGACCTAGAGAGAGAGGTACTAGGAGTATCTGCCCTAACTGCTTATATGATCATTGGAAACTCAGATATTATGAAAACCTGGCATGAAGTCTATGCGTACTTGGATTTCCACCTCTAGAACCTGTTAGAAGAGTATTTTTTTATTAAGGTATCATTGACATATAATTTATGAAGGTTTCACAAGAAAAACAATGTGGTTACTACATTCACCCATATTAATGAGTCCTCCCCCATACCCCGTTGCAGTCACTGTCCATCAGTGTAGTAAGATGCCAGAGTCACTACTTGTCTTCTCTGTACAACATTGTCTTCCTCATGTCCTCCCCAACACCATGTGGACTAATTATAATATCCCTCAATCCCATCTCCCTCCCTCCCCAGCCCCCCTCCCCCCTCCCTCCCTTTTGGTAACCACTAGTCACTTCTTGGAGTCTGTGAGTCTGCTGCTGTTTTGTTCCTTCAGTTTTGCTTCGTTGCTATACTCCACAAATGAGGGAAATAATTTGGTACTTGTCTTTCTCTGCCTGATTTATTTCACTGCATTATACCTTCTAGCTCCATCCATGTTGTTGCAAATGGTAGAATTTGTTTCTTTCTTATGGCTGAATAGTATTCCATTGTGTATACGTACCACCTCATCTTTATCCATTCATCTACTAATGGACACTTAGGTTGCTTCCACATCTTGGCTATTGTAGATAGTGCTGCAATAAACATAGGGGTGCAGATGTCTTTTTGAAACTCAGAACTTGTATTCTTTGGGTAAATTCCTAGGAGTGGAATTCCCGGGTCAAATGGTATTTCTATTTTTAGTTTTTTGAGGAACTTCCATATTGCTTTCTGTAATGGTAGAACTAATTTACATTCCCACCAGCAGTATAAGAGGGTTCCCCTTTCTCTGCATCCTTGCCGACATTTGTTTTTCCTAGTCTTTTCGATGTTGGCCATCCTGAATGGTGCAAGGTGATATGTCATTGTGGTTTTAATTTTCATTTTCCTGATAATTAGCAATGTGGAGCATCTTTTCGTGTGCCTCTTGGCCATCTGAATTTCTTCTTTGGAGAATTGTCTGTTCATATCCTCCACCCATTTTTTAAATGGGTTATTTCCTTTTTGGGTGTTGAGGTGTGTGAGTTCTTTATATATTTTGGATGTTAACCCCTTATTAGGTAAGTCATTGACAAATATGTTCTCCCATACTATAATATGCCTTTTTGTTCTGCTGATGGGTGTCCTTTACTCTACAGAAGCTTTTTAGCTTGATGTAGTCCCATTTGTTCATTTTTGCTTTTGTTTCCCTTGCCAAAGGAGATGTGTTCAGGAAAAAATAGCTATGGCTAGGACTTCCAGTACTATGCTGAATTAAAGTAGGGTGAGTGGACAACCTTGTCTTGTTCCCAATCTTAGAGGAAAAGCTTTCAGCTTTTTGCTGTTAAGTATGATGTTGGCTGTTGGTTTGTCTTATATGGCCTTTATTATGTTGAGGTACTTGCCCTCTGTACCCATTTGTTGAGAATTTTTATCATGAATGAATGTTGAATTTTGTCAAATGCTTTTTCAGCATCTATTGAGAGGATCATGTGATTTTTGTTCTTCTTTTTATTGATGTGGTGTATGATGTTGATGGGTTTTCAAATATTCTACCATCCTTGCATCCCTGGAATAAATCCCACTTGATCATGATGGGTGATCTGTTTTTGTATTTTTGAATTCAGTTTGCTAATATTTTGTTGAGTATTTTTGCATCTATATTCATCAGGGATATTGGTCTGTAATTTTCTTTTTTTGTGGTATCTTTGTCTGATTTTGCTATTAGAGTGATGCTGGCCTCATAGAATGAATTTGGAAGTATTCCCTCCTCTTCTACTTTTTGGAAAACTTTAAGGAGGATGAATATTAGGTCTTCCCTGGTTTTGTTCTTAGGTAGATTTTTGATTACCAATTTCAACAAATTCTTCCTGGGTCAGCCTTGGAAGATTATATTTTTCTAGAAAGTTGTCCATTTCTTCTAGGTTATCCAATTTGTTAGCATATAATTTTTCATAGTATTCTTTCATAAGTCTTTGTATTTCTGTGGTGTCTATAGCGATTTTTCCTTTCTCATTTCTGCTTCTGTTTACGTGTGTAGACTCTTTTTTTCTTGTTAAGTCTGGCTAGGGGTTTATCTATATTTGTTTTGTTTATTTTCTTGAAGAACCAGCTCCTGGTTTTATTGATTCTTTCTATTGTTTAATTCTTTTTGATTTTATTGATCCCTGCTCTGATTTTTATTATGTCCCTCCTTCTACTGACTTTGGGCCTCATTCATTCTTCTTTTTCTAGTTTCATTAATTGTAACTTTAGACTGTTCATTTGGGATTGTTCTTTCTTGAGGTAAGCCTATATTGCAACATACTTTCCTCTTAGAACTACCTTTGGTGAATCCCACAGATTTTCAAGAACTGAGCTGTTGTTTTCATTTGTCTCTGTATATTGCTTGATCTCTGTTATAATTTGGTCACTGACCCATTGATTATTTAGGAGCGTGTTGTTAAGCCTCCGTGTGTTAGTGGACTTCTTCATTTTCTTTGTATAATTTATTTCTAATTTCATAGATTTGTGGTCTGAGTAGCTGGTTGGAACTACTTCATTCCTTCTGAATTTACTGAGGCTCTTTTTGTAGCCTAGTATGTGATCTATTCTGGAAAATGTTCCATGTGCACTTGAGAGGAATGTGTATTCTGCTGCTTTTGAGCGGAGTGTTCTGTAGATGTCTGTTAGGTCTGTCTGTTCTAATGCATTATTCAGAGTCTCTGTCTCCTTACTTATTTTCTTTCTGGTTGAGCTGTCATTTGGAGTGAGTGCTGTGTTGAATTCTCCTAAAATGAATACATTGCATTCTGTTTCCCCCTTTAATTCTGTTAGTATTTGTTTCACATATGTAGGTGCTCCTGTGTTGGGTGCATAGATATTTATAATGGTTATATCCTCTTGTTGGACTGACCCCTGTATCATTATGTAATGTCCTTCTTTGTCTCTTGTTACTTTCGTTTTGAAGTCTATTTTGTCTGATACAAATACTACAACACCTGCTTTTTTCTACCTAATGGTTGCATGAAATATCTTTTTCCATCCCTTCACTTTTAGTCTGTGTATGTCTTTCAGTTTGAACTGAGTCTCTTGTACACAGCATATAGACAGGTCTTGTTTTTTTTTTATCCATTTAGTTACTCTATGTCTTTTGATTGGTGCATTCAGACCATTTACATTTTGGGTGATTATCGATAGGTATGTACTTATTGCCATTTGTTAGAAGAGTATTTTATCTTGGAAGCAAAGTACCACTCTGCAACATTGTTTTTGTTGTTGTTGTTTTGTATTTTTAAATTTCAGAATTCAAAGAGACTTCTCTTTTACAGTTGATAGGGAATTATTTTTGCTATGTATCCTGTCACAAACCTCATGACCAGTGTTGAGATCTACAACCCAAAAGTCACTCCTTTCATTTTCTATGCTCTTCGGTTTGGTCCCTAATTAAAAGGTCTTCATCATTGTACAACACCATGGTTGGGACTTTCACTATTCTAATACTATTCCTCTGCAAAAGAAAAGGTAAAAGTAGAAGGAAATGTAATAATTGTTTAAGAAGGGATGGTGGATGAGGCTGAATCTAAGAATGTAAGGATATAACTGTTATGTGACTCCTGTTACTGTCAGGAAGGGAGGAAGAAAGGCTGGATTATATTATGAAAGCCCCGTGGTTTAATCTGAGACTACTTTCTGAGACATCAGTTCTGGTCTCAGTTTGGCTACAATGATGGAAAGACTTTAGAGCTAGGGTTTACAGAATTATTATAAAAGCATAAGTTATATCATTGAACCTTGATTTCCTTAACTGCAAAATGTGGGGAATTATCTTACTTCCATTTCTTTCTCAGCCTTGTTTAAAGTCTTTTTCCCTTCCATCCATCCTTTAAATATCTTAAGTGTTCCCAGCACCATGTTATGCAACCTTTGCTTTTGTTAGTTTGCATACTCTCCTTGAGTAACTTCATCTAAGCCAATGACTTTAACTCCACATTGTATACATTCTGATAATTGTTGTCTTTTAATGGTGTGTTTAGGCCATTTACATTTAATGAAATTTTTTGATATGTTTAGATTTAGGCTTTCCATTTTATTATTTGTTTCTGTTTGTGTCTTCAGGTTTGTGGGGCTTTTTTTGTTCCTGTCTTTCATTTCCCCTTTCTTGTTTTCTTTTGAGTTAGTTGAACATTTTTATTATTCCATTTTAACATATCAATTGTATTTTTGATTATATCTTTTTGTATGTGTTTTTTATTGGTTGCTCTAGGGATTAAAATTTGCATGCCTAATTCTTCACCCTATAGTTAGAATTAAATTCTGTTATACTTTACCATCATATAGTCCCTTTTCCCACCCCTTTATATGTTGTAGTTGTCTTGTGTATTATATGCACATACATTGCAACCCCACCCAAGAAATATTGTATTTTTTGCTGTCAATTGTCAAACATCTTTTAAAGAACTCAAGAGAGTAATAACATTGTATTTATAGAGATATTTACTGTTTTTGCCGCTCCTCCTCCTTCTTGATGTTACAAGTTTCTAGTATCATTTTCAGTCTCTCTGAAGAGCTTCTTTTAGCAATTCTTTTAGAGTAAGTCTGCTGACAATGAATGATCTTTTCTTACATTCTTCATTTCATCTTTATTCTTGAAGAATATTTTCACTAGATAGAAAATTCTGTGTTAACAGGTCTTTTCATTAACCACTTTAAAACTGTTGCTTTACTTCCCTATGAGTTCCTGAGTCCTCCTGACACTTCTGGGTTGATCAGTTTTCTGAAATTTTTTTAACCTTTATTTTATCACTCTTAATATCATCTGTTTTTCTCAAGGAGTTTCTTGAGTTTTTCTCAAGTTTTTATTACACAACTCTTCCTCCTTTCTGTCTTCTTCCAGTCAATATGTACCTCTATGTATCTTTTTACTCCTTAAATCAAAGTTAGAAAGACCTGAGGAAAATAATTCATGAAAGATATCAGTGGTTAAAAAATGGTTATTGTGTTACCCTTCCCAGGGGGAATTCCTTTTAAGCACTGGATGTCTTGAAGACTGGGTAATACTTTAATTTAAAAAATGAAGTGTTTTAATATAGAGTTCTAAGTTCCATGCTTGTGTGGAGGGATATTCCTGGGGTCCCCCAAATCACAGGAGGGTGGAACCACCTTTACTGCTTATGTGACCTTTTATTCACTTTGATGGTAAAGACACTGAAAATCCACATGGGTAAGCAGTAGCTTACAGATTTTCGCTTTTTCTCTGCTATTCCATTTGGCCTTGAGTAGGTTAGTCAGTGTTGGTAGGTGGTGGGGAGAAAAGCTTGATTAAGATTCCTGATTTACTTATTTAAATTTAAAAATTAAAAATTTTCACTTTTAGCACTTTTGGCAAAATATATGAGTTGTGTTCAGAAGAGACTCCAGATTTTTGCCTAATACCTTCCCCCCCCAATACTGCTTTATGTTATGTAAATAATTAATCTAAATTCTTAGAAGGTCCATTTTGGAGATTAAGAATGCTTGAAGTTTTTGCAAAGTAATATTCCAAGCATATTAAAATGGCTGTTTTCTAAGGATCTTAAAGTTCCCTTTCCTCAGAATTTGTGCATTGTGTATTAGCTGTGTTTTATAGAGGAACATAAACTGAAGCCTAGAGAATCTGAGAGATCCCTCTAGGAGTTCCCATGTGGGGAAAGGAACTTTTGTTTTAGGGCTAAAATTAGAGCACTCTCCTCTCTTAGCTGTAGAAAAACTCTGCTGGTCAAAGGCTGGGTGGAAGTGGGGGAAAAGGTTGCACTCAGACTCCTGGCTCGTTTGAGTTGACTTGGTTGAGGTCAGTCAGAGAGGAAGTTTAAGTCATGATTATGTTTTGAGTTGTGTCAGTGTATGGTTTATGCACTCTGTTAGACAAGCTGCTTTCTTCCCCTGTTCCTCTTAACAGGCAGTCTCATTGCTGGAGATGACTGTCAGCTGCTTTCCCTACGTAGCCACCATCACATGCCCCACCAGCGGAGCCTGGGAAGCCTGACCACAGACCACAGTATCTCTGAGGCATGAATAATTAGGTAGGCATAATGGAAGGCACTCACTGCACCCTTCAGTTGCGTAAGCCCATTACTGAACTCTGCCACATCAGCTTCTATCTTCCAAGGGGGGACGTCAGAGGATATTCATACAAGGGCACTGTAACTCTAGACAGAGCTAATAAAGGATTTCATAACTGCTACCAAGTCAGGGAGGGGTCAGACATCATCAGCCTCAGCCTCCAGCCAAATGAACATCCAGGTGACATATTTTTCAAGCAAACTCCCACAAAAGACATTTTAACAGAGCTGTACAAACTCACAGCAGAGAGGGAGAGACTGCTGGCCAGTCTTCTGAGCTCAGACCACATCCTGGGGATTATGATGAGGAACCAGGAGGAGAAGCTGCCAGAGCTGTCCGTGAGCCTGGCCTCTGAGGACAGCTGTTTCCAGAGTACTGGTGATTGGCGTGGGGAGGCCCACATGGACTGCCTCAACAAGAGGAGACCCCATGGGAACAAAAAGCCCCAGAGGTTTGGTGGAAGGAGAGAGAGCTTTGGAGAGCTCCTGCAGAGGAGGACGAGAAGAAGGAGGCACAGGGGCCAGGACCTGGCTCCTCAGATGGGGAGTGGCCCAGCCTACTCCAGCAACTCCCCTCTTCTTTCTCAGACAAGGACTAATCTTTGGCTCTTAAAAGAGAAAGGCAACTTGATCCCAAATGGGGCATTCACCTTTTCCCTGCGGAGGAGAGAGAGCTGCCCCCCCAATACCCCCAGGGCACTGGAGGCCAGACCTGGCTTTGGGAGCTGCAGGGAAGCTTCTGAGGACACTGGGCTTGGAAGAGGACTGTCTTCTGACAGCAGCTCCGCAGAGCCAGGAGATGATGGTGCCAGGGGCCCGAAGAGGGGCCCTCATGTGCTGGCACATCTGCCAACAGGTTTGACTGAAATGTGCAAGGACCCTGAGAAGCATCCAGAGGAAGAGAGGGGCCAGGGGAAGAAGTCTGCTGAGCTTACTTGCAGGAAGAAGCCTGTTTCCAAAGTGGTAGCCAAAGTCCAGGATCTGTCCACTCAGGTGCAAAGAGTAATTAAAATGCATCCTGAGGGTGAGGAAAGGGTTATCATTTGCCCAGTGGCCCAAGCTGCATTTATACCCAGAGCAGACTTACCCACCTTCCTGGGAGCTGAGGCAAGAGCTCCTAGTTCCAGGCGGCAGGACATGGAGCAGCGAGGGGACAGATCATTGCCGCTGTTGCCCAGGGAATTTATGGCAGCCCACGCTGAGGAGGCTGTGAACAAGGTCCTCCTGAAGGTTATAGAGAGTGAGAAGTTAGGTGAAGCTACTGAGGGGAAAAGGCTGAGCGTCCCCCTCAGCACGATAGCCGCCTATACTCTCCAGGAAACTAGAAGCAAGAGGAAAGCAGTGCTGCCTCTGAGTGACCACAGGACGTTCCTGGATCTTCCCCACAATGTAAACCCCTCACAGTATGGGGGTGATGAGAGGAGGCCAGCTCCCCCAGCACTGGCAGCTCTCAGCATGGTGTTTAATAATTTATCCTGTCAGCCCAGCAAACACAAGCAGATGTCACCTGTTCCCTCACCTGTGTCTCCAAGGCTCCCCAGACCTCAGCAGCATCGTAAGAGCCTCGGGCCCTCTCCACTGCCCGGCGACAGGGAAGCTGCTCTTGATGATTCTCCTGGTAGAAAGAGCAGTGAGTTCTCTGGGTCCCCCTCCACTGACATCTTGGAGCTACCATCCTCTGCAAAGGTCACGGAGACCAGAGGAGCCAGCTCAGCCTCCCTCAGAGCAGGCCAACCTCAGTTGGTGCCTGGGGAACCTTTGGAAAAGAGCTTGGGGTCTGGGAAGAACACAGCTTGGTCCCAGCACCAGTCGCCTCCAGGTCAGTCCCTGTTTAAAATGCTTTACGTCTGTTCTTGGGTGACTCACAAACTGTCAGTGTGTTTTTAGTATTCAGAGACAGGCTAATTAACAGCAAGCTGAAATTCCTAGGCCTGTTACTCAATTCGTCTTGTAGCGATTAACCTGGGGAGTATAGGGGAGTGTGTGAAAGTGGTGAGGATGGTGTTGACTCTAGGGTTAAGGATGCAGTTGCTTGTGAAAGCAATACTTTATAAAGATGTGTTTTTCCATTTTTCATTTTGGCATACTTTAAAGCTGCCTGCATGGTTGCTTAACACAGGACTCAAATGGGACAGGCAGAGAGAAGTGGCAATTTGTTGCTGCCTCTGATAATAACACTGTGTAGTTGGCCCCTTGACCTAAATTCTGCTCTTCATGCTGTGGGAGGAGCTTGGATTTGTTGGGGTTCTCCATGCGGAAGAGCAAAAGCACACTGCATCTTTGCTCAGCCATCTGTTGTTAGAAGTTTCTAGTAATCACTTTTATAAGCATCATTATTTATAACAAAAACTTTTTATCATTTTTACTAGAAGAGGGCAGGATTCAGTCTAATTTGAAGAAACTTGGTTCAGATTTTTTTTGGACTCTTTATTTCCCAAACAAGCATGAAATAATGTTTATTCTAAAATTATGTTTTATTTATGGGTTTCTGCCATTGCTGGTATTACATTACTTCTTATGCAAAAAAAGTGCTAAAGAGCTAATCTGGCTTGTAGTTTTAATGTGATTGAAAACTTTATATGAAAACAGTTTTGGGGGTTCTATAAGTGGGTTCAGTAAAACCAAAAATGCCTGTGTACCAGAAGTGCCACTCCTGTGTCCGTTATATTTTTCAGGCTGATGTGGCCAGTTGCTGAGGGGTTTGTATGCTGTTGTGTAGGGAGTAGGTTCTTTTTCAGCATGTGGTCAATGTTTTGTCTAGGGAATGGTTTGCAATAGGACAGATGGTCTCTTAAAGGTTAGAGAAAACGTGCAATTTTTGAGATAAAAATGTCTATCTTGGACAGGAATTTCAAGAGCTTTCTGTTCATTTTGAACTCTTGACATTTTATGAATTTCCCTAAATCATTGATTCAGGGAGTTGGTTTTTAAACATGTAAGTGTTTTTCCTCTTGTTTTTGTAGTATATTGCTCTTAGCTTAATAAGACTTGCTACTTTCATAATATAGCCAAAATGCTTCACCAGGAAAGTCATAGAATTATAGATTTTGTATCATGTATCACAGAACCGTAGTGATGAAAATTTGTTCTCCCCTTTAGATTCAGGGGCCTTCAAAATACCTGGAAAGGAAGCTCTCTGCAATTAGTAGATGAGAGACTGCTGGATGTATAGGCATGGAATAGCTCCCTCACCTCCAAAGGTTCTTTGTAGAAATCACACCAAATTCTAGGGTTGTGTGTGTCTCGTGTTAAATACATTGAGCTTCAGTAAATCTTTTTTTTTCCTGATTTAGAATTATCTTTTTATTTTTTTGTCTTTTCTCTATATAAAGAAGATATGGTAAAAGCTCCATCATATCTGGATCAAGGCAGGCATGTAGAGGACATTCAGTTTCTATGGTGACTGACCAAGAGCCCACCGAGGCCAAGTTTAACAGATGGTCACACTTCCCTTTGGCCTTTCCATGCAATTGCTCAGAACTACTCCCTTTACTTTGGCCCCAGGCTTCCACTGGGGAATTCATAGCGCTTTCAGGAGCCAGTCATTAGAGTCAAGAAGTTCCTTGGCAGGGAGACGGCCTGTGCTTTTAACTTCATGAAGGAAGTTGTAAAGTGGGAGAATAGATGTGGGAGAGACCTTTTTTCCTGGCATGGATAACTTCGCTTTTGCAAGACCTCCCTCCAGGACAGCCAGACATTTTCTCTTATTGTAGTCCCTCTTTGAAAACCGTGAAGGGAGGGAATTCTCCAGATAGTGTCTTCTGTCTGTATGCTGTGATCCTATCTCCTTCCCTCCCTTTAATTACCCTTTTCTGTGGCCTTGAATCCCCCTCATATTCTGGATCTTTTGCTGATCTGCAGCTGGTGGGGCCATAGCAGGGGTATTTTCTTGCTTCCAGCTGCCTTTGTCTTTCATATCATTTCTCCCTGCGCCCCATTCAGCAGAGGCCCCTCACAGTCCCCAGCAGCCCAAATGACCAGTGTATCGCTCATTTACCATCACTGTACAGTGACCCTTTGTCTGAATCCAACTCCCACCTTTCTCCATGTTAGCTATTAACCAGGTTGAGTTTATGGTCTGTGGATCTTTATTTCTTGTGGAAATAACGTCTCAGTGTTTTATTGAAGTGATGTGATTAAGGTTATTGAAAGCCCTCATTAACTGCTCAAGTAAGAGATTAAGTCTGGCAAAAGTAATCAGATCGGTTTCCAGTTGGAAGACTTTTTAGTGTTATGGGCAAGTGGTAATTCCCAGGAAAGAATGAAATCTTTTCCTTTTCACAGCACCAAGCAGTTAAAACATTACCATCTACACAGGAAATAACAGGAAGGGATTATAGAGGCTTTTAGTCCACCTACTATTGGCTTTTTAATTTTTCCTAACTTTTCATTCCAAGGGCTATATACAGGAATTTCTTGTCTGGTGATGAAGGTCAAATAGAGATGTGTAATCTCTCCTAACAGTGAATGGTGGCCAGACTTGTCTTCTCATGGTTCCCTGCTTCATCTTCCCCCACCTTGGAATTGGTTTCTAGTGTTTTGTTTTGGGATGGAAACCGCTATAGAATGTTCCCAAGCCTTTGTGGAATGTGGTATTTTCTCACACCTTGAGGGACTTGAGTTGTGCTAACCTGCATAGCAGTGTCCTTGGGGCTGGGATTCCTTTCCATTTTAGTAGCTTTCTTTTACCTTTGATCTGAAATAGACTCTTAATGCCAGAAGAATCATGTGAAATGCATGTTTCAGTGTGTTCCTCATCAATCTCCTGATCTTTTCCCTTTAATTGAAGTCACCGAGTTAGTGATGGAAGATATGCCCCAGACATTGTTCTCGATATTGTGAATCATTTGATCAATTCTTGTGCACATGAAAAGATGTAGTTAACATCAAATGATTAAGGGTTGAGATGAATGCTTGTAATAGGTTATATTATACCTACTGCTACTGTCAAAACCTTGACAGCATATATTATGAGAAGTAGAAAGAAGTTCTTCCTATATTAATATTGAGGTTTGATACAATTCCAATACAATTTTAAAGAAGCTTCACAACATTATTAGACATATGCAGCCAATTCAGATTATTATAGAAAGTATGGGATATGTAGAAAATTATCTGTAATTCATCTTAAGAGAGAAAATAAGATTTAGAAATTGTATATAGTTTTATAGCCATATAAGACAAAAATAAGAATTAAATTGACAGGAAAATCTTTGCTATATACTTTTAAGAGAGTGAGGGAGTGGTAATTAAAACTATGTAACTTTGACTTAGCAACCTTACTTTTAGGAATTTAGCGTACATAAATAGATGTACTAGTAAAAATATATGCATAAAACTGTTTATTGCAGCATTGTTTGTAGTGGCAAAATAGCTGTAAAAATTTGTCCAACAGTAGAGAAATGGTTAAGTAAATTACAGTACATTTATACTCTGTAATGTTATGAGGCCATTTGAAGTACTGAACTAGATCTACAGCTAGCAAGTTGCAAAGTAATGTATACCATGCCCTCAGTTTTTGTAAAGATAGGAGTTAACCCTCTGTACGTATGAGTTTATCTACAAGTTTGAGTATCAAGGAGACAGGTGTAGAAGACTGGCTTGGCTCTTCACTTTCTTTATCTAGGGGCAAGGCAGGGTGAAGGAGAATGAGGTGAAGGGGAAGGATCCAGAAGCATTGGAGAAGAGCATTAACTTATTTTCTTTATATATTTTCACATTATTTCACTGGTTGTGGTGAATATGTCACTTTTATGATTTTAATGTGTGATTTAAGTACTTTTAAAGAAAAAATAGATCGTGTGTGTGTGTGTGTGTGTGTGTGTAGGATAAGATAAACCACACTTTTTTTGTATTTTTCCTATATGCTTTACTGAATCAAAAATCTCGGCATTGAGACTGTGTGTTGTGAAGGGGAATACAGGTTGCTAGAAAGCTGGGAAAGCAGAGCCCCAAGAGACCTAATTCCAGGGAGGATTGGGTGAGGACAGAGCATTCTCCAGAAACTAAGAAAATAAGGCATTTCAGAAAGGCTCCTGGATTAGACAGGGTCCTGACAGGAAACAGACAACTCTCAAGCCTGAAGGAGCAAAGGAGACACTGGAACCCAGACAGGTTCCTTAAGGGACAGGACCCCATGGAAGGAGCAGTAGCCTGTGGTAGAGACACAGCAGAGGAGAAGCTGGGGAAATACATGTCCTGGTCTCACTGTCCTTCATCTTCCTCCTGGAAACCTCCTCTAACTAAACCAACCAGAAGGCAGAGTGCAAGTGAGCCTGTGGATGTGGACTACAGGGTCAGCACTCTGCGCTGAGAGCAGGCCGTGAGGGTGGAGAGTGGGTCCCGAGGGGCAAATGAGAGATGACATGATGCAGATGGACTGAGCTATGAAGACCAACAAATGAGAAGGAGAATGGCATTTTAAATGAGCAACAAGGTAAAGAAGAAAGTGTGTGTGTGTACGGGTGGTGTATGTTTTGCCGTAGAACAGTGGTTATCTTGACAGTGATAATTGTACCATTTCATTTCTTTGTCATACAACCTGGCTACCTCTAAGCTTAATTGGCTTAACTGTCTCTTTTATTGTTAAAAGTTCAGAAATGGAGACTGTGAAAGAATTGGAAGATCTTGTGATACAGTTTTCAGTCTGTGGATTCCGAAAAAATTATCTGGTTTTAAAAACAAAGCTCTTGTATTTAACAGCAATTGATATCACATTGTGCTTGGTTGCTTGGAGTGAAAAGCACAAAAAGAATTTAAAAATAACTTCCCCAGTTATCTCAAATTAAGAATAGCTAATTAGCATATGAAATATGAAATAGATTTTCTACCAATGAACAATGTGTATTTTGAGGTCAGTTTCTATAAGAAGTGAATGATGAGTGTTTCTCGCATTCAAATTCTGTTTTTCAAAAGAGAATATGTTTCAAAGGCCAGAACCATGACCAAGATCTGATGTTTCAAAACCCCGAGCCAGCTCTATGTGTGTGAATTTTTTCTCAGATAGGTGTCCAATTGTGCTTTGAGAATAGCACCTTCCATTGACTTGTTTTTCACTTGTCTCTTTTCTATTCTTGTATTTAGAGCACAAGATTTAAAGAAAAGGTGGCAGTCTGTGGGCCTAGGCCAGACACATCTGTCTAAAGTAATTCTAAAGGTATACTTGAAATGGCAAAATTAACACTGTGATTAAAAGTAATAGCCACTGAAAAATCTAAAAGAGAAAACCATTTTAAAAATAAGCAGATATTAAATTTTGAAGAAAAAGTTATTTCATATTATTTTTTCTCATAACTCAACCATTCTGCCTCATAACATCAGCTGGGGCATGTGGGTAAAACTGGAATATTTCCAGAATCTCTTGTCTTCAAATCAATAAGTGATTACCAGGGTGAGGGAGCGAGGGCATATCTGGACTGGAGAGGTTTGGTGGAGTCCCTTTTTGCAATTGGGTCATGAGAGACATGGGCAAGAAGAAGTGGATGACTGCTTGTAAGCAGTAAATGGGTTTCTCCCACTTTATTTCTCCCATTGACAGATTTTGGCTTTAAAGGTTATTTGTCCTAGTCTGGGAACATATTTTCCCCCCGGAGTTACAGGGCATAAAATGAGACAAGCTTTTTAAGGCTGTAATTAAATTTTAAGCATTTTATCAAATTAATAAAGCAAAGTATTGAATACTAAAAGTATATGTTTTGTTGTATTCCTCATGGACTCTACTGGGTGCTTCTGAAAACAGTAGACACCGCTCAGAACTACTTTCTTCCTCTTGATAGCTCTCACCAGGTAAATGATTGTTAATGTCTTTTTACTTTATCTACTTTCTGATCACTTACAGGGATAGTAACTCCTGTTAGATAGTTCCTAAAGGAGACTCAAACCATATTATCTAATATGGTTTTGTGACCTCTGAGCTGTGCTATAAGGCATACCATCTCCCTAGGGTTCCTCTGTGTGCCCTGGCTGTTCAGCCTCTTACCAGATTATGTTCCTTACTCACATAGAGGTCCTAAGAGTTTTTTCCAGTCATGGGTTGTTCTAGTACATCGAACCAGATGCTTTCTATGTGGTCCAGAGGCCTACAGGAAAGAAGTTGAAACTGTGTCAGAATTGGGACTCAGATATATATAGGATGTAGAAGGACTTGTGGGGTCCTTGAAGGATATTGAACAATAGGGAGGAACAATAAAAAATGGAAAGAAAAGTATCATGAGAGAAAAAGTCTCAGCCAAAAGACATTTCCTCATCTTCCCAGAAGTGCCTTATACTCTAGGGAGAAAGGGCTCTGGCATGAAGGCAGTGTTTGTTATTTGAATCCCAACAGTTTTGTGGTGTGGAATTGCTGTTCAAGAGAGGCAGAAACATCCCTGCTGGCCAGAGGGAGAGAAAAGCCCCAACATCAGTGTGGTCTGGAGGGGTTGTCGGCAAGCCAAGGGTAGCAGAGCGGAGGGGGGCTAGGGCAGCAGGCCCCCAGCACAGAAACCTGGCAGGAATCCTGCAGCGTGTGACTGGGGAGGAAGTGCCTGAGAAAAGACTCAAGTGAGTGAGGGCTTCAGAAATTGAGGTTCTGATTTTCGTGATTCAGGGGTCACAGTTTTTTCACAATAAGGCAGTAAGTTATATCATCCAAGTTTCACATATTTTTCCTAAAATGTTATGATATGGGTTTCTTGTTTGTTGTAATCCTAAATTAAAGTTTTGAGGTTGAGTTTTGCATTTGGAGGAGAACCCAAAGATAATCCTATGGCTGAGTAAAGCTGTTGGTTTCCAGGTTGGCCCAGGGGAATCGTGGAGAAAGTAAGTAACAGGTGCAGCTGTGGCCCAAGAACAGTCTCTCAAGGATTCAGATACAGGCCTAGGCATGTCTGGGTATTAGATGGCTAGAGCTTTCAGGAGGCTTTTGCTTGAGTGCTGAAAGAATTGTCATAGGGCAGAGCTCATCCTAAGGAAAATAAGATTGGAGACATGAGAGGGTGCCAGTTTTTGGGGGGGGAACAACATTCAAAATAGCATAACGTATGTCCTCCACATGCTCTGCTCACTCAGCCCTCTGGGCTTATGCCTGTATCATAGGAGAAGAGACTGCACTAAAAAGGAAGTGAGCAAATGTAAAGAATAATTTTACTAAAATTTCCATAGAATCAAAGGCAAGGTATGCATAACAGAGTACAACAAACTTGTGGATGAAGAGTCCCTGCTTACAGCACAGTTGACATATGGTATGACTGGAAACATGGCAGGAGGAACCCTATTTTACAGCATCCTAAGGAGACATGGAGAAGTGGGAGAGGCAGGCAGGACTGCCTTTGGCAACACATCTGGCCCCTCTGCTGCAGCAGCCCTGGTGACAATTCTAGCAGCATCCAGAGGCACCTTAAGCAGCCAGACCTAAAAGGACAGCAGTGATGATGGGGAGGATTGCAGCAGTGAGCACACGTGATTCCTAGGATGATTAAAAGACATCTGTGTGTAGGAAGATGGGAAGCACCAAGATTGGTAGAGCCAAAGAAATAATGATGTTGCACCCTGTTATTACTCCTCTGACTGAATTTGCTTGAGGAATAATACCAAATTTATAGGGTTCTTTTGAGAATCAAATGATCATGTTGATAAAAATACTTCATAAAATAGCAGAAAATATTAGCTTTATTATAATTACAGATCATTGTTGGCTCACAGGATCAGAAAAGGTTTTAATGACTTACTCTTTTTGGTGATTTCCAGTGATGAAGTGATGCTGCAAATAGTAGTTCAAAACTGGTTATTCTATGTGGATTTCTTGATTTGCTCCCAGTTAAAGCTTTTACATTTGCTTCTAGTTTTTAAATCACTTACTTCTATTTTTTAAGTCACTCCTGCTTTTTAAGTTACTTACATCTTATTGGTCCCTTATTGTTTTGTGCAGATTAATTTTGGACTTTCCACCTAATTTGTAAAAAGCTTGAGGGTGATGATCATATGTGATACTTCCAATGGACTCCCCATAGAGTCTAGCTTAAAACTGGTTCACTTTTTAGCTTTTGTATTTAATTAGGAGAGTTTTATTTTTACATTAAAGTAATAACATATAAATTGGAATTGCATTTCTAATGCTAATGAAATTCCAATATTAAATCATAAATTAAAGATATAACAAAAGAAAACAAAATGAATGTCCCCTTTCTTCCTACCAATTATTTCTGAACCACCTGAATTCACATCTTCCCTCTACAAAGCTTTTTCAATTACTGGAACTAATGATAATCTTGTGCCTCCTGATTGCCATATCATTTTTTTTAAGACTATATATTTCAGACCAGACTAATATAATGCATCTCATTATATTAGTATGTATTTTTTATAATATTCTCTCATTGTTTTGTATGTCAATCTTGAGTTCCCACAAAGCTTTTGGATCTTATACTTTGGATGGGCAATTTGCAGTTCCTCAAATAGCATGTCACACAGTAGTCAATATGCATTGGTTTAATTTCATTTCTGTGGTTGTTGACTTTAACTAAAAACAGCCCTTCACTTTACAAGTGAAAGGCAGTGACTGTGAGTGACAGATTGCATCAGGAATACTTAAATGGAATGGTTGGGAATTCCTTCAGCTCGTGTGCCACACAGCACACTGAAGCAGGTTTGTCCTTGTGGCACTGTTCTTGTCTTATTTATCTTCATTTAGAACCTGTTTCTACTGGTGATAGAGAACATCAGAATTGTAACAGGTGTTTCCTTATTTTTGTTTCTATAAAAGCCCCTTTCAAGGACAGGAATGTTGTCATATTCATCATTATTTACCTGGAATCAGGTTCAGTACCTGACACATGGCATGTATTCAATGGATGTTTTTACTGAATGAGTGAATAAATGGATGAATGAATGCTGAGAAAACTTGGGTCAGCAAACTGATAACAGGGGCAAATATTTCCCACTTGTTCTATATTGAACAGAATGAAACTGGTTTCTTGCCTTACTGTGTGATTTCTATCCTGTTATTTTGGTAGATAATGCTTTATTTTAAAGCAACCTTGTAACTATTAATCTCTGCATAAGTTTAGGAACCCGAAATGTACTCAAAGGATGGTAATGAAATTCAGTGAAACTTATGTCCTCAAAGCCAAGCATTTCTGTAGACAAATAAACTATTCTTTTAACTGCAATAACTTTGTAACATGATCAGTGACATCAGAGCAGGCCTTTTACAATCTTAAAATGAGACTTAACTTTATTGTCAAAGTCAATCACTGAGGGGTAGTCAAGTGGTCAAACCTGAAATGGTAACCATAGGTGGCTTACTGTTTCATATTGGTCACAGATTAATCACATTGCATTATGCATGATCAAAGGCCAGCACATTCTTTCAAGGTACACTTTCTGACCCAACACGATGGTGTCCTAGAAGACTGGGCAGGTACTTGTCACTCTTCTAGGCTATGCTTCAGGGGATGCCCACCTTTGAAGCTTGTCTTCTGTGTGAAACCATTGTGCTAGCATTCTGTGTATAATACAAATATAAGTTGAGGCCATGAAATTGAGTTCCACAAGCTATACATAAATCTCTAAATCTTACCAATTTTCCCGTAAAGCTCCTGTTATTACCTAATAGAGTGGTCCCCTTAAAGAATGGGTTATGGGACAGTGTTCCAAGAAAGAAAGCAGAAATCAAGAGCAGGAAAGGCATGGGCAGTCCTAGAAAATGACAGTGGTATAGAACAGTGTTTATCAGAATGTGGGCCTGGACAAGCAGCATTATTAGCCACAACTGGAAACATTAAAATTCTGTTTCTTGGGCCCCATCCCCCACACCTACTGAATCAGAAATCCTGGGGGTGGTGGCTGAGCTGTCTGTGCTTAACCACCTTAGTGGAGACAAGATTAAAAACAAGTTATTATACTATGTTAAATGAATTCACACCTTAGTGGAGACAAGATTAAAAACAAGTTATTATACTATGTTAAATGAATTCAAAGTCTCTTTAAGTGTAAATATTTTATGTGAAGGCAATAATATAGATGAGCTATCCTTGAGAAGCAATTGAATTCCTACTTAGCCATTTTTATAATGATTTTGAATAATTATTACAGAACTTAGAGTTAGGCTCCTATATACTGTAAAGATGAACAAGTTTCATGATTTTTTATTAGCCTTCTGCCAGCATTGCTTTACGGGAAAGTAGAATGCTTCTCCTGAATATTTTCCTGTCTGATATTTATTTGCTGTAATCTCAAGTTTTTTACTGTTAATCATAATATTAACCATGCTGGCCTCAATACAGATGTCTTCAACTAACTATTGATGTCTGCCAAGTTCTAGCTGCTGTCATGTGATCCAAGATGCTACTTCTCCAAATCGTAGTTAAGCATCCATTAGGCTTTCAGGATTTAGCTTTTATAGCCAGTGTTATGTTATCAGCAAATATTCATAGAGTTAAAGGATTTCATCTACTAAGTAATTAAGATAATACAGTCACACATTTGTAGTTTTATTCTAAAGAACACTGCTACTATTTTGTTGCCATCTTTCTAATTCTTTTAAGAGCAAATGTCATGGAAAATCATATGATAATGTATGACTAATCTCACAAAGATCCTGAATCAGGAAAGAATTTGCCTCTTAGCTCTGTTAAATCTTAGCCTCTGTGTTGTTGGAGAAAAATCACCTCCTTATGTCCTTTGGGTAGTATTTTCCTTTCAGATCTGGAGGTTGCTCTTTTATAACTCACCTGCTTTTTGCTGCCTTTTTCCTTTTCATGCTAAACAGACCATAGTTCCTAACTGTTCAGTTGAGCTGGGTTGGGGAAGAAGTCCCTATCAAATCAGGAAACAGAATTTCAAGTTCTGCCTTTGTCAGTTACTAGTTATGTATTTGGGAGTAAGGTATGACCTCTCCAACTCTCATACTTAATGATGGTTTAATGGTATCACTCTTTCAGAGTCGCTGTGAGTATTAAGTGAGACAGCTTACGTGAGATTGCTTTACAAATGTAAGGAATTATTTTTATAATTACAAATGGCAGCCTCCAAAAGAGCAGTCACTTGTCAATTATTTTCGTGATCCCAATACTATCTATGCCAAAGATGCCTGAAGCTAAGTGGACATCTCTGCAGAGTACATCCTGGGAAGCTGTATTTAAGTTCTCATCCCCCAGGGACACTATTTACTGTCATCTCTCCCAGGTAAGGAACCAGTAAAGGGTTTATCAGCTTTGTATTTCAGGGCAAATTGGTTTGGCGGTAGTGAGAACATGATAAACTGAAAACCGAGGGAAGACTAAGCAGGTCTGTAATGGTCTTAGTGTGAGCGAGGTGATAACAAGGGATAGATTCCAAAACACTGTGGACTCAAAACTAGATGAATTGGATTGGATCTGCAAGTTGAGAGAGGAAACAGAGCTAAGGGTTACTTGAAGATTCTTGCCCCAAGTGACTAGGAAGACAACTGCTGTATTTAAACACTCTGCATCTGCAGCCAGGCAAGCAGTCACACTCAGTGTTAAGATGAAATGTAGAAAGGTATCATTGGCATATCCTAGGCTTATCACTTCTCCCTGTCCTGTTCTGATCTTTTTGGCCCAATGTCTTGTTAGCATTCTTAATCAACTTTGGAGAAAAACTGAAATGAAGAGAGGTGTTACATGACAGAATCAAAGTGTCTGGTGCTTGCCTAATAAATACATGTTGGCTGGGTGAATGAACCCGTTCCTTCCCTCAGTGGCTTTTCCCTAATACCAGACCCCTTGAAAATGAAGGCTGCAATGTCTGGGCACTGCAATGGTCACTTTGTTTTCTTTTTGATGTAGCTATTAAAATTAGTTCAAGATAAACTCTACTTTTGAACGGAGGTTTTACTCATTACCGGCAGTGCAGCATGTGATTCATTTAAGCATGGTTCCTATCCTCAATTTCATTAAACAGGATAAGCAAATAAGCTAATTCTTTTTGTCATAAGTAGAAAGTTGCAAAGGGACAAAATAAGTGTTAGTTTTCTTTGTTAATCATTGCTTTTCTTCCAGGCATCTTGCTGCCTAGTAGTACTGTCAGGATTTATTTTTAATCCTGAAAAAAATGAAAGAAGTATGTTTTGCCTAGAGAGAGAAACTATGTTGACATATTTAAAAAAATTAAGTGTCTCCCTCAGGAAATCTAAGTTTTTGGGAACATGTACCCTCAAGGCAAGTGTTTTAAATAACTTAGTTCTTGATTATATATTCAAAACAGTTGTACCCTCAAGGCATTTGAAAATTTCTAATTTCTTTCTTTTCTTGAAAATTTCTAATTTCTTTTTTAAAAGCCAGCGACAGCTCTGCACACTCTACATGAAAGCATTTGATTTAGTTGGTATTTGTTGCCTCTTACAGTGATTATAAGACAGTAAAGCTGGGAGGGATCCTTTGGCCCGGTGCCTTCGTGGTACAGGTAGTGAAGGTGAGGTTCCATCCAAAGTGTCATGACTGATAAGTGACAGAAGAGTCTAGATCTTCTAACTTTGATCTTGGTTCTCTCTTTCTCTCCATATGCAGTCCCCTCCACCAATTTGAAGGTAACAAGAAACTTACTTGTATTTTCAGGGACTTTGAAATAGCTACTCAGGTATTTACTTTGGAGCCCTTGAAATTTCTTCAATAAGCAAATGTCCAATGGCCTTTGTACTATTAATAATTAAGTTTCATTAGCACCTAAACTCAAGGGGATAAAGCAACTCCATTCCAGAGCAATATAATTATTTAGGCTCATGATCCATATGGAGTAAGAGGTAATCATTTGATAAATAAATTTAAAATGTTCTTGCTCACTAATTAAGTAGGTTGTGATAAAGATTCTGTTAGGAGTAAGAATTTTATTTGATAATTGAAATATAATTAGTAATATCCCTGGATTTCCATCTGCTCATTGGTAAAATAAATATCTATGATTATAATAACAGGATTCACCCAGACTTTGCTTGTCCTGCAAAGTTAATTGATGCTTGAAGTGTTGCTTAACAAAGGTTTTCCTTCAATATTTTTTTGAAGTGACCCGTGGCTAAAATGCTGTCATTATGAAGGGCTCTGAAGAATATCATTTGTTAATCTTTGTATATGTGATTTCTGTCCTTCATTTACTTGGTGAGCCTACGATTTATTGAAACTAAATAAATTACAGTTCAAACCATGTGGTTTCTCTGTTATTTGGTGGGATGGATGTAAGGTTTGAAGGATGCATCATGGGAGAACATGGGTCATCGTATTTATTTGAGTTTGAATTCCTCTGCTATTGTCTACTGAAAGTTACACAACCTCTCTTAGTCTCAGTTCTCTCTTCTCTCCAATGTGAATAATAAAATGTACTTCATAGGTTCTCATGAAGAGTAAATAAGATGCCATGTGGGGCATCAGACATGCTGTAAGCAATTGTCATTACAGTGTACCAGATGGAACTGCAGCTGCCAATGAAATTTTCCTTTTCTGTGCTGACGTATACTTTTCCTACTGAGCTCATTGAAGCTTTAGGTACTTCGCTGTTACTGTTCTGCTGTATGTGTTTTAAATAACTTAGTTCTTGATTATATATTCAAAACAGTTGTTCATGATTTGATGTGCCAGGGAAAATAGGAGTCTATGTTTCTGGTTTACATAACAAATTTCCCCACTAGAAACAGCATAATGAAAGGATGGCTGGATTTCCATAAGTGTTCAGAAAAGACCAATGGACAGATTCTCTAGAAGCTGGAACCCAGTAGATTGTGAATTTTTTTAGTAAAGGGTTCTGTCTTTTCCATGTTTGCATTCCCAGCAGCCATAAGCCAACCGAGTAGTGAACATTTTATAGAGCATATGGAGGGAGTAAACCTCCTTCCAAATTCTGATGATACATATTTAGTATTTAAAAGGAATTTTAATCAGTTGCAGAGGCAGAAACTGATAATTCTCTGCCTGTACTCATGTTTCTGATACAAAGGAACAACTAAAACCAGTGAAAGCTGGCATGGGACCACAGCAAGGGCTGATCACAGTAGTACCTGAGCAGTGGATGAAGTAGGTTCCATACCAGAGTTGAACTTGAGTGAGACTTCTTTTAGCACACTGTCAATGGGGTTTCAATTGATTTTTCATAAAGAGGATCTAGAACCTCTGTATATCAACACCCACTATATCATTTATCATTTATAATCATTGCATATTTTTATGCTTAGATTAATGTGCACTGAACTGTTTATAATTCTTCATTGTCAATTAATACTTTTATTGTCACCATAAAGTCATAACGAGGCCCCTGCTCTGGGTAATGTTATAATAGATTAAGAGTCCTTATCTAATGATTGTATACAATATTTTAATGCCCAAGACAAGTGAAATCAGAATAAAACAGTAGCTCTTACAGAATGCTGCTGTAATAAGGATTATTTTTAACAGAGTGTGTTATGCATTACACCAGCATGATTTTTAAAAATGAGAGTAAGATGGTTAAAAATTGCTGATAACAAAAGAATTTTTCTCCTACAGTGCTGTTTACTGATTCAACAAATAGAACTTTGCATGCTGAAGCATTTCATTCCTGCCCATGAAAATTCTCATCTAAAATTTAGTTTTTGATCAATACCTCACTGCTGTTCAGTTTATTATCACAACTTGAAGTTATTGTTTTAAAAAATTATTGCAAAATTTTTCTCCAGGGTACACACTTTATATTATCTCAGCCTATATTTACCAAGGTATCCTCTCATTCTCTGCTATTCCACATTTCAACAGGAGAAGAGATTAGGAGAATCTATTTACCATTAACCAGCTCTTTTTTTTTCTCCCTTCCCTAGGCATAGGATTTTAGAAAAGCCATCAATAAGGTTCATGAAATAGAATGAGTGAGACATGGGGAATTAAAATTTATTACAGCATCCCCAACTATGCTAGGCTAATTACATGGAATTTCATTTAACTTGTAGGAAGTCTGTGCTTTTCCCACCATTTCATGCCTGTGTGTGTGGGTGCCATCAGAGTCCCACCCTATCTAGGGAAATAGAGGGCCATCTCCTCCTGTTTGGTGTGTGCCAGAGGAAATTTCTGTCGGGATCTGATTAGCTTAGAGGTGGGTTTCAAGATGATAATAGTTATACATAGCAATGTTGGTTGTTTATAAACTAAATCATTTTCCTCATCAGATTGCAGTAATTTCATGGGATAAGTGTTAAGTTAGGAAAGGTTTTATGATGTTTGAATTTAGTATAATCAAGAACTGGGTCCCCAGTGTATGGCTTACTGAAGAATCTGAGAAACTGTTTCTCTCTTTAAGGAAAAGAGCGATCTTTAAAATTTCAAGTGAGGAAAATATGCTTTATTATAAAGGGCATAGGTTATTTTTAAATGGTTTGAAATAGGTAAGGTTGTGTTTATAATGTATGCTCTAAACATACAAGCACGTATATCCTAGATCTTTTAAGATTTACACCTTGATTTTACCACAAAGTCCCATCTTTGGGGTTATGGAATATTCTTGCCAATGAGCTGAATCTGTAGGTAATCAGACAACCAGGGCTAACTTCCATTCACAGTAAATATGGAAACTAGAGGGATAAATTAAGCAACACAATGAACAGGTAACAGATAAGTTTGTACACGGGACTGTACTGAGGTTCTTGTCTGTTTTTTGTTGAGATATAATTGACATATAACATTGTTGAGGTTAAAGTGTACAACATACTGATTTGATATATTTATATATTGCAGTGTGATTACCACCATAGCCTTCGCTAACGTGTTATCACATCATGTACTTATCATTTCTTTCTTGTGGCGAGAACAGTTGGGATCTAGTCTCTTAGCAACTTTGAAGTTTATAAGGCAGTAAACAAAGAGACAGGTGAGGTAGAGGGGAGGCTGACTGGTTTGACATACACATATAAGAAACTGAAGAAAGATCGACCCAAATGTAATGTGTGGACTTTGTTTGCAATATGATTGAAATAAGCCAACTGTAAAAACACATTTTTGAGACAACCAGGAAAATTGAATATGCACCTGGTATTTGATAATCCTGAGTAATTACTGTTAAATCTGTGAGTTATGATAATGGCATTGAGTATGTAAGACAGTGTTTATCAACATGTGGTCTCTGACTGGCATCACCAGGGAATACATTAGAAGTGAAAAGTCTCAGTCCCACCCTAAACCTACTGAATAGGAAACTCTGGGGAGGTAGTGCCCAGAAAAAATATGAGATTCTCTCATGAAAGAAAATATCCTTATTTTTAAAGAGATACATACGGGGGTATGTAGGAATGAAATGATAATAATGTCTGGGAAGGCTTTTGCAATACTTAAGTTAAAATAAAGGTGAGGATTTGATGAAGCAAGTGTGGCAAAATCTTGATAATATTGTACTGTTGGGGTAATGCATTTGTGTGGCTGCTTTATGTTGTTTCTCTCTATTTTTGTGTATATTTGGAAATACTCATTGGAAAATTTTTTGGAAACCTTACAACACACAAAAGGAGGCATTTTTCCCAGAGAAAAACAGAAGCTGGATTTTAAATTTTATAAAAGCTTCTAATTTTCCCACAACAAACTGGGTTTTAGTCTTGGCTTTGCCACTAACCACTTTGCTGGGTGGTCTTGATAAGTTAATTTACTTCCCAGGAACCTCATCATTCTTATCTCTGAGATAAGGAGGTCCAATGTGTGATCTGTTGTGGGGGTTCTTTCAAGCCTGCTGTTCTCGATTCCCTGAGCACTCAGGTGAGTGTCAGGCTCCCCAGCATATCTCAGGTGTGGAGTGTGATCTGTGGGTGAGCTCTCTGTCTCTCTGCCTCTTTCTCTCTCTTTCTGTCTCTCTTTCTCTGGCTTTACATCCATTTCCCATCTCAGAGGACAGCAACATTCTCAGCGGTGACTGAAGCCCAGGCATATCACCCTCTGATAGAGCAGATAGGGTATTCAATTCTATGAAGATCTCTAGGGCCTTGAAATATGAGGTGCTTTTCAGGTTTGTCAGACATGGTGAATGCCTGGAGTGGAGTTTGGGGCTTGAGCCCTTCCTCTTGCCTCTACCATTGCTATAGTCATCACCTCCTCATACAGAAGGGGACATAGCATAACGGTGTAAACTCCAAGTGGTTTTGGGAGCCCTGATTTATAGCTCTCATACTTTAAGAATCCTATTGATTTGAATAATCAAAGCAGTGTACCCAGTTCAACAGACTGCAATGGTATCCTCACTTCTGGGAGAAGTCAGATTGTCCAGTAAACCATGAAAATGCAGAATTGCTTGGCTAACTTAAGGTTCTGTGTGCTCATGTTGAGGAATTAGATAAGAGGAAGGCAGTATCTACCTGGAGAAGGCTTTTGAGAGATAAACCAGGTTGGTCTTGGGGATGGGATGGCAAAGGAGGAAATGATGGGAATATAGGAACATGATGTGTGCATCGACTTCACATTGCATTGGCAAGAAGGAAGGAAATGAAATAGGAGGAAGTTAGTTGGGATAAGTAACAACAGCTGCAGAGTGGAGCAGCCAATGATACATCTCATTAATGATGCATATTTAACCTACTTCTCTTTAGATTACCTGATAGAAATCTAATTCCCACAAGTGCAGACAATCAATGATACTGTTCCCACCAACAGAGCAGTCCCTGGAGGCTTTTCCCAATGTTAGCACTTGCTTATTTTCTCTTCTCATGTTCCTCCATTCTGTTCATTTTCCTATATTGCCTTTGGCCCTGCATGAGCCATAGCAGACAGGGTATGCCTGTGGACTTCGACAAAAAAAATAATAACTGCAGCGAGAACCATTTGTTAAGCACTTATGTACCAGGCACTGACTTGGGCACTTGATAAATAGTATATTTAGCTCAAATCATAATCTATGCTATAGCTATTGTATGCATTTTACAGGTGAAGAACAGTCAGAGAAGTGAAGTAAGTTGCCTGGGTTACTCAGCTATTAGGTGGCAGAACCTAGAGTCAAACCCAGGTCTGACCAACTGCAACTGTTGCCCCTCATCTCTCTGCCTCATTATGGTAGTTTCTTTAATTGGTGATGGGAATGGAGTGAAAACCTAGAACCAGAGCATTTAGGGCAATCTGCTGAGCAGGTCACATGGTGGAGAGTACTTTAAGAGGCTGTAGTACTCTTAAAGTTGGTTCCCCAACTTCCCTAAGGCCCATAATCATATAGAGAAACCATTCCCCAGTATAAAGAAACATGCAAGCATCTAACATAGCATGGTGAAAGAAAGTATATTCTTCACTTTTAGTAGGAAAAGTAATTTCTTGAGTGGAAAAGAACACAAATCAGAATCTTCTCTTGGAAAGAAATATGGTTGCCAAGACACTTGCTTGACAGTATCACCAAGCATTGTCCCTTGGGCCCATTAATTGAGGGTTTTCCTGACCAGCTGTGTCATACTTATTGGGGACTACACTAGTTCAGAATCAAGTGGGTTTCTATTTTTCTGCTTAGAAATATATAGCTTCCCTTCTCATTCAAGGTAGGCAGAGAGAAAGAAAATAGAATTCCAGAGTGCTTTTAAAACTCCTACCCTGCATGTCCCTGCCCTTCAGGAAGAGAAAATGCAAAAGAATGACTTAGCTGCCAAGAAACTGAAGCAGGAACACTTACAAACTCATTTTACAAGGCCCACATTACTATGATACCAAAACCAGACAAAGACCCCTACAAATATAAGAAAATTATTGACCAATATAACTGAAAATCAAAGATGCAAAAATCCTCAATGAAATAGTAAACTGAATTCAACAATGCATTAAAATGATCATAAACCATGATTAAGTAGAATTTATTCCAGGGATGCAAGGTTGGTTCAACATCACAAATCAATTGTGATAAACCACAATAAAAATTATTTGATCATCTCAGTAGATTCAGAAAAAGTATTTGACAAAATTCAATGTCCATTAATGATAAAATCTCTCAATAAAGTGGGTATAGAGGGAGTGCACTTCAACATAATAAAGGCCATATATGACAAACCCACAGCTAACATCATACTCAATGGTGAAAAACTGAAAACTTTTCTTTTAAGATCAGGAACAGGACAGGGATGTCCATTCTCACCACTTTTATTCAACAGAACACTGGAGGTTCTAGCCACAGCAATTAGGCAAGAAAAGGAAATAAAGGCATCCAAAATGGAAAGGAAGAACTAAAAGTCTCACTATTTACAGATGACATGATACTATATATAGAATCTCTAAAGACTTCCCCCAAAACTATTAGAACTAAGAAATGAACGCAGCAAACTTGTAGGATACAAAGTTAATACACAATCTATTGTTTCTATATACCAATAATGAACTATCAGAAAGAGAAATCAAGAAAATCCCATTTATAATTGCATCAAAAAGAAAATACCTAGGATTAAATTTAATCAAAGAGGTAAATGACCCTTATACTGAAAACTGTAAGACATTCATGAAAGTAAATGAAGAAGACACAAATAAATGGAAAGATATTCTGTGCTCATGGATTGGAAGAATTAATATTGTTAAAATATCCATATTACTCAAAACTACAGATTCAGTGCTATCAAAATACAAATGGCATATTTCAAAGAACTAGAAAAAATAATTCTAAAATTTTTATGGGACTACAAAAATCCCCCAATAGCCAAAACAATCTTGAGAAAGAAAAACAAAGCTGAAGGTATCATGCTCCCTGATTTCAAACAATACTGTGAAGTTATAGTAATTAAAACAGTATAGTACTGGCCTAAAAACAGACCCATAGAGTAATGTAACAGAATAGAGAGCCATATTAATATGGTCAGTTAATCTACCGCAAAGGAGGCAAGAATATATAATGAGGAAAAGGCGGTGTCTTCAATAAATGGTATTGGGAAAACTGGACAGCTACATGCAAAAGGGAGCAAAAAGAATGAAGGGTATCAAGAAGTACATACTTCAGTTATAAAATAAGTAAGTAATGCAGATGTAATGTACAGCATGGGAAATATTGTCAGTAATATTGTACATGGTATGGTGACACATGGTAACTAGACTTATTATGGTGATCATTTCCAAATGCATACAAATGTCAAATCCCTATGTTGTACAGCTGAAACTAATAGTAGTATTGTATGCCAATTATACTTCAATAAAAAAATGCTAAAATAGCAAAGAACCACAAATGACATCTGTGGATACACATTGTTGCTTACGTAGATTTTCCACAGGCATTATCATTAGATCCTGACAAAATTCCCCATGAATTGGGTGGTCATATTTCTGTTTGCTTTTTTAAACATCTATTTGTTTTATGTTCTACCTTGTTCCAGAAAGGAATTAAGGGACCTGCATTCGGTATGGCAAATAAAATGCCCTTAAAACAAATGATAAGAATTAGAAAGAAAACATTCTTTTGACAGGGTTGTTTGACCTGCACAAATTTTGGATCCAAAAAACATTGTGAAGTCCTTAATAACATGATCATTGCTGTATTTTCAAGAGGACGTAATTATAAAGTTCAACAAGAGAAGTATTTGTTTGGAAACTTTCATCCCAAAATATCATGGTTTTAAACTTAAGCAGGAGTTTAAGGACTGTTCCATAACATAAGAAGTAGTATTCTTCCCATTTGTTAGTTTGCAATCTTGGGTGTTCCCTTGGGTAAAATTTGAAACTCCCGCCTGTACACCGAGGGCACTCTAGATTGATAGGTGGCGGTTTAGTAAGCAAGGGAACTTACATACAAAGCTTGTTTTAGGCAGCCACAAGATGAGTAGACCTTAGCACCCACCCACTGGAATCTTAGAAGTTTATACAGAGGCCTTAACTGGGTTAAGTCACGTGTTCCTTGCAGATGGTCTGAACAGCGCATTGCCCTCTCAAGGCTGCATCTTTGCTGCTAGCGTGGGAATGATAGATGAGATGTACATTCCAAGGGGGGCTACGGAGGGGCCTCTAGGAACTGGTGGTCACACCCTGCCCCTGACTACCACCAGCTACATTCCTATTTGAAATACTCAAACATTTCCTTTTCTCTTTATACGTTTGCTTTTGTCCTGTTCTATGTGAGTATTCAATTTACGTGTATAAAATGTCTATTTTTCATATTCTTCCAAGAGACTTAAACCTTTTAAGACCATGTGCTTTCTGTGTAATTTCTAACAATCTTGTCCCTGAAGCAGGGAATGTCACCTCCATTTGGAGGATGAAACTGACTGTGAGGTGGGGTGGTGATGCAACTACAGAAATTGTTTTGAAACTGTATTTGCATGGAGCAAGCAACTTGCTAGGTAAATAGCAGAGGGAAGACTTTGATATTGAATCACCTGTCCTCATTTTACCACATTGCCATGTCCCCTGTGGCCTTGGAACCCTCTTCTCTGAACTGGAGCAGTGAACACAGCTCTGTCATTGTGATTGTTTACATCCACGAGATACTCAAAAATCATTTGTTCATTCAGCAATATTTTTTGAATACCTACCATGTATTCATTACTGTTGTGGGTATAGTGGCTACAGCAGTGGACAAAACAGACCAAAAAATAGCTCATGCCTGTCCTCATGGCATCCAGCCTAGAGGGCGTGAAGACCAAAAGGTAAGCAGTAAGTTCTGTGCTATGTTAGCAGGGCAGTCGTGTGATGGGGAGAAACAAGGCAGAAAACAGGATAGGGAGTGCCCAAGTCCATCCCTGGGTTTTATGGGCCATAGACCAGCAAGCTGAGTATATTGGTATATATGCACAATGATAATTCTGTCTGGTTTGAAGCAATATTTTAAGAATATTGCATAACCCTGGCGAAGTAACCTGATTCCAACAGCATTCCATAGGGAGAGTCACTTCTTAACAGGCCTTGCCAGCAAAGCTCTTGGTTCTCCAGCTTTACTGCTGCCAAGAGGCCTCCCTATTCCTCAGGGGATTGCTTTTCTCCTATTTCCAAAGGACAGTGCCCACTTGTGTCAGGTGGGACAAGGCTCTTTCCTACTTGGCGCCAATGAGAAGCAGCCCCAGGGCAGGCAGACCGGCAGCAGGCCTTCTCTCTCATGGGGCTATTCTGCGCTCGCCCTTATCTTGTGAGATCTTCCTGCTGTTACTCAGTTTAGACCAACAAGTCAAATCAATATTCTCTTTATATTCAGGGATAGGTCTTTACAAAATGGGACTTAAGGGGGAGGGTGAGATTCCAAAGACTCTCCACACTTTGCACTGGTCTTTTGAAAAAAAAAAAAAATGTATGGAAATTGCTGAGACAAGGTCCTCAAATAGTTGTGTATTTAACATCTAAAGTGTTTATTGGTCTCAGTGCGTGCAGGTCAAAGAGCACCTCATGTGGATTCAACTCTTTAAAAAAAAATTCTTTGGGGAACCAAAAAAGGAGGAAGGTACATTGGAAGGTAATTTGAAGGGAGAAACTCAGTAAACAAAATATGTCAAATGTATAGGTTGTTGTTATTTTAGCTGCAAAACATGACTCAAATGCATTTCCTTTTATTTGTAAGTGTTTTTAAAGAAAAGCTGAGATAGCTGATTATCAGTGAGGTTAAGCAACTCTTCCAGGTCATGGTTTTCTTTTTCCCCTCAGTGGCCTTCCACTTGACCTTGTGGCTGGCATCCACCAGTTGGTTATGAAGCTTTCCCAGTCCACTGCCGCCCACGGCAGATCCAGAGCTCCTGGATAGCAGCAGCCAGCTGCGAGGTGGGGTAGTGATGCAGCTACAGAAATTGTTTTGAAACTGCATTTGCATGGCAGGCAAGCTCTTTTTATTTGGACTGTTATTTACTGGGTAGTTCAGGGTGAACTGTTAGCTCAGGGAGCCTCTTCCCCACTGCTTCCAAAGCTATCCTGGGGCCATTGGGAAACATCCTGGACATTGTTTTAGTTTGTCTCTTCTTTTATGTCAGTCCCTATACCCCCATTGAAAATTAGTGGAATTAATGATCTAAACTGATAATTTATTAGGTCCATGTATAATTTCATACACAGTGGTTTCCTGGCTGTTCTGTAGCCTGACTTACAGAAGCTCTGTGGTTTGGCGGTAGTGCCTTGAACTAATGTCTTGTCCACTGCATAGGTTGGGGACAAGGGTACCTACTTATGCTCTTCTGAGCTCCAAGAAAATAGTTTGATGTATGAATTCTTAGTTATACTTAACTATTAAAAAAATGGAAAGTTTAATGGCGCCCTAATTTGTCCCCAAAACATGTGAGCACACCTCTGTGGCTTTAGGATCCTTTAAAGAAAGCACTGGAATTCACAGTTAGCATTACTCATCATTGTAGAAATTTAGGGATTGAGAAGGTATAATGTCCTACGGATTTCATCCCTGTTCCTAAGGCAGAGTTCCATAAAGATGGAGTGCCTTTCCTATGATCAAGCAGCTAGTTGGTACCAGGGCCAGGACTAGAACTCAGGTCTCCAACATGACAGTGAATGTAGTCCCCTCTACAGTGCTGTGATCCTGTTTGCACTCTTTGCACCCTCATTTACACTTGTAGCCCTCATGGGCTCATGTGTGAGAGGTCCCCTTAGAGATAATTTGTTCTCTTTCAATTCACACTTGAGGACAGGGAACCCAGAGTCCTTAAGTATCTTGCCCAGACTTACAGAGGTTGTAGGTGTTGGAACTGGGACAACAGACTGTTTCCTCTGACTCCCAGCCAGTGCTCTTTCCAGCACCCTGCCTTGGAAGCACGTTTTAACTCAAACTCTATTAAAGATTCCCACGATCTCAGTTCCATATCCTCTCATGTGAATTTAATTTTTGAAGGACACATAGTTCCTGCGATGATGGCACTTAATATGGGAGCCAGAGGGACACATTTTTGGGACAAATTAGGGTTCTCTTTGTGATTCTGTTGACCCATGGCATATCTGGAGGCCTCAGTTTTCTCCTGTACAAACTGAGAGTAGTGAATTAGACTACTTGGTGGCAAAGTCCGTGGTCCTTTTCCAGATGTGTGTGTCTCTGTTTTGTCCAGTAGAGGGGGGTGTGTGCTCACAGACTAACGGCCCCAGGGCTCCTCCTCCAGGTTGGATTACGGTGGAGACACCTAGCGAGAGGTGTGGTGTGAGAGCCCCAGGTCTGGGCAAGGTGCTGTGTGGCAGCAGCTGGAGGAGGTGGTGGAAGAGTTAAGGGTGCTGCTAGGCATTAGCAAAGGAAATTAAAGGTATTCCTTGGAAACAGATCACCTGGGCCCCAGAAATTCTTTTTTAGGTTGACACCAGTCCAGAAAGAAAGCTAGACTGGGAAGCTGTAGGCTTGGGGGTTCCTGTTGCAGTTTTACCCTCTGTTCTTAGGTGTGGGGAGTATCCTGAGTGTAACATATACAGGATATATGAGTCCCAGTCTAGAGCATCTTTTCCAAATGACATAAAGTGGCTGCATTAGGAAGAAATACTGTACTTCCTTTTGGCACCTTTTGCACACAGGTAGCATCTTCACAACTGAAGCCTATGTGGCTGAGGTCTGGGAAAGACCGGCTGACTCTTTCATCTTTAGTTAAGGTGGTAGGCCACAGAGCACCAGGACAGAGTCCCAAGAAAGAAATGAAATCTCAATTTCTCCATACAAAGCATGGAAGAGCAGGAAAGGGAGGTCCTGTTATAGTTTTAGTTGGAGAAGCTAAAGCTATAGAATAATTTTGGAGAAGTGCTGTTTTATTGAAAACATTCAGGTGCTCATATTTGGACTGTCAGAATTGAAACAAGCATTTACAGGCAGGAAAGAATGAGAAAGGGAGAGGAAGTTGGGGGTACAGAAGGAGGGACATGTTTGGGAGTTAGAGAGTTAGTTGGTGGAGATGAAGAGAGGAAGAAAAGAAAAGTTGATTTTTCTTCTTCTGATCCAGCTGTGGAAAACATTATTTCAGGTCCCTTTCTCTTAACTGGTCTGAACCATTGCCCTGGCTGGCCCATGTCGTTTGAGGGCACTTCCTAGCATCTAGATGTCCTTATCCCTGTCCTTTCTTTCTTGTTGAGAGGGTCTAGTCAGGCCTAGGAAATCTTGTAATGTGGTACATCTGATCAGCATCTTCTACCAGGAGCTGAAAGGGCCTCTTCCACATCTATTTAAATAACATTTAGTGGCTGGTAGAGGCCTTTCTGTCACTTAAGGCTGAACTACCCCCTCAGGGCATTTATCTAGTAAGAGTTGACTGCATTTTTCCTACTTTTCCATGCTCAGACCTGCCACCCTCATCCATTTCCTGATGGCCTGCCCTCATAGCCACTCAGACAGTTACTTTGAGGAGCTGGCTGGCAATGACACTGTCATCTGTCTAAAAACTCACACTGGTAGTTGTGTCTGTGAAGCATATTTCCTGAGGTAAGCACTTGGCATTGTGTGCTCTGTTCTTCGTCTATGGGAAATCATGTGGGATGTACAGTCATGTGGTCCCTGCCCCATCGAAGCCTACCTGAAAATGGTGTGGGGCACACTTGATGCACTGTGAACATATCTACTGATGACCAGTTATGATTAGAGGTTTTTCAAAATATATTTCCATCTTTGACAGATGTGACTTGTTTAGAAAGAGCATACTATAAGGCAATACAAATAGTAACCATCCTCATCCTCATGTTAATGGAGCTCTTCATAATTTGCCATGCATTTTCCTCCCCCGACTATAGCGGTTGTTGCAAGTATTGTTTGCTTTATAAAATAAACTGAGGCCTAGAATTTAGATAATCTCCACAGAAGGACTACAGCTTGTAAGAGAGGGAAACAGAACTCAGATTTAGGTTTTCTAGTATAAGTATAGCTTGTTAAACTGGAAACATCTTCTTTATATAGTTAGAGCTAATGCTGGTAATTTGATTCTAAAAACTGGAAGAACTACAGCATGGTTGAAAGAATCACAGAATTTCCTAAGCCTTCTGGGAAAAATAATTCTTTACTCCTACTTAAAAAATAGTGCTTTTGATATGTCATATGTAAATATATATATATATATATGTATATATAATGGAAATTATATATGCAATACATATATTTACATATACATACATATGTATACATATGTAAATTACACATGTACCTATATATATGTATATAGCTATAGAAAACTTCGGAAACACGAAGTTATTTTAAAAACTAATAAAAACTGTCCAATCTTCAAGTATGAAATAACCACTTAATAGTTTGAATTTTTAAAACTGCCTACGTTAAAAAATTATAATTATTTTATATTTTATAACAGCATTTTCCTATGCTATTAAATATTCTTAAAACCAATGTTAATATTTGTGTATATTCCCATATTTACCATAATTTCTACTTCTTTCTTGCATTCTTAGCTTGTGGCATTATTTGTTATGAGAACCTAGTGCATCCCACAACTTCATCTTAATTTTTGTTTACATTTCTAAATAGTTTCATAAAACCAATTTCAAGACTTAAGTGTTAAAAAAAGTGTATGTATGTTTAGTTTTTGAAGTACAAACAAAATGCTAACAGAGCAATAGCTGACTGGCACAAGAGGAATGTTTTCTGAACTCAGGGGAATTGGAATCAAGAATAGAAAGATATTTGGTCAATGGAAATGGGAAGTTCTACTCAGTATATGGGAGAAATCTTTTTAGTTCTCAGCTTAGACATCACTTCTTTTACATCCTTGCCCATGTACATACCAAATATACAGTTTTCTTTATGCCCAGATTACACAGTCTTCTTTATGCCCTGGAGTGCTCTGCACTCACCATGCCATATTCGAATGGCCTTTTTGCTTCTCCTACAAGGCCACAAGCTCCTGAGACCCTGTCTAGGACCCCTGTCTTATTTACTGTAACATGCTTGCGCTTGGCGCAGTGTGTGGTGTATCACAGGAGCTTGTATTAGTCTGGGCTGCCATAACAAAATACCCCAGACTTGGGGGCTTAACCCGCAGATATCTATTTTCTCGTGGTTTTGGGGGCTGGGAGTCTATGATCAAGATGCTGGCAGGGTTGGTATCCTCTGAGGCCTCTCCCTGGGGCTTGCAGAGGGCTGCACTCTTGCTGCCTCTTCCCATGGTCATCCCTCTGTGTGTGTGTGCACCCTGGTGTGTCCTAATCTCTTTTTATAACACCACTGCACTGGGTTAGGATCCACTCTAACGGCCTCACTCAAACTTAATCACCTCTTCAAAGGCTCTGTCTCTGAATAACAGTCATGTTCTGAGGTACTGGGAATTAAGGCTTCAACATATGAATTTGGGGGGAACATAAGTCAATCTATTATATATTTTTATTGTGAAACATTTGACATGCTCATAGAGGAATGAGAAGGTAATATTTACACTCTGGCATCCTACCTTCTGGATACTAGTCAGCTCCTTTCTGGCCAGGTGTGTGAATAATAGAGGCAGTCTGGTATTTTACAAAATGTGCCAGACTTGGAGTCAGAATCCTGGGTCTGTATCCTGGCATTGCCAGTTCCCAACTGTGTGACCTTAACCATTGCCAGCGATAGTCTTCTCATCTGTACAATTGGCGTAATAACACCGACTGCAGTGACAGCTGTGAGCCCAGATGAAGTCATGCATATAGTGGTGTCTGGTGCAATGCATGCCATGAAGTAGACATCGGAAAATGCTAGTGTAGTCTGTCAATTGAAAAGTATGTTAGAAATGAGAAATACTTCAATTTAGCAAAGACAGAGGGCACAGGTACTGACAAAGCTTTAAAGTTGCCAGGTTTTAAGCAGTGTCTTAGTAATCTCACCATGGTTATTTATACACACCACTACTCCTGCCGCAGATTTATTTCAGCTCAGTTAAAATTACTGGTTTACTATCATTATCATTTAAAAAATAAATATGACACATTATTTATATTTAAAGCACTTATTTAAAATCTATAGTTTCTAGATTTCACTAGAGAATTGATTTCAATTCTTGCCTCCAAATTCTGGTAGCTGATCACATGTGGTGTTGCCTAATTGCTGTTTTCACTGAGAGTGTGTTACTTGAGCTTTAAAATATGCCTTTACATAAAATCTCATGATGTCTCTGTGTAATGGCCATGATAACTTCTGTGAGGTGTTTTATAAATGGACCTTGAAATGTCCTAGGAACATAAACTCTTCTCTTAGGAGGTGGAAAGCATGTTTTCACTGTTAAGCAGATGGCAGGCTGTGGAAGCACGAATAGGGGATGGCGCATCTTTAGGGTCCTTCAAGAATCAGAGAGCTCTTGTTGCTGGTCTTGTCTAAGCAGCAGTCTTGACCAAAGTTTGAACTGATGAGCTTCTTACTGCCTCTCTCTGATTATGTTAGAAATCACAGCCTTTGGTCATTCACAAATCGTTTCACTCTTTTTTTTCCCCAGAGCAAGTTGATTGTTTTCTGTTTCTCAGTCCTGCCTCTGTTACACTTCTCTCCTCAGACCTCCCCATGCTCTCCTCTTCCTTCTCCCTCCTGCCTCATTCCTGGTTTCTGTTGCAGCCAGCCTGCAGCCCTGTCTCCCTTCTTGCCCTTCCTTCCTGTCTGCTGACCTGGCTCCATGTCTGGGCATCCTGCCATGATTTGCTTTGCTGTCTCATTCTCTCTCTCTCCTGTTCCACTGCTGCTCTTCCTCTTCTTTCTCCAAACCATCCTCTAGTGAGCACAGCCACTCTCTCATCCTTGTTGCCCTCCGGGGCACCTGGGGCTAGCATCTTGGATTTGTTGCACCTGCTTGTCCACAGACTCCACTAGTGGATATGGCATTGGCCTCCTCATAAGTATCACTGCTATAAAACCTTCTGGAAATCATCTCCTGGGATCTGTGTAGCCCACATCTGGAGAGGAAGTCTAACTGCCCCAGTGGGGAGCTTGAGCAAATGATGAGAAGGGGGCTTTGGTTGGAATGGAGCTGGGTTTGATTTGAAAACCCTGTTAATTTCAACTTGTATCCTAGTTGAGTAGCTTTAGGACAGGCTCCTGAGTGTTCAAAAATCTTTATTCAGTATAATAAAGACAGTTACACTTGGATTTCATTTAGTAGGCAATAATGATCTACTTTTATTGTTTTGTTTACAGTTAGATCTGGACTAACTTATTCACTTAACATATCAGTTGTTCTGGTTCATCCCCTGAGACTATGGTTAAGTGGACGGTCCACATGAGGACAGAATTGCACTGGTTAGGGGGTCTTAGTGCCCAGGTTGAGCCCAGAGGAGCATTAACCATGGCATTACTGAAAGCTAATGGATATCTGTGGGTGGGTAAGGATGATCCAGCCAACCATCTGATTCATTTTGAGACCACAGTCCCAGAGGAAAACAGCCCAGCCTGACCTCCTCTCTGAAAAAATATAAGATGTGAAATCTCCTGCATCTCGTGGCAGGGCTCTGCCTTGTTTGCTTCTCCCCACCCAGCTCCTAATGCTCAACATGTCTTTTTGCAATATGTATACTGCAGTTTGCCAAACTGTGCATGTGACCTCTCTGCAGAGTCTGCTAGCCTCGGTTTTTATTTGTCAGGAAAGCTACTTGGCCTTTAGTCAAGATGAAGCATTTATCCCACTTTGCAGGGACACAGCACAGATCTTTATGGGTATCAGTTTTCCGTCTCCCAGTTTCAGAGCCAGAGGACTCACCAGGAAGACAGAGCCAGAAGAGTTCAGGTTTCTTGGCCCCGCAAATTGGCAGTTACAGTAATTTGTATTCCTTGCTTTCCCTGGTTTCTGCTCCAACCTGCCTGCAGCCTACATCGCTGGGTTACTGCCTGCTCTTCCTGTCTGCTGAACTACCTCTCTTCTGGGCAAGTCACCAGGACTTGCAGCTCTCTCTTCTCAGTCCATTTTCTGCCTCTTCCTTTTCTTTCTGTCCTACTGCAGAATGAGCAGAAGTGTAAGAACGTTCAGCTAAATCCGTGTGACTTTTTCATTGAGTTTTGGAGGTTGATATATGGTAACACTGAATACACTGAGTAAATAATAAAAATAGCTACAGAGTTGACTTGTCTTGAATAAATATTGGACATTATAGGCACTGACTCTCCACGTTCCCTTCTAGCTTTAATCTCACATTGTGCTTCCCTGCACAGCCTCTGTGCCTCAAGGCTCCACGTTATTCCTGAGTACTCTGTGATGCTCTGCCCAACCGCCTGCCCACGGTGCCCTTTCCTTCCTCTCCGTCCACCTCTTGGCCCATCCGTGAGGCTGAAGCCCCCATCCTGCCTTCTTCACAGTGTTACTTCCTTGGCCACACTACCCATCTCCTCCTCCTGTGTATCTAGAACTCTCTGTATCTTCACATGATGCTTAAGTACACATCCTGTCTCTGATGAGGCTGGATGCTCCTCTTGACCAGGGATAAACTCCTTTTACTCATCAGCTATGGCAGCCACAGCTGCAAAAGCATGGCGTTCTTCACACAGTGCCTTCTCTTGGGCAAAACCCTTCCATCTGTGTTGTTTCATCTGGCTTTCAGAACTGCACTTGTGAGATTGGTATTATTATCTCATATATAGATCTTTAGAAACCACTGTCCCAGCTTAGTGTCTTGTTGCAAAGGAGAGCCTTTAACCATGAATTATTAAAAAGATGGTTTTTAGAAAGAAGTTTGGAATTTTTCAATGGGCTATAATAATCAATCGATCATTCTTAGGGAGTAAACAATTAGACATTCATATTAATGAAACACTTCCTTGATAACCTTACATGAAGATAAAGTTTCCATCCAAAAGAGCAGGAGCTTTTATGAAACATTTCACTATACAAATTTGGCCATTTAATGGAACCTATTCTTATTTTTTAAAACTAAAATTTAAATATCCAAATTCAAGAAGTATTTGTTTGAACACCAAATATTACTAGCTTGTGAATCTTATTAGATATTTCCTCAAAATCATCATTTACATGTATTGTTCTAGTGTCTTTGTCTTTATAATCCAAGAGAAGTCTAACTTTCTTTGCTTAGAACTAATCTTCAAGACAGGGTTTTAAAACAAAATTACTTTCCCAAATGATAGGAGCTTACAATTATTGACAGCATACTACATGTTAACTCTAAACCCTTCAAGAGTCTTTGAGAAATGTTATTTATTGCCTCCATTTTATGGATGATGAAAATTGGGCTCAGAGAGGTTAACTTTCTTAAATCTACTGCCCACAGCTAGTAAATGTTGGATCAATAATTCAAATTCTGCATTCTACTATATAAACTTACTATATGGCATCATGCTATTTTAGAAAGAAAGATGATAAAGAGAAACTCAGTCCCCTTAAATTATCTCAAAATTCCATGATAGGGTAGAAGTGGGCTTGAGAAAGAGTTTGGTATATTCCAGAGACATAACCTCATCGAATTGCTTCTGATTTCAAGGAAGTTAGAACTTGAGTAGATAAGAGTGGCACATAGTAACTTTAACATTTGCCTTTGTGACAAGCAGGCCTCCATTTGTTTCTCCCCCCAAGTTAAAGAAAAAACATTGGGAAATAAAGATTAAGCCAACTTTTGTGCTTTCCCTCTATCTATCTAATATTGGATTGATCCTGTGCAAAGAACATAAGGAGAAGGCTACACAAGTACTCTGGTGGCTAGTGTCTAATTTATGGGTTTTACTCCCTCTCCTTCCAAATTATATGGATCAGTTTCTGAAAATGAAAAATCAACCATTTCACATTCATCTTCTGAAACACAGATTATTAGATTAGCCAAACCAGATCAGGTTCTAGCAATATTTGTATGTGTTGATGGTGAAGACCAAATGCTTTTCTACTCCAGTGATTCTGAAACCTGGTTACACATCAAGATCACTTGGGAGCTTTAGAGAAATCCCAGTGCTCAGTCCCAGGCAGGGAGTCAGGAGGCCACTGCAGCTGCCTTCAGCAGAGTGACAGAGCTGTGAGACGTGCTACCAAGGAAGAAACAACATGACGAGGGTGGGTGAGATGTACAGAGGTGCCCCTCATTGGTCAGAGCTATGAGTGGCACAGAGAAGCTATAACAGCATAGCAAGAAGCTGATCACCTCCATCTCATTTCTATGTATCAGAACATTTTTACAGTGAGCTTCAATGCTTTTTACCACATGACATTCATTTCGCTTTAGTCTGGTAATAGCATCCCACTTACTTTATGTGGAAAGGATGAGGCTGATCTTCTGGATCTAGAGGTGGTCATGCAACTGAGCAATGGGAAGTTACATCACCTGGCTACATTTTCCAAATTATTCTATGGAGCTTGATTCCTGGGTCTTTTGCTAGAACAGCCAGAAGGGTATAATTCTAAAGCTGTAATGACCATCATGACTCCACAAGGGGAAAGCAGAATCAAAATGCACAGAGATTCCTTATGTTATTTGAGCATCTATTCTAGCCATGCCTATAACCCTGGACCTTCTTGTTACATGAGGTAATAAGTAACATTTTACTTTAGCCAGTTTAGTTGGATTTCTGTCACTTGTAACAAAAATAATTCTAAGTAACTCTCCTCATTGGGGCCAAAAGGCCAAATGGAGGAAGCAATATGTTGATAATGGGGGAGACATCATGGGAAAAGACATGTTTTTTTTTTAGTATTTAAATCTGCATTAAAGCATGCATCAAATAGGGACCTCTGTTTGACCATCAACCCTCACCATATCTCCAACCCAGATATATTAGACTTAATTTTCCCTCTCTAGGTATTCCTGGGTTTAGGGCTAGCAAGATTCTAAATCTTGTTATTTATCACTTGAAGACATTCTTGATAATTAATATGCTAGGACACTACTTTGGGGAACCACTGACACATACCATGGTCATATACTTTGTGTTATATATTCACTCAACAGACACATTGACTGAATCAAATCTGTATGCTATACAGGTGACACTCGAACAAGTTTGAATTGTGCGGGTCCACATATTTGAACTGTACAGGTCCACTTATACACAGATTTTTTTCTATAAATATATTGGAAAAAATTTTTTGAGAGTTGTGACAATTTGTAAAAAACATTGGCATTATTCTAACTTGATTTATTGTAAGAGTATAATATATAACACATATACCATACAAAATATGGATTAATTGACTGTTTATGTTATTGTTAAGGCTTCTGGTCAAGAGTAAAGTTTTTGGAAAATGAAAACATTTTACACAGATTTCCAACTGCACACAAGGTCCATGCTCCCAACCCCTCCATCGTTCACCTGTCAGCTGTATAGTGTCGGGGGACTTACCTGGGAACCTGGTGAAGGAGTGTTTACCTAACTTCATAGACCATGAAAAGCCATGGTGGACCTTTGAGCAGAGGAGTGATTTGGTCCAGCTGTGATTTGGAAAGATTGACCAGACAGTAGAGTGAAGGGTGGCAAAAGATTAGAAAAAGGAAGGTCCGTTGGTGATGGTTGTAATTAGTGAGAACTCAGACTGGGGCTAGAAAGAAAGAGATGGACATGAAACACATTGTAAAAAATAATCCACAAGTCTTAACAATCCGGCACTGAAATAAAATGGAGATAGTTTGAGCTTTAATGGTAAGGCTGTGGAGATGCTGCAAAGCCATTTAGTTGTGTGAATATCGATAGATCATTTAACTTCTCTTGGCCTTCTTTTCACTTGTAAGTGACATTAATAGTAATTAATTACAGGGTGTTTGGAACAATGCCCGTGAAGCATTTAGCTCAATGTCTGATACATAGTACATGTTAAATAAATGTTAGCTTCCTTTACTAAGATTGTATAGCCTGTACTGTGCCAATCTTCTACCATGTCTACACAAGAGAAATATAAGAGGTTTCTTCTTTTAGATTATGTAGCAAGATTGTGGCAGCAGTTGGAACAAAGACCTTAATTCTCAGCTCTTTGAAAGGGCATACTTGGAGCAGGACAGGCCATTGTGGGTCAATTCAGCATTCATGGGTTTGACACAGACATTAAGGTTTCTTTCTTTCACATTGTATATGTTGTCAGTGGTCATTAGATTTGAATATTGCTGGATTATTGAGTGGAACTATTTAGAAGAAAATGTCATGATACTGACCTGATTGTTTATCCTGTTGTGTTTTATACAGTCAGAACACCAAGAAGGCATGGCCAAAATTTACTGTGCAGCAAGCATCGAAGGAGTGAGCCTAATGTGATAGTCTAAGACTAATATTAATTTGATAAAACCTATTCTAGATTACATGACCTTCCTTCCCAGTATGACATGTACTTTGGGGGAGAAAACTGTTAATAAATGACTGGATTAAAAAATAAAATCTTTCTTCTTGTTTATTTGAACTTAGAGAACATAATAATATTTTAAGAAGGTTTAGGAACAAACAACTGGAATATAGGAATAAACAAGGCTCCTCAGTTTATTCACTTTTTCAGGGAGGGGAGCTAAGGGTTTTGAAAAATCTTTCAGGCTTCACATAATCAAGAACATTGCACTTCATTCTGCTGACAAGGCAGTTTTCGCTGTTACTGTTTCTCTGTAGTGTCAGCTATAAAAACTTTTAGGAATCCTTTCTTGCACTTCTGGAATATTATTCTTTATTTGTCTATTTTCTTTGTCTCTGGCAAATATACAATCACCTCTTTGAAAGCAGGGACTGTGTCTTATTCACAGTGTTTATTGGCAGTGCATGTTTAGTAAGTGAACAAATGAATGAATGAATAGGGAAAACAATGACAGTGATATAGGTACATTCTAGGTTTTTCTTGTTGTGGCTCTAGGTCTGTTGCTTTCTTTTCCTTCTTCAGTTTTTAAAATAGAAAAGGAATGCTTGTCAACTCTGCTTTATTGGGAAATAAGATAACAGATACAAGATATCCATGTGGAAATGAATGTGTTAGTAGGGCAAATTCCACTTGAAATAAGGGAATAAAGCACTCCCTTTGGGCTCTCAGTCTGTAGACAGTCCCAAGCACTGTAAATGATACTGGCATTGAATTGAATATGACACAGAATCTCCTGAATCTCCCATGTGTTCTGAGGGAGCAGAGACGTAAAGTAATCAATCATTATGCTACTTGAACTCAGACCTAGGTATATGATCTGTCTTACTTGTAGAATACTTTTTGTTCCCAAACATGGGACCTACCACTCTGTCTAACAGTAAAAAGCCAGGATTTAATTTTTTTAAATCAAACTAAGGCCCTGAGAAGGCAGGCTGTGAGATGGGAGATTGTAAATAATTGTTTTCTTATGACATCATCTAGCTGTCTTTCCATCTGTCTTGTGTAAAATATTTTCCAGTTCACATTTTTGAGTCATCTGTGTAAAGGCAGGATAATATCCTGCATTTAAAGCCAAAATCTCTGTCAAGCAGTGATGAGAAGAAAGAGGGGAATTGATTTTCCATTTGAGGCTGCAGACTCATAATACAATCAGTAGCTTGGTGTATAGAGCAACACGTATATTTTCATAAGCAAGAATTCTAGGTCCTGTAAAGAATGGGAAGTACATCCAAAAGAAATATTTAGAAAAACACACATAAGCTTAAACATACAAGGATGTTTACTGCAATTCGTAAGACAGAAAAAGAAAGGAAATGCCCAAATGTCCTGTTAAAGGGGATTGGGTCAAATAAATTTTTGTGTATTCTTGTACATATATCCATAAAAATAGATGTGTAGTCACTTAAAAGAATGGTGTAGATATGTGTGAACTGACAAAGAACATTGACCAAGGAATACTGGAAAATGAAAAGACAGCCAAAACAGGCTGCAGAATTTTGAGTTTGGTATTAATCCCTGTGTGTGTTCATTCATCCCTATATATAACAACTGGGATGACAACATGAGATTTTTTTTCACTTTTGCACCACACAGTTCCTATTGTTTGAATATCTCATAGTGAACTTTAATGAAACTTTCAGTTTCATTAAAACTGAAAACTAATTCTCATATCAACATGAAGCTGTCTGTCAGTTAAGTATGTGTTTGGAAAGGTCAGAGCCCTCAGTAAAACTGTGTCTTCAGCTAGCATTGTGACTCACAGGATGGCCAATATTGGAAACCTCTTTCTTCCCAATGCGTGGAAAAAGGTGCACTGGCTATCTTTCCATATAGACAGTGTGGACACGATCTCAGTGGCCTGACTCATTGATGGGAAAGATGGTGGTGGCCCTTGGAAGGGTAAGGAGAGGAATACAATGATTGGAGCTAGCACAAATAATTTTTATTTGCCTTATTTTTATGTTCTTTAGAGCCTTAGAACAAAACAACAGATTCTTCATTAAAACTGAAAACTAATTCTCATATCAACATGAAGCTGTCTGTCAGTTAAGTATGTGTTTGGAAAGGTCAGAGTCCTCAGTAAAACTGTGCCTTCAGCTAGCATTGTGACCTCAAATTAAGTCACTTAATTGCTAATCTCTCAGTTTCCCCACCTGTTAAAATTGGTAGTAATGATCCTTACCATTGCATTCCTGAGTGGGATGTTATAGAGCTTAGTAAGATTGTGTTAACAAACTGCTTTGAACTCTTTAGATAAAATTGCAATATAAACACAAAGTCTCATTAAGATAATTATACAGTGATTTTTTTTTTCATGGGGGCAGGGAAGAAGTTGGGCTTTCAAAACATGAAGACAAAATCCCTAACATATTTTGAAGACTATAATAGAATCATTAGTTTTTAGAATAGGACTTAATTTGGAGAGATGGTTCAAAAAATTTGTAAAAATTAAAAATAATTTAAGTTTCTGTATTTAACTGAAGACATCTTTTGACAAGCAAAGTGGTCACTTATCCTATTCCCTGAAAGAGGAAGAAAATAAGAAGAAGGTCTTCAAGAATATTGTTGGTTTTTTAAGAAGTTTTATTGCTAAGATGACTATAACAAGTGGTGAAACCTGTCTGGGCCCCTATGTACATGGAATGGTGACTCATTAATGTTTGGCAGAGTCTCTTCTTGGGTGACAGTATGCCATTTGCTCCTATGATGGAGCAGTGGAAGTACATCCTGTACACGTTCTTTCTTCTCAAGCTGTCCTAAGAACCCATCATGTTTGCTGCAGGCTCCCTGCCCTTTGGCACCATGGGTACACGCTACCACTCTAATGCAAGGCAGTCAATTTCAGTTCCCAAGATTTGGAGGTGCCCACACAGGAGGTCTGTAACCCCAGAGGAAGGTAAGCTTAAAAGCAGAAATGCATGCTCTTGATTGCAGGTGGGGAAAGAAAGGTTTTGGTTTAAAGAGGAGGTATCTATTCAGATGATCAGAATTGATATTCCTCTCTCTCTATTTAATAAGAAGTGCTGTTAATCTGCTCATTTTTATGGACTGAACTATGAAAGAAGAGCTCTTGGTGAAAGGTCATCAGCATATGGCAGGCTGGCTCAGGGGTTCTTCACTTGTCAGCTACAGGGCTGCTGACCTCGAATTTTAAAGATCATACCATCTGAATGTTAATATATTTATTCACTTATGTTGAGCCAAAACTAAGGATTAGTGTGTGTGTGTGTGTGTGTGTGTGTGTGTGTGTTTATTTTTGTAAAGAAAGGCTTAGGAATTCTATCCATCTAGAGAGATTATTTCAGTCTAAGAACTTTGTCAGTGCGACTAGTTGTATTTTTTTAAATATGAAGACTTTATATAGTTCTTTAAAGACATGTTGCTGTAATAAAATGCTATATCAATATCAAAAAATATTAATCCATATTACTTAGTCAAAGTATGTGAAAACATTTTGTATCAAATCTTAATATGGATATTGTTTAAATAATACTCTTTGCATTTGATGTCCAATGTAGACATTATTAGGAGGTGAAAGGAAGAGATTTTCTGATTTTTTTTTTCTGTACAATCTATTCTTCATTCCTGTTAAGTTTTTGTGATAGTGAGGTTGATGTTTTCCAACTTTATATTCACATTAGAGAAATAACCTAGGAAAAATAAGTTATGTAAAATAAACTAATTTTAGCCTCAAGGGAGGCACTGACATTTTTACTCTCAGGAATTTCTCCCTATTTGCTGGTGCTTATTTGAAACTATAATTTCTGTTTTTCTGGTTTGTTCTAATCTTTTAGATGAACTTCTTAGTATGCCATTGATCCTCACTGTGTTTGGAGAGCAGACCATCAATAGTCCCACAGAGAGTGGATATTAAACTATGAGGAAAGTCATTAATAAAGCAAATGAGAAAATTCCTTAGTTATAATTGCTTAGTGGGAACTAGTAATTAAAACAGATAAAGCTAAAGTTTCCCATGGAGGATATTAGGCAATGAATCAAATAATATTAAGTTTGCAAGCTATGTTTTGTGATCTATAAACATTTCTTAAAGAGATATACATATGCATGTGTTCATATTGCTCAAAACTAATATGATTTCATCTTATGACAAAATCAGAATCAGAAAAAGTCTGTCCAAATTCACAACACATTGTATCATTATTTTGATTTGGGAAAACAAAGATTTTCTTTCTGGGAACATAAAGGAGAGGTTCCCTTCGCTATGGCCATCCCATCCCCAGTGACCTAGACTAGATGAAGAACAGGCATTTGAGTTCAGGGTAAATCCACATTTTGTTCCTAGTTCAAACACTAACTTGCTATATGGCCCTGAGTATGTCTTATAACCATTGTTTACTTTAGCAGTTCTTCCTTTAAGAAGATCAAGTATGTTCTTTCTATCCTACCAAAATGGTGTAAAAATGCTGTTTACAATATGTAAACTACCTCTGGTAGATGTAGGTGAAGCACATATCAGAAATTAGTGTTGTTTTTTTCTCGGATTCATGGCAAAAATTTCTTGACTTTAATTTCTTATTCAATGTATATATAAATTCTCATCTCTGAAGTGAACTCAATACAATTATTGAGGTGCAAAGAAGAAACATTGAGCTCAATCCATAGTTGAGTTTCCCCAACAGCGATAGTCAAGGTTAAATCATTTGTTTTGGGGAAAATCTGGTCAATAACATATCCTAGTTAAATAAAAATACTCCAAGAAATTAACCCCTCTTGTAAATCTCATAGCCTCTGTATTTCTCAAAATGCCAGGAATCAAAATGCAGTTTTGGTTCTATAACCTCCAGATTTTAAATGACTCTTCAGTAGATGCAGGATTTCTGCATTGTCTTCTTCATGGCAGGAAATTACAAACGCTTTTGTTGTTATTGCCAGAATCTGAGGGTGGGCGTGGAGCTGCCCGAGTTGGCACCTGGATTTGTTTTCTTTCTCTTTCTTTTGGAGTGGGGAGCTGGTGAGTGCTGGTGGAGGGGAATAAATCCTTTGCCAACATTTTATGGCTCTATCAGTATTTCCTGTATTAATCATCCAGAAAGTCCCAGTAAAGACCTGTTCTCTTTAACTACAAGAATATTCCCCAAATTAGATCTTCTATTTCTCTTTTATATTAGATCTTTTATAGTATTATGCTACACTTACCCTCCCTCTCAATATATAAGTGGTATGCATGAATCTGAGACTAACTTTAATTTCAAATAGAATATTTCTAAATCCCTGCAGGAGCATCCATTAGCTCATCTTAAAGGTGGGTCATTGACTTCAGTGCCGTATTTCATTGGTTGTGGTAGTAAATGTAATAGTAGTCGTACTGGTGGTAATAAAAGTGTTAACAACTGTTTATTGAGTGCTATAGAAAGTACTTTAAATTTCTCAATGATAGAAAGACTTTCTTTACTAATGACCCCAACCATATTTATTTAGATACAGGAATTTCAAGCTCAAATACTTAGGAGAAAACAAGTTAATATCACATTAACTGGCAACTCATTACCTTTAACATATTGCAAAGTGAAACAGCTTGGAAAAGAAGATGGAGGGGAAGGGGAGTGAGGGAGGGAAGATAAAGAAAAGGCATTAAGTACTTTAAATATTTCATTGCGTTCAATCTGACAAAACTCTTGGGGATCTCTGTTATCTTCATTTTACTGATGAAGAACTTGCCCACATGGATGGATAGAAACCTTTCTGATCCAAGGCATATACTTTTCTCACTGTTCTATATTTTTCATGAAAAAATGTTCAGACCTGGTATTATTTGTCTTTGCAGCTTATCATCATGTTTGGGCATCAGTACAAATTTCTCTTCTACAACTGCTTCATTTCAGGCAGTTTTGCTGGGAAAGGTTGGATGTAGCTCCAAATGAGCAGAAGTAATTTACTTGTGAGAGGTTGAATGCACATGGAGATTTTTCCAAGTTTGCCCTTGGGTGAAGCAAGAATGTGAGCCAAGAGTATTTTTAAATAGCTATGGGGGTTTTCCCAACCAGATGTAAAGAAAAGTAGAAAATTAGGCTTCCTAGTCTAGATCTAAGTTAATGTAGGTATTCATTTTTTTCCTCTATTAAATGGGGATTCAAGTGACTAGAGCTAAGGAAGATCATGGGACTAAGCAAACACCAGGGACATAGCTAAAATTTGGGATCCCTTTTTTTATTAGGGTGAGAGATTACAATTCCCATCCACCCTAAAATAAACTCTTAACACAGCCCAGAGCCACCTGAGAAACTTAACATTATTGCAAGCAAGCATGGGAAAGACTCTAGTTGAAATGAATAGCAATGCAAATGGTCTGTTGGTAGAGGGCCATTGTAACATGAGCCTAAGGTCTATAAAAACACCTGACCACAGAGTTTGGAGTTAATCCATGATGCATAAAGGGAACTCCTAAGTGACAACTAAAAACATGGCCAGAAGCAGCAACATGGGATCTGAGAATAGATTTAGGAATTTGAGAGGCAGGGAAGGACAGGAAGAAGAACAGTTCTAGAGGGAGCAGGTAAGCAGTTCTAGACAATTACTTTATGCTGATGTTCTGCACAGCTGGATTTCAGGTGCTCAGTGCACTGTGGCTTCTGGGAGAACCATTTGCATTTAAAAGGCAGGAGTGGTGAGGGGGGCTGGCAGGACATCAAGTCTCTCTCTGATCAAAATAATTTCATGTCTTGAGGATGAAATCCTTAGCAAGGGTGTATACAAGGCTTTAGTCACCTAGCCCTTGCTTGTCTCTTCCATAAGTAGCCCACATTACAGGCATATTGAAACATGTGCCATCTCCTGAGCAGCACACATTCTTTTGTGTGTACATGTCCCTCTGATTTGTAAAGTTAAATTGTTCATTCTTCAAGTATCAAGTATTATTTCTCCTGATAACTATCCAATCCTTGAATCTCCCCTTCCATCACCACTCCCCTTGGGACTGCCTGAGGGTACCTCTACTTTTTATTCCCTTAGTAATATTCTTTCAACACTTTTATTTCAAGAATTTCTTTTCTTGTTCATTTTCCCTGTGTGATGCTGTACTCCTTGTGGCAAGGCCTGTCTTAGTTATCTGCGTATTACATGATTTAGTGCCTGGCCTAGTAGATGCTTAATCAGTATTTTGACTGAAGGATAAATGAAGTTTTGAAGACCATGTAAATACTACTTATTAAATCAATACACTGATCATGCAATAAATTAAAGATGAGCACAGGTCATGTACCCTACAAGGTTATGTTCAGTAACCAGAGCTCTAACTTTTCAGTGGCCGGTTGAGCAGTAATAGAGATGTTTATATATTTTCAGTCAAACACAGGCTAAATAAGAGAGGAAAAAAGAGAATTTCCAGAAGTCAAAAATCTCACATTTATCAGCTAAAAATGGGTCATTTTAATTTTAGTACTTTATGGGCATTTGGGGTGTGCATTCATCCATTCAGGTGATGAGAAATACAGACTTTATAGTTCAGGTAAGGCATTGCAGCAGCCATTGCTCTTTATTTACTGGCTGTGTCCCAGGAAGGAGCACTGATGTCATGTGGCAGGGGAAGGAAATCCTAGTGCTTTGGGCTTGAGACAAGGAGAGACTCATGTTTGCTTGTGGTCTTGTGATATGCACAGACAAGCAGCTGGATGAATCAGATGGTTGAACTAACGTGGACTTGTTCCAGAAAAGGAACAGATGCGACAGAGACAGGCTTCTAGGAATTCGATGACCACATATTACATGTTCAACTCTTCTCTGAAAATTTCTTAGAAAATATTCAGGTTTTCATGATTTCTGTATATTTATGTTTAGGTCTAACTGTTCAGAAAGCCAGAGACTGATAAGGAAGAATTCTGAAGTGTCCTAAATTAAGTGATATAAGGGCCAGAGAATGAGGGAGAGAGACAAGGGAAGGTCATCCGTCAATAGCCATGGGCCATAGCTAACCAGAAACTCCACATTCCTGGATGAAGTCATTTCAACAATCCAAGAAGGTTTCCAGAACCACTGCATCCCCTTTGTGTGTGACCAGTGCCTGACCATCATCAACAACCAATCCACGAGCCATTTCTGTGGACTAACCACCTATCCTGGGACTTTCCCTATCTCACATTAGATCGCCTTCCTTATCTGTAGCCAATGGGAATTTAAAGAACTTGCTTTCCTTGAGATCCTTCATAAATGTGCCCTGGTTCTTGAGTCTGGCAGACAAGCTGTTTCTGTGAACTGGCCTTGCTGCTGGGAAAGCAGAAACTTCCTGTCCCCAGACTCAGTCCTTATCTGGCTGCATCTGCAAAGGCTCAATAAACCCTATATTTCAGAGAGCTCTCAGGCCATAGAGTTTTGGATTTGTTAAGGCCAATGGCATCTTCTTACATCACTGCCTTAAAGTTAGGCACTTTGGGTGCTTTGCTTAGAGTCCTTGGCCGCTTGATTCTTCCTGCTTGGACAAGCAGGGGCTTGAAGAAGTAATAACCCCACAGGCCTGGACTGGGAAGAGGCTGTGGAGTCTGCTGCTCACACTTGCAGAGTACGGAGACGAAGGTCAGGGAAACCAGGTTGACATTCTCAGAGGTATTCGAAGAGCAGAGAGGTAGGAAAGGGGTAGGAAACAAGTTTAGACCATCCATGGAGAACTGACAAGGGAGGAGCTTGACTTGGACTTGGGGATGGGTGGGAGGGGCAGAGCCTAGAGCAGTTTCTGAGCTAAGGGGTAGGCAGGTGGCTGTTTATCGTCTTTCCCACGCTTGTGGGTAAAAGCATAATGAGCATAATTAAAGGGAGAGTAGAAGCAGTTTCCAGTCATGATTTTATTATTAAAGAAGGCCCTGCTTGGAAGTATGGTGGTACCTCAGGGACCTGAATGAACTATAAGAACCTGGTCTGAAAGGATTCAGGGCTTGAGGAACTGACCTGGACCTTGAACTGGCTCTGAGGTGAAGTGCCAGAAATCTAATTTGCACAGTTCAAAGTGATATGGTAACTGGGATTTGACTGTGGCTGGTATTATTATCCAAGGGGCTCCTGTCTACTAGAGGAGAGTAGAAGCAGAAGGTAGCCAGTGGTACTAAATCGGGGTGTGGAGGAAGGTGCTACAGGGCACTGATACAGTATTATTTTGTTTTCTGAGGAGCCAGAGCCAGGTATTGACTGGAGTATAACAACAATAATTGTGTGTAGAGAGACTAGAGTGAAATCCACTGAAATATGTCTTAGTCATCCCTGAATATGGGGGCTATGGCCAGTTGTTTTTCCTTCTACTCATAGATATTTTGTAAATATTCAGTATAAGCAAATTCTACTTTAATAATGAAGAATAAAACAATACATTTTACACAGGGTATATTGGAGGGATCTTAAATGTCACTGGCTTCATAGTTTGTTTCATTTTTATTTACTACTAATTGAGAGGATCAGATGCTTGTATAGGTCAAAACCAGAGATGTTTCAAAGTTTATAAGGGACCTAAGTCACAGATACATGGGAATTTTCATTTTGTATAACTCCTATGTGGAAGTTAATTGAATCCATGTCAAAGGGCCAGTTGTTCTTGGAGAAGAGTATGTCAGAATGTAAGTAAGCAATCCAATAACAGATGATCACACAGCACACAGGTCAGGCTTTGAGGGTGAGACATCCAAGTTAGACCAGTAAATCAGACATTTGAAACATAATGCATTTAATATGCTGGGGAATGTGAAACATTTTGATTTTACTTTACTTATATGAATATTGTTCCCGCATCCCCTGTACAATCTGAGGCATTGTGGGGAAAAAAAAGACATGCTCTCTGTTGTCAGTATGCCTAAGAGCAAAGGTTCAATTAGCATCTCTTTGCCTTTAACTCATTCCTTAGACACCCACACTGCTGAGGGCAGCTATAATGTGGAGGCTAAACCTTTCTGACAATGTAAACACGGTTGCCATAGCCCTCAAGATTTGTACACCTCTGCTCTGAATTTCTTGACTTCTTCACACATCATTTCCTAGCAAACCACATTCATGGCATCCATACGTACACTCCTATGACTTAAGTATTAGTTATTATACTATTAACTTTCAGGTGTAAATTCTAGGAGAACAGGACAGTATCTTAAATTTCTGTTGATTGAGTAGCAATGACTGTTACCATGTATTGATAAATACTGGGAAAACAAATATACCAGATGTACAGGTAGAATATGTGCCAGTCACTTAATGAACTCAAGTTTTTATAGCCACCTTGTTGCCTCTAATGTCATCAAAGTGTTTTTTATGATAGAGCTTAAATAAGTACTGGTGCCTGAAGTTCTTCCCCACATGTACCCAAGGGTAGTGTTCTTTCATTAGGTGTCTCCAGGGAACCTTTTAATTTTATTATATTGTAGTGCTTACTACTGGTTTAATGGAGTAATAACAATTATAATTTTTTTAATTAAAAGGATTGTATAAGAAAACTACCACAGAAAACAAAAGACAATAATAAAAATCTTCCATATTCCAACCACTTCAACTCTTTTCACAGAGATGAGTGTTTTAAATGACTAAGGTTATTTTATAGACTTCCATAGCTACCAAAGATTATTTCAAACTCTTTATATTTCTATGTGATCTTATTTATGATTTGAATAGTGATGATATTTTCTTATATAGATGAACCATAATGGTCTTATATAGATCAACCATATAGATGAACCAGTAAAATACCAAATGCCTGATTTACTGGTATAACTTGGATGCATCGTTAGACATTTAAGTTGTTTCCAAGTGGAAACTAATAAAAGTTACTGTGGTTAATAATCGTAGTTCACATAGCTTTTGTTTCTATTAAATGATTTCTTTAAAGTAAATTTGTAGAAATATAAGTAGTAAAAAGATATGAATATTTGTTAGTGCCACAGTTCTTTCCAAAAAATATAGAACTACCAATTCATATAAAATGGTAATTTACAGGGTCCTCAAAATAAAATATATCCATTAAAAAAAATTAAAGTATAATTGATATACAATATTATATTGGTTTCAGGTGTAAAACATAGTGATTCGACAATTATATACATCACCAAATACTCATCATAACTATAGTTACCAACTGTTATCATTCAAAGATATTACAAAATTATTGGCTATATTCCCTGTGTTGTGCTTACATCCTTGTGACTAGTTTATTTTATAATTGGAATTTAGTACCTCTTTATGTTCTTCATCTATTTCACCCTTCCCCCAACCCTTTCCCCTATAGCAACCACCAGTACCTTTTCTGTTTATGAGTCTATTTCTGTTTTTTTGTTTTGTTTTTTAGATTTCACATATAAGTGAAATCATATAGTATCTGTCTTTCTCTGACTTATTTCACTTAGCATAATACCCTGTAGGTCCATCCATGTTGTTGCAAATGGCAAAATTTCATTATTTTTAAGGTTGAATAATACTACATTGTATATAATGTACCATGTCTTCTTTATCTACTCATCTATAAGTGGACATTTTGTTGCTTCTGTATCTTGGCTGTTGTAAATAATGCTGTGATAAACATAAGAGTGCATGTATCTTTTCAAATTGGTGATTTTGTTTTCTTTGGGTAATTCCCAGAAGTGGAATTACGGGGTCATATAGTATTACTATTTTCAGTTTTTTGAGAAACCTTCCTACTTCTTTCCTTAGTGGCTGCACCAATTTACTTCTCACGGTGTCTAACATTAAAATGAAAAAGACGAGCAAAGAGAGACCCCCAGGTGGGAGCTGTGTGTACCTAATTGTTATTTGGGGTGTATGACAGAATAAGCCCCTTCAGATGGTGATCTACCTATTCTGTTAATGTAGAATTTTACTTTTTGTAATTATAAAAGTATTCTATGACAATTATAGAAAAAAAAAGATTTATAAAGATGGAAAAGAGTTCTTCCATCATAATAATGACCTATAAAAACTACTGTTAAAACTTACATTTCCAGTTTTTTTTACTATGCTTCCATAAAATGTCTGTTCTTGATACATAATTTTTTGACTTAACATGTTATAAACCTTTTCCCATATTCTCACACATTTCATAAATACTGTTTTAATTATAGTGAACTATCCTGTACAGAAAATGGGCCATCCACTTATTATCATTCACCTAATTTTGTACACTTGGTTTGTTTATAATTTTTTAGTGTTTTTAATAATGTAACATTTTTGCATGGGATATTTGCATTTTAAAAACTTTCCTTGAAGTGAATTCCTAGGAGAAGAATTACAGTGTTAAAATATGATTATCTTCACTTTAATATATGTTATCAAATTGTTCCTCCAGATTTTATTCAGTATACTCCCATCAGCAGAGTATTAATACACTTATTTCATTTTTTATTTCAACAAATATTTCATGGGAATTTGCCATGTCAGTGCTGGTAATCAACATGATAGGCACTGTTCTGCTTTTTTGGAGAGGAAGAACAAATTTACTGCTCTATTACCAACCTTGTATACTTTCAGGGTTTTATCTTTCTAATTTGATGGGGAATGTTGTATTTTACTGCTCTTTTGACTTGCACTTCTTTCATTGCTAGCAATATTGAACATTTCTCCATACTCCTTGGTCATTTATCTTATTTGCCCTTTGACCATTTGTCCATTAAATTCTTAGAAAAATATTGGAAACTATCATGGATTTGTATGTTATCCTTTCGCAGGGACCTCACAAATCTTTTTTACATGTTAGAGTAGTGTAAAGACATTCGTTAATTTAATAAAATGTTATAGTACATTTGCTACTAAACCAAGTACCCATCTTCATCTTGAGTCTTGAAGCATGCTCTAGACTGAGTTCAGGTCATTTCCTCCTTGACTTTGGGGTAAGAAACGGGTTATAAATGGTAGGAAAGTTAGGACAAGTTTGCTAGGTTGTTTGTTTTCTTCTTGGGATGGTTGTTAGTTTGAAGACGTATCCAGTATTAGACTGGACAACTCGTTGTTTTGGGAACTGATTGATTGTCTGAAGGATTCATATTGGGAGGCAGAGTTGTAATCAATATTACCCCTGAGGTCACTGACAGGGGCCAAAGACAATACTGTGTGAAATTTAGGATGAATTGCTTTTTGGGTTTTGTCTGGATTTACTAAGACAGGGGAGTTGTTTGGGCAAATGATGCTTCTTTGGAGTCTCTTTGAAGTGGCCATCTAATGAATCAAGGAAAGGGCAGTTAAATCTCTCTCTCGGTGAGAACATCAAAAGAGGAATGGGATATAGTTACAAGTCAGGAGCCAAGGGCTATCAGTTGACCTAGGGAGAGGAGTTCGGATGATTGGAAAGTTTTTGTTATATAATGACCTTTTTTTTTTCCCTCCCTGTCTTCAGTTTGTTGAGGTCTGTCCTTGCTTAATTATTTAACAGAAGAGTTAGGGAATTATAAAATAAAAAATAATGTTTTATTAATGACAAAGACTTTTCAAGTGTCTTCCACATTGTAATCTCATAATTTTATCACTTGATCTGTCTTTTCTTAAGAGCAAGGAAAGTAAAATAATCCCATTTTTTTATAAAAAGATCTTTGAATGAATTTCCTTTTCTCTTGGGTACCATTGTCTCCTTTCTCTACTTGTGGGAATTAAGAGATCTATAGATGACTGACACCTACTGATTATTTTAGCATATCATTTAGCTTTATGTGTTTTTTTTCCCCTTCTCCATCAAAACTTTTTACGAAAGTAGCAACTATTCAGTTAAATTGTCTGATTGAGATTTCTATCCCTTCTGTGTTCTTGTTGACAAGGATACAGTGTGTAAGAACTGCCAACAAATAAGCAGACAAAAGAAGAATGAGAGGGTTTAGTCAAAAGATGGCAAAAACATGGCATCCACACCACCGCTCTTCCCTCCTGTGTCAGGGAAGACATTGCTAATCAATCACAGAACTTTCCCGCTGAGCCTGAGCATGGCCTCAGAATTCTTGCCATTGTTACATTCTAGCCATTTACTCCCATCCAACCCAAAACCAATTTCATTTTTCTTGATACAAGATACACAAACACACTTCTGGGGCTTCTTGAGTTAACTATAAATGAAAAGTGGCCTACATGAAATATCTGTACTATATCAGCATTTCCCTTGTTCTTAAAAGGACCACCATATGCCATCTGTGTAGAATAAAATCTGATCAGATACCTTGCATTTGTCAGAGACTAATTAATTATATAGTTTCAGGTAATGGTAAGTGTTACAGATAAGAAAATGTTGTCAGAGAGGCAGTAACTAGAAGCTTCTCTGCTGGAAGGATGTTTGAGCAGAAACCGTAATGATGTGAAGAAATCAGCCATGTGATGATCCGAGGTTCAGAACTTCGGCAGAAGAAACACTGTAAATACCTGAGACAGGAGTGAGGTTCTTTTACTCACATAACAGAAAGTCTCTGTTTCTAATTGTGGGGGAGACTCCTGCCCCCTACCCTTGCCTAGTGGGAGCATATTTCTATTTGGTAATGAACATCCAGCACTCCCAGAACATCCAGCCTAGGGTCATTAGAATCAGAATAAAAACATTTAATATTAAGCCCTCAGTTTCTGTTTCCTGTGTCCAGGAAATGAGAGAGAGAGAGAGACAGAGAGAGACAGAGAGAGAGAGAGAGAGAGAGAGTGTCATTCCTGGTCATCAGGTCAGAGCATGTACTTCACGTTTCTAGTCAGCTCCTTAGAAAATGCTCCTTCCTAGAGCAGTTCTGCCATCTCTCCTAGAACCCTTGGAAAGGGGCAGTCTACCTTCTGCTTGCTACAAAAGCCATCACAGTGAGATTTCAATATGCTTATTGATTTTTCTTTTAGTGGTGCAAGTATTAAGATTCAAATTAGCATCGTTTTAAAGATAGAAATTGTTTTAAAAAGTTTCTACAAAGAAAACAACATTGGCTCCCTTCAGCAAAGTAACAGCTTTACTAATTTACATCAAATTATTCTATTTTTCCTTTACTAGTTTCTTTTTTCTGTCAGTTCACATTCTCCTTGATTCAATGGCAAATTACAGAGCTGTTTTGGAATTAAATTAGCTGGAATTCATTGTTGCAGGCATAAATATGAACTACTATTTGCCCTAGTAATTGTGTTTTCATTTCCTTTCATTCTCAATGGCTGGAACTATCTTGGATACATCTCCTGTTTTAATTGTGCTAAATCCTCTGATATGTCATTTCTGCTAACCACATATCAGTGCGGTTGAGACTTTGCCTAGGAATTTTCTACATCCCTACCATTAATAGATATGACTGTCATTTCAAATAAAGGAAGAGAAAATAAATTATTTGGTGCTTCCATTCATTAGCAGTAAATCACTGTGATGACTCATACTATTATTTTAAGTGACAAATTGTGAAAATTTGGCAAGAAAAGCCACTTCTGTGCATGTATACAACATGTAGACCCATAGTAAAAACCTTACTCCTGAAACACTTGTCAGCATAATACAATTCATTCTAATCCTCTTTGTTCTTCTGAAGCCGTTATTGACAATCTTGTGCCCATTTTTAATTTCTCAGCAGTGGTAGGCTCAAGAGGTTCCTATTTTATAATTTGTCTGGTGGAATTGTTCCAGAGACTGTTTATCATGAAGTTGAGTATATTGATAAGTTCTTCTTGGCTGAAAAATATATGATGAATTCAGTTCTTTTAGCTCACTTTATGGATCAATTGCTCTCCTGAAAGAATTGCTTCTGTAGTTAATTTTCTTTTAGTAAATTGATTTTCAACTGACGTGCATTTTAAATTGAAGCTGTGTTTTCCGGTAGGACAATAGCCCCAAGACATAGTAAAATCACATTTGAGATTATAGCAGTGCCTGCAGGAAAAAAGACAATTTCCAAAGAGTAATAACATGCTAAAAGCAAGTCATTAAATTGAAAATGATTAGGATTAATTTTGTGTTTGACCAAATAGATTCAGAATGTAAGGGAAAATAAGCCATTATAAGCTAGCTGAACAAAACATCCTGGAAAGACCCTGATTTCTGTAATACTCTGAATGACACCATGAAACTCTTTGGTGGCTTAGGGTTTTTTGGTTTTGATTTTGTTTGGGGCATATTATAGTTTAAAGGGAGAATGAGAAACAACAGACATTTCAAAATGAACGCAGTAGAATTTGAGAACATGCATATTAAACCATTCATTTGACCTTGAAGGCAAACCCTTTGGAGAAGTGGAGTTCTGTGCCCTTCCTTTTTGCCTTCCACAGTGTCTAATTCAGCATTGAACAAAGAGGAATAATTTTAATGGGAAGGTTTTGTATAGTGTTTATGGCATTGTTTTCCCACTTTTTTCTATCATAAATTACTTTGACGGGCATCTTCTAAGAGATCTTTCTAATAGGTCTTGAATAACAAAATGATTATTTTCCTAGGATAGATTCAAATACGTTGATGGAAATGTAAAAATGCAAAAACCATTCTTAGCTCAAAGGCTATGCAAAAACAGGCTGCATGCTGTATCTAGCCCTTGAGCCATAGTCGTCAACCCGTTTCAGTTTTATATTCCCAAACATCTCAGCAAAGTTGTATTCTAATTTGCTCTTTTACCAGTAATCTTTGAGAGCTTTTGTCTCAGTACCTTCTTTGTGTCATTTTAATACTGATATAAAGACATCCATTCTATACTATTTTTCAAAATTTGCAACTTTACATTTGCTACTGTTTTTTTGACTGCAGAAATTTAGTACTCCAGATCAAGTTCAAACTATTCTATGAAGATACTCATTTTGTTATGCACCGAAATCAAATAAATGTATCTCTAAGGGTTGCAAACCTAAAATGGCCAAGGGGCATTGTCTGCTTCCTGTGTAATGAAACCAGGACAAGTTTCCCTAGGGGAAGCATTCCTCCTTTGGGCACTAAAATCTCCAAGCCCTCCAAGCCCAAGGCTGAAAGGATAGGAAGCAAAAATTGTGCAAGTGACTTATTAGGTGTATATAATAGTGAGAAGGGCCACACCCACCTCTACTTTTGGTTCCCAGACCTGTGTGTTCTGGCAAGAATGGCACGGTATTTTTCCTACCAGCTGAAAGCATGTATTACATCCTTGGGGTAATTGCAGAGATTTGTGCCACCATCAAGGATTTGAAAGATGCAGAGATGGTGATTCATACCATACTCCCATTTAAATTCTCTTTTGGCAAGTGAGAAAACAGATGGCTTTTAGAGAATGACTGGATTATTGTAAATTTAATTGCATGGGACTGCAAATTGCAAGTGCTATTTCAGATATGGTATACATCCTAAGTATATCAACATGGTCCTTGGGAGCTAATACACATTTATTGATTTAGAAAATGCTTTATTTTCATGCCAATCAATTCATCTTCATTTGCAAGGTATATCAGTACACCTTCACTGTCTTACTTTGGGGTAGGACAATTTACCTTCTTTCTGTCATAATCTGGAAGGAGTTTGATCATTTTGATATCTTTCAAAAGATTACACAGGCCCATTACATTGCTGGTATTATTCTAACTGGGTATGGGGAACATCAGGTAGCAAATATCCCAGATGCCTTTATACACAAGCGTGCTAGAGGGTAGGAAGTAAACACCTTTCTGGATACCAATTAGTCATCATTCAGAGTCCTGGCAGAAAATAGTTGGTATATCTGAAAGGGAAATAACTTAATGAAGAGACTATGAAAAGATTAAGAAAAGCAGCATGGATTTGAGAAGTTCCCAGAAACTAATAGCAAGAAGACATCACCAACCCTGAGGGGAAAAGGGTGAATACAGTATCACTGAAGTTGGCAAGGACTGAAGGTGAAGAAGAGGGCCATGTAGCAAGAGCTATGACTGCTGAAGAAAGTAGCCACCTCCAAAATCGTAATCCACACTTGCTCTTTATCTTTAGGTGAGCTGTTCTTCTCAGCTGTCTGGTGTTTTTTGGTCTGTCTATACATGCTTAAGGTCTGGGGACTAAAAAGCTGACTAGAAGCTCTGAGTGCCCAGGAAAATGTACTATATTTGAGCTTCGCTGTAGGGTATTTTGGGACTGCTTTTTATGGAGGAACTGGAGGCAGTGTCAGTATCTCCAGATTCTTTTTCTTCTTCTTCCAGAATCATTTTCCAGTACCTGTGTAGCCCTAGAGACTAAAAGTGTTTTGGGAACTTAGTAGGGCGAAAATAGCTAAGGCCTCAGCATCCAGTTTTCAAGAAGCAGATGGTTACTGAATCCTGTTTCCAATGAGTTAACCAGGCAACAACTGTGCCTCATCTCCCCCAGTCCAGAGAGTAAATGTTAAGATGTTGCCTAGGATGGAGCAGTAGTCGCTCAGTGTAAGTGAGACTATAAATTTCCCTCTGATCACTACTTGAGCTGCAACCCAAATGTTCCCTAATTTTCATTGTCATTCTTTTTTGATTTATGAAGTTATTTTGAAGTGTGATGTCTAATTTCCAAATATTTGGGATTTTCCAGACAGCTTTCTATTTAATTTACTGTAGTCAGTGAACATATTTTTTTATGTTTTTGAGCCTTTTACAGTTATGAAGACTTGTTTCATGGCCCAGTATGTGGACTATTTTTATAAACTCCATATGTACTTGAAAAGAATATGTATTCTGTAGTTATTGGAAGGAATATCATATAAATATCAATTAGGTAAGATAGGTGGTAATGCTAAATCTTCTGTATTCCTACAGATTTTCTGTCAACCTATTCTAGTAATTTCTAAGAGAGGAGTGTTGAAATCTCCAAATAGAACTGTGAATATATATATATATTTCTCAGTTAAGTTCTGATTAGTTTTGCTTCATGTATTCTAAAGTTCTGTTACTAGGAACAAATAAATCTAGGACTCATTTCTTTTTGATGAATTGTATTCTTTATCATTATGGAATTTCTCTTTATCCCTGCAAACATGTCTCATTTTGAAGTTTATTTTTGTCTGATATTAATATAGCCAGTCAAGCATTCTGTAACTCTTTACATGATATAACTTTTCCCATCCTTCTACCGTTAACCTAATTATAAATTTATATTTAAAATGAGTTTCTGGTAGATGGCATATAGTTGAGTCATACATTTTTATCCAGTCTGATGAACTCTGATTTTAAATTGGACCTTTTAGGTGATTTGTATTTAATATAACTATCAGTGTGGTTAAGTTTATTTTTTTAAATTTTTTATTAAGGTATGATTGATATACACTCTTATGAAGGTTTCACATAAAAAAACAATTTGGTTACTACATTTACCCATATTATCAAGTCCCCACCCATACCCCAATGCAGTCATTGTCCATCAGTGTAGTAAGATGCCACAGATTCACTATGTGCCTTCTCTGTGCTACACTGTTCTCCCCGTGATCCCCCACACCGTGTGTACTAAACATAATACCCCTCAAATCCCCTTCTCCCTCCCTCCCCACCCACCTTCCCACACCCCTCCCTTTTGGTAACCAACCACTAGTTCATTCTTGGAGTCTCTGAGTCTGCTGCCATTTTGTTCCTTCAGTTTTGCTTCATTGTTATACTCCACAAATGAGGGAAATCATTTGGCATTTGTCTTACTCCACCTGGCTTATTTCACTGAGCATAATGTCCTCCAGCTCCATCGATGTTGTTGCAAATGGTGGGATTTGTTTCTTTCTTATGGCTGAATAGTATTCCATTGTGTATATGAACCGCCTCTTCTTTATCCATTCATCTACTGATGGACACTTAGTTGCTTCCTTATCTTGGCTATTGTAAAAAGTGCTGCGATAAACATAGGGGTGCATATGTCTTTTTGAATCTGAGAAGTTGTATTCTTTGGGTAAATTCCAAGGAGTGGGATTCTGGGGTCAAATGGTATCTCTATTTTTAGTTTTTGAGGAACCTCCATATTGCTTTCCACAATGGTTGAACTAGCTTACATTCCCACCACCAGTGTAGGAGGGTTCCCCTTTCTCCGCATCCTTGCCAGCATTTGTTGTTCTTAGTCTTTTCAATGCTGGCCATCCTACCTGGTGTGAGGTGATATCTCACTGTGGTTTTAATTTGCATTTCCCTGATGATTAGTGATGTGGAGCATCTTTTTATGTGTCTGTTGGCCATCTGAATTTCTTCTTAGGAGAACTGTCTCTTCATATCCTCTGCCCATTTTTTAATTGGGTTATTTGCTTTTTGGGTGTTGAGGCATGTAAGTTCTTTATATATTTTGGATGCTAACTAACCCCTTGTCGGATATGTCATTTACAAATATTCTCCCATACTGTAGGATGCCTTTTTGTTCTGTTGATGGTGTCCTTTGCTGTACAGAAACTTTTTAGTTTGATGTAGTCCCATGAGTTCATTTTTGCTTTTGTTTCCTTTTCTCGACGAGATGGGTTCAGGAAGAAATTGCTCATGCTTACATTCAGAAAATGCTTGCCTGTTTGTCTTCTAAGAGTTTTATGTTTTCATGACTTATATTCAAGTCTTTAATCCATTTTTCAGTTTACTTTTGTGTATGGGGTTAAACAATAATCCAGTTTTATTCTCTTGCATATAGCTGTCCACTTTTGCCAACACCAGCTCCTGAAGAGGCTGTCATTTCCCCATTGTATGTCCATGGCTCCTTTATCATATATTCATTAACCATACATGGTTGGGTTTATATCAGGGCTCTCTAGTCTGTTCCATTGGTCTATGGGTCTGTTCTTGTGCCAGTACCAAATTGTCTTGATTACTGTGGCTTTGTAGTAGAGCTTGAAGTTGGGTAGCATAATCCCCCCAGATTTATTCTTCCTTCTCAGGATTGCTTTGGCTGTTCGAGGTCTTTTGTGGTTCCATTTGAATTTTAGGACAATTTTCTCTGTTTTGTTGAAGAATGCTGTTGGTATTTTGATAGGAATTGCATTGAATCTATAGATTACTTTAGGCAGGATGACCATTTTGACAATATTAATTCTCCCTATTCATGAGCATGGGATGTGTTTCCATTTATTGGTATCTTCTTTAATTTCTCTCATGAGTGTCTTGTAGTTTTCAGAGTATAGATCTTTCACTTCCTTGGTTAGGTTTATTCCTAGGTATTTTATTCTTTTTGATGCAGTTGTGAACGGAATTGTTTCCCTGATTTCTCTCTCTGCTAGTTCATTGTTAATGTATAGGAATGCCACAGATTTCTGTGTATTAATTTTATATCCTGCAACTTTGCTGAATTCAGATGTTAGTTCTAGTAGTTTCAGAGTGGATTCTTTAGGGTTTTTTTAATGTACAATATCATATCATCTGCAAACAGGGACAGTTTAACTTCTTCCTTGCCAATTTGGATGCCTTTCATTTCTTTGTGTTGTCTGACTTCCGTGGCTAGGACCTCCTGTACTATGTTGAATAGAAGTGGGAGAGTGGGCATCCTTGTCTTGTTCCTGATCTTAAAGGAAAAGCTTTCAGCTTCTCACTGTTAAGTATAATGTTGACTGTGGGTTTATCATATATGGCCTTTATTATGTTGAGGTACTTGCCCTCTATACCCATTTTGTTGAGAGTTTTTATCATGAATGGATGTTGAATTTTGTCAAATGCTTTTTCAGCATCTATGGAGATGATTATGTGGTTTTTGTCCTTCTTTTTGTTGATGTGGCAGATGATGTTGATGGATTTTCAAATGTAGTGCCATCCTTGCATCCCTGTAATAAATCCTACTTGATCATTATGGATGATCTTTTTGATGTATTTTTGAATTCAGTTTGCTAATATTTTGTTGAGTATTTTTGCATCTATGTTCGTCAGGGATATTGGTCTGTAATTTTCTTTTTTTGTGGTATCTTTGCCTAGTTTTGGTATTAGAGTGATGCTGGCCTCATAGAATGAGTTTGGAAGTATTCCCTCCTCTTGTATTTTTGGAAAACTTTAAGGAGAATGGGTATTAGGTCTTCACTAAATGTTTGATAAAATTCAGTGGTGACACCATCTGGTCTAGGAGTTTTGTTCTTAGGTGGATTTTTGATTACCAGTTCATTTTCATTGCTGGTTATTGGTCTGTTCAGATTTTCTGTTTCTTCCTTGGTCAGCCTTGGAAGGTTGTATTTTTCTAGAAAATTGTCCATTTCTTCTAGGTTTTCCAGTTTGTTAGCATATAATTTTTCATAGTATTCTCTAATAATTCTTTGTATTTCTATGGTGTCCATCATGATTTTTCCTTTCTCATTTCTGATTCTGTTTATTTGAGTAGACTCTCTTTTTCTTGATAAATCTGACTAGGGATTTATCTATTTTGTTTATTTTCTTAAAGAACCAGCTCTTGCTTTCATTGATTCTTTCTACTATATTATTCTTCTCAAATTTTTTTCATTTCTGCTCTCATCATTATTGTGTCCCTCCTTCTACTGACTTTGGGCCTCATTTGTTCTTCTTTTTCTAGTTTCATTAATTGTGAGTTTAGACTGCTTATATGGGATTGTTCTTCTTTCTTGAGGTAGGCTTGTATTGCAGTATACTTTCCTCTTAGCACAGCCTTGACTGTGTCCCACAGATTTTGCTGTGTTGAATTATTGTTGTCATTTGTCTTCATTTATTACTTGATCTCTGTTTTTATTTGGTCATTGATCCATTGGTTATTTAGGAGCATGTTGTGAAGCCTCCATGTGTTTGTGGGATTTTTCGTTTTCTTTGTGTAATTTATTTCTAGTTTTATACGTTTGTGGTCTGAGAAACTGGTTGGTGCAATTTCAATCTTTGTGAATTTACTGAGGCTCTTTTTGTGGCCTAGTATACGATCTATTCTTGAAAATGTTCCATGTGCACTTGAGAAGAATGTGTATTCTGGTGCTTTTGGGTGTAGAGTTCTGTAGATTTCTTTTAGGTCCATCTGTTCTATTGTGTTGTTCAGTGACTCTGTCTCTGTACTTATCTTCTGTCTGGTTGATCTGTCCTTCAGAGTGAGTGGAGTGTTGAAGTCTCCTAGAATGAATGCATTGCATTCTGTTTCTCATTTTCTTTCTGTTAGTATTTGTTTCACATATGTGGGTGCTCCTGTGTTGGGAGCATAAATATTTATAATGGTTATATCTTCTTTTTGGATTGACCCCTTTATCATTATGTAATGTCCTTCTTTATCTCTTGTTATTTTTCTTTGTTTTGAAGTCTATTTTGTCTGATACAAGTACTGTAGCTCCTGCTTTTTTCTCTCTGTTAATTGCATGAAATATCTTTTTCCATCCCTTCACTTTTAGTCTGTCTATGTCTTTGGGTTTAAAGTGAGTCTCTTGTAGGCAGCATATAGATGGGTCTTGTTTTTTTATCCATTCAGTGACTCAATGTGTTTTGATTGGTGCATTCAGTCCATTTACATTTAGGGTGATTATCAATAAGTATGTACTTATTGCCATTGCAGGCTTTAGATTCATGGTTACCAAAGGTTCAAGGTTAATTTACTTACTACCTAAGAGTCTAACTTAACTCACTTAATATGCTGTTACAAACACAATCTAAAGGTTCTTTTCTTTTTCCCCTCCTTTTTTCTTCCTCCTCCATTCTTTATATATTAGGTATCATATTCTGTATTCTTTGTCTATACCTTGATTGACTTTGGGGATAGTTAATTTAATTTTGAATTTGCTTAGTAAGCTGTTCTACTTTGTTTACTGTGGTTTTATTACCTCTGGTGACAGCTATTAAACCTTAGGAACACTTCCATCTATAGCAGTCCCTCCAAAATACACTGTAGAGTTGGTTTGTGGGAGGTAAATTCTCTCAGCTTTTGCTTATCTGGAAATTGTTTAATCCCTCCTTCAAATTTAAATGATTATCTTTCTGGATAAAGTAATCTTGGTTCCAGGCCCTTCTGCTTCATTGCATTAAATACATCATGCCACTCCCTTCTGGCCTGTAAGGTTTCTGCTGAGAAGTCTGATGTTAGCCTGATGGGCTTTCCCTTGTATGTGATCTTATTTCTCTCTCTGGCTGCTTTTAATAGTCTGTGTTTATTCTTGATCTTTGCCATTTTAATTACTATATATCTTGGTGTTGTCTTCCTTGGGTCCCTTGTGTTGGGAGATCTGTGGATCTCCATGGCCTAAGAGACTATCTCTTTCCCCAGATTGGGGAAGTTTTCAGCAATTAGCTCCTCAAAGACACTTTCTATCCCTTTCTCTCTCTTCTTCTTCTGGTATCCCTATAATGCGAATATTGTTCCGTTTAGATTGGTCCCACATTTCTCTCAATATTCTTTCATTCTTAGAGATCCTTTTCTCTCCCTGTGCCTCAGCTTCTTTGTATTCCTCTTCTCTAGTTTCTATTTTGTTTATCGTCTCCTGCACCATATCCAACCCTCTCTTAATACCCTTCATTGTGCTCTTCAATGATTGGATCTCTGACCAGAATTCATTCCTGAGTTCTTGGATATCTTTCCGTGCCTCCATTAGCATGTTAATGATTTTTATTTTGCACTCCCTTTCAGGAAGAGTCATAAGGTCCATGTCATTTAAATCTTTTTCTGGAGTTATATTAATTTTACTCTGGACCAGGTTCCTTCGGCATTTCATATTTGTATATGGCTCCCTCTAGTGTCCAGAAACTCTACTCTCTGGAGCTGCTCAGCCCCTGAAGCAATGTAGGGGGTCGCAGGGGAGCGGTATTGGTTCCTGGAGGGAGGAAAGAGCTGTTTCCTGCTTCCTGGCTGCTATGCCTGTCTCCACTGCCTGAACCAGTGGGCCAAGCACACAGGTATAAGCTTTTGTCCCAGAGCAGCTGGATATGTATCCTTGCTTTCCACAAGTGGGTGGAATCTCATTCCCTCCAGGAATTCTGCCTGTGTTAGCTTTCCCACCCCGTAATCACGTGAGTATCATGAAAGTACCATGAAATGTAGGTTTGTGCTCCCAAAGCAGATCTCCGGAGCTAGGTATTCAGCAGTCCCAGGCCTTCCACTCCCTCCCTCCTTCATTTCTCTTCCTCCTGCCAGTGAGCTGGGGTGGGGGAAGTACTTGGGTCCCGCCAGGCCACAGCTTTGGTACATTACCCTGTTCCATGAGGTCTGCTCTTTTCTCCAGGTGTATGCAGTCTGGCGCAGTCCTCTTTCATGTTGCTCTTTCAGGATTAGTTCACCAACTATATTTTCGAATTGTATGCAGTTTTAGGAGGAAGCCTCTGTCTCACGTCTCATGCCGTCATCTTTTTCCAGTGTGGTTAAGTTTAAATCTAATTTCTGTTTGTTTTTTTATTCCTGTTTACATAATTTTCTGTCTTCTTTTGGGTCGACTACTTTCTAGGATTCCATGTTATGTCCATTGTTGTAGATATCATTTTTAAAAACTGGTTACTCTAGAGTCATAATATGAAACTTAATTTATCACAGTCTATTTTAAAAAAAAAAAAACAAGTGTCTGACTTTTGCAACAGAATATTTCCATTTCCCCCCTTGGATTTTGTGCTGTTGTCAACATTTCATATCTCATTATGTTATGTGGATATATTTTGGTTCACAATACATTTTGCCTCAGTTATATTTTTAAATAATTTCAATAATGAGAAAAACGCCTTGTGTATTTACTCACATATATATAATTCTTTGGTGTTTTCCAAGTTTTCTTCTGATATTTTTTCCCCTTTGTGTGAAAAAATTTGTAAATTTTTCCTGTGGTCTAAGTCAGCTACAGATACATTTTCTAGCTTTAAATTGTATGAGAAAGTGTTTTTCTTTTATTTTGGAAGATGTTTTTACTGGATGTAATATCCTAAAGTTCTACATTGTTCTTAACCTCTTATCCTTTAGTACTTCTTATTTTCTGCACTTTGAGGTTGTCATTCCATTATCTACTGGCTTGCATGTCTGATAAGAAGTCTGTATTTATTTTTCTTTTGTTTTCTATACATATTGTTCTTTTTATCACTGGTTTTCAGCAATTTTATTTGCTATGGGTTTTTTTATGTTTATTCTACTTAAGGTTCATAGAGCTTCTTTGAACTGTGGGTTTGTAATTATATCAAATTTGGAACATTTGCAGCCAGCTTTAGATATTTTTCTCTCTCTCCTAGACCCCTGCTTCTAATTTTACATATGTTAGACTGCTTGATAAGCCCTACAGTCCAGATATCACCTCTTAGCTGTAAACCTAGGCAATGATGAGGCTCACTTCATTTGTTGTACTTCTCTCAAGGATTATAGTACTGTGCTTGCTGTTGAATATCTAAAAATAGTTGTTTCCTATATTGTGCTTAGTTTTTAGTTGTTTATGGCAGGCAAGTTAATTCCAGGCTCTAGGTTCAGAACCCAATTCTTCTGTTTACTGTTGGACCCTGGACAAAGTTAACTTCTGTATTTCATTAGTTTTCTCCTCTTTAAAATGGGGTTACTTTATACCTACCTTGCAGGATTATTATGAAGATTCTCATTAATATGTAGTGTATATAAAGTGTGATGTGTAGTAAATGTGCCATATTTAGGACATTACATGCCCTTTAGAAAGTGTATTTGTGGGGACAGAAAGTGATAAATGAGGCCTCAGCTAAGGCTGTTGGGGTAAAGTACAAGGCTCCTCCTTAGTACTAATGCCTGGCAAAAGAAGGAAGGTAGAAAACCTCTGCATGTGTAAGACACCTTGGCAAAAGGGGGTCATTTAAGAATCTGGCTGTTTCAGGGAGACAACTACTTAATAGCTCTGCTGAAGAACTCATTACTTCAGTTCTAAATCATTAGGCAGTTAAGGTAATTTCTAAACCTCTCCTATTAGAAGGACAGAGCCAATTGTTGATAGCCAACTAGACCAGCCACATGGTCTCATTGAAGTCATTTGTTGGTCATAACAGCTGGGATGGAGCTAAGGCTCAGATAAAAACTAGCTCTATTATAGGAGAGCAAGGTCTGTCAGAATTTAACATCAGAAAAAATCTTTGTCATAATAGGAGTGAAATGACTGAATGTTCTTTTATTCTTGCTTTGTGTGCAAGAACATGCAAAGCCATATTTTGTTGTTAATCTCTTAAATGTTTACCCTTAATGTTGGCATATGTGCCTTCTGTTTTTCTTTGTGTCGATCTTGTTATGCATATTAATTTTTTTGTGATTCTTTTAAGATCATTCCCTTTTGGAAATATATTTTTAAAAATATCACCCATTACATATTTTATAATCCAATGTTAAGTATCTTGTAATTTTTTCTTTACCATGTCTCCTTAGCTATTGAGGTAATTAGTAATTATGTCATATCTCTTCAAGAGTTGGGGTTCCCACTGATGCAGCTATCCCCATCATAACTAGAATAATGTGACATAACAAGGAAAAAGTGTTCATTCAAATTTATTTATAATGAATACTAGAAGAAATGTTTTCTGTTTTCTGGCTCTTCACCTCAGTAGTATTTTTTAAATAAATATTCAGGAATATTTCTTATGACCAAACATGCCAAAAATTTTTGATACCTTAGGCATTTGAAGTACCAACTTCTACTTTCTTTAGCATTTACTATCTGAGAATGGGTAGAGGTTTTTAGTATCTCAGTGCTCCTACAACCTTCCAAATTTGATCCTTAATCTTTTCTGCACCAAACCATACTTAGATGCATCTGCTTCTACCTTCTATCCCTTCTAAAGCAGAGTGACTCAGTGTCATTTGTGCTACTTTAAATATATGCCCCTGTTTTTCAGGTGTTAAAATATTCAGTATAACTATAGCCACAAATGAGTTTCCCGACTTGAATAATATTTGCCTCTCATTCAACATCTGTATTCTTCACAAGAAAAGATCACAGAGAGAGGTTAATGTAATAATCCTAAAAATATGTATTTATGTATCTCTTTCAAATGTGATTTCATTTAAAGCTATGGCTGTAAACAGTTTCATTCATTCATGGCTTTAGGCTCGTGTGTTTGACCCTTAGGGAAGACAAGGCCTACGGTGTCTGTGAAGTACTTGGAGGAGCTGCCCTTTTCAGAGATGATCAGCCACTTGGAGCTGCTGTGTTTGATGATGTGGATTCTATTTTTAGGACTTGAACAGATTTGAGATCTGCTGCACTGGAGTGCTACCATGAATTCTTATGAGCTTAGTTTTTCTTCTTTTTATCTTTGACAAAAAATTGTCCTTAACATGAGTATGTGATGTTTAATATAACCCCATTGTATACAGGTTTCCTTTTTTACTTAAACAGGGGTATGTTTGCATGCCCCACAAATCCATCACCCCTAGTCCAGGAAAAGTCTGCTAGAAGAAAACAATTTTGAGCACAGCTCACTATCAGGCATATTCTTACTATTTTCATATTATTAATGAGGAAATGAAGATTCAGGGAGGTTTAGTTATTCCACTGAGGGCAAACAATTAGTAAGGGTCACAGTCAGGAATTGATCCCATCTGTCAAACCATTTACATCTTCTTTCTCAAACCTCAGTATTCCAATGTGTGGGTTCAATGGTGTGCTTCTCTATATAGGATGATAGATTTCCCTGGAACCTGGATTTTAGTTCTGCTTTTGTCGCTAGGTGAGTGTATTGGAAATACCACAATCTTCTGGGCTTCAGCTCCCTCAACTATAAAATGAGCAGGTAGGTGGAGAGAGGTGCAAGATCCCTTCTAACTCTAAATTCTATTTCCTTTGATTTAAATCTAAACATAGTTTCAGAAATTCAAACAGCACTGCATTTGTTTAGTCAATATGGATGCTTTCCTCATACATCCTGAATTGCACATCGCCTTCTTCAGTCCTTCCATTTCCTGATTTACCCATAGCCTCTTCCCTTGCCTCTGTACACCTTCACCTTTCTGTCCTTGCTCATAATTTTTCTCCCCACATACCTCTCATGGGGAGAGTTAGAGGCTGGGATGGATAGATCAGATGCTTTCTTGGACTTAAATCTACCTGGCTGATTTAGGGTTTAGTGACGCCATATCATTAACAGCCCAAGGAATGAAAATGGGGGCAGTGGGATTGGCAAATGTTAACCTCTAATTGACGGATACCAGCCATGAGACTATAATTTTGCCAAAGCTCTGTCTTGCCAGATATAGACATGAATAATTGCACAAAGGCACACACCCTCTTTATAAGTACTTAACAACATCACCTTCCATTAGCTACACATATCCAAATTGCTGTTTCTCTTGCTTGTAAGCACATGTTTGAATAACATAACGGAAGACAACCTGTCTACCTTCACACATCAGTTCTCATGATCACAGTTGAGAAAACTTCACCTCTTTGGATTTATTTTAAGTCAAATATAATGGATGGCTTTGGAACCTATGGTCCAGGAGCAAAAAACACATGAGAGTTTCAGGCTGAGGATTTTTTCTTCCTCTTCTCCTCTTGTCGGTGTAACCACTTCATCACTGCTGTCAAGTGAAGGCTCAGTATGATGGGAAATTAGAGGAGAAAGGCGGAAAGGCCCTGTAATTTTCCTCCTTAGGAGCTTTTTCCAGATTTGATTATATAGTATGTTTGCAAACTTCTCTGTGGAGGTGGGTATTTATATGCATAGATAATACTAGATGTTATATATTCTAGATAATTAAAGGCAATGCCTGATAAATAGTTTAACTTTTTAAAAATGAAATGTAGTTTGTGTGTGGGTCTTGGTATAAATGGGTCTTTCATGAGTTTTCGCTTAATTTTTTGAAATCTGAAACATTGGATAATTGTTTTTAGTACAAATACAAACTAAAAATATTGTAGTCTTTAGGGCCTCTCAGCTGTCATGGTTTAAAGTTTTTCATAGGTACAGTGCTTCTGGTGGGGACAGATGATAAGAGAGTATATTAGGTGCTGTTTCAATAAATAAACCCCAAATCTCAATGGCTCACAGCAAATATTTATTGTTCTCATTCATTGACCTAAGAGTTGACTAAGATTCACTTGATCTGATCTGGATTCAGCTGCATTTGGCTCCAGGCGGCAGGACTATACGGGGTCTGCTCCATGTGTCTGATTTCAGGCTCCCCGGGATGTGCGCGTCTCCTGGTGGTGGCAGAAACACAGAGCTGGTTGTAAAAACATAACGCCTCTTAAGGCCTTGGCTCAGCATTGGCACAATGTCACATTGCCCACATTTAATTGGCCAAAGCAAGTCACAAGGCCAGGCCCAACATCTGTGGACTGGGGGGGCGGGGAGGGGAATAGACATCTGTGCCTGTGGGAGGAGCTGCAAAGGCAACCAAAGGCCTTTCATGCTTAATCATAACGCAAGGGGGAAGCAGAGAAGTGGGAACAAAAACCCAATGTACCTCATGCAGGGAGACGATCCATTCTGGAGAGATGAGCTGTGGAGACTGCCTCTAGTTTTAAATGATATATTACCTTTTTTTTTCTGTCTGCTTCCATTGTACTGATAACTGACAGCAAAACCCTAGTCTGATATTGTAGGTTAGCATCAGGAAATGCAGCTCATCATTGAATGGTTGGGAAAAGCACAGACTTCCAAAGTGGTCCCAAGGTAAGTCCCCCTTCCTGTACTGTGGCCGTGCTGTATGTTCTATTAATGGTGGTCAGCTGTACAATTAACCTGTGTGTGTATGTGTGGTCCATCAAGTTGTTGAAATGTCTTTGAGAAACAGAATAACCAATAAATACTGAATAAAAAACAGATTTCTAATATGCACATGAAAGGGAAAGAAGTGATTGTTAAGACTGTTTTAAGCTTTTCACAAAATGTTTAATGAAAATCTAACACCTCAAAATCCATTTGCATCAGAAAATTAAATGGCATTAACTGTTTTGACAGAATATACTTACCTAATTTCATGTAATTTTTTTTCTCTCTTTATTAAACTTATTCAGTTGAAGAAAGTAGTGTGGCCACTACCTGTTTTAATAAATATAGGCATGTGCTATATTTTTGACTGCTCAAAAAACTTGTGTTGATATTAACTCTCCATTCAAAGGCTTACTTTTCTAACTTGTTATGTCCTTTCTAATGGTGTATATGTCCTGTGTCCTGACTTACTTCGTCAGACTTTTGAGAATAAGTTTTGTTACTTATTTCTGTCCTGTTCCTTTTCTCATAATGATCCTCACCAAAATCATCATACCTCACTGTTTTACCTTGCATGTTTCCTTCATGGGGATATTGTCTGGTTAAACACTAGGTGAAATTTGGTCTTTAAAAGTAAAATTATTTCCAAAATAAAGTTACTTTTCATTATTTCTGCCTAAACTTTATGTTGTCTTTCTTTTGCATAAAGAGTGAATTGGATTACACTCCATACCTTGTTACTCATTAATGCAATGTGGGACCACCCCTGTAGGATGAATGTGTTTGCATGTACAGCTGTATTTTATCTAAGTGCACCCCGATCTTCATTATTGTCGGGATTTATTCTCCTATGCCTAAATGATGACCTAGCCACCAGACAGTGTGCCTTTGATGATACAGACGTCTTACCTTAGGTGTTGTAGATTATGTTCTCTGTATTGTATATGTTTAATGTTGTTTTATTAACCTGTGTAAACTTTACCCAATGCCAGCAATAGAGCTATTATACCAAAATAAAAGTGAAAAGTGAGGGATATAAAATGAGAGGTATGATTAGTAATTAACACATGTCTAAAGATTAGGAAGCACAGTGAAACTATATCATAAATTTGAAAAGGTTTATTTCCTCTTTTCCTGCCAAATATGAAAGCAGAAATATTCTAGGAAGAAGATGGAAATTTAAAGGGTCTGAGCTTTAAATCTCTTCATCTATTGAAGTATGGCCAGCCCTGCCTTCCTCTTGAGGACCCCATGAGGATAAAGTAGAGGTGCTTAGCAGGGAGCCTCCTCTATGAGGCACTTTGCTGTGCTTCTGAGTGGGAGGAGGACATTCATAAGTACATGAGGCCCTACTCAATAGCCCAGGAGAAGGTCTGTCTGGAAAGAGTAGGTAGCAAAGGGCATATGGGAAAGGTGAAGCCAGGTGACTGCAAAGGCCCTTGCTCTAAGGTTTCTAGCTCACTTGCACGAAGAGCCTGATTATAACCTTCTGGACACCCTGTGTCTACAGAGTAGAGCCTGAGGCTCTGGACCCTCATTTTCTCTGTGGCCACAGAAAGGTGTTTTGTGGACAGCCCACCAGTGGGCAACTGTAGCGACACTGTGACCCTTTTCACCTTTCACTTCCAAGTGTGATTGGAAACTAACCACCCAAATAAGCAAACAAAAAGCAAAACCTTGGCTGTTTTCAAATTTTCTTTCCTCTGAAATGTTACTCTGATATAAAGGAGAAGCATGTTATCACATGGTCCTTTTGTTAGCTGACTTATCCTCAACTCAAGTTACTCGTAAGGCAGGTTTTTATCATGGCAGAAGTCATTGGCTGACTTTGGGTCACTGCCAAAGAGACATTCTTACAAGGATTATGTGTAATAAATACCCTATCATATATCCAACAGTGATATCTATTGCAAAAGCACACTGAGCACCCCCCTTAACTTCTGCCTGGTTGCTTGATATGTTGCCAAGTTTGCTTACCAGGAATTGAAAGAGGCCTAGGAACTTGAGAGCTCTATGGGACTTTAAAGGTGACCTAGCCTAGTGTTTTCTGTTCCAGGGGAACACCAGAGGCTTGCAACATATTTAACAGGTGTCCCTTTAAATGGATTCTTTGGTCAAATAAGTTTGGAACACTATTATACAGAGGTAACTTTCTTCACTAAAGTATGTATCAAGGTCTTTGATATGTTAACATGAATTGTGGCTCCTAGGAATATAGCATGCAGCTTTTCTCACACTTATTTGACCACAAAGTCTTTTTGTTTTAGAACACATGTTGCCATCTTAAAAATGTCAGGCAGAAGCCATATAATCTAGTCATTAGGAGCATAGCCTCTGGTATTGTTCTGCCTGGGCTCAATTCCTGGCTTTACCACTTACCAACTTTATGATTTTGAGCAAATTGCTTAACCTCTGTGCTTCAGTTTCCTCTTTCAAAGTGGGAACACTGTTGATGCCTACCTATAGAGTTATTTTTAAAATCAAAGAACAGGGCTAAAAACAGTGTCTGGCACACACTTGACTGTCCTATCAGTTTAGACAAGAACTAGCCTAAAACCCTCATTCTAGAGATGAGCAAAGTGAGTCCCAAATAGTTCACTTGTGCAGTGTCACTCAATAAACAAACTCACCAAGTACTGATATGCCCCTCACATGATGATTTTATCCCCAGAAATGAAGATGAACATGGCTCAGTTCCTGACCCAAACGTCACGCACTGGTGACTTGGCTCAGGTGACACCTTTTTCTAGTAAAGCCAACAAGCCAAGCCTCCCAACTTCTGCCCTGCAACTCACTCTCTGGTTCTCTTCTGAAAGAGAATGATCTGAATAGCCTGGATTGGTAGGCAAGAATAGGGAGCAGAGAGTATAGCTAATAGGCTTATCTTTTTAAATTGGGTGGGTGGGTATATGTTTTAATTCTTCATGAGTGTGACCTAGAAAGAGTGATCAAGAGATGCACTTTTGGAGGAAAGGAACTCTAAAAATATAACCTAGAAAGGCAAGTAAGAGGTAGTGTGAAGTAGCCCATGTAGGAGTCCCCAAATCTTGCTGGCTTGATGTTTGTCTGGCCACTGTGTCACTGATGGGCATCTCTGTTTTCTGTCTAGGCATCTCCTCTGAAGGCTTTCCCTGGGACTGCTTCAGTGAGCAGGTGGCAGCAAAAGACCTTCCCAACAGGGATGGAGGTGCCTGGGTCCTGGGCTATAGAACAGGCCCAGCCTGTCCATTTCTGCTGCACGGGGAGAGAGAAAAGCCAAACAAAAGTGAATTGTACTTGGATCTCCATGTAAGTAGAAATCTTCATGCTTTCTATGATCCTTTGCAGTCAACAGAGGCTCGTTTAATATGCATTTAATGTAAATTGTGTTTGTAAAGCTGCTGAAGCTGCATTTTATGTGGGCATCATTGTCCAAAGTTTATTTAATGGTTTTCAAAAAACACATATACGTCAGTGATCTGAAATTCGTGACTGTGCTTACAATTAATCTGAACGTTTTCAGAGTACTGTGTTCACATCAGCTTTACTGCCTAAAAGCTTACTGTGGGAGTACCTATCTGTGGCCAGCCACCCCTTAATAATCATTTTTCTAAAAATTTGTGTTAGCCAACTGCTATGCTCTGGATTCTTCAGTGAAATCTAAATAGCCTGTCTTCCTCACATATTCCTCACCCTTTCTTTCCCTTCAGCTGCTTAAGTAACAGGTGAGCTGGTTGGCAGGAAATGTACGGAATACAGGATGAACCATTTAAAAAACAAGCTTCTCCTTTCTCATTCATTCATGTACTCACTGACAGAAGCATTGATTATCCTTCACAACCCATTTCCACATTGTAGCTGACCTGAAAAGACTGACTGAACTGTCAGGATTGTTACCACCCTCACCTCTCAGTTTCCTTTCAGAGATGGGGGTGAGTATTAGGAATCCAACAAGCACTTTTTTTTTGCTATTAACTTTAATGACTATTGACAGTCTTGTGCCCCTGATTTCTTTAAATGCCTTCCAATTCATTATTTTCAGGCCTGGAAGCACATGTTTGATGAGTATGGGTCAGGGCTGTAAATATTCATATGTGTGGCAATTTTCTCACGTAAGCAACAGTAGAGGAATCTTGCACTTTTCATATTCATAAAAACAGTCACCATATGTCCTTTTAGAAAAGCATTGGACATTCCAATTATTGTAAAAGGATGTTTGGAATGAAGCTGAGAGATGAAAAATCTACAACGCTTCATGAGGTGAAATGGAAATTTGTTTTTGTTTTTGTTACCCTACTTTAAAAGTGAAGTTGTATTTTCTTGAGATGTGCTCAAAGTAAAAGCGTAACAGTGACATCTGTTGGTCAGATGGCTTTAAGTTGCACCTGCAGCCAACAGGAGGCCTGAAGTAAAGTGCAGAGATGGGTTTTGAAAAGTCAACTTCCTTTTTCTTCTGTGTTTTAAAGACTTCTATATGTTTTTTAAGACATTGGCTAATCTATGTATTTATTCTCTCCTGTGTTTGAAATTATTTCTTAGTTTAATTTATTTCAATTACAAAAATCATATGCAATCCTTTTAGAAAATTTGAAATACGTACTTAAATTGAAAGGAAATAACCCATAATCTCAGCAGCCAAGGACAACAACTGTTAAACTTTGGATAAATTTTCGCTGTATTTTTCACTATGTATGATTTATTTTTTGAAGAGGATTTTTTTTAAACATATAAGCATAGATTTTATAACCATTTTTCTTTTCTTCTTGAACCAATTACTCTTACATTACTTATCCATAGTTACAAATTCTTTCTAGATGTATTTTAAGTGAATGTTTAATATCACACTACATTTTCTCCCAAAATTTATTTAAGCCTTTTCTCTATTCTTGGATGTTGAAGTTGTTCTCTATTTTGGAATAGTAGTATAATTGAAAATAAATAGCCCTAGCAAGCATGTAATTTTTCCTACACCTCTTTCCCCCAACATTTAGGACTATTTCCTTAAGATAAACTTCAGATTATTGTTTATAAGTATTTTTAGACTTTTGATATATAGCACCATACACATATTTATATATGATATAAAATATACTTACATATGACATTTATACAGATATACATTCAGATGTATAAATATGTTTCTTAGTTTTTTTTCCATTAATTATAATATTTAAAATTTGGGAAAGTTTCTTTAGATTATTATCTACATTAGTGGTTTTTATACCTTGGGCCCTAAGCCGCCTCACCTCCCAGCTCTCCTGTCTTCAGATAATACAGTTTAACTCCTGCATTTTAAATATTGATATTCTAAGTAAGATTTCCATTCGAAAGGGTTGTACTGATTTACAGATGTTTACTAATCACCCACCAGTTCCCAAAGACATCTTTCCTCTGGGGCACTTTGAACACTAAGGTCGGGGAGGCATATATTACTGTGTGGTATTTTCATCAGCCTTAAATATTGGACAGGACTGCTCTGTTTTCAGTTTTGAACCTGATTTGTAGTGTCACCATCAGGAAGTTATTTCCTCAGTCTTTTTTCTATGTTTTTGCTGCTTCTCATTAGTATGCATACGTGGTAACTAAAGCATTTAGTTATTGGCGGGGGAGTTTGGTGCCCATAAATCTACAGAATGGTCACTGGCATTTAGGTCTGGGGCTGTCTTGCACCGGACAAGTTCGCTATGGATTCAGTGTGACCAAAGAAAATGACAGCAAAACATTCTTGGGGTGAAAGGGTTATACCCAACTTAATTTCCAGGTGGCAGGTCAGTCACTAAAATCCCATTCACTCAGGGCGAGTCTGCATGCAGCAAGCTAGTCTCTGCCTCTGGGCCCCTCTTTCCTCACAGCCGTCTTCTGGGCTCTTCTGTCTGCACAGCTGTCCTCCGGGCCTCTGTGCACAGTTGTCCTGCACAGCTATCCTCTGGGCCTCTGTCCTTGGCACCGCCACCACTCCAGCCTCTGCTCTGCAGCCTTGCAGCCCTGCAGCCTCTGCTCTCTTGCAGCCTTGTAGCCCTGTCACCATGTCGTGCCCAGAGCACTGGGCGGAGCTCTTTTTACAGAGTCAACAGTCATGTATTGCCCACAGGTGTGCAGTGAGCTAGTCAACCACCAGGTGAGAATCCTAGCCACAGGAACGCTCATTTTATTCACAGGGGCTTATTAAGGCCCCTTATTTAGCTGCACATTAATTTTTTTTTTTTGTAAAAAGCCAGAGGGAAAATATTTTAGGCTTTGGAGACCATACAATCTCTGTTGTATCTGCTCAACTCTGTTTAAGCAGCCATGGAGAGAGAATACATAAACGAATGAGTATGCTTATGTTCCAATAAAAGATACATATTGAATTTGAATTTCATATAGTTATTCACATCTCAAATATCATTCACCTTTTGATTTCCATCCCTTTCTCCCCATTAAAAAATGTAGAGATCATTCTTAGCTTACAAGTCATTCAAAAACAGGCAATAGGCCAGATTTGCAGTTTGCCATCATCTGCTCTAGACCAGGAGATCATCTCCTTCACTTCCACTCCTGGCTCAGCCACTAACTAGCCCTGGGACTCTGGGCAATTATTTAACTCATATGCCTCAGCTCTTTATCAAATGTGTTTTGAAAGAATGGGGAGGAATAGGAAAAGATGAAACAAAGTTGCTCTGAGCTGTAATACTAAATTTCTTGATTCTGTTGTAGGAGCATAAGTCAACCCAAGCAGGAGGTGGGGCATATGTAGGGTATACATGCACTAAGGAGATTCAGGGCAGCATGTATTTACCAACCAGTATGTATTCTAGTGTTTAAGCAACCAGAGCTGCTGTCTTGGTTCTGGCTGGTTGGATGTCAGCCAGACTACTGTATAAAGAGGTTGTTTGGGTGATTATCCTGTAGTCTTATTCAAGGAAATTCTGTGGGCCATTCTGGGCCAGCACCTATAAAATTCTTGAAAGCCTAAATTCAGTGCTCAGTCAGTTCTACTTTTGGGTCATGAGGCTGCCCAATATTTCACAGGATAAACTTAAGAGTGAAAAATTATTTGTTGTTTATCTGAATTTCAAATTTAATTGGTTGTTCTGTGTTTTATTTACTAAATCTGGCAACCGTAGATATCAATTTGGGGCAACACCCAAATGCACTAACTGTGTGAATTGTCCCAGGGTAGCATCTATAAATGATAAACCGTCAGTCATCCCCAAGTGCCCACTTAAAGCATGAACATTACAAAGTCAGTCCTAAAGGGCAGTGTCTTATATTCCACCAAACTAGGAGCTGTCTTCAGCCATGCTCCTCAGTATCCAGTGCACTTTGAACCAGGTATGTCAAAGGCAACTGAATACGGACAGGCTAGAGAGTATGTGGGGCTTAACTTTCATAACAAGCACGGTTTCTTGAAGATGCCATCTGAGACGAATGTTCACCATGGGGAATGATTTTTAAAGTGTCTGTAAACAAGGGACTTGGAGTAGGAAAGATGCTAAAAAAAGGTGTGTCCTGAGATTGAAAAAAGAACAGAAAAGGTAAGCAGTCATTAGGATTGTATATTGATTGTGTGAATTCCGAAAGTAGGATTTTACATTCCAGCTTTTAAAACACAGACTGTGAATTATTCATGGTAATTCTTGCTTCCAAGGATCATCTCAATCACCATCTCACCTGTGGGGCCCTGAATTCTCCTTATGGAATTGACTTAATTGGCTGGGGAGTACACAGCATTGGGCTCCAAGTAATTATACCTTATGAACAGAAGGATATAATCACCAAGTCCACACCCAATCCCTAAGTGTCTAAACCAGTAACAAAAACTTCCTTGGATTGATCACTTACTCAGTGCCAGGCACCATCCTTTAGTGTATTATTATTCCTATTGTGCAAACAGGGAAAGATTTGTCAAGGCAGAGGCAAGGATTTGAACCCAGGACTGAGTTTAGATCCAAGTCCTTAAATATAAAGCCCCTGTACCTGTTCATTACTTTGAATGCCTTTTTGCTTTTGTTTTTCATTTAAGAAACAAATTTGTTTAATTCCATAAACAGTGAAAAGGACTGAGAACCAGGCTCAGAGTTAGACAGCTACAACCAGTACCACATAAAGCTAGTGGCCACAGATGGACTTAACCAAGTCTTAGCATATTCACGACAAATGGGGCTTGTATTTGCAAGTGAAGGGAATTCAGAAATATCGAAGTAGTTTGTTTTCTGAAGGAGTGTGTTTATCTGTATGTGTGAGCACATATGTGTGAGAGTGTAAGTGTGCGTGAAAGACACAGATCATGTGTGTTAGTTGTATGATAAATGATTAAGAAATGATCATGTAAAAAACAGTTGGAAGTGATGAATTATTGATTGAATTGGAAAATTGCCTTTTTTTCTTACAAACTTCTCATCACTTTAAGTCATGATAAAGCAGGTAAAAAAAAAATCTGATTTTACTTCTAAGCCCAATGTAATTTAATCAGATATCTCTACCACATTAGCTCATTTTGTGAACCAGTGTGGAAGCTTGATATCAAATTTAAACAGAACTCCTCATTATGCCAGTCATAAGGTTCAGCTGTTATGCCATTGCCCATACTTCCCTTGACAGCTACCTGTCATCTCTATATTCTGCCAGATGAAGACAAATCTAGTAACACCTTAGACTTCTTTATAAAACAAAAACAATTAGCTTGGCTTAATCATTGAACCACTTTAATGGTTAATGGAACTGTGAAATTTGCTTTTCTTTGATCTTGGTAATGCACATTGTCCTTATTTCTTCTGTTCATTTAAAATCTGGACTCTTGTGAGTATACACAGAAGTTTTGTATTATGCTTTCAAAGCCCAAGAGAACACAGAATAGAACTGAGTTTATGAAGATGGTGAGAAATTTGTCTAGGAATTTTATTTAAATAAATTAGAATATTACAGCTGAACTATTTTGTTTTTTCTAAAATTCAAATGATTTTTTTTTTGCCTCCATTGAATGAGTTCCATTTTTTTCAGCCTCCTTTTTCTGTCTCAAAACCTACAGTTCTGTGTCCATTCAGTAATTAGAGGGCTATGAGCTTCACATGGTCTCTTTAAACCCTGGTTTCTACGTGTATCATTTACGTTCCATGCCTGTATTTCAGAAAACTATTTTCTTTCTTCTTTCTCCAGGAGAAAGATGGGAATTTGTGGCTAAAATTTCAGTCCTATGTAACTCATTTAGGATTTGAAATCTAAAGAATGTTTCAGAAGAGTCTCATGTTAACATAAAGTTCCAGTTTATATGATCCGGTTATTTTTCTCTTGATTTTTTATTTTTACAGGCTTTAATTTAGCGAGTTAGACTTATTATCATTATTTCTAAATTGCATTAAGAACTGCAACTACTACAATAATGTCCTGTGTATAAAAGTCATACATTTTCCCCTTTAGCTATAGCAAATATGACCTTGATTCTAGGAACTGTTAAAACATTTCTTAAGAATATTTCATACTTTTTAAAGTGTTGAAAATGACAGTAGTGGTATATATATATATATAGATAGATATAGATATAGATATAGATATAGATATATATACTTGTTTTGCTTAAATTCCCAGTTAAAAATGATGTGTGAAATAGAGGCAATGGGGAATATATTTCAAAACTATGGAAATGTGGCTCCTCTCTCTCACCCATGGAACTTTGCAATTATACATGCCCCACAGAACTTTTATCAATAGCAGTGTTAGCCACAGTGAAATGCTTTCTCCATGGATGCCATGCATTCTGTTGTGATTATCTATGTGGGACATCAATATTTTTCATTTTGGAAACACTCAAAGTCCTTCAGAAATATGTTCCAGCAAATTCTGTACCTTAAGGAATGCTCCATTCCCCCCACCCCCACTTCCTCCAGCTTTGTAAATAAGTCACAGCCTTTCCTTTTCCTTTTCACATTATTTTGTCATTGGCATTGAATCCACTTCCAAGGAATGTTAGCTATTGCTTGGTGGAATCAATCTCAGAAATATCTGATTAGAAATATTTGTATTCAGCCTTAGAAATATTACCATAAACAGTAATGCAATAACTATTTCAAGCTTGGTTTTCGTATTTGTAAGAATAGGGAAATTTTAAAATGAAGTAACGCTTTTGAGGTATAAGTAGTTAGCCTAAAAATACAAAGAGAAAATGTTCAGTGCTCTGCTGTGGACATCCTAGGCTCTTTCCCAGGCCAGTCACTGTCTGAGAACATCCCTTCCCCACAGGAGGGGAGTCACAGTGCTAAGGGACTGCTTGCAGTACCATCATCAGCATGTGTTAGTAGACTCTTGAGAAAAATTCAAATTCATGGATTTTTTTTTTTGAAATGATTGAGCTGGTTTAAAAATCATCTTGGAGCACAGGGAAAGTAATAAAGTACAGGGTGAACTTTGTCACCTTCTATAGTGGCCACCTGGGAGAACTTTAAACTAATTACCCTCTTTAGGTAATAGGTGGAAAAAACCAATCCAGAGAGCAGTGGCCCTGAAACACCCAAAGGGATCCCTTGAAAGAATTTTCTTAGGAGCTCAGTTCACTCATAGCACAAATGTGGCACGGGGAGGCATTGTATTGAGTAGTCCTTTCTATAATGAATAATCTATTCAAATCAAAAGGCTCTTCTGCCCAAGTGCACATCTAGGAGGGAATTGGGAAGTGCAGCTTCCTGCTGGGGCTCTCAGTTCATCAGTAAATGATTGTTTCATATTGACAAGATTTAAAAAACTTTTTCTGTTAGATGCTGGTTCATATCCCTAAGAACATTGTTTCTTTGCTATGAGAACATTGTATCCATATAGTACTTACTACGTGCCAGGCACTGATGAGAGTGTCAAATACATATGTTTATTTAATGCTTGTAATAACGTGAGTAGTAAGTACTTTTCTTATGCCCAGTTTCCAGGTGTTTTGCCTGAGGGTTTTAGCCCTGGACAAGTTCACCATGGATTCTGTGAGACTGAGAAATGACGATGGAATGTTCTTGGGATAAAAGGGTTTATACCTGGCTTTATTCTCATGGCAGTAGGTTGAATCATGTCTGCATCCAACAATCTGCAGGTCTATAATCCACCTCCATCTCTGCCTCTACCAAGAGCACTGGGCAGAGCTCTTTATATAGTGACTCAGTCAATATTGCCAACAGGTGTGGAAGCATTAGCCTAGCAGAAGGCCAATTCGATCATCAAGTAGTTTAGGGGCAGGTGAGGATCCTGGCCATAGAAACTTCCATTTTCCCCACACCAGGTAGGGAAGTTGAGGCACTCTTTGCTTATATAACTTGTCCAAGGTCAAACTTCTTGAAGGAGCAGAGTAGGACGTAAGCCTGGGACTGAAGGCCAGGTTCCTAACTCTGCAAACTTGCCCTCGTTTCTCAATCATTGAAAGATTGCATACCCACTATTCTCCTCTTCTCTTCCAGCATCACCTCTTCCCTTTCAGAGCCTTTTAGTTTGTTACCAGCACTCAACCGTCTCCATAGATGGTTAGATACTGCTCAGTGGTACCAGTCTTAGAAAATTAGAAACATTTTACACTGAGACTGCTTAATGGAAAGAGGCCTTAATCACTGAGACCTGTCCTTGCCATAGGCAAGTGAAGCCTGTTTTCTTTGTAACCAATTAGTAAAAACGGTTGCTGGCTTCTCATAGGCTGACCCAGAGGGGCTGAGATAAGTGTTGCATTAGTTGGTAGTGGGTAACCACACCATGGAGGCAGGGTAAATGCTACAAAACTGAAGCAGAGGGAGAAGCCTAAGGAGGGCTCTGGCTTTGTCTTTCATTTGGCTTTATAACTCCATTTTAAAGATGTGGAAAATGAGCATAAGAAGGATGCTGATCAGGAAGAAGGTAAGATCACAAGCTGAGGCAGTGGGGGGATGTGGTCGGTGATCAGGAGTCAGGAGTCCCCATTTCCCATCTTGCTGCTGCACTGGAGCAGTGTGAACTGGTACAACTTGCTTAGTTTCTCTTGGCTTCAAATATCTTCACCTTTTAAACAAGAGTGTTGAGCTACCTGACTTCTAATAATCCTGAAGTCCCATTCGGCCTCCCAGCATTTGATTCTACCCCAATTCTTCCATAATCTTACAATCCTTTCATATGACACCAGATTAATGTCTTTTGGGTACTTGTGATGTCATAATTTCCTCAGACCTCACCATTAGTATCAGACTTTATTTAGTAAGCTAAAACACTTCCTGAACCCAAAAACTCATGTCTACCCACTACCTCACTCATATTTTTATTAATAGCTTACTTACTTACTTTTTCCCTGTCCATTGCTCTATACTTTCATCTTTCACAGAAGTAGTTTCTACTCTTACCCTTATTAATTTTAACATTTACTTTTCTCAAGCAGTTGCCACATGAACCTAATTGAACCATTTTAGAAGCTAAGCAATTAATCATGAAAAATCAGGCCCAGAAATAACCCTCCTTTATGGTTGGGAATGTAAATTGGTCCAGCCACTGTGAAAAGCAGTGTGGAGGTTCCTCAGAAAACTAAAAATAGGAAAACCATATGACCCAGTGATTCTACTTCTAGGAATTTACCCAAAGAAAACAAAATCCCTGATTCAAAAAGACATGTGCACCCCTATATTTATCGCTGCATAATTTATAATAGCCAAATTTTGGAAGCAATTTAAGTGTCCATCAATAGATGAATGGATAAAGAAGATGTAATATAAACAATGGAATATTAGTCATAAAAAAGAAAGAAATCCTGTCATTCGCAATAACATGGATGGACCTATAGGGTATTATGCTAAGTGAAATAAGCCAGGCAGAGAAAGACAAATAGCATATGATTTCACTTATTTGTAGAATCTAAAAACAAAGCAAAACAAAATGAATAGAACAGCAGTAGATTCATAGAGAAGTAACTGGTGGTTACCATGGGGGAAGGATTGGGAGGGTGGGGGAAATAAAAAGGCACAAAAATTCTCAATCATATATAAGTTGGTCACAGGGAGGGTAGTACAGCATGGAGAATATAGCCAATGATTCTGTAACATCTTCCTATGTTGACAGATAGTAACTGCACTAGTAGGGGTGAGGATTTAATAGTATGAGTAACTGTTGAACCTCTGTGTTGTATTACTTGAAACCAATATAAGATTGTATTGTATGTCAATTATATTAAAAAAAAAAAAAAAAGTCAGGCCCAGAACTTGAAGTAAATTGGATAAGGAGAAAGATGAGAATTATGCAGCCTAGCACCATGTAATTAATCTCATTTGCTTTACTTTTTCCTGGCCTTTTGAGGTTTTATAAGAGTGTGGAAGGGAATTATTGAAGCTGTATGATGTGGGGGAGGGCTGCAAAGAGTAAGGGGGGAAGATTTAGAAAGTTTTTCTTTTAGGTAATGTCCAGTTTCTGTAAACTGATTTAAAAAAAAAAAACCAGCAGCAGTTTTTAATACTGATTCCTCCAACCATATGAGAGTCAAGAAGCTAGGTTTAGCTTCCAGGACATGATGTGCCTGTTTTGTTGTAACTACACGTTTAGGCTTATCTTACATTGTTGGACTAATGTTCTTATTGCCGTGAGGTACAGTTAGCTCCAGCCTCAATCTGAGAGGATGGCGAGATGGGAGAAATGTGGGAATTTCACTGGTAGTAAATTCTCCACACATGTATGATCGTTTCTCAAGTAGCTGGGGAATGATTGTTTTTAACAAAATCAGTACAGAGAACATCCCTATGGGTCAAATGCTCCCTAATTTATTATGCCTGTTTTATTTAGTTGTCTGAGATAGATCATTTTTAATCTGGCCTTTTGCACAGGTATAGGTATTAGAGAGCTTATGTGTCAAGGTTAGAACAAGAGAATCGGGTGAGGTTTTAAGGAGAAAGTCTTGGCTGTCACTAGCCTTGTGTAGTGGTACTTAATAAGTATTCATCACAGAATAAGCCACTGAGATAAATAATGCCCAGAAGAAGTGATTATTTTTTCTCCTTGAAAATATTAAAGCATTAAATAGACTCATTTTTCAAGACTAACCAACCAAGATCAAATTTGTAGGCTGCTTATTTGAACATTACAGTCAGAAACATTTCTCAACTCCCTAAATGGCCAGAAGTAACATTTCTCATGGTCATGAGAACCAGTGGCCTGGAAGAAAGCCAGTATTCAAAGACGTGTTTGAAATATACCATGTGCTCTTTCTTACTCATCTTCATATTTAGATGGTCACTGCTTGCTTTCCTTCAACATTGTTTTAGGTCCACCTGTTACTATTCAAACTGTGTCTGGGGTGAAAGGTGTTTACTTACAGTCTAGAAACAAAGAGTCCCCTCTTGGCTGATTTCCCTCTGCTAAGGTACATGCTTCCCGAAGATGGAGGGCTGGAGTTTCTATAGCTGTATATCCCTGAAGCCCCATTTATGGTTGATGCTTAATAATAATTGTAGGGTGAATATGTTTTTGTAACTTAAGCTTCATAAATGAAAGAGAATTGTATAGGTAAGCTAGACAGCTTCTTGATGTCTTTGAGTCCAAATATTCTATGTTTCCTGTAAGCTGTAGATAAGCCAGCTAGGAAGTTTTGCTTGCTGAAGATTTTTTTTTTCCTAAGCAGTCCCACTAAATTTTCCTTTAAATTTCAACACAAGAAAAAAATGGTCATTTCCATATTACATTTTTTGTGAAGTCAGTCTTATGTGTCATCTCACAGGGTAAAAAGTACATTACATGTCCTAGTAAGACACCACCAACTCATGAGGTCACATGCCTTTGTACTTCAAGATCTAGGTGTGTGTGGAGTTCTAGTATGTCAGGAAGCAGAGTTCAGAGTTTTAGGAGAGTGACTGGGGATTTTGGAGCCTAATTGCTGAATTCACCATCTTGTTCCACCATTCACTGATGTTGTCAACATGCAAGCCACTTTATTTTCTCTCAGTTTCCAAGTAGGAAAAAGAGAGTAGTAACAACCTCATAATTATGTACATTAATCAGTTAATATATGTGGAACATCTAGAACAACACCTGGTACATAGTAAATACCTAGTGAATGTTGGATATTATTATCACTCCCTACTTCCTATCTGTGTGACTTTGGTTAGTTACATTCTCTTGGTCATTGTTGCTTACTTTTCAAATGAACCTAAGAATAACCTAATAATTACCTACTTCTAGCCAAGGGGCTTGGATTACATCACATCCAGGGACCCAAGCCTGGCCCCACTGTCCATGAAATTGTTTTGGTGTCTGTGGGTATTGCGAGGCTGAATCTATTTTGCAGAATAATTCTGCTCCATGCTGTTGTATAGAGGGCCAATAATCTCCTCCAGTTTATGTTCCATTTTGCCTAAATCTGCTCTGAGGATGCTTGGGAACTTATTATGGAGATCAGTAACTACTTATGGCTGATGAAATGAAGCCTCTCAGTTAAAAAGAGAAAACCATTAAATATGAGACACATCTCCCCTCACCCATCTATGGGACGGTCTCTGTAGTTTTTAAGAAGACTGATCTTATGATCTGGTGTGACAATTCGTTTTTTCCTCAGTCTTGCAGAAGCAGAAGTCTGATTTTTATCAATGGGCGTTTTCTCTAGACTTGAAACTTGTTCCTATACTTAAGTGGCACCAATGAATTTTTCTGCATGTCATGGTGGTCTTTTGATTAAGTGTGCCCTGGTTAATAATCTCCAAATGTACTACAATCAGGAGCAAACAGGAAAGTATCCATTTAGACAGCTTTACCATATTGGTTGATAGGATATATGTGCCCTTTAGGTGCAAGGGTTCCTTTTGAACACATGGTTAGAAATGTATCAAATTTCTCACTATTAATATTTATTGGGAAATGATTCAAATTATCAGGGTGAGACCCACAGCACTTGCTGCTGCAGATAATGCAAGACTTGTTTCGCTTATTGGCTACAGCTCCTATTTTGCAGAATAAATTGCTGTTTGAGTGTTAACACTTGGGCTCATCTTGCATCTCTGTTCAAAGAGAGCCAGTGATTCCTATTAAGCCGTGATTTACTATTAAGTCAGTTTGACTCTCCTGATCCAGCACAGTGCCTTGTCCATCCCAGGTGCTTACTAAATGCCTGCTGATTGGACAGGATTTGAAAAACATTGAGACCTTCAGGTACAACCAGAAGCTGTCCCAAAAGGCAGCTATGCAGCTAGGAAACAGAGCTGTAACTTTTCCGTGTCCTTGGCTGCCAAGTTCCCAGCATATAATCAGAGTGTTGGAAACTACATTTAGCTGATGTTTGGTGATGTTTGTCTGTCCTGTTTTTGTTTTGGGCAAATTGGGTCTGTGATAACGACCTTTCAGATGTTTTGCCCTTTAGGGAAATGTGGTTCCTCAGAGACCTCTGATGAATTGAAAGGCAGGTTGTGTGTTAGTTACCTTGTATCATGTAAGGTTTCATTTAGTTGGTTGGATCACTGAAGCAGAGAGGGGTGCCCTTCAGCCACCAGGACTCCTAAGGAAGCCAGGAAGTCAGAGCTGCTGAGCAGAAGCCTGGATTTGGCATAGAAAGTGTTCAGGATAATCATTCTCTTTGTGCTGGGGCTGTTGACTCTGCCACCTAAGGCTGGAGGACACTGGGTGTGGTGGGCGTGCTTGCCTGAGTACCTGTTTGTAGAGCACTGAAACACTAGCGCAGAGCGAAAACAGCAGTAATCTGAAACCAGTCATGTTGGTTTGCCTTCTCCAGCCCCAGCAGCTAAAATCTGCATTCCAGATGAAACCTGCAGGGAAGCGGAAGAAAGCATTAAAAAAAAAAAAAAAAAAAAAAAAAAGCTTCAGGGCAGTGAATTAACTGTTTTTGAGAGTTCTGGGCATTTTGAGATCATCTCTTTCTTTCTTCATTTTTCTTTCTTGCTTTGGGCTTTCTAAGTGGCTGTTGATCTGTGTGTGCTCTTAATCTTTTTGGCCTTGATGGCACGGGCTTCTGACTGTAATTTAGATGGCAAAAGAGGGCCCATAAGAAGTATTTCAGTCATTTTCTGCTGATTCACTTTTGAGTCGCAGGGGTTGCTCCGTGGGGATGGTTGGGGACTGTCAGGATCAGCTTGCGGGCTCAGCACTTTCAGGAGCCTCCCTTGCTCACCAATGAGGAAGTTGAAAGCCACCAGGAGACCGGCAGGCACTGGGGCGGGGCTGCTGGCGAAGTCCTGGGCTGGGATGACAGGGGGCAGGCTGACTTTCTCTACGACAAAAAGCCTTTTGTCACGGGAATAAATACGGAAGTCCCAGAGGAGCAGCCTCCCCAGTCCGTGTGTAGGAAGGTGCACAGGCTCAGCTGCTTCTGGGCAAAAAGCTCCACGGACTTTTTACAGTTGCCCTGGGTGCACCATCAGCGCGCAAACCGGAAGGGCAGCAGGAGTGACCTAAAGAGACCCAGTGTGGCTGCCGGGGGGCCAAGAAGTCTGGCTGCTGGGTCCTGTTGCTCTCTGCCCTGTAAGTTAAGAGCCGATGAAGTGAATAAACTGAGAGAGCAGAGGACAGGAACAGAAGTCAGAGCTTCCTGACAGGGCTTTGCTGAGACATGGAGGACACTGGAAACCCTCTGAATGGCAGGGATATCTCAGAACCAGAAAAACCTGAAGCTGAACTTGAAATGGCCCAGTCGATCCTGAGCAAGTTCTCTATGAAAACCCTATTTGGGTTTACGAGTAAATTGGAATCTGTGAAGCCTGAAGACAAAGATGCAGTGCTGAAAGCAGTCCACAGTTTAGTTGTGGATCCCATGCCTTGGCTGGAAGGTCCCAGCGATGGCTCAGATCCGCAGGAGGCAGCGGCCCCGGCTCCACCTGACCTTGGAAATGACGGGAAGATTGCAAGAGTGGAGATGGAGCCAGTGACGGAGATGGAGCCAGTGGCGGAGATGGAGCCAGAAGGAAGTCAGAGAACAACAGAGCCAGGGATTTCTCTCCCTGGTCAAGAGTGTCTTCCACTCCCTGCTTTGGATGTGAGCAGAGGCAATGTCATTTTGGTTCGTGGCACCCTCGTGAACACCACCAGTGATTCTGACTCTGATGATGGTGACCAGAAGCCAGAAAAGGAAAGCAACACCAATGGCCCAGCAACCCCCAGTGTTACTTTATCTGAGCCCTCTCAGGAGCCCAAAGGACAACCAGGAGACTCTAAGAGAAATATTATTACAGGGGAAGGGGGCAATGCTGAGCTCTGTGCAGAAGGTCCTCAAGGGACCCCGCCTGAGATAAGTAGCAAACCAGAACCTGGTGATGGTAGCCTCCAGACAGAGCACAGCACCAGCCGTGGACAAGCTGGAGAAGAAGGTTCCACTGTCCTACCTGCAGTACCAGACCAGAATGTGAGTGTGAGTGCCACCGAAAATGCCTCTTCTAAAAAAGAAGTCCTTGGAGAGAAGTCATTCCAGCTTCCAGCTTTTTTTAGTGGGCTTCGTGTGCTGAAGAAGGGAGCTACAGCCGAGGGAGGGGAGACCATCACTGAAATTAAACCAAAGAATGGGGACCTGGCTTTGCTGAAATTGACCCAGCCTGTTCAGAAGTCCTTAATTCAGGCAGGGCCTCAAACAGTGAAGACTGGGGTGAAAACTGATGCGAAGGCCCCTCCCACTCTCTTGGAGCAGCTCTCCCAGCTGCTCAATATTGACGTGCCCAAAGAACTAAAGGCAGAAGACCCTAAGCAGCCCGGAGAAGAAGAGATGGGCTTCAGTGCTGCCCAGGAGAGCCAGGGTGGTTCTGGAGAAGCCCAAGCCCAGGACAGGGAGGTCAAACCAAAGCCACCAGAGACTGCCCTCGAGGCCTTTAAAGCCTTATTTATCCGTCCCCCCAAAAAGGGGGCCACGGCTGACACCTCTGAACTAGAAGCTCTCAAGCGCAAGATGAGGCATGAGAAGGAGTCTCTAAGAGCTGTGTTTGAACGATCCAAGTCAAGGCCAGTGGATGGCCCCTCCGATTGCAAAAGCGTATGTAGAATTGGGCTTTGTGTTTATGTCATAAAATGTGATAGTGCTGTATTTCTTTTCAGGCACTCTGTCAAAGTGAATCCCAATTATTTATTGTTAGTGACTCTCTTCTAGGTAAAGATGATTATAATCAGCCTGCCCTTGTAAGGAGGATGGTGTCGGATAAAAGCATTTTCTTTCTTCCTTATTCTAGAGTGTTATAAGAGGGATATACATAAAGATGTGAGGATAGAAAGTTCTGAGGTTAAACACTAATAGTAAATGATCTTATAAAATTAAGCAACATGATGAAGCAATATGAAAATACAGCCCAGATTGCCTTACCACTTAATTATACCTCTGCGAAAACTATTTTTCCTTTGAAAGTCTGCCATTTGGCAAAATATGTGTTTGTGATATGATTAAAATGTTCTGTGTTGGCTACAAGGCATCCTGCTTGAGTGCTGGATTTAGAAGGAGACCTGGGTTTTATATTTAACTTTGTCATTTGCTGGTTGGGTGACCTTGATCATCTCTGAGCCTCAGTCTCCTCACCAAAAAAGTGAAGAAAATAACCCTTATCATGGTGGTTGTAAAGGTTAAATGAAGTTAGCACATGGTAACCATCTTATTAACAGAAAGCTATTACTATTAAAATTTGGATAATTTATCAAGACTAGCAAGCACCTGTCCAGTAGATAATAAAAGTTCATGAGAACAATGAATAGAATTTCTTGTTTATAGCAACTTGGCATACAATTTACCATTCCCTCCTGTATAGTTGATCAGTTAAAACATTAAAAACTTCAAAATCTTTAAAAAAATTCTTAGTTTGTAGTTAAACACAATATGGCATTCTCCTAGTTGTAAAAATCAACCCCTATCAAAATAGCTTGAATATGAAGGTCATTCATTACTTTTTTTAAATGAAAGAAAAAGAATTGAAATTAGCAATGTGGAGTGCTTAGAGAAGTGTATCTTGGTCTACAGCTAATATTCATGAAAAATGTGAAACTAGTCATTCTATTATAAATAACCTTGGCGTTGGTTGGGACACATTTGTAAACATTACTGTAAATGTGCTTAGTTGTGGTTCATTTGTATATGGTCAGAGCTGTGATTTTTTTCCCATAGTTATATAATAAAAATCACCTATTAAGAGTTATATAATACTTGGCCTTGGGTAGTTGACTTATCTTCACCCCTCACTGATCAATTTACATCTCTGGAAAAAGGTTGTACTGTAGTGAGGTGTTTCAATTACAGTGAATGAGAGCAATGTACAAATGGCCATTAAAATTAATTTTAGAGCTACCATGTTTGTTTTCAGGGATTAATTGACTCTGGCCACATTTCATTTAACTTACACTTTTCTTTACTCACTTTTTCAACAGCCTGACCACAGCCCCACGGAGCAAGATGATAGGACTCCCGGCAGACTCCAGGCTGTCTGGCCACCCCCAAAGACAAATGACACTGAAGAAAAAGTGGGATTGAAGTACACTGAAGCAGGTAATGTGAAAAGAAGTCAGGTACCCAGGAATTAATCTTTTGCTGTATTTAGTTCTGTGGCTTTTAGTTCTAGTTAAGTATTCTAGAATTTGAGTTTTGTTTCATTATAAAATGGAATGCTGAAGGCTTTTCTTTTTTTGGGTTTTATTGTTAAAGTGAACCCTCACACATTTATCACTAACAAATCTTTACAGATGAAAGGTGAATACAGTGAAATGAATGAAGGTGGGGCAGGTGTGTAAAGTAGGAAGACCTTTGGGGAACTAGTGGAAAAGGTAGATTACACATTCCTCAGGAAGCAGGTGGTTGGCCCTCATATAATGTGTGAGCTGGCAGCATTGCTGGAGGAAGAGAGTATGATTCTTCAGAGCTGTAGTTGGATTTGTTGCTTGTCTTTGAGTAATGCTTTCAAGCTATAAGACCCTTCTGCAGAGTGAATGTACAGATACTGTATCAGTTACTCTTTCACTTTTGTTAGACAAAGCATGGCCAATAAAAGCAATCTAACTCTCTGGAAACCTTCCCAGGAGCTTTGCTTGAATATAGTTAAATGGAATGGGAATCTAGATACCTTTACTCTTTAAGTGAAAGGCTCACATAAAAAAAAATGAGAGGATGGTTTATCTTAATTGTATATATGTGTGTGTCTGAATGCATCACCGATGAAACCGCTTTGTCTTCTTCCTGATATTTGAAGATCACCTATACAGGCTTTTATTTTACTTGTTGTATTAGGTATATGTGTATATTTAGATCAGTCTGTCTGGTTATAGAAAAGTATTTCTTTCAGCTCCTATTCATTGATCGAATACGTGGATCAAAGTTTGGGTGGGTTTGTAATACGTGGGTTTTCGGCTGTATAAAATCACTTCAATGATTGAGAATACAATTCATCTCAAGTTGGCAAATGAATCTCGAGTTCTACAACCTGACTGCTTTTAACCTCCATTTATACAATTGCAAATTGCTGACTACCTAAGACACCAACTGCCTTAAAGCATTTTTCCTGCAGTGTTTGACTTAACACGATGAGAAGTATCATGGCCTCAGTGAAAATATATATAACGGTTTCAGCCTTCTTGCCTACATTTCAGTTTTCCAAAATTGGGATGCTTGTAATTAAAATATGAACTACCTATCAAGTTATCTTATGATCTGGCACAGTTCGAACAATTGAAAGTACTGAAACTTGCTTTAATGAAAGACTAGCATGCAGAGATCTTACTCTTAGTTTGTACTGGTGATTTTAGTCTCATCCCCACCAGTATGTTGTGGCAGTCTTCCTTGTAAATGGATCAGCATTTGTGGGAAATAAATGTCATAAATGGTTTTTCAGTCCACTTCAATAATATTTTGGGGTATTTATACCTCCACAGAGATTCCTTAAGTTTTTTGTCCTCTTCCATTTCTAGACGCTCAGAGGAACAATGTAGCTTACTTCATCAGAGGCTTTCTCAGGCTCTCTTTTGACCTTCAATGTGTTCTCAGCTCTCTAAGGTCTTGGATAAGATGGGGGAAAGAGAGAGGAAGGGGTAAATAATGACAGAGCTGTTGGTTGGGCTGTGACAGCACAATGACATGAGATAGAGGGCCATCTTTTGTCTGGAGAAGACAGCTAGGTCCCCGGCCAGTTCCCGTGAATGGCCGTGCTGTGGCTTACTTACTGTGCCTGTTCTCATGCTCAGCTTCTTGAGAACTTTCTAGGTGCTCATTACTATACTGATATACTTTTGGGGGTATCAAAGAAGAAGAAGAAACTTATTTTTTTACCCCATTACTCAATACCAGCATATGGTTGCCTTGTCATTTATTGCTAATTTGGAAAAGTTAACATTTTCCTTGTGATTTTTTTTTTCCTTAAAGTTTTGTTGAGAAAACTGGAGTCTTCTAAGCATATGGTTTGTAGTTTAACACATTTGTGGTATTTCCATTGGTTTCTCTGACTTTAGGGAAACAGAAAATTTGCCACTCTGTAGGGAGCACAGAGACAAAAATTAGATCCGAGATATTTCAAGGTGTTTGAAGTTTTATGCTTTTATATTTTCAGTGCTCTTTATTTTCTTAGGGTGTTATTATTCATTAAATTAGTGAAATCGGAGGTCAAACTTTAGCCTTCATATTTCAAATGTGCTGTTGGAATTCTGTGCCATTGACATCTAAGCCCAGCCCTTGGTAGAGCTGGGAAAGAGATGGCGTTTTTCTTCATGCATCCACACTGTCCTTGTGCTGTCATCAGCCACTTCGGACCTGCCACCACTTGGATTTCCCTTTACTGAGAGTTTGTCATCAGAGGATCTTTTACTGAAGGCTGAAGAGATCACTTAATACTCTAAACTCACTGTTAGTCAAGGATAAAAGAAACAACTGATGTAAGAGAACCTGTCCCTTTTAAACTATGGCTTTTGGATTCCTCATAGCAGTATAAGGGTAGCAGACCACTCTTGCTGGTGCCCACTGCCAGCACTCTCAAAGCCATCAGCATCATCCGTACCTGCTGACCCTGCAGCTCCTTCCCTTAGCATCTGAAGCCTTTGGCTTGCACGAGAGCTGCTGCTGTTCTGATCACACTGTGCCCACCATCAGGGCCAGCCAAGCTCTCAGAGCCTTGGTGATGTGCCAGTTGAGAGAAGTATCAGCACCTGCAGGGCTGTCACTCAGGAAACCTGCCATAGTTACTGTTATTGACCTCTACCACTCCTGGAGGGGCCCCAATGCTAATTAACTGTGCACTAGAAGTGCTTGAATTGTGCTGCTCAAATGAGAGAATCACTTTCTTCCACCTCTTGCGGTGCTTTCCTACCATAGCATCAGTGCCATTCTGCTTTATGTTTGGGAGGCCCCACAGCAGTTTTGAGTGAAAAGAGCATGTTTCCCCCTTTTCACTGGTATTGGGCTAAGCACAACTGGAGTGACAGACCCTATGTTCTCAGAATTGTCTTTCCTCCTCTGAGTACAGGAGCAGCTATCAAAACTGTGGGAAGTTTGTGGGCTGGCTTTGCTTTTTATTTTGGTATCATTAATCTACAATTACGTGAGCAATGTTATGGTTACTAGACTACCCCCATCATCAAGTCCCCACCACATATATCCCATTACAGTCACTGCCAGTCTTTTTTGGGAGGAATCTTTTAGTGGGCTTCTCATGTCCTTAAATGGTTAATTAATTCATGTTGAGTCCATGCCTCTCTCCTGTGCTGCAGACCAGAAACATATGGGTGCAGTCAACTTGATTAGCTTTTGAAGCTTGGGGCTAAGTAAAACCCAGTCACAGCCAAGTGAAAAGGTGTGCTGTAAAAACAGTGCAAGGGGAACCGAAGAGAAAAATGTCTACCTTTAAATTTGTAACAAAAACAATTTGTCTCATGAGGAATGGATAGCCAGTGTTCTCTTCTGTGCCTCTTCTAGTATGCTATCCTGTATGTGGTCAGGGTGTACAAGGGTTAGTAACTTGCTCTTGAGGGGCAAGTCTTGAGGGGCTGGGGGCAAAAAAGACTGGAAAGCACAAGGATTTAGGTATCATAGTTAATATAGGGTTCAACTTTGTATCTCAAACTTAAAGTCCTCATGTGAGGAAAACCACATGAGGTCACTTTCTTCCTTTTGCTTTGTGGAGTATAAATGCACTTAGCCTCATTTCTTCATTTCATAATTACACATATTATGGTAGCAACGAGGGTCTTGTCAGGAATCAGGGGATACACTCAAATGGAATGATTTGAGAGTGTATTAGAGACTCTACAAAGGTGTGGGCAGGGTTTATTTAGGAAAGGCAATAAGTGATGCAGCCGCACTCTGGGGCTAGTAGGGAGAAGCTTTCATTGCCCTAGACCTGAGGGGCCAAGGGTAGGAGAGGCTACTGGGGAGACTCAGAACTTCAGAGGAAGGCTGAGTGGTATGGGGAGGGCAGCCCAATAGGAGCTGTGCCCTTCAGTAGAGGGAAGCGTTCAACCCGAGTTGGAGGGAGATGGGGGAATGAATACCCTTATCTCTTCTGCTCTCTGGTCTCACTATCGCTCCCACTGGTCAGACCCAAAGAGAAGTCAGAGGCCTGGGAGCCACTCCATGCCATCCCTTTAGGCCAGGCAACAGGGCTCAGAATAGGGTACAAAAGAGGGGAGAACAGACCTGAAGAGGCAAATAAAAGATGCCCAGCATGATTACATTGCCAAAGGATTCCAAGTGAAAGAAGGTTCTAAAGAATGCCAGTCTGCTTGGAGAAGAATTGGCACATGCCTACCTTGTTATACCTGACCACCAGGGTACTAACAGTGGCATAAAGAAAAATTCTTGTTTTTTATCCTGTGGGAGGGTTGTTTTCTGCTTGAATCAGTTCATAGAAAATGTAATGGCTATCATTCAGAGCCTTGCTCTGTAGATACCCCTTTCACTCTAATAGAGAAGCTTTGTTTACTGATCTCAGAGAATATTCCATAAGTTTTAAATGTTTCTTTAGATTAAAAAATAAAATAATACATTTGGGAAATAACCAGAAACAACACAAAGCAAAATAAACTTTCTGTAGTTCTGTTTTATAGGAAAACCATTGCCAATGTTTTGAATGATAGGCCTATGTGAATTTAATACTTAAATTTTTTTGGTTGGACTGTACAGACTGCTTTTCACAGTTGAAAACATGACTATCTTTGATATTTTTTTACTACATTTTAACAATGATTGGAGAGATTTAGTTTTTTTCAAGTTATAAATATAGAAATAATGCTATAAATATTGTTTATAAATGTTTTTATTTTAGGTAAAATTCCTTGTGGTTGAATTGCTAGATATAAGGGTATATGCCCCTTTAAGGTTTCGATGCATGTTAATTACAAAAGTTAATTTTTTATCTAAAGATACTCAGTGTGAAAATGATGTTAGGGTTCTTGTTCATGGAGTGGAAGAATGAACTTAGCAAACACTCAAGGTAGGAGAGCCAGGCAGAGGCTTTCATTTAGAGCTGAAGGGAGAGGACAGAGCTCTTGGCTCACCCAGGAGGGGACAAGAGAGCCCTGGGGGTGGTGTTGTCTAGAGGTTTTATTGGTGGTTGAGAGACAAAGGGCTAGGGATGTATACCTGCTAAGTGATCTCAAAATGTTTATCTTTGAGGAGACATTAAGTTTCTTATTAGTCTTCCCAGTTATTTATGAGAAATTTACTGCTCTGATTTCCTCCCATGATAGCAGCTTCCTGGTCTGGGAGCATTATCACTCAAGACTGCCGGCTTTGCTCCCAAGGTGGACTGAGTTATTGTCTGTTTGTTAAAGAGTATGTTAAGAAAGTTACCTTTTAACAAATCGGGTTTTAAAATGCAATCTTGTTTTCAAGATGGAATCCTTCCTGTTTGTTTTGGGCTTGCTTGTTAAAGTGCCCAGGTGGCAAATCACTTGACTAGGACTGGAGGAAGAAAAGAAGCAGAAAAATAAGCTGGGCCCCCCAGCAGGCCAAAGTAAATCCCACAATGGATTATCTTGCTTTGTTTTTTCCAGAGGCCCTCACCTACTCTGTCTAAACCCATGGTCCCTGTATCAAAAGCATAATAATTTAAAACACTGAACATATTTTTCCTTCTTTATCATTTGCTTTTAATTCTGCTTGTATTTCCTGGTATATAGAAGTTAAGATTTATATGGTCAAATCTATCCTCATTGTATAACTTTTTTTTGGGGTTAAAAAGACTCTAAAGATCATCTGTATTTTCAAATTTCTTCAATGATTTCTTTCTACCTCTTCCTTTGTTCTCTCATTTGAGTTCATGCCAAGAATAATTTGTTTTTGGTGCACAGCTTGAGGTAGAGATCTAAGACAAAAAGTTTTCCCTTAGTTACTAATTTTACAGCAGGCTTCTGGAGTAATTATTCCTCTCTGTGCCAGGTTTGGTACCATTTGGGGTCTTTCTGTTCTCTTTGTGTTTGTATTTTGTATCAGTATCTTAAGTAATTGCAGCATTACATCTCAGATTCTGTTCAAGTTTTCATGCATACTTTAAAAAAATGTTTCTGGCTTTCCTTTGATTTATTCCAGAAAACCTTCATTTACTTGGTTAAGTTTCAAAAGGATCCCTTTAGGATTTTTATGGGAATTGTATTAACTTGTAAGTTAATGATGAAGGTTGGAATGAGAATTGAGATCTTTAAAGTGCTTAGTATTTCCACTCAGGGACATAGTTTATGAAGCAATTTGAATTTTCTTTTTTGAATCTGTATTTTGAAACTTTGAATCTGTACTTTGAAATTAAATATGTATCTCCTGTATTTTTTTCTAGATATATTCCCAGGCACATTATTTTTAAAATACATGATATGAATTTGTATCTTGTGATTTGCTTATTTTTCCTAAAGTCAAATGGATTCTTAAGAATGTAGCAACTCACACACCCTGCCTTCTCTGTAGATTTCACACCCAAGGCTGGGCTGAGTGAAGGACACATTGGGACTGACTGATCTCAGAGGTACCTTCCTTCAGTTTTACTCTCACTAGTGATTCTTAATATTCTGAGACTCCTTTAAAAATCTAACAGTGATAGAAAGCTATGGAAGGAGACACTACAGTTAATTTTGCATGTTTCAGACTCTCTCCCAACCCCCACCCCAGGTTTGGAGGAAGAACCTTTGTTGCAAATGTCTAGCCCAGAGCTGAGCTCCCTGTCCTGTTCATCTCCCATTTGGTATTACAGCAGATGGCCTGACTAAAACATCTCATTGTTCAGTAAGGAATTTTAAAAGCATACTATCATGGTGTGTGCCTCGGCATCCTGAGAGAAAATAAAGTTAATGTTTGTGAGGTTAAAATGGTGCCTTTTGGGGGAACTGGCAATGACTTAATTATGTATGGAAGGAAGGAGAAAAAAGTACAAAGTACAAAGAAGAAAAGTGTCATGTTTTCTGTAACAAAATGAACTGTGCATATCTGGTTTCTCTTCCAAAGTGCATCTGGAAAAGCTCTTCTCTCCACTGGCTGCATCTCAGAGCTGGGCTGGGGGATGGTGTACGGCTGCCCTGCCAAATGAGAGCACAGGCTTTTGTAGAAAAGAGAACCTAGCACTGGGCATCATGGGTGTTGTGAGTGAGCAGGCCTCCAATGTGTGTGGCATCTCTTAGGGCTCACGCACGCCACCCAGAACCTTGGAGTATTTCAGGAACATTCCTTTTAAAGTATTTTGGATCAGATAGAGACACAACTTAATAAAGATCCACCTACTGTCTGGTTTGTATCTAAGCTGGGTTCCCATGGCTATAAAGTGATAGAACTGTTCGCCTCCCTTCCTGGTGAATCAGACATCCTTGTCTACCAGCCAGGGAGAGCTATAAATATCTTAGAATATTTTATTGGCCTACTGTACTTTTCAAAACATCTCTACTCATAGCTAACACGCTGCTTCAGCCATGAATGGTTTTTCCTTGAACAGTCATGTGTCTTAACAGATTCTTCTGAGTCCTTTTGTGGTCTAGGCAATAGGTTTGTTCATTGTACTTTTCATGGGACTTTGTGACATTACTATCACTTGTGTGGAATTATGGTGATAATCCAGAAATTGGAAGCTGTACAGACTACAGACCAGGAAACCCTCGGATTTTGTGGTAGAAAGGGGGTATACTGGGAAACTAGAGGTGACACGAATGTGTCATGCTTCCTCTTGCAGTATAGCTGGGAGCTGTGGGAAGCGAGATTGAATTCCCACAGCACAAACAGGAGCTAGTGGTTGATATCAAGCAGAGGGAATCAGGTGGAATAGCAACTCAGAACTCACATGTTGTGTTCCAGGAAATAGCAGTTAAAAGTCTTAAGCTCAGGCGAGTAGAAGCAAGAGATTAAAACATAGCAACTGAAATTTTAGAATAGTAAACAAAGGTGCATGTATCTTAGAAATCATTTAGCTTATCTATTCATCTGAGAGCCAGAGAGATTATGACTTACTGAAAGATACATGTAATTAATAAGAGAGCTGAAAATACAGTTGGAAGAGAAGAATGGTACAATCAAGCTGGGGAGGGTTTGGAGTGTGATGGATTTTTTTTTTTCCCTGCCAGTAAACCAATATTTAAAGATCTGGCAAGGAAAACACAGGTAAAGGAGCATTAAAAAACTATGTTGGTTATAAAAATAACTTACCAGGGGCCTTGAGTCAGTCTGACTATTAAGTGAGAGCATAGGAGTACCATATCAGCTCACCAGACACAACCACAGAAACTGACCAGGTCACTTTATGCTGCCTTTTTGACTTGTAAAAATTAAAAATACCATTAAACCCTTTTTTTTTTCAATGCTCCTGAGGCTCACTTAAGCAATTTAAAGCAAATAAAGATGCTCCTGATTTGTGGATTCTTGCGAAGTTCAGGTGGATCTCATTGTTGGGCCATAGCTTGAGTGCTAAAGTGCATGCATGGCATGTTTCATTTTAGGAGATACATGAACAAATACTTAATTTTAATGGCTATATTTTTTCAGTAGTTTTACTGTCTTAGAGAAAATAAAGTGAGCACTCTGGTGCAGTTTTAGGCTTCCTTCAGGGAGAAGAGAATGAACTTTGTGCTATATCCTATGCTACACTTTTACAAATACCTCCTTTCAAAATCTTTATTCTCAAAATATATACTTAGGAGGCCCCATTTCCTTCTCTCCCCTAAGTCTTCATCTGTTGCCGGTGTTCTCTCTGGATGCTCAACCAAGCGGCCACTTGACATCCTGGCTTCGGCGTCTGTGCCCCTCAGCCCTCACCACTGCATCTCTTCCCTTGCAGCCCCATGGGCTTCCTTCCTCTTGCCTCATTGTGCTCACAGCTGTCAACGAGCTCAGTAAAGAAAGATCCCTTCTCCAGAGAAAGCAACCGGAAAATTATAAAATTTTTTTCCTCTTCTGTAGAAGGAACAAATTATTGTATTTCTGAGAAATACCTGAACACAAAGTTTTACTATCTATGCTCTTGAGCATCCCTGTCCATCCCTAGTAAAGAAAGAAACTGGATGAAGGAATGAGAACATAAGATGAGAAAGGTAGAAAAGTGGCTCAGAGAGAAAGGAAAATTGCATCAGGGAAACTCGAGGGTGCACTCATTTGGAATTACCTTTACCACAGCTTACATGGGTTTAACCATCAAATTGACTTGAATTTGAGGCTTGGCACTGTCCTATATTAGCTGTGACCCAAGTCAATATTCTCATCTATAAAAATAAGGACTGATAATTTAAATAGTATAAAGATAAAATGAGATGACTTGTAGTTCAATGCCATCAAAGTTGACTTTTTAAAAATTAGCTTTTATTGAAGTATACATATGGAAAATTGCTCATATTTCAAGTACATAACCCTATAAATTGTAACAAAGTGAACATATGCTTGTAACTACCATACAAATCAAGAAATAGTACATTACCTACATCCCATAAGCTTCCATCTTGCCCCCTTCCAATCACCACAATTTCCCATTTCCTCAAAAGAAACCATGGTGCTGACTTCTATTACTACAGATTAGTTTCATTTGCTTTTAACTTAATATGGTGTCTGCCTTCTTTCCTTCAACATTATGCTTGGGAGAAGCAAACAAGTGGTTGAATGACCTATAATTTATTTATTTTCATTGTCCTATCGGATTCCATTGTATGAATATATCACACTTTATCTCTCCATTCTAATGATCATGGGTACTGGTTTTGTTCCTAGTTTGGACTGTTATATGTTGGTGTAAACTTTCTTGTACCTGTCTTTTGGTACCATAGGAACACACTTCTCCTGGGTATATACTTGGGAGTGGACTTGCTGATCATAAGGTACTTTTGTATTCAATTTTAATAGTTTTCCAAAGGGATCGTATCAGTTTATACCCTCATCACCAGTACCTCATAGTTCTGGTTGCTCCAGAATCTTTAACAACATTTGGCGTGGTTGTTTTTTCTAATTAGAGCCAGTCTGGTTTTAACTGATCTTTCCCTGACCAGGTACTTTTTCATGTTTATTGGCCAGGAGATACCCTTTTTTGTCAAGTTCTTGTTCAGGTTGCTTGTCCAGTTTTAATAAATTGTCCATCTTTTATTATTTTGTAGAGAAACTTTTTAATATGTTAGATATGAGCCCTTTGGTTAGTTGTGTTGGGAGTATTTTCTTCCACTCTGTGGGTTGTCTTTTAACTCTTAATGGTGCCCTTTGATCAATAGAAATTCTCAGTTTTACTGCAACCAATCTTCTTGCTATGGTTAGGGCATTTTGAACCTTCTTAAAATAATATTTCCCTAGCTCAGTTATGAAAATACTCTTAAATTACCTTAAAAAGGCATTAGTGTTCTTTTGTCAGCTAGAGCTGCAAATATTGGGTATTGATATGTGTGTATGAGTTGAATTGGAATCAGGTTTGTTTTTCCATCCAGGTTTTCCTAAACTTATAACAATTTAACATTGTCTTAATGACTGTAATTCCATACTAATAAGTCATGCTATTGGAATGTGTCCTCTTACTTTGGTAATTCTCAGCTCTTTGTATTTCTATTTGCATTGTAGAATTTTTATGAATTTTGACTATGATTTCGATCAATTTTGACATTATTGACTTTGATTGCATTGACATTTTTATAATACTGAATTTTTAATTCTATGAGCATAGTATATCTTTCCATAAATAAAATACTTATTTGAACATAGTCTACTCTAATTTCTCTCAGTGCTTATAGTTTTCTTTGTAGAGGTTTTATACAATTTCCTTTAAATTTAAATTCCTAAATATTGTAAAATTCTTGATGCAATTGCACATATTTTAAAAATTCTATTTTCTCAATTTTTTTGTTAGATAGAAAACTCCTCATCCCCATATTGAGCATGTATTCAACTTTATATCTTACAAACTTGCTACCATGTAGTTTTATTATTTTGGAAAAAATAAGGAGATATTTACCTGACAGTACATACAGAACATTTTCATTCACTCTCTTTTTCTTTCTAATGGCTCCATAGTACCCAATAAAATAGTAAATGTTACTTACTGAATTATTCCCTTATTGATGGATCTTTTAATCACTTAGAATCATTCACTGTTGCAAACAATGCTTTAATGAAATTGTTGTACATCTGTTTTGTGCATATCTGTGAATACTTTGATAGGATAGGAGCAGAATTGCTGTTAGAGTCCTTCCCCTTTTAACTGCTGGGAGATACTATTGCTCTCTCAAAATATTGAATCAATTAGTGCTAAACTAAAACAAGAATCTCCATTACTTCATCATTTATCATTTAATTTATGCCCATATAATGATTAAAAATTGCATACTACTGTTAATTTGTGTTTCTCTAATACTAGCATGGTTGGACATCTTTTTATTTTCTTTTGTGACTTGTTAGTGTTCTTTGTCCCCATGTAATTTGGATCATCAGTCTTTGTTCTTACTGATTTGCAGGTGCTTTTTATATATTAAGGAAATTAGCCTTTTGAGTATTATATATTGCAACCTTAGTCTCCAGCTTGCCACATCTTTTACCTCCTGTTTTTCATTATATGGAGACTTTGTTCATGTAGTCATATGTTTTATGGATTTGTAGTTGATCTTAAGGAAGCCTTCCCTAACCTAAATTTTAACAGTATGTATATTTTCACAATACATATGTTTAGATTTTTTATTCAATCTTGCATTTGCTTTTGTATGTGATATACATGAGGATGTGTTAAGTATGGCAATGTGCTGTAATGATTAGGGAGCTTGAGCTATGGAACCTAATGTCATGGAGTCAGTTTTAGGCATCATTAGTTACTGAAGCAATTTAATTACCTAGCAAGTAACTGGGCTAAGGTTCCTTATTTATGTAAAAAAAAAGTTTTTAGTTGATGAAATAATGTTTTTTAAAAGAATATAGCACAGTGTCTGATACACTTATGAAGCAAAGTAATCTAAGCTGCCCTTAGTTTTGTTTTTCCCAGATTGATAACTACTTGCCCCGACACCATTTAATAAATGGTTAGTTCTTCCTCTGTGGATATGGAGTGCCAATTCTCACATATATAAATTCCTTCCTTTATGCTGACCTATTTCTAGATCATTTAATATTTTTTTTTGGTATGTTTATTGAGACCTTGTGCCAATTTTATGTCTTTGAAGTTGATGTAGTTTTGAAGTTACTGAAATATCTGGCAATTAAATCATCTCAATTATTTTTTTTCCCTCTAGATTTTGTTTGGGTAGTTGTACACATACACACTCATATATGAAGGGGCCTGCTAATACTGAGTCTTCCCATCCAGGAACAAAATTTATCTTTCTAGCTATTCAGGATTTCTTTAATGATCTTTAGTAAAGTTGTACAGTTTTCTTAGAGTTTGTGCACATTTAGTTTCTGCATATTTGGTAATAAATGGGGTTCATTTTTCATTATATATAAGTTTTTATGCTGCGTTTGTTGGTATAGCAAAGTGATCAATTTTTCATGTTTGTAATTCTGACTTTATACATACTTTAGCTCTACTAATTCTTAAGAGCCTTGGGTTTATTATTATTTTTTTTTGGTAGACAAATCATGACAATTTATGTTACTTTTTATTGTAAATTATATATAACCCACCATCTTAACCATTGATTTTTTCTTTATTCATTCGAAGCATTTATTCACACTTTGTATGTGTAGTGCATTATGGCTTGCATAATGCATAAATAGTTGTTAACCATTTCTAAATACAGTTCAGTAGCTTTAAGTATGTTCAAGTTATGCAATGAATCTCTAGAACTTTTTCATCTTGCAAAACTGAAACTATACCTATTAACTCCCCATTTCCCCTTTCCCCCCAGACCCTGGCAACCACCATTCTACGTTTTGTTTCTATGAATTTGACTACTCTAGGTATTTCATATAAGTGGACTCATGCAGTATTTGTTATTTTCTGACTGGCTTATTTCACTTAGCATAGTGTCTTCAAGATTCATCCATGTTGTAACATGTATCTGAGTTTCCTTCTTAAGGCTGAATAGTTATTCCATTGTGTATACGTACCACACTTTGTTCAAGTATTCTTCCATCAGTGAACACTTGGGTTGCTTCTACTTTTTGGTTATTGTCAGTAATGCTGCTGTGAACATGGGTGTACAAATGTCTCATTGAGACTGCTTTTAATTCTTTTGGGTGTATGCCAAGAAGTGGATTGCTGGATCATATGCTTATACTTTTCTTTTTGAGGAATATCCATACTGTTTTCCATTACTGCTCACCACTTTATACACTCATGAGCAGTACCCAAGAATTCCAGGTTTCCACATTCTTGCCAACACTTGTTATTTTCTGGGGTTTTTGTTTTTTAATAATAGCCACCTGAATTGATGTGAACTACTATCTCATTGTGGTTTTGAGTTGCATTTCTGTAATGAGTGATGCTGAATGCTTTTCATGTGCTTATTAGTCACTTGTGTATCTTCTTTGGACAAATGTCTTCAAATCCTTTGCCCATTCTTAACTGAGTTTTTAACATTAAAGAATGCATAAATTGTTACCTGTCCCTTTGCTAGTCCCAGCTTATTGCTTAGGACCTCCAAAGCTAAGCTGGAAAAGTAGTGAATCATAGACATTCTAAGTTATTTCCGAATTTTATAGACTTCTTTCTGATGTTTTGAAGTTAAGCATTATATTGGTCAGAGTTTTTTGGTCAAAAACCTTTATCAGGTTAAAGACCATTCTTTATAGAGCTGAGCTTCTAAGTGTTGATATAACAAAAAGTAGTTTGACTTTAATGTATTAGGGGTATATTTATTGAAATGACCATGTGATTTTCTTTAATCTGATTAGTGATTGTATTTCAGATTTATTATTATGGAACCATCCTTACATTCTTGAAATAGTCCTATTTGTTGTGATGAGGTGCTGAATTTGATTTGCTGATTTTTCTGGTCATTTTAAATAAGAAAAGTTTTAGCTAAAAATAATGAATTCTGTGAATTCAAGGTAAAGGAAACTATGCAGACATTTTATATATTTTAAGTAGCAACGTATGGGGTGACGCCACAGCAGAGAACTAGATTTGTAAAAATAGAAACGACAACCAAATGGTTTTCATATCTGCCCCTTAATGTTAAGATTCCTTCTCCAGTGTACCACCAATTAAGACAAGTAAAAGTGGACTTTGAAAAAAGCTGCTATTGTATGTTGAGCTACATGGCACAGCTTGGATGACTCCTAGGGGATTTCCCTTGACTTAGGACACGTTTTATTTTATGTTGTAATCTTAGAAGTTGCAGGTAAATGGCCATGACATCAGAGTTACTGATGCTTCTAGGTCTTACCCAACTCTTAATAACATCTAGCACATTATTAGTATCTAATTAACTGATGTTATTAATCTCACTATTATAAATTATAATTCATTCACCAGGCAAATATTTATTGAGCATTTTCTATGTATTGGTGTGTATGATAGATGCTTGGAACACAAAGTTAAATAAAACAAGATCTTTATACTCAAGCGATGCATGGTTTTTTGTGTTTCATTTTTGGTGGAGGACTGGGAAGTAGGTGGCAGGAAGTAGGGTGGGGAAAGGTGAAATGTACACAAATAAGTGCAATAAAACATTCCAATGCTCCAATTGAAGGATGCATAGCATATAGAACAAAAAGAAGAAGTATGATCAATACTATCTAAAGAAATCAGGACAGGCCTCCTGAGCAGACTTGAATGACCATAGGTTGGGTAAGTCAGGTAGAGGCAAGGTGGACCAAAGGTGCAGGAGAAAGTCAGAGCAGGACTTGTTTGAGGAAATGTAAGTAGTTTATTATTGTGATTGATTGATATGGTATCATATCAATGGTATAATGTCTGTAGCTTTGAGGAGGCCAGATCTTGGAGGGAGAGAAATTATATGGCATGCCTTGCTAAGGACCTTCAGCTGTAAATAATGGGGAGAGCCATCGAAAGGTTCTGGGCAGGGGAATAACTGGACCAAAAATGAGTTTTGTAAGGATGATTATGGTCTGGGAGGGAGGTGAGTGATGCTGTGGGGAAATAGGAAGACCAATTTGGAGTTCCTTGTAGTGATTCAGAGGAGAGAGAGAAGCAATCAGTGATTTCTATTTTCTTGTGAACAGATACATAACAATATCTTTATTCATGATAGTGATAATGGAATCATAGTTAATAAAAGTCATACATACTCTTGGTTTCATTTTAGGTGATGGCTTATACTGTTTGTTAAGCCTATTCCCAGGGCTATAAGAAGAATAAAATGAGATGATTTGAATTTAAATTCTTATTTCTTTGTCCAGACTGGGATGAATGTAGAAGTTAATAGTGTTATTATGTTTATGGATTACCCAATCTGTGGATAAAATAAGTGTTCACCTCTAGGTCTATTTGCCTGTAACAAACTCACATAAAACCAGTTTCAAAAACCAGTTTACCTCAATTAATATTCTCAACAATCTATTTCTCTTTTTAACTGTAAGTGATTATCATGTTTGAAACACTCAGACAAAATAACCCACTGCCATCCTACCCAGATGTCTGTATGATGAGCCACTTACTTCATGAGGACAGACTCCACGTGTTCCTTCCCAGCCAACTAACTCAATATCGTAGCTTTCAAACTCGGAAACTGTTCACCTCTGCCTTTTTTTTTTCCTTTTAAATTCTACCCATCGTCCCCCAGTTCCAGTGTCACTTCCTTTAGAGAGTCCATGATTCTTCCACCTCTCATGAGCCTTTCTAAATTCCTTGGCCATGGGTCCTGCCTGTGATAGGTCTCTTAGTGTGGAATTTTTATATAAATTTTATATTGTTAAACATTTTATGTGTTAGTTTTATCCCCCACTCCAAATTTTCTGAATCTTCAGTGGGAGAAGAAAATAATCTGGGGAGCCTGTCAATTCAGCTATTTGGAGCCAGACTCCAGTGAATCTGCCTTTTTCCCAAGATGTACAGGTGTTTTGGATATATTACCACATTAGCAGTCCTCCAACTGGGAACACATGAGGACCTGCCTAGGGATACAGTGGGGAGACATGGATAATTTTGAGGAGATTAACTTTCCAAATCCTTAGCTTTCATTAGTACTCATAATTTAAATGGACCTTTCATCCACCTTATAAACAAAAGACATTAAGTCTCACCTATTCCAAATCTTGCTACAACTTGCTCAGGTGTAAAAACCTCCAGGGTGTCAAAGAAAGGATAATTTCAAATAACAGAGTTTGGGAAGCCTTCTTTATTAGAGCACCAAAAACGTCTGTCCTACCCATTCTAGTAAGAGATACATTTCCAATTAAATTTTAATTTAATAATCACATTTTAATGTATTTTCATAGGTTAGGTAGTAATAAATTTTTTTATAACTCAGTCTAGAAGTAAACTTAAAACTAAAATTTCTGTGATCACAGAAAACTTTTAAAAATCTAATTATTTTTATGTTTGTATTCCATGGACATGAGAACGTGAATAACAATTAGGCATTCAAGCACAAAACTGTATTACTTTTGGATGAACCCTGTTTAAAATAAAGTTTTAGATGATGAACCATGTAAAATTTCTGAGTGTTAAAACAGAGTTCTCACCCCTTTTCAAAGATAAAGCTGAGCGGCGAAGCATGATATTAGATATTAGCTACATTTAAAAGAGTGTAATAGTTTTGTTTTTAAGAGATCAATATTCATTAATTCCCCAGAATTGTCCTTTACAGTTGTTTAAACTTATAGTGAAAAATTTTATATTTCAGTTTCAAAATGTGTAAAGAGTATGTTTTGTTTTAGAAAAATACTGCATCAGAATCACCTGTGACCATGTTCAAAAGGTAGATGACTGGGTCTGATCCAGGAATAATAATGTGCATGATAATAGCTGACATTTATTTAGTTTTGGGTGCCAAAGCAAGTGAAAGTGGTAGCTGAGTTCTACAAAACATGTCAATACTGTTCGTCTTTCCTGAGGGCATGGCAAAGCTCCTTCCCCTGTGGCTTACTGCCTGGTTTTCAGTGGCTATAACTGGAGCGTAAGGTTACAGAGGACACAGCTAGTTTCCTCAATATGAGTCTGTTCAGAGAACTGGACTCTCCCCGCTCCTGTGGAGTCAGCTGGTCTTCACGGACTCCCAGAGGAGCAGCTTCTGGACCCTCACTTCTTCTCCCTCCTTACCCAAACTCAGATCAGCTGTGGGTGTTTGAAGGTGAGCGGGAACATTGATGTCTCCACCAGAACAAAGAGAGAGTGTCCTGGGGTGCTGTACCTTGAGAACTGTCAGCTTCTGTGTCTGGGATGTGAGCTGATCTTCCAGAACTCTGAGACTGGTCTCCGGGAGGTCAGCAAAAAAAAAGGAGTGTGGTTTCTGTCTTTATTTATTAATTTTACTAAGGATCAGAAATTAAATGTTCAGCTCCTGGAGACTTCAAGGTCATTAAAAAAATAGATGTGAACAATTACAATTCTGTTAAGATATATAGGACAGAACAGAAGGAAATACAGCAAAATGCTAATATGATTGTTTTAGAAGGTTGGATTTTCCTGTTTCCTAAATCTAATTCCTAGATATAAGCTTGCTTATATTGCCTTAGCAATTTAGAAATGTTTTCTAAATTTTTCTTTCTGAGAGGGGAGATACCTAGAGTCTAGGCACTCATAAATGGTGCATATGGATATCCTGCCACAGGTACTAGAGCATTTTTCCACACCTTGAATAGAAATAAATAAATGAGTTATGTAGCAATAATGAAAGAATAAAATCTTAAAGCATTGTGTTCTCATAATGGAATGGTGTGTGGAGCAAGCAGTTTATATAATAGACATGCAACAGTGATTTTACTTGCAATGCATACATTTATTTAAGTAGTATTGCTTGAGTACCTTCTCTATGCCAGGCTATGTTTTAGGCATTTGAGTTACATCAGTGAGTGAATAAAAACAAAAAATGTCCTTCCCTCAAGTAGCTTGTATGGCTGGCTGAGAGGTGGTGGTGTTGAATACTGATAATAAAGATATATAATAAATTATGTAGTATATTATATGAAAATACATGCTATGGAAAAGAGTCAGATTGGAGGAATTGGGACTCTGGTGGAACTAAGTGTTGGTTGCAATTTTAAATAGGGTGATTAGAGTAGGACTCATTGAGAAGGTGATATTTGAACAAGGAAATAAGGAAAGAGAATGCTAGGAATAGGAATAGCCAGTGCAAAGGCTCTAAGTACAGAATGGGCGTGGTGAGGTCTGTGTAATTGGAGTAGTTAGCTGAAAGAGGTGCAAGGGTTAATATTGAACCAGAAGTTCTTAACTTGGGGCTAAGGGGTTCAGCAATAGAATTCAGGGGTCTATTCCTTTGGATGGGGAAAATAAATCTTATTTTTATTTTTAATAATAACATCTAACAGAAATTTAACATTTCTTTCAATCATGATGTAGGCAAAAATCCTTGGCAACTTAATCCCCTTCTCCCTTCTCATCCCCTCTCCAACACCTCCCTTTTGGTAACTGCTAGTGCCTTCTTGGAGTCTGAGTCTGCTGCTATTTTGTTCCTTCAGTTTTGCTTTGTTCTTATACTCCACAGATAAGTGAAATCATATGGTATTTGTCTTTCTCTGCCTGGCTTATTTCACTGAGCACAATACCCCCTAGATCCACCCATGTTGTTGCAAATGGCAGGATTTATTTTCTTTTTATGGCTGAGTAATATTCCATTGTGTATATGTACCACATCTCCTTTATCCATTCATCTGTGGATGGGCACTTAGGTTTTAGAAATATCCTAAAACATGGTTCTGTTCATCACCATATCACATCAAAATTATGTTAGTAATTGGACCTGCCACTAGGTCTTGTCATTTAATGTATTAATACATGAATACATGTGTTACTATGGCACAATTAAAAATATTTTGACAACTGAGTTGGTTTCCTCTGTAATCTATTGTGTTTTATTTTATACATTTCAAAATACTATTCTGAGAAGGGGTCCATGGCACACACACAACAAGATTAAGGAACCCCTGATATTCAATACTGGAGGCCAGTGTAGAATGTTGTTTGATGTTGACCTTTGTACAAGGAGTGAAATGGGAAGCTGTTAGATAATTCTGAGCAGAGGCATGACAGGATTTTCTTTGTGTTTAGAAAAGCTCACTCTGGCTACTCTTGAAACTAGAGGTGAGAGGGTGAGGAGGTATGTGGACCTAGGGTCACAGTTATTAGGAGGTTATTTTTGTGATCCAGAGGAGAGGTTGTATTTGCTGAAATGGTGGCTTGGTTTATGGTTCTAGCAAGGGAGCATTAAAAAGTAGAAGGATCCTGGATTTTTCTGGAGGTAGAATCATTGGTATTTATTGACGGGATGTGAGTGAGAACAATCAGGGATGACATTAAGGTTTTTGACTTATGCGGTGGAGGAATGGAATTGCCGTGGACTGGAGAACACTGGGTTGGTGGGGGAAGATCAGGCATCATTTCTGGTATGTTAAACTTGAGATGTCAATTTGACATGCACAGGAAAGTGTTAGTAGGCATTTGAATATGAGTGTGGTTGGGCAAGAGGGCTTCTGAGCTGTTGATATCCGCTGGGTAGTTATCTAAATGTATAAAAATTGGTGTTTAGAACTCTCAAGGCTGGATGAGATGCAGGGTGCAGAACTAGGAGTGACCCTGGGTGCTACGGGAAGAGACTGGGATGAACAGGAGGGTCAGCAAGAGTAACTGTGAAAGAGCGTCCAGGGAGGTGGCAGGAAAACTGAAAGAGTTTGGTGTCCTGGATGCCAAGTGAAATAAGTGTATCCAGAGGGGAGGGAGTGGGCCAAATGGTAGAGCAAGTGGAGAAAGGACTGAGAATTGACCATTAAATTTAGAAGCACAGAGGTCACCAGGGGACATTGGTGGACCAGCTTAGGTCAAAGTCTAATTTGGAATGGCTTTAGAAAGAGTGACAGTTGGAGACAGTATGTAGACATATTTTTGACAGGTTTTGTTGCAGAAGGAACAAAATTGGGGTAGTAGCTGGTGGGGCAAGTGGGATTGGAAGAAAGATTTCATATTTCTCTGATTAAGATGGGAAAAATCATAGCATTCTGTATGCCATGGAGAAGGTTCTCTGCAGAAAGGGGAAATTTGATGTAGGAAGAGGGAAGACATGCTGGAGTGATCTCTTTAAGACTGGCAATAGAGTAGATCTTGCATACTAGCTGAGGGGTTGGCTTTGAAGGAGCAGTGAAAGTCATCTCCACTAATAGTTACAAGGACAGACAATGAGGGTTTCAATGCTGGAAGGTGGGAGCATGTGGATGTTCAGCTTTGTCAGTGAGATAGGAGTCAAAGTTATCAGTTAAGAATGGAGATGAGACAATAATAATACAGCTAAAAATGTATATTACATACCTATATGACAGGCACTGTTCTAAGCGCTGTACAAATATTAAGTCTCCTCACAATAATCTTGTGAGGTAGGAATCATTATCCCAATGTACAGATGAGGAAACAGACACAGAAGGGAAAAGGACTCAACCCAGGCTCCCCTATTTGTCAAAGCTAATTTCCAATCCATTCCTTCGGGGTCTGCATTCTCAATTGTGATGATGCCTGTTGGCAATCTGACTTTCTAAAAGGTAGTCCCCATTTCTCCTCCTTAACTAGTGACCCTCAGTGTCCTGTACAATGGAATATTATAGTGTCTATCTCAAAGGATTAGGGTAAGTGCTTAGCAAAATGCCTGGTTCATAGGAGATAGTCAATAAATGTTAATACTAACAATAGTTCTAGCAGCAGTAATTTTTTATAGTTGATGTTAACACTTCATGATTCTATTTATTACTTTTTAGGGAACATTGTGTTTCATGTTTTCCAAATAGAGGGACATAAATGGTATCTTATACTTTATTAATATTTCTTTGATTATCAGCAGTGTTGGACATTTTTTCTTATGTTTACAGGACATGGAAATAGTGACTCTGACTTTGTATTTCTGTGACATCTGTTACCACAGTAATTAAGGCAGTCAGCTAAGGGGAATGCGTGAATTCATGAGCCTGCCCTCCAGCTCACTGGTCATGAGAGCCAAAGGGACAGAGCAGTCAGAGGCCGTATAATCTGATGGCTGGATGCGCCTGGGTACTTACTCAGCTGTGGCTTTTCTATTAGAGGCAGATGTGAATATGGCTTCAGGAGTCACCTTAATGAAGTGAAGCACATGATGACAACTGGAAGAAGACTAAATATGGCTAAAGATAAATGGATATAGTAATGGGCAAGTGGAAAAAAACCAGTGGACATGTGGGGGTGAGTTGGTGCTGACTAGTTGGTGCCATAAATGACAAATTTTAGGAAACCAGTAACTGGGGTGGATCCTGTGGAGAGCACTGGGCCTGAGTCAGATCTGTCCCATCGAATGCAGATCCTCTTTGAGGAAGTCCATGTCTTCAGGCTGCATTAGCAGCAGACACTCCATAAGGCTGGCTCCTTCTGGTAATGACAGTAGAAAGCTTTGGTTGGTGTATTATGATTTTTTTTGTCCTTTTCTGTGAATATTAAACTTGGATAATAACAAGAGTAGATTATATAGTCAGGCTTTGTGGGTTCAAATCCTGGTGGTATTTCTTACTACCTGTGTGAACATGGGCAAGTCCTTAATCTCTGTGTCCTGATTTATCTCTAATATGGGGGCAATAAAAATAATATTACTTCCCACATCAAGCTTTTATGAGGATTATATGAGTTAAAGATATATTTCACCTAATGTGCAATGCACATTTTCCACATCTGAAATTACGGTGTGTTTTACAACTGATGACATTTTACAACTATAATTGGCAGCATTTTTTTGTAATGGTACTTAAATACTGTGTCTTATATGTGTCTTAGAATCAATGGTGTCTTGCATTTGAGGAAACATGTTATTAGTAAAACATTAAACATGGGTTGGTAATAGGAAAATATTACATAAGTGTTATCATGTACTTAGTTTTATAATCACAACCAGATTCTTATGACCTCACTAAACTCATAAGGATGTGTTTGTTGCTAGCCCTTTATCCTTTACTGTGAGAACTCTTAAAAGCAAAACAAAATCCAAATAAATCAGAATATCACGCCACAAAGAATCATATGATCTTTTAGCCCTTTGGACCTTCAGGGGTGTATTATGTGACTTTCAAGATTACCTTTTCTTTTTATACTCATCCTGTATCTCCCAGGTCACACCCTCTACTTTGCTTTCATGACCACATGGATAAACCATTCCAAATCATGGCTTCTCCTCTCTTCCAGTGGTACCTTTTCCATTTCCATCAGCTAATACTCTGTCTACATCCTGGACCTTATTTTTTTAACGAGAGCTTTAGTTTTGAAATGACAAATTATAACATCCATTCTGTCCACCTCCCTCTCCAGTTCCAGCTTTTCCTCTCCGTTCTCCAGAAACACAGACCCCGTCTCTTCCTCAGGGGCTTCACTCCAATCATCTTCCTTTGTGTTTGTCAGCCTTTTCTGCCTTCACTCCCTTCTTAGGACATTAAGAGTCTGTCCCTTCTGTAGCAGCCATCTGACAAAACCCCAGCCCTGGAGAGACCCAAACATTTGTTTCTTCTTGCCTTTGTCTGGACTACAGAAGCTGGGGGGAGAAAATGATGCCGCTGTGCAGGTTCCGTCACCAGTGCTTGCGTCTCTGATTCTGTGTGGGCCCTCCACATGCCCACCAACTCTAACAGGTGCTCCTCCTCAGCACTCTGCTGTTTACAGCTGCTGTTTTTTCAAAGATTTTTCTACTCCCCTAAGTAATTCTAGTTATTTTCCTCTCCCTTTACTGTGAACATCTGACATCATTCAAAAGCCACAAAGAAGCTTCAAGGTATGGTAGACAGAAAACCGTAGTCAGGAAGCCTGAGCTCTGCTGACAGCCATGTGATTGCTTTTCTTTGTTGGTAGGCATGCAGTGTGTTTTCATCTGCATATTGATCTGAGATTCTCTCTGCTCTGCAGTGAATGAGTCATTCTGTGTGAATGAGTTGGTCTCTTCCTCTGTACTTTGAGAGAGGAGGGCTGGCCTAAGTGGCTTCTGAGCTTCTATCTTTAAGATTCTGTGATTGTAAGACTTCAGTTTTGTATGTTTTTCCAAACTCGTTTTAATTTGTTTCTCTATTTTAGGATTTTTAAACTTGTGGAATTGGATTCTACTGTTCAGCCGATGTCATTTTATCAATAAGCAGGAGAAACTTAAGGAGTGCCTTGTTCTGTAATAGCTAACCAAGACTTGGCCTTGCACCTCAAGGGCTTTTGGGGAAAAAGAATGTGTTTCCTGACCAGGTTCTCCTCTGAAGAATGGGTAGGCATGTGTTGGCCTGGCCTGGCTTTGCTGTCAGACTAAACTGAACATTGCTCTAAAATGAGCTGGTATCTTCCTCATGCTGCCCAGATGGTGCATTTCTAAAACAATAATCTGCAGGTTATGTTGGGATTTACCTGTTAGGTGGGATTGCTCAAAAGATCTTGCCATCTTATTTTTATTTTTTCCCATCTGCAGTCCCTTCTGTATACTCCCAGCATTAGAGCATTGTTTCTGGATGCTAGCATTTCAGGGGAACAGCAGTAAGGCGAGGAAAAATGCAGTTCCTGTGCATTAGCTCTTGGCTCAGTGCAGTTAGCTTTTGTGACCTCATTAGCTTGGATAGAGAAGAGCTTGGAATTAGTAGCCAATGGTGGAGCATACTCTTTACAGTCCCCATGTATTCATCACTTTCTAGCCTTGCCAGACATCACTGATTGGAGATAAACAACAAATGCCATGGTTCTCAACCTTGACTGTATATCAGAATCACTTGGAGAGCATTTTAAAAATCCCAGTGCCCGTGTGCATCTCATACCAGTTAAATCTTTTTCTGGGCTGGCATCCATACATAAGTCATTTTTAAATCTCCCCAGGTGATTCCAATATTTAGCCAAGGTGAGAACCACTGAAGAAAGGCTTTATAGGGGGGAATACATGGGTTGGCTGATGGAGTTGTTTTGGCTTTCACAAGTGAGCTGGTTTTATCTCCAGTTTATCTTTGCTGATTTTTTTTACTTTAGTAACAGTGTAGAAAGATCAGAGGTAATCAGCTGTACATAATTGACTTTTAAGTGTGTTATTATAACCTTAGAGTAGCAACTGTATTTTGCCTGTGGCTCAGTATATGCTTCTCTCTCTCTCTCTCTCTTTCTCTTTTTTTACAACTGTCTGAAGCCCTGTGGGGTGTGCTGGTACAGAGGTGAACACCAAAGGGGTAGGGAAGGGGTGCCTCCATACAGAAAGGGAGGTTACAGATAAAGGAGCTTAATGAGCTCTTGAATACATGCTCTTGGAGTTGCATGTCTGTGTCTACTGCTATTCAGATATGACCCTAATTTTGCCAGAGACTTGAGTGTATGCCTCTCTTCATATGTTCTCATCAGTGGTATTCCCAGTTGATACAAGAAGTCCACACAGTGGGCTGTGTGTGGACTGGTGTGTGTGTGTGTTGTCTCCATTTCATTTGGTGTGTTACTATTCATTCTGTTCACTTTGAAAACTAGATACTTACTGAAACAGTTATGAGGAAGTCAGTTATCTGAAAAGACCAGATTATGTGGAGTAAAACAAAACTACAACTATCATTGTAGCACTAAAATGAGAAGGTTTTTAAGAACACATGTTGAAGTGAAATGTCTAGAACCATTGTTTCTCGCTACCTAAAAAACTGGTATTGTTTCTGTTTCCACCTGTGTGCACACATAGTCTTCAATGTCTATAAATTCCAGGCCTACCGAATACAGTTCCCACTAAGAATGCTTAGAGATCCTAAAGTAGGGTTGCCAGATAAAATATAGGATGTATGGTTAAATGTGAACTTCAGATAAACAATGAATAATTATTTAGTATAAGTGTATCCCAACTATTACACAAGACATAAATTATCTGTATTTTATCTGCATTTCACATTTCGCTGAGATCTGTATTTTTATTTCCTGAATCTGGCAACTCTGTGGAGGTGTGGGCTGGATAAAGGGCCAGAGCATTGTCTAGTTTTTCTGTGCTGGGCCTCATTGATTTGGCTTTATACCTCTTACTGTATTTCTGCAGAGAAGCTGCTACTCAGCTTTCCTTCCCAAACTCTCATTCTGCTGTTTTCCTGTATGTCTGATAGGTTTCTAATCTTTGGTATTAGTATGCAGAGATGCAGGCTTGAAAATAGCCACACACATGCACACACACACACGTAATTCTTAAATTCTGCATGGTAGGAACAGTAAGGAGTTAAGACCTTATACTTAGAGGCAGTAAGCCCAATGGCAGGTGCGTGCAGTATGTTGTATTTGAGTATTTTTCCACCATTGGAGAGATGCAATTGTCCTGTCTCCCTTGGAAACCTGGGCAGGTGGCCTGACCTGCTGGTTAACTTGTCTGGCATGGTTTACTAGAAAATTCCACTCTCATTCAAGTTAAAGCTGGCTGGCTTTCTCACCTGCCTCTTCAGAGACTGACCTTCACCTCCCTCTCTGAGGTTCATTTTGTTGGCCTTGAATAAAGGGCTCTGTCAGTTGAGTGGAGGCACAAGCTGAAGTGCAGGCAACTTCTTTCAAAGTTTTAAATCAAGTCAACTAATGCTTATGTGAGCCACATGAAGAGTGTGTGTGTGTGTGTGTGTTTTCCTACTAGTAGTTTGTATAGTCATTCTGTTTGAGGTAGGCAGTTTTTCTCACTGACTAAACATAGGGTTAGGTTTAACTTTATAAAGAGTTTACATGAAATTTTGAACATATCTGTATGTCCAAAGAGAGTCCTGAATAATTTCTAACTGAAAAAAATATAGCAAAAAGTACAATGAGCACTTGTATACTAACCATTTATAATTGAACATTTTGTCTTATTTTCTTCAGACTTTTAAATCCAGTGTTTAAGCCCCTTTTGTAATATTCCCTAGTCCAATTTATCTGCTTGTCTCCCCAACAATAGCCACTCTCCCAAGGTTTACGTAGGGGCCACCACCATGCAGAACTACAGGAGGCCTGTGTGTGTGTTCCTAGGTGATGTATAGCATGGATTTTCTAAACCCCCTATACAGATTGTATCACTGTATAAATTGTGACAATCAAATCATTGTAAATAATACTAGTTTTGTCTCTTCTTTCCATTTCTTAGAATCTTATTTCTTATTGCATTGTCCCAGAGCTCTAGTATAAAGTAAGAAAATATAGGTGATGGTGGGCATTGTCTATTTTTTTGGCATTCTTAATCTTCCTGAAGTTTCACTATTATATTTGAATTGTGTTAAAAATTCTTGATAGGTATTCCTGAATTTGATTTCCTTCAACTCTAATTAGCTAAGAGATTTTTTGCTTTTTAAAAATCAAGAATGAATTTTGACCTTTATCAAGATAGTTTTCTGTATCATTCTGTATTATTTTGAGAGAAGAGATGGCTTTTCTTGCTTAGTATATTAATGTGGTAGATATATCACTGATAACTGTTCAGGTGGTTTATACTTTTTGCATTCTTAGAATAAACCCTGCGGAGTTGTATGGCTTATTTTCACAAACTACCGATTTAGATTTTCTAGTTTTTGTTTTGTTTTTATTTTTATTTTTAGTCTATCCTTTTTATTGTTTTTAATTTACTGCGTTATAGAAAAACATGATCTATACAATGGTATTACTTTGAAATTTGAGAGATTTTCTTTGTGGATGATGAATTTTTGCAAATGTGTATGCCTGAAAAGAATGCATGCTACTGATTTGTTGTGATCAAGGATATATAATCAAGGTTAATTGTGTCAGTCACTTTTTTTATTTACTTAGTATTATCTCTTATCATTTTACTCACCTTTTTATATTCTGTTTTGCCTTATATATTTTAAGGCTAAGATGTTAGTTGTATTCAAGGTCATGATAATACCCACTACCTAACTAAAGAAATAAAACATTACAAATACATCTGAAGCACCTGTGTGCTTCCTACCTTCCCCTTACAGTTATTTAATCCTGTGTGCTCTTTTATACTTGGGTATAAAATCCCCAAGCAATATATAATATAGTTATGTGTTTTAAAAGTCTTTAAAAATGGCATCTGACCATGAGTACTTTTTCTCATGTTATTTGTTACATTAATCTGTGTCAGTATATATAGTTCTGGTTTATTCACTTTGAATGTCTGCATAATATTATATTGAATGAATATATCACTGAATATTTGCTTATTTTTATTGCTATTGATGAAAACTTGTTTATTCCTATTTTTCACAGTTAGAAATAATGTTTCTGTAAGTGTTCTTCTTAACATTTCTGTTCATGTTAATCACGTCACTAGAGTTAAACTGTAGGTAGATTTTCTGATTTTATTTATAACCTTTAAATTTAGTATTGACAAAATGGTCTTTAAAGTGATTGTTACAACTAGTATTCCCATCAGTGTTTGGAACTCTTTCTTTCTCACCACCAGTTAATATTAGCAGACTTTAATATTTCCAAATATGATGGTAGTGAAATAGTATCCCATTGTAGTTTTAATTCACCTTTTCCTGAGGACAAGTGAGATCGTATGTCTTTTATGTGTTTATTAGTCATTTGGAGTTCTCCCATGAATTTACTATCCATTTACCCATTTTTCTATTGGCTGCTTTTCTTTTTATTGCCTCTAGTACTTGTTTGTCCTGGATGCTAATCTTTTGTTGGTCATATGCTTTGCAGATGTCTCCTCATGCATGTGGCTTATCACTTTCTAGTGGCCTCTTTTTAACGTACATGATTTTGGTAATTTCAATATAACTGAATTTTAAAAATGTTTTCCTTTAAAAAAAAAAACTCTTTCAAACCTCCAGTGTCATAGAATATAGTCTATTCTTCCAAGGTATTTTGTTATGCTTTTCACATTTAGATTTTTAATCCACTGGAATTGATTCTTGTGCATGGTTTGAAGTATGACTTTTTAATATTTGTATTTAGGAATAGTCAATCCTTTCCCTTCAAATTTCAGTACACCCTCAGATCACATACTCAGTTTTCATATGTGCATGGCGCTATTTACAGACTTTTATTTTCTATTCTATCTCATGGTCCATTTTGTTGTCTGTGCCCCAATGCCAGAGTTTCTTAATTGTGATTCTTTCCTATTATGTTTTTCTTGTTCCATGCTGCATTTTTGCTTAATCATTCAGTATTCCTTTATTCACAAATTCTTCCCTTGACTGTACCAGAGTTTATCCAACTCTTAAACTTTTCATCTCAATGCCTACATTTTACATTTCTAATATTTCTAAATTTTATGCTCACCTTCTTAAGTATTTTTTTCGTAGTGTGCTGTTACTGTCATTATGGTGGTTATTGTTGATCTTGGTAAGGATTCTAAGCATTACTAAAATACTTTTAACATGTTTAATATTTAAAATATGTGTTGTGTGATTTCATATTCAAAGTTGGATTTTGTTGCCTGTCTTTTAGGTTTCTTCATCTGTATTAGAGAATGTTTTGAAGGCTCATGATATATAGGATGCTTTGGGAGAAAAAGTCTCCCCTTCCCCTTTTATACCATCTGTTGCAGTTGTCTCATATGATCCTTGTAAGACCCCCAGACCAGAAGTTGGTATTCCAATGGTGTTCTGGGGTCCCAGCCCAAGGTGGTAGGGACAGGAACAGACAGGGTTTGGAGTTTGGTCTTAATCCCTAACTGTGGCCTCCTGTTTAAGCCCCGAGGCAGCAGTTAACAGCAACTTGTTCCAGCTTCCTCTGACCCTGTGGGAACCCCTCCTCTGTCTCTTTTTCTAAGCAGCAGGGCTGCCCCAGGTTTCCTGGCCCATGGGGGCCCTTTCAGCCCCTGTTGTTCCGTAGTAAATTTGCTCTGTAGTAACCTAACTCCAGGCCATCTTACCTCCACAGGGCAGGCCCAGAGCTTCAGGCCCAAAGCACCACTTGGCTATTCTGTTCCATTTCTGTTTCTCCAAGATGTTTTCTGTTTGGGTCCTGGCATATGACTTTGGCCTTTTTTGAGTTCATTTTAGAATTCATTGCTGTGCAGGCTTATTGAGGAACAAAAAATGTGGACCTGTAACAAGTGGAAGCCTATTGGGGCGATTTAAACTTTTTGGAGACATGGTTGGAAATACCCCTTACTTGTTCTCATTTTCCTCATATGGCTGCCATATCCACACTAGTCCATCTGTTAGAGCAAAGAAAAAGGTTCATTTCACGGCTTTGGCTTGCCATTAGCTCTGCCCACCTGCCACCGCCCTACCAAATCCTGCAGGTGTTCCCGTGCCGCCTGGGAGCACGTGCCAAGTCTAAGTAGGAAGTATTGTGACTGCCATCTAGTGACAGGCATCAGGTACACTCCGTTGTAGCCTAAATTTTTTTCCTGACAGGTTGTGTGCCTCTGTAGATTTGATTCTTGACTTTTCAAACTGCCTGGGTAGAAAGCGGCATGTAATTCTCAGGGACCTTGTGTTCCTGGAGTACTGAACTGCTTAGAATCGGCATTTTAACAGAACAGAAAGTAAGGATAAGAGGAGAGGACAAAGTGAAAAGGCAAGTTATCCAAGCCCTGGCTCTGGAATTTGATCTAATGAGTGTTTTCTCCATGATAAACTGTCCATCAAATGGTGCCTGGCCCTGATTGCATACCTTTCTGATACAGGATAAAGTCAGAGACATAGTCATGAATTTACTGGCAAAGGTACCTATTTTATACTATCATCCCAGGAGCTCATTTTTTAGTATTAAAGGATATAAATATACTGATTCTCAGCTCCCTCCACTCCCACCCCATTTATCTCCTTCCCCTTAGCCCTTTTCTGTCTATATTGATCGTGAGACTCCATCCCAGGTAGTTAAAGCCTCTAAGATGGTATGAGCCTCCAAATAGTAAACTTGGCTAGAAACTTAACCATATTTATTCATCAGGTATTGCTGCAATAATGCTGTGTAACAAATCATGCTAAACTCCAATAGCTTTCAATAATAAGCATTTATTTGCATGGGAGTAAAGGTCATGGGTAGTTCAGCCGAACTAGGCTGGACTCTTCCAGGCTGTGCATAGACTGGACTTTGCAGCCGGCTAAGACTTGGGTTTAGGTCTGCACCAAGTATGTGGTCCCAGGCTGAGTGAGTAGTGGCTGCCTAGGGTATGTTGTTCTTCTGTGAAAAAGTGGGAGTGAAGGAGGCAAACCAGACTATAAGCAAGCACAACAAAATCTTCTCCTTACTCTGTGTCAGTTCACATTCACCAGCCAAACCAAAGTCATAGGATGTCTTCTATGCCCTGAGCAGAATGGGGAGTTTGAATTGGGTGAACAGTGCCCCAGCCTTTAACACCTACATATAAAATCACTGAAAAATAAGGAAAGTATTTTAAGAAAACAGGTTCTAAATTTTTAAAATGTACATCCTGGGAAACCTTTTTAAGGCTAGAAATATGTGCTGTTCATTTTCTCATTCCTACAGCTTAGTTCAGTGCTTGGCTTACAGAGAGAGATGCTAAGCACATGAATGAGAGAGCTACAGGGCACAGTGAAAGATTGGTGGGCCTGGAGAGTTGGGGTTTTATCCATCTTTTAATAATGGCATTTATGTGTTTCTGCCTAAGAATATCCTAAGTGTTCTTGACAAGGAGAGAGATTGAAAGTTACAATTCCTAATAAACTCATGGGATTTCTCCAGGTGACTGTCCAATCTTGTATTTTCTGATATGAAAATTAGTCATCTCCTTTTGATATATATATAGTACAACATCATAGATAGATTCATTGATAGTTTATGTAACTTCTACATGACACCATCCTTTCTGAAGAAGTAAAATGGACCCTCTTCCCAAAATTTGATTCAGATGCCAAGGTTGATGCCTACATGTACATGCCGTGCGGACGCACACACACGAGGGTATGAAAAGGCCTAATACTAGTACTTGGGACTTCTGCGTACAGTAGGGCAACCCTCTTAAGCTGGCTGGAAAATGCTTTGAGAGAGGAAAGGGAGGAGACTAGCCTGGATATTACAGTGTTTAGGGAAAGGGCTAAGGATTCCCAGTATGGGCAGTAACTTGCGTGGTTAAAATTTCCTACCAGTGTCAAAGCCTTTCTAATCAGATTGCCCAGATGTGGTGCATAGGGGAGGAGGGAGAGGTGGGGATTGAAAGTTGTTGGCAGTAGAACATCGAAAGATAGAGTGAGACTCCCTATTATACTTTCTCCACCTCAGGTGTGGTGGGTCAAAGGCCCACTAATAAGAGAGGCTATATTGACATTTCAAGTGATGGACCTTCTCTAGCTGTTGACTTTGATTACACCCAACTTTTTTTCCCTTATGGTTTCACTTACTTTGAACCTTTCTCTACTGTTTGTGACAGGTACCAGGACAGCCATCCCTTTTCCAAACAGCAGTTACTGCATTGTTCAGAGCCATCTGGTGAGGAAACACACCTTAGAATACCTATTATACACTAAGACCAGGCTGCATACTTTGCCTTCACAAGCTTATTCAATATGAGAGCTCAAATGATTCCATTCTTAGGTATTAAGGCAAATTGTCTGTGACTTGGCCTTCTATCACCAGCACCATTTTCATTAGTGTTAGAGATGGATGGAGAAAGTTCCTGTATTTATTAATCAGAATGTGTATTTATCTGTCAGTAATTAGCATGCTTTCCTCAATGTCATCTTTTATATACCTGCTCCTTGATTTGGGGCATATATTTATACTATTTCAAAAATTCTTTAAACTAACTTTCATTAATTAACTTTTTTGCTGAAAACTAATCTTATCTTACAGAAGTGATTCTCACACTTTAGTGTGCATCATAATCCCTGGGCAGCCTTGTTAAAGCATCCTCCAAGTTTCTTAACAGGGCTGGGGCAGGCCTAAGAATTAGCATTTCTAAGAAGTTCCAGGTGATGTTGTCTAGGGACTAAACTCTGACAAATGCAATCTTCTAAGACTTGTACTTATGAAATCATGAGTTTTATGTGCGCCGTTGCATTTTTCTCCTAATGTACATTAAAATATTCAACTGTTCAAATAAAACCCAGCTGTCTATTACCAAAACATGACTACACTGGTATGTGTGCAAAACTTTGGAAACACTGAATAGTCTCTGCATACAATTCAGATGATGGGTCTGTTCAGGTTCCTGGACTCAAATCCAGTATATGTGTTTTCCCACGCATGACACCAAGCAATTCTCTAACACCAGCAGGGTATCCAAGAATTTAAACTATTTGAATGCTATCTGCCCATAGACAGCACCAGATTCCCCCGGTTAAGGGCTCCATTCTACAGGACTGCCCTCTGCTCCCGCCTCCAGACACCAAACACAAGCCTCAGGCAGTTACCTGTGCTTCTGACCAACTGGCTACAGACTGGAGGTTCCAACAATTGCCCCTTGGGTTTGATTAATTTGCTAGAGTGGCTCACAGAACTCAGGGAAACACCTAGTCTGCCAGTTTAATAAAGATATCATAAAGGATACAAGTTAACAGCCAGATGAAGACATACACAGGGCAAGGTCCCAAATAAAGGAGCTTCCGTCCTCACAGAGCTTTGGACCTAGTTTGGTGGTACATGGAAATGTTCTGGTTCCCCAAGCATGGGAACTCTCAGACAGGGTTTGGGGTCTGGGGCTGGGGGCTGGGAGCTGAAACTTCCCACCCCGTAATCACGTGGTTGGTCCACCTGGCAACCAGCTCCTACCTTTGGGTAAGGTTCAAAAGTCTCCTCATTAACATAACAAGGCACCCATTTCACCTTAATGGCTCTGAAGCATTTTCAACAACTGTGGATGGAGACCAAATATATCTGAGAGACCAAAGATTATATAGCAAAGGATCCTTTCCCTTTCACATTAAAGTATGTACTTGGACATGTTTGTGACAACATGAGTCAGTGGGTAAAGCCAATGAGAGGCAGAGCCAATACAAATTAGAATCCATGAATAAGGACAGAGCCATGATTCTCATTCATTTGGGAAATCAGAAGTTTTCTAAATCCCCAACTCTGCATAATCCAGTTCTGCCAGTGGGGTATGTGTGTGTAAGGGGAGATGGTTGGATATATTTGTAAGAGAGAATATAAATGAAAACCAGATTTAACCACAAACTGGTGACTAGAGTCCTGGAAGTCCCCATGGCGAAGATAGACAAATCATAGTTGTATAACTTGATGGGATCACCCATTATAACTCACTGTGCATGTTGACCCTATAATTAAAAATATCCCATGCCCCTTTTACAGAGTTATGGAAAAGGCTTACCAAGTTTTCCAGTGATTCTAGTGATTGTGTTGTTGGGAAATCCAGTCTGGGGAAGTCTCCCTGGGCACTAGGTGAGATCTCAACCCAGGAGAGGGTTCCTCTGATCAAAAAAGAATTCATGGGAAAGTCTAAGCAAACTGTAGTTTAATAAAGTGAAAGTACACACTCAAGGAGAGAGGGAGGACATGCTCCAGAGATGGGCAGCAAGGTGAGGTAAGAGTTCGGTGGTCTTATAGCTGGAGTTTAAGCAAGGGGGAGAATATTCACTGGGAAAGGTGAGGGTTTTCTCAGAATAGGGAGGGAACTGGTGACAAAGGGGGCTACATCCTCTTTTGGTCCTGATATGGTTAGCCTTGGAACCATCTTGACACCTAGGGGTATGATTTTTAGTATGCTAATGAGCCTGTAATGTACTTTGGGGTAACTGTAGTTTACCTTTGCTCCCCCATCCTGAATCTAGTTGGTTTGAACTAGATTGGACTGCCTATGTTAATTGGATAAAGCCAGCAACCTTTAAGTTCCTAGGGACCTAGAGTTTTGCTTATACCTGAAGTTTACCCAACCATAACAACAACAAACAAAAACAAGCAAACTGCAGAGTAGCACAGGTTCTTTGGGCTTGAATAACATTGTTGGTACTTACTAGCATGTGAGTTTGGGGAAAGTTATTCAATCTGTTTTACAGGTTTTCTAACCTGTAAAATGGGCCTTGGTATGATAGAATTTACCTTGTGTGATATGCAGATGGCATGAGTTAATTTGAGTAGAGTGCTTAGAACAGTTCTTGAGAAATAGTGCTCAATGCTACTATGGCCATATGTAATTAAGAGAAGCTGTCGGTGATGAACTGTGGTAGTGGATGCTCCATGCTCCCCATGTTGGGAAGACAATTTTTAGTCCTGCTGTTAGTGAGTTGGAGGACAGAGGCCTGTAATGAGAGAAATGCTGCTTTGTTGTTGTGAGCTGAGCAGAAAGGTAGGTTTGTGTAACGAAAGGTATCCCTGCTGATTAGACTAAGCACTTGACTACCAAGAGTTTTATTTTCACAGAAGTTCTTTCCCCAAAACATTGAATCCCGCTAGTCAGAATCCCTTTTCCTTTTTCTCTCTTTCCATACAACGTATTATTTTCTTAAAAGACATTCTTTAGACTTCTCTTTTGTAGGCTAGAGTATTTGAATTCATTTGTTAATTTCCACTGGGGCTAATGTGGCTTCAAAGGGGTCTGCCCTTCTCAAGCCCCAATTCAACATCTCATTTCCTCCTCTTCACACGTTTATAGAGTTCTATAGACTCTATAATACCAGGGTCAAGTTATTTTTTTAGGAAAAAATCCTTAGTCTTGAATTGAGACCTCTGTCTGACTATCCTCACCCCCAAAAGTCAAGGGATCCACTCCAAAGCATTTACAAACCCAAGAAATGTACAGGGAGGGAACTGCCACTAACAAGGCACATTTGGAAACCACCCACCTAACTTTGATTCATTCATCATTCTGTAACCTTTATGTTCTCTTAGCATTCTCTTGTGGCCCCTCCAAGTGAGCATTCTACTGGCGAGGGCATTAACTTCCTTCTCCTACAGCACAGCTTAGAGATACTGTTTTGGCATCCTTGTCAGGAATGGGGGTGTGTTATCTTGCCTCCTGTCACACTGGGACTGTTTGGAAAAATAAGTGTTTAAGGAGAAGATGAGTTAAGATTTACTGGGTATTAGCTTTGCAATGATGTCTTTCATCAGTCTGTTAATTAGTCATAACTCTGTCACACTCTTACAGGTACAATTTGCATAAAATGAATAATTTCAAAATATATTCTGTGTAAGTTCTGTTTAGAATGTAGATGTTATTCCCAAGGGGCATCAGTTTTGCAAGAAGTTTGGTTCTGCTAACTGTCCTTTGCCTTCTTTGTAGAGGCTTGGAATTAATGAAGCCTTAGGTACTGGTCATCACTTGGGTTTGGACTCAACATTTATACAAGACTCACTAAATTATTATTTTCATTTATGCACCTAGAGACTCTCTTGTGCCTATATAGTAATATTCTTTATTTAATATGGAGAAAACCAACATTCTTCATTTAATTTGGAGAAAAGCAGAGCAATCTTTTTTCTTACACATTTATGTTAGGTATATATAAGGAAAACAGCACAAAACATAAAGGTTAAAGAATAATTTTTCACTGGACACCTATGTGGTGCCAACTTCCTCAATCAAATTTAATTCACTTGCTCTTCTCTTGGATGTTGCCATTGTCCTGACTTTAATATTATTTGCTTTTATTTTATGGGTTTTTCATTTATGTGGACCTAGGATTAGGATTGTTGGGTAGGGAGGTATTAGTATCTTCAATTTTATTAGAAAATGCCAACCGTTTTCCACAGTGATTGTACCAGTTTTTTTATTCCTGCTACAAATGTATTAGAGTTTCCATTGCTGCCATTTTAACCAACTTTCAGTGTTGTCAGACTTTAAACGTTCCTGATTACTAATGAGAAGGAGCATCTTTTACTATGTACTACTTGTACATCCTCTTGTTAGAGTGTCTATTGACATTTTTGCCTGTTTTCCATTTCCTATAGATTTATACTTCTATACAAGTTATTCATATATATGTCTAGATCTTTGATAATTTATTTCGGGCGTATTCTTCCCTGTGTAACTTGTCCTTTCCCTCTCTTTATGGTCTATTTTGATGAAAAGAATTTCTCAATTTTAATGTAGTCAAATTTATCAGGTTTTCTCTCTCTCTCTCTAATATATATATATATACACACACACACAATATTTTTTAAATCTTAGGTCCTTTCCTATCCTGAAGTTATAAAAATATGCTATATTATCTTATGAAATACCTACAGTTTTGCTTCTTGCAATTTAGCTCTTAATCAACTTAGATTATTACATGGCATAAAGTTGGAATCCAGTTTCATGTTTTTCCCATATTAATACCTACTTTTCCCAATCAATAATTACTAAAAAGACCATAGTGTAAACAAAGATCTTTGGTGCTACTTCTGTCCTATCAAGTGAGCCTTAAATCATGGACTATTTCTAGTTTCTCTAATCTCTTCTATTGGTCTGTTGTTCCACTTTAAGTACCATACCATCTTAATTATATTGTGATAATTCAAAATAATTTTTGTTACATAGTTAGGCAACTTATCTTACCTTTATATTTTCAAGAGTTTCTTGGCTGTTACTGGCTCTTTGCATTTCTTTGCTTCAATATACATTTTAGAATGAGCTCTTTAAGTTCAAACAAAACTTAAAACCCTTAGAAATGTTTTAGCATTGAATGGGATAGCATTGAATCTATAGGTCAGTTTGAGAAACTTAACATCTTTACAATATTAAGTCTTATCAAAAACATGGCTTGCTCACTGTGTGTTTTTTGGTAATAAATTTTGATATAGTGTTTCTGTTTTCTCATGAAGTCTTACATAGTTTTAAGTTTCTTTCTAAGTACTTTGTATTAGGGGAACCATAAATGTTTTCTTTTTTAACTGTTGCTGGTATCAGGATTTTTGTATGCTGATTTTATATTCAGCAATCTCACTAAACTCACATATTCTAATATTTTATCTGTGGAATCTTGGATTTTTCTAAATATGCAATCACAGTGAATAATAGCTTTATTTTTCCTTTTATGACCTGTAGATAAATATGTGTGTGTATACATGCATTTGCTTTCTTTTTTTCTTATCCTACTGCATCTGCAAGAACCCTTAAGAAAATTTTAAATAGAAGTGGTAATAACAGGTATTCTTGTGTTACACTGTATCGCCTGGGGAAAACTTCCTTCACTCTGCATGATGCCTTTAAGATTCATCTATGTTGATGTATATATCAATAGATTTTCCTTATTATTGCTGAGTATTGTTCCATTCTTTGGATATACCACATTTGTTTATACATTCACCCACTGAATTATGTATGTTTTCTAGCTCTGCAACTTATTTAGCTTCTTTGGACAAGATATTTATGTATGCATCAGTTTCTTCATCTGTAATGGGGATAATGTTACTACATCATAGGGTTATTGTAGGGACAAAATGACAAAATGAGTTAATAAATATGAAGTAATTAGATAATGACTGATATATAGTAAATGCTCAATAAATACAATCATTATTGTCCTCAATAGTAGTAAGGATTTTGAGGTAGAAAAGAACTTGATAAGTTCAAAGAACAGCAAGAAAGTAAGTCAGTGTGCCTAGAGCATAATGAGTAAGGGGGAGGTAAGGGAAGGTATGTAGGAGCCAGATCGTGAAGGGCCTTGTGGGCTGCTGTAGAGAGTTTTTATTTTGCTCTAAGTGCAGTGAAAACCATAAGACATGATCTGGTTCATGACTTTAGTAGATCATTGAGACCTCTGTGAAGAATGGGTTGTGGTGGTGAAAATGAAAGCAGGCCATTTTTTAGGTTATTGTAGTGGTCCAGGGAAAATGGCGGTGACATGGACCATAGCGGTGGTTATGGGGATGGTGAGAAGTGACTTGATTCGAGATGTGATCTGGATGGAGATGCCACTGAACTTGCTGATGGATTTCTAGCTCAGTGGAACACATTTCCACATAAGAGCAGTGGTGTGGCTGGTCATAATTATCAAAAGCAATGCTCCTCTCCTGTTTTCGGCTTTACCAAAGATTTCCCTCATCTACCTTTGAATTAGGCCTGATATCTGAAATCCACTTGAGGAAATAGCCTGTCTTTTAATACATTTTTAAATAACAGCTGACTGACTTCTTTCTCACTCATGTTCATACTCCCAAACATTTGTAAAAAACCAACTTATCCCACAGAAATGTTTCTCATAGCATTTTGCTTTGTGGTTCTCTGAAGCCTGTGCAGTTCTCTGACCCCACATACTTAGCTGTCCTGCTGGAAATAAAGTTGTCCTGGCTGCTTCATGCTTAGCCAGAGGGGTGGTAGTTTTAGTGGTTGGCCGGAGTTCCTGTGTACACTTGGGACTTATTGTTGCAATAAACATTATTAGACTCAGACTGAAATTGGACCATATTTATTTTTGTCCTTCTTTTAACCTCAACTCACCCTAGATTTTCTCATCTAAGTGACAAGTGGTCTGGACTTTTTTGAAGTGAGCCTAAGATTTAAATCAGCCCTGGACCCTTGCTTAACTTTGCATTCAAATGCAGATTTTTTGGGGGGGTTGGGGGGGAAACAGTTAAAAATAGAAGAATAAAAAAATAGAGAAAGCTCTCACATAGAAAGTTTCCTTTCATTTCCTGTGTGTCTGCTCTTCACACATCTGTATTTGTTCTCTGTGGGGCCTTAGCTTCCAACTCCTCCTCAAAGACAAACACCTGACCCTGTCTTTATGTGGACACACATCATACTATTTAACCCTATCCAATCTGTTTGATTTGGGGTTTTCATAATTCAGAGTTTGCTAAGTGGAAGGAAGAAACCTCCCTTCTATACTGAGCTTCTTGTCTTACCTTGCCCCAGTTTTCAACATCACGTTAGGTTAATGTCAAACCGTGGCATTTATTTCCTCACTTTACTTGTAAGAGGGCCTCTGACATTTTGGAGATGCTCACTTGAATTTTGTGCATAATTTTGTGCTGCTTTATAATGGCTTCTTTTGTGATCTTACAGAATACCAAGCTGCCATTTTACACTTGAAGAGGGAACACAAAGAAGAAATTGAAAACTTACAGGTATATCTCTTTGATTATTGTCAACCAGTTATGTGAAACTGATACTTATTTTTCTCATGTGCTGAAGTAAATACTCCCCTTTTGTTGAACTATTTACCTAGACAGCATCTGTGGTGTCACCTGCCACTGGGCATTGAGTTTATCCTGGGGACAAAAGCCTTGAGGCTTCCATTTTTAATAGAATTCAATTCCTATTTTTAAGAAATTACCACAAATGCATTTGAGTGGGAAATTATGATTAGAGAAAATGATGATTTTATTTGTAAATCAGGAAAGGGGAGAGTATTTAGACTTTTACTTTTTATAGGAAGTCTTTAAAAATTATTTTTCCTATGTACAGTGTAAACTTGTTCAGCACACTCCCATTCACATATTTATAATCTGTCTGACGCCTAGCACATCTCTTCAGGATGATCCTGTCAGATGAAGGCACTTACAGAAGTGGCCTTAGTAGGAAGAAGAGTGGTGCTGAGCCACATAGTCTGTATACCCAGGCAGGGCTTAGGAATTATTGGCTTGATTCTCCTTTGTGAAGCCTAGAAAGATAAGATCATTTCCTTCCTCCAGCTATCTGATTGTCATTCCCTATGTTTGGAGTTTGATGGCAGTGCCTGTAACAGAAAGTTTCAAGTCTTAATTTTAGATAACTAAATATTGAATCATGCCCTGATTCGAGTTTACTGATAGCTGGGTTGACCCCTATCACAGGAGAGAACAGTAGAGAAATAAGGCTCGGTGCTTATTTGGTACTAACTCATTACTTGCTAATATAATGAATCTGTCCATCAAATGTTCCTTTTTTTAATAAGTGATAATTCGCTTCTTAAAATAACTGAGACAGTGTATTAGATTATGTGCAAAACCATTGCAAATAGCAAAAAGATCATTAAGTAAGTCTTACGTTCTATGGATTCAAGCCACCCCCATCCAGCTCGGTTTAAATAGTTTGGAAGAGGGAATGAGCCCATCTCACAAAAAAACAAAAATTGGAAAAGTACCTCTGTCTCCTAGGGGAAAAGAGCTGGGGGCCCTTACCTCCTTTGTTGCTCTACAGAGATCACTCTTTCTTCTTTGTTCTGGTGTGCAAAAGATTCTCAGCTGCCTCAGAAGAATGAAATTGGGATTAACTTAAAAACAGATTGCTGAAGAGGATAGGTACAGAAGTGATTCTGGGAGCAGTTCTGTGTAACAGCTGAGTTGTAGGAATTAACACTAGCTTTCCCCAAGTTGTAGACCAGCCCGGCGAGGGCTTTGACAAGCTAAATAGTATTCACACTAGCAGCAGTCACCTGTAATATTTGAGTTCTTACTTAGTGCTGGGCATTGTCTAGCCATATTACATACACTATCTTGTGTCATCTCCACAAAAATCCTATTATCTTACATCACCAGATAAGAGAGTTTGGAGGAGAGAAAGAGAAGAGTAAATGGAAGGGAAAAAAGTATATCAGGATGCTTTAAAATAAAGGTTAGATCAAGGTATAACTGACAATAATAAAGGTTCAAAAATTTTCCTAACTATATCTTTTTTTTTATTAATATATTATTAAAATACACTCCTATGAAGGTTTCACATGAAAAACAATGTGGTTACTACCTTAACCCATATTATCGAGTCCCCCCTTCCATACCCCATTGCAGTCACTGTCCATCAGTGAGTAAGATGCCACAGAGTTACTCTTTGCTTTCTCTGTGCTACACTGTCTTCACCATGATCCCCCCACACCATGTGTACTAATCATAATACCCCTCAGTCCCCTTATCCCGCCCTCACTCACCCCTCCACTTTGGTAAGGCTAGTCTTTTCGTGGAGTCTGTGAGTCTGCTGCTGTTATGTTCCTTCAGTTTTGCTTCATTGTTATACTCCACAAATGAGGGAAATCATTTGGCACTTCTCTTTCTCTGCCTGGCTTATTCCACTGAGCATAATATCCTCCAGCTCCATCCATGTTGTTGCAAATGGCAGGATTTCTTTCTTTCTTATGGCTGAATAGTATTCCTTTGTGTATATGTACCACATCTTCTTTATCCATTCATCTACTGATGGACACTTAAGCTGCTTCTATATCTTGGCTATTGTAAATAGTGCTGCGATAAACATAGGGGTGTATATGTCTTGTTGAATCTGAGAATTGTTTTCTTTGGGTAAATTCCTAGGAGTGGAGTTGCCGGGTCAAATGGTATTTCTATTTTTAGTTTTTTGAGTTACCTCCATATTGCTTTCCACAGTGGTTGGACTAGTTTACATTCCCACCAGCTGTATAGAAGGGTTGCCCTTTCTCCGCATCCTCCCCAGCATTTGTTGTTCCTAGTCTTTTCTATGTTGGCCATCCTAATTGGTGTGAGTTGATACCTCATTGTGGTTTTAATTTGCATTTTCCTGATAATTAGTGATGTGGAGCATCTTTTCATGTGTCTGTTGGCCATCTGAATTTCTTCTTTGGAGAAGTTACTGTTCAGATCCTCTGCCCATTTTTTAATAGGGTTATTTGCTTTTGGGATGTTGAGGCATGTGAGTTCTTTATATATTTTGGATGTTAACCGCTTGTCAGATATGTCATTTACAAATATGTTCTCCGATACTGTAGGAGACCTTTTTGTTCTGTTGATGGTGTCCTTTGCTGTACAGAAGCTGTTTAGTTTGATGTAGTCCCATGTGTTCATTTTTGCTTTTGTTTTCCTTGCTCGAGGAGATGCGTTCAGGAAAAAGTTGCTCATGTTTATATTCAAGAGATTTTTGCCTATGTTGTCTTCTAAGAGTTTTATGGTTTCATGACTTACATTCAGGTCTTTGATTCATTTTGAGTTTACTTTTGTGTATGTGATTAGACAATCCAGTTTCATTCTCTTATATGTAGCTGTCCAGTTTTGCCAACACCAGGTGTTGAAGAGGCTGTCATTCTCCTGTATGTCCATGGCTCCTTTATTGTATATTAATTGACCATATATGCTTGGGTTTATATCTGATCTCTCTAGTCTGTTCCATTGGTCAATGGGTCTGTTCTTGTGCCAGTACCAAATTGTCTTGATTATCATGGCTTTGTAGTAGAGCTTGAAGTCAGGGAGCGTAATCCCCCCAGATTTATTCTTCCTTCTCAGGATTGCTTTGAGTATTTGGAGTCTTTTATGGTTCCATATGCATTTTAGAACTGTTTGTTCTAGTTCATTGAAGAATGCTGTTGGTATTTTGATAGGGATTGCATTGAATCTGTAGATTGCTTTAGACAGAGTGGCCATTTTGACAATTCTTCCTATCCATGAGCACAGGATGTGTTTCCATTTATTGGTGACCTCTTTAATTTTTCTCACAAGAGTTTTGTAGTTTTCAGGGTATAGGTCTTTCACTTCCTTAGTTAGGTTTATTCATAGGTATTTTATTCTTTTTGATGCAATTGTGAATGGAATTGTTTTCCTGATTTCTCTTTTTGCTAGTTCATCATTAGTGTGTAGGAATGCAACATATTTCTGTGTATTAATTTTGTATCCTGCAACTTTGCTGAATTCAGTTATTAGATCTAGTAGTTTTTGGGTGGATTCTTTAGGGTTTTTTATGTACAATACCATGTCATCTGCAAACAGGCACAGTTTAACTTCTTCTTTACCAATCTGGATGCCTTTGATTTATTTGTGTTGTCTTATTGCCATGACAAGGACCTCCAAAACTATGTTGAATAAAAGTGGAGAGAATGGGCATCCTTGTCTTGTTCCGAATCTTATAGGAAAAGCTTTCAGCTTCTCACTGTTAAGTATGATGTTGATTGTGGGTTTGTCATATATAGCCTTTATTATGCTGAGGTACTTGCCCTCTATACCCATTTTGTTGAGAATTTTTATCATGAATGTATGTTGAATTTTGTTGAATGCATTTTTGGCATCTACGGAGATGATCATGTGGTTTTTGTCCTTTTTGTTGTTGTGGTGGATGATGTTGATGAATTTTCTAATATTGTACCATCCTTGCATCCCTGGAACAAGTCCTACTTGATTATGATGGATGATCTTTTTGATGTATTTTTGAATTCGGTTTGCTAATATTTTGTTGAGTATTTTTGCGTCTATGTTCATGAGGGATATTGGTCTGCAATTTTGTTTTTTTGTGGTGTCTTAGCCTGGTTTTGGTAGTAGAGTGATGCTGGCCTCGTAGAATGAGTTTGAGAGTATTCCCTTCTCTTCTACTTTTTGGAAAACTTTAAGGAGGATGGGTATTAGGTCTTCCCTAAATGTTTGATAAAATTCAGCAGTGAAACCATCTGGTCCAGGGATTTTGTTCTTACATAGTTTTTTGATTACCAATTCAATTTTGTTGCTGGTAATTGGTCTGTTCAGATTTTCTGTTTCTTCTGCCTTGGAAGGCTATATTTTCATAGAAAGCAGTCCATTTCTTCTAGGTTATCCAGTTTGTTAGCATATAATTTTTCATAGTATTCTCTAATAATTCTGTGTATTTCTGTGGTGTCCATCATGATTTTTCCTTTCTCATTTCTGATTCTGTTTATGTGTGTAGACTCTCTTTTTTTCTTGATAAGTCTGGCTAGGGGTTTATCTATTCTCTTTATTTTTTCAAATAACCAGCTCTTGCTTTCATTGATTCTTTCCATTGTTTTATTCTTCTTGGTTTTATTTATTTCTACTTTAATCTTTATTATGTTCCTCCTTCTACTGACTTTGGGCTTCATTTGTTCTTCTTTTTCTAGTTTCATTAATTGTGAGTGCAGACTGTTCGTATGGGATGGTTCTTCTTTCCTGAGGTAGGCCTGTATTGCAATATACTTCCATCTTAACATGGCCTTCACTGCATCCCACAGATTTAGCAGTGTTGAATTATTATTGTCATTTGTCTCCATATATTGCTTGATCTCTTTTTTTATTTGGTCATGGATCCATTGATTATTTAGGAGCATATTGTTAAGCCTCCATGTGTTTGTGGGCTTTTTAGTTTTCTTTGCACAATTTATTTCTAGTTTCATACCATTGTGGTATGAGAAGATAGTTGGTAGAATTTCAATATTTTTGAATTTACTGAGGCTCTTTTTGTGGTGTAATATATGATCTATTCTTGAAAATGTTCCATGTGCACTTGAGAAGAATGTGTATCCTGTTGTTTTTTGATGGAGTGTTCTGTAGATGTCAGTTAGGTCCATCTGTTCTAATGTTTTGTCAGTGCCTCCATCTCCTTAGCTATTTTCTCTCTGGTTGATCAGTCCTTTGGAGTGAGTGGTATATTGAAATCTCCTAAAATGAATGCATTGCAGTCTATTTCCCCCTTTAATTCTCTTAGTATTTGTTTCACATATGCAGGTGCTCCTATGTTGGGTGCATAGATATTTATAATGGTTATACCCTCTTGTTGGACTGACCCCTTTATTATTATGCCATGTCCTTCTTTGTCTCTTGTTACTTTTTTTGTTTTGAAGTCTATTCTGTCTGATACAAGTACTGTAACTCCTGCTTTTTTCTACCCATTAGTTTCATAAAATATCTTTTACCATCCCTTCACTTTCAGTCTGTGTATGTCTTTGGGTTTGAAGTGAGTCTCTTGTAGGCAGCATATAGACGGGTCTTGTTTTTTTATTCATTTAGTTACTCTAGGTCTTTTGATTGGTGCATCCATACCATTTACATTTAGGGTGATTATCAATAGGTGTGCACTTATTGCCTTTGCAGGCTTTAGATTTGTGCTTACCAAAGGTTAAGGGTAATTCCCTTACTATCTAACAGTCCAATTTAACTCACTTAGTATGCTATTAGAAACAGAATCTAAAGGTTCTTTTTTTTCTCTCTCCTTTTTCTTTCTCTTCCATTCTTTATATAGTAGGTATCATATTCTGTACTCTTTGTCCCTTGACTGTCCTTGTGGGTAGTTGATTTTGCCTCTGATTAGTAATTAATTGTTCTACTTTGCTGTGGTTTTATTTCCCCTGGTGACATCTATATAGCCTTAGGAATACTTCCATCTATAGTAGTCCCTCCAAAATACACTGTAGAGGTGTTTTGTGGGAGGTAAATTTTCTCAGCTTTTGCTTATCTGGAAACTTTAATCCCTCTTTCAAATGTAAATGATAATCTTGCTGGATAGAGTATTCTTGGTTGGAGGCCCTTCTGTTGCTTTGCATTAAATACATCATGCCTCTCCTTTCTGGCCTGTAAGGTTTCTGCTGAGAAGTCTGATGATAGCCTGATGGGCTTTCCTTTGTATGTGATCTTTTTTCTCTCTCTGACTGCTTTTAATATTCTGTTCTTTTCCTTGATCTTTGCCATTTTAATTATTGTATGTCTTGGTGTTGTCTTCCTTGGGTCCCTTGTGTTGAGAGATCTGTGCACTTCCATGGCCTGAGAGACTATCTCCTTCCCTAGACTGGGGAAGTTTTCAGTAATTACCTCCTCAAAGACACTTTCTACCCCTTTTTTTCTCTCTTCTTCTTCTGGTACCCCTGTAATGCGAATATTGTTCCATTTGGATTAGTCACACAGTTTTGTAAATATTCTTTCATTCTTAGCGATCCTTTTTTCTCTCTGTGCCTCAGTTTCTTTGTATTCCTCTTCTCTAATTTCTATTCCATTTACTGTCTCTTCTACTACATCTAATCTACTTTTAAATCCCTCCATTTTATGTTTCATTTCAGATATGATGTTTCTCAATGATTGAATCTCTGTCCTAAATTCATCCCTGAGTTCTTGAATATTTTTCTGTACCTCCGTGAGCATATTTATGATTTTTATTTTGAACTCTCCTTCAGGAAGATTGATGAGTTCAGTTTCACTTGGCCCTTTTTCTGGTGTTTGTGGGATTTTTGTTTGAACCAGTTTCCTTTGACATTTTGTATTTGTATGTGGCACCCTGTAGTGCCCAGAAACCCTACTCTATGGATCTGCTAAGCCCCTGAAGTGATGTCAGGGATGACAGGGGAGTGATGCTTGTGCCTGATGGGAGAAAAGAGCTATTTTCTGCTTCCTGACCACTGTGCTGTCTCCCGTGCCAGAACCAGTGGGCTGAGCACACAGATGTAAGCCTCTGTGCTTTGTGTTTGTAGCTGCCATAGGTGGGACCTCCCTCTGGTCAGCCTGATGCAGGGCAGGAACTGCTGGTTTGTGAGCTAGTGACGGCAGGCCAGGAAGAAGGTGCAGCAGGCTGCGTATCATGGTGAGGGGCTTCAGAGATGAGTGGCCAGCCAGGGGAATGGAGCACCTGAAGCTCCTGAAAGTTCCCAACTTGCTGGGCAGAGTGTGCCCGGACAATTTTGTGCACCTTTCCTTTCTCCTGAGCAGCAAGCTCTTTGCAATCCTTGACCCTTTAGCAGCCCTCTCACTGTTAGGAAGTCTCTTAGACTGCCCTCCTTTCTTTTGTCCCAGAGCAGTCAGCTGTGGATCCCTGTTTTCCCCAAACAGCTGGAATCTCAGTCTCTCCAATCTCCATAGCCCCATGCAATGTAGGTTCATGCTCTGAAAGCAGATCTCCAGGGCTGTGTGTTCATCAGTCCTAGGCTACCACCTCCTCCCCACTCCATTTCTCTTCCTCCCGCTGGTGAGCTGGGGTGGGGGAAGGGCTTGGGTCCTGCCAGATCAAGGCTTTGGTACATTACCCTGTTTCGTGAGGTCTTCTCTTTTCTCCAGGTGTATGCAATCTGTTGCAGCCTTGTTTCCTGTTGCTCTTTTAGAATTAGTTGTATTAACTACATTTTTGTATTATATGTGGTTTTGGGAGGAGTTCTCTATCTCACCTTTCATGCTGCCATCTTTAATCTCCTAACTATCTTGTTTCCTTTAAGTATCTATGAAAGAATTATATTCTCTTTTGATATTATTAATAAACTCAATTTTTTGTGACATATTTATGATTTGTACCTAATTGCTGAAACACTCTAGCCATGACACATTACTGCCATCAGGATAGGGGCAGTGTACCCAATTTACACAATTATAGTTTGGAACTATTCCAGCAAGAACAGACTGACAACGTTCATTAGGAAACTGGCAACTCTTATCCCTGATCAGACCTAGAGAAGAGTTTTGTTTGAAAACAAAGCATTTTAAAGATTGGATTAGGAGTGCATAATTTAAAACATGGAGGAATTTCTATCTGTTTCTAAAAAATGTTGGAAAATTTGGCAACAGTGGGTTTATTTTCCTGTGTGACTTCAACCTGCTAGGGTTGAGTGGCAAGTGTCCACTTCATCTGAGACAGATGTTCTCCAGTTTACCACTGTCCCGTCTCTGGGCCATTTCACCTGTCTGGCTCCTTCCTGCTTTAATTTAATTAACCCTGTTCTCTGGCAGATATTGAAAGTAACTACATTGGCAGCAATACCAACCAGTCAGAAAACAGGTGTCATTCATAAAACAAACAACTCATACTGGCTGGATTTAGGGGCACTCACTGAATATCATCTCTACCTGTTTTACATCACAAAGAAACAAAGTCACATCTTTTGTCACCCAACTAGTGAGAGATTATGAGTGAGAGCACTGCTCTTTTGGTGCTCATTTCTTTATATGTGATTTCCATTGGCAGCCTTCATTATCTGTTACTTTTTCATTCTCCACTTACATATCATGGAAAAGTCAGGAGTGTTTCAGGACTTCCTCAACATGCCTTTCTAGAATAAGAAAGAGTTTATGCTTAAAATATATAGTAAAAGAGTTCCATTTGTTAATATGTACAAGAATCGACATGTATCACATTTAATTTTTTTAGGGTATTTGCATAGGCCTTAAAGATTTGGCATGATTTGGTAAATGGAAAACCTAAATCCAGCTTACTATTTGCTGTATGTGGATTTGTAGAGAAGTCACCTAGTTTGTCTTTTCCCCACCAGAAACATGGAAACTTACCACTTAAAATAACTTGATTGGAGGTTGACGTTTTCAGCCTAGAGTCCCAACGCTAGTAAATGGGTGAGTCTGGAGTTTTTAATCTCATGCATACTCTGCAGCCAATGTGTATGGAATGATGCACCATAGAAAGGGCACAGGACTTGGTCCTGGAACCAGCTTTCAAAAATGTATAACAATTTACAGATATATTCCCCTTAAAGTTCAGAAGTAACATTTTTTGATGACTTGAATAAATCAATTCCCAGCACCTTTTGTATATACACCTTCTACATAAACTCAAAGCATTTGGCTGACTTTTCTATTCAACTATCAAATAGAAGAGTGGTGGCAGGTAAAACATTTTCTCTTTTTTTTTATCTTGGTATCATTAATATACACTTAGATGAGCAACATTGTGGTTACTAGATTCCCCCATTATCAAGTCCCCACCACATACCCCATTACAGTCACTGTCCATCAGCATAGTAAGATGCTATAGAATCGCTACTTGTCTTCTCTGTACTATACTGCCTTCCCAATTCCCCCCACTACATTATGTGTGCTAATCATAATGCCCATTTTTCCACCTATCCCTCCCTTCCCACCCATCCTCCCCAGTCCCTTTCCCTTTGGTAACTGTTAGTCCATTCTTGGGTTCTGTGAGTCTGCTGCTGTTTTGTTCTTTCTGTTTTAGCTTTGTTCTTATACTCCACAGATGAGTGAAATCATTTGATACTTGTCTTTCTCCACCTGGCTTATTTCACTGAGCATAATATCCTCTAGCTCCATCCATGTTGTAGGTGAAACATTTTCTATGACTTCACTATTTTATGTGGTTTATAAGGTAACCATACCAAATTCTTCAATTTTGTCCATGTGTGCTACTCATTTAGCAAACTCTACCTTTAGAGTTTATGATCACATCATCATACACTGCACCATCTGGTTCACTTTTCATTTTTGGATATTTCTGTGTTACTGTTTGGAAAGGCAGCATCTTACTTATACTGGTTCTCACTTATTTTTGCCTGTGGTAACTATTGTGCAAGTTCATGACTATTGGGTAGAAATAAAGATCAGACCTGCTCTTCTGAGGCATGTGATAAACTAATTTTTGCATATACAAATCTATTTCTTTGAGCTTGCCTAGGAGCAAGGTTTGAAAAGAACTATTACAGCTGCTGTACAAAATGATTTTCTCTGCACAACTGAAATCTTGTCCTATTGTAGTCAGAGAATCAGATGTGATATTATTTTATACATGATAAGGATGTGAAAAAACTCAGGTTTTTGAGTCAAAATTTGGTTCAACTCCTTGCATTGTGATGCTGAGAAATAAATCAACTTCTCTAGGACTTAGTTTTCTCAGTTTCAGCATTTGTATAACAATAATCATGATGATGATGATGATGATGCCTTTTAGGATTCTTCAACATAATGTACACCCAGTAGTACTGGTTACATAGCACATGTTCAGTGAATGTTATTTCTCATTCCTTCTCCTTACTCAAGTGTTCTTATTAATAGGCAACTTGAGTTTAGAGTGGTACTCAGGCTCTTCTGCTTGAGAACTTCCTTGGGACATTTGACTTATTCTTGAGGGTGACTCCTGCATGATCTTCCAGCTATTCTTCACCTCTGAACTCTCTGTCAGGGGGTCTAAGCTGAGCTTTCCCAGAGCTCATTCTACTGAACAGCAAATGAGCCTCAGAAATGCTCTTTGACAAAAAAATGTCATGGTCAAATAAGTTTGAGAAATATCTTGTTCCCCTATTGCAGCTTCACTGTGTATATATAAAAACGGGAGGTGGGGGAGAGCTGAATAGATTGTTTCTTTTCCCCCTCAAGTAGCCAGTATTTTTGAATACTGCTCTGTGTTGATTCATATAATCTTATCTCAATGTATAGTTTACATCCTGAGTTCAAGTTTCATTACCCTTTTAATGCAGCCAAAGACCTGCTTATTAATCTGCTGATTGTAGGTGCATTGGAGGTAGTGATTATTTTTTTTCTCTCTCTTTGGAAGTGGTTAGAGAAGTGCTGAGCACATAAACAGATGATGCATAACTACTTATTATAACAACCTATGATTGAGAAATGATAGTACTTACATTTAATCAAACCCTTACTGCAAACCAACTTTTGTTCCAGGCATTTAGCATCAGTATTATAAAGGGTAAATGTGGAAATATAAACAAAGAAGTAGATTTGGACCCATTTTACAGATGATGAAACATGAGGCTCTCCAGAACTCTGACTTGTCAGAAGTCCTAGACTAGTAAGTGGGGGAACCTGAATTTGAATTCACCTAGATTTGTCTAACTTGAAGCTGATACTCTTCCCATTAATCAGTGCACCATTAATGGGGAGAATATTGGATCTAGAATAGGAGGTCTAGACTGTGGTCTTGGGTTTGGGACAGTAAACAATATAAACTTCAGACAATGCTTTGGGTTCAGTTTCCTAATTTCTAAAATGAAGGGCCACACCATACAATCTCTAATAGCATCTTTGAATTTTATTATTGGCCCCACCATACTCAGATTGAATTCCCCAGTCCCCTTAATCCACAACATTGTTCATTCAGCTTTAGGATTATCAAACTCAAATCTCTAAATCCCTGTATTTACACCTCCACTTTTTCCTTTTAGTTTCTTCTGGAGGTTCCCCGTCCTGAGCCTGGGGGTCTCTTCTCAGCTCTGATTGCCTCTGTGGCACAGTGTGTTCGAGTTTTCAGTAATACTTTGCATACTAGCCTTCTAGTGCTTTTCAGATGCCGGACTCAGTGAAGGGATGCAGCTCTTAATATGGTAAATGAAACTATCTATATAGGATGATCAGTTTTTTTATGACAGGAGGGAAGCTGAGCATGGGATGGATAGGACTTCTTTGGCTCTCTACTTCCTCGATTTTGAAAGTAGGGGAAAAAAATGCATGTTGTTTGTCTGCCTTTTGAGGAATTCTGGATAATTTAACAGTATTGTTTTTGATCAGCACTTTAAACAGTTTGCAAGTAGATGCCATGGAAATGACAGATTGTTTTATCTATTTTTAACTAATGTTCTTTGGGTTGTGCAGTAGAAGAAAAGAACTGGCCAACAGTGACATTTCCTTTACGGGAACCTTTTCCATTTACCCATTCATCATATGCATAGTCCTTAATTGAAGGGAAACTTTGCTGAGCGATGGCCTCTGGCAGGCCTCTACCCATTGTGCAATGGAGTCACATTTCTAATATGGTAAATCCAACAGTGGAATGATCCAGGGACTGATGCCAAACTAGAAATAAACTTACATATTGTACCTTCTTGCCCCCAAGAGAACCAGATGGTATGTTGGCCTCTATTAAGAGAAACTTGTAGACTTCCCTACTTTTCTCTCTCCAGCCCGCCCCACTGGTCCATTTCTAATAGTTTACACATTGCTGTTGAAACACAGTTGAGTACACTTGAAATGATACAGCTAAGTTTATAAAGACACATAAATCCTGAGCCTTTTCCATTTGTTATGTTCTTTGTTATCAACACAATATATTTTAAACTATTAGTTCCTGGACAATACTGTAAGTGAAAGGGAGTGATTTATAGACTGATAAACAGACCTTTCACAAATATGAAATATGATTTCATTAAACCTCATGGTATTCCCCTAAGTGCTGATATTAGTATAATTCATTACTGAGATGCCAAACAAGAAGACAAAACTTAAAATATTGAGAAATATTTCAATTTGTTGTTTCATTGTGGGTTTATAATTCAATGTTATGACTTTAGTAGATTTGCTGGCTTATTGGTGTTGAGATGCCTTTTAGGCCGCTGGCTACCTAGTAGACCCCAGATAGATTTCGAGTTGAGGTGTGATAGAAAACACCAAGCAATTAAATCCTAGCTGACTTGGCATCCCAGGGGCCCTTTGTCTCAGCCTTCAAGATACTGTTTTGCCCCAGGTAATCCAGTTGTTAAGTCAAGCTGTGCTCCCCAATAGAGGGAAGCTGGTTGTACAATGAAGGATATGTACATTACAAATTTGTATCATTGAGACTGATGCTAGTTTTGCCTGCCTCCTGCATGTACCACCAGCTCCAATCATGACCACTGAGTCTTAAACTCAACACGAGTCACTCAGGTGGACCAAGACAATTTTTTTCTTTTTTCAGTAATTTTTGACTTAAGGTGACAGGCTGATGTTGGAAGAAGTGTCTTTTTGAATGCTGGTCTTTGCTTTTTTGACTCTTCACGAGATAGAAGGAAGTAAGGTTTCTTAGAGCCGAAGAGGAGAGCTTCCTTCTCCCCAGACCTGTCCTGCCTCACTCAATTAATTCTGTGAGTTTTGGACAATCCTGTACCATAGGGTGGATAACAGGTTCTTCAGCTATAAAGTGGGAGTATAGGACTAGGTGGTCCAAATTTCCTTTCGGCTCTGAAGTTCTATTACTTTTGGCCTGGGGATAGTGGGCTCACATGGTTACCTGAACTCAATCCCAAAGTCTTTGAGGCCCCATTTTACCACTTTACCTACTATAGGGCTAGACAACTAACCGAAACGTAATGAATAGTTGTTGAGTGATCTGGCTGGACATGACTAGAAAATCTTTTGTGACTCACAGTATTTTGATAGAGTGCTATTTTGGAGGTAACATTAGGAGAGCCACAGGATTCTTAAGTTACTGATGCCATCAAACACAATCCAGAGAAGTTCGTTTGGTCAGCACAGCGTCATTTAAAAATCATCTTTGAAGAATTTTGAGTATGTATGTCCTAACTTGCCACAACACTGCTCCACATGCCATTTTGTCTTATATCTGCACTTCTTTGCTGGTTCATGTTGATATGTTGATTCCCTGGTCTATAGATATCTGAACTGGTGACCACTGGTGTGGAGCATAGAAAGGCTGAGTAAGAATGTCCTCATCTGCTTTCTCCGTGGTCTCATGAGTACCAAGAAAAGTCCCTTGAGCTTTTAGACCTTTGTGGACTTTTGCATTTCTTACCCTTTTATCCTTCCTTCCTCCTCTCCTCCTTTCTTCTTGTCCTTTCCTTAGAGGACTATTGATGGGATAGTGTTAGTGAGGGCAGCAGGTGCAAGAATGAAAGATAAGCTATCAGTGCAAAAAATGGAGAACCATCTGTGTTCTAGGACATTGTTAGGAAGGGATAGGAAGAAATTTATTTGATTTTTAGAGTTTAAGTACCCTTAGTTTTCTGACTTAATTGGAAATGATTATAATCATAGTTATTGAACATGAAGTGCCAACTTATAATCAATTGAGACTCAGAGAAGTAAAGTGCTATCCTGAGTTTTCACAACTGGTTAGTGTGATGGCAGGACTTACAAACCAGGTCTGTTTGGTTACTAAGTGCTCCATTTCTACTGTGAACTTGTCAACTTATTTGACTCACTTTCTCTAGTATAATGGTTTTTAAAATTTTTCATTTTCCCTCTTCCCGTCATCCTATGGCAAAGACCTCTACAGATCATTCCTTATTCTTAACCTATACAAGCTCCTCATAGGATGAAAAACCGTTGGAGCATTTCTGAGGTTGGGAAAGACACAAATAACAACAGAGCCCTCTTTTTTCACTGGTTCCAGAAACAATAAGCTGTTCAGTTTTTCCTACCTAAGTATAGAAGGGAGCAGGTGGAAGATCTCTCTCTCCAATTTCATTTCTTGTAGCTGATCCTGAGCCCAGTTGGAGGAAGAGCCTCTAGAATTTGTCACTGTGATCTTGATATTTGTCTGTGTTCTTCTTGGAGATTTGAAACATGAGCCTCAGATAAATCAATTTCTGAGACCATATATTAAGTAAGAAAATACTGGGGCAAAACTTCTATGCATCTTGCCAGCTACTTCATTGATTTCTGCAATTTGAACATAGGGGTTCCTCAGTTGTTCTCAAACCTTATTTTTTCCAACAGAGCTCTTAAGACCCAGCGTTACTAACCCCATGAACACATGGGTGATGTGGCTGTTCCCTATGCTGTCACCTGTTTTTAGGATGTACCCATTTGTGGTAAACGGCAACTGTTGCCTCTTCTGACACTTTAAGCCTCATGGGGACTTTTGAATCCATAGTGTGAATTTTTGTGTGTTTGTATGTACACACATACCCGTGTGTGTACTTTGACCACTTCACTGTAACTTACTCTGCTTTGCTCTGTGTCCTGGTGTAGGACCAACAACACTAAGAGCTGGTATGTAGTAAACATTTACTATGTGCCGGTCTCTATGAGGACTGAATGAGTTACTATGCCAGCCCTGTAAGGTGGCACTCATAGCCTCTATACTGAACTGCCTCTGGAAGTTCTTAGAACTTGAAGCTCCTTGCCTAGAGTATTCATGACCTGACCTTACTTCTGAGCTGGTCCTTGCCTTGGATCTCTCCTTGGGTAGAATACCTGTCCTTAAGAGTAATGGACCTCAGAAAGTCCATCTGAAGAATGAACCTGTATAATAAAGTCAACAAAAGTAACCATTTGTTGGGTGAAATGCAACAGCTCTTGGCAGGACAGCTAAGTAGAAACACAGATGTGGAGTCTTTTTTGATTTTGAATCCTGTCTCCCCTACCTACTAGATGTGTGATCTTGAAGAAGTTACTTAAACCTTTCCGAGCTTCAGATTCTCATCTGAAAAGTGATTGTGATGACACTGTAACTTAGTTGATAGGATGCTGATTCCAGTTGTTGTGATAGGCACTGGAGGTACAATGGCACATGGTAGATGACCAATAAATAACAACTATTGTATTTGTTCTGAGGAGCAGCATGTTTAGTTTAAGTCAATGGCTGTTGAAGTGTAATTTTCGGTATAAAGTTTTTTCAATAGAAACCATATGCCTATTTAAAATAAAAACATTCTGTAATTAATGTTTTATTTAATGTTCCAAAGAGCATTGCTTTTAGTATTTTTGTTATTAAATGTGAAGCTCATTTCCATTACCTCCTGTTAATGTAAATATTACAGCTGCCGTGATTTTGTGAAAGAAACATCTCTGAATATATGTAGCACAGATTTGGAGGACCCTCAGTAAAATGTTGCCTTTTAAGATTGTTTTTGCTATAATCTTCCTAAAATATAATTTCATATATATAACATTATTTTTTATAGTTTATATTTTTTATGATCAATAAATACTAACTGAGCACCTGTCAGATATGAGATGTGCCAGGGAAAAAAGCTCATTTAATAATGATAACAATAGTAGCTAACACTTAGTGGATATTAATATATGCCATATGCTCTAATTAGCACATCCCCTGGGATAGTTATCTTCTTTAATCCTGACATAGATTCTCTACTCAGGATTTACTCTTGAGCTAGGAAAATAGAATTTATACCATACAGACTAAGAAAGAGCAGACAGCATATAAATTATGTACCTTATATTACCCACAGACTGATGAAGGGAAAGACCATGTGAGTGTTAACATCTTTAAATTCGCTACTATTATTGGAAATTTACAAACTTCAGATCTTAGATCTCAACTAAGAATGATCAAATCTCAGATTTTCTTTTTTGCTATAAATGAGGCAATATCTTTATTTTTTTCTAGAAACTGTTGAAAGTGTCTTGGTAGCACATCTCTGCTTATTTTTTTTCTAATATTCTATGTGGCTTGACCCCTTTGTGTTGCAAATAGATATAATACGCATCTTTTAAAGTACTGAAAAAGGCATATTGCATGTGGGTCTTTGTGATAGGTAATCTGGATATTTTACAAATATCTTGAAGCCATTCCCCCATTTTACCACTGGAGGTCAGCCTGACCCTTTTTCTCTTACTAATGCTCCAGTCATATTTTTGACTGAAGCAGCTTTACAGTTCAGAACTTAGCTTTTAAACACATGAAAAATAAAATCACTGAGTTTGCTCATGGAACAACATACACAGTTATGTGTGTAGGTCTATACTTAACAGGCCTGATGCTTCATGTATTTACAGAAGCAACACATGGTGTGTTTATGTCTGTAAAATACATGCACATTCTGTGTGACAAAAGACAGAACCACCAAAGGACAATGTGAGGTTGATCATTTGTGTATTAAGAAAGGAATCATTGAAAATGAAGAAGGTCCTATAATTCATTCATTCACTATAGATTAAGTGCCTACTGGGTGGTGGGTATAGTATTAGTTACTGGAGGGAACAGAACAGACATGATCCCTACTTTCTGGGCGCTTATAATCCAGTCAGAGAGATAGCTATTGATAAAATAATCACTCAATAAATATGAAGAGTGCTGTGGAGAAAAATACAGTATAAGAAGCTATGATAGGATATAATTTAGATTGAGGGCTCAGGAAAGTTTATGTTTAAGAAGTGACATCTAAGCAGAGGCCCAAAGGGTGAAGAAAAGCTTTGCTGTTTGACCAGAGTGCAGTGACAGACAGGAGAAAGGCTGGGAATGAAGCTTGGGAGTAGTACTTCTCAAATTTTTTAAACTGTATCCTCGAGTAAGAAATGAATCAAAACCCAAATTACAGTTTGTGTATATGTGAAAAGTAAATTCTGTTTGATAGAACTATTATTCAATGTGGTCTATTCAACTCTTATTTTAAAAAATGCTGGTGAGAAGCACATATTGACTTGTGATCCTACTAATGGATTATGGACCAGGCTTTGAAAAACACTGCCAAGGAGGAGGGCAAGAGGTCATATTCTGGAAGGACCTTGTTGGTCTTTTTAAGGTTTTCCAATTTCATCCTCAGAACAGCAAGAACTTACTAATTGTGAGCAGAAGAGTACATGACATGAAAAGATTTGTGTTTTCCAAAGACCCTTGCACCCCACTGCTGTTGTGGGGGATAGGCAGGGGTGAGCCTGAGTGGGAGCAGAGAGGACAGTTGGGAAGTATTGCCATCCTGCAGGTAGGAGGTGATAGTGACCTGGGCAAGAGACCATGCTCTCTGACAGTAAGCACTGACTTTCTACCAGAGCTGATGGTGGCTTCTACTTCAACTGGATAACACCTACCATTGTTGCTTATCTGTAAATGTTTGCACAGCTTGTTTCTCCTTGGATACCTAGACCACTACTTGAACATGGTAAGTACACAATAAATATTTTTTGAATGAATAAATGAATAGGGAGAATATGCCAGCAGTATACTATCTTTCTGAGCATGAAATGAAAAAGCTTGCTCTTGGCATCTGCCTGCCCTTCTCTCATCATAACTGAATATGTGTACACCACCAGGACAAGTACTTCTCTCTACAAATAGATGACCATTTTTCCTACTGTCTCAAAAAGATGTTGTGGCTATCTATATAATACAGTTCTGTCTATTAATACCATATATGGCATGACTCCTATCTGCTGCAAATAGATATAATGTACATAATTCAAAGTTTTAAGAAAACAGTAATATTTTTTCAAATTTGGATGTGGTTTATAAGTTGAACCATATAAAACTGTTGATATTTGACCTATTTTGGCTTGTGAAACAACATTTCAAGTGGCTTAATCTAATATAGTCACACCAAAAGGCAAGGAGGTGAACATGTGCTGGAATCATCTTCTTTTAGATGGACCCTACTCTGAAATGTTCACTGGTGCCTCAAGCAGGGATTGAGAGACCACTGAAAATGTCATGAGGTGTGCCCATAGGATAACAGTGCATGGTTTCCCTGGTAACTTTTTTCAAATTAGAATTAAGACCTCTCATGACTATTGTGTCCCATGTAACTTACATAATAATCTTGGTAAGCAATTTTCCAGCCTTAAGGCAATCTGTGAAAAATAAAATTATTGAAAACTGCTTATACAACTTAAATTAGTATTCCCTGGTCTGGTAAACAGTCTAAATGTATAATTGATCTTTCTAAAGGAGCCCAAATTCATGTTTTACTCCATAAAAATGCAAACATGTGATCCACTATTGATCATTTTGGTTTCTGTACTATAGGTCTTTATACAATTATGTGTATTTTTGTTTCCTTTTAGACTGTTGACAGTAAAACTTTCATTTCTGGAATTAGAAGTTACAGGAATATTATATTATGGTATAGATGTATACACAGAAAAATGATTAGAAGAGTAGGAAAGGAAGTAAATTAAACATCTAAGTTACATTTATTGAATGTCTTTTTGTTAAATAAATGTCTCACTGAGCATTTCCTTTACTTCTCCCACAGATACGTATTTTTCTTTAGGTAAATGAAGTTTGAAAACTAAGATATAGTCTGCCATTAATTAATAAATAACCTGGTGGGGGAGGTCTTTTGATTTAAAAAAAAATTCCCAATTAGTCTTGCAGGAAATTTATGAATGCTAAATCTGATCTTTCTTTTCCTACTTCAAACTCATATTATAATTCTCAACCACATCATCTTCTAACCCTCTTAACTAGTGAAAATCTGTCATTGTTCTCATGTAGAAAAGGGTCTTAATTTTTGATATTTTACTTTCAGCACACAAAACTACATTGATTCCAATGTTGATGAATATAATACAGTATCATCATTTTTCTGTGGAATTCCAACATTTCCGAGTAGTGGCTCAACCTTGAAGCTTATTTGTCAGAAACAAATGGAAACTCCTTTCCTCTTGCCATAAAACAATGGTAGATGGGCCCAAAACTGAGGAGGGGAGAAAACAAGATTGCATTACAAATCTGGCAACATCAGCCACACTAGTAAAATCAAATCCAATGTTGTTTTATGACTCTGAATTTATGTGAGTGCCCAGGATCAAAGGGCTCCAATCCCACTGGACTATAAGGTCCATAGTTCATGGCAAAAACTCATCAAAAAGAACATTTTAGTCATTTAAGCTTTTCATTTTAATCAGCCACAGCAATAAAAGAACCTTTAGGTGTCCAAAAACATTTTGCAAGATCAAGAGGTTGTTCTCTCGCTCATAGAAGCTGCTTTCTTATTGGATCCATATAATGCCTGTGGCCTTAGCGTGTCAAAGGGCCACTGCCTCCACATTGTTTGCCCTTGTGGGATGGTTTCTTTTGATTCTTCTGTGTATTATGTGATAATAAATTATGGTGTCTGACGGAAGGGCCATAAAATTTTCACACAATCTATCAAGCTATTTTAGCCATTTAAAGTTTGGTTTCTGACAGCAAGCCAGGTACTTTGTAATGGTTAGACAGAAACAGAGTCTACTGCCGGCATCTTGACAAGCATCTAGAGACAGCTCTGCATAGGAGCAAGAACATGAGGCTTGAGAGTCAGAAGACCTAGGCTTGGAGTCATAGCTGACACTTCCTATGACTGTGGTTTTGGACAGGCCATAAAATGGGGTTTCTACCTTCACCACAGAGTTGTTCAGATTACAGAGGCTAACAGTTGTGAAGTTACTATCCAGTGATAAGAACATATATGCTCCAGGCCTGGATTATGTGTGGATCCAACCTGAACAGTTGTGCACTTTCAACAGGACACCTGAGTAGGTAAAGGGGGAAAGTTGGCCAGACAGGAGCAAATTTATAAGATAGTGTTCTAGCGAAGAGGATGAAATCAGGGACCCAGGAAGGTGCTATTAGATCTGGGGGAAAAAGTTGGGCATTGCTTTTAAGACAGGAAGGAAATAAAAAAGAATGACTGCCTTTGTCAATAGACTATTAACACCTTTATTTCTTTGCTTCATGTTTAACTTTGGCTTCCCTGCATAGGAAAAAAATTCGAGGCACCTAATATTTTCCTACCCAGTCTTTTGATCTCCTCTATCACGTCTTCTGCATTTGTTATTCTCATTTTGGCATGAGCCTTACCGCATTTCTAGTAATAAAGTTAGCTATCCTTTATTTTAAAATTCCTTCCCTTGACAGTACAGTTTCTTTGAGTTTCCACCCCTCTGGTCACTGGCAAAGTTGTCAAGCATTAGCTATGGATAGCTGATTCTCCTACCACTACCTTCTGTTACCTCTGTCCTGAAACAGCTAAGACCACCAAAGAAGTAATTACCAAGTGCAGTTGGTTCCCTGTTAGTCTGCATTGGCCTTGATTCTAGCTCAGGTGTCAGTGTTGAAATCCTCCATCCCATCCCTGACATTTGGGACACTGAATTCTCCTGATTTCCCTCCTTCTCTAGTGTGCTTCTCTGTTTTCTTTGCTGCCCCCTCAGTCCTGCCTCTGCAGCACTCCTAAATGTGACCCTCCAAAAGGTGGCTTTTAGTTATGACCTTTTATGTGTATCTCAAAGATTTTGTTGACTACTGCAAAAATTTATCTCTATGTAAAGGCTTTTCAGGGATATTTATTTGGATTCAAATGTTTTCCTGAGTTCTAGTTCCAGGAACTTTCTAGTTTTTGCTGGAAAAAGCTACACTGGGAGATGTTCTTAGTATCTCAAACTTAAAATTTCTAAAGCCAGAGCATCAAAACTTCTTATAATCCCAGGTTTGAAAGGAGTTACCTACTTGTCTCCTTCTGACTTTCCCCCAATCAGTATAAAAACAACCAAAACAGTCTCTTTTTAGCTACCCTATGTACTTAAGTTTCAACTGTTCTCCTAAAAGTCCAGGCCAACAGTCTCAGATACATCTCTGGGAATTCCATACTTTCAGCTTCTGCATCTGGCCAGTTGTCAAGTTATGCTAATTTTAGCTCCATAGTCCCTTACATATACCTGTTCTTTGGCACCCTGCTGCTTTCATCCTAACTTAGGCCTTTATTGTGTATTACCTATATTCAAGCCATGTTGTAAATTATTTATTGTTGTTCCTCTCTCATACACCTTTAGTGGCTCATTATTGCCTGTCAACTTAAGTTCAAAGTCCTTAGCATGGTATTTAAGAACTTCTAAAATCAGATTCAAACTCATAACTCTAGTTTTCTCCATATTTTTCACCACTTTGCCTTTTTCTTTCCCTTGGATTGCTCACAATGTGTCGTTCTGTCTTTGCAAATCCTTTATAGCCTGCAAGCGTTCCTCATCATTCATGAAACCATCTCTGATTTCCCAAGGCTTCCTCTGCTGAAACCTTAGGCTCTTTAACCTTGACTTAGACACTTAGCAAGACTCTTTCTCATAATCATGAAAGTGGAGGTGCTGCCCTTTCTACCATCCCCAGTGCTGAGCACAAGGTGGGAGTAAACCATCAATACATAGCAAACATTTGAAACTCCTACCATAGCAATAAACACGTTAATGCACAAGTTAACTACTGGTTGGTTTCCCTTTGTCTTTCTCTGTAATGGATACTGGGTTTAAAACAAAGTGATTTTACAGGCAGTATCTTTCAGATTTAGAGACATGGAAAACTCTACTAGGAAAACTATGTCTCCAAAGTTTTTTAAAGATATTTTTGATCGTTTATAATTTTCTATGGAAGAATGTTGTTTATTGTTTCTCATCCTCTTGATCCACATTCTTTTAAAAACAGATATCACATGGTTAGTCAGCTTATGGTGAATGATCATTTGTATTAATTTAGGTGAAAGCAAAGCATGGACTCATTTGAATTTGTGATAATTTAGAAACCCTTTCATTTTGTAGATGAGGAACTGAAGGCCGAAGGAGCTGATCTGAGAATCAAGCTTTTCTTCTTCAGTCTTTCTAAGGACTTGCTCCCAATAAGACAGGGTTCTTTATAGCTAAGGAAATTGACTGTGCACTGAGATTCACCTTGTGTTTACTCTTTGTTAGCAGTAATGGCACCCAGGCCCCTGCAGGCAGTTGATGGGAGCACCCTGACTGGAAGTCAGGTCTTCTCCAACCCAGTGCTCCTTCACTTAAGCTATCTGGAGATTGCTCTGCCAAAGACAGAGAAAGTGTTGACTGTGATTTAATTAATGGGCAGAAAAACTATCACGTAGCCCATAAGTAGTGGGGGGTGCTGAGAATATGCTATCAGAGGTTTAAAACAGCATGCTTAAAACCAAAATCCTTGGACACACAAGAAAATTAAACATGGTTCTTTTTAAAATATACAAATCAATTGAAGGAAAATAAGGCCACCTCTACCAAATATTTAACTCAGTTTCAACTTTTTGCCTCCCCCATCACCTTTTTAAGGTCAAAAGGTGATTTTTTTTTTCTCCTTCCCTCACTCTTTATCTCTGCAAGATTTCAAATTGCATCTAAGACTTACAAGTAGGAGTGTAAGTGATTCGTTTATAATTCTCAGATGAGATTTTCCGGATTTGTGGGATATGGATCGGTGTCCAGATTGACTCTGTTCTATTATAACCTAGACTCAAACATTGGACTCCTAGAGCATCACTCACTCCTTGCACACTGGCAACCTAATTAACTAAAAAAAGAATTTAAAAAAATTAGTGGAGAGACAGAGGCTGCCAGCCAGCTATAAGAATACCTCTTGGAAAGGTTTTACATTTTTCCCCTCAAATCTGCAACCAAGTACTACCCGTCATAAAGGACATTTAAAAACACATTACTAAGAAGCTGTGAATGTTGCTAGAGGATTTTGTTTAGCAACCCACCACCCGCTTCTGTACCCCACTCCCTGCCCCAAATCTGCTTTTAAAACCAATCATACCCAGAAATAGGAAGACAAATGTTTCATTCTTTATGAGCCCCAACTTTTAATACTCGGATGTTAAGTGTTTTTCTCACAGGTACATTATGTTTGGATTTTATTCTCCATTTTTAGTCTTACCTGTGTTATATTGATAATGAGGATTGGAAAAACACATGAAAGAAAAATATTTAAAAAGTGATTGAAAAGAAAATAGGCACTTGCTTTTGTATTTGGCAACTACAATTGAGATTGGGGCAGGTTTTAATAAAGTAAATTTGGATCAAGAGAAATGATGTTCATGCCAATCTTCATAAAAGTCTAAATTCCTTTCATTTAAACACCTCAACAATTCTAATCTGTTTCACATGTGTATTAATATTATGTCCAAGAATGTGCTATCAGGAAGCCGTCTTCTGCCCTGATAAGTGAGGCAAAGTGATGGTCCAACATTGAATTCTAGTAATCTAAATATTTAGAGTATAAGTAGTTTGTAATTATTTAGAACAGATGACTGTTGTGGATACTCAAATCAGTTCATTTTTTCATGAAGGATGCATGGCACACAACTGGCATGTATCGGCTCATGTGGTTGGCAAACACATTGTGTGACACCCCAGCATGTTGATGGTGTGAAACACAGCAGCCCTGTGGGCTGACACAGACAGTATAGAGCTGGCCTCGTCATCCACCTGTGTATTTAGTCATTAACTTTTAAATGACTTATAAAGAAATTCTATATGAATTTTCAGGTAATAGTGCCCCTGTCTTTTCACACTATAAATATGTGCAGCTATTAAATTTAAAATAGAAAATTTGTTAGAAAAAATGATAGCTGTCTTTAGCCTTCTGTCAAACTAAGTTTGAAGCAACAGTTAAACTCTGCTAGCATAGTTAAACATGTGTTTTGAAAACATTGTGTGAATTATGCTCAGTGTTTGATCAGTTAGGAAATAAGAATACTGATTTAAAGTCATATCTCCAATTACTGGAAAAAACTGAAAGTGTAATTCTTGTAACAATTATCCTTTCAAAAAGCACAAATTAAAAAGATGAATATCAATTTAAAAAAAGGATCATAGATTAATCTAAGGGGGGTGTAGTGCAGGAAGAAAACAAGAATGTGGTTTGTCTATATTCTAGGAGAGGAGAGTCAAGGCAAAATGAGATCTGATCCTTTCCAAGTCATTCTGTGTGCCTCACACTGGAGTGTGATTTCACATGCATCTTGATGTTCCAAGTATCATTAAACATCTAGCAATCAGAACAAATGTTCTGCCAAATTCTATTTATTATCTTAACTGTTTGAGGCATTGAGCACCCTAGATTTGTAAATATATAATTAAAATCCCTATTAAAAAAATAAACCTAGATAGGGATTTACATTATTCTTAATCCATGTTTACACAGAGATGTATTTTTAAATATTACATCAGATCTTTGTGAGTTCCACTAAATCAGTGTGATGCTTTGCCAAAACTGTTTCTAAAAATGATGGGTATTGGTACCCTGTGGTCAGGGAACCTTTTTTATGGAGTTTTAGAATTTTTTCTAGTTACTCAAAATGACCACTTTTTCCAGGTCTGTCTGTTTCCAAGAATACGAGTGTAGGTACTATGGATACACTTTATCACTTGGAGGCCGTCAGCACATATAGATCCCCAATTGCAATGATTTTAGAGGAAGCTCAGCTCTAGAAACCTTTCTGCCTCTTCCTGGATAGATCTATGACTGAAAATGTTTTCTGATTGTTTAAATGCAGAAAGTCAAAAAGAGCCTAGCCACCATGAAAAATAAACCTGTTACACACACGCGTGCTGTTTCAAGGCAGTTTGTTGATTAAGGCATTTCTCTAACCCCTGTTCCTGTCACTTTAGTGTCTGTCCCAGTGAAGGAAGATCGAAAAGTAAGTCCCAACACTTGAATGCACATGGCATAACTCACTTTTGTAAGTTCCTCAATGATTTTGAAGCAGAAACACAGTTGGAACTATAAAAATTCCTACCAATAAAAGTGTGGCATGTATTCACAGTGATGAAATTATTAGTGTCTTTGGGTGTAGAATGTTTTGTTTGACTAATTTGGGGTCAATGATTTGTCAACTCTCACCTAGGCCCTGTACTTACCATAAAATAACTCAGCCTGGAGGTCCGTTTAATGAAACAAACTTACCAGGTTTGACTGTAGCTTTGGACATGTTGTTGCAAGGATTTCTGGAGGCTTGTTGGAAAGAATGTGGTCTTCATCAGCATCTGTATATGTATCAGCTAGGATATAGCTGAGGGGTAATAGCAATAAACTGTACATCAGGATTTTCTCATGACAGCAGGCCTTGCATGGGCACCACTCGTAGGTCCTTCCCTTTCTCTTCCTTTTGCTAACTCAGTGCAGTAGTCATAGGATGACAGCTTTCAGGACTTCTAAAAAGTAGCTAGGGACATTGGGAAATTCATTTGTCCAACAACTGAATGCTTGCTACAGGCCAGGCACTACTCATGGTTCTATGAATGCATAAGTGAACAAGGGAGACAAAATCATAAGGCCTTATGAAGTTAATGTATTTAGAAGATGGAAGGAGCTAGAGATGGTAGCACAGAAAAATCGTAGTGGTAGGAAGAGGACCAGGGTTTTGTACTATCAGAGAAAACGAGAGGCCATTTTCAGTTTCAGCTACAGAGTTGTTAAGTAGAATGAGAAAAAATTCACCAAATTGGGTAACTCAGGACACCATTAATCATTTTTTAAATTTAAGTATCATTGATATACAATCTTATGTTTGTTTCAAATATATAGCACAGTAGTTCAACAGTTACCCATATTATTAAATCCTTGCCCCATCTAGTGCTGTCACTATCAACATGTTACAGAAACATTAACTGTATTCTCCGTGCTGTACTACCATCGCCATGTGAATTATTGTGCCCTTTTATCCCCTTCCCCTTCTCCCCCAACCCTCCTAAACCTCTCCCCTGTGTTAACCACTAGTCCCTTCTCCGTATTGATTCTACTGCTATTTTGTTCCTTCTATTTTGCTTTGTTTCTATACTCCACAAATAAATGAACTCATTTGGTATTTGTCTTTCTCTGCCTAACTTATTTCACTGAGCATAATACCCTCTTGATCTATCCATGTTGTTGCAAGTGGGAGGATTTCTTTTCTTTCTAGGACTGAATAATATTCCATTGTGTAGGTGTACCTCTTCTTCTTTATCCATTCATCAATTGATGGACACTTAGGTTGCTTCCATATATTGGCTATTGCAAATAATGCAGCAATAAACATAGGGGTGCATATATCTTTTTGAATCGGGAATTTTGTTTTCTTCAGTTAAATTCCTAGGAATGAAACTACTGGGTCAAATAGTATTTCTGTTTTTAGTTTTTTGAGGAACCTCCATATTGCTTTCCATGATGGTTGCACCCCTTACATTCCCACCAACCATGTGGAGGGTTCCCATTTCTCTGCATCCTCGCCAGCATTTGTTATTTCTTGTCTTTTTGGATAGTGACCATTCTAATTGAGGTGAGGTTTTATCACACTGTGGTTTAGATTGGCATTTCCCTGATGATTAGTGAAGTGGAGTGTCTTTTCATGTGCATGTTGGCCATTTGTATTTCTTCTTTGGAGAAGTGTCTGTTCAGATCCTCCACCCATCTCTTAAATGCATTATTTGTTTTTTGGATGTTGAGGCATATGAGTTCTTTATATACTTTGGATGTTAACCGCTTATCACATGAGTTTATGAATATGTTCTCCCATGCTCTAGGCTGACTTTTTGTTCTGCTGATGGTATCCTTTGCTATACAGAAGCTTTTTAATTTGATGTAGTTCCACTTGTTCATTTTTGCTTTTGCTTCCCTTGCTCGTGGAGATCTGTCCAGGAAAAAGTTGCTCATGCTTATTCAAGAGATTTTTGCCTATGTTTTCTTCTAAGAGTTTTATGGTTTCATGACTTACATTCAGGAATTTGATTCATTTCTAGTTTACTTTTGTGTATGAAGTTAGACAGTAATCCAGTTTCATTCTCTTACATGTTGTCTGCATTTCCCAACACTGGTTATTAAAGAGGCTGTCTTTTCCCCACTGTAGATTCACGGCTCCTTTATCATATATTAATTGACCATATATGTATGGGTTTATATCTGGGTTCTCTGTTCTGTCCCATTGATCTATGGGTCTGTTCTTGTGCCAGTACCAAACTGTTTTGATTACTGTGGCTTTGTAATAGAGCTTGAAGTCAGGGAGTGTATGTAATCCCCTCAGCTTTGTTTTTCTTTCTCGGGACTGCTTTGGCTCTTCTGGGTCTTTTGTGGTTCCATGTGAATTTTAGAACTACTTGTTCTAGTTCATTGAAAAATGCTATTGGTATTTTGATAGGGACTGCATTGAATCTGTAAATTGCTTTGGGCAGGATGGCCATTGTGACAATATTAATTCTTCCTATTCATGAGCATGGGATGTATTTCCATTTATCGGTGTCTTCTTTAATTTCTCTCATGAGTGTCTTACAGTTTTCAGAGTATAGGTCTTTCACCTCCTTGGTGAAGTTTATTCCTAGGGAGGCATTTTATTCTTTCTGATGCAGTTGTAAATGGAGTTGTTTTCCTGATTTCTCTTTCTGCTAGTTTGTTGTTAGTATAGAGGAATGCAACAGATTTCTGTGTATTAATTTTGTATCCTGCAACTTTGTTGAATACAGCCATTAGTTCTAAGAGTTTTTTTGGTAGAGTCTTTAGGATTTTCAACATATAATGTCATGTCATCTGCAAATAGGACAATTTAATTTCTTCCTTACCAATTTGGATGCCTTTTATCTCTGTGTTATCTAATTGTCACGGCTAAAACCTCCAGTATTACGTTGAATAAAAGTGGTGAGAGTGGGCATCCTTGTCTTGCTCCTGATGTTAGAGGAAAAGCTTTCAGCTTTTTGCTGTTAAGTATGGTTTTGGCTTTGGGTTTGTCATATGTGGTCTTTATTATGTTGAGGTACATACCCTCTATACCCATTTTGTTGAGAGTTTTTATTCATGAATGGATGTTGAATTTTGTCAGATCCTTTTTCAGCATCTATGGAGATGATCATGTGGTTTTTGTCCTTCTTTCTGTTAATGTGATTTATTATAGTGATCGATTTATGAATACTGTACCATCCCAGAATCCCTGGAGTAAGTCCCACTTAGTCATCATGAATGATCTTTTTGATGTATTTTAAAATTTGGTTTGGTAGTATTTTGTTGAGAATTTCTACATCTATGTTCATTAGGGATATTGGTCTGTAATTTTCTTTTTTTGTGTTGTCTTTGTCTGGTGCCATTAGTCATTTCTGTAAGCATTTCAATAGAATGGTGATGATCTAAACTAGATTTTTGAGAAATTACACAAGGTGTGGTAAAGATGCAAAGACAGAAGGTAACTGTAAATCTTCTAAAGCAGTGTGTTTCAGTGAACAGAGTGGGAAATTTTATCTTGAGAGGGCAGAGCTAGGCAAGCGCCCTGGCTTTGTGGGGAATGAGCAAATGTGAGAAGAAAGGACTTGAGTACTTTTTAGGTAGGGGTAAAATGCAAGAGAGGGACCTATCAATGAGTGTGTGAAAAATGGAGAATAATCTCCATGTAAACATCAATTTATCTGGTATATAAGTGATAGCCTAGCCTTTTGTTGTGTGGTATAATGTTAGTTTATTTTAATGTGCATTCTCAGGGTATATGGATCCTACTTATTTAGAATGGCTGACTTATTTAACCACATTGTGTTCACCCTTTTCTCTAAGGCCACCATCTAAACATACATAGAAATGTATACACAGAAGACATATGGGTTGTGCTTATAGCTTTCCACTGACAGTACACTATAAACCAAACTAGTTGCTGGTAGTTGCATCCAATATTATATAAACTCTGCAGTGTTTTTCCATCAGAGTATTTCTTAATTAGTTCCCAATAATTATTCTGAGTTTCTTTTACTTCCCATAAAAAATGTGTTAGGAAGCAAGACAGGTAATACTGTCCTCATTTTAGAGAAGAGAAAATTTGTAGTTTACAGTACAGAGGAATAATAGGTCTCCTGCTCCATAGAGACCCTGTAAGTATAGAGGGAACTATTATAATGAACTGTGGACAGACTGTTTTGATAGTTTTTTCCCTTAATTACAGAGATACTACTTGTCAATCTATTACAAATCTACATCGTACTTTAAAGCCAATACTCTGACCTGTGCTTTGGAGGCTGGCTTAAGAAAAGTACTAATAAAGAATACGTCAATGGGAATAGAGAACATTAGGCCCTTTTTCCTTATAAAAGCAGAAAACTAGGACCTTGTACCCTTGAGAGCACTTACTGATCAACTATAAGCAAATAAGACTCATTATAAATAACATGATGCAAAATAGAGAAGGGGGAAGAAATGACATCAGTGTTAAAGACCACAAAATGCTGATGAGCATGGTAAACTCTTAGCAGTCATCCCTGTTAGTCCCTGGCCATGTTCATATGGCTGTGATGTGACAATGAGGCAGCACCATCTTAGATGATCACCACTAACCCCATCTGACTCCTGACCTAAAGAAGGCTCTGGAAATGGGGCCACAGGACTGAATATGCTATAGCATTGATGAGAAAGGTTATGCTTTTATTTTAGGGTATCTGGACATTTGTGTCTAAGACATAGGTACTTCTTGAGGTACTTTGGGGATTCATTTTACAAAACCATCTATTGCAATGTGTTTTCTCAGCTCTCTGGCCCAGCTGCTGCTGCAGGAGAGCATTGAGTTCCAGGCAGCAGGCTAGATGACAGCCCCAGCTGCCTACAAGTATCACCTATAGTGAGGTTTCCAGCTAGGCCTCCAGACCAGCCTTCCTCAGTAGCAGCACCTCCCAACCTGGCAGTGGCAGGTGCTGCCTTTCCCTTTCCGAAAGACTTCTTCCCTTCCAGACTTTAACCTGCTCCCAAGATGTTTCCCATGTACACGTGGTCCTGCCGTGAACACCTTCCACACCCTGCCATTTGGGATTTGGAGACACCACCAGACCTGCCCTGCAGGCCCATCAGCCTCTTTCCCATCACCCAGCACCTGGGCCAGTCAGAGAAGGGTGACTCCTCATATCCACTGCTCCATGTAACCACTCAGGTGCTAGTTCATGGTACCTTGGTTTTCCCATACTGTAGCCGTTGGTGGGAGGCCTTGGGATGTTAAGAGGCAGAGGCAGAGGCAGAGCACAAGTCACATGAGAAACTGCTTTTTATGTATTTTGTACAAGGACTGCTTGGAAAACGAATGTTATTTCCTCCAGTTAGTTTTAATGAATGGCAGTACCATGTCATGAGTTACACAGGTTCAAGGTGAGAATTTTTTAATAAACCTTTTCTGATACTAAAAAGATCAAACAAAATCTTGCTTGAAAATCCAACTAAGTGGCATTTAATAGTATGCATTTATTTTGCATTTTAAATTTATGTGTCACATTGCTTATTATAATGTCTATCTGTAAGATGCTTTTTCATTGAGATATAATTTTATGTACAATAAATATTGCCCTTTTCAGTGTATGAGTTTTGACAAACATATGCAGTCCTGTAATAATACCACAATCAAACATAGAACATTCCCATCACCATAAATAGCCCTGTGTCCCTCAGAAGTCAAGCCCTCTCCTGACCTCAGGCCTCTGGCAACCATTGATGTCTTCTTCTGTCCCTATAGCTTTGCTTTCCCAGAATGTCAGATAAATGGAGTCATACAGTATGTAGCTTTTTGGGTCCAACTTCTTCCACTTAACATAATACACTTGATATTCATATGTTGTTTCATCTAACAGTAGCCCATTCCTTTTATTTCTGATTAGAATTCTACTCTGTGCATGTACCACAGTTTGTTTATCTTTAAACAGCTGAAGAATATTTGGGTGGCTTCCGATTTTTTTTTAACAGAGCTATACTTTATGGTCCAAATATGGATGCATTCAAATTAATTTAACCAGCCTTCCTAGTCTGTATTTTAACTTAGTTATGTTCTACAGAACATAAATATCAGATGCTTATAAAATACACTTCATTTGAAATACCTTAAATACAAAACACACAATTCAAGTACAAAGCAATGCCCTATGGTCTCATGAATACATTTACAAAACAGAGAAATGAAAAATTAACAGCTTCAAATAAGTAGATGATACTATCCAAAGCCTTGCCCAACAAATCATATTTTGAACAGAGGAAGAAAAGAATACTGAGTATTAGTTAGTGGTATTCTTTTAGAAGTACTGCATGAAATTAAAAAACACATTTTCAAATTCTAATAGTGGCATTAAAATTAAGCTGCTTTCTAATCTGGATTAAAAATAGCACAAAGTGTTTAATGTATGTAAAGAGTTGTCCAGAGAAATTGAACTAATAGAATGTATATGTAGATATATAAATAGAGATATACATGTATATATGTATGAAAGAAAAAGATTATAAGGAATGGCTCATGCAGTTATGGAGCCTGACAAGTCCCAAGATCTGCAGGGTGAATCAGCAGGCTGGGGACCCAGGAGAGCTGGAGGCATAGTTCCAGCCTGAAGGCGGACAGGCTTGGGGCCTTAGGAGGAGGCAATGTTGATGGAATTTCAGTCTCAAGGCAGGAAAAAAACATGTCTCAGTTCAAAAGCAGTTAGGCAGCACAAATATTTTCTTAGGAGGAAGAGTCAACCTTTCTGTTCTAGTCAGGCCCACCTGCATTAGGGATGGGTTGGATGGAGCCCACCTGAATTGGGGATGGATTGGATGGAGTCCACCTGCATTAGGGATGGATTGGATGAAGCCCACCTGCATTAGGGATGGATTGGATGGAGCCCACCTGCATTAGGGAGAGCAATTGGTTTTACTTAGTCTACTGATCCAAGTATTAATTTCATGTAAAAACATCCTCACAGAAACACCTAGAATAATGTTTGACCGAATATCTGGGCACCCTCTGGCCCAGTCAAGTTCACAGGTAAAACTAATTATCATAGGCGATTATTAATAAAGCTGCTAAAAACATTTGTGAACAGATCTTCATGTTAATGTGTATTTTTATTTCACCAGCAAATACTTAGGAGTGGGATAGATGGGTCATATGGAAAGTGTATATTTAACTTTATAAGAAAGATCCAAACTGTTTTCCAAAGTAGCAGTGCCATTTTATATTCCCATCACTGAACTGGGATAGTTGTAGTTGCTCTACATTCTCCCCAACACTTGATGTTATCACATGGGTCAGTGTTCCTCCCTCTCTCCTTCCTTCAGTAAGTGTGTAGTAGTGTCTCACTGTGGTTTTATTTGCATTTTCCTAATGACTAATGATGATGGGCATCTTTTTAGTGTTTACATGTTATCCATGTGTCTTCTTTCATGAACTGTTCAAATATTTTACCCTTTTGAGGAACAGGAGGCTGTTTGCTTTCTTAGTTTTAACAAGAGTTCTTTCTGTGTTCTGGGTACAAGTCCTTTGTCAGATATGTGTTTTTCAGATACTGTCTCCCAGTTCATGCCTTTTCTTTTAAGAGTATCTTACAAAAAGCAAATTTTAATTTTGAAAAAGTCCAGTTTATCAGTTTTAACAATGGACTGTGCTTTCAATAGTATTTTTAAGAACTCTTTAAGGTCATAAAGTTGCTTTTTTGATGAACACAAATTTGAATTTAGGGGTTTTAATGTTGAGTCTTATATTAGCCATAGCATCCAATTACTCTCTGTTTTATTTTACTAACAGAAAAATCCCAGAAATCGCATTTTGCAAAATATATAGTTACAAATGGAAACAGTTTTTGAAAAAAAAATTTTTCCCTTGCAATCCTAGGATTGTATTTAATTAAAGTAATCCCTAAGATTGAAACATGAATTGCAGGAATTTTTTACTTTATAGTTGAGTCAGTAACAATTAAGAACTGCTGGAATTATTTTTAATCATAAACATCACTCTGTCAACAAACACCAAGTATAAAATTAAATGCTAAAATCATCTGTTCCTCTCCCCATTCATGTGATTGTTATTGAACAACAGACTCTCTTGCCAAAGCAGGGGCCTGCACAGGGCAGATGAGCTGAGCCTCTGCTGGGCTTAATTGAATCAGGTGCCTGTGTGCTGTGGTAATAAGCTTACATGTGTATGCACAAGCCTGAATTTAAAGAGAAAAAGAAGGGAAGAAAAGAGACCAATGCAGAGTTACAACTTTCCTAATCAGTGAAGCCATTTCCAAAACATCTGACTAGACCTAGAAAGATGTCAGGGAAAACTTTGTATTACAAAGACTGTGAAAAACCACATACAAGTACCTTAGTACTGGATGTGCTGGTGGTATCCCAACGTGGAGTTCTGGTATCACCATATGTAATTTTTAAAGTCACAGTTGTTTTCAAGGTTGAATATCCTTTGAAAATAATAGGAAAACAAAGTGCAGAACTACTGAAAACACCTCCATACATCCCTAGAAACTTGGTTAGTAAGCCTCCTGATCTTTTGTTGACATGTTTATTTTACAGGTAAAGAAAATACATCAGAGATAAGCAAATTTAAGATCATACAGCAGTCTTATGCTGAACTGAATCCAAGCACTCTGACCACTATTTTAGTGTGTTTTCTATTACCTGACCCAGCCTCTCCAATTACAGTAGAAAATATTTCTCCTTGGGTCCATTGCATAGAGAATGAAGAGTATACTCAACTTTGTGAGCCCTTTTGTGGCATCACAAGTTGTATCTTGTAGAATGTGTGTCCCTTTTGGCTGGGGTGAGCAATATTTGGAAATTTAAGACATTCCCCTTCCAGCTACTTCTACAGGAGGTGTCCTAGGCAAGAGCCCAGATCTTATGAAAAACACATAAGCCTTCTTATTTGGATTCCCTGTTGATTAGTGTATAATTTTGAATCCATTCAATGGCAGATTTATCAAGCAAATAATCCCTAGGAAGACTGGAAGTGGCCGAGGCATACATCCTTTGGTGATTTGTTCAAAATGAAGGTGGGAAGCCAAATACCTCCTTGCTTACTCATGAAAGTATATTCAGGGAGGTTAGTTATGAGTGTTTGGGCTTGGAGTGACTTGTTCCTGGATGATGAAGGTAACATGGACACTTGGGATGTCTTTGCTGGACAAACTGCCTGTATGGTCCTTGGTGTTCTTCAGTGGCCAAGGAGACAGTTATGTGTGAATAATAATAAATGATAGTGTAAAACCCATACTATCTCAACTGTCTTGAAAGTTAGCATTAACTCACAAATATCTCTTCTCAGCTTAGAAAATGCGAGGTTCTGATAGTGTGTATTATGTCTTATTATAATTGGTCAGATACTTTTCACGAGATTTGGTGCATTTTAAATGCTTGTTAAAGCTTGTTTGAATATTAGATGGTGTGTTTGTCATACACAGCAGTAGTACAACTCCTTTCAGGTTCCCAGACCCAATTCCAATGCATGTGTGTGTAGGAGAAGGGTCTTCCCACACACACCACCAAGCAATTCTGATGGGGGTCTGAGAACTCAACTCAGTTCTGATGCTATCTGCCCATAGACAGCACCAGATTCTCAAGGGTAAGGCCTCTATCCTAGAAGACTGCCCTCCACCCCTGACTCCAGATGCCAGTTGCAAGCCCCAGGCAGTTATCCGTGCTTCTGAACAACTAACTACAGGCTGGAGGTTCCAGTGACCTCCCTCTTGGGTTCGATTAATTTGCTAAAGCGGCTCACAGAACTCAGGAAAACATTTACGTTTCCAGTTTAGTAAAGAATACAAGTTAACAGCTGGTTGAAGAGATACACAGGGCATGGTCCCAAATAAAGGAGCTTCTATCCTTTTGGAGCTTGGGGCCTGGCTGGGTGGGACATGTAAGCTTTCTGGTTCCCCAAGCATGGAAGCTTTCTCGGAGAGAGAAGCAGGATCAGAGAGAGAGAGAGATGCCCTCCTCAAGGGTTTTTGTGAGGGTTTCACTGAATGATCATGTTGACTATATCATCGGCCATTGGCTGATTCAACCTCTAGTCCCTTCTCTTGGGTGGAGTCCAAAAATCTCTCCTTAACATGACAGACACCCTTTTACTTTTGAGGTTCTGAAGTGTTAAAAACACTGTGAATGAAGACCAAATAAACCTGGGAAATATATATTTGGTCATATGAATGAGCAAATGTGTATTTCCTAGAACTCTTTATACTCTTTATATCACACATGGTGGAACATAGTTACATCTCACTTTGATAATTGAGGACTTTTTATAGTCTTATCTGGTTCATACATTACCACTATGAAGAGTAAGCCTGTAAGTAGGGAATTTATCATAATCATTGCCCTGAGCTGCTTCTTGCTACCAGAGAATTCTAACATTGGTAAAGATGTGGAAACTATTTTTCTAATCAGTAATTCTGTAGTCTTATGCATAATGTAATCTTTACTTTTAATACCAGAAAGAACTCCCTCCTAGTTCAATACCTAGCTCCTTCTCACTTGCCCACATTTGGTAATGCTATTTAAGTGACCTAATATTTTTCATTTGCTTACCCCCTTTCAATTAAAAGAGGAAAGAAAAATGTAAACACAAATTTGGGAGTATGTGAGGCAAACATAATTGAGGAATCCACTTCATACTTTGTAAAATGATACTATTGGTCAGATGGGCATTGGCCACAATATGTCCCTTCACAGGCAATGCACGAGTGAGGAAATAAATATTAAAGTGATTGCTCTAATTACTTGAAGGACCTCAGTTTGTTACAGTATTAAGGACCGGTGTTTACCATCTGTTGCTCCTAAGTTCACATGTACTCTGAAATGGGTCATGCATACTGCATTGGACTAGCTGTAGCTTCAGTGGTGTTAATACTAATATAACATAAAATTCCAAGTCTTCTATCTTAATAGAAAAGAAATTAGTATGTTGGCTCATTGCCTAAAAATGTTCAGTCTTGGGTTTGCTCATTAGGTTTAGAATTACTTTTTGGAAAAATGAAGTCTGAAAATCATTTCCATGGATATCCCAAGGTATATCCATTCTGTGATTTATACTATATTTAGTGATACTAATAACTTAGAAGTAAAATGTTTCCAGAATTCCCATTGAGCAATGATCTTTTTTTCCTTTTATTTCACAAAAGCACTCCAGCTACAATCATGTTTTGTTTTGTTTCCCAGGTATAAACCTCAGTCCAGATTCAAAGACTTTTTCTGTTTTGCTTTTCCATTATTTCTGTAATATTATGACTATCCATAATCATATTTGCTTATTTTTCAAGTATATTCCTGAATACTTGTAGTAATTATGACATTAAAAAATGCAAAACTTTATCTAAACTGCATAGTGAACCACTGATGTGTTTTCAGAGCACCTTAATAAGTCTCTTTGACCTCGTGTGTACATTTGTGTGCATTCATAATGAGGGTTGGGACTCTATGTGGCTTAGATACGTGCTTTAAGTCCTTATGAAGCTTTCATGGTCAGAGCTGTATTCTAGGAAGTTCTGAGAGAAAGAGATATGAAGTCCTCGATGTAGAAATTATTACCATTTTGCAACTAGAGGAAACCTTACTGATTAAGTATTTTATATTAATAAAATAAAGATTACAGGAAGTAAAAGTTTTGGCTAAATGCAGATAGCTAAAGACTGAAATAACTGGGAATGGAATCCAGATCTTTTGCCCTCAGCCAATGCTTTCCTGCCCACTTAGCTGGGAACCAAAAAATTTCAAATCTGTTATTTATTCAGTGACTCGTGTTGTTTTCCAGAAAGGTGGAGAGCAAATATTTTAAGGAAAGCCTCTTTAATTATAAAGCATCTCTATTTTTGTGTTTACATTCTGACTTTAACAGAGTATTGAAGGAGGATTATGAACGAGGATCCATGATAAGGTGAAAAGAGTACTAGACTAGGGTGAGGACTCTGAATTGGAGTCTCTCTTGGTGATTTGCTTAGTGTCTCTGTGCCTCTCTTCGTCTGGGAAGTACCAGCATTGTGACAGACAGTTGCCAAAATTATATGCATTAGTATAATGCAACTGCATTATAAGCCACAGGTAGTATGTAATGTTGTTAGTAATTATTATTATTATTAATTACTTGTATTTTAGCCACTGTCAATTGATATTAACCCAAAATGGTAAAGTAGGAAGAACATGAATTTTAATATTGACCAGGATTCAAATTCTTTTGTCACTATTTCCAGGGGTGGTATCTTACACAAGTTAACACATCCCCCAGAAAGTCTGCTTACAGAAGTGCAAGGATTAAATTAAGGCACCCAGCACAGAGCCTAGCACACGTACTCCACATTGGTTTCAATTCTCACCAATTCTCACACTATCTTAACGTATCAGTATGGAAGATGACTTCTGGAGATACCACCATTTTTACATGTGTGTAATTTAACTTGGTACTCTAGCTTTGCATGCAGTAGGTATTACTCCTGTGTCGGCTTAAGTGCTGTTTTATCTGTTGACTGCTCTTTTTCTCCTTTCCCTGCCTGGTTTCTTTCTTTATCCCTCCTAGGACTCTCGAGTTACACTCATATATGAGATGTGCCTCATGTTCCAAGTGTCACTGAGATGGCCTCTTGGTAGTAACATGATGTGATTTCTTTCTTTCTTTTTTTAATTTGTCCTTTTGGTTTTTTCTTTCTTTTTTATTGAAGTATCACTGGTACACAATCTTATATTGGTTTCAAGTATACAACACAGTGGTTCAACATTTACTCCTATTATTAAATCTTCACCCCCACTAGTGCAATTACTATCTGTCAACATAGGAAGATGTTACAGAATCATTGGCTATATTCTCCATGCTGTACTACCCTCCCTATGACCAACTTATATATGACTGAGAATTTTTGTGCCCTTTTAGCTCCCTCATCCTCCCATCCTAATCCTTCCCCCATGGTAACCACCAGTTACGTCTCAGTGTCTATGAATCTACTGCTGTTTTGTTCATTTTGTTTTGTTTTGTTTTTAGATTCCACAAATAAATGAAATCATATGCTATTTGTCTTTCTCCGCCTGGCTTATTTCACTGAGCACAATACCCTCTAGCTCCATCCATGTTGTCGCAAATGGCAGTATTTCTTTCTTTTTCATAAGGCTGAATAATATTCCATTGTGTATATGTGCATCTTCTTTATCCATTCGTCGATTGATGGATACTTTGGTTGCTTCCATATTTTGGCTATTGTAAATAATGTGGCAATAAACATAAGGGCACATATATTTTTTCAAATCAGGGATTTTGTTTTCTTTGGGTAAATTCCTAGAAGTAGAATTAATGGGTTGTATGGTATTTCTATTTTTAGTTTTTTGAGGAACCTCCATACTTCTTTCCACAGTAGCTGCACCAATTTACATTCCCACCAATGGTGTAGGAGTTTGCCCCTTTCTCCACATCCTCACCGACACTTGTTATTTCTTGTTGGTGTGAGGTGATAGCTCACTGTAGTTTTGATTTGCATTTCCCTGATGATTAGCGATATGGAGCATCTTTTTGTGTGCCTGTTGGCCATTTCTTCTTTGGAAAAATGTTTATTCAAGTTCTCTGCCCATTTTTTAATCAAGTTATTTAGGTTTTTTTTCATTGTTGAGGTATATGAGTTCTATACATATTTTAGATGTTTAGATCATTTACAATCATATTCTCCCATACTGTAGGTTGCTTATTTGTTCTTTTGATGGTGTACTTTGCTGTAGCAAAGCTTTTTAGTTTGATGTAGTTCCACTTGTTCATTCTTTATTTTGTTTCCCTCGCCTGATGAGATGTGGTCCAGGAAAAATTTCTCATGCTTATATTCAAGAGATTTTTCTTGCCTGTATTTTCTTCTAAGAGTTTTATGGTTTCATGTCTTACATTTAGGTCTTTAATCCATTTCAAGTTTACTTTTGTGTATGGAGTTAGACAGTAATCCAGTTTCACTCTCTTGCATACAGCTGTCCAGTTTTTCCAGCACAAGTTATTGAGGAAGCTTTCTTTTCCCCACTGTAGATTCATGACTCCTTTATCATACATTAATTGACCATATATGTGTGGGTTTATATCTGGGCTCTCTATTCTGTTCTATTGATCTATGAGTCTGTTCTTGTTCCAGTACCAAACTTTTGATTACTGTAACTTTGTAATATAGTTTGAAGTTAGGGAGCATAATCCCCCAGCTTTATTCTTCTTTCTCAGAATTTCTTTGGCTATTCAGGGTCTTTTATGAATCCATATGAATTTTAGGATTATTTTCTCTATTTAATTGAAAAATGCCATTGTGTTTTGATAGGGATTACATTGAATCTGTAAATTGCTTTGGGCAAGATGGCCATTGTGACAATATTAATTCTTCCTATCCATGAGTATAGGATGTATTTCCATTTATTGGTGTCTTCTTTAATTTCTCTCATGAGTGTCTTAGAGTTTTTAGAGTATAGTTCTTTCACCTCTTTGTTTAGGTTTATTCCAAGTATTGTATTGTTTCTGATATAGTTGTAAATGGAGTTGTTTTCCTTTCTCTTTCTGCTAGTTTGTTGTTAGTATAGAGGAATGCAACAGATTTCTGTGTATTAATTTTGTATCCTGCAACTTTGTTGAGTCCAGTTTTTAGTTCTAATAGTTTTTTGGTGGAGTTTTTAGGGTTTTCTATATATAGTATCATGTCATCTACAAATAGAGTTTTACTTCTTCCTTACCAATTTGATGTCTTTTATCTCCTTGTCTTTTCTGATTGCCATGGCTATGATCTCGAGTAGTATGTTGAATAAAAGTAGTGAGAGTAGGCATCCTTGTCTTGCACCTGATTTTAGAGGGAAGCTTTCAGCAATTTTTGCTATTAAGTATGATGTTGGCTATGGGTCTGTCAGGTATGGCCTTTATTATGTTGAAGTACATACTTTCTATACCCATTTTGTTGAGAGTTTTTATCATGAAGGAATTTTGAATTTTGTTGAATACTTTTTCAGCATCCATTGAGATGATCATTTGGTTTTTATCTTTCTTTTTGTTAATGTGGTGTATTACATTGATTCATTTACAAATATTGTACCATCCTTGAATCCCTGGAATAAATCCCACTTGGTCATGATGGATGATCCTTTTGATGTATTTTTGAATTCAGTTTGCTAATATGTTGAGGATTTTTGCATCTATGTTCATCAGGGATATTGGTCTTAACAGTTTGTTTTTTTTTTGTAGTTCCTTTGTCTGGTTTTGGTATTAGAGTGAGGTTGGCCTCATAGAATGCATTTGGCAGTAGTCCCTCCTCTTCTACTTTTTCAAATACTTTAGAAAGATGGGTATTAGCTCTTCTTTAAATGTTTGGTAGAATTCAGCTGTGAAGCCATCTAACCTGGACTTCTGTTTTTTGGGAGTTTTTGATTACCAATTCAATTTTGTTACTGGTAATTGGTCTGTTCAGATTTTCTGTTTCTTCCTGGGTCAGTCTTGGAATGTTTTATGTTTCTAGGAATTAGTCCTTTCTTCTAGGTTGTCCAATTTATTGGCACATAAGAATTCTCTGATAATTTTTTTTTGTTTTCTGGTATCTATTATACTGTTCCTTTTTTTGTTTCTGATTTTATTTGAGTACTCTCTTTTTCTTGGTAAGTCTGACTAGGGGTTTGTCTATTTTGTTTATCTTCTCGAAGAACCAGTTCTTGGTTTCATTGTTTTTTTTTTCTATTTTATTTTTCTGTATTTTATTTATTTCTGCTCTAATCTTTATTATGTTCCTTCTACTAACTTTGGGTTTCATTTGTTCTTTTTCTAGTTTTTATGATTGTGAGTTTAGACTGTTTATTTGGGATTGTTCTTGTTTCTTAAGGTAGACCTTGAAGTATTGCTATATACTTCCCTCTTAGAACTGCTTTTGCAGTATCCCACAGATTTTGGACTGTTGAAATTTTGTTTTCATTTGCCTCCTTGTATTGCTTGATTTCTGCTGTGATTTTTTTCATTGATCCATCGATTATTTAGAGGCATGTTGTTGATGATGTGATTTATTCCTGATAACAATTGTTAATAATTTTTTTGTTCTCAATTATAACTAGCTATTGTTAACTATGGGAATTTTACCAAACCAATGCCATCCCTTTCATTAATAGAGACTTCTGTATTTATAATAGCAAGTGTAAGTCAATTACATAAGGAATTTTTGGAGTCTTGTGCAGCCTTCAAAAACAACAGGAAAACCAGCATGCCCATATCCAAATCCATAGAACCACCACCTTCTTGCCTTGCCCAAGCACTCTGTAAGAACTGAATCCCATTCCTCCAAGGTGTTTCATGCTCTCAGGCCCCATTTTCCTTTTCTTTTTGTTCCCTTTCCTTCCCTTTTCTCACACTGCACCTTTCTGAAATGGTGAAGCTTCACTGTGCTTCTGTGCAGTCCCTGGGAATTGTCTAGCCTCCCCCAACCTAAGAATGTAGAGTTTGGAAGAGTCCTTGGAAAAGGTTGTTATTCAAGTTATATAGCAGATATAACTTGAATTTTTACTGGCCCTGGCAGCACCACTGGGAGAGAATGCTTGTAACAACAAAATGCTAATGGATGCTTTTTCCACAGTACTTGGCACCATCATGATATATTTCATCAGTAGGTACTTATCCAGCTTGCTTTTGATGGACATGTTTGTGGGGACCAGGCAAGCAAAATTCTCCCTCTGTTGCTTGGGTTTCAGTGCAGTGCGTTCCTTCGATGATATCTCTGAGCAGTGGCAATGTGGAGGCTATTAAAAAGTAATGAGGATTTGGTTTGGGAAGGGAGGACCAGCCCCCAAAGAGGTGGGGAAGTTGCCTAGAGCCCAGTTTCTAATCAGATCAGAATCACAAATGTGCTTCAATTCCAGTGGGTAGTTTCTTATACTTAGGAGAACAGCCTTTTAGCTTACTGTGGAGAGAACACTGATCTACATTAATGATTTTGAATTGTTAAATAGGATCAATATCAACTTTTAGAAATACCTGCACTTAAAGCACCCAATTTTACTGATTGTTTTTTTTTTTTAAACTGAAATTTCTAGGCAGTAACTAATCTTGTGGCTTATACTGTGCGTGGGACTCTCAAAGAGGAAGGGGATCACATGTCTCTCTGTTTTGAGATTTGTTTGAAGCTTTAAAAACTTACAGGAATTTTAAATAAAAGTCAAAATTTTATTTTAACTTTTTTAAAGCTTCAAGTCTAGTTGGGTGGGTAATACAGAGGCACAAGGAAGTCTTAGTATTTAAGGCTAAATAAATAATTCAATAATCATTTATGAATCATTAACTAGCCAAGTAGTGTGCAATGTTCTGGAAGTTCAAACATGAATAAGACATGGTCCCCAACTGCCTGCAGCTTTTTAGAAATGACCGTAATACAACGGGAACCTAGAAAGTTCTTCAGCAACAAAGTTAAAAAAAAACCAAAAAACTTTTGTCAAGAAGAATTAAGAAAAGTTTACAACAGAAGGTCCAGTTAAGAAGGTCCTTGGGGCTTTCGCTGGGTAAAAATGGAGAAAAAGAGTGTTTTACATAGAGGAAACAGCATGTGCAAAAGTGTAAAGACATGGGAGTTGTTCATATGTTTGAATCTGTAGTGTTGCAACATAGAGAAAGTAAGCAGAAGCCAGGTTTTAAAGAGTCGTGAGTATCACGGAAAGAAGTTAGGCTTATCTGCTATGTAGAATAACTATTCTCAATATGGATAATTCAGGGATAGTTCACTTATGGGGACATATCAGAATTAGGAAGGGGCATTTCCAAATTCCTTTGGAGATTCTGAAATGACCAAGTAAAACTCATTGCCAGAAAGTCCACCAATATTGTGGTGTCATAACTATCTCAGCTGCGTTTGGAGCAGAATAAAGATAAACAACAGTTACTGTTGGTTTTAACTCTAGCTTCCCATTGAAGTCCTTTGGGGAGCTTTAAGGATACCAGTGCAAAGGCACCATCTCAGACCAACTGAGTGATCTCTGGTGATGGTCCTGTCTGCCAGTATTTTTTACAAACTTCTCCAGGTGTTTGTAATGGGAGCAGGCAGAGAACTACTATACTAGACAGATAAAAATAGTGCCAATCAAGGAAAAGGATGATTGAAACAGTATGGTTTAGTTGGGACTGCTGTCTTAAGATTGTGAATTTGAATCTTAGAAGGAAATGGATATAGATTAATAGACTATTGCAGGTAGAAATAAGATACAATTAAAAATGAAAGCAATAGAAGCAATCAAGTTATAAGTGAAGGAAGGCAGATATAACTTGAATGAAGTCTGGTAGATAAAACTTAGGGAAGACTGGAAAGATGTCCAGTGTCAGCACCTGTTTCTTTTCAAATGGTATATTGGGGGTGAATGCAGAGAAACAGCAGAGTTTTAGCAGAGAGGGTTGGGAAGAGGAAAACCCACGATACTTCATGTTTCCTAAAGAATATTTATCTACAAATGAATGGAAGCTTTGTAATTGTTTTGTTTCCTACATACAAGTACCATGTTCAGTGTGAAAGTAATGGAGACAGAAGAGAGTCAACAGGGTTTATAAGCATTGTGTTTCCTTGACACCCAGCCTTATCTGTATTTTGGAATTAAGGACCTGGGCTTGACATTTCACGAAGAGTCCTAGGATCCTAGGCAACATTGTCCAGGAGTACATGACTACACAACAGAAACCTCTACTCTCTGTGTTTGATTCATCAGATGGTTAACTATCAGATCATAGTCCTTCTAGCTATGGCTCTAGCTAAAGGAGGGGAAATAGCACATGGTTTCCATGTGCAAAGTAGAAGTGGCACTTAACAGGAAGTAGAGTGAAAAATTGGGTTAGAAACTAGCTTTCCCAAAGGCTCAGTTCACAGTACACCTGAACTTGTGATGCTTCATTTGTAATAGAGGCAGGCACAACTTGAAATAATTGATAGGGTATGGACAGATACAGAATGAATGAGGTGCTTATTACTTTAATCTCTTTGAATTACTGTGTCATGCTGAGCTCCTGAACACAACCAAGACAAACTTGGAATGATCAAAAGGGGCTGTGAAACAGGAGAGAGCAAAGATAAGTTGTTTATTTGGGCTTTTTGAATTTTAATGGTCAGAAAGGTTTTTATTATAGTCTTAGTCTATAGGCATGGAATACGTGGAAATTTAGTATTTCCTTCTTATTTGGTAATTCTTTATCTCAGTGAATACAGTGTGTGAGGAAGCCATTTATGGAATCTGCTTAGTAATCTGGCCCCTTATCTTGGGTGTTTTCAGCAGAGGAGGGGTGTTGAGAAAGGAAACATTTGCAAAGGCCCAGATGCATGAAAGTGCAAGGTCCTGGGAGAGGCAAGATGTTACGTAAGACTGGAATCCAGGCCCTATCTGGGGAAGGGTCAGAAGCCAAACATGGAGAAAGTCGGCAGAAAACAGATCAGAGCAGCTTTCAGTGTGTCCATGCTAAAACATTTCAGTATCAGTCTTTAGTAGTGGGCAGTTGTTATAGAGGTATTATAGAATAAAGATCTACATTTATTATTTTTTAAAATCCTCATTGAATCAATATAGCTACACTGTGGTAGGGAAAATCAGGTGGCTCTTGCCGTTGTCCAAATAAAGAAAACCCAGTGAAATGTTGAGACAGTGGGATGAAAGGAAAAGAATGAGTCAGAAATCAGCACAACTCATGGATAAGTAATACATTGGAAATGAGAGACAGCAAGGAATCCAGCATGACATTCAGTTTTCTGGATGATGATTGTTAAGATGATGCCATAAACTGCAAGGAAGAATTTCAAAGGAGAAACAAATTGAGGGCAATAATGAGTTCATTTTTGGACATGATGAGTCTGAGGTGGCTGATTTTATATATATATATATATGGAGGTAGGTAGACCAGAGGACAGCTGGAATTTTCTGTTTTAAGGTACCAGTTTAGAACTTACAATATATAAGAAATGAGTGTGGTTTACTATATGAATTCGCAAGATGACCTAAAGATATTGTGTAGTGTGAGAAGGATAAATTGGCGAGGAAAATGCCTGGGGAACAACTTTAGGGACAAATGTGGAAGAGGAGTCCACAGATGGACCGGAGACAGCAGAGAAGTGGGAGGAAAACGGGGGTGAGTGGAGAGAGTGTATCAGAAGTCCAGGGAAGCCAAGAGAATTTCAAGGCATGGGCAAGCAGTCAGCTTTCACCATGCAGCTGAGAGGGCAGAAATCACTGAAAAGTGCTGACCAACCAAACCAGCACTCAGACCAGAGTTGCTCTAAGAAGGTGGGGCAGAAGCCACTGTTACTGGTTGAAAGGAGAATTGATGAGAAAATAGACAAAGCAGTAGTTGTGTGCTTTTATTCCAGAAAAGTCTGCTGTGAGGAAAACAGGTAAGTGAGAAAGAAAAAGTGACAGCTAGAAGGGACTGAAGGGTTTGATGTCTTTATTTTTGCGGTAGATGGGTAGGCATGGAGCAGGGGAGCATGCTAAGAGTTGAAAGCAAGGTGATGTGGCCACTTGGCCAGTGGCCTCGGCGATCTGTCAGGCCACAAAGAGACAATAATAATGATAGCAAACTGATACAGTACCAACAATGTTCCAAACACTCCTCTATATTAATTCCTCTATATCTCATAACTGCCTTGTGAGACGGATTCTGTTATTACCCTATTTTACTTAGGAGAAAAATGAGGGACAGAGAGGTTAAATAACCTGCCCGGTTTCTGCTCTATCCGCAACCCTAAGCAAATACCTTACGGAGCTGCCAGAACGATACCTTGGTGTAGATGACAGCTTCAGCAGGTTCAGAGGCTCGATGGTTGAGAGGTGGAAAGGGGGGGGATGGGAACCATGGTCTTTGCTGAGATACAGTTCAGCTCTGTGGTAAAGAGAACCTTTATCTGTGGACATGTCTTTGCAACTTTTTCATATTATTAAGAAGTTGAAGATTGAGTAAAGTTAGTGGCTTATCAATATTATTTGACCCTTAATCTTCTTGGAAGAAGCTTAGTTGGGAAGAGTTAGTCTGAGTGAGTTTGATGTGGCAGAAGTGAACTAACCACCTAAGATGAAATTAGAATGTTGGCAAGTAATTCAGGGTTGAAATCAGGGCTGGAATGTGGGTGGTGGATGGGGGGTGGGGAGTGGGGGATTGAGATGGGTAGGAGGTTGAAACAAAGTTTATCTTGATCACATAGTTGAATAAACTTGAATTATTTTCAGGCATCTGGTATTTGAACTTATGAAAGATTGGACAAACTTTTGTTTATCCTGATTGCTTAAGCTTTTCCTAGTTTTGTGCCTGTCACTCAACAAAGGTGGCATTATTTGGAAATTTTAAGGAGTACAAGTCTCTTATTCTGATATTATCATTAACATCAGTAACTAACAGTAACATTTATTCAGAACTTACTGTGTTGCTAGTAGTCAAAATGCCTACTACTTTGTGGAAAGTATGTCATTTTGCTTTCATAAAAACCCCAGAGATGGCTCACTATTAAATAGTTTTACACTTGAAGAAACTCCTGCTTAAAGACAAAGTCCCAACCCAAGGCCATAGAGCTAGCAGGTGGCTAAGCCAGCATGTGAACCAGATAGTATGAATATAGAACTCAGGTGCTTAACCCTCTGTACTGTTCATGAAATAGATGGTACCCTGAACACCCCTATTCTTTCAGAGTTGGATCAGGGCTGCCATGTCCACATATGAGAAGATCAGATTTAGAAAACCCATGTCTCTAGTTCTACTGACCATAGCTATTTGGGGGTTGGTTTATGAGTGGAAAGGTGAGCCTAATAATAAGATAGTTAAGAGTTATTTTAAGAAAGTAAAGAATCTGCATCATCTTCATATATCTTTACCTTCCCTGACTAGGCCATTAAAAAATTTTCTTTGCATTTTCAATGCAAAAGGGATCCATACTTGAATACACTTTGCTGTCCTAGATATTTGTGGGCTGGAATTTCAGTGAAGAAAGCTTTGTTGGCAATAGGAAGGTTTTTGGAACAATAATTGAATATAACGTCCCCGGTTTCTCTGTCCATCCATCTCTTCAATAATACGTACTTGCTGTACTAGCTGCTGGATTCAGAAGTAAAGGTAGATAGATACTTACCCTGATTTCATATTGTGGAGTTTATAACATGGGGAAGGCAGAAAGTAAGTTAACTAGGAATACTTAATTACTGTTAAATTGGATTTTGGAAACTAATAAAATTGTACATTTGATTGCTCCCCTTTTAATTGCGGTTGGCTAAATGGCTTTGCCTGCTGGAAAGCGGACTAGTTAATGCCTGAGGGTAGGCTCGCTCTGTATAAAGTGTACATATAAGTATAAAACTACAACTTCAGGACAGAAATAACTGGAAAGATAAGTATTAAAAAGACTGGTATCTTATAAAATATAGTTTAAGGTGCTGGGTATGTAAAAGAGAAAAATAGAAAATATTAATATTCTCATTTTCTGTGCATATATTTATTTATATTGCTCATTTATTACTATATTATGAAAGGATATGAAGCAGCACAAATACTGGTCACAGGCAACTTTGATATGGAAACTTTAAGAAAAATACATGTGTGTTATGACTTTTCCCCCCACCTTTTGTTTCTGCTGTATTGGCCCAGAAATACCATAGAGGTGGCATTTTTTTAGAGAGAACTGTGAAAACAACAGCTCCAAACCAGAAGCGTCTTCACATCTATTTTTTTAAAGTTTTCTTTTTCCAAACCAAAACCAAAAATAATAAAAGATATATTATAGCATGTTCAAACCTTTTAATAAACTTTGAATAAACTCAAACCTTTTAATGAAGTTTTGTTTTGTATTAGATGCTAAAACTGGGTGAAAGTTCTTAGCCTTAAGAACTTTCTTTTACCTTAAGCCTTAATCCATGGTAGTTATTCCCAATGAGCTCAGGTTGGATAAAATTATGCTCCTATTCCAAATGTTTAAGCTCTTGGAAAATTCATAAAGCAAAATATACAGCCTGTTGGTTTCTCAGGAGAATGTCCCCGTCCTTCTGTGTTTCTGTGTGCCACAGGGATGGTACTGAATTTTTTTTCTGACATTTGTTTTTCATAAACTCTTTACTTTCTTTCCTACTGATACTCCTACAGGCTCAGTTTGAACTTCAGGCCTTTCATATCCGGGGTGAGCATGCGGTGATAACAGAGAGACTAGAAGAAACCATCGAAAATCTCAAGCATGAGGTAGAACACCAATGGCGAGGAGGACGTGAAGAGATGAGAGATGCATGCATCTCCACCAGTGATGACTGTCCTCCAAAGACCTACAGAAATGTGTGCATTCAGACAGACAGGGAGACGTTCCTCAAGCCCTGTGAACGTGTAGGCAAGACAAGCAGAAGTAACCAAATAATACCCAAGAAGCTGAATATCTCCTCTCTAAGCCAGCTCTCTCCCCCAAATGACAACAAAGACACCCATGTACCACTGCAGTCCGTGGAAGGCATCTCATCAAGTCCACAGAAGGCTTTGCCACCCCCTCTCGCACCACCACTACCCACAGCCATCCCTCCCCCTCCTCCCCTGCCTCCTGGACTTGGCCCTTTGCCCCCAGCACCTCTACCACCACCTGTGAGTACTGGGCCACCACCGCCTCCCCCACCACCCCTGCCTCCAAGTGCTGGGCCACCCCTGCCACCTCCCCCCCCACCGCTTCCTAACTCCCCTGCTCTGCCCAGCAGGGGGGGGCCTCCTCTGGCTCCAACACCCCCTGGACTTGTGCCCCCACCTCCTCCTGGACTGTTCTTTGGAGTCAGTTCTTCTTCCATCCAATGTCCTCGGAAGCCAGCCATTGAGCCCAGTTGTCCTATGAAGCCTCTGTACTGGACTAGAATACAAATAAGTGATAAGAGGTAAGCTTAACTCACCTGGCACATTCTTAGCCTGTGCACTCCCAGGATTTTGCACAAATAATGTTTTATTCTTACCAGGTCAGTATCTGTGTACTGTAGTGTTCATTCTCAAATATGGTACTGTGAATGCCTTGGATAGATATGGTTGGAGTATCTGAGGAAGGTATCTGTCTCCACCATGTCTTTACTATCTTCTCTATGAATTGATGCTGGGAGAAAATATGTACTCAGTGTCAGATCCTTTTCTAAGATAAATGCTCCATTTTACAGACTAGAAGAGAGAGAGTCCAGGTCTAAATTAGAGCCTTCTCCAACATCCCCACAATTAGTGAATAATCATAAAGAAACTGAGCCTCAATCTATGCTGTAGGTTCATTGAAAATTTTTAGAATATCTGTCTTGTCTTTAGATGGCATCATCAGCCTCATGATCTGGATATTTAGCAGGTACGTGTAATCTTTCATTTTTTATTGAAAGAACCAGACATAACTGAGTCATTAGCTCTGCAGGTCAGAAGTTAGTCTTAAAATTTAAGCTTTCTGCTTGAACTCTGGTTCCCCTTACTTCTAAATGACCTCACATCTTACACCTGTTGCCCTTCAGAGAAAGTACCAGTGTACAGATAGCTAAAAAGCATCTTCAGGTTATGTAATTTGTTCAGCTGGATCTGTAAGGTGGCAAGGTATGGTTGCTTAGAAACTTTTATTAAAACATATTTGAATTGGATTTCTTCTGCCTCATTTTGGAGCCTGTCAAGAGGACAAGGAGATTGCCTCTGGACCACTCTCTAGATTTAGAGTTTATTTGTTTGCAAAGAACAGCAAATATAGAACATGTTTTTAAACTTAAATTTTTGAACTTATTCCCCAAATCAAGATGTGGTGGTGAATTTTTCAATTTATATAAAATTTTGCTTGGGGAAGGCAGAATATTGAACAAAATAACATGCAATTTGCAATTACAAAGCAATTGGAAATCACTATAGGAGAAGTGGAATACCTTAAAACTAAACATATGGTGAACTAAGTTGATTATATGTACTTCATATTAACCCCTTCCTTTCACTGAAAAACAAGGGCCAAAAGTTTATGTGTGGAAAATCCGGATACTTTTTTTTTTTTTTAATGCTGGTACTTCATCATTTCCCAAACAAACGGCTAAAAGAAAATGAGATGATCCTGCAAGAGCTCCTACCATTAGCTAACGTATTCATGTTCCCCTTTTCCCATTCAAGACTCAGATGATGTTTCCTAAGAAATAATTCCCCAGAATATTTATTTGGAGTTGTGTTCCCTTATTAGTATTCTTAAATTAATGTGCAGCTATTGTAGGGTGATGAATCCCCCCTGCCAGCCCTGGACTGGTGTGTTCTGCCAGCAAACAGAGCTGCTGCACACCTGGGTCTCACTGGCCTGCCTCCAACTTCATTCCCTACAAGACTTCATGAGCAACCAATATCATAGACCATAGCAGTGGGAGAGGCGGGCCCTTTGCCCGCTGTTCAAGGAGGGACAGAGTCAAGCCAGAGATAATCATTGTCTGTGTTTTTCCCCTCCTTAAAGTAATGGGCCACTTTGAGAAAGAAAACAGTTGAATACTCAAGCACTTACCCATTTTGCCATAAATGAGGGCTTCAGTATTGCGCAAAGATAAAAGTAGATGAATATACTAACTCTTCTGATTGGGGGCATGAGGACAGCCCTGCTTGGTGGACATGTCAAGCTTGAGCCTGAGTTTGGGGTGGGAGACTTCCCTGAGGGGATGTGTGGCGACTACAACATGCCCACTTTCTGCTGCACCACACATTTAGTCTCTCCTATTAGGGGTCTCCCAAAATGTTTTTGTGCCTCAGAGCATGACTACTTCTTTTTAAATAAAATGGCCTAAAGATTCTGGGCAGTATTCATTTATGGACAAGAGTAAAATTATTATGGATATGTTCTTTTAGAGGAAGTGAATGGTATTTTAATATGTTGTACAACCAGAAATATAGGCACTTTGTCTTATGTACACATAATAAATTTTAGTCTTGGTCTTCTGGGGAAACAGGACTAAAATATCAATCTATGAACTGCTGTTCACTACCAATATGAACTGAAACTTCACTTTGGCCATTTTGCCTTCTTTGGTGTCTGATTTCTTGATTCTAGACTAAGAAAGAGACATTTAGTTAAGGGAAAAGAAACCCTTGTATATCTACCTTTTTGGCTTCCTAATACATATTTATCTTCCTAGTCAGTATCTTTTCTTTTGAGCTAAAATCAGTGGTCATAAGAGTCAACCATTATGGCATATAGTCTGTTGTGAGTGACACCTTGTTATGCCCCACCAAATGCCAGCTGATCCCAATTCACAGGGAGGGTGGTATTCCAAGCTTCTCTTATTCACTACTGAAAATGCCTTTTCCCGTAGAAACAGTGTTACGAATGGTGATGAAGTGTTCATCCCAACTGCCAAAGCCAATTTACTCCAGAATACAACTAGTCACACTGGCCTGAGCTCAGAATCCCCGGAGCTGAGGCCAAGCAGTACGGGTGCAGGAGCCGAGGCAGATGGGCTTGAACTGTCTGCCTCACACATCACATCACCTCCCACTAGGCACCCTCTCCTCAGCTTCCCAGAACTTTTGTTGAGGCCCAGACCAGCAGCCCTGCCCGTTCCAAAATTCCTTGGCTCTCTTCCATTGAGACCTCCCTCCGAGAGTGCCACTGAGATAGACACTTCACATCAATGGTGTTGGTGTTTCAAACTGGAGTTGAGGGGGTGGCTGAGGAAGGAGCACATAGATGGATATACTTCACTGGAAATGTGCTCGCCCTTGGGTGATGATTTCATAGGTACTCATGATACTATTACATGTTATAACATACACATGGCACATATACTCTTAAATGGCTCAAATGTTATATGAGAAAAATTCTAATAAAAAAGTGAAGAGAAGTAAATATGAGCAGACCAAAATGTCATATTTCATAGGAAGGGTGGGCATATTGCAAAATATGGACATACAAATATGAAAGAAGTGTTCCCACCTGTTTCAAATATGAAAATCACCCTTAAGTATCACAAAATTCTGTGGACGACCCCACATAATAATAGTTTTTTTATTGACTGAAAAAATACATACTGAAGCAAAGGTAAGTAAGAGATACTATGAATCAACATATACATATGTTTGAAAAACAGTAAATGTGTAGATGAGACTTTTTCTATTCTATCTGTGGGCATTGAATGTGTTTAAAAGTAAGTAGACATTTAGGAGAAAATTTGTTCTAAGAGGCAATTCTGTACCTGATTTCCCAAATCTTCCTTTTCTCTGTTTCAAAACTGGAGTGCTCCTGTTTTTTGAAGACAAAACAAAACACAGTCTCCCCTGGCTGCTTTAGTTGATATCTCTGTGGGGACTGGGGTAATGGAGGTTTTTGGTTTGTTTTTATTGTTAATACTGTTGTTGGTGTGGAGTATTATAAATCAAGTATTTCTAAGTGAGCACAACCTGTTCATTCACCTATTATGGGTCCTGCAGTGAGTTGACCTGAGCTAATCCTGGAAACTTTCTTTAAAACTAGTAGAAAAATCCCTCGATTATGAGGGTGAATGTAATAACCACATTGTTTTTCTTGTGGAACCTTCATAAAAGTGTATATCAATGATACCTTAATAAACAAAAAAAAAGAAAACACCCCCAAAAAAATAGTAGAAAAATCCAAAGAGGGTAACTCTTCACCTTTGTACTCCATTTTTATTCTATTGAAGAAATATTCCATCAATGTGTCAAAATTGGTTGTCTTTCAGCCTTTGTATGATGTGCATATTTACGCATCATGGAAAGGGCACAGACTCATGGGGGATGTAATTCATGGCCTCAACAATCTGAATCCCGGGATTTCTGGTCCCATGGGGTTTCACTGGGTCTCTTTCTCTCTCTCTCTCTCTCTCTGTCTTTGATTGTATCTAGTGACTATTCTGTTCTGGAAATGTATGTTTGCTTTAGTGTTCTATAGTGTATTCTGGTATTAAAGCAATATGTAACACAAAAAGCTTTCTCCAAGCATTATTTTATATATATATATATGTATATTTTTAATGAGTTAAAAAATTAGAGGTTTCATTGTATTCTATTCTCTTCTGTTTGGTTCTTAAATTTAACTGGTCATTTTCTCTTTTAAGCCAAAATGCTACACCAACCTTGTGGGAGTCCTTAGAAGAACCTGATATTCAGGATACCAGTGAATTTGAGTATTTATTTTCCAAAGACACAACTCAGCAGAAGAAAAAGCCTCTGTCAGAGACCTATGAGAAAAAAAACAAGGTCAAAAAGGTATTGGGTGACTATAGTAATAGTAATTATATATATGTTTTTTGTCATACGTGGGCATTCGTTATGCCCTGCTGCTTGGCTTTCCCTCTGTTCAGAAAAGGTTTTGAGTCACAGATGACAAAGAGGAGCCAGTAGTTTGAGAAACCTGTGCCTGCTCTTTTGGTGCTGAGGAAGAAGTCAGGACACACAGTTTCTGCTAATGACTTGCTATGTGAGCTCGGGCTGGTTGTCTTCCTTCTCTAGGCCCTATTTCCCCTTTTCTGTAAGACAAGATTATTGATACCTGAGTCTACATGACCCGCCTGGATGTTGTGAAATTCAATCAAAGAGGGTTTGAGGAAGTGTTGAACAGTGTGTCATGTTTATTAGTTCTGTAGTGGAGTTCTTCCATTGGGTCGTATCTCAAGTAATGTGATTATGAAATCAGCTGTGCTCTACAGTGGAAAAAATGGCAAAAGTCTGTGCAGTTAATCAAATCAAGTTTTCTCGCAGACTTGAATTATTAATGAAAATCACAATTTTGAATGCCATCTGTAGAAAAAGAAGACTGTGGTTTCCATACAAAAAAGCAAAAAAAGAAACCGTGTATTCCAAAGTGCCTCCATGTGCCTCCTCCAGGGAGCCTTTTCTGACTAACCGGGAACTCGGCTGAATGTCTCCTTATGTAATATCACATTAAGCTTATTTTTGTTCTCTATTTCTTCTTAGATCACTGTTACTTCTTTTGCTTCTCTCTCAGGATGCTTGGCAACATATTGTTTACTCATAAAACTAATTATTTCTATTATGGTGAATAAGTATTTTTAAAACATCAAAAGTATTTGTTTTTAAAACATAAAAACACTTGGTGGTTTATTCTTATTTCTTATCTCATAATTATTTGCCAATTCAAAGGATTTTTACTAAGGCAGTTAGTACTTGATGTGTTTATTTTGTTTCTCTGAGGGGAAAAATACCCTTCATTTAAACTCGTTAATCTTTCTGAGCAGTGAGGTTGCTGTTACTCCATGGAATCCCTGCCCATGTGGAGTCTCCACTTTTTTCTTTAAGTGGAGGCAAAAATGTGGTCTTCTGGGCTTTATAGTCATGAGGCTGCTTGGAGTTTTCCATGAGCTTGAGAGTTGAGATTTTAAGTTTTAAAGAGAATAACCAGTTGAATCAATGCCATAAAACTCCAAACCTGCTTTTTATGAGCCTTTCCCTCATGCCCGTGATCAGATTTCCAGCTTGAGAAGGATCCCTTGGTCTCTTCCAAGAGTCAGATTTTTTTTCCTTTCTCTTGAAATGAAAGTGAATTTTAAAGGTTTTGAACAGCTGAGGAGTTTCAGCACTGGTGGCCAACTCCATCAGCTTAACCACAGAATAACCCCCATACATGATGTCCGGGAGAGCACTTGCTAAATAGATCTTTTTGTAATGAGTGAAGTGGAGTATATGTTGGAGATTTAAAAACCCAGCATTCTGAATCTTGGCTGTAGGGACTCAGCCAGCATTGAGTCATCCCTGTGAACATCTCTTACATGAGCTGGTCTTTTTTCATCTGTGCATTTCACATTCTTAGTTCAGAAATAGCTGTCAGAATTGTCAAGATGCTGCTGAACTCAGATACTAGTTTCTAGTTTCCTCTTCTATAATAGCATTTGAAGTTCCCATCATTGGCACTGGTGTCAAGTAAGCAGATATATATATTCTTAAACTTTGCAGAGATTCTGGGAAGGTTAAATGATAACCTAAGAATTAGAAGGAACCTTACTAATCATGTAATGCAGACCTCATTTTGCATGTGAGATCTAGAAAGATGATGTGACTTCTAGAGTCTGCACACTTTTAACTAGAAAGACATTGATAATGACAGACCCCTGCGAGGATGTCTGAGAGACTCAGCATGGGTCTTCATTTCCCGTATTTAAACAGTAATTTGCCCCACTGATGATGGTGACAACTTTTATTAAGATGATTGATGTGATGTGTACAAATGAGAGTAGCCATTACTAAAATCATCAACAAAATACAGATAGACTTATGCAAATCTAAAATATTTCCTTCATTGTGAAATCATCTGAAGTTTTCTTCAGGGTCTTCCAATAGGGAGCCAAATCTTTGAATAAAAAGACGTTTTTTGTAAAACTCCAACATGTAGATTTGGAGGTGTTTTCCTTTTACTCTAGCAGTCATATTAAATATTAGCTATAATAAATACTATGACAGATTTGTATGGCTTACGCAAACATGTGCCCTCCTCATTTGTGCCACCAGGCCACTCTGCCACTACAAACACAGAGATCCCCAAGTTGAGAACCAGAGCTCAAAACATCAGCTCTTAGTACTCCTATTTTTGTTGTTGTTGTTGTTGTTCTCTGATAACTTTCAGGACAAATCATGTAAGTTTCCTGCAGATTCCTCCTCTATAAAATGGGGAAGAGCAGCTCTTCCCAGGGTTGTTACCAGGATGAAATGAAATTATGGTTATGAAAGTAATATAAGTAGTTCCTACAACTGGGTATTAATCTTAGTTTGCGATTGATTTCCAAGGTTGTTGGGGGTCTTAATGATGTCACTTCCTGAAACTATTTGCAAGTAGTAATTTGCAATGGTAATTTGCAGTGGTAATCTCTAGACCATTCCTGTTTTCCAGTAATTACAGAAGAATCCCCAGCTTCCCTTAGTGACACATATAGGCACATGCATGTAGTAGTCCATCTGACATTGGCTTATATACCCTTTTTGCACTTTAAAATATGAGTTTGCACTACCAATATGCCCATATTTACACTGTGTCTAAGTTACGTTTGTTCCCAGGAAAGGTAGGTCAGCACCTTGACAAGGAGCCAGAAATCTGCCTTCATTGTCTGAGATTATTTTTCCTGCTGCCTGTCAAAGAAGTAGCTCCTGTGAAACGCTTTCCAATTGCTTTCTAAACTTGCCCAACAACTTTCAGAAAATTAGCATGACCTGCCACGATTCTCCTGAAATGCCACAGTCTCACTTTGAATTATAAATAATTTCTGTACTGTTCCCTCCTCTGTAAAATACATAACATCATTCTTTCCCTCTGCTTTTTTCATAGATATTTCTCAAGAATTAATGAGATAATGGCTATTCCCTGAGCACTCTGGGGTGGGGTGGGGGTGAACGGAGAGGGGTACTGATGGTCCAGCAGACACTATTCTGTTGAAACTTCCCAGGGTCAAAAGCCTTCAAGTTGTAATTTGGCCACTTTGGCGAGGATCATAGCTGTAATGTTCAAATCCCAGACTTGGTGTCTCAGTTTAGTGGGGAGGGAAGAAGTGTGGAAGGAGAACATTGTTTGGAAGCCTGAACATAAATTTATAGGGTTTTCATAACCTGTTGCCTTCCAAGTTTATATAATTTCAGTTTTTGTGTACCAAGATAATTTCTCTGGGCTGCCTCGGGTAAGGTATGTGCATTATTATTATTTTTTTGCCTCAGGAGTTGGAAGGAGTTTGCCAACGTTTTTATAGTTTGCATATGTTTGAAAAATGAGCAGGGAGGTTAGGGGTTATCATCTATAGAAATGAGTGAGATAACTTGTTCCTGTGTTGCCAGAACACGGCCTTGTGGTCATTAGTGTTATGTCCAGATTCCTTGAGTGATAATCAGGGCTGTCCTGTTCTTCAGCTTAAAGGCTCCTGACTGGCCAGGTCTACCAAGAGTAAGTGAGAGCTTTTACTCCATGACAGGCATCAGTTTATAGAAATTCTGCCTTATAAAATTTATTTGGAAATAAGAGAGCCCAAAAACTTAAGTTGTACTTTTATTGTATTTACTTTAAAAAGAAAAGGTGGTTAGAGCTTGTCAAGTAAGGATATCAATGATTCAGAGTTTTGAATCTGAAAATTATTCTGGGAGTTCAGCTATATTTCTGTTGTTGGGTGTTAAACAGTAACTTAATCTGGACTCGGACCTCAAGCCCCGCGGCATCATTAGGATGCTCATTACTGCCCCCAACCACAAGAGGGCACCTTAGAATGCTGAGATACAAAGCTAAGTTCGCTTCGGTCCTAGAGTCCGTGGAAATGGAACCTCCAGGCCAGTAACTGCCCCTCAAGCGTCCTCCTTAGTCTTGTTAAATCTCCTTATTGTGGACCAGGAGGCCAAATTTCACTGCAAATTTTCCACCCAAAATATTGGAAGCCAAATGCATATTATAAAGGATTGTAAATATTGGCAGAATAGAAATCATTAGTAGGCATAGTTCCAGTGCTTAGAATGAATGACTGCAGTATAAAAATTTATGAAGTATTAGACTTAGCCCCATTGGGACTAATTCTGGAATCACCTCCCCCCTAAACCCCCATACACACACAGCTTTTTAAATCTTCTATATTAAAGGGAGTAAAGACTCAGAGTTATCTAATTGGAAAAAAAAAAGTATGATTAGATATACAACATACGCTAAGAGAGAACCAAGCTAAACATTTGTTTTTTTAAAGCGTTTATCCTTTCCTCCTAGTGGAGGAAAATTGTGAAGTCTTGCCTATATTCTTCTGGACCTCACCCATGTATGCTTAGTACGAGGCTCTTTTGTAAGACTGTGAAATGGCTGCAGCTAGCTTATGGCTTGAGAATGAGTGCCAGTGCTAGGACCCTGATGGGGCAGTGACTCCTCTGGCCTCCAGTTCTAAGCTACAAGTATGTGAGGATATAACAAGAAGAGGCAAGAATATTACATGTGCATTTAAGTCACAAACCGAGTTCACATGGATGTTTGTACAATCTAACTCATATAAGTGTTTTGCAGAGGCGCACACATCTACAAGACACAACAGGTCAAAACAGCCCAACAAACTCATAGATGCTTATGGGTCTGTGCTTAATGCGAATGGAGAGAAGTCCTATTAACCTTGCGTTTATGTAGCATCTTTCAAGTGAAGATGACAACACGTGAAGATTTCAATAGTGATAATAATAATGGCTAATGCTAAGTGAGTGATTTTTGGTTACCTGCTTGGCATGTATTAATCTATTTAATCATCGCCAGAACCCAGTAAAATGGTTGAGATTATTATGCCCATTCTGAAGGTGAGGAAGATGGAGTGTAGAAGGGTGTAGAAGAAGAACTTGCCCAGCATCACACAGCCCCTCAGTGGTGAGGAAGTTAATCCAACAGCAACCCCAGAGCCTATCCTCTTAATTATTTGACAAGTGGTCTGTTGGTCAGGGTTTAACTGTTAGTCCAGACTTTAAATTCACTGGGAGAAGTCTGAATTGTATTCTCTGGATTGGTTAGTGAAAGAAGTGCTGGCTTTGGTGTCAGGAGAGCTGGTTTCTCTTCTGGCTCTGACCTTAAGCAACTGGCAAAACCTGGGCAAGCCGTTCACATTCCTGAATCTCAGGGCTCTCATCTGTCAAAAGAGGAGAACTCTGACTCAGTGAATTCCAATGGTCTACCTGGTCATTGCTTCCACTTTGCATATGGAGACACTCAAGATCCACTACCTGTTTTACTTATTAGAGATCAGGCAGACCAGGGACTCAGTGTGAACCAACATCTCAGCTCCCAGAACCAGGCCCAGTCTGACAGCTCGGGCTGCCCGACACCGTCAGCACCATGTGGTGCGTGGGAGCTCAGGGAGTGAGTGTTAGGATTTATAACAGCCCAATCATAAGGAACATCCATGTATCAGAGAATTGTTTTAGAATTAACTGCTTCTTTATGTCCTGAGTGATTGCAGGACGGGAATACGATGGGGAAAACTCTAATGGAAGAAGGTGCCAGGGGTCTTGTCTTGAAGGTGCATAGTTAACATTTGTGTGTCCAGTCACATAACCTCTCTGGCCTTAGTTTCTGTAGCTGTCATGGTATCCAGACTGGATTTCTTAAAGATGCTTTCCAGATGCAAAATATCAGATTATATCTGTATGTGGACACCTTCACATTTACATTCTAAAACTGCAAGGATACAAGTATGTGCGTAGAATGAAACTGCGAATTGGGCCTGGTGTAGTCAGTGAGCATCATGGGATATACTGCAAACTAGCCTCACAGCCAGAAGGTCTCTTCCTTCAAAGATGAAAGATTTCTCTTCTCATGCTTATCTCTACTTAACAGAAAAATGCGTTTGGCAGCATTTGTCTCACACTTGTCATTACTTAACAAAAAAAATGCCTTGGTCAAGCTGGCCAGTCCACATTGGCTGGTGTGGCCCTTCACCGTTATCCCCTCCATCTCCTGAGTTTTCAGGGTCCAGAGGCCAAACCAAGAGTTCAGGTTACACCAGACAAAAGTGTCTGTGTGTCTCCAAGGATAGAGTGGCGTGACCCCAGTGCTATGGCCACACTTTCAATTTTTGATAAAATACCTTTTTGCCCAGAGCTTGATTTCATTTTAGGCCTGAACTGATTTCTCTCCAGCTGAGGCTAATTTGCATGGCTGTAAACACGGACCTTACAAAGCTCACCAACTGTGATAAAAGCAAAGGAAACCTGAGACCACTGGAAACTCAAAAACCCGCCTTCAGTATCTGAGCCTGACTCTGAGTCACGCCTCAGCTCAGGAGGCTGCCAGCATGCAGCAGCTAAAGAAATGTTATTCTGATTGATCTGATTAGGGCAGCAAGGTTAGCCATGGTCAATTTACAAAGACAGTATGAGAAGAAATCATGTGTGTAGTCATGTTATGGGTCAGTGAGGCCCCTGCCAGAAGTTATGAAAAGCCACAGCTCTGCCAGGACCACTATCAGATCTCCTGGGTGGGGCATGAAGGGGATTGGAGAGTTACCGGCCCCTGCAGTGGAATGAATGACAAAAGGGATTGGGCTGGGAAGAGCTAGTGAATCTTGCTTGCTTCTAGCTGGGTTCCTTTCCTGCCAAGTCCCTTGCATGTGAGTGGGAGAGCCTGGGAGTTCCCCATTACAGTGTGAGCAGGACTACCCTTAGCTCTTCATTGCAATGGAAGGAAGAAGGTGGAAGGGCTCATTTGAGAAGGACATAGGTCTCTAGATTGATCCACAGAGGCAGCCAGATGGAACCTACTGGGCATTTTGATCCCTTCCTCCACCACAAGAGTGGTTTAATTAGGATCTGGCTGCAGGCCCTGGTTACTAAATAACCTGAGTTTTAGTGTTTTCATTTTCATTAATTAGCTTTTATGCCAGGTACCTTATTAGTCAGTTAGGCATTTTGCATGTGCAAAATATCCTAGAAGGTGAGATGGGGTCTTTAAAAATAGTATAGAGCTGCAAGTATCAGGGGGTTAATTCATGACCTAATTATCACATCACTTTCTACCCTCTTGTAGACTCTCATGTGCAGCTTCCTTAGTTTATAACAAGCACAAAGACTAACTTTTAAACTTTGCTTTCAAGTAGTTATTGCACTCATATTGAGTCTGAAGATTTTGGATCCTCCACTCTGGGTGTGGTTCTCTTCCTCCCTGTACAATTCATAAGTATTGGACATAAATGTTACTTACAACACTGGGATAAGATACATTAATTAACAAATAAAGATATATTTAAAATGGAGCCAACTGAAAGCCACACTGCTTTAGCTGGGGCTCATTATAAATAGTTCACTCTGTACTATAATCATCCTACTGATGGAAAAAATGAGACATTGAGATGGTTGCTTAGAGAAGAATTGTGATTCAGAATGTAGCAGCAAAATGCATAAAGCATACGATGTTTAGAATGACTTAGTAAGGAGAAACTGGGCCGTGCGGTGTTTTTTATGCTGTGCACCACATAGACCCCTGGGGAGCAGAGCTGTCTGAACAGTCCAGTCCTCGAGGTCACAGCCATTTGATTGCTGTCAAAGGAAGGGATGAGCCCCTGAGGCAGAAGGTACGTGGAGAAGGATATAAGACTTGCAGACCAGCACAGGGAGTTCACACCTATCATCTAAGAGCATGATGTTTGCCCCAGAGCCACCAGAAAGCCAGTGGCCAGGCCTGAACTCCAGGTCTCTGACCAGCCACTCCCTGCAACACCCCAGGGCACAGAGAGACATGTGTGTAACTGTGAAAGGTGGTAGTGTACTGGTTCAACAGGGGTTTCTGGAAAGCACACAGGCCCAGCTTTTTCTTTCTGAGTTGTCACTTTGTTTGTAGGGCAAGTCCCTCCGTGTTGCTAAGGCTCCTATGTATAGTTCCCTCATTTGTAAAGTGGGAATAATAGTACCTACTTCAAGGGATGATTATGAGAATTAAAATGATCTACATGTTTAGCTTGGTGCATGACACATAGTGTTTGCTGTTGCTACCATACTCTCACCACCACTATCATTAGTGTCAGGAATAAGAAGAGTGAAAAATCCTCTAGTCTCACCGCTAAAGGAGAACAAAAGGTTGGATTCCAACCAGGAGCCTCATTTCTCATACAGTGATGGCTCCTGGGCCTCCAGATTGTACCTGTGGTCTGCTTCACCCTATCATTTCTTTGTGTGTGTCCCACTGGAACAATTATGTAATTAAAGCAAATGAATTTAAGCTAGATACTCAGAGATGAAGGAGACAACCATGTGATGAAACAAAAAGATGATAAAATTTGTCTCCATTTTCTAGTATTATTTGACTTGGTACTCTGTGTTTATGGTACAATTTTAAGAGTGCTGGCTGTTGAAATGCAGCATAGGTTGCCTCCTTAAATCCTTTTAGAATATGGTGAGCTATAAATACATATAAACATGTCTATAATTGCTGATTCAAATGATGATGAAACTCAAAGTATTATGTTTTAGGTTCTTTTCTATAGTAACTATGAAAGAGACTGAATTAATTGTTAGACTTTATTAATTTTTGTCAACATATACTACATGGGTACAATTTTAAAAGCTAAGCAGTATTAAAAGACTAAAAAATGCAAAGATCCTGTAAATCTCAACAAATTTCAAGCAATTTTTTATACAGACCACATCCTCTGATCAAAATGAAATTAAGTTAGAATTCATATATCAATAATGAAAAGATAGCTTAAATATGTCAGTAACAAAAATCTCCTCCATTTTAAATTTACATTCATACTGTAATTCATAGATCAAGAAATAAATTATAATGGGATTTCAGAAAACACTTATAACTCAAATAAAAATACTGATTATCAATACTCATAGGCCATAGCTAAAATGTATGGTCATGTGTGTTTATAGTAGAAAAAGAAAAGAAAAAACTTCTAAAATTAATAGTTAGGAAAACCCAAAGAAATTAGAAAGAAATATTAGGTTGAACTATAAGAAAAAACAGTTTTGCAGGTAAAATGTAATCAAATGTTTACAACAACTTAGTATGGTTCAACCTAATGCATTTTAAAAGATAAGAATGGAAATTCAGAGGAAATTTTAAAATGCAATGCAGAAGATCAATAAAGTATAAAATCTGTTCTTTGAAAACAGCCATAAAATGCATAAATGTTTGGCAAGATTGAGCAAAGCAACATAAAAATGTTAAGAAATCAAAAGTGAATGGAACTATATGCAATAGAAATGTAGAAGAGAATACCATGAGCAAAGTATTGCCAGTAAATGGAAATATCATGAAGTAAACAACTTCCTAGAAAAACATAAATGACCAGAACAGATCAAGAAGAAGTTGAACATCAGAATATCCTATAAATATTAGGGAAATTGGGTCAGTAGTTTATTCCCACAAAGAAAGTACCAGGCCGAGATGGTTTTATTATACCAAACATTTCCTTTTTACACAAATTACATTAAATAATAGAAAATGACATTACACTCAAAGCTTGTATGTAGTCTTGATGACACTATCATACAAGGACTAGAAGTAAAAAAAATGACAGCCTTTTCCCTCCAATAGATGTGAAGTATTAGCAAACTGAATCTAGCAATGTTTAAAAAAATTATTGTATTGAAAGCATTTAAGTAAGCCTCAATCAAGGGGGAGAAATATTCCTTTCATAAATAGGAAAACCAGTATTATAAAGATGTCAGTTAACTCCACCTTAATTTATAGTTTCAAGGTTATTCCAATCAAAATCTAAATAGAATTATTTGGAATTTGACAAGCTTATTCTACAATTTGGTATGGAAGAGTAAAGTTTCAAAAAAACCATACAAAAGCAATCTTAAACATGATCTTTAGTGAGAAAAGCAAGTCACAAAAAATTACTACATTGGTCTGAAGTTAAAAACACAAAAAGCCAAAGAATTTTGTGGAATCATATACTGTGGAAAAGCTATTTTTTTTAAAGAAACAAGGGAATAGTAAACAAAAAATTTAGAAAATTTAAAACTCTAATTTTAAAAAAGCAGGTAGGATACTTATCCTACCTTATATCAGGAAGAGTAAAGTAATACATACTAAGGTAGCTGTCATATGGTAATAATTGGCACAGAGAAAACAAGTATCAGCAGAAAGCATTGAGGATCCAGAAGGAGATCCATGCATATGTGGAAACTGACATAGGACAAACGTGGTATCTCAGATCAGTGGGTACAATAGACCATTTTTTTTTATCTTAAAAATTGGACTTATTTATAGCCATAAGGGAAAAAAGTAGACCTCCCCCTCACATGATGAATAAAAATCAATTCCAGGTGTATCAAGCACATGAGAAGATGTTTAGTTAAAAAAAAAAAAGAATATAGGAGCATATCTTTTAACCTCCCATGAAAGAGATACGAAGAGAATAAATCAAATAAGAAATGTGTACATTAAAATGAAATTACATTGAAGTGAAAACTCTTGCTCATCAAAAGATATGACAAAGAGTGTGAGCCACAAACTTGGAGATGTTTTTTTTTGTAACATACATAACTGAAGAATTACTATCCATAATATATGTAGAATTCTTACCAACAATATAATAAAATGGACACCATCTAATAGATGGGCAAAAGCTATAGCAGGTTTATCATGTAATGAATGGTCAGTAAACATGAAAAGTTGATCAAGTCAGTGACTAGGAAATGCAGAGATGCCATTTTAGGTCCACCAACTTGGCAAAAATTAAAAAGTATAACTAAAGTATTGGGAGGGTGCAGAGCAGTAGGAACTCTCATTGCTGTAAATGGAAAGGTCAATTGTTCATATACTTGGAAAATATTTTGGCTCTAGTTCCTGTGAACATATATGCTCTCCATTGAAACTTTTGCACATTTGTACCAGGAGGCTCAGATGAGAATGTCTGTAAAAGCTTTGTTTATAATAGCAAAAATTTGACAGTGACATCATCATTAGAGTGGAGGGATAGAGGGAGGTAGAGTCATGTGAACAAATACTACACAGAGTCATTTCCAGCTACATGCATTCACACTGATGATTCTTAAAGATGTCTTGTGAAAAAGGTCACAAAAAAATGATTTTGTTGGTCTGAGGTTCAACTACATGAAACGCCAAAGAAGTATATGGAATCATACATTTATGGCAAAACTTTTTTTTTAAAGCAAAGGAATAGTAAACACAAAAATCAGAAGAATGGTTCCTTTGGAGGAAAACCAGGGGAAATATAGTGAGCTTTCAAAAGTATTAGTGTAAATTGTCAACTTTCTTAAGAAAACAAGGATGTGAGTATATGGCTTAATTTTGTCTTCTTTTCAACTCTACATAAACATACACATACTACATTTTGTATGCTATTTCACAGCTTTTAATCGTTAAAAAAAAAAAGTCCCTTCTTGCCCCATCCCACTCCTGCCTTGCTCCCCAGAGGTTCCAGTGTTCAGCACCCTTAGCTGTCTCTCTGGTACGCATTCTGCTATCTATTGCTTCTACAGTTTTGGACAGTTACTATGGACTTCCTATTTGGGTAGACAGGGATTTTTTGTATTTCAGAATTATATTGTAATTTACAAAAGCTCATTTTACTTTTTTTTTAAAAAAGTGTACAGTTACCTTTCTGAATTTATAAATTAGTTTCTTTTTCTTTTGCTTACTACTTTCCTTCTGTTTCTTCTTCCAGGTTCTTTTTTAATTTTTTTTTTTTCAGTTTTGACCTCTGTATTTCATGGTAGAGGATTTCTTCCAATAATTGGTGGCTGGTGCTGCTGTTATATATAAGATTGAGGCATGGTAAGACCTGGATGAAGGCTCAGTGTAAATGAACAGGGTTTGCCTGGTGGTAGGTCTCATGTGGGCAAACAGCTGTAGGCCAGCCATGTCATTTGGGGGGTTCCCAAATGACAAAATCTGTTTGCCTTTGCTCTTAGATCACTCCGTTTTTTTCAGATGGAATTTCTCCAGGCACCTGACTGGGGGCTGGGGAGTGGGATGTCAGCCTGACTGCAAGCATTCTGAGAGAGAAACTGAGGAAGGATGTGGAGTTTTGGTAATTACTCCATTCCAGTACAAGACCTCAACCCACCCACTGCTGTGCCTGATGTCCATGAATCCCATGTCTGGTTGAATTTCTCTAGAAACCCTGCTTCCTGATCATGATAGGTGGGATTGTACATCCAGCACCTAATTTTGCCATCTACCAATTTGTAAGCAATCCCCTTACTTTTAGCTCTGCACCTCCCTTGGCCTCCCCAGCACATGATGCCTCTGATTCAAGCATGTCTGAGGTCCTGCCTTCCTCTGCAGACATGTTTGTCCTTCCATCAGTGGGACTGACTTATCACTCCTCCAGCTACTCCGGCCTTCACACTTTGTTTTGAAATTAAACAGGTCTATTAGTTTCACCCGAAATAGATTTTGTGTTTCTGATGCTCAGTCTCTTAATTTTTGTTTTGATTTTATAGGAGAAAAGGAAGTGAAAAGGCCTTCACTTTGCTACCCTAAAACTCAAAAGTAGTCTCAGTTTTCAGATCTTAGAGGCAACCTTGTTGCAACATGACCAATGAGACATGTACATCTTTGCCAAAAAGAGAGATATTTCAAGGGAAATGTCACAGGACTAGTAGTCAGACATCTTGGTGACTTGGGACAAAATCCAACCATGTGTTTACTGCACTTGTATTATCAGGAGGTATGTGTTCATGTGAGAAGACCCAGGGTGTGGACATTCATTCTAGGCAGGATGGATGTAGGGGCATGCTCTTCATGGATGGTGGTGAGTTAATATTTTGGATTACTATGTTATTCCTTTCACGTGAATGACTGAAGGATAGAATGTGATGTGTGCTCACTTTCCGTGACAGATGTCCTGTCAGAGTCAGGTGGATGGTCAACACTAATTATAGCAGAAATATTCTGGGTTATACACCATAAACCTGAACAGAATCTTGTAGCAATTTAAAAATATACCTGTATAGTGTTCTTTCATCTTTTCCTTCTTACTGACTTTTCCTGGAATCATCACTTTATGTTTATGGAAGGAACTCACCGAGCCTACTCAGAGCAATATGATACTTATGTCACCTGTTGCTACCCAGAAAGTTAACAGAGTGGAATGACTCTGGTTATAAATGGTGTACATTACAACAGTGGCTGCAGAGGAGGACTGTGCAAGGTTGCTCTAAGTAAAGTGTGTCCATAAGAAGAAAAAGTAACGTAGCTGTAGGTATCCTTAAAGAAGGAAGTATTTCACTTTGAGTTTTGTGACAGATTTTGCTGTCTTGTGGCTTGAGGCCCTGAAGCCAGGCGTGCCCTCTGTCACTAGCTCCTCACCTTCCGAGCAGGAGTGGGAAAGAGCCAGGTAATTTGCATCATAGTATACTCTAAATCAAAGGCCATCCATCATTTCTGATATCTTGAATGCAATGATTATCATATCAAAGACATACGATGACATTGAAGATAATAACTTTTCTGTTGCCCATTATCTCTAACCAGCTTGGAGTAATTATTAGCATGTGTCCTTTCCAAAAGTCCAACACTCTAAGTTTTGGAGAGAAAAGCCCCATTTGAGCCACCATATAAGAATACATATGAGACTGTGTTCAAATATCTTAATATTAAATGAGAAATTGTATAGCTATGACAGGAAGACCAAAGGTCTCACAAACTTTGCTGTTTAGAATCCACGGAGAGGGACAATATGGCCCTCTGTGTACCCAGAAAGGGCCTTATGTGAGAAAGTCCTCCTCCTTGACTGAGCATACAGCTTTAAGAGAGGACCCCATGAAAACTGAGAGAGAAGAAAGGGTCACATTTCCAGCTAGTTAGCAAAAAAATCCTTTGTAAATCAGGGATTTTATAAATATACATACATATATACCAGGCACTATACTAAGTGCTGGTGACAGTGAACAAAATAATACATTTTTCTGGGATCACCTGGCTACTCAAAGTGTGGTCCACAGACCAACAGCATTAAGTATCACCTGGTATCTTATTGGAAACATAAGAATCTCAGGCCCTGTATTAGCTTCCTAAAGCTGCTTCAACAAGCTAGGTGACCCAAAACAAGAATGCATTGCCTCACAGTTCTGGAGTCTAGAAGTCTGAAACCAAGGTATTGGCAGGGCCATGCTTCCTCTGAAACTGGTAGGAATCCTTCTTCCCCTTGTCCCATTGCCTGGTGGGTTGCTGGTCATCTTTGGCATTCTTTAGCCTGCAGCTGCACAATTCCCACCTCTGTGTTATCTGGCATTCCCCCTCTGTGTGTCTGTCTTCGCATGGCCATCTTCTTACAAGGATACTAGTCATAGTGCATGAGGGGCCCATCTGACTCCAGTATGACCTCATCTTTATTAATTACATCTGCAATGGCCCTTATTCTGAATAAGGTCACCTTCTGAGGTCCTGGAGATTAGGACTTCAATACTTCTTTTTTAGAGGGAATATAATTCAGTCCAACACAGGTTCCCTTCCATTCCTAGTGAATGAGAATCTGTTTTTTAATGTGGTCACTGGTAATTCAAGGGTACATCAAACTTCTAGGGGATATCCTGCAAATATTTCATTGCCTTATACTCTAGATACCTTTCTGGTGCCTCTACCAAACTTCTCTAGGGGCTTTGCCTACAGTAGGTAGAAGTATGATGGATGGAGATGTTTCGATACAATTTATGAATAACCAAGAGAAAGCATTCACTTTTCTGTGCTTGGTCCGGTAGGGTGAGGAGTGTGAGAGAAGGAACATTTACTCTTCCAGTCTTTGATAGCCATGAGGATTGGTTGTTGGGACAGGAATTTAAAGTAGGATTGTAGTATAGAAATTAAAAAAAAATTAAGAACCAGTACAACATGATCAGATGTTCTGTGGCATCATGCCTCTGGTGAACCACTGTACCCCCATCTGTCCTAAAATAGAAGAAATAAATTTTTGACCCTAAAGTTACTTACAGGTTGAATTACATATATGGAATAAATTCCTGGCCTTAGGAGAATTTGCTCCGTGATAGTTGGAGGCTCCAGAAGGGATGGAATTGATTTTTTTCTAGGTTATCCTGATATTATTAACAACTGTCCCAAAGTTAGTCCCTATTTCCTCTCACTTTCTGACCACCATAGTTTAGCATTCATACCATTAGTTTGAAAGTCCAAGTCTTGGACAGTTGGGCCTGTGCTTTATTTTAGCTTTATGTGTTACTAGAGGTCAGATTTTTTCATAGTCTTTTGGTTTTTTTCATTTTCTCTCTGCTATGTAGCCCTCTATCCAGTTGCTTCTCACCAGGTTAGTGGTCAGTTTAGAATTGTTGCCTGCTCATTACAGCAGGTACATTTTAAGGGACCTTGAGATCTAAAAAATAATAGGATGACATTTCCCATCATCACCTTTGTGTGACAGTAGCTTGGTCCTATCTGAAGACAGGCAGTGAATGCAGTGATATCTCTCCTAGGTCCCTGATCAGTGGGAAAACGCATGTGATTTTGTTGAGGAGTTTGTTTTCGACATGACACAAAAACTCTAAAACCATCAGAATTATCTCCTGCCTGTATCCCCTCCCCCCTCTGTCCCATTGTCCCCTCCACTCCCTGCCCAGGTGCAGCCTTCACCTGATGTGGCCTTCTCTCCATTGCTTTTTGAACAAAATTCGCTAGCCTGAAAACCAATAAAAAGGTTTTTCTGTCTCATCAGTAAGAGAATGGGATGCCAAATATGTTCTCAGACTCAAGACAGGATGACAATTTGCCTTTTCACATTTCTTGGTGAGGAGCCTAAATCCTTAAAGTAAACTTCATCTGAGCAGTTTTATGTGTCCCCCAAAATAAGGCCATGGAAGAGAGTCAAACCTAACAGTTAGGCAGAACAGTGAAGCTTAGTTTTCCTTGAAACATTTAGTGGGACAGATAAGCAGGCTGCATGTGGAAAGCTTATTTTAATGGCATTATGAGGCCGGTTGATGGAGGCCACTCCCCAGAAGCATACCCAGCCACGCTGGCCATCAGCAGCCGGCACTTGTCTGCACCAAGTCAGGTGGCATTTCATAACATGGCACCATGGAGCCGACCAACCTGCTCCTCCGGGTGTGATGCCAAAGGGTGGCAGGGATTGGAACATGGGGGAAGCTGTAAATAAGAAACCTGAGTCAGCATGTATTTTCCTGGGCACACACCAAGGAACACCTGCCAGTTTCCAAGGAAGCACTCGCTCCCTCTGTGGCGGGAGGACAGACGCCAGTAGCTGGATCCTGCTGTTCTGCTCCAGCTGGCCTTGGCTCCTGGCACTGGCTGGGAGGAACAGTTGTTTACCTGTCCCATTGCCCATCACTGCCTGCTGGAAATGGCAGAGAAGGTACAAGGATAGATCACCCGAGATGTGGAATTGTGTCAGTTGCTCCCTCCCATGATTTTTTGTTTGTTTATTTGGACTATAAGGCCTGCATCCATGGGCTACCCTGTCTCATGGCCTTGTATTATCTTGTGCCACTTAGAATTTCCACTGGGAAATACTCTGTATTCCAAATTCGATTTCTATTACAAAAAGAATTTGCAGTTGGTGGGGGGGGCTAAGATATGTGAATGAGTGACAGTAGTGAGAATAAAAATTGAACCTATGAGTTCCCTGATACACCATTTCTCTTCATCCCTGGAAGACACTGCTCTCTAATCCAGTCAAAGTTTGGCACTCCTACTAATTTATAATTAGAAGAGGTATCCAGAGTGAATTATGAACTCAGTCATCAGAGCTTGTAGCCTTTATGGCAGGTACATCAAGTTCTACCTCCCTAACATAGGATTCTAGCTGCCTTCCAGCCTAATCCACAAGAATGTCTTCAGATACATGCAACAGTTGTTGTGAAGGCACCTTCTTCCCTTGGGAAGCCAGAGACTCCGAAATGTAAAAGATGACTGTTACTAGGATGAGCTGACTTGTCATCAGTAGTGCGTGTACATTACTCAGCCTCTCAGTGTCTGTAGTTTTGCCAAGTAGTGGCATTGGGTGAGTGCTGATATGAAGCAGGAGCAAAAGATCACCAGGCTAAAGGCACACAAATAGAAATAGCAGTTTGTAGACTTTTGCATCAAGAGTCCAATTGTCTACTTTCTGTGTATTCTCCACTGTGTTGTTCAATCTCCTGAGAGAGGCAAACCATGTACTCATTTGCTCCATATCATCGAAAGTGTTCTGCATAGGGATATTATGTCGTGAAAGTAAATATCTCCCCATGTATGTGAATCCTTCATGTGTTTGTTTTTGGTGGGAAGAGAGTGATTTGGCCAAGGAAGACAGCAACTTGTACATGCACTTATTTGTGCCAAATGCCCAGGAGATGTTCTTTGGTGATAACACAGATGGCTGTGTTTAACTAGCCAAGGTGCCTTTCTCCAGGCTTTGTGATAAAACTGACTTCACTGGAGACTGGCACTGAAAAAGTTCAAATGCAAGGCCTAAGCCAAGAACAGAATGCCTACCTGCTCTGGCAGAGGTTTGAACGTGTTTGGTGTCTAGCAAAGGTGATAGGAATAGAAATTAATCACCTTCATTTTCAGACAAGGAAGGCTCCCTGGAAGAAGGAGGCTTCTATGATTCTCTTAATTCTGTGGTCGTGCCAAACTCACTTAGCCGAGCATGCTTCCAGCATTCATACCCTATTCAGACCATTTATTTTAATTTTTACTTCTGTCCATATCTGCCAAGCTCAGTCCAAACTGAAGGTATATATGGATTATATGTAGATATGAAAATTCCACTGGACCTGGCAGGAATTCTTTCTCTGCCTGTCTGGCAAGACTTTTCTGGCTGAGTAGTCAGGGTGTGGTTTTTTCAGTGTAACAAATCTGTCTTCCCATTTCTGGCCTAATTCTTATTCAAAGAGACAGGTTTTTCTAAAAATCCACATATGTAAGAAATAATAATAATTTGGATACATTGGCCCAAGGTGCAGGAATAGACAGTGTGGGATGTGGGTCTGCCTTTCCCCCCTCTGGAAGGTATGATGAGCGTTCCTTAGGCAATGTAATAGTACGCATGTGTGATGTGCCTTAATCCTCATGTGCGGCGGGGGTCTGGAAAGGCTTTGCCTTAAACTAGCCATGTCTAATAGAGTTTAACACAACCTGTGAATTTGCCCCTGCACAAGGTCAGCTTGTAGGTCAGTGGAATGCTGCACAAATTGCATTCTCCTCCAGACTGTAATTATACGGAGGAGAAGGCCATGTGCTGCCAAGTTCAGCTGACTCCAGATAGGACCAAGATAAACTGAGGGCTTGCTAATGTTTCTCAAAAATGGATTTTTAAAGATTTGATATAAAGTATCTCTTGTTTGGAAAAAAAGGACAGTCTTGAGGTTTATGAAGGAGCTTTGTGTAGGGGACATGAGACCAGCTATTGTTTGCCCTCCCTGGGAGCAGAAAAAAGATAGTTTGGAATGGAAGGACGAGGAATTTGAATCAGACATTAAGAGAAATGCTTCAGTGCCAAAAGTTAATACAAAAAATGATTTTTAGGATTATAACAGATCAAGTAATATGCATATGAGGACAAAGCAAAGAAAAATGGGTACTGGAAGTAATCATAGAATAGGAATAGGATGAAAAGTTTTGGTTTTATTTACAGTTAGTTGAGGCAGGACTGTGTTTTATTTGATGACAGAAAATAACTAAGTATGTGTGCATTGTATGTTGTAAACTTAATAGTTTCTTAAAGTATGAACTTGCTTCTAAAGTAAGGTCCATCCCTTAATATCTAGGCTTCGGGCCAAGGATAAGCTAGGCAACATTTGTAGGTTTCTTCAATGCTAAGGGTTTAATGATTTGAAAATCTACTCCAAGTATGATTGGATAAGCAAACTTTTACTCATATTCTCATATTCTCTTATAAATATTTTCTGAAATATATTTCTTGAAGAGCCTGGAGTAGGCAATGTTTTCCATGAACCTACATGAAAAGATGTCACATTGGGAGCTTCAAGGCATAATTCTGCCTACCAGTTTCATATAAACATTAACTTGGCATTCACATTATGAAACTGTGGACTTACAAAGTCAGGAATCCTACCAATGTCCAAAAGCCAAATGTGGCGGACTGGCCCCATGGGCTCCTATATGAGGAGGAAAGCCCCTACTTCTGGCTGATCTTAAAACTTTGAAGAACCTTTATCCCATTGGCCATGCAGAAGGAAAAGAGCCCTTTCCAGATGGATAAGTGGTACATAAGCTACAGTGTCATTTGGGGCTTATGGTCTGCAGGGCTTCTCTCTCAATTCCCCTCCATGGAAAGTTTTTCTGAAGATGAGACCTGGACTTTTGTTTCAGGAAAGATGCACTGAATATAACACTTTGGGAAATGCTGTACCTGAATCAGCCATCTCATTCAAAACTCCCCATTTCAATGAGTCCTGGCATTTTTAGGGATCATATACCTAAGAACAATGAGAAACTTTATGTTAACTGCTCCCTGTAAATAGCACCCTTGTATCAGACTTATTTATATGTTTCTCCTTTTAACTAGTCTTTGAACTCCCATTGAATAAGATGTACTCATTTATTCAGTTATGTGTTATTTTTCATCTTTACCCCCTTCACAGTACATTACTGTAGGAGTCTGCATATTGTGAGTGTTGTTGAGTTGGACTGACTGCATTTCACCACGGGTGTGACAATGAGTCAGGGCAGTGCTGCAAATCGAAGGCTGCTCTCCTGACTTTTCTCTTAACAGCCGGCCACCAGACTATGATGCTGGTCACTTTCCATAGCTGGCAAAGGGGCTGTGACAGCTCAGCATGCTAAAGCTAAAAGCTAGAGGGAAGAACTGTTGTATTTATGACTTTCATTCTTATTTTTATTTGTATTTCTTAGATTGTTGTATTGCTGGGAACCTTTGACTTGGGCCAGACATAGTTTAAAAGTTGCTCAAGTAGCCCCAGGTCATAACAACTGGAATGCTGAAAAAATGGGATACTGCTGATTAATTAAGTTTTGGGATTTAAAATTGGCTAGTTTTAAAAAACGAATTAGTTAAATTTGCTACTATAAGAAGGGCAGACTATTAAATATCTGACAATCTGAGACAAATTCCGATTCTAAAAATTGTCCATATAACCATTAACAGCAGTCCACACTATTTCGGTAATCGTTATGATCACCAGTCCATACTGTTCAGTAATGCAAATATGGAAGGTGTAAGTGATTGAGTTGGATTTCTTTCAAGCCCAGGATATATTACAGAAGCTAATGGATAGGGGAGAATAAATACTCAATATTAATTTATCATCTTGTCACATTCTTTTTCTTCAGAGAGGGATTTTTGAACTTAACCTTACTGGTCTAGAAGTTAGCTTACCAAGACTGCATATAATGCAATAAAAGAAAAACAAGGGAAATTGCCGGTTAATAGAAGGTTCTACATAAATTGGATCTGGTTATTTGAAACATCAGCATGATCCTAGAAAGTCACTTTAAAAACAATGTAAGAATTATTCATAATGAACTGAGCATCTTTAAAGAAACCTTTGGTCGTATTTTGATTCTTTATGCTCCCTTTTTCTTGTCCACGTTCATTCTCTCCATTAGTTTTCTTCACTTTTGTCTTTTTCCCTCCTTTATGTTTTCATCCTAACTACTCTTCTATGAAGTCAGGTGCCTCAGATAAAAAGGCAAAAGCCCAGGTACATATCTGGGTAAGAGGCTGTGAGATTGATCACAAATATCAAAAAGGAGAACTGGGTTAATTGTGCTCTATTTCTGTAGCCCTTGCTTTAATGCCCTCACCATGAGGTGACCACACTTACTTTATGGGACTTTTGAGCGTGAAGTATTGTTATCACTCTAGAAATCCACAGGGGGCCACTAAAGGAGTAAAAGTTTACAATATTGTGGTGCTCATTGCCCCCGTTCACAGCTGTCCATTTGGACTGGCTCGTGTACAGAGGTGCACGGTACATAATGTTTAGTCACGGGTGCAGGAAAAGTTAGTTCTCTTCTCTTTCCCCTTCTTCCCTTAGAGAATGACCCTCATTCACAGCAATCTCTTTGTAAATCTCTTTCTTCTTGCTATCTATCTACATCCATATTTAAATTTCTTTAAATGGGAGTCATTTGACAAATGCACATTCAATGAAGGAAACTTTGCTTATTCTGTACTGGTGTTCCCGTGACCAGGTTGGCCAAGACTTGGGCAGACGCTCGTAAAATATGGCCAGAGAGCCCACAAAGCACCTCTCTCCCTTTTTGTCCATCTCAGCTCTCAAATTTCCTTTTTCCTCCTTCCTGCCCCCAACACCTTTTCCTCACATCCCGCTCAGCCCAATCTCTAAGCAGGTTCAGAAAGACTTGAATATATACTGAAGTCTTGAACCAGAATCTGTAGCTGACTGAACTGTCACTTGGTCTGTTTATTAGTCCAATGCATTGTTCTCCTCCATGTGTTTCCTTTCAGTCATTTTGCATACTGGACTTAAGTATATTTTAAAATGTATATTCTACTCTTTTTTTTTAACCTTCCATTCCAGTTTTTTTCCTTGTATTTTGTTTGGTATTACCCTCCACTTCCTAACTTCAAAACATTTTATAATGTACAGTATTCAAAACAATATGGACTACTATAAAGATAGATATACAGACCAGTGGACCAGAATAGAGAGCCCAGAAATAAACCCATGCTTATATGGTCAAATGATCTTCAACAAGGGTGCCAAGATTACAAAATAGGGAAAGGATAGACTGTTCAACAAATGGTGTTGAAGAAAAGCAATATCCATATGCAAAGGATAAAAATGGACTCATAGCATAAACAAAAATCAACTCAAAATAGATTAAAGACTTAAACATAAAATCTGAAACCATAAAATTTCTAGAGCAAAACATAGGGAGAAAAGCTTTTGAAACATTGGTCTTGTTTCCTAGATATGACAGCAAAGCTCAGGCAACAAAAGCAAAAGTAGACAAGTGGGACCACATCATACTGAAAAGCTTCTGCACAGCAAAGGAAATCATCAACAGAGTGAAAAGGCAAACTATGCAATGGGAGAAAATATTTGCAAACCACTGATCTGATAAGGTGTTAATATCCCAAAGTATATGAGCAACTCCTACAACGCAATAAAAAAGAAACTCACTTTAAAAATAGGGATAGAGAATGGAATAGATATTTGTTCTATAGAAAGAAGACATACAAATGGTCAACAGGTATATGAAAAGATGTTAAACATCACTAATCATCAGGGAAATTCACATCAAAACCACAATGAGGTATCACCTCACACCTGTTAAGATGGCTATTTTTGAAAAAATAACCAGCAAAAACACATGTTGGTGAAGATGTTGAAAAATGCAACTCTTTAATAATATAGTGCATAATAAAAGTGCATTATTGGTGGGAATGTAAAATGGTGCAGCCACTGTGGAAAACAGTATGGAGGTTCCTCAAAAAATTAAAAATAGAATTACCACCTGATCCAGCAAACCCACTTCTGGGTATTTATCCAAAAGAACTGAAAGCAGAATCTCAGATATTTACACCCTGTGTTCTTTGCAACAGGATTCACAATGGCCAATAAGTAGAAATAACCTAAATGTTCATCATTAGATTAAAGAGTGAGGACACTGGTGTGTGCATGTTCATGTATATGTATACATATACGCATAAAAGAATATTCAGTCTTAAGAGGGAAATTCTGTCACATGCTAAAACATGGATTAACCTTGAGCACATTATGCTAAGTGAAATCAGCCAGTCACACAAGGAAATACTGCATGATTCTCCTTATCTGCTGTGGCTAACATAGTCAAACTCATAGAAACAAAGTAGAAGCAGAAAGCAGAGAAGGAAATAGGAAGTAGTTGTTCAGTGGATATAAAAGTTTGTCTGTTTGCAAGATGGAAAAATTCTAGAGACCTGTACAATAACGTGCATATATTAACAATATTGTACATTTTAAAATTTGTTAATAGGGAAGATTTTATGTTATGTCTTTTTTTAAAATTACAGTTAAAAATAAAAAGCCTTCCAATACATGGGGACAAAAAAATAAAAACTAATAAGGCTTACGACATACATCTCTATTCAGTATCCATTGTGTTCCTACCATTTGGTCTGGTTTTGAGAAACCTAATACTATTCCACAATTGAAGAGAGATTACTACATGGAAACTTACAAGTATATATATATATATTTTTTAATTTTTTATTAAGGTATGATTGATATACACTCTTATGAAGGTTTCACATGAAAAAACAATGTGGTTACTACATTTACCCATATTATCAAGTCCCCACCCATACCCCAATGCAGTCACTGTCTGTCAGTGCACCAAGATGCCACCGATTCACTATGTGCCTTCTCTGTGCTACACTGTTCTCCTCGTGATTCCCCCACACCATGTGTACTAAACATAATACCCCTCAATCCCCTTCTCCTTCCCTCCCCACCCGCCGTCCCACACCCCTCCCCTGTGGTAACCACTAGTTCATTCTTGGAGTCTCTGAGTCTGCTGCCATTTTGTTCCTTCAGTTTTGCTTCATTGTTATACTCCACAAATGAGGGAAATCATTTGGCATTTGTCTTTCTCCGCCTGGCCTATTTCACCGAGCATAATGTCTTCCAGCTCCATTCATGTTGTTGCAAATGGTAGGATTTGTTTCTTTCTTATGAATGAATAGTATTCCATTGTGTATATTTACCACATCTTCTTTATCCATTCATCTACTGATGGACACTTAGGTTTTTTCCATATCTTGGCTATTGTAAAAAGTGCTGCGATAAACATAGGGATGCATATGACTTTCTGAATCTGAGAAGTTGTATTCTTTGGGTAAATTCCAAGGAGTGGGATTCCTGGGTCAAATGGTATTTCTATTTTTAGTTTTTTGAGGAACTTCCATACTGCTTTTCCACAATGGTTGAACTAGCTTACATTCCCACCAGCAGTGTAGGAGGGCTCCCCTTTCTCTGCATCCTCACCAGCATTTGTTGTTCTTAGTCTTTTCGATGCTAGCCATCCTTACTGGTGTGAGGTGATATCTCATTGTGGTTTTAATTTACATTTCCCTGATGATTAGAGCATCTTTTCATGTGTCTGTCGGCCATGTGAATTTCTTATTTGGAGAACTGTCTCTTCATATCCTCTGCCCATTTGTTAATTGGGTTATTTGCTTTTTTGGGTGTTGAGGCGTGTAAGTTCTTTATATATTTTGGATGTTAACCCATTGTCGGATATGTCATTTACAAATATATTCTCCCATACTGTAGGATGCCTTTTTGTTCTGTTGATGGTGTCCTTTGCCATACAGAAACTTTTTAGTTTGATGTAGTCCCATGTGTTCATTTTTGCTTTTGTTTCCCTTACTTGAGGAGATGCGTTCAGGAAGAAGTTGCTCATGCTTATATTCAGGAGATGTTTGCCTATGTTGTCTTCCTAGAGTTTTATGGTTTCATGACTTACATTCAAGTCTTTAATCCATTTTTCAAGTTTACTTGTGTGTATGGGGTTAAACAATAATCCAGTTTCATTCTCTTGCATGTAGCTGTCCAGTTTTGCCAACACCAGCTGTTGAAGAGGCTGTCATTTCCCCACTGTATGTCCATGGCTCCTTTATCATATACGAATTGACCGTATATGGTTGGATTTATATCAGGGCTCTCTAGTCTGTTCCATTGGTCTATGGGTCTGTTCTTGTGCCAGTACCAAATTGTCTTGATTACTGTGGCTTCGTAGTAGAGCTTGAAGTTGGGGGCATAATCCCCCCAGATTTATTCTTCCTTCTCAGGATTGCTTTGGCTATTCGAGGACTTTTGTGGTTCCATATGAATTTCAGGATGATTTTCCCTAGTTTGTTGAAGAATGCTGTTGGTATTTTGATAGGAATTGCATAGAATCTATAGATTGCTTTAGGCAGGGTGGCCATTTTGACAATATTAATTCTTCCTATCCATGAGCATGGGATGTGTTTCTATTTATTGGTATCTTCTTTAATTTCTCTCATGAGTGTCTGGTAGTTTTCAGAGTATAGGTCTTTCACTTCCTTTGTTAGGTTTATTCCTAGGTATTTTATAGTTTTGATGCAATTATGAATGGAATTGTTTTTCTGATTTCTCTCTGCTAGTTCATCATTAGTGTATAGGAATGCACCAGATTTCCGTGTATTAATTTTGTATCCTGCAACTTTGCTGACTTCCGATATTAGATCTAGTAGTTTTGGTGTGGATTCTTTAGGGTTTTTTTATATACAATATCATGTAATCTGCAAACAGGGACAGTTTAACTTCTTCCTTGCCTATCCAGATGCCTTTTATTTCTTTGTGTTGTCTGATTGCGGTGGCTAGGACCTCCAGTATTATGTTCTTGTTCCCGATCTTAAAGGAAAAGCTTTCAGCTTCTCACTGTTAAGTATAATGTTGGCTGTGGGTTTGTCACATATGGCCTTTATTATGTTGAGGTACTTGCCCTCTATACCCATTTTGTTGAGAGTTTTTTTATCATGAATGGATGTTGCATTTTGTCAAATGCTTTTTCAGCATCTATGGAGATGATTGCGTGGTTTTTCTCCTTCTTTTTGTTGATGAAGTGGATGATGTTGATGGATTTTCAAATATTATACCATCCTTGCATCCCTGAAATAAATACTACTTGATCATGATGGATGATCTTTTTGATGTATTCTTGAATTCAGTTCACTAATATTTTGTTGAGTATTTTTGCATCTATGTTCATGAGGGATACTGGTCTGTAATTTTCTTTTTTTGTGGTACCTTTGCCTGGTTTTGGTATTAGAGTGATGCTGGCCTCATAGAATGAGTTTGGAAGTATTCCCTCCTCTTCTATTTTTTGGAAAAATTTAAGGAGAATGGCTATTAGGTCTTCACTAAATGTTTGATAAAATTAAGCAGTGAAGCCATCTGGTCCAGGAGTTTTGTTCTTAGATAGTTTTTTTTTTTTTGAGAGGGCATCTCTCATATTTATTGATCAAATGGTTGTTAACAGTTAACAACAATAAAATTCTGTACAGGGGACTCAATGCACAATCATTAATCCACCCCAAGCCTAGTTCTCATCAGTCTCCGATCTTCTGAAGCACAACGAACAAGTTCTTACATGGTGAACAAATTCTTACATAGTGAATAAGTTCTTACATGGTGAACAGTACAAGGGCAGTCATCACAGAAACTTTCGGTTTTGATCACGCATTATGAACTACAAACAATCAGGTCAGATATGAATATTCATTTGATTTTTATACTTGATTTATATGTGAATCCCACATTTCTCCCTTATTATTATTATTATTATTATTATTTTAATAAAATGCTGAAGTGGTAGGTAAATGCAAGATAAAGGTAGAAAAGATAGTTTAGTGCTGTAAGAAAGCAAATGTAGATGATCAGGTGTGTGCCTATATGCTAAGTATTAATCCAAGCTAGACAAGGGCAACAAAACATCCACGGATGCCGAAGATTTCTCTCAAAACAAGGGGGGTGAGGTTCTAAGCCTCACCTCTGTTGATCCCCAATTTCTCACCTGATGGCCCCCCTGTGACTGTGCCTGTCTTAGGTTGTTCCTCCCTTGAGGAATCTTACCCATCTCTGGCTAACCAGTCATCTTCTGGGGCCATACAGGGAAATGTAAAGTTGATAAGTGAGAGAGGAGCATTATTGTTTGAAAAGATTAGCTTTTTACTTCTTTGCAGATTTATGCCCTGTGGCTTCTATGCCCAGCATTTGTCTTGAGGTATCTTTACCACTTGGAAGAATTATGATACTTGGTAAATTCGATATGAGGCATGAATTCTATTTAAGGGTTGTAATTAGGAAGGAAGAAGAAAAGCTATAGAAGTAGCAGATGGGAGAAAACATGGGAAGATTGGTTATTTCTTTGACATAACTTCTTGTATAGTAACTTAAGCATGTATAGGTTTTAAACTACTAATTATATTGAGCACACACATTAACATAATAGGAATACAGTTACATAACTAAGGCAGACCTACAATTACCAGCCATCTCCAGTGAAACCAAGAAAACCAGTTAGGCACCCTAAGCATTTGTGAAAACTTATCTATGATATGATGGATATTGTCTAACTGAATTTGAATAGTTTGAGAAAAATCAGACAATTTAAAAGAACACATTCCTGGGAACTGTTCACATCCCATATGTTCTTTTAACAGTAGATAGTCTGTAGTCTCAAGATTTTGGAGCGCTGCAACTGGCACTTCTCCTAATTCTTGGTTGAGTTCCAACAGTATAGATCCAGTCAAATTTGTTATTTTACTGTATGCACAGACCAGCTTAGATATCTCCTTCTTCATTCCAATGGCAATTCCAGGAACCAGTGGGATGAATGCAGCTACAACTGCAACAGCGCCAGGATCTTTGTTAACGTTTCTTGATGATCATCTTCTGGAATAACTCTTCCAGAGTACGTTGATGTTGGAACTTCTTCTTCATATCGTATCTTATTTCGTTTTCTGGGTAGCCAAATTGGGCTTTGATTCTCTGTATAAACACAAACAGACCCTTTGCCCACACTTTGATATGCCCTTTATAGCATTGTGAAGGACTTATTGGAGGTCACCACACAGGAACTGCTTTTTTTATTTTATTTTTTTTTAGAGAAAGGAATATTATCAGAAAAATGTACTTCCATAGCTGATCATCTGACACCCTTTAAATGATCAAAATTAAGGATATTTAAAGCATGCATTAATCATTGATTTACAGTTAGTTTTATCCTATCAGGGAGTAATCCCCCTTTCTTTTCTTTTTTTTTTGTTATCATTAATCTACAATTACATGAAGAATATTATGTTTACTAGGCTATCCCCTATACCAGGTCCCCCTATAAACCCCTTTACAGTCACTGTCCATCAGCATAGCAAAATGCTGTAGAATCACTACTTGTCTTCTCTGTGTTGTACAGCAGTTCCCTTTCTCCCAAACCCCCTTTATGCATGCTAATCTTAATACCCCCCTTCATCTTCCCCCCCCTTATCCCTCCCTACCCACCCATCCTCCCCAGTCCCTTTCCCTTTGGTACCTGTTAGTCCATTCTTGGGTTCTGTGATTCTGCTGCTGTTTTCTTCTTTCAGTTTTTCCTTTGTTCTTATACTCCACAGATGGTGAAATCATTTGGTATTTCTCTTTCTCCGCTTGGCTTATTTCACTGAACATAATACCCTCTAGCTCCATCCATGTTGCTGCAAATGGTAGGATTTGTTTTCTTCATATGGCTGAGTAATATTCCATTGTGTATATGTACCACATTTTCTTTATCCAATCATCTACTGATGGACACCTAGGTTGCTTCCAATTCTTGGCTATTGTAAATAGTGCTGCGATAAACATAGGGGTGCATCTGTCTTTTTCAAACTTGAGTGCTGCGTTCTTAGGGTAAATTCCTAGGAGTGCAATTCCTGGGTCAAACGGTCAGTTTATTTTGAGCATTTTGAGGAACCTCCATACTGCTTTCCACAATGGTTGAACTAACTTACATTTCCACCAGCAGTGTAGGAGGGTTCCCCTTTCTCCACAGCCTCGCCAACATTTGTTGTTGTTTGTCTTTTGGATGGTAGCAATCCTTACTGGTGTGAGGTGATATCTCATTGTAGTTTTAATTTGCATTTCTCTGATAATTAGCGATGTAGAACATCTTTTCATGTGTCTGTTGGCCATCTGTATTTCTTTTTTGGAGAACTGTTCAGTTCCTCTGCCTATTTTTTAAGTGGATTGTTTGTTTTTTGTTTGTTGAGGTGGGTGAGCTCTATATATTTTGGACGTCAAGCCTTTATCAGATCTGTCATTTTCAAATATATTCTCCCATACTGTAGGGTTCCTTTTTGTTCTATTGATGGTGTCTTTTGCTGTACAGAAGCTTTTCAGCTTAATATAGTCCCACTTGTTCATTTTTGCTGTTTTCCTTGCCTGGGGAGATATGTTCAAGAAGAGGTCACTCATGTTTATGTCTAAAAGGTTTTTGCCTATGTTTTTTTCTAAGAGTTTTGTGGTTTCATTACTTACCTTCAGGTCTTTGATCCATTTTGAATTTACTTTTGTGTATGGGGTTAGACAATGGTCCAGTTTCATTCTCCTACTTGTAGCTGTCCAGTTTTGCCAGCACCATCTGTTGAGAGACTGTCATTTCGACATTATATGTCCATGGCTCCTTTATCAAATATTAATTGACCATATATGTTTGGGTTAATGTGTGGAGTCTCAAATCTGTTCCACTGATCTGTGGCTCTGTTCTTGTACCAGTACCAAATTGTCTTGATTAATATGGCTTTGTAGTAGAGCTTGAAGTTGGGGAGTGAGATCCCCCCTACTTTATTCTTCTTTTTCAGGATTGCTTTGGCTATTCGGGGTCTTTGGTGTTTCCATATGAATTTTCGAATTATTTGTTCCAGTTCATTGAAGAATGTTGCTTGTAATTTGATAGGGATTGCATCAAATCTGTATATTGCTTTGGGCAGGATGGCCATTTTGACGATATTAATTCTTCCTAGCCAAGAGGATGGGATGAGTTTCCATTTGTTAGTGTCCTCTTTAATTTCTCTTAAAAGTGACTTGTAGTTTTCAGGGTATAGGTCTTTCACTTTTTTGGTTAGGTTTACTCCTAGGTATTTTATTCTTTTTGATGCAATTGTGAATGGAATTGTTTTCCTGATTTCTTTTTCTATTGGTTCATTGTTAATGTATAGGAAAGCTACAGATTTCTGTGTTTTAATTTTGTATCCTGCAATTTTGCTGTATTCCGATACCAGTTCTAGTACTTTTGGAGTGGAGTCTTTAGGGTTTTTTATGTACAATATCATATCATCTGCAAATAGTGACAGCTTAACTTCTTCTTTACCAATCTGGATTCCTTGTATTTCTTTGTTTTGTCTGATTGCCGTGGCTAGGACCTCCAGTACTATGTTAAATAACAGTGGAGAGAGTGGTCATCCCTGTCTAGTTCCCGATCTCAGAGGAAAAGCTTTCAGCTTCTCGCTGTTCAGTATGATGTTGGCTGTGGGTTTATCATAGATGGCCTTTATTATGTTGAGGTACTTGCCGTCTATTCCCATTTTGTTGAGAGTTTTTATCATGAATGGATGTTGAACTTTGTCAAATGCTTTTTCAGCATCTATGGAGATGATCATGTGGTTTTTGTCTTTCTTTTTGTTGATGTGGTGGATGATGTTGATGGATTTTCGAATATTGTACCGTCATTGCATCCCTGGGATGAATCCCACTTGGTCATTGTGTAGGATCCTTTTGATATACTGTTGAATTCGGTTTGCTAATATTTTATTGAGTATTTTTGCATCTATGTTCATCAGGGATATTGGTCTGTAATTTTCTTTTTTGGTGGGGTCTTTGACTGGTTTTGGTATTAGGGTGATATTGACTTCACAGAAAGAGTTTGGGAGTATTCCATCCCCTTCTATTTTTTGGAAAACTTAAAGAGAATGTGTATTATGTCTTCTCTGTGTGTCTGATAAAATTCCGAGGTAAATCCGTCCAGGCCAGGGGTTTTGTTCTTGGGTAGTTTTTTGGTTACCGTTTCAATTTCTTTGCTCATAATTGGTTTAACTTTTGTGTTTCTTCCTTGGTCAGTCTTAGAAGGTTGTATTTTCCTAGGAAGTTGTCCATTTCTTCTAGGTTTTCCAGCTTTTTGGCATATAGGTATTCATAGTAGTCTTTAATAATTCTTTGTATTTCTCTGGAGTCTGTGATCTTTCCGTTCTCATTTCTGATTCTGTTGATTTGTGTTGATTCTCTTTTTCTCTTAATACGTTTGGCTAGAGGCTTATCAATTTTGTTTATTTTCCCAAAGAACCAGCTCTTGGTTTCGTTGATTTTTGCTATTGTTTTATTCTTCTCAATTTTGTTTATTTCTTCTCTGATCTTTATTATGTCCCTCCTTCTGCTGACATTAGGCCTCATTTGTTCTTCTTTTTCCATTTTCGATAATTGTGATGTTAGACTATTCATTTGGGATTGTTCTTGCTTCTTCAAGTGTGCCTGGATCGCTATATACTTTCCTCTTAAGACTGCTTTCGCTGCGTCCCACAGAAGTTGGGGCTTTGTGTTGTTGTTGTCATTTGTTTCTATATATTCCTTGATCTCTATTTTTATTTGTTCGTTCATCCATTGATTATTTAGAAGCATGTTGTTAAGCCTCCATGTGTTTGTGAGCCTTTTTGTTTTCTTTGTAGAATTTATTTCTAGTTTTATACCTTTGTGGTCTGAAAAATTGGTTGGTAGAATTTCAATATTTTGGAATTTACTGAAGCTCTTTTTGTGGGCTAGTATGTGGTCTATTCTGGAGAACGTTCCATGTGCACTTGAGAAGAATGTATATCCTGTTGCTTTTGGATGTAGAGTTCTATAGATGTCTATTAGGCCCATCTGTTCTACTGTGTTGTTCAGTGCTTCTGTGTCCTTACTTATTTTCTGCCCGGTGGATCTATCCTTTGGGGTGCGTGGTGTGTTGAAGTCTCCTAGAATGAATGCATTGCAGTCTATTTCCCCCTTTAGTTCTGTTAGTATTTGTTTCACATATGCTGGTGCTCCTGTGTTGGGTGCATATATATTTAGAATGGTGATATCCTCTTGTTGGACTGAGTCCTTTATCATTATGTAGTGTCCTTCTTTATCTCTTGTTACTTTCTTTGTTTTGAAGTCTATTTTGTCTGATATTAGTACTGCAACCCCTGCTTTCTTCTCACTGTTGTTTGCCTGAAATATGTTTTTCCATCCCTTGACTTTTAGTCTGTGCATGTCTTTGGGTTTGAGGTGAGTTTCTTGTAAGCAGCATATAGATGAGTCTTGATTTTTTATCCATTCTGTTACTCTGTGTCTTTTGATTGGTGCATTAAGTCCATTTACATTTAGGGTGACTATTGAGAGATATTTACTTATTGCCATTGCAGGCTTTAAATTCGTGGTTACCAAAGGTTCAAGGTTAGCCTCTTTAGTATCTTACTGCCTAACTTAGCTTGGTTATTGAGCTGTCTGGAGATTCTTTTCATCTCGCCTTTCTTATTCCTTCCCCTCCTTTCTTCATATGTTGGGTGTTTTGTTCTGTGCTCTTTTTAGGAGTGCTCCCATCTAGAGCAGTCCCTGTAAGATGCCCTCCTGTAGAGGTGGTTTGTGGGAAGCAAATTCCCTCAGCTTTTGCTTGTCTGGGAATTGTTTAATCCCGCCATCATATTTAAGTGATCGTTGTGCTGGATACAGTATCCTTGGTTCAAGGCCCTTCTGTTTCATTGTATTAAATAGATCATGCCATTGTCTTCTGGCCTGTAGGGTTTCTGTCGAGAAGTCTGATGATAGCCTGATGGGTTTTCCTTTATAGGTGACGTTTTTCTCTCTAGCTGCCTTTAAAACTCTTTCCTTGTCCTTGATCCTTGCCATTTTAATTATTATGTGTCTTGGTGTTGTCCTCCTTGGATCCTTTCTGTTGGGTGTTCCGTGTATTTCCGTGGTCTGTTCGATTATTTCCTCCCCCAGTTTGGGGAAGTTTTCAGCAATTATTTCTTAAAAGACACTTTCTATCCCTTTTTCTCTCTCTTCTTCTTCTGGTACCCCTATAATATGGATATTGTTCCTTTTGGATTGGTCACACAGTTTTCGTAGTATTGTTTCATTCCTAGAGATCCTTTTATCTCTATGTCAGCTTCTGTGCATTCCTGTTCTCTGGTTTCTGTGCCTTCAGTTGCCTCTTGCATCTTATCCATTCTGCTTATAAATCCTTCCAGGGTTTGTTTCACTTCTGTAATCTCCTTCCTGGCATCTGTGATCTCTCTCCGGACTTCATCCCAGTGCTCTTGCATTTTTCTCTGCATCTCCGTCAGCATGTTCATGATTTTTATTTTGAATTCTTTTTCAGGAAGACTGGTTAGGTCTTTCTCCTTCACAGGTGTTGACTCTGTGATCTTTGCCTGTAGTTTTGCCTTTTCATGGTGATAGAGATAGTTTGCAGAGCTGGTATGAGTGATGGCTGGAAGAGCTTTCCTTCTTGTTGGTTTGTGGCCTTCCTCTCCTGGGAGAACAGTGACCCCTAGTGGCTTGTGCTCGGCAGCTGTGTGCAGACAGGGCTTCTGCTTCCTGCCCGGCTGCTATGGAGTTAATCTCCGCTGTTGCTGTGGGCGTGGCCTGGCTCGGGCAGCTACTCCAAAGTGGTGGAGTCGCGTTGGAGGGGGAGCGGCTGGGAGGCTATTTATCTCCGTAAGGGGCCTCCCTGCTCCCTGCAGCCCAGGGGGTTAGAGTGCCCAGAGATCCCCAGATTTCCTGCCTCTGGACTAAGTGTCCCACCCTGCCCCTTTAAGACTTCCAAAAAGCACTCCCCAAACCAAAACAACAACAGCAACAAAAAAATAAATAAATAAATAAATAAATAAATAATTTTTTTAAAAACGCACGCTTTTTTTTGTCCTCAGGCGCTGGCCTCAGGCACCCGCTCATTGGTCTTCCTGCCCTGTTTCCCTAGTGTTGGGGTCCCAGTTCCTTTAAGACTTCCAAAAGGCACTCGCAAAAAAAAAAAAAAAAAAAACTGCCGCTCCCTTTTCTTTGTTCTCCGGCGTCGGCCTCAGGCACCTGCTCACTGGTCCTGCTGCCCTGTTTCCCTAGTTTCCAGGGCCCTGCGCATGCACTGTGTCTGCGCTCTGGTGCGGATGGCTGGGGCTGGGTGTTCAGCCATCCTGGGCTCCCTCTCCCTCCTGCTCCAACTCCTCTCCTCCTGCCTGGAGTTGGGGGGAGGGGCGCTCGGGTCCCGTGCAGCCGGGGCTTGTATCTTACCCCCTTCCCGAGGCGCTGGGTTCTCGCAGGTGTGGATGTGGTCTGGATGTTGTCCTGTGTCCTCTGGTCTCTATTTTAGGAAGAGTTGTCTTTGTTATATTTTCATAGATATATGTGGTTTGGGGAAGAGATTTCCGCTGCTCTACTCACGCCGCCATCTTGGCTCCCCTATCCTTAGATAGTTTTTTGACTACTGGTTCAGTTTCGTTGCTGGTAATTTGTCTGTTTAGATTTTCTGTTTCTTTCTTGGTCAGCCTTACAAGTATATTTTTAAAAGTCTAGTCAGAAGTAGTGAATTTGACACAAACAGGAAAGAGAATATAAATGCTCTGCCTTTATATTATATTATATACTTTACCACTTCCTACCTACTTTTTAGTAGGCAATGCCACATTTCAGAGAACTCTTAAGGTTTCAGTCCAGTAAAAGTAATAAACTCTCTTTCCAAACACCTGCCATGCCAAGTCATTAGACAGACTTACAAGGATGGATGACTGTGGTCACATCCTTTCCACAGTTTGGCCTGGTTGAACAAAGAAGTGGGGATGGGTTTGCTTGTTTTTTCCAGTAACAGGCAATCTCAATCTCGATCCCTCCCCTCTCCATTTTCTTGTGATTGCTCACTTGCCTTCTTTTAAGTAGCTACTTTTAATTTAAAAAGTTGAATTTGAACATTGTCTTTCCCATAGGTAGAATGTGTTGGTTATGAGAACCCTAACTGGATAACTTGGTGAATGTTTATTTCAAGGAATTTCTGCTCCCCTGTTGTGATCTCATCCTCAATTTGATTCCTGTGACTGTCTCCTTGACTTTGATGTGTATGTCATGGTGAAGCTTGTATCAGTCACTATCCTGGACATTTAAGAATAAATCTAGTCAATTCCCAAAGCCTTTCTTCTTTTGAAGTTGCTTTGCAGTTAATTCAGGTGATAGTTTTACTTGCTTTTAGGATCCTTTCAGCAATTTTACATCAGACCGGATGATACATTAATGAATATATACAGAACATTCCATCCCAAAACAGCAGAATACACATCCATCTCAAACACATGGAATATTTTCCAGGATGGATTGCATCTTAGGCCACAAAACAAGTCTCAATAAATTTAAGACATTGAAATCATATCAAGTATCTTTTGCAACCAATGGTGTGAAACTAGGTATCAGTTACAGAAAAAAAAATGGGAAAATCATGAGATGTGTGGAGATTAAACAACATGCTACTGAACAATCAGTCGCTCAGTGAAGAAATCAAAGGAGAAATTTAAAAAAGTACCTTGAGACAAATGAAAATGGGAAATACAACATACCAAGATTTTTGGGGTATGGGAAAAACAGTACTAGGAGGGAAGAATATAGTGAAAGAGGGACCACCTCAAGAAACAAGAAAAATCTCAAACAATCTAGCTTATACCTAATGGAACTAGAAAAAAGAGTAAATGAAGTCCATAGTTAGTAGGAGGAAGGAAATGACAAAGATCATAGTGGAAATAAATGAAATAGAAACTAACAAGATAATAAAAAAGATAAATGAAACTAAGAGCTGGTTCTTTGAAATGATAAAAACCAACAAACCGTTAGCTAGACTCACCAAGAAAAAAAGGGAAAGGGTTTGAATAAAATTAGATGTGAAAGAGAAATTACCACTGATACCACAGTTATGATAACATAATAAAGACCGTATATGACAAACCCACGCCAGTATCATACTCAGTAGTGAAAAGCTGGAAGCTTTTTCTTTAAAATCAGGAACAAGACAAGGATGCCCACTCTCACCATTTTTATTCAACACAATATTTGATGCTCTAACCAGAGCAATTAGGCAAGAAAATAAAAGACATCCAAATTGGAAAGGAAGAAGTAAAACTGTCAGTATTTGTGGATAACATGATTTTATATGTAGAAAACTCTGAAGACTCCACCCCAAAACTGTTAGAGCTAATAAATAAATTCAATAAAGTTACAGGGTACAAAAATCAGTATACAGAAATATGTTGCATTTCCATACACTAGTAACAAGCTAGCAGAAAAATTAAGAATACAATCCCCACGTAAAGTTGCATCAGAGAGAATAAAATACCTAGCAATAAATCCAGTCAAAGAGGTGAAAGACCTGTGTACTGAAAACTGTTAGCCATTGATGAAAGCAATTGAAGACAGAAATAAATGGGAAGATAGTCTGCTGTCATGGATTGGAAGAATTAATGTTGTTAAACTGTCCATACTATCCAAAGCAATCCCTATCAAAATTCCAATGACATTTTTGAAATAGAAATGGAGCAGACAATCCTAAACTTTGTACAAAATCATAAAAGATCCTGAATAATCAAAGCAATCTTAAGACAGAGAAAGAAAGTCAAAGTGACTTTTTAAATCACTGAGCTCTACAGACTTCATGAGAGCAAGGACTTGATCTGGGTTAGTCACCTCTAAATCTCCATACTCCAGAGCAATGCCAGGCACATGGATGCATAGCAGATATTTATTGAATGAATGAAGGCATGGCTGAATATTTACATTAAACTTATATGGGTTTTCTTAATTTTGCATTGGACTTTTAAAAACCATTTAAATTTATGTTCTCTAAGAAATAGCCAGAAATTGCATTTTTAAAGAAAATATCTGATTATACATAATCTCTTCCTCCTTGGCTTTTGCTTTCATATAAAAAAATTAATTAAAAGACCAAGTTCTCTCTTTATTTCTTCTTAAAATTCTTGAAATTCTGTAGCCTCCCAGAATTTTTCTCTAAGGCTAATATTGAAATTATTAAACACATTAGACTGAAAAGCCAGTGATTGTTCTTTTATCTTGATGAAAGCTAAGTATTTTGTATATTTTAGGTCTAATAAAAGTAGCTATTCTGACCAGGGAAAGGAAATATAAAGGGCTGGAAATAATTGACTTATGATCAATTGGTAGATAGGTAATTAGACAATTTGGACAATTAGAAAATCTTGATTGGAACCAATTCATGTTATCCCTTATTATTAACCAGCAAATAATTCAGCTAGTTTAGTACCAATATAAATGTATATGTTTATTATTATTTAGCCTTGTCTTCACTCTGTTTTGCTAAGTTTATAAATAGCTAGTTGGGAGGGAAAGCACAGCTGTTTAGTAAGGTTTGCATGCATTTCCCATTGATTTTTTTGTAATTTCTATCATGAGGCAAAATATTTTTTTCCCAACTGGCAACTGTGTGATTTCCTGTTAGGAACTGATTTGGCTTACTAGGTTTAGAGAAACACAAACTATTCCCATGGAATAGTCATAAAGATTGAATTCATTAATTGGCAATGAGCTATTTGGTGTTTCTAAAAAGACTGTGAAGTTTTGATACACACATATATTCTTATAAAAGAACAGTTTAAAATTAAAGTTTTATGTACAAAGTATTGTGTTATTTATATTAATAACAGCACAAATAAGCAACGTAACTCTCCAAATTTGGGAAAATTTTTATTTAAATAATCTACATCGAGAACTATATTAAGTGCTTCACATATGCCATTAGATTTCTAGAATAAATGTCCAAAGTAAGTACAGTCAGCCCTACTTTATGATCAAGAAGCTGAATCCCTAGAGGTTAAGTCACTTTTCCAAGGCCATAGCCCTGGTAAACAGCTGAGTCAGGGTCACAGTGATCTTTCCCTTAAACCACTGGACAGATGAGGACACGGCCAAGCAGACCGGAGGCCATAAAGTGGCCTAAGAAGCAGCAACATGGAAACATGCCAGTGAGAAGTGGGACAGTGGGATATAAAATTGCCACATGTGTTGCAATTACAACTTACTTAACTGTTTGAATAAAAAGATCAGAGTGAAATATTGTAAAGATGTTAGTGCTTGTATTAGACTGGTGGGATTTGGGGTAGTTTTCCTTTATGTCTAAAATATTTGTAGTTGTGGATAAGTTACTTTCAAGTTAAACTATTGTTAAAGAAGAGTGACTAGCATCATTTTGGTGGCCTATCAGAATCCCTAAAAATCATAATGTTTTTGGTATGCTTCTGAAAGACTGCATGATTATTTAAGCTTGTATTAATTTTGTTTTAAAAATTCAGATCATCAAGTTACTGGATGGAAAACGATCTCAAACTGTGGGAATCTTGATATCAAGTCTGCATTTAGAGATGAAAGATATCCAGCAGGGTAAGTCTTGTCTATCATTTCCACCTCTCCCCCTCACCAACTTTTAAATTTTTAGCATTTCATTGTGAAACATTTCAAATATACAAAAAATTAGCATGTCACAGTAAATTCCATGTACCCAATACCCACTGGAAAACCATCAACTCACTCTTGTTTCATCTGCAGAACTCTCCCTCTGTCAATGACATTATTATGAAACAAATCTCAGACATTTGATAATTCATCTCTTAAAAATGTTGGTAGCCAATAAAAGATAAGGATACTTTCCAAGCATAACTCCAGTGCCATTATCATGTGTTTAAAACATTTATAATAATTCCTCAATGTCATCAAATATGTACTTCCAGTTCCCTGTATGTACTTCCAGTTCCCTGACTGTCCATGTAGTCACTAATTTATCCATTTGTTTACACTTAATTTGAACAAAGATCCAAACAAATTTCATGCATTATCTTTGGTGTGTCTTGCAGGTTTCTTTTAATCTAGAGGTTTGTACCCTCCATCTTTTTTTTTTTTTTTGTCCTTTGTAATTGATTTTTTTGAAGAGAGCAGATCATTTGTCCTGAGAAGTTTCTCATATTTTAGATTTTGCTGATGTCACTGCCATGATTTTATTTATTATGTTTTTCTGCCCCGTATGGTTCCTGTAAACTCTGTTTGGTCTAGAGACTTAGTCTGAGTGTGGAAGACTACTTTATAAATGCTATTGTATATTTATCAAGAAGTACATAATTGCCAGTCGGCTCTTTATGATGTTACTTGGCAAAGATCTTTGTCTAGATTCATTATATCATTAGGAGTTTGCAAAATGATGACATATTAATTCCATCATTTCTTCATCATTAGCTGGAATACTTCTATGGAGAAACACTTTTCCTTTTGCATCCACTTGGCTATATCATTGTTTCTGAATCCCTTCTTTTTCTTCAAATGACACTATTTCAACTTGGTTATTTTTGGCTCAATTTGCAATAAGCCATTTAAAGAGAGGAAATTCTACTTGCATATATTTTTCTTAGTCCCTAGAAAAGTAGACCAAGAACCATCTTACCTTTTTAAAATCTGTGTCTTGCATGAAAACAATACTCCCCTTCCTAGTGATCAATTAAGTGAAAGTTTTTATTTTGACATACCCCTAATAATATTTTCTGAGTAGTAATACAGTCTTTCATAGAGGATTTCAGTAGAATTTGGCATGGGTTTCACAGTGGAAGCATGCTCAAACCACACTGCCCTTCAGATTTTAGTCTGTGTTGCCTCAAACTTATTTTACTCTGGTGTACGACAGGAGACTTCCATAGGTCCCAAACTGAAAGAGTTTCATACGCGACTCTTGCTTTCAAAGGAGCTTCATTAAGGCCTTAAAATTTTGCCTTATTGCAAAGATTAAAAATTCCACATCAAACTAAAAATATCCTAAATTAGATGAGTTACAAAAAAATAAGCTGTTTTACTCTTTCAGCTTCATAGTGGAACTTAATATATACATGTGCATGGTAAATCTCAGAAAATCTTGATTTGAATTCGGGGCACAGGGCAGCTAAAAAGGTCTACCATTGAAATGAGAAAGGAATTCCTCAATTGTAATGGCAGAGTCTTGTCCTTAACATCATCACTCTTCAGAAGCCTGGTGAAAAGCCAAGTGTGCTTGGTTTCATCACCACAATGTGTAGCACTGTGAACATGAGTCCTCACCACGACAGCAGCACCTTAGACTTCACTCAGTTCCTTTTTAGACATGTCCTGCTGCACCATATCAGATTGCCATATGGATAAGAGTATTTCCAGCTGTGTGATGTTCCCGTTACCAGTGCAGGACAAGAAACCTTCCCATGGCACTGCAGCCTTGTTGGACTGAATGTTCATTGTGAGTTGGATAAGAGAATAGTTCGCCCAGACCTTTTCTGGTATTCTGTTCTGGACAAGAGCGTGCTTACATGAATCAGAAGTGAGCCTACACTTTAACATTGTAGCATCCCAGACTTGTAGGACTTGTGGCCACCATGTTCATTCCTTCCCCTGCTTCAGGTTCCTCCATTACCCACCAGAGTCAGCTCCCAAGTTTGAAGTTCTAAAAAACCATCTCCACTCCCTGTCTTTGTCTGGTTATGCATTCCAGATGGATATGGCAATATCACCCAAGCTTAATTTTTCTGTAAAATTGTTTGACTGACACTGGCATCTGAAGGTCGCATAGGAGCCTGAGCTGTGTCAGTTATATTTCATTCTGAGTCTCTGTCTGGTCGTGAAAGGAATGTACTTGGCCTTATGTTGTTATCCTGATGAAAGAACTCCCTGGGCTGATGTTGGCCTAAAACATTTGTTTTAGTGAGGGGGGCTACAGTGGGGTCTAACTGTGACAGGCCAGTTGGAGCAAGGCAGGGTCACAGAGCATGTCAACACTGGTGAAATGACCACAGCTCAGAGACTGTTCTTCAGCCTTCTGATCATATATTCTTCTTCATCAGTGCACAGAGACAGATGCACTAACTTGCACTTACCAGACTCACAGGGGACTAATGTATAAACCAAAAAGTTTCTGTATTCACTTAGAGAAAAGAATGTTTTTCTTTTATAACATATTTATCATATGTTCATTGTACCTCCCTATCCCTTTGTCTCTACTTGGCATTATATACTTGTTTATACTGTTTTCCCCCTTGCTGAGATTACAGCTTGGTCACCTTGATAATAGTTTTGGGTATTTCTGTCCAGTCACCTCCCACAAATGTATAATCCAGTTTTTACTGATTCAGATCTTAACAAGCAATCTCATTTTCCTCATCTTTGTTGTCCACTAGACACTGCCTGTAATGTATTTTCAAGAAGTGGGACTTCGGGGTTCCAGACCTCAAGTCTTACAGATAACAAGCAGCAGAGTCAGTGGTTGTCCCTTTATGTAATGCTGCATTTCTTTGCTAAGAATTTATCTGTGAATTAAGCATCGTTGACAACTAATTGGGCTAATGTATCATATATGAGTCATTCAATAAATGTTTTTTTGCATTTAATTTGATTAAAAAAATAGACCAAACCGTAGCCAAATGGAACCACAGTGTCATGTATTCCATTCCAGTGCATTCAGGCAAGACTCCCTTTCCTCCTGCCTGACTGCCTCCCTCCCTGCTTCCCTGTAAATGTCTAGTGAATGCCAGCTCTGTACCAGGCACCATGACTACCACAATGAGTAAGATCCAGACTTTAACATTCTCAAGAGTTCATGGGATGGTAGGAGAGATGTAGAAAGCAGCCCAAGATTACGACAGGGTTGCCCATGGAGTAACAGATAGTGGTATCCTGACAACTCCTGTGAAACTTAAGATGCGTCTTAGAGGATGAAATGGTGGTTGCCACACAGGGAAGGAGCTTTTCCAATTGAGGAAAGAAGGCCTGCGTAAAGGAGGCACAGCTAGAGTATATAGCTTACATGTGAGTGCAGGTCGTTTCAGGGCATAGGGCTGGAAAGGCAGGGGGCATCCAGGCTAACAATGGCCCTGAGGATCATCGCACTCAGTTTGGTCATTGTCCCATCATAACAGGGAGACAACGTTTTTAGCGTAGCGGTGCTGTGATCTGGTTTTGGGTGTGAAAGTATCTCTCGGGCTGTGGAAGGCTGGCTTCCACAGCCTCGTGTGCTCTGCCCACAGCCTGTGTCTCCTACTTCTCTTGGCTGTGCTTTCTTGCCCTCACACTACACAATAACCACAATGGTCCTCTTTGGTTTCTTAAAAAGGCCAAATTATTTCCTTCTTCTGCATGTTTGAATGTTGGGCACATTTTGAATGAACAGACACTGATCAATCCCTCTGAGATGCTTTTGTTTATAGCCTTTTCTTTTCCAGGTTCCAGCTTAAATGTCACCTCAAAGAGGCCCTTCTAGACCTCCCCTCCTTAATTTGAATTACCCTAAATTAATTCTCTTATATTATACACAGCATGGAATATTTACTTGTTCATCTCCTTATGTTTTTGTTTATACTTACCTTCAGAATATAAGCTCCAAGACAGAGATTGCTCACTGCTGTGTCTCTGGCAACTTGTACTATGCCTGGCACCCAGGTGATAATCTTCAGTGTCTGTTGAATGAATAAACAAAAGTAATTCTGAAGGTGGATAAATCTGTTAGAAAGGGATTGCAATTGTTGATAATATATGACAAAGGCTGGAAGTAAGGCCATGGCTGTAGAAATATAGAAGAGGAGACCTTGTGCAAGGAGAGAGAATTGCCACAGTTAGCCACATCAGATGCAAGCAGTGATAGGGAAGAAACTTACATGTACATTGGGTTTCTGCCTTCAACAAGAATATGTATATTGGTGCCAAAAACATAAACTGGAATGATAGGAGAAAAACCACAGGTAGAAGCAGAAAGTTTTCTGATTCTAAAATCAATTCTCTTGTGAATGATTTGAGTCTGAGATGGCTGGAGACATTTAAGCCAAAGTGCTCAATGAGTGTCTGAAAATTCTAGCCTAATGCTAAGGAGATAGGGCTAGATTAGAGATATACATCCCCCAAGTGGTAACCACCTTTATCTGTTTCTGTCTACCCAAAATGGTGTTGGACATTTTTAGGAGAAAGCCATATTGCTGTATGACTGAAGGTTACAGCACTGCATGATTAAAGGCAAGGCCTTGGTTGTGGAGGAAGGATATTTTCAAGAGATGGACCATGGACCATGATACCCACGGAATTTGTATTTGGTTCAGGAGAGACTCCAAATAAGTGATTTACATCTTGCTGGTTTTCCATCTGCTTAACTGGGTGACTTGTATTTAAAAGCAATTTGGCATCCTTGTACACAGTGACTGCCTACATGATTGCAAATTAGTGTTTTCATTCCACGTTAGTGATTTCCTCTTATCCTTTTCCCAGAGGAGATGGAAAATTGCTGTAGACTATTCTTGATATAAACCTCTGTATGCATTGCAACAGACTCAGTGCCAGGAACCTCCTGGCATTCATTTGGAATTTCCCATACACTCAGAATTCATATTTATAATACTTAATCTTAACATCAAAATAAAACATTTTTCACTTCAGTCCCTACTAGCCCAGAATCTCATTTTGGGAGTTCAGCTGCATCAAAGATTATCTATCTGTTTAGGAATCTCAAATCAAAATGTAACAGGATGCCAGTTAGGTATATGCCCAGCATCTAAAACCTGGATCTGAAAACACCCGCTGAACTTTGTTCCCTTTTGCCTAATAATTTCTATAATTCTCTGTCAAGGATTATGCTGGTTGTTGAAAACATAATGAGTTTGACCAGGCATGTGGAATTCACCAGAAATCATCTAGGACTTTCCTGAGGAACACTGTAATTCTGGCCTAGAAGACCCTATACTCCAAAGTAATTAGTCTCCAAAATTCTTATTGCACACCCCTACCAGTAAAAAGTTTGCTATTGTGTTTCTCAAGCTAGGTTTTCTGAAACATGTACATTATGTAAATGTATGACAGAACCAATATTCACATAAAACATACGCAAAAATATGAATTAAAATGAGACCAATAATAATTTTAAATATCTACTAATTTTGATGGCTTTGGGCTCTCGCAAGCTAATACTTCAAGACTCAGTATATAAATAGTGAGGTTCATTATTAACAATAGTGGATTCAAGCCCACATTTCAAGTAGTCTCATGATAAATTTGATTATAATTTATGGGGGTAAATGTCTTGGCAAATCTGATTTGACTGTCATTTTTAACTCATTCCCTGACAAGGAAGAACTTGTACCAGCAATCTTGGTGTCTGCTCTGCCATTTTTCTTTTGTCGATTATCTTTAATCTGGGATTTCTCTGCAGGAATCTTTTGAATCTAACTTGTTTATTTTGTCAAGTTTAATTTAGTTAAAACCAGTAAAAAAAAATTTCATAAAAATTAAACTTTATATTACCTAGAATCAGAAAACTTCATTTAATTGGGCCTTCAAAATCACAATATGTTGGAAGCATAAGAACGAGAGAGGACGCCATGTATGAAGTTCACCCACCACAGGCGGTGTGTGATCATGACCTGATGACATTAAACAGAGGTGCCAAGGTTCTTAAATACCGTCTTATTAAATATTGGTCAAGTTTTGGGTTTTTTTTTTAAAGTCTTTAAATGAATGTAAACAGGAGTTCTAATACTTCCTTTTTCTTTTCCACCTTTTTCTTCCTCCCACTGGGTCAATGACACCTGAGCAGCAGGGTTCCCACCCACTCCTTTCTAAACCATTATACCTTCCTTCACTCAGAGCTGAGTCCAGAAAGCAGAGGGTGGCATTTCTTTGTACTTTACCTTCAGGCAACTGGCTGCAACCATCCAATCTGCCTGGAATGTAATTTTGGCTTAAAAGAGCCAGAACTAATGGAAGAACAGAAGCAGCTTAACCCAAACTGTTCCTCATTCCACTGCCCTAAGGAGAAGAGAGTGAATGAGGGCGGGGAAGTTCTGTGAATTCTGTGCCCGTGTCCTTCTTTGAGAGTTGAACCGTGGACAATTTTAATCGTGCCTATAAAATGGCACCTAGGTGCCTCCAGGCTTAGTGCATGCCTGGACTTAGGCGAACATCGGGATTTTTGCTTCATAAAATGGAAGTAACTTTGAGCTTTTGGTATAGATTAGAAAGTGTCCCTTTGGTCTTGTCATTTCTTCCACCTCCCAGCCAGCTCCTGTTTACTGTGTCGCTTACACTTGCCTCTTGTTTACATCAAATCCTGAATTAAGGTCTCCACCAACTAACATGACACATTAGCAGGCATTTGGCAATGGAAGATAATAGTATAAAACATACTCCCTTGGTACTTGTTATTCTCTGTGTCTGGAGGCAGTTTTTGTTTGGATTTCTTCATTTTTTGGTGCCTTTGCTTCCCTTTTTAGTCAGTGCTGGCATGCAGTGTAAAATTGCAATTGTTAGCACCTTTTCCTAAAAATTAAACTTTATATTACCCTAGATTAAATTTTCATTCTATACTTATATTTCTTTTCTTTTAAGATAATGCCTTTTAAAGTTCCAGGTTTCTATTTTTTTAGAAATTCTTTTTCTTTGACTTTGCAATGCTGATTATTTTGAATAACTGCAAATAGTTAACAAAGATTGAGGTTTGATCGTTTTGTTATATAAAGACACTATATTAGAATTGAATTAAATATTAGTGGTAATTAAATACCAGTGAAGTTATAGATGTGTATACTACACAATGAAATTTTCATAGCTTGGCCTCTATATGGTTCCCACTGGGAGACTGCTGATTGATGTAAAAAGCATATGATGCTGTTTAGAGACCAAGGTTTCTATATAGGCTATTGTGTGTAGTTGATCCACTGGTTTTTTTCTTTTTTTTTTTTTTCAGTGGTGAGGATTTTAGGTGGAGTGATTATTTATAACCTAACACTTTCAGAAGATAAAAGAAGTACAGTCACAGTCTGGTAAATTTGATTTGAGCTTGGGAATTGAGCTTGGGAAATCAGGCTGTGTGAGTCCCTGCCTTAGTTTTACCATCTGTAAAACTAGGAATAGCAAAGGCACTGGCCTCATAAGATTAAATGTAAGACACTTAGAACAATGCCTGGCACACAGGAAGCTCCCCAAAATGCCAGCTATTAATGTCCTCGCCCTCTGTAATAGTGGCTAGAGGTTCCTTTAAGCTGCTTAATAATTGATGCCCTGAGCACTTCATTTGGAAGCTCGCATAGAGCCAGGCTCCGCCCTACCGTATCTGCACAGGTGTGCCTGGGCTGATTGGAGGTGGGACCCAGCGGCCAGAAGGGAAGAAGCGAGGCATACTGAGGAAGGGTATAGAAGCGCTATGAACACTGTGAAAAGACTTGGGGAGAAGGCTCTCCCACCTCCACATTTCTTTGGCCTGGGTCCTTCTTTTCACCTCTTGCCCAGTGTTACCATGAACTCGGTCTTCGCTCTCAGTGGTGGCGTTGGTGGGAGGGGAGGCTGTGGGGAGATATTCTCACTCTGCTTTCCTCAGCTCTCAGATTCTACCCCTGCCTGGTCCCATGAACTCACATTGTCGCCTTTTCTTTGGTAGAGGTCAGGGGAATTGTTTGTGGGCGTTTGTGGGCGGAGGATAGGTTACCCAAAAGTTTGAAAAACCCAAAGTCTTCTTTGTTACTTTCCCCATTCCTTATAAATTGAGTATTTATCAAGGCTCCCAAATATCCATCATTTGGGCAAAACAGCTATGAGTTTTATACTGGCTAATGAAAGTTAACATTGTTGACAAAGTCATTTCTGTTAACAGAGTCAAGTAAGTCCATTAATCTTTGCTTTCTTGAGCTGAGAATAAATCTAGTCGTCCATTGCAGACGATTTTTGAGCACCCACTGTGCACAAGATGTCTTGTCAGCTCCTTATGGAATACAAAGAAGCATGAAATGGGCTACATAGAGGTTATTTTTAAAACCAACCCCAGGCAGAGCCTGGTAAACCAACCCAACCCTATCTGTCTGCAACATCTGCCACACCTTGGATGACCAGATTTACTTTGGCTAATCTAACAGACTAAGGAGTGTGCCGCTTCTACCTCAGCCCTCCATGTGCTTCTTGCCCAAAGATGCTCCTTCAGTCAAAAAGAACAGCTCTTAAGGAATTGCTTGGTTTTTACTAATGAGAAGCCCTTCTAACAGCAAATGCAGTCATTCTTTGTTTATTTGGCATGGTAGGCCTGGGGATAGAGAAGTGCTCAGGGTTTAAAATGTCTGGAGGGCTGAGAGAGCTCCTGCATATTCTCTGTACCAACCGTCTTGTGAACAGCCATCTCTAAGCTGGACAGGGAATTTACCTATGGTGTAAGACCCTGACCCTGGGTATGTGCCTGAAGCAGGCACATCGTTTTTATGTGAGCCTGTTAGCTTGAATTTGTGATACTGATCTGCTTTTTGTCCCTGCTGATGGTTATTATATCTTAATGGGGGAAACACTACTCTAATGATCCCTGTGTATATAATTCTCAGAGTACAGAGCAGGCACCAGAGGACCACATAAAAATGTTTGCCTCAATTTCCCTGTGAAAAAGGAGCCTAGAAACCAGACTTGACCAAGTAACAGATTTTTAAAGGTAAAGGAACCCAATAAAATTACCAGCTTTTCACAGCGTGTGTCTACTTCCTTTTGACATATTGTGAGGTGTAGGTGAAATATTCTAAGTGAACTGACAGTGTGAGTGGGGATAACTAAGGAGAGGGAGAGATAAAAGTAAAACCCACAAGCGGTGATTGATATTGCAGTAGCAGTGAGTTGTTTGGGTCTCCCCTTTGTGGTTCTGACACTTCACCTTTCCAGCACCATGTGCAGGAGTGTTGGTATAATGAGCCTTATGTAGATGGGAACCAAAGCTAGGATTACTTGGAATTACTGTATCAGGGCTTTGTGTAAGCTAGTATTTGTTTATTCAACTTACAAGTTAAAAAGGGGTGTGTGTGTGGGTGAGTGTGTGAGAGAAAAAGAGAGCCAGAGAAAGAGAGTATGTTTTTAAAGCATAAAATGGAAGGAGCTACCTGGTCCTAGATAACTCCAAAAATATTTTAATCAATGACTGATTTGTTTCTACATTGTATTCATCAGTTAACTAATTAAACGGGTTCATGTGATGCTTATAAGTTTGATAAGTGCCTTCCAGAATTGATTCTCTAGTACACTGTCCCAGTACTTGGAGAATAAATGATCAGGTACTGATTCTGGCCCTATGTAGGAACTTAAACTGTTTTTAGTGAATAGGAGGCACAATTATGCCATGAATGACTATTCTCTGAGGAGCCCTAGGACTTTTTATTCTCTCCTTTTTTTTTCCTACCTTTTAGACCTTTAACCAATAACCTTCCTTGGTCACTCTGTAGGATAGAAATAATTTAATTTACTTACTCCTGGGCTCAACCAGGTGATCTCTTCATAGTGCTTCTTCCAACTCTGAATTATATTTTACCTTTTTGTTTTATTTTTAAGATCCTTACATGAAGAGGAGAAACCTCACTGGAATACCTGGCCCTAAATTAATTTCTCTGTTTACTTCTTCCTTGAGCAGTCATTTTCCTCTACCTCACTGCATCCCTAGGTCCTGGGGGAAGACCAACAAGCTGTCCAGCTCTTAAGCTCCTCTGCCTGTTTCCATGGGGGGCCCAAAGCTTGTCCCCCGAACAGGTGTAAAGCCTTAGAGTAGCTGTAACTTCAGTTTCCTCAGTCCTAGAGCTGGTAGTTGATACTATTCTGTTGTGTCTTTCTCTGTCCTTTTCTTTTTGTCCACAGCATTCAGCTTTTTGCTACCTCTTGCCCACTGGAATAGTTTCTAAATAAGTCTTTCCAAATTTTGACCTATGCTATGTAATAAGACTCTGTCCAATTTGCTCCCTTACTCATGACTGCTCAATGCCTCCCTGCTGTGTATCAAGTGCATTACAGGCTCTTCACCATGACATTCAGCATTCCACAAGCTCTTGCTCCAAACTGTATTTAATTAATGCTATCTTCAAGCCAGAATTGAACTACCTACCATTGCCTGTGCATCCCATGACCCTTTCTGCATCTGCTGCTTTTACTTGGAATGTCCACATCCTTCTAGTTGATGTTCAATAGCGCTTGTCATAAATTTGCACATTGTCATTGCTTGGAATGAATTTGGCTTAATTAATGGAGATTAGTAACTGAGTGTTTCAGGTGTTTACCTGAAACCAGATAACAGTTGAATTTTTACTCACAACCATTTCCCCTAAGATGATACTGCTATTTAAACATTTTAAGGTTAAGAATGAGGGAAAAGGTATTTTCCTTATTCTTTCCATAAAAATGAGAAAATTCATTTGTTAAACTTAATTATTTTTTTATATGGAATATTCAGGCAAGCAGTGTATACTGAGTGTGTGGGTGGGGACATGCTTTTGCAACTCTGCAGACTAAAACTTGATTTTTTTATCAGGGACAAATGGGGGTGGGCAAATGACCTTAATTTAGACACCCACCCGTCGTGTTTTCATCTGTCAAAATCCTATCCCCTTTTAAAGCCTCTGTGTTTTCTTTTGCAAGGCTCCATGTTCTCTTTATCAAGAAACTTCCCAGACACCCAGCAGAAAAGGACTCCCTCGTTGGGATTCCTGTAGCATGTATCTCATCCACAGACATAAATTTGCAGTCTAGAGGGAAACTGTTATATAGAGACCATAGTGCAGGTTCTTAAAATAGACTGTCTCTACCCTCTATAAAATCTGAGTGTAGTGCCACGGAGGAGGAAGAAAGTGAGGACTTAATGGTGTGCAGATCAAGCAGTGAAACCTTTCACCTGGACCTTGGAGGATGAGGTATGGGAAGGGAGGAAGCCATGGCATGCTCAGACACAGGAAGCTGGCCAGTACAGCCGGAGCCCAGCATGCACGGGAGAAGTGGAAGTCATAGAAGATGAGACTGGAAATGTAGTCTGGGGCCAAGGAAAGAGTGAGCTTAATAACTAGGCCAAGCGTTTGGACTTCACTCAATCTTTAAAGGAAAGACATCTGAGGTTTTTTTAAACATCAAAGTAAAATTTGAGACCTGTGTTTTAAAACAATAACTTTGGTGGTATGATGAAAGGTGGATGGGTGGGAATGATGGAAATTAGAGATAAAAATTAGATCAACATTCTGAATGGACCCAAAGGTATCCTGTATTTCCCTTAAGACACTTGATACATTATTTTTTGTAATTAGAGTTATTTGTGCATATACTTTTCCTATTAATAATACTTCCTGAAGTTGTGCCTCGAATAGTGTTTTAAAAGAATGAAAGGGTTTAAGAGCAATGACTGCTCTCTGAAACACTCAAGAACTCTGGAAAGTTTCATTTATAGCACAAACTACTAAGTAGTTGCTGTCTTCTTTCTCTAATTCTTTCCAGATGTTAAAGGAGATAAGGCATTAACAAGCATTCAAACACATTAGCAATGTGTATATTTAAAATCATAAGTCATAGTTCATTGGTACCATTTTGAGTTCAGGCCATGCTCTATGTGCACACATATTATCACACTTAATATTGGCAGTTAGTGGTATTAAACCCATTTTACAGATACGCTGAGGCTCAGACAATTTAACCTGCCAGGATCACGTAGTAAGTTTTCCCCCTCCATGATAGTTATGTTGGTCTTTTTCTGTACCTCGGGCTCGTTCCTTCCTCAGAAAAAGAAATTCCCTTTTGCAGTTACCTCTCCCTGCAGTGCTCCTCTCCCAGACATTCACAGACTGACATCTTCAGCTCTTAGCTTAAATGTCACCTCCCTGAAGAAGCCTTCATCCATCATCCTATCGAATGTTTCTCATTTCTTTACCTTCTTCATAGTATACCATTACTTGAAACTATTTACTTGTTTATTTTCTGACCTCTAAGCTAGAATATAATTTTCATGAGAACAAGTGCTTTGCACATCTTATGCACTCTTGCTTTATATAATCACAGCATTTTTAGAACAGTTTCTAGAACTTAATACACATTCAGCAAACATTTCGTCAAGGGATGGATGCATGAGTGCATAAATGTCCCCAGAGCCCATGCTTGTTCTTGGGTCCCGTCCTCCCTAGGTGTTTTCTTTCTGCTCCTAGCACGCTGGTGGGGATCCAACTGACCATATCACCTGGTCAACTGTGTCTCAGTACCCAGACTGGTTAATTTTTAAAAATGAAATATTTATTTGCTAGGAATAAAAGTCCACAGTTCATTTTCTTGCTCATAAGTTAAGATTATTTGATTATATCTAAGCTTGTAGTACATATATATGCCAAAGATGTATGATTAGTTTAGAAGCACACCTTCCTGATATATTATTTTTAGGCTTATACCATTTCTTACTGCATTCCTGCTGGCTGGTTTTTGTAGGAGAATATTGGAGTTTACATAAAATAAACGTTCCTGGGCACTTTTTGCTTTTTAAAGCACTGAACATGTAAAATTGCATGCTCTATCTAATAAATGAGTGAATTCATGTCATCCCCACTCAAAAAATAACAATGCTGGGAGGGTAAATTCTTTCATTCTTTCCTCAAACTACATTTTTCTTTTGTGGTTTTAGATTGGCCTTTTCAGAAGGGTAATTTTCCTTTGTCTTGGTGGAATCTGAAATGACTGACTTTGTCACTAGCATGTTAACCTCTTCTTTTCTCACCACCCCACATATCTATGAATAGCTTGCTGATTAACTCCTAAATTAGAGAAGGTGGCCTGCAAAGGAATTTTAAGTACATTTCTTGGTGTTTGTGAACTTACATGATTTTAGCTCAGTTAATTGATTTTGTTAAAATTGTATAAAGGGGTTCATATGATTCTAAATTATAGAAGAACCTGCCCTTTACCTTGAACCCTACCCCGTCCAAAAACTGTGCTATAATGCCAATGAATAGAATAATGGTTGAGGAGCAAAATTTTAAGGTATTCTAAATATCACTGGTTGGTTTAATAAAATTAATTAGCCTGCCACAGAGAAAATTTACTAGCATGCTGGTTAATTTCACAATGTAAAGTCACAGAAGGGAGGTAAGGTTGAGAGAACAAACCTTATTAGTTTTGAATAATTATTTAAAGATGTGGAGCTGCCTATTTCAAACACTTTGATTGCCAAATCCATTAAGACTTTACAGTCTCAATGTTTGTATCCCAGTGTATACGGGAAGGAATCTACTAGATGGAGCCATAAGCATATTAGTTTACAGCTAAATGACTTACTTAAGATAGAGAACAAGTAGAATCTGAACAAAATCATGGGAATGAGAATTTGCCTTAAGACTCGCTCATGGGAGGTTTCCATAATCTTAATTTGCCACTGATGCAATTATTGCTTTTTCTTGTCTTTTTAATCCAAACAAGATGTTAGCAGTGGCCATGGAAAGGTGCCTGAAATCACATGCCTGAATTCATTTAATTTGCCAACATTGTCTTTTTTCTCTCCCTCTTCCTGGTAATGGGCAAGAGTCAGTTCTGGTGCATTAGGCACTAAATCTCTTCAATTACCAGCCGGGAAGAAAGACTTAAAATTGTGCTTCAAACCTACAAACTGATTTAGTTTTAAAGCACAAACACTTCTCCCGTGGAGCCTAAATTAAACTGCAGAAAGGATGCAGAGCTTGACGAATTAAACCAGGCAGGGCCAAGGCTCAGGCCAGCAGTGGGAGCCATCTTAGTTTTTTCAATGGGGCCCCTGGAGCAGGAGGAAAGGGAGCAGGAACGTGCTGACAGACACAACTTGTGTAAGAAATGCAAGATCGTATTGCTTGGAAGCTAAATGGGGAGTGAATGTTAGTGTGGGGAGTTTAATCAAACCCCTTACCCTTTTTTTCTCTTTCTTTTTGGGTGCTTGGCAGCCATTTTCAATGTGGATGACTCTGTGGTAGATCTGGAGACCCTGGCGGCCTTATATGAAAATGTAAGTACCAAAGACCCACAGAACTAGTTTCCAGATTTTCATATCCTTCCTAACTAAAAAAACCTTTAAGGTCTCAAAAGTGGTTACTTGGGACTCCTAGCACCCCAAAAATCCCTGAGTCATTCCCTTTCTTTGGTAGTAGGGATTTTTGACATAGCAGGAAGAGATCATTGCGCAGAAATGCAAACTTAGATGAGAGTAAGCATGAGAAGAGCATCAGGCTCTGACGCCCACTGTGTTATCTGGGTTAGGTGAGTTCACACCTGCAGAGAGGGCAGTTCAAGGTGAAGACCACTTCTGTGCCACGGAACCCAGCCCTGTGGCTTGCTATCAGAGTGAATGAAGGCAGCTACTGGCTTAATGGGGGTGTCTTCCTCTGGGGAATGCCAGCGCTAGTACAGCCTGTATGATTACTCTTAGCTACCTGAGCTCATGGCATTAAGTGTAAAACGTAGTACAGAATGGTTGTATTTGTTTTGGATTTAGAGCCAGATAGTCTTGGGTTTGAGGTTCCCCTCTCCTATTGACTGCTGAGTGACTTTGGACCAATTAAACCCCTTAGGCCTATTTGATATCAGTACAATGGGCATTATAATGGACTTTACCTAACTTTCTGTGAGTATTAAAAGAGAATTTAATACATGTAACAGTAGCAATGTATTTTGAAAATAAACAGCACTATACACATAGATGGTCTTTAAATTTAGGTTATCTGTGGAAATGACCAGCAAAAACTGGCAGGCTGTCCTGCAAAAATGACACAGGAGAGTCAGAATTCCATAATTGTTAACTGTTCTGGGTCACTGACTCTGTTAGGATGTGAGAACATAGATGAACCAGATTGTCTTTACTGAAGTAATGGTATTTCCCAGGAAACTGCCTGTAGTTCTTATAGTATGCGATGGTCAACAAGCTCAAAAAATTATTCATTTCAGTATTATGTTCCCTGGGACCTTAAGTATCTTACAGAAAATTTCCATAGTTTGATAATCTAACCTGGTGGGATTGCCAGTTCCCCCACCTATTTTTAATGTCTTTTATATACATCAGGAATTGTTTAGTACCACTGGGTGGGAATTTCTCACAATTCCGTCCATAAGGCTTTCATTAATAGACAAGAAGGTGTGCACATAGACCAGGCCTTGGGAGCTCACAGTATATTTGAGTACCTGGAGGGTAGTGTGGTGTCAGAGGAGAGAGATTCCAAGTCAAGCCCTTTACCAGGTACTCAGAGTAATTTTGGTGGAGTCATCTAAGATGAAAATACAATAATTGATGTTGAAGGACTCTGTAAAATGCAAAGGAACTCCTAGATGCTTTTTACTATTACCATGGGCTCGGAACTGTGCACATGGTCGGTCGGTACTGTTAGCTCACAGTGGAAGTAAGCTGCACACAATTGAAAGAGTTGGATAAATTGAGAAAGTATGTGACTATATGCCACAAGAAATGGTACAAAGAATGCTTATAAAATTCATAAAAAGAGAAGATGGTAACTAGAAATAAAAAAGTCAAGAGCCTACATCAGTGAGGAGGGCTCTTCTGAGGGTCAGGAAGAAAAAAGCTAAGCACAACCTGACAGATACCTGCTTACAGGGGACCCAAAGGTAGCAATCAAATATCCTGGCTTCTGTGTTCAGCTAGGGTCACTTGTTATGACCATTTGTATTAGACAGTGATTCTCAAATCAGTCTGATGCTCAGACTCATCAGAATCACTTGGAAGGCTTGCTGGGCCCCAGTCCTGGGCCGATAATTTGCATTTCTAACTAGAAACAGGTGATGCTGACACTGGTGGCCCAGAAGCCACAACTTGAGGTATGTTACTCTAGACAGATTCTCGTTATTCAGTTCTTGGTGTCATGTTCTGTTTCTGTTTCAACACAGAGAGCACAAGAGGATGAACTGGTTAAAATAAGGAAGTATTACGAGACATCAAAAGAAGAAGAACTGAAGCTGCTGGATAAGCCTGAGCAGTAAGGAGGCGTGATCATTTTCCTGTCCTGCCAGAAGGAGAAGCGCAGTCTCTGTCTTCTGGCCCCCACACTTGCTCTGAATGCTCACGTCCCAAGTGTGCAGTGAGCTCAGTCGCATCCCCGTCAGGCCCGTGACCCACTGCACACAGCAGGGTGACCTGACTGCCCGGGAAAGCAGCTGGGAGATTTGTGCTGCTGGTTAGAACGCGCCTCAGCCCTTCAGCCCACCCCTCATGACTCTCCTTCTTTTTCTAGCAATTTGCTAATTCCTCCTAGACTAAACATTCTGGCCAGAAGGATGACTGAGGAAGGACGAAGTCATTGCTCTGTTTAAGGTTCTGCTGATGCTGGTAAAAAGATGGTGTCAGAGTCACAGAAATCAAACTGGTTTTCCTAAATCCAGTAAGGGCAGCCTGAATCTGCCAGCATTCCCCTAAACTTCCCCTCCTGCTCTGCCCCAGTTCAATGTGCTTTTCATCCTCCCTAAGCAGGTGCTTGTTTTTCTCTCCATTCACCAGCTCAAGTCTGTCTCTCTACAGTTTGGGGTGTCATTCCACACCCTCTGGAAACCCAGAATTCTAATGCCTAATCAAGTGCCTCTTGTCCTTGGCTGGGCTCTTGGGGTCTGCAAACCACAGATAAGCTCTACAGGCCCTGGGCTCCCCCCACAGCTTTTCGTGGCCCAGGACACTGTGAGAATGCGGAGTGGGCCAAGAGTGGACAGAGGGCTCCTTTGCTCTTGCTGCCTTGTGTACTTTGTGTCTAATGCAGGCCAGCCCTCGAGGCCTGGAGATAAGGCACTGGCTAGGTAGGACACAGAGAGGAAACTGAGTGGCAGGCTTAGGGTAGCAAGTCAGCCCTTGAGACATTTGAGACTGTGGTTTGTACTGCAGACTTCCTGCCCTGAGCTTGGGCCCCTGGAGTGCCCCCTCCCCCTGGAGTGCCCCTCCCTGGAGTGCCCCCCTCTCCTGGAGTTCTCGGGCTTTGCAGTCTGGGGAACATCTCTATAGGACTTGGGCAGGGGACTATTGTTACTGATAAACCTTCATGATGATTTTGGTGACTGTAGGTGAATTGTTCTCATGTGGAGCGTAGGCCAGGAACCCCCCTAACCCCAAATGAGTTCACGAAGCCTGGGAATATTACAAATCAGTGCAAATGGGGTTTCCATGCCTTTCAGTGGCCATCAGTTTGAGCTGCCCTCCATACCAGCCCCTGCTCCGGATGAATCCTGTGGTCCACTCCCAAGGCATGTTTCCTGATATAATAAATTAATTCCCACCAAGGTGCTAATGACTGAAAATGAAGTGACGAACAGCTATTTAGACACTGACAAGGCCATGGAGAGTATTTGAAGACTGCCTTAACTTAGGCTGCTATAACAAGGTGCCCTAAGCTGGGTGACAATAGAAATTTATTAAAGTTTGGGAGGCAGGAAGTCAGAGATCAGGGTGCCAGTGTGGCTGGGTTCTGGCGAGAACCTTCTTCCAGGTCACAGCCAGCCAGCTTCTTTTTGTATCCCCACATGGCAAAGAGCAGAGAGGAGAAGCAAGCTCAGCTTGGGTGTGTCTCTTCTTCTAAGGACACTAATTTCTCTCCTGAGGGCTCAACCCTCATGACCTAATTGCTTCCCAAAGGCCCCAATTCCTAATACCATCACATTGGGACTTAGGATTTCAACTTACAAATTTCAGGGTGGGGCATAAACAGTCTTTCACAGGGTCAGCAGAGCACGTCAGGCCTTTGAGTAGTGCTGGCCCCCCACATCTAGCAGCGACACTCTGAGCCTGGAGTCGGCAAACTTGTCCCGTGAAGGGCCAGGTAGCATTTAAGGCCTTGTGGGTCATACAGTCCAGTGGAACCACTCAAGTCTGCTGTGGTAAAGCAAAAGCTACCATAGACAATTCTTAAGCAAATGGGTGTGACTGTGCACCAATAACATTTTATTTATAAACAATGAAATTTTAATTTCCTATCATTTTTACTTGACAGAAAATGTTGTCTTCCTATTCATTTTTGTTCAACCATTTAAAAATGTAAAAACCATTCTTAGTTGGTGGGCCATACAAAAGCAAGTGGTGGGCTGAATTTGGCCTTTGGGCTATAATTTGCCAAACCCTGCTCTAAGCTATGGGGATGGCTGGCCCAGGGAAATAACAGCAGGTTTCTGCTACTGGAGGTGCTCCCCTTTTCCTTTTGTGTTAATGCCTTGCTAGAATTAGTTTTCAAAATTAATTGCCAGGGCGTAGAATAATGATGGCAGGTAATTAACAGATTCCTGCTCTCTTTACTGGAAAGAAGAGGGGTATTTTTAAAGTTTGTTAATAGTCATTGCCCTGGCTCCCTGAACATCCTAGGATATTACTGGAAGCAGAGAGGGCTGTTGTGTTGTCCTGCTGAGGTGATGTGCTTGGCTTGTTTGCCAGAGGGTGAGATGCAGAGAGGCAGGGACTTAGCCTGCTGAGGGAATATCACCTTTGCTCTTGACCTCCTAAAAAGAGCAACAATTGATTTATGCCAGAGTCTGAACTTTCTGGCAGCTTATTTGCCAGTAGCTCCAAGTTAGTTGACTCTAAACATGTTTTACATACTGGAAAATATGAATCACTTATTGTAATTTCAGTACTGCAGTTTCCTAAGATCCCTGTGGTGCCCAGTCCTATAAATCATAACAAGGAGAGGCTGCCTGATCACTCACCTCATCAGCTTGCTTGCACCCTGGTGCCAGATTTAAAAAAGGATGGAGGTGCCATCTACTCAGGTCCAGTCTACTAGCAGCCACTCCCTCCAGGAACGGCTCTTGAGTCTGTACTCTGCCTTGGGATGGTGGTGAGGGGAGGCTCTTTGGGTTTGATTAGGCTGGACACGTGCTTTTTGTCCCTAGAGCAAGAACACCTTATCCAGCATTTTGTAATGTTCCACTAGGATCCACAGATGCCTTTGGGGACCCCTCCCCACCAACCAAAAGCAGACGCGCTAACTTGCTGAAACAAGTTCTAGTAGTGTATTTGACTGGCATGCTGCTGAGTGCACAGCTCCTGTGTGTGCACACTTGACGAAATACTCTCTGGGGGCTTAGGAGAGGGTAAAGTGAATGTTAGTCCCTTAAACAGCAATAGGCCCTGTAACTTCACTCCACCAACCGGTGGAGTTGCTGCTGTGGATGTGGGACCCACACAGTGTAAACTGCAGAACTTCTCTCCTATATGTGGGATGAAGTTGTAGTTCTTCCTGGGAAAACAAGCCTGCATCAGGGAAAGATCCCTAGTCTGTGGCTTCTTTGGGGCTATCTAGTGGCCCTTTGGTATAAAGTTAGCCTGGTCCAAAGGGAAATAAATCCATAAATATGCATAAATACCAAGGCCCGGTGTTCAAGACCTACACTTGGAGATATGTGAGAGCATTCTTATTCCTTCCCTTACAGGTAGAGTATAAAACAGAGTTTGTGGGGAGGGATGAGATACTGATCACTTGCCTCACAGCCTTTGGGGTTGCTTAGCCATCTGGTCCTTTCCAAGATAAGTGGGAAAGAAGTATTAGTGCTCCTCCTCAAGACTTTGCATGGGTAGTTTTGGACAGAAAGTGACACAAAATCCTGTTTTTTTTCCAAATTTGCTTCTCCAGTATTTTGTATTTTCACATTCCACCAGGTGTCCAAGCCAGAACCTGCGAGTCACCCTGGACTCGTGTCAGCATCGCTTGGAATTGGCCAGCCACTCTGGTCTGTGCGGCCTATGTGCACATGTGCGGCCCTCTCCTCCCTCACTGTAGGTCCCTTGCCTCCCCCCTCAGCCTCCATGTACCAGCTGTGCTCCTGTAGGTCTCCCAGCCTCGAATGTGCTGTTGCCTCCAGTCAGTCAGCCTAGCCACTGCCAGGGTGACTTTCTAAAACTAAAAGCTGAAAGTATAATTTCTCTCTTTAAAACCTCTCATTCATTCAGAAAAGTTTAAACTCTGTATTTTAGAACACAAAGCCCCACCTCAGCTTTGGAATTCTTCTCGCCTTCCCCAGAAATATCATTCAGCCTGTCCAGGCTCTCCCCAGCAGTTTCTCATGTGTCCTGCACCAGCACCAGAGGGCTCCAGACACCTTGGCTGCCACCGGCCCTCCGGGGCTCTGACTTCGATGCCCTGTGTGTTATACCATGCATGGTTCCTATTAAAGGCCCCATCACTGTTGCTTTATTTCTCAGGTTATCAGGAAGGAATTGTGCATAAGTTAGATTCTGTTCTCAGATCTTAAGCATGGTGTCTACACACTGTAAATGCTTTGTACATATCTGAAGGACTGGCCCATTAATTTTTAATTAGGATCAATTAAATGCGTTAATTTTCAATGACACATTCCCTACAATTCTGTCCAAAAGTAATGTAAATTTCTGAACTTCCCTTTCCTCTCCAACCCAGAATATATGTTTCAGACCCTTGATTCTCTGAGAGCCTTCCTTGTGCAAGCCCTACTGCCAGTAAGGCTTTTCCTGAAGGGCTTGTGGTTCTATTTTGCACTCTCCTGAGTAACATAAGTTGGTGAGCCTGTGAACTTCTCTCAGTTATTTGAGACAGGTCCTAAACCTCCTTTTATGAGACTAGCTGTAAGCAAGTGTTCATCCATCATTTCTTCCTTTTCCTTAAGATCCTTCTTGGTGGTGATCTATCTATTCTCTCACTCACTGATTACTTAAACTAGAAGTGTATACACACTGGGGATCTGGGTCCTAACTGGGGAGCAGTGTCTCGTCACGTTTGGAAGGGGAGAAGTGCAGGGCATGACCCCTGAGGTAGCTCTCAGCAGCACCTGAGAGAAATAATACTTCTCAAGACTCCCCACAGGAACAGAAGCCACCAGTACTACAAGCTTTTTACTACTCATATGGTGAAAACTGGTGATGCCCCTGATTTCAGCCATAAATGAATCACTAGTTGAATACTAATTTCATGAAAAAACAATTTATATATGAAGTGTAATTTTTTTCATCTTGTCCTAATTCAGAATTCCCAGTTGTTTCCACTTTTATATCATCACATGGTTTTCATAATATTCAGAGTTACAGAACTTTAAAACAGAGGTGTGTTTTCTTTCATGGTCATTCTTTGCTTCATTTCTATGTCGTTTAAAAAAAAAAGGATTATGACCTGGTTATAGGATAAATAAGAAAAATAGCTGATAGTTAGAATCTTATTAAAAGCCAAGTCCCCCTAAAAGAAAAGTTAAAGAAGCACAGAGTATGAGCCAAGGGAATTTCTTTGGGTTTGGAACAGGGAGCTTCACTCCTCTGTAAGAGCATTCTTGGTGAGAGATTGCAAAATGTCAAAGTAGTAATGTTAAGAGTTGACTGAGACTTTCAGAAATATCAGTTAATCATCATTTCAACCCCAAAATGAATTTAGTAGCTGTTAGTGGATTCTCTCCTCTTCTGAATTCATGTTCAACTCTTTCCATTCATTTCAGTTTATACCCCTTCCTCTGGTGGTTGGCCTGGAGAATTTGTAGCTCTTCCAACTTAATTTTGCAAAGAGCACCAGTGTCCAACTGCTCAGACAGTGAGCTTCTGTGTGTAGGTTAATACTCACCTTTAGCTTTTACGGTCTGTCTTGCCATAGTTTTTAAGAAACTGTGTCCACTTGAGTGCCTGCTTTGCTCTAAGCATTGAACTATGAGCTCTGTGTATATAGGTAAGTTGATGTGAGAGAGTAAACAAATATATCTGTAGAGTGCATACATTCTTTATAGACCATTATCTAATTCACTGAGCAAAATAATAGTCATTTCACTTCACTGAGTGACTTTCTATCACTTGTCCACAGACATTTGCCTCAAGTCTTCACTTAGCCTGTATAATTATACCCCTAGAGAATGCTGTGTTATAAAGTGAGGTTATTGTGCATTTTTTCTCATATGGTAAAAAATTAATGCTTTTCATTTGGGTTTAGTCTCCTATTTGGGTAGCAGGAGATAGTAACTTGCTGAGGTTCAGTATAATTGCATTAACTTCCTGTTCCTAAAGTAATTTGTATGCCATACATTTATTTACCATCACAGAAGCTCATAAAAAAAGTTATTTTGTTGCCAACAGTAAAATCACACCCTCAGAGTTCCTCAAGTCTGCCTGTCTGATATATTTTTATAATTGTTAAATTGACGCCATCAAATAAGGAATGCTCTCAGAACAGATCTTTTTTAGCTTTTTTAAAAAAAAGTTCCTTATGATTGCATATGAAACTATATGATTCTTTCTTATTTTTTACAGATTTTTACATGAATTAGCCCAGATCCCTAATTTTGCCGAACGTGCCCAGTGCATAATCTTCAGATCTGTCTTTTCTGAGGGCATCACCTCCTTGCACCGAAAGGTAGAAATCATCACACGAGCTTCTAAGGTATGTTTACTGTCTAATTAAAAAATACAGTTTTGCTCTTATTGGGGGTAAAGGAGGAAGTGGGGAGTGGGAGAGATCAACTAGAGTCCCTTTGTAGGAAACCTCTTGGATTTAGGGTTGTGTTTGTTTCTAAGTGTAGCTGTGATGATTGTCCCAAATGTGTATGTACGTGAGAGCAGATGAGTGCAAGTAAGAGAGAACAAGATGGCAGACTGATGGAGAGGAGGAAAGAATAACCCTTTGACAAGTTTCTTCTCAAATATCCCAAATACTGCTAATGTACATGCTGGCCACTTAGAACCAAACCAAATAGTGAAGTTTGTTTTCCACTCAACTGTCTGAATCACAAAAGAGATTCTGCTTTAGATCCATGCATTTGATCATCAGAAATGTATATGTACACAGAAATAAAAAAGATTTCTGGAGACTTGATAAATTAAATAAATGATTAGGCTAATGAATGATGGGCAAATAAAATTTTATTGGCTTTACTGCACTGGTAGTCATTATAAATTGTAGCACCTGGCTTCTTCCCACAATGACCCACATCTTTAAGAACATGATAATCTTCTCCACAACTGCTATAAGATTTAGTTGCCTTTCTGAAGTCATGATTTTTTTCCTTCTGAAATATAAAGGGAGCATAAATATTACCAAAGTATAATATGCTCCCTCTAGTAATCCCCCAAAAGGCAGAAGCAGGTTGGCCTACATCTGCACTTGGCTTGCTTTATTTATCCCAAAATAAAGGAAAATAAAGCCGGCTAACACTCTTGAGAAGGGAGAAGAAGTATTAGTTTGAAAATTTACACTTGGAGGAAAAAAAAAGAGGGAAAACAAATGGGATGGGGAACTGAAGAAACCCTAAGCAGCTTGAAATCGTAAAAGTTAATAGACATATGAGCAAACACTTAATAAACATAGCCTGTGGCTTTGAAATACATTATTGTAGTTCACCTCTGAGGATTATACCAGGGAAACGGAAGAACAGACTTGGTGTTATATCTAACCTGCCTTTAACCGTACAATTTATATGGGCTCATAGTCCAAAAACAGATCCTCAAATGGTATTAAACCCCTTTCTACTTAGAAGTCATCAAATGTGGAGCCTGTCACAACTCTTCTTTAAATTTATATATATTTTTAAATAATAAATATTTTAAAATATTTAAAAAATAAAACTGGCTCAAAATTGGAAATATAAACATGAATACTAATCCTTAATACTAAAACATACACAGTTTGTAATTTATTGAAAAGATGGAAACCGATGGCTGTTAATTCATGTTTTTAAGATACTTAGAGCTTACTAAAGTGTATTTCCATTTCACCAACTGTTAATCTGCCTGGTAACATTCCACCAAATAGCCTATTGGGTACTCAAAAATTATTTATTGTTGAATAAACATAGGTACATTTGGGAGTACATACGGAGTCCAAATAATTTGTGTTTGTTCCATAATAACAGGGCTTGCTGCACACAAAGAGTGTGAAGGATATTTTAGCTCTCATTCTGGCTTTTGGAAATTACATGAATGGAGGAAATAGGACTCGGGGACAAGCAGATGGATACAGCTTAGAAATTCTGCCCAAACTCAAGGACGTCAAAAGTCGGGTATTTATTGATTTTTTTTTAATAATGAGTGTCTATGGTCTGCTGTTATTTTCCTTCTATACTTTTAATAAGAGAAAGGAAGTATTCCTGGCTGTTCCATTAATCTCTGTCCTCCCCCACCAACAATACATCTTTTTCTTTGTTTTTTCTTGACTTTCACATAAAGGTACATTTTTCATGTTTGACCTTATTTTGATGGCAAAACCCCCAATATTTGTTTGCTCTAAAATACACAATTAGATGTTGAACTGCAGTGAGAGAATAATAAACAGTATTAGCCATAGCACAAGGCTTCAGTCTGTTTGACTTTAGTGTTGGCTGCCTGTAATTTACTGATTCCTGAGTCGGAAGCACCATCCAGTTGAGCTGAGCATTTGAATTATTCTTTTGCCCACAACAATTGGGGCTGGTGGGTCTACTGTCAAACTCCCTGAGCCTGATTATCATTTGGCTCCACACCCCTGCAGAGCTACCTCTTTAGAAACAACCAGCCCATATCTAGATGTCCCATGGGGGCAAGGGGGTGCAGGGAGGGGAAGCACACGGGCGAATTAGAATTAGACCCACGTGAATAAGACACAAAGGCCGCCTTGTGGGAGGGCCTCTCGCCCCTGGCCTCCCAGGGTCATAAAGTGGCATGGCGTTCCTTTTAAGCTGTCCTGATTGTTTTTCACGCCATTAAGAACACACATTTTTTGAAAGGTGGGAAGAGAGGGATGGTTTTCTGTTCTAGTCCCTGGTTCCCTTTAGCACTGCCTTCCCACTGTGGCTTTATGCCAGAAAATAACAAGACATTGTGTGTTTGTTTGTTTGTTTGTTTCAGACATTACCTCAGAGGCCTTATGGGCTATTTGTTTGTTATTTTCCCCACAAAGAATAGTGTAGTGTCATTTCGTTGTATAGATGCCATAAAAAATGGAAAGGACAAGGAGGAGAGAGGAAAACTTGTCAGTCTCAAACAGAATTAGGACCAAGTATTACAAATTCAAAGTATTAGGGTTACAAAATGAGACTTCATCACTCAACTGTATAATATGGCAGAGTCTCATGTGAATGATTTTCATTCAAGCTTCTCTCTTAAACTTAGGATAATGGAATTAATCTGGTGGACTATGTCGTGAAATATTACCTGCGTTATTATGATCAGGTAAGAAATGGCATTTTGTGGAAAACTACACTAATGGGGTTTCAACTCTTACACATCACTGGCATTCAGAAATTGGATGATGGATGGATGGATGGATGAATTTCAAGTCCAACATAGAATTTGACAGCTCTCCAGCCTCCTTGGTTTACAGATGGGCACACTGAAGCCAAGAGAGGTTAGCTGACTCTTGTAAAGAGAAGCATTATTCAGTGGCACCAATCTACTCTCAGTTCACTATGTAACACAGCTTCAGAGAGACCCCAGTTATCTCAATGCCTTCAGACAAGATTGTGCAGGTCTCTGTGAAATGTATATCCATTCAGTAATTGGTTATATTTGAAACTAGATTCTGGGAGTAGACCAAAATTTAGGAAATTAAGACACGGTAACACCCAATACTTTATCAGTAATGTTCATCTGTGAACAAGTTGAAGATGTGGAATTTGAAATCCATCCTCTGTGCTTAGATTACATTTGCAATTAGAAATAAAAATTTCTATAAGAATCTACCTGAGACAATTTCTGTGTTTTATCCCTGCTCATTAAATTGAGAACAAGTAGTCCTAGCTTTGAGAAGAAAGAGGTACTGTAAGTTGTTGAAAAATCTAGCAATCAATATGAATGGGAAAAGTCTCAGGAAAATGTTAGGACTCCTGCTTAACTATCCACATTAAGTGGAGTTTTTCTTAGGCACTGAAGGAAGAAAAGTAAAGATTCCAGCGCCTTGCTTTTTTAAAAGGCCTACAGTTTCATCCAGAAGACAAGCTAAGCACTAAGAGATGAAGTCTATAGTCATCTCTCCCACCCTCCTGGTAGGCTTCTCCAACTGTTAACAGTACGCCTACAACCAGGCTTATGATTTCCCATCCCACCTCCTCAAACTTCTCCCCTGTTTCTATTAAGGATATTAGAATTTTTGGTCATCCAGGCATGAAACTTGTTCTCCTCTTTGGTTTCTTTCTGCCCTACAGTCAAATTATTTCTTGTGTTTTTCCTGGCTTTCATCCCTACTGACCCCAGCTCATTCAGGCTTTGAGATAACTCACCTAGAGAATTTTGATTGCTTCCCGGCTGGACTCCTCACTCCAGTCTATCCCATACCATGTGACCCAATTACTTTTTGTAGTTCTAATCATATCACACCATTTTTACTCAAAAATGGAAATGGTTCTCCATTTTCAAGTGAGTTAGGACAACCCAACTCAATCCGTCTTTTATAACAATGCTTTTACTGCTTTCCCTCTACACATATTCCATGATCCAACTCAAAATTGATGTTTTCCAAACACACCACATCTTTTCTTACTGACGTGTTTTTATATCTGACGTTCTCCCTAATTGGAACTATCTTTGCCAATAGCCTTTTTATAAAACTTCTCTTTTTTCTTATTAGTCCTCTCTTGAAATAATAAATTTAAAGAACTTTCGGGAAAAATCTCCTAGTACCAATGATCTATATATTTGCAATATAATAGGTAAAGAGTTCTTCAGAATCAACAAGAAAAGGACAACTTGTCCCTTCTCAAAAAAAAAAGGTGGCAGAGGAGACTGCAGGTAATATACAAAAGACAGAAGATATAAATTACCAGCTAGATACATAGAATCAGCAATGTAAATTGATCAAACCTTCCTCAGTCTCTGGTTAAGATCTCTGGATCAAATGGAACCCATATCTAGCCTACCCCTTGACTCTATAAGTCCTATAAAAGGCACCTTTTAAAAAAAAATTCACATACAGTTGTGCTGTGCTTGTCAAGCTGTTTGTTCATAGAGCTGTACCTACTTTTAGGGAACACCTTTTCCTAATTCATGCAGACGGACTATATGGGATAGTAAGTCTTCATGATAACTTTGTGTATCAAAAGCCCTATAAATATATAACATCACTCTAGGATTTTTGTCCTAAGGAATTAAATAAGGACATAAATCATTATTTCACTTATAATAATTTGTAATAGCAAGATATCACAAATTTTTTGGTAGGTATCTAAAGATAGAGACTTAGGTCAAATATGCGATGCTAGAGTGATGAATGGAATAACATGGTGCCATGAAAAGTATGCAGGAGAAAATTCAGTGATGTTGGAAAATACTCTTGATCTGCTTTTAAATGACAAACATGTTTAAAATAGTCTATAGTGATTGAAAATATATGTAAATATAAATACAAATACCCTGAAAATCCTAAAAGGATATATATTAAAATGTTTGATTATTTCTGGGTGGTAGGATTATAAGAGATTTTTATTTTCTTCTTCCTTTCAATTACTAAACATAATGAACATGTGTCACTTTTGTAAAAGGGGAAAAAAGGTATAATAAAAAATAGTGCACTCTTATATGATCCTCTTCCATGAAGTCTTTGCTCATGTCTCATCTTTTATTCCATTGAAGTCTAGGAATACTTAGTTTGAACTGCTCACCATATGTCTTATTCTGCCTTTTATAGAGATATCAGAGACTTATCTGTTAGCCTGGCATTGTTCCTTGAGGTCCAGGACTCATTGCTGTGTCTTTTTTCATGTCTACAATGTAGGTGGGGGCAGGCATGTTGAGCTTCAGGCAATATGTACGTACCTGAATTTCTGACAGCAGGTATCAGTGTTGCAGAAAAATTATCCGAAAGAATCTTAAGAAGTGATATTTCTAATCTAAGGTTGGCATGAGCATATTTATCTTATAGTATCTGGCTCAACCAAGTCAGGTGCATTGTGTAGGAAGGCTGAAATGTGTCTATGAAATGCAACTCTCTTCAAGAGAGCAGAACCCAGTGGAATCAACTTCACAGAGGAAGACCTTACAGTAAGAATGGTTTCAACTATGGGATGGCCCAGTTTTGGAAAAGTGAGAAATCAAGAGTTATGTGGCACTCCCCCACTTTTCAATGTGCAAATTGCATTTCACTCAACAAGAGTGTGGAATTATGTGATTTATTAAACTATCCCCTTCCTCTAGGAGCCAAAGTGATGATTTTTGTGGTTAGTGGTGATGAACAATTAGCTGAAGAAAGGTGACTCCTACTCCAGGCTTCCTTCCACTCATGCCTGGTTTTTGGTCCAAGTCTTGGTCTGTGATATTTACGGAAGCCCATCTAGAAGTTCTGTTTTTGTGTGTTACTTGAGCAGCTTTCACAAGAGCTACTGCTAGGCTGATTTGCTCAGCAGAATTTTCTCTCTTACTAGCTTAAAAAAATAGGACTGAATCTGATAAAAAATTCTGGAAAATAGATATTGCGCCTAAGTTCTTCCAGTGTAGACTACCATGGAGCTTTGGGGCAAGCATCTTAGATATTATTCCATTTTGGCACTCAGACAAGAGTACTGCTTCCAGTTTTTAAAGTAGTAAAGTAAGTACTGGTCATGCAAAATGTTGTTCTGATAAAATGAGGAAAACCACCTTTTCCTAGCATCCCAAGTGAAAGTAAAGGTCTCAAATGAAAGATAAGGATCCGGGGAATTCCTGAAACCACAAGAAAGTATGGTGGTATGTTAGATGTCTCCTGCTAAAGGTACACACTTCCCAGAACAGTATTTGATAGGGTCTCTGTAATGATGCTGAACAAAGTTTATTGATCTGCCAGATGTATATTATACCGAGAACAAGACAGAGTTCCTGCCTTCAGAGTGTTTATGGTCTAGTGGGGAAGACATACAAGCTCACACAGCAATTTTTACATTAGTGCTGATAAGTGCTGTGATAATGTAAGTACCAGGGGCTCTTGGAAACATCCAAGTACTAGGGGTTTAGGGGAAATCTTGGAGAAAGTAATATCCATTTTGAGGCTTGATGGGTGAGTATGAATGAGGAGGTGTGAGAAGGTTCTGGGGAAGAGTCAGAAAGGGTCAGGTTTAGAGACAAAAGCCTAGAGGCAAGAGATTGTGGCCTCTTCTATTATTTTATGAAAATTTAGGGGAGGGAGTTAGAAATAGGGGAAAGGTAGAAATAAGACTGGAAATGTAGGCCGAGGCCAGATCAAAAGGTGCCTTGTAAAATAACTTCAGAGTTTGGAAGTAGTCCTGTGACAGTAGAGTGGCAGTAGGAAAGATGGAATGTGAAGGGAGGCTGGCAAAATAGCCTGGGTGGAGAGGGGAATAGCTAAAGACTGCATGAGATATGTAAGATACAAATCTCATTTCCACAACTCAGGGCTAACACAAGCTAGACTGGAAAAAATACTGGAGGCTCAGCTTATCTGTCAGTGTGCCTGAGGTTTTGTCCCTCGGAATATTTCTTAGCTTAGAATCCTCTCTTAAGTAGAGCTGTGGAGCTTGACAAAAACTATGCCTAACCATGTCCTCAGCAGATACCTGCTAAGATAAGTCAAACAACACTTGAAAAATCTTTACAAATATGTGAAGTATTTGGTCACACACATACACTGCAGAGGAAGGTTAAGTAAAGGTATCAGGGAGGGTGATTGTTTCTTCCATTGCAGTGCCTGTTCTTTCTAGCACCTTACCATTCACACCCATTGGCATACCCCAAAGATGAGTTACCTAATTACTCCCATGTGAAACCCAACAGGGACTTCAAATTTAAGTACTGTCATGTGTTTCCCCATGCCTTTTTCCATGGGAGTAGAGTGTCCAATATCAGACGTGCCTGATAATTTTCTCTTTGATTCATGAAGCAAAAATAGAACCTAGCCGATGCCATAGCCATAGCCAACCTCAATGCCAATGAGACCAAAATGATATTGTGAAAGACACAAAAGTACTTCAAAGCAACCAATCTGAGTTTAGGAGTAGTGAGGAGAATTGTTATGATTCTTATTTGAACATCCAATAAAAGATGCTTTGGAATTTCAACTAAAAGTGGCAATTGGGAAGTATGATGCACATTTGTTTACCATATCTTTTAGGAAGCAGGAACAGAAAAGAGTGTTTTCCCCCTGCCTGAACCACAAGATTTCTTTCTGGCCTCCCAAGTCAAGTTTGAAGACCTCATAAAAGATTTGAGAAAACTCAAGAGGCAACTAGAAGGTAACAGGAACTGTTCTGTTGTGGTAATAATAGCTAAGATTTTTTAAATGACTGAAGAGGCTTTAATTATTTGTGGCTCATGGAATGGAATTGGTGCAGAGTTCAGTTATGGGACACTCTGCAGCGCCAAGAACCTTTCCATCTCTATGCATGATTTGGAGACACTGTCTACATATATACTTTCTTTTATTAGTGTTTATAAGTGCTTGTTATATCTACATCTTGTAATATCTGTATTTTCCAACATACAAACCATTTTAATAACAACAGCAGCCCTTTATTGAATGCTTACTATTATCTTATAATAACTCCAGTAACTAACTACACTACTCCATTTTACAGATGAGAAGAGTGAGGCTTAGAGAAGTTATGTTCACATAGCCAGTAGGAGGTAGATTTACTGAGCTCTAATCAGGTCTCTCTGATTAGATGTCTTGCATTTTCTAAGCTAGTTTACTTTTCTCAGCTATCTTGCTTTATGTATCACACATACACACACAGCCCTGTGTATTTGGTTTATGTGTATGAGTTTAATAATGATGGCAAGACTCATAGTAAGCATTCTGTTTTAGTTTAATTTACATTTTTAATTATTCAAAATAAAATCCTGAGAGCCCTTTTTGGCTTTTTTAAAAGGTGAAAATATGTCTCTCTCAGGCAGGAATTTTCCTCTGGCATGTCTAGAGTCTTGTGTTTTCACTGTGGAGACATTTTCTTGTCCAAGAATATAAATACTTGCCTTGGAGCTTGTATAACTCCAATTGAAGAGCTCGATGGAGCATTTAGGAAGCGTGTTAATGTGGAAATGGAGCCCAGAGTGCCAAAATGAGAGCTTGAGGAAATGAAGAGCTTGGACCAGGAATATTTTTACACGAAGACATAAAATAAACATTTAAAAAATGTTTATTGTGAAAGAGTGCTCAGAAACCTAAGTCTTAGAGAACAGCTTGGAAATGGAAGAAAATGGGAAAGATCTGCTCCTGGTGCCAGAGAAAGCCATTTATTTTTACTTTGGACGTAAAACTTGCTTAAGTAAGAATAGTGGTTACAAGCAAATAGTTTACCTTGTAAATTATTTTTAAAAGAACATGTGGATTTTTTTTCTCCCGTTGATGTGGTTAATAGCGTGAATTCAACCAAATGGATGCTTCATTCGGGAATGTGATGTGTGAACTTGTGGCCCTTTTTTTCCTTCTCCCAAAAATCTGGCAGCTGTATCCTCATCTGAGATGAGCTCTAGTCTCACTGTCATAAAGCAGAGTAAGCCATCGTGTAACAGGTTTCTGTCCCTCTCCGATAGCAGAATTAAGACCTGGGCCTGGCTCAGGTATGGCTCAGTATGGCTGCCTGGTCGTGCTGACAGAGACAACCCATGCTTGCCCACTCCACGGCCGTCTCTGAAGGCCCAGCCCCTCTTGGCCCTTGACCCTTGTAAAGCCCTTAGTGTGCCCTCTTGTGTAGTTTTTGAGCAGAAACCTGACTGTGTTTGTGCTTCCCTCTTCTGCCTTCCTTCCAAGGGCTTCCTCTTTTAGATGTCCTGGCTCAGCTATCCTCCTTTTGATGTCCTTGTGTGTTTGATGATAAATAACAAAGGGACAAGAAGAGCCAATCAGGAGGACAGTGGAGAGGCAGGGGTTCCCCCAAAGCTGCCCACTTCAGTGGACCTTATTTTCTTTAGAGAGATCCTAGGTGTTGCTCCAGATCTCTCAGTACTCAACTGACACTTCCCTCAGTCAATTGTAAGGAATGACAAGAACTTCAGAAGCTGGAAGACCTGCCTTATGAAGGAAAATGTTGCTTCATTTGTTTTTCTTTTGTGTTGGACTTTTCACCGAAAGACGGGACATACGGCAAAGGCAAATGAGGAAACCGGGACTCCCCCACATACACTGAATATTTAAACAAAAATGCCCTGCTAATCTTTAGAGATGCCAGTGTTTTTTAACACATGAAAGGTACCTAGTAAATATTTAAAGAAAATACAGACTGTTGGCTCTCTAATGAATTTCTTTTTCCTCAAAATACCATCTGGCAAGATGGCCAGAGTCACGGCGGTCCGTTTCATCTCCTGTCCCCCTTTAGGTTCCACCTCCTTTTCCATAAGGCCTTGGTGTGAGCCTAGATTGAATGTTTAATTGAAGAGGACATAATTTTCACACATACAGCAAAGATTGGATGAGGCTTTGAGGTTTATTGTAGCCATTAAAATGTCGTGGCTGCTGGCAAAACCCCAGAAAATGTCTAAAGCTAAACCAGATGTGATTAGGAAATTTCAAGAAGTCTCAGGCCCGTCCTCCAGGCAGCCATGGCCCTTTAGAAGAAAACTGTTTTTAATAGCATGAACCACACCTTAATGATAGGATGTGAATTACACTATGGTTGTTGATTATACAAATGTCCCTGATACAAGTAGACGTTGCCAACAAGCAACTTTTATGGAGCAAGAACTTTGAATCAGTGACAGCAGAGAATGGAGAGTAACAGTATCAACTACAGTTTATTCCATGATTGTTATCTATCAGGTGCTTTCCATATATCATCTCTTTTAATCCTTACCATAACCTATGAAGCAGATATTGTTACCTGTCGCTCACAAGATGGGGAAACGGAGTTCACGGTGCTCAAGTAAGCTGCTGAGTTACTTCCTGAGTGATGACCTAGCCACATTTTGAAACTGGTTGTGACTCTACAGTGTGCACTCATTCCATACCCTGCCTCTGGCCCAGCTGTCTCCATATCTGATCAGAGATCAAAACAGAAAGATAACATATTCAAGGCATAAATCCTCATGAAGACACAAATGGCAGAGAATGCAGGCGCATTCAACACTCATACTCCTAGAACCACACATGTGGGCCCTCAGATCAGATACAGTCAGGGAAGGGTCTTACTTTGGGTTGGGGAGGGGGAGAGGGAGGGGAAAGACATATAGGAGAGGTGGGTTATGAAAGTGAATAGACACAGTATTGCATAAGATTGAGAACTCAGGCTTTGGGATCAGTTATGTACTTTTTATTGGTTTGTGAAGCAATATCTTGTAACAACCATAAAAAAGGATTCATTTTCTTACTTGTTTAATGGGACAAGTTTAGTACCTATGTCACAGGAGGTAATGAATGCATGGTCCCTACATAAGGAAAGCTTCAGTAAAGCAGGTTAGAGGTATATATACCTTTTACTGGCAGAAACACATCCATGGAATCAGGCCTGTATTGTTGAGGGGCCAGCTGGCTGCGTTTGTGGAGAATCTGATTCCCAGAGCACTTGTGCTCACTTCTCTACATCTGTCAAGACAGAACCAAATTCTTGGTGCTTGGGAACATGTTCCATATTTTGTTGACTGTTCTATATGCCTTAGACAATACTTTTAATTTACCTGACTGTGACGTTAAAAGTAATAATTAGGAAAAAGCAAATAATAGGAGTAGTTGCTCCCTTATCCTTCAAACTTGTTTGCTGGCCAGAACTCTCAAAGTATTCTTACCAACCCATGTGTGACATACAGAATAATAGCTCCCAAAGTTGTCTAAACCCTAACCCCTCGAATCTGTGAATATATTACCTTCCATGGTAGAAGGACTTTGCCTATGTTGAGATGGGGAGATTATCCTGGACTATCTAAATGGACTTAATCTAATCACATGAATCTTTAAAATGAACCTTTAAAAGCTGAGAATTTCCCTGCTGTGGTCAGCAGGAGGTAGTACAGTAGAATGATCAGAGAGATGCAATGTTGCTGGCTTTGAAGATGGAGGAAGTGGGCAGTGAACCGACGTGGGTGGGAAGCCTCTAAAACTGGAGTAGGCAAGGAACACATTCTCCGAGGGCCTCCAGAAGGGCATGCAGCTCTACCAACACCTTGATTTCAGCACAGTGAGACCCATGTCAGTCTTCTAACATACCAAGGCATATGGTAAACATTTGTATTGTTTTAAGCCACTTAAAAGTTGTGGTAATTCATTTTAGTAGCAATAGAACACAAACACACCATGCCCAGTATCTTTTCTGCTTGTGACATCAGTGCCCTCTAAAAAAAGAGTCTGTAGTCCATTCAATCTGGAAATGCTCTATACTGAAATCAAGTCACAGGGATTCACATGCACCTGATCTTATTAAAGGCTCTGGGAAGTCCTGCAGTAACAAAACAGAACTATTTAACCCTGTTTACAGCAGCATTTCTCAACTAAAACATGAAACATTGGTTTTTTTTTTCCTTTTTCACTGAACACTTAGAAATATGTTGCAGAACATGTGTTCTGTGAAATACAGCTTAAGAAATGATGTCTAAAGTGATTACTACCAAATTTTTAACATAAAGAACACTGTTGTTAAATGGTTATTACAGGGTAACCTTAATACAAGGAGCTGCAGTGAACAATTATGGCCTAATTCTCCCTGGCTACACTATCCTTACTGAATTTGCTACCCATGTGAACAAATACAGTGGGTCAAACCCTCTCCAATGTCTTTCCTGAAAGACAAAATGAATTAACTTCAGTGTTACTCAAAACTACTGTAGTGTCACCCATGCTCCCTACCCCATCCACATTTGTTTGACACGATTCTGTGATAGTATTTTTTTATGAAAAATTCATTCTGGCTATGAAAGTAGGGAAGATAATTAATTTCTCTGTTGGGAAATTAGGAAGTCTTCAGATAGGTGTTGAGAAGTTAGCGTATTCTGAGAAGTTTAAGTATAAAAGTGAATTGCTCTTATTAGCTAACAATAGTTACTTAGTATTCCCTGCCATGAAGGGTGGGCTATTTAATCAGTTAGTTCTATACTAAATCTTGCCTTGAAAATGATGCATTATTAACCCCATTACTATATACATGAATTGAGAAAATGTAAGTTAACCCTCAGTGTAAGATACTCAAGCTTGTTCAAGAGTGTTGGCTGAGTTGCAAGTTTGTGTGTGCGTGCATGTGTGTGTTTTAAGATAATTTTGATGATGTCCTTTCTTCTAAATATTTAAGACTATATATATGAACATATCCTTTCTTTTGTACCGTTTAGAAATATTTGGGAACACACACCGTTTTGAAAACGCAAGTGTCTCTGTTAACTTTTTTGATGTGTTATCACTATATAAATGTTTATCCTGTAAATGTTTATCCTAAAATGTTAACTCTTGTAAGTCTCCTCTAAATGAGATGCTGTATGAAATCATAGTCCAGGCATTTGATAAATGTTAAAATCTTCATTCTACGTTTGAATAGTAATATTTCTAACCTAACTTTATATTGAAGTACATCTGTCATATTTAGCCCAGAACCATCCACATGAATGGATGTTTTATACAACACTACTACCTGAACATTCTACCTCAAAATGTAAATTACAGGAGAGTATACATACATACATGAAACAGTTCAAGAAAGAGAGGGGTTTTTTGTCATAGGTTTTTTTCTGTGTTTGTAGATTTTCTAAGCTGTAGTCAACAAGTCTTTCAGATGAAGATGGAAGATTGAATTCATTCATTTAGCTTCACTTTCTTACAGCCCATCAAAAGAATTAACTCTCATGTTATTTAGAGGCATACAGTCAGTACCAATATAATCAGCCAGAGGAAAAGGAATTAGGGAACCACACATCTGTACATATAGTAACAGGAAATGAGAACATTTTTACATGGTAGTGTCTCGTGGCTCTGGGCAGACTGGTGTAGAGGCAATAGTTTAACTATTTGAAGGAACATATGTAAGTTTTACAATTAAAACTAGGTTAAAAAACCTAAGTTATAGTCAACGCTCAATTGTTGGTAGGTAGATTAGTGAGGCTAAGGTTTAGCCATAGTTTTTAAAAAGTTAATTTTTTAACATTAATCACTCTAAGTTGGCTCTACTCTTTACATGTTGGAAAATCTTTTCTGTTTGAAACTACATGGTAAGCAATAGACTACCTGTTGTTTCTCATTGAAGGTGGAAACAATCCTCTCCTTTGCCATTTAGCTCACTTAACAAACAAATTAAGCCTCTGGGCAAGGACTTTGAAGAGAGTGTTCCGGAAGTGTGGAGGGTTATGTGTGCGTGAGGTGCGGTTTGAGGCTGAGCCCTGATGGCAGCAGGAAGAGAAGCTGACTGCAGGAGAACTGGTGTCCCGAGACGGAGGGAGGAAGGGGGAGGGCCAGTTAGCAGAACTTGGACTGCATCTTTCCCTTGACTGCTTTTTTTTATTTTGATCTGGGGTTTTGTGCAGTATCCTCTCTCCCTCTTACTGCAGTTAACCAAGACTTGGCTGTGAGAAGTAAGGAGAAATGCTAATGAATGTGTTGCTAATCTACAAATGGATATTCAAGCTTGTACCACCGGGGGTAGGGAGAAGGCTCCTGTCTTGACCCACCTCCGCTGTGCAGTTCTTTCATGTGAGTGTGTCTCCCCACCATCCTCTTGGACTGTCTTTCTTACAACCATGTTACCTCCTCCTTGGTCCCAAGTCAGTGTATCTATCCACCACTTGGATGATAGCATGGCCTGTGGCAGACAAAGTTAGGCAGTACTGTTGAGCCCAAAACAGAATTAAAGAAAGATGATTGTCTTGATATCATCTCATGAAGCAAAGGAAATGATTTAAAGGACTGTAATGGCCGTTCCTTTGAATTTGCAGTAGACCCTCTCAGGGCCTACCAAGTGGTGAGGGTAGGTGGCTGCAATGGAGCATTCTGCCCCAGTGCAAGCAATATAGGGGTTTCCTTAAGGTTTCCAGATTTATTAAATAAAGTGTAAGAGGTCCAGTTTAATTTTCAGTAAACAAGACTTAGCATAAATGTGTCTCAAATACTGCACTTGTACTAAAAAATTTATTCATTGTCTATCTCAAAGTCAGATGTAACCTGGTGTCCTGTCTTTTATCTGGCATGTCTGTCAAGAATTTAAGAGCAATAATAATACCAACTAAAAGTTGGTTCGCTTCATATTACCACTATGCACTGGCAATTCTACACGATCTGTGATATAGCCCTCCTCCCTGCAAGGAAAGACAGGAGGCAGAGGTACAATAAATATGTTCAAGGGTACAGTGTGTGTCCATTTCAACCATCGTTAATGGAAATAATTACCATTTAATGAACACTTACCTAAATGCCGGCAAATTGGCTTACCTCATTTCTATTCCTTAAAGCTACTTTAAAATAAGTACTACCTGCATTTAATAGTAAAGATTTTCAAGTCACTTTGCTTCTAATGAGACAGCTGAGATTTGAAGCAGATTTATCTGATTACAAAGTTTATACCCTTTCTTCTATACCATGCTCTTCTTTTACTGTTTGTAAGACCACCCCTCCAGCACTAACAATATGATTTAGACTGATAAAGCTACAGGAATAAGCCCCACTTAATTCTCTAGTTCATCTTCCAAAGGGACTACAGATAATAACTGTATTGAATGTAGGCCTTTTCGTGTCTACCCATAGCCACTCAACTAATCTATGTTGTAATCTCTATCCTCCTGTTTCCTGGCTGTTAATCTCTTGGTTTCTCAGACACGCTCACTCTTTCTGTCTCTCTGAAAGTTTCCTAGACTCTGTTTTATCCTTTCATAACCTGGAAGTTAAGCAAACTAGTCTCTTCTGGTTAGCCAGATGAACAGCAGAGTACGACAGGACTACCCCAGGCAACCTGCATGGTTTTGACTCCTTTGTCATCTTTTCCATTTGTGGAAATTACATGCAATGGGGTTCTGACAAAGAAGAAAAGGTAAGGGAACCTTCCAGGACTTATGAGGTCACTCAGCAGAGCAGACTCTTGCTTTGCTGTGCTCAGAGCCAGCCCTGACTGCGGATAAGTGACTTCTACCACCTGGCATCATAAGTGAGTTTCTCTCTGTGAGAGTGTAAGTGTTCTTTAAGTGAGAAAGAAAAGAGGAAAAAGTCGATTGTTGTGAGAGTGAATATTTTCTTTAATTACTCACTTGAGCATGGTCCATAAGCAGTATGATTCTAGTAGGGAAAAAGATTTTGAGAAAATGTTTAGAGGACATCTGAGAAGAGATGGCCAATGGAATATTCATTTGGCTTGAACACTCAGGTGGCATTTCAGTTCTCTTTGAAAATAACTAAAACAGTAGTAAAGAGAGTTCCTTAAAAGCATAAACTCAAGAGCACAGAATGAGAGAGAAAACCACTCACCACAAAATTTCTGAAGCTTGAAAAGTGGATGGACTTGTGATGAATAAATTCAGCAAACAAGAAGGCTAAATTCTAAACCAGGAGTGGAGAAAGGTGAGAAGCAATCCAATTTTTCCTGTAACATTCATACACACCACAAATTCGTATATAAATGCATACACATACATACATAAACATCCATATATATTCATACAGAAATAAATCGCTGAAATCATTTAATAAAAGTTCCCAAAATGATGGGCGCAAGTTCCTAATTTTAAAAGGCCCCAGAGTTTCCAGCACAATTAAATAAAAGAGATCACTATGATTGTTAGAACATATCAGAATACTCAGGACAAAAAGAAAAGCTCCTAGAAGGGGATGGGATGGCAAGGTGGGCATGGAAACAAAACACAATTAGGAAGCAGAGCAGCTTCAGACTTCTCAACCACAACATCCAAAATCTCACATCCACCAAATGTGAGGGCAGAATAAAAAATGTTTTCAGATATGTAAATTCTTAAAAAAAACCTATATCCATTGCAACCATCCTCGGGATGCTACTAGAGAATGTGCTTTACCATGAAAAAAGATTATGTTGGTGACAGGAAATAAAAGAATCCAATGGAGAGAGGAGGTAAAGAGACGCTCCAGGATAGATAGCCTAGGATAATAGCCAAGCATGGAAAGCTAACGTTCAGATTAGACTGCGTCCAAAAAAAATAATGGAGAAGAATCTTGAGCAATATGCAATTAATGCATCTGATGTATCTGAATGTGTTTGAAAAGATTTTAAACAACAAACAACAAGTTTGGAGTTAGTGATAAACACATAGAAATCAAAGCAAATCAGAAAAAAAGTTATTCATGGTGAGGGTGAGGGAGTTTGGGGAGAATGTTTAGGAAAGGTGAATTAATCAGAATCTGCAGATATCAGCTGGGACTGGAAGTTGTTATTGCCAAGTCATTATAATGTCAACACTGAATACTAATCTAACCAACTCACACTGGTGCTCTACTGGGCCAGGGCTCATGTGGTAGGTGTAGTAGAGGAAAAAGAGTCACATCATTTACACTGCAATAGATGCTTGCTGTAGAGGCATGCAGTTAAGTAAGTGCTGCAAGAATCAGGTAAAGTTGGTGTGTTTGCCTCTGGGGAAGAAGAACTGTGTGAAATTGGTGGGATGGAAACTGGGAACTGCTTTTGGTAGGGTGTATGGAGTGGGTATGTTTATTCTTTTAACTACGTGCATGTGTAACTTTGATAATCATACAAAAAAATAAAAAATAACGAAGTATTTGTAAGTGATTGTTAAAGTTTCTATGGCAGAAGCTGGTGTTTTGAAAGCAGTACTGGCCTGGGATTTAAGAGATGCAGTTTTAAATTTAGTTCTGCGTCTTACTAATCATGATAAGACCTAAGACTCTGATAAGTCACTCAACCTCCTCTGTGAGCCTCAGCTGAAAACATGCAGCTGATCATCCTACCCTGCCCAACTCGGGGATATTGGAAAAGTCAGATGAGCAGATGTATATGAGGAAGTACTTTGGAAGGTGGGGAAGGTTTTGTTTAAACTCACCCAGAAGCCCCGTAGTTGCTCGTTGCATATTGGTGCGGCCTAGTAGGGAGAATACGAATTGATCCATTAGGACAAGTCTAGCTAATTTATCACCATTTAGGAAACTCCAGAAGACACGACTTGAATGATTATTGACCATGCCTAATTTATTAGCTCTTTCCTCCTCTGCAGCCCATTTGTCCGCAGCAGTAGCTTGCTAAGTCTGAACTCTGGTAAGGGACTGGATACATTAGCCAGACTGCGTTGCCATGGTTTTAAAAATATTTAGTTCTGCAAGCAAAGTTTTAGAAATAATAAAAACTTTGATATGATTTATTTTTGTAAAGTGATTTCAGCAAAACAGTCCTAAGGAACTGGAGTAAGTATTTCAGAAAGGCAGTGGGTGTAAAATGTTGATGAGCATGGTGACTTTTGATGCAAAGCATTCAATTAAGAGCAGCATGGTGGATAAAGGTCACACATTTCCCAAATGGAATGCCTTCAAAGACAAGTTGTACAGAAAAGAGAGAGGATACGGAAACTGAAACCTGATTCATCCATTTAATTAATGGAAGAAGTTTGCGCTTTCCTTTGAAGCCATGACTGTGACATCTCTAGGTGGAAAGGGTGAGTTATGTTGTCCGGGTTTCCTTCTCTGTTTTCACTCTATTCCTACCCTTGATTTATAAATTGATAAGATAGAATTTTTTTTTAATTTGACAAGGAACATGAAATATTGAAATAAAATCTATCATGGAAAAGTCTGAGTCACAAGTCCTGAATTCAAATCCTTGCTTCACAAGCTGGGTGACCCAGAGCAGGTGGTTTTATCCTTCCACATCTCAGTTATCCTTGTGTAAAAAGGTGTTTTCACTGCCTACCTGCCTCACTGTTAGAGAGGATTAGCCAGGATTATATGAAGGAAATCCCTTTGCAGAGTATAAGCAAAATGGATAATATTTATCCCTGGTTCCCTTTGTACCCTCATATCCAGCATCCAGTCCATGAGCAAATCCTGTTGGCTCTTCCTTTAAAACTTGCTTGAATCAGTCTATTGCGCTCCACATCTACACTGCATTTCTAGTCCAAACCACCACCTCCTCTCAACCTCAGCTATAACAGCCATTCCTAACAGGTCTCCCTGCTTCCTCTCTTGCCTGCCCCTTCCATCCAGTCCCAGCACACCAGACAGGTCGGCTACTTTGTTGTCTCATGTTCTTTGCTCTTGGAATAAAATCAACCTCAAAACCTGTAGCCCTGCCTTACAAGATTCTACATGACTTGACTACTACCTTTCCTGTCTCATCTCATGCCACTCCATCCCCTCCTGCCCACCCACCTCCACCCACAGGGGCCTTCTTTGTCTTCCAACCCCAGTGAGCTTGTTTCTGCTTTAGGATCTTTTGCAGTTTCTATTCCGTCTGCCTAAAAAGCCCTTCTTCTAGATGATTCCATGCCTTGGGCCTTCCCTGACGAGCTAAACCAGAGCAGCCACATTGACTAGTCACTTTCTCTTTTTTTTTTTTTTTTTTTTTTATTGAAGGGTAGTTGACAACAGCATTGCATTACATTAGTTTCAGGTGTACAACACAGTGATTCAACATTTATATACATGATAATTCTAGGTACCAGGTATCACCATACCAAGTTGTTACAATATTTTGACTATATTCCTTATGCTATACATTACATCCCGGTTACTTATTTATTTTACAATTGGAAGTGTGTTTATATATATATATATATATATATATATTTTTTTTTTTTTTGTGAGGGCATCTCTCATATTTATTGATCAAATAGTTGTTAACCACAATAAATTTCTGTATAGGGGGGTCAATACTCAATGCACAATCATTAATCCACCCCAAGCCTAATTTTCGTCAGTCTCCAATCTTCTGATGCATAACGAACAAATTCTTACATGGAGAACAAATTCTTACATAGTGAATAAGTTACATGGTGAACAGTGCAAGGGCAGTCATCACAGAAGCTTTCGGTTTTGTTCATGCATTATGAACTATACACAGTCAGTTCAAATATGAATATTCATTTGATTTTTAAACTTGATTTATATGTGGATACCACATTTCTCTATTATTATTATTTTTAATAAAATGCTGAAGTGGTAGGTAGATACAAGATAAAGGTAGAAAACAGAGTTTAGTGTTGTAAGAGAGCAAATGTAGATGATCAGGTGTGTGCCTGTAGACTATGTGTTAATCCGAGCTAGACGAGGGCAATAAACATCCATGTATGCAGAAGATTTCTCTCAGAACATGAGGGGGGAGGTTCTAAGCCTCACCTCTGCTGCTCCCCATTTTCTCACCAGATGGCCCCCTGCGACTGTGCCTGTCTTAGGTTGTTCCTCCCTTGAGGAATCTTACCCGTCTCTGGCTAACCAGTCATCTTCCGGGACCATACAGGGAAATGTTAAGTTGGTAAGTGAGAGAGAAGCCTTATTGTTTGAAAAGGTTAGCTTTTTACTTCTTTGCATATTTATGCCCTGTGGCTTCTATGCCCAGCATTTGTCTTGAGGTGTCTTTACCACTTGGAAGAATTATGATACTCGGTAAATTCGACATGTGGCACAAGTTCTATTTAAAGGTTGTGATTAGGTAGGAAGAAGAAAAGCTATAGAAGTAGCAGGCAGAAGAAAACCTGGGAAGATTGATTATTTCTTTGACATATCTTCTTGTAGAGTAACTTCAGCATGGATAGGTTTTAAACGACTAATTAAATTGTGCACACACATTAACATAATAGGAATATAGTTACCTAACCAAAGCATACCTGTAATTACCAGCCATCTCCAGTGAAACCAAGAAAACCAGTTAGGCACCTTAGGCATTTGTGAAAACTTATCTATGATATGGTGGATATTGTCTGACTGAACTTAAACAGTCTGAGAGAATTCAGATAAACTAGAATACCCCATTCCTGGGGACTGTTCATATCCCATATGTTCTTTTAACGATAAATAGTCTGTGGTTGTAAGATTTTGGAGCGCTACAATTTGCACTTCTCCTAATTCTTGGTTGAGTTCCAACAGTATAGATCCAGTCCAATTTTTGTTTTACTGTATGCACAGGCCAGCTTAGATATCTCCTTCATCTTTCCCATGGCAGGTCCAGGAACTGGTGGGATGAGTGCATCTACACCTGTAGCAGTGCGTAGATCTTTGTTGAAGTTTTTTGTTTTTTTGTTTTTTTTTTTCTGATCATCTTCTGTCTTGAGTCTTCCCGAGAGTGCTGATGTTGGAAGTTCTTTTTCATATCGTATCTTAGTTCATTTTCGGGGTAGCCAAATTAGGCTTTGATCCTCTGTATAAACACTAGTCACTTTCTCTTATAACCCCCAACTTTGATATTGCTATTATTTTCTCTTTATTTGTAAATTTTCCCTCATACACCTCCTCCCTCAAAGGAGGAATCTAATGAGCTTTTTAGTGTTTATGTCTACTGTGTTGGTCAGTACCACCTGCCACATAGTTGTTCAATATTTGTTGAGTGGGTGAATAAATGAGCCAATGAATAAATGATAGGAAAGACCCAATTTAAGATAATTGCTGATCTTGCTATTACAGAGAAATTAGATTATTTCCTTGTGGGCAAAAATGTCTAATGAGCATAAACAGATAGAAGCTTTAGGGAGACAGATTTAGATGATTTTGAAAGTTTATTCCAACTCTGAGTTTCTCAGATGATTATTACTATGCTAGTTCAGGGGAAATAGACTTAGTTAATTAGAACAGCTAAAAGTCCCTGGACTTCTGACCATTTACAGGATATACAAGCACCTGTAACATTATATCAGGTCTGGATCTCAGGTATTCTCTTTCTAAATGGCTCTCAAGGATTTGCTCATAAATTAATCCATGCCTCAAAATTTCTAGCATTGGTACCATCTAGCAGTAATCTTTGGAGAGTAGAACTCTAATCCTGCGTGGTTGTTAAGGGAAAAAGCTGGCCCAGATCAGGAATCATAGAAAATGATACTTGCATCCCTTAGCTTTTCATTTAAAACAAGTTAAATATAGCATCATTTGTCTGTCAGTGCAAGATTGACGCCTTTGCTTGAATTATAGATCTGTTGTATGGAGGTTTGTGGACCTTCCCTATGAGTTTCACATCTGTAATAGATTGCCTGAGATTTCTCTTTTGTATTTTTAAACTGAAGTCATGGCCCTTGCAAAGGACACCACAATCTTATTAGGTATTTATCTTTCTCAGTCTCTTAAAACTGTCTTGCCCATACCTTTTTAGAAATGAAATTTTTTTGTTGGTTTGGAATAATTTTAGATTTACAGAAAAGTTGTGGAGATAGTATAGGGAGTTCTCATATAGCCCTTATCCAGTTCCCTCATTGCTATTGTTATCTGAACATCTTACATTGTGACGTATGCATCAAAACTAAGACTCTGTTATTGATAAGTTTCTATTAACTAAACTCTAGTATTTATTTGGATTTCACCAACTTTTCCAGTAATTTCTTCTTTGTTCCAGGATCCAACCCTGAATACTGCATGAGTGGCCATGTCTCTCCAGTCTCCACTTGTCTCTCACACCTATATATATATATAATTTTTTTACATTGATTTATTTTATTATTTTATTTTTTAAATTAAGGTATCATTGATATACAATCTTATGAAGGTTTCACATGAACAACACTGTGGTTTCAACATTCACCCATATTATCAAGTCCCCCCCTACAACCCCACTGCAATCACTGTCTGTCAGTGTAGTAAGATGCTGTAGAGTCACTACTTGTCTTCTCTGTGCTGTACTGCCTTCCCTGTGACCTACCTATATTGTGATTGCTAATTATAGTCCCACATCTATATTTAACAATGATATTTTAGCTTCTTCCACTAAGTTTATAGAAGTAGTACTATTCACAGTCCTATTGCTGCAGTTTACCACCAACTAATTAAATTATGTAATTACAATAAAAAAGAACAACTGGTACAAACAGGTTTAGAAACAACAAAACTGTTCTTATATTCTACTCAGTAGTGGGAAGAATTGCCCAGGGAAACTGGAGAATAGCCTCTGGCTCCAAGCTTTTAGCATGGTGTAGGAACTGGCTAGAAGGATCTGGCTGGTATTGATCTGGCAAGTCCATGAAGGGAGTGCATTTACATTTCCCACTTGAAAAAAGAAAAAGATATTAATGTAGTTAAAACAGTAACACCTTACCTGTGTATAGCACTTCATCCTTTAAGTGGGTAGGGTAGGCCTATGTAGTGGAGAAAACTGGTCTCCAAAATAAGCAGGATGGCTGAGATCACCCAACCAATCTCAGAACTTGGGCCAAGCCAAGGCTCATGCTGTGTTTCCTTAAGCTTGTATCTGGTCAAATATTTTCTTCAGGAAAATAGATTTGCTAGGAGGGGGCTGGGGTTGTGAATATCAAATATTTTCCCTCCCAAATAAATTGTGTATCTTGGACCCTGTGGAAGATTCACAATCCACAAATGGTTTTTTCTCATGTCAGATAACCAAATGAGTGAAGTTAGAGGGAGACCTCTTTGGCCCCAGCAAAGGGGAGTGGAGTTTTGCCTATATCCTTCTCCCAGATTTCTTGGCCTCAGCGTGGTTCTTAGATGGATAAATGTCATGGACTATGACTCTGCTTTTTTGGTACCCATGGAAAGGTCAGCAACCCACCTGGGAATGGCAGCCCTGGTTCAGGGCTCCTCTGTGACACCTAATGACCTGATCTCCCCTGGCCTTCTGTTCCTCCATTTAAAATGAAGGGGTTCCCGTGGTGGCACTTAGTGATTTTTGGCTTGTTCTTTACCTTCTGCAACTCACTTTCATAAGTATTCCACATTGTTTCCAGAACTTACCTGTAGATAGGTGGGGTAGGAGGCAGGATAGCACAAGGCAGCAGGTCTGACTTTCCTGGGGCCAGATTCTGACTCAGCCACTTTATATCTGAATGACTTTACTCAGCCTCACCGAAGAAAAGGAATAATAGCAGGACTGAGCTTAAAGGGTTCTCGTAAATCTTAAAGAATAAAATGAGACATGTAAAGCAGGCCAGGGTCCAAAACACTTGGCCATTAAAAGCCATTAGTTTTTGAACATACAGGTTAAGAACTTGATACAGTTTTCAAGAAATTACTGCGTACAGAGATAAAAGACAACATGCCCAGAGTGGTACACATAATCAGGCACCATCAGACCAGTAACTTCCCCTTGCCATGACTTACAGGAAGAGGAAAGCTGAAGAAAAAGCTGTAATGGCTAATGTACTAAAGCTGCACATTTGACGGTGTTTGTGTTTTTAAATTGTTTTTCTTGACTATCCTGATGGCCTTGAAAAGCACCATCAAATCTCCAGGTATCCAAAAAAAAAAATCTCCTAAATATGAGGATCTTGTTTAACCTTTTCAGTGAGTTCATTTGTTCAGCAAATATTTATTCAAAGCATTTGAGTTAGCTGCTAATTTTAAATAAACTCACTGAAATGTCAAGTCATTTATAAACACATTTTAAGAGTGTCATCCTCATTTTCTAGGGGAGAAATTTATTACTACTTTCTTTTCTGATTTCTCTTCTGCCAGGAATCTGTCCCTAAGAATGGTGAGTAAACTTGCCATCTGTCTGATAGGGGTGGGAAGGTGAGCAGAGTGTTTTCTCCAGCTTTTCTGCAGATTCATATACCATTGCAAAGCCCTTCCTGGTTGTGATATTGTAAAGAGAATCAACAAATATTTGCTTCCTCCTGTTCAAGGCACTGTACCTTGGAACTACAAATACTAATTTGTTTTCTCAATTCAGAACACATTTTCCCCTAACCCCCTATACCCCAGAATTGAGTGTTTTAAGCTGGGGCTCAGTTTTTAAACTGATGTATACATTTAATGTATTGTTTTCCTTCCTTAAAGCTATTATAAAATTGTGAATCATGATCAGTGGCCTGTTCAAGTCAGTGACATGGAGTAGAAATAAAAAGTCAGCTAATCTAATAGGAATAATTAAATGATTGGACAGTTTGCTTTTTTAAAAGTCCTATCACAAGTAATTGACTCATCTCCAAAACAGAGACAAGTTCCTGGGTGTCTTCAGGCCTGCAGGACACAACTTAGAAGGGCCTCCCTAGTCTCAGTAACATCAGAGCTGATGATGTTAGTGAGTTTAATAGACATTTCAGAGTTTTTATACCTAACCTCTCCCAGGGGACACTGTTTGTTTATCACCATTTCAGCTGTCCTGTTCTTCCCAGAATCAACCCTGCCCAGAATCTCCCTGTGTCTCTAAGAATCCTCCATCCTTCCTGACGCACTTAACACTCGTATAACCAAATGATAGCTCCTGTTAGAGACCTGAGCGACTCACCTCCTCTAACCCGCCAGGCCCTGGGATGCAGACTAGTATGGTTGCTGGACCAGTAACTTTCCCTTGCACTATAACTCAGCAGAGAGGTAGGATCAATGACAGGTTTACAGGAGAGCATGGCTTTAAATAGCTGAGGTCAGTGTCTGCAGGCTTCCTGTTAATACCACTAACAGCATCCCACCAGCGAGACTTTTGGCCACTTTGTTACCCACTCTAAACCCTTTCTGATTTTCAACTTTCTTTTCAAACACATCCTAAGAAATCTCAACTTCCAGCAAATTGACAATGCAGACCTCTTTATATGAAGCCTTGTTTATAGGCCACAATTCTCCTGACAGATTTACAAGTGTCTGTGGAGTTTTAAAGGACGATTGCTTAACAGGCATTAAGTGAGACACATAGGACTGTGTAAATATTTTAGCTAGAATAGGGGATTTTTTTAAAACTGAGCCAAATATTGCATTAAATCTGAAAACAGTGGCAAACTGATTAGCACTAGTTGCCAGCTTTAGGCTTTGCCAGTGGTTCCCATAGCCAGGGACAGATACCGGAACCCATCCACCGGTTTAGGTTGCATGTTTTAAAATAGCTTTCCATTCTTTTCCTTGCTCTCTTCTGCTTATGCCTTTCCATCTTTCTTTTGTTTCTTCATAGTTTATTTAGATGTAAACACTTTCCAAATGTAGAAAATTACAGTTAATGTGACTAACCAGTAAAGGCCAAAGTGGGAACATGGGCCCAGAGGTCAGAGAAATGGGGGAAGGCTTACAGCTGTCCTGGCTGAACAGTGTGGGCACAGGTTGCTTTTTGCTAATGGTCTTTTGTATCTTCCTCACTGGTCACTTTGTGGCCAGCTATTATCACACTGCCGAAAGGAATGTCCTAAAATCAGCAGTTGATACCTCTTCCACTTACTGGTCTCCTTGAGTCATGAAGAGGCAGGCATGTTGCCTTCAGCTTTATATGCATGAGAGGATCCGTCACTTAATTTTAGTAAAAACTTTCAGGCAATATAAGCATTTTGATTCTAGAGAAAGTATTTTTCACTTAAGCATTCCTATAGGAAAGCCATTTTCCTTGTTCCAGCACTGGATAGGATAATAGTGTCTGTGAGTGAGGCAGCTTCCCCCACCAGGCTTTGCTGATTCCATCAGCTACTTCTTAATTTTCACTGAAGATGCTAATAAATATGGTGCTCAATTGGTTGCCCTGAAATGTAAATTCTATCTATTCTCTACAAATGGCTAGAATTTTAATCATGTGTACAGATCTTTATTTGAAATTGTTGATCTACAGGTCTGACTAAAAATTACATGTTTGGAATGAGGTAAATGTGTATTTCAAAAAAAAAAGAATCTGAATGTTTAATGTTTATGGACTGCCTGTAGAACCACCCACCCCCCTCCAAAATTCAGGTAGCTCCACTGATAATGACAGTAGTGTTGTTTATATTCAAATTAAATGTGACACAGAGGGGCTTGCAAAAAAGCTGTTTTCATGAACAAGCCTCAAACCTAGTTTTATGCTGTGGTTAATCCCAGATTACTGTGTGTTAACTCTTGTATGTCACCACTTATCTTCACCTTTGAGTAAATTACCTCAGTATGTAGATGGTCATCTCCCTGTTTTCCATTCTGGAGCGTAATCACTTCAAACACAAGGACCTTAGCTCCTAAAATATAGTGACAGGCACAATTCTAGCTTATCTGTAACCAGCCACCACTGCAAAGCAGTACAGAAGACGCAATTTTATTTTCAAAATCTCTTTCCTTCATCTTTCCCATTTTGGTGCAATCCATATTGTAGCAAAAGCAGTTGGCCACTATGTATCAAGAACTCTAAAAATGTTTTTCCTATTTTACCACTAATTCTACTATCTATCCTAAAGAAGCAATCCTAAATTCTACGTAAGTTTTTATGGGCACAGATGTTACTTAAAGCCTGATTCACTCTAAAAATAAGGCAGAAAGGCCTTACTATTAAACTGCAGGGGAATTGTTAAGTGAACTATGATACATCCACTTGATAAAATTTTATGTGGCTATTAAACATAATGCTTGTGAATTTTGTGACATAATATGAGAAATTGTCCATGCTACATTCAGTAGAAGGAATAAAGGTACAGAAGTTTCTAAATCAAATAAAACTATATAAAAAACAACATATGAAGGCAGTGCCTATAAAATCATGGAAGGAAGTATGTGATGCAGAGGCTGAGACACTAAGAAAAAGGTACTAAAGTTTTAAATGGTGACTGTTCTGGTAGCAGTTTTGTAAATGATTTTTTTCCTACTCTTCTTTTGTAATTTTTTTTCACATTTCTTTATGTATGCTACCATCATCATACTTCTTACAAGTTCATTGATGCTCTCCTCCCCAAGATGAGTTCCTTTCCCTTTCCCATGCTGAGGAACTTCATATTTGGGGCTTCCTATCTAAGACTTCCTGTTATACAGTCTACCTGGAAAACAGAACCTCCCCAGATGTGCTTTTTCTGCCATTATAACACAAGTTTCCTACCTATTGCTTGAAATCTCAGCCTTTTCAGACCAGTCTGAGAAATAAATTTATACTAAAATATTAATAATTCTTTGATAATATTTTCAATTAATACACGTTTCTAAAGAGATCCTCTGGAGTTAATCTTTAGTAAAGGAAGGTTTCTAGTGGGGGTGATTTTCACAAGGACCAAGGGAAGGAATTTTTTTTTTAATAAATAGATGGAGCACTTAACACCCTGTAAATCAAGACATGCCCAGTTTATCTATATTTGGACCTAATCACGGGTAGTTGATTAATGAGTATTTTTTAGGCTAACATCTCGCAGACCAAAGCTGCATCTATAACCACATGATCATCACAGTGAAAATTCTGACTCAGCTATGATGTTTGATAGGAGGGACCTTTGAATAACAGTACTTTAGACAACTCTGTGCAAAGGCTACAGTTGGTGGCCCAGCTCCGCAAGTCTTTCCAAAAGTTCTAAAACATGTTGGCATGTCCTCACTTGGCCCTGTCACTTCTGCTTAAATTTTTTCATGGAGAATACTCATGATCACAGGACTTTAAGGTGAATTTGATCTTGAGCAGCCTCCCTCTGTAAAGTGAATAAGAATCATGGGATTTTTTCCCTAGGCTCAAGCTTCCTGGCAGGTTTATTTTTAAGCAACATTCCTCTGGGGAAAGGGGCACCTACTCTTGATAAAAGTAGCACTAGGCAAAGTCTTAGATGGAAGGATATTCCTCTTTTTGTTCTTCTTTCTCTAGCTTAACTTTTAAAACAAGAGGCTGGAGAATCTGTCTCCACTGGTATCACCCTCCCCAATTTGGCTTCCTTCCCCTGCTCTTCCACCCCCACCCTGGAACCTCCTTTTAAGGTTTCTAGAACCTCCATGTTGCTAGAATCAGTGGTCACTATTCTGTCTGCTACTGACCTCTCAGCAGTAGTGACCAGAGCTGACTGCTCATTCTTTCTTGCAGATCTGGTTTCCTCTCAGATCATATGAACTCCATTCTCCAGCTTTTCTACTTTCCTGCTCATTCTCCACCCTTTGCTGGTCTCCCCTCCACTGCTTGCATGCCCCTGGGTTTGTCCTGCAGCCCCTCCTCTTCTTTGGCTGTACTCTTTGCCTAGCAGTTCATCTACTTTCATGGCTTTAAAAATTTTATGACTTCCTGGTGTGTATTTCTATCCCAGCCATGCTGCCTAAACTGCAGACATTTATATATGAGTGTCTAATTGACATCTCAAACTGAACACAGCCTAAGCAACACTCTTGATTTTCCCACTCAAACTTATTCATGGCTACCTCCCATACTCTGTCAAGTCTCTAGGCAAACGTCTTCACAGTAAGACTTTTCATGACCATGTTATTGAAAATTATAAACTGCCTGCTTCTGTGGCACTTTCTGACCTCTCTTTCTTAATTAGAGTTGTTTTCAGTTCTCTTAAATCCAGTTCCTTGAATTTAGTTCCTTGTATTTTATAAGGGTCACTGACTCCAGTTTGGAGGACAAATGAGAAGGAGGCAGGGATGGATGTGGGAGAAGAGGTGGGAAGATTCCCTGGTGGTCTAGTGGAGAGAGATGGATTTAGGAGCTCCCTTTGGGGTAAGGCTATAGGCTAGACATGTAACCTTGGGAGTCACAGCCCCACACATGGTTATTTGAGGTGTTCCCTGGATGGGACTGTCTGGACAGAGAGCATAGCATGAGAAGAAAGGAAAAGTTAAAGAACATCAACATTTAGTGGCTGAATAGAAAAGGATGAGGCTGCAAAGGAGACAAAGCAGTTGAGGTAGGAGGAACGCCAGGAATGGGGAATGCAGAGCTAATGGAAAAAGTGTCCCAAGGATGTGGAGGTGTTCAACAGCATGGAATCCTGCTAGGCAGTAAATGAAGATGAGATAAGCAAGCAAAAAAGGATGCTGACAATAGGATGGATTCACTGGTGACATCACAGTGTTTTTTCAGTATCAAATAGTGGTGAGATGAGGTGGATTTCAATGGTTCTAGAAGCGAGTGGTCAGTGAGAAACAGGGTGAGGATGGGCAAGTTTCTAAAGATAATATGGCTGTCAAACAAGATGGTAGCATGAGCAACGAGTCAAAAAAAAAAAACCCTCCTAAACCACATATAACAAGAAAATACAGCAAATACAACTAATCCTGAAAGAGTGACCAGAAAGAAAACTGCAGCAGATGGCCTACATCTGGAGAAAAGAGAAGACCTCATGGAAGAGGATAAAGTAGCAAAGCCACAATCTGGCAGGACCCAGTCCCTCCCCACACACCAACTCACCGGTGGGAGGAAGAGAAATGGAGTGAGGAAGGAGTAGAAGCCCAACTCTGTAGATCTGCTTTAGGAGTACAAACCCACATTACTTGGTGCTCAGGAGATTAGAGGGTTTGGAGAGCAAACACAGAATACTCAGAGAGACTTGTGGAGATTCCATCCACTTGTGGAGAATAGGTACCCACAACTGGCCACTCTGGGACAAAAGAAAGGTGGACACTTTGAAAGACTTCCCAATAGTGAGAGGGCTGCTATAGGTGAAAGGATTACACAGAGCTTGCTGCTCAGGAGAAAGGATGGGTAGACAAAATCATCCAGGCACACTCATACCAGCAGGTTAGGAGCTTCAGGTACTCCATCCCCCTGGCTGGCAATGCAGCACGTAGGCCACCCACTGTGATATGGAGCGTACCACTCCTTCCTCCCGGCTGACACTGTTTCACAAACCTGCTGCCCCTGCCATTGCACCAGACAAGCTGGAGGGTGGCCCCACCTACGGCAGCTACAGGGGTGTAGCACAGAGACTCCTCCATGCACACTCAGCTCACTGGCATTGGCAGTGGAGGCAGGCACTGCAGCCAGGAAGCAGGAAAGAACTCTTTCCTCCCACCAGGCATTGGCGCTGTGAACCTGTTAACCCCTGCCATTGTTCCAGGGCTGGACATCTCCAGAGAGTAAAGCTTCTGAGCACTAGAGGGCGCTGCCTACACAAAGTTATTATTCCATAGTAATCATTGGAAACATGAAATGGCAAAAGAATCTGGTACAAACTGAAATCCCTCAAAAACCAGAAAGAGGGCTAAGTAAAACTGAAATTACCATATTCTTGATTAAAATTTCAAAATAAAAATCATAAACATGCTCACAGAGCTACAGAAAAATAATTAAGACCTCAGTGAAGAGTTCAAGAAAGAGAAAGAAACTTTGAAAAACACAGTATTTGAAATGAAACATACAATGGAGGGATTCAAAAGCAGATTAGCTGAGGTAGAGAAGATGGCAAATGAAATAGAAATTAGAGAACAGGACTACAAAGAAGCTGAGGCACAGAGAGAAAAAAGGATCTCTAGGCCTGAAAGAATAGTAAGAGAACTGTGCAACCAAGCCAAATGGAACAATATTTGAATTATAGGGGTAAAAGAAGAAGAAAAGAGAGAAAAAGGGATAGAAAGTCTCTTTGAGGAAATAATTGCTGAAAACTTCCCCAGTCTTGGGAAGAATATATTCTCTCAGGCTATGGAAGTGCACAGATCCCCCAACACAAGGGACCCAAGGAAGAACAACACCAAGGCATATAATAATTAAAATGGCAAAGATCAAGGAAAGGGACAGAATATTAAAAGCAGCCAGAGAGAGAAAAAAGATCACATACAAAGGAAAACCCATCAGGCTATCATCAAACTTCTCAGCAGAAACTTTAAAGACCAGAATGGAGTGGCATGATATCTTTAATGCAATAAAACAGAGGGCCTCCAACCAAGAATATGCTAACCAGCAAGATTATCATTTAAATTTGAAGCAGGGACTTAACAATTTCCAGATAAGCAAAAGGTGAGGAAATTTACCACCACCAAATTGTCTATACAGTGTGTTTTGGAGGGACTGCTATTGATGGAAGTGTTCCTAAGGCTAAATAGCTGTTACCAGAGAAAATAAAACCAGAGTAAAGGAAGCAGACCAATTAATTACTAAGCAAATGGGAAATTAAATCAACTACCCACAAAGTCAGTCAAGGAACACACAAAGAGTACAAAATATGACACCTCATATATAAAGAGTGGAGGAGGAAGAAAAATAAGAGGAAAAAAAAGAAACTTTAGGCTGTGTTTGTAATAGTGTACTAAGTGAGTTAAGTTAGACTGTTAGACAGTGAAAAAGCTATGCTTGAAACTTTGGTAACCATGAATCTAAAGCCTGCAATGGCAATAAGTACATACCTATCGTTAATCACCCTAAATGTAAATGGACTCAGTGCACCAATCAAAAGACATAGAATTACAGAATAGATTAAAAAAAAGACCCATCTGTATGCTGCCTACAAGAGACTCACTTCAAACCCAAGGACATACACAGACTAAATGTGAAGGGATGGAAAAAGATATATCATGCAAGCAAGAGGGAGAAAAAACCAGGAGTAGCAGTACTTGTATCAGACAAAACAGATTTCAAAACAAAAAAAGTAATGAGACAAAGAAGGATATTACATAATGATAAAGGGGTCAGTCCAAAAAGAAGATATAACCATTATAAATATCTGTGCACACAATACAGGAACACCTACATATGTGAAACAAATACTAACAGAATTAAAGGAGGAAATAGGATGCAATGCATTCATTTTAGGAGGCTTCAACACACCGTTCACTCTAAAGGACAGATCAACCAGACAGAAAATAAGTAAAGAGTCAGAGGCACTGAACAATGCATTAGAACAGATGGACCTAACAGACATCTACAGAACACTCCACTCAAAAGCACATTCCTCTCAAGTGCACATGGAACATTTTCCAGAATAGATCATATGCTAGGCCACAAAAAGAGCATCAGTAAATTCAGAAGGACTGAAATTGCTCCAACCAGATTCTCAGACCACAAAACTATGAAACTAGAAATAAATTATGCAAAGAAAACAAAAAAGTCCACAAACACATGGAGATTAACAACATGCTCCTAAATAATCTATGGATCAATGACCAACTAAAAACAGAGATCAAGCAATATATGGAAACAATTGAAAACAACAGCTCAATACCCCAAAAATCTGTGGGACACAGTGAAGGCAGTTCTAGTAGGAAAGTATATTGCAATATAGGCTTACCTCAAGAAAGAAGAACAATCCCAAATAAACAGTGTAAACTCACAATTAATGAAACTAGAAAAAGAAGAAAAAATGAGGCCCAAAGTGAGTAGAAGGAGGGACATAATGGATCAGAGCAGAAATTAATAAAATCGAGAGGAATAAAACAATAGAAAGAATCAATAATACCAGGAGCTGGTTCTTCGAGAAAATAAGCAAAATAGATAAATCCTTAGCCAGACTTTGAAGAAAAAAAGAGTCTACACACATAAACAGAATCAGAAATGAGAAGGAAAATCCAATGGACACCACAGAAATACACTGAATTATTAGAGAATACCATGAAAAATTATATGCTAGCAAATTGGATAACCTAGAAGAAATGGACAACTTTCTAGAAAAATATAACCTTCCAAGACAGAACCAAGAGAAACAGAGAATCTGAACAGACCAATTACCAGCAGTGAAACTGAATTGGTAATCAAAAAGCTACCTAAGAACAAAACCCCTTTACCAGATGGCTTCTCTGGTGAATTTTATCAAACATTTAGAGAAGACCTAATACCCATTCTCTTTAAAGTTTTCCAAAAAGTAGAAGAGGAGGGAACACTTCCAAACTCATTCTATGAGGCCAGCATCACTCTAATACCAAAACCAGACAAAGATACCACAGAAAGAGAAAATGACAGATCTATATCTCTGATGAACATAGATGCAAAAATTCTCAACAAAATATTAGCAAACTGAATTCAAAAATGCATCAAGAAGATCATACACCATGATCAAGTGGGATTCATCTCAGGGATGCAAGGATGGTACAACATTAGAAAATCCATCATCAGCATCCACCACATCAACAAAAAGAAGGACAAAAACCAAATGATTATCTCCATAGATGCTGAAAAAGCATATGACAGAATTCAATATCCATTCATGAAAAAAAAATTCTCAAGAAAATAGGTATATGGGATCTAATGTATAGCATAAGGAATATAGTCAAAATATTGTAACAACTTGGTATGGTGATAGCTGGTACCTAGAATTATCATGTATATAAATGTTGAATCACTGTGTTGTACACCTGAAACTAATGTAATGTAATACTGTTGTCAACTACCCTTCAATAAAAAAAAAAAGAAAATAGGTATAGAGGGCAAGTACCTCAACATAATAAAGCCAATATTCAAGAAACCTACAACCAACATCCTACTTTACAGCAAAAAGCTAACAGCTTTTCCTTTAAGAATGGGAACAAAACAAGGATGCCCACTCTCCCCACTTTTATTCAGCATAGTACTAGAGGTCCTATCCCTGGCAGTCAGATAATACAAAGAAATAAAAGGCATCCAGACTGGTAAGGAAGAAGTTACATTGTCACTGTTTGCAGATGACATGATGTTTTACATAAAAAACCATAAAGAATCCACCCCCAAACTACTAGGACTAATAATTCAGCAAAGCTGCAGGATACAAAGTTAATACACAGAAATCTGTTGCATTCTTATATACTAATGAGGAACTAGCAGAAAGAGAAATCAGGAAAACAATTCCATTTATAATTGCATTGAAACGAATAAAACACCTAGAAGTAAATATAACCAAAGAGGTGAAAGATCTATACTCTGAAAACTATAAGACACTCATGAGAGAAATTAGACTCCAATAAACGGAAATATGTCCAGTGCTCATGGATAGGAAGAATTAATATTGTTAAAATGGCCATCCTGCCTAAAGCAATCTATAGATTCAATGCAATCCCTATCAAAATATCAACACCATTCTTCAGTGAACTAGAACAAATAGTTCTAAAATTCATATGGAACCACAAAAGACCCCAAATAGCCAAAGCAATCCTGAGCAGGGAGAATAAAGCTGGGGAATTACACTCCCCAATTCAAGCTCTACTACGAAGCCACAGTAATCAAGACAATTTGGTACTGGCACAAGAACAGACCCACAGATCAATGGAACAGAACAGAGAGCCCAGATATAAACCCACACATATACAGCCAATTCATACATGATAAAGGAGCCATGGGTATGCAATGCAGAAATGACAGCCTCTTCAACAACTGGTGTTGGCAAAACTGGACAGCTACATGTAAGAGAAGGAAACTGGATTATTGCCTAACTCCATGTACAAAAGTAAACTCAAAATGGATCAAAGACCTGAATATAAGTCATGAAAGCATAAAATCTTAGAAGAAAACACAGGCAAAAATCTCTTGAATATAAACATGTGCAATTTTTTCCTGAACACATCTCCTCAGGCAAGGGAAACAAAAGCAAAAATGAACAAGTGGGACTACATCAGACTAAAAAGCTTCTGTACAGCAAAGGACACTATCAGTAGAACAGAAAGGCATCCTACAGTATGGGAGATTATAGCAGATTCTTTAAGTGCCTTGTCTTCAGTCCAGTTGTTTGTTTAATAGATCTTTTATTTTGATAACTCTTACTGGTACCTTTTGAAAACTAATGTGTTCAATTTCTCAAGTACCTGTGTATTCCAATCTCATTTTCCACTTCAGATCCATGGTTTAATAAATATTATAACTTCAAATGAAGGCATAGCCACACACCTAAGATTTGAAAAACCACTCTACCTTATAAAAGAAGCACAAATAGAACATTCTTCACTTGTCTGCTCATTATATTTCCTGGTTAAGACTCAGAGTTTCTAGTTAGCTTTTCTTTCAGCATTCAATATAATTCCCCCAATTAGAATATGCAATGTAATTATTTTTGGTATATTCACAGTCATTCAACCATCACCACAATCAATTTTAGATAATTTTCATTACCTCACAAGAAAGCCCTTGTGCTCCTTAGCCGTCACTCCTCTGTCTGTCATTCCCTCTCTCCCCAGCCCTAGACAACCATAATCGACTTTCTGTCTCTGTGGATTTGCCTATTCTGGACATATCATATAAATGGAAACACAAAATATGTGGTTTTTTGTGACTGGCTTCTTTTACTTAGCATAATGTTCTAATTAGTTTCTGAGACAGATACTGTGTGTACGCACTCAAAGTTGCACTGGTGTGTGTGACTCCATCTCTGTGTCTACACATTATTCTGAAGTAACATTCTGATCCAGGTACCATGCATTTAAGGCCTATGTTGTCACTCCTAATTGCCTGTTCAAGTTTTTTTTTTTTTTTTTTGGAGGTGGAATGCATATAGATTTTGGATAGAGATTCTTTTCTTTGGATATAGATTTTTGCCTTCAGGTGAATACAGTTACTAGGAGGATTGATTTGGACATCATAATTACATCAATTGAATTCCCAAACTAAGGATAAATAAAGCACCATTATTTATAGGTTGCCCATACAAGGGTCATTAATGCACAGTTGTCTGATTTGAACCCAGGAAGTTGGACTTCATGGGTGTTATTTAGCACGAGTTAGCAGTCCCTCTGAAATCTAACCTATATAGGTCTCTTCTAGAACACATTTTTTCTTTGCCCCCCTACAACCCACACCAAGATTTCTCACACCGCTCAAGCATACTAAGCCTTAAAATGCACCCTGTATTTAGCACCAGAACTCAAGAACATGAAATAAGCAATTTTTATTTCAAGCTTGTGTCATTTATTTTGACTTAAAGCAACTTGAAGTCTTCCTTAGTGTAGCTTTTAAAAAATGTGTGTGCAGAAAATAGCCATAAAGTAGTACATTCTTTGTGCCATCCTTTAATCAAAATTTTTAAATTTTTAATATTTTACTAGTTTTATATGTGACTTCCCTCTTCCATAGAAATCCTTGTATTACAACTAGGCAAAAGCTATTTTAATTTTACTATTTTAATGCATTGGATATAATTTTCCCTAGCCCTTCAGTTCAAAGCCAATGCCATGAAAAAGAATTGTGTAGGTTTGTCGTGCTAATATCTCAATTTTGATTCCTGAATTTGTCTTTAAGTTTGTTTTGATAAAAGTTCTAGGATAGAAAACTGAGAGTTCTCTCTCTCTCTCTTTGTGTCTGTTTGATGTGAAAAGCACTATTACTAAAAAGGGACACTGAAATACATTAATATGAAACATACATTGCACGTTTGTTAACATTGGAGTAGGTTAATGTGAAAGGAAATAATTCACATATTTGCATGCAGTTCAAATTACCTGAAATAATAATTACTATGTGCCATACCCACTAAGAAATTTGTGTTGGTGATCCATTCACAACAATGTATGAGAGCTTAGATATTTTAGTCTGTTTTTTTTTTTTCACTGATATATCCCCAAGTACTATTTCTGGCACACAATAGTTATTTGGTAAATTGATGTATTTATTGAATGATTTCCTTTAGGATAAACTCATTAACCCAGCATTTTATGCCCTTTATAATCTGACTCTGATTTGTATTTCTTAGGTAAACCCCATGGATATAATACAAAAATTTGCTTTAACCAAATAGTTCTGTATATTGCTGTAGCAATCCTCTATAATGGTCCTTTGAGCATGGAGATTATGGAAAGGACAGGGATCTTGTAAAAAGGAAGGAGAGGTATAACTGGCACAGAGCAATGGAGGGAGTAGGGTGGGAATTAGGTAAGCAGAGAAGAGAGAATTCTAGACTGGAAAAGCAGAACCTGCATAAATCTTTCCTTTTCTCTAAAAATGTATTCTGATTTCACTAAATCCATAGGTCCTCAAACACAAAGAGAGACATGCTCCATATTTTCCTAAAAAATGCCCATGTGCATTTGATCTGTTCAGGTGATTAAACATATATTAAAGTTTGATTAATTATATCTAGGCCTTGCCTCTACATTCTTCTACCCATTCTGTTTTAAGTGGCTCAGCAGACTTTATTCTCTGTTTGTAGGGATCAAAAATGAAGTGGCCTATGACCTAGACAGTCATAGATAGCCAGTCTAATATCTGAACTCTTAAAACATTTGAGGTTATATTTTTCCTTTCACTAAATTCTTCACAAGTACTTAACTTTACATGAGAATACTTTCAATTTTGTGTCTATTGTTTCATTTTCTCTCACAAAAATCACTTAGCAGCTAACTTCAGCAATTAATACAATTTTAATTCTATCAAAAACTTCACAGCGGGCCATTGGGGGAAAAAAGGAAGAGAACCTGGGGTGCCTTTGGCTTTTCCCATCGGGACTCCAGGCACAGCCCACACCCGAGGCAGCCTTGGTGGTCTGGCAGTACTGTGTATGTGCCTCCTGGCTGGGGGATAATCAGCATTTGTGGACTCGTCAGTGACCTCTCTCCTTTACGCGCTGCTGGCCTCCAGTGTTACCATGAATTAGCCTTCAGGTCCTCCACTGGTCTGCTGGAAAGCACTCCGGAGAAGCCAATTTGATAGACTGGAGCAGGTGAGCTGCGTGGCCACTGGCATGCATGACTGTGCTGAGCCCGTCCAGGTTGGAGGGCAGCTCTTTGCTTGATGGTGTGGAGAAGTTTAATTCTGACAGGCCACAAGGGAGGCTGGGCCCGCTGGGGGGCAGAGAGGACCCCAAGGGCAGCAGGGGAGCAGTTCTTGTTGGCACTGGTTTCAGTTTCTGATTTCAAAGCCATGCATGAGGTTCAGAGGCCTAGGGCACTTGTTTCACATTTGCTTCATTTTTTCCCAGGAGTTTCTTCAGTGAATTCTCACCACTGGGGGTAGAACTTGAGCAAGGCCAGGAAAATCATTATTATCGCTATGTTCTAAATAGTAGGTTTGCACTGGAATGGATTTCTGTAAATACGGTGCCCAGCATTTGTAGCCAGTAACCCCCAACCATGACCTGACATGTCATTCTGACTGTAACATGTTTCCTGACCAATCTTACTAAGTTATAAAAATAGCAAATAATATTTATGAGGCCACTTGTCAGTGCTAGGCACTCTGCACACCACCTATGTGCTTTATCTCACTTCATTCGTGTACCATGGTCAACAAGGGGGGCGTCCCATTTTGCAGATGAGAAAAATAAGCCACAGCCCACTTGAGCCCAGGTAGGTCTTGATCCAAGCACAGGCCCTTGATTACACCACTATATGGCTTCCTAAAATCTGAACGGTTTGGTGGACCCCATGGGCTTTGCCATCAAGCCAAGGACAAAGGGAGAGCAACAGTGACCAACCCTTTCAATTCAGGCAACAGTGGAGGTTTTTCCTTTTGTGATTGGGTGAATAAGCTCTGCCTTTGGTTTGGCTCTGTCTGGGAGCAAGTAACCTTGAAGGAATTATTGTCATGGCTTCAGTTGTGTCCCATTACCAGACTGCAAGTGTGCCTCTCCAGATATTTGTGTCCATAAAAATAGTTCTCTGTAAGCAGTATTATTGGAAGTGAATGTAGTAGAGGGCTAACTAAGGAATTTAAAGGACTCCTCCAATTTATATTGTGAGCAGTTCTAGCCTTGCTTTGGACATGGCTACCAGGGTTACCAGAATCATCACTGGATATCATCAGAAAAGCTGACGTTGGAATCAAAGTTCATTGAAAAATGCTGATCCTGGAGAACAGACGTCTTCCAAGGAGTCTCTCAGAACTACCCAATCAGAAGACAATCTTTGCTACCTTGTTTGTGTCTTATGCATGAAGTGGTGATGGTGAGTCCAGGTGGAGGGGATCTTTAAAAGACACTGAACCCTTTCACAACAGCTTGGGACAGTCACAGTGTTTGCAGTGTGAAGACACTGGGACCCTTGGTGTCCCTGTCCTGGAAAGGAAGGACAGAGGTCTCGCTGTGCTCTGAGTCTGGATCAACAGTGCTCATTTTCTTCAACCTTCCTCCCTGTAAGAATCCAGTTAAGGTGTGGAAATCACATGCTTTGGCCAGATAATGTATGAAGCTCTCTGGAGAAGTTTGGGGACAAGTAAATGAAACCTGTATGATGGCTACTCAGAGCTTAATATGAGCACACAAGTAATTAAAATCAAAGGCAAAACATACGCAGTCCACTGAAGACCCTAGAGTGGTGTGAAGGATGCAAAAACTTTAGATTGGAAAGTGCTTTGTGGCAGTGGCAGCATCTCAGAGAAACTTTTTAAGATGACCGGGACTTGGTCAAATCAGTGGAAAGTATGTATGCACTTAAATCAGAATTTATTTTGTAATACAGAGAACCATGCAAATGGCGACATGGAGATGTTGGTTGATATAATTCAGAAACATTGTAGTTTTTGTTGGTTGGTCAAACACATGGGGAAAATGATGCTGAAAGGTAGAATGGTGCCAAAATGGAAAGGGCCTTAAATGCCAGGCCTGGAAGTTTGAATATAATTTAATTAGCAATGAGCACCCATGGATAAATTTATCTTCTTTTGCCTCTTCCCCCCTTTGTTTTCAGAGGATGGTCTTGCCTTATAATTCATACAGACCAGAGAAACCTTAAGACCCCAAATTAACCCTTGATCTCTTCTCCCTTAAAACAAAAGAAGAGAACAAAATGAAAAGACACATTCCACTGTTTCCCATCGCAGTAAATGACACAGTTGCCACTGTGCTGGTGAACTGTGGATTATTGTGGTTTCCATATCACCATATCAGAATATCTAATTTAAGAGGGCTTGATCATCAAAAGAGCAAGCTATTACAAAGTCCAGATATTCTGCCTGAAGTAAATCACATATAAAATGATTTCACCCGTGTTAGTGCAATATTCATGGGAAAGTGAATGGGAAGCATGGAAAACCTAATCTTGGCTGAGTTCTCATGATGAGATGTGGGTGTCACCCTGAGGAATCATCAGTTTGGTGGTTCCAAGCCCCTTGGGTGGCTGGGGATTTCTGCAAAATCTATTTCAAGCTTTACCTTTGGAATGTAAATCTGAAGAGGGTTGGAGCTCTTAATTCCCTGGGACTAGTCCTTCGAGAGTTTTTGGCCGCTATTTTTGAGATACAAAAAGCAGAGTACTTCACCTGTCCCAAGTCAGAGGCTTTTCTGCATCTCTAAAAGGAAACTTGGAGGTGATGTGCCTCCTTGTTCCTAAAAAAGGTATGGAGTGAGCTAATGATGTTTGTTTGTTTGTGTTGTCTCTGTTTTTGCTTTTCCCCCTGGAGTTTGGATGAACAGCGATTGATCATAATTTTGCACAACTGATACCTAAGAGCATAGAACAGAGCACAAGCTCAGCAGATATGTGTTCTTGAGGAAGTCTAATTCCCAACTTCTCTTCACAGCAAGTGAGAAACAGATGGTGATGGTGTGCAAGGAATCCCCAAAGGAGCATCTCCAGCCTTTCAAGGACAAACTGGAAGAGTTCTTCCAGAAAGGTAGGGAGCTGTGTCCACTGCACATACACAATACTCTGAAACATCCTCTGAACTGTGGAGCTCTCTCTGATCCCACTGCCCCAGCATCCCTGCTGGTCACCAGCAGCTCCAGTGACCCCGGGAGTCCATGTCCCCATGGTGGTCACATGCACAATGTAAAGGCATGTCCTGCACTTTCCTATCACCTTTCAAATCCATTTTCATATTTTAAATCCTTTAACATTACTCTTGTTTTCATAAACTTTGAGGAAAGACTTTTTCTTTGTCTTTTCATAGATCTATCCCAAGGGGATCCTCAGTGCATGTTAGTTGGCAAGTGACATACATTTAAGGCTATGTAGCCATGCATTTCAGATATGTGGCCAGCCTGGAGGTGGACGGTGATTATCTTCCTGAGTTTGCGAGTGTAGCTTAGAAGCTCGTGTTGTATTTTCCATTCCTTTTCAGAATGGAAAATTGGGGCCAGGTGAATGTCCACATCCACTCACTTGGCACCCATCAGCCCTTTGGGGTTAGTAGATGGAAGTGATATATATGCGATCTAGGACTTATTTAGAAATCTTACCAAGATATGTTCCTTCCTCCATGATTTTGGCAGGAGTTGGGAACTCTGGTTGATCACTCTTAGTGAACATGGAAGTTTAATGCCTTTGGATATTTCCCATTTTAATTTTCCAAATGCAGCTAAAAACGTGAAACAGAAATAAGTGTGGTGCACAAACTTCCAGCTATAAAGTAAATAAATCCTGGGGATTTAAGGTATAGCATGGTGACTGTAGTTAATAATACTGTGTTGTGTATTTGAAAGTTGCTAAGAGAAAAGATCTAAAAAGTTCTCATCACAAGAAAAAAATATATAACTTTGTGTGTTGACAGATATTAACTAGACTTATTGTGGTGGCCATTTCACAATATACACATAAGTTATATCATATATCTGAAACCAATATGTTGTATGTCAATCATATCTCAATTAAAAAAGTGTTAGGTAGTTACAGGGAACCTCTGTCTTCTCTAGAGGATATTCATGTAGGAACCTTTAGGGATATATCAACACACTGTTTCTATGTATTAATAAGGTCTCATGATACCATGCCATCAACAAAAGACCATTGAGGAGGGTGAATCTATAATGTATAGCCAAACCACCTGGGGGATGGCAGGGAAATTCTTGGTCCATGAGTCAGAGGAACTCCATTCCAGCCGTTCCCTGTGTACAGAGATCATTGCTCCCTTGCTCCTTGAGGAGGGCTTGTTTGTGTCAAACAGAAGTCAGAGTTCTCCCTTGGCCATTGCTAAATCTCATATACTATAGAAGTGATGCTGTCAGACAAGGTACCCTCTTGAGAGCAAACAATGATACTAACATGTGTCATGTGACTAAAATTAGATGGGTTTTATATGTGACTTATTAAAGTTAGATGCATGGCTTTATGATTATACCATGTAAATATAACCTAAATGGCCTGAAGAAAAGCGTGAAATATTTTTCTTCGCTGACCCCCAATTAATAATTTCTGCTCTTGACATGTAGAATTAATTTGAAATGAGGCTCATGTTTACTTAGATTCCATTTTTATTTTTACTCAGGTTTACTTAGATTCCATTTTTATTTTTAATTGCTACTATTCTATGTCTGGAAAATTCTGCAGTGTGTATATCTGGGTATTATCTTCCTGGATGCTGTAATGGCTTTATTATAATCCTTTCTCTTTGAACCAGATAGCATCTTAAAACTTATATTGTGAATTTTACTCTTTTTTTGTTGGAAAAAGATATACATGAACAGATTTAGAACCCCAAAAATCTTCTTCAGTGCCTTGGAAAAGGAATTTGCAAGTCAGCATTTGGGATTATATGTTAGCTTCTTCTCTGCTAGATTTCTCAAGAAACTTCTGGTCTGTTCTGAGAGAGGAAACTGAGTGAGGCAAACTGGACCTCTTATCAGGGGAGCAAAGGTGTGGCCATAGTAAAATGTTCAAAGAAAGCCCCAGAGGCTGTGGTTTCTCAACCCTGGCTGCATTCTAGAATCACCTGGGGGAGATTTTTTAAATTTTGACAGCCAAACTCCAGACCTACCATCTATGGGGCTGGAACCAGGCATCAGCACTTTTTTTTTAGCCCCCCAGGTGAATCACACCCTGTGTGCAGCCCAGTTTGGGAACCACTATTATCAAACTTAGTTCACCTTTGAAATGTGTATTCAAAGATGTTTATTCAGAATGCTATATGGTAGGCATTCTTTGTCCTTCTCTCAAAGGCTGTTTATTGGAAAAGATCTGTCATAGAATACAGGAGTCAGCTCTCCTTCAACCAGCCTAGTAAAGGGAAGATGGGAAAGACATTAGGAATAGCCTCAAGTCCATGGTTAAAACAAAATCAGCCAAAACACAGCACAAGAATTTAAAGGAAAATCACCATTCCCTAAGAAATTTAAAAATACAGAAATAAAATATTATAGGAATCTTAAAGATTCCCAATATTGTGTGGTGTAAAGAGCCACTGTTGAAATAATCTGTTACTGTTATTACTTCACTGAATTGGTCAAAAATCAGTCTAGAATCATACTGTCCAATATATATGGCAGGTACTAGCCGCATGCCACTGTTGAGCACATGAGATACAGTTTGAGAGGTGCTGTAAGGGTAAAACACAGATCGAATTTTGAAGACTTAGTGCAAAAGAACACATAAAATATTTCATTTCTGATTTTTATATTGATAGTGATAAAATAATAGTTTGAATATATTGGGTTAAAAAATAAAATGTTATTAATTTACCTGCTTTTTGTTTTTAAGCATGGCTACTGGAAAATTTTGAATAATATTTCTGGCTTGCATTTTATTTCTGTTGTATAGGGTTTGTCTAGAGACACAATCCCTTGGCCTTCCTCATCTCCTTCCTTCACGCTCCTCTTTACGTTGTAGCTCTACTTTCTCAGCTTGCATCCTGGGTTGTCGGGATGCAGTTTCACCAGCTAGCCCCTCCCCACTTTTGCTCTGGGCCTGGCTATTATTTGGCTCTCAGGGAGGGGTGGGATGCTTAACTGATGGATGTGGCAGCATGCTACTTCATCAGGCCATTCTGTGGTTCAGGGGGTGGGGGGTTGCCAAGTTACAGTATATATAAGTGGAATAACTCTTCATCGCTATGGAATTCTAAACAATGGTCTGTTTTTCCTGTGGATGTTTCACAGAAATTATAGGATTTTCTTTCTTCCATAAATATGCTTTATCTACCCTGGATAATCAAAATTTTATGGCAACTATCATACAATATAGTATCTTGTCTAATGTTCCATTCATTGGAAGAGACACCTTTATTGTAAGTAGTACAAACAGAAAAATTGTTGGCATCTACACCATGATGTGTCACAGATTTTAGGATGTACTCCTAATCAGAGATGCTAAAATTTGAAAATTTGATCAGTTTTAAAGTTGATGTAATATGGCACTACTTTTAGGCATAAAGAACCAGAATGAAGGCATGCCTGACACTTCCAGGTAAGCAGCAAAGGGGATGTTTTTGTTCAAATTCAGGAAAAAGCAAAGAGAATGGTAATGATGGCAGTGGCAGCAATGAGAGCTAACAACTGCTGCATGTGGTTGCATGCCGGACACCATGGGGGGAGATCATCTCTCTTATTTAGGCTTCATGACAACCCTCTGAAGTAAGCAGTTTATCACCCTGTTATACAGATGAGGAAACTGAGGATTAGGAATTCTCTGTAGACAAGTTATGAAAAGGCATTCCAGGCAGAGGAAAACACTGCAAAGCTCAAAATGAAAGACATGATGTGTTTGGGGAGCGGCAAGAGACTGGGTGTGGCTGGATCACAGGGCAAATGGGAAGAACACTAGACCAGAAGGGAGAGGAAGGTCACATGAAGACTTGCTAAAGAATGTGAACTTTGTCTTATAGGCAAGAGAGAGCCTTGGAAAAGTAGTATGTATGTGAATGACATGGTCACGCTGGCTTTGTTTCGGTATGCAGGATCATTTAGCTTTTTGTTGTTGAGAAATACATTATAACTAAGCAATGTAAAGAAGGTTTGGATAGGAAAAGACTGGAAGGCAGTCTCTCAAGCTGTTCTGCAATAGTCTAGGCAAATGACGGTAAGAACTTGAGCAGAAGTGGTCACAGTAAAATTAGCAAGGGAAGGGATGCATTTATCAAGGTTTTAAGAGTTATAGCACTAGATAACCCACTGGAAGCACAAAAACAAGAGAAAAGGATAATTCTGCTTTTTCTTGCTTGATAACTGGCTTAATACTGATGAAGAGAACCAGATTTGGGATGAAAAACAATAAGGTAAACTCTGGATGTGCTGGTTTGACATATGACTGAGGCCCACAGGTAGAGATGCCGGGCCCACAGGAGAGTACAGGATGAGAGTTCAGAGGGTGGCAGTTTAAGTCATAGGAATGAATGTGAAAGCCCAAAGAAAAAATGTAGACTGAGAAGGTCCCTGAAGTTTCAGAGTGTCTGACACAGGGTAATAACCATAATAGAGAAAAGATGCTTCTATACTTTCATAATATTTGAGTATTTGGCAAGAAAGCCAGTTTTCTAATTAGGGGTTTTTATCACTCATAAAGTCTTAAGCAATCACGTTCTTTATGCCTGAGAGGTCACACACATGTGTTGTGACTCAGTTGATTCATTGTTAGTTTAATATTTATAAAAGTTGCAATTCAGTTCTTCTAACATTCATAATTTAATTTTTCTTTTGCAAATCATATCCTGTTGCCACATTCAAGTGAAGATGATGTGTTTGTCTTTATGTCTTTTATCACCCTTCCCTTCCAAAATGCCCTTAAATAGCATTCTTTGACAAAATTGTGGTGACTGTTCTTGACTAACTTCATTTCCTGTGCAAAATAGAAAGTAATTTTAATAACATCACTTTCAGAGTTGCAATCTCCTTGGCATCTAAGCCTTTTTTCCTTACATGGTTTTTCTTTTCCACTGTCAGCTCGTGTTGATTTCAGTTTATGGCTCAGTTCAGACTAGCCTTGTGCAGACATTACTCGAGCTCATGTTTTCTCACCCTCAGATCAAACATGGTCATAATGATATGGCCTTCAAAAATGTGATGCTCACATTAAAAGTCCCCATAAACATGGCAGGGATCCTGTAATTGAAAGAAGGCGCTGAGCAACTGATTAGATCCCAGGTATAGATCTTGTAGGTGGTCTTTGCATGCTGTTAAATTGGTCATTTGTATTTATAGCTTTGGCAGGGAGGGCTGGAACCTAAACTGGTGCTAATACCAGTGCTCTCCTACACTTGGCCTTATCTCATTCTCCACTAACTTTACCTGGCATCCATGAGCAGAACCATGTCAAAATGAATCTGAATGAACCATGCTACTCCAAGTTTATCAAACTGTCCTCTAAATTTTGTTGACCAGCTGAGATTAGAGATAATCTTAATGGCAAGAAACTGTTTTCTAGTTAAAAATAAATAGATAAATTTACAAGACTAAAAAGCAAACAAAATAATAACTCTAATACCCATATTGAATGCAAACAGAATGATCAATCTAAGTAGGTGAATACTGCATGACCGCTGCGACTGTCTATCTGGTCCTATTCACTTTCTCACCCCATCATAATGTAGGCTCAGCCTGGCCCATGAAAGTTGTTGATAATTAGTTGTAGAATTAATAAACAGTCTGAATCTTGTAAAGTGCCTAGAGGCTTTTTGTTTTTCTCTGTGTTCCCTGTTTAAATCCTTTCAGAATAGGTAAATCATGCCAATTCAAATCTGGAGAGATGCATTGTGGGTCTATAATGCAGGTCTGTGATCAAACCTCCTTGACATCAAAACACCTTTCTATGTCAGATATGCATATAATCCATTCTTAATAAATACATAGCTCAGATTAGATTGACAAGGTCCATAATTGAATTTATAAACTATCGAATAAGAGCAGGTTGCTAGGTAAGGTAGAAAGAAAGCCACATGAGTCAGCATATTCAAGCATCAGGAAGGGTTAGTGAGCTGGAAAGTATGATGTGAGAGGGGAAATCATTCTTACGTTCTGTACAGAGCTTGTGGAAGGAAGAACTATGGCTGGGTGAATGTACGCTCTGTAAGGGTCAAACCAGGTTGTTGTATACCTCCCTACTACTCAAAAAAGTGTTAGCCAGGATGGTCCCCAGTGACATCAAATGGCCAAGAATTAAGATTATCTGTTGGGATTTCTGGGTTGCTGAAGTAAGAGAGCAGTAACCAGAATGTGGAGAAAGCTATTTTATCAGAGGTTTATGAAGCAGAGTTTTATCTGAGAGGATTAGTTTGAATCAGTTTTTATTTTGTTTTCTTTTTTTCCCCCAGAAATTCCTACAAAGAACACAGCTCCTCCACCCCTTCCCACCAAAATCAGTGAAGTAAGTTGTGCTCCACCGAAGCAGGGTTTTAGTAATTCTGAAGTTTTATCCATGATACCAAGCCATAATTCCACTATTTAACCTTCCTATCATGACTGCATGCACACTTTTTGATTTAAAAGAATTTTTTGTTTGTTTAAGTATTTTGAATATAACAAACAGAGCATTGTGCTTGAAGTTAGAAGATCTAAGTTTAATCCCTACTTTTACCTCTTAACTTTTCTGTGTGACTTTGGGCAGGTTTTTAAATTTCTCTGAGCCTTTTTTTTCTTGTCTGGAAAATGGGATTGGCAATATATACTGTGTGGTGTCATTATGAAGATTAAACAAAACAACATACACCAAAACCATCACGTGAGCTTTACAGTAGGTAGCATTAGTAAATTCAACGTATTGTTTTAGAGTGCGATTATTACCCCACCACCCTCTGTAGCACCAACTGGCTGAAAGTTCTCCTCAAGCTTTCAACTGGGAGGGTGCTTCTTGGCTTCACAGAGCCTCATTTCATCTTTGCAGCAGTTCTTTGAAGCTGATTTTGTTCTTCCCAACTTTCCGGATACGGAAACTGAATCTGAGAATTTCAGTAACTTACTCAAGGTCAGTGTGATCTCAGTCCCAGGGTTGGTACTGTGTCATCCTAATAACTTGGAAAATAACTTATTTTCTCTGTGTCCCAAGACCCTTGTGGATAACTAGAAATAAGCATTTTTTCTCACCATCAAAATGAGAAAAATATGAGAATAACAGACTTGCCTGCCATCACTTAACCCCAGGGACTCCATTCCTGGAGTGTTAATAGAGACTCCCATTCTATCTTCCCCAACAGAAACAAGAGGTTCCATTTGTACTGTGGAAGGAATTGTGGTGACAAGTAGTTAAGTATTTTATGGAATCAGTATTGAGCTCTGCATTCTTGCATAAGAGTTGTTTTCATGATAAATTGCTTCATGTAATTGTTGGCTCAACCACCACTTCCTCTTTGGATTCTTGACAACTATCAGCGAGGCTTTAATCAGTGATTGATTACAGTTGCTATCACATGACTTCTCTTTGAATTACTCAGTTATTGTCTCTTCATGGTGGAAGAACTCAACACCTAGACAGCCTTCTGGGAGTTATTTTGCAGAATACATATTATATAACATGCGGTTTCGCAGATAGAGTACAACTCTGAAAGGTCTCTTCATTCTTTCAAATAATACAGCTCTGTTTCTTCTGCTGAGTTCATTTTGCTTTAGAAGAATTGTGGCAGCCCAGAGTTGGAGCCCAGGACTGAACGAGGTAATGTTATGTGGAGTGTTTAGCACAGAGCCTGGCACTGTATAAGTCAGCAGCTGCTGCTACTGTTAACATTCTTGGTCCTTTTATCACAATCTTATCAAGATGGTTCAGAGAGTGGAGATGAGAAAATCATTCACAGAAGGTGTTACTTTCCCAATGGTATAAATCACTGCAGTTTCAAAATCAAATGGTAAATAATAAATAATTACAATAAAGGTCTCAAGTACTAGAAGGGAAATCATGCTCATCTTGCTCATCTCCTCTGGAAGTAAGCCAAAAGCAATGAACATAAGCTGGATTTTCCTAGGACCTGAGGCTTTTTGTTATAATAATTTGTCGATCATAATGCATGTAATTAGAGTGAAAAAAGGGTAAGTAGAGTTAGTATAAATTAAAACATACCAGATGCTCATGGGGCTTTTCTACAGAACTGATTTCTTTCACATTAAAGTGTTTTATTTTAAAGTTAATTGTAATTTTTGTAGTTATACCTTAATGATAGAAAGTATTTACATTATTCCTTTAAAGATGGCATGCCTATGGATCTATGTCATGGCGGCCCAAATCAACAATATTACCACCTATTGGCCTCTGAATTGAACTGCAAACACATGATCCTTGGGATCCACAGAGAGGCCACATGCCTTGTCTCAGTGACTAAAAGTGGTTGAATATGACAATAAACAGCACTAGTAAACAATGTTGTCCATAATAATTGCTAATCACTGGAACATTCCAATTCTGCTGTCTAGCAGATGGGAGAATAAATAGTGAGACTTTGGTGAGGCTAGAGAATGTGATCATTTAATTCCTTAATCTTTTCATTAATCTTTTGACTTGAGAAGAAAGATATTTACCTTTCTCTGACAGTTTTTATATTTAACTTTTGATTGATTTCTAGTGTTTTTCATTTGAAAATTAAAAATGCGTATTTGAGTAGATCATGATTGTTTTTTCACTACAGGATATCAGTTCGTGTCCTTTCATAAACTTAACAAAGTCTAAGCGCTTAGCTTTTTTAAGTGCCAATCCTTGATAGCACATCCTCATTCCACCTCAGAGTCTGGCACTGGGACCTTTGTCATCTACCACTTCCTCTCTCCCCCTAGCTTCTACCGACTTGTTGACATTCAAATTATTCACTGAAATGAACAAATATTCTGCCTACTGAGCTCATCTCACCATCCCAGTTCCTTTTTGAAATAAAGAATGTGAAATAATTGTAATCATTCTAAGGGAGTGTAATATAGTCTAGTAGGTAATGCAGAAACCCACTAAAAAAAATTATTTGAAGCTGCTGTTCTTTCCAGGAGTGTACTGTTCTTCCCCTAATATCTTCCCTTGGATTTCATGATTCTAGGATTAAGCCTAATTGCTAACATAATATATGTGCGTGATCATCTGCTTTCTTAAACTTAAGCTTCCTCTGGCATTGGTTCCCAGTCTGCAGTCATGGCTGTGGTATTAATTGTAATTGGTCTGAACTTCATGTGATGAAATAAGTTCCAACATGTTGATAGCAATTAATGGAGCTCAAAAGCCCTGGGTAAGATTCAAGGAAGGGTTTTGCATCTCTTTCAAGTTGTTTTCTTATTGTTCCTGTTGTAGTCTCACAGGAGACTGTAGTGAAAAGAGGACTGGCTTTAGAATTACACAGACCTGAGTTCAAATCCCTTCCCTAACTATCTGACCTTGGGAAACTTACCAAACAAAGCTGAGTTGTCTCATCTCAAAAACAGAGGTGATAACACCAATACCATAAGGTTGCTGTGATAATCAAATCAGCTACCATATGTCTGCTGCCTCGTACAATATCTAACACAACTATATGCATAAATATTTGTTCTCTGCCTTCCCTTTACCCTCCTTATGTTCCCTTTTCTATGACTTATATTTCTTAAGCAAAGTCAGATTTAATCTCATGTAAGATACACTGTTGACCATGGGCCCTTCTTTTGCCATACGGGCACAGATACAGCTGTTCAAACTATTCATTAAATACTTGCTGAAGTCTCACTATGTTCTAGGCCCTGTGTTAATTGCTACTGATACAATGATGAGCAAAATAAACAGTCTTTTCTTTTCCTCTGGAATTTATATTTGCCAGTGAAAATAATAGCCTGTTGTATTCTGGATATCTTTTGCTGCATAATCAATCACCTCAACACTTAGTAGCTTGAATCAACAACTTATTACTCTCTCTCACAGTTCTGTTGGTTGACTGGACTCAGATGGGTGATTCTTGCTCTGGCTTTCCCCAGAGCACCACTAAATCAGTGCTCTGAGAACCCAATACTTCACGCACTTGACATTGGGAAGACTTTACTCCCTCCTTTCCCTAGGGACAAATGGCCCTTAGCACACTCTCCTAAGCCCTTTCCTACAGACCTTATTGTTTATCATTACATTGGAGTCAGAAGGTGGCTAGATTTGGAATTATCTGCTGACTTCTTCATATGCCTGTCTGCATCCTGGGCTGGATGGCAGGTGTGAGTGGGGGTTGACTGCACTTCTATAGATGCATGTGGTCTGTCCACATAGCTTGCACTTCCTCATAGCATGGTGGTCTTGGGGAGTTAGACTTTTTACATAGTGGCTAGCTCTTTCCAGAGCAACGATCCAACAAAAAGAAAGTAGACATGGCCAATCCTCTTAAAGGCTAGGGAGAAGACATTGTGTTCCTTTTGGTCAAAGAGGTCACAAGTCAGCGCAGTTTCAAGGGAGTGGAGCAATAGTTTCCACCTCTCAGTGGACAGCAGGGCATATGGTAACCATCCTGAAGGCATACTACCACTGGTTTAACTGATTCTTCCTAAATTTTATTTTCCTTGATATCTAGACTCTTAACTAGTTGGTTCTAACTTTTATTTGACTTGGTCCATCAAGATTTGCAAAGCTGATCGCTAGTGCTTGCCCTAGGAAAAGGGATCAATTTTGTATTTGGGGTCAGATAAACAGCAAAGCAAATGTGTTTGCTGTGGTCCTTATAACTTCTTCAGGACAGATAGTGTTTCCAGGGGATGAGATTTCATCATTCACCTCAATCCCTCCTTATTTCTCTGTGTTAGTACATGGGAAGAAATAAACAGCCTCATAAGTAGTAGCCTCACAAACCCATCTTTCCACATGACTGACGTGTTACACATCTATTTTAGCACATGAGAACCATCACCAGGAACCCAGATATATTTCCTGGGACTTCACAGAAAGCCCCACTTGCCATAGTTTCTACTCCGTTTCTTTTGAGATTTTTCTTCTTGGATTTGGAGCCCCACCAAATCAGTCCCCTGGGAACCGAATACTTCATGTACTTGACATGTAGACTACTTTACTCCCTCCTTTCCCTAGGGACAAATGGCTTTTAACACCCTCCCCTAGGCCCTTTCCTACAACCTTATAATCTTATGCTAATCATGTTTAAGCTGCCACATTCTTATTGTCACTATAAATACTTAATTTAAGGTCCAGATGTAACTATTTTTACACCTTTCAAAGGAATAAATTGTCCAAAAATTGACAGAATTGGGAACATAGGTGTTTCCTTTCCTGTACTCTTGCCTTCAATGAAGTTGTTTGCTCTTAAGCCCAGTGATAGGTTCTGCATGCACTTCTGGTGGATCGTGACTTGTTGCTCTTCCCTCCATGGCCGGGACAGCGATGCTCATTCTGACAGAGCTGAAGATCAAGTGGTATTGTACTGCCAGAAGAGCATTTGGTGGCATATCTTAATCTAATATGAATCCATAGAGTTGAGGTTTTTCCCAAGAGGGTAAAGAATGTTTTAGAGACAAATTTATAAGACTTGTCTTAACTACAGCAGGCAGTTGTGGTCAAATGAGGCCAGGGTATGTCCTTTGCACTTAGATGAGTTATTTCTGTGCTTGTCAAGGTCTTGTTGCACTTGATAGTCTTACGTGTGAGCTGCTGAGTAACAGAAAATAAATCTGACCAATTGCAGTATGCATAGATATGCCTAAAAATGCTTTCTGATTTGGAAGGGACCAAGGAAGAGGCCAATAGAATATGTAGTTTTAAAACCCACTTCTAAATCATGTTGAAAACAGTTTTTTCAATTGCTAATTCCTCTACCAGTCTTATGTTCCTGAAAATATAGGTAAGAAACCACAATCTGGGATTTATATTAAAGTCAACGAGATTCAAATACATGCTCCAGTTGAATCAATTTAAAATACCTGTCTTAATTTAAAATAATGATATTGTTCCCTTGGCTTTATGTAAACTGTGAGATTAGAATAGCACATATATGTGTATGTGTGTGTATGTGTCTCTTTCACTCTCTTCCCATATAGTTTTTTTTTCTTAAAAATATTCAGTGGACAACATCCAAGAAGCATCTAAGAAGGAACAAGCTAGAACAGTAGCCTAGATTGTTTCCCACAAACTGTGATAGCCCATACTCAACCAAAATCAATGCACTGTCACAAACAAGAAAAATATTCCAAGCAAAAATATCTGAAGTAATAGCCAAAGGGATAAGGAAAACCACTGGCTGGATAAGCTGTGATAAATGGTGGTGGTTTGTTTGTTTTTAAATTTTGTTCCTATGTGTAAGTCCCTCTTTGAGCAACAGTTTCTATGTAATACAGACCTTTTGTATTATGTGACACTTCTCTCTATGTGTATCTTCCAAAGATTGGGGAGGGTGGAGTGCTGAGTCATCTTTTCTTCTTTAAACAACTCTTTCTCACACTGTTTCAGACTTAACCAGTTGTATGCATTGTCTTTCCTGCTCTCCAGTTGTCCAAAACTATAGTTCACTTATCACTGTGAATGCACTGTCCCAGGAACAGGAAGCCATAGGCCCAAGCAGAGAGGGTGGCTTGTCCAAGACAGCATGTCTGAGCAGGATGCCCCAGGGGTGCTAGGCTCAGAGTTTAGAACAAGGGCCTCAACCATGGACTGTTGCTGTTCCCCACGTCCACTGCAATGATGAGGGAAGGCTGACAGTGAACCACATGGAGGTGCATGGGACATGCCAACTCACTGGCACAACTTCCTCTTGTGTTTGTACCACTCTTGTACATTCCACCTCCCTCTTGAGTGGTCATTCTAGTCATCCCAAGGATTGATTGCTCTGCAGCCCACATGACTGCCTCTCCCCCAAAGCAGCCATCTTCCCTGTGGTGTCAATGAGATAACCAAGCCTCTGAAATCCCTATAACTTGCCTGTATGTGGAATCCCACTTGATCTAAAATGCCTTTCACCCAGCTACTGTACTTTTGAAGCAAAATGGTTTTAGTAATTCTTAAACAATTATCTGTAGAGATTAGAGGCTACAGCCATGCCACTAACTCCTTAGTTGTATTTTTGAATTGCTAGTACCAAATGCTCTCACTCTTCTACTACTGATCTGGGAAAAATCAAGCTACCACCAGCTAGATATTCAAATAGTATCATGGCTCCTCCTGAGGCTGTGATAATCCTGAAGGTGACCTAGTTCTCGGCTCTCTCCAGAAAAGAGACATCTCTTCTAGCTATTCTTTGTCCTTCCACTGCTACAGTGGCTCCAGTGATAAGTTTGAGCCCTACATATGCTCACTGAAGGCTGGGACACAGCAGTGACAGGCAGAAAGCTGAAGAGAAGGGTGAGCTCTGCTCTAAGCTGGGACTGCTAAATTTTGCCCACAGACCTCAGGCTGTCATTCACCCCAGTCTGCCTGGATTCCAGAGCTGTGGTCCTCCTGCCTGGGAGGACTGCTCACTTCTTAGGCTTGTCCAATTCTAGTTTATTAAGTTTCTAATATGAGACACTCTGAGTGCTCAGAGGGCAAAATCTGAAATTTGCTTGGTTGACTGACCCGTGTAGGTCTCTCTTCCCCTAAATACGTAGTCTTCGATGCACCTATAGTAAGTTCTGGATAATTAGAAGCAATGTTTTTTTGTTGTTTCCCACAGATTCCTGTTCCCCAGATTGCTTCATATTAGCACATCAGTAACTATGGGCTGGGCAGTATGGAGATAGATTTTTTTTTTTAAGGCCATTCTCATTTTGTGGAGAAATAGGTCCTCAAGCAAATCCTTTCAGTTCTGTTTCCAGGACTGATAGGTGCCAGACCTTATTGATTTTCATAGTCAGCCATGGGCAGAACTGAAGGGTCTAGAACTCTTATCTAAAGAAACGAAGTTTCTGATGTAGGAAAAGAAAAAAATGTACAAACTGTGTTAGAAGTCGCTAATCATCAACAACCACAGGCGTTTTCCACCTAGGCTCTTCACATGTAATGTGTCCTGCTGTGGAATCTGGGGCTCCCAGTCCTTGTCCTCACATCGTGCACTGTCTAGTTTAGGAGACAGGGAGGTCTCTAAAATGGCAAGCTCTCATACAGTGTGGCACAAGTCTGAAAAGGCTGAGTTCACTCGAACAGTCATTCTGTTAGCTGCAGAAGTCCTGGAAGTCAGCTTGGTATTGCTACTCTCCAGCTGATTGTTGTTGTATCTGTATAGCTCAACATTTCCTGACCTCAGGGAGAGGGGGGTGTGGATAGACAGGATGCAGAAAGGGGGGGACCTAATGCTACCTGCTAGCTCTGCATAGCAGGCTTTTGCAGCTTGCTGGTCCCTGGCGTTGATCTGGAGTTGTGTTCCCCTGAGATCCTGCCTGCTCCTCTTCTGTCACATATGACAAGCTCCCCCTAGTTTGGTCCAGTTTCAAGGGAAATGAGCTGTTTGTCCAGTCACCATCTCTAGGCTGTGTAAACAAGCAGATGGGCAATTAGTGGCTCTGTCAGGGCCTTGGCCCGCCACTCTGCATGCACAAAGGGAGGATCATCACTCATCTTTTGGACTGTAGTCGTGCAAGCATGAGATAATGGGACTGCTCAGCTTTCGAGATTTCTTCATGCTGTTTAGATTTCAGTCTTCGTGTCAAAATCCTATTGTTCAGGCATTTTGGGCAGTAGCCATGACTGCCACTCAGCTCATTTGGGAAAATAAATAAATAATTCAGATTCTGTTGCCTTGATTTTTTTCTCATTAAGCCATTTTTTTAACGAGCAGGAAATAGGACCGAGACATAGAGATCTGTAGGTAATATCTTTCCTTAATTAGCCAAATGCTTACAAGAGAGGTCGCCCAACTGCACATAGATATTTCCTGCTCCCTGAAGCGGCCCTGTATGTGCACACAGACAAGGTCAGGAAGGGGCTGGAGCCTTCTGGACTGTGTGGCCACCAGTGGCCTTGTCAAACACACAGTCAGGTCACTGGTCACCCCCAGGGCTGCTGTAGTTTGTGTTTTCTTGAGCATTTCACCTTGGACAGTGTATCTCTTCTTGCGTTCAAAATGCCCAGAGGCTTTATGGAGGGCTCCCAGAATTCACCATCTGTCTGTTCCTGCAGTGCCCGGGAGCCCGTCAGCGTCCCCGGTGCCCCGGCCGCTCCCAGCCTAAGCAGGCGGTCTTGCATTTCCTTTGTTCTTTCCCAGATGTTGACATCACCTTCTCAGGTTTTTTTTCTTTCTCTCCTTCTGCTTTTAGTTTTCTTTTCCCTCTTGCCTCTGTTTTCTCTGACTTCTTTTTTAGCTTTCTATTTTCTCTCCTCTTCCTCCTCCCTGCTTGATATTTTTGGTTTCTTGCAACATGCTCTCCAGATTCCCTCTGCTGCAGGAATCACTCTCCATGCCCAGTACCATTCTCATCTTTCTGGCCTCCTTTTCTTCTTCCTCACCACTTTCCCAGCCCTTCACCTCTACCTCCTAGAAGCCTTGCCATTCCTCAGAATGGGGGTGTCTCATGGGTCATGCCGCACAGACAAGGCAAGAGCATGTGGTGATCCTTCCATCCTGACAGCTGCTGGAGTGACTGTCTTCCCCATTTTGCCCTAGGGCAGGCATCTGTTGACAGGCAAGCAAGCAACAGAGAGCACATCCTGTTCTCTGACACGGATTCTGACTATTGCTGTTCAGTCGGTCATTCACTCAGCATTTATAGGCTGTCTGCTGTGTGTGAGGCCCTGAGAAAAGAATAATGAATCAGATATGAATTCTAGCCTCGGGGGCCCTACACCCCCGGCACAAAACCTCACTCTGCCTTTCAGCAGTGTTTGATGGTATTGATCAACCCATCCTTTGGGAAACTCCTACTCTTAGTTTTAGGCCAGCATTCTCTTTTGTCCTCTTTCTGCTTCTTGGATGCTTCTCAGTGCCCTGTGCGGGCTGCTCATCGTGTTGATCTCTAGCTTTGGAGGGTTTCACGACGGTCTGTGGATTTCTCCTCAGTCTGGCTCTGCTTACTTACCAGGTGATCTCACCAAAGCTTGAAATAACCATCATTATTCTGATGACTCCCAAATTTATTTCTCTAGCCCATACTGCTCCTCTGGACTCCAGATTTGTATTCCCAACTGCTTGTTTAACATCTTCACTTGGGTGCCAAGTAAGTATCTCAAACTTGGTGTCCAAAACCAAACTTTGATTTCCCCACTTCTCCCAGCACCCTCACACATCTGCTTTCACCTGGTAAGTGGAACCACCTCTCTTCAAGATGCTCGAGCCAAAAATCTTTGAAACTTTTACATCCTTTTTTATCTCTCACTTCACAACCAATTCATCAGCAAATCCTGCCAGCTCTTCCTTCAAAACATATCCAGAATCTGACAACTCCTCTCCACTTCTCCTGCTACCACCCTGGTTCAAGCCATCATCATGTCTCACCAGCACTATTACAATAGCTTCTAACTGCCTCTAGCCTTGACCCTGTAAGTGATTGACTTTTTATTTTTGAGCCCTCCAGAGACTCCCCATTTCAATCATCATAGAACACTTGGATTTTTACCACTCTTTGCTTTTTTTTTCTCAGCCTCCACACTCTTACCTTCCTGCTGATCTTTGAGCCCGGCCAGTACACTTACTCTGCAGGAGATATACCTGCCCTTCCTCTGGTCAGAACGCACTGTCCCCAGATAGCCACGTGGCTTGCTCCCTCTCTTCATTGTAGTCCTTGCTCAAATAACAAAGAGAACACCCTGATAAAACACTTCTCCAGGCTCTGTTACTCTCTTCTCATTTCTCTGCTTTATATAGCTTCTTAGCCCTTATCTCCATTTGAAATAGCATATGGTTCATTGTTTCTGGTCTGCTCCCCTAAGATGTACTTTTTTGAGGTCAGAGATTCTGTCCTACTCACTGCTTACAGTGCCTCTAGAATATTTTTGAGTTAATTAATGAACAAAAGAGGTCCTTTGAGGCTATGCATAAAAGGTACCATGTAACTCAGAGGTGAAAGAAATCAGGAAAGAAGGTAGGTTATGGGCTAAGCACTGGTGAATGGAATGTGAAGAATATTCCAAGGGAACTGAATTGACTCCGTGGAACATAAAGCAAATTACAGTAGATATATTATTTGTTGCTGGGACATTATATACCCAGTGTCCCATTTGCCCAGGGGAGATCAGGAGGCCAGGCAATTCTAGCTGTGCTCCTGACCATTCTGGCCTGGGTACATCTGTCTTATATAAATCAAATTCTGACCAGCCAGTGCTAAACCCAGAGGAAGGCAACAAGGGGAGAGGCTGCCGACAGAACTGGGAAGAGGCCAATGAAGATAATAGGAAGTAGATGCACTTCTCTGGGCCTCTGTATCTTTATTAAATTAACATATTGGGCATTTGGATCCTAAGGGTCCCATGAAGCTTCAAAAATCTATGACTAGAAGGAAATAAAGTTGGAAAGATTTGAGAAGTGGTAGGAGGTAGAAAAATTTGTCTAGATTGTGAAGAGTCTAGAATTCTAGGCCAAAAGATCTTATTCTGTATGCAATAAGGTGCCATTGAGAGTTTGAGCAGGAAAGTGATGTGATAGGAGCTATGAGATAAAAAGATGGTAGTGGCCACAGTGTGTACAGTGAGCTGGAGGCAGGAAGGACAGTGACTAGAGGGGATCATTGAAGAAGCTATGTAGTAATAATGTAAGGGCAGAGTGACGAGGATCTGAACTCGGGTGCACTTTATGAGAAGTTGAATATGCATGATGTTACAGAGGCCAGCTCCCCAGGATTTCGGCAGCTGATTGAATGTAAGTTCATGAGGGCAGAGCCCCCTCAGTTGTGTTTACTGCTGTACCCCCAGTACCTGACACATAATGGGTGCGCACTACATTGTTGATGAATGACTACGAGTAACTGGATGTGGGAGAGTGGGAGTTTAGGATCACAAACTCAGAGCTTTAGTGACAGAAAAAAATAGTACCATGAAAAGAGAACATTAACACTGGAAGATGACCATGTCCTGAAGATCTTGACTTCACTATGGAGCATGCAGGGAATAACATGAATGATGTGTCCTGCAGGCAGAGGGTGACTGGAGTCTAGCATTCATAGTTGGGAAGCAGCCACAGAGCAGTGATGGGTGAAGCTATAGTTAAGATTGAAAATGGAGAGGGCGTAGAGGAAGAAGAAAGCAGGAGAGAGCATTGCTGTGGGGTGGGCAGCATACCATACTGTAGAGATAGATAGGGGAGAAGGGAATTGGAAGGGGTAGGAGAAGACCTGAGAGAGTACAGCCCACCTAAGCTCGGGGACGGAATTCCAAGGAGCTGGTGTCAGCGCTGTTAACTAGCGTGAAGAGGCTGAAGAGGATGAGCTGATTGTCAACAAAAGCCAAACAGTGCATAAAGAGAGGAGCAATCGAAGTGGCCAGGGGATAAGGGGCTTGCCAGTGCGGGACTGAAAGTGGCTCCAGGAGGAATCTGATCTCCGGGCTCAGGAGGCAGTGTGCATCATTATTAGTAGTAGATCCATAGCTATTCCTGGTCAACCACACATTTTTATCTCAGACCCAGAGTTGCCCAGAAATAAATCTCAACACATACTTTTACAGTGTTTAAGCATTTGTCAGCTGTTCTGTTGTTATGAAACCTGAGGTAAGGAGCCGGGAGGTGGGGCGGAGGGGAGGCACCCTTACGAGGGGCACATTATGTGAGTGTGGTCACCTGAGGGGCCCAGGACAGGAGCTGGAGAGGCTGTCCTGGAGCCTCACCCTGATGCACGGGCATCAGCCACACCTGTCATTACTCACCCTGTGCCCAGAATGTCCACCCACAGCAGGATCTGCAGTTCTTACTTCTCATGTTGCTTATTTGAAGCCCTTTTGCAGTATCCTTAGGATTTCTGAGTTGTGTAAAAGCTTGAGACTTCCTCATTGATTAAATGACTAAGTGTAAAATAAAGTGACCAAGGGAGACATGTGGCCAAACAATGAGCATATTCTCTTCACCAAATGAAGGGGACAGTTTTGTTTTCATGAAGTGCAAAGTTTGTGAGATGTATACAGTTTAGGTAGAAAAACATGAAGTACTTCGTTCTGGAGAGAGAACATCTGGGTTTTAGTATTGAAACCAAAGGTAACAGGGAAATGGAGTTGCTGAAGTAAAGCTAAGTTAGAATATGAATCCCTGTTGCTATTAGTTACAATGAATAGAACCAGTGAAATAGGAGAAGATGTGAACATTATTATATTCCTGTATAAAAGTAAAATAAAAGAGCATGAGCAGGACAGCACATGAAAAGCCTTTTGCCTTTTATTTCCATCAGTTCACAAGTCTCACTTCCTTCCCCCTTGCACCAGATGTGTACCAGACAGATGTTGTTTAGAGGGTGGAGATGGAGGAGATGGGGTTGTTGGAGATGGAGGATTCCACTGGGGATCCTCCTTGTCTGTGTCCCAAGGCCATCTGAACACCAGGGTCACCCTTGAGAAGGGAAGGTTATCAATCCAAGGGGACTGAAATAGCATTCTCATGGAATCACCCATAACATTTATTTGAAAATGAAACGTCATGGAAATCATAATCCGTGAAGAGAAAACTGCCACATTGTTTGAGGATGTAGCTTAGACCATATTAAAAATGTTTGCATTCCCAAGTGTCCTTGGTTTGGAAATTGAAAGACGAGGTATCCAGTCAGGCTTCCTCACAGGATATCCAGCACTTTTCCTTCTTCCAGTGGCAGAAACCAGCTTGGTGGTCTGAGCCAGGAAGGAAGTTATTTCAGTATGGAATAGGAAAATAATTACATATTTAGAGTCATGTTTTAGACAAAAACAAACCAAAACAAAGGATGCTTTTTATTCGAAGTCAGTCAATTTTCTTTTTATCTGAAGGCCTTGCTATCCCTTGTGCGTGCATATCTGTGATTATGTGATATCAGGACCTGATAATGCATACCAGGCAGGCTGAGTGACAGCCATGTGCACTGCCTTCTCGTCCAGTCCTTCCTCGTGGGCTTTCCAGCGGCTGTGTACTTCTAGGAAGAAAGGGACTGGGTTCCCTGATGCTGCTCTGCTTCTGACCAACCCTACATAACTCAAATTCACAAGCCATAACAAAGGTAATGCCATTCCCCCAAGGATGCCCAAAAGCCACAATGCCAACTGCATGGCCATTTTGTTTATGGCAAAACACTGAATATTTTTGGTATAATGTTAACATTTGAAGGGTTTAAATGAGTAAAAGCTTCAGACTTCTCTATGCAATGACTATTGAGCCCCTGTTCTAAAATTTGCCAAAGTAATCAGTGATGACTAGGGGCTTCCACCTTTTAATAATGATTCCATCTTCAGGATAAGAAAAAGATGAAGGACTGTTATTCAGAAAAAGATGCTACCTCAACAACCTTTATCTGTTTGCTTTTTGATGCTGCTGTCTTTCCTCGGGGGGTGGGGGTGGGGAAAGACTGGAAATAATATTAGTATAAGTTGAATAGGGCCAAGCAAGAGATGAAGCAAAACATTCAGCCACGTTTTGGGGAGAAGCTAGGCAATGGCAATTGGGCTTCTTTGGGGTAACTAATGACAGTCTTGATTTGGGCATTTGGCTTCTGTCTGTGTTTATGCTTTGTGTATCTTTTTCCTCCTTGAGGCAACCTGAATAGAAAGGGCCAGGCAGCAGAGTTAACATAGATGAGAAACATATCTGTGTATGATTAAGGTCTTACTTGCTCCGTTTGCTACTACCAAAACCCAGGGGAGGCTGATCTCTGTTGCAAAAGCTGTGTGGGAAGAGGAGACTGATCAGCTGAGTCAAGCAGCTTCACCAGCTTGCTGGTCAGGGCACAGATCAAGATCATGGTTGATATGATAATAAATATAGTTTTTCTAGCTTTCCTGAAGAAAAAACCAGAATGTTTAAGAAGATGAATTTACCATCCAAGGGTTTAATTTGTTTTTCATCAGAATATGGCACAACAGGCATGCTGGAGTCTGGGCTCAACTAATCAAAGTTAGTTGAGAGCAAATAGAACTGGGTTGGAAGTAAATCTCATGGGGTTCTGAGAACCAGGAAAAACTGGGAAAGTTTGGAGTGGAGATTATGAAGAGCTATCACTCTCAAAATCCTGCTACAGAGTGAGAAGATCTTAAACCTCTCAGTATAAGATCAAGTTTATGAAGCAGCCTGAGAAAGAGGATGGAGTGAGAAAATTCATATTTAAGTAAATGACGATGCCCACATTCCTTTTCTGTGGGTTTCAGAGATTGACTTCAGCTAGGCCTCTCCTATGTTTTAAACTCAAGATTGTTTGCTAAGAGTAAAGAAAAAGGTGGGGGGTGGGGAGCAGTTGGTTCATCACATTACACAGAGGGGTATTGTATTAAAAAAACACAACTTTCCACTAATTTCAACAAAGAAGGTCTGGAGACCTTCAGAAAACAGATGCTTAGTATCTCACCAAGTTTCAAAGAAATATTCAAACTTATTAACCCTTTTAACTCAGCTATAATTATAAGTAAAGTCGGTTCCATTTGTGGGTCAGTGATATGGATATGAAACCATTCCCTCAGCTATCTCTCCATCTCTTCCATGGGCTAATTTCAGGGCATACTGGATGACCTGAATCAGAAGGCTCACTTCCTGTGCTCTTGGCTTTTGAAACTGTTTTGGTGCTGGTTGGCTCTCTGCAGGTCTTCTAACTCATCAAGATGAGATACGTCCCATTTCTCCACACAAGCCCCTTACAAAACAGCCATTGTTTCAAAAGACATTCCCATAACCCAGGCCTTTTCCTCCTGTCAGTTACATCAACTCAAGACGAAAACCATTTCTTTTTCTCACTATGTCTTCCCTACTCATCCTGTAAAAAGAGATTACAAGGTAAGAATGCTGTAAAAGAGTTAGCAGCCTTTAGGGGGACCACATCTTAAAATCTGACCATTAGAAATGAGGAAATTAGGAAGCTAACATACAGTGGACAGTCAGTATATGATGGAATGGGGAAGGAGAGAGAAGGATGGTAAAGTGGGGAAGGGGAAGATAATGTTCTAGAAGAAAAACAGAATTGGGGCAAAACACCCTGCCTCGCCACACTACACCACAGTTAGGTAACCCTGGATCAAAGCTAAAAGATGAAGAAATAGAAGCTTCAGTAAATGACTTACATATCATGAAGCCTTGAATTATTGGCAGTTTCAAACACTGCTTGAGTCATCATCTCAGAAAGCTCATCCCTTTGCTTTGAAAACACTCACATGACCATCTCAACAGCTGCTGAAACCCCTTGCAACAGCTGCTGAAACCCCTGTCCATACTGAAGCACAGTTGTCTATGAATAAAACTTTGGGAAGCAATAGAGGAACAATAGTTCCTTTGCAAATTGCTGTTACATCAGAAGAAAAGCTGAGGCAGGCATATAGTATTTTATTTTACCTACCACAAACAGACAAACAACCCCCAGATTTGGAATCCAGAGTTAACAAAAGCATTAAATCCACTGGACTTTGAGAAGGGGCAATGTTTTTTCATACTTCTCCTCTGCTACCATTATTTACATAGCAAATCACAGCAAAATGCAATCATGTCAGATGTTGGAAATAAACTCTTTGGGGTATAGCTATTTTTAAACAACCCATAGTTATAGGGATGTTTTAAAAACATGCAAAAGCTGACTTTGTGTTTTAAATCATAAGTGATCTCAGCAACTCTGTATAGTTAGGCCTGTGCTAACCTATGTAACTGAAAAGCTTTTTTAGCAGACCCTGAAATCCCTCAGGAATGGTGATCTTTTAAAGAGTTGCAAAAATTCAAATTGGCCATAGATTGAAGCCTAGGATTTTGGGGCAAATACACAGAAATACCTGATGCCAGTTTTTCCCACTTTGGAGAGCATTGAACTTCTCTTGCAAATATATTCAAAATACTTCCCCACCAGAAAATTTTATTTACTAACACCAGCAACAAGCATCCCTTCCCAACCCCCTTCCTCACTCCCAGGAATCAAAAGTGACTAAAAAGAATGCTGCATTATCAGGCATTATTTGCATGAGTGGATTATTTGCATCACTCTCTGAGAGGTATATCCATGGTCTCTGTTCTACTTGTCCAAGCTTCCTGCCTCCAGAGAAGATTTTTATCCTCCCATCTACTGAGTCCTATTATTGTCTCCCTGGCCTCACAAACCTCCCCACCCATCCTGCCCGTAACACAAACACCATCCCCTCCTGCCCCTCTTCCCCTCCAGCCTTGTCTAGGCCCTAGCTCATGTTGAAGAAACAGACTTGGGAGAGTTGTCTCTAAATGTAGAACATGTTTTTGTATGCCAACAATAGACTCATCCTATTTTCATCCCTACTGGGTCCTAGGCTATAAACAGATGTAAGGGCAATATACATGGATAGGCAGGGGTCTGAAAATCCTTATTGTCTTTGTAAGCTGAGACAATAGGCCCAGTCCGTAATGACACTGAATAAGGTATCTTGGAACGTGATGGCATCCACCTGCTTGCAGCTCATGGACTATAGGTACAAGAGAAGCAATCCCAGAAAACTGGCCTCACAGGAAGGCAGGGGCTGTTCACTTAATTCCCATCATTCTACCCCAGCTGCCATGTACAGAGTCCTTAATATTAAAGAGAGTGTAAATTGGGAGACATGTTTCATACTTAGAAAACTATCCCTCACCCCCTCTCCTGGGGCCTGCATTATTCACCAGATAGAAACACTAGCAGCTGGAAAGCAGAAGATGGCTTGTCCAGTCCCTGGTTCCTTACTCTGAAGAGCCAGGAGATTGATAGAACTTTACCTGGGTATCTGTTTTTAACTTAGTGGGAAAATTCTATTGACCTCATAAATTGCTGTATACCACACATCTGTGTTCTTGGATATTTGGCTGGGTACATCAGTGTTAAGTTATAGTAGATCTTAAGGAAGCAGAGAAGGAAGGTTTCTTTAATTTGGCTGGAATTTGGCTGTCCTATTTCTGTGTTCTTACAAATTGTGTTTTGAGTTTGTGACCAGAGGTCACAAGAAAGCAATTATTAGCATGCCTGCCATCCACCAGGGCTTTTCCTCCAGAGGAAGACAATGCAGTTGACATGTAGCACATGTTTAAAGGTGCCAGCAGATAAAGAGGTTTCTTATGTGGTCTCCCAAGAAAAACTGTTTTACCTATCTATCTCCCTGCTCACTGGAAATGCCATAAAGTAGCATAAGGAAGAATTCGAAAATCTTTAAATAAAAGACATTGGAACTACTAAGGGGTTCCTTTATTGTGTCACTATTCCTAGCAGTCAGAGAGCATACTTTCTCTTCCCAGTAATTTTATTAGGTTACTGAAAAAACTGTGGTTTGGTTAGGAGAGAGCATGAGCCAAGTCATAGACCTAAATCCCTCCTTTTATCTGAGAATCGTGACACTATTGTAACCACAAATATTCATCTTTCATTCTCAGGAGGGGTGGGTAGCCTCTTTGGATCGTCCTCTGCAGAATGCATTTGATGCTGTACAGAGCTGTTATCCAAATTGTTGGATCTTACAGCCAGACTAAACTCCATTCACTGTTACAAAAACCCAGTGTGGGAAGAAAATGCTGAAAGATTAAAAGTTAAGACATCATCTTTTTTATTGGCTCTGTTAATTTAGAGAATTGAAATTCCCTTTGGAGGACTTCCAGTGATCAAAATTTACCAAATTAAGAAGAGATCCTGACTGTCTTCAGGAAAGCAGTAGAAGTATAATAGAAAGAAGGAATCCTACTGGGTTTATCATTCTGCATCCTCATTTTTCCCTCAGGAGTATTTGAGAATCTATCCATATTGATACATATGGATCAAATTCTTTCAACTGCTATAGATTATTCCATTGTGTGAATAAACCATGTTTTTCTTTACCCATACCCCCTTTCCCTTTCTGTCATGAAGTTGGTCTCAGCAGTCTGGAACGGCACTATAAAGAAGAGCCAGTAATCTGTATTTCCTTTCTTCTTCTTTGGGACTTTGGAAGGATAAACAAGACAGCAATGTGAAGTGACTAGAACTCTTTGGTTATGAAGTGGCATAAGCATTGAAACTAATTCTCCTTTCTAATACATTGCACTTTCCATCTAAAAGGCAGCATTCCTGAAGCATTTCTTTTTTCCCACTTAAATGATGCAATAGCGATAATCCATATGTGATGGGAATGTGAAATTATGTAATTGTGATTAGCCAGGCCTCAATGTCATCAACTCAGCCCAAAGTAATGCTGCTGAGACCCAAAGACCATCATTTTGCTGCTCATAAATGATAATTTAAGCTGTGTCAAGTGGATGAGATCCAGAATTCTCTTCGGTCCCTTGATGGACAGTAATGCTGCTTGGGCCATAATTTCCGTCCTTCTTTTTTGGAAAGTCTGACTCCAGGCCACTCAGTAAAATGAACCTTGGAAATAAGACTCCTGTCTCACACCATCTATTCACAAAGATGAACTATAAAAATAAACACATACCCAGAACCTAATGGAGACATGGCAATAAGCCTGAGGGAAATGCCATCCCTTCAGTCTCTCTTTTAACTCCCTTTTAGTTTTATTTAGTTTCAGAATAGGGCAAATGCATCAATTCTAGACAGATGCTTGTGTTTTCTGAACTTGTTTGTCTAGAAGGTAATTGAAAGAGATAAGAATGAGTAACTCTGGAAAGAGCCCACAGGAAGGAATCTGGGAAGGGCATGCAGAGCAGTATTCCACAGCTTTATTGCTATGTGGAAACTACCTGGAGCATTTTAATGAAACTATTCTGTGTTATTTCACCTAGTTTTCTAATATAGGGTGGGTTTCTATTGGTTCTTACATGAAAATTCCAAAGTAAATTGATAGGTGGGCATGGCTTAGAAATGGAGAAAAATGTTAGAGTTCAGGACCAAGAAGTCTGGACTCAACAGTGGATTAGAAAGACTATCAAGGGAAACCACCCATGTTTCTCTCATTGCTTTCTTATTTCTTGCGAAATTTGTCTGGGCTTCCCCCTGGGATCCTTCGGTTTGTTTTTGCTCATCATGAAATCTTCTTTCAGTCTGATTTAATAGCATCTGTTCTTTCCAGCCATATCTGAGCATACCCTCTCAGTCTGTTTCTTTTCTTTTAATATCAGAGAAACTTCTTTTTTTCCAAGGGAATTCAACTTCAATCATATTTAACACCTTCACCAATAGCATATAGCCTCTCAGGCTGCAGTAAGCAGGGTCCCCAGAGAGACTTCCACTCTCTTAGGGTGAACTGCCGAGGACTTGACATAGTACCGCCTCATTGGCCCTCTCACTAGCTTTGTGATAAAAGCAGCCATCAGGCCCTCTTGACATATGAGAAAAGGGATGTTCTCAGAGATACTCCTTTTCCTGGGACCACACTGCTAAGTCAAGTGATAGATTTAGACATCCAGGAGGAGAGTCAGTACCCTGGGTCTCTCTCTCTCAGTTATTTCTATTTCACACTTGTTCCTATCATTCAAGTTTTGTTACCCAAAGAGACCTTATCCATGATTTCCTTGGCCTCTGATTATTACCAATTTTTTTTAACCTCTCAAGACTACTCACTCTAAACAACATCTCCCAAGTTGATTTTGTGTGTCAGGTCTAATACAATTTGAAAAAACATTACTGAGTACGTATTTACATCCATTCATTTATTATGTACAGGCCCACAGTATATTGGATATTGTGGCAAGCAAAAGCAAGAGACAGTTCCCTGGCTTAAAGATCTCACAGTCGAGCCTAGAGAGCTAATCTTAAACAGATGACTATCCAGTAGGACATGGCAATGCACAGAATAACAGAAAATTCCCTCAGCCAATGTGGAGAGCCTGTAGTATGTCACGTTCTGGGCAAGGCATGGTTTATATAGTCATGAACAACACTTATCATTAATAAGAGAAAGAGACAGAAAAGCAAATAATTAACCCCATGTATACAACACATTGTGGAATGTTAGGTTTGGTCATGCAGGTGGGGTGGGGGGTTCAGAATTGTAAGAAACCTACTTGAAAAGAGTGGGAAGGTCTTTCCATAGTGATGACATTTAAGCCAGGGAAGGATCAAGTCATGGGAAATGCAGGTAAAAGAACCTCATGAGCAGAAGGAATATCATGGTGGCAGCCCTGAGGGATGGGTAAGAACTTGGGCACACAGAGAAACTAAGACGGGCCAGTGCACATGCCACGAGGGCAAGCTGCCTGTGCACAACTGTGAAGGCTGGAGAGGAAATCTGGATTTTATTCAGTATCAATGAGAGGCCTTAAAAGAGTTTGTAAAATGAAAATAATATGACTGCATTTATGTTTCAAAATATTATTCTGATTGCTATGTAGAAAATAAATGGAAGGAGGCAAGAGAGATAAAAGGTGATTCTGAAGTAACTCAAGTGAAAAAGAATAGTGCTTTGGACCAGAGTGGTGGAAGTTGAGGTGGAAAAATCTGGATGAATTCAAAATACATTTTGGAAGTAGTAAAGGGGATTTGGTGACGATTTCAACTTGGAGTTGAAGGGAGGGCCCAAAAATAAGTCCTACGTTTTGATCATCTTAGTAAATGGTGATGCCCTTTGCCGAGTTGTGGACGATGATGAGAGCAACAGGCTTTTGTTCTGCTGTGGGTCTCAGGGATGATTTGCATCCCCAGACAGCTGTTCATATCATGGTGTCTGGCAGGGCAGGAGAAATGCAAATTGGATATTTAGAATATAGTTTGGAATTCACAATACAGATTTGAGATTCATCAGCAGAAGAATCTATCTAATTATGTAAAGATAGAAGAGGGAAGAGCCAAAGACAGCCTCGGGGGCTGAATATATGTAGCGGGGGTGGAAGAGCCAAAAGGAAGGGATGGAGAAAGTGATAGGAATGGTTGAACATGAACCTATCTGGCCTGCTTCCGATAAGTACTGTGTCTTTTATGATAATATAAAAAACACTGTTTCTGAAATATATGTATGATAAGCTATAAAGTATTACCTATATGTAACTAATGCATCAGTAATGTGTGGTGTATTAGAATCAAAGAAATTATGTAAACATCTGAGCCTGTGCAGATCACTGCTGGACTCCAGATCTGCCCAAGTAGATTTGCATTTCATGGCATAAAGGAAATGGGACATGTCCCTTTTCAAATGGTGAGCACACTTATTTAATGATACAATCAATAATAATATGACCAAGGATTTTTTGAAACTTCTTTCCTTACCCACCCCTGCTTTCACTCCTACCCCAACTCTCCCCATGACTGCATCATGGTGTCGGCTGGGATGGCATGTGCTGCCATCCCCAAGCCCTTGTGCTCCAACTGTGTGTGGCTTCCAGCACTTAAATGAAATCTTATTTATTCACAGATGCCATTTTATAGAACTGTTAAAGAAGAAGCACATGGCTTTCAGCAGGGGTACACAGCTCCACAATGGCCCCCCACTATTTTTGGCGTAGCATAGCTCCCTGCTCCATGCCACTCCTTTTAAGTTCAGAGAAGCCCATTCCATGAAGAATACTTTGCAAATATGAAAGTAACCTGTAATGCATTCTATACTGTCTGTGTGCCTGGACTTCCAGTGTGAGTTGGAATAGTGTGTTTCAGGGGCTTTCTTTCTATAACTTCTTTAAAATAGATATCCTCTTTCAAGTGACTAATTATGATTATTTACACCCCCATGTCATTACTTGTGATAATAATAATAAGATTGCTACCTTGGCATTTTATTTGGTTTTGAAATCTAGGAAAACCACACATAAACTGTCTTATTGTTATCAATCTATGGGGGGAGGGATGTAAAACTGAGTTTTGAAATTTAAGCAGTTGCTTGAAATGACAACCCTTGGGGGAGTTTTCTCATCATGCAGAGGCAGCCCCTTTGGCCACATCCTGGAGCAGACAGCCACAGCAGGAAGTATCTACTGCTGAGGCAGGGCCAGGAAGGGGCTCTTAGGTAGGAGAGACAGCAGGGCCTTGGGGAGCTGGTGATGTCTCAGGAGATGAGGGAGTACCCTGCCTAGTGATACATTCTGTCCCTTCTCTGCTTTCCCCAAAACAACTAGAATACAAGGTGCAGCCCAATATCCCACTCCTGTACTCAATGGTGAGACTCAACTACTAGACTAGTTCACCATCTAGAGTCAACAATTGAAGGAATCCAATAAATTCAACAAGTAAAAGAACTTACACCTGAGAAAATGCCCTTGTAGGCAGAACAGGTCTTCAGAACATGAGTGTTTTATAACCTCAGAGAATTACAAGAGGCCACCATTCCATAAAAAAGAATCCAGTAGAGAAAACAGAAATGAACGTTTTGGTGGATGAAATTTTTTTTAAAAATCAGTAGATCCACAGAATGGTAAAATAGACATCACTAAAAAGCAAATTAGTAAGTTTAAAGATACATCATGTCAAGGAATTCCTCTAGACTAGAACATAAAGAAATATGTGGAAAGTACGGAGAAATGCTAAAAAAAGGTATTTAGAAGTTTAATCTATTTACTCCAACTATTTAATACAAGTCAAGAGAAGAGAGGAAGAAATAAACAATATGGAGTTACTTTCTAGAAATGAAGAAAGACATTGCATCTTTATTGAAGAGCTCTTTAGAGCAACAGAAAGTAAATGCACACACATATACACAACCATAACTCACTATAATCAGTGTTGAAAAACAAAGGTTTAGAAAAATTCTGAGAGCTAAACAACAAACTTCTCAACAACACTGGGAGCAAGGTACCAGTGCAGCAGTATATTTAAATTCTGAAGGAAAATAATTTAGAGACTAGAATTCATCATTTAGCCAAACCATCATCAAAGTGAAAGAGAAATGTGAAGTCTTTTAAGACACGCAGAGCCTAGGATGTTTACTATTTATATAAATCCTCTCTTGAATTTGTAGTCCTTCAATAAGAAAGTTAATCCAGGAAGAGGTGAAATGACAAAAAACATAATGGACAAATAAATTCATAAAATAAGGTTAAATATTACTAAAAAACTTATTTTTGGTACTCTGGAAGTAAAATTGCAGGCAATGTCAACATGGGATGTGGTCATGAGATATGGCAGGGGGAGAAAGGAAAAGCAGCCTAAGCTTATATTCCTCCCAGAGTACAGAGCTATAATTAGCTCTAAATACTCTGAAAATATGAAATATTTGTGTTATATGGGTGCTGCAATTTAAGTGCATTCACCAATCAAAAAGTTAAAATTAATCATTTACAAATCAATTAAGGAAAATGAAACAAAGAAAATTGGGTGACTCCAACAAAGTCAGGAAAGGGGGACTATAATATGGTGAAGATCAGTTCAAATACGTGTCTAATCACAGTAAACATGAATTGGTCAACTTTACCCAGAAGCTGAAGGCCCTAGCTAAGGCAATGTGAGGGAAAAAGAAATGACGCATTTAAATAATGAGAGATGACAAGGCAAAACTGCCATTATTTGCATACTATGATTCTCTTTTAGAATATCAATACTGTTTGAACAGTGTTTATCCATTTCCAAAAAAAAGAGTCAGATGATTAATGACCTAAATATACAAAAATATATTATAAGAAAATATAGAACATCTTTATGACCTTGGGAATAGCAAAGGCCTTTTAAGAAATTATTTAAGAAACAAAAGACAGGAAGGATGTATTTATTGACTACTTCAAAATTAACTTTATAAATGAAAGACATTGTAAACAAAGTCAAAATGCAAGCAAAAACCTGGGAAAAGATACTTGCAATAACTGTAATAGGATTTGTACCAAAATCTATGTGATTTGGAAAAATTTTAGTCTGATAACATCAGTTATTGCCTGTGAGGCGTATAAACTGGTACTCCCACAATGGAGGACTATTTTTGAGCCTCAACTAAAAATAAAGCTGTGCATACCTGATGAGCACGCAAGAGTACTTCTCTATGTCCGACTTAGAAACACCTTGCATATCAGCACAGGGACACTCAGAAATTCTGGAAGGATATATCTGAAATCAGTAACAGTAGTTGAGTCTTGAGAGGGTGAGGATGTGTGTTGTGGCAAAGGGTGGGGTGCAGAGGTCCATAAAGAGGAATTTATCTGTAATGTTTAACATTTTGAAAAGGAGAATGCATATTACCTAAAGTAATCAAAAATTAATTTTTCAAACTTCAAGAGTGGAAGTTTTGTTTTCAGTTTTGCAGTATTCCAAAGTAAAGGCTCTCTCTCCCATGGCAGCTAAAAGAAAAAGTAGCCTGTCTTTTCCAAGGCTCTAGTCTGAGCCCTGTGTCTATGTAATCACACATCTCTGTTCTGGTGCCCACTTGCTCCAGGATAGGAGGAACTTCTAGATGAGGATGAATGAAGTTCATACACGCCTTTCACGTTGTTCTGGTAGACCATGGTTGGAAATTGTCTTCATTTATCTGTAGGCATATCAATTTTAAATGTTTAAATATCTATACTTTTTTTGGTTCCACACTCATGTGGCTGGACGTCCTATTTAGTTCACCATTTGGGATGGCGAAATCTTAAAAACGTACATCAAAGGCAGATTATTCTTTCCAGTCCTGTTTCAAGTATGCAGAAAATGGTTGGCTAGGCACTTAAATTTTTAACTTCATTGTATAAATGGCATTCAACCAGCCATGAAGTAACTGCCAATGATAACAGCATTGTTTCCCTGAGCTTTTTTTATTCATGACCGAGTCATTTTTCCTTTTCAAAATGAGGAGTGGATTTTCTTTTTTTTGGCTTTTTGTTTTGGTTTTTAAATTAGGTCCTAAATACCCAAACATTTGACCATATTTTTCTTCAGCCTTGGATTTTTTTTCCCTATCAGTCATTATATTTCTTTAGGAAAACTTCCTTAAATTTTTATAAGGAAAAAGGGAAGGACCAAAGCTAGCAAAGAAACAGATGTATCCCAGATAAAATATGCAATAAATCTTGTCTCAAAGATTCTTTGCTCTGAACTTTCTGACAGAAACTGTCAAATATCCACTTTAATTCAGGAATAAAATACTCACTTCATGTCACGGCACCAGCCGCCATGTGCCAGAATAAAGTCAGTGACCAGCCGTAAAAACTGCAGCACAAGCACCTTTGAAATGGTGCAAGTCATCGCGGGTGAGAACGACCCATATAAATCCACGGGGAATTAATCTGGGCTTTGCTACTATCCTGCTGTGAATTTACAATGCAAAGGTAGTAATGCTTTTAAAAGGAGAGAGAGAGTAAGAGAGCCAAGTGTCCACCTAATGAGCTTGTGGAGGAGAGAAGGGGGTTCATGGATCAGAAAGCAATGGCTTCTCCTCCCCCTCCGCAGAGCTCTGGAATCCCCTTGAAGAGGGCAGATTCCAAGCCTGAGTTGAACATGTGGGGTGGTTCTTGAGCTTGCGTTGCCCGGCTTCACAGATCATGTGAAACCAATCTCCCTGAAGCGCAATCACATGAAATGACTTCAGCTTCATAAATCATTGTTATCATCCCACAGGAGGAGGTAATGCTATGGTTTTTCTCCAGTACAACTTTTCAAGCCTCTGGTTTCATGAGCTTTTCGTTTTTTTTTTTTTTCTTTCTCCTTTCTGAAATCAGCTTCATGCCATTTGTACAATTAGCTTCAGGCTCCTGCCTAAAGGAGACAGTGGCACTTATCCAATTTACCTAATATTTGAACATTTCCACCTCTCTGAGATTTGAAGGGAGACCTATTTCCTATAGAGGATGTGTGTGTTGTCATAAACTCAGAGGCTTCACACTTGCTTCCAAGCATATATTGACCCTCAGTATTTTTTTCTGTTAAGGATATTTTCTTTATCCTATATTTTCCAAATAACAGAAATATTAGATTGAAGCATAGTGGAAAGAGATTTCAACTTACTCTGCAGCATTAGACATGATTTTCTTACTGTCTTCTAAAACATGTCTCTACTAAGCCACAAAAAAGAAGATGAAAAGGTAAAGCAATGGATTATTTCCAAGTTGAATAAAAGATAAAAATCTGCTTTAACTTAACGATATATTAATAGTCCTTTACAATTAAACATTTTTCTCCTACAAGATTACATTTAAAAGATAATATCAGAAACTTCTTGAAATGATATCCTGGGTTGGTAGACAATTATTCTGTTTTATCTGAATAGATTCCATGCCTACTATGAAGTAAAGGCTTATTTTTCAACAATTATTTTCAATAATTGTAAATTAAATTATAAATGATAAATTATCTATGTGTGTTCAATTAAAAGTTGACTTATGCCTTGCTGTGTTAAGTGAAAAAGGAAGAAACGGAATATATATTCAATATGACCTCAACTATACAATAAAGCAAAATGATTGTGATTATAAATATATACTTTTATTTATGGAAATAAGTCAAAATGTTAGTAGAGACCATACTTAAGAAAGGCATATGCACCATTTTTCTTATTTCTTTTTTCCTCAAATATCCAAATGTTCCAAAAGAGGATTTATTACTTTTAAGCTGCAGGGAAAATATAAAGTTATGTTAAGAAGGGGGGAAAAGGTGGATGGCAGTTACAGTTGAAAGGTGACTCCAGAGGAGCCAACTCAGACCCCATGAAGTTCACTATCAGCACCTTCACCCTGGCAGACTTAAAAGAGGTGTGCTCAGTTTTAACACCAAGCATCTTTGTTTCCATCTCCTGACACTGATAACGCTCACTTGTGCTAATGGTGCTTCTGCCTGACTTGTACCAGCATAACAACTTAAATGTGCAAAATATCTTCCTACCGTATCTTCTTTGGGAATCCCAGTTCTTCCAGCATTTTCTTTTCTTAGAAATATGCCCAAGAAACAGACTATTACTTAACCTTCCCCGCACCTAGAGTCTTAGTAACATTACAACTGTTGAAGTTAAAGTAACTCTTGGGTACCATTCCTAGTAGACCAATTTAAATTCCAGCTGCAACAAGTCCTTAACCATGTGAAAGAAAAGTGGATAAAGTTATTTTGGTGTTCAAAGCAATAGCAGATTGTCAGCGAAGTTAGACTTTCTTCGGTCACTGTGGCCCTGTACATATGGTTTCCTTAACCTTCACCAGCGCTCCAAAAGAAACTGGTTTAAAGGTAGCAGTGGGTGTTCCATGATCACCAAGAGGACATTCCTGTTTCTGACTGATCGTCTGAGCACTTAACGTCTCTAGGAAGAGAGTCTCAATTATTTAACAAATGTCTTATGCTATAAAGATAGGTAAATAGCATAGTTTAATTTCAGTATAGATAAATCTAGATGAAGAGGAAAACTTCTTTGTAGAGGTATGGATGCCATATTATATTTTATCTGATATATGAGTATGGCTTTTTTTTTCCTCTTCATTTTTGATAAGTTGAGATCAGTCTTAAGCCGCAAAGATATCTGACCATGCATAACAGCTTTTTATCTAAGTTTTCATCTTTACAATGATGAAAACCATTCTTCATGTTATATATATTTGTGGACAATTCATCAAAGTGTGGGATGTTTACTTTATAGACATTATAGGATTTCAACTGTGTTCATATATATAAGGTATAAATAAAGGAGTTTAGAACTGTAAATGCTTTGTTTTTCAGTTATGACTTCTTTTTTCTCTAATTTGCTACTCTGTAATGATGTAAGAGTTTTGTGGTTTTTTTAAGCAGGAACCCATAAAGAATGACAGCATGCTCTACCAAAAACTAGTTGGAGTAAGGGGACACGTTCTTTCTTTTGTGCCCCAAACTAGTTGTATGGCCTCAGGGAAGTCACTCACTCTCAATGTGCTCTGTTGCTTCCAAACAGCATATATGATTTCTTTCTCTGATTATATTAAATGATGCTAATTCTTTGAAAAACAGTTAAAGACATGAAAAATAAAAAGCCTATCAGTAAGAGAGGCAGAAATAGCAACTATAATATTTTAGTATATTACCTTCTGAAATTTTTAATTGATATATCATTTATTTCTGTGATATATATTTTTTAACATAATTTTACATACCATATCTACTGCTTTACCTCCTGAATATTTTCACTTACTACTATGTCATTATGTTTCCCATGATATCCTTTAAAAAGCCTAATTTGAGGTATTTGGATCAGGTACATTTGCTTAGGTCTTGGGGAGTTAATTGGAGGGGTACACATGTTACTAAAGGAAAAACAGAATTGTCCATTACTCAGACAAGCCTCATGGGAACCTGAGAAATAGTTGAACAAGCAAATGTCATTGGACAACTAAGTATTGTAGTGGTGGTGGTAGGAATGATTGTAATATTGACATTTACTGAATTTATGTGCCAGGTGCAATGGCTGGGTACCTCACACACATCTCATTGAATTATTAAAACTATCTAATCTAGGTCCTATTAGTGCCTCCATTTATAGATTAGGAAATTCAATCTTAGCCAAGTTCAACAACTTGCCCAAGTTCAACAACTAGAAAGTAATGGAGCAAGTTGAAGCTTTGAGTCCATTCTTATCTTCTTATCCACAAAGAGAAACCACCTGATATGTGCATTGGAAAGGTTAAATGATCCATATAAATCCCTTAGCGTATCACTGGACACACCCTTAATACTTAGTGCATATTTATCATACCACCACCACCACCTTCCATCTGATTATTCTGGTCAGTTGTATTAAACCATCCTTGCATCCCATTAGTTGTGGTCTGTAGGAGTCCTGGTCCAGTAGATTAGTCTACTATAATAAAATTCTGATGTTTATTTATTCAATCCCCTATTGTTTCACTTTACTTACTTTTAAACTATAGCATGAGAGGTTTCCACTAGGTAATGTCTTAGGTTTTCCCAAGCTAGTTCTCAAATGTGAGGCTTCATTGTGTCCAGTGTACAGATGGACAAGTTGAGGCATGAAGAATCAGTAATGGACCTAAATAACAAAGACGGTCATCAGAGGCAGTTACGGGAAAGCCAAAGAAGCCAATTGGTGAACTTTTTTCCCCCATTTTGGTTCACGCAAAGCTTAAGAAATACTTAGAACTAAAGTACTAAATACTATGAAAAAATTTTTTAAAAACAACCAATAAATGAGGCCCTTGCTTTTGAAGAACTACCTTAAATTAAAAAAAAAAAATGAGCATGGAGCTGGTCACCACTTTGCTCATGAACCTCCTTAGAAATTCAAGCTGGCAGGTGCTTATGTAGTCATTCTCATCAATTAATACAGCAATAAGTTATTGATTTATAAACACAAAGTTTATAGTCTCAAGTGCTAAGCATTTTGAATACAAAGTTAAGATATAAAAACCATATAGTCCATGACTTCTAGAAATTGGACACCCTAGGTTAGTGCTAATACCACGATAGGAGGAATTGTTTGGGAAAGACCTTCCAATATCAGCGTACCTGTGATTGATCACCAAGTGGCTATTTAGAGCCTCAAGACTCTGAACCCATTGTTTGAAATTTCACCAAGGTTCTTGATGAAACAAAATGAGGGCATCAGCCCTCTTTTACAAATCCAGCTTCTTTGCAACTCCTAATATTTCCTAAATGATGACTCATTTAGTGTCTGCTCTCTGACTGATGAGACTGAAGAATTCACTATCCCTACATGGCCCCTGAAAAAATTCGAAAGCATTGCAGAAGAGCTGAGCCTACCTGTTGGGAATGAGATGGCAGGCAGATAGGGAAGACACTGTAGGAAACAGGATTTATGAACAAATTATTCTCAAGTGAAAATTATATTTTAAAAATATGCTTGTTTAGAAGTATCTGTGAAAAATTTTTTTAAATATTTTTGTAAAAGCGTTGTCACTTCTATTAATGCTGTTAAGTTAAAGATATATTGAGCCTACAAGTTGAGATAACATGGAGAATTTTAGGCCCTATTTGAGAACACAAGCACCTGACTTCCATTAGTGTTAATGAGCCTCTCACTGGATCATTCTAAAATTTTACCCCCATGGTCTGTTTTAAAGCAGTGAGAGTCAGGAAATTCAGAGTGAAAGCTGAAATTCCAACTTGGCACTTTCTGGTGTATACACTCCTATGGAAATTGTACAATATAGTGCAGCTTTAAGATACCACCCTAGTGTCTGCAAATTCTAGAGAAAAACATAGCCCATCGGGGAATAGCAGAAAGTCTGTTGGATTATGAGTCAAGAGACTGAGATTCCACCACTATTCATGTCACCCAGGAAAATCATCCACTTGGGTCTCCATTTTCTCATTTCTGTAAAAAAAAATTGTTAGAGTAGGTTATAGCTGGGTTAACTTACCAACTTTCTCAAGTAATTGCTTCTGTATCATCTTGAATCCAAAAAATCGCTCTGTACTGATAGTTGTACAGCATTGAGAGACTTCCCTGGACTGTGCAGAAGCAGAGGAAAAAGATTATGGAATATTAAGGGTCAGTTCAATGGTTGCCTGTAAGAAGAATAAGCAGAATTCATAAATCTGAAGATCAAGTGTTGTGTCAGTATTATGAATGTTTGAAAAAATTGACCTGAGGGAGCAGAAGTCCCATCTAAGTGGTGGTATATTTTTTAAAAAAGAATCATAGAGCTTTTACAGTGGGTTGACTTACAAATAAATAAAAGTGGATAGATTTACTCCATTTAGATCCCAATTATACTTTGAGTCTGATTACCTTCTAGAACTGTGAATGTATAAAATGTTTATTTTGCAATAGTTACTACAGAGAACCAATAGGTGCATGATCTGGTGAACACTTAGAATTAAATTATGGTGTTTTAAACTGTACTCACTACCTGCACAAATAGTTATTATGGTCATCACAGAATATAAAAGAATAATACAGTTCTTTTCATTATATAACCAGAGAGGTTTTCCTAATTTGAATTATTATACCAATGAGATATTTTATGAGGTATTTGAATGTTATCATTCCTGAGTATAGAAATAAAAAGTGTAAATATAAATTTAAGATCTTAAGTCATTTGTAAGCTTGAGTGCATCTGAACTGACTTTCTCCAATCATTAATGAGAGTATTAAGCCCTGTTGCCCAAAGGCCACCGTTGTGTGTAAAGAGCTGACTTCTCCCAATGCTTATGGTTGGATATGGGGGAGGCAGCTGAGAGGATGACTGCTCAAATCGTTTTTTGACTCCTGCAGTTCAGTTGAAGAACCTTGGTGGAGAAAGGCCCAGGTGTCCACGGTAGCTGGTACCAACATTTTGCTATTTTTGGTGCCCCTAAAAATATTCAGGTTCAGTTATAAAGAGCAACTGAAAATGGCAAATAGAAATGAGGAAAAAGATGAGATCTGAGAAGTCTAACTGAATACAAGAGGATCCCAGCGCAAACATTAGCCTGAGAGTTGAACTAGATAACTTGTAAGGCTCCTTTTGTCCGGGTTTTGATTTTATAACTCTAAAGTCCCCTTCAAAGTCTTGTGAGGCGATGTCTTTTACTTGATACTTTCATCGAAAGACTAGGTTCTCTAGCGCACTTTAGCCTTGAACCTGGAAATCAAATTATACCCATATAATAGCAATCTTGATATCATGCCTGTACACATCCCTATGCCAATTTACACAGAAAAATCTCACAGATGGCTCTTTACTTTACCATCCAGCTAGACATTTGCAAATGTAAACTCTGTAACAGGCCAGAAACGATCATTCGTCTAATTTAACCACAGTCAGAAAACTTACAAAATAAGAAGACAGGAGGATATCCTCTGTGGGCAAGCATACTAAGAGAAAAAGTATAAGGGTGAGACCCCTCCATAACTCAATGGTTCCATATATTTATATTTTTTCCTCTCAAGTAAGTGTTAAAAAGTCATCCCCCTTTCCAACATCAGCATGTTGTTGCCTCTGTTGCTGAATGCATTCTTTTTTCCTGGGAAGTACATGTCCGGATGATTTTCTAAGAAATGAAAAATGACTGCCGTGTTCACCTCAGATGGATACCACATAAAGTGGAGTGGGGTCCCTTGGTTTCTGTGTTAGCATCACCCGGCTCCTCTGTTTGTAGAGCTATAATAAAAACAGCTTCTTTACTGTGCATCCTGTTGGTTTATACCAACCATGTCAGGTCCATAAACCATGGTATATTAAAGTGTAATAGACTGTGTAAAGAATACTAGGAAGATATTCCAACGTCTGTCCCTTTCCCTCATTTCACAATTTATTACCTCCCAGGTGGGTTTCCATAAATATGACTTAATTATATTTGGCATAAAACCCCACTTTCTTTGAAGAGTGACCTCCTTTTTCAGCCACTTCAATACAGAATGCCACCCTCTTGAGGATAAAACTTTGGATGTTTTGGTACATTTACATGATGAATGTTCTTAGTCTGAATATTTTTTGAGAATGTCATTTTACCTGTACAAACTTTACATTGTTCATTATTGCTGTATTTTAAAAATTCAGTCTGATGCAGGTGAAACTCAAGGTTTAATGTTATTGTACCTGTGGTATAGCAGTCTAAATAACAGCAATCTAAAACAGGGTATAACAGGATGAAAAATAGTACTCTCTTACCCCTTGATTCTACTGGACTCTGTTCTACTTTGTTGCAAAAAAATAAATGGAAGATTAGAAATTGCTGCACCAGGAAATGTGCTCTGGTCCCCCAGTGGGGAGATGATGAGCAGGAATTGTGTGCTGTTGGTGTGGGTCCCTTGCCATCAGTTTACCCATCTGTCAAATAAGTGGCGTAGCTACCAGGTCTTAGATGAGAGAAAATCTATGAAGTAGATTCTGGTGGCTGTCCTCAAGAAGCCCAGAATCTAGCAGGAAAAGCAGACTGCCAGCAGATGATCTCAGTATATCCCACACATGTGGACGTAGTGCTCTTGGAGCTCCTCAGAAACAGAAGCTCCCCTCTCCATGGAGGAGAAGCACCCCATGGAGGGCTTCATGGAGGAGGTAACTTCAAAGCTTGGTTTTGGGAAATTGAAAACAGGTTTATAGCGGGGGTGTTGGGGAAGGAGAAAGGCAGGGACGAGGAGGCATTCAAAGCAGAGAAAGCAGTAATATGCCCTAAAATAAAGGAACAAGAAAACAGGTTGAGTGGCAGAAACAGTGAGGAATCCCATGTGACAGGATCCTGGGGTGCCTAAGGGAAGTAGCAGGAGCCAAGTCCCCTGAAGGGCTTACCGTGCAACATGGGTGTACTTCATCCTGGATAGAGGGGGGGCTAGAGAGCACACTCAGCAGAGCCATGACATAATCCAGTTTGCCTTGTAAATTGGCAGTTTGGTGGCAATGCAGAGAACTGGGTTTCTTGTGCAATGCAGGGAGCCTGTTAGAGGTCGCCATACAGAGCCTACAACTTAAAGAGGGAATCTTTGCTCTCAGAAATCTTACCTTTTTAAAACAGACCTCTGTATCATTATCTTTCATTTGTGACTTAACCACTGTGGAAGTGGTTCAGTTAATCAGGTCAAAGATTGCATAACTCAGTGATCACAAAGTGGAAAAAGACGTAGATGAGAATCATAAACACCTCTTCCTTCACACCTACCCTCTAGACTCCCAGGTATTTGCGAAATTGTAAATCAGTTTCTTTTGCCCCCAAGTACTGAATAAAACAAAATGGGCTGTAACAGCAAACAGAATTACTTTAGGTCTGACCTAGGGAACACTCTTCTGTAGAAAGCTCTGAGGGAAATGTTAAGGATGTCAGCTTTGTGAGTGAAATAGGGAAACTGAGGCTGGAGCTCAAGACACCTCATCGACTTGAAAATGATCACAGGCAGAACAACTGTCTACTGAGAGTGGTTGTGAGCATTCTTAGGAAAGAAAGGAACATTTTGCTTGAAATTTTGTATTATTCATCCCAAAGTCAGAGAGCTGGAATAGTGACCACTAGAATTTCCTTCTAGCTGACAAATAGTAAATGGAAGCCATTTCTGAGTGCCTGGCATATGTCAGTCACTGTGTTAATCTTTCATGTTCACTACATCCAATAATCACAGCCACCTTGCGAGGTAGATCATATTATTCTAATTCTATGGGTAAGGCTCAGTGGAGTTAAATGGCTTCCCCAAGGTCTTTCAGTTAAGTTACAGAGCAGAAATTTAACCCAGGTCCTCCTGATCCAATGCCAATCTCTTCCCACTTTGCTACACCTGAATTTAGCTTTGTCAAAGCAGACGTCCCATTGGAAGTTTGAACCCCCATCAGCCTCAACATGACATGAAACCATCAAGGTCTGACTGCAGGGATGGTGGTTCAGCAGTCATATGTCCTTTCATGTAGCCATTGTATGTGGTAGGTAACTGTTATCTTCATTTTACAGAGAGGAAACTAGGATACATGCAACTTGTCTATGGCATGTTAAGTGATCAAACTGGGCTTAAACCTTGGCATTTAACTATAGTTCTGAGGTGCCTTCCTTGGGCCTACAACCATTGAATAGAAAGGCCTATATCTGCTTCATTTGTTAGGCCACAGTACTTAAGGATTTCAGAATTGTTATTGTGGGATGATTTTATGATAACTAATGAGACAGAAGCCATCAAATGAACAAAGAAACAAAATTTCAAGGCGTTTAAGATGTACACAGAAGCAAATGGTCTTTATTTAGTAAAGGCTGCATTAAATAAAATCCACATTCATATCTTACATCCTTAAACAAGAAACATCTAAAGAAACCATGTTGCTTTCTCTGCAACATAGAATTATGAAAAATAAATATTATTCTTTAAAGTAGAAAAATAAGAGAGGCAAAAATGCAGCCCTACTAGTGACACAAAAATTATAGAAACTTAACACTCCACTTTCTCCAAGCACTTGCAGAAAGTCACCATCATCAGTGTGTACATAGCCTTAGTGAAGGAGTTTGCAAGGCAGAATTGATGTTGAGTGAAATTTCTAATTTTTAGTACTCTGACTTATTGTTTTTATTATCTTGAAATGTGAGACTGTCATCATTCTAAGCAGCTAGCTACTTTATTCCCCTGACTTGGAAATAATAATACTTAACTCGTTGCAGACAATGCAACAGCTTCTTGTGAAGGCAAGAGAAGAGCAAGTTTGGAAATGCCTGCTATTTCTCTGTCTCCCCCAGTGCTGTGTCAGTATCTGACAGCAATTCTAAACTTACTCTTCTAAGAAGGCTACCCAGTGCCCCCACCACCACCACCACATTCACAGTACCAGATTTAGACTGAAAAAGGAGCACCTGAATATTACTATCCATGCAGCTTTGTAGAATAGAGTAGAAGACTGAGTAAATCCCACACAGAGATTCAGGGCCACTGCTAGTCAGAGTGTAGGGTAATGAAAGTTTTCATCTAAGACTTGCCATCTTCAATTTAAACATTGTCTCATTCCTTTGTTGTACCTTGTACCTGTGTGGCATTGCCCTGGCCACCCAGGCACCCCCTAGTTCCGTAACCTGTGTAAGTCTCCTTCTACAGGCTACAATCATGCTGAGATTTTTTTTTTTTTTGCTTCCCCTTATCAAAAATTACTTGCACTAGATCATATTCTCTCAGGCTTTACTCTCTGTCTTCCCCAACTAGAGTGAAAGTTCTGTAAGGACTCTTGCCTGCTTTCTTCACTGCGGGATCCCAAGCACCTAGAATAGGGTCTAGCAGGTGCAATGAAAGAACAAACCCTTGTATATCATCTTGTCAATAGCCATTAGAGGCTTAAGTTAGAGCTTGCAGAGCCAGATATGGCCACCAGGAATATCCTCTTTGTCCTATAGTATGTTTGAGACATTTTTGTTTTAGCTTGGGAGCAATCATTTAAAAATCCTAGCTTCTCTGAAAAAGGTAGATGATCTCATATCCATGGCAAGTGCCTTCCCTCCCATAAGCGGAGCATGGCCTTTCCCACTTCCCTACCATGCCCTGTTGGCTTCCCTACACAGAGACAGTATCAGTTCCAGTATTAAGAAGCCAGGAATAGAATTTCTGACTATTAGGATTCTTACACCTGGCCTACAGTTACTTTATTTGTTGGTGATATTAGAATTTGGGTGTGTGACTCCAGTCTTTAAACATATTCCTTCCAGATAATATGTTTTGTTTTGTTTAGAGCGTTTTGAAAACTTAAAATGTCTAATGGCCATCAGAAGATTGGAGACTGACGAAAATTGGGCTTGGGGTGGATTAATGATTGTGCATTGAGTATTGACCCCCCTATACAGAGATTTGTTGTGGTTAACAACTATTTGATCAATAAATATGAGAGATGCCCTCACAATATATATATATATATATATAAACACACTTCCAATTGTAAAATAAATAAGTAACCGGGATGTAATGTATAGCATAAGGAATATAGTCAAAATATTGTAACAACTTGGTATGGTGATACCTGGTACCTAGAAATATCATGTATATAAATGTTGAGTCGCTGTGTTGTACACCTGAAACTAATGTAATGCAATGCTGTTGTCAACTACCCTTCAATAAAAAAAAAAAAAAAAAAATGTCTAATGGCATGGCTGGAAATTTCACACATTATAGCAGGAGAAATATTCAGGCTCATAGAGCATTGAAGACCTACCGTGAAGGTGGCTGCCATTCCTATCCATACATGGGCCCTTTGTTAGGAAAAACTGAGACCCTAGATTTTTCTCATTTCCTGAAGGCTTTCCCCCCCTCAAGCCCTCAGAGGATCTCCAGTGCGCATTACCTCTTAGTATTACATTTATTCACATTTTGGATGCTGGCTTTTTCCAAAGAACCATATTCATAGAGCTCTTGCAAAATCTTTATCTAATGGTTAATTCAGTGTGGAAAGGATATTTATTGTCACTCAATTTATATGCAACAACAGCTTGACCACAGTTCACTTAGCACAGCCTGAAGTATCTAGTTAGAAACCATCTGGAGATGGAGAACAGCATAGGTACTCCAGGAAGATCACTCAGGCCTCAAAGGAATTTTTCCTCCTGTTTGGCCATGCATGTAATTAAGAATCACTGGATAGGAACAAACCACTAGTTTGTTTCACATCTTGGGGAACCTGGTAGCCTGTGAAAGACATAGGTCACTTCTTGGTATCTAACTGGCTAAGTACCAGACTAATTCACGAAGGTTTCTGCTATGAGGAGAGGAAATCATACTGCAAAAGATGGCCATAACTGTAACTTTACTTAAAATGGTGTCGTTATCAAAGCCAAATCATGTTAAAGTAAGAAGATCATTTTGATCATTGAAATTTACCAGTTATATAATAGTGTAAAACTTCAGACTGACGTGCTTCTTTCACTTATGTTCATATTTTAAATGTAAAGTTTTATGTTGAAAAAACTAAGTAGCTCTTTTTTGAGGAAGCTTTATCCACTACATGTATTTTTAAGCTAAAATAGTTTACATAATAAGTAAGCATTCTTATCATGTTTGAGGCACAACAGGAAGCAAGCCAAATGAAGTCGCTGCTCTCCCAGAGCTTGCATTCATTTGCCATTTAATAAACACAGGTCAACGGAGAGTCTGTCAGGTATACAGGCTATGAGGGCAAAGGTAACCAAGGAGATAGAGTTGGGGGAGGGGCGGGATGCGCGGCAAGGACTGATCTTTTATTTAATGAAGCCTGAGAAGGTGATGTGAGAACTGAGACCTCAGTGGAGTAAGGGAGCCAGTGGTGGCCAGTCATGCAAAGAGTGTGCGCAAGATGCCCCAGGGAGGACTGACAACTGAGAACATCCGCAGGGCACGTGCTCAGCACGCTCAAGCTTCAGCAAGCCAGCCAGTGAGGCTGAAAAGGAATGAGCATGGGCAAGAGGATGTGATGTCACAAAGGAACCAGGGGGCAGACTTGCAGGGCCCAATGGGACATTGTAAAAACTTTAGAGGTTTTTAAGCAGGAGAGCAACTAGCTAAAATTTGCACTTTAAAATCAGTGATTAAGTTAATAGTGATGAGGTATTAATATTTCTTGTCATTCACTTATCACATACTATGTGCTAAGCACTTTACCTGTACTGTTTAGTCTTTATAACAGCTGTGTAACTGCGGTCACTGTGGCTATTCTTGTAGGACAGATAAGGCAATAACTATGTGGTTTGTTGTGAGTAACTTGCCCACAGCCACACAGGTAGTACATGTCAGAGGTGGCTTAGTAAAATAGTATTTTTAAATCTTTTAATACTTTTCAGGAAGTATCACAAAATATACCCTAGATATAATTAATTTTTCCCACTCATTTTACATCAGTGTAGCCTTAAATGAAAGGAATCTTAAGGCTCATAAAGATTATGACTTGCCTGTTTTCTAGATTTTTAAAGTGTAAGAGCAGTATCATCATACAATAGTTATTATCTTCTCATTAGAGAGAAGAATATGTAAAAGAACCACCCAAAAATTAGACCTCCTTATAGTCCCTACAGAGCATGGGTTCTTAATCTTAATTCTAAAATTCTAAATTGTATTTCAGCATCATTGATTTCCTTAGTAATGTTAAGTATTTTTTAATGTACTTAAAAACATTCTGAGCTCGCAGCACTATTTACAATAGCCAAGAAATGGAAGCAACCTAAGTGTCCATCAGTAGATGAATGGATAAAGAAGATGTGGTACATATACACAATGGAATATTACTCAGCCATAAGAAGAAAACAAATCCTACAATTTGCAACAACATGGGTGGAGCTAGAGAGTATTATGCTCAGTGAAATAAGCCAGGTGGAGAAAGACAAGTACCAAATGATTTCACTCATATGTGGAGTATAAGAACAAAGGAAAAACTGAAGGAACAAAACAGCAGCAGAATCATAGAACCCAAGAATGGACTAACAAGTTACCAAAGGGAAAGGGACTGGGGAGAATGGGAGGGAAGGGAGGGATAAGGGCTGAGAAAAAGAAAGGGGGTATTATGATTAGCATGTATAATGTGTGTTGGGGGCACGGGGAGGGTTGTACAACAGAGAAGACGAGTAGGGATTCTGCAGCATCTTACTATGCTGATGGACAGTGACTGTAATGGGGTTGGTGGAGGGGACTTGGTGAAGAGGGGACCCTAGTAAACATAATGTTCTTCATGTAATTGTAGATTAATGATAACAAACAAACAAAAAAACATTCTGAGAAAGGCTTCTCTTTCTCATAGGCTTCCCCAGACTGCCAGGGGGCCCATGGTATAGAAGCAGGGTGTGAAAGGGTCCAGTGAATTTGCTTGAATCTGAGCAGAACTGCTGCAAATGGTATTGAGTTTATTATGTTTTAGAAGAGGGGTGAGTGTCAAGCACATGTCAAGGCCCACAAAGAGGCCAGCTAATAGGTAGACCCCGTGTACCAGTCTGGCCAGGATTATCCCAATTTATGTCTCTGTCCAGGTATAATGATCAATATCACCTACTTTCACTCTCAGAAGTGTCCCAATGAGAACAACAAATCATATGGTGACTATGGCTGTTGTCAAGAAAGTAGTGGTCATAGATGTAATGAAATGAGGGCTATTTCCAGAACGTGTGGTCGGGCCGCCAACCCCTGAATTCAGACTTACTTTGGTAATGGATGCGTCTAACCAAAGTTATAAGAGTGCACAAAAAGGTACTGGGAGAACACACTGTTTCAATCATAATTATTTCTCTTCCACAGCCAAAAAAGAGCATAAAATGGAAGAAAGCCAGCTGGAGAATGCACAGAAAAGGTAGGCAGCTCTGACGTAGCCCCACTTCATTCTTTAGTTAGCCATTCTTTTTTAACTATTATTATTACCAAGTACATTTACATCGCAGTGCAACCACCACCACCATCCATCTCCAGAACTGGTCCATCTTCTCCAAGTGAAACTCTGTGCCCATCAAACGCTAACTCCCCATCTTTACCTTCTCCCAGCCCCCAGCAGCCACCAATCTCCTTTCTGACTCTGTGACTTTGATGGCTCTAAGTGCCTCATGTAAGTGGAACCATGCAATATTTTTCCTTTTATGAGTGGCTTATTTCACTTAGTGTAATGTCTGACTAGCCATTCTTTGGGCTCCATTTGTTGAGACTATGCAGTAAGATTCTATCGGGAGCTGGACTGAAAGAACTATAATAAGACCTCGGAATATTTTTCGTCAAGTGCAGAATCATCCAGAAGAGAGCCACACGCCTCACACGTCATGGCACTATTTCCACATATTTGCCTCTCCTCCATCACTCTGCTCCAGAATCCATGGAAGTCGGGAACAATGTGATCCTTCTTAGCATTACAACTAGATCAAACCAGGTATTACAAACACCTAGGAGACTTACCATGTCTCACCTCAGGTCCTAGAGTACATGGTAAACAGGGGCAAGTGTGGAAAAGGGACTGACCTCTGTAGATGAAGAGTCTCTGGGGTCTTCTATTCAACCCCTTGCCCACTTCAGGCCTCTTTGCTCTTCTCTCTCTTAATAGATACCAAAGCAGAACCATTCCCTCACCTGGGAGAGCCCAATAATCACTAGCTCTGATTCCTTATAGGGTTTTTCTTTTGTCTGTTGGCCAGGTTAGTCAATTGGCTATGCCTCCCTCTAAGAAGGGTGAATGGCAATGTACTGAGGCATTCTCATATTGAGGGAACAGAACTGAGATACATTTTGTTGGTACCAATTCTAAAAGTACCGGAAAATTAAATGAGACGTAAGAGTAAGAAGTAGTGCATAAGGAAAAATGAGCTTCACCAATGTGTGAGGAGAGTTCCTCAAATGCAAACGAACAAACTAGAAATGAGTCGTTTTCCTTCTGTTTAGCTGTAATTTCCAAGAGTCCTGAAAACCTATAGACAGTACTGTCTGTCCTGCATTACCAGGCGCCAACATCTTACCACTTCCCACTGTATCGGCAATAAAATTAAAACACAGATAAAAGTGAGGTTAAGGCAAGTCTTGCATTTTTCTAATGCAGGCATGTTCTTGAATCATGACTATCATCCTAACATGATCATTTTTGAAAACAGACAATTTTAGATTTTTGTGGCCCATCCCTGTATTGAAGCTTCCCTTCCTCAGTGTGTAAAATGCATATATCTATGCTATAGAAATTTTCATCATGTTCAGGAGAGACCATCAACAAAGACATATTGGTATCAGGACAAACAGAAATTTGATTTCTAGAACAGATGTCAAACTTCTAATACTTCCTCAGGATTCTTGCTTAAGGAAGTGGGGGCCCACCTTCGAGGGCCGAAGCTGCTGCTGTGCATTAGCTATGCTGAGGAGGGTCATAAATTTTGTTTGTCAGCATTTTCCGTGACTTTGTGGTGAAGGTAGTCTAGCTTTCATGTCATATATGAAATATGTTAGATCCCATCTTTAATATAGGAACCACAGTTGTTTACACTCTTTAAGGAGGTTGGTGGTCAGTGTGATTCAGTGATGCATGTGAGATTCAGTAAATTCTTAAGTTTTATTCTCAAGAGAAACAATTTACTCTGAGGCTAAGGAATATTTGCTTTTTCTAAGCAGTTTCTAAAAGCATGCGTGTAAAATAATAAGTGGATGTGTTCCGCTTTGGCATCTCACCACTGTGAAAGTAAAACAGTTCACTTTGCTATGGGCTCTGTGATACAATCATTGTCTGTACTTTAAAAATGTTCAGCTAAATTTAAAAAATACAAATCAGACAGGAATGATAGCAGTGGGGAGAGTCAGGGAGTAGTTTAGAGTGAAGTAAAAAAGTTTTATGAAATGTAACATATGACTAGGAGTCAATCTTTTAAAAGTTGAAAGCTGTTTTAGACTTCTCTGCCAACAAACAGAAATTTCAAAAAGTGTGCTTTACCCCTTTGTCTTTTGGAGAAAATTCACCCTGGTTGGTAAATATCAGCAATTTTCATGCTCAAATTTCAGAAGGATTTTAATGATCAGTTTTCTGTGAATCAAAATTGAACTTGAAAGGAAGAGCGAGTTGTGTTTGGAGAGGACAATAGCCTAGACCTTATCAAATAGTTTTAGGTTTGGGTTCTAGCTTTAACCTTTCCTCGAACACAGGGATAACACTGAAATCCAATAAGGCCCACCCTTAGAGCAACTTCATCTCTGTCAAAGCTGCGTAGTGCCAGAGCCAGGCCGTCCTCTGAGGGCCTGTCTGCTTTGGTTCTACTGAAGAGACTCACTTGCTTTGTTAGTTTCTAAAGCATATGAGGGAAAAACTGCTGAAATTCAGTGTTTCGTTTAGCTTTCATCCCTTTTGGGAGTTAGCAAACAGAGCCTCACAAATTCCTAGTTGGAGAGGTGGTCAGGGTACATGACTAGCTTCAGTTTAGAGTTGGGGACAATGAGGCCCCCAGGACAATGAAATGCTCTTCTCAAGCTCTGTGATAACCCACCAAATGATGCTGTCATTCCCTGGAGCTGCACCAGTATTTATATATCTTGGGCTCACAATCTAGACTCCAAATAACAGGAGGTACCTGGACAGGGGGGTGGGGGTTGGGGGGATCCTTGAAGCACAAAGTCTGGAGTGTCTGTGTTTTTCACTATATCCTGCTGGAAACTAGGAAAACAATTTGTCCCTCTGAATAGCAAAAGTGAAAGACTTATTCTCTTCTCTGTTAATGCACAAAAAAATACGCTTCTTTAAAGAAGTTGAGCATAAGGAAGAGAAAACCAATGTGCTCTTCTGGCAGTAATGCACATTGTGTAGGATACAGGGGGCAGCTGTGTCTAACATGGAAACAAAACAAACAAACAAAAGACTATTTCTTACAGGCCTTTGTCAGTAAGCATGAGCAACAGAAAGGTAGAACGGAAAAAGCATTTCACTGAGAATCAGGGGACTCAAGATGTAGGCCCAGCTCTGCCAATGAATAAGGTCATTCAGTCTTTCCAGGTCTCTGTTTTCTCATCTTTAAAATGAGAACTTTGGACAAGTTAACCTGTAAGTCCTTCCAACTCCTACAGGTTACATACGTCTCTATGTACTTCTTTCCATGGTACAATCAATATAATTTTCAGTTTGAATGAAACAGAAGTATATGCTGTAGAATGTGCATTTGGTTTTATCAGTATTTTGACTGCCACAGAATTAGGAGTCATGTCTGGGGTGAAAGTGGACATTGCTACTTTCTTCCATTATTGGTCTTGCTCCAAGATAAGTATGTTTGGAATTATAGGAGAATCCCTTAAGAAATTACTGCAGTTATTGCCTTTCTCCACTTACACACTACCAGTCTTTTAATAACTGGGAGTCGAAATTCCCTGGCCAGTAGTTTTAATTTGCATTAAAAACAGATTTATTATTTACAGAAGCACAAAGAATTTATGGGACTCAGAGCTGCAGCTCCAGCTTGGATCTCACCTAATCATAGCCATGGAATCAATTAACAGTTCATCTGTGAAATGTGATAAAATCTTATGAGATACATATTGCCCAATAACTGAGAACGAGATGAAAGTATGCTCCATAATAGTAATGGGGCTTCAGGGTTTTACAATCGCCATTGAATAGAGTTCCATTAGAAACTCAGTATTCAGGATGGCCACAAAAAAACACTGTGTCTGAACAGATGATACAGCATTGAGTAATAAACCTGGCCAGCCATTCCTGCTTTGATTAGTTTCCAACACCCTAGAAAAGGGGGCCATTTATTTAAGTGTTCTTGCTCATGGCAAATGAGCTTGTGAGGTTTGGGGTGGGTGAGGGTAGCTGGGGGGAAAGATTGAGTGCAGAGCTATAAATTGCTGCAAAGCTAGTGCCTCCAAGAAGGACTGCCTGGGAGGCCCGGGTAGTCTGGCATGCAGTGAGCCTCCATGGGGTAGGTCAGGAGGTTCTGAGTGATACCTGGGAATCTACTGTGGAAAACCTGGGTTTTTTTCTGACCATATCAGAGATGTTTTTTTTTTTAAATCAAAGATGTTCTTTCATCCAAACCTTGCTATGCCCTCAACTATATCTATTTTTATACATTGGTGGTTCATATTCTTGTATCATATCAGGCTTTTAAATGCAGCCTTCTTAAAGATCATATAATCTAAGTCTCATTTTACCTTTTAGAAAAATTGAAAGCCTGATGCTGAGTGGTTGATCTGGAATTACAAAGCCAGTAGATGCCAGAAAAGGGATAGAATAGTCTCTTGATTTTCCATGAAACATTCAACAGATCGATTATTCCCAGTGGGAATAACTTCTCATGATACAGAATCAAAATGCCATTAGTTCCATGGGATCATTGAACATAAAATGAAGAGCTGGTAAATGACATGGATTTGAGATGAAGAACAGATTCAAAAAGGTTTTGCCATATACAGCCCCTAGAGTTATATATACTGGTTTTTATTACAGATAGGATGCACCCAAGAGTATCCCCAATCAAGTTGAGTTTCTTGGAAAATCAGTTTGAGCACATAGGATTTCTGAGGCTCAGGATAAGCCCCAGCCACCGCGAGCCAGGCTCCCGTGTCAGGGAATGGACCTCCAGGGTCCCCTTCCTCACCCTGATGGGTTCTGGCATGGACAGTTTCTCACCCTCCACCTCACTCTCTCTACCTTTTCTCTGACCTGTTGCAGTTTTGAAACAACAGTAGGATATTTTGGGATGAAGCCAAAGTCTGGTGAGAAGGAGATCACACCCAACCACGTGTTTATGGTGTGGTACGAGTTCTGCAGTGACTTCAAGACCATTTGGAAGCAGGAGAGTAAAAACATATCTAAAGAAAGGTAAATTTCTAACGAAGTCATTAATACTCCCTTCCGGAGTCCAGGAAACCACCTTCCCAAACTAGAGTGTGCACAGTCAACACATATCAGTATTTTCTTCCAGGGCAAGTGGACACTGAGGAAGGATTACTTCCTCAGGGTTCACAGGGAAATTCAGGGGAGGCTTGCTGTCCGCCCAAACAGATACATTCACGTGGTCTGATAAGTTACACTTTCTTAACTCCTTCCAATTACTAGCTAGTAAATGAAAGGAGAGCTGTGCTAATTTGCAACAGATTGCTTCTCTGTGTATTTTCATGTTGGCTCAGGCTAAATGAGGCAGCCTTGCTGTTGCAGACAGTACAGACAAATAAAAGTGAATGCTTTTCCCATTAATATACTGAACTTGCATCAAAAGGAAATCTCTGAGACTCGGGCCACACTTAACACAGTGTTGAAGGCCCGATCTGGATTTACAGCGCCACTTCTGACTCCCTGTATCCTGCTGAGGACATCAAACTGTGTGCCGCTCAGCCTCATTGCAGCCTCCTGATTTTATTAGCTGGGGTAAAAGAAAAATCTCAGCTCTGAATGCGGGGGTGGGGTGGGGGGGTTGGGGAGTGGGGATTGTGTGTGTGTGTGTGTTCATTCTCCTTAGAAACACTGAATTTGGCCCTCTTTATCACAAAATGTTTCTGCCTGATCACTGTTTTGATCAGGTTGCCACTCTACTGCAAAGGGTGTCATGGATTTAGACTTCAAACAGGTTGTGCTGTCACTCCTGCAGGACAGACTTAGGAGAGTGTCATTCAAAGTGGGATGGGAGGCAACAATCTCCAAATTAAGGGAAATTATTTACTTAATTATAGCTTCTACATAACAATAAACTTTGAGACCTGAAATTCCATAATTTAGTATTTTTGCTCTTTACTTAGTAATCAGAGAAAAGGTATGTACATCATATCTACCCACATTACAATACACTAATATGTTTCACCTTAAAAACTACTCTTTAAGGAATCAAAATTTAGAGATTTTTGACCCAGTATTACCAAGTCTCTAAATATTGTGTTGTATTTTTTGAAAAGACTGCTTTCTTTTTAAGGAGCTCAAAAGAGCTTTAAAAATGTTGATCAACATATCTTTCCACCATAACCCCTTTGAGAACATGGAAATTAAAGTGAGTGTATCCACTGCATAGATAAACCAAAACAGAGAAGTAGTTCAGTGACTTTAAGAAATAGATTATTGATAATAATATGAAAAAAACCCCATAAATATCTTGATACCCAACTCATGATTCTTGCCCTGCAATTGCTAATTTAGCCCTTTAAGCTGAAATAAGCTTCTGTTTAATAAATTCTGTTTCGTGAGCCTCCTAGGAAAGTGATGGAACTATATTCTCACCCTCTAACAGGATAGCAGCTGCCCAATCCATTCACACTCACTCCTGCAGGCCTGGAAATCCAGCAGTGGGTCCTGGATGTGCAGCCTTTGCTTAAAAGAGTTTGAGCTTCAGATTTGAATATAGTCCTTAGTGAATTTGTCCTGGTGATAGGAGCACTAAGAAAACATCCTCAAAAAGCCCAAAAAAGAGGGTAATTAATTGCTTTTCATTGTAACAATCTTCTTGAATAATACTAAACTCTATTCCAAATTAGGGAGATTTTGCCTATCATAGTTGAGAGCAAACTACCTGTGGGCCTGTGGTGGCCATGGTGCAGCCATCCATCCAGAGTGACATGTTCTCTGATTTTTAGACATAGGCATTTGCAGCGCCACTTCTGGGGTGCAGCTGGTCAATTGCCTACTTCACACTCTGTAAACCCACACCTTTAAAGGGTCATGACTTCACAGGCTCCCTTTCAGTTCTCCTCCTTTAGCAATCTCAGGGGTCTCTTCATTCTGGCCACGCATTGCGAGATGGATCACCAAGGTTTCCTACCTAAAATAACATCTTTGAAAGTTAATGACAGCTCATAAAATATTGTTGGAAGCAGCTTGTTTACAAAAATCCATTTGTAAAGAAATGTTAGCACACTGTGTATGTTACTGTTCATCCAAGCTGATTAACATTCAGGGTTTTCATCAGAGGTGAGGATTTTTAAGTTGTCCTCTCTATCTGCTAAGGATTTTAGATTTTAAACTGTTGGAACTGCATTCAATGTGGTAAAAATGATCAAATTTACTTGAATTTTTCTATTGTAGTTAAATAAGAAATAATATGATTGCTTTGTTTTGATACCTACTTAATGATGTTCATTGTTGTCATTTTTTATTATACTTTAACCCCCAAATCCAGTAAGTGCCAACAATCCTAAATGTCAGGAGGTAATATAACAGAGTGAAAAGACATCCTCAAAAACAAAATTTATAGCCAAATGAAAACCTGATAGCCTATAATTATTTGGGGGAAAAACTATAGTTTGGGATCCCATCAAAAGAAATTTCACCCACTTGATTTTATTTAAAAATATTTAATGTTAGAAGGCCAGCTAGTTCAAAAATTATTGGGAAAAATTAAGGACCAGTAATAGTACTTTCAAGAGAAAAGACTCACTTTCAAATGACATGGAAGTTTTAAAAACTAGACCAGTTGCAGTCAATTTTAGGTGGTAGAGAATGTTTACTTTTGTTCTGCTTGGCATGGTTTCCATGAGTACATGTTATCTTGATGCAAAATTGAGATGGATGCTGTTCCGTAACAGGATAGCAACTGCCCCTCATGAAATCCAGAATAATCTCTAAATGTACTAAATGCCTATACAAAAACAACCAATGTTCTTGTGCCTTGTGAGTGAATAATAAACCTTAGCATTAAGCTGGTGTCAGGGCAGGATTCTGTGTTTGAGTAGTAGAGACAGTATTTCAGTGGGGATATGGTTTACCTGCAGATTAACTGTATCAGCAGCAGAGCCAGCTGCCACATGATGGTATATTAATGACAATAAATTTTCCTTGGCATTTAAGTCAATATTAGGCAAAATAGCAAATTTCTGTGGCTAGGCACAAATCCAGAATGCTTCTGAGACCTTGAGTCTGTGCCCTCCTCCATCCCCCTGCTTCCCCTAATACTGGAACTTACCCCCAGGGAAATGTACCAGGCTCTTTTCTTACCCCTTCTGAATACAGGCTGTGCTCAGTCATGTAAAAAATGACATCTGGATAGAGAGTTGAAAAGCAGCATTTTTATGCCATTAATTTGCTGTCACTTATTGTGATCTAGGGCAAGTCACTTATTGAGTGGGGCACCCAATTGTCACATCTGTAAGATGTCTGTATTGGAATGGAGCAGGAACTAAGTGCTCACTATGATCTTTTCTAGCTCAAAATCTCTATGAATCTAGAAACAACTTTTCTAATATTGTAAGAAACTGTGTGTTCCATTACTGAGACAGTGCCACTCACCTTTGCTCTGGAGCTCATTAGGGACTATAATGGAAGGGCTTCCCAGCCAAGGTCTGGTGGTGAGAGGGAGAGAGATTTGGAGTGGGGAGAATTTTCGTTGCCCTCTTGGAATTGGTAAATACCACAGCTACTTTGCCTCACACCCCCAGTTCTTCTCCTAAAATGCTAATGTTGGTCTTAAAAACCACATTTTTTAAATTGAAAGTGTACACACAAAAAATATTTTCCTCTGCTCATCTGTATCTAATATTACATTTAGTAGTTCATTAAATTTTATCAAGATTTGTATTCTCAGAGGCAGCTTTCCCTCATTTGACTTCTTCACACACTTTTTCATTTGTGCTTCTTGATATCCATACATTCAGTGACTTTTTATAACCCATAATTCTTCTGCTTGTTAAATCAACAGACTATCCAAGCATATACTTAATTCCAAGGAGGTAACCTTATTTTTGCTGCTATTCTTTATTGACTATTATTTACTCAGAGTTTCTGCTTTTTATTTTTCCTGTGTAATTGCTCTGGGATATAGGACCCTTCCTTATCACCATTTAGCATATATTAGGACTGCTCCCCCACATAGAGGCTACAAGCCACTACCTTGCACAAAACTGGCTATGAATTTGCAAAGGTTAAGAAATCCCAGAGGAATAATGACTCCAGGAATAAAGTCTTGGCAAATAACTCTCCCTGAGCCCAAGCAAACTTTAAAAATGCCATTTAAAACACCCACAATGGGTAAGTGATTAGTCTGGTGAATTATATGCAAAATGCAAAGATAATATTTTATAGTCTTGACAGCAGAGAGTTCAGAGCTGTTGTGAGGCTGTCCCCAAAGCTGTTCTCAGAGCTCCCTACTGCTCAGGTCACTTCAGGACCAGGAGTTGGGAATTTAGAGAGGCCATCACTCAACTCATAAAGGGACCATTGATTGCAGTGTAGGCATGGCAGGAATTCTTCTCTTTATATGATAAAGTTATTCCTGGACAAAGTTCCATAAACTAAAATTCCTTATTTATTGAATTTTGCTTCCCTACTGACATACACACATGATCATTACAGTAACTTCTAACAAGGTAACTTTCTTTTCCCTAGCCCTCTGTTACATGGGTAAATGTTTTGTGTACACTTGACTGCTAAGAAGCCTCACCTTTTAAAGGATCCCTTTAATAATACAATCACCCTTACATTTGAGGGCAGCTCTGTACAAATACACAAATAGCTAATGTCCCAAAGAGCTAACTTATAAACTGTTATCATAATCATGAAGAATAAAACCTGCTCATTTCCCAGAAAATAAATTTAAAACTTCCACAAAATTAAAAATGTGCCATAAATAAGGACAGGTAATAGTAGACTTTAAAATGGTGAGAATTATAGCACCGTTGATTTTTAAAAACTGAAACATCTCTTTTGACCCTCTTTCCTCTAGAAACTATCATTCCATCTCTTTCCTTTCCCTTCTAGCTTCTCAAAAATAGAGTGTATATTGATTCCCTCCCTTCTTTTTCCTTAGTGCACACTTGCTCTTTCCAGGATCAGAATGGATAAAGCCTCGGCTGCCATAACAAAGACCAAAGTAACTTGCTTAAACAAGAAAAATTTATTTTCCTTTTGTATAACAATTTGAATGCCAGTTGTTTAGCTGTCAGGGATCCAGGTTTCTTCTCTTTTGTGGCAGCCGTTGTTAAGGAGTGGTCCTTACTCATAAGGTTGACGGTGTCTCACATCGTGTCCACCAGCACCACATGGGTAAGTTCCTGTCAGTAGGAAGAATGTGGCCTGGAAGGTGCACATATTTTTTTATTGGGCAGAATTAGTCTCTTGGCTACACACGGGGTGACCAGAAAATGCAGGCTTCTCTGGGAGCCAAATTTCCAGCTCCAAAGGCGCATGGGTTTCCTTGCTAAAGGGAACAGGAGAAATGGATGTTGAGCCAATTACCACACTTGGCCACCTTTCCTAATTATGAAATCAAGTGGTTCTAATTCCTCTCCCCACTACTAGCTTTTGACACTGATGATATTCTTACACGTTTTTCTCCATGTTCAAATGCCTCATTGCGCTGACAGTGTTCTGGGTGTCTTCCTGAAAAGGCGACCACTCTTCCATCTCCTTCATTAGCTCCTCTTTTTCTTCTTTTCCAAAGTGTGAACCTTTCTCAAGGTTCAGATCTCAAGTGTTTGTCTTTTCTGCTCGATAACTCTCTCCCTAGTTAGTCCCAACTATTTCCAGAGCTTCCCCATCATCTCTTTGCAAAGGCCTTCCAAATCCCCCTGCTCAGAGCCAACCTCTTAGTTCTGAGTCTTAAACCCAGATCTCCTACACACACTCAGCATTCCCACAGATGCCCATGCTTCATCTGCAATTCAGTGGGTCCCAGCTGGAGTGTACTGTCTCAACGGAGGCCTGTTCCTCCTAGGTTCCCTAACTTCCAGCTGTACCACTACCCTCCCCCTAGTAGGAAAAGGCAAGCTGGAACTTGAATCATCTTTAATGCTACAATATTCATTTTCTGTCTGTTGCTACTTTCTGTTTCCCCTCCTCAGTGGGTATTCTTCTTCACCCTGTTTTTTGCAGTGGCTCTGCCCGAGTTTAAGACCTCATCTCTCACCTGGATTGTCGAAACACGCTTTTAACTGTTTGCCTATATTTTTTCTATTTCCTCTTTAATGCCCCTTAACATTATATACAGCTATCTTTCTAAAACAGAAGTTAGATCACATCTATTTCTTCTACTGAGGACATAAAAGGAGGAAAATTGGTCATGGTTGGTATTTATATTCATTAACTTACTGAATCTTTACAATAACTCTGAAAAGAGGGTGGATTGCTTTTTCATAGACAAGCACAGGAGAGAATAAATGAATCACCAACATCATATTTCCACTAGCAAGCAACAGGATGGGGATAAGGATATAGGTGTTTACACTGAAGCTTGAGCTCCTTCAATTATTCCATATTCTCTCCCATACCAGAGCATGAGTGTCCAAAAATTTGCCCTTAAGTCACTTGTGAACCTCATTTCCTGAAGCCTCCTCCCATATATACCCACCATAACAACTCCCCCCTTGTCACAACTGCACATTCTTACCTTGTGTTCTCATTGGATTATTTCCTTATACCCAGCTATAATAGTCCCCAGTTATTTCCTGCTGGTCAAAATGTAGTCATCCTCTAAGGCTCATCCCCAAAACCAACTCCTCTAGAAATTTTCTGAAGTGCCCTTAAGTAGAAGAACCAGCTCTTCTTCTGGTCTCGGACAGCATACTTTACTTAACATCCCTTAGCACCGAATTCATTCCAGATTGTTACTTTAGCAGTTTATGTATCTTTTCCCACCTCTAGGACAGAAACTCATTCCTTATTACATCTTCTATGGTGCATTCTCCAACACAGAGCCCAATAATTGTTATTGACATAGAAAGGACATAACAACAGCATAGTACAACTTGATATTAAGTGAGCATTAAAGATCCTGGGTAGTGTCAGAGTTTGAAGGAGAAAATAATCACAAAGAAATGTGCAGGCCAAGGAGGGCTTTGGGAGTATGTTTAGCCATAAGCAGGACTAGGCTCAGCAGAAACTAATAGAGGGGATTCAGAAGCCGGGGAAGGAATGTTGGAGATCAGCTGCCCCCAAATCTGGCAGGTCTTCCAAATCACCTGGAGAGCTTTTAAAAAGTAAACAGATCTCCTGAATCACAGTTCCTTGGGAGTGGAGCATAGGTCCCTGCAGTTTTAGCTACCCACAGAGAGAGCAGAACAAGAACGCATTTTGTGTTTGTTTGCTTCAACAGCTGCCTTGGCTTCACGCATCCTTTTCTTAAATATATCAGGTAACCTTTGGAGGTGGGAGGGAGAAGGGCTCCTCCCTGGTGATTCTTACTATGCTCAGCCAAGTTTAGGAATGCTAGACCTGGCTGATCTTGAAGGTCTCTTCCAATCCTGATTTCCTATGACTTTTGGTACAAAATGAGCTGGGCATTGACAGAGCAAGATGAATTCAGCTACTTGGAGAAGAAAGGGGTTAGGACATTCTTGGAGATCACATGGCAAAAGCCTGGACTTGGAGAATCAATGCACATTTTGGAGGAATCACAGAGTCTGATTTCTGCAGCTAGCCTAACTGCCATCATTTCTGTGTGTCCTTCTCTGAGTGCTCGGTCCACATCAGTCTGTCATGTTTGCACTTTGCTTTCCCCTAGTGTAAATTTATAGCATTTAATCACCTTGATTCAAATACATACTTTGAAAATATCTATTATAGCATAAGTGCTGTATAAGCTGTAAGACTCTTTTCTGGAAGAATTTAATCTAGTGATCACATACTGTCTCCTTCATGAAGTTTTCTTCAATCTCTGTAGTCTGTCTTTCCTCCAAAATTCTGGGTATTACTGTCTCTTCAATTTTGGCATTAGTAATCTCTTTTTCATGTATTTATTTAAAGACATTTTCTCCCTTAAATAAATCATAAGCCCTGAAGGACAAGGGCAATGTCCTGTACCTTTTTTTCTCTCTAGCTCCTTGTAATCCCTTATATATAGTAGGTGCTCAATTAATATTTGTTAAATAAATGATCATTGTGTTTTCTTTGGCCGCGTTGAAACTGATTACAGAATTTGCTGTGTGCTGCTATAGATGAGACATTGTATTTATTTGAAATCTGGTGGTAGAGTGCCCCCAAGTATATCTCATATGGATCACTTTGCACAAGCATCTAAAATCTTAATACTTTGTGGAAGAAGACAGACATATTCAAAACAAGAATAATTAGTTAATACAGTAAAACAATCACCTTCTCTGTTCTTGACTATTACTTCCAATTTATCTTTAAAAAAAAAAAGGAAGTGAAGATCCTTGGGATTTAAGGCTGTGCCAAGCCTCAAGCCTCTTTGGATCTCAAATAAGAACCTTAGAGAGCATCTGTCCACACTCCATTTCCCTAAGTTGGCAGACAGCAATGGAAAACCCAAAGTAAGGCTCCTTCATTCAGCTAGAATATTTCTAAATTGCTTATCTGTGGAACTCCTGACAGCTCTTGCTCTGGGCGTAGAATAGATGGAATAGGGGACTGCCTGGGTAGGATGATTTGAGGGGCGCCAGAAAGGCTGCCTGCTCTACACAATCCTCCTGTTTCCTCTTTTTATTTTAGTCATGTGTGCAAGCAGGCTCTGATTAGGTCTAGATTTCGGTGAGACTTGGTAGGTGGTACATAGGTTTCAAAACCAGAAGGGGGGAATTGGCGTCTACAAGCATATGCATGTCTTCATTATCAGAATTGAAAAGGTCTTCCAAAGACTAGCCGTGAATGGCAATTAAACTTACAGATTTATGATACAGGGCCAGCTTTGGTTTCTGAGCTGTCTCCCAGATTCTCACTGAACAAGGAAATGCAATGCTGTTACCTTTCACTCTGCACCTTAATCGCTGGCCAACTCAGGGTGTTTCGTCTACCAAGTGCAGAGTGATTGGCTTTAACTGATCATGCATTCCAGGGCAAGTCCAGAGACCCACCCCCAACTTCCACTCCACTGTGGCCTGGGGGAGAAGCTCTGCAAATGGAAGCGGCCTTTGTTCTGCAATTAATCATTTGAAGTCAAAGTGTATTTGGGTACTACAAGTGATGGTGCACACAAACTATGAAGTGGTTGAATGTGTAGCTGGTGAAATTTGGTCTCTAAAAGGACTTCCTTCATTGTGAGTAGAAAAATGTCTTAGGAATGAGGTATGGAAAATTGTCAGACTTAGGAAATAGAAGTGATGGGCTAATCTATCATGGAATAACTTTAAGAGACTACATTCTGATGTGTAAGGACCTAAGTGTCATAAATCTAAGACCTTCATTACTTTCCTGCTGGTCACTGTTTTACCATGGCTGCAAGTGAGACTGACCTGAAGGGACATAGGGTACAGGGGTTGTCTGGATCAAGGGTCAGACCCTAAAGAGAGAATGAGCTTAGAAGAGTATGTATCTGTCCAAGTCTGTAACCCTGCCTGAGATTGACCTGCCTGAGATAAATGATTTGGAGATTACCCATTATTTCATATTCTTTATGACTCTCTGCTCTGAGTTTTATTTTCTTACCCTTTGGAAACATTCCACACAGACCAGTCAATGATGTTTTCATTGCTGCTGCAGTGAGAAAGAATTGCCCTTTATGTTGAGGAGTTAATGAGTTTGGTCTTTGCCTTGTACTTTACTGGCAGAGAAGAGTAACTTTGGTTATATCATTGAATTTCATAGCCATTATCTATGTGTAATAGTTATATCAAGAATACAAAAATACCTAGTGAGAGAGTATTGTCAAGGTGGATAAAAATAAGAGTGGTTCCCACAGCTTCTGGCAGGTTGCACAGTGGCATTTAGTTCTTTAGATCCGAAGCTGGACATTAGCCCTTTTGACCCTGGCTATGGAGAAACTCACAGTGAACTGAGGACAGTACCTTGTGGAGATGTGAGAAGTATTGGCAGACTTGAGCAAGCTCCACAAAACACACAGCCTTACTTCTCATGTCCAGGCTACTAGGCAGTGACTGGAAAGAGAGCTCAATAGCTGTGTCCTCTAAAAGCACAATATTAAAAACAACCCCTATGATGTTCATGCCATCTGTGCCTCAGTAATCCTAATGAGGATAATACCGAGATGTTGCCCTCCACCTTCTCCTTCTGAAGTGCCATAAATATGTGGCATGGAGCTTTTCTAAGCTGTAAAGCCACTTCCACACCTCCCGAAGTCTCCTTGTATAGTATTCTTTGTTTTGGCCTGGCACTACTCAGTTCAAGGCTACAAGGAGATCATAGCAAGGAGATTGTGGCAAACAGCCAGTTGGTATTTCATCTTTGCAGCTTCTTATACCTCTTCTCTGATCTTTTTCCCCTAAAGGGAGACCATAAAGATATCATCGTTTGCTTACAAAAGTTGTCCCTACTGATTGGTAAAGCACCCACAGTGCATAGCCAGAACTGCTGGCTATTTTATGAGTGTGATTGATCTTCAGTGGATGCCAACAATTTTCCCAGCACACAAAAGCCTTACCCACCATTCAGAGGGCCCAAGGCCAGAGTTTCCTGGGCCATTGACAAAGGCATGTTGTTCTCTCGTTGATCAGGTTCTTCTATGTATTTCAGAACAGCCACCAGAATGAAGAGTTCTTGTGCTCGTTAGATTCTGGTTCATGTGTCTCTAAATTTTAGGGTAAGTCCAAATTTCAGGAGCAGGTATAATGGTTTGGACCTTCAGCTTTTATTATCCTGCTTTTGAGGGAATGTGGTTATTCCCTGCGGCATGATGACTTAGAGGCCCATTACCATACATATCAGTGCACAGAGCCTGCCTTGTTCCTTTTCTAGACTATTTTGACCTCCTCTCTCTAGTGATGAGTGATATTAAGTCTTCTTTAAACAGATTCATATTACAGCTGGTCAGATTTCATGCTTTCAGTAGCATGCATTTCATGAACTGCATTCCCTGCAATATCTCCCTTTTCTTTGCCTCTATCCACTGATGATTCCAAAGCCATTGACTTTGAATGTCTTTAGGAAAGTAGGTAGTGGACCGAATCATGCAGTGATTAATGTTTTTAGATCACAATGGTTGGATGACTAACAGAGATTCCTCTTTGAAGCTAGCAACACCATAGGCAGAAGGTTTACTTTTGTGTTCCTGGAGTCACTTCCTTGGTCCTGTTGTCTACATTTAAAAAGCAGGTGATTCATTAACAACTATGCCCTGGTAATATTACTAGATCGTGTATTTTCCACTTGCTGAAATGAATTAGTCATTACTATTTAAGAGAATTTCTAAAAAATATCACCAACACATGTTTAAAACAGAATGGTAATTTTGTGGGGGCCATTTATCCTTTTTAAAAATTTTAAAGACTTCTTTTAGAGCAGTTTTACGTTTATGACAAAATTGAGAGAGAGGTACAGAGATTTCCATATGCCCCTTGTCCCTACACATGCACAGTCTTCCTTATAAGAGCCGACACTCTCATCATAATGGTACTTTATTTCTTTTGCCAAGGATGAACCTACATTGATATATCATAATCACCCAAAATCCATAGTTTACCTTAGATTCACTGTTGGTGTTGGATACTCTGTGGGTGTGGATAAATGAATAATGACATATTCATCATGATACTATCATACAGAGTATTTTCACTTCCCTCGAAGTCCTCTGTGTTCTGCCTGTTCATTTCTCCCCATGCCCCACAACCACTGATTATTTTTGTATTGTCTCCATAGTTTTGCCTTTTCCAGATCATTGACTGATTTTAAACACAAAAATGAACACTACTGTTTAGAGGGTAGACCCCAGCCTGAGCCATGATTTGAGATCAGTTGTGTTCAGACACCAATTAGTTGCCTATGTGACTTTTTTTTAATTGAAAATATAACCCAGCTTCATACTTAAGAGTTATTCAAGAGTTAATAGGTTATTGGTCTTGTTACAATTCAGGAAGTTATTCAGAATGGGGAAGAAAGGAAAAGGGAATGAACAGATTACTTCCCCCCACCCGCAATGTTAATTGCAGGCACAGAATTAAATTGGGGGAACCTTGGGCCAGGCATAATCAGATGGTTCCATTTCATTTTCATCCTGGGGTTATTAAAAACAAATAGACATTGGAAAGTAAGATAAGACTGAAATCAGGATGATCCAACAAAATTCCAGGCAAGGCCATAAAGAAAATGAATCGTAATGAAGTGCAAGGTAACTTCTGCCTTGACGACAGGAAGTAAGAGGGCGCCCCAGCGGGCACTGGATTTTCCCTCGTTTCCACTCATCTGGATCTGCCCCCACTGTGACCTTCAGTAAGTGTTTGCCAGGGACTGTTCATCTCACAGGCTAAGAGCCTATCTGGAAAAGTAATATGCAAAGGAGAGTGCTGGAACTGGCTGTTTTGATTTTTAAAGATTTGATATTTTATTAAGGCCCAAAAGCTGGAAAGGAGGTTGTTTCCTTTTTTTTCTTTCCCCCTAGGAGCTTCAGTGGGTTCTGTTGAATTCCATACACAGGTTTTCCAACCTTTTATTTTTTATTTTTTTTTATTTACAGCAGAGCTCTTTTTGTCTAAGTGAAAACATACATAAAACCCCAATATATAAAATAGATAAAATAAAGGTTTCCTGGTTGAGGCAGGTCTTGCAGATGTTAGGGTCTAGAAGGTCCCCTAACTTCCTCCTCCCCCTGAGGCAACTTTACTGAAGGTTAAGATTCTTTGGGAGGACAGTTTAGAAAAACTATGGTAAAGTATTGGCTTTTCAAATACTAACAAGGAGGGTAAAACAGTGTGAACACTACCTACCCCACCTCCTCAGTTACTCACTTATCTCTTGTCTGGATTGACTCAATTCCTATGGTCAAAAATGAAAGAGGCAATTGTGTTCTTATAAACTTCATGATTTCAGTATATTCTGCCTTGTATCCCATGAACCAATGAAATACTGCTGTCAGAAGAATAAAGAGATGATACTTCTTCGATCTCATAGATGACTGTGTTCTGAATTGGTTTGATTTAGCTGCAGGCATATAATCTAGCCTGTGGAAAGCCTAAAGTATACCCTGTTTTAAGTTCTCACAGAAAATAAATTTGTAATAGTGGGGAACCCAGGCCTCTAAATGAAAAGGCATGCCACTCTTTGAAATTAGTTGTCTATAACCCCAGATCTCTGATGAGTTAAAGAAAAAAAATATGATTTTGTAGATTCTCTCTCTCTTCTCATGGATAAGATGGGAACAATGTTCTCTTATAGCTTTCTGCATTCTAAGTGGAAGCAGATTTCCCTCCCCAAGTGGATCTAATATGAAATCAAGGTTTCATCACTTCTGTGGAGTAAGGACTAAGCAGGAATCAAAAGACGGGTGTGACTGTCCCATCTCATCCTTGACTCTTTCCTTCATAGACTATGGCAGCAATTGAAGTTTACTGGGGCCCTCAATAATTTCATTATAATGAGAAAGAAGAAAGATAGGCTTATCAAAAGTCAATTTTACTGAGGCATTTATGAATTAAGAATCGTGATGTTTTTCTCTAACATATTTGTGTGTTTTTTCTGTAATATTTCACATTATTTTTTTGGAGTGGGTGCCACATAACCTTTAAAAATCATATCTAGGGTATTTGCTTATGAGTAATCATGAACAATTATGTGTGATATTCTAAATTACCTATTTAAACCACAAACAAAAACAGAACCAATATCTAGTACAGAACTAAAAATAAGTCCACAAACAGTGGAGCCAAGGGAGAGATTTAGCCTATGTAGCTAGAAATCGTCTAACCAGTTCTCTTTGACTATGCAGAAAAGTTTTTACCTCCTAAGTGAAAGAGGCAAATTCCAGACTTAGAGCAAGTTGTATACCTCTCTGACCCTCAGTATCCTTTTCAGCAAAGTAATGTGGATACTTTTAGGAATCCTGGAATGAATATGTAAGTCATGATATATAAATATTCACCACTTTTGGTTGGCCTTGAGTACCCTCATTTAGGACTCAATGGGCTAATTAATAACTGGAACAACATTTTTAAATGTTTTTGTGTTTTTTCCCCAAGGATAAATGTAACAGAAATCATTCTACAGCTCTGTATATTTACTAAACATTTCATTTTTTTAAGGTAAGGGTAAAAAGCTATCAATACAAGTCATTTGTCTGTCATTTAGTATTTGTTAGCAGCTGACATGTGCATGGCCCGGTGCTAGATGTAGGGACACAGAGGAGCCCAGATATGCATAACGTATGATCATTGAGCTCAAGTGGTTCCAGTGGTTTAAGGGAAATAAGACACCTAAAAAGTCCCAAGATGAAAAGTCTTAAGTGCCTTAAGAGAGGCACAAAGTGCCCTTTCACTTGAGAAAAGAGCAATTACTTCTGGCTAAGAGAGATGAAGGAAGCTTTCATGACTTTGGCACTTAAGCTGGGAAAAGAAGAATGGGAAGAATTTGAACCCATGGAAATGAGTAAGAAAGTCCTTGAGGGAAGAGTAAGACAACATGCAGAGGTGAGAAATGCCTTGATACAAAGAATGTTGAGTCGTTTGGCTGGGACACGAAGTGAGGGGAAGGAAAGAGTACAAATGATAAGTGATCATATATAACAGCAGTTGTGTTATTTAGGTGTGCTGTTATTCCCACTTGTAACAGATGAGGAAATTGAAGCTCAGAGGGATAAGTGATCTGTCCAAGGACTATATAAAACCAGAGGTGGGAAAAAAAGATGGAGGTGTGAGAAATGAGGCAGAAACCTCCTCACAAAACCACATATAACATGAAAATACAGCAAATACAGGAAATGTTGAAACAGTGACCTGAAGACTGAAGAACAGATAGCCTACATCTGGGGAAAAGAGAAGACCTCACAGAAAAGCATAAAGTAGCAAAGTCACAATCCAGCGGAACCCAAACCTTCCACCACCCCAGCTTACAGGTGGGAGGAAAAGAAATGGAGTGGGGAGAGAGTAGAAACCCAGGACTGCTAAACACCCAGCCCTGGAGATCTGCTCTGGAGCACAAACCCACACTACATGGTGCTCTGGAGATTAGTAGGTTTGGAAAGCAAAGACAGATAGAATACTCAGAGAAACTGAGATTCCAGCCACTTGTGAAGAACAGGTACACACAACTGGCTGCTCTGGGGCAAAAGAAAGGAGGGCACTTTGAAAGACTTCCCAACAGTGAGAGGGGTGTTAAAGGGGCAAAGATTACACAGAGCTTGCTGCTCAGGAGAAAGGGCAGGTGGACAATATTGCCCTGGCACTCTTGGCCCAGCAGGTTGAGAACTCTCAGGAGCTTCAATCGACCCATCTGCCTGGCTGGAAACACAGCCCTGAAGCCCCCAACCACGATACACAACCTGCCGCTCCTTCCTCCTGGCAGGCACCAGTCTGCATATCTGCTGCCCCCGCCATTGCACCAGGCCAGCTGGAGGGTGGTCCACCTACAGCAGCTACAGGGGCATTACACAGAGGCTCCTCCCTGCATGCACAGCCCACTGGACCTGGCAGTGGAGGCAGGCACTGCAGCAGGGGATCAGAAAAGAGGTCTTTCCTCCCAGCAGGTGCTGGTATCACTTGCCTGCAACCCCCTGCATTGCTCCAGGTGCTCAGCAGCTCCAGAGAGTAGAGCTTCTGGGCACTAGAGGGCACCACCTACACAAAGTTATTATTCCATAGGAACCACTAGAATGAAACACCAAAAAAATTTTGTGCAAACAAAAATTCAAATGCCAGAAAGAGGACTAAGTGAAATTGAAATCACCAATATTCTTGATAAAGATTTCAAAATAAAAATCATAAACATGCTTACAGAGCTAAAGAAGAATATTCAAGATCTCAGGGAAGACTTTAAAAAAGAAACTGAAAAATACAGTATCTGAAATGAAACAATGGAGAGATTTAAAAGTAGATTCGATGAGGTAAAAGAAACTGTAAATGAAATAGAAATTAGAGAACAGGAAAACAGAGAAGCTAGGCACAAAGGGGAAAAAGCATCTCTAGGGATGAAAGAAACAAATGAAAATAGCTCAACACCCCAAAATCTGTGGGACACAGCAAAGGCAGTTCTAAGAAGGGAGTATATTGCAATACAGGCTTACCTCAAGAAAGAACAATCCCAAATGAACAGACTAAACTCACACTTAATGAAACTAGAAGAGAGAAAGAGGAACAGATGATGCCCAAAGTCAGTAGAATAAGGGACATCATAAATATCATAGCAGAAATAGATAAAATTGAGAAGAATAAAACAATAGAAAGAATCAGTGAAACCAGGAGCTGGTTCTTTGAGAAAATAAACAAAATAGATAAACCCCTAGCCAGACTTATGAAGAAAAAAAGAGTCTACACACATAAACAGAATCAGAAAGGAAAAAATCACTACGGACAACACAGAAATACACAGAATTATTAGAGAATACTATGAAAAATTACACGTTAACAAATTAGATAACCTAGAAGAAATGGACAACTTTCTAGAAAAATATAACTTTCCAACACAGACCCAAGAGAAACAGAGAATCTGAACAGACCAATTACCAGCAATGAAATTGAATTGGTAATCAAAAAACTACCTAAGAACAAAACTCCTGGACCAGATGGCTTCTCTGCTGAATTTTATCAAACATTTAGAGGAGACCTAATACAAAAAGAAGGCCAAAACCATATGATCATCTCCATAGATGCTGAAAATGCATTTGACAAAATTCAACATCCATTCATGATAAAAACTCTCAACAAAATGGGCATAGAGGGCAAGTACCTCAACATAATAAAGCCCATATACAACAAACCCACAGCCAACATCCTACCTAACAGTGTAAAACTGAAAGCTTTTCCTCTAAGATTGGGAATAAGATAACAATGCCCACTCCCCCCACTTTTATTCAGCATAGTACTGGAGGTCCTATCCATGGCAGACAACACAAAGAAATAAAAGGCATCCAGATTGGTAAGGAAGAAGTTAAACTGTCCCTGTTTGCAGATGACATGATGTTTTACATAAAAAAATGTAAAGAATCCACCCCCAAACTACTAGAAATAACAATTCAGCAAAGTTGCAGGATACAAAATCAATACACAGAAATCTGTGGCATTCCTATATACTAACGATGAACTAGAAAAAAGGGAAATCAGGAAAATAATTCCATTTACAATTACATCAAAAAGAATGAAATACCTGAGAATAAACCTAACCAAGGAGGTGAAAGACCTATACTCTGAAAACTGTAAGACACTCAGGAGAGAAATTAAAGAAGACACCAATAAATGGAAATACATCTTGTGCTCATGGACAAGAAGAATTAATATTGTCAAAACGGCCATCCTGCCTAAAGTAATCTACAGATTCAATGCAATCCCTATCAAAATACCAACAACATTCTTCAACAAACTAGAGCAAATAGTTCTGAAATTCATATGGAACCATAAAAGATCCTGAATGGTCAAAGTAATCCTGAGAAGAATAAAGCTGGGGGAATTACGCTTCCCAACTTCAAGGTCTACAAAGCCACAGTAATCAAGACAATTTGGTACTGGCACAAGAACAGACCCACAGATCACTGAAACAGAATAGAAATCCCAGATATAAATCCACACATGTATGGCCAATTAATATATGATAAAGGAGCCATGGATATACAATGCAGAAATGATAGCCTCTTCAACAACTGGTGTTGGCAAAACTGGACGACTACATGCAAGAATATGAAACTGGATTATTGTATAAATCCATACACTAAAGTACACTCAAAATGGATCAAAGACCTGAATGTAAGTCATGAAACCATTAAACTTAGAAGAAAACATAGGCAAAAATATCTTGAATATAAACATGAGCAACTTTTTCCTGAACACATCTCCTCGGATATGGGAAACAAAAGCAAAAATCAACAAATGGGACTACATCAAACTAAAAAGCTTCTGTACAACAAAGGTCACCATCAGAACAAAAAGCTATCCTAAGTATGGGAGAATATATTCATAAATGACATATCTGATAAGGGATTAACATCCAAAACATGTAAAGAATTCACATGCCTCAACACCCAAAAAAAACAAATAACCTGATTAAAAAATGGACGGAGGATCTGAACAGTAACTTCTCCAATGAAGACATTCAGATGGCCAACAGGCACAGGAAAAGATGCTCCACATCACTAATTATCAGGGAAATGCAAATTAAAACCACAATGAGATATCACTTTACAGCAGTTAGATGGCCAACATCCAAAAGACAAAGAAGAACAAATGCTGGCAAGGTTACAGAGAAAGGGGAACCCTCCTACACTGCTGGTGGGAATGTAAATTAGTTCAACCATTGTGGAAAGCAATATGGAGGTTCCTCAAAAACTAAAAATAGAAATACCATTTGACCTAGGAATTCCACTCCTAGGAATTTACCCAAAGAAAACAAGATTCCAGATTCAGAAAGACAGCCTTAAGACTGTGGCACCCCTATGTTTATCACAGCACTATTTACAATAGCCAAGATATGGAAGCAACCAAAGTGTCCATCCATAGATGACTGAATAAAGAAGATGTGGTACATATACACAATGGAATATTATTCAGCCGTAAGAAGAAAACAAATCCTACCATTTGCAACAACATGGATGGAGCTAGAGAATATTACTATGCTCACTGAAATAAGCCAGGTGGAGAAAGACAAGTACCTAATGATTTCACTCATCTGTGGAGCATAAGAACAAAGCAAAACTGAAGAAACAAAACATCAGTAGATTCACAGACTCCAAGAAGGAACTAGCAAAGGGAGGAGGATGGGAGAGGGTGGGTGGGGAGGGAGGGAGAAGGGGCTTAAGGGGCTTTATGATTAGCACACATGATAATGTAGGGGTGTAATGGGGAAGGCAGTACAGGACAGAGAACATGGGTAGTGACTCTATAGCATCTTACTACACTGATCGCAGTGGGGTTTGGGGGGATTTGATAATATGGGTGAATGTTGAAACTACAATGTTGCTCATATAACCTTCATAAGATTGTGTATCAATGATGTCTTAACTTAAAAAAAAAAAGAAAAAAGAAATGGAAAAGAACGACCCAAGGAAGCACCTTGCCTAGAGACAGCTTGTAAATACAATACTGAGAATTTCATGGAAACACAAAAATCTAATCAGATTAGATTTGGTGTCTGATCCCATTTTCCTCAGGTCTGCAACTAACTGAAGAACATTGCAAATAAAAATAAAAAAGAATTTTCAATTAAAAAAAAACAAAAAAAAACAGATGTGGGTCTGAAAAGATAAGACAGACACATAAATTAAGTTTAGAATTGCCAGAGTAAGAAATTTGAATCACATACTATAAAGTTCAAGGGCTGGCAAACTATAGCCTGTGGGCCCAATCCCACCCGTCATCAGTTTTTGTAAATTATTAGAAAACAGTATTGCATTGGCATTCATTCACGTATTTTTTATGGCTTCTTTCACACTACAGCAGTAGAATTGAGTAGTCACAGAGACCACATGGCCCACAAAGTCTAAAATATTCACTATCTGGCCCTTTTCAGAAAATCTTTGCTAACCCCAGCTGTCATTGACTGGGAGTCACTGAAAGTCTTTGAGAAGAGATGTGACATTCTTGGAGTTATGTGTTATTAATTGAGTCCACATTCATCAGTAGGATGGACTGGAGGGAACCAGATTGCTGAGAAGAGTACTGCAGTGGCCTGGGCTCTCATCCCTTTGCCCCCAGACCATCACGGTTGCCTCCCCACAAGTCTCCCAGCCAGAACTCTGAAGTTTTAGAGGGTCCAGGCAAGCAACAAAAATGAGCAAAGTACTATAGGATTAAGAAAACAAGCAGTGCAGACAAGCTGATTGACGACCCCGCCTGACAACCTTAAGACTGTGGGTATGATGGGGAGCGACAGGCCACAGACAGAGGCGGCTGCACAGAAATACCACCTGAGGTTGCCGACCCTTCCAAGATTATGAGGAGGTCAGTTTATGTGAAGTCTCTGCATTTTCAAATGTTGGAAACTGGATTCAAATTTATTTAAACCTCCTGTGGTGGATGAAAACTGAATTTAAATGTATTTAAACCTTGTGAGGTGAATCACACTGCAGACCTCAACTTTACCATCTTTTCCTACACAATTGCCTGAACACTCTGTCTACTCCCCTCCTCAATCTCTCACTTATCTCTTGATTGAGTGCATTGGACATGACCAACTGTAGCTTCTTCAGCAGGAAAACGGTGCACTGGCCAGTTTTTTGAAGAACATTTGACAGACGGACAGATAGACTGACTGGCCAACGGATCAGCCAACCCCAATCACTAGCCAGGTCCAAGCAGTTTTTAAGACTTACCTATATGCTGTGTCATAACCAGTGTACATAATACAGCTAGATTACCAGAATACTTAAGCATTTGTTTCTTATCATAAGAATGGGACAAAAGCAGCTGACTAATAACCTTGCCTCCTAAAAGTAATGTGGACTCTGATGTTAAGGACAGAGAAAATCTAGTGAGAATTTGCTGGTTTGTATTTTGCAGGATTAGTCATAAGCATTGTTGATGTAATAGCCCAGTGAGAGTAAGGGCTTTACATCTTAATCTACCTTAATGGACTTGAATATTTTCCCCACAACCTTTCTTGATGCTTGAATTTTTGCAGTTTCGGGATTACTCACTTGTCATCTTCTATTCATGCATTTGCTTATTCAGTGTTTATTGGTCACTTTGCCATATATGAATTACTGTGCAAAAAGGCGGAGGAAAGAAAGACCATGAAACCATATCCTGTGTTTTTAAGAAGCTTCAGTCTAGTGTAAAACATGGGGGCCTAAAGCTGGTCACAATGCAGTGAAATACATGACCCTTGGAGGGAGGTGTCAATTCTCTCCAACCAAATTTACTTTTCTGCATGTAGTAAAGGTGCCCTGGGGGGGCAGAGCGGGGGAAGGTGGTTGAAAAATATTTCCCTTTATAACTAAAATGACTTTAAATGTCCTAGAAAGTCTTAGGCAGGCCCAAGTATATAGTTTATGGAGACCCTTGTTGGAAAACTTAGAATTTCAAAACAGTGACAGGAGAGCATTAAACCCAGAGGCCCCAACTAACGGCACAGGTCACAAGCCCATGAAGCCTGTTGGGCTCAGAATTTTCAAGAAATTCGAGTGAGCTGTATTTTTTGAAAATAGACAATTATATTCGATTTTGTTCTCTAGGTTTCATTTATGGTGCATATATGCATGCCAGCTTCTACATCAGGGGCTAGAGATACCACAGTAAAAATGACAGCCGCCATCTCTAACCTTCATGTATCTCCAGTCTAGCCAAGAGCCTTGCATGTACTCATTTCCATTATCTGGTCCAATTATGTGTAGACTTACTAAGAAAAAGATTACAATGGCCAAAGAGTCTTATTCATTCTTTATATTTTTAAATATACAGTGAATTGAAAGTATTTTTAAACATATGAATATATAAATTTTCTATAAGGGACAAGTATTTCAGTTATCAGAAAAACAAGGTTAATATGAAAAAATATACTTAGAAGTTCTACTATTTGAAATTTAAATTTTATTTATACTACTTACCTCTAGGAAGCTTAGGGGAAAATAGTGTGAGGAAATAGATGTAACCTTTGTTTTGGAGTTGAAATAGCTTCTTTTATTTATTTGGCTGAGACATTTTTTGTCATACTTACACTGAAGTTTAGCTTCTATATAGGATTTTTAGAATCTGTGTTCCCATCAGAAAAATTGAGGTGAGTTCACTGTCTTTCAGTACACATCTAAATGATATTACTACAAGCCTGTAATTGCCTAATAGTGCCACTTATTTCACAGATAATCAGAAACCATTGTCTTATGTTTTTAAGAAGATCCTTTATCTCTGTGATGGAAGATTCCATAAGGGTCATCCTTTATTGACCATTTGCCATATAACAGATATACAGACTTTTACATATATTAATTCATTTAATCTTCACAATAATGTCATGTAGTTTATATTAACCTCCATTTTATAGATAAGGAAACTAAAATTTAGAAAAGGTGATTAACTTGCTCCAAGTCTTCTAATAACTGACAGAGTTCGAATTAGAATCAAGCCTGATATGAAGCTACTTAACACCAAGCTATGCGCTCTCCTGATCGTTTATGATTTTCAGTTGTGCCCTGTGAAAGCAAGATGTGATAACTAAATGAGAACATTTGGAGAAGAGCAGGATAGAATCACAGAAACGGGCGTTCCCCCTTAGAAGGCTGGAGTGTGCATGACTGCCTGTATGCTGCTGAAACACCACTGCCTGGTAGGAAAAGGTCTGCAGTGAGAACGGGACCTTAGTTTGGCTCCCACCCCGCCGCCTCAGCATCCCCAGCCACCCCTGTCACCACAGACATCCAGAGGGCATGGGGAGGGTGGCAGAGCTGCTGAGGGATGTGGGAACTGGGAAAGGAGATGCTGAGAAAAGCATGGTAGAAGTCCAAGTCTGAAAGAGAAGACCAGAATTCTAAGGTGAAAAGGAATTAGGAAAGCAAAAGGTCACCCCAAAACATTCCCTAAATGGTAGGGGGCCCAGAGAGAAATAGTAATTCCAAATGATTTCATTGGAATCAGGATTAAAGGGTCACTAATTGGTGTGCTCTTTGAAAACAAATCTTGCTGGAGAGAAGCCAAGAAGGGTAGATGCTACAGGCTGTGGGCTCATTTACAGCACCATCATCTTGGTTTGCAAATCCCTTAATAGTCAGAGTCTCCAATGTAGTCTGACCTGGATTTGATCCTTTTAGTGCATTCTTTTCTTGTGTGCATACAGCCATAGTTATTGCTCCAACTGAATGGTTTAGTAGGCAGCATGGGGTATGTGCTCAGACCTATGTCAGTGTTGAGAGGTGCCCATTCTCAGGGCAGCTTTGAAGATGTATTTCTTGAATTTTATAAATCATCGCTCATCTTTGTGTCATTTTTATTTATTTTCTGATATACAAGTCAGCATGTTGAATTCATTGTAACTAACTTGTGCATGTGGGCAAGGAGATTGGATTACTGAACGTGTGTTTTAAGTAAATAGTACAAAATTAGCAAAGAGCTGAAGCACTCAGCCACTTCTTCAGTATGAAACAATATGTGACTGAGTGTAAGATTTTTATTTGAGACCCAAAGTAAAAGCATGTTCATTTTTGAAAAATGTCTGAGTTAGTGGTTCCTTAAATATTTAATATTTAAAAGATATTTTTGAAGAAATTTATAAAATAAACAAAGATTATATAACACACCCATATTCCCACCACCTAGAATTAACTGTTAACATTTTGCCACATATCCTTTAAGATTTTTTAATTAAAAAATGAAATTCTATTTGACATACTACCTCCTAATTCCAGTCTCTTCTTCCATCTTTTTAATGAAAATCTATCATAAAACTAGTATCTTTCCAGTCTGTATATAAATATAGACGTTTGTTTTTGTACACACCTACACACATCTGTGAACAGTATTGCTTTGTAGATACTATTTACAAACGTATTTACAGTGTAGCATATTGCATGCACAGAAACAATAGTAGGGGATGTGTGGTGAGGAATTACACTGTGCCTGGAGCTGCACTATGTCAATCCTCTCAATGTTTCTATGTAGCAGGCACTGTTCTTACCCCTTTTTTAGGAAATCAAGGTGCACAGAGAGGTACCTTGGGCCATATAGCTACTAAGTGGTGGGGCTGAGAATAATCCCGCTGTCAGTGTCTGGCCTGAGCATTTGGCCATCACGCTAGATAGCCACTGAATCACTCTGCAGAATTCTTCACTCTCTCAATGTCATGTTTCTCATGTATGTACTTACTGAATTCATAGATCTAGAGGTTCCTTTTCACAGTTATACCATATTCCATTAAATGAAGAAAATATGTAAGCAGCATTGCAGGGTGCTGAAAACCTATAAAATAGGAACAGGGAAAGTTTCTATCTCACAGGATTGTCATGAGAATTAAGTGGTTTAATTCAGATAAAGCAGGTAGAAAAGTGCCTGGCATGTTAACAATTATTATTTGCTATTTTTATCTGTCCATTACCCTATAGCCTAATCATGGGTTATTTCCAATTTTTCATTATTGCATATGTTGCCACAATAAGAGCCCTGTATCTGTGTATCAGAGTTTCTTTTGGGTATCTGCCTAGAAGAGGGATGGCCAGCTCATACGCTGTGGATGTTCTCAGTTTTACCTGATATTGCCAAATCCAGTTGACTGCACCAAGCTACACACCCTGTCACACTATTTGGCGGTTCTCATGTCCCCACATCCTCAGTAACAGTTGATAATTGACTATTAGATGTGCTGATGTGATGATATAGTTCACCTACTATAAAATTCACCCTTTCAAGTATATGATTCAGTAGTTTTAGTATATTCAGAAGGATGTCCAATCATCACCATTAGCTAATTTTTTACCCATTCAGCAGTCACTCCCCACTGTCCTCTGCCCCCAACCCTTGGTATTGCTAATCTACTTACTGTCCCTGTGGATTTGCCTCTTTGGGACATTTCATCTAAAGGGAATCATATAATATGTGGATGTTTGAGGATCATCTGTGTTGTAGCATGTATCAGCACTTTATTCCTTTTTATGGCCAATAATATCCTATTGTGTAGACATAGCACATTTTGTTTATATATGTATTAACTGATAGAAGTCTGGAGGCTTCCACTCTTGGATTTTTTTATTTTGAGTAATTTTGCTGTAAGAATTCATATGAAAATTTTGGTATGAACATTTATTTTCATTTTCTTGGAGACACATATATACATATAGAGAGAGCTTATACAGTGAAATTACTGGGTCATATGGTAACTATGTTTAACATTTTAAGAAACTGCCAGAGTGACTGCACCACTCTACAGTCATAGCCACAACAAGTAAGGGTTCCAGTTCCTCCACATCCATACCTCCAACACTGCTTGTCTTTCTCTTTGATTTTAGCCATCCTAGTGGGTGCGAAGTGACAGCTCATGGTTTTGATTAGCATTTCTCTAATGACAAATGGTATTGAGCACCTCTTCATGTGTTTATTGATCATTTGTATGTCATCTTTGAAGAGATGTGTATTCAATTCCATTGTTCATTTTTAAATTGGGTTATTTACCTTTCTGTTTGAGTTACAAGAGTTCTTATATATATTCTGAATGTACATCCCTTGTCATATGTATGATTTACAAATATTTTCTCCCATCCTGTGGATTGTCCTTCCACTTTCTTGACATGAATTGAATTTAAATATTTGTAGTTTTCACACATTTCCTCAAAACTTCAGTTTTCAAAATTGCCTCCATGTTATGTGTTGAGTAGATGACAAGCCAGAGAGCCTTGAAGTGTGCACTGAGAGTGCTGTGCATGCAGTCTGCATTCCATTGATTAGAAGCAACTCCATCATTGGTCTCAAAAACACAGACTGTTCAAAGTCATCTAGGTGAGCCTCTCAGCCAGTGAAGGAAATTCATATTGGGTAACAGCAGACATGTCTTCCCACCTAATCAGAGTTTGAATTTAATAATGACAGGCATTGAGAAACCATTCGTTATGTTTTCAAACTGCCAGTTAACTCAACAGCGCCTGGATTTCTGTTTAACCTGGCCTCTTCCTTCTTCTTTCTCCTCCTCTCTTCTTGTCTTCCTCTCCTCTTCCCGCTCCCGATTTTGATTTCAGATTGAAAATGGCTCAGGAATCAGTCAGCAAGTTGACATCAGAGAAGAAAGTGGAGACAAAGAAGATAAATCCCACGACTAGTCTGGTGAGCTGTATTTTTCAACATAACTGCAAGATCTTTCATTATATCTGAGGAGTTTGCACTCAGGAGTGTGTTTGACTTTAAAGGATAAAGCTTAGAGGAATGAGTAATACCTAGATTCTCGGTTCACATTCCAGAGCAGCATGATGTAAGAAAGCATACCAGGGGCAGGGCATAAGGAACAAAACACAGCTTCATGTATATTCTCAGCAAACCCAACAAAGATCATTTCCTGAAAAACCAATTTCAGTCACCATTTCACAGCCCACTATCCCCCTTCAGCTCAAAGCACCTCTCTCCCAAAATGTTCAAGCCTTTTTACCCTTGTCAGCTCCTTTTCCCATATTAAGAAAGGGGCAGGGATTATTCTCTCTTGATAACAGGGAAAATTGAGATGCAGAAAATAGTGCCAACCCCCGGATTGTTTCCCAAATGGGTGACAAAACCAGCCTGACTCTGGCCCCCCACCAACATCTTCCCTCAGCTAGAAACTGGCAGTCTAGCTGGTGTTCCCACTGTGCCAGGAAATTGTGCTCCGCAGTCCCATTTTCAGTTAAGGAACACAGTGAATCTCTATGATACGTTACAGACAGTAGTCAGAATAGCTAAATGGTTAGGAACCCCAGGTGTCAGGGTTCAAATCCCAGCTCAACCACTTGCAAATTGTAAAATCTTAGTGAAGTTATTTTGCTTCCTTCTTTTTGATGAAAAGAGAAATAATGTTACCTTTGCATTAGGGTTACTTTGAGGAAACGGAGAAAAGACATGTAAAGTGCCCAGCACATGGTAAGAGCTGGGTAATTATTAGCTATTTTCATGTTGTTATGAATTTCAGCAGCTTTGTCTGACCTTGCGCTGGGGAAGAACAATGCGTGTAAGTGGGCGTATCGCTCTCCTCACTTTGATTTTCAAACCCTACCTTCCTGTGCCCTGATGCCACACACAGCTACTTAGTCAACTACTTTTTGCCAGCTGCTTTAAATTCTTTGATGATCTAAGTGGGGTATAAGTTATGAAGTGAAATTATTTCTGTTGATTGACTGTGCTGTCTCCCATAACAACTCCATTGGCAGCTAAATGAATGTTGAGTGAGGTTGATGAGTGAGAGCTGGAGAAGTCAGGCTATGCAGCTTGGTCAGGGAAAGCTGTGGTTAGTGTACAATAGCTCCTACCTGAAGGGACACACTCTCCCTGCCCATTTGATGATATATGCATTACACTCATTTGTTTGATTCTCAGTGGCAGTGGGCCCTGATTTTTGTCCTCCTCCTTCATCGACCTCTGTCCCTTTCCCCAGGCCTCTAATTTGGGCCTTTATACTAACTTTTACAGCCAGACCTTATTTTGTGGGGCAGAGAGCATGCACTCAGCCCCACAGACAAATGGGGAAACAATGGGTTTGCTGTGGCATTCTTTGGTAGATAACCCCACTGTGAGCTGGCTCTCTCAGTGGTGAGCCCCAACTCGTTAGGGTTGTTTCTTTGGTTGGTTGTTTGTTTGTTTTGGTGGGAATGAGGGAAGGACGGGTAAACTGATTCCTGATTCAATTTCTCAAGTCAGGGATGGAATCCAAACCAAGATGTGTGGTCAAAAGTCACCATCTTAGCTTCACATTTAGGCCGATTTAATAATTCACCACCACATCTCACAGATCACAAGCAGCTGAAGGTCTGTTATCTCCACATTGCTTTTTACAAGGGAGTGTACTCCTCCCATTTCTTTTTTAGCCTTCTAATTGCCCCTCCCCCACAGAAAGCAGACACCCTCCTCCTTACTGTGCTTAATATATTTCCTTCTTTAAAGTCCTAGAAACAGTGAGGGTCTCTGTTTACTTTTACACCTTGCCAGCAGAATCCATGTCCTTCCTCCTTAGAAGGCTGCCCCTGGGAAGCACGCCCAGGACGAGCAGAGCAGAGCATCCACAGCAGAATGGGAGCTTCAGCCATGCTGCATGAACTCAGTCTTGTCACCTTCCATTCTGCAATGTTTGTTCAGTTCTGCCAGGTTGATCATGCACAGATACATTCGACTTGAAAACAGTGATTTTTCATACTAGACTCCCTAGAAACTATTTCTGGGCATTCCCTGACTCCATCAGCGGGCTAAGCTTGGGGATAGGAGGAGTCTTGGAGTAACACTTCAAAGCTAAGACCTTTGTCGCAGAAGAAGAGAATAGAACAGAGCAGCCTGGCATAGTAAAGGTCAGCATTTTAATGGATACAGTTGGTGATTAGCTGGTTATTCATTTTGCTTGCTTTTTGGAGGGTGAGGGTGGTGATAGTTTGGAGGAGGTTGGTACCTGAGGTTTCAGGTAAAGAAGGATAGAGATACTCTCAATTCTAGGGTGCTTGGTACAACTCTATTCAGCATTCTAGACCAACACATGAGACATTTATGAAAATTTGAGAAAGATGAAAAATTAGGAAAAGGAGTGATAACAAACACATTTTTTTCCTCAAACAACAGAAAGAAAGACTACGTCAGAAGGAAGCCAGTGTGGCCACCAGCTAAGCCAGAGACTTGGAAACGCTGACAATGAGATGTAGTACCTTGCACAATCCTGTGCAACACCAGTGCTGCAAGAAATTCATGAAAGATCCATTACTAAATGTTTGTTTTGCTCATCTGTTTCTGAAGTCATCTACAGTGAGTACCCTGTGCCTTAAAGAAGTCCTTTGTCAAGCCACAGGAACAGGGAGAAACTGTCTAAGGGGACATTGCAGGAGTATTTGATAATTGTTTCTTGTAGAAGTCCAAGGTCTGCTCTGTTGCAAGACCAGAAGAATTACCAAGATTTTCCAAACTTTTTTTAAAAGTGGAGATTTCAAACTTTCTAACCCAAGTTTGGCATATGTAAACTTGTGACAGAAGAAGAGAAGGGTCTTTCATGATGGTTGCCTTGAGAGGGTTCAAGCCTTCATCTTTACAGACGTCTGGTTTGCTTATTGATCTTAATTTGGAAGCTATTGCAGCAAGATCCTGGAGCATCTTTCCCGCCAAAAATGTTGAGGCTTACCAAAACTATTTTTTAAGAGGTCCAAGACTACATATTTCACAGACTAGAGAAATGTTTATTTTGTTGTTTATGTAACAGAAAGGACAGAACATGGAATTATACATGGGTGGAGAGAGGGTTAAATAGCCATAAACTTCATCCTCAAGAATGGATGATGATACAGGGAGTTGACATCAGCCATTAAACGAGACCCTGAGCAGGGACAGATTTGGGATCAAAGCACCTGCTTGGGCAGGTGACTCAGTGACAAAGCACCTCTCACATCTCAGACCACTGGTGAGCAGGCAGTGCCATGTTCACATGCCCCTGACCTCTGCGTCATGTTCAGGGACTGTGTGTGGCTGGATCTCTTCCACCAACTTCATGATGTAGTTTCCACACAGGAGAGCAAGTGCTACTTTATAGCCTTTTATCATGATCTTGACTGACAGCAAGTGACATAGGGCAAAGTAAGAGTCTTGGACGTAAAAAAATTAAGGGCAGAAAAAAAAGTTCTTTACATCAAAGTGGAAAGAAGTGATTATATTAATACGAAACTTTGAGTGGGCATCATGCATAGGCAGCTTTTTCTGACCTGGGAGCCTTACAATTACTGCCCTTTGAGTCACAGAGGACACCACCTTGGACCTCTCCCCTGACATTTTTTCCTTAAGCCACCACTGTGCATCTATCTTGTGAAGCGGGATATGGGGGCCTGGGGCAAATTGAGAAGAGGATCAAAGTCCATCAGGTTTGGGCCTTGAAGGGGGAGAGAGCCAAGCTTTCTACTCTGATTGGTGGAGGGTGGCCCAGAGATGAGCAAAAATCTTAAACCCTTCCCAAGCCAGCTGCTGTGTATGGCCTGCTGCTTGCCCCAGCTTCCCAGAACCTCTCAACTTGCCAGACACCTGAGTGTCTGCCCAGGACTGCTTGCCAGTCATCAGCCCCATGGGGACTCCCTTACAGAGTCAGCTAATTAAAGCAGCACCATATCCTAGTATAAAGCCCCTCTTGGGAATCAAGACTGCACAATGCAGATCAAATTAAGTCACAGAAGCCATATTCACGCAGGCACTAATCACCGTTTCTAACAATTTAAAAGAGAAGAATGTGGTAGCATGGTTGGGCTTGTTGGGTTTTCTTTTTTTTTTTCCAATTCAAAATAAAAGGATAAGACAGACAAAACAGAAAAGCCAGTAAGGAACTTACATGAGTAACAGAAGTTGCTTGTGAGCAAGAAGCTTTTCATACTGCTTTCTTATACTCTTTATTTTCACTGAACTGTGAAGAAAACCTAAGAATTCATCAATTTAAAACAAATTTCAGTTACAGGCATCCTGTGCCCCCAGGCATGCCCTCTAGGATTACCGTGTGAAAGCAGAGTGCCTGTGTGGCCCATGCCTTGGCGACTCCAAGTTCAGTGAGCCCCTCTAAGGGTCCGTCTTCGTGGGCCTTGTGGACTTGGCGGGGAAGGAGCAGGTGGCTTCCACCGGAGTCGTTGGAGTCCACTTCAGCCTTCTAAGTGGGATGCTCACAAGAAAGTCGCTAAAGGTAAGCAGGACTGCCGCTTTGGCCACAGAGCCCTGCAAGAACATGCTCTCAGAGACTGATGCTGAAGAATAATGAGTGGAAACATTTGAGAGTTTGACAAATGCAGCCCAAGTTAGATTTCATCCTAGTGGATAGACTAGAAATTGGCAAATACCCATTTCTAAAGAGTGAATGCAATTTGCCTTCCTTGGATGGGGAAACCTAGTCATTTCATAAAATCAGTAAAATGCCGTACGTCGTATGTATATTGAGTTGCCCGGGAAGATATCTCCATTATTCTCACCCAGCTTGAGCCCTGTATCGCATGTCTGGATGCCACCTCCCAAGTCCGCTCTGGCGCTACACTGCATAGCCTTCATTTCTAATTTAAGGTGATGTTCATTAAAACTTCACAAGAATTTTTCAAAGTGGGCCATCTACAATAACCTGAAGGCCCTTAAAGATGATCCCTTTAAAATGTACTTAAGATTAATGCAACAGTATCTCTCAATTTTTCACAGAGAGGAAGTAGTTGGGGTACCGCTTAGCAGCTTGAGTACTTCAGGCAAGCTTAGCTTAAAGGGCTGTTCTAAGCACAGCCCTTGCTAAACCAGAAGGAGAGTGGCTGGTATTGCTATTCCGTGTTTAAGCAGACAGTGACGTCCGACTTACTGGACAGAGTCTGAGAAACCTTAACTTAAAAATGACATGGTCTCTTCCTAGCCAAGATTCATTCCATCTGTGGGCACAATTGGAGAGCCGTTCAAGTACTTGCCTATGTAACTGGCAGTAATCATTGGGCACACAAGTATATCATGTATTATACATGATATAAACACATTAGGTAAAAAGTATCAGGCTTGTGAGGTGTCAAAGATTAGGTTAGAAGGAGGTATGCTATGTGGCTTTTAACCCAAGAAGAGGCAGCTTACAGGGAGCCAGGGGTGGAAAGGGCAAAGTGTGGCCAAGCGGAAATGGATGAATTTGATGATGGTGGAGGCCCAAGGGTCACAGGTGATGGACCTGCTGCCCAGAAGGTGCCTTTTAAATCCTTGAGTTGACATCTACGATGTCTCTTCAAATGCTCATTACAAGTACCTAGGAATTATAGAGAAAAAGTTTCTGAAATCTGAGAAGTAGAATAAGGAAACACAGTGGTGCTATTACATCTTTAGAGGTTCTAGCCAAAAAAAAAAAAAAAAAAATGGCAGCATGGTTGAGGAACTGCATGCCAGATTGGGTGCTGGACTCCAACCCCCTTTCCCACATTAAGGGCAGTAGAGGCCACGCACCTGCTAAGCTTACCTTAGGCACCTCCTTTGTTCCTAAGTACTGTGAGGAAAGGCATTTCCTAATGAAAAGCTCATATGCTGCTGGTGAAGAAACTGAAAGAAGATACAAAATTCTGTTACAGTATTGGAAACCTCCTACATGATAAAGAAGTTGTTGATATGGGTCTTATAAGGACCACGATCAGATGTAGCAGAGGAGATGTAAGTGCTAAAGAGTTGCCTGTTGGCCTGGGATTGCATGACTATCCACAGATGATACCACCTGCAATGGGAGATTTTTTTATTTTAATTATATTCTTGCTTTCTTAAACATCATATCTCCTCATTTCTATTTCTACTTCTCCCTTGCCTGGCATCATGGCACAGGCTGTTGCTTACAGCAGCCAGCAAGCAGCTCCTTGGCTGCATATGAAGGCGAATTAGCAGGGCAGACCTACAGGCTCTTTCCCAGTAAGCAGACTAACATGGAGAAGGTATCCTCTTCACTCCCTGAGATCTCATTTGGTCTGTTTTGTAGGACTCCCCTCTCCTCAAACAAAGATAAAACCAATTTGGGGCTTTCTGTGCCAAGAAAAGGAAAGAGATCCAGAAAATACAGCTTTTTTCCCCCCAAAGATCTGATCCAAATATCAAATGTATGGTTTTATGACATAGGTTAAATTGTCTTTAAAAATTGCTACCAAAAATTCTCTTAGATTTGAGCTTCATTTTTCTTTGATCCTGCCTGTTCTAATCAGAAAAAAAAATAGCCAAAAGCTGGAAGGGAAAGAAAAGTTATCCACAGATTTGGTAATCAAGAAAATAGTTTATTAGTTCTTGAATCACACACACACACAACAAAAATGTCCACACTGTGAAATCCCATGTCATAGTAGTCCCAGGGGCATATGAATTTGAACATTTGTGGGAACAAAGAAAGAGCTGCCGACTGACTTCTTGAAACTTTAACCTAAACCAGGCAGTTTTTAGACTGTGGATTCCAGAGAGTCAAGGATTGCCCTGAACAGTTTATTTTTGAAAAGCCACATAGAGAAGAAGTGGTGTGATATAGAGGGAGAAGTAAAGGACTCCTAAAATTTCCTTACTTGGGTCCTCTAAAGCTGTTTATAAATGTGTTGAACATCCAGAAGACCATGTATGCCACATTTCATATATTGGGTATTGTACCTTTAGGAATATACAACCAAGGAGAGTGAATGAGTGAAGAAATGAACTTACATTCATGTCAGCTACTTTATCATCATAAAGAAATCTGCAGCATAAGAGAAACATTGTTTATGCAGCCAAACTAATAGTACTTAGTATTTGAAAAGCATGAATAGTTTTCAGTCTTTCAAAAATGCAAATAACTTATTGGACATATTTCCATTTTCCAGCTATAGAGAGAAGCAGTCCAGCTGCTTGGAACATTCTCTATCACTGAAGCACTTAAAGAAAAGCGCCTTTAGAAATAGGCCTCAGCATGCATATATGACTCCTTTAGACCCCCCCATAATGGTATTTAAACTCCATGAGCAATTGAATCCAGGCATAACTAGGCTCCATTACACACCTGTTTGTGGCTGAGATGCCCATTTGTGTCATTTCTGCACACCCATCAGTTGTTGACACCTTGTTAGAGTCACTGAATGTTAGTTTCATAATTCTTAATTTCCCCTCCCAAGGAGTGGGCAAGGTACCAAAACCTCCCAGTTGAACGCTTTGCTGGAAAGTAGTGAATTCAAGAGCGTTTTAATGTCAAACTTGAAGCCAGTTCAGTAGCCTTATTTGTTCCAAGACTCTTAATCAACCTGATAAAAACTTAGCATTTGGGAAATTTGTATAGATGACAACTTAGAAATGTGAAGATATTAAAATGGCAGCTAGCTAGCTTTCAAAGCTCCCATTCAGTTTACTAACAAAGTGGTTAAGGAAATAAATCAAGCATCGTTCAGTAGGTCCACTATCCTCAAATGGAGCTTATTGGATTCATTTCCCCTCTAGCCCAGCCCCTCTCCCAGTCACCCTAATTACAGACAGTGACCTAGAGGACCTTTTCCTTCTCATCCTTCCCTTCTCTGGTATGATGCTTCACTTCAGTCAAAAGCTCCAAAGAACTCCACACTTTACTGCATGTTACATCTACAAAGTACATAGTTATGAATCCATGCTATGATCTGGAGAAGACAATCTCAATTTTTTATATGAAAGTGGTAGTGAATGCCATGAAGTTATTTTTCTGTGTTCCATCTATGCCTATATAAATTTCTATTTTTTAATCTTAAATATACTAAGAATCAACAGTCTGTCTCTTTGCCTAAAAGCTGATCTACATACTTCTGTGGACTAGTTTTTTTTTTAATGCTCTGCATGAAATTTGATAGTATTGAGCTAGCAAAGTGCAGCTGAGCTCATAGTTTCCAACAGAAATCCACCTCACAGAATTCAGTGTTCTCCATGGAGTCAGCACCCTCTCACCACACCTGGGCTATCTTGCAGGCTGAGAATTTCCCTGATTTCTGGTGCCCACACCAAGGGGCTCTCTGTCTTTGAAACTGTAAGAATGTCTTAAAAGAGAGAGTATTTCTCCCCCCATATAGTGTGAGCTGCAATGTGTTGTCTTAAAGTTGGTATATCAAGTAAGCAATTGAAGGTTTTCAGGCGTGCCTTCTCAGGCGTCTGTCAACATCTTTGGCAACATTGCACCTTCTCACCTTTATTGTTCTCACCAGGGCTTGCTTCCATTCTTGTCTCATGAAGCAAATCCATTTTTATTTATTCATCTGGATCAACTTTCCAAAATGAAAGGCTAGTCCCACAGACCGCTGAGTAGATAGGAAGTTCCTCTCTACGTACCCCCCAGCATGGACGAGAGACGTGTTCTGGAATGAACACTCTCTTGGAACTCTTGGGATGGATTTTTAATGCCAGGTTCCTCTCTGTGAGATGTATGAAAAGGGGTGTACAACATACAACAGTTGTACTACCCTTCCCAGTAAGAGACCAGGAGATTCAAAATCCCTACATTTAGGTGGGTTTGAGTGAACTATGTATAAGTAGCTCATTTTTTTTCCTTTCTTCTTGGTTATTCATCCCTAGTTGTAAACTTATTTCTTCACATCTGATCTCCGAGGCCTAAAGAAGGTGGTCCCAACCCCACTGACACTGCACTCTGTATAATCCTCCAAAGTCCTCCAGTTCCTTGGAAAGAAATTGATGAGGTGAATGTCTAGTGACAGTTCTCCTGTGTTCCCATGGTGACCCATAGGCAACAAATGGGTCTACCAAAGGACTGGCTCTATTCCAAATAATTAATTTTATAATTCCACAATTCTCCAATTTCTCAAGACATAAATAATATAATAATGTTTGAAATATGTAAGCATTAAGAAAAGAGGAGTTCCCTTTAAGGAAACCATCTAAGATAATCCTAAAAAGGCAGAAACTTTTAGATTTGAATACTTTGTAAGACTCTTCAGAGAAAATGTCATTGATTCATCACAGTCTATTCCTCTTCATTGAATTTTAATTTAGACTAGTGTGTGAAGCCGGGTGCCTTTGGACTTTGATTTAGCGGGTCGTGCTTTGGCCTGCACGTCAGCTCCAGTCTGCATGCCCAGAACATAAGTGAAATCAGTCAGCATCCTAATAGGAATCAGGCCTAACAGAAATGTAAATTATTTCAAGTCCTTTAGGGTTTAATTTTCTTAGTGACACCCTGGATCCTAGACACTGCTTCCTAAGATGCATTTGATACATGCAGTTATACATCTTTACTTGGCCTTCTGACATGGCAGGTGACAGGATAAAGGAGACAGGGGAGAAGGAAGTTTTCAAGAAGGCCAGGGTGCAATGTTTGCTGATATAATAATGCATTGTTAGGGAGCTGATTTTTGCCATGCTTGTATCATGGGCAGCCTTTCCGTGGAAACTCACAGCGTCTGTAGGAGGCCAGTGGGAGTGCCTGGCATCTCATTGGTCAGTGCCTGACATGTGCTGGAAGAGCAGGTACCCCATGGAAACTCCATCACTTTTCAGGTTCATTTCCAGGGAGGGTGCTGTCCGTGGACCTTCCTGTTCTCTCCATGCCTGTCGAAGCACCATTCTAGCCTCTACTTCATTTCACTTTCTTGTTTCAATACTGCTGCTTCAGCTTCCCCGTCAGTCACAACCCTCAGGTCTTTCTTCCTCAGTTTACCTTTACAGTTTCTCCAGGACCCCACTCTTCTCACCAACCTTCCTTGCAGCCAGCCGGCCATGTCCCTGAGCTCCCAGGCCCTCCTCTCAGCCCTGCTCCCCTTTCCTCCCCAAGCTCTTTAGACAGGGCACTCCACTGTCACCAAGTGAGATGTGGTGCCGTGACTGCCTCTTGCTAATGTCAGCATCACCTCATCACTTAGGCAAAGAGGGAAAAATCCACAAAAGAGATGGAAAATACATTTCTTTCTCATTTTATTCACTATATTTTAGGAAGGTTGTGGGAGGGTGCTAGTCCCTCTCAATTTCTCAGATTTTACTTTAAAGTTGTCTAATTGGGGACCATTCTTCTGATAAATGATACATCAGTCCAAGTCACTAGCAGTGATGCGTAACACTAAATGTGTGAATCTCAAGCAACTTTTCTGTGCTGCTGGACAAATTGACTTAATTATTTGCAAACATTTTGAATCAGGCTTTTTATTGCCACTCCATTTTTACTACTCATGATTCAAACGTCTACACGAATCTAGATCAGGATGTTGACAATTTGTGGTTATTTTCAGACCAACAGTAACTGTTACACTCTTGAAAGCACTTAGAAAGAAAGTATAAGCATGTCCTAAATAGTCAACAATTTGACCTGGAAAAACACTGGCTTTTCTGTTTAATTAAATATTAGGCCAATATGTAGATATAGTCTTAAAGGATTTTAAGCAATAATGAAAACATTTTGAGAAATGAGAAGGCACTTTAAATACATGAAACCTTACATTACATGCTCTTGGATATTTTTTAATGTAATAAGCTAATTGGATTCAGGTATTTTTTTTCCCTTTAAATTTTTAAAAATATATGTTTCTACTTTGCATATTTAATTTTGTCAAAGCTAAGAAATGCTCACTAGTTGAATATGTAAATGTCATTTGCAACCAAATGAAATATTTATTTTTAAAAAGAAAAGGTGAAGGAACCAATATTGATTTGTAAATAATGAAAATATATGGGGCTGTATATATATATATTTTTTCCTCCTTGACACTACTTGGTCACCACATCAAGTGTATTTTTGAACATAATATATATTGGTTAGAAAAGGTAGATTGTTTATTCAAAGAATTCCGTCTCTGTGATAGATTATATTTATCCTAACCTGTTGACACCTCTGTTAATTTGTTTTAAGGGATAGAACTCTATTTTTTGGGATTTGCAGAGAACTGCATTCATGGCTTCCAGCTGTAAATATGTTAAGAGTCTTTTAATAAACCTTGGTTTCATGTCTGGCTGGCGTGCATTGCAGATTTGTTTCCAGGAGGCTTTTAAGACAGCATCCCCAGTACTCTAATGTGGAACACACGAGTCATTTCTAACTTGCATTACTGCCCAAGTACAGTATTTGTTCTGAGCTGCAAGAAAGAGCTGGTCTCAGAAGGTATGTCATTCACATTTCCTTCTTTCTCCCTGTGCACCGCACCAGCAGTGGGCGATCAGGCTGGACATTCAAAGCTAACACCAAAGAGACATGCTTCATCTCAGCTGGGCCAACCCAAAAGCAACACCACCGGAACATAAATTGCCCAAGATGGGCAACTTTTCTCCATGCCCACTGTTGTGTGCCAATGAATGGTGAGAGTAGGTAACCATGTTAGTTATCAATTGCTGTGTAACAACATACCCCAAAACTTAGTGGATTAAATCAACAATAATCATTTCTTATTTTTCATGGTTTTGTTAGTTTGAGAAGAGTTCAACTGGGTGGTTCTCGCTTGGAGTCTCATAAGGTTGTAGCGCTATGTCCACTGGCTTTGCAGCCATCTGAAAACTGGAAGGCTTGAGTGGGGCTGGAACATGCACTTCCAAGGTGGCTGAGTCGTCTGGCAGGTCTGGGCTGGCTCTAGGTTGGGGGCCTCATGCCTCTCCAGCAGGCTGCCTGAGTGATCCAAAGTGAAACACACAAGGCTTTTGTTTGACCAAGGCTCAGAAGTCACATCCAGCTATTCTCATCATATTCTACCAGCTGAGGCATTTACAAAGTCCTGCCCAGATTGATGGGTGGGGTAGTAGCCCCCCACCTCTTGGTGGAGGAATGTCAGCACCACATTGCAAGAAGAGCATAGGAGATGGGAGATACATCGGTGTCACCATCTTTGGATATACAATGTATTCCCATAGCTTGCCCTGTTCTTCCTATCTTCTCTTCCTCCTCATTCTTGTGTTCTTATTTTTGTTCTAAAACTAAATTTCAGATTTCTTTTCCTAAAATTTCCCTACTACTACTCCCCAAATCTCCCCTTGCCTGCATATCAAAGCATAGAAATGTTTGTCTTGCTGCTCTGAATACAGACATTCTGTACCTTGAAGAAAGATATATTCTAACTGGGACTTTATAATAAACACTGGAGAAAAGGACTCAAAAGTGATCCTAGGGTTTTACTCCAAAGTCATAAGCTTGCATTTTTTACTATATGAGTAGTAGAGATGCTGATCCCATACTGATGCTGTGTCTTGGCCAGTAAGTAAATGAAGTCTCACTTTTTCAGTGGCTGGAATAGAACTATTATAATACTGTGTGGGAATTAATACAATGGACTATATTGTTCAGCTTGAAGAAAGAAGGAAATTCTGACGCATGCTACACCATGGGTGTACCTTGAAGACATGATGCTAGTGAAACAACCCAGTTGCAAAAGAACAAATATTGTATGATTTCACTTACATGAAATATGTATAGAAGTCAAATTCATAGTGACAGAAAGTAGAATGGTGATTGTCATGGGGCTGGGAGGAGAAGGGGACAGGTTATTGTTCAATGGATACAGAATTTTAATATGGGACAATGGAAACATTCTGGAGATGAATGGTAATAATGGTTGCACAACAATGTGAAAGTACTTTATGTCACAAGACCATACACTTCAAAATGATTAAAATGGTAAATTTTATGTTACATATTTTACTATGATAAAAATAGCGGTATGTATTATACACCAGGTGCTCTATTAAGCATTTTATGTTCATTACTTTGTTTAATCCTCACAAGCTATGAGGCAAAGATTACTACAATTCCCATTGTACAGATATAAGAAAACTAATGCTTGGAGAAGTTGATAACTTTCCCATGCAGTTGATAAGTGGGGAAACCAAAATTCAGACACTCAAACAAATGCTTTCAGCCACTGTCCTATCCCTAAGGTCACAGAAAATAGAATTAGCTGCTTCAGGAGAAAGAAGGATGTATAGACAAACATTATAAGGTCTTAGCACATGGGTGGCCTTATTCATTTTTGAGATATGGTAAAAAAAAGTTTTCCTTCTAACAAGATGTTTCTTTTTCATAAATTACTGCCCTTTCAAACCTTACTGTACTTTTTGTCAAATATCTAGTGAAGAGTATTGGAGCCCTAGGCCTTCTGTAAAAGCCAAAGAAACTAACAAAATGGAGCTGTATATGAATCCTTTAAGAAACAGCTAATCAGAACCTTGAGAATTTTCTCCTTTCTGTAGATGAGATGAAGTAAGGTATAACACAAGGCAAAAAGTGATAGAAATCAGCAAGAGCCACGTGAGATTTTGTGTGAGACAAGGACAGGCAGCCATCAAACCTACCTCTGAGTAGTTGCCCTGGAGTAACCCTATAATGAATCAGTCTGAAAATATATCTGACAAGGTAAAACAATGTCCTATCCAAAAACATTTGAACAGAACTGGATGATGTAGTGCTGGATTTCCTGGACCCTTCTTCCAATACTGTGGAATGTCCATTGCCTAATTTGAAGCCAAACTAAGACCTAGTTTAGAGTCATTTTGAAGTTATTTACTGCTGAAATTAAATCCTTCTATTAGCAGAGTATTTCATTGTTAGTGAAAGAACCACAAATGAACAGTTGTACTCAGTTTTATTACACTGGTCAGAACCAGAAGTAGAAGGAAAGAGAAACATCTTTCAGGAAAGAAAATGCTCTCCCTCATACTTCAAGTCCTAGAAGACATCACCAATTACCAAGTCACCCAGTACTTTGCCAGATCTTCCAAGACTTCCAGCCTGGTTCCAAAGACCAGAAGGATCTGGCCATGTTTGAGTAACTATTGTATTTATGGGTATTTGTCCTGTAGAAGAATCTGGGACTAAGCATTGGACAGAGGGAGCTCACCTAGAAGGTCAGGGCACCCCTGCTCTTTATCTTCTACTGCTGGTTTTGTGTGACAGATTAAAGAACATTGACCCAGCAAGGGCTCTCCCAGGGGCCATGCTTGAGCCTCTCCTAAGAGGCGCTTTCTGATGGAAGATCCTGTCTTACTGGATCCCCACCTAAGACTCAATGGTCTCAGAGAAAGATCATCTTCTAAAACACACATTTGAATTCTCACATCCTCGAATGAGAAATCGTGACCCTATGGGAACTTCAGGGGCAGCAAAGCATAAGAACAAAGTCATGGGTGTTACAGTGACACCCAGTTTCATATACCAGCCTCACCGCTTCCTAGCCTGATGACCTCCAACAAGTCACAGCATGCCAAGCCTCAGAGTCCTCATCTAAAAATGAGGATAAAAAAGATCTCAGATTACATAAGGTTATCAAGGGTAAAAAGAAATAGTGGAGAAATTCCTAATAAAAAACAATAAACATCATTTCCTTCTACCTGAGAGTAATCAGTATTACTCTTGCTTTTCCTGGGACCATCTCCTTTGGACTTCACAAACAGGAAAGGATTGTCCTATCTCCTCCACCCAAGCTTTGTCACTTTCTTACCTGGTTTTCAGGTAACTGGGGTCATTCTGGCCCTTCTCCCTCTAGAGATGACATTATTTCAGCTGTAGTCCTCCCAGAGCAGTGTATTATTTACATGTACTTACTGTACTTCAATTTCCACATCTGTTTGTACCATGTATGAGGTTTAGAATCCCTGATTTCTCTGTGAGCAGCTATTATAAAAAGCACTATAAACCCTTATCTTCAAGACATACAATATACCAAGGAGGAAATACACCAAAAAAAGGATTGGGAATATTTATAGTCAACCCATATGCATATTTGAACTTGGGTCTTTGAAGTTTATTGCTGAAGATAGGTTCTTTAGACATTTGTCTTGACGAATGTTTTCATAGTGAAAAGGGCTCTGGCATATCAAAGAGAAAAAAAGAGCCCCTACCAGGGGGCAGAATAACCCATGTGAGAAGTAGGCAGTATAGATAGAATTCCTGTATCCACAGTGGTAGGTAAGTCATAGGATGTGGCAGGGTGTCCTCCAGGCAGCAGGAATGTGTGTGCCTATACATCCTTATGTCAAATTTGGATCTAGTCTTCACTGAGGACAACTAGAAAAGCAGGAATAATATTTTTTATTTACTTGAAAGACTTTGGAAAAGTCTTTACGAAGTGAAAATTGCTGAACTAAGGCTTGAGAGAAGATCAAAAACCAGAGAGATAAACATGGTATTGGGTATTATTTTCCACCTGGGGATTCTGAAAGAGATGAGTGAGAGGCCGGCTATGTCTTGGACAGCCTTGATGTGCTAGGGGGACAAAAATGGAGATTAGGGCACACTAAATTTAAAACCTAACAAATCCCCTTCTTTTGGGTTAAGACTGGTTCTCAAGTGCTAGAAGGCATTTGACAATATCTGGAAACATTTTCTATCATAACTGGGAAGAGGTAATATTGGCATCTAGTGGAAAGAGGCTGCAATACTACTACATAATAATTATCTAGCTTGAAATGTCAATAGTACCAAGGTAAGATGATACCAGATTGCTAGTGCTCTCAGGTGCCTGGAACCACAAGAGAAATTCTTTCTGAAGAAATATAATATCCTAGATGTATAGAGACAAACTGAATTCTCAAATAATATATCTGTCACACAATCCAGGATAAAACAAGTATGCAAGGAAATGACAATCATGAGTGAGAATCAGGAGAACAATAATCAATAAAAACAAATAAGCAGAGGCTACAGATATTAGAACTATCAAGGAGTAAAAATAAAGTGTTCAAGGAGTTAAAAATTGGGAATTTTGTTGAAGAAAAGAAAATCAAAAAAATTACAAAGAAGAGTTGAGAAAAATAGAAATTCTAGAACTGAAAAATGCAATCATCCCAATTAAGAATGCCGTGGATGGGTGTAACAGCAAATTAGAAATGTGACTTAATAAAGAACTGGTGAACTAGAAGGCAGATCAGAAGAAAATATCCAAAATGGAACTGAGACAGATGAGAAGTAAGAAAAGTAGATAACACAGAACAGGATAAAGCAATATTAGCAAAGTTAATAGCAGAATTTTCCAAAACTATAAAAAGACATGAACCAAAAGACTCAAGAAGCTATGAGAAACCCAAGCAGCATTAAATGAAAGGCAACTGACCCCTAGACACATAATCAAGCTTCAGGAAAAGAGAGACAAGATAAAATCTTAAAAGCATCAGAGAAAAAGGACATTAAAATTAAAGGCTCATTAGAGTAGAATGGTAGATTTAAACTCACATCAGTAATTAAAAGTAAATGGATTATATGTCCCAATTAAGAGGCAAATTTTGTCAGCTGGATTTCTTGGGAAAAAAAGACTTCATAGCTATTGACAAGATATGTAAGGACTCTGAAAGGGTGAAAAGTGAAAGGATGGAAAAGTATCCAAATATAACATTTAAAGTTGCAAAAAATTAGAGTTACAGGGCATTTCTCAAGTGAAAGAAACCCAGAAAATAGTGGCATGATTTATTTAGTGTTCAAACAACACAGAAACAAAAGAGGATTTGTCACCAGAAGCCCTGTCCTAAAATTGGTGAGCTACATGAATATCATTTAAAGGATACTTTAAGGCAAAAAGTACTACTATAATTTAAAAGGACACTTCACTATGATAAAACGTTTAACAAGAATATAAAACAAATTTAAATTTTATTCTCCTAATGACATAGCCTCAGAGTATTTAAAGGAAAAATAGAACTACAAGGAGAAATAGACAAATTCATAAACATTGTGGAATCACTGATAGAACACACACAAAAAAAGATTAGAGAAGATTTAAACAATGTGATTAAGAAATGGAGATAATCACAGTATAGCTCAGAGAAGACAAATAATGACTCTATAGCATCTTACTACACTGATGGACAGTGATTGCAATAGGGTGGGGAGGGACTTGACATAGGTGAATGTTGAAACCACAATGTTGCTCATGTGAAACCTTCATAAGATTGAATATCAATGATGCCTTAATTTTTAAAAAAAGAGAGAAATGGACCTAATTGATATATATAGAACAAAGCATCCAATAATAACTCTTGCAGCACATACAAAACATTTTCAAATATTGATCATATACTGGGCTATAAGGCAAGTCTCAACAAATTTAAAGGAATTGAATCTATTAAATATGCTCTGTGAAAATAACGTAATTAAACTGAAAATAATTTTTTACACTAGAAAATTTCTGTATTTATGGAAATTAAGGAATACACTTAAAAACTCACTAAATAACCAGTGAGTAAAAAAAAATTACAATGGAAATTAGAAAATATTTTGAGCTGCCTGATGGTATTATTTCATGAAAAAACTTGTGGAGTGTAGCAAAGTCAGTGTTTAAAAGGAAAATTATCATCTTAAATGTATAAACAGAAAAAATAATGAGTATTAATGAGTTAATGTCATCTCAAGAAATTAGAAACATACTGATGAATAAAATATAAGTAAAGCAAAGGGAAGAAATAATTAAAATAGGATTAACAAAGCCAAAAGTCAATTCTTCAAAAAGTCTAATAAACTTCAGCCTTTGACAAGACTGAATCAAATCAGAGAAAGGTAAATTACATCAAGAATGAAAGAATGAACATGGAAGAACACTACAGAGCCTATGGAAGATAAAAAGATTGGAATTTTACTATTATAAAACTTTATACTGATATCTTTTAAAACTTATATGAAGGGGAAAAATTATTTTTGAAAATGCCCAATTAACCACAACAAAGAAGAAATAGAATACCTGAATATTAAAGAAATTGAGCATAAGTAGAATCCCCGACCTAAAGCCTTCACTAACAAAATCTAACAACAATTTAAGGAAAAGATAACACCAATGTTATACACTCTTCCAGAGAATTAAAAAGAAGATGACCAAATGAACTTTATATTAAAATCTAATAAAGGCATATAATAAAGGAACATTATAGGGGAACTCTCAGTCATAACCTTAAATCTAAAAACCCCAAACAAAAATAGCAACCTGGATCCAACTAAGGTATAAAAAGATAATATGTCATGACTAAATTAGATTTATTATTCCAGGAATTTTGTGGTTATTTAATATTAGAAAATCAAGCAATTTAATCCCTATGGCAACAACATAAAGGGCAAAATGATCATCTTGATACCCACCAAAGGTTTTGATGAAAAGCATCATAAATTGATGATGAAAAAATACTCTTGCCAAACTAGAATACAATAGAATTTCCTAAATATGATAAAAATATATGTATTAAACAACCATCACCACCTACACAGGCATTATACATAATGGTAAAATGTTGAAAGCTTTCCCTCTGAGATTGAGAGACAAAAATGTTCCTATTATCATCTCTAATCACATTTATACTGGATAAAGGTCCTAAGCAGTGCAATAGGGTAAGAAAAAGAAAATTTTAAAATTGTAGGAATTAGAAAAGAATAAAATTTATGTATGGGTAATATGTGCATATATAATCCAAAATACATAGACAACTTACTAGAATTAAATAAGTATATAAAAGAGGTGTTGGGTATAATACAAGGTAAATATATTTTATATAAAACTTATTTGTTGCTGATACATATACAAAACTTTAAAAATACCACTTGCAATAACATAACAGAATACCAAGTACCAAATCTAACACAATATGTGCGCAATTTCTACACAGAAAATTACAAATCACTATTGTGAATAATTAAAGACTTCAACAAGTAGAGCTATATAAGCATATTTATGAATTGAGTATTTTAGGGTGTTAATTCACTCCTAATTGATAAATAAATTCAATGGAATCCCATTCAGAATCCCAACAGATCTCACTGTGAAATCTGACAAGCTGAGTCTCATATTTGAATGTAAAGGCAAAATGTCAAGTATAGCCAAGACACTTTTAAAGAAGAGATAAAGGTACAAAAATTAAAAAGTGTTCACCAGACATCAAAGAAATGTTTCGAAACTATAGATATTATAGCAGTGTGGTATTGGTGAAGGAATAGACAGACAAATAGCCCCCAAAACAGGCTCACCTGTGGATGTATGATCTATATCAGAGGTGGCACGCCAGAGGAGTGGAGAAAGGATGTTTGCAATAACTGGTGCTGGTATAATGGTATTTTCATATAGAAAAATTAAAATTTGACCTCTCACTAATATTATACACAGCTATCAGTTCCAGTTACTTTGGAGATCTAAATGTGAAAAAAAAAAAAGGTGTAGCTCTGAGATTTTCTTCATGATTTGGAGAAAGAGAAAGATTTTTAAATGGCACACAAAAAGTTAGCAACCATAGAGACCAATAAATTTTACTACATTAAAAAAACTAAGAGTTTCTCTTCATCAACTGATATCTGTAAGGCACAGACTGGGAGAAGATATTTGCAATCTGTATTTCTGATAAAGGACTCCCCTCTGGAATACATCAAGAACTCCTATAAATTCATATGAAAATGAATGTATAATATAATGAAAAGTTCACCAAGAAACTGGACAAAAGAGGATATCCAAATGGCCAATACATTTTCGAAAAGATACTCAACCTCTTTACTGGTCAGGGAAGTCCAAGTCAAAGTTGCAATGAGACAGCACTGTGATCTAGTATACCCACCAGAGTGGTTGAAATTAAGAAGACAATACCCGGTATTGGTGAAGACGCAGAGCAAGGAAGCTTTCTTATGCTGTTGGAGAGACCATAAATTGAGACCGCCACTTGCGCAAAATAGTTTGGCATTATCTACTAAAGCTGGGCAAACGCTTTATGCCCTAGCAATTTCACTTTTAGGTAAATAACTGCTCAAGAAAAGTGCATGCACTTTTGTGCAAAGATACACATGCAACAATGTTTATAGCAGCCTGATTCATAATAGCCAAAATGGAAACAACTCAAATTTCCATCAAGATAGAAGAAATAAAAAGGAAACTGTGATATTTATTCATATATGAGAATATTATATAGCAGTGAGACTGAATGAATGACAGCTGCAATTAACAACATGGGTAAGTCTCACAAACAAGGTTGCCTGAAAGAAGCTGTATATACACAAAGTAACATGCCCTATGACTTCACTTATATAAAATTCAAAACAAGTAAACTAAACTATAATGGTTATATATGCATGCTGTGGTGACAGAACTACAGAGAACAGTAAGGAAAGACTGTCATAAAAGTTAGGATATGGTTATTTGGCAGGGAGGGGACATGATTGGGTAGGAGCAAGAGTGCAGGGTCCCTTGTTCACAAATTTTTAAGAATTTCAAAAACAGTAACAGCAGAGTATTGCACCAAGCATGGAGCCCTCCAAAGCACAGAATCCTGTCTTATGCCCATGCAGCGGCCCCAGTAGCACCCACAGAAGGCCTCCATGCTGCTGGCAGTGTTACCAAGGTCTTTGCTTCCTAATAATTCAACAAACCTTAGTTTGTGTATTTTTCTGTGTGTATCTGAAAAAGCATGATTAAGAAACAAAATCTTAAAAAGGACCAAGACAAATAAAACATAGGAGCCACAATTTCATTCTAGTCCAGGGAGACTTGGAGGCAATTACAGATCAGACTATATAGCAAAAACAAACAAAAAATTTTGTAAGTGCTAAATTAGACATTGGGAGACTGGGTCCTTGACACAATTCTGCTCTATGACTTTATATAAGCCACTGGATCTTTTAGAATTGTGGTTTCTCTGCTAAATCTACATTCACCTCCTTACTTGACAAAGTTATGAGAATCAAATGTTATCAGGTAGTAGCACTCTACAAAGAACAGGTTGCTATATATTGTAAGATAGTAGTACTGGAATATTCTTTATACTTGAAATTTCATGTTTATCCCCATGCTATGTACACCAGATGACTTAAATCTAAATCGTGTCTAGCTACCTTCCTCATTTCTTTGATTTGATTTCCAAGGGATGGCAATGGAATTTCCAGACTTCTTTGCAATCTTCCATACATTTGAATTCCAGTATTGGAAAGGCCACACTGAAATATTAATACCAGTTCCTAGCAGTGATCCTTCCTCCATGCAGAATCCAAGACGCAGCCCCCTGCTTCCCCGCACATAGCATCACATCCTTGCAGACCAGACCTCATCGCCGAGAGCACCCAATTCCATCTGCCCCTCTGGGAGTCAGAGAGAGTCTGCATGTGTAAACTAAGAACTAGCGCTTACCCTCAGGAACTGAGTACACACTGAGGTTCTAGTCCTTCAGGATATAATCCCACAGCCCTTACTTGGTTCTTTCTCAGGCCATCTAAAGTGATTGTGGTTGGAACCTCCGTGGCACTCACTGAACACATGAGAAGTCTTCTTTCTGAGAGAATGAATTTGAAGTTTTTTGGAAAAGGATATAAGTGTGGAGAAGAGGCAGGCAGGCCACCTCTGAAAGGACTCCAGGGCGCAGTCACTAGAAGGCCTCTGTTTATAACACGAGGGAAGCAGCCACACCAGCGGCTCCATGACTGCCCTGGGCTATCTCTTTGTATGCCTATTTGGACATAATGCTGCAGTCGCTGACTTCATAGATTTTTCTAAGTGTTTTTGCTACCATTTTGTCCACAACGCTCTTGGGTATCAGATTGGATCTTATATTTTCTTTGTATTTCTTCAAAACATCTAGTACAGTATTTCCTGACCACTGAGATGTATCAGGGAAACCTGCTTCTCCCACGCCGGGAAGGCCTGCTTTTGCTCCCACCTTCCAGCCTCTCTGGACCACACTACAGGTGCCTCTCTGGAGAGTCATCCCCATCAGACTCAGAAGCTTCAGCTGGGCCATCGTTCATATTTCATAACCATAAAGTAGAAAGAAGTGCTTACAGCCTAATACCTAATACCCAAGGAATTGATTGAAAGCCGACTGGAAAATCTGGCAGATGTGTGGACACCAAGGGGGCCTCTGGGCGCTCCTGCGCCGCAAATGTGAGCTGCACCAGACAACGCAGGAAAAAGCCGCCTTTGCTGTTTTCTCATTCCTCATCTCGTGAGTGCCTTCGTGGCTTGTGTTTCATTCTGAGAGAAGTTCATGGGGGATTCTTGGGGAGAAGGATCAGAATTTTGCTGTTACCACTGCATCTGTTTGCAAAATATTCTAACAGACAACCCTCCACTCCGACTCCAGCCCCCATGACTCTCAGGCCAAGAGGCAGGGTGGGTTTTAGTAAGTGGACAGAGCTCTGGAGAAGGTGTCAGGGGATCTCAGTCCTGGCCTCTCCCTTTTCTCAGGCTGGTAACGAGGTTTCTGGAAGTGCCTGCATCCCCTTAGCTCAACTTCCTGGTCCTGAAGTATGGACAGTGCTGCCTGGCTGCCTCCCAGGGTGATTATTGGGCCCAAATAAGATTCTGTCTGTGAAAAGGCTTGTTAACCTAAGATAATGCTAGGTCAATATGAATTCACCTAATATTCCAAAAGAAAAAGAAAACAGAGATAAAGAGGAGCCATGACTCATTCAAGGTCACATGGCTGCAGTGAAAAACACACTGAGACTTGAACACCTTTGCCTGCTGTCTTTCTGGTGTCCTTCCCAGCATAGGCAGCCTTCTTGGGGCAACTGTCCGTGGTTTGAGGCACTTAAGGGCAGGAATTGGCCAAATGTTTTTACCCATTTGATTGGGTGCCCAGTCAACATTTTTCACTTAGTATTAATTGAAGGATATTCCCAAATGCCATTAACTCTTCTCGTAGGAAGAGGTCAGTTTCATACATTTGTACCTCCACCACCAGAAGGACTACTGACCCCAAGCCCTTCGCTTCAGTGGACTGCCTCACACAGGCCTCGTCATCAAGGACAGAGATGACACACTGACTGGGGTGAAGGTCACAGAGGGCTTGGGGAAGGAAGATACTTGATTGAGTTTCCTTCACTTAAATTCAATTCTTCTGCTTTAGTGCTTTGCTAAAGGGGTTTCTGCAAGGAACTTTCCCACAAATCTGACTGGGGCCAGGAGTGGAAATGTTCATTTTGGGGTAAAACAACTGGAAAAGAAAAATGTCCTGCCCCGAAGTAAGTCGTCTTTGTTTCCTTGCAGAGAAGCATGCACAAAGCTCTGCCCAGCACTTCTCAAAAGCTACTGGCATATTTTGGCATCCATTGAGCCACCCCAGTTGTCTATATATAGCCCTGTCTTGTGTAAAGAATTTAAAAAGCATTAGAATGCAGAAATCAAAGAGACAATAAATTTAAAACCAATCTTATTGTCTGCAGCCTAAAGTGTTATTCAGATCAAAGGGGAGGGGACATCTGGCTTCTGGCTTGCTACAAAAGGCAGATCACGTTACCTACCAATTGCTAGATTCATCCACTCTCAATTTCGGGGTCTAGAGAACATGGCTTTTTTCACTCCCTCTGAAGCATATTAGGTGAATCCGTAAAACCTCCTGATACTTTTGAAATAAAACAAGCTCCACAGGATCTTATAAAAACGTACTGATGAGTTCAATCCTGTGCCTCTCTGGTCATGTGTGAGGCCTTCAAGAACTCAGAGCCATGGCCATGTGTCATCATGTGGCCCCAGCCACCAACACTCTTCTCTAGCCTGCCTGAAAGTGACAACTTTCTGGTTTGCAAAGCTGACTTCATAGTTGAGGATGCACATCCGTGTTAGATTATTTGAATCTGTTTTGCCCAAATCACAGTTTGGAACTGAGTCACAGAATGTTTAGTTGAAAACTTATGTGCTGCTTTTCCTGCATTTTGGTTATAAAAGCATAGACTTGTCTTACCATAAATTTTTCATAATAACAGCTTTGGAAGAAAGGTCAATTGTGTTCTTTGTCTAGCAATTTCCTGAATGAACAAATTCTATACGTGATTCAGTTCTAAATCACATGAATATCACCTTTATAGTATAGACAAGGGAGTTACAGTAATTTAAAAACCACTGTTAAATATCCAAAATTAGGAACTCTTCAGTCAGTACATGGCTCTTATTTCATTCATTCTCATGAGCAAATAGCACAAATACAGGTTCAGGGTGTTTCAGAGCAGAACAATCAAAGAAGTAAACATAACAATCACATCTTCCAGTTACTCAGTGCCTCTGCCCTCTCTCCCCTCACCAGTGTCTCACCCGCAAAGCCTAGAGAACAATGCAGACAATGACAATATGAATCCTGTGGGGGGGGGACCTCACGTCAAGCTCCCAGCAGTGCTCTTCTGCTGAGGGGCCCCACAGGTTGCTTGTTTGTGCTCAGTCCCACTTGCATAATTCCATCCCACCACAATTTCCTTCTACTGATTTCACTCTCTCCCTGCATTAAAGCCTTTCTGGAAACTTACAATGCAAACCAAAATTTTCTGTCTTCACTTAATATCTAAGCCTTCTCTTCCACTCACCTACCCCAGTCTTGCAGGTGAAAAGTTCTCTGCCAATCAAAAGTTTAAAAAGAGAAAATCACCAAGAGAATTTGGCATGATCCTAGCCTGATAAGCTTCTCTAGGAGATGTGATTGTCTTCCATAATCTTACTTCGTTTTTTCATTAAGTATGCCATTTTATTGTTGTTGATGACAGACTGTCATTCACAAATACAAAGAATCTTGGGTGAGAGGTAAGAACAAATGGGGAAATTTTAGTTTTTTTGCATGACAGGGTCTCATAGAAGAAGGATGTTTGGGGTTCTTCAGTTTCTGAAGAGAGTTGGAATTCTTTCTTTTCATCTAGTGTTTCATCAACATTAATGGTTCTTTATTTGAGAGTAGCATCATTTGCTTTGAATCATGTGTGAGCATCAGAGGTGAGATTTTGGGACATCATTCAAGATTTGGTACAACATACAAGTTTTGACAATGTGTTCAGAGAGAAAGTAAAGAATTGAAATGCTTAATAAAATAAAGAGGTAATGGAGAAACAAACCATTCCAGTCTTGCTTGAACAACTGGAAAGGCAACTTTTCAGTGTTGAATAGCAGGACAAGAAACCCAAATAATTACCTTTTTACACACGAACTTCTCTTCTTTTTCCTTTTTTCTTTACAAACTCAATTCTCTCTGGGGCTCTGTGCCACATCCCATAAACTTTTCTGGATGCCTTCTTGCTCTCAAAAAAGTGTGAGAGGTGGGATTGTCCATCTCCTAACTTCTAACCACTAAAAGAAAAACTTAATGCTTCTCTCTATTATGGTGCTGGTAATGTAAAACAGCCTCTGGTTCTGAAAAGACCCAGGAATGCCCACAGTCTCTGTTCATGATGTTGTCTACGTACAGATTGCCGATCTAATGACAAAACTGCTATGTCCTCCCCCATTGGGAAGCCTAGGCTTCGTTTTGATAGACATATCATTTTTCTCAGATTTCTAAAAAGTAGACCTTTTGTTCTGCCCCTGCCCTCTGCCATGCCTCCTGAAAGCACATCAATAAAGCCAAACTTTGGCAGAAGAGAAAAAATGAAGAGCACAAATGAATGTCTAATGATTGAAAGCATCATGGACCCTATTATGGTTTATGGCCTTATTCTAGGGGCCAGATGAGCACACTGTAAAGAATGTGGCACTAAATTTATTAGCATGGTTATCATCTTTCAGACAAGACATAAAACTGAGGGGACCCACTTCTTCCATCACCTGCCATCACTGTGGATCCCTTGGCACCTTCTACAAGGAGAGTCTAGTTATCCTGGCCCAGATCCAGATCCAACTGTCTGATGACTTATATTTCCTTTGTAGTATGCCGGGGAGACATTATGTAGGTTCTTCCTCTTTGAAACTCAGTCGCTACCATAAGAAAAGCCAAATGGGCTCCTGCAAAGGGATGTGGGAAAAAATTCCCACATCCCAGCATGTGGATCAAGTGAACACAATGAGCAGTGTGGCCCAAAGTAGGAAACTCAGCTAGGTCATCAAAGCCTTCCCAGTTTCTTACGAAAGAGATTCCTGACCCACGCTCCCCACAACTGCCCATTTGTTTTAAAAAGCCCAGATTGTGAGCTGGCTGCTCCAATGCTATCCAGATTCTAGTTTTTCTGTACCCCATGCACTGCTTCCTCCCCTCAAATTAAAAGAAAAACAAGTTTTTATTTTGTCACATTGTCCTTGTCACCTTCAGGCTTCATCCAGAGCATTCCCCAGAGAATTTAAAAGAAAACAAATCACTCATGCAATGTTGAACAAATCATTTTGTTTTTGATTTCAGCTTCTTCACCTCTAAAATAGAGATCATTTAAATATCTGCCCTGCCTTTCTTTCAAAATTAATGAGGATCAAATAAAATGATTCATGCAAACTGCTTTTTTAAAAAATTTTTATAGCACTCTACAAAATCAGGTCGTTATCAAGTTACATTGGATATAAATTTGTGTTGGACTCAGATAAATGCACCACATGAATTTATCATTTCTTTCTGGTAAAATGAAATGAAAGTAAGGAATTTAAAAGGCATGAACATACAAGAACAAAGAATAAGAAAAAAGACAGTAGCAATTGAGGGATTTCAGTAAATTTGAGGGGAGAAGGAAGGCAGACATGAGAATAGAAATTGACAACAAAGTAGAAGAAGCTTCAGACTGAGTTTAAAATCCTGAGAGAATCGAGTCTCAGAGGCAAGGTGCAGCAGAAGATGGGTGTCACAATGAGCTGTAGAGCTGAAGACAAGGAGATTGAGTCAATATTTGTCTACAGAACAGCTGAACTTCATGTTCTTGCTCCCAGCCAGTAAAGTCCTTTGTGGTAGATTAAAGATGATCACAAATTATTTGACGCATCTCTCATTAGGAGGTAAATTATCCCCTTTCTTGAATCTGGGCAGGTCTGGCTGCATTGACCAATTATATGTAGCGCAAATGACACTGTGTCAGTTTTTAGGCCCAGCCTTTAGAAACTGGCAGCATTTCCCTTCAGTTTTTTGTTACACTTGCTCTTAGAACCCAAGCACTATGCTCTCAGAAGCCTAAGACTCATGAAGAGACCACTTGAAGCTAAGCTGGAAGCCAGTATCCACTGCCAGCCTTATGAGTGAGTCATTGGGGCATTTACTCCTGTTGAGCCTCAGATGATTCCAGCCACAAATGCTGCTTGGACACCACAGCAAAAGAAACTTCTACACCCAAGTATGAACCACCTAGCTGAGTTCAGTCGACTCACAGAAACATGAGAGATCACAATAAAAAAAATTAAGCCAATAAGTTTTGGAATGGCTTTTCATGCAACAATAACCGTAGGCAGCCATAACCTTACCTGACCTAATTTGACCATTGTAAAATGTTTATTCTTTCAAGAAATTAAGCTCAGAAAGCTTTGAACTTCAGGAAAACCAGGCTGTGAGGCCTGGACAGGACTGAGGCATGGAGCTAAAAAGAAAAGAAATATATTAAAATCTTCATACTGAACAAAAAGCTCACCCAGCCTTTTTCTCCCACCCTCACAGAAGACTAGCAGCTCCCCACTCTCCCTGCACCCCCCACCCCTCTACCCCTGCAAAAAATGCAGTGGACTCTTCTCTTTGAAAACTGATGACCCCCGAGAAAGGACATTAAATACTGACATTTGAGAGTTCCCCCAATGAAAATGTTGCCTCACCACCAGAGTAGTTTACAGTGAAAGATACCAGTTTAATAACCCTCCAGCACACAGATCTTCCCATTGGCTCATTAGCATGTCACTCTTAAATACAACACGCCACTAAGGACCACCAACATCTTATAAATCCAGGAATTAAACACCCACATGCACATCAAAGAGAGCCAGAGTCCATGAAACAAGAACAGAATATTATTTTAAAAGAGAGAGGGAAGGAGAACAAGTCAATGAGAACCTTTAGAAATGACAACCAATAAGATAGCCCACATTTAAAAATCATAGGAAGAGATACTAGTTTATTATGCTGAAGAACAAATTACTACCAACTTAGTGGCTTAAAACAACACATTTGTTATCTCCCACTTTCTGTGGGTCAGAAGTTGGGATGCACCTTAGCTGGGTCCTCTGCTCAGGGTCTCACAAGGCAACCATCAATGTACCAGCCAGGACTGAGTTCTCATCAGAAGCCAGAGTGGGGAAGGATCCAATTCTAGGCTCCTTCAATTTGTTTGCAAAATTCATTTCCCTGTAGCTGTAGTATTCACAGCAGCTTGCTTCTTTACAGCCAGCAAAGGAGAGAGGAGGAGAGACCCTAGCAAGATGGGAGCTACACTTTTATGCAATCACATTCACATGATGATCACGTGGATCTTATCCCCTTAGTCACATTCCATTGATTAGAAGCAAGTTCCAGGTCCCAACCACACTAAAGAGAAGAATATCATGCAAAGATGTGAACCAGGAAATGGTATTCCTAGGGGAATCACTTAAAACATCAACGGGGGCCACTTAGAAATCTGCTACATAAGGCTTGTAATATTGTGTTCTGGAAATAAAAAAAAAAAGCTATGGCAATAGAACTGAAAATATAAGAAACTAAGAGGACTGGTCTAGTAAGCCTAATATCTGAGTGATAGGGTTTCTAGAAAGAGAGACCAGAAGAAAAATGTGGAGAAAAAATTTCAAAAGAAATGATACAGGTAGGTGATGTCCCAGAAATAAAGGACATGATTCTACAGATTAAAAGTGTTCACTGAGTGCCTATCAAAATTAGTGAAACCCAACACTGAAGCACTTCACTGTGAATTTTTAGAACATGAGAGATGAAGGCCAAAATGATTTCCATAAAGAAAAATTAGAATTCCATTGAACTTCTTAACAGCATGGCAGAACATAGAGCATAGTGGAAGAATGTCTTAAAAATTATGAGGACCTTACAGTTCTAGGTTCATCTACTCCATAAATCAAGTAAGGAGAAGCCAGAGACATTTTAAGATGTATAAGGGCTCAAATAGAGAGCTCTCCACATAACCAGTCTACGTTGAAGTAGGCAAGAAGACAGTCCTGAAAGGGAGGTCTTCAGTGAACAAAATGGAACTGGAATATTTGAATAACTAAAAATCTATATTATAGACATATTAAAAAAACTAATGGAGTATATGAAAATAAGGATAAGTGTGTGTGTATGTGTGTGTACACATATGTGTATGTATGTGTGTATATATATTTGAAAAACCTAAGTGAATGAAAAAAGTTCAAATAGCAACTCCAGGATCAGTTGAATATGAATGGAAATATAAATTCAGCAGTAAATAATAATTAATGGTCATAAAAATGTGAACTCTGATTATTGATGTTAGCAAAATTTATAGTGCAATTATTTTGGTAGGATGCAGTGAGTGAAGTGGAAAATGAACAAGCTGTCTTCTTTACTATAATACTATGTTGACAGACAATATATAAAATTTGAAGTAAGAAGCAGAAAGATGGGCACAATGGTAGAAGAAACAGAGCAAAAAGAATTGAAAATGGTTCACTCAGAAAAGAAACTGAGGGGAGTCAAGTAGAAAGATGCAGCAAAAGACTGATGTTTTTCATTATAAACCTTTGTATACTGTCTTTCTCCATCCCTGTAATCATGAATTACGCTGAGGTGGCATGTTGCCCTCTCAGTACCTATTCCTGTATCCTTCTAGAGCACCACCGGTACTATGAAGCATAGGTAATTAAACACTTGGACTTCCCAGATGCCTATGAAGTTACATTTGTAACGTATGTTTATAACATGGCACTGTATACTAGTTCCTATCTACAAAATACCCGACAGTAGACTTGCAGGGAGAAGCAACCTACCTGAGTCAGCACCGTTCACAGGAGCTCGTGACTTCCCTCAAGCATGGGGAAGGAATCACTGAGCTCTCGGCCAGCTAGTTTGCAGTTTCTGCATCAGTGGCATAAATAATGAAGAGGGAGCAAAACAGTGGTGTTCTCCTGCAGTAGCCTCATGGGGTGTTGTGCATTTTCCATGGCTAGTTCTTTTCTAGACTTTATATGTAGCACCCAAAGATTCTTGGTCCCCAGAGAATCTGTGAACTCCCTAATAACTTTAAATAGCTCCTCATGATTAAACTAACCAGAGTGTATTCTGTTGTCTGCAAGCAAGAACACTCACTGATCTATTTGATAAAGATAAAAATCAATTCTTAAAATTTGTAATAATTTTTCTAGTGCATTAGTTTATAAAAGTAATTCAGGGGACAATTTCTTTTCCATGGTTTATGCTCCCTTCCATTCAAAACATCAACAAACATATGCTCAAAAATGTGAGATTTAGAAACTTCAACATTAATATTCTGTTTCCAGGCTCTTAAATGGAAAACTGCAAGGTGGACAAGTGCTGATTAGGTCTTTTTTCTCTGAAGTGACAATTGATTCCACAGCGTTGATCTATGTAGAAGAAGCTTAGGTTTGAGATTTGGAGATGAATTGGGAAAGAATAGGAAAGCAGTGTAACAGGTTCCTCCGTAGCACTGTAGATATTAGTTCCTATCTACAAATACAGTGCTGGGCCTACTAGAAGATGAGTTATCTCTGCTATATGTTAAGGTCCTGCTTTCTGTAGAATCAGTTTGAGTGCTACTGATGACACAGATGTAGGACAGTGAAAGTGATCTATTCCGCCTGCATTAGATCATAAGAGATAAATTCACTAGAGAAAAAAAACAATAAATAAAAACATCTAAAACTTTCTTAGTGACTCAGATACAGATGCTGGTTGGGATTTTTTTGAGTTTTAAGTGACATAAACCTAATACAAAGTAAGCCAAAAATGGGGTTTATTGGTTCATATAACTGAAAGTGTGCTGATTTTAAAGTATGACCACAAATTCTTTGATGTTTCTCCCTTGAAGAGGTGAAACCTAAAAACCCTCCTCTTGAACATGAGCAAACTTAGTGACTTGCTTCTGACAAATAGAATTAAGCAAAAGCAAAGATATGTGACTTTAGAGGCTAAGCTATGAAAGGTACAATGCTCACTTCCTTGCTCTCTCTTGGATTCAACACAGTAAGAAGCCAGTTACTGTTGTGTGAAGAGAGGTCCACACTGTGAGCGGCTGAGGCCTCCAGCCAACAGCCATGTGAGTGAGCCATACTGGAAGTGGATTCTCCAGTCTTTAGATGCCTCTACCCCTGCTGACACTTTGACCACAAACTCATGAGAGATTTTGAGCCACAACCACCCGGTTTAGTCACTCCCAGATCTGATAATAAATGCTTGTTGTTTTAAGCTACTACATTTCGGCATAATTTATTACAGAGTAATATATAACTGATACAGGTTAACTAATAGGTTGGCCTGACTTCCAGCATAGCTTAGTTCAGGAAAAAATTCTTTCATCAAAATACTCAGTCTAATGAGGGGAGGGGCAGAAGATGGCGGCGTGAGTAGAGCAGCGGAAATCTCCTGCCAAAACCACATATATCTATGAAAATATAACAAAGACAACCCTTCCTAGAATAAAGACCAGAGGACACAGGACAATATCCAGACCACATCCGCACCTGAGAGAACCCAGCGCCTCGCGAAGGGGGTAAGATACAAGCCCCGGCCCCGCGGGAGCCGAGCGCCCCTCCCCCCAGCTCCCGGCGGGAGAAGAGCAGGCAGAGCGGGAGGGAGACGGAGCCCAGGGCTGCCGAACACCCAGCCCCAGCCATCCGGGCCAGAGTGCAGACACAGTGCGTGCACAGGGGGCCCTGGATACTAGGAAAACAGGGCAGCAAGAACAGTGAGCAGGCACCGGAGGCCAGACGCCCGAGGACATAAGAAAAGCGCGCGACCAATTTTTTTTTTCTTTTTTTTTCTCTTTTTTTGCTGTTTTGTTTTGGCGAGCACTTTTTGGAAGTCTTAAAGGGATAGGGACCCCAATACTAGGGAAACAGGGCAGCAAGACCGGTGAGCAGAATCCTGAGGCTGGCGGCGGAGGATAAAGAAAAACGAGCGGCCACCTTTTTTTTTTCTAATTAAAAAAAATTTTTTTTTTAATTTAAAAATTTTTTTTTTTTTTTTTTTTTTGGTGGTCGTTGTTTTGTTTTGGCGGGTGCTTTTTGGAAGTCTTAAAGGGGCAGGGCGGGACACTTAATCCAGAGGTGGGGAATCCGGGGATCTCTGGGCACCCTAACCCCTGGGCTGCAGGGAGCAGGGAGGCCCCTTACGGAGATAAATAGCCTCCCAGCAGCTCCTGCTCCAACGTGACTCCACCATTTTGGAGTAGCTGCCCGAGCCAGGCCACGCCCACAGCAACAGCAGAGATTAACTCCATAGCAGCCGGGCAGGAAGCAGAAACCCTGTCTGTGCGCAGCTGCCCAGCACAAGCCACTAGAGGTCGCTGTTCTCCCAGGAGAGGAGGGCCACAAACCAACAAGAAAGGAAGTTCTTGGTGGGGGAGCCAACATGGCGGCGTGAGTAGGACAGTGGGAATCTCCTCCCAAAAACATATATACTTTTGAAAATACAACAAACACAACTAGCCCTAAAAGAGAGACCAGAAGACGCAGGACAGTGGCCAGACTGCAGCTACACCAGCGAGAACCCAGCGACTGGTGAAAGGGGTAAGATACAAGCCCCAGCCCTGCGGGACCCGAGCGCCCCTCCCCCCAGCTCCCGGCGGGAGAACAATAGGCAGAGCGGGAGGGAGACGGAGCCCAGGACTGCCGAACACCCAGCCCCAGCCATCCGGGCCAGAGCGCAGACACAGTATATGCCCAGGGGGCCCTGGATACTGGGGGAACAGGGAGTAAGACCTCAGAGCGGGTGCTGAAGCTGATGCCCCTGTGACAAAGAAAAGCGGGGGCTTTTTGAAAGTCTTAAAGGGACAGGGACTTAACAGCTTGACGGAAACAACCCAGGTCACAGTACAGCAGCTGGAAATTACAGGGAAAACCGGGTGCACTAACACCCTGGGCAACAGCTCTGAGACCCCTCATGGAGGCAAACAGTCAAGCAGCCCCCCCATCCATCACCCCACTGGGCGCTGCGAAAGCAGAGAAGCAGCCTGAGACAAATTCCGCCCACAGAAAGGGAAATTTCTCCCTCCCGGCCAGGCAAGACACAAAGACCCACTCTACACGCAATTACCCAACACAAGCCACTAGGGGTCGAAGTTGCCCCAGTAAAGAAAGGCCAGTAGTAAGTGAAAATTTTGGCCCTCCCAGCTGACAGTCAATAGCACCTGTCAACATGAAAAGGCAAAAAAATATGATTCAGACAAGACTAACCCAGACAGCTTCGGCATCTGCTACATCTTCCCCTGAGAAGGAATCTGGGGAGATAGATTTAGCCAGTCTACCTGAAAAAGAATTCAAAACAAAAGTCATAACCATGCTGATGGACTTGCAGAGAAATATGCAAGAACTAAGGAAGGAGAATTCAGAAATAAAACAAGCTCTGGAAGGACTTCAAAACAGAATGGACGAGATGCAAGAGACCATTAATGGACTAGAAAACAGAGAACAGGAACGCAGAGAAGCTGATGCAGAGAGAGATAAAAGGATCTCCAGGAATGAAAGAATTTTAAGAGAGCTGAGTGATCAATATAAAAGAAATAATATAAGAATCATAGGCATTCCAGAAGAAGTAGAGAGAGAAAAGGGGATAGAAAATGTCTTTGAAGAAATAATTGCTGAAAATTTCCCCAAACTAGGGGAAGAAATGGCCTCTCAGACCACAGAGGTACACAGAACTCCCATGACAAGGGATCCAAGGAGGGCAACACCAAGACACATAATAATTAAAATGGCAAAGATCAAAGACAAGGACAAAGTATTACAAGCAGCCAGAGAGAAAAAAAAGGTTACCTACAAAGGAAAACCCATCAGGCTATCATCAGACTTCTCAACAGAAACCCTACAGGCCAGAAGAGAATGGCATGATATACTTAATGCAATGAAACAGAAGGGCCTCGAACCAAGACTACTGTATCCAGCACGAATATCATTTAAATATGAAGGAGGGATTAAACAATTCCCAGACAAGCAAAAGTTGAGGGAATTTGCCTCCCACAAACCACCTCTACAGGGCATCCTACAGGGACTGCTCTAGATGGGAGCACTCCTAAAAAGAGCACACAACAAAACACCCAACATATGAAGAAGGGAGGAGGAGGAATAAGAAGGGAGAGAAATAAAGAATCATCAGATTGTGTTTATAATAGCTCAACAAGCGAGTTAAGTTAGACAGTAAGACAGTAAAGAAGCTAACCCTAAACCTTTGGTAACCACAAACTTAAAGCCTGCAATGGCAATAAATTCATACCTTTCAATAATCACCCTAAATGTAAATGGACTGAATGCACCAATCAAAAGACACAGAGTAATAGAATGGATAAAAAAGCAAGATCCATCCATATGCTGCTTACAAGAGACTCACCTCAAACCCAAAGACGCGCACAGACTTAAAGTCAAGGGATGGAAAAAGATATTTCAAGCAAACAACAGAGAGAAGAAAGCAGGTGTTGCAATTCTGGTATCAGACAAAACAGACTTCAAAATAAAGAAAGTAACCAAAGACAAAGAAGGACATTACATAATGATAAAGGGCTCAGTCCATCAAGAGGATATAACCATTATAAATATATATGCACCCAATACAGGAGCACCAACATACCTGAAACAAATATTAACAGAACTAAAGGAGGAAATAGAATGCAACGCATTCATTCTAGGAGACTTCAACACACCATTCACTCCAAAGGACAGATCCACCAGACAGAAAATAAGTAAGGACACAGAGGCACTGAACAACACACTAGAACAGATGGACCTAATAGACATCTACAGAACTCTACATCCAAAAGCAACAGGATACACGTTCTTCTCAAGTGCACATGGAACATTCTCCAGAATAGACCACATACTAGGACACAAAAAGAGCCTCAGTAAATTGTAAAAGATTGAAATCCTACCAACCAACTTTTCAGAACACAAAGGCATTAAACTAGAAATAAACTGTTCAAAGAAAGCAAAAAGGCTCACAAACACATGGAGGCTAAACAACACGCTCCTAAATAATCAATGGATCAATGACCAAATCAAAATGGAGATCCAGCAATATATGGAAACAAATGACAACAACAACACTAAGCCCCAACTTCTGTGGGACGCAGCAAAAGCAGTCTTAAGAGGAAAGTATATAGCACTCCAAGCATATTTAAAAAAGGAAGAGCAATCCCAAATGAACGGTCTAATGTCACAACTATCAAAATTGGAAAAAGAAGAACAAATGAGGCCTAAGGTCAGCAGAAGGAGGGACATAATAAAGATCAGAGAAGAAATAAATAAAATTGAGAAGAATAAAACAATAGCAAAAATCAATGAAACCAAGAGCTGGTTCTTCGAGAAAATAAACAAAATAGATAAGCCTCTAGCCAGACTTATTAAGAGGAAAAGAGAGTCAACACAAATCAACAGTATCAGAAATGAGAAAGGAAAAACCACAACAGATCCCACAGAAATACAAAGAATTATTAGAGACTACTATGAAAACCTATATGCTAACAAGCTGGGAAACCTAGGAGAAATGGACAACTTCCTAGAAAAATACAACCTTCCAAGACTGACCCAAAAAGAAACAGAAAATCTAAACAGACCAATTACCAGCAACGAAATTGAAGCGGTAATCAAAAAACTACCAAAGAACAAAACCCCCGGGCCAGATGGATTTACCTCGGAATTTTATCAGACATACAGGGAAGACATAATACCCATTCTCCTTAAAGTTTTCCAAGAAATAGAAGAGGAGGGGATACTCCCAAACTCATTCTATGAAGCTAACATCACCCTAATACCAAAACCAGGCAAAGACACCACCAAAAAAGAAAACTATAGACCAATATCCCTGATGAACGTAGACGCAAAAATACTCAACAAAATTTTAGCAAACCGAATTCAAAAATACATCAAAACCATCGTACACCATGACCAAGTGGGATTCATCCCAGGGATGCAAGGATGGCACAACATTCGAAAGTCCATCAATATCATCCACCACATCAACAAAAAGAGAGACAAAAACCACATGATCATCTCCATAGATGCTGAAAAAGCATTTGACAAAGTTCAACATCCATTCATGATAAAAACTCTCAGCAAAAAGGGAATAGAGGGCAAGTACCTCAACATAATAAAGGCCATCTATGAAAAACCCACAGCCAACATTATATTGAATAGCGAGAAGCTGAAAGCATTTACGCTGAGATCGGGAACTAGACAGGGATGCCCACTCTCCCCACTGTTATTTAACATTGTACTAGAGGTCCTAGCCACGGCAATCAGACAAAACAAAAAAATACAAGGAATCCAGATTGGCAAAGAAGAAGTCAAACTGTCACTATTTGCAGATGACATGATACTGTACATAAAAAACCCTAAAGACTCCACCCCAGAACTACTAGAACTGATATCGGAATACAGCAAAGTTGCAGGATACAAAATCAACACACAGAAATCTGTGGCTTTCCTATATACCAACAATGAACCAACAGAAAGAGAAATCAGGAAAACAACTCCATTCACAATTGCATCCAAAAAAATAAAATACCTAGGAATAAACCTAACCAAAGAAGTGAAAGACTTATATTCTGAAAACTACAAGTCACTCTTAAAAGAAATTAAAGGGGACACTAACAGATGGAAACGCATCCCATGCTCATGGCTAGGAAGAATTAATATCGTCAAAATGGCCATCCTGCCCAAAGCAATATACAGATTTGATGCAATCCCTATGAAACTACCAGCAACATTCTTCAATGAACTGGATCAAATAATTCAAAAATTCATATGGAACCACCAAAGACCCCGAATAGCCAAAGCAATCCTGAGAAAGAAGAATAAAGTAGGGGGGATCTCACTCCCCAACTTCAAGCTCTATTATAAAGCCATAGTAATCAAGACAATTTGGTACTGGCACAAGAACAGAGCCACAGACCAATGGAACAGACTAGAGAATCCAGACATTAACTCAGACATATATGGTCAATTAATATTTGATAAAGGAGCCATGGACATACAATGGCGAAATGACAGTCTCTTCAACAGATGGTGCTGGCAAAACTGGACAGCTACATGTAGGAGAATGAAACTGGACCATCGTCTAACCCCATATACAAAAGTAAACTCAAAATGGATCAAAGACCTGAATGTAAGTCATGAAACCATTAAACTCTTGGAAGAAAACATAGGCACAAACCTCTTAGACATAAACATGAGTGACCTCTTCTTGAACATATCTCCCCGGGCAAGGAAAACAACAGCAAAAATGAACAAGTGGGACTATATTAAGCTGAAAAGCTTCTGTACAGCAAAAGACACCATCAATAGAACAAAAAGAAACCCTACAGTATGGGAGAATATCTTTGAAAATGACACATCCGATAAAGGCTTGACGTCCAGAATATATAAAGAGCTCACACGCCTCAACAAACAAAAAACAAATAACCCAATTAAAAAATGGGCAAAGGAACTGAACAGACGGTTCTCCAAAAAAGAAATACAGATGGCCAACAGACACATGAAAAGATGCTCCACATCACTAATTATCAGAGAAATGCAAATTAAAACTACAATGAGGTATCACCTCACACCAGTAAGGATGGCTGCCATCCAAAAGACAAACAACAACAAATGTTGGCGAGGCTGTGGAGAAAGGGGAACCCTCCTACACTGCTGGTGGGAATGTAAGTTAGTTCAACCATTGTGGAAAGCAGTATGGAGGTACATCAAAATGCTCAAAACAGACTTACCATTTGACCCAGGAATTGCACTCCTAGGAATTTACCCTAAGAATGCAGCAATCAAGTATGAGAAAGATCAGTGCACCCCTATGTTTATCGCAGCACTATTTACAATAGCCAAGAATTGGGAGCAACCTAAATGTCCATCGATAGATGAATGGATAAAGAAGATGTGGTACATATACACAATGGAATACTACTCAGCCATAAGAAAAGGGCAAATCCAACCATTTGCAGCAACATGGATGGAGCTGGAGGCTATTTTGCTCAGTGAAACAAGCTAAGCAGAGAAAGAGAAATACCAAATGATTTCACTCATCTGTGGAATATAAGAACAAAGGAAAAACTGAAGGAACAAAACAGCAGCAGAATCACAGAACTCAAGAATGGACTAACAGGTACCAAAGGGAAAGGGACTGGGGAGGATGGGTGGGTAGGGAGGGATAAGGGGGGGAGAAGTAAGGGGTATTAAGATTAGCATCCATAGCGGGGTGGGAGAAAGGGGAGGGCTGTACAACACAGAGAAGACAAGTAGTGATTCTACAACAGGTTGCTACGCTGATGGACAGTGACTGTAAAGGAGTATATAGGGGGGACCTGGTATAGGGGAGAGCCTAGTAAACAAAGTATTCGTAAGTATTCGTCATGTAAGTGTAGATTAATGATTAAAAAAAGAAAAATGCAGTTCCTATGTGGTGACCTCTAATGAGTTCTACACAATGATATAAAGGACATATAAAAGTGTAGGCAAAGGGTCTGTTTGTGTTTATACAGAGGATCAAAGCCTAATTGGGCTACCCCGAAAATGAACTAAGAAACGATATGATTGAGAACTTCCAACATCAGCACTCTCTGGAAGACTCATGCCAGAAGATGATCATCAAAAAACCCCAACAAAGATCCACGCACTGCTACAGCTGTAGATGCACTCATCCCACCAGCTCCTGGACTTGCCATGGGAATGAAGGAGATATCTAAGCTGGCCTGTGCATACGGTAAAACAACAAATTTGACTGGATCTATACTGTTGGAACTCAACCAAGAATTAGGAGAAGTGCAAATTGTAGCGCTCCAAAATCTTACAACTACAGACTATTTACTGTTAAAAGAACATATGGGATGTGAACATTCCCCAGGAATGGGTTGATTAATTTGTCTGATTTTTCTCAAACTATTCAAATTCAGTTAGATAATAACCATCATATCATTGATAAGTTTTCACAAATGCCTAGGGTGCCTAACTGGTTTTCTTGGTTTCACTGGAGATGGCTGGTAATTACAGGTATGCTTTGGTTATGTAACTATACTCCTATTATGTTAATGTGTGTGCGCAATTTAAGTAGTAGCTTAAAACCTATACATGCTGAAGTTACTCTACAAGAAGATATGTCAAAGAAATAATCAATCTTCCCATGTTTTCTCCCGCCTGCTACTTCTATAGCTTTTCTTCTTCCTTCCTAATTACAACAAATTCTTAAATAGAATTCGTGCCTCATATCAAATTTACCGAGTATCATAACTCCTCCAAGTGGTAAAGATACCTCAAGACAAATGCTGGGCATAGAAGCCACAGGGCATAAATATGCAAAGAAATAAAAAGCTAACCATTTCAAACAATAAGGCTTCTCTCTCACTTACCAACTTAACATTTCCCTGTATGGCCCCGGAAGATGACTGGTTAGCCAGAGACGGGTAAGATTCCTCAAGGGAGGAACAACCTAAGACAGGCACAGTCGCAGGGGGGTCATCAGGTGAGAAATTGGGGATCAACAGAGGTGAGGCTTAGAACCTCACCCCCCCTGTTCTGAGAGAAATCTTCTGCATATGTGGATGTTTTATTGCCCTTGTCTAGCTTGGATTATCACATAGTCTACAGGCACACACCTGATCATCTACATTTGCTCTCTTACAACACTAAACTATGTTTTCTACCTTTATGTTGTATCTACCTACCACTTCAGCATCTTATTAAAAATAATAAAGAGAGAAATGTGGTATCCACATATAAATCAAGTATAAAAATCAAATGTGTATTCATATTTGAACTGACTGTTTATAGTTCATAATGCATGAGCAAAACCAAAAGTTTCTGTGATGACTGCCCTTGTACTGTTCACCATGTAACTTATTCACTATGTAAGAATTTGTTCTCCATGTAATAACTTGTTCGTTATGCTTCAGAAGATTGGAGACTGACGAAAATTAGGCTTGGGGTGGATTAATGATTGTGCATTGAGCATTGACTCCCCTATACAGAATTTTATTGTTGTTAACAACCATTTGATCAATAAATATGAGAGATGCCCTAACAACAACAACCAAGAAAAAGTACACACTTCCAATTGTAAAATAAATAAGCAACCGGGATGTAATGTATAGCATAAGGAATATAGTCAAAATATTGTAACAGCTTGGTATGGTGATAGCTGGTACCTAGAATTGTCATGTATATAAATGTTGAATCATTATGTTGTACACCTGAAACTAATGTAATGTAATACTGTGTGTCAACTACCCTTCAATAAAAAATAATTATCTAAAAAAAAAAAAAAAAAAAAAAAAGAAAGGAAGTTCTTCCAGCCGTCACTCATCCCAGCTCTGCAAACTATTCCTATCACCATGAAAAGGCAAAGCTACAGGCAGACAAAGATCACAGAGACAACACCAGAGAAGGAGACAGACCTAACCAGTCTTCCTGACAAAGAATTCAAAATAAGAATCATAAACATGCTGACAGAGATGCAGAGAAATACGCAAGACAAATGGGATGAAGTCCAGAGGGAGATCACAGATGCCAGAAAGGAGATCACAGAAATGAAACAAACTCTGGAAGGGTTTATAAGCAGAATGGATAGGATGCAAGAGGCCATTGATGGAATTGAAACCAGAGAACAGGAACGCATAGAAGCTGACATAGAGAGAGATAAAAGGATCTACAGGAATGAAACAATGTTAAGAGAACTATGTGACCAATCCAAAAGGAACAATATCCATATTATAGGGGTTCCAGAAGAAGAAGAGAGAGGAAAAGAGATGGAAAGTATCTTAGAAGAAATAATTGCTGAAAACTTCCCCAAACTGGGGGAGGAAATAATCAAACAGACCAAGGAAGTACACAGAACCCCCAACAGAAAGGATCCAAGGAGGACAACACCAAGACACATAATAATTAAAATGGCAAAGATCAAGGACAAGGAAAGAGTTTTAAAGGCAGCTAGAGAGAAAAAGGTCACCTATAAAGGAAAACCCATCAGGCTAACATCAGATTTCTCAACAGAAACCCTACAGGCCAGAAGAGAATGGCATGATATATTTAATACAATGAAACAGAAGGGCCTTGAACCAAGGATACTGTATCCAGCACGACTATCATTCAAATATGATGGTGGGATTAAACAATTCCCAGACAAACAAAAGCTGAGGGAATTTGCTTCCCACAAACCACCTCTACAGAACATCTTACAGGGACTGCTCTAGATGGGAGCACTCCTAAAAAGAGCACAGCACAAAACACCCAACATATGAAGCACCGAGGAGGAGGAATAAGAAGGGAGAGAAGAAAAGAATCTCCAGACAGTGTATATAAAAGCTCAATAAGCGAGCTAAGTTAGGCAATAAGATACTAAAGAGGCTAACCTTGAACCTTTGGTAACCACGAATTTAAAGCCTGCAATGGCAATAAGTACATATCTTTCAATAGTCACCCTAAATGTAAATGGACTTAATGCACCAATCAAAAGACACAGAGTAATAGAATGGATAAAAAAGCAAGACCCATCTATATGCTGCTTACAAGAAACTCACCTCAAACCCAAGGACATGTACAGACTAAAAGTCAAGGGATGGAAAAACATATTTCAAGCAAACAACAGCGAGAAGAAAGCAGGGGTTGCAGTACTAATATCAGACAAAATAGACTTCAAAACAAAGAAAGTAACAAGAGATAAAGAAGGACACTACATAATGATAAAGGGCTCAGTCCAACAAGAGGATATAACCATTCTAAATATATATGCACCCAACACAGGAGCACCAGCATATGTGAAACAAATACTAACAGAACTAAAGGGGGAAATAGACTGCAATTCATTCTAGGAGACTTCAACACACCACTCACCCCAAAGGATAGATCCACTGGGCAGAAAATAAGTAAGGACATGGAAGCACTGAACAACACAGTAGAGCAGATGGACCTAATAGACATCTACAGAACTCTACATCCAAAAGCAACAGGATATACATTCTTCTCAAGTGCACATGGAACATTCTCCAGAATAGACCACATACTAGGCCACAAAAAGAGCCTCAGAAAATTCCAAAAGATTGAAATCCTACCAACCAACTTTTCAGACCACAAAGGCATAAAACTAGAAATAAACTGTACAAAGAAAGCAAAGAGGCTCACAAACACGTGGAGGCTTAACAACACGCTCCTAAATAATCAATGGATCAATGACCAAATCAAAATGGAGATCCAGCAATATATGGAAACAAATGACAACAACAACACTAAGCCCCAACTTCTGTGGGACACAGCAAAAGCAGTCTTAAGAGGAAAGTATATAGCAATCCAGGCATATTTAAAAAAGGAAGAGCAATTCCAAATGAATGGTCTAATGTCACAATTATCGAAATTGGAAAAAGAAGAACACAAGAGGCCTAAGGTCAGCAGAAGGAGGGACATAATAAAGATCAGAGAAGAAATAAATAAAATTGAGAAGAATAAAACAATAGCAAAAATCAATGAAACCAAGAGCTGGTTCTTCGAGAAAATAAACAAAATAGATAAGCCTCTAGCCAGACTTATTAAGAGGAAAAGAGAGTCAACACAAATCAACAGTATCAGAAACGAGAAAGGAAAAATCACGACGGACCCCACAGAAATACAAAGAATTATTAGAGAATACTATGAAAACCTATATGCTAACAAGCTGGGAAACCTAGGAGAAATGGACAACTTCCTAGAAAAATACAACCTTCCAAGATTGACCCAGGAAGAAACAGAAAATCTAAACAGACCAATTACCAGCAACAAAATTGAAGCGGTAATCAAAAAACTACCAAAGAACAAAACCCCCAGGCCAGATGGATTTACCTCAGAATTTTATCAGACATACAGGGAAGACATAATACCCATTCTCCTTAGAGTGTTCCAAAAAATAGAGGAGGAGGGGATACTCCCAAACTCATTCTATGAAGCTAACATCACCCTAATACCAAAACCAGGCAAAGACCCCACCAAAATAGAAAACTACAGACCAATATCCCTGATGAACATAGATGCAAAAATACTCAACAAAATATTAGCAAACCGAATTCAAAAATACATCAAAACCATCGTACACCATGACCAAGTGGGATTCATCCCAGGGATGCAAGGATGGCACAACATTCGAAAGTCCATCAACATCATCCACCACATCAACAAAAAGAAAGACAAAAACCACATGATCATCTCCATAGATGCTGAAAAAGCATTTGACAAAGTTCAACATCCATTCATGATAAAAACTCTCAGCAAAATGGGAATAGAGGGCAAGTACCTCAACATAATAAAGACCATCTATGATAAACCCACAGCCAACATTATATTGAACAGCGAGAAGCTGAAAGCATTTCCTCTGAGATCGGGAACTAGACAGGGATGCCCACTCTCTCCACTGTTATTTAACATAGTACTGGAGGTCCTAGCCACGGCAATCAGACAAAACAAAGAAATACAAGGAATCCAGATTGGTAAAAAGAAGTTAAACTGTCACTATTTGCAGATGACATGATACTGTACATAAAAAACCCTAAAGACTCCACCCCAAAACTACTAGAACTGATATCGGAATACAGCAAAGTTGCAGGATAAAAAATCAACACACAGAAATCTGTGGCTTTCCTATATACCAACAATGAACCAACAGAAAGAGAAATCAGGAAAACAACTCCATTCACAATTGCATCAAAAAAAATAAAATACCTAGGAATAAACCTAACCAAAGAAGTGAAAGACTTATACTCTGAAAACTACAAGTCACTCTTAAGAGAAATTAAAGGGGACACTAACAGATGGATACTCATCCCATGCTCTTGGCTAGGAAGAATTAATATTGTCAAAATGGCCATCCTGCCCAAAGCAATATACACATTTGATGCAATCCCTATGAAACTACCAGCAACTTGCTTCAGTGAACTGGAACAAATAATTCAAAAATTCATATGGAAACACCAAAGACCCCGAATAGCCAAAGCAATCCTCAGAAAGAAGAATAAAGTAGGGGGGATCTCACTCCCCAACTTCAAGCTCTACTATAAAGCCATAGTAATCAAGACAATTTGGTCCTGGCACAAGAGCAGAGCCACAGACCAATGGAACAGACTAGAGAATCCAGACATTAACCCAGACATATATGGTCAATTAATATTTGATAAAGGAGCCATGGACATACAATGGTGAAATGACAGTCTCTTCAACAGATGGTGCTGGCAAAACTGGACAGCTACATGTAGGAGAATGAAACTTGGAGGTTACCACACAGGAACTGCCTTTCTGTCTATGTCTAACATATGCCCTTATGTCAAACCCCATATACAAAAGTAAACTCAAAATGGATCAAAGACCTGAATGTAAGTCATGAAACCATTAAACTCTTGGAAGAAAACATAGGCAAAAACCTCTTAGACATAAACATGAGTGACCTCTTCTTGAACATATCTCCCCGGGCAAGGAAAACAACAGAAAAATGAGTAAGTGGGACTATATTAAGCTGAAAAGCTTCTGTACAGCAAAAGACACCATCAATAGAACAAAAAAGGAACACTACAGTATGGGAGAATATATTTGAAAATGACACATCCGATAAAGGCTTGACGTCCAGAATATATAAAGAGCTCACACGCCTCAACAAACAAAAAACAAATAACCCAATTAAAAAATGGGCAGAGGAACTGAACAGACAGTTCTCCAAAAAAGAAATACAGATGGCCAACAGACACATGAAAAGATGCTCCACATCGCTAATTATCAGAGAAATGCAAATTAAAACTACAATGAGGTATCACTTCACACCAGTAAGGATGGCTGCCATCCAAAAGACAAACAACAACAAATGTTGGCGAGGCTGTGGAGAAAGGGGAACCCTCCTACACTGCTGGTGGGAATGTAAGTTAGTTCAACCATTGTGGAAAGCAGTATGGAGGTACATCAAAATGCTCAAAACAGACTTACCATTTGACCCAGGAATTGCACTCCTAGGAATTTACCCTAAGAATGCAGCAATCAAGTATGAGAAAGATCAGTGCACCCCTATGTGTATCGCAGCACTATTTACAATAGCCAAGAATTGGGAGCAACCTAAATGTCCATCGATAGATGAATGGATAAAGAAGATGTGGTACATATACACAATGGAATACTACTCAGCCATAAGAAAAGGGCAAATCCTACCATTTGCAGCAACATGGATGGAGCTGGAGGGTATTATGCTCAGTGAAACAAGCCAAGCGGAGAAAGAGAAATACCAAATGATTTCACTCATCTGTGGAATATAAGAACAAAGGAAAAACTGAAGGAACAAAACAGCACCAGAATCTCAGAACTCAAGAATGGACTAACAGGTACCAAAGGGAAAGGGACTGGGAAGGATGGGTGGGTAGGGAGGGATAAGGGGGGAAAGGTAGGGGGGTATTAAGATTAGCATGCATGGGGGGGTAGGAGAAAAGGGAGGGCTGTACAACACAGAGAAGGCAAGTAGGGATTCTACAACATTTTGCTCTGCTGATGGACAGTGACTGTAAAGGGGTTTATAGGGGAGACCTGGTATAGGGGAGAGCCTAGTAAACATAATATTCGTCATGTAAGTGTAGATTAGTGATACCAAAAACAAAACAAAAGAAAAAAGGGCAGTTCCTGTGTGGTAACCTCCAATGAGTTCTACACAAGGGTATAAAGGGCATATAAAAGTGTAGGCAAAGGGTCTGTTTGCGTTTATACAGAAGATCAAAGCCTAATTGGGCTACCCCGAACATGAACTAAGATACGATATGAAAGAGAACTTCCAAAATCAGCACTCTCTGGAAGACTCATGCCAGAAGATGATCATCAAAAAACCCCAACAAAGATCCACGCACTGCTACAGCTGTAGATGCCCCCATCCCACCAGCTCCTGGACTTGCCATGGGAATGAAGGAGATATCTAAGCTGGCCTGTGCATACAGTAAAACAACAAATTTGACTGGATCTATACTGTTGGAACTCAACCAAGAATTAAGAGAAGTGCAAATTGTAGCGCTCCAAAATCTTACAACTACAGACTATTTACTGTTAAAAGAACATAAGGGATGTGAACATTCCCCAGGAATGGGTTGTTTTAATTTGTCTGATTTCTCAGACTGTTCAAGTTCAGTTGGACAATATCCACCATATCATAGATAAGTTTTCACAAATGCCTAAGGTGCCTAACTGGTTCTCTTGGTTTCACTGGAGATGGCTGGTAATTACAGATATGCTTTGGTTATGTAACTATCCTCCTATTATGTTAATGTGTGGGCGCAATTTAAGTAGTAGCTTAAAACCTATACATGCTGAAGTTACTCTACAAGAAGATATGTCAAAGAAATAATCAATCTTCCCATGTTTTCTTCTGCCTGCTACTTCTATAGCTTTTCTTCTTCCTTCCTAATTACAACCCTTAAATAGAATTCGTGCCTCATATCAAATTTACCGAGTATCATAATTCTTCCAAGTGGTAAAGATACCTCAAGACAAATGCTGGGCATAGAAGCTACAGGGCATAAATATGCAAAGAAATAAAAAGCTAACCATTTCAAACAATAAGGCTTCTCTCTCACTTACCAACTTTACATTTCCCTGTATGGCCCCGGAAGATGACTGGTTAGCCAGAGACGGGTAAGATTCCTCAAGGGAGGAACAACCTAAGACAGGCACAGTCGCAGGGGGGTCATCAGGTGAGAAATTGGGGATCAACAGAGGTGAGGCTTAGAACCTCACCCCCCCTGTTCTGAGAGAAATCTTCTGCATGCGTGGATGTTTTATTTCCCTTGTCTAGCTTGGATTAACACATAGTCTACAGGCACACACCTGATCATCTACATTTGCTCCCTTACAACACTAAACTATGTTTTCTACCTTTATCTTGTATCTATCTACCACTTCAGCATTTTATTAAAAATAATAATAATAAAGAGAGAAATGTGGTATCCACATATAAATCAAGTATAAAAACCAAATGAGTATTCATATTTGAACTGTTTATAGTTCATAATGCATGAGCAAAACTGAAAGTTTCTGTGATGACTGCCCTTGTACTGTTCACTGTGTAACTTATTCACTATGTAAGAATTAGTTCTCCATGTAAGAACTTGTTTGTTATGCCTCAGAAGATTGGAGACTTACGAAAATTAGGCTTGGGGTGTATTAAAGATTGTGCATTGAGCATTGACTCCCCTATACAGAATTTTATTGTTGTTAACAACCATTTGATCAATAAATATGAGAGATGCCCTAACAACAACAACCAAAAAAAAGTACACACTTCCAATGGTAAAATAAATAAGTATCCAGGATGTAATGTATAGCATAAGGAATAGTCAAGATATTGTAACAGCTTGGTATGGTGATAGCTGGTACCTAGAATTGTCATGTATATAAATGTTGAATCATTATGTTGTACACCTGAAACTAATGTAATGTAATACTGTGTGTCAACTACCCTTCAATAAAAAATAATTATCTACAAAAAAAAAAAAAAGATACTCAGTGTATATTTTGACTCTGCTTTCCTGTGCATAAAGGCTTTTGTTTTCAGACAGTTTCATCAATATAGTTGGAAGAGACAGCTGTCAGCAGATTTTGGTCTACAGACTTATTATAACTTGTGATACTAGAGGGGGTAAAGATTCTTGTTTCTTTCAGTCTCCATATTAAATCTTAAGGAAGATTCTTATTGACTCAGTTTGTGTTTCAAGCCCATTTCTAAAACTAATTATGGTGGCCAAGTGGAATAAGTATTCTGATATTCCAATATGGTCTTATGTCTCCTGTATTCTTAGAGAGAGAGGAGCAGGGATGAAACAGACAGTGATAAGAAGACTGGACTGTACTACATGGAATGAACAAAGGGTAGTTCTAAAAAATAAAAGACTTTAAGAAGAGATCCAAGAAGCAAAAACAATATGTATCTACTTAAAAGCCCATCCCAAATTTAACTTCTGTTCTCATTGTCATGTAGTAATACACTTCTACATTCAAGGAATCAGAACTGGTACTTGTGGAATGAATTGTCTGTAAGGCAAGTAAAGCTCATTTCCATTGGTCTCTTGCTACATTGTTTAGTGATAAATACACAGAATAAATGAAGTGGTTTTAGTCATAAATAAAAGATGGTAATCGCTAGTCATGAGAGAAATGCAAATTAAAACCACAATGAGATATCACCTCACACCAGCAAGGATCGCCACCATCCAAAAGACGAACAACAACAAATGTTGGCGAGGTTGTGGAGAAAGGGGAACCCTCCTACACTGCTGGTGGGAATGTAAGTTAGTTCAACCATTGTGGAAAGCAATATGGAGGTTCCCCAAAAAGCTCAAAATAGAAATACCATTTGACCCAGGAATTCTATTTCTAGGAATTTACCCTAAAAATGCAGCAGCCCACTTTGAAAAAGACAGATGCACCCCTATGTTTATCGCAGCACTATTTACAATAGCCAAGAAATGGAAGCAACCTAAGTGTCCATCAGTAGATGAATGGACAAAGAAGACGTGGTACATATACACAATGGAATAATATTATAAGAAGAAAACAAATCCTACCATTTGCAACAACATGGATGGAGCTAGAGGGTATTATATTCAGTGAAATAAGCCAGGCGGAGAAAGACAAGTACCAAATGATTTCATTCATATATGGAGTATAAGAACAAAGAAAAACTGAAGGAACAAAACAGCAGCAGAATCACAGAACCCAAGAATGGACTAAGTTACCAAAGGGAAAGGGACTGGGGAGGATGGGTGGGAAGGGAGGGATAAGGGCAGGGAAAAAGAAAGGGGGTATTAGGATTAGCATGTATAATGTGGGGGGGCATGGGGAGGGCTGTACAACACAGAGAAGACAAGTAGTGATTCTACAGCATCTTACTACGCAGATGGACAGTGACTATAATGAGGTTTGTGGGAGGGACGTGGTGAAGGGGGGAGCCTAGTAAACATAATGTTCTTCATGTAATTGTAGATTAATGATAACAAACAAACAAAAAAAAGATGGTAGACTCCTTTTTTGAGCATCAATATTGAAGCCTGTTTTTGTGATAATGTGGAACAGTGACAATGAAAATAATTATTTTAAATACCTTGAAATATCCAATTATTTTAACCTTCTGCCCTGTAAATTTGTTGGTGCAGCAAGAGGAAGTGGCCACTGGCAATCCTCTATATAGTTTCCACCATTCGGATCATTGGAAGGGGCTTAAAGCCGGCTTAAATCAGGCCTTTATCTTTTTCCACTTAAACTGCAACCAATGTAGAGGTTAGGGATGCACACTTCAGTGATAAAACTATAAAGATATTCAAAGAAGAAATTAATATTAAAGTCAGGAGAGTGATTATTTTTGCGGTGAGGAAAAGGGTTAAAATTGTTGGGGGCATAAAGGGAGCTTTGGAAGAGACTAGAAAAATTCTATTTCTTAACCTAATGGTAGTTATAAGGGTGTTTGCCTTATAACACTTTGTTGTAAGTTTTGCAATCAGGAAATGTGACTCCTCCAACTTTGTCCTCCTTCTCCAAGATTGTTTTCACTATTTTGGGTCCCTTGGATTCTCACATAGATTTTAGGATCAGCTTGTCCATTGCTGCAAAGAAGCCAGTTGGAATTTTGATGGAGATTGTATTGAATATTTGAAGCAATATTAATTCTTCTGATGAACACAGGATATATTTCCATTTATTTCGGTGTCCTTTAATTTCTTTAAACAATGTTTTCTAATTTTCAATGTGCATGTTTTATTTATTCCTATGTACTTTACTCTTTTGGATGCAGTTGCAAATGGAATTATTTTTTAATTGCATATTCAGGTGTTTTCATTGCAGTGTATAGAACACAATTTTTATATAATGATTTTGTATCCTGCAACCTCAATGAGCTCATTGAATAGCTCTTGCTATGGTCAGAATGTTTCTGTCCGCCCTCCTGTCCCCTTCCTCCCGACCCTAAATTCCATATTCTGAAATCCTAAAGCCCAAAGATGATGGTATTTTTAGGGGTCTTTGGGATGTGCTTAAGTCACGAGGGTGGAACACTTATGAACAGGATTAGTGCCTTATAAAGAGGTTCCAGGGAGCTCTCTGCCCCCGTCCACCTATGAGGATACTACAAGCCTGGGACCCAGAAGCAAGCCCTCGCCTGACCGTGCTCTCACACTTCCAGCCTCCAAAACTCTAAGAAAGAAATGTTTGTTGTTTGTAAGCTCCCCAGTCTGTGGTATTTTGTTACGGTGGCCTGAATGGACTAAGACAGCTCTAATACTTCTTTTGTGAATTCCTTAGGATTTCAACATACAAGATCATGTCATCCGAAAATAGAAATAGTTGTATGTAATAAAATGTTGAAATCATTCTCTCCCTCTCCCCAGGATTTATTATTGCTGCTGTATGTTGTTGTTTGTTCCTTTGTTTTAGTGACTTTTCTGAACTGATTCTGTGAAGTCTGAAATTTTTTGTTGTGGGTGGCTACTGAAGTCCCTGCTTGCTTAGTTGAGCTGTCAGCTAATGGTTTAACAGTGACTTCTTTCAACATTTGGGACGGGTACATCCACCCGTCTTCACTGAGGGGCTCTGCGCAGATGTCGGGGCACGTCTTCAACACTCAGCCAGGCAGTTGGCACCTTGGTCTTGCCTTTGCCTTCTGCTTATGCAGAATCTCAACGTCAGCCTGAGATAAGAGTTTAGGGCCTTCTCAGATTCTTCCTAAGAATGAGCCCAGTCCGAGGCATGCTCACAGCCCTATGTATGTATTTGGCCTTCTAGATTCCCATGAATATGTTAGGGGTTTTCAAAGCCAGAAGGAAATCTCATTTCCCCAACGCTGCCTTTTAAGCTTTTTGTTCAGCCTATTGGTTGCCCCAACTGCTATCCACTGCCTCAGGCAGCCATGAAAATAATCAAATGCCTCTAATTGTTTTCAATGAGGTTTTTCACACTGGGCAGCTTCCAGTCAGGTCAAATAAAGAGAGCCTTGCAAGTGGAACCTCCAGAAACCAACCGACAGGTCAAATAATGACATTTCTCTGAGTATTTGTCTTTGAAGGAACTCCAGTCCCAACCTACCCCTTCCAGTGGCTGTCAGATTGCTGGTTTTCTCTATAATTGCAGCTCTTAGTTTTCAAGGCTCCCATGGAACCAGAAAGGAAGGCTGAGAACAAGGCAAGTTACAGTATCACAGTGCTCATTGTTCTTACAGATTCAGACTTCTTCTGAAATAAATGCTCCCCAGAGTGCAGCAGGCCCTCATAACTTCCAGAGTTCTGAAAAGTTGATTCTATTTTTGCCAGTTTCTCATTGGTTTTCTTGGGAAGAAAATTTTCTGAGCTCCTCATTCCAACATTTGCTGATGTCTGGCCTCATACTTTTTCTTTCTAACCTAGAAGGCCTTTCTGTATCTAGTGCCCTTGCCCTGTTCAGGTATCACCTCTTGGGCATGACTGTTGCTTCTCAGAGGGCACTGTCTTCTTGGTCCTCACTGCCATCTTTGCCTTCCATGTGCAAGGAGGCTGTGACAGAACAAGATGTTGCAGGGAGGCTTGGACGCTTCAGAGCCACAAGTCCTGGTGACGCCAGCTACAGTCTCAGGGGAATCTTAATCAACAGATGTGAACAGTCAAGAATTCAATCTGTTTTTACAGTGCTGTGTTCTGTCCTTAAGAAGACTGATGTAAGTTGCAAATCTCACAATTTTGCCTAGTATTTATGGGCACAGGGGCTATACTAAGACCAGATGAGTTCACCTCCTCCGAGCAGTGATAATAATGGTACACATGTTGTTGAGTTATTATGAAGATTAAGTAGGAAGCAATTCAAACAAAATCCTTAGCATAATGTCTGGCAAAAACACTCCATACATATTTGCTGGGATTTCCATCATCATAGTCCAAATACCAACACCTAGTAGAAATTCTATATTATATGCCCAACTAGGAAGTTACCTCAGAAATCCACTAGTTCAATTGCATACCTAGGACAATAACTCACTTTACCTCACATTCCCTATCAAATAGTATCTAGCATGTGTTTTAATATTTCCAAGGGCAGGAAGTTCACCCTCTCAAAGGCAGCTCATCATATTGCTGAATCACTGTCATCATTAAAAAGCTCTTCCTTCTACTGAGCCTAAAATCTTTCTCCCATTTTTCCCTCCAACACCTCAAAGTAAAGCTATTACCTTTTCTGTATGGCAATTCTTCCACTATCTGAAGGCTTCTTGTAACCCTTTCTAGCTCTTCTTTCTAGCTTTGGGGAAGAGGTTGGTACTTTCCATTGTACACCAGCTTTCATTGCCTCTAACTGCCACGGCCTGAGGTGTCCTACTGAAATCAAGCAGGATCTAGAAGGTCTAAGTGGAAGAAATAAATTCCCACTGACATCACAAGAGACCTGTTATCTTCCTACCTCCCTTCCCATAACAAGTGAATCTCTACCCCCCCCACCCCCCAACCTGTGAACACTACCAGTTAAACACATACACACACAAAGAACAGAGGTTCAATTTATTGGTTACTCTTTGGGAAAGGTCATATAGAACAAAATTAGGTGAAATTAAGTTCTAGTTACAGATTCATAAAACTTTGCTTTAAACCAAATTAGTTTTTAGGCGAGACTATCAAACCCCTTTTTCCTCATACACAGCAAAGTACCACAGTCATTGTCTATATAATCCTCTGTTTTTAAATGATTAAAGCAGACATAGTACATAATGCAGTTGATATTAAATATCTTGAGAATGACAAATCAATAGAACTACTTTCACTCAATTAACTAGTCATTTACAAATGTTCTGTACATACATTTTTCATTTTAGATTTTCTCCTTAAAAGGACTTGTGACTATTCATTATTATCTACTATTTGTATACACACATCATAAGTCTTCCAAAATAACATTTAAAATCTTTCTTAATATTGCCTCAGAAATGTTAACCTTTAAGGAACATTCAATTAAAAAAATAAAAGCTTAGGTCTTGACTCTGTAATGCACGTTCAGATGTGCCAAGATTTTATTGTTTCCCTCTGACCTGATAAAGGCCTTCAACAACGTACAATGTGCCAGTTTCTTTTTTGCTCAACTCAGAGGAAGTCAAAGAATGGAGAAAAAAAAAAATGCTTGAAATCACAGTGACCAAAGGATTTGAATTAATAATTACATTAAATAACCATAACTTTTTGTTTTAACTATTCACATTCCACACAGTGGAAATTATCTTTTCCTCCAGATTTTTCACTTACATTTTTAACTTTGAAGAACTACAATAACAAAAAACAACTTATAGACTTGCAGGATGTGTGTTTATCTCTTTTAATGCCAAGCACAAAGCATACATCATGAAATTCATATTTGGTGTCTGGTGTTATTTTAATTGGAAAGATCGAGATCACAAATATTTTGCCATAAAAAGAATTCTAATATAATAATGAAAAAAACATATTACATCATCAGTGATTCCAATACAATATGTAACAGACATGGCACTTTCAATAAACATTGGAAGACACACCATACTCACTCTAGTCTTAATATAGGCACAGTAAGAAAAGCAGACATTTCCCTCTTTGGCTAGTGCTGTGTTTTTAGGGTAGTTTGCTGCTGATTATCCCAGTGAAGTTCATTTTGAGGAAATTCTCTTTACTTAAGCCAAATCTGACTTACATGCAAGACTGTGGTACAAGCTACTAAAAGGAGATTACCGTTGCCAACTTAAGTCATCTCATTTTAACAAAATTGCATGCTTGTGGCAGAGTTAAAACAACAAGAGAAATTCAGTGTCTGCTAGTTCTGAATGTCATTTTTCCTCTCTGGTGTGGTTTTAGATTTTCAGCTCCTTCCCCTTTCTTTTCCTTTCCCTCACCCTTAAAATCTGGCTTAGCATTTGCGTGTTTAATTAACTCCATTCTGTGCCTTATTGTTGGAGGATGTGCATGATAGAAAGACTTAGGGTGGGGCATACAGTGTATATGAAATGCACAGACTATGTGTTCCCACAAATTCACCTAGTATAGAATCATCAGTAGTGAGTTTAAATGTTTTAAAATTAGACCCGATATTTTGGGTGTTCATGAGGACTTCTGCCTCAAAGTATGGTTCCTGTTTAAGTTGTTTGACGGAGAGCCCCGGACCAAAACAAAAATAAAATAAAAACAGCCCCTTTAGTTGCAATGGTTCTTTGAATGCTGGAGCCTTGGTGGGAAACTGAAATGCAAATTGATGGCATTTGTTTCCCATGGTACATGTGGCTTGGCTCATGAGGCTGAGAAGATACATGGTAAAAAGAGGGGGACGGGTGGGGGTGGGTTACATATAAAACAGGTTAGCCAAATCCAAAATGCAGTAAGGTTCACCCATCCTGCACTTTGGCCATTAGATAAATGCAAACTAAGCTTTGGGAGTAGCCCAGGTTTAGTCAGAGGATGCCTCTACCAGTAGGTTCTGAATACTTATGATATCACTTGAGACCCACTAGAAGAGAGACATTTAAATTACCCAAGGTCCCTGATTTCTTAACTGGGGTTCCCCATTAGACCCTCAGACAGCAAAGGAAGATGGGGAGGTTATATCCCTTACTTATCCTCCCAGGCATTAAACTCTTCCTGAACCAGAGACAATCTCCTTCATTTCTTTACTCTTTTCTGCTCTCCAGCTCAATCTCTGAGCAATGGTTAAGATGAAATGACCCAAAATATACTTCTAATAAAAATGGAGCTAGCCCTAAACCTGGTTGTTCACTGACAGGTACACTCAGCAGAGGCAGAATTTTTATAACATAGGGCTGCGGCTCTCAGAAGCATCACATAGAAATAATGACCTAAGGAAGAGGTGATTATAACCAAGCAAAAGGAAAGATATTAGGGTCTTCTGCTTATGAGGTCTTTGTTCTCTTCCTATCCCTTCACAGGAAGCTCCGAACACACTGACTGTCCCCCTGAGGGCCAAGCAGGAGGAGCTGTATGGTTTCCCTCACTCACTCGGTTCTGAGAATAAGAGGGTCAATGTTTATGTTTTAAGTTTGGTGCAGGCATACCTTGGAGATATTTTGGGTTCAGTTCCAGACCACTGCAGTAAAGCGAAAATCACAATAAAGTGAGTCGAATGAATTTTTTGGTTTTTCAGTGCATATAAAAGTTATGTTTACACTATGCTGTAGTCTATTAAGTGTGCAACAGAATTATGTCTAACAAAACAATGTACATCTCTTAACTAAAATAGATTTTATTGCTAAAAAATGCTAACCATCATTTGAGCTTTCAGCAAGTCATGATCATGGATCACAGATCCCCAGAACACATCTATTAATAATGAAGAAGTTTAAAATATTATGCCAAAATATGACACAGAGGTACAAAGTGAGTGCAGGCTGTTGGGAAAATGGCATTGATAGACTTGCTCAACACAAGGTTGCCACAAACATTCAATTTGTAAAAAACACATTATCTGGGAAGTGCAATCAAACAGCGTATGCCTGTATTGGGTTACAGCTGGCTTCTGATCACAGTGACAGCCAAAGTTAATGATTTTGTGGCGGTCTCATTTCTCCTCTGTTCACTTGGGTTCTGTTAAACACCAGGAAAAAACCACGCTACAGCAGGGTTCTCACTGTGTTTCAGAAATCTCCTTTCAAGACCCTGCACATGTCCCTACTGAATTTGCTGGGCCCCACGGGTCCTCACCCCCAGTCCCACTGACCCTTCTCTCACGCCCCTCCTTCTTGCCCTTGCCCACACCAGCCTCCCCCAGAGTCCGGAGGGTCTTCCCCAAATAGGAAACATTTACCTCTGTGGTTAAGCGCGTTACTTTAGAACCCTTAGCAGAAGGGGAATTGGACTGAAATAGTCACTGAGATCCTAAGGAGGGATGGGCTGTGGAAGGGAGGAAGTAAGCACAGGTTGAAATGCCTTTTCCAAGTCTCAGGCAGCACTAAAATAGGTCTTTTGCCCACAGAGTAACCTCGTGCATTAACATTCTTTCAGCGGGGAGGTTCTCATCCCCAGGTGGGCACATAGAAGAGAGGAGAGCCAGACAACAGCCCTGCCCCTTCCAAGTGCCTCAGCTGGTGTGGGCTTTCTGTGCCATCCCCATGGACATGCGTGCATTTACACACTAGAAGTGCCCTTCAGCAGAGACCGTGCTTCCTCTGGAGTCTGCAACCACACACACCGTGCACACTCAAGCACGCAAACTACACACTAGCAGGCTCCTGTTGGGGGGCAGCTGGTGCTTCTTCTAGGGTTAAGCCAAGTAAGAGTCAGGTTGTTTTAGGTGTGGCTCGGGCCCGCCTGGGGCTGCAATCCCTAGGACAGGCTGGGTGTACCTGGCTTAATCCAAATCGATGGATATACAGCGACACTGCTTCACACGCGTGACCCTCTTCTTCTTGGTGGGTGGCTGTAGCTCTGGACAGTTGAGCGTGACCATCATGGTGGTGAATTTCTTGGGCTTGCAGAAAGAGCAGGACTGGAAGGAGCCTTCCTCCTTCCGGATGTGCCTGGGGATGTAGAAGGAGTTGCACTGGCCATAGCAGAAGCGGTTGATGATGGTGCGGCTGTTGCAGCCCTCCTCGTGGATGGTCTGCTTAAGCGGCTGGGTTTTGCACCAGTCTCGCTTCAGGTATTTGCGCTCGGTCACATGCAGGGCCTCCTGGCTGGACTCCAGCACCTCCTCGCCTGGCATGGCAGTGCCACGCCCTTGGCCCCGCCCACGGTTCCTGGAGCCCGGCTGCTGGGGAGACTGAGTCTGCTCGGAGTCATTGTGCTGGGCCTTGTCTGGCGGGGGGATGGCACCTTGGGACCCTTTCTTTTTCCCTTCAGCGGTGGGCAGCAGGGTCCCCAAGAGGAGCAGCAGGGCTCCCACCGTGTAGGCGGTGCGGCTCATGCTAAAAGAGGGAAGTGCAGAGAAGGGAGAAGCAAAAATGGAAAAGTTAATTAATTAATAACCCTAGTAACACCAGTTAACATTTTATCAGACACTTGCTAAACACTTTGGGTAAAGTATTTCATTTACAGTATCTCTGTCTCTATCAGATTCTCAGTATCTCTATGATTAGGCACCACTATTCCCCATTACCCTCTGGGCCACCAGGCCATGCAGTAGCTTGCCCAGGGTCACACAGAGCCGAGCTCGTCATGGCATGCACTCCAGCAGGAACTGCTTTCTGGATTCTGGCACCAACTATATTTCCCTTTGTATTACGGTCACTTCACAGTGTTCATTCTTGCATTTGACAATATTTAGCAAGTTCCTACTTGCCAATGCCAGATTACCTTTACACGCGTCTGGGGAAACTTATTTTCTACCTGGTATTAAACAAGCTGAATCAGCCTCACTACCTGGAGGGCTCACCTGCCAGGAAAGACTCCCAGTCTTTCGTCCCCGACTGGCCCCAGTGCTTCCTGAGCTGTGCCTTGTCCATCTCGTGGACGTTTCTGAGATGGTTGCTGGTGGAGGAGGCCAGAAAGCAAGTGAAGAGGGGGAACACTTCACAGGCAGAGCAGGGCATGAAAAGTCAAGACTGAACTTCTAGTGGAAGTCCTGGGACAACAACCTGCTGTCTGACCTTGAGAAAAATCACTTTAAGCAAAGATACACATACCTTATCTTCAAGATGGGTTGTTCAGGTTGAAGCTGATATAAAGTGAAAGCAATCTGAGAACTAACAAGTGTACGGTGGGGCTGCAGACAGAATGAATTCCTTTACCAGAAAGATCACATAACTCATAAGACTCCTGGACTCTCACTCATTCTCATTTCTGAAGTGGGCCAGATATTCATTATATTATTCTTTATACCACAATACACACATTTTTCTACTCGCTCACGTGCATATGCATGCATATCTGTGTAAAATTTAGAAGGTAGAAAATGGGCACAAGAGAACAGGTATATGCAAATATTTACATTAATAAGTGTGAGAGGCACACTGAATAAACTGAGAGTGGATGATTATGGATGGGTCTGGAGTTAGAGATGGGTCAGAAAGGGAAATGGCATATGAACACTGGCAAAAAAAATTAAATAAGGGGGTTGGCAGAGGGAAAACTGACCCAAAAAAAACTCAAGAAGAAAACCCAGGAAAGCAAGCATAGAAAGAGGAAAAATTGATGAGTAGAGGGAGGAATGAGGAATGTAAATCAGAGAAAGGGGGACTACTCTAGAAGCAGAGTGCTCCAGGAAGGCAGGGCAAATGAAAGAAAGAAAAGGAAGTGGAGTGCAGGAGAAGCATGGTTTTAAAAAGGGGAGTGCAAGGGAGAAGCGTCAGTCTATTAAGATTGTCCTGGGACAGTGCTTCTCAAACCTCTGTGTTCAGTCACCTGGGGCTATGGTTCAAATGCAGATTCTAAATCAGGGCATCTGCCTTTCTAACAGGCTTTGAGTACCCTGGCCTATAGCCCCTGCAGCCATCGGGCACAAAGGGCAGAGGGAATGAGGAAAATTTGGAAGGGTTTTCTTTTCAGGGGGTGCAGTGTCAAATTCACAGCCTCCCTCCTCAGGCGATCACACCAAATCTGGCCTGAGTTCTGAGACTTTCCAGCCCCCACTATGGTTCTGAACCTAAGGACAAAGCTGTGAAGCACCCATTTCCCTGCTCTGCTCTGGACACCAGTATTACACATGATAACCAACAAGCACAATTCAATGGAAACCTTATCATGTCCCCCAAGGATCCGTACAGGCTGGTATTATTAGCTGAAGCAATTACTTTTCAAAGACAGAGGCAGTGTGGAATCTAATTATCTGCGGGGTAGCCCCTGTAAGTAAAGACCATGTAACCCTATGGATAACATCAAATTAAGATAATTAAATGTTAAATCTAAGATATCTTTACATGGCACCATCTTTCCACATTAACCTACTACTTTTTGGGCAAGCTCAAGTTTGGAGCTGATGATGCAACATGTAGCTCCTGACTGGACTCCCTGGCTTTTGTCTGTTTACATTTCAACATCCCTGTTCTTTAAACAGAGCCTTTTCACCTCAACAACAACAAAACTAATTTCCTTGTTTTGTCTTTAAAAAAATCACTCATGAGAAAAGCCCAGTTATAAAACAGCAGTGACTTTCTCCAGAGACCAGGATAACTTGAACCATGACAGTCCAGCCTCCCAGGCAAATATATTGGGAATTTGAGAAGCTTTCACACGTTTCTGCTATGTGTTCAATTTGGGGCAGGATCTAAACTAAAATTCAGTCTCTGTCCACTTAAAGAGGAGGACACAGGATAACCCTGGGTTCACCCCCACAATCTCCCTGCATCCCTACAAGTCAACCCTCCCAAAGCAAGACCCTCAGAGCCCGATATCAGAGACCAACTGAGACTTACTGGGAGTGTATGCTGACTGCATAAAACAGGTTCACATCATGGGGCCATGACCTCTCACAAACATCTGTCCGAAAAATGCAATTTTCTTTCCCCAGACCAACATAGGACCCTGTTTATATCAACTTGTCCTTCCTGGCAGTCTCACACTTGTCATTAACTAAATGCCTAGTCTGAGAGTCATAGGGCTTGTTCATCACCTTATCCTCAGTGCCTGGCACTGAGTGCACTTGTGTTAAATGTATGATTATGATGGACCACACGGATTTACAGACTTTCCGTTCTTTGCATTTTAAAATGTCTTCACATGTGCCAATGAGCAGCAGAGCCAATCTTTTTCATTTCTGATCCACAATATAGCAAACTCCTTCCAGCCTAGGGGGCTTCTTAATACTTTCCTTCCTTTTTCCAGGAAAACTCCAAAAAGCCACTACTTTTCACCTGGTCCCATGCAAAATGCTGCGGGTTTTATTTTCTAATTGAAGCCATTGTATTCACTATAGTAAAAACCAACAATAAAGCCATAAATTCAAAATGAGTCAACTGTGGTTTTCTTCTGGACAAGTTTTAATTTGGACAGACTTACTGTCCCTATGGGAGCCTGTGTAGCCCATGGCCAAAGGGGTCTAGAATGACAGGCCTTTTTTTTTTTTAAGAAAAGTAAATTTTTCACAAAATAAGATTTATTAGGTGTGGAAAATATTATAAAATGGTTTTTAATTTGAAAAAGCCAACTTTTTAAAAGATCTTCAGCACTTATTGTAAGGCTTTTGAGTTCTTAAACCTTTTAGCTAGTTATTTGGGGAGAAGTAAAAACCAACTTCAGGAATCTCAATCAACAAAGACCTCTGCTTCTTGGGGAACAGCAAAGCTCTGAAGGACTCTGCATATTCTGCATGAGTAAGAGTAAGAGGATGAGAACCATAACTAGTACTAGAACCAAGGTTCTGTCAAGTCGTGGTGGTCAATCACCCAACCCTCCCCACCACACACACCAAACTGGTCTTGATTACTCAGCACAGAAAGGAAGACTGTTCTGCTCTTGAAATCCCAATTATATTGCCACCAAACAAGCTGCACTTTTGTAGGTACCATAAACATGGAGGAAATCAAGATGTAAATTCCTTGAAGACAATTCTTTTCCACATCAACATCTAGCAGAGTGCCCCCTTATTAAAAATCAATCCAAATGCTAATCCAGAATTAGTTCCTATGAATGATCATTCATGTACAACCATGAGCTGTAAACAGTTTGGTATTCATGAAATGACCCACTCGCATCATTACATTAAAGCTGCACCTCATGGACCCGGAGTGCATCATGACACCCGCAAAGACCACCCTTTATTCTCTTTTGCAGACAATATTCTTCTTGTCAAGCCCTGCCTCAACTTCCCCTTAATGCATCTCTGCTTCTCCAAGTAATACACTCACATTTTCAAGGTGAGCTTTCTCTGCATCTGTTCTCTACCAGCAAGAACCACCCACCCTGACCTTTTTATCTCCTTTGTCTCTGTCCCTCCCTCCAAACCACTTGTCCCAGAGGACATATATATTCTCAAAGCAGGCCTTCTCTACCTGATACTTTCCTTCAGGTTTCCCATAGTGATCAACAAAATATTTGCACACAAAATAAGCCATATTAGTCACTTCTGTCATATGCAGATCATGGTGATTTATTCCAATAACCACAAGGCTCTACGAATAAAGTCATCTAATTCTGGAGAATAAGAAATAAAAATGCCATGCATAAACTGTTTCCAACATCATGATGTCTTTGGGAAAGTTTAGGCCAGCTCCTTCTGGCACTCTTCTTGACTTATTTCTCATCTTAGCTCACCAACCTGCTTATAATCAGTTAAATGGAGTGTTGAGTGGGAATTACAGTGAAGAGACAATGGTCAGCAAGCCGGATGCCTGTGCCTGAACCTTTGGTCAGTTCCACCTGATGAATGAAATTTTAGAAAGACATTCAGCAGGCATGACATCAAATTATTCTCCCAGATCAAAGATATTAATAATAGTAATAATGGGGTGACAGCAAATACTCTAAGTGTAGACCAGGTTTCTGAACAATCAATTCCTTTTCCTCAAGATGAAATCTTTGAGAAGGGAGAAGGTTATTTTTGAGTTGATCTTTAATTATTAAAAAGTAGTGAAAGGAGTCAACTTTTAGAAATTAAGTAGGAATTTCTTCAGAATATACTGGGCTGATTTTTCTTTTTCAGACAAGTTGCACCAAGAAGATAAGTTCATGGTTGGCAAACTAGTAGAGGATACAGCCACATCCTGTACATGACGCAAGTACCCTAACAACTGCTCTATTCTGAAGACCATTCAGGCTAACTCCAGCTGGGCCCGCCATCACCAGGGCAGGGAGGAGACCACCTGGTAGGTATCACAGGAGCTCTATGCTATTGGGGCATTTTTTTGGTGAAGTTAATGATTGCATACAATTCTTGCAGTCCACAGGAAACAAGTTAGAAAGTGATAAATATTAAATGCTCTTGAGCAGCACTACTGAGAGACAGCCCAGTTACAGAAACGTGTGTAGTAGTGAAGGATGTGTGTTAGTCCCTGTGCAAATGAGATTAGGGATTTAATTTCAAAAACACCCTGTAATATATCCTGGTGCCAATCTTATTGCCTTTCCCATTACCACCACTAGTAAGAAGAGTTACCTATATTTTTTAACCTTTACTCTGCCAGGCGTTATGCTAAATTCAGACAGAATTTTATAATTTATTTTTCACAATAAAATATGAGATTGATAATATTCCTTTTATCAGGGAATCCAGACTCAGAAAAGTTAGGAATCTGTGCAAGGTCACACAACTCTGAAGTGGGAGAGCCAGCGTTAGAGCCCAGTTCTGCCTACCCCCAAAACACATGTCCACTATTCTATGGATGCACAGCACAGTTTTTAAAAAGTGATATAGGAACTTGTTTCTAATGTAATAAAGTGTGAAAAATATTGTAACTCAAATAATTATCTAATTTGTATCTTCATGTTCACATGTGAAGAAAAAAATCTCTTGTACCAGGAATTACTGTTGTACTTTGCATTTCTAAGAGCATATGTTAAAACTAAAGAAAATTCCTTGCAGATGTAAGGCATGGACTGGAGCACTTGCCTGATCTGTGCCTTTCAGTTGGATGCTGCAGTCACCTTCCCATCTCCCCCACTTTCCTTTTCATAAAAGGTTTAGGTTTTTCCTTCTGTCCTTTACTCTGTTCTTAGACATGTTTCACAGCTTTGCTGTTGACAAGCATTTCTGGGGAGAGAGGTCTGTGACATAAAATTGTTTGACATTATATCATTCAATACTTAAACATTAAGACTGAGAGATTCAGTTTAGAAGACAAAGCAGATAGCTCTCTTTCAGAGATGTATAACTACTCGCATACAAACTATGTTAGCCAACTTGGATTTCATACAGATGGTGGGTTACCAAAACATTTCCCTCAAAATAAACTTTTAAGAAAATGGCAAACCTGTGAAATTACAGAGTTTACAGAAGATTTTAATTCCTACAATGACCTGGAGGTTAAACACACACATGCATGCGCACACACACACACACACACACACACACACACACACACACACACACACAGAAACTACAGTTCTAAACCCTTAAGTAATTATTAGTTAAAACTAAAGGTTGGACAGTGCAATTTATCCAGTGATAGTAACAAAACCACCCACTGCTGCAGACTTGGATGTGCCAGGAAGATGAGACTGTAGCTTTCTTAAGATCTTTCCCTTCATTGCTTTGAAATGTCCATCTCTTCAAGTCCCCCTGCCCAAGGAGGAGAGGGGAGGCGGGACTGGAAAGCCCTGGGGTGAAAGAAGACTCCTCACCCCGGATCGGGGTTATCTTAACCTCTTCTCCACTGTTTATTTAACTTGTGTGTTCAGCCAGGAGGAAGCCACTACGCTAGGGTCCCTGGGACAGCTTAAATCCCTAGTGACCCACTTAACACAATAGATTGTTTTAATCAACTCATGTCCTGGCACCATCTCGAAGGGGAAGGTAAACAGAGGCGCACACCACTTGGATCCGCTCGTTACAGCAGGAGATGCAACTACCTATCAACGGATGGTCACCTCTCTGTCTTGTAGCATTTAAGAAGAGATTTTAATTCCTAACTTCGAAGCTGTATTTCTGTCTAAAAGAGCTGGAATTCGGAGTAGGAGAGAAGAAGGCGGAGCCGGGTTCTGCCGGAGACCCCTTTCAGGCCAGCTCTGAGCGCGCGGGCATTGTAGAGCATCGGTCACCTCCTGCCTGCCCTCCGCCTCGCCCGGGGACCGTCCCCAGAGCCCGGCGCAGGGAAACGCCAGGCTGGGGAGCCCCCAAGACGAAGCTGGGATCGTAAGACAAGGCCAAGCCAGAGAGGTGGCGCATCTGTTCTGCCCACGCCTTAAGTCTACAAACAACTCCTCGCCTGCAAGGTGACAGCCCCGACGCCCCCAGTCCGCCACCCGCCGTCCTCCCGTCCTTGCTCTGTAAGCTACAGAGGTGTAAGCGAGGTGAGCAAGGCGGGGAGCGAGGACGGGGGACGACCTCGGCGTCCGAGCCGGGGACCAGCCTCCCGCCACCAGTCCGCGTTATCCGTCTCTAGCGAGGAGCAGCGAAGAGAGGCTGGGGTCTCTAGTACACAAATTAAGGGGTTCCCGAGGGAGTGAGACCTGGCGGGTTGTCGTCCGCGGTTCAGCCGAGGGGTGCGTGGGGCGGGGAGAAGCCAAGAAGAGAGATCGCAGCGCCCCGAGTGCACAGCCAGCACGTGGGTGTGCGCGGTGTTCGCGGTGTGAGCGCAGCGGGCTCGCGGGACTCCGCAACCGGGACCGCGCACCGCACGCAGTGTCCCGTTACCCAACCCCCGCGTGCCCGCCGCGCCGAAAACCTCGGAGTCTCCATCTCACCGTTAAATGGATAAATGAACCCATCTCTGATTCTCCGGATCCTCCAGCCCGCTACAGGATCATTCACGGCACTCGCCGAGCATCTCCAGACGTCCCCAGCCCCCGCGCCGCGTCTCAAACACATGGAACCCTCCCAATGCAACTTGCCTGGCCATCTGCTACAGAGCCGCAGGTTCGGGCTGCTGCCCACTGCACCGGCTCACCGTCCCTCCGCTCCTGTGCCCCGGCGGCCCGGGATCCGCGCGCCCGCGGTGCGGGCACATCTGACAGGCGCGGCTGCCACTCGCACCAGGAGCGCATTGGCGGGGCTCCAGGAGGGGGAAACAGGGTGCGGGGAAATGGCCGTAGCTCTTGACATACTCTTTCCCAGCCTTTCTCGCGCAAGGTTAAGCCACAGCAACCACGACCTTGGCAGGAAGAACCGCGCAATACTTCTTCACGGTTCGCCCCAAGGAACCGCGGAGCCTCGGATAGCACGCACAGAGGGCTGCCCGGCCTCACCGCGCCGAACCCGGGAGTCGTTGGCAGAACCCTGAGCGCGCGCGCGTGCACACACACACACACACACACACACACACACACACACACACACACACACACACACGGCCGCCTTTGCTCTCACCTGTCAGTGCGGCGGTGTTAGGGGCCTGCGCTCTCGACGCGTGGCTCGGTGTGCGGCCGCGGCCCGAGCCGGCCGGGCTCTGAGGGGTCAGCCGGACGGAGAGTAAAGCTCTCGTGGCGCACTGGGTCGCCCGGTCAGCTGAGGGCGCACCGAGTGAGGGCCATCGCGCCGTCTCCCGTTTAAATGCCGGCGGCCGAGCGCGGCGCCCGGGGACGCGCTTCTCCATTGGCCAGGCGCCGCCGCCGCCGCCGGACCCGCTATCCGCCCCCTTTCCCGGTACTGCCTCCGCCCTCCGCACCCCTCCTACCTCCTCGCGGGGTCCCCTCTCCGCCTGCCTAGCCTCTTTGTCTGCTCCCCCCGCCCAGGCCGGCTGGGAGAGGTCACCCCAGGGAACCGCGCCTGGAATGCACAGCAAATCACATTTTCCGCTCCCGTTGGAGGGGGAAGCGCGGGAGGAAATCCCCCCGGCTCCCGGCCCCTCATTCCTCCTCCGCCCCAGGCCTGGGCTTTTCCCCCCACCAGCTCCGCTTCTCCGGCGTCGGCCCCGCGACGCGCTCGATCGCGGAGACTGCACTGGGGAGAGCAAGATCCCGTGGGGTCGTGGCAGATTAGGCGATTCTTCCCCGGTGGAGCGAGCGGGACTGCAGGACTCTGGTTGAGAGGTCGCTGCGGCTCCGGCGCGGCTCCTCCCGAGGCCCCCAACTTCTAGGGCGCTGACCCCGGCGCCCCCGTTAACCCCGGCGGGCTTGCCGGCCGCCAGCAGGAGCCTGTCGCCAACATGACACCCTCCTCTCCCCTCTCCACGGGTTCTTTCAGCTCAGATCCTGGCGGCCTCGGCTGTGAGTGTACAGAAGGGGGTAACGGAGGAACGACAAGACCTACAGGACCCGCACAAGTCCAGGTTTCCATTCCTAAGCCGTCTTAGAAAGGGAGAGAACAGTCTCTAGGAGGAAAGAGGTTTTCTGTAGCACGTAAAAGATGAATAAATCAGAAAAGTAAAACGTCAGACGAGGAAATAACCTCCCAGAAATTTAAGACAAAAAACCTACGTACGTGAAAAACTGATGTCACATTCTGTATTCATTACTGAAAACCCGATGAATAGTGGCGAACATACCAAGTGCATAGTTTTCGAAAGATGAGCACTTTTCATTTGTTCTCTTAGCTTGAAAATTGGTTCCTCAAAGAGGCCGTAAATTTTGTGTATCGAAGTTACAGCCCGTGCAAAAATCAACCCGGCTGGAAGGTCTGCAGACCGGCTCCATCAACCAGTCAGATGATGACTTTAAAAAAAAATTTGTTGTAGAAGGAAATTTGAAGGTGTCCGTACCGACTAAAGCAAAATAAACAAAACAATGAAACCCATCAAAGGTACTTATACAGCATTCGTGATTTAAGTGTTTGGCTAAGAAAAAACAAAACCCTCAAAAGCGTGACTTTCCTCTTCAGGCAGGCATTAGGCAGAGGGGACAAGAAACGCTGAACATCTCCTAGGTGCTGTTAGGAACTTAAAATCGATTTTTCACAATAAATGAAACAAGAAGGAAGTCTGCATTAAATCACTATCCAGAGAATCTTCATCATCTGAATGTTTTTTTGTTTGTGCTATTGGCAGATTCTGCTCAAGAACTCAATGTTGCACTTCAAATGTTTTCAAAATTTTTTGTGTTAAATCATCCCATGAACCATAGTTTGTAGTTGAGTTGCCTGCAGGGTGGGAATATTCAACAGGACTTGAAGATGTCCTCCTGGAGTGGGCTGCAGGAGAGATAGGTAGTCAGAAAGACACAAAATACTTAGGCAAGTAACTTCAGCCAGAGCCCACCACAAATGTATAGGAGCCAGCTGTTCTCTGTGTGTGTAAACTATTTCACCAAATAAAAGGGAGCGTATTTTACAAATGGATTAACTCCTTCTCATCTAAAATCAATGCTTTAGTCACTATTTCCCAAGACTCTTAGACTGCCCCAAATAAAAATACAGAGACAGACCTTAACCTCCTGAATTGGAAGTGATTACTTAGGAGCCCTAACACTGTGGCTCTATGTATCTCAATCTCTATCTAGTAAATGTCGTTAATTGCTATGATCCCTCTTCAGGGGACTTCTCAGACAGCAATAGAAACACTCACCTCCCCACCCCAGACCCCACAACTCTCCATCCCATTGCATGGTGTCATTTTTTTTTTTTCATTGTAACTTATCTCTCTCTGATATTAGAATATAACTTCATGAGGGTGGGGACTTTATCTTTGATTACTCTAAGCACATAGAATACAAAGTGTCTAACGCAGAATTAGGATTCATTAAGTAGTTGTGAACTGGGAATGTTCAGCATTAACTACATTAATCAACTGAGCTGAATTCAAAGGCTATAACCATCATGAATATGATAAACACGAGCCCTCACCCTCACAGAATTTATGGTCTAACATGTTTGTAAATATTTATACAGATATCCAAGTTTTTGCCTCTTATTTGTGTTTCCACAGCTCTTAATCAGTCACTGCAAATCATTATCCAATCAGGATCAAGGCATAAGAGTAAAAACTCTTCAGACTTCTTTAACCACAGTTACATAATTGAAACCTGCTCGTAGTAAGAGGGGGAAGTTGTGGAATGACTCCATGTAGTCAAAGTTAAAATTTGGAATCTGAGTTGCCTAAACAGTGATCACTAAGCGATTTCACTTACAGAAAGTGCTTTCAAATTACTTTGAGGCTGCTGTGAGAAGTATGGATCCTACTCAGCTACTGGTTTGCAAAAGGAAAGTTCATTTCTCTTGTTTTGTTTACCTATTTATAGAAATAGAATGTGTTTGTCCCCATCTAACTCCCAAGATCCTAAGAGAAGGCTGCTCTGTGTTCGGGGAAGAATTTTGAAGGCCTCTGTAAGAATGCTTTCTGTTTAGACCTTCAAAAGCTGTGTATGACTGTTCAGCTAATTGCAGAGACTGTGTATGCCATCTTGCATTGTATCGAAAGGAATAAAGCCCTTTACTCATTTGGAACTGAGCTTGTATGCCTTTGCTAAAGAAAAAAAAAATGTGATCATGAAACTGACAGTGCTTAAAGAGAAAGATATTTCCAACTGTCAAATAACAGTGAGATGATTCAAATCCAGAATAGAACTGTCTTATAAATTTAATATGAAAAAAAACTCCATAAGTAATCCCATAAGAGTTGGCAAAGCCCAAGACAAAGCACTGCACAAAAGAAGAAACCTGAATAGTCAATAAACATGAAGAGATGCTAGATTATATTCATAAATTGGGGAAATGCAAACTGAAATAAGATTACCTCCCTTATCTAGCAGATTACAAAAGATTTAAATCTTCCATATTCAGCATTGAAAAGGCATGGAGAAGCAGGTACTTGAATGCATTAGCAATGAGGGTATAAACTGGTGCAGCAATGTCAGAGAATAATTTGTCAAAATGTGATAAAATTAAACATGCCGCTAGATTACCACCCAGCCATTCCACTTCTAGGAAAGCACCTTAGAAGAACTTGAGCATGTATGCATGAAGACCAGGAAGCTTATGAGCACTTTTATCACAGTATTGTTTATAAGAACCTTAGTGTCCATCAACAGGAGTAGGAGAAGGCATAACCAATTATTTTATTCATATACCATAATATTTACTGCTGTTAAAAGAAATGGATTAGATTTCTAAATTTCAGCATAGAGCTCAAAAATACAGTGATGTTTGGAAAAAAAAAGTAAGTTGCAAAATGATACAAGCAGTATGACACCATTATGTATATTTTGTAATAAACATATAAAGCAATAGCATAAACTGTTTATGAAAACATATGTGTTCATATAAATGTAGAAGTAATGGATTGGAAACTAGACCTTTGATGGTGCCCACCAGAATGGAGTGGGAGAGGGGCTTTGATTGGGGATGGAAGACTTTTTAAAACACATTCAACTTTATAATGCTTTTAAAATTTTTATTTTAAAAAATCTTGAATCTAATATGACAAAACTGACAATTTAATTCCTGGATGATGGGTACATGAATATTTGTTAGATTATGCTCTTTACAGTTTGGAAACATAATTTCTCAAAATTTAAAAAGAAAGAATCTGATCTTTCTATCATGATTTCAAGATTGTTTTTGATTATTTGGCACTGAGGACTTTTCTCTCCCATGTGTCCTCTGAAACCAACTCCAACCAAGGTAAGCATGTTTTCAGATCACATACAAGCTCTTATTGGTGTTTATATGTATGCCGAGCTGTCTGAGGGCTGACTCTTCACCTTGCTATTTACACATACGTGGTGAAACATTGACCAGTGTCCTATATATAAAAATGAATGTGTCCGTGAAAATTCTGAGTAATGCTGCTAAATACAAGCATATGAAAGCATGAATCATGCAGACCACTTTAATACAGTTTGGGCCTAATTCCATACAAGCATTTATTGTGTACACTACTTCCGCAGTGCAGTATGAAAAAGGCAAAAGCATGAAAACATGGACATGGTCCTTCACAGTTAGTATGTAGGTACTGAACTTGGAGTCAGAAAACTTAGAATAAATTCCTGACTCCTCCTCATAAAACAGAGTGCCCCTGAATTAGATATTTAAACCCTCTGAGCCTAAATTCAGTCATCTGTGTTCTAGGAATGATAATATCTACCTCTGGTAGATGATAGAATTAAGTAAAATAAGTTTCTGTGAAAGTGCCAGACACATGACACCTAATAAACAATGGTGTCTGTATGGATGCTGGAGTTCAGTTGGGAGCTAAAACAAAGATAGTGGAAATATACTATCAGCGCGGGTCATGTCTCACGTACCTTTGTGTTGATGGTGCATAATGCAGCGGATGCCACATAGTGGGTGGCTGAGAAAGCTAGTAAATGCCCCACTTGCATGGGGCACAGGGAGGAGGTGAGGGAGGAAGGGAAGGAGAGGAAAGGAGGGAGGGAAAAGCAAGGAAAAGAAAAAAAATGGAAAAAAGGAAGACAAGAAAGGAAAAGGAAAGGAGTGACACCATTCCAGTAAATGGCACCGAGACTTCTATTTGTGGTAAAACCAGCAAATGATATAAATACCCCCCAGAGGGGCACAGGCGCAAGAGCAAACCCTTCTGGCTCTCTTTTGCCTGCATCATAAGCATCAGTTTAACAAAAGTTAGAGTTCTCAGGATCTGAGAAGAGACAAGAAGATGCCTGAACGTGAAGCAAAAAAAAGCTGAAATTCCCCAGCCTGCAGAGGGCTGCTGGCAGAGATGAGGGCGGGAGACAAGACAAAGGCAGAGACAGAAGTGGAATTCTCAGCATAAATGTACATACCCGGTGCCTAATATAACAGAACCTGCTGGAAACGAGGCCCGCTCTTTGTCTGCAGGCTGGGTGACTCATGAAGTCTGAAACGTTTCTATTTGTTTTGAGCTCTTTGACATGACCTCACTCTTGGAAAAAATCGGATGGGGCTTTAATCAGTTATTGATTTTCTGCTTTCCCTTGGAGCTGGAGCTGCTGTGGTTCTTCATTTTCTACAGCTTTTTTAGGTATACTTTCCAAGAAAAGCTCATTCTACTGCAGTTTTAAATGCCAGGGCCTAAGAGAAGAGCTGCTGGAAGGACTTGTTAACTGAAGATCTCTCTGGATTACCCCATTGTCTTTGGCTTATTTTACTCATTTCCCTTGAGATCTCTGCTATTTACTAGGAGCCCATGTTTTAAGATTTACCTTTTCACTTTTGTGTACTTTTTTAAGGTATGGGAGATTGCATTGCGATTTTGCTCTTGCTTTAACTGTACTGGTTCATTACATCTTTTAAAAGATTGTATAACATTATAAAATATTTATAAACTTATCATAGGAAACTCGAGAAATAGAGAAAATACTAAGAAAGTAAAAATCTCCCATAATTCCACAACACCCAAATAACCATGTTTACACACACACACACACACACACACACACACACACAGCACATGCACACACATGATACATATATACATATATGGTATTCCCTCCAGTTATATAAAGTATGTGTGTATATGGATCTTAAATTGGCCCTATTAACTACCTAATATGTACCAAACACTAGGCTTTACATACATAGTCTAGTTTAATCTTTACAATAATCTCATGAAGTAACTACTATTAAGTGCTTTTTTTAAAGGTGAGGAAAGTGATGTCCAGGGAGTTTGTGTAAATGTCTCAAGGGCACGTAGCTATGTGAGACAGAAGAAGAATTCATAGCTGGTTGATTCCTATGCCCTTCCATTTACCTTCCACACTGTACACTGTGCAGTTAGAGTCTGCACTGTACCTTGTGTTAGAACTTATATGCAAGCACCATAATTACTCCACAAAAAAGCCCCCTAAATGCCATGTGATTTAAATAATCCACTAGCTGGTATCATCAAGACATTTAGTTGTATACAATATGAACATGCATATGAGAAAATGAGTTTGAATTCTGCATGACTTTACTTATAAAAATTCTGAACACATGGCCATGGGAAACTCAGACACACTCTGTCTTTTTTGGGTTACTGCCTTACTGCCATTACAATTGTTATTTGTGAAAGTACCAGTCCATTTCTTAAATCAGGAGCTCATAAATATGTGTAGTGTTTTAGGGTCTTTTCAGGGCAGAGAAGCATGGAGGAGAAGGTGGGAAAGTAAATTTAAACCTGTTTTCCTTTATAAAAATCAACATGAGCTTATAAGCCATTTTATACTTAGGGTAAAATGTCCCCTTTACAAAGGGAACAAATGTAAATCTCTTTTAAATCTTGGTTCCTTCTTCACTCCTTCCCTCCCTAACTTAAAAGGTTGGATCATCTGGAATATGATTTCTCATTCCTTTTTTAAAAGAAAGACGAAAAATGTAAACTGTGGGCTCTTCATTGCTTATGTCAGAGCAATACATGAGTACTTTATATAAACTAACCATTTGTCTATTAATGTTTGTAAAGAGCTTCATGGACATAAGGCATTTGGGACACACTCTCTAGAGAAATGTGGTGCCTTTGGAAAGAGGATCAGAGAAGGAAGAACCCGATGGTAAGAGAAATTCCTTTATACTCACATCCAGAATGTGAAAGGAAATGTCCAAGACAAGCACCCAGCTGCATTTTCCTCCATGTGGAAGGCCATGGAGGTAAAGGGAACCGTTTCCAAGGAGTCTAGGTAGCCTTGTCTGTGGTATTGTTTTTGTAATCTATGTGATTTGTCTGTGTGCAAGAAAGAGAAAAATTAAGAGGATATACTTTGGACTAGACAACATGGCAGTGTGTTCCCAGATACTGGCTTCCAGATGAGCCCCCAAGGGTCCCCCAAAGGTAGCAGGGGGTTCCTGGTAACTGGTTTACCCCATCAGGCTGAGTGGTGAGAGTATCTCAGGATCTCCCGGGGTCATGTGTCCACCTGCCCCGTGCCCACCTTACTGTACTCAGTGCAGAGCTGAGCACAGAAGAGCCTCTTAAAGACTATAAAATATGTTCTTAGTCACAGTGATATGCAGCCAAAGAAGAAATCTTTCTGGAAACAAATCATAATGATTCTTGCAGCAGCTACTCTGCTAGCCAAAGCAATCCATGAACGTCCATGGACAGATTAGGATGTCCTTCCCTTAGATAGATCTCTGCGGCCACCTCTTCGCACCAGCAACCTCAAACCGTCTGCCTAGCCAAAACCTCAGGACATCAGCCTCAGCCTCTTGAACAGTTTCCAATCTCCCTTGAAGAGAAAGGAGGGGGGGGGGAAGGGAGGGAGGGAAGTAATCAGTTCCTTTTCAATAAGATAAATTATTTCAGAAAACAGCAGCTTCTCTTAGCAGATACCCAAGCTTTAGCTCTGTAGTTCTAAGTGTCTTATTTTAATAGCAGTTTTTATCATATGAGCTCTGTGCTGTCAATCTAGGGTAAAGAATCCTGCTACTAGGAAGAATTTCAAAGTGATAATTTGCTTTTGATACAAATATTTGATGCAGATATAAAGTTGCACAAACACAGCAGAGGATGTCCGTGTATGAGAGTCTAACTTCCTCAAATAGAACACTGGAGTCACAATGAACTCCGGACTGGTCCCCGGACACATGCCCCAGATTGCCACTTCCCTGCCTTTGTTCCCACTGCTCGCTCCACTCAGAATGTCCCACCCACAGCTCTACCTGTTGAATCCTTCTTCTTACTTCAAGACCCTTTAGCATTTTCTATGATTCTTGCCCTATTTTTACCTTATTTTAGTTACATGTGCATTTGACATTTCTCCTGCGACAGCATGAAGCCTGGTGAGTGCTGGCACCATTTCTTCCCTCATCACTGAGTCCCCTGTGGCTCTAGTGCAGTGCCTTGCAAAAGGAGGCCCTTGCTCAGTAGGTGTGTCTTGAACTGGAAGCAAGGATTTCACTTAGAATAAAGGAGGCCGAGTTGAAACATAACAAAAGGGCTCCAAATCTCCTCATTAGTTGCACTTCAGAATTTCTGTTTTATCCCATCACTTGTGGAAGCCGCATCAGAAGTACTAAGTGGTAGAGGTCATCCAGAATGTGGTTGCTGGTGGCAGTCCAGGTATGCAGCTCAAGGCCATCTCATCTCTTCTGTGCCACCACCTCCGGCCCCATCACGGCCGTTTCTCCTCTGGATGGCTGTGGTTGATGCTTTACTGCTCTCCTCACTTCCACGGATGCTGACACACAGCTGCTGGAATAAACTTCTTAACTCACATACCAGATCATGTCTTTCCTTTGCCTAAAACTCTTTTTCCTTGCTCTTACCATACTTTTAAATGACTTAATTTGTTCATCTGCTTGTTTTTTGTCTGTCTCCTCCACATGCCTGTAAACTCTGTGGAGTGAGAACCATCTCTGATTCACTATCTCCCTAGGCTCTAACACCGTGCTTGGAATATAGTAGACACTCACAAACATTCACTAAGTGAATAGATAAAATGCAGAGTGTTGTTATTCTCCTTCATGTTATGAGCATTGTTCTACTTCCCATTTTTCCTTGCCACTACTCCTGGTTTCTGCGCTTTGACTGGAGCTCACTGGAGAAATGAGCATGGTTTGGCCCTGGATTTGAGCCCCCATGTGGAACCTCAGTCCTTAGTTTTGTTGTGGAAGCAGAGAGCACACCATTGTGCTCTGGGCGAGCCCCACCCATTGAAGAAGAGCCAGCAACGATGCTCAGACTCACTCTGGGAACTTCGATTGCATCCCTGGTGACTTTCCTTGGAAAACCAATTGTGAGACAACATTCCACAGAGTTAAGACCCCAGAGCAGTAAGTTCCATGGCCTGCCAGACAGGAGAGCACCTGCTCCACTAAAATATCACAGTCAAGTTTCAGGAGAAATTAACAGGGCACTATTCCTCTGGTGTTTCTGGGAGATCTTAAAGATTTGTTGCAGGCAGATATTTTTGTTCTCTCAGTCCAGTGAAATAGAGCCCAAAAGATGAAGACAATATTGCATAAGAGAAAGGACCTTTGTATATGTGGCCAGGAATGGTGCATATTTTGCCACTGATTTTATTTTTCACCCCTTTTTGAAACAGGGTCAAGTAACGAGCCAAGTAGATTTTCAGGCCATCCATAGTGCCAAATACCTCTTTTACTGTATTGACGGAGGCCTAGGTGTCTCATCCTAATTCACCTTGAGGATACAAGGTGTGGGAACAGCATTTTATCATGGCCCTTGTAGCTTCTGAAAGCACAGTTCCAAACACAGGAGTATATGATAGTTATCAGGGAAGGGAAGGGCTGGTTAGGAAGGTCTGGGGTCTTAGAAATAAATTCAGGTGATGCCAAAGCATGGTTTTCAGTTCTGGTAGGATTTTGTGAGACTAACTGCAGCCTGATGTAGCGTTGCTGGCTATACAGGCAGCCGCGGAGTCCCTCTATTGAACCCCCTCCCTCCTGGCCCCTTGTCTTCACTTGTTCTCACGCCATCTCTGGTTGCAGTGTGGGTGTTGCTCCCCCAAATTGATGAGGTATCAGCGTCTCTGGGGGAGCTTAAAAAAATGTTGATTCTCAGAGCTTGTTCTAGATGACTGCGTCAGAATTTCCTGGGCTGGAGCCCAAGAATCTGCATTTTTATAAAGCTCTTCAGATGTCTGCTTCTGACAAGTAGCCAGGTTTAGGAATTACTGCTGTAGTGGAAAGAATTCTATTTGCACCTAAACTCAACCATCAACAATTTCCTAAGCAACTTTAGACAAGTCAACTCTCGGACTATGGGGAAAACAGAGGAAATGACACATACATAAGAATTGCGGCAGAATTAAATAAAATTACGTATGCGATCTATCCTATATACATTGAATAGAGGACTTAGTTAATATTCTGCTGGTGACCTAGAAATTTCCCAGAGTCTTTTTCTGAAATAGCGTTTAGCTCCCTTTTCTGTGTTTAATTCCTTGTGAAACTTGGTCGCTCCCTTTGTCAGTCACCAAGCATAAGCATATGTAGATGAATCATGAGACCATCATGCCATGTGTTCCAAGAGCCTTCCAAGTTCATAGCTGGGAGAAATGCTCAACATTTAATGCATATTGTTTCTCGATATCTCTTTCCAAATTGCCAGTACAGTTTCCATTTCTGGGAAATTACATAGACATGTCTGGATCCAACCCTTTTATCTTTGCATTTCCAACTGCTCTGTTTTCCTTCTTCCTTCCCATCAAATCCTCATATTTTGACAGTTTTAAGACCAGCTCTTCCTTGATCTTTTCCTTCCTATAATATATTGAATTGAAATGAGCCCATTCTCCTTGGTGTGCCTCCTCTCCAAACACAAAATATTCTGAAGTTCAGATTCTCTTTCTGTGAGTGGGCTAACATCACAAGAAGTTTGTGGTTTTATCCATCATAAACAAGAGTGTTTTAAATGAACTCTGCTTCTTTTCTCCCAAGCATCACAAAAGGTTGAGACAAACTGAAATGAATTTTTAGTAAAAAAAAAGTTACTTATTAAAAATAGTGCTGATAAAAGTATATAAATTGAATCAGTAGAAAGAATTTGTAAAACACTGTATCTTAGAAGGAAATGATCGTTGTAGGCATCCACAATGAATCAGAAGGAAAATACTCTGCTCTCTTGAAAAACTGTTTACTCTGTTTGGTGCTGACAAAATGTATCCAAAAAAGTCCTTTCTCTTTTGATATGAGGGAGGAAGGCAAACTGCATGTGAGAGCACTGCTCACACTTTACTCAAGAATGGTACAGTTTTGCTTGTGTGTCTAGTTGATCTAAGCACATTAACAAGCATAGTATTAGCTGCTGACACTTTTATATTGCACACAACCTTTTGTAAAAATGGAAGAAATATAATATTCACATTTTCAACCTTCCTCTCTATTAAAAAAATACTACAATGTGGTTTGAGTTGTGAATCTATTGAAGACATCTTTGATGAATCAAATGTCAAGGCATATGTGAAAAGTGATTTGGAAAATTTCTCCTCGGTTGCTGGTAGGGGTGATGGGGAAGAGGCTGTTGGGGCATCTCTGTTGTCTTTCTGGCTTTTTTATTGGCCCCTTTCACTCTCTCAGTTCATCTGTTGTTACAATAAAAATAAATCCCTCTCTTCTATGCCAACATCTCTCAGAGATTTTTGGGATATGATTGACAAATTGCAAAGTAACTTGACTTTATTGGATAACTGGTACCATCTAAATATGATGCATTTTCCCCGCCTCAGACACTCTAAAATAGCATCATCCACTCTGCAATTTTCCAAAAGCTGTGAGGATAAATAAGCTAATAGCCAATCCAAAAATCAACAGCAAAAAGAGCCAAAGTATCATGAAAAATGAAAAAGAAAACTTTCATGTTCACCTTTTTCATTCATGCCACTGCATACTGGGGAAAAAAATGATACGAGTAAATGATTTAAAAAAAAGAAAAGCTAATGATAAAAGCTTGAGTTTGGTTTGCATCCATGTCACAATTACTCCTTTTCATTAGAACACACTTTCTTATTTTATCAAATAAGAAGGTTGTTATGTTTTTAAAAAGTAGTCCCTAAATTCCACAATCTACCATTTGGCCACACTTTCTCCTTTGGAGCTATTACAAGATGGTAACTTGATGGCTAAACTGATATCAGAATAACTGGACTGTACTTTGACCTTTGACAGAGCATTCAATTTACCAGTGCCTCAACTACTCCTCAGTGGGAAATACAAATGTCCCGATTATATACTTTGGCAAAGTGAAGGAGGAAAATATAATGTGGACTACCTTTACTTTGACAAATAATGGTTCATGAATGCTGGCTTAAATTTGCATACCTATTAATAATCATAGCTAACATTTAAGATCTTACATGTTAACAGTGTGGTTAAGGACTTTAAATAGTGGAGATGGTCAACTGGCACACAGTATCTGTTCCCATCACCTTCTGTGTGCCTTCTTGTACTGCAGCGGCTGGAAAGCTAAAAATGAAATTAGCCGATTCCTTGGCAGCTAGAATGCTGGAAGCAAAATAGAGCACAAAATATATGCCCTGTCACAGGATTTTGAAGGTGGAAGAGAAGAAAGCAAAACTGTTTTCCTGCGGCTGTTCTGCTCTGAGGAATTGTAGCTTCAGGCATACTCAGCATTCCTGTGTCAAGACAATGGCTGTGGAGGTGCCACGCATCAGTTGTAGCAGTGTGGTGGTGAGAGTGACATCAGCCAACACTTCCTGACCTCCGGATCCCCAGAATGCTAGTGACCTTTAACCGGTTAAGTCCAGTTATGGATCCCTGCTTCCTGCTCCTCCACATCTTCAAATGATTTTGTAAGCTCCTAATTTCTTAGGAAATGTATTAAGTCACTTCCATCTGTTAATATCCAAAGTAAAGAATTTATTTCTTGTGCTGAAATATGATTCTGAGTTTGGCATCCAAATCAAGCTTCCATTCAGGTGCTGTAGTGCTGGGAATTTATCCTAATATCAATTTGATGTGGTACGTTTTACCTTTTACAGTTGTCCAATGAAACAACTAAAACTCAGTGAGATGAAATAACTTGCTCCAGGTCACACAACTTCTAAGGAGCAGAACCTAAGGTCAAATGCAAATCTAGTTATAAAGTTTTTGTGCCTAACTGCTTTGTTAAACTGTGATAGTTCAGATCAAGTACATAATAATCATGTACGAATGGCTGAAGATTTATTTATTTATTTTGCTACAAACTACATGGGAAAGAATCTATATCTTGTACATCTTGGTAAAAGACTCCCAAGTCCCAGAGCATAGCTCATTATTGGACACCTAGAATAGGTCCTTGATAAGTTACTGTGGAAAGAATAAATTAATGGTATTGTGGTGAGTCCTACCAAGCAAAGAAAGTGACACCAAAAGATGAGAAATGCTTATGGCATCCTACTTGTGGATAAATCACTATAGCTGCCAAATTGGTTTTATTAGCTGTTTCTTGCTCTTCATGTGTTCAATTGCTTCTACTAAGAGCTATTACAAATAATTTTATGTTTCCTATGTGTGTATTTCTTGGTTTCTGTTGGGAGGAATAGCTTATCAACAAGTTTCACTGCCACATACATTCATCAAACAACAGAACCTTCAGGCTGTTAAGAAGGGTTTTTAGGTCTTGCCCATTCCATATTATAGCAGCTCTTTTGTAAAAGATTCTTTCTTTACCACTTATAAGTTAATGTTACTAAACCCAAATTCAAGGAAACATTTTAATTAGAGTGTGAAGACCATCCGGAGCAGAGACAAAGAATGAGCACTATTCCTGGGAGGAGGGCCACTGGCTGCTCCTGGTTGTAGAGGTGCAGCATTAGTAGACTCCAGGGTCCTGGGAAAGGGTGTGACTATCCCTGGGCTGGTTTTGAATGGTCCTTGGAGAGAGGGCAAAGGAAGAGGGTGGTGAGGTGGCACATGGCAGAGCAGCTCCCTGTGCCCCTGGGGCTAGCTCATACTCGAGAAAGCAGCTGTGACTGTGAAGTAAGCATGTTTTAACTTCATAGCCCAACCCTGGAGCCCCATGTCAGCCACCCTGGGGCCCGGGTCTGGCATACCACTGGATGTGTGTCTAAGCACAAACACGACCAAGTTTCCCCAACAGGGCTGTGTGGCAGCAAGAAATACTCAGCAGGGCTGACCGTGCTCCAGCCTCCCCACCAGCCCAACTGGTGAAGCTCCCTGCGGTTCCTAGACAACTGTTCCATGGGACCCTAAGGAAGGAGATTCTGGACCACCCATGAGGTATGCACTTGAATTATTATTGAAAACATAAATGAACCCTGTGTTTACGGAGTGCTCATGTTGACGGCACTGTGATGAGGAACCCAGTAGCCCACCAGGCAGTTCAGATGCTCTGGAGGATAGAGTCTTTTCCCCTTAAAATAGGGGTTCTCTGACTCCTAGCACCGACACTAGAGAAGGGCCCCAGGTGAGGTTTGACCTGACAGGATGCAGTTCTTGGGCTTCAGAAGAAGGGTGGTATTGATTTTGTTTTGCTTTGCTTTAATTTTGCAGTAGTAATATGATTACTAGCATCTAGAAATGGGGGCTTTCATAGATGTGGAGTCAACAAGCTCTGAATGGAGCTGCTACAGCCTCCTGCCCAAGCCTCCCCTTGTTCTGCATCCTGGGCAACCATCATCTCTATTTCCCATTCCAACCAACTCTGCAATGTCACCCCGAAATGTCAGTGTAGGCCTCTCCGAGCACCTCACATGCCTTTGTACCCTGCATGGGCTTTATTGGCCTGTGCGCACTGCCACCTTCCCCTTAGCACTGCCCCGACCCCAACTCTACGTTATACCTAGATCACTGTTTCCAGGAAGTTGTTTAATGAAGAACTCCACAAAGCAGTGCTTCTCAACCATTTTTAACCCCTGTCCCCTCCTGTGTCCTCTCACTTTCCTTTCTGTGCCTGCCCACCAGCTGAGGAGCAGGTGTGATGACTAACCATGCCCTTCCCTCACTCCCCTTCCCCTCACAACCCCTGACATCTGCCCCACTAGCTGACATTTGCTATTTCAAATAAATGTTCCCATTTTCCTGGCTCCCTCATCTCCCTGGGCCAAGGTAGTGGCACCTTAGTGATTCTGTGGCAGATACAGAGGACCTGGAGACTTCTGGTCCCCAGGCCCTAAGGCTGGTATCTGCAACATTTCTCAGTGAAGCTTGCTGTCTCTGAAAGGTTTCAAAGGAAAGAGGAGGAGGAAAGGACGGTTCTGCTGCCCTCTGAGTCTGCTGGGTAAATGGGTAAAGTTCCTCTCTCTCTCTCCCTGGGGCAAGAATGGAGGAAATTCCCTTCTGGAACGGCCCCATTTTAAACTCCTCCGTGCTAGGGCTGTTGGTCCTCCTCATGCTGTGTAACTTGCTCCCCAGGGCCTCCAGCTGGCTGTGCCCACAGTGGGAGTTCAGTCAGGATGAATGGCCGGCAGTGCTAGCACCACATGCTTTACAGTCCGGCCACTGCGCCCCACATCGCCTTCTTTTTTTCCATGTGTGGAGAAGGGTGCACGACAACCTTCCTGGTTTCCAAGGTCCTTGGTTGGAGCATTGTGGAAAAACCAACAGGCCCCAGAGTTGAGGCAATGATGCTTCTGGGCCCCAGGAAAGCCAGTGTGTTTCTTCTATAGATGCAGCACAGTCTCCATCAGAAGGACTTGGCCTTTGATGGCCTTTGAGCCTACCCCTGTCAGTCTGATGGAGGTGCTCCTTCTTTGCTGCTTCAAGCCACCTTCCTCTTTCCATGAGAATCCCTTCTCCTCCCAGGGGCTCTAGCCCCTCACCAACCAGTTCACCACCTCCACCGGGTTTTCTCCTCCGTGGACCTTCTGCTGCTTCCCTCCACAGTCCTCCAGGGAACTCCTTGCCCTCAGTCTCCCTTTTTGCCTCCTCGCATTTCCCATGGCCTTACTCAGTAAAGCTTTATGTCTTGTTCCACATTGCTATTTCTAGGTCAATGCTTACCATAATCTACTCTTACTTTTTAACCATTAATTTTGGTTTTATTATGGAAAACTTCAAATATACACAAATGTAGAGAGAGAAATACAGTGAACCCCCAGCTTCAACAATGATTAATTTATGACCAATCTTGATTCATCCATACCTCTAGTCCCCTTCCCCACTGTCACTAACACTGAATTATTTCACAGCAACTCTAGATTGTCTTATTGTTTCATCTGTAAATAGTTCAATATTTATCCCTAAGAGATAATTTTTAAAAATACATCCATAATACCATGGAATACCTAAATATCACCAAATGTACTGTCACTACTAAAATTTCCCCAATTGTCCAATCAATGTCTTTTTAATTTGTTTTGTTAGAGTCAAGGTACAAATAAAACACATCGTATTTGGTTTCTATGACCCTTAAATCTTCCTAAATCTATAATAGTTCCCTACCTTTAAAAAAAAAATTCCTGACACTTTTTTGTTGAAAAAAGCTGGGTCACTTGTCCTGCAGAGCCTCCCCCATCCTGGATTTGGTGATTGCTCTCCAATGGTGGATCAGCATGTCTCTCTGCTCCCTGTTGTTTTCTGTGAGTAAGGAGTTAGATCTAGAGGTTCAAGTTAGATTATTTTGGCAAAAATATTTTATTGACAGTCCTTCATATTAGCCATGAGACACATAATCTCTCACTTTTTTTGGACCTGACTGACAAGTGGGTTCAGGCGCTGCTGGCCTGATCTAATCTTTAGGAATTAACTCCTTGTTTCTTATCCGATGTTTTGGAAGCCATTGAGATTACCGGTCATAACAATCTCCTTTTGAAATGTACATAAAGAAGTTATTCTACTCTCTTCTTTCTTTCTCAAGGGCCCTTTGTGACAAACTTGATATTCCTTACTGACTGCCAATATGGCTTACATGACTACTCTTAGCAGTGATTTCTGATGTCTTGGGAGTTGTGAATGCTTTTGAAAATCTGGAACTTCTTGAAAAGAAAAAAAAAAAAAACGTATCTGCTTTGGCACACAGAATTCCAGTTAGTTTCAGAGGCTCTTGGACCTCAGTTTACCCTATACTCTACAACCTTATGGGTCAGCTTTGACTTTATATAGAACCTTGCTTTCCTGACCTTACCCTCTAATTTGAAGACTTTACCTCTCACATTCACAATTATGTCCTTTGTTCCCTTGACCTCATAGTTTTCTTCTTCCTCAAGTCCACTGATCTTCAGCACCACTCAATTCTACCCCTAGATTATTTTGAACCTCTCTCAGATCATTGGTCTCAGCCCAACGCATTACAAAATCTCAAATCTATAACGGAGCATCTCCATGTTGCTGTCTCTGGTGTTTTAGAATCTTTGACTTCTTGCTGTTCTACCATGAGGCCTGTCTGCAGAGCTCACTGACATGTCCATATGGGCCTTTCCTCCCAAGGTGCTGATAATCTGGAAGAAGGTTAACAATGTGGCAGAAACCATGGTGCCTGGGCTGCAAAGACCAGGGGAGGAAGCAGCATGACTGAAGCCTGCAGGCTGTGCTCACCTGCAGGAGACAAACTCTCAGAGAAGATGCAGCTAGTGAAAGACAAAACAACTTATCTTGCTTTCTCCCATTCTCTCACCTTCTGCTCTCCCTCCAGTGACCTAAAATTAAACCCTGATAGAAGTCAGCTGACAAGGGAGCCTGGGAAACTGAACCTGCCATTCACAGAATGACAGGGGAGGGCAAAGAGTGCATCCAAAGGCAAACAGGCCAAACACAGGCACAGTGACCTCACCTTCTCCTGCTTCACCTACACTTCCTTCCTCATGACCTCAAAATATAAATCTGTCATTAGCCATTTTTTCTTCCTTCTGTCCAATTACAGAGAAAGAGATGTTCTTTTGTTTTTCTAAGAGAGCTAGAACTGGTATGAAGTGTAGCTAAAATGCTTCTACAACACAGAATTCATAAGGCCAACCCTCCCAGCTCTGTATGTATCTAGATCGTGAAGGAACTATCTTTTGGAATCAGGTGGCGCGGGTGCTTCTGAAACCGTGCTATTGAATGATTCCTCCTCCAGGAGAAATGCCTCCTGCTATCAACTAGGTGCCTAAAGATTTCCTGATTTTTATGTGATAACAACAGACTCACATGGTGACTAAATGCGGTCAAGATATTTCTATTAGACAAATCACTGACATTAGGACTTTCTGTGCTTTTATCAGAATTAAAATCAAGAATGAGCTTTCTCCTGGAGTGCTTTCTCACTGCTGCCTCCCTTTTAAGAGACAAGTAAATTGAGATAGATGATTCCAAAGCCTGAAGTTGTTCTTTCTGTTACAGGGAAGAATTGTAAAAGGAAGTCATCTCACCAGTGAGCTGATTCCTGCCAGCCTTTCACTAAATTGATTTTCTCACTTGGGAGTACTTGGTTGAAAGAATATTGCACACCTCTTCAGAAACAGGCAGGAACATGCTCTTGCACATGCCATTCCAAACTTGCAAAGAAGAGTGGAGCTGAATGACCCACTCTGTGCTCATGGAGAGACACTCCAAGACCTGGGTTGTGTGCTCTGCTGCCTGAGGGCCATGGGGTGTCAGTCTGAGTCCCTTATGCACTTCCAGAGCCCAGCCTTGAGCCTGAAACATGGTAGAAACACAATATTTACTGAATAAGTAAAATAACCCAAAGTCAGAAGACCTTAGTCAACAGGTACTGATTAGGTGGAAGGGAGAATCTGAAATGAATTAAATAATTTTTGATGAAGATTGCTCTAAAGAAGATGATGGAGCAGGACCAGGTGGGTATTGGCGTCTGTGGACTGGTCACAGAACGTCCTCCTGCTGCATGGTTTCATCCCACTTTCAACTTTTCCTAGGACCTCTCTGGGTCTCAGTCTGACCATCTGCAAAATGGGGATGATAATACTAGCCCCTCTATTTATTTAAGTGTATTATTAAGATCAGATAAGATAACATTTGTGAGTTTGTTTAGTAAACAAAGAAATTGTTTTTATGATCTAAGTAAGAAAACTTCACACACCAATGCTTGCATACACATTTATTAAAATGTAGCCAAGTGAAATGTATCATCTCCTCCTCTTGAGTACAATCTTCTTTATTGGTGTGTAATGATGCCCAAGGGCTAGATGAAATACATAATCAAAAGCAAATGCCAGTTTTTTACAGAATGGCCAAAACAGTGTAGCCAAAAACACCATTTCAAGCTGCAAGAAATCTTAGAATATTTCATCTACAGTCTTGTTTTTTATTGTTTTTGACATATACACTTTAATTTGAGTGCTCACTGCAGATACACAGTTAAAATAAAAAAGCTCTTATTCTCATTTAGCAGAAAGTAGAATTATCAGTGTGAAGGACAATGCACTATCAAAATACAGCTGCTTTTCATCCATAGTTACCTAATTTAGAAACATGCTGCCATTCATGGGGGCTCTAATAACGTGCATGTAGCAATACAGAGGCCTAATGGCGATGTGGGCCTGGTATCTTCACTTTACTCTGGATCCTTATCCTCATCTGAAAAATGTGGGACTGACTTCTTTGCAACAACGTTGTCCAGTCTCTGTCCTTGTAGATATGGATTGACACTCTGAAAAAAAAAGAAACTGGTTTGGTATTATACCTGAACATCAAATACAGACATTTCATAAAAGAGATGATCAAGAATCATTTCTATGGGATTAACAATGAGGTAACAGTGATACCTCCCACCTCCCAAATGATTACTCCAGGGCTTCAGTGGCCTGAGAGACATTGGCTGACAGGCATATCTAATATCACAGTGTTCTCTATCAGCTGCAAGATGAGGCCCCTTCTTCTTATTGGAGTGAACCAGCTAATAAGCTGTTGCTACTAACTTAGATACCAAGCCCCATATGAAAGAGAATCATTATTCTATGGTCTTATTTAGGTGGAAGGGGGAATCTGAAATTAATTAAATATTTTTGATGAAGAATGCCCTAAAGAAGATGATGACAGAGCAGGACCAGGTGGGTATTGGCATCTGCGGTCTGGTCATAGAACATCCTGCTGCTGTGTGGATTCTTCCATGCCTGTGCTCTAGTAAAGAGGGTTCATCAGTGGCTCTAGCACTCCATTCCACCTTCACTCAGTAAAATTCAAAAGCTGAAGAAAAGTAGGAAGTTACAGAGGTGGTTTTATTTTGGGCTCAGACTCCATAGTCCAAAATCTCTTCCATCTCTTGGTATTCTGAATGAGTCAAAGTTGTCCCACTCCTTCTCTAACATGTATCTATTTTTTGAGGGTTGGATTTGAACTAGTAATTGAAGCTTTACAACATAGTATTTAGCAAGCAGAAAAAAATTCAGAAGGTTTGTAAGATGTTTGTTCACTGTGGCCATCTTCCAATGACCGAACAAAACTGTAAGGAAGAAGCTGTGGTTACGAGTGACCAGCAATCGTGTTGCATGCCAAGGCCCCATGAAGGAATGGAGGCGGTTCACAGGTGGCTCTTTCTTGCTCATGGGACACTGTCTGCCATGGTTCTTTTGAAGGGTGAACAGACATTCTCCAAAAGAGAAGGAATGCTACCTGACTTTTGCATTGTAAATGTCCTACAATATGACAGGTAAAGCATGAATCATGAAAGGTCATCTTGCAAAAATGCATCCCAAAGAAGCTGAGAATTACAAAGTGTGCAATGTCCTCACATCTCTGAATGGTGACATGTCACAAAAAAGAGTACTTTGCTGGGAAGGCATCTTTGAAACATCTGAAATAACTAAAATATTTTTTATGTTAGGGACTGTCAACTAGAATGGACTGACCTACCCAGACAATCATGTCAGAATCTTTGTGGAGCAAGTGTGCACTGAAAACATGTATTTTTAAATTGAAAACATTTTTTCATTAATGTTTTTATTGTCTTGTTAGTAATATTATTCTGAAAATTCTAATATATTAAAAAAGGATTTGAGATGTTTATGTTTATTAAATATGAAAATAAAAGGTAATAAACTTTCTAAATAAGTAACTGTAGATCTCAAATATTAACAAGATTCATCTAAAGAGTTAGAAAGTTTGCAGTCATATAAAGGCGAATTGTTCTTTTACTTGTGAAGCAACTCAGAATTCAGTTGGATTTGAGCAAGTATAGAAAGTTACGTAAAAGCACCTGGGCTCAATGGTAATTTTGGGGGAACATCCCTGTTGGTGAGGGTCTTTCATGGGAGTAAGTCCTTATGCTCAGACCCAAAAAATGCCAAATGTAGGAGGAAAGGGGAAATAAATTGGAATTGGTGAGGAAGTAAAAGGAGCAATCACTTGAATGTTTTTGAGAAATGTTTATTAGTATTGAGTCCTATACTTAAGAGTAATAGTGATGATGATTCTTGGCTTGTTATTTCCAAAGAATTAAAGACCCTTATATATATTTATCTTCTCTCTTGGGTGAGAGAAGCACTAGGTTACACAGAGAACATTATTCCCATGTCACAACTGGAAGAATCATCAGGATCAGATCCTCGCTTCTGGAATCTTGAATGCTCAGCTTCACTGGAGAAAGCCTTGGTTTTTCACAAAAGCAAGCCCATAATTCCTATGCATTTTTTCATGCACTGGAGGGGGTGGTTAAAATTTTCAGTCAAGATGGAAGCATCGTCTGAGGCCTGACGGCCAGAGAGGCAGAGTGTATCCCCCCTAGTCCTGGGAGGTCCGTGGTGTGTGGCATGAGTGTGGGTCTTTGTAGATGTCTGAGTAAGAAGAACTTGATACCACTGGGTCAAAGTGACCCTTATTGTCATAAAGTCTGAGCATTTCTTATGTGGAGGAAGTTGAGGCCAAAATAAAATCCTTTATAACATGTGTCCTAGCCAGAATTCTGAATTATGGAAATCACTGGTCTCAAGGAGAAATGACCTGAATAGTGACCCACAGTCATTAACTGGGTCAGGGCGGAAGGCATGCAGAGCCAGGAAGCAGAGACAATTCAAAACTTCATGCTAAGTCTTTCAGTTCAGGTCAGTCACAGGGCTTATTTGGAAATGTCCTTGTTGGGCCATGGGGAGATATTCAAGCCATCTTACTGGTAAATTATGTGTATTCGGAGCTCCTGGAATAGAATTTCTTGATGTTCTTTCAAGACTACATTACATCCTTTTGACCTTCCTACCACCATCCACCATTGGAAACTGTAATCACCCAAGAAAAACCCCACTGACCCCATTAACTCTCCTGAAGATCTGTTTCCAGATGCTGAAACTTTGCTTCTCGAATAGATTAGCTGTGGGTCTTCTGTACTTTGTCAGGCAACACAGGGTCTTGGAACGTCCTATTTTGGGGACCTGAGAATTCATGCTGAGTCCAGACAATCCACCTCTCAAAACACCCTCTGACTGGATTCGGCAAAACTATTCAGAATGGCCACAATTACCACTGTCTAGATTCCCAACTTTTACCGGGATCCAGACACTTGCTATTCTAAACAGCCAGTGGTCCCACGTGTATGGTTTGGTTTGCATATTTTAAATAAAATCGATACTATCTGATAGTGCTTTGCTATGTAGTAGTAGGACTTTAACTTTTCCCTCCATCTAATCAGATAAAGAAGGCAGGTAGCCAGACCCTTCTGCCTAGTAAGGTACCAATGGATTAGCAGAATGGGCTCACTTATTCAGTCTTGATGCTATAAGATGCAATGGAAACCTAAAGCAAATTCGACATTCAGCTTTATAAAAGGCAACAGCGTAGTGGCTAAATGTGTAGTACACAGACCAAGGTCCCACCTTGGGCAGCCCTGAAATGGTTAATAACTAAGCCTGCAGTCGGTTGACCAGTCAGTAAGCAAATATAATTAATCTAGTGGATTGTACATCAGTCTGGCTAGGTCAGGAAAAAAGGTATGTGGAAGGAATGAGGTTTGTTCATCTCATCTTTGGCCTCACATTCCTTCAAAATGATTGCCTGGAGCATGCATTTTGGCACTTGCTTACTCCTGTCTGTGTTTTTATATCATTGATGCAGATGTGTGAGTCGTTTCCCCCAACTGCCCATGAGCCCTTTGAGGAAAGACATACCCCGTGTACGGAGGTGGTGCAATCACCACAAATCTTGGCATTGCACTAAAAGCCATGTGCAAAAGCTTGGAAGCCAGCGCGGAAACCAAGAGTGGCCTTTCTGGGCCATGCCCGGGGACTGCTGTTCTGCCCTCCCAGGGCTGCGAGAAGATCCTACTTTCCAACACCTGAGGGTTACAGCTTGCCAGCCGACCCACTCAGAAAGCTCCAGTCATCCCACCCACAACCCAACCAGCTGAGCCTCACCCTCCGCTTCCGTCTCTGTCCTCCCTTCATCTTCTCATAAAGGAGTTTCTTGTTCTAGAGTGGGGAAAAAAGAAAACACAAGTGCAGAGAAGTATGGATCAAATTTGATAAATGTCTGTTTTAAAAGCAGTACTTGATGCGTCCCTGTGGATATTTGCATACACATATTTTGGAAACAGAGCTAGATGAAAGGAATGCCCTGTCAGAGAGAGAGAGAGAGAGACCACAGGAGAAAAGCTGGTGGTTCTGCAGCTTTTAACAAGGCTCCCTGCAGTGCCCTGAGGCACACCAGCGTCACCAACAATCATATCAATGGGAAAAGACGACACTCTAAAGCGCAAGGGGCAGGAGAGAGCCTGGCTCCTCACTTCGAGCAGCCTTTGTTTGAAACAAACAATTTTACCTCATTGTTCTCTGTATCTGAGTCCCTTTTTGTGAGCTGTACACATCAGCTGCCTCTAGAGTAGTGTCTGACTATTAATAACAATCCTCTGTGTAAATAAACGAGATGCTCTGACTTCTGCAACCTTTCCCCCTGTGGCTTGAATCACTGCCCCCAGTCAAGACAATCGGAAAACCATTTGGTCTATAACATTTTTAATAGAGTGAACCTTTTAAAAACTGCCAAAAAACTTCTTGGAAGAAGTAAAGTTATGCTGGGGGGAGAAAAAACCCGGCTCTGTTACCACAGTTTGTATAAGTGTTTCCACATATTGCTGTATTCCAAACACATAGTGGACTTAAGTGAGCTCTAGAATATCAGACACATGCTCAGCAGCTTTCCCTCCTCTTGGGATTAGAAATGACAGAATACTTGACCTGGAGGCAGAATGGGAGAAGGGGGACTGAGGGGCTTTACTTGTGTTGGGCTTTTTTTTTTTCTTTTTTTGATTTTTTAATCAGAAGGAAAATAATGTATAAAAGAACCTCATGCACTGGTTCATTTTACTCTAAATAAAATATTCTGACTGACTTTTCTAAAAAAAAGAAGACAACAGAGTTCTGGTAAGGAGCACGTTTATATAACACTTGTATCCTCTGAGCTGTTAGCATACATAAGATTTTTTTCAATGGAAGAGCTGGAAATAAAAATGACGAATGTCAAGAATGTGCTTCATAGCGTTCATGTTCATTAAAGTCCACCCCACCTTCAACTCGCAATGTGTATCTCTTGCCAAACCTCAAGTACGCAGGGACACCAAGCCAGGAGGAAGGAGCGTCCACTGCCCCAAAGCCGGTACTGACTTGCAGCCTCCATCTCCTGCTCACTGGGGTCTAATGGGTCAATTAACTCTCAGAAAGGAGAAAAGGCGACATGCAGATCCTTCCCTTGAAGAACTAGCATGTTTCTGTAAGGGTCCTTCCTGTCATCTGTAGTTGCCTTTCTGTAGATGTAACAACTCCCAATGCTCAGAGAATATCCTGGGAATTTTTGCCAAAGCTGGGGAAGTGAGAGGAATAAGGGGCCAGGACAGAGGCTCATGCACATGTGCCAAGGGTTCATCTGAGTGGGAGGGTGTGCACAGGGCCCCAGGGGCTGGGACAGCCAGTCAGCTGCGGCGGAGCTCCACTGTGCCACCAGCAGGGTAAAGGTAGCATTTTAGTTAATCCCCTTTAGAAGGTCATGGGGCAGACTAGACCCCTGAGAGCCTTCATTCAAAAAGAAATGCAAAAGGTCTGGCAAGTCTTCCTCTCAAACATGACCCCTGTGTTTTCCTAAGAGCAAGGTTTAGGATTAGCCAGATGATGCTTTCCTACCCCACACAAGTGACTGGGGCATTCCCAATTAACCCCACTATTGTGTAGATTTAAAGGCAGGGATTGGCTGGTATCATGTGGGTATAAGATGTACAACAAAAATGAGAAGAAACCCCTCTCCTGACACCCACTCCTTGTAGACAGGGTGGGGAGGGGGGAATGGGGAACATGTTTTCCATGTAAGTAGCAGGTCCAAGTTCATTAAAAGGGCTTTCCACTGTGCCCTCAAGATTTTGGACAACTCCCCAGATCTTGATTTCAAATTCCAGTCCTAAATGGAACGAGGGAGGCTTCTTGGAGGCATGTCTGATTTCAGGGCTAAGGCAGGGAAAGTACAATCATAAATGAAATTGGAATATTTAATTGGGCCAAAAAGTAAGGAAGTGCTCATGGGAGCAAAAGGAAGGAAAAGCAGGCTTGCAAAGACTCTCCCACTGGCTCAGTCTTAGGACAGTTTAAACACCAACAAAAATAATAGTAGGAATCAGTGAATCCATACAGGTAAACTTTAAAATAAATAATACATACACGAGGGAACAGGGAAACTCTTGCTTAGAGTAGAATGTTAACCAAAAAATGCAAAAAGAATAATAGAGTTTTAAAATCACTATTTTACAACTACCATAGTTACAATTGATGCTGGTGAGTTTCATCAATGGACACTAAAATTGTTGGTTGAGAGTTTCATGGGGACAGAATATTTATACAGTCTTAAAGCATCTCCCCACAGACCAATTATTAGTTTCAAAGGGAGAAGTAGTCACTTTACACTGGAGGAACCCCAGGTACCCCTTTAACCAAGTCACCACCCATTCTGGGGCACACCTGCTGTGAAACATGAAGAGGAACATATCAGAAAGGCCTCACTCACGCCAACTCACACGAACACATGAGGCAAGCCCAGGCAGAAGCGCGGGAGACTCATACCGAGGTCATGAAGGACAAAGGTGCTGGTCAGCTCGGCGGCTCCATCTAAGGAAGAGCCTCTGACCGCACACGCTGCTGGGGAATATATGGGAAGGGCACTTGGAAAGGAGAAACGTGTGCTTTTCGGGACTTTTTCCTAAGTGAGTATCAGCACGTGATGTGTGAAGGGACGGCGTGTCTGACGTCTACAGCAGCCACCTTTCGGTCTTAGCCGCTCGACGCTGCGGGTCCCACCTTGTCTGACAGGCAGCTGGCCCTAGGAGGAACTCAGCAGGAGCGCTGCACAGGACACATTCTGAGTGATGAGCCATGAAAAGGCAAGGAATGTATCCAGTTTTTAAAGAACTCCTGAAGTCGGATGGTCTGGTTCAAATCCCAGCTCTGTGCCCATCATCAGCTCTGTGGTGCTGGGCAGGTTATTCAAACTTCCTAAGCTTGTCTTTTCTCACCCATAAAATGAAGGCGATAAGGATGGGCAGATTGAATGAGATAATTCATGTAAACTATTTGGCATAGTGTCTGGCACACGGCATGTGCTCAATAAATATTACTATTTACTGTTGTATTATAAAATATAATTATTTTTATTGCTAATTATGTAATTACTATTATTCACCTTTGTTTTTCCATCAACTAATGTAGGGCCTGGAAGGCATATGATATGCATTTAGTAAGTATCTTGGTGCATTAACAAAGAGAGTGAAATGCGAAAAACAAGATAGGCACTGATATTTATAATATGTGAATCATGTCGAAAGACCAGGTGAGCTCCAGCTTATGTCCAAAACAGGAAAATGATATTAGCAAATAAAGAATCAGGGCCTTGTATGCACTTATTTTGTGGAAGATAATTACTTTGTTGACTTATAGGGTAATTGAACTTAAGACAAGCTTGAACTCATCATTCAATATAAACACTGACGAAGGCTCGTGGACCCCAGCTTAGAAATTCAAGACATACAGAGGTCTCCCCTCATCTTCACGTTTTGCCTCCCGCTGTTTCAAATATCCACTGTCAACTGAGGTCTGGAAGCATGATCCTCCCTCTGACATACTGTCAGAAGGTCAGTAGGAGCCTAACGCTACATCATGAGGCCTGTCATTCCCCTCACTTCATCTCATCACACAGGCATTTTATCATCTCACATCATCGCCGAGGGAAGAAGGGTGAATACAGTACAATAAGGTATTTTAAGAGAGAGAGACCACATTCACATAACTTTTGTTACAGTATATTGTTATAATTGTTTTATTCTATTATTAGTTATTGATGTTAATCTCTTACTGTGCCTAGTTTATAAATTAAACTTTATCATAGTTACTAATGTATAGGAAAATTTACACAGACACACACACACACACACACACACACACACAATCTATATATCTGCAGTTCCAGCACCCACTGGGGGTCCTGAGACATATCCCTGTGGATAAGGGGGGGACTACTGTACTCAATTCACACTTCCATGTGTGAAAATTGTTTTACTGCTAGGTGGTGATGAGAAAATAAATGAAGGAAACTTAAGTTTAAACGAACACATAATTACAGATGATAAAAGGTGCATAGCCAGCATCCCTGATCATTGATCTGTAGTAGTCTGAACTTCTAGTCTTAGCGCTCATGTAGACAAAGATGGGAATAGCTGAGAAAAAACAATCAGTGTTTAGAAAAGGGAGCAAAGAACATGAGGGATAGTGGCTGGCCTCTTACTGGCTGCTGGGAGTGAGTGGAACTTGGTGAAAGAAATCTGTAAAGGTGCTTAAGAGGAGGTGAGGAAAGTTAGCAAGAGAGTTTCCCACCTTCCCCACTTCCTCAGTTGGCCTCTCTGCCCTCACTCATTTTTCTGTCTCTCTTTTGCTTCCTTTAGCTCATTTTCATCTACAGTTATGCAGGTATCTTCTCACCTTACACTTCAGTGCTGCTCTGCTTTGCATCTCTGACATCTTTGACGGCTGTTGTACTACTGGCCATGCAAGTTCTCAGTCCCGGGTCTGCCTCTGCCCTCACCTTCCATCTTTGTCAGGAATTGCACCTGGCGCTTGTTGTCAAGCTAGAACATGAAGCTGAACAGTGCTATGTTGGGTTCATTTTTTTTCATGCAATTCATCTCAAATCACAAGATGGTCAGCTTACCGAAGACCAGTACCATGTCCTGATGATCACTGTATATCGAGCGCCTAGCACAGTGCCTGGAAGGAGGCAGGCTCAGTATCTTCTGTTTATTATTTGTTGAGCCTGACCCCTAGTTGTATCTGCTAATACTTTTGCCCACCCCTTGTGGATTCCCTCCCAGTGCTCCTCTGTGATCTTCTACTCTTTCCCACCGTTTCTCTGCTCCCTTCTTTCCCTCTTGCCTCCCTCTTTTCTCCCCTTCTTTCTTTAAAAAATACCCCAGAAGAAAAGTTGCTACTGTCCATTTCATATAAGCCTGACATATCACTTCTTTCCTCCTGATGCTATACTCTCGCCTTACTCCAGCTCTTCTCAGTCCCCAGCCCCCTGTGTCTTGGCTGACCATATTGGTGAGAGTCACTTGAATTCACTATGCTCACAGCCTTCATAACTGGAATTACTGCCTGTTTTTTTCCATCCTTTAGTCTCTTCAGTTTTTTTTCTTTCATCTTTCCATACACCACCAGAACAATGTCTTTTATAGATGACTTTCAGGATTTCAGTCTCCTATTCAAGAACCCATAAATATTTGCCTATGTGACTCAACATGTTTAAACTCTTCTAGTATGCTTTAAAATGGCTCCATAAACCAATTCTCCCTAACAGAACTGCATATGAAAAAGAAGGGAAATAGAATAATGCATATTGGAGAAAGCAAAATTAACTCAGGGTATTGTTGCTTTGTTGTTTTAGACAGGAAATGTGTGCATGTTGGAGGTAGAGGGAGTCAACTCAATGCCATGTGAAAGTAAGATGATGGGAAAATGCAAGTAGTCATTAATGAGGAGGAACACCTCTCTCTAAAACAGTGTAAAAGGAAGGGAGAGAACTTAGTCTTAAGATTATACTATTCCCAGTAAAGTAGGAAGCAAAGTCAGCTGCTATAATGAGCTGAGAAGGGATGAGTAGCTTTACAAGGCTTAGGCAGTTAGGAATGCTAGCCATTCACTCATTCCACACACATACTGACCACCTGCTTACATGTGAATTAACACTCCTTAGTACTTCCCCACTTTTCTCACATGGCTTCAGCATCTGGTTATAGGCCCAACCACAGGAACACAGATATACCTCCATTCAGTTGTGATCTTCTTTGACACATTGTTCCAGCATGTTGGGGTCTTCTTGAATCCCAACTCTGACATTCAGTGCTATCCCTTCCACAAAGTTTGTGTCATCCTTGGAGAATCCAATAAGTGCACGTTCTATATTTTTATTAAAACATTTACAAAAAATGTGGAGTGGAGCAGTGCTAAGACATGCAGGATACCATCTGTCTCCCTATTGACATAGACTCTTTAACAACAAGCTCCCTTTTGGGGATGTTCTCTTGCCTAGGCTGTATTCTCTCCACCTCTTCCAACAGGAGATCATGAAAGACCTCATCAAACGCTTGGCTGAAGTCCAAATGCACCATGCTCACTTCATTTCCCTCATCAAGCTGGCAAGTAGAAGAATACAATTAGACTGACAGAACTTGTTTTTAGCATGCCTATGCCAAATGTCATGACTTCTCTTTCCAAGCACTTATAAACAGTTTCTTTAACTGACACTTATAGATGCTTGCCTGTTATTGACAACAAGTTCACTGCTATGCATTTTAGAATGTTTTCTTCTCTTTTCACACAGCAGAATTACATGTATTTGTTTCTCAGCTTCTGGCATCATTTTTCCTTGTTATTATGGAGATCATCTCTCTCAGCCAAGGGATAAAATGTGCAACTTTTCTCAGTATCTTTTTCTTTTTAAATAACTTACTTCATGTAAAAGTTCTGTGAAACACAGCTTTAGGATGTGTTATGATATAGGGTGTGGAATAGACCAGAGTCGAGGCCTCTGGAGACTATAGCTGATGAGATCAGTCCAGGTTATTAACTTTTTGGCTGGGTCAGTATATTGAGCCCTAGACATATGAATGTGGTTTGGAATGACAATTATTTAAAATCCCTCTCCACCAGATTCCTGAAAAATTAGCTTCGACAATTTTTCTTCTCTCTCCTCACCCGTCTAACCCATCATTGCCATGACTGCCATCACAGGACCAGAGTATAAAACCTACCAATAATTAAGATTAGACTTACCCACTTGCCCAAGCCTGGATAGTCATGTTCTGGATCAAAAAGGTGCTGATGCAACTGGAATTCTCGACTGAACTCTGCTGTGTCAGGAGTGTTTTCTAGACAGCCATCATCTACTGCAACAGCAAAAGGTGTTTGAGGAATGGCCAAGGTATTTATCATTATCCTAAGAGTTAATTTAGTAAAAACAACTAGACCTCCAAAGGTCAAATCTGTCCCCATCAGTCACTTTAAGTCACTTTCCCTCTAGAATTTGCTCACCCCAAACCCTCACTCTTCCTCCTACCTGTGGCAGAGACTGGTTGGCTGCTCTCCAAACCCACTTCCCTTTCCCCCTTGGCCCAGAGCTGATTTCCCAGCCTTGCTCTGCAATCAGGTGGAGTCATATGCCTGAGTTTGGGCCAGTGGAATGTGGGCAGAAGTGATGCATTCCACTTCCAGTCCTGGCCCATAAAAAAAACCTATGTGATCTCCTCTCCCCGGCAGACCAGCCCCCCATCTGTGGTCCTGCCTGCTACATGCCACTGACCAGAGCAACTGTGATGACATATGTCAAGATGAAGGATGGCGGTCTGCTCTGCTGAGCCTCCCACCCACACACCACACCCTCACCTGCCTGTGGCAGGACTTCACATGAGTGATAAACAAACTTCTACTGTGTTAAGCCAGGGAGATTTTTTTTATCTGTTATAACAGAAGTATTTCCTTAGCTAATATACTTCCATTCCACATGACTCACTTTGTTTTCTCTTGGGTGAGCTCTTTCGATAAAATTTTAGCTTCTTGAAGAAAGTATATTATACAAGAACAGTAATCCCTAGACACCCTTGATGTTGGGTTATGGCGGTAATAGGGGAAACTTGGAATCAGATAGACTAGAGCTCAGGGTTCAAATCCTAGCTCATAAGCAATAGATGCATTTAGTTCCTTGGGAAAGTTAACTTGGTCTCTAAGTCCATGTATTCATCTATGAGATGGGAGTAATCAAATGCCTTACAAGGTAGCCATGAGAAACAGAAATGATCATATAGAGAGAGAGCATCTGGCACAGAAGATGCTTACTCTGTGTTTTAGTTCCCTTCCCACCATCTCTCTTTAAATGACAGTTTATACTATGACTGCTCTTTGAAATAAAACATGTCTTCCATTCAAATCCAAGAAAGGTTATTCCTCTTGGCTGCTGTTTTTACCTAAGCTCTATCATTACCAGACATGCTCCTCTGATAATGGATTTTTTTTTTTTTCTGTCTGTAGTGTGCTTTAGACAACAGCTTTCAAAAAGGGAGGAATGGGAGGGATTGTGAATTTTGTTCAGGGGTATGGGGAGGAAAGAAAGTCCCTTGTCAAAGGGATAATGAGGCATCAGAGTCAATGCTAAAAGAGGTCTAATACAATTAGCCAAGTAGTCTAGTCTCCTGGGACTGCTCTGAAGTCTTCCAGCAGCTTTAAGCATCTAGTCTCTCATCTTAGCAGGATGAAGTAGGTGTGGAAGTTATTAGCATTCTGAACAAATCCCTCATGTGGCTTGAATGTGGCTGCCCACTTTTCATTGAACTGTTTTTCTAACTTCTTCATCTGCAGCAATTAACATGTAGGGAAGGGAGAGCAAATCAAGAGTTCAGGCAGTCTGCATGTGGCAGCTTTACAACCTTTCCGTAATTGTTCCTCAAGAATGGCTGAGTGGGCTCAGACTGAGATACAGAGATGAAGCCCATCTATGGGAACCTCAGGTATCTTTGGGTCTGAAAATGCACCTGGACTTCACACCCTGTGCCTGAGGATGGACATGCTGAGTTCTGCTGCTCTGTGCAGGGTGAGTGGGCCATTATTCAGACACGGGCATGACATGGGAAGGAGAAGTCAAGGTTTTATTCTCTTGGACTGCTCAACTGTGTGATGTCATGATTCCCAGTGAGGCATATCTCAAGCAATTTCTTACAAATAATAGCTAAATTTAGCTGGTGATTTCCTTTCTAGACTGAAAATTATGATAGAACAAAGAGTAAGAAATACGTTAACTTGCTGGAAAGATAGCAAAAGGGGATGGCAGATAATCTCTCGAAGGTGGGTCTGGGCATTGTAATTTTACCCCTCTATCAGCCTGTCTTGACTGCTCTCACCTTAGAGCTCCTAAGTGCACAAAACTAGTGCCTGATTTCATAGATCTGTGATTTCCTGTTTTCAGGATAATCTAGGACTACATTGTGTGTTTTTCAAGGCACTATGGCTTCATTTTACAGGTGAGAAAACTGAGGTCTGGGGAAGTAAGCAGACATATAGTAGGTGAGACTAGAACTTAGATCTCTTGCCTCAAACTCTGGTTCTTTCCATTCTCCTAGAACAGTGGTTCTCAAACTTTAGTATGCACCAGAATCACATGGAAGACAGGCCAGAATACAGATTTCTGGGTTCTACCCCCAGTTTCTAATCCAATACATCTGGGGTAGGGCCTGAAAATTTGCATTTCCAACAAGTTTCTAGGTAGCACAGCTGCTGCTGGTCCTGGGACCACACTTCAAGAGCCATTCTACTATATTATGCCTGATCAGTTTACCAAAGCCCCGTGGAGTTGCTCTTCAAACTCTGAACTGATCTTTCTTCCTACACATCCAAAGCCTACAAGCAAGTAAAACATGGCTGATGTGATTGGCTTTGTGCAGTAATTCAGGTTTTCCTGCAGTTCCTGGGCCAGCCTCCCCACATGGGCTTGGCCACATCCAACTACTCGTGTTGTTCCATCCCAGGATGGAGGTTTTGTGCCCCATGGAAAAATAGAGATCTCATCCTAAATGAGAGGAAGGCTAACTTTCAAAGAGAGCCTCTTTCAGGGAACATGGCTGAATGGCCAATACTGCCAATTTTGGAGCAAGGCAAATATGTCATGGTGGTTGAGAACACCATCTCCATCAGGCAGACCTGGGTGTGAGTCTTGGCTCAGTTACTTGCTACATAGATAACCTTGGGCAAGTTACTCTCTAAGCTTCAGTTTCCATATATGTAAAATAAATGCCAACTATCATCATTATTAGGCTTGGGGAAAAAGACTATTCTAGTGGTAGAAGTTAGCACAAACCCAACAAGAGAGATGGATTATGTACTATTGGTAGAGCTGATTATGATCGGGATGCCACTTTAATGAGTCTTCATTATGTGCTCACTAAGTCTGTGCCAGGTGCCAGCACGGATCATTTCATTCAATTCCCACAACCACATCCATTTTGCAAATGAGGAAAATGAGGTGCAAAGTGGGCAATTAAGTTGTTCAAGGTCACATATCTTGACCTTGGTTTTGAATTCAGGTAGTTGTTGTCTAGAACCATTACTCTTAACCACAGAGGTAAGCTACTCAGAGCCTACATCATTCATTCTCTTTGGTGGCAGTGGGGATGTAAGAACAGCAAGGAAACTTTCAACCTTCATCCTTAACCAACATCTTACCTTCCTGGATCCCTTGTTGCTCATGCCACCTCCTGGCCCCAAAAGAAATATTTCAGGATAGATGCTAATTGGTTGTGACACAGCTGAAAGGTTGATTATCAAGAGAACTAAGGAAAACAAATGGGCATAGCCAATCCACAAACTAAATAGTAAGTTCCAAAGATACTAAAAATGCACAGCAGCTGCATCATAGAAGAGGCAAAAAGAAAAGAAAATCTTTCTCTCTTTTTATTAAAAGAGTGGCAAGTGCAGAAAAGAGCACTGATTCCCACAGAAGGTAAAGCCTTGGCAAGAGAGTCCTATGTGGGTTTATCTGAGCACTAGAACTTAGCAAAAATTTCCCTTCCCAATCTGCTTACAAATACATAGGGGCTCATCAGAATAGAAGTACTATTTTTCAGAATATTTATAGTTGATGTTAGAATTTTAATTTCCTCCCAGGGCCTCTACCATCCGTGGGAGCTCAAGGGCATGTCCATTACCTGTTTTTCCAATGGGACAGGGATTTGGAGGATCTGGGTAGCCCTGATCCTCACTGAAGTCCTTGGGAATGTTGTCTCCGGTCAGCTCTGCCACGATGTTTGGGATGTTGCCAAAAGGACCTAAGTGCTGCAGACCTTCATGAGCTCCACCTGCCGGGGAGTCAGAAGTAGTTGACATCAGGGCAATTAAAGGCATTTCAACTAATATTCATTCAGGCATTTCACACAGGCAAAGCACTGTGGTCTTGGCTGAGGAGAGAGAAAAAGAAATCAAACAGTTCCTGCCCTCCAGGGGTTTAAAAACTTAGTCGTGGTAACAGACACATACTGCATATACATCATTTCCACACAAGGCCCATTACGTACGTACTATTGTAGAAAGGTTGATACAGCATTCTGGGGTCATGGGTAAGGGAGACTTTTCACTTGGTGGATAGGACAGGGAGAGCTTCCAGGACCAGTTGGAACTTGAATGGCACCAGCACAGATGCACAGGGCTTCTGGACACTGGCATGGAGCTTGGGGGTGAGGTGTAGGACGAGAAAGGGAGGCCACTGTCATGAGGTCTGAGAACAGGGTGAATGATGGCACATTACCAAAAAAAGCTAAAGAAGAAAAGCCATTGTCCTCCTGCCATTCTAGATCAACCACTTAGATTTGGTGTATTTATTTCAATCTTTTCTCCTTTGTGTATCTTTTTATACCTAAGTGTTTATTCATTTTTCACTTAATATTAAAGCACAAACATCTTCCCACTTAGCCGCATGGTCTCCATATTCACAAGAATAATTTTGGCTATGTAGTTTTTTTATCCAGTGGCTCTCCCCATAGCATATTAATCATTCAACTATTGTGGGACACTCAGTATTTCCTAATTTACTCTTAGGCATTTAATTTTTTCCATATTTTGGATTAATTTTTCCTCAGGATAGGTTCCCAGAAGTCAAATTACTGGGTCAAAGGCTATAAATACTTTTATGGTTCTTTATATTATAATGCCAAGCAGTTTTCCAACTTTTAAAATATTATCAGCAAAATAGGAGAATACCATTTTTATAACATCTTTACCAGCATTGGGTTTTTATAAAAATCAAATTTTGTTTTCCTTGCTAATTTAAAAGGCTTTTAGAAAAATTACTGTTTTATTTTGAATGTCTTTGATTACCAGTTCAGTCAAATATTTTTCCATGTGTTTACTTACTAGCTTTGATTTCTTTTTTGTGAGTTGTCTGCTTATGCTCTTGGAATTTTGTTTCTCTTATCAATTGGCAGGAACATTTTACATAATAAAATATCAGGCCTTTGGCTGTTACATTTCCTGCAAACATTTTCCCATGTTGTCTGACTTTGAATTCTGGTTATTATTGTAATATTTTACTAACATAAGTTTTCAATATTTATGTAGTTGGATTTGTTGCCGTTATTCTCCTTTGTGATTTCTTCCATCCTTCAAACTTAGAAAATCGTTGCCCCTTCAGAAGTATAACCAACACTTGGATATTTCTTTTAGTTTTTCTTTTTTAACATTAACTCTTTGGTGCATATGCTACGTGTTTTAGTGCATGTAAAATAAATAACCAATTATCCCACCGGTATTATTAAGTAATTCTGTCCTTGCTCACCTATTTCATTCTTTCAACAAATATTTAGTGCTCCATACATACCATAACCTGCTCTGAGCACCAAGACACAGCAGTGAATAAGAGCAACTTACATTGTGTAACTTGCTTTATTTATATTACATGTCAATTTCTGGACTCTCTTTCCTTGTAGCCTTAATATACTATAAGGTTCAGGAACCTTACTTTTCCAGCACAAGAGCAGATGATTTCTTGAAATGCATTCCTATTAAGATTACAGGAACACAGCTCCCCTTGTGCACAATCACCCTGCACACAGACCTATACATGAAGGGTCCAAGCAAAATCAAAAGGTGCTTGCTTGGTGTGCATAAAGTTTGAACTCAAATCAGGCTAAAAACCAACAAAATCAAGACAAGCTCACATCAAAATCAGGCTCAAGTAACCACACTTTCAACTCCATGAGAAGGACGGTCTTGCCCATAGGTTGTATCATTTAAGTCCAGCTAGATGAGGCGCCTTTGTTCCCCGGATGAGCAGTGCCAAGGTTACCCTCTCGGACTCTTGCTTTTCCCCTCTTCTTTTCTGGTTGAACCAGCTCCCCTTTGGATCAACATAATTTCTTTGGAAATATTAATATATTTAGTTGGATCATGGCTAGATCTTAATGTCCGGGAATCATACTGTCTCTCTGAAGTGACCTTGTATCGCTCTGTCTTAATTTATTATGTTTGATTAAAATTATCCTTAAAAGGATAATTGAACCTCCTTTAACTCCAAATTCCTATAACCCTCAAATATAAACATCACCCAAGTGGCAGGTTGTTTTGTTCCCATTTATACTACATTTCATTGTTTTATGATGCAAATGAGTAGCCTGTGAAATTTCTGCATTTTTAAAAAGAGGTCATTATTTTTGTAACTTCTCCACGTGAATATTTAAATTAAGATTTTTTTTACATAATTCATAAACATCTAAGTATAGCCAATTATTCAACATTGTTAATTATCTTTTACTTCCTTATCCATATTTTATCTGTTTGATCTATTATCATCTGACGGCTATGTGTTAAAATCTATTATTACCCATAAGTGTCTGTGAATCTCTTTTATGTCTTACTGTTTTTAACATTTTGATGTTAAGCTAGTTGGCATGTCCAGGAGTATAAATTCTTCATTTAATTGCGTTTTTTAATTGACTGGTAAGTTAAATCTAATTGACAAACCTTATTTTGACTCACATTTCTTCTATTAGCATTGCCACTCTCGTTCTGTTGTTTCATTCAGTAAATCTTTAAGTCTTCAATCATCCTTTTGCTTTTAGCCCTTCTGTCCCTCTCTGAAGGTTCTCCCAATTTATACTGTGGTGCCTACCTTCAAAGATAGTCTAGCAATTCATATTTATTATCCCACATTAATCCAAGACCTGCAAAAGGTTAAACAGACAGATCCGTACACATGGTATTGATAGATTTGAAGCTTTGTACAGTCTTGGCAATATAGTCACAACTATGTGTGTCAATACATGTCTCAACTTTTGAAAGCACCCTAGCCTTGAGTGCCAGGAATTATCCAACTTGGCTTAAGAGAGAATGCATGTCCTAATGCTCCATTAGCAATTAATGAAGGAAGCAAACACAGTTTCCTTTATGGAAGGCCTGCCAAAGCTCTGTTTACCTCTGTGCACCAGCACCATTAAAATGAATGTAGCACTTGTTAGGAAGCAACAGCTGTTCAGCACCAGTCAGATACATTATAACACAGGCTCTTTTATTTATTTTGTATTTTTTTACTTTTTCCCTTAAAAAAAAAAAGAAATAGAGTGGATAGACAATATTATATTGGTTTCAGGCATACAACCTAGTGATTCAACAATTATATACATTACTAAATGTTCACCACGATAAGTGTAGTTGCTGTCTGTCAACATACAAAGATATTATAATATCATTGACTGTATTTCCTTTGCTGTACTTTCATCCTCATGACTGCTTATTTTATAATTTGTTGTCCTATGCTTCTTTATCCCCTTCATCTATTTCACCCATTCCCTCCATTCCTTTCCCCTCTGGCAACCACCGGTCTGTTCTCAACACAGGTTCTTTTAAAACTACATCTAATGACATCAAATTAAGAAATAGTCACTGAGACAGGAACTGTGGGAGTAGAAGTAAAAAATGCTACCCTTTGCTCTCTGGGAGCTTGAACTTTATAGGCAAAAAAAGAAACTGCCTATAAAAAATAATTAGAAAATGACATAGTTGAGTATATAACCAAGTGTTAGCTGTCTAGTTTATTACAGTGTTTAGATTATATCTGAAACCAAGTCAACCAAAATGCTATGATGCTATGGATGCTATTTGGCCCATTTATCTCAGTCTCAACCAAACACATATTTTAAAGTCATTAATTATTCAATCAGCTTAGAAAAATATGTATTGAACGCATACTACATATCAAGACCTGGACTAGGTGCTAGAGGGTCAGTGATAAACCAGATAAAGGCGGGTCCTGCTGTCACAGAGTTTACAGTCTATAGGAGATAAACAAAGAAACACACACTTAAAATTCAGGGTTGCAATACACTTTTAATAGAACTGGGATGCAGGGAGATGTCACAGGCATTAGAGGAGAAACATCTAACCCAGATCTAAGACATGGAGGACTTCCTGCAGGAAGCACCATACCAACGACTATGTTGGGTGCTAGAGAAGATATAATGAGGACATGGCTTCCGCTCTGCAGCTGGTTTTTCTAGTTGGTTCTTCAAGACTAACATAAGAAGCCCTGCTGTGATTTATTTGGTGTAGACTATAAGTGATGTAGAAATTCAGGAAACAGGGAACCTGTCAGGAAAACTTCCAAGAGATGACACTTGAGCTGAACCATGAAAGACAGGATCCTTCCTTACAGGTGGCAAAAGAAAAATCACAGAGGTAGGGGTGACATGGAATATTCTAGCATCAGTGATGAGCATGGCTGGGGAAGGGGGGAGCTGGGTGAGAGGAAAGAAGGCCATGCTGAGTGGAGAAGCATGAGCTGGTAAAATGCTAAGTAGCAACTAAAGCGTTCTGGGCAGGAGAGTGATATAACGGGTTGTTGTGTGGAATATTACTGTGGCAACAGCTAAAGCCCTTTTTCCCACCTAGAGGTACACATCAGATTCACTTTGAAGTTTTAAAAAAATTCCAATGACCCCTACTCAAGATCCACATGTCCAAGTCTCCTTCTGAAAGCCATTGGATGGAGGTAGATTAGAAGAAAGTTAAGAAGCCTGCTACAGGTCACGGCTGAAATTCAGGGGTGGAATTCAGGAGTGGGGTGAGCGTGGCCGCAACATAAGTAGAAATAAGAGAGGTTGCAGAAGTGCACAAGGGAGAAATGAGTCAGGGGTTCGCGAGGTATCCAAAGTCTAGAGGCCCCCTGATTAGGGACAATAATGCCACTGGTAAAGACAAGGTCTTTCACTACAGCTTTAAAATTATTTCAGGCAATTAATTCTATCCTGTGATGCTTTATTTATTAGTTTCCATTACAGCCGCAGCACTCCACAAATGTCTCTAAAATAAATAGAAAATACATAATGCTTGCCAAATAAGTTTTAAGCCCAGTATTGTTTATATGAACTTTGCTTTATATAATAAAACTGGTACCACACAGCTGTTTATTTTCAAGCTCTATATCACTGGGTAGCTTTTCTTTGCATTGTTATGGAGATAAAGTGCCCATCAGTTGTAACGCCCAGGGGCAATGGAGAGCAGGGAGTGAGGAAGGAGGAGACCAGGTTGGTTCGATCCTGGCCAGGGCCCTTAAATCTCCTTCCTGGCCTGTGCTGGAACCCCCCATAAAAATTTACTGAGGCTCCTTTCCACATCTTGAGGGATTTTTCTAACAGCTTTCAGCTCCTTTCTGTGTTCCGATCGCCTGCCTTGCACCTGGATTCTCCCTCCGCCGCCCTCCTCCGCTTGTCCTTTCGGGTTGGCAGTTCTGATGGGCAGATGAGCCCCTCTGTTTTACTCGGCTCTCTGGCCAGACTCGGTTACCGTCTGTGGACGTGGGTGGTAGGCATGCAGCTCCCAGCATGACCCCTGAGGACTGGCGGCCCGGGTGGGCGCCTCCAAATACTCACCTACCCAGAAGAGGCACTAAGTTTTCCAGGTAATTAAAAATGCCCTCAGTTTCAAATCCATTTTCCTGCCTTAATGGTTTTGAGGATCAGTTGTCAGAATTCAGTAAATGAAATATGAAGATTGAACACCTCCTGACACAAAAAACTTTACTTGGCTCTGAACAGTCACAGGTTTTTTGATGTACTGGTTGTTTTTTTCCGTTGTTTAGTTACACAGCAGAGTAAATCTCTGGTTTCAAACCTTATCTTGACGTCATTTGATTCTCCTAAATGTAGTGCATAAAAAAAATCTGAGTGAACTGAGGTTTCCAATTATAGTAGCATTGGATTTTGTCTTTACTGGAAAATTGGTTTTCCACACAGTATCCAGATCATTGGATACATCCCTTTAATGTCAGTATTTATTAATATAATCACTTATAAGGAAAATTTGCACTATGGATTTTAGGTAAATAGTTCAAAGAGCACCTTTGGAATATGACTTTACCTCTTCTTGATAATCTGGAAGTATTATTGGGAGTATCAGTGACTATACAGTGTTGTAGCAGTGCGTTCTCAAGAGTACCGAAGTCTATACAGTAATATAACCATATTACATGGTCCCAGCAGCTACAGCTTTTAAAGTACTTTGTCTTCTCCCTCCTTGTAAGCTATTAATCCCATCCCAAATCCTTTTCATAATGAAGCACACTACATAAATAAATAAACAGAGAGTAGGCGTAGGCCCTGTAAATCTACCCTCTAATTTGCTTTATGCACATGAATCGCATGGGGATCTTATCAAAATGCAAGATCTGATATATAGGGGAGGAGTGGGGCATGTCTCCCAAACTCCCAGGCGATCCGGATATTATTTGTCCACAAACCACACTTTCAGCAGCAAGAGGCTAGAAAATGAGAAAGCCAGACTTATTCAAATGATAGAAAATAAGATTGAATTAGCTCTAAGGGGGAACTTGGGGTGACGACCTTGGTTCACGGAGTTTGCGACCCCCAGTGTGGCTGCTGAGAGACTTGTTCAGAGTCACTTGAGGTTTCAGATACGGGAACTGTGGCTACAGTGGGTGTCCTTTAATTTAAGGTTTTATTTCAATTACAGAAGCAGAAGCACTGCCTCACATGTCACGGGGAGACACGTCCTTTTCTCATTCAAACCAATTCTGTGGGAATCAGAAGTTAATGTCTCCGCGGCGATGCCCTGCACGGAGCCTGATGCGCCGCATCGCCGCGCAAGAGCCCTCCTGGCTGGGGCTGATGGGGACAGTTTTGGTAGAAGTCAAGGTTGGTCAGAAACAAAGAAAATAAGTGGAGGCCTACACCACTACCAGCCCCCTCCCCACTTTTTGTGACATTATGGTTTCAACAGTTTCAAAGTACTTTTAAATCCTCATTAAAAAATGCTTTAGGAAGGTCAGTAGAATTGGAATTGTGAGGAGTAAGTAGCATTACTGCTTATAATTGTTAAGTGAGAAAGCCAGTCCTGGGAGATCGTTACTTGCCTCAAGCCACTCAGCAGGTTGGTGCTATTTGGAAACTGGGGTCCCAGCCCTGTTTCTTCCCACGACGACCCCAGGATAGCCCACCCACATCCTTTAGAGTGTGTTTCCGTCTCCCAGAAATTAACTCTAGCTCCGGAGCAATGGTTGGTAGAATGACCTATCAGAATTATGGGGACCTTACTCATATTTTCTAGCTCATTCTGAGGCTCTAAAGTGTCAGTGGCCAGTGGGGGTCAACTCCCCACTATCTCCAGGCGCCAGAATGACTCCAAGACAGGCAGCCAGCCGTGGCCCCCACCACTGTGTTCCTCTGTGTCTGCGTGCCAGCCTCATGCCAGGAGATCGGGGCATCCAGCCCCAGCCCCTGCTCTGTGGACTCTGCCTCACACTTTGGTGACACCCTGGCACGCTTGCAGCCAGCAGTCTCATCCTACCCCATCCCCGCCTGCAGCCCCATGGGGCTCCATGGAACCATCAACTGGGCACCAGTGCTGAGCAATAAAGGAGAATTGTGGTGGGGCAGCCTGGTGCCAAGGAGCCAGTCACCCACCTCATAAAAAGGGAGTTCCGTGAGGAGCGAGGAGCGTCTGGCAGGGAGTGGGCGCCCTCCTGAATACCAGCCATTCAGCTGAAGTCCAGCGGCCCTCACTTACGTCACCACAAACAGCAGACACTAAAAATACGCTGTGGTCTCGGCCCTCAGTCCTCCAGGACGTCTCGATGCATCATTTATGAAGCAACGATCAGTTTATCTTTTATTAACTGTCTGGGAGCCTGTGCAGTCAGCTAGGTTATTCCAACGAATGCTGCCCTCCTTCAGTTTTCCCCCCAGACCCCTGATAGAGCTGAAGGGGCAGAGGAGGGAGCTCCGGGAGAAACAGGAGGCAGGGTGCGGATGCAGGAGGCCGCCGCCCCAGCTGAGGAGAGGGAAAGCAAGAGCGGGCAGGCTGGGCTCCGACATCCGGCTTCAGACGCCTCAGAGCAGGAACGGGAGGGGCGGAGGTGGTCGAGGCCAGCCCGCAGCAGCAGCAGCAGCGGGACACGAGCGAGGAGGCAGAGGGGCCCCGGTCCCAGAAACCACGAGGGGCTCACTGAGGCAGATCTGGCCGGCCACCTAAGTGTTGGGCTTGCCCGTGACTTGAGGCCAACACCTACACTTTCACCAAAAGGGCAATCACTTCTCAAATACCGGGAAGACTCGTCTGTCACCTGTACGGTCCTTGGCTTGAGGCCTCCCAACTAGCACAGAGCTCAGGACGTTTACTACACGTTAGTGTCTGGCCTGGAGCAAAGACAGAAGGAGAAGGGCTGGAGAAAGACAGCAGCTTAGCCTTATTAATGAGGGGAAAAAACACTTGGAATAAATGGCCAACTTACGGGTGGGATTTAAAAATGTTAAATATCTGATATCCATGTTTCTGCTTCCTTCAAGCCAAGTAACTTAAGTGAGCTAAAAGGAAGAACTGAAAAGAATTAAGAGCAGTTTCTGCACATGTCCATCCTCAAAATTAACTCTGTGTGTTAAGAGCTTTTTTGCCTTGATTCCTGGTGAGAAAAGAGTCCCCAAATCCAAACATCTTTATGAAAAGTAGTTAATTTTCATTACTGAGGACCCACAGACAGGAGAGTACCTTTCATCCAAAGAAGCTTTTCAGCTTTCTGTTGTTGCGGCCCTGGGTTCAAGTCCACGTTCTCTACACATCTGATAACATCCCAATCTCTTTGGACCTCAATTTCCTCCATTTTAACTTGGGGATAGTGAAGTTATGGGAGGATTAAATAAGATAGTGTATGTAAAAAACTTAGCTTAGTGCCCGATACATATGTAGTAAGCACACAGTAAATGTGGGCTGCCTTTATTATCCAATCAACATTTCCTAACAGCACAATTAACAGAGCCCAAATGAATGATCCTAAACATTTTTTCATTCTGGTGGCCGCAGTCCTGTCCTGGGGACAGTGAGCACTTGGGGCTCAAAGTGAACTTTTTATTAACAGGAGTGCTTTCTTATTCACTTAAAACTAAACAATTCAATTAATACTTGAACTCATCCTACTAGTTTTTTCAGGGCAGTCATCCTCTACGCTCTCCCCACACACATCCACATAAACCACGTGTCTGATGTCAGTGCCGTTTTAGTGGGAGAGACCATCAGTGCTAGGAGGGAAGAGAAATACGAATTCTAGGACAAGATGAGCATGTGGTCACTTACAATTAGAGATGGATGTATGGGCTCATCTCTCCTCCTTCCTGGTAACAGAATTTAGTTTAAGCTGTTTAGAATAGCGAGGACTTATGTTGCAATATCCACATTCTCTAAACCCATGAGAAGTGACCCCAAAGCACACAGCATTTGGTAATTGAGAAAAACAAAGGAATGATTCTATCTGTGCTGAATTGGCTTATTCATTGATTTGCCCCAGGGCAGGGGGCTGGCCCAGGAGGTTCGCTCCATCTACCCTAGTGCTCTGAGTCCCGGCCTGGTCCCTCACAGGCACCTTCCCACCGAGCCCTCTCGGCAAACACCATGCTTTGCTGACACCCTCCTATATGCGCAGGAGAGATCTGAATTGAGTTGAGCCTGCTGGCAGATAAGCAAAATAAAACTCATTGTTCAGATATTCAGTCTTGAAAGGCATTTGTTTTCATTCCTTTTTTTTCTGCTGCTTCCCCCTTCATACTAGGATCTAAAAAACGCAGGCTCCTTCGGGACCAAAGGCAACATTATCATCATCTACTCGGAGGCACGCAAACTGTGAAGGCAGAAACGCAGAGCTGAGGTGCCCTGTGTCTGTAGCTTTCACATCTACATATGGTCCCAATTTAGGATCACAAGCAGAGTTGTTTATTTTAGAAAAGCTTTTTAGTTCACTTTTAAGGTATTTTGCTTAGGCATTGCTTGCTTTTCAAAAGAAGAAAATATGTATTTTTTCCAAAGTGGTGTTTGTTTTGGCTGTTTGCTCATTTGCTAAAGTTCAAATTTTATTCTGTGAATTTAACTAATTTTCCTGCGGCCACCACAAGCTCCACCCCTCCCCAAAACATACATACAAAACCCCAAATTAAAATACATTAATTGGAAAATGAGGCATTTTTAGGATAACTGTAGATTCTGTAGGTTTTTGAAAAAGTTGTTTTAGTAGGTAATTCTCAGTAGCACTTTCAGTCCCTTCACATAACATTATTTGCTGCCTGAAATGAACTTTCTATTCCACAATTTGTATGGAGGCCAAGTATGTTTTTGCACTAAGGTTCAGGCTTATTTTGGGCCCTTTAAAACCTTTATGATTTTGCTGAAATGATATGACTGAACTGGAAGTCATAGTAGAGCTCAATTTCAGGTAGCAACTATTGTTGAACAAATAATATGACTTATAAATAAAACTAAGGTGGGAGCTAGACTAGGTGAAGCCATGAAGAAAACTGTAAAAAAGGTCAAAATGTGAACTTGGGTCCCCTAGCACCTGGTTCCATCCAGAATCCTGCTGTCTCTAATTATTTAAAGCTTCCAGTTTCATCTTCGGTTCTGAATCTTCACCTGCAGACGGCAGCCATTGTCCAGAGCCTGGGCCCCACATCTCTCTGTTCTCAAAGATGGACAAGTCCTGCGTGTCATTCCTTTGGGTAAAGTTCTCTGCTAACATGATAAAGAGTCCTAATTAACACATAGTACCCTCTGCTCCTTTATAATATATTTGCACCTCAGAGGATTTCTGGGGTAATTTTTAAAATTCGAGTAGTGACTGTACTCACAGAACTTCCGGGCCCCCTGGTGTACCAGCTGAAGGGCTGAGCAGGATATGTCAGTTTCTCAGGTAAAGAGAGAGGGCAATGGCAGTGACGATGCGGGCAGACAGGCAGTAAGTAGGACAGCAGAGACCAAACCAGAGCCAAGTAAATGGCTAGGGGTCCATAATTAGTGATCAAGCATCCAAGGAGATAGCTTTCAGCGCAACAGAACAGAACAAAGGCAACCTGCAGACACCTAGAAAACAGGGAAGTCATGAACAGGTGAGGTGACAGATGATGGCAACATCGGGACCTCATGAGGCAGGACATGGTCCTCTGCTCCTTAGGCTGAACTTCCCCGACCAGCCTGGGCTATGCAGGGGAAGAAGGTCACTGGAACATATGGCTGAGAGGAAGGTGTGAATGAGGGGGCATGGAGACCAAGGGGCCCGTTCTTGATGGGATGGAGGTGGGATAGGACAGGGCCTGGGAGTCCAGCCCAGAGCCCCCTTCTATCAGCTGGCTTGGTGTCAACAGTCTCCTCTCTGAGGTTCTGCACTGGCCAGGGACACAACACCCAAGCCCGGACTGGGGATAGGTGGCTAAGGAATGTAATTATTTCAAAAGGCAGTCAGTCCCCTCTACTCCTCTGTAGATTAAGACAAGGGGATGTGATTTGGGTCAGGGAAGGCCTTCTGGGCGCTGATTAAGAATATCTCACTTGGCCTTACAAACTGGCACCTGCCTTAATCATGGATCCCCTTCCTCCACCCAATGCCACTGTAGGTAGGCGAGCCCCCTTTATAAATAGCTCGCACAAAAATTTGTCTTGGACAAACAGTGATCTCCTTGTAGTACTGTCTTTTCTGTTTCTGAGTTTCTAGCAGTTATTACCTGCTTCTTTTTTCCCTTTTCCTTTAATTCCAGCCTCAGGAAGGCAGGGCAGGTGGGGTGTGTGTTGTGGGGCAGGGGGATTGTTCAGACTAAATCTGCAAACCTTTGGTATAGTTTTTCTGGTCTCACACAAATATTCCCAACTTCTCCCTTTTGTGCCCACGTAACCTCTGCCTGCCATACTTATTAAGAATGAAACAACATCAAAGGCAACAAAAACTGCTTAGCTACTTATTGAGTGTCAACCAAGTGCTGGAGGCACCACACCCAGAGCCAGGGCCCAAAGGCACATTGGGGGAGACACACAGGGGGCTGGTCACAGAGCTGTGTGGGAAGCAACACGCGCCGTGGGGTGCAGGGGGGCATCTGGTCACAGACACTCAGAGAGGGGTGGCCCTCCCTGTGGACACTGACATTATAACTCACATATTTCTTTTGAACCTTAAAAAGGGCAGTCTTTCTTACCCACAGATGGTAACAGAGATAAAGAAAGCAAAATTCAAATTCATAAATAAATCCAGACATACATTTAAAATGTACATTTGTAAGCCATTTTTAAAAATAATTAATCTTTTTTTAAAAATATTCAACCTCCCCACCCATCGCCCCAACTAACTTTTAACTAGAACTACTAATGAGAAACAATGTTGGCTTGCATAAATGTCACAGTCAGTCCACTTGGGGTGGCATATAGCAGCTCTGTCTGATGGAAATATAACGAGAGCCACATAGGTCATTTAAAATTGTCTAGTGCATTGTAAAATGAAAGGTGCGAAATGTCATGCATTATGAAAGGACAAATCATGTACTACTTGCCAAAATCCATACAAAAAGCCTTACACGGAAAAACAAACAGGTGATATGAAACTTAATAACTTAGTCATCCCAATATATCCAAATTATTATCATTTCAACATGCAATCAATATAAAAAAATGACTGATGAGATATTTGGCAGTCTTTTCATACCGCAGCCTTCAAAATCTGGACATAATTTACACTTAGGGCATACTGCAATTCAAAGCAGCCATATTTCAAGTGTTTAGTAGCCACGCGGGGCTGGTGTCCTTACGGAAGGCTCGGAACCCAGAGGAGGTCCGCCAGGCCCACACAAGGACAGGCTCTGCAGTCCGGCTGCTTGAGTTTGAACCTCGGCTCCATCCCGCAAGCTGCATGACCTTGTCTGTAAAATGGTGTAAGAAATGCCAATCTTAAGGGGTTGGTATGAGGATAAAACAAAATAAAATTGTCCTCGAAGGCTTTTTGCATGGATTCAGGCAAATAGTAAGTGGTTGTCATTTTACAATGCCCGTGTTCCACACTTAAAACCTGGGCAAGTTATCTTACCCCTACATATCTGTTTTCCTCCTCTAAAACAGGAGTGATACCACTTCATTAAGAAGATTAACTGGTACAAAAAGAGCACTTAATAAATGTGCATTTTTTTCCCCCTTGGATTCAGGTGTCAATAAACAGAGAAATAGCTGAAGGGCCAGCAGAGGGTGAACAGAGGTGCATGGACCTGGAAGACTGGCAGCTGGGAAAGTCATGAGGCAGCTGTGTCGCAGGCCAGCACCCAGACGGTGCCACCAACCTCGGGCAGCCAGAGAGTGCCCACGAGATGGATTTCTTTGTTGGTCCCTTTACAGATTCACCATTTCATAGGTTGATGGAGGGTGTGTTTGCATCTTACATGATGTATTCCTCATGTGCCTAATTCCATACACAGCCATTTGGCATTTTAAACTTACAGCCATGACGAGACTCCCTTGGTGTTAATAAGAAGCCAAACAAACAAGCTATTTGCTTATTATATAATTCAAAATCTCTAATGGTAAAGGTTGGACTGTGTTCCTACTTAGAGGTTGTTTTTTTGTATTTAATGGCTTATACAAGATTTTGAGAAGGAAAACTTTAAACTTTTAATTAAAACCATACCCTAAATAGCCTTCTGCTCTTCTGCATACTTGTTTATTTTTTCTTAGGATTGATTTGTTAAGAGTTTTGGAATTACTGGGGAAGAGCTTCAGAGAATGTTTGAAATCCAAGATGCAAAAGCGGGAGGGAAACAAGAGTGATGGGATCGGTTATGACATCAGAAGTAGGGGGCCATCAGCTCAGACCCCTCCGTGCTGCATGTCAGGGAGATGCCCTAAACTTCGCAAAGGTTTTAGTGCCCCTTTGAGCTTTAACACTGCAGAAGGCTCGTTTCCAAATGACAGTAAAACTGCCACAAGAAACAAAACGAGTTTGGGATGATACCAAGGGCTCAGCCATTTCTCCCACTAGTGGAAAGGGAAATTTTGATAAGACAAGAAAAGTACTTGGTTTTACCTTAAGGAACTTAAAACCTGACAGCTCTGACCCCGCACTACTCCATAGGAATCTAATAAAACTAAATGTAACAATAAAAAATGAAATAAAGCAAACATAACAAAACAGACCCCACTAGCCTAGTTTCCCTCCTGACCCTAGATTTATCTCCATACCTATGTTGTATCTTTTAGAAAGTGGCAGAAACCAGGCTTTTTCTTCTTTTTTAAATACAGAAGCTAATGCCAATGTGATCATTTACATAAACAGAATTGGATAAAGATGCTGTCTTACCAAAAAGGAAAAAAAAAATTTCTCATAGACATGCATGAAGATTACACAGGATACTCATGTCATTTTAATTATTTCAGAGACATTAGGAACATTTGGGGGGAAAGTGACCCAAAGTGATAAATAAATTACTTTTAATTCATTTCAAGGCAGTGATTTGATATTTAAGAGACTGTGAAGCAGGAGTGGGGGGGTGGGGAAGCATAACCACAGAAATGTCATTTCAACCTTGAGAAGCTTTTCTATCCAGAAACCCCCAAGGGTTTTACTCATAGTGGTTCCTAGTCCCCACTGGCTGAAGGGAGAAGAAAGTCTATGAGGAAAGGAAGACTCTGAGGCCAACAGAGACACACAGAGAGGCTGGGGGTCTCTGGCTCAGACCACAGTTGGGAAGGAAGGCTGGTATTGGTGGTCACTGTGGGTTTGAGCCCCATCTCCTAACAGACTGTGGCTTTCCTTCCTCTCTCTGTCCCCTGCAGTATTCCTTACATGGAGCAGATATCAGCACGTACTTGTTGACAGAATGGCCTTTATTCCTTGCAACTGGAGGTGACTAAGTGGTCCTCAGCAGGACATAGATGGTATTCATACAAACAAAAGAACCACTGCAGAATGCTCGTGTTCCTGGGGGTGGATTACACTGGAGGGAAGGAGGCTTCAGATTCACGGCCCCTTATTTGCACAGACCACTTCCAAGGTCCTGAACCTCATTTTGTATTTGTAACTGTATTATTTTTCTTTTTTGATAATTATTTTTTATTGAAGGGTAGTTGACGCACAGTATTACATTACATTAGTTTCAAGTGTACAACACAGTGATAAAACATTTATATACATATATACATAATTCTAGGTTCCAGCTGTCACCCTACCAAGTTGTTACAATATCTTGACTATATTCCTTATGCTATACATTACATCCCGGTTACTTATTTATTTTACCATTGGAAGTCTGTCCTTTTTTTTTTTTTTTTTTTTTTTTGTGAGGGCATCTCTCATATTTATTGATCAAATGGTTGTTAACAACAATAAAATTCTGTATAGGGGAGTCAGTGCTCAATGCACAATCATTAATCCACTCCAAGCCTAATTTTCATCAGTCTCCAATCTTCTGAGGCATAACAAACAAGTTCTTACATGGAGAACAAATTCTTACATAATGAATAAGTTACAGAGTGAACAGTACAAGGGCAGTCATCACAGAAACTTTCGGTTTTGCTCCTGCGTTATGAACTATAAACAGTCAGTTCAAATATGAATACTCATTTGGTTTTTATACTTGATTTATATGTGGATACCACATTTCTCTCTTTATTATTATTATTTTTAATAAAATGCTGAAGTGGTAGGTAGATACAAGATAAAGGTAGAAAACATAGTTTAGTGTTGTAAGAGAGCAAATGTAGATGATCAGGTGTGTGCCTGTAGACTATGTGTTAATCCAAGCTAGACAAGGGCAATGAAACATCCACGCATGCAGAAGATTTCTCTCAGAACAGGGGGGGTGAGGTTCTAAGCCTCACCTCTGTTGATCCCCAATTTCTCACCTGATGACCCCCCTGCGACTGTGCCTGTCTTAGGTTGTTCCTCCCTTGAGGAATCTTACCCGTCTCTGGCTAACCAGTCATCTTCCGGGGCCATACAGGGAAATGTGAAGTTGGTAAGTGAGAGAGAAGCCTTATTGTTTGAAATGGTTAGCTTTTTATTTCTTTGCATATTTATGCCCTGTAGCTTCTATGCCCAGCATTTATTTGTCTTGAGGTATTTTTACCACTTGGAAGAATTATGATACTCGGTAAATTTGATATGAGGCACAAATTCTATTTAAGGGTTGTAATTAGGAAGGAAGAAGAAAAGCTATAGAAGTAGCAGGCGGAAGAAAACATGGGAAGATTGATTATTTCTTTGACATATCTTCTTGTAGAGTAACTTCAGCATGTATAGGTTTTAAGCTACTACTTAAATTGCGCCCACACATTAACATAATAGGAGGATAGTTACATAACCAAAGCATATCTGTAATTACCAGCCATCTCCAGTGAAACCAAGAGAACCAGTTAGGCACCTTAGGCATTTGTGAAAACTTATCTATGATATGGTGGATATTGTCCAACTGAACTTGAACAGTCTGAGAGAAATCAGACAAATTAAAACAACCCATTCCTGGGGAATGTTCACATCCCTTATGTTCTTTTAACAGTAAATAGTCTGTAGTTGTAAGATTTTGGAGCGCTACAATTTGCACTTCTCTTAATTCTTGGTTGAGTTCCAACAGTATAGATCCAGTCAAATTTGTTGTTTTACTGTATGCACAGGCCAGCTTAGATATCTCCTTCCTCATTCCCATGGCAAGTCCAGGAGCTGGTGGGATGAGTGCATCTACAGCTGTAGCAGTGCGTGGATCTTTGTTGGGGTTTTTTGATGATCATCTTCTGGCATGAGTCTTCCAGAGAGTGCTGATGTTGGAAGTTCTCTTTCATATCGTATCTTAGTTCATGTTCGGGGTAGCCCAATTAGGCTTTGATCCTCTGTATAAACGCAAACAGACCCTTTGCCTACACTTTTATATGCCCTTTATACCCTTGTGTAGAACTCATTGGAGGTTACCACACAGGAACTGCCCTTTTTTCTTTTGTTTTGTTTTTGGTATCACTAATCTACACTTACATGACGAATATTATGTTTACTAGGCTCTCCCCTATACCAGGTCTCCCCTATAAACCCCTTTACAGTCACTGTCCATCAGCAGAGCAAAATGTTGTAGAATCCCTACTTGCCTTCTCTGTGTTGTACAGCCCTCCCTTTTCTCCTACCCCCCCATGCATGCTAATCTTAATACCCCCCTACCTTTCCCCCCCCTTATCCCTCCCTACCCACCCATCCTTCCCAGTCCCCTTCCCTTTGGTACCTGTTAGTCCATTCTTGAGTTCTGAGATTCTGGTGCTGTTTTGTTCCTTCAGTTTTTCCTTTGTTCTTATATTCCACAGATGAGTGAAATCATTTGGTATTTCTCTTTCTCCGCTTGGCTTGTTTCACTGAGCATAATACCCTCCAGCTCCATCCATGTTGCTGCAAATGATTGGATTTGCCCTTTTCTTATGGCTGAGTAGTATTCCATTGTGTATATGTACCACATCTTCTTTATCCATTCATCTATCGATGGACATTTAGGTTGCTTCCAATTCTTGGCTATTGTAAATAGTGCTGCGATAAACATAGGGGTGCACTGATCTTTCTCATACTTGATTGCTGCATTCTTAGGGTAAATTCCTAGGAGTGCAATTCCTGGGTCAAATGGTAAGTCTGTTTTGAGCATTTTGATGTACCTCCATACTGCTTTCCACAATGGTTGAACTAACTTACATTCCCACCAGCAGTGTAGGAGGGTTCCCCTTTCTCCACAGCCTCGCCAACATTTGTTGTTGTTTGTCTTTTGGATTGCAGCCATCCATACTGGTGTGAGGTGGTACCTCATTGTAGTTTTAATTTGCATTTCTCTGATAATTAGTGATGTGGAGCATCTTTTCATGTGTCTGTTGGCCATCTGTATTTCTTTTTTGGAGAACTGTTCAGTTCCTCTGCCCATTTTTTAATTGGGTTATTTGTTTTTTGTTTGTTGAGGCATGTGAGCTCTTTATACATTCTGGACGTCAAGCCTTTATCGGATGTGTCATTTTCAAATATATTCTCCCATACTGTAGGGATCCTTTTTGTTCTATTGATGGTGTTGTATTATTTTTCTTAAACAGGGTTTCCAAACTGCATAAGTTTCAGGCCTCACAAAACTTGGATCTGCTCTGGGCTGTTCTTAAAGCCGTCTGTGAATGCCATCTTGGATTTTTCATTTATCATTATTTTAACCCCTATTCATCCAAACCAAATGTAAGCCAATTGGCTCTGTAACCAGGACAAATTAGGCTGGGGTTTCCTCACTTCTAAAAATGAAAGGCGACTAGATATGATTTTTCAGGTCCCAAAAGAGAGAGAGAGAGGTGGAGAAATAAGGCACAGTAGGAAAAGAGAGGGAGGCAAAGGATTGGGCCCCAGCCCCAGTCTTGACTGCACAACTAAAAACTAGTATATGACCCTGTGGATAAAGTGAAGGTGCCTGTGGCCAGGATTCTCACTCAGCCCTGGTCACCTAGCTCACTACACATGTGTGGGCAATACATTGCTATTGACTCTATATAAAAAGCTCTGCCCAGTGCTCTGGGCGACACAGTGGCAGGGCTGCAAGGCTGCAGGAGAGCAGAGGCTGGAGTGGTGGCAGTGCCGAGGACAGAGACTGAGACGGCTGTTGGGGTGGAGAGGCCCAGAGGCAGAGACAGGCTTCCTGCATGCAGACTCGCTCTGAGTGAATGGGATTCTAGTGATTGACCTGCCATTGTGGGAATAAATTTGGGTATAAACCCTTTCACCCCAAGAACGTTCCATTGTCATTTTTCGGTCTCATTGAATCTGTAGGGAACATGCCCGGGGCTGAAACCCATTGGCAAGACAGACCCTCAGGAATGAACTTCACCTCTTGGGACCAGTTTTCTCTACTATGAAATGAAGTAGGTGGACAAGATGCTCTCTAAAGTCCCATCTTGTCCTGTGATCCCAATACTCTAGTATGTGCAGTGTGTCACATCTCATGCCCACTCTCCCTAGATGCTCACAACAGCCAGGGAGTTTTCAGTGGCATATTTTGGTGAACTTCAGACTTCTAATTCAGTGTACTTTCACTGTACCACACTGCAGATATTTGCCAGCTGAACAGTAAATAAAGCTGATGTCATTGGTTTTGATGGCCTTTAAATATGCACTGTTACCCTGCCAGGTTGGAGAGACGCTTTGACATGGACCAGCGTGGTAGAGGTCCACATGGCAAACAATGAGAGTACAGCTCCTTTTCAATAAGAAGCCCTGGACTTAAGGCTGCAGCAGGTAGAGCTGGTCAGCAGGAAAGGCCATTTTCTTCTCATACCGCCTTTCAAAACCAGGTTCCCTTTTCTCCACTACTCCACGGCCAGTTGCTGACAGCTAGACAATTAGTTGAATCACCTGCAGCACTGAAAAAAATCCTAAGGAGCCCACCTTCCCAGAACTACCAAATTTACATTTCTGGAGAGATCAGAGGCCAGGAATTTAATTCCAAAAGCTTCCCAGGTGATTCTGATATCAAGTCAGAAATCAGTGTTCCAGGTAGTTTCATCTGTCCTAACAGGCCTGGAGATGGTATAGCACTTGAAATAGTCTATCTGGGGGTCAGAGGGTGGGGGGAGCTGGGGGATAGTGTCAGCTGGGGTGAGTAATAGCAGTCAGAAAGCAGCTCTATCACAAGACATTTACACGTGTAACGGCCAGAATGGGCAAATTCATTGTGACAGAAAGTAGATTACTGATTGCCAGGGTCTAGGAAGGGGTCTGTAGAGATGGCGGCGGTTGGTGGGGAGGGTTGGTGATGGCTTAGGGAAATGAGATTTCTTTTTGGGGTGACTTAAAAAGTTCTAAAATGGATTTTGGTGATGTTCATACACTAACAACCATTAAACTGTACTTTAAATGAATGAATTGTATGGTTTGTCTTTAAATGGATGAACTGTATGTTGTATAAATTGTATCTCAATAAAACTGTTATGTATATTTTTTCTTAAAAAACAGCCCTGACCCTCCCTTCCCCCTCCATATACACGCACCTACACACACAGACACACACACACACACAGGTGCTCCGTGCCAAACCATGACCATTAGTAGGCTAATTCCAAACACCTAACTAGTCAGTATCCTTTGTGTGTGACTGCTACTCGGCCTCATCACGTCACTCACCTTAAAATCACTTATTACTACCCTCCCCCAGCTCTCCCGCAGCAGAGAAACCAGATTGTCCTGGGCCGATGGCACCACCTGGTGGCCATTACGGGAAATACCGGACCATATATTTCTGCACATTCTCTCACTGGCCGTGGACCTCATGCATAAGCCATTCTCCCCTTTTCTTCTTCCAATTTCAGGGTTCAGTTCATTCTAGTTAGGTAATCTACAGTTTATACACAAACATTATAAACCTTCCATCTATTCCCCCAACTCTTTCTCTGTGTCTCCCTCTATTGCTGCTAAAAGCTTGAAGAACTTCAGTTTTAAGTCTGAACTGTGCAAAAGTAGCAAATCTTGAAGTGGTGAGACAAAACTGGATCTACTAAGAAGTATGCATCTCATTAATAAATATTTTGGAGAATAATAGAAGCAAACAAGCATATAATAGAAAGATGGTTGCTTTCACTGGTAATCAAATAAACACAAATTAAAACAATGAGGTGTCATGTTCACCTGTCAAACAAAAAGATTTTAAAAAGGTAATACTCGTAGTTAACAAGCAAGAAAAGATTCCCATGAACAGAGAGAAAGCAGCCATATTACCAAGGTTTACAGAAAGCAATGTGACCGGAGGTAGAAAATGGAGCCTAAAAATATGCATGGAGCTTGACCCAATTTTTCTTTTTCATGGAAATACATACTCTGGAGAATTTATCAAGAGTCTGCACAAATATTTATGTGCAAATAAGTTCACTGAAGCAATATTCATGATGGGGACAAACTGGAAAAACTCTAAATGTCCTACAATTTTGGGAATGCTTAACTGAACTGTGGCATAGCCATATAATAGGATATAATGCAGTTACTAAAAATAGTGATTTAAAAATTATCTACAAAAGGTTCTTGAGATAATATTCACTATAAAAATCCAGATGAAATAGTTAAAGTATGATTTTTAAAAACTACTTATATATGCATAGAAAAAGATACTTGAAGGAAACACAGTAAATGTTGGAAGTGGGTATTTCAGGTGGTAAGATTATAAACAATTTATTTTCCAAATCATTCCCAATGGATTTTATTACATTTATAATATGAAACAATTATAAACATAAGTAATCCATACCACCTATGCTCTTTAAAGGTACCCGCAAATTTTCTTCTGAATATGCAGTGGCAGGAAAAATTAAACCTCTAGAGCAGGTTGACAGGCAGAGGACATTTGACAGTTATCTGGAGACTTTTGCTGATTGTCATTAAGTGGGTGGATTCTACTGGCACCTAGTGGGCAAACACCAGGAACGCAGTCCCCGCAACAGGTTCTCTGGCCTAATGTCAAGAATGCTAAGAGGGAGAACTCTGTTTTACAGACCAACTCACAGAATTTGATTCCAGACCCTATCCCTTCAGCTGGTTGGTTCTGGGCCAACTGCTCACCCACTCTACTCCTCCACTTGCATTGTAAAAGGGAATCATTGCAGAGGATTTCTGAGGACAGAATAACAAGATAAAAAGTGTCTGGCACATTAAGGATACAAAATAAATATTAGTTCTCTTCCCAATAGAAACACACTTAAAGAAATAAGACTATTATTCAATTTTTTGTTTCTTTTTGTTAGGTGTTAGAAAGAGCTCTTTCTAAACTTTTCATAACATCTCAATTATCCATTTCAAACATAGTTTTTGGAGTCAAGTCAGCTTTGATGTGCTCTCCCCAGATTCTAGAGGTTTAATATCCAAGTTGATAGGAAGAATAAAAGAATTCTTGGGGCTATTACTAAAAACTCATGGAGGAAAATGTTTTAAGTTCTGGGGTTAACATAGGAGAAGCTGAACTGCCCAACTGGGTCTGCCCTGCAGTCAAAAGGCTGAGCCTGGAGAGGGACACAGGGAACCGAAGGGCATGAGCCCAGGTGTTGTGTGTGCATCTCATTACTGATAAAGCTATGCAGGAATGATGTGGGGCTCATTCATCCATTTGGGATTTTTGTACTTCTCCCTGCACTGAATGATTCAAGCTCTATTTATGTCTGCTCATAGAAATTAAAAATGGTCTAGAGAGAGCACAACCCTAGACCCAAGATATGGTCACTCCTACTGCTTCTGCATCAGAATAGTATAGGTGCCCTCTGGTAGGGCAGTGGGATATCCCGCCAATGGCTCTCAGCTCCTGTGCCTAGTTGGCATGAGGCTGACACATGGCCATTCTGCATTCTGCAGCTGAGGGTGAGAGAGGTGATCTGACCCTCCTTGGAGCTCGTGAACATGCCCAGGCAGCATGAGCAGGCTGTGGAGAGAGCTGTAGTGGACTGATAACTTCCTCTGGTCACAGCCATGGATCTGGTGAGCGGGGAGCTAGCTGGCCTCTCCCTGCTGCAGGCACATCTTGCCTGTCCACAGCCCAGACCCCTAGGCACCAAAACTCTGCCTGTAAAAAAAGCCAGAGGCGCTTAGCCAGCTCCAGCGTGCTGTATACAGACCTAGTTAAATGAGCACCGACTGCCAAAAATTCTCTTCACTGACCACACATGCAAAAAAATCCTCCTCATATTAGTTATAATGCATCATTTACTGTCAGAATAACTGCTTTTTCTCCCCCTTCCCTTTGGAAACATTTTCAGACAATAGCACCTGCCATATTTTTGCACACTTCAGTGAGCAAGGACTATTCAGAGTCTGGACAAACTCAACAAACAGTCCCTCCTGTCATCCACTGAAAGATTAAAAAAAAGAAAATGAAGGAAAGAAAGCGAGACAGAAGGGACCTGCTGGTTCAAGTCAGGAGACAGGCGTCTTTGGTAGTTTACAGCAAAGAAATCCTTCCCAGCAGGCCCACATTTCTGCTGCTTAGGAGGAAAACCTTAGTCACCCACATCTTGTCCAAACCAGGCAGGGCTTGTTGACACAGGCCTGCTGGGCTGTCATACTGGAAAGTGGCATCAGGAGGGTCTCCTGGGCATCCGCAGGGCAGGCTACTTGTCTGCACTGACTGTCCCCACAGCCATAATGTCTCTTATGCAGAGAAAACCTTAGATAGGCTACTGGGGGAAATGACAGTGATGGCAGGAGGCTGCTGGGATCCCTGCTGGAAAGGCCTGTCACCACGGTCACTTCAGGCCCGGGGGAGGAATCACTCTGCCCTGCTCAGCCCAAATGCCAGTGGAAAACTTCTCTCCCTGCTGCGTGCGGCGCCCCCTCCCACTGGACACTGAGTATACTCTAAAGTGTGGTGAGGTCAGTATCTGAGCCCCTGGAGCTTATAATCACATGTGTCCAAGTGAATAGTCTTGTGGAAAGGGTGGAGCTGTGAGAGGAAAGATCCATTTCACAGATTATTCGGCATGTACTGAGCACTGCAGGAGGCACGCCTCCCTTACTGTCTCTCTGACAGTAATGCTGAGAGACTGGAGGAACTTCCATCCCTGTCCCCTGAGATCCCAATGGTGTTGGTGCCAAGTGTGCATGTATTTGACCAACACAAGATCCACCCTCCCACCTAATACTGCTACCACCATCACTGTGGCCATCGAGAGCATCTCCAGACTGGGGGCAGCCTTTCTCTCTCCAAGGGGTTGGATGTTACAGGACAAGACCACTCTGCAGGCAAGGTGGTAGGCAGGAAGCCAGAGCTTCCTTGAGAGATCTTAGAGTCCAAATACACACCTGTACCCCTGTCCCCAGATGCTCCTAAGTAGAGAAACTTGGTGACGCCCTTAGAAGTGTCCAGCCTTTCCCACTGCCACCACCCACCCCATAACTACTCTGCCACTCGGCACATCCTGGCTAGAAAGTGTATTTATTTCCACATCTTCCCGCCTGAACCTCAGTCTCCATGATCCACATCCTACCTCTCAAGGAACCCTAGCTGAAGTTCAACTGGTCCAGATGTCTTTTCCGGGGTCCGACACGTTAGCCCTGTCCAGAGCACGTGCCAGGCTCTCAGCTTCCACCCCAGCGTGTTGTGGATGTCATTCCAATCTGTATATCTCTTTTCGTCTCCTAGATCTCGAGTTCCCTCAACAAGGGCTGCAAGTCATAATAAGAGAAAACAGGCCCTGCCATGCCTCTTTGCCGTTTGCATCGCACCCGTTTAGCTGCCTATCTCACTGGAGTGAGGTGGCGAGTGAGAACATAGCTCACCATTTTTGATCTTTCTTGTGTTTTGTCATTTGTGCACCTCTGGATGCCTCTAGACTGAAGACCGATGGCAAATGCAGGGAGAAAACTGTCTAATCTTGCTCCATCCTTGATTTTCTGTACAATGCTCAGTTCTTCTTGTCAGAGTTTAACCTTCCCTAACAGGTTAAAAGAAGATAATGCTAAACTCTAACTTCTTTTACAAAAATTCTATGTAAGTAAAGTAGATGTGTGTTTATTGGTTTTTAAAACATACCAAGGCCACAGTTCCTGGCAGGTAGGAGGCACTCAGTAATTCTTGTGGAATAAATCGAAATGGAAACGTGTTAGATGGTATTTTGATAGGATGCGTGGTTCAGGGGAAGTGTATCCATCACTGCCTGCCAGACATTCCAGCATGTGGACAGTCAGTCAGCTCTCAAGCTGCTAAGAGCATGCTTTCCAATTAATCTGTGCAGCTTTCTTTTGCTGACATCTCTTATGTCCACATGAGCATGATTCACTCTTGACTTGGCAGCTCACTAAAGTCTTCTTGACTTTAAAGATGTTTTTATAACCTATCTCACAGCAAAAGACAATACTTACACAGCCACAGGACAAGAAGGAGAACAGACCGTAGTTAAATATGGAAACGCTGTGATTTCCCGGGGTCCTCAGAAAGCACCCATCCTCTCCACAGTCACATGTTTTTAAGTCCTCACTGATAGGGAGAACAGTGCTTGATCAGCCCAGGGCAGAAACTGGCTCCTCTGAAGTGCAATATGCAACTACTGGGGGCAGTTTTCCCAGGCCAGCCTTAGGGGACACAGGAACCAGGGAACGTAGGATAGACTACAGGTATGAGTGTCACCTGGCCTTGAAGCCGTTACCCCTGGAAACATACATGGTAAGTTGAAAGACATAATGAGAGTGATTCTGTGCATTTGTGTAACATTTTCTATTGTCCAAAACATTTTTCTACACATTATTTAACTGCCATATCAGCACTGTGAGACAGATCAGATGAAGACAGTAAACTTCACAGCCCCAGGGACTTGCTTGGTGCCACACGGCAGGTCTGAGCCAGGACGAGAACCCCTGGACTTCCTGCCTCGGCGCCCTTCCTGCTCTGCTTGCCACAACCTCGCTCCCCTGCCATGTACACCATGTGCCCCTTTTGCCACTCCAATCACGTGGCACACCATGGCCGAGATGCATGCTTAGTTTTAACTGTGTTGCCAAAATGTGGTCTGCTCAACCCCTCCAGCCTGCTTCAATCGCTGTCTTTATGAACCGTGGTGCCCAAGGTATTTGCACCGATTTGTTCCAGGAGTACAGTTTGTTAGAAAATTTGCTTCCTGTAGCTTCATGTCCCTGAAACGCCATCTGCTCAACCCCACATGTGGTTTACCACGACTCGCAGCACCATTACAGTTTCTCAGCTAAATATCACAGGATTATACAAGTCTTTGGGGACAGAAGACAGCTGGTTGGGGAGATACATCCAACCCTACACAGCTGGCTCACTATCTAACTCATAAAGCTCAAACTGTGGGATTGTGGGCAACTTGAAACTTTTTTCACCATTATAAATGTTGTATCAAATGAGACAGAGTGCAGGAAAGTATTTTTGCAAACCATAAAATATTATATAAAGTTTAGTCACCACTACTATTCCATTTCCTGTGTGTGCATGATCCCCTCTGTCACTTATCTGTGGAAAATTGTTCAATACGGTTTCCCTGGCAACTCAGCACACTTCTTGTTGCCTCGCCTGTTTTCAAGATGTCCTATGTCAGGTGATGTGAGACAAGGTCCTAGCTTAAACCTGGTCGGGGCTTCAGAAAGGACAGCAGGTCCAGGAGGACACCTGCCAGAAGCCTTTTTGCACAATGAACAGAGAAACCTCTGGGGGAAAAGGCCACACTAAGGGAAAGCAGAGTGGGGCTTGCTGATCCTGAAGGCTGGGCTAAATCATGTCTTCGTGGTCAGTGGGGAAGGAGGAATGTTTAGCCCCCATGGCACCCAATGCTTAGATCTGTCTCCCTGCCAAACCTCCCATGGGAATCTTATGGAAAGCACGGGGCAAGCGGATGGGAAGGTGTGGGGAACAGTGGGAAATACAATGGAAAGCTCTATCTTCCCAACAACTTTCTAGCATTTAGGGGCACAAGGCATACTGAGGGACCTCTGCCTGTCATCCCTACCCAACACACTACAACAGGACTCCTGGAGGGCAGCTGGCACCCTGCTGAAGGGAACACGGAGAGGACAAAGGGAAAAGGGTAACTGCCCCAAAGGCCAATTCATTATGCTTGGGGGCATGCGAGGGGTGTGCTCTGGGATCTCAGGAAGGATGCAGGGCACTGTGCAGGGAGCTGAGGTCCTGAGTGAGCAGATGTGAGAAAGCCAGTGAATTCGGGATGGCTAGGATTAACATGCCCCAAATGTACTGACAGTCTGTGTTACAGTCGGATGGTCTGGACTGAAGTAACACGAGTCTCACTTGCTGGCACCTCAGAAGTTATTGCTGCTTCAAAGAAGCAAATAGAGCAAGGTGATTTCAACAAACGGGTAGTGAGCGTCTATCATGTGGCTGGCCCAGTCTAGGCCCCACAGACACAAAAGGCCAGCAGACATCGTGTCTGCTTCTGCAGGTCTTTCTGGCCCACGAGGAGGGCAGGCTGCACCTATTGTAAATGCCTATTCACGAAGAGTCTTTGAGCAACGAGTCCAAAGAAGGGCCAAAAATGAGTCCCGGAGTATTTATCTTTATGCTTAAAGATACACCTAATTTCAGCCTGGTCCAGGACCAGCACTGTCCACCTCTATGCCATAATCAACTAGCCTAAAAAGCAGCATCCTTTTTAGACAGAACAGAAGAAAAGAGCACCAGGGCCCAGCTCAGGCTCCAAACCCACGTACAAAACTCACTGCATGTCTAGAAAAGTCACTTCTCTGAGCTTCTCTTTCACATCTGCAAAATGTGGCAAGAAACACCTACCCTTCTTGCCTGTCTCAAGGAAGAGGTCATGATGGGTAAGCATGAAGATGATCTGAGATCCAGCATCTATAAAGACGTATTCAAAAGCACAAGATTGTCCTTCTGTGGATTTAATGACTTCCCTTAGAAAACAGGAGCTCCATGGCAGCAAGTGGTTCTGCTTCGCTCGTTCACTCTGCTGTGATGGTGAACTTCACATGCCAGCTTGGTCAGGCTGCGGTGCCAGCTGGTCGGTCAAACGTCAGGCTAGATGCTGTTGTCTAGGTATTTTTTAGATGTATTAACATTAAAATCAGTAGCCCTCGAGTAAAGCAGACTATCCTCTTTAATGTGTGTGAGACTTACCCAGAGGAAGGCCTTAAGAGAAAAGACTGATGTTTCCTGATAGGAAAAGGACCTCTGCTCCAGAGGGCCTCCGACTCAAGATCACATCAGCTCCTCCCTGGGTCTCCAGCACGCCGGTCAGCCCTGCACATTTCAGGCTTTCCGGCCCCTCCAGCTGCAGGAGCCGATTCCTTAAAATAAATCTCTCTGTGTCTCCCTCTGCTTCTCTCTCCCTTTCTCTCTCTCTCTTTTTTCTTACCTTAATCACACTTTGGGCAGCTTAACACATATCAAACCCCATTAAATCTCTCTCTCCAAAAGGATACAGAACAATAAAGGAAAGTATGCAGCAATATCCAGTCACCAAATGGCAGTCCAATATTTTGAGATACGCATGATGTTTTATCCATACTCAACTCATATCTGACAACCATGTGATATATGATGATGTTTCTACCAGCCTGAATGCCCAGTAACACTAGCATCTTCCTTTTAGTGATGTCAGGGTGCCCTGAAAAGTCACCCCGAGGCACTACCAACTTGATTTTATCCACGCTTTATCAGCCAGTTGTCTGCTCTTCAGCTTGCCTCTTGCATACCTCCTCTCCACTGGCTCTGGCCAATTAGCACTAAAACAAGTTTAAATCTCTAAAACAATTGCCACATCACCCCCTTTCCCAGCTCCACATCACCCCCTCCATTCTTCCACAGCTGTGTCTCAGGCTCCCCCCCTGTTACCCGACTTTCCGGGAGCAGACTGTCAGTGAGCCCTCTTCCCTGTTTCCTGCCCAGCCTGCCCCACAGAACAGGCTCCACCCTCAGCCCCTGGTGGCCCCGCTGTTGCTTCACCCAGTGGGAACCTCACACACGACGGTCCTTACTTCACGTGCCCTTGGCTGATTTTGATAATGGCGACCCAGGCACCTTGTTGAAACACTTGTTCCCTGTTTTGCTTTGTTTTTTACACTGCACCTTTTGGCCCAGTCTCTCTGGGTTTCTTGTGCAGATTCTTCTGCCTGGCCCTAAATCATCTTCAAGTCCTTTTCCTTAGGGGCCCTCTTTTTGTTCCCCGATACTTGCCCAGAGTAACCTCATCCATTCCCAGAGCATCAACCACCACTAACGAGGGGATGACTCTGAAATCCCACCTTCACTGGCCTCTCTCCTGGGTCACGCACATCGCAGTGCCTTCTGCACACCTGCCCCTGGATGTCTAGAGCACCTCAAACACAACATGAAAATAAATCATTGTTTTCATCTCCCCATCCTGCACTTCCCGCACCCCCAATAAAAAAACCTCCCAAACCTCCTTCTCATTCTTTTGGATTTCTTATCACTCTCTCTGCTGTTGGCCAAGAGTGAGAACTGGAAACCATCCAGGGACTTTTTTAAGGATTTGAGTTCAGGGTAGGCTCAACGGAACCCCAAAGGACATGTGCCAGACGGGAGGCTCCAGACTTCTTTCTCAAAGACAGCTTTCAGATCCACTGCTATCACTGGCCCCCCAGGAAGGGCACAGCCTAGAAACAGATCTTAGTCAAGATACCTGGGTCAAGAGTCAGCCCCACTGCTTCCCGCAACTGCAGAGAGCAACCAGCTGGACGGTAAATGAGGCCCCAGGCCTGCTGCTCAGTTTCTTTTCCCTCCAACCTTCAAATGGGAAGCAACTGTTGTCACCATGTGGCAAAGTTGAGGTACTGCAGCTCCTTTATAAAGGCCAAAGGTTGGCTGAACAAACAGGTTACTTAGATCCACCCCTTCACGTAGGCTTTGTTACCAAGGACTCTCTCCACTTGATACTTGCTAAGAAAATAATCTTGGTTCTCTTTGTTTTTGAAATGAAAAAAAAAAAAAATGATGTCCAAAAGTCAGTGTTACAAAAAAGAATTCTGATATATTTATACTGGGCAATATAGATCTAAAATTATTTAGAACCATCCAAGGCCAATATTTATAAATTTTTGTCTCAGTGGTTTGATATCTGGTGTTACCACAATGCTAGATATCTGGTGGCCTAGAACGGTGGAGAAGATAAACAGGCGGCACTGAGGAGACCTTTCACCTGAGGCTCTTAACATTCTGCAAACAAAAGCTCATCTTCTGGCTGGATTCATCCAAAGCCCTCCTGACCGTCAGCTGGCAGAGCCAGTGCTTACTCCCCAGAGTTTCTATCCCATGGCAAATGCTCTCTGAATCAGTTCCCTAGACAGCTGGTGGCTTGACCTGTTTCTGAGGATATTATAGCAGTTGTAGCCACTTAGCTAGTCATGGGGACCAAGGAGCAACTCTGGGCTTGGGGGGTGAGAAGCACTGTTGAATTACAAGGCCCACTGAAGCCTATCTGAACTGTACTACTAATGAGAAATAATACCGGGGAGAGCCAGTAAAGACTGAAGATATGCTGTCGATGATCCACAAAGAGAGAGGAGTCAGGCCTGTGTTCAGTTCCCAATGGCGGCCACTTACCGCCTGTGAGAGAGTGGGCTGGAAGCCCTGCTTACAGATGAGAAAACCAAGGAAAGTTGCCAAGATCCCACACAGCTAGTAAGGAGTATGGTCAAGGCTCAGCCCTGTCTCCTTGCCATGAAGGGTATGTTCTCTTCTCTATAAAAAAAATTGGTTTCTGTTTGTGTTTTTGTTTTCCTTTGGGCTAAGAATTTGTACATTTGAACAATGCTCCTTACCAAGTCATGTTTAAGGTGTCTATGGAGAAATAAAAAGTAAACCCCAATCCTCTGGATGTTTTGGCAAATTCTTCCTCCCCAGTGACCACCTAGAGCAATTAACCACCAGGAGGCCGACTACCAGGTTCGGGAGTCCTCTGATATACTTCGATCCAGTTGGGCCCCTGCTGGTTAAGTTCTGGAACTGTCCAAAGTCCTTTCTGATTCTCAGTGGGCAGCCATGCCCTGGGCACACACCCAGCGCCTTGCTGATGAGTCACAAAGCAAGCAGGCCTTTTGCTGAGCACCTATTGCTGAGCTCCTGGCAAAAACTTCTAGGTAGACTTTTTAAAAACACAGATAGAAATGGAATATTTCCTTTGAACTGTAAGGAAAAGAGTCTCAACAGATCCAAATATTGAATAGTATGTAAATAGTACTGTTGTTGCCAGATACATTAATTTTTTCCTGGATATTATATATTCATTCCTCAAATATTTGCTGAGTTGCCTACTACATGTCTGTGTATCAGTCAGTAAACGAAAGAGACATAGTCTCATGATCTTACCTTCCAGTGGGGAGACAAACAATAGGCAAGGAAACAAACATCAATTATAAATGACAAAAAATGCTCCGGAGCTTAAAAAGCAAATGGACACTGTGACAGAGAATGGGGGCTGCTCAGGCAGAGAGTGGGGCAGGCCCCTCTAGGTGACTTCAAAACTGAGACCTGCAGAGGAGGATTCAGCCATGCAGAGTGGGAAGAACAGGTGTTGTGAAGGCTTGGAGGTGGAAGAGACTGGTGTGACACAAGGACTGAAGGCAGGCCAGGGTGTGGGGAGCAGAATAGGGCATCTGGGAGGTGTGGATCTTTGTAGGTCATGGCTAGAAGCGTTATATTTATCTAGGTGTAATGGGAAGCCACTGATTGAATTTTAACCTTGGAGAGTGACATTGAGCTGATTCAAACTATTGTTTTTTATTAGTTAATTAAATTACATTATTTGCATACTTTTTTTACAATTTCTTTTTAATTTTTAATTTTAATTTGAAAGGAACCAAAAACAGAAGCAGGAAGATCAATTAGGAGACAATTTCATAAGTCCATTCCAGACACAATGGCATCTAGGGCCAGGGAGTTGGGAATAGAGGTAGAGAGAAGGGAGGACAAGCAAGTTATAGATGTATTTTAGAAGAAAAAATGAGATAAATTGTTTATCATATGGGTATGATATGTGATGGAGAAAAATCAAGGATCACTTCAGACTTTTAGCCTGGCCTAGATAGCTAAGTGGTGGCACCATTCATTTAGACAGAAAAGACAGGTAGACAGGTTGAGGGAGGTGGTGATCTGGGAAGCAGAGTTGACACAGGTAACTCAGCGCATCTCATGAGCCTACAGACATACAGGAAAGAAAGTGTGGACTGAAAATACAACTACTGGAGCCATCAGCAAAGAAATAGACTTTGGAGTCAAAAGAATGAATGAGATAATCTAGACAGAGAATTTAGAATAATAAGAGAAGTGGGCCCTGCGCTGAGCCCTTAGCAATTAAAAGCTGCTTTAGAGGAGCTGGAGAAACCAGCCAGTGAAACTGGGAAGAAATGGTGAAAGGGAGAGGGGAAAGGAGGGAAGTTGAAACTGTGGCATTTGGACGTCTGTGGGCTTTGTGGAACCCAGACTGAGTAAGGTGGGGGTTTTAAGAGGGGAGGGGTCGTGCAAGCTGAACGCCGCGGAGGCCGAGCAGCATGCAGGCAGAACGCAGGTGCATTGGGCCTGGAAGTGGTTGGCCTTGACAAGAACAGCCCCCAAAACATTCCACAATTAACATGAGCCAAACTGAAATTGAGATCATCTGCTGGAGAGTTCAGTTTGCTTTTCTTGTAGAAAACCACCTTTCCAGTTCCTCAGGCCAAAATCTTGGCATCACTCCTGACTCCTCTCTTCCTTGCAGTTCCCGCCTCCAGCCCGCTAGCAACCCCTGTTGGCTCTAACTTCAGAACAAGTCCGTCACCTGACCGTGTCTCACCACTTCTCCGGCTGCCATGCCGGTTCCTCTCTGCCCTGGATGATCACAGCGGCTTCTCAGCTGACCTCCGTGATTCCAGTCCCCTTCCCGCCGAGAATATTTTCAGTACAGAAGTTGGAGTGGCCCTTTTCAAAGGGAGGCTGATCACACCACTCTGTCCCAAGCCTCCAACCGCTTCAGATAAATACTCAGGGGAAAAGCCAAAGTCCTTACAGGACTCTAAGATCCATGATGTGATCTGTGCCCACACCCGGCCTCCGACCTCCCCTCCCCGCCGCGGCTCATTTCCGCCCCCACCACTCCCCGGAGGCTTGGGCTTCGGGCCTCCAGCGGCTGTGCTCCCATCGCATGTTTTTTGCACTTGCCGAGGTCTGCTTGGAACGTCTTCCTCCACGTATCACATGGCCCACTCTTTCAACACTCAGATTTTTGCTTTACCTTCCCAGGGAGGAATCCCTCAGCCTTATTTCAAATTGTTTCCTCCATCCCCCTCCTCTGCTTTATGTTTTTATAGCACTTACAACAATCTGACTTATTATATATTTTACTTATTTATTTAAGGACTGTATTTCCCTGCCCTGACAATCTTTGAGGTTCCTGTTTATTTCCTTGGTACCTACAACAGTGCCTGGCATTCAAGAAATACTTATTGACTTGACAAATGTATAGTGGGAACAGTGGGTGACAAGGGACTAGGAGAGGACTGGAGGTGACCCCAGGGACCTAACGGTAATTCATACTGATACTATATCCTATGCTAAAGGGCTGGTTTGTGATCCTATGTTTGAGAGCTAATATACATCGTCAATACTGAGAGGAATCTAAGCATCATGTAATTAATCAGAATAGACAAAATAAGAGAAGATTGTCTTCTATGTGCCATGCATTAATTAGACAATGAACAGCCCTGCCTGCAAGGGACTTAGAGTTCAGTAATTGTCATCTAAAGTGATGATGATTCATGTAGAAATGATTTCACGATAGTGCAGTGATGCATGCTAAAACTTTGTTTTTACTTCTCCAGACTGGACTATTTCCTGCTTATAGGTAAGTAAGTTTAATCCTACCTCCAACCAAAACGGAAATTTAGAGAAGTAATTTGCTTGATGTCCTATCACTAATAAATGATGGAGCAAGCATGTAAATCTAGGTGCTTCTGGGAATAGTCTAACTCCTTAAATGTGTGTTAAAATTCACAGCATGTGTTATGTGTCTTCTATAAAAACTAGAAAAAAAAACTGTGCTGACTTGGCCTTTCATAATAAAATCTAAAATGAATGTTGGAAGGGTATGGAATATGCCCCATGTGTCTGCCAGAGGTCTGGGAATCGCAAGACTGAATGTCTGAGCAGCGACAATGCTAGTAGACAGATGCGTTGAAATGATGTTACACTCACTTAAGTGAGTATTACACCACCCTGCAGATTAAATGCCAAGGTCCAGGACTAGGCAAAAGCCAAGCTTCTAATTTGGTTTCTTTTTTTCCCTCTGATTTGGACTATTTTCTGTCTTGGCTTTCAACCACATGTATTAGGCAGAATTCTGAAATGACCCCCAAGATTCCCACCCTGCAGAATCCTCTGCCTTTGGGTATGGGTGGGACCTGTGAATATAATGGGATATCACTCTCTTGGTAAAGGAGAAAGGTGATGGGACAGTCATTCCTTTACTTATAATTAGGAGACTAAAAGGATACTCTCCCTCTGGCTTTTGAGAAGTTATCTGCAGTCTTGTGAGAAGACCTTGTTCTTTATAACCTGGGGGTGGCCTCTAAGAGCTGAGAGGGACCCTGGCTGACAGTGTAAGTAAGAGGACCTCTGTCCCACAACAGCAAGAAACTGAGTTCTGCCAACAACCTTAATGAGTTTGGAAGAGGACCTACCCCCACCCTCGCCCCAGCTCCCACCAAGACTGTATCCCTCTCTGGTCATTATCGTGATTTCAGCCAATAAGCAAACCCACGCCCAGCTTCTGATGGAAGGAAACTGTGAGATAATAAACAGATATTGACTTAAGATACTACATTTGGGGTAATTTGCTACACAGTAATAGAAAATGAAAACACAATCCAATTTTCCTCATTCACACAGACATTTAGAGGAGACTCAGCATGGCTGTGACCTCATATTCCCCCAGGGAAATAATGGAAAGAAACAGAGTTTTAAATTCTGAACAGTCCCAATCCATGCTCTTCTAAACCTTGTGGCCTTTTCACTTGCCGGTCTCTGATGAACTCCTATTCAAACTTCAAAACCCAGGTCAAATGTTGCTTCTTTGAAGAAGTATTTCCTTACAGTCACCCCCAACCACTCCCAAGTGGAATAAATTACTCCTGTCCATTCACCTCATGGCAGCAGCTTGTCTGTGCATATACCAAACACTTGCCCGTGATGCACTGTATCACCCCTGCCACAGGCTGGCAGCTGTGTGGGGGCACAGCTGCCCAGGCTCCTGAGGAACAGCTGGCATGGAGGTGGACAGAGAGGCTCTGGACAGACACAACCTGCTGATGCTCAGGGAGCTGCTGTTTCTTTCCAACAGATAATCAGCCTCAGGTATTAATGGAAACTCGGAAAGCTTTCTCCATGACAACAGTTAGGTTATTAACCAAGCACTAACTGTGTTAAAAGGGCAGATATTTACTCTGTCCAAAGAGCTGGTCTGAAATGGATAGGTGTGCTAGAAGCAACAGGTGGCAGGTGCTGGGAAGAATGTAAATTCTCCCCAAAATGTGTGGCAGAAAGCCTTGTCTGAATGTGCTCTGATTCAAGCCCTATGCTAGGTTTGCATGCTTGCTGATTCAAATCATCTGTGTTAATTTGTTCCTGAAATCAAATGCCAAGCTAAACAGACAACAATCCCACAGAGTTAGTTTTACTCAGTGGCTTGAAACTATGGGCAATAAGACAGAAATGAGAATCCTGTATCAACAATATCCATGGTATTCACAGGACTCCAGGGCAGGTAGCATTTTTAGGAAATCGTGGACTCAGGGACAATGATGCATAACCATTCCACAGAGACTAGTATTTGCTTGATGTGTGTTTGAAACTCCCTGAAAGAATTCAAATTTCTCCTTAGGACCTACTCCCATGGGCAATTACTTGAAGGGCTCCTTTGCAGTTAATCTAACTTAACCATGCTACTGCGTTGGGCTCCACCTCAGTAGAGAAGGAGATCATTGAGAATCAGAGAGAATACAAAACAAGGCATGGAAATGAGGCCTCTGTTCGTACAGCTGCTCATTATTACCAGCTTAGAAGAGCTAGGTTCAGATTCTTTCTATAAACGAATCATTAATTAAACAACAAAGTACTACTTTTTAATAAACGTATTACAGCCACATTGGCAGAATGAAGAAAAATTCCTAGGAAAAATGATCTTGCCATACAATTTAATTAACATTTGTTATGTTTTAAATATTTTTAAGTTTTTGACATGAACTGTTAATGTCAATACCTCTTTTGAATTTTAAGAATTTTAAGGCTCCTTTGAATTTTAAGACATCATCCTTAAGAATCACATGAGATCCTACATTTTGAGAATCATTCACAAGCACTGGCTGGCAATGACTCAAAGAGCAGCCAGCCAGGGGCCACATCTTCCAGAAGATGAATACGTGGGGCCTGGGTTGTAATGGTTCTTTAGGGATAACACTAGATGTTTCTTTGTTCACTCAATAAATATTAGTGTGCAGACTTTGTGCTAGGTGCTAGGGCTATGAATTAGGTCCCTGCTCTCACAGGGCTTACGTTCTCCTGGGATGTATGTGTGCATATACTGTGAAGAAGAAGAAAGGGAAAATTGAGAGAAGAGGTAGAGTTTCTTTGATCTGTCTTAATTATTTTAAATGCTAATGAAATCCTCAAACTGGCAGAACATGATAAATACCTTCGATGCTCTGTGGGCCCACAAGATTCATGGCCTGGTGAGCTGGGTACTCCACCCGCGGCCTGGCGATACCCAGCTGCTCCATAACGCCGTGGAGCAACCTCTGGATGTCTGTTTCTGAGACCCGGTTAGGGGTTCTCGGGCTGTATGCAGATGTTGTGGTCCATCCCAATGCCCACCAAAACACTAGGCCACATAGCATGGTAGAGACCATCCTGGAGACCATCTTTATCCTGCAGAAAATAGACCAAATATACATCGATGGCCATGATTGGCAGCTGTGATGATGTAATCACACAGTCACTCCAGGGAGAGATTCAAAGACAGCCCAGAAAGGGACTGCAATGAAGAATCCCTTGGGGTTTGCTGTTGCTGTGTCCACTCTAGTCAGGACATCTGCTGTGAGAGGGTCTTACAGAAACACAACACTCTGAGATAGCCAGTTCCCTCTGTACCTGCATTCTTGGGAAGACTAGACAGGAATGGCAGATCTCCCCCCTTTTTCATCCTTGCAGCTCCCTGAACGTTCTGTGTCATCCCAACCCCACCGCTCTCTCCTCTCTGACTAAAAGAGACGAACAATTACAACTTGCTTCAATTCTGAGAAAGGGACATCTTGAGTTTTCCCAAGCTTCCGGGGAGAAAAGGCTCACAGGAAGGAGTTTATAAGACGCAGTGGTAAAGAATCACAGAAAGGTTAGGAGAGGTGGAAGGGAACATCTTAGCTAGGCAGCATCTGAGAGGCATGCAGGGATGCAAACACAGGTGGCTCAGCCTGCCTGCAGTCTAGCAGGGAGATGAGGTACGCGACCCAGTCACAACCCAGCTGGGTGACGCAGGCAAGTCCCTCAGCTCCCTCCTCTGCAAAAAGGGGATGAGAAAAGCATCTGTCTTACAGGGCTGTTGTGAAGGTGTGTGGGAATATGGGAACCCATATAAGAAAGATTAGCACAATGCCAGGCACATATACTGCAATTACTATGTTGGTAATAGGTTAGAATTTGGGGGAGGTGGTGATGAAAGGGAAGGCAGGCGAAAGAGAGACACACTTAATCTGGGGAGTCAGTCTGTCCTAAATACTGACTTCCATGGAACCGGAAGCCTGCAGGACGAGGGGACAAATACGCATGCAGCTTCCCTCCGCAGCGGCTGAATCGGATGGACAGATACATCAGGCAGTGGCCGTGCACCCTCTCCTTTTGACCACTCTTCTATTGGGGGGTGGGGTGCACTTTTTACCCTGAACCTGAAACATTCATAACCCCTTCTTTTTCTGTAAAGGAAAGGCTTTTTGCAGCCACCCTGTATATACAAGCTTGTTCCCCAAAGAGCTAAGACAGCAAAGCCTGCAGTTCTGACGGAATGGGCAGAGGCAGACACCAGCCTCTCCGTCCTTCTTCCCTCGTCTGCTCTGAATGCAGAACGTCTTTGTTTCATTTGCACCCCCGGCCAACACCGTTCTGATTTGACGGGCTACCGATCTCATCCCTCGGTACTCTTTCCATATTATTTGCAGCCGAACCTCCTAATCCCGCACCTATCCTTTGTCCCCAGCCTCCATCCAGCTCTAGCACTTGGGCGCGACGCGGCCTCCCCTCCCAATCCCGGAGAACCCCGTCTCGGGTGGGCGCCGGGAGGCCGAGCCGCCGCAGCGCGGGACTCACCGAGGGGCAGCCGGAGGAGCCTGCTGCGGTCTGGGCCTTGGGGGTCGGGCCCAGAGCCGGGGATCTGGATCGCTGGCGCGTCACCTCCCTCCGCATCTTAGCTCCGCCCCGGCCTCCCTCCAGCAGGTGGAGGCCGCGTCGCCAGGACGCCCCAGAACGCCGTGCTCCTGCCATAAACCACACAGCGTTCAAACCACTCATTCCAGACACAGCTCCGGGACACCCCCTTCCTCTACTAACCCCTGTGGAAGCAATTCATTTTCTCCCAAGCGGACACTTAAACAATGTACCAGAAGACTCCTCCTGTCTTTGCCCCCAATAGCACACGTTTAATTTTGCCACCTTCATTTTATTTGTGTGTCTTTTAGCTTGAAGAAGTTAGAAGCAATGGGGAAATGGAAGGACAAAAGATGAGCAGGTCCTAAGAACATAAGGATGGCATGATAGGGTATATCTTAAAGGTGTTTTCAGAAACCCTTTTATTAAGAAGGACAATTATATAGATATTTAATACAAGGTGCTAGAAACTTCTGTGAAACTCACACACCAAAAACACACGAAAACCTCTAGGAATATCAGTTTTGAGTGTTTTTAAACTTCCACACCATCAAGTAAAATTCCTTTGGCATGAAGAAAAACCACACGCCTGGCACATAGCAGAAATTTGCCCAGGTAGACCCTTAGATTTTTCTGTTAAAGATTTGTAGTGCAACCTTGAACATTAATTTTGTTCAAATACAGAAATTAAAACACAAAACTTCACAATGAAAGTATTGCAAATTTCTCTCAAGACTAGGGATGAATTGTCTAGTGTCTGAGAGTAACAAAGTAATTTGAGGTTAGAATCCAAATCTCTTCATCCTAGCTCTATGCAGCAAATCCATTAGCATCTATGGCAATCTTATGCCCTGAAGAGGGGCCCACAAACCTCATTTGTGAGACACATGGCCTTTCAGGTTGAAGCCAAACGTCCTTCCTTTCCTAGTGCCCTTCCTTCCATAGATGCTCTGTTTCCAGCTCTTGTTTCTGAGCATGATAAATCAACAAGACAAATACTATCTATTGGAATTAGGTTTAACAATGCTGGGGTTTAATATTTATTACTCATGCATACTGAGCTGTTTTTTTCCCCCCAACTCTGAATTTTACTTAAACATTGTTAACTGTTACCCTCTTTTTGTGCTTGGAAAAATGGAGAAGTAATTACAATTGACTGTTTTTGTGTTGAATGGAAATTTGACTGAAATACACCAAAATGTTTATACTTCATATGAAATTTGACATTTTAAAAACAAAACATCTATCATATATATCCTGGGCTTGATTATTATCAGAATCTTACATTAAATTCTTAGTGATTACAAAATGTTATCAAGCAGCCTACTAATTTAAGTTCTATATAATAGCCTTGTTTATTGTCAAGATAGACCAAAGGAACACTAGATGTTTATTTGCACTTGCAAGAACAAAGTGAAAATAATCCTTTAAGTTACTGCACATGTCCAGACACTTTCAACTTTGTTGTTTGTGTACCATTTGGTCAAATATCCCCCAAATTAGTAAACTATGATGTTTCATGTAAAATGAAAATGGAGAGATTAAATCAATTCTAAAGCTCTACTTTCCTGAGTTTATCCAATCACCACACTGCCGAGCTACTCACTGTCATAATCCTATACTCTGTATTGCAGCTTTCAGCTCAGAAAAAATGGGAGGGATATGTGTGTAGCTTTTTAAATAAATATCTTTCATTATTAATTTTTCAGAAAAGGCACTAATTCAGGTTGATTTGTAGTTAATCTTCTCTGCCTTCTCACTGAATTTGTCTTCCAGTTCAACATTTCACCTGCTCCCGTGGATTTAAAAATGACATTAATGCATTTTTTAAAGTTTAAAAGTGAAATCTTAAAAATTACTTTGAACCAGATAACATATATCTCAGAGCTTATGAGTGATTTCTATCCCTACTATTAGGAATACCATAAACATCCGAAATGCATGTCTAGTCTATACTGCAAATCGGTTTCATGATGCTTACTTGTATCAACAGGTTTTTAGTCTTTACATAAGTCAAATACTAGTTCTGAGAAGGGGTTGATTCCTAGGTAATACAAATAGGAAATAAAACAGATGTTGTGCTATCAAGTAGAACTAGGTAAAGCAAACATCTGATGACTTTAAATTCCTCACACACAGTGTCTAAGTCTGGTTGCCCTAGACTTACAATGCTTTCTATTCTGCTCCAACATCTCAACTGACATTCCCATTATTGACCTGCAAAACTATAGTGGTTGGTTCTGCCTGTATATTCCTTCCTCGAAAACCTAGAGAACGCCCTCTATTGTTGATATTCTTTCCTTAAAGATCTTGTAATTATTTAAATTATAAATTGAGATAGAATTGCTTGATGATTTGAGCCAAATTTTAAAAGATACTTTGAATTTCATTAGAGTCTCAGGCAAGTCATTTTCCAGGTTATCTTTAATGTCTATGCTAAAATAAATAACATTTACACACAAAACCATCATAGGCTTTTTATAAGAATCCCAAGAATCCAGATTAAATGTATAAAGGTGCATCAATTATTTTAAATTCTAAAATCAAGCATCTGAATATAAATCACTTTGATTAAAATTTTCCAAGCTTAATTATTCTTCCTTGAATCATTTAAAATTCTATATTGGATAAAACAGATACAAGAGAATTTGTGCAAATAAATTTTAAAAACATAGTATGGCTTAAAAATTACCAATTACTTCTGTAGTATCATTCTACACAAGCATACTTGAGTCATTATTCTGCTTTAGCCATTATTCATAATTCACATGAACACACTACTGTACACCTCTATGGGCAATATAAGCCTAATTGCTTTGTCCCAAGAAGGAATAAAGGATTAAGATGTTACCGAAACAAGTTAATTTCTAGGGATCTAGGTAAAGACAATAAACATTAATGTAATTCAAGAAGTAGGATATGCAGGACTTCTCTCTTCCCTTTACATGTTAGAAATTTCTCCCAGAAACCTTATCTTAGGATCAATAACAGAAAATAGGCACAAGTACAACTTCATTCCACTCGTCCTGGCACACTTAAAAAATAAAATTGATGCAATTTTCAAAAATAACTTCTTATAACTCAGCCAACAGCTTCTTTAGAAAGGTAAAGTGTAACCTGCTTTAAGAGATCACACTAAAATTAGTTTAAATACTACTATAATTAAGAAAAACAATGAAGTCATTTATACAAGCATAAGAATCCAAGTTGTTTGTACAATGAAATTAAAATCTATCACTTAACAGTTATTCTGAGCTACAAACTAACATGTAGATCATCCTGTAAATTGTATCACCGATTGCTAATTTTATTTACATTAACAAGTATAATATTTACCAATTACAAGTCTACAGGTTTACTTGTTGGTAGTAATTGGGCTTTTCCAATAGGATTTTTGGGGGAACCTTTATACCACACCCTTTCTTTTTCTGAGGGTTTCCTAAGGACCCTGTTATTTATCTCAGAAGATAAGTCCATATTATTATTTACAACAGGTTTCAATATATCACGATTTGTCAGGTCATCCAAGGGAACCTTAACTCGGCCATCAGGTAGCACTTCCTGTTTACAAATCCTGGTAGACCTAAGAGGGGCATTCATCATGCCTGGGTGCTCCTTCACCTTTGAGAAAGACTTAGAAGTTAAGTCCATGCTTGATTTTGAAATTGCATCAGCATTTGACTGTTTGCATGATGAAGACTTCTGTTCTTTAGGACCTGATTTGTTACCTGAAATAGAGGAATCTTTTGATGCACCTTCTACACAAGAGGAAAGAGCACCATGACAGCTCACTGACTTAACCAGAGGAGGAGCATCAGCGAGACCTGCTGATTCATGCCTTGCAGGTTGTCTGCTGTACTCCAACAACGAGTTTATTCTTCTGACAGACTGACGGACAGGTGTACGCTGAAACTTAAGAGGTGACTTAACTTTAGTCCTACTTGGTTCGTTTAAAGACAGCTTGTTAAACCACTGTATGTGGTCTGAAACCTTTCCATGTTCTGTCATTTGTAAACTTTCAGATGCCGTTTTATCACAGGTTTCCACCAGTGACTGCTGTTTCATAATTCTCGCAGGGCTAGCTTTTGACAAGTTTGTTATATTACATGTGATCTGCTCTGAGGAGGTGTCAGCTGCATCCTCCCTAGAAGCTGCACGTTCCACTAAGTCCTCTTCAATCATATTCTCATTCTCCCTTAATTCAGTATTTAGTTTATCCTCTGGGGGTTGCTGCTGCTTTATTTGTTCATCACTAGACAATTCTTGTTTGCTTAAATATTCTTTTGGTATGTTTGAATGCAAGTTTTCAGGTTCTATCTTCATCACAGTTGAGCAACATTTTATAGTTGCCTCTCTATCTAATTTTTGAGTTTGATATAGTGAGAACTTTTTTTCTGAAAAACCATTTTCATCTTTACTAGTATGGTGTACATTTGATTCTATCATCGTCAAATCATTAGTTTCAATTAGATTTTTCTCCAGGCTATATTCCATAGAAGATGCTTCATGTAATTTTACTGATGACTGCCTGTGATTTACCAATGCATGAAGATTACTTCCAGATTCAGAAAATGCTTTTTGAATTTTCACCAAAGTCTCTGTGGTCAAGTTATTTTCATCCCCACTGAGAGAACTTCTAGTTATGTAATTATTATGTTTATGGTGTACATGAGAAAGTGTGAGTTCATATGAACTAACAGTTGACTTTTCAACTACAGTATCAGTCTCCAAGGAAGAGCTTTCCACCTCAAGATTTCCCTCTATTGGAGAAGCTCCATTTGCATGTATTTCTTGAAAACTTGAATTACTAGGTCCCATCCAGGACATCCGGTAACTAGTTGTATCTAGTCGCTCTGGAGTTAATAAGTTGTCCTCAGATTTACTGATCTTTTTTGAACCTAAAATAAAGCAGTTTGGTGTTTTAAATCATTTATATTTGAACTAGTTTTGAAACAGTATCCAAATACATGGCAAATAAAAGTACTAACCATTTAATTCCAATAATTTAAAGATTTATGTTAAAAGAAATAATATTTGTAATAAAAAGGTCAAACATTTCCATATTTTCAGTTATAAACATCCAATTGTTCATAGAAAAATACATTGCCATTTCAAACATTTTCAGTATTCAAACATGAACTTAACATTTTTAGAGTACTAAATTTATTAATATATTTGATCATTAAAAAGGCAACTGAAGGTTATTATATGTGTATCTTAAAGCTAGAAAAAAAATTTTTAAAAAGCAACCAAAGTAGCTTTTTCAATAAAACTCTAACAATAACATCATATAAATGTACCTTTCTTTGCTAGTCTTTCACCAATATCTGGGCTAAAAAGCAGACCTGTTTTTATAGATTCAATCCTATTTTTTAAATTTTGTTGATTTGCAAGTCGTCGACCAACATTTTCATATCTATTGACACCAGAACACCCATTCTGTACAGAAAAGAAAAATTGAAAAGATTTGATTAAGAAATAAATCTAGTTGATTCAAAATATTAAGACAAAGTAAATTTTTTGTATATACAATCAAGAAATCATTTTATAGCAAACATAAATACATTTGCATGCATGCTGACAAAAACTGTAAGCATTTGACTTGGCTTTTAGTTACTATTTTGTGATCTAAAATAAAAACAGCCTTACATATTCATTAACTAAAAAAAACCTTTCTGTGTAATGACTATACCAGGGCCTGCTTACAACAGTGAAAGTAAAAAGCAGACCAAAATTTTACCTTCGTGGACTTTACATTCGGATAGTGAGATTCCAACCAGAACAAGAGAAACAGTAAATTATTTGGATATATACAATACATAAGGTGAAAACTGCTGTGGAGAAACGAAAGAAAGTAAGAAGGATATAGAATGGTGATGGGTATGGGTGTAATTTTAAACAGAGTGATCAGAGGAAGAAGATTTGTGAGTAAAGAAAAATGAGGGTGAAAGTTGTAAAAGTATAAGGGGAAGAACTTTCTGGGAGCGGAAAATGTCAGTGCAGTCTCTAAGGCTGAAGCCTCATCTTGCACACTGTACAATGGGCAAGGAGGAAAGAGTGGCTGAAGCTGAGTGAGCAAGGGGGAGTGATGGGAGAAGGGCTTGCAGCCATAGGCTGGGAACAGACCATATGGAGTGTTACAGGTCAATCTAAGAATCTTGGCTACGTTTTTCAGAGTGAAATGAAGAGTTACTGGAGGATTCTGAGCTAAGGAGTGACATGACTTAACCTGGGTTTTAAAAGGCTAATTTTGACTACCATACTGTAGCACGGTAGAAGCAGGAAGACATACTAATAGGACCTTGTTGCAGTAATTGCAGTTGGAGATGACAGAATTTAGACAATGGAAATGTAGTATCAGTGAGAATTGGTCAGCATGGATACACTCTGAAGGCAGAAGTTAGACAGGCCTCCCTAATGGTGTAGACAGGACATGTGAGAAAAAGGGAGGAGTTGAGAATACCTGCACAGATTTTCACCTAAGTGACTAGAAGAGTAAGCTGCTATAACTGAGATGGAGGAGACTGCAGGCAGACATGTAGTTGGGACAGAGTGGAAGGAGTGGAGAAATGCATCTCTGGAGCTCTGTTTGGGGTAGGTTATACCTGAGAAGTCTATTGGCATTAAGTAGGGAAATCAAGTAGGAAGATGTTAAGAAACAATAAAGTTGTTCAGGAGAAGATTCTGGACTGGAAATATAAACTTGGAAGCCTTAAGTAAATAGATGATGTTTAAAGCTGATGATCACCTTGAGTGAGTAGAGAGAGAAAAGAGAAGTCCAAGGACTTTGGGTGCTCCGGTGTAAAGGAATCAGAGAAGTAACCGGCAAAGGAAGACTGTCATGAGGCTAGTTTCCCTGAAGCAAGGAAAGAAAGTATGCCAAGAGGAACAAGTGATTAGCCAGCTCAAATGCTGCTGACAGGTCAAGTCTAACAAGGACTGGTATTTGTCCACTGGTTTGAGCAACACTGAATACATGGGTGATCTTAAGAGCAGTTTTACTGAGTGTTGGGGACAAAAGCCTCACTGGAATCCATTTAAGCAGAAAGGAAAAGGAGGAACTCAAGATATCAATTCATGCATAAGAGTTTTATGTGAAGAGGAGTAGAAAATGGGATATCAGCTGGAGGAGAGGCAGGGTTGAGGTCTTTTAGCATCAAGTCTACAGTTTTATGCTAATATGAACATCAACGAAATGGCGAAAAATGAATATCAGTGAAATGGTGAAAAACACTTACTACATCTTTGCTGCTTTTCCCCAGACTAAATTTCAAACGAAGAGATCTTCGAACCTTTTCTTTATGACTGATTTTAGGAGAGAAGCAGCCTGCTGTTCCTGATTCCACCCTAAAAAGAGTAAAATTGAAATATCAGTTTATAGCATAAAAACTGGAGATATTCTAGCCAAATGAAATTTGTAAGCCCAGAGCAAAGCATACTGTTTATAATTGAAAGAGTAATGATTTTCTAAAATCAGTTAAGCTTTAAGATACCATATATGAACACATTGTATGTGTATATAAAAATTATCTGTCCTGTTTATCACGAGTTATTTGGTCACTTATTAACCAGAATCACTAGAACAGACTAGCTTTTTAAATTAACAGGAAATTTAAAAATTATACACATCAACATAAAATAAAATTTTGAGCTAGGGGGATTTGAATTAGCAATCTTTCTCTGGAGGACACATTGTATAAAGAACATGTGCTTGTTAATAAAACTATAAAGGCAGAGGGAATTTTTTAAAAATTATGATTCAAGTATGCTTCTCAGTGAAAAGACAAATGAAATATTTTATTAACTATATATGCTGAATGTTGATCTAGTGAAAACAAAATGCCTTGGATAAATTACCTGCAAATTTGTTTGTCTGCAATCCTTTTACTTCGCCTTAGCACACCTGTACTGATGAAATGGTTTCCACTGATGACTACAGGAGAGAGTGAACTCTGAGATGACCCTTCTGGGCTTGCATCAAAGTGAACTATAAAAATAACCACATGTAATATACCACACATACTTGTTTTCTTTTCAAAGTATAAAATATTAAAGCAATTAGATTGAAAGTCTTAATTTCCACCCCTAAGCAACAAGAAAATCACACAATTTTGGTAGAATCTTTGGGATGCCAAATAATCCAACTCAGAAAAAAAAAGTACCAATTTCTTACTTTTTAAAAATGTTGCCGACTAAAGGTCAGACTAAGCATTATTTTTACATTGTAGTTTTGCTTTACAGTCTTTGAATAATACAAGGGAAAGGTAGACACTGTTGTGGACTGGAGAAAGAGCAAATTTTCAAGACAGACAGATTTGAATTAGTCCTCCTACTTATTAAATGGTTTTAGGCTCTGAAAATGAACTTACATGGTCAATATATTACTGTAATGTATATAAGATGTCCAGCATAGTACCTGGTATGTAAATTAATTAATGCTATCATCAAAAATGAACTATTGAAAAGCAATTTAGAGTCTGAATATCCAGCATGCACCTGCTGAGTGCTGTCCACCTAATTCCAGAGTGCAGTTTGTCTAATACTCTTGCCAAACAAAAGCAAATTATCTATAATACAGGCCAAACCACTTGTCTACTGCCATGTTCCATGCTTAACTGGTGGTTACACCAGCTCATTCTGATTAAGTTGTGTAATATATATCATGGAACTTGCTATAATAAAAAATTAGAGAAAAAGTAAAATAACTATGACAAAGGTTCCATATATATTTGCCTTATATTTGAACCATCCCAGGGTACACTCAACAAACACAAACCCTCTCAACTCATTGCTGGTATTGATAAAGAACTTGCACAGCCTTCCAAACAAAGAAACCCATGCTTTCTTAGTTACAGCAGAAAATAATACAACCACTGCAGTGACTTTGGGGTCTATTTGGCTAAAGAAAATTTCAGAGGCCAATATCCTATATACAATGTGACATAGCTAGCTTTATTCTAGGTCTGCAGTCTACACCTTGAGATGAATCAGTGGTCCCAAGGAGGCACAGACAGAACATATGAAATATGCAAAGTTATCACATATATAACAAAAAATTATAAACAGGTACTCTATGTAGATTAATATTGTTGCTTTTTTAAATTTTTTAAAAAGCATCATATGTGTTATAATCCAAACTTAGAAACCAACTCATTTTCAATTTTGCAGATGGAATGTACTGAATTATGGCTGAAAAAGTGGGGTCCAAGGAAAATGGTGAGTCAAAATAATAGAATTACTCTTAATGAATTTATTTTTTTAAATAAAAATTCACTGATTAGGCTCATACTAATGTTACAGTGACACAAGAATGTTTAACTTATTTTGGGGGGAGCTTGGAGAGAAGGAATAAACAGGTTCATTTCTTGGGGAAGAAGTAATGCTGTCATAAACAAAAGCAAGCTGAACTACAGTTCACATTTGGATTTAGAAACACTCCTCCAAAGTGGAAAAGCCTTTAAATATTAAGAAAACACTGAGTTACTTTAAAGGAGTTCATTTAAGCCTCCGACCTCTGAATATTGTAAGAACTACAGATATTAGCGTTCTTATCATTACATTTTAATGAGCCATATAGAACCTGCAAAGAACCGCAGAGAACAAGTTGTTATTCTGTTCAAATTTAATAAAACAAACAAGGAAAATATAAACCTTTTGGATGGTAGAAACGAGAGATTTGGGGAAGATCTGACAACCCAGCTAGCTATCAAATTAAGTGACATCCTTAGATTGTCTGAAATCAATAAAAATCTGGAATAATCAGAGGTCACTCACATTTTTGACAAACTATGAGACAATTTTTGACAAAATATGAGATGGAAGACTCTGGACTAAGGGTTTCATTTCACTTTGGGTTGATCATAAAGTTAACCAGTTAGGTTGACCATGAGCCAATTTATATTCTACACACACTGAAGAAGCTAACGCAATCTGATTAAGACCACACTAACACAAATCTGTCAATGAAATTAGCATGATTATAGTTTTCACTGAAGGCTCTCTGGTTTGCTACATAAGGAACTTATAGTTCATTTGGAAGAAAATGGCTGGGCTGGCAAGGGATCTGGAAACCATGAAAAACAAAGCTTTTATAAAAGCTACTTGAGTATAGAACTTTAAAATTACACCTCCCCTAGCCCCTACCCACCCCCACAATTGCAGCCCACAATGGTTATTCCAATGGTTACTCCAATGGTTAGCACCACTACTCTGCAGTCACAATCACACCCTGGCAGCCTCAAGGACGACCACATCAGAGCCACAGCTATATATCTGAAAGTAACTAAAGTAGAATTCAAGATGTCCAATCACAAAAAACTTGAGCAACAGTGCTATACACAGAAACCCAAATGTTCACTTTTGAGTTATTTACCATGACTTTCAGTGGACATGGCCATAAAACATATGTACATTAATTATACTGACCAGTGTGTATTTTAAGTTAGGGCAGTGATGAAAACTCAGGGATGTGATAAAACATGGATTAAAGCTCTGGCTCCTAAAGGCCAGTATTAGTATGAAATAGAACTTTGCCCAGAATGGGCATTCATGTTAATGTTTACAAGCCAATTATATAAATACTGTTTGCTACCGGATACTGGTGTAGAACTGCTGCTGAAGAGATTGCTTGGCAACAGCTCAAAGTTAAAATTGTGCTTGATGGACTTCCTTTTCTTACTTGAGATACCATGAGAATCTACAGGGAGTTTACGCTTGGCATTTGGTGTAAGAATCACTGGTGATGCAGAGAGCTGAGCTGAAGAAAAACAAAACAAAAACCAATTTGTTGTTTCTCTTAGTTGCTGAAATGCAAAAGCTTTAAATAATTTCTTCTTCTAAAGCTATTACAGCTAAGCAAAGAATGAGGGGGATATGTTTATATTATCAAACATACATAACTGATAACACTATCCAATCACTTAAAATGAAAATAGGGAAGTTGCAAAGAGGCAAGATTAACAAATACTAGAAACTTAAACCAAATAGACTAAATGCATGTAATTCACATTAAAGATTATTAATACAGGGAATACAGTTTTCATCAAGAAGCTGAAACAAACTGATCTAAATATTATTTTTGCATTTCATCATAACTGAGTATTAACCAGTTAATTTCTTCAATCTAGAAAACAAAAGAAATGATAATATTGTCTGGTTTTGGTCACAAGCAAACCAAGATAAAAAATTGGAACATACACCAATAAATTTCTGGTTCTAAAAAAATAAGATTGAGTTATTTTCACATGTTTGAAGAATCCAACTTAAAAGCAACAGAAAAACAAGATTTGGAAGATTGAAGATATAATAACGGCTAAAAGAAATTATTAACCTACAATTCTGGGTTCACTTATACAATGTAATTAGCAGTATCACAACAGTATTGCAACACAGTATCACCATTGAAAATAACATCTGGCTTAGATTAAACTGAAGTTACATGATTACTTTTATTATTACTTTTTGTATGACATACAGAAATCTTCTTTTAAATAAATATATATAACACCTACCCCTTCTTTTCTGTTGAGGTGTAACAGAGGGTGTTCTGTTAGATTTAAGTTTATTTAATGCTCCACTAACAAAATCTGAAATGCAAAGCATACATAATCATATAATCAATTATAACAACATATACCTACCTTTCACCAATAATTCATATTGGTATTAGTGGTATTCTAGCATCTAAATTTATTACGTTTTAATGTAACTTTAAAAGGAATTATTTCAAAATAAAATGAAATGTAAAATAAGTGTAATCAGTCCTTGAATACATGGATTTGAATTGCATGGGTCCACATACATATGTATTTTTTTCTATAAATACATCAGAAAATTTTTGGAGATTTTTAACAGTTTGAAAAAACATTTTCTTTCCTCAAGCTTACTTTAATGTAAGTATACAGTATATAATACACATGACACAAAATATATGTTACTCAGCTGTATCGGTAAGGCTTCCAGTCAATAGGTTCTCAGTAGTTAAGTTTTTGGGGAGTCACAACTTATACATGGATTTTTGACTGCAGGAGGGTCAGCGCCCTTAAAACCTCCAGCTGTTCAAGGGTCAGTTGCACCAGAAACCAGTAGTTTGATATTGCTAGAGCAAACAGCGAGCCCTGGATATGGTAAGAGATAAGTCTTGTGTATTAGGCAGAAGAGGGCCTGTATGTCATTTTGAAGAACTTTTACTTCTCCAAAGGCAAATGGGAGCAAAACCGCATTTTAGAACATCACTTAGGCAGCAGTATGACAGATTTAGGGGGGTAGGCCTCCTTAGCAGAAGGCAAACTAGCTGAAGGTTCTCACAAGTATTTTATTCAGCCGTTTAACAAAAATTCCTTTTGTACCTACCATGTGAAAAGCACAGTATTAGCACTGGAGATACAACAGTAACCAAAGTAGGCATGGTCCTTGCCTTTATTGAACTTATTATAGTGGAAGAATCAAACATTCATCACACTAAGGAAATAAACACAAAATGACAAATGGGATAAGGAACCTGAAGCACAAATAAAACAACAGATTTGGACTAAGGGGTCAGAGGTGTCCCTGAGGAAGTGATGTTCAAGTTGAGACCTGACAGAAGAGTGGGAGTTAGTCATGCAAAAGATGAAGGTCTGAACGGAGGCAGGTGCAGCAAAAATAGAGAAAGGAAGAAAAAGGTATTTGAGAGATCAAAGTGACAAGACTTGGTGATGAGTGGGATGTGGCAATAAGGAAAGAGTAGACAAGGTCCTCTAGAATTCTGATTTAGATGACTGACACAAGGAAATTATGCAAAGAAATGTTAGATATGAAATGGCTATGAATCCATTTGTGGAAAGATCAAGGCTGGAGAAGTAAAGTAGATTTGGGAGTCATCAGCCCATAAATGGTAGTTTTTTTTTTAATGAGAGTGAATAAGATTATTTAAGAAGAGAGCAAAGTATAAGAAGGTCAAGTATAGAATAATGGAACATTCAAGAAGTAGTCAGAAGATCTAGAAGATGAAACAGAACAAATGTGGCTAAAGAGGTAGAGAAATAAGGAAAGCATAATATAAAAAATAAGGAAAGCAATAAAATACCAAGGAGGAAATAGTCAAGTGGTCAAAGATATTCTGAATAATACAGACCTAAAAAATATACATTGGATTTAGCTATTAGGAAATTGTGACTTCACTAGGAATAGTTTCATGCAAAAATATGCCCCTAATTTTCAGCCACAATGAAACACAAAAACTCCTTTACATACATTTATCTGATTAATCACCAAATATTACTGAAAATAGTTATTTAAGTTCAGCTATAACCCACTTATTGAGAACTCCTACACCTTCAAGTGAAATAGGTATAAAGCAGAGGAGAATACTGAAATCTTCAGTGAAGAACCAAACACGGGTAATGCTCTAACTGGCAGGCAATAGCTCCTAGGAAAGCGAACCTTCATGACATCTGGATAGATAAGGAAGGTTAATATGGGAGAGGAAAAAGAGACAAAAGAAAAAGGTAAAAAAGAGAAATGAGAGCCTGAGCCAGAGAGAGAAGAAACCACCAAGCAACAGATTCAGCCACAACAGATCATTAGAGCAGCGTGGCAAAATCAGGAGTACGGAAACCCAAACTGTCCCCTCTGTAACCTTCAAACTATCCTGACTGTGCTACGGCCCACACTGAACATACAGACCATTTCTCCCGAGGAAGGAAAAAACTATGTCTCAGTCCCTTTAATAGTCTCATGAGCTTATTATTTGTACTTCAGGGAGGAAATACATACTAACAAGGGCGTCAAATTAATCAAATCAGCTTGACACTGCACCACTATGCATAAAAGACACTCATTAACACCACAGTACAGAGGAGCGCGCACACACACACACACACACACACACACACACACACACACACAGGCAAGAACAGGTAAATTATGATAGACCAAACCCCTCTTGCTATAGTACAAGAGTTTGCTAATGGAAGCCTGAGTAGATTCTGGGGCAATTCAATTATTGAGAATTGTCAGACCAGCATAAAACTAAGCTATGGCAACTAACTCATATAATAAATACCAAAAATAAAAGTTCTGGAGATTGGTTGCACAACCATGTGAATGTACTTAACACTACTGAGTACAATTAAAATGGTTAATATGGTAAATTTCATGTATAGATTCTTCAAAGCAAATGAAATCAAATCACACATATGTTGTGGCATTTCAAATTTCCAAATGAGAGGGAAAAAAGAAAGGTTACCTATAACAAAAAATAAACACTAGAGCTCCTGAGAGCTTCAAATTGTTAATGAAATAATGTGTTTTAGTTATGCTTGACAAATGCCATCCTAACCTGTTCAAGTGGACAAAGTCCCTCTGGGTTTAAGCCAAATATTAGTAACAACATATTCTATTCATTCAGTAATTAATGCATATTCAGTAAAAAAAAACAACTAGGTTGGATACAGTGATATATAAAACATGATCTCTAACTTCAAATAGCATCAAATACAATAAGCTAGAGAGTCATACACAATGAATAAATTACAAAACAAGATAAAACTGTTACCGTCTAGAATATTACAAAATGTGGAAGCAGACTGTTTCCCCATTTAAAAAAGTGGGGCAGAAGCTTACTCAACAATTAAATTGAATTTTGACAACCAGAAAAAATTTGAATAGCAGGGGTAGGTGGAAATAAAAACATTATAATAAAGAGTATAAGCAAAAGAATAAGGTGTCTAGAAAACAAAGAATATAGTTTGACTAAAGTATATGTTGTATAAAGGAGAGACAAGAAACAGTAGAAAGGCATGCTAAAGGAATCCTATGAAAGGTATTTAATGTCAGGTTGCAAATATTAGTATTATTTTTATGAAATAATGAAAGTTTCTCAAAGATACGTGTGTGAGATACATGATTAGGCATACATCAAGGATGTCAGCCTTAATAGCAATAAGCAGGAGGCACAAAGACCAAATAGGAGATTCTTGCAGTAAAGATGCAATAAACACTACAGACAGAATCTTACAGAACCTGAAAACTGTGTGCATATAGTTGGTAAAGAGTCAGGTATGCATGTTTTAAAGCCCAAATAGTGGTGCTGTTAACAGAGAAAAGGAATTCAAGCAGAACCAGTTGATTAAGGTAAAGATGATCATTTCAAAATGCTGAGCTTAAAGCACCAAGGAAAAGCAGAAGTGAATATGTCTGCCTAGTAGGCTGTTACTAAACTTGGAAATGACATTTTTGAGATAACAGTGATAGAAATAAGGTGTTCATCTATTTAGATGACATTAACTGAAATACAGGAGTGAATGCAATCACAAATAAGGGTAATAAAGATGATCTGTGTCTGAGAATATTTATTACTCTCATCTCATAGGAAGTTTTATGGGTTGAACTGTATCCTCCAAAAAGATATGTTTAAGTCTTAACATGTGAATGTAACTTACTTGGAGTTAGGGTCTTTGCTGTTATACTCATTAGGGTAGGTCCTAATTCAGGGTGACTAGTATCACTCACTATCAGAGGGACATTTGGACAAGGAGAATGCCATGTGACAACAGAGGCAGAGACTTGGGCTACCAGCCAAAGGAATGCCAAGAATAAACAGCCACCACCAGAAGCTTCTTTATGCCAGAAGAAATGATTCTCCCCTTTGGGTTTCAAAGGGAGCATGGCCCAGGCAACACCTCGATTTAAGACTTGTAGTCTCCCGAACTAGGGGACAATAAGTATTAGTTGTTTTAAGTCACCCAGCTGATGGTACTTTGTTACAGGAGCCATAGGAAACTAACACGGAAGGCATGAGGAGAACTTATGGAGGAGGCAGAGAAACAAGAAGGTAATACCCTACAAGCCAGAAGGTTCCAAAAGGAACTGGTTCTGCTGCTCAAAAAATGAGAGATTCCTTAAGACAACTGGATGTCTTTCTGATTCTTCCTTGGTAACATTTCCTTCATTACTTAGTTCATACTAATTCACTTCACCATTTCAAATCACGATCTCATACCTGGACTATTGTCAAATATTTCTGACTGTTCTCCCTACCTCCAAGTCTCAATTCTTCAAACCAGGTAATTTTCTAAATTATTTTAATCATGTATGCCTCTACTAATAAACCTTCAAAGGTTCTCCAATACCCAGCTTAATGTTCTAATTCTTTAGCCTGACACCATATCATGCTAACCCTTAGGATGAATCCTTCACTTGAGTCATGCTGCTCTTTTTACAGACCCAGATATAGCTTACTTCTTCCCTACACACATCTTTCTTACTTCTTAGCATCCTTCTCACCTAGAATAGGGTCTAAGTATTCTGATCCTCCACCCAATTCCCTTAGATTCTACCCATTCTTCAAGAAGGTTCAGTTTGACCTCCTCTTTGAAGAGTACCTGATCGTTACAACCCAGGGAACTTTTCTCCTTTGAACACATTTCATCTTTGTGCTAATGATTTAGCACTTAATATTAGACTGTATTATCATTTTTACTTTTCAGAACACATGTGTCATGTCTTTCCAACTATATGGTAAGCACCAGAAAGGCAGACACCCTAGCTTATGCTTCTTTATGTTCAAATGCATTCTAGATAAAAGTGAATCAACATATCTCCATAAAGTGGGATTGCCACCACCACTTACCTCCTACACTTTGCCTTCGCTTTCTCTTAAAGTCACCAGGAGTTTCATATTCACCTTCTTCAAAGCCATCTAGTGATGGAGTAGCACAGAGACTATCAATACCCATCATAGCTGGTATCTTTTCCAGGATAAAATCTGGAACATGCCCTAAACAAAAAAGTTCCCAATTAAGTTTTTTCCTCTACTTCCCCTCAAAATGTTTAAATAGTATAAACCAGCTTTCCAACAGCTGTCTTGATAGTTCACTTGGAAGAAGCTTTGATTTCCTCATTTAAACAAATCCTGTGACCTCCTAATGCAATTATATCTTACCAATATCTGATGCATAATCAATAAGAGTCTGTACTACTGCAGCCTGTAATCGTAGCTTTTTTTCTGTATTAGCAGATATCTTTTCATGTCCTTCACTTATCTGAAGAAGGTTTGGTGCAAATATTACTGCAAGATTACTGCTATCCATCTTATTCTCACTGGACCTTAAATGAAAAAAGATGGAGCCAAAGATAACAATACAGAGTTAAAATAACATATTGAGCACATTTTAAAGACCTCTTATTGTCCAACACAAGTCAAAATACAGTCACCCTTTGTCTACCCATCTACATGATTGACTTGAAATAGACAGAACCAGAAATATACAGCTTCTGTGTGCTTAAATATTTATCATAGAAACCACAATAATTATATAAGAGTCCACTTTGTTTTCCACATAAATTGAACATGTTTATTTGATTTTCAAACCCATACACAGAAAATTTGAAGTATTCGAAGGCAGCAAGTATGTGTAACAAGCAGCCTCAACTGACAGCAGAGAGGTGACAAATTTGAAAAGCAAAACAAATATTTGAACAATACTGTAAATCTGAAGTTATTCAGTGAACAAAGAATTCTATAAACACCAATAAGCCATTAAGGAAGTAAGGAAATATTAAATCATTTGGTATACTTCTATTTTTTTACAAAAATTTCCATTCCACATGAAATTTAACTTAATATCTATGAGAGTAAATCTAACTAATTGGGAATTAAACTATCATGTCCCAAAACTTTTAACTGCTACTTACCTAAGAGAAACATTCCTGAGAAAGTTAAAGAAGTATCTTAATATATCAATTGTATGGTCAGCCATAAGACAGGAGAGCAACAATGTAGCTTTATTCTTCTCTTCTGCTCCTAACTGTTGAGCTTTAAAAAGTGCTTCATGCAAATCAGCTGGGAGAATGGGCTCTGGCAATTCCCTAAAAAACTGCTTAAGAAGTCCTGCAATATCACAAGGAGGTGCAGAAGACAGGCAATTTTCACCGTGATCCAGTTTATTCTGAAATAAACATAATAATCTTGAGCATTTGGGGGCTTAAGAGTTTATTGCAAACAAAGCATCCTTTCTTATATTCTAAAGAGCTTTCTTTAATAAATTTCTCTTAACTCTTATCTAAAAATAATGAAATAAAAAGTTTTTGTCATTTCCTGTAGTACTTTATAGGAACAATGCTCACAAATTTCACAGTACTCTAAACTTTTTAAAGCATTTTATTGCTTAATTGTGGTGATCATTCCACAATGTATCAATATATCAAAACATCAAGCTGTACACCTTAAGGGTATCTGTCAAGTATACCTCAGTAAAACTGGGGGGAAAAAGCATTATATAAATGGTATACAATTCCCTTTGGAAAAAAGGTTTCTTTTGCCTGAAAAAAGCTATTTGTAAATTTAATGCCTGTCAATAATGCATGTAATAGTTCTAAATATTTCAATCGTAAAAACCAAAACAGAAAGTGGTACAAATGAATAATTATAGTTTAAGAAAACGCTTACCTTTAGTGCTTTTAGACGTATAACAGATCCTGATTTCCTAAAAAGCCCTTCTGTATGAATATGCTTTTCTAAAGATGTACAAGCATCAACAAGAAAACTGAAAGAGAAAAATCTTTTCAGGTGGTCCCGTACACATCTTACTATATCCTATTCTCCTGTCAAAGTACATGTGCACACTGAGCGCTACACCCCTTTCAGAAGCTCTGATGCCACAAATCCCTTTAATCTCTGTGATAAAGGTTATGTTTAGCTGTCCTTCTTGATTTCTGAATTCTTCTCTAGGCCCATCTTGTTACCCATGACAACTTCAATGAACCTGCTCAATCCTACATCCTTCTCATTTCTACACCATTTTTCTGCTTCTAGGAGCACAAGATTTGTCTTTTTTACTGCCTCCACGGCTTCATATCACAGTCTCTCCTCACCCCTCTCCAGTCATTCTCATCCCTTCCAACAAAGCAGCTCTCATCCAGGTCACCAATTTGGCCTTGCCAAATCCAAGGTCAACTCACTGTCTTTATCTTACTTGTCCTACCAGCATTTGACACACTTCACCGCTCCCTGCTCCTCTTGAAAATACCCATCTATGCTACTCTGGTTTTCCTGCTGCCTCCCAGACTGCTCCTTGTTAAACTCCTCTTCTGGCTCCTCTATAGGCTAGGGTGACCCCAGGGCTCTGCCTAAGGCCTGTCTATTCTCTCCCAGTGTTTGATCTTGAACAGCATACATAGCTTTAAATACCTACAACTACTACATTTGCCCCAAAAAAGGGCAAGGTTTTTGTTTTCACCAACATTACCTCTCAGAAAAGGAAGATATATCCCAGTCCTTAGAGTCATTCTTATATTTAGAGGTGTGTGCTCAATTTCTTTATATTGAACAATCTTTTACTTTAGATGCTTAGTTAACAGCTGGCACCAACAAATTAGAATGCACATCAGCTGCAAGCAACTAACAGCATTGTGCTGGTGCCCAGCGGCCGAATGTTGTAAAGGGTAACTGACAAAATAGGGTTTTTTTTTTTTTTTTTTTTTGGCAGGCAAGGAAGTCACAACAAAGATTTAGTCATTATTAGGGGGGATATGACTTCACAATTCGAAATGTTGAAAATCATTGTAAACAAACCTTTTATAGATCATTAAAAAAATGTTAAGTGGTAGCCTTATTAAGTTGGTAAACCGAGACTTATGACTTACAGGCTGAATGAAGGAAAACCTTTCTAAGGTATTCAGTAAATCCTCTGGACAATGCCTTAATTAAAAACCTAAGTTATAGGACTAGAGGAGCCAGATGGATCTTACATTGGATAGAGGGGAAATGAGTTAGTAAGAGCTAAGACTGTTGAAAAATGCATATAAAGAAACTATTTTCTCAGAATGTAAACTTCCCTAGTAATTCCTAATGCAGTTATTCCAAAAGGTCATTTATAAATAGTTAAATGACATAGAAAACTCAAGTGTTACATAATTTATATTCACAAATACTCTAGTATCTTAAATATTATTCTACCCATTTCTAAAACAAAAAGAAATTATAACTGAATTTGTAATTCTGCATATTACTGAATATAATCAGAATTGCAGTAGAAGTCGAATAGAAATGAAAACTCTTACTTAGTAGAACAAAAATAATTTGTGTCTAACACTTATTCATTACCAAACCTTAAAATCCAATCTTGGGAACAAGTACAAATTAAAAAGTTAAAATATGTAAACGTTTAAAAACAAATTTTACATTAATGACATTGACGTTGAGAAACGAAATCATTTGCTAGTTGAAAACAAATGTGTGAATCAACTAATTAAACACTCAAATGTCAGTTTGAAATAATCATTTCAAACTCTGCTCACCTTGGAATATGTCCATATTCTGGTACAACAGAATGAGGCAATACCTTAAAAGGCACTCCAAATATCTTACCCTAAAATGAAAAACTCAGTTAAACTAACACAAATATTAGCCATGTTTTCTTAAGCATTAAGCAAATTTAAAACCTCAGGAAAAAAAAAACAGCAGAAATAAACTATTAGTCAAGACAGTGAAAACAATTACTTCAAGTACATTTGGCAAAAAGTAACTATGGCATACTAGTCATTATGCTAGGTGCCAGGAGCACAAAAATGGTCAAGATAGTCATTGTTCTCAAATGATGTTGTAAACTATATCAGTTTCCAATCCCATGATGGAAAATCAATCCAATTAGTACTTAGGAAATTCTTAAACAGAATTTGGCCAGAAACACTAACATTTCCTGAAAAATGCTATAGGTTCCTTCAGTAACCTTATAAATACTGATCTACTTTCCTTCCATCACCTTACAAATACTAACTTGAATAAAATGTCACCTCAATTAATAATTGTGTTTCCTGTCACTGAGTACTTCCTAAAATTGTATCAGAAAGGTTATTTTTAGACCTGATTATCTTTTCCACACTCTATGGAAGAATGCTATTCAAACTATGTTCTGAGGTAGGGATTCTGCAAATGTTAATTCAGATTTAACTACTTTGAAAACTATTTTTAAAAAGTCACATTCAAATGTATTACTCACGTTCAAAGTTTAATACATTGAAGATCCCCAAAGTGAACTTGTTAGTTACCTGAGTGTTTGTGCACATTTGTTAATAAAGAATCTGCCACCATCTTTGTGAGTGCCTTCCAACTTCTCAAATGTGTCATTGATGAAGGCTGTAGCTTTGCACTGGACTTAAAAATAAATTCAAGCCTACATACATACATATGTATGTCTGCTTATTCAAAATTAAATAAGTGGGTATACCTAACCCTACGAATGTTAATTTAGCTTAGATGCATCTGCTCTCCCCATATGCTCCCGAAACACTTATCTTTTAAGAGCCTCTTATTTAACCTTATATTTACAATAAGAAATCATTCAGTATTGTTAATGATTCATCAGAGTAACAAAATCCTACTAGTCCTATTTTAAGCATTAGGCCCCATTTAACTGATGAACATAAAAAAAAACTGTACAGTATGTATGTAAGGGGGTAGGCTCCTTGAGGCAGGACTGTCAGGTTTTAAATCGACTCTTCCACTTAATCGCTGAGTGACCTTGATCAAATGAACATTCTCAGTATCCTCACGTAAGTCCTAAGTTATAAAGTTGTAAAGAGAATTAAATGAATTAAAAGTTGTAAAACATTTCTATCAGTGTCTGACACAGAGGAAGCATTAAAAAAACATGTGTTACTAGTATGATTATCATTTCAAGAAAAGCCGTTTTTTTTAAAAAGTATGGGCAACTGCTTATTTGGGTAATGCAAAAATAAATCAGATGCTGAAGTTGATTATAAGTCTACAAATGTCATACATAACTAGAATTCAAAGGGGTTTTTTTCCTCCTTAAGTCTCATTATTCTCAATAATTGGCTTCATAAGTAACTGTTATAACTTAATCTCATAAAATTAAACTATGAACATTCTTTTTAAATTTTATGTATCAGAGTATTATTTACAAAATCATCTTTAAAAGATTCTACTACTTTTCTTAAAAAGCTCAAAACATTAGCTAACATCAAAGAGCTAAAAAAGTCTACTTTTCAAACTACCTATCCAATTAGATCCCATTCTTGTAGCACAATAATCTTCTGTATTCCTTTATGAGAACATTTTTGCTAGCATTTTTAGCATGACTATCATTTAGGATGTAGAAAGCTATCATAACAACTATCTTTAGTTGAATACATGGCATGTGACAGGCACTGTGCTAGTCCTCTCTACAGACCTTGTCATTTTTAAATCCCCTTAACAACCAAAGATACCATTATTCCCACGTTATAGAGTAGGAAACTAAAGCTTAGCAAAATTAAACAAGCAGCCCAAAATCACACACCTAGAAGGGATAGAGCAGGATTCAAACTCAAGTCTGTCTGACTCTAAAGGCAGGTGTCAGTTTTTCTTAAGAGGTGAAAAAAAAAAATCCACGTAGGAGTACTTTCATACACTTACAAAACCAACTATATTTGAGTTCTTGGAAAGCCAGATTTACAATCTCAAGGAACTACACTAGTTTTTAAATGTAAACAAATATGTTGCCATTAAGTTGCAAACGACTAATTTCCTGAGAATTTCTAAGCTATTGGGAGGTATACAAATTATCTGTTAGTAGTTTTCTTCTCCAAGTACTTATTTTCTTTCAGAAATGATAAATTGAGAGCCCTGCAAATCAATTCTTAGTTTTCATCTCTTAAGTATTTAGTACCACGTGATCAGGCAAAATTCTTTTTTCAAATTGCTGAATCTAGAGGAATTATCTGAAGCCTATTTCTAAGGCCCTGTCACACCTCTCCTTCTGATACATTTAGAAAATGTACTAATCCCCTTTGTCCCTCTTCAAATCTTACTCTAAGGCAGTGCGGTGGGGTGGAGAGTGTTTGTCTCCCTTCCCACGTGCTACTTGTTCAAAATGCAATGAATTGGCAATACCTGGCAACATTTGTAATTGTCACAACTGGGAGATGTCACTGGCATCTACTGCGTAGAAGCCACAGTTTCTAAACATACTATAATGTTTAGAACAGCTACCTCCCCACCCCCAAAGAATTATCTAATTCAAAGGTCAATGGTGCCTAAGTTGAAGAACCCTGCAACTTTCTCACAATGACCAAAAATTTTTGTTAAGAAGCCAGAACGTCATTTCTTTAAATTTCAGCAGTTGACCACCTGGACTGAATTAGACATACTTAACCACTTTATCTTTGGATTCATACAGAAAGATCATTTTAGCATGACCTTGTAATAAATGATGGTACAGGGTGATTTTTTTTTTTAACCTAAACCTCCTTCCCCAGAACTTACCACTATTTCCGTGGCTGTTTCATGTCTCCTGCGATCGCCCTGCCCACGGCCACCCTTGATCTTAATGCCATAAACAGCCCGAAGCTGTTGTAACAAGGCCAACCTCACCAGCCTCCGATCCCACATCCCGGACACGTCGCCCACGTTCCCAGGCAGGATCTGAATCCTAACTCTTGTTCGCCACCAAGTCTTCCAATATCCAAACACTCTCAGGTTTGCGCTCTGCTCCGCTGCCTTCCAGCCACGGCTGGCACTGTTCCGGCCCCGGACCCCAGCCACTTCCACAGCTTTTTCTTCGATTCTCTAGCTACTTCCACCACCTTCTCTTAACCCTTTGATCTACCCAGACCTCACCTTTCCTTCACTTACACAGACCTTCTTTTTTGTCACCCAATCTTTTCGGCTAGCTTCCACAGACCTCCCTTCTTTCTCCCGGATCCTTTCGATTCCTTGTACCAAACGCCTGTTCCCAGCTTCTCAACACTTCCGGACACTTCCTGAGATCTCCCTTCCTCCAAACCTCACACTGCCCTCGTATCTCTCCGAAAGCAGAGACGACCGTTCTCCTCGCCCCTCCAGCTCCAGCAGGCTCAGGGGGCGTTCGTCTCTGCGTCCCCGCGCCCCTCGCCCTAGCCCTGCCGCCGGACCAGCCGGCTGCTCAGGCACCTCTTCCAGTCCCGGTCCCCGCCCGGGCTGGTCGCCGCCGTCACCCCGTTTCACAGGCTGCTCCTTCCCTTCCCCTTCAGCCTGACTGCGGCCCCCGCCTTGCACATCCTGGTGCGCTCACTGAAGCCGAGCAGCAATCCTCAAGCCTCCGTCCACACCGCGTCTGCAGACACAGAGCCACTGTAGCCGTCCCACCCTCAGTTCCAGTCCAGGATCAAATGGCAGCGCCAAGCAGCGCTCCGCGTTCTGATTGGCCTGCTCCGTTTTTCAAAATCAGGACCTCGGAGGGTGGCCAGGAGCCGCCTGTCTCCTGAGGCGCCGGACAAACAGACCGCAAAGGGCGTGGCTGACAACACCAAAAAACGATGAAAGAAAGGTGAGTTCCACTTGCTCCTTCATAGCCATAGTTTTAGAGGAAATATCGGTGAAAGCATATTTTAATACACATGGCCGGCGCCTGAGACAATCTTTTTGGGGAAATGTGATAGACACCTCATTCCCGTTTTTTCAGAATTTAGGTGACACTAAAGGCCCTGTTTACTGAGAAACCGATTCTATGGAATCCGGGGTGAGGCAACTTGAGTCAGGATTTACAAACGCCTACTTTAGAAACCCTAACCCAGGGCCTTTCGTGGAACTTCCGACATGGGAACTGGGCCATATTTGGGGGAACGCGAAATCCGCGGAAGGCGCAGCCGCAGCAGCTTCCTTCGGAGGAATCCGGAGTTACAAGGTGAAGGAGCCCAGCGCCGGGGCCGCGCGTCGCTGAAACCTCGGCTTTCTTGCTGGCAGCCAGCACTGCATGTACCCGGCTCCTGATCCCGGGCTGCTTTTCATTTTCAGACATCAGCTGCCCCATCAAGTGTGTCCTCGGTTTTCTCGGATGTAATTCGGGTAGGGCATAAGACTTGGACTCAATATGGACAACAGAGCGTCAGTTCACTACCCCTCGCTTCACTCCCTCGTACACTTGGTGAGAGTGGCGAAACTTCATTTGCCGAATCCGCTGTTGCATCCCCCTTGTCTGACTTTGGCAGGGGCTAAACGACTATTTGCCAAATGAATGGATTTCAGTAGGGGAAGTTTTCTTAGAGTCATTTTGCTCTTCTTGGAGTTGAAGTCTTTAGGTGTTCTACCCTTACCAATCTAAAAGAAAATTCTCGAAAGATATGGGGGAAAACAAGGATGTTAGTTAAGCATTTTGCTTCATTTTAACAATTGTTTGTTGAGCACCTACTATGTAGTATGGAATAGGATGATGAGCAAAACGGCGTGATTTCCGGCACTTAAAGTGGCTGAAATGCAATGTAAAAAATAATTACTTTAAAGGGGGAATAATTATCAACTGTGAGAAGTGCACTAAGGAAAGGAAGAATATTCTGCGACGGGGTAAAATAAAAGATCCTGGGGGGTGGAGGGCAAAGTACCAATCATTAACTGCTCCGAAGTATCAGTATGAATTAATTTGATTAAACGATGAAGATGAAGTGGTGGAGTAGGAACAGTGTTTGGGAGAAAAGTCACTGCAGAAAATCCATTAATTTCAACAGGTACCAGTACATTACAGACTAGACTAAACCATTCTAACTCTTCTCTCTTCTTGCTTTGGACATAACTTTAATAAATTACTTTTTTTTTTTTTTAGCCTTCTTCCTCCCCCAAACTTCACATTATTTTGGATTTTAGATGTCTCAGATTTTCTTTTCTTAAAGACCCACCAACAGCTCTTGAATACTAATTGAAATAAGTGAATCAACCTTTTCACCTGTTAAGGTCTATTTGCATTTCTTTTTATTTGAATTGTCTGTCCTTTCACTATTTTCCATCATGATGGCCTTGTTTAAAAATTTTCGAGACTTTCATAGCTCTCTGTGATGTAAGCTGAACTTTTAAAATGACTTTCATTTCAACTTTCTGCTTTGCTTTTTTTGTTTTGTTTAATTAATCGGCCTTCTCTTAGTGCTCTGTATTCTGCCTCTTAGGTAGGAATGTTTTCCCCACTCCCAGGTACTAAAGGAATTTATTCATTCTTCTAGTACTGGTATGGTGTCATCTTTTAGATTTAGATCTATGATCCATTTGGGATTTATCCAGTGTAGAATAAACAATGGATCTGATTTTATCTTTTTCTGAAGGCTATTTTATCCTTGATATTTTTATTTTATCTCACTCCAGTGAACTCCCACTCCTACCTCTCAAAAGTAGTCAAATATTACTACTGAAAGCCCCATAGAGTCCATTAACTAGGTAAAGAGAACTCTACTGAACTTTAGACTTTGTCTTAGTTAGTGCCCCTAGGTGGCAAACATCAGTTTCTTTAGGTGCTATCTCACTGCTGTGCCAGTGGGTTTCAGCCCTGGACAAGTTCACTATGGATTCAGTGAGACCAAAGAAATGACAATGGAACATTCTTGGGGTGAAAGGTTTATACCCAACTTTATTCCCATGGTGGCAGGTCAGTCACTAGAATCCCATCCACTCAGAGCAAGTCTGCATGCAGCAAGCCAGTCTCTGCCTCTGGGCCCCACTACCCCCAAAGCGGTCTCCGCTCTCCTGCAGCCTTGCAGCCCTGCCACCATGATGCCCAGAGCACTGGGCGGGGCTCTCTATATAGAATCAATAACGACATATTGCCCACATGTGTGTAGTGAGCTAGCCAACCAGGGCCAGGTGAGAATCCTGGCCATAGGAACCTTCACTTTATTCACACTCACTTAGTGTCCTTTTCTGTAAAATTAGTCAAGAATCTGCCAGAGTGCCTCCCTAAACCTTCTTCCTGCATCCCTGCTTGGAAAAAGGTGACCTTTGTAGCTCCTCAAATCAGACCCAGAACTTTTCTCTGTAAAGCCAAAATGATTGTCCTTGAAATCCCTGCCTCCAAGGCCGGGCCCGTTGCACAGGCACATGATCCACTTACTAGTAAAACAGAAACATTTGAGGAAACATCTGTCTTAAATTCGGACTTGACTATGAAAACAATGCAATGATTTCTTCTGGTCACTAGAGCTGACACCAGGGCGCTTCACGTGCATCTCCCCATCAGGAGCTATGCTTGGTCCCCATCCGCATGCTCGCTCTCCTCACGTGCAGCAGAAGTGTTGGCTCCAGAAGGTTCATAGCAGAACCCAGCTGAGAACCCCTGTAAGAGAGCTGCTTCACCTCACATGACGCCTCCTCCCTGGGGCAGTCTGCCATCTGCATGCCATGTCTGGCCTATGTGGAAGCACACGGTAGATGTCTGGCCCTTGTCTCAGTTGAGGACAGCTACAGAAAACTTCCTGTAGGATGGGCTCCTGCTGCACATGGGGAGAGCGAGCATGTAAGTTCTGGATGGGTAGGTGCAGGTGAAGCACCCTGGTGTCCATTACTCTGGTGTCAGCTCTAGTGACCAGAGGAAACATTGCATCGTTTTCTATCTTAGTCAAGTCCAAATTTAAGACAGATATTTCCTCTAATGTTTCTGTTTTACTAGTAAGTGGATCATGTGCCTGTGCAACGGGCCCGGCCTTGGAGGCAGGGATTTCAAGGACAATCATTTTGGCTTTACAGAGATAAGTTCTGGGTCTGATTTGAGGAGCTACAAAGGTCACCTTTTTCCAAGCAGGGATGTGGCAACTGTATTATGGCTCAGCTTCTTCATCTGTCCACTGCTGTTTCCTTCACTCATTTACTGGTGGTGTTTTAAGAGCTCCCCGAGTAAGCCTCCTGCATGCAAATATCCCTCTCAGCCTTTCCATCAAAATGTGGTCCATAAATTGGCATCACCTGGAAACTAGTTAGACAATAAGTTAACTCGGGCCCCTCTCCACACCTACAGAATCACAATCTGCATTTTTATAAGGTTCCCAGTGATTTGTACATTGAAGTTCAAGAAGCTCTGGTCTGGGCTCAAAAGCCAATGGTCTAAGCTCAAAAATGTTTCTTACTCTGGGTTATGAGGTGGGAAAACCGAATTTTTTGTTGTACTTTATAATATGTAAATTTAACAATTAAGTGGAGAGAATCTAAAGGAGAAATTTGATCATCTGACTAGACGATTTTAGGTCTTCTAGTCTCTCAGCTCACAGGGTTTTCTCTTGCCCTTGAGGTTGCCTGTGTGTGGTTCTGATATCCAAAAGAATAGTCCAGGATTTGTGCTAACTTTGAAACAACTGACAAAAGATGTCAAGCTTATCAATAGCCTTCTGAGACTTGTGTGTGAGAAACCAATACGAATTTCTCTGTAGGAAGACATATCTGTTCTGGAGCAAGAAATCCAAGCTGTTGACATTTTTCTTATTTTTTTTAAGGTAGGAAAAATGAGATGGGAAAAGATAATGGCAGATAAACTAAAATGATTAAATAAAAACAAACCAAGTACATACAGGCTTAGGAGTTTTTCTGTCTTTTACAATGCTAAGAAATGGACAGGTTAATAGTGCCATCAACCACAGTAGGGGCTTGATTAGATAAATTACTGTGTACCAGTTTCATGGGTGTTATTCATTTATTTATTTGGAAGATATTCAGGATGTAATTTGAGAAAAAGCAAGCCACAAACTTGTACATATGATTGTTGTCCTTTATATGTAGATACATAAAGAAAAATGGAAAGATTTTTTGAAGAGTGGTTTTCTCTGGTAACGTTGTAGGTGATTTTCACATTCTTCTTAGTGCTTTTCTGCTATTATCATCTGCATTTTTCATGAGTATACTGTTACGGGTTGAATTCTGTCCCCAAAGATACATTAAAGTCCCAAGCTCTGGCATCTCAAAATGTGACCTTATTTTGCAGATGTGCTTGGTTAAGATGAGGCCATACTGGAGGAGGCTGGGCCCGCAATCCCATATGACCTTACATATGCTCCTTACAAGGAGCAGACACAGCCATGAGCAGAGGACATCATGAAATGATGGAGAGAAACTGAAGGGCTGCGTCTGCCAGCCAAGAAACACCAAGGGTTGGTGCCCACCACCAGAAGCTAGGAAGAGGTGAGGAATGGTTTTCCCGTACAGGTTTCAGAGGGAGCACAGGCCTGACAACATCCAACATCTTGACTTCAGATTTCTAGTTTCCAGAATTGTGAGAGAATACATTTCTGTTGTTTTAAGCCACCCAGTTTGCAGTGCTTTTACACTAGCCCCAGGAAATGAATGCACAGTTACTTTCTAATCATTAAAAAGTCACTTCCATTTTGAAAATAAATGGAGCTATAGTCAGCATGAAGGAAGATGGCACTTGGCAGCCAGCACAAAGATGCCTTCCTCACAAAATCTTCCCTGATGTTTCCAAGGAGTGACACTGGAGGCCCGGTCAGGAGCAGCTCCTGCTGAGCAGTCTACGTGCACGCCTTACCCTTCCCCCTCTAGGTCTAATCCCTGGAGAGGGCAGGGGCCAGGCTCATGTGTACTTCCCACAACATGTAGCCCAAAACTTTGAACAAAATTCTCTGTGAATGCTTTTTGGGTGGATGAATGAATGAATGAGGAATTCTTATTAGCAAGAAAAGCTTTCAGCTGCCACTGTAATAGAGCTGGGTGAACAAAAAAGGCAAGAAAACCCATTGAGCATGAAAATTAAAAGATACTAGATTTGGAACTAGAGGAATGTAGAGGAACCTATGTGTATACACTCCAGATCCATAGTTCTGAGGAGTATAAAAAGTAGATACCTTGTCAAATAAATGTGGGAATTTAAACTAATTTCCCTACCACAGGATCTCTAGGGGCCTTTACTACACCTTTGTATTTTGGGACTTTCCAGTTAATGTGCAGTAGGCTTCACCTCCTAGTAGTTGACTGCTGAATTACTTTTGTCTGCCATTTCAAAGCACTTGGTGGCTGGTGTTTGGGGAATGAACACATAAGCCCCTTGAGAAGATCCTTCAGACCTGCTCGTCTCTTACTTGGGGGGTTTTCCTGTCTCTGTGTTCACTCTGTGTCTCCAAGCTTTAGTCAGACATTTCTGTGGTCCCTCAGATCTAAGAAATTTGGACATAGTTATAGATCATATATGTTTTTTCATTAAAAGAAAGAGAAGATAGAATGGATATGAGGAAGGTAAATGTTTGAAAACATCCAAGGTCTTTCAAACACAGGCATTCCATCAAATGCCACATGGATCTAGAAGGTGAGCAGCTGGGGCTGTCAGCCGTGCTCCTTGCAGCAGGAAATCTGAGTGTCCAATGTTTATGCCACTAGCGGGAGTGGAGTTAAATTCACTGTTTGAATACCAGCTCGACCACTTAATTATGGGAAAGTTATCTAGCTTGTCTGAGCTCCAAATTCTTCATCTGTAAAATGGAGATATTAAAGTGTCCACATCAAAGCATTGTTATGAGAATAACATGGTTCTTTAAAATTTTTAGCATTTTAACCTGGTCCATTAAAGAACTCAAATGTTAACTGTTATTACAGGTACTTGTGGCTGGTACAAAGGAAGAAGTCTCTGCCTTCAGAGCCTTCTGACAGCTGGAGGAAATGCTGCAAGTGAGACAGTCATGACCCTGTGTGCCACACTGTGTGTGAAACTCTTTTTCAGGATTTTTCTAATTTGATCCTTTCTCCCTGCTCCTCCACTGTTGCCTTCTCTGCTGAACTTCACTCCCAATGGAACTTATATTATGGGTCCCTTAATGTAAGGGAAAAGTCAGCACCCCGATTTCCCCGCTAGATTGACGTGGCTCATGGGGGACCCCCCTCACTCCTGCCCTGGCTTGTTTCCCTTGAAGAGTTTAGTGTGTTTATCTGTTTACCCTGTGTGCCTCCTACGGAGGTCAATAACGCTGTAAATGGAGGAGAGCTCCAGACTCAGTCAAGCAAATTACAGAATATTGAAAAGGTCATAGCAGTAAAGTACATTACTATAATCCACAGAATATATGAGGCATTAAAATCCTAATGCCTTGACTTTTGATCATAATTTATAGGAGATGAGAAGAATGAACTACCTCAGGGCATTTTTATGGCCAAAATTAAAGCAGGGGTGGAATCACTTAACCCCTGCCAGCGGTCTTAAATTCACTGAACTACCTTCTGGCTCATCGGATTCCGTCTCTGTGGGACTCTGCGGGGAGCCATTATTGCTTTGGCTGGAGACAAACCTTTCCTGGAGACAAAAGGAGAGAGAGATATAGGTGATAACAGAACTAGCTGCTAAGACATCATCTCACGCTGGAGGCCAGGCTGATGGCAGGCAATGCTGATGGTTTCTTAATGGTACCGGGCACCTGACCCTGAGTTTATGATGGTGACTGGCTCAAATCCATGACCTGTCCTTCCATTGCCCTTCCATGCATGACCTGAGCTTCCATGAGCTCTATGTAGATTTTATTCTTTTGTACCACACCAGGCAGAAGTGGTTATTACTAAAGATGGTGGCTTCACAGCCCAGAGAATGGACAGAGGGAAACATGAAACTATGTGGATATCTCACATCCAGAAAAGTCTTCAATACCCACAGGAGTGCTGGGTCAGTTATGAGATCTGATTTGGAGATATTTCTGGTGAATGTTCCTGATGAAAAATTGCCTAGGAAAGAGCTTATTCACCTGCAAAAACCTGATTACTAAAATTAGTAGGTGTTACTGTCTAATCTAACCTTTCGCCAAACTTGAATTACTGTGCTATGTGAGAAGTGCCATCAAGGGAAGAATCAGAGGGAACTAACAAATATTTTATGTAACATGCCAGACATTAAGAGCCCTCCGAAGTGGTTTATTGTATACAGCATGCAAGCTACGGCAGCCCCAAGAAGTGGTATTATCCCTATTTTACAGATAGGAAAGCTGAGATTTAGATAGGTTATGATAATTGTACAATGTTGTAAGATGTTAAATGTCAGGATCAAAATGCAACGTGGATCTGCTGAGCTCCAAAACCCACCCTTGATCTAACACACACAACGCTGAGTGCAGTACCTTCCCTGTGGGAGACACCAGTGGACTTGGGGGCAGCCTTCATTCAAAAGCCATCACCTTCACCTTTTGATGTGAGTAGCAACTGAAAACCTTTCTATCTACAAATGTCACCCTCACCATCTCTGTGATACCCTAGTTGAGCTTTAGTTCTGATTTTCTTTTAAAATGCAAATTATCCTGAGAGATAAGACACTAAATGTTTCAGTTTATTTTCCCTTTATTTCCTAAAGGGAGACCTTGACAGCATTAAACCAGGGTCACCTAGGGAAAAGACAGAGGGGTTTATAGAGGAAATGGCAAAAAAGGGAACAGTTGGAGGTGCCAAATATGTGAGTCGATTTCAGAATCTCACCTGAGACTGACCCCAGTGATCCTTTTTGCATTTTAGGAAGTTTTATTATACTAATAAGTTCTATATTTTAGAACGTGCATACCTGTTTCATAGTACTGTTGTATGAAATCAATGAGGTGTACATAGGTGAGAATGATTTGTAATGTAAATGGATCAATATAAACAAAGTATGGTACAGTGTGCTATTTCAATTTTTAAATGAATTCATTTATAATTACATTTTTGTAGCCAAATACACTCTTCCTATTTCACATGGCTCCATTCTTTTGACTATACATCAAATATAAGTGGGGGATAAAACATCTGGACACTAAAAACACATTTTTAGCCCAATAGTTTGCTCTAGAAAATAATGTTTAATATCTCAAATTTAAAGAATTGCATTTTAGGAAAAGAATGAACACTTTTTAAAATGATTTTCAACATTTATTTTTCTCTTATTTTAAAAACAATGTTTCTATCAGCTTGACTTAAAAAAATAAAAGCACTATATTAGAATTTACCAGCAGGGGGGAGTAGAGGAACACAAAATATCTTTGAGCCTAGGATAATTTTTGTGCACAAATGGCAGCAAAGTACACAAACCATGCCTTTTTATTAGCCAGTGGATCCATGGGAACACATTAAATCTAATGAACAGCTCAGTCTGTAACAGATGCAAACAAATAGATGTGTATGTGGCAAAAGTGTTGTCTTTGATCAGAAGTTATAGATGAGAAGAATGAACTACTTCAGTGCATTTTTTTTTATGACCGAGTGTGCCATATTTGGTTTTATTTTCCAAATCTCTGGAAACTAATGAAATCAGTTTTATTATACTAAAATCAATGTTTTCCTTAATTTTGCATGCTTATTTTTAAATGTTCATTTAGAATGAAATTCCAGTGAAATGCATTTTTAAAGGTGGCTGAGTATCATTGTGGATGGAAATTTGACTTGCACAATCTGTCTCTGACATACACAGTCTTTATTTATATGAAGAGGCAATGTGGGAACACAATCTGATCCCTGTTCAAAATGTCCCAGAAGTACACACACACACACACACAAAACCCTCAAGAAACCAGTTATTTACCACTAGATGGATGCTAGTTAATGTTCCCAATCCTCTTTAGATCTTAAAAGAAGGTGACTTTGGAGGAGAGAATTATGAACCCTTACCTAAGGAATAGATTGCAATATTCATTGCCAACAACCTGGAACATATGTTGAGTGATTCCCATGCTAGGCGTTAGAAACATGAAGATATTGAACAAGAGGCCCTTGCCTTGAGGGGTGACAATCCAGCTGAGACAAATGAGAGCATATTTTGCAATGAGATATCTTTTGTAGAAAGAGAACAATCACCAATAGATGAGAATGCTAATATCTAACCAAGGTATTACTTACCAAGTTTTTCCTTCTCATTCATTCAATCCATAGTTCTCAAAGAGTGCTGTTAAAAGAGAAATTGGGTTTAAAATTAAAAATTTTTTAATATTAAAAATTATTTGAGTGAAAATTAATTTGATTCTACAGCATCTTACTATGCTGATGGACAGTGACTATAATGGAGTTTGTGGGGGGGACTTGGTGAAGGGGGAGCCTAGTAAACATAACGTTCTTCATGTAATTGTAGATTAGTGATACCAAAATAAAATAAATATAATATAATACAATACAATAATAAAAAAGAAAATCAATTTGTATCAGGCAGTGCCAAACCAGAAGTGGTTAACCTCACTCCCCAGACAGGAACTCTGAGAAAAACTTGTAGCTCCAGGGGGGAAATCCCGGGGCAGAAATACCTTTGAAACCAAAATCAGTCAAAGGGAGAAATAAAGTTAAGAAACCCATTTATTTCTTACAAGCAGTCTTCCCATCTCTCTTTTGACCAGGCTGCCACAGAAGGAGCTCCACCCAACCTCTCAGGTCCAGATAAGCCCTCCCATGCCCATGTAATTACCTATTGATATGTGGACCACTTCTCTTTACCCCTTGAAATACCACTGATATGGAGATGATACTTCTCTCCACCTCTTGGAAACACCTATTGATATGCAGATGCACTAAAGCCAGGGCAGAGATTCTGAAAATATTACAATTTTACCCACAGACTTTTGTAGAAAAAGCAAAAGCAAAACAAGGAAATTATTGATTGGCTATAGCTTAAAGCCTACTTAAAGCCATTTGTGATTGGTTGTCTTTGGACTTTGATTTCATAATCTTGAGGCATGTACAGGTTTAGACTTTAGTTTGCTTATGCAGACTGCCACAGCATCAGAGCCACCTCAGTCTAAAGGCCTCTTTGTTTTGTCCATCTAACAGTGGTGACCAGAGTTTTGTGCTCTTACCAGAGTTCTAATCTGGTAGGACAGAGGAGGAGAATACCAGTTTTAGATTTCATTTCATGAAATGACCATTCATCAATTTCATCTTCACTGGCTTTCTGTTTAGGATGTAGGAGTAATACCATCCTCTTTGCTTTAATGAATGTACTGTATACATTGTTACATACCTGGTTTAGCAGCTTTGAAGGTCTTCTATTCATATTAATATTTTCTGGTCCCAGAACATCAAGTGTTGATAGAAGGACTTGATATCTATTGACCCGTCATGGTTCCACTGTATATTGCCCATTGCTATAATAGGCTTGATTTGTTACTGGTCTTAGTGAGGGTTTTAGAGGTCAGCACACCAGGCCATCAAGGAATTCTGGGAGTGTTGGGGGAAGACCTGGTGAGAAAATGGAATGTTAGCCTGGGCTTCGAAGACAAGGTAAGAATAGCAGCATTATAGCAGGAGTAATACAGCAGTCCAGGTAGGTGAGAGTGCTTAGTAAGAAAACAGTTATAGACTAGAGTTACAAGGAATGATTATACATGAGTGTAAGGAAAGATAATAATGAGAGGGTTCAAGTAGTAGAGATCACTTAGTCTTCCAGAGTTTAAGGGATTCCCTATTGAAAAACACAGAGAAAAGAAAAGACCCTGTCCTGGAACTAACACACACATCTGGGTTTCTTTCTCCATTAATAAATGTGAATGTATGGAATAACGAAGGATAATAACTATTTCATAGGTTGGGAGATAAATGAGATTATGTACACAACGTTCCTAGACTCCAGTTCCCTGACCCCTAATATTACCCAGCCAATATTAGCTCCCTTTCTGTTCCTCAGTCATCATAATCATCTTAGAAATGCTATTCTCCAAAAAAAAATGGCAGTTAGTGGGCAAAAATGTTGTAAATCTCAGAGTGTTACACAAAGCACAATATATCAAGAATTTTAATAATAAATACTGTGTTTCTCTATTGCCCTCTTGTGTTCTGTGCTCAAGAAAACAGTCCCTTGAAGCTCATTAAAAAATGTTCAGAGTTAAGTCCTATCTGTAATTCTTCAGGCAAATCTTTTCTATTTTTCTCTAGCAACAAACATGTTGCAACTGCACAATAGATGGAGCATTTCTAAATGAAAGCACTCTAATAACTCAAGAATTCCTCCAGTTTCTGTTCTGGAGTAGACATAGGTGCCATTTTTGCATCATGGCCTATCTGGCATAATAAATTTCATTGTTAAGGAAACAGATATCTTTTGTGTTTTATGGCAAATTTTCCCTTTCATAAAGGCTGACAAATGTATGGGGGAAGGGAAGAACGTAAAATTAAGTATGGAGTTACATTTGCACTTAAAGTAAGGCAATTCCCCGTGTCGGGCCACCTTGGTATATCAGGTTAGATTGTGACATGGTTGCTTAGCAACTCTGCCATCAGTGAACTCAGGATTCCTTTTTTTCTGGGAAATCCTAAGGAGTAATACCTAGGAGAGTCCTTCTGTTATTTTTGGATTATTTAAACTAAAGGTGACTTGTACAAAAGATTTAGATGAAGTTCAAATGACTAAGAGAGGAGCAGACATTTAGGTAGTAGGATTTGTATTTCTGTTGTTTTAATAATGGAGAGAGAGAGGTTGACCCATTTTCCATCTTTTCTGAGAATTAAGAGACTCATTATAAAGTGCAAGAAGGAATGAGTCCACTTCGGTGGCATAGATGTGCCCTAGAATATCTGTTCTTACCTCTTCTTGCCTGATGCTGGGCCACCACTTACACTTTTGAGCCCAGCAAGTTTTTACACGTTAGGATCTCATTGAGTCAGTTTCCCCCTTTCTCCTCCATTTCACTGTTCCCTTTCTCCCAGCCTAATTGCTATTCATCCCAGAAAAGCAAAGTAAAACCTTTCTTTCAGTTCTCCAGCTACCCATCCTGCCCTCTCCTTTTCTTTTTTCCAAAAACTTTGAAAGAGTATTCTACATTTAGAGTATTCTGTTCCCCACCTCCCTTGAGTCACTGCAGTCTGAGCCCCATGGCCTTAATCCACTGAAAATCCTCTTGCCAAGGGGCCAATAATCTGGTTGCCAAATTCACTGGACAATTTTGGCGCATTATCTCACTTCTCTGACCAATCAGAGGACTTTTTCCTTCTGGCTCTTCTAACCTCTTCTTGTGTCTCTCATCTTATAAAAACTGGGCTTCCTGGAATTCTGTTGTCTATCTTCCCATATTCTGGGTCATTTGCTGAGTGATGTCATCCCCTCCCGGGACTTTATTAACTTATCCAGGGTGATTTCCAAATCTGTTGTTCTGGCTCAGACCCCATTCTGGGGCTCCAGGCTCATTTTTCCAACCACGTCTCTGAACATCTCTTTCCATATTTTATAGGCACTTCATACCTCTTCTGTCTCCTCATTATCCTCCTAGTGGTGCTACCCCAATGAGCACCAACAGCCCCTTATTCTTTTTCCTATTTTCTCATCTCAATCAATGTCAATGCCATCCGCCCAGTTTCCTAACCCAGAAATTTGAGTCATCCTGGATTCCTCAACTTCCCTCCCTCAGCCCCATTACATTTTCCATCCATGTCACTTCTCAGACCACAGAAGACACATTCTCTCTGAAGCAGGACACATAAGATCCTTCATAGCTGGTTCCTGCTTCTTTCTCGGCATCAACTCTGCCATTTCCTGTGTCACCCTCCTTTGTGCCTTTGTCACACTCCACCACACATCCTGTGCTCTAACCGTCTCCATAGGAAACTCTCTCTGGTTTCCTAAACTTCAGCACTATTCCATCCCTTTTACCTTTACACATGCAAGCCCCCTGAGCCTTTCCTTTCTCCTCCTCTGTCTTAAGAAACTTATGCTTCAAGAATCAGTTCAACCATCACCTCCCTGGAGTTCGTTCACCAAGCAGTACTTAAGTACTCCCTCCTTAGTCCTGCCATGTCACATTGCACCAGAGTGTATTTTGACACATCACTTTTCTTAAGTGAAGTAAATGTAGTGTATTGATCATATTATTTAGAGGTCTGCTCTTGATGAGATTGTCAGCTTTCCTATGGCATGCAAGATGTCTTTTAAAAAAAGTCTTTCTATCCCCTTCTCCCTAGCACAAAGGAGGTGCTAAACAAAGGCTTAGTGAGTGAATGAACAAACAGTAAGATATTTCAGTAGTGAAGATTACAGGACAATGAAACAGACCCTAATAGAAGTTGTGGAACCTGTTAGTTAAAAATCAGTAAGACGCACACCCATTAGAATGGCTACTATCAGAAAAATAGAAAATAACAAGTATTGGTGAGGATGTAGAAGAATTGAAACTTTTATGTACTATATATGGGATTGTAAAAAGGTTCAATCATTATGGAAAACAGTATACTGTTCCTTAAAAAACTAAAAACCCAACTATCAACAACCCCACTTTTGGGTATATATCCAAAGAACTGAAAGCAGGGTCTGAAGAGAGATTTGCACACCCATGCTCACAGCAGCACTATTCACACTAGCCAAGAGGTGGAAGCAATCCAAGTGCCCACCAACAGATGAATGGATAAAGATGATATATATACACAATGGAATATTATTCAGCCTTAAAAAAGGAGAGCTAGCCTGCCAAATATTAAAGAATGAATGAACCTTGAGGACATTATGCTAAAAGTAAAAGAAGCCAGTCACAAAAGACAAATATTGTGTGACTCCACTTATATGAGATCTCTAAAATAGTAAAATCTCTAGAAACAAAAATTAGGATGGTATTCACCAGGAGCTGAGGAGAGAAGGAGAAGGGGAGTTGTTTTTTCATGGGCATAGAGTTTCAATTCTGCAAGATGAAAAATTTTTAGAGATTCTGTGACCAACAATGTAAATATACTTAACAGTACTAAACTGTACACTTAAAAAGGCTAACATGGTCAATTTTATATGTTTTTGCCACAATAAAAAAAATCCATAAGAGTACAATAGACAATGCATTTAACACAGGATGGATGCTGTCTGGAGGCCAAAAGCTTGAAAGGAAGACTAAACATTCATGACCTCTGCTTTTTATAGATCATATAACATTGAATGTCTTTATATCATGTATCTTGAATGCTTTTCTTTGTAAAAAATTCCATAATACAAATAATATAATATTTGAATATAACAAAATATGGCAATGTGAACTGATAATATGAGTATGGATTATAATATGATATGAATAACCAGAAACGTCATTTTCCCTTCTCAGGAAAGATGCTCTACCTTTCACCATCTCCATTATGCTTATGCTTTGAATACGACAAAATAAGAGTTCAACATTAAGAGACGTAGGAATAGTCCTGTTGGAGCTTACAGTCCAATGCAGACAATTATCTAGAAAACTTACAGACAAGAGTTGTCCAAGGGTGCACACAAAAATATACACACATGCATGTGAGCATGCATGTACACACACACACACCACTTGCAGAAGCTCATGAAGCATTTATGAGTCAGGTTTTTGAATAATTAAATAACTTTAAGAAAATAATCAAATAATTCCATAAAAGGTGTATGCTGAGAAAATGTTTCTAAAGAAGAAAGTAGAGCTGAAGCTCTAAAATGTCTCTACCCATCTTGACTGACTTAAAAAGGTAGGTATAAAATCCCCAAATAGCAATTTCCAGTCCTCCAAAAAGTGGACCTCAGTTTGATCTAGTTCTTTGGTCTTTAACAATCTGTTAGCAACAGGAAACATCTCAAATTTTCCCATTAGGGTGTTAGAAGTTTCCTTTTTCTGAACCTACACATTTTTATCATTCCCATGGAAAACATGAACACTAAAGGTGGAATGGAATTCAGGATTTTTAAATGATCCTCTACTCTAATGTGGCTCATTTCCCATCATTGGACCTTGGAGGTTACTTCAATAAAAAAAGCCTGTTAGCCACTGAAATTGAGCAGTTGATTTAAACTGGTGAAACTGACAAGGAGAGGACCTGTGGAAATTGCCATTTGCTCAGGGTACAGGAGGAAATCCCTGATTAATACTATTTTCCTCTATATCTGCAGCCCGGGGATGCAGCACAAGCCCCAGGCCAGGCTCCTCATCCCTTTCAAATAGTCAGGAAGTGCATCGCTGCTCATCTGAGCCGTGCCATTTCTGAGTTGCCTGGGAGCTATAGGAAAACATCATTAACTCAATCTGTGTTAACCTGAAATGCTGAAAATAAAAATAGCATCTTGGAGTCCACTTCCCTAGATTCCTGTTATTTCATACAAAATTTTTAGTTTTCCTTGAACTACTCTTGCTTGCTGGCCATCTTCTTCACTATGGCTGCTCTTTTATTTTTCTAGCTATATTGAAATATAATTGACATAAAACAGCATAAGTTTAAGGTGTACCAGGTGATGATTTGATACATGTATATGTTATAAAATGATCATCCCATTAAGATTAGTTAACATATCTGTCACCTCACATAATTAATTAGCGTGTGTATGTGCAATGAGAACATTTAGATTCTATTCTCTTGATAGCTTCTCTTTTAAAATTTCATTTTGCACCCAGTTCTGCCTGTCAGCAAGTTTAAGTGGAAGAAGGAGAAATACGCATCTCTTCTCTGTGCAGTGGCAGGTAACGGAGGGAAGCAGGTCCATTGCACTGTGGAATCTTCTCCCTATAGGCCCACGTGTATTTATGCAGAAGGAACCACATAAAAGTGGATTCCTTTAAAAAAACAGGCCGTGGGAGAAGTCACAAAAGCTAAAATCCTTTAGAAATGCTTTGAAAGAATATGGACAAAGAGACGTCAGGTGTGGCTGTACCCCATGCACTTAGACTTGGGACGGTGGAGGGTTTCTTGGCCGATGGGGTGTGTGTGCGAGCGTGCGTGTGTGTGTGTGTGTGTGTGTGTGTGTGTGTGTGTGTGTCACTAGTGTATCACAAGGCCTATGCTAATGTACGGAATCTTGCCTTTTATTTGTTTGCTTGCTTGTTTGTTTTTGTTACGAGCCTGCCGCAGAGCCATTGACACTTGACTCCTTTTCTTCTTCAGCAGATCATCCTGGGAAACTGTTGCTTGACTTTCTAATCCCAAATGAAAGATATTTCTTGTAGGGAGGCACAGCTTCCCAATTTTATGTATAAAGGATGATTGTACAGGTTCACATATACGCCAGGACACATTTCAGTCAAAGTTGGCACTGAAAGAATTAGTAGGCAGTGACTGATCTACAACAGGTGAAAACGGATGTATAGTCAATTGTTCCCCACTAGGCATCTGAGCAGTGGCAGCAATCCAGATCCAAAATAGGCCCAACTCAATCTCAGTGGATGCATGGGGGGTGCTCTCTCCCTCCAAATGCCCTACCACCACGGGTGAGACTGTGAGATCACTGAGCCGTTCTATTTCTGCTTCCCCCTGTACCCTCAAAAGTAAGTCTCTTATTTTGTTCATTCACATGCTCATCTGATACACAGCGATGGTCTATCACCGTCTGTGTTGGTTTGCTGGGGCTTCCACAACAAAGTACCACAGACCGCGTGGCTTAAACAATTGAAATTTATTCTCTCGCAGTTCTGGAGGCTAAATGTCCCGGATCTAGGTGTCAGCCAGGTGCGTTTCTCCTGAGGCCTCTCTCCACCGTGTCATGTCCTCACGTGGTCACTCTTCTGTGCATGTGCTTCCCACCATGTCTCTCTGTGTCCCCTAACCTCCTCTTCTTATAAAGAGACTAGTCAGGTTGGATTAGGGCAGACCCTAAAACCCTCATTTCAATTTAATCTCTTTATAGATCCCATCTCCAAATGCAGGCCCGTTCTGAGGTACAGCAGGTAGGGCTTCAGCATACAAGTTTCAGGGAGACACAGTTCTTTCCGTGATGCTGTCTCTTCCCAGGCTAGCTCTCCATTATGTGAGGGCGCAGCAAGAAGGCCGCCATTTATGAACCAGGACGCAGGCTCTCACCAGACGATGAATCTGCCGGTGCTTTGATCTGGCCTCACAACCTCCAGAACTGTGAGAAATGAAAGTTTGTTGTTTAAGCCACGCAGTCTACGGTATTTTTGTTATAGTAGCCGGAGTGGATGGAGGCAAGATCTGACCATTTTGCAAGCTGCAGTTAAGTGGATTTACTGAGAAAATCTGGATGAGGTGCCACAGTGGTGTGCCAGACCTCCAGTAATAGTGGTGATGCCATCAGAGCTGAGCCACATGCTGAGATATAATAAAATGTGAACTGGGAGGCAGAAATCATCTCAAGAATACTATAGTTGAGTTCCTTGGATGTCAAGTGCCTGTGGAAGTCAGAAAGCCTGTTTCCATAGTGGCCCTGAATGATGGGGCCCGACGCAAGCGTTCCAGCTGATGGTGACTAGCCTGGATGCTAACACCTTCTCCTCAGGAGGTGGCAGTGAGGGAGCTCTTGGTCACATTTCATTCTTTCTAGGAGAGTGCAACGTGGTTTCTGTGACACAGACAAGCAATCTACAGGGATTGGAAATTTGAGAAGAAATAATGCAAAACGTACTATTTAGTTGTCATTGTTAGTAGCATTTATGAGCTGCAGATAATTAAATCTAGGGATAAAACCATGAAGTCATCAGAACTGAAAGAGATTTGATAGGTTCCAAATTCATCCTTCTATCTTCAAGGACTGTGCCAAACCATGACTGGTAAAGGATGTGGGGACACTCATACAGAGAGAGACCTTTTGGCCTAAATGACCAATGTGATTGATTACTGTGTCTGATGTGTGTTTCCCAACACCACCAAGCAGTTCTCCAATTCTCAGCAAACACTGGATGTCCCACAACTTAATTCAATTCCAACATTATGTTCCTGGAGATAAGGTCAGATCCTGCAAGTTAAGGCCTCAATCCCACAAGATTGCCCTCATTTCAGATGCCATTTGCAAGGTCAGCTTGTTACCTGCGCTTCTGACTGACTGGCTATAAATTGGAAGTTCCTATAACCCCAACTTGGGTTAGAGTAATTTGCTAGAGCAGCATATAAAACCCAGAGAAACATTTACTTACTTTTACCAGTTTATTGTAAAGGCTATTGCAAAAGAAACAGATGAAGAGCCAGATGAAGAGGTACGTAGTGTGAGGCCTGGGAGACCCTAAAGTACTGGAGCTTCTGTCCCCGGGGAACTGGAGTACGCCACTCTTCCATTGTGTGAGTGCTTTCACCTACTCTTGTTCAAGAATTTTATAGAGTTTAATCTGTGGTCCCCCCTTCCCAGAGACTGGTAGGTGTGCCTACAAGTTCCAGCCTAGTGCTCAGGTGTACTTTCTGGTGACCAGTCCTAGCCCGACGCTACCTAGGGCCTCCACTCTATGTCGCATCATTAGCATAATCTCTGGTGGGCTCAAAAGGGGCTCCTTGTAAGTGTCAAAAGATGCTCCTATCACTCAGAGAACCCCAAGGGTTTTAGGAGCTCTGTACCAGGAACCAGGGACAAAGACCAAATGTATTTCTATTTGTGGGGAAAATGGAAGTTCCTATGGCCAGGATCCTCACCTGACCTTAAACTACTTGGTGATGTAATTGGCCTACTGCTGGGCTACAGCTTTCACACCCATAGGCAATAAGCTATTATTGTCTTAGTCACTATATAAAGAGCTCCACCCAGTGTGCTCTGCCTGGAGGTAGAGACAGAGAGAGGCTTACTGCATGCAGACTGCCCCAGAGGCAGACGGATGTGATTCCAGCACCCAACCTGCCACTGTGAGAATAAAGCTTGGTATAAACCCTTTACCCGTGATGTTCCATTGTTGTTATTGGGATTCACCAAATCCAGAATGAGAATCCAGGGCCAATCCCTTTCAGGCGAGACCAGCATGACAGGGCAAGTTCCTCCCTGCCAGTTAAATAGTTACCTGATCACTGATCAAACTGGCTGCCATTTTCTCAACTTTCATCTTTTGCCCAGGTATGAGCAGACAAAGCGTTTGTGACCTGGCCTGCTTGCCACAACCAGCTGTATCTCCCAACTCGCCCTCTGCATAAGCAAGATCAGGTTTCTGTTCCCTTAAAGTCTCTCTGTTGCTGAAGTGCTGTTTATTCTGCCAGAAGATCCCTACCCTTCTTAACCATCTGGAGTGCTCATCTCTCAAGACTCAGCTTAGGAGTTTCTTTCTGAGTGAAGACTTTACATACAGACACACACACCACACACAGACACATACCACATACCCACCAACCACACACTCAAACACACACCCATGCACACACACTACACACAGCACCCCCACATACACATCACAAAACTAAGCACCCTGTGGGGGCCAAGGGCAGGCCTCCCCAAGATGTGCCATTATGATACACAGATGATTTGGGGCTGAAAATCATCAAGACCCAAAAACCTCAGGAAGAAATTTTGACCTCCCCCACCAACAACAGCATAAAAATAATTTAGATGGAGGAACTATTCCGAGAGGAGAGCTGTCCCCATAGCAGCTGCATTATAATGTGAACTGGGGTGGTAGGCTGGGAGGGAGGTGGCTAAGTGTGTTAAAATTCCTCTCTGTGCCCCCCCCAGGCTCCCCACTGTTCCTGTGGGGACCATCAACATTTGTTTATCAAACATTTATTCTTTTCATATTCCTCTGAGTTGCTTCCTTTCCCTTTGAAGTCTCAGACCCCCACCCCCTCCTCCTTGGTGCAGGGTGACATTTATACCTTATTCTCCCTGACTGTCTTTAGAACCCATGTCTATGCCTTCCCTGTACCCCACACATACATAATTAAACTATGGTTTTCTCTCCTGTTTTCTGTCTCTTATCAATTTGATTCCTAGACCAGCTAGAAGAACCTCTATGGGTAGAGGCAATTTCTTCCTTCCCAACCATCCTTTCCTCAGGGCTAACAAGGCAGGATGACATGCCTCTACTGTTACACATATCATACAATTTTAAACAGCAATTTCCTTATCATTATATGAATAAATTGTACCCAATTAAAACATTTCAAGTGAATTTCAAAGAGGTTTCCAATGGCTGCTTAGCACAACCCCATCTGCCCCCACCCCATCACCCTAGAACTGAATAGTTTCAGGACCCCCAAGCCCATGTCAGTTCCAAATCTGTTATATGTGGGTAGAAGGAAGTCGCAAACTACTGACAACTTAATGAGAAAGATTTGCTTTTCATTCCCCTGGTTCATGCAAAAATAGAAAGGTCTTCCTGCACACAAACAAGCATATCGACAGGAGGTGCCACGAATCCTTTTCCAATTAAAGAGGAGGTGCTTGGCCTGACTTCTTCACTTTAGCTCTTTACCTCCTAGAGTTGTTATTTCCACCATGACACCAACTATCTCCTTAGCAACTATCTCAGATAGGATCAGATTTACTGCTTTTCTGATAAAGATTACATCTTCTTTTAAAAATGGAAAAACCATTCCTTTTATAATTACAAACCCATGTCTAATACAACATAATATTTAAAAGCAGACAGAAATAGAATACAGTGTTGTAACAGAAGGCCCTCCACATGGAGGTCTAATTATTAGACACTAGTTATTGATTCACAGTCATTACCGTAGCTAACTAGCCAATGGTGAGGTCAGCTATGAAATAGCCAAGAAATGGCCCCAAAGCAGGCTATGTGGGGGAGTAGACAATGAAAGAAAAGCAAGAGGCCTCTGCAACTGGTCCTTGAATTATCTTGAAAAAGCTGGACCCTTATCAATAATGTGGAATTTTAGTGTTTCTGCTGGAAGGAAAATGGAGATGTTATATCCTCTTATTCCATTTACAGTTGGCCTGAGTGCAAGCTATTTCTAAGGGCTAATGTTACCCACCTTCACGAGCAGGACAAGATTTTACAGCTGGGACTGGAGAGGGCTGGGTGTTCCATCTTCCAATTCATTACCATGCATTATCTATGGCTTTTGGGTAATTGAGCCAATAATGCCCTTGACAACCATTCTCCTTTAACGTGAGGGCAAGGTAATTAATTAAGGCCAGAAGGGGACTGTGAATGGCTGTTAATGAACCGCAATTGAGGGAATTACCTAGGAGAGTGCTCTTAGAGCCTATAAAAGTACATGAACAAGAGTAGCTTGGGTACAGATGTACCCTATCCTTCCCATCACTGTTCAGTCTCGGAAGGGCACAGATGTGAAATGACGGGGAATTTCCACTACATAACCCTGTCTCATTATGCTTGTATAACTTGGAGTGGCCATTTATTTTCAAACCCCATGATAATTTCTAGAGAAACTCTTTTAGGGCACACAATATGTAGCACACACCAAAATGTAATGACCCAGACAGTTAACTGATTAACCAGTATTTGTTCAACGTGATGTGGTTTGTCACGCACACATACTAACAAAGGATGTGAGGTACTCCCTGCCCTAAAGAAGTCATGGGCCACGTGATGGACACAAGCAAGGGGAGAGCAATGTGACATGTTGATATATAATCAAGCACTTTGGAGTTTGGAGAAGTGAGGGACACCTGTGTGGGCTGGGTGACCACCATAGGTCAGGAGGAGACGTGAAGTCTCACTGGGCCCTGAGGGACAGACCAGGCAGAGAGCAGGAGGGGGCAGGCAGCCCAGGAAAAGGCAGGGAGGGGATGACCTAGAAGAGAATGGACAGTGCGAGTCCTGCCTCCCTAGAAAAGAATTTCATGCCAAGGTCCGCAGAATTATCCTTCCTTTTTCTTCCTTTTCCTTTCCCCTTCTCCTTCTTCTTATGAAGGCTAAAGAGACAATTAGAGGTTATCATGTCCCACTACACATCCCCTAACAGACACACTGCACACACACACACACACACACACACACACACACACACACACACACACACACACACCAGGAGATAGGCTTACTAGGGCATAGTGTGGGGAAAGATTATGACAGGTCTGAGTATCAGACAGGGGAGTTCAGGCAGATGATGCAACAGACAAGGAGGCTCTGTAGGGACGTAAATCCTGAAGACGTGTTGGGAATAACTATTTTAATAATGCCTAAGATTTATTAACAGATTACTATGTGTCAGGCTCTGCTAAAGATCTCACATGTAAGGCCCACAACAATTCTCTAGGGTGCTAATAAAACTTGTTCCCATTTACAGATGAAGCGACAGTCTTAGAGAATTTAGCTATCTCACCCAAGACAAGTTAAAGTGGGACCAGAAGTTCTAAAACCCGAATTCCTAAGAATTATGCTTTATTAGTTTCATATAAGTCTAGCTCATGGTCTTTATACCTTTTCACTCAAATACTAAATAATGGTTCTCAACTGAGCGTGATTTTTCTCTCCAGGGACACTTGACAATATGTGGAGACACTTTTGGTTGTCAACCCTTGGTGGGGGGAAATGCAACTGGCATTAATGGGAAGAGGCCAGGGCTGCTGCTAAACGTCCTACCATACCAAGACACAGCAAAGACATATCCTGCCCCAAAGCCCAGTGGTACCAAGGCTGAGAAGCCTTTTGCCCTAAAAGAATTTTGAAAAATTATGACCCTTTCACACAGATTTAGGTTGACATGTAAATGTTTAATCGTAAGTTTAAACAGCAGCAAAGGATATAGCGTCTGGTATGTCACTAATACTGATATTTAAAAATAAAAGTCACATCGCTTTTTTAAAACGAATCTAGTGATATTTAAACACCATACCAAGTTGATATATAAAGATGATCGTTTTGAAGAGATACATGAACAAATTATATTTCCATTCCACTTCCTCCATGGAGTATTATTCCAGTATAATATAGTTTATGCTTGTAACTCTTTTTAATTACACAGCCATTTTCTCTGCAACAAAAAATATGTATAAGTTGAAAATTTTGAAAACATGCCCTGTGACCCTGAGGCTCTAAGTCCGTGGTTCCCAAACTATGTACCCAGATGTGCTAGGGGCTCCTTAGTGAATTCACAGGGTACTGCAGGGTGTTCACATTTTCAAGGGAAACACAGGATGAACCAACAGTTTGAAAGTCGTTCACTTTAGATTGCTTCAACATTAGATTGAACTACATCCCTACGATGTTATATTTTTTTGCAGAGCTGTTTTTTTAGCAGGTGCTGTAATTAAAAAGCAAGTAGGCACAAAGATCAGTATGGGGCAGGTGGTGGTGCCCTACCCAGTTCTCAGGTTTGAGAAGCTGTGCCTTTGTTCAACAGGCGCACACATCCTATGAGTAAGTAATCATGGTTATTTAACAATGAAATAAAAGTATCAGTTTGCTGTTCACATTATGTGTTTTATTTTTGCAAATGTCTACTATGTCGTTAGAATAGATATATTTATTAAACTGTTTGAACCTAAGCACCTAATAAATGGAAGGCTAAGGCATTTCTTTTGTTCTGGGGACTCCAGAAATATTACTGGTTCATTAATGGTGCTATAAAACAAGATGGCTTGGGAACCTCTGGTGTGTTAAAAAGTAGTCTTCTGGGTTGAGATATTATCATAATGACTATTAGTATATAATACATCAAAACAATGTAATTATAAATTTTGATGATTATTAGAGATGAAAGTAAAAAAACTGCACAATGTATCTCTAACGGGTGTTTTCTCCTTCCCTCATTTGTCATGTATCTGTGGAGGAACAGTATTATGTATCCAAGGATGAATATTACAAATGCATGTAAAAGAATACTCCTGTTTTTCATTTTAATAGATGTGAACATTGAATAATCTTGTTCAGATAAATACCTGAAGAATTGTGTTGCTCAGTTCTTGAACTCTTGAGTTACAGCTAAAAATCATGTCCAGTGTCAACAATTATTTTTAGTGATCCATCAGTGCTTTTAGGTAGTTTTGTTTTGTTGAAAGCCAAGAGTTAGAAGCATTTAATTTCCAAAAAAGTATGCTATTTCATCATTAGAGTCATTCACTTCTTGGCTCCAGAATCCAATTGTCCCTTTGTTTGGTGCCCTAGATGTTTACAACCTGGGGCAATGCGCTTTATTGATGTTTAGGAAGGATAAGAGGTGTGATTTTCTGTTGTTAATTAAAAGATGGACGGTTGCTATTGCGGAAGGGAGGTGGCAGGGAGAGCCTGCCTGTCCAACACGGTTAAATTCTCAAGAAGATCCATTTTAGGAAAGTACATATGGAGGGTGAGGAATAGAAATAGGTCCCCTTAAATCTGACTGCACCCACGTAACCATCGGAAAGCCTCTGCATGTGCCTAGGAGTGCTCATACCCCCGTGGGAGCTCACCCAACCTTGGGCAAGAGGAGCTGGGCTCCAGGTTGTGAATGCCCAGATGGGCTGTGGGGCTCAGGGGCAAAGCCTCTTGGGGTCCCTCCCTTCTTCACTTTTTCTTCCATGAGTCACACTGAAGTCACACTCTGAAGTGTGAGTCTGAGGCTTCTGAAATCACACTCCAGGGGTAAGTCCCAGTTTTCCCACTTACCAATTTTCTAGATTTGTACATGTTACTTACTTTTATGCTTCAGTTTACTAAAGTGTAAAATGTGGATTTGTAGCATTTAGCTCATAGGATGGATGTGAGATTAAATGGATTCAGGTATATAATGTTCTCAACAACAGTACCTGGCATATGACAAGTACTCAAGGTAAACTATTACAGGGTGTCAACTGTACCCTTCTGGGGGGTGTTCTTCCCTCCATCCCTGGTGGCCTAACAGGACCGTGGTGGTGTGTGTTAAAAAATAAAATTCAAACAAGTAAATTTGAAGATCTACTTGGCTTTATTAAGTGATTCATGAATGAGCAGCAGCATCCTCTTTAGCAAGTAGAGAGATGCTCCCAGAAGTTCTACGAAATGGAAGGTTTTTATAGACAGGAGGATTGTTTGGGGGTGGGGAGGTAAGTTATTAGCAAAAGGAAAGAAGGGATTGTTTCAAACAAGGTTACCTCCCTTAGGAGGCAGTACAGGGGGTCTTCTCATGCTCATGACCTCATTTTCTTTTGGAGACAGGAGAGGGCTCCTGGGCCTGGTTATCTTAACCATGCTGACCAGAAAATTCCTTACTGGCAACTTTTCTGGAGGAGGTTGGAACTACAATTAAGTTAGGTATTAAGTCCTAGTCTGGGGACTTGGCCAGCAGAAGTACATCTTGTTGCGCCTGTATCTTTGTTTTTTTAACAGGTCCAAAAGAGAGGGAGCTTTAGTGGCCAATTCTTAATGAGAAAGTTCTAGTTTCCATACCTATGGCCCTTGGAGTGTAGAGATTGAGAGAACAGACCCAGAATAGACTCAGAGGAAAGGAGTCAAGGAGCCAGTCATGTGAGTTTCCTCTATTTTAGATTTAAAAAGCCTCCCTTAGTTTCCAGGAATTGGAGCATATTGCTGATCTATAGCAAACAGTGGGCATTTACTTCATACAAAACCAGGGAGTCTACACTGGGCTCCTCAATTAAGCTGGTGATGGAACAAAAGCTGCAGGTTAATGTTTCTTCCCATCTGTTCCCCAGCATTAAGCACATTTACATCCCTAGATCATTCTGCATTTCCTTATTTACTCAAAGAAACTGTTCTGGCTTTGTTTCTATTTTTCTGAGGAGAGTTTACTTTTGGCTTCTGCCTAGTTACTACTTAGCATTTATGTAAAGTTTACATTTGTCTGATCTGTTGAAGCTGGGTATTGGGAAGGAATGAGAAGATACCTTGGTGCTGAATGGTGAGTCAAGCTGAGGAATCCATGAAATAAAGTCTTAAGATGCTGAGGGTTCCCAAGGAGAAGGATTTGTGAAGACAAATATCTCTGAATTGGGGGTGAAGATTGTATTAATAGGCTGACTCTTTCATTCTCATTTGCTGCTTTGCTTGGTAAATAGGCAGTTAGGGTGATGGGAAAGAGTTGAAACTGGGAAGGAATTGGGAATTTTTGCCAGCAGAGAAGGACTTTGGTGACTTATATAAGCCTTACTCAAAATACTTCTCTTTGAAGTATTTTGGAGGGAGACATTCCTGCTTTGCTCCCCCAACAACAGGGATCAGTAAAACTTGAGCTTAACTGGTTTTTGTCTTTCTCTTACACCAGGGCCCTGAAAAGCCATGCTAATCAGCAGTGGAAGACAGAAAAAAACCCAATCCAGCCACAGCTGGGAGGGCCAATGGGGGTGAAGCGAGAACAGGTGGGTAATGAAACAATAGTCAAGGATTTGGAAATCTTGGTTCGGTTCCTCTTTATCGCAACTAAAAGATAACTATGAGAGCGTCATCAACTACTGCAAATCCTGTTGGAAAAGGGGTTTTAAGTGAAACATCTGGCAGATGTCTGTAGCATGGCTTGGAGGAATCACAACTAGAGAAAGGCTAGCTGTGGAAATGGGCACCTGGATGAGACTGGGAAGTGTGAAGACAGTGGGTTTTAAGTCTACTGGGGAATGACTGTCCTGTGAAAGTACCTTTACATTTAAAGCAAAATATGATGACTAGGAGATTTTTGGTGCTCATACTCTAGACAAATGTTGGGTTGTCAGTACACTCCAGCTAAAGAACACCAGGAACATACTTGTTAGTTCAACAGATTAGGCTTATAACTCATTGCAGTGAGGGACAATGCACAAGGAGAGTCCCGGAGCAGCTCAGTAAGAGGGTGCTGGGAAGAGCCTATTATAGAACATGGGCTTTGGTGGGGTGATGCAGGGGAGGGTCCAAGCAAGTGGGAGATTCACTCTAGATTGGATGCTGTCAGTGGGGGCATTGCTATGATTGATAGCTCAGTAAATCTTACCTATAGGGAGGGGAGACTAGAAGGAACATGAAGTTGTAACTGGTAATAATAGTCACTCATTTTGGCTGAGAGGGTTTTTTTGGTATTTTGTGGTTGGCACCAATGACTTTGTTTTGCATGCACTTAGACAAATTATGTGGCCTTGTTCAGGGTGATCTCAAAGGAACCTTGTCTGAAGTTGGTATTCTGTGAGACTGTTTATATCTCAACTAACATGGCTTACTTGTGAGGACCAGGCAGCCTCTGGATGTTAGGGGCTGCTCCTCCCATCCTCCCGCACAGACCTGCTCATGCTAGCTCGGGTCTAGCCACTGTCTGGCTTAGGCTGGGAGCTCAGGGCTCTGAGACAGGGCCTATTTGAAGACACTGTAGAGTGCAGAGCTAGGCTGGCACCAGACAAGTTCCAGACACAGCAGAGACAGGAGGATCACAGAGGTGACAGGGAGAAGGGCTTGTTACAGATCAGGGGACAGTTCTCATGGGGCTCCAGCTGAGGCTGCTTCCTAGCTCTTCTATCCACAGCTACCCTGGCTTCCTCAGGTTGCTCCCATTCCTACAGCCGGACACTACAGACACTAAAACACATAAAATATCTGTCTGATTTCTGATCCTTTGGTGTGCAGAATCCCCAGCCAAGTCTGTACCAACTTCTAGAAAATTAGAATTAGAAAGCATCATAAAGGTGTTCTCTCTATCACAACACTGCCTCAATTGTTTGACTCACAGATTTACAAATATCTTTTTTAGATTAAGTAAAAAAATTCCCTCCTGTAATTTTAACACATGGATCTTTGTTGTGCCCTTTGAAGCCACACAGTCTGCTCCCTTTTTCATGTGACAGCCTTCCAAACGTTGAAAGACACCTATCACCCCTGACAGGTGGTGTCTCCTCACAGGCCCTAGGGAAGTGCTGGACTTGCTTCCCAGAGCTGAGTCAGGCCTAAAGAAGGGGTACCAAGCTCCTTGTGGTAGAGTTTGCATATCAACAGAGAAACTGACATTCTTGGAGGTGGGGATGGAGACCCTGTTACCCCCATTCATGGTACAGCTAGAACATATTTCAAAATTCTTCTTTTAAAAATCAACTTACACTTTGGGGTTTTTCTTTACCTTACTAAAAAACTGAGTGCTTCCCTATTGCCCCCATTCACTATTAGACTGCTTAATTCATTCATTTCAGCAGACGCCAGGATGGAAGCATCTGGTGTAGCCACTGTGTGATCTAAGGTAGCCTGAGTGTGTCTGAGCTACAGAGCTGCTGCGTCCCCAGGCTCCTGGCTCTAGTCTGCATCTGAGCTGCCTCCAGAAGTGCCAAACATGCTGCGGTCCAAGAAAACGGGGTTGGCTGGGTAGGTGTGTGAACTCAGCCCCTTGGGATGTGGGATCCTAGCTTCACCAGCACAGAACTGGCTGGTACTGACTCCTAAAATCCTACTTACAACATTAGGCCAGATGGCTCCTGTGGGTAAAATTGCAATATTTCCAGATCTCGTGTCTGGCTTTAATGCATCTCTATATCAATAGTTGTTTCCAAGGGGTGGAGAGAAGTAGTCCATCTCCATATCAGTAGGTGAATACAAGGGTGAGCTAGGGTATATCTGGACCGAAGAGGTTGGGTGGGCCCCTTTTTCTGCAGCCGGGTTGTGAACGACACAGGAGAGCAGAAGTAGAATAAATGGGTTTCTCCCACTTTATTTCTCCCTTTGACTGATTTCAGTTTCAAAAGTAATTTGCCCTAGGCTGGGAAAATATTCCCCCCCACCCCTCTGGAGTTACAGCTCCCCAAAGCTATTTGTCCCATGTCCCAGGACTATTTTTGATGTTTTCTTAGAATGAGAATCATTTATTGAATGATGTCTAGTGTTTGGCATGGTGCTCCAAATGCCTTTAACTCACACAGGGGCCCTCTGATATAGGTTCTATTATCCTCCCACATGGAAGCTTAGTGAGGTAGAGCAACTTACCCAGTAGCCGCAGATCCAGAGCAGCCACCATGCTATCAGACCTAAGCCCCCATCATCAGTTCTGTAGGCTAACTAAGCTCTTGCAGCAAAGACAGGGAAGTACACGGAGGTCGGCACTGTGAAGCCTCCCACTCAAGAAATAGGATGTGATCTTGACAGACTGGGATTCTTGAAATGGAGATACCAGAGGGGTGTAATTATTGCAACAACAACATCCATAGTATTAGCAGGGTCCCAGGCTTATGAGGACCCTTTATTTCCTTTAAGGATGATTTCTTGAAATAGGAATCTTGCCTGGTATGTACAAATAGCCAAGGAAGTAATATCTCACCTTTCCTTCCCCCTCTTTTTAACTTAAAGGATAGAATCTTTGCAGGTGAGCATTTTTACTTTAACTTGGGGAAGAGAGTAGAAAGAGAAGGAAAGAGTGAAGAGGAAAAATAGGGAGTGTCCTGGACTGATCTGTAGCCCTTGAAAGTGGAAGAGGAAAATTAAAATCCTCATCCCCATCACCAAAAAAATCCTCCAAAGTCACAATACACCAAGGACAGTCTCCAGAATTCAGCTACCTTTGACAATGTAACACAATGTCATGCAGACTATTTTTTAAAATCATCTTTCAGTTACTAATTTGGAAGTGGTGTCAAACAATAGAAAACTTTGAGCTTGAAAATTACACTGTGCCAGTTCAAATCTCAGCTCTGCCTCTTTTTGGCTTCATGATATTGTACATGTGATTTAATTTCTATGAGCCTTGCTTTCCTGTTCTATAAAATGGGGATAATAATATCTACCTCGTAGGGTTGTTGTAAAGATTAAATGGAATGATGTTTCTAAAACAAATAGTACAGTGCTGCTAGCCCATGATTAGTACCTTCCTTCTCCTTCTTGAAGCTTATTTTAATGCTCACATGATCAAGGGTGTATCAGTAAATTTAACCTCTACATAAGCCCACACATAAAAAGAGCAAAAGAAAAGCCTGCATTTATCTGTTGTTTATTTTGAAATTTTAAGTTTTTACAAATGTTTTTAAATTTATATATATGTATATATCTACAGACATTGATATATATATATAGTATTATACACATGCAATGCTTATTCACCAACAACATAGCACAGTCAGTCTGAGTTCTTGATCTTAAGATTCAGAGGATAGTAGGTAGTATTATTAAGGGATAATGTTTCAGAACTTTGAGAAAATCTAAAGTAATTTGATTTACTTGGCCTGGGGAAGACAGCTGAAGGGGGAAGTTAGCACAGTCATACTGTCCTTTGTTTGAGGGGTATTTGGGGATATGATGTGGGATAAAGGACTTAGGAGTAGGGCCTGTGGGAGAGGCTTTGGAGTCAGACCAGATTCAAATCCTGCCTCCATCACTTTCCAAGCATGTGACATGGGGTAAGTCATCAAAACCCTTTGAACTTCAGTTTTTTAGAAAAACAACACCTTACTTTGCAGAATTGGTGGGAGAATTAAATAAGGTGGTTTATTTAAAGAGATCAGTGTAGCTCCAGCCTGTACTAGGCTTTCAGAAATGCTCTAGTAAGAAAATGATGAGTATTCCCATACCGCATGAAAGGCAGCCGGCTTCATGGCAAAACACACTGCCAGAAAGCAATAGCCCACTGCTCCTAGCTGTGTGATTGTGACTTGGTCCCTTTGCCTTCCTGTACCCCAGTCTCCAGCAGAGGTACCTGCCTGGTTTATTTCACAGAGTTGTTATAAACTCACATGGAAATAATATGGGGGAATCTTTCTGAAAATTATAGTCACAATTCAGGAGAGTCATATGAAATGATGGGCTAGTGTACAGACATGAAGTCTAAATCTTTCTGGGTTTTAACTTTCAATATAAGCAGAAAAGTGATGTACTGTTCTTTTCTCTGTAAAACTCCCTCTCTCTCCAAAGTTAGAATAGAACTACTTATGGTCTCAGAGGTTATATGTCTACGTCATACAGAAGAGGTGTTTATTACTTCCATTAGGACATTTCCAAACCTGCCCAGTCTTCTGTGTCCACCCAGATTAGTATTTCTTTGTTTTTCTCCATTACTGTCAGAGGTCCTACCATTCTCCAAGGCTCCAGGAGGCTTGAATTTTTTTTTTATTATTATACCTCCAAGTCCTAATCCCACCAGGAATACTCTTCCTTCAGTGTGCTTTGAGATTTGACATTGCTCTTTTCATTCACACCCTTTACTCTTTCCAGGCCCTTGAGCTCTCATGACCAAATTACTACACATGTTTTGAGGGGTTAGATCTTGACTTCTTCTTGTCGTGGGCCACACTGCAGAGCAGGTCCTTGATGAACCTCCTCTGACTCTCACTCCAACATGATTCACCCACAAGAAGCCCTCAGTGCTATCGCATCACAACCCTCAGCCTTCTCTCCCCGAGGTCCACACTGGCGAGGCCCACTGAACCACCCCCTCCTCTCTCAGACTGCTGTGGAGACACTTAGAGGGAAGCTGGTCTCTGAACGGTCCCTGGTCCACTGCGTGTTTGCCTCTGCCTCCCTGCTCTTGCTCCGGGCTCCCCCACCTTGGAATTCTCCTCCTTTTCTACTAAAGAATCTAGAGACCACATTTCTTTCAAGCCCAGTTCAAGAATCATTTCTCCAAGAAGCCTTCCCTAATTTATCTTGCCCTTCATCTTGCTTTCCTTCCTTTTGTGCATCCTCAGCATTTACTCACACAGTGCTGTCATACAAGGTCATGTGGAGCTCTGTGATTGTTCACTAGCGTGCTGGGGACACAATTCCCATTTAACAGCACTTGTTGACTTGACTTCCTGCCTTGTCTCTTCCATTCAGCTGTAATTTCCTCTAGGGTGATGCTAGTAGCTTGTATTACTTCTGACACCCCCCTAGAATCTAGTGCAGGGCTCTGATAGCAGTGGGAATTTAATTATCATTTAAATGAATGTGCGAATGATAAGGGGAGATAGCTGACTCCTGAGGTCCTAGAGCGCCCCCCTCAACTACTCCCAGAGTGCTTATCAGACCCATCTGCCTCACATTTTTAGCTCCCAAACTAGTGGAAAGTTCTAGGATGTACTAGACTGGTGAGAATCAAAGGTTGCTTACTTGTCTAAAGTGAGCTGACTGGGGGGCAAGTGCGGTGCTCTCAGCAGGGTGCCAGGGCAGTGCCAAGCCACCAGTCCTTGTCCTTCCAGACACATGCGGGACAGCAGCTGAGGGCATTCAGGGAGCCTCAGGTCACAGGCTCCTGCTGTGATGAGGGGAGCACAAAGGAACAGTCTTTTCTGCCTTGTGCCACAAGAGTGTCTGCCTGTTACTGGCGTAGGCATAGACACATGGGGAAGATAGGGCTTCATTATCTGCCTGCTTCTGGCCCTCCACAGTACCCTGCACAGCACTGTCACAGAGAATGCAAACGAAGCCGGCAGAATCTGTGCAGCCTCAAGTTGATCAAACACTTGACTGTAACTCCAGAAAGGTCTCTGCATTCAGCCTCTTCTCCGCCAGCCCAGCCATTCCTCAGCCAAGCTCTCCTTATCTCCCATTTGTAATGCATCAACAAGCAGCTGGCTGACCTCCACCTACCCGTCTCCTTCCATCCTGTTCACGCCCAGACCATCCCCCGTGTTACCTTTCTGGTTGGGGGACAGACCCACACGCAGTCATTTGGCTGCTATTACCTCACCGGACTCTCACTACCTATACATGAAAGTGAAAGTCAATAAGGTGGCCATACAAGCCTTTTAAACTTAGAGCCTTCCCTCTCCAACCTCCTCTTGTACTAATTTGCTCCACATACCCTGGGATCTAACAAGCAGACCTTCTGGGTATAGTTGCTCCCATTATCTATGGGGTATACATTCTAGGCCCCCCAGTCGATGCCTGAACCTGCAGATAGTAAGTGAAAATAGTGCTGGATCTTATATATACTATGTATGCTTTTCCTATGCATGCATACCTATGATAAAGTTTAATTTATAAATTAGGCACAGGAAGAGATGAACAACTAATATAAAATTATAACAATGTACTGTAATAAAAGTAATGTGGATGTGGTCTCTCTGTCCCCATCATATTGTACTGTACTCCTTGGATGATGTGCAATGACAAAATGCCTGCATGATGAGATGAAGTGAGGTGAATGATGTGGGCAGTGTGAGGTAGCCTTAGGTTATTACTGACCTGATGACCACGTGTCAGAAGGAGGATCATCTGCTTCCAGACCACATTTGACCCCAGGTAACTGAAATCATGGAATGCAAGGCCATGGATAACGAGGGCCAACTGTATTCCCAGATTAGGCCACACCCTTTATAGGGAGTGTGTGTTAATTTTTTTTTTTTTCTGCTTATCTTATGAACCCCTTTCTTATTTGGGGGAATACCAAGGTGTGGGTTTGAGCGGGAGTCTGAGGGCATTCTCACTGGGGAGCACTGAGACTGTGGGAGCACTGTCTGGTCTGGCCACTTCAGTGGTCTGGCCCAGGACTTTGAAAAACGGCGGGGCCCCTGCTAATCCATGCAGCATTTGGTGCAAGGACAGCAGAGTCTGGGTGCAGTGACATAGGGGTCCTGGAGGGCTGCCCCTGGGCGAGGCTTTGGCTCTTGCTCCAGCTCTGTGTTTGCAGTCCCTTGATTCCTGCTGGTTTTCCAGCCTCAGTTCCCAGCCCTTCTGTTCACTGAACCACCAGGAAGCCATCTCATGAATTCCTTTTCGGAGTAAGTTGGCCAGATTCAGTGGAAGCCATTTGTAACAAAGAATTTTGAGCGGCTCACTTCTCATGACTGCATACCTTTGTACAAGCCTCCCTCCTGCCTGTCCTACACACAAGGTGTAGTTAACTCCCTCTCTTCTCAGGGGGCAGATCTTGCTGACCTTTTAAGGGTCATTCCAAATGGCATTTCCATACTGTGACCTGTGGCTTCCCAGAGAGTAATCCTACAGTAGGATCCAGTGGCACTTTTTACACCGTATATAACACTGTTAAAATGATCATGGCAATGTAGCTATGCCTCTCATGCCTGTCGCTCCCACTCCACTCTCAGTCCCTTGAGTACTGTGGCTGTGTCTCATCCCTGAAATTGAACACAGTCCTGGACACACAGTAAGTGAGTAGAGGGCATTTGTCGTTTGGGGAACTGTCCACCATTTTACTTCCTTTCTATATTTGAAGGAATCATGTACTTTATGAGTCTTGGTGTTGTTAAATAACCAGATTGTGCCCAAGATGCAGTCACCCATGCTAAGCACCCTGTCAGCAAAACAAAATTAACTAAGTTTCTATGCTCCCAGGAAAGGAAGACCTGCATCAACCTGTCAGCTCTTGTCTGCTCAACACGAGCTACCTAACCCAGCTCCAAGACTTCCTTTTGCACAGAAGGAAAGTAACCCTGCTTTAACCATTCAGCAAGTGCCCAGAATAACTTCTTGATCCTGCTCACTTTGGTCTATAAAATACCCTTGCCTTGAACAGCACTTTGGAAATCCTTTCTATCTGCTATATTAGATACTGCCTGATTCATGTATTACTGAGTAAGGCTAGTAAAATCTTTAAAATTTACACAGTTGAATTTTGTTATTGAACAGTTAAAGACAGAACACACCTCCCAATTAGGAAGTGAAAACAGGGCAGTTTTATGCCTCCCCCACTATGCAGACAGGGCATAGGCACGAGGGCTGGACTGGGCCAATGAGATGAACGCTCCTCACGTTCCGTTCCACGGGAGCTGCAGGGACTTCCAGGAATCCACCGGAGGTGTTTCCAGAGCAGCAGGAGGGAAGCGAGAGGTCCACAGGCAGCTACCTTCTGAGCCAGCCTTAAGAGGTGGTTTTGCCTGCCGCCCTGGATCACACCCATAGCTTTCCTTACTCTTTCCTGATTCTGAGATCAATTCTCCAGCCTTCTGGGTGATTCTACGAGCTATCCAGATCCCTTCAATTAATTCCTCTTCTGCTTAACTCTGCTTGATGTGTTGCTTATAACCAAGAGTCTTGATTTATACACAGTACTCAAGTGTTTAAAAGGTATGTGGATATATCGTGATAGTCCAAGATCAAACTGTGATGGGAGCTGTGGATGTTGGGTCCTTCTGGTGGTATTCGATCCGTCCTACCCCTTATCTATGTGGCACCACCACCCGATTCTGCTAGCTTCAAAAAAGGCCCTAGCTGCTTACTTTAGAAAAGATTTAATTAAGAAGTTGTTCAAATCTGGTAGTAACACAATATGACATTTCTAAAGAATGTTTGATTTTTAGAAAGGGACAATTCTATAGTTAAATGAATGACTCCATAGTGGTGGTATTTGGGGTATACATCCCAAGTTCATAGGGAGGTATTTAATAGCAGTGAAACCTCCAAGGCACTCCTCCACCACAGAGTATGAGTGACCACCTAGCTGTCCATTTGCAAGGCTGATTCTGCAGACGTGTAGTGTTTATCTGCACAGTAGGGTTTGGGGGATTTTCTATGTGTGTTTGAAGGCTAGGATAGGTGATCTGTACAGAAGTGGCCTTGAGAAAGGAACCATGGGCTTAGACAGAGTAGGGTGAGGGCCTCCCGAAAAAACAAGGCAAGATATTTACAGTCAAAGCAATGTAACAATGTAAAGTCCCTATCGAAACTCTGTGTTCAGCATTATGCAAAGTCAAGATCACAGTAATTCTCTAGGGTAAAGATACTAGACTAGGAATATAGATATCTTCAGTGAGATCAGTTAAAGGTCAAAAGGCCAGGAGCAACTTGGCCTGGAATGTTTGAGTGTTCAGCAAGGGTATCTCAGCATAACAGATGACTTCCCTGTAAACAGCCCTAGCAAACAGACAACAACCCAGCCCACCTTGAGGGCAGGGCAGGCAATACAAGTCCACACCCTAAGCCCTCAATTCTCTAAAATCCTCAACTGCCTATAAATCCCTTAGACGACACACCACCCCAGGATTCTCTTGACCCCTCCTGGAGTGAGCCAGGAGCTCTTTGCTCTCACTTTATTTCTAAATAAAAGTCTCTCCCTGGCTCTCCTACCTTGAGTGTTTGTGAAGCTCATTCTTCGACTTCGCAAACAAGAACCCCGGCATCAGCCTGGCAGGGACAGGCAGGTAGAAATGAAAGGCTACTAACAAATTGAATTGCATCAGAAAAAAATAGTTTCAATACTGACCCTTCGAGAAATTCATGTTTCTCTGAATTAAATGTCTTCTGCCCCAGTACACAGATCCTTTTGATAAGTGTTTATTGATGGGGGCAAGAGACAGGAAGGCATTGAAGAGCAATACTTCCCCAGGTGCCTGACTCAGCTGTGCATTCTGTAGTTTCCAGGCAGCCATTCCTCCTTGGGTTCTAGGTAAGGAGCGAGGGTAAAGCAAAAACCAGTATTTGTAGAGTTCATAAGACATTTTCATGTGTCACCTCATCTCATTCTTACAGCAATCCTGGGATGTGACTGTAAGCCCCATTTTGCAGGCAGTGAAGCTAAGGCTCCAGGAGGCTGGGTGACTTCTCAGTGAGGGGGAGGGCCAGCGTTAGAGCCACCCTCAGGGCCCATGACCATATTTGCTCCATTAGGCTTAATGAATTCCCCAAACAGGGAAGGAGATTGGAAAACAAATCAGACTTGGTGGTGAACCAAGAGAGAGTCCTGCAGCATGTGCACGGGCCAGCAGCAGAGGCAGTATTTTCACCTTGCCTTGAATATTTTATTTTGCCTTGAATCTTCCTGCAGCTAGCCAACTGAAGGACATCCATTTGAAATTCATCCAGCATTTGTTAGTCCACCTCACACACTTCAGCTTCATTTTTTGCAGTGGGCCAGCGTGGTGCCATTTCATTTCTCCTGGCCTACAGTTCTGACATGAAAGTTAACGTTGATATTCTGACTCATTCTGGTAAGATTGCTTTGGAAGTCACTCCAAAGTCAACAATGGCTAAGTAGGATACGGTGTTAAGATAGAAATGCATTTCAGTTAATACCTCAGCTGCACCAAAGCTAAGCCAGTGCCAGCCCTAATTCCTAAAGGAAAACAAATCCACAATAATCCATCTTCTAATTCTGTGCAGACTGGCACAACACCAGATCATATCAGCTGAAAGTCCCCTTCCCTCACACACCGAGGCCCAGACCAACCCCCCATGGACATTATTTGAATTTGAGGTCAGCAAATTGCATGCACCGATTCCTTGATTTACCTAAATGAGGACATTTACTCTGATGAGATAAATAAATTCATTCTTTTTCACTGAAATACCAACTTTTTTGTATGGCCCATAAACTAAGAATGATTTTTTACATTTTTGAATAGTTGGAAAAAAAATCAAAAGAAGAATGCTATTCTGTGACACTTGAAAATTGTCTGAAGTTCCAATTTCAGTGTCCACAGTTTTACTGGAGCACAGCCTGGGGCATCTTTGTCCATGTGCTCTGTGGTTGACTTTACATGACAAAGACAAAGTGAAGTACCTGCAACAGGGAGGCCAGGGCCCACCGAGCCTGAAGTCCCTATGGTCTGGCCCTTGACAGAAAATGTTTACCACCCCATTCAGGATAAATTGTGTATACAGCAAGCAAATAGTTCCCAAAGGGAAAGCAGCTCTGAAAGAGGAAAATAATATTCTTTTAACAGCAAATGGGTCTGAACCAGCAATACATTTACTCAGTTAGCGTCTCCCTTGCTAGCATTCATATGTTGGCTCATCCCCGTGGTAGGAGGCATAGCAGATTTCCCAGGGCAGCTTGGGGCATTTTTCCTCCAAAATCTGCACTTGCTAAGGTAGGGTGCAGTTTATCTCATCTGTGGCTGGGCCAAGGTGCAATGGCTTTTGGGTGGCTCTGCTCTGGTATCGAGCTGCCATCACAACTGACTTAAAAGATGAGGAAATACCTCTGGCTGGTATGTCTGAATGCCCCAGAAAAAAACTCCTGTAAGTTATCTTTCGGTTTAAAGTACCTTTGCTATTCATTTATTAAATCCTTTGTTCTATATGCACTTGTTAAGCACTTCCTATCTGCCTGGTGCCAGACATACAAAGACTGAAATACAGCGATAATCCCTGCTTTTGTGGGGCTAACTCTCTAACGGTGGAGAAATAGATAGGATATAGTTTTAGAACAAAGGTACAGGTAAGATGCCTGTGAGAACACAGAGAACACAGAACTTGGGGTGGAAATGATGGGAAATAATGTTTCACTATGTACTAAGTAAATCTACTGATGAGTCACTTGATTACATAGAACTTTGGAGAAAACTAAGATTGACACCACGTAACAGGAACCTCAATACTCCTTCCAGTTTTCTAAAAGTCTCAAGCTCTTTCTCCCTGTGCTGGTTTGCTAGGGCTGCCGTAACAGAGTGCCACAGGCTGGGTGGCTTAAACAACAGAGATTTATTTTCTCACAATTCTAGGGGCTAGAAGTCTGAGATCAAGGTGTCAGTAGAGCTGACATCTTCTGAGGTCTTTCTTCTTGGCTTCTCCATTCTACCTTTAAGCTAGTTTTTCTGTATCTTGAGCCTAGGGAAAGACTATAGGTAAAAACTGTTGCGGGCTTTTTTTCACTTCTCCTTTAAATAGAAAATTTGTAATACATTAAAGCACAAGGCCTTTGGTATCCTGCTAACAAAATGTTACATAAAATGTTGGGTAGGGGTGGGGAGGCACTCTCTTCTACTTCATTGCTTTGAACTCAGGAGCCAGGAGCCTCAGGGGCAGCTTCCCGCCAAGTGCAGCCATGGTGTGAGGATGAGTTTGTTTGCTGCAGAGCTTCCAGGAGGGGCAGGGAAAGAAGCGGAGAACGACACATGGTATCTGATCAGGTGTCCACGTGAGCATATGAGGGACTGAGAATGCCCCAAAAATATTTGTTTTAGGAGGACTTGGGGCTTGGGAATCTTGCAGTGAAACAGGTTACAGAAGATTTTAGATGAAACTATGAACAGGTATCAGTTTTGGAAATATACCAATATTAAGTAAAATGTATTACCTGTATGCTTCCTGTTTGTAGTGTTTGTTCTTTTTCAGATTTTTTAATTTGTTTATTTTTTAACTTCTTTTTCCTTCTTTTTATTATTAAACAAGTTAGTCTTCCTGGGATAATGGAAAGGAAGTTTGGCCTTTGACCTTTTGGTGAAGGCTGGGGAAGGTGGGTAAAATCAGCCTTCATGTCCTCTGAGCAGAGTGGGAAAATGTCTACATCAGCTCAAATCTAGTCTAAATCTGAGGTGTCAACCTGCCTGGTTTCAAAAGAAGTCTTCAGTCTTCTAGTCCTGGATTTCTCAAAATGACCAAAGTATGAATCTTTTTCAAAGGAAAAAAATAAGTGCTCACAGAAGTGTAACATAAACTAACATTTTTTATGTAATCTAAGTGTGAACATGAATATACTTAATGGCTCTTAATGTAAATACAAAACCAAAACAAATTTATACATGAAGTACAAACAAAAATATAAGACTAATGAAAAATTTAACTTAAAATGGCAATTAAACATGATAAATAATGACTTGCAGAAGCAAACCACTGATTTTGGGTTTAATGCTAGAGAGAATTAGCCTTTGGTATAATCCTAAATTTACTAATTTTTATATACCAAAATAAAAACAGTGAAGCAGAAAATGCCTATTTTTGTAAGTAGATATTACAAAGTAGTCTTAACACCACTAATAAAGTATCTTTATTGAATCAGGAATAAAAGAATGCTTTATTGTATATTTGTGACTCTATTCACTCTTAGCACCCATTGTCTCAAGGAGGCATGTATCCGACTGGTGTCTGTGTACAGTATCCATGCACAGAGTGGATATTGTGGGGTTGCTGTGCTATGGGCCATGTGACTCCATTCTCCCAACTCCTTCTCCAGTCAAACTACTACCAAAGCTTTAGGGCAGCACTCTGACATCACTGACCCTTTGCAGGGTTTGAATGTAAACATGAGCACAATTTTAGGCACCAGCAGTGAGGGGCATCTTAATTATAAGGTAGTTATTCAGACCATCAGAAACATGTTAAACATACTGTTCAGTATGAAGTGACAGCATAATATTAAAAATATTCATTAAAAGAAAAATCTTCGACCACTGTGGAAACATCTATAGGCCTGGACCCAAGTTTGTTAAAAACACTTTTAAGTTTATCACAGACCATCAAGAGAAAGGACTATTTCCCCAAACAGCTGGGGTCCTTCAAAGAGAGCAGTGGGCAGGGCCAGCACATGGCACTAAATGTCTCCTACTCTGCGTGGCTGAGGGCTGAGCCCTCCATTTTTGAAGGCCCTATCTTATCATGTTAGTACTTAGCCCTTGGGAAAAGAGAAGTAGATTGTCTATGAAAAAATGTTAGTTTCCTATGGTGTTGAAAGCAGGTTTTTCCTATTGACTTCTAGTACTTCTCCCCTTATTCTGAAAAGTCTTTGACCCTGGCTTAGAATTTAAAATCAGCCATCTGAAGCACCATTTGTTTGTTGGGGGCAGACCATGTGCTTAGTTTGAATGAGCAACGGCAAAGGCTATCCTCTTGTTATTCCATCAGAATTCACATCTGTTAACCTTTGGGGCATCACACTGAAACCATCTGCCTGACCAGTATTTGCTGGGGGACTGGCAGCGGGATGAGAGGGACAAAGACAGAGGAACTCAGAAGGCCTTCCCTTGGCCTTCCAGGATGCTGAGAGGCGTCTGGGTTCAGTTGGTACCTGAGATCTGTAGAAAAAACATTCCTCCCCTCTTAGATGGAAGTAAGGGTGAAACTCAAGATTTGGGGCACTGGAGCAGGGCTCCATAATTCTCTGTTCCTTGTAATTTTTTGAAAAAGTTTAAGAATACCTTTGAGAACTTGTAAATATATAAAATTTTGGTCATGCATGGATCAGCCACAAAAAGTGAAATATCTCAGGTGATCAAGCCACATGAGTAAAAAAAAAATCTCAAATAGTTCTTTATTCAAATAGTCAACATGACCCCTAGGAGAAAAAACATTTCTACATTGGTAGAAACCTCACTGTCTCCCCATCCCACAGCTGAGCTCTCTCTTTTGGGTGCATGGTTAGTAGAGGAAATAACCTTTCTATGTATTTAGATTCATAATGCTCCACCCTGGCTGCACGTAAGGATCATTTGGGAAACTTGAAACATACTGTGATCAGGTTGCAGCCTGGAGATTCAGATTTAACTGTTCCAAGGACGGAGTCCAGACATTGACATAGTTTGAACGATCCCCCCTGACGAGACTAAAGTGCAGAAATGTTGAGGACCAGTGATTTGGAGACAAACTTGTTTTTCTGCAGCTGCTGGTATACCTAATTCAGAAGCTAATCATTCAAAAGAACCCTCTAGGTTAGAAGAGATATTAGATGGAAGAATCAGAAAGTGATTCAATGAAGAAAAGGGGTAATACTGAGACCAGCCTGGGTCTTTCACCCTCAGTAGTGTTAACATTTTGGGGAAGTTCATTCTTTGTCGTGGGGCCTGCCCTGTGCATTTTAAGATGCTTAGAGTGTGAGTGTCCCTGGCTTCTACTCCCTGCATGACAGCAACAGCGCCACCTACCTGCCCCCAAGTGTGACGACCACAAGTGCCTCCAGGCCTTGCCAAATGTCTCCTGCTGTGTAATACCTCCCAACCAAGCCGCCCCAGTTTGAGAACCACTGACCTAGACGGTTAGAGTGTGGGTTTTTCCCTCCTCTTTATCTAAATCTGATAAAACTTTCCTAAAATTAATACATCTAGAAAGTTCTTAAAATCCATCTGGAACTGGCAGAAAAGTTACCCGCTTTGCTGAAAGGCCAGGAAGGCTCTGTTTAATAATGCAAATAGCCATCTTCCTGGATGCTTTGAAATTAGGGTAGCATCCAAAATGAATGGAATTTTTTGTTTGTTTTTTTAAATGATGAGTCATGAATCTTAATACAAATTTATCTTTTAGAGGGAAAGAAGATCTTAGATCCAAAATTAGTTTTTGAAAAATACAAACCACAATAAAGCCATACTGCAGCGATGCCAAGAGAGCTTTTTTGGAACAGAGAAATATTTCAGAGACACCAGAGAATGATTTTGATGCAATTTGTCCTAAATTTACTTCTTAAAATATTGCTAGATTTATAAAAACCCCATTTTTTTTTTTTTAGTGAAGCAGAATAAGCAATCTGTGAACTAGTACAAAGAGGAAAGCCCTAAATGAAGACTGACAGTGAAATCATTCACATAGCACTGTGACAAACCTCAGGGGGGGTTGCTAATATCCTGGGTTCAAAATGACTTGGTTGACACCAGATATTACAGACAACAGATAATATAACAGTTGCCATGGCAACAGCACTTAGAGAAGCTTGGGCTTCAATATGACTTTGAAGCTAAGGTAGTGACAGCTAAATACTACTTCTCTTAGGTGATCAGGGTGCTGTGGACTTACACTTGCCAGTGTTTATTGATTGCTTACTATGTGCCAAGCCCTATGCTAATTATTCACTTGTATTATCTCATTTAACCTCCACAATAGCTGCCAACCTGGTTCATCTTATTATCTCTATTTCATAATTCAGGAATCGGTGGTTGAGCTTGGAGTGTTAACTTTCCCAAGGCCACAGTGCTGGTAAATAGGGTCACATGTCCATCTCAGAAATTCTCAAGCTCTTTTGGTTCATTTTTAGTTTTTTTGTTTGTTTGTTTGTTTTTAATAATATTTTCACAGTGCACACAAGCCAAAAGAAATACCCAACTGTTCTGTTTACTAGTCACTTAAGAAAACAATACACACAAATTGGAAGAAAAAACACTTTTTTTTCATTCTTAAATGACCACAATCACTTCCTTGTAGGGGGTGGGTGTGCCCATTTGGCATGAGCACTCCTCAGACTTGGAATCAACCTGGACACCACCAGCCTCATTTTCTGTTTCATGTTGAGTTTTGTGTGTTACTTACTGTCTAGCACAGCAACTTCTGACAACCTAACTTTGCAAAGATACGGCATTATCAAACGGAATCTTTCAATCTAATATTGAAGACGTGAACAGCTTTGAGTTGGTTGGGTCATGTCTGATGGATGACAAGTATTTGCTGTGTTTTTTCTGGAAAATTTAAAAGGTGCTCACTGTTTGGAAGCTATAGGTTTACCTGTTTCCACTAGCTGGTGAATCCAAATTCTCTTATTCATCCCTATAAGTCTACTCTTATCACAGGGCTTGGCACATAGCAAGGGCATTAGGGGTGAAAGGAGGGGTCTGAATTGTTCCCATTTCTTGGTTCCACCCCTTGTGCTCTGTAGAGAAGATCTGAACTCTTCTGAGCCTCCTAGGGCTGACCTTCTTCCCAAAGCTTATTGATTCCACAGCCCACGCCCTCCAAAGGGAAAGCTCAAACCGGCCTCTAAGAGCCAGGGAACCCAGAGCCCCACGGCCAAGACCTGTTCAGTCTCTCAAAGTCAGGATCATGCAACTTTGTCCACACAAAGTCAAATTATCTGTGACCTCAGCGATCGACACAGCTGTCCCCAAAACCGCAGTTCCAACAGTCACACATGTTTGCCTCCAGGGCTCTGAGGTAGCTCTTTTTGGAGAATGAAAATGTGGAGGGAGATAGGGAGGAGTTTGTAATTAGGACAAAGGACAAAGCATGTGCTTAAAAGAGCAAATGCTCTTGCATTGGCGTCCATACCCTGATGCACCAGTAGATTTGTTTGAATGGAGATACGTACTTGCCATCTATCAGCCTCCCACAGTCCCCTTCCAGGGCTATGGCTGTAGCCATCATTCTCTCTCCTTTGAAATCATGTTCACTTCATCTCCCAACAACACAGAGTTATCACCCAATTCTTGCTATTGGTCTGACTTTTGGCCTTAGCCTTCCTTTACATCATTAATGCTGGTGGGACCAAATTAACAAATATATACATGAAAAGCCACAACATATTTTGTGCAGTAATTCCACTCCTAGATACTTATAGAGATATACTCACATATGTGTGAATGACATAGTGTATTAATATATCAGTTACAGCAGTATTTGTAATAAGAAAAGATAAGAAATAACTGATGTATCCCTTAATAGTGAACTATTGAAATAAATGATGACATTTCATACATAGAATATTAGGCTGTCTTTTAAAGCAAGGGTCAGCAAACTTTTTCTTTGAAGGGCCAAATAGTAAATATTTTAAGTTTTGCAGTTCATACATTCTCTGTTGCCATTACTCAGCTCTTCCACTGTAGGGCAAAAGCAGCCACAGAAAACACGTGAATGAATGGGCTGTGTTCCAACAAAACTTTATTTACAAGAACAGGTGGAGACTGGATGTGACTGTGGGCTGTAGTTTGCCCATCCTGATTTAAAGGAACAAGGCAAGTTTACATATATACCCCTATAGAAAGATTTCTAAGATATGTCATTAAGTAAAATAAACCAAGGACAAAAATGAAAAACATAAACACACATGTAAATACATGGAATACTCTGGAAAGCTACAAAATAAACTAAATGTGATTGTATTTCTGGGGATGGGAATTGGAAGGCTGGGGGAAAGGGTAGGCTTTCCATTGAATATTAATTTGTCTCTATTGAAATTTGTATTGTGTGCCTGCATTACTTATTCAAAAGAAACAAACTGTTGAAAAGTGGATTCACAGTAACAGAATATCAATTTGTAATAGCAAGGCTCAGGCATTTGTACTCCATAGCCAGCATTCCTCTGCCTGACTTCCCCATATGACTGAGGAAGTTTCATTCTCCATGTAAATTGCAAACTCTTTTGAAGGACTGTTTTTATATTTGCAGCCTTACCTGCTTCTTGCCACAACCTACAACTTATCACAGTATTTTGCACATTGTATGTTTATGACGTGAAAACCCATGGCAGGTGCTCCTTCCATGCTGATGCCCACCTAAATGAAGAACCGCTGTGGCAGTCACTGCTCCACGCTCACCACGCCTCCTTCCTGGGAGCACACGAAGACATTCCCTGGCCTCCATTCCTTCCAGTGCTTGAGCTGTCCCTAGGACGACAGGGAATGTGTCCACAAACCCAGGTGTTTCTGGGCTCAAAATCCAGCTTTCTGAACACCTACATACTAAGCACGAGTGAGGGCAAAAATGGGAAACACCCCCTCCTCCCTCAAACGAGAGTTATGTCCAGTCATGGATGGCCCAGCGGGGAGATATTTTCAGGTCATGGAGAGATGGTGCTGGTAGGTGGTGAAGAAGGGAAGAGGTTGGCTGTGAGTGTGTTGACTGCTGCCTTCTCCTGCTCCTGAAGGAATCACCCAGCCCCCTCCCATGGGAACCAGAGGACAGGGCAATGCAACCCGCAGATGCTTGCTTTCCAGGGATGTGATCCTGGTGTGAGTTGCCATGACAATTTCTACATATGAGGTCTGTATTCTTTGGACCTTTTTATGTCAGGAATAAAGTTTGTTATATACAGCACTGAAATTCTGTCTATCCTTACAGAGTGCCCAAGTCAGAGGTTTCAGCCCCAATGACTCTGACATCCATGCTCCCGACTGTAGTAGCAGGAGACCCTTCTTGTTGCTGGCCTGCGGTTGCTGTATGAGCTGGGCCCTGGGCATAGATTCAGGCATTTGGGTATACCCTTACCTGGGGAAGAGGAGGAGAGGACAGTCTGTCACAAGAACAATAAAAATCACCTTATTAGGGGTCAACCACGAAATCTTGGATTTAGAAGGGATCATAAAGATGCTCTAGTTTGGTTGTAGTATATTGCAGATGGAAATGGGACAAAGAAAGGAAAAGTGGCTTGCTCAAGGTCACAGAGCTACTAGTGGCATGATTAGAATTTGTCTCCTGACTCCATCTCCGGTTCAGTGCCTTTTCTTGACAATATGCAACAGGAACACCATATAGCATAGTGGACTTTCTCAAAGAGTGGAAAAGAGGGCCTACCTTCCTTTAATTCAATGCTAAAAAGTTGCATGTTATTGATTAAGGCTGGAGACTGAGGATTATGATGGAGGACATTCCTAGGGACTCTGAATTATTTCCTCTTCCATGAACTACATCACACAGGTGCATGTAAAGGTAATTCAAAAGAATTGATTTCAAATTATCACTTTACTCAAAGTCTCCAAAATGTCAATTCTGAAAGAGCAGACCAAGTAAAAATACAATTTTTTAATGTAAAAAGGCAGACATAGTATACTTGGCTCCAGATTTGCCAACTTTGAGAATTTGCCAACTCTCTATTGCATCTGCAGCATGTGAGTCTTTACAGTTGGAGCACTTTGGTAGCCAGCACCTACATATAAGGTGATGATGCTGAGGGGACATTTCTTGAACATGTGCTATGTGCTCACCACGTAGCCAAAGTTAAATCACATATGAAAGGCTTTATATTTATTCTCCCATTTTATCTTCTCAGTAACCCTAAGAGGTAGGTATCATCATTATTCCCATTTTCAGATGAGTGGACTGAGGCTTAGAGAAGTCTCATGGCTACAAAGAGGTAGACGCAGTATTTACATCCATACAGGCAGGAAAGCCTGTCTACAAACTATTTTTCATGTAAATTAAAATCACAGCATGTTAGAGCTGGAAGTGCCCGCCTCATCCAGCCTTCTTTCAATAGATGAGGAAAGTGGCACTGAGTAGTGGAATGGTTTGTTCTAAGTTACATAATTAGTGGCAGATGCCAGGTTTCCAAGCTCAGAAGAATGCTCTACACTGCATCACTGAAAAGGGTTTCATTTTCTTTTTTTTAACCTCACCCCTGATGGTGCTGACATGCCAGCAGTTTTCCATCTCTCTAAGGAGAGCTGTTTAGCTGCGGATTAATACAGATCAGCTACAAGCAAAAGGGGCAGTATAGTGTAGTGCTTAACAATCCTGGCCCCATCAAGCATCAGCTATAATCTTAGATTATTTATTTTAACCTCTCTCTGCCTTACTTTCGTTATCTGCAAAGTGGGAATAGCAGCTTCGTAGAGTTGTGAATATATATGTACAGTAGTTGACACAAAACTTTGCCTAAGTATAAGCTAGCTTGTATAATGATCTGTTATAAATATGGGGGAGAGTAGAGCAGGAGGTTGTGGGGAGGAGGCTTGTCCCCACACTGTATAAGCAGCACTCTGACTGGACCTGGAAGCTAGGTGGCCACCCAACCCTTTTTCCCTGATGTCTTCAGCACTGTGTCCACACTACCTTCTCTACAATCTCTTGTCTGCTGCCTGAGCTCCAGTCCATCAGAGCCACCTTTTGTGCCTGTCCCACAATCCCCAAGTACTCCCTGCCCTGCTCTGTCCTCCTTGAGAACTTCTACTAGGCAGTCGCTTCACTGGCAACTCACTTTCACCGGACTTTGGTTTACCCATCAGTTAAATGAGAACCAGAGAAAGTAAAATGTTATTAATTAATTTAATTATATGTTAACCAGAACTTTCGGGTAATCTAAGAATCTTTCAGACATTTTTTGGGGAAAATTTTAGTTTAAGTTCCAAAAAACCAATCAACAAAGGAGTTTAAGGCATACGATTCCTTGTAACCTAGAAATAGCCCATAATAACTGTGCAGTTTCGGAAGAAGGAATATTTTCAGAGTGGGGCTGGGGATGAAGGCTGGAGGTAGGGGAAATAGGAATTCAGCTCAGAAGCTTTTTTTGAATAGGAGAGGATAGAAAATGGAACCATATGAAGGGCTGGGTCCTGAGCATTCTGCTGCCTTTCTGCACAGACAATTACTTTGAAGACCTAGAGCAAATTCAAAGTGACCGTTCACATGATGCTATGGTCCTGAAGGTTGTCAATCTGAAGCAGCCCGACTGCTGCTGTGGAGTCAATGTTAGGTGATACGTGAAACTGAGCTGTGCAGGGGAAGGGCCCGTGGAGGGTGTTCTCTGGACTTGGGGCAACAAACTTGCCCTGTTTGGGGAAGCACCTACCCCCCTGCACACTGCCCCCATCCCCTCAGCACCAGGTCTCTACTTTCTCCTCTTCCCTCGTGTTGTTTAGTTTAATGGCTGCTCAACCTGGCTGATGGTGGAAGCCTCAGGGAATCCAGGAGCTATAATGATTGATGCTCCTGGGTGCTCAGTGATTACTCAGTTTTGCCAACTGCAAGTTAAAATTGCTGCTGTGAATGGGGAAGGGCAGGAGTCACCGACAGATATGACACAAAGTGTTTGGGCTGCTGCTTCAATTACGCCATCAGGCTCTCCAGATCAACATGACATTGCCTAGGAATCTGTTACTCAGTCAATCAAGTAAGAAAATACAGTGACCCAGGCTCCATGCTAAGTAATGGGGAGACTGGACTGAAGAAAAGCCAGCCATCCTTTCCAGGTGCTCTCTGTCCAGCTCACACCCTCCTTTGCAGGTCCAGCTCCATTCCTTCAGTGATCTGACCTTCAGCTCTTCATCACTTCTGAGCTTTGTCCAGAGTGTTCATAGAACAACCTCTCTCTTCCTGCTGCCTCTCCTCACTAAACTCTCATTTTAAAGTTCACATCCCTTTCCCCACGATGTTTGCTCACCCTCCAGCCCTCTGACACCACTCCTCACTGTCCCTCTCTCAGGGTACATTATTATCATTATCATCATTATTGTCATTATTATTTATCATTTGTAGTTGTGCTCAATATTCCTATTGAGGTAGGAAGAAAAGATATTATTTATTCACATAGCCCTGCATCTCCCATCCTTGAACGCTGAGTTCCAAGAAATAGACTGTTTTGCACAGAGGGATGAATTGTGCAGGCTGGGTCCCTGCCAGTAGATGAGAAGGGGCTGTGGGCTGAATTCTGCCTCTGCTCCTGGAGCCAGAGCACAGGCCTAGGCAGGCCATAGGAAGGGGCACTGTTTTCTAACTGATCTGAGGGCTGCCTGTGTCTAATTGCCATGTCTGACAGGGACATCTTTTCAGTTTGTCTGCCCTAGGAAGGTGCTTTTCCTAACAAAGTTGAATTACTTGCCGGTGCTAGTGGTAGAACTGCGCCCATCTTTCGTGGTGGCTTCATGACTTCCTTCACTTAAAACAAATCCAAAAGCATGTAATGAAACTGGTTGAATTAAGTTTTTTATGTAGAAGTTAAGTTATGATCTTCTTATATAGGAATATAAAGGAATAAAATAATTTGGGAATAAAAGCTTTTATCAGAAAAAAAAGAATTTCTTTTATATTTATCATGTGCTATATATGGGGACTAAAAGAACCAGCTTTCCCACCCACCAGTCTATGAAGTGCAGAATTTTCCTTTTTAGAGGGATTGAAAATGCTGAAGGGCCATGAGGAGTTAAGCCAAGTGTAGGTGATAAGAAGCTTAGTGAGTTGTCTCTACTTCAGCGGGGCGAACAGCCTGTGGAGTCCTCTCGGGAACCACAGGTGCAACCCCACCATCGGACGTGAGGGCCGAGGACTACACTGCAGCTGCTGGTGGGGCTCTTCACTGGGGCAGAAAGATGGATCGAAATCAGAAGCTGCCCCAGAGAGCACAGGAATTAAACACTAGAGACCCTAAGTACATGCACCCACTTCCACTTTCTCATCTTTAATTTCAGTGGAAGAGCTCTGAGATGTCAGCATTCCAATAGGGCCCTTTAGTTTTCAGATAGTCTGTTTTCTCCAAAATGACTGTCTGTCTGTTGTCTGTATGTGCGTGTGCGTGTGTGTGTATGTATGTGTGTATATATATATGTATCTTTTTGTTTTAATGCTTTTTGTGACCCATCCAATTAAATATCCCACATTCAGCATTTGTCTTCATTTTCAAAATTCAGTAATAGGGAAAAGTAATACCCACTGTAGATTTTATATTTTCAAAGTGTCTCACGTATATTTTTTCAATTGATTTTTGAAGATATGCATGGCCTGGGTAGGTCTGCTATTTTTCCTCTATTTCAAAAGTGAAGTAACACGTCAACAATTAACTGACTTGCCCAGTCAGACAGTGAGATAATTACAGAATGAAATTGTATCTCCTGTGTGCTGGTCCAGTTCTTTCATACCATCTCTAATGGGCAAAATGGTGAACATGAAGGGTTCTGGGCTTGGAGATTTGTGACTTTGAAAAAAATCACAGTTTTGCCGTTGTTACAAATGTAAAAACTATAGTTGGGGATAAGGAATACTAGGTTAGCTATAATCAAGTGAGATAATTTGAATGTCAGTCCTGACTGAGCTGTGTGCCCTTTGTCGTGACACCTGACTTCAATGAGCCTCCATTTTCCTATCTGTAATACCTTCCTTACTAGTTTAAGGAACATGTAATAGTGTATGAAAAGGGCCTAGAATATTTCCTGGAAAATAGTACATGTTCAGTAAGTATGTATTAAGATTAATATTATTTCAACATTCTCTATTCTCTCTTTAGAAGCAAAACATCTTTCTATAAGCTTACATTCATTCCTCTATTAAAAAATTTTTGAAAGATTTTGAATTGGCCAACAAAAAAGATTAGTGGGTATCCTGTCTAGTTCATCCATTTGGGTTATTTCCACCTTTGGTTGCCTTTGACTAGGCTTATTTTTCAGCTCTAAAGAGACAGAAGTTGTAGAAAACCAATAATCATACAAATGTTTCTCATTCATATCATTCCTGTACATGGCAATGCAAATGGATTTTGTCCATGCGAATATATAAATTTCTCATTAGAGCCAGTTGTAACATTTTACTAGTTCCCTCCTTAATTAGTAAGTTAAATGAAACTTTGACACATCTTCATTTTATATTTGCATTAGAGTCATGATTATATTCCCTTATTGGAATTATCCTTTAACAATTCCCAATGCCTACCTCCTACTTTGACTACCATGGCTGCCCTCAGCCGTTTAGTTTCCTATCACTCAGTCATTCTGTCCCAATTCCCATACATATCCACAGGCACCATCCTAGTAGCTTCTACTAATTCTGTGATGCTTAATAAAGTAAATCTAATGCAGATGAAACTCACAGATAACCAAATATTAAGATATAAAGGAGAATAAGATTTGAAAATTGAATGGAATTTTGTTTGAATCTTTGAAAAGATTAATTGCTCTTCCTTAATATTTGAAATTCAGGTGAAGACTGTGAATTTACAGAGTATGTAAACAGATTCTGCAGATCAGGCAGGAAGAGGTATTCACTACTCAATATTCTATGACTTTTTAAGGAGATTTTAAGCAAATTTTTCCTTTCTCAGGGGCATTGACTTAGGTAAGAGAACATATTTAGTGAAACAATAGAAAGATTCTAAAGCAGGAGATCCCATGGGCATGGGTAGCCTTGAAACAGAAAAAAAAAATTGCATCCTGACTTTTCTCCTTTTGTTCTGAGTCATATTACTAGGTCTGTATTATCAGGGGAGAAAGAGACACTAAAATAATCACACAGATATGGCAAAGAGGACATCTCTATGATTAAACTTTAAATAAAAGTAAGATATAGAAGTCAAGCCTCAAAAATTAAAGAGCTTTGCACCTAGAATTAATAATAGTCTAATAGCTACTTAATATGTCTTAGGTATTCATTTTTATGGACTTTCATTTTATGGACTTTCAGCAAGATATAGAAAATAGAAATCTTTTCAGCCAAATGATAATTTTGTAAAGTATCAGTTAGCTCCAGACATGGTTTTTTCAATTCTGCTATCTGTACTCAACTTTCATTCATTCATTCACTCAACTTTCAACAAACATTCATAGAATACATATTCTGAGACAGGCATCAAGTTAAATATCAGGAAATAAGATACTGCTGTTAGGGAACACACAGTCTATCAAGATAAGCAAACAAGTAAAGATAAAATCATAATACAGTATAAAAGGCACTATACTACTTACAAAAACAAAGTGTCACCAAGGTACATTGGACAGGCACTTAACCAGGATGAGGAGGGAGGAGTCAAGGAAGGCTTCACAGGGGAGGTGATGGCTGGCCTGTACACTGAAAGGCACTGAGTGGGGTTGGGGACACATATGGGGTTTAGACTAAGAGACCTGTGGAGATAAAAAAGTAGATTTAAGGTACACTATAGAGATATACTAGATAAGAAGCACTGTCAAACTGGATGCAGCATTGAGGAAGTGGATGAGGGCCAGGATGACTCCCTGGATTCTGCCTTGAGCAGCTGCATGGATTAGAAGTGTCAGTTACCAAGATGTGAAGGCAGAGGGAGGATGAGTTTGTATGGATAGAGGGTGGAAATCAGAAGTTTTGTTCACCAGAGAAACAGAACCAATAGAATTGATCTATCATCTATCTATCTATATCTATCTATCTATCTATCTATCTATCTATCTATCTATCTATCTATCTATCTATCTATTTACCTATCTATCTATCTCCTATCTATTAAGAGATTTGTTTTAAGGAATTGGCTCATGTAGTTGTGGAGGTTTGGCAAGTCCAAAATCTGCAGGGAAGTCTGGCATGCTAGAGACCCAGGGAAGAGTTGCAGTTAGAGTCTAAATGTGGTCTGTTTGCAGAATTTCCTCTTCTTCTAGAGAGGTCAGTCCTTTCCTTTCAAAGCCTTCAACTGATTGGACGAGGCCCACCCACCCTATGATAGTTAACTGCTAAATTTAAAGTCTACTGATTTAAATGTTAATCTCATCTAAAAAAATGTGCTCATAGAAACATCTGGAATAATGTCTGACCAAAATATCTGGGTTTTTTGGCCCAGCCAAATTAACACATAAAATTAACTATCATAGTTGGTTAGCTCAAGAAACCTTTCTGTTGATGGTAGAAGAAAAAGCCTGATTGTAATGTGTGAAGGGCTAATGGCAAGTAAGGAAGCATGACATGAAACATGTCAACCAAACTTGGTTAAATTCGAGAACGCCTGGGAGGTTTTTAAAAAATCCCAGTGCCTAGCCAGTACCCAATATCACCTGAATCAGAATCTTCTCAAGTAGGTCTTAGGTATCAGTGTTTTTTAAAACTCCTCAGGTGATTCTAGTGTGTCAGTTTTGAGAACCACTAATATAGATCAGTGTCTCACAAACTTTGAACTTAGAGGGCATTCAAATTTCCCAGTAGGTCTGGGTTGGGGCCCAAGATCCTGTATTTCTAACAACTGGAGCCCCTAGTGGTGCCAATATTGCTGGTCCACAGAATGCACTTTGAGTTGTGAAGGTATAGATAACACTTTTCAGCAAGTTTGTGAAAAACACAGTGAAATAGGGCAGATAGCTAAAGGGGGATGTAGAGTCAAGGAAGGATTATTATTTTAAGGGGTAATAAGCATGTTTGTAGTGATAGGAATAGCCCAGGAAAAAGAGAGAGGTTAACAATGGAAGAGAGAAGAGGAGAACTGAAAATCCAAGTTTCTGAGGCAAGAGGACTAGGATCCAAGTACAGGTGGAGTGAGTAGGGTCATGTGGACAAGGAAGCAGTGTGGTGAGAAGAAGGAGGGAACATGCACACAGGCCCAGAAAGAGGCTGGGAGAGCAGCTCCTGCCAGCACACTGTAAGTGACTCTGCAGGATAGGAGCACAGGAAGCATTTGGACAACTGATAAACAAACCTCAAACTCAACCTTATATTTTATATAAAAGTTACTCAAAATGGATCATAGCCTTCAATGTGAAAACATAAAAAAATTTAGAATAAAATACAGGAAAAAATCTTCAGAATCCAGATCTAGGCAAAGAGTTAATTAGACCTGACACTAAAAGCACAATCCCTAAAAGGAAAAACGGATAAATCGGACCTCATCAAAACGAAAAGCTTTTGCTCTGTGGAGGCCCATGTGAAGAGGGTGGGAAGAGAAGCTATGGACTAGGAGGAAATATGCATAACCCATCATCTTGCCTGAGGGTTTCAGCCCTGGGTAGGTTCACTATGGACTCGCTGAGACTGAGAAATGACAACAGAATGTTCTTGGGGTAAAAGGGTTTGTACCTGGTTTTATTCTCATGGAGGTAGGTTGAGCACTAGAATCATGTCGTATCCAGGGTCTGCAGGTTCATAACCCATCTCCATCTCTGCCTCTGCCCAGAGCACTGGGCAGAGCTCTTTACATAGTGATTCAGTCAATAATAGCTCATTGCCAATGAGTGTGGAAGCAGTAGCCTAGCAGTAGGCCAATTACACCATCAAGTAGTTTAGGATCAGGTGAGGATCCTGGTCATAGGAACTTTCTTTTCCCCACACCCATATATCTGACAAAGGACCACTATCTAGACTGCTCTCAAAATTCAACCAAAAAGAAGGAAAAAAGGGGGAAAAAAAACCCAAACAGTGTAATTAAAAATGAGCAAAAGATACAAACAGACATTTCATTGAGGTTGAGAGATGGATGGTAAATAAGCACACGAAAAGATGTTCAACATTATTAGCTATGATGTAAATGCAAATACAACCACAGTGAGATATCACTACACATTTTCCAGAATGGCTAAAATTAAAAAAGTAATAGTGGTAACACTAAATATGATAAGGATGCAAAGGAAATGGATCACTCACACATTGCTGTTGGGAATGTAAAATGGTTCAGAAACTCTGAAAAACAGTTTGAAGTTTTCTTATAAAACAGAACATGTAATTGCCATATGACCCAGCAATTGTACTGTTGGGTATCTATCCCAGAAAAATGGAAAAGTTTTCACATAAAAACTTATACATGGATAGGATTAAAGATGGTGGCGTGAGAGGAGAGACAGAGGCTTCCTCCTAAAACTGGATACAATTAGAAAATTTAATTGGTGCAACTAATCCTGAGAGAGCAACAAGAAAGAGGACTGCGTCAGACTGCACACACCTGGAGAAAAGAGCAGACCTCAGCGAACGGGGTAACGTACCAGAGCTGTGGCTCCGTGGTACCCAAGCCCCTCCCCCACCCCAGCTCACCAGCGGGAGGAAGACAAACGGAGCAGGGAGGGAGTGGAAGGCTTGGGACTGCTGAATACCTAGCTCCGGAGATCTGCGCTGGGAGCACAAACCTACATTTCATGGTGCTTTCATGAGACTCGCATGGAAAATTAATACAGGCAGAGTTCCTGGGGAGACTGGGATTCCGGCTGCTTGTGGAAAGCAGGGATCCATATCTGGCTGCTCTGGGACAAAAACATACCTGTGTGACCGGCCCACAGGCTCAGGCAGTGGAGACAGGCACAGCAGCCGGGAGGTGGGGAACAGCTCTTTCCTACCCCCAGGCATCAGTACCACTCCCCTGCGACCCACGACATTGCTTCAGGGGCTGAGCAGTTCCAGAATAGAGCTTCTGGACACTAGAGGGCGCCATATACAAGCATGAAATGCCAAAGGAACCTTGTCCAGAGTAAAATTGTTAATACAACTCCTGAGAAAGATTTAAATGATACGGACCTCATGACTCTTCCTGAAAGGGAGTTCAAAATAAAAATAATCAACATCCTAATGGAGGTACGGAAAGATATCCAAGAACTCAGGAATGAATTCAGGTCAGAGATCCAATCGTTAAAGAACAAAATGGAGGGTATTAAAAGCAGGTTGGATATGGTGGAGGAGACAATAAATGAAATAGAAACTAGAGAAGAGGAATACAAAGAAGCTGAGGCACTGAGAGAAAAAAGGATCTCTAAAAATGAAAGAATATTGAGAGAATTGTGTGACCAATCCAAGCGGAACAATATTTACATTACAGGGATACCAGAAGAAGAGAGAGAAAAAGGGATAGAAAGTGTCTTTGAGGAGGTAGTTGCTGAAAACTTCCCCAATCTGGGGAAGGAGATAGTCTCTCAGGCCATGGAGATCCACAGATCCCCCTACACAAGGGACCAAGGAAGACAACACCAAGACACATAGTAATTAAAATGGGAAAGATCAAGGATAAGGACAGACTGCTAAAAGCAGCCAGAGAGAGAAATAAGATTACATACAAAATAAAGCCCATCAGACTAACATCAGACTTCTCAGCAAAAACCTTAGAAGCCAGTAGGGAATGGCATGATGTATTTAATGCCATGAAGCAGAAGGGCCTGGAACCAAGATTACTTTATCTGGCGAGATTATCATTTAAATTGGAAGGAGGGATTAAACAATTTCCAGATAAGCAAAAGCTGAGAGAGTTTACCTCCCACAAACCATCTCTGCAGTTTATTTTGGAGGAACTGCTATAGATGGAAGTGTTCCTAGGGTTGGATAGCTGTCACTGGAGGTAGGAAAATTATGGTAGGGAGGGTGGAGCAGCTGATTGCAAGGCAAATGCAAAATTAAATTGACTATCCCCAAAGCCAATCAAGGGACAGAGAAAAAGTATAGAATCTGATACCGAATATATAAAGAATGAAGGAGGAGAAAAAGGAGGAGAAATAGAAAAGAACCTTTAGATTGTGTTTGTAACAGCATACTAAGTGAGTTAAGCTAGACTCTTAGATAGTAAGGAAAGTAACCTGGAACCTTTGGTAACACGAATCTAAATCCTGCAATGGCAATAACTACATACCTATCGATAATCACCCTAAATGTAAATGGACTGAATGCACCAATCAAAAGACACAGAGTCACTGAATGGATAAAAAAACAAGACCCATCTATATGCTGCTTACAAGAGACTCACCTCAAACCCAAAGACATGCACAGACTAAAAGTCAAGGGATGGAAAAAGATATTTCATGCAAACAATAGGGAGATAAAAGCAGGTGTTGCAGTACTAGTATCAGACAAAATAGACTTCAAAACAAAGAAAGTAACAAGAGATAAAGAAGGACATTACATAGTGATAAAGGGCTCAGTCCAACAAGAGGATATAACCATTATAAATATATATGCACCCAACACAGGAGCACCAGCATATGTGAAACAAATACTAACAGAACTAAAGGAGGAAATAGAATGCAATGCATTCATTTTAGGAGACTTCAACACACCATTCACTACAAAAGACAGATCCACCAGACAAAAAATAAGTAAGGATACAGAGGCACTGAACAACACATTAGAACAGATGGACCTAATAGACATCTATAGAACTCTACACCCAAAAGCAACAGGATACACATTCTTCTCAAGTGCACATGGAACATTCTCCAGAATAGACCACATACTAGGCCATAAAAAGAGCCTCAGTAAATTAAAAAAGATTGAAATTCTACCAACCAACTTCTCGGACCACAAAGGTATAAAACTAGAAATAAATTGTACAAGAAAGCAAAAAGGCTCACAAACACATGGAGGCTTAACAACACGCTTCTAAATAATCAATGGATCAATGACCAAATTAAAATGGAGATACAGCAATATATGGAAATAAATGACAACAACAACACAAAGCCCCAACTTCTGTGGGACGCAGCGAAAGCAGTCTTAAGAGGAAAGTATATAGCAATCCAGGCATATTTAAAGAAGGAAGAACAAACCCAAATGAATAGTCTAACGTCACAGTTATCAAAATTGGAAAAAGAAGAACAAATGAGGCCTAAAGTCAGCAGAAGGAGGGACATAATAAAGATCAGAGAAGAAATAAACAAAATTGAGAAGAATAAAACCATAGCAAAAATCAATGAAACAAAGAGCTGGTTCTTTGAGAAAATAAACAAAATAGATAAGCCTCTAGCCAGACTTACTAAGAGAAAAAGACAATCAACACACATCAACAGAATCAGAAATGAGAAAGGAAACATCACAATGGACCCAACAGAAATCCAAAGAATTATTAGAGACTACTATGAAAACCTATATGCTAAGAAGCTGGAAAACCTAGGAGAAATGGACAACTTCCTAGAAAAATACAACCTTCCAAGACTCACCAAGGAAGAAACACAAAATCTAAAACCAATTACCAGCAAAGAAATTGAAGCAGTAATCAAAAAACTACCCAAGAAAAAAACCCCTGGGCCAGATGGATTTACCTTGGAATTTTATCAGACATACAGAGAAGATATAATACCCATTCTCCTTAAAGTTTTCCAAAAAATAGAGGAGGAGGGGATACTCCCAAACTCATTCTATGAAGCCAACATCACCCTAATACCAAAACCAGGCGAAGACCTCACCAAAAAGGAAAATTACAGACCAATATCCGTGATGAACGTAGAGGCAAAAATACTCAATAAAATATTAGCAAACTGAATTCAAAAATATATCAAAAGGATCATACACCATGACCAAGTGGGATTCATCCCAGGGATGCAAGGATGGTACAACATTCGAAAATCCATCAACATCATCCACCACATCAACAAGAAGAAAGACAAAAACCACATGATCATCTCCATAGATGCTGAAAAAGCATTCGACAAAATTCAACATCCATTCATGATAAAAACTCTCAGCAAAATGGGTATAGAAGGCAAGTTCCTCAACATAATAAAGGCCATATACGATAAACCCACAGCCAACATCATACTGAACAGTAAGAAGCTGAAAGCTTTTCCTCTGAGATTTGGAACAAGACAGGGATGCCTAGTCTCCCCACTGTTATTTAACATAGTACTGGAAGTCCTAGCCATGGCAATCATACAAAACAGAAATACAAGGAATCCAGATTGGTAAACAAGAAGTTAAACTGTCACTGTTTTCTGATGACATGATATTGTACATAAAAAACCCTAAAGACTCCACTCCAAAACTACTAGAACTGATATCAGAATACAGCAAAGTTGCAGGATACAAAATTAACACACAGAAATCTGTGGCTTTCCTATACACTAACAATGAGCCAATAGAAAGAGAAATCAGGAAAACAATTCCATTCACAATAGCATCAAAAAGAATAAAATAACTAGGACTAAACCTAACCAAAGAAGTGAAAGACCTATACACTGAAAACTATAAGACACTCTTAAGAGAAGTTAAAGAGGACACTAACAAATGGAAACTCATCCCATGCTCTTGGCTATGAAGAATTAATATCGTCAAAATGGCCATCCTGCCCAAAGCAATATACAGATTTGATGCAATTCCTATCAAATTACCAACAACATTCTTCAACAAACTGGAACAAATAGTTCAAAAATTCATATGGAAACACCAAAGACCCCGAATGGCCAAAGCAATCCTGAGAAAGAAGAATAAAGTGGTGGGGATCTCACTCCCCAACTTCAAGCTCTACTACAAAGCCATAGTATGAAGACAATTTGGTACTGGCACAAGAACAGAGCCACAGCCCAGTGGAACAGATTAGAGACTCCAGACATTAACCCAAACATATATGGTCAATTAATATTTGATAAAGGAGCCATGGGCATACAATGGGGAAATGACAGTCTCTTCAACAGATCGTGCTGGCAGAACTGGACAGCTACATGTAAGAGAATGAAACTAGATCACTGTCTAACCCCATACACAAAAGTAAATTCAAAATGGATCAAAGACCTGAATGTAAGTCATGAAACCATAAAACTCTTAGAAAAAAACATAGGCAAAAATCTCTTGGATGTGAACATTAGCGACTTCTTCATGAATATATCTCCCCAGGCAAGGAAAACAAAAGCAAAAATGAACAAGTGGGACTATATCAAGCTGAAAAGCTTCTGTACAGCAAAGGACACCATCAATAGAACAAAAAGTTGTCCTACAGTATGGGAGAATATATTTGTAAATGACAGATCTGATAAAAGCTTGACATCCAAAATATATAAGGAGCTCATGCACCTCAACAAACAAAAAGCAAATAAGCCAATTAAAAAATGGGCAGAGTTGCTTCTCCAAAGAAGAAATTCAGATGGCCAACAGACACATGAAAAGATGCTCCCCATTGCTAGTTATCAGAGAAATGCAAATTAAAACCACAATGAGATATCACCTCACACCAGTAAGGATGGCCACCATCCAAAAGACAAACAACAACAAATGTTGGCGAGGTTGCGGAGAAAGGGGAACCCTCCTACACTGCTGGTGGGAATGTAAATTAGTTCAACCATTGTGGAAAGCAATATGGAGGTTCCTTAAAATGCTCAGAATAGACTTACCATTTGACCCATGAATTCCACTTCTAGGAATTTACCCTAAGGATGCAGCACTCCAGTTTGAAAAAGACAGATGCACCCCTATGTTTATTGCAGCACTATTTACAATAGCCAAGAAATGGAAGCAACCTAAGTGTCCATCAGTAGATGAATGGATAAAGAAGATGTGGTACATATACACAGTGGAATATTATTCAGCCATAAGAAGAAAACCAATCCTACCATTTGCAACAACATGGATGGAGCTAGAGGTTATTATGCTCAGTGAAATAAGCCAAGCAGAGAAAGACAAATACCAAATGATTTCACTCATCTGTGGAGTATAAGAACAAAAGAAAAACTGAAGGAACAAAACAGCAGCAGAATCACAGAACCCAAGAATGGACTAACAGTTACCAAAGGGAAAGAGACTGGGGAGAATGGGAGGGTAGGGAGGGATAAGGGCAGGGAATAAGAAAGGGGGTATTATGATTAGCATGTATAATGTTGGGGGTGGGGGAAAGGGGAGGGCTGTGCAACACAGAGAAGACAAGTAGTGATTCTACAGCGTCTTGCTATGCTGATGGAGAGTGACTGTAATGGGGTTTGTGGGGGGGGACTTGGGGTAGGGGAGAGCCTAGTAAACATAACTTATACATGAATGTTCATAGCTGCTTTATTTGTAATAGCCAAAAAGTGAAAACAACCTGCCATGGCCTGAATGTCTGTGTGCCCCCTACATTCATATGTTGAAATCCTAACCCCTACAGATGATGGTACTATATATAACACACAACCCAAATGTTCACCAGGTGAAATATCAAACAAATAGGGGTATATCCACAGAATGGAATAGCAAGCACTAAGAAGGAATGAACTATTGATACATTGTAAATCTCAAAATAGTTATGCCAAGTGAAAAAGGCAGTCAACAAAGAGTACATACTGTACGAATTGATTCACATAAAATTCTAGGAAATGCAAACAAATCTATCATGATAGAAAGAAGATTAGTGGTTGCTCAGAAAGGATGACGATTTGGAAAGAACCGACTGGAGAAATTACAAAAGGGCATGAGGAAACCTTTGGGATGATGGATATGCTTGTTATCTTGGGTATGGTGATGGTTTCACAGTTCTATAACATATATGAAAACTTACTGCATTATACAATTTCAATATGTGCAGTTTTTTCTATGTCAGTTATACCCTAGTGTTTTTAAAAAGGAATTTAAAAAATAAATAGTTGTTGATTCTGAAAAAATGAAGTTGAATGCTTTGCAATAAGTCAATGATACAGATTTCTATTTAAAAAATGTTATCAGTTTAGGTGAAAAGGAAACAAATATTCAAGACTGGGTGGTGTGTGTGGCAATGGTGGGAGGTGGGTGGAATTTATAAAAATCCAGAAGGAAGATGTACTTAGACTGCTTTGCAACTGTCTTAAAGTTATTTTTCTACTTGAGAAACAATGATTTTGAATTAAAGAGAATGCATTTATTTAAGGTAATGTAGAACTATAGTCAGCTGACCCATCTCTAAGTAAAAGGCTTTGGCTGTACATCAAATGACTGGTACATGAGTATATATATTTGTGTGACCTAAAATAAAATATTTAAGGTAAGTATCATTTTGATTTCCAATTTAATAGTTTTTCAGTCTTGCTAGCAGTTTTAATTGTGTCAGAGAAGAGGCTTTCTACTGTGATGATATTAAGGTTTTTGTAATTATAAGCCACATTCCCAGCTAAATCACTATGTATCTTGCCTTAGTTAAAGGGGTGAAGATGTTTCAGTCAATTCTTCATGCTTTCTTCTACCCTTGGAATGCAGCTCCTAATTTCTAGAACCTTCAAGCTTCTTGTACTCAAACCTTCAGGATTTTAAGCTGAGGCTATAGAAAGACAGCCTCAGAGGCCCAGAACTCTACAAAGACATGAAAGCTGCTTTCTACTGCTATAAATAGAAACCTGAAACCTGTCACCCTTGGTTAATATCACCCATGTAGGGAGCCACAGACAGAAAGGAAAGAGGCAAAAACAAAGCATCTGTTGCTTTATTTAGAAACCAAGCAGGAGCTAGAAAAACAAATTTCCAGCTTTCAGGTAGGTGGAGATTTCAGACACCTTACCCCATAAGATTTAAGTTGGGAGCACCATGTGTAGTCCTGGTTAGTGTCCACAACACTCAGTACCAACTAGAGCAGAAGGAAACACAGTGAGAGCTTCTTTCTCTGCCTCCACCGCCACCAGCCCCCCAGAGCGTGGACAGTCTGCGTCTCAGACTCAGACCTTCACTCACTCACTGCTTTCCCTCCAGTGGATACTGATTATTATCATCAGCCCGTTCTGCAGTTCCTGCACACCTTCAGGTGTCAAGGCTGGCCCCAAGACAGCTGCCAGACGGGGTGATTGAAAGATACCTCAAACTACCAATGATCCCTCTGCTCTGGATTCTGCACCATCCTGAAATGCACCCCGTAGAGTGACAACTCCCCCCTGGCTGAGTTATACAAGTATGTACCTGGGCACACTCAGTCATGGTCCAGTGTGGCACAATTAATTCAGAAATGATATTCAAAACAAAAACCTAAGGTGTGTGTGGCTCAGGGAGTAGGGAGGAGAGATGGAATATAGCACACTGCACTCCTCTGGGGAGTAAGAGAATGTGGGCACTGGAGATGGAAATAGGCCAAAGAAGACTTCCTACCTTGGCGACTTCCCCTAAGGCCAAGCCTACTGAAGAATTAGTGGTTTAAGATTGCTACCAGAGCTACCAGCCTAGTGTTCTTTGAATTACTACTTAGAAAGAAATGGATTTATTTATTCATTCATTCAACCAACATTTATTAACAGTCTACTATGTGCCAGGGATTGTTTCAGGCACCAGGCATATAGCAATTAGCAAAACAGTAAAAAACATCATCTGCCTTCATAGAACTTAGAGCCTAGTGGAGGGGAGATAGGCAGTAAATGGAATGAGCAAGGGAATTTAATAGGATATGATAAGTGATATGTTCTATAGAGAAAAATTAAGTTAGGAGAGGTATAGAGAATGGTATGGGTTACTATTTTAAATAGAAGGGTAAAGGTAATAAGAGGGTAATTGCTTTTTAATTATTCAATTTCCTCATTCCACCTTTTTTTTTCAGGATCCAAAAGACATGGGAAGTCCTGGCCACACAGTAGAGGCTGGACCTACAACTAGTGGTGGAATATAGATGAATGGTCTTTAAATAATTTTGATCATGAACTGCATCAGTAAAAAAGTTGAGCACCTGCCCTCAAAGTATATTTATATATTCTTTATAAATCATATATATGCTTCCCCTTGCCTGAAACTCTCTCTCTAACTTGCTTCATCTGATTCGTTTTCATCTTTCACAACACAGGTCAAGTGACAGCTCTGATTGGCTGACGATCTCTCCTCTGGGCTCCCAGAGCCACCTGTGCATATGTTTATATTATCACTTATCCTCTTTCATTGAAAGTTTTTATTCATGAAAAATCTCACACATTAGCCTGTGAACTCTTTAAATACACAAACTGTGTCCTTATCCTCCTGGGCCCACCGTACTCACTTTTCTACCCTCTAGGACCATCCTTTTGTCACAAATGACAAGATTGAAGTGAGGCTGATGAAAAGATCCTACTAGGGATAGAACCATTGACTTCCCGTTGTTCATTTCTGCTTGCACCGATGGCAATTTCCTCACAGAACTTCTCAAAGTTGGTGTTCCCCTCCTTAGACCTCTCATGAGAGAGGATGTTCTGGAGCCTCTCACACAGCAAATCTCCCTCCCTACTCCTGTCCTTCACTTTGACCTCTCACCTCCTCACCCAGCTTTTTATTCTATGAATCACATTAGTTTCTCTGCTATGTCCTAACCCCTTTCTCTCACTTTTTCCAGAGGCTCCCATCTCTAAGCATTTTCCATCTTAGAAAAAGAAAGCTTGAGCATTCTCTTTTACTAACTTAGTAACTCTCTTCTCCCATTTCTATGAACATGGGATTGCAATGTGCATTAGGAAGAAACATCTCTATCCACCATCCACCAGGAAATCTGAAAGAGAAAAATGATTTCCAGTTTTTAAAGTTTGGAAGCCATTCCTACTTACATCAAGAAGGTGGTTTTAGAACGAAATTTTAACCATAACCTTGCGCAAAACTGAAAGGTCCAAAAATAATATAGTGATTCATGAAACTGTTAACCTTAAAGGGAATAGTTATTTACCAGCAAAACAAGTTTCTTTGGGAATGACAGAGAACTGCAATACGGGACATGAAAGCTATAGCAGGACCACAGGCATGCCCAAGATTAAAGGAGAGGAACACTCATTTATTGAGGAGTATGGTGGCTGAGTTGGGAGGGCTGTTTCTAAGCAAAAGGTCCATTGGAGGAAACTGGGAGTCCCGTTATAAGTCCGGGAAGAGGAAATCCCGGGGCAAAATACCTCTAAAAACTGAAATCAGTCAAAGGGAGAAATAAAGTTTAAAACCCGTTTATTGCTTACAAACTGCAGTCCAGGGCCATCTCTCTCTCCCCTGCTCCCGAGGAAGCCAGCAAGCAAGCAAGCCCTTCCCCTTAAACTCTCAGTTCAGACACGCCCTCGGTTGCCCATTGACATGGAGATGAACTTCTCTCCACCCCTGACTACACGCAAATGCACTAAAGCCAGGCGAGATATTCTGGAAATGTTACAATTTTACCCACACCTATGTATCATGGCTTCTCATTGGCTGAGTTGTGACAGTCTCTCACTGGCTGGGCTATACTGGGGAGGCTGAAGGAGGAAGCCTTCTTCCTACTGGCTGGTGAAATAGCTAAAACAGTACGCGTGCGTCTCTTCCGATGGGAAGGGATGGGAAAGGATGCAATAAGTAAAGGTTACCTACTGTAATTTGGCCATTTGTACTTGACATTAAAAAGGGAGGGGGCTAGATGAATTGATATGCAAGCTGTGGTTTGCATGTAAGAAAGATTAGTGATTGTCAGGTGTAAAGTGAAAAAATACCTCAAGTTCATCCTGTCAAAAGACAGCAGTACCTTTCTACTAGCACAGGAAAAAAATAAAAGGTATCCAAGAGGTGGAACAAGTGAGCATGTGATGGAAACCTCTCAAGGAAGAGAGTGGAGCCAACGGATTTACAAACTAAACTAGACATTCCTGTCTGGGAGAGAATTCACTGGAATACACTGATGAAAAAAAAAACAACAGAACAAAAAACAAAAAGGAAGGAATGTGAAGTTAAAGTGAAGGTGATAAGAAAAGAAATGAGAAGGGCAAGGAAGAATGAAATGTCTGAGACACACAGGAAAAGACAGAAGAAAGTGTGGTAGCAGCCTTAATGAGAGGAAGGAGTAAGGTTAAAATGCTGCTAAAAGAGAAACTTCTCATGTTAAAGGTATTTTTAGAAAAATGTTTTCCGAGTATCAAGAGTCAGGGGGAAAATGTTTCCCTAAGCCTTGAATTCCTTTGTAAATGGCTCATTGTCCAAAACCTAGTCACATGTTCACTTGTAAGCCAGTCATTACCAAGTTGGTTAAGATAATCAAGATTCACAGAAGTGTGGCCTCATATGAAACATACGGCCCCTCAAAAACTAAGGAAAACTGAGGCTCTGAGGACAAAGAAGAGAGTGAGGGTGACTTGGGTATGGAACCTCTAAATAAAGCCTGCTACAGAAGCACCTATGAATTTGGTGAAATTTGGGCTGGGCTTGAAGAATAGGTGGGACAGGGACATGCAAAATATGGGGAAAAGGGCTTTCCATTTGGAGGGAATACCCTGAGTAAAGGCCTGGAGGCAGTAAATTGCTGAGTGTGTTTCTGTCTGATGCTATTAGAAGGTGTGCATACAAGGAAGCATGTTAGGTCACACACAAGGATATATTGGTTTAAAATTAAAAAGGGCCTTTAATGCCAGGAAATAGAACCGGGACTTTACTTGGTAAAGGAAGTTTAAACCTGCTACATTTGACTGTATTATTAAAAGTTCTGAGGATTTTCTTCCTCACTTCCTGATGTTTGAGGAGGTTTTTGAGGGATTTGAGGAGGTCAGATATAATAGCCCTCCCAGTCCCTCTGAATTTTTGAAACAAATTGAGATATAAATGAAGGAGTTAGGCAGGTGGAAATAAAAATATCACCTGTGTGTCTGCTACTAGGTGAGTTGGACTTGGAGGCCGTGGTGTGTGAACAGGGCAACAGTGGATTCCCTGACGTGCATCCCTGAATCAGATTAGCTACCCAATCGGTTCTGGCAGCGCTAGGGTCACCCGTGGTGCCACGGAGGAGCAAAGTGGGGGGTACACTCTCTGAGGGCTGGCAGAACCCCACAGAGCAAGGAGAAAATGGCTGAGACAGGCACCGTTAGCTTCTCCCAAGTTCACCAGTCACATCAGCTACTCTTCCTTCTTCCCAGAGGGGAGGGAGGAATTGATGAAATAAGAAGATGCAGCCCCCTGCACTTGTAACATGAAATCAGGTGAAAGAAATCCCCAGATCCCACAACACCTGCTTTTTAATAAGACCCAACAAAGTCTCTCCTTCTGACCACAGCATGTCCCTGCTTTCCCCATCACCAGGGCCAGTGATGGGCTATAGTGGGTCATCCAACATGCTATGGCCCTTCTTCACACACCTGTCTCTTGGGCAGATGTTGTGTCACTTCCTTCAGAATTTGATATTGCTTTTAGGCTGCCATATAATTCTGTTTTATAAGTCTAAACATTATTTGATATGGCCTGGAAATGAGGCCTTCCTGATTAAATGATTTGACATGTAAAAGCACTCAGCAGAGCGGCTGCCTGCCCAGAAATCTCTCATTGCCTCTCCAGCCCCATTCCCCCCCTTGTCTGCTTTGCCTTTTTAGGTCCTTGGCCTTCACGTGCCCCTCTGCAACTTCTTTCCAACATCATTTCGTAGGGTGGGCTGTTCTGTTTTTGAAAACTCTGCTCTTCAGCACAACACTCTTTTCTCACCAGCATTTCAACACTGGCAGATGAAATCCGAACTGGGTGCATGTTTGTTGTTATCTCCTGCTTGAAATGTGAAGCTCCGAACTACTAGCCTGCTGAGCTATTCCTGAGGCTGCTCTGAGAGACGCCTTCCAAATGTTTTTGCCCTGATACTCCAGGACTATGTTATTAGTGTATCGTAAGATGAGAACCTATCAGCTCTTGCCACCTCTTTGATGCTATTTAACAACAGAATTAATCTACAGGAAAACTGACACCAGAAATGGTTTCTTAGTGAGTTTTTCTAGTTTTCTATTAATTCAATTATTCCACATTGACTTTCTTTCACATTTCCTCTATTTTCAATTCCCCTGTTTTTTTTTTTTTTTTACATTTTCTTTTCCTCCAAAGCACATGCTGAGAATTCATTCAATATGTTTCCTAATACCAGGGGGTACCACTTACATGAGGACTTAGAGTTTACATAATGCTTTTGTAATTCAGAAACGAGCCTCCATAGGACAGAATTCTTAAATTCTGCTCACTTTGATTCTTAAAATCAATCTGAGCCAGAAATAGGTTTCACCTAGTCTACATACCTCTAAATAACAATCCTGAAGTGTTTTGATACTCTGTTATGAAGCTGACAATAGGGTTTTTGAGAGCTGGCTGAACATACATCCTTAGTACACCTCCTGTCTGAGGTCCACATCATGCGACAGTCCATCATACAGTCCCCTAGGGAATCAGTAGTAAACTTCGATTACCTCTGGCCTCTGGGCCCACAGTGTTCCCAGCCATCTGCAGCAGGGTGCTTCTAGCATCGGGATGGCCCCTATTTTGAAGTTATCGGTTGCCGTGGTGTGCGGACTTGCAGTCAGCTTTCAGGACCCTCCTCGTGGAGGCTTGGCCTCCCTCTAGAGCACTCAGCTGAGTACCAGGTGCCCTCTTGCTCATGGCAGCTCATCTGCTCAACCTAAGTGCCCTGTGTCTGTGTTCCCTTTGCCCAGATCAGTCCACATGTGGCAATGGACTCTGGGATGTTTGCAGTGCTTTTTAATAGGAAGCGTCACTTTCATCTTGGAGTGTAAGGAGATGTTTTCTTAGCAACATCATTTAAAACCTGTCCTCCTCAACACTCTTCACTGAGAGCCCGGGGAGAGTCTGATGTGCAGTCCTACTCTCGCATCAGTCCTGACGTCCCGTGCTGCTGGCTGTGTCTGAGGTTGGGAACTGTGCCCAGCCACCCTGGGGCCTCCAAGGACAATCTAACATACTGAAGATGGCAAAGCAGAAAAACAGGAGAAAAAAAGGTGCTTCCCTGGTGATGATGTTAAGCCACTGAATTAACCAGCAGTGGACTTGAGCTACCTCTGGATTCTGTCATGTGCTTTAACTAATTTCTTTGTTTAGCCATTTTTAGTTGGGTCTTCTGTTCCTTGCAGCTGATAATGTCTTAACTGACCATTTTCCCTGAACAGAAATATCGGAAATGATCTTTGCGGACTTTGGATTTCTATAAAATTTTAGCTATATTTCTATTATGGCAAGTTTCAACCTTATACTACCATGATTTGCATTAATGTAATTTCCCTTTTATTAATCTGTACCTCTGATCTTAGTTAACAGCATTATTCTCCACAAAATCACTCCAAGTACCACTGATTCTGTGAGATGCTCCGTAAACACAGCGTTCTGTGGTCACTAAAGTCGGGGAGGCAGAGTACGCTACCCCTTTCCCTTCCTTGCAGATTCTCTATATTCAGTATCATATGGAAATGATATGGTGTGATTGTTAGGGTGAGATTCTACTCCTTGCTGGATGTGTGGGAATCTGCAGTTATTTAATCATTATGAGCCCCAGTTTCCCCACTTGTACCATAAGTACAAAATACGGACCTCAGAGTGTTGTTATGGGAGCCTGAAATAAGGTAAGTCAAATATTCAGTTCTTCACCTGGCCTTGTCCCACAATGTCTTTGGCTCATATCACCTGCTCTAGAAGCTTCTTACTTCATGACCCATTTTATCACATTATTAGTTCATATTTGTATACTTGCTTACAGATTATTTTCAAGTTTCTGAACAGTTTCCCAGGGACTTTGCTCCCTTCGGATTGCTCACAGAGCCTGTAATAAGAGGAACTCATGTAAGTGCTTAATGGTGATGACGATGGCAACCAGCTGCAGGGGCAGCACACCCAAGGCTCTAGAAGTCTGCAGTTGACAGATCTGGCTTAGTTTTGTTTAAGCCAGCATTTCTCAGACTTATCTGAGGATATAGCCACTTTTGACACAATATCTTCTCACAGCCAGTAGAGCTGGTGCGGCAAGGCACACACTTTATGAAATGCAGCTCGAGCTGCTCACCCAGGCAAGAACCCTGGCTGCCACCCCAGGCAAGGCCTCCCGCTCAGCACACCACCCTCCACAACTGGCCCATCGTCAGGTTCTTTTAGTCTTCCGATTTTACCTCCTAAGTACTTTTCAGACTCACCCACTCCTTTCTATCCCTATCACCACTGCCTTGGAGCACTTTGGAACAATATATTTGCACAAACCTATGGATCTGCCTGCCTTTATCTCACTCTCTGCACCCGAGGGATCTATCTATGCAAATTGATCATAAAATTTCCTTACTCCATATCCTTCACTGGCTCCCAAAGGCCTATAAAACAGAGCTCAGTTTCCTTAACAAGGCTCTCAAGTCCCTCCCTCACCTGGCTGCAGTCTCCCTCTTTACAACCTTCTGCATTAAGCTCCCTGTAAAGCCCGCTCGCTCGTGCTCTGCTGCTGAGGCTCTGTGCACCTCCCCCTGCCTGGAACTCTCTCTCTAACTTGCTTCATCTGATTCGTTTTCATCTTTCACAACACAGGTCAAGTGACAGCTCTGATTGGCTGACGATCTCTCCTCTGGGCTCCCAGAGCCACCTGTGCATATGTTTATATTATCACTTATCCTCTTTCATTGAAAGTTTTTGTTCATGAAAAATCTCACACATTAGCCTGTGAACTCTTCAAATACACAAACTGTGTCCTTATCCTCCTGGGCCCACTGTACTCACTTTTCTACCCTTGGTGCCAACACTTACTAAGTCTTTGGTAAATTAAACCATTCTGACCAGTTCTTTACTGTCTTCATCCTCCAACTGAAAAAATCAAAAGCTTCAGGCCTGAACAAATGGCTAGTTACCCTGTGGGGTTGCCCAGCCCTGACCCTCATTTTCTGCCACGGCCATAACCAGCTGAGCTGGGTAACTTCTGACTCAAAACACCCAGCCTTGCCTCTGAACCAGATGCCAACATGACCACTTGCAGCAGTGCAGAGCCACCCCTGGGCCCTGCTGAATGGGGAAAGCATGAGTGAGGCCAGCTTCCTGCTGTCCTGTAGCTTCAGGGTGGCTTGATGTGAATGGTCTGAAGAAGCCAACCTGGCAGCCGCTGTTCCTGCCTTTAGGGAGCAGGAGGAGGCAGAGTGAGAGGGAAAAGAGGGCTTTGGGAGCCCTGCCATGAGTGCCTGGGAACAGGTCCATTCGATGGACAGCTGGTCTTTTGCCACTTAGCATCACCAAAAGCCTTGTGTTATATTTAATAGTAATGAATTTTGGAAAAACCCAATAATTGGAATGCATGCAGCTGGATTGCTTCTCAGAAGAGGAAAAAAAAAAACCTGCCTGTATCCTAAATCAGGAAACATGGCAGACCAGCTCCGACAAGGCTTCTAGGCACAGGGGATATAAGGCAGCATCAGCTTTATCAAGTCTGATTCGATTAATTTCTCCAGGGAGTTCTGTGCACTCTGGCCACAGGATAAATCGTCTTCCTCTCTAGCTGGTCAGCTCTCTTCCTGTTGATTTAAAAATCAGGAAACTGGCTCTCCAAAGGGAAAAAAAGTCCTGATTTTTAACATTTGTTCATGGTCATGGTATAAATACTCCAACAGGGCTACCAACATGAGGTGAAATTGGGAAGAGATGCCCCACACTAGCTCTCTTAAGCCTATTCCAGTCTGCTCCAGAACATCACAGGTAGATAATAAATAAGATGGTGATAAACAGGTGCCTGACCCACTGTCACACACATCTTGTGAAGTGTATTTGTCAGCGACCTTGGGGTTGAAAGAGGGACAGTATGTCAGTGTTTCACATGCATTTCAAACAGTAGTCATCACATTCCTCATTCATTCATTTAAAAATTCTTGAGTATTCTCTAATGTTATAGGTACTATTCTAGGCACTACCCAAGAATGGACTGGCAGTTAAATGGGGAAAACAGGTAATAAGCCAACAAAAGAACACAGATAATTATTTAATTATAAATTGTAGTATGTGCTATGAAGAAAATACAGGCTGCTAAGAGAATATAACCGAGGGAAGTTAGATTGATGAGATGGGAGCAAGGTATTCAGGAGAGGTTTCTCTGAAGACTTAACATTCCACTGCCACCTGCAGTATAAACGAGCAGGTGTCCGCAGGAGATGAGCAGGTGAAGCGGAGGGGAGCAGTCTCAGGAGAGGGAACAGTGTACACAATGCACCTGAGGCAGGAAAGATCTTGATCCAACAAAAACTAAGAAACGGGCTGTGAAGCAGGAGAGCAGTGAGTGAGGGGGGTGAATGGTGGGAGGTGAGGCTAGAGAGGCGGGCAGGGGCCAGATCACACAGTGCCTTGTAGACTGTGGTCAGGAGCTTAGATTCTGCTTTAAGTTCAGTGGGAAGTGATTTATTATTTTCAAACAAGGAGGTGACATAATTTGATTTCCATTTTAGAAATACTGCTACGGGACTTGCCAGCCTCCATAAAATTCCATGAGCCAAGTTCTTAATCTTAAGTCTCTCTCCCCCACCTCCTCTCTTTCTCTCTTTCATATATATCTCCATCCTATTGGTTCTGTTTCTCTGGAGAAGCCTCACTAATGCAATCATGGTTCCATTAAAAAACTTAAAAAAAAAAAAAAGGAAATATTACTGTGATTGTTATATGGGAAATAGATTGGTGGGCGGGGTGGGGGAAGGGAGCAACAGTGGAAATGGGGAGAGCAATCAGGGAGCTACTGCAGAGTAGGGGTGCAGCGTGGTGGTGGCTTGGCTTAGCACAGTGGTGGAGACAGTGCAAAGTGAACGGACTGGAGATACATATCGGAGGTGGAATCAAGATGTGTTTAGGGAGCAACCGTATGCATAGAGTCGCCATGTATTAGATGCGGAATGCTAGTATCTTGATGGGAGGGATGAAATCTCCCAACAGGCAAAGATCAATTAATGATGAAAAAGCCAGCAAATAGAGGAACGACGGTCAAAGCTGGGAGAGCAGGCATGTTAGCAGGGATGCCAAGACAAGAGTCTGTCAAGGAGAAGGGGGCAGGAACTGGGTCTAAAGCCGCTAAAACGTTGAGGAAGGTGAGAACTGAAATGTCTCTGTTAGATTCAGCAATATATAAGTCACTGGTGACTTTTTCAACAAGAATATTTTTGGCAGAGTGGTAGGTGCTGAAGGCAGATGAGCAAAAGTGGACAAGTGGAGACGGCAGCTCTTCAGAGGAACGGGCCGTGAAGGACAGGAGAGGGAGCGCGGCCCCGGAAGGCCGTGGGGGCAGTGGCGGCGTGCGTTTTAAGATGGGGTTATGCGGCAGCCTGTCGGACCGCTGGGGAAAGGATCTGGAGGAGAAAGAACTGGAGGAGGAAGCAGAGGAGAGAAGGTAATCCACGCACACGTCCTGAAAGGTCAGGCGGGACAGGACCCCACCACAAACGGAGGGATTTGCATTTGAGTTTCCTACCAACCCGTATGATTCAGAGACAATTTTCCAAAGGTTTGGCTGAAACATTTATGCTACCTAGCGAGGGATGAGGCCTTGTCAATCCGTGTTATTTTCTTCTCAAATTCAGAGATTTAGAGTGCAATTGGAATAAAGCTGTTTAGCGGCAGAATGGATCTGTTTTGTTACCTGTTACTTACCTGTCTCCTCCCTGTTTTTTGTTACAAAAGAACACAGCGATATAATCTAGGGTCTGTGGGCGTATAGACCCTGTTATAACGGGGTAATGGGATCTCCTCTGATTCCTTATGTCAGCATGCAGCACGTTCCTTGGGGAGGGGTCTGAGGACATGCAGAGAAAAGATGAAGTTCTAAGGCAAGGTCATTAACTTAAAGGGAGGGGACCAGATGAAAGAATCGTGAATGAATGAATGGTGAAGGAATGGTGATTCTAGGAGAACGGGGTGCATCCCACAGAGACACTACAGAGTGAGAAGAGTATACGTTATTCAGAGTAAGGGAAACCTAGCTAGTTCTCTGCAGTAAAGTCTTCACATTTTCTCCCACCCAAAAGCGTGGACACCTTCTCCGCAGCAGGCCCCTTGGTGTCAATGATGCGCATTCGTGGATATTCTCACCCTTTGCGCCCCCTTTCTTTCCTCACAGTTTAGATTGCATCTGCTCTGCGCGGCTTGGTACCCCTGCTCCCTGGGTTTATCTCACTTCTCCTGTGTCCCGTTCTAGGGAGCACTGCTTCTCAAAGCGACCTCTGAAGGGACTGGTGCTCACTTGAGAGCTGTTTTGTTAACCCATTGTGACAGGATGAGGGACTCGCACCAGAAGAGCAATCAACCGTTGCCAAGTGTGCTGTTCAGCTGATATGTTTTCAGAGCAAGATTTTCTTAATGAGGGAAGCAGCTCATCGACGTACATTGTGATCTGAGTTCCTTCCCTGCAGTAGTTGGAGACCACTGCAGTCCGTTACCTGAGCAGCTGCTCAGAGTAGCACTGCTCATGTGCGGTGGTTTTTAAACCTCAGAACATGATCCATCAGTTGGTTGTGAAATCAAGTAAGAGTGATCAGCTCTTAAAAAAAAAGAAAGATGTAAATTATAGCAGAAAATCACATTGCGCATTAGACATAGTAATTGCATGTAATTTCATGAAACTTATGCTAATCTCATATATGCAGGTGTGTTTCGGGTAACGATGAAAAATGTATTTCTCACTGTGGATTAAGGTCCAAAACGTGGGAGAAACACAGCTCAACAAAATCTTCTCGGGCCACTCTTTTCCCCTCCCCCACGAGCTGTTGCTTCTCTGCAGCCACTTCTGGAGCTTCCTCTCCAAACACATGTGCCCCACACTGAATTCCAGCACAAAATGCAACACTGACATTTCATAGTTATCTTGTCTGTCACTAAAAAACAAACAGTTTCTCATTTTCCTACAGAGTTGAGAAATTATTTTGATCTGTGTTTCTTTAGCAAAAATGTGCCAAAAAATATGGTTATATAAGATCAGTCAGGACTGACTTTCAAAGTCTCAAATTATAGTCTGAGAAGAGTTTACAATGTAAATCCAAAGATATCTTTATCTGATTCGGTAACAGGCAAGGCTTACCTTACCATTTAGTGTCCCAATGGGGGTGGATCAAAGTTTCGAGGGATTTAGAGCTGCTGATAGACAAAATTTCAGATTAACAACAAATACTTTTTTTTAGCATAACTATGTCCCATGAAATATTTGTGATACTAAGGTATATTAATTGCTTACCTGACATTCAAATTTAACTGGGCATCTTGAAGTTTTTTTTGCTAAATCTGGAAATCCTGATGGGGTAGGAAGCTTATACATTTGTGCATGTGTGGAGAGGAGCTCTTTATAAGAGAACACTGAAATACTTTCTTTGAAAAAGTTACAGAAATATATGACATTGTAAACACATGTTAGGGAGCCTCCCAAGACCTTGGAAGAGACTGTGAAAGTGAGAGATTCTGGCACTTCAGCTTTATGAGCTTAATGATGAATTTCCCTGTGTCTGTTGGCCCTAAATTCTGGCAAATTGGGAGGGATTTCTCCCTGATTTGGGAAGGGGGAATTGTAACCAGTGTAGGAGCATCAGATAGTGGAGGAGAAACAGGTGCTCTCTGCTCCTATCAGCTGATGAAAGGAAGAAGGAAGGAAGGAAGAGGGAGTGGGGGATGGAAAAGGGAAGAGGAAGGAAAGAACCGGAAACTCATCAACACTGAATCTTGGCAACAAAACCCTATTTGTTTCCATGTACAGGGCTTTAACAGTGGTTTCCAAGAATGGTTTGCTTACTGCTGGGGTAAGGCAGACTTCCTTCCCAAGCCATACGCAGTCTTGAAAGCTTTGAGAGGATAACTTTTCAGACTCTGACCTTCCTTACAGCCCCTTCCAAAACACTCAGCCTAGAACTTCTTCTCTGCTGTCCAAGCAGGTTCTCCTTTCCCACCTCCAGTTTCACGACAGACCCTCTCCTATTTACAGAGAAGGCAGGCTCACCACTCCCAATCCTACCAAGTCCATTGCTCTGGGAGTAAAAACAAAGGGTCAGACAAATCAAGAACACATCACTCCAGAGGGACATCCCCGAGAGATAGCAGGATGGGAAGGCAGGATGAGAAATAATGAAGAGAGCAGTGGCTTTCCGTCACCCAGGTGATGCACTCTGCTTTAGCTCAGCCTCTTTCTTGCTCACCATTAGGGTTCAGAAGGGAGAAGGTTGTCACGGGGGAATGCCTAAGAAATAATTTATTTGAAGTTTTATATTACTTTTTTCCAAACATCTAGTATTCCTGACTTCTTTATTAGTGTGACACTGATGCCTGCCTTTGTTAATTAGATTACATGGTAGGTATTTTTGAAAGTTGCATGTACTAAGTCTGTAACCTCCAGGTTTTGTTGATAAGATCTTGAATGCACACATACAACATAAAATATGTCAGAAACTACATCCTTTGCAACTATAAAATATTTATGACAAAACTTATACATTTAAACAACATTAGGGTATATGGTTTTTCATAATTCTTTAAGTAGGTACAGGAGGAAAACATTTTGAATACACTGCCATAGGCTATGTTGCCCTATAGATACTTCCTTGATTTCAAGGCTGTGCCATTTGTTCATTTCTGATAAACAGAATGATCGGATAAAGGGGGCTGGAGAGGATCTTCTTGGGTGACGTCGAACCTAGTTGCATGTCTAAGGACTGCAGCGAGTTTGTAAACTTGGACAAGCCATCATCTCAAATATTATGATATAAAGCATCTCCATCTGTTTTTTGTTCTGGTATTTAGAAGCAATCTGTGGATGCCAGTGATGGCCTTTCTCTTTCTAGGCATGATGCCACTTGGTTGTGGAGGCCAGGAATTGCCATGGTTCTCTGTGTGCTTTGGACCTTTCTATTTCTTCTGACAGCGTGGTGCATACTTAGAATAAAGATGTTCTATGACAATAAAGGATCATTTTATTGAAAGGCTCCTTGCACCTTGCCTCGTTGGCCTTACAACTAATGCATCCCTTTTCTGACCTGAAGGCTCACCAGGAAAACAAGCTACAGTCACGTCAGGCAGGGCTCATTTTGTCCCTGGAACTGCTGGACCTCTACAGCATGCCACCTACATGAGGAAACCTGAAGAAACTCTGTGTGCCATATTTTAAGACATTGAAGTCAACCTACATTCTGAGATTCAAATACCAAGGGGTTTATGAAAACCAGTGAAACAGAGAACTCTGTGCCCCATTGTGCCCAGAAAGCCACCAGGTTTTTAGCACCTGTCTCTGAGCACTTATTGTCCTGGCTCCAGCTGACCTTCATAGACTTGTGAAGACATCAAAAGTGCATTAAAATCAATACCATTTTGAACCTGTTAGCAAATGGTCAAGCTTAAAGTAAGAATGCCCCGATGTGGATTAGTGGCAAGTATTAGCCAAATGTAATTTGTGAAATTTCTCATCATGCAACAAATTTCTCCAACAGGATTCAGTCATAATGAGTTATTGAAGGAGGAGAGAAACTGATATTTCTTCTCAATATCCTACATAGAAATAACCTACTTTATTCAAAATTTGGCATAGCCTATTGAGCACAGGAAAGGGTCTCATAAATTGACTTGAATTAATATCAGTATTTCTTTTGGCTTTGCTGTTCCCTAACTGACAGCATTATTTCCTTCTTCTGTCTAAAAAGTGTTCAGCATTCCCACAGCTACATGGCCGAGGCAAACATTAAGATTTTTCAGGAGCAATTGTAATGAAGTATTTTTAGGTCTCAGGAGGAAAATAACTACCCTTTTTTTAATGACTTATGTTTGAAAATTGGGGAAATAACTAGGCAAGTCTGAGACACAGGCCTTTATGGCTCATGGCAGGATAGGTGATGTCCAAGCACGAAGACAGACAGGAGTAGCAGGGAATTCTGCAAGGGAAGACAATGGAGAAAGATCTGCCTGGGAGGCAGGGGAACAAAAAGATCAGGAGCCTGGGTTGAATCCCAGCTCTACCACTAACCAACAGAGTTATGTAAAGTAAATTATGTATCTTCTCTGTATCTTGGTTTCCTTATGTATAAAATAATAGTTCCTATTTCCGAGACTTAGTATCAGGATTAAATTAATGAATACTTGTAAAGTGCTGTTACATAGGAAAATTTAAGTGTGTTAAATAAATTAAAAAATCAAAAATCCAAGTTGCATACAACAGATACCAACCCTTGTCAACTGAAGCAGCACTGGACTTCATTAAAATGATATTGACTAGTTTCTGGAATGTTCAGGAAGAATGGATGGGCAGGCCACAGAGCTGGTCCAATGAAGACAGCAGAGGCATGGAAAGCAGACACCACAGATGCTGCAGTTTGCCAATATTGCAACGCTGGACCCACGATGATGCCTCTGGAAATGGGGGATAGCTGCCTCCACTCCCTGCAGAAGGTATTCGGCAGCATCCCTGCTTTCTTGGGCTATCAGCCTCCAATTCCATGTCTGGAGGTGTTAAGGCTCGTGTCTGGGGTGGGGTATGTTAGGCTCATGTCATAACTAGCAAGGAAGCTTCTATAGTGGGAGCTAAGCTCTTCTTCACAAATTTGGGGACATCCCAATTTTAAAAATGAAATTCCGACGCTGAGAAGTCAAAAAGAATGCCAACCAAGCAAATGGCACCAAGAAATAAGGATTATAAGAATATTAAATAAAAGAACCAGCCATCTACACACAAGGCTAAATTAATTGTCTGCTATCTACGATTTGATTCATTGATCAAATCTGGGTGAGAAGTTGTTGTAAGGGGATGAAAAATGGTTAAAAGAGAAAATCATCCAGAATTCCTTGAGGAGCTCAGAGACAGTGCTGGGGAAATTTGGGTTTTCCAACATAAGGTTGCCTTCGTCAATTTCTCCATCCTTTGTTCGGGTCCTCACATCTACATTCCTGCATCTCAAGCCCATCATCTACTGCAACTCTCCTCCCTTATCCTCACCCCAAGTTCTGTTCTGCATCCCATTTTTGCTCTCAATTAACCATCAGCTCATTTTATTGCAAAGATGTTCACCAAAAACTCAGGTGGCAGGTGATAAACCATCCGTGTGTGAAGTTTCCCAGGGAGCATTTGCATTTCAAGGGAAAAACAAAGCCTTCAAGCTCTGGAGGAGTGACAAAAGTGGGGGCAGTATTTTGTGGCAGAGAACTCCTCTCAGAACTCTGTAAAAATCACGCTGGCTAAAGCATCTGCCTGTGGTTCCCAGCCAGCTCTGCAAAGAGCCCTTCCTTATGCTGAGTGGCCACAAATGCAGCAGACTTGTCAACAGACACGATGAGGCTTCTGAAGGTCACTCATGAGCACACGCCCATCACCCACCCTGTCCTTTCAGTCACTGTTTATACCATTTGTCTTTTTCCCTGTGAAGTCACAGCTTTCCTTGTTCACTCCATTTTCTCCTCTTTCAAAGATTAAAAATAGCAGTCTTTTCAATGACCTCAATAATTTAGAACCCATGAATAAGTTATTTACCTGAGAGGCTACACTGGGGCTTCTATTTTTACTTCTAGTCTCTTACCAAGCAAAGTGACCTCTCTCAAGGAGCCAACAATGACACCTGTTGATCTTCTGATGCCTCTGGCAACAGCCTGGGCAGAGCTTGCAATGCAGAGTCTTTTCTCAAGGGCAAAGATGGACCAATAGGTGTCATTGACTTCAGATGTGAGTGACCAAACGTGAACTCAGGCATATATGCCTTGCTCAGAACTTCTGAAGCTGCCTAGAACATGCCCCAAAGGAACACTTTCTATAAAGTAGAGCAGGCAGATTCTGCCTCTACTGGCCCTCCTGAGGGCCACTTCCTCCCTACAGAAACATTGTCCAGCCACAGACCCTCAGTAGGAGAACAATAGGCACCTCAGGTCCCTAAGCCTGTGGGATGGCCCCAGCCTCCCAGACACGTGGCCCCTGCCTCTGTGTTCAATGCACACTCCCTTGCCCCATCTCTTCTAGGTACTACTCACAGGAAGGTGCAGCGTGTACTCTGGGCCAGTCCACTGGTCACTCAGGGGACTGTACCGCAGGCATTTTGGCTGACTTCATAGAAATAAGTTTTATTTTTTTCTCCATATTCTCAGAGTTGGGAATTGTTCTAGTTCCCCTTTCCTCAAGCCACATAGGATTCCCAACTCTAGTGTTCTGGGGCACCCCCGGGCCCAGCTTCCACAAAACCTATTCTTACTTCTTATTAACCAACACCCATAGCATTCCGTACTATTTGCACAACACTGAGCTGTCACTGTGAGCCCACATCCAGCTCTTTCCTATGACCTCATGTCTCCTGATTCACAAAACCATTTATTCATTCTCACTCCCTCCCCCTGGAACAATGCCCCTACCTCTTCCTGCACCTTCCTCCCCGCCCTACTGACAGGCAGGAATATATATTTCAGTAAGTGAAAAACTCCTACTATTCTACCTCTATCTTTTGTTGTTTCCCTTCCACAAATCAGCAATTTTTGTCTCACATTTAATGAAAAGTTACCATGTGGCCGGGGCAGTGTTTACTGCTAAATTGAAACAACGCATTTACTTTTCTCTAAAATTCCTCCCAGTACTATTCTTTTCCTCTTCTTACACATGAGGAAACTGAGGCACAGTAACTGGTTCACAGTCACAGGGGCAGAGGCAGGTTTGAACCCAGGAAGTTTCCCTCCAGAACCTATTCACCACTGAAAGCTACAGGCATCTTGGTCCCTTAGTGCACCAGAACCCTGCAAGTTAAGTGTCCAGTATCTCCTCTGGCTCTGGTATCCCCTCGTCCTCCTTAAAAGATGAGAAGGCGTTCATTCACTCACATCCTTGGTGGCCAGTCCTTCTTATCTGCCCTCTCTTTCTGCCATTTTAAGAGAATGAATTAGCAGGAGCGCATGCCCTTAACAGAGAGCTCCCTGGTCTAAAATTCTTAGATTATTGATGGCGGGCTCATAGAGCCAAAGCATCCTCCACGAGCCATTCCAACCATTTGAAACAGTTGTACATTTTCATAATTATGGTGAATTACTGTAATCAACACCAGCCATTAATTCATCCATTTTATTTATAACATCTGTTTCTGTCGTAAGCTAGGTGCTGGATTGGATAATCTTAAAGATCCCTTCCAATTTTGAGAATCTGTAATTCCAAGAGCAAATTGAAGGGGGCCTAGAATAACTTGTTGTATTTTGTAGAGAGGAGGCAGGAGGGACAGCTTTCCTTGCCATGATAGCCAAGGAGAGTGGTAGAAAAATAGTGGCTTTTGCTGGAGTGGATGACTAGGTCTTTCTGGTAGAGCAAAGGAAACACTCCAGAAAAATATAAAAAATGTGGTTGGATGGGTAGACTAGGCCAGGTTAATGAATGCCTTGAAAATCAGAGAGAGGAATTTCAAGTTGGTCCTACAGGCAAAAGAAAGCCATTGTCACGACCCTGAGCTTGAGGGTCCTGTAGGAACATGGTATCTTTACAGTAAGAAATCAGTGGTTATCACTAGTGAAGGTGAACCTTGTGTCCATTATACAAACAATGTAATGAAAATAAACATTTTCAATCCAAGTAGAAAATTAACATCCCTGTGGCCCAGATGCCTAGCATGGAAGCAGGAACAGAAGGCAATTCTCTGTTCTCACAGCTCTGATTTTTCTCTGTAGCCCTCATCTCTCAGTCATGATGATGTGGTTTGCTAGATGTTCCAAAGGCTGCTAATGAGATGCAGCTATAATCTATTCACTTCATAGCCTTCACTAGACACCAGACTATCCTCCTCACCTGCTGCGCCTCCCAGGTGCCCGCAGAGGCTGGCAGTGTGGTCTAAGGGGGGTGGAGGGCACTCAGGCCTCTCATTGCCACAGAGTCACAATGAACAAGGAAAAACCATGCAGGGAAGGAAAAGAGAATGCTGGAATACAAAAACAGTTTGGGAGCAAAGAAGAGAAAAGCAAGGAGAGACTTAATTGCCCTTTGTGCAATTAAGAGTAACCAGCATTTCTGTATAACATCCTAGAGGACAGAATAAGAAAAAAGCAAGCTCAGAGGGTAGTAAAGCTAAAATACTATCTTCACAGGCAAGCTTGCTTCTTAGCGGAGACGATTAACAGGCCAGGTCACCTAGGAAGGTTGTGAAACCTGTCTTTTTATTTATTTAAAAATAGCTCTAATTTGAATATGCCAGGTAATGGGCTAAGAAATGACATATCAGAAGATAAGAAGGTTCACTAATTAGCCTTTCAAAGTCCTACCTAATCAAGTAATTATGTCTTCTTTTTTTAGTGGAATTAAATTCATTTAGCCCAAATTTATTGAGAATGGTTAAGATCTGGGCTAGTTTTGTATGTGCTCTTGCCCTTAAATGCCTTCACCCCTACGTGTGGGATTCTCCTGGACCCATATCTCTCCCTTCAAAAGTCCATACTTATAATGGGGGGAATCTAGTAACCACAATGTTGCTCATGTAATTGTATATTAATGATACAAAAAAAAAAAGTCCATACTTGACTGCTCTAGGGCTTAAGAAATCAGCTATCCTTCCACATTCTACAATGTGAGTCTTTGCCTCAGATTTAAACAGCTAAATATAAACTATTTTTTATTCTTTAGTGTTGACTAAGTGTTGTTTTTTAAATCCCAACTCATTGTCAATTCAATAAGGCAGAGACAGTATTTTATATTTCTCATTTTCCCTAGAGTTCTGTGTAGGATGCTGTAGTTTAACCAATGTTGACTGCTTGACAACAACAACAACAAAAAAAGTCAAATAGACTGAATATATGTAATTTAATATTTGTTGAGCATCTGTGTATATGAGGTGCTTTAAAATCTTTATTTAGCAATTTTCTCCAACACTAGCACTTTAGAGAACAGCCTCCTCTAGTATAAATTCAGATTTTGTTAAGCAGAATTTTAGATTTCTCAAAATTTTAAGATTTTGTCACAGGCAAGATGTTAGTTACGTAGGACATGATCATACACAAACAACTAGTAAACACAATTTAGAAACTAGATTCCTGAATGCAAAGAGGAAGAGTTGGAAAATTTTTATTTGAAAATTGAGCAGGAAAAAATCTTGAAAAATAAAGATAATTTCAGAGGATGTTGTCATAACAGAGCATACTACCACGATATTGTCCTACACTCACAGTTAGGTAAATGAAATTTGGGACCCAAGCGAACGACAAGCCTGTGGGTTTAGGACCAGCAGTCATATGTGTGCAGTGGTGGGTTGCTTTGTGGTCTGGGAAAATCAACCCAGCACTTCTGATGCCAAATGGGTCAGGAGTCCTAGGAAACTATGGGCAAATTCTGTTCTTAAAGGGAAGGGAAGAAACAATCTGTGGCAGTCAGGGGACAAGGATGGACTTAAAACCCTAATGGATAGAAGGTAAGGATTAGTAGAAAGTGTAAGTCTTGATTTCTTTAAATCTTTCCCCTTACATATTATTCTTGAAAATGTAGTGTCTTTAAATTTGTCATACTTAATTTTAAGGAAAAATAATGACTATTGAGTAGAAGACCAAGACAGTCTCTCCATTAACCTGGATGATGAAGCATCAAAGTTAGGAAATCTGGGTACTGAGGTTACAACTCTATGACCAAGGCCTGATCACTGTTTTTTTATTGAGAATTTGGTAAATTACCTGAATCCTGGTCAAAGTATCTCAAATGGGCTAAACTTACAGCGACAGAACAGTAAAACATTCTAATGCCACATCATAAATGGATTACAATTCATAATGAATTAGGCTGCAAATACCCAACAGTGACCATAAACACTTTAACCTTCAGTGAGTCAGAGGCCCTTAATAGTCCCACAGTTCCCTAGGGTTATGCTTGAGAACCTTCACTTTGAACCATGAAGACCTGGACATGTGAATTTTCCAGACATACTTACAGTCTAACCATAGATCACAAAATGAATATTTAGGAGGCAGAATTTCGATATAAGGATTTAGCCATCCTTGATATTCATTGTACCTCTACGTTGTTGTTACTAAGGATAACTGAAATAATATTTGAGGTAATATTTGAGTCTTTCCCCATCATTTTGTCAGTACTTCCCAAACTCTTTCACATCCTGGCACAGATGGGAAATGATAATATGTGAATGGTGCCCTGGAAGAGTTGGGGAGGCTGCTGGGCTTGGCCTCCGGGTGCCCCTTCCTGCTGGCCTGAGGGATAAAATGACCTAGCCCTCTGCTCCCCTCGAGCCCTCTGTGGCACCCAGGAGGGGGCACTGGCATGGCCAGTTTCTGGCTACTCTACTGGTCATCATCCTCTAACTATCCTGCATCTGTGCCCTTCCAGCATCTTCATCTTCATGGAATTCAGCATCCTGGGTGGGGAGAAAGATGAGCAGCCTCCTGGGAGGAGGAACTGGCATGCATGCCTGAGTGGAGTGAACAGAGCCGTTTGTGGGCAGCGGTGGCTGTTGTCCTCAGGGAATTTGCTGACAGTATGAGAGTGGGGCATGATGTCACAGGAACCCTGGCTTGACCAGAACAGCATGGTGTCCAAGGCAGCTGATATGTTATCCAGATTGAAAAGATTTCTTCTCCTGCTGCTCGCCCACCTCCCCTCCTCCCTGCCAGTCTGAGTGATAATTGTAAAGTCATGCCGTTCCTTTCAGAAGTAGGCCATGAGAGCCAGGGCCGGGTGTTTTCTTTGCTGGCATGTTGCAATTATCACTGAGGACAGCTCCGATGACAGCATAATACATGTGGTGTTTTGTGCTAAAAAAGTCAATGCCAGCAGCTTAAAGAGCAAAACTTGCCAGTGATCCAGGCAGTTTCAATACAACTTATGATCGGTGTGGCCCTAATTCATGGTCACCTTTCTTCACTCTCAAGATTATTCGTACAAAACAGTTTAGATTGAGTCCTTAGGAAGCCATGAAAGAGAAATTCTTCTCCCTTCAGGAACTCTTGAGCTCTTAACAAAGTGGCAAGGAGATAATTTATGCCAGGCCTGTGTCAGAGTCCAAAATTTAAATTTATCTGAACTTGAGAGGAAGATGTTAGCCTTAGAATAGGACTTTAAGAAAGTCTAAATCCTAAATCTACCACTTAGTGACTGTGTGACTTTGGGAATTTTCATTAACGTCCCTTTCACTGTAAAAAAATAAAAAAGTATAGTAATAGCCACTTTCCAGGTTTGTTAGAATTACATGATGAAATGTAAGTAAATTCGTTAGCACAAAGTCTCGCCCAGTGAAAATGTTACAGAAACAGTAGTTGTTGCTCTTGCTACACTTACAGTCACTACATATACCACTTCTGTTTTTAGGAAGGGAACTCAGTAGAAAAAAATTATTATGCATGATTGCTAAATTCTTCTTAATACTGACCAAATTGCAAGAATCTCATATAGACCATTAGAATCGTGATACCAGCTATAACAACCTCTTCAAAAATCTTAATATGCCATGTTGGTGACAAGCTTGAGTAAATAATCTCAAAGAAGAGGACAATTTAGAACATATGAACTCCACCAGAGTGATCTTAAACTTGACAACTTCTTCACGACACTAAGGGGTTTAAGTATTCTTTTGCTGGGCAAGTTAAAATGAATATAATATATATTTAATTTTGACATTTTTATATCGAAAGCTAGCTAGCTTAATCTTTCATATTTTTGAGCTGTCCAAAATAAGTAACTTTTCACATTTACACGACAATTTTTTTTTCTAACCATGGACTGCCAACCTGAAAAGGCTTTGCCTTATTCATTATTCAGCATTAAGTAGCTACTTTTCACTTTGATGTAAGTTACTAATTTATAGACTGCTTTTACCTTAAGTCATTTGTTGACAAAGCACAGGTCCAGAAGGAGATTTTGAAGATAAACAGCTTAAAGCAGGAGAATATTTACGTCAGCTTGATGTTTAGTAATTCATCAAAAGGAAACAATGAAAAGGAAGTTACTGTTAGGCAGAACATTGTTTCCTTCACAGTCATATTCGACTATTAATTGTTCCTTAAGTAGCATGTTTTATGTAATTGCGTTAAGAAATCATTATATTTCTGCAACTAAACTGACAATAAGCAAAACCCTTAGTGTGCAGGCTATTATAGAAGACAGACTCAAAATTCATTTGAAGATTCAGAGAACATCCACTTAAGATAAGAACAGAGGAAACCAAGACACCAGGTCTACATTATCCCTCCAATTAACATGTATTGTAAAATGGGGTTTGAAGGGGTTTCTAGTCTATTATTAATTATTCTTCCCCTTCTTCTTTTTTAAATACAGCACACTGAGGCAAAAGGAAAAAAAAAGGACCTCCTCTTGTCCAGTTTCATCATATACAGACAATTGGCAATAAAGGTTAGAGGTAAAGAGGAGAAGCTCAGGAGTCAGGCTGGCTGGGTTGAAATCCTGGCTCAGCCACTTTCCAGCTCTGTGACCTTGGAAATCACTTGGACAAGTGATTTATTTGTCTGTACTTTGGTTTTCTGGACAATAAAATGAAAGTACAGTCTAATGAAAGTATTTATAGTATATGTATATGAAGTATATGTATACATATATGAGAAGTCCATAGGTCCATACATACATGCTAGACATTATTACAAATGGGGGAACTGAAGCTGTGAGGAGTTAGGGATTTGTGTGAGGTCCCTCAGCTGGTCAGCGGTGGAGTCCAGTCTCCTCACTCCAGGCCAAGACACTGTGTTCCGCAAGTGCACTAAACAGCCTCCACTCCTTCATCTGGTAATAGCAGCTTAATATTTCCTTTGGAGAGCCACCTGACTCCCACACTTCATCCAGGTGCCTCAGCTTATATTTGGAGAGTGAAGGGGATGTCACTTATCCTAAGCTTGTCCGCAAGGCTTGGTTGGGGAAGAGTCTGTAATCCAGTGAGATCAATGAGATGCCATCCAGGATTTCTGCTGGAACGGTCGGAAGAGAGAAGCCACGTTATTATCTGCAGTGCACTGTGTCTAACCAGAAGACGGATAGAAAACTGGGAATTGAGTCTATTTGTTTTCAGTGGGTGACATCTTTCTGTTGCCTCTTCTAAGGATTCATGGTTGGCTTCCAGTCATCTATCTGCCCCACGCTAGAACAGGATCACTCCCCCCCTGAAGACAGAGTGGACAGTCTTGAAATCAGTGTTGTGCCTATTAATTCATCAAAGGAAGACAAATCTTGTGGCTTGCCCTGTTTGACTTGGTAAAATAATTTTGAAATATAAAACAGTTCATTAGTAAGAACAAATAACATAAACAAGTAAAAGTGCCTTATCAGAAGGCCATGTGTCTTAGTGTAAAGCTTAACAGTTTTATGTATATTATTTCCTCTTCTCTTGTTGGTGATAAAAGGATAGGAATGAATATTTTCAGATGCTTTATTATTGATTTTTTGTTGTGAAGTTATATATACTCATTGCCAAAAGTAAACCAGACAATACAAAAAGGCATGTAGAGTAAAAGATCTTACAAATAATAACACCATGCAGTGTTGAGATTTCCAAACATTTCAATTTGTATTTTAACATATATTGTGAAAAATGATCATGTATTGCAGCCTGCTTTTATCAACATATTTTAATAGCTTACAATGTTAAAACACATAGTCCTACTTTTTTACCTTTAAAAAACTCCTCTATAATATTCCATTATGTGGAGGTACTTGACTTATTTATCCAATTCCTTATTGATGGCCATTAGATTGTTTTAAAATATTTTCATAATGAATGACTCATCAATACCTCTTTTACCACTTGATTATTTTCTTAGGACGTGTTCCTCACTCTGGATTAAATGTTTTTTGAACTTTTAAACTCCTTTGTTAACTATAGCTAGATTGTCTTCCAGAAAGGTTTTCAGGGAATAGAATTACTTTCCACTTTTCCAGTAATCACAGCACAGAGAGGTTCAATGGCTTCCTGAAGATAACTCACTTACTCACTGAAGTACCTACATATCCAGCTGTTAAAATCTTATTTGAGCTGTTTTAGAGCTGGAAAGACCCACTGAAATCAGTCCACCCAAGTTTATTTTTACAGACAAACTGAGGAAAGAATTCCTGACCTCAGGGGCTTCTCTCTTCAATCCTACCTTGAATTGGAGGCTGGTGTCTGCAGTTTGACATGGAGCCATCCTGCCGTTCTGGTGCCACAAGCGCTAGATGTTCAGTGGGTCTGCAGCTTTCCTGTCATCAGTCCTCTCTGCCACAACTTTAACCAACCTCACCTATGTAGAACAGCACCGGGTACAGATAGACTTTCAGAATGCTGTCCATTTTTTTTTAAAGCTTGAAATGGTTCTCTTTTAGTGCCTTCCACACTTATGATTCAGTAATGCTTTCAACATTTTCCTCCTTGAATCCTGTGGTTAGTTCCAGGACCTCCCTGATGACCACTAGGCGTCAGACTTTCCCATCTCTCCTCTGACTGCGCGGCTTACCCAGTAATTAACTCATTTGCTCAGAGTCGTTAGTTCTTATCTAAGGGGGAATGTGGTCATAATGATGCCGAATGCTAGCAGATTTCAACAGGACTTACTAAGTCTGACCGTCTCTTAGTGGCTAGTTTTTCAAGAGAGCTCTTTGTTGCAAGGCCCAAGACTTAAATCTGGGGAGGTGGAAGGAAGACCAATAACCAACCAGGCTTTTCACCATTCCCAGCTGAAGCCACAGAATGCCACTACCTTTCACTGAGCAGGTATCTGTACCCCTCTTGCTCGTCTCTACATAAGGTGTGTTGAAGTATAACAGTAACCATCAACCAAGCATTTATTCAACCCCCAGGCATACAGGGTACTGTACTTGAAGTCCAGGAAAGGCATTTCCATTCAGCCAGTCAATCGATCATTTAACAAATATTTGCTGAACACCTCCCAGGGCTTGGGGACCCGGTGATGGCAAAAACGACATGGGGTCAATGCTCCAGCAGTACAGCTTGTACAATAACAAGACCACTTTCACACCACACAATTCCAGGCAGCAGAGGAGTGGGAGAGCCCACATGGTTGGCAGACATCATGAGAACCGTAGGGCTCAGTGGGGAAAGGGGTCCTGGCTCTCAGATCTGAAGGGAATGTCCTCACTAGGTCATGGCTCAAGGCTCTCCAACCCAGGGGAAGGTCACTTTCCCCTTTAATGATTGGAGTGTCCTAAATGCTGAATGTACAATGCTCTGAGCACATTCAGCAGATGGAGCAGAGGGGATGGGAGGACGTTTGGAAAACACACTATTGTTTCATAATTTGATATTAATTGTTCCTATGAGGTATTTACAAGCTAGACTTTACAGCCTGCACAATTCAGAGATGCAGGCAAGCTGTGGTCACCCTGCTGGAAAGAGGCATAGACTTTATACAGCCTTCTTAAGAGGTTACAAAATATTTATTCCAACGGGCTAGCGGTCAAACTACAATTCTTCAGCTTTTGAGAAGTCACCATTCAGGTGCACATCACTTTATGTGAATCCAGTCCTAATTTCCTATGGCCTTTGGTCACAATTTCACTACTATTTTTTCTCCTTTATTTCATGATAAAATCCTGAGACTTGGAGTCTTTTCTATCCACCCCAATCCTGACTTCTATGATGAGTTGTCACTCACCTTAGCAGATACTGAGGTTGGTGAATTCATCAGCAACAAGAACAATTACCCCTCTTATGCCCATTTCCATTCCAAAACAAATTTTGGTCAGATGAAAACAGGATACAACAAGGCTATACTTGCAACCCTACTCAGACATGAAATAGTTCATATAAAAAGACTTCCTGATATACTCTTGAGCACATACATATAACACAAGACCGAAAGCATAGCACACCTCTGCTTCATCAGGGAACGCATGTGAATGGCGTGTGGACCTGCACCCTCTGGCCCACAGGGATGCTGGGGCAACCCAGAGCCACGCAGTAAATAAGATGTGTTTGCTCATTGTGCAACCTGGAGAAGAAGGAGTAAGAAAGAAATGTAAATGCAGTTCTGTGTTTCCCGGATAAATGCTGGAGAGCAGAACCTCAGTGTGTCTTGGCGTAGATAGATATGGGTGTGTCTGGCTTTTTTGCTCAATGATATATTGCAAGAATGGAAGCGTTTGTTCCTTAGAGTCAACAGGGACTTCCTATCAACTTCCTGGATCTCTTGGGCTTCCGAAGTAAAGCTGCAGAGTGCCATGCCACTGGCTTTCACCGCGCTGCATAGGGATCTGTGACCTCATGGCTAACAGGGTGTTGCTGTGGGCGGCCCTGGGCACCACCCCTCATTCTTCTTAAAAACAATGCAGTGCTGAAGCAGTTGGTCCCAGGCTCTAAGTTATGCACATAAAAGAGTTGAAATATAACATCATCAACCAAGCACTTACTGAGTGGCCACTGTTGTGGCCTATATATATATATATATATATATATATATAGAGTGACACTATAGTTGAAGTCCAGAAAGGGCTATTTTCAATCACCCAGTTGTTCAATTGTCCAAATACTTGTTGAACACTTCCCAGGCACTGAGACCCAGTGACAGGGAAAACGACATGAGGTCAATGCTACAGCAGTACAGCCTGGGTAAAAACAAGACCACTTTTACACCACCCAACTCCAGCCTGCATGATACCATCCCCACTTCGTGAAGGCTGGGATTACGGCCATTGCCACGCCTCCAGCCACAGCAACTTTCCCCTGACAGCCCATGTCACCATCTTTCAGGGCCTTGGTGTCCTAGTGACGTCACCCTGCCTCCTGACATCATCCCTGAGAGAGTGAGACAAAAAACACTCTCATCTCAAGCCTGGGGGAACTGAGGCAGAGAAGAGTGGAAGAGGTTTTCTCCAATAGCAGAGAAGGATGGAGGCTGAGCCAGCCTTCTGGGCTCCATGAACTGCATCATCCGGGATCCCATGGAAATGATTTTCAACCAAGATGTAGATAAGTATGTACAGCAGCCAAAGCTCTTTGAGTGTCGCCATCTCAGTGGCGTTCAGGGAAAAATCAGTTAGGTATGTGGGAAGGACAATCGAATTGGCCAGACAGAGTTAATTCATCAGAAATAGGCCCTGGAAGTTAGTTGAGCTCGTTTCCAGAAGGACTTCAGGGTAAAGAAGTTTGAGCTAAGCTGCAGAGAAGGCGGAAAAGCCACATCTGCTGAAGCATCTCAGATGCAAGCCTGGTGATCGGCCATCAGCGTTCAGACCACCAGGGAGTAAAACGTGTTCAGCGACATGAACTAAGTCTTGCCTTTAATCTTGCTCTCCAGCACCCTACCACCTCTCCTGAGTTTGGCTGAGTATAAAAACCAGCTTTATCTTGAAAAGTGAGAAATGCATAACAATTATTTCTGAGGACTGTGCTCTGTAAATAAACAGTGAGGGGAGCCACGCGTGTGAACCGGCACGTGTTTCTTCATGATAGAATGGTTTCCATGGCTCAAGAGCTGAAGGATTGGGGAACAGACGTGCCCTCTCAGCCTCCAGCCATTTCTGCCCTGCCTGGCAGCCAGGACCGCTCAGACAGAGACTGGAAAGTACGTGGTGTTTCCTGCCCTTCGGCCCTTCCTGGTGGCAGTGCCAGCCCCTGTCTTTCAGAACAAGGCCCTGCTGGTCCACAGGCAGGGACCTAACAACCTGGGCATATCAGTGGCGCTTGTGTGCAGGGCACTGGGCCAGATGGACTTACAGATACCTCCCGTTCATGTGGGATGTTTGATCATTTGATCCAGACTGCCTGGGAGCAGCAGTCGCAGGTTTGATAGGTACAGGTAGGTTTCTTGGAGGAGAGCTGGATTATGAAAGAGTTTTAAAAAAAGGAGAGAGAGAAGAAATGGGTGCACAGAGCAGATCTGCCAGAAACCCCAAAAACTTTTATCAGACAGCTTATTGCTGAAAGTATGTCCAATATTTACCAATAAACATGTTTTTAGGTGTATGAACAGCTTCTGGGAAAGAAGCAATATAGAACTGAATCCAGTTTGTTAACAACACCAAATTTCATTTAAATGATCAAGCAGGGGCATTGTAAGTGAGGAGAATAGGTGACATACAGGTGTGTTTTAAGGGCATCGGGAAGATGCCACTCTGCCAAAAGGATCACACCCCTCCTCCCCCACCCCCATCCCTCCAAGACCCCCACAATTCCAGTATCAGAGAGACAGCTCCCCCAAGTTTCACCTTTTCTAGGTTTCTCCTATAACATGTACATACTCCTAAAAGGGGTCCCCTTTAGCCCCTGATGTGTTGCTGGCTGTGACCTTTTAGCTGGCCTCCATCCCAGTCCCACAGGAAAGCTCTGGGTCTTTGGAAGAGTCCTCTGGATCTTAGGATGACCTGGGAGGAAGGGTGTGCCAAGGGGACAAAGAGGCCCAGAAAGGGACCTGGGCACAGCCTTCCCTACTCCGTGTAGAGCCATCCCATGCTAAGCTAGGCACTAATCTGCAAAAATGGCTATCCCCTTTGTAAGAACAAAGCCTTGGCTTCACATCAAGTCTTTGGGTATTTGATTCTGACAATTCCTTTAAATCATCATTGGAAGGTAGAATAAATTTTAAGAACTGGTGTTCAGATGCTGTTTGTATTGTGTGTGACTTCCCTACAGCCCCTAAAATAAATTGGGACCATGCTTTGCCATAGTTAATTTACTATAAATAAATATGCTAAGCAATGTGAGTTACTTACCAGACTCTTCACCATAAATGTCCTATGTGAAAACTGACCCCAGTTTGACACCTCAGCTATTTTAAAGCCACACGTACAAATTCCTCAGCTCTGCTAATCTGTAAAGGCTGAAATGTCCTTGCTTCATGGCTCTGTGGGATTCTCCTGACAAGGAGAGCTGGTATCAGGGAATAATTAGGTTCTGTTGGAGAGAGGGAGGGAAATGTCAAGAGCTCATTATTTCTGGTCACCTTGTTAGACATTTATATTGAAATGCTGAAGAAAGTAACAGAGACATGCAGAATATTCAAACCAATGAGAATAATTGCATTGGCTAATAATTGCATTTTAAGCATGTAGTTGTTTTGTTTTAGAGCCTGGACCTTAGATAAAACAGAAATATACCACATTAGTCTCTCCATAGAGGACTGAGCAAAAGGCTAGTTCTCCTTGTCTAAACAAACTGACTGTTATCAGACACAGGAGAAATAGGTACATCCGTGACACCCTTCCTCCCACCCCTTGGTAGAATGTTATAGATCCTTCATACCCTTCAGCCTCTCTCTCTCACCCCACCCCCACAAAGATCCAAATATGTAAGCCATTAAGAAGAGGTTTACAGCAGATGTGATTTTTTTGGAATGAAAGGCAACTGGTTTGTAATTCACAATCCCCTTGAACAGAATATGATACTCAAAAGAAACCAATATTTCTGCCTCTGACGAGCACAGAATAATTGAATTCTTCCAGACCCAGAATAATCTGCTCTTAGATAAATTACATATAGATTAATAAAATGGTGACGTTTTAATTTTTACAGGGTGACTAGTTGTGGGAGTATGGGGAGAGCAAAATCTCTAAAAACTTTAGCACAGCAAGAAGCCTGAAGCGTAAGTGTCTATGATCCAGGATTCTTACTCCACATGGTAAACCATATGATTTACCTGAGTAGCTGGCAAGACAAACTCCACATGGTAAACCATATGATTTACCTGAGTAGCTGGCAAGACAAACTCAGGACCTGCTGGGTGGGGTATGTGAGGTCGTGTGCCCTATTTCCTCACACCATCACCGCTGGGATGAACAGCTCTGTGGGGGTGCTCAGCATGGAGAGTGGGCGTCACTCAGCTTGAGTTAGTGAAAACTCTTAACCCAAACGTATGGGCTGGAGACAGCAGTCGCAACATGCTTATCCAAACATCCCCACAAAAGCTCTGTTGCATTCCTTTATATTTTGTGTACTGGCAAAGAATTCAACTAACATTTTTCTCTCTTTCTCCCTCCTTCCCCCCATTATCCTTTGTATAGCTGATTAGCTGGTCAGAATCATAGTGATTTATACTTAGAGAAATCGAGAAACAGAGAGGTTAAATAATTTTCTCAAGGTCACCAGTAGCTGAGTTGGATTTAGAAACCACTGCTTCTTGGTTCTCTGGGCACTGAGCCAGTCTGCCTCTCCTCACTTCAGCATGAATGTTAAATACCTTCATTCGAAGTTGTTTTTATTTTGGGTTTCTGTCTGCTTACCAAGTACATGGACTGTGCATCTCAGCCCTGTTGCTGAGAGCAGCAGCTTGTTCTCTGTAGCCGGCAATTTCATGTTCCTCTGGAACAAGCCCCGTTGGGCCCCAGGCCTGGCTTCGGGAGCTGGTCCCAGATGCTGTGGTGTGTGTGTGTGTGTGTGTGTGTGTGTGTGTGTGTGTGTGTGTGTGTGTGTGCGCATAAAGGGAATCCTGAGAGCCTGAATGGGTCCAAGACCCCTGTGAGGGCAGCACCTTTCCAACTGATCTTACATAAGGGGATGAAAGCCACAGCAGCTCGGATCAGGTTCATGTTCCCACCTCCTGCATGCTGCTCTGCCCTTGTCCCTGCAGAGGCCCCATGGGGAGGCTTCTAAAGGAGCCTTTGGCTGACAAGGAATCAACTTGTCACCCACTACTTTTGGGCCTACTCAGCAGAATGCCTTCACAAGGTGGCCCAGAGGGTACAACCCTTTATACACAGTGACTCATCCATAATCTCTAGCTAACAGGGAATTTAAGCAAAACCCACTTTAGAAAACCAAAGTGTGAAACTGAAGGTCGGTCTGGGGCAGAAACTATTCAGGTCCACGGAAGGGCTGGAACCAGAGCCTAAATGTGCATTTGGTGGCCCCAGCTTTTTCCAGCAGCCTTCGATGCTCTCATAATCTTCAAGCCTTTGGCTCCTCTTTCCTCTGCTGCCCTTTTCAGCCACCATGTTAATCATCTGTGGCTTCTCATTTCTGCTGCCCAGTGTCACTCAACAACTCCTCCGTCCCCAGACTCCTGAGCCAGGGCCAAAGGTTGTTTAAGGTTCCTGTAAATTCACTTTCATCTCCCACAAGGTGAATAGCTGCTTTCTGGTGAAGTTTCACACCCTCAGTGAGCTTGTGAAAATATTCCACACAAAAATAGCCTCATGCTTACTGTGTCAGACTCAAGAGTTCATGCACGCAGCCCCAAATTGCTCCCTTTGGTTTTTGTCCTTGCTTAGAAGATGCAATCAATCATTTCTAGATCTTTCCAAAGAATTCTTTTTGGTGAGTCCTAGGGGTTTTTTTTTCTTTTTATAATATCTTATAAGACTCACAATAGTTAAGTTTGGAACATTTATTGAAAACTACAGATTGATTCTCTCCTCCTTGCTTACTTTGCATGAGATTATAAAGGATGGTAGGAGATGAACGTACACCCCGCTAGAAGGATGGCCTTCATTGTGAGGGGTAGGACGGACAACTCCTGGCTTCTTTCTACAGAGGCTGGGTTACCTGAGAGCCAATCCTGAGAGACTGAAGTCAGTGACTTTTGAATGGAGCCACAGTCCTCCCTAAGGTGGGCCTGAATCCTTGGGGCACTGCTATATTGACTCAGTCTCCAAATAGTCCTCCAGACACAGGATGGCCCTGAGGTAGGTCCCTGAGCAGCTCTCACAGGTTAACCTTGATTATTCCTAAACTTCAGAACCAATTCACAATGAAATCTGCAGAAACCATACTGGTCAGCACATGTGCAGCCTTTGCACGTGTCTTATCTGGGCTACCCAGGATTACCCATTGGTAGAGAATACTGTCTCCTTTGTAGGTTAGGAGGTTAAGGGCAATAGAATCTACCTTAAGATTGTCTATTATCTGACTCAACACATATTCATTCATTCATTCTGTGTGGTTAAATTGAAGCTGCCTATGAATGAATGAGGTGATGGGAGCGCTTACATGTGAGCAAAGGGCTTTTTTTTGGAGAAAATGCACATATATAAACATTTATAAAACGAAGCAGGAAATGATATGTATCATAAGGAAATAATAATAATAAGTAATAGCTAGCAATTACATAGCACCTTATACACCCAGCACAGTGTGTGTGTTTTATTGTAGTCAAACATATATAACATAAAATTTACTGTTTTAGTAATTTTGAAGTGTAGATGTCAGTGGCATTAAGTATATTCATATTGTTGTGCAGCCATCACCATCCATCTCCAGAACCTTTTCATCTTCCCAAACTGAAACTTTGTACCATTCAACACTAACTCCCCACCCCTCCCCTCTCCTCAGCCCCTGGAAGGCACCTGTTCTGCTTTGCAACTTTGTGTCAATGAATTTGTCTAATCCAGGCACCTCATATAAATGAAATCATTCAATATTTGTCCTTCTGTGAAGCTGTAGGCACTTTATGGGATTAACTCATTTAATCATAATACCAGTCCTCTGGGGTAAGTCCATGGGGTAAAATTATCCCCATTTTACATATGAGGAAACTGAACTACAAACCGGCTGAGAAGTGGGTATTAAACATTCAGAGAGATCTGAGAAAGGAAAGGTCTCCCTTAATCTGGTCCTTTGTCCCCAGGAGTCCATGCCACTCAGGGGAAGCAAACAACCTTCTTGCAGGAGGCGCACTAGCAGCACCTGCCAGCCCCAGCTCTGACTATAGAAGGCTGAGTCGCTGGGCAGGACACTTCTGCAAGAGAGAGGAGGGAGTGTGCTGACTGAGTTAAGTGCCCTTTGTGTCCCCCCAGCCCACACCCCTTCAGCATGCTGTGCAGGCTGAGCTGGTGACCTGGGCAGGATAGGAGCCAAAGGATTAATCCATCACCAGGAGACGGTCTATTTTGGGCAGGCGGCGGGAGCAGATGCCCGGTGCCTGCGCCTGGCGCAGCCAGCACACACAGGGAAGCTCCCATAGGCCCCTCGCCCACGATTTCACTTGCTGCCTAATGAGGGGAAAAGGACTGGACACGGGCAGGAGGTTCCCCGTCAGCGTCCAAGGAACAGCAAAACGACACTTGGCGGTGCCGATGGACCTCCTTAGGTGGCCCTTGAAACCCGATTTTCTTACCTAGACTATGTTTAGAATCTGCAAACGCCACCTCAGCTACCTTGCTTTCCTTGCAAACCCAACCCACTCCTCACCTCTCCCGCCTTGCTCCCGCTCCACCCCTGCTCCCAACACAGTGTATTTTCTCCCAGATCCCGTGCCCTCCCCCTCTCCCCCAGCCTGCCACAATCCAGACTCCAGGATAGAACTGAGGGCAGGGTGTAATCACCACCCCAGCCTCTGAGTTAGCAAAGGAAATCAACTCTCTGCTGGTGCCCTAAGGTCAGTCCCTTCTCCGGAGTTTCAGGGGCGGCCAGGCCTGGCTTCTTCATGTGAAGCAGCACCTCTGTGCCTCTAAGAGATTCTGTCCTGCCGCCTCCTCCCTCCCATAACCTTTCACCGTTTGATCTCCTGTTGTCAGTGAACTGGGCAGAGCAGCCCAGCTCAGTGCTTATACCCCCAAGAGATGTTGGAGAGGAGAGGAAAACAAATAAAACAGTAGTCAGATACTTTGGCTAGAAAGCCCAATTTTGAATGAAATTGCATTTTAAGTTAATCTTGATGGTTTGATAACTTTTTTTTTGTAGGTATCAGTCCCTCCCAGGCAGAAGGAAACATATTTTGGATCAAGGAGAAGAGCATTTTTGCAAGTTTTATTGAAGACTCTGTAAGGGAGTTTTACAAATCTAAATTTTTAAATATCTGAATATTGAAGATAGAAGTTGGGATAACATTTCCAGGGGTCCAATCCTGCCAGTGTGTTTGTTTAATCCAGTTATTACTCAATGTTTTCCCTGTTGCAATCTAGGCCACCCATTTCTCTAAGACCCCATCTTCTAAGGATTAGTCAGCAAGGATCTTTGGTCAGATGTCAGATTTATATCTTAGAGGTTTCAGGGTAAATAAATACAAAAAGCTTCTAAAATTCTCTCAAGCACCCGATTCATAGGTGTAGATGATAAATGACTTAAAAGGCCCTGAGCTTTTCGGACCCAGCTGGACTTTTGTGCATGGGGCTCACCAGGTGAGCTGGTGGCATGGGCCTCAGGCCCGAGAACACAGAAATAATCCCCTCCAGCCTCCTTTCTTCACCTCTCTCTCAAAACTCAGCCTTTCCCTTGGTCCTGAGCTGTTTCTCTATTTCAATCCCAGGCTTACTCTCTGAGCTTTGGCTTCTCTCACAAACGCTATCCCACCCTCACCCCAAAGTGAATCCCTTATTATCCCCCAAAGCCATATTTGGTTCATTGGTATAATGAAAAACAGGAGCTGCCATGCCTTAGAGACAGGCTAGCATGGTGACTTTTAAAAACTGCTCAAGGAGACTTGGGATGCCTTGATGGCAAGCAAGAGAGGCTCCCAAGTATGTGTATGTGTATGTGAGTAAGTAGGGCAGTAAGTAGCTGGAAAAACAGAGGTTCCAAAGGTCCTTTATGCACACAGACATATTTATCAACCAGAACAAAAGACTGTTATCTGTTTTATGTGTTGGGATACTTCATTGTTGATAGAAGGAGTCTATTATTTAAAGAAAGTCATTTGAAAAAGACAGTATCCCATCCTATCCCTTCATTATCCACAAGGGGACTCCTGGGTCTGCCCAGGTGGGATTCCCGTGCCTGCACTGCTCCACACAGAAGAGCTCTCTCCCGGTTCCAGCCCCAAGAAAAGAGGACAGAGCTTGGTGACTCCATCAGGCCAAGGTGGGTTACTGCCAAGAATGGCCTGGCACCAGGAGAGTCAGTCTTTGCCTTCAAGCTCTGGCATTCCAGCAGGGGTTGAGCGGGAGCTGTCACAGTGAAGCTCAGCAGGCTGGGGACAGTAAATACAATCCAGCCCTTGGGTGGAACTAGAGTGTGGCTCAAAAATGATTGCAATGAATAAAACTTGGTGGCAGCTTTCTTTAAATGAATATGTACATGGTGCTAAATTCTTTTGTATTAGGACTTGAATTTCATTGCTGTGCACTCTTGGATTCCTAAGAATGACCCAGACTGCTCCAGCTTACACTTTTTTCTTCAGAAAGAGGATTTTCCCAGGAGCCTAGAGGCCTGTGAATAAGTAAATATACTTGTTGTTTTTAAGGGGAGAATGCCTGTGTTCCTCATGCCTAAAGTGCCTCAAAGCAACTCACACAGAACACTCTGTATACCTAAGTGAGATTAAACTACAGTCCCTAAGGGAATCCCAGACTCACTCTCTCTCTACAGTGGTTGCTAATGTGCATAATGAAGACTATAATAACAATGATCACAATAATACTATTTATGGAGATTTTCTGTGTACCAGATGCAATGCTATGTAGTGTATATTTACTCTTTACAACATCTCTATAAAATGGGTTCTCTCACCATCCTCCTTCTATAGAAGAGAACACTGATGATAAAAGTCCAGCAGGAACACATCCAAGGACAAAGCTTGTGTGTGCCAGAAGTGGGATCTAAACAAAATGTACCTGACTCCAAAACCCATGTTCTTAATCTCAGCATAACATATGTTACACTGCGCCCTTGAGACCCAGACACAGGCCTCCCTCAGCAGGGTGACCTAGGGGGGCAGTGTGAGACGAGAGGAGCCTCATCTTGTCTTAAAGTTCTCTGGGCTCTGTTTTCAATACTAGGAGACTCCTTTCTCAACTAGTAATGAGGGAATGAAAAGCAGCACATGCTCAAGAGATTTATTTTGGATCAATCAGTCCCTTGACATGTCCTATTTAAATAGTCAAGTACCAAAGGCAATTGTTCAGACCCAGCTGCCAGACCCGGCCCTGGAGTCACTAAGCCATACAGGAAAGAGACTCCGCCCAACACGGGATAGGAGAGACCCAAGCCAAATTAAGGAGAAAACAAGGGACTCAGGAAATGTGGATGGCATCTAACTAGCTTGTGCATTCCGCTGTTGGGCACGGAGGGGGGAACAGTGTGCTGGGCTTTGGCACTCCATGCATCTCCTTCCCCTGCCCCACTCACCCCCTGTCAACCAGTTGGTCAACTACAGAGACAGCTGGCTGGCCTCTCCCTCACTCCACTTTGTATATCTATATCTATATCTATATCTGTATCTATATCTATATCTATATCTATATCTATATCTATATCTATATCTATCTATCTATATATATACACACACACACACACATTATATATATATATGTATGTATATGACTGAATACACGTTATATGTAATTTCTCTCAGTGACTAACATGAGAAGGTAGGCTTTATGGTAGAGAACTAACAGCCTTATTTCTTAGGAGACGAAAGAAGGAACAGAGTGCAACATCCTCTCTGCATAATAAATGTCCCAGGGTCAGGGTATTTATCCCAGTGGGGTCTATTAGAGGTGATATGGAGCAGTGATTCACCCATTTTAAAGTGCATAAAAATCACCTGAGGATCTTATTAAAATGCACAATTTGACTCAGGCTGGGCCTAGGATTCTACATTTCTATCAAGCATCCAGGTAATGCCACCGGGGCTGGTCAGAGCAAAGGCCTCAAGTAAGAAGAAGGTGATAGGAATCAGAGGAATATGGGGGAAAGAGAAGGGAAAAGCAGCCCTCTAAAAGACACCCTTGAGTCACTGCAAAACAGAGTAGCCAACAGGAAAATGTGGATTCTGCCTTAAGCCTCTGGCAAAGCTACATCTAAGAGACTTCCAAGAATCTAATTCTCCTCAGAATTTGTAGGCCTATCTAGGGATGTCTTAGTCCTATGTGATTATTGCAATGGAATGATCCACATGAGTGCTCTTCAAACTTGTTTGCATTTTAAAATCACTGGAATAATAAAAATGTATTCATGGTAGATTTCCATCCAAAGAATTGAATCTTAGTATGTGGAGGTGGGGCCCTAGCTCCAAGTTTGTTTGTTTGTTTGTTTGTTTGAACTCTACAGGCTGAGAACCCTTGATCTAACCGCTCCATGTGGCAAAGGTCACTCTGCCCAAAAAGGCCAGGACGAAGAAGTCCATACTCTGGCCCAGGGTCCGAGTCAGTGGAACAAGTTGCCCTACATAGCTGGTCCCTTTTGGGGATGGTTTGGTTCTCCTTGCAGATGATTTTCAGAGTGATACGGGGCACTCGTGAACAGAGCATTCCCAGCTCTGTTCCCAGATCACAAACCTCCCTTGCCTCCTTTTGAGAGTCTTTTTTCCCCTTTCCTGTTTCATGTGTTACTGAATGTCATGTACTCAACGTTGTTTAGATGAAGTTTTTCTCAGAAGTCTGAGGCTATTAAGTTTTTGGCCATAGGAAGACCACTCAGACCCAATCCTTGGCCTCCAGATCTTCTTATGGATCCAGATTTGTGGAAGTTGCTCTAGTTCCAGACTAGACCCAAGAAGGCAGAAGTGCCTGCTCCTTGCTCTGAATTGACACCCTGAGGAGCTGCAAGAAAGGTAATATGGAGAGAGCTGAACTTCCTGATTCATTATTTCATCATGATCAATCCACAGAAACCATATGTATTAGAGTTCTCCAGGGAAACAGAACCAATGGGATTTAAGTATATGATATATACATATATCATATATTTTACTATACCTTACATATAATAAATATACAAGAGATTTATTATAAGAAACCAGTTCATATGATTATGACGGCTGAGAAGTCCTGAAGACCCGGGGGGGTGATGGTGTAGGAGTCTGAGTCAGAGTCCGAGTCCTAGGCCAGAAGCAAGAGAAGATAGATGTCACGGCTGACAAAACAGGCAGGCCAAGAAAGTGCAGATCCTCCCTTACTCAGGCTTTTTGTTCTGTTCAGGCCTCCAACAGATCGGCTGAGGTCCACCGACAATAGAGAGGGCAATGTGGTTTCCTTAGTCTATGGTTCCAAGGATAATCTCATTCAGAAACACTCTCACAGGCATACCCGGAGTAATTTAACCAAATATCTGGGCAATGGCCCAGTCATGTTGACACATAAAATTAACCATTACACCATAGTCTCATAGAAAGAGGATCTGGAGCCAGTTCCACTCCCTTACAGAGGTCACCAGGCAGGACTGAGCAATTTGAAACTGGGTTGAAATTTAAATATCATCTCAAACATCATACTGAAATCTTTAAATACTGTAGCAGCAGTTTTATCAAACAGTGTTAATTTATTTACTTGTCTATTGATTTATTTAATCTTTTTATCTCTAATTTGGTCTAGATTTTAGAGTATCATTATCAGAAGACACTGGGCACTTTGTTGCAGCCAGCATGGTTGTTGTGCTTTGTTTATTTATTCCTTTATCCACCTGTCCTCATTCTCTATGTAAATCCTACCAGTCCTCCAGAGCCAGTCTAGATCTCACCTTCTTCATGAAGCATGGACTAGCCACACCAGCTCACTGAAATCTTTGTTTGTTTGGGCTTCACAGCCCTTATTACTGTCCATATGGCTTTCTTGGCATTCTATCACATGCAGCCTGATTGATCTTATATTGAGACAGCAAGCCAGAGCAATTGAAGACACATGGATGTTGGAGTCATATATACCTGCGTTTGAATCTGACACTTCCGCTTCTGGCTGCCTGACTCTGGGCAGGTATTTAAGTTCTCTGACTTTCAGGCTGCACATTAGTAAAATAGAATAATAATGGTCTAACCTCCAGAGAAGTAGTAAAGGTTAAATTAATGAGAATAATTATAGCATAGCCTTATTTTATCTGTGACTCACATAGTCCTGTGTCAGAATGTGATGGTCAAAGAAAACAGTCCAATAAAAAAATAGTAACCTCAAAACAATTCAACTTTTTACTCACATTTCTCTGTATCTGGAAGGAATATATAGTCCACAACAAAACCTTGATAATCACTTCCCTGTACACTCTCCTTACACCCCTCAGCTGCTCAGTGCTTTTCTTTTCATGACTTGTAACTAAGCCCTCTCCCAGTTGTAGACAAGAGAATCTTGCAATCTTAACTGCCCCCAACCCTTTCCTCTCCTTATTCCAGTCCTGTGTAGGTATCCCCATTCTTGTAAATCTACATAACAATACAGTCAGATCTAGCAAAGGCTAACATGGTCCCACATACACTTGGAAGATAAGAAAGGAGGAACTGCCAAAGAGCACAGGGGAAAACACTTACATTATTTTTTGTTCTACCATATATATAAAGTATTTAGCAGTATCTGGCACATAGAACATGTCTCCAAAAGGGCAGCTCCTACTATTTTATTGCTATCATAGATTGCAAATGAAACAGGAATTACACTCCCTTTTCTTTATAATATGAGGTCTCCTCAACCAGATGGCGAACTCTTAAGAACTTTGTATTACACTTTTTAATACTCTATACCAGTGCTGCCCATTAGGACTTTCTGCAGTGATGGAAATGGCTTGCTATCTGATCTGTCCAATATGGTAGCCATTAGCCACATGTGAGTACTGAATAATTGAAACATGGCTAGTGCAACAAAGGAACTGATTTTTTTTTTTTGAATTTACATTACAAAGTGTACAATGTGTCTTATGTGTCTGTTGGTTACCATATTGGACAGAACAGACAATGCCTACCACATACAATATCTTAAATAAAGTAGACACACATTAACATTTATTGGCTGGATAAGTAAGTGATTAAATGAATGAAAGTATAAACTATCCATGTTACAGAGGTGGTAGTTTTATAAGTACATAACTTTACAATCTACTTACCTAGGTGGGCAGAAGCTATTTTCCTGTTGCTTTATACTCTGGAGTAGTTTTCTTGCCACAGGAAAAAAAATAGCAAATAAACAAGATTCTATATTTAGGTCTTACTCTTTCTTAGCTCAATATAAATTCATTCTGACTCTGAGGTCAGCCTCTTCTGTTTTTCAAAAAAAAAACTGGGATGTACATGTTTTATTTAATGGTGGTTCTCATTATGACATTCCCTTCAGGAATGAAAGAGAAAGAGATAAGCTATTGTCAATGCAGCCACAAGCAAATTCAACCATCTTCCTCAGCACTGAAGAGAAATGTCAAAAAAGATTAATTGTGCATTAAAGATGCATGGACATGTTATCTCTCTCATGTATCGAAGGACTAGCATATATTTAAATACTGGTTGACCATTATGAGATAAACAGGGGCTTGGCAGCCTTGAAATAACATTTATATCAATAGCTTTATGACTTCAACTGTCTCAATACAAAGAAACAAATATTTCATTGATATTTCATCTGAATGACAGTTGTTTTTAAGGCTATTGAGCCTTGTCAAAGAATATCTTTATGTTCTTGATTTAATGTCTTCATCGTTTTATGTTTTTAAAGCATCACATTAGAACAAGGCCCTATACATTTGGGTCCATTTCTTCCTTCGAGGATGACAGTTAAGAAACCAAGATAAAATGAAGTCATAAGGAGAGTCCCAGGACAGGGGAAGGAGAGGGGAACCTTATATTCATTCTGAACAGAAGGAATCTGGGATCTTAAGAATTGAGTGACACAAAACCATGCTAAGTGAAATAGACCAGAAGCAAAAGGACAAATACTGTATTATTTCACTTAATGAGATATCTAGAATAGGCAAATTCATAGAAATGGAAAGTAGATTTGAGGGACTGGAGAGAGTAAGGGATGGGGAGTATTGTTTAATGGTTGTAGAGTTTCTGTTTGTTGGGTGAAAAAAATTTGGAACCAGATGGAGGTTGTACAACACTGCAAAGGTAATCAGTGCCACTAAATGGTACACTTAAAAATGGTTCAAATGGCCATTTTTATGTTACATATACACAATAAGAAAAAGAAGAATTGGTTAACCTAATAGGTCTCACATAAAATAACACGGTTTGGGAGAGGTCAACAGACAGGTTTAACCCAGGTACTTAGCCCAGCAAAGTCACATAGAAAACATCTAACTACAGAACTTTGATTTGGACAAGTAACATTCTATAGGGAAACAAGATTGTCCTCCAAACAAATGAAATAAAACCAGTGGCATTAGATAGGAGGCAGAGAGGAGAGGATGCTGATAGGGTTTGGGAAAGCCTGCTTGAGGGCATCCTTCACATGCAGGTGAAATACTGGAGTTCAGCTATATCCTCCCACAAAGACCTCTTGGGGCCACCTGGAGAAAAACAATGCTGGGCTGGAACCAGTGAACTGGCTTAATATGGCATTTCTTGAGTCTTGCGTGGCCGTGGTAAAACGCTAATATTAACAAGGACTCTCAGGACCACTTATTCATCCCTTTGACTTGAAGCAGGACTGCAATCAAGTCCTCTCAAGCTGAATACTTACACTTTTTCTGAAAACCTCCAAAATGATGGCTTAGATATCCAATTCACATTTCCTCCTTTCCTTTCTGCCTAATTAGCTGTAGATAGGGAGCCCCCTCAAGTCTCTAATCTGCCTTTTACAACACTGAGCCTCGAATTGGATAAGGTATTTCAGGAAGGAAGTAACTAATGGTGTGTTTCCTCTATGTAGCAGTCACAGTTCAGGCAAGAAAGCAGAGTCAGGATGATTATGAGAAGAATAAGGGATTTATTACAGGAATGAGACCATACCATAGTGTGGGAGGAGAGAAGTGAGACAGTTCTAGAAGAAAGAGTCAGAGGATGAAAGAAGGAGTCACCAGCCAGTCCAACTGAAGCCCTGACACGGTTGGACATGTTAGATGACATTCTGGGGAAATCTGAGAAGCCAAGCACATGTAGCTGCCAGAACAGGGCCATGAAGGAGGAGCATATGGAAAGACCTCGGGGTGACTGTGGTCCTGTGCAGCTTTGTGGGGCCATAGCCAAGCACCGTGGAGAGCTCGGCACCACTGTTGGTCAGCAGGGCCAGAAGTTGAGGAGATGACCCAGAAGCAGAGCAAAGGAGAGCAAGGACCTGCCAGGACCCACCAAATACCACTGCTTCTGCTCCTCACCATGCATGACCACACACCCTTGGTGATTATGTCTGCTGCTTTACTTCCATCTTCCAAATTTCATGCACGTTTCTTCTTTGACAAACTCTAACTCTGAACCATGTAGTTACCAGCATAGTTGAAGTAGTACAGTCTAGCATATGTCTTTCTATGTCTTGCAATCAATGTCTAGACATAAGCTTAAAGGAAGACATTGAAAATGTTCCTTAAGTTGGAATAAAGAAAGGCTTTTATCCATCCCATTCTTGCCCTATCCAGGTGAGTAGAAGATGGAAAATTGTTTTTTAAAATAATCAAGAGAATCTCACTTCTTTCCTCCTGACACTGTTCATCTACTTCATGGTAGTTGATGGTAGAAAAAGATGGTGCTTTATTACTCTCTACCACATCAAGCTGAGTCACAAGACTGTCATTCAACCTTTTCAGTTCAACTTTAAAGCATTATCTATCAACAAATTGAGCAGTTTTCTAAGTTGGCTGCCTTTACATAGTGCCCGACATCTAGAAGTAGAGTATTGTTTGTAATGACAAAAGCTTGGAAACAACCAAAATACCCATCATCAGGAGAGTGGTTACATGAATTATGGAACAAACATGCAGTGGAATACTATTCAGCCTTTGGGGAAAAAATGGGACATAGTACTGATATGGAGCCATCTTAGTGTTATTCTGTTAAGTGAAAAAGGCAATATGGGAACAGTGTATATGGTATCATCAAAAAGAGGATGCAGATAATGTCTCTTTTCTCTGGGGAAAGTGACTGGGGATGGAGTGGGAGAAAGAATATACAACCTTTGAAATTTTGTAGTATGTATTTGTACTGCTTTAGATAGACAGACAGATACGTGATAGATAGGAATAGGAATAGGAACAATGACATGCTCTGTGATAAAGTGTGATCTGGCATATTTTACCTCCAAATCAATACCTCTTGATATCAAAAGTGCCCAAGAAAAAGAAATGTTAGTTATCATAAATCCATAATATAATTAGAAAAAAAAATTCACACATTGGGTCAATATACCAAAGTGTACACATATGAGAAAGACTTGGAAAAAATGTCCTACCTTTGTCTTGCCTCATTTTATTCTGCTGTGTAAGCAATATTTTCTGTATGTTTGTACCTTTTTTCATGAGTTTAAAGGTAGATGCAAATTACCTGTTAGAAATGGTTCTTCTCTGAGATGCCACCTATTGCAAACTACAGAAGGAAGCTCCCTTTTCTGATCATCAGAATCAGTTTTTACAGGAGGAGAATATTGTTACTAATCTAGGTCAGTTAAGAGGCTTACTCTGCCCCCAACCCCTTTTCCTGGACCACCTGCTACAGGAGGATTGGATTTGCTGTGTTCCTCCTTTGTAACTCATTTCCTCTGTCTAAATTACATTTCCCTCTTTCATTTAGCACAGATGTTTGACAGGTGCTTAACTTCTGAAATCCCTCATCCAATAGATGCATGTTCTTTCTTCGGAGTAGTTGTCCAAGGCTCAGGAGCAAGCCACATTTTGTGCACGGGTACAAGTTGTTCTCATACTAAACAAATCAGTGTGGGCTTTAGAGTGGTACTGATTTCCTGGGAACAGGGGAGGGCTTCTCTCTGGCTCTCCCTCTCTATTTCCTCCTGGACCTTTATTAGCTAAAGCCTTTGCTCAAAATATTCATCTGTGACCATTGCAAAAGGACCGTGGCATAACAGGGGCTTTTCTCACTAGTACTACATGCACCCTCTCTTGATTAATATGTAGAATAAAAGACACTGAAAAAATCATATGTTGGCATCTTTTAGAAGTGGTTATTAGTTTTCTTTTTCACAAGGAATCCTGGCCTTGCATTTTCTTCCTTCAGTGGCTCGTCTGAGTGCAAAAGGACTTTTACCCTTTATGAAGCCCTTGGCTCTCCCGCCAGCACTGTGCAGCTATGCTGGTTGCTTAATAAAAAACAGCTCCGTAATGGTGAGGGGTGTCCTGGCATTTCCATGCAGCTGGGCCTTCAGTTTGCAACCCTGTCTATAATTTCCTCTTATTCTTACACTGTGAGAAACTGACTTATGACAGGCTGTCTACCATTAGAAATGGTTTATTTAGAGATCACTAAAGAGTGGATGAGACTGAAGCTCTGGCCACCAGCATTAATATTTTACTACATCTCTCCTTTCCGTCCTCAGGTAGAAAACTCTGAAAAATCCAGGTAAAAGTCATTGGTTTTCTGTGTCTCATAACTTCCTTTCTCTCACTCCACTCCAGCTACAGTGGGCTTCTTGCTGCTCCCTCCGACTCAGGGCTTTGCTGCCTGCTATTCCCCCTCCCGGGAATTCTCTTCTCCCAGAGAGCCACACAGCTCACTCCTTCACCTTCTGTGAGTCATTGTTCAGAGGTCACTTTCTTATTGGCCACCCTGTTTATAATCCTCAGCACTTTTCACCCCACTTTTTCTGTGTAATTTTCCTCCAAGGGCTCCTCTTTATATATTTTGATTTTGGTTATTATATACTCCCGTTATAAGTTCCAAAACGGCTGGGCTTTCTGTCTCTTCTCGTTCCTCTATCCTCTTTGCCTGGCAAAGAGTAGGCACTCTGGAATGAAGGAAGGAAGGAATAGCTGTGATTCTAGCTCTCCTTCCTTTCCTGTTCCATTGGCTAACCTAATACTTTGCCCTGAAGACATGAAGATGCATCAGTTCAAAGGAGTAGGAGCTGGTACTTATGTATAAGCTTCTATGTTCTAAGCATGTTGTATTTTGACTCATCACTTTTTCTGTCAAGCCCCAACCATCCCAACGAACTGTTTTTAGAGACTACTTTCCCTTATCTGGGGATTTTCGCCTTCCAGCTCCATCCGTATCGCCACCACGGGAGCCTCCACGTTTACACAGTGAAAGCCCAGCCCCTGGTCTTCACTGCTGTAGGGGATGACAAAAGACCTGCTCCAGAAAACTTGGAATCCAGACTAGGAGTTCCAAACTCAGCTTGGTGTGCCTTTGAGTGCAGAAAATGTAAGCCTGGGAGCTGCTGTTGGCAGCCAACTTTTCATTTGTGCAGACAGTCAAACAGAAAGAGCTGGTCTGTGGCAAAGAGAAGGTTAGACCAACCATGCAAAGAGGCCCAGAGACATAAAACCAAGTGTGGTTCTTGTGTCCATTGAGTCTCTGCTTTAATTCACTCTCGAGTGTCAGCTACCCTCCTGTCTTTGAATTTTGAAATACCTTAATATTCTTATCCTCCAGTCTTCTTTTTTATTTTTTTAAACTTGTTAAAGATGATTTCCATCACTTGTTAAGAATGACCTTTATTATCTGGTACAATGCTGATGGAAACCTGATGGGGTAACTAATTTTCCTCTTTTTTTACAGATGAGGAAGTTGTGGGAAGGTTAAGTTTCAGGTTCAGTCACTATTGGAAAATTGCTGAGCTGGGAATTTGACCTCAGGCCAGTGACTCCAAAGCTGAAATCAAGACTTCTATTCTCACTTCAGTCGAGTGCAATGTCTTGATGCTTTGTCCTTCTCAAATGTTTCATTATGGAGATTTTACACACATCAAGGAGAGAGGATAGTATAATGATTCCACCTGTGCTGATCAACCAGCTTCAACTATTACCCACATTTATCGGTCTTGTTTTTTGATGGCCTTTAAAGCCCCAGGCATTCAGAGACAAAAGAAAACCCTACAGGATTTGAGGCCTTGGAGTGCGGCCTACAGTGTGGTTGTGCAGTGATCCCACATGAAGAACTGTAGAAAAAGAAGACACAGTGAGATTAAGAAGCACTTGCCACTATTAGAGGCAAGAAGGTGGATGGGCTCACCAGAGAGAGGGGAGGGCTTTTCCAACCCCAGTGGAAAATGCTTAATGTTGGAATACTAGAGAGTTAAAAGAAATGCAAAATGCGGCTCACCCTCTTAGCCAAACAACCACATGTTTGTGATAACCAGGTAAGATTAATGCTCTGACGTTACCATCTGAGATGCCGTCTTGAGAGGCCTCGGTATCGGGGTTCATTTGTTTTGACCTCTCTCTGCTCCTGGTTAATGATTTACAAATGACACCTTGGTAACAGCTAAGGAACCCTTTCTCCCTGTTGTCTTTATGGACAGGGAGGAATCCTGAGCCTGGGGACAATCATATCACCCATGATTAGAGCTGCACCCAGGACACTGTTGGAGCTGAACTGAGCTTTGTTCAGCGGGATGGCAGGTCCCCAGCCTGACACTCTGCTGACAGCTGCTGTTTCCCATCTCTCTCTCTCTCTCCCTCATGCCAGAAGGACATTTATGCAAGTGCCCCTGGCTTGGTACCGAGCAAACCAAGATAAGAAAGGAAATGGCTGGACTCAGCAGGTGGAGTGCATTTTCTCACAGCCCTAGAACTGCCAAGATGAGCTAGAATCATTCTTGGGAGATTCCCTTTCTGGAGCTTTCTCCTCCCATCACAGCTCTTTGATGCCCACGACTTTATTCCTGGGATGGAGGCAGTTGTCAGCCCAAATACCTATCTCACTGGGGGAATTGTGAGGATCAAATGAGATTGTGAATGGGGAAGCACTTTGTTGACCTCAAAATCCAGACAATCGTAAAGGACTTTCATTTTCACTACTTTCCTAATTACACCTGAGGACCTGCTCCCACACCCACTCAGGTCTTCTTTCACCCTGAAATCCAGGTCTTTTTCCTAAGGAGGAAAGCCTCATTCAGCATCTATTTTTGAATGACAGCCACTCTTGAAAAGAATCCCCCAATATTTATAATTCACACACAAAAATGTGTCAAACATATTTAGCAAGCTCCCCATGAATTCCCTGTGCCTAGCAACCAAAACAGAAAAAGCAACATATGGAATTTGTGGTTATTTGATATCAATTTGATCTCAACGAATAAATTTGCCCATTTTTCCAAATGTGAACCAGGTATTATTATTGCCTGTGCGTAGGGTAAATAATGATCTTGCTACTTGAGTTTTATTATTTCTTTTTTTTTCAGAATGAAATTTTCATTCCTGGCAAAGAAAGAGAATCATGAACTCTCTAGTATGTATGTCTTCTGACCTTCAACACACTTCCCCATGTCTGCCTTATCCAATTTCTAACCTTTTAACTTCAAGATTCTCCTCTCCCTGCTGGGTACATTGTACCAGGTATCATAGCAGCAGTGATTTTTCTCCAAAAGAAAGCATGTGGCCATCAACTCCATCTCAGGATGCCAGCAAACCCTGTGCAAGAATCTGAATGGGAAGAAACCAGAGGACAAAAATACCTTTTCTATGGGGCTCTTTTCTGAAAGGTGCCTCAGCTCCAGGGAGAGGATTTCAGCTCAACATGGGGAAGAACTTCCAAGCAATCAGATAGAAGGTAGTGGACCCTCAAGGGGAACCATTCCTCCTCAAAGGGATGTGGATAGCCACTGGGAAAGCATGCTGTATAGGAAATTCAAAGGTCCCAAAAGAGGCTGGACTAGCTGTACACAATGTCCCTGCCAACCCCAGAAGCCTGTGAGTCTACAAGAGAGCCGAACAGTTCAGGGGAAGCAGGAGGCCTCCTCTGTGGTATTGTTTGAATGAGCTAGAAAGAACCTGTTTAAACTATCTTCTTTGTTGACACTTGAAATTCATTATCAGTAATTTTTCCTTTGGGTCAAACATTTCTCTTTTCCTAAGGCCTCACTTTTTAAAGGAGTCATGATTTTAAAACTTCATCCTTGGAATGAAGAACTTACGAAGAGATTTTTTTCCCCCACTCGCCTAAGAAGGAAAAGATGGAAAACTGTAAATTTGTGAACAGGAAGAAAGAAGAAAAAATTAAAAAGGAAGGAAGGAGGAAAGAAAACCTATAAGAAATTTTGCCAGCACCATAGTTATTGGGACCAAGCCTGACAAGGGCCCAGCCATCTTTTCATGAGCCCGTTAGCAGCGCCCAAGGAGTCCCGAGTAAGATACAACTGCTGCCAGTTCCTCCTGAACCTCATCAAGAGTCAAGATCATGGGTAATAAATAATAATAGTGCTTTTCAAATTTCTCTTTAGTTTTAGAATTTGTTGTATGTGCTTTGCAGTGTCTCCAAATATTTTGTTTATTTAATCTTATTCTTGTCTGGCCAAGGTTAAAATAAGCTACACTCTGCCCAGCTCAGCCCTCTGAAGAGCAGATATTCACATGAACTATAAAGGGGTCAGTATCAGGAATTGCAGAACATTCTAGTAATTACAAGTTTGGGTTTACAGCAGGCTATGGTTCCAACCCCGACTCTATACCTGGCTGTTTGACACTGAAGAATAAGCATCTTTGGACCTTATGCCCTCAACTGTAAGATGGGCCTGTTTTCTATTCTGTCTTACAAGATTGCTGAGAATCATTTGAGAATAATAACATTTTTTGGACTATATAAAAGCCTACACAAATGGAAGTAGATTATTTAGATCTTGCACAGAGCCAAATTCTAGGTAAATAAAGAGAGATTTCCAACTGCTACATATCTCTTTTCTATCCACTCCTTCTTCAGCAAGGCGCCTCATGCCCTGGCTGCTCAGTCCACCTCCTTTGCTGTCAAAGCTGGATTATTTCATCCACATACATACACATCACCTGATCCTTCCATCAAATTGACCCTGGGAGTCATGGCACTGGCCTGAGACAAACTGTGGAGTAGGAAAATGTTGACATCCTTGCCTAGACCCATATTTCTATGTTCTTTTCTGTTTTTTCAGTATCTTCTTGCAGAAAAAGGCTAGAATGAATTCATCATGCCAAAGGCCATATCCAATATCTGGAGTCTCCTTCATTGATTCATATGATTATCATTATAATTAATCAATAACATTTATTCAGTACTCAGTAGGTAACAGGCAATGTGAAGAGTTCTTTACAAATACAATCAAATCTAAAACTTCCAACAACCCAATGAGATAGATGGTTTTATGGAAATGGAAGTTTAGCAAAGCTAAGTAACTGCCCAGATCACACAGCTAGACAGTAAAAGAGTCAAAAAGCTAATTCAGTATCTGATCTACAACAGAGAATGAGTAAATACTTACAGATTGAATGTTTCAAAATTAATCAGAGATGATCATGGGGCACTACCATATTATGGGTCACTATTATTTTGATAGGGCAATTTGACTCTAAAGCCTGTGCCTCCAGCTGCCTGTTATTCTCTATTCCTCATTTTATGTCTTTGACCCCAAGCACCTGCTAGATGTGAAATCTCCTGAAAGGATGCAGACAAGTGAAGTTAGAGTTTGTTTTCCAATTTTCTTAAAACTTTACTTTTCTGCCCACCCCTCACCTCCCTTCTTCCCTCGCTCCTTAAAAAAGAAATCATTGCATCATTGTATTTTCTCACCAAGGAAAATCTTTCTAAGTACTAGTCACCCTCATTTCAACGCCCTAGGACCCTAGGAGGTGTGGCAAGGAGAGCAAATATATCAAAGTGAGGAATATATGCCTGTCGAGCTCATTAGCACCCAGACACAGAAAAGGAAACTGCTATTTTTATCAAATGTACCTTCATTTAAATAAATTTCAGAGAAACTTGATAGGAAAAGGGTTCCTTTGGAAATTTTAATTCTTCTAATGAGGACTGGCTATCTTACGTTCCTGGTTTTTATCCCCAGATATGCAACGTGGAAGTTTGTAGACTGGTGCCTTGTGAAATCTCCACCTCAGCCACTTGCCCTGGACTCCCGGGGGGCGCGGGCCCAGCAGGAAGTGTGCAAGGGCTTGTGGCTGAGGCGGAGTGCTGCCTCCGAGAGCCGGAGTCAGGGCTCCATCTCTCCCCTGCCACTCCTCCGTAGGGTTCAGTCACTCACGTGGCTCCAGGCCTATGATCATTTTAGCCGAAGCTGGTTCACGATGCAGTACATGAACTGGCCTTCAGGAATTAATAATATTCATTACTTTTCTGACTCACAACTTTGCCATCATTTCATGGATACTCTCGACACTTCCCTGACCTGGCTGTGCACCATGCTCATTCTCAACACTTGGACCAATAATTTTTTTCTCAAACTCAGGAGTTATAGCCACCCAGAGGCTTTGTGCTGAAATCTTGTATTTAGAGAATTAGCTCCCTTCACACACACACACACATTTACTTAGTGGTTGTTTTTAATAAAGACAAAAATGAACCTAAAAAATACTTTTCCCTCTATCCTTTCCCCCTAAAAGCAAATTTGAGACTTTCTGTGTCTTCCTTTCTTATACGCTATTTTACCAGAATCTCAAAAATTACCTGTTTCTTGAACATTCTCATTAATTACTAACATCCATTAAACATTCTCATACTGACTTTTTGAAGATTTGGCAAAATGTAGCAACAAATTTTAGGTGCCTCATCTGTAAGCCACCTATCCTGAAGAGGCAATCCTGTAAGTATGCAAAGGTGTTCACTTTCGTATTGGATATAACAGTGACAACTGGAAACAACCCAAAGATCCCAATCTAGGGGACTGTTTGAGTAAATTGTGGTACTACCATATAAAGATATTTATCCACTCATCAACAGTTGTGAACATATTTGTTGATGTAGAAATATTAACCATCTATGTCTAAATGCAGAAAGGCTACAAAACAGCATGGGGTTGTGATGTAACCTCTAGGAAACCCACACCTATGGTCCTATTGTACCCCCTTTGCAGCTAACAGAAGTCCTTCACAGGTATCTACCAAGGGACAGACACAGTTAACAATGATTCTCTCTGAGCGACAGAATTTTTTCACTGCGTTTTTCTCTGCCCTGAATATGTATTACTTTTGTAATTAGGGGAAAATAAATGCTGAGGGTTTTTTTTTTTAGAAAGAAAAAGTGCTTCTTTTTATTTCCTCTCTCATCTCTGAAATCCTGGAAAACAGCTATGGGAAGGATCACATGTCAAACCTGGCTTCCTCTCCAGGATGTTTGCTTCAGTGTCCCCGTGGTCAAAGGTCCAGGTGAAAGCATTCTGTTCTAAATGCACTGAACTAAAGTCAGTTCCTGAGACCAAAACCAGCATCCTTCCCTAAAGACAGGCCTGGCATATTGCCTTGCAACGTCTTTCAGACGTATAGGAAACCACTCTTTGAGAATGTATTCGTGTCCCTCCTAACATTCCTAGATCTCTCTCTTGACAATCTGAAGCTTGACATTTGGCAAGTCAAGAAGCCATGCAGAGTGGAAACTGCACCACACAGTAAGTCAGAGAACTGGGTTCTGTCCCACCTGTTGTAGAACTGAGGTTTTGGATGATTCACCAAAACTGAGGTTCTGGGGTTCTGTTCCTCGAAGGAAAAATAAGTACCCCCCCATTCTACACTCTATCCACTCCATAGTCAGAGGTTATAAAGACCAAATAATACATGGGGAAGAAGTGAGAAAAAGCATCTATTCAAATGTTACTATCACTATCACGATTGTTATTATGATCATTAATATTACTACTCTTACTACTCTTATAACAGAAGAAGCTAGTAGATGATACTGAGATTTGGCTTCAGTTTCTGAAAAGGAAGAGAATATCCTTGACGTCCAGGTCATCAAGTAATCCTTGGCCTACAGTATTAATTATGGTTATATTCTTATACTGTTTACAAAAGAGACTTGTTTTTATGATGCCAGATGCACATAGTCTGCTTGCTCATCTGGAGGAGGGCCCTGCAGCCCCACTGCTCTTGCTCTTGGCCCTCTGTGATCTCCTGTCCCTCACCTCTGCCTTTCCCTGTAAAGAAGGACCAGCCCCAAGCTGCTTTCTTTGGTTTTCTGCATATCTTCTGTGCCCTTAGTGCTTAGCTTAGCACTGGGCATGTACAAATATCATATTCAGTGTATATTTGCTAAAAGAATAAATGAATTTGCTGAGCTCCAGGAGGCAGAGCATAATGACCGAAAAAAAATGGGGGAAGGAGAGAAACTTCTAAATAGCACTAGGAAACACTGACCATAAAGTAGACAGCACAGGGCACCCATGGGGTTCTGGGAGAGAAAGAGAAAAGCCTGCAGAGCATCAGGGTCAGTGGGAGTCAAAGGAGGTCTTGTCTATGGTCTAGGGGAGCCTGAGCTCCATCTGGGACCCACCATTCTGGCCAGGGGTTCTGGAAGAAGCAGTCAAGAACATACTTTCTCGGGGTGGGGAAGTGTGGAGATACCCAAGGTGTTCCCAGAGATTCACACACACACGCACACACACACACACACACACACACACACACACACACACACACACACACAACTTGGAGCCAAGACCATAGGTCTGTGCCCTTAAATTAATCCTCTGACCTGGACTAAGCCCAGGCATATTCTGGCTCAGAACTGGGTGGACAGCACGCTTAACCAAGAAAAGATCTCCTTCTCTCCAACAGAATGCCACCTCATGATTCTCATGGCCCACGCTTGGAGAGATCTGGATTAGCCATTAGAGGACCTCTGACTTTGACAGCCACTGCTCATAACCTTTGTCCAGCCAGGCCATCCTTTCTTGACAATTTCAGAAGCTACTTTCCTAATCTCACCCTGCCTCAACTTCCATCTAACCTAGAGCTCTTTACTCAAGCTTACTCTCTGAATCTAAGTTACATCTACAAAATGAAAGAGTGAATGGGTGACTTTCCTGTCGATCTCAAAGTCCTGTGATTCTATATTTTCATTTCCTTCTTCATCATTAGAAATTTGTGAGGTCTTGCTCTGTGCCAGGAGCTGGGGATACAAAGAGGACTATAAGGCTGCAATGCCTGGAAAAACTTCACCATCTCATGCTATACAAGACACACAAGTAAAGGACTGGTTGTGGGGTGGGAGGGGGGCCCCTGAGAAATATTCCAATAAAGGATGAAGGATGTACTGAGAGGAAAGCAGCAGACCGATATGCCAGGATACCTGAAACCTCATCTAGCAGAGCTGTCTTGAGGGTAGTGACATGAAGTGTTAAAACCTCGCTTCAACATCCCACTACAGGGCCTAGATTGTACATACAACCATGAACTAGCCGTATGACTCAGGCAAGTTGATTTAACACCTTCACATTTTGATTTCCTCACCTGAAAAATGACTGTAATCACATTCAGCAGTGTCTTACCAATGTTGTTGCAAGGGTTAAGGAGGGAAACGTTTAACACATACTTGCTATTATTTAGATTATGAATAGAAGTCTTTAGACTATTCAGACTTCATCCAAAAAGGCTTCAGGGATTTTTTTTTCTTTTATTGTCTTTGGGTAAATAAAAATTTGGAGGCAAGAAAGTAGAAAATTATGTATAAAGGAAGATGTTCTTTGGAGAAAGCAATCATTTGCAAAAATCTTGACTCTTACCTCAGGACAGGTTCAACAGATAAAGTTATCCAGATCAAATGTCTCAGAGGCATCGAAATTCACCAAATCTATATTTAGGTGCCCATATGTTCTTACTGGCCAGAGTTGTCCCCAAATACAGACATTTCAGTGCACATGGCAGCAATTCCCAGAAAGATTTCCCTTTTAGAGGAGGGAGATGCTACAAAGCTTAATCTGTTCTATGTGATTCTAAAATATTGTATCAATTTACAGCAGAAAGGTCATTCTGGTGGATAAACATGAGGATTCTGCTTAGTGTCTGGGGTTTAGCAGACTAACTCCCACTAATGTAAATGGGGCCATGCTGCCAAATCCCCGACCATCACCCTGGATATTTGCTCCAATCTCTCCCTCACTGTTGAGATTGAAATGTGTTTTCCAAATCAAAGCTGACCCTGAGGTGAAATCTTTGCCCCCACCTACAGAGGCCGGTGGTTGATGCCTGGGGTCCTGGAAGTGCTCAAAATGACAGCGCTAAGGAGCTTTGCTGAAAGGTGTGGCTTCACACTGTCTGCACACTCAGCATGGCTTCCTTTGCCTGACACATGGAGTCTGCTCACTTTCCAAACACACCTCCCACTACTTCTTTCTATGAACACCAAGCAGAACAAAAGCCCCTGGTTCTCCACATATGCCCCAGGCTTTTTGGTCAGGGGTGAATGTTTATGTCCATTCTTCTCTCTTCTTGAAGGGGCCCCATCTCACTTGCACCTCCCTAGTGAAGCTGTCATGACCTACTCTCCTGCCTCGACACACTCACCTGCCCACTGGGTGTGATGTCTCCCTCCTTACACCTCACGATACATTGAGGCTTAAGTGTGGCACAGTTCACATTCTGCCTAGAAGCTGTCTTATTCCCCTTGGGTAGGTCGGAGGCCCTGTGTGGGTTCAGGGTACACCACGCCTGTCTTTGTATTCCCTTTAGCATCTAGTCCAGGCCTTTGCACACCTTCAGTGTTCAAGAAAATGATGAATTGAACTGAATGCTTTTCTATTGCTTAATGTTTTGGGAGATTGGGACTTTCAAAGAAGGGGTTGGGAATTGGGGAGCTGGAGCATAATTACAGGTGATAGATCCTTTATTTATAAGTTAAATAAACATGTTTTAGAGCATCCCTAGTCTTTGGAGTCAGAGAGAAGTGGCCCATTCCTTATAATGCCATTTGTCAGATCTGCCAGAGACTTAGAACAATGGCCTGTGTGAACTGTGGACTTGATTCATAACAGCAAATCCTGCATTGATATTTGGCACCAGTGTCCCTCAGAGGCCTCTATATTTAAGCACTGTCCTTGCCTACAGCCCTCAAGACCCAAAGCTGACAAGAGCCACTGAGTACATTTTAACCACCACTATTCATTTAGTCTTGGTCAACCAGGTCTGTTTTATCCAGTATACAATCTCTCTGATGTTTACAAACAATCTTCTAAATGAGCATAACCTCTGGATATTCACAAAGCTGGCCCACCATGCCTGGCTGGGATGCGAATGATCATTTGTCCATTGTTGGATCTTATTTTAATTGCTTTCATCAAACCTGCAGGAAGTCTAGAAGTATCTAAGACAAAAGATAGTCTATGCTCACTTTCTCACATCCCACTCACCAAACCTAGATGCTTTTGAGGCTTTTATCTAGGTTTTATTTAGCTATTTTATAAACTGAATACTAAAATTCAATACTAATAACAGATCTTCTTCCCTGAGATCCCACCTCCCTTAGCTGTATGACACCACTTTGCAACCTTGACAGCCAGTTCTTTCCAACTTCCATCCTGGGCGGCTCCTCCTCTGTCCTGTCCAAGTTCTACCCTTGGGCAGCCCACCTCTCTCTGCCATGGCTGCTGCTTCCACTCCTGAAGCCCTGAGAATTGTTACTGTTCTATCTACAGCTCCTCAACACTTACTTTGCTTGCAAGTAAGCAAGGGCAGCTTTGCTGTAAGCACCTCACGCCTCCCTTTTCCCCCCTTCTAGAAGTCTCCTCCAAACAGCTCATTCTCACTTTATGCTAATATCTCTGGCCAGTTGTTCTCAACCCGGCCTGCACATTAGAATCACGAAAAATGGAAACTAAAACATGATATATAGGCTACAGCCTTGAAGATTCTCATTTAGAAGACCTGAAGTGGTCCAAAGGCATTAGTATTTTTTAAATACTATTCTCCCTTTACTATTAACATAAATCTTCATCTTTTTGTCTGAGATGTAGCTTTGACAGCCCTTCTCAAGAGCTGCCACTTCGGTGTCATTATCTCCATGGTTCCAGGCCCTGGAGCAGGAGCTTAATGGTTGTTTATTGTTTTAAGTAAGGTATCCACACAGCTTGGTTTCCTCAGGACAGATCAAATTCACACCCAATGTTCTGGTGTTCTATTCTATTAGCTATCCTGCCCCTTTCATTCTCTAAGGTGTCTCATTTTGTACAATAAATGACATAGCCCCCTAAGGGTACCTACAGGTTCAAAAATACTTAGTGTTATAGGCTAAATTGCATCCATCCTGCCAGGTCAGAATGTGACTATATTTAGAGATAGGGCTTTTAAAGATACAATTAAGTTAAAATGAGGCCATTAGGGTGGGCCATAAGCCAATCTGACTACTGTCCTTATAAGAAGAGGAGATTTGGACACACAGACACCAGGGATTCACACATGCACACCGAGGGAAGACCACATGAGGACATAAGAAGGGGGCCCTCTGCAAGCCAAGGAGGGAGGCCTCAGGAGAGACCAAACCTGCTGATGTGTTGATCTTGGACTTTCGCCTGCAGAAGTATGAGAAAATACACTTCTGTTGTCCAAGCCATTCAGTCTGTGGCATTTTATTATGGCAGCTATAGCAAACTAATAAATATAAAGATAATAAAACCAACCTAAATATTGTTTCCTAAATATTCCAGTCCTCCCAGATGGATGCTTAGACCATTTTCCAAGAAACCCACTCTCTTGATTTTAGATCTTTTGGTTTCCTTAATTGTGCAATAAAGGACTTGACTTCATAGGATGCTTTTAGCTGTCATGCATTCCGAATCCATAAGACCATTCCTGGTGGAAGACTGAGGCCCCCATCTCTCTGGTCGTAAATGAGAGGGTGACAATGAAGGTCACATATGCTTACAATGGGTAAGGTACAGTTCCTATTCTCAAGGAGCCACACACAGATTTAGAAATGTCTCATCTCCACACCACAAATGACTAGTGACTTATATGAAGGCTCAGTGCAGGGTCACTAAGCCAGCCTGGAGGAGAATTTAGAAAGTTCCCATGTGGGACAGTCAAAGTGACTTTTAATGGGTGAAGAGGAACATGATGGTGAGAGGAGGTGATGGGACAGGTATTCCTTACAGAAGAAACACTGTTATAAAACAAAACAAAATGAAACAAAAGCAAAAGTGGAAGAGAAACAATGTTCTTTTTGGTGTTTCCCTAACTTCCCAACACTCTCAATTTCAAATCCAGTCCTTTTCCTCTGCCCTCAGAGGTCAGAAAATACACCTGTTGTCCCTCACATTTTTTAACCCTTTAAGTATTTGGAGACTTAAAACCTACAAATTTTGTACTTCCAGCTTTTCTTTCCCTTGGCTAGTAATTCTAGTCTCTCCAGGCTAGTCTCCAAACTTTTAAACCCAGTTCATCCACTGGTGCTCACTGCACCCACCAACATGCACACACGCACACACACTTGCACTCATGCACACTCAAGCCAAAAGGGTCTGCAGTTCACCAAAAGGCTCTTAAATTTAAGAAAATATATTGGTTCTGTCTGCTCACAAAGTAGAGATTAAGGTCACACCCATCATACAGCTATGTGAACCATCAAATCGTCAGTATATTTCCTTCATTAAATAGAAAGCAAAAGACTCAGACTGGCACGTCAGTCATTCTGAGGGATGACTCTGTATGCCCAGAGGAAAGTGTGTTCCCTTCTCCAGTACTGACAAGTGAATAAATAATCTTGCCATTTGCGGGTGTTTGAAAACATCAGAGAACTGAAATAGATCAACCCCACTGTTAGGGGATGCATTTCTACCAGGAAACACTACCGTTCTTCAAATCTTACATCATGGCATAAATACAACAGCCCTTGTTTTCCACACAGATTCCTACTTCTTTCACACCTAAGCATATGCTAAGAGCTCTCAAACACTGTTCTTCCATATCTGGGAGGTGTCTTAAAACATTTTTAGCTCACCAAACACAAAATAGAGGAGGATTTGTTTCTGTACTCAAGGATAATCATTTTCAACTGCTTATTTATACTAAAGATGGAAACCTATAGATTGAAATTAACACATTTTCATTCTAAAATTGTCATCTGCACTGCCATAAAGGGTGCAACAATAGTGTGTGAAAAACAATCATCCAGGAAATTCCACCTTGCTGCACAATGTTCAGACCAAGGGTTCATTGGACTTCAAAAGTGAATAGCATTAAAGAACCAAGTAAGAGCATTAGCCTATTGAACTAATGGGACCACATGTAGACAGAAAACACCAAAAATGACAGTAAAATGTGTGGCTAAAAAGTAATCCTGTATCTTACAACATATATGCAAAGGACCAGTTTCCCTTGAAGCACCCAATAAGAAATGATGGATTAAAAGTCTAGAATTCTGCTCTATAATACAGTAGCAACTAATCATATATGGCTATTTAAATTAATAAAAATTAAATGCAATTAGAAATTCAGTTCTTCAGTTGTACTAGACACATTTTGAGAGCTCAGTAGCCACATGTGGCCAGTCATTGCCATATTGAGCAGCAAAGATACTAGAAATTTCTATCATTACACAAAGTTGTATTGGACAGTACCGGTCCAGAGGATTCTGACTATTGGGTTAGCATCATTTTAAACATCCGGCCTTAAAGAGATGATGGGGAACATAGCACATCTGCCAAATGTGATGATCCATGGCAGGAAATTATGGTGGAAAGGGAAAAAAATTTCCACTCTTGGAATGGGCTAATATAGTGTTGACATTTTACTACAAGAAATATTCTTAGACAAGCAGAAATATCTTGGGCTAAAATGGAAACAAGTTAGTAGTTACTACTAGTTGAATACCTTATCATACTCCTTTAAATGGTCATAAAAAGTACCAGCCTCTTGTCATCTGTTAGTGGCTGATTGGACTTCATCAGTCATCTTTCAAATACTATTCATCTATCCCTCACTTCCTGCTCCCAGTGTTCTGCTTTTTTGAATAGTAACAAAGGATTTTTGCCTATATGTTTAAATAAATAGAACTCCATCAAAAAAAAATGCAGACTCTTCCCATTTTACAAAAAAAGGCAAGAGCTTTATTTTAAACAAATCTTCAGTTGTGTGTTACACCATGTCCATATCTAAATCAAAAATCATAATGATAATGCAAAGGAAACAGAGGGTTTCATAAAAGCACATTATCCAAATATTACTCTTGGCCAATGCACTAACTAAATACACAGTGGATGTGAAAGGTACAGTATGGCACTTAAATAAATAAGAGCAGAGAGAAGCAAACATATTCACAGTCCAAAGCAATAGGTTTTTGAACCTTTGGTATATGTCTCAAATAAGCATCCATGAACACATGTTAGCCAATAGTGTTTAGCTCAGATTTCTTAAGCCAGTGATTTTGTGTTTGTTTCAAAAATAACTGATAAAATAATAAACCAGGATTAATGTGGGCTGATTAAGGTCTCTGGTGTGAGCACACAGGTAAATCCAAACCATGGCAAAATGAAATGCAGCTGTGTTACATAACATAACTATATAATAAAATGAATGAAATATACCAGTTTGAAATTCTGTGTCTAGGGTAAACACCCTTAATATTAACAACAACAGAAAAAATTAATGCTATCCAAAGTCCACAAGCTGGAAGGCAGAAATACCCCAAAGCTCATAACCACATGCCTAACAGTGCACAACCATCTCACAGAAGTGCTATAGTTGCATATTGCAGTTCCCTCCCTCCCACCCATCCCCTGCCCCTAATAAACAGCACCAGTGCAGTTTGAGTTAAAAAACTGGAAATATCAAGACATTCCTAAGGTTTTCATAATGACTAAGGGCTAGTCAGATGGGGCTTTAATGCAAACCGCTGTCATGGCCATTCCCCAAAAATCACCCCATGTAATTCCCTCTAGCTTGCAGATAAACCATATTAGGTTTACTGTAAGGCCAGATTCAGAAAAAAACTGGCATGCTATCCTGGGTTGAAGGAGAGGGGCATGCTGATGGGGGAGGTACATGAAGGATGCCTCAAGGATGTTTGTCCTGCAGCCCAGGATGAAGGGATGTGTTGAAATAGGTCACAGATCTTGTACCAGTGAAATATTTGACTCATGCCATTCACCAAGATACAGAGCTCAACAAGCTCAGTCCTACTTGGAAGCTGTGCAAGTCCACTGTTACCGGGATCAGATTGGGCCATAAAAGAAAAGGGCCCCCAAAAGTCCAACTCATCCATCTCATCACTTTACACAACTATCCTTGTGGAACCCATGGTGTGTCATGCGGTCAAGGTTCTACTTTCTCTCCTCTTCCACTGATACAGCCTTACCCTACACCTCAAAGGTGAGAATCACAAAAATGGGGGCCAACAGAGCCACTCTCCGAATAGTCACTGGCCTCGGGGCTACCTGTCACCCACCAGGCCTTTCCAAAACCTGCCCTTTCACACATAGGCAGAGTCACTGGACTGAGTCCTGCCAAAATTGGGAACACTGACCCTGGGCAGGTCCTTGTTGCGGATCTCATAGACTGACTTCCTCTTGGCTTGGGCCCCTCGCACAGCCAGCTTGATCTTGCGCCATCCCAGGTGGTTGAGTTCAGCCAGGTTGAGCACAACGCAGATGCCACTCACAGCAAACATGAACACTAAAAAGACAGTCTTCTCAGTAGGCCGGGACACATAACATTCCACCTCCTTGATGCAGGGGTAGCGGTCACACTCATACAGCCCTGGGACACTGAAGCCATAGAGAAAGTATTGGCCCACCAGAAACCCAATCTCCAGGGCATTTCGGAACACCACTTGGATAATGTAGAAGCGGGAGATGCCTTCCTGCCTCCGGAGCTTGGATCGTGCTGCAGTGCGCAGCCCGGATGGATGTGGGGTCAGCTCCTTGACCTCTAAACAGTCTGGCTCTGTTTCCTTGCTGGTGTTCTCTGTGTTCTGCAGCACCCCATTGACAATGGCGTTTTGCAGCTTCTTATCTTCTCGTTTGCCACCACCACTGCCCCCACCCCCAGCTCCTCCAGGAACGCCCATGGACTCAGGGGCATCTCTGTCCAGTGCAAGGAAGACAGTAGAGTAGCGGCGTTCTCGCTGCTTGGCAGATTGGTGCACAGAGTAAGTGATGAAGCAGAGACTGGGAGTACACACCATTATGATCTGGAAGACCCAGTAACGAATGTGGGAAATGGGGAAGGCGCGGTCATAGCAGGCCTGGTTACAGCCGGGCTGCAGGGTGTTGCAAACAAACATGGTCTGCTCATCGTCATACACGGTCTCCCCCACAATGGCCACAATGAGGATCCGGAAGATCACCACCACAGTCAACAGGATCCTGAGCAGGGGAAGAGCGATTGAGAGAGATTCTTACCGGCTGAGTCACTGATTTAGGAACCCCTGGCCCTGCTGCCCTGCTCTGGGTGTTTTCCAGCCTTTTGGCTGGGGAGCTGTCCACGCCTGCCTGGTACTGAGCTGGGAATCTAGGAAACCTTTTTGTCTCTTACCTTTCTGCTAGGTATACTGGGAACATTTTATATTACAGGGATCTCAGGTGTATATATATATATATATATCTAGATACTGAACATTTACAACAGATTTCATCTGTGTACATGGAATGTACAGAGGCACAAAACACACCTTCACTCTGAATGTGACAAATGAACATGGAATATCTGAACAGAGTACCTGTTTCAAAGTCTACACAGAGGGTGTATATAACTACACCAAGTAGATATTTCGTTCATTTTGTGTGGATATTGAATTTAATGCTTTATATAAACAGATAGCTATGAAATATATATCCATATATACATGAATATTGTATCTATATGTGTGTGTATACACATATATATATGAAGACACAGAAGTATCAATTGGGTGGGTGGTTTCTGACGCTGTGTATATCTTAACCGCCAAACCAATTTAGCTTCCTAAGTATTTGTTGGGAAAAGATACATCTGCTAGGAAGAGCGAATCCAGCTGCCCATTTGCCCTTCTCTGTCCAAATACAATCTTGCCTTCCTTGTAGATTCTATTTAGGGAACCGGATGGAGATTGGCTCCGACACAGGGGAGTGGGGGAAGCGCGACTGAGCCAACAAGTCCTTTCCTTATGGGAGAATAGTGAACCCCTGGCGGTGCTCCACAGGGAAGGGATGGAGGGCTGACCGGGGGCAGCTGGGGAGGAGGGCATCGCTGGCATCGGGTAATCCCTTGGTGCTGGGAACACAGACGCGCGGACAGAGGACAATGGCGAGGGGGTAGAGGATGGGCTGGGGGCTGTTGGGGCTTGGTCTGGACCGGAGAGGGGCCGCCCGGGGCCGCCCGACGGGGCCCGCGGCCGGCCGGCTCGGCGCCCTTACCTCCCGATCATGGTGGAATGCTGCTGCACCGCGGCTTCCAGCAGCCTCTCCAAGATGGTCCATTCCCCCATCGCTGTGCATCCGGAGGCGGCAGACAAAGACTGGGCAGCACGGGGCACGTTCCCGCTCCTGGCCCCTCCCCGGGCCGCACCTCCCGACTGGAAGCAATTGCCCCCGATTAAAGAAGTAAACAATTCTTTAAAAATCCACGAGTCCCCTCTCCCTTTTATTGTACTTAAAAGAGGGAAGTGAGGAAAGGAATCCAAGCGCGCCCCGACTGATGGGGCAGCTGGCGCGGCCCGGGGAGAGGGCACGAACCTCCCGCGCCGTCCGGGGTGGCGGCGCGCCGGTCCGCCAGCTCCTGCCCGCGGGGGAGAGTCTCCGGGCGCCGCTCGCCCCGGGGCTGGGGCCGGGGAAGGTGCGGACAGCGGCCCCGCGCCTGGCGCTTCAGCGGGCGCCGGGCGCTCCCGCGCTGCGTCCTGCCAGGCCCGGGCGGAGCGCGCGGAGCTGCCTGCCGGGCTCGGGAATCCGCGGCCGCCGCCTCTAATCCGCCCTTAAGTAGTCTCCGCCTGCGTCACGCCAGGTCGGCGGAGCTGAGCCGAGCGCAGCGGGCGGCTGTCGCTGCGCTCGGGGCCCGAGGGGCAGGGGACGCGCGCAGGGGGCGGGGTGAGAGTCCCGGGGACCCGGCGGGGAGTGGGGTGACTTCGAGAGGAAAGATCGAAGCGCCTCTCGGGGCTTCTCCAGGCGCCCAGGTGGCCTCACCTGACCGCCAGCCCCCGGCGGGAGGAGGGGCAGCCGGGAGCAGAGGCGCGGGTGAGGGCGGAGGGGCGTGGGGAGGCAGGCTCGCCTCTCCGCGCGTCCCTCGTCTCACGCTTCTAGCTGGGGTAGGCAACTGAAATTCCCTCTCGGATTAGAGACGCTGTAGGGGGAAGAAGAGTGGGGGGCGACAGGAGGACACTTTTAAATCTCCCTTGGAGAGGACTGCGTGGCTGAGAGGGAGCCTGCGTTCGGTACCTCCGTGGATCCGATGCCGGGGTGAGGAAGGCTTGGTGAGAGTCCACTTAGGCTGACGCTTAACTGCACGTGTGAAGCTGCGTCTGCGGATGGGCGCCCGGGCCAAGTCTGCACCAAGGAGGTGCCTAGCGAGAGCGGGTGTGTGACCGTGGTTAAGGTCTCGCTTCCTCCGGCGCCAACCCTGAGGCTCTGCTATTTTTTAAAAATTTTTTATTTATTTGTTAATGCGGAGGAGGAGGTTACTTCTCTGGGAAACTGTAGTCTAATCTGAACTTCAAGAGGCCCAGTATAATACTAGCAGAACCGAAGCCGCTGCCAGCCGCACCCTGCCTCCCCTTTCCTTATAGGGCTTCGGCTTTCTCCCCTCGACTAGCAGATCCTGGTTTCTGTTTTTAAATTTACCTTTCAGTCTTCAGTTCTGTCTAGAGCAACTGCTTAATTGGTCATTAGAAAATTGAAACAATCGCACCAGGCTGCTAATTAGCTCAGGGATCACTGTTAAGAGGCACGGTAGTTTGGGAGTGTTTAATATACATGCACCAAAAGCACAATGGGTAAGTAGTTGTCATCCTTTTAAAAATGCAACTGTCAAAAGGTTGCTACCTTATTCCAGGTATATAATGCAGCATTAATTATCCACAGGGATCATAGTACATATGTGTATTCCATAAGCCACACCATGATAAGCCTTCAGTTCTAGAGCAACCAAGGTGGCTGGGTAAGTGGTGGCCTAGGAATGGGAAGAAGGGCATGGGTTTGAGTCCACTCACAAGGCACTTCTGATAAAACAACCTTTAAAGGCAAACCCAACTTCAATGTGGGAGGGATCAGTGATCAAATCTTCTAGGCCTGACACCTTTACCCAAGGAAGCAGCCTCTCACTGCAAAGTAAAAGGGTTCACTAAAAATGAAGAAAAGTATAGGTATAAATGAAACATTAGGCTAAAGCAGGTATTCCTCATTTCCTGCTGGGCAGGGAGGAGGTGCAAAGATGAGGATGATGGATGTGTATCTTGTTATCCAATTGGCTTCCAGAAGGAATTGTGATCCCCCAACTCAGACTTGGTGTGTTTTCGCAGATGTCTCTCCTTCTCCCTTAGGACTTGGGTCTCAGGGTGCCCTCCTTCTCTGGCAGAAACTTTCAGAGTAAAGGCTCTCAGGCAAGGAGTGAATTAATGAGAAAGGCTCACAGGAAATCTGTTTAACATATTTAAATGTCCCTAAATAAGCTATACAATTCAAAGTCTTTATGATCTATATATGTAGCTTAGGTTGCAGGAAACACGTTGTAAATGTTCTTAACAATGTAGTTTCTAAGCAGCAGGCTATGACTGCACTGTCAATAGTTAATTTATTATTTTGAAATATATTTAATTCAACAGATTCAACATATGAACACATATATACAACACATGTATAAACAAACAAGAACACTTATACACAGAACCTATTTTTAAAAGTCTCATCTATTGGATTCAGTAAACTTTTTTTTATAAAACCTTATTGCCACCGCACTTTGAAAACAAATAACTTTTAATTTTTAAAAATCATTCATAACTGTTTTATACTTATGTTGTATTTCCTTTTTTGAGCCTTATCAATGCCACTTTTAATTAATAATTTGCCCCAATAGTGCTACATTAAATATAAAAGGTTCTGTGTAGAGCTTGGCATCTCTGAGTTTCCTCAGAGTATTGTCTCAACTAGTTAGGTTTGTACTGTCTCAAACTCCCCTGTTGATGATCCCCATTTAAATGGACTGGGAAGTTCTTTCCTTTAGCCCTTATTTAAAACTCATTTTACTCTATTAAAGCAATGGTTTGGGATGAAAAACAATGGAACTCATAGAACAAATTGTGTTTTGCATTAGGCCATCTGGGGAAGCTTACTAAAAATACAGAAGCTGGGGTCCCACCCAAACCTGCTAAGTTAAAATCAATGGAGGGCAGATTTAAGTACCTGCATTTTTATTAACTTCTTGCCATCATCTCTGATAACAGTAAGAATTGAGAACTTCGGTGTCTGTGATTATTAGGGCAGGAATGAACCTTAGAAATCAGGTAATCCCGTCCCCTTGTTTCATAGGTGTTTAAGTTGCCTAAAGTCATACAAGTTAGCTAAGGAAAGAGCTATGAAGAAAGGGATATTTAAGAATCCTAGAGAAGAGGACCAAATAATTTAAAAGGATGGTAAATGTGACCTTTGAGGAAGGAAAAGATAATTATGGTGGTTTGGATCGTGTGGACATGACCACCTGCAAGCATCTAAAGGGAAATAATACCTGGATGTTAGCTTTGCAAAGCCATGTCTTACCAAAGAGTAATAATACCTCCATTAATAGAGCAGGAAAATATTATCCACATCTAGAGGGGGAAACTATAATGGCTCACAGCAAAGGGCATTGTTGAATATTCTGATACAGGGAGAGAACAGAGTTACCAACAATGATCCAATCTACTACATGGGTATATCTGAATTTGCTCTTATCCTTATATGTGCTTGGAACTTCATTCTTTTCTCAACCACAGATTCCCAGGTGAAAATGTTAGCTTTGCAGCTTCAAACATTTTGTAAATTTGGTAAATGAAACTGCCTAGGAAATTTGTACAAAGTGTAAGAATGAATCTATTGACCTCTCCTCTACTGGACCATAAATTCTTGGAGAGCAGAGGGCATGCTTCCTATGTCATGTGCTTTTCATAGTGCCTGTAGCGTAGTGGAAACTTAAGTTTGTTGAAGAAGTAAGGGTAGTTACTCTGACTTTCTATCCTGCTCAACCTGGGAAAGCTGCAGTTCCCTGAGAGATGTGGGTTCCCTGGGACTCCCCAGGGACTGTAAGTTACATTCAGACTGAGAGGAGAAAGGGGTTCAGTTTTGTCTGGTGAAAGTTCCTACACTCTTGGGGTATCCAGGACCCCTCATTAGAAAGCCTTCTTTCTCACTACCACCCCTGTACTCTCACTCTGTGGTGCTCTCACTCACTGTGGTCTCAACACCCACAGAAACAGCCCGGAGGCTTCTGCTGAGCACGCAGCCTCGGAGAGGCAGCCTAGGAGAGCCGAAGAGCCGATTGCAGCTCTAGACACAGAGGCTCCAGAAAGTGCCGGCATCTGTGGCCTTCTGGGGTTTTTGTGGCTCAGGAGGCACAGCATTCAGTTTGGGATTGGTCTCTGTGTTAAAGTCTTCCACATTTCATTCACAAACAGCTAGGATTAACTGAGCTTTATCTCCCCCAGTAGCTTACTTACATCTGTTTCCTAATGAAACCATCAGATAAATTGTCTTTGAGGGGCAAACCCAACCTGTAAAAGAACATAAGCGGCAAATGAAATCTACTCCTTGCTGCACAGTGATTTTTCTCTCGTGTGTCCTTCCCTATGTTTAAGCCCCAGCTCAAATGTTTAGCAAACACTTTAATTTTTGTTGTCCAGACAAAATTTACAGAGTAATATTTCTTACAGAACTAAAACTGTCCAACTCACCAATCATAAGTAGCCCTAAATATGGTGGCTTCCTGGGTGGCCTAGGACTCCTGAGAGAGAGCCTGTTACCTTCAGAACTATTCTGCAATCTCATGGACAAAAATTCCAAGCCAAGTCTCTTAGTTCTAAGAAACTATGTATTCAAATAATGGGGGATATATCTTCTAATCACTAGTCCTTTAAATAAAAGGGTATGTATCCCTTTAAAAAAAGCACATGTACAAATTCCCCATTCCCCACCCACTTTGTATATAGAGAATATACCTCTGTGTAGTAATATCTCGGGGACTAACGTAATATGACATTGCGGCCAAAGCAGATGTGTGAAATCACAGCAAATAAATTAACACTGCATCACGAATCAAATCAGCCCTTCTGACACATAATCTTTCACGTTTATGTCAAGTCGTGATTCCCATTCACATCGGGGGCTTTCCAGGGGGGCTCATTAAACCTGCAGGAAGAGGTTTCTTTTAAGTCAACACTATTCAAGAGTCATTCAGCTATAGCGCAGAAGAGCCTGCCTGGGGTCCGGACGCCAGCCTCTTCACGCTCCCATTGTCGCTGTCCAGCCAGAGTCACAGCCGGGCAGGATATAGCTGGGCTCCCAGCTGAGTGCATTTCCAGTCTGTATAAAGGAGACGAGAAAATTGCAGGGGAAATGAACGTGGGTAAGACCTGCCCTTGGCAGAAGAGTTAAGCTGGGAGAATACATGTTAGGTCCCACATGCACTCTTCCTGCACTTTTCCCACACCAGAGCGTGCTGCTAAAAGTTGGATTCATCCAGCTTCTTCATATCTACAGCCAAGAGAATTATGTGGAATTGATATTTATCCCCAGAGGAAACTTCTCGAAGATCTGAAGCTTATTTTTAAGGTTCTTCCTTGCTTTCATAATCATACATGTATTCTCCTGATTGCCTGGTATCTTGGCCTCCTGAAACTCAGCCAGTTCTTGTTTTTGCCAGGACTCTGGGGCCTCAGACATGGCTCAGAGGCTTTTGCAATTTTCCAGTTCTTGTCAACTTATCTGCCTTCTGATCACTTTTGGACCAATATCCAAGTCTGGTGTGGAGAACCTTCTTGTTTCTGGAGCTGGGGTGAGACTGAAATGGGACTACCACTCATTCCTTACTCACTTTATGTTCAGCTCCCTTTCTGCAGTGTTTTGATAGTCAGCCAAGGGTTGTCAGGAGTGTGGGCTCCAACTTGTCCATTTGATTGTCTTACCTGACTTTCAGAATGCCACACCATATTTCTCCTTTTGATATTACTTCATCATTCCATTTGACTAACAACTGCCTTTGGTCATGTCTCCCATCCCTGGAACTCACTTTGTATCCACATCCAAGTGACCTTTGAACCTCCACCATTGTGCTTCACCCACTCCCCACCCCATACTCCACCATCATAAAGTAATCCGATAAACAAGCACACCAGGGTGTTAATAACTGATAACCACTTAATGTATTATCCTTCTCAAAGGAATTATCCTCATTTAACTTACAAAGCCTTCATTCAAAGAAATGAATTTTTCTGGGTAGCTTTCCAAATACTGCGCAGAAGAAGAGAATAGCTATTTTGGGGCAAGGGATGTTCTGAGCCCCTCCAAGTCACACCACACAAGTACTTCCTTCTTTTATTGATCTATAAAGTGGCCCTACTTGCAGAAATACAAGAATTACTTAAATGCAATGGTTCTTTAGCTTTACTGCACCTTAGAACCAGCTGGGAGCTCTGAAAAATCCCACTATCTAGGTTGTATCCCAGACCAATTAAATAAGCATTTCTGAAGGGGAGCCAATGAATTTTTTTTTTTTATTCTCCAATGATTCCAGTATGCAGTCAGGTTTGTGCACTTGTGCAATAATGCCTACCACCAACAGCCCTGCAGGAGTCCAGTAAAATGGGCTTTAGCCTTGTGCTTGGAATGGTGATTCTGGACAAAGCCAGAATTTCATTCTGAAAATGTGTTCCTGTGTTTCTGTAAGTACTTAGTATAATCCATACAAGCTAAGTAGTTAGTTGCTAAACTGCAAACACCCATCTCATTTCATCTCAGTCCATTCCTGGCCATCTGGTCCTCTGTATTCCCATTATAGGGCCATGTGTGTATTAATGAAATGATTGCATCCGATTAAATCTTTTATTGAGAGCACAAGCACAGTACATGTATTCTCTTCTCCAACATCACTGTTTCCATCATGATATCAATATAATTAAATTATTCTTTCTATTTCATGCAGAGGTCGGATAGTCTTCCATTAAGGTAAAAGTATAAATCAAACATATTATTGCTTACAATAAAATATCCATTTTGCTGCTTGGTATTGGTGATACAAATATTTCAGTCAAAACTATAGACTTTCCCATGCCAGATACTTGTTAGTGTCTACATTTAAAATGTCTATCATACAGTTCAGGTTAATAACCAAGTTGTGACAGTTGGTATACAAGAGGGTTCCTCTAAAAACACCAAAAGGTTGAATTAGTCACAGTCACTTTTTTCTCGATTTCTCTAGGCTTCATCTCTACAACAGGTCCAGTGATCAGAAAGCCACATGCATAGACTATATTTTTCTGCCATTGCTTGTTGGAGTAGGGAAGGGTATAGGCGAAGGGGATCCACTTCTTAACCTAAATACTTACCACAATTTTTTGTATTGTTGCATTGAAGACAGTTCTCTAAGAGAAAATATAGTGCGTTGTTTAAGGAAAAAGGATGTTTTCCATTTTGAGACATCTAAATGAACAAAAATGAATGAAGTATGGATGAATGGATGAATAGCAGGGTTCTTACCTACCCCTTCACCTTCCTAGAGTATATGTTAAAAAAAAATCAGTAAAGTACATGTATGTCTACTGTGTGTATATATGCATTGTTACAACCAAATCCCACCAGCCCATTAACATTACATACAGATTCTTGGCTTCCTCATTTATTTGTTTGCTCAGTGAAGATTTATTCATTACCTGCTCTGTGCCAGGATACAGAATGAGCAAAACAACATGGTCTCTGACCTCATAGAGTTTAAAATTGAGTAGGAGAGACACATATAAATTAATCAAACAGTCTCAAATATTAATGTGCAATTTTGAAACTGTTAAAAGTGCTAGCAAAGGATAGCTCTGAGATATTCAGACCTGAGTATGTAAGTGGCAGGGAGGAGCTAACCTGCTTTGTGGGGAGGGTGGGGGTGAAAGGCATTCTTTAGCTGAGATCTAAAGGAAAAATCATAGTAAACCAGGTGAAAGGGATGGAAAGGAGCATTCTGGGCTGGGGGAACAGCAGTGAAAGGCCCTATAGTAAAAGAAGGTAGCACCTTCAGAGAACTCCAAGGTCTCTGGCTGGTTCACAGAGTTGGGGGAGAGGCTGGAAAGGCAGGCAGGGGTCTGATGGAGCAGAGCCTTCCATCTAAGGTAAAGACTTTGGCATTTTTCCTAGCAGTAATATGCAGCTTTTGAAGGCTTGTAAGAGGGGAATGACATGATTAGGTTTGTTTAAAGCTCAAACCATTTACATTATGGAGAGAATAGGCTGGAGAGATGGGCAAGAGTGGAGACAGGGAACTAGCTGATGGGTTACACTCAAGAACCCCGATTCGCACTTGCCTTCTTTCCCTGGGGACTTTGTGGCTACAGCAAGGAAAGAGCCCTAACATTTAACCCTGTCTATTCTCTGGGAAACGAGCTAGATGACTTCTCAGGAACCATCCCAAACTCACAATCCTCTTTAATTATGTAGGAAATAAATAGTCCCTGATTGTAATGGTCAACATAAATGCCACCATGATCAGTTGAATCTTATGGGCATTACTCCCTGTGATGTCTCTTTCAAACAAGTTTGTCTCTGAGCATAGTTAACGAATTGTGGAAGCCAGGCACCTAGCACTATATAATAGCAAAGAAGTATTTTTTCCAGTTAGGGAGGCCAGAGCTCCTGGGCACCTTAGAAACCCAGATTTTGCCTGAGTTGGACAGTTTAGTAGAGGCCAGAGCAAAGTTCAGGTAGAGGGTGGGGTTCTTTGCAGGAGAGCATCTCAAGACATTAATATTTGAGAATTTCCTGAGATTTTGACCATTTTGAATAACATAGTCTAAAGATAGTGCAACTATCAAATAGGATTAAGGGGATCAACACTACTGTTGATAAACAGATTCTGGGTTGCAGAACACAGATGAAAGCTGTTTTCCTGGAAGAGTATAAGTTTACTCCAAATGTAGTGTCATAACTCAAAAGATTTCTGGGTCTCCTTTTTTAGAATTGTCTTCAGAACCCTTCATTAGCATGTCAGAAAATCCTCATTACCTGAAAAATCACACCTCATTTTTCTACTATAAGTTGTATAAGCCAGCCTGATTTCCCAATTTATTTTCATTAGTGGCTTCTGAAAATACATTTTTTAATGAGTCTGAATTTAGAAGACAGAAAAAATTATTTGCATCTGCGTTGTATAGAGTTTCTTGGCAACTGTGAGCTGAGATTCAGGTTCCTTCTGCTTTCCTAGCAAACAAGTTGGGAGGTTTCCCTGTGTTGTCCATTCATATCCACTAACTCCTGGAGAGTTACAGAATCAAATTCCTCTTCAAAGAATGGGTTTGCCATCACTGAGCATATCCATAAACATATCTGCCAGCCCCAGAACAAAGGACAACAAGCAGGGCATCAGTTCCAGAAATATTCCACAACCCGGCAGCAGGCTGTGACACACACGTGTGTGACCTTCCAAGGGGTGTACACAGGGAGTCACTTGGAGGTAGGCCGAGTGGGTATGTGTTCACAGGATGAGGTGGAAATCCTTTTTTGATGAAAGGATAGGTCACACTGGATAGGTTCACTTTTCACTTCAGGTGTGTTTCCTGGGAGTATTATTGCAATGGTATCATCAACAATACCCCCACCTTTTGCTTGCTTTATATTTTGTATCTTAAGACTTTCAGAGCATTACCCGACCCTCTGGGAAAAATTATTTAATTGCTATTATTTATATTAAAGTATGTGAATTATTTTATTTGGGAGACCTTGAGACTATATTTTAAAGTCTTATTATATTTTATTTTTTATAGTTATCACTTAGTACAGTGTTTATTCAAAAGACATGTATAAGAAAAATTAATTATCTAAAGAAAGAAATATATGCATACATTTGTTGAATATGACACAGAGATTTAATAGGTTTAGTCTATGTTGAGGAGATAGAGGGTAGTTTGGTTTTCCTGCTCTTCCATTTGATTTCATATATCTTGCAAATACTGAAGAAATTTCCAAGCTCCTACCAATTCAATGCAAAAACTGCAAGAACTACCATAATCTCTCAGGATCACCAAGTGCATATTAATCCAAAGCACTTTTAGAGGCACTGATACCATATGTAGTCCTCCTCACAACCCTTGATCTGAAAGGCTTTGTCATCGTCAAACTAGAACATGACTCCCAAGGATCCATCTGCAGCCCAGAATCTCTGCTGAGCCCCAGCCCTCTACAGCACACAACCTACTGGGCATCTCCACATGGATGCCTCACAGAATCCTGGAAGTCAAAATGTTGATCAGAGGACTTCATTATTTCCTCCCAAATCCTATCTTATTCAGTTTGCCTCTCAGATTTGTTCTCTGCCATTCTCAGCCTGCTCTGTGCCCTGTGAAGCTGACCTCTACAGACTGAAACTTTGGGTTTGCATCTGGGTTTGGTCAGTGGGAGGCTCTGGCAGAAGACTGAGGCATGGAAGGGGCAAAGGGTGGTCTCAATATCCCCTGCTGGCTCCTTCAAACCCGCTCACACATCTGTAAAAATTCCCTCCAGAAACCCCAGCTGAGTGAGTCAGGTGTTCCTGCTGGGACCCTGACCAATACATCACCCATCCCTATTTGATTTATTTTTATGTCATTCTCACTGCACAATATATAACCTACTTGCTCAAGCTAGAAATCTAGAAGTCCATTCCTACTTCCTCACCCATACATCAAATCATTATGACATGTTTATCCCCTAAATAGCTTTAAAAGGATTTTCCATTTCTCTTTCTTTTATAACTTTTTTGATTCAGGCTCTCAAAAGAGCCTCCTTATTTATCTTCTAACCCATCCTTCACAGTGCAGATGGAATGGTCTTTCTATAATGAAATCTGGCCAACCTACTTACAGTTCCTCAGTGGTTCTACAGCCTTTGGGCTACATCAGACTTTTCAACAAGCGCCTAAGGAGAGTCTTAGAATCTGGCCTGTACCTGCCTCTCTAGCTGGATGGCCTGTCCTTTTCACACACACTCCCTACACTTCAGCCACACTGATCTTCAATCCTTGTGTCATTCCCCCTGCACATCCTTCCCCACATTTCCACATTTTCACCTGTGATTTTCTCTGTAGAGCATGTGCATCCCTCACCTTTCCCACTGGTGGACTCTGACTCATTGGCTCCCAACCTCCCTCCCTGCTCTAACCTCTGAGGGGACCTGTGGCATGCTATGGCATTATGGCACATAATGGAAAGAATGTGGCTGCAGAGAGGTCCTCCACACACACACACAAGTTCCAGACCAGCTCCTGTGAGGGGAATTTGGACAGAAATCTTAGCCAGAATAGAGTGAGCATCCCTGAAAACTAAGCACCTCTGGACAGCTCTCAAATCTATTGCCTTTCTTCATCTCCCTGTCACTACCCTAGTTAGGGCCACTTACCATTTCTTCCCTGAATAGTTCTTTAGCTTTCTCACTGTGCTCCCTGCCTCTAGTCTTATCCCCTCTTACTCACCCTTCATACTGCCACTATAGTTATCTTGCTACAAGTCTGATCCTTACTCTCCTATCTGTGCTTCCCCATTAATATAACATTTAAAAGTCAAAACTCTTTAGTATGGTATGTGAGGCCTTACATTAACAAACTTGTGCTTATCTCTTTAGTTTCATCTTTTACAGCTTCACCTTAAATCCTAAACTCCAGCCAGCCTGAACTAGTTACAGTCCCCCAATTCACCATGGCACTCATGTCTGAGGGTATGGTGTGTGATGTGCCCTCTGCCTGGAAAGTCTCTCCTGCAGCCTTCTCCTAACCCCTACTTGTTCAAAACTCAGTCCAGCTCTGCCTCCAGGAAGTTTTCTCCACTGTAAAATAACAGTAGTGTCACTGGGTTGCTGGGAGCATTGCCCAACATATTACTTGGCACCTAATAAGCGCTCAGTAAATATTAGTCTTTGTTCCTCCTTTGTGCTCGTCCAGCACTCTGGACAAATCCCATCAGCTTCCTTGTCCGTCTTCCCGGCTTTGAAATCAAGGATTGTATTTTTCATCTCTGAACCCATAAGACCCATGGGAACTTCTCATTGACTAACACATCCCATTTTACTGGATATCAACCTGAAGCTTAGCAAGATTAAATGACCTGCTCAAATCACACATCTAGGAAATGGCTATGCCAAGAACCACAACACAAATCTAGAAGTATTGAAGCCAATACCTGTTTGGTCCACCTGCATGACCATGTGATCAATGTGTGCATGTATTTGTGAAGCAGGAACTGTGCACACCTACAGGCATTTGTCCTCACAAAGGTGGATCAAGTGTTAGGCATGACCTAAGTTCCCCTAATGGAAGAAGAAGATTCGTTATTTTCTCCATCACTACCACTTTGCCCCACCACTTATTTCAGCTTTCTTGTTCTTCCATCTTCCTAAAATAACCATATCATAATTTTGTTGAGTAGTCAGAGTTTATATTATGACATGTAAATGCTATTTATATTGTACTATATAAACACTCTTCCCAACTTAGTCATGTAGGATTCTGCAATTTCTCCTTCTTTGTATAAAACTTTATTCTCCCTGGTAAGAACATTTTGGTTTGCTTGATTTTCTAAGATCTTAACATTGCTTCAACCCCCATTACTTCTCTTTCTCAATTACCTCTCAAAATATTCAACTACAACATGTCTATCATTATATTTTCTTGGAGAAACTTCTTCCAGAACATTCTGACTTCTTCACCTGGGTGATTAGAGAAGTGCACAACTGGTGTACTGCCCAGAGAGTACATCCTTGGCTTCCAACATTTTGGGTGCCAGAGAAGAGTAGTGGGCTTATAGTTTTAATAGTCAGTGTGCAAAGGTAACTTCACTCTTTTGACAATATTGTCTCCCTGTTGTCAGCTATAGCCAGTGTTCCTCCAGTCCAGACACCCCCCTGCAGAGGTTAAATATCCAGTTTTCTGCCAGGGTGAGGAAGGCAGTTACTTGGCTGTACAGAGTGGAAAAGGAGATAGAGCGTTTTAATTTGTTCTTAAATACACTTTTAAACCATCATCCTTATTTTAGGCACCTGCATACCTACTCTTCACTTCCAGTTCCTTAACCTTTTTGAAGGCAAGAGGGGAAACAGGTTTGTGCTGCATGAAATACTTGCTGTTCAGCTTTTTCTAAAGTTGTTTAGTTATTATCATTTGTCTGTCTGCTTTCCAGTTTTCTATTCTTTGTCTTTATAGATCACGACTTCTTAAAGGCTACTGTCTTGTTAGTGAGATTTCTGAAGAGAATGAGAATAATTGTATGTGTTCCCCCATACACATACAATGGGATGTGGAGGTCCCACAATTTCATTTTTCTGTTGAAGCATTCATTGGTATTCTCCAATAAGGGAATCCTGAAGATAATACATCTATGCTGAATACAAGTAAAACATCTGCATTCTGTCGGATTTCTCATGGCCATTTGGAGGTGCATGTCACTAAATGGGTTTTGGTGTCAGGAGTAGTTTGTTTGTTTGTTTGTTTTCCTTAAGTATACTGACTGCAAATATGAGCTGAAGCTAATTTGGAGCCCTATCTGCAGGATGCTGTGTGATAGGAGCCAGAAAAAAATCTTAAACCTAAACCCAAGAGAAAAGAAAAATCCAAATGTAATCTGCTAAAAATAAAATAGCAGTGTGGACTAACTGACTAACTGAAGTCCTGTTCTTCCCAAGCAGCTGGAAAAAATGATGTTAGCTCAATGTCACTGTGATCTCTCCCTAGAATTCTAATTTTCACTGTTGTCCTTTGAAATCTGGTGACTCTGGAGGGGACCTGGATTGTGCTTGGGATTTCCATCACACACACACATGCTGAGCACATGGCCAGCTGGAGCATCATTTGCATAAAGAAAGTCTGCTTTCAAAGCAGAGAGGGGATATAGCCACAATTCCCAGGTACAGTGAGTGCCGCTATGATTCTCTCACACTCAGCTTCAAGTCTTGCATGAAAGCAGACATTGCATTCCATCACTTAGAAGAATTTCTAGTGCCAAGTAGAAAGCAGGATTAAAGGCACATTTGCATCGAAGTTGTGCAAAGCAGCCCAGAGCAGCTGAAATCTGAGCCTAGAATGATGTGCGCTTCCCTTTCAATATCTAAGGGGACTAGTTGTATGGTGCCATGGTGACAGCATTACCCTTCAATGGTTCTTCTGAAGAAATCTTGCAGAAGCATGATCAGAATACATGAAGATTTGCGATTGATTTTATGAGCCATTGACCAAAGTGTTTCATGTCTTATTGTGTTATGTTGTATACTTTTTAACTTTTGAGAAATTACACAAATATTCAGCTTAGAAAAATTAGAATATGCAATTAACAAAACTACCATAGTTTTTCAATTCAGATATAAACACTGTCTTGCAGTTATTTTTCTATACCTATACACCCAATTAGATTAAAGAGGGAAAGCAAAAGAGTTTTTGAGGCAAAGAATGAAAAGGTTTCCTATACTCATAGACCTTCACTGAAAGAATTAAGAAGAACTATTACTCAAGAAAGAAGTTAAACCCAGAGTAAGATGTAAGAGAAGAATTATGAAAAATAAAGTGTTCTTGTTCATAGAAGTATCTACTGTAAATAATTAATATGGGAGGAGTGGGGATAAAAACAAGGCAACTGTAACTGAAAGGGCATAGAAATTAGCTTTAGATTGTATTGAGTTAAATGTGTCTTAAATGCCTGAGAGCAAACACAGAAAGCATAGAAATGGAATGTAGAAATTCCAGACTAGCAGGGAAAAAACTGGTAGAGGAAACAATTCAATAGATATCAGTGTCTTAGAATGCCCTAGCTACCATAACAAAACACCACAGAATAGACAGCTTAAACAACAGAAATTTATGTTCTCACAGTTTTGGAGGTCCAAGATCAGGGTGCAGTCCAATGAAGTTCCTAGTAGGACTGTCTTCCTGGTTTGCAGATGGCTATCTGCTCACTATGTCTTTTGATGGAGGAGAAAGAGAAAGCAAACTCTCTGGTGTTTTTTCTTATACGGCACTAATCCCATCATGACCCACCCTCATGACCTTATGTGATCTAATTACTCAATTGCTCCTAACATGATCTATTTTACTATTGTCATTACTCTTATGCGTATTTGACTTTTTTCCTAATAAAAAGTTTTTTTTTTTAAAGAATATCTGCAAATTGATTATGGTAAGCCAGTAATTTTAAAACTTTTTTTCACCATGATCCCCCCCAAAATTTATGTTGTAACCTAGTACATATACCTATAGGCTAAAACAGAGTTCCACAAACATTATTTAGCCTCACTACATATAATGTAGTCTGATATTCTCTGTTCTCTTCCCTTCCTGCTTGGTTATTTTTTTAAATGCTCACTGCAACCTACTCAGCTGACAGCAAGATTCATTTAATGAAAAACACAGCTCTGAACAGTGTCAAACCATTCTGGTGGGCAATTGAATACTTGCCAATTAGACTAGGTCAAGAGAAGAGTAGTGACTATTTTGGGAGGAAAGGAAGAGAATGAACAGTTTATGGTATTTGCCCAGCCTTCTTGGAAAAGTCTGACACTCATCAGGCAAGAGGGTGTCATCAGGATTTAGTGAAATGAAAGAGCTTCACAAGCTACCACTTCTGTGTACATGGCCCAGTTGACCAACTTTTTCTTACACAGGTTTATTTGCTTCTAAAAACTGGGCTGCCAGGTGGGAGTCACAGTCTGGGCTGTTTCTTCCCTACCTGCCTGCTGTTTTTGCCTTCTCTGAGATGAAGCCAGTCCTCAGGCAATTCTCTAGCTTCCCTGGGTTATGAATTTATATCCTGTACATTCTCCCCACTTCCTCATCCCTCCAAATGATGACTGTTCCCCCAAACTCAGTGTCATTGATAAAAACAACATCTCCCAAAGGGGAGAGTTAAGGAGGTGGCTGAGATACTCTCAGCACTTTAACCCTATTAAAGCAAAGGTCGGGCCAGGAAAGCAGGAACAGGGAGTCTGATGTCTGTTACAGTAGGTGGAGAGCCAGATATGAGCAGGAAGGGGGTTGAGGGCTCGGACCAGTTTTTATATTCAGCTAGATGCCTGTTTATATTCTAAACATTCTGGGTAAATTGTTCTTGTGGGATGCAAGATGTGAGGGTATAAACAACAGACCTGCCGAAACTGACTGGTTTCAGTATGGAGAAGTTGAGCTTGATTTCACCTCAAAATGCATTATAGGCTCACTAACACAGTAAGATCACATCCCTTGGCATGATGACTATTCTGAGGAAGACCAACTAAGGACAAAAAAAGGGTGTTATCCTATTTCCCAGAAATCCCCTCCCTATTTGAGGAGGCCCCACCAATCGTGATGACTATTCCACCCTCTGCTTAAATTCTAGCTCTAAGACCACCCAACCTGAACCTGCTGGGCCCAGCTCTCATGCCCACACTTCCCCCTTGAGTAGTATATTTTGTTCTATTGAACTATTTTTTTTGCTTGCACCTCTCGACCTGCCAGTGAATTCTTTCTAGATTGGAGTCAAGAACCCTCTCCTGGGTTGAGGTCTCACTTAGTATGTCTTAGAATCTCCCAAGATTGGATTTCCCAACATCTGAAAAAGAGGAAATCTAGGATATGTTTGACTTTAATATTTAAGAATGACGTGTTAGATGTTCTGTCCTTCAACAAAAAGTAATTGAGTAACACTGGGGAGAAAGGCAAGAAGTTCAGGACCGAGTCATTTATTCAAAGGACCCTAACAAAATGGAGAAAACACAGTCCCTTGATGTACTGTAAAAAATAACCTCAGGGAGAGGATTAAAGTTGGCGGCATGAGAGGAGAGACAGAGGCTTCCTTCTAAAACTGGATACAATTAGAAAATTTAATTGGCGCAACTAATCCTGAGAGAGCAACAGGAAAGAGGATGGCATCAGACAGCACACACCTGGAGAAAAGAGCAGACCTCAGCGAACGGGGTAACGTACCAGAGCTGTGGTTCCGCGGGACCCGAACCCCTCCCCCACCCCAGCTTACCAGCGGGAGGAAGACAAATGGAGCAGGGAGGGAGTGGAAGGCTTGGGACTGCTGAATACCTAGCTCTGGAGATCTGCGCTGGGAGCACAAACCTACATTTCATGGTGCTTTCATGAGACTCGCATGACTACTGGGTTGGAAAGTTAATACAGGCAGAGTTCCTGGGGACACTGGGATTCTGGCTGCTTGTGGAAAGCAGGGATCCATACCCGGCTGCTCTGGGACAAAAACTTATACCTGTGTGATGGGCCCACTGGCTCAGGCAGTGGAGACAAGCACAGCAGCCAGGAGGCGGGGAACAGCTCTTTCCTACCCCCAGGCACCAGTACCGCTCCCCTGCGACCCCCAACATTGCTTCAGTGGCTCAGCAGCTCCAGAATAGAGCTTATGGACACTAGAGGGCGCCATATACAAACATGAAATGCCAAAGGAACCTTGTCCAGAGTAAAATTGTTAATACAACTCCCGAGAAAGATTTAAATGATATGGACCTCGTGACTCTTCATGAAAGGGAGTTCAAAATAAAAATAATCAACATCCTAATGGAGGTACAGAAAGACATCCAAGAGCTCAGGGATGAATTCAGGTCAGAGATCCAATCGTTGAAGAGCACGATGGAGGGTATTAAAAGCAGGTTGGATACGGTGGAGGAGACAATAAATGAAATATAAACTAGAGAAGAGGAATACAAAGAAGCTGAGGCACAGAGAGAAAAAAGGATCTCTAAAAATGAAAGAATATTGAGAGAACTGTGTGACCAATCCAAGTGGAACAATATTCGCATTATAGGGATACCAGAAGAAGAAGAGAGAGAGAAAGGGATAGAAAGTGTCTTTGAGGAGGTAGTTGCTGAAAACTTCCCCAATGTGGTGAAGGACATAGTCTGTCAGGCCATGGAGATCCACACATCCCCCTACACAAGGGACCCAAGGAAGACAACAGCAAGACACATAGTAATTAAAATGGGAAAGATCAAGGATAAGGACAGACTGTTAAAAGCAGCCAGAGGCAGAAATAAGATCACATACAAAGGAAAGCCCATCAGACTAACAACAGACTTCTCAGCAGAAACCTTACAGGCCAGAAGGGAGTGGCATGATGTATTTAATGCCATGAAGCAGAAGGGCCTGGAACCAAGATTACGTTATCTGGCAAGATTATCATTTTAATTTGAAGAAGGGATTAAACAATTTCCAGATAAGCAAAAGCTGAGAGAGTTTACCTCCCACAAACCATCTCTGCAATCTATTTTGGAGGGACAGCTATAGATGGAAGTGTTCCTAGGGTTGGATAGCTGTCACCAGAGGTAGTAAAATCATGGTAGGGAGGGTGGAGCAGCTGATTGCGAGGCAAATGCAAAATTAAATTGACTATCCCCAAAGTCAGTCAAGGGATAGACAAAAAGTACAGAATTTGATACCTAATATATAAAGAATGAAGGAGAAAGAAAAAGGAGGAGAAATAGAAAAGAACCTTTAGATTGTGTTTGTAACAGCATACTAAGTGAGTTAAGTTAGACTCCTAGATAGTAAGGAAAGTAACCTGGAACCTTTGGTAACACGAATCTAAAGCCTGAAATGGCAATAAGTACATACCTATCGATAATCACCCTAAATGTAAATGGACTGAATGCACCAATCAAAAGACATAGAGTCACTAAATGGATAAAAAAACAAGACCCATCTATATGCTGCTTACAAGAGACTCACCTCAAACCTAAAGACATGCACAGAATAAAAGTCAAGGGATGGAAAAAGATATTTCATGCAAACAATAGGGAGAAAAAAGCAGGTGTTGCAGTACCAGTATCAGACAAAATAGACTTCAAAACAAAGAAAGTAACAAGAGATAAAGAAGGACATTACATAGTGATAAAAGGCTCAGTCCAACAAGAGGATATAACCATTCTAAATATATATGCACCCAACACAGGAGCACCAGCATATGTGAAACAAATACTAACAGAACTAAAGGAGGAAATAGAATGCAATTCATTTTAGGAGACTTCAACACACCATTCACTACAAAGGACAGATCCACCAGACAGAAAATAAGTAAGGACACAGAGGCACTGAACAACACATTAGAACAGATGGACCTAATAGACATCTATAGAACTATACACCCAAAAGCAACAGGATACACATTCTTCTCAAGTGCACATGGAACATTCTCTAGAATAGACCACATACTAGGCCATAAAAAGAGCCTCAGTAAATTAAAAAAAGATTGAAATCCTACCAACCAACTTTTCAGACCACAAAGGTATAAAACTAGAAATAAATTGTACCAAGAAAGTAAAAAGGCTCACAAACACATGGAGGCTTAAAAACATGCTTCTAAATAGTCAGTGGATCAATGACCAAATTAAAATGGAGATCCAGCAATATATGGAAATAAATGACAACAACAACACAAAGCCCCAACTTCTGTGGGACGCAGCGAAAGCAGTCTTAAGAGGAAAGTATATAGCAATCCAGGCATATTTAAAGAAGGAAGAACAAACCCAAATGAATAGTCTAATGTCACAATTATCAAAATTGGAAAAAGAAGAACAAATGAGGCCTAAAGTCAGCAGAAGGAGGGACATAATAAAGATCAGAGAAGAAATAAACAAAATTGAGAAGAATAAAACAATAGAAAAAATCAATGAAACCAAGAGCTGGTTCTTTGAGAAAATAAACAATATAGATAAGCCTCTAGCCAGACTTATTAAGAGAAAAAGACAATCAACACACATCAACAGAATTAGAAATGAGAAAGGAAACATCACACCAGCCCCACAGAAATACAAAGAATGATTAGAGACTACTATGAAAAACTATATGCTAGGAAGCTGGAAAACCTAGAAGAAATGGACAACTTCCTAGAAAAATACAACCTTCCAAAACTGACCAAGGAAGAAACACAAAATCTAAACAAACTAATTACCAGCAAAGAAATTGAAGCAGTAATCAAAAAACTACACAAGAAAAAAACCCCTGGACAGATGGATTTACCTCAGAATTTTATCAGACATACAGAGAAGATATAATACCCATTCTTCTTAAAGTTTTCCAAAAAATAGAAGAGGAGGGAATACTCCCAAACTCATTCGATGAAGCCAACATCACCCTAATACCAAAACCAGGAAAGACCCCACCAAAAAAGAAAACTACAGATCAATATCCCTGATGAATGTAGATGCAAAAATACTCAATAAAATATTAGCAAACTGAATTCAAAAATATATCAAAAGGATCATACACCACAACCAAGTGGGACTCATCCCAGGGAAGCAAGGATGGTACAACATTCGAAAATCCATCAACATCATCCACCACTTCAACAAAAAGAAAGACAAAAACCACATGATCATCTCCATAGATGCTGAAAAAGCATTCGACAAAATTCAACATCCATTCATAATAAAAACTCTCAGCAAAATGGGTATAGAGGGCAAGTACCTCAACATAATAAAGGCTATATACAATAAACCCATAGCCAACATCATACTGAACAGCGAGAAGCTGAAAGCTTTTCCTCTGCGATCGGGAACAAGACAGGGATGCCCACTCTCCCCACTGTTATTTAACATAGTACTGGAGGTCCTAGCCATGGCAATTAGACAAAACAAAGAAATACAAGGAGTCCAGATTGGTAAAGAAGAAGTTAAACTGTCACTATTTGCAGATGACATGATATTGTACATAAAAAACCCTAAAGACTCTACTCCAAAACTACTAGAACTGATATCGGAATACAGCAAAGTTGAAGGATACAAAATTAACACACAGAAATCTGTGGCTTTCCTGTACACTAACAATGAGCCAATAGAAAGAGAAATCAGGAAAACAATTCCATTCACAATTGCATCAAAAAGAATAAAATACCTAGGACTAAACCTAACCAAAGTAGTGAAAGACTTATACTCTGAAAACTACAAGTCACTCTTAAGAGAAATTAAAGGGGACACTAACAGATGGAAACTCATCCCATGCTCATGGCTAGGAAGAATTAATATTGTCAAAATGGCCATCCTGCCCAAAGCAATATACAGATTTGATGCAATCCCTATGAAACTACCAGCAACATTCTTCAATGAACTGGATCAATTAATTCAAAAATTCATATGGAAACACCAAAGACCCCGAATAGCCAAAGCAATCCTGAGAAAGAAGAATAAAGTGATGGGGATCTCACTCCCCAACTTCAAGCTCTACTACAAAGCCACAGTAATCAAGACAATTTGGTACTGGCACAAGGACAGAGCCATAGACCAGTGGAACAGACTAGAGACTCCAGACATTAACCCAAACATATATGGTCAATTAATATTCGATAAAGGAGCCATGGACATACAATGGCGAAATGACAGTCTCTTCAACAGATGGTGCTGGCAAAACTGGACAGCTACATGTAAGAGAATGAAACTGGATCACTGTCTAACCCCATACACAAAAGTAAACTCAAAATGGATCAAAGACCTGAATGTAAGTCATGAAACCATAAAACTCTTAGGAAAAAACATAGGCAAAAATCTCTTGGACATAAACATTAGTGACTTCTTCATGAACATATCTCCCCAGGCAAGGAAAACAAAAGCAAAAATGAACAAGTGGGACTATATCAGGCTGGAAAGCTTCTGTACAGCAAAGGACACCATCAATAGAACAAAAAGTTTCCCTACAGTATGGGAGAATATATTCATAAATGACAGATCCGATAAAGGCTTGACATCCAAAATATATAAAGAGCTCACGCACCTCAACAAACAAAAAGCAAATAATCCAATTAAAAAATGGGCAGAGGAGCTGAACAGACAGTTCTCCAAAGAAGAAATTCAGATGGCCAACAGACACATGAAAAGATGCTCCACATCGCTAATTATCAGAGAAATGCATATTAAAACTACAATGAGGTATCACCTCACACCATTAAGGATGGCTACCATCCAAAAGACAAACAACAACAAATGTTGGTGAGGTTGTGGAGAAAGGGGAACCCTCCTACACTGCTGGTGGGAATGTAAATTAGTTCAACCATTGTGGAAAGCAATATGGAGGTTCCTCAAAATGCTCAAATAGACTTACCATTTGACCCAGGAATTCCACTTATAGGAATTTACCCTAAGGATGCAGCACTCCAGCTTGAAAAAGACAGATGCACCCCTATGTTTAAGTGCAGCACTATTTACAATAGCCAAGAAATGGAAGCAACCTAAGTGTCCATCAGTAGATGAATGGATAAAGAAGATGTGGTACATATACACAATGGAATATTATTCAGCCATAAGAAGAAAACAAATCCTACAATTTGCAACAACATGGATGGAGCTAGAGGGTATTATGCTCAGTGAAATAAGCCAAGCAGAGAAAGACAATACCAAATGATTTCACTCATCTGTGGAGTATAAGAACAAAAGAAAAACTGAAGGAACAAAACAGCAGCAGAATCACAGAACCCAAGAATGGACTAACAGTTACCAAAGGGAAAGAGACTGGGGTGTGTAGGGAGGGATAAGGGTGGGGAAGAAGAAAGGGGGTATTATGATTAGCATGTATAATGTGGGGGGTGGGGAAAGGGGAGGGCTTTGCAACACAGAGAAGACAAGTAGTGATTCTACAACATCTTACTATGCTGATGGACAGTGACTGTAATGGGGTTTGTTGGGGGGACTTGGGGTAGGGGAGAGCCTAGTAAACATAATGTTCTTCATGTAATTGTAGATTAATGATAACAAAATTAAAAAAATTAAAAAATAACCTCAGGGATGCAAACTTACAGTGCTTCATAACAGTGACCACAAATCCAAGGGTACTATATAGGTGAAATTTTCACTGGCTGGAAACAAACAATTACATTGGATGAACTACCTGCTAAAAAGCCCATTTCCTCAGTTCATATAAATGTTGCTATTTATACTGAGTGGTAGGGTATTTCCTGTTCTACTGCAAAAGAAGTATTTCTTTCAATATTAAGGTTAATGAGTGCTGGGGCCCTGTAATCTACATGGGTAGGTTAATTCTCATCTGTCCTATTTGAGAGAGAAAGAGATTTAGAACTCGACTGAAGGCGAATGTACATGCTGCCTCACATAAATGCATGCAAAGGAAGCTAGGAAATGCATCCCTCAGAAGGGCCTCTGTACCTCAGGTCCTCCACCTCTCAGGTAGTGATGCCTATGTGACCCCTTTCTCCTCCTTACGTGTGTGTTAGGGATGCCAGTTCACAGGTTTGTGATCCAAGGTCTGGTTGTATCACAGTAAGAGAAACATTTTGTCAGAAGTTATCAGAGCTGTGATGACACTACCAGTAGGACACAAATCTCAAGTGCATTTTCAGACGTGGAGATATGGCTGGAATTCACCTCACATCCAGTTATCAAGAGCATGGATTTGCAAGATGATCTTAGAAATGTCTTCACTGACAAATTTGAAAGCTCAAAGTTGAAAGTTACAAAACTTTACAAATGAGTGAGACTACTCTTACCCATTCGTTCAGAAGGGTAACACATTTTGTCTGAAGGCAAAGGAATGTGACTCTTATTAAAGCATTGTCCCGCATTTCGAGGCTTCCTTTGCAGTTGTTGTGAGAACAGGGGAGGTAAGAAAGCAAAAGACATGGAGAAGAGACTCCTGTTTGTTAACCCTTGCACTAAAGTCCTTACTGCTGCTGTCAAATATTTAGATGCTTCAATTTTTTAAATTAAAGCTGATAAGTAGAACAATTTGGCATTCATTCATTCTGACACTGCCTGGCTCTATGTTAGACACTCTGTGCTAGAAAATCAGGGTTTAAAAAAGTCTAGTAGTAGAGACTGAAAAGAAATAGATAAGCAAACAATTTAAATTATGATTAGTATGAAATCTGAACAGACAAAACAAGTCATCATGACAGAAAGGTTTGCCTGGGCTGAGGTGGAGAGGATTGAATGTGAAGGGGCGTGAGGGAACTTACGGGTGAGGGAATGTGCTATACTTTAATTGGGGTGCTGGTTACCCGGTATATACATTTGTCAAAACTCATTTAATTGCTTGCTTGAAATGGACACATTTTATTGTGCATAAATTATACCTCATTCAAGTTAAGTTGAAACCAAAAATCATATAATATGTGATCTGAAGGAAACAAAGCAAGAGTGGAGGTGAAGTGAGAGTCCAACGCAGATGAGTGTCTCAGGAGGGCTGCTCTGGGCAGATGGGGTTCTCCGCCATGAGCAGGAGGGAAGCTCATGCATAAAAAATCACATGAGCAAAGGCCCTGATTGTTTTCCGTATTTTGCCGGCATAGAGGACTTTTTAGGACTAAAGTCATACTTTTCCTCTTCCCTGGAGAGAAGGTATGCGCAACCAGATCATCCCACCAAAGCCCTCTGGGTGCAGGTACAGAGGACAAAAACTAAATGGTGTGAGGTTTCTCTTTAAGACGATGAAAATGTTCTATAATTAACTTTGGTGATGGTTGAACTTTCTGTGAATATACTATAAAAACCAGTTGAATTGTATACCATAAAGATGGTATGTAAATTATATCTACAAGCTTGTTTTTAAAAAATAAGGTAATATGATTCTATGATAAGGCAAGTTCAGGCACAAACTTGAGATACAGAGTAAAAGCAAAGTGGATGAAATCCTTCATTTTTACATTCCCAGCATCATATTCACATGTTGAGACAACAAGATGCAACTGGACCGACTGCTGATAGGTTTTCTATTTCATTTATATGTCAAAGAAAAATAAAACTCCTTCCCCACCAAAAAGGAATAAAATTACCCAATACTAGACTTCTATTTTGCACAACATGGCACTTTAGAGACCCTGAACACCGTCCCAACTGAAATAACAAAAATCCTGGATTATATTTTTTATTTTAAATGTGTTGTCCAGCTGGCATAAAATCACTTCAGAGCCCTAAAGCAAAGTGAAACCCTGGGCTGGTGACTGTCCAAAGGTGGTGGTAACAGTCAGACTACGCTGGACTATGCAGTGGTAATAACACATCTTGGTGGTGAACATTAACAGTTTATTTTTCATTCATGCTGCATGTCTGCAGGGGGCACTGTTTATTCTAATCCCATGGGCACCCAGGCTTCATTTTAACATATGCGTATTGCAGTCGATTTTTGATTCTTTACATGATGTTTCATTCTCTTAGAGTTTGGATATATATTTTACATTTTATATCTTCCCTATTAAGATTTATATTTGGAGTAAACACTTATGAAGTTCTTCCTACTGAATCCCTCATTCTTACCAACCTACGGTTTTCTTTTTAAAAGCTGGGATCCTCATACTATATTTCAGTGACGGAGCTCCCTTTTATGTATTAAAATCAAACCAGTTATTATAACACAATGGAATTGACACTCCAGGGTAATGGGTATAAAAGAGAATATGGCTACCCTTTAGTGTGATATGTAAACAGTTTTAAAATAAGTTCTTCAACTCCAGAGGAGGCTCAAAGTGGTATAAAGAGTGCTTCCTACACTGAGAATTCAGGAAACCAATTTAGATTTTCTTAAAAGGCCCTGTAATGCAAGGCCATGGTGATTATTAATTGAACTCTTTAAACCCCGTATCGTGAAGTCATACTTTTCCTTACTTCAGGGAGCTTTTTGGGTTAGTCTCTCCTTTGGCGGATAAAGAAGAATCTAGCATGACATTCTTGGCTTTTGGGGTGTTTGCTTCCAAATTCTCCAGTTGCTTTTGGACTATCGAGTCATTCAGTAAGGACCTCTGCTCACTAAAAGGTTCTGGACCCAAATGTCAGAATTCAGCTTCTTTAAATATCATTCAGTGGACTACTTCTCTTCTCAGGAAATGTCATCAACAAAAACATATACTCTCATGTAAAATCCAAATTCCCACACTTGTCGTAAGTTCTTCCACAACATACACACAGTGTGTGTATAATATATAATGTATGTTATATATGCTATACATATAGTAAATATAATAACATTAATTAATAACAATGACTATAGAATATTAATTAAGATCCTACTATATGTCGAGTCCTGAGCATAATATCAACTTTAATTTAATCCTCAGAGCAGATTTGAAGGGCAGACTTCTACCATCATTTGTGTTTTATAAGCAAAAACACAGAGCAACTGTGTCTCCAAAATCCATGCTCTAGCCCTCCCCCTACCGGTCCCAATCCACCTGAAGACTGCATGCCAATACTCATTCCCTGCTCGTCAGGTCTCCCCATTGCCTCCCTGTCCCTAAAACTATAGTCTGCTCATTCAATCTTCCTTTCTCTCTCCCAGCAAACCCTACCACTTTTCAAGACCCAGATGCCCTCTCTCCAGTGTAGAACTGAAGCTGCATTTGAATTACTTTGAATTTTTAATTTCCGTGAAAACACACCACTCAAGCCAGCAGCCTGAGGGGCCTCCATGGCCTGGTCCCTGCCTCTTCTTGCCTGCCCCAGTCAACCCACCTCCACTCTGCCCACACTTCTCTCCTTCTCCACAGCTTCATCTGGGCCTGAGCCCAGCATCTCCCACTTGAATCAATTTAAGTGTCTCCCAGTAGTTTCTTGCCTCCAGGCTTGCTTCTCCAATCCAGTCTCCACATAGTACTCAGAATGACCTTTTAAAATATGTTTCATATTTCCATGCTTAAACCCCTTAGCGTAATTCTATTATGCTTAGAATACAACCTTTCATCACAGCGTGAAGGCCTATATGAGTGTGTTCTGACTGCCTCACCAGCCTCTCTGGCACTCCCCCACACTTACCCCCACGCACCCCCACCCTACTCAGCCCATCGCTGCCTTCCAGCTGCTTGGCTCCTCGCCCTTCTTTGGATGTGATAGGCTGTCCCACACCCAGGTCCTTGCAGGTGCCATTCGCACTGCCTGCTTTTCCCATTCAGGTCTCAGATTTAATGTTACCTTTCAAAGAGGCCTTTCCTGACTGCCTTATCTAACTAGAATCCTCCTCCCCACCAGAATCTCCTTTCACTGCACCCTGTTACTCCTTCCATGGGCTGAAATCAGGTTTTATCTGTATATTTGTAGATTTGGCTGTTGCTCCCCTCCACATACACACACACATTCACATGCTGGACCACTGGACTGTACACCATGTGAGTACGGTGACCATGTCTGTTTTGTCCCCAGCACCCCGGTGGAAAGATCTCAGTAACTATCCATTGGCTTAATTGGTCAGTCAACCAATCAATTCCACCAATTAAATTTAAACTTTTTGACAGGATCATTGTTTTGTCCTTCTCCTTAAAGCTCCTTTCTGAACATTCAGAATATGACAGAACTCAGAAACTCCTTGCTGGTGGGTTGAGTACATGCTGAGAGCATGTCCCCTGGCTTCTGGCTATCCTCGCTGGTGATGAGATCCACTGGGCTGCTGAATGGGCTGTGGAGCAGCCACTCTGGGCTCTTTACTAGCCGTTCACTCTGCCATTTGCTAGCAGCGTGACTGAAGGCAAATGGCCTCTTCAGATCTCAGTTTTCATCAATAAATGGGGATAGTAGTAGACCCTACTCCATTGTTTTGTTGTTAGATAATATATTTGAAGAGCTCAGTGCAGCTTGGGCATAGAATAAATGCTCAGTCATTGTTAAGTAGTAGTACAGTTGATCCTTGAACAACACAGGTTTGAACTGCGTGGGTCCCCTTATCTATGATTTTTTTCAATAAATATAATGGAAAATTCTTTGGAGATTTGAGACAATTTGAAAATTTTTTTCTTTTCTCTAGCTTGCTTTATTGTAAGAATTCAGTATATAATATAGGTAACATGCAAAACATGTTAATCAACTGTTTATGTTATCAGTAAGGCTTCCAGTCAGCAGGCTGTTAGTTGTTAAGTTTTGTGCCCCTGGCCCCCACATTGTTCAAGGGCCAACTGTATGAGTATCATACTCATTGTTATTTTAGGTACCCAGCCCATTGGGGGGGTCAGGTTGCTCAGATCTAAGGAACTCAATATGAGAAGCACAAAGATCCAAAAGCAGCCTCCTAGAAGCAGCAGCAATGTCTCCTTCACTCCAGGAAGCAGTAAGGATTCCCTCTACGTGAGCATCTGATTTCTTACTAAACTTTGTTCAACAAAGCATAAGTATACTCTGTACACCAGGCGCCCTTGCTGGTAAGGGCGTTAACTGGCTGTAGGAGGTGGAATTGTCTAGGGAGGTGGGTGGAAAGAGCAACGGGATGCTTTTATGCCCCTAAGTTGCTTCCTTTCTCATCCACTCTGACTCTGTTTTTACAGCTTGTGGGAACGAATGAGTGAGAGCATCAGGTATGGTAGGGATGAAAAAAGCAGGAAAACACACTGAGTATCTGACACTAAAGAAGTAAATATGTACCTGAAGTCCAGGGGTCAAAGGACATCCCAATAGGGCCATCAAACTGCCAGCGACTGAGCCCTGCTTGTTTTACATTTGCCGTTGTCCAGCGGACAAACATTCATCCTGTCTGTCCAGCCTCTCAATAAGCTCTGGAATACAGTAACTTCCTACTTACCAAAGGCATAGCTGGGGGCACATAGCCAAACTCATGGTTTACTAGAAAAGAAAATATCTTCACGGTCTCAATTAGGCTGAGCAACCCAGAGTAATATGGGCAATTCAGGGTCTGAGTTTCAAACCTTTAGAAGCTAGTCTGGGGGAAGAAAATGAAAAGCTCCAAGTGATAGTGTTAAAATATTGAGTCAGACTTTACTGAGAAGTGGAATAATTTTTTAGAAGCACATGGGTACTCCTCCCATCTATAACCTAGTTCTTTCCACTTGCTTAAAGGTGCCTGACATCCCACCACAGTTCTTGCTCATTTGGCATTAGATGCTAGTCCTCCGGAGGGGTGATAGCATGAGTTGCTCTCAATTCAAATTTTTTTTGAGAAAGTGATTCTAATCTTTTCTTGAGTTAAATTTCTGACAGGCATGAAAGACCCAAACCCCCTCTTAATAAAAGAACTATCTTCCACACACACACATACAACCCTTACCCCCAAGAGATACAGTTAATCAGTCATGTTTGTTCCCTGAGCTATAACAGCTCCATTTTATTATTCCTCTCTGTAGATTTTAGCTTTCTCAACCTACCTTGGCCATCACCTGCTGTATGTCAGTTCCAGAGACAACAGACAACTAACAGTGCCATGAAGTTCAAACCAGAGATAGAAAATGTCTGGTTGGTTGCTAGCCCTAAATGTACAAGTCCTCATGTTAGATAGAGGCCCTCTCACCCTGTTGGTCTAGGGGGCCATGCATGAGCCTCCTGTCTGCAGAGGGCCATTCCTTTGGAGTGGGTTGTATGAGAGATAGGTCAAGTTCATTAATAAGGGATTGAGAATGTCCCACCACCACCCTAGCCAGCTACATCAGGACGACTTTCCAGCTCTAAGCTCCCATTTCTTATGAGGTCCTGTCCTATTTTATGTCCTCAGGTTTTAGGAGTTCCTCTATATATTTTTAATAAAGTCCCTTCCTAACGAGTTAGCTTGAGGAACACCTTGAGGCTAGAAGAGCACTGAACAGAAGCTGGGGGCAAAGAACACAGAAGCCAAGGCCCTAAAGAAGACAAGAGAAATCAGCGAGGCTGGCAAATGGCGTAGGGCCGGGAGGCCGAGTGGGAGCGTGATGGGGACCATGTCTCTCCCTAAGTTACCACTCCTTCATGAGTCCAGTTGGTAGGAAAGGGGTTAGCTGGAAGACGTAGCTTGTAGAACCAAATTCTTTCATGTCAATTTTACTTGAAAGAGTTGTGCATCTGTTTGTCCATCTACCTGACTGTATAAATGCAAAGTGGAGAGTGGAAACCCAGGCTTTTGAACAGGGTTGAGAAGAAGGGGAGGGAAGATGGTAGGAGTTGAAGAGCAAAGAGGGACAGAAAGGACATCCTCTTCTCATGGCCAACAGCCCAGCTCTCTGTTGATTACTCTCACCTGTATTCTGTGTGAGAGCACACAGACTCCTGTGCACGTGCACACATACACACACACACACACTCAGGCAGCCCCTGATCCTTCTGCCCCCACCACAACTCTCTTTAACTTGTCTTTGGTTTTCTCTTTGCCTTCCTTTACTTCCTCATACATATCTGCTTTAACTGTTTTCTCCCTCCTGAGCTTTCTATTCCTTCATTTTTCTTATTCTGAATCTTTGGCTCAAGAAAAACTCAGGCTCTGAAAAGAAGTCATTGCAATGTGATTTGAAGGGATCTTTACAGTCGACCTCCCCTTCTACCCACTGCTGACCCAGCCTCCAAAGCCCATGCTGGATGGGAAGAAAAAGGGAGGGAAGGGAAGTAAACTGTTGACGTATACAAGAAGGCACGGTGTTTCGTGTCCTATGTGCATGATATCATTACACTCTCATAACCCTGGGAGTATAATTTTAGTTAGCCCCTCTGTTCTGAGGTTCAGAGAGCCTAAGTAATTTATTTAAAGTCCACTCAACTAGTCAGTGGCAGAACTAGGATTTGAACCCAAATCCTTTTGACTAAAAGCCCATTCAACATCAATCCTTCAGGTTAGTATAATTTTTAAAAAACTATATACGGAAAACTATTTTAAATGATGAATGTGCTCTCTAGTGGTAAAATATGTTCTAACTTTTCCCAGGAACATAGATTAGGTAACTGATACCCATCAATTATCAAGGAATGCAAGTAAAGGACATGTAAGTATCATCAAGATACAAGTGGTAGGGAGAATGTCCTGAGTAGCCAGTATGGGTAAAAGATACTATTGAAAAGAGATCCAAAGTGTAGATCCTAGTTAAAGATGACTTGGGAAAATGTCACTATTTTGCCTAAGGCAGGGTTTGCCTCTAAAGCTCTTACGTGGTACCTGCTCTATCATATCTTACCCTGCCTGACTCCTATTCTGTCCCTCTACAGTAGTATTTCCAAAGGTCTTCAAGTCATTGTTCTGTGATAAAAACTAAACCTGTTGACCCGATTCCTTGCTTATACTTGACTCCAGAGTCTACTTCTCATCTACTATTAATGACATATTTTAAGTCAGCTTTACTGCAACCTTCCCTTGGGTCTGTTTTCTTTCTGTCTCCCCTCCCCAACCCTGATTCCCGTGGAAGCTACAGTAAAAATGCAGAGCAACAACCAGACTGCACTGCCGAGGGGCATGCAGACCACCCCTGTGCAGCCCTCCCCTGACCCAGCTTCCCTTTCCAGGCAGGTGAAAGGGCCCAGGACCACAAGGACTCAGAGAACTGTACTTGAACTGAAGCTCTTTATCCTCCTTGTCAGTCTGGCTTGCATCTATTGCACCGAGTTGACAAGTGAACTGCAAGGAGCATGTAGCATCAGGCTCATCAGTGACCAAAGGTATACTTTTACAAGGTCCCCAGGAGCTTTTATCATATATCTTCCCAGCTTGAGCTTGGTTGCCATGGCAACAGCCAAGCTCTGCCTGAAGGAGAGAGTCCTTGTGTACTGCGCCCGCCTGGAAGACCTTACGAAAATAAATCAAAGAAGCCTCATTTGAAACGGAGTTGGGAAGCCCTGCAGGGGGAGCTCTCATGCTGGTACCACTCTTTGGCAGCCCACACAACCTGCCGGGAGAAGGAGAGTATTTCAACAAGGAAGGACGTTTCTCCTGATTATAAGAGGAAAATCCTCCCTGCCTCAGCAACAGTATATGAACCACCACTTACAGCCAATGAGAAACCGCCACAACCTTGAACTCTTGTTCTTCTCCAATCAACTTTTGTTCAGAACAAACCTCTTCAGTTTCTTCCTAAAAGCTAATAAAAGCTGACCTTCCCTTTGTCTCTTCAGACTATCTTATGGTTCATCATAGCTTCCGAATTGCAGTTCCTCTTCTATTCCCTAATAAACTCATTTTTTTACTTAAATAAAATTGCTACTAGCTCTGTTTAAAGTTAACAAACTCATACTGGATATGACACCCTTTGTTGTTTAAGGCCTAAAAAATTCAAAATTTCTTCCCTACCTACTAGTAACTTGGAAATATTTATAGTATTTATATCATGTTAATCATAAAATGAATCTAACTTGTTATTTCCTTTTAAACACCTGGCTAATCTGGTCCAATAGATCCCTGGGTTTCTGGGTTCCTGGGCCACACTGGAGTCTGGAAAAAATCTGATCAGTCACACATACCACCACCCAAAGCTCCTCGGCCTTGTCCTCCAGTTTTGTTTAATTAAGTACTTTTCAGGGCCTGTAATCAAACTCCTGAACTGGAAGCTGGAGGCCTCAACAATTGATCCTTACAAAACTGCCCTAATTTTTCTCCTGCTTTAGCTGATCTGGTGTGGGGTTTTTGTCATTTTGTTCCCTTGCTTGGAAGAATTACCCACTGGCCCCACTCAGTGATACTGACCCCTCCCTGTGTGGGGGTGGTGTGATTCAGACCTCAAGTCCGGCTAGACAGACTACCCAGGAGTTTTTTCAGAACTTATATAGGAAGACACTCTTTTGCTCCAGAAGCTGATAAGTTACATCCAACATGTGGAAAAATCCTGTATGAATTTGCTTGGGCTACCATAACATAACAGCCCAGACTGGCGGCTCAAACAATAGAAATAATTTGCTTATAGATCTGGAGACTGGAAGTCCAAGGTGAAAGTCCAGCAGGATTAGTTCCCGGTGAGGCCTCTCAGCCTGGCCTGTAAACAGCCACCTTCTGGCTGTGTTCTCACCTGCCCCTTCCTCTGTACACACACACACTCCGGTATCTCTTCTTCAAATAAGAACACCAGTCCTGTTGTATTAGGGTCCCACCCTTAGGACCTCATTTAATCTTGATTCCCTCCTTGTCGGCTCTATCTCTAAATAGAGTTACCCTGAGGGTTAGGGCTTCAACATAGGAGTTTGGGAGGGGAAACACAATTTAGTGCATTACAGATTCTATAGAAGAAATGGAGAGAAAGGTGGAGTCCCAGTGACATTGTTTTAGGCCCTGGAACCAACCCTACGTCCCGAATTATTCCATTTTCACCAATAGTTTTCCTTTTCTCTGTAACTATTCTTTTGATTAGTTAAACACACCTACTTAATGACCATTGCTGAGAAAAACAAAGAAACAGTGATTTGGGGTGTTAGGAATTAACAAAAACACTCTTTTCATTATAAAATTAGAAGAAATATTATGATCTATGTAGGTTTTTTACATTGTGGTTTAATCAGACATATTCACTGTAGATATCTCAATTATTTTACACATGGGAAGGTGGTCTTAAGAAGAACTCTATTGCCTTAGCATGTTCCTTAAGCTCAATTATTAGAAGATTCAGCTGTTCTAATATCTTATTCCCTATCATCAAGCACAGATTTAAAAAACTCAGAATTCAACAAGAAGCTATGTGCTTATTGCTTTTGATACAAGTATCAGAAGTTGACTCTGAAAGCTTCTACTTTTCAGTAGAAATAACATTAGCCATTCCCATTCCATTCATACATAGAATCATAGATGGTACCCCAGCCACTAACTTGAAGCATTGATACCATATTCAGGGAATAAAATTCATAAAGCTTATGTACTCAGCTTGAAAGATGAGAAAAAAGAGACACTGATTGACTGAATTCTATCTTCCCATCTATGCCTCACTCAAATCTCCTTGGCTGATACCTAGCTTTTAAGCCAATCTATCTATGCTACAGGATATAATTGGGTGGAAAGAAGGAAAATTTATAATGAAGTTTATATCTTATCTAAAGAAAATGCAACCAAATTTATTTATTACTTAACCCTTAATGCAGGAATTCTATGAAGCTATGCTAAATATTGAAGTTTAACATGTGAACTCCTTAAGCATCCAAAATGTGCTCTGATGCATCTTGGTGTTCCCTGCACCTACTACTATTTTGGCTCAGAATCAGGAATCAAGAGATGCTTTTGTGAATGAAAAACATAAAACCCAATTACAACCTTGAATGATAATAACGTTGGCAACGTACCAAAGATGTCTGATCAGCGCAAAATACTCCACACTGCCAAAAGGGTGTATGATTGAATGAGGGTTACTCTTGACAGACTATGACTAATGTTTTATGTCTATATGTCTATGTTTATAAGTTTAGTTTTACAATTTTATGACTAGCGATAGTTTAAGAAGCAGCATCGGATTACATGTCAGAAAATCTGGATTCCTGTCTTGGGTATCTCACAAACAAGCTTTTTACATTACATCAGTTGCTTAATCTATTCTTGATTCCCTCATCACTAGATAGAAGTTTAATTAAGCTCATTCAAATGTTCTATCAGTTCGTGAACAATTAAATTGAAAATGAAATATTTAATGCTTCAACAAACAGGTTGAAATCTACCTTTCCAAACTGATTTCCTAAAATTCATTGGCTCCCATCAGCCTGCCCTGTGCCTTGTATGCTAGCTTCTGTCCTATTTCTTTCTCCTGAGATTTTCATCCTGATCTTCTCACCTAATTCTTACCATTTTTCAAAATCCAGACCCATGTCTGTCTCCTTGAAGCCTCCCAGACCACACACACTAGGGTTTCTGTGTGGTATGAGCACCTCAAGGACAGAGCATGACTGAGTCTTTTGGATGCTGCCCCATACTTAGCAGAGGAATAAAGGGGATGGAATAAGGGGAATATTGTGGCTTTCTCCTCAGCTCCTCAGGACTTTATAGCCTTCACTCCATTCAACCCAACAGTCCAAGATTTCAAAGACTGAAAGAGACTGAAGACCTCTGTCCCACAAGTCAGTCACTGATCAGGCAGAAGTATCAGGTGCCTGTTTCCTCACATTTGTTTTGAACATGCACAGTGGTCTTGATTTGTTTAGGTCTTGTTTAGAGGGTATTTAGAATGGGACGCAGCTGAGCTTAACTGTCAGCTCGGTATTTCACCATTAACATGCATAGAACTCTTAGGAAGATAACTGAAGTGTCCAGAATTGAGAATTTAAGCTAAAATATTTAAAATCTTTAACAGTCTCATTACCAATATAAATATATGTGGTCTCTGAAAAGTTACCAAAGCAACGAACATATGCTGAAACAAAAATTTCCAGTGTCATCCATAGCAATGAATCTTAATTGTGTCATCTGATTCCATGTCTCACTTGTATGGAGCTAAACCCAAACTACTTTTCAGATGTGAAATATATTCATAAGTCTGTCCCAAATTGTAAAATACAATTTATTATTGTAACACCCAGCTAAATGTCATACTAATTCATCTGATGAACTTTGTGGTTCTGTAACATTACAGCACTCACAGTGTCAAAGCCGCCAATATATGAGTTCACAGACTGAAGTAAGCCAACAGTGGCCCCACCCCATGCCTACCCAAGGAGAAATAAGAGAGGCTTTTGTTATTTGCAAGTCCTGGTATGGTTTATTTATAAAGCAATAAATATTAGAAGCACAAATAAATTGCACATGTGTAAACAAACTGTACAATGATTGATGAGATAAGGGAGGGAGGTTCGGAAAACTCCAAGAAGCAGAATACTGTCACCCTGAATGAAGGTAGACTAAGAAAGAAGGCACCTTAGAAGCATTTGCGGTGGACAATGGATGGCCCTGCCTCATCGTACTCTTGCTTGCTAATCCACATCTGCTGGAAGGTGGAGAGTGAGGCCAGGATGGAGCCCCCAATCCAGACAGAATACTTACGCTCAGGTGGAGCAATAATCTGCAGAAAGAAAAAAAACCGTCCGGTGAATTCTGAAGCTCCAAGCAACATGTTGGAGAGATTCACAGAAAAACATATTAGATACTAATTCTCTGCTATGTGAGATACTGCAACCCAAAATTAATATGGCTGAGTTAAATCTGAAGAACTTTCCTCTATTTCATTATTTCCATTTCAAAGACTCTACAAAATAGAATTTCCCCATTTCTCTGAACTGGAGTGTAACATGGCTACAAGCTAAATGCATGGAGGAGCTCGCCCAAAAGTTGGGGACTTTCAAAATGTGCTCAAGGATTTAGGGTCCTTCTTAAAGATTTAGTATTATCTACTGCTTGAAAACATTTTTAGTCTCCTATCTTGGGAAAAGTGCTAGAAAGTCAGGAGCAGTGCTAGAAAAAGTGTTAGAAAAGCTAAAGGTGAAGTTTAGAGGAGATAGGAAGCTAAGTGTGAGGGAGAGAGTCAGGAATGCAGTTCTGCTTGGAATACCAAGACCTGCCTCGGCCCCCCACCCACACAAGTCCTTTACCTTAATCTTCATGGTGCTGGGAGCCAGGGCAGTGATCTCCTTTTGCATGCGATCAGCAATACCAGGGTACATGGTGGTACCTCCAGATAAGACATTGTTCGCATACAGGTCCTTGCGGATATCAATGTCACACTTCATGATGCTATTGTAAGTTGTTTCATGGATACCAGCAGATTCCATGCCTAGGAACGAGTTTAAAAAATAAAAGCACATGCACTCAAGCCAGGGGCCAGGGTGAAAAGTGTCTCCCTGTTGGTGGCTGTTACCACTTGTCTCTGAAACATATGTGCCTCTGCAAGATACGCTGCAGGACATTTGTGGAACAGGTGTCTCTACAAGTGCTGACAGTTAATCCACAGCAGACTGCCAAGAAATGAACGACTGTGTTCAGCACCTGTTTGCAGTGAACATTTGCTGTATCCACCAAATGTATGGAGATGCATTGGAAAACGATGAGACACACATTTAAGTTAAATTCATGCAATTTTTATTTATGGGTTCTTACTAGATCCTGGAAGCTCCTGTTGGAAATCAGCCCTGAGGAAAGACGTTTGGTGAAATAAAAGAGTCCAGTTATTGCTATAAGTAGGATTGTTGTTGCATTTAATAATGAGTAACTTAAAAGGGAAGTCCAGCTACTTGGTGACGGCCTAAATAAATGGAATAACCTATTGAAATAAGTCAGCTCTTTTGAGTATCACCCCTTTCCTGCAGATAGGGGCTATTCAATTATTACTTTGTCTCATCCTTTACTTTGAGTTGAGGTCAGTGTGTCCTCCTTTATCACATCATTGCAACAGAACAATGATGGGCATCCCTTTAAGGAGCCATCAGGACCTGGGGCTGAGCTGTGTGCGACTCTCAGCTATGCCTTCTTTTAACTCAAGAGCCTTAATCCTTCTTGATTCTAATAGATTGTACTCTGGGAGACCCTGAGGTTTCCAGGGAGAGCTGTGCCGCCACACCCACCCACAACTCACCGATGAAGGAGGGCTGGAAGAGCGTCTCGGGGCAGCGGAAACGCTCATTGCCGATAGTGATGACTTGGCCGTCAGGCAGCTCATAGCTCTTCTCCAGGGAGGAGGAAGAGGCAGCCGTGGCCATTTCATTCTCAAAATCAAGGGCGACATAGCACAGCTTCTCTTTAATGTCACGGACAATTTCACGTTCAGCTGCAGAAAGAAAGGGTTATCACTGTCAAGCTCTGAAAATGAAGTCGACTTCACTTGTGGCGAGGTAGATGGATTCTCCAGTGGTGGGAAAAAGCAGACACAACGCTGTGGCAGATCACACACACATACACGCATACGCACACACTCACCAGTGGTGACAAAGGAGTAGCCACGCTCAGTGAGGATCTTCATGAGGTAGTCAGTGAGATCCCTGCCAGCTAGGTCCAGACGCATGATGGCATGGGGCAAAGCGTAGCCCTCATAGATGGGGACATTGTGAGTTACACCATCTCCAGAGTCCAGAACAATGCCTGGCAGAGGAAACAGGCAAGGAGGTAAATCTCTGAGGACACCACTGCTTTAGCCATCAAAGCCTACTTCCAATCTCAGCTAAGATGTACAAGCACTGGGCATGGACCCAGATAAAATTAGCTCTCCTACACATGAAGACTAAAAATGAGTTTAATGGCTGCTAAATCTGAAGCCAGCAACAGGTCATCCTTTTAAATACTGTAGTAGAAAAATTTCCCCTGGACACTTTCACAGGACTGTCCCTCTCACCAGCTATCTGCACATTGTGTAAGCATCTGGGAGTGTTTTTCTTTCCTCCTAACTCATATGTTTTTCTCTTTTTTGACTCAGACCATGTAGGGAATGTGGGCTCTCCTGGGATGTTCGCCCAGGAGCTGTAATGCTGTGACTGGTTCTGATACATTATGCGGAGTTTGATGTGCCATCACCTACTTTAAGGGAGAGATCTATCCATGTGCTTTCAATAGTTAGAAATACAGGTGCTCTGAATCTACCCTCAGGGTACTGTTGTTACCTCTCTCACACAGACACCTTCCCAGGGAGTGCTAGGGAGGGGAGCATTCCTTTTTCAGCTAGGGAAACTGATTCACAGCAAGGTCAATGCCTTAGGAATGTGTTAATCAGCGACTGTCCCCAAGCCTGAACATACCTGTGGTACGGCCAGAAGCATACAGGGACAGCACCGCCTGTATGGCCACGTACATGGCGGGGACATTGAAGGTCTCAAACATGATCTGGGTCATCTTCTCACGATTGGCCTTAGGGTTTAGGGGGGCCTCAGTGAGCAGAGTGGGGTGTTCCTCAGGAGCCACGCGAAGCTCATTGTAGAAGGTATGGTGCCAGATCTTCTCCATGTCGTCCCAGTTGGTGATGATGCCATGCTCAATGGGGTACTTGAGAGTCAGGATACCTCGCTTGCTCTGGGCCTCATCACCTACATAGGAGTCCTTCTGACCCATGCCCACCATGACACCCTGTAAGAAGAAACAGATGGGAAAATAAAGTTTCCACCATGTCAGGAATATAAGTGATGCCTTATAAATTTACATCTAACTGCCCAAGTCAGGGAACACCTTATAAATATCAGAAATAATAAACTACAGGGGTTTACCCCAAATTTAGAAGTATCATTTAAAATCAATCTAGACAGAACCTTTTCCCTCTCTCACCCCCAGAGACAGAATTCTATTGTTTAGAATGTAACTGAACTGCGGAGTGCAGAGAGGAGAATGAAGCTACTTCACTGAAGTAGAATCTCACCTCACTTTAAAAATACCTTAATGCCTTCATTAAATCATTAAGCTCATTACCCACGTCAACTGGAATATAAATATCTCCACTGTGAAATGACTGTATTAATGACATGTATTTCTCCTAAGAAAAGATTGTGACATTCATCAAGTGAACATAAAAAGATGGGCTGATATGCCATTATCACCCTGTCGGTGAAACCCAGCCCTGTCCAGAGCTGCCCAGAACACCCGTCAGTCACCAGCCCTGAGGAATACACACTCCTCCCGGCAGCCTGTCTGGCCAGGCTTGTGCCAAAGGCAGAGAGAGTGGCATTTCTCATAATAACCAAGGTGGTGTGTCACTATCACCATGGCACTTACTGCCTCTGTCACGCCTGGCTTCTAAAAATGCAACAGCCAGTAAGCAGATAGATGACATCCATTCGGAGCCCTGCAAGCTGCCTGGGAACAGGAGGGAGGAATGTGGCTTGGGTCCTGGTTGGTTGAGAGAAGTTTAAGTTTTGAATAGGACTGAAAAGGGGTGCTGAGGAAAAAAATGTGAAATGTGTAAGAGGTAGAGGGGAAGACACAGAGCTAAAAATGCAGGTCAGGAGTGCAGGGGAGAAGCTGCTCACTTTTCACACAAAGAGTTGGGCCTTTGGAGTGTGTCCCTGAAGTGGAAGGAGGGGAAGTGGACATTAGTGATATGTTCTGGTGGTGTGAGCTGCTTGTCTTGCCTTGGATTTGAGGCTAATCCATCTTCTCCATATTTGACCTAAAGTTTATGGAGGAGGGTCAAATGAGACGTTTCCTGGATTGGGCTGAGGGGGCGGCTGGAAGGGGTGTGGAGTGGCGCTGGGGACAGCTCCAGGTGAGAGCCGGCCAGATGGGGCGGGAGGTTTACCTGGTGGCGCGGGCGGCCCACGATGGAAGGGAAGACGGCGCGGGGAGCGTCGTCGCCCGCGAAGCCCGCCTTCACCAGCCCGGAGCCGTTGTCGCACACGAGGGCGGTGGTCTCCTCATCGTCGCACATCTTGGCAGAGCTTCAGCGGGATCTGAAGATTGAGGGGAGCCGGGCGGCCCAGGCTCAGCGCCGGCGGCGTTGCCCTTCGCGTGCAGGGAGGAGGGAACCGAGCTGGGAAGGATCCGGGGATGGTGGGGTGGGGGGACGCCTGCCAACTCCTTTCCCCCGGGGCAGAAGGGTGGCATGCAGCTGCCGAGATTGGTTCCTGGCCAGGAGTCCCCCTCTACCCAGGTGCAAGGGGGTACGGTCACCCCTTAGCAGCCCTGTAATTGCTCGCCGTTTCACAGACTGGGAACCTTCTTAGACTGCAACCACACCCCCTGCCCGCTCCTGGCTGGAGTGAGGACGCACGGGGGCAGGGACCCCAAACGCTCCGCGCGCCCCTCTCCTCTAATGACCCAGCACGAAACAAGTTAGAACCGAATCGAAAAAGTTCGGTCTTTTAAAAGAAGCGCCGGGGCGGCAGCCGGTGGGGCCGGCTGCGGGCGGGCGGCGCGCGGGGCGGGGGCAGCGCGGGCTGGGCGGGCGCCGACTCACCGTCCGCGGGTCGGGCTCGGCTCGGCTCGGGCGGCGCAGGCGCTGGGTGCCCGGCGCGAGCCGCGCCGCTTTATAGCGAGCTGATGGACGGGGTCAGTTGGAGCGGCCGGGGCAGGGGTGGGGGGCCTTGTCGGCCACCTTACCTTATTTGGTCGCCTTCGCACCACTGAGGAGCTCCGAGGCCATTCATGGAGCCAAGGGCAGGGTTGAGGATCAGCCAGGGGGCCCCCAGGCCATGTAAGGAAGGGGAGGGGGCAACCAGGGGAATGGCCAAATAGGGAGGCAGGGAGGGGCTGGCACGAAGGGTAGGGGGCAGGGGAAGACTGAGTGACGCCAGCCCACCGCCTCTCCCTTCCTGGGTGGGGGCGCTCCCTGGGTGTGCGGGTGGGCGTGTTCCTTCTCAGGCCTGCCAGCCTAAGAGACAATGAGCCACTTACAAGAGGAGGCTCGGCGCCCTGCCCTCTGCTGAGGGGGGTCCCTGGCAGCTGGGTCAGAGTCTTCTCTTCCAGGACGGAGAGCTGGAGGAGCAGAACCTTGGCAGTCCTCGTGGGCCCAAAGGGCATCCCGCAGCGCACTTTGGTGGCCAGAGCAGGGACATCTGGGACAGGGCTCCCTCTGGTCTAGTCCCACCAGCCTGGATGACTTGACTCCCATAGCTGGGGCTGTGCTCCTTTAGATCAGAAAGCTGAGGTTAACCTAGGCCACCGTGATCCCCTACCCATGCCTGGCGGAGGGGCTAGCCACGGCAAAGGCTAAGAAGTGCAGGGAGGGGCTGGGTAAGCCTTGCTGGACAAAGGGCAGGTTTACCCGCCTGGAGACCAGGGAGCGCCCCTGCTGCTGCGAGGGTTTATTCCCGTCTTTAGGCCAGAGAAGGATCCCCTACAGCCGGTGTGAATGAAGGAAGGATGCCAAAAGTACTTGTCCACTTGCTGGTGGATAGATGAACTGTAAACTGGGGGCAAAGGCCTGTATTCCAGATGAGACAAGACTGAAAGAGCAAATATTCTTTGTCAAGAAGCTAACAGCATCTTCAACCAAATGCACATACACACCAAGGAGCAGTATTGTCCTAACCAGGAACTAGTTAGAAAAGCAGAGTCCTGGGCCCACCCCCAGAACATTGAGTCAGAATCATTTCAGCAAGATGCCCAGTTGATGTGTGTGCACATTAAAGTGTGAAGCATTGGTATAAATTGGCATAAACTGGTGGACACAGATTTTGAAGGATCTTGGGACTTGGTAGAAAAGAAGGGAAAGATGACATGAATTGGGGAAGAGGAGAAAGAAACAGAGAGACATCAGAAGGGCACAGATCACTGGTGTGCACTAGGGCCCTGTATTCTCAGTTCTTGACTGGCACTTGGATTTTAATGCTTGTGTTTTCTTCCCATTCACACTAGTTAAAAATAGAAAACTGGGCATAGGCGTCCATCTCTAGAGTGGTCTTGGATTGATAGGCTGAGAAGGCCTGCTGATTAGATACTTGTCCAGACTGGGGAATGCTGTGCCCTCCCCCTGAGCTCCCCAGCCATGTTTGGATTGTTTGGGAGAAGAAACTGTGGGAACAGCTGGTTGGCAGTCAGGTGAGGGGTCCTGCTGAGGTTGTGCCCTGCTGTGCAGTAGGCCTTTACAGTGAAAACACCCACTGGCAGGATTGCTCAGACAGATGCAGAACCAAGGAAAAGGAGAGATGAGACTGGTTTATAGCCAGCTAGCCCTGAGTTCAAATCCTGTCTCTCTTACTTCCTGTCTATTTGGTCTTGGGCAAGTCACTTTCCTGAGTCCCAATTACCCCCTCTGAAAAAGACACAATAACTGTTTTCTGGTAGGAGTTATTTATTATTGTAATCATTAGGAATAGAAGCCACATAGAAGATACAAAGCAAATTCTAACAATTACAATTCAGTAATAATGGTACTTTCAGAGGCAGCAGGAGTTCTCTTTGGAAGAACCGGGTCAATTTCATTCTTTATTGATTTAGCAAATATTTATGGGACAAAAACTGTGCTAGTCATGTAGATACAGTGATAGATGAAACAGAGCCAGATTCATATTCCAGAAGTCAGAGACAGTTACGGTACACTTTGGGAAGGAAGGGAGAAGCCAGGGGCAGGTCACAGAGCCATTGAAGAGGGGTTCAAAGAATGATTCTTCGTGAGGAAGTATCATTTCATTGTTGTTCAAGTAGAAATGGACATTTGTGTGAAAGAAAGACAGCTTCTGCTTGGGAGTGGCTGATGACAGACTCCTACGTTCACTGCCAAGTGTGCAAAGGGAACTTCTGCAAAGTCCAGCTTATCAGTGAACACTATGATTATTGACCTGAATCCTTTGCAAATACTTCCAGGGCTCAGGAGGCCAATTCCAGCCCACCCACTTCGCGAACAGTCTGCCCTGGGGATGGGAAGGAGAAGGTAGGTCAGTGGAGCACTGAGACCAGTTTCATGAAACAATCTAAACCCTTAAAATGTTTTTAAAACAATTTCATGTTTTCCCTACATTGAACAAAATGTGTTTTCATGTGCATTATATTTATGCTAAGAAAGAAGACTTTTTTCCCTTAAAGAAAGTAAGATTCAATGACTGATTTTCATTTGACACATTTCAGGGTTCCATTTAGTTTGAAAATTGAGATTGGCTTCTGTCATGTCTGCTTAAGTAGTAAAAATGGCTTACCCTCTTGGTGCATTTTAGAATCTTTTTAATTGTGGTAAAATGTACATACCATGAAGTTTACCATATTAATCATTTAAAATCATACATTCAATAGTGTTAAGTATATTCACATTTGTGTGCAAGCATCCAATCTCCCAATTTCATTTTTGATGCAAACTCTAAAGTGATTTCAAAACCCAGGAATGGTTGTGTCTCGCAGCATGGGGAAGACTGGTGTACATCCAGTGAGGTAGGGAACCATTGTGCTTATTTTGCCCGAGATCCCCCAGATGAGCAGACGGAAGAGTGAGGATTGAAATCCGGTGCCTGACTTTGTGCTCTGTTCCTAACCACCACCCCAAAGGCTGTCCCATGTACTGGGACTGCTGTTTCTCAGAGCGGAATGCTGGAACCACTTGCAGCCAAATTACCTGGGCTGCCTTGCAGAAGTTCAGATTCCCTTGTTCCACCCTGGAAGGTTGAATCTGTGTTTTAAGTAAGTTACCACCCCTCCTCCCCAGGTGATTCACAGAGGTAAAGACTCGGTGGCACTGCCTGGCTGTTCCTCCTCGGGCCCAGGGAGCTTTGTTGAACGCTTCCTAAGCTGCTTCTCTGGCTGGAGTCCAGCTTGGCTGACCTTGGGCAGCCCAGTGGGATGGCAAAGCAGGGGCATTGTCCCCAGGGCTCTCGAGGGCTCTCAAGGCCTTCCTGGGCAGGGGCAGGCCATGAGGGAGACGTGCAGGGCAAACTGAAGGAACAGAAGGTGGGACAGTCCCTGCTGCCCTTGCCTCAAGGGAAGCCTGTTTCATCCACCATCTGCTGGGATCTGGAAGGGAGAGCGGCAGCCTCCTCCCGGCACTGGGGGATTAGCAGTCACTTATCTCAGCTGTTCCTCCATTCGGAGGTGTCACAGTATTTACAGAGAAGCCAGAAACAGACCAAGCCACACTTAATTCCAGCGCATGAGCCCTCCCTGTCTCTTCCTGCGGCCCCTCCCGCATTCCGTGGGCTGGGAAGGAGGGAGGGGCTCTTCCCAGACCAGACCCGGAGTTGGGGAGCCAACCTTGTGAGACATTTCTATTTTCTTGCCCTACACATTTGTTCACTCCCACTGCCCTCTGGCTGGAGCTGGGTTTCAGTTTTCATTAAAAGAAGAAAGTGACGTGACTGTAAGGGACGCAGGCCCCCACACATCCTGGTGCTCAGAATTCAATACCAAGGCATGCCTAATCTCTGCCACATGCTGTCCCATGTTTCACAGGCAAGCACCAAAGATTAACCCGGGGAGGGTATCCCGGCTCCAATGGATTCCGCTCTGGGCAGACTCTGGCAGTCCCTCCCTTCTGACATGATAGGACCAGCTGTGATGAGCCATTGAGTAATATTACAAAAGGAGGACAAGGCAAGGAAGAGGGAAGTTGGGAGGAGAACATGGAAGGGAGATTCTTCTGGAACTTGCCATTACAAAGACCTAAAAGTCAAATTTTCACTCTTGTTTTTCCTGGTGTAAATATGGGAAATCACAAAGGGTTTCTTGTAGCCTTTTAAATTCCTTAAAAGGAGTTTGTCCTTCAAGAATGAAGTGCTGAAGCTTGCAGGTTCTGCTTGGAAGAAGGTATTCTTTCTTAGCTTAGTTCCTCCATGCTGGCAGAAACTATTTATGGAGTTCCAGTTTTTCATGTGTTGCCTGGAGCAGAACTGCCTTTCCTGGAGAGCCCACATGTAGCACTGCCCAACCTACGCCTCTGGGATGCATGCTTACAAGTGCCAGAGGGTCAGCATGGCTGGGAGCTGGGAGCTCAGAGATGCTCTGGTGGCCCCTTTTGGTAACCTGTATAAAGTGGAGCCCATCTCTTCCCCCTTAGAGACTGAGCATACCTCTGACACACAATACTAGTAGCAGTAGTGCTAGTTGCTAACACACACTGAGCTCTTACTAGGGTCCATGCACTATTCTGAGCCTATATGTGTACATGGTCCAGATGCAGCTTTCTAGGTGACTGACTGCCAGCCACACAATCTGCACAACTGCTACTTGATATGATGTCAGTTTACAGAAGTGCTCTTTGATACGATATCACTGGTCTATACTGAGGGGCTGTGTAAGAAATATGCCACCTTTGTCACAAATAGAGGTACCACTGCCATCATCGCAAGGATGTTTTCATGGGTGTTCATCAAAGGACACAGTCTTCCTTATGAGCCTCCAGAAAAAATTTCCTATTTGGCTCAAGTACTAAAAACAATAGCATTACCAAGTATCTGGTCTGTTTTGATCCTGTAGATCCTGAATCTAGTGACCAACCAGGATTTCCTTTTGGTAGTGGCTAAGAAAAATCTTTGAAAAGCACACATATGGCCCAATTGTTAACATGATTACAAAATTATGATCTATTTTAAATACCCACCTCTATTTGTAATTTTTCTTTTCCTTCCATTATTAGCTTTTATTTGTATGTCTTTGTAAGGCATTAATCTTTTGTGGGACATAACAAAGGATGGATGAATAGGTAGACAAGAATGAACTTTGCAGACAATGGGGAGATTACTTGCATATGTCTGTACGTTTATTCCATCCCAATGCAAACATCTATTTATTATTATTTATTAATGAAAACACCTATTGCTTATGAAGTGTCATATCAATTTTGATTTTCCTTTTAATGTTATGATAGGTACAACTAGCAATCAAAAATAACATTTCCCCCATTATAAAATATATAAAAATATGTACTTATTGTGGTAAACTAGGAAATACTGAAAAGAAAACTACAAAGGAAATGACATATATGTTTGAGTCATTACAGCCTTCTATTCTAACCTCCCTAAAATAAAACTAAATGTGACTTGAAATTCATGAGGCCTTGGCTTCCATATCTACTTATAGCTGCTGAGCTGAGAAAAACAAATAGCCTCCTATTCTGGAAGTTTGCAAGAATGTCCACTTGTTCTTCAAAGAGAGACATGCAATGCAAGGAATTTGCATTAAAAGCATTTCTTGGTTTTACTATTATAAACTAAAGTATCTCCAGTCAACAGCTGGAAGCAAAGAATGCCAAACTGAGAGCAGGCTCTGCCCTTGGGATTATACCAGCCACATCCACTTATGTGTTTTAGAGGGCAGGGTTTAGTTTCCGACTCAGCTGTTGAACCCTTTCAAAATTGTAGTCTAAAAATGGGGATCTATCACTAACATAAAACTAAACCATATGAATATATTGCTGAAAGCTTTGTCTTTATGTAGAGTCTGAAAGCAGTTGTTGTAGGGGGCATATTTCCAGTGATTTTATGATAGTATTTCCAAAGTCCTCTTGATTAGGACTATACATAATCAATTCACCTTGCCCTCACAGCCTCTAATATAATTTCATAAACTAAAAAATAAGTTAAAAAATAAAGGCTTTGCCTAAAACCAGGGGAAGGAAATAGACAGTGTGCCTCCAAAATAAAAACCACCGAAAAGCCTTCCCAAGCTGTGACTTGGGTGAAAATGCTGGCACTCACACAGATGAGCAGGTCCAGGTGTGTAACGTGTTTTAGAGAGAAGAGTCACCCTTCAAGAACTGAGGAAAAAAGCAGCCAGAAGCCATGATGTGGCTTCGAGAAATCACAAAAATCTAAGCATGACCCAAAGGGTGTCACAGAGTAAAGCATTATGTCACCAAAGAAATACCTGCTGGAACTGGATAGACTTCAGGTGAGAACATTTTTCACAGATAAATAAGAGGGTGTCCTCTGTTCAGTTAACACTTTTGCAAATTCTACTTAAGTGTGCAGTTTTCCAGGGAAAGATTCCAGTTGCTGTTTAATATTATTACAGCTCAATATTTATAACTGCCACAAAAGATTCATGCTGGGCTCAGCTCTCTACCAAAGGATATGGCCATTTCATCTCTGTGTCCATCTCTGTCCAATGGGATGGTTCAGAGCCCTACTCTGTCAGTGCAGAAAGGGAGCCCTGAAGCCCTAGACCATGCTGATCCCCAGACTGGCATGATCCTCCATTTCTGCTGTCCTTCCAGGAACCCCACCACTGAGCTGCTGGGTCAAGGCGGCAGGAGGGGTAAGAAGAGGGCGCAGGGAGATGGTGATGAGAGGGGTGACCTGCAGTCTCCCCACCCTTCCCATGAGTTTCTATCTGAATAGAAAACTGAAAATGATAAATCAGAAATCCATAGAGTTACTGGTACCAGGGTTGAATCTGCTTTCACACCAGGGAAAGGAAAACCTTATGTAAACTGCACTCGTTTTGTCCAACTCAGGGATGTAGGCCCCAAAATGCCAATGGGAAAGGCAGGACTGAGCCCCTGAGGCAGAAAGTCTTGCTTCTGAGAGCAGCTCCAGTGTTCTAGAAGCGCCCACACCCCATGCCTTAATATCAAACCTTTAAAAATTGTTCCAAGAAAAGTAGTCAGATGTTTCTTTGATCTATCTGGAAACTAACCTTTATTCTGACTAAATATGAAAAGTTAAATGTTAAGCTTGCTTATTTTCTCACTTGGAACATGTTTGTATGAATCTGAGAGACTCAGTCATGAGTGAAAAATTTATCACTTCCCTCTCCTGTATTTCACGGGGATGTCACACGGATAGATCAGTACACCTTCCCAAAGCCTCTGAGCCAGTCACAATCCTGTAGATGAGTCTTAAAAACCTTAAAGTTGGTGTTGGGCAGCAGCTGCGAATGACAGATGCTCTTTGTTTCCTCAGATATTTGTGCGTGTGAAAAGTCTAGATAACATTTCATAATGTCACCACATCAATGGATACACATTTGACCAAAAAGTGTGGTATGCTAGGAAAATATAGTCCTCTATCGTCAGAGCTTTTGTCATTTCTAAGAAGGTATCTTTTGCCCTCCTCAGCTCTCTGAACATTATTTAAATTCTCAGTATCAACCAAGAAGATACCCAGTTCTCAGTGACCAATTTTTAACAGAGGGCTTCAAATACTTTCCCTGAGAGATTCAGTCATGCTTTCACGTATGTGGAAACTTAAACATGCCTAGTCTCCCATTTTATGAATTGCTTAGCAAGGTATTTCAGATGGATAAACTCTTCGATTTGAAAAAGTATTATTTCTAACTAAATAGGATCAAAACAGTGATGAAAGGTAGCTGTGAACAAGAAGAAAAATCCAATTTTGTAGCTAATTCAGGTTCTCTTGAAATCAAGATGCGGTGTATTCAGTCTCTCCATTCAAACAATATTTATGTAATGCCTTCTCTGGGCCAGGCATTGGACTGGGTAGAGCAAAGACTATTCGAATGAATGAGACAGTGCCTGCACCCCAAGGAAGTTTTATACTTTATTAAAAACGACACAAACCCAACTATTCACCTCAAACTTCTGTGCTAAGTAAAAGAAATATTTGACCAAAGAGATTGTAAGCAGGCAGAGTTCTCAGTATGGCCTTTAGGCAAGGTTTCAGTGTCTATGGATTTTGAGCAGGGCCAATAAGGGCTAATTGAGTCATAGGTTCCCTCCCACCCCCAACGCACACCAATTTGGCTTAATTTTGCAGATGAGTTAGGGAGGGACTACTGAATGCTGGAGGCTTCAAAGATAAGAAGAAACTGGGGGAAAATAATAATAAATAATAGTAAACTTTAGTGTATTGTGCTATATTTTTGAAATTATTTTCTATCATAGTCACTTTTTCTAATGAAGAACACAAACACAAATACTTTATTCCCTCCTGGGATAATTACAGTCTGGTCAGCAGGTACTCACTGATGCCCACTACATACCACAAACTGTACTTCTGAGGAGGCAACATCAGGTTTCCATATAAAGTCAGAAATAAGGACACTATCAAAGGCACCACTGAAATGGTCTTTCAAATGAAAAGTGTGTGTGTGTGTGTGTGTGCGCACACCACTGTAACACACTCTACACTTTACCCTGAGCCTCTGTGAGATGCCCCGCCAGCGATGCGTTTAAATGCAGAAGACGTGGGGAAAAGGCAAGAGTGTGTGAGAGATGGGAAGGGGACACTGACACTCAGGTCTGCAGGGAGGGGTTATCAAGCAGACAAAAATCTAGATCAGTGGTTCTCAATCTTGGCCACACATGGCCTCACCTGGGGAGCTGATACCTGGATCCTGCCGCCATAGATTCTGATATAATTGGTCTGGTGCACATGAGCATTTGGGAATTTTTTAAAGCTCCCAAGTCATTCTAACTTTTAGCCAAAGTTGAGAACCATTGATCTCATTGTGTGCTTCTCAAACTTAAACTTACATCAGAATCACCCAGAGAGCTTGGTAAACTGCAGATTGCTGGGCCCCATCCCTGGAGTTTCTCACTCAGTAGGTCTGAAATGGGGCATGAGGATTTGCATTTCTATAAAGCTCCCACATGATACCAATGCTAAGGAGCAGTGGACCCACTCTGAGGGGCACTCACCTAGAATAAATGTTTACTGGGATAACATTTGCACCCACCAGGGGGCGTGGGTGCTGGGGACATGGAACAAGGAAGCTGTATAGAGTAAGAGCCAGTGAATAGGTTTTTGTTGTTGTTGTTATCATTAATATATAATTACATGAACAACATTGTGGTTACTAGGTTCCTCCCACTATGAACTCCCCACCACATACCCCTTTACAGTCACTGTCCATCAAGCTAGTAAGATGCTATAGAGTCACTACTTGTCTTCTCTGTGTTGTACTGCCTTCCCCGTGCCCACCCCCCTGACTACATTGTATGTGCTAATCATAATGCCTCTTTTCCCCCTTATTCCTCCCTTCCCACCCACCCTCACCAGTCCCTTTCCCCTTGGTAACTGTTAGTCCATTCTTGGGTTCTGTGAGTCTGCTGCTGTTTTGTTCCTTCAGTTTTTGCTTTGTTCTTATACTCCACAGATGAGTGAAGTCATTTAATACTTGCCTTTCTCCACCTGGCTTATTTCACTGAGCATAATACCCTCTAGCTCCATCCATGTTGTTGCAAATGGTAGGATTTGTTTTCTTCTTATGGCTGAATAATATTTCATTGTGTATATGTACCACATCTTTATCCATTCATCTACTGATGGACACTTAAGTTGCTTCCATTTCTTGCTATTGTAAATAGTACTGAGATGGCAGAGGATCTGAACAGATACTTCTCCAAAGAAGAAACTCAGATGGCCAACAGGCAAGAGAAAAGATGCTCCAAATTGCTAATCATCAGAGAAATGCAAATTAAAAACACATGGTTGTTGCAATAATTAATATTTCAAAAGTGCTTTTTATATACACTAAGACAATCTAATCCCCAGCCAACCCTGTGAAGTATTATTTCCCCTCTTATACAGATGAAGAAGCTGAGGTTCAGACAGGTTAAGCTACTTGTCCAAAATCACACAGCTAGTCAGGCTGGTCTTACAATTTGAACACAGGCAATCTGACTCCAAAGCCATAATTATTATACTGTACTAGAGTGATAAATATTAGCTCTCTTGGATAGTAGTCATTTTAAGAAATAAATGTCCATGCAATTACAAAAACCTCAGAGTTTCTTGTCTTCATGAAATACAAATCTAACATAGCTGATGAGTAACGGTAGACAATGGAAATTTCTAGGATTAAATCTAACCTCAACTTTATAAACTAATGTTTCTCACAGTGTATCTTCAGTTCTCCTGCAAGGGAATCATCTGGAAATTCCCTATGTTAAACCTACGAATCACAGTCTTTAGAGGGCAGGAGTCCAGAATCTAAAACTTTAAGGTTCTGTGGTCTGGGTCACATACCTACAAATTGAACATACTTTGTAACTACTCTTCTGTTTCTTAGACTGATATCGTGCTGCTCTCAATGTTACTTTTTTTTGTGTGTGTGTGAATTTATAAAGCACTCTTTGGAGCAGGTCAAGTAGAGTGGTCTGTAGTTTGAGAAAAAAGTAAAATCTGCCACTTATGGTTTCAAAAGTATGCAAATAAAATAACATAAGATATCTGGTTTAAAATCTAAACCATTATGATATATGATAACTTGAGAACCTAACTTAAGTAAAATAAGCAAGTTATTTCATTTTAGGGAAAAAAATTAAAATATAGCTACATCTCTGACATCCCTGTTGTACTTCATCAATTTAAACAACTGAGTAGTTAAGACTTTTTAGTAAAAGATTTACTGACATAGCAAAGTTTTATAGGAAACCATTCCCACTTGAGGAACTTCTCTGATTCTGTGTTGTCGACTGGCACTTAGCTGTGAATGACATTTTAAATTTCTACTCTGTCTGGGATGGGCTAGGAGTTTTCATGCAGCACACCTAGAAAAGTTGGAAAAAGCAGTTTTGAAACATTCTTTTATAGACACTGAAGAGCTATCGAGTCAGGGAGGACTTTAGGGGCCAAGATATCAGAGGGAAGGAAAGCAAAGAGTTGAGCCCAAACCCAATTTGCTGCTGATTTTCCCTGCGAGGCACTTGGTGATTTGTAAGGGTAGGAGACAGGGCGCAGCCAGAGGAGAAGCTGAGAAGAAAGGGGCGGCTAAAATCTGAGAAGTGGAAGAGATTTAAACAGTATCATGGGTTGGGCTGGGAGAGAAACACACTGGGAGTATAGGGCCTACCAGGGAAGAGCAGCCCTCAGAGCCAGTCCCGGCTGCAGTGGAGACCCTCAAAGCGTTACACCTCAGGAGTTCAGACAGACTGACAGCAGACTTTGAGTCAGCTCAGTCCCAAGATAGTTTAAAGTGTTGGCCTCACCCTGTCTGTCAGAATCAAAGGTAAACACCCTCTGGAGGAAGATAGCATCCCCCAGAGTTTTAAATTATCTCTGTGGTTTTTTCATATATAATGTGTGGTATGTAATAGAGGAGTAGTTGGCAAGACCAAATAATTGAAAACCCCAAAGAAAATTATAGACAATGGAGAGAGACCATCAGAAGATCCAGATGCTGAAGTTCTCTGACACATATGTTAGGTATATTTTTGAAAACTGATTAATATGTTCAAGAAAATAAAGAGCAAAAAAGAGACTTTCATACATTGGACTCTATTACAAAGAATCACATGAAATTCTAAAACTAAAATTATAATAACAAATTAATAACTCAATAGATGAATTTAAGAGAAGATTGACACAGTTGAAGAGAAGATGAGTGAGCTTTAAGGGAGGTCAGTAGAATGTATCTAGACTAAAGCACAGAGAACCAAAGGATGCAAGGTTGGCTTAAATATAAAAATCAGTTCATATCAGTTCATGTAATTCAGCACATGAGCAGAATACAGGTGAAGAATCATATGATTGATTGGTCCAGCATATGCAGAAACCACATTGATAACACCCATTCATAATAAAAACTCTTAACAAACTAGGGATAGAAAGAAAATCCTTAATCTAATAAAGAGTATCTACAATAAATCTAAGGAGAGAAGTTTTATCTCTCTTTCCCTGAGACTCTGAATAAGATGAAGATGTCTGCTATCATCACTTCTATTCTACATTATACTAGTGCTCCTAAACAGCACAGTAAGGCAAAGAGCATAAATAGAAGGTATAAGAATTGGAATGGAAGAAACAAAGCTGTGATAATAGTGAGTGTAAAGAATACAAAGGGATTTATAATCAAACTATTAAATTTAATAAGTGCATATAACAAAGTCAGTGAATTAGGGATACAAAAATCACCTTTATCTCTACAAGCCCGCAATAAAAAAGTGAAAAAATAACATTTGAAATATGCCAGTTAAAACAGCATCAGAAAACATCAATACTTAGGATTAAATCCAATTAAAGATGTGTCAAGTGTCTACACATAAAACTACAAAACATCAGTACAATAAGTTAAAGACCTAAATAAATGGAGAGATGTCATGTTCATGAGTCAGAAAATTCAACATTGTAATGCTGTCAATTCAAACTAAACTGATCTTTAGATTCAATGCAGTCTCATCAAACTAGCAGTGTTGTGTGTGTGCAAATGGAAATGCTGGCTCTAAAATTTTATAGAAACGCAAAGGGCCAAGAATGACTAAGATAACCTTAAAGAACAACAAAGCTGAAGGACTTATACTACTGGGTATCAAGATGCTTTATAAGGCTATAGTAATTAAGAGAGAGTTGTATTTGTGCAAGGTTAGACAAATAGTTCAGAAACTGACCCACACATAAATGTATAATTGATTTTGACAAATGCCACTTTGAACAATACTAATGATATTTTTAATAAATAGTGCTGCGTCAATTACATAACCATATAAAAAAAAAGAATCTTGATCCCATCTCACATCATATACAAAAACCAATTCAAAGCTAATCATAGATCTACATGGGTGACTTTCAAAAATTAATATCTTAGAATACAGCATAGGATAATATATTGATTACTTTGGGATAGGCAAAGAGTTCTTAAATAGAAAACACTAAAAAATAATAAAGAAAAATAATGATAAATTTCACAATAACTTTGCTTCAACAAAGATTCTATTAGGAGAATGAATAGATCAGCAACATTGTGGGAGAAAATATTTGGAATACATACATGGAAGCACAGGACTCAGATTCACGGTGGATAAAGAATTCCTATATATCAATGAGAAAAAGACAGACAAACCCATATCAAAGTGTGCAAAAGATATAAGATTGTATGTCAATGATACTTTAATTTTAAAAAAAAGTGGGCAAAAAAGACTTACTACACAAAAGAGGATACCCAAGAAGCCAATAAACATGAAAAGGCACTCAATCTCAGTAGCAGTAATAGGAAAATGCAAATGAAAATTAAAATGAGGTGCCATGACAGAGACATAGAATGACTGAAATTAAAAGACTGACAACACCCAGTGTAGTTCAGGAAGCATCATATTAACATAATCTTTGCCTTCATGTTCTCTATCCCTTGACTTCAGGATTTTACCTCTCTAGCCGGATAACCCTACCAATCTAATCTCTAAGGCTATTTCTAGGTCTCTCTTCTACCTCCAGTCATACATGGAGAAGTCTGCCCAGAATATCATCTCTAATCTTTCTGCCAAATCATGTTTCTCCTTTTCTTCTAATCTCTGTAGGCATTCCCTTTCAAAAGACCTTCCCAGCACATTGCCAAGCCAACTTGATTCTCAGCACAGGAATAAACTCTTTCCTGTGCCTTCCTCCCTTAGCCAGTCCTTGCTCTCCTCAACTCCCATTTTCTAAGCAGATACAGGTAGCTTGTTCTGTACACATTAGAGGTCAGAAACACATGAGCTTCAGTCAGGTGTCTTTACGATCTTCTTTGTGCTTATCCTTTCTCTCCTTTTGAAGTACAGGCTTCCCAATGTGGGGTACCTCACTGCCTATTAATTTTCTGAAAATCCAATCTGGGGAGATCCCCCTGCCTGCTAAGTGAGACCTCAACCCAGCAGAGGGTTCTGTGCTCTGATGGAGAAAAAAATTCAAGAGCAGGCCATGCAGGTACCAGCTAAGAGTAGTTTAATAAAGCAGAGTACACACTGAAGGAGGTTGTGTGGGCATGAGAGCTGAGCAGCCCACTGGGGTCCCAGCTGGGTGGTCTTATACCTGGAGTTTTAGCAGGGGGTGGAATATTTATCAGAATAGGAGGGGTTTTCTCAGAACAGGGAGGGGATTTCTGGGAAATAGAGTGACTCCCTCTTTTTGTCCTCAGGTAGTCAGTCTATCTGGGAACTGTCACGGTGCCATGGCAGGATTTCACTATGCTAATGGTATAATGTATTTTGAGGTGAAGTTAGTCATTGGAAGCAGTCAGTTTGGGCAGACCTGTTATCTATACCCTCCCTCCCCACACCCCTCGAGAGCAGCTTACCTGGAATGTTTAGAAGGTAAACAGGCATCCAGCCCCCTCCCTGCTCACGTCTGGCTCTTCACCTACTATAATGTAATGAATTACAATTTTGATTGAGTGAAGCGAAGAAAAATGAAATGGTTTTTAAGAACGCTGTTTTTATCTGATTTAAAAAGAAATGCTTATACTTTATTTTGATTATTAAGAATGTTTGTTGAGATCGGAAGATGGCGGCGTGAGTAGAGCAGCGGAAAACTCCTCCCAAAACCACATATATCTATAAAAATATAACAAAGACAACTCTTCCTAGAATAAAGACCAGAGTACACAGGACAATATCCAGACCACATCTGCACCTGAGAGAACCCAGCGCCTCGCCACGGGGGTAAGATACAAGCCCCGGCCCCGCGGGAGCCGAGCGCCCCTCCCCCCAGCTCCCGGCGGGAGGAGAATAGGCAGAGCGGGAGGGAGACGGAGCCCAGGGCTGCCGAACACCCAGCCTCAGCCACCGGGGCCAGAGCGCAGACACCGTGCATGCGCAGGACCCTGGGTACTAGGGAAACAGGGCAGCAAGAACAGTGACCGGGCACCGGAGGCCGGGTGCCGGAGGACATAAGAAAAGTGAGCAACCAATTTTTTTTTTTTTGGCTGTTTTGTTTTGGCGAGCGCTTTTTGGAAGTCTTAAAGGGATAGGGACCCCAATACTAGGGAAACAGGGCAGCAAGACCAGTGAGCAGATGCCTAAGGCTGGCGGCGGAGAATAAAGAAAAACGAGCGGCCACCTTTTTTTTTTTTTTAATTTAAAAATTGTTATTATTATTTTTTTTTTTCCTTTTTTTGTGGTCGCAGTTTTGTTTTGGAGGGTGCTTTTTGGAATTCTTAAAGGGGCAGGGCAGGACACTTAATCCAGAGGTAGGGAATCTGGGGATCTCTGGGCACCCTAACCCCCGGGCTGCAGGGAGCAGGGAGGCCCCTTACGGAGATAAATAGCCTCCCAGCAGCTCCTGCTCCAACGCGACTCCACCATTTTGGAGTAGCTGCCCGAGCCAGGCCACGCCCACAGCAACAGCGGAGATTAACTCCATAGCAGCCGGGCAGGAAGCAGAAACCCTGTCTGCGTGCAGATGCGCGGCACAAGCCACTAGAGGGCGCTGTTCTCCCAGGAGAGGAAGGCCACAAACCAACAAGAAAGGAAGTCCTTCCAGCCGTCACTCGTCCCAGTTCTGCAGACTATTCCTATCACCATGAAAAGGCAAAGCTACAGGCAGACAAAGATCACAGAGACAACACCAGAGAAGGAGACAGACCTAACCAGTCTTCCTGAAAAAGAATTCAAAATAAGAATCATAAACATGCTGACAGAGATGCAGAGAAATACGCAAGAGAAATGGGATGAAGTCCGGAGGGAGATCACAGATGCCAGAAAGGAGATTACAGAAATGAAACAAACTCTGGAAGGGTTTATAAGCAGAATGGATAGGATGCAAGAGACCATTGATGGAACTGAAACCAGAGAACAGGAACGCATAGAAGCTGACATAGAGAGAGATAAAAGGATCTCCAGGAATGAAACAATATTAAGAGAACTGTGTGACCAATCCAAAAGGAACAATATCCGTATTATAGGGGTTCCAGAAGAAGAAGAGAGAGGAAAAGAGATGGAAAGTATCTTAGAAGAAATAATTGCTGAAAACTTCCCCAAACTGGGGGAGGAAATAATCGAACAGACCAGGGAAATACACAGAACCCCCAACAGAAAGGATCCAAGGAGGACAACACCAAGACACATAATAATTAAAATGGCAAAGATGAAGGACAAAGAAAGAGTTTTAAAGGCAGCTAGAGAGAAAAAGGTCACCTATAAAGGAAAACCCATCAGGCTAATATCAGACTTCTCGACAGAAACCCTACAGGCCAGAAGAGAATGGCATGATATATTTAATACAATGAAACAGAAGGGCCTTGAACCAAGGATACTGTATCCAGCATGACTATCATTCAAATATGATGGTGGGATTAAACAATTCCCAGACAAACAAAAGCTGAGGGAATTTGCTTCCCACAAACCACCTCTACAGAACATCTTACAGGGAGTGCTCTAGACGGGAGCACTCCTAGAAAGAGCACAGCACAAAACACCCAACATATGAAGAATCGAGGAGGAGAAATAAGAAGGGAGAGAAGAAAAGAATCTTCAGACACTGTATATGACAGCTCAATAACCAAGCTAAGTTAGGCAGTAAGATACTAAAGAGGCTAACCTTGAACCTTTGGTAACCACGAATTTAAAGCCTGCAATGGAAATAAGTACATATCTTTCAATAGTCACCCTAAATGTTAATGGGCTGAATGCACCAATCAAAAGACACAGAGTAATAGAATGGATAAAAAAGCAAGACCCATCTATAAGCTGATTATAAGAAACTCACCTCAAACCCAAAGACATGTACAGACTAAAAGTCAAGGGATGGAAAAACATATTTCAAGCAAACAACATGGAGAAGAAAGAAGGGGTTGCAGTACTAATATCAGACAAAATAGACTTCAAAACAAAGAAAGTAACAAGAGATAAAGGACACTACATAATGATAAAGGGCTCAGTCAAACAAGAGGATATAACCATTCTAAATATATATGCACCCAACACAGGAGCACCAGCATATGGGAAACAAATACTAACAGAACTAAAGGGGGAAATAGACTGCAATGCATTCATTCTAGGAGACTTCAACACACCACTCACCCCAAAGGATAGATCCACCGGGCAGAAAATAAGTAAGGACACGGAAGCACTGAACAACACAGTAGAGCAGATGGACCTAATAGACATCTATAGAACTCTACATCCAAAAGCAGCGGGATATACATTCTTCTCAAGTGCACATGGAACATTCTCCAGAATAGACCACATACTAGGCCACAAAAAGAGCCTCAGAAAATTCCAAAAGATTGAAATCCTACCAACCAACTTTTCAGACCACAAAGGCATAAAACTAGAAATAAACTGTACAAAGAAAGCAAAGAGGCTCACAAACACATGGAGGCTTAACAACACGCTCCTAAATAATCAATGGATCAATGACCAAATCAAAATGGAGATCCAGCAATATATGGAAACAAATGACAACAACAACACAAAGCCCCAACTTCTGTGGGACACAGCAAAAGCAGTCTTAAGAGGAAAGTATATAGCAATCCAAGCATATTTAAAAAAGGAAGAGCAATCCCAAATGAATGGTCTAATGTCACAATTATCGAAATTGGAAAAAGAAGAACAGATGAGGCCTAAGGTTAGCAGAAGGAGGGACATAATAAAGATCAGAGAAGAAATAAATAAAATTGAGAAGAATAAAACAATAGCAAAAATCAAAGAAAACAAGAGCTGCTTCTTCGAGAAAATAAACAAAATAGATAAGCCTCTAGCCACACTTATTAAGAAGAAAAGAGAGTCAACACAAATCAACAGTATCAGAAACGAGAAAGGAAAAATCACGACAGACCCCACAGAAATACAAAGAATTATTAGAGAATACTATGAAAACCTATATGCTAACAAGCTGGGAAACCTAGGAGAAATGGACAACTTCCTAGAAAAATACAACCTTCCAAGACTGACCCAGAAAGAAACAGAAAATCTAAACAGACCAATTACCAGCAACGAAATTGAAGTGGTAATCAAAAAACTACCAAAGAACAAAACCCCGGGCCAGATGGATTTACCTCGGAATTTTATCAGACATACAGAGAAGACATAATACCCATTCTCCTTAAAGTTTTCCAAAAAATAGAAGAGGAGGGGATACTCCCAAACTCATTCTATGAAGCAAACATCACCCTAATAGCAAAACCAGGCAAAGACCCCACTGAAAAAGAAAACAACAGACCAATATCCCTGATGAACGTAGATGCAAAAATACTCAACAAAATATTAGCAAACCGAATTCAAAAATACATCAAAAGGATCATACACCATGATGAAGTGGGATTCATCCCAGGGATGCAAGGATGGTACAACATTCGAAAGTCCATCAACATCATCCACCATATCAAAAAAAAAAAAAAAACCCACATGATCATCTCCATAGATGCTGAAAAAGCATTTGACTAAGTTCAACATCCATTCATGATAAAAACTCTCAGCAAAATGGGAATAGAGGGCAAGTACCTCAACATAACAAAGGCCATCTATGATAAACCCACAGCCAACATTATATTGAACAGCGAGAAGCTGAAAGCATTTCCTCTGAGATTGGGAACTAGACAGGGATGCCCACTCTCCCCACTGTTATTTAACATTGTACTGAAGGTCCTAGCCACGGCAATCAGACAAAACAAAAAAATACAAGGAATCCAGATCGGTAAAGAAGAAGTTAAACTGTCACTATTTGCAGATGACATGATATTGTACATAAAAAACCCTAAAGACTCCACCCCAAAACTCCTAGAACTGATATCGGAATACAGCAAAGTTGCAGGATACAAAATCAATACACAGAAATCTGTGGCTTTCCTATACACTATCAATGAACCAACAGAAAGAGAAATCAGGAAAACAACTCCATTCACAATTGCATCAAAAAAAATAAGATACCTAGGAATAAACCTAACCAAAGAAGTGAAAGACTTATACTCTGAAAACTACAAGTCACTCTTAAGAGAAATTAAAGGGGACACTAACAGATGGAAACTCATCCCATGCTCATGGCTAGGAAGAATTAATATCGTCAAAATGGCCATCCTGCCCAAAGCAATATACAGATTTGATGCAATCCCTATGAAACTACCAGCAACATTCTTCAATGAACTGGAACAAATAATTCAAAAATTCATATGGAAACACCAAAGACCCCGAATAGCCAAAGCAATCCTGAGAAAGAAGAATAAAGTAGGGGGGATCTCACTCCCCAACTTCAAGCTACTATAAAGCTATAGTAATCAAGACAATTTGGTACTGGCACAAGAGCAGAGCCACAGACCAATGGAACAGACTAGAGAATCCAGACATTAACCCAGACATATATGGTCAATTAATATTTGATAAAGGAGCCATGGACATACAATGGCAAAATGACAGTCTCTTCAACAGATGGTGCTGGCAAAACTGGACAGCTACATGTAGGAGAATGAAACTGGACCATTGTCTAACCCCAAATACAAAAGTAAACTCAAAATGGATCAAAGACCTGAATGTAAGTTATGAAACCATTAAACTCTTGGAAGAAAACATAGGCAAAAACCTCTTAGACATAAACATGAGTGACCTCTTCTTGAACATATCTCCCTGGGCAAGGAAAACAACAGCAAAAATGAATAAGTGGGACTATATTAAGCTGAAAAGCTTCTGTACAGCAAAAGACACCATCAATAGAACAAAAAGGAACCCTACAGTATGGGAGAATATATTTGAAAATGACACATCCGATAAAGGCTTGACGTCCAGAATATATAAAGAGCTCACACGCCTCAACAAACAAAAAACAAATAACCCAATTAAAAAATGGGCAGAGGAACTGAACAGACAGTTCTCCAAAAAAGAAATACAGATGGCCAACAGACACATGAAAAGATGCTCCACATCGCTAATTATCAGAGAAATGCAAATTAAAACTACAATGAGGTATCACCTCACACCAGTAAGGATGGCTGCCATCCAAAAGACAAACAACAACAAATGTTGGCGAGGCTGTGGAGAAAGGGGAACCCTCCTACACTGCTGGTGGGAATGTAAGTTAGTTCAACCATTGTGGAAAGCAGTATGGAGGTACATCAAAATGCTCAAAACAGACTTACCATTTGACCCAGGAATTGCACTCCTAGGAATTTACCCTAAGAATGCAGCAATCAAGTATGAGAAAGATCAGTGCACCCCTATGTGTATCGCAGCACTATTTACAATAGCCAAGAATTGGGAGCAACCTAAATGTCCATCGGTAGATGAATGGATAAAGAAGATGTGGTACATATACACAATGGAATACTACTCAGCCATAAGAAAAGGGCAAATCCTACCATTTGCAGCAACATGGATGGAGCTGGACGGTATTATGCTCAGTGAAACAAGCCAAGCGGAGAAAGAGAAATACCAAATGATTTCACTTATCTGTGGAATATAAGAACAAAGGAAAAACTGAAGGAACAAAAGAGCAGCAGAATCACAGAACTCAAGAATGGACTAACAGGTACCAAAGGGAAAGGGACTGGGGAGGATGGGTGGGTAGGGAGGAATAAAGGGGGGGAGAAGTAGGGGGTTATTAAAATTAGCATGCATGGGGGTTGGGAGAAAGGGAAGGGCTGTACAACACAGAGAAGGCAAGTAGTGATTCTACAACATTTTGCTATGCTGATGGACAGTGACTGTAAAGAGGTTTATGGGGGGACCTGGTATAGGGGAGAGCCTAGTAAACATAATATTCGTCATGTAAGTGTAGATTAGTGATATAAAAAAATAAAAATAAAAAAATAAAAAAGGCAGTTCCTGTGTGGTAACCTCCAATGAGTTCTACACAAGGGTATAAAGGGCATATAAAAGTGTAGGCAAAGGGTCTCTTTGTGTTTATACAGAGGATCAAAGCCTAATTGGGCTACCCCGAAAATGAACTAAGATACGATATGAAAAACAACTTCCAACATCAGCACTCTCTGGAAGACTCATGCCAGAAGATGATCATCAAAAAACCCCAACAAAGATCCACGCACTGCTACAGCTGTAGATGCACTCATCCCACCCATTCCTGGACTTGCCATGGGAATGAGGAAGGAGATATCTAAGCTGGCCTGTGCATACAGTAAAACAACAAATTTGACTGGATCTATACTGTTGGAACTCAATCAAGAATTAGGAGAAGTGCAAATTGTAGCGCTCCAAAATCTTACAACTACAGACTATTTACTGTTAAAAGAACATAAGGGATGTGAACATTCCCCAGGAATGGGTTGTTTTAATTTGTCTGATTTCTCTCAGACTGTTCAAGTTCAGTTGGACAATATCCACCATATCATAGATAAGTTTTCACAAATGCCTAAGGTGCCTAACTGGTTCTCTTGGTTTCACTGGAGATGGCTGGTAATTACAGATATGCTTTGGTTATGTAACTATACTCCTATTATGTTAATGTGTGTGCGCAATTTAATTAGTAGTTTAAAACCTATACATGCTGAAGTTACTCTACAAGAAGATATGTCAAAGAAATAATCAATCTTCCCATGTTTTCTTCTGCTTGCTACTTCTATAGCTTTTCTTCTTCCTTCCTAATTACAACCCTTAAATAGAATTCATGCCTCATATCAAGTTTACCAAGTATCATAATTCTTCCAAGTGGTAAAGATACCTCAAGACAAATGCTGGGCATAGAAGCCACAGGGCATAAATATGTAAAGAAGTAAAAAGCTAACCTTTTCAAATAAGGCTTCTCTCTCACTTACCAACTTTACATTTCCCTGTATGGCCCCAGAAGATGACTGGTTAGCCAGAGATGGGTAAGATTCCTCAAGGGAGGAACAACCTAAGACAGGCACAGTCGCAGGGGGGCCATCAGGTGAGAAATTGGTGATCAACAGAGGTGAGGCTTAGAACCTCACCCCCCCTGTTCTGAGAGAAATCTTCTGCATACGTAGATGTTTTATTGCCCTTGTCTAGCTTGGATTAACACATAGTCTACAGGCACACACCTGATCATCTACATTTGTTCTCTTACAACACTAAACTATGTTTTCTACCTTTATCTTATATCTACCTACCACTTCAGCATTTTATTAAAAATAATAATAATAAAGAGAGAAATGTGATATTCACATATAAATCAAGTTTAAAAATCAAATGAGTATTCATATTTGAACTGTTTATAGTTCATAATGCATGAGCAAAACCGAAAGTTTCTGTGATGACTGCCCTTGTACTGTTCACCATGTAACTTATTCACTATGTAAGAATTTGTTCTCCATGTTAAGAACTTGTTTGTTATGCCTCAGAAGATTGGAGACTGATGAAAATTAGGCTTGGAGTGGATTAATGATTGTCATTGAGCATTGACTCCCCTATACAGAATTTTATTGTTGTTAACAACCATTTGATCAATAAATATGAGAGATGCCCTCACAAACAAAACAAAAAAACAACCAACCAAACAAACAAAAAAGTACACACTTCCAATTGTAAAATAAATAAATAACCGGGATGTAATGTATAGCATAAGGAATATAGTCAAAATATTGTAACAACTTGGTATGGTGATAGCTGGTAGCTAGAATTATCATGTATATAAATGTTGATTCACTATGTTGTACACCTGAAACTAATGTAATGTAATACTGTGTGTCAACTACCCTTCAATAAAAAATAATTATCTACAAAAAAAAAAAAAAAAATGTTTGGATGCAAAATTTTAAAAAAACCTAAGAATTTGGTTGCCTTTGCTATTGCTTATTTACAATTTACTGCTTTGACAGTCTTGAAAAATAACCAAAGGATGATCCATTTTCTGAGCAATGAACTGAGAGAGAATTCTTATCATGTTGAGAAATCATCACCTATTTCTGTTGTTACTGAAAAAAAGATGAAGGTATGCATAAATTAGGGGAAGGAAAGTGATCTACAGCCTCTGCTGTAGCGCTTCTGTGTGACATTGTGTCAGTACAACAGAAAATGGTTTAAACTCAGCCACACAAAGGAGGGGAAATCATGAGTCTATCAGAGACCAATACCACTCTGCCCTGCCTTTCTAGCTGGGACCAGATTCCTATCTTGTGCAAATTTATGGATTTTGTCTAATAGAAAATAAGCCTTAAATCTCACCTCCAAAGTGAATTCAAGATATTTGATTTGGAAATATATGGAAACAGATATAAGAAACAACCATCTTACAACCAAAGCTCTTTTCATTAAAGTGTCAGTAGGTCTTCAAAGCTGATGTCTCCTATTTCAAATAAGTGAAAAGAAAATCAGATGTTAAGAGGCCAGGAAAGTAAACATCATGTTTATAATTAGAAGTTCTTCCAGAGATCCGGTCACGTCCATGTATGATACAATCCAGTCTGAGTGTTTCATGGGGCACCAGGAGGTACAAAAACCCTTTCTTCAAGGAAAAAGCCCCACACAAATAAGAAAAATGCCCCCATGACCCAGCCCCCCTGCTACCTAACTGACGCCCTGGTGTCCAGGAGGGGCAGGGAGGGTCTCTGAATATTTGTTCTGCTCTCTTCTCCCCAGTTCCCAAAACTATATCCCTTTCTGTTCAGTTAATTAGTGACTCATTTGGGATTATCAAGATACTTATCATCGTCCCCTTTACCCCAGTAAGGGTAAGCCTATTATATTATAAATACACATTATCCTTGGTTACTTAAGTTAGGTTTTATGCAATTTGATCATCAAAAAGCAAAGATTTAAGTTGGAACCAAAGTCAGTTGATCCTTTTTGCTGATTTGTGCCGGCTGGCATAATGAAAAGGGGCCACTGGTGCCATCGCTGCTGTCACAATATCTAGTTTTAGAACAAGAGAGGGCAGGGAAGAATGCTGGCTGGCACCAGGGGGACATACCTAGAACACGACTAGGGAATCTGACAGCAGAGAGAAGATTTGTGAAGGGGAAAAATGTATTGTTTTTACCAAGTACCTTTCCGTAGAGTATAAGGCACAGTCCCCAAGGACTTCACCCAGACAATCTGTGTGGAATGGAAAAAGAGGTCACCACAGGTTGGCGTGATCAGGGAAGGCTTCCCAGAGGAGGTGGTGTTTGGTCTTGCGGTGAGTAGGGTTGGCCAGGACAGGAAAGTGAATGGCATCCCAAACAAAAGGCACAGAAAAAGCAAAGCCATAGAGGTGGAAAAGTTCAAGATATTTTCATGGGAACTAAGGGAAGTCACCTCACTGAAGCAGAGATATTCAGGGATATAGCTTATTAAATGTATTGAACAGGTTAATTAAAATGAGAGGGAGTGACACATTCCAATAGCATACATCTTTATCAGAAAGTTGTTTTTTAACCAGAGGTAATGATAATATTGAAAGTAAAAGGGTAAATCTAAGTCACCACTGAATGTTGGTTATTATTATATACCAAATACAATATCTGTAATATTATTATTAAATTATGTTATTCTTAAATAAATTAATTCAATAGTAAATACAATACCCATGTGATTGACAAAAAGCCTCACCCTAGATGAACCCACCATCTACTTTCTGCCATTCCACGTACTCTCCCTCTCTCATGAAGCTCAGCGTTCTAGCAGGACAGGGTAGTGTTAGGGAAGCACAGGAACAAGCCTTAAAAAGCCTCCTCCCTCTTCAACAAAATCCTGGCTCCTGAGCATTCTGGGCAGAGTTCTTGCACACTGGAGAGGCAACTCTCACCACGAACAGACTCCCCTTCAGAGCCAGATAAGCTTCAGGGTATATACAACGGCCAGGAATCTTATTAAAATGCAGATCCCAGTCTGCACTGGGTGGGAAGAGGGTGCTGAGTGATTGCATTTTTAACAAGCCCTGAGACAATGTCTGCCCCGGGACTACACTCTGAGGAACCCACTAGATGACCTCTAAGGTCCTTTCCAGGTCTGGTTGGAGGGTGTGGATGCTCACCCCAGGCAAAATCTTGATCCCCCCGCCTGCTGTGCAGACTTTCCATCTACACTGGACAGTTCTGGGAGCTCTAGCAGGTCCACCAGCCTTCCACCTCTGTAACCTCACTGCCCTCATCTGTGGCCATGTCTTGGCTCAGTTCTCAACTGCATCCCATCCCAGTCAACACCCTCTGCTCCTCACAGTCATCTTCAAGGCATTTCTCCTGCTCACCCCTGCTTTCCACCAGCCACCTCCACTCACCCTCATCCTCCCTTCCCAGGCTAACACTCTGGCTCCAGGTCCTCAACGCCCATCAGCGCCCTTAGCACACGTGCATGGTTAATTGTGTCTCTTATATGGTGTCACTTTCTGTTGGTGTACTCACTCACCTAATATCTATTTACATCCTCTCTTGAGACATCAAGAATAGAAGTCATGCCTCTTCTCCCTTTCTCCCTCTGCTCTGAGCAAGGTCTGGAGCTTCATGTAAGACAACATTCATATATGTCAACCAGTGTTTTCTGGTGCCTCATGTTCCCTGTTCCTTTCTAAGTCTTTCCTTGACTAACCTTCCTTTCTTTATGCAACATATTTCTCCTTCCTCTGCAGTGTTGTATCATTGAAAAAGCTGGAGGCTTTGGGTCATAGAGACCTACATCCATCCCAGCTTCATCACATGAGGCAGCATAAGCATAAGCCCAGGGTTTGGGGTGAAAAGGTCCTGCCCGAGTTCAAATCCCACTTTCATCTCTTTTTAGTTATATATGCTTAGGTGACTTCGCCTCTCTAACACTGTTTCTTTTTAAAAGGAGGAGAGTGGTATCAAACTCAAGCAGCTCTAGGGGTTGATAAAATAATCCATGGAAAGGTCTTAATGCAGTGTCTAGCACAGAGTAAAACGTGTGACCTTAAAAAAGTTATGTGAACTCTCTGAGTCTTGGTCCATTATGGGCAAAATAAGAAAAAGGGAACCCACCATACAGGGTACTCATGAGGATAAGAGGAAGCAGGACGTGTGGAGCACCTCAGCCACTCGGCCAAAATTCTGACACTTGAAAGACTAAATGTGGTAACAGACAAAGGTAACATGCATAGGACAACAGGACTTGGACTCACAGGTTCTGCAGCAACCTGTCCAGGAAGCCAAACCTCAACCTCTAGCAGTCAGCCCAGAGCAATGAGGGCTTGCTCAGTTTCTGCCAGCTTCCCTGTTTCAAACTCAGGACCAACCAGAGTTACCCAATATGCTTCCCAAACCAAGCACTTAGGACGTCCTGCTTCCAGTTAGCCTGCCTCTACTCCTCTGTGCCAACAGACTCCAGGGAGAGCACACCTGAAGCTTTCTCTTTTTTACAATACAAAACTCACATCCTCCCCTACCTGCCTTCTAGTCTCTGCCAGATGGGCAGCTGACTCCCTTGCTAGAGCCAGCTCTGAGTAAGTGGTCTTCATTTATTTCCGCTCACTACTGGACAATAAATTAAATGAACTTGGAATTATCTCCTATGTGTCATGGACTTGGTGAAGTGAAACTCTTAACTAGAATATGTTGAAAGTAACGGGAAGGGGATAGAACTACATTTTAATATTTTTTCCAGTTTTATTGAGTTCTAATTGACATATAGCACTGTATTGGTTTAAGGTGTACTACATAATGATTTGATACATCTATACATTAGGAAATGATTACAATAAGCTAACATCCATCACCTCACATAGTTACAAAATTTTTTCTTGTGACGAGTTTCTAAGAGATCTATTTCTTAGTAACTTTTAGATCTACAATACAGCACTGCCAACTATAGTTACATAATAATACAAATACTGTACATTTGAAAGCAATGTACAGCATGTACATCTACAGAACTTATTTGTGATGAAAGTGGAAATGTGAAGCATTTAACCACATTTACCCATTTCCTCCTATCCTCTGTCTCTAGCAACCACCAATGTGTTGTCTGTTTCTGTGAGTTCAGCTTTTTAAGATTCCACAGATAAGTAAGATCATTCAGTGTCTGTCTTTCTCTGTCTGACATTTCACTTAGTATAATGTCCATCCATGTTGTCATAAATGGTACAATTTCCTTCTTTCTTATGGCTGAGTAATATTCCATTGTGTGTGTGTATAAATACATATTTTCTTTATCCATTTATCCACTGATGGACACTTAGGTTGTTTCCATGTCTTGGCTATTGTAAGTAATGCTGCACTGAACATGGGGGTGCAAATATTTCTTCAAGAAAGTAGATTTGTTTCCTTCAGATACATGCACAGATAAGGAATTGCTGGTTTTTCTGTTTTTAATTTTTTGAGGAACCTCCATGTGGTTTTTCATAGTGGCTGCACCAGTTTGCCTTCCCACCAACAGTGCACAACTTCCTCCACATCCTCACCTTGTTATTTCTTGTCTTTTTGATAATAGCCATTTTAATAGGTGTGAGGTGATACCTCTTGTGGTTTTGATTTGCATTTCCCTAATCATTAATGTTGCTGAGAACCTTTTCCTGTACCTATTGGCCAAAGTAGGTCTTTTTTGGAAAAGTGTCTGTTCAGCTCTTCTGCTCATGTTTTCAGTGGACTATTTGGTATTTTTTGCTATTACATTGTAAAGAACTGCACTTAAAAAAATATTTAAGTTGTATGGAAATCCATGGCCTTGTGGATAGCCATACAGAAGAAAATATTTGGCTAGGGATAAGAGAAAAGAGAAAGACATGCTATTTCTGCAGGAGATGCTATAGACCACAAAGCCAGATTAAAGGTAAGGGTAATATTTTCATAATGTAGATATAGTAAAAGATGTGACTATGAAATATCTGCTAATAATCTAATTCTTTCCAAAATAGAGAATCAGATGCATTTCTGACTTTCTTTGTTAGTATTTCAGGAACAAATAAAACCAAAAAGATTGCATAGAAGTCAGGGAAGAACCAAAGCTGATAGTTACCTTCTTATTAGAAAGTTTTGAAAATATGGGAGGAACTGAATGAATTGAATTGAACTGAATTGAATTGAATTGAATTGAACTGAACTGGAGAATGCATAGATTTGAAGGCAACAGACTAGGAAATATATATGGATTTTAGGCAGAGTTTTTCCACAGTCTTATAAAAAAGTCAGTTGGATCACTATTGGATATTTTAACAGCCCATTTTTTCCCTTCTGTTGAGTATTACAGCTAAAAATTTCCCCACATATACATATAAAGCAGTGAGGTCTGAAACTATGTTATTTTATCATATGGTCCTATTTCTGATATGTTAATTTTAGTAGATATTTTGGGCAGTTCGTGCTAAAAATTGAAATAAGCCACCACCTACATTCTACTACAGTTACATTTTCCACTTAGAGTTAGTGTTTTCAAATTGCCCACACTTCATTTCAATCAACCTTTGTTTTCTCTTATCCTAGTATCACTTTACTGAATCAACCTATGAAGTCTGTATTAAAAAGCAATGCTGTTCATGATTTCAGCAGCCCAGTAGTCTGTGCTTTCTAACTAGAGGAGGAGAAATGAATCTTGAAGTAGGGGTCAGGTCTTCGGTCTTCTAAATGCATTTTTCAGCATTCATTTTTCAGCATGCATGCAGTTTTCAATTCTGTCTGTACTTTAATGTAACAGCCAACAGTATGAAGAGAAGATATTGTATCTTCAGATTATAATATCTGCACCAAACATTACCGACTGGCATTTTTCATCTCTCAGGCCATGGAGGTGCACAGATCTCTTAACATAAGGGACCCAAGGAAGACAACATCAAGACATGTAATAATTAAATTGGCAAAATCCAAGGATAAAGAAAGACTTTTAAAAGCAGATAGAGAGAGAAAAAAGATCACATACAAAGGAAAACCCATCAGGCTATCATCAGATTTCTCAACAGAAACCTTACAGGCCAGAAGGGAGTGGCAGAATATTTAATGCAATGAAGCAAAAGGGCCTTGAACCAAGAATACTCTATCCGGCAAGGTTATGCTTTAAATTTGAAGGAGGGATTAAACAATTTTCAGATAAGCAAAAACTGAGAGAATTTACCTCCCACAAATCACCTCTACAGTGCATTTTGGAGGGATTCCTATAGATGGAAATATTCCTAAGGTTAAATAGAAGTCACCCAAGGGATAGATAAAGAGTACAGAATATGATTCATAACATACAAAGAATGGAGGAGGAAGAAAAAGGAGGGAAAAAGAAGAATCTTTAGGTTGTGTTTGTAACAGCATATGAAGTGAGTTAAATTAGACTCTTAGATAATAAGGGAATTACCCTTGAACCTTTAGTAACCATGAATCTAAAGCCTGCAATGGCAATAAGTACATACCTATCAATAATCACCCTAAATGTTAATGGGCTGAATGTACCAATCAAAAGACAGAGTCACTGAATGGATTAAAAAAAACAAGACCCATCTATATGCTGCCTACAAGAGACTCACTTTAAACCCAAAGACATACACAGACTGAAAGTAAAGGGATGGAAAAATATATTTCATGCAACTAATAGAGAGAAAAAAGCAGGAGTTGCAGCACTTCTATCAGACAAAATAGACTTCAAAACAAAGAAAGTAACAAGAGACAAAGAAGGACATTACATAATGATAAAGGGGTCAGTCCAACAAGAAGATATAACTATTATAAAAATCTATGCACCAACACAGGATCACCTACATATGTGAAACAAATATTAACAGAATTAAAGGGGGAAATAGAATGCAATGCATTCATTTTAGGAGAGTTCAACACACCACTCATTCCAAAGGACAGATAAACCAGACATAAAATAAGTAAAGAGACAGAGGCACTGAACAACATATTAGAACAGATGGATCTAATGGACATCTACAGAACACTCCAACCAAAAGCAGCAGAATACACATTCTCCTCAAGTATACATGGAACATTTTCAAGAATAGATCATATACTAGGCCACAAAAAGAACCTCAGTAAATTCAAAAAGATTGAAATTGTACCAAACAGCTTCTCAAATCACAAAGGTTAGAAACTAGAAATAAATTACTTAAAGAGAATGAAAAAGCCCACAAATACATGGAGGTTTAATAACATGCTCCTAAATAATCAATGGATCAATGACCAAATAAAAACAGAGATCAAACAATATATGGAGACAAATGACAACACTAATTCAACAACACATAATCTGTGGGACTCAGCGAAGACCATGCTAAGAGGGAAATGTATTTCAATACAGGCCTACCTCAGGAAAGAAGAACAATCCCAAATGAACAGTCTAAACTCACAATTAATGAAACTAGAAAAGAAGAACAAATGAGGCCCAAAGTCAGTAGAAGGAGGGACATAATAAAGATTAGGGCAGAAATAAAGACAATTGAGTAGAATAAAACAATGGAAAGAATTAATGAAAGCCGGAGCTCTTTTTTCAAGAAAATAAACAAAATAGATAAACCCCTAGCCAGACTTATGAAGAAAAAAAGAGAGTCTACACACATAAACAGAATCAGAAATGAGAAAGGAAAAATCACTACAGACACCAGAGAAATACAAAGAATTATGAGAGAATACAGTGAAAAATTATATGGTAACAAACTGGATAACTTGGAAGAAATGGACAACTTTCTAGAAAAATACAATCTTCCAAGCCTGACCCAGGAAGAAACAGAAAATATGAATAGACCAATTACCAGCAAATAAATTGAATTGGTAATAAAAGAACAACCTAAGAACAAAATTCCTGGACCAGATGGTTTCACTGCTGAATTTTATCAAACATTTAGAAGACCTAATACCCATTTTCCTTAAAGTTTTCCAAAAAGTAGAAGAGGAGGCAATACCCCCAAACTCATTCTATGAGGCCAATATCACTCTAATACCAAAATCAGGCAAAAAAAAAAAAATTACAGACCAATATCTCTGATGAACATAGATGCAAAAATACTCAACCAAGTATTAGCAAACCGAATTCAAAAATACATCAAAAAGATCATCCATCATGATCAAGTGGGATTCATCCCAGGGATGCAAGGATGGTAAAACATTCAAAAATCCATCAACATCATCCACTATATCAACAAAAGGAAGGACAAAAACCACATGATCATCTCCATAGATGCTGAAAAAGCATTTGACAAAATTCAACATCCATTCGTGATAAAAATTCTCAACAAAATGGGTATAGAGGGCAAGTACCTCAACATAATAAAGGCCATATATGACAAACCCACAGCCAACATTGTACTTAACAGCTAAAAGCTAAAAGCTTTTCCTTTAAGGTCAGGAACAAGACAAGGATGTCCACTCTCCCCACTTTTATTCAACATAGTTCTAGAGGTTCTAGCCACAGCAATCAGACAACACAAAGAAATAAAAGGCATCCAGATTGGCAAGGAAGAAGTCAAACTGTCTCTGTTTGCAGATGACATGATATTGTACATAAAAAATCCTAAAGAATCCACTCCAAAACTACTAGATCTAATATATAAATTCAGTAAGGATGTGGAATACAAAATTAATACACAGAAATCTGTTGCATTCCTATACACTAATGATGAACTAGCAGAAAGAGAAACCAGGAAAACAATTCCATTCACAATTGCATGAAAAAGAATAAAAGACCTAGGAATAAATCTAATCAAGGAAGTGAAAGACCTATACCCTGGAAACTACAAGACACTCATAAACTAAAGAAGAAACCAATAAATAGAAACACGTTCCATGCTCATGGATAGGAATAATTAGTATTGTCAAAATGGCCATCCTGCCTAAAGCAATCTACAGATTCAATGCAATCCCTATCAAAATACCAACAGCATTCATCAATGAACTAGAGCAAATAGTTCTAAATTCATATGGAACCACAAAAGACCCCAAATAGCCAAAGCAATCCTGAGGAGGAAGAATAAAGTGGGGGGAATTACGCTCCCTGACTTCAAGCTCTACTACAAAGCCACAGTAATCAAGACAGTTTGGTACTGGCACAAGAACAAACCCATAGACCAGTGGAACAGACTAGAGAGCCTAGATATAAACCCAAGTATATATGGTCAATAAATATATAGTAAAGGAGTCATGGATATACAATGGGGAAATGACTGCCTCTTCAACAGCTGGTGTTGGCAAAACTGGACAGCTACATGTAGGAGAATGAAACTAGATTATTGTCTAACCCCATACACAAAAGTAAACTCAAAATGGATCAAAGACCTGAATGTAAGTCATGAAACCATAAAACTCTTAGAAAAAAACAGGCAAAAATCTCTTGGACATAAACATGAGCAACTTCTTCATGAACATATCTCCCTGGGCAAAGGAAACAAAAGCAAAAATGAACAAGGGAGACTATATCTAACTAAAAAGCTTCTGTACAGCAAGGGACACCATCAGTAGAATAAAAAGGCATCCTACAGTATGGGAGAATATATTCATAAATGACAGATCCGATAAGGGGTTGACATCCAAATTATATAAAGAGCTCACACACCTCAACAAACAAAAAGCAAATAAGCCAATTAAAAAATGGGCAGAGGAGCTAAACAGACACTTCTCCAAAGAAGAAATTCAGATGGCCAACAGGCACATGAAAAGATGCTCCACATTGCTAATCATCAGAGAAATGCAAATTAAAACCACAATGAGATATCACCTCACACCAGTTAGGATGGCCACTATCCAAAAGACAAACAAGAGCAAATGTTGGCGAGGATGTGGAGAAAGGGGAACCCTCCTACACTGCTGGTGGGAATGTAAATTAGTTCAACCATTGTGGAAAGCAGTATGGAGGTTCCTCAAAAAACTCAAAGTAGAAATACCATTTGACCCAGGAGGAATTCCACTCTTAGGAATTTCCCCTAAGAATGCAGAGCCCAGTCTTAAAAAGACATGCAGCCCTATGTTTATCACAGCACTATTTACAATAGCCAAGAAATGGAAGCAACCTAAGTGTCCATCAGTAGATGAATGGATGAAGAAGATGTGGTACATATACACAATGGAATATTATGCAGCCATAAGAAGAAAACCAATCCTACCATTTGCAACAACATGGGTGGAGCTAGAGGGTATTATGCTCAGTGAAATAAGCCAGGTGGAGAAAGACAAGTATTAAATGATTTCACTCATCTGTGGAGTATAAGAACAAAGCAAAAACTGAAGGAACAAAACAGCAGCAGATTCACAGAACCCAAAAATGGACTAACAGTTACCAAAGGGAAAGGGACTGGGGAGGATGGGTGGGAAGGGAGGGATAAGGGTTAAAAAGGGGTATTAAGGTTAGCACACATAATGTAGCAGGGGTGGGGGGCACAGGGACGGCAGTATAGAACAGAGAAGACAAGTAGTGACTCTATAGCATCTTACTACACTGATGGACAGTGACTGTAATGGGGTATGTGGTGGGGACTTGATAATAGGGAGAGTCTATCTGTACATAAATAATACCAAAAAAAAAAAAAAGAGAGAAAACAACAATAGAAGATGATTTAGCCATCTGTCAGCCTCCCGAAGGATGTTTTGGTTTTCACGAAGCTGTTTTCTGTTTTCTTTGTCAATACTTTACTGGGCCCCATGCTGCTCGGTCAGCTAACAGTCAGGGATGGGACTGAAACAGACACTTTATCATAGTGACTGCCTGTCACTGTCCCTTCTATATAACCAGGCTTGTCCACTAACAGATTTTAGATGATGGTTAAACCTTTTAAGCACAGGTTTTAACACAAGATAAGAATGTCAAAGTTACTGAATATAGACTTTTTACGTATATGTGTATATTATATGTGTACATAAATTACATGTATTTCAAATGCAAGGCAAAAGATACTATAGACAAAGTCATCAGAGGAAGTAAGGACTTCTGGTTCCATCAGACAGTATACCAGGGTGATCTCAAACTGTCCCATGAGAAACAATTAGAAATGCCAGATAAGATAAAGCAGTATTGTTTGTGCAGAAGTCTCTGTAAGAAAAAGGAAATCCCCAGATGCTAGAAATGAAGGAAACTGTAAACCTGAAAGGTAAGGGTGTCTTTGATGAAGGGGCTGTTCTAGAACATAGCTATCCATTGCAGAAACCTAAGGACTCTCGTAATGTTTTCCTTTTATGTTGACTTAAAATTCTATAAACTTTCCCTACGGTTACAAATTTGACGTGCACATATTTTAAGTGTGTAACCTGCTGAGTTTTAAAAAGTTTTTTCACTCATGTAGCCAATTTCCCCAATCAAGATATAAAACATCTCCATCACCTTGGAATAGTCCCTTAGGCCCCCTTCCAGCTAATCTCTTTTCCCACAGATAGTTATTGTTCTGATTCTTATCATCATGGATTCCCATCACCGTGTTATTGGATTTTATATAAACGGAATCATAAAGTATGTATTCTTTTATGTATGGCTCCTTTCAAAAATGGGATAGGGAAATCCAGATAGCTGCATATAACTACATGTAAAAGTGTTCTTTAACCCTGACAAAATTTAATGATAATGACAAAACGTTTTTTTGAGAATGGCAACCCACATTCCACTGCGCTGTAAAGGGAATATAGAATTTTTCCAGTGTTAGCTCACATGCCCTGTGTAAGAAGCTGTTGGTAACCCTTAACCAGTATGGATGGGGATAAAAACCTCTGTACTGGTCCTGTCTTGATGGTGCAAATTATTTCTGTCATGCACGTATGGATCTGTGCAAATGGTGACTTTTTCTTCAAGGATCATAGTTTCAAGCTTCAGTCTTCACAGGATTCCCTTACATACAGATCACCATTCAGCATGAAGTCTGCATTACTTTGTCAACTTGAGTAATTCTGCAGCTTTATGTTTCTAACATGGACTTACTGAGTCCTTTTCTCTGGAGCTAAGGGCAGTTTTCCCTGGACAAAGATACGGGAAGGCTTTAATATCTAGTTTTCTTACAAATGTCTCTTTCTGTTTGAAGAAGCTTTTGTGCAACACCTTGATGTTTTTTTCAATCAACAATACCACAGAACTTCTATTTAATTAATTTACTTCCCAAACAGTATGGATATTATATACACTGCAAGCGGCTGACAGCAGTGAGAGACTGTGAGAGGGACCCCCGAATGGCTTCCTCTTACCCTTTCGAAAGACGGTGGTGGCAACAGTGGCCTAGAGAAGCAATAGCATTGCCTTGGCTCTCCAAATGTGGGAATAAATGAATGAATCGGTTTTTTAACTACCTGAGAAACTAAGGTACCCACCTGTAAATTCTCCACCTTTAAGGTTTGTTATGCACATCACTGCAACCAGGTGAGTGAGCATTTGGAGTTTACTAAGTAATGATTGATGCCAACTCTGAGCAATATATAAAGCTGCAGGGTGGCCGGAATCCTTCAGATGCTCCAGACAAATGGATATATGATTGGTAAATGGCTCCTGCTGAATTGTTCAGTGGGGCTGTGTTAGCTTCCCAGGCTTGAAAAGAAGCACAGGCAATAACATTCCAGCAAAGCTCAGCTCACATACCAAGCAGGTGACCTTCACTAGTGAGTTTTCTCCCAGCTCCTCTCCCGACGTGAACATCTGTGTCAATACGTGCACCACTGTTCTTCCAGTGGCCACATTTTACATGTTTTAGTTAGTCTGTAATGGCAAGGGTCTTCTTTCTTTGAAGCTCCAGGCAAGATTTAATCATAGCAGCTAAGGGGTGAAATGACCTTAAAGGTCTGGTCATATCAAGCCTGCTGGGATTCAGACTTAAGCTTGGTGACTTCTCAGTCTAAATGCCACTGGACACCTTCTCTCTCACAGCAGATGAAGGAGGAAGAAAACAGTTCAGCTGGGCTGAGATGGGAGTGGGAAGGAAAAGCGAGGTGAGCAAAAGCTCCCTGCCCCATGCAGGCAGGAGGAGAGGAGGTTCATGCGGAGGAGAAAACAGGCCAGTGGGGCCGAGGGACCTGGGGTGGCTCTGGAGAGGGCAGTGGGAGGTTCCAGGCCCCTGGCCCTGGGAAGCCCCAGCAAACGCTGCTGAGGAGTAGTGGAAAGGGACCCAGAGGAGATAGTGGCTCGTGAGCCGAAAGCAGGACAGAGGCCTTGGAGCAGCCCCACGGCAGAATCTTGCGGCCTCCCTCGCTGGCCGGGTAGGGGCAGCTGAGCGGCGAGTCAGCCCCAGGCAGTCATTCACCCTTTTGTGAAGCCAAGTCTCTAGTCCTTTCTGAAAAAAGAAAAAAGGCTGACGAGCTGGCTTTTTCCTTCAGAGCTGGTGTGAGTGAACCCCTTATGCATTTCACTAATAAAAGCAATTACATCTTAAGGGCAGTGTGGGGTTGAGGAATGAATGCTACTTTCATACATTTAGTACATCTGCCCCTCGATGCCAAAGGAGAGGCATGGTTTGCCCAGCAGCAACACGTGAAGACCTGTCAATGCACCACCACCCACTAGGAAAACCTTCAGGAAGCCAAGTGAGGCCAGGTGAGCCAGCTCACCCAGCACACGCATTTCAGGCCTAGATAGAAACGGACTGCGTCCCCTTTTGTCTCAGTAGGCCCCTTCCCACCCCTCACAGCCTCCATCTTGTTTCCTAGTGGCACAGACTCCACACACCAGCCACTCCCTCCCCTCTCCCTTTCTGGGCGGCCCCTCCTTGATGGAACCAGTCACAGGTACAGGCTCTGTACTCCGATATCCTGGTTCAAATCCTGGCTCCACCACTTAGTGGCTGTGTAAACCTTGGATGTATTTCTTAATTTCTTTAAGCTTCAATTTCTTCATCTGTAAAACAGGGAATACAGTACCATGAGGTCACTGTGAATCAAGTGCGATCATCTGTGTAAAACACATACCACAGTCTCGAAAGTTCAAGTGCTAGGAAGTTCAAACATCACTGTCCTCGTTATTGTCATCATTGCCCCTGGTCCTTTCTCCACTCAAGATTATGCCAGCTTTTTGCCTTCCTCCCTCGATTTACAGGGATAGGGCCAGGAACAGTAGCTCCATGTCGCGCGCTGTCTTTGACATGGATCTCCTACCAAGGTAACACGGAGAACAGCGGGCCTGTTCAATGCCAGGGCTGAGAAGGACTATAACTGACCCAATCTTTTCAAACATTTCTAGCCATGCAAAGCAGGTTGGGATGATACATTTTATTATACTAGAGTCTGCCTGATGAGAGGGTATGATACACTATCAGGACGCCCTAAAAACTTTCAGCTACATAAATGATTTTGGAACTTTTCTGACTAGCAGAGCAAATCATACACCCCCTCTTCCTATCAGGTGTCTTCTAACCTGCTTGAAACAGGGAAGCCACTCTGGAACCCCACCTAATGAGGGAGGGAACATCCTTAAGCAAGTAACTGCGCACCACGTGGGAAGGGGAACGACAGCTACTATTTGAGTTCCCACTATGCATCTGGCACTGTACTAGCCAATTCCCATATTTCGCACGTTTAATGCTGGTAACAATCTTTCAAGGTATTATTGCCCCAATTATGCACATGAAAGAATTCCTGCAATGCGGTTCAGGGTTACCCATTAGCAAGCAGCAGAGCTACCTCAGTGGATTTTATTTTAGGCCTGCCGGAGTCGGCAACAGGTGGCTGGGAGGCTGGCAGAGGGGTGGTTAGAGAGCACGGCTGAGCGCTGATGGATAGTCGAAGGGAGAGGTGCCGGAAGCATCCTCACTGCTATCCCGTGAGCAGTTTGTCCCGCCAGCAGGAAAGAGCGTTTTAGCAGGAGGCCAGGTGAGGGAGGACACGGAGGCAGGCTGCCCTTGGGGAAGCGTCCTGGTGAAGGCGGCACAGAGCACGTGGCAGGGCTGCTGTCCCTAAGATGGTCCCAGCCCTGGCGCCACGGCTCACGACCCATGAGCTCCAATGCAGGCCATGCTGCCTCGCCCCACCGGGCACGATATTTCCTGCCTGTTCCTGCTCTCCGCAGCTCCTGTGCCTCCTGGCGATACTGTCCTTCTGAGACCGACCCCTGGCTCCCTCTCCTGATCATCACCGAGCCCTCCAACTAGTCTGCTTGTGAAAGCTCAGGACAATCCACATGTCCAATCTAGCTTGAGGCTGAGGCCCACATGCTATCTGTTTCCGTGCCCCTGAAATGGGCTTGGACTTCACTCTACAGGCCAGGGGTTCCTAACCAGGGATACATGGATGGGTGCCAAGGAATCACAAACCGTTAGAATTCTAGCAAAACTACTGTAACTGAATTGTTACAGGGAAATGAAGCTTTCATTAGATTCCTAAAGGGAAATAGGACTTTTTCAGAAGATTAAAAACTATAGAAATGCCACACTAATACTGTAGGCACTAGCTACATGTGACTGTTACAATTATCCAAAATTAAAGAAAATTAAAAATTCAGTTTCTCAGTCTCACTAAGCACATTTCAAATGTGCATATTGATATTGGATGGTGCGGATCATGGACCATTTCCATCACTGCAGAAAGCCCAGTCGGATAGTGCTGGCATAGACAGTGGGGAGGCGCACATCAGACAGGCGGTAGGGCTCTAACAGGAAACGGAGGGCAGATTTGGGGAGCGGGAAAAGCCGTGGGTCAGGGAGACCCTGGGAGGAAGTGCCCGGAGGAGGTAGCAGTGGGCGTGGAAAAGAGGTCACCTTTGTGAGGAACATTTCAGAGCCCGTGGGGAAGGTCTGCGTGGGGGATGGAAGCAGGAGCAGAAGTCAGAGCAGGCGCTCAGCTCTCCTTGGACGGTGGGAGATGCCAACACCGACTCCTCTCTGCCTCCCTCTCCTCCTGGCCCCGCATTCACCTTAAACACCCCGCGCCGGGTCCTGGCTCGGGGCCTTCACACTGCCGTCCCCTCTGCCTGGAATATTCTTCCTCTAGGTCTCTTTCCCTCGCCTTCAAGCGTTTGCTTTGCTCGGCGGGGCCTCCCCTCCCCAGCATGAGTGACTAGGAGGCAGTGAATGGCACAGAAGCAGCTGCAAAGGTGAAGAGCCTGCGGAGTTATTCTGCACATGAGTCTGAGGGGCCGAGAAAATGCCGAGTCCCCACAGAGCAGAGATGCTCACTGCACGACGGCGGACTGTCACCAACAGCACTTGGAACAGGTGGAATTGCTCTCTCCCCAGGCACCCAAGGGCCACAAGTAGCCACCATTTTTTCATATCTCCTCTCTTATTAGTGTCTTGATAAATGAGTTGTACAACACTAATATGTATGGTATGTCAGCCAACCCAGTGCTTTTCATTTTAACGTGGGAAAGTGTTTTAAGCCATAAAACCTGTATTACTGACAAGTCTGGTGAGAACACACCTCCCTATTCCTCCCAGCCCCAGTCCCTCATAGGTGGTCTTCTGATTGCCTCATGAGCTGACTAAAGCAATTTTTGAAAGGCATTCTGCAAAGGGTGACCAGAAAAATTCTTTGTGACTAACTCCCCATTACTCAGAAAATTTAAGTAGATCAAAAGTCCCATCCTCTCACCCTCTGAGTATGTTGGTAATCACAATGCTACTGTATAATGTGAAAATTTTCAAATAGAACTAAACTCAGATCTATAAATATACATGATTAAGGCTTCAAATATAGCATTGCTTTATTTTCATGGTGTGTGGTGATTGCCTGGCTCATTTGCAATTTCAGAATACAAATGGTTTTTTCTCCATAACTAATGGGAATCTTGGCAGGGTGCGGCACACCCAGGCCCTCTCTGTGAAAATGTCTGCTTAACAGAGCTAAGGGATCCTCTGCTCTTCTGAATTATATAAGCTGAGCCGACAGAGCAACAGCACAACTCCCTGTCCTGCTAAGATGAAATAGCATCTGCCTGGTTTCTCTTCTGGTGCTACAGGTGTATTGACTCTTCTTGTAATAAATAATGATCATGAGCACAAAATACTATGATATTCTAAATTAAAACACTAAGGTACAAATTAGGAATAAATGCCAAAGGAGATTTCTCTGATCCTGGATTTACAAATAACTAAAAATGTTTAAATAAGAATGATGCAAATAAATTCTTAACCCTGGTGACTGAACCAAAAAGGAAGTGCAGAACATTGATTCAAGAGTTTATCATCTCCATCTAACAGAGAGAGCAGCAGATTTGTGACGTGTGGTATCGATATCATATTGCAACTCCTCTAATATCATCACAGCCAATACAACCCACCTCCGAGCCAGGCCTTTGTAAGTAGATGTAACAAAATGGTTATATTTTGAAGCAGTTTAGAGGATGATGGACTTCAGAGTCATCCCAGTTCTCTCACTTATAAATTGTGACTTTGGATAAATAAGGCTTAGAGAGTTCTCTCACGTGTACCATGGGGATTTTAAAGTAATACCTGTATCTCAATGTTGTGAGAAAATTAAATGAGAAAAAGTGTGTAAAAAACACACAACTGGCATATAGTAAATTCCCAGTAAACATTTTAAATTTTTTGCCTGAAAGTCTATCTTCAGTGTCTCACTGATTTCTGAGACCCCTTGTCTTGGCTCCTGGCCTAAAGTTGTAAATTACAGATGTCTTACTTTCACCTTCTCCTAATGAGTCCAAGGACTGGTCAGAGATCAGGGATAAGTCAGCGCCTGCAGGTGGAGTATAGAGGTTCCATGATGAGAAGAAGAACTGAGTGGTATCAGCAATGAGGCAGGATCTCACCAACCTGAGATTAAAGGTAATTCTGCAGAGACATAGAGTTCAGCAAGGGAATTAAGACATTACAAAAACAGGTACAATAAGAAATCAAATCAGTGTTTCTCAAATGTGGTCCAATCCAGCTATGATGGAATAGTCTGACCAATACTCATCAAGAACAACTAAAAAAGCTGGATAAAATTAAAAAAAAAAATTTGCTTGAAGTCACTGGGAAGCTGCCAAGATAGCCAAGATTTAACAGAAGGGAATCTCAACTCTTTGCACTACCTTATTTATCCCTGGGGGAATACGATGGACCTAATGTTTGTATCCTTCCAAAATTCAGATTTTGAAATCTTAACCTTCAGTGTGACAATGTTTAGAGGTGGGGCCCTTGGGAGGTAATTAGTTCAAGAGGTTAAAGGCTTCATGAATGTGACTTGTGCTCTTATAAAAGGGACCCCAAAGAACATTCTAGCTCTCTTTCCATGGTGAAAAGAAAACAAACTGGTTTATGAACCAGAAGTGACCCTCACCAGGCCAGAATCTGCTGGCACCTTGATCTTGGACTCCCCAGACTCCAGACTCTGAGGAACAAATGTTTGTCGTTTAAGCCACCCAGTCTGTAGCATTTTTGTTACAGCTGCCCCAACAGAACAAGACAGGACACTTGGCAATTCTTGGTACAGGGCCAACAGGCAAGAAGACAGCAGTAATCTGATGGGACTGGGAAGGTAAATGGTGAAGTGTGAAGCTGCTGAGGCTATTTGGACTCAATAGAATCAAGATCATAGAGAAAAGTAGGGTGAAAAAAAGTGAGCCCAACATCAGCATCAGTTTTCCTCAGGTTACTTACTGATTAAGTTGTACAGGACAAGAGGCTTAGAAGCCAAACAGAAGCTGGGTGAAAAAGCCAAGCAGAGTGGTTGGCAATCTCATAATGCTATGGAGACAAAATCTGAGCTCAGAACTTGCCACGGAGAACTGATCTAAAAACTATCCCAGGCCTTCAGCTGGGACCTCTAGAGCACTACATCCTGGGGCTGGAGGTGAGCCCGAGCCTGACCGATCTTTCCAAGCAGTCTGGGGGAGGGGTGGTCCCAACTGGATTGAAGCCATCTGCCTCTTGGCTGCTTATAAGAGAGAGGAGGGCAAATCTTCTCTGGAGGGAGAATACATCATCTAGAGCTTGTGCAATTTGTTTATTAAAGACAGTTTATTTAAAAGACATTGCCTATCAAATACAGGCATTTATTAAAGAATTGCCAGGCAAAGCAAGAAATAGGACTGAGAGGATAAACAGGCAACAGAGACAATGACAGGTGATCCAGAACTGGATTATATTATATATTATATATTATAGTGCATATCAGATACACTAAAATAACTGATTAACATGTTCAAGAAAATAGATTATGAGATGGAGTTCTCTAGAGAAATGGAATTTGTTAAAAGATAGTACAGTTGAAACTATGGAGATGAAAAATACCAAAACTAAAATTAGCACTCAACAGAGGAGTTGAGCTGAAGAAAGGATCAGAGGGATGGAAGACAGGTGAGTAGAAAATATCCAGATTGCACACAGGCACATTTTAGGCAAACTCTTAAAAAACAATAACAAAGAGAGAAATTTTCCAAAGCAGCCAGAGAAAAGAGATAGTATTTTGAAGGGAGCAACAGAAGACTGAGATGAGAGCTGACTTTTCTAAAGAGAGGTGGAAGTAGAAAACAGTAAGATGGCCTATTGTAAATTGCTCAAACAAAATAGTTGACAATTTGGAATTCTAGGCATAGTAAAAATAACCTTCAAAAACACTCCAGACAAACAAAAACTGAGAGAAATTTTCAGTAGCACACTTGCACTAAACAGTAAAGGGATTTAATTTTTCATAAAGAAAGAAAATGATCCCAGAAGGAAAAGCAAAGAGATATGAAGAGCAATGGAAAGGGTAAATATGTGGGTAAATCTACATGAATGTTAACTTACAAAATAATAATAATAATAATAATAATAATAATAATGTTTTAATACAGTAGAACAATTTATACAAAAATTTATATAGAAACAAAATGTATAATAATAATACAAAGCAGGAGGGGTTTAATGTAGTATTATAAAATCTCAGAATCATCCGGGAAGTAGAATAGGTATTAATTTTTAATAGATTGTAACAATTCAAGAATGCTTTTTGTAATCTTTAGGATAACTAGTAAAAGAATGTATTACTAATAACCTAACAGAATGGGGAAAATGAAATAATAAAAAATACTTTATATAAACAGAGGGAAGGCAAGAAAGATGAGGAAAGCAACACAAAACATAGGGAAAATAAAATGGGTAAAATAAACCCAAATATATCAGCCATTATATAAAATTAAAATGATATACTATAATTAAAAGACAAATGCTATTACATTACTTATATATGTGGCTTACAAAAGAAAAATCTTAAGTACAAGGATGCAGAAAGAATTGAGTAAGAGGATGGAAAAAGATAAGGCATGAAAAAAAATCTAACCAGAAGAAAACTGGTGAGATGAAGAAGATAATAAAAAGAAATAAAATCTAACCGAGAGAAGACAAGGTAGACTTTAAAGCAAGAAGCATTACTAGAGTTACTGAGGGACATTTCCTCATGATACTACACCATCAACCAGAAAAGTGTGCTAATTCTGAATGTGTACACATATAATAACATAGTCTCAAAATACATTGAACAAAAATGGACACAATACAAGAAGTAAGTTCACAATCAGAGTACCCCTACATGCTGTTGTGGGGTGTGCCAAGAATACACAGCTTCTCTTTCCTCATTTCTCATGAGAACTGAATTTGCAGCAAGCAACCTGGAGGAGTCACATCTCCCTCCAGGACAAAGAACAAGCTTACCTGCTGCCGGCTCTGTTAGCAGTGAGTTCCCCAGTGTCCCTCTCCTGTAACACACCCACCGAGTATTCCAGCATCCGTCTGGGCTCCCCATGTCAAGTCTGTGGCACTTGGGGAACAAGAGGACTGACACACACATGCCAACCCACATGCTGCTTGCTGTTGTGACTGATACAGTCTTTTGCTTTCACCCAGGTGTCTTATGCTGTATTTGCTTAAGTAGGATAAAATCAATTCCCAAACCCAACAATATGTTGCTTACAAGAGGAAAATCCTAAATACAAGAACATAGGAAGTTTGAGTAACAGAATAGGTAAAAAATATGTCTTGCAAAAGGCAACTGGAAGAAAACTGGTACAGTTATGTTAATGTAAGACAAGGTAACACTTTTATTTTTAGATGATTATAGATTCATATGCATTTGTAGAAAGTAATTCAGGAAGATCCCATATACACCTCACCCAGTTTCCCCCAAGGAAAACAAACCAAGAAATTAACATTGATGCATTTCATCGAAAATTAACATTAATAAAATTCATCAACCTTCAGATGTCACTCGTTTTACATGCACTTGTGTGTGTGTGAGTGTATTTAATTTGAATAGCATTTTATATGGTGAATAGCATCTTTTCATTTCCTCAAGAATGACTGGTTTGTGATGGTTTATTGTCCATTTCTCTTATTAGCTAGCAGCTCCTTTGGGGAATGGCTGTGTCTGCGTCACCTTTCTGTTCCAGTAGCCCAGCCAGGGCCTGCCTCAAGCTGACAACAACACAACACACACTCAGTGAACCCTCTTAGGTGTCAGGCTGTGTTCCAAGTGCCTTATCCTCCAAGGCACATCTTATTATTCCCACTTTACAGATGAGAATACAGAGGGTTGGTGCTCAGTAGACCCTTGATGACTGAATGACAGTGTCTGGGAGGGATCTGCCAATCTTCCCCTACAGCACTGGTATTTGGGATGGCCCTTTCTCTTGTGATGGGTTTCCAGTGTTCCACAAAGTCAGAAAAGAAATGCCACTCACTACTAATTCAAGACAAGGTAACACTTGAAGGCAAGAAGCATATCTAAACTTAAACAGAGACATTTCTACACAAGAAAAAAAATCCATCCATCGGGAAGACATAATAATTGTGTTTGAAAGCTTTTAATAACATAACCTCAACAAACACACAGCAAAATTTGATAGAATTTTATGAAGAAATAAGCCTATAACACAGAGGTTAAAAAAAAAAACCACACCTCTCTCAGAAACTGATAGAATAAGCAGACAAAAAATGAATAAATAATAAGTAAGAATATAAGGGATGTGAACAAAATAAATGACAAACATGCTTTAGTTATGTATACATATAATGGTATCTAACTACAGCCAAATACACAATGTTTTCAAGTGCACATGGTATATGTACCATAAAAGTTCTTACAGATTCCAAAGATTTGTCATCATACAGACTGTTCTCTGATCACAGTGAAACAAAGCTAGACATTAATAACAAAAAGGTTTAAAAACATGCCCAAATACTTGGAAATTAAGTAACCTGCTTCCTTTAAGTTCTTATTTTTAAGTTGAGCTGAAATTCACAAAACATAAAGTTAACCATTCTGAAGTGAATAATTTGGTGGCATTTATTGTGTTCACAATCTTGTACAACCACCACCTCTATTAAGTTTCAAAACATTTCCAGTGAAAATTAAAAAATAGGTTAAAAAGAAGTTATGATGGAAATTATGTAACATTTTCAACTGGATGGTAAGGATATAGCTAAAGCTGTGCTATGGATGATATTATACATTACTTTTGTCAATATAAATTTAAAAATTCAGCTGAAATGGACAAATTCCTAGAAAAACACAACTTACAAAACCAACAAAACAGGAAATAGAATACTTCTATACTATTAAATAAATTGAATCTGAAATTAAAAACCTTCCCACAGAGAACTCTCTGGGCTTACATGACTTCATTGGTGAATTGTTCAAATGCTGAAGAAATGATACCAGTTTTAGAAAATCTCTTCCAGTAAACAGAAAAAGGAAAAACCACTTTTATCTCAGTTTATGAGGTCAGCATAATTTTGATACCCAATAGGACAAGAATCATATCATCATCATAATTATAGATCAGTTTCTTTCATGAACATAAATGCAAGAATCTTAATCAAGTTATTAGCAAACTTAACACAGCAGTTATTTTTAAAAGATTAATATATAAGGTTGTGCTAATATTTGATAAACCACTCAATGTGAGGACTTCTGCTTCTGCTCAGAAAATGGTAACTCATCATCCCACTATAATCAACTTGAAAACTGGATAAAATATATGAAGCAACTATTTTGACATTGAACAACAGGCACTGAACATTGAACACTGAACTACAGGCAGTACAGGTCTGTGATCCCTGAGAGGAGGGAAACAAAACCAGCTGAGCACTATGATGGCCCTGGCCTTCTTTCTGCCTGGAGGCAACTTTCGAATAGCAGCACAGTAGGGAAGAACCTAAATAGAAGCCCATCTCCTGAATTTAGGTGCTAGAAACCAGGGGAGGCTTAGCTAGCTAGAATTTGTGAGGCACAGTATACAGAGGAGAGAGTTATATGTATAAAGAACTCCAGAAGTCTGAAGGGAGTCCCCTCAAGTCTTTGGCTGAATACAAATCTGTATAGTCACAGGGTGAAACTGTGAAGTTCAAGCAAAGAACAACTAACTGCCTGGAAGCTGTAAACCAAACCATTCTCAGAGCTCACACAATAATAAGAAATATTCAAATTTCTACCAGCCTGAGTAGAGACACTTCACTGAACATCCAGGGCAGGGACTACAGGAAGGTCACAATTTTGTGATAGAGCTAAACCAGCCCTAGAGTAAAAGCAATCTATGTCTGTGTAACAAAGCTTAAAATCAAACATTAAAAAGATCAACCTAATAATCTTTGTGAAACTGCTTGCCAAAACAAATTTCAACACTCTTCAGAGGAAGACAACCAAATGCAAACATTCAACAACATAGCATTTATAATTTTCAGGATCCAGTAAAAAATTACTAGGAGTATAATGAGTAGCAATTTTGGCCCATAACCAGAAGATGAAAAACCCAACCAACAGAAAAAAAATACGTCAATATAATTTACCATGTTAACAGAATAAAGGAGAAAAGCACATAATCATCTGATGCATAAAGAAAAAGCATTTGTTAGAATACAACATTCATTCATTAAAAACAAAACAAAACAAAAACACCAAACACTTGACAAACCTGGAAAGAGGAAATCCTTAAAATCTGACACAGAGCATCACAAAGCCTATAGCAAACACTACAGTTAAAGGTGAAATATTGAAAGCTTTCTCTAAGATCAGAAAGAAAGATACTCATTATGACAGCCTCTAAGCAACACTGAACTGGAGACTCTTGACAGATCAATAAGAAAGAGAAGAGAAATAAAAAGCATATAGTTAGAAAGGAATAAAAACTGTAAAAGTGAAGAGGAAGAAATAAAACTGACATTATTCACAGATGCCACAATAGGTATGTAGAAAATCCAAAAGAATATACAGTCAAACTATAAGAAGTAATAAGTGAATTCAACAAGATTGTTACATATGAGGTCAACATACAGAAGTATATTGTATTTCTATATACCGGTAACAAACAATGTAATTAAAAAGTACCACTTATAACAAAAAAGCTCAAATACTAGGAATAAATTGAAGCAAAGATTACCAAAACCTTTATATAGCAAACTACAGAACATTGAGATTAAAAAGATCTAAGTAAATGAAAAGAGATACCACATCCCTAAATTGCATAGTGGCCAATTTTTCCCAAATTGGTCTATAGATTCAATGTCATTGCAATAAAAATCTTAGTGTTTTTTTCTTATAGAATTGACATATGATTCTAAAATTTATACAAAGACTAAGAATGGCCAATATCTTGAAGAAGACTATAGTGTGAAATTAATGAAAGGAAATCTCACTGACATGGGGGTCCGAAGGCCTGCAGACAAGCTCTCATGTCTACCATTCCTTTTAAATCTCTGATTCCATGGAAGAGATACACACCATACTGTTTTAGCTACTTCAACACCTAACAAGGCTTCCTCCTTCAGCCTTCCCAGTATAGCCCAGCCAATGAGAGACTATCACAATCAGCCAATGAGAAGCCATGATATGTGGAGCTCCCAATTTCCTCCAATTGACTTTTTGCTTAGAAACAGCCTTCCGTACTCAGCCATTTTCCTCTATAAATGAGTGTCCCTGTCCTTAGCTCTAGGAAATGCCTATGGTTCTACTGTAGCTTGCATGTTCTGCATTACAATTCTCTGCTATTTCTGAATAAGCCCATTTTTGCTGGTCAAACAACTGACTTTAATAGTGAAGGTTAGCAATAGTTAAAGGATGTACACAACTAGACACTCAAGCTTTATTATAAAGTTTATAAAGTTATAGTAACAGTGAATGTCGGCACAAGAAAAATATACCAATGAAACAATTTCAGAAATAGACCCACATGTGAACAATCACTTGATTTATGACAAAGATGGCCTTACAGTGCAGAGAGGAAAAAGTTAGTCTTGTAATAAATAATGTTCAGTTAATCTTTACCCCTACCTCACCTCATATAGAGAAATCTATTTGAGAAAGCAGAGATGATAAAGTGCATTCTGTATGATTCCAATTATATAAAGCTTAAAAAATAACCAAAACTAATTGTGACAGAAGACGGGTTGTTTCTTTTGGCAGGAATAATGACTGGTAGGGACCCCAACAGGGAATTTCTGGGGAGATGGCAGTATTTCTTAACTTTGGTGATAATATGATTATATTCACCTTGTGAAAATTTGTTGAGTTGTTCACCTATGCTATTGAGACAGGGACAGTGGATGTAGTCAGAGTAGGGTGAGGGCCTCTGGAGGGGGCAGGGCAGGATATTTGCAGTCAGAGAAATGTAACTACATGCAAGGAGACCCCCCTGCTAAAACTCTATGTTAAACATTGAGCTCTAGAATCATTCTTCAGTAAAATCAGTTAATGTTCCCCAGATAAAGAAGAGTAGCACATGTTTTATTATGCTAACCATTTATAATCATGTGTAAGGTTCTCTTTAGCATACTAAAAGGCCCAGGCCTATGTGCTGTCTTTCTCCTTCAGATCTGACGAAGTGATTTTGCAAACTGGGCAACTAATTTAGCAAGTAAGCCCAGGCATAAACAACACAGTAAAAGGCAGGAAGGATTCCACCTTAAAGATAAGATTATATTTTAATACCCAGGAAGTTAAGACGTTAGAAATTCTTAACTTACTCTTTAGCAAACAATACCTCGGCCCACCTTGGGGGCTGAGCAGGTGGCCTTTTATCATATGCTCCCAGACCAAGATGCTGGTATCTCAGGGAGAAATCATCAGAGGAAGTTGCTTGTGTTAAGTTAATTCTAAATATTCAGAGACCACTTAACAAGTCCACACCCCTAAGTTTTTTTCATGTTCTGGAAAAATCCTCTGCTGCCTGTAAAACCCCCTAGACAACGCACCACTATGGACTCTCTTGTCCCCTCCTGGTGTGAGCCGGGAGCTCTGTCCCTTCACTTTATCTCTAAATAAAAGCCTGTACCTTGCTCTCCTACCTTGACTGTTTGTGAAGCTCATTCTTCAGCTCCGCAAACAAGAACCCTGGCATCACTATGCTTGGGGTAGTCTGAGATTAGAAGAAACCAGCCCTTTAGGTGCAACAGAAGTAATACAATATTGCAAACACAGCTATTTGTAAAGAACTGAACAAAAAAAACAGAAGGAAAACACCTTCCAGAATGGCCAAAATGAACCAACAAACTAAATAGAAAAAGACAGTATTTTATATGACCACTTCCTGGTTAGATCTCTTGACATTTTGAAAAATGTCAGTAAAGTCAGTTTCTCAAAAGAACTTTTTATATTAAAGCGGGTATCTCCCAAGGAGAAGCAACTACCACTGAGGTTCTCACACTCTGATTTACTGCAAGAAGAGGTAAGCATCAGGTGAGTGTGTGCAAGGTAAGTTAAAGATGGAGAGGAATGGGATCACAGGGACAGTCATCTCTGGAGATCTACCCAGACAGAATTCAACCTGATATAAGGGAACTTTTTGGGTCCTCTATGTTAAACATTCTTATGAAGGGAAATTTTCTTCATTTCTCATATTTGCTTTATTTTCTTCTATTATTTCTGGCCCATTCTATTGGTCACTCTTTTCCCTTCTTGAAACTAAATTTTTTTAAGTATCAAACATTAAAACTTTTAAAAAAACGCCACACATTTAAAGAACTGAGAAAATAAGACACATGGAAATATGAACTGTTCTCACTACATAGTAAGAAATGAGAAAAGCCAGGTGTGAAATACTGGAATCTAAAATTAAAATGTAAACAGAATGCTCAGTGACCTTTTCTTAGGAGGCTCACATGAAAGAATAGCATGGTACACTGATCAAACTTTTATTTATTTGCGTTTTCAGGATGTTTAATACTGAATGACACTCGACAAATTACACTACAATGTGACATTTTGTATAAATCATTTCACTCTAGTTTCTATTTCAACCTCTGGTTACTTACAGAAAAAAATGTGTATTCGAGCTTTCTTTTTTCACAGGGGAAGAAAAACTTTACTTTTACCTTCCTAGGGTCAGTCAGTGGCTGGGGCCTATGAATTAAACTGACAGAAGACAGATTAATAGGAGAAAAAGCACACAAATTTAATTGATGTTTTTAACTTTATTTCCATGGGGGCGACACAGAAAAGAGGTGAAGTCCTTCAAAGAAGCTGTCAGGCTTAGAAGCTTATATACCATTTTAATAAAGGGTGATAAATCGTTGAGGCAAATAGGCAAAGGTAAAGGGGGTTTGGGCTTTTAGGGGTCATAAATTGTGGGAAAGTAAATATATAGGGAAACGAATGGAATATAAGGATTATTTTACTAGATTGTTAATGAAGACTCATCTCTGTCATCTCTGCTTCCAGTGATAAGGGTTTTTTTCCTCTTCCAGGTACAGGAGAGAGAGAGGACACCTTTTTACAAATGGAAATTCAGGTCATTTTTACAAGGAGAATTTTTTTTTTTATTAAGGTATCATTGATATACAATCTTATGCTCAGCTTTCTGAGCAACATTGTGGTTACTACATTCCTCCCATTATCAAGCCCCCCCCATATCCCATTACAGTCACTGTCCATCAGTGTAGTAAGATGCCACAGAGTCATTACTTGTCTTCTCTGTGCTGAACTTCTACAAGATGAAATTTATATTCTGCTTTTAGGCAGAAGCAGGAAGACAGAGTAGTTTTTGCATCTGCCACTTCTCAATTGTCTTTAGCTCAAAATAATCCATACGCCAAAGTGGCATATTTTGGGAGTAACATATTATGATCCTCTTTTCTAAGGGGAAATCAAAGTTCAATTTTTCTGGGAAGATACGGGTTCCCAAACTGTTCTGCAGAGCTAGTTCCCTAGAGAGTCTTATTTAAATAACAAAGCCAAACACATACAGCAACAAAGAGATCTATGGTCAAGTAAGTTTGGGGAAAGCTAGCCTCAATAAAGTGAGATGTGGCTTTTCTCAGCAGGAATTCTCAGAGCCTTTGATTGGCTATCAATACATTGTGATTCTGCAAAAGGGGAATAATAATTCATTGTGCTACTCAAGCTTATCTGACCATGAAGCATATTTTTCAGACTATGTTTCAAAACTAGTGTTAACCTATAATATATGTTGAGAAATAATGGGATTAGCCATCTTTGTATGTTTAAGCAGCCACTGAAGTAAGTATAAGCCAAAGGCAGAGAGTTAAGTGTGTAAAGCTGGCATCAAGTCAAGCCAGCAGCAACTGTGCTGCACTCTGAGTCCTGCTCCAGGCCCTGAGCTCTGGTTTGTCCCTAGGAAGAAAAATGAAAAGCATCCAAAGCTTCTGGATTCCACTGATTTAAAACCCAGTGGATGAAGGAAAAAAATGGTTTCATGTGTTCATTTCCATCCTTGGCTCAGTGCAGCTCCAGTTGCATTTATTCTTAAACATCTATTAACATGATTGCTTCATAATCACACAGGCTAACTGCCAAGCATTCTTCACAGGAAGCAAAGCACTGCTTGTCTTTAACTGCTGTTCTGGCTTGTGCAAAAGGGTCAGCATTAAAAAAAAAAATCTTTCGAATTGAATTTTAATTGAAGAAACATCTCTAAAAATACTATTTGAGTGACTACAAGTGATAAAAAGGAAAACACATTCAAGGCACAAAGCTAATAAATGCAACAATAGAGATGATCTGGAGGTGGGGGAGTGCAGGATTCAGAGTTGATAGAAGTTATCAATACATCAGAAGCATGATGGATGGTACCTCATGTCTTCCCTTTGGTTATGCTGTTCCGTCAGAATTTTAATTTTGGCAGAGAGCATCTCCAGTGTAGCAATGGACTGATTCAGCCTCCCAGTGTGCTGGATCCTCGATCCTCAGTGGCCACTGCCGCCATTGTTGGATTCTCCCAGAGGAGAGCGCCACCCCAAATCACTCACAGAAGGCGTCTCTTGATGCAATAAGCAAGAGGAATTTATTCAGAGACCAGCTAGCTGGGGTCCAAGTGTCAGCCCGACGCAGCGGGTCTCAACAAGGACCCCGAGCACTTAGAGTCAGAGGTTTTTATAGCATTTTCAAAAAGGGCAGTATTTTTCCACAAACACATCACATTGTTTTTCCAAAAAAAAACACATACATTTTGGCTGACGCCACATCCTGGGGGTCTAGTGAGATAAGATCACCCTCGGAATGTTAGGGTGGTTCTTAGTAAGGTAAGCTTGGTATGTATGATTAACTGATTGAGGTTGGCTAACTAAAGGTCACTGCAATCAATGCTGGCTGACTAACTTGTTTTTCAAGGTTCTAATATTTTCCTATTTTCTTCCTTCTAGGTTAGAAAATGGAGTCTAAGCTTTTAAGATGGCTATACTTATGCTAACTTTCTATCTTCAATAAGGTTGATTCTTAGTGGAGGATTCTACATTTCCCCACTTCTTTTTAAGAAGCATTCCAATCATGGAATGCTTGTGTCCTCTTGTTGTGCGAGTGAATGATATTGTTGCCTCAACATTAGCACTTGAACGGCACTCACTCTTTCTCTAACAAAAGTTATCAGCCGATTTAGTATACAGGGTCCTAAAGTGAGGAGTAGTATAAGAATAAGTAAAGGCCCAGTCAAGGTGGATATCAAGGTTGTAAGCCACGGAGATCTAGTAAACCAGGACTCAAAAAGCCCTTGGCCGGCCTCCCGTTCTCTCTTTCTTTGATCTAACCTTTCCCTAAGTTTTGACATTGAATCTCTTACTATTCCAGAATGGTCTGCGTAAAAGCAGCATTCTTCCTTTAAGGCTGCACACAATCCTCCTTCTTTTAAAAACAACAGATCTAATCCTCGTCTGTTCTGCAAGACTACTTCAGACAGGGAGGTTAGAGATTCTTCAAGTTTGGTAATGGACTGTTCTATAGTCTTTAGGTCTTCATCAATTGCTGTCCTCAATCCCGCATAATGTTGGTTCCCTTGGATAATGGCGGCTGTCCCTGTTCCTACTCCAGCTGCAACTCCTATTCCTAATAATACAGCTAAGGTCAGCGAGATTGGCTCCCTTCTATACCTGTGTTTTGGTTCAAATTCAGCTACGAATGAGAAATCATCATGATACATCAATCTAGGTACTAATTGAACCATGATACAGAAGTCGCGGGAAGAATTGAAGGCGGAAGTAGAGACACATGGGGTCAATCCAGTATTACAGGCCCACCGCCCTTCGGGAGGAGGGACTAGATACTCATTTTCACCTGAGGAATTTATGGATATGGTTTCATTACACAAAGCTTCATGAGTGGGGGGAACTGAACCTAAACATTTCCCTCTTCCAGTCACCTCGGTCAGGGTCAGCTTCTTATGGCTTCCCCAGCTACAGATCTCGTGGCTGGTCGTTCTGTTAAAATTTCCCAACAGCCCCAATCCTTCATAGTAAGGAGGTCCAGAGGAGAAACACAACCAACAGGATTTAGTAGTATTAGGGTTGGTGGTATTTAGAACTTGGAAAGCCCCCTCAAGAAGATTGAAGAGGCGTTGTCCAGTGTCAGGAAAGGGGGCTATTTGGTCAGGGGTGAGGGCAGCAGAAATAGTGGTAGGGTCTACCGGAGGCACTGGAGTCTGCTTCAAGATCGAGGTTGGGAGACGTGGTTGATTTCTTAGGACAGAATTAGGTCCGATTGGGGCAGCTGGAAGGGTCTCAACCTTAAGTCTGACAGTAAATACAAGGCCCTTGTCATATCCAGATTTGTAATATCTAAGTCCCCACTGCCGTCCAGTGATCCACCCATCATACTGGCGTCCCTTATCACTGAACGTGATATTTAAGGGGAGGCACAGTCCTGTCCATTCACAGTCGGGGGATGTGCGGTTCTGGGTTACTTTAAGGAGGTCCCAGTCAGACGCAGGATTCTAATAAACGTTACCCGTAGTCTCACAACCCCAAGAGTTACAATAAAAAGATTGCAAGTCCCCACATTGTTGGGTTTGTTGGTAGGTTCGTCCGTCACGGGGGCAGACATAGAAAGTAGTGGTCTTTATCTGCTGGCGTGCGGCCGGATTTCTGCACCCAAAGCTCCATAAGCCACTTTGGCTCTGGGCTTGTTTTCCTCCGACGTAATACGCCGAAGTCGCGGGCCTGACCCTGTTTGCCTGCATCCAGCTAAGCTCGGGTATATCCCAGCCTCCTATTCCAGCGACTAAGGCGCAAACATCAGGGTGCAGGGATGGCCACCAGGTTTTAAGAGGAGCAACCTTAGAAATGGACCATACTGTCTCCCCTGTTTGGGAACAGACCTGCCATGTCAGTAGTCTAGGTTCGTGGGGGTTGGGGTCCTGAAGAGTGGGGAGTAGCTGGGCCATCAGAATCAACAGTGACACAATCATTCTTACACAAGCGAAGTTTAAGAGGGTTATCAGTTCGAATTACTCGCCAATCTGGGCCTGGTTGAGGTGCTCTCTTCAGATGTGAAGCGTGGACCCAGGAGGAGATGCCATCTACTTTCACAGCTGTGGGAGTAGTCAAAAGGACGATGAAGGGTCCTTTCCACCGGGGCTCAAGATTTCCCGTTCAGTGTCGTCTCACGTAGACAGAGTCTCCCACTTGGAACTGATGAGGTACTGAGATGTCCTCTGGCCGATAGACTTCTCGGATAGAGGCCCACACTTCTTTCTGCACAGCTTCCAGAGCCCGTAACCTTTCAAGCAGAAACTTATTAGTCACACATTCAGAGGATGTATGGAGGTGAGCTGCATTTAGCGGAGCTGGAGCTCCAAACATTATTTCAAAAGGTGTTAGTTTAAAACAGCTGGGGGTGTTTCTGACTCGAAATAAGGCGAAAGGAAGGAGGACTAACCAATCACATAAACCAGTCTCTATGGATAATTTAGTCAGGGTCTCTTTTAAAGTTCTATTCATCCTTTCTACCTGTCCTGAGCTCTGGGGTCTATATGCACAGTGCAATTTCCAATCTGTCCCCAGGATCTTGGCCAATCCCTGACTTACCTGGGCAACAAAGGCAGGATCGTTGTCAGAGCCGATTACCTTTGGGATCCCGAACCTGGGAAATATTTCTTCAAGGATCTTCTTGGACACCATCTGAGCTGTCTCAGTTTTGGTGGGGAACGCCTCTGCCCATCCTGAAAAGGTGTCTAGGAAAACTAGGAGGTATTTATATCCATACTTAGCAGGCTTAATTTCAGTGAAGTCAACTTCCCAGTAGGCTCCTGGCCGATCTCCTCGAAGCCTCTTTCCGCATATTACTTGATGTCTGTTCACATTTACTAATTGGCAAGGAACACAATTTCTTACAACCTCGTCTGCCAATTTTCCCAAACCGATGACATGATAAGGGGAATCTCGAACCAGGGTTTTTAGATTATTGGCCCCCAAATGTGTCAACTGATGTAATTGCCTTAAGTATTCTCCTGCCTTTTTCTGGGGCAGGATAATTTTCCCATCTTCTGACTTATACATTCCAAGGGGTGGGGATTTTTGGATCCCCAACTTGTCCATCTGAGCAAGATCCTCGGGGGTATACTGAAAGTTCGTACTACATGTGGCTTCTGGGTACACCTGGAGGGGTAAGATGTTCGTTCCCTGGGCTGCTTGTTTTGCGGCTTGGTCCGCCCTTCTGTTTCCTTGAGCTATTGGAGAGTCACTTTTTTGATGCCCAGGACAATGTATTATTGCTACTTCTCTAGGTCTATGGATAGCTTCTAACAGATCTAAGATTTCTTGTTTATTCTTAACATCTTTCCCGGCAGAAGTCAGCAGCCCTCTCTGTCTATATATAGCCCCGTGTATATGAGCAGTGGCAAAAGCGTAACGGCTGTCAGTGTAGACGTTAAGTCTCTTACCTTCTGCCATCTTTAAAGCCTGAGTCAGGGCGACGAGCTCTGCCCGCTGCGCAGAAGTGCCCGTTGGGAGTCCGCTGGCCCACACAATTCGGTTATCATCTACTACTGCAGCTCCTGCCATCCTCTTACCTCCCATGATGTAACTGCTCCCGTCTGTGTACCAGGTCAGGAGTCCCGGTCCTTCTAAGGGCTGATCTCGTAAGTCCCGACGGGTCCCCGTCTCCTCAGCCAGGATTTCCTGGCAGGTATGAAGCACTTCTTTTCCCACATCGGGGAGCAGAGTAGCCGGGTTTAGGATGGCAGGCGGGGCAAATTCCACACGATCACGATTCAGGAGTAAGGTTTGATAGTGAGTCATTCTGGCATTCGACATCCATCTTTCGGGTGGTTGTCGAATTACGCTTTCCAGCGCATGAGGAGCAACCACAGTGAGTTTTTGTCCCAGCGTTAGCTTGTCAGAATCTTTAACTAAGAGGGCCACAGCTGCCACTACTCTCAAACAAGTGGGCCATCCACTACTCACGGGGTCTAATTTTTTAGACAAATAGGCGACAGGTCTCTTCCAAGGTCCCCATTGTTGGGTCAACACTCCTCGAGCTACTCCGTCCCGTTCATCCACGAAAAGGATAAATGGCTTAGTTATGTCTGGCAATGCCAGAGCGGGTGCCGAGAGGAGGGCCTTTTTGATATCATCAAAGGCCTGTTGTTGTTCAGATCCCCAAACAAACGGGGCTGCTCCTTTAGTGAGGGGATACAGAGGGGCTGCCAAAGAAGCATATCCGGGTATCCATAGTCTACAAAACCCTGCTGTCCCCAGAAACTCGCGAACCTGGCGTGCTGTAGTGGGGACCGGAATCTGCGTCACAGTCTGCTTTCGGGCTTCAGTAAGCCACCTTTTCCCATTTCTCAGGGAGTATCCCAAATAAGTCACTTGTTGTTGGCAGATCTGTGCCTTCTTAGCAGATACCCTGTACCCCAATTTGGCAAGCTCAGCCAAAAGGGCTCCAGTGGCCTTTTGGCAGGTTCTCTGAGTAGGGGTGGCTATCAATAAGTCATCAACATACTGTAACAAAGTTACCTGTGGGTTAGAAGCTCGGTAGAAAGCCAAATCTTGATGTGGAGCCTCGTCGAAGAGGGTGGGCGAGTTCTTAAATCCTTGTGGCAAACGAGTCCAGGTCAATTGTCCAGTAGTTCCTGTGGAGGGATCTTTCCATTCAAAAGCAAACAGCGGTTGGCTGCTCTGGTGCAAGCGCAGACAAAAGAAAGCATCTTTTAAATCTAAAACTGAATACCAGGTGTTTTCCGGGGCCAGGGAGCTTAGTAGGTTATAAGGATTTGGCACAGTGGGGTGAATGTCCTGTGTCCTTTTATTAACTTCTCTTAAATCTTGTACTGGTCGGTAGTCTCCCGTTCCTGCCTTTTTTACAGGCAGCAAGGGGGTGTTCCATGGGGATTGACATTTTACTAATATCCCCTGTTCCATAAGCTTCTGGATATGCGGCCTAATTCCGTCCCTGGCTTCTTTACTCATTGGATATTGTCTCACAGTTACTGGTAAGGCTGAAGCTTTTAGTTCTATGACTACAGGGGGCTGGTTCTTGGCGAGCCCCATGCCGGCCGTTTCCGCCCAGGCTCCTGGGAACCGGTCAAACCACTCCTGACTTATTTTGGAGGGCTCCGGCTCCTTAAAAAGACGGTATTCATCTTCTAATCTTATAGTCAGGACGCTTAAGCTCAAAGGTTTATTCTCTTGATTGGTTACCAGAGGTTCCCCGGCTTGAAAGGATATTTGGGCCCCCACTTTGGTTAAAATGTCTCTTCCTAACAGGGGTGTGGGGCATTCCGGTATGACAAGGAACGAGTGGTTTACTCGTCCTACTCCTAAATCCACTGTTCTCCGGGTAGTCCACACATATTGTTTCTGGCCCGTAGCCCTGATCACCCAAGATTTTTTATCAGAGAGGGGGCCCTTTGCCTGAGTCAATACAGAATGTTGAGCACCGGTGTCTACCAGGAATTCAACGGGTTGCCCCTCCACTTTCAGAGTTACCCTGGGCTCGGGGAGAGGCTCCGAGCCCTGTCTTCCCTAATCCTCGTCTTCCAGCAGGGACAACACCTTCTTCGGAGGCTTTTTTAGTGGCTTTTTAGAGCATTCTTTTACCCAGTGCCCTTTTTCCTTGCAATATGCACATTGATCTTTATCCAAAGGAGGCCGGTTGCCCAGGTGCCCTGCCTTACTAGTTCTGCCGCTAGAGGGCGGGCGTCCCTTGCCTTCTACCACTGCGGCCAAGATCCTTGTTAAATTTTTCTCATGTTTCCTATCCCTTTTTTCCTCTTTACTTTCTCTTTCCTTCTCCTTCCTCAATTCCTTTTCTTCCTCAGTCTCTCTCTTATGATAAACTTTCTCAGCTTCTTTCACTAAATCTCTCAGCGACAAATCTTGTAAGCCTTCCAATCTCTGAAGCTTCTTTCTAATATCAGGTGCTGATTGCCCAATAAAAGCAAGAGCCACTGAGGCACTGTGCTCCTCGGAAGTGGGGTCAAAGGGAGTATACCGCCTGAAGGCTTCCATCAGGCGTTCTAAGAACACTGCAGGCGCCTCAGTGGCTCCCTGACTGACCTCTCTTACCTTGGCCAAATTGGTGGGGTGCCTTGCGGCCCCGCGAAGACCCGCCACCAGAGCCTGGCGATAGATGGTTAGTCGCTCCCTACCTTCTGGAGAATTAAAGTCCCAGTTGGGTCTGGTCAGTGGGAACCCCCTTTCTATATCATGAGGGAGTTGTGATGGTCGTCCGTCAGCTCCAGGCACGTTCTTTCGTGCTTCCAGGAGGATCCTTTCTCTTTCTTCCGTGGTGAAGAGCACCTGTAAAAGCTGCTGACAGTCATCCCAAGTGGGCTGGTGAGAAAACATTAGGGACTCTATCAGTCCAGTTAGTTTCTGCGGTTCTTCTGAAAAAGGAGGGTGGTTAGCTTTCCAGTTGTATAAATCAGCAGAGGAGAATGGCCAATATTGCAGAGGTTGGAAAGGCGGGTCCCCTTCCTCTCCGAGGATGGGGGCCCCATAAAACCGGAGGGGAAAAATACCCGGTGGGTCCATTGCGGCCCCTCGGCGGCGTCGAGTTCCCTGGGCCGGTCCCGGAAGCGGTCCCACTGCCCCGGTGCCTGAAGCTAGGGGCAGTGGGGGCGCTGGGGCTGGGGGCACCTGAGCCGGAGGCGCCGGGGCTGAGGGCGCCGGGGCTGGGGGAGCCGGGGCTGGAGGAGCTGGGGCTGGGGCAGGAGGGTAGGGAGGGAGATCATCAACCATAAGTAAATCTTGAGTGTCAGGATGAATTTTGGTAGTCTCTTTTTCCTTGCTCTGAGGTTGAGCCTGGGTCACTAAGACTTGAGAGCTCATTTTCTTTTGCACCCAGGGCTTTACCCAGGGTGGTGGATTTTCCACTAACTCCTGCCAGATCACAATATAGGGTTGCTGATCCGGATGTCCTTGAGACGAACTCTGAAAAACAACAGCTTTTACTGCAAGTAAAGTGGAGAGGTCAAAAGTCCCCTCCGGGGGCCACCCTACATTAAGAGTGGGCCACTCGGAGGTACAGAAAGTCTGCCATAGCCCCTTCTTAACTTCTACTGACAAATTGTGTGCCCTCGCTCACTTCTGTCCAGTGATCTAACGTCAGACTGAGTGGAGTCGTTACTGTCTGTCCCATGGTCAGTATAACAATTATTAGACACGTACAGAACACAAAAAACAGAGACACACAGAGATTAGACACACAGCGGCCGCACTTAGTTTTCTTCAGATTTCTGACCAAAAGCCGAAAAGAATCAGTGGGCTGATACTCTTGGCACCCGAATATCAACCTTATCTCATCAGATTCACTTTGCCGGAAAAACAGATGAGAGGCCACCAGGCGTCCCTGGCCCTCCAATCTCCCTGAGGCATCCCCCAGGGTTGCAGCCTGCGGTTCTCCAAGTACATCTACCGACCGCAGTCTCGATCCCTTTATGGGATCAGGACGACTGCCAGACAAGGGTACCCCTTTTCAGAATTCTGACCGGTCTTACCAAGAAACAGAACACAGAACACAGACAACTCAAGGCGCCACTTAGTCTTACCTCTCCCTCCAAGGGCAACTTTCAGGAGTGAAACGGGCGAGCGCACAATCCCGGATGAGCCCCCAAATGTTGGATTCTCCCAGAGGAGAGCGCCACCCCAAATCACTCACAGAAGGCGTCTCTTGATGCAATAAGCAAGAGGAATTTATTCAGAGACCAGCTAGCTGGGGTCCAAGTGTCAGCCCGACGCAGCGGGTCTCAACAAGGACCCCGAGCACTTAGAGTCAGAGGTTTTTATAGCATTTTCAAAAAGGGCAGTATTTTTCCACAAACACATCACATTGTTTTTCCAAAAAAAAACACATACATTTTGGCTGACGCCACATCCTGGGGGTCTAGTGAGATAAGATCACCCTCGGAATGTTAGGGTGGTTCTTAGTAAGGTAAGCTTGGTATGTATGATTAACTGATTGAGGTTGGCTAACTAAAGGTCACTGCAATCAACGCTGGCTGACTAACTTGTTTTTCAAGGTTCTAATATTTTCCTATTTTCTTCCTTCTAGGTTAGAAAATGGAGTCTAAGCTTTTAAGATGGCTATACTTATGCTAACTTTCTATCTTCAATAAGGTTGATTCTTAGTGGAGGATTCTACACCATGTGTCCCTTTCCTCATCATCCTACATGCTCCCTGGAGAGGGGCAGAGCCAAGTACCAAGTCGGAGGATAGGTTGGCAATATCCTACATTGTCTCAAAGATTTGGAGAAAAAGGGAGAGGCACTGGTATGATTGAGTACTTGGTGCCAGATATCTTCATAAACATTGCCTCATTAAAAAACAGGTATTTTCCCTGTTTTGTAGTATAAATAAAACTTATCCAAGGTCAGACCTAATGCTGATGAGCAAATCAGATGAAAGTTGAGCCTGGTCCGGGTGAGCTCAAACTCTGGTTTACAGTATCACACTGTCTTCAGATCATAAAAAACCTCATTTTATATAGGAGTACAAATGGCCTATTTATGCCATTTCTCTCAGTTTCTAACAAAACATCTCAACTTTTATCATCACATTAACTTCAAGAGACCTGAAAATGTTTAGATCATCTCATTCACTGGAGCTATTTATTCTCAACTGCTGGTAATGAGCTTTCTTAACTCAGCATTTTGTCAAAAAAGTCTAAATACTTGAATGCTTCATTTCAGGCTCATTCTCTTTGCATGCATCTTTTTGGTTCTGCTTTTAAAAATAGATTCCAAAATCATGACAGATTCAGACATGGAGGAAAAATAAAACAGGATGGAGAGCAATGGGAACACTAATCTGAAATGGTCACAAGGCTAGAGGCTAGAGTACCTGTGTTTGTAGAAACCCAAATTGAAAAGAAATCTCTTGAATTTATGAGGCTGTCACTCATGTGTGCTTGATTGAACAAAATAAAAAATAAACACTGCCCAAGGAATGTAAACTTGGATTCTACCTCACTCTTCCACAGTTGACACCCAGGTTATTAGCATTACCCTTAATGTCCTTATTATTTAAAAGTAAATCTCTTAACTTCCTTGAAAAATCCCATGATTCTATAGTCAACTGTGACTCTCTGGCCTTTCCCATGAACAATTTAAAGGAATTCAAATCCCACCACTATCATCCCTTTTTAATTTCTATGACAAAGGCAAAGGGCTTACTCACCATCTGGTTAAATTTTCTTTGTAATGTGATAGAAAATGAAGCAGGAAAGAAAAAAGTCCAGTCATCATCTACACAGAGTGATACATAGTTTGGAAAATGGCTTAATGAGCCCAACAGTTTGCTTGATATGGTTGCAGGTAACACAGATTCATCTCTAAAAGGGTAGAGAGAAAAATCAATCTTTTCTAGGTAAGTCCGTAATAACATTAAAGCTTCTTTCCCTCTTGCTTTTGCCTGATACAATATATTCACAAATGAAAATAATTCTGAGTACTATTCCTCACAAAGATGCCCACAACACCTGCTTTCACATTCTTAAAGTCAGGGAAATTATGTAACAGACTATCTGGCTTCATCCTGACTCTGGTAACAAACGGACCCAGGTCTCCTAGGGTCCTTGGCGTTTCACTCCTCTCATCCACCCCTTGCTCTCACTTCCCCTTACTCACTAACATTTGCACCTGCTCTGATGCAATAAGACGCATTGGAAGATGAGAGTCTAATTCACATCCGCCACTGACATTTTGAAGGTATGCTTGACTTTGTGGGCTTAATTTCCTTATGAAGTCAGCATACCTTTAAAATGTCAGTACCAGAAGCACGTCAGTGGCAGTGTGCAGTTCTTACTTCTTCAGCGGTTCTTTGGACATGGTCACGCCTACAGGTAGAGGCACTGGAGGGGATCCTCTGGGGAAATGCTCCCTCTCAGCCCCTCTTTCAGATGTCAAAACAGGGAAGAGAGAACTAGCAGACAATTTCTCTCTACCCACATATATGTTCATCTCTTTTCTGGCCACCATGCCCAGGGACTTTATAAGCAAAAGCCCCTTGTCAGAAAATGTCAGTCATGCCCACTGTTAATTCTACCATCACAGAATCGTTCTACTTCTCACTCATGTGAAGACAACACAGTAATCTCAGTACAGTGCTTCTCAACCTACAAAGTGCATATAAATCACCCGGGGATTTGGCTGGAATGCAGATTCGGATTTCACAGGTCTGGGGTGGACACCAAGCTTCTGCATCTCTAACAAGTGTCAGTGGGGACTGATATTCCTGGTTTGCAAACCACGCTTCAGTAGCAAGATCCCAATTTCTTCCTCTCCCAAAACTGGAGCACATTTTATCTTAAGGTTATCCTGTGGCTGGTTATCTACCAAGAGAACTAACAGGGCAGAAAACCCAGAAACTCTGTGTAGGGAGAATTCTATCCTGCACACGGGGTAAATTTCACTGACTCTCACTGCCAGATTCTGGATCTTTCTTCCCGCCCAAATAGATTTGCCAGATTCTTCTTCCTTAAATGAAAGACAAATACTGGCTCAGCCTCAACAACCTGATCTGATGCCACTCTGACAGCAACTTAAGCATAGAGACACCTGTTAAAATAGATTCCTGGGCCCTAACCCTGAGACTCTGACTAATTAGGTCTGGAGTGGCCCCAAGAATAAACACATACACTATGTGATTCTAATATATTAAGAGACTTTGGGGAAGGAAATACATGTAGCCTCTTTGAGGGACTGGAGAAACTTATATCCTATGGCCATTAATGTCTTTGTATCAAAGAAGATAGCAAAGAAACGTAGGAAAAAAGGAAACACAACTTGAGCATCTGATACTATGACAAAAGAAATTACTCTCTCTCCAATATGGATACTTGCTTAAGGACATTTATGGTTAATTCCAGTGTATTCTGTCCTTTTCCTTAGAAAAGTTCACTAAAAATGTAAAGCATGTCTTGTATATTCTATAGGACATTCTTTTAATGTAGGTATGACTAGACACATTCAGTTAATAATAAAAATATCAAAGGAATGGTTATTTGCCCTTCTGATTGAACAAATGAAACAAGTTATTCAGACACATAAAATTTCTTTAATATATCCAAGAAGCCAAACATTGAAATCAGTTAACAAAAATAAGGACTGAACATTGATTAGTACCCTTAAAATGGAAGAAACAAATAAAAAATGCAAAAAGTAGCTTTACTTAGACTTTATGAATAAAATGTCCTCCCTGAGACAAGCTTCAGCTGGGCTGTGCAGTCTCTTCTGCGGCAGGAGCAGCACTTGGGAGTGCGTCGGCCTCTGCTGGCTCAGAGGCAGGTCCTGCGGCCCCAGCAGCCTCAGCAGTCGGAGCAGGGATGGCCTCTGCCCCGGGGCTGGCTCCCGGCTGGCTGGGGGTGCTCTCAGTCTGACTGTCGCTGGTCTCGGTCTGAGAGGCTAAGGATTCTTGACTGGAGCTGGTGTCTGTAAGACTGGGTATGTCAGCTTGACAAGGATTGGCTTCTTCTTCTGTTTCCAATTCTGTTTCCTGACTTTGAACTTCCTCACCTTCTTCTACCATAGCAGGTGGCAGCTGTAATAAAGTCTAATGAAAAAAAGAAAACATCAGTATGAATGCCAATGAAGAAAACACTGGCTTAAAAGCTAAATTCTCATTTTAACATTATTTTTCTAATAGATACTGTTCACTCTAGAGTTCTCCAAAACACTCCTATGTGCCATTTTACATTGTAGACATAACAACTCTGATGACAATGGCCTAGGTTTTACTGACTCCAAGGAATATGCCAACAGAAATATCACAAAATAATGACCAAAGAACACACTAAATCTTTAGAGAGGAAAGCAGTATGAAGACCTTTTAGATTTTTTAGCAACTTGCTGTAACATTTCTGGAAAAACAGTGGCTGGTTAGGATTAATTGACATATCAGCTCATGAAAGGGGCAACTCCAATCTAGGAGCCCTGTGAAAGGTGGGGAGAGACCAAGCCTTGAGAGGAAACGAGGGCAGGGAGAGAGTAGCAGGGCACAAGGCTCCAGTCCTACTCTACCAGAGCACCAAAGCAGCTCTATAGGCTTAGCCTTCCCTTCATCCCATGCTAGTCTAGAGCTAAGTCTTGGCTTCTCTGTTCAGGGTCTGTTTCTTTTGCTGGAAACTGAAATTTTTTTTAGAAGTCCCATTCATAAAAAGCCGAAAAAACTATGAAATACTTAGTAATGAAACAAGCAACATATGTGTAAGGTCTGTATGCTGAAAACTCCCAAATACTATGAGAGAATTCAAAGACCTAAATGAATGGAGAGAGATCATATTCATAGAAAGGCAAAGTCAACACTCTTAAGATATCTATCTCCCCAAATTGATACTAAGCAATCCTACTCCCCAAAATATCCTTATTAAAACCCCAACATGCTTTTCTGGGGGTAGAAATTGACAAGCTGATTCTAAAATGTACATAGAAAAGCAAAGGAACTAGATAGAATAGCCAAGACAATTCTGAAAAAGAAGAATAAAACTGAAGGACTCCCATGATCTAATTTCAAAATTTACTATAAAGCTACCCTATAATAAAGTTAGTTTGGTAACAGCAAAAGGATTGATACACAGATCAACAGAACAGAATAAAGTCCAGAAACAGACTCTCACACGTATGGCCAGTGGACTTTCTGACCAAGGTGACAAGCAACTCAACAGAGGAAAACAGTCTCTGTTCAGGAAGATAGTTCAGGGAATGGAGCTGAAATAATCTGAGATTCACATGCAAATAAATAAAACTCAAGGCTATTTTGCAATTAACTCAAAACACATCATACCACTAAATGTCAAATATAAACTTTTAGAAGAAAACAGGAAAAACCTGTAACTTTGGGCTAGGCCGTTCTTTTAGGATATAAAAAGCACAAATCATAAAAAGAACAACTTGATACATTGAACATCATCAAAATGTAAAACTTCTATTCCTTGAAAGACACTTAAGAATGAAAAAACAAGTCACAGATTCCTAATCAGGAGTGGAAAGTTTATTCACTGTCTTATCTGCAGAAATTTGCTGTCAATATATAACCCGCCTGCAGTGGAAAGTGTATAGTGTTTTGTAATAAATGGCCTGATGCTAATGTGTAAATGGCAAAAAAAAAAAACGGGTCACAGACTAGGAAAAAATATTCATAAAACATGTATCTAATAAGGGTCTTGTAGTCAGAATAGATTTTAAAACTATCAAAACTTTAATAAAATAAACAACCCAATTTAAAAAATGAGTGAACAGATACATCCTCAAAGAAGATATACAGATGGCAAATAACCATGAAAAGATGCTCAGCATCAGTAGTCATTAGAGAAATGCAAGTTAAAACCACTACATATCTGTGAGAATAGCTGAAATAAACTAGACCCACCATAACAAGTGTGGGTGAAGATGTGAAGCAACTAGAACTCTCACACACTGTGGGTGGGACTATGGAAGGGTACACTGGTTGGTGGTGTCTTAGAAAGTCAAATACATACTGACCAGATTATTCAGTCATTCCTCTGATAAAAATTTACCCAAGAAAAAGTACAGGGACTTGTACAAGAATGTTCATGTTCAATGGTTATTTATTTGTAATAACCAAAGTTGAAAACAATCCAAATGTCCATCAGCAGGTAAATGGGTAAACTCGGAACATCCACACAATGGAATACTATCCAGCAATAAAAAGGAAAGGACTGATACACAAAAAAAACGTGAATCTTGAAATAATTATGCTAATGATAGGTAGGAAAAAAGTACATGTTGTATGAGTCCATTTACATAAATATCTAGAAAATGGAGACTAAGCTATAGTGACAGAAAGCAAATCCTTGGTTACCTGGAGAAGGTGGGGAAGGGACTAGTGAAGGACGAGAAGTCACCAAGGGCCAGGTGAAAACTTGGAGATAATGGATATGTTCAGTATCATATATCTACATATCTGTATCTATATGTATACAGAGTTGTGTCAGACATATCAAATAGTATATTTTACATATGTGGAATTTATTGTACATCAAATTATATCTACATAAAAATGTTTTAAAAGTATACACGTTAACGTGAATAACAACCTACTTTGGTTTAATGGTTTCCCACAAGGAATCACGTACTTTACTGGTCTAGTCTGTAACATACAAGATTTTTTCTACAGCAAGAAAAGCAGGCATCCATTTTGAGAAAACTCACCTGATGATAATGATGTGTGGTCTGTATCAAATGCATGTACATGTTGTATACATAGTTTGCCATCTGGGGCATATTCTTTATTATCTGAACTTCATGAGATGGTCTCTCTCCATTCTAGAAGGCAAAAAGAAAGTTAAGTTTAGAGTGAAAAAATGCTAAAGCTAATACTCCAGTAGAAGCCTGTGCCTCCATCTTATGTAGAAGCACTTTTAGGGTTTGGAGGAAGGAAGGATAATAAGAGGACATTAACGTGTAAGTGTGAGAGTACAATGGGACTTCATGAAGAGAAGTGATTCAATTTAAATTTAGAAAAGGCAGAGACTAGGAGAAAACTTAGAGTCACTAGCTTTTAATACAATTTCAGTCTGGTAAATAAAATGAGTTTGGTCTCTAATGTAGAAGATTATAAGATAAGCAATCATTTGAATAGAAATACCAACATGGTCTAAAGTATTGGTCTCTTCTACTGTGTAAGCTCCAAAGGCAATTCTTAAGATTATCCTGAAAGAAAAATTTAAAGTTATTCTTCCTATTTGTTTTATTAAAAAATAAGAAGCTAACATTTACTATTGTATAGTATATAGACTATTAGTCATGAGGGTGAATATTCAGAAGTTTTGTAATTAATAAGGTGTGTAGTAAGAAATGTTGGCAATTAGTAGCCTAAAGTGCATCTTCATGGTATCTGTCAGAACCATCTGAGGAGAGGGCTAAACCAGAGGCCTGGGCTCTAGTGCCCACAGATTCAGACTCGGTAGGTCTGAGACAGAATGATGTGACTCTGACTAATTTCTGACAGTAATCTGAGAAACACTGCTCCAGCAGTGTAGGTAAAGTGGTAAAGGAAAAAAAGAAAAAAATGTGCACTTCTTCCTAAACCATCCTAGAATTAAAGGATGAACAACTTTCCTACTAAGAGTCAATTATAAAATGTTTATAAAATCTCACCCTTTCTTACTGTAGGAACAATTCAGAAAACCATAAAAGTAAAAAACATGTATCAAGAAAAAGAATTTTACCTTGAAGTAACAACTTATTTAAAGTATATAAAAGTTAGAAATATTTGGTGCATTAATATAATTTCTCAGAATTACTGGGATGTAGTTTTGTATGTAAGCAGTGTTCTTTTCATAATGGTCACTTTCTGCAATGGTCACAATTTCTTTGCACAAAGACTGCCATGCTATTACAGTTATGAAATACTGCCTTCAAAAATATGGAAGGCTTTTAGATTTTTGTTTGCTTATTTTCTGGTGGCTTTGATAGGTGCTGCCTCTTCTGAGATGCTCTTTTGAACAGGGCTTGAATTCATGGTATTATGTAAAGCACTGGTTTCTAAGCCTTGTATTCACTGATATTATCTGATCTGTACTCTAGGTTTCTCCAGGTTTATCCCTGCAGTCCTTGGTTAGAAAGACACAAAGTTCTGCCCCAGACCTTGTCAGGAATCTGCCTGTTTGTTTATTCATTTCTATGTTGTCAAACGATGAGCCACATTCTCCTTACAAGGCTGAAGATAGGCAGTATACTACAGTGATTATTAGCAGGCACTCTTGAGTCAGACTGCTTGGGTTTTCAAGTCTCAGGTTCTCCATCTACCAGAGGCATGGCCACTAGTTAACTCTCCAATCCTCAGTTTATTCATTTGTAAAGTAAGGTTAATTAAAAAACCTACTTAACAAGGACTGTTACTGAGATGAAATAAGATAATGTATGTAAAGAGTGAATAGTCTGATAAATGGTAAGTATACTAAATAAATGTTAGCATATATTTTTTTTATATAGAAAATCAAATTCAGTTCCATGGGATAAGGAACACTCTAAATCTGTAATCAGATGAACTGTGTGATGATGATCCTAGCAACCGCGGTCGGCTACAAGACTGCAGCTCTGTGCATTAAGAAAGACCTACCTTCCTATTGGTCGGGAAAGGTTCCGTTGGAATTATATGCAAATGAAGTGGGCGGGCCGTGAGCTGACTGAAGGCGGGAGTTAGTTCAAAACAGTTTTGGAAGAGGGATACTCTGGCAAAGATATAAAGTCCAAGTCTGGCTCTAGACATGGCCACCACTAAGCGACGGACATCCCTTTGGGAAACAAACAAAATTAATTAACATATTTCAGGATTAATAAAGAATTTATGCAGCTTTTCTCCCTCGTTTTTTACATACACCACTAAATATTCCTGTCAAGCTATAGAAATAAAAGTTAAGCTTCTTGAAGACTTAACAGAGTAAATATTAAGTTAATGCTATGACTACTATGTAAACCAAGTAAAAAGTTAATGCTTTATGACTAACCTCTATGATGGTTTTTGGGTTGTTTTGGGGGTGGTGGTAGTGGGAATCACAACCAATGCACTGATTAAAAAGGTTAGGAGGTACTGTGTGACATCAAGTACGTATTAGTTATTCAGTTCATGCATGTGTGTATGTGTGTGTGTGGAGGGAGGAGTAGGTACTCCCCCCAGTGCATACAAAACTAAGATGTTCATTTAGGTAGAGAAAAAGATACCCCTTTACACAGTAGCTTTAAGGAATTGCTACATTTGTGGCACACTGGGTTCACAGAGGAAAATTACCTTGCTGCTGCAGCCAAATTTAAAAAATTTTTTCTACATTTCCTAAGAACCCCAAGTGGTCATGCTATATATAGGTGGTGGTTCCAACACTGGTAACTGGACAAACAATGCTAAAATACCTAGCAAGAGTTTCACTCAAAGGTGATTAAGGAAATTATGGTTAAAGCAGTGTTATCAGGGGAAACTGAGGAGTGGTGGTAGAAGGAGGAGGCCTAAACTGTTGTTTTCATGGTAACCACTACATTATGATATCCAGTTCTCCCCTTCACACCCAGAAGGCTCTATCTCTAGGCAAAGCACAGCTACAGTGCCATTTAAGTGGTTCTAGTAAGCCTGACCTCTACTGAACATGAGTAGAATCAGACTAGTATCTTCAGCAGAGTCAAGTGTAGGTACCTTCCAGCAGTATGTTTACTGTCTCCCCCACTGGACTTTAAGCTTCACAAGGGTAAAGATCATGCTTAGACTTACTACTACGTATCAAGAGCCCAGCACACTGCCAAAGAATAGATGAATCTGAAACTATCTGTTGAATGAATGACCAAACCCTCTGAACATTACAGGCCACCAAGCAAAAGAGAAAAGCATGGCAGGATGAGTGGACAGGATTCCTTAGAGCTCTATCCTGAAACCAGATCAGTGGCAACTGCCACCTTTTTTCATAGTCCCCAGAAGATGGCTGGACAGAAACAGCATGTTAAACAAATCATCACTCTGCTAGAACTCCTAAGAGAAGAAAACACAGGGAAGTTAACAGATTTACTGCTTCACTCTGAACAAGTACTAAGCATTTCTCCCAGTACCTGGGCTATTCAAATCATGTGGAGACACAAATCATGAATGTTGGAAAGGGACGAGAAATGTCTCACTTAATCTAGCTTCTTAACAGGTCCTAAATGTCTTAAAACAGGTCTCTGGAATTGAAGGTAAATAGTCTGACTCCTACCCAATCACTTGATTAGTCTATCCTGGATGAAAAACGAGGTGGGCAAGTGCTTAGAAAACAGTTTAGCAGTTACTGAAAGGGTTACACATAGACCCAGGGTTATGACACGACCGAGGTCTACACCCAAGAGAAAGAAAAACATATGTCCACATAAAAACTTGTATAGGAATGCTCATAGTAACATCAGTCACAATACCTAAGAAGTAGAAACGACCCAAATATCTATCAGCTAATGAATGGGTAAATAAAATGTGATGTATCCATACAATGCCATATTAGTCAGCAACGAACAGGAATGAAGTACTGATACATGCTACAACATGGATGAACCTTGAACATATTATGCTAAGTGATTCCATTTATATAAAGTGTCCAGAATAGGCAAACTTACAGAGACAGAAAGGAGAAGGGCACATGTCAAGGGCTGGGGGAGAGGAGAGGAGAGCAACTTCTGATAAGTACAGGGTTTCTTATTGGCTGGATGTAAATGCTCTGATACTGTAAGGTTAACTCCATGAAGAGATTCTATGAATTGTACATTCAAACTGTATGGCAGCTGGTTTATATATATCTCAATAAAATTGTTATTAAAAAGAGAAATATGGAAGAAAGCAAGTATTTCTTAGTCTCTTGAAACTTGAAAAACAAAATAGTTTCCTGTTTATTATAGAAAGACAGATATGAACGATTACCTTCACAAACCAAAGAATTCTACGAAGAGTTTGATAAAATTCTAGCTGAGTTACCTAAGCTATCTTGGATGACTGGAATCATAAATATTGTTAAACTGACATTTCCCCTGCATGCTTTAATACCATCTCCACCACCACCACCGTCACCAGCACACCTGCAATGTAGAAGCTGGACTTTCAAATGGGAATTTTTGAAAATACAAAAATAACTTTTTTGGATAAAGGTATTTTTGCTCAGAAAATTTGGAAATGTAAAATGATACTGAAATCAGGTCCTTCATTTGTAAGCATTTTTCTTTCTTCTTTTAAGTCTCCAGAAAAGCCAGGCAAAGAACAGCACAGAAACTAAGTCATGAGCATATGAAAAAGACAAAGCACTACAGAGTCAAGAAAAAAAGTGAGGAGGGGATAAAGCAGTATGCAAATAATAATGATGCCCCCTTCAGAGAGCAGCTATAAATCTCAATGCAGAAAAGGAACTGCTTTTTAGAAAAGTTAGTCTCCAAACAAATGTTTGACAAATAAGCAAAAATAAATTGTATTTTAGAATGTGATAGTTTTCAAACCATTTCTTGAAACAGTACATCTTTGCTTACTCTTACATAAAAGTTATCAGTCTAATGGAACCTGATCACTGGGCTAAGCTCCAAATAGATTTTGACTTAATGACAACATCATGAGAGCTTAGAGAATTTTCTTTTTATATCCACCAAATAAAATAATAAAATGAACTCTCCTTATAGTTTTGCTAGAAAGTCATATGAGATAAAGGTTTATATAAAACTATAAACAGTTGTTTCATAAGAAGAAGATATTATTTTCATAAATCTCTAGCACATAAATACATCACAATAAATGATAAAAACAGACTATTGTTTGACAATTCTTAATCCTGGGAGAAGAAATGGTTCCTTTATCTAACACTGAAGCCGAAAGATTATGTGGTGAAAAGTCAAAAATGCTGTGCGATGAAAAATGTACTCTGAAGACACTTTTTACCACTTTATCCTCTTTAATTTCTGACACTAAATTTCCAACAGATATAGGACATCTATTAAGATTTTAAAATAAAATGCTCTCTCTGAATGCTACTGGAGAGTCAAAACTAAACACACTGCAATATTAGAGATTCAAAAAATTCAGAAGCAATGGTAATGGTTAACTATTCAAAGAATCTGATATTGTTACATTCTAACAAAAAGCACTAAAAGTTGCCATAACAATTAATTATACTTGAAGCTTCAAAAAAAGTAAAACTACTTAGCCATGTAAGTTTGAAATTAAAGCAGATAGTAAAGTATTATGAAAATTTTTCCTTACATACCTTAGATGGCCCACTGCCCTGGTTCGTACAAGAGAAAGAAGAATATAATCATTCTGCTGACCTTGAAATCTGTCAACAGTTGTGACCTAGGAAGAAAAAAATGGGAAATATGGTACATTCAAAAGCACAATAATAGGAGACTCCAGAGATATCAATTGAATAATATGCTAGAAATAAATCTTATCCTTAAAATAATCAATCCCCAAAGAAACATGACCGTATACTTGGAATTGAAAAGAGTAAGTTAACAAACACTATGAAATAAACCACGGTAACCAGATTAGGCTCTGACCCTGTGTCATTCACAGCACTCCTCCTTACCCCTCATGACAACTAAATAACCACCTGCAGAACTGAGTCTTCCCCCACCAGACTGCCCAACTCCTGAAAGCAGGGACTGTGTTTATCTTATTATCGGTATCCAAGGTTGATGCCCCACAATATAACTTATGTGCTCACTTACTATTTAACATATTTCTAGTTCTCATCTACAGCATTCCTCTGTCAAAAGATAAACAAGTAGCATTCACAGTACTTTTTGTTCAGTTTGAAAATATATGTACGATTAGGGGAGTTCCAGAAGATTTCAGACTAATATTGGCACTTGGGCATTTATCTCTTTTTTCATTAATTCAACAAGTTTAAGTGCTTATTCTGCATAAACTGTAATTCCTGGTGCCTGCCTTTAGAAAGTTCACAAAACATTTCTTTTTAAATCAACTTTACAAAAGTTTAAGTTACATACGATGAAATGCACTCATTTTAAACACACAATTTGATGAATTTTGACAATGTATACTTCCCTGTGAGTACAACAATCAGAATTTCCATCACATGAGATCCCTTTGTAGTCAAATCTGTAACCCCCAGCCCCAGGCAACCATTAATCTGCTTTCTGTCACTATAGATTATTTTATCCTGTTTTAGAATTCCATAAAAATGGAATCAAAGTATATACTCTTTTTTTGTCTGGCTTCTTTGCCTTAGCATAATGTTTTTACGATTCATCTATGTGTTATGTACATTAGGAGTTTGCACCTTTTTACTACTGAACAGTACTTCACTGAATGTACATACCACCATTTGTTTACCCATTCACCTGCCATGGCACTTGTTTATGGCACTATAGGTTGGAGCTATTTTGAATAAAACTGAAATTCATGTATAAACATTTTTGTGGACATATCTTTTCATTGCTCTTGGATAAATACCTATGGGTGAAATTGCTGAGCTGTATGGCTTAGTGTATGTTTAATGTTAAAGAAACTGGAAAACTGGCTTCCAAAGTTGCTGCACCATGTTACATTCACTAGCAACACTCCTTCCAGAGTCCAGCTGTTCCGTATCCTTGCCAACATTTGCTATACTGTCAATCTTTACAACTTTAGTTGTTCTATTGAGTGTGTAGTAGTACCTCATTGTAATTTAATTTGCATTTTCCTGACAACTAACAATGGTAAACATTTCTTCACGAGCTTATTGGCTGTTTAGATGTCTTCTTGTTTGCACTTGCCAATTTTGTACTGGGTTGTCCTTATTTAACAGACTTTTATAGGAGTTCTTATATTATGGATTTAAGTCCTTTGCTTTTATGTGTGGGTGTTATACCTGGAAATTCTGTTGCCATTCTGATCCTGTGGAGAGCCTGCTTAAGAACTGGGCTCACACACTGAGAATGGCAGAGAAGGATGAAATGAACCTTGATCCCTGATGACATCACTGAGTGACTCTGTAACCCAACCCTGGAGCCACTCTACTTTCATCTTGTTATGAGAGGGAGTAACTTTCCTTAGTATTTGAGTAAATTCTCCTACTCATCTCTTCCTCAGTTCTTAAATTGTTTTGTGGCCTTCTCTCAAGAATGGTTACTTCATTACTTAAAAATTCAAAACCAAATGTATATTCAAAATTTCATCTGTTTCAGGCCACCATGTTTTCTGGAGCATGTATCCTGTCAATTAGTTTTGTTCTGATGCTCTTCCTCCCATTTTTTTCCTATATAAGTTGCCCTTGTGCTAGTTGCCTTTTATTCACATTTCACCACTGAGTAAATGTGTTTCTTAGATTAGCTATGTGAAAGAGGTTAAGCTGGGGTAAGCAAGACTGTTTTCTAAAGGCTGACTGGTTTTCTTTTCCTCTGCCTCTGTAAAGGCAGTCTATTTGTGCAAATATAGTTTACCTATAAGGCTTCTTTGAACCTACCTGGGATGAGGAAGGCTTCTGTTCACCCCAATTCCCATATCCATTGTTGAATAACAGGGATGTGGCTCTTACACTTCAGAGTGTGCCACTCACCTTCCCCAAGTGTGCTTTTGTTGGCACTTTCAAGACTGGTCCTCGAATTCTCTTCTCCCCACATTTTCTTCCTGATCTTAGTCACCTGATTTGTGTCATCTCACTAAAAATGGAGTTTGTGTTCTCCTCTTCCCATTTTCCTCTATTACTTTTGAGTGATTTCCAAGGAAAGGTGAAAGATATTTTATATAACCAAAGTCTTAATTTCATCATAGTAATATTATAATTGTTTTGTTGTCGTAATTTTTCAACCCTTTACTGATAAAATCAAGCATCTTCATTTTTATTTGATATTATTCCATCATACCACATAAAAAATTAATCATATAAAAAAACCCTAAGGTCTGAATGTACTTTACAATCTTCCTTTAACCCCAAGAGAAAACAGTCCCTGTGTAAACAGATGATAAAAAGCAGTAGAAATTACACTTTTGCAAAACAGAACAAAACAAAAAAGGCTACAATTCCTATTTCTACTATACAAGTACATATGCAATGTAATTTTGTTATCCATCATTTTATCAAAAAGGTTTTAGAAATATTTATTTCTGATTACTATCAACAATAATCTTCACTGTAGTAGTTGAGACAGAAGTTCATTGCAAACCAAAAACACTGTCAGAAAGGATTGCCAGGGAATTATTTCTAATTTCTGTTATTTCATTTTCTTAGATGTCTTAAAAAGACATACCAAAGAGACAAAACAGAACAATATGAATAACTTGATAAATACAAATCTTTCCATTTTGCCAACATGATGAATAAGAGAACATATTATATTCATAAAATTACCTTATTTGGTCTTCCAATCAATGGATTGCTCCCACATCGTCTATTGATGATGTCACGAATAAGATGCTTTTGCCCATTATATGTTGTTAGAATACTGATCTTGTCAGCAGGGTAACCAAGTAAACACATGTACATAAAAAGTGCTACTACATATTCTGCCTCTCCAAGATTCTGTAATGCAAACATAATCAGATTGTGCATTTACTTCCTTTAGTTTCAATTTTATAGATAAAATGGTTAAATAGCACAATCTGTTCACTTATCACACTTCAAGAAGTGAAAAGTTAGTAACTTGGACAAATGAGCATCTTTCATAAAATAAGGAATAACCTTATTATAGGTTAACACTGATAAATACAAAGAGTACATGGTAATTATATCCCTTTGACATTTGCAATATATTAGCAACATACTGAACAATCATAACATAAATGTAACCAACTTAATGGCTTAACATTTCTGGGACCACAACCATCACAACACAGTTCCGTAATATTCTGCTACAGTGTACTGCAACTATAGTTACGGGAAGAACTCTTCACACACAGGGGCAAGGCAACCATCTAAGAAGCCAGCAGAAAATCCAGTCTAACTGCATATACACCTAGCAGTGCTGTAGCACAATCTTGACTTTTCCTCAGTGTTTTTCCTTTCTCCTCATGCTTCTTAGTATTTTCTGTGTGTTTTGTGTTTGTTCTCTTCTGATGGTTTCTGCCTCTACCAGATCACTCTAAGTGGGAACGGGATGTGGCCTCAAATTGGTCATCTGGCTTACCATTCTTAGCTGACCCTTAGAGTGAGGAAGTGTACAGAGCTGCTTAGTCCACTTCGGTGAAGACTAAATTAGAGGCATTAGATGAAGGAAGAAAGTAAATTGAGTAAATAAACTTAACATGAAGATCAAAAAAGGAAGACAAGAAGCTAGATTTCACATACAGGAAAAAAGAAAATTGTACGAAGGCCTTCAGAAAAATCATTTATATTCTGGTTCTTAGTGACACACAGCTTATGTTATCTCTTTCATTTAAATTTTCTAGTTCTTTGGAAGACAGGAAGGAAAAAAAGCCTCATGACTGCAAATATTTCCATTTTCTATGTTGGTAACAAGCTACATTTATCTAAGCATCAACTCTAATACAGATAAAAGAGCAAATCTTTTGGTGTATATGCTGCCAGATCTTTTTGTAGAGATTATCTTTATAAACTTCTATGTTTTGCTGTTCCTCTTTAAAAATAAAATGGGACACTGTTAAGATATACTTTGCAATCTTATTTTTTTCATTTAATATAGTATAAACACTCTTGGCAGCACACAAAGTTGTAGTGTTAACATTTTCAGTACTTATTCGTTCTTTCATTACATTAATAGGTAGTAGTGTGATTAATCCCTGGTGGTAGACATTTAGGTTGTTTCTTATTTCCAAAATAATTTGAAATAAAAGAAACAGATGGACATTTTAGTACCTAAGTGTTTGCAAACTTGTCCAACTGCTTTTTAGGATAAACTCCTAGAACTAAGAACACTGCTTTTAATAAATACTGACAGTATGTCCACTAAACTGCTTTCTTTCTAGCATTGCTTGAGTACAGAATTTCCACCAATATGCCCCAACACTGACTATTATTAGAGGTGAAAACATGGTCCAGTAATTTATACTTGCTATAAATCTGTATCTTTTTTTGTGAACTGTATATTCTTATTGCATCTTTTTGTTGGAGTTTTGGTTATTATAAAAGGTAACATGTAAGAGATCTGTATATATATTCAGAATTCAACTCATTGTTAAATGTTGAAAATAAATTTTACTTTCAAATCAATCAGTATTTTTCTTTATGATTTCTGCTTTGTTTTGAATTTAAAAGCACTTTTCTTACCACAACATTATATATTTGTCAGTATCTTCTTCTTTCTAGTATGTTTACAGTTTCTTTTCTTCGGTGTATATATCTTTAATCTAACAGAAATTGAAATTTTTGTGTTGTCTGTGAGGTGGGGATCTCATTTTCCTTGTTTTCAAAGATTAACCAGATGGTTCTCTCACTGATTTAGGAGTTGAGCCAGGTAGGCAAATAAATTCAGAACAAACTTAGAAGTTTCAGGTTTTCTTCTTACCTGATAAAAATAAGGATTAGGTTCAGACTCTCCCACTCCCTGAAAGTCTTCAACATTGATGAGCTGGAAGTCATAGAGCAAGCCAGCGCTTGCTGTTCTGAACTCTGGCAAGAGCTGCACGTGGGGTAAGTTTCCTAGATTCTTGTATCGCCAGTTGTAGAGGTTACACAAGCTTTCCAAAGACAAATCCCACCAAAACAGGAAATATTAGCAATGTAAAAATCCCTGTTCTTCCTTTTAATTTTCAGTTACCCATTGTGCTCATCTTTTTAGTAATAATGCTTTTTTCAACCCCTGCCTCCCTACTTCAGGTAAACAAAGGTCAGAATACTGATGATATTAGACATGACAGCTCCACTGTGTTCTCTGAGGTAACTGCTATCTCTCCTCCTTAAATAACAAAAGTCAGGGAAGAGTCTGTAAATTGAGGAAAATTCTGAGGTAACTATGAGATGGGGCCTGTATACTGTATGACGTAAGAACTCGTGTATTCTTCCCTTGTTCATCTTTTGCTTTAGATTTTAAAAATATTAACTCTTTAGCTTTGAAGAAAAGGGAAGGAACAGGTGAAGAGAAGCCCTTAATTTATAAGTTACTTAAATTAATCTCAGTGAATAGAGTGAAAGAAATAATTTGGCTCATTCACATCCCATGCAGAAGGCAATAAAGATACTTTCAGACTTGTAGATGGCAAGTTCCTAGATAGCAGGGAATTCTGTGTCTGTACAGGTGTTGCCAAATACCTGATCAACATCAAATACAGTATCAAACATCAAATACAGAAGGGATGTCCTTAGCCAGCAGTGGCTGAAGCTCCTTACCTCGCTCTGGCTCTCCCCTGGGCATCGAGGTCCACAGTGGGAACTCCGACCCGGACAAAGCGAGTGAAGAGAGATTGCTCCATGTTTGAATACTTCTGAAAGGCCATGTTCTTAATGACTGGAGGCAACTGGTGATGATCACCAATCATAATCCAGCGCTTCAGTCGGCTAAAACCATCCTGAGGATTCTAGAAATGAAAAGTGAGGAGTCAACGAAACAATTAATATATTACCCTGTCAGTCTCCAATTTCCTGCACAAGAGTCTAACATTGTTATTTATAGAATAGCTTTTTCAGCTTCTAAATCATGATATTCACTCACCAGTTCCAGAGAGGAATCTGGTAGATTTATAGAATGACTTGTGAACCACACATGGCTACCACTGCATTTGGCTGACAGTGGGTGAGTCGAGGAGACAAGCATGGAATTACCTTACTTTAATAGGCAGGGTAATAATCCAAAGAGGTCTGGGAGGTTCAGGTCAGAATCAGGCAAGGGAGCAGAGAAAGAACAGGCCCAAGCAGGGAAACAGGAAGATGTCAGAGTCAACACCTTGCATCACCATTATGCCAAGAGCCAGTTCTGAACTCCCCAAACCAGTAAAAATTGTACCTTCTTTAATTTCCTATACTATTTCAATTTCATACTCCACATATCTCCTCATTCCTTAATACATATCCTGATAAAATACATTCCAAGTCCCAAAACCTTGGCTTACAAAACAACTTTTGGAATACAATTTATCTATAAATTAGAGCAGTCTCTATTTTTAAATGGGGAATTCCAGATTTTGTTTTTAACACTTCAATAGTAAAGACTATTGGTACAATAAAAAACATTCTTAAATATCACCACTTAGCTCAAAAATTTTAGGCATAAAAACAAAGAAAAGCAGTGTACTCAGTGATCATCAAAAACAATTCTAGAAACAACTCTTAGCAAAAGAAATGAAAAAATAGCTCATCTACTCTCCAAACTGCACAGCAATGTAATTTTCTTGATTAAAATTACTAAGTCTTTTCAAAACTTAAGAGATAAACTATGAATTTTTAAATAGTACTCCCGGAAACAATACAAACTACTAAATAACCAGTAAACAGATTAAAGGAAGTTTACAGGCTTAAAATAGAATACCAAACATAATGAAGTTAAAAAGAATATATAATTATAACAATTAGCACCCCAAAACTGTGTAGCTTTTTGATGCTGCCCCCCAGAGTTCTTAAAACTCTACTTTCTTTGACTCAGATCTCAATTTCTTACCTGTAGAAGAAGAGGTATAAATGTTTCTATCTCCAGAATCTGAGCAGCCTCTTCCATTAAAATGTTGTCATACTGAGAAAAGGAGAAAAATGAAATCTTGTAAAAAAGACAGTTTGAAAGCCAGACAACTGCCACCATAACCCTATCAAACATCTAAAAAAACCCCAAATAACTCCAGATAAAATAACAACATACAAATTACTCAAACAACAAGCTCATGATTTCATTACTTTTCATGCCCTTGTGCTCTGCCAGTTCAAGTATTTAACCTTAGGGAAGCCCCCTGACGCTGAAACTTGAGGAGATCTCACGTATCATTTCTTGCATTGCCTGAGCAATTTAATAATTTTCAATTCAGTTTTTTAAGTTTTACATAAGTAAGAATCAAATTATGATTATACATGAGGTCATTTCCACTGGTACTCTTAACCTAGGTAGTATTTTAGGATTTTTTTTTCCCCTTATGAATCCTACCCAGAACTCAAGGATCTACCTCTGTTTCACCCTTTGGCATTCCATCTGTGACCAAAGCATGTCAATTTTATCTTCAAAACTCCCTCTTAAATCTATTCATTTTTCTCCATTACTACTACTCTAGGTCAAGCTGCCACTCTAACTACTGCCAGCAATCTCTCTGCTAGTCCCTCCCCTTCCTGTCTTGCCTCTCCTGTCATCCAGCAGTCATCAGATCACGTCACCACCTGGTTTCACACACTTCATTGGCTTCCAATTAATTGTCTTAGGGAAAAAAAATCCCTTAATGTGGCCTGTAGGAGATGTTATTAACTAGAGCCTATACTCAGTCTGGCCCCTGCCTTCCTTTCCTCTCCCATCTCATATGTCACTTTTCTCCTTACTAAGTAAGCTTCAACCACGACCTGATTCATTTTCTCAGAAATGGCAAAACCATTCCTGCCTCATGTTATCATTTTGTCTACCTGGCACTTACTCAGTCTTCAAATACAGCTCAAAACCCACTTTTTACAGACCCTCGCTGCCATCCCATTGTAAAACAGGTTTTACAGTTCTCTGTGCCTTTGTCTCACAGCACATCATAATTTGTTATTTTATCTGTATATTTACTTATTTGATACCTGTATCTGTCCACTAGCCAGTTTCCAGTAATGTAGGCACTGCACATTTGTAAAATAATGAAAAATCAAGTCTTTCTCCCACATCAGGAAATTTCATTCTTTCTTTGATAATTCTCTGCTATATGTCCAATTCTTTTCTAGATCTTTTTTCAACATGTTTTATCTTTCCCCTCCACTTCTAATTATGCTTGCTATTTAATGATACCCTATTTCTTGTTTTATTGGCAAAATGCCTTCTTAGAGACTCACTGAGTACAACTTAGAATTCCTTTGTTTTGTTTTTAAAGTTTTCTCCCCTTGTTTTGTTTTCCGAGGAGGTGGAAGGTAGGGGGAACATACTTACTCTTAATGCTTAATTAACTCTCCTCTTTTAAGCTAATTGTTGATATATTCTGTAATTTCTGTTCTATTCATTTTTATCAAAATATGCTTATAAAATCAGTATTTGTCCAAGATTGGATGGATTTCCACTGAACAGCCAATGATGAAAATTAAGCCTCAATTCTTCACTATTTGGGCATGAAGATTTAGGCATGTGGATGGGTGTCTTCTCTAGATCTGATGCTGAATTTCAGATTAAAATGATTAATTAGGTTATTCTGGTGGGTGCTTAGGAGAAGGGAGAAGTTCAAAGAGCCATGGTTTTCCAGAGTCCTTGCATGGACTCTCAGGATAACAGACATGATATGCAAAACAGAGTGGGAGCAGCTCAAAGAAAACAGTTTAAAAGAGCCTGTTTTCTGAAAATCACCTCTGAAAATCTAATACAATGTAACTCATAAAAAATATCTATAGATTCTGCCTTTTAAAAAAGGAGATTTTAATGACAAAGCAAAATTATGATGTAACTATATTGGGAGTATGAAGGAAGGAAAAGAGCACACAAATGTGTGTCCATGTCTCCTTGGAATTAGCAGAGAGCCAAAAGACGTCTAAACTGGAGATTTAACATTCTTTATTGACATTGATGAAAAGGACAAAGGAAATACTAAAAGAGCTGAAAGACTGGATAAGTGAGGAGGATCAGGGGTATCAGGGACTGCTCTTTTTTAATGTTAAGTAGATCTGAAGTATGTGGGACACTTGATAAAAATAAAACTTCAAAATTAAAAATATTAAAAAAATCTAAAAGATGCTATTAGCAGTCATGCTATCTTTAGCTATATAGCATAATGTAAGTAAAGAAAATCCTTAATGAAAATTTGAAAAGCTACAAGTAATGTTTTTCTGAATATGCAGGTAAAAAGCTGCATGAAAGCATAAAATGCTAATTTTAATTGTATCATTTCCCCTTGTTATTAAACTGATATGATTTAATACCAAATTCAAAGTATATTTTATATGTCATCCCTCTAAACTAAATATTTAGGTGAAAAATTCTCACTAGTAATCTGCAAAAGGGTACATTCACACCACTTGGGAAGTTCACACTACTTTTCAATAAATTATCATATGTGTCCTACCTTGCAGCTGAGGAACCTTTCAACCAAGATAGCAACTATTCTATCACCTTGAATTTATTTAGCACTTACCTGCAAGTGAGCTCATAACATTTAAAAATTGGCAGTTACTTTCATCAACAACAAATGCTTTGCTAATTGAATTCAAACTAGTATATAAGCCCTATTTTAAATAACAGATAAATCAGTTTCAAGGAAGTTAAATGATTTGAATTAAAATCAGAGTTTAGGTCACTGTTTACTAGCAATCACGAAGAATCTTCAAATTCACATGTACTGCTCAATTACTACATTTCATTCAATGGAGTCACAGGCTACCATGCCCTTTAGCTGTCCTGTCTTTATCATATGATGAAATCATGTCAGTATCTCATCTTACAGTTTAAATAAGAGTATTCCATATCCTCACATGGAAGGCTTTTTATTTAGTGAATGAACAAATAACTGGGAGTGGATGTGCATGGACAATGCAAGTGTCTGAATGTCTCTAATAGGTGAAAAACATTGCTAAAAATTATTTTTATACCTTTTAGTTCTGTTTGGAGATTTTTTAACATCTCTAGAGAAAATTAATTAATCTACTTTACATATTAGGATTGGCTAGGTAATCATGTGGTTGCATTACTTAATGGACATATTACTGATAACTAGACTTAGAAAAGCTAGATTTAAAGTTCACTAATCATATAAACATCAGAGGTTATCATCACTTTTAAAACAGACATTTGTGTAATTATAAATGTGGACTCAATAAGAGTTGAGCCAATTTCCAAGTGAAGTGGTAAAAAAAGAGAAAGAAAGAAACAGAAAGAAAAAGGAAAAAATTAAGAGCTGAACAGATGATGATTTAAGGAACTAAAATGCAAGTCTTTACCTTGAAACCTAGCTTGACTAAATCATGTCGTTTTAAGGCAGCATGCGTGCAGGTCATAGCAATGATTTTGGCTTCTTTCACCAAAAGGTATTTGGATCTGTCCAGTCCACTGCGAAGCAGTTCTGAGGCTCTGAATTCCTATGGGAGTGGGGGAGCAGTGAGAGACTATTCCAGGATAATAAACATAGTTTATGCATACATTCAGACAACCCAGTCTATCAGACTTAGTTCCTGAGAAATTAATATAAATATATCACCAACTAAGCCTAATGGATCATAATTCTGTTCATTATTAATTAGATACTAATTGAATTCAAATAAGAGCTGATATTCAGATTACTATTTGGGCTATTTTTGGATAAAGTAAAATATTTACAATATCAGCAAAAATACTAAATAAACTATCAATCACCACTATACCTCTATTACTAAGGTCCCTCCAGGGAAACAAAGCATTTCCAGTAATCATAACAAAAGGAATTTAATAGAGGGGTCTGGGTACACAGGTGACAAAGGAGCAGAAAAGCTAACCAGGGAATGGTGAAGTAGTCCAGAGATTAGCAACAGCAGGAAGTGATGACCATCCTTGGCTACGAGGATAAGAGAGAAGGCAATGTTACCACATCCGCAGAACTGGGATACCAGAATAAGCTGGAACCAGAACCACAGTGGGTCCGGCCAGGAGGAACTGAAGCCACAGAAGAGATAAAACCCAAGGCAGAGAGAGATGTTGGGAGGATGTCCTAGCTTCTCTCTTCTAGTTCTGCCACATTTCTCATTGGCTAGACCCAGCCAAAAGTCAGCTGACATGGAGGCCGGGCAATTAAACCTTCAATGATCAGCCCCATCCCATCCCTGGCAGAAGATCCCCATAGAGCAGAGTAGGAGAATAGACAATAGATGGATATAGGGAGAAAACAAGCCCACACAGAGTAGCTAACATCAACTTTTATCAAATCTGAATATTATATCATACTTACTTCAGATCTTTTTATCATTTTTGTTTTGTTTTTTAAATAATTAAAATAGTACAGGTACAGGTGAGTTACCCTTGTATATCCCTCTCTCTAGCCCCTCCCCAGACAGCTACTATTACAAAGTATGTTTTTATCCTCTTACTTTTTGTTTATGGAATCATAAACATACTATGTTGTTTTGCAGGTTTAAAAATTTTATTATCATACTATATATTTATTATTCTGTACCAACCTATTTTGTATCAACCACCCGCCCAGCCATACCATGCATCTGTATTTAATGAACATCTACTATGTGCCAGATACTGTTCTAGGAAGTCAAGATATACTCCTATCCAACAGGTAGAGACAAAAGAGACCAGGTTGCTTCCCTTTCCCCTGGACTGACCTAATCTTATCACTGACGAATCTGAGACCAAATGTGGTCTCCTTACAGAGTTGTTGGGGTCTTCTAACGGTGTTCTTCATAGGAAATGAGAAAACTAGAAGCATTCCAGGAGGTCTCTGGGTTTCAGACTTAATTTTCTCTGTCCTTTTTGTACACTGGTGATTCTTATTTTACCTTAATAATCAAGATCAATCATACTAACTGACATAATAACCTCATTCTCTGTCTACTGGTCATGAGGCATGAAGAGCTCAGAATGGCCATGTGGCAGTTTCGAATTCCAATTCAAAGAACTATGGTCGAATCTCCTGATGGAAGCATTTCTTTCTTAAATTCAAAGACTTTTTACACCTTCTAGCCAGAATAATGGGAATTCAGGTCATAACTTAATTTTAACTAATTTCTTAAACTAAAACAATAAATGTTTTGAATAATCTCACTTAAAAGTAACAATCTGGCTTGTAATATTTGAAATTCTACATTTACTCTTAGAAAACACAAACAATTCAACTTAAAACCTTTAAAGGAAAGTTAAAAGAACTTGAGACTCTTTACCTCAAGCTGAGTAAAGATTTTCTTAATATGCCTGAAACATCCCTCAGCAATTTCCATGTCTTCTTCATAAGATCGACCTTTAAAAATGGGTCGAGGGGCATTTGCGAAGTATTCGTGAAATGGGAAGAGAGTGGAGATCTCCACGACACCCGACGATGCATCACTCTTACTTCTCACTCTGCTGATGTACTCCTCCCAACGAGACATCACCTACAGGAAAACGGGACTTGATGTGAAAATGTCCAGCTGGTTATTATATAATATTATATAATAGTTTTATATTATAAATAAAAAGGAAACTAGTAAGAATAAGATCTGCTAGGTAAACGGAAAGAGAAAGAAAAGCAATCTTTGACCCAAAGGACTATTTCTTACCTTAGTTACTGATAGATTGCCCTTCTTCTATAAAAGTAACCTTTAAGATTGTAGAAGAAAGATCACTTAATTAAAAAATATGTACCAACTTGCAAAAACCTCAGGATCATCTCATGGAACTTTACCTCAGGTACTTCAGATTCTCCATGTACATTACACCGAAGACAGCACTATCTATGCTTAAACAAAACAAAGAAACTCTAGACAAATAAATTCTTTATATGTTCATTATCTCAGTTTTTCTCCATATGTGTTAAGTCCTGCTTTAGCACCTTTTTAATCAGTTTGGCACTTGTTAACCCTTCTCCCCAGACCTTTATAATTTTTCCAATTCTCTTTAGTATATTTATAAAGAATTTCTGGTTAAGCTGAGTATATATTTGGAAGCTCATTTTATGACCTTTGTGAATAGTTCAATTATATCCTGGTACAATGTTAACTATGCCCCTACCACATAGTTCCTTTCCTACTTAGTCTCAATTTTTATAATTCTCCCAGGACTTTTTCTGTTACAACTTTAGGGTTTCTCCAAGTGTGGCCCTTAGGCAGAATATCCAAGAAGCTGAAAAAAGATGTAGATTCCTGGATGCTACCCCCTATTGAAAGAGAACCTCTGGAGATAAAACTTGAGAATTTCCTTTTTAAACAAGTTTCCCAAAGTGATTCCCTTATGCTGAAAATTGTTATTTACACTGTGAAGCCTCAAGTTCACTTTTCCCAAATTTATTACTTAAGCCCCCCAACTTATAGGTTACTTCTACTTTTAAAAGTGCTTTTCACTGAGAGCCTAGTTGTTGGGAGCCACACAAAGGCAACAAGATGGCCACTGAAACAACAAGACGGCCACAGTTCATGAGGTTCCTGCTTCACTTCCTGGAGATTAGCTGCGAGCCCGCGCGCGCCAACAAGAAAGCCCGCGCGCGCCAAGAGATACTCTTCTCCCCCTCCTTCCCCATTATCATATACCAATCAGAATGTAACTCGCTGCGCCATCCCTGCTATGCAGCCAATCCCCTGCTTACAAGTATCCTATGGCCCACTCTGCCCCTGAACACTGGTGTATATCTACCCCCGTCTTACAATAAAATTTGAGGGCTTGATCAGAATACTGTCTTGCCTTCGCTCTTCTCTCGCCCCCATTTTCTTTCAGGTCGGATCCCCCTCGTCCCCACAAATAACTAGGTCCCGCTGGACGGGACAAGTGGCGCCCAACGTGGGGCTCGAGGCGCGGATCCTTCGCAGGCGGACCCCCGAGTAAGATATCGTCTGGCCAGACCCCTTCTTGATGAAACAATAGGAGACGCCTTTCGCCGCTCACGGAGGTCGTCGTCCCTGGTGAGTACCGGCCGCCTTACAAGAAAATGGGAACTAAATTAAGTAAAGAAGCGGTCTTCATAAGAGACCTAAAAAGTTCACTTAGGGAGAGAGGAGTTCGAGTTAAAAAGAAAGACTTGGTAAAGTTTTTTATTTTTGTTGATGAAGTCTGTCCGTGGTTTATCATTAATGGCCCCGAAATTCATCCTAAAAAATGGCAGAAAGTAGGTAGAGATTTAAATGATTATCTTATCAAAAACGGCCCTGACTCTGTTCCTGTTTCAGTATTTTCCTATTGGGGTCTTATCAGAGATATTGTTGAAAATACTGACCCTGATAAACGTCAACTCTTGTCAGTGGCAGAATATTGCCTCCGCCCCTTATCTCGGGCGGCCTCAAAATCGTCTCTTTCGAGTGATCCCCCTGCCCCAAAATCAGCTAAATCCCCCTCCCCTAGCCCGACACCATCTTTGCTCGGTGCCCTCCATGATACCCCTCCCAAATGTTGCATTTATCCGCCTCTCCCTCGAGATTCGGACTTTGTCGATACACAAAAGGTTTTTCCAGTCGTGACTAAGAGCCAAAATGGCGAGCCTTTAGATCCGGGAGACGCGGCTGAACTAGAAGACGAAGCGGCCAAGTATCACAACCCAGATTGGCCCCTTGCCGCCCCGTCGCTTAACCCCCCTTCTTACACACCCCCAGTTTTGAAAAGAGCCTCTTACACTCCCTCTATTCAGCCTCCCAATGTTTGCGCCCCGGCCTTTTTGCCCCCGTCGGCCCCTCCGCTACCCCCTCCGGCTCCCGGTCCTGTTAGCCCCCCTACCAGCACTGAAGACCTAATAGCACAGATAGTAGAACAAAGAATAACTTGCCATCTCCAAAAATTAGTTGTCTCCCAACCAGTTCGTCCCGCATTATATTCGCAAAGGGGCCTCTCTAAGAAACCGCTTACAGCCACAAAACCTAAAAAACAACCTAAAAAACTGCTCTTTCCTGTTCTTACCCGGGCCTCCGCCCGCTCTGGCCCCACCTCCACAACACATAGTCCGGAAGAGGGCGATCTTGAAAGCGACGGCGAAGACGCCCCTGCTGCTCAGGAAATAGAAAGTGAGGGAGAGGAGCAGGCTGAGCCAGAGCCGGCCGAGCCTGCTGATGGCCCTAGAGAATTTCACAAAATCCATTTCAAAAGCTTAAAAGAGCTGAACGCGGCCGTTAAAGCTTATGGCCCCAATGCCCCTTTTACCCTTTCTGTTCTTGATTCGCTGTCTCGAAGAGGACATTTACTCCCAGGTGAATGGCTGCGTATAGTCCAGGCTGTGCTTACCCGTGGTCAGTTTTTAACTTGGAAGGCAGATTTTGCTGACCGCTGTCAGACCATCGCTGCTGCCAATGTAAAAGACCCTCATTCCCCAACAGCGTCCTAGACTTTTGATAAGCTTACGGGACAGGGCAGATATATCTCTGAAACCAGGCAGCAGCGCCTTCCCCTTGGTCTTTTATCTCAAGTGAAAGATGCCGCTTTGGGCGCTTGGATATCACTCCCTGCTTCCAGGACTGCTAACACTCCTCTAACTAAGATCACTCAAAGCTCGCAAGAAGACTATAGCGAATTTGTTAGCAGACTGTTAGAGGCCGCCGAAAGGACCCTTGGTTCCGCGGCTGCCAATGATAAGATTGTAAAACAGCTAGCCTATGAAAACGCCAATTCGGCATGTCGAGCCGTCCTCCGCGGTAAGACTCGAGACAAAACTCTTGATGAAATGCTGAGAATGTGTAGAGATGTCGATCCTTTTACATCCAAAGTCCAAGCCCTTTTAGCTATAGGTGCCGCTGTTCAAACTCCCCCGGCTTCTTATCCTCCTTCCTTCCCCAAGGGCGCACCGCCTATGCGTAACTGCTTTAAATGTGGACAGCCAGGCCATTTCGCTCGCCAATGCCCTACCACAGCTCCTCCTCCTAGAGTTGGGTCAGTCCCCGGTATTTGCCCTCGCTGCCATAAGGGGCGGCACTGGGCCAAAGAGTGCCGTAACAATCCAACAAATCCTTTTTACAGTACCACAAATCCTTTCACCCCCCCTTTTCAGGGAAACGGGCTGAGGGGCCAGCCCCGGGCCCCCCAGCCAATTCCATTTCAGCCGGCCTCGGGGAACAGCCTAGCTGTAGCACTCCCGCCCTCTATCGGGCCACACCCGGGAGTGCAGGACTTGACCTCTGTGCCTCCTCCTCAACAATATTAACGCCTGAAGAGGGAATTACAATTATTTCCACAGGAATTTATGGCCCACCTCCCAAAGATACTTATTTTCTAATTTTAGGGCGAGCTTCCACCACAATAAACGGCCTTATTGTCCACCCTTCCTTAGTTGACAATGACTATACTGGAGAAATAAAAATTCTTGCCAGTGCCCCCCAGTGCCCTGTCAGCATTATGAAAGGTCAGCGCCTTGCGCAGGCGCTCCCCCTCCCTTTAAGTACATCTCACCCTGCTATTCATAAGCAGCGAGGCTCCTCTACCCCAGGTTCTTCAGACTTATATTGGATCCAAGCTATTACTAAAGAACGCCCCACTCTTAAACTTAAGATCCAAGGAAAAGTATTTGAAGGAATTTTAGATTCGGGGGCCGACTCTACGGTCATATCTCAGGCTTCATGGCCCTCCAGCTGGCCCTTACACGCTTCCTTGACCCATCTACAAGGAATTGGGCAGTCAAGAAACACCTTACAGAGCTCACAGTTATTAAACTGGGAAGATGAAGAAGGAAATACCGGATTCATTCAACCCTTCGTAGTTCCTGGGTTGCCGGTAAATCTTTGGGGAAGAGATATCCTTTCTCAAATGAAGGTCATCATGTGTAGCCCTAATGAAGTTGTAACACAGCAGATGCTTTCACAGGGTTACCTCCCTGGTCAGGGGTTGGGCAAACTAAAACAGGGAGATCCCAACCCGATACTGGCCACGCCTAAGATAGACCGCTCAGGTTTAGGGTTTGAAAAACATTTTTCGTAAGGGCCGTTGCTCCTCCTGCACTCCAGGCAGACAAGATTACTTGGAAAAGTGATGTTCCTGTCTGGATCGATCAATGGCCCCTTACCACTATAAAATTAAATGCAGCCATAGAGTTAGTGCAAGAACAGCTGGCTGCTGGACATATTGAACCTTCTACATCCCCTTGGAACACCCCAATCTTTGTAATCCAAAAGAAATCAGGCAAGTGGAGGCTCCTACAAGACCTCAGGGCGGTTAATAAGACTATGGTCTCTATGGGCGCATTACAACCGGGAATTCCCTCTCCAATAGCCATCCCTAAAGGGTATGTCAAATTAGTAATTGATCTAAAAGATTGCTTTTTCTCCATACCTTTGCATCCTGATGATTGCAAACGTTTTGCCTTTAGTATACCCATTACCAATTGTGTAGGGCCTTCTCCCCGGTTTCAGTGGAGAGTTCTCCCACAAGGAATGGCCAACAGCCCCACTCTTTGCCAAAAGTTTGTAGCCCAGACTATAGACCCCTTTAGGTTGCTCTTCCCCACTTTGTATATTATCCATTATATGGATGATATTCTTCTTGCCAGTCCTGACCAGCAACAGCTCTATGCGGCCAGTCAACAGCTAGTCACTGCCCTCCGAGATCGAGGACTACAAATTTCCCCAGAAAAAGTCCAGGTCCACCCCCCCCAACTTTTTTTAGGCTTTGAATTATTTTCTAATAAAATCCTCACTCAAAAAATTCAGTTAAAGAGAAGCTCCTTAAACACTCTTAATGATTTTCAGCGTCTGCTAGGAGACATCAACTGGCTCAGGCCTTATTTAAAGCTGACCACCGGAGAGTTAAAGCCCTTGTTTGATGTCCTACGTGGAGACCCTGATCCTTCCTCCCCCCGCTCGCTTTCATCAGAAGCACAAAGGGCATTAACCATTGTAGAGCGGGCTATTTCTGAACAGACCATTAGCTACTTCTCTCCACATCTAAGTTTGTGGCTGCTCATTTTCCCTACCCCCTTCTCCCCTACAGGAGTCCTTTGGCAAAACCATCCACTATTTTGGGTTCATTTGCCAGCCTCCCCCCCTAGAGTCTTAGCTACCTATCCTCAATTAGTTGCTGCCCTCTTACGTTTAGGCCGAGAGGCAGCTCTCAAGTTGTTTGGGAGAGACCCTGAAGTTATAACCCTCCCATACAATACATCTCAATTACAATGGCTTATTCAACATGATGATGATTGGGCAATTAGCTGCACCTCCTTCCAGGGGACAATAGACAATCATTACCCTGCAGACAGATTAGTCCAGTTCCTTCAAAAGACCCCGGTTGTCTTTCCCAAGAGGACTAAAACCACGCCAATTGCTGGGGCCGTAATGGTGTTCTCTGATGGGTCCTCCTCCGGTATAGCCGCTTTCAGTATTAATGGGCAAGTTACTCGAATACAGACAGACCTCTCTTCTGCACAACTTGTTGAACTAACTGCAATAATCAAAGTTTTTGAGCTTTTAATAGATGCCCCCTTTAACCTTTACACTGACAGTGCCTATGTAGCAACCTCTGTTCCCCTATTAGAGACAGTGCCTTACATACGTCCCTCTACAAATGCTTCCCCCCTATTCGCAAAATTGCAAAAATTAATTCTAAACCGCGATGCCCCTTTTTTCATCGGGCACATACGCGCTCACACTGGCCTTCCAGGGCCGCTTGCCAAAGGCAATGACAGAGTTGATCTGGCGACTCAATTAGTAGCCTCTGTCACGTCAGACTCACCCTTGGCTGCAGCCCAACGGGCTCATGAACTACATCATCTCAATGCTCATACTCTTAGACTCAAATTTTCAATCACCCGAGAACAGGCCCGCCAAATAGTTCGGCAATGTCAAGGATGTCTAACTCTCCTCCCAGAGCCTCATAACGGAATCAACCCCCGGGGGTTGGTTCCAGGAGAGATATGGCAAATGGATGTCACTCATTACCCTCCCTTTGGTAAATTAAAATATATCCATGTGTCTATTGACACATGTAGTGGTTTCCTATGTGCATCCTTGCAAACGGGAGAGGCAACTAAAAATGTTATTACCCATGTTCTCTCATGCCTGGCATATTTACCACCACCTAAAATCTTAAAAACTGACAATGGGCCTGGATACGCCAGCTCTAGCTTTAAACAGTTCTGTGCGCAGTTAGGTATTAAGCACATAACAGGAATTCCCTATAATCCCCAAGGCCAAGGCATTGTTGAAAGAGCCCACTTAACCCTTAAAAACATGTTATTCAAACTTCAGTCGGGGGGAGAAGTACTCTATCCGAAAACAGGTAATGCAAAGACACTCCTAAATCATGCACTGTTTGTTCTTAATTTCCTTACTTATGACTCCACGGGTAAAACCGCTGCTGATCGCCTTTGGCATCCCTCCACGGCAGATAATTATGCACAGGCTATGTGGAGAGATCCGATGACCAACACATGGCACGGGCCTGACCCTGTGCTCATATGGGGGAAAGGACATGCTTGTATATATGATGCTAAGGCACAAAATGCCCGATGGCTCCCAGATAGGCTCATTAAACTCCTAGACACAAATAGAGGCAAAAACAATAATAATTCCAGCCCAGGGCATGTTAACCCCTGAGAAGCCTTCCCTTTCTGTTTAATTTCAGGAAGCAAGGCCAAAAGACCTCTCAGTGTCTCACCAGTTCCAAGCAAGAGACCTAGTCTCTGTGAAGAAGCACCAGGCAAGAAACCTTGAGCCACAGTAGAAGAGACCTTTCACTATCCTCCTGACCACTCCCACAGATATAGAAGAAAACGACATCTCTTCCTAGAGATACGCTCCACATCTAGAGGAAAAACCCCCCGTCAGACGCAGACTGGCGATTAACTCAGACTAATAATCCTCTTAAAGGTTCGCTTGTATAGTATTGATCATGTCACTAACAATTCTCATTCTCCTGACCCAGTTACGTCCCACCTTCCAGAACCCTAACCCCCATGAACCCAAAGTACTGACATGGCAAGTTTTTTCTCAGACAGGAGAGGCAGTGTGGTCTGTTTCTAAGACTGCCCCCCCCAAGACCTGGTGGCCGTCCCTGCACCCTGATGTTTGCGCCCTAGTTGCTGGATTAGAGACCTGGGACATACCTAATATACCTTGGAGACAGGCCCACATAATTCGACCACCCGACCACGATTATTCTGCAGCCCAGAGCCAAGTTTCCTATGGTGACAGCGGGTGTAGTTATCCTAGAGCACGCCACAGATTAAAAACCACTTCCTTCTATGTCTGCCCCCGTGACGGACGAACCCATCAGCAAGCCCGGCAGTGTGGGGGCTTAGAATCCTTTTACTGTAGCTCTTGGGGCTGTGAAACTACGGGTAATGTTTATTGGAACCCCGTGTCCAGTTGGGACCTCCTTACCGTAGTCCGGAACCGCACATCCCCCAACTGTGAGCAGACAGGGCTATGTAACCCCTTAAATATCACTTTCAGTGATAAAGGGCGCCAATATGATTGGGTCACCGGACGACAGTGGGGGCTCAGATACTATAAATCTGGATATGATAAAGGCCTCGTATTTACTATCAAGCTCAAAGTCGAGACCCTTCCAGCTGCCCCAGTAGGACCCAACGCTGTCTTGCGAGACCAGCCGCGTCTCCCAGCCCCACCCGCGCCGACCCTAGCCCCACCTGCAGACGCTGCCACCCCTTCCTTCGCCTCCACTTTTAACCGACCCACCTTCCTTCCTAGCACCGGACAGCGCCTTCTCAACCTCCTTGAAGGAGCTTTCCGAGTTCTAAATACCACCAACCCAAATACTACCAAATCCTGTTGGTTATGCTTTTCCTCTTCACCTCCTTACTATGAAGGACTAGGATTGTTAGGCAATTTTAACAATACGACCAGCCACGAAGCCTGTAGCTGGGGCATGCAGAAGTTAACCCTGACTGAGGTAACTGGAAAAGCTACATGTTTAGGAACAATTCCCTCAACCCATAAGAGTCTGTGTAATAACACCATACCCATAGTTACCTCGAGTGAATCTAGATATCTAGTCCCTCCCCGTCAAGGATGGTGGGCTTGTAACACTGGACTAACACCGTGTGTTTCCACCTCTGTTTTCAATTTCTCCCATGATTTCTGTGTTATGGTTCAACTAGTGCCGAGACTTATATATCATGATGATCCCTCATTTGTCACTGAGTTCGACCCTAAAAATAGGTACAAGAGAGAATTAGTCTCGTTGACCCTAGCCACATTAGTGGGAGTAGGAATTGCAGCAGGAGTAGGAACAGGGACAGCTGCCATCATCCAGGGGAACCAAAACTATGAAGGGCTGAGAACCGCCATTGACGACGATCTAAAAACCATAGAACAATCTATTACCAAACTTGAAGAATCTCTGACTTCCCTTTCTGAGGTCGTCTTGCAGAATAGACGGGGGCTAGATCTACTGCTCCTAAAAGATGGAGGACTGTGTGCAGCTTTAAGAGAAGAATGCTGTTTTTATGCAGACCACTCCGGAATAATAAGAGATTCAATGTCAAAGCTTAGAGAAAGGCTAGACCAGAGAAAGAGAGAGCGAGAAGCTAGCCAAGGTCCCTTTGAGTCCTAGTTCACTAAGTCCCCATGGCTCACAACTCTGATCCCCACCATCCTTGGACCCTTAGCAGGACTCCTCCTTTTAGTGTCTTTTGGCCCTTGGGCCTTAAGAAAACTGACAGTTTTTATTCGAGAGCAGGTTGACCAGCTCGTCAAGCCAGCGGTTGCTGTTCATTATCACAGACTTACAGCCTGTGATGAAGAGTCTTACACCGAGCCAACCAATGCTCCCGGTCTCCGGTTCTCAACTTTACAGGCGCCTCAACCATGGTACCATCGATTCTGGCACCGTAATTAATGTGGCCCATATGCTGGTCGGCCAGAACCAAGCATACCCCTAACTGTGAGGGTATGGGCATCGAGATGAGTGCGAGACAAAGTACCGCAAGGGAGGGTTCTTCCTAGAACCTCTCTGGTCCTCCCTGAGAATACGCCTGGCTTGCATAGAGGTTGGTATCCATATGTACATAAAGCCTTGATATATTAAGATCAATTTGGCTTTCAGCTCTGCCTCTCCTCCCTAAAAGATACCGAGAGCATCAGGATGAGCATTTGTGGTATGCTACCCTGCTGGAGGAGCCAGGCCTCTATTCCCTCACTCGATTAAGGCCCACCTTTCTGAAATAAATAGAAAGGGAGGAGATGTTGGGAGCCACACAAAGGCAACAAGATGGCCACTGAAACAACAAGACGGCCACAGTTCATGAGGTTCCTGCTTCACTTCCTGGAGATTAGCTGCGAGCCCGCGCGCGCCAACAAGAAAGCCCGCGCGCGCCAAGAGATACTCTTCTCCCCCTCCTTCCCCATTATCATATACCAATCAGAATGTAACTCGCTGCGCCATCCCTGCTATGCAGCCAATCCCCTGCTTACAAGTATCCTATGGCCCACTCTGCCCCTGAACACTGGTGTATATCTACCCCCGTCTTACAATAAAATTTGAGGGCTTGATCAGAATACTGTCTTGCCTTCGCTCTTCTCTCGCCCCCATTTTCTTTCAGGTCGGATCCCCCTCGTCCCCACAAATAACTAGGTCCCGCTGGACGGGACACCTAGTGATATTTATTTTGTGCCAAATATGCATGTAAGCATGATCTTTACTCTGTTATACAAAGTTCCCAACAGTCTGAGTCTAGTGCAGACAACTCTGCAAGATGATGCTTATCTTCTGTATTTTACAAGAAACCATGAAATATGCTCATTTTGAATAGATTCAAATGGTTTGTGTACCCACTTACAAAGAGCATTAAACCCTTTCTTTCACATACACTTTGAAATTTTAATGTTATGATTTATACCTAAAATATACAAATAGCATTAGTACAAAGAGAACAAATAAAATTATGTAAAAACCTTTACTATTATGATTTAATCCATTTAAAATTATTAGTAAACCAACTATTAGTTTATTTTTATTTATTTTATTTGGCTTTCTATGTCTTAACTGATTTTCATGCCCCTCAAATTAACAAAAGTAAAAGCATACCTCTAAACTGAAGTCAAAAGAATTCTTAATTCTAAAACATTCTTTAGTTAGTTCTAAAACAATTTATTTCTGGAAATGTAAAAGGAGAATCTGTTTTTCTTCATTAGTTGATTAATATGCATAATAAAAGTAAGTTACAGAACTGTATTTTTTTACCATTGGGTAGCTAGAGTATTTAGTTATATTTCTACAGTAAAGGGTAAAAAAAGAGAGAGAGACTAGAGAACTTTATCAATGCAATAAAGTTAAAAGAAGAAAGAATTTAAAAAGTAGCAACACTGGCCTTTCAGTGAATGAGTCACCAAGCAAAGTTATTTGGCAAAGAAAATTGAAGGTAATAGGAAACATAGCCATTTAACATTCAGAGATAGCTTTGATACAGCATATATTTTAAACTACTCAACAAAAAATAAGCTTTCAAGGAGGACCTCAAGAGGCCCTCCCAGTTTTCAAGTGAAGACTACTACAATGAACTATGGTTTAAGAACTCTGAATCACTTACCTGATATAAGAAGAAATAGCCTGCTGTTTCACAAGTATAGGAGGCATCTCCTGGAACCCCTAGACTCTTTTGCAATCGTTTGACTTCTTCTAAAAGTTCTATTCTTCGAGCAAGGACATAATTAACTCTTCCATACCTAGAAATTGCAAATAAGCAAATGAAGTAATGAAGAGATTTTTCAAGGGAACTGTCAGCAAAATATTTATGTAAATCGTAATAGGAACTACAGATGGCCAAATAGGACCAAAAAAAAAAAAAAACAGTATACAACGTTATTATATTTAAGTGGTAGTTCTTAAGTTATGTTATACCAATGCACCCTATTATATACAAAGTATGCTCTATGGAACAGTGCTGATGTCCACATGTGTTAACAGCGTCTGTGAGGAAGGAAAGTCAGCTACATCACTAAATACATCATTTAGTTCGACTGTCTTTTTTTTTTTCCATAACAAGAACTTCACAAAGAAGGAAACAATACAGTGTATTCTGATGTTAGTTCATCTCATCACAGACCTAGAATACACAATGTACAGAGGCTGCTTTGAATAGCAGTGTTTTAGACTATCATAAAAGTAGACTAGTTCAAAAGGCTTTGAAATGTAAGTTTAAAATGTATTTGATCATAGTTTGTCATCCCAGCATATAGAATGGCACAGCCTAAAGATAAGTAGTTACGAAAAAGTAGCTGAAACAGAATTGGACCCCAAAGCCATACATACTCTTCCCACAATAACAAAGTGCCTCCCACAACTCTTTAACAGTAAAAAAAAGATCTCACGTTTAAAGATTCAACAAAGGAAGAAGTCATGTTCCCCACTATTCTAGATCAGAGATTCACCTCTGAGACAGCAGAATGTTCAAGAATAAAATAGAGGTATAAGACATGGTCTATGTTTTTAAGAATTTTCCAAGGATATAAACATTACAGCAGGTAACTTTTATCTGTTTGCTTATCAGGAGTTTAAAACTTTTTCACAACGAACACTTTGGAAATGAAAAAAAAAATTGGGGATGCTTTTAAAGAGTCTGTAATAAATGTCAAAATTCTTGTGATATAATGTTAAAAAGCAATATATGATGGAATTCTACATTCTATTTGCTCACTCTGTAAATCTGAAACTATACAGAAAATAGTCTGTTAATTTTAAAAAGCAATGTACACAATTATACATAACAGCAGATTATAGCTCGTTATTAAAATAACAAAAATTTGTTTTGTGGTAGAGAAATTATGGATGATCATTTCCTCTTATCTCACTAGGTTTAAAATTTTTTTCTTTAGGGAAAACAGTATTTTATTGTGAAACAATATTCACCATTTTTCTTTTTAATTATGACAAATGAAAATAAATAAAAGAATATGCCAAACTGAGGAAGCAGCACATACTAACAACACCTAGGGCTTGGCTTATGTATCTGAAAGCAAAAAGTATGTTTTTCCTAGAAACGTGGTAGTGCCTGAAATCATTTTTAAAATTCTACTTCTGTTCTTTTACAGTGTTCTTTACAAACTACAAAATCAACTGTAATAAAACTATAATTGCAGTATTTTACATTTCATCAACACCTTTACGTTCACTGAATTCTGCATTATTAGATTATAGAGTCCAGTCCACTTTTTAAAGCTAAGTTTAATAAGAGGAATTCAGAGAAGCATCACTATCTAACCAAAATTAAGAAACAAGAGCCCCAAAATGATGTGTGTTCTTTGTCCTCCAACCTTTTAGAAGCTAGCAACTATTGGTGATCTCTATTATACAAGAACTCAAAATAGATGCAACATAATTTAATTAACTTTCTTAGCTCTTTTAATGTCTATGATCAATTTAGTCAAAGGTCATGTTCAATAAATAGCCAAAGGCTATACTGTATTTGTGCAGCTGCTAATTATGCCTATTATTTGAAATTATGCTTTGAAAATGGATTTAAATATAAATGACATGAGCTATTACAAAGCACTCTGAAGGAATCTGATTTATAATATTTCAGTTACTTTTCATTATATAATATTAAACATACAGCCCAGCTAAACTGGCAGTAAGTACCTGCAGTAATATTTACCATCTCAAAGCTTACACTATCATTAATCTTCAACTGCATTTCATTAATTGGTACCAAAAATGTTGCACATTAAATGTCTGAATGAACTGGGGACAACGTTAAGAACTATCTCAATAAACAGAGAGCAAATGGCAAGCTGCAATTTTAAAAAGATAAATAAGGTGACTCTTTTCATTGAAATAACTGTATGCTTGAGAAAAAAATGGAATGAACACAGAACTGGAGCTGAGGGAGATGATGACCAGACTTGTAGGTCAACTTGTAAGTAGGTTATGCTAGAACCTTTCAGAATTTGGATGGATTATTCATTGCTTTTTTTCCTCCTGGAGCTTCTTTAATAAAGAAAAGAGGAAAATGTTAAAAATTATTTTGTACACCATTTCAAAACCCACCCCAATTTGCTCACCTGCTAAAATCTTTCTCTGTCTCCAGCTCTTCTTCTCCATGACCAAGACGTAGGAGGTGGCGCTCGTCAATGTCTAAAGCCATGATTTTCTCAAACAATTGGTTCAGGGCCTAGAGAATAAAACAAAAAGGATGATGGCAAGTTTCAATGAAATCAGCAGGTTCCTTTAAAAGTAACAAAAACTAACATTTAGGAGGGTAGAAAAGAATGAGCATTGCCCGGTCAGGTAAGAATCAAAATCCACACAGAAGGGAATAGGTCTTATATTAGGTCATTTACAACTTAAACAAAATAGTATTTTATTGATTTCTGATATTGCTGACTATGTATACTTGTCCAAATGAGTAACTGGAACCATAAAAACTACTCCTTAAATCTCTGCTTCTAATTTGTGAACAAAGAAAGGCTTTGACTCAGTTTTTATTTCCCCCAAGTAATTGTTTGTATTTTTTTTTTTTTACTATTATACTTATTTTTTTTTACTAAATTATTAATAAACAAACAATTACTAAAATAATTAATAATCACACCAAGTTTCATTTCACTCAACAAAATTTCCATAGGTCGCAGGTAACTGAAAAGTTCTGTGGTGGGGGGAGGACTCTCAGACAGTGAGTGTATAGGTAGAATACCATAGGAACAGAGAGTAGAAAGGTAAAGTGCATCATTCAAACCTTAGGTAGCAAGTCTTAAGTTCATTATACAACACTGAGTAGAGCACTCATTAAATGGCAAACTATTCTGCTCAAAGAAAGCCATCTAGAAGTCACTCCTTTATACCATGAAATGTTCATCTTTAGGGTTCCCTCAAATCCTAGTATTTATTGTCTGAACACCTGCAGTTAGTAGGTTTTGGAGAAGAGCAAAGGTTTCATAGTATGGGAAGATACAATAATAAAGACATCATTTAAAAATTAGCCCCCACTCAAATATCTCTCCTAATTTACCATCAGTCTAACTATGCCCATCAAGTCAACTTCCAGTCTCATAAACCTCTAGATTACATAATGTAAACACAGATATCCTTGGCTATTAAAAAACCAACCAATTGGAGCTCAGTAGCTGATGAGATTAACTTAAATTTTCAGAAAAAATTCCCTACTATCCAAACTTCATATTCTCCATCCAAAACTTGAGACCCAACAGATCAGCCCACCATTACTCATTATCCAAACCTTTGCTATCCAAACTAAGGAAGCACAGAGATTTAGAGGGAAAAGAGTACTGCAATAGACATCAAGGATGATGATACGATTAACAAACGTTCAAGAAGGGTCTTGGCAAACAATGAAGTCTTTGGCTACTTTTGCAAAACAACTTCTCTGTACCTGAGCTGTACAAGTCAATCATAGGTGGAGGATACTATAGAAAGTCATCATCAAATTATGACAAAATTTAACTAAAAAAATACTACGTTAAAATAATACATGAATCACTCTTTATTCATTATAAGACTCTGCAAATGGGTAAAATTATTAAATTTGATTAAAAAGGAGTCTTTATTTGTTTTATTAAGATAAAGTTCCAAATCAACCCTCTCCCCTGCATTGTTTAAGTATACTGTACAACGTGCCACCATTACTTATGTTTCAAAGATATAAAAATGACAAGTAGATGAACTAGATAGTATTAATTTCTAAAACCTGCAGACTAAAATTTGATGAACAACAGAATAACTAACATTCAGCATTCTAAAAGCCCAGTGCTGCTTTGTAGACCAACTCTTTTCAAGAACTGGCCAACTAAGTCACCATTGTCAATATGTATTTAGAGAAAATAAGTACCTTAGGAGGTTTCATAATGTGTTTCAGGATTATGAGCACTGCCTGTCACATTTTACATAAGGTTCTAGTAAATGTTACTTGTTCTTCCTCATTTCTATGACAGTGACAGCTTCAGAATAAATAAAACAGCACACATATAGATATAAAGACATTGTTTCAGACATTATTTACAAGAAAGGAGTTTGTATTGATTTAAGTGTTTATAAACATCTTATATATTGGATCTACAACCTAAAATAAGTCCTTCCACATACTAGAGATATTCATATGTATATTTCACAAGGATATAAAATTTAATCCAAAAGGAACACATTTTAGACAGTCTGTTAGGAATATTCATTCTACTAAATTAAGAAAAATGCTACTAGTAAGGGTTAATGCTTTCAATTTCAAAGTAAAATATCTAGTGTAGCCAGAAGACGACTGGGGGAAGGCAATTTACTTTAATCCAAATATTTAGCTATATATATATATATATATCCAAATATTCTTAGCCTTTCTACATTTTGACTCCCCTCCATTAGAAATAAGATTGTTTTCATATTTTTCTCGATATTGTCTAGCCATGACCATGGAAATCCAAGAGTAACTTCTTAACACTATAAGTTAAGAGTAACTAACAAACACTATACTTGTTGGCCTTTCCTGGCAATCTGTGGTACCTATGATCAGGTTACCACACAGCAGAAATCTCCATTGTGCTTTCATTCATCTCTCAGTCGTTCCTTACATTCCCCCATCCATCCCATAAACATATATATATATGTACACACACCCACGTGTATTATGTGTGCATGTGCATACCCATACGCACACACACACTCACAGTTACCTGATTGGAATGAGTAACAATCAGAGTCCTCTGCTCTGGGAAATTGTGGTATATGTTGGATATGATTTGGACTGCCACATCTGTTTTTCCAGTACCTGGTGGGCCCACAACCTACAAAGGAGATGAACACATAGCAAACTAAGTTATCATATTGTTAGAAATGTAAATTCTAAAACTGAAAGATAAAAATAAACGAAAAAAAATCCACTGGGTAAGTCCAAAGCAGAATGGACAGGACAGAGTCAGAGAACCTGAAGGTAGAGCAACAGAAATCACCCAACCTGAACAACAAGCAGAATGAAATAATAGAGGGGGCCGGGGGATGGCAGAATCTCAGGAATCTATAGGGCAATACTAAAGGGTCTAGTATTCATGTCACTGAAATTTTAGAAAGGAGAAAGTGTACAGTATGAAAAAAAAGGTGAAGAAATAACAGCTGGCAATTTCCCAAACCTGGCAAAGGACATAAATCTACAGATTCAAAAGTTCAGCAAACCCCAAGACAATAATCCCAAAGAAATGTAAACCCAGAGATATCACAATTATATGGCTGAAAACTAAAAATAAGGAAAAAAACCTTAACAGCAACCAGAGAAAAATGATACATTATGTACAGTAAAAGGATGTTTCTAGTAACTATGGAGTACTCTCAGAAGCCATGGAAGCCAGAAGAAATTGAATAACATTTTTAAAATGCTAAAAGGAAAGAACCACTAACCTAGAATTCTATGTCCAGTGAAAGTATCTTTAAAGAATGAAAGTGCATCAGAGACATCCTCACATGAAGGAAAACAAAGTTAATTCATTGTTAGCAGACCTGCGCATAAGAGTGGTACAGCAGTTCTTCAGACAGAAGGGAAATGATACCAGAGGAAACTGGACATATCAGAAATGAAGGATTAGTGGTAAATACAATAGACATTCCCCTCTGGAGTTCTTTAAAATACGTTTGATGTTTGCAAGCACAAGTTCTAACAGTGCCTCATGGCATTTTCAATGTATTTGGATATAGTGCACAGAACAACTACAATGTAAGTGGGGAAGGTAAAAGTACCTACATGGAGGCAGGCATCCTCCATTCAACTTAAGAGACACAGTACTAATTCTAAGTAGCCTGTGAAAAGTACATATATTCTAATTCTCTAGAGCAGCCACTAAGAAAAAACTATACAAGAGATACAATAAAATAATACAATAGACAAATAAAAATCGAACTCTAGAACTGTCCACATAACCCAAAAGGTAGGAAAAGGAAAACAGGAACACAAAGCAAAGGGAACAAGCAAAAATTAAATAATAAAATGGCAGACTTAAATCCAAACATACCAATAATTACATTTAATGCTAAACACACCAATTAAAAAGAGAGAGACTATCAGAATGGATAAAAAACATGACCTACTATAACTATATGCTGTCTACAAGAAACTCAGTTCAAATATAATAGGTAGATTAGAAGTAAAATAATGAGAAAAGATACATCATGTAAAAACTATTCAAAAGAAAGCTGCAATGGCTATATTCACATTAAAGTAAATCTCAGAGAAAAGCAAGTTACCAGCAATGAAGAGAAATATTACATAATGATAAAAGCATCAATTCACCAAGAACACATAACAACCCTGAGTGTGTATGTACCTACCCATAAAGCTTTAAAAAACACGAAGCAAAAACTGACAGAACTGAAAGGAGAAATGAACAAATATGTAATTATAATAGGAAACCTCAATACTCCTCTCTTAGTAATCAACAAAAATAGTAGGTGGAATATTGGCAAGGATACAGAAGTACTGAAACAAATGGATCTAAGTGACTTAATACAGGTGACTCCACCCCAAAACAACAGAATGCACATTCTTTTCAAGCACATGGAATATTCACCACGACAGATAATATCCTGAGCCATAAAACAAACCTTAACAGAAAAGTGAAATCATACAAAGTATGTTCCTCTGACCATAATAGACTCAGACCAGAAATTAATAACTGGTAGCTAACAGGAAAATCTCCAAATACTTGGAAATTAAACACATTTCTAAATCAGTTGTCAGCAGACTTTTTCTATTAAGGGCCACCAAGTAAACATTTTAGGCCATACAATCTCTGCTGCAAGTATTCAAACTCTGCTGCTATTGCCCAAAAGTGGCCATAGGCAATATATAAACAAATGGGCATAGTTATGTTCCAATAAAACTTTATTTATGAATATTGAAGTGAGCAAGATCTCCATATGCACACTATGCCACAGTTACTTATAAACACTTAAGTTCAGTTTGATTTTTGTGCTTCAAATACACTCGAAGCATCTGAGGCTTACTTCCAGCCTGAATCCACATAAGAACATGCATAACAATAATTCTCTTACCATAGTTAGCCCGGGCTGCATACCAGCTCGGATGGCCTCTATCTGTGTATGAGTGAACTGAATTGTATTACTGCAAATAAGAGTGGATAAAAAGTTGGTTAGAAATACAGATGAATGACATTTAGTAAAAATTGAGAAGACCAGAGATCTAAACAGCTGCTCTGTGCCCATTCTCCCAATCTCTTCTTTCCCCAACCCAGCCCTGTGTGTGTGTGCTAAAAAAACCAGAATCATGTGATCTACCCTCTTAACAGATTTTAAGTATACAGTAGAACACTGTTAATTACAAGCACAATGTTGAATAACGGATCTCTGGAACTTTTATACCTTACATGAGTGAACCAATCTCTTCTGAATGACTTCCTTCATCCCCACATCTCCACAGACCAACCACAACTGAATGAATTTTGTGAAAAGACTGAAGTTATTTTTCAATATACATAGCCCATTCTATACCTTATTTTGTGTGTCAAAGTTCTAGTTCCCAGTCTAACACCAAGTATAATGCCACTTTCTTGGTCATGGCACATATACATGAGAACAGCTGCTACATGTAACACATGTCATGAAGAATCTTGAACTCAAATTAAGGTAGCCTCCTAATATTTAGTTTTCATAGTACCTGCAAATGTTTATTTTTGAAATATGGCTACAGAATGACCAAAAATATCTGTGCTATTCAGCAGACTGACATAATAGGACAGAGGGGAAGTTTCCCAGGATTTTTAAAGAATCAGAAAATTTGAAAATATTACAATCCATTTGAAATTAGCAAACTATTTTTCATTACTACAGCTAGCATAGATAGTAAAATTACCGTTTGGGTTGATTGTAAGGATAAGGACCCCTATTCGGAATAACATGAGGTTCAACAATTAAGGTTTTTGCCTCTTCAGTGTCTTCATCTTCCCTGTCTGCATCTTTCCTTTTCTTCCCCTTTCCACTTCTTACTGGAAAAGTTATCCTACAAGACCAAAATCTTTATTCATATTTATGATTAACAACAATTTACCAAGCACCTGTCTTGTGCATGACATTGCACAGAGAATAATCAGATAAGTAAGACACATTCATGGCTTAAGGGAACTTACTTTTCATACATAACTTCTGATAAAATCAGATTTAAAAACACTAAAATGTGTTAAGGATGTTTAGATTAGAAGAAGTCCTCTGATTCAGAGTGAAGAGTGAATTAGAGAAGAAACATTTATGGACTTTTGGCCACGCACTATACACACTGTCCTTCATTTAATCAGAAGAGGCTTCACTGGAGATGTAGCATCTAAGATGACTTTCAAATAATTTAAGTACAAAAACATGGGAGGGAAGACTTTCCAGAAAGAAAGAAGAGGCTCAAGTCCAAGTAGCCAGTTTTACCGATGTGCATGCAGAACACAATAGAGAAAGTACAATTAGAGAGACAGGCTGGAGCCCTGTGATGACACATCCCTAGTATCAGGCCTTTAAGACAGAAGTTCTTAGCCTGGGGTCACGGTCGCCTCAGGTGACTCCCTGTATGTACCTAGAGAAATTAATGAACACTCTAAAATTAAATAAAAAAATTAATTCTTCATGTGCACTTTTCTCATATGATGGCATTCAGGGAAGAACAATCAGTTGCTCCAGGCACTTTGTTCTATTTCTACTCAAATTTTAAAACCAAAGCTCATTTAACATTAACTCTAACTACATTGTGAATATTTAAATTCTGCAAAGGCAAGCAAGATTAAAAGAGAAATAGAATTTTTTCCTAAATACAAAAGAAAGTCAATACCACAAGGCTATGTGCATTAATTAGGAAATACACCAGACTACACATTATGTACAAAGACATATTTTTTTAGTCAACTGTTATAAATGTTTATGTAATATCCTTCAGAAAACAAGCATTTACTGATCCCTTTTAGACATGAGGCTACTTTAATTGTGGTCTTAAAATAGCATCTGCACTAAGAATTAGAAATAGAGTCAAAATAAATTTATCCCTGTGATTACACAGTGAAGGTAAAGACTGCCCAAGCAAATCTAGACATGATACTCAAAACTTAACTTGAGAGGCTTGATGGCCTATCTCAGACTGATTACAGAAAGCTTGAAAGGAATATATCCAGTTCTGACTTTACCTGAAAGGGGGTATCTGTAGTGCTGGGTCATCCACAGTTACTTTAACATTATGACCAGGAAAGCTGACTTTTAAATGCTCAATGGAAAGAAATGTATCGTTGAAATCAAGAGTGGCGATCTGATTGGGCATTTTTGAATAATGTGCACTACTTGGATCCCCATAACCTAAAATGATGTCATGAAGCCAGTCAGGTACCACACAATCAGTATTCATCAGGTTCCGAATAGTCTCCAGCACAGCCTGTCAGTGAGAGGACAGAAAAGGATTGTGTCAAGAAGACATCTCAAACATCTGTACTTCAGTGGAACGTAGAGCTGGTTACACTAATCCAGAATTCCAGAGTGTTTCAGGGCAGGAAGCTATTTTCTGCTGACAGGTGCTTGGCTAGACTGAATCAACAGCTATATTTTCAGCTGATACCATACACTGTTAAACAAAAGACCAAACTTAGCAAGGACAGTTTATCCACTAGGAGTTCATTTAGACAGAATATCATAAATGAGTTTAACACTTCACTCCTGTTGGACAGGATGAAAATCCAATCTGTTCTACTCAACAGAAAGAAACCATTACAGGACAAAACCTAAAAAAATGCTTCCTCTTAGGAACTCCCATAGTTTTCTCCTTTTTATATTCCATAGTTTCTCTCTGCTAAGATTGCACATAACCAGAGGCACATTAATGTATGCCTCAATTTTGAACCATATCACAATTTAAAAATACTAAAATTAACATTGTTAGAAAAAAAAATGAAAAACAAAGTGGTTAGAAATAAAGAAAAAAATATACAACATGATAAAAATGAAATGCCAAATAAAATTTTAGAATGAAAGAATCAGGACTACAATAGAAAGTCATTAATAGTAGTTAACACATACATTGTCAAAAGTAATTACCAAAAGTCAAGGCAAGTTCTTAGGCTTCCTATAATTATTTCAACAGTGTGATCTATCCCACATATAAAATCAGAAGCCTAGGATAGAAATTTCAAAGAATGAAATAACCAAACAAGCCATTTTTACATCATAAATGCTATACAACAGGATAGCAAAATAACAGGATAGTGTATGGTAATCACACTCTAAACACATTGTTTTACCTTCTTGATACCTGAAATTTTCTTACTCAAGTACTTGATTACCTGTTTATCATCTGTGTAAATTACCACTAGAATACCATTTCCATGAAAGCAGGAATCAAGGAAGTTTGAATATGGGTAAATGATGAATGGACAGATATACAAGCATGTTCACATGATGGGTAAGATGAGGGCTCTTCTCTTTAAGGAAATTAAAACTTTAATAGGAAGATAAAACATGTCCTTAATGATGCAAAGCAGCAAAATGTGGCAAACAGTAAAGAGTATCACAAAATACAATGGGAACATGGTTTGAAGTAGGAGAGAGAGGCATGTATGCAAGACTTTTGACATTAGGAAAGGTTTCATGGAAGAAAAGTGGCATTTCCATTTAGTTCCAAGTAAAGGATTTGTGGAGGACCTATGATTTATTTAATCATTTACAGAATGTCACAGAAATGTTTTCTGAAGCAGAGTGAAATGATCAGCAGAGGTGTATGAAAAACTGGTGCCTGGCTGAGGAGAACAAGGGTAAAGACAGAGGCTAGTCCACCTATTCAGACAAGTAAAATATCCAGATGAGAAGAGGCTGTACAAACTAGAAAAGAGAGAAAGAAAGAAATGGGGGATGTTGCCCGGGCATAACGAAACACCAAAGATACCAAAAGAGCACTCTTCCGTTCCCAAAGACTCGTTAATCATTCTCTGCTTTCTTGGGTCAGAACCTGAATGCCTCTTTGGGTCTCCCATGACACTTCAATCGCATCCTTCTTAGGACTTCTGGTACCTTCTAACATTTTATGGTAGCTTGTATTTCCAACTTCCCTTATGAGCAGTTTAAGCTCCCTCAAGGCATAATCTGTGTCATATTCATCTTCATTAGCTCCATGTAATTTAGTAAAGTACCAGACACACAGTTGGCATTAAATAAAATGGTCAAAGGAATGAAGATAAGAAAAGAACTTTTTGTTGTTGTTGTTTTTAGTAAAGTGACTGAAATTCAATTGTTACTGAATAACAAAACAGAGACTCTGCCCTCAAAGACTTGCAGTCTAAAAGGGAAGTCAGGTAAATAACAAAAACCTAATTATCAAGTGTAATAAAGGCTGTGAGGAAAAATAGATAACTGGATTAAGAATGATAAAAAAGGGCAGATGCTATTTTAGGTTAAGGTTGCGGAGAGGGCTTTTCTTAGGAAGCAGCACTGAAACAGAGTTAGCTCTGCGAATCTGCGAGAGTGCACCATGTAAATAACTGGGGGAGGAACACTAGGTGCGAAGACTTGGATTATTAAAGGACAGCAGAAAGGCCTTGTGGCTGGCAAGGAGTGAATACAGGAAGGGTTAGACAATGATGCAGGAGAGGCGGCTGGAGGACAATGAAGGGGCCTCTTGGATTATGATAACAATTTTCTCTTTTGATGGGAAACCATTAATGAGTGTTGCACAGGGGTGAAAAGGTACAATTTATATTCCGTTATGCTGTGGAGAACAGTGTAAGGGGAGGATCAGTCTAGAATGGAAGCAGGGACGTGAGTGATGAAGGTGTCATGGCATCAGTGGAGGTGGTGAAGTAACCTGACTGACTGATGACTGGATGTGGATGGAGTGTGAGACAAAAAGAAATCAAGGGTACTTCCATTTTGTCTTTAACAACAGGATGGGATAGGGAATAAACTCCTTTGTATGTGAGATTTTCTTTTTTAATCACAACAGTGGGTTAAAAAAAAGTGATAATGTATAAGAAACAGTGTGTATAGGGAAAAGAAAAGACACTTGTGTAAAAGCTGTTTTCAAATGCTAGAATTGCTCAGTGTTTAAATTTTATAATATAATTTTGAATAATTATTTCAAAAATCTTCCTTTACTAAAACTCCTCTCCACAGTTATTATAAAAGCAAATTATAATGAAGAGTTTATAAAGTTATTTATTATGAAATGCTCTAGCCCCCACACCTCCCTTTTCCCACAAATAAGGAAATTATATTATACCTTATATCCTAAAGTAATTCAGAGCTCTGAGATTCCACAGCTATATCCTAAAAGTGATTTGGAAGTATACCTACTATTGATTTAAAAAAGAAGCCCCAGTAAACAAACAACCTCATACTGGGGCATAAATCCACCAACTAATATACAAAAAGGAAGGAGTCTGACCTTTAAAATAACACCTGGATTAATTTATATTTTAAATTTCTAAACAAATCAAAGGACAAAATAAATTTAACAAATGAATTTTCTTAAGTTTTTATATGTATGTTAAGAATCTAAGAGGATTGTTTAGAATCAAAATAAGAAGAGTGATCATTGTTTTCCTGGTATCTGTGTATTTGTCTTAGAAGTTATTCAAATTATGATACAGTACTTTAAATGATATGGCCTAACAATTACCTTAAAGTTATTTTCCTTTGGTTTTCTCCTCATTATTATATTGAAAGTTTCATAAACATCTTCTGCTCCATTTTGTATAGTATTGGTCATATCTTGTTGATACTGGTTTGGATCCAAAAATACTCTGAATGTCCTTGACTCTCCTCTAAGATTGGGTCTGGGTTCAGGTCCTAGACATTTTGAAACAAAAGTTGTTACATGAAGTATATACTTTTCAAATATCAAAGTAAATGATCAGTATTCCTAATGATGAGTAAACTGTCCAGACTTAACTCCTTAATAATAGAATACCTTCCATCCATCATTTCAAAATCTAAGAATTTGAAAATATTTTCTCCTTTCTCTGAATTCTTACTATTTCTTCTCAGAATAGTCACATAATATTTACAATACAATGCCATGAATTAGAATTATTTTTATATGCCCCCAATTAAAATAGAAGCCTTGGAATTCAAAGAACTTTACTTTTGTCAGTCACTCATAGCTCCTATTACTGCTTCACATAACATAAGAACTCAGGGGATGACTCTTCATCCTTCCAACTCCATTCCTAGTAGCACTAGGATGCAAGGGAATTTCACTTACTAACGGCTGAGAGCTAAGAGGCTCTCTCTTGCCCCTTTGCTCTCTCTCTTTCTGTCTTAGACTTCCAACTCTGGTCCCACTATGCGGCCTTATGTTTTTTCTACCTATCCTCCATTCCCTTCTCCAACTTTCTTCTATTCTAATGGTAAGAGTAGCCATTACCAGCACTTTAGCAATGCTGCAATCTTGAAATCATAGTAGCAGAACCCGATTCAAAACTTGACAAGCACTGGACATGGATGCAGTCGTAATAGTAGGTATTTAAAAAAAAGAGTCAGGACAACGTAAGAAAGAACTTCAAAGAACAATCAGTGATAAGGCTAACAAATTAAAGAGCTGAAATTGAGCTGCCTGTAGGATCCTGTCCTTTTCCAGTATCCAATACAGAAGTTTAGAAAACATTATTTTGGAAACTGGCAGATAGGTAGCCTACACATATTTTATATATAATTCTTGTGCTGAGTATAGAAACAACTGAAAAATATTACCTAAAGAGCAAAAAAGAAATAAGGCACATAAATTTATCACTATGTACACACATTCTTCCAAAAATATAGATCACCATACCATCTTCAATGACACGCCCTTTATCATCGAGCATGCCCTGGATTTCACAGCCTCTGACATAAACCAGGCCAATCTGCTCAATAAAAGGTCTCCTTCGGTCAAACTTGGTACCATAAGGTTTTGTAGGACGTACGGTAATTAAAAAGCATACATCATGCTTACGAAGTCCTGATAAAAGATAAAGACATTTTTACTTACTAGAGTATCACTGTTTTCAGTCTTTGTTGGGAAAGTCTTATCCTTTTATCTTTGGAATAGAGATATAAAAACATTTAAAAAATATCAGAGATGATCAATGATTATATTTGCATTATAATACAATGATGGGTTTTCCTATAATTTTTAATACTCAATGTTTGATGGCAATACTTAAATGAAAATTTCTCTTTATTCTACAACTAGAAACTTTTATGCCCATGAATATATTACTGATAAGCCCTCTAAATATGCTACAGCTCCAAAACTGAATGTTTGTCATTCTTATTTTTAACATTCTTAATAAGTAGCCAAAAATATAGCTGGCATACAATCCATCCATATCATACCTTGCACGTTTCTAACACTAGTTTAAACTATCCATCAGTGTTATTCTAACAGTCCAGGTATATACTTCATTAAAAGAGGTCAACTCAAGAATAATTCATCAAGGCACAAAAGCATTGTTTACAGATATTATTATGAGAAGATGGGATAATACATAGTTTCAGAAAAATTTTTAAGTGAATATCAATAAATAGGAGACATGTATCAAAGTCCATAGCTTCTCAATCATTAGACCAAATGATAAACTCAACTGGATTCTCAGCTCTATTAAAAGTAGACACTGGAAGACAAGGTACACAAAATTAGACCACACAGCATGTAGTATCACACCAGTTAATTTTCTGATTGGTTTTTGCTAGCCATTATATAATATAAATGCAAATTTAAACAGTCTGCTTGCTCATAACTGTGGTAACAAAATACACAACTAAATCAAATCAGCAATGTTTTTGAGTGTGTGGTTACTAGTATCGGGAATCATTCTGGTTTTAATATGGATTGGAGTGTGCTAGAAGTCATAGCTCTGATTCATAATAATGATTTTATTGTTTCTTTCCCAACAAATTCTATGCAAAGAAGCAGAAGAAATGAAAAACTAAAGGGAGTTGCTCCACTGTCAGAGTTGCACTGCCTGTATGATTTCTGATCTGCACAATTCATTAAAACTTCTAAGTCTTAGAGCCAGAGAAGTAGTCCTGATAAGTAATTTAGTCCCTACAAATATCACTGTTTGGCATCACTGAGGGATGACTGCCTGTTCTCTGCTAAAGCAGACGGTTTTACTGTGGCACACATTAGATCTACATTTAAAAAACTTACATTACAATTACCTTACTCTCCTTTTAACCATCTGCATCTATTCCATCCTGGCTGTGCCTTCCAGAGCAGAATCAGCTTTTCAGTGTCATTAATACTGTTTCTTAACTTTAAATGGGGTAATAGAGAAGATAAGGGCCTGAGTTCACACCTTCAGAAAGGGGCAAGAAGAATGTCTTATAGTTTTAGCTCAAACTCTTCATAACTATTCAGTTTTTATAGAACAATATTTATTACTATTTACAGATCCTCCCTCTTATTTTCTGCTTCCATTTTTCTATTTGGTTACTCCATCTGTGATCATATATATAGGGTCTGAATTTTGGCTCTAGCCTCCCAGAAAAGATGTTCTTCCTGCCATGCTCCATAATATGAACAACTGGTCTCACAATACCCTATTGTTCCCTATCTTGCCCATCAAAATTTACCCATTCCATTTCTCATTCTACCAGAGGCTTACATTAAAAACAAAACAAACAAAAATGACTTTAGTGTCCTGGTAGCAGTCTGCAAAGTAATGGAGGAAAAGGGTTTGGGTAAAATGTCTTTTTTTTTCCTTACCACTATAATGCAGACTTGTCATCTGTCACCTACAAAATTCCTAGTTTTTTTTTTTAAAGTTTTATTTCCAAGTAGTACTATTTCTAGGGATAGCCAATAAATTTCGTCAGTTTATTATCCACTGTGTAAAACAGTGTTTAGTACCTCCTTAAACTTCAAGGGGTAATAAGCATAAGACCTCCTACAGCAACTTAATGTCTTTCTCAAGTTCAGCAATAATAAAGGCACACGATTCTAGATGTGTAGCGCACCAGATTAGATTGGAACTCTTAAAGGATACGGGAGTCACAAAAACAATCGGTCACAGACTAAACCCACTACAGTGACCATTTGTTAATAAACACTTGGCCAGTTTCATTGTTGCATTCCTTCACAATTACGGATAAACAGATCATACAGTCTCTGTGGTTATAAACAGCTATATCAGGAGCAATGATTTCTGAAAACTGATCCATTGAGGGACTATTCCTTTCCTTCTGGCATGCCAAGAAGGTGGAAGGAGATAAAATCTACCAGCTACTGTTTCTCACATCAGGAAAGCAAGAGCTCTCAGACAGCTGGGAGAAAAATATGTGTCAATTGAAAATCAGTTCATGTGCCATTTCAGGCACAGGCGTTATATTGATGTTCTAACTCTTATTTGACTTCGAAATGCTGAATTTACCTGCCTCTAAATAAAAATCATTGTGACAAAAAACTTCCATCCCTAAAATATTGCCTAAAGGATAGGGAAAATAACTCATTTAGTTTCTCTACAATTATTATTTATCTTTGAGTACACTTGATTTCACTATTTATTCAACTTCCTTCCTTTGGTACAAATAAACAATTATTATATCTTTCTGAGTTGTTTTTCTAGACTCCCCTAAAACTCCTTTTGAGTGTGCCTACTTTTGATTTTGTATCTTTAGTTTCCTATTGTCTTGACTTTAGCTGCTTTTTTAAAAAAAAATGCCAATTTTCCCTACTAACTCTGCATGTGTGCAAGTTCTACGTGGGTTTTCTCCTTTTCCTTAGTGAACATTAGCCTATCTTTATTTTTTATATTGATCCTACAAATTCATAAATATTATCTTACCATGCTTAAGATTTGAAATGCTTTCTTTCCTCTCAGCTTTGCCAACTACAATTTTCAAAACACTCTGATATGCATGCTAATTTATGCTTTATTAAACTATTAAGGCATTTCATTATTCTTGTATGATCACTGATATTTTTACTACTAGTAATTAAAAGACAATTGCCATTCTTCAAATCAAATTTTAAAGATAAAATTTAATGAAAGTTTAGAAGAGTAACAGTTAGTAAAAGTGCTTTGCTAATGCTCAAAGTGAAATCTCTAAACTAAAAAGGCAAAAGGTAACTAATTTTTGAAATACAAAATTACCTTCCCATTCATCTTTGATGTGATCTCTGACATTCAGATTGATGGTAACATCTGCACGAACTCGGGTGGGCCAGTTTTCACCTATGTTGGGTTTGGCAACCTCAACTACAGTGAAAGCCACAATGGGCTGGGCCATCCGCGCCCAGCCGCCAAACACTACACCACCATACTCAGATTGCCTGAAAACCAAAGTGGATGATTACTCAAACAAAAAATAAAATTTTCCCAGTTTCTGATGATTAAAATGAATAAGAATACATATTTAGCTAGTAACTAAGCCCTAACATTAGTGACTCTTACTGTTAAACTTAATAGTAATTTAGCATATTAACTATTTTTTTTTATTAAGGTACCATTGATATAAAAGGTTTCACATGAACAACATTATGGTTACTACATTCACCCATATTACCAAGTTCCCCCCTACCCCATTGCAGTCACTGTCCATCAGCGTAGTAAGATGCTATACAGTCACTACTTGTTTTCTCTGTAGCACATTAACTACTTTATATTCTTATCCTTTTCCCCTCCTGTCAAGAGTCTCAACTGTTGGTATTTTATCTTATGTGTAATAACTATTTCTATAAGCTAGAATTTTAAAAATTAAAAACAAGCAAAGAAATGACAGCAAGGCAAAACCTGCTTTAGGGCATAACATTTAAATCATTTAAAAATGCTGCATGCATTGGGGGAAAAGCTTGTTGTAATAACTAGAACCACTAACATCCACATACCCATTGTTTCTTATATTAATCTAAGTTGTGTTTTAGTTTTTACATTAAATAGTTTATCTGTAGCATAAAAATTCCAGCAACATGCCAAAATGGAAAGTATTGCCAAAAATGACATGTTTACAAAGATAACTACACAAAAAATTGTAGAACATCGTAACATAAAAGAATAAAACATTAAAAATGAAGGTTCTACAATCCAATGACTTGGTTAGTACTCAGACAATTTATAAAGGGCATCATCTTGTATCTAAATCCTCTTGTAATACCTCTGTCACCTCCTCCATTTTTCTTACCATTTTACTATAATACAGTTTACATGCCATCAAATTCATTCATTGCAAATGTACAAATCAATGATTTTTAGTAAATTTACAGAGTTGTATATTCATCACCAATTTTAGAACATTTCTATCATACTTAAAAAGATCCCTCCCATCTAATTGCAGTTAATCCCTATTCCTAAACCCCAGGCAACCCCTAATCTCCTCTCTCCAACTCTTTCTTCCCTCCTTATAAAATCTAGCTGCAACATGATGCATTAAGCAGTATAGATTTCTGCCCCTCATAAAACATCCTCACTTACACTGCTCAGTAGTTTCAGCAGCCTGAAAATGTATTAGATCCACACAATGAGTGAAAAATGCCCCTGCTTCTTTTCTAACTTCAAGACACACAGTTCAGAAAGAAGCCTGGCCCCTTTTTATATTTCATCATTTCTAACAGTTTTCAATGAGAAGCAATTAGGAATAAAACTTTAGAAAACTCTATTATCACAAGTTAACTCCTATTTGACATTTTCTTTACCCTGACAGAAAAGAATGTAAATAAATAAAATTTCCTCTATATAGACAACAAGAACTCCAAGTATTTTTTCTTTATTTGACATTTAAATAAAATATAAGTGAATTCTATTTGATGAACTGCTAGTTAATAAATTCCTAGTTTTCAAAACGGCCAAAATTAGGTCCAGAATGTGAGCATGTAAACGCAAGGTAACAATAAACTGTAAGGAAGTCTTCTGATCAAGCACTCCCCCGGGATCCAAACAATGGGCAATAATTTCAGCAAAGCTGTGGGCAGGGATGAGCAGCCAGTGGTATACAAATTTCACAGTGCTGGCCTGCCTACTGACTCAACTGATTATTAAGTCAAAAATACTTTATGTTGTGTTTTATAGTCTCACCCAGAATAACTTTTCACATAATAATTAATTAAAAAATAGAACTGTGTATAAAAAATATGGAAGTGAAAAAATAGATCATAATCACAGTGTCCATGTATCTCTCTATAATTAGTAAGGAGAGAAGCCTGAAAGATACCTGAATCAGTTCACATTAAAAAAAAAGTTAAGTTTTCTATAGAATGCAATATAACGGTATATGTATATATGGTGTGACTATAATGTAATGAAAATTCAGTTAACAGTTAGTTTTACTAGTTTATAGTCCCTCCCTTATGATATATAACTTACCATTTCATACTTAGGATGAAATAGTAGCATGACCCAAAGTCAGTCATATCTAAAGAGTAAAACGAACCTTCTCAAATCTCACAATGTAGAGCTGCCTACAATGACTAGAATGAAAGTCTCTCCTTAGCCAGTGGAATTTCAGACTTGAGCAAGGAGGTGGGGAGTCACACTTAGGCAGAAGAGTTCTTTAAATAATGAGACTGACCCAAGCAGTCCTGAAAGGAAATCTGATGACATAGTCTCTTTGAAAACATCTATGGATGGAGCACAGGAAAGACTTCCCAATGGTACCCTCCACGCAACGCCAGCAGAATGATGGCCTCTCCCCGCTTCCCCTGCCCCCGAGCTCCCCCTCAAGTACCCAGATACACATTTTTGTATTTTAGCACTTTCAATATGTTCTAATTCACATTAAAAATTTCTCTAAGAGCAAATATCTCTCATTTTAGAGAGGATCTTCATACCAGGTATATTATTTCTGAATACATTTAGGAGGTTTCTGGCAGAAGTGTGTTAATCACTGCTTACATCTCTTCATTACAAGTGGAACCAAGATACTAACCATGGCTTCATTCTGCTGACACTATCCTCGATGTCCTGCCTGATTTCATAAGTTGATTCTAAGCGGAAGAGATTAAAGTTCCTTAGGAGGTAATCATGAAGAGTCAAAAACTGCAAATTTAACTTGGGAAGAGCAAGACAACCTGAAAAGAAAATAACAACCAGATTTGAATCATTCTTTTAATCAGACATCTACTCTATGTATTAAAAAAAAAGGCACCACATATTTGGTAGAAATCTAACTCAGTGATGTCTGAAATACAGCATATTTGATTGCATCTTATTTTCATTTTCACACAGAAATTGAAATCAAGTTAACAAATCCTGTCTATTAAGAATTGGGAATGAAGGATGGATTTCATTATGTAAACAGTGCTTCTAAAAAGCATTTGAAGATAATTAAAACTAATATATAATCTCAAATAGTTGAAAAATTCTTTCTTTATCACCTAATTTCTATTTGGCAAGTCTCAAAGTAAATAATGCCACTATAAACTCAGCTCATGACAAAATTTACCATGAAAACTGAATTTGTGTAGTATATTGCATAAATATATTTCCAATGTTTGCTACTGTGTTCTCGACCTTAGCCTTTTGGCTAGACTTTAAGGATAAAGCATTGGTACTAGGTTATTCTTGGAGTTACTTCCCTTCTTGGACTATATTAATGAACAATATTCTTTCCATTATACTCCCTTCCACACTACGTCCTTTAGATAGTAAGTGACCAAGTACTCAGCAGCAATACCAAAAAGGTTAAAAACAAACAGAACACCCAAAACACATTATACTGGCAAATATTATTTTCATCATCTCTATCTGTACTTACCAAAGCAATAATGAACCTAAAGGCAAGAAACATCAATGTGCAAAAACTTCCCATCATTTGTTAGTAAATTCTGATTTATAATCTAATTCAGTATCTTTCAGGCCAGAGGTTGAGGGAAAGCATCTCTTCTGATAGCATATTTTTATTTAAAAAAAAAAAAGACAAAAAAAGGTCACCACTTTGCAACTCTTTACTGAATTAACCAATGTAGGTGATAAACAGCAATGGCTAGTATCACAAAGAAAAGAGAGACAACTGGACATTATGTGCTTTGTCATTAAAGAATGCAACACCACCAAGAATCTTGCCAAAGAGAGAATCTCAGCCTGATCAAGCCTCTGCATCCAGCTGCCAATCTGCAGTAAAAATAGTGAGCAGAGGGACATGCTGAACTGTACTGTGCAGTCAACTAGAAAAATCTGGACTGTGAGAGACTATACAGATCAAACAGCTCAGGTTCTTCAACACAGAAAAGGAAGGAATATGGGAGGGTAGCTGTACAGTAAAGAGACATATGAGAAATGTACAAGACTGTCTGAAGTGTCTAGGGATACACAATTGGATGATAAAACTATGAAGAAATGAGAGACAGTGACTGCTATAAAAATCAAGAAAGGGATAAAGTGAAGTGGGGAAACAGTGACTAGGGAGGAGCACAGGGGATAGATGGACAGCTGACAAGGTAGTTACCAGGGTTTCACGGTATTTTCCTTAGGGATAATTTGTCTAGGTCTGTATTTATTTTGTGTGGCTTTCTATAGTTGTGTTTATTTTATTAAAAAGGTTAAAAAAAGGCAAAATAATTTATAAGTATTTTCTTTATATATCTGTTCCAATTTCACAATTATCTTCTTTCTGAGAGCTAGAAGCAGTCTGCATAATTATCCAGTAGTAGGTCTGATCTTTGCTTATTTCAAAGCAACAGATATCAAGCCCCACAAAGTCCCATCCATTGTCAATGAATAATAATGGCACAACATAGCCACGTCTCTGAAAACAGCTATAGTACAGTTAAACCATTTGGCAACTAAGATTATTCTGAAATACTTTCATTCTATGTAAGTATAAAGACAAATTTTGAGAAATATTCCTATGCATTTCATTAACCACAGGAGTGAAAGAATAATACTTTATACTATGCAAGTATGGTACGTTTTAAACTTAGACCGGCATCGTTGAGTAGTACCAAAAGCTAGATATTAAGACTGTTTACATTTTTGAGGACACACAGACTTTTTATTGAAAAGATAAAATATTCTTAAGTGGTATTTGCCTTTGAGGGACTGATTAGCCAAAGAGTTAGATGTATAACATATCATCATAAATGCTTTTAGCATGAACAAATTTAAAAAGTAAGAAAATAATGCATTAACCACTGTTAAGAACATAAGACATTGTGAAGAAATTGTGCTGTTCTCAAACCTAACACAATTGGTACACTAACTTTATTGGAGTTATGGCTCCAGATATTACTCTGAAGTATCAACTTTTCTTTTAAATAAATGGGTCAATACTTATACTGGTGATGTCTTTAAAAATAGCCACACTTCTTATAATGATGATGCTGGTGTTCAAAAGGTTTCCTAAAAGTTTTTTTGAAATATGCCTTCAAAAATGTGACAGAATGATACACTGTGGCACATGCTCAATTGTGGTGAATCGTCATACTTAGACGATAAGCAAGAGCAATTAGAAAATAAATCTGTTGAAACAGGTAGTTGAAGGAACTAGGCAATACCATTTTGGATCAAAACTAAGATTTTATATTAACTAATAATGTATTTTTTTTGGTGGTCATTAGCTGGCTTGACAAGGGAATTCAAAAGAGCTTCTGAAAAAGTCTTTGAAAAAGAAAGCATTGTCAAAGCCTATTATAATGACATAATGAAAGCTATACTTCCTATATTATTACATCTCCTTCAAAGTTTTATTGCTTTATGGTTATATTTTATATATATATTTTATGTATATACACCATTCTAGCATGTGTGTGTATATGTATATATGCTTGTGTATATGTTTGTCTGTGTATATATATAGGCATGAAATTTAATAAAAATCCGTAATGCTAAACATTCAAAGTACTGAATAGTTTCTAGCTTCTAAGGTTGAACTTGAGGGTATCAGAAAATTATCCTAATGTATACAGTAGATAGGAGCATTTTCAATTACATATGATGAGTTCTAAATTAAATTTCACGTTACACCTGAATCCTGTACTTCTTTACCATACCTTCTCCGGAATAGTACTCAGTTGGGACAATATTTTCATCCCATATGATTTTCTCAGTTGGATACAAAGGCATCTGGTTCAGTTGCTGAATCTGAGAAATCCGACGCTCATGACGAGAAACCTAAAAGAAACACGTTTGTGCAGAAAGTCAAAAACATCTTTTTTTAACCAAAATAATTTGTGGAGAAATTCACCATTAAGTACGGAATAAGTTTCATGTCTCTCAGTACTGTAGCACTTAACAAGAATTTTTATATTCCATTTTCTCCATAAATCAAAGATGAAAGTGGTACCAATCATGGTGGACTTCAGAATCAGACAGATCTGAACTCCACTCTCAGCACTTCTACTTATGAGCTATGTAAAAGCTGGGTAAGTTCTTCAACTTCCTTGATCTTAGTTTCTTTTTAATCAACACAGAGAAAATGCCACTCATCTCTCAGGTTTCTTATGAAAATGAAACGGAATACCATAACAGCATCAAAGTGCCTGGCACATGCCAAGACCTTAAAAACCATAGTGCTAAGTAGTCACCAATGAATTAAAAAAATGGGAGCCCTAAGTCCTAGGTTATAGTTTTCATTCTTATACTAACTAGCTAAACAATCTGGAAAAGTATATTAATAACCTGGCCTCAGTCTTCTTTATAAAATGAGAGTTGGACTTGAGGATCTCTATACACCCTTCCATTTGTTAATGTGTTAGCAATCTCTCAAATACAGAAATAAAAGTTACCTTATTAACAGATGCTAAAATAATGGTATATTTGAAAAGTGTATTACATTCTCTTCAGTAGAGATAGTAGTTTAGGAAAGAAGATAGTGTGATATCATCTAACCAAGATGCATATTCCAGCATTTTAACTGTAATTTGGATATTAGAAGATCTGAAGGCTGAGGAAATCCTTTAGAAGATAGGAAATGAAGGACAATGTAGCACTATACATTTTTAGAATTGTTTTCTTTTGGCATAAATATTTAAATTTTAAGGACAAAATCATAGACCCTAAAAGGCATAGTTTTCCATTAGAAAAAATTCTGGAAAAAAAATCCTGATTTCTTTCAATAGTAAGGATTTATTATTAATCCACAAAACCTGACTTATAGGAAATTTTACACTGTGAGATAATAAGACAAGGAATTTTTAGAAAGCACTAGTAGTCAGAACAATAAAAAGTGATTTTTAAGAAGGCAAAGATGGTGATCCAAAGCATACATTGCACACAAATGAACTAATTAATAAAAAAGTATTTGACAGTTGAATTAATTTAAAACTCTTCACAAGGATTTCTCTCCACTGCATTTAAATATCTGTCATCAGGCTTAAGATACCTGCTACAAATAGTTCCTGTTACCATCCAAATAACTCACACCTCATCTTCTTCTCTACAGTAAGGTATTGTATTTTACATCCTATATTAAAAGTATTAGCTTGGGATATAAGTCAAAAAACTGTGTGCCCATTATGGTTCCATATGTGTAAAAAAATGTACAAACACATCTACACCATGTTATGTTTGTGAAGGTTTTTAAAAATGTCTGAAACATAAAAAACTACCCAATTGTATAGCAGTAAGGAAACAAAAATTTAAAATTATTTTTTTACCCATTAGACTGGCAAAAATTGGGACTCATACCATCAAATGTTGGTAAAAGCTTAAGGAAACATACTTTAATACAATGTCGGTGGAAATATATGCTGTTTATAGGACAGTGCGGCTGCATCTTCTTATCTTTTAAGTAAGCATACACTTCAATTAAATAATTTCACTTCTACACACCTCTCCTGAATGTCCATATATGGGCACAAAGAGTCATGTACTAGGATTACATCATTATTTGTAATAGTAATAAGAACCTAAATATTTACAGGGGGGTAGGAACATTTTATTAAATATTTCTCTGAAGTTAAAAGTAAGGTACATCCCTTCTGCTCAATTTTGCTATGAACCTAAAACTGCACTTAAAAAAATAAAACTTTATCAAAAAAAGTATTATTTTGAGAGATAAAGCCCCTCATTTCCCAAATGATTCAGAAATTCCTTAGAATTCTTAAACCACAAGCGATAACTTACTCTATTTCTAAACGTTTCTGAGTTTTCTAGTGATAAATGTATGGCTTAATATTCAAGACACTATATTTAAATGATAATTTTAAAAATAAATAGATAGCTACAAATATATATGTATTATCTATGTGTGTATTTATGCATAACTGTATCAACAGCTATCTATGTATCCCCATTGTCTGAATGCCTGACACAGGGGCTGCTCATAAATATTTATATGGAATGAATTCATGCCATAAAACAGTTTTAAAAGGTAAAAGTTAATAAAATAAATCTAAGAGATAAGAAAATAAATCTAACAATTTCAACTGATGATATAATTCTAAATAGGTATGTATTATCAACCTACTCTTTAGTCCAGAAAAAAATCTGTACCAACCCACATCTTTAATAATGATTTTAAAAGGTAGGGAAAAACCATATGCAAAATTCAAAGAACATCAGTATTTACCAGCAATTCCAGAAGAAATTCTTTATCTAAACTTGTCTCTTCATTTTTAGGAAGAGTTGGTAACAAGCAGAGGTATGATGCCACCTGGTGGAGTGTATTTGAACTGCAGAATAAAGATCAATATTTTACTCTCAACTCACTTTACTTCACTTTTGAAGCATGTCATTTTCAAGACTGCTTGAAAGGTTTAACCTAGCATATATAATCCCATGAGCAGCAAATATAAACATCAGCTATGAAAGTTAAAACTCTAATACAGGGTTCTCAAAGTGTGTTCCTGCAATCTCTTATGGTCCCTGAGAACCTTTCAGGAAACCTTGCAAGGACAACTTTTTATATTAATTCTAAGGCATTATTTGCTTTTTTTCCCTCAGTCTTCACATGTATAGTGACATTGCAAAAACAAAAAGCACTGTAAAATTACTGGCACATATCAAGCAGTGACACTAGCTAGTACTATATCAAGTAGTCATGGCATTTATCACTGCCACATGCAATTTTTAAAAACTGCCTCTTTCATTTAAGAATGTCCTTGATGAAGTAGAAAAAAAATTAATGTTATTAAATTTGGACACTTGAGTACCTGTTTTTTAAAAAATTTTTTGTGAAAAAACGGGCGCAAACATTCTACACAAAATTTTTACTTAAAAGATGACTGAGAAACTGTGGTTATTCAGATTTGTATAAATGGCAAAAACATTTTCAAACTTGAGCACAATAAGCCAGTTAAGTTCAAGGAAAACAACTGACAGTATCTGTTACCGAAGATAAAAATCTGAACTTCCTGAGTGAAAAACTGGATTTTTGGAAAACTTTAATTTGTCACCGCGAGCTTGACAGCTTTCCACTACTTTATAATACAGTATCATCACCTGCCAAAATTCCCTCCAACTCTCTTTACCAGTCCCTGGTAACCACTAATCCTTTTTCAATCTCCGTAATTTTATTCCAGAAGGTCAACTAAATGGAATCATACATTGTGTAGCCTTTTGACATGGGTTGCTTTCACTTGGCATAATGTTAACTGAAATTCAACCCACACTGTATCTATAGTTGGTTACCTTTTATTGCTGAGTAGTATTACATCATATGGACATATCACAGTGTGTTTACTCACTCACCAGTTGAAGGACACTTGTGTATTACTGCTTTTGACAACTGTAAATAAAGCTACTATATATATTTCTATACAGATATTTGTGTGATTTCATTTCTCTGGAGTATATACATGAGAATACTAGATCATCCAGTAAGTGCATATTTAACTTTACAGTAAACTGTCAAATTTTTCCAAAGTGGCACTACTATTTTGAATTCCCACCAGCAAATTATTCCAGTTGCTCCACATGCTTGTCAAGAGTCAACATATCGGGGTTTTTTTTAAACCTTTTCCTTTTAACCTTTCTAATAGATAAGTAATGGTATCTTCTTAGGATTTGAATTTGCATTTCCCTAATGACTAATGATGCTAAGTATTTTTCTGCGGGCTTATTGAAGTCTATACATCCTCTTTGGTGAAGTACTTTTTCAAATTTTTAGCCATTTTTTGTCAAGTTGTTTTCTTATTACTGAGTTCTGACACTACTAGATCCAGTCCGTTATCAAGTATGTGTTTATCCAACTTTTCTCCCAGTTTGGGGCTTGTCTTTTCATTATCTTAATAATGTCTTTCAAATAGAAGTTTTAAATTTTGACAAGTCCAATTCATTAACTTTTTTCCTTTACAGATTGTGCTCTGGTTTTGGCATCTATGGAAATCTTTGCACAAATCACCATCACAAAAAATTTTCTCTTTTCTTTCCTGTAAGTTTTAGTTTTAATATTTAGTCTGTGATTCATTTTGAGTTGATTTGTATATATGTATGAGGTATAAGTGGTTTCATGCTTTGCATATGGATGTCCAAATGAAAGTAACTTTTAAGAAACTACCACTTGTCAAGTTTCGATATAGTACCAAAGAAGAATATTCCCAATTATTTGAAAAAGCCACTAAAATACATTTTCCTCTGTATAAGGCCAGATTCTATTCATTTACTTCAACCAAAACATCTTACAACAAACTGAATCCAGAAGCAAATTAAACCAGACATTAAAGAAATTTGCAAAAATGTAAAACAATGCCTCTCTTCTCATTTTGTACTTTTTTCATTTTGGAGAATCTGTTTTTCATTAACAGTAAGTAATATGCTAACATATAATGGATTTTAATTGATTTTTATTGAATTATCATTGATATACAATCTTATATTGGTTTCAAATGTCCAACACAGTGGTTCAACAGTTACCCCTATTATTAAATACTCACCCCCTCTAGTGCAATTACCATCTGTCAACATAGGAGGATGTTACAGAATCACTGACTATATTCTCCATGCTGTACTATGGTCCCCCATGACCAACTTATATTGTAACTGAGAATTATTGTGCCCCTTTTTCCCCCTCATTCTCCCCATCCACCCATCACCCCAACCCCTCCCGCATGGTAACCACTAGTCACTTCTCAGTGTCTATGAGTCTGCTGCTATTTTGTTCCTTCTGTTTTGCTTTGATTTTATATTCCACAAATAAGTGAAATCATATGGTATTTGTTTTCTCCCCCTGGCATACTTCACTGAGAATAATACCCTCTAGACTCATCCATGTTGTTAGAAATGGCAAGATTTCTTTTCTTTTTATGGTTGAATAATACTCCATTGTGTATATGTACCACATCTTTTTTATCCTTTAATTGATTTCTTATATGAATTATTTAAAATTTTTCTATTTTTAATTTCTAATATAGTAAATATAATGCCTGTAATCTACATTTTAAAAAGTTATTTGAGATCCTCAATAATTTTTAAGAGTGTAAATAAGTTCTATGGGCAAAATAAACTCCCCCAAATTTACATATGGATTATACAGCTAAATTAAATGTAAAAAAAATTCTGCAAAAGTGCTTTAAACATATGAGATAATACTTTTGTAATCTTATGGTGAAGAAGGCTTTCTATATAAAGCATTTGTCATTGCTATTCAAGATTGGCAGATGTAATAATTAAAAATTTTAAATATCTGTAATAACAAAATATATCAGAAACAAAATTTAAAAGAAACTGACAGAAAATAATTGCAACACAAATTAGACAAAATATTAGTACCCAGAATATGTAAGAGTTGCTTAAAAAAGAAATCAACCAAACAGTAAGCAATGGACTGTAAAATACCAAAGGATAATAATACAAAAGTATAGAAGAAATGCAAATGGCCAAAACACTAGAAAAATGCTCAATTTCTCCAATAAAATTAAAGAATACAAAGTAAAATAGTGAGGATTTTTTTTGTCCTTAGAGTGGAAATAATTTATCCAGTGTTAGTAGGGAGAGAAATAATCCACATACACTGTTGCTGTAAGTGTTTAACTGGCATAATTTTTAAGGGAGATTAAGCAATGTATTAATAAGTTTTAAGCACATAACCCCTAAGAATCAGCCACTCTGCTTCTGAGAATCAGTACCAAAAGTTTGCATGTAGAAGTAAAAAGGATGTTCACTGCCCAATTGTTTGTCATAGACAAAAATGTTAACATTAGAGATCTGTCACTAGGAGTGATTGAAAAAATAGCATATGTATTCAGTGGAACTCTATGCAGTTATTGAAAAGAATAAAGTAGCTCTACATGCTATTATTAAAGTTATTATTAAATCATCATTCAGAAATGAAGAACCAACTTCTGTCTGTTTCATTTTAAATAGCTAATGAACTAAATATAATTTCTCCCACAACTTACCAATGATGGTAGGTTACAGAAGTACAGTGGTTAAAAGTTGGGACTCAGAGGTCAGACTACCTAGGTTTAAATACTATCTCTGTCACTGACTTGCTATGTCACCTAGGCAAATGACTTCACTGTTTTGTGGTCCAGTGACCTCATATCTAAAATGGCACCTACTCTCCATATAAATGTTTTGAAGATTAAATTATTTACATACTTAGTAGAATGCCCACCACATAATAAACACATTATTACTAGTTTCAAAATAGGTTTATCAGCAGATAGCTATGTGCCAAAGAATATTACTAACTTCATAAATTTTTAAACATGTAAAAACTTTTCTGAGTCATGCCTCTAATACCACATATGAACATTTACTGGTTTCTGTTATATGTTGTTTATGACTGATGGGATACCACCAGCTTTATGTTCTGCTCTAAGCAAAATTTAAGATCTAGGGAAAAATGTGTAAGTTATGAAAAATATAAATTTTACCAAAAAAAAGAAAGAAAAAGAAGATAGATAACTGAACCTAAGTGACTCAAAGATACCAAATGCTAGAGAGAGGCACTGGATCTAGTTGCCAGTGAGGAGTGGCACAATAAGTGATATTACCTATAGTAGTGCAAAAATGATTAAAAGCAGAAAGAAAGTTAAAGTTCAGTTTTCTTTTCATGTTGCCTTACCTAAGAGGCCCAAAAAACTTGACCAAGGATTCTCGAGTGTCTACTTCTGCCACATTTGAGAGAGCAAAATCATAGAGTTCAGGGAAATGTGCAAAAGCAGCTCTCTAGAAAAGAACAGAAAAAAAATCAATAATTCATACCTATGTGTTAATGCAATCAACTACAATTCATACACTATATAATGAAAATACTATTTTTAAAGAAATGTTAATGCACTTCTATTTCCTATATGCCTCTCATATGTGACCTCTGCCTTACTCAGCCAGAAGCAATCAATACAATGGGAAAAAACCATAACTGTTCTAGCAGGGATGCAACAACAAAGCCAGTGTTCACTTTCTCATTTCTAACACTGTATTTTGAATATACATGAAAACAGCCATTAAGTCCAACTACATTGGCAGGAAGGGAGATAAACAAAACACTTTATTATCAAGAACTAGCCTCAGGAAACCAAAAAGTAAGTCCCAAGGTAAATGCCCACTGAAGAGGCAGCTTGAGGACGACGCTGCTTTGAACTCTGGAAAGAGGACCCCACAGGGTACTACCACCTACCAACACGGGGGAAGCTACACGAAAATGGAAAGAACATTACAGTGACTTTGTAGAAGTGTGTGTGGTAACACCCCTAGTCTTCTTTAATGCTCAGGTGTGGCCAGATAAGATCCACAAGTTTTTATGTGCCCCATAGAGGATGACACAGAAAGCTGCCAAGGTTACAGGGGAGCCTGCCCTGGGATTACTACAGGCAAAATGACCCTACATCCCAAGCCTCTGAGAGTGAGTTATCTAAGCTAAGAGGTGAATAAGAGTCAGCTCTCAGGAGAACTCCAGCACCATGAAAAGCAAGGTTGTGGCCTCATCAACAGGGAGAAAGCCATGCTCCTTGGAAGCAATCAGCAGACCCTGACTGTGCCAAGAGAACAGACCACGGGCCACACCACTGTGGCTACTTCATGGGCAGAGGCAGGACAAAACCACTAATGGTCTAAGAGAAGCAGGAAAAGATGTCTGAGCTAGGCAAGTGTACAGATCACTCCTTTTTCCAAACTAAGACCATATCTAAAGAGTTTCCATATACCCAGAAACCCATTCTGGGGAAAAACAGGGAGAGGAGAGACTCCTTGAGAAACAACAGAATTGACTCTAAAAGGAAGTACAAACTTAAGTTAGACTGAATCTTTACCCAAAAAGAGTCTTTAAAACAGAAAGAAGTGAATCGCTTTAAATATACAAAAGTTATTTCTGTCACCAGAGGAAATGCAGCTGAAGAGCAAGGTGAGATCAGTCACAGACAAGAATCAAAGGTGCTTTTTTGGCATATCAGAATGGTGCTGGTAAATTTTAGCTGTATTGGTAAAAATAAACAGTATGTGTTCTTCTATAAAGTGTAAAAAATGCTTACACATACTTGGACATATGTTGAAATATAATTTCATAAAATAAAACTGGAATTTAAATGCACCAAATTAGTCCAGTTAATATTTCTGAGTGTCAAATATCAGTATACTGATTTCCAAGATTGAAGACTATGAAAGAAAACCATTTTTTCATGAATTCATCAGAACTAGTAATATTTTTAAAGTTGAAGATGAAAACACTATTAAATTAGTACCTTTTTCTATCTTAGTACACAAAACCTACATTATTTATAGCTTAACTTATAGAAGCAGAAGCAAAGACTATAATGCACTTCAATTACCTGTAGAGAAGTAATTCTATCATAGTGAATTGTAGTCATCTCATTCTCTGTCAGAGCATTTCCAGTCTGGTCATTAATCTCAAAACCAGTATAGAACTTGAGCATGTCCAAAAGCTTAAAGGAGACATTTAAATTAATAAACTGTATAAACATAAGAGCAAAAAACCATGAACACTATTTACAATAAATAATAAACGAGTCCAGGTACCTTTGCAGATGTGCCAAAACACTTTTGCAACAAACACTTCAGAACATATCCAAATGTGTTCATTTATGTGAAAATAAAGTCTATGCCTTGTGAATCAAGTGTTAAGTCTATTTCAAATACTATCATATACACGGTCTACTTCTACAAAGAGAAACTTAAAGTGCAATCCCAGTACTGAAGAGACATTAAGGATTTAATCAAAGGCATCCAAACATTTCAGTGAAAAAAACAAACAAACAAAACCAAAGGAAAAAAAGAACCCATCTACATCACTGTAGATTTATACAACTAGATCACCAGAGAGAACTCCTGAGGTCTTTTACTTATGCCACTTATAAAAAAATTTTCTGAATGAGGGTTCTGGAATGCCTAATTGGAGATAATCTCCTCTTAGGGAAAAACAGCAAGGTGGGGAAAGCTAAGTTGTTTGTTCCTCTCAGCAGTTCCCATGGCCATAAATCCTTCCTTTGGCTTAGTTCCTACTGCTAATGAGGGCCTTGAAATTTGTGCTCATCATCTTTTATATTTCATAGTGTTTACTGACATAAAAGCAAAATACATGAGCATGTGGGACTACATTGCCAAACTCATAATTTAGTCCAACAATAAAATTGCATGATTAACAAAAGGTTATAATATGTAATTACTAGAGGCCACCTATACAAGAATGCATTCGTTTTGTATATTAAGATTTGAATTTACCTTAAAATGACTAATTAGGAATTTATATTATTCAATATTTAGCAAAACTTACTTTATGTCATTCCCTGGTACTCTCAGTTGCATGTCAAAGATTAATTTAGGAATGAAAACACTTTAGTATGTTCAGCTACATCAATGTTCACCTGGGAGAAAAGATGGCCATCCTCTTCTCTATGGACAAGATTGGAAAGGTAACAGTGAACCAAAAGGTGGGAGTCATCCAGGATAGTATTAAACCAGCGTCTTGTAGGGAGCAAAGCCTGGAAAAAATAAACACCACCGCAGGAGTCTGCATGTTCTCTGCAGCTAGAGGTGAAGTCTACTGATATTTAACCTGGAAGTGCTAATCATATACAAAGTATCCTCCTGCCTCCCGAAAAAGACACTGCACAAAGCAGGGGGTCTGGCCCAGGTTGTAAATAAACTCAGTGGTAATGTTTCTAAATAAAATCCAGCACTGGAAGAAATATCAGATATTGTAGACCAGTAGTTTTCAAACAAAATCCTTTATGAAATCCCAAAATGTATTGTGTGTAGGTTTAAAAATGGAGCTCCTTTGAGAGAAAAGGGAGGTGGGACCCTTAAGTTGAGACTCCCTTCTCTGTTTCCTCCTCCCACGTCCCCCTATGACAGTAACTTTGACAATCACAGTCTGAAAACCACTAATCTAATCTAATGCCCTCATTTTATAGATGAATTTACTGAGATCATCAGAAGTTATAAATTAGTTACAGGCAGAGCTAGAATCTGACTGAAGATCTCATGAATGACTGCTGGTCTAATACTCTTATCCCCTTATCAAGAAACCACCCTATAGCTCCAGATAAAGAATTAACAGAAAGGATTTTCTTTCAATTTTCTGCATTAATGAGGGGAAATAAAAGGATTCAATCTGAACTACACCACCTCTATATCTGAACTTTCCATCAAAATCTTGCACCTAATATTATGAAATCTTTTTAAGAATCTTAATTTTTGAAGTTGGCAATAGCAGTTATATATATCTTCATCAACATTAGACACATTTAGAAAAGTGAGATTATTAAGGGAGTGCCATGAACCCATGACTTCAGCCACTATTAATAACTCCAAGAAGGGGCATTAAAATTTGATAGAAAATAAATTGCCATGGATGGATTCATATTTAATGACTACACTAAAAAATTTTTTTTGTATAACAGCAGCCATCTGACAGTCATCTGGAAACTTCTACATTCAATTGCTTTCAACTTTCTTCTCTATGTTACACCCTGCAACAAGTACAAAGTAAGGCCAGTTTGAGGTAAAATACATCTCATATATAGCCATATGCTTTATTTTAGCCCTCTTAATGATTATATAACAGAAAACTTACTGTACATTTCTTACCTCTAGATCAATCATAAGTTCAATGAATCTTTCACAGTAATGAACTTTGTCCATAGTGACAGGTTCTAGACATAACAGAGAAAATATGTTAATATTTTCTTACTTAGGTCATTCATTCTATATACTGTATCTTAAAATAGGCAGTTATCTAGTTATTTAAACAAAGTCTTTTATTCATCAGGATTGGACTATGATACAGAGTAAGGACCTCACCTATATTTCAAAAAAGGCAGGTCTTATCCTTATATTTAGCTCTAAAATATAAGAAAATTAAAAACCTAGCTTGGATCAGAAAAATATTTTAAACATCAGAGTGGCAAAAGTATTTTTAAAGTGTTAATTTTTAAAAGTCTATACTGAAAGATTAAATTTTGAAAAAAACTGGATATATAAAACTAGAAAGGCAGTTTCATATCAGTTCTTGGCCTTCTTTTTTAATTGTCTTCACAAACTAAACTAGAAGTTCTCTCATATGCATAGATATATACATGTGTACATGTATACATACAAAGATACATATGTTTCTTTAGAATACATAGAAAATGAGTGGGAAAAGATTCACACCAAACCAAATAAAAGGCCAATTTATATGACCTTTTTCCACTGTATGTATATGTATAGATTACTCTTAACATTAAAATGCCAATGACACATATAGCAGCAAAATATTTTTAAATCACTATCTTATTTTATGCTACTCATGAGCATTAATGTACTGGTTTTAAAAACATTTATATTTGTTTTTAAACAATTACAACCTTGTGACATGAAATACTTTAGAGTATAAATTTTTATTTTCTAATGCCAGGAAATGGTCAACTATTCTGAGCTAAAACCACCCTGCCAGATCATTTCAATTAGAAAGGAGATAATTTCAAGGTCCTTACCACTGCTCAGTGTAAGGACTCTCAGCCGTGACTAACTAACTCAGTGCTAGACCTAGAGAAAGTGCCCTACAGATGCCTTATTTAATTGATGTGTAGTATACAGAGAAATGGAAGCCTTTATGTAAAGAAAGAAATATGAATACTTTTGTGATTAATATATAGAAGTGTTAGCTGGCACATGACTATAATCCAGACCCTTAAATAATATAACCATAGAATCTCAGAGCTGGAAGAGACCTTAGAAGGAACATCTATTCTGGTTCTTCATTTTCCAGGTGAGAAACGGAGGACCAGAGAAAGCGACTTGATAAAAGTGTAGAACAAAGTAATGGCTGATAAGAGCTGGAATCCAGGTTTTCTGGGACATAGTCTAGGTCATACAGCTATCAAAACTGAAAAGTTTAAGGCAGAAACGCTTAAATAATCTATTCAAACCAGTTCTCTGGTGCTTTTTGTTACTGTCAAAGGAAAATATTTTTGTCCAAAATTTGAAAAGTGAGGAAACTCTGTATTCTGTATTTTTATTTATAGCTTGAGAAAATTACTGGCAATGGCCCATTTAAAATTAGAACACTGAGCATGGTGCTCAACTTTGGAGCTTTGGTAGATAAAGCTGCATGTTTTTACATTAGTTGGCCCTACTGGGCATACTGCTTAGAGCTAAAACCTTGTTATTCCAATATCAGACACGAAAATATCCTTATCATATTTGCTGCTTATGTCTATTGTGTTTTTCTCCTTTCTTCTGACAGTAGTCCTAACATATCAGATCATTCTATACAGATTTCCATTATAACAGCTGATATGGCCATGTTGTTTTTAATGACCCTGTAAAATGTAACTATAACCCTCCTCACTCTTTTAAGAATTAGTTTTCCATTTCCTAACTATATAATCCATCCACCTTTATACCCTCTCTGAACTGGGACACTATTTTCATCTTCCTGTTGGTTCCTTTACCAGTGAGTTAACAAAGTATCATTAAAGCTCAATATCATCTAAGAAATTTTGTTTTATGACAATATATAAACAGCAATAGTTAGTGGTTTACAGGTTGTTAAAATTACCGCAGGCCTTATGTTGTTGTTACTTGATTTTCAAACCTTTCTAGATTATCCTAGATAATCTATAGTCAGATAAATCTATAGTCAGAAACATCAATTTTAATGACCCTAATTATTGTAGACTTTAGTAGTCCTAAACAATCATTATTACTATTTGTGCCAAGAAAACCAAATATAAGTCCTCTCTTTTAAATAAAGATTTAAATACACTAATATTAAGTGACTTAGATTATAAGCATATGATACTTTTTTCTTTATACTGATGGTTGTAGTAATATTGCACCTCAAATCATGTACAGCTTATTTATAGCATTAACATCTATTCCTTGCTGAGTTATAGGTATGATTTTCAGTTTTAAAATATTTATTGGAAGGTCAGCAATTGTAAGTAATTCTGCTGTACTTTAAACAAAGCTACAATCTCTGATACAAAAATATAAATATGGTACACCTCAAAAAGCTGTTCTTAGATCATAATCCACTTAGGAAATAAAATATTATTAATCAATGATATATCTTACATAGATTATATATTTCTTTACTACATAAATATTTTATTTGTACTAAGTGCTTATAAAGATTGTGCAAACGCAGTATAATGTAATTAACTGCTCTAGGTAGACAAGCATATAACACACATCTACATATATAGCATAATCATGGTATACTTTAAAATATATACTCTACATACTATATATTTTATTTGTTTCATCCATAAATGGGGGTCACAATGGAGGGAAATCCTTCCAATTTTGTCTTGTAACTCCTATCACAAAAAATAATTCTCTTCCCCTGCAAACAGTATTTGATATAAATTGAGAACACTGTTCAGCAACATATTTTATATGCCACGTGGATAGGGTCTGTGACTATCTTGTTCACTACTGTATGTCAGCAGCTTGTTTAGGACCTGGGTCTCATAAGCAAGCTCAAAAAATATTTGCTAAATAAACATCTCAATAACCACAATGGTACCTTTAAAATATATGAATTTTTATAGCAGTCAAAATACTTGGACTGGTATTATTTGAAAATGGAGGACATAACTTTGTCATTACAATTTAGATCATTCTAAGAGAAGTTTTTAGACTAGAAATTAGTAAATACTATAGTGGAATCCAAATGATTACTTTGCAAATGAGATGTAAGAGAAGATAGTTACCAGAAAGTGGGACTGATTTCAGCACAGAGATAAATTTCTGGATGAGTTGTGAAAGAAACCTTCTTTCTTGATAGGCTCTAAAATGAGACAGATAATGCTGACCAAGTTATTGAAAAATAATTATTTCAGAATTAAAATTTAAATGTTGACCAAGCTTTTCTTATACTGTTTAAATGTTCCATTTATCTTTAAAATTGTGACCATAATTTGAAGACGTAACTTCTTTTACTTTATATGTAAATACAGCAGTACATGAAGAAAAGAAGGGGTCTTATTACTGGCCTAATAAGCCAGCTCGGAAAGCACCTTTCTCCTTTACTATAAAAGTTTTCACTGGTCATTTAAAGGTAGAAACTAAAAAGGAATTTTCAAAATTTCATTTGTAGCCTGTCCTTAGTATTAAAAATCTAATGTTTTAGTATGTAGTTAAAATGAGATGAGTAATTTTGTAGTTTAGCATGTTTGAAGTATTACAATGCCTAAAAATTAAGTCGGTTCAAAAACAATTTTCTACTCATTACCAATTTAAGATGCACTATATGCCAATTAATGAGCAAATAATCATCAGGTATTGGATAGCTGCAAATGATTATGCAAGTCCTGCTGCAAATACAAAGGAGGGGAATGATTAAAACATATTTGAAATGACAAGTCACATAACAATTAGCAATGCAAACCAGCATGTAATTAATAAAACTGGCTAACAGTAATTGAGCACTTACTGTGCCAGGATCTGAGCTGTGTTAAGAACGTCATACAAAAATCTTAGTGCTGACAACAGTCCTATGAAGTAAGTACCATTGTCCCACCATCACTCGAAAGCTCAAGTTGGTAAGGTGTGCCCCAAGTTACACAGTAAGGGAGTGTGGAACCTACTTAAATCTGATGGTAGAACTTATTTTCTAAACAACTATACATATTCTAAGCATCACATAAATAGCTGGTGTTTCAATAAAGACACACAGCATGTTTTAGGAACTCAAGAAGAAGAAGAAGAAAGCACTGGGGCCTAAAGTAGTTTGTCTGGAAGGAAGAGTGTTTAGAGGGTTAACCTGCAATTCACTGGAGTGGAAGCGAAGGGTACTGAGGAAAGGAATGTTTAAGAAACAATGAATAGACTAGTCCAGTGAACTGGGGGAGTCACAAGAAATAGAGGTTTTTGAATGCCATTGTAAGGAGTTTAGAGTTCATCCTATGGGAACTAGGAAACCACTTAAAGCTTGGAGAAGGAGCATGGCAAAAGAAAAACAACATTTTCTACAAAGATGGCTAGTTAGGCTTGTTGTGGGAAAGCTGGAAGAAATGCCAAATAGGAATTTATTGTAGTGGTCTGGTCAAGAGGTTGTGAAGGCCTGAATTAAGATGTCAGCAGTGTGAATAGGCAAGAAAGGAGAGGAAGGACAAAAGATGAATCCAATAGGACTGGCTGCCTGGATAGAAAGAGCTAGTCCAAGGACTGGAGTGTCCCACGCCCGGCTGGCTGGAAGACTTATGAGACACTGGGCAGAAAGGTGGGCTTGGGAGGAAAAAACAATGAGTACTATTTAGTTAAGCCAAACTAGAGTTCACAACAATGAATCCAAACAGAAATATTCAGCAAAGAGTTACAGAAAGACAGGAAAGTAGAGAAGGCAGGGCCAGAAAGGTTTATGATTAAATTATATTAAGGTAATGGGAAGAGAGTTAAAAAAAAAAAATCAAATGATGTAAAGATGTTATATTAGTCCAATCAAGAGGCTGTTGGTTGGAAAGATACCATGGAAGACATGAGACTGGAGTTGGAAAGTAAAGACGGGATCTTTGTAGTCTAGAGACCCTATGCGCAGTGCACCATTCCCTCACTCACAAACTCATTTCTCTGCCATGCTTTTTTCAGGTCTTCCCATTTTCAACAGCCACCAGCATTAACACCAGGTTTCATTACTTTCTGTATTACTCTCTTGTCATGGCTTATGGACTTCACTAAATAATCTCACCCACACTCATGGCTTCAAATACTAGCTAACACGTATAGAATACTTTTCCAAGTGGAAGACAGAACGAGAAAGAGCAGAAAGAAGTAACCAAAGGCCCAAGGGAAGTGATGAGTCCAGAGATCCATAAGTTTGGATACAGTATACAGAGAATCACTGGATAGAAATAGGTGGTCTATTCTAGAAATAGCAGAGCAAAAGGAGTGAGTGGGAAAGAGCAATTGAAGATGAAGAAAAAGGATAACTATGGAGCAGTCATGAGGTAAATAAGGCAAGAGCACAGTTAGACCTGTTAGCCTCAGAGAGAGAGGAACACAGAGCCCTCCTGGGTCCTAAGAGCATTTTGTTCAATGAAGTAAGTACTTGCTACCAGACTTATCCAACTGATAATATTACTATTAAAATAATCCCTGTCACCTGCTTCTTTAATCCTTACACTTGATTTACCTTTCTCTTCAGCATTATCACCACCTAACATACTACATATTTCACTTTATAATCACTACGAAGAACCTGTCTTTAATTTCTAACCCCAGTCTCATGTTTCTTGCTATCTTCCCCAACTAGGATGTAAGGTCCACAAGAACAGGAATTACTTTCCATTTTGTTCTCTGTTATATGCTCTATACCTAGAATAGTACCTGGTATGGACTATGGTTGGAGTATATATGTCATTGTTAAGAGTTGGGGAAGAAGAAAAAGAGAAAAATTGTATTGTTAGTCTGCAGATAGTTGAGAAAATTGGGAACAATCCATGACAGATACTATGGACAGCAGGCAGCAAGAAGACCAGTGATGCACTCATCCATGGGGCAGAGAGAATGGAAGAAAGAAAAACACGTTATGTTGTAGCTTCCCCTTTAGACCTTTGTGAAAAATATTCCTATGACAGTATAAATAAAAGCACTTCTTAATCATTTATTTGGTTCATCACTATATAAAGGAAACAACAGACCAGTCCACATCACCTCAGACCAACAACCTGGCATAATAACCCAACAGGGAACAAAGCTTTGGCACATACTGTTCTCTTGCTTCTGGATCCATCTTTTCATCATTCTTTTTAATCAAGTTCCAGAATTTTCTTAGCTTAGGTGTCTTTTTTAATTCTAATTCCAATCGTGCCTGAAAGAATGATGTGATATTAAATCACCAGTAGCCTCAAAGTTTAAAAGGATAAAGATTACATCAACTACTAGCTAGTTTTCTAATGTATGGATACAGTATACAGCAATGGCATAAAACCTAAAAGCAACCTGACAAAACCTGACAACTAAGAAACTAATAAGTGTATTTTAAGAAACCATTCAATTCTAATACTTACTAATAGAAAAAATAAAAGAAACTGCCTTTTCTAGTTAAGATTTGAAGCACAATAATTTTTCTTTTTTCTAAAATTAAGGACTTAAATTTGAAAAATATAAGCATTAATACTTATGAGCATAATCATGGAAATTTTTTAAATGTCTGAAAAACAATGAACATGAAACAGCCATCACAGTAAACAAGAAAATGTCCATGTCACCACAGTCTTTCTTGTGACACTTATCAGCTTTTTAGCATTCAGAACCACACTGAAATTTGATTGTTTTAACTTTACTCCCTAAGATCTGTTCATTTGGTTTTGATACTAGCACATATTATTCAATAAAAATTTGATGAAAAAAATGAAGTTGTTGAATTAAACATGATACAGACCTTCTCCTACAGCTGTATGTACATTCCAAACAAGGGAAGTAAAAGTTCAAGTCTGTATTTAGTCTCATCCAAAGACATACATGGGAATAATAACCATATTTTACCAAATTAACCCACTTTCTCTATGAGCTCAATAGACATTACTTTACTTCACCTTACAATATGGAAATTAGGTGAAACATATTAGCTTGCACACAGAACTTTAAACCTGAAAAAACTACATCTATGAGAAGTTAATGCAGAGTAAATTAGATAAATTTTCTAAGCAGAAAAGGGGATTTGGGGCTACCATTTTTATCCATATAAAAGGTACACAGTCTAAAACCACATATTTCACTTACAACACATATATACATAAGTTTCTGAAATTAGGTTCTTACAGGCTGTAAGCCCATCCACATTGGGAGGGAGATAAGTTGCTGTACTTGGCTCCGTATCAAGTCCACTTCCTGTTTAAGGCATAAAGAAAACACATTTATAAGCACACCACCTTTTTAACCTAAGTGTTTATATAAGAAGCATACTACCTTCTTAACTCATGGGGAAAAAACATGCCACCAATACTTTCAAATGGATATTTTAATAGTAAGAAAGTCAATACTTTTTTTAAAAGATAGACAATTCTCATTACTTGCAGTGTGTATTTGTGAATTCACCTACTCATAAAACCATATATGTAACCCCAAATCCAATAACCCTGGGGCTTTCATTCACACACAGACAGCATGAAGCAGTGAAAAATGTTGCATTGCTCAACACACACATTTCTAGGTGAAGTTGAACAAGGTGATGCTCTGCCTTCTTGTTCCAGCTCTCATACTATAAAAAAGCATCCTCTTTTGTGGTCTATTTCGGGGTACCTTTTTTCACATTTTTGTGCTTTTTGTTGGTAATTTTATTATTTAAAATCGTGCCCAAGCACAGGGCTAAAGCGTTGTCTCATGTTATTTGCAGAAAGGCTGTGATGTGCCTTACAGAGAAAAATGTGTGTTAGATAAGGTTCATTAAATCATAATTACAGCACTGTTGCCCTGAGTTCAATCTTAACGCATCAATAATATATATTACATAAGGTGCCTTTAAACAGAAACACACAAAACAAGGCTATATATTGATTGGTTGATGAAGACGTGACCAGAGGCTTTTGGGAACCTATCCCTAGGAGCAATGGATCAGTTTTAGCTAATGTAGTCTTTGCAGCTACTTTATAGACTACAACTACCTCTAACAGCAACAGCATAGTGTGGGAAAAAAGCTTTCAATAGTAAACTAGCTTTTATTTGGTTAATTAAACCTAGCACCAAACTACTAATACTAACTAAATCTTGCTTTTCTTTAATTTCTGATAAGGAATCACATCTATTTATATTTATATTTGCTTTGTTTAGCTTAATAAATGTTAAAGTGGTATAAGTGGCATCCAGTAAGGGCATCATAAGTATTTTCTAAATGCCTTTACAAGATCCATATGAGGCAGTGCATAGAAACAGATAATAACCATCCACCTGTCACAATCTTCAGGATAAGAAAGAATGCCAGGCATTCTCCTGCATGTGTCTAAGCATACTACCAATTCAGAATCACTTATATTTAAATACCACTTTTTTTTTAAAAATAGGTATCTATCTTGAGATAACCACAGTGAAGAAGCACAAATGAAATATTAATTATTATAAATATTTAATTTTTTAGAAGATACTCTTACAAAGGCTGGAAATGTGTCATATACAACCCAAGAGATTTTCAAAGATCATCCATGGCTGCCCCCAGTCAGTCAACTCAAAGCATAACTCTCCTGCTGACCTGCTGGCTGTGCATGAAACATGAGTGAAAAGTAATGAAACTGGGTTTTGTGGGCAGTTTGTGGCATAGATCTCATTACTCAAGGTTCGTATTAACAGACTTTTGCTCCTCTACCTTTGGAGAATTTCAGTTCTCATTATCATGTTTCTTTAGAGTCTAGAGAGAAAAAGGAGAGCTCAAGAGAAAACTATTAAAAAGTGAGCAGATCTTATAAAATGGTTTTATTAAGAAGTGACAGAAATTAAGCTTTTAGCATTATCCTCATTCCCCACTACTATGGATGAAAAGTTGGCTACAAGGTTATCTCATTTATGTCTCACCTAAAAGAACAAGCAAATTTGAAAGTTCTTCCAAAAGATAAAGTAAAATTACCAAGCTATTGAAGCAATGATCAAGAAAAAGCAGTAAGACTGTCTGTTCATGGAGTGAAAATTCACCATCAGTTTCAGCTAATGCTGCCCTCAAGATGCACTTAAAAAAAAATGGGAAGTGGTCTGGCTTCTTCTTAAAAGTCTGAAAAAAGAAAGAATAAAAATTCATTTTGAAATGGCTTTCTCACCTCTTTTTCTCCCCTAAATAAATATGTAGACTTTTAAGGAGTCTATCAACAAAACCAAATAATTACAAATAGATTATCTACTTACTTACAGGTTAAGGGTAGCAAGTTGAATATAGGTTTCTGGAAGGAGTATGAGAGTTGCTGAAACCTTAAGCTAATAAAATAATGGTTTCATTAATTGCTCTATTTTTTCTTTTGTGGATTATGCCCATATTCAGCTTAGTTTTTGTTTTGTTATTAAGGATCTTCAGTGTTTTAATTCTTCTGACTTAAACAAAAGAAACATCTTCAGCAAAAATTAGTTTTCCACCAACTAATCTCAAAGACAACCTCTCTTCTGCTTTGTATTAGCTTTTTACTCTTCACATGTAAATAATGTTAAAAAAAAGGTAAACCATGGAAATATATTTAAATTTCTCTTTGATTTCCTTCCCTATCTAGTTACTGGCACATTTCTTATTTCACAGACAAGTCCTCCAAATGTGTGTGGTCTGCACGGGTTGTTTCATTCTCTTCTCTAATACAAGCTCCCACCCACAGTGCTCCCCTGAACTTGTTACAGCTGTCAAGTCCACTGGACTCTTACTTTTTACTTAACAACCCTCAGTTCCTTTTCAAAGTGCTAAAAGTTCCCCTTCCTTTGGCACTTAAACAGCAGTGTTGTAGAGTTCTAGACTCCTTCTTCTATTACTTCAACTGCCATATGCTGATTCCAAATACACATTTTCAGTCCAGAGACTCTCTTCAACTATACATCCTAAGATTCTTCTACTAGACAATGTCATCTGGATATTTCAAAGGCAATTTAAGCTCTATAAATTCAACTCAACAATTTTATACTCTTTCCAAGTATTGTTCAACCCTCTATTCCCTATATTGGTAAATGACACCATTATCTATTATATTCAGTTGCCCAAGCCTGGAAAGTTATTGAAAATAACACACTACTCTAATGCTACTTCAATTATCATATCTAATCAATTCTACTTTGTAAATATGTGTGTAACTTCTCCTCTTAATCTGTATTGACATTTTCATGTTTCAAGCCCTAACAACAAAGAGATCTTTATAATAAGCCAACTGATCAGGTCATTCTCTAGCTCAAGAAATTTTCCCTCTCCCTTCCTACAGCAGTTTGAAACAACTCTGAGAAATCCTCTAAGATCTCTCAATAAAACACTTGGCCCATCATTTACTTTGGGCTCTTATCTGCCCAAAGATGGCACTTGATGAATATTTGAGAGAAGTAACCATGGCTTTATCTTAAAAAGTCTAACACTAGACTCACAGACTTCAAGAAGGGACTAGTGGTTACCAAAGGGAAGGGGTTGGGGAGGGAGGGAGAAGGAGACTGAGGCACACTATAATTCACAATCACAACATAGGCAGGTCACGGGGAAGGCATGACTGGAGCTGCAGTGGGGTGTGTGTGGGAGGACTTGATAATAATATGGGTGAATGTAGTAACCACAATGTTGCTCATGTGAAATTTTCATAGGATTGTATATCAATCATACCTTAATTAAAAAATATAAAAGCATGACTGGGAGGGAAGGAATTCTTCCGATGATCTGACCATTTCATGGTGGCTAAAAAAAATCCCTAAATTTTGCATCCCTACTGACCAAGCCTCTATTATACTAGCACAAAGAGAAAATGTCCATTAGAAATGTAATAAGATGAAACAGATGCCAAATCAGGGATAAAGAAATAAATGAAATTATAATATAAACCCGTGACTTAGGAAACACTCTGTATTCATGTAAAACTACAAAATATGTACTCTGTTGTGAAAAAGAACAATGAAAAATATTATTTCATTTGCACACTATTTGCAGTAATATAAATTTCACATTATCTGATATTAGAAGTCTATAATCCATGCCATTTTTTTGTTTCAAGCACAATAGAAAAGTAACTCCACATTCATAATTTCTTAAATTTATAATAAATCAGTTTGAAAAAAGTATTAAAACCAAAATAAAACTATTATTTATCATATACCCTTTTTTCCCTCAATGTTTACTTTATTACTGGGTAAAATTTTATTCTAAAAGCATTATTTATCATCAGTAGAAGTTCTGCTACTTTGTAATGGCATAAGCAAGCATACTGTGAAAGCTCTGAATTAATTTAAATCTGTTACCTCCCATGCAGGGACATTTTCTCTGAACTTCTCATTCACCATACAGCAGATTGACATTAAGTAGGCTTTGCTGGACACCTCTGGAGAATAATTCATCCAGAGGTAATTTTCAAGATACTGGCTGTGAAGAGTGAAAAGGCAAAGAATACTTAGTTATCACCACTCATTATAATATGCCACCTGGAAAAGTATTATTTTTACAAATTTCTGAAAACATCTAGAAAATCTATATAATTTGAGACTCCTTCACAAATTTACCTGTAATCTAGGCTATTGCTACCCACTTCAAGCTTACAGACAGCAACTTTAGCTTTGGAGAATGAGAATCTTATACCTTCAAGTAGGAAGACATCAAAGGTCACCAACAAATAAAATTACCACCGTGAAAACACTACGTCTTCCTTTTTATCTAAGGCTCTTTGTGTGGTAGAAAACAAAAATATTTGACAAGTATCAGCTCTAAAACAAAATATGGTGGGCAGTTTCAAAGATAAATGTTTCTGAAACATTAATACTACCTGACAATAGAACCTAACAACTTCCAGAACCAAGGGAATGGCAATCAAAAAGAAAGTTTGTAATATTTAACTTACAAGGTATTCAACATGTCAGTTTTCAAGGTCGCTGACATTTTCCTATCACAATATTGAAATTCTTATTTTAAGACTGTGGTGAAAATAGTCCTAAACAAAGTTAAGTACTTCTGATTTCTAAAATACAACTTAGTTGTCATGTCTCATCATTAAGGATAGTTATAAACATCAATTACATACTGGGGCAGGACTTTTTGTTCCTACTATAAATCAATCCACAAGCATGTTTCATTCGCTCACTCATTCCCTTACACCCAGCCGCCTTCTCCAAGTCATCTCACTTTCTACTCCAGCTAGCAAGAGATCATCAATTATCTCTGTTACAAACTGGTTATGTTTGGAGGTTGGCACACAGAAAATGGCATGCTTATAAAGAAGTTAAATTTACATAAAAGTTAACAAGCCTTTTCAGTTACTAAAAATCTTCCACTGTCATTGGGGCCTTCAATCTGTTCCGTTGCCTTCTCCTTCAGTTCCTGCAATTCTCCAGGTTTCTGGTATTTGCCTGTATTGCAGAATTCTGGTTTTATCCTAAATGCATATCAGTATCCTCTTAATTAATTGCATATCAGTATCCTCTTAATTTTAATATCTTTTTGAAAGAAGGCATGATATGGTGGAATTGTGCCATTAATCTGAGGGCCAGAGGCTTCCAATTTCTAGACTCAGTGTTCTCCACCATAAAATAAGGAAGACCTTACTGGGGTTACTGTGAGTTGTAAATGAGATCAAGTATTTAATAATAACATAGTTTTTAGACTACAGTAGGCATTCAACTTACTAGTTAATTCATAATTATAAATTTCAATTTACTTCTGTAAAAAGACAGCCTACTTCATACCATTTTTGTTACGATCAAATCAGTGTATACAGGAAGTAATAGTTGTTAACTATTATTCTGACCCCTGATGGGGACTAGACGTAAAGGTAGTGTAGAGAAGTGGAAAAATCATGAACTTTGTATGGCAGCCCAGCTCTGCCAATTACTTAAATGCATTATCATGAACAAATGGCTTAAATTGTCTGATCTCAGTTCCTTCTTCTGCTAAATGTAAATAGTAACACTTATTAACAGAGTTGCTGTGAGTGCTCTTTATGTAAAATATTTAACACTGTGCCTAGCACTAAGCAAGTGTTCAATAAGTGGTAAATATTACTGTCATCAACAACAATCCTGTGGCTTTTATTTGCAGCCTACTGGCCAGACTTGGTTGTAACATGATCTAATCTACCTTCATAATCTAAAAATTGTATGTTCTGTTTTGTCTGAAATATTTGTAAGTGCCTAGGTCAGAACAAGGCTGCCTTGGGAATAACAACTTAGCATGGCAGGAAAAAAAAATGGATAGAGAATGCTCTCCAATATTCTCTAGCTGATCACTAGAGGAACCAAGTAAAAGTTCAGAAACTGTTCAGCCATATACTATCTTAACCAGTGAGAAACAACCCAAAATACAAGTTATACTGATAATGAAGCATCATCTTTGAAAACAAAGGATATCACATACATACTCCAAAGTAAGCCAATCACAAAAACGCAAACCTTCAAAAATTTAATCATTTTCTTAACCACTCACAGAAATGTACAGAAAGTTTGGCTAAAAGTTAAATCATGTTATCATCTTGAACTTCATTAAAGCAAAACCCTTTAACTCACCTAAATTCCAACAGCATTATCTTTCTGATGGCAAACCTAAAAAAAAAAATTAGTAACAACTGTTTAAATAGAAAACATTAGAGGTATTAACATGGATGCATTTTGGTATCCTGTTTTAATACTGACTCATATCAGAATCATATTTTTAATATGCACTGAAAAACACTGATTTTGCTTTTATATTTTTTTGTTTGTATTTTGTCAGGGTACTTTATTTCATTCATTTCTAAAAACTAAGAAGTTACTTAAGTGAAATCTTATACTATCCACATAATAAACACTATCAGCACTATTACATACTGAGATAAAACACAAATATTAGTAGGCCAAATAATTTTAATGAAAACACAATTGTTCATCATCATCATTCATAATAATGGATCACAAGTACCAAAAGCTAGGTTCTCTCAATTTCTTACACACTGACCAACATTCTTTCATTTAACTTTCAAATGGAAACATTCTGAAGTCACGTCCTCCTAAAAGCACAATGTGTCTATATTACAAACATGGGAATCAGACTTTTCACAGGCTTTGTAGTCTCAATAGTAAGTATAAAATATTAGAAAATTGTAGATAGGAAATATCAGATATTTCTATTATACTTATTTTAAAAAATAGAAGTACTTTGTTTTATATGAAAAAATGATGCTGTACAGCCCAGTTTGAAAAAGACATATGCACCCCTATGTTTATCGCAGCACTATTTACAATAGCCAAGAAATGGTAGCAACCTAAGTGTCCATCAGTAGATGAATGGATAAAGAAGATGTGGTACATAGACACAATGGAATATTATTCAGCCATAAGAAGAAAACAAATCCTACCATTTGCAACAACATGGATGGAGCTAGAGGGTATTATGCTCAGTGAAATAAGCCAGGTGGAGAAAGACAAGTACCAAATGATTTCACTCATATGTGGAGTATAAGAACAAAGAAAAAACTGAAGCAACAAAACAGCAGCAGAATCACAGAACCCAAGAATGGACTAACAGTTACCAAAGGGAAAGGGACTGGCGAAGGTGGGTGGGAAGGGAGAGATAAGGGTGGGGGGAGGAAGGAAAGGGGGCATTATGATTAGCATGTATAATGGGGGGGCACGGGGAGGGCTGTGCAACACAGAGAAGACAAGTAGTAATTCTACAGCATCTTACCACGCTGATGGACAGTGACTGTAATTGGGTTTGTGGCGGGGACTTGGTGATGGGGGGAGTCTAGTAAACATAATGTTCCTCATGTAATTGTAGATTAATGATACCAAAAAAAAATTAAAAAGACACTGTAGTTACCAGGTATCTCTCAAAAGACAGGTTCAAATGACCACTAATTTAGTTTTATCATTTTGTATATTAGAAAAAAATAGCCAGACCAGAACACTGTCACTAAATAACAGGCTAGTTTTGAAAATGAAATGTGTATGCATTATGAACTTATATCCCAAGAGACCATTATCCCATCAAAATCCTATCCCAGTGATTTCTGATCTCTTAAATAGTTTCACTAAGCAAGCAATTTCACAGAACTTTAGTGAGAATGAAATGAAGATTTTTACTGTGCAAAAGCACAAAGACAGAACACTGAGAAGGTACTGGCTTCTACTGCCAGGTCACTGAGTGGATACAATGCCTTGTGTGTCAGACATTTCACTTTAATTGCATGTTGGACAACAGAATTCACTCAGTGGCCACCATGCACACAACAGCACACTTAATTTCTTGAGCTACAGATAGGACCTCATGATGAAAGAAAGAAAAAATTCTGGTTCAAGAGACAGAAGATCAGTATGCTATTCATGACCTAGTGTTAGCTTGGCAACATCTTTTAAGCATTCTGTGACTTTCATTTCCTCATGTACAAGAGGCAAGTGGCCAATTTATTTTTGGATGACTGGACAGGAGAAACTAAGTCATGACAGGCCAAGATATCACTCTGAAAAATCACTCAATTTATCTTCCAGCAATCTTGGTAGTATTCATTAACTTTGGAGTTTTATGCTTCTGTCATAAACTTTTTGAAACCTAAGTAAAGGTATAAATATAAAATACAAAAATGGCCTAAAAACTAGACATTATGCCAAAAGAACTTTAAAGATAAGGATGAAAAGTTACAAGTAATAATGACAAATATAAATAATATAAGGTATTTGGGAATGGCTATTTCAATTAGTTACCCCTATTTACTGAGTGAATGCTGTGTCTGACATGGTGCTATGCATTTCATTAAATTCTCCCAAAGCTGGATAATTTATATACAATAAACTAGGTCTATTAACTGATAATTAATTGCGCCATTAAATTTGACCAGGAAGAGTGGGCAGGGGCATGCAAAGGGGAGCTTCTTTGCTGCTATTATTGCCTCCTACTTCTCTTAGGATATGGTTGTGTTAAAACATGAGCTCTGGAGCTATGACAGCCACCATGCAACCAATGGGGAAAGCCAAAAAATCTGTTAATAGGCTGACAAGGGCTCTGACATTATAAACTTCTGAACTACCTGCTTCCATATTTATTATGAGATAGATTTTAAAAAAACTAACAATTGTGAACAAAAGAAACCAGCCAGAAAATAATACATATCATGTCATTCCATTTATTTAAAGTTCAAAAACAAGCAAAACTAAACCATGGTGTTCATGTTTGCATACTTACACATGAAAATGGTGAACCAAAGAGCCGTACAGGAGGCTTTTGGGATATTGACAAACGTTGGTTTTTGTTACCTTGGTGTTAGTTATGAATTATTGCAGAGTTATGAATATGCAGTAGAATGCTATTTGTATTATACCCTTCTTTGTGTTATATTTCATAGTCAAAGGGTTTAAACATTGTTAATAAAAATGAACACTGGAAAAAGTAAAATGGTCTGTAACTCACCCCTTTTGTCAGCATAAAAACCACTTGGATGGACTCATAACAGGATTAACAGTCTTACCAAAGTGTGCTGGTTAAGAGAATTCTAAAGGGCAATGGATCCTCTGCCATTTAAAAAAAAGTATTGGGGAAAAGTCAACAAAAAGATTAAAGATGGTGGCATGAGAGGTGAGACAGTGAGGCTTCCTCCAAAAACTGCTTATAATACGAAAATATAGTTAATACAACTAATCCTAAAAGAGCAACAGGAAAGAGGACTGCGCCAGACTGTATACACCTGGAGAAAATAGGAGACATCATGGAACAGAGTAACGTACCAAAGCTGTGGTCCAGCAGGACCCAAGCCCTTCCCATACCCCAGCTCACCAGTGGGAGGAAGAGAAACGGAGCTGGGAGGGAGTGGAGGCCTGGGACTGCTGAATACCTAACTCTGAAGATCTGCTCTAGGAGCACAAACCTACAATTCATGTTGCTTGCATGGGACTCTCGTGATTAGGGGGTTGGAAAGCTAAGACAGGCATAATTCCTGGAGAGACTGAGATTCCAGACGCTTGTGGAAAGAAGGGATCCATATCCAGCTGCTCTGGGACAAAAGAAAGGTGGGCAGTCTGAGAGACTTCCTAACAAGGAAGCCCTTAGCAAGAGGGCTGCTAAAGGGGCAAGGATTGCACAGAGCTTACTGCTCAGGAGAAAGGACAGGTAGACAAAATTGTTTGGGTGCACTCTGCCCAGCAGGTTGGGAGCTTTCACAATCTTCAGGTGCTCCAGCTCCCTGGCTGGCTACACAGCTCCAAGGATCCCCTCCATGATATGCAGCCTACTGCACCTTTCTCCCGGACAGCCCCACCTGGCTCACAAACCAGCAAACCCTACCCTGGCATTAAGCCAGCCAGAGGGAAGATCTGTCTACAGCAACTACAAACACAAAGCATAGAGGCTTATACCTGTGTGCTTGGCCCACTGGTTCAGGCAGTGGAGACAGGCATAGTAGCCGGGAAGCAAGAAACAGCTCTTTCCTTCCCCAAGGCACCAATACAACTCCCCTGCGACCCCTGACATAGCTTCAGGGGCTGAGCAGCTTGAAGGTAGAGCTTCTGGACACTAGAGGGTACCATATACAAATATGAAATGTAAACGTAAATTTTCAAAGTAAAATTATTAATACAACTCCTGAGAAAGATTTAAATGACATTGACCTCATGAATCATCCTGAAAGGGAGCTCAAAATAAAAATCATTAACATGTTCATGGAAGTACGGAAAGATATTCAAGAACCGAGGAATGAATTCCAGTCAGAGATCCAATCTTTCAAGAGCACAATGGAGGGTATTAAAAGCTGATTAGATACGGTGGAGGAGACGATAAATGAAACAAAAACTAGAGACGAGGAATACAAAGAAGCTGAGGCACAGAAAGAAAAAGGAATCTCTAAGAATGAAAGAATATTGAGAGAACTGTGTGATCAATCCAAACAGAACAATATTTGCATTATAGGGACACCAGAAGAAGAAGAGAGAGAAAAAGGGGCAGAAAGTGTCTTTGGGGAGGTAATTACTGAAAACTTCCCAATCTGGGGAAGGAGATAGTCTCTCAGGCTACGGAGATGCACAGATCTCCCAACACAAGGGACCCAAGGAAGACAATACCAAGACATATAATAATTAAAATGGCAAAGATTAAGGATAAACACAGACTATTAAAAGCAGCCAGAGAGAAATAAGATCACATACAAAGGAAAGTGATCAGGCTATCATCAAACTTCTCAGCAGAAACCTTACAGACCAGAAGGGAATGGCATGATGCATTTAACACAATGAAGTGAAGGGCCTCAAACCAAGATTACTTTATCTGGCAAGATTATCATTTAAATTTGAAGGAAGGATTAAACAATTTCCAGATAAGCAAAAGCTGAGAGAATTTACCTTCCACAAACCATCTCTGCAGTGTATTTTGGAGGGACTGCTATAGATGGAAGTGTTCCTAAGGTTTCATAGCTGTCACCAGAGGTAATAAAATCACAGTAAAGAAAGTAGAACAGCTAATTACTAAGCAAATGCAAAATTAAATTAACCATCCTGAAAGTCAATCAAGGGATAGACAAAGAGTATAGAATATGATACCTAATATATGAAGAATGAAGGAGGAAGAAAAAGGAGGTGAAAAAAAAAAGAACCTTTAGATTGTGTTTGCAGTAGCATACTAAATGACTTAAGTTAGAACCTTAGGTAGTAAAGAAGTTAACCTAGAACCTTTGCTAACTACAAATTAAAAGCCTGCAATGGCAATAAGTACATACCTATCGATAATCACCCTAAATGTAAATGGACTGAATGCATCAATCAAAAGATATAGAGTCACTGAATGGATTAAAAAGCAAGACCCAGCTATATGCTGCCTACAAGAGACTCACTTTAAACCCAAAGATATACACAGACTAAAAGTGAAGGGATGGAAAAAGATATTTCATGCAACTAATAGGGAGAAAAAAGCAAGAGTAGCAGTACTTGTATCATACAAAATAGACTTCAAAACAAAGTCACAAGAGACAAAGAAGGACATTACATAATGATAAAAGGGTCAATCCAACAAGAAGATATAACCGTTATAAATATCTATGCGCCCAACACAGGAGCACATACATATGTGAAACAAACACTAACAGAATTAAATGGGAAAATAGAATGCAATGCATTCATTCTAGGAGACTTCAACACTCCACTAACTCTGAAGGACAGATCAACCAGACAGAAAATAAGTAAGGACACAGAGGCACTGAACAACACATTAGAACAGATGGACCTAACAGACTTCTACAGAACTCTACACCCAAAAGCAACAGAATACACATTCTTCTCAAGCGCACATGGAACATTTTCAAGAATAGATCATATACTAGGCCACAAAAAGAGCCTCGGTAAATTCAACAAGATTCAAATTGTACCAACCAGTTTCTCAGATCACAAAGGTATGAAACTAGAAATAAATTACACAAACAAAATGAAAAATCTCACAAACACATGGAGGCTACACAACATGCTCCTAAATAACCAATGGATCAATGACCCAATAAAAACAGAGATCAAGCAATACACGGAGACAAATGACAACAATAATTCAACACTGTAAAATCTGTGGGATCCAGTGAAGGCCGTGTTAAGAGGAAAGTAAACTGCAATACAGGCCTACCTCAGGAAAGAACAATAATCCCATATGAGTAGTCTAAATTCACAATTAACGAAACTAGAAAAAGAAGAACAAATGACGCCCAAAGTCAGTAGAAGGAGGGACATAATAAAGATTAGAGCAGCAATAAATAAAATCAATAAGAATAAAACAATAGAAAGAATCAATGAAAGCAAGACCTGGTTCTTCAAGAAAATAAACAAAATAGATAAATCCCTAGTCAAACTTATTAAGAAAAAAGAGAGTCTACACACATAAACAGAATCAGAAAAGAGAAAGGAAAAAATCACTACGGAAACCACAGAAATACAAAGAATTATTAGAGAATACTATGAAAAATTATATGCTAACAATACTGGATAACCTAGAAGAAATGGACAACTTTCTAGAAAAATATAACATTCCAAGGCTGACCCAGAAGGAACAGAAAATCTGAACAGACCGATTAGCAGCAATGAAATTGAACTGGTAATCAAAAACCTACCTAAGAACAAAACTCCTGGACCAGATGGCTTCACCGCTGAATTTTATCAAACACTGAGTGAAGACCTAATACCCATCCTCCTTAATGTTTTCCAAAGAGCAGAAGAAGAGGGAATACTTCCAAACTTATTCTATGAGGCCAGCATCACTCTAATACCAAAACCAGGCAAAGACACCACAAAAAAAGAAAATTACAGACTATGTTCATCAATGAACATAGATGCAAAAATGCTCAACAAAATATTAGCAGACCAAATTCAAAAATACATCAAAAAGATCATCCATCATGATCAAGTAGGATTTATTCCAGGGATGCAAGGATGGTACAACATTCGAAAATTCCCCAACATCATCCACTACATCAACAAAAAGAAGGACAAAAACCATATGATCATCTCCAGAGACGCTGAAAAAGCATTTGACAAAATTCAACATCCATTCATGATAAAAACTCTCAACAAAATGGGTACAGAGGGCAAGTACCTCAACATAATAAAGGCCATATATGACAAACCCACAGCCAACGTTATACTTAACTGCAAGAAGCTGAATGCCCACTCTCCCCACTTTTTTTATTTATTTTTATTTTTATTTTTTTATTTTTATTTTTTTAATTGAAGGGTAGTTGACAACAGTATTGCATTACATTAATTTCAGGTGTACAACACAGTGATTCAACATTTATATACATGATAATTCTAGGTACCAGGTATCACCATACCAAGTTGTTACAATATTTTGACTATATTCCTTATGCTATACATTACATCCCGGTTACTTATTTATTTTACAATTGGAAGTGTGTTTAAATATATATATATATATATATATATATATATATATATATATATATATATATATTTTGTGAGGGCATCTCTCATATTTATTGATCAAATAGTTGTTAACCACAATAAATTTCTGTATAGGGGGGTCAATACTCAATGCACAATCATTAGTCCACCCCAAGCCTAATTTTCGTCAGTCTCCAATCTTCTGATGCATAACAAACAAATTCTTACATGGAGTACAAATTCTTACATAGTGAATAAGTTACATGGTGAATGGTGCAAGGGCAGTCATCACAGAAGCTTTCGGTTTTGTTAATGCATTATGAACTATACACAGTCAGTTCAAATATGACTATTCATTTGATTTTTAAACTTGATTTATATGTGGATACCACATTTCTCTATTATTATTATTTTTAATAAAATGCTGAAGTGGTAGGTAGATACGAGATAAAGGTAGAAAACAGAGTTTAGTGTTGTAAGAGAGCAAATGTAGATGATCAGGTGTGTGCCTGTAGACTATGAGTTAATCCAAGCTAGACGAGGGCAATAAACATCCATGTATGCAGAAGATTTCTCTCAGAACATGAGGGGGGAGATTCTAAGCCTCACCTCTGCTGCTCCCCATTTTCTCACCAGATGGCCCCCTGCGACTGTGCCTGTCTTAGGTTGTTCCTCCCTTGAGGAATCTTACCCGTCTCTGGCTAACCAGTCATCTTCCGGAGCCATACAGGGAAATGTAAAGTTGGTAAGTGAGAGAGAAGCCTTATTGTTTGAAAAGGTTAGCTTTTTACTTCTTTGCATATTTATGCCCTGTGGCTTCTATGCCCAGCATTTGTCTTGAGGTGTCTTTACCACTTGGAAGAATTATGATACTCGGTAAATTCGACATGTGGCACGAGTTCTATTTAAAGGTTGTGATTAGGTAGGAAGAAGAAAAGCTATAGAAGTAGCAGGCAGAAGAAAACCTGGGAAGATTGATTATTTCTTTGACATATCTTCTTGTAGAGTAACTTCGGCATGGATAGGTTTTAAACTACTAATTAAATTGTGCACACACATTAACATAATAGGAATATAGTTACCTAACCAAAGCATACCTGTAATTACCAGCCATCTCCAGTGAAACCAAGACAACCAGTTAGGCACCTTAGGCATTTGTGAAAACTTATCTATGATATGGTGGATATTGTCCGACTGAACTTAAACAGTCTGAGAGAATTCAGATAAACTAGAACAACCCATTCCTGGGGACTGTTCATATCCCGTATGTTCTTTTAACGATAAATAGTCTGTGGTTGTAAGATTTTGGAGTGCTACAATTTGCACTTCTCCTAATTCTTGGTTGAGTTCCAACAGTATAGATCCAGTCCAATTTTTGTTTTACTGCATGCACAGGCCAGCTTAGATATCTCCTTCATCATTCCCATGGCAAGTCCAGGAACTGGTGGGATGAGTGCATCTACACCTGTGGCCGTGCGTGGATCTTTGTTGGAGTTTTTTTTTTTTTTTTTTTTTGCTGATCATCTTCTGTCATGAGTCTTCCCGAGAGTGCTGATGTTGGAAGTTCTTTTTCATATCGTATCTTAGTTCATTTTCGGGGTAGCCAAATTAAGCTTTGATCCTCTGTATAAACACAAACAGACCCTTTGCCTACACTTTTATATGCCCTTTATATCATTGTGTAGAACTCATTAGAGGTCACCACATAGGAACAGCTTTTTTTTTTTTTTAATCATTAATCTACACTTACATGACGAATACTTTGTTTACTAGGCTCTCCCCTATACCATGTCCCCCCTATATACTCCTTTACAGTCACTGTCCATCAGCGTAGCAACCTGTTGTAGAATCACTACTTGTCTTCTCTGTGTCGTACAGCCCTCCCCTTTCTCCCACCCCGCTATGGATGCTAATTTTAATACCCCTCTTTTTCTGCCCCCCCTTATCCCTCCCTGCCCACCCATCCTCCCCAGTCCCTTTCCCTTTGGTACCTGTTAGTCCATTCTTGAGTTCTGTGATTCTGTTGCTGTTTTGTTCCTTCAGTTTTTCCTTTGTTCTTATATTCCACAGATGAGTGAAATCATTTGGTATTTCTCTTTCTCTGCTTGGCTTGTTTCACTGAGCATAATACCCTCCAGCTCCATCCATGTTGCTGCAAATGGTTGGATTTGCCCTTTTCTTATGGCTGAGTAGTATTCCATTGTGTATATGTACCACTTCTTCTTTATCCATTCATCTATCGATGGACATTTAGGTTGCTCCCAATTCTTGGCTACTGTAAATAGTGCTGCGATAAACATAGGGGTAACATTGGTCTTTCTCATACTTGATTGCTACGTTCTTAGGGTAAATTCCTAGGAGTGCAATTCCTGGGTCAAATGGCATGTCTGTTTTGAGCATTTTGATGTACCTCCATACTGCTTTCCACAATGGTTGAACAAGTTTACATTCCCACCAGCAGTGTAGGAGGGTTCCCCTTTCTCCACAGCCTCGCCAACATTTGTTGTTGTTTGTCTTTTGGATGGCAGCCATCCTTACTGGTGTGAGGTGATACCTCATTGTAGTTTTAATTTGCATTTCTCTGATAATTAGCGATGTGGAGCATCTTTTCATGTGTCTGTTGGCCATCTGTATTTCTTTTTTGGAGAACTGTCTGTTCAGTTCCTCTGCCCATTTTTTAATTGGGTTATTTGTTTTTTGTTTGTTGAGGCATGTGAGCTCTTTATATATTCTGGACGTCAAGCTTTTATCGGATGTGTCATTTTCAAAGATATTCTCCCATACTGTAGGGTTCCTTTTTGTTCTATTGATGGTATCTTTTGCTGTACAGAAGCTTTTCAGCTTAATATAGTCCCACTTGTTCATTTTTGCTGTTGTTTTCCTTGCCCGGGGCCACTCTCCCCACTTTTATTCAACATAGTTCTGGAGGTCCTAGCCACGGCAATCAGACAACTCGAAGAAATGAAAGGCATCCAGATTGGCAAGGAAGAAGTTAAACTGTCCCTGTTTGCAGATGACATGATATTGCAGATAAAAAACCCTAAAGAATACACTCCTAAACTACTAGATCTAATACCTGAATTCAGCAAAGTTACAGGATACAAAATTAATACGCAGAAATCTGTGGTATTCCTATACACTAACAATGAACTAGCAGAAAGAGAAATCAGGAAAACAATTCCATTCACAGTTGCATCAAAAAGAATAAAATACCTAGGAATAAACCTAACCAAGGAAGTGAAAGACCTATAGTCTGAAAACTACAAGACACTCATGAGAGAAATTAAAGAAGAAACCAATAAATGGAAACACATCCCATGCTCATGGATAGGAAGAATTAATATTGTCAAAATGGCCATCCTACCTAAGGCAATCTACAGATTCAATGCAATTCCTATCAAAATACCAACGGCATTCTTCAATGAACTAGAGAAAATCATTCTAAAATTCATATGGAACCACAAAAGACCCCGAAGAGCCAAAGCAATCCTGAGAAGGAAGAATAAAGTGGAGAGGATTATGCTCCCCAACTTCAAGCTCTACAACAAAGCCACAGTAATCAAAACAATTTGGTACTGGCACAAGAACAGACCCATAAACCAAAGTAACAGACTAGAGAGCCCTGATATAAACCCAACCATATATGGTCAATTAATATACGATAAAGGAGCCATGGATATACAATGGGAAAGGACAGCCTCTTCAACAGCTGTTGTTGGCAAAACTGGACAGCTATATGCAAGAGAATGAAACTGGATTATTGTTTAACCCCATATACAAAAGTAAACTCGAAATGGATCAAAGACCTGAATGTAACTCATGGAATCATAAAACTCTTTGAAGACAACATAGGCAAAAATCTCCTGAATATAAGCATGAGCAATTTCTTCCTGAACACCTCTCCTCGAGCAAAGGTAACAAAAGCGAAAATGAACTCATGGGACTACATCAAACTAAAAAGTTTCTGTACAGCAAAGTACACCATCAGCAGAACAAAAAGGCATCCTACAGTATGGGAGAATATATTTGTAAATGACATATCCAACAAGGGGTTAACATCCAAAATATATAAAGAACTCACACGCCTCAACCCCCAAAACACAAATAACCCAATTAACAAATGGGCAGAGGATATGAAGAGACAGTTCTCAAAAGAATAAATTCAGATGGCCAACAGACACATGAAAAGATGCTCCACATCACTAATCATCAGGGAAATGCAAATTAAAACCACAATGAGATATCACCTCATACCAGTAAGGATGGCCAGCATCGAAAAGACTATGAACAACAAATGCTGGCGAAGATGCAGAGAAAGGGGAATCCTCCTACACTGCTGGTGGGAATGTAAGCTAGTTCAACCATTGTGGAAAGCAATATGGAGGTTCCTCAAAAAACTAAAAATAGAAATACCATATGACCCCAGAATCCCACTCCTTGGAATTTACCCAAAGAATATAACTTCTCAGATTCAAAAAGACATATGCACCCCTGTGTTTATCGCAGCACTTTTTACAATAGCGAAGATATAGAAGCAACCTAAGTGTCCGTCAGTAGATGACTGGATAAAGAAGATGTGGTACATATATACAATGGAATACCGTTCAGCCATAAGAAAGAAACAAACCCTACCATTTGCAACAACATGGATGGAGCTGGAGGATATTATGCTCAGTGAAATAAGCCAGGCAGAGAAAGACAAGTGCCAAATGATTCCCCTCATTTGTAGAGTATGACAAAGAAGCAAAACTGAAGGAACAAAATAGCAGCAGACTCAGAGACTCCAAGAATGAACTAGTGGTTACCAAAGAGGTGGGGTGTTGGAAGGCAGGTGGGGAGGGAGGGAGAAGGTGATTGAGGGGTATTATGTTTAGTACACATGGTGTGGGGGATCACGGGGAAAACAGTGTAGCACAGAGAAGGCAAAGAGTGAATCTGTGGCATCTTACTACACTGATGGGCAGTGACTACATTGGGGTATGGCTGGGTACTTGATAATATGGTTAAATGTAGTAACCATGTTGTTTTTTCATGTGAAACCATCATAAGAGTGTATATCAATAATACCTAATACCTTAATAAAAAATTTTTTTTAAAAAGTATTGGGTAAGAGCCAGAGAACTCCACCTCTAACTAATGGGAACGATTTTAGTTTAGTTACTTAAATTTCTCTTTACCCTGGTTTCCTCATCCATAAAGTGAGGATAACAGTGACTATTACAGGGTTGTTGTGAGGTTAAATGAACTATACTATACAAGGTAGTTAGAACAGAATCTGGCATAAAGTAAGCAGTGAACAAATAATAATTACTAGTATTTGAATATTTTAAAATCAAACAGGTAAAAAAGTTGACAAGCTTGCCAAATTTGATAATGGTAAGGGTAGCAAATACGAATCAACTGCGTAACAGAACACATATTACATGGCTGATTGAGTAACAGCTTATTTTAAGATCTACCTCATTTTGAGATCCTAGAAGTGATCATTTATATAATAAGAAAATTAAGAACTGACTGGTTATTTCCAAGGGATATAGGGCTGGTGTGCAAAAAAATGCTATTATGAGAACTTTAATGTGTAATATGAAGATTACCTTATGGTTATAAACTGCCTACTTTGGTAGTTTATAAACAAATTAATAAATCTTACATCAAGCCATTGCCCAATAAGGAATATGCTAAGAGTACTTAACTTAGCAAAACTTCCACAGGCACTAGTCTAAAAAAAACACAGTCATTTAACATTTGAAATATACACTACAATTTATGTGTTATAGAAATGTTCTGAATTTTTGAACTTTGAGACTTGGGGGCAGAACACAATCAGTTCACTTTTATTTAAGTATTAAAAATGTGTACACGATAAGAAAATGGCTGTTAAGAGTGCTATGATAAATCTAAGTGAGCCCCGCCAATGATGGCTACTTCTTTCAGCAATTAAAAAATAATGTAGCCAAGTCTTTATAACTTAAATCATTGGCAGCTTTTATTTATTAGTTATATAAAAATTATCTTTATAAAGAAATATTAATGGCAAAGGTTTAAATGAAAAAATTGCAAAAAACAATTATTATCTGAAGGTTCAAGATAATTTTCAGATTGGTATATCCTTAATTAGTAAGAAAAAATGAGCCTAGAATTTATCTACCCATTCATCTTTAGCTAAGTTTTCTCAGGCAATTTCATCCATATTCATCCTCTGATCAGCAAGTCATATGTTATATATCTGCTCAAATATTGTATCATCTGAGAGGATTTTTGCCTGATCATTCAATCTAAAATAGCTTTACCCTAACCATACTTTATTTTAATGTATAGCACTTACTACCTGCTGACATAACATATCTGTGTATTTCTTGTCTGCCTAGATTAGAAGTAGATGTAACCTCCATGAGCAGAGACTTTATCTGACATAATCACTGTTGTGCCTCACTTGGTCCTCAACCCAGTCCTCTCTTCTGAGTTCTACCCCTAGCTACCCAACTGCTTACTCATCATCTCCATCTGGATGGCTCTTTAGTACCTAGAATTCAATGTTTCCAAAAGTGAACTAATGATCTATCCCCAAACCCACCCCCAAAAACAACAGCAGTCAGTAATGGCACCATTAATCACCCAGCAACCCAAGCCAAACACTTGGAGTATTCTTGATTTCCCTCATCCATCACAACCAACCACCAACCATCTCTTCACTTCCACCCCTCTCAAAACAGCACACCTCTCCATCCCAACTTTCCACGCTAGTCCAAGCCAACATTATCTTGAATTAGACTACTACAATACTCAACTAATTTCCTGCCTCTTGCCCACTCCAAATTCTCTTTTTAATATATCACCATAATGCTTACAACTCTTCACTCGCTTCCCATCGTTCTTCAAATAAAATACAAACTCCTTAACATGGTCTTTGACCCAGTCTACTTCTACAGGCTCATGAAGTGATTACTAAAAGAAAACAACCAAACACTTACTTTGACACTGCCATGGTTTTGCCTTCACAACATTTAGTAAAACTAACCTCCGATGACTGAGAAAACACATGAAAAATACCAAATCTGAGGTTTTGTAAAGTCTGTGACATTCATAACCTAAATGTTTCCATTTCAAATTAAAACATTTAGTCAGCTGTCCTTTTAAAATATTCACTAAGCAATATGCTTACAGTGAAGATATGGAAATATGCCCAAAATACATTAAATATTTTTATTTTAAAGGCACAATGCTGAATAGTATGTAGAGAATAAACATTCTCTGTTTAAAAAAAAAAATTGGCAAGTGGGGACCAGAATACACCAAGAATTAAGAAACAGGGAAGGAGATTTCTTGAAACTTATCCCCTTCAGGATATTGTTCAAAAAATAATAATAATAATTTTTTATTATTCTATATAATTTTTATATAATATATATCTTTATTTTGAATTTATTATAATGTTCTACAATTTTAAAAGAATCTTTTAAAAGATTTATCAGAAAATGATAAAGAAAATTGGTACTACGTAAAATGAAATCTCTGTATTTATCACCTTCACACTCCTTCAGACACAAAGCAAATCCTACAATATTCAATACCTCTAATTAAATTAGAAGGCAAAGTAATAATCGGATTCTTCAGCAGCTACATACAGTTTTACCAGCTACTATCTCTCTCATAACCAAGTTAAAAAAGAAATCCAAGTTATGATCATAGTGAGTTTACAAATGCAGATGAGATCCAACTGGTCCCACCTAACCCGTATGTATGAAAATTAAACTTATTCCTACCTTGATTTGACAATCTCTTTCTCATATATCTCTTCAATGACCTGTTAGCAAAAACAAAAATGTTCAGTATCTCAAACAACTCTTTTTCAGACCCTAAAATGATAGTTTTCAATCACTGAGATTACACAAAATAAGTTGGTTTAGAATAGCTAATAATTATTACTGCTATTGAAATAATATTTAGATTTTTTATAATTCCATTACATCCTCAAAAGAAAGCAAAGCAGTGTAATAAGATAAATAGTATGTCTACACAAAAAGAATACTAGAACACATTAAATATGTTCATAATATTTATAAGGAAAATAAAAATTCACAAATCAGGATATGTGTAAAAACATAAAGTATATAAATGTTATTGGACTCCATATAAGAATCTAACAGTGTGCTTTCAAAAGCCAGAGAGAAAATAAATTAAAAGTATGAAGACATAATGAAGCAAATGTTGTTTGTTCCACCCTGCTTTCCAAATACATTTGTTAAAACCTCAGAATTTCAATTCATTTGGGTTAGGATGGCCAGGATGGTGTAATCTTTAAGAATTCAGGCTCTGAAGTTGGAAGTCTGGTTCAAACCATCCACCTTCACTGCTGATGAATACAACCTTTGCCTGGGATAGCTCTAAGGCTCAGTTCCAATTCCACAAAAAGGATCTAATAATACAAGTTATCCCGTAGGGTTGTAGTTAAGATACTACATATAAAGTTAGTGCAAGTCCTGGCACGTGGTAAGCCCTTCAATAACAGTTGCTAGTAGTAGCAGAAGTAATAGCAGTGCTTGTGATTATAGCAGTAAAAAAACAAAAATCCTGTTATAAAATTACAAAGTGCGTTAACATGGTAAAATATATTTTATGTTGTCTTTGAACTGTTCAAAATATATTTGTCAAATGTAGAGAGAAAACGACAATGGCAAACAAGTCTTACTCAATTTAGATGAAATGTTATGTTATTCCTTTTGTTTTTATCAAAATTCAAATTAATAAAATGAAAGGCATAATCTTTTTAAAATACCAACCTATAATAAAGTTATTCTAAACAGGCATACATAGCTTCATCTAGAATTACCACTAGCATTAATTTAAATGATCTGAACATAAACCTAATCTCTAAAGATATTAATCTAATTAGGTTCAACTCAATCTAGTAGTGTCAAGATATTTTTGTTATTAAATGAAAAAGGACCCCAGTAACCCCCAGACCCAATATATACAAACATAAACATATACAAACAGTATATACTAAGATAAAGCAACTCTACTGGTATTAACAATAACTAATGTATACCATGTTTATGAATATCCTCCTGATGAAGCAAAGGGATTATTAGCAAAACAAAAACATATCTACAAATGAAACATACAAGTTCAAATAATGTAAGAATTTTGAGTTCAGTTTCACCAAGATGTCTAAATAGCATCACAATTCAATTTATGATGGCAGACTTAAAGTTGAGTCTTCATTACTTGTTAAATGGCATGCAAACTGTCAGCTCTACTTCATTTAAAAATCTCTCCTTAAGAATCTATTTCAATAAGAATTAATCCTATATTTAGGAATTTTCCTTTCATTTATCCTAAATTGCTTCAACTGAATCATAAGTCCATTCCCTTATTGAACATTACTGGTTTAGTCATCTAATCTTCTACACTAAACAACTCCCACTTCTTTCACCATTATTACAAGTATTTTATCTCAGTTAATCTACCTAAAAATAGAGAACAATAGATTCTATTCTAAATGAACTGTCACAAAATTGTACAAAAGTTTGCAAGTATTTACAAAGATATTCATTACACAGTCATTCATAACAATGATAAATTAAGTGAAAAGCAATCTAAGAATCTTTAAACAGGAAAACAGTTAAATAAATTATATATACATATAATTTTTAAAAAGCTTAATACAATAAAATGACAGTGGAAGTTATCTGAAGGTAGTGACTTTAATTTTCTTACATGTAACTTCTGCATTTTCCAAAATTTCTAACATGAGTAAAATGAGTTTGATAATTAGAAAACTGTAATTTTAACTTTTTAAGAAATTATGGAATGCTTTTCTTAAATTAGCCCTTTAAGAAGAGACACAAAGAGTATATATCTATTCAAAAGTATGTGTGAACAAAAATACTTACCTTTATATCAAAAGGTGATTTTTTCTTGATATGGGGAGCCCAGTATTTACATGCTAACTGCAAAAGTAAACAGTATAAACATTAAGTCACAGATTCATATCATTATATGTGAATATTTAGTGACAAACTATTTCTTCACAGGCTACTACTGGCATTGGAGGACACAGTAATTCTAACGTCTAAGGGGACCATATGGGCATATAGAGCAGTTAGTGTCCTTGGCCCCAAACCACTGTGTGCCAGTAATGCCCTACACTACACTGCTAGTTTGATTTAAAAAAACAAAACATACTTTTCTAACTACCCCTAGGAAACAATAGGGCCCAGTTAATAACCAAACAGCCTCAGCATACAGGTAAGGAAATTCAGGTCTGGAAGACTAACAATTAGTTAAGAGTTGAGTCAGTATTAAAAACCAGATTCAAAATCTTCAGGAATGTTGAAATGTAAAATAATAACCTTTAAATGGTTAGTACACACCCAGATAATCATAAACAAAACCTAAAATACTATAGTCTATAAGCAGGTTATTAGAGAATAAGAGTTGTTACATTTCAGCACATTTGGTTTTACCTGGATATTGTGAATTTTAAATACACACATACAATGTTTCCAGATACTTAGATACGTAATATTCAAAAAACAACATGGTCTTATTGGGTGTGTGTGTGTGTGTGTGTGTGTGTGTGTGTGTGTATGTTTGTTTTTCAAAGGTGTATCTGCAGTGTCTGGCATATTGGAGGCATTCAAATAATAGCTGATGGATGGATGCATGCAGGATGCATGGATGAATGGATAAGGTAAAATCTGAAATATTACATCTTCTATGAGGCTTTCTCAACCCTACCTGATAATAGCCTCTTCCTTCTCTTCATTTTGTAAATAACTCTGTTATAATCCTATCTGTGTGTATTATTAATTGTTTCTATCTTTCCTGCCCACTTAACTGAAACACTAAAGAGATGGAACCTCTGTCTTCTTTGCTTCTGTGGCTAAGAACCTATCATAGTCAACATACTTTAGTAGGAGCCTCCCAAGCAGTGAGAACACTGGCTTTGAGGAAAAGTCTCTCAACAACATGATAGTAATGGCCCACTTACATGACACTTCCCCAATTACCAGTAACTGCCCAACCCAACAGAAAATAGTCATCTATTCCATGGTACCCTCATTTTCTCATTCTGCTCCCTATGGGCATCACAAAAATTCAGCCATCTTTTCCTTACATCATATCCCTAAGAGAAGTGAATCTGATCTGTTTTCATGAACCTAGGATCTTCCAAACAAATATGTGTATCTCTCTTCTGATCCAAACTGCTAACTTCATCTTTACTTCATTAAAGATCTAGCAAACATTTATTAAACATCTATCATGTCCCTTTTTTCTGGTTTTCTCTTTCACTTGGGATGTAATCTGTGACCTCTCAGACATTACTACTTGCAGGAACATACTGCCCTCCCCCACACACTTCAGCCTCCTGTAAATAGAAACTTTTTCCATTCTCATGTAGTATGGCTATGACAGCACAGACTGTTCAAAATAAATCTTACTGAAAGATAAAAAGGAAATAGTAATACACTAGCATAAAAAAATTGACGTCACAAAATTCAGATCTCCGATCTTCTTAAAACTACATTTTAACCTCTACAGCTCATTCATTCAATAATGATTAAAAGCACCTTCTCTGGTCAGGTTGCCAGGTGCTCAAAACCTAAGGTAAAAAAAAAAAGCCGAGATTTCTGTTTTGGCAAATTCACTGAGACAAGGAACAGAGAAAAAAGAAGTAGGTGGGATAACTTCCACATTGGGCTACCTGCACTCTTAACCAATACCCAAAGCAACAAGTAAGGGTTAGGCATGTCGCTGAGGGCTACAAGGTTGATTTCCCTATTCGAAACCAACCGTGGTTCACTGCAACACGGTCAAGAGGTGCTAAAAGAAGGCTCGCAGAGCACAGACAGGATTGCCCTCTTTACAGCTCTATCTCTTGGGGGCAGATGTCTCGTCAGATTCTCGTCACTTTGCTGAAAAACGAAGTTATTCTTTGGCTAAAAAAAAAAAAGCCTCTTCCTCCCTCAACTATCAGTCCAGCATCACCTCCGCCACAAAACTTTGCCAGTCTCAGGTAGCTCAGGTGCTCCTCCCCCGTTACTGCGACGGATTCTAACACAGCAAATCTCGCATTGCAACTGTTTATGTCGGCCTTCCCCGGTACTTGAACTCCAGACAGGGCGGCCTCTTTTATCATGGCATCCCCAGCACTTCGTACAGTGGCTGACACTGAGCAGAGAGTAAAAACACTTTGGTGAATGCACTGACGAACGGACGCCTCGTGGGTGCTCCCAGTCCCAAGGAAAATCCCACCCCCAGACCTCGGAACCTCTATGTCCGCGGGCCTTTCACACACACTAAACCCGCCCAAGCGCACCTGGGTCACGAACTCCGCGTTCATCTGGGACACAGTTGGAGCCACGATTTTCTTGGGTTGAGCAGGGGCCGCCATAGCAGCACTATCGCTCCGCTCCAGGGGGAAGGAAAGGACCGCTCCGAGCAGCGGTGAACTAGATGCACTTCCCTAACAGGCTGCTCCAACTCTCTGACACGGTCGGGAAGGAAGCTGCCAGCCTGGGTATCTTCCAGCCTTTACTGTCTCATGAAGAACTCACACAGGACCCCATACATTTCCCCGGAAACGGAACAAAACAGGGCCGGAAGTCCATGGAGGCGTTGGGTCTGAGCTAGAGAGGCAAGGGCTTCGAGCTCTCTGGCACACGCCACCTGGCGGGCAGCTGAGAGAAAATATCCAGTAGACCCGATTAGAATCGCAATGAGCGGCGGGGTAGCTGGTGTTGGGTGAGCGATTCTCGGGGTAGGGTTGGTGGGGAATAATGAAAAAATGCTGGGAATGCAGGGCTCGGTTTTAATGTTTTTAACGGATTCACGGAGGTGTAAGGTGACCATACAATTAACTGCACATATTTAGAGTGTAAAATTTGATCCGTTTTCACGTACTTCCGTGAACCCATCACCAAAATAATGATAAGCATATCCAACATCCCTAAGAGCTTCCCTATGTCTTTTTGGGATCCATCCCTATAACCAATCCTACCCACCCATTCTCAGGTGATCACTGATCTGCTTTCTGTCACTATATAAGTATAGATTAGTTTACTTTCTATAGAATTTTATATAAATGAAATTAATACAGTATGTACTTCTTTCAATCAACATAATAATTTTGAGATTCATCCATGTTGATGCATGTATTAGCAGTTCATTCCTTTTATTCATGAGTAGCACTCTATTTTAATATACCATAGTTTGTTAATCTACACATCTGTGAATAAACATTTGGATTGTTTCCAGTTTTTGACTACTACAAAAAAGGCTGCTATGAATAGTCATATATATTTAATGTAGACATATATTTCCCGTTAAGTAAAAACCTAGGAATGGAATGGCAGGACCAGGTGGTAGGTGTATTTAACTTTTTAAGAAACTGCCAGTTTTCTGAAATAGTTGTAACATTTTACATTCACACCTGTGATGCCGGGGTTCTTGTTCTCAGAGTCGAAGAATGAACTTAGCAAACACTCAAGGTAGGAGAGCCAGGGAGAAGCTTTTATTTAGAGATAAAGTGACAGGAGACAGAGCTCCTGGCTCGCCAGGAGGGGACAAGAGAGCCGTAGTTGTGAGTTGGATTTTGGGGAAAGTGATAAAGGGTTTAACGGATGTGGACTTGTTAAGCGGTTTTAGAATGTCCTTGATGAGACATTAAGTCCGTTTTCTCATCAGTCCTCTAGGCAATTCTGCAAAATTAACTAGAAATTTACTGAAGATTTATTTTCCAGAATAGCAGCTTCTTGGTCTGGGAGCATATCAATCATCAATCAAGACTGCCTGCCCTGCCCTCAAGGTGGGCTGAGTTATTGTCTGTTTGCTAAAAAGTTTAAAAGGCAATCTAAGTGAATGGATAAAGAAGAAGTGGTACATATACACAATGGAATACTATCTAGCCATAACAAGAAAACAAATCCTACCATTTGTAACAACATGGATGGAGCTAGAGGATATATTATGCTTATTGAAATTAGCCAGATGGAGAAAGACAAGTACCAAATGATCTCACTCATTTGTGGGGGTATAACAAAGAAGCAAAACTGAAGGAACAAAACAGGAACAGACTCACAGACCCCAAGAAGGGACTAGTGGTTACCAAAGGGGAGGGGTGGGAGAGGGTGGGTGGGGAAGGAGGGAGAAGGGGATTGAGGGGTATTACGATTGGCACATATGGTGTGGGGGGGTGGTCACAGGGAAGACAATGTAGCACTGAGAGGACAAGTAGTGACTCTGTGGCATCTTACTACACTGATAGACAGTGACTTCAGTGGGGTATGGGGGGGACTTGATAATATGGGCGAATGCAGTAATCACAATGTTTTTTAAGTGAAACCTTCATAAGAGTGTATATTAATGATAGTTTTAAAAAGTCTATCTAAGATGGAATCTTTTTGCTTTTACCAGTTGTTTATGGCTGGGCTTGTTTGCCATTATTAATTGCCCAAGTTGCAAATCACCTGATTAGGTCTGAAGGAGGAAAAACTGCATATAGACCTGGGCCTTTTAGCATGCTAAAGTGAATCTTACACATGATTACAAATGATTAGCATAATGAAAACATGGGCTATGCTGAGACACTTTACTTTAACTGATCTCACTGAAGAATGACTCTAGAGCTTAATGTTTAGCATGGAGTTTTGGTAAGGGGTTTCTTTGCATATAGTTACATTGCTCTGACTTTAATTATCCTGCCTTGTTTTTTCCAGAAGGCTTCACCCTACTCTAAGCCCATGGTCCTTCTCTCACCTGTAGCATATGAGGGTCCATATTCCTTCTTTTCCTCACCAACGTTTAGTATAGTCAGTCTTTTTAGTTTTAGCCATTTTAATAGTTACATGGTATATCTCATTGTGGCTTTAATTGGTATTTCCCTAACGACAAATGATGTTGAGTGTTTGTGCTTTCTACCATCCATGTATCTTCTCTAGAGATTCCTCTGTTCAGGTATTTTGCCCATTTTTAAATTGGATTTCTTGTTTTCTTATTGTTTGGTTTAAATGCACACTTTACCTTCCAATATCCATACATAAACATGTATCTCTAGAAAGCTTTCCCTAGATGAACACAGGCAAAAAGCTGATAACACCTGTTGTCTCCTGGGGGGGAATTTACTTTTAGAACATGCCTTTTCAGGGGTATGTTACATGAGTGGGAGTACCTAACATGTTGATGGGAGTAGCAGTTAGGAGGCTATTGCAAATTTAAGGCAAAAGTTAAAAGGCCTAAATTTGGGTTCTGGCAGTAAAATAGAACAGGAAGGAATAAACATACAAGACACTGAATAGATAGAATAAAGAGAAAGTCATCCTAAGTAATTGAAAAGATAGTGAGACTGTAAAGCATAATAGAGAATACAGAGGGTAGAGTAGGTTTTAGAAGGAAAGATAATTTCAGTATATTGAGGGACAGTCTGAGGTTGCAGGAGGAGATCCAGGTGGTGACGAGCAGTTTACTTGCCAATTTACATATTTATTAAAATTAATAATTCCCCTTGTACATATACACAATGCAATATTATTCAGTCATAAGAAGAAAACAAATCCTACCATTTGCAACAACATGGATGGAGCTAGAGGGTATTATGCTCAGTGAAATAAGCCAGGCAGAGAAAGACAAGTATCAAATGATTTCACTCATTTGTGGAGTGTAAGAACAAAGAAAAAACTGGAGGAACAAAACAGCAGCAGACTCACAGAACCCAAGAATGGACTAACAGTTACCAAAGGGAAAGGGACTGGGGAAGGTGGGTGGGAAGCAAGGGATAAGGGGGAAAAGGGGGCATTATGATTAACACACATAATGTAGTGGGGAGGGGGGACATGGGAAAGGCATTATACAGAGAAGACAAATAATGATTCTATAGCATCTTACTATGCTGATCGACAGTGACTGTAATGGGGTATGTGGTGGGGACTTGATAATAGGGGGAGTCTAGTAACCATAATGTTGTTCAAGTAATTGTACATTAATGATACCATCCCCCCAAAATTAATAATTCCCCTTATGATTTTGTGGCCAAGAGGATGTAAGCCAATAAGCTCCTAATCATATGTAGCTTTCTAATGATCTATGTGAAAGGTTCTAATTTATAATACATTGTGGATTTATGACAAAATACAAGTATATCTTTTTCTTGCCCTCTCAATAAATTTTTCTCTTTTCATTTCATATAATTTCTCTTAGCCATTTTTGGTTGGTGGGCTTGTACATTCTAAAGTTGTATGTTTAATTTATGGTATTTTCTTTATTTTACAAGCTTTCTATAATGGGTTATTTAAATAAGGAAGGGAGAAAGCAAAAGAACCAGGTAATCATGAAAAAAGAGTTCAAAAGCCAAGATTTGCAATAGTGCTTCAAAAAAATCTAAAGGGACAAGGACTTCAAGAAGTCCATGGGTTTGGCAGCTAGACCTTTGGTGACCATTATTAGTTGGGATTTTTGTTTCAAGGAAAAATTTTTTAGTTCAAATTGGTTTTAAAATAAAGGAAATATAAATGTATATATGAAAATCTAGAGATAGGTTAGGCTTCAGTTTGATCCGGCTTCCTGCTCCAGTTCTGATTCTTTTGGCTCTGCTTCCCCCTACTCCTCTCTCCCAACTCTGCTCTGTTTTGACTTCATCACCAGACTAAAATCCCTTATGGTATCAAAATGGAGAAACCTCACTCATTTCTTCTTTCAGTAAGTACAAGGTTTCACTCTGCTCAGATCAGCTGAGGTCAGTGCTCACTCCCACGCCAACTACTCTGGCCAAGGTGATGCTGTGCATTGACTGGCTTACAGTTTGGTTACCCATCCCTGAACTGTCATGATGGAAAGGGTGATAGGAATAATCTAATAGACTTAAACTGATCATGACCCATTGCTGGAGCTGCAATTAAGGTCAGTCCTACCCAGACTGACTGGCTGATACACAGTGCATATGTAACTAACAATGACTATGTTGGGGAGGAAGGAATTTCCTCTGCCCTCAAGGTTCATCTAGCTGGTCTAAGAAACAAACTGACATGAGACACAAAATAGGAGGAAAAAGCAAAAGTTTAATTACATACACAGAGGGAAGCCTTAGACGTGGGTTCCAAAGACAGGGAGAATGAGGTATATGTCATCCTGAACCAAGGAAAATGGGGTAGGGGTCTGAGACTTCAAAGGGAAAGGGAAGTAACTCACAGGAATATGAAAAGAGTAAATGATAATCAAATATTCACTGGACCACACAGTAACAATGCTGGGGCACAAAGAGGAATTTTAACAGACTTAGCTGCATGTCTCCCTGTCTACCACACCTAATTTACATTATAATATAGCTCCCTATGGTAGTAGCTCTCCTCCCAGAGTACTTCCCTATCTAAATGCTTTCTGTGCAGTTGTGGGGTGGGAGGTCAAAGTTTCTTTCTGAGTCTTTTGGGCCTTGATGATTTTAAGTTCAAAATAATCAGCATGTCACAATGGCCCACCTTGGGGAGCCTGCCCTTGGTCCCTACAACCACTACAATGATCAGGATATAACAGCTCCCCAGAGGTGGTGAGGGAAACACTAGGTTAAAAAAAGGATAAGAAGTGAGTGTTTTAAGAGGCAATGGAGGAAGTAGGTGTAAAATTAATTTTCGACAACTTGAGTATAAAAGGCAAGGAGTAAAATATGATAGTAACTAGAATAATAGGTAAAATTAAAGTTTTTTTGTTCCAACTCCTCTTTTTAAGATAAGTGCATTAGAAATCATTGATTGACTATCCTTTTCTCCTTTTATTTCCAAACACAGCTTCAAATTTGACTAGTATCCATATCATCTTCATGTAACCTTGTGCCTGAAGGAAGGAAACGAGCTCCAGTGAGACAGGGACCATGGGTGTAGTCAGAGTAGGGTGAGGGCCTCCGGAAAAGGCAAGTCAAGATAATTAGTCAGAGCAGCTTAACAACATGCAAGGAAACCCCCTACCAAAAGTCCGGGTTAAGCATTAAGCTCTAGAGTCATTCTTTGGTGAGATCAGTTAATATTCCCCAAATAAAGGAAAGTATCTCAGCACAGCCCATGTTTCTATTATGCTAATCTTTTGTAATCATGTGTAGATTCACTTTAGCATACTAAAAAGCCTAGGCTGATGTCCTGTTTTTTCTCCTTTAGACCTGATCAGGTGATTTGCAATTTGGGCAATTAATAATGGCAAACTGGAAAACTGATAAAAAAAAAAGACCTAATGTCTCCTCAAGGATGAACATTTTAAGACCACTTAACAGGTCCACACCCCCAGACCTTTATCACATTATAAAACTCCTACACAGTGCACAGCCACAGACTCTCTCATCCCCTCCTGGCACAAGCCAGGAGCTCTTTCCTCTTACTTCATCTCTAAATAAAAGCCTCTCATTTGCTCTCCTACTCTGAGTGTCCACGAAGTTCATTTTTCAACTCCATGAACAAGAACCCTGGCATCACCAGCCCCAGAAAATCCTCCCTCCCATGTCCGTGGTTGGTCCAAAAATGTTCCAGTGAAGCAATTCTGGCAGATGGGAGAAATAAAGCTTGCTGTAGGCTTTTGGAGAAGTTGCTCTTTACTCTTGTGGGAGTTTCTAGATCTCTCACTCCCTGCTCCATCCCAGCAGGGAACCATCGGTCCCAACTGCAAACAAAGCATCCTAAAATCACAAGGGAAATAGCCTTGTCACTGTGAAAGGCCGAGCAGATGGAAGGGACTAGAGTCGATCCACATGCATGATTTAATAACCCTAGAGCTTATCTAGTCACTGGACTTCAAGTCAGGTAAGCCATTAAGAAGGTCCCTGTTGCTAAAGCTTTTTAAGTGATGTGTTTTGTCACTTACAGCCAAAACCATAACCAAATAGAGAACAAATGGATTTTTTTTTAAGGTAGAGGGGAAGGAACCAATGGAGAGGGCAAACCTACCTAAAGACACCAGAAAAAGGGAGTTATTGACTTAAGTTCCAAGAAGGGGAGAAACAGCAAGGAAAAGCTACCTTCAGAAAGGTAGAGGAGCATTATTATGCTGAGATATATGCTAGGAAAAGAAAGGAGTAAAGAGGAAGAGACATTTTTGGGTGAACAGAAAGCTTAAAGAGTATATGTTGGATTGGCTTTGATCTCAACACATTAGAAGGCAAATTCATTCCGAGAGAATGAAAGGCTCTAAGTGAAGTTATAAAGAGAATGCTAGTGTTTGTAATAATAGCTCATCATTTCTTCCTTCCTTTGAGGATATTAAGGATTTACAAACATACAACTACTGTTTTACACAATATGTAAAAAACCCTTTAAAAAACTCATATTCCCTTACTTTCTGGAAGCATGAAATTTTAGCCCAGTGGTTCTCAAAACGTAGTCTCAATACAGCACTAACAGCCTGTATAAATGCAAATTCTTGGTGCCAAGACCAGACACTGAATCAGAAACTCTGAGGATGCAGCTCAGCAATCTATGCTTTTAACAAGCCCTTTAGATGATTCCAGTGCACAATAAAGTTTGAAAAACACTGATCAACAGCGACAACGGAGTTGCGAAAAGGAAAAGCAATGGGAGCAAAGGAGATGTAGTGCTTGGGTAAATCAGAAAGACTTCCAGAGGAGGTAGTATTTAAGCTCAAACTTCAAAGAAATGAGTATGTTTGCTGATGTAGAAGCAATATATTTTGTTTCATATTCCATTTAGTAATACCTTTGTACCACTTCTCTTTTCACTTCTTTTTCTCTTGTGCTAATAGAATTCCAGCAGTTGGCCCTGAAATTCTAAGCCTTTCTAAACTGGCAATAGGGACAATCTCAACAAGACGGGAATAAATGTTCCCTTTCTGTTTCTAAAAAGCAGATATTTCGCTTGGTAAAACAGTCCTTGCAACTGTTAGTCCAAACAAAGGATTCTTTTAAAATACACAGACTTCAGAGACTATGCCTGTAATTCTAATTGGTTACTTACATAATGTTTAAATAGAAACGTTTTCTGCTTTAGTTTTCTCCGATCATCATGGAAGAAAACAAAACCTGGTTCAACTAAATTTGTTCTTTGAACAGAGTGTGAATCTGGGTCAAATTTAAATCAATATTAGGTAGACAAAGATGGAGCCCAGAAAAATTACAAGAATATGCATTGGAGGAATTTATCCTGTATTTCTTTAGTACAATTCTGGAGAGGAAGTCCAAAGAGGTGAGCAATGGATAAACAGGTAGATAAGCAATGGAGTCTCCTTTTTGTAGGTGCTAAGTAGTTATCAAAAAATGTAATATGAACAAAAAAGCAAATGATTAAATATCCACCTTAGAAGTTCAGTGTAGAAGGTGGATTGGAGTGGGCCCAGAAAAGTGTTTGGCAATCTGTATGTCATCCAAGTATTATGTGATTGTACCTTCAAAAGAAAAAGTCTAAACTCTAATTTGAAACTTTATTTTAAAAATATTCTGAAATTTGTTTTTCAAGAATCCTTACCATCACCTCTACTTTCCTTCAACACACACATATTTTATCCTAAAATTGTAGGCTCTATCACAGTACAAAACAAGAAACACTAATTCCTCTAACTCAATCAAACCACTTCAGTAAACAATCATGTTACAGCCCAGCATCACCCAAACAAAAACATTCTTCTATTTCTCTTTAAAGATATTTATAAATTTTATTTTCTCAGAAAACCAAAGTAACTGATTCAACACCAACAGTTCTAGCATGCAGCAAATTACCATTTAACATCTAATGTTTAATCTTCTTACCATGAATGTATACAGTTTACTTTCATTCCTATGAAGTTTCCACAAGAAGCTTGCAGTGATAGTAAAGAAGTATTTTGTTACAGGTACTTCAAATAGCACTATAGTACATCTCTGACAAAATTTTTACAATATTCCAACTTTCAATATGAAACAGCTTAAAAAGGCATGGGCCAAAAAAAATTATAGTTGTATCAGTTAAGCAAATGAAGTCTAATAATCATACAAGCACAACACTGTTAGGACTCTCCCTGTTTGGGCTGGGAAAGGAGTATATGAGGCATTTACTTCAAATAAAATTACAAATAACTTAGGAAAATCCTAAAACATGTAATTTCAGACACATTAAGGAGAAAAACTCTTGAACCTTTATTCTCTGAAAACATGAATTACCTATTCCTTGTTTTTATGTAATAGATGTGTTCTTGAAAAGTTTTGTGTAAAGCAAATTCTGTAAACCATCATCTTGCTTGCACTGGAGGAACATATCTAAAGGAAACCTAAGAGAATTTATTCTTTAAAACATATGATTCTACTGCACATTTGCACATCACTCGGCATTTTATCTGCACTGCCATGTTTCACCTCTATAAATTAAACCCAAATTTCTCAAATTTCACTTGTAAAAGAAGCAGACCAATCTCCCTTCCTTCCTCCCTCTACACAAAGTTCTTAAGAGTAGAATGCAAAACTTACAATTGTTCATTTATCCATGCTCAATGGAGAGCTTCTCACTATATTTAAGTGTGCTAGGATAAAACCCACCTGTTCTTTTTACCTTATAAAGATAATGGTTATTTTCTTTTATTGCAAAGAAATGTCATTCTTAAAGTTTTTATTAAAAATAGCAAGTTTGAAGACAATCTGTCGTTTGTAACTATTTCTCAAATCATGACAGTAGTGTTTAGAAGAATGATACCTCCAATTCTATAAGCATCTTATTCCTACACAGGAATAATTACCTTACTAATTAAAATAACAATTTAGAGGATCAAAATAACATTCTTCAGCATTACAAGCTTGCAAAAATGAAAAACTCAATAAAAACTAGAACTAGACTAGTTATTGTCATTTGATCAAACTTAACAGAGTAGAATTTAGTTAAGTTATTGGACCACTCAATTTAAGAGGCATTAAAGTTTTACTTAACTAAGTCTTGTGATGATGCAGATCTTAAGTTTACAACTACTGCTGTAAATCATGAATAAGCAGGTAGACAAACTACATGTATTCTTCTGAAAAGATAAACATAACGCTGCATACAAATGATTGAAAAGATTATGGCACTTGGATGATATTCCAGATAAACATGGTAAATGTATACAGGTGATTCCTAGCCTCTCTCCTACTTTCACTTTCTCTTAGAAGACACTAGGCTGAGCAAAACACTAATTCTAATCACCTGTGGAAAAGGAGGTGAGGCTACCACAGATCCAAAGAATAGACAGCTTGGAAAAAACCAATGAAAGCAATGCTGTTTTTCTCATCCATTTTTACTTTTATTGCCTTTACAGTTTTTAACTTTACCAGTAAAAATCTTTACAAAAGAATATGTGCCACAGGTGGACAAAATTAAACTTTCATGTGAAATGTAAAATGAATGAAATATACTGGGGCTATTTGCTGCAGCCCAAAACCAATTTTTGCCTCTCAGTCTTTTGAATAAAGGACATGGCAATGTCTTAAGGAACAATCCCTTCAAAAAATGAGGTTGAATTATTTGTACCGCATCATGACTTACATTTTCAACAAAACCAAAGTATATATTAAAACAAACGCTTACTTTATGGCATCAAATCATGTTCTTCCCTCTAAAAATTAACTTGGCAGTTCTCAAAATACTGTGTTAATTTCCTATGTATTTTACCTCGTACTATGCATGGCAAATGCCTATGAAGTAACTCAACATAATGCTGTCTTTTGATAAAAATACAGTTTAAAGGATACAGGATTTGAGAAAAAGATCACCAAAGACCCCTCAAATGTGTTAGTGGTTCTGTCGGTTATATAACCAAATTTAAGACAACCACTTTCTCTTAGGGTCACTCCTTAAAGTGAGTGAGTTGATGTCTCTTCCAGTGAGGAGCCTGTCTGAATGTTTTGCCACAAACTGAGCATTCAAATGGCTTTTGCTCTGCATGAATTAGATAGTGTCTTTCCAGTTTAGATGGGGACCTAAAACTTTTCGAACAAACACTGCATTGGTAAAGAAGGCCATCATTCCTCTCGGTTTGCCCCGAGTGACGACGACGACGACTGTGATGGCTCTGCTCTGGCCCCAGAAGCGTTCCAGAGAGACGGGGCTGCCTGTTGCTATAGGGAGTAGCAAGAATGAAATCCTCTGACTCCGACTTAACTTTTATTTCTGATATTGGATCTGACTCTGGGCCCTCATATTTTTGAAAACCAAGAGTCTGGCATTGTTGGGAAGCATTGTAGTTACCATTATCACCTGGATGAACGAAAAGTTTATTCAAATTTTCAAATTCTACTTGGCAAAGAGATCTATAAGGAATCTTATCACTGTGAGTTAACTTATGTCTTTTTAAGTGAGCTGACTGTCTAAAAGATTTCCCACAAACATTACAGCCAAAAGGTCTCTGTCCAGTATGAATTAAATAATGTCTTTGTAGTTTGGATATAGAAGGAAACACTTTCTCACATTTGTCACAAGGACACATCTTATGTCCAGTATGTAAGTTTTCAGTTGGAACTGAAAAACCACACTGAAGCACTTCACAGTTATTAAAGAATTCCTCACCTGATGAACCATAGATGGATACGTCTTTATCATTCACTGAATTATCCATAGTTAACACACTTTCGGTTGTAAGTATACCTTTCAAGTTTTTCCCAATATTTTGGCTCTGGAAATGCTTTTGCCAAGAAAATGGCAAAGTCAATGTTTTCTTCTTTTTATTGCCAACTGTCTTATATGTCCCATGTTTGCCAAGAGAACCCATAAATGTTCTCTGTGTTTGCTCAGGACTCTGCTCAACAGACATAAGATCACAATTTTTCAATAAACTACTTTTAAATGCTTTTTTCTCAGGTCGAAAATTATCTGATTTCTTGCCCCCAGCCCGTTTAAGTTTAGCCAAGACTTTCTTAACAATGGTTTTATAGTTGTAGCTTCTTTTGAGCCTGTTTGGAATTTTGCCACCTCTGGCAGGAAAACACTTGTGGCCATTGAGAATCTGCTCTGATTCAAAACACTCTTCACACTCTGAACACTGAAAGGGGACAATATAAATAGAGTGGACATCAAGTTGATTATTCTCTTCAGAATCGCCTATATCACCATTTTCAAAGCCATCCTGCTTTGCATTTAATTTATTAGGCTGGGCGCATGATTCTGGACTCTTCACCTTTAATGAAAGAGTCTGAAAAGTCTTATTTCTGGTATGGATTTGTTTATGCTTCAGAAGTTTGCTTTGAATCTTAAATCCTTTTTGACAAAAGCAACATTGAAAAGGTCTTTCTTCTGAATGTGTGAGCTGGTGGATTTTTAAATGAGTTGACTGTCGGAAAGATTTACTGCACAGGACACATTTAAAAGGCCTCTGACCAGTATGAATAAGTGTATGCCTATCAAGTTTTGATTGTGACGGAAACATCTTGCCACAGATTGTACATGCGTGAATATTTTTTTTCTTTGCAGGATCAGACTTAGAGCATGGATGTAATGCCCACCTCTCTTCTGCAGTGAAAGTATGATATATTCCATACACAGGTTTTTCTTGCTTGGCTTCCAACAATCTTCTGACCTGTTTGACATCATTCTGGTAGGTTTCATTGTGAAGTTGTTGGTGTTTCATAAATGTCTTCAGGTTTTTAAAGTGGCGTTGACAAATACTACATTTAAAAGGCAGATTATGAGTTAGTTGATGTCTCTCCAGATGAACTAGTTGCCTAAAGGTTTTATGACACACATCACATTCAAATGGCTTTTGACCAGTATGAATGAGATAATGCCTGGCTAATTTTGATGGTGTTTCAAAGTGCTTGAAGCAAATATTGCAAATATATGGCCTGTTTCTAGGTAGCTTATTGACTACTACACACTGTTGAATCTTTAGCATTTTTAAATTGCTTTCAGCCATCATATTCTTCAGTGATATACTCTGATGAGCTCCATAGTGTTCTTAAACTCCACAGATATCTAAAAATTAGAAGTAAAAATGGATTAGTTTAAGTTATTTATTCATATGAAAAGAAATAGAGTTGTTGCTCAGCTAAAGGAGAACCTGGACTTGTCCTCTGTTTAACAGTGAGTTAATAGCCAACCATTTTAGATGACTACTTTAGAATCATAAAACTAATTGTATATATCCAGAGAAATAATGTCTTTTAAAAAACCTCTAAAAATCTATACAATTTAAGCTGTATTTCTAATTAACTGAGATGATACATTAAAAGGGGACTGAGCTGAGTTTCTTAACATTGAACAGACCTTTCCATTCCAATGTTTCTAGCTCATCATTAAATAGATTTGTTAATATTTAGTTGCTGTTACTTAAAAAACTGGGCTAGGAAGGTAAAGACTGTAAGGATTAAAATATACTAAACATAAAATGTATTTGTGGGGGAGGTCACAGGGAAGACTGTAGCTCAGAGAAGACAAGTAGAGACTCTGTGGCATCTTACTACACTGACGGACAGTGACTGCAATGGGGTATGGGGGGGTACTCGATAATATGGGTGAATGTAGTAACCACATTGCTTTTCTTGTGAAATCTTCATAAGAGTGCATATCAATGATACCTTAATAAAAAAAAGATGTATTTGCATTCAATTATAGCATACGAATGGATATGATCTGAGAAAACAAAGTTTGTTATCAAAATTGGATTTCTTAGCCACATCATTAATACTGTTTACTTTCAATTATTTCTTCTTTGTGTCAACAAAGACAACATGGACACCTGAGAGAAATGTCCCAAAAAACCTAGGTTCTAGTCCTGGATTTGCCACCATATGATCTTGGTGGTGGGAAGAAGGAAATAAAGATTCCTCATTGCAAATGGGAAAATGCCTCCTGGCTTGTCTACCAACCACATCAAGGTGTGCGAATCAATAAAAATAATGTCTCTGAAAGTGTTAGACAACTGTGAAGTGATATATAAATATAAGGTATTATTTAACTCAACACTAATCAAATTATAAAACTATATCCTTATCACTTAATATCATTTTCACGGTTTCTAGCTAAGAAAGAAACAGACTAACTAAATTTAGTTTTTTTATTTCTCCTTTTCACTTTGTTGTGTAATTCCTGAAAAACAAGTACAGAGGCAATGAGGTCAACAAATTGGCTACTTATATACTTATCCATGACTAATTGAAAGTTGAGTGTGGTTCACTTTTTAGACAATATAATAACAAAGTCACTTTGGTCTCAGAGTTAAAACAAAGATAAATGCTTTCCTTAATGTACCTCTAGGACAAATGTTTACCAGGTACTTCCACAACCATCTGACATCCTATCTTCTCTTTTATCAAAGAAGCCAATTTTCTTTTCATCCTTCTACTTTTGCCTTTTCCTTAAATAAGAAGTCAGAGATAAAAAACAAAAGAACAACAAAAATGCTGTTCTAGTTCTCATTCTTATGCTAAATCTTCTAGTTGAAAAATCTACCAGAAACTCAGTTATCTTCTGTTAGCTGATTTGGTGTACATCCAACATATATGCTATTGGCTATTTACTGACTTCTCCCAGGAGATACCTTAAACACAAAATCACAAACATGCCCACTGTGCTTCTCTTCACTGATCTAAATTAGAAACAAGAGAAAAAAAAATTCATTTATTGAGCAAATATCTCCTCCTATTTACTTTATCACAGTGTTTTTCAAATTGTATGTCACTACCCATTAATGGATTATGAAATCAACTTAGGGGGTCACAATCATCATGTTGAATAAAATAGAGTAGAAGATACCAGACTGCATAACATATAATAAGGATAACCACTGTTTTGTGTAACTTCTGTAGCAAGAGGTAAAAGTCTGTGAAAGCTGTTCCTAGCACACCTCTTCACACAACACTATACAGAGGAACTCACAAGTCAATCACTTTATCCAAAGTGACCAAATAATCTATTAGATGTTTGCTAAGATTGGGAACCACAGGATGAGAAAAGATTAATAATGAAAGCAAAGGTATCTGTTTTTCTTCCTTCATTTAAACCATATAAACACAAAATTATTCATCACAAAAAATTCATTTAAGACTGAACGGACTATGCCACACAAATCTATGCAAAAGAAAAATAATAATCTGACTGCAAGCCACTACATTACCATAAAGTATGACATATTCCAGATATCCATGTTAACAACAATTAGCTCTTGGTGCTACTAATATGTATTTTCACGACACTGAATTAAGAGAAATTACAGGTGAACAACCTTCAAACCCATAAACATGCTAACACAGCAACAGTTATGAACATTAAGTCACGAATCCAGCAAAATGCTAAGAATTTGGCCACTTATTGGCCATTCCTGTCAAGCAAGCAGGTGTTGAGGTAGTCAGTTAAGACAATGAGCCGAACTGAAAGTAAAGTCAAAGCCCTTATACATTTTCTGTGACAGTGCAAGCAAGAGGCAAAAGATATACTGGTTCCCCAGTGGTCCAGTAAATGGCACACTAAGTGAGGGTCAGGTGGGTAAGTGTACACAACTATTTCCCTGCAAAGGAGCCCAGAAAAAAAGGCTTCTGCGGCTTTATAGACCTGTGGGCTAGCAGAGGAGGAAGGAAGGGCTAGGAGCGGAAAGGTCCTGAATCAAAAGGAGAAACTATCTCAGTCAAGGCCCTACCCCTTCTTTCCCCATAAGGAGATCTTGATGGAGGTGGAGAGACCTAAGTACCTCAGTTAGAGTTCTCAGAATGGAGGCACCTGAGCCAGGAATGCAGTACACTATGAACTTAACTAGCAGGAGGAAAGGGTTGAGTCCTTGACTCCAACTTTCTCCAGAAAACTGTAATGCACTCGCCATGCACAAGTCTGCTGTGGGAAAGGCAGCTCTAATCCATGAAGCCAGTCAGGCAAAGCCATTGCCTGTGGTGGGGCCTGAAAGATCACATTAAGATTCTGGCCGGCAGCCGGACACCTCAATTCCTACTGCATATTTCTCCTTCCCTTTAATAGTTTCTATGGAACGCTCTTGAAAAAAATTCCAGACTAGAACCACAAACAACAACCAGATTCTCCGACTGTAACAAGAATTGACTACCTACAGTTCCTGTGCCAAAAAGTCTGATGGCTGACGACCTACCACTTTGCACCAAGATTGGATACTACTACTTGCCTCCACACGATGTAGGAAAGCATTAACTGGGAGGCCTATCTTGGTAGAATCGTTGGTGACAAGCAGTGACCTCATCTGCTATTTATAAGTTACAGCTCAGGGATCCCCAACGCTCCAAGTACAGACCTACATGTATTTACACAGGGTGTACACTAATTTGAGAGCTCCAAACCCTAATTCAACTAGTTCTCTGCTTTCAATTGATTTTTTTTTGTCAGCAATATTAAAAAACCACCACCCAACATGTAGTTTTTCCTATGTTAAACTGAAAATAAAAAAGCAAAATAGTAAATATCAATAGTTCAACCTGAAAATTGCTGACAACACCCAAATACACGCCGCTGAACCACTACAAAAACTGATCTCAAAGATATTCCGTAATGCTTCAAAGTTGAAAGCCTGTTGGTTTCCAGCCTTAACCAACACCATTAAAATGAAGTGCGGCTATCACAAGTGTAAATGAACAAGAAACGAAGACCTGAGAGAAACTCAGACTAACTTTCAGTAGGGGAATAATCTGATAACATTTATCACTTCTTTTCCCTCTCTGTTTCGCCCCAACTCCCCCGGCCCACCTTCTTGGCCATGAACCTTCACCTCTCGTTCTAGGAGTCTGCACTGGACCGAAGACCTTGACATCTGGCCTTCGACCTCATCGCCCACAACTAGTAAGCACCGAGGGGTCGAGCAGAGTCCAAAGACTGCAAAACCCCACACCAGGAAAGGAAGGGCAAAGGTGGACACTGCCTGGCCGCAGCCAGGGGGAAAGCGCCATACGGGATACGACCCGCGGAGAGGGAAAGCATCCTTTCCGCACCTTGCTCTCAGATTCCCGCTCCCCGTGAGACGCAGTCCGGAGGCGCGGAAGTGAGAAAGGGAAAGGAGCTGCGGTCGTCGCGCCCCCTTTCTGGGTCCCCGGGCACCTTGGGGGGATCCAGGCGGCCCGACCCTTCTTGGGGAGGGGGGTCGCTGCACCTCACACCCAAGTCCCTCAAGTTCTCCTCACGCACCTGGAGCTGGACCCGGCCGGCAGGAACGCGCCTTACGGCCCGGCGCCGCGACGGCAGCGAGCGCACGTCCGCAGGGCCGGCACGGAGACGGGCGCAGCGCGCAGGCGCGGCGCTCGAGAGCGCCGAGGGACGTGGTCCGGCTGGAAACAGGCTCCCCCAGCCCTCGGCCGCTGTCTCTTCCGCACCGCCCGCGATGCTCGGCCGGGAAGGGGGCTCCTGAGGAGCGTTCCCACCCCGCAGCGCCGCTCACCGCACCGCAGGTGCGAGGAGAGAATAGAGGAGTGGAGAAGGGTGCATTTAACATCTCATCCAAATCTCAGCTAGGAAAGCCCGACAGCTCTGACCAGTGGGTTTAAGGCCCGACCGGGAACTGGCGAGCCGGCGTTCAGAGCCCACTCAGCTAGTCCTCTGGACCAATGATAGAACACCACGTATGTGGGTTTTTTTCTCTACCAGCACTGACCTTGGCACTCTGTACATTGTCAGAATATACCTTAGGGGTCCAGCACATGGCCTTTATGGTCCGACAACTGGGCTCCACTCCCAGTTCTATCAAAGCCTACCGGCAGCAGACCTTGTTAGCTTCTCTGAGCCTCATTCGTTCGATGTGTTTTGGTTGTATTCGATGTACAAACCCTGTGCTCAGCATTTCAGTTTCTTCAGATTGCTCTGACAAGTAGAAGTGGGTGTAAAGTGCTTAGCTTAACATAAAGCCTAATGTGTAGTCAGACCTTCAAAGAGCTATTATTTATTTCTATTTTTATATTAAATACAACTTTATGAAGTTATAGGGTCCCCTTTTAAAATGAGGAAAATGAGACTGAGATAAGGAACTTACTCAGTGATACACAGCTGATAAACGATGGAGGTGGGATTTGAACACAAGTAGTCTAATGCCAAACCTGTACTTTCAGTTCACTACTGCTTCCCAAATTATACTTACCTCAACATTTTATGTAGACATAATTAAGAGCTAAAGGGTTAAAACTGTAGCACATTTACAGAGTAGGAGGTACATTATTAGTGAATAAGATGCTCAGGTACCTACTGAAGATTTTAAGTACAAAAAACACTGGAGAAGAATGACTCTAAAATTTTGACAGGTTCTGATTTTAACTGCCTTAGTTTGAGAGATGAGGAAATGAGAACAAGTACCAAGCCCTTTTTTTCAACTGTACACAACTTTTTGCATTACTTTTCAAGAAGAATTGACAACAAAAAATTGTTATTTCTAATGTTGGTATAAGTTCCTTTATTTTAAAAGGGAGAAGTTGGGCCAATGAAAAGTAGGTATTTATTTTCAGTGCAGTAGCATGAGGAAATGGCTCATAGGAAATATGCTTGCTTCTTATGTAGCAACCTCGGGGAAAAAACCAAAGCCCCTACTTCCAACAGAACAGAGAGTGAGAGAGAAGGGGAAAGAAAGAGCTTTCAGTGTCCTGAGTACTAATCCCAGGTGGGGATGCTATTTGTTCAGATAAACCTTGGAGACTTGCTCTATTCTTCAGCTTCTCCTGGGAACTCAGCTCAGCCAAACCACGTAAACGATTGTATCCATCACTAGCCGCATGAATCCTTAGGAGAGAGATGCAGACCATGAGAAAATACTACCTAAGGTGGGGACCAATGGAGGGTGCATTACCTGTGAAATAAATAGACATTTGCACCAAGAGCCTTTAGGTGAATATGGAGTACGGAACACAGATGGGACATAAATAAACTTCTCCAAGGGCACATACCCTACTTCATAACCTCACTTTCCCTGAGAACTATCTCAGGAGACATCTTGAAAAAAAAGGGAGAAATGACTACGAAAAAAGTCATCAGGAAGATTTCACTGAATAGGTGAGATTTGAACAGGGATTTAGTAATGGGTACACTATGGATAAACAGAGGGGGGCAGGATAGGACATCATAGGGAAAGATGGTACCAGTGGCGAGGAGCAGTAAAGGACCAGTAAGACAAATATTTGGATTACAGTCTGTCTTGCCAATGGGTTTCAGCCCTAGGCAAGTTCGCTATAGATTCAGTGTGACCAAAGAAAATGACAGCAAAACGTTCTTGGGGTGAAAGGGTTATACCCAACTTTATTTCCAGGTGGCAGGTCAGTCACTAAAATCCCATTCACTCAGAGCAAGTCTGCATGCAGCAAGCCGGTCTCTGCCTCTGGGCCCCTCTGTCCTCACAGCCATCCTCTGGGCCTCTCTGCACAGTTGTCCCACACAGCCATCCTCTGGGCCTCTGTCCTCAGTGCTGCCACCACTCCAGCATCTGCTCTGCTCTCCTGCAGCCTTGCAGCCCTGCCACTGTGTCATGCACAGAGCACTGGGTGGAGCTCTTTATTTATAGAGTCCACAGCCATGTATTGCCCACAGGTGTGCAGTGAGCTAGTCAACCAGGGCCAGGAGAGAATCCTGGCCACAGGAACACTCATTTTATCCATACTGTCTTTCCTCTGCAACTTACTAGTGTGTGTCCTTAAAAGTTCATTAACCTTTCTGAACCTGTTTTATCATCTTTGAAATGGGGATATAATCAATAATTCATTTATTCAATGACATATCATGTACCAAACACAAAGGACTCACTTCTAAGTATATATGAAACAGTGAGGTGCTTGACTTCAATGTAGTTTTCAGCTCAGAACAACATACAAAGAAGTATAATATAAGAAGATATGGAGTGAAAAAGGAATACCTAAATCTACCTGGAGGCTTCAGGTGGAGATGGCCTTTGAGCTGAAGCTTTAATGATCCATGTATCCAGCATATATTTTAAGCACTTGACAAGTGTGTCAAGCCCTGTTCCAGATACTAATGATAAGAGTAGTGTACAAATTAAAAAATCAAAATTCCCTGTGTTCATAGATTTTATATTTTTAGTTGATATTTGGTGTATTTATATGCCTATTGAGGGAGACAGACAGTAACTTAAGTAAAATATAAAATATATGTTAAATATTAATAAGAACTGAGGAGAAAAAGTAAGCACAGAAGGGGGATATGCAGTTTGGGGGAAAGGGCTTGTTGACATTTTAATAGCTGGGCAGGGATGACCCTCCTGAGAATTTCTGTGATTTTTGAGTTGAGACCTGATAGCAGTGAGAAAGCCAGCCCTGCTCATCCATGCAGCACTTCTGGAGCACTTACACTCACCAAGCATTTTGCAAGAGGCTGAGAAAGGCTTTAAATACCTTACAAAGGTTTTCTTTTCTTCTTCTTTCTTTTAATCCAGTAGGCAATGGGAAATTATTGAAGATTTTGATCACAAATACGGCATGCCTAGATTTGTGTCTTAGAAAACTCACTTATAAGTAATACAGATAACGAAATGATGGAGGCAAATTAAAATAGCCACACTGCAGCTGGGGGCTTCCTACTCCTCCAATATCTGATTAACTTGGATGAAAATCCAGTTCTGTTGCCTGTGACAGTCTTCATGATACATGTGAGTTCCTACAATTTGCTCCTACTGTGTATCTATCTCCTTTGTAGCAATACATCATTGAATATAGAACTTAGCTCCTTCATCAGTTTCTAGAAAAACAACCCATCACACTAAGGGGTGTGTGTGTGTTTAAATACTTTACTGAAGATTTAGGAGTCACTAGGGGATAGGGCTTCAGCTGAAAGGATGTAGGGTCTAAGAGCAACTTAGCCAGTATCAAATGCATCCAAGATCATTGCACTTGGAAGGAGTCCATACTTTCAGAACCTTTGACGTGCCTTTTGGGATATTTTCAAGGCAGAAATTTTGAAACTGAGTTTTAACACTTGTTAAAGCCTCTTCCTGCCCCCAAGTGATCAGCCCAGAAGAGTCCACGTCTCCTGTTTTCATCTCACCTCTTATCTTTCCTCTCTCCTCTTCCCCCCCTTCCTTCTGCAGAATAACTAAAACCATCCATTTGTCTCCTGCAGGTAGTCCACCAAAATCTTCACCCCCTCAGGTGTCATTTTTTATCCCCAAGCAATTATCAAAGAATTTTCCAAAAAAGAGAGTTCTCTCTTTCTAAGAGGATTTTTGACAAATAAAGTCCTCTGCTTCCCACTGTATATTTCCTTGAGGAAAATCTTTGCAGCCTGTCGTGTATTTTGCTACACAGTTTTAGAAGGCAGGGTGGCAGGGTGTCGGGGTAAGGAGGTGTGAGTTGAGGTCAGAAGGTGAAACATAGTACAGCTATCTTTTACTTAAGGCACTTGAACCACCTCCACCTCACAGGATAGTCCAAGTCTTGTAAAAGTTGCTGGAAGTTTTCTCTAAAGCTCTATTGGTAAAAATGCCTATTGGATTTCTGGGTCTAGTTAGGTTGCAGCATCCCACAGCCCCCATTCCCTATGTGTTAGTTTAAATTCAGTAGCACTGAGATTCCAGAGTTCCCCTGCAAGCAAGCAGGATTTCCAACATAGGGCTTTGACATGTTCGTTTACCCTTAGAGTCAGGACTGACCTCTGGATCCTCACTATGATACCCCTCCAACTATAATACAGGGGCTAAGCCAACCAAGGAGGGAGGGCAGAGCTATGGTATCTACCAAGCTCTTTTGCTTATGGATGGGGTAAACAGAGTTTAACTCTGTGATCTTTCTCCTATTTCTGGATCTTAATTTCTGGAAGAAAGGGATAAAATTCTTCTTTCAGGCATTCTACCAAAAAGTGCCCATCCTCAACAAGAATAAATACAGGTATCTCTCTTCACAACCCCCACCCCTAAATAACACTGTGAGTGTTAAATCTGTGTCCAGGGGCTGCTAGATTCCAAGGGCAAATGTGAGATATTACTGATCTTTTGTTTAGGGCCTGGCTTCCCAACTAGGTGAAAATTCATCAGTCATGGTCCCTGTTATGGCCCAGTGCTTTTTCTAGGCGTTCTCTAACCAGTAAGTTAGGCAGAAAGACAGCAAGAGCAGCCAGGGAAGGGGAAGATAAGGTTCAAGAAAAGAACCGCTCAAACCACGCCCAGCAGGGGGTCCCACTTGAAGACAACAAAGGCTTTGCAGGGAAATAACTTCCAAGACTATGGGACCAGGCCAAACAGTCACAATCTGATCACCACTCAGGGGCAATTGAACAAAACTATGACTGCACATAACCACACCTCATGATAATCTCATTCAATAAACTTTACATCGTGGTTTTGCTCCCCTGGTACGCTTTTCTGCGTGCATTTTGGTAAGACGTGCTCACCAAGAGGAATGGGTGTGTAACTAGAACCATCAATCAAATGACCTCATGCTGTCAATCAAAGAGGCGCCTCCCAACTAGGACCCGATAAAGAGACCCTTCCACAGAAGAACAGGACTTCTGTCTACCTTGACTCTGACACACCCCTCCCGTGGAGTGTATCCAAAGAAAACTTCCACTTCGCTTCACTCTTGTGTCTGTCTTCCAATTCTTTGTTTGGGCGGGGACAAGAACTAAGGAGAACAAACGTGACCCGCAACACAGGGAAGGGAATCACCCAATAGTCAGGGCTTTGGTAGTTAGACATCTGAATCTGGGTGACTAAATTCTGCATGCTCTGCATGGCTGGTCTGGTGCCTTCACTTACAACCCTGAACAGCTCCCTGAATAATCAGTCTTCTCTCTTCCTCCCTTTGAATAACTTTTGTAAGAGCAAGAAGTGGGGACAATAACTCAAATTTTCACAGGAAAATTTGAAAGAAGGAAGTCAAAGAGCTTTTCCTGTAATGCTTGGCTTTAATTTCCTCCTATAGCAACTTGCTCCAACAAGCCTTATTTTCCAAACTGTTTTCTATCAGCAATGTGCAATTCTTTATGGCAAAAGACTCTTTTAAGTTTTAACGCAAATACAAAAGGTTATTCTTCCTTCCACTTGTACATGGTCAAAAATCTGACTACAGATCCAAGCAATTTACCACACTGCTGATGCCAGCATTCTTGTTTGCGGAGTCTTAAGAATGAACTTCGCAAACACTCAAGGTAAGAGAGCAAGGCAGAGGCTTTTATTTAAAGATAAAGGCAAAGGCCAGGAGGGGGACAAAAGAGCCGCAGGGTGGTGCGTTGTCTAGGGGTTTTATATGCGGTTGAGAGATAAAGGGCTAGGGATGTACACCTGCTAAGTGGTCCCAAAATGTTTATCTTTGAAGAGACATTAAGTTTCTTATTAGTCTTCCTGGTTATTTATAAGAAATTTACTGCTCTGATTTCCTCCCAGGATAACAGCTTCCTGGTCTGGAAGTGTATCACTCAAGTCTATCTGATTTGCTCCCAAGGTGGGCTGAGTTATTATTATTTGTTAAAGAGTATGTTAAGAAAGTTATTTTTTAACAGATTGGGTTTTAAACATACAATCTTATTTTCAAGATGGAATCCTTCCTGTTTGTTTTGGGCTTGCTTGTTAAATTGCCCAGGTAGCAAATCACTTGATTAGGATTGGAGGAAGAAAAGCAGCACCTGCATAAAGTCAGAAAAATAAGCTGGGCCCCCCAGCAGGTCAAAGCAAATCCTACAGTGAATTATCTTGCTTTGTTTTTCCCAGAGGCCCTCACCCACTCTGACTACACCCATGGTTCCTGTCTCACTGCTAAGTATTCAGCTACCCAGTGTCCCCTGAGGGGTGCACTGGCAGTTTTGTGATCACATAAATTCCTAATTCTGGATCCTGCAAACTTTTAATTAATTATATCCACATCCAAACTGTCATTCCTCTAAAATATTTCAGGGAATATAAAAATCCTCTTTTCTGCATTACCTGAAAAATGTCTGTATTTCTTATGGCATATAGTATTCACTAGGGGTCCTAGTAGGCAGTCCCAAGTTTGGATCTATGAGGGAGCCTGTTTCAATAGAAGAAACAGTCATAGAAGGAATCTCATCATCCCTCTGATGAGCTGCACTGTATCTCTCAAGGAGATATGTTTAACTCCTAACCCTGGGAACCTATGAATGTGACTATGTGGAAATACAGTCTTTGTAAATGTGATTAAGGATTTTGATATGAAATTATCCTGGGTTTAATGTTAAGTCCTAAATCCAATGATGACTGGCCTTAACAGAAAAGGAAAGGACACAGACAGACACACAGAGGAGAAGGTCATGTGAAGACAGAGACAGAGGTTGGAGTTATGTTACCACAAGCAAGGAATGCTGGGGCCACTAGAAGCTGGAAGAGGTGAGGAAGAATTCCTCCTTAGAGCCTTCAGAGGGCAAACACATGGCCCTGAAAACACCCTGATTTCAGTCTTTTAGCCTTCAGAAAATAAGAGAATAAATTTGTTGTTTTAAACCATGCATTTTGTGGTCCATTGTTACAGCAGTCCCAGGAAACTAATTCTCTTAACATTCATTGAGCACTATGGTGTGCCTGGCAGAGAAACAAGACAGGCAGTCCTTGCTTGTAGAGCCTTCATTCTGATACTGGTGGGGTGGAAAAGACAGAAAATAGTAAGCAAGAAGTAAACAAGAAGTTTCTCATGGAGATAAGGACTATTGGGACAGGGTGGCGTGAGAGAGAACTGAGGTAGTTGAGGACATTTTTTAGATTAAGTGGTCAGGGAATGTCTCCAAGGAGATGGCACTTGAGCTAAAACCTGAATAAAAAGGAGCTAATGATGTGAAGATCTGTCAGTGGGAAGAGCCTTGCAGACAGATATTAAAGCTAGTGACAAAGGCCCTCAGTCAGGCATGATCTTGTGTTTGAGGAACAGGTAGAATGCCAGTGGTTCAGGAATGGGACTCAAGGAGGAAGTGGTTCATAATGAAATGAGCTCAGAAATGGTATGGGTCAGATCTTGTGCAGCCTTGCAAACCATGGTAGAGTCTGGGTTTTATTCTAGCTGCAAAGAAAAGCATTAACATTCTTTAAGAAGGAAATATGGTCTGATTAGAATTTTAAAATGATTTCTACTGCTGTCATGTTGGAGTTCATTGAAGGGATGTGGAGGATTTGTATTGTGTCAATTTAGTTAAACCAGAATTAGGTTTCCCAGAATTCCCTTCCCTCAATGGCTCAGGGTTAGCAAGCCTCACAAGAAGAGCATTTTGTATGCTATGGGGAAGGCAGAGAGGAAGCAGTAGCTTATTGTCTTTACACTTGGGAAGAAGGAGCAGGGAACAGAGCACCATTGCAGTGCATCCATGTTGTAATCTGCTGGTTCACCTTGCTGGTCTGGGGTAATGTCTGGCCCAAAACACTTTAACCCCTGCCAGATTTTCTTCTTCAGCTTCTCTAAAGTTCTGGGAGAGGAGCATTTTTCACTTCAAGACTAAGGGCATCACTTTCTCCTATAGGAGAATTTGAGGGTTTTGTGTGAGTTAAAGGAGACTCATCAAAGTTGAGGTTTGAAGGTAATGAGTGACTGACAATGATTCCAGTCCTTCCTTGTTTACATTTATCAAGTTCAGATTTATCCTCACAGGTTCCAACTGATCCTCACTTCTTCCTGTTCATATACATACATCCTCCTTTCTAAATTTCAGAGCCTGGGGCTGGCACATATACTGTTTAACCAGCCTCCACAGTTGTGTAAGGTCAAAGCCCTATAACAAATTCATTATATATATATATATATATGTATGTATAAGTCTCTTTCTTATTCTTAATTATTCTTTCTTTTTATTCTTATAAATGTATGTGTGGATAAAATGAGAGTTCCTGTGGCCAGGATTCTCATCTGGCCCTGGTTGACTAGCTCACTGCACACCTGTGGGCAATACATGGCTGTTGACTCTATATAAAGAGCTCCGCCCAGTGCTCTGGGCACGACACGGTTGCAGGACTGCAAGGCTGTAGGAGAGCAGAGCAGAGGCTGGAGTAGTGGCATTGCCAAGGACAGAGGCCGGGAGGACGGCTGTGCAGGACGACTGTGCGGAGAGGCCCAGAGGATGGCTGTGCAGACAGAGGGGCCCAGAGGCAAGGGGAGAGACCGGCTTGCTGCATGCAGACTCACTCTGAGTGAATGGGATTCTAGTGACTGACCTGCCACCTGGAAATAAAGTTGGGTATAACCCTTTCACCCCAAGAACGTTTTGCTGTCATTTTCTTTGGTCACACTGAATCCATAGTGAACTTGCCTGGGGCTGAAACCCATTGGCAAGACAGTATGTATATATAATGAATTTATTTGTATATTTATGTTATATATTCATGTCTAGATGTATAGTTACTATACTTATATGTTTATGTATTTAATATATTTACATAAATATATTTTATGTATAAAATATGTGATATATATTTATTTGAGTATATTATATTTGAAATATGTGATGTTTTGTATATTTAAATATAACATGTAAAATAAGCATATTTATATATTACATATGTTCCATACATGTGTGTGATTGTGTGCATAGATTCGTCTTTGTGGTTCTGCTTCCCTGAACACCAGTGAAGCAGGGGCAAAGGGGAAAGCAGGAATACTTGTTGAGAGGCCAATGCCATTTAGTTCAGAACTAGAGATCCAGCGATGTCATCATGGACATGTTTTGGGGGTTCTTTGAGGGTTCTTCAGAGAAACAGAATCTATATATACAGAGAGAGGAAAAAAAAGAGACTTATCATAAGGACTTGACTCATGTAATTGTGGAGGCTGAGAAGTCCCGAGCTCTGTAGTCAGCAAGCTGGAGACCCAGGGGAGCTGACGGTGGGAGTTCTGGTGTGAAAGCCAGCAGAGCTGAGACCCAAGAAGAGCTGACATTTCAGTTTGAGTTACAAGGCAGGAAAAGACTGATGTCTCAGCTCAGAGAGGCAGAAGGAGTTCTCTCTATTCTTTTTCTGTTCTATTTGGGCCCTCACCTGATCAGATGGGGCCCACCCACATTAGGGAAAACAATCTGCTTTTCTCAGTCTACTGCTTCCAATGTTACCCTCACCTGGGAACACTCTCACAGACACACGTACTATAGTATTTGACCAGCTGTCTGGGCACCAGTGGTCATGCTGACACATCATATTAACTATCACATAGGTGTAAAGGAAGAATTCATAGTTTTTTCTTACCTATGTAAGGAAAAACCTAGTTCCTCCCTACTATGGGTTTCTTCCCTGAAAGTCTCCTTTAACAACTCACACAAAACCCTTCCAACACTTCTGCTCACCACATGAATGGGCGTTTTCCCCACAACAACAAGGAAGTTTCTGCCACCACTGGGTGTCCTACAGTTTAACCAAAATCTGACACTGTCCACCTTGAGATAGCATCAGATCTCACAGGTGAACGGCTCAGTCCCACAAGACTGCCCGCACCAGCTCATGTGCTTCAGACCCCAGTGAAAAGACCAGGTTACCACCTGTGCTTTGATTGACCAGCTCTATCAGAGGTGCCAACAACTCCCCCATCAGGTTCAATTAATTTGCTAGAGTGGCTCACAGAACTCACAGAAACACAATTATTGGTTTATTAAAGAATAAGATAAAGGAGACAGATGAATAGCCAGATGAAGAGCTACATAGGGTGAGGTCTGAGAGGATCTGGAGCACAGGAGCTTCTGTCCCAGTGGAGCTGGGGTGCTTCACCCTCCTGCTGTGGATGTGCTCACCCACCTGGAAGCTCTCTGAAGCTCCTACTTTTGGGATTTTTATGGAGGCTTCATCATGTAGGCATGATTGATCATTAACTCCATTTTCAGCACTTCTTCCTTCTCAGGAGAATGGGGGTTGGGGTGGGGCTGAAAACCCCAAACTCCTAACCATGGCTTGGCCCATCCAGTGATTAGCTCTCATCCAGGATGTCATCCAGAATCACAACATTGGAGCAGAGGTACTCTTATCAGTTAGGAGATAACAAGGGTTTCAGGAGCTCTGTGTCGGGAAGGGGCAGAGATCAACATATGTGTTTTCTATCACCTCCTAACAGAGAATATCAGATGCAGGTCTGGCTTCGTGGGCTGCCACATCAGGCCCCACACTTAAAAGGACTCCACAGTCAGCAGAATCCTCTGCTGTGGCTGTCTTGAAATTATTGATAATTTTTCAACAAGGGTTTCTGCATTGTCATTTTTCACTGGGCCCCACATCTTATGTAGCTAGTCTTTATAAAGTGTGAAGAGTAAAGGAAAAGAAGCTTAAGGATTACACTTAGGTTTTTGGCTAAAAACTGGGTGGATGGTAACACATTTAAATGTGGAATTTGGGAGAAAAATCAAGAATTTTGATGCCTCTTAGAAACTGTGGTAAGATATTTGTCGATTGCCTCCCCAGCATTAATTTCCCTCTTCCTGATTCCTAGGTAGACCTTATATCCCACTGTTGGGTTAGGGTTTGAGTGGACCAGTGCTCTTTGTAATTTCCTTTAACCCTAGGTTAAAGAATAAGGAGAACACTGACTATTAAAGAAGGAGAGGCAGAGACTGCAGAAATTGAGCCTAAAGTGTTATCAGTCCCAGACCTTGTATTATTGTGGGAGAAACTCACTTCCCCAAAGCTGTCCTTGCCATCTTCCTATGTAAGAAACATTTTCGCCGGCATATGTCTCCTGATATAGACACTACATTTCCCAACCTTCCATGCAGCTAAATGTAGCCATGTGATTATATTCGGCTCAATGGGCTATCGAGTGGTGTGTGCAATCGGCTAGACATATCCTTAGAGGAAGGGGGTATACCATTCCTCCTCCCTTCCTACTTCCAGCTGTCTAGAATTTGAATGCATTGACAGCAGTCCCAGTAGAATGCAACAGAAAAGAATCCTGGTCCTTTGACATCATGGAGCCACTCCTGTTCTGGACTGCTTATTTTTTGTCTTTTACAAGAGAGCTAAATACTGTCTTATTTAAGATAGAACTTTTATCCCCCCCTTATTTTGGATGTCTTCCACATGAAGCTAATCTTAATCCTCAATGATACAGTATCCATATAATTAACTCCTTTTCTCTTAAGGGCACCTAAATGATTATCTGCTTTACAAACAAGAGTCTAATTAGAACAACTTTTTTCTTACTTAGGCCTTGTGTGATTTAGTCTACATACAAGTCTACAAGGACTTTGCCTTGTAAGTCCTAAAAGAAATATAGACATGTTACCAGGCACTACTACTCTCTCTAGGGAAGAAACGATTGATTCACATTTTCCTGGCACCAACTCACATTTCATAAACCCTTGCTTAAAATTAACACAAATCATTAAACAGCACACACACACACACACAAAATCTTTTATAATTACACAATAAAAGCTGCCTTCGGAGAGACTGAAAAAACTGAGTTTACATGTAATCTCAGATAAGGTGACCAAGTATCTGAAATTGGCTAAGACAGTCCCAATTTCCAGATTGCCAGCTGCTCTGGTTTCTGTCTCAGCACACGTCCTGTGGTTCCAGCCAGATGTCACCCAACTCTGGGACAGGAATTCCTGCCCCTGCTCAGGAGAGCAAGTCACTGAAAATGGGAAAAAAGCAAATGAAAGTATAAATGGAAAAAAGCTAACTAAACTGTGGTTACAATTTTAGTTAATTTTTTTTTTGACAATGTTTGGAAGCATTTGTCAACAAATATTATTTACTTTGGTACCTTTCACACTATGCTTGGAACGACCAACTTCTAGGGTGTGATCAGTATTTTTTAAAAGGGATGTTGACTACAATAGGCTAGAAAATGCCAGAAAGCTTTGCACATACTAAGGATGAGTATTTTTCCAAAATTTCTGCTTGTGTTTTGTTTGTTAGTCTTTGGTGCAAGATAGCAGTTAAAAGAAGTTTTAAAACCATTACATTTTAGTCATTTATAAGTACAATCACCTATTGTTTCTTGAGTCCTAAAGAATTATTAAGAAATTTTAGACTTTCATTCAACAAGTACTTGGCATATGTGACATTAACAGTGCTTGTGAGTCTCTCACTTTCCCAGGTAGGGTTTTCCCTTCAAGCTCACACTCACAGAATTTTTCAAGGCTGTTCTGGGGACTTCATAGGTGTCTGGGACTGATGGGTGGGAGGTTGTCTACAGGGGACTGGTCAGTGGACAGCTCACCCTTGAAGTTCACTGGACAGATGGTGCTTGAAGGCTAAGTTAGCCAGTAGGACAAGGAGAGGATGGCATTCCGGAGAGAAAGAGTAATGTGTGTTAAATAGAAGAAAGAAATAGTAGAGTGTATGGCTTAGTAATATATCTTAGAAGTAATTCTGAAATCTAAAAAATTTCTAAAAGCTTTTTCTTAACCTGACTTACTCAGAAGTAAGTGTGTGCTGCATTTGTCAGGGACCCTTCAAGAAACAGATGGCCTCCTCCAATGGGATTGTCTGAAGATGACTCAATAGACCCCTTACAGAGGGGTGGGTGGAGTACAGGCACAGGGATAGGGATGTGATAGTGGGACAGTACCCTGGTACTAGTGAGGGCAGAGCTGTCAGGGTCCTTACACAAGAGACAAGAGGAAGGAGTTGTTCCTTAAGCCAGAAGGGAAGAGCCACGGCAAGAAGCCTGCCTGAAGAACAGCTGGCTGCAGACAGCTGTCCTTTAGGAGGGGAAAACCCCTGGTCTCCCAGATGGTGTGCTGGGTTCCCCCTTTGCTGTGCCCGATCAGAAGCCTGGGGCCAGTGGAGTGTGGCACCGAAGCCCACACAGGTTAGTTTCATGGGCACAGAGCAAGTGGAAAAGTGTGAGTAATAAATCTGGAGGGGCAGAGGGAAGTGGCTCAGTGACAAAAGCAAACCTGAACTGAGGCCATTTGCATCCTTATCTCACTTAACTTGAATATTCTAGGTTTGCTGCAGAAATATTTATATGTTTGATGATGAATTGATGCCTGAGACCCTCTGGGGTTTTGTGTAATGTACATATAATGTGGGATTACTTGTCAAAAAGCTAAAAAGTTATGAATCCTGAAACACCTCTGGCCTCTGGGGTTTCTACTAAGGGAATATGGGCCTGAATATAGTCAACTGAAGACATTTCCGTATTGTGAAAGGTTTTGCATGTGGAGAATTGGGCGGGAGTTGGAAGGCAGGAGAGGAGGCTGGAAAAGTAGACTGATGCCATGCTGATAAGAGGCTTTCATGCTGGCCAAGAGTATGGAATTGGTTATAAATGGTGGGGATCTGTAATCAAGATTATTAAAGTATGTTTTAGAAAGCACACTCTAGCTTCTGTGTGCTGACTGGGTGGGCTCCCCAGGGCAGTGACAGCACAGGACGGCCTCTGTCTGGGGCTTCTCTCATGCTTCAGAGTGGAGCAGGGGCAGGGGGAAGGGCAAGGGGAACAGAGGGCTGGCCTTGGTGACCCCCATGACTGCACGAGGTGACACTTGAATAGAATATGGCGGAAGCAGGGGAAACTCACTGGGAGTAAGCAGAGGACAGCTGTTAACTGTTCTAGATATCATCTTCCATGCTGCTTAGTAAGCTGTTTATCAAGGCATTTGCCAGCACTGAATATATATTTTGCTGTCAGTCAACCAAGAGAGATACCATTCTTTTGCTTTTTTGAATCATGTATCTTTAAAAGAGGATCAAATTAGGTATTAGGCATATTAGGTGGTAGTAGTTACCCAGGGAGTCAGTGACAGAACCACGACTGGTCTAACTCTGTGCCATGCTGTTATTTCATTCCACCCTGCTGTCCGATCAGTCTGACATGTGATGATGGTCCACATAAATGTGTACCTGAGTTTCTGAAAAGACATATAATTATAAAAGACCAGTGCATTAACTATTCACTTTCTCAAGTTTTAATGAAAATAAAATCTCAAAATCTATTAGCAAAATAGAAGTCTAGGAAAGCTAGTACAGTCATTTATGTATACTTATGGAAGAACTGGTACATAAAGTAGTTATATATCTCATGAGTCAGTTTGTCAAACTTATACACAACTTTATAACTGATTATTTCTTCATCTTTCTCCAATGGTTTAATGGTTTCCATATGCCTGCTTGTTTCTTGTGCATTTAGTGAATCTTACCTACCACGAACAAGGGAAAGTCTATAAAATAAAAATGTACCTTTTTTTCACCACCATCCTCCTCCCCCCTTAAAAGGTTTGTATGTATTCTTTCAGACCTATTCCGTTTGTATACAAATATGCCTTATATTATAGACATACAAAATGTTTTTTTTATTTTTCCACAAAAATGGCATGACACTATGAAAGTGTTGTGTAACTTTTTAACTTAATGTTACATACATCTTTTCATGTAAATATATATAGATCAACCTCATTCTTTTTAATGATTGCTTTGTGTTTTGTTGCATGGATGTTCTTTAATTTATCCTTTCTCCTACTAATGGGTAGATAGGTTCTTTTTATTATGACAAATAATCCTTCAGATTAACATCCCTGTACTACTTCTTAGTTGTACTTAAAGGACCTCACTCTCTAGGGGCCTTGGACAATCTAGGAACTGATATCTTCTTTTCTCTTAAACCAAAAAGAAGTCATTCATGATAAACTGTAAATACAGCAACAAAAAAGCATTTTATTGATTTTTTAATGCAAATTATACAAGTGACTAAGAGGGTTTTGATCTGGTACAACCATTAATATTTTGCTGTTTTCTCCTTTAGCTCATTAATTTCAGCTTCTTCGGCAAGGTCATTCTAGAGATTATTCTTAAATTCTTTGGTGTTCACTTCATCATATCTTTTATCTTAAGAGCATCTAAGAGGCATAAACCTGAGAAAGAATCTCCAGGTTAAAGAGCCAGAAGTTGCTAGGAGTAAAAAGTGGTGTTTACACAGAGAAGTAACATGCTAAAGGGCCACGGCATCCAGCATTTCCTAACTCTCTGCTTCTACCTCTGCCTCAAATAACGACCTACTATGAAAGAAGTAGAGTGTGGTTAGGAGCATGGACACCCCAGGCTCTATCACCTGTCAGCTGCAGGCCTTGAACAAATGACTTAACCTCTCTGTGCCTTGGTTTCTTCATCTGTTAAAATGGGTATGATGATGACAATGAAGCTATCATCTACTCTGTAGGGTTGTTAAGAAAAATCAAAGATTAATATCTGTAAATACCAAAAAGGCCTGGCATATAATAATCTCTACAGATATTTGGTAGATAAAATAATGCAATGTTATAGGCACTCTGGTTGTTAGTCTCCTGAAGAAGCAGCTATTCATGAAACTTTCCCAAAGCTCAAATACAGTTGAACCTGCCTGAAATACATGAAAAATCTCCCTTCTCCTCCTCATCAGCCCTTTCACTGTAGAGGTTTCTCTATTCAGGTCTCACTTAAGCCCTGTATTTCCGTGGTCTGTTCTGGAAGTCTAAACTTCTAATGAAAAGGATACTTTGTTTAGGTTAAAAAGAAAATGGACAGATATTGGTGTCTGTTTTCTAGATGGTTGTTAGCACATTCTTTGTTTTCAACAAAATATTCCTACAAGAAGAGGAACTTGGCAGAAACACATCATAGAAGAAATTGAGTCAGATTTCAGAAACCTAAGTACAGTGAGAATTGGCTGATTCCCAGGAAATTTGTGACTTTCTGAACACAAGAAAATGATATGAAATTTGTTGACAATATATATTTACACTTCACATTTTCAAATTATAGTATTGCAACTATTAGAAATACAGCCAAAATTTTAATACTATGAGAGATTAGCCAGAGTTGAGGTTTTACGTTTTTTTTGTTAGTTTCCTTCCCAACCTACCCCTGAGATTTCCTCCATTTTGATCAATTACAAAGCATGTGGAGTTAGATATGAAATTCGTTTCTCTTAAGGTGGTGAGACTTCCAAGGAAAACTATGTAGGTCCTCACTTTGTCTTTAGCAGGAAGATGCAGGACTACAGCACCACACCTCCTGGAGGCCTCTGTATTCTCCACAGGAGTTTGACTACAGCTTCGGGTTGAACAGTCCGACCGAGGAGTTTCGTATTCTTGTCTGCTGATTCATGATTTAGTTTCACAACAAAGTTGAATGCTTTACTTTCTCATATGATCACTAACAGCATTTGGGTGCTCAACACCACCTTTCAACCTCAGCTTCAGCATAGAATTATACCTGTAGGACTTTGTAGCGGGGATTTTTGGTAGTGAAAGGAGGAGGAAAATCAGTATGCTGTGGGGAGCCACTGAAGTACCCATAGAGAGCTGGCATTCAAACTTTCAGACTGATTAAAATACTAGGAAAAAAGCTGTAGCCGGTAGAACTATGGCCAAATTATAACCTGATATTTTATGTCTTTGTTTCTTTTATGACTCATGTGGTTCCCCAAAACTAAGTAGTTATCATGATTCCTCTTCCAGGAATCCAGCAGCAGGGAATGACGGTGCTCTCCTCTCCTTTCTTTCTCCTTGGCCCCCATAGGCCTGTGTTTGACTGTAATAATTTCTTTTCAAACCTGAGTTGCTCAGGCAACTCCTCTCATTGCTCTCTAACTTGACCCCATTTCCTGATGAATGATATTTTCATTTTTTTGCTAAGTCCTAAAGGTTTTCACATTCTGTAATTTTCTCTGCTAAATAGCTCTAGGCCATAACTGCTTATAAAATCATAGGCAATCATAAACCTTAGATTTTTAAAGAATCTCTGAGACCATTTAATCCCACCCCCTCATTTTACAGTTAAAGAAATTGTGTCCCCAAGAGGGTAAACAACTTATTCAATGTCATACAGCTAATTTGTAAACTGGGTAGAATTTTCCCAAGCCAGTTTTTTGACTTGGGTAGAACTACAACTAAAACTATGTTAAAAGGCACATACTTTTCCATCTTGATCCTTTTGAACTATCATATGAATATAACTTACAGAACCAAATTTACTAAATCATGACTCCTAATCCTAAAAACATTGTGATGTGAGAAATAATTAAGCAAGGTTTGGAATTAACATGCTTTTTCATAGGCTTGTTTACTACCACCACGGTCTCAGATGTAGTAGTTAATTTAGGGCTACTTAGGTCTAAAGAGATTGCTTTACCCAATGACCTTTATTTTGGTGGGGGAGGAAGTGGGGGGAAATGGAGCATCACAAATAGAGGGAAGTAATGCCAACATAGGAATCAGGTTAGGCTCAATAATCTATTGTCATTACTGTTAATATACTATCACTTTATGTCCACAATATCATAACTCTGTTTTGGCAATCGAAGACCAAACAAATTATAAATTACTTTTGTGTCCAGAACTTGCATCTAGATAGAACCAGAGGTGAAAAAGCTGTGGCTTCCACACGCTCTTCTGTTGCCCACTCATTCCAATGGGTAAGCCCCCCATGTGGCCACAGAGAACTCACAGAGTCTTTGAAGAGCCACTCTTCTTGACTGCTCTATTCCTTTTTGTGCAAGACTGTGTCTCACAAGCAGGTCCATTCCTGTATTTCTAATATTTCTGAGCTTGAGGCAAATGTGCAATGGTTAGAATTTGGGCCTCCAGGTTCTCAGGACTGGCATTTCCATGACCTGTGCTGAATCCCTGTGAAGTAAAATTTTAGGCAACATGGAAGAAAGATGGCCACAGAGTAGCCCTTATACTGTAAGCATATCTTTTAACTATGTGACAGAGCAGAATGGAAATAACAAGTTTCTACAGATAATCAAAGACCAATCAGACTCTGTGTGTGTCTGCGTGTGTGTGTGTGTGTGTGTGTGTGTGTGAAAGAGAGAGAGAGAGAGGTGGGAAGTCATGTGGAGAAGTAGAGAGAAAGCACTATAAAGTGGGGCCGATGTGTCGGTGGGGATGCTGAACAGCAGAGAAGCTTCATCTTTCTTATGAATCAAAACCAGGAAGTGAGGTTATCAATATTAGGTTATTCAGTTGGGGAAGTTGGTGCAACAAGAAAAAGTAGAAATGAAGAAGGGAGCTGTAAGGATTCTGAATTACCCCCTCACTCCCACTTACCCCATTTGGGCACTATTTATGAACTCTATTCAGACCCTCCTACACTTTCAGGAATGTGTGTTTTAAAAACAGAGGCCAGGAAATAAAATGTACTGAAGTGGCAAGTATGGTCTAAACACTGATTGATAGTTTTAAAACAAATTAATATTTGTGGTCCACGGAAAAGAGAAGTAGACTGGAGTACCAAATTCGTATTCCAGTCCTAGCCTTGCAGCAAGCCATTTAGCCTCTTTAGTTCTGTTTTCCCAAAGGTAAACTGTAAATATGAAACCTAGCTCTTAATATTTATGACAGCAAAAATGAGGGGGGAAAAATCCAAAGGCCCAACAACTGGGAAATAGATTATGGAATATTTATATGCTACAACATTGTTAACATTAAAAATTACAGTTTTGAAAATTCTTAGCAGTAGGTTAAAATTTACAATACATTAAGTGAAAAAGGATAATTAGAAGGGATGTATATTGAATTATGGAAATTTTATAAAGCATATGATTATAAACTACTTGAAACAAATACCTCAACATGTTAATTTATCTCTAGGAAGAGATGGTTTTAATTTTCTTCTTTATATAGTATTTCCAGGATGTTCCAAATTGTGTTTAATGAACATATACTACTTCTTCCACCAGGAAACAATAGCTTTTAATAAAACAATGTGCTCTAGCTTAATTCATAAGGATGTTGTGGGGAAAATGTAAATAACATAAGTTTCAACACTGAATTCTGACAAACATGTACTAAACAGTCAAGTACTTATGTTAAAGGAAAAAGTCAATGTTTGTCTTATACAGCTTTGTTCTGAATAATGAATGAATGGGCCTGGAAGTAAACATCTCAGTCATTAGAAAGGCAGGTTAGAAGCGCCACTCTGCCACTTGAGAACTATTTATGTGTACTGACTCTGGTGCCCAAGTCAAATTGATCTTGATCATTACACAGAGACTTCATCCAGCCACCAGGAGGGATGGCCAGCTCTTTGGGGAAGTCTTTGTGCCTGAGGTGGGGCGTCAGATCAGAGGTAGTCATGTGTAGAAATACTCATTTCTTTGTGTCTTCAATTTCAGCCCCTCTTCTCAGTAGGCAATGACCACTGTCTCATGTTCACTCCCTATGAAAGTGGCTGTAAGTTGGAAGAGGTTTAAAATAGGTTCTTGGGACATAAAAGCAGGCTGCTAGTAGGGCTGCAGGTGAGGCTGGTACCAGAATTAGCTGGGCATCCTGGTAAGGTAAGGTGAGATATGGTTGGTGACTACTACCACTCATGGACTATTGTGTCAAGTACTTGCTAGTCACGATCTCATTTAATCCTCTAAAAATATGAGGCAAATCATGGTATTTCTTTCTTCCCCTTGGCCTCCTCTTTTTTTCTTTTTTTAAACTGGAGAAACTGAAGTTAGAGAGGCAAAAAATCTTGTCCAAGGTCACACAGCTAATAAATATTAGTCTGAATTTGAATTCAGTTTTTACTGGCTTTGAAACTTATGCATTTTACAATAAAGTCCAATGAGCTTCAGAATTGTTGAACACCAGATTCACTTAAGGAGAATTTTGGAGATGCAAACTCCTAAGTCCTATCCCTAGAAATTCTGGTTTAATAGGTCAAGAATGGGACCAAGGAATCTGTATTTTCAAAAGCCTTGTTGATTTGCTGGTCAGGGAGGGTTAGGACTGCCACTGCCTTCCACATTGCCACTCCCACGCCAGCAGGGAGGCAGGACGCATCCTTGGGCAGAGGCCTAAACACTTAGGCCAGTGAGTGAGCGAAGCTGCAGGGGCTATGTGCGAACCCCACTCTGCACAAACCCCCATTCTGCATACCTGGTGATTCTTCAGCCTCATCTGTCCTCTTACAAGGTCAGAACTGGGGAAAGCTAGCCAACTGGAAGGGTGCTGAAACAAAACAAGAACATGTACCAAGACAGAAGTGTGTTTCATGGAACTCTTTAGTGAGAACTGAGTGTTTATAGTATAAAAGAAGCCTCCTGGGGTAGTGTAGGAGGAGGGCATGAGCCCCCCAGGGAGTGTACTTCAACAAGAGATGGTCATTAAACTGCTTTTGCTAGGTGCAGACCTTCTGTCTGGCTGAGAGGCACTGCAGGTTGGAGGCCAAAGCATATTCCTGTTTAGAACCACAGAGGGGTAGCTGAGGGGTTGTCACTGTTCTCCCTACTGCTTTTTCCTCAAGCCAGTCAACTTCTCCTGTAAGTAAATATTTAACAGATATATTAAATATATTGGTTTGAGGAGGCATGAAATCACTGACCTGCCTCTAGCATCCCTGTGTTTTGGTCCTGCCCTGCCTCCCATCACCTCCTCTTTCCTCCAAGTCTTTGCACCTCTAGTGCCCTGCTTGGAATGCTCTTCTGCCCTCTCTGACCCTCTTTCCCTTCACCTGTATTATTCCTGTAGTCTTTCAGGTCTTGGCTTAAGCATCCCTTCCTCAGGAGGCTTCCCCAACACAGAGGTTAGAGATTCTTCGTAAATGTCCTGACAACTCCCTGTCACAGCACTCACCACATTTCATGGTTCTTACATATCTAATTGCCTATTTTCCCCTAAATAGTGAGTTTAACAAAGGCAGGAACACTTTTTTGTCTTTTCTACCACTGTTTCCTCATAGCTAGTCCAATGTTCATTACATGTATATTGAGGATTGAATGAGCGGATCATCTGAGGCTGTGTGCATAGATGGCTCCTAACTCAGAAGGATCAAAGGCTGGACTGGAAGCATAATTCATCCACAGGAACTGCAGTGGATGGAACCCCTAATTTACCAAAGCTTGACTTTATCCAAATTATGTGCCAGGAATCCCAAGGTGAGAATCAGGAGTACAAGGTTCACCCAGGTGACCTTTGGCCAACTGTTTAACCTCTTCATCTCTCAGAGCTTTTTTGAGTAGCAGAGGAAAGTGTAGGAAGGTACTTTGAAAACAATACAAATATGAGTGCATAGATATGGAGACATAGAAGAGATGGGGTCATCTCTAAAGGGCTGTGGTTGGGATTAACGGACCACATTCTGGTTCCTATTTTTCCCACCTCAAGCCATACGTCTGGTCAAGTCAGTGCAGTTGGTACAGTGGAGCCCTCATCAGCCCCCACTCACCACTGCCATTATTTGGTTGATTAATACAGTTTGTGTGTTACTGCAAGGGAAAAGGGGCGGAGAAGAGAGAACAAAGTGATTACATTTGCTGCTGTCAAAAACACTCTCCAGATTCTTCATTCTCTAGGGGGTAATTTTTCTGCTGGTATTTCAAGATCTCAGAATTAAATACCTGTACCAGAACTGCCCTCTCCAAGGTGACAGTGCTAGAAATCTCCCTTGGCTTCTTAACGTGAGAGGCTTTAAATAGTAGTTGCCTTAATGAAGCACCATTTGGATAAATTTGTAGGACAGACAGTCAAATGGTGGTAAGAAAGAAAAAACTACAAAAACAAGCAAAAACATTTCACAACATATGCATTATATCAAATTATCATGTTGTATACCTTAAACTTATACAAAGTAATCTCTCAATTATGTATTTCAGTAAAGCAGGAGAAAATACAAACTAAAGAACTAGAAGTAGGGGTTCGCAGATATAGCAAATAAAATATTTGGGATAGACACTAAAAAAGTATTAATTTTTATCTGAAATCCAATATATTGGAATCCTATATTTATCAGGCAGTCTTTAATGGAAGGCCTCTTCTTTTCCCTTAGTTTTGTTCTTGGTATTCCATAGTGAAAAACAAAATATACTATAGAAATATTCCTTCTGCAGTGTCATTGCTTAAATGTGTTGAATATTATCATTTAGTGTATTTAAAATTATATTTCCCTTAAAAAAGACATTCTTCTGCATTCATCTTTTCATCTAGATTAGGATTTAACTTACCTTTTCAATTATTTTGTGTATTTCTTGATTTCTTCTGTGTTTTGACCTTAAATCAATAAGGACTTTTACCATTATGGTCCTTTTATTGTATTATAGTTCAATACCATCTTTACCATGTATTATTTGAAGACAAGTAAAAGAAATCACCACTTTACACAGTGGAAAATTGTGGGCACTGCATTTCATTCATTCTGCTCAGCACACAGTGAGATTGTCTTTTATGTTATTTTTTATTGAAAATTTCAAATGCATAAACAAGTAGATGGAATTTTTTATGAACTTCCATGTATCAATGCCAGCTTCAACAATGATCACTTCATGATCAACATTGTTTTATCTATATTTCCACTCATTCCTCCTCCCCACCACCACTTCGATTATTTTAGAGCAAATCTCAGAAATCAAATCATTTCATTGGTATGCATTTCATATGTATCTCAGTATATATCTCTAAAAAGATAAACATCTTTTTAAAAATATCCACATTACTATAATTATACCTAAAAAAGTTAACAAGTGTTTCTTTAATATTATCAAATATTAATGAGGGTTCAAATTTCTCATGGTCTCATAATTTTTGTATAGATTTTTTAAAAATCAGAGACCAGAAACCAAGTCCCTTTGTTGTACTTTGTTAATAGGTTTCTCCCTCTCTCCATCTTTTTTTCCCCTGGTTTTTCAATAAGCTATTTAATGAAGAAATTTGAGTTCAGTTGAGTCTCCACATTCTGGATTTTTAAAGTTATACTTCAACAGTATCATTTAATATGACTCCCTGTCTCTGTCTCTATTTCTTACAAACTGGTCATTGGGTCTAGGGATTTAGTCTAGTTTGGGTTAATTTTTTTGCAAGATTACCTCCTAGTGGGTGGTGTGTACTTCTGTCAGGAGGTTTATAAATCCAGTCGTCTCCCTTTTCATGATAGCAGAAGCCATTGGTGATTATTGCTAAGAGCCATTATTTAATTAGAAATCAGCAAAATGGTGTCAGTTTTATTACATCATTCTTTTTCTACTTATTAATTGAGAGAACTTTCCCTCATCAATTACTTTGTTACCCTGAGGTGCATTTCACATGGAAAAGTATCATAGGTCAGTTTCCCGGGAAATGGACTTTGAGATGGATGTTTCATGTCTGGGTCTTAAAGAGGAGAGCTCTAGGGAACAACACCTGTAAGAGAGCAAGGGAAGCAGGGACGTGGTGAGGGAAGAGCTGGTGGTGATGGAGTTGCAGAGGAGGACTCAGTCAGTCCTTGGGGAAGCTTTGAAGCTGGCATAGTCCTTCAAAGTAGAGGATGCGCCTTGTATCCCCACCACACCCTTGTACTGTCTAGTCACTGCGGGCTGCCCGTGGGTTCAGGATGTAATCTTGGGTAAGACAACTCCCTTTACCCAAAGACAATTCCTGGGGAGGGCTCAGCTGAAAATTGTTAGCGGGAGATGCTTCTGGCAGCTGAATGGGTGTCTTAGTCCTGAAGGGGTAGTCTGGGTGGTGCACTGAAGTATCCAATACAAAAAAGACAGGTTAAATGTTTAATTCTTTCTCTATATTTACCAAATTTAAGAACTATGAGCTGGTTCCTTAACACCCTCCCAAGGTAAGCAATGAGATATTTTGAAGTATCATAAACTCATGGATTTTAAGAGAGTTAATGTGTTTGAAGTCCAGTGCAGTATTTATTTCTATTGATTTCCATCTTTAGCTATGAGAAACTTCCTCAAGTTGGCTTGTGAACCCTTTGACACAAGCCCCAGTAGTTTTTGGTATCTTCCGTACTTAGTTGATGACAGGGTGTTCAGTCTTCGCTGGTACCATTCCTGTCCCAGACCTTTAAATTACCTCTTCTCCAAGGGTTCCTGGCTCCTTTAAGGGAGAAATAATGTTTAGAGGCCACAGCTTGCTTGTGAATAGTGCTCACTGCTACTGGGCTGATTATTGCTCAGACTTTCCAGAGATAGCTGGAAATACATACATTCCTGACCAGAGACATGCTTCATGAATTCTTCACCGGTTTTTCTAGCTTGAATTTCGGATTCGTGGGCATTTACAAAACTTCTTGGATTTTATGTTTTTATTTTTTTTCTCTTCCTTGGGAAACCTTCTTCTTTAGACTTTAATATGATTACTTAGTACTTCTCTCTATATAATGGCTCCTGAATTTTAATGCTAACAATGTGATTACTGAGAAAAGTTTAGGACTTTTGCAGGTTTTTCTGCTCACCACAGGTCAGATTTCACCAGTGATATGCAGTCAAATTACTGTGTTTTAAAGTTATTTGAAATATTTTTTCTCTGCATTGTTAAATGGCCAATTTGATGTGTAGTTAAATTCATTTGTTTCATTTTGTTTTCATTAGGAATTCCTCCTTTTCCCTGTAAAGAAGCATTTCTTAATGGTTTATCCTTCCATTATTTTGTTTTTAGTTAAGCAAACACAAAAATATATATTTGTATTCCACCTCTTTATTAGATAGACAGGTTTCATTTTGTTTGGTTTTTTTAATTTGCTGTTTTTCACTGAGTATTATAATTTGGGTACCTTTCTATAACAATACATAAAGATAGTATTCACTTCTTTTTGCAGCTGCATAGTACGCCATTGCATGGATGTTTATTTAATTAGTCCATTGGTGGACATTTGGATTGTTTCCAACTTGTGCTGTAACAAATAATGTGAAATGAATAGTCTTGTGCATCTATTACTTTTTTGTATTTTTGAGAGTGTGTTTTTGGGATAGATTCATAGAAATGAGATTGCTGGGCTAAAGTGTGAATGAATATGTATTGCCAAATTACCTTCTATTGATAGCTGTGCCATTTTGTATTCTAATTAACACTATATATGAGTACCTGTTTTGCCATAACATCTCCAAAATGTGTTGTCAAACATTTTGATTTTTACCAAAAGCAAAGGTGAGAAGTTTTAACAAAGTTGATGTGTTCTCCATTTTATGATGTGTATTCCATTTCCATCCAAATGATGGCATTCCATTTTAGCTTTAATTTGCATGTGTTTTGAATTCTTTCATCTGGTTAAATACATTTTATTTACTGTAAATGTGTGTTCATATTTCTAGTCATTTTTTTTTCTTTCAACATGATACTTGGTCTGTATGTCCTAAAAAAATAGGTTTAGAAGTTTTTATATATCAAAGAGTTTTAACCTTGTGTAATATAAATTGTGGAATTTTAACCCTTTGTCTGTGGCATAAGTTGTAGATTTTCTCTTCAATATGTCCTTTGACCTTTACTTTGTTTATGGTGTATTTTTTGGTCATGTAAAAACAAACAAACAGACCCACATTATTTAAAGTTTGTGTATAATCAAATCTGTCAATCTCTTCTTTTAATGATTCTGGATTTTCAGTCATAGCTGAGAAAATTTTCCCTCACTCCTAAGTTACAGAGGAATTTAGCCATATTTTCATCTAGTATTTGTATGGTTTCACTTTTTACATTTAAATTTATGATCTGTTTGGATTTTATCTTGTGTATGAGGAGTGAATTCATTTTTTTTCTCATATATTTATTCAGTTATCTCAATAGGTCTCTTTATCTTAAAGACATTTTTCTTGACCTCAGGAAAGTTTTCTCTGTGTCTCTTTCTTTTCCTTTTCTTCTTCCTCTCTTTCTTTACTTCATTTTATTATTTCCCCCTCTATTGTCTCAGGGGCAAAAGATGTTGAAATTCTTATATCCTTCCTCCATATCTCAGTTGTCACTTAATTTTGCCTCATTTTTCTATTGCATTGGCTTTCTGTTTTATAAAATAGAGAATTTATTTGTATTCATATTCCTGATTATTAGCCTAATCTTCAGTACTGTCCAATTTATTCTTTGTATTGTCTTTTCATTACTATCTAATTCATTTTTAAACATTTTGTTATCATTAATATACAATCGCATGAGCAACACTCTGGTTACTAGATCCCCCCCATTATCAAGTCCCCCCGACATATACCCCATTACAGTCACTGTAAGATGCTATAGAGTCACTACTTGTCTTCTCTGTGCTATACTGCCTTCCCCGTGCCCCTGCCCCCATTATGTGTGCTAATCGTAATGATCCTTATTCCCTTTCTCCCTCCCTTCACACCCACCCTCTCCAGTTCCTTTCCCCTTGGCAATTGTTTGTCCATTCTTGGGTTCTGTGAGTCTGCTGCTGTTTTGTTTCTTCAGTTTTTGCTTTGTTCTTCTATTCCACAGATGAGTGAAATCATTTGGTACTTGTCTTTCTCTGCCTGGTTTACTTCACTGAGCATAATACCCTCTAGCTCCATCCATGTTGTTGCAAATGGTAGGATTTGTTTTCTTCTTATGGCTGAATAATATTGCATTGTGTATATGTACCACATCTTCTTTATCCATTCATCTACTGATGGACACTTAGGTTGTTTCCATTTCGTGGCTATTGTAAATAGTGCTGTGATAAACATAGGGGTGCATATGTCTTTTTCAAACTGGGCTCCTGCATTCTTAGGAAAAATTCCTAGGAGTGGAATTCCTGGGTCAAATGGTATTTCTATTTTTAGTTTTTTGAGGAACCTCCAAACTGCTTTCCACAATGGTTGAACTAATTTACATTCCCACCAGCAGTGTAGGACGGTTGCCTTTTCTCCTCATCCTTGCCAGCATTTCTTGTTCCTATTCTTTTCTATGTTGGCCATCCTAACTGGTGTGAGGTGATATCTCATTGTGGTTTTAATTTGCATTTCCCTGATTATTAGTGATGTGGAGCATCTTTTCATGTGCCTGTTGGCCATCTGAATTTCTTCTTTGGAGAAGTGTCTGTTCATATCCTCTGCCTATTTTTTAATAGGGTTATTTGCTTTTTGGGTGTTGAGGCATGTGAGTTCTTTATATATTTTGGATGTTAACCCCTTGTCAGATATGTCACTTACAAATATATTCTCCCATACTGTAGGATGCCTTTTTGTTCTGCTGATGGTGTCCTTTGCTGTACAGAAGCTTTTTAGCATGATGTAGTCCCATTTGTTCATTTTTTATTTTGTTTCCCTTGCCCAAGGAGAAGCGTTCAGGAAAAAGTTGCTCATGTTTATATTCAAGAGATTTTTGCCTGTGTTTTCTTCTATGAGTTTTATGGTGTCTAATTCATTTTTATTTTGAGTTAGATACTTTTAGTGCTTGTTGGTTTTTTAAATTTTATAAATCATATTTCTGATTTATTGGTTCTCTATGTTATTATTCTCTAGTACTCTTTTCATAGTGGCTTGTTCTTGAATAGATTCAGTGATTTCTTGACTCTTTGATCATGGCAATTAGATTTTTTTTAAAACTTATTTTGAAATGATTATAGATTTACAAAACATTATAAATAAATGTACAAAGAAGTTCTCTGCACTCTCCCCCAAATCTACTGCCATGTTAACATCTTATTCACACTATATTATAACATTGTGAGGAGGGAAAAGGAACTTTACCCCCTTAAATTCTATGGCAGGGGCTTTGAGTTGAACTGACATAAGACAGATTAACAGGAGAGAAAGATACAAATTTTATTAGATGTTAATATTTTTACATGGCACAGGAGCCTTCATAAAAAAGAAATGGAAACTCAAAGAGGATAGACCTGAGAGCTTATATATGATTTTAAGAAATGACAATAAATTTGTGGAAAAGTGCCAAGAAAAAGGAAGGGAGGTTTAAGCTTCTAGTGGTGATGAATTGTGGGAAAGTCACTAGGAAATATATATGGAAAACTAATGGAAAAAGTTATCTTACTAGGTTTGTTTTTACAGGCCAGTATTAATTCCCAGTCTCAAGTGATAGAATGTTCTTCTCTTCCTGGTACAGGAAGGGTACCTTTCTCATGGGAAATTTTATAATTTGCTTTTAGATAGAAAGGATGAGGTCAGAGGGCCCTTATAGCATCTTCTGTTTCTTAAGTGCCTGTCTTACCAATGGGTTTCAGCCCCGACCAAGTTCACTATGAATTCAATGTGACCAAAGAAACAACAGTAGAACATTCTTGGGGTGAAAGGGTTTATACCCAACTTTATTCCCATAGTGGCATGTCAATCACTAGAATCCCATCCACTCAGAGCGAGTCTGCACACAGCAAGCTGGTCTCTGTCTCTGAGCCTCCCTACTCTGGCAGTAGTCTCAGTCTCTGTCCTTGGTGCTGCCACCACTCCAGCCTCTGGTCTGCTCTCCTGCAGCCTTGCAGCCATGCCACCATGTCACCCAGAGCACTGGGCAGGGCTCTCTTTATAGAGTCAATAATGATGCATTGCCCACACTTGTGTAGTGAGCTAGCCAACCAGGGCAGGTGAGAATCCTGGCCACAGGAACCTTCATTTTATCCACACAGAACTAGATGCATAGGATATTCTTAATTTTATATGAGAAGATAGGTTATAGGATCAGTAGATGACATTCTGATAAAGCTGTCTTGTTGGTACTGGGACATACAGGCCTGGTCTAAAGGAGAGACTTCAAGGAAATGCTGCCTGGGTCAGCAGGCTCACCACCTGTTTACATTCCTTCAAATGATAGAACAAATGCACCTGTACTTAAACTAAAGCCAGAATACCTTGAAAAGAATTTTCTGGAAAAGTGAGAAGATAGTTTAATAGCTTTCTCTAGAATTTGGGAAAGTTCTCATCTGTATGGGCCATAGATTCTTATTGGGAGATGGGTTCAATAGCTGATAGCTTCTCTGTGTACTTTCTAGCCCCAGGAGTGAGTAATTTAGGGTACTTAAGTAGGGATCTGCCTGACATTTTTGCATTGAATATCAGAATAATAGGTAATAGCATATCTATATTACTTGCTAACATGTCATTTAGGCTGCCTGAGGGCTGCAGTAAATTGCTCTACCACCTTTTTAAGTGAATATACAAATGCTAAGCATCAGTGATAAGATCATACTGTGTTTTATTTTATTCTTCTTCTTCCCCTCTGGTGCTGAGAAATAAATTACTTATGAGAGGGAAGGGAGGATTGACTTAATAACTTGTAATCAGATATGTCACACAGAAAATGTGAACTTCTCATTTCCCTATTTTAGCCATCTTTTATGCCAAGAAGAACAATTGAATCTTAAATATGGGAAAGGGCAGTAGTAACCCTTGAATGTAAACTGCCTACAGGAATTAAGTGCAAGTGAGAATAAAACAATGGAGTAAACTTGTGATTGATGATTATCTTACCATACTTTCTAAAAATGGTACCAAGAGACAACTAATAATAATGTTATTAACACATGTCTTACTGTTCTAAACACTTTACTAATAATAACTTGGTGCTTATAACAACTCCATGAGGTAGATGCTATCATTATCTTCATTTTATGGATGAAGGAACTGAAACACGGTTGGGGGAGGTGATGAGCCCATGGTAACACAGAGAGTACTAGATAGTATCCTAAACTGCCTGTAATGAAATACTGATTTCCTGACTGTATTTGAGTTTGTTCAATACTGTGTTCCTAGGGAAGACTTAATCAGTTTTTGAGAAAACATGGCATTCAGTCCAATTTCAAATTAGGAAGAATTCTTGGCTCAATCCTTTAGTCTCTAAAAGTCCCTCTGAGCCTTTTCTTGGATAATTAGTTGCAAACAATATCAATTATATCTAAGTGGACAAATTTAATTACTACAGAAGACCAATTGATTTTTTTAATTACCATTGATTGCTCAGTGGTTATCTCAATGTAAAGATAGGTACTTTCTGAATCTTTAATTTAGTAGGTTTATTAAGTAGTCCAATGGTTGACACCAAAGTAAGGGATGTGAATTTTCCCTGTCATCTTTTCTTCTCAGTGAAGAGTAAATACCTTGGAAACCTAACACATTCAACAACAAAACCAGTTCCTAACATTATACTATGTATAGGTTTTTTTGGGGATTTTCTCATTTTTTTGTTTTAGCATATTTATTGGAGACCGTGTTACCCTAGTTTTCCTAATGGTGAAGCTAGAACTTGTCATATGAGCTGGGGTACCAGGATGCTGATATTTTTAATCCTTAAGTTAAATTCATTATTTGAGGATTATTTGAAACTAATGTGGATTTAGGGAGACCTGGATTCTGCTCTTTAATATATCTGTACCCTTGTTCCTGGCTATGCTATGTGATTTAACTTTCTTATCTTTAAAATGAGGATAATCATATTTGTCTTACCTACTGCACAAGCCAGGTTTGTGACAGTGCATTAAAAATATTAAATGTATGTAAATTCAAGGATCATTAATATTCAGGGATAATCATGTATTTGCATTATTTTGCTATATAAATATTGTCTGACACTAATTGTATCAGTTATCTATTACTGCATAAGAAACTACCTCAAAACTTATTGGCTTAAAATAACCATTTGTTATTTCTCATAATCAGCTGGGTGAGTTCTCCTGGTTAGTGCCAGGCTCAGCTCTTCTTAGGCTTGCCTGTGCATCTGTGACCATCTGGTGGGGCAGCAGCTGCAGGCTAGCTGGTCTAGGATGCCCCAGACAGGCTGATCTGGCTCTCTTTCACATGGTCTCTCATTCCTCAGAAGGCTAACCCAGAGTTGTTCTCATGACAAAGGAAGAACAGCGAGAGAGTGAGTGAATGTGCACAATGTCTCCTGAAGCCTTATCTACATACGGCACCCATCACTTCCACCACATTCTAGAGACCAAAGCAAGTTGCAAGACATTCCAATTCAAGGGGTAGGAAAGGGTTTTTGATCCTGATAAATGCCATTTCATGAATGGGCAGAGATGTATAGACACAGTGTAAGAAGGGGGAACAATTGGAACCACTTTTGAAATTGATTCATCACAATAACTGAGTCATTTATATTCAGTTTAAACCCATGAATGTTTTTATTTATTTCACCATGGCAGTGATTTTTGACGTTTTCAATTTTTATGGTACTGTATTATTGTATCTTTTATGTAAATGCACATATACATATCCATGCTGCCTATATACAAATCTAAAATAAGACATTTGAATATATTTTCAGTTATTGTGACCAACTCTTACCTGGAAAAATCTATTAAGTATATTCTTACTTATTACCTCTTATTTGTTATATTAGCATTTGCATAAGGAAATACAAAACCAGAAGATCGGACTAAAATAATTGTTGGAATTCTAGGGCCACATGTTTTGCACTTCACTGAAATGACTAGTACATTTAATTACTGGTCCTATAAACAGTCAGATTAAATGAAGAACTGAGACAATATACATTGAAAATCCAGGTCTCTAGCCCTGCCCTTGAGAAATCTTGTTGTGGCTTTGTTTTATTTTGTTTGAGCTAGCATGAGTCCAACTGGATGTCAACATTGATTAAATTCCCTGAATGTGTTTAACTCATAGTTTAACTTGGATTTAGGCACTTGGTTGTCTGATGCCAAACATCTGGATATTTTTTTTCAGCAGTGCCAAATATACACTGGTGTGGAGGAATGTTCTGATTTTGGCATTTAACTGGCATCCTTGTATATGCTCTTTGATCAGATGCACTATACCACTGGGGCAACTCCAGAAGTCTGGGTCAAAAGGATGTATTTTTGATTAAGTTTTATTCTACAAACTACAAGTATAAGTATCTGAAGTACACATAGGCATTTGACAATATCCTGTAGATTCTAATATTCCCTTTCTCTATGTTGTCATCATGTTCAGGAACATTTAAAATATATTGCCATAACATTTTCTAAATGACTGTATTGTAATTTAATGTTATATTTGGCAAACACAACCTAAAATATAGTAGCTAACAGTGCAAGCTCATTGCATTTGCATGCCATTGTTAACCACTTTCATGTAGTACTTACCAAATGTGTCAGATTATTATGATCTATTTAATGACTTAATGGATGAGATACATTGTTCTTAAATTCAATTATACCCTTTGCACCTCTGGAATTAAGGTCATGTCAGCATTTCTATTATGTAAGTGCCTGGGTTAACAGTTTTTAAGTGAGCTATAAAATTTGGTTTCCAGATCAAATCTTAGTTAATAAAGGGCACTGATTGGGGAATTTTTCCCCCCCGAAATTAGTATATACAATTTTATGGTGCAGCCCCTGCTTTCTAAAATAATCTTTTAGGAAAAATTCCACCATTGTCTTCACAGGTCAGAAGAAAAACTATTTAATTTCCTGTTTGGTTTCTAGGACTAGGCTTTTCTTCCTTGAGCAACAGTCATCTCTCAGACTATCTGGCTTTTATTATACTCTCTATATTTATTGGTTGTGTGACCTTGAGCTGTTACTTAACCCACTTAGTGCCTCAACAGATTTTTCTGTAAAATGGACCATTAACAGTAACTATCTCATAGAGTTGTAGTGAGCATTAAACGAGAAAATATATACATGCATTTGGGACAATACTTATTAATTGCTCAGCAAGGGTTAGCTTTTATTATTATTAGATAAGAGATTTACTACAAGTCTCTACATTAGTGAAACATGTGGAAAGAACAAGCTACTGGAGGTGAGATTTGGCATTTACTGAGAGGTATGCAAGAGGTTATGGCTATCAGCCAATCATTATCCTGATATCAATAAGCAGTTTCTATTCCCTCTAGAAATGTGTAAGAGCTCACTAGGGCACGCGTGAGAGCTCCTTGGGAAAGCATGCAGATAGGGAGGATGAAAGAGCCAGGATTTAGCTTTGAGAAAGAGCTAAGAGCAAAACCAGGCTGGAGGGGCTTCTGTGGGAAGAAGAGTGAACAGAAAGTGAAAAAGAGTATGTATATATTGTAGAGAACATACTGTGGTTCTCAAACTCAAATGAATATCAGAATCACTCGTGGGGCTCATAAAACCGAGATTTCTGGGCACAGAGTTTCTGACTCAGTAAGTCTAGGATAGTGCCTGTGAATTTGTATTTCTAACAAATTCCCAGTAATGCTGCGGCCTGAGCACCACATGTGAGACCACTGTCAGAATGAGACCCTTCTGTAGGCTGGGCTATGAGTGGGCGTCAGACAACTGGTGGGAAGTAGGGATAAAGGGCGATTTCTAAAGACTGAAGATAAAAAAAGATTTTTATTGCTCATCCCAATATTTGCTGAGGAAGAGAACAAGATTATACAAGGTGATTTATTGGCCCTGCAGTGTTAAAACATTACTGTATGTGTTGCTAATGAAGCCCTGGCAACTCCACGCAGCTGCATATAAATTATAAGAAGATGGATGTATTTTCCTGGGTGCAGGAAAAAGCCACTCCTTTACTGCTTTTTAACTCACTGATAGATTCAATTCTGCATTGACTAAGTGCTCATATGTTCCTGAATACCTGCAGAGACATTCTCCACCTAAAATTGGAAAGAGGTTGATCCATTGAAAGAAAAATATGTTTTCCTTTGTTTGTACTCATGGTGGAATCACTGGTTTCTTTGTGGTGACCTCCTGGTTTGGCAGGTGACATGTCACTGTGTGAGAGATCTTACGGTGGGTGTGATTACACATGACTCTGCACAGACACCTCAGCACTGATGCAAATCATGCAAAAAAAATGCAAATAATGCACTGATGCAAATAATGCAAAAAAATTCTAAAAAAATAAAATGTGATGAAATTCAAACCCTTTGGAAAGACTTCGATACTTTTTTTAGAGGCTTTCATTTCAATATGTGATGTCTAAAAATTATAATTATGACTAAAAATTATAATTCCCAATTCAATTAATTGATACATTTTTACCTCTACTAAAATTTTTACCTCTACTAAATTGGATCCCATTTGATCCAATTCAGGATGAATTTGGTGTTTTCCTTGACATGTTACAGATGACATTCATACAACTACAATCTGTTGTTTTCATTTTGCCATTATACAAACAGAATCCTAGAACTGGGAAGTCCTGCAGAACTCATTCTTGTAAGTGAATACTGAGTGTTCAAACCACTCTGTTCACATGAATTTCCTTTTCTTAGAAAAAGTCCATAGACCCTAATGGGAAAAATTCGAAATCAGGGATGGTGCTATTTTTGAGTCTTTCCCTGCCAGATATGTCAAAGGTAAAGGAACTTAATGATAGAGATATCCAAAATAAAACTTTGGAAAATGAAGTAAGTCTGTACAGAATAACCATCTAAATATTGGTCTACTATCCATTTGTTTCAGAAATGTAAAAAGAATTCAAGCATAGTTTAAAATAATGTGAAACATTTATTAGTGAAGAACAAGCAAAATAGATGCCATTCAGGATTCTAGACAATAGACCATTTATGACTGATTTACCATCAAAAAAAAGGAAGTTAGAGATATGTCAAATTCCTTGTCAAAATTCAATGAGTAGTTAACAGAAAATAGTATAGTTGATCAGGAATTTCAAAGCTGGTATGATTTCTGAATAAATCTGGCATAATCTCAATTGACCAGAAATTATCAATATCAACTCTACAATGGAAATTACATTGTTCGGTGATCCATGTTACATCAATACCAGTAAGAGATTAAGACAGGTGATGATACAGTCTTAGAAAGTTATTGCTTTCATTCTATAATTCTATTTAATCAAATTAACTGGAGAAGTGGCTAGCATAAATAACTGGCAGCTGGCTTTTTCTTTCCTTAAAATTTTACTGAGTATAGTTCAACTGGAAAGGAAAATGCAGCAGTTAAAATAGAATGGTGTACAAGAGAGATGGAGATAAATAGCTTCTATCAAACGGACATGCAGAACATGGCCCAGGGCCCCAGGCACAGTGCCCACAGGAGCGGAGTCCCAGGGGCTGGGCGTCCTGACACTACCAGAGACCTGGTGAGACAATCAAGGAACTTAATAATTATGCTTAATGTTTATTGATCAACAATGAATTATTATCAGTCCACTCAGTGTCATGCACAGCGCAAGATGATAGTTTGGTGAGTTTAAAGAGAATGCACACTTTACAAAAGAATGACGAACTGACTATGAAATCTAAAGATGTTCTCAATGTAAGAGAGTGTTGATATCATGTGGCTCCATACTATTAATCTGAGAAAAAGATCTGATCCTAAAGCAAGGGACAAAGCAATATATATATATATATATATATATATATATATATATATATATATATATGCATAAACTTTCCCATTCCCTTCTTTATGAAAACCTTATCACCATTTTAGTCCCAACCCAGGGGATTTTCCCTTTGTGAAGCTTTCCGTTACTCATAGAGGCAAATATAGGAGAACAAGAAATGTTCATATTTTCTATGATACTTGTAATTACAGGCTGGCAAGCAAAATAAATCTCACAGACCAGATTTCTGTATACCAAAAACACCCGCTTGTCAGATGACATTATTTGGGCGATCATCCAAAGACAAGACCCTAAGAAATGTTGAAAAGTTAAAGAAATTGTCTATTACAACTCGAGATGATATTGAATGGAAGTGAGAGCCAATAACAACTTTTTAATCTTTGATCAAATCCTGTGTCCAAATACAGACAAAGAAAACTTGGGGAACAAGGGAATATCTACATTAAGAAAACTACATTTATCCCAATGTTTGATTTGGGAAATTATTCTCTCTGTATTTTAGTGGGATAAGAGGTAGTGAAGAAAATAGTGACTCTAAATTATTGTAAGTTTCCTTAGTTACCCACTAATAATGGTGATGTTGCATGTTTTCCCCTTTCAGATGATAAATATGTTATAGAGGGAAAATTTAAAAAATTAAATCAGTTCTTAAAGTGCAAAACACACAAAATCAGGATTCAAAAAGCGGAGTATTATTTGTTATTAATATTAGTAAAATTAGTATTTTATGAAAGTATTTATCTAAAACTGTTTTAAAAAAGTTGTTTCTCTTTTTAACTCTTTCTAAATCTTTTCTAAATCTTTAAAAATCATTTAGATATTTGTCCTTTTCAGTTCATATGTGAAACATCTGACTTGTCAAGTGAGAACACCTGGTGGTTTTGCCCACACAGGACCCTTGCTGCTGTCTTGGTGGCATATTGCACAGGGGACAGTCAGGGCGGGGAGCTGGGGCCCGAGACCATCCTGCTCCTGCTCTCTGCCGTCGGCATCGCTGGGGGCAGTTACTGGACCTTAGTCTCGGAGTTCTCATGTACAAATTGAGGATAATCAGCTATTTCACAAGGCTGTAATGTCAATGAAATTACATGTACAAAAGCACTTGTAAATAGCAAAGTACTAGTTTTGATTATGTCTTCATGTATCATAACATCAGGGAAACATCACGGAATATGGGGAGCCTGTTTCTTTTTCCCAAATGTGCTCTTCCGCAAAACAAGTAGTGGAAATTTTTTCCATTTGCTTCCTGACTTTTTTCCTAATTTTCTTTTTTTGTGGTAAAATACATATATTACTGTTTTAGCCATTTTTAAATGTACAGGTCAGTGGTAGTAAGTACGTTTCTGTTGTTGCACAACGATTACCACCACCCATTTCCAGAACTCTTCCCTGTGCAAAACGGACACTCTACACTCATTAAACAACAGCTCCCATTCTTCCCCTTCCGCTTCCTCGGATGTACCGGTCCTCACTCTGCTCCCACCTTGTCCCTTCCACAAAATTCACCGCCATCCAGAAATCTAACGGTGGCGATCTTGATTCTATCTGTTAACCTCCATTGTTTTGGTCCTGGCAAGATAAACAGTCATGAATGGGGTGAAGCAATACTGTGATGTAGACCTGGCATGACAGGAGGAATTGACAATTCAGCTGCATGTAAAAAGACTTAATATTTTGCAAACTTCTGGACATAGTGATTCTTATGGAAATGTGTCCTAAGGAAATAACTAGGGATGTGTACAAAGAATTATCTCATAATGGATAAAAAATGTAAATAGGTATCCTAAATTCTCATCAGCTGCATCAGTTTAAAACTTGATGGTATAATCACACAATGAATAACATGTAACTACTAAATATCATCTCGTTTCAGAATAATATTTAACATATGGTGACATGGTTATGCTATAGTATTAAGTTAGAAGTATTTAAGAAAACAGTATATATGCTATTATATCAATTAAATAAATAAAATTATATATATATATGAAAAATTATATCTATATATATGAAAAGATTAGTAGGTATACAGTGAAACATCAAGGGCAATCTCTGGGTGGCACAATTATTAGTGATTTCAATTTCTCTTTACAATATTTTATGTTTTGTAATATTTTTCAATGACCATATATTACTTTTATAACCAGGAACAAAATGTAATTAAATAAAATCTTGAGCATTGGCCACCTCCAAAGCAAACCCAGCAATGAACCCTGAAGTATTTCAGCTATGAACATTTTAAGTAATTGGAAATTGGGAAGACCATAAAAAGTAGTCTCTATGGGCTGGTATTTGAATGAAAAACCCAAAGAGCTTGTTTCATATTATGTCGACTTTCACATTACTAATATAATTAAAGCAAGTAAATCAGTTGGGTAACATGCCACTCACCCTTCAGACACACGTCACAGCTGTCTGCATGCTCACTATCTTCACCTTGCTCAATTTTCACAGTTTTTAATATGAATATCAATTCCCTTTTTCATAAACCCAACCTATAAATGCCACAACCCCTCTGAGGGATTTCCCCAGGCTTCATTTTAGGCTCCACAAGAAAGGATGTAAAAGAGACCTTTCTTTTGTAAAGTGATTCTATAATTCTGTCCAATATCCATCATTTTCAAGGCCAAGTAATCATATTTAATAGATCCTAAATTACATTCTGTCAGGCAAGGATTCCCTTGATGATATTAACCAGAGCGGAGGCCTGACAGTCAGAGGCCTGAAAGTAAGATATTGTTCTACAAAGGGCTCACAGGCTTTCCTTTGCAAGGGTCGACCCCACCAAGAGTGGGGCGGTGCAGGTGCCTTCATCACAGTGCTCAGCCTACCCGGAGTTACCCACAGACCAGCTCCTGATTTCCTGTCTTAAAGTCATTTTTAAAATTAAATTACTGGGCACAAGTTTGACCCTTTCCTTTGTGGAAATCGCCATCGTGAACCTGTCTTTCCAACAGTTCTCTAGCAGGACAGCTGGATGTATAAGCACCTACCTACATTATCTCCATTCTGTCTGCTTACAGGAGAACTGAAAGAGAAAAGCGGAATGACAGTGGGAAGTTGGAGATATGCCATCATGCTCGGTGCCCTTTAATGAATGTCACAAAGTGGAAGGTTGGAGATCTTTTCTTTACAGGAAAGATTATAAGGTCATGGCACCAGAAAATGAGTGCAAGGACAGATTTTCCATTGAAAAAGGAAGAAATCTGGGAACCAGGTTTTCATTAGGAGGGATGTTCTCATCGCTCCTTCTCTGAGCATCCCCACTGGAGTGCCTTTTTTTCGTGGATTTTACATCTCAGAGGTGTTAAAGATAAAGAATATGAAAGTTTTAAAAGCAAGAATTTCCCCAAAGTAAACAAAATTTAAGTTTTCGGTGCTTCAGTTATTAAAATAATGCAAGCATAAATCTTCATTCAAAATCCAACTACTGAGCCCTTTCTATGTGCCTAGCCCCTGCTGGTACTTCATAAAAATGTACTCAGTACATTTGTACAAAGCCTCTGTAACCTACAGATATATTTATCCCAATTTTAGGGATGAAGCCTGCAGTAGGGCCATTTATAAAATCCTAGAATGTACTGGACTCCAAAAGTTTGGACTGCTCTCAATTTTGGATCATCTGTTTTACCTTGTAGAATTGCTTGTTCTTGTTCTGGAAAAAATAATCCCAACCCACCTGCTCCAAACTTCAGGATATATGGATTTGGAAATTCTTGCCTAAAAGAAACTGTTAAAACACTGAAGGTTAGAGTAGGAAGGCGGGAATAACAATGGTTAGTGTTTAACAATTTAGAATGAGAAGATGATGAGCATATTGAAGTAAAAGAAGAAAAAACAAAATATTAAACCATCATCAAGATACTTGTTTTACAATTTTGAGGGGCAAAACTACTCTGAGGACCAATTCTGCCTGTTTTCTGGCCAGTTTTTTTTTTTTCAGTTTTTTTCCCTCCTTTTTTTAAGTTCTCATGCTTCTGTCTTTCCCTTGATCTTTACTAATTATTTTATTTTTATCACAGCTCTCCATTCTCATTTCCATCTTATCATCACTCTTTCTCTTATCCCCTTTTTTCCTATGTCAAAAAAAAAGAAAATAAATAAAACAAAGTAAATCTGGCTTTTGTATTCTCCCTTTAAGTGCCATAAAATACAGGTGCAAAAACTGAAAAGGAATTGGCTGGTTTCTTCATTGTTTCTCTATCTTTCATCATCGTTAACTCCTCTTGCTACTGTCTCCTTCTCTACTTCCTCCTTTCTAAGTCACTTCCTTCTTTTCAATAAATCACCAAGCCTAAGATTTAAAAGTGCTTTACCACATTCTGATACACTACAGTAGTTTAATTTTCATGTCAGTCTAACCCAAATTGGTTTCTCATTGAGAGAGCTCAGCTGCCACCAACTTGCCTGCTGTGTTCAACAAATGGAAATTCTCAGTAAAACCTATCTGATCATTTATTTTCATGGTGGAAATATTAAGCAGGCTGGAATGTGGTGATTTCTTTAAATTTTTTTTTATCATAACACAGTTATTAGGGTAATGAAAATTTCACAATTTTTCTGGGAATGAAGTTGGGCTTCAAAGGGAGTGATCATTTAAAATCTGTCCACCAGGTCCTCAGTAGACTTTGGTCCATTTTGATTCATTTTTCCTGGATATGCTAACATACTACTTGCTGTTTTCTCAGTGCTATTATTATTTAAAAAATAAAAATAAAAGAGCTGCATTCCTACCTTTTAATGTTTGCTTTATTTCTATTTTAAATGGCTTTATTTTCAACTTTATTGAATAAACAATGAGAGCTGTTTGTAATTGTGTTACATTTTATATTTTTCAAGAACTTTCATAGCATTATCTATTTAATCCTCATAAAGACACTAGGTACCTGCAGGGCACTGTGATAGTATTGTGGTCCAGCTGCAAATGTTCCACAGCTCCTTTTTTGAGAAGCTGGGGGAGAAACTAACTGTGGGAGAAACTGTGGGAGTACATGGACTAATTTCAGAGAGAATAATGTATTATGAGCTTTAATAGTTGTATACATAAGGTACTATGTGAACATTGGGTACCTAATTATTAATTGTATCATTCTCTGATAACATTTGTCATATTTTAATTTGATGTATTGAATCAGTCAACTTTTCCACTGAAGTGTGATAGAGAAGCCATCTTATTTATCTCTGCATTCTCAGACTCAAACAAAAGGCCTCGAACATGATAGCCCATTACTCTTCAATAAATGGATGAATAAAATGAATGCCTATGTACCCATGTATCCACCTACAGAAATAGATGATACAGGTATATAGATATATAGAGACATTCATTTTATATATGGTAAATGTATATATAGAGATATTATACATTCATTTATATGATGTGCATTTATATATGAACACATTTGTATAACATAAAATTAATAATATATTATTTAATAATATATGCTCTAATTACATATAAAAATATATATCTATTTATATTACATTAAAAAATATATATATATATACTACTATAAAGCCATAGTAATCAAGACAATTTGGTACTGGCACAAGAGTAGAGCCACAGACCAATGGAACAGACTAGAGAATCCAGACATTAACACAGACATATATGGTCAATTAATATTTGATAAAGGAGCCATGGACATACAATGGCGAAATGACAGTCTCTTCAACAGATGGTGCTGGCAAAACTGGACAGCTACATGTAGGAGAATGAAACTGGACCATTGTCTAACCCCATATACAAAAGTAAACTAAAAATGGATCAAAGACCTGAATGTAAGTCATGAAACCATTAAACTCTTGGAAGAAAACATAGGCAAAAACCTCTTAGACATAAACATGAGTGACCTCTTCTTGAACATATCTCCCTGGGCAAGGAAAACAACAGCAAAAATGAACAAGTGGGATTATATTAAGCTGAAAAGCTTCTGTACAGCAAAAGACACCATCAATAGAACAAAAAGGAACCCTACAGTATGGGAGAATATCTTTGAAAATGACACATCCGATAAAGGCTTGACGTCCAGAATATATAAAGAGCTCACACGCCTCAACAAACAAAAAACAAATAACCCAATTAAAAAACGGGCAGAGGAACTGAACAGACAGTTCTCCAAAAAAGAAATACAGATGGCCAACAGACACATGAAAAGATGCTCCACATCGCTAATTATCAGAGAAATGCAAATTAAAACTACAATGAGGTATCACCTCACACCAGTAAGGATGGCTGCCATCCAAAAGACAAACAACAACAAATGTTGGCGAGGCTGTGGAGAAAGGAGAACCCTCCTACACTGCTGGTGGGAATGTAAGTTAGTTCAACCATTGTGGAAAGCAGTATGGAGGTACATCAACATGCTCAAAACAGACTTACCATTTGACCCAGGAATTGCACTCCTAGGAATTTACCCTAAGAATGCAGCAATCAAGTATGAGAAAGATCAGTGCACCCCTATGTTTATCACAGAACTATTTACAATAGCCAAGAATTGGGAGCAACCTAAATGTCCATCGGTAGATGAATGGATAAAGAAGATGTGGTACATATACACAATGGAATACTACTCAGCCATAGAAAAGGGCAAATCCTACCATTTGCAGCAACATGGATGGAGCTGGAGGGTATTATGCTCAGTGAAACAAGCCAAGCGGAGAAAAAGAAATACCAAATGATTTCACTCATCTGTGGAATATAAGAACAAAGGAAAAACTGAAGGAACAAAACAGCAACAGAATCACAGAACTCAAGAATGGACTAACAGGTACCAAAGGGAAAGGGACTGGGGAGGATGGGTGGGTAGGGAGGGATAAGGTGGGGGAGAAGAAGTGGGGGTATTAAGATTAGCATGCATGGGGGTTGGGAGAAAGGGGAGGGCTGTACAACACAGAGAAGGCAATTAGTGATTCTACAACATTTGCTATGCTGATGGACAGTGACTGTAAAGGGGTTTATAGGGGGGACCTGGTATAGGGGAGAGCCTAGTAAACATAATATTCGTCATGTAAGTGTAGATTAATGATACCAAAAAAAAAAAAAAAGGCAGTTCCTGTGTGGAGACCTCCAATGAGTCCTACAGAAAGGTATAAAGGGCATATAAAAGTGTAGGCAAACGGTCTGTTTGTGTTTATACAGAGGATCAAAGCCTAATTGGGCTACCCCAAAAATGAACTAAGATACGATATATGAAAAAAGAACTTCCAACATCAGCACTCTCTGGAAGACTCATGCCAGAAGATGATCATCAAAAAACCCCAACAAAGATCCACGCACTGCTACAGCTGTAGATGCACTTATCCCACCAGTTCCTGGACTTGCCATGGGAATGAAGAAGGAGATATCTAAGCTGGCCTGTGCATACAGTAAACAACAAATTTGACTGGATCTATACTGTTGGAACTCAAACAAGAATTAGGAGAAGTGCAAATTGTAGTGCTCCAAAATCTTACAACTACAGACTATTTACTGTTAAAAGAACATATGGTATGTGAATGGTCCCCAGGAATGGGTTGTTTTAATTTGTCTGATTTCTCTCAGACTGTTCAAGCTCAGTTGGACAATATCCACCATATCATAGATAAGTTTTCACAAATGCCTAAGGTGCCTAACTGGTTTCCTTGGTTTCACTGGAGATGGCTGGTAATTACAGCTATGCTTTGGTTATGTAACTATACTCCTATTATGTTAATGTGTGTGCGCAATTTAATTAGTAGTTTAAAACCTATACATGCTGAAGTTACTCTACAAGAAGATATGTCAAAGAAATAATCAATCTTCCCATGTTTTCTTCCGCCTGCTACTTCTATAGCTTTTCTTCTTCCTTCCTAATTACAACCCTTAAGTAGAATTCGTGCCTCATATCAAATTTACTGAGTATCATAATTCTTCCAAGTGGTAAAGATATCTCAAGACAAATGCTGGGCATAGAAGCCACAGGGCATAAATATGCAAAGAAGTAAAAAGCTAACCTTTTCAAACAATAAGGCTTCTCTCTCACTTACCAACTTTACATTTCCCTGTATGGCCCCGGAAGATGACTGGTTAGCTAGAGACGGGTAAGATTCCTCAAGGGAGGAACAACCTAAGACAGGCACAGTCGCAGGGGGGCCATCAGGTGAGAAATTGGGGATCAACAGAGGTGAGGCTTAGAACCTCACCCCCCCCTGTTCTGAGAGAAACCTTCTGCATACGTGGATGTTTTATTGCCTTGTCTAGCTTGGATTAACACATAGTCTACAGGCACACACCTGATCATCTACATTTGCTCTCTTACAGCTCTAAACTATGTTTTCTACCTTTATCTTGTATCTACCTACCACTTCAGCATTTTATTAAAAATAATAATAATAAAGAGAGAAATGTGGTATCCACATATAAATCAAGTATAAAAATCAAATGAGTATTCATATTTGAACTGACTGTTTATAGTTCATAATGCATGAGCAAAACCGAAAGTTTCTGTGATGACTGCCCTTGTACTGTTCACCATGTAACTTATTCACTATGTAAGAATTTGTTCTACATGTAAGAACTTGTTTGTTATGCTTCAGAAGATTGGAGACTGACGAAAATTAGGCTTGGGGTGGATTAATGATTGTGCATTGAGCATTGACTCCCCTGTACAGAATTTTATTGTTGTTAACAACCATTTGATCAATAAATATGAGAGATGCCCTCACACACACACACACACAAAAAAAAGTGCACACTTCCAATTGTAAAATAAATAAGTAACCGGGATGTAAGGTATAGCACAAGGAATATAGTCAAAATATTGTAACAGCTTGGTATGGTGATAGCTGGTACCTAGAATTATCATGTATATAAATATTGAATCACCGTGTTGTACACCTGAAACTAATGTAATACTGTGTGTCAACTACCCTTCAATAAAAAATAATTATCTACAAAAAAAAAATATATATATATATATTTTAACATATATATGTTTACATCAAGAATTCCAGGAAAGAGGATCTTTTACGTTATATGAGAAAAGAATTGTGTTTGGTCAATAGAAGGCTGTCTTCATGTTAATACAAAGTCAGTATGTAATAGGGAGCCATGTTAATTTTCAACTCCTTATGATGGTGTAACTGTGATAGTCACAGTCAGACTCCTAAGAAAGATTAAATTTCCAAATTGCTTTTCATTTTAAGGAGTGAGATCCTTCAAATCCCTTTCTAGCTCTTGCTCTTCCTTCCAACATGACTCATTTAGAAGCCTAGGTTATCGTCTAACTTCAATTAGTCAATACTTCTGGCTTGTTCATTATGGACCACATTCCTGTTTTATATTTATTTCTTCAACTACTTGCTGCTTCAACTTCCCCTGTTTGCTGATCACCGTCCTGATGATAATTTGAGTGCCAATTTTCAGGGGCAAAGGAAGAGCTATTTGACATAAGGAAGAAAACATGAATTCAGAACCTTGCTTTCTCACCTGTAAGTTGCATAGAAAATACCTGGGCAAATTTTTAACAGGGATTCATTCCTTTCTTTTGCTCTTTGATATGTTATATTTGGAGAAATGTTGGGCTTCATGTAGCTTTACTTAAACAAATGCTGAAAGCAAGATGAGAATACGGTTCCCTTTTGTGAAGACTGCCTAAAAAACTCTTGCCATATGGCCTTTTATCTAAGCAGGGTAGAAGAATACATTTCTACACCAACCTTATGTGTGACGCATCTGTTGAGCTGCAATGTTTGCTTTATTTCTATGCCTCTGGTTCTGGTAGTTGGGCTCCTTACGGACACTCATGGGCTTTCCTTGCTCAGGAACAGGGATCCAATGTGGGCTTTAATTGGGGGGTTGATGAGCAACCCCATGCCGGTGGCTCTTCCAGGATGAGCTTTAGTCATTTTCTCTCATTTTCCAGGGCCCAATGGGAAAAGCAGTCAGTCGCTGACTGCTGCTGATCGTGGGCCTACCTTTCTCCCACCAGTTGCCCTAGTGAGGCTCTGCTAACTGCCGGCTCTGTACCTGCCTTAAAACTCCTGCTCTCGAGTTCTCAGGAGCCCACACTGCGTCGTCCTGGTTCTGTCTCCTATGGGCTGATGTTTTGTTTCAGCCTCGTGACCTAGACTAATATTTCCTTTCACAAACAAACATCTGGCCATGATGGCCTCTGGTATGGATCTCTGACTCCCCCCAGACCCTGAATGTCTCAGTTTTTCTGAAGTGCTTTCAGTCTTCCTGGTTTGTCTGGACGCCTCACTCAGTTTTGTTTATGATAGTAAGAAAAATCCAGGTGCATTTATCTACTGGAAAAACAGAGGGTCAGCCAGCTTTCTCAGGGTGAGTGAAATGAGGACGCACGCAGGAACCTTTTCACTGTGCTCTGGCCAGCATGAAGGGCTCCTGTGGATCGTGTCATCTGGAGGTCATGAAGACCAGGAACTTAGGACCCTGGGACAAAATCTCAGAAGGATTCCCCATAGCCCTTGTTCATTACCAAGTTCTCCCTTCACCATTTGCATTCCTGGGCTGATAAGTGAAAGTGGGGAAGAGGAGGAAGGCAGCCCTAGCTGACTTCTGGGCTGACGCTGGCTTGCTTGCCTTGGCCTTCACGCCTCACTGCCCTGCACTGTGCAGACTACCACCACCCTCATATGCTGAGGGTGTCCACCAAGGGCCCAACGAGAAACAGAAGGTACTTTCACAGAGCACTTATTCAGAGAGTTTAAAGAAAGGTTATCTATAAGGGTGTAAGCTTATAAGGGAAACAAATAAACGATAGTAAGGTATCCCTAGGGCTACAACAACTGTGAGTCTTCACAAGCCATAGGCTTGAAGGGGAGGGAAAAACTTGCAGGACCTAAGAGAGATCTGTAGCTGTAGCGGGGTGGGGGCTGTGGCCTTTTCCAAAAAGAAGGAGCCACTGTCAACCACCAATGCAAGGAAGAAATTCTGTAATTTTTTTAAACCATGTATTGTGGCTAAGAATTTTCATTGACAGTTGATAAAGGTATACACAAGTCCTTAAATATATGACAAATTGGCTTCTTTGAAAGCTCTGAGCACATTGACTAACAGAAATTTCTTCTTTAGAGAACATAATTCAAATTCAGTTACTGTCACAGAATTAAAGATCTTCAGATTCTTTCTATGAGCAAATTGGTGCCTTGGACATGGGATCCGAATACCTTGAGGAAATAACATCTCTTGGTAAGTGGAAACTAGCATCAGTATTTGATTGTTGTATCAAATGCATCATGGACAATCTGTGGACTTTAATGAATAAGTAGGTGAAGGTTGAGCTGGTAAGAAGTGAACTTCATTTCTGCATTTTTAAATATATATTTAAGTCAGTGGGAAATAAAAATGAATGCTTGGATAAAATTTTAAACTTGTTCATAAGTAAAAATTGAATGAAAGTATAAGAAGAGGATAGGTTGTATATATAAATATGTATTTTAGAAAATTATTTTGATCATGTCTACACAACAATTTTGTTGACATTATCTGGAACCTCTTTTAGTTACCAAGGAAATAAGCTTTCAAAGGTGCATATTACAAAGGAGTTGAGCCCACACTCCTGTGGCTTTTAGGATGTTGGATTGTGTCAAATGGCTCAAGATGGCTCTAAATAGACCTGCAGACCCCAAGGTCTGAGCAGGGCCATCAAGGGCAATTGCACTTCACCTTGTCTTCAAGGGTTGACCAGCTCAGCTAGGTATCTTCACACAGGATTTGATATGCAAAATAGCAGGCCTATTTGGGGAGTCTATTTATACTGCCTCATCTGCTTTCATCAGCTGATGTCTGGAGTTCTAGTACACAGTACATTTCTCTGCCCCTTTTGGATCTGGTGTATGTAGGTTCACTGAATTTATCATCAGTGAGTCATAAATTTGTGCAAGCTCAGAAGAGTCTACATGTAACTGGATCTCCTGCCACTCAACTCAGTAACATTTTGGTTCCTATCCAAAAAATCTGTTTTTCTTTCCCAAGATCAAAAGACCCTGTTTTCAAATTCTCCACAAGTTCATGTGTGTGTATATGTTGAGGTAGGAAAGGGAGAAATTCCCTAGAGGCTTCCAGTAATTACTATACATATCTCACAAAGATGGTTCATCTATAGTGAGAGTGGAGAGAAGTAATTTGGCTTATGGTTTGGTATCCATTGCTGAAAGGAGCACAACCAAAAAAGGCATCAAAGAGAACGGCAGCTTTGTCATCCCTGCAGCTGCAGCGGGAGTAACTTCTTCAAGACCGCGATGCTGGAAGCCAAGGGGCTATGACACAAACCTGCAAGCCCAAGACCCAGGGAGACCCGAAGGCTGTAGGGAGTCTTCTACCCATCATATTATTTGACTATTTTAGAAAAAGAGCTATTCCCAGAAAAAAAGAATGCCTATATAGGCTCCTAAGAGACTTTAATGACATAATCCTCAGCAAAATCCTCTTGTGTAGAGGTAACCTCGGCTGAGGATCAGTTCCTCTGTGTACCAGGTACCTGTGTATCAGCCCACCAGATGCACCTTCTACCCTCCCCAACCTGCTCAGTCTCCTGGGAGGCTGACTTCTGCTCTTTGCGCCATCCCAGTTTCCTTCCCCTGTGCCTTCTCATTGGATTCAGCCAACAGTAGGCACTTGTAAAAGATGGGTAGGCGATACGCGGATAGGAGAAGGAGGTAGAGTGAGGTGCCATGTCCAAGGCACCAGTTTGCTCATAGAAAGAATCTGAAGGAAGATCTTTAACTCTGTGACAGTAACTGAATTTGAATTATGTTCTCTAAAGAAGAAATTTCTGTTAGTCAGTGTGCTCAGCGCTTTCAAAGAAGCCAATTTGCCATATATTTAAGGACTTGTGTATATCTTTATCAACTGTCAATGAAAATTCTTAGACACAAAACATGGTTTAAAAAAAATTACAGAATTTCTACCTAAATGACATGAAAACAGCTTCTTAGACAAATGGATTATAAGCCTGGGCCAGAAGTTTATTGCAAGCTAGCCACAGGGGATGAGACCTTGAAGTGTGCCCACTCAAGATTCACTTTAGGGATTTTATAGGAAAAGTGAATGGTTACTCTTTGTTAAACTGTATACTAGAAAAAATAATGTCTGGTTAAAGATTGTTAGGCTGGCCAGTCAGCTGGGTGGGTAACCCTGGCTTCCAGAAGTCCTTAATCTTATTTAGGTCTATCAGAAAACTGCTCAAGCATTTTAACAGCAATGTCAATTACATCCCAGAGGAGGCTGTGAATGATATCATGCAAAAAAGTTCTTCCCTAGACCAGGTTTGGGACAATTTTTATCTCAATGTGAATATTACTACTATACCAAAACATTATTATCAGTATTTTTATTCTAATATAATAATTTTTTTCTTAATATTTGATTTAAGGCAGTTAGTTCCTTTTGGAATAAAACTATCAAATATTTCTTACCTTGAGTGTGGCAATATTTGAAAAACATGAAAGACAAATCCAATACTTTTGAGAAATACTAAGATTTCATAATGGAAAGTCAGGACTAAAGTAAGCCACAAAGACGCTTTTCAAACATGCCAGCACCGTCTAGATCTACCTACCAATTTACAGGAAGTACATAGTAACCATACCGTGGAGGGGTGGTAATACCCAGACCATGGGGGATTCTACAGGACCCAAATGGTTGCTTCAACAGACAAATTGCAAGGAGAGAGAGAGGGGTAAGGGAAGAAGGGAAACCTATAACCAAAAACTTACAAGACTTAACAGTCAATCACAGCATGCAGACCTTATTTGGATCCCTATTCAAACAAACACACTATAAAGTTATGACATTCATGAGGCATATGAAAATTTGAACTTTTACTGGAAATTTAATGATATTAAGGAATTATTGCTCATTTTTTTAGCAATAATTGGGACCAAAGAAATTATTGTTAATTTTTAAGTTGTGACTCTTGTATTGAGTTTATATGTAATAAAATCAACCTTATGGTTTAGAAATACATAGTGAACACTTCGTAGTTGAAATAGTATGATGTCTGGTATTTGCTTCAAAATACTGCAAGTGGAAGAAAAGGGGGTAAGGATAGAGATGAAATACTATCAGCCTGAGTTGATAGTTGTTGAAGCTGGGGGATGGGTATGTAGATGGCCATCATATCAGTCTCCTTGCTTTTCACATATGTTAGAAGCCTCTTTAAAAGAAAGTTTCAATAAAACCATGCCAGCATGACTGGCTCTCTGAGCTGTTAGTGTTTTCATTGCTTCCCAGGCCAAACTCCTATTCCAGAGCCCATGGCCAGTGAGCCTTGTGCACAGAAAAGCAGGTTGGAGGGCAGGAATGACAATTACAGTACAAGTTAGAAGTCACACCAAAATATGAAATTGGTAAAACCATTCCTTTAGACTGTAACATAATAGAAGAAAGAAATCAAGGCAATGACCCAATGGTTGTCCTTCTGTGCACTCATCTCTTATTAGAATTAAAACACTTGATGGGGTTTATTGGTTGTCGATAGAGGGAAAGGAAGCAAATAGAAAGATCATGGTCCCAATCCAGGTGGGGACAGAACTATTCTTAGTGTGAAAGGCACTAGACCTCTTACAGGAAGTAAGCAGCATTCCTACTCTGCTGGGCTGATGTCTGAGGTGAGGGCCTCTTCTGGAAGTTGGTTAGCCACCCTCCTACCGACAGTACAGAGCTGACATCTTCAGCCAGGCTTTCATTTATTCATCTTCCTCCTTGTCTTCTTTCTTGTAACTTTTCCTTCTTCCTCGTTTACATCCTCTTCTTCCTCTTTTTTATTTTTCTTCTTTTCCATAAACGCTTCTCCCGAAAGAGAATTCGTTGGTTTGGTTTGCAGCAGGCTTGAAATAAAACTGACAATTCTTGTAATCGATTTGTCTGGAATCTCGTTTTCTTCGTTTTTTTTTCATCACATGGAAAGAACTAGATTGTTCATTGGCACATAATAAAAAACAGGAATTTTGTAGTTTCTGGTCTAGCAGCTCAAGGTAGGTGCTTGGAACCCTGGAAGATGGAGAAGAGAAAAAATAGAGAAGGAGGAGCCGAGCAAACAGGCCAGAGGCTGGGACTCTGGAGAGACACAGCCAGGGGGAAATTCTCAGGTCTGAGAATTTAACTTGACAGTCTTTCCTGAACTGTGTTGTTATTACCACCATCCTCCCCCATCTCAGTAAATGACAACCCCATCCTTCCAGTTGCACAGGCCAAAAGCCATGGTTTCACCCTTCCTTCCTCTCATTCTTTTACATCTACATTTGATTCATCAGCAAACCCTGTGGGCAGACCTTCAGTATATATCCACTAACGATAAACACCCCTCACCACCACACTGCTGGGATGAGGGTCGCACACCAGCTCTAACGGAGCTAACAGTAAGAGCTTCCAAATTCTTCATCCAGCTTCGCTCTTTGCCTCTCTCAGTCTCCTCCCCAGTGCTGCTCCCTCTCCCGGGGACATCTTCCCCGAGCCAGGGGCTGTGGGCATGGCACTCTCCAGCACCTCCTTTGTGACTTTAGTCGCTGTTGTGCTCTTCAGTGAAGCCTTCTTGAGTCTTCTATTTAAAAAATTAACTCTGCTCCCCGCACTCTGCATCCCCTATCTTTGCTTTATTTTTCTCTCTGCATTTATTGGTCAGACATGCTCTGTAGTGTCTTATTTATTGTCTTTTGTCTGAATGGCTCCCATGAAATGTAAACTCCATGAGGGCAGAGATTTTTGTCTCTTGTTCACTGATGAATCCTCAGGGCCCAAACAGGGCATAATCCATAGTGGGTGTTCAATAAATATTTGTTAAATGAATGAATGAATTCCCCATACTCAAGAAATCTGGCTTTTATAACATGCTCAGGGGGGTAGAGAGGTCTGAATTCAGACCCCAGGTGTCTCACCCCTATTCCATGATACCCTGAAGGCAAGCAAGGGTGGCTGTATGTTAGAGAGGAACAATGCTTAGGGCACTGGCTGGTAAGCTTGCCATGGGCTATATGTGTCAGTGTGTACCCTTGGGGGAGGTGGGATGGGCAGAGAAGAAACATTGCCCTTTAGCTCAGTGCAGTACTGGTCTGGAGCCCAAGTGAGGTTTGTAGGAAGACCTCCTCAGGGTCTCCAGGAAGAGTGGAGGTGAGGCCAGGAGGCACCACTGGGCTATGGCCATGCTTAGAGAGACTGGAGGACAGCTGCAAACAGCATGAGAAGCAGACCTTAGTCAGACAATGGCCACTGCATGGACAGACGACCAGGTCCTATAGACCAGGGGGACAGGACATCATGTTTGGGGTCCCCGACCTCACCCACCATGAGGTTGCAAAGTTTTGGGACAACTACCCATCCCTCTGTATTTTAGATGCCATCTTGGAGAGGATCCAGGGAGAGGGGTGGAAAACAGAAATCACCAAGTACCTTTATCTAGAAAGCTGGAACATGAAACAAAGGGTCTCTAAGTGGTTGCACTGAACCAAGGTTTAAACCAGATTGGACTTCTAGTTACTTTTCTTGTTGCTACTCAGCACTTGGGAGTTCACAAAGATGTTTGCCTATTTGTCTAAAACAACCAATTTTCCTTTGAGTCACCTGAGAAGAAGAGTGAATTATAATCTCATAATATGTACATGAGTGTAGGCAGCCCTGTGTATAGTCATTTCATATATTTGAAAGCGTCTGGCCATTTTGGGGTAGGGAAAAGAGGGTGGCTCACTGGCCTCACACACATCTGGGTTTGAATCTGATGTGTCTGCTTGGTCCCCTCCCTGTGGGAACTTGAGTGAATTATTTAACACCTCTGAGTCATGGTTATCTGTAAAATGGATTTAATATTCTTTACCTCAGAGGCCTGTTCCAAAATTAAATCTCATCTGAATGTGGAATTGCCCAGTGCCGAGCTGGTCATGCAGTAAATGCTCAACAAATATTAATTTTCTTTTCTTCCCACACTGAGTAATCAGTACACTGAGAAACAAATGAAAAACTGTTTCCTAGTTAATTTAGTCCAATTAACTCCCGATAAATTGACATTAGTTTTGATGGAATCATCCAAATTAAAGTATTGACATGTTAAGGCATACAAATTTTGATTTTAATCCAGTTCCAACTGTGACCTGTAGATGTCTCTGTGAGTCTTCTCTGTAGCCAGTTGTAACTACAGGTACAGAAGACAGCTCAGCCAGCCGTGTTAATGATTATTCATAAAGCACAGAGGTTGGTGTGTGAGACGGGAAGGCGCTGCTCACTCTGCTGTACATTTAACCTCCTCTGTCCCCCAACACAGGACGAGGTAATGAGACTTTCCTCAGATTTGACCCTCTGTACCACATCCTCGCTCGGCCGTACAGGGGGAGTGTAAGGTCGGAACAAGGGACTCTGGGTACAGTAGCCAAGGTTTCGGGGTCCTTCTGCTGTCCTCCCACCACCTGCCGCAGCCAGGAGGGGAACTCAGGGCAAATAGCTGCTTAAAACTGTCACGTGGGGCATTTTCTTTTCTGTTGGAAGGAAAAAAATGAAAGCTGTTCTTCTCATGGGACATGATTTGACTTGCATGTGGGCCTGGGCAACAGCAGCTGAGGAAGAGCGGGCTTGTGCCATGTCGCGCTTTGAATGGCATGGTATGGGGTGGTGGTGCTGAGCAAGAAGAGGAGAAGAATCTCCCATCTGCATCCTATTTCATTTTGAAGAGGATAAAGGAGGATTTGCTTTATTTTTAGGTCAGGGCTCTGTGCTTTCTTCCTGACTTGTGATTGAGGCAATTTGAGTGGAATGGGGTTTGGTATTTTACTTTCTGTATTTGCTCTGCCTTCTCTTCAGCCCTGGAGCTCAGCACTGGGTGGTCTCGTTGAGCAGCCCTGGGGAGACCATGGGCCAGGCTTCTTCTCCACATGGAGTCCCGAGGGTCCGCTGCCCTGCCATTTGTCTGTGCAGACGTTAGTGGTGGTGTAGTGATTCCCACAGGATGAGAGCGAGACGGTGTCTGCGGTTCTGCCGTCCTCAGTGGAGGATGACCTCATGCCCTTGGAGAACATGAGTGAGGCTCTTAACCCACGGAGGTTGTTGGGGCAGAGGCACCTGAAGTCAGTCAGGGGATGAGAAGGCAGGAGACATAACACTTGTAAACACAGATGAGGTCATAGGATGTTCGAGGAGGATGCAGCCCTGGAGCCAGGGGAGGGCGGGACCTGGAATCAGAGTCACAGCCAGTGTGGGGTTGTCTGGGGCTTGCTCTCTGTGGGGTCTCCCGTGAATGGGTGGCTAGGGTCTGGTCTGCTCAAGATACTGCCGGGTGATGCCTGCTACCCAGGGCAGTTGTTGACAGCATCCCTCCTTTCACTTTTAAAAGGCTCCTGATTTGGATGATTAATTATATTATCAATATACCTATTCACCTCAGTCAATATCCCACTGGCATCCCAAGAGATTCTATGCTTGGCAGTGCAGTAAACCATATACACAGACCTTCTTAAAAACCAAGAAACTGGGTTAGAATTGGGCAAGAGTTTTCCTTGAGAGACAGTGGGCTTCCTAGTTTCTACTATGTGTTAAATTTTAGTTATACCCCAATTTCTTTTTGGTCTTTTTCTCTCTGCTTTCCTTCTGGCTAAAAAAGGGCTGTTTTTAAAATTTATATTATACTATAAATTGTTTTACTAAAAAAAATGTATTTATCTGTTAACAAACAGTCAGGCTGTTTGTTCCCAGTTTATGGCCACTACAAACAGTGCATGTACATATATACTTCTGGTTTACTGTATTTATTTTTGTTTCCTCATCTATAAATGAAGTCATAGGATTAAATGAGATAATGCTTGTAAAAGCACTTAACATAGTACCTGGTACAGAGTAGATGCTCAAAACAGTTGGCTGTTATTATTATTCAAATATTACTAATTCCATAAATTATTTTCCTTCTGTCAGAGAGGCTCATCGTTGGGCCTTCTGGCTAGTGGAAATGGTAACCCTCTGTTCTTTCAAGATCACCAACAGCATGATGACATGTCTACATAGAATTTCTTCCTAAAGCATCACTCAGATGCTCACCTAGGGCTCCAAGGGTGATCTCTAAATTTCATGTGCTCTACAATCCCCTCAGTTCCCAATTTCAAATGGGATGATTTATTCATTTATGATGATTTATTCATTTCTTCTGGGGCCCAAATGCTATTTAAATGTTGACACTGAGACATTAGACTTTTCTCTCATCTCTAAAGTATAAAATTCAAGCCACCGACACATATGGAGTTAGATGGAAGGATGAACATGGTCCTCCCAAAGGCTGCAAAGCAGAATGACATGGAGGGAGCAGGCCTGCCACCCTTGTACCAGGAGGTTTGTTTGGAGGCACTCCTGTGGAGACCAGAGTGGGGATGGCAGGGTAAAGAACTGTCTCAACTTTAATGCTTGGAAATATGTTTTTCAGATGTTCTCCCCAGTCAGAAATAGTCAGTAAGATAAAGAGATGGCTGTCTGACCTCAAAAGAGGGTGACCTCCTGCCTCCTAAATATCTCTCTGCCATCCAGGGCCTCCAAAAGGAGCCATCTCTTGCTGAAACTGGATTTCTCTTTGCTGTTTTTTTTTTTTTCTTAAAAGCTTTGAACCATATGGAAAAGATAAGAAAGGAGGCTTTTGCTCCAGATGTGCAGGGAATCCTAGAGGACAAAGATCTAAAAAGCTTTTCCACCACCTGTCCTGGGAAGGCTAGGAGAGGACTTGACTTCACATGAGAAACCTTATCAAATGAAAACTCTACTTGCCAGAATTTTCTCTTGTTCCCACCCAACACAGGCACCTCTTGGCAAGCTGTTGTGTCTTTCTGCTGATCAAAAGCAAAAAGCAAGAAGAAAAACTGATTCAAAGCAGGGCCAGGTAAGACTGAGGGTTTATGGAGCTATTAAAAACTAAGGGCGATGCTGAGTCTGCCCTGAAGAAACAGGAAACAAGTCAGGAGACAGAAAAAAAAGAGGAAAGATAATTTAAGACTTATTACCCATGGAATAAATATTGAAATAAAGTAAAACAATCTTGTCTACATTTAGAATACTTGGAAAATTTAAAACCAGTAAAAATGAAAATACAGAACACATTTCAACAAAAACAGATCACTACTGTGTGCCTACTTGGTGCAAAGTTTCTATGTTTTAGGGCCACAAGTGTGACAGATGGCATTTTTAATGACTGAATGTTTGCATCCCCCCAAAATTCATGTGCTATTATCTTAATCCCCAGCGTGATTTTATTAGGGGGAGGGCCTTTGGGAGGTAGTTCCGGCATGAGTGCGGAGCCCTCCTGAGTGGCATTTGTGCTCTTATGAGAAGAGACACAGGGCCTGCTCTCTGTTCTTCCCCACGTGGGGGCAGAGCAAGAGGACGGCCACCTGCAAGTCTGGAGGTGGGTCCTCACCGCGGCCTTGACCTTAGCCTTCCAGTCTTAGGAAGAAGTGTTTGCTGTTTAACCCCCCACCTGTGGCAATGTGTTATAGTAGCCTGAACTAACATAGCAAAGATGAATTAAACCCAGACATCAAAAACAACATTTCATTTCAGCTCTCACTTTGAATGTTCTTCTCAACCAGAGACTCTAACAACAGTGAACCAAACCACTCTGAGTCTTGCAAACTTGCTTTCCTATCTCTCTACTAATGACTTATGAAAATGGCTGTTGACAAAACTTACCTATAGTCTTCTAAGAGGGCTCTTAATGAGAAATCTTATCTTGCGGAATGGGGTTAGGGCAATGAGGAAAGAGAGAAGCAGCCAGATTCACTTGACCACATTGTGGGTGTCTGTGGAAGGACTCTACAGACGGGGGCAGTGCTGGTGTCAGTGCGCGAGGGAAACAGCAACTTGGCTCTTGGCCTTTCTACTTTGAAGGGAGACAGAGACTAGCTTGGGAGATGTCAGGCTCTGTGACAGCTGCAATATGCAAATTTACATCTAATTCTCACAGCAGCCCAATGCAATGGAGATTCGTATCTCTGTTTTACAGAAGAAGAAACTGAAGTCCTAACTTTTGAACAAAGACTTACAAATTATTTGTTGTGCAGTGAACAGGCATATTTCATCCTTACTTAAAGGAGAGACAGTTCAGAAAGGTGCTGCAGAGTGGGGGCCGGAATTGGTGCCTTGGCAAAATAAAGCCACAGGCCCTCTGGCAACACGGTGTAGGGATCCACCAAGGAGTTGGGTAGGAGTGAAGCACTGGCAGTGAGAAGGAAAGCCCAGAGGCCACTGAGGGAATGGTATACACGTAGCACTTAGAACTACAGATGTATGTATCTCCCCACCCCCCAGACCCACTGAATGAAAACAGCCAGGAATTGTCTTAGAATCATAGGTGGTTTTACTGTGCAAGGACTGAGAATCCTGAACTGGGTTGTGTAGGATTCCATTCCTTGCAATTTTACAATCTCTGATCTGACTGGCCCTTTGTCCTTTCCACTACAACTCATTGCTTTTCCCAAGCATAGAAACATGGCAGTTAATTCAAGAGAAAGGTAACAAAGAGAAGGGAATGCAAAGAAGGAATCTGAGATGATGGCCTCTCTCTTCCCAGACCAGCTAAATCAACACTTTTGCAGATATTTTGTTCAATGCTATTAGAATTTGGTGAAAGAATGTCAATTCTCTTCTCTTGGATATTTATAAGAGGACGTATAGCCACCTACTAATAGGACTGTGTAAATCCTTCTTCTTGAGAATTGATGAATGCATCTTTCAAGTCTAGTTCAAGGACATTATTTGTAAAATCCTGTACCAGGTTCCTTGCTGTATGTGCAAGTTCTGCCTCCTGCATCCAATAGAAGGGGACACACCTTGCTCATTCTAAAAGATTTGTGAGCAGAAGAAAATTACTCATCATGGAGAAAACCACTTTTCCACTTACCTATAGTCTTCTAAGAGGATGGTTCTTAATGAGAAATCTTGGCTTGTGGAATGGGGTTAGGGAGATGAAGATACAATTTTTGAGAGAGGAGGGAGCTAAGTTGTTTGAAAAAGAAAAGAGGTGCCAGGGAGGCTAGAGTGGTTTTCAAACTTTACTTCACATTGAATCACCTGGGGAGTTTTTAAAACCAAGAAACCCGGGCCCCACTCCCCGAGATCCACATTCAGTCAGTCTGGGAGTGGGGCAGAACTTGTTACTGTGCTCATGAGGGCCCATGATGCCATATGTAAATTTCAAATAAAAAACAGGTTCCCACCACTTAAAGCAAAGGAATAGTAAGAAATCAAACCAGAGCATATGTGGAAAACCGGAGCTATTGACTCTTAGGATCCACAACTAACACTGAGCCAAAGAAGCCAACGGCTGTATCAACATGATATCTCAGTATGCTACAAAGAGTTACATTAATCTCTGGGAAGGGTGCAGGTGCACCGGGGAAGCAGGGGAGAGCTGGCGGTTAGGGAGAACAGCAATTAGAGCCTTTTATGGAGTCAGGGGAAACCAAACAGAAACCGGGGATGCTTTTGCAACCTCAGCCTATCAACTTAAAGCAGCTTTGCCTGGTCAGTTTTTCAAGAACATTGTCTAAGATGGTGCCTTGTTTATTTATGCCCTGGATTTATGGATTGACTTTCCTCCAGAAGGCTTCTCTGCTAAAATTTAAACATAGTTAAGATTTCTTCTACCTGCCATTGTCACCTAGCTAAAAAGAAGGAGCTGTGTGCTGTTCTGCTGTGCAATACAAATTGAGTGTTTGCAACCCCAACTGACACATGCATTTATCTTTGCATATTTAAATCATCTTATTCTTAGAGAAAAGAGATTGACAATTTATAGGTAGACACAACGTCTCTGTTTTGTTTTGTACTGTTATTGGGTTCTTCCATTTGCCCCCTACTCAGCCTCTGAGGGTTGATTATCTTCCTTTCTCATCATCTGTATTTCCTTCCCAGCCTCTGCAGCTGCTCATCTGGGCTGCTTGTTACCTTCCAAACCTTGTTAATGACTCACAAATTCAGCCTTCTCTGGTCATGATCTTGAAATCACTAATTAAATGGTTTTGTGAGCTCAACAAACTCTTCACTTAAAAAATGGAAATGAAAGGAGGACTAACAGGTACCTGGAGGAGAGCTCTATGTCTTGGCAAGAAAGAGTGGGTAGGCTTTTCTCAAAGATGGTATGGGATGTAGGGAAGAAAAGACACTGCAGAACTGGGCGCATCTGCTTCCTCACAAATCTTAAATATTAGTACTAAGATGGAAGCCGCCCTAATTATTTGTGTGTGTCTATGCATGTTCGTGGGCACAGACAGAGCCAGAGGTTAGGAGACCTGTACCGCAGTCACAGGACACTGTCTGCTCTGCTCTTTGGAAATGGCAGCCGGTAAGACTTTGGCTGTGACATTTTCCCACTCCTCTTTACAGAAGGTAAATGTCTAGATATCCAGAAGTCTACTTCTAGAACATTCTGTGGTTAGGTCACTTATCTACAAATTAGATAGGGTGTGTGTGAGAGAAGCGGTCACTACCTTGCCTGATGCTGAACTTCCGTTATCACTGCTAGTCCAATATGAGATTCTGAGGGTGATAGGAAACTCCAGCAGGTCCACCTGTCTTGTGAAAACATCACTCCTGACTTCCAGGTAAGAGGCCTGGCTTGCCTGGGCTCTACGAGCCTCTTGGCATTAGGTCTTTAATGTCCGTCCTGGCGGGAGGTACATTCAGGCTGAATCTGAAAGTGGGCAATATCAGTAGAAGATACAAGAGAGTCAACAGAAGCTAGTTCTTCCATGAAATGTTCTGAGTGTCTAGGATATGTTTCATCTACATCTCGAGTGCCTGGCATGGTAACTGGCATGGAATAGATGCTTAAGAACTGCTTGCTGAATGAGTGAATGAATTTGAGTGACTGCCTTAAATGGCATTGCCAATGAGGACAGGAGGCTTGACTGCCTTGATACACAAAGCTAGTCTTTTAAGGGAATCCTAGGCCTCGTTAATCTATCCATCCAGTTAGCAAGTACTACTGAGCACCTCTTAAGTGTCACTTAGCACTTCATCTGAAATTATCTAGATCGTTTATACTGCTACCCCCACCCAACTGGCCTTGGAATGAAGCTCCAAGAGAGCAATGACACTGTCTGTGCTGTTTATTGTTGTATCTTTAGCTCCTGGATTGGAGTTTAGGGGAAGAGAGGGATCCTCAAAACATGACAGATTGAATTTTTTGCCAGGTAGTAAGGCCCCACTTGCAAATGGCTCTGAACCATTCCATGTGCTGCAACTCAGTGGTGGCCGGGGGCTTGATGCTTGTGTTGGGCATGGGACCTTCTGTCACAGGCCACTTCCCACCTAATAATCAGCCTTACTCACACCCCGGTCCTGTCCTAGGCTGACCCTGCATCCCACACCAGCTCATTGGATTAGAGCAGATATACAAATTCAGGAGGTTTTCTGTATTTTCTCAAAGTTCACTTTTAAAGATGTAGTGTTGTATTCCTCTGTTTTAGTCATTTCTGTTCTTACCATATTTCATAAAATCCATAAAATGTGGGAGGTCAAAGATGCAACTTTCCTCTAGCAGAAAAATGCTTGACTAATGCCTTTGGCAAAACCATTTCCGCTGTGCTGCCAGGCTAGGATGGGTCTCATAAACCTCCCAGACTTCTGGCTAGAAAAGGAAAACTAGAATAAAAGCTGTCTGCAAGATTTTTCCAGGCCCATGGAATGTCCTTTATTCTACAGTGGCTTCCTGAGTCCCTATTCTGAACCTTCCTTCTATCACAGAGGAGAGAAGCTAAGAGTGAGAAAGATGTTTGCATAGAACACCACAGTTTACCAAGCTTTTTCATATTTTTTCCTTGTGAAATCTTTGCCATTAAACTGTGAAATGTGTGTTATCCAGATTTAGAGATGAGGAAATAGAGGCTAAGTAGAGGGGTTGAACAACACACTAGCCAGGAATGGAGCTGTCATTCCAACCTGAGTCTCCTGAACATGAACCCTGCTCCGGGAGCTGTCTTACTCCCAAACAACGTCATAAGTGAGACTGTGAGGTTTGCTAGATTTTTTTGTCTCCTGGGTACTTCCCTGTGGACATTGTGGTCCCACAAACTTGTTAAGCAGGTTCACACCTTCAGGCCTTTGTGTAATGAATGCTGTGCCATCTGCCTAGAACTTACCTCTCCTTCATTTCTTTGTTTAGGTAACTCATATTCACCCCTCAAATCAGAGTTCAAGGGAGACGGCAGAACACAGGGCTAAGAGTGGGCCCTAATCTTGGTACTGCATTTACCCTCTGTTTGACCTGGCATGGTGGCTTAAACTCTTGGTCCTTAGTTTTCCCATGTGGATAATGGGGAGGATTTTAATGCATATCTTCAAGGGCTGCCAAAGAAGGAAGGGCCACAATACTTAAGGAATATTCCATTTGTTGCTGCTTCCTCCCAACTTAGAGCCATGTTACTGGTCTCCTCTGCTTCTCTAACACTGCCCTTGATCGTTCTGGGGTTTCTGCCCCAATCACCCGCCCCATCCCACCCCAGAGAGAAAGGAAAATGAAAGAGGAAAAAAAGAAGAGCATGGAGCAAATAGAGAAAAACATCAGATACAGAGAAAACTTTACCAGTTGAAAGGAAAGAAGGAATACTAAGATAAATGTGAAAATGTTATTCTGGGAAGACATGGGGAGAAGAGAGGAGAGAAATAGCTAAAAATGGCACCACCTGTCCTGGCTCAGGAAGATCTGTCCTGAATCCAGGAGGCAGCAAGGGAGCCCAGAACCGACTCAGCAACCCTGTGGGGGGAGAAGGAACAAACAGAGGGGCTGGCTGGAAGGAGGGAGGTGGGTGACCGGAGCCATCCAGGTGGCAGTTGGGATGTATTTACGTTTTAAGGAATTAATGGATTTTTTGTTTTTGAAGGAGAAGTTCTTTATATACTATTTTTTGCTTAGCAACAAGGCCCACAAAAGGCATGTGTTTAGCTTGGATGTCAGGTGCTCAACTCATTAAAATATTAAGTGAAACACTGATGACAATTACATAGCACTGAGCCTTTCTGTTGGCCAAAGTGTGCCTTTCAGTGTTCAACAAAGTGGGCCAAAAGTTTGCTTTGCCATTTTACTGTTCCTTTTTTATCTTAGACTGTTGGAGTTTCCTTTTGCTAAATTGGGTGAGGATAATCTGAGGACAGGGACGCTTCAGTGACTCAAATGACTATTTCTGGATGGCAAAGAAAGGCTTCCGGAATTTATTTCTTGAATATCATTTGTTCATTCAACAAAGATTTTCAGCACTTCTACTTTGTAGCAGGCCTCATGCTATAGGGTGAAAATACAGTACTGAGCAACAGACATCGATCCTATCCTCATGGTGAGATCCTTGGTTCCTACTCAAATCTGTTTATCTGGGCAATACTTCATATTCAAAATCTCTCTCCCAATCACGTGAAGTGTACACTCCTAAGACTTCCCCTGCCAGGCCCTGCTATGGGAAATGAGTATTGGTAGTCACTGAGGTGTTGGTGGCAAAGAAGTTATATAAGTCACCTCCTTGTAGGCATTTGTACCTGTAGTATATGAAAGAAAACACTTGGAAATGTACACAGGATTGAATTTCTGCTAGTGGGATTTCAAGCATATACATACTTTTATTTATAAGGCATTCCCATGGGCATACCATATTTTGATGATTATAATAAAATTAGAGTTAGGGTGTATTGAGTGCTTACCAAGTATCAAGATGTGGGCTAAGCATTTTTATTGAACAAACTTATTTCATCTTTAAATGTAAGTTGTCAAGAGCTGTGAAGGATCTGAGATTTTGCTCTATTTGCAAGTTTCTGAATATCTGCAGAAGATACAAGACTCCTGGGTCAGAGACAAAGGACTTTAGTACTCATGACTCAGCCTACAGCATGAGTGTCAGCATATTTATATAGTTCCTCTGGCCCTGAAGTTCCACCAGGATGCCAGCATACACAGTGGCCTATGTTACAGGAGAAAAACCTAAGTTAGGAAACCTAAATATTCTATGATGGGCACTAAGTATGTCTGACCTTTGCTCTGAGGGAAACACAATTTCTGTTTTCCAAGGTTTGCTATATAAAATCCTTGAGAAGGTAGTCTGGAACGAGATATGTAGAAATATGAGAGATTCATGGAGAACCATGTCCCCCAAATAGATACAGTTAATATCCTTATACAATACTGAGTAAATGGAGACTTAAGGAGGTTAAGTGACTTGCCTAAGGTCACAAAATCAGTACATGTAAAATTAGCACTTGAACTAAGCAATCTGATTCCAGAGTACATACTCTGTGTAAATAGTGCTTTAGTTAATACACTTGAGAGCTGAGTCTGAGACAAGAACTTGGGTGCAGCTAGGTTTATTCAGGAGGTACTGGGGTAGGCTGGATAGCACCCCTTAGCTACATATTAATTTCCATGTTTTAAATGACTGTGTCACTGAACTGAATCTGATGCACACACAGACGTTTGAGTTTTGTTACAGAAAGGTTGACCACCTCTACTGAATGATTTTGTATAGTCATTTTCTGTTTTCTTATGGTTTCACATCTCCCATTTTCAAAACTGCCTTTAATTATCCAATATGTATTCATACAACTTTTGGGTAAACCACACAAGGAATGCAAAAATGATACATTTATTTCCCTGAAGATAACTTTGGCAATAATTATGTACTTGCTTAACCAGGTGAACAGCACCAAGACTGAATGAAAAGTGCTGATCTTGATCATTTTCACCAGAAAGATAATAATGGGAGGTTCAGTATATATTTTCAGAATTCTACTTATTTGCAGGTTAGTGTGTCAAGCAGAGTTTTCAGAGACCACTTTAGGCTCACAAAGAGTGCAGAGATATTCATATGGCAAACCGAAAAGCATGACCCAGCTGGTTGTCATACCAAGGTACTTCACGCTTACTCTCCAATGCCAAATCTACTTCTAAACCAAGTAGAAATGCTATGAGCGTTAGAATAAAACAAAATAAAGAGCACTAGACTCCTCAGCAGCTGTGCCACTGGTGAGCTGTGCAAGCTTAAGCTAGACAATTTTAGCTTCAGCATCCTGGTCTATGAAATAGCACTGGGGTACAGGACATACTCTTCTTTCCTAGTACTAATTGGAATATGACCCTGATCTAGCAAATTCCTTTGGGAAGGCAGTGTCATGAATTGAGTTGTATATTCTTTATACTTACAGTTAAGAACAAGGACTTTGGAACCAGACAGATGTAGGTTGGAATCTTAGCTCTGCTGACTGTATGAGTTTGGGCAAATTGCTTAAACTCTTTGATTCTTTGTAAAATAGAAATGATAATACTTTCCTTTCCATCAATATTTCTGCATAAAACCAAACAAAACCTCCTTTGACCTCACATTTATGTCCTGTTATCACACAATCTCTTACTATTTTTCTATAGCAAAGCTTCTGAAGAGTTGTCTCCTTGTTGTTTCTACTTTGCCACCTTTCTTTGACTGTGTAGCAATTTGATTTCTAGTCCTAAGATTTCCACTGATACTACTTTCACTGAGGTCACCAAAGACTGCCTCTGGCTAGATCCAAAGAACATTTCTCAGTTCTCTCTCAGTGAAACCCAGCATAGCCAACCACTCTCTTCTCCTTGAAACACACTAATCCTTCGGCTTCCAAAAACTTGCCTTCTACCTCCTTCTCTCTGTCTTCTCTGTTTCCTTTGGGCCCCTTTTCTTTTTTTTGCCCCTTTCGAGTGTAGTTGTCCCACAAGATTCTATGCTAGAGCCCCTCTTTCTTTCACTACAAAATCTGGGTATTTTATGCATTTTCATGTCTTCAAATACCACCTACCATACATGCTGATGACTCCTAAATCTTCATCTTTAGCTTATTGTTTTTCTGAGCTTCAAATACACATACACAACTGCATCCCAGTTATTTTCACTTGCTTGTCCCACAGACACATCCCACAACATATCCAAATAAAATGCATTATCTTTTTTTCCATATTAGCTCCTCTATGTTAGTTCCCTCAGTGGCTCAAGCTGGAAACCTGGACACAGACAATCTTTTTCCTTTCCTTTACCCTCATCCACATATTCAACCAAACAGGTGTTGTTGATTCTACCTCCTGAGTGTCTCTTCAATCCGTCTGTGTTCTCCATCTCAATGGCCATTTTCTGCATCAGACCATCATCATCTCTCATCTTGATTACCACAACATTCTCCTCATCGATCTCATTGATCAGTCTAGCTGCTATTATTTACATGACAGCTTAATTGATCACATCATTTCCCTGATTATAATCTTTCAATAGGTTTACACTGCCCTCCAGCTAAAGTGCAGACTTTTCCAATGACTGATAGGATCCTTTGTGATGTAGACTCTGATCACCTCCCTGGGCTCATCTTTCCCTCCTCTCTGTGTTCTGTGCCCTACGCTCTTGAAACAGGGCTTCTTCCAGTTCAGATGAGCCATGCTCTGTCCCACCCTGGACCTGCATGTACTCGTTATCCTTTTAGCTAGAAAATTGCTCTCCAAATGCCTCCCCCAATCTCTATCTCTACTTCTACCTCTGCAAAGCCTGCCCTGAGAAACACCTGTTAGGGTATTCCCTATATGCTCCCCCTTCCGCCATATACTCCATCATTGCATTTGTTTCATCGTGGGACAGTGGTCTGTGGATCTGTCAGTGTCTCCCACTGCATTAAACTTTATGAAAGCAGAGGCCCTGTCTGTTGTTTCACAGGTGTTTCCTGCACTTGGCAGGGCCTGACACATGCTGGGAACACAATCCACAAATGTTTACTAAATGAGCAAGTGTATGGAAATCACACATTAGCTTGTGTAATAAATTCTCTTTAGTCAGAATTAACAACAGGATACCAGAATACTTTAAAAAACTATTAGGATCACCATGGGTATGATCTATGCTAGCTGGTTTCTATCTGTATTCAGGAGCCCTATAGCCCCACAGGGAACACAGTAGCTTTCATAATGAGACAGTGGGAGGAGGAGAACGGATGGTGGAAGTGATCCACTGGGCAGGACTCTGGGTCCCTAACATGGCTTTAACCAGAGCAGCTCAGAATTTTGTTTGTTTATGCACTGGGGCGGCATATTAATATTATAAGGGGAAAGAAGGAAGGAAAAGAGAAACAAAAAGGAAAGAATCCCTAATACAGGTGGACTGTCAAAACAGGTCTTATAAAGATAGTTCCACAATTAAGTAGGGAAAATATTGAACATCTGCAAATAAATGAGGCAGAGACTGTGCGGTCTACAACATAGTATGGTATGAACGAGAGAGGGTACAGTGCTCCTACACACCATCCCGGTAGGATGGGGTGGTATAGCCATAAGTTTATGTCAATTATGTTAAATTATTTTACCAACTGACATTTGATTATTAACAAGACTGTAAGAATTTTTTTCTTTTTTTTAAAAATTAAGGTATCATTGATATATAATCTTATGAAGGTTTCACATGAGCAATTTTGTGGTTTCAACATTCACCCATATTATCAAGTCCCCCCCACCCCATTGTAGTCACTATCCATCAGCATAGTAAGATGCTATAGAGTCACTACTTGTCTTCTCTGTGCTGTACTGCCTCCCCTGTGACCCCCCCACACCGTGTGTGCTAATCATAATGCCCCTCAATCCCCTTCTCTCTCCCTCCCCATCCACTCTCCCCAACCCCTTCCCTTTGGTAACCACTAGTCCCTCCTTGGAATCTGTGAGTCTGCTGCTGTTTTGTTTTGTTGTTATACAACTGTGAGAGTTTTCTTTATCACCTTGTTCTTTTCTATTTCTTTTCTATGTATTTCTTTTGTTTTAGAAAACTATACCTGTATACAATAGGACTTCTGCTAAGTTGACAAGGAAAAACATATATAATCAGACTTTTAAAAATTAAATTAAACCTAGTACTAGTATTTTGCAATCCTAATCTTCTACCTTGCTGAGGCATGGACAGATGCAGTACCTTACACTTCCCTGGTGAAATTCTGCCTATATTTCCATGTCCCACTTTTCAAACATTGGAAACGGTAAGGTGTTAGACAAAAATATTGCCATTAAAAGAGTTTTAGAATATAAATATTCTCTATCATTCATTTAAAAATATTTATTGAGAGCCTGCTATGTGCCGAGCACCTGCAACATTTTCTTGTGTTTGGAGATATATTAGTGGGAAAAAAATAGAGGAAGTCCCTGCTGTTATAAAGCTTATATTGTGATGGGGGAGAGAGAGAAAGAGAAAATAAGGAAACATGTAGACAACATAATTTTGAGGAGTGGTGAGCAGTAAGAAGCCAGAAGACTCATAATGTGTTGGGACTGACATCGTGGGAGGGCGGGGCTGCTGGAGCAGGTGGCCTCTGAGCTGAGCTAAGTGATGGGAAGGAGTCAGCTGTGGGAGGACGTAAGGACAGAGCCTTCCAATCGAAGGTAGCAGTGGGGGCAAATTTCCACACTCGTTTTTCCCAGTGGTCCTCAAGCAGCCAAAAAGGTGCCCGGCTCCCCCGGTCACTTCAAGGGCCAGAGCGAAGTGGTTTACTGGGAAGGCCCCAGGCAGCCTAAGTGTAAGGGAACATCATGGAAAAATCAGTGAAGAAGAGTAGAGTCACATGAGTTCTTTTACAAAAAGCTATATGTTTCTGTAAAATGTCAGGTTTTTTTTTTTCATTTTAAGATTTAAAAAATCTTAGAAGTGGATATGAGAATTTTATGGGAATTTAAATGGAACCTGTGCTCATCCAGATTGGCCATTAGAGGGCAGCATTGCCCATCAAATGTGCCGGAAGGATGGCGCGGGGGACTGAACGGTGGGCGAGAAAATCAACCCCACAGGTACACACAGCTCTTTCTTCTCCTTGTTGCTCCTCTGTGTCCCCCACAATCCGCTCCTAAACGCCCCGCCGTCCACCTATCCCCGAATACAGTCTCAGTGTTCTGGCTAGGCTTTATTTTTTAGGGAAAACCTTTGATATGGTAGGAAAAATTAAAACCGGCACATTTAAGACTGGTGAAGGTGTTCTGACACTGCGCCTCGCTGCGACTGTTTCGGGGGCAGCCCCGGGAGTCTGGGGCCTCTTGGCCCGGGGCTGCTTCCTTCTTCCCAGTGCTTCGGGGTCAGACCCATGGTTCGGAAGACAGTTTAACGTTTTCAGCCTAGGGAGCAAGGGAGCTTTGTTCATTCCGTGTGCTGTTAGAGGTCATCTGTCAGCTGGTAGAGTTGGTGGCGGTAGACCTGGTGTCCGTGGCGCGAGAGCCTGCTGGCCTCTCTTCCAAAGCAGCCTCAACTCCTGCAACCTTCGTGCAAGCTTCGTGTTCTGTGTTTTAGCTTTATTGTTAATTTGGGGCCTTTTATGAAAAAGTATGCAAGACAATGAGTTCAACATTAGAAAAAAGGAGGAGAAAGAAATGGCAAAATTTCAGGTATAGCTATACAGAGTAAACATAAGATTTTTAAATATGAAGCAAGAATTATATGCAAACAAAATGTGAGAATTTATAATATGGACTCTTTCCAAAGAATTGGAGGCATCATACAGCAAAACACAGATCACCATGAACACGGGGCAATTTATTCATTAAAGATATATTTAGTGTACTCCATTTATGTGCTAGGAATCAAGGGATATAACAGGTGAACAAGACCGACATGGGCGATGCTGTTACGCAGGTTCTATTGTAATTAAATAAGGATATAAATGAGATCAGAAATCATATAAGAAAGTGTGTGTGTGTGTGTGTGTGTGTGTGTGTTGGGGTAGTTCAGAGCTGGAGGGGCTCTTAAAAATCAAAATAAATTGCATTGTATAGTTGAGGAAATGGCAGCTCAGAAATGTAATTGATTCATTTGAGCACTAAAATTTGCTCTGAGCAGATTGGGAAACACTTTGGGTTACTTAGCTTTGAGTGCTTGATAAAAAGAAAGAGTGAAAAGTGAAACTTCTTTTGGGGACACTAACTCACTGAAGAAATGATCATATGGATTCTTATATTGTGGACACAGAAGGACAATGAAACAATTCTTCAAATGACTATTTAAAAATCATCAGCCCTTCATGAAATTAAGCCACAAAGTATTGAGTTGTATTTCACTGAATTGTGGAGTTAAACTATTACATAATCCAAGAATGTTACTTTCTTTAATCTATCTTGACATTATTTAACCTAACTGGATGTAGGATAGAACCAAAAGAAACTAGAGATTATGTCTGAGTCTCTTGAAGTCCAGCGTTGAACAGCTGATTACTGAAATTCTTCCCAGGAAGCCACTCCCCTTACCAGGCTGCCTGATTCAATTGTTTTTTTTTTAATAGTGTGTTTCTGGGCCCTAAATTATTTGTCTAGTTGCCTCAATATCCACTTTTTCTTATGTAGACTTGTATTAAAAGAGAGAAATAAAAGGGAACACTGGTAACAGAAAGAAACTGGGAAGTCTGAGTATGTTGTCTGTCTTACTTTGCACTATTACATCAACTCCTAGAGTGGGAATTGTCTCTTAGATTTTTGCTTCTGCTGGTGGCACACTGTGCTCAATAAAAATTTACCCATCAATCAACAGGACAGAATATCCTATCCTGCCAGAAGCAATACCTCCTGCTTGTCCCATAGAAAGCCAATTAGAGGGTTAGGATGTTATAATGGATATAGAAACTAAGGAATGTGGCAAAAAAAAAATTCCCCCAAACATCAGATAAAAGAATAAAACTGAATGGAAAAAATAGATAACAGTGTAGGATTCAGAGAAAACAACTTCCCAGTTCAGTTTTTCCCCCTGATAGTCTCCTTCAAAGCATCCTCTATGTAATAGAAGTTTGACTACATGGGAGGTGTCTTGGATGCCCTATGTCCCTCCTAGGAGACATTGTCTAGAGAGACAGAGAGAAAGAGAGAGAGGGAGAGGGAGAGGGCTGTTGTGACACAGGCAAATTCGGGATTCTTCCTGTCTAAACCCCCTTGAGAACTAATTGAAGCTGTGAAGCCTTTCTCCAGAACACGAACATAGGCAGATGCACACACAATTTTGCATATAGTTTCATGAATCCCCACCTTCCTTATTGCACAAACACACCTTTTGTTCCAAAATCTTAAACTCTAGAAGCTATAGGTTTCCAAATCTTATTAATTACCAAGTAATTCTGAAGAACTCTTTAGTCATAGCAACTTTTTTATATTAAAGAATTTTCTTTCTCCAATTGTAGTCTAGTATGTCTAAAATATAATCAGTTTTAGAAGCAATTCCTAGAACACAGAGGATGGTCAAGATGGACAATTACAAGGATAAAGATACTTGTTATTAATGCTTTTTCTCATGTTGCAAAGCACACCTTATTCGAAGTATCTACATATTCATTTACTTAAAAGTATTTTCTTTTTGAAGAAAACAGTCTTCATTTTATTGCCAAATTCCATGGACTCAAATCACCTGATATTAGATTATTCAGTGCCTTTTGTTTTTGGAAAATAAAACCACAAATGGAAACAAGAGTTTCATCCACCTACCAGGCTCATGCACTGTGTTCTCAGTGGAGGGGGTCACATCTGCAAATCCAGTTGAAGACACGCTAAGTACAAGTTGCACATTCTCCCACTGGTTCATCAGAGGAGCATGAGGCTTATCTCTTCAGGTCTAGGCCCTTGGCTTGTCTTCTTTCTGAAAACCATGCAGAGAAGAGGTATTCGCCTGAGGATGGGGCACTAAGGAGGCAGTGGCTGGATGGCCCACAGCCAAAGACAGGAGAGACCCTTTCTACCCGCCCTCGTAGTGTGTGGGGAGCCGAAAGGGCAAAGGTAAACAGCTAGCAAAGAGAAAATGTGGAGGAAGTGAGGGGAAATCAATAAAACAGAGATGAGAAAATAACGTGCTCTTCACACCATAAAGGGAAAACCCTGATGAAGGCCCAAGCTGACTTCCAGAATGCTTTCAGGGACCAGAGAAATGACACTGTCAAAACACATTAGCTTTCTGAAGCCTAGTGGCTGAATTTTATTTATTTAAAGTTAACTCCCATTTTAATACTAACAAAAAGAGCATATTCTACATCAAAGGCAGAAAAACTTTTCGTAATGTATCCATTTCTCTTCTGAAGTACACGAGCTGTTGCCGTATAATGCTTTGTGGTGTTTTCTCAGTTGGGCTTGCTTTTCTCTGCATTGGCAAATGCACAGTAAACAGTCAAGCCTGGGTCTGCTATTTCTCAATGCCAAAATAACCATCATTTGATTTTGGGTGTGTGTTTTAAATGCATTGTTAGCCTTAACTAACAGCTATATATGTTTCATGAATGATGTTTCAAAGCAGGAGAGAGGGAATGAGACTCAGACATAGACAGGAAACCCATCCTTGGAAAATAGTATAAAAGTGGAACCACAGGCAGTGGAGAGGATTGGGCTGGGGTTGCCTTTGGGGAAAGAAAAATCAGTTTCCTGCGGTGACCACTTCATTCCCCTTGGAAGTTCAGTTGATGGTTGCCTGGACCTGGTCAGAACTTGACCTCTTGGTGAGGCCTGCCTACAGGCTTTCTGGATATCGTTTCCATAGCTGTGGGAATAGACTGAAATTAACACCCTTCCAAACTGCTGATCTTCTCACTGTTCTTCAGATACACTGTGCTCGCTTCTGAGTCTGAGTGTTAGCCAGTTCTGTATGTGTACAGAGGTCAGTTCTAGTATAATATAGTGGGTAACACCATCAACTCGGCGGTCTGACAGCCTGTGGTTAACTCCCTGGTCTGCCGTTTACTAGCCATGTGATAAAGTACTTAACATCTCCATATCTCAGTTTCCCCATCTGAAAATGGGGATAAGATTACTTAACAACCCGGGGAGGTTAGGAGAAATAAATAAGTTGTTCAGAATATGTACCCAGTGGTACATAGTAAGTTCTTTATTACCGAGTGTTGTAAGAATGCTGCTGATGATTGCTGTTTTCCTGGCGAGAGCACTGCAGCTCCCCTCCTCCGGCCCCCACTCTGGCAGCCACTTCTTCTCTAGTCTTGTTCTGATATGGCTTAGATCGGACTGACCTGCCTGCTTCTGCTCCCAAGTGGTGATATAACCCAGACCAGGCATTCATGAATTCTATCCTCCCAGCTACTCAGGGATGAGAAAATGATATAAATTGGTTTAATCTGGGTAAGTCACAGAAGCTTGTTTAGAATTACTGGGAAAAAGAAGTTGTCTTTGTGATGGCTGGTTGACAGAGTAGGATGTAAGCCTGGCAGTTGCCAAGTGGAGTTAGTCAGTCTGAGACTAAGGTCAATATAGAAGAAAGCAGAGCCAAAAGACAGAGAGAAACGTGTTCACGTTGTAGAACCCCCTGACTGCATCCACGCAGAGCCCAGGACCACTCCTGCATGAGTCAGTTTGTACTGGGCTCCTCTCCTGGGTGATTCAAAGAGTTGCCCCCGGCACAGTCTCCTACACTGACACTATCTATCTCCTTTTCCTATTCACATCAGATCCATCCTTTGAGAAACAGTGCAAAACTCACCCCCTCTGGAAGCAATACCTCCTTTTCTAAGATCCCATAGCACCTACAGTCTCTGCCATCTACTTAATAGTTATTACCCACATTAGAAAGTTTACCTTTGCAAATAGATTTAGTGTATCTCTCCAATTCTAGGGATTGCTTCCATGTTTCACTCCTTGGTAAACATGGCCACTGTCACATCTGGTACTTTGCAGCAAGCTTACCAAGTATTCATTATTTTAATTCCTTTTATCCTCCTATATCCATTGGAAGTGGATATACCTGAGTACACCAAGGAATGTGAGCATAGGAATACATGAAGTAAACCGGAGGTGGGGCACAATAGGGTTTTTACATGTAGGGAAATTTCAAGGAAGAGCCTAGCCCCAGTCATGTGTGAGGAGCATCTGTAGAATGTGGACTTATGTGCTTCCTACCAGACTGTAAGATTTGTAAGAGCAAGGCTGGCTCTACTTCAAACACTATTCCTAATGCTTCACATTGTAGGTTAGTACTCACCGAGTACTTACTGGATGAATGTGCATGTTACAGTGCAGGGGCTCAGCTCCCTTGCCTAACCCTTACCAACAGGTAAAGGAAATGAAGTAAGAAAGGAATTGCTGATTCTATGAAGCCAACACCTTCCTCCCATTATTCTGAACCCTTTCTACCACCACCTCATTTATCCAAATCACAAGAATAAATAAAGCCATTCCTTAGAATGACAGATGAGGTGTAATCACAATAGCATGTTTGGAATTTCTAAGTCTGTGAGAAAACTGGTATGAATTCCAGACCCAGCAAGAAAGGTTTACCATCAACAGAATTAGTGAGTGGAGGGCTATGAAAGCTGCATCACAGATTTAGAAAAAGGCACTGCACTGGAATGCTCCATTTACACACAAGGAATTCCTGCTTTGAATCAGTTTTATTTTCTTGGGTAGCATTACACAGCATTAGTTCTATAACTGCTTTAAACTACTTGATTCCCACAGAAATAATGAATACAATAGTCATTCTCTTTTCCAACTCAATATTTTCCATTCATTCATTAATCAATCAGAGGTCAAAATTATCATCCTAAATAATTATTTTTATTATTTCACTGTTCTCAAAAACATTCAGTTTCTCCTACAGCATAAAATCCAAGGCTAACCGGACAACCAAAAGGCCTTCAGGAATTTGACCCCCAACTTGTCTTTCCATATGTAAACTTTCCTGTTCCCCCATCCAAGCCTCTATTCCTCACCTCTCTCTATCTCCTTTCCTTCTTACTTGCTTCTCACTTTTGCGAGTGTGTACTATGTTCTTTACTATGAAGCCCTTAAGGGCAGAGATCACATCTTGGGCTTCTTTACACTTTACTTTATATACAATATGGGCAATTCCAATGACTAGTGTGGTAATAACTCAAGAGATATATAGCTGGGGCTTTTCACTGTTCATACCTCAAGAGGCTTTGTCCTTTTTCAGTTATTAATGACAATTACTATAATTTTTTTCAAATTTATGAACATCTTACATGAGTGAAATTAATCAAAATTGCTTTCCAAATTTTCTGTTTTTACAAAGGTCTTAATCTACCAAGAGCATTACAAAGCAATAAGAAAACACCAAATATCTAATAGAAAATTGAGCCTGTGGTTTGCATAAACTAATGAATGGCTACTAAAATATGAAAAGATCTGCATCTTTACTCAAAATTAAAGAAATGAAAGTTAAAGCAAAGTTCCCTCATTCACTTCTGAGACTGAAAAAATTTAAATTGTCATTGTATAGTGTGGGCAAAGATGTAAGGAACTAGGAACCTATGTATGCTGTCAGGAGTGCAAGTTCAGTATAACTTCTTTAGAGGGCTATTTAGCAATAGACATGAATATTTTAAATGTACCTAAACTTGGAGTGAGAAAGTTAACTTTTAGGAATTCTCCCTACAGACATAATCACATAAATGCACAAACATACCTATGTAAAAGATGTTCATTGCAGTATTATGTATAAAAGCAAAAGACCACCTAATGTCTTCAGTAGGGGATTAACCGAAGGTTAAGTACCGAGCTGTGGTGGGGCTGGGACTTGAGCCCAGGAGGGCTAACTCTAAGCTTATAAATACTGGTTTTCATTACTGCCAGCTGAACTTACTTAGGACTGTTCTCTTAGAGGCTCAAAATTCTCTGTACGTTGTTCTAGTTTTTGGCTAGAGGGAAGAGTAGTAGAAGTAAGTCATAAACATACTATAATCATTAAACAAATCAGCACTACAGACAAGACTAGAATTCCTATCTTCTTGATTTTCAATCCATGAGGCACTCTGCCGTTTCTCTTCTCAGGTTTGCACTGACACACATTTATTTAACCTGGTGACATGTCAGCTAAAAAAAAAAAAAAAGTTCTAATGAATCTTTCAAGGTGTTCTGGTAACTGCTCTGTTTTGAAGTATATCTGATGAATGATTTATGTATGAGATATTTTAAAAATATGTCCATTACTCTGGGTGGACATTTAGAGGAAGAATATGGCATATTCAACCCAGCAGTTAAGATTCTCCATAAATAACTAAGGGGTGGCCCACCAGGTGATGTCAGATCAAAAAGATGCTCTGAGAAAGTGAGTGGACTTGGTCTCTCTCACTCAAAATGCAGAAGCAGAACCACCATGGAAAATAGTCTTGCCTCCATTCCCTGTGGCTCAAACCTTCACATTTCTTTTGCAAAGGTAGGGAACTGAGTATTCTTCTGCTTGGTTTGACTACCAAACTCCATTACATTTGGAGAAAATGTGGTTCTCAGAATAGGATGCAAACACAAGTGCCAGTGTGCCTAATGAACTTAGGAAAGAAGAGTGGCCAACAAATAGCACAAAGATCTTCCAAAATCAACACTGGGCACACAGGTTCATAATGCCTTTTAGGAAGTTGGCTGGAAAAGCGGCACTGGGTGGACAAAACATAAGGGTTCAATTCACCCTCCCTGTCTCTGTTTCCTAATTAAATTTTCAAACATGCTAAAAGTATTCTAGGATTTAGAAGAGAAAAAGGTAAAAGAGTGGCAAGAGTGCAAGATTTCAAGATTCATCTCCACATACTAGGCTCATATATCAACTTAGATTAGTCTGTCAAAAATATGAAAATATAAAAACATCATAAATTAGTCAAGTTGTCCATGGCTATAATCTGTTTGCCTGATGCCAGATGAACTTAGGATAGGAAAAACAGGTGGCTTTAAAATAGCTGGAAAATGTTAAGCACTTATATAAAAGGTTTTTTTTAGAAGTATCAAATGGGTTGATATCTTATTAGGGTATGCAGTTTAGAAGAAGTGGCTATGATTTAACTTGGACCAATGATAAGTTTTCCCATTTTAGGATTTCAATGTTCATTTAGAGAACTATAGTACCATGTCATACAAACCCTTTACTAAATCAATGCATTCATTATCTGAAATAAAAGCTTTATTCAATCACTGTATTTTGATAGCTAGACTATTGCACACGGGTAGGAGATAATGGATTGAAGAGTGTCCTTGAAGGAGAGGAACTCAGACCTCCTTTCTTTACACAGTCCCAGGAGACAGTCAGGTTCCAGTGCTCTCAAAACTTCAGAAGGCTGGCAGGGACTGTGAGCCAGCCCCGTGCGGTATAACAAATCAGCACATGAACCAGCTAACCATGTAACTGGTGAGAGGAAAGAATGAAATCATTCCTGCTTAAAATCTCTCGATGTAATCTTTTAACCTATTTAGGGCGATCGGCTCAGCTGACTTTATGGCACCCAGCCATGTGTCTCGTAAGGATTCACTAGACGCCATCATCAAAGTTAGTAAATCTGTTTCTTCTTTCTGCAAGCTCTACTCACTTAGTCTTATCCATCCTTCTCTCTTTCTGCCCAACAATTAGAAGAGCAGGGGCATCTCTTAGGAGAGATGGGAGAGAGAATGTGACTTAAAAGGCAGACATGCACACATACTACACCAGAAGAAGAATACTAATAGGTATTTTCACAGCCTCATACACATAAGCAAGAGGGAACTCGAGGCTCATTTAAAAATGCCTATTTTCCCATAACTGCTTACCACTTTTTATGGCATTGATAGAGTCTTTTAACACAATTTTGTTTTTGGATGCTGCGATAGTTATCAACATAGACTGATTTTGATATAATCACTAAATCCTAAATTCTTTAAGAGGGTATGGTTAATAAGATCAAGGAAACATAATAAAATTGGTTCACATGTATTTTTTAATAGTTCAGAACCAAAAATCATATGCATATTTGTGTACCCCACAATAAAAAACTTGCAAGTTAAATATTGACCTAATGGCAACAATTCTTAAATTTCAAATCTTAAAAGCATTTCCCTCTGTACAAAATCTGGATTTCTTGCAACCATAATCTGAATGCATACATTGCTACAAAGATCTCTGGGAAATATTCTTTGGCAGCAGATCTGGGAAATTATAATGAAAAAACACTCACTAGCACAAATTGTGTTAAAAGATGATTATGCTACTTCCTGAACATTTAATAGCTTTTTGCATTTATATACACATATAAGTCGCATCACCACGTTGATATAAAATGTTCTTGTTAAAAGCTTGAGGAAGTGAAAGGGAGAAGAAATGGGGAGAAAAAGGGACCAGTGGCTTGGTAAGGGCAGAATCAGCAGCCCCTCACCCCAAAAACATTTCAAAAACTATCCTTTCCACAGGGATGATTTAAAATGTTCCCATCTCATCAAAAGAGTAATTCTTGATTGGAGAGGAGTTACCTTATGATCGTGTCTTGAATCTTTGCATCATTTCCCCACTTTTCAACATATAAATCAAAGAGGACAGGGGCTAGTGAGTCCCCTTCTCAAGTTAGGCCCGAGGCTGGACCAGCTCCATGTGCAGGTCATGGTCCACAGGGCACCCACTGCGTCTGCCACCTGGAGCTCACTTGCAGTGCTGACATGCATTGGATTGCCTGCGCCTGCTTTTTCTGGGCACAGTAGGAGAACAGTTTCTGAGGGATGAGTCACGAATGGGTGCAACCTGCAGAACAATGCCTTTAATGCTGCCTAAGAATTCCCTGCTGACTCCCAGCTAACGTGGTGGGACAAGGGAAATTTGCAGAATCCTAAAGAGGCTATTAGTCAACATAACTGTGGTATAAGCAATGCTCCCCACTTTGGCCTGGGATAAAGACCCTTTTGAAAAGTAGCCTTTTTCCCACATGAAAGGAGGCATTTTCAGCAATGTGTGTTTCACAGATTCAAGATCAGAATGGAGACTTGTCTACTAGGTAGCAATTACCCATCCCCTTTCTTAACTAGGGCAGCATCTGTCCAATAGAAGTGGCAGATGTATATACCTTTAAGTGCCTAACTCAGCCTTTGAATAACTATAAAAACCAAAAAAAGTATTACATTGTTTTCTTATTTTCTCAGTGCTAGAAAAGGGGTAACTTTTCTATTTTCTTTTTACGCTGACATTAAGCTTGGCTTTTGATAATTTAAACTCTATAAGAAACCTAGAATTTTGAAACTTTGTTTTTATTCAATGATTAAGGAACAAAGCCCCTTTCCAAAATAAATAGACTCGAATTCTAGACTGTAGGAGCCTGAAGTAGTAAAGTTAGGCACAGAAGAGATGTCTTTTGAAGAAGCTCACTGTGAAAATAGTGTAGAGGTACAGAGTGGCTACATCTATTGGTGGCGGGGATAAATGAGACAATGGATATTGTTATGGGCTGAGTTGTGCCCCCACCCCAATTCATATGTTGAGATCCTAACCTCCAGTACCTTAGAATATGACTGGATTTGGAGATAAGGCCTTTAAAGAGGTAATTAAAGTAAAATGAAGTCATATGTGTGAACCCTAGTCCCATATGACTAGTGAATTTACAAAAGGAAGAGACTAGGGCACAGGTAACACAGACTGAGGTTATGTGAGGAGGTAGGAATGTGGCATCTGCAAGCTGAGGAGAGAGGCCTTAGAACAAACTCACCTGCTGACACCTCCATCTTGGGCTTCTAGTCTCTAGAACCATAAGAAAACAAATTTCTGTTGTTCAAGGCATCCAGTTTATGGTACTTGTAATGGCAGCTCTAGGAAACTAACATAGATTTAAAAGTGCTTGGTAATTCATGGAATATTATACAAATGCTAGTTATCATTGTTATTATTACGGAGACCATTCTAAAAATAAGAGGGAAGGATGGGGGCTGTAGAGGAGCTGGGGACTAGAAAGCAGCCTGGACATACCAAAGCAAAACACAGCACTAAAACTGTGCCAGGTGCTGACTGTGTGCATGGTGCACCCAGATGAGTAAGTCAGGTCCTTTGGCCCTGGCCAATGTCAACATGACGAACAAGATACTGAAGGAACCAGAGAAGCTCTAGGGGAAGGCAGTTATTTCTGCTTGTTGGGTGTGGTGAGTGGGGCTGGAGAAGAGGAGAGTTTGCAGATTTTTCATAAAAGGAGAATGGCATTGAAAGAGTCAAAAACTGAGTATGACTTTGCAAAGCAGTTGTGGAGACACATTCAGGGGCACTGACAAATGAAAGCGTGTGTGACAGTCTCTGGGAAAAAGCACACAGCATGATGGAAGGGCAGAAAATACATGGGAGAGAGCTGGGAGATGAGACTTGAAAAGTAGGTTGGCATCAACTTGCAAAGGGACTTGAATGCTGTGTGAAGGGATTTGGAATATCATGTAGGCAATAATGAAGGAAAGTGTGTTGTTTTTTATTCTTTCAATATTTCTTTACTTTCTGCTCCTGTTTTTCTCTTTCATTGCATACCTTTACCCAGACTTCAAGAGTGTCCTCTGTCCCAGCCCGCCAGGTTCCATCCACCAAACTGCTCCTTACAAGACTCTCCACGGGCTCCTCCCACCTTGGAGGGTGAGTAATAGCCTGGGTGTTCTAGACCCAATGCGAGTACAATGTGTCTGAAAGTTTAAAGTACACCCCATTCTCTGGCCTGATCATTCTCTTTCCCTCTCTCTCTCTCTCTTTTTTTGTACCTTAATTAAAATAACACCTTTCAATTAGGGAAATGGCCAAACAGTTAAAGACAAGTTATGAGAATAATTGGAAATGCATACCATTGCTTGGAGAAGTTTCAAGAGGAACCTTTATTGATTCACGTTTGTATGTCACAGGGAAAAATGAAAGCCATAGTCACTCTTTATTCAAAATAGACCTCATCGCATACGCTCAAATAGCTGCACAGGACCTTTTGACTATGGTGGGGAAACTGAAGGACACTGCAGAATATTCATACAATTACGTGGTGGGATGATGGGCTAAATGTCCACAAAGGCAAAAATATACTTTTATCACCATATATTCTGCTACTGTGCACCACCTTACAAATTAGAAGTAAAGGTACGTGCCTGTGATCTCTAGCTCTGTCTTTGGTGCACTAATAAAAAGCTTCCATTTTGATCAAGAATTAGTCTTTGTGTCTTAGAATTCATTCTTCTAAAATATTTTTTTAAATCCTTTATAAATCCTTTGTAATTAAGTAATTTTAATTACAAAGAAGCCATTCTTAGAGAAGCAGCATAAATGGAGTGGTTGAGAATAAGAGATCCGGTATCAGATGACTCTGACACCAAGTCCGATTTCTCTGGTCTCTAATGACCTCTTCCGGACCATTTTAACTTCTTTGTACCTGAGGATGAAATGAGATAATGCAGGTAAAATGCATGCTTGGCACAATAGTAAGTGAAAATAGCAATCTTCTATATAGAAAAGAGCATTCTCTGCTATATGCAAGGTCTCAAGAGTGAGCTGATAGGAAGCCATATAGAATGCCAGATACAGCTCTCATCTATAGCCCCAACTTCTCTGGTCAGTGGACAAGAAATGCTGCTGCTGGTAATTGATGAAGCACAATACTAGAAGAATCAGTCCATTTATAAGTTTCAACTAGTGGCTCTGAGGCAGCTCACTTTACATAGCTTTAGTAGGAAACTGAAAGTTCAGGGAGTTTGGTTGGTAGCGAGTATTTTGGAACCCTTGAAGCAAACCCATATTTATACCTACGTAAAAAAGTTTATTTTAGGTCTTATTGACTAACAAAGAGGCTGTGAACTGCAGCAGTAAGATCCTTATGCCAGCTTTGCATTGATAAGACAAAGACCTTTCAGAATGGTACTGAGAACAGTTAGTATGAAGAGCTTATTTCTCAAGCAGAGTGGTGGAGTCCTTGTTTGGTGGTCTAAGTGCTAGGCCAGCAAGCCACAGGGATAATTTCCCCTCTGGGTAAATGGGCCATGGGTACCAGAACCAGTGTGGGTACCATCTTGTCCATATCTGCTTCCAGCAATGTCTGGAACTCTAAAATGCAAAAATAGAAAAATGATGTTTTCACTGTTGACCTTGCTCAGAGCAGGTACACAATCAATAGTTGTTGAATAAATTTATCTACCAGTGCAAAGGTGATTTCTGTGGGGCTGGAAGGGGGCACAAGGATAAGACACTTGTATCTTATATGGGTCTGACAGCCAGCACCCAGTGTGTCTGGTTCTGTGGTGTGTTTGGCCAGTGTTCTTCATTTTCACACCAAATGGAACTAATGTTAAAGTTTTTACTAGGTTTCCACTTTTTCTGGTTTTCCATCTTAGCAGAAAGTCTGCTTGTAAAATGATTGAAATGAAAATGCCTTTCCCTAGATCTGGAAATGATGTTCAGGTTAAGGTTATTTAAAATAAAATGAAGAAAAGCAACCTTCGAGAAACATTTAAGACAAAATCTAATGATAAAATCTAGCAATATTAGAAAGCATTTGCTGTTAATTTGTTGATGTTAACCATAGAAGTGAAGCATGAGATACTTTAACATTATAAATATGAGTTAGGAAGAAATATTAAATATATATTCTTATAATAAATCATAGAGACACAGGAAGAAAACAAAAATCTTTTCAAGTATCATCCAACTCTTAAGCACAATAAAATTTTCTCATATGGCAGAATTTCCTCCTGAACTGAGAAATTCTCTTGTAACTAAAACTGTCACGAAGTTGCCACATTAGACTAATGACCTTTAGTTATAATTGGATAATTGAATTTTAAATTGTCAAGAAAACGGAACTGAAATTCATAAAATTTGCCAAGAGAATAACTCTTTGATACACATTTGACAATCTGAAAAATACCACAGTTTAAAAAAATGAACTTGCTATTCCATTTTCCAAGGGCAAAGCAAGCACTTGAAGAATATTCTTTATAAAAGCACCCACTCCATGATCTCAGGATTAAAAAATAGCTCAGCCACTTTTGTTGAATTTGCAGTACATTTGCTTTAAATCTCCTTTAAAGTAACATTTTATTATGAAGATTTTTACATGAATCCCGTACTGAATATAGGGGTCATTCATAGTTAATTATTGTAATGACATTTAGTGACATGCCCATAAGCACACCCAAGCTCCAATCATTAATTAGGAGTATGGAACAAATAAGCAAATTGTTTAACTAGATAAAAATTGAAATGCATAGGAATTAATATTCTGAATGTCTTTGGATTAAGAAGACAATCCATTCTTGAATTTATTCCACATTGAAAATTGTTGACACTAGAGGGGAGTATTGACAGAAGTAGGGTTGATCAATATTGAACCTTAAGGGTCAGAGAACTTCATGTTTGGTGTAATACGTAACTTTAAGTATTATAGTGTTTCAGTAAAGCAACAATTATTAAGGGTCAGGCAAGTTTTCTTTACTATAAACTCTAATTTGGGGAGGCTTGCTTAGTTCCAGAGTCTTCAAAGGCGTGAGATAGTATGATTGAAACAAGATGATGGCTTGGAAATAAATAAAGAGAAAGTGAGCCATTTATACTCCAAGTTGAGGAATTAAATTATTTCCATTCTCCAGATTCAAAAACCATCTTTTCTTACTATCTCCACAGAACTTTTATGAAAGCTCTAAACCCAGGAGGCTTTAGATGAGAGGTAAATCTCTTTTGAGTTTTTAAATGGCTTGAAATCTTTACTTCTGAAAATTATCTAGCACATTCAACTAGGCTATAAATTAGAAATACTACCAAAGGGAGCTCTGTATCTATTCAACTAGATCTGGTTCAATGAAATCTCAAAAACACCCTCTACTCTTTCCACTTAGTTGTGTATGGAATGCTAGTATCACATGGAAACCGTTAATCTTCACTCAAACATACTTGATCATGTTGGCCTACTGAATTGCTTAATGCTGGGTTTTCTAGCAAATCTGTCTTTTTAATATAACTAAGAAATGATGTTTTAATTATTTACTTTAAAATTTGTGTTGGACACATTGGATTTGAATTTGAAAAAAAGAAAACAAAAAGTAAATAAATACCAAGTTTTTTATAATTATAAAAAATGATGAAATAAATAGATAATTATGTGGAAGTATAAATTGCCTGGCCTAGAATTTAACAACATAATTCAAACTCTTGTTACTATTTTTTCAAATAACATGAAGATTTAAAAATTAACACGAAGAAGTTTAAGATTATAGGATTTGGGCTTGAAAGAAAAGCCGGGGTATGTGAACATAGAGGAGGAGGGGCTGAAGTGCTGACTCAGGCACTTTCTACCTCCACGAGCCCCACAGAAACACGACTTCTGAATCTTTAGGTCCTTCCTGGGCAGACACTTAAGTGCTCTGCCCTCTTGTGACCTTTCTTTCTAGAATTTAGAATGTGTAGCTACATTCAAACAACAGAAGTGGGCATTGATTAGTCAAGAAAGAAGCTGTGCACTTTCAGTTTCCATTACATTAAACAAAATACTCATTAGTGTTTGGCATTTTCCCAAGCAGACACAATCTAGGTGTCCACTGAGGCCTCATTGTGCAGTTAAGACGTTTAAAAAGACCTCCTAGACATCAGCTAGGGACAATTAAGGGATGGGTAAAACTAGTACAGGGTAAGAAGGCTGGAATTACTGGAAACAAACACACACAGAACATCAACTGCAAACTAGACAAACTGTCTTTGTTTTTAAGATCAGTTAGCTAGTCAAAGAGAGAAAGACTAAAGATCCCTCTGCTTAATAATCGTGACTCTCCTTAATGAAACCACAATACATATACTATGGGAGTATTCAGTCATATTAAAACAAAAGCACATCTACATACATGTTAGAAAAGAAAATAATCTGATGGAAACCTGTCATCACAACATAATTATTCCCATCATTTACCCAACAAGGAAACTAAGTGCTACTATCACTAAGAGGTCATATCAGTTCTGAATTCCATATCCACTGAAGCTGTTGAACATGTTTTATTGCTAAGTGTACACACCCAGATCTGAAACAGCTTCTAGAAAATACTAGAGAGCAACTACCTGCACGTAGGTCAGACTGACAAACTGTGTTTCCTTCCTTTCCCTCTCCCTCTCTTTCTCCCATCCATCCATCCATCCTTTCAACCAGCAAGCATTTACTAAGTACTGTCTGCCAGGCATTGTGCCATGTGCAGGGATTACAATGATGAGCAAGTCAGACAAGACTTAGATGTACATGAAGTTACAGACTAGCGCATGAACTTTGTTGCTGTCAATACTAAAACAACTATATTTGAGAAATCTTAATGCAAGATCAGTAGAATGAGTTAAACTTCAAAAATCATTCACATTACTTGTTCCTCACCTTCTGGGCAGGGGGATAGGAAGAAAGGCTTTCATGACAAAATTTCTCTAATTTTAAGGAGACATTTACCTTTCTACTCTGGCTGATGCATTCTAATCTAACAGCAAGTGGCAGAAACAAATGTGAAATATCTCTCAAAAAGATGTTGTGTTATCCATTCACAGGGAACAACCGAAAGAACAGGGCAATGGAAAGAAGATATGTTTAACGTGGAACAGAAAACCTCCTAGAGGTTGTCGCAATACATACTCTCCCTGCCTTTTAACTCAGACACCATTCTATTGGTACTTAACACAGATCTTTAAATCCCAGAGCTAATAATGATTCCTGGCTACAGCTGGATGCATCTGACAAGCAGCCTGTAGTAGGAACCTCAGAGGGGAGAAGGTTCCTAACAGTCAACTACGAGTTCAAATCCCAAAAGAGGTGCCCCTGGTGTGCAGAGCACTTAACCCTTCGACCAGTACCAACATGACTATTCACAAATTATTGATGTCCCTAAATCCCTGGCAGATTGCAGACGGTTCTTGTATCCACTGAAGCCCAAACATATGGTCACTAATGGGATGGATTAAAAAAAAATACACATATTCAGTCTTTGCTCCATGAATATAAAGCCACTGAAATGTTAGAAGGTGATTGAACTGGACGGAACACTGTTAAATACATGCTCAGCCTCATGTTATGGATCATTTTCATTGACATCTATCTGCGTCCTTGGTACAGTTTAATTAAAGCTGTCTGGAACAAGTCTGCCCTCTAAATGATCAGCAGTGCAATGAAAAGGTGAAACATGAGGAGGCTTGAGGCCTTTTTTGTAAGCATTCAAATGACTGTCTCTGGTTAAGAAAAGCATCAGGGAAGAAATTTGTTTTCAAAACTAGCCAGCCATTGGGCTGTTCTGCAAGAGAAGGCAAGTCTTCTGATGTCAGTCGGAGTACCAGAAGCTGAGTTAGATAACACAAGATCTTAAGACCCCAAACTGGCCCATGTGCTGGTCTAAAATAGACATATTTATTTTGGTCCTAAAGCAGTAAATATTACAGCAAGATTTCTTATTTGTAGTTCATTTGGCAAAATATAACTCGCAAATGGAACAATTTTGCCTAAAATAGTCCCTTTCAATAAGACAATTTTGCAACTAGCTGGCAGGAACATCATCAATTTAATTTGGTTTAATAGCATATACAATACTAGCACTGCAAGTAAATAGAGTCAAACAATTAAGATATTTATTGAATAGTCTTCTTGTTTCCAGTATTGTTATGGTGCTGGGGAAACAAAGAAAATGTGGATCTAGGGCATAAGAAATGTGGGACACAGTTAAGAGATTGAATCTTAAATTAGCTAATTATACCTACTTCCTTCCTATGGCATTTTCCTCCTTTAATATGACTTTATTTAAAAAGATGTAAATTAAATTAAATTTGTTCCTTAAAACCAGAATTAATTGCACTTTATAAAAGTGTCCAAGGAACTGTGTCAGGCTTGAAAATTTCATTCATTGACTTCTCCGCACAGATCCATCCATCATGATGTGGGCTTATCTTCTTCATTTAATACTCATTTGGTATCTACTTCATATGGGATATTGAACTATATTCTGTGTCCTTCCCTCCCACACCCCATAACTCTCTCTTTTTCCATTACAATGTGTTCATCTAAGCTGGTGAAAGTAATAGTTGCACCAAACAGAAAAGTGCTCCTTAATTCACTTAGGTTGCTACTCAGGAATACACATTATTTTAGCTTTGATGCCTCACAGAAATTAGTCAAAGCTAGAAGACATTATATTCAACAAATAGGTCATAAGTTAAAGCCAACTAATCAGAGCATCATTTGTCAAATACTTACTATATATGGCATTGTACTGGGAACTCTAGGGAACAGAAAATGAGCACAAGTGTCCTCAATGAACTACAGACAGAAGACGTACATGTTGGAAGTCACTAAGGAATGATGGAATCAGAGGAGTAAACATTGGCATGATGTTGAAAGACTTTCTGAGGAAGATAGAGCTTGAGCTAGTCTTTGAAGAATGAGGCCAGATGTCCAGGCCAAAAATATCATGACAGGCACATGGATAATAGGGAGCCAGGCAGGAAATCGCCTTGCCTTGAGTGGAAGCATTGTGTTGAGGACTGTATCACTTGGGGTTTAATGATAATAAAAACCACTTTAGGTATTTAAAGGAGAAGGAATGGAGTACAGGAAAATGGTATTACAGCAATGAAGACCTGAGATGACACACAGGAGAGAATGTGGTAATGTAGAGATTAGCAACTTCAGGAACTGCCAAAAACCCTTGGATTATAAGGACGAGGGAGAAGACAGTTTCTGAAGGTCAGAGACCAGGGCCACCCAGTGGAGAATGGAATTCAAGGAGGCCTAACCAGTGGTTACTAGAGCAATGGAGGAATAAAAATGCAATTACTACTAGAGATGTACATGAAGAGAGAGAAGAGGAGAAATATATTCTGGTTTCTTCCTGTCTGATCCCTCCAATCTCCTGACAATATTTCCCATTGGTAAAGCTGACAAGCAGCCTAGGAAAAAAAGTCTATAAGGTCAGTCTCCCAGTGATACAGAACATAGTGGTTGAAAGCAAGTAATATTTATAAGAGTGAACAGGCTAGTGATCAGCAAATGGACTAGCACAAAATAAGATTATTATAGTAAGACCCTATTATATAATAGGTTTTTAATACTAGAGAGAAGAGTTAAACCAAATAGCCAAGAGGGAGCCATTTAATGCTTATTGGGAAGAGAACAGACATAATGAGATTGGTTTTTAGGAATATCTGGCCAGTATATGGAAAGAGAGTAGTGGCAGGGAGACAAGTTAGGAGGTAGTAGGCAATTAAAGGCACCCACAAAGTCCTTGATATGCCTTCCCTTGAGACGTGGGGTATATTTCCTTTCTCCTTGAATCTGGGATGGACTGTGGAAGAAGTGGTGCTGTGTCAGTTCTGGGACTAGCCTTTGAGAAGAATGGTAGATTCCATCTTGGAACCCTGAACTGCCATGTAAGGAGTTTAACCATCCTGCTGAAGGGATCACATGCAGAGGCCCTGAGACCAAAGGGCAGGCAGAAGGGCCCAGCTGAATCCATTTGTCCAGGTTCCTCACCAAGGTGCCGTATATGTGAGTGTAGCTGCCTTGAGCCCTCCAGACAAGCCAGCTGCTAGATAAATTCCAGTGAGTGACTCCTGTCAATGCCACATGGAGCAGAACACTCAGCTGAGCAGGCAGTCCACGTTTCTGACCCACAAAAGCATGAGGTGGAATACAAGAGTGGCTGTTTTAAGTCACCAAGTTTTGGAGTGTTCTGTTATGCAGTAATATGTAACCAGAATGGAAGCTATACAATGATATGAACATGTTAGGATAAACTCCCAAATTAGAGTTATCGTAGTAAAAACTGAGAAAAGGCACACAATTTGGGAAAAGACCTTAAATTAGCCTTTATGTCTGTAACAGTGTGACTGACAGTTTTTGCCTGTAAAGGGCCAGATACTAAATGCTTTTTGCTTTGTGGGATGGATGGTTTCTGTTGCTACTACTTAACTCTGTCATTATAGGGCAAAATAAGCCACTGACAATATATGTAGCTGAGTTTCAATTAAACTTTATTTACAAAAACAGGCAACTGGCCACAGCTGGCTGCGGGGTCATAGATTCCTTGCCCCTGGTAAGGAATTACTGATACTGAGGAAAAATTCAAAATGTTGCACTTAGGTGGTGCCCAGAATGGGGATTTGTGACAACTCAGGGGAGGGGAATGTAGATTGGAGAATAAATATTCTTGAAGAGGGCCTAGGATACTTACTGTTATATCTTCTTAAAGTTGCTTCTACTTTGTTATTTATTTTAAATGATATTAGGATATTAGGTAAATATGGTAGTGGGCTGAGGGATGATTTGAACCTATAAGGTGGGGCCCTTGAATCAGACAGTTTATCATCTGGAGACATACAGAAGACAAAATCAGATTATATATTAGTAGCAGTCCTGGGTTCACTGTCAGTAGTTTTCAAATTTGCACAATTTCAACCCAATGTGTTTCATGAGTAAATTGGACTATTCTAGAACCATATTTTCTAAGTGTGACTAATATTATAATTATCATTTCTAATTTATATCACATTCATGATTTATTTGAACAATTATGAGTTTGGCAATATTTCTTGCTCATATGTGAAGAGCATCTACAACATTAATCTTAAAGTATTTATATCCCAAACTATCCTGAAAAGTCAATGGTTATTTTCCATAATTTATAATATATTGAAGGCATTTTATCATGCTATTTACTGTTATGTTATGGGGAAAAAGTGTGACCTTTGAAGGAATAAAACAAGCAGCTTTTTATTTCTCTTGCATATCTGTTAAGTTTATGGACATTTATTTTAGCTTTATAAAAATTCTATCAGGCAGCTAAACAACTTAGATTCACACAGCATGTAAATTCCATTAAACAAGGGCTTTTTACCCTTTCACCTATTTGCCCTACATGTGTTTGATGCAGTGGCACAGCTATTCAGAACAAACACTAATAGTCTGCTTAAAATCCTTACTATAACTAATGCAGGTATGCTAGAGGATTCTAGTGAATATTCAAAAAGGTTTTTATGCATTTAAGGCAGAGATTGGTTTGAACAGTTCTGTTTTGGGCCTCAAAAAGAGCAACGTGGTTTAAGAGGTGAAGCCTTTTGTAGTCCCTGCGTTTGATAAAGTACAGACCTTTAAGCATTCCCTCACAGACCTTTGACCTCGAGTCCTGGCCTTTAGAGATTTGTCCTCCTTGAGAGTGAAATAAATAGTAAGATCCTTCTATTAGATATGTTAGCAGTTTCTGCTAAAAAGGATTTTAATAATACGAAATTGCAAAGAATTATGAGGCAAGGCTTGCTCCTAGATACTAAGACAAACCCGGTTTAAGCTGATGATAGAGCTCCTATGAAGGACCATCTGTTTAGCTCTAATAGCATTTTCTTTTTTTTTTCTCACCTTCGTAGCTTGGTTTCAAGCCCTGTCTGAGACACCTGCTTCATGTGAAATGAGATTGGCGGGTCTCAGTCCATTTGTGGCTGGCTGAAATTTCCCATCTTTCTTTCCAGAAAAATGGTCCATAAGGAAATTAAGTGAAAAGAGTTAGATGTCACACATGGATTCACGTATAGGTGTACTGAAGGCCTAGATAATCTTCCTGTGTGAAAGTACAATATAAATTCAACACTGGTTCATTGGTTCATCTACTTTGCCTCTTAGCAGCTCTCTAACACCTGAGGTCTCCTGCGTCCTGAAGATGATGCAACTGTAGGGACATCTTTTTACTATTCTAAACCACTGTGTAATTTGAGCTGAGATTATAACGTGGCTTGAAATTGGCTGTGATTTGCTGCTTCATTTAAACAGGGATGGTGTATGAAAGTAGTATAGGAGGTACATGTTCTGTGCTTTTTTTTACATTATGTAAATCGATCTAAAGTCTCCATAAATAACAATTGAAGAATATTCATAGTTTAAGAGCAAACAGATTAGCAGATTAGATGCCTTTGGACTATATCTTACCCAAGAGAGAAAGCGGAACACTGTAATTTATTATGACTCAAGGCAATATTACCTTAAAGTGGTATGAATTTTTATTTCAAAAGTAAATAGGGTCTTTTCCATATAAATTTAAAGCCATCAAAAATTGCACTGAACTTACTAAATACACAATTAGTTTCTTGTTACAGATAATTTCTATTGATCCAAATCCAGTTTGTCAGCACGGATTAATCAAACTCGTCGGGATTGAGATATGCATGACTCAAGGGGAGCCTTTCACCCCCAGGTCACTGTTTCCAATACTTACAGGAGTTTTGAGAGACCTATTTGACAGCTGGTGTGAAACAGACCAGTACTTTTAGCTAAGTTCCTCCATAGAAGCATTGTCCTTATAGTCAAAGACAGTATCACTATCTGAGGGTATATCTAAAGTGAAAAGTTACTAATTATCAGCCTTTCTAGTTACTATTCATAGGTATATTCATATTTATAATCTCCTATGGTAAGCAATACGGTTGCTATCTTTAAGACCCGCTATATCTAGTTATAGAATACTACCTCTGTATGACATTTTCCTGCAAACTAATCCAGTTGATCTCTTATTGGATGCAAAGCTATTATATATTCTTTACTTTATAGAAGTGACTGTAGAAATGTTTCTTTCCTAGAGATTATATGTACATATATCTCATTCCTTTGTTTGCCAGGTCTTTCCTAAAGTGCAGGTTATAATTTTTTCTCATCACATAGGTCTCATCTATTTTCTCATTACATAAAAATTCCAAGTCCAGGTCCTTGTCAGACAGATGGCATCCCTGAAAATATACTGTTCCTTGCAGTTTTGGGGTTAGATGATTGTCCTTCACTTGCTCATAGTCCTTAGGAGGCTTTTAACCTCAACCTAGGCATCTGTGGTGATCTGCTGGGTAGTACATATACCCTGATCTTTTGCTTCCTAATCTTATCACACTAGGTTTCAAAGAAACCCTCTGAAGATTCTCTTTCCTTCAGCTCTCAATCTGGCTGATGCACCTAATACTTTTCTTTACTCACAGTGAGTCAAGCAACCTCGTTTTTTAAGATCTCTCTGGTTATAGTCCCATAGATTTTGTTGCCAGGGGCCAAACACCCTGTTTCTTTCCTGTCTTGGCAGAAAAATTAACAGACTTTTATAAAGACATTAGTCTTTCTTAGAGAAGAAAGAAGACATGGTTACTCTGTATGAAAGGAAAGAGATTTTAGCTATTCTGGATCATTATGAAATTGTGCTGCCTTTTCTTTACTAGGGTGTTTTCTATTTCTGGTTCTTTTATAAAACTATACATCTAGGAAGCCAAACATAGTGACTAATACCTATACTGACTGCTCACTGTGAACTGAAGTTCATGATTCTTAATAATGTAAAGAATGGGAAGTATCTGGTACTTCCTGAGATATTCTCAAAGGGATATCATGGTAATCTTTGGATTTTGTGGAAGAAACAGTACTACTGGACCATGCACATGCAATGAAGCTAGCTTGGTAGAAGGTCTCCATGACAGAGATCATGTGTTAGGGGTGGCCTAGGGAACTGGTAGTTTTGTTACTGATTATCTCTATGTCTATGGCTACTTAATTTCAAGTCTCAGTGCTGTGAAGTTGTAAGTGAAGGCACAGGAGGTTCTAATTAGACCAAGCAATGTACCTTCATGGATTCCAGATGTCAAGGAAAAAGTCCAAGGAAGTTACCTTCCAATTCCAGATTGCTGACACAAATTGCTCCAAATTGATCCAAGTGCTCCTTGCTCATAAAGCTGTAGTTATGGAAGAAATAGGGAAAATAGTCTGATTTCAAGCAAATGAATGGAATGACCTAGCTAAGGGTTTTATTTATTAGTCCAGGGAAGGGGAAACAGACAGTTACTATCATAAAACTTCTTAGCTGAGGATGAAGCTATTCTGGATTCTCTATTAGAAGATCTGCTAGTCTCCTGGAGATAGGCCAACAATAAGTTTAAGTAAAAGCATTGAATTCCTTGGGCTTTATTGTCTTCCCAGTGCACTCATAGTAGCCTGTTTGCCTTTCATTTACAATATCGTACTGAATTGCAATTGTTTACCTGGTTTTCCGTTACAATGGATAATGAAGGTATTAACCATATGTTACTCACCTTTACATCCTCAGATCAAGGATAGACTCTGGTTTATTACTTGCATTAAAAAAAAATGGGGGTCAAATGAATGACTAGTAGAAGCCAGAGAAAAAAACACCAGGTCTTTTGTATTTATTTTTAATCCTACTTTTTCTTTTGGTAATGATGACTTAGAGGATTCCTGGTTAGTAAAGTATAGCATAGTTGATAAGCACATGAATGCCATGTACTCAGTTTGAATCGTGATTCTGATACTTTTTAGCTATGTGATTTTACAAGACATAAATGTCTTCATCTGTAGAATCAGAATCGTATTTATTTCACTGGGATGTTATGAGGATTAAATGTTAACATGTAGTGCCTGGCACATATAAGTTACACTATTAGTATTACCATCACCAGCAAAGTGAGAATAATGCCAGTTTGCTGCTGCTGAGCCTGGGTGAGAGAAAGAAAACATCTGTAGCAGCAGGTAAAAGTGCCAGAATTGTTACGAACAACACAGAAGGATCAACTAACCTGTACTTATTGTGCATTCTCTGTGTGGCTTGATTTACCAGGTGGAATAGGGTGGCTTATTTGATTTTCCTTTAGAGCAATAAAATAAAAAACAGTAGTTAAGGGGATCCTTTTTTCTTCCAGGTGGCCAAGAGGCAGGGGTGTGTGTATGTGACTGATTTGGGCTTTGTTTCAATATCCAACAATTATGGAGGCAGAGAGGGATTGTGGGAGGGCAAAAGCAAGGAATGTCAACATTCTGACCAAGCCAGAGAATGCTCCTAGTTTTCTAAGTGGGCCTAGAAATGCAAAGGAAAGGAGACACCAATTGGCAGAGAGTTCTGAAAGAAGCCTGCCACTGGAAAGGAAGACCTAATAGACCTACAGAGTAATATCAGAGAAAACATCTTAGCCCTTCTGTACACAGCGACAGAATAGTACAGTATGCTAGAAAGTAGAGGTGCCATGTTACCATAAAGCTGAGATGAAATAAGAAGCAAAATTTCTAGGAAGACCAGATAATCACTAGGGTCTATACTGCCTTGGAGGAATGTAGTCATTTCACATTTAGGTTTCTTTTAGTTAGCATCTTTTACTTAACCTTAAGTGCCTCTATATTACCTTCTTTTCTTTATTTGCACTCATAATTCTGTTAAGATAAATTGACACCCTGGTGCTACATTTTTCTCTCATCATGGCCAGTTTTTAAAAATAATCAACAAATAAAAAGGTCCTACATACTCAGACCTTGACTTGAAAGATAACTGGAAGATTTACAATATGGTAAAGTAAGGAAAAACTTGGGACTAATCAGCACAATACATTTTGCTTTCCATTATTATCAGTTTTTCAGTCTTCATGTCAATTAAACTTTTTCTCCTTTTTCACAATGGTTTACAACTTAAATAATTTAATACAACAGTTGTTATATTTTTATTACAAGCTTATAAAACTGGAACCATAAGTCTTTTCTATGTAATATATTACCAAAAAGTGACATTGGAGAAGGGGAACTGATGATTACTAAAACTGTAATTCAATCTTCAAGTTCTGAAGATGTCATAAAAACGGCTTCTGCTTTACTTGCATATGGCAGATACTATCAGGATGCCTCAAAAGCACTCTCTTTGGATATTCAATTTCTCCTTTGGAATTATTTTATATACAATAACAATATAAATGGGACTTCACAATGCAAATGTAACTGTGATTCAAGCCCAATGATTCTCTTGTCAAATAGGATGTTCTTTTATGAAGTTTCATTTTAGAATTAGTTTTGATATCGATGCCTGTCAAGCTGTGGAAATTGAGCTGAACCAAGTGAGTCTATTCCTATTTGAGCTGACTTTTAGGAAGTGGTAATTAGGAACAAAAGCTGAGAATTTGTACTGTGCCAAAGAGAAAACATAAAGTATAAACTCATCATGCTACATATTGTCTGTCAATCTAGTTAAAAGTATTGGTGTGGTAAATAGCAACATTCCTATAAATGCCTATTTTTTCATGTATTTTAAAATTTCCCCCCTGCCATATTAGTTTTCTGACTAATTTGGACTAATGATTTCTACGAACTGAAAGGTATGTGATTAAATAACAGATTCCTATAGTGTTTATGATTAACAATGTTCCACATAACTTAGGACTCTAGCATGGTAGGAAATGTATTCATTTTAGTTAAAGAGGATGGTTAATTATTTGTATATTCTTACCAACTGTCATTCAGTGAACTTTTCATGTCTGTACTGACTTCAGTCCAAGACAAACAAGCATCAAATTCTCCAAACCTCTTCTTTATTATGTCCAACATGCAGTTAATCTACTGACCATGTTCCAAATGAAATTTAATAACTGTTATCTATTAAAAACACCACTTTGCCTTCTTCATTACAGTACTATGGCAAGACTGTATGAAATCCTTTTGAAACATTCCCAGGATGAGAATAAATTAGCCTTCTAATCGAACTTTCATAATATGGCTGCTGAGGGATCAACACATACAGTTGGGAAGTGAAATTTTCCATTTAATTTCCCAGCCTGATGGAGTGCAGGCTGCACCATGTGAGTTTCTGTATTTTGTCTCTCAGCCAATGCAACTCTGCCCGTTCCACAAGGGGTGAAAGGTCACAGACACTATGTGAATGGTGTTTCTCACCACAACAGAGGCTGCTAATCACATGACATTAGGGTGAATTATGGTGATTATAGCAGACTGAATATGGAGAGTTTAAACAATAACAACAGCAAAACCACATCTGTGTTGGCTGTGATGAAAAGTGGGTGCTTTCATGGCTCTGTGGTAATGGGTTTGATTGGATTCTGGAAACATTTGGATAAAGACACTGTGCCCCTTCCAGGTTAGTTTTACACCTCTATAATAAGTAGAGAGACAATAACCTATTTTAATGGTTTCTAGTGAGGGAAAGGGCTCAGAACATTCTCCTTAGCATGCTGAAGTCCCATTAGTTTACAGAATAAAATGCATTCCAGAGTCACTACTTTCTAGCAGGTCTCCACTTTTTACAGCTGTTAGCTTCTGCACCCTACATGAATTTTTAATTTGTTTGGTCTCATTTTACACATCTACATAAGTAACCCCTGGAATGGATTTCATGTTCCCTAGGAAAACTTGAGGAATAATAAAGGACAGAGGTTATTCCTGGATGTTTTTAAATTTAAGAAAAATTGCTTGAATGTTTTAAAATCAGAAAAAGTCAGGCACTGGGTATGGATGAAGTAAAGAGCAGCTAGCTTGTATAGTTAATCTCTACTGTTTGCATAGTTTGCTTTTCAAGTTTTAGAGCAAAAAAAAAGGTTAATAGTGTGTTCATTGTCCACCAAGTAGAAATGCCCTGCAACATGAGTTGTTTTCATGAACAAAGAGAGGCAGAGATATCTTGAAGTCAAGAATTGCAATGGGAAATTGAGCCACCATTAGCCCCAAAGTTTAGCTTTGGGGTTGGTTTTTGAGGAGCACTTATTAACTGAAGTCCTCCAATATACCAAATATAGATATATAATACAAACATGCACACACACACACACACACACACACACACACACACACACACACATACAGAGTGAGAGAGAGAGGCTTCAGCCATGTTTATAAACTAAAGGTAGAACACTGAATTTTACCGGCAAGTCAAAAAGTAGTCTGGTTGACAAAATAAATGAAGTGGTATATATATATTCTGTGTACAAATAATGCTATAAAGCAAATAGTCTCATATGTTCCAGCTAAGATATCTGGATAATTTTTAAAAGTATTTTTTCCTTGATAAAATATGATGCAATGACCCAATATGGAGGAAATAAAGGTGGCAAAATCTATGACAAAATCTGAATCATGAAGAAAAAGTTAAAAACCCTGGCACAGTTAAATAGAAGCAACACCAAGTGCTTTTTTAAAAAAAATACTATGTTGTCAAGCCCAGCTATGAGGCTGGAATGATTCCAAACTAGAGTCTAGGTGATTTACCTCCTGTATTAGCAGCCCACCTCTTCTGGCTTGCTTGACCTTAGCTTGGTGAGGCAGTTTTGGGCTGAAAGTGCTAGAGCAGTAACTTCATGTTAAACTTTCAGCTGATATGAAAGTTGCATAACCATTTAGGCAAATGACTAATTAAATGCATACATCTTTCAGTCCTGAACCACAAGAGGTCATGATAATAATAGCCACAATGATAACCAAAACATTATTTACTCTATGTAGGCATAGTATAGGTCATTATGTGCATTATCTCACATCTTACAACATCCAGAAGCTGCTTTTGTTATTACCTCTGTTCTACAGATGAATAAATTGAGGCTTGGAAAAGTTAAATAACAAGGCTTTCTGAATTGGGTGAAAATTTGGGCTCTACTGAGTTTCAGAAACATTCTGGGATAACAAATTGAATCATCCTGCTCTTCTGTGATTATTGGCTCTGAGCAGCTCTGCCAGTTTAGGAATCAATATAGTGCATGAGTTCTATAAATGTGCCTCTTAATAAGTTAATAAAACAGAGATATTCTCATTGCCTCTCCATCAAAGTTTCAGGGAAAAAATGAGAATATTAAATGCAGTAGGATAAGGAAGATCTGCTCCATTTGCTCTGCAATGATAATCTTTTACAAAAGAGGATTTTTATTATTAATTCTTTGCCTTCTGGGGATATTATAATTTTCTAGAATATAGAACTGCCTTAAGCACAGTAATTTGCTGAGCTAGACTGAATCTCAAAATGTTTCAAATGAGCTGATAAACAACTGCATAATTAGCCATTATTAGATAAAGTCTGTATGTTACTGATATCCAGATGAACAAACCAATGGATAGGCAAATTGTAGATACAGTTTTAAAAACTAAGAGTCTGTGTTGTATTTTTACAACTTTGGAACTTGTCCTTTAAACAATTAAAAACTACATTTCATTTGCCTTTTAAAAAAAGGAATTTAGATTATTCCATCAAATAGATCCTTAGAGGCTTAATCATTAAACACACACTTCTGTGTATGAATAATGTAGGATTTATGTTGAATGCAATTCATGACTTAAAAATCAATAGATGGTGGGATTTTTCTTTTCAATTAAAACTTGCCTCAAATCTATTGCTTGCAGGGGTAATGTTCTTTCATCCCCTTTTTGAGTTCTGGTTCAAGTCCAGAGCACAAAATACATTTGGCCCTGATTAGGAAAATAAAAGGTTTTGCATGCTCAAATCAGAAAAGGAAAATACAGTCAATTTTATGCTTAAACACACACACCTTATTCAAGTGGTTAACATCCAGTCCAAAATGTATCCATGTTACAGTTAAACCTCTCTTTCCTCTCATTTTTCATTTTTTAAGAACTTGACACTGGATCATAAAATGTTGCTCTGGGCTGGAATTCGTCATGCAGGTTTACAGCCTAGGAGAAAGCTTTTAAAAAAATATTAAAATCAGCTCAGCAGTTTTGAGGATCAAATAAAGAAAAGAGAAATTTGCAGAAAGAAAAAGTTTCTAAGCTGACTTAATTTGAACAATATTGTAACTTGGGCTCTCAACTCAGGGTCCACAAAACAGGAAAAGGTGTTGAATCATCTTTAAATAGAAACAACTGCAGCAGCAATTTTCCAAAATTAGAGAGTTGATATTTTGCCCTAAATGGTTTAGATGTCTTCCTGTTTGGGAATTTCTTGAGGTTCTTTGCAGATCAATGATTCTCTGATTTATATTTACCAGTATTTCAGATGCCAATAATGACCTGTAAACTGCCAATCTGAAACAGCAGTGGGCACAAGGCCATGTGTAAGCCTTGTTGGAGAATGGACTTGTCACTAAATTAAAAAAAGTATTTTGATGTTTGATGATTTTAACAGCCTCCAAAATTTATGTTCTTATGCTTCCGCTTTTCACTGATCATCCATTTGAAGCCAACTAATAGCCCTAGGCAACATTTTATTGTTGTTGGGTTCAAATATGCTTTTCTTACAATGATTTTTTATCCACAGTCTGAATTTTTTTCTTTAGTTTCAACATTAATATAGTACAGATCTTGGAACCCTATTAATGTTCTTATTTATATTTCTTTAACTAGTCCTTTCATTTCATAAATTGGCATGCATTTTATTTGCATATTTACACGGTTCCAGAAATAGACCATTTATATCCTCAAAGTTCAAGTAGTGAGGCCATGTGGGCTACAAATCCAATGAGGAGTGCCAATTTCTCTTTCTAAAGGTGTGTCAGCTGAACCCAAGTCACAAAGAGAAAATAAGGCTGCTTCAAGAGGTATCAGTATAATTGCTTGATATTTTTCAAAGGCATTAGAAAAGTTTTCAACTATTTAAGAATGTTCTGACTTTGCCAGGAACATTTTGCCATTGTGATTTTGATAGGAAATCTTGTTGGTGTATTTTATAACTTTTTGTTAACTCATAAAAGTGACATGAGTATTCTCCAAAGTCCAAGGTATCTCATTAGCCATAAAGAAACTCCTTTCCCCAAAGAGAAATTATATTTGATTCAGAACAGATGAAGCTAACACTTAAAGATCTGAGTTGATTTAAGGTTCTAAAGCAAAGAAACTGAAGCATATTTCAAATGTGGATCAAAATACTGTCATAACCCCAGAAAAAGAATATTACATCTAATTTAATTATACTATCACAACATGTAATGCTACACACATTTTCAGAGTTAAATAAGTATTATTACAGAAATATGGGTCAGTACAAGCTACAGTGTAATGTATAAATAAAATAAATTAAGGAAAAGGTTTCATTAAGTTTGTTTCAATTCCTTGCTTTCCCTGCATATTTCATTACTCACATTATTGTATTAAAGCAAACCACAGTTTTGCTGTTAAAGAGACACACAACGCAGCTTTCTGGCATTGATTCCTATATAAACTTTGAAGTCAAAAATTATTTCTCACAATAACTTTAGTAGATATTGAATATTTGAGCTAGGCTTTTGATCTGAAAGAATTCTGAAAAATCTTTATGATGGACATTATATTGTTACATTAAAACATTTAGGAAACCAACTGAAAGTGTCATTGATAACAATAATCAAAGGAGGAAAAAATATTCCCACCATTTAAATAAGTTGTTTCCTAACAAATATGGATAGAAAGATGTAAAATCAAAAGTTACCAGGGCATGACTATAACTGTCATTTATATCTGACTTGCGTGAGGAATAAGTAAAAACTACAGGCAAAGGAAAATGTGAACCTCAATTGTTTTTTTTTCTATCAACTATTTATCTATTTATTTATTTATTTATTTATTTATTTTTCAGTTTTATTGAGATATAAGTGACATCCATCAGTGTATAAGTTTAATGTGTACAGCATGATGGTTTTTCATACATTGTTAAATAATTGCCGCAATAGGTTCAACTAATATCCATCATCTCATCTAGATACAATACAAAGAAAAGAAAAACGATTTAGTTTTTTTCCTTGTGATGAGAGCTCTTTGGATTTACTCTCTTATCAACTTTCCTACATACCATACAGCAGCTGTAGTCATCATGTTGTATTTATATCCCTAGTACATACTTATCTTGTAACTGGAAATTTGTACCTTTTGACCACTTACCTCCACTCCCGCCCATTGCCCCTCTGGTAAACACATGTCTGATCTCTTTTTCTTTGAGTTTGCTTTTTATTTTTTGTTTTTTAAGAATCCACAGTTAAGTGAAGTAATACAGTATTTGTCTTTCTTTGTCTGACTTATTTCACTTAGCATAATGCCTTTCAGTTCCATCTATGTTGTCACAGGTGGTAGGATTTCTTCATTTTTTATGGCTGATAATATTCCATGGTATAGATATAAATTGACTTTATCCATTCATCCACCAATGGACACTCAGGTTGTTTCCATGTCTTGGCTATTGTAAATAATGCTGCTATGAACAGGGGCACAGATATGTTTTTGAGTTAGTATTTTTATTTCCTTTGGATATATTCCCAGAAGTGGGTCATGTGGTGGATCATGTGGTGGTCCTATTTTTAATTTTTTTGAGGATGCTCCATACTCCCTTTCCATAGTGGTTTGTACCAGTTTACATTCCCATCAGCAGTGCACAAGGTGAACCTAATTCTGATGAACAAATTTCACAGAAGACAATTATTCTGCTTTTTGGTTTTTGACATCAAAGTAGATTTAATAATTTAGAACCAGAGGTTATGAATCACCAAGAAAAATCAATGATCAGCTTCCAGAGAAGAGAGAAAAGCACATAGGGCTATAGACATCCTGGACTAGAAACAATGGAATTTGTGCAAGATGTTTGTTGTAAGTAAGAGCTATTAAAAAGTGGGTGTGATTTTTGTTTTAATCATTTTACTAATACCAGTAGTGAGGATAATTATCATTTGCATTTCAGCTTTGTTACCATTATACTAACTGCATTAGTTTTATTACAAATACTTGTGTTGAAGCATGGAAGTTTCTCAAAAAGTTAAAGACACAAATACCACTGATTCAGTAATTTCACTTCTGGGTATATACCCTAAAGAATAGGAAGCAGACACTCAAAAAGATATATGTGCACCAACGTTCACAGTAGTGTTTTTCAAAATAGCCAAAAGGTGAAAATGACTCAAAAGTTCCTCAGCAGATGAGTGGATAAACAGAATGTGTCATATGCATACAACAGAGTGTTATTCAGCCTGAAAAAGGAATGAAATTCTGACATGTGCTACAGTATTGATGACACATGAAGATATTATGCTAAATGGAATAAACCACACACAGAAGGACAAATACTGTATGAGCTCACTTACATGAGGTACCTATAGTAATCATATTCATAGAGAGAGAAAGTAGAACAATGGTTACCAGGGCTTGAAGGAAAAGAGGAGTGGGGAATTACTGTTTAATGGACTCAGAATTTTAGTTAGGGAGGATGAAAAAGTTCTGGAGATGGATATTGGTGATATCCAACAATGTGAGTGCACTTAATGCCACTGAACTGTACATTTAAAAATGGTAAAAATGGTTAATTTTACCAAAATAAAAAATAATTAAAACATTCATGTTCACTAACAAAAATTATGTCATATTTAAGCATCCTAAACAGTGTAGTAGTCCACTGACTTTTCCAAAAATAGATTTGGAGACGTTTGTGAATTCCCAGTTTTATGTGTGTGAGAATGTTTGCTCCGACTTTATTCTGACTTTTGGCTTTCTCCCCATAAACAACTGAGAGTTGTTTTGGTACATACCCTTTTCACACCACGGAAATGAATTTCAACTTTCACTGACTATTGTATTGGTTGGGATGTGAAATTTCTCCCTGAAATGGTTTTCTTCTGCTTTGCATAGAAGTTTCTATGAATTTTTCATGTTACATATATGATCCACTATCAAATTCAGCATTTCACTATTTAATCTATTGAAAACATGTCTTTTCTGGCTAAGAAACACTACTTCAATTTATTTTGTTTCCTGTTTATTTCTATCAACAGCTCTACCAGTTGGCCTTTATTTTTTGGTTATTTTTCCCCCTAAATTTTCATGACAGTTATTATTGAAAAAGAGTAGAAAACAAAGCTGAATAGTAATGAAGGTGCTAGATGCTGAGATATGAACACTGGGTAGTCAGGCAGGTTCCTTCACTGGTTAAGTGATGTTTCTTAAAACTATTTGTAATTCCAGTTCTTGCTTCAGAAAAACTACAAATCACTATTTAAATGGCTCACATTTGCCAAGTTCTAAGAACAGTGTCTGACACATAGTAAACATGATATCATTTTTAAATTTAAAAAATACACCTTTTAGGTCTTTGGCGTGTCAAAATCAATACATAAATATCATCAGAACTGAACAACACCAAACTGAGTCTATTGCTGGGCAGGCAAGGAGGAACTATATCCCAAGACATAGGTTAGGTCTTTCCAACCAGAAATTAAAGGGCTCGAGATAAGGCAAGAGGAGGAAATACAACAAATAGGGCAATATTCTGAGTTCAGGTTTCTGATTGGCCTATGAGGTGGATTAACTCTTTTGATTAATATTTTTCAGGTTTGATGGCACCCCTACTAAGAAGCCTGCCTTCAAACAAGTTTGGTTGAGTTAGTTGCAGAAGATTACAGTGGGCCTAGGTTTGTTCAATGACCACCTTAGGCATCTGCACATGCTTGCAATTCAGAGGGTTTCTTATAACAGAAGTCACCTGAGAACAGTTAAAATTATTAACATTTAATCTGTGATTGCTGAAGATCTATGGATTTTTTTTCAATAAAAAGGATAGGGCAACATTGGGAAGTAGGTTTATAGATTCTGTAAAAATATTGTGAGAGATAAGTTTCAGAAGTTTTCCACAGGAGTTTTTGAAGGCAGCTCTATCTTTTGACAGACTCATATAATTAAGAAGGTCCCTGGTAAGAGGAGTCATGAAATCTTAGGAAGAGTAGAATCTGCCAAGTAGACAAACTATTTCATTGTAATTGCAAGTGTTGTGCGTGTTATTGCTCTTTCTCTAAGCTCCTGGAACACCACATATAAAGTTCTCGTGCTTCATCTTGCATTGTATAGTAATTTTCATTGTGTGCTAACATTTCCTGGCTTCATTTCAGCTCCCTGAGCTAGCTCCTCTCTAGAGTAGATACTCAGTAAGTATGAGCCAATAAATGAATACACTGGCAAGAAAGATGGCACCAATTTTTCTTCCTTTTACTGAACTCAAATCGTGGGAGCTGACTTTTTTTCCCTCTCAGATTAGCATGACCAGTTTCATAGAGGGAGGTTTCCACAATTAGACAATCCACAAAGTATAAACTGACTTAAGCTAGAGATTTAGGGAGAAATACCACCAAAAGTTGAAATGGTTAAAGAAATAACTCTTAGAAAAGTCATGTCATAAAGAAGGAAGTCTTCCATCGGAACATAAAGGGAATACACTGTTTTGCCAGCTTTTTATGCATGCAGGGATAGATTTTTAAAAATATTATCCTTAGGAAAAAAATAAGTAAAACTGTAGAGATGAAAACATTACATTTTATTAATTTAATTCAAACATTTTAAGAGAGTGAATTAAGACGTTATTTTCCCATTAAAGAATGTTTCCATTTTAAGCTTGGGAAATAGCAGGTTTGTCTTGCCACCTGGTAAATTGTTCTTACAGTTATAGCCATTAGAAATTCCCCCATCATTTCTGAGTGGGTAATTATTACTTGAAATAGCTCTTTCAGAGTGATTATTATGAAATGTACCTATCTTCTGTTGATCTACTGCTTTATTTATTTCATGTTAAAAGATCTTTAGAAACCTTTTTATCACTAATGGACAAATTCCATTTTACAAATACATCCATTAGTTGTCAAGAATAATTCTGATCTGATTAAAGGGTAACCATTTAAGACCACTAATTCACATATTAAATGCTTAGGATTATACATTGTTAAAGACCTTACATCTCCAGACCCGTTATCTTTTTACTCTTGGTAGAAGACAATACATAAGAGCCTCAAATAGTGGATGGACCTTCTGACTAGACTGGAGAGAAAGAGGGCTACAAAAATAAGTGTATAGTTTGAGGAATCCTTCCAGAAGGATGTTCAAATACCAGTGTAGATATTAGGAAGTAACAAAGTATCACAAATCTATTTGAAATAGAGGAAACACCCTTAAAAACGAAAGCATTCTTGGATGATTCTGATCTTAAATGAGTATTTAAAGAAACAAACATGACAAAATATTTCTTATATCTATGAAGTGCTTCTTAGAAGGATGAAAGTTAATTTCTTGGTATTCTCACAATAGCTATTTTCTATATCATTGAGATCATAAATAGAATTTATCTGATTTCATAAGATACAATAAATGCTGAAAAGTCAGAAAGGGAAATACAGCGATTTCCAGCAAAATTACATGTAAACTATAAACTCTTTGAAGGCAGAGCCTTAATTAATCTGGCTTCTTATCCTCAGTGTCTGTAGTTCATCCTGACAAATGTTAATCAACAACTACTTGCTAAATAAATAACTCAAAATGTATCAGGTTTCCTAATCTCAGGAGAGAATCCACAACCTGCAAGTGTGCTACATTCCTAAAGAATTTGGAGGCAGAATTTTTACAACTTAAAATACATTTCCCCACAGAAAAAGCTATTATGGATATTATGGGGGTTGGCAGGCCAGTGCATGAAAGTCACTTAATCTACAATGTAGTAGAAACATTATACATTTGAAATGAGCAAGTAGCAGAAAAATATACTACAAGCAATAAAGCCAAAGAGAGAAATAATAAAATTGAATAAAAACTTAAAATCTTGTCTCTCAGTGCTTGAAGGGAAGAAGATTTAAGCCCGGGAAGATGAGGAGAGATGTGGGAATTGTCATGGCATTTAGAACCTGATGGTTTTTAAAAATTACACGGAATTCACTTCAAAACATAATTGTACTTATCCATGAAAAAAATGTCTTTGAATAGCATTACTTTAACTCTTATCAGCCAAGATAAAAGTGCTTTTTAAATTTCAAAAATGGAATGGTGAAAGGGGGAAAAGAAAGAAACAAGCGAAGAAAAATCAGGTAAGCTGAATACCATCAAAGATGAATATATTGTAAAATGTATCAACCTAGTACTTCCTGTGCTCCAAACACTGAAGTTGCAAAAATGAACACAACGTGGTCCCTGCCCTCAGGAAATTAAGCTAGTAAGGTGAGTGAAACGCTACCCACAGTTGTGATACAGACCATGAACCAGGAACAAGGTAACTGGGTGTAAGAGGAAGGCAGAGCCTCCTGGGGGGTCGGGGGAGGAGGCCAACGGTAAATCCTGAAGGAGGAGCAGGTGCTTTGGGCAATGGAGAAAGCAAGAACAATCCAGGTTTAAGGAACAGTGTGAGCAAATGGAAGTGTGCAGAATACAGAGGCTGAGCGGGAAAGAAGGAAGGCCCTGGGAGATGGGGATGGAGGAGAAGGCAGGTCTGGGCTGGAGCAGGGAAGGATATTTTTTTGGTCCCCACGTGAAGCAGCCTGACCTATCCTACAGGTGACTGGAAATCTGCAGAGGGTTTTAAGCAGGGGAATAACATGAACAAATGGACATTTTAGAAAGATTACTCTGGCAGAATAGAGGATGGATTGGAGGTATGAAATACTGGTGGCAGAGAAACCTATTAAAAAAATGCAGAGAAAAAAGCTGTGAGTGAACAGCAAGGCTAACTGCAGAAAGAGCCAGGAGAGCCATTTGGTCTGTTCTCACCTTCGTGAAGGGCCTCAAATTTAGACTCTTGATGTTGTCTCCTAGTGAGGTTATCCATACTGTTACTGAGATTCATTGTCAGGATTGAACTTTTAAAATACGCTACAAATTTTGTGACTTCATTTTTACACATCTTTCATTTTCAATATACTGGAAGCCTCAGTAAGTGAAAGGGATCTGAGTTGCTCTCACTCTTGGAGAAGGCTGTTAACCCGCTGCGTGCATAGTCTTCTTGACGATAAGGAGCGGAAAGGGTAGAGAAGAGATGAGAGCTTGAAAGTTTCCATAACTGGCACCAATTTAGCTTTGTTGCAGCAGGGTGAGGAAAGTGAGCACCCTTTTACTCATGAGTTTTTGTTATTTGCAATTTGCTTGGGAGTGCCTGAACTGTTACTAAATAATTCTTTCTTTACCATCTAATAATATAGATGAAAGTCCTGGATTTGAAATATTTAGGAAAAGGTAGCTTGCTTCTCTAAATTATTCTGTTTTCCTTACATAGAAGATTGACTTTGAGAAATGAGTAGTTTTTAAACTAAGTTATTAAAAGTGACTGACTTCGCTTATATTTATGTTTCTGGTGCTCTACTTTTTTTATGCCTTACAAAAAGCATTGTCATCTTCCACAAAAAAAAGCATTTTGTAGTTGACTGCAAAAAATGAACTTTACTTTTCATTTTGCTTTCTGAATATATTTGGTAAACTATTGTCGAAAGGAGGAATAGGCATGAGGCCACAAAAGTTAGAGGTTATTTGTTTCCAGGTAATTGCAGTACAAACATCCTGATGAATAAAGGTAAATATTAACACAGGAGATTTAAAGAGTTGAATTTTAATGTTTTTTTTAAACATTCATTCACCAAATGCAATAGATTATTAGCACTCTGCTAAATGATTAAAATATACCTAAATTCAACAACATTATGTATCAATTCACAAAAGGTCTATAAATCTAATGTCTACAAAACTAAAAATACACCTTTCAGAATAAAGTGATGTGGTTTTAAGGCTAAACTTGAGTGAAATAAAATGTCACAGTTTAGTCTTATATAAATTCAAACTCTAAATAAATCTAATTTATGCCTTCTGAGCTCAGTTGTCCTTGACACAGAAAACCACAAAAACATACCTCTTTTCAGAGAGAAAATAGTTTCTCCTTCTAGTGTATGACTAGATCTTTATCCATGTAGGAGAAAGCGATAAAAATGATAGAAGTATTAATGTATTAAGATGAAGGGAAGAGGTTCTTCATGTTTTTTAAGCCATTTCACAACAAGGCAAGGACACAGAAAAAGCTCTTTCTCTTTTGGAACATTCTCAACATTTCTGTCCAGTGCTCTGACTCTCCACACAAGGATGACTTCTTTCCTCTTCCTTTGCTTCTGCATTGGACATCCCTTTGATGGCTTGGACACTGAGGGGACCAAGCAAAAGCAGTGACTGGCTGTATGCTAATCAGTGCTCTGAGGCCTGACACAATCTGAGGATCTTTGGGAGGAGTCACTTCCTTATTGCTGAATGAAGCTGAGCATGGTCTGATAGCTGGCACTGAAGCATTATTGTATCATGCAAACAAAAGTTGTACACAGATATTATTGACTGAATGCATAAATAACCTGAAGACCCTTCTTTCAACATTTGAATCGGGTTGTTCAGTGGCAATTATTAGCATGCTTAAAGAGTTTAAATTAGTTCCCTAATCAGGTGTCAGTTCCTTGACCTAGAATTACCTTGTGAAAGATGCCATAGGAATGGTCATCTGTGAAGCAAAGAAATCTCTGGAGTAAATTTTGATCCTCTTTTATATTTAAATATGTTCTCTTCTTTGATGTGTTAATCTCAGCAATTTCTGGGGGGTGATGGTGAGGAAACTGTTACTATCAGGTATGCTGCTTTACTTTGCTTTTGGCTTTTTTTGTGGCAAGCAGGCTCATAGTTGCTTTGACAGGAACAATGAAGTGATTAGTTATTGTATTTACACCTAACATGTGTAGCCCAAATTTTGTGGCATAAATTTGTAAAATAGTAGTTCACTTTTTTTTTCTTTTTGATTGAAGTCAGTGTTACTTCTCATTCAACTTAGATAAAAAAAACAGAAAGGTCTTATCTGCAGAATAATTCACATAGAATCTCCTAATATGTTGTCTTTATTTTTGCAGCAAACTCAAATAAACAATCAGAGCTTCCAAAATAGCTGCAGTGAAGCAAGCAGTCTCAGAAGTTTAGTTGTGGACAGGTTCCAATACTGCTATCAGCTGACCTTCCTTATTTTACTTCTCTCATGTGAAAGTGATTGATTGGAAACTGACCAGAGGAACTTGGGGTTTTATGATGACCATTCTACAAGTATGTATTAGACATCTATCCATCATGCTGGGCAGGGATAATTTACTTTTGGGTTTTCAACTCACTGGGTATTCTAAATGTCAGGTTCCTCATAACACAAAATACAGAGGCTAATGTGCTAGAAGTAGTTCCATGTTTTAAGTATTCTTCTCATGAGCAGCATTTACTAGGCATAGCCCAACTTTACATCAAAAAATATGATTCTAAATATGGATTCTAGATTCTAAAGCCTAAGAGTTATGAATAAAATCTGAACTATGGAAAACCAAACAGCTTTCTAAAATGTTACTGCTTACTGGAGACATTTGCATTCAGCTCTTTCCTCAGATTAGATCTCTGACATTCCTTTCTTGCTTTCTAGAATCACTCCAATGTTTTATCTGTCTTATGGCTGGGAGGAAGCCAATTTCAAGGATCTATTGCACAAAGAGCTATTTACTGAGACATATACAATGCTTTTACTATGAAATAAATAGGAATAACATGCCTTTAATACAGGTTTTGACAATAGAAAATGAGATTTATTTGTCTTTTAGCACTCTCACACTAGGAAATGCCCTGGAAATACCTTTACCATTTATTATAGTGCTGTAACTGCTGTGGTTTTGGGAACACATAATTTTCTTAGCTTAGACTCACATTTCACATTACACATGCCTTTATGTTGTCTTCCACAAAGTGAAAACCTATTACATGTTTTTAAAATGATGAGAACTTTCCATACTGATTCACACATCTCCTACATTCTACTATGGTGGGATCACTCTGCCTGCCAGATTGAAAACAGTCATTTTGACTCTTTCCTCTAGTTTGCAAAATACTGGCAACTTGTATTTCACTAATTTTCTCAAACATAGATCCTACTTTAACTTTTTCATCATCATACCCCTTCTAGGGCAATCGTTCAAACTTTGGTGTGCATATAAGAAACAAAAAACAAACTCATATCATTTGGATTCTTGATCCCTGTTTGAGATGATTCAGTAGGCATTAGGAAAGGCACAAGAAACTGGATTTTAATAAATCACTTAAATGTAATCCATTTTCTGGATTTTCAGAAATTCTATTTTATAGTCTTCTAATCTCTATTTAGTCTTACAAACTATTTCCAAACAAAGAATCCTAAAGATTATATCATGTTCATTCATTAATTCATTTATGTCCTCAACTGTTTATTGAGCACTTAAATGTGTTCTAGATATTGGGTTAAGAGTAGTGACCAAAACAAACATCACTGACCTAATGGAGTTCACAGTCTTTGTTTCCCCTGGTTTAAAAGAGGTCTCTATAATGTATAGATTTGATCCAAACTTTCTTAATTTGATGTTGAAGATCTTCATTGACCTTGTCTCTTAATAGTCATTCAACAAAGACATTCCAACAATGACTCTAGTCAAGGCATTCTCTCTTACTGTTTCTCAGCTCTCCTGTTTCCATACCAACAAAATTCACCTGTGGTCATTGGTCCTATTATTCTTCATCAGGAATACTGTCCAGTGTCGAGGACAAGGCAGAGAGATGGGAAAGTAAGGTTCATCCATTCATTAAACACGTATTTATTGAGAGTCAAGCACTGTTTTACATATGGGTGAATTCAGCAGTGAACAAGACAGAAAATAAATATTCAAACAAAAAAACAAACGGAAATATCAGATAAATTCTTTGCCAGATGTGGTGACCATGACCTAGCAGCTACTTTATTTTGGGTAAAGAATGTAGTGATGTTTACCAAATGCTATCCTGCCCAAAACAATTTTCAGACTGGATACAATCTCTATCAAAACACCAATGACATTTTTTAACCAACTAAAGCAAATAATCCAAAACTCCATATGGGGCCACGAAAGACCTGGAATAGCCAAAGAAATCCTGAGAAAGAAGAACAAAGGTGTGGAATTATGCACCCTGACTTCAAGCTATACTACAAAGCCATAGTAATCAAAATCAGTATGGTACTGGCACAAGAACAGACCCATAGATCAATGGAACAGAGTAGAGAGCCCAGATATAAATCCACACATACATGGTCAAGTAATGTACCATAAAGGAGCCATGAATATACAATGGGGAAAAGACAGCATTGTCAACAACTGGTGTTGGAAAACCTGGACAGTTACATGTAGGAGAATGAAACTAGATTACTCTCTAACTCAATAGACAAAAGTAAACTCAAAATGGATCAGAGACCTAAATGTAAGACATGAAACCATAAAACTCTTAGAAAAGAACTCAGGCAAAAATCTCTTGAACATAAACATGTTTTTTTTTCCAGCCTTTTCCTGGACACATTTCATAGAGCAAGGGAAACAAAATGAAAAATGAACAAGTGGGACTACATCAAACTAAAAAGCTCTTGTACAGCAAAGGACACCATCAGCAGAACAAAAAGGCAACCTATGGTATGGCAGAATGTATTTGTAAATGATTTATCTGATAAGAGGTTAACATCTAAAATATAATAAGAACTTACATGCCTCAACACCAGAAAAACAAATAACCTGATTAAAAAATGGGCAGAGGACCTGAACAGACATTTCTCTAAAGAAGAAATACAGACAGCCAACAGGAACATGAAAAGGTGCTCCACATTGCTAATCATTAGGGAAATGCAAATTAAAACCACAGTGAGACATTATCTCACACCAATTAAAATGGTACTATCCAAAAGACATGAAATAACAAGTGTTTGCCAGGATGTGGAGAAAAGTGAACCCTCCTACATTGTTGGTGGGAATGCAAACTGGTGCAGCCACTGTGGAAAGCAATATGGAGGCTCCTCTGAAAACTAAAAATAGAAATATCATATGACTCTGTAACTCCATTTCTAGTAATTTACCCAAAGAAAACAAAGTCCCTGATTCAAAAAGATACATGCACCCCTATGTTTATTATAATATTATTTACAATAGCCAAGATATGAAAGCAACTAAAGTGTCCATCAATAGATGAATGGATAAAGATGATGTGGTACATATATACAATGGAATATTATTTAGCCATAAAAAAGTCCTGCCATTTACAACAACATGGATGGACTTAGAAGGTATTACGCTTAGCAAAATTAGCTAGGGAGAGAATGACAAATACCATATACTTCACTTATTTGTGGAATCTAAAAACCAAACCAAACCAAACAAAATTAACAAAATAGCAGTAGAATCATAGACACTGAGAAGAGACTGATGGTTACCATGGGGGAGGGGCTGGGGTACATGGATGGGGAAGGTGAGGGGGATAAAGGGGCACAAAAATTCTTAATCATAATATAAGTTGGTCATGGAATAGTAGTACAGCATGGGGAATATAGTCAGTGATCTGTAACATCTTCCTATGTTGACAGATCATAATTGCACTAGTGCGGGTGAAGATTTAATAATATGGGTAAACTGTTGAACCACTGTGTTGTATACTTGAAACCAATATAGGACTGTATATCAATGATACTTCAATTAAAAAAAAGAATTCAGTGACATTTACCCTGAGAGTTAAATGACAGATAGTGGTCATGCAAAGTTTAGGGGGAAAAGCATTACAGGTAGAAGGAACAGCTAGTGCAAAGGCTGTCAGTGGAAATGTGCATACGAACAGTATAAGGAAGGCCTGCGTGGCTGATGCATAGTGGGAGATGACAAAATGGTAAAGGCTGGAGTCCAAGAGTTCCATATGAGCTAGATGACATGGGGCAGAAATATGGATTTTGTTCTAAGTAGATAAAATATCACTGGAGTGTTTAAGCAGGGTTGTGACGTGATCTGTTTTAATGCAGTTTTCTTCAGCAGCTGTATAGATCATAGAGAGCTAAGAGCAGACCAAGGAGGAAGCACTTTGGTAGCCCAGCTGAATGACAATGATGGCTTGGATAGGTAGCAGTACAAATGGACAGACTGGGCATATGTTATGGAAGTAGTGTTGAGGGGCTTGGTGGTGGATTGAAGTGGGGGGGTGCGAGAGAAGACTCAGAGATAATTCCTGGACTTTTTACTTGAGTAACTGGCTGGCTGGTCATCTCATTTATTGATCTAGAGAAGGTTTGGGTGAGGGATGTGGTAATCAAATGTCTAAATGGTGGGTGATATGGCTAAAATATAGACTGCTATTGCCAGACTGCCAAAGGTTTACAATAAGACTCTAAGAAATTTGCACTTTTTCTGAATTGTGACTTAGGAAACATACACTGGTGTTTCCTAAGGATGGGCTGGAAGGGGTAGAAGTTGCATTGCCTGAAGTAGGATTTGATGAGTAAGAAAGAGGGGGGGATGGATATGAGAGAAAGACACCAGAATAATGATGAAAGAACCAAAAAGAGTTAGGAGATAGGCCAAACAAAATACAAACAGAAAATACATTTATTTGAAGATATAAAGAGAGTAAGAGTGAAGTGGGATTAATCATAGATGACTTGTTAGTTGGTAGTTTTGAGTAGAGCATGTGCAGAAGATAGAAAGGAGGGAGTATAGCAAGCTCCTGAGAGAAGGGCTAAGTCTGCTCTAAAGCGAGAAAGTCACCAGCTGTAGTTGACACATCTGGTCATTCCCTCCACTGGTGGCAGGAGAATCATGTGTGTGTGCATGCGTGCCCCTGTGAATGGCAACCTCATCTACATTTTAGTTATCACACTTTTTAACATAGAAAACCTTCAGCAACCCCTATTACTATTAGGATCACCTAATGGCTATCTGATGAAACTTATATATTGTAGCATTTTCAAAGCTTGAAATATTGGTTCATAAAATGGGAGTTCTACTCACTTTTATGAGTTCTATTGCCTATGAACAGTACCTCCAAAACAGGATGCTTGTAAAGAAGATCTTTGTCACATCAAGGGAGAAAATCGGCTGCTCTTTATGAGAAAATATTTCCAGTTTATGTTTAATTTTATTTTTCTGATTGAATTTTTTTCTTAATGTAACAGGCTAGATCAATAAGAACCCCGTGCATCTGTAGCTTGGGAAATGTAGACAGGGAAAATCATCAAAGAGAAAGCAAATGATGAAGAAAATTGATATGCTTACCTACTCTGTGTTCCCTTATCCTTCATTTTCCACTTCTCTAACCTTCACCAAAACCTCACCATTAAAGCAAAATGAATCACTGGAGTAAATTTTTTCTAAAGAAATAAATTTTGGCTCATTTGTGTCAATTGCAAAAGCAGCTGCTTTTTTCCTATATGAGCCATTTTCTGAATAAGTGATTTTTTTTTTTTTTTTGGTTGGCAAGCTGAGGGATTTTTGCCTTAGTCAATAGTTGGCATTATCATCAAATAGGAGGTAAATTAGTCACTGCAAATGAATTAATATCTTCCAGAACCAGAGTTATTTATGCCCTGAGTGATAAACTTGGGAACGGTTAATCAGTGCACTGACAGAATTTGTAAATGAGATCAGTGCATCACTGTTGGGGATCTTCCAGGAATCATGGAGGACAGGACGGCTGCCAGAAGATGGGATTCATTCGTTTGCTTGCTCCTTCCTTCCTATCCTTCCTGCTTTATTCCTCCTTTCCTTGTTCCCTTTCCCTCCCTCCATCTCATATATTGAGGCTCTATTGTGTCCTAAGTGTCAGGGATATCCTTAAGAAGACCATGTCCCTCATGCTTAACGATCCAGGGAAGAAAAGAAATATGTGAAGACATCAGACATTGAGAACAATGTATTAAGTACAGTAATAAAGATCCATAAAAATGTTTTAAAGTAGAGACAAGGAAGTCTTTAACTTCTGTATAGGAGTAGGAAGGGGCTCACTGAGAAACATAAATATGAATTTGCTAGGTGGACAAGGAAGCATTTTAGATAGAAGAAAAAAATATGTACAAGCCTTAGATTTGGGGAAAAATATGACCATCACTGTCATGACAACCTCAACAACTAACACTTCCTGTGTACTTACTACAAACCATGCATCCTGTTATAAGCTTTCTATGAATTAAAGCTTTTAATCCTTACAATCACTCTATAAGGTAGGCATGATTTCCACTTGCCTGATAAGAATATGAGGTCCCAAGTGATTAAGGAACTTGTTCCAAAGAAGAACTGATATGTTTATGGAGTTGCGAACACTTCAGTGTGTTGGTGTGTGAAGGGTGTTGTAAGTCTGGGGAGAGGAAATCCCAGGGCAAAATACCTCTAAAAACCGAAATCAGTCAAAGGGAGAAATAAAGTTTAGAATCCGTTTATCGCTTACAAACTGCAGTCCAGTGCCATCTCTCTCCCCTGCTCTGGAAGATGCAAGCAAGCAAGCCAGCCCCTCCCCTGAACCTCTCAGGTTCAGACGGCGCCCTCAGTTGCCCAGGTAATTACCCATTGGCATGTCCACCCCTGAGGACATGCAAATGCATTAAAGCCAGGTGAAATATTCTGGAAATGTTACAATTTTGCCGACAGGTGTGGTAGACAAATCTCAAGAGATGAGGCTGGAAAGATCGTTGGGAGTGTGTTAATAAACACTAGGCTGCAGCACAGAAAGGGGCTCTGGTTCATTCTTCAGCAGGAAAAATTTGTCCCTCTGTCCCACTATCCATTCATTTATTAAATACATTTGCATAGGGAATTTAAGCAGCACACAAAAGCCTACATAGAATGAAATGAGAAAAAATGGGAGTGAAAGAAAAGATGGGGGAGAGAATATAATGAAATTAGGAAGGTGGCTAGTTGAGTAGATATTAGTGAATGTTGGCAGACACTGGAGCTAATTTACATTGTTGAGTGGAAGTTAAGAACCAGTTGAGGTGAGAAAGCCAGCCTACCCCAACTGAGCTGCAACTGTACCCACATTGGAAAGATGAGGATTATTCAAAATAACGGTTTTTGAAGTCACCTAATTAGATGGACAGATGAGTAATAGAGGCCCTGATGCTCTCCCTATATAGCATAGTTGATATGATTTTCACATAATTTTTAAAGGAGGTTTAACCAGATGCCCTCTTCATCAAAACACAATCTTAATAAAACAGTCATGGAATGTCTATTTTTAATGATTCTATTGCCTGAATCTTTGCCAAGATGACTTATTTGTGACATTTATACCAGTCCAAGTAAATAAATTAACCTGCTCATTGGCTTGTTGTTTTTAAACCAAGTAAAAGATGCAGACGTCTAACAAATTTTGTTATTTGTTATTTGTAATTTGTTATTTGTTATTTGTTATTTGTAACAAATATAATTTGTATTTGTTATATAATTTGTATATATTTTTATATACAATTTATATATATTATATATATATATATATATATATATTTATATATACAATATATATATATATATATATAAATTATATAATTTGTATATAATTTGTATATATGTTATATAATTTGTATTTGTTATTTGTAATTTGTAATTAACAAATTAACACTAATTTTGGTTTCAGAATGGTTGACATGTAGCCCTTCCTTTTGACAATGATTAGTTAGCAGGGGGAATTGTCTGTTCAGGCTATTCTGAGTTTTCAAGACTTAAATTGCATCAGCCAAATAGTTTTGAATGTGAGGGAGTTTTGAGTATATCCAGACATGTTTCTAAGATTGTTTAGAAGCAAATTCAAAAGAAGAGGAACTGAATACAAATTATGAAAAACTAACTGTTGTTTAAAAGATCATCCCCACCAATGCTAACTCTAGTGTCAATAATCTGACTGTTTTTGTGTAAACAGTGTAGAGATAGGGTGAGGAGGCTGGTCTGTGTTGAGGTTGTGTTTCTTGGTTGGTACCTGATTCCAGAGGCAACAGTTAAAGGCTACACATAACCTGAAAGTACCCCTGGTGGGTATCTCCAGGAAGTGGTAAAAGCATGCCAGTGTGGTGGCAGTTTGCAGTGCAATGCTAGATCTAAAGGCCACTCACTCCTCATGAGAAAATTGTCCAAAGTAACTGAGGATAATAATTGGTCAGACATGTGGGTTTTGTATAATTCAGGTGAACAGTCAAGTGTTCTAGTAAAGTCAATGATTTAGGAGGTTACCCTTTCTGAAAATGGAATAAATGATAGACACTCACCAGAACCTATATTCCCAGAGTCAAAGTATAAAACAAGCCATGGAAGAAAAAAATATTTCAGTTCAGAAAAGTCACTTGAATAGGTTTGAGGGCAAAATGTCTTAATCTGAGGCCTTTATTGGTTTACATTTTCAATCAGCTATAAGGGATAAAGCCTGACTGACAAGAGTTGAGGCAGTTAATTGCTGTAAGGTGGTGAGAAACGAGCCCTCTAACTGTCAACTGGGCCTCCACACTTTCCCCCCACCCACTTTACACCTATGGTAACCATGTCTGGAATCTGTCCTTACTGCTTAATGAAATCTGATGGCATGGCTCTGGTCCTCTGATAAGTCTTACTAGAACCAAGGTTTTCTGAGATAATCAAAATGTTCGGCTTTTAAAGCTTTAAATTTTACAAGGCCATGGCCCCTTGTTCAGTTTTGTTATTCTAAGCTTCTCAGGAAATCTTGTCAAACTAGGTATTAGAAAAGTGGAACATGCATTTGCCGTGAAATTTTGTTTTTCAGGTAAAATTGGTTTTTAATCTGCTAATGGGTGGAAAGGGATCAGCTTCTCTCTCAAGTTACAGAGCAGAGAATTCAACTAGTCCTTATAGGATGAAAGGTCTTCACTGAAGGTTGAAAATCCTTCAGGTCAATTTTGCCACTTGGTGTACCTCTTGCCTCCCTAGTCCAATCATCTGTGCTTACAGCTCACAGGTGTACAGGGCAGCTGTGTCTAGGACTAACCCAGGACAAAAATGGTTACTTACCACTCTGTTGAAATCTCTTTTCTATGAAAGGTAAGAATTCCAGAAAATCTGTGGGGCTGGCTTTTGGGCTAGAGTCATGGGTAAAATCATCTCTAGATTTTCCCAATGTATCATGATTCAGTCTATCAGATAAATGAGTTGTTGGGGAATTTTTACTTAAATTGACAAATTTATATCCACTAGAATGTTCCATAGGGACAATCTTCATTCTTTACCAGTTTCAGGTTGCCACTGATGTCTAGAGGAAATAAAGGTATTTAGCCTCAGGGTGACATTTAAGCTATTTTCAAATATTTATAGATTGTTATGTAGAAGTAGTTTTATACTTATTTTCCATAGACCATATAGTACAACAAAATCTTAATAGTCATAGTTGTCCAAAGAAGAAATGCACTACTTTGGAGGGTATGACCTGCTACCCACCCCCTACCCCTGGAGGTCACTTTGGCAGGAAAGTCGTGTGTCAGAAAGCACTTAGACCAGATGACATGAAAGAACCCTCCAAACCTAAAAGTTCTAAAAATCTGTAATGAGTATTTTAAAAAATTATTTTAAACCTTTTTTTTTTGGCATAAAATCTGAGGAAGGGCTGTTTGCTGGAGGCAAAATGTATGACTATGTTTTTATACTTTTAAGTCTAAAAATTGTTGCATTATTTTATCTTTTTTCAAATAGCTCCCTGGAAATAAATATGGAAATTTCTTAAGAGGCTGAATACTAATGAGGTTGTAACTGAATTTGGAATTCTCTTCTAGACATAATTCCTTGGGTGATATAAGATGCTAAATTTATTTACCTCTTTTTTGTTAAAGTTAAAACCTGTAAAAATTGATTAGTAGAATGAACCCTTATGTGCCCCTCACTTGGTTTCAAGAATTATTAATTTACAGGGCAGAATAATGGTCCTCACAAAGATGTCCATGTCCTGAAGCCTGGAATTTGTGATTCTGGTAGGTTACTTGGTAAACAGGAATTATGGCTGTAGATGGAATTAAGGTTGCTAATTAATTGACCTTGAGATGGAGAGATAATCCTGATTCTCCAGGGGGGATCAGTCTAACCACACGTGTCCCTAGAAATGCAAGAGGGAGACAAAGGAGTGAGACCCAGATGGACGCAGTGTGAGAAGGTGTCTGCCTGAGGTCACTGGACGGGGATGGGCAAAGCGAAACCCTGAGCCCAATGTGGACGGGCCTCGAGAGCTGGAACAGGCAAGGGAACAGATGACCTCCTGGAGCCTCCTGAAGGAGTGCAGGCTCGTTGACACCTTCATTTTAGCCTAGTGAGACCATTTCAGGTTTCTTATCTACAGAACTATAAGATAATGAATTTGTGTTACTTTCAGCCACTAAGTTTGTAGTAATTTTTCATAGCAGCTATAGAAAACAAATGTCCAAAAAAGAAGAAAAGAAAGATGGTCAAAGTATGAAGAGAATAAAATAATCCTTAAGGATAAAGCTAGAAATTTCTTTGTATGTATTTTCAAGTAAAATAAGTATTTACGAACTTAGTAAAGAAAGGCAATGTTTTTTCTTATGGACTTTGATTCCAATAGAGATGGATATAAGTCTGAATACCTACAAAAGAGATTTGAATATATGCTACTAAAGTTAAATGGATATTTAAATTGCTAATATGATTAGTTATATAAATCATTCAAATGATTTAAACCCATTATTCTGATCTTTTGGTACCATTTTTGTTAAACCATTTATCTCCATTTCATAAATTGCAAATTAGATACTCTGGCTTACTTAAATATATATATTATGATTGCTCTTGATGGGTTTACTTTATATGCTATTTATCTTCCAATTTTAACAAAAAGGCAAATATTGGAGAGAGAAAAATGCATTATGTTATAGAAGCTAGTGAAATTGTTTATACTTATTGAGATATGGTACTTCTAATAAAACCAACTAAAATCTCTGATTAAAATTATTCTCTGAATTCCTGTTTATATCCGTAATTTCTCTTTCTAGTCTTGATAAAGTATTTGAATCCCCAAATCAACCAACCAACCACTCAACCAACCAAATGGCTCACTCTACAAACATAAATATAAGAAAAAACAAAAAATAAAATGAAGCAAAAACAAAGCATTAAAGTTTATAAAGAGTCACTTTTGAAAATCAATGCAAGTGGCTTGAATGAATTTCTCTTTTTTTTGTCTTGCTAGTGTTAAAACAAAGGACAAAAGATCAATGTCTAGCTTTCTGAAGTCATACTTTCTAAAGGACTATTTATCTGTGTTTAAGCCCTTCCCCCTCAAAGATATTAGCCATATGATTCCAAATCTGTAGTGGAGTTCTATTAAATGTTATCACTGGAGGTATGTTCAACTATAATGTTTGAAATATACACATTACACTGCTTTGGAAAACTGCAGGAGAAATGCCATGGCAGCATATACTTATTTTGAATGTGTAAGTTACAAACACACACCAATAATATTGAGCATATGGCACAAGCGTTAACACGTAGACACACAGATGTACACCAAAGTCCAAAATCTCAGAAACACATATACTATTTAATATTCTACTTAATACTTAATATACCATCTTCCTAAACACTGTAAGAAACTAAAATGTACTAAGCATAGTTTCTAAAGCTACTGTGATGTGTAAACTTGGCTAGGCTATGGCTAGTTATTTGGTCAAACACCAGTCTCAATGTTATGATGACAGTTTTTAGATATGATTAACACTGACAATAAGTAGGCTTTGAATAAAGCAGATTACCCTCTATGATGTGGGTGGACCTCATCAAAGCAGTTGAAGGCCTTAGGAGCAAAGACTGAGGTTTCCTGAGGGAAAAGCAGTTCTGTCTCAAGGCTGTAACAGAGAAATGCTGCCTGAATTTCTCACCTCCTGGCCTGCACTGGAGATTAGGACTGAAGACTGCAACATCAACTCCTATCTGAATTTCTAGCCTGCTCGCCTGCCCTTTTATAATCTTGGAGATTATAAAGAATTGATTTACACAATTGTTTTATATATATATATATAAAACATATACACACATACATACACACACACACATAGACAGATCTATCTCTATATCTACATACATATAGCTATATCAACTATTGGTTCTATTTCTCAGGAAAACTCTAATATAGCTATTATTGTCCAAACACCTTTCAGATAAGATACTACATTGATTACTTCTGAAATAAAGTAATTCTATATTCTCATTTTGGGTACTTTCACTTGCTTTATTTAAATTGATCCAAAATATTTTATTCCTTTTAGCTGAGATTGGTAATGAAAACTTAAAGAGGTCAAAAGGATTTATTCTTTCTAACCAATATTCCTGTTCCCTGGATTTCTTTCTCCACCTCTACTCAGCCCCTCACCACTTTCTTATCCAGCCCACACATCATCCCTAACACATATCTCATTTTTCTAAAGCACAGGATCAGTGAAGAGTTTTATGGATATTTATAGATATTCTGATCTAGTTGTGGATTGTATCGCAGGGGCTGCAGGGGTGGGTGGAGGGGGGGAGGTTAAATCTATTTTCAGTGACCAGTGCTACTGTGTTCTGGTTTGTAAGTAATCTCCCTGGTGACTATGTTCCATCCATTTATGTTTAGCCTGCAGTTAATATGTGCCTGGATAACAGTTCAAATAAGCTTAAAGACTCTGGATTATTTACCATAAGGCTGTCTTAAGAAGACTTGCTTAGTCTTCCTCACAAAAAGACCCTTTACTAGTGTTTAAGATAAAGCTGTGTCTTCATTTTCTTATTTGGGCTTAGAGTAACTAATTTTGATCAAAACTCTCAATGGAATCATCATTTACTTAGAGCAATGCAGCCAAAGGCCAGGAAGGCTGAGTTCTTTTCTAAGTTTATAAAATATTTGAAAATGCATGCTAACATGGGCCCTTTTCAAAGCAAAGATACCGAATTCAAAACTACAATAGAACTACTCTTCTGCTATTGCTTAACAGTGATTAACTCCCTATGCAATTGATGACTCAGATTATCTTCTTAAACAATGTTATCCAAATAAACCTTCCTTGAAGTCAATGGTACTGATATTCAAACATTTTCCTTTATATGGAGCTGTGTCCTCTATTATCTGACCAAACCAACTAAAGTCATTTCTTTTAAAGACATCAACAGCTCAAGGGAAAAAAAAAAGTTTTCTCTCCAGGGTTGGGGGAGGACTTTTACTTTGCACTTTAAAATGTTTGCTCTGTTCCAAGGAGATATTAGGATCAGTTGACTGACAACAGGAAAAATTTTCCTGGCAGAAAAGGAAGCCAGAGGTGATTCATTTGCAGACAAAATTTAACTATCAGGCTGTTTGTATCCCCATGTCTATTCTAATATGCCAAGCTGGGATAAATCAAATGGGCTCTAAAAATGGTAGATAAAAATGTGATTTCACAATAATTTTGGAGTTTTGCAGAATATCCATCTTAAGCATTTCTTTTTTTCCCAAAGAGTTATTTATTACTGGGCAAAGCTATACAGCTATTTCAATATATGTACTACTCTAAGAAAATCAATTCCTTGGAAACTCTGCATTTTAAAAGTGTTATAAAGCTACGACAGTTTTGCTGAAGTGCTAGTGTGAATTCAAAGAGACTGGGCCCCAGATAGAGATGCCCAAAATCTGAAACGAGGAGGGAAACCAGGTCAGATGATACAGTGTAGTGCTGGCCATCCCTCCTCAGGGCAGTCCAGGACCGAAGGGTCTTGCATCCAGGTGTTGGGCATGTATGGGCACATGTCTGTATTATGAGACCCTCAGGGCTGGTAATCTCTCATCAATGTGGGACCTGGACTCATGGCATAAATACGAAGAGGACTAGGACACAGGAAAGCAAGGCTGGGCTAAATACATGAAGCAAATGCTTCAGAGGGCTCAGAACAGACTTCTAGTCAGTGTTTCATAGCAACTGTATAATCATTCAGTTTTTCTTGGTTTCTCAAAGAAAATGTGAACCTTTTGAGGATTAGCAGAATAACAGTTTAATGTAGTCCATAACTTGTATTCTAAAAATCCCTCCTAGACAAAATTCTGATCTCTGAGAGCAAAGGGGAGTGGACACTGGGTAAACTCTTCTGTCCCACTGCTTAGACCCTTTGCCATCTCCTTTACTGCCTGCGGGAACCTCACCGACCTTCTCACCCCCACCTCCAAATTGGATCTTCTAACCTAACTCTCCTCCCTTTCTTGGTATAAGCCTTGGGCTTTTTTCTTACTATGATATTTCATGGAAAAATGAAGGGTATAAATGAAAATTCAAAGTGAAGACATTCAGAATTGATTCATGGCCTCCTAAGCCTATCTACATTCAATTTTAGATAAACTTAGACTTGAAAATGCCTGGTCTAAATATGGACCTTATCACAGTAATACAAGGAGAAGGTGATTAAGTCTTACCCTAATTCTTCTCAGAAGAAGGCTTGTTTTGAGAACCACTGAACTAATTTAACTTAAATTTGATATAAACTGGACCAAAAAACCAGACAACAAAAACAACATAAAAAAGAAAAGCCCCCAAACACTGATAACTCTAAGAGACTTCATGTATTTGGAAATACTGTATACAGTCTACAAGATTCTATTCAGAAAAGTATATACACTGCACAGAAAAACTGGAATCTATTTTATTAAATGATTATTTTATCAAGCTGCTAACTTACTAATGATTTTTCAGGTTAGAAATTGCCTTCGATTTCTTTCATTTTAATTTTTAAATATTAATTATTCTCCTATTTTAGGGGCCATTCCTCAAAAGCCTTTTTTTCTATCACTTCCAGTAAATGCATGGTATTTATCAGAAAACCATCTTTTTTTAGGTATCTTTTCCATCTGCTCTGGGAATTAGACTTTTCTTCTCTGTCTCCTTTCTCCCAAAAATCCAACTCAATTTATTGCAAACCAGTGCCAATAAATCGGAATTTTTCACAATTGTTAATTTGGGCTAGATGGATCATACTAATAAACCTAGAACTTTAGGAACTGAGCTCTCGGCCTAGTTAGAACCTGACTAAAATGGCTAACATAAAAAAACACAAGCACTGAAGAAAGCTTTTTCTGTAATGAAGGTATATTATTTTTAGTGAAGTAATACCCAACTTTATTTCCATGGTGGCAGGTCAGTCACTAGAATGTCATCCACTCAGAACAACTCTGCATGCAGCAAGCTGGTCTCTGTCTCTGGGCCTCTCTACCCCCACAGCCATCACCATCTCCATCTCTGTCCTCAGCTCTGCTCTCCTGCAGCCTTACAGCCCTGCCACAGTGTGGCCCAGAGCACTGGGCAGGGCTCTTTATATAGAGACAGTAATGATGTATTGCCCACATGTGTGTAGTGAGCTAGCCAACCAGGGCCAGGTGAGAATTCTGGCCACAGGAACCTTCATTTTTTCCACACTAGGTGACTCATTTTGAATTTCAAAGCATGAAGGTGCTATGTTATATTTGTTTGGCACTAGCAATGAGTTTTATTTTTTGCTTTTCTAGTGGCCTTTGACTAAACTTTCTCTGTATGTAAAACACACTGGCTTGGATTCAGGAAGACCAACGATTAACAATTACTCTCCATTAGAAGAGCTAGAGTCAGAGACAGACATACTACTTGGGATTTGGTGAGATGATAAAACATGAGTGTTCTCGGGAGCCAGTTCTTACTGTGTTCTTTAAGCTGGCAGCCTCCTCTAGAAAGTTCAGAACACTTGTGCTCAGAAACACATGTTCTCTCTTCCTGTCTGCATGTGTCAGAAACCTTCAGTTTATCAAAAATTTTCTGTCATTTCTTTCTTTGCTGTAATATAGTCCTGAAAACTTGACCAATTACTGACTTCACTGAAACACAGAGATTAAAATAGTTTCAAGTTCTAAGTAGTGATCTTAGCTAGCAAACAATTTTATTTATGCACTGTAGAGAAAATGGAAGTTCCCATGGCCAGGATGCTCACCTGACCCTAATCTACTTGCCCACTGCACACTTGCAATGATGTAATTGGCCTACTGTGTAGAAGTATGTTTACACAAGTGTTGGCAATGAGCCATTATTGTCTGTGTTGCTATATAAAGACCTCTGCCCAGTGCTCTTTGTGGAGGCAGAGGAGGAGGAGGCAGATTGTGGACTGGCAGGATGCAGACGTGATTCTAGCACTTGAATTGCCACAGCAAGAATAAAGCTTGGTATAAGACCCTTACCCCGAACATTCTGTTGTTGTTATTTGGTCTCACCAAATTCAGAGTGGGCTTGCCTGGAGCTGAAACCCTCTGGCACTACATGCATGTGAAAAGGATGGCTGGAGATATTTCTATCTATGTATCCATACATCTGTCTATCATTTATCTACTGATCTACTTTTTTGAAGCAAAAAACCCTTCTCCTAAATAGCTTTATTTTTAAAAACAATGATTAGAAAACAAATACATCATGAGCCATTTAAATTCCCTTTGTAATAGTCTTTGTATAGTATTCCATTGAAGACCAACAGCAAAATGTATATAAAGGTTCAATGAATGTAATGGGCTTATAATTTTGTGTGTGTGACAAAACAAAGGAAGTTCATGAAGAATTTTAAAAGTTCCCACTGTAATAATCTTACACTTCTGGCTCTTAAAAATATATTTGGCTACAGAATGTTTCAAAAGATGTGGTATCAAAGCCTAAGACTGTCAAGACTATTTGCTTAAATGTTATGGGTGCCTCATGTCTATTTCAATATTTTCCTTTTTTCACTTCTAACTTCTCTTTATTTCCTTCTTGAATACTCTCATGTTCATATCTCTAAATATTACTTTTCTATTGGATGTTATGTGGAGTGAGAGAAGAAAACTGACTATTTTGTTCTTACCTCTGCATTATGTCAGCATTATCTTGTGTGGTTCTTTTTTACCATTTCTGCCTTTATCTTCTTTCCTTTCTTTTCCCTCCCCCTTTTCCTCTCTTTCCTAGAATAGTCATGTTGATCTGCCATATTCCAGAAGTACCACTAACGGGGCCACTCAGGTGAACATGAAAGATTTTATAATTAATGTCTGTCATCTTAATGTCTTGGCATTGCTTTGATCTACACATTAGTGGTATACTGAGACTCTAAATTAGTTAGGTTCCTTTGTTTAAAATGGTATGCATTTGGTGAATGCCCACCATTTCTTATCATCCAACACATCATTGAGCAGCTAATCAGACTGCCCTGCTGAGCTAGCGTTTATATTAGTCTTTTCACAGATATCTTGAGGGCAGTTGTAGCTAACTCTGGAAAAATAAAAGTGGTGGTAAAGTTACTGATTTTTTTTTCTGGAGAAAGCCCTGGTTAATGTATATTACATATAGCAGTATCACATTATTAATAAGCTTTAAAGTGCTAAATACAGATCATTATCACCATCAAGTACTCATATGGTACTTGATGACAAGCATTTGATCTAAATGCTTAACATATATTAATCCATTTCTCCCTCTAATAATCCTGTGAATAGGTACAATATTATTCCTATTTAACAGATGAGGAAACTGAGGAGCAGGGAGGTTAGAGAATTTGTCCAAAGTCATGGAGTGCCTAAGGAGCAGAGGGCATTTCAGAGCAGGCAGCTTATTTCCTGGAGGCTCTTCTCTTGAGCCCTGTGCTATCCTTCCTTATTATATTATCAATAAATATTTGATCATATTTGAAAAAAATATACAGAGTATTATGCTATGCACATATGCAAAAAGGTATGAGACAGTTTGCACCCTTAGAGGTTTTTATTCTGGTTAGAAAGACAGGGCAAACAATATAAAACTGCAAATACTACCAAGCAGTCGCTGGATAAGAGTCATTCAGACAAGTTCTCTAGGACTTGAAGGTGGCTAGGTCACTAAAGGCAGGGAAAATCTGGAAAGACTTCATGTATTTTGATTTTTGAGAGGTTTGGACCAAAGATCAAGATCCTTTTTATGCTCTCTAAAGAAAGTTATCCAAAATGCGAATAGCTTAACAATGCCTGTGAAAGTCACCAAGACAGATGGTCTGAAATAATCTGAATCATCTGTGGGTAGAGTGAGTACTTGATTAAGCCCCAGCAGGTGAGTGAGAATTACTAAAATAAAACAAAGGAAATTAAACACCATTATTGTGCCATTAATATAGGAGATTCAGAGTGATCGGATAATTCAGAAAATGCTTGTCTTGATGCCTTTAAAAGTGGGACATGCAATGCCTTGGGCTGCAAACAATTAGTCCTGCATGTCACAGAAGCTTGGGAGTGACAAGACCCTGTGACAGCTCTGAATGATGAACCAGTGCCCATGGGAACAGAAATCTAGAAGCTGACTTGATTTGATACTTCTTTTTGTTTAAAGCAACCAACACTTCAGTGATCTACAGTACTCCAGGGTTATATTTATTTGCTCTTATTGTAATGCAATTGTTTCAGAAGAAATAATGGGTAAGTTAAATAGCAAGACCAATGACACCTCCAGATAAATAAGAATATAGGAGAATTTAAATTGTAAAAAATCCTCTATATCTATTATTGCCATTTCTTTTAAGTTAGCAGCTAAGGTTATTTTATTTTCCTTCCACTTACCTCACATGCTGTAAAACTGAACTGGAGTTTGGCTCTCCATTTTAGCTAATTACAGTTTATTCTGCATATCCCGTATTTTCAGTAAACATTATGTACCAGTTTCTTAACAATGTTTTTTTGTAGAATGTGTTTAATTTACATATAGGTTGAGTATGTACATTATCTCAATGGATCCTAATAATCCAGTATTATTATTTTCTCTCTGGTATTTATTTCTACCATCCATCATTAGAACTAGAAACCTGAGAGTCATTTTTGATTCTTCCCTTATCCTTACCACTTCATATCTAATTAACATGTGTTCTGATTATATTTCTTAAATATATTATAAATGTGTAGGTGAATTATTCCTGTGGACCGAGAGGCATGTATGGTCCTGCTGAGTCTAGAACCTGGGTCTTTTGATTCCTGGTCAGCCCTCTCTCTGATCTACTATGACACTTAGAGAAAGGCTTGTTTTCGGTCTAATCTGTCTCAATATGTAACTATGTAGTAAAATAGTACAAACACAAACTCCTTGCAAATCTTAGAAAAAAGGCACGGCATTACTATTAGTGTATAAAAAAAGACTATTCAATCAGCCCTGATGCCTAGCTCTGAATCGATCACTGTCACACTTTCCTGGAGAACCTTCCTTCTTTTTCTCCTCTCTCAGGGGAAACCTTGGCATTCCTTCTGCTCGGGTGAATCTCTGCTGAGGACCTTAACTGCATTTGTCTCCTCAGGAATCTTGCCTCAGAAATCTTACCCTCTGTCTTCAGTGTGTAACACCCCCTCCCCCAACTCCTGGGTGTTTCCTTTTATCCTGTCAACATCCTTAGGCCCTCTTCCTCTAAACAGAGCAAAACAAACAAGAAAGCAAACAAAACAAAAAACCTAAACTAAGAAAATTTCCTTGTCCTCCCCAAGCCCTTTCTAACCACCATCAAGTCTCTGGAATCTGGTCAAGCTGCTTCCACAGCAGACCCCCGCGTGGGCTCTTTTCCTTGTCCGAACGCCCTGCCCTCCTCAACCCATGGTACCTTTGGCCCTACTATCATCATGATTCATATTATCTTTGCTTTGACAAAGCAAATAAATACTTTTCCATGATTTAGCTGGGCCAATTTTTATGCATTTTGATGACACAGTTGACCATTCATTTATTTAATGAACAGTTATTCAGTTCTTTCTAGGGCCAGGCATTGTTCTAGGTGCCAAGCAAACACAGTAGTGGTGGGGAAAAATAGATTGCAGTAACACCATGTTTTCCTGGTTTTCTTTCTACCCATTTGGTCTTTTTTACCATTCCCTTTATAGGGTCTTCTGTTTACCCTTTCAGTATTGCTGTAACACATAATAAATGTTAGCGAAACCCTGTGTACTCTTCCTGGTGGCCTCCCTCATATGTCTCAAAATGTACATGTGCAGTGAATAGAGAGATGTTTTACCCAGGTCTCCTCCCAGGAAGGACCAAAGATCCAGCTCTGGTGAGTGCAGTCAGTCCTGAGCCTCCACTTGCCCATTCTGCAGGGTCAGCCTGAGCGGAGTTGCCTTGCCCAAGGCCGTGCCTTTTTTGTAGGACTAGATCCAGTGACCATGTGGGAGTGAGTTTGAAGGTCTGGCTCTTCTGGCCTAAGAGGGAAGGTGTGCAAGTTGCATCTGGAAAACCTGACACCCAAGAAAGCAGGGACACCATCAAGACTCTGAGGGCAAACTGAAGAGACCTCCACTGGCCAAAAATGGGATAATTTGAGTATCAATAAGAATAACAATAGCAATGATTCCAACAGGTCAAACACATTAAAAATTCATGAGTTAATGGAAATACTGAAGGAAAGCCACAAAACCTCATTGGTTACCTTTGTCAAATACTGGGAAAACAATGAATTATTCTCAAAAATGGCAAATGGAGCACTTAACCTGACTTTTGAGTACAAGTAAGACCTCACTATAATGAAATAGTTGATGAAGGAAAGATTTTCCTTATAGAACAACACCATCTAATAATGAATAGAATCAATGATTGATAAATAAATGATAGAATTATAATATCACTTCTTTGCTAACCCTTTATAAAATAATGGATCTAAGCAAAGATCGTTCAAAAAAAATCTAAAGAAAAACTCACTTATAAATACCAGCATAAAAGTAACAAAATATTAGCGAATAGAATCCAACTATTAATTAGAGAATCACATATGTTTATAGAAGATTTACACCAGAAATGTAGGAACAGTTCATATGAGGAGATAGGTTAATATTATTTATCATATTATAAATCCAAGGAAAAAAATCATGATCACCTCCAGACAGTTGACAAAATTAAACACCTATTCTTTTAAAAACACTCAATACCAAAGGAATTAATAGACAGTTCATTAACACAACAAAATAAATACACCTCAGCCCAAAGCCAATATCTAACTTAATGGGGAAATGTTGGAGATATTTCCTCAAGTCTGAACCAAGATTAATATGCCCATCAATAATACTATTCAACAGTGACCTGGTATATTATAATTATGGCAACACAATTATGTAAGAGATATAATATTATATAAGAAATTATACAATTGAGTTGTATAAGAGAAAGATATAAGATTGTATAAAAGAAGGTATAAAAATTATGAAGAACACAGAGTTATAATAATTGCAGATGATATGATAATATACCTGGAAAACCCAAAGAACTTGGCTGAGAAAAACCACTATAAACAATAAGATACTTTAGGAAGACAGTAGATGTTAAATATTGAAAAAATACCCTTCGTGTGCACAAATAGCCATTTACAAGGTATAATTGTAGAAAATACTTATGAAATAGTAACAAAAATGATAAAACATTTAGGAATGATCTCTACAAAAAAAATGTGAGAGACCCATATGAGGAAATAGTCCTTATGTACAGGAAGGTATACTTGGAACAAATGTACAGACAAACCACGTGCTTTGGAAAGCTCAACAACACATAGGAGTCAGTTTGTATATTTAACAACATCATCACCCTGTAAAAAATGTCCCCAAGTTTTGTCGCTCTTTCCTTGTCTCCCAGATTATAAAAGTTAATTCTAAATTCATTTGGGAAAACAAATAAGTACGGGTCACCAGAGGAAGATTCATGAGGGGGAGACTCTACCTACCAGACACTGAAACAAATGGTACAGCTTTAGGAGTTGCATCCCTCCGGCAGAGGAAAGAGTCTGGAAGTTCCTACAGGGACTTAGCATCTGGTCAAAGTGGCATCTCATGCCAGGGACGGAAACACGGAAGACTTAATAAATGAAAGTGAGATTACGTAGTAGCCACGTGGAGAAATAAAAACTTACACACTCTACCCCGTTTATCAGAATAAAACAACAAATGGGTCAAATATTAAATGTAAAAAAAAAGTTCTCGAAGAAAACACAGGCAAAGTCCTTTATAAATTTGAGGTGTAAAAGGCCTTCTAAATATAAATAATGATGTTAGGAGATAACACTTTCAGAGTATGTACTATGTGTGAGACACTGTTCAAAGAGCTTTACATGTACTTACTTATTTAATCTTCATAGCGAGCATATGAAGTAGGTATTATTATTATTACTACCTATATGTGAGTATAAACACAGGACAAACCAGAAGCATCATATGTGTCCTGTGAGAGACACAACATACTTTAGAGATTCAAAAAAAGAAGAGTTATCAGACTGGGAATATAAAAAAAAAAAGATTCAATGGAAACAGCAGATTCTGCGGTAAGTCCTGAAAGATAGAAGGGGAGCAGTAATAGGGAGAAAATATTTATAAATCCTAATTCAATCAATACGGGTCACATGTTAACCCTTTGAGAACTTGAGGTCTAATGCAGGTTTGTTGCTTTATACTTAAGATGCATGAATGTGATAGCTAGTTATTGACTACTTTGGAATAGTTAACTATCATCCAAAGGTTTCAGTTTTAAAGAAACTTAGGCTGACATATTTGAGCAGATGAGTTTATAAGAATGGAAATGCTTGAACATCAGGGAATGTACACAAAAACAAGTGTCACTTTAGTATTCTGCAATAGACTATGAATAGGGTCAACTGTTAACAGGCTACCATTACACTGGAGTTGTGTAAAATATTGCTGGAGTGAGAGGCTTTTCAGTGCCACTACTGCACGGTGAGTGCAGAAATATTTTTATTATGTATATCCGTTCATGTTAACTACATATGTGGCCCAGATGCTTGTTCTGCTCCATGGCCCACACATCCCTTTAATGTGGAATACTCTCACTGGCTTCCTCTAAGGAGAATGAGGATCCGGTCCACCGGGAGTCTTATGACTTTTTAATTTTATATGCTGAACTGTTTTACAAAAGGGATCAGCAAATTGAAAATTGGAGAGATTTGAGACAATGTGAACGTTATTTTCAATTGTGCCTCATGTCCACCTTTAAAAGTCAGATTACTCTTTCTGAGGTGTCAAAGAAAGAGGAAATGACAGATCCAGAGTTGTAACTGGAGAATAAAATCAAGAGCATATTTCTTGTCATATGGTGCCAACTGAATAACAGTAACAATGAGAGGGGGGCTTGAGCAATAGAGAAGTTCCTTAGCTATTTGTACTAGTGGGATACAGTGAAAATTTATATGAACCCATTTAAGAATCTCATTTGGTTTCCAAACAGTATCTGCCAATGGTGAAGTACGGAACAGCTTCACAGCTGTTATTCATAATAAGCACTTACAAATATAAGAACACTATTTGCTCATGGATCATGGGACTTTCAAACAAATATATGTCTGCAAGGCAGAGTTTGTGTTGTAAATTTTGTACAAGGCCCTCAGAAATCTTCCTACAGTAAACAGAGGTCAAATTTATCTGTGATTCCTACCGAAATACACAAGCTTCTGGTGAAGGATGTGTGGTAGGGCTTTTACTTGGCACATCATTGTATTCCCCCAAAATAATACAAATAACAACAAAAATTCAGATGCTCCTGAGAGAATATTTTAAAAGATGATGATTATGAAGATTAGTGTTCCTATTTAAGAATTAGAACCAAAAACAGGATTTTTTCCAGTTTATATTTATGGCTCCAAAATGATGATTTCTTTTGGACGACTTTGAAGACATCCAGAACATGAAGTCAATACTGTAACTTTCATGAGGATATTTTTCGACTACTTTGTCTGTCTTCTGCTTTCCGCCCCTAAACCCACAAAAACAAAAGAGAAATAAAGGCAAACAGCAGGATGTAATGAGCAAGGAAGTAAAAAACATAGGTAACTTGTTTGAGTTACTCAACTTTAATCCACGGAAGTGGATTTTATTTCATAGTAACCAAAATCTCTAGTAATTCATGTTATTATTATTATTTTTTAACTTTTTGATCTATGTTACTGTTTCAGCTTAAATCAAAGTATTTTTTGCAAAACTATGGCCTATAGCAGTGTGTTTAAGACTTTATGGATATTCGAAACACCTGGGGGTCATATTAAAATGAAGATTCTGATTCAGTAGGTCTGGCGTGTGGCCTAGGAGACTATTTTTAACAAGTTCCCAGATAAAGTCAGTGCTGCTGGTCTGTTTTGGGTGGTAGGCATCTAGATTTGAGAATATTAGTTCTTTGAAATGCTTCAAGAAAGAACAGTTCTGTGGCTAGTAAGACAGTCCCTACAAACTAGATCATCCTCTTGGAGAGTCTTAGGTGACCTTAGCATTTGAAAAGTTCTGAAAAACCTGTCTCTGTTAAAAGAAGTCATGGTTAGCTTTACTCTCTGGTGAGTGACTTAAATGCAAAATACCATAAAATCTCCCTTTCCACTTTTTTTTTTTTTTGGTAACACATTAAAATCTAGGGGTGTTTGAGTTCTACGGCATACACTTGGGGACACATTGGTCCAAGGAAGAGTACACCCTTCTTAACCCAGAATCGATTTCCTCAGAAAAGTTATTATATTGCATTTTTGAGATGAGAGGGAGGAGTAAGAAATGATGGGCTTAGTTGTACTTAGTGGGATGAGCAGGATAGAAAAAAATGTAACAATGGTTACGTTACTATGTTTCTTTCACAACTGTAAAAGGTATGATGTAGGAGTTGGCAACTTCAGCCCTCATGGCCAGTTTTTGTATGGAGCTAAGAATGGTTTTTATATTTAAATGTGAATTTTGATGGATTTTATAATAACATTTTAATATCTCAAATGGTTGAAAAAACCCAAAAGAAGAAGAATATTTCATGACGTGAATATTATGTGAAATCCAAATTCACAGCTGCGTAACTGAGTGGTTCAAGACAATCTTATCTAGCTCTCCAGAGGAAGGCAGGCATAGCTGATTTCTGACTTGTATAATCAACAAATATTTGTTAAATGGTGAGCTTTCACAAGTCGCTTAACTTTTTTATGTCTCATTTCTTCAACTGCTAAGTGGGGATAAGAATACTTACCTTTCAGGATGTTGTAAGGATTAAATGAGATTATTCATACGAAGTTTGTAGCCCTGTATCTGACACAAAGTAGGGTCTTAACCAATGGTTAATATACAGCTACCATTGCTCTTATTTCATCATTCTCAACATATTGTCAAGCACATAGTAGATGCTCAAACAGTATTTGTTGCATATAAAATAGAAAAATTTTCTCTCCGTAACAGATATTAAACCAAGGTGTAATGAGAAATACCTTTTTAAAAATGCTGTGCTTTTTACATTTTGACTATGACTGAAAGGAATACCACTAAGACAAATTGCCTGAACTGTTATGAAATTGGGATTATTGTAGTAGTAAGTTTCTATTACTTACAGTAGTCTTAACATTATCAAACCTATGAGGCCCTGGAGACATTGGCCCTACACTGTTGTAAGACAGCATGCAGAAATACCACAGACCATTGATGATTATAATCAGACACTCACAAGTTTGACTGAGACACAGAGTCAAAGAAGACAGCAGGAAAAAAAACTGTTCATTTTATAAAAATGTGAATAAGGGAGCCACATGAGGAAAGTGTTCTTTTCTCCTCAGTATTTCAGAAAACTGAATATTCTACAACTGACTACTTCTTCCCTTTACATTTGAAGGCATGACAAGATCAAAAAGGAAAATGGACTTTTAGCTCTAGCCTGACTATGACCTTCGGCAGAGGTTAGTTAAGATGGAAAAGAAAAAGTACCAGATCTTCTCTTGCATGATTATAGTGCAAATTCCCATCCCTTTATGCATCATTATAAAATATTAGAGCTAACCATAAAAACGGACTGGAATTTATGTAACTCATCATAATTCAAACAAGAGCCAGAGAACTATAAAATTTGAATCCAGATTTTCTTTTCCCTTGTGTGTACATAACACGGTTTTTGAAACACGCTAACATACATTATCTCATTTGGTTCTCGTAACAACTCTTAAGAGGCAAGCAGGTGTAATTACCCACTATCTTAAAGAGAAGGATATTGAAACTCTGAGTGATTAAATGTTTCTTCCACTTTCCCAATGGTCAGAAAGTGCGATGGGACCAGATCTTTCAACTTTTGGTCCACTACTCTTGCTACCATATAGTACTGTCTGGGTCCTTGAGTGCCCAGGGTAAAGGGCAAAGGAAGACCACGCATCTCCAGGCTTTGCATTGTGTTAGCCAAGGGCGTGGCTACCCTCCTGTGAAACACATGCCAAGATGACATTTACCATGTTTGAATGTACATGAAAAAATGACACTCAGCTTGAGGAAGACTGGTCACATTCATGAAAAAGGTAACCACTGATGAAGTTCAATCTTGTTTGAATCATGTGTTCTTCCTTGAGAAAGCACTGTTTTAAATAGTGCCTTTTTTTACTATTAATACTTTGAATCACATCTCTTTCACTGAAAATAAATCAGACCTACACCAATTTTTAAATGTTTATGACTTTTGGACATAGTTTGAAATATCTTAAATAAAATTTACCTTGAAAGTTATATTACAGAATCAGTTATCTTTGTAAGTGATATGGAGCAAACCTGGAGTCTGACCAAGGTTCCCTCAACAGATAACACTTCAAACAACTTTATCTTCTTTCACCTCTGATGATATTTACATTTGAGAAATTAAGGGATCCTGAATGCTTAATAATTCTGGATTTTCTTCTATAGAAATCCAGTCCACATTTAAGGAAGCCACACATTTTTTCTCATATTAAGTATTAAATATATGGTTTATATCAAAATGTCTTTTTATAATTAAAAAACACAAAAATTGATTTGTGGGGTTGAAGTTTTATACTTATTTTTGTCATATTTTGTACAGAAAGGAAACAGAACATATGAATGGCCAAATTGAAATAGCTTTGGGAAGCTATTTTTAGAAGAAAAGAAACATTTGAAAGCATAAACTAAGTATTTTCTTTTTTAAACATCTGAAATTCTATCATTTAAATCCTCTTAAGTAGTATAATATGTGAGAAAAGAGTTGTAATAATACCTTCTTTTGTAGTTTAAGGTTAAAATACCACAACTGAACTTTCAAACTGTGTGTGTGTGGCTTGGGGGCAGGCAATATTGGAATGGATAGGGCACACTTATTTGAGTGGGATCTAAAGGTAGATATAAAAACCAGGAAATGAACCTTCATCCAACCTGTTTGAGAAAAGCTCCATTTTTACCTTTGTTTTGAGGTTGAGACATGGATTATCTGTCTTGATATGATCCTTTCCCCTTTGCCCCAACAATCCTGTTGCCATTTGAAATCTGACACATAGGCCAATTCCAAGAGGCCATGAATAGAGAAATGCAGGTTTGTGAGTGTTCTGTGTGTGTGGAAAGTAGGTGTTAACCAAAACGTTTATAGGGGAGAATGTCAATTACAGAGTTAGAACTTTCTGAGCATCACAGCTTAGAAATAACATCCAGTTTACAGAACCTGAAGAGGTATATTTTACTGGTGAAAAGGCATCTTTGAACTATTTTGGAGATTTCAACACATTATCTTCTGAAGTATTTGACAGACATGACTGTAATTTCGGGTTTATAGATTGGATCTTGATTACCCGGAATCATTACACAATCTGTTTCAGAAAAGTAGTTTCTACAGCATGAGATGGGATTGAGGCAAGAAGGATGAATATAGATTGTTAGGTCTTAAAAATATCCGGGAATGTTTCTGATAATATTCTATAAACTTTTCACTTGTGCTTATTCTAATTTTTCTGTTTCATCATATAGTAGTGAAGAGAATCAAAATGATTCCCAAAAAGACATGTACCCAAGACATCACTACACCCACACATCAAATTCAGAACTTCACAACATAAATAACTTACTGGCCACTTACATTTTTAAGATTATATAATGCAGGGATTCCTTATCTTGGGTTCATGAACTTTTGACATTGTTTTGAAATTTTACATATATGTATAAAATTTTGATGTGTGTGTGTGTGTGTGTGTGTGTGTGTGTGTGTATGTATATGGCTTATATTAGATTCTCAAAGGAATCCATCACCACCCTAACCCTCAGAGATTAAGAACCACTGAGAGTGAATAAGTAGATAAGGTTACATGACACTGTTAAAACAGAAGGTCTTAGAGATTATGTGCTAGCGCCCTTTCCCTCATTTCCTGGCTCTTCTTTCAACCCTGTCCACTGTGCCTACTAGCATTGAGATTCATTCTTGTTCTTACAATCCTATGCATGCATAATCAAGTTAGTATTGAGAGATCTACAGGATGGATGCATCTGTTGAATGCCTACATTTTAATGGTGAAATAAAGTATCCACCCTGAATCTTAATAGCTCTTTCTGCTCTTATGAGTTATAACGTTAGACAATGAAGAAAGGAACTGAAAAATTTTCTACTCAAGCTCACTCTCCTTTTGAAGCTGACATCTTAGAGCAAGCCAGATTTCTGATGTTAGGCCTGGAGCTGTAGCGATCAAAAGTCAAAGGCACCTGCTAAGCAGCACTCCAAATCTATCCAGCAAAAAAAAACCTATGAAGTCTTACAGATTTATAATCTGTTTGCTTTTGTTTTAAAAAAAAAACTCACTTTAAGTCTTAGGATCCCTAGGTAATTCTTAAATATCACCAAATTCCAACCAGGCAGGAGGGGGAGAGGCTATCTTATATTACCTAGGCTACAATTGGGATACCTTCCTGTCTTATATTTTTATAGTGCCCAGTTCTTTATTTGTATGCTCCCAGTTTCATCCTGGTCCCTCTCTCTAGAAGATGGAAAGGCCGAAATGAGGGGGGAAAAAAAGGTGAGAACAAAATCTGCATTTCACATGGACTAAGATCTCTGCTTTTTATATCTTGATTGGGCAATATAGGTATTCCTTTTGTTTAATTTGCTTCATCAGTGTATGAATTGCTACCTTCAAAACTCCTCTCAATAAAACTAAATTCAGTTTTGGTTTTCATGAAATTGTGGAGCTATATGCATTCACTACATATAATCTAGATCATTTAAAATAAACTTCTTTGTATGAATAGCTTATTTTTCTGAACATTCTATAACAAGTTGTTTTGAAACTCCGAAGTACCAATGTTAATAATATCCATAATTATTTCTCTACAACTTATGCTGTTATATATTATGTAAGAAAAACCAGTAAAAAGAATTTAAAAAATAGAGTCCTCAACTTGAATTAATAAATGAGAGAAGAAATTATAGTACTTATGTTGGGAAAGCTATTTTTCAAGCTTTTGAGTTTTTAGTTATGGCAAGACTAAGAAAAAAATTGAACGCCCACATACCAGCATACACAAAGGGTTTCAGTTAGGGAAATAGGTTTTAGTGAAAGATGATGGGAAATGATTAAAAAAAAAATCCTTTCTCTCTACTTCTGTCTTACTCACCCAGCAAGACCTGAATCCTCTTAAAACCTAACTATCCATGTACTCTCAACTTGCAGCAAACAGTAAAAATGGGTAGGAAAAAACACAAGCTGACTTCATTTTAAGTGCTCACTGGTCTCATGTTAGGCTTATCCCTAGGCTTTCAATCATCCTACTACATTTACCTAGTCAACTTATTCTTCTATTTTCTGAGCTAACTCTTTCAAACCCACCCTCATTCCTTTTTCTTCCAACTTCTAATACTTCTCTTTCCTCTTCACTCTAAGCTAATGATCTTACCTCTTATTTCATTTCAAAATTGAGACTTCAGAAGGGAATTACTTCATCTTCCCACTACCAAGCCTGCCTCCACGTGCCCTGCCTTCTCTTCCTTTACACTGGGGACCACATTCCTACGGAAGGCTGACGCCTCCACTTGCACATTCCCTCTGACCATTCCAGGACTTCACCTTTACATATATCCTGCCTTACTTACTCTTATATCTTAAGTTTCTACTTTTCTACTGAATAACTCCCAGTCAGCATAAATTCAGACTGTAACATCTCCCATTAATAATTCTTTCTAGATACCCACATTCCCTCTATTGTCCCATTTCTTGTTTTTTCCTTGCAGTAAAACCTTCAAAATGCTTCTTGTCTATACTTTCCATATCCACCTCTTTCTTTTCTCTCCAACCCACTCATTCAGGGTGTTTTCTCCATTGCTCCACAGAAACCATTCTTGTCAAGATTCCCAGCATTCTCCCTCTAGATAAATCCAATGGTCCAGTCTTAGTTTTCATCTTACTTGTCTAATCAACAGAACTTGACACAGTTAAACTGTTTCTTTTTCTTTAAACACATTCTTCTTTCTGTGGTTTCTGAGACACCATGCTCTGCTAGCATTCTTGTTACCTTGGAGACCTCTCCTTAGTTTGCTTTACTGAATTTTACAATTCTTTCACTTATAAAAGGAGTCCCAATCCTTAAAATTTTCTATTTGTCTTCAACTCCCTAGGTGGTTTCATCTCTTTCGCTGTTTAAAATCTAAAGGCTGATACCTTCTGAATTTATATCTCCACCCTGGAACTCTCCCTGAGCTACATACTCTTATGTCTGTCTGCTCATCTTCACTTGAATGGTTCATAGCTATGCCTTCACCTACAGACAAGGAAAGTAGAAAAATGCACCCAACTATATCTCCCTGTTAGAATGTTTATGTTCTCCTCTTCCACCAAATTAATACATCAAAGCCCTAAACCCCAGTGTATAGGTGTTTGGAAATGGGTTCTTTGGATATTATTCTGGTTAGATGAAGTCATGAGTGTGGGACTCTGGTCTGATGGGATCAATGCCCTTATAAAAGGAGACATGAGAGAGCTTGTTCTCTCTCCCTTTGCCATGTGAGGACATAGACAGAAGGTGGCCATTTACTTGCCAGGAAGAGGATTCTCCCCAGAAACGGAATTACCTGGTGTTTTGATCTTAGACTTCCCAGCCTCTAGAAGTGTGAGAAATAAATTTCTATTGTTTAAGCCCCACCTACAGTATTTTTTTAAGGCAGCACATGCTGATTAATACACTTCCCTTGCCTTCTAATCTGCATCTCCCCAGGCTACCCCACTGTAATAAGTGGCACTAGTAGGTATCCACTTGCTTAGGCCAGAAAGTCAGAAAGCATACTTGACTCTTTTTCCTCCCACATTCCCTATCCAAATTCATTAACAAATCCTAACAGTTCTTGCTTCAAAATACATCCTGAATCTTGACCTTTTCTCACCACCTCAATTGTTAGCAACACTGCCCAAGACACTTACATTTCTATCATAAACTTTTGCAAAGTTTTCTAATGGGTCTTCCTGCTTCTACTCTTCCATATCCTTATCTCCAACCTGAACCCAATTTTCTCCGCAAAGCAGCCAGAGATACCTTTTATGAAGGTACTTCCTTTGCCCAAAACCTTTTGTGGTATCCCCCTAGGTCATTCAGAATAAAATCCAGCTGCCTAAGTGTGACCTTGAAGGTCCTCCATAATTCAGTCTCTTTATCTCCATCCTTATTTCCCTCTTATTTTTTGTTTATTTGCTTTGCTCTGGCTATATTTGCCAACTTCTATGTATGCCAATTTTGTTCTTGCGTCAGGAGCTCTTGCCTTTAGTGCAAGAGTTCTTTCCTCCTTCTGAAACACTCTGCTGCCCGAGCTTTGCAGGGCTCACACCCTCACTTCATCTAGGTCTCCTTTCAAATCCTCTTCACAAAGGCGTCTCTTCATCGATGTATATAAAATAGCCATTACCCTGTCTTTGTCTCTCCCTTGCCCTGCTTTATTTATCTCCATTGCACTTATAATAATTGATTTATCAACTTTCTCTTATACCAGAAGATAAGCTCCAACATCTTTGTCTTGTTAACTACTGAATCCCAAATGCCTAGAAGAGTCCCCCACTAAAGAGCACATACTCAATAGATATGTGTTGAATAAATGAATAAGGTTTTCAAATGTTTTTCCAAAGACATAGCCATTGCTGTTTATGAATTGTAAGATCTGAAGTCTGTTTCAAAAGGCATTCTCCTTTGAATGATGAGAAGGAAAAAACAGACAAACAAATGGCACAACAGCCGGGGACAGTTCTTTGTAAACCAAGCATGCAGCTTACAATTATGCTTACATCAATGGTGAGAAAGTAAAGTAAGTGTAGAAAACAAAATTATGTGAGCTTTTTGGATTACTGAGTGAGCAGCACAGAGGTTGGTTCTACTTTGACAACCATGATCTTCTTACCCCCACATCTCACTTGGGCTTTACTGAAGATGGTCCAGCAGGGAAGATCAGTTTGCTCCCATCCCTCTTGGTGCTCAGCTTTCCATAAAGCACCATGTTTACTGACATTTATCTCCTTTCATCCTGAATTCTAATACTGTTATAGCCTCCCAGTAAAAGCATGCAACTTCCCAAAATATAACATCTTATCACATTTCTTACCTGGCCTTAATATTCTAGAATAAAGATAATACTATCCCCAAAATAGGAAGATATGTTTAAAATATTAATCTGAAGAAACAACCAGCACTTTTCACTCAGGTATAAAAATGTACTAATGCAAATAGAAAAAAACTAAAGCACATTTGATATAATAAGCAGTGGCTCTGAAAGTTATGCTAAGTAATTTATTCAATCACATTTTTAAATACATCTCTGGGCACTGACTGGATATAATTGGGAGTAAGAATAAAGAGCAAGCACCAAAATATTAAATCTAAATTAGTCAGCTGTTCAAATGAGCAAACCGTTGTGGGTGGTACTGGTCATGAAACAGCACATCCCTACCCTCCAATGACATCCTAGGACAAATGCTCAGAACAACTAATTTTTTTCCATAGTTGCTAGGTTGGCCTTGAGCAGCAAAAGGCAACTGGATTTATTTTGTTCTGGCAGCAGCTCAGTGGGAACATAAACTAGCAACACTGGAGAACAGAAGGTCTACATAGGAAAGGAAGCTCCACTCATATACTATCACAAGCCCTCAAATGCCAACTGTGCTTAAACCAGAAGCAGTTTAAGTGGTAAACACTAACATTTTCAAAGAGCTGTCTAATATTCATGGCAGGATCTATAAAAGGTGACTTTGAATAATCCCTTCCCAGCAAACCTGTAAAAGTTTTATAAAATATGCTGCAAAAATGACTCACAGTATATGTAATTACTGTGCAACCTTGGAAACTGATGTAAAAAATTCAGCTGCCAGCATGTTAACAGCCACCTAATATATGGGTTGTTTGATTGGACTCTTTGGGCAAAACTGCAAAATTCCTTACCCATTGCTGCTATATATTTTATCAGGGCCAAATTTAGCTACTTTCATTTTTTTAAATGCCATTTTAGACATCACAGTGAATCAAGTCAGTGTTGATTAATTGCTTGCATACATTACAATCTAATCCATTTCTCCCAACACTAATTTAACTAGTTATTATTTATTTTTATTTTTTGGAACAGCAGCAGAGTTCTGATGCCTAAACTATGAAACTTGGCAAAATCATTGCTTTCTTAACAAAAAACTGTAAGAATCAGCAGTGAAATTTCCTCTATGCAGTCAGCAACTGTTTCCCAGTTTTTTGGTTTTTTAAAATGTATTCATGTTAAATTAACAGTTTGGTATAAAAATGGTTCATTGCCTATATTCTGTTTTCAATCATAATGTAGTATTTTTGTGGGTGGGGAGAAAAGCCAAATTTTAGAAGGGTCACATGCCTTATTTTAACCCTGTGCCTTATATCTATCTTTTGGCCTTGGCTGAGATAATCAGGTACAGTGTAGTTTAACCACTAATAACACCAACCAAATACATCAACTTTTGAAAAGTGGCCTCTTATTATAAAATGCTCACTGTATAACCATCACCATCCTGGACTTTGGTCTTATGGACTGTCACCTTTGGAAAATTGAATTAAATTGAATTTTTGCAAAATTGATGCTATGCTAATGTCACTACAAGCATTTGTTATTTAAATAGCCTTAACAATGAATCTTATAGAAAAGAGCCCAACCCCCCTATTTTATAATGTAATACATCTAACCCCTCACCCCACAAACTGACCTGTTTGGTAAGTTTACATATATAACATTTTCTCCTAAATGGAGTCTATCCCAACCATAGGTAAGAGTGGGTGATAAAGAATGTTCTATCGGCCTTTTTCCAGATTACTATTTAGGATTATTAGGATCAGCCAAACACAGTAGCCACACAAAATGACTGGAGCCCTCAGTCTAAAACTTTCATTACATATCTCCTTTTTATTTTAAGACTTACATTGCAAGTGGGAAGGGATTTTGTCTTCTTAATCTTTATTTGTAAAATTGAATTCTCAGTTTCATGCAGTTGAAACAATATTTTACCTTATTACATGGTTCACTCTGGCAGAAAACACTCTTTGATTTACTTATAGGAAACTAAAATTAATTTTGAAGAGGAGAACTTTTCAAAAAATCTACAAAAATTTGCCAAGGAGGGGAGGATTGGTGGGGAGTCCTTCAAGGACATCAGTAACAATAAAGGCTCTGATTTTTATGGATCCAAGTTTCAGAACTGCAGGTATTGAAAGTCAAATTATTCTACATGATTAATTTCCATTCAATATAAATATACTTGTAGATGCTGTAAGAAATTGAATTTTCCAGCATTCAGTCTGTTTTGGGGATTAGAATCTTTTGCTCCTCATATGGTGAAATAGAGCAAGTGCTGAGCCCAGAAGTTATTTTAACAGCAGGCACTGCTTAAACCTTTAATTAGCTTAAACATGTTTAGTTAAGTTATTGTAATCAGTAGTTGGAAGACCCAAATCTACTTAGCCAGTTAATCTTAATCTATAACTCTGAACAACCTAGATTTTGGAACTGCAACTTCACTTCAGAAATTTAGAAGCCTTTGAATTTTCTAGAAACTCCCAGAAATCAGTATGATTCTATATATCTACAAAGTTCAACTATTTTACATCTCACCTCAAATAATCCTGGGTTTAATAGTGACAGGAACAATCAAATTTCTGTCAATACATCATTAAAAGAACTTCTATATACTGGATTTCTTAACATATATATGCTAAAATTGATCATGATAGGCAGCATTATATCACTTTTGAAACCCATAATTAAGAATGATAGTTCCAGCCCAAAACCATTAATCACAGAATAAAAAGTCTCATTCAGGCCTCCATTAATATTTTATAGACCATATAAGATAATAATCGTTTATTCCTGTGTTTTGGCACCAAAAAGCCAGTCTAACCAAACCAAACACACACAAAAAAGATGATAATGATGCTGCAATGTAACAAGGAAGAATGCAGGAAGAAACCTTACCTATTCTTCTTTCAAATTTCTTTTTAAAAAAGAAAAGAAATGCCTGGATTTCAATGCTAAGGATCACAACAAAAAGAACTGAAAGAAGTCAAAATGTAGAATTCTTTTCCCAAAGGAGTATCCATCCTAGGTCTGCAATCTGGGGCCAGGAACTGGCCAATCTGCCTCTGATAAGGAAGCGAGGCGCCCACTGCAGGGGAAAATCCTATCATTCCCAAATAGCGGGAATGAAGAATTTAGGGAAATAAGCATTTTGCAAAAGGCAATATATGGAAAGATTCTGATTAAAGAAGAAATATTTTCCATTTTTTAGAACTACTAAGGAGCCAGAAGTGGTAAGTGAATTTCCTTTGAGGACCTCTGTTTTGATATATGCCTGGATTAGGGAAATCTATATGCTGCGTTAGGGAAATCTATAAAGATCCACAATAAAGCTAGACATATCTTTAAACTATGCCTTTAAATTTTGGGGCAAACAAAAGCCTACATATTAAAGAAGGTGATAGAAAGAAACCCCAATGATACCCTTCAAAAGGTAGTCTTAGAATGGCAGCAACCAATATGCATTGGTACAATACTTAACGAGCAAAAACACTTTCACATATGGTGTCTTGACTGATCACCACTAGTACCTTAAATGTGAACAAAGCTGGTTAGTATTTCCATTTTAAAGAAAAGAACATTGAGGCTTTTAAGAAATTGCCAGTTGTTTTCAAAAAGATATCTGTTCCTCTTGTTTAAAAGATGCCTGATCATATTAACAGAGAACCACATTCATGGAGATGGAACATTTGTCAACAACAGCCTGTATTAGAAGGTACACTTTACAATTATATGGAACTTCTTTTGCTCCATAATGGGATTTTATGTCTATTGTTGTTTTTGTTTTTACAAAGCAGAAAGTTCAAAGACCTGACCACTCTGCTTCAAAATCAGCAATCTGTCAACACCCCAAGCTTAGATAGAGTTTAAGGGAATGGACCATTTAGGGCAGAGAATGTTCCCTAACGGCCTTGCTCCAAATTCAGAACACTGCACTAACCTACAGTGTTTCTGCAAGGAAATGAGGGCATCTTCCCTGGTCTGCTCTCTTCCTGATCACTTTCTGAACTGTATCAACTACTCAAATTGTGATGAAATTGTAGGTAAGGGAAGAAGATGGGAACTGCCAAGTGTAACGCCCTTTGGATTGATCACAGGGTAAGAACTTTCCTATACTCTCAGAGGCCACATTCAATTCATCCCCAAATGAGTGAAATTTGGCCCTGCAAATTTAGGTCTAATTCTGTTGCTGGAGATTATACAGAATAGTAAAGTCTACTGTTATGCTTGCTGAATCACAGTGGAATATATAAAATACCACTGAGATGGGAAGGATTTCATAAGGTTTAGTTAAAAATATTTCTCACTAATTTTTTCACCTAGTCACTGGACAGTGTTATATTACATGAAAGGAGCTGTAGTCAGTAGGGAAAATGCTTGAAATAAAGTTTTGATATTGATAATTCTTAAGCATTTTATTTGTAATTAAGAACCTTCTTATAACTAATGCCTTTGACATCCAGTGTTTAACACTGGAGCATAGGAACTGGCCTGTACTTTATAGTGCACTTTATTTCTCTTGAGCTAAATGATACTGCTTCGTAAAGGAGAAGAGAACATCTTAATCACAAACTTTATAAAGAAAATTGCCTGACCAGTGCTCTATGAACTTTCAGTAGATTGTGTCCAGGAATATGTGTGTAGTACTATTTCAAGCCCTCTTTACTGATAATTTAATGCTGCCTCTAAATTTAATGCCTATTGCCTTTTCACCAGAAAGCAGTTTTTACTGATGATAATGATGATGGTCATTAGGGCCTTGGAGACTTGTAAAAGGATCTAAGGATGAATGAATAAATAAAACCCATGATGACTCATTCTGCACCCAAAGCCATTAGTAGAACGCACAGCTCAGCACAGTTCCTCTCTCTCTCAAAATGGCACTATTTAAATATGTTAAATATGTCTTTCAAACAAAATGAGTATAATTTATTCAAAGGATATTTTGAGATTGTGGAATGTCAGCAATCGAGTAAACGCCCTGGAAAATGTAAATACATTTTACCAGGTTGATTTTTGTTCTTTCAAACCAGTACTGATAGAACAACAGACAGATTCTGTCAGGCTCTGTGCTCATTCCTTCCTTCCTGAATGAGAGGAGCTGGTTCTTTGCTACATTTTCCTTGCTTTCTTTATTTTGTGTGGTTTGAATATATTAAAGAATGTGAAGTTGAATTTCCTTCTATTGTTTCAGGTTAAATGGGGGAAAAAATAGGAGATTGGGATCTTAGAACATCATTTCCATTATTAAATTAATAGTTAAATTAATACTTCATATTCACAAAAATGTGAATATATAGGCTCTGCCCTTTAATACTGGCATACAAGTACCAAGAGATATGTTCAGAATTATTGTTATGGAGATATATGTAGTAAGAATATCCCCAAAACTGAAGTTGTCACAGGGAGGTACGTTATGGCCATTTTAGTGCATTTTATTTCCCAAAGGATTACACTACAGAAAATCCCAAGGCTACAGAAAGATTTAGTTAGGTTCATTAGGCACCAAGTTTATTAGTATAGCCTCTGTTTTTCCCTTTATGAGCCAATTTCAAAGCCGCTGATAGGCTTTCTAATGATATGTGGAAGTAGCCACTTCTCTATTTTCCATACACCTATTTTTCCTTTCCTCTTGCAGCAGACAGTAGAGCAGTGAAAAGGACACTGAACCCCAAGTCAGATAATGAGGATTCCATACTTAACTGTCCATTAAAGAGCCCAATGACTGATCTTGGGGTGGTGACCAGAACCATCTGTGACTTGCTCTTTTCCCCATAATATAAAGATACCACAGGGTTGGTGTGACATACTTGCTATTATTCTGTTTAGTCTGCAAAGAAACAATCACCAAGAGACCTGAAAAGAAGTTAGCTACAAAGTTTATTGGTTTAGACAGATTCAATGCATTAAAATTTGTATTTAAACAAAATAATAATAAATGCGCAAGTATTCACTTTAGAAATACCTGATTTAGGAAATGATGCATTTTAAAAGCTAGCTTCTAGAAAATGTTCAAAGCACAATTCAATTTGCAAATATTGAATTTAAATATATCTATAGCAAAGCCTGAGGTACAACTGCATTTAAAAACACACTGAGGGGCTTTGCAGACAATTTTGGCTAGTACAAGAAAGGAAAAGTACATAAGATTGGGACTGACTGTTCTAAATCAAATTTAGTCAGTCCTATTTACATGAAACTGGTCCAATGAAAACCAAAACTTTCATCAGCCCAGGAAGAGACCATCCCTTTGCTAGTCAAAGTGGAAACTAACCAGTTGGTAGGCTCAAAGTTCTGACTCTTGAACATGACTTGATTCATGAGAATGAAATAGATGTTGTGATTTAGACCTCTTGCTTTGATAGCTAACCACACAATGAAATATGCCAAGTGCACTTGGGTGTGTTTCTGTCTCTCAGAAGGATGAATCAAAGGCCTTTTAGTAAAATGCTTTTGGAACATGACTGGTGGAGCTCCTCTTTGAGTCAGAACTCTTTTGGGGATGAGATTTTGGTTCTCATTTACATGTGCGTTCCATGGAGTCAGAGTTATACTGGGTTGGTCTACATCCTGTAAGTCTTCTCTAAAGTACAGTATTCATGTTTCTGTGTACACAAACCTATTCACTAACGTGTATGTATAAATATATAATGTTTACAACATGGCTTGGAATATAATAAAGAGCATTATATAGTAGGAAAAATAAATTTCTTTAAACATCGGCATCAATCATAGAATAGTGAGAGGTTCATGCAAAAGGCATAAGAGAGCTGAGACCAACAGAGCAAACCAGATTCAGATCTCCCATATCACACTCTGCCACTGGGCAGGGCTGGGGGCAAAAGCCCCCTACACTCCTTGGGTTTTTCTCTGTCTCTCTCTCTCTCTGACAAGCACATATGGTGTGATTCCACAGGCTGTAGTCCTTCCACCCTTTAAGAGTTCCCTTACCTGCTTGCGGTACTTTGGCATTAGTGCTGTCTTCTTTACAGAATAGTCTACAACACAATGGCGTGGCTTGGCTGTCTTCAGAGAGTCTTCTCCTTGCTTGTGGAAACACAGTCATCAGGTCTCCTAGAGTCCTGTTCAGATCAGGTGAGGAAGTGGAAGGTGGTGTCCACTTTAAAGAAACAGAGATGTACCGGAGGCAGAACTGCATACCACAGCTTCACAGTCAGTTTGGAAACCCTCAGGCATCTTCTTCAGAACAAAATGCTTGCTTCTAAATGGTTTGTCTGCCACTGCAATGATGTGCCACTCAACCGCAGCGTCCCTGGGGCAACGAGGGACTAACTAATGCCAGGGTGATACCTGTGTCCTTGCCGTTGTTGTGACACTGTGTTCTTCCTAGAAATACAAGGAAACCATCAGAATGTTAATGTTGGAATGGACCTGCTAGTATTTCAGAAACTCTATTAGGCGTACATATGCATACAAGTAAATGCTTAGCAAGTAAAATACTTATGTAATAAGCTGAAAGAGGTTGAAATATGGGTGATATATAAAGTATTTCAGTTTACTAGCTTTTAACTAATTACTCTATTGCCCAGAATTACCAATTTAAACTATAAGTCCTGTTACATATATTTGCATCTTCATTTTAACCTCTTTGCTAGAATCAAGAGAGAGAAAAGATAAAACCTTAGGCGAGCATATACATTACTTATTACTGTCATCCCTGCATGCCATGTAACAATAAATTTACCTGTGCACTTACAATTAACTCCTTAAGGGTATGGTACATCATTTGTGGTGACTTATTTTGTGATGTCATGCTTTTCATTGACTAGTTACAGTTCTGGATTATTACTATAATAACTTAATTCTTAGAAACAGTTTACTTTTTGTATGCCTTTGCATTTCATGAAGACTGATGAGGAAAGAATATTTTTATTTTGAAAAATGCAATTTGTTCTGTACGTATGAAAAACTGCTTGTAACTACTCTGATAGGTACTTAGATTTGTTTCATCCATTTGTAATAGATTTGTGCAAATCTAGCCTAGGACTACAGGAAGGAGGGGATCAATTCCAAAACCCAGACTATAACAACGTGATGCTTTAAACAAGTCAGCATATCCAAAAATAAACTCACTACTTTCCCTACCAAACGGTATCTTCCTCATCCTGGGAAATGTCATCTCTCCACTCAGTTCTCTCCAAAACTGGAGAACTGAGCATTGTCCCTATCTCTTTTGTATTCCTTAGCAACTTCCCCTTACCTCATTCCAAACAGCCATCAAGTCCTGTTGTTTCTAATTCTTTAATCTTACTTAAATATGTCTATTTCTTTCTTTCCATTTACTTTTACCTTAATTTAGGACACTGTCATTTATGTTGCTTGGATTTCTGTGAAGCCTCCTAACTGGTCTCCCCAATTCCAATCTTCTTCTTTAATCTATTCACCCCACTTCAGCCAGAATGATCTTTTTCTAAGATATATCTGCCTTTTAAAAAAAGCCCGTGCATGCTTAAAATCATTCAATGGCTTTTGACCTAACATTCAAATTCCTTAGAATGGCTTACAAAGCCTTTCAGGATCTGGCCTCTACTTACTTCAACCAAGTCTGCTTGCCCCACCTTTCACTCATTGCTAGAGCTTTGTAGAACTAATACCAGTTCATCCAACCTCTGCTCTAATTTCAGTTTTGAAATTCTGTTTCCCTGATGCAGAAGGTCCTGCTGCAGCTCTGCCTGGCCTTGTCATGACAACATTCCTGAAGGTTAGACCTATCTTTCACTGGGGAAGTCTTCCCTCACTCTCCAAAATTATCTTAAATGTGCTGTGCATGCCCAATCACATCCACTCAGCATTCATCAAATATCTGTCAGGTGCCTGTATGCCAGGTCCTGGTGGAGGTGGTTAGGATATGTTACTGAACGGAAACAGACAAAGATCCTTGCCTTCATGGAGCTTGCATTCTTCTAGAGTTACCATGGCAGCTTATTCCACTGTTTTCTTGACTCTCTTCCTCACTAGGAGAAGGCAAGGGCTCTCCTGAAGTTTTTATATCATGATAGGCACAGTGTCCAATCAGTAAATATTTGTTTAAAGAAATAAACAAAATGGCAAATGTGAAGCAAAGAAATGCCAATATACTTCTTTTATCTTAGGTCACTATAATTATTGAAAACTGGTTTAGAAGTAAAAGAATGCAAACCTTTTACATTGCATGGGAATTTGAAGAATAGACATGAACTTGTCTTCAAAATTACATGTAACCTTTTCTCCCTCTAAACTTCCTTTCAAGTCATTGAGTCCTTCTATAATCTCTTTAAAATTCTAGGCCATTCTATTTATTTTTCTGACCAGCAGAATCTACAATCTCAAAGACAGAAACACTAGATGGTTTTCTGAAATGGAAAAAAAAAAGAGTTTGAACAATAGTATTATATATACTTCTCATAGGCCTGTGATTACTTGGAGAAAATGTGTTTTTCTCACAATCCTAAAACACTAAATTCTTAAGCTGTTCCTCAGAATTAGAAATAAAATCCTAGATGATAAGGAAAGGGTTTTTGATGTTTTGAAGACTCACTGATTTACTTTTCCTTGTAGGGGAAAGGAAGATCACAGCTATATTTTGCTTTTGGTAAGAATACATCAGATGGACTTGAAAAACCAGTAGCTAATTACTTTTAAGACAATCTTAGGCAGGAAAAAATTTTTAAGATAGTATGTAGAGTTGTGTGTCTAACATTCAGTATTTGGGTCTCATAATGCCTTTGCAAAACAAGATTAGTATGTGATTTTGAGAAATGGTTGCTATAATGTTTATTTATCTGCCTTCTAAACATATGCACCTTTATTTAAACAGGTCTATATTTTCTTCCTCCTAGGTGCTTTATACTTATATACCTATGCTATTCTTTTTCAAAGCACTGTTGGTTGTTTTGTTTTTGTAGAGATCACGAGTCCACTTGATATGAATGACTTAGTCTTTCCGCTGCTTTGTGAGTGTGGGTAATAGCCTTTTTGTATACCAATTTGCTTACACTGCAGTCTATGCTGGTAATACTGTACATTGCCTGACCTCTGAATGGAAAAATAATAACAAGTTAAAACAGTCATTTTACCTGAAGTCGATAAGGCCATAACACTCAACCTGCTTTCAATTCACATGCTCAATTTTCATCCACTCACTCTCGACTTTGAGAGGAAGGAATAATGACAGGTTACAGGCACTTTATTTCAAAATTCACTCACAAAGTTATTGACAAGCATTTTTCACAGAAACAGCTCTTCTCTCTGACCCTCGTGAGCTGTTTACATGAAAAATGCTCTTCCTTGTAGATTAATGAGAGTGGAACCTAATTCCATACCAAACATGTAGCAGTTGCTTTAGCATCTCTGTTTCTGATATGGGAACAAAAATAGGGATAATTTGCCTCAAATTGCAGTCACTTCAGTCATAATAAAATCTCAGAGAGTACTGTTTGCTTTCAACTTTCATTAGGTAAGCTGGGGCTGTTATTAAGGTACCAACACATAAATGTTATATTAGCACTTAACAGAAGCATAGCATTCTCCTCTAGGAGATAAATTCTACCCTTGTCGATATAATTCCTCACTGAGTGCAGTAAAAGAGTTTGAAAAGATGAAATAGTGAAGCTTTGCACTAGAGGAAAAAATACTTTGTTCATTTGGGCTTAGAGGCCATTTCGCTGGCCCAAAGTGCTAGGGGACTGCGCAGGGAATAAGCCTCAGAGAAACTCTGTTAGGTCGAGTTAAGACACTGAGACAAACTTTCAGACATGTTCTCTTTGTCCAACGTTGTTAAATCAATTACTTTAAACTTCTGAAATGCCTTCAACTGGCATTTGAACTCTGTGAAGAAATATAAAAACTTAAGGCCAAAATGCAGTTCATTTCCAGAAAGCAAAGTATAATAATTCTGTGTAAAACACTGTACATGCAACACCCACATATTTCTTTCTTTTTGGGTCTAGTAAGCCCTTCTAAAATGTAAGGTACTGTGTATAACACTGATGGAGCTGTTAAAATTAAATCTGTGTTTATCCTTACTCTTACTACTATGTGTTTTAGATACTCTTAATATAGCTATTTCCAATTTAGGCCTGAGAAAAATGCTGTCACACTTAGAGAAATGAGGACTATTTAGTCATCTAAAATGGGAAAAAAGGAAGGGGAGGGTTATCTTAAGCTTGGCTGTTGCCAGACCTGCCTTTGCCACCATCCATCTTCTTTCCAAGCCTTGTAGAGTTCTGTATCATACCATCACTCGACAATGCTAAGATCTTTTAAGGAGTCTGTTGTCATCTGGATTATTTAGCAGCCTTAATTGCACAAAATAGTCTATTTTAGCTGCCAAATTCAGACTATAATGTATTTTCAGGAGACATGTGAGATGTAAAAGTGACTGCTGTCCCTCTGCATTTGTAAGACACACAGTTAGAGACAGCAACATACAATATGCGATTCTGCCTAAAAACGTTGCTGAGAGCATTGTTTGGCTTAAAGTTATATTCATAGGGTTGAATGTATTTGTATTTTCTAATTTATGTTACTATTCTACCAATCTGGGAAATCAGATTTTAGAACCGCTTTCCCAGAATGCATTTCTGTCCACCCTTCCTTGTAGCCCTTGCATTCTGGTAATCCAGAAGATGGCCTGTCAGTGTTTACTGTGGCCAGACTTACGGAGAAAGGAAGTGGTAAGTACATTTCTGCTGAGACTTCAAAGTCATGTGTTTAGCAGATGTCCATTTGTAATCAAGTTTTAAAATGGTAGTTTTGAGATATAACATGTATATGAATAAAACAGTGCTTTATTCTTCAAGACCAAATTAAAATAACTTTCAATCCATAAATATGAAGCAGTTATCTTTTTCTTGACCACATAACTTTTTTTGGTAAAATGAAAACTATTTTATATACCTACAGTTTTATATGCTGACAAATATTGTATATGGAAGTTTTCAGTTGGCTTTAAGAATTAGAAAGGGTTTTTTGTGATATATATATATACTTAAAAAATCAATTTAGGGTCAGAGCTAGCAGCTTCTCAACTGTATCAATGAGTTGAAATTCAAACAGGCTTTTTAGAGAAAGTAGTGAGGGCCTATCATTTAATTAAAGCAATTACCTAACTGTAAGCTCTTTGGTAACATAAAATACATCTTAAATATTTTTGAATCCTCAGCAGCCAGCATAGTTCCTGGTACCCAACGAGTGCTCAATAAATGTTTCATGCCAACACTTTTCTGGAGAGCAATTTACACCAAATTTCCAAAAGCTCATTCAATTTGACTTTGAAATTCCAAGTTTAGAAATTTATAAGAAATAATTGGAGATGTTCACAAAGAAGATAATTAGAGATATATAGGATGTCTGTTATAGTGCTATATATTAATTGCAAGAAATGCTAACAATCAAAACATCCAACAATAGGTACTAGTCAAATACCTTATAATATATCCTATAAGAAAATACTATAAACAGGAAAAAACTATGTTTTGAACATTTCATTGTAAGGGAAAAAATATATTATGTGGGAGAAAAGTTCTTCTAAGACTAGCAGGTGCAATGTTAATAAAAGGTAAATATAATATGTGCATACTTACATATCTGAATGACACAGAAAAAAATGTGTTATAGGAAAAAAAAACATGTTTCTTGCAAGCCCTGCTGGCTTGTAAACTAGAGGATGCTAAGATAGGCCCTTTTTTTTACTGAGTGGAGAGCTCATGAGGATGCAGGGCACTGTGAAGATGCGAGAGAAGAGGCTAGAGCTGAAGGCAGGACCAGTTTTGTGTTGCAGGACTAATGATAAGGCAGTTGGCATTTAGCAGGAATTAGGTGCATGCTAAGAACCGAGATGTCAAATGGAGATTTTTGAAGTGTTTCTGGGAAATATGTATTGTACCCTTCTCCTTTGCCTCCTCCTGAAAACTTCAGCAAAAATTTCATTTTTCTCTAATACAATGTAAAGGTAGATTTGCTTTGAGGGGAGGTGACCAAGTGCTGACACCTGCTTAGGAGCAAGAAGTCAGGCTGCCTGAAGGGCCCAACCACATCTGTGATACTTTTAAAATGAAATGCACCAAAATATTTAACAGTCATTAGCTCTGGGTAGAGAGAGAGAAAGGGGATTTTCATTTCCTTCTTTATACTTTAATGGATTTTCCAAATATCTATAATGAATATGTATTGCTATTATATCAGAAAAACAAATTGATGTTGAATGAATGAACAAGTGAATAGATCAATGAATGAATGATTTAAAAAAGTGGTTGTTCTAAAAAAGACTTGGATGTATATTCAAAAGGAAATTTTTCTAATTTACAATATATATAAGAAACCTCAGAGCCTCTGTTCAGTTTTGGTTGCCCTTTGAAATGAGACAGTTGGTTTTAGAATACACACACATACACACACACACTCACTCTCGCTATATATATATTTATCCAATGAGTTTTATAATGCCTGATTCTTCAAATAATAAATATAGCTACTTCATTAAGATGAATCTTATTCTTTCAAACCAATATTCTACTAAAAAATTTTAATATATGTATTACTTGTGTCTACAATGAAGTAGGCCCTGAAAATAATTTTTAAAACTCCATTCTTATATATTTTATTAAAAAAGGAAATGTAGGGAAAATAAAACATGTGCATTTCAGAGACTTATGAGTGTAGTTGTGTTGCCATTACTCCCAACTGTCTACTCTCAATGATTAAGGACACTGATAATAGCCAGACAACGCGGGCTTGAATCCTGGCTCTACCACTTACTGACTCTGTGATCTTAGAGCAGTCATTTATCTTCTCATTTCTGCATCTGTAAAATGGAGATAACACCAGTTCCCAGTTCAAGGTTGTTATGAGAATAATATAAGCAGTTTCAGACTTGTTTGGATGGTTATCTTATTTTGGTACTGCACACATATTTATGACCATGTTTACATGTGTGATGATGCCAGTGAACATCTAGAGAACCTAGTGGTTCCTTTGGCATCTCCATATGCACACATGGCACTCAATATTGCAGCTGTTCTTGCATTCACTGTTATTGTCCTCACAATCTTTTGTTAGCTATAAAGACAAAACTTGGCTTTGCAGTAAAAATTTCACTTTTGAAGATATTTTAACAGAATACGGCTTCAGTTTCTTAAGTTATTAATAAATTGAAGTTATTATTTGACAACAGAAAATTCTACTGCAGTGAATTAATGTACTACTTTAACTGCCTACACTAATAGGGAAAGAATTTAGATGAACTCACTGATAAAGGATGACCTCATGTCAATTAGAGGCCAAGTGATATCATGACATTCTGCTCAAAAGAAAGTTTTACAGTATTATATTGAAAGACCTAGTGGAAGAAATGAGTCATTACATGTCATATTGCAGTATAGATATATACCAGGCAGATGACATACCACAGGAGTTGGCATTTACTTGGTTAGGAGATGTTATGACGAGTCCTACTTTTAAATGTTAATTTTCAGTAGCTCATAGCAGTGCATAGAAATAAATATATGATAGATATCTTTGTTTAATAATATTTCTGTATTAATTAGTATTAGGATTATTAAAATGAATGTCCTTTAAGTAGAGGTGTATATATTTGTGACTAAATTTAATTACAGCTTGTGTGACAATAAAGTGATGCTTTTGATTACAGTTGCATTGGTTTTGTAGATTTATTTTTATATTTACATTTGCTTTGGTTGTACAGTTGATAAAAGCTGTAGGTGAATGAGTTCATATGCAGAAGTAACATTATAATAAAAACAGTGCAGGACAAAACTACATCTGCAAGTATTGCTTTTCTTACTTTCAAGAGTAAAACATTTGAGATATGCTGTAATGTTTTTGCAGAATGTTTCAAACCATTTCATTAACAGAAATTAATGTGCAATTTTGGCTCAAAATCTATTATTTCCATCGGCTTTTATTCAAGAAGTAAGATAGCTTTGTGCACTTATTATTGAGGAAGACAACAAGAATGGTGAGGATGATTCTGCAAATCTAAGGATGATGGACCATCAATAGAATGTGTGTTAATTATACTAAGTCATGGATTTTCATCCAGTTATGACAAATGACGTGAGTTTGTGAGTTTCCATTTCTAGATCTGTAGGAAGGACAATACCTACATGATTACCTTCCAAAAGTTAAGGTGAGGAACAGAGGAATGTATTAAAGTTATTTAAATAGCAGGATTCTATGCTATACAAATAATATTATTATCATTTCATTACCAATAATCTCAGAGGCTATTTACTCTTTGAGTTCTTGTTTCTCTTTAGGCGATAAGGTATAGTTTATAAACAGTAGAGTATATGTAGTACGTTAGTTCTTGGCTACAATAAAATGTGGTTGCTGAAGTCTGATTGTTTTCAGAGGCTGCACATCATGAAAACTTTGGTATCTTTTAGAGGACCAAGGAAGTTTTCAAAGCAAAAATACTGTTAAATGTCTTTGATAAATAAGAAGTGTATTAGTGTAGATGCACAATGCAAAACAAAGACTCTGCCTCCTGAAACTGTAGCCCATGTTACAGAAAGAATTTAAACAGAAACAACTACACTTCTGCCCTTGAATTGATATTAAGTAACCATATCACTCATTATAGCCTATAATCTCCCTTGCTGATACCTTTTAATTTTTAAACAGCCCTACTTTACAAATCATATCCTCTTTCATGTGTTCTCCCAGTTAAAGAATTAATTTTGCAAGTAAAATATCTAAACAGTAAGCATAATAAGAATGAAACAGGTTAAAGCTCATTAGCAGCAGGGAGCAGATGTAGTAAAACTCTGCCAGTTCCCCTACATTTCCTTCTCAGCAGGGACTAGGCGCCAAGCTGTGAGTTAGTTCCATAGCACAATGCTCGGCTGCTGTTTCAGCAATTGCACCTCTATTGCTTCAAATATAATACTAAGAATTCACTTTGATTTTTTATTTCTCTTTGTAATAATAATGTCTAAAAGGACCGTGTGGTGCTAAAATGTAAAGTTAAGCACCAAGTGCTTGCTAATCAGGAGACTATAAAAATGTAATTGATAAGAAAATAATTATATATTATAAAGTCATTTCATCTTTAAAAATATTAACTTCTTGACAGAGGCTCCAGAGTCTGGATGAAATCAGTAATCGCTCAAGTTGAACTTCCTTGAAATATGCAAAATCTAATGTTCAGTGTATCGACTGATACACAACTGATACAAGATAACTGTGTAGGGACCAAAGCAATACACTGATCATGATATAAACTGAACGCAAATGAATTGTTAGAAAAAACACAATCTCAAATTATTAACCTAGCGTTTCTTCCATCATATGTAAAGTTGTGATAGAACCATCTCTTAGGAAACAGCAATATCAACCAAATTAAGGTGCCAACAGATGTGAATGTTAGCAAGGTTTTAATAAGAAATCTTTCCTGGGGATTACAATCCTTTTCTGGGATTAAAAGTAGTACTTAGATGTGCCAAAACACTGTTAGAGAGACCAATTATTAGTATATCACCTGCTAACTTCTGGATGTCTAGGATAGATTGCTAGGACATAATTTGTTCAGAAAAATTAAGAAATACTGAAGAATCCAATTCATGGACTTTCCAGTAAATCAAACAGCAACCGATGTAAATGTAACAATCAATAAACTTATCTGCATATCCTTACAATTCTGTTAATTGCTCTGAAAGCTGATGTTGTATGGTTATTTGCTGTGTTTGTGTAGATTTAGTTTTTGCAATGGATTCATTCAGCCATGTCCGATAAACAGTATCTTTTTTTTTTTTTTTGGTAGATAATTATTTTTTTATTGAAGGGTAGTTGACACACAGTATTACATTACATTAGTTTCAGGTGTACAACATAGTGATTCAACATTTATATACATGACAATTCTAGGTACCAGCTATCACCATACCAAGCTGTTACAATATCTTGACTATATTCATTACATCCTGGTTACTTATTATTTTACCATTGGAAGTGTATACTTTTTTTTTTTTTTTTGTGAGGGCATCTCTCATATTTATTGATCAAATGGTTGTTAACAACAATAAAATTCTGTATAGGGGAGTCAATGCTCAATGCACAATCATTAATCCACCCCAAGCCTAATTTTCATCAGTCTCCAATCTTCTGAGGCATAACAAACAAGTTCTTACATGGAGAACAAATTCTTACATAATGAATAAGTTACAGAGTGAACAGTACAAGGGCAGCCATCACAGAAACCTTCGGTTTTGCTCATGCATTATGAACTATAAACAGTCAGTTCAAATATGAATACTCATTTGATTTTTATACTTGATTTATATGTGGATACCACATTTCTCTCTTTATTATTATTATTTTTAATAAAATGCTGAAGTGATAGGTAGATACAAGATAAAGGTAGAAAACATAGTTTAGTGTTGTAAGAGAGCAAACGTAGATGATCAAGTGTGTGCCTGTAGACTATGTGTTAATCCAAGCTAGACAAGGGCAATAAAACATCCACATATGCAGAAGATTTCTCTCAGAACGGGGGGCTGAGGTTCTAAGCCTCACCTCTGTTGATCCCCAATTTCTCACCTGATGACCCCCCTGCGACTGTGCCTGCGATAGACAGTATCTTTTAGAAGAATGACATTAACAGTGTTCCAGGAAAACTACTCTAAATCTTTCAAAGAAAGAAAAAGAAACCTAGAAGTGCAATTATTGGGAGAGAGGAAACCCACATTCTGAGTATTTTAGGATACTAAAATAAACTCATAGTATTTCCTTTGAAAAGTTATATGATTGGTCTCAAAACCAGAAGCAGATCTAAACCTACAAGCATGGGTTAAATGGCAAGGTCAAGGGGATCATTATAGTATGAAGAAGTTGACCTTAAATAAGTCACTTATATATTAAAGTTTGATTGCTCTGAATTGCTTGACTCATATTCTATTGCAAAAGAAGGAAAATGGCTTCCTTTCATGTCTCCTTTAATGTGAACATTTTGGGGTATCTTTAGATGCAACTAGGTCCAAACAGTTTATACCAATTAGATTATGCCTTTAAAAATCTTGGTTATTTCTTCAAACTCAATAAATTATCAGTAACATTCTAAGTCATGGTAACAGCGACCTAGGACTTGTATGCCCTTGAAGTATATACAAGACAGTGGGTCACTTTGAGTATCACCATTTTACTGGGCAGTTTCAGTAACTAAAAACAACTGAGCTCCCTTAGCAATCTCCAGCATGAATCCTATGGCAGTTTAGGCATGGAGGTATGGAACTGACAACTTCCAGGAAATTCTGCTGTTTAGGTTTCAGTAGAAATTGACTAAGAAGAATAGAATTGAAAGAGAAGGATACATATATAGAAAAATTGACAGAAAATACAGCTCTAATGTGGCAGAAAAACCGAATTCATAACAAGTAACTAAAAAAATAGTGTTCTCTAATATTCTACAAGTACGTAAAACATGAGAACTGCTGACATTACACCTACCTTTTGGAATAATTTCATCTGCGCTACCTGTCATCCCAACCAAAAATCAAGTGACAAGAAAAGAGTAATAACTACAAAGTTCTTGAAAGCAGCCAGACCACCAGAACTGAAGGAGACTCATCAAGACACAGTCTGCTGACTGGTCACGTATGAAGACAGACAACAGCAGGATGCTCCACAAACTGGAGGACAGTATTCTGAAGTGTGTTATTTCCAAACAGGGAGGGCAGAGAAGTGCTTTAAATTATTATTGAAGTAGAGCGTAGAGCAATCCGGAATTAACTGTGGATGACTATGACATCAGGTGACAGAGCAGCCTGGTATGTAGCTACAAGGAATAGAATTGTTCTTCAATAAAAAACTTCAGGCTGATTACTGCCTAGAAGGTAGAGTTGCAAATAGTGATAAACCTTTCGGGTAGTAGCTACTGTCACATAAATGACAATTTCCACATGAAAATTTCTGAGTGCAGAAAATGTTAAATATCATAGAATTATAAAAATGTAGGCTTGAACAAAGCCATAGTCATCATCTGTTCAGTCTCCTCATTTTCTGAAAGGGTAGCAGAGTTCCAAAAAGGTCTGCCTTGCTCACTAGTGAGAAGCAGAGTTCGCACTGAATCTATATCTCTGGATGCCTGTGTAGCCACAGATCCTACTCATGATGCATTTTAGAAATATCGGCTTTAAAACAGTTATACAGCCTCTTAAATAGAAGAAACCTGTACTAATTTCTTTATATCTTCAAAGAAAATCTGGGGAGGAGGCAGCATGCAATGTGTGAAATCTGTATACTCACTCAAAACCTTCAAGAGATTGTTAGATATATGACCCTGATGATGTCTTTGAATGTCTAATCCAGTTTTGTGATTTTTAGTGTACCACAAATACCAATTTTGTCAGTTTTGATCTTGAGGGGACCCCAGAGGTCATCTTGTCCAATCCTTTCCTTTCATGGAGTAGGAACTCTCAATTCATTTTCACACAAGGTAGACTTTTCCCCTCTCTCTATAGATGCATTCACTGATATCCGTGTCAGAATGAGTGTCATGACTTAGGCTATTAGCTCTTCTCCAGGATTCCCGCTACTCTGCTCCTGCTAGTTGAGTTGTGCACCTGCATATAATCAGTTGTCTTTATTCCAAACTTTGATATGTTAGTTTCAATTTCTATTAACATGCATTTTCAATTAAGAATTACATGATCCTGTGGAATATGAATGTGAAACAAAGTAGAGCTGTTTCTATAAAATTTAAGTTGAATATTTTGGATAGGCTTTACAAAAGTGAGCTGTTATTAAAAATGTGCTGTCAGTGTTGGTGAGGACATAGAGAAATTGAAACCCTTTTACACCATTGGTGGGAATGTAAAATGGTACAACTGCAGTGGAGAACTGTATGGAGATTTCTCAAAAAATTAAACATAGAACTACCATATGATCCAGAAATACCAGTTTTGGATATTTATCCAAAAGAACTGAAATCAGCACCTCAGAGAGATACCTGCATTTTCATGTTCACTGCAACACTACTCACAATAGGCAAGAGGTAGAAACAACCTAAATGTCCATTGACAGATTAACGGATAAAGAAGACATGGCATATAGATACAACAGGATATTAGTCACAGAATAGAAGGAACTTCTGTCATATGCTACAACATGGATGAAAATTTAAGGATATCATGCTACGTGAAAAAAGTCAGTCACAGAAGGACAAATATGGCATGATTCCATGTATATGAGACATCTAAAGTGGTCATACTCATACAAGCAGAAAGTGGAATGGTAGTTGCCAGGGATTGGGGGTGGGGGGTAAGAAATGGGGAGTTACTGTCATGCAAGATGAGAAAGTCCTAGAGATCTGATGTACAACACTGTGCTTATAGTTAATGATACTGTAATGAACACTTAAACATTTGTTTAGAGGGTAGATCTCATGTTATGTGTTTTTTGCCACAATAAAAAGAATGCTGTTAATTTAGGTGCAAAAGATTGGAAAAATTGTTAAAACCTAGAAACACTTTGCTCAGATTACTTCATAAGTGTCTTTAAATACTTGCTCAATTTATAGAAAAAAGAAAATAGAAATTGTAGATAATGTATTATGAGTAGGATTTATGCAAGAAAGATAATATACAACTTAGAATATCCCAAAAGATTGGTGAATTAATGTACACTTCTCTGTTTGAATTAAAATGTTTTAGGGCATGTTCATTTCTTAATGATTCTGATTTAAACAACTTTTTCCATCAATAGCTATAAATGCTGAAAATGAAGTAGACAGAATTGCTTAATGGAATCCACTTACAACTTGGGGAATAGCTGCTAGATCCAGTGGCTTAAAGTTCATTAGTGTTTACATCCAGCTGCTTTTGGTGGGGACAATTATTATTCAGGTTGTCCAGCTACTTTTTGGGTCTGCTTTTTCTATTATGATTTTTGATTTATTATATGTAATGATTTAAGAAGTAGTCATACAAAGTAATGTAATTAGAGATGTAAAAGAAGGGAGTGTCAATGGCACAGATGAGAATTTCACTGATTAGAATCAGAATTCATGATTTTTGTCCATTTTGACTTCAGAAGAACACTTACTCTAGGATTTGAAGAAGCATTAAAAGCCTGGTGTTCCTGACACAGTATTATTACTAATAGTGTTGTTATTGTTTTGCCTTTCCAATTTGATGATGATCATCAAGGATGGAGACGATAGGAATAGAAAAGGGTGAACAATGATGCCCTTTTCTATCAGCTTTTACCTTTATAGTATGCTTCCTAAGCAATGAGAAGATCACTTCTTTGCTCCAATTCTTATTCTAAAAGTTGCTTTTAAATGACTTGTCATGATTTAATATTTTATACTTATATATTTAATTTTATATTTAAATACCATCACCCGTTTTACTTAATGCTACAGTTTAGTTTTTCTATCACTATTAAATTTGTACCACAAAGTTACTTGTCTTGGTGTCCTTTTCTCCATTTTTCTCATATTCCTTTTGCTTTGGAGAGTCCATTCTACAATTTAAGACCCAGGAAAACCCCAAATGTGGAATATCTTCTAAACCTGGAATTATTTTCCCCAGTTTTGACTTCTCCACTGCATTTGTTATGGCATTGATTATAGCTTACAGTATTTATCTGCAAATTCTTTGAAGTCACTTTTATAATATTTTTTCTAAAAAAATCATTTCTTCAAAATTTTGATGAATTTCAAGATATATCATTATTTTTAAATAAAGCAAATGACAAGCAAAAATATAAATTCAATGTAATAAGCCATATTTAATTGTGTGGCAAAGGCATTTTTACATCAAACTGACCCACACCTTGAGGTATATCCCTTGTCATAAAATCAACTAAGCCCTCCCTCGAGACAGTCCTTTTCTTTTTCTGTTCTGCTCTAATGGCCAACTCTTTTATTAAGCTCATCCCCAGGAAGAAGAATGAAGCACCATTCTACTTAAATGGTGACTGAAACAACCACTATTTTTAAAGGTCTTCTCTGTTTCAGGCATTGCACTTGTCATTTGGAGAGTCTATGACCATCTTCATTTCACAAGTGATACAATTAAAGATTAGCATGGTTAAATAACTTGCAGAAGAACACTAAGAAGAAGAACAGGGATATGGATCAAAGTTTGTCTCAAGTTAAAATCTGTGCTTTTCCACTACAAAGACCCTCCCTGATACTCTCCCCACTGCTAAGAGGACACAATGTCTGATAAAGCTGGGAGGAATAATTCATACAACTGATTTATACTCTGCCCTATTCTAGAAAGGATTTAAGACAGTGGTGAAACACAACCATATCCTCTGTGCATAAGAATAGGTTTTGCACTGTGTTGTACACTTGAAACTAATGTAATGTAATACTGTGCGTCAACTACCCTTCAATAAAAAATAATTATTAAATTAAAAAAAAAAAAAAAAGAATGGGTTTTGCATAGTGTAGCCCCAGTTTAAGTCCCAGGAACCCTACTTGATGGCTGTGAGAAATCTGTTTTCCTTATTAATAATAGGGAATAATACTGCCTAACTCCTACAACTACTGGGAGAACTACAATAAACAACACAAAACCTCCCAGTAGCTGGTACAAACAGAGATCGTACATACTAGTTCCTTCCTCATTATACCCTGGATTTTGACCATGACTTCCTTCTTTTTAGGTGGAAGTCTCATTTGAGAGCAAAATAGATGTATATATTGTCTTCCATTGACAATTACTGTGAAGTTTAATCATTATTTCCCACATAGGTTAACAACTATAAATCTTTCTCCAAGTTTTAGGAAAGATCTTCAGTGATCACATCCTTCTTGCTATATAGGATGAAGCCATATAACTGGTTTTGGATTAAGGTTGATTATTGGTCTTTACAGAGTTCTTTGTTGCTTTTTGATGTATACCAAGAGATAAATTACTAACACTATTTCATGAGCCCATTGAATTTGAACATTTATAGCAATGCTACACAATTTGCATGCATCTGTATAAACAATATCACTCATTTATTTATATACATGGCATTTATTGAGCACTCACTACTTGTCAGGCACCATGCCAAGAACCTATGTGATTATAAGGAATGAACCATAAGGTAGGCAAGGTTGTTCCTTTCTAGAAACTGCTATCTTGAAGACAGGGAGGAGACAGATGTGTTAATATGTGTGACTCAAAACGATATGTGCTATATTGAATCATTAAAAGTTCTAATAGATCAAAGAATGTTTCACACATTCATAACACTAAATTCTTATCTTCCATCTCAAAATTAATATTAATAACAAGGGTAAATATAATGTATGTGTTCAGAAAATAAACTTATGATTAATATCTACAGAGTGAAATATTTGCATGAAATAGTATCATTGAAAAGAAAAGTTTTTTAAGGACAACACAAAGACAGAGAAATTATGACATTGATTAAATCTGGCTTTGCTAAATGATCCCAACTTCATAAAAAGGGAAAAGGATTTTTCATTTAATGAAGAAAATCCTACCAACAGACATGCAAACCAAAGAGGGAGGAACAATTTTTGGATACTGTCTAACTTTTGCAATCATCTCTGAGTAATGTCTTATATATAAATTCAGCTTTACATTTTCATCTCACTATTAGATTTGGGTTTCACTTATTAATCATTGGTAGTAATGAAGGTAATTGCATGGAAAGAACAGGAAGAAAGTGTTTTAAATAAGATCCCTTCAAAGAAGGACCATTATCGTATACATGCTTTATTTACATGGCATTTTGGAGTTAGAATAGTGCAATTGGTTTTGGTATAGAAATCACAACTAGAGAATTAGCTGGAAATTTGTGGAATGCACCTGAGGAATTTTTTCCACTTCATGGACAGTGAAGAAAACATCAAGAAAGGTTAAGTAATTGGTCAATGCTACACCAATAGGTAATTGAGATGACACCCAACCATGAACCAGACTTTCAAGAGGGAAGTCAGACACCAAGAAAAGCATATTGTGAATATGATAAAATACCAAGAGGAACAGGAAAGAAACAGGCATGGTTCAAAGAAGTTCTTAGCAAATGGTGTGCCACAGCATTCCCTTCAAACTCTTATTTTGATGTTTAGTCTTCATCAGGAGTCCAGATTATAATTGACTTTTGCTCAGAGCACCTAATATGACATAGTTCAAATGAACACTCTGATGCCAGTCAAAGAGGGTGACAACAAAACCTTGTTAAAAATACTCATTTACTTGTTAACAGTTTTTCTATACACTTTTTTATGCTGCCCTCTAGGATGCATTTTTATTTATTTCCTCCTAAGATTCCATATCTTTTATGACAGTCTTCTCATTCATGTTACCCAGAAATGAAAGAGCCTGAGGTTTCCTGACACTGGTGCTTTTAAGATATGCTCTATTCCCTGGTTTTGAGCAAAAGTCAAAGGGAAAGATAATATATGAGTGCAGGGAGACCTGAAGCTTGACAAAGGATCTCCTTCATTCTAGAGAGCAAGAATATCTCTTTCTCATTAGGAATAAAAGCCCAGAAGCCACACACTGCCATCAGCCCTTACAGTGTCTGAAAGCATGTAAACTTCTCATACCCAATAATGACCTATTTTTCTGGTCATCTTTTGTTCTAACACAATGCACAGCATGTGTTCACTGTACCAAGTCCTCCGCTGTACCACTCAGCTATGTATCTGCTTATAGGATTATAAAATCTATTAGTTGCAGATCTTGTGAAAAGTAGTTGATGGCTAGCACTAACTTTATCCCAGGCATCATACTAAAGGTTTCACTTGTATTATTTCATTTAAATATCACAGCAACAGTATGTTGAAACACTATTAATATAACTATTTTACAGAAGAGGAAACTGAGGCTTAGAAAGAATGAGTCACAAATATGGGTAAACAGATACCAAAAGTCTTACAGACATTGCAAGAAAGCAGAAGAGGGTCAGATTCAAGAATGGGAGACATGAAACATTTAGATAGTAGTCTAAAATGCCCATTTATCCCCACACAACTGCCTTAAGTCTCTAGATCCAATTACTTGCAATGGGTTGTGAGCAGGTCTGATATTCAGCCAGTATTTATAGGTAAGGCTCCCAGATTATTAAAATATTTAAAAACTCCCCTACATACAGGTTGGTAAAAGTGCCCTGGCCATGCTGGCTCCTCACCTAGGATGCCTTTGGTATAGCAACAGAAGGGTTAATCCCCAGGTTTCCAGAAATCTCCAGCTCTGACTAGTTGCTGACTGTCAGTTGTCTCTCGAGCCTTGCTTCCTGGGTACTGCCAGTGGCACCCTCAGGCATCCCCACAGGCTGGCTGGCCCTTGCCCTTCTATAGGTGTGGGAACTTCAGTTTCCGTGGGAATTTGGCTGAAGGAGCCAAGGAGAGATAGAGGAACCTGGAAGTGTTGCCTGACTGGTGAGCCAGGAAAGGATGCTAGAGTAGATGCTAAATATTTTAAGTATCATCTTTAATTGGGAGACCAGGAGAGAAATGCAAGTACTGATAAAATGAGGTGTTCCTTATTTAATAGAACAGGGTTCTCAATCATGTTTATAATGAGATCCGTGGGAAAAAGAAAAACTAGTCTCTGAATGCAAACATGAAATTTAAAACAATATAAATGATTCTCAAAATATTAACAAGAATATTGTGCTATGCTAAATATATCATAAACTAAAATTACCACAAATGAAAACAGACAATGGTGTCAGAAACTATGTCACTTCTAATGAAGAGAGAAAAATCCCTAAAGCTTTGGTAATTTGTCATTTTTTGGATCAGTCTTAATCATTTAGTTAAGTGATGGTGGAGTCCTTGGTAGAGGTTTTAAGCTTAATAAAAAAGGTAGAGTTCTTAAATCTAGCAAAGTTCTGATTTTCCATTAGTTGGAATATTAGCTCTATACTGTCCCATCCATTCTTTTGGGAGGAGGTGGATAGTGAGATACTTATGCTGGAAGAATAAATGACAATAGGTTGAGAGTAAGATATTAGCACAAACCTCCCAAATTCTGGGTAGCTGATGTATAGAATAAGCTAGGAACAATTTATGCATTCTTTGAATCTAAAATTCGATGGTGGCTTTCTGCCATAGTTGAGCTTGCTTTGTAAGGCACTTGACAATGTGTTGAAAGGAGGTTTGCCAAGTTATTTGTGTCTTGCCTTTTTTCCCACACCACCAGCAAGTAAGTTCTTACGGGTGGAGATAGCACTGGCACTTAAGTATCCACGGGATAGACTTGAGTTTATAGTATTGTTCTTAACAAAACTGCATTTTGAGCTCAAGCAACTAAGTTATAAGCAAATATATATGATATTCAGGTAAATTGGTTACTACTTGACAGTATTACCATCTTCAATCAGGTACCTCTTTAAACCAAATATCTCTTTGGGATTCTTGAGTGAATTATCCATTGTTTTTGGTACTTTTAAATTTTTTGAAATTATATAATGAACTCATAACCTAGTTACTACTTAAGATTAAATTCCCAAACAAAGAATTCCTAGACCCAGTCATACTAATTCTTGTGAACACAGTCCTCTAGAATGTAAGAAATGTTGATAACTGTAAGTCACACTAGAGCTGTGCAATCTTTAATGCAATAAAATGCAACCAAAAACTCATATGACTAGAAGAATATTGCTGTCTAGTGTTGAAATGGATCATTTAAAAATTTGGAGCAGAGTGCTGAACAGGGAAATCCACAATAAAAATGGCAGCAGTAAAGGAAAAAAACAGCTTTCATAAAGAATGTCAACATTTCCTTTCATATGGATGCTTCTGCTAAAATATGTTAATCTGATCATTTTGACTTCCTGGTTTTGCTTAATATTTACAAAAGGCCAATCATGTAGAATTTTACATCTTGTAGTAGACAGTCCATGGATTATTAGTATATTCTCCACTCCCCACTACAAGAGGGAAAAAAAACCTGATTAATAGTTGTGCCCAGGGACATAAGTGCTATAAAAATGAGACACGATGGTAACACACCCCTTTTGTAAAGTGCCACCAGAGCTTTAAAAGGCGGCAATGAATCTTATTTTACACATGGAAAATGTACACATGTCTGCAGTGTATGCAGTTGGTCTAGTTCTGCTTCTAGGTATTTCAGAATATTTTTTGAATTAAGGCATAATATCATATCAAGCCGTTGTGTTTCATGGCCCAAAAAGCAGTTTTCCTAAGCTACTTGAACACTGAGAAAGAGCCACGTGAATTTCTCTGCTGTTGGTTATAAAAATGGTGAAGAGCCAAGTGGCCTTCTAAAAATGCAAATGAGAGAAATTTTTCCTCAGATTTCAGGATCATTCATTCATTTTGGAAATAGCTATTAATCTCTAGAAATAGCTCAGCTTCACCTGAGCAGCCAGTTTGTTTTTATCTCATTGACATTACAGATTTGTTCACTGATTGCATTTCCCTTTTTGCATAGACTGCTATAAAGCTCAGAGCCAAATCTGACAAGGACATATGACCTTATGGCACATATTTTATTTAAAAAAAAATCTAATCTCAATTCCTGCTGGTTTCATTTTATTGGAAGTTAACAAACATTTATTTAGTAAGCATACAGTATGAGCCAGGTACTCTACTTAGGTTTCTTTTCCTTTTCCCAATTTCTATATTTAATAAAGATATGACTTTTATATCTTATGTACTTTTCTAAGCTATCAAATATAGAAAACTAGGCTCCTAATTTTTAAGGGTACAGATTGCAGCCATAAGACCACACTTCTCCAAACTAGAGAATTAACTCGCCTCAGTTCCTGGCAAGAAAGATGGTTTTCTATAAATTCCAATCACATCATATGGTTTGGTGCAAAATGAACTATCTATATGCAAGAAGCTAATTGCTTAATAGCCCTACTAACATATGCTTTCTGAAAAAAATGTACACACACATACACATACAACAAATGTACTTGGTGGAATCTTTTGCTTAAAGGTCTCTGGAGTCTTAGCAGAAAGTTGTAAGCAAACCAAGAAACTTGCATATAAAATTATTCATTTATTCTACCCTTTGAGTCAAGTGCAAGTCAAGAAACACTCTTCAACTTGGAAAGCTCTCTCGCTATTCTTTCTTTGGAAAGCAATTTCCTCAGGTGAACAAACATGAAATGTGTTAAATTATTCTTGAAGGATACCAAAGGTGCACCTTCCTATATTTTGAAACAAATAGCAAGCATAACAGGATCAGAAGCCTTTATCTGAAAAGTTATGATGAAAGAAAGTTATCTGTTCAAAAGTAATTCTTAAAAGTTGATATAGGTAGTATACTACTGTAAAGTGATTATAAAAATATAAATGCATTCCTATGAAATAACACTCCAAATACTTTTAAATACAGAAATTATTTTAGAAATAATTTACTGTCCTCTTGATCAAATAATTCAAATAAAATTTAATGCTCTAGTTTTAAAAGACCCGGCCTAGGAAGCTCAATCAGAAATCAAGATTCAACATCTCAGTTATAGAATAAGTGCCTTCCTCACAGTTTCATGAGGAAAACAATGCAACTTGTATCATGGAGGTGAGAACTCACTCTTAATCATTTCTGTATCCCAAATAAATACCTGGCATCATGCTGGGAAATCAGTAAAATTTAATGACAGCCTTGGTTGACTAAATAAATTAATTGTAGGGATCAAGGTCAGGCTGCCCCAAGATGTGTCATTGTGACAAGCTGATTACTTCAGAATTTAGAACAACTAAGGCTCAAAGACTCAGAAAGAAACTTTGTCGTCCTAAACCCTAACTGCATAAAAAGAATTTTGAGACAGGCTCGAGAAAGAGAGCCATCACCTTAGAGAGCCATATTGTAATGTAAACTAGGAGTGGTAGACCAGGAGTGATGTGGCTAAGTCTGTTAAAATTCCTCTTTGGGCCCCCTCATTGTTGTTGTGCGGCCCAGTGAATATTTAAGTATCAAATATTTGCTCTTTTACTATTCCTGTAAGTTGCTTCCCTTTTCCTTTGAAGTCTCAGACCCCGGGCCCCTTCTTCTTGGTTCAGGATGACATATATATATATCATTCTCCCTGTCTTTGGAACTCATGTCTATGGCTTCCCCTTATGTACATAATTAAACTTTATTTTTTTTCTCCTGTTAATCTCTCTCTTGTCAATTTTATTCCTAGACCAGCTAGAAGAACCTCAAGGGGTAGAGGGAAATTCTTCCTCCCCAGCATGAATGACTTAGTCAAAGACTGTAAGAAATAGAAGGAAATATTGATACGTTTTTAAGAAAATTGAGGCCACAGCTGATTTTAACTGCCATTCTCTTAACTTGTAGCTGTAAGGACTAGAACCCAAATTTCTTGATGTCCAGATCAATTCCTTTTCATGTCATTATGCTTTTTTTAAAAATGTAAATCAAGGATGACAGATTACCAAGCTTTTATCTGGAGAGTCTTGTGTCATTAAAAAAATGGGGTAATTACAGCACAATGACTGAATATAATTCAGCAAAATGGCTGAATATAAATGACTCTGGGGGAGGAAGAGCATCTCTGAGCAGAACAGGACCAAGCTCAGTGGAAGGCAAGAGGAGAATGTGTATATAATAGAGAAAAGAAAACAAAATACAGGTCTCAAGATGAGAGCAGCGGGAAGGTTAGGATTGACACTCTGCAGTCATTACAACTAGACTGCAGGGAGTTACTTTAATGCAAAGCAGTTCCCTAAGAATTAGGAGTAGAGCTCTTCAAAGGAGAGGTGCAGTAGATTTATTCCTCTTTTCCTGTAGGAGAAGTCTTGGCTTTCCCGAAAGAAAAACATTAGATACGAAGAAATGGAGAACTTAAGTCAAATTCCCAGAGATTCTCTGGAAAACAGAGAAAGGATAGAGGAGATAGGTTTGGAACAATAGTTGGCATGGTGTTACAGTTAAAGGGAGGGTTAGGTTTCCAAAAACAAAAGTTCCCCAGGAAGATTACGGTATTCTAGGACTAGCCTGGCAAAATGTTAGGTGGTTAGTTGTTTCTTTAGTGTTTTTAGTTCTTGGATAGGTTTAATAAAAAAGGAAAAAATTTAATTTTAGTTTAAATCAGATAATAGATAAGCAAAGAATTGGCATTCCTCTATTAGATTGTATCCTTAAAAAATGACTGATATTAAAAAGATTATTTGAAAGAATCAATTTGGGTTTTTTTTTTGGTAATAGATGAGTTTCATATTGATTGGTTTTTTCTTTAGTCAAATATTTATTGCATGTCTATTATGTCATGCATTATGCTGAGTGTTGAAAATATAATGGTGAGAATTGCTGTATGCTTCCCTGCTTATAGATGCTATACTAATTGTACATTGACAAAGGAAAGAAAAGCCTTCTGTTCTGATTTTACAGACTAAAAACAACAATAACAAAACTGTATTTTCTTAAAGCAAGACTCTAGGTATTTTATGGTAGGAAATATAGTATTTGTTATGTACTTGGATAAGATGATGGCTGCTTTAAAAACCAAAGGCAAAACTTTTATTTTATGGTAATATTGTATAATTGAAGGGTAAAGCTGAAAATTACAAAAAAAGTGTAAAAAAGAAAACTAAAATTATCTGCACTTCTTTCTTTCTTTACCATTTATATCATGTTGGTATAATTCCTACCAGCTTATTTTCTGTGTGTGTGTGTGTGTATTTTACCTGACGAGGCTCATATTGTACAAATACTTTCATATTTTTTCCATTTTATAAGAATTTCTGTGATTAAAATTCATCAAATATTATATTTCTCATCTAAAATCTTTTATATCACTCTTTCTCCCCAAATTCTAGTTAAATCTCTTTACTGTCCTCCACCAAATCGTCCATCAAATATGTTTGGGAGGAATTTGGTTTGGAGACAAAGGGAAGCCAGAGTACCAGGTGAGGAAGGACTCGTTAAAGTGAGAATAGCAGGGAATGGCAGCTGCTTTGAAGGTAGCAGAAAGCAAAGAACAGAGGCAGGAAAGAGGCAGGAAAGGGAAGCTCATTGAACTGCTTGGCACAGGGCAGATCCCTTGCCAAATCCGAAAGCCAGGTTCATCTGGTGTCCAGTGCCTGCTTGGATCTACACTGTGTGGGAACTAAGTCCCTATCACCCCAGGATTTGGGGGAGCCGCAGAGCGCTGGATGGAGTCAGATTATGTTCTGAGATTTTCCCAAAGCAAAGAAAGGAGATTTTCAGGCAGGCCACTAAAGAGGATGATTGTACAACTGCAGTCCTGTCCAGGTCATCCAGTGATGAGAACTTGCAAGCCCAAATCTGAGCTCTCAGCAGCCCCTCCCTACTTACCTGAAGTAGAACGTAGTGAAGACTTGAGCTTAAATCTGGGGAATATAATGAAATAGCAAAGTAACAAAGACACCACTGGAAGAGTACAGAGACAAAACATAGTAAGTTGAGTGGTGAGAAGTTTTTATTTAAGACAAAAAGGTATACACTTGAAGAAAGGGGGATGCAAGCAACCTCAGAGAATAGGTGCCCCTAAGGGGTTAGGATCTGAGGTTTCATAGGGCTTTTTGGGTAGGAATCACTGTAAGACATGATGTATACAGGTGATTTTAATTCCTTTGAAGTTTTGTCTCAAGAATTGGGTTATTTAGGTGACTATGTTGGTTCAGATCTCAGCATTCTTTGCCAACACAGATTTATTTACACTTCAGAGCTCTGTCTCCTGCCCTGGTTACAAAGTTATTTGATTAAAGGCCTGGAAGAAGAGGAAGAACAGCATACAGATTAAGTTAAAGAATAAACTGGGGCTTTTTGCAAGCTAAGTAGATTTTACAATGGTATGATCTAATTGGTAATGAAGACATGGGCTGCGTTCTGTTACTTTTCTTTATCTGGGCGACTATCTGGACCTTCCAAGTTGCTCCTTTCAGACATGGGTCTTGTATAATGCTCATTAAGGATATTGCCAGGTATTTTATCATTATGATTATTACCATGAATTTATTTTCCCTCTTCTTCTCCCCCAAATCAACATATTATTGGTGGATGGACAATTTTTAAATATATTATTTATTTTGTATCCTGCTATCTCAATTAATTCTCTTTTTAGTTCAAGTAGTTTTCCAGTTGATTCTTGGGATTCTTTATGTTAGAATGTGCTCAACATAAATATATATTCACTTAAGGTAGGAGTCTAAAAATGTATTAGAAAAAGTCACACCCCATGACCATTATCCCAATTTATCATTTTTTTTTCTGAAACAGGATGAGTAAATCCTGGTCAATTGTAGGTATGTTTGATCTAAACTATTGTTATGATTATAAATTTCATGAAAATGAGAATTTGCTCTCCTTTTTTATAATCAATCTTATATCAGTTCACTGCCTTAGTGAATTGTCTAGAATTTCCAGAATAATCTTAAGTGATAATGTTATTGCTAGGCATCTTTGCCTTGTTCTAGATATGATGTGGACAGTCTCTGCTATGTACAATATATTGGCTGTTTTCTAGGCACATTTGAAAGGCCTTCATTTAAGCACAAACAATGAATAGTAACTGTATTAATATGTTTACTCCTCATGTTATTGGGAAATCACTTTTTTGTTTCCTGAAGTAACGCCTGGATTTATCGGAATGTTCAAATAAACTTCCATGCTAGAATGTGCTCCGTATAAATACATTTCCACTTAGGGCAAAAACCTATAACTCTCTTACAAAATGTGTTATTTTTAGATGGTTACATTGACCCAACTTACCATATTTTTCTGAGAGAGTGTAATCTAGCCCTAAGCAATCACTGAGTATGTTTCAGCACTACAACAGTCTCTTAATATCATGTAGAGCTCAATGAATTTTATCAGTATTTACATTCTTTCGTAAAGAAACTTTCTCTAAGGTCACATGATACCATCCAATCTAATATAATTTGTGCATGGTTTTCAGTAGCTGGTTATTCAGTGACAGGCCGGTTTTTACTCACAGGCTGATCCAGGTTAGCACTCACAAACAGCTGGCCCAAACAAATAATATATTTCCTCTTGGCTTTAACAAAGGCAGTGTCCTGAGAGGGAGAGTGGTGCTGACATCCCTGAGCACCTCAGTAAGAAAGATGGAAAATCACTTTTGGTGCTCAAATAAAAAGACTGCTTCAGGGGAAAAAGGAGCCTGGAAAAATCTGTGGTGGGTACATAGCTCTGCTGGGCAACCCTTACCCGTGTCTGTGGACAAATAAAATACAAATTTTTCAACCACTTTCCATTATGGGAATAAAAAGGAAACATTAAGAGTTTTCTTAATAAAATATACATATCTCTGATTTTCTGTAGGTAGAAAGTGTTAATAGTATCTCATGTGTTTCAAAGGTATAATTATTTGATTCAGATGCCTTATTTTCTAAAATTCATTTAAGCAATTTGTGCTCTTTTCTGCCAAAAATTTCATTAGATTCACAAATAGAACAATATAGCATCATTAAACAAGGTGTGGTAATCTTTTTCAATCTCACTGTGGAACAATGTTAAAAAAAAAAGCAAATTATTTCTAAGCATTTCCAGGGTGCCACTATTCTCCATTTGACCCATGTTAAATATTCTCATTACAATTACTTCAAATGAATACAAAATCTCAATTTAATCCCAACCCTAGGGAAATGAAACATACCACTCTGAGATGAAAGGCCTAATGTTACTGAGTTATTTGAATGCACTGCATGTTCTTAACATGGATCATAAGCGAACTGTATTTTAATAACTCAAATCGTTGCACATTCAAAACAATATCTAGCTACCAAATAAATGTCATAAACCTGATAATGCAGAAGAAATAAGCAGAAAGCTGCATACTTTAACTACTGAATTCATGATGGAGTCCCACATGGTTCATATTGATATTTTTTGAAGCTCTTAGCTTTGTCTTAGCAACATAACCAGTTATATTAATTAATCAGTAGGAGATCATTGACAATGAAATCTATGGCATGCCTTTTGATAATCTAACAAAATAATTTTTTTAATGTCAGTCATCACTTTGTACCTTGTAAAACTCTACTTTTGCATTAATTGTCATACTTCCGAGTAGTCTTCCGGTGGGAATTTTACGTTATGTTTTCAAAAAGGAGTTCAATTAACATTTCCTTGACAAGGTATAACAATATTGTACATCTTAATTTTTATTTATTTTCCCTTTCATTGTTGGCAATCCCTTAAGCTCAAAAACATTTTTCTTCTCTCTGATTTGACATTTGGCAAACATCAATCTTTCCTGTACTTAAATGTACCATAGTTGACAGGCTGCTTTTGTTCAAGAACTTTAGCCCAATACTGCCTGAGTATGCCAAAAATTATTTCTTTATTTACTAGCATGATCAGTTACCATCCCCCCATCTTCAGAAATTAAGTAGGTGGCCTGGAAAAACTTTCTTTCTGATAAATCTGATTAAATCATAGTATGAATGAATCAAGTCTAAATTTAGATATGTGTTATTGAACACTTTACGTTATATTATACCTTATATATTATACCTCTGCAATCATTAAAGAAGATTAGGTAAATATTCCACTGCTTTTAAATATTACAAGAAAAATTTGGTTCCTCATAGGCCTTGCTTACTTAAAATGCAATTTTACTACCTTGTTTGTCTTTAAATAATTTGGGCCATATGAAATTCTTGGAACACAAATTAAATTTCTAGGTTTAGTGTTCATGTCTTATTTTTAGTAATATATAATCTTTTTTGGAGGGAGGGGATTAGTCATACACAAAACTCTGGATGAGAACCTTCATGAGCAAAACTTCTAGCAAAATACAGTGAAGAGTCATTCATTCACTATAAATGTAACCAAACTGCTCAGTTATAGATATTTTTTCTTCTTTTCATCAGTGGAAAGCTGTAACAAAACTCCAAATGCACAAAATTTAAGAAGGGAGAAGTAAAATCTTAAAACAAGCACCATGTAGCTATAATCACACTGCAGAGTGGCCTGAAAAGTAGTTTTCCTGCTAGGTGATCCAAGGTGATAGCTGGTCTGTCTGTCTGTCTGTTTCTGTCTCTCAACATGTGAAAGAGTACCAAAGTAGAAAGGCGACAGGGAGAGACACAGACACAGATAGAAAAAAATTGAGAAAAGATAAAGGCTGCATATAAGATATGAAGTTCAGAGTAAAAATTATGCCCAGATTTTACTGAAAGCACTCCCTTACATGATTCCATAAATGAAGGAAATAAAAGGCTTTAGTGACTACAAAATATACATGCCTTTTATATTAGTTAGACTTAAAAAAAAATACAGTAAATATACATAAAATGTGTCAAATTTCCTATCACTTCAGTTAGTGCTTGTCTTTTTCTTGGTTTGTCATCAGTCCTGAGATTTCTATCAGAATGTCATCTAAGGCATTTTAATCAATGCTTCTAAAATTGTCCTACAGTGTTGGAGAAATCTGGACTCATCAGAGTATCTGTCCCTTTGTATTTGCCAGGTCAGCAGCAACTCAAGAAGTGTGGTTTTGCTCTAAATCATTCAGTAGAGTGTCTATCTTAAATGGATCTCTCTGGATAGGTCTAAGATAACTTGTCCTCTAGGCCTCCTGAACAACGTTACATATTTTTGACTAAATAAATCTTGGTCAAATTACTTTTTCAATATAATTACATATTCTACTCCTATAAGAACATTTTAAAAACATTGATCTCATCAAAATTTTGTTAAAAGTTTCTATTTGATTGGTGGATCACACTATCACTTTGAAAGCATATAATTAAACCCTTTATATTTCCAGTTGTTTTTGTGGAGGTACAGCATCCTACCTTGTTTATCAGTATCACAATCAATAAACATTGAGCTCTTGACATGTGCAAGGCATGAGTTAGATACTAGGAATTCAGTGCTATCAGTCAGTAATGAAGGTAACTTGCCAAGTTTATAACTAAGTGTAAAAACTTAGTTTTTATTCCTTTGTAATTTTTTTCACAATGACAAATTCACAAATTAAAAAACAAAACAGTGCTAGACAATGTGTCCTGATTTTTAGTTTCGTAAAAAATGTTACTACTCTTAAAGAAATTACATTACTTTTTACATAAAATAATAAGTAGCCTAGAGGTACTAGCAGAGAGCTCCAAGCAGTGTTTAAATCCATAGTAGGCCTTCCATAATAGGGGTTGATAGCATTTTAAAAACAAAACAATGGCAATAGAAATTTTGTAATGACTCAAACTATCATTTTTTACCTCATAATTGCAAATGTAAAGATGATTACATTCAGTAAGCATTTAAAACAATCCAAAAGTATATACCGTAAAAAGTGCAAACTTCTTTCCCTTTGGATTTCATTTATTTTTCTTAGTGCAAATATGATTTTGGAATGATGTCAAACATTTGGGAGGACAGTGAATTAATGACTCTATATGAGCAGAAACCCTTCCATGAATGACTCAATTTCAAACTGAGGAAATAAAATATAATTAGAACTTGAATCATTATGTACTTAGGTCCACAGTTATATTAGAACATAATTTTAGGAAAACGATTGAGGGTAGAAACCTATGCAAGAGGCAGATGTATAGAGAGGATTTAAGACTACCCCTTCCATCTCTTTACCTACCCCTCCCACAGGGCAAGGGTGATACTGAGGGAGAATTGTTATGGAATCTTCACTTCACTCATTGCTGGGATCCTATTGTTAACTTTTTGTCTGCTCACATATTGTTTTCAGCTTTAAAATCCTCAAGACTGAACTTACAGCTTATACAGAAATCAGATAAATAAACACAAAAGCTTAGAAAGAGAAATGCCTATCATGTAAAATAAAGTATTAACTGAAAGGTAATTAATGCTACAATTCACACATTTATATGATTAAATGAATACATGGCAACTGAATAAATTACTTAATTTGCCAGTTACTGTAGAAATTGAAGTAGTAAAATTCAGAAGTCAGAGTTCCTGTGATATCATTATACAATAAATATTTGGAATATTTCCATCTATCAATAATGCCATCTGTCTTATCCAATACAAATGGACTACAACCCATATGGCTCCTTTCCCCATTGATTACTCTGATGAATGAGATAGCAAAACCACTCAAAAAACCATCATATTATATAACCCTGTCATTAAAAAGATATGGAGAAAGGAAAAACACAAGATGATACTTAATTTGAAACTGTCAAGTCAATTTAGTAAAGTTTTAACAACCAATATTATGATCCTAAAAAGTATCAGCAAGTTGAATAATATTATGTCAGTCTGTATTCTTCTAACACCTTCAAAGAAAACCGAAGAACCAAAAACATTTCTGGAAAGAGTATAATAGCTTATTATGATCTGTTTGGATTACTAATTATTCTAATAAGAATATACTCAAATATCCTTTTAGGCATGGGTAATTAAAATAAAAACACTTTTCTTTCACTCTATATAAAATTATAAAATGATCATTTAACTTCTGATAGCAAGTCATTTTTAAAGCAAAACTAGGTACATTCCTTATATTTTGTAATACTGGCCATAAATTTCAAAGCAGGAAAATGATCTTTCCCAAATTCATTTTCTTTTTAGCTATAAATATACCCTCTCACAATAGCAAAATAATGGCATACAATAATTCTGTAGCAAATTACCATAAGCAGTATCTAAATTGACACTAAGCAGGAAATTAAATACCACTAAATGGAATACTCAGATTTTCTGTTTGATGTGTAACTTGCATTACATTTACTTTTAAAGTGGGTATGGTTGGCATACCTAGAAATTATCTTTATTTTTCAAGATCTATAAAGAGGAGCAGAATTTTTTTGTCCCTTAGCCTCACTGAAAATACTGTACAAACTTTCCTTGGTGCAACTCTTTCCAAATTGGGTCCTATATCTGTGTATAAGTGAGAAGAAATATATTATGAACAAATATATTTACTCTGTATTAAAATTAAGTTTAGCTTAAATAATTTAAATTTTTATATCATATTTTTAGTTTGCATTGAATACCAAATGAAGTCACTGTGTGTGTGTTGGGCGGGGTGGAAATGTGTGAAATAGCTCAAATTCAAATGTGTCAGCCACAGCAAAAATAAATTAAAGCAAAAATCCAGGAAATATTTTCCCTATCAACTAAAGAAAGCAACTTTTCTAAGAATTCAGCAGACCCTAAGAGTCATGGAGAGAGGTAGAGCACTCAGATATACAAGCCTTATACCATACTGGAGTCAGAAAAACCGCAAGTGTCAGGACCAAAGTGAGAGGCAGCTAGTGCTGACAGCTGGCAAACTGCACCTCGTTAGCAGGTGCGGCACCGAGAAGGCTCATTCAGGCAAAACAACGCATCTCCACAACAAGGTCTGCCAAATCAGCAACAGGCAGCATCTAAAGAAACACTTCATGTCTACAAATATGAAAGCACATAATTTTAAGATAAATTTCAAGTTTGAGCCACTGATTATTATCTGTTACTGTACCAATACCACAATTTTAATTTTAGCTTTATATTTAATATGTGGCAGGGCAAGCATTTCTTATTTTCTTCTTCCCTCCTCTTTCAGTTTCTTTTTCTGGTTGGAATTTCCAGGCTATTTTCATCTGCTACATTCTGCCATATCTACTTCAGAATCTTTGTGTTAAGTACACTCCCTATGAGACTTGATTCTGATGAAATTAAATTTATTTTCAAAATAAAATAAAAAATCAGATATCTTTAAATCATTCCCATTTACAAACATACCTACCTTTCCAGTTTTTAAAAACTTCATCTTTCCATAAACATTTATAGTTTTCTTTATAATGGTCCTGAGATTTCTTACAGTTTTTGAGGCTACGGTGCACATTGTGTTTCCCCCCCATTATCTTTTTTAATTGGTTACTACTGGTATTTAGAAAGTAAAAGACTTTTTCTTGTTTTCTGTGTACCTAACAATCTTTTTAAACTTACTAAAACTCATAGTTTTACTGGGTTCATGTGTCTCATGGGCTTACTAGGTAGATATAATATCATCTGCACATAATGATTATTTTGCCAATGTAACTTGATATTAACAAAGAGCAGATTCTTATAAGTTCTTCCCAGAATAAATTCCAAACATTAGCTTAACCTATTGTTCATTTTAAAAATCCATTACTTTCTGATGACAAAATGGTATAAATAGTGGTGTGATCTAAACTCAATCTATTTCAGAAATCGCTTTTGATGTCTGTGGGATAAACTAGGAGTTACAACCCCAAACCAGGGTAGAGATCCATGCTGAAAAACAGAACCTCTGTTACATATTTTAGAAGAGTGGGTAGGTAATGCTCTTTTTAAATTTCCTTAGAGAGATAAGATAAAACTTACCCCAAGTGAACAAAATAGCAAAAAGATAAACCCCCATTTTCAGAAAGTATAGTGTGACATATGGGCAGAAGTTTTTCTAAATAGAGCGATTTTCAACAATTTCTAAAAGCACAAAGCTGCTCTGAGTAACTCATAACTTATTGCTTTGGAGAATTAAGGTAAAGTTAGTGTTGACCATAACTTTCTATTAAGCAATTTTCTTTCTTAGTTGTGCACAGCCACTTACGAGGCAGAACATAACAGCTTAATCCAACCTTATTATGCCAGATTTAGTTGAAACACTTATGAAGTGCTTTGAGAAAGACTTGATTTTGTCTGAAGAAAACCTTTTCATTAATTGCTCTTTTGTAGACTAGAAATAAAATAATAGATACTGTAGGTACCTTTGTAAATGTCCGTAAGTCCTTCTGACAGGCATCCAGAGCAGCTGCAATGAACTTGCTGCCTGTTCCGTTGAGGTGAGCAGAGAGAATGTGGTGAAGTCCAGCACCTCTAGGCATACCCTCCGGAATTTTCAGTGCATGGCCTAAAGAACAGGAAAGCTTCTGTTTGAATTCCACCACTCATGAGGTACTAGTGCAATTTGCCTAGCAAGGTCAAGATTTCTCCAACCTAAAACAGGAAAGGGAAATTAAGGTCTAAAACAAGAAAATATTTATCTCTTCTCATTCAAGCTATTTCTGCGTTCTTACTTAGCTAGGAAAAAGGAGATAATTGTATTTCCTATTCTGCTGGGTTATTTTGAGGATTAAAATAACCTATATAAAATATCCTACAGAATTTAGGCTTGGAGTGGCAATTGATAAATGACAGCCATCATTACTTCTGAATTAAGACTGAACCAAATATAGGTGCAGCTCTGAACAATTAACCATTGTATTAGCTTAACAGGGTGAAAGTAATACTAAGGTGAATAGTCATACACATAAGGCATTAAAAGAAAAACAAAAGCTCTGAGTATATGTGATGAACACTTCTGTAATATATGTCTTAATTCATCAGACACAGATCTCACTAGAACATTATTTATTCTTGAGAAACATTTGTAATAAGATTGGGAGAAAGACCTCATTTTAAGGCAGTGTCTCTAAAAGATGGCAATGTGGTTTAACAGGATGAGGGGCTGTGGTGCTTGAGTCCTGAAAGAGGGTTTCTGAACATGTGTCTGTGAAGTTGAAAATGGATTTTCACCTTAACATTTCTGAGACTAAAGACATAGGATTTTTGGCTCCTATCAGTTGATAGATCACATTTTTCTGCAAATTCTCCTCTATAATTGGACATGAGTTATATGAGACCTTTTTACAAAGCATCTGTTTCCTTTTTCTGTCAAGACATCTACTAGATCTTGCTCCAAAAGAGCAAGGAAGATAATAAAGGCTCTTAACTCTCTGATTTTCATAAAAATTCTGTGCTGTTCTTTTTTTTTCACTACCGGAAAAAGTAAACATACAAACTATTCAGTATATACAGATGCCAATCACAGAGTGGTGTTGAGTAAAAACATTTTTTTCTTCCCCATTCCTGGGGTAAGTACATTCTTTAATAGACTTTGCTGAACTTTTATCACAACTAAAAATTCCTCAGTATTAAAGCTCAGTGAAAAGAAATCTCAGTGCCTGCTAAGACAAGGCAATCAAACCATGTGACAGTCCCATATGCAACTCCAAATCTGTCCTCATAACTGTCTGTAGAGCTCACAAAAGAGTCACACATGTAGCTATTGGAAGAATATCTTACACAATTTGGCACACAAGTTCTAAGATTAGCAGCTGAAGAGGGGGAGGAGGAAGAGAGGAACATAATAGATTAACTGACACCCATCCACTATCTTTCTAAATTGTTTGGAATGTTAAAAATATTATTTTGATCAATCTATATATACACCCTCAAATTTGAGAGAGAAATCAAAGCATGTTGTGGTTGAAAGAACAAATGGTTTTTTTTAAAAAAAAAAAAACACACTATGAAATATATGTCACTGAACAAGGGAGTCCAGCCAGCTCCCAAGTGGCATGATAACATGATGAAAAGCAAATCCAGGATGCTGTGAATCAAAAAGGCATGGGTCTATTTTTAAAGAGGCCTGTGTCTCCCCACCCTGTTTGCCAAGTATAAGTTTTTCTAGAGAAGTCCAGCCTACAAAATAGCTAAGCTTCTAGATGTTTCAGGAGTCACCTTCCCAATATTTGACCACATCCTCCCTGTATAAGGTCTTCGGCTCTTCAGACATCATCCATGTTAATCTCTAGACAAACAGAAGATCTGTTCAACTAGTTCACTTCCCCTATTCTTGAACAGATTGTTTGAGACATAATATGAATACTAATTAATGATAGAATATCTGTGAATGTTTTGAAATATGGACAAAGATAGCACTTTTAGAAAGGCGCCCAGATAGATCTTATGCAACAAGCCCCACTGGTCATATGAGGGGTCAGAGTACAACACAGAGATATGAGAACAAAATTGGCAGAGTTTTTGGCTCCAATTCAGTGGGAAACTGTGGGCGACTGTTTTTTTGTTTGAAGGGGGTGGGTGTTGATTTTCTTTTTAACCCTTTCCCTCTGCTGAATTGGAAGAGTTTAAAAATGAAAACTCCTTTCACAGACAAACAGAGAGAAAAGCAGTCAGTTTTGCTGGAGGTCAACCTGAGTCGATGAAGGAATGAGACTCCAACATGTTTTCTATGATTTTGGATCTATGCTCTGCAGGTTGGGTCGGACCCAGTGCTTAGCACCCAAGGTTGACTCAGATTGTCTGAGACAAGGGCTGAGGAAAGTCATTTGAATGAATATGAACCCTCTTCAATTCATTTCTCATTTTACAAACAGTTTGCTTAGTCTCAGATAAGTGTACCTATAGACATATGGAAGATCTAATATTCTGTTAAAGGGCAAAGCATATTATTAAATTCAATTATAATGATGATTAAAATATCTTCTGTAGTAAGAGCCCAAGCTACTGCCAAAATATGTTATCTTTCCTCCTTTCCTTCTAAATTTGGATATTGTACTTTCTTCTTAAAATCTTTATAACTTGCCCCATCTGGTCTCAGAAGCTTTATCCCTTAACACTCTAGTCTTTGTATTCTCCTGTAATCTTGATAACTACCATGAAAGCTTAAATAGTGCTTTATAATCTTTGGGCTTCAATAATTGCAATTTGTTCTAAAGCCAAAAAAAAAAAAAAAGGAGAGAGAGACAAGGATAATTCAAAATTAAATGTAACTACAAAATAATTTATATTTGACCTTAGATTTGATTTTGAATTGAATTTTAACAATGTTTGTTTAAGTACTAGAGAAATTAATTTGTCTTACCCAACGAAATGAAAGTTTCATGAAAATCTGACTTGGGAAAGAATTAAAGTTTGCCACAGTCTGTATTTCATATTCAGCTAGTCCTTATCTATCTGAGGATTAGACCTAGGAGTCCTACACTTTTCTGGAAGTAAATGATTCTTTCCAAGACTATTCAAAGTTTGCCATGTTCCAAACCTTCTTGGGGGTGTGAAATATGATCAATTATTTGCATTCTGAAGTTTTTCTTTGCATTAAGCTAAATCTAGAAAAAAGAGAGGTGTCAACAAATTCGTAGTTATCAAATGAGATCCTGTTAACAATACTTGCCTAAAATGACAGGAGAATAAGTCTATAAGACAAAAAAGAAAGAAACATAATAAAGATAATTCATTGTGGATATGTGTTACAGCACACAGTATTTATACTTGTTTACATTTATTGATGTTTCTCTTTATATGTATTCATCTTTCGTGACCTCACCAGTGGGACTGCTGTTAGTGTTTGAAGACTACAGCGAGGCTTTTCCTAAATACTTAGGAAAAAAGAGATATGTGAATACCTACTGATTTACTGGAAAAATATATACAGTGTCCAAGGGTAGGTCTTTCCGTCTGATTGGTAGTTCGGATGGCCTGACCTACTGACTTGAGACTCAGTATTTCATACCGGCTCACACTTCCCCACGACCACCTTAGCTGGACGGCCCTTTACATCACATGAAGATTCAAGGCTAACTGAAAGTACCCACCCTTACCTCCAGGTCCTGAGCCTGAGATCCAAATGCAGGCAAAGACTTTGGATCTCTGCTTATCTAGATAGTAAGGCAGACAGTAAGCTTAAAGAAGATGAGGCCCATGTCATGTAATTCTCCTGTGTGCTGTAAGTATCCTGTTGATGTCATATTGTCCAGTGAATACTAGAGGTGGTGTTACCCTCCCAAGTGACATGTAGTACACTGATTTCCATAGGGCTACACCAAATGCACTGAATGCTGTAGAACTTCTGAGTTGGTTGGGTTTTTCTACTTTCTAAGTATCAGAGGGTAAACAGAAGTTAAAATAGTTTTATAATCAGAATTGATATATAGGGTAATTAGGAGCAAGGAGAGTGTAAGAAAGGATTTTCACTTTCTTATCTTCTGTTGCTCAGGCCCCAAACCTCAGAATCTTCCCTTCAACCCTTTCTTTCTTTTACTCCTCACTTACTATATGCCAGGAAATCCTGTCAGTTCTACCTTCAAAATATATCCTGAATCTAACCACTTCTCACCAAGTTCAATGCTACCATCCCGATCAAGTTTTTTCATCCCAGCTACTGAGATAACTTTTTAATTGGTTCATCTGCTGGTACCCTTGATAAAGTCTATGCTCAAGCCATTGCCCAGTGACACTCTCAACACGTAACTCACACCAGCCCAGTCCTCTGCTAAAATCCTCTTGGCTTCCCGCTGTACTCAGAGTAAAACCCAAATTCCTCTTGGAAAGCCTAACACAATCCCTGGCCCTCTTCTCTTACCTCTGTGGCCTTGCCTTCTACCATTATCTTAAGTTCACTTTGCTTTAGCCACATTGGTTGCCTTGCTATTTCTCAAACAAGCTTCAAATCTTGAATACTTCCAGTTTATCACATTTCCACTGGCTGTTTCTTCTGCCTGGATTGCCCTGTACCAGCAATTTGCTGAGCTAAATCCTTCATCTCCTTTAGGTCTTTGCTCAAATGGCACCTTCTCAATGAGGCCATCTGAGACCACCCTGTTTAGGATAACTTCCCCCTCTCCTCTACATTATTTCCTCCATTCTCAATCTCCTTTATCTTGTCTATTTCTTTGTCTTCCCATATTAGCATGTAAGTTCCATGAGGGCAGCAGCATAGAACCCAGCACATAGTGGGTGGTCAATAAATATTTGCTGAAAAAATCTGTTTCAGAGACAATGCAGTGAATGATGAGGGTTTTTTGCTAAGAAACAGAAAATCATGGAAAACATTGTAAAAACAGAAAAAAGAATAAGGAATACCCTTCTACTTCCAATCAATTTATATAATTCCAATGTTTAAAATAAATAAAAAGATTAAGAAAAAAGGCAATTCATACTGTCATGTTTTATTTTAGGTGAGAACAGAGCACAGAGAAAATAGGTAACAACTAGGCAAGAAAACTATAGTTGTTATTATGGAATAAAAAGTTTTTGATGAAAATAAAAGGTTAGAATAACTATTAATAGTGGGATACAGTAAAAGATTGACAAAGGCATTCTAAAAACAGTAAATATGAAAGTGTCATACCTTTAAGATTACACACCAAACATTAACTGCAAACTATGGTCATTCCAAGGATATCTGAATAAGAGTTTAACCTGGTGTAAATGGCTGAATTTTATCTTAAGAATATAAATCATTGTTGCATTTCTAATTAAGTTTGAGTGAGAATGAGTTCTGTAGAATCAGATACATTATCCCTAACACCTAGTACAGGGTCTAAGCTATCAACATACAGTCGGTATTCAATAAATGCCTATTAATTAGTAGTCAATTCATAAGTAAACTACTTTCAGTATGGTGAATTCACCTTTCTCCTTCTGTCTCTGCCTGACTATAGACTCCAAAAGCTACTTAATAAAAGGGAGGTAAAACAATAAGATATCTGCTTTATCTGACTGTCTTGTATATGAGCAAAAGAAATAAAACAGTTTAAGAGTTGGCCAACTCTTCTGAAAATTATTCTTAAAAGACATAAACATATTTTTTGCCAACTAGTAAGGTAATAGGTCCAAGATCAGTTGGGAGAAGATGAGGAGCTCCCCTCCTCTTCAACTCAGGGATTTTCATCCACAGCATGCTAATGAAGCAGAAAAAACACAAATGCTTGGTGTACAACAGAGAATTTTGTTTCAAGGAATCTTATTAGTTTTGAGTTAAAGTCCTCATAATTCTAAGAAAGTAACTAAGAAAGACTCATGAAGATAGGTGCACTGTAAGTTTAGTTTTGAATTATTATAACACCAGTTTATGTGGTAATTCATCAAAGAAGTCTTTTATGGCACATTTGAGAAGCACCTTGAGGGACCAGGAATAGCTCTGCATAGGATACTCTCTGTGCCACTTGCCAACTTGGTAGAGATCATGAAAAATCAAGAGTCTCTAACAAACTAAAATACTTGGATATCTTATCTTTAACCCAGGTATGTCCACATGATTATCTAGATGTCAGTGTAAGATATGACTCTTATGGGTGTACTGCAATACCAGAGCACACAGATTCAGCCAAGGATAAGGAAGTAGAACCCAAACCACAATGGTAGGAAACTTTTATCAACAGCAACAATAGATAACATTTACAGAGCCATAATGATGTGCCTAGTTACTGTACTAAGCCTTTTATCTGCATGATCTCATTTGATCTTCACAAATCTATTGGTAATTACTATTATTGCATCTATTTTAAAGATTAATGGAGGTCAAGTAGCTCACTCAAGGTAACACAGGTAGTGCATGGACGAACTGGAACTCAAGAGTAGGATTGTGTGATGTCAGATCCCATGCAGTCTTAACTAGTAGGTCATATTGGCTTTAATTTCCACTGTCACGTTTCTCATCTTTGGCTCTGATTATACACTTCCCAATATAACACTGGATACGAAACCTTCCCTCACAACATTCAGTCAAATGTCAGGATGAGTTTAAGTAGATTGTCCAAAATTCTAAAAAAGGATGCAAACTTAGAGTCAGATTAGTGTTGGAGATAGAGCTTGAGCTTAGGAGCCAGCAAGATCTGGGTTATGTGCCTTTGAATAAATTACCCTGTGAAACTGGTTTTCTTATCTGTAAAATGGCAACTATATTTACATGACATGGTCCTTGAATGGATAATAGATTATATGGACTGCTCAATATTTGGGAGACAATATATAAATAGTAATTGTTGATCTAATGTTGAATCATCAGAAAATCATATGATTCCACAAATAAAGCAAATGTTTTGAAAGTATATGAATTTGTTTTCTATATATAATTGATAGCTTAATTACTCAAGAATTATGATAGTAATTTTTGCCTTTGACTTGGACTCTCTGTCTTCATATTTAGTACTGTTGGTTTAGTCACATGGATGAATTATAAATTACTGCTTCTTATAATATAGTCTGAGAAAGTGTCAATAATTTAACACTAGTGAAACATTTGATTTATGGAGTTCTTAAGTTATAACAAATTACTGTTCTACCAAGATTTACATTTATATGTAGCATAAAGTTAATTATGGCCACTCATTTTTTTTTTATTCAGTAAACTTTTACTAAATGTGTATATATGCCAAGCACTAACTTTGCTGGGGATACAGTATGACAATATATCACCCTACTCTGAAGGAATCAATCAGTCTCGTGGGAAGACAGTCATGCCAACATGGGTCATTGAACCATTTGGAAGACCATAAAAAATGTATTGCATCAGTTAAATCAAGAGACAGCAAGTTGTTGATCAGAGGAAGACGCATTGAGTTAAAGTGGAGGGTACTTGTATCGGTTGATGATATTCCACAACTTGAATTGATGGTATGTGATTCTTGAGGGATGCATATTTGAGGAGGGCAGAGTGTAAAGCAAAGAGTCTAGGCTAACTCATGGGTTTCTAGTTTGATCTAGAGGCACAAGTTGTGAAAGTGATGTGCTAAGCAAAAAATTTTCCCCATAAAATCTAACGCATGGAATCATCAGTGATACTGGAATCAATAATAGAAAATATTAGGGGTAATGATGTTAAATTTAAGAAGAAGAGGGTAAACAGAAAGAATAGAGTAAAAGAAAATGCTAATAAATGGACATAGTGATATTACCACCATATAAATTTGGTGCAATGATTTATGATGATAAAAATCATTGGGACTATACGCAGAAATTCTAGATTATTAGTTCATGAATAACCTTGAATTTTCACTTCTCTTTTGTTCTATAGAAAATATCCAATATCCCATGTCAGCAGCAGTGTATTTACAAAGCATACCAATGCTCTCATTAAGGTGAAACTCATGTGCTTCTAACCCTCAACTTTGGGACTGGAGCCCCAGAGGCATTTCAGCACCTGTGTGCCCAACTTGTTTCAACTCGCTGCAATCACTTAGTAGGAGAAAAGTCTGTATTTCAAAGGGATATAGTTATTGGATTGGTCTGCTTTTTAAAAAGCTATTTAGAGTTTCAAGTACAAGCTGCTTGCTCAAGAAAAATTCTCGGACACAATCAACACAGGATTTCAACCAGACCTCAAGTATTTCACAAAGAAATGATATGTCATTTGTCCTAAGAGAATGAAACACCTGTTTCTAAGAGTGATTTAAGTCAATAAGTAATAAACTAAATCTTTGCTATGAATGCTTTCTGGTGTCTGAATGACTGTTGCCCTTTTGGAGGGCAAAGTGCACACAAGATTCAGTGACCTTGTGACTTGCCAGTCAAATAACTACCATTATGTTCAGTCAATGTAAATAAGCAAGGCTGACAATGTGCTAATTGGCTGCCTCTGGTCTGCCAAGTGTACTTTTGACCTTAAGGAGAACCTAATCAATTAATACTTAAGGCAATAAAGACCTCTTGCTGATTAAGTTAGAAGTCATCTTTTTCCAAAAGGATTGGAGCTGCAAAGTGGCAAGCTTAAAATGAAAATCCTCTCTTCTGAGGACCTTCTTATTTAGATACATGGTGAAATTGAATTTTGAAATGTGAAATCTTTGATCCAACTATTTATGTTTAAAAGTGTTTCTAAAAACAAACTATAAATCAGATACTAAAATGATAAATTCTGGTATGCATTTGAATTACATGTTAATCAACTGAACATGGTCAGAGAGTTGAAAAAACATACATGCTTCTTTGAAACCAAAGAGTCCATATTAAAATTCTAGAGAAAATAATGAAATTTGATAGATTTGTTTTTCAGTTTGGGTCTCTTTTCTGGGAAGTACTAAAATGACAGTAGCTAGTGTTCCAGGGGCATAGAGTTTCATTTTTAATTAAAAAGAAAAATGCTACTATCGGCTTTCATGAGAACATGGAAATGTTCTTAAAAGAAAATGTTCTTTACTTTATTACAGAAATTGTCACTTTTAAGTAACAAAGTGGAGTCTCCTCTCCTCCTCTTTGATCAATATAAAGCAGCATCTCCTTATGTGCTCTGTAGACTAGGTGAACAGTATGCTGAAAGGAGGACATAATTTGTAGAAGTAATTATTTTCTGCTTATAATGTGTAATATCTGACTTGGCAAAGGAACAAGTTTATCATTTTAGGTTAAAAATTTATCCTTTGGACACAATGACTGAAATTTTACAGTTCTTCTCCTTTAACATTCTTCTCCTCTGAGAATAAGTTTCCTGTTCAAAGCTTTGTAATTCCTTTGGCTCAGACTATAATTTGAAAATGCATGTAATTTACATAGAAGAGGAGAAATAGTTCCTTTAAAAATTATTTAAAAAGCAACAGCTGTGTATCTGCAGTAACTGTTTCATGAGGCTTCTAATACAGATAAAAATGCAAATATGTCATCTATTTTTAATGCACCATTTTTACACAGTGTAGTGACTGAAAACAGAGAAAACATTCTGTGTATTTAGATTCATGATGAGAAACATGCACCATTCAAAACAAGTTATTGTCATATTGTAGCAAGTAAAAAAAAATATGTTTTGGGATGGTAAATAAAACACTGCTAAATCATAACAAGAACACTGACAAAGACCAGGCCAGTAGTTGTGTATACTCCACTACCGTGTCATCAGTATTGTTTAAAAAACTACGAAGCACTGCTCACATTCCTCTACTGATGAGAAAACACACACTTAATATCTAGTTGTATTTCTCAAACAATAAGGCAATCTTAATCTAGATTCTAGGTTTGAAGACTCTGGAACCTATAGCATTTCAAAATGGGTCAGGTCAGTAAATAAAGTTATATATTTTATACAGAATCATATGAGATATTCATAATGGAGTTAGAATTCAATCCCACAGGCTCATTTTGACCTTACTATGCTAAGCTTTCTCCTAATATTACCCACAATGACTTTTTCCCCATATTTATTATGAAAAATGTCAAACAGAGCGAAGTAGAGTTATGTAGTTTACATCTATATGCACCACCACTAAAATTTTACTACATGTGCTGCATCATATATCTTTCCATCTATCACCAATATTTTTTCTTTTGGATTTTGACTGCTTTTATTTTTTTAAATAGACTTACTTTGGGTAGGGAGTTTTATGTTTACAGAAAAATTGTGCAGAAAGTGCAGAGGGTTCCCATATCCCCTCTCAAGCCTTCCTTCCTCGTTGCCTAACATTTTGAATTAGTTTGGTACATTTGTTGTAACTGATGATCCAATATTGATATACATTATTATACACTAAAGGCTATAATTTAAATTGGAGTTCTCTCTTCATGTTGTTCATTCTATGGATTTAGCAAATGTATGACACGTACCCACCATTTAAGTATCTTACAGAATAGTTTCAATGCCTTAAAAATCCCTTGTGCTTCACCTTTTCTTTCCTTCTTCTGTCCCTCCCAGGAACTTGTAACAACCACTTACCTTTTTTTTTTTTTGAGAGGGCATATCTTATATTTATTGACCAAATGGTTGTTAACAACAATAAAATTCTGTATAGGGGACTCAATGCACAATCATTAATCAACCCCAAGCCTAATTCTCAACAGTCTCCAATCTTCTAAAGTATAACGAACAAGTTCTTACATGGTGAACAAATTCTTACATAGTGAATAAGTTCTTACATGGTGAACAGTACAAGGGCAGTCATCACAGAAACTTTCGGTTTTGATCACGCATCATGAACTATAAACAATCAGGTCAAATATGAATATTCGTTTGATTTTTATACTTGATTTATATGTGGATCCCACATTTCTCCCTTTATTATTATTATTATTTTTATTTTTTAATAAAATGCTGAAGTGGTAGGTAGATGTAAGAAAAAGGTAGAAAACTTAGTTTAGTGTTGTAAGAGAGCACATGTAGATGATCAGGTGTGTGCCTGTAGACTATGTGTTAATCCAAGCTAGACCAGGGCAATAAAACATCCACGTATGCAGAAGATTTCTCTCAGAACGGGGGGGTGAGGTTCTAAGCCTCACCTCTGTTGATCCCCAATTTCTCACCTGATGGCCCCCCTGCGACTGTGCCTGTCTTAGGTTGTTCCTCCCTTGAGGAATCTTACCCGTTTCTGGCTAACCAGTCATCTTCCGGGGCCATACAGGGAGATGTAAAGTTGGTAAGTGAGAGAGAAGCCTTATTGTTTGAAATGGTTAGCTTTTTACTTCTTTGCAGATTTATGCCCTAAACTACTTACGTTTTTACTGTCTTCATAGTTGTGTCTTTTCCAGAATGGTTGGAATCATATAACATAGACTTTTCAGATTGGCTTCTTTCACTTAGCAATATATATTCAAGGTTCATTGATGTCGTTTTGTGGCTTGATAGTTGATTTGTTTTCATTTCTGCAAAATATTCCATTGCCTGGATGTATCACAATTTATTTATCCATTCACCTAATGACATCTTGGTTGCTTCTAATTTTTAGCAACAAATGAATAAAGCTGCTATGAACATTCATGTGCAGGTTTTTGTGTGGATGTAAATTTCAACTCATTTGAGTAAATTCCAAGGGGTAAATTCCAAATTTAATTTGGGTAAATTGCTAGAATATATGGCAAGAGTATGTTTAGATCTATAAGAAACCACCAAACTGTCTTTGAAAGTGGCTGTACCATTTTTGCATTCCACCAATAATAAATGAGAAACCCTAGTGTTCCACATTCCTAATGCTCCACAGAATTTGGTGTCATTATGCTTTGGATTTGGCTGCTCTGATAGCTGTGTGGTGGATTTAATTATTTTTTAAGTAAATTTTTTATTTTGGAATAACTTTAGAGAAACGTTGCAAAGATAATACAGAGATTTCCTGTATTTAACTCACTCAGTCTCCCCAGTCATTACTGGAAAGACTGATTAAACCTGAATTAAGTCTGGAGTTTAGTTACTTGCAGTGTATCAATGTTGGTATTCTCATTTTGACAAATATATCATGATAATTTAAATTCAATATTTCTTAAGTCTAAATACTTGAGAAAAGTTAAGGAAGAAAACTACCATTCATTTGTTCTATTTAACTTAATGTCTTAGAAAAAGTCATATTACTTTCAATAATATTTTTATTTGTGATTTTATTCAGCTCTATTTGAACCATCATAAAAAATGATTTATTTAAAAAATTACAGAAACATCAGGAACAGTGGTAAACACTCATGTATCCATTTAATTTTATGCAGTCTGGATCAGACGTATTAGCACAGTATGGTAGTAGTTGTTTTTTCGCTAAAATACTATGGTCTCTGTATATTTCTCTGCACTTCTCTTATAATTTTAAAGACCATTCCTCAGTCTTTACATATATAAGTTAACCAAAATGAACTCATTAACTAATTACCTGATATTTGGGAGTGGTAATGGAGGAATAGAGTCCATTACCACTCCCACTAAACATAGACATTAAAAAAGGTAAAGAAAAGTGTGACACAATTACAGTTGTATGGCTAGCCCAAACAGTATCAGTCAAAATGGTATATTGTCAAAATGGTCTCACGTTTCATTGAAAGAAACTGTCCTGGGAACCAAGAAATGTAGGATATTCCCTGTGTGTGTGTGTGTGTGTGTGTGTATTTAACATAGTTATTGAGGAAACAAACCAAACACTGTAGAAATGTATAGCAAGGAAAGCCCAAATTCCCTGAAATCCCAATACTCACAGATAACCACTTTCAATCTTTTAGACCATTCCAATGTCCATCTAGACCTCTTTTTATTTATATACACCCACACTGAGCAATATACTAAAACCCACATTGGGCAGTATACTCTACATGAATGGGACTATATGAAATACACTGTTCCACTATTTGTTTTAGTAATTGGTAAGATGGAGACCTGTCCTTATCAATAAATGTGGATATTGCACATACTAGCCATTTTAGTGTTGTGTAATATCCCAAGGTACTATGCTGCTATGTTGCATTTATTAACTTTCCTATTGTTGGATATTTAAAGTGCTTCCAAAGTATTGTTGTTATAAATTATACACAGATCAACATGATTGTTGTCAGATTATCACATTAGGATATCAGGTAGAAATAGGATCACAGGGTAAAATGATATGGATATTTTAATCATGGATAAATATTGATAAATTATCCTTTGAAAACCTTAATGCATACTCTCATCAGCAGAATATTCTCTTAAGATCTTCATATTATTTGTGTTTCTGAGTTAAACCACTGTATGTTTAAGTGAGGATTTGTTATTTGTCCTGCACATGAAGTCTTTCCTTGATTCTGAAACCTCCTCACTCATGATCTCTTCGTGTATTGATTTTACTCTACTTCCTGATTTCTTCTTCCAGAACAATTTGGGCATATGTTAGACCCCTTTCTATCTTTCATGTTTTTTAACCTGTCTCCTGTTATCCATGACTTCATCTTGCTGTGCTGCATTCTGGATAATTACTTCAGCTTTATATTCCAGTTTGTTCATTCCCTCTTTCATCTGTGTCTAATCTTCTTCTCGATCCATTTAAAGAATTTTTAATAATAATGATTATAGGTTTTTTCCCCTAAATGTTCAATTTTTTTCTTTTAAAAATTTGCCTACTTTGAATAGTCTGCTTTTTCAAATAGTTCATGTTACCAAAATTTCTGACATAGAAAGTTCTCAGAGTTTTAATTCTGCTGTTTTCTTTTGGATTTGTTTTTGTTTGCTCAGTTATTGTCTTGATGACTCATCTCTATAGTGACTTGCTTCTTGATGTACTCTGTTATTTTGAATGGTGAACTAAAGTTTGGCATGACTATCTGTGGAACTCCTGCAAAACATGGGTTCAGTGCACATTTGTTCAGAGGAGTTTGTGTTTGATTCTACCAGTTGCTCCACACTACCAATTTACTAACTTGGGACTACCTGAAATTAATATATGTGCTTAGGGTTTCCAGCACCACACTGATCATGCAGTTTCAACTACAAATTTGTTTAAGGGAAAACCTGTGTGTTTGAAGTCCCAGGGGAATGTGTTTTCTACTTAGAGCCTAAACCAAGACAGACAAATTTCTTGTTGTCTCCTTTTGCTGGGGAGCATATTGTCTTTGTCTTTTCATAGAGATTATAGCTGTTCAAGAGTCCTGGTTTATAGATGCCTCAGAGCCTACTCTCCACTTTCTGCAACTCTGAAACATTACTTTTGTCCCTCAATGGCCATTCAAACACAGGCATTTTGGTTACCACAATTAGCAAATAATTCCCATCATTTCAACATCACCTTATCAATTTCCTTTCCATTTGTTCTCCTAGGGATTTCTCTTACCTTTTTTTGAGCTTGGTCACACAATTTAAATGACATTTTTGTTGTTGTTGTTGTATGTTCTGGGATTTTCTCAGACTACTTAAGGTTGAACGAAATTCAGGATGCACAGTTAAGTGTGGATTTCAGATAACAAAGAACACTCTTTTAGTGTTAAGTTTTTCCCAAGTATTGCAGGGACCATAGTTACAATAAAAGATTATTCATTCTTCATCTGAAATTTAAACTTGACTGAACATTTGTATTTTATTTACTATATCTGACGACTCTAGAATCTAATACATCATAGTGTTCAAAATGGAAGTCTGGGCTATGTTTTAAGTACAATTTTGAGAAATAAGACATGGGTGACACATTTGCTGAGCCATTACAATTTGATAATAAAATTTTCTCAAATATGTCAATTTGGCTGATACACACAGGTTTTTTATTAAGGTGTTATTTATATACACTCTTATGAAGGTTTCACATGAAAAAAACAATGTAGTTACTACATTTACCCATATTATCAAGTCCCCACCCATACCCCATTGCAGTCACTGTCCATCAGTGTAGTAAGATGCCACAGATTCACTATTTGCCTTCTCTGTGCCACACTGTCTTCCCTGTGACCCCTCACACCATGTATACTAAACATAATGCCCCTCAATCCCCTTCTCCCTCCCTCCCACACCCCTCCTCTCTGGTAACCACTAGTCCCTTATTGGAGTTGGTGAGTCTGCTGCTGTTTTGTTCCTTCAGTTTTGCTTCATTGTTATGCTACACAGATGAGGGAAAGCATTTGGCACTTGTCTTACACCACCTGGCTTATTTCACTGAGCATAATATCCTCTAGCTCCATCCATGTTGTTGCAAATGGTAGATTTGTTTCTTTCTTATGGCTGAATAGTATTCCATTATATATATGTACCACATCTTCTTTATCCATTCATCTACTGATGGACACTTAGGTTGCTTCCACATCTTGGCTATTGTAAACAGTGCTGCGATAAACATAGTGGTGGCTATGTCTTTTTGAATCTGAGAACTTGTATTCTTTGGGTAAATTCCAGGGAGAGGGATTCCAGGGTCAAATGGTATTTCTATTTTTAGGCTTTTGAGGAACCTCCACATTGCTTTCCACAATGGTTAACTAGCTTACATTCCCACCAGCAGTGTAGGAGGGTTCCCCTTTCTCCGCATCCTCACCAGCATTTGTTGTTCTCAGTCTTTTCAAGGCTGGCCATCCTTACTGGTGTGAAATGATATCTCATTGTGGTTTTAATTTGCATTTCCCTGATGATTAGTGATGTGGAGCATCTTTTCATGTGTCCGTTGGCCATCTGAATTTCTTCTTTGGAGAATTGTCTCTTCATATTCTCTGCCCATATTTTAATTGGGTTATTTGCTTTTTGGGTGTTGAGGCATGTGAGTTCTTTATATACTTTGGATGTTAACCCCTTGTCAGATATGTCATTTACAAATATATTCTCCCATACTGTAGGATGGCTTTTTGTTCAGTTGATGGTGTCTTTTGCTATACAGAAGATTTTTAGTTTGATGTAGTCCCATGTGTTCATTTTTGCTTTTGTTTCCCTTGCTCAAGGAGATGTGTTCAGGAAGAATTTGCTCATGTTTATATTCAGGAGACTTTTGCCTACGTTGTCTTCTAAGAGTTTTATGGTTTCATGATTTACATTCAGGTCTTTGATCCATTTCGAGTTTACTTTTGTGTATGGGGTTAAACAATAATCCAGTTTCATTCTCTTACATGTAGCTGTCCAGTTTTGCCAACACCAGCTGTTGAAGAGGTTGTCATTTCGCCATTGTACGTCCATGACTCCTTTATCGTATACTAATTGACCATATATGGTTGGGTTTATATCTGGCCTCTCTAGTCTGTTCCATTGGTCTATAGGTCTGTTCTTGTGCCAGTACCAAATTGTCTTGATTACTGTGGCTTTGTAGTAGAGCTTGAAATTGGGGAGCATAATGCCCCCACTTTATTCTTCCTTCTTAGGATTGCTTTAGCTATTCGGGGTCTTTAGTGGTTCCATATGAATTTTAGAATGATTTGTTCTAGTTCATTGAAGAACACTGTTGGTATTTTGATAGGGATTGCACTGAATCTGTACATTGCTTTAGGCAGGATGGCCATTTTGACAATATTAATTCTTCCTATCCATGAGCATGGGATGTGTTTCCATTTATTGGTTATCTTCTTTAATTTCTCTCATGAGTGTCTTGTAGTTTTCAGTGTATAGGTCTTTTACTTCCTAGGTTTGATGCACATAGTTTTAACTGGAAAATTCTGCAATGTTCCAATTGCTTTCACATCCATAATTTGAGAAAATCTGAGTCCCTAAGTATCCCTCCCTCTTTAAAGTGATCTTTCTAAATGTTTTTTTTATTCTTGAAGTTTATTAACTTCAAAATATATCTTGATATTGACCATTTTTTGTAAGAGTTTTCTAAAACAAATTGAACCCTTTTGATCTATAGATTCAGCGTTTTTTTTTTTCCCACTCCTGGAGACTCTTCTTTGAATTTTTGAGGGGTTTACTTCCTCTGTTTCCTCCAGCATATAACAGGCATGTTAGTTTTCCATTTTTCTTCACATCTCTTTGTTATTTTTAAGAGTTTGACTCTTACGAGTTTTTACTTTTGTGTGACTTTTCATAATCCTGTCCTCAATCCTGTCTGGGTTTTCTACATTGCTGAGTCTCTTATTTGATGTATTTAATACACTAAAATGTTTTCCTTGTGGTGTTCTTTCCCTCTTGATTTCTTTCTTTTGATCTACCAGCTTCCTTTTCACCTTGCCCTTGTCTGATCCCATATTTGCAACATTACTACATAAAGTCCAACTTCTTTTCAATTTCCTGAGTGCACAAAACAGTTGCAAGACTTTTATACCATTTTTAAAGTACATTTTCTTTCATAGTATCCCCTCTGTTTGAATTTTATATGTTCTTTATCTTTGCTTCCACTTTTTTATCTTTTTGGTGGGAGCAAAATTTGATAGCTCTCATTTCTGAATGGGTCCATTCTATCCAAGCATCTTTCATTCCAAAATAGTATGGGTGTATTCCCTTTGATTTTTCTTTCTTAAATGTTGTAACAATCAGTAAATTCTCTGTCAGAACATATGCCAATGTTTAGTATTGTTTGGTTTTGTGTCTCAGATATCAGAGGTGATGGGAGAAAAAGTGAGGGAATCCTGTTCTTGACAGCCCCTCCTTCATTCTTCTCACACATGAGTAGAGTTCAGAGGTGAGTAAGTACTCTATAGGCTTCACTTTGTTTTCCTATGTTAGCATAACTCAGATATTTTCCTGTATGGTCTATTTGGTTTGACAACAGATTTTTCCCTGTCTCCATGACTTTTTTGGCTGCTGCTTTTGGTCTTGATTAAACCAATTGCTCTATAGAGATTATTCCTCATTTCTGTCCTTCTCTCCTCCTGGACCCAGAACAGAAATGACCAAGCTCAGTGGCTCTTCAAGGCAGAGATCCAGGGGATTGTATTGAAAGAGTAAGGGACAGATACTCCTAAAAAGAGTAGTCAACATATTTTTATTTGCCCTATTTTTATCCCTAATTTCTATTCCTCCAAATTTAGGATAAAATTTGGAGATTATCAGTGAGTTTCTCTTTTAAAAAACTTTATTCACATAGTACCCCTTCTGTATATTAGGGGTACTCTGTAGAGAGGTATTCTGTGTAGATTCCTATCATTTTATTACAGTCTGACTTAAATTGTTCTATATTTAGATAATGCATTTGATCCTTCTCTAATTATAGTATTGGTAATATATATGTTTTTTGTTTTTTCTTCTTTTGTGAATTTTGGTAAGTTCTACAGAAAAAAGTCCTGTGCAATTACCCTTATGTTGTCTGCCATTGTTCCTCTAATTGTCCATTAAAAAAAAAATGTCCTCAGAAAGTTATTTTTCTTCTTTAGGTCTCAACTTGTAAAATGGAGGTTAGCCAAGTGCCTTATGGGGTTTTCTGGCCATTTGCATGATGACATGAGTCATGAAAGTATGTTTACTGTGATGTCAACATACAAAAGGAGTCGAACAAATTAGCACTCTCTACCTTGCCTTGCCCATATGCGAAGATTAATTTACTCCATAGTCAGCATTCCTATTTACGACTTCACATTCCCTTGCCACAAAATTGGCCTTAGATATGCACACAGACAGTTTATCTGCAGTAACAGGAGGAGGAAGATATAGGTAGAATAAAAAGTGTGGAGAGGGAGGGTGTGAAAATTTTCCTGATTGCTTCCATTAACTCTCTGAATTAAGGTCATTATCAGAGATTCAACAGGAAGGAGGAATTGTTGGAGGCCTGGAACGAGAAGAGAAATTGTGAACTAGTCATCAAGTTGTGTCAGAGAGTAAATGGCTTAGAGAATATATAGTAAGATTTCTGGGTTAGCACAAAGTGCTCTGTTAGGGTAAATGTTCACAGGTTTAAAGTAGATCAGTCAAGATGGCTTTTCTTTAGCCATGGTTAGGTGCCTAGGTGCAGGTAAAGAGCAGCAATAAACTGGATTTGACCAGGGCTGGAATCTTTCCAGATGTGTATAATTGAGGGAGGGAGAAAGAGGCAAGGAAGATAAAGCCAAATACTTGGAATGATTATAAAGATGGGCCATAGGTCTATCCATGGAAACATAGAAAGGTAGGATAATAGGGGACAAAGAAGGGAAGACAAGAAAGGACTAAGAAGCATTAAGAGATGGGAGAATTAATGATTATAGGTCCCACTGAAATTAGTACTGCAGGGAGTGAACTAGAAAGACAGAAGGTAGCAATCAGAGAGTGAGATGCTTAAAATGAGATTCTAGAAGGCTTGCTATTATTGGTAAAATGACAAGTATGTGACCATAAGATTTAGTGTTTATGGATGAAGAAGAGTAGGTAGGTAGTAAAAGGACTGTCTTGTCTACCTTGGAAGGATATTGTAAATCACCAAGAACTGATAGAGAATCTGGAGTTAAGATATGTATGGAGTAAAGGAATAATTTGAAGGTCTGTAGATGACTAAAATAAGAACTTCCGCAACATTTTTCTTTTTCTTTTTGCACAGACAAAATATATTGATAGCTTCCAGTATTGGCTAAGTGTGGGAGGAGTATGGTACAACATTTTCATAGGCAGTCTGGCAATATTTATTTTAATTCTCATACTTTCATTCAGCAATTTAATTATGGGGAATTTATTCTACATAAATAGTTGTGCAGGAATATAAAGACACTTGTACAAGAATGTTCAACTACAAAAACACATAATCTAATTGAAAAATGAGTAGAGAACCTGAATAGACATTTTTTCCAAAGAAGACATACAGATAAATACAGCCACACGAGAAGATGCTCCAGATCACTAATCATCAGGAAAATGGAAATTAAAACTACAATAATATATCACCTCAGTCTAGTCAGAATGGCTAGTATCCAAAAGATAAGAAATAACAAGTGTTGGTTAACATATGAAAAAAAGGGAACTGTCGGTGGGAACCTAAATTGATACAGCCACTATGGAAAACAGTATGGAGGTTCCTCAAAAAATTAAAAATAGAACTACTACATGATTCAGTAATTTCCACTTCTGGGTTTTTACCTGAAGAACATAAAACACGAATTTAAAAAGATATATGCACCCCTATGTTTATTGCAGCATTATTTACAATAGCCAAGATATGTGTGCCATTATACCTCTAATTGCCCAATGCAAAAAAAAATAAAAGACATATCCTCAAAAAGTCATTTTACTTCTTTAGGTCTCAACTTGTAAAATGGTGGGTAACCAAATGCTTTATGGGGTGTCCTGGCCATTTCCATGATGACATGAATCATTAAAGTATGTTCACTATGATGTCAACATACAAAAGGAGCTGAACAAATTGGCACTCTCTACCTTGCCTAGTACATATGCAAAGATTAATTTACTCCATAGTCAGCATTCTTATTTAGGACTTCACAGAAGTTTCTGTCCATTTATCTCCCTTTAGTAAAACAGCCAGATCCTCTTGGGCTACTGGAGCCACTTGACTCACAGGTAGCAGAGAGCCTGGGAGTTTTCCAATGACTATCTAGTCCAGGGGTAGGAATGTCCATTTCCCTTGCCTTGTGGCATAATGTATACTGCAGATCCCCCGTAGGATGGCATTTGCCTGAGGCTGCACCATGCCAGACTTCTTCCATTTTCTGTCCTGTACTCTTCTCATAAATCATTTACATACATATCTTCATCTCAGCATCTGATTCTAAGACAATGCCCCTTCAATGTGTGTGCAAGGGTCAGTCATTGCAGAGAGGGTACAGTAAAAATATTAGAACAATGAGAAGTTTCTCTTTTGTCTAATTTGTATTGGCGCCAGATAGAAGAGAGAGCCTGACTACAATGTGATTTCACAGTCTTCCAATCAGAAATTCAGATTTGAGTGTGTGTGTTCCCCAAAAGATATGTTTTAAAACTTCAAATTCATAAAAAGAAGTAATAATCCAGATTTTACCTTTTTAAAAATGTAGAATTATTTCTCAAATGCTTAAATTCCTATGTACCAAGTTCTCTGTTTACAACATTATTCTTTTCTGCAGTGTGCTATACCCTTTGTGGGAGATTTGCTTTCTGGGTTGTAGGAAAATATACCGGTGTTGCAGGATATTCAACTTAGAAACTACTGATTGTACCTTCAAAGTTTAATTTGTGTTATGAATATTTTCTTAGTTAAAAAAGAAACAACCGAAAAAAAAAGCCTTGTGACTGAAATAACACTGAAATATTAAAATACCACTACCACATATGCTTACTTTAATGTGTGATCAGATGGAATTTAAAAACTAAGTGTTTTCTAATCAACTATTTATATAGAACCACACAGGTTTCTTGCTTTAAGTGTTGCATTCTTAGTCTTATTATATGTATAAATACGAGATGCCACATATCTGACATATTGTGAACATTACACTGTTCATGGGAAAACAATAATTTCATTTTATTAAGTTGACTTATAGGTCAATATAAGTGGTCAGAAAGTAAGAAGTTTCAAATTGTATTTTGGTTTCACATTTGACATTTTTTAAATAGGAATAATTTTGGATGTTAAATAATTATAGGCCATGGACTCTCTTAAAGGAATTAGCCTTATTGTAATCTTACGTTAGAAAACCTTAAGGGTTGTTGATTTTCAGGTATCTACTACTTATATGTATTATGTATATTTACATGTATTATGTATGTATATATCATGAAGGTAACCTACCCACAATTTTTATGTCCTTTCTGTAGAACATCACTACCTATAAGCCAGTATAACTTGATGCATTTAGGTAATCAGTAGTAAGAATAGTCACGTTAGTTAAAACATGCAATCTGGAAATCATTTCATTCCTCAACATCCTAAAGACCTGGATTCTTGCATACTGCTTTTCGTGACTACTTAATGCATCCTGTTAGTAAGCACTATGGGTTGAATGCTACTATTGATCTGTAGTGATACTAATCAACCTGGGATGGTTGGTAAGGATTTATGGATTGTTTACATGACCTTAGATGAAGTTGGCTTCTTTGCCATCAAATTTTCAAATAAACAGTTACTTTTAAGTGCCTCTTATGTGCATGGTACTGTTTAGGCACTAACAGAATTCAAGAGCTTCTTGTCTCCAAACAGTTTACAAGCAAGCAGGCCAACAGATGAACCTATATAGCAAACTACAATAAAAGACTAAGTATGGTGAGAGCTCAGGTTTTTAAAGAAATGGTTGTTCTCTGTTTTAGGAGTGAAAAAGGAAGAAAATGAAGGAAAGCAGCAAGCACCACCATCTTTTAGTATGATGTTAGTACTGTTGAGAAAGGGAAACCTTTGATTATGAAGCTAACTAATGTCAGTAGCAGAATTCCAACCTTATCTGTCCAACCCTCAAATTGACACTTTCAACTTCTAAACTGACCACCGCACCCTGTCTTGGATGCTGTAGTTTTCCTATTGTGTATCATGACTAAGACTGGTTTTCTTGGGTCAGAATGGATACACTTAGTTATTGTTTAGCTGATTGGTTTTCCTCTACAATTTCACTTTACAGTAATCCTCAAGTAGAATTTCTCTCTGTCTCCTGACTTTAAAAGCTAGCATAGAAAGAGTGACTGTATGAAGTAAATGAAATCGCGTTGTCAGGACTGTGGCAAGAATTACTTCCTGCCTACAAAAACACTTATTGGCAGTAGCTGTCTTTACTACTGGGCAACAATTTTATTAAGACATTTTGGTCTGTTTCCTGCTTTACTTAGATATGCAATTGGTACACCACCTTCAGGAGCAAATACACTGAGAACTGAGTTGCGTGGAGAGCAAAATCTCAGACAAAATCTCAGATCTGCAGACCAGTAATGAGAGTATCTTGGGCAAACTTTTCCATATTCTGTGGTTCTCTTTATCTTCTTGGAAATTCAAGAATAGATGATGTTGTCTATACAATTCTCTTAATTCCTTTCTATTTTGCTTCATAATTATTTATGAACTAATTTTATTTGTTTTACTAATGTGTAGGCTACCTCAAGGCAGCAACTAAAGTAGTATCTTACACATGACCAATAATTATTTAGACGAATGATTCATAAAATATTTTCAGTGAATTTTTATGTGTTTAATACTCAAGAAAAACAGTAGTGTTGGATTAAAATTCAGTACAGTGATGAAGGCTTTTAAGAGTAAACGCTTCTAAACTCCTTGAAGGCAGAAGCTACACACAATTTTTTCAACCCTCAGATAAGAGTGGGAAATACCAAAGGATGTTTAATTAATGCTTTTGAATCAATTAAAATGAGAATGATTCATAATACAATCAGCATTAAAAAAAATATCCAAATTGTAGGTTTTCTAAGGCATTTGCCCCTTTTCCAGTTTTTCCTCCCATCTGGGAATGGGAAATAGTCCCTGGAATGACCTCTTTAAATGCTAAGCTTTCTTTCTAGCACTTTAGTGTGAAATCTTTTTCCCTTTCTGAAAACTGGAGGGAGCTTCCTGAGTGATTGATTGTTGCGGTGTCCCCTGGACACACTGATGCAAACACCATGCAACCACTGATCAATGTGCCCACTCTTTCATGAACACGTTCATTTTCTCTTCTCTAACTCACACAATTTATTTATTCCAGGATGCACTTATGCATCCATTATCACTGTCTTTCAATTTTTAAGCAGGTGAAGAGATGAAAAGTTAACATTTATAAGGTAGGCCTGTCTTAAGTAAAATACCTGATTTTCCCATATACATAGGAGAATATTTCCTCAAGAGTTTCTTTTACTCTTATTAATTACAAATTTAAAACAACTTTGGAATGGTGAAAACAGAGAGCATTGGATGGGGGAGTGAAGCTGGACTTCTACTACATACACAGGTCAAGTCAGCTATTACGATCAGGGCTAACATGGGGATCAGGAGACCAAAATTCTACTTAGGGTCCTATTATGGCCTGTGAGCTTAGGAAAATCAGTTAAACTTAGAGTTCAGCTTCCTTATCTATAAAATGTAAAGATTGAACTAATGGCTTTGAAGATTGCTTCTAGATACAATGTACTGTGATTCCCTAACTGTCACTGACAGGTAGAAACATCATGAAGAAATCTGACACTCACGAAAAATTTAGACCAAAGTCATTACACATTTTGGGGGGGAAGCTGACATGTTAATGTGATTTAAATACAAACAACATGCTCACTCATGAAAAATATGAACAATCCATAAAACAATCTATTCTGTAATCCAAAATTCTATAAAACCAGAAAAAAATTTCCAATCAACATACAGTTTGGGGCAAACATTTATCTTATGGATATTTCTGGGTAATTGTTTACGTTAGGATAAGGAAGGGAAATTATGAGGGAAAGTAGAAATTTAGTTTAAAGATTGGTTAGCATTTGGTTTTTGCAAGGGAAGGAAAGCATCTGATGCAAGGGCAGGTTGCTTTTATTTTCCAAGAAGATTTATTTCCATATGGCTTATCACTTCGGTGAGCTTCAGAACAGCACTTTCTAATCAACAAAATCAACAAATTTTAACTTTTCATGAAATTAAGCATTTCAAAATGTCTTTAACTCCAGAGCTTCCCACAATAAAATAATTTACAGCGTTTCTATAAGAAATTATAATCAAAGAAGAAGGAATAAGGGATATAATCCAGGGCATTCTGAAGCAAATGCTATAAAAGTCTGAGAGAGGAGTTTCACTAACAGGTTAAAACATTTATCTCTTAATTTATTAATTTAGATAATATTTGTTGAGCACTTAAATTGTCAGGCATAATATTTGTTAATTTTGTTAATTCATATATCCTTACTGGAGTTGACACATATTTGGATGATGATATGTATACTGCGATAGCAGTTCCCATACCCAATCCACTTCACTGTCAACGTCTCCCTTTTGAATAGTACTTTTCTTCAAAACTCTGCCTGCCTTTTACTGAGCAATGGGATTAGTGCCAGACTGCAGTAAGTGATTTGTTCATCCTTGGAGAGCACATTTGCACTACCCCATGATACAGGCATTTAAATGATTTTATTCGTTCACCTGTGTTGAACATTAAGGGGTTACATTTTCAGTCCAGGGATTTGGCTTTAAAACTCCAATTGATGTTAATGAGAATTGGTAATGAGCCCCTTCTTCTTAATTAGTGGCACCATACCTGTGACTGTAGGAGGCATGGTTTAGACGTGGGGTGCTTAATGAGGTGATAACAAGGAGAAAATTTTAAGCCTGGGTTTTGGCCTGGTCCATACTTTACTACGCAAACATATTTTAGGAGCTGATGCTTTAAAGTAAATTTATTACCTGGTTTTTATGATTATGTAGACCTTCCCTAAGAACAACCTGCCTTTTCTATAAAAATACTCCTGTTCCATAGAAAAATAGTAACACAAAAAAGGCTAAATCAAAGGAGCAAAAATTTGATTACATTTTCTTTCCTTGTTCATAGAGAGCAAATTTGATGGTGAAACAAACCATCTCTTGCTGTTCTGTTTGCCTCAGTTAAGGAATACCACAGTTTATGAACCTCATTCCACACTGAGAGGCAAAATTCCTTCCTTTTAGTAAACTGAACCTTTAAATGTAATTCAGAATGTTACAGATATGATTTAAGGAAATAAGAGTCTGACTTTTACAGTATCTTTCCTTGAATATTATATGATCATTATGGTATGTAGGTACAAACCCAAGTTTTGATCTTGTATATTCTATCTACTTGAGCTGTTTCTTACTGCTCCAGCACATGACCTAATCCAGGAAGAATAAAATGATCACAGAATAATAAAATTTTCACTGTACCTAGCAAAGGACATAAAAGTTGGATTATTGATTTTGTTTGAATGATGTGCTATAATTTCATACGCCAACAGAGTGGAGCACAAATCCTGGCCTGCCAGCTTTCATTACTGGGACTCACTTTCTTGTCACTAGGTAACTTGTACCAAGTCACAAAATAAATCTGGATTTCTTATTGAAAATGAATGTCTAGGCCCAAGGAATTAATAGGACTATAATATATCTGCTTCAGTTGGGAAAGGTGGGGAAATACCTAAGTGCAGATCTGTTACTGTTTCTCTAGTTTGCAATTATTCCCAGGCCAAAGATAAAGTAACATGCATGTAATTTCTAAATCTTTAATGTATCTCTTTGCCCCCTCCACATACTATTTCTGGGACTTTCAACTAGTTTCACTGTGCTAGCTTGAAAATAGTAAAAGTAAAGAATTGTGCATTAAAACAAATTAAAATCAGGTAAAGGTCAAAGTGGCTAGGTTTGATTGCTATGTACACCATTTTGCTTCAGCTGTGTACATAGCTGAATTCATAGAGCCAAATCTGAAACCTGGGGTAACTGCCTAAGAGTTAAATTTTACTGATTTTTAAGTGGAAATGAGTGGATTATAGTATAACATCAATGGTAAACAGTGCAAAGGGCATTATCTGTCAGTTTGTCTTAGATGTATTCCTTGTCTACAAAAAAATGCATTAGAAATCCATGTGTAACTAAATGTATATACTATTTAGTGATAAATTACCTCTGGCTTATTTAAATAGCAACTGTTTGTAATATAAATAATATATACCAACAAAATTAAAATTTTACGCAATCAAGAGGACCTGTGGATGTCATTCCCAACAATGGTTATATAATTAAAGGGCAAGTAATTAAAGCTTTATGCATTATAGTTTTTCATCTGTGCTGTAATAATATTTCTAGTGAAAGTGTGTCTAAAGCATCAGAATTAACAATGAATAAGCATTGTGAGCTTGTGGGACCAGAGGAAACTGTGGAACTACATTACAAAATTCCAGACCTTTGGAATATTTTATAATTACTTGAAGAAGACATGGTCCATATCAAGACAAAGGTTAATATAATGGCTGAACAAATTAGGCATGTGCTCCTTTTAGTGAACAACAGAATGGCCTATGAACTTTCAGGGACTACAGTACCTAAACTTGTCCCTCAAAAAAGCAGCCTCTTATGAACCATACTGCTTCCTGTGGATAAAATTACTTTACAACCTGGAGAAGACCTGGCATATTACAGGGAATTAGGAAAGATTTGTGATTAGAGAAAACTATCTAGATCGAAAAGTTGGCTATTTAGATTAAACAGGTTTGGAATGAGAGAATTTTTCAAAGCATAAATTCCTTCCCTAAAATAAAAAGGAATATTAGAAATACTTAATAAGATACATGGTATAAATCTACATTCTTGGAGATAACAAAGGCAGAGATAAATTATTTTATGTAAAATTTTTTATGGTTGAGTGAATAATTATTAAAACTTTTAAGACCTTCCATAGTCTTTATATTGGTTATTTTTTACTTCTTGTCTCCTTGCAGGACAGATTTATAATCTTGGTACTGCTTAAATAGAGTGGAGAGTAGAAAGTAATATGCTGCTCCAATTTGGGAGTTAAGGACAACTTTAAAAATAGTACATTATTTCTGAATTTGGAGCTGATAATGTCTTTTCTGCTATCCCTTCAGTTTGTGTGATATATTAGGAAATGGGGAAAACTGGCACAACATAAAATTAGATTAAAAGACTTATAAGCACAGTATGAGGTAGTAGGAAGAGCATTCAACCAACTTCTAATAAAATTGTATAAGATATAATCTAAAGGCTTAACATCTCCAGAAGACTAGAACTTCCTGTGTCTTCAAACAGAAGGCCAGGGCAACAAGGAGTCTCACAACAGGGAGGAAAGGCTTATTGTTAGAATAGATGACTTAAAGTGGCCTCACCACAGTCGTAAAGTGTTGTAAATATCAGAGAACCTGACATTTAATAAATATCAAACTAAGAGTTTGGGCTTATTTTCCCATTAATGTTCATGCTACTTGGCAGTTTAAATTTATGTCACAAGCCAATACAAGCTCAAGGTTTTAAAGGTATGAGAAACACATTATGCAAACATTCTTCTATGATATTTTATAAGTAATATTCTGAATATTATTTGAATTTCTATTTTAAAGATTGAAATTAGAGTAATGGTGTTTCAAATATTATATACCTAAATAACTTATTAAGCACTTAGCATGTATTATTTGTGGATGGATCTGGAATACAGACAAACCAGCTCCAGGATCCAAGAAACTCAGAATAAGAAAGGAGAAGGGGTAAGTGGAAGGAAGCATTGAGATAAAAAATGTAATAAAAGTATCAGAAGTACTTTAGTAGAGCCATGTATAAAACTTCGTGAGCATGCAATTAGCGAAACAGGTTTTCACTATGATTTTTAACTTTGTACATGGCATTTTACATATAATTTTTAAAATGTATATTCCCATACACTTCCAGTAAGTTAGTCACTTTCTATTTGTGTTACCAGTAGTTTTCATGAGTTGTTTCAAGAAATGTACACATATGTTTAATTAGTTCCCTCAAGAAAGTCACTGTTATAAAATTGATATGAGCAGGCTCTGCATGCATGGAAGTTTCTTTTTGAAAAACTCAGTGTCTCTATTTGTAAGACTGAATTGAACACCGTTGATACAACCTCCCAAACTAGACATATCAGTCTTATTCTTGGTTTCTCCATTTTTCTTTTCCTCCTCTTCCAACTAATTGGTCATAGACTCCGGTTAGTTCTACCTCAGACCTGTCTCCAATCTATGCATGCCTTCTCCATTCCCATTCCCGTTTCCTCAGTCCAGACTCCCACCATGTTTTCCTGCTTCCTGTCTCTTTTGTCCTTCCAGCCCCAGATGCCAAGATTTCTTTCAAAAACCAAGGTTGATCATGTCATCCACATACATAAAAATTTCCTATTCGCTTTGCTGTCTGCAGGATAAAACTTCTGAGCTTGCATACAAAGTCCTTGGCACTTGGGCTCCAATCCATGCTGCCACTGTGACACATGCCTTTGTCACATCAAAGATCCTATAGTTAGTTATTCTCATTTCCTAGACTTACTAATCTCTTCTACAGAAAGCAAAATTGTTCTCTCTCTCTGTGGAATTTCCCTATCTCTTCCTCTGGAAGTTTCTAAGACATCCAGTAGCTTGTAAGCTACTAAATAAAATCTTTGGGGTCTCCAACAGACTCTTTGCCTTCAGCACTCCCATAGTGCTTTGGTTCTTATCTGTAACTGCCCTTATACTTTGCTCAGTAATGTATCAGCTTACATGTCTGTTTCCCCTTATTTCTACTTTATCCTATTGACTCATAAAATCTCTAGTTTCAACCCAATGCCTTAGACACAGTTTACTACATATGTACATCCAGGGAACCAAGCAAATAAACTATGGCACTGGTTTCACTAATAACACGAACAATATTACTATTAGTAAATAATACCAAAAGCAAATACTTAATATAATACAATGTGACAGACACCATTCTAAGTGCTATACATATATTAGCTCATTTAATACTCATGCCCCTAGGTACTATTATTACCTCCATTTATAACAGAGGAAATTGAACCATAGAGAAATTAAATAATTTGCCCAAAAATGTTCAAGCAGCACCCTATTTCCATGAAGAATGTTCACTGGCTTTAAAAGAAACAAACATATAAACAAAGATTTTTGTGCTCAGATTAATTTTGGAAATCCTGGGGAAAATAGAGATAAATGAGTTTCTTTACTACAGGACTTTACAGAGCCCTTACTCTGCCAATAAGCACTGTGACAATGTGAAACTCCATTAAGGGCATTTATGCCTTGATTCTGGACACAGAGCCTTTTGGTGGCCAAACATCTTGTGGAACTAGTGATCCATGACACATATTTTGAAAAACACTGCTTGAGGGTTATTTAAGGTGACACAATTAAATCTGTTATGAATTGGTACTTGCATGCCTCCTTCTTCTCCTCTTCTCACCCAAACCTTGAATAGGTATTAAGTTCTGTGGTCCTGCCTAAGGGCAGAGCTGAACAAATAAACTGTCAAAGACAGTAGCTTATTTTTTTCCTTCCTTCTCTCCTGATTTACAGCTACTTTAATTACATATTAAGAAATATACTCTATAATTTTTTTTTACTGGTGTCAAGTATAGTTCTTAATCTTAAACTATAGTACAAAGCTTTTAATGTTATAGCTAAAAAACTTCAGCAACTTCCTATGTCTAGTTGAGAAATGTATTTTATAAATGCGTCAACCTTCAGTTGAGCTTCTATGTGTTTCTAAAGGCAGCAAGCAGGATGTGCACAGATAGGAATACAGAGACCTGGCTCTGTACTAATCTGGGAGGTCTTACTACATGCCTTGGTTTCCTTATTCTGTATCTCATATAATATTTGAGTAGCAATCTCTCAAGTACCATCTAATTCTCAAAGTCAAATACATGCAAATTGATCCTCCAAATTCATGGAAGCAGAGAAGAGAAAAATATTAACCAAATACCTGAACCACATTGGTGGGAGTTTCTCTCCCATATTATAAAAAATCTTGTGCCAATGAAATCAAATATAAATAGTAGGTCATGGAAAGCATCATCAGGAGAAGTGAAAAACAGGAGGTAAAAAAGAATAAAACTTTTATTGCTTCCTTGGTAAAGACAATTTTTTAGGCTAGAGAAATGGCAGATTCTTATATTCTGGTGTACAGGAACTATATGAATAAAACATGGCTGTGCAAATGAACTTGAAACCTTATTCCAAAGCAGCATTCGGGAAAAATACGTTTAATGTCTCATCAACTTCCCCAGAAAAGTGAGAGTAAACCTGTGCACGCAGACAAAACAACTATAACCAAAACCAAGGTAGAAATAAATCTGCTATGGGGAACAGATTTGATCGACATTTGAAGGTTTTCAAAACTCTAAGTAATATGCTAGTCACTTAAAAATATTCCCACATTTCTGCTTTCTCCCATCATTCTATGCTTTAAGATTCATCTGTCAACTTTGAGGCATCGTTTTAAGTACCCCTCCAAGCCTAAAACTCCAGACCACAGAAGAGCCCTCTTTGCTTTGAAACTACCTGATCAATCCATAGATCATTTACCTGCAAGGATTATTTGGTGAAGCTAAAGCAGCACTTCAACCAGCAGCAGCCGAGGGCTGAGGCAGCACAGCGTCAACAACAAATTGTCATTGGCATTCCATTTATGAACCTTCAAACAGCATCAGATCTTTTCCATGGGAAACCAGATCAGGTCAGACTAGAGCTGCATATTTCTTAACAAGCTAACCATCAAAAGAATTTACGTTTTGAATAAAAAGGCTATCATTTGTTGATTTGAATATCAAAGGGATCCACTGCAAACTCCCAGTCTAGAAAAACCTCCCTAAGCTACACTAGACAGGTGTTTAATAATCTATTATTAAGGCACTATTTTAGGTTACTCAGAATTATAAAAAATAGCTGTAACTGTGAAGCTGCAAATGGGACTGCACAAAGAAATGAATGCTATTAACATACTATTAACAATTCAAAAGAATGAGTTGACATACCAATCAAACTTGTTAATTGACTGTCAATGGCCTGTCCCTGAATATACAACATGACTGCATTATAGATTTCAAATGCTGACAGGAAGACAGTTCCATTTGCATTAACTTCATAAACTGATCAACAACCAAACTGCCACATACATTTATAATGGGAAGCTGAATCATTTCAATATTCATGGAGCTCTGTAATTGTAAATTAGGTACTGGCAAACAATACAATACTGTACGTATTCTAAAATATCCTAAATTTCATTGACCTACTTTCATTCTCATTTTAAAAGACAGAAAAAAGTTTCATCTTGAAGTTATCATTACTTTAATTTATGGTTTGTGCCTTAAGCAAAATGTGTTTGCAACCCAATTTGCAACTATAGTTTACAGTTGCACTCTAGAAGCATCAGTGCGTCTAGAAAATACGAGGTGTAAAAGGTGATGCAGAAGTGTTCTTGCCTTACTTGGGGTTTCTGAAAAAAGAAATATGAAAAAGGCGGTATCATATTTCCTTAGGTGACAGCCAAATGATCCATTATGACAACATATTTAGCAAATAAACATTAACGTAATGAAAAGAAGGTTACATATTAGTCTTCCACTGGAGCTTCCTCAAATCTACTTAAATAGACCTGCTGTTTTGAAACCGTACTTCAAAATCTTCAATCATCCATCAGTTTGGTAATCAATAGAGTAAAAGTGAAGATAAATGAGGGCTAAAGATTATGCCTAATAGAAGGCTTCATGAGAAATGAACTGAAATTCAATAGTTATCAGCATGGAAATATTCCTTCCAAATCTTCTATGACCTCTTCAAGAATTAACACTCATTTATTTTTTTAAAGCTGTTTCCCCCAGAGGTAAATGTTTACTTTCTTCTTCGACGTTTTTTTCTGATCAACATCCAGGCATCACTTCTCCAGCCGCTAGAAGTTGCTTAAGCTTTGTGGAGCAATCCTGGAGACTTCGAATGTGTCTTCAAGAATTTGGATGTGCTAATTTATTAACTTAGTAAAAACTGTACTGAAGTTTTTTCTTAACTTTTTGAATCTATGCTTATTGCTAAATAAGGAACCAAATGAGTTTATTAGTTGAGTGGGGGTACTTCTAAATAATTAGGATGTTATTCTTGCAGGATTACGCATCCTATCAATTAGTACTTTTTTATTCTTTGTCCAAATAAGCAATATACCTCACAAAAGTAAACAATATACACACATAATATGTATGTGTATGTGTGTGTGTGTATATAGGTCTATAAATCTGTTTATACATTATACATAAAATGTACAAGGTATATGTTTACTTAAATACATTTACAGAAAAGTTGCAAATATAGCACAGAGAGTTCTTGTATAACCTATCTGGTGCCCCTTATTGTTTACATCTTACATTATCATGGCACTTTGGCACAGAGAGTGGACTAATACTGATACATTATTATTAACTAAAGTTCACATTTTGTTTTGATTTCCTTAGTTTTCAGTTAATGTCCTTTCCATGCTGCGGAGTCCACCCCATGCCCCACATTGCATTGGTCAGCACGTCTCCTTGGACTCCTTTGACTGACAGTTTCTCAGCCTTCCCTTGTGTTTGATGAGCTTACAGTTTTGAATGGTACCCATCAGGTATTACATAAATTGTCCTTTGATTTGGGTTTGTCTAATGTTTTTCTCATGGTTAGACTGGGGTTATGGGCGTTTGGGAGGCAGCCCATGGAAGTAAAGTGCCATTCTCATAAGGGTTATATTTTTATATTTTACGGTTCTCTACACTCAATGTACTTAAAATATAATACTTTGTTTAGAAATAAAAGACAAGTTATTTAAATCAGTAATAATCTACAAAAAAGGCTGTGTGGATATAACAGCAAGGCACCCATTACTAATTAGTAGTGTAGTTGATGTCAAGATATGTGTTCCCTGTAGGATTTAGCCATGTCTGGGCATGGCTGCAGCTCTGGTGGTTTGGGGCCACCAGGCATTCATTTACAAGAGAGAAAGTAATGAGGCTAGAAATGGCAGTGGAAGAACACACATCCTGACCTAAGGGAAAAGAGAGAAGTTTACAAGTTTGGTTTGGAGTCAGTGGGAGAACTTGTGTGTGTGTGTGTATGTGTGTGTGTTGTGGAGGAGATAATGGGGTGGTGGCAGAGGTAATGGGGTAGTGACTATATCATTTTTGAATTTTAGGGCAAAAAATATACAAAGAGCATAAGGACAAATTGAAAATAGTCAGTTGACAGACATTAGTGGTAGTGGTGACAGCTACTTCAGCATTGATAGAATGTCAGTAGTTTGGTAGTGATATGGGACAGACAGCATTGGTGACCTGGGAAAAGATTGGATGTCATTAGAATCAAATTTAGAGCCCTTATTTAGTGTTGGTAATGACATGGCCAGGTATTACCTACTAAAGACAATATCAGTATAACCAGAGGAGAAAAAATAGCAGAAGTTCCATAAATTGCTAATTGTACTAGTTTTTTATGTTTGTGTATGATATTTCTTAGGAATATACAACATCTCTGGGAAAAAGTTATGGGGCTAGATTTTTCTCATGAGGGTAAAATTAGACCAGATTAGACAGTTGCTTACCTATAGGTCTGAAAAACAGGTTGGAGCCAAAAGGACCCAGAAGGTCATTTACATTCTCAGTTTCCATATGATGAAATGGGATCCAACTTACTTCAAAAGGTTATTGTGAGACTTTGAAGATGTGAAAGCTATTTGGAAAGTGTAATAAGTTCCTAAATAGGCTCTTTGGGTTATATGCAACTCAGGTTCAAGAAATGGGGATATATGCAGAGATACAAGCAACATTTTAGGAAATAGAACTTCCGAAAAATGCCTCATGAGTACTGGGACTGGTCTGTCCCTGGGTTGAAAGCAGTTGTAAGAACCTCAGCAGCAGCTGGTCAGGAATCTCCATTCTGACATTCAAACAATAAAACAGTTACTTTCTTGGTCTCAACTTTGTGTGTGTGTGTGTATGTGCTTTCTCACTTCTATAATTACAATGCATCTATTGATTGGTGCTACTTCTAAACAATTTAAACGTGTTGCCCTTAGAATGTAAATGCAAGCAATAAAGGGAGTTCCATTCAATGGTTATTTAATCCCCCATTCCATGGGGCTTCTCTGCCTGTTCTGGATTTTCATGGGCTACAACTTCAGTTCCCCTATGGGACACAGTTGCTTCTATTTCATGCCATCCTTCTATGCATTCTTTTCACCTTAGCAGTCTGGTACTAGCCCAACCTATATCTTTTTGGGCAAGATGTTATTCTTGTTGCTTTTTAGTTTGTGCCAAATCCTTTGATAAGGCCACTGGATGACTGATGGAATGAGTGTTCTTAAGCCTTTGTTGGACAAAAAGCCACTGAAGGTGTGAGAGGTGGAGGTCAGGGTCATATCCTGCACTAGAAACAGCCTGGAACTGTTTTCCTGTACAAAGGAGATGGACAGGAGAGTTTCTCTTAGAAAGGGAACAATGGACACAACAGCTTCCCGAATGGTCAAGATTAGTGTGAGACATGAAAATAAAAAAAAAAACTTTGTAATGTTAGTTGGCTGTAAAAATTCTAAGCCAATATTCTTAAAATATGCTCCTATAGAAATCATAGATTTTAGAGTTGGAAAGGATATTTGAAACCATTTGGTCTAAACCTTTTGTTTCATAAGTTTTCATTATTTAAATATAAAATGAAGTATATAGTTATATAATATGTATGTTTCTTTATATAAATTTCATCGCATAAATTTTAGTGAGAAAACTAAGTTCTCAATTAAGGGTCTTCTAAAAGCCAGAAGGCTCAGTCAGTAACTGAACTTCGAGCTGAAGGTCTTTTCTCCTACGCCAAGCTGCCTCAGGACGCTTAGACATATGTTCATATACCAATATACCTTTACCAAGGTTGGAACTCAATTTTCTTTGAAACATGCTCACTCTTTTATTTATTTGCCAATACTTGTACATTTATCTTTTACATGGTTTCATAAGGACTGCTTTGTTTTCACTAGTTGGTGACATACATATCTACACTTTCTTTGGTTTCCAAATCCTTTGTCCTTCCTTATATATTCACTGCCCCTAGTCCTCCGTATTCTTCTTCTCCTTAACATTCCTCCTATATGGTCATCTCTTCCCCATTCCCCCCTCTTAAATTCTATTAGGTGTGCTCAATTTCAATAATATCTTTGTAGAAGAAGCTTGAATCAACATTTTGTGCCTCATTTCTCTCAAAACCTTATGAGGTAACTGAAAAAAGAAAATTATTGGCTTAACTGTGAATTATTTAAAGTAGAGATTTTGCTACAAATATAACTATGCTTATGCATGTATACTACACTTCTTACTAGGAGAAGCTGTGCTTGACACGTAACTAAAGGATATATTCCTTTACTATAATAGTGTCATTAATGATAGCATTTATTCACAAGTAATAGAAAATAGATAATAAGGCTTCAATTATGAAGCACAGTTACACAATATCAGTTTCTGGAACATGCTCTACTTTCATATATGCAGTTCTGCAGACACTGACAATTTGAAACAAGTTAACTGATATACAGAAGTAAGTAATGTCATGATGTTTATTATCCAGAATGCAGTCAGGAGCTCAAAGCAAGCTCCTGCCCACCTTCTTGTCCAAAATAAAGCCACTGAGCAGCCAATCTCAGTCCTAAAAGAGCCACATGCTTAAGCCTACACAATCTTAGTACAGTTTCTCTGTGTCCTCTAAAGTCACTTAACTTTAGTGATGGTTATAACAAGCTTCTTGTCTGTTTTTATTTTTCTATTCATTATTATTATTATTTTTTTTTCCACAATAAGTCAGTAAGTTACATGCAACAATTCTGAAAGAGGCAAAGAGGGAGTCACTAGACTCAGGCTCATGGATGATACCAAGAAGTGAAAGCAGGTCAACTAGTCACCAGGGAAGACATAAGGACTACATAAAGGAAGTATAAATACTCAGAAATTCAGGAAGGGATAAATAGTCCTATTAACCTCAATAGCCTTTGTGAGAATTATGACTTTAGAGTAAAGTAATTAATGTTCATAATGTGACCACAAATCTTTAAGAACAAAATCTTGTTCAGCATATTCTTTTCAACATACAGAGTAAAGTGAAATATATTTTAGAAAGATTTTTAAATTCAAAATATTTAAATAACATAAGTAATCTGAATATATAGAATATTCATTCTATGAATTTAGGATAAGTAAAATAGTTTTGCACAGTAATTCCTCAACTCACTATAGCTCTGATGAAATTTCAGATACTAATTTTCATTTATTTTAACTAGTTCCTTTTTTTCTCCTTCCTTATCTCAAGAGGAGAGTTCCTTTACAACAACTGTATTATCTTCTGGTTCTTATTTTTTAGCCTCTGACCTCAGGCACTCCATTTTAGAAAGCCTCTCAATTCCTTCAGAGTATCCTTTTCTTTGTTTCCGGATGTGCTGGGCCTAAGGACATCAATATGATCTGTAGAGGATTCCAGCAAAATTGCTACTTAGCAGTATTCATTAATTTTTCTGGAAGAACTCTAAGTCATTCCTTTCACTTTATATATTTTCTGTATAACATTTTAACAACTACCCATCCTTATAGTTATTCATGCCTTGACTATTGATTTATGAAAAGAAATTCCCAGAAGTCAAAGTCCAATATCTATTAAATCATTTCTTCTTGGAAGTCATTTCTGCATACCTCGGTCCTTCTTGCTCAATCTTCTATCCAGATGACAATTTTTTTCTTTAATGAGGCGCCCCAAATACATTCCTTATGCAGTTTCCCTAGGCTTTTATAGAGAGATTTTATCCTTCCTGATGCAGCCCAGTGATACGGGGCAGGGTGCCTTCGAGCACAGTGCCCAGAATCACAGCGCTCTCTCTGCTGTCACGCAGAACTGAAAACATGCAGCTAATCTGAAATCCAGTATTATCTAGAGGGCTTTGTTGGCTTTGAGGGTTTTTTTTCCCCCTTCTTCCCTTGAAGACCTTTTTTGCTCTATCTTAGTTCAAGTTGAACTTAATTCTCTTCTTGATAGTCACTTCTCATGTTGACTATCTTTTGCAGATGCCACTGCACAGTTTCTCTGTATTTAATAGTTCTACTTTGATCACTAATACAGTCACAAATATAGATTTGACTTCTCCAAACTATTAGACATAAACTTACATATATATAATGAAAGTGCCTACGTAAACTGGTATCTCCAGATGGAGTAGGTATATATATCTAGAAAGTTAGTGGAAAAAGAAACTCCTCCTTTGAATTACAGAGAGACTGGAAATTTTAATTTTAAAGTGACCCAAAGCATGGATAGAAATGATTTTAACTGAACTTTATAATAGTTGAAGTGGACAGAATGCACATTTAAAAAGTGATATGGGGTGGAGTCATATAAAAAAGGGTTCTCTGGAGAACAAATGGCTCTTTCACTTTTCTCTGTGTTCACCATCCTGAGAGTTTTGTGCAATAAAATTAATGCATTTATTAGAAAGACTAATTATAACACAAGATTCTAAGAGTCAATAAGCTCTTATATATATTTGTACCATTTTTTCAATTTCATTAAAGATTTAGATTTATTACTAAAGCCCTCTAAAATTTATTTTAAAAGTGATAAAATTTTTCTTGTAATCTCCAAAATGCTTCAAAAATAAGATATATACATTTCATAATAATTCCTAATTCTAATAATGACTCATAATATTTAATCTACATTAACTAATTTTTCCTGAATCTTTTAAGAAAACATGTTCTAAGTAATTTTTCAGAACTCTTCATGAATAAGTCATATATGCAGGATTTTCTTTCCTTCCTAATCATATAAATATATATATTTTTTTGTTTTGTTTTCTTGACAGACTTGGTAGTGAGATCTTTATTAAGATATCTTTAGAAATCAGCTACTAAGTTATTCTCATACTTATATGTCTTAAGGTAGAAAACTAAAATGGGAGAACCATGCCAGATTTTGCTCTTCCTAATAATTAGCAAATTAAAATTTTACTCTCGAATAAGGGGTATGCCTTTAAAATATTTGAGTCTTGGGTGAATTTTAGCTCAATGTGGGTAACTAAGAGCCAAAAGAAAGATATCCTTTTGACATCAGATGGAAAAAATATATGAAAACTGTCTAATGAAGCAGAGACATCTCAATGGATTTGATCTCATTACTTTTGATAACTAAAGAAGATATTTTATTCACTAGTTTATCACACCATTTAATAATATTCTATCTACATATCACATTTCATCTAGAGATACAGGCATTTTATAAACAGCTCGTTAATCTTCACAAATTCCCAGTAAGACTGTGTACCTGGCAATAGTATAGGTATAAATTATCCTTCCATATTGTCTCTAAATTCATAAGAGGATAATACCAATAAAATACTTTAAATGGAACATAATAGTTTGTACTTTTTTAATGACCTTTTTTTCTAGTCCATGGTGGCTTTTCACTCATATGAATCAAGGCTTATTTTAAAACTCAGGATAAAAGGAAGGACACAAGTATTAAAATAAATATTCCTTAAATGTCAAAGTGGGTTTTTTTTCTTCTAGAGCATGGAACAAAAACTCTTCCAAGAATTTTTACAGTGTGTTTCTCGAATGCTTTATAAAAACAAAGAATAAAGTTTTGTTTGTTTTCTTCAGTACTATCTGCTTATTAGAAATTAGATTCCATTTGACATTGATTTCATCTAAAATTTTCTTTTTTCTACTACAGGCAATGCCTCTCTTCCTTTCAGTATTTTCAAAACTTAATGAAATAGCATTAAAAATTCTAGTCTGACCTGACCCAACACCTTTATATCTCTTTTATATTATCCTGTGGCTATGCATAAACCATAATTTATAATTTGATTCTTGGATTCTTAGACCTCTCCTCTGGAAATACAGGTCTACAAGCATTGTTTGAAAAGCAAAAGGGATTACTATGTTTAATTTTAATTGTAGTTAATAAAGAAATTCCTTAAGTACTTCCTGCATTTCCCAGTCATGTTACTGAATTTACCCTAAGACTCAGTGCATGAGAACCTAGCGGTAGTCAAGTGTAATGGCCTTTAAATGAAGTATCAGTTTAACATGACAAATCACAACACACACATTCATTTGTGCATGCATTCATTCAATAAACATTTGCTGAGCTAGGTGCTGAGGCACAGAGGTTTATAGCATAATGAAGACTGCAATGGAATCCCTAATATAATGTCAATACAGTGTGCAACAGGCTATGGGAGCAGAAAGGCAGGGTATCTAACTCTGTTGGGGGTCAGGGAAGACTTCACTGATGAGGTATTTGGCCTCCATTGGCTGATTATGAGCGTAAGGTTTGGTTAATCCTCTTAAATTACTAAATGAAAGTATATTATACTCCAATGTTCATAATTATCATTGAGAGAAATAATTATGCCCTTATAGATTGGGCCATGCTGTCTGTAGTTCACACAGTGAAAAATAATCCAATGTGGCTACAAGAAAAATAGCAAATATAAACTACAGGCTTTAGTGGTCAGAAAACAAAATAGTAGTAGTGGGTTTTTTTTTTTTTTACTATAAACACAGTAAGATAACTTTAGATTAAATGTAGAATATCATGGGAATTAAATAAGATATTAATCCTAAACTGCTTTGAAAAGGAAAAAGCACAATACAAATGCAAGAAACCATTATTATAAAAAAGGAATAAACCTTCAACCCAGTCATATAAAGCCAAAAACTTCCTTTTGATAATCCTTAAATTAAATTACTTTTTCAGAATGTGTCTCTTTTACTTGAAGGCATCCACAATATTCCACATGATGCTTAAGTGTAGCCAGACTGGAGTGACATTCTTTAGGCATTTCATCAAAGAAAGGAATAAGATCTGACAGATTCCTTTGCACAGGGGGAAAAAGGCATAGAAGGACAGGGTCTGGTGGGAATCTTAACATTACTCTCTCCATCTGCAAGATAGTCCTTCTTTGCTACATTGTGATAATAGCTTCTGAAGGTGTTAAAACCCAGCAAGACATCTCTCTGTCTTTTAAAAAATTACATAGTTTTTACTTTTTGATTGAGACTAATCTGTTGTCTTTAACAACTCACACTTACCCCTGTAATATGTTAGAGTTCAGTTTAGAAATACTAATCTCCATTATTTGACAGGTAAAATATGGAACCAGTGCAGATAACAAACCAAAAGTAAATAAATAAATAAATTGACAAGTAAAAAAGAAAACTTATTTTATGTTGCTGTCATATGACAGCTATGGCATTGTCAGTATTTTGAAGTCACACTGAAGTGTGACTGACTCAAGGTAATGTAACAACTAAATTACCTTGTTAATGTTGAAGAGTGTATATGGCTACTTCTGTAGTCACATAATTTTGTTTATAGTTTCAGTTGGTTGACTCTGAATATAAGTACTTCAGGACCTATGCAAGGAATATATATTTTTAAGTATGTGTAATACAAGTACACCTAAGCCAGAGGTAATTTCTACATAAAAAGTAATCTGAAAGGACTTCATTATATAATGAAAGGCATGGGCTCCTGTTTGGTGGTGCTTGCTCCTGCACCAGATGCCTGGTTATGAGAGTAGCCAGAGGTGGTGTTTATGTAGACAGTAGGCCATGACATTCCAAATAGGATGCTTATAGGTCTACAAAGGTTTGAAATAGACAGTGTACGGAATAGCCAATCATACCACAGTGTATATACACAGAAGAGTTATGGTAGCAGGAGGGGGCAAAGCAGGCATGATCATATTAAATATTAAATTAGCTTGATTGGCTTTTATTGGCTTTATAGGTAGATCTAATAAAAAACAGTTAAGAGATGTAAGATATGGCTATATACCAACTGTTAATCTCTGAGAAAGCAGGGATTAAACTTCTAGTTTATTTTAGTTTTGAACTAGTTGGAGTTTGCCCTTTCTTTTAATATAAATTTGGTACTGTATTAGTCAGAATCCATTCTGATTAGTCGGTGTCTGTTCAATAATGGTTGCTGTATGTTTTGAGTATTATTCCTTGTTGGTATCATATATCAAAAGGAGGTAGACCAGGCTACATATTTTTATTACAATTTTACTTAACAATACCATATACATGGAACTTAAGAATAAAAAAGATAGTATTTAATCAACCAATAATCCTGTATAATTAATTGTTCTCTATTGTCCTTTTTCTAGCTCTTTGTTTCTGCAACATAATAGGTACTATATTAGGAGCCTTGCTTTAAAGAGAAGAAAGATATGGCTGATGTACTCAAGGAGTTTGCTAAAATACATAAAATGATTAAAGGACAGTTAAGTGCCAAACTGGGTAGAAATAATTACAAAAATCATAGATATTCAAAGGGATTTATAAATTCAGGGGAACTTATAAGCAGCAATAGTAGATGATTTCAATGAAAAGGCTGGTCTAGAAAGAATGTAAGGATTTGGATAAACGAAAAATGTGATGGAGGAAATGTTACAATCCAGGAAGTGGAAATATAGATGGACAGTATAAAATGCTGTGAAAAAAACAAAACTGAGAGCAGTGAAAAATAAGGCTTCCAAGGGCTTTCTTCCAAAGATTAAACCGGTGAATGGGCAGGGAGGAGCTACTAATCAGTTTGGGTGCGATGCCTTGACCTGAATTTGGCCACTTTTACTTACATGTGCCGAAGGTCACACACCAAGGCAGAAACTCTTGCCTGCTTTTCTTCTACCTTTGAAACTAGATCTGTAAAATAAGCAAGGCCTTCTTCTTGAGTCAACTAACTCTGTCACTGCTGCTATTTTTTTCACCCATCAGGCTAAGTCCTTCTCAAAACAGGCAATTAGTCTTACCTACTTATTGCCTGTCTCTCATTATGTCTGCCATCTCTGTCTTCTCCAACCCCACCAGCACTTAGCTTCCCGGGAGTTATTATCTCAAGTTTGGTGATTTGTTGATGGGAGTATCTGGCCTTTGCAAGGTAGAGATGCTATATTTTGGCCTAAACCTCCAATTGCTTAACAGTTTTCTAGAATAATATGAAGGTTTCAGACACCCTGCTAATATTACATAAAACTATATTCTCATTTGCCATTGCTCTTCATGTTTTTATCTCCCTTGAAAATCTCATGAGGACAAGGGATGTAGGGTAGGACAGGATATGAGAACTCCTGGGTCTCCAGTGCTCTAATAGGATCCTAATGCTATCAATATAATCTAATGGAAGCCCGGCAAAATAATTTGAACTTGATGTAGTATATTAAGGAAATAAGAATTTTGAACATTAGAGTAGCATTAATAAAATAGCAATGTAGTCATATTTGCAAGAAGAATTAGGAAGGAGGGAGATTGAGATAGGTATACCATATAGAAGGCATTGAAATAGTTTAGATATAAGATGATAAGGATGACAATCATAGGACAGATGATGACAGACAGATCTGAAAGGCATTACTAAGGAAAAAATGACAGGACTTGGTGACACATTTGATACAGAGGTGGCAATGAAATATTCAAAGGTGACTTGAGGGCTCCTATTATGTAAGCCTGGAAAATTAGTGATTTTACAACTAAAGAGAACATTGGGGAAGGAGAGTCTTTTTTCTTGTCTTTTTAAAAAATTGAAATATAGTTAAAACACAAAATTATATTGTTTCAGGTGTACAACATAGTGATTCAACGATTTTTTTTCTTTTTTTCTTATTTTTAAAGGGGGATGTAGAAAAAAAGTGAAGGTGAGGTGACTACAGTATATCTTCTAATACCACACTTTTTTGAAACATGAGATTGAAGGCAAGAAGTCATACATGAAGTCATGGTGCAGAAATATATATAAAGACATATGATAGAATAATTAATAGAAGGTATAAAAAAAATGAATAAAAGGTCTAAAAAAGAACAAAGGGCCAGGAATTAGGCTTTGTGGGAGAAACCACAGTCAGGGAACATGAGAAGGAAAAGATAGAAAAAGTGAGGCTGGCAAGGCAGGAGGAGAGCCAGAAAAGGCTATAAAGTAAGGGAGAATGATACAGAATTAAAATAAGGAATAAATGGAATACATGGCAAACAATTTCAATATGGATGTTATCAACATGAAAAATACCTTTTTGATTATATATATTTCTGAGCAAATAATTCTATTGATGGGCCATTTAAAATAACTCCTTAATATCAATTCCCAAGTCCTTTGCTCTATTCAGACTTATTCCCTGTATCCTATACAAGTAGAAATCACATTGTGAGGGCCATCTACATGAAATCCCTTCAAATATTTGAAGACTGTTAATTGTTCTCTAAGTCATTCCTTTTCAAGTTAAATGATTTCACTGCTGTCCTATGAACTCTCCCAAGTTTATTAGCTAGTGATTTTTCCTAGAATAAAATATCTGATTATGGGGTCTAAAATTATAGGATTTGGAAGTACTTAATGCAACCCCTGAAATCTTTGAGCACAGTGAAATGTTTAGAATTATTAGGGTGTGGGGTAAATGGCAGAATTTCCAGAATCTTCTGTCTAGCCATTTACATATCATTAGGTGTTTACCACACCACAGCCTCCCAGAGATCTGGGGCAAAAGGTGGAGAGAAAACCTCCATTCTCTCCTTCCCTCTGTTCCTGGTATGTAACTTGTCTGGCATATGCCAGTCACCAAGACCCACCCACGGAGTTCCTGCCAGAAGCGTCAGCAGAGGGAAGGGGAGCATGAGCCGCAGCCGCAGGAGATAGATGGTGCTGAGCCTGGCTAGCAACTGTAAGAAATAAAAACCTTTCTTCCAATCTATCCTTTCCCTTGACTTATTTCAGATTCACAGCTTTCATAGGGGTCTCACCCTGGGCCTGGAACGCCATTCCATAGAGCTACACAGGGGTTTCAGTCAATAAGAATAAACTTACTTTGATACATTTCAGGACCTCATTTTCTGTACTTTTTTCACATTATTATTATTTTATGTTTCTAAACCCCTAAAAAGTGTTGACTGAACACAAAAGTAAACTGAAAATTAGATCAAAGACCTGAATGTAAGTCATGAAACCATAAAACTCTTAGAAAAAAACATAGGCAAAAATCTCTTGGACATAAACATGAGTGACTTCTTCATGAACATATCTCCCCGGGCAAGGGAAATAAAAGCAAAAATGAACAAGTGGGACTATACCAAACTGGAAAACTTCTGTACAGGAAAGGACACCATCAATAGAACAAAAAGACATCCTACAGTATGGGAGAATATATTCGGAAATGACAGATCCGATAAAGGGTTGACATCCAAGATATATAAAGAGCTCATGCACCTCAACAAGCCAATAAGCCATTTAAAAAATGGGCAGAGGAGCTGAACAGACACTTCTCCAAAGAAGACATTCAGATGGCCAACAGACACATGAAAAAATGCTCCACATCACTAATCATCAGAGAAATGAAAAAATTAAAACCACAATGAGATATCACCTCACACCAGTTAGGATGGCCAACATCCAAAAGACAAACAACAACAAATGTTGGCGAGGATGTGGAGAAAGGGGAACCCTCCTACACTGCTGGTGGGAATGTAAACTAGTTCAACCACTGTGGAAAGCAGTATGGAGGTTCCTCAAAAAACTCAAAATAGAAATACCATTTGACCCAGGAATTCCACTCCTAGGAATTTACCCCAAGAATGCAGCAGCCCAGTTTGAAAAAGACATATGCACCCCTATGTTTATTGCAGCACTATTTACAATAGCCAAGAAATGGAAGCAACCTAAGTGTCCATCAGTAGATGAATGGATAAAGAAGATGTGGTACATATACACAATGGAATATTATTCAGCCACAAGAAGAAAACCAATCCTACCATTTGCAACAACAAGGATGGAGCTAGAGGGTATTATGCTCAGTGAAATAAGCCAGGCAGAGAAAGACAAGTATCAAATTATTTCACTCATCTGTGGAGTATAAGAACAAAGCAAAAACTAAAGGAACAACAGCAGCAGACTCACAGAACCCAAGAATGGACTAACAGTCACCAAACGGAAAGGGACTGGGCAGGATGGGTGGGAAGGGAGGGATAAGGGGAAAAGGGGCATTACGATTAGCACACATATTGTAGCGGGGGGGACATGGGAAAGGCAGTATATACAGAGAAGACAAGTAATGATTCTATAGCATCTTACTATGATGACGGACAGTGACTGTAATGGGGTATGTGGAGGGGACTTGATAATGGGGGGAGTCTAGTAACCATAATGTTGTTCAAGTAATTGTACATTAATGATATTAAAAAAAAAACGTGTTGACTGAAATACATGACACAATCCACTGATTTGGAAATGCTGTTTATTGGAGACCAAAAGAATGGTATTCATTGGTACCAACTAGGAGAATAAAAAATATGAAATAAAAAGGAAACGTAAATGAATACAGTTGCTGTAATCTTCAGTCTGTGCTATGCTGAAGTGGAAAGTAATTTTCAGACAAAAAATATTGTGAGCTGAATGCATCATGTTCTTCTCATCTTGTTAGCTATTTTGTTATTTGTATTGTTAAGTAAATATAAGATAAAGTCAGTGGTTCCCAAATCTTGGACACAAGCATACAGGGCTCAATGTTATAAATTTTTTCCAGCCTTCACAAATTGTACCTCAAGTTAGTAGTGTGTTGATATACAGTTAGTTATTTCTATAGAGTTTTTTTAACTTAATTGATGCATTTGATCCACAATTGCAGAAATTTTGTCTATTTTATTTCTTTAAGGCCATCTAGGAAAAGTCTGAGTTATTTCTCCAATATACTTTGATATCCAGAAATACTACCTGTTCCCTCAAAATGGTCTTGTATATCTAGGGAATAGCATCTGCCTAAAAGGATCTTGTCTACCACATATTTTTATTATGGTCATATTTTCTTAATTAAGAAACTGGGAAACAAAGCCAATATTGTTGAGCTTCTAACACAGATAAGATACCTTGAAACATTTTCATTTATTTCTCAAAGCAATTTTATGATGTAATGATCATTTCCATTTTGTAGCTCAGTAAACAGACTCAGAAGTTCAGTGACTCATTAAAGGTCACATCACTTGTGAAATGCAGAAATGAAAGCTGAAGTCAAGATTATCTACCTACAAATCCCTTGTTCTTTGGTTATTGCATCCCATCAGATAGAGAGGAGGAGTTAAGGTTAAGGTAGGGAATGAACATGACTATGAAACTACTGGTAGCCAATCGTGAGGCTTCCTTATAAAAGAGTTTAGTTCAGCCAAACATCACATTATAAAACTCACCCTTATTCCCATAAAGCTGCCATGCTGCCAAACCCACAGAAGTTTCCCTTAGGAACAGGGGGATTCAAATAGAGGTCCATTGAGTTAAACAAATAAAATAGCATTACCCATCGTTTCTAGTTTTTCTTTTTCTAATTGGATACCTTTCTTTTCACAATTTGAAGAAAAAAACATCCTTGACAAATATTTCCTTAGGCAAGAAGATAAAACAAACATTTGTTGAAGAAACCCTCACAATGAAATTTGCTTCAAAGAGAAGCATCTGAATAAATGTGCCATTTCAGGATAGAACAATAGTAAAACAAGACAGCGGAGCACAAGGAAAGCATGATTCATCTGTTTCAGCTGTTAGAGTATAATATAGAGTACAAGCAGTTAGAGTAATACATAGTGACTATTTTTCTACTTCTTAAATTAATATTGATAGGTACTATGCAGGGCGCAGCTGATCTACACTGGTAGGAGAATTCTCTTGTTTGGGCATCTATGATGGGGAGTGAAAGAACTGTGCCATGGAAACCCTGGGGCTAAGAGCTGGCCATATTCCTCTATGTGACTAAAGAAGCGGAGGAAGCTATGCTGCCAGACAGAGCAAACACTGTGAAGCAGAGAGGGCAGAGGGAGTTCTTTGGGCTTTCTGAAGGGCAGTTTAGCTTAGTGCTCAAAGGCATGGACTCCATAGCCAGACAACTGTGTTAAAACTTCTTCATTTACAAGCTATGTGAACTTGGACAAGTAACTTAAACTTTTTCTGCTTTCTTTTCCTCATCTACGAAATGACGGTAAAATAATACTGTAGGATCCTTGTGAGCATTAAATGAGTTAATATATATAATGCTTATAATGTGCTTATAATGAGGCCTGGTACCTAGGAAGTATGATGCCACGGACTAACCTGTGTTCTCTCGAAATCGTACACCGAAGTCTTAACCTGCAATGTGACTGAGAGAGACCTCACCAGAAACCAAATTGGCTGGTAGCAAGATCTTGGACTTCCCAGCCTCCAAAACTGTGAGAAAGAAATATTTGCTGTTTAAGCCACCCAGTTTTTGCATTTTGTTCTAGGAGCTTAGGCAGGCAAATACACATGATAAAAATCTTGCTATGATTATCATTCTGATTTTAGTTCCTGGTTCTAGTTCTGGTTCCTAGTAACATTCTGAGGGCTAGTCAATTCCCACCTTGAGGTTCTGGGAGGTAGTGCAACATCACAATAAATTTCCTACTGTTCACTTAAATAGCTTAAGTAGGCTTTTATAATTGATAACCAAAGAGTCTTACCAGTAAATGATATTGGAGGTTAGGGTAGATTTGTAGCTCATGGCTGGCATTAAAGTCTCATGGAAGAGATGGGATTTAAATTGGCACTAAGCTAGATTTTTAAAAAGTAGAGAGGGAGAGAAAATGCACTGATAACTGAGATCATAGCACAGAGTTGTGTGTGTTGTACACCTCACAACAGTACACATCAGGCTCAGTGGCAATAATCCAAATACAGATTTTGGATTATTCTGCATCAAGTTTTCATAGCTACAGAGAACTATTTATCTTAAACATATTAAATAAAGGTATAAATTTCAAATTTAAGTGTCTAGATGCTTTGATAAAACCTAATGCATTGTTAAATAGGTAAGGTAAAAAACTATTTTTCTCTTTTCTGTTATGTGCAGTGAGGATGCAAATCTTATGAACACTCTCAATTTTATTCATAATTCTATTGCAAAGAATCAGTTTCTAAGTTCTGTCAGATATAACAGCAAATTTGTTAGTTGGCCCACGTCTTTTTAGGGCAGATAATTCTATGTCTTCTACAGATGAAAGCTTCTCAAATGCTATATTAAAATAGACAGATAATTGCCTCTCTGTCCTTTGGTGCTACTTCATTTACAATTCTGAGTGAGCTATCCTGTAAAAATCAAAAGGGCCTCTAAAGTCTTGCTCCCTCAAGCAAAATTCTTATTTATAGAAGGTCTCAGGGGTGAATTTCATCCTACTACCTGTTAAACAAAAAGATAATCAACCCATTCTAAAGCAAAATTATCAGGTGTATTTCCCCAAATTGCTCATAAAATTAAGGACCCAAGAAAGACATTGCCTGAAAACTACTACTTGAATTTTGTTATTTAAATATGCATTGACATATTTTGGCCCCAAATATTTTTTAAATTCATAAGATCTGTTAATAATACATTTTTTTTTTCACTTAAAATGACCAAGAGGAGACATTCCTTTTACCTGAGTGGACATCTGGAAGGCAGGGAACTCATTTTCTTTTCTAAGGCTTTTAACAAAATCATGACTTCTCAGTATCCCTTCTTTCCAAAAACTGGCCCATTAATCAGGTGTCATCCCTTTTAGGAAGGTATTCATGAATTCCCAGGCTGGGTAGGAAAAGCACTCATTCGCTCATTCATTTTTTAATTCCTAAAACACTTATTGACTATCTTGTATGTGTCAGGCAAAGATTCTAAGCAAAGAATCTCATAGAGCCAATACAGCTTAAGGAAGAATGTGCTGTAGGTACATATATTGTAGGTATCTCAGCCCATGTGAACCTTTCAGTACTCTCTGGTCAAGAGAGTCTCACCTGCAACAAATTCATATTTTATTGTTTGTTTGTTTTTCTTGTTTTCAGTTAAATTCATTTCCTTTTTTACTATCTTCAATTAATAAAAGAAAACTTTGGCATTATTCTCATGAAGCTGCTTCATGATTTAGACAACATAACAACATTTAAGCATATAATAATATTCAGCTCATCTTATTAGTCCTTGCTTCTCAAAGACAATCCTCAATTTTGTTTTCTCCTCCTAAAAAACTAGTATTCCAGATCTTTACTTGCTTTGTTACTTCTAAGGCATGATTCAGTTTCTGCACATAGGTTTTAAAGGCCCATAGTCTTTACTTTCTTATTGGGTTCCTTCTTCCCCAAACTTGAAACAATGTATGATAAGAACATAGGTTTGAAGTCAAGCAGAATTCCACCAGTTAGTGGCCGTGTGCGTCTGAACAAGCTACACAACCTCTCTGAAGTTCAGTTTCCAATACCTGAAAATGGGGATAATTATATTCATTTAAAAGGATGGCTGTGAGGATTAAATGATAAATGCTTCTCTTAGTATGAGAAATAAACTGAGTATCTATGACTTTGTCCTCAGCCCCTGACCAGTTTCTTACTTAGGTTCAAACTGACATTCAGTTAAGAATCTTTCTGCTAGTCTGTGTAGCCAGGCTTCTTCACTTAACTGTTCTCATATGTTCTGGATGTTCTCTCATAGTTGTCGTATGGTTTTGGAGGGCTCATCTTTTCCTGGCTCTTGATTTTCACATTAGCTCCTTTTCTTGGTCAGACACAAGCTCCATGTTTCTTTCTGTTACCAGCTCTCTCTACTTCCCTTGTTGCTTCTGATGACACATTACTCATACGGTCCTCTCAGCCCCTCCAACTCCAGGGAAAGATCCTATAGATCCCATTATCAACACCACAACACTTTCAACCTAACATAAAAACAATGCCACTATTTCTAGCAAAAAAGATGGTTTACTTTATTCATTGGGTATCTAGTGTGCATGTGCACACATAGTCCTATGACAACTTCTGCCTTGGAAATGTCAGTTTTAACAACCTATATGTAAGACATAAATCATAGCAATATAAACTGGTGGGCAGAACTGGTTTTCTGGAAGTTACATTAGTGATTCTTTTGGCCCTCTACATCTTTGCTGTGGTGATTCAGATGTTTAATTCTTTTATCAAGTATAAGTTTTAGAATACATTAGTTTTAATCCAGTTCCAAGGGGCTGACAGAACATAGCAACACTGTATTTTTTCTGGACACAGTTCTGTCAACAGGGAAGCTTTCCACTTTAAGTGTGATCTGATCATCTTCCACAGTCAGACTAGTGGCTTTTTTCTTTCTTTTGTTATCTATTCTCACTTATCAACTCCCATGTACTTTAAGAGATTTTAAGAGCTTGAGGAAATCCCAACCTAATTAGTGTGTAGTATGAGTATACCACATACTTACAAATAATATATTTGCAATAAAATATATGCAAGAAGAAATCCTCTAAGTCATCCATGAACAATAAAATTACCACGTATATGAAAGTGATGCTTTTCCCCCCTAAGTTAAAATGACTATCATTTGGCTAAATTCTTATTCTGGAATTCTCCAAGGAGGTTTGTCTACACCATGGACTAATGGACTGCAAAAATTTCCTGGGCAATAAAAATGGTGGTTTAAAAATTAATGAAGAGAAAAGTGAGAGAAGTCCTTGTTTTATTTATTTTAAAACCATAGAAATATTTTATAATGTAAATTATATATGTATTATATAAACTATTTTATAACAGCTAATGGACTTGTACTTTTTGGGGTGGAAAGTGAGGTTGGAAAAGTCAGAATGAATGAAGGAAGGAACATCTTTCCCACCAAGTCCTCATAAAAAGACTTCAGGGCTTACATAGCAAGTTTGAGCCAGAAAAAAGTACAATGACTTTGTATTAGAAAAAGCAAAACTGTGACAGACATAAAAGGAAAATTTATAGGTAAATGTCCAAAATTTAAATACACTGGAGTGTTTTAGAGACATCTACCCTGTTGGTGAAAAAGAAAACATCAAAAAATAACTACATCTTATTCCTTGCCTTGATTTATTTTTCCTTGTTTTCCATTATCAATGACTTACCAAAGAATTTAGAATAACCAAATATTTTCCTTTAAAACAATAACTTTTAAATGAAAAATTTCAATGAATATTAATTACTTAATCTGTTTTCTTTATATTTAGAAATAAATACATCAAATTCCATGGAGAGTGGTTTAGCTGTCATTCTTCTTTAGTTAAGGAAGTTACCTGTTTACCCTGAAATGTCTAAAATAAGCATCTCTATGGCACATTCTTCCTTACACTACACTAGCCCTAGGACATTCTTGGCTGACTCAACCATCATTTTATTGTTGGTTTTCTTCCTTGAGACTAGTCGACCACCATAGAATACCCTAAAGAACAACTCTAAATTTATAGAGTTAATAGAGACAACTATTGAAACTACCGCAAAATGGAAAGTGTATCTGAACACCATTAATAATCCTTGAGGCATCAAGTTTATTAAAGAAGACAGGTTAGTGAAAACAGAATGGAAAACAAATATAGTTTGCTTCCTCAAGTCACTTGTACTGGGCAAAACAAAATACCACTTTATTCTCGAACAAATTGGTGATTTGGGTGGCATAGGACTAGGTGGACAAAGAATCACAGACTAGATATCCTTCCGTAAACATGAAGATTTCCAGGTATTTGATATTGCAATGAATTTTCCAGGCAAGCACCAAGAACTGGATCTAGTCCAGAGGTGATGATAGCACATTAATAACCTGATTCCTTTAGCTACTGCCTCATTTTCTGAGGCTCATTCGCAGAGCAGCAATGCCATTAACTCTGGATGAGGTGCTTTGCCCAATAAATACCTCCTGATTAAATTCACTTATTGGGCCTTCTCTGCCTACTTCCCTCTCTATCCCTATGAGAAATAAACTCTCACATGGTATACTTCACAGGACACAGAAGAGGCACCATAAACAGTAGAACATATATTGACTGAGTAAACAAGTGACTGAATAAATGGTTCATACGACAACATAACTCTTGTAGGACAGTTACACTAACATTGCTGGGTTAGTGGTCACTAGACCGAATAACAGAATAAAGCTTAAAGACACTGCAAAAATTGATGTATCTACAAGATTACCCTGTTTATTCAATTTAGAAAACATCGTATGAAAAATATAATTTGAACTATTATTTTATTAAAAACTTTGGGAGGCTGGTAGTGAGAGTATACTTATCTATTTAAACTTTTTAAAGTTTCTCATCATTCATCATAATTTTCTGCAAAGAAAGCTAACAAATATTTTGTTCGTTGGCTTCTCCCCTGAAGATTACCTAAGAAAATATGGCTTTGCCATTCAAGGGAAAATGCTAAAACAGTTCTAAGCAAGGCAACCTACCTGGTATGCCGTCATATTTCCAGCGAGGAAAGAAATTTCACAGAAGCAACAAGTACCCTTTTTTATTCTCGCAGTATTATCTATGCAAAAGAAGACAATGGGAAAATATAGTTAAAATGTGGCAAAGAAAGTAAAAATGGAGTCTACCATCCCAACAATTCATGCAACAAATATTGTATAGGATATTCTCATATAGTCACAATGCTGAAATTTGGCTGAATTGTTACAACCCAGAAAACAGAGTTCATTAAAAAAAATATTTTTATGAGTCAACACATGATATATTAGGGAAATAATGTTCATAAAAAACCTAGTTTTTGGCAATTGGCACCATAAAGCAGTTATTATCTCTGATTAGTGTAACTGTTTGAAAGCAATCAGTTTGGAAGAATACAGACGGGAGGGCAAGCTTGAAAGCATACAAGGTTTTATACAGAGGGCTGTTATTTTACAAACAATAAATGATTTTAAATGGTCTGAACTAACAATTATTCAGAGCCACTTTCATGGTATAGAACTCAATAAATAATACCTCTTAAAAACTTCACACAGTTCTTTATCTACTTGTAATTGTAGGGCATTATTAATTTCATGTGTATCATGTTTCCAGATACTGAGTGTTGAAAGATTTATTCATGTTGAGCTGTGCCCTAAGGTAATTTTAGTTTTCATAAAACCTAATTCTACAATTAAAACCATCTGAGAAAAAGATTATCCTTCCTATCTAACACTGGAGTAAGAAGAAAAATTTTTATTAGAAGCCTAATTCTTATAAGTGATTTTATTCATTTTCTTTAAACTCCTTACTTAATTTTTTTTCATATTAGACCCTCAACCCACAAATGTTCAACTGTCATAAAAGATCACTGTTACTGAACTGCCAGCATTAATCTTTTGTTTGAAATGTATAACAAAAGACAAGTAAAAGAGACGTTGCAAAATGTCTCTGTGAGATAGAAGCAGATACTGCAATGATAAATAACATAACCTGCAAACACTAGTTATAATGTTCTAGGGTAGAAGAAATTACTAAATATCAAAAACAGTGACATCACTGTCAAGGGCTCCATAAATAAACCATGGACAATTCCTGACATTGGACCTTTCATTCTTGCAATGCTATGCTAAATAAGCGTACTCTCCTTGCCTGACTGAATTCTGCATGCCCATTTCCAGAAATGCTGCTGCAGGTAAGTAACACTCATGTTTACTTGGCGACTACATGCTGAGTATCTTCTCCTATCTGCAGTTTAGGAACATTATCAAGGTCAGATACAATCTCTCAGAAAACCTTTTCTAATGTGGCTGTAGTTGATAATTTCTTTAAGGTGCTTGTATAAATAAACTTTGCAGGAACCCACATGCATTTTCTAAAATTTGACTCTTGGATCATGGAAAAAGAAAAGGGCCACACAGCAAGGCTTCAGGAATTTAAAACCAGAAGGAGAACGATATCACTCTTTCTATTGTCTTTTACTCTCTGAACATGCAATACTGGAAGGAGGCATATCCAATTCTTTGAGATGATACCATAGTGACCCCACTTTCTCTACCTCCCTATCCTCTTCCTACTTATTTTTTATTTTGACAAATTGTTTATGAAGTATTTGCAACTGATGCACATATCACAAAATTATTTCTGCCAAGCTTCCTCTGTGACCTGCCCGTGGGACATGACATACTCCAAGATGCATCACTCTATCAACCCACATTTTTCCAGAACAATGCAAATTATGACAAATTCCATCATCCTGCATTATGGGCTTCATGCTAATCTCACTAATTCTGAAGACTCAGGAGGGCTTGCTGTTCTGCTGAAGGGCATACTGTCTGACTGAATGATAGGAAAACAACATTTGCTATCCTTTTCTCACAATCCCAGCTGTGGCCACCACTGCCCCACTTCTGCCAGGCAAGTGCTCTTGCTGTGTAACTTCCATACCAGAATTAACTTTACATCATCTCAACTGTCTGAAAGGAAATACACATCACTACTCAATATAATTCTCAATTTCAGAAAACAAAACACATTTGGTGGTAAAATGACAAGAAGAAACAGCATTTTTACTGACAGTTGGATACTCATGTTCACTTTTATCTATTTAAAATAAAGAGTAAACTCAAACTTATCATTCACATGATAAAAACCAGTTTCTAGACTTGAATGCTTTTGATTGGAAGGTTTTTGTTGCTGGATCTCTGCAAATGGCCACCTGAGAAGTCTTAAGAATAAGACAGCTAACCCTAAGGATAATCCCTCTGTGATTCAGAAGGTGGCAGTATTACTACACGAAAGAAGCATAACGTCTACGTGTTATTCCATGGCCACACTGCTGAAATAAACATGTTTAATTCCCAAAGAAACATATATTTTATCCGATGGCATAATTTACTTATAACATTAAAACTCAAACATGGAGCAATTTGTAGCAATAACCATGATTATGCTGTTAGTGGCCCAAATGTCACTGTCTAGATTAGGCTAAATGATACCTAGCACCAAAGAGCTTCTATGATTTATTTTTTTATGATCACGGGTAGAACTTGCATGCTTAAGAGGCTCACCAGAAAACTGCCTTCAATAAATAAAAAAGGATAAAAAGATTGAAAGAATCTTGTATTATTGTTCAGAGATGGGATTGTAAAAAATCATCACAGTATAAATTTTAAATCTCAGAGACACTTCTGGAAAAAAAAAGAGGTATCTTGAGCATTTCTAGTGTTATGTTTTAGATATTAAAATATATTGCTGTAAGCAAATAACTCACCTTATAGAGTAATAAATTAAAATATATCTAAACTATTTTGCCCTTGATGAGTGTCTTCTGAATTGTCAGAACAAAATTGAGACTTTTAAATACATGCAAAGCACTAAAATGGATTATTTTAACTACTTCTAGAAAATGGAGTAAATATAAATCTGTTGATAAGTTTTAGGAGTAAAATGTCCTGTTCAAATCTTCAATAATTTATTTTTGGGGATTTCTGTCTAATGTGTACTCTCACCTGGAAACTACATATAATTATAGACCTTTTTTTTTCTTTTTGCCATTATCATATATCAGATTGAAATTGTCATGCATAATCAAGAAAAAAGGAATGTAAATTGTACTGTCTAAAGTTGAAAAAGGACTTTACAATAAACATATTTTACTAGTTACTTAAATAAGGACAAATTTAAGTAAGCATTTACATCTGTACTTTAATGGAATGTTGCACAATTGGTTTAATGTTTTAGTGAATCCTTATATAAGCTTTGTAAGCACACAGCAAGAGTGGACACTGAAGTATTACTACTAGGAAGAGACAGGAAGATCTGTAGCTTTCTACTTTTCCGGAGTGAGACCCAAGCCCCTCATAGGGATACGACAGTGTGAGCATGGCTTCAGCCAAGGCGCTGGGCACAGCCCATGCATGCTGTGGCTTGTTGACATGAACCAGGGCAGGCAGACACCAATAATACATGAAGTGCGGTTCAGAGGCAATTAGGATCAGTTGTCAAGGCCAGGCCATTAATGAAAGAACATGTCAGAGGAGCTGGAGACTTCAATGGTTGAGGGCAAGAAGGCGATTTAGTGTGACAGATCGAGTCCTTCCAATGTCCTCAGTGGTATATGCTAATACCAGCCTTAACAACCTTTTGTAGCAGTGTATAATGTGACTAACATGGACTTTGATTCAGCAAAATGACTGCTGCCACTGTTAGTCTGTCTCGTTGGAACAACAGTAAAAGCATCGCTACAAATAATTATCCACTTCCATCCCTCCCTCTACCACTTAATGCATCCACCCTTTGTGCATGCCATAGTGTTTGTTACTAGGTTAGGGTATTTTTCACTTTTGGTTTATGTGATACACACACACACACACACACACACACGATGTACTGACAGCACATATAATTCCAATTAATTAATTACAATGGATTTTAGAAGGCAAAATAAATATTTATACTCATCCCATTCTCATGTAGCTAACATTAAAAGTTCCCAGCACAAGTCAAATTTGCCTAAAAGAAACCAATGTCCACAGTAGTATAAGTTACTCACAGACACTAAGGGAAGTTGTTTACCATGGTTCTAAAACTGGGGGCAGAAAATTAACCTAATCCTCAAAGAAGTAAAGTAGGAGCACTGCAGGAAATCACCTCACTGCTGTTTTTTTGTCTTTACAATTTGATAGTAATTTAAAATGCAAAACTATGTGCCTATAACCTGACAATTAACAAGTAGGAAAAATATGCTAAACAGTTCAGCCTATAGATTTTTTGTTATGATAAAACTCCACAGTATCACACTCTTAAATTGTTTTTACTCATAAACCCTCTAATTTATTAATTTTTGGCTCTTATTTATTTTCTGCTTATTCTTATGAAAGGGAAACTGAAATAGAGGGTAAGTAACATAAATTTTCTGATTTCTTAATGTTTGCATCCCATCCCAATTTTTCAGGCTTTACTTCCAGCGTATCAGCTCCAAATGATAGTGGGACCTTAGGGCTTAAGGTGGATAGTAGCTCAGTCTTGTCTGCTTATGAATGACCAGACAGATATGAAGAAAGGTGTTTGGTAGAGATTAATGGGAATCATATTGTCAGGATGGTAATTTCTTATGATATGTGCATTTTTTTCCCCCTGGGTCTTATTTTTCCTTCTCTTCTGAGATAGTTTTCACTTCTTTATTTCCTCTTCCTTCCCACATACAATTGTTCTCTTTTGGTGGTTTTGTTCAATTCCCTTTGCTCATTCTTATCTGACCTTAGCTATTGCCACTCCTTTCCCCTAATAGTTGATTGGTTATCAGCTTTCCTGCTTCCTCATACATGTAACCACTTTTCTCCATTTCTTAACAAAGGCTTCTGAACTGAGCCCTAAAAAGAGTACTAGTGTTAAAATAATTATCAGTACAAACATCTAAATGTTCACACAATCCTAAAACACACTATTTTCACAAATAAATAGTTTCTTTGATAAAAAATGTATTTAGGAAAAAAAGTTACTATGCTAAAAATATTCCTTATAATTGTATCCTAAAGTAAACACACTTTCCAAACACTTTGCAGTGTTATTAAGCTAAAAAATATACTAATGTAAATTATCTACGTGGTCCTAACCTTCTAAAGAGAGGTACAATAGGCCAATGATCAACACTTGGTCAGTCTGCAACACATGTAGCTTAAGATCAGCCCTTCAAGTCTGGGTTTCTGTTGTGAGACATGGTATTTCTGCTTCCTGACATGAGAGGATTTGGTACCTGCTGGACTAAAAAACTAGTATGATAATGACACTGATTCAGCTGGTGACAAGAGACTTGTTTCCATTATTTTTTCAGGCTCCTTGTCTTTATGATACAGAAATAGACCTACTGGGCTTAAAATTAATAGCACAAAGTTAGTGATGTTAAAATCTATTGGTAGGACTTAAGTGTCCTGCTGCAATAAAAATGATTTTATAATTATTCATGTGGATTATAAAAAATTTCAAATCTGTCAAAAGGAAATTCTGGGAAACTTCCTCTTTAAACAAAAGTAGTGTTTTGATGTGAGCAACTTTTGTGAGATGGCCTGTGATTTTGAGATACTGTGTTCAGTCTTTTTCCCTCTTTGTTTGCAAACCTGGCATTTGTCAACTGTCATAATGTGTTTACTTTGAGCATAACATTTTAAAGGTATTATGTTGTCTTCCAAAAACTCCTAGAAGGTTTGTTTCCTTTACAAGCATAATTATATCTAGTTTATTCAATCAGTACCTTATATTTTAATAATATGTTGCCATTTGGGTACAGCTATAACCATAATAATGAACACGGGGTTCAAAGATCACTAGATATATAGATGGCATGAACCATTAAAAAGAAATATTCTATACCATAGAGATTACACATTTAAAAACCCTGAAATTCACTACAGAATTTGCTATTCTGACTAAGGCATCTTTCTGTGTAATTAACATAAATCTCTTTACAAAACATGCTAGTTTTAATAACAAATAGGTACATTTTACAGGAAAACTAAAGAACAGAATACAAATAAAATTATAATATGAATAATTTAGTTATCTCCTTCTCATATCTTATAATGACATTGTGTAGCTGTAATCGACCTAAACTGGAACTATTTCCCTTGAAAAATAGGCTTATCTCCTTTTCCTATATGACATTGAAATTCATATCATTTCCACACAAAAACACTTAATTAATCCTAATTGTTTCCAACACTGAAGAAGAGAAATGGAATCCGTGGTTTTTCTCTTTTATGTGTGTTAAGCTTTCTGGACACGAGGGTACCATTTAGTAAATTACTTCCCCCGCAATGCTGGCCAAAGACCTCTTGGCCTGAAGGAGTTAATGCAGTTGCAAGAGGTGAGTCACTGAATTCCTTTGTGACAGAAAGATGAAACTCGGTGATTGCTCAGAGTGTCCTACTCTGCTATTGAATGATGATCCAGGAAGGAAAAAAAAATCATTTCTTACATGCAGGTCTTAACAAGACAAATGAATAGCATGTGCTGTAAATGCACAGAGGAGGTGGGTGTGAAAGACATATAATGGTGTTCCTGACTGGTACAAAATTAAAATGGAAACAGAATGAAATCTTCCCTAGAGGTGATTCTTCAACTTTGTTATGACTTTTGTACAAGATGACCTAACTCTGCATTACTGTCTTATATTTGTCTTGGGTGACACTTGGTAGCGTAGAGGAAGAGAAGTTTCCATAAAACCTTTGGCATTTCAATCTATAGGCTTACAATTCCTACTCAGTTAGGAGAGAGACCCACATAGCAGCGAGTGAAGTTGTTTGCTCCAACTTTGACTAACTCTGCCTTTCCCAAATAACTATATGTGGCCTGGTCACACTACACCCAAAGCATCCCAGCTCCTGAATCTAGTTCAGATGTGTTCAATTGCTTTCCTATTTCAAAATGTTGCAGTGCTACATTCTATCCTATTCTCCTCTCATTCCCCCCCTTACACCCCAAAGCTCCTCTTTTGTCTGGTGCATCCTGCTCCCTCAGATACTTACAGAACTGTAGCAGTTGTTATTTCCTAAGTCAGGACTAGGCTCTTATAGGACCTATCTTTAAAGTTGCCTCCATATTTTTGTTGTCCCCCCAAATTCCAATCGCACCCCCCTTTGGCAATTACTGTTGCAATTAATTAGAAACCAAGTAGTTCTATGCTTTCAGATGCCAGGTTCACAGAATTGTCCCCTCAAGATCAGCTAGGTCATGTCCCTGAAGATTGAGTTGTAGACCTTCAAAAGGAACCCCACCAACTGCAGCAAGATGCCTTCCTTGCAAATTCAACAGCGTCTCTTTCGCTCCTTTTACACTGCCTCCTTTGCCCCTTTGGTTACATCTGCTACCTCTGATTTTGTTAATTCATTCAACTTATCATTGCTGAGCTTCTACTTATATGCCATGCACTGTGCTTGAGATACAGTACTGAACAAAAGCAGGTAGAGTCCCGTTTGTAGAAGTTTAGTCTAGTAAAGGAGTCAAATTTAACAATACAATCCCACAGATATGTATAAAACTGCAACTGTGACATATGGATAAGTAGATTTAAAGGTAAAATGCAAGGTACTAGATGAGCCTGCTCAGGGAGGACAAGGAGTCAGGAAGGTTTTCCTGAATATATGAGATTTATACAGAGAGCTGAGAGAAAATGACCAGTTAGTTAGTTTACAGGCACAGGATAAGGTATGTGCAAAGGTCTAAATGGTGGGAGATGAGGGAGACAGGGGTTCTATCTGTAGTTCCTCATAGTCCATAGTGAAGAGCTTTGATTTTATTCTGAATTTAATGTAAATTTCCAAATAATGTGATCAGGTTTACATTCTTTTAGACCTAGTCAGACTTGACCTGCTATTTTTCATCCCCACCTTTACATCCTAGTCCAAGCTATCTTCATCTTTTTCCACAGCTTTACAATAATCATGTTAACTGATTCCCCACTTCTCTTGCTTTCTCCCCCACAATTCAGTACTCAAAGTCACCTCTAAAAAATGTAAATACATAAAAATAGGTAAGTGAGACTTTATCAACATGCAAAGCTACTGTGCAGCCTAGGAAACAGTCAACAGAACAAAAGGCAATTTATGAGATGGGAGAAAATACTTGCTAACCATATATCTGATAAGAGGTTAATTTCCAAAATATATAAGGAACACTTGCAACTCAATAGTAAAATAACTAATAACTGATTTTTTAAGTGGCCTAAGGACATAGATGGACATTTCTCCAAAGATATACAAATATCCAGCAGGTGATACATGAAAAAATATTCAACATCACTAATCATCAGGGAAATGCAAATCAAAACCACAAGGAGATTATCAACTCATACTTATTAAATTGGCTACTATCAAAAAAAGAAACAAAAAATAACAATTGTGGGGAAGAATGTGGACAAACTGGAACCTTTGTACACTGTTAATTGGGAATGCAAAATGGTGCAGCTGCCTTGGATAATTGTATGGAGGTCCCTCAAAAAATTAAAAATAGAACTACCATATGATCTAAGAATCCCACTTCTGGGTATTTATCCAAAAGAATGGAGATCTGGAGCTAGAAGACTTAGTACTTCCATGTTTACCCCAGCATTATTCACAATAGCCAAGGTGTGGAATCAACCTAAATGCCCATCAACATATGAATACATAGCAAAAGTATGGTATAGACATCAGTGGAATGTTATTCAGCCTTAAAAAAGGAAATCCTGCATGATGTGACAACAGGGATGAAACTTGATGACATGCTAGGTAAAATAAGTCACTCACAGAAGGACAAACCCTTCAGGATTCCACTTACATGAAGTGTCTAAAATAGTCAAACTCATAGAAGCAGAGAGTAGAATGTCAGTTGCCAGGGGCTTGGGTGGGAGAAATGGAGTGTTGCTGATCAACTGATATTAAGTTTCAGTTATGCAAGATGAATAAATTCTACAGATCCACTGTACAACATTGTGACTGTAGATAATTATATTGTTTGTACACTTGAAAATCTGTTGAGGATGATTTCATGTTAAGTGGTTTTACCATAATACAATAAGAATAAATTTTTTTAGGAGAAGTGGCAGAATGTGTTGATGCATGCTATAGACAAAAGAGGAAAGATGGAAAATCTCAAGCTTTTCAGCTTGAGCAACTGGGTAAATATTTATGATGTTTCTTGTGATGGGGAAGACTGAAGGAGGAATGAGTTGGGAGACAGTTGGAAACTAAGTGAGCCCTAAACTATTAGGTTACACTTATAATCTATTATGGTGCTTATTGTCTTTCACCTCATACAGTTAAGTCTACATATTACTCACATAATACTGGTAACTGTTTCCTTAGGTTAGTACTGACAACAAGGGTTCTCAGATGTTCTTTGCAACATTTGAGGACTAAAGAATCCCCTTGATCCTATCATACCCCTGGAAGGTTACAGGCACATATAGCATCATTCTGCTGGGTCCTACCCTTTACTCAACTACCTGCTTCATGAAGTCCCACTAGTAAGATTCAACAACCCATCCTACTCCTGTCTCTCAGGGCACATGAAAAATCATCCACTTTCTGAGAGTTAGAATTGAATAATCACAATGGAGTTATTCAAGATTATTTCTTGACCTGAACAACAACAAAATCTCTTGTTTCTAAGTTAAAAAAAGAGTATGAATAAAGAACCAAGGACTTTTCTGAGTTTAACACCTAAGTCACACTGATTCAGATAGTGTTATATTTTTTATTAAGTTAAAGAAATTTAAAATTGAGTGTATTACTAAAAAATCTCTTCCAATATTCATTTGACCACATAGTTTAAAAGTGACCACAAATTTTGTCATCCAAACCAATATATTTTTGAGAGTGAAAGAAGGAATTATTGATAATTACAGATAAACACTATGACTGTTCAAGCCTATTGGGACCTATAGTCACTTGTTTTTACAAAGCATGATATCTATTTTTTTCTTTTTAGGGTTGGGTTTTCAGTTACAACCTAGAGATAAGGCTGTTTTATTTTTTTATTAAGGTATCATTGATAAACAATCTTATGAAGGTTTCACATGAGCAGCATTGTGGTTACAATATTCACCCATATTATCAAGTCCCCACCACATACCCCATTGCCGTCACTGTCCATCAGCATAGTAAGATGCCACAGAGTCACTACTTGTCTCCTACACTGTCTTCCTCGTGACACCCCCCACACCATGTGTGTCAATCATAATGCCCCTCAATCCCCTTCTTCCTCCCTCTCCACTTGCCCTCCCACCCCTCCCCTTTGGTAACCGCTAGTCCTTTCTTGGAGTCTGTGAGTCTGCTGCTGTTTTGTTCCTTCAGTTTTGTAAACTGATATGATATCTTAAGAATGAAAGTCCAGAACAGTTTCATTTAGTTCAATCAGGTGGTTAAATATGATGAATAAAATGAAAGGAAATTCAGGAATTCTGCATCTCCTTAATGTTTTTTCTTGTCTTTTTTATTTGACTGATTTAAAATACATACTAAGTTTTGAAAAGTCAGTTCATTTACGTACCTGTGAATTAAATTTGTGGTATAAATGCAGATAAGATTCTCATTTTATTAATCCACCGAGGTTATATATTAATGCTTTAAAAATGCAAAAAAAGAATTGCTAGAGACTTATATTTATCTATACAGTAAAAGAAAAATGAAAGTGATTTCAAAACCAAAATAATAAAATTGTAGTGATTAAAAAACTAACTGTAACATTTATTGTTAATTCATAAAATACATATATTAATAGGTTTGTTAAATACACACATACAAAAGAATACTGTTTATATGTAGAATAAGACTATCATGTTTAAGCTAAATCAAGCTGAATACCAAATCTTTAGTAACAAAAGGGAAAAGTTCCCCATAATGTAAATATATACTTGGGGATGTTTATTTTCTCATTTCAGTTTCATTTTCAAAATATGCTCTATTTTCTGTGTAACCTATTTTTCATCTGCCCAATTACTAGCAATCTTTTTTCCACTATCAAAAATGATCATTTGTTTCTTTATTGTAGTAGATAAAACATCCTTTCATTGTTTCAGCTCACAAGCTGTGCAGATCCTACCCACTGTTCTTGCCTCCAGCACTTCACATTATTGGTGTATTATTTCATGCATGCTGTACTCTTTTATCAATTGCTTTTGAAGTAATGTTAATAGACTAGAAAATTGAGACATTTATGAAGTATAGGCAGTGTTTATGAAAAAATCCATAAAATATGACACAGGCAAGACAAGATAAAAGCAGCATTTTAATAGATTATGGCAAAGAGGTCCTGTCAGAGTTGACAACTGACTCCTTCGAGATCACTAATTTTTATGGGATTAATTCTGTGGTACAAAAAATAGAGTTAAATGTCCTAATTAATCTGTAACTAGCACACCCACAATTAAACCTTGTGGCCCCTTCTTGGATTTGGGCTGTGATGATTTTTGAAAAGTAATTATCTCATATTCATATTGAAGAAGGTTTTTTTCAAAAAAATTTTTTTTTTGGCATTTCAGCTAAAAATCTACTTGGACTCAAACTTGATATGGTGTTGAGTCACTGTTTTGTACACATGAAACTAATGTGGTGTTATGTGTCAACTCTACTTCCATTAAAAAGAAAAAAGAAAAAAGAAAAAAAACCCTGAACTGCAGTCTTCTAAACACAAATCTGTTTAGAAGCTGTGGAGCCACATTCATTAGACTTGTGATCTATAAACTTATAACGGATTGTATATTTAAAAAAAAGGGAGAAATGGTACAGGAGTGAGGTGGTAGAGGACAACTTAGAGTGTCTCCATATTTGAGCAATGGTTCTTTGTTGCTCAATTCATAGCACCCAGAAAAGTATAGAGTTCCCTTCTCTTATTAAGGTGCTAACATGGTGAGGTCCTGTCTTTTCCATGGGACTTAGAAAGGACACTACGAAGGAGGGGAAAGTAAAGCTTTTGTCTGGCTTTTCCTGATACTGTGGCAAGGTGCCCAAGAAATGTTGCTTCTATTCCCTTCCTTTCACCTGTAACATATGAGTTTAACAATACTTCCTGTAAATGTATGTTGTTCTCTGTATGTAGTGAGATGTAAATAATGCAATTTATTAAATATAAAAAATGTTATATTATCTCTATAAGAATTAATGTTAATAACAGTGCATATGATTCACACCGAAGTGTTACTGCTATCACCTTGTTAAAAATAAAGAAAGGGAGGCTCAGAGATGTTACAGGACTTACCTTAATCATATCCATATAATAGGTGATGAAAAGATTCTTGAAGCTAGATTTCTGGACTTGAAATCCTATACTTTCTTCATTGTAAGTATGCTGTGAGGTTATGTCTTTATAGTCAGATATAACCTGTTGATGTAGTAAAATATTCTATCAGTTTTGGTGAAGAGGAAATCATTGAAATCAATGAGATCTCAAGTTTAAAAAAAGGGTTTAATTGTACTTTTCATTTGGATATTCTTCTTTTTGGAGGAACGGGAATAGAGTTGTCTCTTTTAAAGGAGGCAGTTATTTTCTTCCTTGAGTCCTATGAGAAAATTGGATTGTGAAAGTTAACTTTTTTTTTTCATTTATACTTAATGGATACTCTATGACCCTATGGTCCTAGCAATTGATAAACTGTGATTATATTCTGGAAGATAATACTGCAGCAAAATGGTATTCTATTACCATTTTGAAAGGTCTTTTAAATTGCCATTACTTGGCAGAGTAGTACTGGATTAAGAAAGCAGATACCAACATTCTCAAAATATAACAATATAGTTTTTTTGACTATAGTTTATTCATAATCTTATTACAAATGGTATAAATATTTTGGCTGAAATTATTAGTTGATGTGGTTACTATGATTAAATAACTTGCTTATCCAATACCTAACTGTGGGTAAAATTGAAACAGTTCCAGAATATCTCACCTGGCTTTAGTACATCTGCATATCAATAGGCGTTCAGAGGTGGAAAGAAGTATGGCTTTAGTGCATCTGCATCTTTCCTCAGGGGTGGAGAAGTTCATCTCCATATCAATGGGTAATTACCTGGGCAACAGAGGGCTTATCTGTACCTGAGAGGTGAGGGGGAGGGCCGGTGCTGTTGCTGCTTGAGCAGAGAAGAAAGACGGCCTGGGACTGCAGTTTTGTAAGCAATAAACGGGTTTTAAACTTTATTTCTCCCTTTGACTGATTTTGGTTTTTAGAGGTATTTTGCCCCGGCATTTCCTTTCCCTGGACTTACAATTGGCGCAGTCGGCAGGGTTCCTGTGAACCCAAAACCTGTCATAATGGGTGTGACCTTTAGGAGGGCTGCTCCTAGAAATGATGGGGAGAAGCGGCGCTCGTGCCGAAGGGACATGTGTCTACACTCATGTGGTCGTGGAGGTGCCACCACCGCTGCTGGCCACGCCGACCCCGGCCCGTGGCCGAAGCCTAAGGCTATTGCTTCTGCCACTGCTGCTGCTCTTCTTGCCGAACGGAGCCTGGCCACAACCATGGAAAGGAGCAGAGGTCCGGGTCACCTTGATAAAGAAGCAACTGGCTGCTGTGTACCACGCCTTGCTGGCTACAGAGCCCATTGCTGGAACAGCTCCAACCAAGGTAATAACCACCTATTCCATCATGGGGTGGGTGCGAGACTGGACCCAAAGGCCACAGAGTGGTGTGGCATAGACACCTACCATATATCATGTGACTGGCCACTTGCCTTTGGCATCCCCAGGGAATGATGAAGAAGACACATTGGCCCAGATGCGCTGGCTAGAAGGAAAGCCTGCCTCTGGTGTGGCCCAGTGGTTACATAAGCGTTTGTTGTACATGGGGCAAAAGACAATGTGGGGCTTGTCTTTCACCTTTGAAGAAGTCAGCTGAGCCTGGAAGGAGTGACCTGCACGTTGTGCAGATCAGCAAACCACCAAGAGGAGCCTAGAGCATCTCTCTGCAGCCTATGGTTGGTCTCCGGTTACTGAGAGTGATCAAGGTACACACTTTATTGGACATGTGTTACAAGGACGGGTGCAGCAATTAGGAGTAAAATGGACGTGGCCCTGGACATTTCAACACATGGACCAGTGATGGCTGGCTCTTCTGGCACCTTGGGGAAAAGGCCTGGAAGCTGGCCTTCTGTGTATTCCTGTAATTGTAAATTGGCCCCTGACAATCACGGTTATTTGCTTCTACAGTCCTTGTGTCCTCGATGTGCCCTCCTGGCTGCAGCTGCCATGTGATGGCTGGAATGGATGAGCTTTGGACTTAATCTGCATGGGACTTTGAACCTAGCTGAATCCTCTGGCTTGAGAATTATGATTGTGTTGCTGTTGTCAAGAAAATTATGTTTAAAGAGAGGCTTGACTTTGTCTAATGTTTGGTAAAAATTTTGTGAGCAATCTAGCATGATTGTTAGGAATGAGTAAATAAGTGTAGAAACGTATTTTGTGCTTAGTGAGAGATTGTGCTGTAAAGTACATTTACTTAATCTGCATAGACTGAATCCTCTGGCTTGAAGATTATTAAGATTTTATTGCTGTTGCTATTGCATGTTCCTAGATTGGTCAGAAGAGGGGGATCAAGTAAATTATAAGGCTGGATTTCTGGAGGGGTGGATTGTGGGTAAAATTGAAACATTTCCAGAATATCTCACCTGGCTTTAGTGTATCTTCATAACAATAGGTGTTTAGAGGTGGAAAGAAGTATGGCTTTAGTGCATCTGCATCTTTCCTCAGGGGTGGAGAAGTTCATCTCCATATCAATGGGTAATTACCTGGGCAACAGAGGGCTTATCTGTACCTGAGAGGTGAGGGGGAGGGCCAGTGTTGTTGCTGCTTGAGCAGAGAAGAAAGACAGCCTGGGACTGCAGTTTTGTAAGCAATAAACGGGTTTTAAACTTTATTTCTCCCTTTGACTGATTTTGGTTTTTAGAGGTATTTTGCCCTGGGCTTTCCTCTCCCCAAACTTACACTAACTGATGGAATATATTTCACACTAGAAGAATCTTAGAGGCTAGCCCAAACTACTCACATTTCACAGGAGGAAAGAGAGAATCGAGAGATATTAAATAATTTGCTCAATATCATACACAAATTATGTTGTGATTCCTGACCAGAACTCATTACTTTTGATTCCAACTCCAAGGTCCTCTTCCAATAAATTACCTTATCTGGTTTTATAAAACTGCTTTTCAGTCAAAACCTTGGGTACACACAATCTAAGAATTTAGCACATCCTCTGATGGAACATTCTTCAACAGGTAAAACATTTAAGAACCGATAGGCCCAGCATTACAAACATGATTGCAAAAAGAAGTCCTAAGCTGACAGAAAGAGAAAATAATAAATGGCACCTTTTTCATGTCTAAACTCTCTAATACCAAGAAAACACCTTAAAGCCCTTGCCTTGGGTAAAAAATATTTGAAATGCCAAATCTGGTTATCAAGTCATCTCTATGTATGTCGGGAAGGATTACTGCAGTTAAGTATATTCTAAGCCTGTTTATACCCAGCATTACTCCTAAAGTTCCAATAAGAGTGCCTATTTTTATTTTTATTTTTGAAGTGACACTAACCTGAGAAGAAAAAAAGTATGTTTAAGCAATTCTTCAAAGCTCATCTCCATAAAGCTATTTTGATGGTTAAAAAATAAATGGAAGCAAGATGCAGCTAAATTGGATAGTTCTCTCTCACATTTTCTGAATACAAATAACAAACGACGTGATGTACTTACAGAGTTTGATATTCAAATTTAAAATTCTGCTTATTTATACAGTTACTAGGTCCTAGAACCGAAAACAGAGATTACCAGTCACAGAAGAACAATTTTAATGTTACTGTTTTCACAACTACATGTAAGAGGAAATGGGGAAGTCTTTTTGCATTGTATAGCAGATGCAAAAGGGATTTTCAGTTGGCCAACCCATGTGCTCAAGTAATGCTATGGAGACAAACATAAAGGTTTTTATTAGGTTCATGATAATACTTACTGAATAAATAAACTTGTATCCTCCCAGTCGGGAAGTATGCTGTTGATTCTACTGTTTTCTCGGTGCTTCATTTTAAATATCTGTAAAGGGTACACAGTGCCTCTTTTCTAAGGGATGCAATGCCTCTAAATAATTATCAGTAACATTCCTTACACTCACAAAGTGTGAAAAATCATTGAATAGAAAACTGACCACCATGTTAAAGAACAGAGAACTATTTTTTATGCCTTTAACTGCAACATACTCTGGAACAACAAAATTAACATTTTCCAAACTGCTTTTTTTTTCAGTTCCTGATTACTCCCATGATTCAAACCACTTAGGTTTTAATTTTAGATTACTTCCTTTTACATTCAATTACCACATCAGAAGGATCATAATTGACCTGAGTTCTACTATCTCTTTACTTGCCACAAATCCACCGGTGTGTGTGTAGAGTTTGAGGAATTTTGACACAACATAGATGAAAATTATAGATTCTTGGTTATCACACTTAGACCAATTGAGAAACCTTCTAAAGAGTGCTCACATCAACAGAATTCTACACATATTTCTTAGAGAAGTTATATTTTATTTTTCAACTTTTATAAGAAATTCTCTTTTGTCTTGCAGCCATTAACTAGAACACACAAAATAAAATTAAAAGAAATAGAAAAATCAGCATGATGGAAAAGACACACACATATAGTCAGATTCAAGGGCCAATATGGTAAATCAAGTTTCATAATTTTTAAAATGGTTTCTCTGTTATTTTTCTGTTGGTTACTGGTATTGTCGGAACAATAAGCCTTTAGCATTTGTGTGCTTGGGATCACTGTAAGCCAGTTGGTTCCTCTCAAAATTGCTCATCTTTTGTTCTTACTGTGTTCTGACCTGGGCCCCTAGACTTAAGACAGCTATGTGCTTTTGGCAGTCAGGATATCCTCTTCAAGACTGTCAGGCAATTTCAAATGATTGATGTACTAGTCTGGTGTTCTGGTTTTTTTTTTCTTTTTTCCCCTTTAGTTAAGTCTCCAGTAAATCTACAAATCATTCTATAAGAATGCTAATTAGATCTATTCTTATTTAACTTCATGCACAGTTTTCTTATTTTCCTGTATCTTTGGAGGAGAGCTTGAAGTTCATAATACAGTGTGTTTCTAAAGTATTTTTTAACAGTATTAAATACAAATAGAACACATTCCACCATAGGAAACAATTCAAGCAGTGAACTCAGTTGACTCTTCCCTCTACAACTGTGTCATTCATTCATTCTGCAAACCTGAAGCGTGATTCCTAAACCCACTCCAAAAATTAGAAATCATTTACCCATTTACCTTTTACCTCTTTTTTCCAAATACTCCTTACCATGCTTACTTATTTGGATGCTGCTCTACCCCTTTCCTCATGCTCGGAGGCAGCTAATACAGGAAGTCCTGGACTCCAATACCTCTAAAGACCATTTCAAGTTCTGCTCCAGAGGATCACTGATGGAGACTCTCATTTCACATAAGCCATGCCACAAATGAGTCACAGTTTTCTATCAGTCAAAGCCTAAGCAGGCAAAGTGGCTCTTTTACACCGTCAAGCTTGCAAAATTATCTCTTGCAGAGATACTTTTACATAAAGACAGACCTCAATCAACCTCAGGGCATTAATTCTAAATCCCTTGCCTCAACACATATTGTACTGTTTCCCAACCAATCTCATGATTGATTTATCTTTTGCGGGCCTTACATGACCTCTGATTCCAAGGCTTAGAACTGAATTTCTGGCTTCAATCTTTTGCTTTCATCTTGACCATATTTGGACTTTTCCTCCAAATAACTTTCCTCCCTGAGTAAACAGCTAGGCTACTATGGTGCCCAGAACCCTGCATCTACCTTAGCATAGCCTCCTGTGGGAGCACATTCAATATAGTTAACCTGACTATGACAGTGAGATCCAATTCAACAAGCAAGACCCAGGTATCCTATAAAGGATATCATTGGGTCAACTAACAAAATTAGAATACAGATGGAAGATCAGAAAAACATATCAATTTTAAATTTATTTATATGTAAGACTATTATTATTCTTAGAAGTAATACACACTGAAATGTGTAAGAGTAAAGGACCATGCAACTTTCAAAAGTTTCAGAAAAAATGTATATGCAAATGTATACACATATGCATAAATGTACACTTAATATATATGTGTTATATGTTTGTATACACATACACATATGCAGAGAAAGGGAGTGAGTGAGCACACTCATTTGATAAAGGAAATGTGGCAAAATGTCAACAGAAGGTGAATCTGGTTAGAAGATAAAGAGTGTTTTATGTAGTATTCTTACTGCTGTAGTTTTTCTGTAAGTTTGAAATAATTGCAAAATAAAACATAAAGAAATAAACATTGCACTTTAGAATGTCAATAGACTCTACCATATCAAGATACTGTCAGCAATGGTGAAGGGGTGGGAAAGACCTGAGAAAGCAGGAGAATTTCAGCAGTAGACAGAAATCTCTTAATTTAAGTGCCTGGTGGTCAGAAAGAGAAAGAAAAAATACTTGGATAACTCATAATTGGAATGGAAATTCCTAGGGAGATGGGAGTATACATATATGCCCAGGAAAGGCACCATTTTTCTTTTTTTTTATTGAAGTGTCATTGATATACAGTCTTACATTGGTTTTAAATGTACAATACAGTAGTTCAACAGTTAACCATATTATTAAATCCTTACCCCCACTAGTGCAGTTACTATCTATCAACATTGAAAGATGTTATAGAATCATTGACTATATTCTCCATGCTGTACTACTGTCCCCGTGAATAATTTATATTGTGATTGCAAATTATTTTGCCGCCTTATCCTCCTCCCCTTGCCCCTGGCCCCAACCGCTCCCCCTTGGTAACCACTAGTCACTTCTCAGTGTCTATGAGTCTACTGCTATTTTGTTCCTTCTGTTTTGCTTTGCTTTTAGATTCCACAAATAAGTGAAATCATATGGTATTTATCTTTTTCTGCCTGGCTTATTTCACTGAGCATAATACCCTCTAGATCCGTCCATGTTGTTGCATATGGTAGGATTTCTTTTCTTTTTATGGCTGAATAATATTCCATTGATACCTTTATTGTTTAAGTACCATAAACATTTAGGGGTTGAAATATTTGTATTTTATGGAGAACATGTAAAACATGACTTTATGCATTAATATCTGTTATTTGTACTTTTATACACTAGCATAATAATTATAATCTGAATGTAGCAGTAAGAAGATCAAAACACAATGGATAGAATTAATGTTTGCTTATCTGAAACTTGGCAGATGAAGAGATACTGCCAAAAATCAACAACCCCAAAGTGAGAATGGACCTTCAAAATACATTATTGCATTACTGGAACATTCGGTACTAACACTGTCAAGTTTACATATGTTCTCAAATACTTATTTATGTAACAATCAAATGCTAAGCATTCCAGCTGCACTTGTAAACTTTTTATGAACTGAAGTTATATGCACAAGCTCAGCTAAATATACTTGACAGAGGGAGGAGTGTGAGGAAACTATTAACTATCACAATTGAAGTTTGATTGCAGTACAGCCTTCAATCAGTGTTTGATATGAGAGCTGACCTGCTGGTTCATGTGAGATTCACTTCATTCTAGTAGGTAGAATCAGAAATACCTAACAGGTCAAAATCATGATTTGGCAGCTACCTTTTTTAGACATAATTTACTCAGGAAAGAAAATAATATATAGATTTAAAAAAAAGTAGAGCAAAGCATATGATGACATAAAGTCATTAAGAAAAAGAGTATTTAATACTAAAGTGAAAAAATATTTTCCTTAACACATCCCAGAGCTGGCACAGGTAGTCTGATTGTGGCAATGCATAAATTAGAAAAGGCAGCATAAAAAGAGGAGGCACTTTTGTATGATGATCATCTAATATTACTCCTAGTGAAAATTACTTGGGTGAAACTTGCTCCTTTGAAAACAGAATAGAAAGTAACTAATTTAAAATCATTTTAAAGAGTAAAAAGGCAAGAATAGAAGGAAACAAATATCTTTATGCTTTTTTTTTGTACTAACTAGGAAGCAGATAGACATTATTTTTCTAAAGTTTTCTAATCATTGCTTTGATCCAATTTCTAGAGTATGCAATATTGAAAAGAGGAACTAACTCAGCAAGTTATTTTCTGAACAGAAGATCTTAAAGTGATTTCTGTCAGGTTGAGGTTAAAAGGACATATATTTTTTCAGGTAAAACAAGAATCCCCTCCATCCTTGATGTGAATGGCAGGATTCTGAAAGTTTCCTTTAGAATTAACCAGATGTTTCACAGTGATTTATTGACCTTGAGGTGTGAATAAATGTAATCTATGTGATCATTCTGCAGGCACTTTACTTATCCCAGTCCTTGCAATCATGATTACAAATCTTGGACATAAAACCTTTATTTTTTGGTCCTGTGTAGGTTTAGAAACCTTAGAAATGTATTTTAATCACCTGGGGAACTTAAAAAAAAAACCAAATCCAGGCCCCACCCCAGGCCAGTTAAATGAGAGTCAAACTCAGGCATCAGTCTCACTTGATGTGCAGCCAAGGTTGAGAACCTTGCTTAGAATGAGGATAGGCATCCTTTGGGGATTATGGGATTTGTTTTGCAAAAATGGCATTTACAAAATAATTTAGAAGCAGTAGGCACTCCCAATTCTCTGTCTTATAATTAGATCTGGAAATTTGGGAGTTATAAACACAACAGATCTGACTGACTCTTCAAACTCCCCCTCTTTGCACATCTTGAGGACACCTTAAGGGCAGATAAGGGACTGCCTGAGGACAGGAGATTTAGCTTTCCAAGCATGAGGGCTTCCCCCACGTAGCTGAAAAAAGGATGGAGCAAGAAGAATGGAGTTTTTCGATTTTGACAAGTTATAAAAAAAAGTAGCAAATTTTGCCTACAAAACCACATTGTGCAATCATGAATGTGCAGGAAAGGGTAAGATTAAAGTAGAAGCTTAAATCATAAGCAAGAATGGACATAAAAACTTTTAAAATTCCTTTTGGAGCTATTTGAAATAATCTGGCACATATATGTAAATTTATGGGCAAGAATATTAGTTAAAATAATAACCTGAATCTCAACTTTAAGAAGAGTGATTATTTAAGTACTGTTATGCTTGGACAGTTCCAGTTTATACCTACTGTCTCTGTGTAACTAGTAATAATACCTGCTTTAACTCCCAATGTCTTGGTTGGATTGTAAATTATACTAGAAGGGATTGGAGAATCCTTATTGAGCAGAGAACTCAGTCTAAAAGCAGAGACAAGATACATCAATTATAAGTACTCAATAAATAGCTGCCAGAAGATTATTGTCATTATTGTTAATTTACAAACAACAGGTTTTAAAGATAGTCTACAAGTATGAAAAGGAAATGATGGCCTTCTCTATGATTATTATCCAAGTTTAACGATTTATGTTTAATGCTTTGGGACAAGAAGTGAAAAGAAATTTTAAAAAATTGGACTGGCATTTAGATCTGCTTTAAGTATAACTATCTAAAATGCTCTCTTGTTTTGACTTCCTCCAGAAGGAAAACTTGAAACAATGAGTAAATGAGTATAAGTTACAAAGAGGCATATTTTAACTCAACATAAGGAATTTTAAAATAGAGTTGTCCAACAGAATGGATTGTTTCAGGAAATGATGAGCTCCTTTGCTGAAGATATCCAAACTGAGACCGGATGAGCATATGCCAAGGATGCTGCAGGAAACATTTCTGCACTATGTGGGAGGTTAGCCAACAGAAGATGATGACTTAGGTTCCTTCCAACACTAAATTTTATAATCTTATGACTATTCCAAACATGAATAACTACTTTAATGATACAAACTCTGAGGTCTGGTTAAGAAAATAAAAAGAAAACAAACAAACAAACAAACTTTACTTGGGTTCCAGGGAAAGCAATCTGTATGAAAAAGCTTTTTTTTTTAATGATGAGACAAGGAAAGTTACTACATTCTAAAAGCATATGCTTTATGATGCATGCAATTATTTTACAAAATTCAATACAAATAATAAAGCATGGTGTCCAAAAGATAAATGAACTGAAGAATAAGGTATCATTTGCTGGATTATTGAATTGCACAAAATAGGAGGACAAGAAGCTAGGCAGAAAGCCAGTGAAGGATTAAGCAAGGTTTTCCAGCCTCACAGTCCTATGGAGACAGAAACAAGAGTTCAGAAACTTCCAAGGAGAGATATCCTGATTAAAAACCCTAGGATCTCAATGAGGAACTCAGGTGTCCACATGCTAGAAAAGTAGAGACAAAGAAGAGGTAGACTGAGCAACACCAAATCTGCAATTGAATCCTAGAATTAGAATAAGGTAATCTGCCAACACTATACTGGCCATTCAGATGCACCAAGAAAGACAATGTTGTCCAGAGTCACTACACTGTAGCAAACATAATATTTGGCATTAATGCAAAACTAAAAAACAGAAATGACACAAAACAGGACAGGAGAAAAACTCAGATGAATAGATGATTCTTTCATTGGAATTACCAAGTTTAAAAAAGAGCTATGGTTAACAGTTTAAAAAATAAATGAAATGAGGAATTTATAGGTTCTGACACCTAGAATTTAATTGAGAAGAATTAAATAGAAATTCTATGACTTAAAAAATATAATAATGAAATTAAGAATTCAATTTGCAGGTTAAATAGAATTTTGAAAGCTGGAATTTAGGAATGATTTAGAATAAATACCAGAAAGTATTTGGGCTAGACTTTGGTGACTAAAAGGGATGGAAATACTAAAAAGTTTGTAGCTATAATGAGATTGAAAAAAAGTATACCTAATTGGTGTCCACTGTGGGTGGGGAGGTTAGCTAAAGAATTAAGAAAAGAAACAATTGGAGAAATAAAGACAAAGAATTTCCAAAGTGGAAGACATCAAGGCAAAGAAAACCATACCAAGTCACATTATAGTAAAATTGCTGAAAACTAAAGACAAAGGAAAAAAATACAACCTTGAGAATGAATAGCCATAGGTAAAACAATATACCTTACCTTTAAAGGTAAAGACATAAGAATTACAGTGGACTTCTCAGTTGGAAATAATGAAAGATAGATAATGGAATGACATTTTCATGCTGCTGAAAAACAATTGTCATCCTAGGAATTTATACCCAACAAAAATATCCTCCAAAAGTGAAGGTGAAATAAAGACAAACAAAAAGCAGGTTAAATTGTTGCCAGCAAATACTCATTAAAGCAAATACACAAGTGAGTTCTGCTGGGAAAAGAAAAATGTTTCCAAATGGAAACAGAAATTAAACAGTATGAGTGAAAATGTGGGCATATAATATAAATGAATACTGACTGGAAATATGATATAAATGAAACAGTAATTATGATGTCTTCTGGGGAATAAAACATAGGACTAAAATGGTTGATAACAATAACACAATGATAGTGATATATGGAATTAAAATATTCTAAGGTCCTAATATGGAAAAAATTTTAATGTATGAAATTAGGTTGTAATAAGTCCACACTGCACAGTGCATTCTTTAGGATATGTACTAAAACATAGTAATAGAAGGTATAACTAACAAACCAATTAAGCGGTTGGGTGGGTAGAAAATGAAGGGAATCTGAGTAACCTTAAAAAATGTAAAGAAGGAAAAAAAGGAACATAAGATATGTGAAAAAAACAGAATATAGTTAGATGATAAATATAAACACAAATACATGAATAATACATGAATTACATTAAAAGGTAAATATTTTCACAGTAGATTAAAAAACATAACTAGATACTATTTACAATTGATATTCTTTAAATACAAGGATAGAGAAAGGTTGGAAGTAATAGGATGTAAAAATATATACCATGGAACTATTAACCAAAACTGCTGGTGCAATTATTCTACTTTTAAAGTAGATATGATATAAAGAAATCCATCAGAAAGCTAAAACAATTCTACATTTGTTTGTTATACTTTCAAATATCTAAAGCAAAAATTGATGAAGCTTAATGAAGACAAATTCATACAGCCCCTTCACTTGATTACTGGTAAATAAAAAAAAATTAGCAAAGATATAGAAGATCTACAGAATACCTTTAATAATTCTGCCTTAATTGGCATATATACAACACTGCACTCAATAATGGCAGAATACAGATTCTTTACAAGTACATATGGATCATTCATCAAAACTGATCATGTGCTGGGCCATAAAGTAAGCCTTGACATTACAAGACAAAAATCATCTACAGCACATCCCTTGACCACTACTTCATTAAGCTAGAAATCAACAAACAAAAATTAACAAAGATCTTTTTTTTAAAGACTACAACAAGTAAGAATCACTGGAAGTTTTCTAAAGCAGAAAAAACTGATCCAGGAATTATTTTTAAGCATTTAAAACTGTGCTGTAAAATAAATTCACATTTACTTTCAGTTAATCACCAAAAACACTGCATAGTTTTGATTACGTTTTTATAGATGAAATACTACTTAGAGAATTTCTTAATTGTTTTAGCCTATAATCAACTTCAACCTTTTAAAGATGTCACTATATATACCTGGGATCTCTAATATGATAAAGATTATAATTTAATTGAAAACTTTGTTATTAAAAAAGAGCCAATTTGTCAGTTTACTTTACAGATTTACTCAATTGCCACAAAAAACAAGAAAACCTTAAGCAAGTCGACTAACCTTGATAGACTAACTGTGTGGTCCAATGCTAGCAGGTGCCCAATGAGAAATACTCTGAGCATGCAGGACCTCTTTGTGAGGAGAAACACCATCATGAATCCTTATGTCACTCTAGTAGACAAAGCATTTATTGAGAAAATACTTCTGGCAACAAAGTTTCTACACACTGAAAAACAAACCAAATTTAAAGGAACAAGGTAAAACAAACAAACAAACAAACAAACCAAAACCAAGGCATGTGGAAAGCATCTTCTCTCATTGTTGTGGTTCAAGGTAACTAATGGAACCTAAACATTTATTTCTTGTCCCTCTCCTAAGTCTACTTAAGTGACAGTAGAAATATATATCTAAAAATATGTCTACAACAATGTTGCAGAGTTAGAGGGATGCTATCTGCTTACAAGAATGGGAAGGAATTTCTGAAAGGTATAAAGCAAGACTGGGAAATAAAGATTATGAAAAATTCCAACAAAGTTCAGAATTTGTAAACGCAAAAAGGGAAAATAAAGAATGCATGCAACAAATTCTTATACTTTTCAAGTCCTTGCCATTTTACATGGGGTTATGTGAAAATTAGTCCACCTAACCTCCCATCACTAAACTGATATTTGGCCTGTTCATTCTACTATTCCACCTGAGGCATTTTTAAAAAAACTACTAATCATTTCATATTCACATGAGTTTTTTTTTAAAGCTATTATCTGCCTGACTGTCACAAAAAAAATTAAATAATTTTAAAGTTTTATTTCTTAAATTGTTCCATTTTATGAGCATTTCATGCCTCTTTGTACGTGTATTGGTTGTTTTTCTTTTATTAAAGTATAGTTGATATACAACCTATTGATTTCAGGCGTACAACAGTGATTTGACAATTATATATATTACAAATGCTCAGCATAAGTGTGGTTAGCATCTGTCATCATACAAAGATGTTACAATTGACTATATTCACTATGCTGTACTTTTCACCCCCATGACTTACTTTATATTAGAACTTTGTACTACTATCCCTTTCAACTATTTTTCCCACCCCCCCATAGTAAACACGTTTGTTCCCTGTAGTCATGAGTCTATTTTTGTTTTGTTTGTTCACTTATATTTTTAGATTCCACATATTAGTGAAATCATGCAGTGTTTGTCTTTCTCTGTCTGACTTATTTCATTAGCATAATACTCCTTAGGTCCATCCATGTCACAAATGGCAAGATTTCATTCTTTTTTATGGATGATTAATATTCCATTGTATATATATGTGTGTGTTAGTTATTCTTAAATGTTTGATTCTGGATTATCTTTATAAGCAAGGATCTTGATTACTAATTATTACCTGGAGTGTATTTCAATTGACAGTGTTCAGCTGGCTCTGATATCACAGATGACTGCATGGTGCTGGCCACATTGTCTCACTGGCTTGTTTACACAGGATGTCTTTTGGGTGGGCATACTTCCTCATCTTTTGGTGCCCTCTGATCAGGGGAGAATCTATCTCATAAAAATCTCTTTTGGGACTCTCCCACATCATATCTGGATTTCCAAATTTGTGGCTTTATCTTGTACACAATAGAGTCAGCTGCTTTGAAAGCAAGGCACTGGTGATATTGTTCTACCACCCTGTGATGAACTGGCCGACCAGACATAGCCTATTGCTCTCAGTTCCCTGCAGCGTTTAATTGTGGGCTTATTTACAGGTTCCTTTTTGTTTTGGAGGATGTTTCCCATCTTTATGGAGCTGCAGATTCAGCTTTGTTGGGATATGCCATTGATCTTATCGTATTTGCTTTATATCTTCCAAAAGTTTGCACTTCTGATGACACCCTTTCCTGCTTTCAAAAGTTGCTAAGCATTTATTATTGTTTTATATTTCTTTTCTCACTTCAATGGAATTTTGGTAGGGAGGAATGATAAAAGCCATAAAAATGTTCAGTCAGCCCTCTTCAACTGGCATATAAATTCTTGTCATTCTCTTGAATTATCTGAGCAATTAAACAAATGTAATCTGATAGCTCTTCCTAGTTTACTGAAACGGGAGCTGTCCATCTTAATTCCAACTCTCCACACTAATATTTTAGCACATACATTGAAACTCTGCTTTTCCAATCTTGCTTTAGCATGAGAAGTGTACCCTCTCCTCCCCACTCTTTCCTTCTTTTGCATCTCCAATCTCTTCTCCTATAGGTTCTTCTTTTCTCATGCAATGGATGATACATATTCCATATTCCAAAGATATTTCCTCTATTTTGCCTCCCTCTTAACCTTCACAGCCCTGTCATTACTTCCTAAGCCCAAATAACAATAAACATTGCCAAACTTTCACTACTGAGGAAGCCCTCACCGGACTTCATGACCCTATTCTACTGTGATCCTTGTGCTACTGCTTTAACAGCTCCTCAGTCTGAAGGCAGTGGGAAAGTGGAAATCCTCTCAATGTGGAAAGAAAGGAGCACTAATGACAAAGACAAAGAAGAATCATGGAAGCTGATCAGAAATGGGAAGAAAAGGATAGAAAAGAAAGCTGAGGCCTTTGTAAATCAAAGCTTATGTTTTTACTTTTTTTAATTAAAAATTTTTTTATATATTGATTTTTTAAATTAAGGTATTGATATACACTCTTATGAAGGTTTCACATGAAAAACAATGTAGTTACTACATTCACCCATATTATCAAGTCTCCCCCGCACCCTATTGCAGTCACTGTCCATCAGATGCCACAGAGTCACTACTTGTCTTCTCTGTGCTTCACTGTCTTCCCCGTGACCCCACACACACATAATCTGTGCCAATAATAATGCCTCTCAATCTCCTTCTCCCTTTTTCCCCACCCCCAACCTTCCCCAGCCCTCCCCATTGGTAACTGCTAGTTTCTTCTTGGAGTCTGTGAGTCTGCTGCTGTTTTGTTCCTTCAGTTTTGCTTTGTTATGCTCTACAAATGAGTGAAAACATTTGGTATTGTCTTTCTCTGCCTGGCTTATTTCACTGAGCATAATACCCTCTAGCTCCAACCATGTTGTTGCAAATGGTAGGATTGGTTTTCTTCTTATGGCTGAACAATATTCCATTGTGTATATGTACCACATCTTCCTTATCTTTTCATCTACTGATGGACACTTAGGTTGCTTCCATATCTTGGCTATTGCAAATAGTGCAGCAATAAACACAGGGGTGCATATGTCTTTTTGAATCTGGGATCTTATTTTCATCGGGTAAATTCCTAGGAGTGGAATTCCTGGGTCAAATGGTATTTCTATTTTTAGTTTTTTGAGGAACCTCCATATTGCTTTCCACAATGGCTGAACTAATTTACATTCCCACCAGCAGTGTAGGAGGGTTCCCCTTTCTCTGCATCCTTGCCAGCATCTGCTTTTCCTTGTGTTTTATTAGTTAGCAACCCTAACTGGTGTGTGGTGATATCTGACTGTGGTTTTAATTCGCATTTCCCTAATAATTAGCGATGGAAGCATCTTTTCATGTGCCTGTTGGGCATCTGAATTTCTTCTTTGGAGAAGTGTTTGTTCATATCCTCCACCCATTTTTTTATTGGGTTATTTACTTTTTGGGTGTTGAGGCATATGAGTTCTTTATATATTCTGAATGTTAACCCTTTGTCAGATATAACATTTATGAATATATTCTTCCATACTGTAGGATGCCTTTTTGTTCTACTGATGGTGTCCTTTGCTGTAAAGAAGACTTTTAGTTTGATGTAGTCCCATTTGTTCATTTTTGCTTCTGCTTCCTTTGCCTGAGGAGATGTGTTCAGGGAAAAGTTGCTCATGTTTATATTCAAGAGATTTTTGCCTATGTTTTCCTTTTCTTCTAAGAGTTTTATGGTTTCAGGACTTACATTCAGCTCCTTGATCCATTTTGAGTTTACTTTTGTGTATGGAGGTAGACAATAATCGAGTTTCATTTTCTTACATGTAGCTGTCTAGTTTTGCTAACACCAGTTGTTGAAGAGTTTGTCATTTCCCCATTGTATATCCATGGCTCTTTTTTGGATATTAATTGACCATATATGCTTGGGTTTATATCTGTGTTCTCAATTCTGTTCCATTAATTGATGAGTCTGTTCTTGTGCCAGTATCAAATTGTCTTGATTACTGTGGCTATGTAGTATAACGTGAAGTTGGGGAACATAATCCCCTAGCTTTATTCTTCCTTCTCAGGATTGCTTTGGCTATTCAGGGCCTTTTGTGGTTCCATATGAATTTTAGAACTATTTTTTATAATTTGTTGAAGAATGCCATGGGTATTTTGATAGGAATTGCATTGAATCTGTAGATTGCTTTAGGCAGAATGGACATTTTTACAATATTAATTCTTCCTATCCATGGGCACTATGGGATGTATTTCCATTTATTGGTGTCTTCTTTAATTTCTCTCATGAGTGTCTTATATTTTTCAGGGTATAGGTCTTTCACCTCCTTGGTTAGGCTTATTCCTAGGAATTTTATTCTTTCTGTTGCAATTGTGAATGGAATTATTTTCCTGATTTCTGTTTCTGCTAGTTAATCATTAGTATATAGGAATGCAACTGATTTCTATCTGTTAATTTTGTATCCTGCAACTTTGCTGAATTCAGTTATTCTAGTAGTTTTGGGGTGAATTCTTCAGGGTTTTTATGTACAATGTCATGTACATATGTTTATGTGCAATGCCATCTGCAAAGAGTGACAGTTTAACTTCTTCCTGACCAATTTGGATGCCTTTTATTTCTTTTCATTGTCTGATTGCTGTGGCTAGGAAGTCCAGTTCAATGTTGAATAAAAGTGAGGAGAGTGGGCATCCTTGTCTTGTTCCTGATCTTAAAGGAAAAGCTTTCAGGTTTTTGCTGTTATGTATAATGTCGTTCGTGGGTTTGTCATATATGGCCTTTATTATGTTGAGATACTTGCCCTCAATACCCATTTTGTTGAGAGTTTTTGTCATAAATGGAATGTTGAATAATTTATTTCTGCTCTAATCTTTGTTATGTCCCTCCTTCTACTGACTTTGGGCCTCATTTGTTCTTTTTTCTAATTTCATTAAATGTGAGTTCAGATTGTTCATATGGGATTGTTCTTTCCTGAGGTAAGTCTGTATTGTAATATACTACCCTCTTAGCATGGCCTTCTCTGCATCCCAGAAGATTTTGCAGTGCTGAGTTATTGATTTCATTCATTTCCATATATTGCTTGAACTGTGTTTTTACTTGGTCATTGGTTCATTGATTATTTAGGAGCATGTTGGTAAGCCTCCATGTGTTTGTGGGCTTTTTTTGTTTTCTTTGCATAATTTATTTCTAGCTTCATACCTTTGTGGTCTGAGAAGCTCGTTGGTACAATTTTAATCCTTCTGAACTTACTGAGGCTTTTATTGTGGCCTGTATATGATCTGTTCTTGAAAATGCTCCATGTGCACTTGAAAGGAATGTGTATCCTGCTGCTTTTGGGTGGAGTGTTCTGTAAATATGTGTTAGGTCCATCTGTTCTAATGTGGTGTTCAGTGCCTCTGTCTCCTTACTTATTTTCTGTCTGGTTGATCTGTCCTTCGGAGTGAGTGGTGTGTTGAAGTCTCATAAAATGAATGCATTGCATTCTATTTTCCCCTTTAATTCTGTTAATATTTGTTTCACATATGTAGGTACTCCTATATTGGGTGCATAGATATTTATAATGGTTATATCCTCTTGTTGGACTGACCCCTTATCATTGTGTAATGTACTTCTTTGTCTCTTGTGACTTTCTTGGTTTTGAAATCTATTTTGTCTGATGAAAGTACTGCAATTCCTGCCTGTTTCTTCCTATTTGCATGAAATATCTTTTCCATTCCTTCAGTTTCAGTCTGTGTATGTCTTTGGGTTTGAAGTGAGTCTCTTGTGGGCAGCATAAAGACGGGTCTTGTTTTTTTTATCCATTCAGGAACTCTATGTCTTTTGATTGGTGTATTCAGTACATTTACATTGGGTGATTATTGATAGATATGTATTTATTACCATTGCAGTCTTTAGATTCATGGTAACCAAATGTTCAAGGATAGCTTCTTTACTATCTAACAGTCTAACTTAACTCACTTAGTATGCTATTACAAATGCAATCTGAAGGTTCTTTGTTTCCTCCTCCCTTCCTTTTCTTCCTCCTCCGTTCTTTATATATTAGGTATCATATTCTGTACTCTTGTGAATCCCTTGACTGACTTTGGGGGTAGTTGATTTAATTTTGCATTTGCTTAGTAATTTTTTGATATACTTCCTTTACTGTGGTTTTACTTTCTCTAGTGACAGCTATTTAGTGTTAGGAACACTTTCATCTATAGCAGCCCCTCCAAAATACACTGTAGAGATTGTTTGTGGGAAGTAAATTCCCTGAACTTCTGCTAACCTGGAAATTGTTTAATTCCTCCTTAAAATTTAAATGATAATCTTTCCAGGTAGAGTATTCTTAGTTTGAGGCCCTTTTGCTTCATTGCATTAAATATATCATGCCACTCTCTTCTGGCCTATATGGTTTCTGTTGAGAAGTCTGATGGTATCCTGATGGGTTTTTCTTTATATGTGATTTTTTTTCTCTTTCTGGCTGCTTTTAATACTCTGTCCTTATCCTTGATCTTTGCCACTTTAATTATTATATGTCTTGGTGTTGCCTTCCTTGGGTCTCTTGTATTGGGAGATCTGTGCACCTCCATGGCCTGAGAGACTATCTCCTTCCCCAGATTGGGAAAGTTTTCAGCAATTACCTCTTCAAAGACACTTTCTATCCCTTTTTCTCTCTCTTTTTCTTCTGGTACCCATATAATGCAAATATTGTTCCATTTGGATTGGTCACGCAGTTCTCTCAATATTCTTTCATTTCTAGAGATTCTTTTTTCCTCTCTGTGCCTCAGCTTCTTTGTATTCCTGTTCTCTAATTTCTATTTCATTTACCATCTCCTCTACTTCATCTAATCTGCTTTTAAATCTCTCCATTGTATGTTTCATTTCAGATACTGTATTTTTCAGAGTTTCTATCTCTGTTGAATTCCTCCCTAAGGTCTTGAATATTTATCTGTAGCTCGGTGAGCAGGTTTGTGATTTTTATTTTGAAATCTCTTTCAGGAAGATTGGTAAATTCAGTTTCACTTGGCTGTCTTTCTGGTGTTTGTGGGACTTTTGCTTGAATCAAGTTCCTTTGATGTTTCATATCTGTAGGTGGCACCTTCTAGTGCCCAGAATCTCTACTCTCTGGAGCTACTCAGCACCTGGAACAATGGTTGGTGTCACGGGCGAGTGGTGCTGGTGCATCCCAGGAGTAACGAGCTCTTTCCTGCTTCCTGGCTGCAGTGCCTGCTTCCATTGCCAGGGCCAGTGGGCCAAGTTCACAGGGAGGAGCCTCTATGCTATGCCCCTGTATCTGCCATAGGTGGAGCCACCCTCTGGCTTGCCTGGAGCAGGGCCAACACGTTTGTGAGTCGGTGCTGGCTCTTTATCTGCAGCAAAGAATGCCTTTGAACCATGACTCTCTCTGAAGGTAATGTCCCTAGAATTCCATGGTCCTACTTGAACCTAGTCACCTTCCAACCTTTTTCACAATTCCTTCTTAGTCTGAAGGGTGTCATATAGTCAGGGAGGTTTCTACAATATGGAATATATTCTGTAAGAGTATCAAAGATAAAAAAAAAAGGTCCTTGAAATTCATCAGAACTTGATAGGAAAATGTTGGGAGCCACACAAAGACAACAAGATGGCCACAGTTCATGAGGTTCCTGCTTCACTTCCTGGAGATTAGCTGCGAGCCCGCGCGCGCCAACAAGAAAGCCCGCGCGCGCCAAGAGATACTCTTCTCCCCCTCCTTCCCCATTATCATATACCAATCAGAATGTAACTCGCTGCGCCATCCCTGCTATGCAGCCAATCCCCTGCTTACAAGTATCCTATGGCCCACTCTGCCCCTGAACACTGGTGTATATCTACCCCCGTCTTACAATAAAATTTGAGGGCTTGATCAGAATACTGTCTTGCCTTCGCTCTTCTCTCGCCCCCATTTTCTTTCAGGTCGGATCCCCCTCGTCCCCACAAATAACTAGGTCCCGCTGGACGGGACAAGTGGCGCCCAACGTGGGGCTCGAGGCGCGGATCCTTCGCAGGCGGACCCCCGAGTAAGATATCGTCTGGCCAGACCCCTTCTTGATGAAACAATAGGAGACGCCTTTCGCCGCTCACGGAGGTCGTCGTCCCTGGTGAGTACCGGCCGCCTTACAAGAAAATGGGAACTAAATTAAGTAAAGAAGCGGTCTTCATAAGAGACCTAAAAAGTTCACTTAGGGAGAGAGGAGTTCGAGTTAAAAAGAAAGACTTGGTAAAGTTTTTTATTTTTGTTGATGAAGTCTGTCCGTGGTTTATCATTAATGGCCCCGAAATTCATCCTAAAAAATGGCAGAAAGTAGGTAGAGATTTAAATGATTATCTTATCAAAAACGGCCCTGACTCTGTTCCTGTTTCAGTATTTTCCTATTGGGGTCTTATCAGAGATATTGTTGAAAATACTGACCCTGATAAACGTCAACTCTTGTCAGTGGCAGAATATTGCCTCCGCCCCCTATCTCGGGCGGCCTCAAAATCGTCTCTTTCGAGTGATCCCCCTGCCCCAAAATCAGCTAAATCCCCCTCCCCTAGCCCGACACCATCTTTGCTCGGTGCCCTCCATGATACCCCTCCCAAATGTTGCATTTATCCGCCTCTCCCTCGAGATTCGGACTTTGTCGATACACAAAAGGTTTTTCCAGTCGTGACTAAGAGCCAAAATGGCGAGCCTTTAGATCCGGGAGACGCGGCTGAACTAGAAGATGAAGCGGCCAAGTATCACAACCCAGATTGGCCCCTTGCCGCCCCGTCGCTTAACCCCCCTTCTTACACACCCCCAGTTTTGAAAAGAGCCTCTTACACTCCCTCTATTCAGCCTCCCAATGTTTGCGCCCCGGCCTTTTTGCCCCCGTCGGCCCCTCCGCTACCCCCTCCGGCTCCCGGTCCTGTTAGCCCCCCTACCAGCACTGAAGACCTAATAGCACAGATAGTAGAACAAAGAATAACTTGCCATCTCCAAAAATTAGTTGTCTCCCAACCAGTTCGTCCCGCATTATATTCGCAAAGGGGCCTCTCTAAGAAACCGCTTACAGCCACAAAACCTAAAAAACAACCTAAAAAACTGCTCTTTCCTGTTCTTACCCGGGCCTCCGCCCGCTCTGGCCCCACCTCCACAACACATAGCCCGGAAGAGGGCGATCTTGAAAGCGACGGCGAAGACGCCCCTGCTGCTCAGGAAATAGAAAGTGAGGGAGAGGAGCAGGCTGAGCCAGAGCCGGCCGAGCCTGCTGATGGCCCTAGAGAATTTCACAAAATCCATTTCAAAAGCTTAAAAGAGCTGAACGCGGCCGTTAAAGCTTATGGCCCCAATGCCCCTTTTACCCTTTCTGTTCTTGATTCGCTGTCTCGAGGAGGACATTTACTCCCAGGTGAATGGCTGCGTATAGTCCAGGCTGTGCTTACCCGTGGTCAGTTTTTAACTTGGAAGGCAGATTTTGCTGACCGCTGTCAGACCATCGCTGCTGCCAATGTAAAAGACCCTCATTCCCCAACAGCGTCCTGGACTTTTGATAAGCTTACGGGACAGGGCAGATATATCTCTGAAACCAGGCAGCAGCGCCTTCCCCTTGGTCTTTTATCTCAAGTGAAAGATGCCGCTTTGGGCGCTTGGATATCACTCCCTGCTTCCGGGACTGCTAACACTCCTCTAACTAAGATCACTCAAAGCTCGCAAGAAGACTATAGCGAATTTGTTAGCAGACTGTTAGAGGCCGCCGAAAGGACCCTTGGTTCCGCGGCTGCCAATGATAAGATTGTAAAACAGCTAGCCTATGAAAACGCCAATTCGGCATGTCGAGCCGTCCTCCGCGGTAAGACTCGAGACAAAACTCTTGATGAAATGCTGAGAATGTGTAGAGATGTCGATCCTTTTACATCCAAAGTCCAAGCCCTTTTAGCTGTAGGTGCCGCTGTTCAAACTCCCCCGGCTTCTTATCCTCCTTCCTTCCCCAGGGGCGCACCGCCTATGCGTAACTGCTTTAAATGTGGACAGCCAGGCCATTTCGCTCGCCAATGCCCTACCACAGCTCCTCCTCCTAGAGTTGGGTCAGTCCCCGGTATTTGCCCTCGCTGCCATAAGGGGCGGCACTGGGCCAAAGAGTGCCGTAACAATCCAACAAATCCTTTTTACAGTACCACAAATCCTTTCACCCCCCCTTTTCAGGGAAACGGGCTGAGGGGCCAGCCCCGGGCCCCCCAGCCAATTCCATTTCAGCCGGCCTCGGGGAACAGCCTAGCTGTAGCACTCCCGCCCTCTATCGGGCCACACCCGGGAGTGCAGGACTTGACCTCTGTGCCTCCTCCTCAACAATATTAACGCCTGAAGAGGGAATTACAATTATTTCCACAGGAATTTATGGCCCACCTCCCAAAGATACTTATTTTCTAATTTTAGGGCGAGCTTCCACCACAATAAACGGCCTTATTGTCCACCCTTCCTTAGTTGACAATGACTATACTGGAGAAATAAAAATTCTTGCTAGTGCCCCCCAGTGCCCTGTCAGCATTATGAAAGGTCAGCGCCTTGCGCAGGCGCTCCCCCTCCCTTTAAGTACATCTCACCCTGCTATTCATAAGCAGCGAGGCTCCTCTACCCCAGGTTCTTCAGACTTATATTGGATCCAAGCTATTACTAAAGAACGCCCCACTCTTAAACTTAAGATCCAAGGAAAAGTATTTGAAGGAATTTTAGATTCGGGGGCCGACTCTACGGTCATATCTCAGGCTTCATGGCCCTCCAGCTGGCCCTTACACGCTTCCTTGACCCATCTACAAGGAATTGGGCAGTCAAGAAACACCTTACAGAGCTCACAGTTATTAAACTGGGAAGATGAAGAAGGAAATACCGGATTCATTCAACCCTTCGTAGTTCCTGGGTTGCCGGTAAATCTTTGGGGAAGAGATATCCTTTCTCAAATGAAGGTCATCATGTGTAGCCCTAATGAAGTTGTAACACAGCAGATGCTTTCACAGGGTTACCTCCCTGGTCAGGGGTTGGGCAAACTAAAACAGGGAGATCCCAACCCGATACTGGCCACGCCTAAGATAGACCGCTCAGGTTTAGGGTTTGAAAAACATTTTTCGTAAGGGCCGTTGCTCCTCCTGCACTCCAGGCAGACAAGATTACTTGGAAAAGTGATGTTCCTGTCTGGATCGATCAATGGCCCCTTACCACTACAAAATTAAATGCAGCCATAGAGTTAGTGCAGGAACAGCTGGCTGCTGGACATATTGAACCTTCTACATCCCCTTGGAACACCCCAATCTTTGTAATCCAAAAGAAATCAGGCAAGTGGAGGCTCCTACAAGACCTCAGGGCGGTTAATAAGACTATGGTCTCTATGGGCGCATTACAACCGGGAATTCCCTCTCCAATAGCCATCCCTAAAGGGTATGTCAAATTAGTAATTGATCTAAAAGATTGCTTTTTCTCCATACCTTTGCATCCTGATGATTGCAAACGTTTTGCCTTTAGTATACCCATTACCAATTGTGTAGGGCCTTCTCCCCGGTTTCAGTGGAGAGTTCTCCCACAAGGAATGGCCAACAGCCCTACTCTTTGCCAAAAGTTTGTAGCCCAGACTATAGACCCCTTTAGGTTGCTCTTCCCCACTTTGTATATTATCCATTATATGGATGATATTCTTCTTGCCGGTCCTGACCAGCAACAGCTCTATGCGGCCAGTCAACAGCTAGTCACTGCCCTCCGAGATCGAGGACTACAAATTTCCCCAGAAAAAGTCCAGGTCCACCCCCCCCAACTTTTTTTAGGCTTTGAATTATTTTCTAATAAAATCCTCACTCAAAAAATTCAGTTAAAGAGAAGCTCCTTAAACACTCTTAATGATTTTCAGCGTCTGCTAGGAGACATCAACTGGCTCAGGCCTTATTTAAAGCTGACCACCGGAGAGTTAAAGCCCTTGTTTGATGTCCTACGTGGAGACCCTGATCCTTCCTCCCCCCGCTCGCTTTCATCAGAAGCACAAAGGGCATTAACCATTGTAGAGCGGGCTATTTCTGAACAGACCATTAGCTACTTCTCTCCACATCTAAGTTTGTGGCTGCTCATTTTCCCTACCCCTTTCTCCCCTACAGGAGTCCTTTGGCAAAACCATCCACTATTTTGGGTTCATTTGCCAGCCTCCCCCCCTAGAGTCTTAGCTACCTATCCTCAATTAGTTGCTGCCCTCTTACGTTTAGGCCGAGAGGCAGCTCTCAAGTTGTTTGGGAGAGACCCTGAAGTTATAACCCTCCCATACAATACATCTCAATTACAATGGCTTATTCAACATGATGATGATTGGGCAATTAGCTGCACCTCCTTCCAGGGGACAATAGACAATCATTACCCTGCAGACAGATTAGTCCAGTTCCTTCAAAAGACCCCGGTTGTCTTTCCCAAGAGGACTAAAACCACGCCAATTGCTGGGGCCGTAATGGTGTTCTCTGATGGGTCCTCCTCCGGTATAGCCGCTTTCAGTATTAATGGGCAAGTTACTCGAATACAGACAGACCTCTCTTCTGCACAACTTGTTGAACTAGCTGCAATAATCAAAGTTTTTGAGCTTTTAATAGATGCCCCCTTTAACCTTTACACTGACAGTGCCTATGTAGCAACCTCTGTTCCCCTATTAGAGACAGTGCCTTACATACGTCCCTCTACAAATGCTTCCCCCCTATTCGCAAAATTGCAAAAATTAATTCTAAACCGCGATGCCCCTTTTTTCATCGGGCACATACGCGCTCACACTGGCCTTCCAGGGCCGCTTGCCAAAGGCAATGACAGAGTTGATCTGGCGACTCAATTAGTAGCCTCTGTCACGTCAGACTCACCCTTAGCTGCAGCCCAACGGGCTCATGAACTACATCATCTCAATGCTCATACTCTTAGACTCAAATTTTCAATCACCCGAGAACAGGCCCGCCAAATAGTTCGGCAATGTCAAGGATGTCTAACTCTCCTCCCAGAGCCTCATAACGGAATCAACCCCCGGGGGTTGGTTCCAGGAGAGATATGGCAAATGGATGTCACTCATTACCCTCCCTTTGGTAAATTAAAATATATCCATGTGTCTATTGACACATGTAGTGGTTTCCTATGTGCATCCTTGCAAACGGGAGAGGCAACTAAAAATGTTATTACCCATGTTCTCTCATGCCTGGCATATCTACCACCACCTAAAATCTTAAAAACTGACAATGGGCCTGGATACGCCAGCTCTAGCTTTAAACAGTTCTGTGCGCAGTTAGGTATTAAGCACATAACAGGAATTCCCTATAATCCCCAAGGCCAAGGCATTGTTGAAAGAGCCCACTTAACCCTTAAAAACATGTTATTCAAACTTCAGTCGGGGGGAGAAGTACTCTATCCGAAAACAGGTAATGCAAAGACACTCCTAAATCATGCACTGTTTGTTCTTAATTTCCTTACTTATGACTCCGCGGGTAAAACCGCTGCTGATCGCCTTTGGCATCCCTCCACGGCAGATAATTATGCACAGGCTATGTGGAGAGATCCGATGACCAACACATGGCACGGGCCTGACCCTGTGCTCATATGGGGGAAAGGACATGCTTGTATATATGATGCTAAGGCACAAAATGCCCGATGGCTCCCAGATAGGCTCATTAAACTCCTAGACACAAATAGAGGCAAAAACAATAATAATTCCAGTCCAGGGCATATTAACCCCTGAGAAGCCTTCCCTTTCTGTTTATTTTCAGGAGGCAAAAATGAAGATTTGTACACTATTGACCCTCGTCATGACCTTTCGCCCCGTTTGGACCCATCAGATTTTCAATTTCACCTGGACAGTCACCAGTGAAGCAGGAGACGTCGTTTTCAGTTCTTCTACCTTAGCAAGTTCCCCCCCATGGCCTGTTCTTGCCCCTGACCTCTGTGACTTGGCCGCTGGAGCTTCTGCGGCCTGGGGGACCCCAGACATTTACTTTCCTTTTTCCACCTCCCCTGAGACCTACCCTGAGGGACAATCTACCACCTCTCCTGGGTGTAACAACACCCCTAGGAGAACCTACCTCAGAGAAACAGAATTTTATGTTTGCCCGGGAGCTCATAGAGATCGAGCCCTTAACTATAAATGTGGATATAGAGACTCCTATTTCTGTGACTCCTGGGGGTGTGAGACTACAGGAGATGCTAGTTGGAAGCCTAGCTCCACCTGGGATTATATAACTGTAAGTAGGGCTTGGAATCCCAAGCCTAACTCAACTGTTACCCCAGAATGTCAAAGCACCCAATCCACAAGGGGGCGATGTACACCGCTCTCCATTGCCTTTACTGACAAGGGAAAAAGGGCCCCTATTGATGGATGGCTCAGGGGACATGAATGGGGGCTAAGGCTTTATGTTTCAGGAAAGGACCCTGGGCTCACTTTTAAAATCAAATTAATTCGATCCATTCCAAACGCCAACAAGCACGTTGTCCTTGGCCCTATTGCCCCTAAGGCAAGAGACCCAAGACCTTCTAACCCTTCTCCCCTGTCTACTAGTACTGTTTTCCAGGCCTTGCTCCCCCCAGTTTTACCCTCTACAGGCGAAATCCTTAAAGGCCTGGCTAATGTGACTGCAGAATCCCTTAACTCCACTGGATATAGCGAGTGCTGGTTATGTTTCTCCCCCGTTCCCCCGTTTTACGAAGGGATAGCAGTTTTAGTAAACACCTCAGCAGACTTCATACTTACCAATGACTCCAGCAAGACTCGCTGGTCAGACCCCTCCCGTTTTTCAGAGACCTCTCCGGGTCTCACATTGACGCAGCTTTCGGGAATAGGCCTCTGTATACATAGCCCCGTCTTGCGTCTACCCCCTCAGCTAATACCCATTTGTAACAGCTCCTTCCCACCCCCGCTGTCCTATGAATTCCTTGTCGCGCCCAACGGTACTTATTTTGCTTGCTCCTTTGGCATAACGCCCTCTGTTAACCCGCGCTTGCTAATATCTAACAATGAATATTGTGTTTTAGTCATGCTCATGCCCAAGATTTCCATACATCCCACCGAAGACCTCCTTCCATATTACTCGGGCTCTACTCGCACTAAGCGTGAGCCAGTAACCGCCATTACCTTATCTGTAATATTAGGATTAGGAGCAGCTGGGGCTGGAACAGGCATTGCCTCCATAATTACTTCTAAGCAACAATATTATGCTCTTAGTCAGGCTATTGATAAAGACATACAAAATCTGCAAGAAGGTTTAGACAGCCTGAAAGAATCTGTTGTCTCTCTCTCTGAGGTAGTGCTCCAAAATCGCCGAGGGTTAGACCTCCTTTTCCTGAAAGAAGGAGGCCTTTGCGCTGCTCTTAAAGAAGAATGTTGCTTCTATAAAGACAAAACAGGGTTAGTGCAAGATAGCATTGATAAAGTTAAGAAAAACCTAGAAGCCAGGCAAAAACAAAGAGAAAAGGATGAGGCCTGGTATAAAAACTGGACCTCTGCCACCCCTTGGTTAACTACTCTGATCCCCACCATCCTTGGACCCTTGGCAGGATTCTTCCTTTTAGTGTCTCTTGGCCCTTGGGCCTTAAGAAAACTGACAGTTTTTATTCGAGAGCAAGTTGACCAGCTCGTCAAGCCAGCGGTTGCTGTTCATTATCACAGACTTACAGCCTGTGATGAAGAGTCTTACACCGAGCCAACCAATGCTCCCGGCCTCCGGTTCTCAACTTTACAGGCGCCTCAACCATGGTACCATCGATTCTGGCACCGTACTTAATGTGGCCCAAATGCTGGTCAGCCAGAACCAGACATACCCCTAACTATGAGGGTATGGGCATCGAGATGAGTGCGAGACAAAGTACCGCAAGGGAGGGTTCTTCCTAGAACCTCTCTGGTCCTCCCTGAGAATACGCCTGGCTTGCATAGAGGTTGGTATCCATATGTACATAAAGCCTTGATATATTAAGATCAATTTGGCTTTCAGCTCTGCCTCTCCTCCCTAAAAGATACCGAGAGCATTTGCGAAATGTTACCCTGCTGGAGGAGCCAGGCCTCTATTCCCTCACTCGATTAAGGCCCACCTTTCTGAAATAAATAGAAAGGGAGGAGATGTTGGGAGCCACACAAAGACAACAAGATGGCCACAGTTCATGAGGTTCCTGCTTCACTTCCTGGAGATTAGCTGCGAGCCCGCGCGCGCCAACAAGAAAGCCCGCGCGCGCCAAGAGATACTCTTCTCCCCCTCCTTCCCCATTATCATATACCAATCAGAATGTAACTCGCTGCGCCATCCCTGCTATGCAGCCAATCCCCTGCTTACAAGTATCCTATGGCCCACTCTGCCCCTGAACACTGGTGTATATCTACCCCCGTCTTACAATAAAATTTGAGGGCTTGATCAGAATACTGTCTTGCCTTCGCTCTTCTCTCGCCCCCATTTTCTTTCAGGTCGGATCCCCCTCGTCCCCACAAATAACTAGGTCCCGCTGGACGGGACAGGAAAAGATGGAAAAGAAGACAAAGCCTGGGAGAACAGGCTGAAAACAATATGAAGTGTGAGGTGGACCTAGCCAGTCAGTTGGAGAACAAAGCAGAAATAATGTAGTTTCAGAGCCCCTGAGGTCTATGTGGTGAATTGTAATCTTAGTGTTTCCAACATAATAGAATGCTGTCACATGGCAGGTGCTTGAGCCCGTATGTGTAAATCACCAGATGAACATTTCTGATCTCACCTGCTGAATGGGAAAATAGCTTATCATACACCAGGTCACTGTCCTCCACTGGTTCTGGGGCAAGTGTAGTAGCCTGCTTATGACTGGATGCTGCTCACTGTGGCTACCTGAAATGGTCCTAGGGCAAGGCAGTTGACCCTGGAGAAAGTACCAATTTCCTTGGATACTGTCACAATACTCTGCCAATTCCTTCACTTCATTCCAGCTAAGTATTAATGCATGCCCTCATCAGTAAATCATTTTCTGCTTATTTATTTGTAATGAGTCTTGGGTTGTTATATGGGAGAATTAATTATCTAACTCTTAGAGAATTAGAATCTCTCAACTTGCCAAGGAGGAAGTGTTTTAACTTTCTTTCTTTTAAAAAATGTATCTCCCTAGTATATATAGTGTTCTGCATCAAAATTAAATGAATATTAATTTCTAGGAAACATCCTATAAAAACTGATTTTTCTGTCAAGCAACCATAATTTTATTTAAGCATTTTTTATTATTAAAACAGTTTTTCTTCCTTTTTAAAAAAATTTCAAGGCTAAGTACTTCAAAAGAATTAGAAAATATAATTGAGTATTAGTAAATTTCTTTGCTTAGTCTTGTATAGGCAAGGCAACAAAAAAAAAACACCTGGTATTCAGTGGCTCAAAATTATGTCTGAAACCATTTATTTTAAGGCTAAGGAAAACAAGGCCATATTAGACTATTTGAAAATGAACACAGAGTGGAGTTATAGTGGAAAAGTGGAAACAGAGTAAGAGAAAGCGTGTATTAGCTTCACAAAGATTTCTTCTTTACCTCACTCACTGTCAATGACACTCTCCAGTAATAACTTTCCTCTCCTTAAAGCCCAGAATGCTTTTACTTTTCGAGCCTTACCATGAATGTGTATCTCCATTTGTAGATTACTGGCAACAGTTGTTAAGGAATAGTAAGAAAAGGTACAGAAGAGAGGAATATAAAAGAAACCTGTGACAATGATCAATGCTAAGAGACATGAAAGCCATATAAATTGGAAAAAACAACACAATCACTATATCAATGGAAGAGAGTGTGATAAAAGAGCAGGTGTCAGAGCCAGAGATATAAGAGCATGAATCTGGAATGGTGACTAAAGGAGATAACCAGAAAAGTGCCTGGTGTCAGGCATTCAGGCAACTTCCCCTTTACATGACAGTAATACATACTTTGCAGGGAGGCAGAGCTTGAATGTGGTCCCATACGCTGAGTTAACAGCTAAGAAATCTTCCATGTTTTTCAGGAAGAGATGGACCCTATCCCTTAGATTTAATAGTAGCTGCAGAACAAAGGATATAATTTTAAATTTTGGAAAATAATAACTCTGCTAAGAAAATTATTGGTGATATCTTCAGTACTTTATACAACATATATTCCATATATACTGTATATATTCTTGATAGTGTATTATTGTGATTTAGCAGTTGGTGATAGAAATTATGCAGAAGTTGGCAAACTTTTTCTGTAAAGGACCAGATAGTAAATATTTTCAGGTTTGCAGACCAAGAGGCAGAATTGTGAAATTATATACAACATAACAAATTACAGAAAATCTAACAAAATGTACATATTGCTTTAGTAACAAAATTCAAAATGTAACAATAATAATTGAGAACATTTAAAAAAGTAAGTATGTACTAATGAGAAGAATGGAGCTCCTCTCTTTTTCTTTTGGGATAACATTTCACTTAATGAGGGTTCAAAGTTGGTATTCCCTGACATTGAAATGGTGGCAAAAATTCATTTGTAAAATATCATTCTGAGCTTGTGGGTAGTATCAAAATGTCAGCAATCTGGGTTTGGCCTGTGGCTTTAGTTTATTGTCTTTGGCAGTAATGGGCTTTAAAGCTATCATGATTTAGCCATTTATAAAAAATGATGAGTGACTTTAAACCTTAGGTTTCATAAAATGAATCAACTGCAATTCACCAAGTTTTTTCTTTATAAACTTCACGTTAATAACATTAAATCAATGAATATACTTTTAAATGTCACCCTATGGGAAAAAAATCCATTGGTTTTATTTTAGAATACTTCTGACGAATAATCTAAATGATTTGAACATCTTATCCCTGAGGGAACAATAGCTAGGGTAGGGAAATTAATCATTATTCAAATTTCAATTAAAACAAATTGATCCTATTTTTTACCTCTGAAATAGCTTGTAATATCCTCTACACTAGAGCTGAGATTTGGGCAGTCCCAGTTTAGATCTACTTAAAATGATAAATTGTAAATACTAAAAAAAATTAGATAAATACCATTTTCTTAAAGGTTACTGATTGTTTTCATATTTTATTATCCCTCACTTTCTCTAAAGCTCTTAAAATAATGAGATAAGTCTACAGGAAACCAAGAAACCAAAAGGATTCATGATAAAGAAGAAAGAAGCTAGAACCATACCTGATGAGACTGAACATTGCTCATAAAACAGAAAAAGACAGTAAAATTCTTGGTATGAACTTAATCCTGGGATGATCATTGATTCTATAGAACTCAATTTTTAAGGAACCTGAGAGAAAGTCTCTGCTTTTAGGGTGTTCCAGTTAGAACTGAGAATTACAAAGGGTGCTGAGAAGATAACTGAGCAACTAATTCTCAATGAAGCAGATCAAGGGATTAGGAATTTAATATATATTATATACTCAAAATAGAAGAAAATTGTTAGATGACAAAATAATATCTTACAAAGGACTCCGTTTGAGAATCTTAAGCTTTTTCTAAATTAATATTATTTCTTTCTTATACACTAAAAAATTTAATCAAACATAAAACTCAATTTGCTTCTTGTGTCAGCAAACATCCACTCTTCTTTCCAGTTCTGTATCTTTTGGGGAACACTTACTTCACTTATTCAATATTTACTGGCTATATTTTTTCTTAATGTACTAAGAAAATGAATTAAAATTTATACTAAGGTGTTATAGCTTGATATTCAAGTTAATACTTCAAAGTGAACCAAAGATAAAAGGTTAAAGGGGAAATCCCTATCTAAGTATTACATATTTAGTCTAAAAATTAGAAAACATTTAAAAGAACTTCTGGCTGCAAGAATTATGAAATATTTGAAGATTGGTAAGATTTTTGAGTTTCATTCTTTGTATATTTTACAGAAAAATAGGCTGCTACTTTTTCAAGTTCAAATACAGTTCTACTGAAGAGTAGAGATTTGACCCAGATGAGCTCTTGATGTTACTCTCTGTTTAGTGATCCTTTGATTAATATGACAGCAAAGAGCATTTACACCTAGTAGACAAGGACACCACTAAAAGGTAAGAGATTTGAAACTCCCATGTCAGAATGCTTCTACATCTTCTCCTAGTCTACAAGTAACAAAGAGAACTAGAAAACTATCCTCACTCACATCTCTGGTTTAAATAGTGTCTGGCAGCTGCAGGTCTTGAATTAGACCTCATGTTATAGAAAATGTGTGTGCTTTAAGATCTGGGGCTCCCAACCCAAAGCTACTCCCTGAGCAGGGTGAACAGCTTGTGTTTCCTGCCCTGTTTTCTGGCAACACCTGGCTGGTTTGCTTGCCTACCAACACTGGGGACGGAGCTTCTTCCACTCCTGATGTTTGGGCAGCACCGATGTCCTTGCCAAAGGACCTGCCATGCTGGGAATACTAGGTGTCCTACTTATATGCAACTACCTCTATAAACAGTGGCAGATAATAAATGAGCTGAAAGGTCCACTATTATCCATAGCTTGCCAGAAGTTGCTGATTATCTGTTACAGGTGGCCATCTCCTTTACTCTGAGCAAGTCTATACTAGGTAAGTGTGCTAAGGAATGCTACTCTGGGATCATCAAGATACACTTTTCTGCTTTTTGATTTTTTGGAGATTATCCTTCCCATTATTTCACTGGTCTAGGTTCATGACACTTTAATGGGAGGAGTTTTTCACTAGGGGATTTCCACCTAGAGACCTAATTTTTATCCCAGAAATTAATTCATAAGAGAAATTTCATTTATTCATGCACACACAACCTCTCATCCCCAAAATGATTTGAGACAGCCACTAGTGAAAATTTACCTTGTCTGTAACTTTGTTAGTGTATGTTATCACTCTAACTTCATAAACAAGAGATAATCAACCACAACTCTCAAAGTGCTTGGTCTCTTGAAGACTGTATTTCAACTAGCTTATACCTAAAAAAAAAAGAAGTCTGGGTTATGGATACTTGTGTTTTTTAAAAATGATATTGATCATTTTTGTCTTGAATATCTTATAAATACGAATAACAATGTACAGCTATACCTCACTTACTATGTTGGTAAAAGTTAAAGGTACCAGTAATAGCAGTTTGGGCAAGGGTGTTGGAGCTCTCATGCACATATTAGTAGGCATATAAATTGGTTCAACCTTTTTGAACAGTTGTTTGACAAAATGGTCATAGTCCACATTTGAAATATGACAGATACAACAATACAGATTTTGGAAGGTAACATGGTCCTCATGACCTTGAGTTAGGGAGTTTCTTTAAATGACCAACTGAAAAGCATTAACCTTAAAAGACAGAGGAATAAATTGTTGATCAAAAGACACCCTTAAAAGAATGAAAAGGGAAGCCACAGTATAAAAGATGATATTGCAACATATATATCTGCCAAAGGGCTCACATCTAAAACAGTAAAAGAACTCTTACCTGTTAAAAACTGTCACAAATAACCTTGTGAGAGAACGTGCAAGAGACTTAAACAGACACTTTAAAAAAGAGGATTTCCAAATGGCTAGAAAATATATGACCAGAGAACCAGAAAGTAAAAATACAGTGAGGTACCACCCTCTACTCACTAAGGTGGCAAATAAAAAGACTGACAATACAAAGTGTTGATGAGGCTATGGAGCAAATGAAACTCTAGCAGACTGTTCATAGGAATGCAAATGTTTAACTACTTTAGAAACCCCAGCAATTCTAGTTAATAAAAATGCATGCATACTGGAGCCAAGTTCTGTGCAAGAAGGCTCATGGCACAATTATTTGTAGTAGCCATAAAATACCCAAATGTCCATCACAGAATGGGTAAATAAATTGTAAGGAATTTCTTCAGAAAAAAAATTTTAAAGAAAATAACTTATCCAAGAAGATTGTCTTCATTATTTTTCCTTTATTCTTTCACTATTCAAACTATTCATACAACAACATGGATAAATTTCATCATCATAATACTGAGTGAAATAAAATGATAGAAGCTAGGCATAACTAACTCCATAAGAGTAAATGCCAAATATTTTCATTTGTGTAGACTTCAAAAACAAGCAAAACTAATTATCTGTGGCATTAATTGTGAAAATGGTGGTTACCTTTCAGAAAGGGGGACAGAATAGTGGTTGGGAAAGGAAACAGACCCGAGAGGAGAACTTCTGCAGTTTTGACAGTGTTTCATTTCTTGGCCTGGGTAGCAGTTATACAGGTGTGATCACTGTGAATCACTAATCCTAAAAGTGATCTTCCCAATATCATTTCATTCATCCAGAGGAGACTCTGATAGACACATTTCTTCCTGCTTTTCAATTTGAACTGCCAACATCTTCTAAGTTTTGATCATGTCACCCTTGTATTATTATTTAACATTTTTCCCTCACTGTCCTTTCTGTAGTACTACATTTCTCTTTTTTTCCTTGGAATGGTAGAACATAATGTTGATAGCATCCAAGAGTAGTTGGGGATGGGAGCTTTAACCTGAATAATTATGTCTTCTTAAACTAAGGACAATTTTTTTTCTATTTTCAAAAATTTTCTCTCCTCTACCACCTATTTCTGTTTTGTTTATTTGAAAGTGGGAACTCCAGGTTTTTTTCCCCCATACCTCTCAGTTTTTCTCCCGTTTTTAATAAACAGTTGGTTATATATTCTGGGATAAATCCTTGACTGGTAGGAAATGATCAGACTATCTATCACCTTGTTCTTGTGTTTTGAACTATGTTATATGTCTCTGAGCATCATATCACCCTCAGGTTACATATACTTCATTGTAGGAAACCAAATAATTTTCTGAATGAATTTATCAATGCCACTGGCAGCATCTGAGTGTTCACTGAATTTTTAAAATTTTCATTCAAATCCTGTTACTTAAACATAGTGAAAGAATAAAGGAAAAATAATGAAGACAATCTTCTTGGATAAGTTAGAGAAGAATCTTAAACTCTCCTCCCTCAAATCTTATATAGTGCAGACATAAAGTAATGAAAGTGTATTTTTAAAAAGTTAAGGTCAAGTTCTGAATATGGCATTTAAAAACATTTTATTTAAGGATGATGTTATTAAGGTATACTTTAGACATGTCATTTTCCTATGAATGTTTTTGCATCACGTTTTTATAGAGAATTTTGGTTTTATATATGGTTTAAAACATTTTTGGTTTTGTTTCAATGAACATATTTGTGGGACAACAGCCAAGAAAATGTGCCATTTGGGAAAGGAGGGGGAAAAAATTTTACTTCCTTTTCTCCTTGGGATATTTTTGTTTCAGAGTGAACATTGGCTGCCATCAAACATCCAGATCTGAACAGTAAAGACAACTTTGTCAGCATCACTTTGTTCCTAAAGTCAGTAGCTTTTCAAAACAGTGAAGTTGTCAGCTGACCTCTTCAGTTATTGTCACATTTAGAAACTTTAACAAAAGCTTATTGTTCAACTTAAGCAGTATCATTTCATTTTTATGTATTGTTTACCCAAGGTGTATTTATTTGTAAATAAATGTTCTAAAGTTACTCCACTGCTGAATTGCTTTAACAGCACTGAGAAATTATTTTCACTGTCACTAATTAAAAACTAAATGCAGCACCAGAATCTATCCAATAAGTGTTTGCTTTGCTTTGGCCCAAGAAACCATTGTTACTAGAATTCCATTGGAAGTAATTTATTTTATAACGTGACCGATTTGTACATTTAAATTTCTCACTTAAAATTTCATAGCTAAGTAGCTTGAGAAAAGTCCCTATATTTTTAAATGATCCTTCAATAAATGATTTATAATGTAGGCATATGACTGACCTATGGAGAGACCATACAGTGTAGAGGTGAAAAGCAGAGGCACAAGACCGGGGTGCGTATGGGTATCCCACCAATTGCCTACTTGTGTAAACTTGGTCTAGTTAACTTCTAGGTACCTCACTTTCATCATCTGTAAAATGGAGACAACAGTACCTAACTCAAAGTGTGGTTGTGAGCATGAATAAGTTAATAAAGTGTTTGACACACAGTAAATATTAAATAAAAATTTAGATAATTCCTCACTCATTATAGTGGGATGATAATAAAAAATGTCTGAAGATCCTAAATCAGTGGAAATATTGTATATTGTATAAGTTGTTATCTTCCAAAAAACCTATAAACAGAAATTGCTAACTGTAGGAGTAAGGGGAACAAGAGGGAAAGACAGGCCCTTGCTTTTCCTTAAACCCAATAAAAACAGGATGAAGAATAAGGATAATTGCATAAGTTAGTTAAAACTGCTCCTTCCTCTCACTGTGCCATATAACTTTGTTACTTCTGTTACTCTCACAGCTTTTTAGCTGTTCTTTTAGGACTTTAAACATTTCCTATGTTCTATCTCCCAAAGACTGAACTTACACACACAATTAGACTTATACACATGAAGCTGAGGGACATATAAACCTGAAGAAGAGAAATAAAGATTATCAAATGCAACAAACTTCTTTACTTCTCTATCTCTTTGTGATTTTGCATTGGGTCATGTAAAAATTCCTCAGTTTAACCTTACAGCTCCATAAGCTGATGTTTAGACCAGTTCTTTCTACTGCTCATCCCAATACTATGATTTTTGTCTTATTTAAAATGCTTATAACTGATTTGCTGTCATATTAACCCTTTTTTGTTAGGTCAGCTTTATCTTTCCCAAAGTATGATACTAATGATAATATTTTGTTTTCTTTTCCTTCTCATATTAACTCATATTTCTAAAGAGTTAGAGTATTTTTGTGTGTTGAATGTGATGACGGTTCTTCTGTGCCATGTTGGTTTTCCTCAAAATCTTGGTGATTCTTGATTATCAGTTTATGTTTATAGATAAGCATCTAGACTTCTGATTACTGCTAGCTGCAGTGTATGTCTTCAGTCCAAGTGACAATTTTTTTTCTCTCCTGGTTCTGAGTATAGGCTCTGATTAAATGAGTTCTGACCATGCCCCAAGGCCAGTGCATGAAGGCCAGTTATTTTTGGATGCAGGTGCTCCTTCTCTTGGGAGGCCACCCCTAGCCCACCTTTCTGGCACTCACCGAGAATCTCTCCATCTGAATTACATTCAGGGGGCTCAAGATGGCAGAATAGGAAGGCAATATGGAAACCTCCTTCCATACACACAAAGGAAGCAACTATGGCAAATACAACTAAACCTGAAAATGAACTGAAGACTGCAGACCAGACCAGCTACCCCTGAGGAAGAAGAGAAGACCACACAGAAAAGGGTAAAGTGGCAGAGCCACGACTGGGGAGGACCCAAGCTCTTCCACCAACCCAGCTCACAGGCAGGAGGAAGAGGAAGGAGTGGGGAGGGAACAGGAACCCAGGAACTCTGCCCACTTGGCCCTGGAGATCTGCTTCAGGAACATGAGTCCACATTGCATTGGGTTCCGGTGATAAGCGGGACTGGACATCAGGGACAGCTGGGACACCCTGGGAGGCTGAGACCACACTCGTCTGTGGACAACAGGCATGCTCTGCTGGTCCCACTGAGACCCAACACAGAGGCAGCAGTTTAAAAGACTTGCCAACAGTGGGAAGGGAGCCAGAGGGGCAAGGGTTGGATGGAGCTATCTCTACAGGAGAAAGGGCAGGTGGACCATACCTCCCCAACCCTCTGTCAGCCCAACAGGTCAGGCACTCTCAGGATCCCCAGACACTCCATGCCCTTCACTGGCAGCTCAGCCCCGAGGTGATCCCCTGTGCCCTGTCAATGTGCCAGCCCCCTCAGCCCAGCAGTGTCAGATGTTGCTGCCTGGCAGGCAGAGGAAGACTGTCCCAACTTTCACAGCCCTGTTTCAGCCAAACTGGGGAGGCACCAGTAGGAGCCAGCTCCACGAGCTCCTTCCTCCCCACAGGTGGCCAAGAGAGATGCTGTGCACCTTGCTGCTCTTAGGGGGTGCACAAGGGACTTGTTGCTGCAGCAGCTGTGCCCCAGTGCAGTGTGACTAGCTGCCTCCGTCACTGGCGCAGCCTCCCACCACGCAGGTCACTACTGCCACTTGCATATATGGTCAACTAATATATAATAAAGGAGCATGAATAGGGGGAAAGACTGCCTCTTCAATAACTGGTGTTGGCAAAACTGAATAGCTACGTACAAGAGAATGAAACTGGATTATTGCCTAACTCCATACATCAAAGTAAACTAGAATTGGATCAAACACCTGAAAGTAAGACATGAAACTATAAAACTCTTAGAAGAATGCATATGCAAAAATATGTTGAACATAAATACAAGCAATTATTTCCTGGACACATGTCCTTGGGCAAGGGAAACAAAATAAAAAATGAACAAGTGGGACTACATCAAACTGAAAAGCTTCTGTACAGCAAAGGCCACCCTCAGCAGAACAAAAGGCAACCTACAGTATGGGAGAATATATTCAAAATCAATTTATATGATAATGGGTCAACAGATAAAATATATAAAGAGCTTGAATGCCTCAACACAAAAAACCCCAAATAATTGATTAATATATGGACAGAGAATATGAACAGACATTTCTCCAAAGAAGAAATATGGATGGCCAACAGGCACATGAAAAGATGCTCCACATTGCTAATCATCAGGGAAATGCAAATTAAAATCACAATGAGATATCACCTCACACCAGTTATAATGGCCACCTTACAAAAGAAAAGAAATAACAAGTGTTTGTGAAGATGTGGAGAAAAGGGAAGTGTCTTACAGTGTTGGTGAGAATGTCCATTCATAGGTGCAGCCACTGTGAAAGCAGTATGGAGATTTTTCAAAAAACTTAAAATAAAAATACCAAACTACCCAATAATTCCACTTCTACAAATTTACCCAAAGAAAACAAAATCCCTCACCTGAAAAGATATATGCACCCCTGTGTTTATTATTGCACTATTTACAATAGCCAATATATGGAAGCAATCTAAGTGTCCATCAATAGATGCATGGATAGAGAAGATGTGGTAAATATATACAATGGAATATCATTCAGCCATAAAACAAAAAGAAATCCTGCCATTTGCAACAACATGGATGGATCTAGAGGGTATTATACTCAGTGAAATAAGCCAGGTGAAGAAAGACAAATACCATTTGATTTCACTCATTTGTGGAGTATAAATACAAAGCAAACCAGAATGAATAAAACAGCAGTAGATTCATAGACATTGAGAAGGGACTGTGGTTACCATGAAGGAAGGGTTGGGATGGGTGGGAGGGAAGGGTGAGGGGGATAAAGGAGCACAAAATTCTCAGTCATAATGTAGTCTCGTCAGGGGAATAATAGTACATCATGGAGAATACAGCCAATGATTCTGTAACATCTTCCTGTGTTGACAGAGAGTAGATGTACTAGTGGAGGGAAGGATTTAATAATATGGGTAACTGTTAAATCATTGTGTTGTATACTTGAAACTAATATAACACTGTATATCAATTAAAAAAATAAATAAAATAAAATGAATTGGAAAAAAAAGAATTACATTCAGGTACTTGTGGCTTTGGTTTAGGTTTAGCTGGCGAATTTGACTGCTTTGAGAGCGTGGCCCTGATGGAATGGTTCTACCACCTGTAATTAAATAACTGGTCAACTAGTTAGAGCCTCTGATTCCCAGTTTACCACTGACTCTAGAATTTGGTTTATAAATGTCATGCTATATGCTTTATATAGTGCTGACATTCCCAGATAAATTAAATAACGATTTAAAAATCTTCATGAAGTATACACCATGTACATGAATTAGAAATCTCAGTATTGCAGAAATCTCAATTCTCCCCTACTTAGTTTATATATTTCATGTATTCCTGATCTAAATTCCAGTGTTATTTTTGGTTTACACTGACACAGTGATTCCATAATTTTCATGTAAAGGAATAAGAATTGCTGAGATAATTTTGAAGGACAAAACAGGAAGGTTTTACTGGATGTCAAGACATACTTAAAAGCTACTGTAATTCAGACAGTGTGGTACTAGAATAAGGATAGACAAATCAACCAACAGAAAGGAACAAAGATTTGGAAACAGGGACATACTTATGTAAATACTTAATTTATGAGAAGGTAACACTACAGAGCAGTGGAGAAAGAACTGTCCTTTCAATCACTGGTGATAACTCAATTGTATATCCTTATGGAAAAACATGAAATCTGGACATTACTTCACTCCATACACACAAGTCAATAACAGGAGTACTGTTGATGTAAATGTGAAAGTAAACAACAAAGCTTCTAGAAGATAACATAATATTTCTTCATGGCCTTGGGCTTGAAAATGTTATCTTAAATAGAAAGCATTAACCATAAAGGAAAAACTGCACTATACTAAATTAACAAATTCTGTCTGTTATAGCCCAACACAAAAATAGACAAGGCACTTAAACAGGTATTTTATAAAAGAGACAATCAAAACAGCCAGGAAATGTATAAAAAGGTCCAATCACAGTAGTAATTAGAGAAATGCAAATTAAAACCACAATGAAATACCATAACATACCAATAGAACAGATAAAATTGAAGAGACCAATAACAGCAAGTGTTGACAAAGATGTAGGGTAAAAATAATTCACTACTGGTGGACATAGAAATTGTCACTATTTTAGACAACCATCAGTATTGTCTAAGTTTGAGCATATATAAACTTACATTACCTTTCATCTTTACTTTTTAATTGTATATCTTTCTGCAATATTGAATCTTTTCATATCTATGTATAAGAGCTTGATAAAACATTACATTTTAGAATATTTAATTCAGATGCTTGACATCTTAAACATGTAATCCTTATTCTTGAAAGCAAGAACTATAAAAACCATTTCCTGTTTGTCAAATATAAAATATAACCAAGTGTTAAAGCTAACTGGTCTTTGTAAATTCTGTATATGGAAATGTTAAATTACACACATAATTTCTAAATCATGTTTTACTTTTAATTGCTCTTCAAGTTAGCAACATCATTTTATAAGTGAATAAACATTTGTACTATGTATAATATTTAATAAATATTTATTGAGTACTTTCAGTGTGTCTGAATCTTTACCACCTCACCAAGGACCTACACTCTATCTGAGGAAAAGAAAGAATAATCAAAGCGACACAAATAAGAATATCCTGTTTGATAGGAACGAGTGTTAATGGGACAAAAAAGACGAGGAAGCAGTGGACGGAGTATTGGAGTGGGTGTGTGGTATTCACAGATGGAGTGGCCGAGGCAGGCCCCCTTGAGGAGGCGACATGTCCCCAGGGCAGCGACTAAGTGAGCCATGGTGGTATCTGGGATACAGTTTCAGCCTGGATAAATGACAAGTTCAAGGGCCTATGAAATGTTTTAAATATCCATGTGAGGGAGTGTCTTAATCATTCAAATCTTGTCTTTAGTAACCTATACTCATTACATATTTGCTTTGTATTGTAATTCAAGATGCTGCAAGTTTTTGAAGCATTTTGCATTTTAGTTCTTGCTTAGCAGTTATGATTTAGCTAATTTGCAAAAGCTTTCTAAAATTGACTTTCTGAAATCAAATATAATCTTACTACACAAAAAGTCCTGACAAAAATCTCCAAAGAAGGTTCTTTCAACAATGTTGAGAGTTACTAAACTGAAAGTCAGGAGATGTGGGCTCTAGTCCCATGGCAGCTGCTAACGTGCGAGGGACTTCAGTCTCTAACTTCTTCAGGCCGCAGTTTCCTCATCTATGAAATGACCCAAGTGAGTTGATTTGAGGGTCTTAAGTCCATGTTTTGTTCCATGAATAGGACATTTTTAATGACTTCAGACCTATCCCTCTTGTTTCACTCTCCTCTTTGATAGAATAAACATCAAAACTTACCACCTTCTCCCCAGACCATTTCACTCCTTAGTTACCTGCCTGCCCCCGGGCCAAATGACTTTGGCTCTTCCATCCATAAGGGTATGATGCTATGACTGCACCTTGTTTACTTAAACTTTCCTAAACTTAAGAGACTGCTCTGAATAGTTGATTCATCTTCATTGTAAAGTGAATCATCAAAACTTCCACACACTGGGATAAAGTTAGGGAAACATATATATGAAAAATGACAATGAGCTGATTTCCACATTGTGGAATGTTATCACATCTTTTCAGGCTGTCATATCTGTGCAGAAACATTCCTGGGACAGTTTGCAAGCAGTTGCCTTTTATGTGGTGGCTAAGTCTGGTAAGATGGCTGGAAAAGTCTTTATGGAATAAAAGTACAACTTTTCCCCGGCAAAAAAATTCTCCACCTCAATCCTTTAATACAAATTGAATACACTGCTGCCAGTAGACTGTAAGCTCTTTGAAGGCAGGGCATATTCCTTATTGTTTTTGTATCTCAGTGGCATAACATACTGCCACAGGTAATACATGCTTGTAGGGTGACTCATGCTAATATTTTTATGCCTTCCTTTTCTGGCCCTCATGGCAGCATATTCTCTTTCTGCTTCTGGGCCTCAAAGTGCTATTTATTGCTCTGACAAGGAGCATTTTTCTCCTTTCTCTTATCTTTACCTGGTAACTCTTTAGATACCCAGAATCTAGAAAAAAAATCTAGGTTAGGTACATTCCTCTTTGTCTCTCATATCTATTTTGCATAATTGTAGGGATTATCCACTCTAGACTCTAAGTACTTTGAAGGCAGAAAATATTTTTATTTCATTATCTGTAGTAAGCCCAGCGTCAGGCATACTCGGCACAGAATCGGTACCAAAAGAGTGTTTGCTTATTGAATGTTATAGAAAGAAAGAATCCTAGGATATGGCTGGCAGAAGAATAAAAGGTGAGAAAAGAAAAAGGTAATAAGAGGAAACAAAGAGTTACAATTATTCATCAAGAAAGTTAAATCTAATTTCAGTCCTAACAAATCATTTGAAACTAGTCACAAAATGATTGCTAAAAAATTAAACTGAAGAGTCCTCATAGATCAAAATCCTAATGTAGAGATTTTTTTCTATGAAATGTTCCAAATGGATAGGTACAAATAAAGATATTAGAAAGTATACATTAAGGATTATTGAGGGACACTTATGCATGGCGAACTATACTTTCAGATTATTATAATGCATACTAGCTATTCATATTCAGAATGTACTGATCTAAGACTATAACACAAATACTATCTGGTAATATTTGTTCTATAAAATACAGGGAAATACAGTTGTTAAGGATGGGAGGGGTCTCAGCTTTTAAGAAATTATTAAAAGTTATGCATTCTCCATAAACTATATTAAGGAACAACTCAGTCTTAATTTTAATATTAGTTAAGCTCAGTTGTGAAATTCTGAATTTCTAAATTCCTCTGGCAAAATTTATCTTCTTTGGGGGTTATTAAATCAATTAACCTTGGAAAGGGAAGGTTAAAAGGACTTCTGTAGGCTACATACTCACAGCATGAAAGAGGAGAGGCAGAAGCCTGAGTGGGTGCTGGGAAAGCTCAAGGAAAGGCTTATACTAGCAGATGACGAGCTCTGTTCTTGCTAAAATTTGGCAAAGAAATACACTGTAGTTTCTTCAGATGACAGTATCATAATTCATTTAGCTTTCCTCTACCTTTACACAAAAAGGCCAAAACCCCACAGGAAACGTGAGCACTGACATTTTCTACCCAGGATCAAAAACTGGCTCTTTTGTCAGAAATTGAAAACAATAAAGCTAAAACAGTAAATACACAGTAATGTGTTCAAAGAAATAGGCTGCTGGATTGGCCAGTGACACAATCAATCAATTATATTTTAACCTCTGATGGATAGAAAAGTAGAAAAATAAATAAAAATGAATAAATAAAATAAGTACACACACACATTCATTTGGATTGGCAGACTTCCATGCAAATATAATGAAAACCAAATAAATGTTAAGGAATCCCTTTGCATTAATTTACAGATTATGCTCCAAAGATTTACACTAAACACTGTGTCTTTAATGGCAAGTTTGATTATACATTTCTAGCTGACTTCGAGGCAGTTAAAAGATAGCTTAAGGGCCATCTAGAAGATGTGATTTCTTTTCTTTCCACAAAATGCTAAAACTTCTTTATCATTCTGTATTCAGCCATGAACTCAGCTGCACAAGCCAAATGTGAAGATTTTATGGGTCAATCTATCATGCAAAATCGTGAACAAGAATACAAGTCTACTCATACAGACACTAAGGGTGATTTCCATTTTTATGAATGAAAAAGAACCCTGCATAAACATTCTTTATTTAAAGTTTTAAATGAAGAAAGATGCAAAATGAAATGGGAGCATTTTGTTTTATATGTCAATATCTTGTAAGAGGGGCAAAGTAAAGGATCTGGCTCACAGGATTCCCAAGACAGCAGTATCTCCTTTGCATTAAGTACATAAATGAGATTTATGGCCACTGACCTAATCTTAGATGCCAAAATGTACAGCAGGAACAGCTTTCAGAAAAACTTAATTCAAAATTATGGTGTTAACAAAAGCACTTTAGGAAGCAGACAGCACTTGCTGGCATACATACACACATGCATCCAGGAGACCTGGGTGTACAAGAGGCCACAGTTATTTGCATAATGCTTTAAAATACACTTCCAAGATTATTCAAATCCACAGGTTTTACTTTTTCTCCCTACTACCTTGATGTATATGAATTCTCAAATAAACACGTATCACTAGACAGTTGATTTTCATCATTAATGGTCATTTAATACCAGATATTAATAGATTCAGGTTTTGGGGAGGCTTAGACTAAAGGAAAATAATCTGTTATTTTCTTTTCTGGACTTTTAAAACAATTTCCTTTCTCACTAAGTAAAAATAGCACCTCAGAGAGAAGAAAAGGCTTGAGTAGCTGCACTTATAACACTTCCTTTACTGAATGAAGAGAAATTGAGCTGTGACGAAGCTAATTCATGGGTAACCACTTGGAGATTTTCCTGAACACACCAGTTTTTTTCTTACCCTAAACAGAAAGACAAAAAATTAAGAAAGAAATGAAAACAGTAAATGAAACGTGTAATGACAGATGTCAAATCAACACCTTCTTAATATGGTCCCATAAAATAGGATTCCTGGAAAAAATTACCTCCTGCAGGATAAAATGTCAAGTTAAGACACATATGCCTTCCTTATCATTGGGTTTTAATGAGTGAACTATGCATAGAAGAAGCAAACAGTAAGGAATGTTTTTCAAATGATTTCAAAAGCTTTTACTTTTGATACAGATTTGAAGCACTGAAATGTACATTTCAAGTACACATAAATATATCATTTCCATGAAACGGATAAACCATGTTACTATGAAACATTAAATAGGGCCAAAAAGATTTTTAAAGAGTACTATTGAAAATCTGAAATTAAAATGCAGGATTCAAAAGAACACTGGGCTCTCCAAGTTATCTGAACATTCAATTCTAAATTTCTGTCTCGGTTTAGGTTGTCCTATGAGAGAATCTAAAATAACAACTGGATGTAGGTAAATTCTTTGGGAGGTGAATCCCCAGCGGCAGAGTGAGGAGGCATGCGGAGTGAGGGAAGGAAAAAGCCAATGATGCTATTGAGTTGGTTAAGGACCTGGGCACCAAGGATCAATTCTCCTGGGGATTCTCTGAGGAACTCTGAAGAATGTGCCTCAGGAATGCTCACTGAAGGATGTTAGGCTGGTGCTTTTGTTCAAAATACCTTGATTCCCTTTGGTTGATGGTGTCTGCAGGCGGCAGTAACTCCCTCCCTCTTCCAGGCTTCCCAGGCACCAGGGCTGATAAGCAACCTTGGCTTCAGAGACAGCACCAGGGGGAAATGCACAGCCTGTGCTTCTAGCAGAACCTTGTCAGTGTGCCCAGAACTGGTCTGCACTATAGCTGGGATCAGAAGTGGGATGATAGCATGTGAGAAGGGCACCAAAACCTGCACTCTGATACCAGGTCACCTACAAAAGCTATCACCACATGGCTTTGAATCAGTTCACAGGATGGGGGTTAGTAAGACTCTTCACAGACCTAAAGTTTTTGAATTCTAAAATATGCTATTATTCCTAAATTTAAAAAATATCTGTAACAACCTAATTTATAAAAATAATTTGTGTTATTATAACCGATTCAATTTTCTTCCCAATTACTTTTTTTTTTTTGGTGTGTTTGTGTACTTTCAGAAGAAATTAATATTTAAACTAGGCAAAAGGATAAATTTGAAATTTAAAGAAAAAGAGGAGCCAATGATGCTTAATGTCTTACAGAGTAAAACGATTGTAACTTTTGGGGTTATCATTTCTACTTCAGAGAAATCATTCACATACCTACGGGACAAAAATCTATATATTAATTAGTAACTTCACAGAGTTTAGGCTTTAATCAGTAAACAGTAAGTGAAATAAAAGTTCATTTCCTAGAGAATTAAATATTCCTTGAGTATTCAACAATATTCCAGAACAATTTTGAAAAGACACGCAGTCCAGTCATCCTTTGCAAAACGTTTTCAACAGAAATGTCAGTTACATTTAACAGAATCTAGATTATACTAAGTTCATAAGATGAGTCTCCTCTTCTGTTTTCCTGAAAAGTTTCTGTAAAATCGGCAATTTCCCCCTTAAATGATTGCTAAAACGTACAAATGAAGTCATTTAGGCCAGGAAGTATGTAAAGGATTTCAGCAATTAATTTAATTTATTTAATATGTAGGACTATTCACATTTGTCATATTTTTCTGGTGTCAATATGTTTTTAAGGAATTTTTCCATTTCATCCAGGTTTTCAGGAGCACAGAATGGTTGGCCAAGTCTTTTTTCACATCTGACAATTGTAAATGGGACTGTCAACATCTTATTTTTTATTAAGACATTACTGATATACACTCTTATGAAGGTTTCACATGAAAAACATTTTGGTTACTACATTCACCCATACTATCAAGTCCTCCCCATACCCCATTGAAGTCACTGACCATCTGTGTAGTAAGATGCCACAGAGTCACTATTTGTTTTCTCTGTGCTACACACTCTTCCCCGTGACCCACCCACCACCATATGTATCAATTGTAATACCCCTCAATCCCCTTCTCCTTCCCTTCCCACCCACTGTCTCCCACTCCTCCCCGTTGGTAATCGCTAGTCCCTTCTTGGAATTTGTGAGTCTGCTGCTGTTTTGGTCCTTCAGTTTTGCTTTGTTGTTATACTCTACAAATGAGGGAAGTCATTTCGTACTTGTCTTTCTCCACCTGGTTTTTTTCACTGAGCATAATATCATGTGAATCCATCCATGTTGTTGCAAATGGTAGGATTTGTTTTCTTTTATGGCTGAATATATTCTATTGTGTATGTGTACCACCTCTTCTTTATCCATTCATCTACTGATGGACACTTAGGTTGCTTCTGTATCTTGGCTACTGTAAATAGCACTGCAATAAGCATAGGGGTGCATATGTCTTTTTGAATCCGAAATCTTGTTTTCTTTGGGTAAATTCCTAGGAGTGGAATTTCTGGGTCAAAGGGTATTTCCATTTTTAGTCTTTTGAGGAACCTCCATACTGCTCTCCACAATGGTTGAACTAATTTACATTCCCACCAACAGTGCAGGAGGGTATCTCTTTCTCTGTATCCTTGCCAGCATTTGTTGTGACTTGTCTTTTGGATGTTGGCCATCCTAACTGGTGTGAGGTGATATCTCATTGTGTTTTTAATTTGCATTTCCCTTATAATTAGTGATGAGGAGTATCTTTTCATGTGCCTGTTGGCTATCTGAATTTCTTCTTTGGATAAATGTCTGTTTATATATTCTGCCCATTTTTAATCAGGTTATTTGCTTTTTGGGTGTTGAGGCATGTGAGTTCTTTATATATTTTGTATGTTAACCCCTTGACAGATATGTTGTTTACAAATACATTCTCTCATACTGTGGGATGCCTTTTTTTCCTGCTTATGGTGTCCTTTGCTGTACAGAAGCTTTTTAGCATGATGTAATTCCATTTATTCATTTTTTATTTTGTTTCCCTTGCCTGAGCAGATGTGTTCACAAAATTTGCTCATGTTTATATTCAAGAGATTTTCCCCTATGTTTTTTTCTAAGAGTTGCATGGTTTCATGACTTACTTTTAGGTCTTCAATCCATTTCAAGTTTACCTTTGTGTATGGGGATAGACAATAATCCAGTTTCATTCTCTTACATATGGCTGTCCAGTTTTGCCAACACCAGTTGTTGAAGAGGCTGTTGTTTCCCCACTGCATAACCATGGCTCATTTATCGTATAATAATTGATGATATATATGCTTGGGTTTATATCTGGGTTGTCTATTCTGTTCCACTGATTTATGGGTCTGTTCTTGTGCCAGTACCAAATTGTTTGGATTACTGTGGCTTTGTAGTAGAGCTTGAAGTTGGGGAGCATAATCCCCCCAGCTTTATTCTTCCTTCTCAGTATTGCTTTGGCTATTCAGGGTCTTTTGTGGTTTCATATGAATTTTAGAACTATTTGTTCTATTTCATTGAAGAATGCCCTTGGTATTTTGATAGGGATTGTATTGAATCTGTAGATTGCTTTAGGCAGGATGGCCATTTTGACAATATTAATTCTTCCTACCCAAAAGCATGAGAGGAATTTCCATTTGTTAGAGTACTCTTTAATTTCTCTTAAGAGTGTCCCATAGTTTTCAGGGTATAGGTCTTTCACTTCCATGGTTAGGTTTATTCCTAGGTATTTTATTCTTTCTGAAGCAATTGCAAATGGAATTGTTTTCCTGATTTCTGTTTCTGCTAGCTCATCATTAGGATATAGGAATGCAACAGATTTCTGTGTGTTGATTTTGTATCCTGCAACTTTGCTGAATTCAGTTATTAGTTCCAGTAGTTTTGGAGAGGATTCTGTAGAGATTTATGTACAATATCATGTCATCTGCAAACAATGACAGTTTAACTTCTTCCTAACCAATCTGGATGCTTTTTAGTTCTTTGTGTTGACTGATTATTGTGGCTAGGACCTCCAGTACTATGTTGAATAAAAGTGGGGAGAGTGGGCATCCTTGTCTTGTTCCTGATCTTAGATGAGAAGCTTTCAGCTTTTCACTGTTAAGTATGATGTTTTCTGTGGGTGTATTATATATGGCCTTTATAATGTTGAGATACTTGCCCTCTATACCCATTTTGTTGAGACGTTTTATCATGAATGGATGTTGAAATTTGTTGAATGCTTTTTCCAACATCTATGGAGATGATCATGTGACTTTTGTCCTTTTTGTTGATGTGGTGGATGATGTTGATGGATTTTTAAATATTGTGCCATCCTTGCATCCCTGGAATAAATCCCACTTGATCACAATGGATGATCTTTTGGATGTGTTTTTGAAATCAGTTTGCTAATATTTTGTTGAGTATTTTTGCATCTATGTTCATCAGGGATATTGGTGTGTAATTTTCTTTTTTGGTGGTGTCTTTGCCTGGTTTTGGTATTAGGGTGATGCTGGCCTTATAGAATGAGTTGGAAGTATTCTCTCCTCTTCTACTTTTTAGAAAACCTTAAGGAGGAAGGGTATTAGGTCTTCTCTAAATGTTTGGTAAAATTCAGTGCTGAAGCCATCTGGTACAGGAGTTTTGTTCTTAAATAGGGTTTTGATTTCCAATTCAATTTCTTTGCTGGTAATTGGTCTGTTCAGATTTTCTGTTTCTTTTTGGGTCAGTCTTGGAAGGTTGTATTTTACTAGAAAGTTGTCCATTTCTTCTAGTTTACCCAATTTGTTAGCATACAATTTTTCATACTTTTTCTTTATAATTCCTTGTATTTATGTGGTGTCTGTAATGATTTTTCCTTTCTCATTTCTGATTCTGTTTATATGTGTAAACTATTTTTTTCTAGACAAGTCTGATTAAGGGTTTATCTATTTTGTTTATTTTCTCAAAAAAACATCTTGTTTTACGGATTCTGCTTTATTCTTCTCAATTTTATTTATTTCTCTCTGATCTTTATTATTCTCCTCCTTGTACTGACTTTGGGTTTCATATGTTCTTCTTTTTCCAGTTTCCTTAATTTTGAGTTTAAACTGTGCATTTGCAATTGTTGTTGTTTCTTGAGGTAAGCCTGTATTGCTATATACTTCACTCTTAGAACTGCCTTCACTGCATCCCACATATTTTGGGGTCTTGAGTTGTTTTCATTTGTCTCCACATATTCCTTGATGTTTTTTTCATTTGGTCATTGACCCATTGATTATTTAGGAGCATGTTGGTATGCTCCCATGTGTTTGTGGGCTTTTTTGTTTTCTTTGCATAATTTATTTCTAGCTTCATACCTTTGTGTTCTGAGAAGCTGGTTGGTACAATTTCTATCCTTAAGAGTTTATTCAGGCTCTTTTTATATCTTAGTATGTGATCTATTCTGGAAAATGTTCCATGTGCACTTGAGAAGAATGTGTATCCTTCTGCTTTTGGGTAGAGTGTTCTGTAGACTTTTGTTACGTCCATCTGTTCTAATGTGTTGTTCAGTGCCTCTGTCTCCTTACTTATTTTCTGTCTGGTTGATCTGTCCTTTGGAGTGAGTGATGTGTTGAAATCTACTAAAATGAATGCATTGTATTCTATTTCCCCCTTCAATTCTGTTAATATCTGTTTTACATAAGTAGGTGTTCCTATGTGGGGTGCATGGATATTTATAATGGTTATATCCTCTTGTTGGACTGACCCCTTTATCATTATGTAATGTCCTTCTTTATCTCTTGTGACTTTCTTTGTTTTGAAGTCTATTTTATCTGATACAAGTACTTCAACTCCTGCTTTTCTCTCTCTATTATTTGCATGAAATATCTTTTTCCATCCCTTCAGTTTTAGTCTGTGTATGTCTTTGGGTTTGAAGTGAGTCTCTTGTAGGTGGCATATAGATCTTGTTTATCCATTCAGTGACTCTCTGTCTTTTGATTGGTGCATTCAGACCATTTACACTTAGGGTAATTATCGATAGATATGTACTTATTGCCATTGCAGGCTTTAGATTCATGGTTACCAAAGGTTCAAGGGTAACTTATTTACTATCTAACAGTCTAACTTAATTCAGTATGCTATTACAAACACAATCTAAAGGTTGTTTTTTCTTCTTTTCTTCCTCCTCCATTCCTTATATCTTAGGTGTCATATTCTGTACTCTTTGGGAGTAGTTGATTTAATTTTGCATTTGCTTAGTAATTAAGTGGTCTACCTTCTTTACCGTAGCTTTTTCTCTGTTGGCAGCTATTTAGCCTTAGGAACACTTCCATCTAGAGCAGTCCCTACAAAATACATTGTAGAGGTGGTTTGTGGGAGCTAAATTCCCTGAACTTTTGCTTGTCTGGAAATTGTTTAATCCCTGCTTCAAATTTAAATGATAATTTTGACAAGTAGCATATTCGTAGTTTGAGGCCCTTCTGCTTCATTGCATTAAATATATCATGCCACTCCCTTCTGCCCTGTAAGGTTTCTGTTGAGAAGTCACGATAGCCTGATGGGTTTTCCTTTGTATGTGATCTTTTCTCTCTTTCTGGCTGCTTTTAATACTCTGTCCTTATCCTTGATCTTTGCCACTTTAATTATTATATGTCTTGGTGTTGCCTTCCTTGGGTCTCTTGTATTGGGAGATCTGTGCACCTCCATGGCCTGAGAGACTATCTCCTTCCCCAGATTGGGGAAGTTTTCAGCAATTACCTCCTCAAAGACATTTTCTATTTCCTTTTCTGTCTTCCTTCTTCTGGTACCCCTATAATGCAAATATTGTTTGGTTCGGATTGGTCACATAGTACTCTCAATATTCTTTCATTCGTTAGAGATACTTTTTTCCTCTCCTTGCCTCAGCTTTGTATTCCTGTTCTCTAATTTCTATTTCATTTACCATCTCCTCTCCTTCATCTAATTTGCTCTTAATTACCTCCATTGTATGTTTCATTTCGGATGCTGTATTTTTCAAGTTTCTATCTCTCTCTTGAATTCCTCCCTGAGGTCTTGAACACTTTATCTCTGTAAGCATGTTTATGATTTTTATTTTGAAATCTCTTTCAGGAGGACTGGTGAGTTCAATATCACTTGGCCATCTTTATAATGTTTGTGGGATTTTGGTTTGAATCAGGTTCCTTTGACATTTCACATTTGTAGGTGGCACACTCTAGTCCCCAGAAACTCTACTTTCTGGAGCTGCTCATAACCTGGAATGACGGCAGGGGCTGCAGGCATGTGGCACTGGTGCCTGCCAGGAGGAAAGAGCTGTTTCCTGCTTCCTGACTGCAGTGCCTGCCTCCACTGCCCAGGTCAGTGGGTTGAGCATGCAGAGTGGAGTCTCTATGCTATTTACTTGTAGCTGCAATAGGTCGGACCACCCTCTGGCTGCCTGGCACAATGGTGGGGGCAGCTGGTTTGTAAGCCAGTTCTGGCCAGGAAGAAGGAACAGCAGGCTGCTTATTGTGGTGGGGGGGCCCATAGCTGCATTGCCAGCCAGGGGTATGGAGCACCTGAAGCTCCTGAAATCTCCCAACCTTCTGGTCTGAGTGCTCCAGGACAATTTTGTCCACCTGTCCTTTCTCCTGAGCAGCAAGCTCTGTGCAATTCTTACCCCTTTAGCAGACCCCTGGCTGTTAGGAAGTCTCTAAGAATGCCCACCTTTCTTTTGTCCCAGAGTGGCCGGTTGTGGGTACATGTTCTCCACAAGCAGCTGGAATCTCAGTCTCTCCAAGCATTCTGCCTGACTTAATTTTCCAACCCCACTAATCTCCAGAGCACCATGTAATGTAGGTTCATGCTCCCAGAGCAGTTCTCCAGGGCTGGATGTTCAGCAGTCCTAGGACTCCTTGATCTTTTTATTTTCCTCCCACTGGTGAACTGGGGTGGAGGGGAAGAGCTTCAGTTCCTTCAGATCATGGCTTTGATACTTTACCCTTCCTTGTGAGGTCTGCTCTGTTCCCCAGGTGTAGGCAGTCTGCCACAGCCTTCTTTCCTCTTGCTCTTTCAGGATTAGTTGTATTTGCTATATTTTCATATTATATGTGGTTTTGAGTGGGTTTCTCTCTCACCTCTCATGCTGCCATCTTTAAGCCAATCTCTATGAAAGGGAGTGTCTTCTTAATGTCCTTTTCAGATTGTTTGTTGTTATTACAGATAAATGCAACTGGTTTTGTGTGTTGATTCTGTATCATGCTACTTTGCTTAATTTATTACTATAGCCATGTTTTTTGGAAAAATTAGTCCTTAAAGTCAGAACCCTTAAGGTTTTCTACAAATAAGATCATGCCATCTGCCAACAGAGTAAATTTTACTCCTTTTATGATTTGGATATCATTTTCTTATTTTTATTTTCTAATTGCTCTGGCTAGGACTTTTAGTACTATGTTGAATAGAAGCAGTGAGAGAGGGCATCTCAGCCTTCTTAATTTTAGGGATTTTTCACCATTGAGTTAAATGATAGCTATGCATTATCACTTATGGTTTTTATTATGTTGAGGTTATTTACTTTTATTCTTAGTTTGTTGAGTGCTTTCATCATGAAAGAGTATTGAATTTTGTTGAATACTTAATTTTTATCAAATGAGATAATATTTTTTTACTTAATTCTGTTAATGTATTCTATTATGTTGATTTTCACATGCTGAACCACCTTTACACTTTCCATAGATAAATTTCATTTGGTCATGATATATAGCTCTTCTACTGTATTGCTGAGTTCAGTTTGCTTGTATTTTGTTGAGAAATTTTAAATCAACATTGATCAGGGATTTTTACTCTATTTTTCTTTTTTGTATTATCTTAGCCTGATTTGGTATTGGGGTAATGCTGGTCTTATAAAATGAATTTGAAAGTGTTCCTGCCTCTTTTTTTGGAAGTTTGAGGATTGTTAATTCTTTAAGTGTTTGGTAGAATTTTTCAGTGGAGCAATCGGACCCTGGAATTTTCTTTGTTGGGAAGTTTTTGCTTACTGATTCAACCTCCTTACTAGTTATAGGTCTGCTGATTTAAGAGTTCTTAATTCTTCAAGTTTGGTTGATTTTCTATTTCAAAATTTATCCATTTCTTGTAGGTTATAAAATGTGTTGGCATATAATGTTCATAGTAGCCTCTTATGACCCTTATTTATTTCATGATGCCAGTTGCAACTATCATTTTTGATTTTTGTTCTTTTATTTTTCTTAATCTAGCTAAAGGTTTGTCAATTTTGTTGATCTTTTCAAAAAATCAACTCCTTAATTTCATTTTTTTCTATTGGTTTTCTATTATTAATTTTATTTTTGCATTAATCTTTATACTTCTTTCCTTCTGTAAACTTTCTGTTTACTACATTCTTTTTCTAGTTCCTTGAGGTGTAAAGTTAGATTGTTGTCTTTGAGATTTTTCAATTTTAATGTATGGGTTTATTGCTATAAATTTCACTCTTGGTACTTTTGCTTTATTCTATGTTTTGATATGTTCTCTTTTCATTTGACTCGGTATTTTCTAATTTCTCTTATAATTTTATCTGTAATCTGTGACTCAGAAGTGATAATACTGACATATTTGTGAATGACCCATTTTCCTTTTTGCTGTTGATTTCTAGTTTCATTCCTTTGTGGTTGGAAAAGATGCTTGGGATGATTTTCAATCTTCTTAAATTTGTTAAGACTTGTTTTGTGGCTTTACAAGTGATTTGTCCTGGACAATGTTCCTGACATACTTGAGAAGAATGTAGTCTGCTGTTGGATGGAATATTTTTATATCCATTAGATTCAATTAGTCTATAGTACTGTTAAATCCTCTGTTTATTAATTTTTTTTCTGGTTGATCTTTACGTTATTCAAAGTGGGATATTCAAATCTCTACTATTATTGTATTATTGTCTATTTATCATATCAATTCTGTATATGTTTGTTTCATATATTGGGTGGTCTGCTATTAGTTACATACATATTTAGAGATGTTACACCTTCTTGGTCAATTGAGTTTTTAACAACCTATAGTATCTTTTTTTTGGTCTCTTGTGGTAAGTCTATTTGTCTGATATAAGTATGGCCATCCATGTGCTCTTTGGGTTACCATTTTCATGGAATATCTTTTTCCATCCTTTTATGTTCAGCCTATGTATACCCTTATATCTAAAGTGTGCTTCTCATAGACTGTACATAGTTGTATCTTATTTTCTAAATCCATTCTGCCGTTCAGTGTCTTTTATTGTGGAATTTAATCTACTTATATTTAAAGTAATGACTGATAGAGGACTTATTACTGACACTTTGTTGTTTCCTTTATGTCTTGTAGTTATTTCATCACTTTCTTCTCTTGCAGCTGTCCTTTATGCTGTTAATTTTTTTCCTAGGGATATACTTTGATTGCTCTATCATTTTCTTTTGTGCATCTTCTATAGGTATTCTCTTTGAGGTTGCCATGAAGATTACATAAAACATAGCAATCTATTTTAAACTGACAACATCGATCACATGTATAATTCTATTCCCTTATATTTATCCCCTTTTACATTATCAATGTCATGAATTACATCTTCGTATATTTTGTCTCAACAGTCTTATAATTATGTTTTATGATTTTATTTGTAAAGTTCTATTCAAGAATTAAAGTAGTTCATGCACCACTATTACAGTATTACAGGATTCTACATATTTCTATACATATCCCTTTATCAGAGCTTCATACTTTCATATACTTTAGTGTTCCTGTCTAGTGTATGTGTTTTATTTCAGCTTGAAGAGTGCCCTTTAAAAATACTTAGGAAGGCAAGCCTAGTGGTGATGAACTCCCTCAGCTTTTGTTTACCTAGAAAGGTCTTTATTTCTCTTTCCTTTCAACTGTTCTGTATGTTTAAAATTTTCCTTAGCAAAATGTTGGAATAAAACCAAAATAAAAGTTAAGAAAATTCAAAACAAAGTAAGGAAATCTGTTACTAGCACACTCACATGAAACGATACTAAAGGATGTTAATGCCCTAACATGACTTTATTACCTAGAGTTAAATATTTGCTTATTTTTTAATGAAAAATATTACAGTGAATAGGAAAACTGTCGCATCAATATTTTGACAAATTTATCTTAAAAAAATTTTTTTATTTTGTATCATTAATGTACAATTACTTGAATATTATGGTTACTAGACCCCCCCATGATCAAGTCCCCCCCCACATACCCCATTACAGTCACTGTCCATCAGCATAGTAAGATGCTGTAGAATCACTACTTGTCTTCTCTGTGTTGTACAGCCCTCACTATGCTCCCCCCCCTACATTATGTGTGCTAATCATAATGCCCCCTTTTCCTCCTTAACCCTCCCTTCCCACCCATCCACCCCAGTCCCTTTCCCTTTGGTAACTGTTAGTCCATTCTTGGGTTCTGTGAGTCTGCTGCTGTTTTCTTCCTTCAGTTTTTTTTTTTTTTAAATAATTATTTTTTATTGAAGGGTAGATGATGCACAGTATTACATTACATTAGTTTCAAGTGTACAACACAGTGATAAAACATTTATATACATAATTCTAGGTTCCAGCTATCACCCTACCAAGCTGTTACAATATCTGGACAATATTCCTTATGCTATACATTACATCCCGGTTACTTATTTATTTTACCATTGGAAGTCTGTCCTTTTTTTTTTTTTTTTTTTTTGTGAGGGCATCTCTCATATTTATTGATCAAATGGTTGTTAACGACAATAAAATTCTGTATAGGGGAGTCAATGCTCAATGCACAATCATTAATCCACCCCAAGCCTAATTTTCGTCAGTCTCCAATCTTCTGAGGCATAACAAACAAGTTCTTACATGTAGAACAAATTCTTACATAATGAATAAGTTACATAGTGAACAGTACAAGGGCAGTCATCACAGAAACTTTCGGTTTTGCTTATGCATTATGAACTATAAACAGTTCAAATATGAATACTCATTTGGTTTTTATACTTGATTTATATGTGGATACCATATTTCTCTCTTTATTATTATTATTTTTAATAAAATGCTGAAGTGGTAGGTAGATACAAGATAAAGGCAGAAAACATAGTTTAGTGTTGTAAGAGAGCAAATGTAGATGATCAGGTGTGTGCCTGTAGACTATGTGTTAATCCAAGCTAGACCAGGGCAATAAAACATCCACGTATGCAGAAGATTTCTCTCAGAACAGGGGGGGGTGAGGTTCTAAGCCTCACCTCTGTTGATCCCCAATTTCTCACCTGATGGCCCCCCTGCGACTGTGCCTGTCTTAGGTTGTTCCTCCCTTGAGGAATCTTACCCGTCTCTGGCTAACCAGTCATCTTCCGGGGCCATACAGGGAAATGTGAAGTTGGTAAGTGAGAGGGAAGCCTTATTGTTTGAAAAGGTTAGCTTTTTACTTCTTTGCATATTTATGCCCTGTGGCTTCTATGCCCAGCATTTGTCTTGAGGTATCTTTACCACTTGGAAGAATTATGATACTCGGTAAATTTGATATGAGGCACGAATTCTATTCAAGGGTTGTAATTAGGAAGGAAGAAGAAAAGCTATAGAAGTAGCAGGCGGAAGAAAACATGGGAAGATTGATTATTTCTTTGACATATCTTCTTGTAGAGTAACTTCAGCATATATAGGTTTTAAGCTACTACTTAAATTGCACACACACATTAACATAATAGGAGTATAGTTACATAACCAAAGCATATCTGTAATTACCAGCCATCTCCAGTGAAACCAAGAAAACCAGTTAGGCACCTTAGGCATTTGTGAAAACTTATCTATGATATGGTGGATATTGTCTAACTGAACTTGAACAGTCTGAGAGAAATCAGACAAATTAAAACAACCCATTCCTGGGGACTGTTCACATGCCATATGTTCTTTTAACAGTAAATAGTCTGTAGTTGTAAGACTTTGGAGCGCTACAATTTGCACTTCTCCAAATTCTTGGTTGAGTTCCAACAGTATAGATCCAGTCAGATTTGTTGTTTTACTGTATGCACAGGCCAGCTTAGATATCTCCTTCATTCCCATGGCAAGTCCAGGAACGGGTGGGATGAGTGCATCTACAGCTGTAGCAGTGCGTGGATCTTTGTTGGGGTTTTTTGATGATCATCTTCTGGCATGAGTCTTCCAGAGAGTGCAGATGTTGGAAGTTCTTTTTCATATCGTATCTTAGTTCATTTTTGGGGTAGCCCAATTAGGCTTTGATTCTCTGTATAAACACAAACAGACCCTTTGCCTACACTTTTATATGCCCTTTATACACTTGTGTAGAACTCGTTGGAGGTTACCACACAGGAACTGCCCTTTTTTTTTTTGCTTTGTTTTTGGTATCATTAATCTACACTTACGTGACGAATATTATGTTTACTAGGCTCTCCCCTATACCAGGTCTCCCCTATAAACCCCTTTACAGTCACTGTCCATCAGCATAGCAAAATGTTGTAGAATCACTACTTGCCTTCTCTGTGTTGTACAGCCCTCCTTTTTCTCCTACCCCCCCATGTATGTTAATCTTAATACCCCCCTACTTCTCCCCCCCTTATCCCTCCCTACCCACCCATCCTCCCCAGTCCCTTTCCCTTTGGTACCTGTTAGTCCATTCTTGAGTTCTGTGATTCTGCTGCTGTTTTGTTCCTTCAGTTTTTCCTTTGTTCTTATATTCCACAGATGAGTGAAATCATTTGGTATTTCTCTTTCTCCGCTTGGCTTGTTTCACTGAGCATAATACCCTCCTGCTCCATCCATGTTGCTGCAAATGATTGGATTTGCCCTTTTCTTATGGCTGAGTAGTATTCCATTGTGTATATGTACCACATCTTCTTTATCCATTCATCTATTGATGGACATTTAGGTTGCTTCCAAATCTTGGCTATTGTAAATAGTGCTGCAATAAACATAGGGGTGCATCTATCTTTCTCAAACTTGATTGCTGCGTTCTTAGGGTAAATTCCTAGGAGTGGAATTCCTGGGTCAAATGGTAAGTCTGTTTTGAGCATTTTGATGTACCTCCATACTGCTTTCCACAATGGTTGAACTAACTTACATTCCCACCAGCAGTGTAGGAGGGTTCCCCTTTCTCCACAGCCTCACCAACATTTGTTGTTGTTTGTCTTTTGGATGGCAGCTATCCTTACTGGTCTGAGGTGATACCTCATTGTAGTTTTAATTTGCATTTCTCTGATAATTAGCGATGTGGAGCATCTTTTCATGTGCCTGTTGGCCATCTGTATTTCTTTTTTGGAGAACTGTCTGTTCAGTTCCTCTGCCCATTTTTTAATTGGGTTATTTGTTTTTTGTTTGTTGAGGCGTGAGAGCTCCTTATATATTCTGGACGTCAAGCCTTTATCGGATGTGTCATTTTCAAATATATTCTCCCATACTGTAGGGATCCTTCTTGTTCTATTGATGGTGTCTTTTGCTGTACAGAAGCTTTTCAGCTTAATATAGTCCCACTTATTCATTTTTGCTGTTGTTTTCCTTGCCCGGGGAGATATGTTCAAGAAGAGGTCACTCATGTTTATGTCTAAGAGGTTTTTGCCTGTGTTTTCTTCCAAGAGTTTAATGGTTTCATGGCTTACATTCAGGTCTTTGATCCATTTTGAGTTTACTTTTGTATATGGGGTTAGACAATGGTCCAGTTTCATTCTCCTACATGTAGCTGTCCAGTTTTGCCAGCACCACCTGTTGAAGAGACTGTCATTTCGCCATTGTATGTCCATGGCTCCTTTATCAAATATTAATTGACCATATATGTCTGGGTTAATGTCTGGATTCTCTAGTCTGTTCCATTGGTCTGTGGCTCTGCTCTTGTGCCAGTACCAAATTGTCTTGATTACTATGGCTTTATAGTAGAGCTTGAAGTTGGGGAGTGAGATCCCCCCTACTTTATTCTTCTTTCTCAGGATTGCTTTGGCTATTCGGGGTCTTTGGTGTTTCCATATGAATTTTTGAATTATTTGTTCCAATTCATTGAAGAATGTTGCTGGTAGTTTCATAGGGATTGCATCAAATCTGTATATTGCTTTGGGCAGGATGGCCATTTTAACGATATTAATTCTTCCTAGCCACGAGCATGGGATGCTTTTCCATCTGTTAGTGTCCCCTTTAATTTCTCTTAAGAGTGACTTGTAGTTTTCAGAGTATAAGTCTTTCAATTCTTTGGTTAGGTTTATTCCTAGGTATTTTATTTTTTTTGATGCAATTGTGAATGGAGTTGTTTTCCTGATTTCTCTTTCTGTTGGTTCATTGTTAGAATATAGGAAAGCCACAGATTTCTGTGTGTTGATTTTGTATCCTGCAACTTTGCTGTTATTCCGATATCAGTTCTAGTAGTTTTGGGGTGGAATCTTTAGGGTTTTTTATGTACAGTACCATGTCATCTGCAAATAGTGACAGTTTAACTTCTTCTTTACCAATCTGGATTCCTTGTATTTCTTTATTTTGTCTGATTGCCGTGGCTAGGACCTCCAGTACTATGTTAAATAACAGTGGAGAGAGTGGGCATCCCTGTCTAGTTCCCGACCTCAGAGGAAATGCTCTCAGCTTCTCGCTGTTCAATATAATGTTGGCTGTGGGTTTATCATAGATGGCCTTTATTATGTTGAGGTACTTGCCCTCTATTCCCATTTTGCTGAGAGTTTTTAACATGAATGGATGTTGAACTTTGTCAAATGCTTTTTCAGCATCTATGGAGATGATCATGTTGTTTTTTGTCTTTCTTTTTGTTGATGTGGTGGATGATGTTGATGGACTTTCGAATGTTGTGCCATCCTTGCATCCCTGGGATGAATCCCACTTGGTCATGGTGTATGATACTTTTGATGTATTTTTGAATTCGGTTTGCTAATATTTTGTTGAGTATTTTTGCATCTACGTTCATCAGGGATATTGGTCTGTAGTTTTCTTTTTTGGTGGGGTCTTTGCCTGCTTTTGGTATTAGGGTGATGTTAGCTTCATAGAATGAGTTTGGGAGTATCCCCTCCTCCTCTATTTTTTGGAAAACTTTAAGGAGAATGGGTATTATGTCTTCCCTGTATGTCTGATAAAATTCCAAGGTAAATCCATCTGGCCCGGGGGTTTTGTTCTTTGGTAGTTTTTTGATTACCGCTTCAATTTCGTTGCTGGTAATTGGTCTGTTTAGATTTTCTGTTTCTTCCTGGGTCAATCTTGGAAGGTTATATTTTTCTAGGAAGTTGTCCATTTCTCCTAGGTTTCCCAGCTTGTTAGCATATAGGTTTTCATAGTATTCTTCAATAATTCTTTGCATTTCCGTGGGGTCCGTCGTGATTTTTCCTTTCTCGTTTCTGATACTGTTGATTTGTGTTGACTCTCTTTTCTTCTTAATAAGTCTGGCTAGAGGCTTATCTATTTTGTTTATTTTCTCGAAGAACCAGCTCTTGGTTTCATTGATTTTTGCTATTGTTTTATTCTTCTCAATTTTGTTTATTTCTTCTCTGATCTTTATTATGTCCCTCCTTCTGCTGACCTTAGGCCTCATCTGTTCTTCTTTTTCCAATTTCGATAATTGTGACATTAGACCATTCATTTGGGATTGCTCTTCCTTTTTTAAATATGCTTGGATTGCTATATACTTTCCTCTTAAGACTGCTTTTGCTGTGTCCCACAGAAGTTGGGTTTAGTGTTGTTGTTGTCATTTGTTTCCATATATTGCTGGATCTCCATTTTGATTTGGTCATTGATCCATTGATTATTTAGGAGCGTGTTGTTAAGCCTCCATGTGTTTGTGAGCCTCTTTGCTTTCTTTGTACAGTTTATTTCTAGTTTTATCCCTTTGTGGTCTGAAAAGTTGGTTGGTAGGATTTCAATCTTTTGGAATTTTCTGAGGCTCTTTTTGTGGCCTAGTATGTGGTCTATTCTGGAGAATGTTGCATGTGCACTTGAGAAGAATGTATATCCTGTTGCTTTTGGATGTAGAGTTCTATAGATGTCTATTAGGTCCATCTGTTCTACTGTGTTGTTCAGTGCTTCCGTGTCCTTACTTATTTTCTGCCCAGTGGATCTTTCCTTTGGGGTGAGTGGTGTGTTGAAGTCTCCTAGAATGAATGCATTGCAGTCTATATCCCCCTTTAGTTCTGTTAGTATTTGTTTCACATATACTGGTGCTTCTGTGTTGGGTGCATATATATTTAGAATGGTTATATCCTCTTGTTGGACTGAGCCCTTTATCATTATGTAGTGTCCTTCTTTATCTCTTGTTACTTTCTTTGTTTTGAAGTCTATTTTGTCTGATATTAGTACTGCAACCCCTGCTTTTTTCTCACTGTTGTTTGCTTGAAATATGTTTTTCCATCCCTTGACTTTTAGTCTGTACATGTCTTTGGGTTTGAGGTGAGTTTCTTGTAAGCAGCATATAGATGGGTCTTGCTTTTTTATCCATTCTGTTACTCTGTGTCTTTTGATTGGTGCATTCAACCCATTAACATTTAGGGTGACTATTGAAAGATATGTACTTATTGCCATTGCAGGCTTTAAATTCGTGGTTACCAAAGGTTCAAGGTTAGCCTCCTTAGTATCTTCCTGCCTAACTTAGCTCGCTTATTGAGCTGTTATATACACTGTCTGGAGATTCTTTTCTTCTCTCCCTCCTTGTTCCTCCTCCTCGATTCTTCATATATTGGGTGTTTTGTGCTGTGCTCTTTCTAGGAGTGCTCCCATCTAGAGCAGTCCCTGTAAGATGTTCTGTAGAGGTGGTTTGTGGAAAGAAAATTCCCTCAGCTTTTGTTTGTCTGGGAATTGTTTAATCCCACCATCATATTTGAATGATAGTCGTGCTGGATACAGTATCCTTGGTTCAAGGCCCTTCTGTTTCATTGTATTAAATATATCATGCCATTCTCTTCTGGCCTGTAGGGTTTCTGTTGAGAAATCTGACGTTAGCCTGATGGGTTTCCCTTTATAGGTGATCTTTTTCTCTCTAGCTGCCTTTAACACTCTTTCCTTGTCCTTGATCTTTGCCATTTTAATTATTATGTGTCTTGGTGTTGCCCTTCTTGTATCCTTTCTGTTGGGGGTTCTGTGTATTTCCGTGGTCTGTTCGATTACTTCCTCCCCCAGTGTGGGGAAGTTTTCAGCAATTATTTCTTCTAAAATACTTTCCATCTCTTTTCCTCTCTCTTCTTCTTCTGGGACCCCTATAATACGGATATTGTTCCTTTTGGATTGGTCACACAGTTCTCTTAATATTGTTTCATTCCTGGAGATCCTTTTGTCTCTCTCTATGTCAGCTTCTATGCGTTCTTGTTCTCTGATTTCAATTCCATCAATGGCCTCTTGCATTCTATCCATTCTGCTTATAAACCCTTCCAGAGTTTGTTTCATTTCTGCGATCTCCTTTCTGGCATCTGTGATCTCCTTCCGGACTTCATCCCATTTCTCTTGCGTATTTCTCTGCATCTCTGTCAGCATGTTTATGATTCTTATTTTGAATTCTTTTTCAGGGAGACTGGTTAGGTCTGTCTCCTTCTCTGGTGTTGTCTCTGTGATCTTTGTCTGCCTGTAGCTTTGCCTTTTCATGGGGATAGGAATAGTCTGCAGAACTGGGACGAGTGACGGCTGGAAGGACTTCCTTTCTTGTTGGTTTGTGGCCCTCCTCTCCTGGGAGAACAGCGACCTCTAGTGGCTTGTGCTGCGCAGCTGCACGCAGACAGGGTTTCTGCTTCCTGCCCGGCTGCTATGGAGTTAATCTACGCTGTTGCTGTGGGCGTGGCCTGGCTCGGGCAGCTACTCCAAAATGGTGGAGTCGCATTGGAGCAGGAGCTGCTGGGAGGCTATTTATCTCCGTAAGGGGCCTCCCTGCTCCCTGCAGCCCAGGGGTTAGGGCGCCCAGAGATCCCGGATTCCCTACGTCTGGATTAAGTGACCCGCCCTGCCCCTTTAAGACTTCCAAAAAGCACCCGCCAAAACAAAACAACGCCCACCAAAAAAAAAAAAAAGAAAAAAAAAGTTTTTAATTATAAAAAAAAAAAATTTTTTAAAAAAAAAAGGTGGTCGTTCGTTTTTCTTTATTCTCCGGTGCCAGCCTCAGGCGTCTGCTCACCGGTCTTTCTGCCCTGTTTCCCTAGTATTGGGGTCCCTATCCCTTTAAGACTTCCAAAAAGCGCTCGCCAAAACAAAACAGCAAAAAAGCAAAAAAAAAATGGTCGCGCGCTTTTCTTATGTCCTCTGTCGCCCAGCCTCCAGTGCCTGCTCACTGTTCTTGCTGCCCTGTTTTCTTAGTATCGAGCGCCTTGCACTCTGGCCCGGATGGCTGGGGCTGGGTGCTCGGCAGTCCTGGGCTCCGTCTCCCTCCCGCTCTGCCAGCTCCCGCCGGGAGCTGGGGGGAGGGGTGCTCGGCTCCCGCGGGCCGGGGCTTGTATCTTACCCCCTTCGCGAGGTGCTGGGTTCTCTCAGGTGTGGATGTGGTCTGGATATTGTCCTGTGTCCTCTGGTCTTTATTCTAGGAAGGGTTGTCTTTGTTATATTTTCATAGATATATGTTGTTTTGGGAGGAGATTTCCGCTGCTCTACTCACGCCGCCATCTTCCACCCCTCCTCGGCTTCCTTCAGTTTTTTCTTTGTTCTTATACTCCACAGATGAGTGTAATCATTTCATACTTGTTTTTCTCCACCTGGCTTATTTCACTGAGCATAATACTCTCTAGCTCCATCCATGTTGTTGCAAATGGTAGGATTCATTTTCTTCTTATGGCTGAATCATATTCCATTGTGTATATGGACCACATCTTCTTTATCCATTCACCTACTGATTGACACTTAGGTTGCTTCCATATCTTGGCTATTGTAAATAGTGCTGCGATAAACACAGGAGTGCATATGTCTTTTTCAAACTGGGCTCCTGCACTCTTAGGGTAAATTTGTAGAAGTGGAATTCCTGGGTCAAATGGTATTTCTATTTTTAGTTTTTTGAGGAACCTCCATACTGCTTTCCACAATGGTTGAACTAGTTTACATTCCCACCAGCAGTGTAGGATGGTTCCCCTTTCTCCACATCCTTGCCAACATTTGTTGTCTGTCTTTTGGATATTGGCCATCCTAACTGGTGTGAGGTGATATCTCATTGTGGTTTTAATTTTCATTTTTCTGATGATTAGCAATGTGGAGCATTTTTTCATGTGCCTGTTGGCCATCTGAATTTCTTCTTTGGAGAAGTGTTTGCTCAGCTCCTCTGCCCATTTTTTAATTGGCTTATTTGCTTGTTTGTTTGTTGAGGTGCATGAGCTCTTTATATAATTTGGATATTAATCCTTTATCAGATATGATTTATGAATGTATTCTCCTATACTGTAGGATGTCTTTTTGTTCTACTGATGGTATCCTTTGCTGTACAGAAGCTTTTTAGTTTGATATAGTCCTAATTGTTCATTTTTGCTTTTGTTTCCCTTTTCTGGGGAGATATGTTCATGACTCTCATGTTTATGTCCAAGAGAGTTTTGCCTATATTTTTTTCTAAGAGTTTTATGGTTTCATGACTTACATTCAGGTCTCTGATCCATTTTGAGTTTACTTTTGTGTATGGGGTTAGACAATAATCCAGTTTCATTCTCTTGCATGTAGCTGTCCAGTTTTGCCAACACTAGCTGTTGAAGAGGCTATTTCCTCACTGTATATTCATGGCTCCTTTATCATATATTAATTGACCATATATGCTTGGGTTTATATCTGGGCTCTCTATTCTGTTCCACTGGTCTATGGGTCTGTTCTTTTGCCCGTACCAAATTGTCTTGATTACTGTGGTTTTGTAGGCATTACTTATCTTTTGAAAATTCCCTCACTTTTGTTTCAAGAATATTTTTGCTGGGTACATAATTCATAATTCTATGATGAACTGTTTTCACTTAGCACTACAAAAGACCTGATTCAACTGTTTGGACTTTTTTTGTCTGTTTAAAAGTTAGGTTTCATTCCAATAGTTGCTTCTTTGAAACTAGACTGTCTTTAACGCATGTTGGCTGTTTTCAAATTTTTTTCTTTGCCTTCTGTTTTTAGCAATTTTATCATCATATGCCTAAATATGAATCTCTTTTTGTTTGGTGTTCATAAGACTGTTTGTATCTATACTTTGGTGTATTTCATCAATTCTGGAAAGTTCTCAGCCATTATCTTTTCAATTACTGTACCTTTCCCACTAACCCTCTCCTCTCTTTCAGACATTCTAATTACATGTGTTTTAGACCTTCTTACTGTTTATATGTCTTTGAATCTGTAGTATTATCTTCTGTTTCTTTTCATACTTCATTCTGAATATATTCTTTTAATCTCTCTTCCAATTCACTGTATCTTCCTTTGGCTGAATCTATAGGCTTTTGGCAAGACTTATTCTTCCCTATCCTAATCCAGACACTCAGTTTACCACCATAATCTGCCATATGACCAAGAAAACCTAGTTTTAGTAACATCAATCCGGGTTTAAATCTGTCAGTACAGAAGCCCAGTATTCTCAGATCATGCTTATTCCATAAAACCTAATCCCCATTTTTTGGGGCACTGAGGCAACTTTCCTTCTATTTTATGTTTATGTTGGTCTGTCTCATTCCATAGGGTAAAAACTCCATGAAGGAAATGATTTTTGGATGTTCAGTTCATTATGTTACCTCCACTGTGTGAACAATGCCAAACATATATATGCAAGCACTCAATAAATATGTTAAGTGAAATGATGGTATGCCACTGCTCTTTTATAGGGAATGACCAAAGTGAAACACCAATCAGAATACACCAATCAGAAACTTTACTTTTTAAAACAATAAAAGGTGCATAGAACATAAAAGCTAAGTAAAACTTAAAGAAAAAAATATAGTCAATTACAGTTTGAAAGCAGAGAAGGAAATCACCTGACTGGTTATTTTTATCAACGTATCAAACTGATGAGTCCAACATAGATTTTGGGTTTAAAAATCACTCTTCCATTGTCCAGTTTGGTTCCTGACTTCCAGACACAGAGGTATGTTATCATTACTACTGAAGTCCATGCATTAGGGACAGAAATGAGTCACATAATTCTCTAAATTGGTTAAATCTGATGGTAGATTTATTAATTTTCTCCAATGACCATTTGCAGTGTCAATGACCCAGTGGTACCTTAAGCCCAAATTATGCAAATCCCAAGTTATATCCTTGAAGGTTATAGAATTAGGTTTGAATTCTATATGCTCAATGCCTGCTCAATGCTTTGCTCCCTTACCAAATCAGTTCTCTGCTTGTGAGCTTGAAGGCAAAGATGGGGAGAGGATGGGATGGAGTAGGAAAGTTGTGTTGAATCAAAAGTTGGTGAATAAATTATCTTTTATCCTCCTCCTTCCTTTGTGCTATCTGTAAGGAAAAATTTATGAGGAGTCATGGAAAAAATGACAGCATACTTCCATGGAGGGAACCTTCAGATTAATACAGGTTGCTATGAGCAGTTAGAGCAAAATCCCATGCACAGTATACTCAAGAGGCCTGCCATCTGAATACTTTCAGTCATCATACATATATATACTTTCCCCCAGATTCTCTATTTAGACTTTAGTATAGGATCAACTAGATTTCAAAACATATTGTGAGTACTGTTTTCACTTGGATTCTATGGAAAGTTTTCAAGGGCTAGAGTATGTCTCTTTCTATCTAGGTTACTAAAATGTTGTAGAATACATTTAAATACTTGTTTATTAGCAATAGAACTCCCTCCCCTCCCCACCCTAGTTAATTTTATTAATGAAAAAATTTTAAATTTACAAGTATATGCTCATAATAAGAAGTCAAAAATTACAGGTATATAATGAATTAAACTTCTCTGTGTTTTCTCTCTTCATATTCCCTTTCCCCAAACAAAGCAATATTATCAGTCTGGTTATTATATGCTCACTTCTAATTATCCTCATTCAAATAAAAATAAAAAAGTAAGCTCCCTGCCTCCACCACTATTTTTTAGAAAAATAGGATCATATCCCACACATCACTCTTCATCTTGAATCAACAATATATTATGGCCATAACTTCAGTTCAGATTACCCAAACTAGTGATATCTGTCACTGTAATCATAATGCTGGGAATAATGATTACCTGTAATAAATTCACTTTAGAATTAGAATTACACTGTTATTTGCCCTTATTTATAGTGAATTCCATGTAGGCCTAACAGTTTTTTTAAATTAAGGTATTATTGATATATACTCTTATGAAGGTTTCACATGAAAAACAATGTAGTTACTACATTCACCCATATTATCGAGTCTCCCCCACACCCCATTGCAGTCACTGTCCGTCAGTGTAGTAAGATGCCACAGTCACTACTTGTCTTCTCTGTGCTACACTGTCTTCCCTGTGATCCCCCCAACACCAAGTGTACCCCTCAATCCCCTTCCTACTCCCTCGCTCCCCACCCACCCTCCCCCACCCCTCCCGTTTGGTAACCACTAGTCCCTTCTTGGAGTTTGTGAGTTTGCTGCTGTTTTTTTCTGAGAATAATATCCTCCAGCTCCATTCATGTTGTTGCAAATGGTAAAGAGTAGGTATTCATTGGATTGAAGAGAAAAAATGAAAGTGTAGAGATAGTTTAGTGTCATAAAGTTTGTCAAGATATTTGATATTTCTGAAATAGAGTAAAATATAATGAAAGAGCCAAGAATGGGCTATGAGACTATGGTATCTTTAAAAGGTTACAACTTCCAGAAATGTAAGCTTTTATAATAACGTGTAAAATGTAATTGTCCCATGAGATTATTTCAACAACAAAAATCAGTGCTAAGTGATAATAAGTATATTAGTACTTGTACAATTATTTCAACAACAACAAAAAACAAAATTAAGTACTAGGTGAAGAGTTGGGTACATTAGTAAAATTGGGGCTAAATTTCTGTGAACCTTGTTTCTTTATAGAGGCAATGGTTTTGCCAACAATAATTCAAAATATTATTTCTTATAAAGCTGTTTGAAAAATCCAAAACAACTACATAAGGAAGAAAGAATTTCTCAATAGTTAAAAGTCTTGATTCTTCTAGAAAAGGTTATGTAGTTTAATATGATCTTTTGGCTGATTTATGTAAAGCTTTGTATTTTTTACTTTCTCAAGTCTGTCACTAGAGAGATGAATGGTACATTTTAACATCGAGTTTGCCATAAGCAATAAAATCAGAGATCCAAAAGAAATTTTAATGTATTTCCACACTTTTAACCTGGAGCTTTCCATTATTATTATTTTTTTGGGTCCCATGTTTAGTTGATATGTTTTACACTTACGTAAATAATTTTAAGATTTTAACTTAAAGGTAAAATTAAAATAGATTAATTATTCAATAGAAAAGTTTAAGGGTCATTGTACATAAAGTGAAAATTTTAGTGATAAATTTTATACTAACAACATCTCAAATGATTGCAACATTTTCTTCTAACAACAAGATAAAATAAAAATAAACAAGAAAGTGACTTTCATTAGGTGGTATGCAAGATGAAATGGGAACACATATCTATAAAATTCTGTAAGAAGGAAAGCCAAGTATGAAAAATAATTAAGTTCAAGAATCTTATTGTAAACCAGTAAGTATTATAGAGGGTATGAAGATGGAAAGGAAGAGCCTTCAAGAAAGTTACATCCTAGTAAAAATAAGATAAGCCCTTAAACAACTATAATATAAAACTACGTGTAGGGGAGTCCTGGGAGCAAGACTGAAAAGGAATGTTATGGTAACATGTCAGATGGCCTTCAGTTCATGGCTAAGCATCTCGTTTATTTAGAAAACAATGTAGTAGTATTATGGATTTTTGTGTAGAGAAACAACAACTAGAAAGGAAAATCAATATGGCAGTGTAATAGAATATTGGAGAATGAAAGCAAGGAGTTCACTTAAAGAGAAAATATTGAAAAAGAAAACATTGGAGTCATAAAAAGAAAGAACTTGGGGCAATATATATATATATATATATATATATATATATATATATATATATATATATATATATATGTTGAAGGTAAGAAGCCAAGTAAGTGACTGAAGGAGATGGAGAAGATCTTGAATGAGTAGAAGAAAAATGAATAGGACAATGACATCTAACTATTACAAGGGAGATTTTCAGGATGGTGGCCAATATTATCAAGGAAAAGGATGAATTAAGGCTTATGAAGACTGAGACAGGACCAACAGAAGTTTATCAAAGTAAATGAGGTAAAGCTAGATTGCAAATGTTATTACAGAGTGAATGGCAACTAAAGGAATTATTCAGAGTGGTATTCAAGGTACCACATTCTAGGTCTCACTATTATTTGGGGTAGAGTGATAATTAATTTGTTAAAATGAATTTGAAATGACAATGTGATTTGATAAAACAAGTGGAAGAGTATTAGTCATTTTTGCCCTCTAGCATTTATTCACTTATCTTTGTTTTGGTGATCTAATTTTGTTTTCCCTGTAGAGAATTCCCTTCTCTACTATCAGGGTGGGCTTAGGAGTAAATGTGACGACTCAGCCAAAGCTTTTCCAAGCCACTGATTCCTTCTGGATATACACTGAAAGTGATACCTTAAAGCTTGTCATTTGAAAAAAAAATATCCTAAAGGAGGCAACATTTAACACATTATTCTAATAATGAAGATAAAAGAGGATGTCTAAGCAAAACTCTGATGAAAGAAATCAAAGGAGAACTAAATAAATGGAGACATATTCCATGATTATGATTAGTGAGACTCAATTCTGTCAAGACGTTAGTTCTTTCCAATTTGATCTATAGCTTCAGTGCAACCCCAATCCAAATCTCAGCAGATTACTTTGTGGATATCAATAAACTGATTCTAATGTCTATATGGAAAGGTAAAAGACTTAGAAAGAGAAGAACAAAGTTGGAAGACTGACATTACCAACTTCAAGACATACTATAAAGCTACAGTAATTAATACATTTGTACTGGCAAAAGAAAAGACAAATACATCAGTGGAACAGTATAGAGAGGCCAGAAATAGGTCTACACAAATACTGAACTATGATAAATAATGGAGAAAAGACAGTCTGTTCAACAAATGGTGATGGAAGACCTAGATAGCCCATACAAAAATATGATTGCAGACACAGTCCTTACATGCCTTTATAAAAATTAAATCAAAATGGATCACAGATCCAAATGTAAAATGCAAAACTATAAAACTTCTAGAAGATAATGTAGGAAAAAATCTAGATGACCTTAGGTTTGGTGATGACTTTTGAACTACAACACCAAAGACATGTTCCATGAAACAAATAATTGATAGGCTAGAATTCATTAACATTAAAACTTCTGCTTTGTGAAAGACACTACCAAGAGAATGAGAAGACAAGCCACAGACTGGGAGAATATATTTGCAAAAGATATACTGATTAAGAACTATTGAAAATATACAAAGAACTCTGAAAACTCAAAAATAAGAAAACAAAAAACTCAATTCAAAAATAGGCAAAAGATCTGAACAGACACTTCACCAAAGAAACAGGGATGGCAAATAAGCATATGAAAAGATGCTCCACATCATATGTCATCAGAAAATACAAAATTAAAACAATAAGATACCACTGTACATCTATTAAAATGGCAAATGCAAAACAATGACAACTCTAAATACTGGTGAGGATGCAGAATCACAAGAATTCTCATTCATTCCTGGTGGGAATATAAAATAGTACAGCCATTTTGGAAGACAGTTTGGTGCTTTCTTATAAAACTAAGCATACTCTCACCATATGATCCAGCAATCACACTCCTTGATATTTATCCAAATGAGTTGAAACTTACGTCCACACAAAAACTTGCACACAGATATTTATAGCAGTTTTATTTTTAATTGCCAAAACTTGGAAGCAATCAATTTGGTAGGTGAACGGGTAACTGTGGTACATCCAGACTATGGAATATTATTCAGCATTTAAAAACTCATTAAAAGGCACGGAGGAATCTTCAGTGCAAATTGCTAGGTGAAAGAAGTCAATGTAAAAAAAGCTACACAATGTATGATTCCAACTATATAACATTTTAGAAAAGGCGAAACCATGGAGACAGTAAAAAGGTCAGTGGTAGCCAGAGGTTAGAGGGAAAGGAAAGATGAATATGCAGAGCACAGAGGATTTTTAGGGCAGTGGAACTCTTCTGTATGGTACTATAATGATAAGACACATGTCATTATACATTTGTCCAAACCCATAGACTATACAACATCAAGAGTGAATCATAATGTAAACTATGAATTTTGGGGGATAAGTACCTGATGTGGATAGTGCAGGAGGCTGTGCATGTCTGGGGTCAGAAAGTGCGTAGGAATTCTCTTTACTTTCAGTTCAATTTTGCTGTGAATCTAAAATTGTTCTAAAAAAAAAGTCTATTCAAAATAAAGTTGTCTAACATTAGCCTAGGTAACATGAAAGTGGTTGCATTTTTTAATGTTGTAAAATAACCGGTAAGAGGTAATGATATTCTTGATTGTTCAATAATGTTGATACAATAAATATATTTAAAATAAAAATGATAAATCACTTTGATGACTCCCAGTAAAATAGACTTATTGTCTAAATAAAGTGATTGCCTTTTCACCCTCATTTTCAAATGCCTGTGTATCATGATATTTTTCGTAGAGATGAGAGCGGGAAAGAGAGAAGGAAGAAAATGAACCACTGTAATGGAAGCAAAGAAATGTTATAGAAATGAGAATTGGAGATGAAGTAAAGGGGGAGAAAAGGGCATATATAACATAGAGGTCATGGATAGGATGTGTTAAGAAAAGTCAGGGAAACTTCCTGAGGGAGTTGGTAGTATTAGTGAGCAAAGCATTCATATTTCCTCGATTAATCATGGTTCTATTTATTTCTTCTAATGAAGCTATACATTTCTAACAATAAAAAAAAATGTAACAAGAAAAAGCTGGACATGATAATTGAGAAAATGCTATATATATCTTTTTCACATACAGATGGCAACTTAGTAAACAATGTTCAAAAATGCTTTTCAAGAATTATGTATATAACTAGATGTTCTGTAGTTGTCAGGCACTGGGGATACCTAAAAAAAAAAAAAGAAGGAAAATGCACCATATTTATTCAATGTCAGTGAATACCTCACCTTGAAGAACTAAGATTCTTTTCTGCAAGAGGGCAAATGGACTCTGAAGACTAATGAAATACCACAACAGCAAGGTAAATAATGACCTACTTAGGTAGAATTGAACATATAACAGCTGACACTTCTAAGGAAGAATCCAGTGATTCTGATCTTCTATTTGTGAACATGGAAGCAACAAGAGCAAAGACCTAGAAGTGAGAGATTCCTCAGTGGGGCCAGGGGATGTTTGAACAGTACAGCTTCATTCTCTTGAAAATTACCAGCTTTTTGCTAAAAGTCAATTCATCATCTTTCAGCCCAATTCAGTGACCTATTTTCAATCCTGTCTATCTTTAATTCTTCTGGAGAAATGACAGCAATAATCATTCTCTGTTTTTGTGTCATATAGAGATCTTAACATTTATAACATTATAAACATTTGCAAAATTCTTAGTGACTGAGGATCTGAAAAAAATCACTAATGATAAAATCAATTGTTTTGCCCTTTCACCTGCTTTTATAGAATTATATATAGGGAACCAATGCCTATATCTCAGTTTTCTCTTGAAATCACTGTGAATCTTAGATTTACTTGCCTTGTCCTCCAAGTGCAATTCTAAAAAGCGTAGATAAGCCACAGGTGCAAATGCATCAGCTGAATGTGTGACTACTTCTGATGAATCTCTGAAACATAAAAATTTTATAATACACTTATCTACTATATACATTGTGGCAAATCATTCCCGCTACAGACTAGAAGAGATCAAAAATCGTCATTTTGTATTTATTTACATTGGTATACAAACAATGATTAGCATCTACTTTTAATCCAATAACTAATTGGGACAATGATCAAGGATACTAACCTTCCATGGAAAAGTAAAATAGTTTTATCTTTATAATGACACACAGCTCAACTTTCAAGTTCTCTGAAGAGTTTTGAGACATAAAACCCCAATTTCATTTCACAAATTTGCTTGGTATGGGCTAACCATTAAACAATAGTGCTTTATCTTCATTATTCTGTTCATTTTCAAGAGGTAATTCATTCAGTGTTTCACACAAAATCTCAATTATCCTTCACAAAAGCAGTACTGGTGATGGTTTTAAGCTCTAGATGAACTCTTCACACTGCAATATCATTGCTATTAAAATTGATTGTCTGACACAGTAATTACCACATTCAGGTAAAATGGTATGAACTGCTTGCTGGCACCATATGGATACATGTAAATTAACTCAGCTTTTATCAAAGATACCCTGTAAAACACATATGAATAACTAAGATTATGTGTGAAGTTCTAATAACTAATTATTTTTATTGTTGTTTATTAAGAAACAGTGTTTTGCATTTCAACTGAAATTTTTAAAATAGAAATTCCTCATATCTCTTTAATACCTCAGGCATTAGTTCCAATGTTTATATTAACACACTGCTTGCATTTTAACCTTTGTAGTATGGCAAAATAAATTACTTTATTTGACTATTTGCCACTAATGTAAAAGATTTTTTGAATCAACTTTTGTAATGCAAAGTTATTTAGCGGCAATAGAAGAAACCTCAAAATTCCTGCTCCAAAATACAAATTTTCATGGATAAAATCTGTTTACTTTTACTTTTCTCTTTGAACCATCAGAGATACAGAAAAAAAAGTTTGATGATAAAAAAATTATGAACCATTAGTATCAAATATGTATCTTATTAGCACTTAGGAAAAATAACATTCAAAAGGATTCCTATGGCATTAAAAGGAAAGCAAATTACACTATAGAAAGACAATTTGCCTTCACAGGCTACATCAACCAAAAGATGCCTCCAGGTATAAAGAGGAGAAGTAGGAGAAGAAGAAAGTAAAGAGAAGGCCCTTTTGCTTTCTACCTCCTGCCGCTCTGGCTTGTTAGCCCTAATTTTGTTGTTTCTCTATTTATTCCAGAGTTGCCTGTTCCAGTTTTATCTTGGCTCATCAACCAAATTCCAATTCCTGTGTACAGTTTTCCTCTTACATTAAATTTCAATCTCTCTCTTCCTGATCCCAGCATTGGAAACTGACCCTGAGCCCTAATTATACTAATCTAGGCATCTTGGTTTTGATATCCTTGACAATGGAGCATACCAAAACTATAATTAACCTGAACCAATGCTATATTAATAGAGAGGGTTTCAGGCTCTCCCTTCTAATGCCAGTTATCACCACTAGAAACAAAAGGTTGACAGAAAAAAGCTCACTTAATTGATATAATTACTGAATTCTGAATTAAGATTGTTATCCAGAGAAAATATACAACATTCTGAACATTAAATGAAGAATGTAATTTTTATGAATTTTATTAAATCCATAATCTCTTCTTGACTAACATAATTTCATTCACTTTTACAAAGTGTGAGTCAATTGGGAGAGACTCTATCTCAAAAGAACAGCTTTTAGTTTCAAACAGAATAATACCACTATTGCTTTTCTTTTATCTTTCATAAACTATCACCTGAAACTCAATTTTCAAGGGTCTCTGATTTCTGTCATGAATGCTTCATGAATTTCTCGGAAACCTGAAACAGAAGCCGTTGGAATATCCTCAGCGTAATCCAGAAAATTAAGACCAACTGTGCCACAGCAAAGATGCTTTCCACTTGGCTACCCTCTTCTCCTTTCCCGCTATCAGTGCAGTTACTACCTCTTATACAACGGAGGATTCTCCGTAGCTATGAGATTGCCCATGCTCCCTTTCATTGCTGCGTTAGGCTTAGCCCGCAACAATTTCAAAACAACAGCTGAGTCAGGTCTGAGCCTTTCTTTCCTGTTGCCAGGCTCCAGAGGTGTGAGGTCAGGCTCTACCCTCTCATTTCAAAATAAAACAAAACCTGATATCGCTTGAGACTCAGCTATGGTTTTGTTCTTACCTCTTCTCTCAAAAGACAACTGCACACGGATACTCCCTGTGGACTCACACTTACTCTCACAGACCTCTCCAATGTTATTCTTTGAAGTCTTCCCTGACATCCTAGTTTTCTCCTTCATGTGCTTTAGTAATCGTTTACAGCCCTTTCATAACACATTTACTCTATGTGTTTGCATGCTTGCTTGCTTTCTTAGAGAGCGGCCAACAAAATTTCATCTTTGTTTGCCTGTCCTTCACTACCCCTGCCACCCTTCTCTCTAGGCTCAGTACAGAGTACATTACCTGGTATTCATTAGGCTTGTTGAATAAATAAGTAACTGCATAGTTAAACTTTGTTAAATACCTTCATATTTACACACTAACTGTCAAACTGTGCTAACCTACATTGATTTTTCAATTACCTATCTTAACACAAATACGTAATTCCTCATAGAGGCATTTGCATATATACATGCATATACACACCCATATGCCTATATACCATAATCTCTAGCATAATAAAAATAATGCTTAGTAGGTCTAAAAATGTAAATACAAGGAAATAATTTCATAAATTTAAATAAATTCCCAGGTAATATGTGAAAGCAGATAAGGAAACCACTTGATCCATCTTCATTGCTAAATGCCACATAAAAATGATTTGTGCTATTATGCCTTAAATGGGTAGAAAATAGGAGTAGGTGGGTAAAATGACTAAACGGTGTTTTAAACATAGAATTTAGTTCATTTGTTCCTTCCTTCCCATTCTTCCCTCCATCTCATATGTAGCAACTTTGTAGTAGTATTGTAATATTGATAATTCAAATGGAAATGTGGGGCTATATCAATACTGATATTACAAAATGTATTCAATAACAGAGAAGAAAATTATCACTTTCATTACTGCATTAGGATTTTAGTTCTTACTTCTGATATGTAATATATATTTTAGAGTAAGAAGAAAAAAAGAAGTAGGTTCTTTATTTGAGGACATACAATTGTCTTGCAATTATCCTTGTATCTGAAAGGCCAGGCTGTAATTTTTTTCAACAAGGCTCTTTGAAAAAAAAAACCCCTCACTTTCTGATCTAAAATTTTGTATCTAGAGGTGAGTAATCACATATTAATTGAGATAAAAAGTGAATTATAAAATGTTCTAGTTAGAAAATCTTTAAATTACTTCCAAATATTGCTATATCAGTCTTCCCCACAAGATTTTTAAAAAGTTATCTGGAATTTGGGGCAAAATGTATCTTATAATAAACCCAATTTCTCTAATTTACTTTATTATACAAAAAAGATTCAATCTGTGTTTTTGGGAAAAAATCCCTAGGTTATAATCAAATCATTTTGCAAATAAAAGTTTATTTTTCTCTCCTAAGAGTGGTTTTCTTTTATCAAAAAAATTTCATTCAGACATATGAAATGGGATTCCTAATAGTCAATTAATTGTATGCTAATTGTGGCAGACCACTGTTATATCAAATATAACAGAAGAAATTGTTAAATTTGTCCCCAGTGAGAATTCTTAGTTGTGGGATCTAGTATTATTATTAATGATCCATTGTTAACAAATAGTTACAGGGCCTAAACTTATTTTTCAACTATGTAATATGGAAAATTATTTCTAAGATAACTTTCATTCACATGCATATTCACTCACAGTATCATATTTAGTGCTTATCAGGTAGATATGATAAGGACATTTTCTATTTTAAAGAGGAGGAAAGATTTTGTAAATATAAATAGTAGGTGACATTGTTTTTCCAGTGAATTAGGATATTTCCCAACCTGTAACCCCCAATTTAACTGAAAAAGAATACATAAAATTAAGTGAAATAGGATATGCTAAAAACAAACAACTGACAAATTAACTTGACACTAACAAACTTTATTTGTGAGAACTGTGTGTTCTGAGAGTTCAGGTGTGAGAACAACCACTGGAAGCAATAGAAGCAAAACCTTTTACAAATGGAAGGATTTAGCACAATGGGTAGAAATGGCATCAGGTAGAAAGTTATGAAGCTGAGGTGAGAGATAGCCTTCAAAGAAAAAAGCACAATATGCTTAAGCATCAGAATTAGATTAGTGATTCACTGGTAAGAGAGTAAGAATGTAAAGCCAGTGCTTCCCCTGTGATCTCAAGGTACACGGCAGTCTGTTACACTTACCCCATGTTATCCTGTCATAAGAAGAACTCCTACAGTGCAGAGCAGCAGCTTGCCAAGTGCCACTCACAGAATTTGCCTCAATAAATGATTACTCAGTTGAACTGAACAGCTCATTTTGACACTAGAGGGTTATAACACAACTCCTCAACATCCCTCTCTTTAATAGAATGACTAATTTCCCTCATGCTGTTGCCTCAGTCAGGCTGAGGTTTCCTTGACTACAAAATGATGAGGTGAAAAAGTTTCTGTGTTCAGGTCTAAAGTACTATGATAAACACACCTTCTGGTTATGCATAATAAAGCAGTACATGTCTTATAATTCTAGGTTGTCCATAAAGACTTCTAGGACCTCAAATTGTCAAGTAAATGGGAAAAGTATTATTCTTTGGCAATTGTTCTCTTATTGTGGTTTTCCCCTAATTTGGTTAGTCCCATATTAATATGTAAATACATCACAAGTTTCTCATTACACCACAATTTCACCCTAGCATGGAAATGCTGTTCTTGAATAAGCAAACAATATTATTTCATAGAATACCTATGCACACTTCATTTATGAATCATTTTGTGATCATAGTAGCCAGAGTAAATATCTCCCATCTACAAACTTATTCTCATGACTCTTAACCTTGCACAGTCTCATATCATAATTATATACAGATGTGTCTTCCTTCCACTCCTTCGAAGGCAGGAACTATTTTCAAACATGAACAGTACCCAGTAGAATGCCTGGACATGCTAGGTACTTGATAAATATTTGCCAAATGAATTATTTTGTTGATGATTATTAGTGGAAAAAAATTTAGAACATGACAGAAGAGTGGGTCAACCTTCTACATATGGTAATGAAAATGTCTACATCAGATAAATGGATATTTTAGAAAATTCACCTAGAGTTGTCTTAATTTTCTTAGATCACTCCTCCCCTCATTATTAATAGAAATCACCTCTTGTGTTGAACATAATGAAGCTGTTCATTCAGTACAGGATTCTAATATTTCATCAGATGAGGTTTCAGAAATGAAGCATAATTTGGACAGTCTTTTCCAAGAAGCATAAGAGCATAGGAAAAGAAGACAATGTGCTCTCTTAGCATATGAGAAAGTGACATAAATTAGAATATAGATAACAGTGTAACAAACTGGAAAAAAATCCTTTTTTTGCTACACTAATTTTAACGATTCATGGCAAATAAATCACACTACTCACCATAAAGCAAATTCAGTTAAAAACAAAGTTTGCATGTAAAAATAACTCCAAATAATTGAAGAGAAATGTTTAGTATTACCATTCTAAGTTGTAAAATGAAGAGAAAGGAAAAAGAGGATGGAGTTAATGGAACCCACAGGCTACTGATGTGGCAGTTTATCAAATGCAGCTGTAATGAAAGATAAATAATACAGGCAATTCACACTTCATGAAAGGATAAAAGTGTCAGTGTGTACGGACCAGTTTTACTGCAGGGCATAATCAGCAAGTAAACGAAAGTGCAATGTCTAAAAAGTTTATAGCCTTCTATGAAGGCCTCGTCTTGTCAGGTATTGATTTAGGTATTCAGACGACTTCACTGGTATTAAACAATTGAGTGTTAGTGAATCTAGAGGACATGTTCTATTTCTCCCAACAAAAGTTGCCTCAAGCTTAATGTTAAGTTGCTTTCATCACTTAAATTTAAGGAAAAGGAAGACTATGCTGAAATGATATCTTACACAATTATTTTCTTCTTAAATAGAGGGCAATCCAAAGTGAACGTTTCATATTCTCCACCTTCTCCACAAACATGGACTCCATACTTCTTAGAAAGCTGAAAATTGGAAAGAAAAAAAAAAGAAACCAGAAATTAAAATTATACTGCAAAAAATATTCAAGAGGGCGGTGTGAGAGGTGAGACAGAGAATTCCTCCCAAAACCACATGTAGTATGAAAATATAGTTAATACAACTAGCCCTAAAACAGTAACAGGAAAGAAGGCTGCACCAGACTGCATACAGACCTCATGAACAGAGCAGACGTCATGAAACAGGGTAACATATGAAAGCCTTGATCCGGCAGGACTCGAGCTCTTCCCCCACCCCACCTCACTGGCAATAAGAAGAGAAATGGAGTGGGGAGGGGGTGGAAGCCTAAGACTGCTGAACACCCAGCCCTGGAGGTCTGCTTTGGAGCAAAAAAACCTACATTGTGTGGTGCTGTGGAGGTTGGTGGGGTTGGGAAGCTGGGACAGGAGGAGTGCTTAAGAGACTGAGATTCTGGCTGTTTGTGGAGGATGGGGATCCACATCCAGCCGCTCTGGGATAAAGGAAAGGCAGGCAGTCTGAGAGTCTTCCTAGCAGTGAGAGGGCTGCTGAAGGGGTGGGGTTTGCATGGAGCTTGCTATGTGGGAGAAGGGATAGGTGGACAAGGTTGTCTGGGCACACAATGCCCAGCAGGTTGGGAACTTTGAGGAGCTTCAGGTGCTTCATCCCCCTGGCTGACTACTCAGGTCCGAGGCCCCCCACTGTGATATGCTGCTTGTTGTGCCTTCTTCCTGGCCTGTCGGCATCTGGTTGCAAACCAGCAGTCACTGCACTGGCGTCAGGCCAGCCAGAGGGAGGCCCTGCCTATAACAGCTACAGACGCCAAGCACAGAGGCTTACACCTGTGTGCTTGGCCCACTGGATCTGATACTGGAGACAAGCACTGCAACCAGGAAGCAGGAAACAGCTCTTTCCTCCCCCCAGGCACCAGTGCCACTCCCCTACGACCCACAACTTCACTCTAGGGGCTGAGCAGCTCCAGAGACTAGAGCTTCTGGGCATTAGAGGGCATCACACAGAATTATGAAATGTCAAAGGAATGTGGTTCAGACCAAAATCTCACAAATCCCAGTAAAAGGGCCAAATGAAACTAAATTCACCAACCTTCCTGAAAGAGAGTTTAAAATTAAAATCACACACATGCTCATGGAGGTACAGAAAAATGTTCAAGAACTCAGGGACGAATTTAAGACAGAGATTCAATTATTAAGAACTTCCATATCTGAAATGAAACATAAAACGGAGGGATTTAAAAGCAGATTAGATATAGTAGAAGAGACGATAAATGGAATACAAATTAGAAAAGAGAAATACAAAGAGGCGGAGGCAGAGAGGAAAAAAGGATCTCTAAGAATGAAAGAATATTGAGAGAACTGTGTGACCAATCCAAATAGAACAATATCTGCATTATAGGGGTAGCAGAAAAAGAAGAGAGAGAAAAAGGGATAGAAAGTGTTATTGAGGAGGTAATTGCTGAAAACATCCCAATCTGGGGAAGAAGATAGTCTCTCAAGCCATGGAGGTGCACAGATCTCCCAACACAAGGGACCCAAGGAAGACAACATCAAGACGTAATAATTAAAATGGCAAAGATCAAGGATAAAGACAGACATTTAATAGCAGCTAGAGAGAAAAGAAAGATCACATACAAAGGAAAACCCATTACAGGTCAGAAGGGAGTGGCATGATATATTTATTGCAATGCAGCAGAAGGTCCTCAAACCAAGAACACTCTACACGACAAGGTTATCATGTAATTTTGAAGGAGGGATTAAACAATTTTCAGATAAGCAAAAGCTGAGAGAATTTACCTACCACAAACCACCACTACAGTGCATTTTGTAGGGACTGCTTTAGATGGAAGTATTCCTAAGGCTAAATATGTCACCAGGGGAAATAAAACCACAGCAGAGTAGAACAATTAATTACAAAGCACATGCAAAATCAAATCAACTACCCCCAAAGTCAATCAAGGAACAGACAAAGAGTACAGGGTATGATACCTAACATATAAAGAATGGAGGAGGAAGAAAAAGGAGGGAATAAAAAAGAACCTTTAGGCTGTGTTTGTAATAGCATACAAAGTGAGTTAAATTAGACTGTTAGATAGTAAGGGAATTACCCTTGAATATTTGGTAACCACGAGTCAAAGCCTGCAATGGAAATAAGTACATACCTACTGATAATCACCCTAAATGTAAATGGTCTGAATGTACCAAACAAAATACATAGAGCAACTGAATGGATAAAAAAACAAGAACCATCTATATGCTGCCTACAAGAGACTCACTTCAAACCCAAAGACATCAACAGACTGAAAGTAAAGGGATGGAAAAAGATATTTCATGCAACTAACAGGGAGAAAAAAGCAGGAGTTTCAGTACTTGTATCAGACAAATTAGACTTCAAAACAAAGAAAGTGACAAGAGACAAAGAAGGACGGGGTCAGCCCAAGAAGAGAATATAACTATTACAAATATCTATGTACCCAACACAGGATCACCTACATATGTGAAACAAATGCTAACAGAATTAAAGGGGAAAATAGAACACAATGCCTTCATTTTAGGAGACTTCAACACACCACACACTCCAAAGGACAGATTAATCAGACAGAAAATAAGTAAAAAGACAGAGGCATTGAACAATGTATTAGAACAGATGGACCTAATGGACATCTAGAGAACACTCCATCCAAAAGCAACAGGATACACATTCTTCTCAAGTGCACATGGAACATTTTCAAGAATAGATCATATACTAGGCCACAAAAAGAGCCTCAGTAAATTCAAAAAGATTGAAATTATACCAACCAGTTTCTCAGATCACAAAGGTATGAAACTAGAAATAAATTACACAAAGAAATTGAAAAAGCCCACAAACACATGGAGGCTTAACAACATGCTCCTAAGTAATCAATATATCAATGATGAAATAAAAACAGAGATCAAGCAATATATGGAGACAAATGACAACAATAACACAACACAGCAAAATCTGTGGGACGCAGAGAAGGCCATGCTAAGAGGGAAGTATATTGCAATACAGGCCTAGCTCAGGATAGAAGTACAATCCCATATCAGCAGTCTAAACTCACAATTAACGAAACTAGAAAAGGAAGAAAAAATGAGGCCCAAAAGTCAGTAGAAGGAGGGACATAATAAAGATGAGAGCAGAAATAAATACAATCGAGAAGAATAAAACAGTGGAAAGAATCAATGAAAGCAGGAGCTGATTCTTTGAGAAAATAAACAAAATAGATAAATCCCTAGCCAGAGTTGTCAAGAAAAAAAGAAAGTCTACAGACATAAACAGAATCAGAAATGAGAAAGGGAAAATCACTATGGACACCACAGAAATACAAAGAATTATGAGAGAATACTATGAAAAATTATATGGTAACAAAATGGATAACCTAGAAAAAATGGACAATTTTCTAGAAAAATAAAAGCTTCCAAGGCTGACCCAGGAAGATACAGAAAATCTGAATAGACCAAGTAACAGCAACGAAATTGAACTGATAATCAAAAAACTACCTAAGAAGAAAAATCCTGGACCAGACAGTTTCACTGCTGAATTTTATCAAACATTTAGTGAAGACCTAATACCCATCCTCCTTAAAGTTTTCCAAAAAGTAGAAGAGGAGGGAATACTCCCAAACTCATTCTACAATGAAAACATCACTCTAATACCAAAATGAGACAGAGACACCACTAAAAAAGAAAATTATAGACCAATATCCCTGATGAACATAGATGCAAAAATACTCAACAAAATATTAGAAAACCGAATTCAAAAATACATCAAAAAGATCATCCATCATGATCAAGCGGGATTCATCCCAGGGATGCAAGGATGGTACAACATTCGAAAATCTATCAACATCATCAACCACATCAACAAAAAGAAGGACAAAAACCACATGATTATCTCCGTAGATGCTGAGAAAGCATTCGACAAAATTCAACAGCTATTCATGATAAAAACTCTCAACAAAATGGGTATAGAGGGCAAGCACCTCAATATAATAAAGGCCATATGTGACAAACCCACAGCCAATATCATACTTAACAGCAAGAAGCTGGAAGCTTTTCCTTTAAGATCGGGAACAAGACATAGATGCTCACTCTCACCATTTTATTCAACAGAGTTCTGGAGGTCCTAGCCATGACAATCAGAAAACACAAAGAAATAAAATGCATCCAGATTGGCAAGGAAGAAGACAAACTGCCCCTGTTCACACATGACATGATATTGTACATAAAAAACCCTAAAGAATCCACTCCAAAACTGCTAAATCTAATATCTGAATTCAACAAAGTTGCAGGATACAAAATTAATACACAGACATCTGTTGAATTCCTATACACTAACAATGAATGAGCAGGAAGAGAAATCAGGAAAACAATTCCTTTTGCAATTGCATCAAAAAGAATAAAATACCTAGAAATAAATCTAACAAAGGAAGTGAAAGACCTATACTCTGAAAACTACAAGACACTCATGAGAGAAATTAAAGAAGATACCAATAAATGGAAACACATCCAATGCTCATGGATAGGGAACACTAATAGTCAAAATCGCCACCCTGCCTAAAGCAATATACAGATTCAATGCAATCCCTATCAAAATACCTACAGCATTCTTCAATGAACTAGAGCAAATAGTTCTAAAATTCATATGTAATGACAAAAGACCCCGAATAGCCAAAGAAATCCTGAGAAGGAAGAATAAAGCAGGGGGAACTATGCTCCCTGACTTCAAGCTCTACTACAAAGCCACAGTAATCAAGACAATTTGGTACTGCCACAAGAACAAACCCATGGACCAATGGAACAGAATAAAGAGCCCAGATATAAACCTAAGCATATACAGTCAATTAGTATATGATAAAGGAGCCATGGATATACAATGGGGAAATGACAGCCTCTTCAACAGCTGGTGTTGGCAAAACTGGACAGCTACATGCAAGAGAATGAAACTGGATTATTGTCTTACCCCATACATAAAAGTAAATTCGAAATGGATCAAAGATCTGAATGTAAGTCATGAAACCATAAAACTCTTAGAAAAAAACACAGGCAAAAATCTCTTGGACATAAACATGAGCAACTTCTTCATGAACATATCTGCCCAGGCAAGTGAAACAAAAGCAAAAATGAAGAAGTGGGACTATATCAAAGTAAAAAAGCTTCTGTGCTGAAAGAACACCATCAGTAGAACAAAAAGACATCCTACAGTATGGGAGAATATATTCATAAATCACATATCTGATAAGGGGTTGACATCCAAATTATATAAGGAGCTCATGCACCTCAACAAACAAAAGGCATATAAACCAATTAAAAATGGGCAGAGGAGCTGAACAGACACTTCTCCAAAGAAGAAATTCAGATGGCCAACAGGCACATGAAAAGACACTCCACATTGCTAATCGTCAGAGAAATGCAAATTAAAACCGCCATGAGATATCACCTTACACCAGTTAGGATGGCCACCATCTAAAAGACAAACAACAACAAATGTTGGCGAGGATGTCAAGAAAGGGGAACCCTCCTACACTGATGGTGAGAATGTAAACTAGTTCAACCATTGTGGAAAGCAGTATGGAGGTTCCTCAAGAAACTAAAAATAGAAATACCATTTGACCCAGGAATTCCACTCCCAGGAATTTACCCTAAGAATGCAGGAGCCCAGTTTGAAAAAGATATATGCACCCCTATGTTTATCGCAGCACTATTTACAATAGCCAAGAAATGGAATCAACCTATGTGTCCATCAGTAGATGAATGGATAAAGAAGATGTGGTACATATACACAATGGAATATTATTCAGCCATAAGAAGAAAACAAATCCTACCATTTACAACAACATGGATGGAGCTAGAGAGTATTATGCTCGGTGAAATAAGCCAGGTGAAGAAAGACAAGTATCAAATGATTTCACTCATCTGTGGAGTATAAGAACAAAGAAAAAACTGAAGGAACAAAACAGAAGCAGACTCACAGAACCTAAGAATGGACTAACAATTACCGAAGGGAAAGGAATTTGGGAGGATGGGTGGGAAGGGAGGAATAAGGGCATTGTGATTAGCTTGTATAATGTAGGGGGTGTACATAAGGAAGGCAGTATAACACAGAGAAGACATGTAGTGATTCTATAGCATCTTACTACACTGATGGACCGTGATTGTAATGGGGTATTTGATGGGGGCTTGATAATAGGGGGAGTCTAGTAAACATAATGTTGTTCATGTAATTGTACATTAATGATAGCAAAATAAAAAAATAAAAACTTATATAAAAAAACTATACAGCAAAAACACTTACTTAACATATTATTTTGTCCCAAGAAATATCCATCCAAGAAACTTTAATTTCAAAATAGATCATGAACTATGGGAAAATAACTGTTTCTGATTAAAACATGATTAAAGACACTTGGAAAATGTTATCACATGGTATAGGATATCTAGTAATCCCCAAACCTTTAGAGAAAAAGGTATATTTTATGTATAAGAAGAAAACTTCAAGATTAATATAAATTTTAGGAATGACACTTGCTTTAGATTCAAAGGGAGGCTACGGAAAAAAGGCAATAAGTCTTATCCAATAAATCAGAACTTATGCAACGAAACTCTGCTTTTCCTTTGCCCTTTAGGCCTTATATGAGGATGAGGGAAAAATACACTCTGTTTAGAGCATTTCTTAGAGACACAGAGAAAGCAATCTAAGACTATTCCTTATGACTGTGAACAAAAGGCGAGCACACATATGCTGTTCTGCTTGAGGTTATTAGTTAAGTTCTAAATGTATTGAGCACTAGTTCTCAAGTTCTAAAGCTGTAGAAAAGTCTTAAAAAGGTCTAACTCTAAAAAAGGTTGGAATAGCTTGCAACGTTTTCTAATTAAACATGAAATTAAAAAACAAACAAGCAAGCAAAGAAACAAGAAAACCTGTGATTTGCATTAAGTGTAAATTATATTATTTAAATGATTGTGATACTCAGAGTAAAATAATCTCCTGTTTGGTTGGTATATGGCCAGGATTAGGGCTCAGCAGGTTCTAACTGGCTGTGTCATAGATTCTTTCTGCTCTTGTGTCAAGGCTTTATCACTGTGATTCCATCTCCTTCATTCTGATTTCATAGCTTTCCCTGCTTATAGCCTCTCTAAGCCACAGTCCTGATAGCTCAAAGGAAGAGTGACGGCTTTGATATTCTCTGCTACTACCAGTGCTGAGACTATGGCCTAAGTCTTCAGTTTCACCTAAGGTTACACATTTATTTGGTTATTTTTGAGTTTGTGCTGTAATTCTAAATCCATTACATTTCAACTTTTGACTCTGTAAACTTAGGGATTTAAAGCATGGATCCGTGAGAATTCTGCTGCCTCCAAGGATCAGTACTAAAGTGAATGACACTGTAAAGCCAAACAGCAAGAAAAGCGAGGGAAAGAAAACTGGGTAGTATTTTCTATAAGAGGTTACAAGAGAAAAGCAGATAAATTTGTACCACACTGGGTCATGAAGGTAGAGAACTGGCAAGGAATTATGGCAGTTGGTCCTTAGGGGAGAAGATAACATGAACAGGTTACTTTTATTAAGCCAAATTAAGTTAATATCTGCTTTGCAATAAAAGTGTAGGTATAATAACCTGGATTTCAGGGGTGCTTTATTGTTCTGTCAGCTGGTGCCTGTTCCCTTTTTTGCTGACCTCCCTTTCACTGGTCTTCACATTACAGCAACTTTACAATGTGAGCCATGTCATCTCACCTTTTTTTTTTCTTTTGAGAGGGCATCTCTCATTTTTATTGATCAAATGGTTGTTAACAACAATAAAATTCTGTATAGGGGACTCAGTGCACAATCATTAATCAATCCCAAGCCTAATTCTCAATGGTCTCCAATCTTCTGAAGCATAACGAACAAGTTCTTACATGGTGAACAAGTTCTTACATAGTGAATAAGTTCTTACATGGTGAACAGTGCAAGGACATCATCACAGAAACTTTCGGTTTTGATCACGCATCATGAACTATAAACAATCAGGTCAAATATGATTATTCATTTGATTTTTATAATTGATTTATAAGTGAATCCCACATTTCTCCCTTATTACTATTATTATTATTATTATTTTTAATAAAATACTGAAGTGGTAGGTAGACGCAAGATAAAGGTAGAAAACAAAACATAGTTTTGTGCTGTAAGAGAGCAAATGTAGATGATCAGGTGTGTGCCTGTAGACTAAGTATTAATCCAAGCTAGACAAGGGCAACAAAACATCCATGGCTGCAGAAGATTTCTGTCAGAACAGGGGGGGTGAGGTTCTAAGCCTCACCTCTGTTGATCCCCAATTTCTCACCTGATGGGCCCCCATGTGACTGTGCCTGTCTTAGGTTGTTCCTCCCTTGAGGAATCTTACCCGTCTCTGGCTAACCAGTCATCTTCCGGGGCCATACAGGGAAATGTAAAGTTGGTAAGTGAGAGAGAAGCAATATTGTTTGAAAAGGTTAGCTTTTTACTTTTTTGCAGATTTATGCCCTGTGGCTTCTATGCCCAGCATTTGTCTTGAGGTATCTTTACCACTTGGAAGAATTTTGATAATCGGTAATTTCAATATGAGGCACGAATTCTACTTAAGGGTTGTAATTAGGAAGGATGAAGAAAAGCTATAGAAGTAGCAGACAAAAGAAAACATGGGAAGATTGATTATTTCTTTGACATATCTTCTTGTAGAGTAACATAAGCATGTATAGGTTTAAACTACTAATTAAATTGCATACACACATTAACATAACAGGAATACAGCTATATAACCAAAGCAGACCTACAATTACCAGCCATATCCAGTGAAACCAAGAAAACCAGTTAGGCACCCTAGGTTTTTGTGAAAACTTATCAATGATATGATGGATATTGTCTAACTGAATTTGAATAGTTTGATAAAAATCAGACAAATTAAAACAACACATTCCTGGGAACTGTTCACATCCCATATGTTCTTTTAACAGTAGACAGTCTATAGTCGCAAGATTTTGGAGCGCTGCAACTTGCACTTTTCCTAATTCTTGGTTGAGTTCTGACAGTATATATCCAGTCAAATTTATTGCTTTACTGTATGCACAAGCCAGCTTAGATATCTCCTTCCTCATTCCCATGGCAAATCCAGGAACTGGTGGGATGAGTGCATCTACAGCTGTAGCAGTGCGTGGATCTTTGTTGGGGTTTTTGATGATCATCTTCTGGAATGACTCTTCCAGAGAATGTTGATGTTGGAAGTTCTTCTTCATATCGTATCCTAATTCGTTTTCTGGGGAGCCAAATTAGGCTTTGATCCTCTGTATAAACAGAAACAAACCCTTTGCCCACACTTTGATACGCCCTTTATACCACTGTGAAGAACTTATTGGAGATCACCACACAGGAACTGCTTTTTTTTTTTTTAAGGGAAAGGAATATAATCAGAAAAATGTACTTCCATAGCTGATCATCTGACACCATTTAAATGATCAAAATTAAGGATATTTAAAGCATGCATTAATTGTTGATTTGCAGTTAGTTTTATCCTATAAGGGAGTAATCACCCTTTTCTTTCTTTCTTTTTTATCATTAATCTACAATTACATAAAGAATATTATGTTTACGAGGCTCTCCCATATACCAGGTCCCCCCCACAAACCCCTTTACAGTCACTGTCCATCAGCATAGCAAAATACTGTAGAATCACTACTTGTCTTCTCTGTGTTGTACAGCCCACCCCTTTCTCCCACCCCCCCATTATGCATGCTAATCATAATACTCCCTTTCTTCTTCCCACACCCTTATCCCTCCCTATCCACCCATCCTCCCCAGTCCCTTTCCCTTTGGTACCTGTTAGTCCATTCTTGGGTTCTGTGATTCTGCTGCTGTTGTTCCTTCAGTTTTTGCTTTGTTCTTATACTGCACAGATGAGTGAAATAATTTGATACTTGTCTTTCTCTGCCTGGCGTATTTCACTGAGCATAATACCCTCTAGCTCCATCCATGTTGTTGCAAATGGTAGGATTTGTTTTCTTCTTATGGCTGAATAATATTCCATTGTGTATATGTACCACATCTTCTTTATCCATTCATCTACTGATGGACACTTAGGTTGCTTCCAATTCTTGGTTATTGTAAATAGTGCTGCGATAAACATAGGGGTGCATCTGTCTTTTTCAAACTTGAGTGCTGCATTCTTAGGGTAAATTCCTAGGAGTGGAATTCCTGGGTCAAATGGTAAGTCTATTTTGAGCATTTTGAGGAACCTCCATACTGCTTTCCACAATGGTTGAACTAATTTACATTCCCACCAGCAGTGTAGGAGGGTTCCCCTTTCTCAACAACCTCCCCAACATTTGTTGTAGTTTGTCTTTTGGATGGCAGCCATCCTTACTGGGGTGAGGTGATAACTCATTGTGGTTTTAATTTGCATTTCTCTGATAACTAGCGATGTGGAGCATCTTTTCATGTGTCTGTTGGCCATCTGTATTTCTTTTTTGGAGAACTGTCTGTTCAGTTCCTCTGCCCATTTTTTAATTGGATTATTTGTTTTTTGTTTGTTGAGGTGGGTGAGCTCTTTATATATTTTGGATGTCAAGCCTTTATCAGATCTGTCATTTACAAATATATTCTCCCATACTGTAGGGTACCTTTTTGTTCTATTGATGATGTCTTTTGCTGTAGAGAAGCTTTTCAGCTTAATATAGTCCCACTTACTCATTTTTGCTTTTGTTTTCCTTGCCCGGGGAGATATGTTCAAGAAGAGGTCACTCATGTTTATGTCTAAGAGATTTTTGCCTATGTTTTTTTCTAAGAGTTTTATGGTTTCATGACTTACATTCAGGTCTTTGATCCAATTTGAATTTACTTTTGTGTATGGGGTTAGAGAATGGTCCAGTTTCATTCTCCTACATGTAGCTGTCCAGTTTTGCCAGCACCATCTGTTGAAGAGACTGTCATTTCTCCATTGTATGTCCATGGCTCCTTTATCAAATATGAATTGACCATATATGTTTGGGTTAATGTCTGGAGTCTCTAATCTGTTCCACTGGTCTGTGGCTCTGTTCGTGTGCCAGTACCAAATTCTCTTGATTACTGTGGCTTTGTAGTAGAGCTTGAAGTTGGGGAGTGAGATTCCCCCTACTTTATTCTTCTTTCTCAGGATTGCTTTGGCTATTCGGGGTCTTTGGTGTTTCCATATGAATTTTTGAACTATTTGCTCCAGTTCATTGAAGAATGTTGCTGGTAATTTGATAGGGATTGCATCAAATTTGTCTATTGTTTTTGGCAGGATGGCAATTTTGATGATATTAATTCTTCCTAGCCAGGAGCATGGGAGTTTCCATTTGTTAGTGTCCCCTTTAATTTCTCTTAAGAGTGACTTGTAGTTTTCAGGGTATAGGTCTTTCACTTCTTTGGTTAGGTTTATTCCTAGGTATTTTATTCTTTTTGATGTAATTGTGAATGGAGTAGTTTTCCTGATTTCTCTTTCTATTGGTTCATTGTTAGTGTATAGGAAAGCCACAGATTTCTGTGTGTTAATTTTGTATCCTGCAACTTTGCTGTATTCCGATATCAGTTCTAGTAGTTTTGGAGTGGAGTCTTTAGGGTTTTTTATGTACAATATCATGTCATCTGCACATAGTGACAGTTTAACTTCTTCTTTACCAATCTGGATTCCTTGTACTTCTTTGTTTTGTCTGATTGCCGTGGCTGGGACCTCCAGTACTATGTTAGATAACAGTGGGGAGAGTGGGCATCCCTGTCTTGTTCCCGATCTCAGAGGAAAAGCTTTCAGCTTCTTGCTGTTCAATATGATGTTGGCTGTGGGTTCATCATATATGGCCTTTATTATGTTGAGGTACTTGCCCTCTATACCCATTTTGCTGAGAGTTTTTATCATGAATGGATGTTGAATTTTGTCAAATGCTTTTTCAGCATCTATGGAGATGATCATGTGGTTTTTGTCTTTCTTTCTGTTGATGTGGTGGATGATGTTGATGGATTTTCGAATGTTGTACCATCCTTGCATCCCTGGGATGAATCCCACTTGGTCATGGTGTATGATCCTCTTGATGTATTTTTGAATTCGGTTTGCTAATAGTTTGTTGAGTATTTTTGCATCTACGTTCATCAGGGATATTGGTCTGTCATTTTCTTTTTTGGTGGGGTCTTTGCCTGGTTTTGGTATTAGGGTGATGTTGGCTTCATAGAATGAGTTTGGGAGTATTCCCTCCTCTTCTATTTTTTGGAAAACTTTAAAGAGAACGGGTATTATGTCTTCTCTGTGTGTCTGATAAAATTCCGAGGTAAATCCGTCTGACCCGGGGTTTTTGTTCTTGGGTTGTTTTTTGATTACTGTTTCAATTTCTTTGCTCCTAATTGGTTTAACCTTTGTGTTTCTTCCTTGTTCAGTCTTGGAAGGTTGTATTTTTCTAGGAAGTTGTCCATTTCTTCTAGGTTTTCCAGCTTGTAGGCATATAGGTTTTCATAGTAGTCTTTAATAATTCTTTGTATTTCTGTGGAGTCTGTCATGATTTTTCCATTCTCATTTCTGATTCTGTTGATGTGTGTTGATTCTCTTTTTCTCTTAATAAGTTTGGCTAGAGCCTTATCTATTTTATTTTCTCAAAGAAGCAGCTCTTGGTTTCATTGATTTTTTCTATTGTTTTAGTCTTCTCAATTTTGTTTATTTCTTCTCTGATCTTTATTATGTCCCTCCTTCTGCTGACTTTAGGCCTCATTTTTTCTTTTTTTTCCAGTTTCGATAATTGTGATGTTAGACTATTCATTTGGGAATGTTCTTCCTTCTTCAAGTGAGTCTGGATCGCTATATACTTTCCTCTTAAGACTGCTTTCGCTGCGTCCCACAGAAGTTGGGGCTTTGTGTTGTTTTCGTTTGTTTCCATATAATCTTTTATCTCTATTTTAATTTGTTCATTGATCCATTGATTATTTAGGAGCATGTTGTTAAGCCTCCATGTTTTTGCAAGCCATTTTGTTTTCTTTATAGAATTTATTTCTAGTTTTATACCTTTGTGGTCTGAAAAGTTGGTTGGTAGAATTTCAGTATTTTGGAATTTACTGAGGCTATTTTTGTGAGCTAGTATATGGTCTATTCTGGAGAATGTTCCATGTGCACTTGAGAAGAATGTATATCCTGTTGCTTTTGGATGTAGAGTTCTATAGATGTCTATTAGGTCCATCTGTTCTACTGTGTTGTTCAGTGCCTCCATGTCCTTACTTATTTTCTGCCCAGTGGATCTATACTTTGGGGTGAGTGGCGTCTTGAAGTCTCTTAAAATGAATGCATTGCATTCTATTTCCCCCTTTAGTTCTGTTAGTATTTGTTTCACATATGCTGGTGCTCCTGTGTTGGGTGCATATATATTTAGAATGGTTATATCCTCTTGTTGGACTGAGACCTTTATCATTATGTAATGTCCTTCTTTATCTCTTGTTACTTTCTTTCTTTTGAAGTCTATTTTGTCTGATATTAGTACTGCATCCCCTGCTTTCTTCTCTCTGTTTTTTGCCTGAAATATGTATTTCCATCCCTTGACTTTTAGTCTGTGCATGTCTTGTAAGCAGCATATAGATGGGTCTTGCTTTTTTATCCATTCTATTACTCTGTGTCTTTTGATTGGTGCATTCAGTCCATTTACATTTAGGGTGACTATTGAAAGATATGTATTTATTGCCATTGCAGGCTTTAGATTCGTGGTTACCAAAGGTTCAAGGTTAGCCTCTTTAGTATCTTCCTGCCTAACTTAGCTCGCTTATTGAGCTGTTATATACATTGTCTGGAGATTCTCTTCTTCTCTCTCTTCTTATTCCTCCTCCTCCATTTTTTATATGTTGGTTGTTTTTTTTCTGTGCTCTTTCGTGTTTCCTTTAACTGCTTTTAGTGGGTAGTTGATTTTATTTTTTTGCCTTTAGTATTTGCTTGGTCTAATTTCTTTGTTGTGATTTTATTTCCTCTGGTGACATCTGTTTAGTCTTAGGAGTGCTCCAGTCTAGGACAGTCCAGCTAAAATACCCTGTAGAGGTGGTTTGTGGGAGGCAAATTCCCTCAACTTTTGCTTATCTGGGAATTGTTTAATCCCTCCTTCATATTTAAATGGTAATCGTGCTGGATACAGTATCCTTGGTTCAAGGCCCTTCTGTTTTATTGCATTAAATATATCATGCCATTTTCTTCTGGCCTGTATGGTTTCTGTTGAGAAGTCTGATGATAGCCTGATGGGTTTTCCTTTATAGGTGACCTTTTTCTCTCTAGCTGCCTTTAAAACTCTTTCCTTGTCCTTGATCTTTGCCATTTTAATTATTATGTTTCTTGGTGTTGTCCTTGTTGGGTCCTTTCTGTTGGGAGTTCTGTGTATTTCTGTGGTCTGTTCGATAATTTCCTCCCTCAGTTTGGGGAAGTTTTCAGCAATTATGTCTTCAAAGACACTTTCTATCCCTTTTTCTCTCTCTTCTTCTTCTGGTACCCCTATAATACGGATATTGTTCCTTTTGGATTGGTCACACAGTTCTCTTAATATTGTTTCATTCCTGGAGATCCTTTTATCTCTCTCTGTGTCAGATTCTATGCGTTCCTGTTCTCTGGTTTCTATTCCATCAATGGCCTCTTGCATCCTATCCATTCTGCTCATAAATCCTTCCAGAGTTTGTTACACTTCTGTAATCTCCTTCCGGACGTCTGTGATCTCCCTCCAGGTGTCTGCAATCTCCCTCTGGGCTTCATCCCTTAGCTCTTTCATATTTCTCTGCATCTCCATCAGCATGTTTATGATTTTTATTTTGAATTCTTTTTCAGGAAGACTGGTTAGGTCTGTCTCCTTCTCAGGTGTTGACTCTGTGATCTTTGTCTGCCTGAAATTTTGCCTTTTCATGGCGATAGAGATAGTTTGCAGAGCTGGCACAAGTGACGGCTGGAAAAACTTCCCTTCTTGTTGGTTTGTGGCCTTCCTCTTCTGGGAGAATAGCGACCTCTAGTGGCTTGTGCTGGGAAGCTGCACACAGACAGGGCTTCTGATTCCTGCCCAGTTGCTATGGAGTTTATCTCCGCTGTTGCTGTGGGCGTGGCTTGCCTCGGGCTGTTTCTCCGAGATGGTGGAGCAGTGTTAGAGGTGGATCGGCTGGGAGGCTATTTATCTCCATGAGGGGCCACGGTGCTCCCTGCTGCCCAGAGGGTTAGAGTGCCCAGAGTTCCCCCAATTCCCTGCTGCTGAACTAAGTGTCCCAGGATGCTTCTGTCTGGCTTTGAGGTCCCTGTCCCTTTAAGACTTCCAAAAAGCACTTGAAAAAAGAAAAAAAAAAAAAAAGCCACTCACTTTTCTTTGTCCCCAGGGTGCCAGCCTCAGGGACCCGTTCACAGGTCTTACTGTCCTGTTTTCCTAGTATCCAGGACCCCACACATGCACTGTGTCTGCGCTCTGGTGCAGATAGCTAGGGTTGGGTGTTCGGCAGTCCTGGGCTCCGTCTCCCTCCCCACTCCGACTCCTCTCCTCCCGCCAGGAGCTGGGGGGAGGGGCGCTCGGGTCCCGCGGGGCCAGGGCTTGTATCTTACCCCCTTCGTGAGGCGCTGGGTTCTTGCAGGTGTGGATGTGGTCTGGATGTTGTCCTGTGTCCTCTGGTCTCTCTTCTAGGAATAGTTGTCTTTGTTAAATTTTCATAAATATATGTGGTTTTGGGAGGAGATTTCCGCTGCTCTACTCACGCCGCCATCTTGGCTCCACCCACCTGGATAACTTCATCTCACCTTTATGGCCAGTCTTTTTTATCTGGGAGTACGCCTTATCAATTATTAGCTTCCTTTTATTAGAAAATGTTTTCTGAAACCTTGCATAATTTCTATAATCTACTACTAAATAATAACTGGATTTTTTAGTAAACCTGGTTTGGCTGTTATCCTAATGAAATACTTCTTATTAGTCTACAGTAAAAATAATGCAAGCTGCTAAGTTAATCCAACATATTATCATTGTAAAAACACTGTTAGGAAATCTGTTAGGAAAAAGTGTTAGGAAATCTAAAATTTGGATGTACCCAGTGACGTTTTCAGTTCACATAAAATATTCCATAATATTCATTTGATCAGTTTTTTAATGGCTATTTATTGAACAATGATGTTAGGCATGCCTTGTTGATGGGGAAGATCCAAAATAAAGACAATGTCCCTGGTTTCTTGAAGCTTACCACATATGCTGAACCCTACTTTTCAACACGACAAAAATAATGAGCCAGTAATCCTGCATCTGTAAATAAGATGCACACTCTCTCTTCCCCTTCTACTACTGATGTCCTCGCATGGACACAGATTCCAAATCAAGAAATCTGGACTATGAGTCCAGTGTTTTTTATGGCCCATGAACCAAGAACTTGTCTATGAATCCTTAGGATGTCTTTAGTGGCCCCTCTAAACTCTGCTAGTCAAGTTCTAATAGACATAAGAACTCACAGAAAAATCTGTTTTTATTGGCTTACTTTTAGCTGGCTCTCAGGCCCTTTGATGTCCCAAGAGAACCTCCTCAAGAAGCAAAGCCTATGCTACCACTGTCTTTAATGAATCTCCTGCTAAGACATAGAACTCTAGTAGAAATAACAACCTTGCAGGACAAAAAGAAGATGTATGCATGTGATAGAAAGGGTCAGTTTAGGTAAGTGGAGAATCCAGATGGGCACATCCCAGAGACAAATACGTGGTACACCACATTCAATTTAACTTCCTAAAAGCTGTAAATTAGTGTTAATAGTAACTACACTCTTCACGGAATGTAGCAACTTTATTCCCAACAGGTCTGTGTCTTACTCCAACACAAAACTGGCATTATTGTATGTAGGACTTAATCACTCCAAACAGTTTTTGAGTTCTCTTTGCTAAGTTTCTCTATTAGTATTATTGAAACTGAAAATACTAAGTAGGTAACAGTTTTTCTAAATTTTAGATTTTCACTGAATTATCATCTTTCCATATTTAAGTTAATAAAGTTGGAGATCTATAATGAAAATAAAAAATAACCATTTTTCATATTGTCTGTTTTTGGCTAAGGTCTAATACTCATTGATGATTGAAATATATTTAATATTTAATAGTTTCAGTTAGTATGTAAAAAAAGGAAGTAACAGCCATAACAGCAAAAATATGCCAGACAGGCTAAAAAAAAAAAATCTTGCCTTATTTATTTATTTTACATACAGAGAGAAGAGAACACAAACAAGTCTGGATAGACTACATTGCAGACCAGGGTGAACCTTTCCTAGGTGAGTGAAGATCCATTGCCACTTTCCCAATGGAAATACAGAGAGAAGAAGCAAACCTCCATAGATGAGGGATTTCTATTGGTGGATGTAGAAAACATTCAAACTGTTATGGCTATTTGTGGACTTTGGTGATGGCTTATTAGAGTCCTGCGGAGACATAGGATGTCTGTAAGCATGCTAATTCCTTCCCACAGAGTCTTAACCAAGTGCACACAGTGGCTACATGCAGAAGGCTGAAGCCAGGGCAGAAGAAGGAAGAGATCCCCTTGGGAACATCTCTTCAAGTCATTATCTGTTGAGCTCTTACTACAGCAAAGGCTGGGGACAGGTCAGAGGACTGACAAACTTTTCCTAAGGCTTGCAAAGCCAGGGAAGAGTCAGGGAGAGGCTGAGAGCAGGAAGACTGTGAAAAGGCACAAAACACTCGTGGCAGGACTACAAAGCAGGGGGAGGGAAAGGATGTGTGTGTATGTGTGTGTGTGTATGTTTACAAGAGACAGAGAGAGAGAAAGAGTGAGGGAGAGAAGGAGAGGTACCTTCAGACTTACTGGAGCAGAGATCACAAGCCCTGATAAGGAAGAGCTTTGATCCTACTCTCAAAGCATTTGAAACAAGTAGTGAACTGAAACAAAATGCAACTCAGACCAGACCCAGTTCAACTGGAGATTAAAGAGAATAAACACCCCAGACTAGTTGTCAGGTAGAGGAAGAATTATGGATTTTCTGGGATAAATATTATTATTTTTTTTTGTAGATAATTATTTTTTTATTGGAGGGTAGTTGACACACAGTATTACATTACATTAGTTTCAGAAGTACAACATAGTGATTCAACATTTATATACATGACAATTCTAGGTACCAGCTATCACCATACCAAGCTGTTACAATATCTTGACTATCTTCATTACATCCCGGTTACTTATTATTTTACCATTGGAAGTGTATACTTTTTTTTTTTTTTTTTTTTGTGAGGGCATCTCTCATATTTATTGATCAAATGGTTGTTAACAACAATAAAATTCTGTATAGGGGAGTCAATGCTCAATGCACAATCATTAATCCACCCCAAGCCTAATTTTTGTCAGTCTCCAATCTTCTGAGGCATAACAAACAAGTTCTTACATGGAGAACAAATTCTTACATAGTGAATAAGTTCTTACATGGTGAACAGTACAAGGGCAGCCATCACAGAAACCTTCAGTTTTGCTCATGCGTTATGAACTATAAACAGTCAGTTCAAATATGAATACTCATTTGATTTTTATACTTGATTTATATGTGGATACCACATTTCTCTCTTTATTATTATTTTTAATAAAATGCTGAAGTGGTAGGTAGATACAAGATAAAGGTAGAAAACATAGTTTAGTGTTGTAAGAGAGCAAATGTAGATGATCAAGTGTGCGCCTGTAGACTATGTGTTAATCCAAGCTAGACAAGGGCAATAAAACATGGGATAAATATTATTTACGTCAGTCTACCATTCCTTTTTATTCAATATCTACCATAAAATATGTTTAAAAGTTAAGTCAGAAAATGAAAAATGTTACCTATCATCAAGAAAAAAACAAACAGAAAATAGAAACAGACAAGCACATTAACTAAATATTGGAATCAATAGACAAGGTCTTTAAACACAACTATTATAAATCTTAAAGAATTTAGTGGAAAATATAGACAAAGTTCATGAACAGGGAGTAATTTCAGTAAAGATGGAAAACTAGAGCTACATAGATCTATGTTCATATCTTGATTCCCAACACTTACTGGGCATAGAACTGGCAGCAAATTACTTAACCTCTCTGATTTCCATTTTCCTAGGTAATAACTACCCTTACAGGAGTGTGGTGAGCATTAAAACTGATGATACATACAAAGATCTTTTTTGTATTAAAACTAATGATACATACAAGTATTTTACTTGGGAGCCTTTTTGTTTCAAATTCAACATGAATAAAACAAAGTCCTTGATTTTTCCTCAAAACCTCTACTTGCTCAATTCCCTATTTCTGCAATAGTTCAAGTAAGCTTGAAATATTGGGATAAAACTTAACTCCTTCCTTTCCTTGCCACATAGCCTACATTAGAAATTTTTTCATTAATTCATTTACTGAATCAACAAATATTCACTCAGTACTTACTAAGCCAGATCCTATTCTATACTCTAGGGCTGTGGCAGTGAATGAAGACATATGAATCTCTTGTCTTCCTGCTTTGTTTTCACCTCTCCCAATCTATAATACTACATGCTATCACCATACTAACAGTCCTTAACAATATATGACCATGGCATTCATATGCTCAGAATTTTTGCACTTAGCATAGAGTATAACAGTTAGTAAGCACTTAAGAAATGCACAGCTTAACACTGAGAGTAGGCAAAGCACATATTGTAGTGAGGTGCAATGAAAGCAGCATTGCACAATTGGTTAAAGCACTAGCTTTAGAGACAGACAGTCCTTGGTTCAAATTCTGACTCTGTTGTTTTCTAGATGAGCAATTTTAGGTCAGCAAAACTCTGAGCCTCAGACTGCTGATCTATAAGATGGAGATGACACCAGTGCCTACCTCACAGGAGAGCTGATATCAAGAATAAAACCATATTAAAGGAGAGCCCAATGTACTGTCCAGCACATTATCTATATCCAATATAATATCTACTAAAATTTGTTTTGCTTTTCTAGGGGGAAGATCTAGATTAATCTGCAAAGGTTATGAAGCTTAAAATTATAAACTAGAACTTAAAGTTGTGTCCTCTTTCTACAATATGCTGATGAATAACAAACTTTAGTCCTTTGGTTCAAATGTAGTAATTTAAAACTCAGTATGTTTAAGACCAAGTTCTTTCTCAACCCTGTTCTCCTCCACAAAAATAAATACTTTAAATCTTCCCAAATCATTATGTGTGAACTAATCTTTGAATCTTCCTTTGTCACCTCTGGCAATTTGATGCCATTTTTTATTTAATCTTTCACCAAAATCTTTCTTTCAGTTTTGTTTTGTTTCTCCACTTCTACTGTCAGCTGTTTCATACTCCAAACTCTCATATGTTTCCTCTAACAGCATCATAGACTCATTTTCTTTTCCAATTTCTTCTACTCTGAAATCCATGAATACTGCTGCCATGGATTCATGCCAGGTCAAATCTTTAAAGTACACCTTCTAGTCTGCTGCCAGATTAAATTTCCTGAGATATCTTTTAATAATATAAATCCATGCTGATGAGCCTTCTGTATCTTGTGCATTTCTTGCCCATTGCCCATATTCCCTGGCCCATCTCTCACAGCCCTTTATGATTGGATGTTAAATTCCCACTTTATCTGTTTCTTATTAACCCGCCAACACCAGTTCTGTTTTGTGTAAACCAAGTACATCATTGTCCCTACATGTCTTCTTGCCAAGGAATCTTCAGTCATATTGATAAACTTTGTTGACACTGCCCAGGGAAATTTTACTTATCTTTCAACCATTTTAGATGCTAACCCTTTCATGATACTATCCTCAGCTACTCTCTTTCATGTGGCCATCTTCCATCTTTTAGCTCCCAAATACACTTATAGTAAATACCAATTTGGCTTGGTATCTGATTCAAGTTATTAGGGTTCCCCCCTCACTTGTTAGACTCTACATTCCATGAAAAATGCCAAATCTCTGACTTATTTTGTACCTCTGATAGCAGTTAGCATAGAAGTTGGCACATAAGAAATCCTTAATAAATACTGATCATTCAATTCTATTAGTACCATATGACACCACCAATTAAGAGTTCATTTATAATACATACTCAGAGAAATGTGAGGGACATATTCAAGGTCATGTATTGGAACAGCCACGAACTATGGGGGACCATCACTTCTTTTCTTTAAGTACAATGATCAATGGACACTCCTGAGAGGTTATATCTTTAAAGAACAACTTTAAGAATCCTACTACCTTCCTCTAAAGCCTTCAGTTACTCCTCACTGTTTAGACAATGAAATCCTCACTTCAGTATTTAAAATCTCTCACTATATGGCTTCAATCTTCTTTTTCAGCTTCCTCTCCAAGTACTCAAAAATATCCTCCAAGAAATCCAGCTAGTTAATTTGTTTCTGAAGTTACTCAGAATTCTCTCAGCAATATGTAATTCTTTTCTTTGCAATTCTATGGCACATGTTTTTTACTTTCTTAAAAGAGTACATTTTAATACACCTTGCAATTTATATTTATAATAGTTAGTGGACATCTCAACCATAAAGTTTCACATATCCTTCCAATTCAGCTATGTTCAGAATTCAAAATCTCTGCTTCCTCTTGACTTTCAAGGTCAGTTAAAGGTGTTCTTTTCCACGAAGTCAGCACTGCAGAGTACAAGGATTAAAGTTATGTCTCTCTCAGCCACAACATCAAATCAACTTTGGTGAAATTATCTCTCTTTTGCTTTTTTGTTTAAGTGATAGGTAGCGAGGATTGCAAATGGTTCTTCTGTTAAATCTATAAGGAAGACAAGTTAACTCATATAGAACAGAGCTTGAAAGAGCTTCAAGCTTGAAATCTGCATGATGTATTAACCTGGTTTAGTTCTTATAGTAACCAGCAGAGTGCTATAGTCTTTAAACAGTCACTATAACTGCTAACCTTTTATTGAAGGCTAGAAGTCAGATTTCCCAATTCTAGGTGAACATTCCTGGAAAAAGCAACCGAATCCATATACTTATAATTTTTTGTATGATTTCAATCTTCCATCCAGCAGATAACTTTCACTTAGATGATCTTAAGAAATCTCTTGACTAAAGAGTAACTACTGCTGGTAAAGATGAATTGAATCCACACATCTACTGTCACTACCTTCTAAAACCTTATTGGAAGGTTTTAGACATAGAAAGGCATAAACTCTCAGAGATAGAGAAAAAAAAGGGAGGAAGGACAGAATCAGCTAACTTAACAGAAACAAGAACACTGAGTCAGAAGCTAACAGTGGAGAATGTGGAGAACTAACCCAAATTACACAGCAGAATAACTCCTTCCTCTAAAACAGCAGGGTAAGATATTGGCAGTACCAGGTAAATTAAATAAAAGGAAAAAAGAACAGGGAAAAAAGGTACTCTTAACAGAAACCTAGGTTGTATCAGATAACTCTTGTGAATGAGGTGAGAAGCAAATAATTGTATGAAAATTTATGGAGGGTGGAGCCAACATGGCGGCGTGAGTAGGACAGTGGGAATCTCCTCCCAAAAACATATATACTTTTGAAAATACAACAAACACAATTAGCCCTAAAAGAGAGACCAGAAGACGCAGGACAGTGGCCAGACTGCAGCTACACCAGCGAGAACCCAGCGACTGGTGAAAGGGGTAAGATACAAGCCCCGGCCTGGCGGGACCCGAGAGCCCCTCCCCCCAGCTCCCGGTGGGAGAAGAGCAGGCAGAGCGGGAGGGAGACGGAGCCCAGGACTGCTGAACACCCAGCCCCAGCCATCCGGGCCAGAGCGCAGACACAGTACATGCCCAGGGGGCCCTGGATACTGGGGGAACAGGGAGTAAGACCTCTGAGCGGGTGCCGAAGCTGATGCCCCTGTGACAAAGAAAAGCGGGGGGTTTTTGAAAGTCTTAAAGGGACAGGGACTTAACAGCTTGACGGAAACAACCCAGGTCACAGTACAGCAGCTGGAAATCACAGGGAAAACCGGGTGCACTAACCCCCTGGGCAACAGCTCTGAGACCCCTCACGGATGCAAACAGTCAAGCAGCACCCCCCATCCATTACCCCACCGGGTGCTGCGAAAGCAGAGAAGCAGCCTGAGACAAATTCCGCCCACAGAAAGGGAAATTTCTCCCTTCCGGCCAGGCAAGACACAAAGACCCAATCTACACGCAATTAACCAACACAAGCCACTAGGGGTCGCAGTTGTCCCAGTAAAGAAAGGCCAGTAGCAAGTGAAAAGTTTGGCCCTCCCAGCTGACAGTCAATAGCACCTGTCAACATGAAAAGGCAAAAAAATATGATCCAGACAAGACTAACCCAGATAGCCTCGGCATCTGCTACATCTTCCCCTGAGAAGGAATCTGGGGAGATAGATTTAGCCAGTCTTACTGAAAAAGAATTCAAAACAAAAGTCATAACCATGCTGATGGACTTGCAGAGAAATATGCAAGAACTAAGGAAGGAGAATTCAGAAACAAAACAAGCTCTGGAAGGACTTCAAAACAGAATGGACGAGATGCAAGAGACCATTAATGGACTAGAAAACAGAGAACAAGAATGCAGAGAAGCTGATGCAGAGAGAGATAAAAGGATCTCCAGGAATGAAAGAATTTTAAGAGAGCTGAGTGACCAATCTAAAAGGAACAATATAAGAATTATAGGTATTCCAGAAGAAGTAGAGAGAGAAAAGGGGATAGAAAATGTCTTTGAAGAAATAATTGCTGAAAATTTCCCCAAACTAGGGGAAGAAATGGCCTCTCAGATCACAGAGGTACACAGAACTCCCATGACAAGGGATCCAAGGAGGGTAACACCAAGACACATAATAATTAAAATGGCAAAGATCAAAGACAAGGACAAAGTATTACAGGCAGCCAGAGAGAAAAAAAAGGTTACCTACAAAGGAAAACTCATCAGGCTATCATCAGACTTCTCAACAGAAACCCTACAGGCCAGAAGAGAATGGCATGATATACTTAATGCAATGAAACAGAAGGGCCTTGAACCAAGACTACTGTATCCAGCACGAATATCATTTAAATATGAAGGAGGGATTAAACAATTCCCAGACAAGCAAAAGTTGAGGGAATTTGCCTCCCGCAAACCACCTCTACAGGGCATCCTACAGGGACTGCTCCAGATGGGACCACTCCTAAAAAGAGCACACAACAAAACACCCAACATATGAAGAAGGGAGGAGGAGGAATAAGAAGGGAGAGAAATAAAGAATCATCAGACTGTGTTTATAATACCTCAAAAAGCGAGTTAAGTTAGACAGTAAGATAGTAAAGAAGCTAACCCTAAACCTTTGGTAACCACAAACTTAAAGCCTGCAATGGCAATAAATTCATACCTTTCAATAATCACCCTAAATTTAAATGGACTGAATGCAACAATCAAAAGACACAGATTAATAGAATGGATAAAAAAGCAAGAACCATCCATATGCTGCTTACAAGAGACTCACCTCAAACCCAAAGACACGCACAGACTTAAAGTCAAGGGATGGAAAAAGATATTTCAAGCAAACAACAGAGAGAAGAAAGCAGGTGTTGCAATTCTGGTATCAGACAAAACAGACTTCAAAATAAAGAAAGTAACAAAAGACAAAGAAGGACATTACATAATGATAAAGGGCTCAGTCCATCAAGAGGATATAACCATTATAAATATATATGCACCCAATACAGGAGCACCAACATACCTGAAACAAATAATAATAGAACTAAAGGAGGAAATAGAATGCAATGCATTCATTCTAGGAGACTTCAACACACCACTCACTCCAAAGGACAGATCCACCAGACAGAAAATAAGTAAGGACACAGAGGCACTGAACAACACACTAGAACAGATGGACCTAATAGACATCTACAGAACTCTACATCCAAAAGCAACAGGATACACATTCTTCTCAAGTGCACATGGAACATTCTCCAGAATAGACCACATACTAGGACACAAAAAGAGCCTCAGTAAATTCCAAAAGATTGAAACCCTACCAACCAACTATTCAGACCACAAAGGCATTAAACTAGAAATAAACTGTTCAAAGAAAGCAAAAAGGCTCACAAACACATGGAGGCTAAACAACACGCTCCTAAATAATCAATGGATCAATGACCAAATCAAAATGGAGATCCAGCAATATATGGAAACAAATGACAACAACAACACTAAGCCCCAACTTCTGTGGGACACAGCAAAAGCAGTCTTAAGAGGAAAGTATATAGCAATCCAAGCATATTTAAAAAAGGAAGAGCAATCCCAAATGAACGGTCTAATGTCACAACTATCGAAATTGGAAAAAGCAGAACAAATGAGGCCTAAGGTCAGCAGAAGGAGGGACATAATAAAGATCAGAGAAGAAATAAATAAAATTGAGAAGAATAAAACAATAGCAAAAATCAATGAAAACAAGAGCTGGTTCTTCGAGAAAATAAACAAAATAGATAAGCTTCTAGCCAGACTTATTAAGAGGAAAAGAGAGTCAACACAAATCAACAGTATCAGAAACGAGAAAGGAAAAATTACGACGGACCCCGCAGAAATACAAAGAATTATTAGAGACTACTATGAAAACCTATATGCTAACAAGCTGGGAAACCTAGGAGAAATGGACAACTTCCTAGAAAAATACAACCTTCCAAGACTGACCCAAAAAGAAACAGAAAATCTAAACAGACCAATTACCAGCAACGAAATTGAAGCGGTAATCAAAAAACTACCAAAGAAAAAAACCCCCGGGCCAGATGGATTTACCTCGGAATTTTATCAGACATACAGGGAAGACATAATACTCATTCTCCTTAAAGTTTTCCAAGAAATAGAAGAGGAGGGGATACTCCCAAACTCATTCTATGAAGCTAACATCACCCTAATACCAAAACCAGGCAAAGACACCACCAAAAAAGAAAACTACAGACCAATATCCCTGATGAACGTACACGCAAAAATACTCAACAAAATTTTAGCAAACCGAATTCAAAAATACATCAAAACCATCGTACACCATGACCAAGTGGGATTCATCCCAGGGATGCAAGGATGGCACAACATTTGAAAGTCCATCAATATCATCCACCACATCAACAAAAAGAAAGACAAAAACCACACGATCATCTCCATAGACGCTGAAAAAGCATTTGATAAAAGTTCAACATCCATTCATGATAAAAACTCTCAGCAAAATGGGAATAGAGGGCAAGTACCTCAACATAATAAAGGCCATCTATGAAAAACCCACAGCCAACATTATATTGAATAGCGAGAAGCTGAAAGCATTTCCGCTGAGATCGGGAACTAGACAGGGATGCCCACTCTCCCCACTGTTATTTAATATAGTACTGGAGGTCCTAGCCACGGCAATCAGACAAAACAAAAAAACACAAGGAATCCAGATTGGGAAAGAAGAAATCAAACTGTCACTATTTGCAGATGACATGATACTGTACATAAAAAACCCTAAAGACTCCACCCCAGAACTACTAGAACTGATATCGGAATACAGCAAAGTTGCAGGATACAAAATCAACACAGAGAAATATGTGGCTTTCCTATATACCAACAATGAACCAACAGAAAGAGAAATCAGGAAAACAACTCCATTCACAATTGCATCAAAAAAAATAAAATACCTAGGAATAAACCTAACCAAAGAAGTGAAAGACTTATATTCTGAAAACTACAAGTCACTCTTAAAAGAAATTAAAGGGGACACTAACAGATGGAAACGCATCCCATGCTCATGGCTAGGAAGAATTAATATCGTCAAAATGGCCATCCTGCCCAAAGCAATATACAGATTTGATGCAATCCCTATGAAACTACCAGCAACATTCTTCAATGAACTGGAACAAATAATTAAAAAATTCATATGGAACCACCAAAGACCCCGAATAGCCAAAGCAATCCTGAGAAAGAAGAATAATGTAGGGGAGATCTCACTCCCCAACTTCAAGCTCTATTATAAAGCCATAGTAATCAAGACAATTTGGTACTGGCACAAGAACAGAGCCACAGACCAATGGAACAGATTAGACAATCCAGACATTAACCCAGACATATATGGTCAATTAATATTTGATAAAGGAGCCATGGACATACAATGGCGAAATGACAGTCTCTTCAACAGATGGTGCTGGCAAAACTGGACAGCTACATGTAGGAGAATGAAACTGGACCATTGTCTAACCCCATATACAAAAGTAAACTCAAAATGGATCAAAGACCTGAATGTAAGTCACGAAACCATTAAACTCTTGGAAGAAAACATAGGCACAAACCTCTTAGACATAAACATGAGTGACCTCTTCTTGAACATATCTCCCCGGGCAAGGAAAACAACAGCAAAAATGAACAAGTGGGACTATATTAAGCTGAAAAGCTTCTGTACAGCAAAAGACACCATCAATAGAACAAAAAGGAACTCTACAGTATGGGAGAATATATTTGAAAATGAGAGATCCGATAAAGGCTTGATGTCCAGAATATATAAAGAGCTCACACGCCTCAACAAACAAAAAACAAATAACCCAATTAAAAAATGGGCAAAGGAACTGAACAGACAGTTCTCCAAAAAAGAAATACAGATGGCCAACAGACACATGAAAAGATGCTCCACATCGCTAATTATCAGAGAAATGCAAATTAAAACTACAATGAGGTATCACCTCACACCAGTAAGGATGGCTGCCATCCAAAAGACAAACAACAACAAATGTTGGCGAGGCTGTGGAGAAAGGGGAACCCTCCTACACTGCTGGTGGGAATGTAAACTTGTTCAACCATTGTGGAAAGCAGTATGGAGGTACATCAAAATGCTCAAAACAGACATGCCATTTGACCCAGGAATTGCACTCCTAGGAATTTACCCTAAGAATGCAGCAATCAAGTATGAGAAAGATCAGTGCACCCCTATGTTTATCGCAGCACTATTTACAATAGCCAAGAATTGGAAGCAACCTAAATGTCCATCGATAGATGAATGGATAAAGAAGATGTACATATACACAATGGAATACTACTCAGCCATAAGAAAAGGGCAAATCCAACCATTTGCAGCAACATGGATGGAGCTGGATGGTATTATGCTCAGTGAAACAAGCCAAGCAGAGAAAGAGAAATACCAAATGATTTCACTCATCTGTGGAATATAAGAACAAAGGAAAAACTGAAGGAACAAAACAGCAACAGAATCACAGAACTCAAGAATGGACTAACAGGTACCAAAGGGAAAGGGACTGGGGAGGATGGGTGGGTAGGGAGGGATAAGGGGGGGCAGAAAAAGAGGGATATTAAGATTAGCATCCATAGCTGGGTGGGAGAAAGGGGAGGGCTGTACAACACAGAGAAGACAAGTAGTGATTCTACAACAGTTTGCTACGCTGATGGACAGTGACTGTAAAGGAGTATATAGGGGGGACCTGGTATAGGGAAGAGCCTAGTAAACAAAGTATTCGTCATGTAAGTGTAGATTAATGATTAAAAAAAAAAAAAAAGCAGTTCCTATGTGGTGACCTCTAATGAGATCTACACAATGATATAAAGGTCATATAAAAGTGTAGGCAAAGGGTCGGTTTGTGTTTATACAGAGGATCAAAGCCTAATTTGGTTACCCCGAAAATGAACTAAGATACGGTATGAAAAAGAACTTCCAACATCAGCACTCTCGTGAAGACTCATGACAGAAGATGATCAGCAAAAAAAAAAAACTCCAACAAAGATCCACGCACTGTCACAGGTGTAGATGCACTCATCCCACCAGTTCCTGGACTTGCCATGGGAATGATGAAGGAGATATCTAAGCTGGCCTGTGCATACAGTAAAACAAAAAATTGGACGGGATCTATACTGTTGGAACTCAACCAAGAATTAGGAGAAGTGCAAATTGTAGCACTCCAAAATCTTACAACCACAGACTATTTATCGTTAAAAGAACATATGGGATATGAACAGTCCCCAGGAATGGGTTGTTCTAGTTTATCTGAATTCTCTCAGACTGTTTAAGTTCAGTCAGACAATATCCACCATATCATAGATAAGTTTTCACAAATGTCTAAGGTGCCTAACTGGTTTTCTTGGTTTCACTGGAGATGGCTGGTAATTACAGGTATGCTTTGGTTAGGTAACTATATTCCTATTATGTTAATGTGTGTGCACAATTTAATTAGTCGTTTAAAACCTATCCATGCTGAAGTTACTCTACAAGAAGATATGTCAAAGAGATAATCAATCTTCCCAGGTTTTCTTCTGCCTGCTACTTCTATAGCTTTTCTTTTTCCTACCTAATCACAACCTTTAAATAGAACTCGTGCCACATGTCGAATTTACCGAGTATCATAATTCTTCCAAGTGGTAAAGACACCTCAAGACAAATGCTGGGCATAGAAGCCACAGGGCATAAATATGCAAAGAAGTAAAAAGCTAACCTTTTCAAACAATAAGGCTTCTCTCTCACTTACCAACTTAACATTTCCCTGTATGGCCCCGGAAGATGACTGGTTAGCCAGAGACGGGTAAGAGTCCTCAAGGGAGGAACAACCGAAGACAGGCACAGTCGCAGGGGGCCATCTGGTGAGAAAGTGGGGAGCAGCAGAGGTGAGGCTTAGAACCTCCCCCCTCATGTTCTGAGAGAAATCTTCTGCATACATGATTGTTTATTGCCCTCGTCTAGCTCGGATTAACACATAGTCTACAGGCACACACCTGATCATCTACATTTGCTCTCGTAAGAGCACAACACTAAACTCTGTTTTCTACCTTTATCTCGTATCTACCTACCACTTCAGCATTTTATTAAAAATAATAATAATAGAGAAATATGGTATCCACATATAAATCAAGTTTAAAAATCAAATGAATATTCATATTTGAACTGACTGTGTATAGTTCATAATGCATGAACAAAACTGAAAGCTTCTGTGATGACTGCTCTTGCACTGCTCACCATGTAACTTATTCACTATGTAAGAATTTGTACTCCATGTAAGAATTTGTTCGTTATGCATCAGAAGATTGGAGACTGACGAAAATTAGGCTTGGGGTGGATTAATGATTGTGCATTGAGTATTGACCCCCCTATACAGAAATTTATTGTGGTTAACAACTATTTGATCAGTAAATATGAGAGATGCCCTCACAAAATATATATATATATATATATATAAACACACTTCCAATTGTAAAATAAATAAGTAACCGGGATGTAATGTATAGCATAAGGAATATAGTCAAAATATTGTAACAACTTGGTATGGTGATAGCTGGTACCTAGAATTATCATGTATATAAATGTTGAATCACTGTGTTGTACACCTGAAACTAATGTAATGTAATACTGTTGTCAATTACCCTTCAATAAAAAAAAAAAAAAAAAACATAGTTTAAACCTCAAAAAAACAAAACAAAACAAAACAAAACAAAACAAAAAAAAGAAAATTTATGAAGCACTCACTTTTTAGAGAGCTCATTTACACACAGATAATCTATGCAGAAGCCAGAGAAAAAAAACATTCAAATTGCTTTGCATGATTTTCTGTAAGTATCTGAAAAATGAATTCTTGTTCAAAATGTACAATTACCCATTAATATTAATCCTTCCCTTTTAGAGCAATTTTTACCATCTTGAGTAGCTACTTGCCAAAAGTAGCAAAAATAACCATAGTTGGTCCTATAGTAAAATCTCTTTAAACATTGCTTGTGTTTTTTCACTCTCCTCCACTCCTGAAACTCCAATTACATGTATGATAAACACCTCTCCCTTACATATTTTATATTCTTTTCTCTATTTTCCAATCTGTTTTCTCTGTGCTTTAGTCGTGGTATTTTATATTACCCTATCTTCCAGTTCTTTAATTGTCTACAACTGTATCAAATCTACTGGTAAACCCACATGTTGTGTTCTTAATTTCAGGTACTGTATTTTCAAATCCTGGAATTGTATTTGATTTTTTAATACGGATTCAAAATCTCTAGAACAGTTCATCTCACCCAATGCCATTAGACTTTAAAGTCTAAATCTGATCATTTGATTATGAGGATATCCTCTGAGACTATTTCCACTGTATAAAGTTTTTCTTTCAGTTTCAGTTATCTCATCAGGTGTCCTGTTAAGCTTGGCAGCTTTGATTGCCTGCTGAAAACTTTATGTGAAGTATTTTAGAGATAATCTGAGACTCTGAATCATGTTATTTTTCTCAAGAGAGAGGCAGTAAGAGTAAGATCAGATCACTTTAATTCAGTCTAGGATTGATATGATTCAAAGCTGAATAAAGTATTTGCAAGGGCTGGACTATTTCTGGTTTGCCTCTAACCTCTAAGATACAAGCCCATTCAGGAGTCCAGCTGAAAACCTGGAGGGCTAACCAGTGCCACTCCACTTCGGTTTGCCCAAAACTCCAACTTTTGTCTCCCTAACCTCATGAAGCTGCTTAAAGCCCTAGTCAGTTTTCCAGCTGGAGTTTTCTCCTCAACTTCTTGGCATCCCTGTGGCATTTCTGAATTAGAAAATGCCCTAAGGGGGAAAAGAGGCAATACTCAGGGCTTTGGTTCTCATTGAAATTCTAGCCCCTCTAATTATCTCAGTTTTTGTAAATGTCCAATACCTTCCAACATTATTTTTGTTGTAATTTCATACAACTTTTCTAGTTGTCTGCATTGGGAGGTTATCTAATGCAAGTTATTCCACCATAGCTGGAAATGGATGTCTTCAATATCTATTAAAATTAAACACATATGCCCTCTGATCCAGTATTTCCATTATAGGATTTTATCTTACAGATAAACTCATATATGTCCCAAAGTATATAAATGAAAAATTTTTTCTAGCATTATTTGTAATAGCAAAAGAAATTAAAGAAATTAGTAAAGAATAAAGAACATCAGTGAAAGAGCAGGTTTAATATATTATCCATATAATAGACCACATTGTGTGTGGAACAAATGACTTGGAATTTTTATATGTTAAAATGGAAGATAGAGAAGAATATACCTAGTGTGTGCCAATTTAGGCAAAAATGGATAAACATATGCATATAAATTTACATATGCAAAAAATGTTTTTGAAGAGATCAACAGAAGAGTGGTTCCTCTGGGAAAGGACAGAAAAATATGGGGTTTTGGGTCAGTGGAAGATATTTTGGTATTTTACAGTGTTTGGATTTATTTTTTATATATCAGATTCCTTAATTTTATAATAAACATTATTTCAGAGAAAAATAAAATACTGCATGAGAATTGCAACACACTAGAAGGTGAAGAAGAAATGGCAGTTCAAATAGGCTTATTCAAGCATGAAAACAGCACAGTATTGAACTCTGAGTTTAGGCTTTAAGGACACTGGATTTACTCGAGTGAAGGAGAGAGAAAGTGTGCAGAGAAGGGGAGTAGAACATGGAGGTATGAGGGAACATTTCATCTAGGGAAACCACTGACACCTCAAAATTGATTAAGGATAGGGTTGATATAGGAGACTGCCTATTTTACAAGCCTTGTTTTCCACAAGGACAGATTGTGCCATGTTAAACTGTTTAAATTTTATTTTAGGCAATGGGGAGAAATTCAAAAGTTGATAAGAGATGTGCAATATGATCAGATTTGTATTTCATACATATCATGAGGGCAGTACTGTGGACAGTGGATTGACAACAGGTAAGGCAGGAGGAAGACAGACTTGAGCTAGAATACTGCTGTAGTAACCAAGGGGAGACCCTAATGTGGTGACAATGAGGATTAAAAGGGACAGACAATAAGATATTGAGAAGTTGAAATTAAAAGGACTTGAGTTCTTATTCATGAGTATGGAGTATATGAAATCACTTATTAAATTCATTATTTTGGTTTGGACAAATGAGTAGACAGTGAGACCCTTTATTGTCAGGAAACATAAATATGGCATAGATACGTCAGGGAAGAAATGTTCAGGTCTGCACAGTCGAAGCTGAAGTGCTTGAGGACATTTAAGAGAGGAAGTGTCCATTTGGCAACTGAATACACATGCTGGGGGCATAAGAAAATGAGAGAACAGACTTAATTATTGTAAGAATAAAATTGGTAGTTGAAGTCACGGGGGTATTTCATATCACCATAGGACTAAGGCTATAGATAAAATCACAACAAATAAGGTGTGGAACATACATGGTAAGCCCCCAAAGGAAGCTAAGAAAGTACTCAGAAAGGTTTTAGGAGTGAGCAGTATTAGGAAAGCCAACGAATGACGCTTTTAAGAAGATGTACACTCTTTTAGAGAAATATATAAAGTCAGAGCCTGAAATATGTTGTTCACACTGAGACACTAGAAGATTATATACTCAATCACTGTGTTAGAATTAGTGCTTGCTTAAAAATCAGATTTCTGGTCCTTCTGAATTGAAATTTCTTGGGCTGGGAAAAGAGTACATGCATTTTTAACATGGCCCCCAGCAAACTGCACCCTCAGGTCTGAAAACAGCTATGGCAGATTGTAAACTCCTGAAGAACAAGGATATTGTTTAATTCATCGTGTATAGTTCGTGCTCACCACAGCATAACAGGTCCTCAATAAATATGAAATAATTTACAGATGAGAGGAACAAATGGATAGATAGACAAGTAAACAAAGAACTGAATGAAAGAACTAAATAACCAATGTCTGCCAAAATCTTGGAAGGTTATTAGAGATCACAGTCTAGTGTTTCTGGGGGGACAACAGACAATATACATGTAAGAAGATAAATAAGATCATCTGGAGAGATCTTTGTTAGCTTGGGTAGTCAGGAAAGCTTTTCTGAGGAGTTAGCATATGAGCTGTCACTTCAATTATGTCACTTCAACCATGTTGATAGTCTGAGGAAAAAACATTTTGGGTAGATGAAAGTACAAGGAGAAAAAGGGGGAATAAAGTGTGTTTAAGTAATAAAGAGGCTTTATGGTTATGGCTCAGTGAGTGAAATAGAGCCTGGTAGAAAACAAGCCTTCAAAGATTGACAGTATGTTGATTACATAGGCTCTCATTAGTTGTGATCTCTTAGGAGTGTGGCTATTATTCTGACTGTAATCAGAAAACATTTAAACTTTGAATGAAGTAGTGATATGATTTGATTTGTACTTAAAAAAAATCACTCTGGCATCTGTATAAATAATGGATCATAATAGGGCAATGGTTGATGAAGTATTTATTCTAAACAAGAGATGGTTATGATTTGGTGGTAGCAGCAGCAGGTGAGAAGTGGTGGGATTTAGAGTATGTTTTGGAGACAGAGCAGACAAGAGCATGCTAATGCACTCGACAGAAGAGGTAACTGGAAAGAGGAAGCTAAAGAATTTGGATTTCAGCCTGTAGGCAAAGGGGACTCACTTAAAATTTTGAAGTGAGCGAGTGACACAAAGTAGAATATATTAGAACAATTATCTTGATGCAGTAAGCAAAATGAATTCTTTGGAAAAAATAGAAGGTAAAGGCAAATTTGGAGGTGAATACTCTAGGCCTGAAATGACAGACACGCTAAGGTGATGACAAAAGGAATAGCAAAAAGTGATGTATATTAAGGCCACAATCAAGTCTGTAGAGATTTAATTTGTGGGGCCTCTGGTCACTGAAGCTGAGTAGAGAAATCTGGGCTAGAAAGAATTGGGAGTCAATGGAATAGAGCTAGTAATTAAAGCCATGTGAATGATTGAGATCATCCAGAAAAAGCCTGTAGAGTGAAAATGGAACCTAGGAAACGGCAGGAGACTGAGAGTGACCAGAACAAAAGGAGAAAAACTAGGGAAGTGTAGCATCATTAATGCCAATAAAAGCATTTCAAGGAGTGGTTATAACTATCAAATAAGGACCAAGAAGTACCAACTGTATTTAGTAAAATGGAGATTGTGGGTGATCTTGTCTAGAGCTGCATCCATTTAAAGGTGGAAGGAGAAAATTCCAGGTACTTTAGCCTCTGAGACATGAAGATATATCAACTATGAATACAGAAAACACTTCTGAAATTTTTGGTTTCGTAGAAAAGAAGAAAGAGAAGTAGCTAAGGAAGTAACTAGAGTGGAGGGAGGGAATCTTCAGGATGGGAGAGGCAGTGGCATGTTCCATACTGATGTGAAGGAGATAATAAAGAGAGAGCAGAGGAAGATACTGGAGGAGGTGGGCTGACTGCAAGGTCTCTAAGAAGGCAGTTGCAAAAGGATACCTGGGGCACAGGTAGGGTATCAGCCATAAACAGGAGGAGGGACACTTCTCCTAGATACTGGAAGCAAGGATAAGTGTGGGTACAGGTAATTTAGTAGGGGTGGTAAACAGAGAGAGAGGGATTTCCAGTGTGATGGCTTCTTTTTTTTCTGTGAAGAAAGAAATGAGTCATCCCCTCAAAGTGAGGGGAAAGGTGAAGGGATTTAAAATTTGAGGACAGTAGAGAAGGAATGAAATAGCCACTATGGAGAACAGGTAGAGAATTTTTGTGGAGAAATATAAGATTGCCATGCCAGGTAGAAGAACTTGCTGAAGTTGAATAAAATGATCTCTGTATATTTGTGTTGAAACATCCCATGATAATATCCAGGTTAATTCATAATTAACATCATGGCAATCCCAAAACCTTACTTACCTTTTTTACAAAGAATCTCTATATACTTGAAATCTGAACTCATAGTTTCAAATTTTAGAAGCAGCTTATGAAAAGCTTTTTTGCCAAAGCCCCAGTCTCTCATTTCTGAACCTCTTTTTCTTTCATCCCCATACATTAAATTTCATTATTTATCTACATTGTTTTTTTGTGGAAGTGAAATCTAATCTGACAATAGTGAATAGAGCTGAACATAGATAAAATGTTGGCATAGAACAAATTGCCATAAGAAGAGTCCTATCGAGGGGCAAGGGAAGCACCGTGTCAATTAGATTTAAATATGTGATACTAAATTATCTAGAAATCAAATATAATTTGTCACATTATATAATAATTTCATTTTTATTTTTATCTTTACTATTTGCCTGGCACATATTAGGTGATTAATAGTACTTAATGAAAGAAGGAACATTTCAGGGATTTCTAAGCATTTGATACATATTGATAAACCATAAAATAATCAAATATAAATCTGAAAGCAAATGTGAAACCTATAAAGTTAGTGAAGAGTGTAACTATCATAGTCCATATCAAAGCAACAGTATTAACAATGTCGAGATGAGGTTAATGAGTTAAGAGCATGGGAGGGGAAAGTGAAAACATATTAGAGGAGTTCAGTTATTTCATGGAAGTAGGATGATTTTCTTTCTTCCATCATAACTGTGGAATTGGAAAACTCTAAAATTATACTGTTTTAGTTAATTTAGCATTGCCATACTAATCACATTTGCCACAAAATTTTTATAAAATACAGATAATAGAAAAGATTGAAAATAAACCTTTCTTTAATGTTTAGAAAGTATTTAGGATGTGATAATGATAAGGGTTAAACAGTGGTAATTTGAAACTTGGGATAATTTCTTTACGATGCAAGCTAACTTCCTAATTAGTAGAAGAGAAGAGGTTAGATTAGATAATCTCTAAAGGAAATTTCTATGAAATTTGAGTTTGATCAGAAGCTCACATTTCTGATGAAAACCACCTGATCACAGACACTATCAGATACTTTAGGAGTGTGGTACTTTTTATAAAGCATACAATGTCCATTTTAATAAAAGTAAACTTGCTGATAGAACAATTTCCATTTAGGTGTAGCTTACTTTTTATTCAGGTGAACAAGATGATGAAAATTTTCATAATAAATTTTAGACATTGTCATATACATTGGAAGTTTAATTTTTTCATAAAGCTCTATCATGAATGTATCTGAGTTTTCCTAAAATAAACCTTATAATCATGCTATCATGGCACAATTTTTTTCTTCCTTTAGATGCCTATATTTTGAGAAATAGTATAAATTCTTACCTCTAAGAGATAAGGCTCCATTTGATCTAGGGTTCTTCCAAGATGCTTATCTGGATCTAAACCTGCCAAGAAAGGTTAAATTTTTTTTTTAAGATAATTATCAAATTGGAAGTTTAAAGACACATTCTCCTTCCCTTGGGCCCTCCTCACCTAGGAAAATGTATATATTTAAGTTGCTTTGATCTGAAAGTAAAGTGTATTTTTATAGCATTTGCTTTCTTATTCCCCTTTGGTAACTGGTTTTCTTGCTCCTAAAAAATGAGTTTCACTCCAAATAATTTCAATTGCAGAAGCATTGTTTCAATTCCTTTTTCCTTTATGAGCTATTTTAATTAGGATGGAAAAAACAAGTATCATTGCAAAGATATGACATTTAAATCCTTGGTATTTTAACTATTATGGTTTATTTTACTCAGGACACCACAAAGAATTCTCTAACTTCCCTATTTTATCTAAATTTCAAACTTCTTACTTAGAGAATTAAGTAGAAAATACAGGTGTGTTTTAGCCTGTATAATCTGCTTAATAGTAGGACACAACTATGGAGACAAATAATTGTGTTATTAAATTAGATGAAATTTCATTTCAGTGACCACTTGTGTGACAATGTGTTTTCCAAGCCAAAACGTACAACTCTGGAAAATCATAATTGTACCAATAGCATGTCTATAATCTTTGATAATGATGTTCAACTATATAACAGTAAAGTTACATAGGTAATGGAGTGTAGGTAGACAAGTGTGTGCAAAGAACTCTCACCACATTCTGAAGCTAACCTGCCAGGAAAAAAACAAAATCATGTGCCATTAAGTCAACTAGGAAATGAATGAATTCATTTTTGATATTTACATCCATTGGCTTAGCTTTTTTTAAATAAGTTATCTTTATTTATTATTGGCTTCGACCATTTAACTTATTAATTATACAAATCAATTAAAATGTCCTGCTTTTAGTTGGATGCCTTTTTAGGTAACATGGTGTATCATATAATTACATACCATAGTAGTAAAACAGAAGTCAGGTAAAGATTAAGGATTCTTCTGCCACTGTGTATTGTTAGGTCACCCAAAGCAAACCGCTCAGACCAGTAGCACTGGCAGATTATTTGAATGAACTTCCTTCACAGCAATCTTGTTCTTCTGTTGTATTCACTAAAACTGAAATTTCCATGGGATAGGTAAAAATATAGATGAACTTGAACTTTGTCTAGTTCTTCTATTCCCACCAATCACTTTGTAAGTCAGTGTTTAAAATAAGTAAATTAAATATTTTGAAACCAACAGCCATGTAATCACCACCCAAAATTTGATAAGCATTAACATCTTGCCATATTTCCTCTGCAACATTCTCTTTAAGAAATAAACACCAACACAATAGAATTTCACAGCCCATCTACCCCTAATTAATTTCCCCTACTCCTTTTTACATGATAACCACAGTTCTGAAGTTCGTGAGTTACTTCCCAACTATGTTTTTATAATTTTACTACAAATGTATGTAAACAGTATTTGGTTGTGTATATATTTTAAACAAATAATGTAATTTTAACTCGTTTTATTAAAATTCACATTGTTAATGAGATTTACCTGTATTGACTACTGTGGCTTTGGTCCATTCATTTTTCATGTTGTATTATATTCCATTATATGGATATACCAAAACTTATAGCCACACTCCAGTAGACGGGCAGTTGGGCACTGTGTTGTTTCTAATTTCAGTTTTGCCACAAATACTCTTAAGCTTCAGTGAATACACTTTTAATGTGAAATAACTATGACAGATGAGAATATATTTAAGATTTTCAAGTCTTTTAGATATTGCCAAATGCTCTTTTAAGTAGTAATACCAATTTGTATTTCCACTGTCAGGGAAATAAAATTCCCATAATCATAATGTGAAAAAACTTAGAGGTGTCAGATTTTTTTGCCAATCCAGTATATATGTGTGTGTGTGTGCATATATATGTAACTGCTTTAGATACTTGTTTTAATTTTCATTTTCAGATTACTATTAAAAGTACACACTTTTCCTATTTCATTGCCCATTCATTCAGGTTTTCACTTCTGTGAGTTGCTTATTAAAATCATTTGCCCATTATTAATGCTGAGTTTTAGCTCTTATGATTCATAGTTTTTGATATATTCTGAATACTAATTGTTCATCATTAAGGACACTGTAAATATCTATAATCAGTGTCTCGTCATTACACTTTTTTTAACTGGGGAAGAGTCTTTTGATAAACATGTTTATTTTATAGTAGTCAAAAGTATTGTTACTCAATTTTTGTCCCTTTGTATTTTAATAAACACTTTTCTCCCCCAAGGTCATCATTTATGTTAGTTTCTTATATTTTGTTTTCAGTTTTAATACTTTGTGTTATTCACATTTCTATCTTTAATCTATGTAGAATTTACTTTCAACTATTACATATAGTGCTATAACTTTATCTCTCATTTATGGATAATAAATACTGTTTATGGAATCCCTTCCCTACTGATGCATATGCCACCTTTGCCAAACACAAAATTTTCATACATATGGAAGTCTGCATCTTTCAGACTACAATTTATTTATTTACATTTTATTTTTTATATTTTACTTCTTTCTTTTCTCCATTAGAATGAAAGTTATTTGAGGACAGGGATTTTTGTCTGTATTCCTTAGTACCTGGAATTGTGCCTGTACACAGTGGGTATTTGATTGTTTTTGTTGAAAACTGGAGGGCATGACCTTACAATTTACTTTTAAATAATTCAGCATAACCAGTGAGATATTAGTTGGCAACTAAAGGACTCTAATCAGAACCTATAACTCCATAAGCCACATCTATTGCTCAATTATCTTTACCTTAGAGCAGCAGAGAAAAGTTTGCTAATTAACATAACAGCTGCCAGAAAGGAATTTTCCTTGTGAAATTTATTTAAAAAACAAATTATATGGTGCTTACTCTGTGCAAGGCACTATTGTAAGTGGTCTACAAATATTAACTAGATGAATTATCATAAGAATCCAATGAGTAAGTGTCCATTAAACATATGAGAAAACTGAGGCACAGAGAAGTAGAATGACTCTCCAAGGCCCACTACCAAGAGGTAAAATAAGGATTCAAATCCAGGCAGTCTGGCTGTGGAGTCCACACTTGCAACTACTGCATCATCTTGCTTCTCCTTGTTGGGTTAAGAATGTTGCCATCATTGCCTCATTTGCTAAGGTTTCTTTGTTGTTTTCATGATCATACTTGTTAGTTCTGCTGTTTTAGAGCATGAACAAACACCAAATTTTGCACTTTGTCTATTCTACAGAGATTGTGTACTCAGCATCTTCACCTATACTAGATATTAAATTTAAAACTTTTGCCATTCTGTCAGAAAAATTTATCTTATTGGTATTTTCTTTTGCACGTCTTTACTATTGTACGATTTGGTGAACATGTTTTTCAGAAATTTATGGCCAGATTTGTAACTTCATTTTTATTTTTACTTTAAGTCAAAGATTTTTCATATTCTTTGTTTTTCTAATAGACTACTCATCCTTTTTATAGTAATATCAAAATGCTTCTAAACAAGGCCATTTAGTCCTTTGCTTATCCAGTGTGCTTTTTCCCAGGGTTTCCATTTGTTTTATGGATTCATTTAGGGAAGAATACTTTATTGGTAATTGGTCTTTTAGTCTTGATAGATCTTGTCAGATATTTGACAATTTGTAGTACTAGCTTTTTGTTGTTTTCAGTGTTTTCTTCCCTTTTCAACTTCATAAATTTTAACTTTTCCTTTATCATGTCCTTCTTTCTTTGTGTTTATTCAATGGCTTATTTATCTCTAGTGTCTTGATTTGAACATGGCAAGTGTTCAAACATGGGAAGTGTTCAAACATGAAAATGTGCTCTCTATTTAAAGGAAGATTCTGTACCCAAACATACAAAATAATGAACATAATTATTAATTCTTCTGTTTAAATCATTTATGACCTTATTAATATTTGGTTTCTATGACATTATATATTAGAATCTTATTTCTGGTACAGAGGTGGGAAAATCTTCCCTGATCATTTTAGTTTTAATGATTTCTTAGAATTCTGTCAGTTTTGCTTTATATATTTGAGAGTTATGTTGTTATGTACACACAAATTCATGATTTCTAAAACTTCTTGCTGAGATTATTTCTTTTATCAAGAAGTAGGGGCCTTTTCATCTCTATATCTGATCTTTATTTTATATTCTATTTACCAACATTACAACACCAGCTTTCTTTTGTTAATACTTTCTCGGGTATCTACTTTTCCATCATCTATTCTCAGATTTTCTGTGTGCTTTTGCTTTAGTTGCCTCTTGTAAACTACATATAATTGGATTTAAAACAAAATTATCCCATCTTAATACGACTCAAAAGAATTGAGTTGTCACTTTTTAGCTTTCCTTCCAATTCTTTGATTATATATTAGTTATACAACACATCTATTACACTCAGCACTGGGGCACTATCCTACATATCATTAATAACATTCTAAAAGTCTCATGGTTAAATCTTAGAATTTATGTTTCACATTCTCTGTAAGGGCGAGAGTAAATAAATGCCTGTCTAAAAGGTTTGAAGGTAATTTAAGAGCATATAGTTTTATATAGGCAAGGCACTGAAAGATCAAACCACTGATCTTCCCATTTTTCTGACTATCTTTAATTCATTGTAAAATGATCAGGCTTCAGTCTGAACTGTTAAAGTACAGAAATAGCTGTTGTATCTCATTCCAGAGATGGCTGCATTCCACAATGGATAAAGTAGTTTGGCTTGCCTTTAGGTAAGCTTGAGTCTGTAAAATATGTAAACATAAGCCAATTGGGCACAATTTTTCCACATAAATCTGTGATAATCACACAGGTATACCTTGTTAAAAATGAGTTATTTCAAGAATTTTCTGTATTCATAGAAATATTTTCAATGTATTTATTCCTGGGCTAAGCACTGAAAATTCTATGGCATTTAAACAATTAAAATAAATCAAAACTTAAAACTTTAAGGAAGACTTTCAAATATTTTCCTGAAACATATCATATATTTCACTACAGCAGGAGATTATTAAAAAAGTATAAAATAGCTGAAATAAAAGAGCTACATTTCTTTTCTCTCAGAGGTAATAATGAAACAAGTTTTGGTAATGGGGTCTATGCCATCTTTCATGAGGATGGTAGATGCTGCTATGATTCATGGTCCAATGCTTTAGACATTTCACAGAGGGCAGACCTATCAGTAACAACATTTCACATACATAAAGTAATAGGTTATTTCTTTGGACATATAAAACCAAAAGAATGGCAGGACCTGAGAAATAAAAAATTTTGATACATTGTAAATTTATCAGAGGTTATGTCTGGTGATTTTGGTAGGCTTCTTTGGCATGGACAATGATTTAGAGTTCTTATCTCATGACATGATGCTATTTAAATAGACTATAATTCTTTCCCAAAACATACCTAAGTTTTAATAATTAAACTTCTTGTCTAGACTGAATATAATAGTCTATTACACTTTTGAATGGACCTTTTCACTTTAAGTTAACATTGTATATGAACATAACTTTTGTCAGGCTAACATGTTCCTCTGTACTTGATTCACTGCTCCAGTCCTATTCTTCAGATGTCTTGCTGGTTACTCTGAGGGCAGTCTGTCTTTGCTTTCATTTTTCTGTTCATTAGAAAGTGACAAGTCACTGGGGACCTCATGATCACTGCCCATATAGCATACATTTCAGATTGCTTTTGCAAAGTATTTTCTTGGATAAAATCCAGAGATCCCTAGCAATTCAAGCTACTGTTCTTTAGAAATCAATGGCCTGAGCCAGCCTGATCTTTGAGATCTCTTTTAAATTGGTTGAGACTATTACAGGTGGAATATTAGTCAGGAATATAGTATGACGATTACTCATTCTATCCCAGAATATATTCAGATATAGAACTTTTGCAAAATCTTGCTAGAACACTGATGATTTTATAAACAAAACTACATGAAAATGAAAAATCTTTGTAACTTATTTTTATAAATATAATGGATGATCGAATATTTAATTTTCTTTCACTTCCACACATTTTCTTAACAGTTTCACTCATTTAGAAACAGTACTGTATGTACAGTCTATAATATTTAAGTTCTCTAAATGGAACAAGACAATTATTAAAATAATTTTTTAAAAAGGTTCTGGGGAAAAGATCACTTTAACCTGAAAAAGTGGTTAGCTTATCTCTAATTGTGAAGCTGAAAGATGTTATTTTCTTATCTCATGCATTTTTGTTTCGGCATTTTCTAACTAGATGATATGCTTGAAGAATTCTGACATCCGAGATCTGTCAAAATTGAGAATGGAAGGTCAGGGTCATATTAGCATCAATAAAACATATTTATCATTGGATTTTTAAAAATAATTTTTATGCTGTAAATGGTCTAGAGAGAAATATTTTAAATAATGAATTCAATATCTGAGTTAAAACTTAAAGCTTAGACAACATAAATAATTTTTCAATTTACTTGTTTTACCAACAACAATCTACTTATATTTCTAAATACAACTCAAGAGAGATGCTAATATAGCAATATACTTGCTCTCAAATGATTCTATTATATAGAATCATCTTAAAATATAAGAATATGTAACAATATTTCAGTAATTTAAAAATCCTTCTCTTTACATCCATTCTATTTTCAGTTTTTAAGCAGTTGCCTAAACTGCATTTAATTGGTAAATGCAGCCACTCCAAAAGGCATAATCTTCTCTTTCTTTAAATAAACTCTTCTATCTAGAACCAATACAATTTCAGTATAGTTTGAAAATCTCTGCTAATCTTTGCAATGTCATAATTCCCATTTTACATAAAACTGCATTACCTTAAAACCCTTTGAGGGACTATGAAAATGTCTATGAAAAAGCCACATAGGTTCATGGGCTTTTTCAATGCAATCCAACTTTATCTAAAAGCTTCAATTTATCCTAGCCCTAAAAAAAGATGTTTCTTTTTTTAGATTCACTCAATTTAAGTGTCTCTTTTCTACTGAAACCTGGGTCATGAATGGACATAAACTGTGCTTCACCATAAGCTTAACAGTCTGCTCAATTTACCTCCTGAATCAGTCAGCTATGCAATGTGAGTCTCAATGTATCTATCTCCCATATGAAAACCTTTATAATCATTAAGATGGTTACATTTATTAATGTTGATATATTTCAGCATCAGGAAATATCAATATTAATAAAGAAGATAATTAAAATCCATAGGACTCAGGATGATATTTAAATTTTAACTCAAATACATAAACAAGTTACTTTAAATTACTAATAAAATTTTCTCCAAAGTACAGAAAAAATTTACTGTAAATCCTGACACCAACTACTTAATCAGGTCTTATAGACATTCCTTGATGGAAGCTGGGTGGATGAATAAACCCACAACAAGACCTAGGCACCGGATAACTCCATGCAGAATTAAGAAATTAATTAGGAGGAAGAACCATAATTTGTGGAGTTGACATCTATTTTACTTTACTTTCATGTATCAATGGGAAGCAATTACAGTTCAATTAAAATATTCAATTTTATTACTTTACTGACTGACCTTGAAGTTAATGCCTGTTTTATTTAATTGCATCATCTATGAATAAATGTTAACCCTACCATGTTATGCCCCATTATTTTCAGTGCATTTTTTAACTTCTCAACTGAATTATATCAGTCAATTTATTATCCACTATCATGAAAGGAAGTGGAAGTTTATTTCTTCATGACAGCCCAATATATGATATGAGAGAAACATCACAAAATGTTTGATAATGCTATTTTTAACAGTCAAGTAAAATGAATTGTGCTCTCATCTCAACTTTTGTAGCCTAGACTTTTACTGTAAAATCAGTAGGTGATACTAGAAAAGGTGTAATCACTCTGAGAAGTAATTTCTAGTCTGCCTATAATTCTCGATAAATTCAATGCAGACAGGAATGGAGTATCCCATGTATCATGTATCGTCAAAAGTTAAACACTCATACACACACACACACACAGAGACCCCTAATAATCTCTTCCTATTTCTACCAGGGCTCAATAGCCACCAGAAACAGTACATTCCATTTAAAAACCTCTAATGATTTTACAACTTCTTTTTTTGTTCCCAGACTCCAGTGGAGCACACCATTATTTTGTAATTGAGGATTTTAGAAATAAAATGACTAAATTTGTGTTTATAAGGACAGATAAGAAAAACTGATTATGTGACCAAATAAAAAGCAAGCTCAGTTATTTGGGGAAGGGTCTTATTTCAAATTTCAGATTTTCCATTTCTACAATTAGGCCACTAAATGCTTACCTATCTTACAGATGTGTTAGAAGTCCTCTCAACATAACTTCTTTCTGAAATCTATAAACTAGTATTTTACTTCAGTGTAAGTAACGTAAGAGAGACACAGATAATTTATGAATTCACTTTTAAGATCCATGGTATCCATGAAATGAATGACCAATAAGTCATGTTAAGTATAGTTATGCAGTTAATGATAATATGTTCTGGTCCTTATTTTTATCTTTAAAAACACTAATAGTTATAATATGTAAAAAATGAGTAAAATATAAAAGATACATCTTCAAACAAAGATATTTATTTAAAAGGGGGATTTGAAATATTTATTTTAGGAACATTTTCCTAATCCTTCATGGTAGTTTTCAACATGATGAGTACTGGAAACTGAAAGAAGCTGGATAAGGGCAGGGAGTAGATGAAGGGGTGAAAATTGAGGTTAAAGAAGTAGACAAAAGCCAGATGCTATAAGGGCATTGTGTTTCATTTTAAAGAGTTTATACTTGAATGTAAGGTCACAGAGAAGACGGAATTTCTAAGCAGGGGAATGACATGATCTAATTTGACTTTGAGATCACTCTAGCTCAACTCTTAATTCCTCAGTAGGAAACAAGACTGAAGGTAAAAAAAGCAAACAAAAGGGCCGCTGCACTGGTTAGTGAAAGAGGATGTAACTTGTTAGGGTCCAGGAATCCGGGGTTTCCCCAGAGAACAAAGCATACGGACACGGAGATGTAAATCCAAGCAAAGTCTTTATTCAGCCAGCTAGCTGGGGCCGACAGCACCTCCCCTGACACGCAGGTCGAGTCCGAGCTGCCGACCCCCAGGCAACTTTAGGTAGGGATTATATAGGGTTTTCACAGCCGTTGCACCGAAGCCCGCGCATTTCTACAACCAATAATTTTAAAACACATTCTATATTTTAACCAATGGAGTTGAAAACGAGAACGCCCCGGTTACCTAACCGCTTCCCGTAATCTCTAGCTCACACAAGCATGTCTTCGTGACTTATCACGGGTTAGGTCCCGAGGCTACTGCCCACCTCTGGTTATCTAACTTAGGGCAGGCATGTTAGCTTCTGGTAGTTTCTACGAAAACTGGGTGGCTCTTGCTCTAGGGTTTAGCTAGGTTTTATTAGTTCTTTTTCCTGACTTTTGATGCTCTTTGCACTTCTTTACAAACTGACAAAGCAATAGGTATGCAAAGAGGAGAACAGATTTGAGAGCAACATATAGTAGGTAGGATACACAGTACTTGCTGATGAACTGGGCATGGGTAATTTAGGAAAGAGAAAAGGCAAGGATGATTTTCAGGTTTACGACTTTGGCCAAATTAAAAGATGGGGGCAGCAAACACCATTTACTTCAGATATAGAAAAACAGAACAGAGGAAAGTTTGAAAAGGAAAATAAAGAGTGGATTCAATTTTAGAAATGTGTTTGGGCTTCCAATGAATCACCCAAGAAAAGATATCTAATTGTTAATTGGGTATATGAGCACAGAGATCTGGGGTAGAGATACTAATATAGAAAGAGAAGCCATGAGATGAAATCACTCAAGAAGAATATGTAAAGTGAGAAGAGAAAATATAGCAAAGAGCTTCGAGAAATATCAGGCTATAATGAACACTGCAGTCAGAGTGCTGTCCAAAATGCAAATCTGATATGGTCCATTTCATTCAAAAACCCTTCAATCATATTTCTGAGTGAGATGGTGTCAGTCTGGGGAAAGGAAATCCCGGGGCAAAATACCTCTAAAAACCAAAATCAGTCAAAGGGAGAAATAAAGTTTAAAACTCGTTTATTTCTCACAAACTGCAGTCTAGTCCATCTTCTCTGCTCCAGCAGCAACCACACCCGCCTTCCCCCTCACCTCTCAGGTACAGATAACCCCTCTGTTGCCCAGGTAATCACCCATTGATATGGAGATGAACTTCTCCACCCCTGAGGAAAGATGCAAATGCACTAAAGCCATACTTCTTTCCACCTCTGAATGCCTATTGATATGCAGATATACTAAAGCAACGCGAGATATTCTGGAAATGCTACAATTTTACCCACAGATGGTTATATGAGCACTGGCATATCTAATTTTTTCCTTCCCGTGATGTTAATTTTTTGTGTCAAATTGAGCGGGTCATCGGGTGCCCAGATAAAAAATTATTTCTAGATATGTCTGTGTGAGTGTTTCTGGATGAGATTGGGATTTGAATTGGTGGTCTCAGAGAAGTAGACTGCCCTCTGGAATGTGGGTGGGCATCATCCAATCTGCTAAGGGCATAAATAGAACAAGGAACAGATGGAAGGAGGAATTCACCCCTTTTCTTCCTGCCTCAGTGCTTAAACTGGGACATCTCATCTCATCTTCTCCTGCCTTTGGACTGGGATTTACATCATTGGCTTCCCAGGTGCTCAGGTCTTTGAACTTCGATTGAATTATGCCACTGCATTTCTCAGGTCTTCAATTTACAGATAGCAGATTGTGAGACTTTGCAGCCTCCATCCATTTAGTCATTTAAGCAAATTCTTCACAATGCATCTCCGTTTATATCTTACAGGCTCTGTTCCTCTCAGTAGCCCTGATATTACACATCCCCTCTCCATTCCAAACTCTATTGAAAAGATTGTTGAATAAAGAGAGAAGAAAACATCAAGATTTAAACAACCCAGAACTTGAACTAAATTTTGCTTGAGTGAAGATGGAATCAAATTTAGAAGAAAGACTGTCCTAAGACTTTTCCAGTGAAAGAATAAACTGGCTAGAAAACAAAGTAAAGGGAACCCGATGCAGAATCCCAATTAAGTTTACACTGACTGTGATCTATATGCATTTATACAAATTTGAGACATCAATCAATATAAGACTACCTATCTAAAAGAGAATTCATCAGAGTGAGGCAGGGACCACGGGATTAGGTAGAGTAGGGTGAGGGCCTCTGGAGAAAATGCAAAGCAAGATAATTACAGCCAGAACAATGTAACAATACGCAAAGAAGTCCCTGTCAAAACTCTGTGTTAAGCATTATGCAAAGTCAGAGTCACACTAATTCTCTATGGTAAAGATTTGTATACATGACTAGGAATATAGACATTCTTCAGTAAAATCACTTAAAGCTCAAAAGGCCAGGAGCAACTTGGCCTGGAATGTTTGAGTGTTCTGCAGATAAAGAAGGGTATCTCAGCACAAACCATCACTTTATTGTATCAATTACATCATGACAATGTAAAATTTACCTTATCCTGCTAAAAGGCCCAGTTTATTTTAATTGTAACTATGTGCTATTTTCCCTTCTCTAATCGTAATCTGCAACCTAGGCAAAAGACTACTTTGGTAAGCAATCTCAACTATAAATAACCCAAGCAAACAGACAACAGCCCAGCACACCTTGAGGGCAGGGCAGGCGGTCTTACAAATCTGCACGCCTAACCCTTTACCCTCATTCCTGAAAATCCTCAACCGCGCATAAAACCCCTAGACAATGAGCCAACCACCGACTCTCTTGTCCCCTCCTGGCATGAGCCGGGAGCTCTGTCCTCTCACTTTATCTCTAAATAAAAGCCTGTACCTTGCTCTCCTACCTTGAGTGTTTGTGAAGCTCATTCTTTGGCTTCGTGAACAAGAACCCCGGCATCAAGAGGACAAGACCTACAAACTTTATGATACATCCTTGCCCCAAGCAGTTCTAATACACACATGTTGAGTCCTCAGCTAAGATAGGATAGTCTCACTTTCCCACCATGGCAAATATGAAACTGTATTTGCATTAAGGCACTAAACACAGATATCTTCTTGAATGGTATAGTTATTAAATAGTCTTACTACTAAATAGACAAATAGAAAAAACTTATGGACTTAACCTTTCCAGGAGCAGGTTTTAATGAATTGTTACGTATTATCATGAAAATTGTTTTAGTGTAAGCTGTCTGACACAGCATAAATGTTACTACAGAGAGCTAATTTTTATTATAGAATGTGTTTAAATAAGAACTTATTCATTTGTCAATATGGCATTTTGTGAATTTTTAGTTTTTTTAAGAATAAAGAGAATTGGAGCTATTGGCTGAGATGAAGGTGGACAGGCTTTGGAATTATAATACATATTTCTTGAAAGGCAATATATAATACATAATTTATATTAACATATTTTACACACACACACACACATTGCACATGCAAATACATATACAAAGTAGCTCTGAGATGGATGGAATCTTAATCTATTTAAAAATTCATAGAATATATCCATACTAGCACCAAATAGTTAACAGGTATAACTTATTTTTTAGAGAAGCCTGTGCTATCTAAAGAAAGAAAAGATGTGTTAGCAATAAAATGAAGAAAATCAGCATTTATTTTCTCTGCTGTTATAATTTGTTACTCTCCTTTACAGACTGAGCAAAAGCCACTCTGTTCAGGGGTGGCTGTCCATAGGACAAATAGTATTCATATTTGAATCTTAAGGAACTATATCACATATACTTAAAATTTGATATTTAAACCTTGATTTCCTCCCTCAATTTAAAATAGCAGGTAATTTACAACACATTTGGAAAATGTTAAAAGTCTCAACTTTTGATGTTTTAATACCTGAGTTATAAGTTTAAAAATTATGAGCTAAATAAAGTACTTTTGTATAAAAGTAGAAATATATTTCTAATAGCAATTAACTATCCTTGAATGCACATTCAATAACCCTTTAACTAAATAATTATTTGAACAAAGTTCAGTTAAAAAATTTTTATGTTAACGAAAGAATATGAAAGAATAATGCAAATTGCTTTTAACCTTTACTGTTCAGCATTCTTTTCTAGGAACTTCTATTGCAATGAATGATTTTAATTATGTCCATTATTATCCAAATGAATGACAGAAGAGCACAATGTGTAGAAGCAATAATTAATATGGCTTATCTTGGCTTATTTGGGCAGTTACAAAAGAGGAAACAGGTTAATGTAACACATAGGAATTACCACAGGTGTGCATGTGTAGAACTCAGCAAGTGGAAAGGCTGCACTATTAAAGCTTGTGTTCTACTTAGTATAGGCATCTCTTAAGGTCAACCCAAAGCAGGAGACTAGAAAGTATTAAAAATTGAAAAAAAAGGTTAGCGGCTTTCCAAGAGGTAAGTAAAGAGTTTGAAAACTATCCAGTTTGCTTGGAAGACAGATAAGGACACTGGCTATGAGAGAGCTATGCACTTACTTGAAAAGTCAGAAGAGAAATCTGTGGATAGATTTTAAAAAAAGACCTGGAAACAATTCCAAGGTAATATTTATGAACACAAAGAAAGTATTTAGAACATTTTTTAATATTTAACATTTTTTCCTGAATACCAAAAATATGTTGTCAATAATAAGAAGAACCTAAAAAGTAAAATGACAATAGGTTACCATGAGAACTAAACAGCCAGTGAGAGTTTGGACTCCCTGCTGACTTTCTCAGCAATGAGGACATGCAATGAGGACAGCAAGGAAGAGGATGAGAAGCAGCAGAGAAGTTTAATTCAGTTTCATTTGGCATTGACCTTTGCTGTACAGGATACTGGGGAAACGACTATTCCAAGGGCACTTTCTGAGAAAATGAGTGGGGCAGTAGCAGAGGGCAATCTCCTAGGAGGAAATAATAGAGCAACTTGAGAAATTCCACAGCGATAAATCACCATGACCAGATGGTATCCAACTGAGAGTTTCTGAAGTAAATAAAGTGTGAAATGCCTGAGCTGCAGATGAGGATATGCAATGTATTTGCAAACCCAGCAACTATTTCCAAATATTGCAATTTTGCTAATATGGTAGGTTTTCTGTAGGGAGGAAAAGCAGTCAAATTAAGATTTATAGAATTACAGTCCAGTGGTTCTCTTGGTGATAATAGAGAAACTGATAGACTCTCATTAAGAATAGCTTCCTTCAACATCAGGATAAGGTTAACCTGCTAAGGTCAAATCACCCAGTGAGTCTATAAAGAGAACACTGTTTCTCTCCATCCTATTAAACTTATCTGGAAATGTCAATAAAATACTAGATAGAAGTACACCAGTAAATGTAATTTATTTGGGAGTTACATGAAGCTTTTAACAAGGTCACATGAGACTACTGGGGAAAATAAATAAGCACAGTCTTTGGCAGGAGAGGCCACCAGAGAAACTTCTGTCATTAACTGTAAACTTGTTAAGTATTGAACACAGTTTCAGGGGCAATTTCTCCTTTCTTCCCTAACCCTGAGTTAGCTCTTGAGAAGTAAAGATCACCTTCAGGTTAAAAACACAAAAAGCATTTTGCTATAGACAAGGAGCAGAGTAAAAGTAGGGAAGAAAGATATACTCCCAAATCTAGAAAACAAAGAGCAAGAGGCATGGCAAGCTAAGCATCTAATAAGTAATAAAAATTTTTACTTATCAAATGGAATGTGAACACTGTAACTGAATTCAAGTTTCTTATCATTGTGCTCTGTGTATCAGATTTCAACAAAAACTAACAAATAATAAAGTAATGAGACTGTTTTTTATGTCAAATGAGGGCTGTTGCCATCAAAGTAGTCACCTTTGTATGCTAGATGCTTATTCCAATAATATGTATTTTCCCTTAATCAAACCATTTCTAAAATTCTCTCTGTAGAACTGCCTTCAGAGCCAGTGGCAATATTATCCTGAAACTATCCAGTGGTGGCAAAACTTCATCATTCAAGAGTACAATCAGAAGCCATTAGGGAAGGATGGAAATTCCCCCCAAAAGCAACCTTAGCTAGCCAAATTCTACAATCTCTGATGACCTCTTCTGTCTCAGCCCCAAAGATGAATATTATATGGGAATGGGCAAGAGTCATGTAAGAGAGCCTTGAATATAGCCTCACAAGGGCCTTGAGCAACCTCCTTTGCTAGTATTTGAGAGCTACAAAAGTTAGAAAGCTCAGACACCAAGCCAAGACCTGTTTCACTATACAACTTCTACTTGCTCTTAGAATTGTCTTCTGAAGCCACAGGAAGTACCAGCAGCCTTTAAAATACTGTGGATTGCTTTAAAAATCCCATTCTCCTTGGCCCAGTCCCCTGCTGCCTTTACTTCAGACTAAGTATATAGCTTCTTTGAATACTCTTCCTGTGGCACCATTGTCTGTCTTTTTTTCATTGTTCTGTTCATTCTCCAGTCACAGAATGATAGTTGTTTCTGTGTCCCATTTTAATGTAATCTTTCCCGCTATTAAAAAAAAAAGCAATTTCTATTCATTGTAGGAAATACAGAAAACATAAAAAAGAAAATTTAAATTTTTCATGTTAACACTTTTTGGAGATATCTCCTACTAATGCATTGACATTTTTATTTTCAGGTGTTTTTTTTCTATGAATACCTTTTGCATAGATTTGACATCCAATTCTCAATCCTGCCTTTTTCTTAAATTACTATGGCTGTACACTTCTTAAACAAAGGTGCTATAAACAAAACACAATATTTTACTTTAACTCTGTTAGTGCAAACCCACAGATCTTCTTAGCTGCTTTGTCAGCCACAATGTGCCACTGACACATACAAGTGTAATATCATGAAACCTCAGAGATTTTCCCTCAAGTGCTAGGGTTAAGCAGTATCTTATCCACCCTTTATTGTGATGGTGGTTTTGGGGATAAACATTCAGAACTCTTTAGATTTACCCCTACTACATTACACCTGGTAAGACTTAGTCCCTAGTTTCATCCAATTAATATGAAAGAGTATTCTGACTCTATCATTCAAAATATTCAAAATATTAGTGATACCAAGACAGTGTTATCTGCAAATTTAGTCAGCAGTTCATGCAAGTACTCACTCAAATGATCATTTAAAAGAATGAAAAGGTAGGATAAAGAAAAAGCGATGTGATACATCAATAGAGGCCTCCCTATATGTTGATACTGACCTATTATAAACTTCATATTCGTTTTATTTTTTTAACTAAATATGAATTAACTATTAAGACATTTGTTTTATCTTACATTACTTACACACACATTCTTACATACACACAATTCTGGTGTCTTTACACATGACAGGTATCTTTGAAAAACTGTAAGTAAATTAAATCATATTTTAAATATCAACAGAATGCAATATTGAAAGGATTTCTGTAATGAAAATAATCTAACCCTAGCATGAGTAAGACTTTGGTAATACTATTTTATCTTAACTGCATATTGGTATGTAATTTTTATGAATTAGGAGTGGTAATATCAAAACAATGATTGAACAGCAGCTAGATCCTAGGAAACTGTGGACAGAAGAGCAACCTAGTGGAAAAGACTAATTTGTTAATATGAATCTGTGTCTTGGAACAAAGTTAAGCTTGCTAACTTGTAAAGATTGAATTGAAAAATAAATTATCAAAATACGGTATCTACCTGTTTAACTATATGTTGTTCAAGTGAACCTTGAACTTTTCCAGTGAAAGTACACAGAATAAAGGGAACAAAGGATGGAAGTAGTTTCAAGACATGTTAACATTAATGAATTGGGGACATGAAAGTAATAACTGTGTATCATCAGCTGCATTCACTTCTCCTGCCTGGAGTCTATTATTTGTTAATGCACTCATTACTGGTTGGTTTATAAAGTACTACAGTTATTTACCTTAAAGATAAATAGATACCCTGTACATTAACTTTTTTGCCACTTGGTATGTTAAACAACCTTTATACTTCAAAAAATTGCAATTATTGAAGCATAGCTGAATGGCCCCAGAGCACACAGGCCCCATTAAATATGCTTATATCTAATTACTCCTGCCTAAGGCAGGTGAGAAATTTATTCTTATAAGATCTTTCTTTATCCAGTAGCCAAAAACTAAAATGAAATAAAATCAGTGATTTTCAGTCTAATTACTATCTAAAACTGTTTGTAGCATTTGCTCTTTAAGACACTATAATGCTGGGCTTTGTGCAATAAACATTATAATTATGTTTTTAACTACTTAATGTAAACATATCCTCTTAGAAAAACTGTTGTAAGTCATCATCAATGTCAACTATGAATTCATTTCCTGTATCTTTCAAATTGCACAGTTTAGGATCACTTAAAAATAGTATTATTTAGAAATTGTGATACTACTTGTTTCCTAAAATATATAACCATATGTGAACTTAAATATCTTTAACAAAGCAAATAAAGTGTGAGATGAACTCTGTGAGATATAACTAAATCTGAACTTAAAAAATACCTTTAATGAAGGAAATAAAAATGTGAGGTTAACTATGTGAGATATAACTATATCTGAACTTAAAAAATACCTTTAATGCAGGAAATAAAAATGTGAGATTAATAATTTGGCACAGGAAGCCAAAATGCCCTAAGATTTAACTACAGTTTAGACACTGACTTTTCTAAGCCTGTCAAAAAGAGAAAAATACATCTCCTTGATTCAATTCCACTGAAAACCATAGGCTTTAACTGTCTTCCCTATAACCCATCTGTTGCATGGGAAACTTCCAATAATTTTTAGAGGAAGGGACAAGAAAGAAAGGCAAGTATAATGGACTTATGTTTCAGCAAAGTTGTACAACACCCAAGTTTCCTTTTGCCAAACCAGAAAATGAAGCAGTAAATTAAATATAGGAGAAAAATTTACCAAGTTTACTTGTTCACATACATAACAGCATATCAAAAGTTGCTCATAATTACCTCTATACCTATGTAATACTGTAACATGTTAAACTGTTCAAAAACTTTTATACATAATTTCCTATTTTAGTAGTGAATGTTTAGTGGCAATTGCTAAAATATTTGTTTTACTGACAAGAAAATGCGGGCTTTATGAGAATGGAGGTTCTGAGGCTAAGAATTCTCTAGGTTGCAAGGATAAGAAGTGATAGACATAGAAATGACATATTTTGATTTTAAGTCTACTCCTTCTTGAAGATCAACTTAAACCATGATAAAATAAAGAGCTCTTTCAACTATGGTATATAAACAGCAATGTGCCACAGGCCACAAAGGTCCAGATTAACATCGCACATCTTCCTGGAACAACAATTTTATTATAAGAATTAGAGAAATAAAAATCCCAAACAATGGAATATAATGAAGATGAGCATTTTGATGTTAGACATATGTTGAAAAATCAATGAGGTACCACAATAATTATTAGAGAGAGATGGTCCTCAAGTTTGGCTGCCCCTTGGAAACAATCACTTGGTAAACTTATTTTTTATTTATTTTTTTAAATAATTATTTTTTATTGAAGGGTAGTTGACACACAGTATTACATTACATGAGTTTCAAGTGTACAACACAGTGGTAGAACATTTATATACATAATTCTAGGTTCCAGCTATCACCCTACCAGGCTGTTACAATATCTTGACTATATTCCTTATGCTATACATTACATCCCGGTTACTAATTTATTTTACCATTGGAAGTCTGTCCTTCTTTTTTTCTTTTTCTTTTTTTTTTTTTGTGAGAGCATCTCTCATATTTATTGATCAAATGGTTGTTAACGACAATAAAATTCTGTATAGGGGAGTCAATGCTCAATGCACAATCATGCACAATCATTATTCCACCCCAAGCCTAATTTTTGTCAGTCTCCAATCTTCTGAGGCATAACAAACAAGTTTTTACATGTAGAACAAATTCTTACATAATGAATAAGTTACATCGTGAACAGTACAAGGGCAGTCATCACAGAAACTTTCGGTTTTGCTCATGCATTATGAACTATAAACAGTCAGTTCAAATATGAATACTCATTTGGTTTTTATACTTGATTTATATGTGGATACCACATTTCTCTCTTTATTATTATTATTTTTAATAAAATGCTGAAGTGGTAGGTAGATACAAGATAAAGGTAGAAAACATAGTTTAGTGTTGTAAGAGAGCACATGTAGATGATCAGGTGTGTGCCTGTAGACTATGTGTTAATCCAAGCTAGACCAGGGCAATAAAACATCCACGTATGCAGAAGATTTCTCTCAGAACAGGGGGGGTGAGGTTCTAAGCCTCACCTCTGTTGATCCCCAATTTCTCACCTGATGGCCCCCCTGCGACTGTGCCTGTCTTAGGTTGTTCCTCCCTTGAGGAAACTTACCCGTCTCTGGCTAACCAGTCATCTTCCGGGGCCATACAGGGAAATGTTAAGTTGGTAAGTGAGAGAGAAGCCTTATTGTTTGAAAAAGTTAGCTTTTTACTTCTTTGCATATTTATGCCCTGTGGCTTCTATGCCCAGCATTTGTCTTGAGGTATCTTTACCACTTGGAAGAATTATGACACTCGGTAAATTTGATATGAGGCACGAATTCTATTTAAGGGTTGTAATTAGGAAGGAAGAAGAAAAGCTATAGAAGTAGCAGGCGGAAGAAAACATGGGAAGATTGATTATTTCTTTGACAAATCTTCTTGTAGAGTAACTTCAGCATATATAGGTTTTAAGCTACTACTTAAATTGCGCACACACATTAACATAATAGGAGTATAGTTACATAACCAAAGCATATCTGTAATTACCAGCCATCTGCAGTGAAACCAAGAAAACCAGTTAGGCACCTTAGGCATTTGTGAAAACTTATCTATGATATGGTGGATATTGTCCAACTGAACTTGAACAGTCTGAGAGAAATCAGACAAATTAAAACAACCCATTCCTGGGGACTGTTCACATGCCATATGTTCTTTTAACAGTAAATAGTCTGTAGTTGTAAGAGTTTGGAGCGCTACAATTTGCACTTCTCCAAATTCTTGGTTGAGTTCCAACAGTATAGATCCAGTCAAATTTGTTGTTTTACTGTATGCACAGGCCAGCTTAGATATCTCCTTCCTCATTCCCATGGCAAGTCCAGGAACTGGTGGGATGAGTGCATCTACAGCTGTAGCAGTGCGTGGATCTTTGTTGGGGTTTTTTGATGATCATCTTCTGGCATGAGTCTTCCAGAGAGTGCAGATGTTGGAAGTTCTTTTTCATATCGTATCTTAGTTCATTTTCGGGGTAGCACAATTAGGCTTTGATCCTCTGTATAAACACAAACAGACCCTTTGCCTACACTTTTATATGCCCTTTATACCCTTGTGTAGAACTCGTTGGAGGTTACCACACAGGAACTGCCCTTTTTTTTTTTTTTTGCTATCACTAATCTACACTTACATGACGAATATTATGTTTACTAGGCTCTCCCCTATACCAGGTCTCCCCTATAAACCCCTTTACAGTCACTGTCCATCAGCATAGCAAAATGTTATAGAATCACTACTTGCCTTCTCTGTGTTGTACAGCCCTCCCTTTTCTCCTACCCCCCCATGCATGTTAATCTTAATACCCCCCTACTTCTCCCCCCCTTATCCCTCCCTACCCACCCATCCTCCCCAGTCCCTTTCCCTTTGGTACCTGTTAGTCCATTCTTGAGTTCTGTGATTCTGCTGCTGTTTTGTTCCTTCAGTTTTTCCTTTGTTCTTATATTCCACAGATAAGTGAAATCATTTGGTATTTCTCTTTCTCCGCTTGGCTTGTTTCACTGAGCATAATACCCTCCAGCTCCATCCATGTTGCTGCAAATGATTGGATTTGCCCTTTTCTTATAGCTGAGTAGTATTCCATTGTGTATATGTACCACATCTTCTTTATCCATTCATCTATTGATGGACATTTAGGTTGCTTCCAATTCTTGGCTATTGTAAATAGTGCTGCAATAAACATAGGGGTGCATCTGTCTTTCTCAAACTTGATTGCTGCGTTCTTAGGGTAAATTCCTAGGAGTGGAATTCCTGGGTCAAATGGTAAGTCTGTTTTGAGCATTTTGATGTACCTCCATACTGCTTTCCACAATGGTTGAACTAACTTATATTCCCACCAGCAGTGTAGGAGGGTTCCCCTTTCTCCACAGCCTCGCCAACATTTGTTGTTGTTTGTCTTTTGGATGGCAGCCATCCTTACTGGTGTGAGGTGATACCTCATTGTAGTTTTAATTTGCATTTCTCTGATAATTAGCGATGTGGAGCATCTTTTCATGTGTCTGTTGGCCATCTGTATTTCTTTTTTGGAGAACTGTCTGTTCAGTTCCTCTGCCCATTTTTTAATTGGGTTATTTGTTTTTTGTTTGTTGAGGCGTGAGAGCTCCTTGTATATTCTGGACGTCAAGCCTTTATCGGATGTGTCATTTTCAAATATATTCTCCCATACTGTAGGGATCCTTCTTGTTCTATTGATGGTGTCTTTGGCTGTACAGAAGCTTTTCAGCTTAATATAGTCCCACTTACTCATTTTTGCTGTTGTTTTCCTTGCCCGGGGAGATATGTTCAAGAAGAGGTCACTCATGTTTATGTCTAAGAGGTTTGTGCCTATTTTCTCTTCCAAGAGTTTAATGGTTTCATGACTTACATTCAGGTCTTTGATCCATTTTGAGTTTACTTTTGTATATGGGGTTAGACAATGGTCCAGTTTCATTCTCCTACATGTAGCTGTCCAGTTTTGCCAGCACCACCTGTTGAAGAGACTGTCATTTCACCATTGTATGTCCATGGCTCCTTTATCAAATATTAATTGACCATATATGTCTGGGTTAATGTCTGGATTCTCTAGTCTGTTCCATTGGTCTGTGGCTCTGCTCTTGTGCCAGTACCAAATTGTCTTGATTACTATGGCTTTATAGTAGAGCTTGAAGTTGGGGAGTGAGATCCCCCCTACTTTATTCTTCTTTCTCAGGATTGCTTTGGCTATTCGGGGTCTTTTGTGTTTCCATATGAATTTTTGAATTATTTGTTCCAGTTCATTGAAGAATGTTGCTGGTAGTTTCATAGGGATTGCATCAAATCTGTATATTGCTTTGGGCAGGATGGCCATTTTGACGATATTAATTCTTCCTAGCCACGAGCATGGGATGAGTTTCCATCTGTTAGTGTCCCCTTTAATTTCTCTTAAGAGTGACTTGTAGTTTTCAGAGTATAAGTCTTTCACTTCTTTGGTTAGGTTTATTCCTAGGTATTTTATTTTTTTTGATGCAATTGTGAATGGAGTTGTTTTCCTGATTTCTCTTTCTGTTGGTTCATTGTTAGTATATAGGAAAGCCACAGATTTCTGTGTGTTGATTTTGTATCCTGCAACTTTGCTGTATTCCGATATCAGTTCTAGTAGTTTTGGGGTGGAGTCTTTAGGGTTTTTTATGTACAGTATCATGTCATCTGCAAATAGTGACAGTTTAACTTCTTCTTTACCAATCTGGATTCCTTGTATTTCTTTATTTTGTCTGATTGCCGTGGCTAGGACCTCCAGTACTATGTTAAATAACAGTGGAGAGAGTGGGCATCCCTGTCTAGTTCCCGATCTCAGAGGAAATGCTTTCAGCTTCTCGCTGTTCAATATAATGTTGGCTGTGGGTTTATCATAGATGGCCTTTATTATGTTGAGGTACTTGCCCTCTATTCCCATTTTGCTGAGAGTTTTTAACATGAATGGATGTTGAACTTTGTCAAATGCTTTTTCAGCATCTATGGAGATGATCATGTGGTTTTTGTCTTTCTTTTTGTTGATGTGGTGGATGATGTTAATGGACTTTCGAATGTTGTACCATCCTTGCATCCCTGGAATGAATTCCACTTGGTCATGGTGCACAATCCTTTTGGTGTATTTTTGAAGGTTGGTTTGCCAATATTTTGTTGAGTATTTTTGCATCTACGTTCATCAGGGATATTGGTCTGTAGTTTTCTTTTTTGGTGGGGTCTTTGCCTGGTTTTGGTATTAGGGTGATGTTAGCCTCATAGAATGAGTTTGGGAGTATCCCCTCCTCCTCTATTTTTTGGAAAACTTTAAAGAGAATGGGTATTATGTCTTCCCTGTATGTCTGATAAAATTCCGAGGTAAATCCATCTGGCCCGGGGGTTTTGTTCTTTGGTAGTTTTTTGATTACCTCTTCAATTTCGTTGCTGGTAATTGGTCTGTTTAGATTTTCTGTTTCTTCCTGGGTCAATCTTGGAAGGTTATATTTTTCTAGGAAGTTGTCCATTTCTCCTAGGTTTCCCAGCTTGTTAGCATATAGGTTTTCATAGTATTCTCCGATAATTCTTTGCATTTCCGTGGGGTCCGTCGTGATTTTTCCTTTCTCATTTCTGATACTGTTGATTTGTGTTGACTCTCTTTTCTTCTTAATAAGTCTGGCTAGAGGCTTATCTATTTTGTTTATTTTCTCGAAGAACCAGCTCTTGGTTTCATTGATTTTTGCTATTGTTTTATTTTTCTCAATTTTATTTATTTCTTCTCTGATCTTTATTATGTCCCTCCTTCTGCTGACCTTAGGCCTCATCTGTTCTTCTTTTTCCAATTTCGATAATTGTGACATTAGACCATTCATTTGGGATTGCTCTTCCTTTTTTAAATATGCTTGGATTGCTATATACTTTCCTCTTAAGACTGCTTTTGCTGTGTCCCTCAGAAGTTGGGGCTTAGTGTTGTTGTTGTCATTTGTTTCCATATATTGCTGGATCTCCATTTTGATTTGGTCATTGATCCATTGATTATTTAGGAGCGTGTTGTTAAGCCTCCATGTGTTTGTGAGCCTTTTTGCTTTCTTTGTACAGTTTATTTCTAGTTTTATGCCTTTGTGGTCTGAAAAGTTGGTTGGTAGGATTTCAATCTTTTGGAATTTTCTGAGGCTCTTTTTGTGGCCTAGTATGTGGTCTATTCTGGAGAATGTTCCATGTGCACTTGAGAAGAATGTATATCCCGCTGCTTTTGGATGTAGAGTTCTATAGATGTCTATTAGGTCCATCTGCTCTACTGTGTTGTTCAGTGCTTCCGTGTCCTTACTTATTTTCTGCCCAGTGGATCTATCCTTTGGGGTGAGTGGTGTGTTGAAGTCTCCTAGAATGAATGCATTGCAGTCTATATCCCCCTTTAGTTCTGTTAGTATTTGTTTCACATATGCTGGTGCTCCTGTGTTGGGTGCACATATATTTAGAATGGTTATATCCTCTTGTTTGACTGAGCCCTTTATCATTATGTAGTGTCCTTCTTTATCTCTTGTTACTTTCTTTGTTTTGAAGTCTATTTTGTCTGATATTAGTACTGCAACCCCTGCTTTCTTCTCACTGTTGTTTGCTTGAAATATGTTTTTCCATCCCTTGACTTTTAGTCTGTACATGTCTTTGGGTTTGAGGTGAGTTTCTTGTAAGCAGCATATAGATGGGTCTTGCTTTTTTATCCGTTCTGTTACTCTGTGTCTTTTGATTGGTGCATTCAACCCATTAACATTTAGGGTGACTACTGAAAGATATGTACTTATTGCCATTGCAGGCTTTAAATTCGTGGTTACCAAAGGTTCAAGGTTAGCCTCTTTAGTATCTTACTGCCTAACTTAGCTCGCTTATTGAGCTGTTATATACACTGTCTGGAGATTCTTTTCTTCTCTCCCTTCTTGTTCCTCCTCCTCGATTCTTCATATGTTGGGTGTTTTGTGCTGTGCTCCTTCTAGGAGTGCTCCCATCTAGAGCAGTCCATGTAAGATGTTCTGTAGAGGTGGTTTGTGGAAAGCAAATTCCCTCAGCTTTTGTTTGTCTGGGAATTGTTTAATCCCACCGTCATATTTGAATGATAGTCGTGCTGGATACAGTATCCTTGGTTCAAGGCCCTTCTGTTTCATTGTATTAAATATATCATGCCATTCTCTTCTGGCCTGTAGGGTTTCTGTTGAGAAATCTGACGTTAGCCTGATGGGTTTCCCTTTATAGGTGACCTTTTTCTCTCTAGCTGCCTTTAACACTCTTTCCTTGTCCTTGATCTTTGCCATTTTAATTATTATGTGTCTTGGTGTTGCCCTTCTTGGATCCTTTCTGTTGGGGGTTCTGTGTATTTCCGTGGTCTGTTTGATTACTTCCTCCCCCAATGTGGGGAAGTTTTCAGCAATTATTTCTTCTAAGATACTTTCCATCTCTTTGCCTCTCTCTTCTTCTTCTGGGACCCCTATAATACGGATATTGTTCCTTTTAGATTGGTCACACAGTTCTCTTAATATTGTTTCATTCCTGGAGATCCTTTTGTCTCTATGTCAGCTTCTATGCGTTCCTGTTCTCTGATTTCAATTCCATCAATGGCCTCTTGCATTCTATCCATTCTGCTTATAAACCCTTCCAGAGTTTGTTTCATTTCTGCGATCTCCTTTCTGGCATCTGTGATCTCTTTCCGGACTTCATCCCATTTTTCTTGCGTATTTCTCTGCATCTCTGTCAGCATGTTTATGATTCTTATTTTGAATTCTTTGTCAGGAAGACTGGTTAGGTCTGTCTCCTTCTCTGGTGTTGTCTCTGTGATCTTTGTCTGCCTGTAGCTTTGCCTTTTCATGGTGATAGGAATAGTCTGCAGAACTGGGACGACTGGAAGGACTTCCTTTCTTGTTGGTTTGTGGCCCTCCTCTCCTGGGAGAACAGCGGCCTCTAGTGGCTTGTGCTGCACAGCTGCGCGCAGATAGGGTTTCTGCTTCCTGCCCGGCTGCTATGGAGTTAATCTCCGCTGTTGCTGTGGGCGTGGCCTGGCTCTGGCAGCTACTCCAAAATGGTGGAGTCGCGTTGGAGCAGGAGCTGCTGGGAGGCTATTTATCTCCGTAAGGGGCCTCCCTGCTCCCTGCAGCCCAGGGGTTAGGGTGCCCAGAGATCCCGGATTCCCTACCTCTGGATTAAGTGACCCGCCCTGCCCCTTTAAGACTTCCAAAAAGCACCCGCCAAAACAAAACAACGACCACAAAAAAAAACAAAAAAAATTTTTTTAATTAAAAAAAAAAGGTGTTCGTTCGTTTTTCTTTATTCTCCGGTGCCAGCCTCAGGCCTCTGCTCACCGGTCTTTCTGCCCTGTTTCCCTAGTATTGGGGTCCCTGTCCCTTTAAGACTTCCAAAAAGCGCTCGCCAAAACAAAGCAGCAAAAAAGCAAAAAAAAAAAAATGGTCGCGCGCTTTTCGTATGTCCTCTGTGGCCCAGCCTCCAGTGCCTGCTCACTGTTCTTGCTGCCCTGTTTTCCCAGTATCGAGGGCCCTGCACTCTGGCCCGGATGGCTGGGGCTGGGTGTTCGGCAGTCCTGGGCTCCGTCTCCCTCCCGCTCTGCCTGCTCTTCTCCTGCCGGGAGCTGGGGGGAGGGGCGCTCGGCTCCCGCGGGGCCGGGGCTTGTATCTTACCCCCTTCGCGAGGCGCTGGGTTCTCTCAGGTGCGGATGTGGTCTGGATATTGTCCTGTGTCCTCTGGTCTTTATTCTAGGAAGGGTTGTCTTTGTTATATTTTCATAGATATATGTTGTTTTGGGAGGAGATTTCCGCTGCTCTACTCACGCCGCCATCTTCCGCCCCTCCTCACTTGGTAAACTTTTAATAGTTACCAATACCCATGCCCTACTCTAGAACCACTAAGTCAGACTATCTGGGAAAAAGGCCTGCATATAAGTACTTTTCCCAAAGTCTTGCCATGGGATACTAATGTGTAGCTGTGGTAGACAACAGGTGGATGACCAAATATGGACAAGAGTCTTCTAGTTATACACAAGGGGTGGAAGTATATGAATATTATATTAATTATATTATATTACATTACATTAGAAGAATATAAGAAAAGAAAGAAAACTACATGACATTTAAAATGGGTAAAAATATAAAAATATTTCATGGAAGAGTACATTGCTCACTTACACTCCTAAAAAAGACACCGGTCTTCCAGATACAGGGTTCACTGCAGGGCAGTTTCTATCATTGTTCACCATCCTCCTGGATAGGTTTTTCAGACCCACATCTGTAACAGAAGCTCTCAGACAATGAACAGATCCTACCAGAAATTAGCCCAATGAACACAACCGGAAAAGAAAAAGGGGCCTAGTTGGAGATGGGGGGAGTTGTTTAATAAAATCAAAAGCATTTCCTGTACCCCAGAAAGGGAAGGAAGAAGAATATCAATAAAAAATGTTGAATTATTAGCAAAAAAAGTATACACACAGACAGGCAACTTAATTACATAAAAAAGGGAAAACTCAAATTATCCATAAAAATGTGTTAGCTTTCATATGTTAAGGCAAGAGAAAGATAATCTGGACTCAAGAAAAAAGTTATTTTGGAAATACAATGCCTGAGACAGGTATTAAAGATATATTCCACTATAATGAGTTAAGAAAAAAATAAAGAGGTCTAGAATAGGTAAGTCATGGGACAAAATAATTAGTGTCAAACACTAAAACCGAGTCAGACATATAATTGTATCAAAGAAGTCTTGCAAATCAGTCTATTAAATACAAATTCAAATTCACTTCTGAAGAGAAACAAAGCTTCAATAAATAGTAACAATACTAATATGGGTTCAAATGTTAGGGACTAGGAAATGGGGGAGAAATGGAAACATTAAAGGATGATGGTCACTGAATATATATACCAACAGGTATAGGCAAAGGATCAGATTTTCTTTAAATTAGAAGAAAGAACTGTATGAAGACACAGGAATCAATGGCATTCTCCTAGGCAGAAAGGCAAGATTCCAGGTCTGAAATACCCACAAAGACATCCAGCTAATAAGTGAAAATGCTGGAGTAGAGTGAAATCCCATTAGGTCTCTCTAGACTAAAATTGGCAAACATTTTTTTATAAAAAGCTGGACAGTAAATATTTTAGGCTTTGTGGGCCATATGATTTTGCAATTACTCAACTCTTCCACTGTACCAAGAGAGCAGCCATAAGCAGTATGTAAACAAATAAGTATGGCTATGTTCTACTAAAACTTTTTTGTAGATTCAGGTGATGGGCCAAATTTGGCATGCAAGTAGTAGTTTGATAACCTTTGCACTCAATAGTGGTTCTCTACCATGGCTTCATATTGGAATCACCTGGGGGGGCCTCTAAAAAAACACATGTGCTTTGATTCCATCCTTAGGTGTTCTGACTTCACTGTTCTGGATAGCTGCATTGGCACAGGGATTTCTAAAAGCTCAACAAGTGACTCTGATGTACAACCAAGTTTGAAAACCATTGTTCTAGAAACTTGACATGGGTTTCTGATATGTGTGTCTTCTATGGATGTGAACAAAGAAGTAGAGGTGTCTTTATTTGGCTATGACTCCCAGACGCACTGCACAGGTTGTCCTGTACATATAAAAAGTAACTGTCAGAGCTCCAGATCACCTTACCCTGAAAATGTTTCTATTCATTTTAAATGAGACCTAACATATTAACAAACATATTTCTGAAAAACTAGAGCAGAAAGGTTTGAATTAAAGGCCAATCTTTTGTATCCCTGGGATCTAAGGACTCCAAAAGAACTACATTTATGGCCTATTTATGAGCCTAGCCTCTTAAATTCCTTATATTGATTAGGAAGAAGTAAAAGACATTATTGTATTTTTGATATTGATATTTAAGGAACTGTAAGTTAAAGAATGCTTTTGAAAAGATTAAAGCTAATTACTAATAGGATGCACCCTTCCCAGAAAAACAGAAAACATTAAAATGTTCCACATAGAAAAAAATAGAACATAAAGGGAGAAGCAATAAATCATGAAAAATTGATGACATAAAATGGATTAAAGAAGAAAAATTTTAAAATAACTTATTGATTATACCATACACTAGGTTATAAAACATCTCAGCAAAATTTCAAAGAATTGAAATAATCCTAATTATGTTATCTGACCAAAATGTAATTGAGCTAGAAATCAGTTACATAAACAGAAAATCCTCATGTTTGGAAATTAAACAATGCATGAAATTAAGTAATACATTTCTAAATAACCCATGAATTAGAGAAGAAATTTCAATGAAACTTAGAAACTATTTTGAACTAACTGGTAATGAAAATACAACTGTTGCTGCAATCAGAGGAAAAATTATAGCTTAAATAAATATATTAGAAAACAAGGGCAAATTTAGCGTGTGTGTGTGTGTGTGTGTGTGCGCATCAAAAAATTAGGAATCATCTCAATGTATATACAAATATCAAATCATTATGTTGTATACCTGAAACTAATATAATGTTATATGTCAATTATATTCCAATTAAAAAAAAAATTAAAAGTGATGAAGAATAAATTACACCCAAAGAAAGTATAGGGAGGGAATAATAAAGATAGCGTCAGATATTGATGAAATACAAAACCAACATGATATAGAAAATCATCAAAATCAACAGACTAATAAAATTGATAAACCCCTAAAAGACAGATAAAGGCAAGGAAAACAACAAATTAACAATTGGAATGAAAAAGATGACATCACTATCGATCCTGCAGATAATGAAAAGATAATAAGAAGACATCAGGAACTACTTTATACCCATAACTTTCCAAAACTTAGAAGAAATGGCTAAACTCAGAGAAAAACACAATTTATAAAACTGAAAAAAGAAATAAAAAATATGAATCATCTTAATCAAATAAATTGAATCTCTAATTGAAACTTTCCCACAAAGAAATCTCCATGTCTAGATGGCTTAAGCAGTAAGTACTTCAAAATACTGAAGAAAGAAGACCAATCTTACAGAAAATCTTTCAGACAAGAGAAAAAGAGGAAACACTTTCAATCTCTATGAGGCCAGGGTAACCTTATTACCCACGCTTGTCCATATGTTGTTATGAACATATATGTAAAATTGCTAAACAGAGTACTAGCAAACTGAAGCAAGCAATACATAAAAAGGACAATTCATCTTTGAATTTAATATGGCAATAAAAAGAAATCAAATAATGATCTTGTTATAATATAGATGAACCTTGAAAATATTATTCTAAGTGAAAGAAACCAGCCACAAAGACCACATACTGTAGGATTCCAAGAATATGAAATGTCCAGAATAGGCCAATATATAAAGGTATACAGTAGCTTCATGGGGCTTGGGACTGGGGTGGGAGGGGAAGGTTGGAGGAAAATAGGGCATAAATGTTAATGAGTAGAGGTTTCTTTTTAGGGGTACAAAAATGTTCTAAAATTTGATTATGGTAATGATAGCACAACCTATGAATATACTAGAAAACATTGAATTTTACTCTTCAATTGGATGAATTACATGGTATGTTAATTATATCTCCATAAAACTGTTTAAAAAATTTTGCACAATGGTAATAGCTGTATGTTCAGACAAAAGAGATAGAGAACTCTTAAAAATGATAGGGGAAATTCAGGAAAGCACATGTAAAACATTCTTTTTAGCAGTTATTCTGAGGCTTTTATATATTGTTAAATTTTTAATATTCCTATTTGTCAATCTGTTAAATGCCAAAATGAGTTGTCTGGAGAACAGATTATCATTACTACTTACATGCAGTAAGTAGATAATACCATTCTGGTTCTTCTCTGCCCATCTCTTACCCCAGGAGCAAGATGATGAGAATGAGATGTAATCTTTAAAGTAAATGCATCTACTGTAGGTAAGGAGTCCCCTCAAGATAAATCTGAACGTTTACATAGTGAAAAAGAGACTGTTGTTCCCCTCTCCTTCTGAGTTTACTTGGAAAAGTTAAGAAAAGGACTTGCATCTTCACACTTTGGAATATAAGAAAAAAAAATATGTGGGGGTAATAAAACTAGTGTCTCCAATTTTACAATCCAGGAGATATCTCCAAGGTTCTGGTCTCATCCCCCCAACCTCAAAATATAAACACATACCTCTGGAGTTCCAATATCTATCCAGTCATACATTATGGTAATGGTAGCACAACCTATGAATATACTAGTAAACATTGAATTTTACTCTTCAATTGGGTGAATTACATGGTATGTTAATTATATCTCCATAAAACAGCAAATCAGGGCAGGTCCAGGACCATCAGAATAGCTTTCCAGTTCCTTTGCTGTCACATTGGATATACTCTGGCCCAAGCTGCATGCAAGGTCAATTAGAATTATAATACCATTCACCATTTCTCGCCCAACAAAACAACTCATGCACATTCACACTGACAGTTACCGGAGTAGTGACCAAAGATTACTGTTCAATAAATGTTGGATTCCATCTGGTCTGAGGGCATAACTGTATCCCAGATATCACAGTACAGGTTTTAACAGTCATTGGTTTCCAGATGCCATGCAAATGAAACACGCTCTCTTCATGACAACAAGGTGTTGTTCTTACATCTGTCCAATCTCAACCAAAGTACCAGAGGAAAGACAAATATGTTTTATATTTGTGGTCCCTGGGCCATTTGCAAACAAATGTGAAGGCCACACTATTCAGTAATGTTCTACCATAATCTAGACTTCCCATAAAATGGCATACTTAGCTTGGCATTTGTGGCTCTTGGTCATTGATCTTTAAAAAGAGCAACTTCCATAATGCTTAGAATATTCAATAGTTTTTCCTGGATAAGAATACAAGTCTTCTTCCTGTACTGTTCACTGACATGATGTTCCATTAAAATAAAACTTTGCTAGTTCAGTCATTTAGAGCTTTGTTGTTCCTCCAGGGCCATTTTTAGCTGCAGCCAGTCACCTAGAAGAGGGCTCCCTCTGGTGTCTCGACTTGGACTAGCATGTAAACAGGAACATTATTTTGATCTGATGTAGTACCACAAAACCAGTATCAAAAATCCCTATAGCAGAGGCAATAGTAACTGAGTCACAACATGGGCTATTAGCAAGGTACATTATTCAGATCTGTGCAATTTAGGAAAATAGTTCACATACAAAAGTGATATAAGTCCCATGAGATCATCAATTAGTATATTATACCAAATACAGCTCTGCCTGGGTGCCATAGGTTTTCCATAAACATACTTTACATAACCCCAGAGAGGAGTTATCAGTAATACTGACTCATTATATCGCTCCCAAAATCCATGTCCCTCAAGATTGGTATTCCAATTTCCCTGAATTCCATTTACATTGATATATTCTTTATTCAAAGGACTAGATCAAACTATGACAGGCAGCAGAAATCTGCTTTCCATTATACTTAGGTAGATATCAGCAAAATATTGTTTATGCCCACAAAAAGTATTAAAACTTTATTGTTCAGAATCCTTCAACTGTACATTTCATTAGTAACAGTCAAATCATCAGAAAAATTATCAGAATAGCCCCAAAGCCATAACTGAGTGGTAACTGTTATAAAATACTCTATGTTGAGTCATCAGGTGGCATTCTGTCATTTGTTGCTCCATATTATCCAGGTAGAATCTTTAGAGAGAGCTCATATTATCAGCAACTTCCCTTCTCTGCAGAAAACAGGTCCAGAATTTTCTCTCAACATCAGCTGAGTAGTCAGCATCTGATCTGAGAGGGACACCTAGAGTATTATTCTCCAGCTTGGAGGATCTGGCATGCAGATGACATGACTGTTACCTCCATAGAATTACGATCCACCTCTAAGTTCCTTTTCATCGCTATGATTCCCTCCATTTCCATTTATTACCTGTTTTACTTGTACACCTTCCATTATGATTGGTCTTATTGGTTTAGTAGATGTATTATAAAACCACAGGGTCAGTAAAAACAGCAGCCTTGTTAACACTTCCAAGACTCACTTCCAAACTGATATTATAGGATTTTACAGATAAAGAATCACAGGACACATGGCCCTGTGTTTATAGACAGGCCTTAATTTTCCTACATGGGTTAGGCTGTGACATACCTGTAAGGGTCTTGAAGAATAAGAATTTTAGTGGTATTAATACTACATTTTGTGCCTTGATAGCACTGTCCTTTGGTAGATAACTTTAAACTCAGGCCTGGGACCATCAGATTAAGCAAAAAAACAAAAACAAAAACTGTGAAATAGTAAAAATACATAGTTGTGCACTTGCATTTTCCCCCATAACCGCATTCCTACCTCCAATCCTAGAAACCTTCCTAGAAGAGTCTTGGTATTACTTTCTTTTCATTGTTAGTGTTAGTAAAAATTCACTTAACTGATTTGTTTTTATGAGACATTTTAATTAACCAGTGCATCAATTGCCCATTCCAACTTTCAGAGACATCACTGCTCTAAGGGTGTTAACAAATGTAGTATGTCCATGAAATATTTCTTGTTCATTTCTGTGTATTTGTAGCAGTGAAATATGTTCAATTGCTAGAATATACTGAACTGGACCAAGGGATTGGGAATTAGCTGCTCCAGTCTTAAACTGTATTTTCCAATGTTGCTTTCTGAAGAAGTTAAATAAAGCTTAGAGTAGAACAGGCATCATCCCAGTTAACACTCACTTGCAGTCCCTTGGGGCTTCTGCTAGAGGTCCAACATAATCCATATGCCCAGCCCTTGTCTTTGGGGAATTATATCTACTACCATATTCATTTTTACTTTTAAAATTAGCTTTCTAATAACATTCACCAATTTTAAATGTAAAATAAATATACACAGGCATGTAACCACCATCATAATATACAGAACATTCCTCTCCTCCAAAAACTTCATGAGATAATTGTAGTCTGTCTTTTTCCTGCTTTGTAGTCAGTTCTTCCCTAACCCCCAGCACCTGGCAATCAGTGATCTACCCTCTATCACTATACATTTTATTTTTAAAAATAGAATCATATAATGAGGAGCCTAATTTATATCTCACAAATTATGATATGTTGAAGTTTTATTTTCATTCAATTCGAATATTTTCTTCTTTGACTAGTAAGTTATTTAGAAGTATGATAATTTTTAAAATGTGGGGGATATCTCAAATATATTTGTTATTATTTTCCAATTTACTTCCACTGTGGTCAGAGAACATACTTTTCTGATTTCAGTATGATTACACATACTGAGATTTGTTTTATGATCCACAATATGGTGTATCTTGGTGAATGATCCATGTGCACCTGAATGTGTATTTTGCTGTTAAGTGGTGCAGTGTTTCATAAGTGGCAAGTAGGTCATTGATTAGTAGTGTTATTCAAACTTTCTATATCCCTAAAAATTTCCTGGCTATTTGGTTTAGCTATTTTTAAAAAGAAATGTTGAGTGTTTTACACATAATCTCGGGTTTGTACATTTTCCTTATATCAGTTTCATGTTGTATATCTTAAAGGTTTGCTTTGGCACATAAATCTTTAGACTTTTATTCTATCTTGATAAATTGATCCCTTTATCATGACAAAATGTCCCTCTTTATCCCTAAAATATTTGTTCTAAAGACTATTTTGTTTGATATTAATACAACCACTTCAGTTTCTTTTAGTTAGTGGAATATCTTTGCCTATCCTTTCACTTTTAACCTTCTATGTCTTTATAATTAAAGCAGGTTTTTCATTGATAACATATAGTTGGACCTTAGTTTTTTGTTTTTTAATCAAATCTGAAAATCCCTTCCTTTTATTTACATAGATTTAGGTCACTTATATTTAATGTAATTATTGAACTGATTAAGTTTAAATACACCATCTAATTTTTTTTTGTTCTATTTGTCCCATCTGTTCTATGTTCTTTTTAAAAACTCTTTCTTGTCTTCTCTTGGATTATTTTACAATAATCAATCTACTCTTCACTACTGGCCTATCTCCTACACCTCTGTTTTATTTTTCAGTATTTGCTTTATGATTTACATTTAAATCTTTAATCTACCTTACCTTCAAGTAATATTATACTACATCATGTATAATTTAAGAATCTTACACACTGTACTTTCATTTTACTATATTTTTCCCTCTTGTTATTTGTGCTACTGCAATTATGTATTTTACTTCTTATGTGCTGTCCACCCCACAACACACTATTATTTTCACTTTAAATAATCTATTGTTCAAAGAGATTCAAAAAGTTAAAATAGATTTAGAATTATCTACTCTATTATCTACATTGCCCTTTGTCCTCTTGTAAGATTTAGATTTCATCAGTGATTATTTTCCTTGTGTCAGAAGGACTTCCTTTGCTATTAGTTGTGATACAATTCTGTAGATGATGAATTCTCTCACTTTTGTACATGTGAAAATGTCTTTATGTGATCTTCCTTTTGAAATCTGATTTTACTGGGTATAAAATTCTTGCCAATTTTATTGATTTTCAGAACTTTAAGGATGTCTTTTCATCATTTTCCAATTTGCATAGTTTCTGAAGCAAAGTCTGTTAACATTTTAATCTTTGCTTTCTGTATAGAATTAATCCATTCACACTGGCTACTTTAAAATTTTCTCTTTACCACTGGTTTCTGGCAATTTGAGTATAATCTACTTTGTAATATTCTTTGTTTCTTCTGATTGAGATTCACTGAAATTCTAGATCTATAGATTTATAGTTTTCATCAAATTACATCAAAAAGGAAAATCTTTGGCCATCCTTTCTTCAAATATTCTCCTTAGCCCCTTTCTTGGGACTCTAACAATTAGGCCAGGTGTCTGATATGGTCCCACAGCTCATCAATGCTGTGTTAATAACTTTCAGTCATTTCTATCCTTCATGCTTCACTTTTGACACCTTTATTTGTCTTCAGGTTCATTCATCTCTTCTTCAATGTCCAATTGCTGTCTATTGTTCATTTCAGATAATGCATTTTTGAAGTTGTACTTTGGACTTTTTATATCTTTGGTTTTCCTTATCATAATCATACTTTCTTCTGCTTTTCTGAGCACAGTGAGCATATTTATAAAAGCTATTTAACTTCCTAATTCTAAATCTGGGTCTATTCTGATTTTCTTAGTATCAGTCAAATGTTCTTGCCTGATAATTTAGATGCAAGGCATAGTGAATTTTTTATTATTGTATGTTGGATTTTACTGTATTCCTTAAAATGGTTCAGGATTTTATTCTGGCATGAGTTAAGTTATTTGGAATTGGTTTGATACTTTTGATATTTGATTTTAAGCTTTGTTAGATCAGGTTCATAGCAGCCTTTAAGGCTCATGATTACTAAGGTGATACCTATTTGAGGACTGTATCTGAGGTAAATCTACATTTCCTGACATAGAAAAAAATTCTCAAAACATAATATTGAGTAAAAAAGTCAAGCTGCTGACTAATACATAAAGTAAGATACGATTCATGCATGTAGTATTTTTAAATCCATAAAATAATCACAGTATTTCTACACATGCATAATGTACACACAAAAAATAGTGATCTAGAAAGACAATCAGCCATCACTCTTGTGTGTACCCTGGAAAAGGGAGGTGTTGGCGGAAGAGGAAGAAATAGAAACATATGGAATCTTTTCTCTATGAAAATTTAATATTACATGGCAAGAATGTTTTCCTATAATACTCATATAATTAAAAAAATATATTTCTAAGAGGCAGGATTATCCTCAAATACAATGTGCAAATAGTTCTTTAAATAAGTCTAAAACCAGAAACTTCTTTAAGTACTAAACTGCTAATGTGAAAAGTTCCTGAGTTCACTGATGCCTGTAAAATACCAAGGTTATGTATCATAATTATCAGAAATATATTTCTATATATCCATGTAGAACCAACCCTTTTCTAAGACTACTCCATAAGGTAATAAGGCACAAAACTGCTGATCCCCTTTCCAATGGAAAGGTCCTATTGTCCCACTTTTTGCTTAAATTCTTTTCTGAAAATTTTAAATAGAGGTGAGGGGAGGCTTGGAGACCTATATTGCATCATTCATATGTTTCTGTGTCTTTAGGAGGGATATGCCACTAAATAAATCTTTCTTTAAACACTGTTATCAAGAGCAACTTTCATCTTTACACAACTATATCTAATCAGTACAAATTACATGCTGTAAATGTTAAAACCAGATCAGTACCTTTGTCATTGGGATGCCAAGGACAAATCAGCTTTCTACTTTACCCAAAAGTTTAATACAGTTAATCACCAACTTTAACTCCTACATAAAGACACATCCACACACACAAATGGAAAGAAAAGCATTATCAGTTATGTTATAATAAAGGTGGCAGTAAGGTCATATTTGATAGCTCTTTCTAATGAGGCAGGTTCTTTCTAAGTTCTAATTCATTTCATTCTCTAAGAGTAAGAGGGAAAAAATGTGTACTGTCTGGTGAGGTGTCACATGAACTTCATAACAGAACTAGACAATCTTAGAAAATTCAAAAAGAAAGAGAATGCATACTTGGTGTACAGAGTCATAGAGAAACTCATAAGATAGATATATCTATAGTGATAACTTCAATCTCAAGAACTGTGCAGCAACCTTTTCTCAAAAATGAGAACTAACACCAGCTCAATCTTTCTCTTTTTAACAGCTAAGATCAACTCAGGTTCTTTATATAAGGCTTTCCACTAAAGACAACACCTCAGCTTCAACAAGAGGAATGTAGCTTTGTGTTTATCAATGAGAAATACTATGGGGTCTTTCTTTTAATGGCTGTTTAGAATGTGAATCTGTCTATAAAATCTTCCACAGTTTGTGGGCTTGTTATTTCAGAGATGAGGAAGGTAAACATTCTCAAATGTAGTACATTATTTAGAATTTGAGAACCTTGAGGCTCTAGGGCACTTACTGTAATAAGTTCATGAAATAAATGTATGGGACTCAAACCCTACAGTTTCTTGAAAATGAATATAATTATAAAATTCAAAATAACAAATTAAATATGTTTGGATCATATTATCATCTGCCTGTTGTGTCTATGCTAACTGATCAAATGACATTCTTTCAAATATGATTTTCTCACCACTCCCAACAAAAACCCACTACTCTGCTTATTTCTGATACTGTAAACAAAGCCAATCTTTCTATTTTAGCAGTATTGAAAATACATTTTAAAAAAATAAGGAAAATATCATGTGTTGTGCCAAATACCGATTTTAATAAGCTTCAAAAAAGGAAAATTAACCTATATATCTTGTTTACTATGAACCTGAATTCCAAATCCTATAAAAAGAACTTAAATAGAAGACCATAATACAATACCAGCTTTAAAGCAAGCTATATATTTTTTAAAAAGAGGCTCACTATTAACCACTTTGGTAAATGGTCAAAAGCCATTTTAAAATTTCTCCTAACTTAATCTCTTCAGCTTGTGACACCACATTTTTCTATTCCAAATAATTCTTCCTCTTTTGTTGTAATTGCTTATTAGAGAACTCAGATTATCTGTGTGGTAACAGACAGTCTTCCTAATGGTCAGGCTACATACCCAAAGCTGCTACTTTGATGATGATTGCTTGAATGTTAGATGATATCATTTCTCGGAGCAAATCTTCCTGATTTCTCTGCCAAAGGTAAGCTAAAGGCTGGAGATTAAGCCTTTTACACCTATAAAATAAAAAGAAAAAAACCCCATATGATATCTAATGTTCTATACTTGTATCAATAGCAATTACTTTGATTTTAAACATAATGCTTCACTCAAGGATTTTAAGCATTTAAATGCTTTAAAAAACATGTTCTGCATAATGAAGTTTATATATACAACATAAACATATTTAATTTCCATGGGCTGTGCATAAGTGTATAAAAAAGAAATCTCCAGGCAGGTTAGAAATATTAATTTTAGTAAGACTCTAAGTTTAGAAATCTATGCAAAAAAGCTTCCAAATACCAATGGATAATTACTCGTTTTTAGAACTTGGGTGTCAAAATTGTGAAACATATGCAAAATAGGCAAAATATTTATCCTAATAAAATAATCATATATTGATTAAATTTACAATGTATGGTTACATAAACTATTCTTACGTACTACAAAAAATTTTATTAAGAATTTGACTCTGAGTGCGAAGAAAATTAGTAAGACCAAAAAGTGTAATATATTGAATACCTAATATGCTGCAGGCATTGTACAACATATTTTGCCTTATGGTGCAATAGAAAGAATATGCATTTGGGAGTCAGAACAAATCTGGGTTTGAAACTGGGTTCTTTATCCAGTCTACTACAATGTAGAATATGATCACATCTCACCAATACTACTACTAACACCCTGGTCTGAGTCACAATTATCTCTCACATCAATATCCTTCTAACTTTTAAAATAAATTTTTGATGTAGTCCAGCATGATCCTTTTAAAATATAAAACAGATCATGGGATTCCTCTGTTCAGAACTCTCCCCATCACTCCTAGTAGAAGTCATTGCGATAGACCTTCATGGATCTCACCCTGGTTAGCTCTCATACCTCATTTCCTATTACTCTCCACTCACTACAACCTGCTACCCCAGTCCTGTTCACTTTGCCTAATATACTTGCCATGCTCCCTATCTTCTTCCTTGACTCATGCCTTTGCTTAAATGTCACTTTTTCAAGGAGGAATGTAATTAATTGATTAGAAGTAACATAGATAAAAATGTAGTACAATGCCTGGATAAAATAGGTATTCGATAAATAGTAATCAAAGTCACACAGTAAGTGTCTAAGATCAGATCCCAAATAAAAATTACATCTCTTAAGACTCATCATCCCTAGTGTCTGTAAGGTTGCCTGGTTGACTATTCCAGCCCAGAGTGATCTCTCTCCCAGAAAATCCCAAAACTTAGTAAACATACCATGTCTGGTCATTTACTCATGCATTACCTTAAAAATATCAGTTTTTCTCATGTACATAAAACCTGACTTTTGAAGAAACCAAAACCTTCCTTACTACAGAGACTATTTTATACAATTTTCTTTTGTAAGATGTTCCAGGGTATTTAAAGCAATGATGATGCAGTTAATACAAAAATAATAAAATTAAAATTACCCATGTGACACAAGCATTACAGTTCTTGCTGTCCTCTCACCTCTCACCTACTAATCAAACTAATCTACCTTTCTTAGCTAAGATTTTTTTAATTGAAAAAAACTTTATTCCTTCCTATCCTTATTGCATAACTTTTGGTTGCTGCTTTGATATTCACAATCTTTTGACTATTTGTAGACTTAAATTTTTTACCTATTTAAATTCTTTAACAGTTAAAAATATCAAGGCTCAAATACACTTCCTCTATAGATCACTACTGCATTTGAGCTTATGACATTTATTAAATGCTTTGTATCTTGGAAAAATAATGATGCAACACAATAGCTTTGTGTTTATCAATGAGAAATACTAAGGGGTCTTTCTTTTAATGGCTGTTTAGAAAAAATTGAAGATAGGTTAATTCAGAACTGAGTTTGCAGACTAATGGACTAATGACGCTGCTTTAAAATTTTCAAGGATCAAATTATTGCAGATATGTGTTCTGGTATAAAATCTGGGCATTTAACTGTGTGTTGAAGTGTACCTAAGACTGTGTTTTGAAAAAATCTTGCCTCTCTTCATAGGTATGCTACATGGGCTCTTCCATATAGATAAAAGGCAGCCTCCTAATCAGGAGCACATTTTCATTTGGCTTTTCAACTTTCATAGATGTCAGCCCTGTGTGCAGTTTGGCTACCCATGAAACCATGTGAGTTTGAACTTCTAAAAAAAACAGACCTGTAAACTAAACAATTATCAGAGAAAATGACCTAAAACTTGATAATAATAATATTACTTCTAATGTATGGTTTAAGGGATATGCAATCCATCTCCATCTATATATACCAATCAGTTGTTCTCAAATGCAAGCAGGTAAAATTTAAGGAAAACTTTCAAAACACACATTTGACTTCCCCTACTTCACCCTCACTCTTTTTTTCCAGTGATTCTGATATACCTCCAGAACATGAGACCATCATATTCCTTTTCACTGAATTATGCTTTGCCCTGCATTGTCCTCATTTTTTTTTTAATTTTGTATTTTTAACTGCCTTAAATTTGCTATAGAATTAGAGAAAAAAATAAATGAAATAAAAAATAAAACTTAAGTTTCAAGTCCATTAATACACGATTTTTAATTGGATAGTCAATATGACTGCTTCTTTTCAAGCATATGAAACTGTTACATAATACAGCCCTTACCTTATTTCCATTTACCCTTTGAATGGCAAAATTATTTATTTACAGGTCAAACTGTGCTTAAGATTAACACTGGAGGACATTTTTTTTCTGCTAATATAATTATGTGTAAAGTCTATACAATATTTCATGTATACAAATAAACTAAAAATCAGAACAAATTCAGTCAGGTGGCATTTTGCCAAGCCAGTATTAAATAATATTATCATTTGACCTCAGGGTTTTTTAATACAGCAGTGCAATTTATTGTTTTGATATTTGTAAATAAAATGTTTTACAAGTTCTACGTACCTTGCAGGATGGTGAGGATGGGGAGTGCCATGACATAAAAATTCCTTGTAATATTTTTGGTCATGAACTAAATTCTAAAGACCAAAGAAGTGGAGATTCTTTAATAAGCTTTTTTTTCTCTAACATATTACTTCGTTCCTTTATTAGCTCTTGACTTTTATTACAAACAACGATGAGTTAATAAAGTGATTAAAAGGGTATACTGATTCAAATAAAGAAAAATTGAAAAGAATACTTCTGACTAAAAATCTTTGTCGCAATTTTTTATTATACATAATTTATTTTTCCTTATGGTAGGTTAGAGTTTTTTTCATGTATGGAATAAGGATAGAAAAAAGTAAAAATGAAACTTTTGTTACTTAGGTAAACACATTAGTTCCATGGGCCATGTAGAATATCGTATCTATTTATTATTTGTATATAATTTTTTTATTTACTCACATTCCTAACACATAATTTTAAAATAAAGGAAAAATTCATGTTCTCTTACACATTTTCTACTCGAACACGCTGATAGTCAGAAAGTATAGCACCTACTGATATCCCCTCTACTTCTTCTTTTTCCTAAAAATGAAGTAAAAAACAATATAATTTAAAAAATAAACAAACATGTGGCTCTGCATCATGTTCTGAAAATTATAATTGAACTTGTTCTCATCTAGGAAACCATCTTTAACCAGAGTAATTTACTGCAAATAGAATCTACATTCAGGAAAAAATACATATATTTAAGTCATCCTTTCAGCTGTGGGGAAAATATTCTTTTTACTTACAATAGAAATTACTAGACACCATTTTCCATGGAGAAGCTGAAGACTCAGGCAGCACTTTCAAGATGTTTCCTCACAACATATTTTTAAAAACTCACTGATTTTCAATGGAAATTTTTGAGAAATTTCTATTAAAGAACAATATTTTTCCAGATGTTTTTAAAAATAACGATGCAATGTCATAAGTAGATAAAAGAACACAATGATTTTTTTAATTGAAGTATCATTGATATACAATCTTATATTGTATATCAAATTTATAAAACAGAGGTTTAACAGTTGCTCATATTATTAAATCCTCATCCCCAATAGTGCAGTTACTATCTGTCAGCATAGGAAGATGTTACAGAATCATTGGCTATGTTCTCCATGTTGTACTACTATCCCTGTGCCCAACTGAAATTATAATTGAGAATTTTTGTGCCCCTTTATCCCCCTCCCTCTCCCCTCCCACGACCCCAACCCTTCCCTCTTGGTAACCACTAGTCACTTCTCAGTGTCTATGAGTACTCATTTTGTTCATTTTCTTTTGTTTTGTTTTGCTTTTATATTTCACAAATAAGTGAAATCGTGGTATTTGTCTTTCTCCACCAGGCTTATTTCATTTAGCATAATATCCTCTAGCTCCATCCATTTGTTGCAAATGGCAGGATTATTTTCTTTTTCTTATGGCTGAATAATATTCCACTGCATATATGTACTACATCTTCTCTATCCATTCATCTATTGATGGATACTTAGGTTGTTTCCATAACATGGCTATTTAAAATAATATGGTGATAAAATAAAGGTGCATGTATCTTTTCAAATCAGGGATTTGGTTTTTTTCAGGTAAATTGCTAGAAAAATTACTGAGTTGTATGTTTTCTTTTTATTTTTAGTTTTATAAGTAACCTCCCAGTTAAACTGTCACTATTTCCAGATGACATAGTATTACAAACAGAGAGGGAGAGGATTAAATATGGTGGCATGAGAGGTGAGACAGAGGCTTCCTCCTAAAACCACATATAATAGGAAAATATGATTAATACAACTAATCCTGAAAGAGCAAAAGGAAAGAGGGCTGTGCCAAACTGCACAAACTTAAGGAAAAGAATAAACCTCATGGAAGACGGTAATGTATCAAAGCCGTGGTCCGGTGGGACCCAAGCCCTTCCCCCACTCCAGCTCACTGGTGAGAGGAAGAGAAATGGAGCAGGGAGGGAGTGGAGGTCGGGAATGCTGAATACCTAACTCCGGAGATCTGCTTTGGGAGCACAAACCGACATTTCATGGTGCTTGTATGGTACTCTCATGATTAGGGGGTTGGAAAGCTAAGACAGGCAGAACTCCTGGAGAGACTGGGATTCCAGCCAATTCTGGAAAGCAGGGATCCTACCTGGCTGCTCTGGGACAAAAGAAAGGCAGGCAGTCTGAGAGACTTCCTAACAGCAAGAGGGCTGCTAAAGGGGTAAGGACTGCACAGAACTTACTGCTCAGGAGAAAGGGCAGGTAGACAAAATTGTCCGGGTGTATTCTTCCCAGCAGGTTGGGAGCATTCACAATCTTCAGGTGCTCCAGCTCCCTGGCTGGCTACACAGCTCCAAGGACCCCCTCCATGATACACAACCCATTGTGCCTTTCTCCCAGCCAGCCCCACCTGGCTTGCAAACTGGCAAACCCTACCTACCCTGTTAGGCCAGCCAGAGGGAAGCCCTGTCTACAACAACAACTACAAATGCAAAGCATAGAGGCTTATACCTGTGTGCTCAGTCCACTGGATATGGCAGTGGAGGCAGGCATTGCAGCTGGGAAGCAGGAAGCAGCTCTTCCCTTCCTCCAGGCACCAGTACAGCTCCCCCGTGACCCCCAACATTGTTTCAGGGGCTGAGAAGCTCCAGCGAGTAGAGCTTCTGGGTACTAGGGGGTACCACATACAAATATAAAACTCCAAAGGAACCTGGTTCAAGGTAAAATTATGAATAAAACACCAGAGAAAGATTCAAATGAAATTGACCTCATGAATCTTCCTCAAAGGGATTTCAAAATAAAAATCATTAACATGCTCATGGAGGTACAGAAAAATATTCAAGAACTCATGAATGAATTCTGGTCAGAGATCCAATCATAGAAGAGCACAATGGAGGGTATTAAAAGCAGATTAGATATGGCAGAGGAGATGATAAAAGAAATAGAAATTAGAGAAGAGGAATACAAAGAAGCTGAGGCACAGAGAGAAAAAAGGATTTCTAAAAATGAAAGAATACTGAGAGAACTGTGTGACCAATCAAAATGGAATAATATTCTCATTATGGGGGTACCAGAAGAAGAAGAACAGAGAGAAAGGGATGGAAAGTGTCTTTGAGGAGGTAATTGCTGAAAACTCCCCCAATCTGGGGAAGGAGATAGTCTCTCAGGCCATGGAGATCCACACATGTCCCAACACAAGGGACCCAAGGAAGACCACACCAAGACATATAGTAATTAAAATGGCAAAGATCAAGGATAAGAACAGACTATTAAAGCAGCCAGAGAGAGAAATAAGTTGACATACAAAGGAAAGTCCATCAGGCTATCATCAGACTTCTCAGCAGAAACCTTACAGGCCAGATGGGCACAGCTTGATGTATTTAAAGCAATGAAGCAAAAGGGCCTCGAAACAACATTACTTTATCCAGCATGATTATCATTTAACTTTGAAGGAGGGATTAAACAATTTCCAGATAAGCAAAAGCTGAGAGAATTTACCTCTCACAAATCAACTCTACAATGTATTTTGGAGGACTGCTACACATGGAAGTGTTCCTAAGGTTTAATAGCTGTTACCAGAGGTAATAAAACCACTGTAAAGAAAGCAGAACAGCTAATTACTAAGCAAATGCAAAATTAAATTAACTATCCCCAAAGTCAATCAAGGGATAGACAAAGAGAACAGAATATGATACCTAATATATAAAGAATGGAGGAGGAAGAAAAAGGAGAAAAAAAAAGCACTTTTAGACTGTGTTTGCAGTAGCATATTAAGTGAGTTAAGTTAGACGCTTAGCTAGTAAGGAAGTTAACCTTGAACCTTTGGTAACCACGAATTTAAAGCCTGCAATGGCAATAAATACATACCTATCGATAATTATCCTAAATGTAAATGGACTGAATACACCAATCAAAGGACACAGAGTCATTGAATGGATAAAAAAACAAGACCCATCCATATGCTGCCTACAAGAAATTCACTTTAAACCCAAAGACATTACACAGACTAAAAGTGAAGGCATGGAAAAAGATATTTCATGCAACTAATAGGGAAAAAAAGCAGGAGTTGCAGTACTTGTATCAGATAAAATAGACTTCAAAACAAAGAAAGTCACAAGAGAGAAAAAGGACATTACATAATGATAAAAGGGACAATCCAATAAGAAGATATAACCATTATAAATATCTATCCACCTAACAGAGGAGCACCTACATATGTTAAACAAATAATAAACAGAATTAGAAGGGGAAACAGAACGCAATGCATTCATTCTAGGAGACTTCAACACTCCACTCACTCTGAAGGACAGATCAACCAGAAAGAAAATAAGTAAGGAGATAGAGGCACTGAAAAAAACATTAGAACAGATGGACCTAACAGACACCTACAGAACTCTACAACCAAAGGAAGCAGAATACACATTCTTAAGTGCACATGCAACATTTTCAAGAATAGATCATATAGCAGGCCACAAAAAAGCCTTGGGAAATTAAAAAAGACTGAAATTGTACCAACCAGTTTCTCAGACCACAGAGGTACGAAACTAGAAATAAATTACACAAAGAAAATAAAAAATCCCACAAACACATGTGGGCTTCACAACATGCTCCTAAATAACCAATGGATCAATGACCAAATAAAAGCAGAGATCAAGCTATATATGGAGACAAATCACAATAATAATTCAACACCGCAAAATCTGTGGGATGCAGCGAAGGCCATGCTAAGAGGAAAGTATATTGTAATACAGGCCTACCTCAGGAAAGAAGAACAATCTCATATGAGCAGTCTAAAATCACAATTAATGAAACTAGAAAAAGAAGAATAAATGAGGCCCAAAGTCAGTAGAAGGAGGGACATAATAAAGATGAGAGCATAAAAAATTGAGAAGAATAAAACAATAGAAAGAATCAATGAAAGCAAGAGCTTGTTCTTCAGGAAAATAAATGAAAGAGATATACCCATAGCAAGACTTATCAAGAAAAAAAGAGAATCTATTCACATAAACAGAAACAGAAATGAGAAAGGAAAAATCACTATGGACACCACAGAAAAACAAAGACTTATTAGAGAATACTATGAAAAATTACATGCTAATAAACTGGATAACCTAGAAGAAATGGACAGCTTTCTAGAAAAATACAGCCTTCCAAGGCTGACCCAGAAAGAAACAGAAAATCTGAACAGACCAATTACCAGCAACGAAATTGAACTGGTAATCAAAACCTACCTAAGAACAAAACTCCTGGACCAGTAGGCTTCACCGCTGAATTTTATCAAACATTTAGTGAAGACCTAATACCCATCCTCCTTAAAGTTTTCCAAAGAGTACAAGAAGAGGGAACACTTCCAAACTGATTCTATAAGGCCAGCATCACTCTAATACCAAATCCAAGCAATGACACCACAATAAAAGAAAATGACAGACCAATATCCCTGATGAACATAGGTGCAAAAATATTCAACATAATAGCAAACCAAATTCAAAAATACATCAAAAAGATCATCCTTCATGATCAAGTAGGATTTATTCCTGGGATGCAAGGATGGTACAACATTCAAAACTCCATCAACATCATCCACCACATCAACAGAAAAAATGACAAAAACCACATGATCATCTCCATAGATGCTGAAAAAGCATTTGACAAAATTCAACATCCATTCACGATTTAAAAATCTCAAAAAAATGGGTTTAGAGCACAAATACCTCAATATACCTTTAGGCCATATATGACAAACCAACAGCCAACATCATATTTCACAGCAAGAAGCTGAAAGGTTTTCCTTTTTAAAGATAAGGAACAAGAGAAGGATGCCCACTCTCCCTACTTCTATTCAACATAGTACTGGAAGTCCTAGCCACAGCAATCAGACAACACAAAAAAATAAAAGGCATCCAGATTAGCAAGGAAGAAGTTAAACTATCCCTGTTTGCAGATAACATGTACATTGTACATAAAAAACCCTAAAGAATCCACTCCAAAACTACTAAATCTAATATCTGAATTCAGCAAAGTTGCAGGTTACAAAATTAATATGTAGAAATCTGTGGCATTCCTATACACTAACGATGAACTAGCAGAAAGAGAAATCAGGAAAATAATTCCATTCACAATTGCATCAAAAAGAATAAAATACCTAGGAATAAACCTAACCAAGGAAGTGAAAGACCTATACCCTGAAAACTACAAGACACTCATGAGAGAAATTAAAGAAGATATCAGTAAATGGAAACACATCCCATGGTCATGGATAGGAAGAATTAATATTGTAAAAATGGCCATCCTGCCTAAAGCAATCTACAGACTAAATACAATTACTATCAAAACACCAACAGCATTCATCAACGAACTAGAGAAAATCGTTCTAAAATTCATATGGAACCACAAAAGACCCCAAATAGCCAAAGTAATACTGAGAAGGAAGAATAAAGCTGGGGGGATTATACTCTCCAACTTCAAGCTCTACTACAAAGCCACATAATCAAGACAATTTGGTACTGACACAAGAAGAGACCCATAGACCAACGGAACAGACTAGAGAGCCCTGATATAAACTCAAATATATATGGTCAATTAATATATGATAAAGGAGCCATGGACATACAATGGGGAAAAGACAGCCTCTTCAACAGCTGGTGTTGACAAAACTGGACAGCTATATGCAAGAGAATGAAACTGGATCACTGTCTAACCCCATACACAAAAGTAAACGCAAAATGATCAAAGACTTGAATGTAAGTCATGAAACCATAAAACTCTAAGAAGACAACACAGGCAAAAATCTTCTGAATATAAGCAAGAGCCACTTCTTCCTGAATGCATCTCCTCAAGCAAGGGGAAACAAAAGCAAAAATGAACACATGGGACTACATCAACCTAAAAAGTTTCTGTATGGCAAAGTACACCATCAGCAGAACAAAAAGGCATCCTACGGTATGGGAGAATATATTTGTAAATGACATATCTGACAAGGGGTTAACATCCAAAATATATACAAAACTCACACGCCTCAACACACAAAAAGCAAATAACCCTACTAAAAAATGGGCAGAGGATATGAAGAGACAGTTCCCCAAAGAATAAATTCAGATGGCCAACAGACACATGAAAAGATGCTCCACATCACTAATAATCAGGGAAATGCAAATTAAAATCACAATGAGATATCACCTCACACCAGTAAGGATGGCCAGCATCCAAAAGACTATGAACAACAAATGCTGGCGAGAATGCGGAGAAAGGGGAACCCTCCTACACTTCTGGTGGGAATGTAAGCTAGTTCAACCATTGTGGAAAGTAATATGGAGGTTCCTGAAAAAACTAGAAATAGAAATACCATTTGACCCAGGAATCTCACTCCTTGGAATTTACCCAAAGAATACAAGTTCTCAGATTCAAAATGACATATGCAACCCTATGTTTATCAGAGCACTATTTACAATAGCCAAGATATGGAAGCAACTTAAGGGTCCATCAGTAGATGAATGGATAAAGAAGATGTGGTACATATACACAATGGAATACTATTCTTATGGCTATAAGAAACAAATCTTTCCATTTGCAACAACATGGATGGAGCTAGAGGATACTATGCTCAGTGAAATAAGCCAGGTGGAGTAAGACAAGTGCCAAATGATTTTCCTCACTTGTATAAGAACGAAGCAAAACTGAAGGAACAAAATAGCAGCAGACTCAGAGACTCCAAGAAGGAACTAGCGGTTACCAAAGGGGAGGGGTATAGGAGGGTGGATGGGGAGGGAGGGAGAAGGGGATTGAGGGGTATTATGTTTAGTACACATGGTGTGGGGGGATCATGGGGAAAACAGTGTCACACAGAGAAGGGAAATAGTGAACCTGTGGCATCTTACTACACTGATGGACAGTGACTGCAATGGGGTACGGGTGGGGACTTGATAATATGGGTAAACATAGTAACCACATTGTTTTTTCATGTGAAACCTTCATTAGAGTGTATATCAATAATACCTTAAGAAAAAATTTAAAAAATATGTTATACACAGAACCCTCTAAAGACTCTATGAAAAAACTATTAGAAAAACTGGATTCAGCAAAGTTGCAGGATACAAAATTAATACACAGAAATCTGTTGTGTTCCTATGTACTAACAATGAGCTAGCAGAAAGAGAAATCAGGGAAACAATTCCATTCACAATTGCATCAGAAAGAATAAAATACCTAGGAATAAACCTATCTATGGAGGCGAAAACTTGTACTCTGAAAACAATAAGACACTTATGAGAGTAATTAAAAAAAACACCAATAAATGGAAATATATCTGATGCTCACAGATAGGAAGAATTAGTATTGTTAAAATGGCCACCCTGCCCAAAGCAATTTACAGATTCAGTGCAATCCCTATCAAAATACCAATGGCATTTTTCAATGAACTAGAACAAATAATCTTCAAATTCATACAGAACCATAGAAGACCCTGAATAGCCAAAGCAATCCTGAGAAAGAAGAACAAAACGAGGGGTATTATGCTCCTTGACTTCAAGCCATACTATAAAGCTACACTAGTCGAAACAGTATGGTACTGGCACAAGAACAGACCCACAGATTAATGAAACAGGACACAGAGAGCACAAATATAAACCCACACATATATGGTCAATTAATAGACAATAAAAGAAACATGGATATATAATGGGGAAATGACAGCCTCTTCAACAACTTGTATTGGCAAAACTGGACAGCTACATGGAAGAGAATGAAACTGAATTACTGTTTAACTCAATACATAATAGTAAACTCAGAATGGATCGAACACTTAAATATAAGACATGAAAACAGAAAACTCTTAGAAGAAAACATAGGCAAAAATCTCCTGAACATAAGCATGAGCAATTTTTTCCTGGATACATCCTCATGCAAAGGAAACAAAATAAAAAAGGAGCAAGTGGGACTACATCAAATTAAAAAGTTTCTGTATAGCAAAGGACACCATCAACAGAACAAAGAGGCAACCTTTAGTATGGGAGAATATATCTGTAAATGATTTATTTGATTAGAGGTTAACATCCAAAATAAATAAGGAATTCACATGCCTCCATACCAAAAAAGGAATGGTATGATTTTTATCTGGATCTTAGAAAATGAAGATTGACATGAGAGCATCCAGGAAGCAGAGATGGTAGGGCCATTGTCTGGGTAACAGTAGAAAAATAATTCTATGATGGAATGGAAGCAATGGATTATTATCAACAGAGTTACAACTGAGAACATCCAGCATTATATCCAGCAGAGTCCCACAGGACAGGACAGAGAACTAGTTTTGACAGTGTGTTTATCAATGACTGGAGAATATAAATTTAACTGTAATCAAGTTTGCAAATGATACAAAGCTAGGAAGCATTGCAAAAAGAAAAAAAAAAAAAGAAAGGTAAAGGAGATCAATCCAATCAAGTACATTAATGGATAAGAACAACTTGGGGATTTGGAAGGACAAGTTTAAGATGAGATTTCATTCAATGTAAGATGTATAAGATAGTGCACTTATAGAAAAGTAATATAATACAGTTATATGCTAGGGAAGTGTATGAAGAAAATAGATATAAAGAAAGTGACTTGGGGGTTATTACTAACAACAAACTGAATTGAAATTCTCTAAATAGGTGTAAAAGAAAATCTATCCTAGTATTTGGAGCACAGACAAAACTCCTTCAAAGAGATGATTTCATTATTAATACTCTGGTCTTTCTAAACTTGGAAACCTACAAAGAAAAAAATAGTATTTCACATAAAAACAAATGAAATACTTTGAGACATAATGCAATAAGCCACTGTATACTCAAAGGATATCATAATCAATAAACAAAAGTGAACAACAGGAATTGCTCATACGTTGGAGATCAAGCCAAGTTAAAATCTCCCCTCCAAAATGATAGAGAAATATCTGCCTGAACCTCCCCAAAATAAAATGATTCCTTCTATTAGATAAGCTTTTCAGAAAAAGAGCTATTTCCTTTACTTTCCTATTTCAGCAACTTTGTGAGAACATATGCTTATAACCTTTCTCTAACCTGCCTAGCCATATTCTTTTCATAAAAGTCACTGTGTTCATTAGAAAAAGTCAAGGCATATTGTTCCTCATTAAATGCAAATATAGCAGAGATAACGGAATAGTGAACAAAATATTAAAATTTCAGTTTTATTCCTATACCATACAGGTGTTTATTTGAAGTTCTGCTAAGGAAAGTATAAAGTACTGAATATTATACATGTGTGTGCATTTCTCTATAGATCATGGAAACAAAAATAAAAGCATTGGTGTTTTTCTTTCTTAACTAATTCAAGCCACTATGAAAATAATAATTGACATTTTTTATTCAATTAAAATGTGAAAACATTCTATGATTCCCATTAAATGTTCACCATAACTCTAAAATAATTATTATTTATTCTTCTTAGTCTAGTCATTCTTTTGAATTCTCTTCTATCTTTTTTATTTTCTATTTGAGGATACCTAACTAATCATCTCTAGAACTATATACTCACCTGAATTCTAACTGTTCTTCAAAACTAGGCCTAAATATACTTCTTTTTACAGAGCATCTTTATTTTGACAAGTGTTAAAAACTCTGACTTGAAAAGCAACAGGAAATGTAAAAATAAGTATGCTTACCAATTATTGTAGAAATAATACAAAAGAGGGTTAAAATTCTCAATAAGAAAAACCAAAATGTGTCAAATTATATAAAGGCCCTTCTCTTGCAAGAAATGGTGACAAAGTTGAAGACCCAGTTTAGTTTCACTGCTGAAAAATGTACAAAATAACTAAGAAAAACAAGTCAAGGTCAAATGTTGTGAGCCCTTACTTGTATCTGCCTACTCTTGACCTGAGGAAAGGTGGTAACCACACGGAAGGCAGAACTAATGGTAGAAGAGCCTAGAGTTCTCCAATCCAGGAGTTCATAATATAAATATAGGTCTATCTGAAGTTTTGTTCAATGATCATGATTACTATTACCCATCAGGAATCCAACCTTACCACCTATTAGCTCGTAATTTTGAACAAGTTATGTAATTTCTCTGTGTTCAGTTTTCTTATTAATAAAGTCAGGATAATAATTGTTCCTGTCTTCTAGGTTTGTAATAAAGATTGTGTAAAAATCCAGATAAATAACAGTGTCCCACACCTAGTAAACACTAAGTAAATGTTTTCTTCTGTCATTATCATAATCTTCATTTTTTATTCTATTTCTATAATTACCACTGTTAGTACTTTTACTATTACTACTACTGTTGACTAACACCACCAATACCACCACCACTATTATTACTCCTGTGGGATAAAGGCCCAATTTCACAGCTAAACCCTTCATTCCTGGGCCTTAACACCCTGCTCATTATCACTTCTCAACACTAACCTGCTGGCCTGTGATGTGTTAACCTGTCTGGGTCAAGGGATACTCAGATGATAAAATATTATTTCTGTGGGGATGTATCTGGAAGAGATTGGGATTTGAATTGGTAAAATGAATAAAGAAGATAGCCCTACTCAACATGGGTGGGCATCATCAATCCATTGAGGGCCTTAATGATACAAAATGGCAGAGGAAGGGTGCATGTGCCCTCTGCTTGAGCTGGGATATCCATCTTCTCCTGCCCACAGGCATCGTCACTCCTGGTTCTCAGGACCTCAAGCTTGGACTGGGATTTACACCATTGGGTCTCCCTGTTCTCAGGCCTATGTGTCTGGATTAGAACTACACCACTAACTTTCCTGAGCCTCCAGCTTGCAAACGGCAGATCATGGGACTTCTTAGCCTCCATAATCAGAAAAGCCAATCCTTCATAATTAATCTCTAACTAAATCTTACACGTACTAGTTCTATTTCTCTGGTGAATCCTAATACGTAATACTTGACAGCTGACTCTATAGTCCAGCTGCAGCCAACTTTTACCACATAGTGAGTCCTGACTAACCCAAGGATAAGTAACACTGCTGTTGGATTCTTAATCATTCAGAATATAGTACTAACTTCAAAGTTAATCCACTCTGTAGAAAATATAAAGCTAATCTCAGACACTAACCCATGATACATATTATTTGGGGAAAGAAGTCAGCAAATTAACAATAGTAGTAAAATAATAGCAATAGAATTATCAGCAGAAAGAATATGACTGCTAGAATAAAGTGGCATAAAGATATACCTAAATAAATCATCTTGTGCCATAAATGAAATAAAAATGAATGAGCAGCAGAAAATAGTTAATATAGAATCTGGGACACAGAAATTTGGCCAGATTAGAACCAATTTCACATGATCCAATTCTATGACCATTAAGTGACCTTCAGACTCTAATTTAGGTTGCCTTTTTCAAACCCAGAAAGATCATGTAATCCATCAAAACAAGCATTCTTATCTATTTAACACAAATGGTCTACATTATAAATTTACAAATTGGCATTCTGGCTTACACAATAGTCCTAAATGAATTTGATTCTATACTAGTCTATACTAGAGAAGCTGACAACTTCTTGGTACATCTTCAAAATCAAGTCTATAGCTTGGAGAGCTACTCCACAGTGCTTACGAAAGTAATATCAATTTAACCAGCCTTGTAACATCCTTGACAGTAATGCTGTCTTGTTCTTTAATTGTTCACTTAATATTAAAACATACAACCAAGAATGTTTTATATGTAAGACTGTGAGGGTACAGAACAATGTAAGGAGAGGAAAGAGGAGGAATATTTGGTGAAGACACAGGAAAAAAAACTGTCCTAATAATAACAGATACTACTAGGAGAGAGTAATGGTGACCACACTAATTGGTGGTGACCACAGAGAGAATTTTGATGAAAAGGAAGATTAAAGAAACAGTAATACCAAGTGCATACCATATACTAAGATTTCTACCTAGTACTAGGTACTTTGTACAGCTTATATCAGTCATTCCTTTTAACAAATGAAAACACTATTAAACTGATTTTATATGTGAAAGAACAAGACTAATCCATTCAAGTTGATAAAGCTGGCCATTAGAATAGCCACCCTTTAAACTGAGGCCTGTCTACCAACCACACCTATGCTCTTTCTTACATATGCTATGGAAAGTTCAACTGAACCACTGTATTTTACAAGTAGGAAATTAGTTATGCTCACTGAGAGAAAAGTTGCAGTCATGTTTGATAAAAGCAAGAATAAAACACCTGATATTTCATTGTCAAATTCTCCAAAGAATGAATTTTATATCCTCAATGAAATAAATACTATTAATAAATCAATGAATATCTACTGCTAAATTCAACAAAATTCAGAGAATTTGGAGAGTTCAACACACATTAAATTATATTCCTGTCATTAAAATGACTAAAAAGTAGGATTAAAGGTGGCAGCATGAGAGGAGAGACAGAGTCTTCCTCCTAAAACCATATACAATTAGAAAATATAGTTGGTGCAACTAATCCTGAGAGAACAACAGGAAAGAGGACTGTGCCAGACTGTGCACACTTAGAGAAAAGAGCAGACCTCACGGAACAGGGTACAGTACCAGAGCCGTGGCCCAGCAGGACCCAAGCACTTCTCTGACCCCAGTTCACCGGCAGGAGTAAGAGAAACAGAACAGGGAGGTAGTGAAAGGTCTGGGACTGCTGAATACCTAGCTCCGGAGATCTGCTCTGGGAGCACAAACCTACATTTCATGGTGCTTTCATGATACTCATGTGATTATGGGGTTGGAAAGCTAATACAGGCAGAATTCTGATGTGGACCTCGTGACTCTTTCTGAAAGGGAGTTCAAAATAAAAATCATCAACATTCTAATGGATGTACAGAAAGACATCCAAGAACTCAGGATTGAACTCAGGTTGCAGATCCAATCGTTGAAGAGTATGATGGAGGGTATTAAAAGCAGGTAGGATATAGTGGAGGAGACAATAAATGAAATAGAAACTAGAGAAGAGGAATACAAAGAAGCTGAGGCACAGAGAGAAAAAAGGATCTCTAAAAATGAAAGAATATTGTGTGACCAATCCAAGAGGAACAATATTCGCATTATAGAGATACCAGAAGAAGAAGAGAGAGAGAAAGGGATAGAAAGTGACTTTAAGGAGGTAGTTGCTGAAAACTTCCCCAATCTGGGGAAGGAGATAGTCTCTCAGGCCATGGAGGTACACAGATCTCCCAACACAAGGGACCCAAGGAGAACACCACCAAGACATATAATAATAAAATTGGCAATGATCAAGGATAAGGACAGACTATTAAAAGCAGCCAGAGAGAGATATAAGTTGGCATACAAAGGAAAGCTCATCAGGCTAACATCATATTTCTCAGCAGAAACCTTACAGGCCAGAAGGGAGTGGCATGATATATTTAATGCAATGAAGCAGAAGGGCCTGGAACTAAGATTACTTTATCCAGCAAGATTATCATTTAAATTTGTAGGAGGGCTTAAACAATTTCCAGATAAGCAAAAGCTGAGAGAATTTACCTCCCACAAACCATCTCTAGAGTCTATTTTTGAGGGACTGCTATAGATGGAGGTGTTCCCAAGGTTTAATAGCTGTCCCCAGAAGTAATAAAACCACAGTAAAGAAAGTAGAACAGCTAATTACTAAGCAAATGCAAAATTAAAATAACTATCCCCAGATCATCAAAAAACCCCAGCAAAGATCCACGCACTGCTACAGTTGTAGATGCACTCATCCCACCAGCTCCTGGACTTGCCATGGGAATGAAGGAGATATCTAAGCTGGCCTGTGCATACAGTAAAACAACAAATTTGACTGGATCTATACTGTTGGAACTCAACCAAGAATTAGGAGAAGTGCAAATTGTAGCACTCCAAAATCTTACAACTACAGACTATTTACTGTTAAAAGAACACAAGGGATGTGAACATTCCCCAGGAATGGGTTGTTTTAATTTGTCTGATTTCTCTCAGACTGTTCAAGTTCAGTTGGACAATATCCACCATATCATAGGTAAGTTTTCACAAATGCCTAAGGTGCCTAACTGGTTTTCTTGGTTTCCCTGGAGATGGCTGGTAATTACAGATATGCTTTGGTTATGTAACTATACTCCTATTATGTTAATGTGTGTGTGCAATTTAAGTAGTAGCTTAAAACCTATACATGCTGAAGTTACTCTACAAGAAGATATATCAAAGAAATAATCATTCTTCCCATGTTTTCTTCCGCCTGCTACTTCTATAGCTTTTCTTCTTCCTTCCTAATTACAACCCTTAAATAGAATTCGTGCCTCATATCAAATTTACCGAGTATCATAATTCTTCCAAGTGGTAAAGATACCTCAAGACAAATGCTGGGCATAGAAACTACAGGGCATAAATATGCAAAGAAATAAAAAGCTAACCATTTCAAACAATAAGGCTTCTCTCTCACTTACCAACTTTACATTTCCCTGTATGGCCCCGGAAGATGACTGGTTAGCCAGAGACGGGTAAGATTCCTCAAGGGAGGAACAACCTAAGACAGGCACAGTCGCAGAGGGGTCATCAGGTGAGAAATTGGGGATCAACAGAGGTGAGGCTTAGAACCTCACCCCCCGTTCTGAGAGAAATCTTCTGCATATATGGATGTTTTATTGACCTTGGCAAGCTTGGATTAACACATAGTCTACAGGCACACACCTGATCATCTACATGTGCTCTCTTACAACACTAAACTATGTTTTCTACCTTTATCTTGTATCTACCTACCACTTCAGCATTTTATTAAAAATAATAATAATAAAGAGAGAAATGTGGTATCCACATATAAATCAAGTATAAAAATCAAATGAGTATTCATATTTGAACTGACTGTTTATAGTTCATAATGCATGAGCAAAACCGAAAGTTTCTGTGATGACTGCCCTTGTAGTGTTCACTATGTAACTTATTCATTATGTAAGAATTTGTTCTCCATGTAAGAACTTGTTTGTTATGCCTCAGAAGATTGGAGACTGATGAAAATTAGGCTTGGGGTGGATTAATGATTGTGCATTGAGCATTGACTCCCCTATACAGAATTTTATTGTTGTTAACAACCATTTGATCAATAAATAGGAGAGATGCCTTCACAAAAAAAAAAAAAAAAAAAAAGGACAGACTTCCAATGGTAAAATAAATAAGTAACTGGGATGTAATGTATAGCATAAGGAATATAGTCAAGATATTGTAACAGCTTGGTAGGGTGATAGCTGGAACCTAGAATTATGTATATAAATGTTTTATCACTGTGTTGTACACTGGAAGCTAATGTAATGTAATACTGTGCGTCAACTACCCTTCAATAAAATATAATTATTTAAAAAAAAAAATAACTATCCCCAAAGTCAATCAAGGGATAGACAAAGAATACAGAATATGATACCTAATAGATAAAGAAAGGAGGACGAAGAAAAAGGAGGAAAAAAAAAAAGAACCTTTAGATTGTGTTTGTAGTAGCATATTAAGTGAGTTAAGTTAGACTCTTAGATAGTAAGGAAATTATCCTTGAACCTTTGGTAACCACAAATCTAAAGCCTGCAATGGCAATAAGTACATATCTTTCAATGATCACCCTAAATGTGAATGGACTGAATGCACCACTCAAAAGACACAGAGTATAGATTGGATAAAAAAGCAAGACCCATCCATATGCTGCTTAGAAGAGACTCACCTCAAATCCAAAGACATGCACAGACTAAAATCAAGGGATGGAGAAAGATATTTCATGCAAACAACAGAGAGATAAAAAGCAGGTGTTGCAGTACTAGTATCAGGCAAAATAGACTTCAAAACAAAGAAAATAACAAGAGATAAAGAAGGACACTACATAATGATAAAGGGCTCAGTCCAACAAGAGGATATAACCATTCTAAATATATATGCACCCAACACAGGAGCACCAGCATATGTGAAACAAATACTCACAGAATTAAAGGAGGAAATAAAATGCAATGCACTCATTTTAGGAGACTTCAACACACCAACTCACTCCAAAGGATAGATCCACCACATAGAAAATGAGTAAGGACACAGAGGCACTGAACAACACACTAGAACAGATGGACCTAATAGACATCTATAGAACTCTACACCCAAAAGCAACAGGATACACATTCTTCTCAAGTGCACATGGAACATTCTCCAGAATAGACCACATACTAGCCACAAAAAGAGCCTCAGTAAATTCCAAACGATTGAAATTCTACCAACCAACTTTTCAGACCACAAAGTTATAAAATTAGAAATAAATTGTACAAAGAAAGCAAAAAGGCTCACAAACACATGGAGGCTTAAAACATGCTCCAAAGTAATCAATGGATCAACAATCAAATTAAAATAGAGATCAAGCAATATATGGAAACAAATGACAACAACAACACAAAGCCCCAACTTCTGTGGGACACAGTGAAAGCAGTCTTAAGAGGAAAGTATATAGCAATCCAGGCATACTTACAGAAGGAGGAACAATACCAAATGAATAGTTTAAAGTCACAATTATCAAAATTGGAAAAAGAAGAACAAAAGAGGCCTAAAGTCAGCAGAAGGAGGGACATAATAAAGATCAGAGAAGAAATAAGTAAAATTTAGAAGAATAAAACAATAGAAAAAAACAATGAAACCAAGGGCTGGTTCTTTGAGAAAATAAACAAAATAGATAAGCCTCTAGCCAGACTTATTAACAGAAAAAGAGAATCAACACACATCAACAGAATCAGAAACGAGAAAGGAAAAATCACGATGGATGCCACAGAAATACAAAGAATTATTAGAGAATACTATGAAAACCTATAGGCTAATAAGCTGGAAAACCTAGAAGAAATGGACAACTTCCTAGAAAAATATAACTTTCCAAGACTGACCATGGAGGAAACAGAAAATCTAAACAGACGAATTACAAACAACGAAACTGAAGCGGTAATCAAAAAACTCCCCAAGAACAAAATCCCAGGCCAGATGGATTTACCCTGGAATTTTATTAGACATGCAGAGAAGACATAATACCCATTCTCCTTAAAGTTTTCCAAAAAATAGAACAGGAGGTAATACTCCCAAACTCATTCTATGATGCCAACATCACCCTAGTACCAAAACTAGGCAAAGACCCCACCAAAAAAGAAAACTACAGACCAATATCCCTGATGAACGTAGATGCAAAAATACTCAACAAAATACTAACAAACCGAATTCAAAAATACATCAAAAGGATCATGCACCATGACCAAGTGGGATTCATCCAAGGGATGCAAGGATGGTACAACATTCAAAAATCCAACATCATCATCCACCGCATCAACAAAAAGAAGGACAAAAACCATATCATCATCTGCATAGATGCTGAAAAAGCATTCGACAAAATTCAACATCCATTCATAATAAAAACTCTCAAAAAAATGGGTTTAGAGCACAAATACCTCAACATAATAAAGGCCATATATGACAAACTCATAGCGAACATCATAATAAACAGCAAGAAGCTGAAAGCTTTTCCTCTAAGATCAGGAACAAGACAGGGATGCCGACTCTCCCCACTGTTATTCAACATAGTACTGGAGGTCCTAGCCATGGCAAATAGACAAAATAAAGAAATACAAGGAATCCAGATTGGTAAAGAAGAAGTTAAACTTCACTATTTGCAGATGACATGATATTGTACATAAAAAACCCTATAGAGTCCACTCCAAAACTACTAGAACAAATATATGAATTCAGCAAAGTTGCAGGATACAAAATTAATACACAGAAATTTCTGGTTTTCCTATACACTAATGATGAACTAGCAGAAAGAGAAATCAGGAAAACAATTCCATTCACAATAGCATCAAAAAGAATAAAATACCTAGGAATAAACCTACCACGGAAGTGAAAGACCTATACCCTGAAAACTATAAGACACTATTAAGAGAAATTAAAGAGGACACTAACAAATGGAAACTCATCCCATGCTCTTGGCTAGAAAGAATTCATATTGTCAAAATGGCCATCATGCCCAAAGCAATATACAGATTTGATGCAATTCCTATCAAATTACGAACAGCATTCTTCAACGAACTGGAACAAATAGTTGAAAAATTCATATGGAAACAACAAATACCCCGAATAGCCAAAGCAACCCTCAGAAGGAAGAATAAAGCGGGGGGAATCTCGCTCCCCAACTTTAAGCTCTACTACAAAGCCATAGTAATCAAGACAATTTGGTACTGGCATAAGAAGTGACCCATAGACCAATGGAACAGACAAGAGTGCCCTGATATAAACTCAAATACATATGGTCAATTAATATATGATAAAGGAGCCATGGGCATACAATGGGGAAAAGACAGCTTCTTCAACATCTGGTGTTGGCAAAACTGGACAGCTACATGTAAGAGAATGAAACTGGATCACTGTCTAACCCCATACACAAAAGTAAATTCAAAATGGATCAAAGACCTGAATGTAAGTCATGAAACCATAAAACTCTTAGAAAAAAACATAGGCAAAAATATTTTGGACATAAACATGAGTGACTTCTTCATGAACATATCTCCCGGGCAAGGGAAACAAAAGCAAAAATGAACAAGCGGGACTATACCAAACTGGAAAACTTCTGTACAGCAAAGGACACCATCAATAGAACAAAAAGGCATCCTACAGTATTGGAGAATATATTCATAAATGACATATCTGATAAAGGGTTGACATCCAAAATATATAAAGAGCTCATGCACTTCAACAAACAAAAAGCAAACAATCCAATTAAAAAATGGGCAAAGGAACTGAACAGACAGTTCTCCAAAGAAGAAATTCAGATGGCCAACAGACACATGAAAAGATGCTCCACATCGCTAGTCATCAGAGAAATGCAAATTAAAACCACAATGAGATATCACCTCACACCAGTAAGGATCGCCACCATCCAAAAGACAAACAACAACAAATGTTGGCGAGGTTGTGGAGAAAGAGGAACCCTCCTACACTGCTGGTGGGAATGTAAATTAGTTCAACCATTGTGGAAAGCCATATGAAGGGTCCTCAAAAAGATCAAAATAGAAATACCATTTGACCCAGGAATTCCACTTCTAGGAATTTACCCTAAGAATACAGCAGCCTAGTTTGAAAAAGACAGATGCACCCCTATGTTTATCACAGCACTATTTACAATAGCCAAGAAATGGAAGCAACCTAAGTGTCCATCAGTAGATGAATGGATAAAGAAGATGTGGTACATACACACAATGGAATATTATTCAGCCATAAGAAGAAAACCAATCCTACCATTTGCAACAACATGGATGGAGCTAAAGGGTCTTATGCTCAGTGAAATAAGCCAGGCAGAGAAAGACAAGTACCAAATGATTTCACTCATATGTGGAGTAGAAGAACAAAGGAAAACTGAAGGAACAAAACAGCAGCAGAATCACAGAACCCAAGAATGGACTAACAGTTACCAAAGGGAAAGGGACTGTGGTGGATGGGTGAGAAGTGAGGGATAAGGGCAGGGAAAAAGAAAGGGGGCATTACGATTAGCATGTATAATGTGGGGGGCACAGGGAGGGCTGTGCAGCACAGAGAAGACGAGTAATGGTTTTACAGCATCTTGCTACGCTGATGGACAGTGACTGTAATGGGGTTTGTGGGGGGTACTTGGTGATGGGGCAGAGTCTATTAAATGTAATGTTCTTCATGTAATTGTAGATTAATGATACCAAAAATAATAATAATAATACAATTAAAAAATGTCTAAAAAGTAATCAAGTATTTAGGACCAAAGGTAGAGAAAAAAATAATGTAAGTAATAGAGAAGTTAGAGACTGGATTCGTAGTAGCCTGACACATTGTTAAGCCACAGGGACTCTCAGGCCCAAATGAACACTATTCAGTTTAGGCTATTACCACTATTAATGATGGATATATTCATCTCAGGAAATAAAGTCAGCAATAGTATCACTGAGAACTACAAACAGCAGTGCATAATGTCATTAAACATTATATTAGTTACTGCTCTCCAAAATGCTCCAAGGTAGATTATCTTTGTTGTTTTGTAAATAAGAACTGCTAAGAGATTTTTATGATTGGCCAAGCAGACATACAGGCCCACCTGTTGCTTAGATCACCTTTGCTCCCCAATCTCTGTCAATGTGAAACACACCTGCAACTATTGAGAAGTTAGTCCAGGCAGCTATCTGACCTACATGGCCAGTCCTAACAATACCAGCACTTGCAAAAGCAAACACATACTCATAAACTGGTACAAACATGGTTTTATTGTTAACACTATTTCTACACCTACCTGTATGTAAAAGGACAGTTAAACCAAGGATTTACTCAGAAATAGCCAATATATTAACACTATGTTTAAGAATCCATACAGATGATCAACCATACTTCTCAGAACATGTTTTTAATTGTTAATGTGGAAGAATCTCGGCAATCTCTAGGTCTGACCATTGAATTTGGGACATACAATGCAGCAACAGCTGATTTATTTAAAACTGGTGGTGTTAGTATGAATACACAAGAACATACATGCTATCCATATATAAATAAAGCCCAGTCTTTGGCCTTTTAAAGAAAATGTGATGAATTTAGCTGTGATGAGCTTTTTTTTTTTTTTTTTAAGGAGATTAGGACCAAGCCTTCTTCTGGAAGAATACGGAGTACACTACTAATAGGGATGACTCACCCTGGAAATCAAGACTGAATGAAAATGAAGGATAGGGATAGGGATTTCTACTTTTTAAAAGATTTGAATTCTGGTTTAGTGTGGATAAAGTGAAGGATCCTATGGCCAGGATTCTCACCTGGCCCTGGTTGGCTAGCTCACTACACACGTGTGGGCAATACGTTGTTATTGATTCTATATAAAGAGCTCTGCCCAGTGCTCTGGGTGACATGGTGGCAGAGCTGCAAGGCTGTGGGGAAGCAGAGTAGAAGTTGGAGTGGTGGCAGCACAGAGGACAGAGACAGATGCTGCGGGGGGTAGAGAGGCCCAGAGGCAGAGACCAATCGGCTTGCTGCATGCAGACTTGCTCTGAGTGTATGGGATTCTAGCGACTGACCTGACACCATGTGAATAAAGTTGGCTATAAACCCTTTCACCCCAAGAACGTTCCACTGTCATTTTTTTTGTCTCATTGAATCCATAGGGAACTTTCCCAGGGATGAAACCCATTGGCAAGACAACTGGCAGTGGTTGGCAGGGTTCATTGTTGACCAAGGAAAAGAACAGGCTGCCCTCATGGGAGGAGTGTTTTGGCAGTCTGCACCTATGGACAGGGAGACATTTGAGTGTCCCCCAGTGGACATGTGGTACTGTGAAGGGGTGGAGGACTGGGGTTCACCCCAAGAGAAAGAAAATTTGTTGCCGAATGATATGGCGTCACTACTAAGTGCTGTGGAAATAGTAAAGGATGTCGTGGTAACCCAAGAGGAAGCAGCATGAGAAGCAGTATGGGAGTGCAGGCTGCCAGGTGCCGTGGGGCAGGTGAACAATGTACTGGAGCCGTTAGCCCCAGAAATGGAGGAGCGGAGGTTTGACAAACAGGTTGGGGTGGAGGCCCTGCCTGTGCCGGAGTCATCGGCCCCTCCTCCATTGAGACCCCACCTGGTTGAAAGCTGGTGAAGAGCCAGAAGGACTCAGCAACCGCGGGTTCTTTCAGGAGAGGTGCAGCCCCCTCCTCAGGTTGTGGAGCACTCCATGCTCTGCTTCTATCCTCAGGCTCAAGCACAAAAGGAAATACAGGCTGCTTTTTCGAAGGAAAAATTTAAAGGACCCCGTGAAGGTCACGCAGATCCAGATGTGGGTTGGTTTGAAAAGTCAGGAGCAGACAGAAGGAAATTGGATGACTGGAGCTCTGGCAACAACTGAGACCGGAGCAGCAGTTCTGGCTACTGAGGATGAATCAGAAAGCAGAGATAAAGCAACAAGATTGGCCTGTGTGTGTGCAAGATTTTCTGCTGGAGAGGCTAGAGAAGGTGGGTACTGTAAGGCCCACCCATGGTTCTTTTACAGTGTTCCAGCTTCCTTGCACAGAGACCATTGCAGAGGATTGAGAGGCAAGAATCTTGGAGGAGTAGAGTGTGGGTAAAGTGAAGCTTCCTGTGGCCAGAATTCTCACCCGGCCCTGGTTATCTAGCTCACTACACATGTGTGAGCAACACATTGTTATTGATTCTATATAAAGAGCTCCACCCCAGTGCTCTGGGCATCATGGTGGCAGGGCTGCAAAGCTGCAGGAGAGCAGAGACGAGACTGGCATGGTGGCAGCACCAAGGACAGAGACTGAGACGGCTGCAGGGATAGAGAGGCCCAGAGGCAGAGATGGGCTTGCTGCATGCAGACTCTCTCTGAGTGGACAGGATTCTAGAGACTGACCTGCCACCATGGGAATGAAGTTAGTTATAAACACTTTCACCCCAAGAACATTCCACTGTCATTTCTTTGGTCTCACGGAATCCATAGTGAACTTCTCCAGGGCTGAAACCCACTGGCAAGACAGGTTATAGCAGAAAAACAAAGATGAAAAAAGATTTCAGTTAATATGTTTCTGGAGAAGAGGATGGGTGGGAACTAGGAGACTTCAGGCCTAGAAGCTTGAGAATTGTCACAAAAAGTACCAATATCTTTCTCTGGACAGATGCACTGCCTATGAACCCCAGAACCTACATATAGCTACACTATACCGTTGGTAAGCAGATATACCATATTGGTAAACAGAAAAAACAAACAAAACCCCCCAACCACATTGGGTCTACCAAAAGCTGCTGCACTGCTGAGAAGAAAACAGTGAACCCAAGATACAGAGGAAATAGTTTTGGAAAAAATAATCACAAGGAAAAAGTGAAGTTTCAGAAGCTATCATGTGTACAAAATAGAATTTAAAGAACAAATGAACAAAATGAAAGGATGTGGATAAAGTGAAGGTTCCTGTGGCCAGAATTCTCACCTGGCCCTGGTTTGCTAGCTCACCCCACACATGTAGGCAATATGTCATTATTGACTCTATATAAAGAGATCTGCCCAGTGCTCTGGGCTGCAGGGATGCAAGTCTGCGGGAGAGCAGCGACGAAATTGGAGTGGTGGCAGCGCTGAGGACAGAGACTGAGACAGCTGCAGGGGTAGAGAGACCCAGACGGAGGCCGGCTTGCTGCATGCAGACTTGCTCTGAGTGGATGGGGTTCTAGTGATTGACCTGCCACCATGGGAATAAAGTTGCCTATAAACCCTTTCACCCCAAGAATGTTCCACTGTCATTTCTTTGGTCTCATTGAATCCATAGTGAACTTTTCCAGTGCTGAAACCCATAGGCAAGACAAAGGAAATGAAAAGAAGGCAGGTGGAAATGAGAGAATTACATTTTTTAAAAAGAAACATTGTACGAAAAACACAATTACAAAAATAATTTTGGCATGAGAAGTAGTAAAGATCCAGAATCTACAACCCAAAACAACAAATTAGCAAGGTGGCATGTACAATGAAGACGCTTGTTTGGACCACAGAAGCAATAAAAAAGATGAAATTTTGTACAAAGAAAAAAAATAAGGGATATAAGGGAGAGATAATAGAAGTCCAGTAACTGTAATTAATGATGCCAGAGAAGAAAAAAGTGACATACAAAAAATAATCAAGGTGTATTAGGAAAAAATGTTGCTAGAAGACAGAACTGAATCTTAGAAAACCAGTAAAATGAACAAAGGACCAATCCTTAGACATATGATACCACAAGCTGCATTTTTAGAGACTATAAATAAAGACTAACTGTAGGAAACAGATCTGTGTTCACCAATCCTCCCTCTCTGAAAGCAAGTGAATGAGGTGGAGAAATAAGAAACCTAAGGAGAAAGAATACATTTTCACCTACATCGATGTTAGGGAGGAGCCTATACTATAAATTTTATATAAAGAAAAGTTGCTAAAATGCAATACAATTTGCATCAAAAGAAAGAAATGCTGAGAGTCAAACCACAATCCCATGCCCTAAAAGCCCAGTACAGATTTGTAACAGCTGCTATTGCCTTCCCAGTTCACTCCAATGATCCACACTGGACTTCTCATTGTTCCTCAAACATTTAAGCTTGCTTCTGTCAGAGTTCGTGGGCTTACTTTCCCTGTGCCTATAACAGACATATTTACATGGCTTGTTTCCTCATTTCTTTTGAGTCTTTCTCAGTACCTCAGAAAAGCCTTCTCTGACTTTTCTTTCTAAAATAGTCCTCCACTGTCACTTTCTATATCCTAGCTGTATTTACTTTGTAGCATTGCTTGAAATTATATCATATAATTACTTATTTACTTTTCTTTATCTTCAAATCTACTTTTTTGTCTTCAGGTATATGAGGGCAGGTACTTGGTCCTGTTCCCACTATATATATCCTCAGCTCTGGAAAAACACCTGGGACAATACTCATTCAATAGTCAATACATGTTTACAATTGAATAAAGTTGACTACATAAAATAACAGTATTTGTACACTTCAACAAGCATCCAAAACAAAACTAAGGCAATAAATAATATAAAAATACCATTTTGTAACATACATGACAAAGGATTAATCTTTGTAAATTAATAAGTAACAGGTTAATACTCAATAGTAAAAAATGAGAAAAGATAATAGGCATTTTTTTGAGAATATGAATGACTAATTTCAATATTCAGAAAAACAAACAGAATTATTTTTTGTCAACAAAAATGTATGTGTGTGTATAATTTGATTAATGTTTGATTAATACTTAAAGATGATGAGGACCTGGGGGATTGCATAATCTCATACACTACTGATGGGGCTGTTACTTGTGCACCCTTTCTAAAAAGCAATTCTGCAATATGTGCCAAGGACCTTTATTATGTTTATTCTTTTAGACCAACAATTTTATATTTGTTTCCAGCAATTTAGTCTCTACAAATAACTATAAACATGTACAAAAGTTTATGTGTAAGGATATTCATTATATTTATATTTTTCATGTAACGAGAATAAAAATTGGAAAAATCCTAAAATCCCTAGTAATAAAAGGATGGCTGAATAAACCATAGTACATTTAGAACAGAGAAAACAAAGCACTCATTAAAAAGCATATTTTCAAAGTACATGCAATATGAGAAAATATTTATGATAAGATTAAGTGCAAAAAATTCTACAGATTATATATTAAAACACATGGATGTTTTTTGAAAAACCCATAGGCTTGGAAAGAGCCCAGAAACAGAAAAATTATAATAATGCTTATTTCTGAATAGTACTTCATCATGCTATTTTATTTCCAACTTTATAAACTTTCTTAAATATTTTTATAACACATATATTACTTTTTCAAGTACAGGGAAATTATTAAAGTACACCTATGAATATATGTATTCATCTCTTGTTCCACTGCTGGTTAAATGGCAGATAAAATTATTCATGTATTTATTAAATCGTAATTTATGAAGGCCTACTGTGTGACAGGTCCTTTACTAGGAAGGGAGAAACACATTTGACAACAGCACAGATACTGAATTTAAGAAATTAAAATCCTGGGAAGGATGCAGAAGAATGGACATAACATTACAAAGGATGTAAAGAAGTAAGTAAAATAAGTGACATTAAATCTATATACAGTATAATGGATGACAAAATTCTTGCTTGGGAATGACATTAAGAAACACTTGTAAAAGAAAATTATACTCCAAAGACTAAAGAGTCTGAAATGTTCTTTGTCCTTCTTGACTATAAGGAAATAGATAATTATTCCTACTACTGTCTTCCTATAACTTCTTCAAATAACATTTAATGTACAAAATCCATGAAATGTTTGCCTTCAAAGAAAGAAATCTGGCTCTAAAAAAATATATATATATATAATTTATCAGTTAACAAATCTATGCCATTCTATCTAGGTATCTCCTATTTTCAATCTCTATAATTGTTTGGTTTAACCTTCCATATTAAACAACCAAACAATTAAGGGCCCAGTATGTCATTAGTATTAATCATCAGAAGTACGAACATGGACCAGCCAAAATAGTTTATAGCCTACTCTTAAAGCCTCATTAATGAGTATTCTATAAATCAGGACACTAAAGTATCAGTATCGTAGATAAAACAAGGAGGAAAATGCACTTTTATGACATGTACCCAATGTGTTATTCTCACTCATGTGCAAAGCTCTACCACTTCACAGCTAAAAGGAACCCAATACAGAGACTGGGATGATGAAGGCATTTAGCCATACGGTAATAGTGATAATTCGAAATTTAGAAAGAGGGTATAAAGGTAAATATGTAGGTCCAAGTTAGATTTGTGCACTCAATATTCAATTGTCTCCATACTGAGAGGTTGGTTCACAAAGCCTGTAAGATAAATTGAAAACAAGCTGTCCTTTTTTACAAATGAAAACTAGGACTACTTATTCTAACGATGAGAAGATACACAGCTAGCATTTATCAGGGATATCATTTTCTTTGAAAAATGTTCAGTTACCAGTATTATTCTGTTAATGAGTTCCTGCCTGTTGAGAAAAAAAATGATCTGCTGAATTTAAAGTGTTTTCCACCTGAAAAGCATTCTAACATTTTTAATATGAACCATTCATTAAAGAAGCACATTTGCATTATAGCTCTGACTGGTGATATTTGAACATCTAGCAACAGGACATTATTAAATAAGAAACATTTGTGAATGCCAATGATGTTTGAGGGCCTGGATAACTAAATAAGAAATTTTTTTGGTCAGTAAAGCAGTACATATTTTTTTTTTTGTTGTTAAATTTCCAGTTCTTCACTTTAGAATTACACAAATCCATGGTTATAAAAATAGCCACAGAAATGAATATTATTTTATATGAAGTAATTCTGAAAGTGACATGAGAATTTTCAAAGTGACAGATTCAGGCAACTGACTAAAAATATTGTTTGACTTCTTAAAAAGGCTTTTGTTTTTCTTAGTATCATTAATATAAAACACCTCTGAAATGGAAAATGATCACTATCTGAAGTTCTACCATTAAACAGTGAGCTCATGAGAGTATTAGGTCACTAATTTGTAGCATTATTGTGTCCCTCTGTGAGATTTGTGAGCTTTCTCAACTAAATGGTGAAAAGTTAAGGCTGAGAATTAAATGACAAAGAACTTGCTGAAAATCATAATCATTTGTCATTTATTTATGCTTAAAACTAATAATGTATTATTTTACTTTTTTTTTGTTATCATTAACCTACAATTATATGAAGAACATTATGTTTACTAGGCTCTCCCCTACCCCAAGTCCCCCCCACAAACCCCATTACAGTCACTGTCCATCAGCATAGTAAGATGTTGTAGAATCACTACTTGTCTTCTCTGTGTTGCACAGCCCTCCCCATGCCCCCACCCCCCACATTATACATGCTAATCATAATACCCCCTTTCTTTTTCCCCACCCTTATCCCTCCCTACCCTCACGTTCTCCCCAGTCTCTTTCCCTTTGGTAACTGTTAGTCCAATCTTGGGTTCTGTGATTCTGCTGCTCTTTTGTTCCTTCAGATTTTCTTTTGTTCTTATACTCCACAGATGAGTGAAATGATTTGGTATTTGTCTTTCTCTGCTTGGCTTGTTGCACTGAGCATAATACCCTCTAGCTCCAACCCTGTTGTTGCAAATGATAGGATTTGTTTTCTTCTTATGGCTGAATAATATTCCATTGTGTATATGTACCACATCTTCTTTATCCATTCATCTACTGATGGACACTTAGGTTGATTCCATTTCTTGGCTATTGTAAATAGTGCTGCGATAAACATAGGGGTGCATCTGTCTTTTTCAAACTGCAGTGCTGCATCATCCTTAGGGTAAATTCCTAGAAGTGGAATTCCTGGGTCAAAAGTTAAGTCTATTTTGAGCATTCTGAGGAACCTCTATATTGCTTTCCACAATGGTTGAACTAATTTACATTCCCACCAGGAGTGTAGGAGGGTTCCCCTTTCCCCACAACCTCGCCAACTTATGTTGTTTGTCTTTTGGATGGTAGCCATCCTTACTGGGGTGAGGTGATATCTCATTGTGGTTTTAATTTGCATTTCTCTGATAACTAGCGATGTGGAGCATCTTTTCATGTGCCTGTTGGCCACCTGAATTTCTTCTTTGGAGTACTGTCTGTTCAGCTCCTCTGCCCATTTTTTAATTGGATTATTTGCTTTTTGTTTGTTGAGGTGTATGAGCTCTTTATATATTTTGGATGTCAAGCCTTTATCGGATCTGTCATTTATGTCATTTATGAATATATTCTCCCATACTGTAGGGTACCTTTTTGTTCTATTGATGGTGTCCTTTGCTGTACAGAAGGTTTTTGGCTTGATATAGTACGAGTTGTTCATTTTTGTTTTTGTTTCTCTTGCCCGGGGAGATATATTCATGAAGAAGTTGTTCATGTTTATGTCCATGAGATTTTTGCCTATGTTTTTTTCTAAGAGTTTTATGGTTTCATGACTTACATTCAGGTCTTTGATCCATTTTGAATTTACTTTTGTGTATGGGGTTAGACAGTGATCCAGTTTCATTCTCTTAGATGTTGCTGTCCAGTTTTGCCAGCACCATCTGTTGAAGAGACTGTCATTTCCCCATTGTATGTCCATGGCTCCTTTATCGAATATTAATTGACCATATATGTTTGGGTTAATGTCTGGAGTCTCTAATCTGTTCCACTGGTCTGTGGCTCTGTTCTTGTGCCAGTACCAAACTGTCTTGATTACTATGGCTTTGTAGTAGAGCTTGAAGATGGGGAGTGAGATCCCCGCCACTTTATTCTTCTTTCTCAGGATTGCTTTGGCTATTCGGGGTCTTTGGTGTTTCCATAAGAAATTTTCAACTATTTGTTCCAGTTCGTTGAAGAATGCTGTTCGTAATTTGATAGGGATTGCATGAAATCTGTATATTGCTTTGAGGAGGATGGCCATTTTGACAATATGAATTCTTCCTAGCCAAGAGCATGGGATGAGTTTCCATTTGTTAGTGTCCTCTTTAATTTCTCTTAAGAGTGTCTTATAATTTTCAGGGTATAGGACTTTCACTTCTTTGGTTAGGTTTATTACTAGGTATTTTATTCTTTTTGATGCAATTGGGAATGGAATTGTTTTCCTGATTTCTCCTTCTATTGGCTCATTGTTAGTGTGTAAGAAAGCCACAGATTTCTGTGTGTTAATGTTGTATCCTGCAACTTTACTGTATTCCGATATCAGTTCTAGTGGTTTTGGAGTGGAGTCTTCAGGGTTTTTTATGTACAATATCATGTCATCTGCACATAGTGACAGTTTAACTTCTTCTTTACCAATCTGGATTCCTTGTATTTCTTTGTTTTGTCTAATTGCTGTGGCTAGGACCTCCAGTACTATGTTAAATAACAGTGGGGAGAGTGGGCATCCCTGTCTTGTTCCCGATTTCAGAGGAAAACTTTTCATCTTCTCGCTGTTCAGTATGATGTTGGCTGTGGGTTTATCGTATATGGCCTTTATTATGTTGAGGTACTTACCCTCTATACCCATTTTGCGAGAGTTTTTATCATGAATGGATGTTGAATTTTGTCGAATGCTTTTTCAACATCTATGGAGATGATCATGTGGTTTTTCTCTTTCTTTTTGTTTATGTGGTGGATGATGTTGAAGGATTTTTGAATATTGTACCATCCTTGCATCCCTGGGATGAATCCCACCTGGTCGTGGTGTATGATCCTTTTGATATATTTTTGATTTGGTTTGCTAATATTTTGTTGAGTATTTTTGCATCTACGTTCATCAGGGATATTGGTCTGTAATTTTTTCTGGTGGTGTCTTTTTCTGGTTTTGGTATTAGGGTGATATTGGCTTCATAGAATGAGGTTGGGAGTATTCCCTCCTCTTCTATTTTTTGGAAAACTTTAAGGAGAATGGGTATTATTTCTTCTCTGTATGTCTGATAAAATTCTGAGGTAAATCCATCTGGCCCGGGTGTTTTTCTCTAGGGTAGTTTTTTGATTACTGCTTCAATTTCTTTGCTGGTAATTGGTTTGTTTAGATTTGGTGTTTCTTCCTTGGTCAGTTTTGGAAGGTTGTATTTTTCTAGGAAGTTGTCCATTTCTTCTAGGTTTTCCAGCTTCTTAGAATATAGGTTTTCATAGTAGTCTCTAATAATTCTTTGTATTTCTAATGGGTCCATTGTGATGTTTCCTTTCTCATTTCTGATTCTGTTGATGTGTCTTCATTCTCTTTTTCTGTTAATAAGTCTGGCTAGAGGCTTATCTATTTTGTTTATTTTCTCAAAGAACCAGCTCTTGGTTTAATTGATTTTTTTCTATTGTTTTATTCTTCTCAATTTTTTTTATTTCTTCTCTGATCTTTATTATGTCCCTCTTTCTGCTGACTTTAGGCCTCATTTGTTCTTTTTTTTCCAATTTTGATAATTGTGATGTTAGACTGTTCATTTGGATTTGTTCTTCCTTCTTTAAATATGCCTGGATTGCTGTATACTTTCCTCTTAAGACTGCTTTCGCTGCATCCCACAGATGTTGGGGTTCGGTGTTGTTGTTGTCATTTATTTCCACATATTGCTGGATCTCCATTTTAATTTGGTCATTGATCCATTGACTATTTACAAGCATGTTGTTAAGCCTTCATGTGTTTGTGAGCCTTTTTGCTTTCTTGGTACAATTTATTTCTAGTTTTATACCTTTGTGGTCTGAAAAGTTGGTTGGTAGGATTTCAATCTTTCTGAATTTACTGAGGCTCTTTTTGTGGCCTAATATGTGGTCTATTCTGGAGAATGTTCCATGTGCACTTGAGAAGAATGTGTATCCTGTTGCTTTTGGGTGTATAGCTCTATAGATGTCTCTTAGGTCCATCTGTTCTAGTGTTTTGTTCAGTGCCTCTGTGTCCTTACTTATTTTCTGCTGGTGGATCTATCCTTTGGAGTGAATGGTGTGTTGAAGTCTCCTAAAATGAGTGCATTGCATTTTATTTCCTCCTTTAATTCTGTGAGTATTTGTTTCACATATGCTGGTGCTCCTGTGTTGGGTGCATATATATTTAGAATGGTTATATCCTATTGTTGGACTGAGCCCTCTATCATTAGGTAATGTCCTTCTTTATCTTTTGTTACTTTCTTTGTTTTGAAGTCTATTTTGTCTGATACTAGTACTGCAACAGCTGCTTTTTTTCTCCCTATTGTTTGCATGAAATATCTTTTTCCATTCCTTGACTTTTAGTCTGTGCATGTCTGTGGGTTTGAGGTGAGTCTCTTGTAAGCAGCATATAGATGGGTCTTGTTTTCTTATCCATTCAGTGACTCTATGTCTTTTGTTTGGTGCATTCAGTCCATTTACATTTACGGTGATTATCGATAGGTATGTACTTATTGTCATTTCAAGCTTTAGATTCGTGGTTACCAAGGGTTCCAGATTACTTTCCTTACTATCTAAGAGTCTACCTTAACTCACTTAGTATCCTGTTACAAACACAATCTAAAGGTTTTTTTCTATTTCTCCTCCTTTTTCTTCCTCCTTCATTCTTTATATATTAGGTATCAAATTCTGTACTTTTTGTCTATCCCTTGATTGACTTTGGGGATAGTCAATTTGATTTTGCATTTGCCTCACAATCAGCTGCTCCACCCTCCCTACCGTGATTTTACTACCACTGGTGACAGCTATCCAACCCTAGGAACACTTCCATCTTCAGGAGACCCTCCAAAATAGCCTGTAGAGATGGTTTGTGAGAGGTAAACTCTCTCCGCTTTTGCTTGTCTGGAAATTGTTTAATCCCTCCTTCAAATTTAAATGATCATCTTGCTGGATAAAGTAATCTTGGTTCCAGGCCCTTCTGCTTCATGGCATTTAAGACATCATGCCACTCCTTTCTGGCCTGTAAGGTTTCTGCTGAGAAGTCTGATGTTAGTCTGATGGGCTTTCCTTTGTATATGATTTTATTTCTGCCTCTGGCTGTTTTTTACAGTCTGTCCTTATCCTTGATCTTTCCCATTTTAAATACTATGTGTCTTGCTGTTGTCTTCCTTGGTTCCCTTGCGTTGGGGGATCTGTGAATCTCCATGGCCTGACAGACTATGTCCTTCCCCAGATTGGGAAAGTTTTCAGCAACTACCTCCTCAAAGACACTTTCTATCCCTTTCTCTCTTCTTCTTCTGGTATTCCTATAATGCGAATATTGTTCCACTTGGATTGGTCACACAGTTCTCTCAATATTCTTTCATTTTTAGTGATCCTTTTTTCTCTCTGTGCCTCAGCTTTGTATTCCTCTTCTCTAGTTTCTATTTCATTTATTGTGTCCTCCACCATATCCAACCTGCTTTTAATACCCTCCATTGTGTTAATTAACGATTGGATCTCTGACCTGAATTCATTCCTGAGTTCTTGGATGTCTTTCCGTACCTCCATTAGGATGTTGATGATTTTTATTTTGAACTCCCTTTCAGGAAGAGTCATGAGGTCCATATCATTTAAATATTTCTCAGGAATTGTATTAATAATTTTACTCTGGACAAGGTTCCTTTGGTGTTTCATGTTTGTATATGGCGCCCTCTAGTGTCCAGAAGCTCTATTCTGGAGCTGCTGAGCCCTTGAAGCAATGTCGGGGGTTGCAGGGGAGCGGTACTGATGCCTGGGGGGAGGAAAGAGCTGTTCCCCACCTCCCGGCTGCTGTGCCTGTCTCCACTGCCTGAGCCAGTGGGCCGGTCACACAGGTATGTTTTTGTCCCGGAGCAGCCAGATATGGATCCCTGCTTTCCACAAGCAGCCGGAATCCCAGTCTCCCCAGGAACTCTGCCTGTATTGACTCTCCAACCCAGTAGTCATGCGAGTCTCATGAAAGCACCATGAAATGTAGGTCTGTGCTCCCAGAGCAGATCTCCGGAGCTAGGTATTCAGCAGTCCCAAGCCTTCCACTCCCTCCCTGCTCCATTTGTCTTCCTCCTGCTGGTGAGCTGGGGTGGGGGAGGGGCTCGGGTCCCGCGGAGCCACAGCTCTGGTATGTTACCCCATTCGCTGAGGTCTGCTCTTTTCCCCAGGTGTGTGCAGTCTGATGCCATCCTCTTTCCTGTTGCTCTCTCAAGATTAGTTGTGCCAATTAAATTTTCTAATTGTATCCAGTTTTAAGAGGAAGCCTCTATCTCTCCTCTCACAGTGCCATCTTTTGTTTACTTTTGAGTCTCCATGTTAGTTGCCACTGTATGATACTCCCAGTTTTGAAATAAATCAGCCGTTAGCTACATAGTGCATCCAAACTTCAATGAAGAATCTTAGAGATTACTGGTCATACTAGACCAAATTCAACCAATGTATGAAAGTAAACAGAGGTCTAGAACTACAGTTGCTTTTTCCCTTGAGTTTCCCAAGAAAGCTCTTGCTAAAAAGATAAGGTGGTATTTTGAGGACTTCAGTGATACTCTTTAATAACAAAATAAACAAACAAAGGATTAAACTGTTAATCTTTGGGAGAATGAAGCAACAGTCAAGAAGTATTCAATTCTAAGCAAAGCAGTGTGGTGGCAAGAGTTTTTCAGAAACTGCTTTCTGTATTCATTTTTTAAGCACCTAAGGAAACTTCTTTTCATTAGTTTGAGATAATTTTTAAAATGCAACTAATATAAATGGGGAATATTTTACTTCCTTTGGATATGTACCCGGTGGGGGATTGTGGATCAATAGTAATTAAAATTTTAATTTCTTGAGACACCTCCATACTGTTTTCTATAGTGGCTTTACCAGTTTATATACCCACCAAAAGTGTACAAGAATTCACTTTTCTCTACATCCTAGCCGGGATTTGTTATTTCTTGTCTTTTTGATATTAGACATCCTGACAGGTATGAAGTGACATTTTATTGTGGTTTTTATTGCATTTCCTTGATCATCAGTGACTTTGAGCACCTTTTCATGTACTTGTTGGACATTGGCATGTATTTTTGTAAAATTGTCTATTTAGGTCCTTTGTCCGTTTTTTAATTGGGCTATTTGTTTTTATACTATTGAGTTATATGAGTTCTTTGTGTATTTTGGTTATTTATTTCTTATCATATATATAGTGTGCAAATATTTTCTCTCATTACATAGGATGGATGCCTTTTCATTTGTTGATGGTTTCTGAGGCCTAATGGAAGGAAGCCTTTTAAGTTGATATAGTCCCACTTGTTTATTTTTTCTTTTGTTGCCTTTGTTTTTGGTATCAAATCTAAAAAATAATTGCTAAGACCAATGTCAAGAAGAACACTCCCTATATTTTCTTCTAGGAGATTTATAGTTTCAGATATTACATTCAAGTCTTTAACCCATTTTGACTTGATTTATATATGTAGTGTAAGAAGGGGTCCAATTTCATTCTTTTGCATGTAGCTAATTAATTTTCCTAACAGTATTTATGGAAGACACTATCCTTTTCCCATTGTATACTCTTGGCTCCTTTTCTGAAAATTAATTGACCATATATTCATGGGTTTATTTCTGGGCTTTCTATTCTGTTTCATTGATCTATGTATGATTTTATACCAATACCTTATTGTTTTGATAACTACAGTTTTGTTAAATAGTTTGAAATAAGGAAGGGTGATGGCCCAAACTTTGTTCTTTTTTAAGCTTGCTTTGGCCATTGGTGTCGTTTGTGGTTCCACACAAATTTTATGACTTTTTTTCCACTTCCATGAAAATCGTCACTAGAACTCTGACAGGACTGAATTGAATCTGTAAATTGCTTTGGGCAGTATGAACATTTAACAATATTAAATTGTTCTATTCAATAAGAATGAAATGTTAAGAATATTAACATTATTGTGAAATTGGACTTACAATTTTTCAAAAATTTTAAATTACTTTTTAATTTTGGTATCATTAATCTACAATTACATGAAGAACATTATGTTTACTAGACTCCCCACATCACTAAGTCCCCTCCACCTACCCCATTACTGTCTCTTGTCCATCAGTGTAATAAGATGCTATAGAGTCACTACTTGTCCTCTCTGTGTTGTACAGCCCTCCCCGAGCCCCCCCTCATTATACATGCTAATCATAATGCCCCCTTTCATTTCCCCCCCTTACCCCTCCCTTCACACCCATACTCCCCAGCATCTTTCTCATTGGTAACTGTTCGTCCATCCTTGGATTATGTGTGTCGGCTGCTGTCTTGCTCCTTCAGTCATTTTCTTTGTTCTTATACTCTACAGATGAGTGAAATCATTTGGTACTTGTCTTTCTCCGCCTGGCTTATTTCATTGAGCATAATACCCTCCAGCGCCATGCATGTTGGTGCAAATGGTAGGATTTGTTTTCTTCTTATGGTTGAATAATATTCCATTGTGTGTATGTACCACATCTTCTTTATCCATTCATCTACTGATGGACACTTAGGTTGATTCCATTTCTTGGCTATTGTAAATAGTGCTGCGATAACATAGGGGTGCATCTGTCTTTTTCAAACTAGGCTGCTGTATTCTTAGGGTAAATTCCTGGAGTGGAAGTTCGGGTCAAATGGTATTTCTATTTTGAGTTTTTTGAGGAACCTCCATACTGCTATCCACAATGGTTGAACTAATTTACATTCCCACCAGCAGTGTAGGAGAGTTCCTCTTTCTCCACAACCTCGCCAACATTTGTTGTTGTTTGTCTTTTGGATGGTGGAGATCCTTACTGGTGTGAGGTGATATCTCATTGTGGTTTTAATTTGCATTTCTCTGATTACAAGCGATGTGGAGCATCTTTTCATGTGTCTGTTGGACATCTAAATTTCTTCTTTGGAGAACTGTCTGTTCATCTACTCTGCCCATTTTTTAATTGGATTACTTGCTTTTTGTTTGTTGAGGTGTATGAGCTCTTTATATATTTTGGATGTCAAGCCTTTATCGGATCTTTCATTTATGAATATATTCTCCCATACTGTAGGATACCTTTTTGTTCTATTCATGATGTCCTTTGCTGTACAGAAGCTTTTTGGCTTGATATAGTACGAGTTGTTCATTTTTGTTTTTGTTTCTCTTGCCCGGGGAGATATATTCATGAAGAAGTTGTTCATGTTTATGTCCATGAGATTTTTGTCTATGTTTTTTTCTAAGAGTTTTATGGTTTCATGACTTACATTCAGGTCTTTGATCCATTTCAAATTTACTTTTGTGTATGGGGTTAGACAGTGATCCAGTTTCATTCTCTTAGATGTTGCTGTCCAGTTTTGCCAGCACCATCTGTTGAAGAGACTGTCATTTCCCCATTGTATGTCCATGGCTCCTTTATCAAATTAATTGACCATATATGTTTGGGTTAATGTTTGGAGTCTCTATTCTGTTCCACTGGTCTGTGGCTCTGTTCTTGTGCCAGTACCAAATTGTCTTGTTTACTGTTGCTTTGTAGTAGAGCTTGAAGTTGGGGAGTGAGATCCCCCCACTTTATTCTTCCTTCTCAGGATTTCTTTGGCTATTCGGGGTCTTTGGTGGTTCCATATGAATTTTAAATTTTAAAACTATTTGTTCCTGTTCATTGAAGAATGCTGTTGGTAATTTGATAGGGATTGCATGAAATCTGTATATTGCTTTGGGAAGGATGGCCATTTTTACAATATTAATTCTTCCTAGCCAGGAGCATGAGATGAGTTTCCATTTGTTAGTGTCCTCTTTAATTTCTCTTAAGAGTGTCTTATAGTTTTCAGGGTATAGGGCTTTCACTTCCTTGGATAGGTTTATTCCTAGGTATTTTATTCTTTTTGATGCTATTGTGAATGGAATTGTTTTCCTGATTTCTCTTTCTATTAGTTCATTGTTAGTGTGTAGGAAAGCCACAGATTTCTGTGTGTTAATTTTGTATCCTGCAACTTTGCTAAATTCATATATTTGTTCTAGTAGTTTCGGAGTGGAGTCTTTAGGGATTTTTATGTACAATATCATGTCATCTGCAAATAGTGACAGTTTGACTTCTTCTTTACCAATGTGGATTACCTGTATTTCTTTGTTTTGTCTAATTTCTGTGGCTAGGACCTCCAGTACTATGTTCAATAACAGTGGGGAGAGTGGGCGTCCTTATCTTGTTCCCGATATTAGATGAAAGGCTTTCAGCTTCTCACTGTTCAGTATGATGTTGGCTGTGGGTTTGTCATATACGGCCTTTATTATGTTGAGGTACTTGCCCTCTAAGCCCATTTTGTTGAGAGTTTTTATCATGAATGGATGTTGAATTTTTTCGAATGCTTTTTCAGCATCTATGGAGATGATCATGTGGTTTTTGTCTTTCTTTTTGTTGATGTGGTGGCTGATGTTGATGGATTTTCGAATGTTGTACCATCCTTGCATCCCTGGGATGAATCCCACTTGGTCACTGTGTATGATCCTTTTGATGTATTTTTGAATTCAGTTTGCTAATATTTAGTTGAGTATTTTTGCATCTACGTTCATCAGGGATATTGGTCTGTAGTTTTCTTTTCTGGTGGTGTCTTTGCCTGGTTCTGGTATTAGGGTGATGTTGGTTTCGTAGAATGAGTTTGGGAGTATTCCCTCCTCTTCTATTTTTTGGAAAACTTTAAGGAGAATGGGTATTATGTCTTCTCTGTATATCTGATAAAATGTCAAGGTAAATCCATCTGGCCTGGGGATTTTGTTCTTGGCGAGTTTTTTGATTACCGCTTCAATTTTGTTGCTGGTAATTGGTCTGTTTAGATTTTCTGTTTCTTTCTGGTTCAGTCTTGGAAGGTTGTATTTTTCTAGGAAGTTGTCCATTTCTCCTAGGTTTTCCAGCTTGTTAGCATATACGTTTTCGTAGTATTCTCTAATAAATCTTTGTATTTCTGTGGGGTCCGTCATGATTTTTCCTTTCTCTTTTCTGATTCTGTTGATTTGTGTTGACTCTCTTTTCCTCTTAATAAGTCCAGCTAGATGTTTATCTATTTTGTTTATTTTCTCGATGAACCAGCTCTTGTTTTCACTGATTTTTTCTATTATTTTATTCTTCTCAATTATATTTATTTCTTCTCTGATCTTTATTATGTCCCTCCATCTGCTGACCTTAGGCTTCACTTGTTCTTCTTTAGCCAATTTCAATAATTGTGACATTAGAGTAGTCATTTAGTATTGTTCCTCCTTCTTTAATTATGCCTGGATTGCTATATATTTTCCTCTTCAGACTGCTTTTGCTGTGTCCCACAGAAGTTGGGGCTTTGTGTTGTTGTTGTCATTTGTTTCCATATATTGCTTGATCTCTATTTTAATTTGGTCTTTATCAATTGAGTATTTAGGAGCATGTTGTTAAGCCTCCATGTGCTTGTGAGCCTTTTTGCTTTCTTTGTATACAATTTATTTCTAGTTGTATACCTTTGTGGTCTGAAAAGTTGGTTGATAGGATTTCAATCTTTTGGAATTTACTGAGGCTCTTTTTGTGGCCTTGCATGTGGTCTATTCTGAAGAATGTTCCATGTGGACTTGAGAAGAATGTGTATCCTGTTGCTTTTGGATGTAGAGTTCTATAAATGTCTATTAGGTCCATCTGTTCTAGTGTGTTGTTTATTGCCTCTGTGTCCTTACTTATTTTCTGTGTGGTGGATCTGTCCTTTGGAGTGAGTGGTGTGTTAAAGTCTCCCATAATGAATGCATTGCATTCTGTTTCCTCCTTTAATTCTGTTAGTATTTGTTTTACATACACTGGTGCTCCTGTATTGGGTGCATATATATTTAGAATGGTTATATCCTCTTGTTGGACTGAGCCCTTTATCATTATGTAGTGTCCTTCTTTATCTCTTGTTACTTTCTTTGTTTTGAAGTCTATTGTGTCTGATACTAGTATTGCAACAACTGCTTTTTCTCCCTGTTCTTTGCACAAAATATCTTTTTCCATCCCTTGACTTTTAATCTGTGCATGTCTTTGGGTTTGAGGTGAGCCTCTTGTAAGCAGCATACAGATGTGTCTTGCTTTTCTATCCATTCAATTACTCTGTGTCTTTTAATTGTTGCATTCAGTCCATTTACATTTAGGGTGATTATTGAAAGATATGTACTTATTGCCATTGCAGGCTTTAGATTCGTGGTTACCATAGGTTCAAGGTTAGCTTCTTTACTACCTTACTGTTTATTGAGCTATTATAAACATAGTCTGATGATTATTTCTCTCCCTTCTTATTCCTCCTCCTCCATTCTTCATATGATGGGCATTTTCTTCTGTGCTCTGTTTAGGAGTGCTCCTCTAAAATACCCTGTAAAGGTGGTTTGTGGGAGGCAAATTCCCTGAACTGTTGCTTGTCTGGGAATTGTTTAATCCCTCCTTCGTATTTAAATGATAATCGTGCTGGATACAGTATCCTTGGTTGAAGACCCTTCTGTTTCATTGCATTAAATGTATCATGCCATTCTCTTCTGGCCTGTAAGGTTTCTGTTGATAAGTCTGATGATAGCCTGATGGGTTTTCCTTTGTAGGTGACCTTTTTTCTCTCTCTGGCTGCCTTTAATACTCTTTCTTTGTCTTTTATCTTTGCCATTTTAATTATTATATGTCTTGGTGTTTTCTTCCTTAAGTCCCTTTTGTTGGGAGATCTGTGTGCTTCCATGGTCTGAGAAACTATTTCTTTACCCAGTTTGGGGAAGTTCTCAGCAATTATTTCTTCAAAGACACTTTCTGTCCGTTTTTCTCTCTCTTCTTCTTCTGGTACCCTATAATGCAGATATTGTTCCTTTTGGATTGGTCACACAGTTCTCTTAATATTTCATTCCTGGAGATCCTTTTATCTCTCTGCATCAGGTTCTATGCATTCCTCTTCTCTGGTTTCTATTCCATCAATGGCCTCTTGCATCTTATCCATTCTGCTTATAAAACCTGCCAGAGATTGTTTCACTTCTGTAATCTCCCTCCAGACGTCATCCCTTAGCTCTTGTATATTTATCTGCAGCTCTGTCAGCATGTTTATGATTTTTATTTTGAATTCTTTTTTCAGGAAGACTGGTTAGGTCTGTCTCCTTCTTAGGGTTTGTGATTTTGCTCTGTATCAAATTTTTCTGCCTTTTCATGGCGATAGAGATAGTTTGCGGAGCTGTTGCAAGTGATGGCTGGAGAATGTCCCTTCTTTTTGGTTTGTGGCCTTCCTCTCCTTGGAGAACAGTGCCCTCTAGTGGCTTGTGCTGGGTAGCTGCACGCAGATGGGGCTTCTTATTCTTGCCCGGCCACTATGAGGTTTAGCTCCGCATTTGCTGTGGGCATGGCCTGCCTCGGGCTGCTGCTCCAATATGGCAGAGCCGTGTTGGAGGGGAAGTGGCTGGGAGTCTGTTTATCTCTGTGAGGGGCCTCCAAGCTCTCCTGCTGCCCAGGGGGTTAGAGTGCCCAGTGTTTCCTGGGATTCCCAGCTGCTGGGCTAAGTGTCCTGGGATGCTTCCATCCAGCTGTGAGGTCCCTGTCCCTTTAAGACTTTCAAAAAGCATTTGCTTTTGTTTGTCCCAGGGGCATTGGCTGCAGGGACTCACTCACAGGTCTTACTGTCCTGTTTCCCTAGTTTCCAGCACCCCACGCATGCACTGTGTCTGCACTCTGGTGCGGATGGCTAGGGCTGGGTATTCAGCAGTCCTGGGCTCCCTCTCCCTCCCCGCTCCGACTCCTCTCCTCCCACCGGGAGCTGGGGGGAGGGGCGCTCGGGTCCCATGGGGCCGGGGCTTGTATCTTACCCCCTTCACGAGGCGCTGGGTTCTCGCAGGTGTGAACGTAGTCTGGCTGTTGTCCTGTGCCTTCTCGTCTCTCTTTCAGGAAGAGTTGTATTTGTTGTATTTTCAAAAATATATGTGGTTTTGGGAGGAGATTACTGCTGCTCTAGTCACGCCGCCATCTTGGCTCCTTCTCTGGATCTTGCTTTTTTATCCATTCTATTACTCTGTGTCTTCTGATTGGTGCATTCAGTCCATTTATATTTAGGGTAATTATTGAAAGATATATACTTATTGACACTGCAGGCTTTAGATTCGTGGTTACCAAAGGTTCAAGGGTGGCTTCTTTAATATCTAATTGTCTAGCTTAACTCACTTATTAAGCTATTATAAACACAGTCTGATGATTCTTTATTTCTCTCCCTTCTTATTCTACCTCCTCCATTCTTTATATGTTAGGTTTTTTAATCTTTAGTCTTTTGTGTTTCCTTTGACTGCTTTTGTGCATAGTTGATTTCATTTTTTGCCTTTAGTTAGTATTTGGTCTTTCTTTGTTGTGGTTTTATTTTCTCTGGTGATATCTATTTAGTCTTAGGTGTGCTTCAGTCCAGAGCAGTCCCTTTAAAATATCCTGTAGAGGTGGTTTTTGGGAGACAAATTCCCTCAACTTTTGCTTGTCTGGGAATTGTTTAATCCATCCTTCATATTTAAATGATAATCGTGCTGGATACAGTATCCTTGGTTCAAGGCCCTTCTGTTTCATTGCATTAAATATATCATGCTATTCTCTTCTGGCCTATAAGGTTTCTGTTGATAAGTCTGATGATAGCCTGATGGGTTTTCCTTTGTAGGTGACCTTTTTTCTCTCTCTGGCTGCCTTTAATACTCTGTCTTTGTCTTTTATCTTTGCCATTTTAATTATTATGTGTCTTGGTGTTTTCCTCCTTGAGTCCCTTTTGTTGGGAGATCTGTGTGCTTCCATGGTCTGAGAAACTATTTCCTTACCCAGTTTGGGGAAGTTTTCAGCAATTATTTCTTCAAAGACACTTTCTGTCCCTTTAGGTCTCTCTTCTTCTGGTACCCCTATTATGCGAATATTGTTTTGTTTGGATTGGTCACACAGTTCTCTTAATATTCTTTCATTCCTGGAGATCCTTTTATCTCTCTCTGCCTCAGCTTCTCTGTATTCCTGTTCTGATTTCTATTCTATTAATGGCCTCTTGCACCTCATCCAGTCTGCTCTTAAGTTCTTCCAGAGATTGTTTTATTTCTATACTCTCCCTCTCAACTTGATCCTTTTGCTCTTGCATATTTCTCTGAAGGTCCATCAGCACAGTTATGACCTTTATTTTCAATTCTTTTTCAGGAAGATTGGTTAAATCTATCCCCAGGGCCTCTCTCTCAGGGGTTGTCTGGGTGATTCTGGACTGAACTAAATTATTCTGCCTTTTCATGGCTACAGAGCTAGTCATAGGCAGGTAGCGCATGTGTTAGCTGGGAGAACAAAGTCCCTTCCTGCTTGCTGGTCACCCTGCCCTTTTCCACTGTCTGTGCCAGTTACCTGCACACTGGGAGCAGCCCTTGGGGCTGCCCAGAGCCGAGCGGGGATTGGTAGGTGCGCCAGGTGTGCTGTGTGCTGTCCTGCAAGAATGGCGCCCCTTCGCACCCTTCCCTGGCCAGCTGCTTGCTGGCAGCGGCCCTGGATCTGTCCCGGGTGGCTGCACGCTGGGAAGAGGCCCTGGGCAGCCTGCTCCCAGGCTGCTCTGCTAGGGCTGTGTGGGAGTGGGAATGAACAGCAGGCTGCTTATCACCGTGAGGGACTTCAGAGCTGTGTTGCCACCAAGGGGATTAGGGTGTCTGAAGTTCCCCGGGATTCCCAGCTGCTGGGCTGAGTGTGCCGTGATGATTCCATCCAGCTGTGAAGCCCCTGTCCCTTTAAGACTTTCACACTTTCAAAAATCACTCGCTTTTCTTTTGTCCCAGTGGAGCCGGCTGTGGGGGGGACCTGCTCCCAGATTTTACTTTTCCATTTCCCTAATATTCCAGCACACCATGCTATGTGTGTCTGTGCTCCCTGTGCAGATTACTAGGGCTGGTCATTTAGCAGTCCTGCACTTCCACTCCCTCCCTACTCTGACTCCTTTCCTCCCACCTCTGGGCTGGGGTGGGGGGAGTGCTTGAGTCCCGCCGGGCCTTGGTTTGTATCTTACTCCCTTCATGAAAAGTGCATTCTCGCAGATGTAGATGTAGCCTGGCTGTTGTACTGCATCCTCTGGTCTGTCTGTTAGGTGTAGTTTTATTTCTTGTATTTTCAAAAATATATATGGTCTTGGGAGATTTCCACTGCCCTACTGACGCTGCCATCTTCCCCCCCAAAAAAAAAATTGGACTTACATTTTTAAAAGATTATGTAAAGTATTGATCAGAAAATTATAAGGAAACAGAACAATTACTTAGGGAACCCTAAAGAAATCTAAGTTAGAAATGATGAAAGCCTAAAGACAATGGTTATGATGATGAAAAGGAAACAGAAGAGTTGTGAAATAAGAAAAAAATCAATAGAGTTTGGTGGCATGTGGCTGATAAAGGAATCCAGAATGCTCTCAAGTTTTTGGCTTGGTCACTTGATAGACAGTAATGGCACTGCTTTTATAAAAAATACACAAATTTGGGGAGGAATATAATGAGTAATATTTTGAACATTGAGCCTTATGTGTCTTTGGTCATTCAAAGAAAGATTTCCAGTAGATATTTGGGTATGGAGCTCAAAAACAGGTATAATTGGGTGATATAAATGTGTACATCAGTGGTAGCTGCAACTATGAGAAGAGATGACATCAAACAGCAAGAAAGTACAGACTGTAAGAAGGTGAAGAATGAAGCTGTGAGGAACCATAACATTTATAAAGTTGGTAAAGAAAGAAGGGTCTTGAAAGAAAACTGAGGACACAGAGACATATGGAAAAGTAGAAGGGAGGGATAACACAGAAGCCAAGGTCAAAGAGGTTTTAAAAAGAAGGAAGTTTTACAGTGCCAAGTATAACAAAGAGGTCAAGGAAAGGAAAGATTGGGGGTAAAAAAAGAATGAAATGTATCCACTGGATTTGGTTGTTACTGACCTTACCAAGAGAAGGTAATAAATTGGTGTTGATGGGAACTAAACTGAAGCATGAGAAAATAAATAAATAATATGATGCAATTGCTAGAAGGGAATATAGGACCAAGTGCAGGACTGCTAAATGACCAATATATGTTTAGTATTACAGGTTCACAAAACATTTTGATGGCACTACTATGGAAAGATTCTGATAAGTCATTTCCCAGTTCAGTCATACTTCTACTAACATACAGAAATATTATCCAGTTCAAGAATGACACAAGCATGAGAAAATGTATCGTTTCATAATCTCTTAACATATGGGTGTCCTCCAGAAAGCAAAACAAAATAAGAGGAGCCCCTGACCTTTAGTTCAATAATAAACAATAATGTACCCTCAAAAGATAAATATTTTTAAAAGCTTATAACTGTCCTTAAAAACATGTCCAAAATTAAACTTATTATAATTACTATAGAAACTATGATTTATGGTCAAAAGAATACATGATTTAAAATGTAATTAAGGAAGTTAATAAAGTGAATTATTAAAAAAGAAAAACAGGAATAAGGAAGACTTAAGTTAAAATGTTCAGCTTTACAACATACCCATAACAAAATCTTGTACAAACCTCTTAACTCTCTTAAGCAATGTTTTTTCATAAAATATAAATAACATCTAGTCCAATAGGGTTGTGTGAAGCAACTAGTATGACAAATGGGAAAGTGTTCAAATAATCACAAAGGGTAATACAAATACTACTGTTTCCTCATTAGCCTTCTTTATTTCCTCATTTCTCTATTTTTATCACTAACATCACCCAGGCTCAAAATGTGTAAGTAACGTTAGACTTTCCACATTCTGTGGGTGCTTACCTGCAGTCAGATAGAGTTGAGATACAAAGACTCCCCATATCCAGTCACCAGGTAGGGCAAATTAGCTACTTCACTACAGTATTCCTAGTTCAGATCTTCTCAGCTCTCCCTAGAACAGTATCAATGGGGCTATTACTGCTTTCTCCACCTCTAATTTCTTCTCCCTTCCACTGATCTAGCTAACATATTTATCTTCCTAAAATCAATCTCATCACATTCCCCATTTGCTAAATTTCTCTAATCTACATTTTTTTCCATAAATTCTTTATATAACAATCTACTATTTAAGCTAAATACACTGATTTCCATCTCCATTCCTTTGTTACTTTTCTTTCCATTTGCAATTTTTCTACCCACGTTAAGGCCCTAATCTCCATAAAGTGCAATTCTATTCATTCTTTATAACTTATGAAGCCACACCTGATCCCTCTGATAAGAAATTATCTCTCCCTCCTTTAAGCCCTTTATACATCTTACTCAGCACACTTCCTAAAGTGCTTTACATATGGTATTTCATTTTGTACATATTTGTTATATATACAGTTCTATTAGGTGCTGTTAGCATCTATATAGCACCCAATACAGTGTCTTAAAATCAGTGAGAAGAATTCAATCACTTTTATGGTTCCTACAATAATAAATGTAAAGGGATAACTATTTATTTTAGTCTTGGGCAATATTAAAGTAATACTTTATAAGATTAGGACTTTGATGACTCTATCAGCTAACCATAAACAAAAATCACTTTAAGGATTCAAAGAAAGGTGCAGGGAATTGATTACACAGGTGACAGAATTGATATGTCAAATGGAGCACAGTTAGGTAACCCAGGTACCAGCAATAGAAGAAAACAGTTACTATCCCTAGGCTGAAGGGAGAAAGGAGTTCTTCCAGAGCCCAGGAACCAAGTTCCCTGTCAGAAGCTGGAACCTCAGTGGACATGTCCAATAGGATCTGAAGCAAGAGTTAAGCCAGCTATCGTAGTGACTCTAACCAGGCAGAAAAAAAGGAAAGACTAGGATTTCTCCCTTCCTTCTGACCTTCAATCTTCCCTGTGGCCTCCATTGGCTAAATGCAAGGAAAAGCCAGCTAATGGCAGCAAGGGAATCTAAGCCCACTAAGCCCCATTGGTATATCAAACATGCCTGGAAGGGACAAAGAATGGATAAGAAGGCAAAGAGGCCCAGGACCAGGTCAGTGACCTTAAGAGTATGTAACGATTTAAGAAAAACATTTTAAAAAGAAAAGAAAAAAACTACTTACCAAAGTTGAATGTCTAAAAATCAGCAAGAGGCCAATTTCCAACAGACTATTTATCTTTACTTAGTAAATTGTTGAATAAATATTTGAGTTCCTATATGCAATCCTATAACAACACACAGGCAGACAATGTCCCTATCTTCATGAAGCTTGCTGTCTAGAAAAGACTTTCTAGAAAATGCCAACCTTAGTAAGATGTAGTAATATATCATAAAATTCAGCAATTTATAGTATCACCACATAAAGGGTTAAGAATTGAGGGCTACCAGCTCTATTTGCAATTCTCTTTTCTTCTGATTCTTATATGTCCAAATCAGGAAACTGACAGAAGCAACCTCATTGACTATACCCAAAATGGAAACTTAGGAGCACTCTTTAAGATACTTACTTTCAAACTACAGTATATTTTGCTAAAAGTCCTGGGTAGCAGAAGAATCTTACATATATTACTTTAAAAATGCCATGTAGATAATCAAACAAACAGGAGTTGTCTCATTTTTACACAAAGTCTGGTGACAATCCTTGGAAAAACAAAAGTCATGGTACTAGCTTTAAGATGAAGCAAGTGTTGTGGTTTTCATAAGTTCACCAAATAAATCAGAGGTATCATCATCAGGATAAGGACTCAAGTCTCCCAACATCCAGTTATGTGTTCTTCCATTAAGGAAATGAAAATGAAAACCCACATCAGAAATAACATAACCACTGGGTTAGTAAAAACCCAGTTCCTCCTGTGTTTCTCCTTTCCTCTCTTAGTACTACCAAACTTAAAACACTTCTGACACCAGACATGTGTGGGTTTTCCCATATCAAGCACTCTGCATCACCAGCTGGGTGTCCTACAACTTAATTCACTTCCGACACTAGGTACTTGGAGAAGTGTCCCATCCCACAGGTTAAAGCCTCAGTTCCATAAGGATTGCCCCTCACTGCCAACCTCAAGTGTTAGGTATAGAGGTTGCCCACAGATTCTGTTCAGCTTGGCTACAGATTGAAGGTTCCCATGAACATTTTGGATACTTTGAATTCTGAACCAGGTGAACTCATTATTTATTTGATAAATAAATAAAGCTAACAACACCATCAAGAGCAAAACCCTCTAAATCATTGCCCTGAGCAAATTTGGCAGGAAACTGGTTTCCAAACCAAGTGATTTTTTTCCTTTTTCTAACAGAGAGAAAAAATTCAAGGGAAAAATTCTAATTAGCCCTGATCTACATATTATTGCCTGAAGTGCTGTTACAACTATAAAGTCACTAGGTTTAAAACTCCAGCAGAATGTTTCCACACAAACATATGGAATTGCATAAAGGAGAAGCACATACTGAGGACCAGTTACATTCTACTAACTCTGCTTGATAAACTAAACAAACAAACAAACAAACAAACAACTCCTCCAACAGCTATAATGTCAAAGTTTCAAGGCAGAGATTGCACTTACCAGAATTCTTTTAAGGTTAACCTGATGATGGCCTGCACATGGTTAGGCTATTAAGTCAGAACACAGATCTATTTGCCAATTTTTCTTGGTAGATCATCTTTTAGTTGATTTAAAATTTATTTTAGCATTCTTGAGAAAAAAAAATGCTGACCACCAGTCAAACAGTGTTTCTCTCAAATCATATTAGAGCACTATATAAATGTAAAGAATTAAAATAAATAATTTAAAAATATTTATCACTAGTCATCAACAAGCCAGCACTATGTAATTAATGACTATCAGCTCTAAAGCTGCTCTGAAAAGTAGGAAATGCCGAAATGTCTTCATTCAGAAGATCTTTGACATCAGAAATTGGAACATAAAGACCCATTCCTATGAATGAGTAGTTAGAATAATGCCTCTCATGCCATCTGCAAACTATCACACTCAGGAGAATTGAGAAAAAGCTTGAACGGCTACTGCTGTTCTTGATTTTATCTTTCCTTCAGGCTTCACCCCTGCATCTAGATGATGAAGCACTGTATCAGCAGACATAGTATAAAGTGTATTTAAATGCACAGCCATCCTGATTTCAGCTGCCAAAAATTAAATATTATATAAAACAGAGATAGGATGGAGAGTTAAACAAAACACAGAGATGGTCTTTTATAGATCTTCCTTCCATATACTAAACCACACATATATCCAAGAGATTGCTGGTGTGATCTTCTAGTTTCAGGGTCATATATCAGCTGTAAGGTAGATCTAGAAATCAACCCAGAGATCACTAATGGTTTCAGAAACTACAGATTTTATCTAGTTTCTTTGAGCTCTCTCTGCAATCTAAGGCCCTCAGAAATCATAAAACTGGAGAACCTAATCAGAGCCAGTATTCCAAACTTGCTAATGTCTTTCCAGACTGAGCACTGCCTTAGATGACATCTGGTTATAATTAAAAAGACTGCAATGCTACTGGGGACACGTTAAGTTGAATTGCGTATTTCTTAGGTCACGTGTTTGAAACTCTGTGGTCAATTACAAAAATGCAAACCTTTCTGATGCAGTTGCTAAAAGAAACAGGGGATTTCAATGTTGCTTTAAAGCATTTTGTATTTTACCAGAGTTAAATTATGTTAACATTTTAATAACATTAATATCTGGACATAAAGCATGAGAGGAACTTGAAATTAATGTAAAGAAGACTGAATTAATAAAGACAACCAAGAAAAGGAGAAGGGTAACAGAGCAAAAATAATTGAGTAACAAAATAAACCAAAAGAAAAAAAACTATGAAGAATATTAAAAAGCAATATAAGCCACAGTCTTTGTCCTAAAGAAGCTTACATGGAGCTGGAAAAAAATATATGAAAAGAGAATTAATACTATAAAACAGCAAATGAAGTGAACAAAACAAATATTAAAACATCACTCTAAGTGACTACAAAGGGTACAGAAGAAATGGAAAGATCTGGGACAAGAGAAGGCTTATTAATTTTTAATAGAACGCTTAAAAAATATATAGCCATTTTAAATTATAAAATCATTAGATGATTTATAAAAGCAAGAAATATTCCCAACTGACTGAAATTCCATTGTAGAAATAGTATCTTACAGGGTATATATTGTCGATGATTACTAACTATGGGTCTTCCCTCAGCCAAGATCCTAACTTCTTTCACTGGTAAATAAGAGGTTGAAACTTCTTTGCACGTCTTTTGTTTTTTTGACTGAGCTGTTCAGACTAATAAATATGGTTGTATCTAAAAAGTTAGGATGATGAAACAACAGATAATCTGAGAAGGTACATTGTGACTTGGTCCTGCTGTGTTAAATCAAATAAATGAAACACAGCCTCACTTTTTCTAAAGCAGGTTATCAAAGAAATTAATATAAATAAGTGCTAGGAATGATCTTTGATCCTAAAATACCAGAAAATTAGAACACTCATTTAAGCAGTCTATGATCTTCTTTAAAAAGTACACACAGAAGCACAAAGATTCTGCTTTCTCTACTTGATGATTTTAGTTTACTGCTACTATAAACTATATTCAGTGTACAGGAAAAAAAAATTACACTAAAAGTGTGCAGTTACAAAGTCTTCAGGATCTATCCTATGGGATTACTTAGAAGTAAAACTTTAAAACAAGGTCCCATAATTAATCAAGTACATGACAGACTGGCTAGACTGAATTCCACTTGCCAGTAACAAAGTATATTATAAAGAAAGCCCAATACATTTATTTAGTCTTGAGACCATTCATTATAGAACAGTTAACACTTAGTGTTAAGAAAAATAATCTATGAAATATATGTAGCAAAAGACCATGCAGATTTTCAGTTAATAAAGTTTTCGTTTTTACAACATTTTCTTTCCATGGAAACAACTAAACTTTTCTGTTCTAAAAATGAATGCAACATGAAAGTTTCAAAAAGAAAAGCAAACCAAACAAAATAAAAACAAGTAACATTTGTGAATTGTGACAAAAGACATTTAGATGTGGTATGATACTTCATCATATCTACAAAGATAAAACTTCTTAATTATAGGTTTTATTTTTCATACAAGCTGCAATGATTATTTTAGTTTTTATTATACCCTATGCATATCATTAATGAAAGTGGGAAAAACCCTGGAGGCTTACTGCTAGATTAAAATGTATAATTATACAATAACTATGTATCAAAGTATAACATTTATTGTCTGAATTACATAAAATTTTAAATAAATCCTTTTTTAGACTGTTTTGTTTTGTTTAGATATCTCTGGAGGAGGGGGTAGGTTTTCTGTTAAATATTAACTTGGAGATTCTGTGCTTTGTTATACAGCATGAAGTATTTTTCCAAGTAAAAAATGAATCATATTATGAAGTGTTATGAGCTATATAACAAACAAAGGTACTGCAAAGTCCCCATAGCATCAGTGTACTCTATCAACCCAGCACACTCATTCATTAGAGTGGTGCCATCATACACATGGATAGTGGTGATACATTGATTCCTGGTAGATGTATTACTTCTATAGGTCAGACCAGTGTAATATTTTATAAACTTACAGTACATAGTGATTTCATTCATTTAGAAATTTTATTTCCTTGTCACAGCCTAAAACGAGTTGTTTTGAACATTCATAGTAGTTTCATTTTCTATCTCCAAAATGTTTTAACTGGCCAACTAACCAATTGTTTAAATTGGTGTGACTACATGGGTTTTCTTCAATTCCACATTCTCACTTCTTATCTAGCCATCTTAGGGTTCAGCAAAAAGAAAATTAGTGATAATGCTTTCAATTTAATTAGTATATTACATGCACTGTAATTATTAGCGGGAAATGTTATATTAATGAATGTAAAAGTTAGCAGTAAATTACCTTGTAGCGATTATCAATTTCCCAAGCTACTGCTCCTTAAGATAACCCTCTCCCTATGGTCCTTCCAGTAATTTTTCTTTGCCTGATAAACATGATGATTAAATAGCACACAGAGCAAACCTTTGATACTTTTTAAATTAAATCCATGCCCCGCCTAAGGGCTATGTCTGATTTCTACTAAATGTGTCAGTTAATCAGATAAAAAATTATCAGTAACTCAAAGAAACAGCAGCCTTAGGCTTCATCAGTGCCAGAGAAAGCTGAACAAAATAAGACATTCAGACAATATCACATTATGTGTAAAGGTTACTGATAAGCTTATAACTTAACAGAGCAGCTTACTACTGTAACAATGTCTGTCTGGAAAGAAATATTATATTCAATGTTCAAATTATGCTAAAATTTTAAAGAAAAAAATGTAATTTCAAGAAAAGGCTCTAGATACTTTTTCCACACCTGTATACAACACACACATGCATATGCATGCAATGTATAAACAAACCTACATATAATAAAAATATGTAGTGGATTAGGGAAGCAGAATTCTTAAAACTAGCTTCTCATAAAGATTTTATTGAAAAAGAGTTTATCAGCCATACTACTTTCAGGATACTTCAAAAATGATGCCAAGCAAACCAAATATTTAATGGTTTGTTAAGGGAAGGTGTATATGAACTCAAGATCACTTACTGCACGGTTCTACCTAGTGTCTAAAATGGCACAAGTTCTCTAATTTTCTTTTTTTTTAAATCTGGGGTGTAGTTTAAAACTATTGCAAGATACTAATTTAAAAGATGATCACCTTTAACCTGTGACAATGAACACCAACAGTCATTTGCAATATTACCAACTAAAATAATGCATATTATCAGGGGCCTGATTATTTTAATAAAAGGATTTAAAAGCTCCTACAATTATTAGATAGTGAAGCTGGAAAACCCTTAAACTTTCTGAGCACATTATGATTTTCAAAGCATTCTCAGATTCCTAATTAAGATTGCTTTAACTATAGAAGAAGGCTATCTTATAAACTGATATTTCAGTAACAACTGCAAGATAGAAGCTAAATCTGAAAAGAATAGAAAATTATCTTTGAAAGACATAATGGGCAGTAGCTATGAAAAATCCATTTATAAAGCAGAACAGGAGTCCCAAACCCTCTGACAAAGAAAATTTCAAATTAATACCCCATTATCTTTATTCTTCTCTTCTACTATGATCAGATAATGTATTCAACTGTGACAAGATTTTCATTCCCCTTTATCAACTGCAACTTTTCAGCAAGCAGATCTATGACAGGAGAAGAATTGGGCTAATTCAACACAAATATAAGCTGCTAAATAGAGATTCTTATAAATTAAAGTTACCCAACAGAATTTCAAACTTAGTGCCCATGTAAGGATATATGATCATTGTATCTTACAGTTTTGATTCTCAATATATTGAAAAGCTTATTACAGACCCTCTGAAATTACTGCTTTAGTCAAGAATTATCTGAAGTGCAGAGAAAGTAGTTTTTCTTCCCTGACTGCTAGAAACAGCAATGTACACCTTTCAGGAAATGCATTGGTGATGGGAGTCCATCAAGGGCTAACACTGCTTAAGACTAGGTTAACACTTCTTCAAGACTTCTACACATTTCAGAGTTCACCAAAGAGCAGCTGAAAAATCATCTCAGGGTTACAAGATGATATTTAAACTGGTCACCAAGAGGTGACTTAATTTAGCTGCTTCTAGCAGTCCCCAGGGCTTTCTGGTCTCCTCTCATACTACAAGATTTGTTAATGCATGTGTTGCATTAACACTCTTTGACCCCTGCATGTGTTGAATAATTATCTGATTTTATAGTAAAAGTCAAGTTTTGCTCCTGGGGTGGGTACAAGCCAACAAGAATTTATAAGAGCACTGGTAAAAAACCTAATATACAATAGATGATTATTTACAGACAGATATATATGCATTTTGTGGCTTTTCACATTAAAAAATCACATATTTACAGAACATTTACCTGTAGACAATTCTTTCAGGAAATCCTATGTAAGGATGATCTCTATCAGATATCTGATGATGACTTATCTTTAAAAATGAATTTGGCATGAACAAGCCTCCCAAAATTTAATAAACTAACATTATATGAACAGTCACAACAGTTAAATATAAAGGCTATGTAGATTTCTAGTCAATACCAACTACATAAATAGCAAGTACATTTGTGAAATTTACCTAGGTTATCTGTAAAACCTATAGTAATTTAAAATTTTTATCTTTAAGCAAAATCTTTAAACAAGCACTATCATATTTTACATACAACATATTAATATTTAACTTAGGAATCTCATTAAAATGATTTAACAAGATAATTTAAACCACCTTATATTTAAGATTGAGCATTGTCTTTAAGTAAATATTATTTTCAAATAAGTTAAGAATTAAGAATTTGTCCTGTTTTTCCTATATGAACTCTATTATTATTGGGTATTCATATAATAGGTGAAGGAAAGTCTCCCTTTATAGGATATTACAGTCAAAAAGTGAAGCAGGGATGATATAATCATTAATATGACCATTTTTGCAATCTCCTTTTAAATAATAAATCTAAGCAACAATCATCAGATCTAAGCAACATCACAAAAAAGAGACAAATAGATATTCTATGTGTCCTGAAGGAAGACCACCATTTGTGAAGTACTCTTAAACAACAACAAAAAAAGAGAGGCGGAGCCAACAAGGCAGCGTGAGTAGGACAGTGGGAATCTCCTCCCAAAAACATATATATTTTTGAAAATACAACAAATACAACTAATCCTAAAAGAGAGACCAGAAGTCACAGGACAACAGCCAGACTACATCCACATGTGCGAGAGCCCAGCGCCTGGTGAAAGGGGTAAGATAAAAGCCCTGGCCCGGCGGGACCCGAGCGCCCCTCCCCCAAGCTCCCGGCGGGAGGGAGAGGGAGCCCAGGACTGCTAAACACCCAGCCCCAGCCATCAGCACCAGAGAGCAGACACAGTGCATGCGTGGAGGGCTGAAAACTAGGGAAACAGGGCAGCAAGACCTCTGAGTGGTTCCGAAGCTGATGCCCCTGTGACAAAGAAAAGCGAGTGCTTTTTAAAAGTCTTAAAGGGACAGGGACATAACAGCTGGACGAAAACAACACAGGTCACAGCGCAGTGGCTGGAAATTACAGGGAAAACCGGGCGCACTAACCCCCTGGGCAACAGTTCTGAGACCCTTCACGGAGGTAAACAGCCAAACAGCCCCCCTGTCCATTACCCCTCCGGGTGCTGCGAAAGCAGAGAAGCAGCCTAAGGCTGGTCACGCCCTCAGAAAGGGAGCTTCCTCCACTCCAGCCGGGCAAGACACAAAGAACCAATCTACACGCAATTACCCAAAACAAGCCACTAGGGGTCGCAGTTGTCCCAGTAAAGAAAGGCCAGTAGCAAGTGAAAAGTTTGGCCCTCCCAGCTGACAGTCAATAGCACCTGTCAACATGAAAAGGCAAAAAAATATGATCCAGACAAGACTAACCCAGACAGCTTCGGCATCTGCCACATCTTCCCCTGAGAAGGAACCTGGGGAGACAGATTTAACCAGTCTTCCTGAAAAAGAATTCAAAACAAAAGTCATAACCATCCTGATGGACTTGCAGAGAAATATGCAAGAACTAAGGAAGGAGAATACAGAAATAAAACAAGCTCTGGAAGGACTTCAAAACAGAATGGATGAGATGCAAGAGACCATTAATAGACTAGAAAACAGAGAACAGGAACGCAGAGAAGGTGATGCAGAGAGAGATAAAAGGATCTCCAGGAATGAAAGAATTCTAAGAGAGCTGAGTGACCAATTGAGATGGAACAATATGAGCATTATAGGGGTACCAGAAGAAGAAGAAGAGAGAAAAGGGGATAGAAAGTGTCTTTGAAGAAATAATTGCCGAAAACTTCCCCAAACTAGGGGAAGAAATGGCCTCTCAGACCACAGAGGTACACAGAACTCCCACAACAAGGGATCCAAGGAGGGCAACACCAAGACACATAATAATTAAAATGGTGAAGAACAAAGACAAGGACAAAGTATTAAAGGCAGCCAGAGAGAAAAAAAAGGTTACCTACAAAGGAAAACCCATCAGGCTATCATCAGCCTTCTCAACAGAAACCCTACAGGCCAGAAGAGAATGGCATGATATACTTAATGCAATGAAACAGAAGGGCCTCAAACCAAGACTACTGTATCCAGCACGAATATCATTTAAATATGAAGAAGGGATTAAACAATTCCCAGACAAGCAAAAGTTGAGGGAATTTGCCTCCCACAAACCACCTCTACAGGGCATCCTACAGGGACTGCTCTAGATGGGAGCATTAGTAAAAAGAGCACAGAACAAAACACCCAACATATGAAGAAGGGACGAGAAAGAATAAGAAGGGAGAGAAATAAAGAATCATCAGACCGCGTTTGTAATAGCTCAACAAGCGAGTTAAGTTAGACAGTAAGATAGTAAAGAAGCTAACCTTGAACCTTTGGTAACCACAAACTTAAAGCCTGCAATGGCAATAAGTACATACCTTTCAATAATCACCCTAAATGTAAATGGACTGAATGCACCAATCAAAAGACACAGAGAAATAGAATGGATACAAAAGCAAGATCCATCCATATGCTGCTTACAAGAAACTCACTTCAAACCCAAAGACATGCACAGCCTTAAAGTCAAGGAATGGAAAAAGATATTTCATGCAAACTACAGAGAGAAGAAAGCAGGTGTTGCAATTTTGGTATCAGACAAAACAGACTTCAAAATAAAGAAAGTAACAAAAGACAAAGAAGGACAATACATAATGATAAAGGGCTCAGTCCAACTAGAGGATATAACCATTATAAATATATATGCACCCAATACAGGAGCACCAACATACCTGAAACAAATACTAACAGAACTAAACGAGGAAATAGAATGCAATGCATTCATTCTAGGAGACTTCAACACACCATTCACTCCAAAGGACAGATCCACCAGACAGAAAATAAGAAAGGACACAGAGGCAATAAACAACACACTAGAACAGATGGACCTAATAGACATCTACAGAACTCTACATCCAAAAGCAACAGGATACACATTCTTCTCAAGTACACATGGAATATTCTCCAGAATAGACCACATACAAGGCCACAAAAAGAGCCTCAGTAAATTCTAAAAGATTGAAATCCTACCAACCGACTTTTCAGACCACAAAGGCATAAAACTAGAAATAAACTGTACAAAGAAAGCAAAAAGGCTCACAAACACATGGAGGCTTAACAACAAGCTCCTAAATAATCAATGGATCAATGACCAAATCAAAATGGAGATCCAGCAATATATGGAAACAAACTACAACAACAACAACACAAAGCCACAACTACTGTGGGACACAGCAAAAGCAGTCTTAAGAAGAAAGTATATAGCAATCCAGGCATATTTAAAAAAGGAAGAACAATCCCAAATGAATGGTCTAATGTCACAATTATCGAAATTGGAAATAGAAGAACAAATGAGGCCTAAGGTCAGCAGAAGGAGGGACATAATAAAGATCAGAGAAGAAATAAATAAAATTGAGAAGAATAAAACAATAGCAAAAATCAATGAAACCAAGAGCTAGTTCTTCGAGAAAATAAACAAAATAGATAAGCCTCTAGCCAGACTTATTAAGAGGAAAAGAAAGTCAACACAAATCAACAGTATCAGAAACGAGAAAGGAAAAATCACAATGGACCCACAGAAATACAAAGAATTATCAGAGAATACTATGAAAACGTATATGCTAACAAGCTGGAAAACCTAGGAGAAATGGACAACTTCCTAGAAAAATACAACCTTCCAAGATTGACCCAGGAAGAAACAGAAAATCTAAACAGACCAATTACCAGCAACGAAATTGAAGCGGTAATCAAAAAACTACCAAAGAACAAAACCCCCGGGCCAGATGGATTTACCTCGGAATTTTATCAGACATACAGGGAAGACATAATACCCATTCTCCTTAAAGTTTTCCAAAAAATAGAAGAGGAGGGGATACTCCCAAACTCATTCTATGAAGCTAACATCACCCTAATACCAAAACCAGGCAAAGACCCCACCAAAAAAGAAAACTACAGACCAATATCCCTGATGAACGTAGATGCAAAAATACTCAACAAAATATTGGCAAACCAACCTTCAAAAATACACCAAAAGGATTGTGCACCATGACCAAGTGGAATTCATTCCAGGGATGCAAGGATGGTACAACATTCGAAAGTCCATTAACATCATCCACCACATCAACAAAAAGAAAGACAAAAACCACATGATCATCTCCATAGATGCTGAAAAAGCATTTGACAAAGTTCAACATCCATTCATGATAAAAACTCTCAGCAAAATGGGAATAGAGGGTAAGTACCCTAAGATAATAAAGGCCATTTATGATAAACCCACAGCTAACATTATACTGAACAGCGAGAAGCTGAAAGCTTTTCCTCTGAGATCAGGAACTAGACTGGGATGCCCACTCTCCCCACTGTTATTTAACATAGTACTGGAGGTCCTAGCCACGACAATCAGACAAAACAAAAAAATACAAGGAATCCAGATTGGTAAAGAAGAAGTTAAACTGTCACTATTTGCAGATGAAATGATACTGTACATAAAAAACCCTAAAGACTCCACCCCAAAACTACTAGAACTGATATCGGAATACAGCAAAGTTGCAGGATACAAAATCAACACACAGAAATCTGTGGCTTTCCTATACACTAACAATGAACCAACAGAAAGAGAAATCAGGAAAACAATGCCATTCACAATTGCATCAAAAAAAATAAAATACCTAGGAATAAACCTAACCAAAGAAGTGAAAGACTTATACTCTGAAAACTACAAGTCACTCTTAAGAGAAATTAAAGGGGACACTAACAGATGGAAATTCATCCCATGCTCGTGGATAGGAAGAATTAATATTGTCAAAATGGCCATACTGCCCAAAGCAATATACAGATTTGATGCAATCCCTATGAAACTACCAGCAACATTCTTCAATGAACTGGAACAAATAATTCAAAAATTCATATGGAACCACCAAAGACCCCGAATAGCCAAAGCAATCCTGAGAAAGAAGAATAAAGTCACGAAACCACTAAACTCTTGGAAGAAAACATAGGCACAAACCTCTTAGACATAAACATGAGTGACCTCTTTTTGAACATATCTCCCCGGGCAAGGAAAACAACAGCAAAAATGAACAAGTGGGACTATATTAAGCTGAAAAGCTTCTGTACAGCAAAAGACACCATCAATAGAACAAAAAGGAACCCTACAGTATGGGAGAATATATTTGAAAATGACACATCTGATAAAGGCTTGACGTCCAGAATATATAAAGAGCTCACACGCCTCAACAAACAAAAAACAAATAACCCAGTTAAAAAATGGGCAGAGGAACTGAACAGATGGTTCTCCAAAAAAGAAATACAGATGGCCAACAGACACATGAAAAGATGCTCCACATTGCTAATTATCAGAGAAATGCAAATTAAAACTACAATGAGGTATCACCTCACACCAGTAAGGATGGCTGCCATCCAAAAGACAAACAACAACAAATGTTGGCAAGGCTGTGGAGAAAGGGGTACCCTTCTACACTGCTGGTGGGAATGTAAATTAGTTCAACCATTGTGGAAAGCAGTATGGAGGTACATCAAAATGCTCAAAACAGACTTACCATTTGACCCAGGAATTCCACTCCTAGGAATTTACCCTAAGGATGCAGCAATCAAGTTTCAGAAAGACAGATGCACCCCTATGTTTTCACAGCACTATTTACAATCGCCAAGAATTGGAAGCAACCTAAATGTCCATTGATAGATGAATGGATAAAGAGATGTGGTACATATACACAATGGAATACTACTCAGCCATAAGAAAAGGGCAAATCCTACCATTTGCAGCAACATGGATGGAGCTGGAGGGTATTATGCTCAGTGAAATAAGCCAAGCAAAGAAAGAGAAATACCAAATTATTTCACTCATCTGTGGAGTATAAGAACAAAGGAAAAACTGAAGGAACAGAACAGCAGCAGAATAACAGAACTCAAGAAAGGACTAACAGGTACCAAAGGGAAAGGGACTGGGGAGGATGGGTGGGTAGGGAGGTATAAGGGGGGGGAAGAAAAAGGGGGGTATTAAGATTAGCAAGCATGGGGGGGAGGAGAAAGGGGAGGGCTGTACAACACAGAGAAGACAAGTAGTGATTCTACAACATTTTGCTATGCTGATGGACAGTGACTGTAAAGGGGTTTATAGGGGGGACCTGGTATAGGGGAAAGTCTAGAAAACATAATATTCTTCATGTAAGTGTAGATTAATGATAACAACAACAACAATAAAAAAGCAGTTCCTGTGTGGTGACCTCCAATGAGTTCTACACAATGGTACAAAGGGCATATGAAAGTGTAGGCAAAGGGTCTGTTTGTGTATGTACAGAGGATCAAAGCCTAATTTGGCTACCCCGAAAATGAACTAAGATACGATATGAAAAAGAACTTCCAACATCTGCACTCTCTGGAAGACTCATGCCAGAAGATGATCATCAAAAAACCCCAACAAAGATCCACGCACTGCTACAGCTGTAGATGCACTCATCCCACCAGTTCCTGGACTTGCCATGGGAATGAGGAAGGAGATATCTAAGCTGACCTGTGCATACAGTAAAACAACAAATTTGACTGGATCTATACTGTTGGAACTCAACCAAGAATTTGGAGAAGTGCAAATTGTAGCGCTCCAAAATCTTACAACTATAGACTATCTACTGTTAAAAGAACATATGGGATGTGAACCGTACCCAGCAATGGGTTGTTTTAATTTGTCTGATTTCTCTCAGACTGTTCAAGTTCAGTTGGACAATATCCACTATTTCATAGATAAGTTTTCACAAATGCCTAAGGTGCCTAACTGGTTTTCTTGGTTTCACTGGAGATGGCTGGTAATTATAGGTCTGCTTTGGTTATGTAACTGTACTCCTATTATGTTAATGTGTGTGTGCAATTTAATTAGTAGTTTAAAACCTATACATGCTGAAGTTACTCTACAAGAAGATATGTCAAAGAAATAATCAATCTTCCCAAGTTTTCTTCCGCCTGCTACTTCTATAGCTTTTCTTCTTCCTTCCTAATTACAACCCTTAAATAGAATTCGTGCCTCATATCGAATTAACCGAGTATCATAATTCTTCCAAGTGGTAAAGATACCTCAAGACAAATGCTGGGCATAGAAGCCACAGGGCATAAATCTGCAAAGAAGTTAAAAAGCTAACCTTTTCAAACAATAAGGCTTCTCTCTCACTTACCAACTTTACATTTCCCTGTATGGCCCCGGAAGATGACTGGTTAGCCAGAGACGGGTAAGATTCCTCAAGAGAGGAACAACCTAAGACAGGCACAGTCGCAGGGGGGCCATCAGGTGAGAAATTGGGGATCAACAGAGGTGAGGCTTAGAACCTCACCGCCCCTGTTCTGAGAGAAATCTTCTGCATCCGTGGATGTTTTATTGCCCTTGTCTAGCTTGGATTAACACATAGTCTACAGGCACACACCCGATCATCTACATTTGCTCTCTTACAACACTAAACTATTTTCTACCTTTATCTTGTATCTAACTACCACTTCAGCATTTTATTAAAAATAATAATAATAAAGAGAGAAATGTGGTATGCACATTTAAATCAAGTATAAAAATCAAATGAATATTCGTATTTGAACTGATTGTTTATAGTTCATAATGCATGAGCAAAACCAAAAGTTTCTGTGATGACTGCCCTTGTACTGTTCACCATGTAACTTATTCACTATGTAAGAATTTGTTCTCCATGTAAGAACTTGTTTGTTATGCTTCAGAAGATTGGAGACTGACGAAAATTAGGCTTGGGGTGGATTAATGATTGTGCCTTGAGCATTGACTCCCCTATACAGAATTTTATTGTTGTTAACAACCATTTGATCAATAAATATGAGAGATGCCCTCTCAAAAAAAAAAAAACGTCCACACTTCCAATTGTAAAATAAATAAGTAACCAGGATGTAATGTATAGCATAAGGAATATAGTCAAAATATTGTAACAACTTTGTATGGTGATAGCTGGTAGCTAGAATTATCATGTATATAAATGTTGAATCACTGTGTTGTACACCTGAAACTAATGTAATACTGTGTGTCAACTACCCTTCAATAAAAAATAATTATCTACAAAACAAAACAAAAAAAAAATCGACCCTGAAACTTCCAGATCAGCACCTTCCAACAGATCTTTCAGCAATGATGGACATATTCTACTGGAGCTGTCCAATGTGGTAACTACTAGCTACATGGGGTTAGTGAGCATTTGAAATGTTGCTAATGAGAATGAAGCAGTAACTTGTAAGTTTTACTTAGTTTTAATTCATTAAAACAAATTTATATAATGAGTTGTGGCTAATAGTTACCATATTGGACAGTACAGCTTTAGATCCAACTGTCAATTTACAGGATATCAAAGAGAACAAGAGAACACATTGCATTACACTGTGGGGATTTTGTCAGTCTGTGGAAAACTAAAGGACAAGTGATGTAGTTTATTCCACAAAGAAGTTAAAAGAGAGGCAGAAAAAACATGCAGATTAAAACAGACTTAAAGACATATCAACCAATTACAATGCATAAAACTTTTCTGGATCCTGATTTAAACAAAACAACTGTAAAAATAAAAAAAAACAAAGAAGCAAGACATTTATGAAATGACTGGAAATTTGAATACTGACTAGGTATGCAATTAAGAAATTACTGTGAATTGCTTTAATGTGTAATTATGGTATTGCCATTATATTTAAAAAGAAAACCTTATCTCTTAGAGATAGGAGCTGAAATATTTGTATGATATTTGGTATTTGCTTCAAAATAATAATAGAAGGGAAGAAAGAAAATGGGTATATAAATGAAACAAGATGGGTTATGGTATTGTTGAAGCTACCAAATAAGTGCCTTGGGGCCATTATATTACTTTACCCTCTTTTGAAATGTTCAAAATTTTCTGAAAAGGAAAAATTAAATTATCCACCAGTGTGGTGGATTTACTATCAGCAAATCCTATCCCTGCAAAAGCAATTATAAACCTAGACAAACTATCAAAAACAATATGGCAGAGCAAGCTGTGAAAAACAGTGGTTTTATTGCCAGAGGAAGCTGACTAGATTTGGAAACCTTTTCATTTATAGTCAATTGGTTTTTATGAACTTTCCAGTGCCATTTGGTGGGGAAAGGATAGTTTTTCAATAAATGGTATTGAGACAAGTGGATATCCATATGCTAGATGATTAATTTACAATTACATCACACCATATACACAAAACAGTGACTAAAAACATATTATATTACAAATTTAAAGATAAGAATGAAAAGTATAAAACTAAAGAAAACATAGAAGAAAATATGAATGGCCTTTGCTTAAAAACAATCCCAAAGCAGAGTCCATAAAAGAATAAAACTGACAAGTTAGACTTCCTCATATTAAAAAATTTTGTTTTTCAAAAACCACCAGTTAGAAGATGAAGATAAGCCATGGACTGAAAAAAAACAAAACAAAAACCTGCAAATCACCTGACAAAGGAATAACATACAGAATATATAAAGGATTCTTACAAGTGACTGATAAGAATACAAGCATAACTAAACAGTGAGAAAAATATTTCAATAACTATTCTACCAAAGAAGATCTATGAATGGCTAATAAACAAATGAAAAGATGCTTAGTATCTTCAGTAATTAGGAAAATGCAAATTAAAACCACAATAAGATTCCAGTACATCCTCACTAGAATGTCATCAATCAAAAATAACAAGTGGTGGTGAGAATGTGAGAAACTGAAACCCTCATTCATTACAGGTGGAAATTTAAAATGGTGCAGTCATATTTTAAAACAGTTTGGCAGTTTCTTAAAAAGTTAAGCATAAATTTACCATACAACCTAGCAATTCCATTCCTGGTGTTTATGCATGAGAAATGAAAATACATGTATATACACTTACATGTGAATGTTTATAGCAGCATTATATATACTAGCCAAAAACTGAAAACAACTCAATTTTCTATTAAGCAGTGAGTGGACAAGCAAAATGTGACATAACTATATAATGGAATACTATTCAGCAAAAAAGGGAATGAAATACTGATAGATGTACAACATGGATGAACCTAAAAACATTATGCTAAGTGAAAGAAACCACATACAGAAGATTATATATTAGAGGACCTCATTTATATGAAACATTCTGAAGAGGCAAATCCATAAAGACAGAAAGACGACTGATGGTTGACTGGGGTTGAGATATAGAAGCAAGTATTGACTTCAAATGGCATAAGGAAACTGGTCTAAAGCTGGACTGTGGTGACGATGGCACAACTCTACAAATTTACTGAAATCATTTGAATTGTACTTACAATGGGTAAATTTTATAGCATGCTGTAAATTATGCCTCAAAGCTATGAAAACAAATAATCAATATGAAACAAGGCATAGGGAAATATAGATGGAATAAGTTTTGTAATACCTTGATAATTTTTAAAGCTGATTGTATTAGTATTCAATTTGGCACATCAGAAGTTATCCCAAAACTTACTGGCTTAGAACAACAACTATTTATTATTTCACAGATTTTGTGCTTTAGGAATTCAAGTGCAGCTTAGCTGGACATTGCTGGTGTAAGATCACCCATGAAGTTACAGCCATGCTGTCAGCCAGGGCTGTGGCCTCACCTCAAGACTCAAATGGGGCAAGATCTGCTTCCAAGCTCCCTTACATGGTTGTTGGCAGAATTCAGTTACTTGTGGACTGTCTGACTTGAGTGTGCCAGCTTCTCACTGACTCAGTTGAAGGTCTTCTTCAGTTCCATGCCATGTGGCCTCATGGAGCAACTCACAACATGGTGGCTTACTTCCCTAAGAGTGACCGAGCAATAGAACAGGAAAGGAAGCAAACAAGACAAAAAACAGTCTTTTTATAACCTATTCGTAGAGTGGCATTACATCACTTCTGATGCTTTCTGTTGGTTAGAACTAAGTCATTGTGTCCCCGTATGTAAAGGGAGAAGATTATAAAGACCATTGACACTAGGAAGCAGAGATCACTGCTGCCATCTTAGAGGCTGCCAAACACAATAGGCGTTGGGTAACTGGGTTAGTTACACTGTTCCTTCAACTTTTATGTATATTTGACATTTTGTACAGTAAAAAGTTCAAAAAGAGAAAATGCTATTTGCAGAAAATAAATGCAAGCAATCATTTCTTATGTTTAACAAAGTTTCAGAAGTTTCTACAAAATAGCAAAATTATGAAAATGTCATTAAATGAAAAAACAATAAAATGATTATTTTCACATTTATTGGCCATTTACCACATACTAGATATTGTTCTAAATATTTAACATGTATTAACATAATTTTATTTTCACAACAATTCTCCATGGTAGGTACTACTATTATCCCAGTTTTAAAGATGAGAAAACTGAGGCACAGAAGTTAAATAACTTGTCCGAGGTCACATAGCTAGTAAGTAGTAGAGAGAAAGTTTCATGCATGGCAGGGACAGGAATGATGATTAACTGGCATGTAGGGGATACACCAAAAGTTTAGAATTAGGAATTTTGGTGAAGGGATTAAATTTTTTTACATTGCCATGTGTTGTCTTACATGCTTATATCATTGCTACACAAGTCATGTGTCAGGATATGTTATTACATTGAAATAACTAAATGGTCTTACTCTTTTTTGTCAATCCCATTACAAGATTAGGTCATTACAAAGACGAGTTTTATTCTATGGTTCACCCTGTGCCCAAAACATCAGCATGGATTATCTTCAGATGTAAGTAATCTTTAACAGCTAATCTAATTTCATATTTATACATATCATAAAGGTGGCCAGCTGTACAAGGACCTTTTGTTCTTCCACAAAATCACATGCCTTCATCAGTGTCTGATCAGTTGGCAAGGCAAGACTTTCTTTTCTCATTCTTCACTATCTCTGTGTCAAAGTCAAATGTCTAATAATAATTTATTTGGATAGAATACTTCTGAATTATAAGTAATTTCATATGCATTATCTTGTTTGCGCCTTCTCACAAGCCTGTGGTGAGCTAGACAGTTTACTAAGCCATACTTAGGTTATAGTGATACATTGAGTAGGTAGTGAATTCAAAATTCACACCCTGCTTCTTAGTACAGGGCACTTCCCACCAACCACTGTCCTTCTCCAAATATTTCTAGAGTTTAGGAGACCACAGATCACTAGCTAGTTAAAATAATTAAATAGAAGCTTGAAAAGAAAAAAAGGGAATAAATTATACATTATATAAAATAAAGTTCTACGGGTTTATAAAAGATAGAAATGATGAGGAAATAAAATTATTAATCAGAAAAATGGAATTAAGAAATCTGGTTGAGGACCATCGACACTGTATTTCAGGAATAATGAGACTTGAATTGTACCAAATCCCCCAGAAATACAAGATTGATACTGAAACTTAGTGCACAGCAAGCTATAAAACCACCTAGTAGCTTGTAATTTCAGGCGAAGGATATAGTAAACAGATACTTAGTTGTCTGTCTAGGGTCCCTTTTCTGCAAAATGCCCACCCATCTATGTTTTAACCACAGCTAGTTTTTACAAGATTATTCCGTCCCTATGGCAACAATTGATTGGTTTGATAGTGGGAACTCTAAGCGGGACAACAATTTGTTTCTTAGAATTTGAAAATGAAACTGAAATTTCATTCTCAGGCTAAGATGGACTCTTGAAAAGATAGTTACATCCTTGGAAACCATTAGCAGTCATGTTTTCTACCAGATGATCTGGGGATCTGAGAAAACCACTCTACTCAGAAAATAGAGTGAATAAGCAAAGAGCAGCAGCAATGAGAGAAGGGTTTTGAAAGTACTCCAATTCTTAGTTCTACTTTCATGAGGTTTTCTTCTGTCCTTAAACATCTTTTTCTAGCTTAAATTAGTTTAACTCAATTTCTGTCAGTTGTAACCAGACCCAACCAACATAAAAAGTATTATGCATATTAATAAACACGAACTATAACTGCAAACAAAACGTATTCTCTAAACTCTTGCAGGAAAGGGCATCTCTCTTTCTCATGTTTAAATTACTCTGAATAGACATAAAAAATACATATTTCAGGACACATATTTGGAAAGCTCTCCTTAACATATTGAGAAAAAAAAACCCTGATGTATACAAGAGTGTACATAGAATAAGGTCCCTTTTGTCTACATAATACAAGATTCAACACAAATTTTTTTTTTCTGGTGCAATATACAGAAAGTACTAAATGTTTTGCTTTGGGAGGATGGAAACAAATTCTATACCTTCACATGCAGTTCTGTCTGTCTAATAATGAACTTTTTTTTAGTATGTCAACAAGGGTTATCTGGGTTATGGGAATACAAGATGTTTTTTAATATTTTTCTGATTTAAAAGAAACCTAATAATGATTACTTTTTAAAAGTAGCAAAAAGAAATAAATTATTTTTAGCAAAAAACAATTAGATAAAAATATTGAAAATGCACAAAAATGCTCAACAATAATATAAATTGGTCACAGGGATGGTAGTATATATAGCATGGGGAATATAGCCAATGATTCTATAATATCTTCCCATGTTGACAGATAGTAACTACACTAGTTGGGGTAAATATTTAATAATATGGGTTACTGTTGAACCTCTGTGTTGTTTACTTGAAACCAATATAAGATCGTATATCAACTATACTTCAATTAAAAAAAAAGAAAACACGTAAGTCCAGAAGGAATGTCCTCATACAGAAGGAGCACCCAAACTTAAAGAAAACACTCTATGCTAAAAGAAGACTAAGCAATTGTCTCCTTACTTGGACCAAATCTATTATAGGCTTATGGCCCTCTTTAAACTACACCTCAATTCTTGGGTTAATTTGCACTTCATCTAAGAGTAAAGTCTGATTTTGAGATTTTTGTCTCTCCCCACTAGCCTTCTTAAAGGAATCCAAAAGCAAAAAAAGAAAGAAACAGAAAAGGAGATAGCCTGAATTATCAGTATATATAGAGAGCTTTGTAGTAGACGAAATGAATGGGCAATATAGCCAATAAGTGAACTGTGTTCCATCACTGTAAATCAAAATATCATCAGTCTGACTAAAAAGGGAAAAAATATGAATTATTATGTCTATGTGACCACACACACAGACACAAAATAATAGCAATGTGTTATACCAGTTTATTTTCTTCAGGTTCAGTATTATATAAAAAAATATTTTCTTGTAATAAATTCTAGTGTGCCTCTTCATTCATGTCATTTTATTTAGAATTTCTCTTTTCTGAGATAGCCTCCTGGGACATGCATCTCATTTTCATGAGGGTCCCTGAGAGACTTGAGCATACAGTATTTACTTCAGTACAATATCAACAACATATTGCAGTACATTTCATCTAAAATAATAATAGAAAATGTTGAGCCATCTTTCCATTTGGAAAAATGTATCTGGAAAAAAGTGATGTCTGATGAAATCTACATTGTTTAAACACACTGTGCCATCTCAGCTTGCTTTGGGATTTAAAGATTATATATGTGTGTATATTTAAAGAACAGAAGAACAAAGGCAGATAAAAGGCTGTATGTACAACATTACGGAAGAGAAATATGGATGCCTACATACAGTGCCCAGCATAGAGTAAACAAGAACACTACATAAGGTTAGCTGACTACCTGGTTTGGCTAAAAGGGAAGTGACTGGATTTGTAAAGAAAAATTTTCTGTAAAGTAAACTATTACTGAAATTAGTGTCCTACCCTAAGTTCTTCCAACTTCTTCCTATAACTGCTTCCTCAGTGTCATTGTCAATTAATCATCTGACTCGCCCTGGTCAACATCAAATATGAGGTCAGTGAAGGAAGATAATTAATTCACCTACTATGTTATTCAAGTTTTTCATTCAGACATTAGAGTATTTGCCAGCTAACAAAGAAAATTATCATCATATGGGTGTGAGAAGATAATCCATAAAATTTCCATCCTACTTTATCAGTAAACATCATCTGTAGGATTCAGATTTCCTAAGATTCAGTAATATTTTTCTCTTGCAAAGGATTATTTCCACTGGCTCTGACTAACTTGAGATTTTCAAGCTTGAGAGCATTACTAATAGAGTTGTTAAATTTAAGTGCATGCTATCTGCTAAGAGATTTACATATATTATTTAATCTTCACCATACTTCATAATGTATGTTCTTTTATTTTTGATTTTATAAATAAAACTGAAGTGCAGAGGGCTTAAGTAACTTGCTCAAGAACATAAAACTACTAGTGCCATACAGCACCAGGATTTGAACCCTGGAAGACTGGCTCCAGAGTCTGGGCTTGTAACCACTATACTAAAACATAAGAGCAATGGTATAGGAAGAAATGAATAATGGATTCCACTTGGTTTACTAGACACAAGATAAAACTTTACAAATATAGGTCCAAAATGTGTAAAGTACTTTCATCTGATTTTTACCACCATCTTTAACATTAAAAAACAAAACATTCTATTTCCTGACATAAGAAGGTCACTAACTTTAAGTTCTTTATCCAAGAGTAGTAGATTTATGCAGATTCACCAACATTCTCTCACTTGCAATCAAAATAAAACATATTTGAGATAGTTCTCATTGTTTAGAAATTGAATCTACAGTCATAGACAAAACAAAGCTAACTGGCTCACTCCTTATTTCTAAATAAATGAATTAAACAGCCACAAATAACAGGCTGTGTGTATGTGTTTATTGTTGTGTAAAGTATGTGTGCAAACTTTAGCCCACAAAAGAATTATGTTCACAAATCTATTCTAAATAATGGTTAGATTCTCAGGCTAACTTACTGAACCAATAATACACCCATAGATAATACTTGTACTGAAAAAGAATAGAAAGCAATAGTTAAAATTTTAGTAATGAAACAACAATATCAAAAAGAATTGGATTTAAGAAACCAAAAAAAAAACCCTTTAATCTCATACATAGAATGTATAAAGAAAAACAGGCTTAATAGGAGAAAGAAGAGGAAGTTAGAATGTGACTTCTGGGATACCTGAAGGGTCATTAAAGGCATTCTTAAAAGAGTCTTTAAGGTTAGGTTAAGTCATTCTAGAATTTTAGAGATTAAATAATTCAACTGTTTTATTCATATGGAAACTGAGGACCATGATTCATTATATCTAATTTCATTACAGAACAGCTCTAATGCTATCAAGAGCACGTGAAGTGGTTTGATGTAGAAAGGGGAGCAGTGGGGCGTGGGTTGGACTAAATGGTTTAGGAATGACAAGAGGGAGAGGAACTACTACCCTAGCTCATGTATGGGGCAAAAAATGAAGTCATAATGTGGATAACTCTTACATGTCATGTGGGAGTATTTTAATAACATTTTTGTGCTCCTGTTGTATATTCTGAATTTGAGATTAAAATATATTATTATCCATCTATTTTAAGATTCTATTAAAGATTTCTACCCCAGCATAACATGACAGAGTTTCTAGAGAAAGCTCTGGGGCCAACTCTCTGGGTTCAAATCATGGCTCCACCATTTCTTAGCTGCGTGACCTGGAGCAAGTTACTTATTTTCTGTGCCTCAGTCTCCACATCTGTAAAAAGGAAGGATAAAATAGTGTCATGAGAGTTACAGTAAGGATTGTGTCAATACATATAAAATCACTTAGTGCCTGTTCAAAAGCAAGTGATTTTAAAGTACTCAAAATATATTATCTTTAGTTATTATTACTCTTACTACTATTGCTAATGCTTATTATCATGACCACTCCTCATCATCATTTATCTGAATGACTCAAAGTAAAATCTATGACATGCTTTTTAATGATTTCTGGATAGCTCCAAATGGTAATAATTTGTGTAATGTACAGTGTGACCTTTTGTACATACTCACTACTTTGGAGCACCAAAGTCCAAAATATCAAAGCAAAGAAACCAGAGCAGTTATTTCCATTATTAACTGAAAATGAGCAACAACATTAGATATCTGTTTGATTAAAAACTAAAAAAATAAAAAATGTATTAATATACTTAAGTGCTGATGACTATAATCTGGAGCTTTAGAAATATTAGCTGAGTTTTTAACTTTCTAAATGCAACTCACACTTCAAACTAATCTTCCCAGCATCCTCTAAATTATTCCTTTCAAATTTCACAGGAGATACCATAAAACTTCAATTTCCAATGAACAAAAAAGTCCTCTCCCACTATTCTCCATGCCAAAATTAATCATCAATATATCCCATCAATTTTCCCCATTATAGCAACAATTAACATTCAAATAGTCTATGAGCTTCAAAGTTAGTTCATGATTTAAAAAAACAACAAAAAACTCTTGACAAATGAAGAATAGAAAGCTATTTTAATCTAAAAAAAAGTACCTACAAAAAGTCCTAGCAAGTATCTTACCTCATGGTGAAATACTACTAAAGGCTTTTACTCTGAGATCAGGAATAAAACAGTCATTATTTCACAGGTGATGTGACTGTGTGTAGAAAACACAAAAAACTTAACAGAAACACTATTAGAATTAAGTGAATTAAGTGAATTTAGCAAGGTCACTACATGTAAGATCAATACTCAAAATTATAATTGTATTTCTATGTCAGCAATAAATAATTTGTGTTATGGACTGAATTGTCTCTCCCCAAAATTCACATATCGAAGTCCTAACCCCTAATACCTCAGAATGTGGCTGTATTTGGAGATGGGGTCTTTAAGGAGGTAATTAAAATATAATGAGGTCATATGCATGGGCCCTAATCCAATAAGACTGGAGTCCTTATAAGAAAAGAAGATTAGGACACAGACATTCTCACAGACACAGAAGGAAGAGCATATGAAGACAGGTTGAAGAAGGTCATCTTTAAGCCAAGGAAAGAAGCCTGAGAATGAAACCAACCCTACTGACATCTAGCCTTCAGAACTAGGAGGAAATAAATTTCTCATAGTTGTTTAAGACAACGACTACGTGGTCCTTTGTTATGGTAGCATGAGCATCAAAAAACCACCCTTATATAAATCTAAAGAAATATGTGCATGACTACTACACCGAAAACTTCAAAACGTTAGTGAGAGGAATTAAAGAAGATCCAAATAAACATGAAGATATACTACAGTCATGGACTAAAGACTCAATACTGTAATGGTGTCGATTCTCCTCAGATTAATCTATAGATTCAGTACAATTCCACTCAAAATCCCAGCTGATTATTTTTGTAGAAAGTGGCAACTTGATTCTAAAATAGCTGACTATAACCATGGCACTCCTAAAGAATAAAATTGGAAAAATTATACTATCAGATATCAAGACTCATTATAAAGCTATAATAATTTTAAAAAGTGTTCTAATAAACCAATGCAAGAAAACAGACTATTGACAAACAGATCCACACATATATTGCCATTTGATTTATGACAAAGACGACTATGTGGTAAAATGAGGCTGTTTTGTTATATAATATAGGGACAGATGATATCCACTTGGGAAAAAAAAAAATCTTACCCCTAGTTCCCACTACACACTATCAATTTCAAGTGTACATCTAAATGTGTATGTAGGTCAACAATATTTTCTAAAAGGTAGTATAGAATACCTTCACAACTTTGGAATAGGGTAAGATTCCTTAAACAAGGTATAAAAACACATCTAATTATAAAGGAAAAAATTGATAATTTGAATTATTTTTTAAGCAAAATAGTAGAAGATATTTTTCTACCACAGAATAATGTACAATACAGTAGGCCCTCCTTATCCATGGTTTCACTTTCCCAAGGTTGGCTGAAGTCCAGAAGAAGATGATCCACCTTACTAACGTGTTTTTTTGTATAAAACTTTGAAGCCTTAAACTGTTAACTGAAGTGCACTCAAAGAATTTTAAGTAAACTTTTCTATTGAAATATAATACCCATACAGAAAAGTTTATCAAAGGGGACAGCTTGATGAATACTTACAAATAAAACCCATGTAACTGCTACTCAGATCTCTAGTCTTTTCACATATCACTCTCAGCTTTCACTCTGAGCACTGCAGCCACAAAGGCTTTCTCTCAGCCTAATTCTACTTACCACGCTGCTCTTCTGCTTGCTAGGGGCTTTTGCCCATGCCCATCTTAGGATGGAAACACTATTCCTTTCAAGCACTTGCTTGGATACTACTGTCCTACTGGAAAAACTTCTTAGGTCAAGCCTCACTTCAAGAATGCCTTTCCTCATCTTTGACCAATTTAAATTCCTTCTCATAGCCTCTTGTGCTTCTCCTTTGTAGCACTTGTCATAGCTACAATTTTATGTTTTAGATGGTCTATTTGATTAATGTCTGTAGACACTAATAACTAATTATGTAATTGATTAATAATTAACATAGATGTTAATTACTAGACTCTAAGCAGATGCTCACCATTATACTCCTAGCAGTGAGCATAGGGCCTTTCACACAGTAAGTACTAAATGAATATTTTTTAAGTAAATGAAAATAAATATAATGAAATTAAAGTATAAAATAATATCATAGAATCAAGAAAAAGATTATTAGTGAGTTTTCCTTTATAGTGAAATTTTAATTTTGCTGTTTGGTGTTCAGGAGTGAATTTTGAACTATTTATACATTTTGGAAACTGTCATTAACACCAAGATACAAAGTTACCTAGCAGAATTGGAATCTACTCTGTTCTCCAATATGTGTTCATTTGTTATACTGCAAGTTTTTACCCTAGGGAGAGTACTCCTAAGTTTTTTATAACCATATCCACAGTCAGAAGTTGAGGAAGCAGAGTTCTTATAACATGGTTAACTCTTGCTAGCAAAACAAAAGCAAAAAACAAAAACAACCCTCTTTTAATCAATCTTTATATTCTAGCAGGGGAAAGGAAAAGACTACTAATCCTGTCAATCTATCAAAATTTCAATCAACCCTCAATAAAATGGAGAGAAAAGGATGACTCAAAATTATAGTTAAAAGTAATAAAACCAAAGCACAAAACTGATCTAATTCAAACTCAGTTAACATTATCCATTATCATTCTAAAACTATTTACTGAAAGCACTAGGTATTTAAGCAACAATTGCCTTTCTATTAACACTGCCCAATAGTGTAAAAACAATATGAGTACAATAGTTTAGAAACACCAAATACCAAATGAATTGAAGATAACAGACTAAAAGAATGTCATCTGTTAAGATGGTATGTTATTGTTGACTGTTACAGAGCTGTGCTCTTCTTTTTCTCAGTATTAGGAGGAAGCCTATGCAACATTAGTTCATCACTCTGCAAACCATCCTTTTCATTTTCTAAAGGTTGAGCAGACACAAGACTATGAAGCACTTTACCATTCAAGGCCACATTTTCATAGTTAGCCCCTTCTCTCTGTTGAGTTTAGAGACATCCTTCAATTCAGAAGTTAAATAATCCATGCCTTTAATACTAACCATGCACCTGGATATTTGCAAGCATTCAGAAAGGCAAGGTCAACTAAAACAGAATGACACAATGTTTAAAAAAAAAACAAACAGACAAAAAAACCCTCTCATTCTCAGGTCCCTCATTTTTAACAACACAGTCATGATCTTATACCGACACTAATTTCTCTCTTCCCCATCCCTCATCCACTCTTCCCTCCCCACTCTCAGTTTTAAATAAATGAAATAATTTCCTGCAAGAGAATTAGAGAATCCTCTTTTTCCTTGACTACCATAACAGATAGATTTTGCACAGGTTGTCACATGGTTATCAAAACATAAGGTTAGGGTTATCGAGGTATCTTCCACTCATTCCCCTTGCCCACCCTACATCTCTCTCCTTCCCAGGAAGAACAGTTAGGAAACGGCCACCAGTGGGAAGTACATGCTTCCCTGTTGATGGGAATAAGTTATTCTACTGTGGGATTAGACAAATTATGATACATAAAGATTCTTATATAATTCTAAACAACAGACATTTTCTAATATGTTGCAATTTTTTTAACAATGCCAAGTCTAGCATTACCATTTACCACTTCAACCAATGTAGGCCAAGTTATTACATATTTATTATATTCCCTTTCAGTCTCTATTCATAGTTTTTACACAGATGTTGGCAAAGTACATGTATAATTTTGTATCTTGATATATGCTTTTATGTGTTAGTGTTGGTATATAGGCTTTAGCACTTAAAGGCTGCACAAAATATACCATTTAATGGGATAATTTATTTAGCCATTCCCACAATGTTGCATCTCTTAGAGTAGCAAGTTCTGGCAGTTTGCTGTTCATTGAGAAAGTCACTCTGTTTGTTTCTATTTTCTTAAATTTGTCTCTTGCCAATTGTAGAATACCAAATATAGAATGAACTTGTTCATTCTTCTCATACTCCTTTCCAATTTCCTTTGCCTTGACAAAGTGTCATCTGAGATGTTATGAACAGAACCAAATGAAATAGTCTAAGGGGAGGATTTTCAGAGCTTATACAGAGGTAGACTCTTTCCTCCCTCCCTTACCCTCTGCCCTTCTCTTCCTTCCCAACTTTTCTCCCATCAAGTTCTTTTTCTGATGAGATTTACATTACCTTTTTGGTTACAAATGCATATTAGGCTGATGTTTGTACCCCCCTCTGTCCAAAGCTACCATATTTGGGCAAGTACAAATTTTGTTAATGGCACAGAATACGGAAATGTCTCTGTCCCCTACCCCACCCTTATGGAAACCTGGAAAAAGGTATAGGTGTGAAATAGGAATGTTTCCACTGGATGTTTTGCTGAAGAGGGAAGATAAAAAAGGAAGAGTTATGAGAGATGGTCCCCTGGCAATTATTATAGGGATAGAGGCCCCAGACCCCAAGCCCCTAATGTCAACAGCATGGATATCACAGCCCAAATCATTGGTATACTAATAAGTGACTTGAGTATTAAGGGAAATAAGTAGTCACAGCAGCAATGGGAAATCACAGGTTCATGGGTCTAGCAGAGATTTAATTATTTTCTGGTAACTGTATTTGGCAGGTCTGCCTGTCGGGCAGAGGAGAAGAGGTGTCATGCTGGCAAGCTTCCCATTAAATTCAGGAAGTACCTTACTAATAGCTACAGCAGTGTCAACAGAAGCAGGGATGAGATTCCTGGCATGCCCATAAAGAGACCAGTCATCAATCAGTCTTCTGGGTATCAACAAGGTCACAGACTGTAATGATGTGGCTTGCTTTCCACAGTGCAAAGAGGTTGAGAAGTTGATAAGAGGTAAAAGCTAATAATTTTAAGGAAGTTGTCAAATTTTTCTAGGTTCATTCCTGTAGTGAATATCCTATCCTTTTTTGTCCTATCCTCTAAGTAAGCCCTCAATTTTTCCAGAAAATGAATATATTAATGTACACTAAAACATAATCACTCTATATGATGCTGACAGATCTTACCCTGGGAAGACAAAGATGGGCTCTCCCTTGATCAGAAGCTTCCTATTCAGTCTTGAACATTATACTTTCCATAAATTGAATCATATTGTTACAGTCAGTGAATGGGTCATTGACGGTTATATTCTCCACCTTGCTAATGTTTTCAGCATAATAAAAAGGAGCTCAATATGACTGAAGTCAATTTAACTTGATATTCACTACCTTTTCTCAGAACTGTACCTGTTGGTGATACAATCTGGTGATCAAGGAGAATGAGAGTGCTAGGGCTGTTTTTATGAACAAGTATATGTTGACTTGGGATCCCTGTCATGTTTTAAATAATAACTCAACCTATTGTTCTACAAACAGTGTTGGTTATTTTACTATATACTTGTTCACATGAAGTCTAACATCCCACTGCTTTGTCACTGGCATTTATTTATTCATTTAACAAATAACCCAGGCACCTAAATATAGGCAAAACACCATGCCCATGGAAGCTTGGTATCTTCCAGCATTTTTATTTCTATTAGGAATAAATTGTAAGCCAGCAGATTTTAACAAGGACTCTCTTTTTATGGTAATTAATTTTTAACATTAAATACAATGGGACTTAGTTTGACTATGCATATTAATTTCTCCATTCAGAAGATTGTTCACTTTATTTCTTCCCTTTTTACCCCTCATGGACCATTTTCTCTCTTTTTTTTATTTTAATTTTATTTTGGTATCATTAATCTACAATTACATGAAGAACATTGTTTACTAGGCTCCCCCCTTCACCAAGTACCCCCCACATACCCCTTCACAGTCAATGTCCATCTGCGTGGTAAGATGCTGTAAAATCACTACTTGTCTTCTCTGTGTCACACAGCCCTCCCTGTACCCCCCACACACTATACATGCTAATCGTAATGCCCTTTTTCTTTTTCCCCACCCTTATCCATCCCTCCCCTCCCATCCTCCCCAGTCCCTTTCCCTTTGGTAACTATTAGTCCATTCTTGAGTTCTGTGATTCTGCTGCTCCTTGTTCCTTCAGTTTTCCTTTGTTCTTATACTCCAAATATGAGTGAAATCATTTGGCACTTGTCTTTCTCCGCCTGGCTTATTTCACTGAGCATAATACCCTCTAGCTCCATCCATGTTGTTGCAAATGGTAGGATCTGTTTTTTTCTTATGGCTGAGTAATATTCCATTGTGTATATGTACCACATATTCTTTATCCATTCATCTACTGATGGACATTTAGGTTGCTTCCATATCTTGGCTACTGTAAATAGTGCAGCGATAAACATAGGGGTGCATCTCTCTTTTTCAAACTGGAGTGCTGCATTCTTAGGATAAATTCCTAGAAGCGGAATTCCTGGGTCAAATGGTATTTCTATTTTGAGCATTCTGAGGAACCTCCATACTGCTTTCCACAATGGTTGAACTAATTTACATTCCCACCAGCAATGTAGGAGGGTACCCCTTTCTCCACAACCTCGCCAACATTTGTTGTTGTTTGTCTTTTCGATGATGGAAATCCTTACTGGTGTGAGGTGATACCTCATTGTGGTTTTAATTTACATTTCTCTGATGATTAGTGATGTAGAGCATCTTTTCATGTGCCTGTTGGCCATTTGGATTTCTTCTTTAGAGAACTGTCTATTCAGCTCCTCTGCCCATTTCTTAATTGGATTATTTGCTTTTTGTTTGTTGAGGCATGTGAGCTCTTTATATATTTTGGATGTCAATCCTTCATCGGATCTGTCATTTATGAATATGTTCTCCCATACTGTAGGATACCTTTTTGTTCTATTGATGGTGTCCTTTGCTGTACAGAAGCTTTCCAGCTTGATATAGTCCCACTTGTTCATTTTTGCCTTTGTTTCCCTTGCCCGGGGAGATATGTTCATGAAGAAGTCACTCATGTTTACGTCCATGAGATTTTTGCCTATGTTTTTTTCTAAGAGTTTTATGGTTTCATGACTTACATTCAGTTCTTTGATCCATTTGGAGTTTACTTTTGTGTATGGGGTTAGACAGTGATCCAGTTTCATTCTCTTACATGTAGCTGTCCAGTTTTGCCAGCACCATCTGTTGAAGAGACTGTTATTTCCCCATTGTATGTCCATGGATCCTTTATCGTATATTAATTGGCCATATATGTTTGGGTTAATGTCTGGAGTCTCTATTCTGTTCCACTGGTCTGTGGCTCTGTTCTTGTGCCAGTACCAAATTGTCTTGATTACTATGGCTTTGTAGTAGAGCTTGAAGTTGGGGAGCGAGATCCCCCCCCTACTTTATTCTTCCTTCTCAGGATTGCTTTGGCTATTCGGGGTCTTTGACGGTTCCATATGAATTTTTGAACTATTTGTTCCAGTTCATTGAAGAATGCTTTTGGTAATTTGATAGGGATTGCATCGAATCTGTATATTGCTTTGGGCAGGATGGCCATTTTGACGATATGAATTCTTCCTAGCCAAGAGCATGGGATGAGTTTCCATTTGTTAGTGTCCTCTTTAATTTCTCTTAAGAGTGTCTTATAGTTTTCAGGGTATAGGTCTTTCACTTTCGTGGTTAGGTTTATTCCTAGTTATTTTATTCTTTTTGATGCATTTGTGAATGGAATTGTTTTCCTGACTTCTCTTTCTGCTAGTTCATCATTAGTGTATAGGAAAACCACAAATTTCTGTGTATTAATTTTGTATCCTGCAACTTTGCTGAATTCATATATTTGTTCTAGTAGTTTTGGAGTGGAGTCTTTAGGGTTTTTTATGTACAATATCATGTCATCTGCAAATAGTGACAGTTTGACTTCTTCTTTACCAATCTGGATTCCTTGTATTTCTTTGTTTTGTCTGATTGCCGTGGCTGGGACCTCCAGTACTATGTTAAATAACAGTGGGGAGAGTGGGCATCCCTGTCTTGTTCCCGATCTCAGAGGAAAAGCTTTCAGCTTCTTGCTGTTCAGTATGATGTTGGCTGTGGCTTTATCATATATGGCCTTTATTATGTTGAGGTACTTGCCCTCTATGCCCATTTTGTTGAGAGTTTTTATCATGAATGGATGTTGAATTTTGTCGAATGCTTTTTTCAGCATCTATGGAGATGATCATGTGGTTTTTGTCTTTCTGTTTGTTGATGTGGTGGATGATGTTGATGGACTTTTGAATGTTGTACCATCCTTGCATCCCTGGGATGAATCCCACTTGGTCATGGTGTACGATCCCTTTGATGTATTTTTGAATTTGGTTTGCTAATATTTTGTTGAGTATTTTTGCATCTACGTTCATCAGGGATATTGGTCTGTAGTTTTCTTTTTTGGTGGGGTCTTTGCCTGGTTTTGGTATTAGGGTGATGTTGGCTTCATAGAATGAGTTTGGGAGTATCCCCTCCTCTTCTATTTTTTGGAAAACTTTAAGGAGAATGGGTATTATGTCTTTCCTATATGTCTGATAAAATTCTGAGGTAAATCCATCTGGCCCAGGGGTTTTGTTCTTTGGTAGTTTTTTGATTACTGCTTCAATTTCACTGCTGGTAATTGGTCTGTTTAGATTTTTTGTTTCTTTCTGGGTCAGTCTTGGAAGGTTGTATTTTTCTAGGAAGTTGTCCATTTCTCCTAGGTTTCCCAGCTTGTTAGCATAAAGGTTTTCATAGTACTCTCTAATAATTCTTTGTATGTCTGTGGGGTCCGTCGTGATTTTTCCTTTCTCGTTTCTGATTCTGTTGATGTGTGTTGACTCTCTTTTCCTCTTAATAAGTCTGGCTAGAGACTTATCTATTTTGTTTCTTTTCTCAAAGAAACAGCTCTTGGTTTCATTGATTTTTGCTATTGTTTTATTCTTCTCAATTTTATTTATTTCTTCTCTGATCTTTATTATGTCCCTCCTTCTGCTGACCTTAGGCCTCATTTGTTCTTCTTTTTCCAATTTCGATAATTGTGACATTAGACTATTCATTTGGGATTGTTCTTCCTTCTTTAAATTTGCCTGGATTGCTTTATACTTACCTCTTAAGAATACTTTTCCTGCATCCCACAGAAGTTGGGGCTTTGTGTTGTTGTTGTCATTTGTTTCCATATATTGCTGGATCTCCATTTTAATTTGGTCATTGATCTATTGATTATTTAGGAGCATGTTGTTAAGCCTCTATGTGTTTGTGAGACTTTTTGCTTTCTTTGTACAATTTATTTCTAGTTTTATACCTTTCTGGTCTGAAATGTTGGCTGGTAGGATTTCAATCTAGTGGAATTTACTGAGGTTCTTTTTGTGGCCTAGTATGTGGTCTATTCTGGAGAATGTTCCATGTGTAGTTGAGAAGAATGTGTATCCTCTTGCTTTTGGATGTAGAGTTCTATAGATGTCTATTAGGTCCATCTGTTCTAGTGTGTTGTTCAGTGCCTCTGTGTCCTTACTTATTTTCTGTGTGGTGGATCTGTCCTTTGGAGTGAGTGGTGTGTTAAAGTCTCCCATAATGAATGCATTGCATTCTGTTTCCTCCTTTAATTCTGTTAGTATTTGTTTCACATATATTGGTGCTCCTGTATTGGGTGCATATATGTTTATAATGGTTATATCCTTTTGTTGGATTGAGCCCTTTATCATTATGTAATGTCCTTCTTTATCTCTTGTTACTTTCTTTATTTTGAAGTCTATTTTGTCTGATAGTAGTATTGCAACACCTGCTTTTTTTCTCTCTGTTGTTTGCATGAAAAATCTTTCTCTATCCTTTGACTTTTAATCTGTGCATGTCTTTGAGTTTGATGTGAGTCTCTTGTAAGCAGCATATAGATGGGTCTTGCTATTTTATCCATTCTATTACTCTTTGTCTTTTGATTGGTGCATTCAGTCCATTTACATTTAGGGTGATTATTGAAAGATATGTACTTATTGCCATTGCAGGCTTTAGATTTGTGGTTACCAAAGGTTCAAGGTTAGCTTGTTTACTACCTTACTTCCTGACCTCACTTGCTTATTGAGCTGTTATAAACACAGTCTGATGATTATTTCTTTTTCTTCTTTTTCCTCCTCCTCCATTCTTCATATGTTGGGTGTTTTGTTCTGTGCTCTTTTTAGCAGTGCTCTCATCTAGAGCAGTCCCTCTAAGATACCCTGTAGAGGTGGTTTGTGGGAGGCAAATTCCCTCAACTTTTGCTTGTCTGGGAATTGTTAATCCCTCCTTCATATTTAAACGATAATCGTGCTGGATACAGTATCCTTGGTTCAAGGCCCTTCTGTTTCATTGCATTAAATATATCATGCCATTCTCTTCTGGCCTGTATGGTTTCTGTTGAGAAGTCTGATGATAGCCTGATAGGTTTTCCTTTGTAGGTGACCTTTTTTCTCTCTCTGGCTGCCTGTAATACTCTGTCCTCGTCCTTGATCTTTGCCATTTTAATTATTATGTGTCTTGGTGTTGTCCTCTTTGGGTCCCGTCTCTCAGGAGTTCTGTGTGCCTCCGTTGTCTGAGCAACTATTTCCTCCCCCAGTTTGGGTAAGTTCTCAGCAATTATTTCTTCAAAGACACTTTCTATCCCTTTTTCTCTCTCTTCTTCCTCTGGTATGCCTATAATGTGGATATTGTTCCTTTTGGATTGGTCACACAGTTCTCTTAAGATTGTTTCATTCCTGGAGATCCTTTTATCTCTCTCTGCATCAGCCTCTATGCGTTTCTGTTCTCTGGTTTCTATTCCATCAATGGCCTCTTGCATCTTATCCATTCTGCTTATAAATCCTTCCAGAGTTTGTTTCACTTCTGTAATCTCCCTCCAGACATCTGTAATCTCCCTCCAGACTTCATCTCTTAGCTCTTGCATATTTCTCTGCAGCTCTGTCAGCATGTTTATGATTTTTATTTTGAATTCTTTTTCAGGGAGACTGGTTAGGTCTGCCTCTGCAGATCCTTTCTCAGGTGTTGTTTGAAGTATCTTGGACTGGACCAAATTTTTTTGTCTTTTCATGGTGATAGCAGTGGCTGTAGGCAGGTTGCGGGTGTGTCAGCTGGGAGAAGAAAGTCCTTTCCTGCTTGCTGGATGCCTTGCCCTTCTCTGCTGCATGTGACGTTTACCCGCACTCCTGCAGCAGCCACTGGGTTAGTCCCCTAAGCTGCGGTGGGCGGGGTGTCCGTCAGAGCAGCGCGGAGCCCTGCGGGGAGTGGCAGGCACGCCTGGTGTGCTCCTCCGTGCTAGCGGCGACCGACAGGCTGCTCTGTGCCAGCAGCAGCCTTTGGGTCTGGCCCGGGCGGCTGTGCCTTGGGCTGGGATTCTGTTCAGCTGCTGGGAGTGCACCTGCTCCCTCTGGGTCTGCTGCAGGTGCGCACGGGCCTCTACCGGGCTCCTCTGGCTCCCCTGCTGCCAGTGTGCGTGAGCCGCACCTGGGCTGTTCGGTCATGCCGCTGTGGGTTCACACAAGCCTCTCCTGGTCTCCTCTGGTGCCGTTGGCGCACGGATCTGCTCTTGGTCCCTTCCGGCGCTGCCATCCTGGCATGCGCTGCCACTCTCCTGCTACTGAGCCAGTGTGTCGGGGGTCCGCGCCAGTTGGAGGAACAACTGACAGGCTGCTTAGTGCCATGAGGGGCTTCAGAGCTGTACTGCTTCCCCGGTGTTTAGGGCGCCTGTTTCCCCGAGGTTCCCAGCTACTGGCTATGTGTGTCACGACAACTTCATCCAGCTATGGGGTCCCTGTCTCTTTAAGACTTGCAGAAAGCACTCGCTTTTCTTTTGTCTCAGGGGCACCGGTTGGGGGGACCTGCCCACAGGTTTTGCTTTTCCATTTCTCTAATATCCAGCAACCTGTGCACCTTGTGTCTGCGTTCCAGGTGCGGATTTCTAGAGCTGGTTGTTTAGCAGTCCTGGGCTTTCACTCCCTCCCCATTCCAACTCCTTTCTTCCCGCCGGGTTTTGGGGTGGGGGAGCATTTGGGTCCCGCCTGGCCGCAGCTTGTATCTTACCCCCTTCGTGTGATGCTGAGTTCTCGCAGATGTAGATGTATCCTGGCTGTTGTACTGCATCCACTGGTGTCTCTTTTAGGAATAGTTGTATTTATTGTATTTTCATAAATATATATGTTTTGGGAGGAAATTTCCTCTGAACTACTCACACTGCCATCTTCCCGTGATCCTCCATTCTCTTTTAAAAGGTATTTCCTTCAATTTCATAATGATAATCAATAATAATGATAACCTGAGATATGGAAAGATATTAGTAGCTTCCATTTATGCTAATGTCACTTTCTGTTGAAAACAATGCCTCTTATTAATATCGTTTCTTTACTTTTGAGCGAAATAATATTCATGAATGCCAGAGCTGCCTTCCTTTTAGCATTAATGTTTAGTCAAAAATTCAATTAGTCCTCTAAACTGATGACATAGGTCAATTTCTTGTAACTTTTCCTAAGAATCTTCATCATGTTTCACATAAAAGATGAAAAACACAGAAAAGTATAACTTTTCTTCAACATCCCAGTAAAAAAAACAAAGGCATAGTCTCTCTGTTATACATACAGAAAAAAATCCAGGAACTACTGAGCTTATTTGAATACTGGAAAGTCAATCCAGCTGCTAGTTTGTTTTGTTTGTTTTAAATAGAGTAAGTATGTTCTTGAAAAGTTGGTCGTGAAAAATTTTCTGAACATATTTTTGTTCCTTCATTAAGAAACTTCAGAAACTCAAGTTATTATATTTATCAGAAGTTAGTTACAGTATTAGAAAAAGTAGGAACCCATTCTGATTTTAATTTTGTTCTTATAATTTTAAGGGTGCTATTTTAAAGTAGTTCAAAGTTTCCCAAACCAGGGTAAGAAAGACTAATGAGTCAAAGGCTCTCTCAAGCTGGACCTTAACTCATTTGATTTAAGTTTAACATTCGCAAGGTGAATTCAATCTTTATCATCTATATGGCAGATATTCTTATCTTGACTTTAATCTCTCACTTGATAAATAATCTGGAATTATGATGCTTTAATTTTCATAACTGGAAAACAGTAAAAACAATGGCTTTAATGTGCTCATTTAGAGCATGGGGGGAAGAACTTACTCTTTCAACATCTGTTTATGAAAATGATGCATAATTTTAAATGCTACTCTAAACATTTTTATATTTATAATTAAGGAACAGCTAATTATTGTACCAGAATGAAGACATCATGGGAATCTATACACTTTAAATGAAACATTCCATGAATTGAAAATTATTGAAGTTGAGAGATAGCTACAGGGCAATTCATTATGCTATTCTACTTTTATACATGTTTGAAATTTCCCTCAATCAAAATTTTAAAAAGAAAAAATAAGCATTAAATGAGACTCTGAGTAGTTATCAAAGTGAGAAGAAACAAAACAAAATACCACCAGAATCTCTGCATTACTATTTCCAACCATTGTTCCCCTATTGACAAATAATCTTCCATTCAGTTTTTTCTATGGATGAATCCAAACTATGAGTATTCCATTTATTATCAGTTAAAGAACAGTAAGCAGTTGACATTTAGGTACTTATTAACACTTTGTAATATAAGCAATATAAACTCAGTGATAGTATTTTAAAGATCATTCTCAATTCTAAAAATTGAAAAGCTGCTTTAAATTTTCAAGTTTCTGATTTCCAACCACATACACATTCTGGGCAGTTTGGCAATCCTCAGTCTCCTTCTCCTTTCCCCTAAGAGACCATTTCAAATATTTATTTCTTCTCAAATCACTTAATGACTTCCATCATCTCCCCCCATTTGAGGTAGATGGTCTTGTCTCTAAGATCACTGATAAAAACAGCAGCCATTGGATAGATTGTCCTTTATTATTACATTTCTTCTTTCTAAACATATCTATATTCTTCTGTCCAGAGTTAACCCACCAACGTGCTCTTCACACTGTCACTCCCTCATCTTCCTGGATCTTATTCAATCATTTGTACCTTCAATAACTTCTTCTCTAATTGTCTGTTTTTCTTTAATTTATGAAATCATCCCAACCTCTCTCATCTTACAAAGCTCTTTCCTTCTATTGATTGTATTTCTCCCTCCTTACAAAAACACTTCATGGGAAAATAAACCTACTCTCAACTCTAAATAACAGCATAACAACAAAAATAGTAACACTACATTAATTCATTCAATCCTCACAGCAACTCTATAAGATAGACAGTTTTTATCTCCATTTTATGGAAGAGGAAACTGAGGCACAGAGAGATAAGTAAGTTGCCTGAAGTCACATAGCTAGTAAGTGGCATCTGGGAAACCAGTTACTAGAGCCTAAATTCTTTCCCTCTGTGCAATACATCATCACCTGGCTCAACATTTTTACTCGCATAACTTTGATTATGATCATATTATTATGATTATATGCTTTGATTATTACCACCAATTTATCCAGTGTTGATTTCTCCCTATTTGGTTTCATTACCTCCTATTTTGAGACACATTAATCTCAATGTATTTGAAAGACCTAGGCTCCATCTCTCGTCTCCCTATATTCTTCCTACACTGCCACAAAATACAAATCTATCCGTTCTGCTAAAGTTATAAACCTTCAGTGACTCTCCATTACCTATAGAATGGGATCTTCAAACTCCTCAGCAAGGCACACAAGGCTCTTCACAACCTGCTCCCATTACCTTCTCTCTCTTACTCCTGCCATTACTTAGAGATATCCTCTAATCACCCAAATTTATCACATCCTATGCTCCACACAGAATGTTCTTTCAGTTTGGAAAATCATTCTTCATCTACTCATCTTTACGAATCATTACTCATCTGTGTTTTCCTAAATGCTCATCTTGCTCCTCTCCCAGATAAAAGCTAATCTCTCTTTCCTACTTCTATATTCACACAGTATTTGTTTTAAAAAATAACTATCATCAAATATAATATTGTAAGGTCATTAGTAATCTAGACTATGAGCTCTTAGAGAGTTGGGACATTCTCTTATTGATATTTGTATCCAGTACCCAGAATAGAGTAGTCACTCACAACCTACTTGATTAATGAATAGATGTGGCTCTTTAATATTCAAAATCAATATGCCCTGAACATGGGAAGATAATATATCACAGGAGGCATCGTAATCTTAATTAATCATTATGTGCCTATGAAATGTCTAAAAACTTTGCAATATGCAGAGGATATTTTTGTTTAAATATTAATACAAGTATAGACTCTTGAAGTGCCAGTGAATAAAGAACTCTACCATCTACAAAAGCAATCTTTGAGTAAATAATAAAATACAAGAAGACAAAAAGAAGTCCATAAATTTTAGGCCTATCTCCAAGGCACAAGACTTGATCACAAATAGGCATCAAATTATAAATATTACAGAATAATCACATGAACCAAACACTGAACTGTTAGTCTCAATAGTTTTTCCAACTACAGTAATTTCTAGATGTATAAAATATTTTGGCACTGGTATGACACAGCCATGTCATTTACCAAATTATTTATTAAAATACATTTACAAATCACAAAAGCATCAGCTTATATGCCTAACTAAATATAAGTGTGAGATGGATTGAAGCTGTGGGAAACACATTGCTCAGGTTTGCTTATGAGAGTAAAGGTAAACTGCATTAAGTAGACCCTTAGAGAAAAATTCAACAAGAAAGCAAAGTGATTTCCACTATTTTCATAGTGGAAATTGTTTACTCTGTGGGCATTTCTCTTAATTTTATTGATTAAAGAAAAAAAACATAAAGGGCACAAAATAAGGTGATGAGAGAAATGCAAAGTAGCACAAACAGAGCAGAACAATGATGAAATACCCAAGCAGTTTGGATGCTTAAGCAGAAGTCAATTAAATGTATCTTGTTTCTTTAAGAACTATTGAGTATCTCTCTGAGAGTTTTTTCCTAATTTATATTAAATTCTGATATCAGCATTCTTTGACTGTATTTAATAATGTACATGGTATTGAATGATTCTGATCCTGAAGACACTGTCTTGCTCAGGTTCAAACATGGGCAAGTCTAAAGTTCAGAATTCAAAATAATTCAACTTCTAGTACATGTAATGCAAAATTATACCTAAGTCACTCACCAGAACACAAAAGAAACATTAATATTGCTGTTGTAGACTAAACAAAAGCAAGAGTTGTCAGTCTAAAACTTTTACTGTTTTTCTAGCCTCAAACAGGAAAAGCATTTTGAAAATATGTGGCTCATTAAAGAAGCCCTTTAAACTACTGTTGCAACTTTTTTTGCCTTATAGGTGGAACTTGAAGCAGAGAGCTAATGACCATTCTTATTTACACTTGTCAGTATTTTAAGATTTTACACTCTACACAGAAAAGCTGACTTTTCGCATCATAAAATTCATTACTAAGACCATAGTATGTCAAGTCTAAGATACAAAGAGAAATAAAACTTTGATTTGTTGAGGAAAACCTTACACATGCAGTTTACATTTCTTCCTGCATCACTAAGTTTATATTTTTATCTTAGGATCTATGGCCTAAAAATAAAACAAACTAAAATTAAATAAAAATAATTTAATGCAAATATTAAGTCACAAAAATACTACAGCAAACACAAATCTCTAGGAATGCCTATACCAAAATTTTGGAGCTTGAAAAAGAACCATTTACAAGCTTTCCTGTATTAACAAAAGGACAAGTAATAATGATGGCTTGTATGACAATATTGTCTTTGTTAGTTTAGCCCCAACAGAACTAAAGATTTCCTGATTACAACTTTGTAATCTAAGTCAACTGAAAAGATTTCTGGGGAAGGGAAACAAAGAGGAGTCTGAGTGCTAGCATTTAAGTGGAATGTATTACTTGTTTACTTCAGTGTGGGACACTGTAAATAACAGGGGCTCCTACTTGGACAGCCCATGATAGGTCATGACCTAAGCCAACGCACTGGTGTAAAAGAGAAAGTTGTGCTGGAGTCTCAGATCTGCATGCTTCTCTGCTTCACCTTCAGGATCCTGTAATCACATAGGGCCTCACAATGAAATGTTCACTCTGTACTGTATCTCACTGTCAGATTTTTAAACAGTTACTTTTTTTATTGTAATGAGCCAATTATGAGCCAGTCACTCAAGCAGTCATTAACAATAGATTTTTTTAATTGCATTTTTAATGAATTTTATTTTGGATAAAAGCCCTTAAAAATACCTATGGCAAAGGGTAATCATACATTGAATTAACAGCAAAATCTGTTTAATAATGACTTGTCTTTTATTTACTACAACAAAATACATTCTGGTGAGAACGCTAAAAAACTGACAGTGTCAGGGAAAAAAGGTTGGGGCGGTGGGGGGAGAGAATTGTATTCTACACTGCTAAAAAAATTAAAATGAAAACATGCCTTTTTACACTTAGCTATCTCCTTCTTCCTTCCTAATTTTAAGGCACAAATAAAACATTATCTTATCAATCTAGACCTTGCTTTGTATTTAGAAAATAATCAGCTATTAATATTTTACCCATAACTATTAATAAGGCTTAATGCAATTATAAAATGAACTAAATAGAAAAAGGAAACAGGCAAATTTAATGTATTCATTTCTAAAGATGAATATACAGGTAAGATATGTTAAAAGTTCTTTTTAAAACCTGGTTGTTTAAACAAAACACTATCATGTAAAATCTTCATTCATCTCAAAATATTTCCTATGTATGTATGAATGGAAATGTCCTTGCTGAAGATAAAAGTGATCTTAATGAAAATCTGAACGAGCATAGTCTGTGATCAGTCAGATACATAAATGTATTTTCTAAATTGACTGTTGAAATCTCTTCTTAATTAAGAGCTCCCTACTCAGTGTGATTTAATAAATCATTAATTTTTTAAGGATGCACACTGATACAAGAAAAATTCTCTCTTTGGGGTCATACTCTGGTTGGAATTTGAAGTTTTTAATCCATTAAAATCACTCACTCGTGCAAAGAGAAAATAATGTGTATTTGTATGTGCATAAGCAAAAATATTCCCAGAAAAAGTGTCACTACACACTATGATTTTCTTAAGAAAAAACTTTTTTGAATTTTTAAGGTCTTAAAAACCTTGTATTTTCTGCCTTAAGAATGGGCTGACTGAAAGCACGAGGCTCTGCAGCCTCTGGTTAATTAATCTGCTGGCTGAATGACAGCTCGCCTAGGGGCATGGTGCTGGCATCTCACACAGGGTCCCAACGTGCTTTAAGCCTTGGATAGCTATATTCAACACGCCAAGACTTTGCCCAACAAATAGCAGAGAGGCCTTCAGAGTCTTTCTTCTTCTGTTTGAGACATTCCATTTAATTAATGTAATCCCTCTTTATCTTAAAGTTTTAATAAATCTAGAAGGTAAGGCAAAATCAACACCTCTATGGCACTTAATGCAGTAACTAGTTGCTTTAACACTTCTTTTATGTACCCAAAAGGCTTCTTTACAAGTCATAAAGAAAATGAAAGCAAAAAAATGTTATAACACTTCCAGAAATTTTTAAACATGCTCCTCGATCTATTAAAAAAATATATTTGTACACCTCAATGTTTAAGAATTTGATTAAATGAATCTGGCAATTTTGATTTCACTGGGCTTAAAGATTTTATGTTATAAAAATATAAATCACACACCCACTCCAAATCACTTTGAAAATTACTAATACCCAATCTTGAGCCAGGTAAGGCTATTTTTTAGCAACAGGATACAAAGGACATTTTCCTAATCCTTTTTACTGCCAGAACAAAACATCTTTCAAATCAAGATAAAATCGTTACATCATGAATGTTAATATCATTCTGAGAAAAATAATACCTTATGACTAGAAAAGACCATCCCTTTAGGGAGAAATGTTGTGTAAAGTGGATTATTCTTTTAGTAGTGTAATAGAATGGCTTCTACCTAGTCCCAGATGGAAAATCAAAATCTGCATTTAAATGGAAATATTTTAAAACAGATAGGAAAAAGGCTAAAACCATAAGGAATATCTCCTTCCCTATGTTTTAAAAATCCAAAATGCTTCATGGGAACTTTTCTGGAAGGTTATAGCTTTAAGATTTTGTATGCATGTTTGTTTCACTTTTAGGAGAAATTTGCAGTGCAACACAATTTCACACTTTTGTGATTAACACATAATATTTGTGACCATTATATCAAACGAAAAAACTGGGGTAAGAAGGTGGGCTGCAAAATTTTTATTATTTTAAGAAACAGATTTATGGTTTAGGCTTATAAGGAGTTAAGAATGAGTCCTCTATTTTATGCATATTTTTTAACCACTCTGTTTTACATATAATTCTTACAAACCTATAGCAGTTTGTTGAAATAAAAAAATATCTGAGTTTCTTCTGTATTGCCTCAAATCACCACCATGATTAGAGTAAGAAAAGCAAAATATGAGGCATATTATCACAACTGCTCCCTGGAACCTGAAAGATTATTTTCAGTTCTTCAATAGTTGGGGCAATTTTCTTAAATCCTGAAGGAGCCTGACAGCACTGCACATTTCTTAATGCTTGCATTTACTTTTACATTATAAAACAATAAAACAACAGGGTAATGTTCATGCAGTTTAAAGACTTATAACATTACCACAAATAATTCTACTGTATTATGGCAAAACATAAGCTTTTTGAATGTAGGTTGACTAAAGAAAGGGCAATCTATATTCATTGAAAGTACACAGACAAAATAAGATTGGAAATATAACTCAAATATTATATCTAGTACTAAAATAATGTTTGAAAAGGTTTGAAAAAGCAAAATTCATGCTAGGTGAATTTTGTCATAAATTAAAATATGATTAATTTTCAAGCACAGTGCTTACTGGTTGGGGAAAGGCTTCTCACTTTCTTTTCTTTGAGTTTATAAGAAAGTATGTGGCTTCTCCCACCTCAGGAAACAATTACATCAGGTAATATGATCATTTTTCTTCAACAACGTTATAAATAAAAATACTTCATACAATGACCAGCTTTAAAGATAGAGGCGTTTTGACAGTGGTCACATTTGATTATTGGACTGCAAATAATGAGCCAACTGCAGAACTTGGCTGTATCATTTCCTTTCTAAAATCAGCCCATCTTTTAATCACGCTGCTGCAGGTTCTGAAATGTCCTTATGGCTAGAAGATGGCCATTTTTGTACAGGAAACTGTGAGGATTCTCTTATTTAAAAGACATAAAAGACATCTTATTTAAAAGCATAATGAGGACAATTCCTGCATATGAATTGGGTGCTTTTCTCACTTTCAACAGGTAATTCATTTCAGTCTTGTTTTTCATGATTTTCCTAGTGATAACCACAGGGATGAGGAAGAATAAAAGTATTTCTCTGCAGTAACCTAATTCTCATTTGCACTAGAGTCTCCCTCCTTGCTCCAAATTTCTCACACCTCACCCTCACCTGCAAAATTCCCAGTTTTTCATCCACCAATGGGAAATCATATACCATAAAATCTAATCACCAAAAATAAACCTTGATACATGTCATCATTAGTTTACACTAAGTAGCAGACTAAATTAGGGAAGCTGTAAATAGAACCATCACAGAAGATCCAAAACTCACACATCTTTTAAATCACCATGCTTTACAATCGCCTACCTTAAAAAACTGTAGAAACATGACAAATTTTGTTTTAAAAGAAATGTACCACCATCCTTGCAGATATTAGACTCTTACAGCTAATGTGTAAAGAAACTGACCTTTAAAACTCAAGTATTCCTGTTCTAACTAAATGATTCTCTCAGCAGGAAACCAGATTCTAAAATCTGACTACTCAAAGTATAGCCTCAGACCAGCAGCATTGGCATGTGTTACAAAAATCTCAGGCTCCACCCAGACCAACTGAATAGGGACGTGAATTTTTAGTAAGAAGCCCAGTTGATTCATCATCCGTATATTGAAGTGTGAGGGATTCTAGTTTAAGAGTTTTTCTAGTTCCACCATTTACTCTTCATTGAGAGACATAAGACAGTGAAGGATGACATAACAGCTCATACCCATAAAAACACATAAATGTTACAGATGACCACAATTTAAATAATGAAAGAGAAAGAGGGAGAAAATATAAGTAAAACAAGCAATTAAATTAGATCCTGTAACTGTTTTCTGTAAGTTCACTTACATATATATATATATATATGCTATGTATGTATATGTGCATGCACAGATGTATGTGAAGGATGAAAGAGGAAGGGAGAAAGGAAAGACAGAATGAAAATGAGAGGAAAAAGAATAGGGAGCTCCTGGAACCATAAAAATGTAAATAGTGTGCTTATATAGATGTGTTTAGAGCTGAAAAGTGTAAGATACAAAGTGAGAATCTAGAAGCTTGGAGAAGAGTGACCATCCCCTTCTCAACAACATTCCCATACACTACCTCTTACACATAACATGGCCATGCCACTGTGAAGGGCAATGTTTTCATATCATTAACAAGAAACTACCAAGAAATAAGCATTAAAAAAGTGTGTCACAGAAGCCAGTACTCCCTAATACAAGAAAACATGGAAAGAACTGGTTCTGAGAAAATAAAAAGGCCATCAGCAAAAGGTAGTTATACTAAAAGGTGATCTAATATTCTTTTTCCAAAGTCTAAAAGATTACTTAGTAATAATTACCATTAAAATAAACATTATTTGTTTTATGCTTACAAATGAACTTACTATTATTATTATAGTACTACTTTTTACTATTATGCTAAATCCACAAACAAAACTCAAAACTCAAACTCACTATGGTTTGTTTTGTTTTTAATGACATAATAAAAATAGCCAACATCGATAATACAGGTTGTTAAAAAAAAAAGGGAAACATATGGTAGTTTCTATGGATGCCTAAGTGAGCATAAAGTAATGGCCTAAACCTGCAATAATAATTTCTCAAGTGTGAAATATGCCTGAAATATTATATTTGATATTAAAAATATATATTCAACATGATTAATTATGACTAATCCAATATTCCATCATCATTTATTTAATGAGAAAGTTAGAAATAATTTCTAAATACTGCCAAACTTAATGATGCCAAAAGAAAATTAACTAGTTCATATCTAGGAGGAGAACACAGTGTGGCTAGTCAGAAAATAGAACCTACTGGAAAAAATGAGTTATAATTAACAATAAACCTGTAACATTAAAAAAAAATTTTATGTTTATATCTCTATTATATCCATGTTCATTCACATAGCACATTATTAGTATATAGTATATTAAAATACAGCCTACTTTGAAGCTGGTCATCTACTGAATACAGCCCCATTAAATCACTGGAAACTACTTCTCACAATAATGGGGGAAAAAATCCCTATACCGAGCATTACATGACTGAGTTGCCCTAACACATATCTCTTTGGTTTTGTTCCAAGAACAAAATGCAGTCAAAGATGGGCAGAATGCTATTTCCAGCTTGTATTCACCAAATGCCAGGAACTGTAAAAACAGAATTCCAAGTTGAGGTTTCAGAATCATTAAACAAAGACTTAGAATTTCAAAATATAAATAAAACATGCATAAACAGGTATATTATTTATGGAAATCAACTATGTAATATGTATCAGTGGCCTGAGAAATATCACACACTTTGATCCATTAATTATACATCTGAAAATTTATCCTCGGAATTAATTTTTTAAATGTAGATAATTGATGTTCCCCCATCAAAGTGCTATTATTTATAGTAAAAAATTAGATTCAACCTAATTTACAAAATTAAGAAATCATTAAGGAAATTATTATACAGCCACATGATGGAATATTAAGTAGCCATTAAATTATGTTCATAAAGAGGTTTTAATGGCTTGGAAAAATGCTTCTGATAGTTAAAGTTAAAAAAAGCAGTCCACAAAGTTATATAAATAAACGATTATTTGTGTGTGTATGTATGTTTATTTATGAATGTGTTACATATGTGTGGAAATACATCAAAATGTTACCCCTGAATGACTGAATTTTGAGTATGAACTTCACATTTTTTTATACTTTTGTATATTTTCTTTAAAAAGCAAAATTATTACAAGTAACAAAGAAAATTATGTGAAAACTTAGATGAAAATAAAGCATGAACAAGGGTGAGAACCCAGCAAGGCTATAATGAAGTTATTCCACTAAAGAAAGAAATTGTGTGTGTCTACAATAGGAGTATAAAGAACCTAGTCTCAAAAGCTCTTTCTTCAGACTACCTGAGAGGTTGGAAACAGACTGAAAAGAACAATTAAGCATAAACACAAACAATAAAAAATGCAGAAGTCAGATCCATTAGACTAAAAAAAACATAGGGGATATCATCAATGTCAAAGTTATTTTTACTATTCAAAAGCATCATAAATTAAGAAAATAAATTATAGTAGTTAGGAGGCTTATTTCAAGTCTTGGACTGAATACGAGGAAAGAAACTAGTTTCTATCAAATCATAACAAAACAAAATTTATAGATTCTAATTTTGTTTTCTATGAAGTTGATAGCTACAAAGACACTTTTTTTCTTTTCTTCTGCTAAACACAGTTAAAACACATCTTTAAACTGTCCAGATAATGAAAACTATCTACTCAAATATGTGTATATTCCACAAGCTATATCCATTACAAAACAGTATTTTAGCTAGTATGTTCATTAGTAACTGTAAGTTGTAACTACTATATTTTCCCTTAACTTTTCTTGGTTGTAAATGCTTCATAATCATTTCCATTTCAGATTGTTTGACTGATCAATTGATTCCAAGTCAATAAAAACAGGGGTAGAGTTCTTAGTCATACTAAGTCCACTTGTATAAAACAAGTGAATACAATGATTTTACGCACAGTAGGGAATCAATAATTATCAATTAACCATAAAGCAAAGAGCATTAACACAAGTTTCATCTTTTAACTATGTAAAATCTTCACAAACTAGATTAGTTTTAGGTATTATAAAGCATTATTTTCTCTAAAATATACACAAGTGAAGAAAAATGCACAAAAGGAGAAATCAAGTTACTCAAAACTGAAGACAACATTTCTGCATAAGTATAAATGCTCAAGAACTTCATCTGAATACAAGATTGCTTGATATTAACCTAAAATTAAAGTTTATATTCTCTTGTCTTTGACAGAATCTAGTCTGCGAAAGCTCTAAAGAAGATCTGAAACAAATGTGATGATGCTTCCATAAATAAGGAAGGTCTAGCTTTCCAAAACTAGTCATTTAAAATTAAAAAGTAGTATCTACTTAATGACCTCAGGATATACTGAACTGGAAGTTTGATTTAATTTTAGTACTAAATCTTCACTTCAGCAAACACCTTGTAGTATAGTACAGTGATGGAGGCATTGAAAAACTGTATCAATATGTAATTATCTTCTCTCTACTGGGGAGAAACAGGACAGAGAAGAAACCTAAAGACTCGACTACTAAGTTGGTTAAGAAGAAGCTGATAAATTATTTCAAAGTATTAATCAAAATTATAAGCTAAATCAAGAGTCATAAATATAATTCCCAAACAGGCAGAGATACTTACCAATACTGAGCATTAAAGACCACTGGACTCTTAGGACAAAGTGACAATGGCCAGAAAAGGAAGGATGAATGCCAAGTCATGGAACAAAGCGGTACACTACAAGGAATATGGAGCATTTTTTAAAAGAATAAAGAACTCATGACAAGTCATTTTGATGAATACATAGCAGTAACTTTCTCCCTTAAAGCTCAAAAGTGTTAAGTCCCTGAGATGGCACTCCGTCACATCTCCAGCAACTAGAAAAAAAGCCTGCAACAAACCAAAAGAAAAAAAAATGGATGTTTACATTCTACAACTCGAACACTACGTATAAATATTATGAATAATGGTTTGATAATGAATTGTTTGCCTTATCTGTGTACCTGCATATATCATTTTATTGAAGCTCAAAGAAAAAAGCGTATAGAATAAACTTATCTGAAGAAGTTTCTCCTCAAATTGTTTTCTTATATAAGCTTTTCAAATTCTTAGTGATGTGTGCATTTTCTGCCTATAAAGCATTTCCAGTTAAGAAGTTTTTAGTAGGTGGGCATCTGAAAGACCCTTTAGAAAAACTTAACTCTGGAAAATACTCAGTTAATTCTAGCCAGTATCAAGCTAGAGCAAAATCCAAAACAGACATATTGAAATGCACAAGCTTTGACATCATATTCACCCACTGCCAGAGCAACTGATACATGAAGTACTAAGAGGAAAGGGAACCACAAAATACAAGAGCAGTATTTCTAACACACTATACCTGAAGACACAGAAGGGCATGGTTAACTTCCCTAAGAACCAGATAAACCATGACAGATAATAACGATCTATTTAAGTTGAAGTATGAGCAATGCTCTATTGCTCCAATGCAAGGGAAATGTTATACCTAGTGATTAATAATTATGATAATGACAATAATAATAATGTAATAGTTAACATTTTTCAAGGCTTCCTTTATGATCTATTTTACATGGGTTATCCATTTAAAAGCTCATGACAAACCGTAATGTAGGTACTAAGACTAGCCCCAACTTTACAAATGTGAAAGCCACGGTACTGAGTTCACTAAACCAAGGTCATACAACTGGCTTGAGCCTAGAACACAGACAAGTCTGGCTCCAGAGTCCCCACTTACTCCTCCAAGGCAAGAAAAATACAAAAACAAAAACCCATCAACATTTACTGTTATACACAATATGGGTTTTCTTAAAATATATGTCACCATGAAGATATCATTGGTCATCATTACAGTGAAAGATGAAAATATAGTGTAGCAAAGGTTCTCCACCATTCTGGCCTCCAGACACTGACAACATGCAACATATTATCCTTCATCACAACCCAGTACGGAGTTGAAGAAATACCACCCAGCTAATCCTGATATACCCAGAGCTGTCTGCCTCACCTTCAGAATTCCACAGCATACATACCTACATCTTTATTTGTAGATGTAGGCTCCACCTGACTACTTACAGCTCTACCTTAATCTTGCTTGTGGCTACAAAAGATTTGTAAATAAAATGTACATTCAAAGATTTTGCCACATTTCTCTCATGCAAGACTCATGTAAAAAGATGTATGATCACATACTTCACTATCAATTCATAATAAAGAAAACAATAAAAAAAGTAAATGCTATTTTTTTCTTCAGGTTTAATCTGTTTCATTCAGCAGCAGTAATGATCTCATTTTATATCTACTACTTTGAAGAAATTTAAAGAAGGATTTTTTTTTGGAGGACTGCTATAAAATTATCATTGACATTTTAATTAAAAAAAGAAATGTATATAGAACAAACAGGACATTTCCTCTAACAGTCTGCAGTGGCTGCTCCATTGCTTCTTTGTATAGTCTTGGTAAATTATGCAGGCTCTCACTAGACAGAGCAGCTGTATTTCACTGTCTTCTGTAATGTAATCTACATTTATCATTATTTTAATTAAGTGGATTCTTAATTTGGTACTTTCATTGCAAAGAAAAAATACCTTATTCATTTTTATTTTTGGTAGACAGCTTCTTGTCAGTCTTGTAAACCAGAATTCAATTTTAAACATGTTTCTTACTGCAACTGGTCATTATTTTAAAAAGAACTACCATATTTAGTTTATTAAGAGCACGTTCATTTTCATTCTGTTGGCTTAAAACATTGGTTGCTTCTTTATACTAATAAAAAAAGACACTTTTGCAGTTCTCAATTTTAACCCAAGTGATATACTAAAAACAATACGTGTTTTATTATAACATTAAATTCAAGGTTATTCAAAATCAACCTGAAGCACAAATAAGAACTTTACAAGAAAAACAATGCTTTACTGTATGCTGAGAAAATTTAATTCACAAATTCTTTGTGCAAGATTATTTTTATCATTGGGTCATTTGAAATGTCAGAATCTAGCTAAATCAATTATTGTGGAATACAACAGCTTTTAATCACCCTGAAGACAGTTCTGAATTATTTTATTAATTTCCCATTTATTAATCATAAACTGATGAATTACACCGGAAATGTGTTTGTTTTAAATGTTTCACAGATAAACAAATACTGTAATATTACTTTGTTACATTAAACTGCATTTTAATACATATGGTATCTCAAACCTTAAATATCAATAAGGGATGATGTTCCAAAAATTTTGCATTCAGCACACATTAACTGAGCATCTTTTATGTACACACATTAACTGAGCATCTTTTATGTGCCAGGTACAGAATTAGGTACTTTGAATTCATATAAAAGTCAAAAGCTCTTGCACAGCACAAAAGGAGAGAGAGAGAGAGAGTGTGTGTGTGTGTGTGTGTGTGTGTGTGTGTGATGTACACACAAATATGTACATGATACAGGGGTTTTTAAACTTTGTTCCTTAGAAGGGGGAGGGACTTTAGGCCCCCATCTACCCTTTTACTAGAAAACTCCATTTCTCTATTTTTACTCATCAGTCTTTTTTGAAGCTGGGTAGAAACAGCAAAAGCCATTTACCAAGAAAATATGAACATGGGCTCTACACTACAACTAAGAGAATAAGTAAAGTGAAAAGTATCCTAAGTTCTCAGATACACTAAGGTAAAAACAGAAAAGACTCTTTTCTCTGAGTTTCACTTATTATGTTTTCACATGTTGCTAAATATTCGTTTGTAGGAGAATATCTACTAAAGTAAAATTTATAAACGTGGCCTATTTAAGAAGTTTAGGGATCGGTCTATAGGGAATTGGAAGGTAATGCACACCTCATTTTATCAATCCACATTACCAAAGAATGCCATGCTAGCTTTCAGATTCACCTAAATCATCAGAATTTATGAGATAGAATTTTTTTTTAAATCTAAAGTACATTAAATGTGTTCTAGAATTATATTAAAATTTCCCCCTATAAAACAATGTTATTTACCTTCACACTATGATTTTGAAATAAAGTTACCATTTGAGCATCTATAATGACTTGGCCAATTAGCCAATTAATATACATTATCTCTAATCTCTTATAAAACCCTCAAAAGATAAGCTATTTTTACTCCCATTTTGCAGATGAGAAAGCAGGCTCAGAGGTTAAGAAATGTGTTTAACATTACACAGTGAATACATGGAGAAGCTAGGGTGTGGACCCATGGTCTTTTTTACTAAAACTTAGCTTGTGGACCTTTTCTCTTCTACACATAACTTAATAGGATACCCTCTTTTATCATCACCTAATAACTTCAAATAAAGTTGTGTTTTGCAATGAAACATTTAATTATCAATACATACAAATAGGTGACCAAAAATAGGAGGAAGGCAAATCTAAAATTTAAATCAATGTTAATGAATGAGAAATACTTTCTTTAGTCATTGTTTAACTCCCTTGGTTTGAATTTAAATAATGTAATGTATAAAGCCTGGGGTACCAAATTCAGAAACAAGCAAAAGTTAGGTTCTAGGCAGCCCACTCAAGCTCTAATTAAATAGAAGAAACAAGTACAAAGGAACTAGTTATTTTTTAAAACACTCCTATTGGAACTTAACTTCAAAAAGATATTTCATGAAGAGACAGTACAACTTGTAAGATTCCTTCTATCTCAAATTACTCTGATGAATGTCTGATAAAACGTGAGATTTATCACTGGGTAACAACAAGAGGTAGCCAATAATTCTAAATGAAAACTTAGAATGGTCTTTTGTTCCCTTTGTTTAAAATAAAGCCGCTAGTGAAAAACAAGAATGTCTACTTAGGAAATAGGAGTCCCTTGTCTGAGCAAAAATTAAATTTAAATATCCTGCTTCTTACCTGAATATTCCAAATCATCTACATTTATCGACTGTTCCTTAAAAGACTATAGAGGGCACTGTTGCATCAGCTTTGAAGCTTTACAATAGAAGCCTAGAAAAACTGTGATGTGTAATTTCTTTAAAGGGTCAAATACATGGAAATCTACTAAGCCTAATATAAGGGAAAAAAACAAAATATATGATATATGTTTTTCTAAAATAGGCTGGACTTCAATGGGCCAAAAAACTTAACAAAAACAACTGTCAAATTGAGAACACTGCACTGCACACATTTTGCATTCCCCTTTGTAGTGCTTTCATAAGAAAGGTAACTAATCATAGAGCCTTCTTATCCAATGGAAACAGCAGCCTATTGCAGAATCCTCTCCACAATCAATAGGAAAATGAATGTGGCACCTCATGCAATCCTTCCATAATTCTATCAACAGAAAGAATGCAGTCTGTTTGCATACTTTTGTCTAAAAGGCCAATTCCATTTGTCCCCTCTTTGGGTAAAATGACAGCTACAGATCAATCACGCTCACATGAAAGTAAACACACTGCAAAAAAAAAAAAAGGGATCAAAACAAATACCTCTTTTTAAACATAATGTTATTACACATTAAAAACTCCAATTCAAAACAAAATAGAAAAAGCAAGTTTTTCCTCACAGACATGCATTTTTATGCTAGTGTGCAATATACTGGGGTATAAGATAAATATGTTATATACAACCCTCACAAATCTTAAAATTACATATATACTAGCACTCAATTAAGCTTCCATGTACTTTGTTTTCTCATGTCATTTCTGTAACAATTCTTTTAAACTAAATTCAATTAAGTACAGTGCCAAAGGTAATTTTTTATATATTTGTTTGTGATGTATTACAATAAGACTAGTAAATAAAATACAAAACTTATTACACTACCTCTTAATTTTTTCAACTTGTTTATTCACCAAAAATTTATGCTTTTGTCACTACAAATAATACAAAAGTGAAAAGGGAAAGAGGAAATTAAATTATTTTACATTGGTAATTTAAAAATAATGTCCCAAATTGCTGACCTCTGTAGAAACAGTAACATTAGCTCTAAGAATTAAAACATCAGGACAAGGCAACGTGAGATAATATGTAAAGTGAGAAAGGAAGATACTACATTAAGGCACATCAAAACATAACCACATGTTAGAAAAATCAACATTAATTAATAAAGGCACTATCATAAAACTAAGGCCTCTAAAGAATCCCAAATTCCCTAGAAAAACAGTATACAACTCATTTTGTCACTCTCAAACTTCTAGAGAGATTAGCACATCCTTGGAACTCAAAATGCAGAACTGTGAAAGTGTTAATTCCTCAATAATGTGTCAACCTACTTATAAATCAACAAGAGGGGAAGAGGCTTCAGATCGTATGTAGATTTTATTACAAAAATCCCAGTTTAACAAGTTTTTTCAGCCAATAAAAGTCAAAAGTAAAGCATTATTAAAGTGTCCAGCACTGACACTAAGGCTTTAACTTATTAACTTAACCAAAATGCTACTTGAGTATTGCTCCCCTAAATTATTAATTTATGAGTTTCACTTAGTCTCTTCCTGGGGCTAGGCAATTTGTAGGTATGTTGAATGCATGAAAATAAACAGAAAGTTTTAATCGTCTAATAATACACTAATATAATAAAACAAACCTTTTTAATGAACACTGAATGGACAATCCTATGTACCAAGATTATATGAATGGGCTATATAATTTTAAAGAAATTGTAAGATCCTCTAGGAAGTAGGTGAACAAATTCAGAAAAATTAAACTCAAGCCTATTGCTTTTCACTGATCTGATAAAATGCTTACAACAGAATCAAAGTGCTGCTGTGGCTATGAAGAGGAGTCACATGCAATTTTGAACAAATCTCTGAGAAAATGTGAACTGTGAGAAAATCTATTTGTAATATTGCTTTTCATGTACCATAGGATGACTGCAAAAAGAAAAAAACAACAGATAATATGTTTTTAATATTCAGGATATTTAACTTGATATTTTAGTTTACTACTGTAGAAAGAAACATAGCATATTAAAATCAATTTTAGTTAACTCATTTATGCAAAGCTTGATTGTGAGCAATAGCTGCTAAAAGGATGCAGCACTGTTGATTCATATACAAGCATTTTACTTAACTACATTGGATAATAGCAGTGCTCCTAAAGGAGTATAAAAAGCGAAGTGATTAGCAGTCATTACTGTTAATTAGTGCTCACATTACATTCCTTGGGATGAATCTCCTTTAAGTTGAATACATGGAAAGTTTATTTTTGAATGATTGCCAAACCTTGCCTAGGTAAGTACTGAAATAAGCTATCAACTACCAGTAAGCAGAATAAAAAACAGGGACAGATCAGCATCCAATTAGTATGTCTAAGTTTTTAAACAGGAAAAGGGTTGAGGGGAATGAGTAAAACTGGAAACTCATACTTCACATTCTGCAATCTCACTGATAAAAGGAGGAAATGTGTGTTTATCAAACTTGCTGTGAGTGCACAGTTCATTTGGAGTCCTGTAAACAATTGCCTGACTGCCCACTTCCAAATGCATGTGAAAATCTTAAAGATTCAGAGCATCATATTCAGCAAGCAAGGTCACTCCTGTGATGCCCTGGAAATGGGAAATTAGGAAAACGTGGCAATCAGAGGTTTAAGGCTGACCAGAAAAAGCCCTGAGGCTGGCTTACCATCTTTCACCACCAGTCAGGCTGTCTCTGCTTATTCAGTATTAACACAACAGGGCTGCGAGTGAATGAAAAGAACTCCACACACCTAACTGGGACATTGGCTTTCTTGTTTAGAAAATGATAGGCATTTGTCACAGGAAAGAAAAAAAGCCCTCAAACACAGCTTTTAAGAACCAGCTCTGAAAGAAAAACAGGCTCCTCAAGAACCTTCAGAAAAGGACCTGGGGTATGGCAACATCCTGTTGATTATCAGGTTTCCTTTCCTCCTATAATATTCTGTGCATTTTAAAATGGAGGGCAAATCTTCAACAAAGAAGCTTCAAATGCAATGCATGCTCATTAGAGGAAAAAATTTAAAAATTTCAATGTGCAAAAATCATACAAATATTCTTAATACTGCCTACATACAGACTTAAAATTTATCCTTCAGTTATTTTTCTATGCATATATTTATACAAATACATTTAACCAATATTTAATTATACCATACAGAGTATCTGGTAATCTATTCTCTTAATAATAATATATACTGATGAATTTCTGCAACTTCATTTTTGATGCTATCCAGTACTCCACTGTATGGGCAACCATCATTTAGTTTGACAGTCCTTTCTAAATTTTCTAGTACATATTTATCTCCTTAGAATAAATTCCCTAAAGTGGAACTGCTTGTAAGTGTATTTTTTTGTGTCTTATGAGTCCTACCATATTACCCTCCGAAAAGCTGAACCAATTTATAGGGCTGTTGGCAGCACATAACAGTACTCTTCAAAACCAATATAATTTCTTGATCCTGCCAAAGTGATAGGTGCATTTTTGAGTTAGTGAAGTTGAACATTTTTTGGCCATTTGAATTTCTTTCTCTGTGAATGGCCTGTTCATAACCTTAGCCCATTTCTCTATTTGGAGGCCAGATTTTACACATCCAAAAAATAGCAAGGGATTCCTCATCAAATGCTACCTTAGAGGATCAACAAAAAGAGATTATTTTAAAGAGGAGATAGTAATTGTATGAACATTCAAAAACCCTATTAGGGTTGGTAACTTTACATGAGAATATTTTACAACATACTATAATACAGAAGGGGACTTACTAACCTACCACAAAAGAAAAAAATTAAAAACTGAACTGTTGTAAAAATTAAAAATTAAACTCATGTCTCACTGAAATTACCTTAGCTTTCCATTAAGTGGAAAAATCTATTACACTAAGCCGGGTATCATCAGCGATGTTTTCTGATTGTATTACCGCCCTTTTTCTTTTTTTTTTTTTTTTAACTTTGCTGTTTTTCAGGGAACATTGTGAACAGGAAGAAAAATTCAAATTACCTTATTAGCTATTTTGATAAGTCATGGAAGGAGACTATAAGTATGGATGATGGACAAATTCCTCATGCTATTATCCTTGACCAAGGGGTTAATCAAAATATGTCCATATGAAAAAAAAGTACTAAGTAGAGGAAAAATATGAAAAATGTTCCCCCAAGTCAATTAAACTTAGGGCCTCTTTTTACAGATCCAAGAAACTCACAAAGTTGCCAGATACACTAACTCCTAATTGATCTGCAGAAATAGGTTCAGATTAGATTATAATTTTAAGCTGCAGATCATGTCTTTTTTTTTTCCAACAAACCATAGCTTGAAAATTTTAAAGCTGTTATCTAGAGAAGTACTTTTTAACTCATGTTAATGGTCATTTTTTCTTTTTTTAATTTCCAAGGCTTTGAAGACAGAAACTTCTATAAAATACAAATAAAATATGTTTTAAAACAAAGAAATTAAAAAAATATGAAATGTGAAAGCCAAATTTAAGTTATTAGATTCAACAGATATAAAATTACTCTCAAACAACTATGAAAGTTTACAAGTGCTTATTTTCAATTTCTATAAATAGCTGACCTTGGACCAATAACAATCACTTTATGAATTAGCACCAACTGTTAGACCACACTTTGAGTAGTGATGATCTCAAATTATTCTGAGAACTCTGAAATGAGATGACCTCAAATACAGATAGATCACTTTGATCCTTGACTTAATAGCCCAACCCTCCCTCATCAAACCACATGTCTGCCTGTCTGTCTCACTGTTAATTTACTGGTCTATACGCACTATATATGTATTGTTATCTGCATGAATTAACACAAACATAATGCTGGAAGGTAGCAGAACACAGTGATTAAAAGTACACATTCTACCAGTTTCTATTTGTGTAGCCTTGAGCAAGTTATTTAAACTCTCTGTATCTCACTTGACTTAGCTGAAAAACAGAAATAATAAACCAGGGTTCATGTAAGGATAAATTAGAATATAATGTATAGAGTTGATAAACAGTGTCTGGCAGATAATGCTACATTATCAATATAATATATGATATAATATCTTATATATATATATATATAACAATATCAATATAATGTTCTACATTAACAATGGAAGTTATAAGACAAAAATAATTTTTAAAAAATCATATGGCTTTGTGCTTTCCAGCATCAACATAAAGAGGCAACTTAGAGTGACTTGCATGATTTTAAGTGTTCACACAATAAAAAGTGTCCAAGAGTTAATAAGGCAAAACTATTACAAAGACAAAGTCTGAGAGAAATTTCAGACTTTGGACCATAATGAAGTTGAACATGTGAGATGGTGAAACTCTCCTTACAGCAAATAAACATCAAACATTTTTGAGCATCTCTTTTGGACAAGGCACCATATTGAGCACTGCAGAGAATCCAGTTTGAAAAACAATCTCTGCCTTTCAGAAGTTATAAACCGACAAGGAAGATATTTGCACAAATAATTATTTATACAAGGCATAATGTAACAACAACTCTCCAAAAGTAACTAAACATAACAGAAATTTTTTAAAAAGCTACTCTTGAGAACTTAAAAACCAGCCAGACCATATACAGGTCCTCAAGTCTGTTGTCTCTTCTCTGGTACCCATCATTTTTTACCTGAAAATTTAAGATGCCACTTTACAGTCTATTGAGATCTTAGTATACCTTTCTTGAGAGATGCATGGCATCCTCACCTGCTCTCAGGTGCTGCTTCCATGTTACTCTCCTCTTCAGTTTTTGTAAGCCCCAGAAGGTCTCTCTGACCTCACAGGACATAGGGTAGTAAGTTCTACAGGCTCAGAGGACAACTGATTCTTCATTTGGGTAGTCATGAATACCCGCAAACTGCAAGGCTTTCTGAAATTGATTAAACTGGTTAAAACAGTAGTTCTTAAACTTTTGAGAAGGACAGACCACTGTGAGACTATGATAAAAATTTAGAACTCTCCCCAGATAAATTTACAAAATTTACAATATACAAAATATTTGTACAAAATTTCAGAGTTCAAAAACACTTCTCCTCTCTAGATTAATAAATTCTGTCTTGTAATATCACACTATCCTGTACTGATTTACACTATATTGACTCTTATTAGTTTTCTATGTTCAAGTCCAGGTTATATGACTACTACTCAAAATCAGTAGAACTTGGGTAAGGGTTAAGCAAGTCACAAAAATGACTGAAACCAACAAAAATTATGAAAGGAGCTCAATTGTGAAAGGCTCAAAAGAGAGATCATGGGTTATTTGTCAAATGATGATTTTCCCTCCCCTCTTTACCTCCTTGCAAAATTACTACATAGAAAAGAATCCACAAGGGAACTGGTCTTAAAACAGACCATGAGTCATTTCTCTAGCTCTAGAACACATCCTATAGTAGGTAGCAGAATTCTGCACAAGAAAGGGAAATGTCTAATAAGTAATTTCTGCCTCTTCTAATTTGTTAACATATTTTTATAGAAATCTACAAGGACCAATGTTAGTTGAATTTTGTCAAGTTTGGGTAGGCTCCACTTTGTTTAGCAAGTTTAATTGAACACCCACTGTATACCAGTACACAAAGTAACGAAATGGCTCAGCACTGTAAATGCTATGAATAATTGTGATATCATTATGCTGGCATTAAGAGGTAACTGATTTTACATATAGGAACACAGATAATACCCTATTCTACTTCCTCTAGACATTCAAAAAGCAATTCTTTAAATCTTTTAATTCTTTATATAATCTTTCAAAAATCTAAATCCTCTAAAGTCAGTTCATGTAACTTTAAAATGGAAGTCCTTGCTTCAAGCTTTTACAAATGACTTACTAGAAAATGTACTTCTCAGATTTTAAAGATAAGCATAGAGTTAAATCCTAAAAAAAAAAAATGCAAAAATAAATTTTAATGGAAAGAAAGCATCTATTAAAAGATGTCATTTTGGGGTTCACCTCTTTATCTTCTTTTAAAATGACCCATTCTTCAGTTTACTCACTAAGGAAACTAGATAGAAAATATTAATTCCATGTGTCTCTTGGAAGGCTGAATTATCTGACTAAAAGAGTCTAGACAAGACTGAGGAGGGACAAAAATTAAATGCAACAAATGTAAAAGGATAAATTCACTCTAAGATAAAATACAACTTTGTCCCTATTGAAATCTCTTTGACAATTTGAACAATCACTATTTTTCCTCTCTGCATTAACTTACCAATAAAGTCAAAAGGAATTATATTCATCTCAATCCCAAATTGCAGCTACTACTTAATATTAACATACTAATTGAACTTTGTATGTAATGAAAAAATTGACATTATTTAGCTTTACTGGACTATTTTGGAAGTTAGGGAAAAAAGAAGAAAAAAGGCTTGAGACTGACATAAAGTTGGCAGGTTAAGAACAACAACAAAAGTAAAACCAACTTACACAGTACCTTTCTTTCTAGAAACCTGAAAAGGTTCATATATTTTTTCTCATTTATTCTCAAACCAGAAAACTAGGAAAGTAAGAAAAATATATCCACATTTTACAGACAGAATAACTGAATTGCAGAGGAATGCAATGCCTGTATAGTCCAAGAGTTATATGGAGTCCCATAAGAAATAAAAAAGAATGAAATAGAATCCCTGCACCTGAAAGTACTTAAGATTTTTAAACAAAAACCCACAAGATAAAACAAAACAAACAACAGTAGCTCTATATATCAACATAGATTAAGTACTAGATGAGAGATACATTGTTCTATGAGGATTCCAGACAGAAATATATTACATTCAGCATATCAAGGAAGATATCAAAAGGAGATGCTATGTGAAAGAAGGAATTGGAAAGGAAAGATTATTTCTGACTAAAACATAGCACTGTGCAGGAAAGACACGGACTATGTGGTGAAAAATGAATTCTGACAATAGTCTAGTTTAGGTGGAACATAGGTTCCAGGTAGGGGAATACTAGGAACAGATGAGAGACAAATTGAAGTCATACTGCTGAGTGCCTAATGGATCAATGGTAAACAACAATTTCTGATGAAGAGGCAAATGTGCCTGGATATACATTTTAGAAAGACTAACCTGGAAAGAATTTTTAGGATAAATTACAGACGGTGAGAGACTAGAGAAACCATACATAGAATATTAGGGGTCAATTAATTTAGAGCTGAAGTCAGGTTGATTCTGACATTATGCCCCAAAGCCTACAGAACCCATTAAGATTTTGTATTTTGTAAATAAGGGACTACATCAAACTAAAAAGCTTTTGTACAGCTAAAGAAACAGTCAAAACAATAAAAAGACAATCCACATAATGGGAGAGATTATTTGCAAATCATATATCTGATAAGGGGTTGATATCCAAACTATATAAAGAATTCATACAACCCAATAGCAAAACAAAAAACAAAAAAATCACCCCAATGAAAATGAGCAGGAGGAGGGGCGAAGATGGCGGCGTGAGTAGAGCAGCGGAAATCTCCTCCCAAAACCACATATATCTATGAAAATATAACAAAGACAACCCTTCCTAGAATAAAGACCAGAGGACACAGGAAAATATCCAGACCACATCCGCACCTGAGAGAACCCAGCGTCTTGCGAAGGGGTAAGATACAAGCCCCGGCCCCGAGGGAGCCGAGCGCCCCTCCCCCCAGCTCCCAGCGGGAAAAGAATAGGCAGAGCGGGAGGGAGACAGAGCCCAGGACTGCCGAGCACCCAGCCCCAGCCATCTGGACCAGAGTGCAGTCACAGTACGTGCCCAGGGGGCCCTAGATGCTAGGGAAACAGGGCAGAAAGAACAGTGAGCGGGCACTGGAGGCTGGGCGCCAGACGACATAAGAAAAGCGCGTGACCATTTTTTTTTTGCTTTTTTGCTGTTTTGTTTTGGCGAGCGCTTTTTGGAAGTCTTAAAGGGATAGGGACCCCAATACTAGGGAAACAGGGCAACAAGACCGGTGAGCAGAGGCCTGAGGCTGGCACCGGAGAATAAAGAAAAATGAACAACCACCTTTTTTTTTTAATTAAAAACTTTTTTTTTTTTTTTAATTAAAAAATTTCTTTTTCTTTTTTTTTTTGGTGGTCGTTGTTTTGTTTTGGTGGGTGCTTTTTGGAAGTCTTAAAAGGGCAGGGCGGGTCACTTAATCCAGAGGTAGGGAATCCGGGATCTCTGGGCACCCTAACCCCTGGGCTGCAGGGAGCAGGGAGGCCCCTTACGGAGATAAATAGCCTCCCAGCAGCTCCTGCTCCAATGCGACTCCACCATTTTGGAGTAGCTGCCCGAGCCAGGCCACACCCACAGCAACAGCGGAGATTAACTCCATAGCAGCCGGGCAGGAAGCAGAAACCCTGTCTGCGCGCAGCTGCCAAGCACAAGCCACTAGAGGTCGCTGTTCTCCCAGGAGAGGAGGGCCACAAACCAACAAGAAAGGAAGTCCTTCCAGCCATCACTCGTCCGAGTTCTGCAGACTATTCCTATCACCATGAAAAGGCAAAGCTACAGGCAGACAAAGATCACAGAGACAACACCAGAGAAGGAGACAGACCTAACCACTCTCCCTGAAAAAGAATTCAAAATAAGAATCATAAACATGCTGACAGAGATGCAGAGAAATACGCAAGAGAAATGGGATGAAGTCCAGAGGGAGATCACAGATGCCAGAAAGGAGATCGCAGAAATGAAACAAACTCTGGAAGGGTTTATAAGCAGAATGGATAGAATGCAAGAGGCCATTGATGGAATTGAAATCAGAGAACAGGAACGCATAGAAGCTGACATAGAGAGAGACAAAAGGATCTCCAGGAATGAAACAATATTAAGAGAACTGTGTGACCAATCCAAAAGGAACAATATCCGTATTATAGGGGTCCCAGAAGAAGAAGAGAGAGGAAAAGAGATGGAAAGTATCTTAGAAGAAATAATTGCTGAAAACTTCCCCACACTGGGGGAGGAAGTAATCGAACAGACCACGGAAATACACAGAACCCCCAACAGAAAGGATCCAAGAAGGGCAACACCAAGACACATAATAATTAAAATGGCAAAGATCAAGGACAAGGAAAGAGTGTTAAAGGCAGCTAGAGAGAAAAAGGTCACCTATAAAGGGAAACCCATCAGGCTAACGACAGATTTCTCAACAGAAACCCTACAGGCCAGAAGAGAATGGCATGATATATTTAATACAATGAAACAGAAGGGCCTTGAACCAAGGATACTGTATCCAGCACGACTATCATTCAAATATGACGGTGGGATTAAACAATTCCCAGACAAACAAAAGCTGAGGGAATTTGCTTTCCACAAACCACCTCTACAGAACATCTTACAGGGACTGCTCTAGATGGGAGCACTCCTAGAAAGAGCACAGCACAAAACACCCAACATATGAAGAATCGAGGAGGAGGAACAAGAAGGGAGAGAAGAAAAGAATCTCCAGACAGTGTATATAACAGCTCAATAAGCGAGCTAAGTTAGGCAGTAAGGTACTAAAGAGGCTAACCTTGAACCTTTGGTAACCACGAATTTAAAGCCTGCAATGGCAATAAGTACATATCTTTCAATTGTCACCCTAAATGTTAATGGGTTGAATGCACCAATCAAAAGACACCGAGTAACAGAATGGATAAAAAAGCAAGACCCATCTATATGCTGCTTACAAGAAACTCACCTCAAACCCAAAGACATGTACAGACTAAAAGTCAAGGGATGGAAAAACATATTTCAAGCAAACAACAGTGAGAAGAAAGCAGGGGTTGCAGTACTAATATCAGACAAAATAGACTTCAAAACAAAGAAAATAACAAGAGATAGAGAAGGACACTACATAATGATAAAGGGCTCAGTCAAACAAGAGGATATAACCATTCTAAATATATATGCACCCAACACAGGAGCACCAGCATATGTGAAACAAATACTAACAGAACTAAAGGGGGATATAGACTGCAATGCATTCATTCTAGGAGACTTCAACACACCACTCACCCCAAAGGATAGATCCACCGGGCAGAAAATAAGTAAGGACACGGAAGCACTGAACAACACAGTAGAGCAGATGGACCTAATAGACATCTATAGAACTCTACATCCAAAAGCAGCGGGATATACATTCTTCTCAAGTGCACATGGAACACTCTCCAGAATAGACCACATACTAGGCCACAAAAAGAGCCTCAGAAAATTCCAAAAGATTGAAATCCTACCAACCAACTTTTCAGACCACAAAGGCATAAAACTAGAAATAAACTGTACAAAGAAAGCAAAGAGGCTCACAAACACTTGGAGGCTTAACAACACGCTCCTAAATAATCAATGGATCAATGACCAAATCAAAATGGAGATCCAGCAATATATGGAAACAAATGACAACAACAACACTAAGCCCCAACTTCTGTGGGACACAGCAAAAGCAGTCTTAAGAGGAAAGTATATAGCAATCCAAGCATATTTAAAAAAGGAAGAGCAATCCCAAATGAATGGTCGAATGTCACAATTATCGAAATTGGAAAAAGAAGAACAGATGAGGCCTAACGTCAGCAGAAGGAGGGACATAATAAAGATCAGAGAAGAAATAAACAAAATTGAGAAGAATAAAACAATAGCAAAAATCAATGAAACCAAGAGCTGGTTCTTCGAGAAAATAAACAAAATAGATAAGCCTCTAGCCAGACTTATTAAGAAGAAAAGAGAGTCAACACAAATCAACAGTATCAGAAACGAGAAAGGAAAAATCACGACGGACCCACGGAAATGCAAAGAATTATTGGAGAATACTATGAAAACCTATATGCTAACAAGCTGGGAAACCTCAGAGAAATGGACAACTTCCTAGAAAAATACAACCTTCCAAGACTGACCAAGGAAGAAACAGAAAATCTAAACAGACCAATTACGAGCAACGAAATTGAAGCGGTAATCAAAAAACTACCAAAGAACAAAACCCCCGGGCCAGATGGATTTACCTCGGAATTTTATCAGACATACAGGGAAGACATAATACCCATTCTCCTTAAAGTTTTCCAAAAAATAGAGGAGGAGGGGATACTCCCAAACTCATTCTATGAAGCTAACATCACCCTAATACCAAAAGCAGGCAAAGACCCCACCAAAAAAGAAAACTACAGACCAATATCCCTGATGAATGTAGATGCAAAAATACTCAACAAAATATTAGCAAACCGAATTCAAAAATACATCAAAAGGATCATACACCATGACCAAGTGGGATTCATCCCAGGGATGCAAGGATGGTACAACATTCGAAAGTCCATCAACATCATCCACCACATCAACAAAAAGAAAGACAAAAACCACATGATCATCTCCATAGATGCTGAAAAAGCATTTGACAAAGTTCAACATCCATTCATGTTAAAAACTCTCAGCAAAATGGGAATAGAGGGCAAGTACCTCAACATAATAAAGGCCATCTATGATAAACCCACAGCCAACATTATATTGAACAGCGAGAAGCTGAAAGCATTTCCTCTGAGATCGGGAACTAGACAGGGATGCCCACTCTCTCCACTGTTATTTAACATAGTACTGGAGGTCCTAGCCACGGCAATCAGACAAAACAAAGAAATACAAGGAATCCAGATTGGTAAAGAAGAAGTTAAACAGTCACTATTTGCAGATGACATGATACTGTACATAAAAAACCCTAAAGACTCCACCCCAAAACTACTAGAACTGATATCGGAATACAGCAAAGTTGCAGGATACAAAATCAACACACAGAAATCTGTGGCTTTCCTATATACTAACAAAGAACCAACAGAAAGAGAAATCAGGAAAACAACTCCATTCACAATTGCACCAAAAAAAATAAAATACCTAGGAATAAACCTAACCAAATAAGTGAAAGACTTATACTCTGAAAACTACAAGTCACTCTTAAGAGAAATTAAAGGGGACACTAACAGATGGAAACTCATCCCATGCTCGTGGCTAGGAAGAATTAATATTGTCAAAATGGCCATCCTGCCCAAAGCAATATACAGATTTGATGCAATCCCTATGAAACTACCAGCAACATTCTTCAATGAACTGGAAAAAATAATTTAAAAATTCATATGGAAACACCAAAGACACCGAATAGCCAAAGCAATCCTGAGAAAGAAGAATAAAGTAGGGGGGATCTCACTCCCCAACTTCAAGCTCTACTATAAAGTCATAGTAATCAAGACAATTTGGTACTGGCACAAGAGCAGAGCCACAGACCAATGGAACAGACTAGAGAATCCAGACATTAACCCAGACATATATGGTCAATTAATATTTGATAAAGGAGTCATGGACATACAATGGCGAAATGACAGTCTCTTCAACAGGTGGTGCTGGCAAAACTGGACAGCTACATGTAGGAGAATGAAACTGGACCATTGTCTAACCCCATATACAAAAGTAAACTCAAAATGGATCAAAGACCTGAATGTAAGCCATGAAACCATTAAACTCTTGGAAGAAAACATAGGCAAAAACCTCTTAGACATAAACATGAGTGACCTCTTCTTGAACATATCTCCCCGGGCAAGGAAAACAACAGCAAAAATGAGTAAGTGGGACTATATTAAGCTGAAAAGCTTCTGTACAGCCAAAGACACCATCAATAGAACAAGAAGGATCCCTACAGTATGGGAGAATATATTTGAAAATGACACATCCGATAAAGGCTTGACGTCCAGAATATATAAAGACCTCACACGGCTCCACAAACAAAAAACAAATAACCCAATTAAAAAATGGGCAGAGGAACTGAACAGACAGTTCTCCAAAAAAGAAATACAGATGGCCAACAGACACATGAAAAGATGCTCCACATCGCTAATTATCAGAGAAATGCAAATTAAAACTACAATGAGGTATCACCTCACACCAGTAAGGATGGCTGCCATCCAAAAGACAAACAACAACAAATGTTGGCGAGGCTGTGGAGAAAGGGGAACCCTCCTACACTGCTGGTGGGAATGTACGTTAGTTCAACCATTGTGGAAAGCTGTATGGAGGTACATCAAAATGCTCAAAACAGACTTACCATTTGACCCAGGAATTCCACTCCTAGGAATTTACCCTAAGAACGCAGCAATCAAGTATGAGAAAGACAGATGCACCCCTATGTTTATTGCAGCACTATTTACAATAGCCAAGAATTGGAAGCAACCTAAATGTCCATCAATAGATGAATGGATAAAGAAGATGTGGTAAATATACACAATGGAATACTACTCAGCCATAAGAAAAGGGAAAATCCAATCATTTGCAGCAACATGGATGGAGCTGGAGGGTATTATGCTCAGTGAAACAAGCCAAGCAGAGAAAGAGAAATACCAAATGATTTCACTTATCTGTGGAATATAAGAACAAAGGAAAAACTGAAGGAACAAAACAGCAGCAGAATCACAGAACTCAAGAATGGACTAACAGGTACCAAAGGGAAAGGGACTGGGGAGGATGGGTGGGTAGGGAGGGATAAGGGGGGAGAAGGGGGGAGAAGTAGGGGGGTATTAAGATTAACATGCATGGGGGGGTAGGAGAAAAGGGAGGGCTATACAAGACAGAGAAGGCAAGTAGTGATTCTACAACATTTTGCTATGCTGATGGACAGTGACTGTAAAGGGGTTTATAGGGGAGACCTGGTATAGGGGAGAGCCTAGTAAACATAATATTCGTCATGTAAGTGTAGATTAGTGATTCCAAAAACAAAGCAAAAAAAAAAAAAAAAAGGGCAGTTCCTGTGTGGTAACCTCCAACGAGTTCTACACAAGGGTATAAAGGGCATATAAAAGTGTAGGCAAAGGATCTGTTTGTGTTTATACAGAGGATCAAAGCCTAATTGGGCTACCCCAAAAATGAACTAAGATACGATATGAAAAAGAACTTCCAACATCTGCACTCTCTGGAAGACTCATGCCAGAAGATGATCATCAAAAAACCCCAACAAAGATCCACGCACTGCTACAGCTGTAGATGCACTCATCCCACCAGTTCCTGGACTTGCCATGGGAATGAGGAAGGAGATATCTAAGCTGACCTGTGCATACAGTAAAACAACAAATTTGACTGGATCTATACTGTTGGAACTCAACCAAGAATTTGGAGAAGTGCAAATTGTAGCGCTCCAAAGTCTTACAACTACAGACTATTTACTGTTAAAAGAACATATGGCATGTGAACTGTCCCCAGGAATGGGTTGTTTTAATTTGTCTGATTTCTCTCAGACTGTTCAAGTTCAGTTGGACAATATCCACCATATCATAGATAAGTTTTCACAAATGCCTATGGTGCCTAACTGGTTTTCTTGGTTTCACTGGAGATGGCTGGTAATTACAGATATGCTTTGGTTATGTAACTATACTCCTATTATGTTAATGTGTGTGCGCAATTTAAGTAGTAGCTTAAAACCTATACATGCTGAAGTACTCTACAAGAAGATATGTCAAAGAAATAATCAATCTTCCCATGTTTTCTTCTGCCTGCTACTTCTATAGCTTTTCTTCTTCCTTCCTAATTAGAACCCTTAAATAGAATTCGTGCCTCATATCAAATTTACCGAGTATCATAATTCTTCCAAGTGGTAAAGATACCTCAAGACAAATGCTGGGCATAGAAGCCACAGGGCATAAATATGCAAAGAAGTAAAAAGCTAACCTTTTCAAACAATAAGGCTTCCCTCTCACTTACCAACTTCACATTTCCCTGTATGGCCCTGGAAGATGACTGGTTAGCCAGAGACGGGTAAGATTCCTCAAGGGAGGAACAACCTAAGACAGGCACAGTCGCAGGGGGGCCATCAGGTGAGAAATTGGGGATCAACAGAGGTGAGGCTTAGAACCTCACCCCCCCTGTTCTGAGAGAAATCTTCTGCATACGTGGATGTTTTATTGCCCTGGTCTAGCTTGGATTAACACATAGTCTACAGGCACACACCTGATCATCTACATTTGCTCTCTTACAACACTAAACTATGTTTTCTACCTTTATCTTGTATCTACCTACCACTTCAGCATTTTATTAAAAATAATAATAATAAAGAGAGAAATGTGGTATCCACATATAAATCAAGTATAAAAACCAAATGAGTATTCATATTTGAACTGACTATTTATAGTTCATAATGCATGAGCAAAACCGAAAGTTTCTGTGATGACTGCCCTTGTACTGTTCACTATGTAACTTATTCATTATGTAAGAATTTGTTCTCCATGTAAGAACTTGTTTGTTATGCCTCAGAAGATTGGAGACTGATGAAAATTAGGCTTGGGGTGGATTAATGATTGTGCATTGAGCATTGACTCCCCTATACAGAATTTTATTGTTGTTAACAACCATTTGATCAATAAATATGACAGATGCCCTCACACACACACACACACACACACAAAAAAAAAAAAAAAAAAAAAAAGGACAGACTTCCAATGGTAAAATAAATAAGTAACCTGGATGTAATGTATAGCATAAGGAATATAGTCAAGATATTGTAACAGCTTGGTAGGGTGATAGCTGGAACCTAGAATCATGTATATAAATGTTTTACCACTGTGTTGTACACTTGAAAAAAAAAAAAAAAAAAAGAAAATGAGCAGAGGAACTGAACAGGTACTTTTTTCAAAGAAGACATCCAAATGGCCAATAGTTACATGAAAATATGCTCAACATTACTAATCATCAGGTAAATGCAAACCAAAACCACAATGATATATCACTTCACACCGATTAAAATGGCTGTCTTCAAAAAGACAACAGATAACAAATATTGGGGAATTGGGGAGGGTGTGGAGAAAATGGAACACTGTGTGCCCTATTGGTGAGAACTTTAAACTGGTTCAGCTACTATGGAAATTCTTAAAAAAACTAAAAATAGAAGTACCATATGACCAAGCAATTCTCACCTCTGAGTATATTATCTGAAGGAAATAAAAACAGGAACTCAAAAAGATGATTTGCAATGCCATGTTCACTGCTGCATTATTTCCAATAGCCAAGATATGAAAACAACCTAATTCATCAACAGATGATTGGATAAAGAAGTTGTGGGAAAACACACACACACACACACACACACACACACACACACACCACAATGGAGTATTATTCAGCCATGAGAAAGAAGGAAATCCTGCCATTTGCCACAATTCATAGAAGGGTATAAAGAGAGAAGGGTTCTTCAGGAAACAGATAAAATGGTAGAAAAGCACAAACTCAAATAGAAATGCAATTTCCTAGACAATTCTGTCATTCCTTTTGCAAAATCCTTCAGGGTAATAGCTTTCAAATTTGCTTGACCATAACATTAATAAGAAATACATATACAATATAACAGCCTAGCATAACATACATGTACACACAAAAATTTCACAAAATAATTAACCTTACTATATATAATGCATTTTGATATTTTCTTTTATCCTAGTCTCTTTCACTTAAATAAAACAAAATGGTTGTGATAGATGAAGACTCTAGTCCTGTGTTAAGTTTACAAACTGTAGTAATTGACAAGTATGATCCAATATTTTATTTCCAGACAGATCTTCCATGATGTGCTTTCTCATGTGTGCTTGACTTTATTACCTTAAAGGGCCAGAAGCGGCAGTGCCTCAATAAAACCACACCTGGATATCAAAATGACACTGGTCTGTGCTAATTCCAACTTTCCCTATTTGGAGTCCAGAATTAACACTAGCAAAGCCTTTCTGTGACAAGGGACCAAGTTTAATTTCCAAAACCTTGGGAACTGATAGGCCTTGAGGCAAGCTGTGCAATGCTGAAGAGCCAGGAGCAATCTACATAGAGTTATGTGCCTGTTTAATTAGCACTAAGTCTAGATCTTCCCTGCAAATCTTAAGGCCATCTTATATGTTCCTCCCACTTCAAACCATTTGGGTTTGCCTCAAGCCACTCAATGATCTAGGTGTTTTCCCCAAGATCCACAGTGAAGAGAGATTCACAGAGTAATTTTCCACCATAATAACCATGTTTTCTAACATGCAGATACCAAAAATAATTTGAAAAAGCATCTGCTCAGTATTTTTATAGAATTTTCTGCAGCTGGAAATTATTCTTGGTGTACCGAATGGTTATACAACCAAATTTGATAGAACACCTTATTTTGAAAAGTTTTACCATGATCCCCATTTCATTTTAAGCTCTTCAATAGAAAAAAAATAAAATTAATTTACCAATAGCTTCACATCATATTATAATAATATTGTGGCTCCCCTGAATCAGATAAATTATTATATTAAAAAACCATTTCTTAAATTTTGGACTAATTTGTTCAACAAACTTTTAAAATCCATCCATATGCTACAACATTGCTGGACACTACAGATATAAAAATGAAGAGCACTGAGTATGTCTTTGAGGGTTTCACAATCTAGCAAGAGATAGCCATAAACAATCCTAGTATGTCCTGAGAAGCACAGTATAAGTACAGGCAAGCTGCTAAGAAAAAGACTGAAGAAGGGAAATTAGATCCAATTTCATAGAAGGGTATAAAGAGAGAAGGGGTTCTTTAGGAAACAGATAAAATAATAGAAAAGCACAAAGACTCAAATAGAAAAGCAATTTCCTAGAAACTTAATTAGTTCATTATAACTAGAACCCAGAAACTTGTGTGGGAATGATAGGATCAGACAGGTAGAAGGAATGCCAGGGTCTATTCTTAAAGAAGAGGTGTCAGGCTAATGTATTTGGACTTTATCTTAACAGTGGGTTATTTAAGTATTTATGCAGATAAGCTGATGACAATATGGTAGAAGGGCTGGATGGTGCACAAGTCAATACAGAAGGCAAGTTGACTTGTAATTAACAAGTAATGATGGGAATGAAGTCAAATGGTCAGATTTCGGGAGTTAAAGATGAAATATCAACAGGTCCTGAGATCTAATGGTGGTGGCTGGGGTGGGAAGGGACTGAGGAAAAGTGGATGTCTAGTAGTGGGGCCCAAGGTTAGCCTTAGGTGATGGGGAAATGATGATGTTTTTAACTAAGAGGGAAATATAGAATATGGAAAGAATTTCTGCAGAAAGATAATAAATTTACCATGCCTGGTGGAGAAATCATAAACAACTGAATATACAGGTCTCAGATTATAAGCTCACTCTTGTGGTTCCAAAGGTCAACTATATTTGAAAGAATATAAGAAAGAAGAAAGGCAGGAAGAGAAGGAGGAAAGGAGGGAGATACTGGAAGACCCATCTAGGACGGTCCCCAACTTTGTAAGCAGTTGGAACCTATTTATTTTCATGAAACTTGTCATTCTTTATTCCCCTGTCACAGTTCACCCTTCTACGAGCAACAGCCTGCTTTATATTTGGATATCCACCCTTCCCACAGTGGCTTCTGTTCTTCCCACAGAACCATAGTAAAATGTGGCCACGGTAATCATGACTCCATCTCTTGCTCCAGGAATGGCACGTGTTCTAGCCCTGCCCAATCAAATGAAATAATCTCCCAACAACAAATGGTTTATGGATGATACAAGTTGGGACAATGAGTGACAATGAAACAAAGCTGGATTTTCCTCTGAGCTTTCCCTAATAGATTTGAACCAGGAAGAATGTAAATGGAACCATTTTCTAAATATAAGTGTCCAGACTCAGAATTTAATCAACAGAAAGGAGAGGCAAGAGATAAAAACGGGGATAAAAGGACTTTGATTATATAATATATATACTGTATCAAGTCTACTTGAAGCCAAACTTATGTTTAGGCAATTGCCAGTAAATTCTTTTTTTAAAATTTAAACTAGCTTGAATATAAATTTCTGTTCCTTGTAATCAAAATAAATCTAACCAATATGAGTAAAATAGCAATCGATGTTTTCTAAAAATATTAAATTAAAATCTAGTTTAAAAAATCAGTTATTTACAAGCCTTTCTATCAACAGTAAATATCCTATTTAAAAAAGGACAATTATTCATTAATTGCTACATTTAAATAACACAAAAAGAATCCATTAAGAAATGTATGGTCATATCAAAATTAAAAATTAAAAAAAAAAAGAAATCTATGGTTATCAACACCAAGAGAAAATACTTAATGAGAAATAGAGTATGAGAGAAAAAAAGTTCCAAAGATTAGAAGAAAGAATTTGAATATTCAGCTTAGGGAATAATATGAAATAAACTCCATTAGAAAGAAATTAACACAGGTTGCTGCATCAAGCGATTCCATTAAAATGAAAATAAAAGTATAGCCTCCAAAAACCAAAGAGAATAAGGGCAGGAGACATTAATAGAAAAAGGATTTCAAATAATTTCTTGAATTAGAAAGCAGATGAAGAAGTAATGATGACTGATAAATCAACAGAGGAGGCTTTCACCTACTGTTTGCATGGAAGAGAAGAAAGACAACAAAGGAACCAAACTAGGCCACATTATCCTGAACTCCAGGTATAACAAGTCTGAGATGTGAGGCTGGAAAACCTAAAACAAAAAGCAGCTTTCCTCATGCCTTATTATTAGATGTGAACAAGCAACCAAGATATTTGAGAAAAGCCTGGAACATTAAAGAGATATGAGAAAAAAGATCCCAAAGTCAACATCAATATTTCAGGGAATGAAAGACAATGTTTAAAATCACTAATCTGTATTTTTAGAAAGGTGTAGGGATGTTACATTTATAGAAAGAGAAACAGGTTGTTATAAAAAAGGAACAATCAATAAACAAGTTCTTGCCATTGGAAATATGATCACTAAAATAAAAAAAATTCAACAAGAAAGTAGGACATTCAAAAAGAAATCTCACAGAATGTATAACAAAAAGACAAACAGATGGAAAATATATGAGAAAAGACAAGAATCATGAAGATTCCACCTCGGTCTAACATCTGATCAGAGAGAATAACAGAAAGAGGGAAACAAGAAAATCAAAGGGAGCAAATTATCAAATAAATAAAGGAAGAGGTTTTCTCAGAGCCATCCTCACATAATTCTATTGGCTCTGCCATTTTTTTGTATGTCAGATGTGACCTCAGGTTTTCTTCCCTCAAAAATAAAAAGGCCATAGCAGTTCTAGGTCTCATATGCACACATACCTCTGTATAGGAGAAAAAGCTCGTTTCTGCAAAACATCCATCATCCTAGGTTTCATTCTATTTTGTCACATAGGGTTAACAAAACCATTCTGGATCCAGTCACTATGGCCAGTAGCCAGGAGAATACCATGTTATTACTGACTTTCACCTGGACTAATGCCATCCCTGAACTATCATTAAGGACAAGATGACTGAGATATGCTGCTATTCAATAGGAAGCTGCAGAAGGGATACAGAAGCATCCTTCAATATGCAATATTCAACATACAGTACTGTGACATTTCAGTACACCAAGCATAAAGATACAACCGTTAAGAGTTAATAGAGAGGAAAAATGACTCAGTTAAAAAGGAACAAAATATCATATCAGTACCAAACTCCTCATGAACAAAATTCTAGAAGGCCATGGAGCAATGCCTTCAATGATTTGAGGAAAAATGACTTTCAATCTAAAATTTTAAATTCATCTAAAGCATCAATCAAATATGTGGACAGAATAAGAACATTTTCAAAATGTAAGGATTTGAAAGTTCCTTCTCTAATGAAGTTCCTCAAGATGGACTCCACTGAAAAGAGGGAGTAAACGAAGAAAGAGGAAGACATCAGATCCAGTAAAAAGTGGCTCCAGACGTGGAGAAAGAAAAAATATGTTGATCTGTAAATATACTCTATATAGAAATATGGTGTTTATATGTAACCTTCAGTAACAATTACACTGCTTGTGTAAAAAGAAAACACACATAACTTGAAAATTACTTTATTTTCAGGTAATAATACAGGTTACCTATATGCCAAATTAACCCAGATAAGAAGTGAAGTGACATTTTAATATTAAAGAAATTCTACATAGAAAAAGAATGATTAGCTATGTGAAAATCAGTATTCTCCAAGCAGTTTGAGATGTATTTTTCATAATCATCTAGTAATTTATGAGATCAAAAGGCCTATTACATTTCTACTAGTTTTCATGACTTCTACCAAATAGTTAAGAAACTTTAACTCTGTAAATTCTTCTAAGACTTTCCTACTTCTTTTCAGCAATAGCCAATTAAACATTTTGTAAAAAGGAACATCCTATACTAAAAAATTACCTCTAATATTTTGGGGAAAAAAGAATTATAATACAAAAGACTAACTTACATGTGAAAGTCACAAAACAGCACTGTTATAAATAAATGTTTAAAATGAAAATGAATCTGAATGCTTTCAATGCTCCATTAATATTTAAAGGACTAAAAATACACAGTTTCATGTTGTCTTAGAATGAGTGAAGACTAACTTGAAGAATTATAGCTCCTCCAGATTCATTTTTTTCTGTAATTACTCAATTATACATTAGAATATGGAAGACCTCTATTGGAGTCTTTGCACCAGTGTTTCATAAATGGATTTAACTATAAACCCTGGTTATACAATGTATTCCATAAAGGCAATGTATTTCCGATATTTATGTCCTTAAGATATCCTACAGTAAAATTAATATTTCCATACAGGAAAAGAAGGAACTATTTAGTCCAGACAACTTGATAACATCTCTTTCAACTACAGTTATAATTATCATGTATAAACTTCCAAAGCAGTTGTCAAGATTTAACATTAGCATTAATTTATGTCATAACTGACGGTTACTATAAAGATAATGGCAAAGCATCCATTTCTCCAAAGATAGCATGGATTGAAAGGGAAATTTCTCCTTAATTATTACAAATCTGCCCATTTTTAATTAAATTGATTAGTAATTTATTATCTTTCCCTTTCTTGGAAGGTTATTATCACATAGCTTTTCCAAAGTTATCAGTGATTTTTAAGTAATCTAATTATTTCTACTGTGAGTCCCACCACTTTGTAATAATTGGTTTTTGCTAAAAACTTAGGATCTAGTTTCTTTGTATGCTGAAAAAGAAATTTTGAAAATGTAGAATTTGCATCAGTATTTCATACTTCAAAGTGAACACTTTTCAAGATCTTAGTTGTCTGCACGGACAAAAGACCATTAAAAGTGGAACTCTTTATAACTTCCACCCTTGTTTGATCATCAAAATTGTTGTTATTAGTATTAATCTTCCCAGAGGGAAAAAATCAGGTCCCTGTGATTTCCTTTGAAAAGTATCTACATCTTACGCTATCCATAACTCAACAGTAAATTATGGAATGTTTCAAGGTATGTCCCCTATCAGTTTCTTACTTAAAAGGTAAACAGAAATGAAAATATTCTGACATACAAAATATGAAATACTTTAATTAAGAAATTAAGTACTACATACAGTTTTTGAATCAAAAACTATATTAACTGATCAAACGTAAGGTATATCATTGAAGTAACTATTTGAGACCAGCAAATTTTCATGGGTTCATGCCCTAACTCCTAAAAAGCTGAATTTTTTTGAAGAATAAGAAAATGAAATACAATGTCCCTTGGTAGAAGGGACAGAAATCTTCCTTTCCTCTGCGAAAAAAATGATAAGATATCCAGGAGATATTGGCTTAAATTCTCAGTTTCGTTATATGAATTGACTCTAGTTGTCTGGATAAAATTCATATTCAAATAGTTGGCTATCAATAAGAAGGAAAAGACAGTAGCTTAATATAAAATAACCTCCATTAATTAACATTTACTGAGTATAGTACCTACTAGATACATGAACCCCACACTTTCTCTCCTAAACTTTCTGTTGAGAGAAATTAACACTGAATGCACAAGGGCTGCCAAACTCTTATATACAGGGACTTAAATATTTAATTCATAACTCTTCTAATAGATTTAAGCAAGGCTCTATTTTTCACTTTCTTTAAGTCTACTCAGATTTCACCATAACAGAAAGGTCTTGCTTGACCACCCTGCCATAACTCTTTTATTACCTTGACTCTGCTTTATTATTCTTCATAGTATACTTTACCACCAAACATATTATTTACTTGTTTCTTTGTTGTCTGTCTCCTTCCACTGGAAAATAAGTTCCAACAGGACAGAAATTTGATCTGTTCACTGCCCTATCTCCAATGCCTAGAACTATATACCAAGCCTATTGTAGACATTCAAAAAGTAGTTGCTAAAAAAATGACTGAAAGGTTACTAGCTACAAAATAATAAGGAAAAGAAAAACTTAAAATATATTTCACAATCCTGGATGCCAAAATATACCAAAACTTTTATTTTTAAGTGCTATTTAATACAATGGCATAATAACAGTTTTCCATCCAAAAAGACAAAATATCCTTTCAAAGAATAGTTGGGCTACTAAGAGTTATAAATTATTTATTACTAAATAATTCAGAAAATGTAATTTAATAAATTACACACAAAAGTCAGTAAATATAATTAATGGGTCACTTTGCATACCTTAACAAGTTTCAAAAGCTCATAGAGATCTTCAACCTCGTCACCTTTGCATCTGGTGTACACTCGTCCGGTATCCATGCTCTTTCCTCTTATGGTGCGACGGTAGAGAGGAAGAGCCATCGCTTCTGCGTACAAATCAATGGCATGATGACCCACTGTCTGATACATGTAGCTATCTAGCTCATCTGGACCCCCTACAACAGTTAAAGTAGAAATAATCAGTAAAACATAGTGAAAAAGAGAGTGGATTTGAAATTCCATCTATTTTACTACATGGAGAGCAGTAACACATAACTTAAAAGCTTATTCCACTCTCTCTGCATTTACAAGTGAAATAAAATATAAGAGCTGCACATTTGTCCATAGTTGCATCCCATTTACATCAGCTCCAGTCATCTCTACTGCTAATTACAAATACAATTATATATAAATTTTTAAAACTATATACAATAAATGTTTAGAGAAGATGAATGTATCCAATAAATTTTGATTCGTTTATTCAATTAAAGATTTTATTATGTAAATCGGTTTTCAAATCATTCAAGGTTATTCACAAAGTCATACAAGTATAGAAGAAAATCTTTCTTACTTAATATCTAAAGAGTCATAGGTGACAAACGTTTGTTAAGAAAAAATTTAGATGCTCTTAATATTTATATTCAGCGCTCCAATGAAACATATATAAATTTGGAGGTGGTCCAAAGTGGCAACATAAGGAAGACCCTGAACTCACCTCCTCCTATGGATATAACAAATCTACAGCTACCTATGGAGTAAATCCTGATGAAAAAAACCCTGAAAATTAGCAGAACAGCCTCTTCCACAACAAGGGATAAAAGGGCCACATTAAGATGACAGGAGAGGTGGAGAAATGAACTCGCCAAAAACCCCACCCTTGGTTCAGCAACCCATAATAGGGAGGAATCTAACAGGATTGGGGCTTCTTTCTGAGGAGTGAGGGGTTTGTGCCCCACATCAGGCACCCCAATCCCTAGGACATGAACCAGAAAGATGAGCCCCAAACCAGATAGGGCTTACATCTAGGGAACCCTAGGGGCTGTGGAGATCTGAGATACTCCTTTTGAGGGGCAAGCACAAAAACTCACTCATCCTGGGACCCAGTGAAAAGGCAGTAGCTCAAGTGATGACTAGATTATATATGAAGGAAATTCATTTATTAATCTAAAAGTATGTGCCCAAGGGGCAGGGACCAGCTGGGACTTTTAGGGACTGAGGCACTGGTGAGGGCCATTTTTGCACTGCCTTCTATATTGCTAGTGCAGGCAGGCATACACACACAGCCTCACTAAAGCCATGGGCATGCCCTACGCCCAGCACTCTTCTCCAGCATCTCTACAACTGCAGGTGTGCTCTGCTCCCAGTGCTCATCCCCTGCATCACTAAAGCCATAGACAAGTCCCACTCTCAGCGATCTCCAGGATGCTGGCCAAAGCTGGGCAAGTGCAGTCCACACAGGGAATGCCTCTTGTATCATCTGGCCCTGGTAGCCATAGGGGGTTGTGTTTCTGGGCCCCCCAGGACTACAACAGGGCAGTTCTGGGTAGGCTACCACACCCAGTGCACTACACAAACAGCAGACTGATATGCACCCACACTCTGTCTATGAAAAAGGTCCATGTACTTACACTGGAGCTTCTACCTGAGGGACAGGTTTCAGTTTTGCCACACTTCCAGAAGCTACACAGGCACTCTCAGGGAACATGAGTAGGGAGACACTATTTTAGTACCCTCCCTTGGCCTCAGAGTTCACTGGTACCTCTCAGAAAGGACCTATTACACTTGTTTGAAGCCCTGATTTTTGCTCAGTTACCTAGGTGATATTTCCAGATCTCTTGGTCTGAAGGTCAGCAGGGTTTATAACTGCAGTCCCACAGGACTGCATGTATTTGCATACTTGAAAAGCTGCTACCTAAGGATCTGGCTTCAATCAGCCTGAAACTAGGTGCTGATTGGGATCACTCCCTTTGAACACTAGTAGGTATTGGCCCAACCTCAACAACTGTGATGGACAAAAATAAATCAGGCTAATTAGACAATCACAAAGGTTCAAGAGACAATGAAGAGCTAGGACAAGATTGAATGATAAGGTTAACCTCCTACAGAAGGCCACTCCTTTAAAATTGGGAGAGACAGTTTTTTCTCCTATACATAGAAATAAACACAGAATGTCCAGCAGAAAAAGGAAACAGAGGAATATGTTGTAAATTTAACAAGATAAAACCTCAAAAAAAGTCCTTAATAAAACAGAGATAAGTAATCTATGTGATAAGTTGTTCAAAGAAATGGTCATAAAGATACTCACTGAACTCAGGAGAAGAATAAACACAGAACAAGAGACAGAAAACTTAAGTGCCAAAGAGAAGTCACAGAGCTTAAGAACACAATAACTGAACTAAATACACCAGAGGGATTCAACAGAAGACTGAATGAAACAGAAGAACAGATCAGTGAGCAGGAAGATAAAGCAACTTAACTCACCAAGACAGAGGAACAAAAAGAAAAAAATAATTTAAAAAAGTGAAGATAGATTAAAGGACTTCTTGGACAGCATCAAGCAGTAAAACATTCACACTATCAGGGGCTCAGAAGAAGAATGAGAGAAAGGGGCAGAAAACTTATTTGAAGAAATAATGGCTAAAAACTTCTCTAACTAGAGAAAGAAATAGATATCCAGGTTCAGAAAGTATAGAGTCCCAAATAAGAACCCAAAGAGATCTACACCAAGGCACATTAATTAAAATGTCAGAAGTTAAGGATAAAGAAAGAATAATAAAAGCAGCAAGAGATAAAACAACTTGTGACAAGTTGGATCCCCACAGGACTGTCAGTTATTTTTCAGCAGAAACTTTGTAGGCCAGAAGGGAGTGGCAAGAAATATTCAAAATGCTGAAAGGAAAAACCATCTAACTCAAAATACTCTACCCAGCATGATTAATCATTTAGAACTAAAGGAGAGATTCACCACCACTAAACACATAAGAAATGTTAAAGAGACTTCATTAAACTGAAAACAAAATAACAAGAAAATGTCTGAAAGTAACAATTTCACTAGTAAAGGTGAATATATGTAAGAGTAGTAGATGGATCACTTATAAAACTAGCATAAGTTTAAAAAAAATGTAAAATTAACTATAACTACAATGTTTAGTTTAGGGATATACAAAATAAAAAGATGTAAAACAAGATGCTAAAATCTTAAGACGTGGATGACCTTGCTCTGTTATAGCTCCCACTATCTCCTGACTCCCAGATCCTCATCTGATCTTCTGAGGCAGGTAGCACTTCTGGCCCCTGTGGTCAAGACCTAGTAGACAGACTGATTAAAAATGGTGGAATAGGAAGGCAAGATGGAAACCTCCTCCCAGAAACACAAAAGAGGAAAACACAGCAAATGCAACTAGACCTAAAAATGACCTAAAGACTGCAGAACAGACTCCTTACACCTGAGGAACAAGAGAGGACCAGAAAGGGGTGAGGTGGCAAGCCTGAGAAGGAGTAGGACCCAAGCTCTTCCACTCGGGAGGTAAGGAACAGTCAGGAGAAAGAGGAACAGAGCAGGGAGCAGGGTAAGAGCTCTGAAGCACTGCACGTCTGGCCCTAGAGATCTGCTCCAAGAGCACAAACTCACATTATGTTGGGTGTTGGTGATTATCAGGGCTGGACACCAGGGGCAGGTGGAACCCTCTGGGAGGCTAAGACTCCAGTGTGGAGGGCAGGCACACTTTGCCAGTCCTGAGACCCAAAGTAGAGGCAGCAGTTTGAAAATTGCTAGCAATGGAAAGGTTACCAGAGGGGACAAAGGTTGGATGGAACTCTCTCCTCAGGAGAAAAGGCAGGTGGGGGATACTTCCCCAGCCCTACCTTGGCCCAACAGATAGGGAAATCTTGGGAGCCCCAGATGCTCTATCCCCCTTGCAAGCAATGCAGCCCGAGGCTCCTCCCCACGCATGCTGCCCACAGACAATACACTTGGCCCAGAGGCAGCATCAGACTTTGCTGCCTGGAAGACAGAGAGAGACTCTCCCTGCTTGCTTGGCTCCATTTCAGCCCAACTGGAGAGGTGCCTGGAGGAGCCAGCCTTAAGAGCTTGTTACTCCTGGTGGGTTTTCAAACCTGGTACAGCGTGTTCAGCCAGGGCACATTGGTCTGCTCACCCCATTAACTCTGTAGCAGTATCATTGCTGATGGCCAGGAAGAGAGCAGCCCCATGCACAGAGAACTCAACAGATTCCTCAGCTGATCACAAAGGCAGCAGCTCAAGCAACTGTCCACCCAGACTTAGACCACTACATAAGACAGACAAAAAGGTGGCCCACCCACAGCACACCAACAATTGGGACCCCTGTAAAACAGAACCAGGTACTAGAAAGTAAAGAATCTTGAGCTTCTGGACACCACAGCACACCTTCTTCATAAAGCTCTCACTTTTTAGACCAGAAAGCATAGCAGAGACATCTAATACAAAGGAAGAAATGCAGAATCCCTGACAAAATGAGCAGGCAGAGGAGTTTGATACAAACAAAACTATAAGACAAAACCCCAGAAAAAGGGCTAAATGAAACAGAGATCACCAATCTTCTTGATAAAGATTTTAATATAAAAGTCATAAACATGCTCACGGACTTACAGAAAAGTATTCAAAATCTCAGGGAGGACGTTGACAAAGCGACAGACCTGAAAAAGAGCCATTCAGAGCTGAAGAATATAGTACCTGAAATGAAACATACAATGGAGGGATTTAAAAGTAGATTAGATCATGTAGAGGAGAGGGTAAATGAACTAGAAATTAGGGAACAGGAAAACAAAGAAGCTGAGGAAGAGAGAAAAAAAGGATCTCTAGGAATGAAAGAATAAGAGAGCTATGTGACCATTCCAAAGAAAACAATATTTGCATAACAGGGGTACTAGAAGGAGAAGAGAATGACAAAGGGATAGAAAGTCTCTTTAAGAAAATAATTGTTGAAAACTTCCCCAATCTAGGGAAGGAAATAGACACTCAGGTCATAGAATCTGAGATGCCCAACAAAAGGAACCTCAAGAGGACACACCAAGACATATAATAATTAAAAAGGCAAAGATCAAGGATAAGGAGAATGTGTTGGAAGTAGCCAGAGAGAGAAAAAAAGACTACTTATAAAGGAAATCCCATCAGGCTATCAGCAGACTTCTCAACAGGCCAGAAACCAGTGGCATGATACACGTAATATATTGAAACTGAAGGACCTCCAACCAAGAATCCTCTACCTGACAAGATTATCATCTAAATTTGAAGTAGGGATTAAACAATTTCCAGATAAACAAAAGTTGAAGGAATTTGCCACCACTAAGTCAGACTTACAATATGTTAAAAGGATTGCTGTAGATGGAAATGACCCTAAGGCCAAATAGCTTTCACCAGTGAAAATAAACCTACAGTAAAGTTAGTAGACCAACAAATTACCAAACAGTAGGAAATTAAAACAAAACAAAAGAAGCAAAATCAAGCACATACAAAATCATCACAGGATACCCAAAAAGTGCAGATTATAACATCTAATACAAAAAATGTAGAAGTGGAAGAAGAAGGGAAAAAAGAAGTACCTTTAGATTGTGTTTGAAACAGAGCAATCATCAATTTAAGATAGACTATTATATAGTAAAGAAGCTATCATTGAGCCTTAGTTAGCCACAACACTAAAGATTACAATAAATACACAAACACAAAAATAAGCAAATTAGAGAGAATCCATTATAATACTAAAGAAAACCATCAATAACAAGAGAAGAGTATAAGAGAGGAAGAAAGGAACAGTGAGGAGCTATAAAAAACAGCCAGAAAATAATTAATAAAATGGCAATAAGTACCTATCTATCAATATGCACCTTAAATGTAAATGGACAAAATGTACCAATCAAAAGACAGAGTAGAAGAATGGATAAGGAAACAAGACCCATCTATATTGCTGTCTACAAGAGACTCATTTCAAACTCAAAGACATACACAGACTAAAAGTGAAGAGATGGAAAAAGACTACTTGCAAATAACAAAGAGAAAAAAGCAGGAGTAACAGTACTTAGACAAAATAGACTTCAAAACAAAGAAAGTAAAAAGAAACAAAGGCCATTAAATTAATGATAAAGGGATCAGTCCAACAAGAGCAAATAATCATTATAAATACCTATTTACCCAACACGGGAGCAATTAAATATATAAAACAAATATTAACAAAATTAAAAGGGAAATAGATTGCAATACCTTCATTTTAGGACACTTTAACACACCATTCATACTAATAGGCAGATCAATAAGACAGAAAATAAATAAGGAAACAGAGGCACTGAACAATACATTAGCTCAAAAGTGATATCTACAGAACACTCCATCCAAAAGCAGCAGGATACACATTCTTCTCAAGTGTATATGGAACATCCTCCAGAATAGGCCACAAGAAGAGCCTCAATAAATTAAAAAAGATTGAAATTGTATCAAGGAGCTTCTCAGACCACAATGGTATGAAACTAAAAATAAATTATGCAAAGAAAACAAGACTTATACACATGGAGGCTAAACATGCTTCTATATAATCAATGGATCAATGAACAAATTAAAACAGAAATCAAGCAATACATGGAGACAAATAAGAACAAAAACACAACAGCCCAAAAGCTGCAGGATGTGGCAAAGACAGTTCTAAGCGGAAAGTACACAGCAATACAGGCTAACCAGAAGAAACAAGGACAATCCAGTCTAAAATCACAATTAAAGAAACTAGAAAAAGCAGAACATATGAAATCCAAAGTCAGTAGGAGGAACATAATAAAGATCAGAGCAGAAATAAATGAAACAGAATAAAACAATTGAAAAAAATCAATGAAACCAGGAGCTGGTTCTTTGACAAAATAAACAAAACAGATAAACCCCTATTCAGACATAACAAGAAAAAAAAGAGTGTACACACATAAACAAAATCAGAAATGAAAAAGGAAAAATCAAAATGACACCATGGAAATACAAAGAATTATCAGAGAATACTATGAAAAATTATATGCCAATAAATTGGACAACTTCCTAGAAAAATACAATCTTCCAAGCCTAACCCAGGAAGAAATGGAAAATCTGAACAATTAACAGCAATGAAATCAAATTGATAATCAAAATTAACTCCCCCAAAACAAAACTCCAGGTACAGACAGCTTCACAGCTGAATTTTACCAAACATTTAAAGATGAGTTAATACCAATCCTTCTTAAAGCATTCCAAAAAGTAGAAGAGGAGGGAATACTCCCAAACTCATTCTATAAGGCCAGTATCACTCTCATACCAAATCCAGATACCACAAAAAAAGAAAATTACAGACCAATATCCCTGATGACCATAGATGCAAAAATGTTCAACGAAACATCAGGAAATCGAATCCAAAAACACATCAAAAAGATCATCCATCATGACCAAAAGTCATTTTTTCCAGAGATGCAAGGATAGTACAATATTCATAAATCAATATAACACACCACATTAACAAAAGAAAGATAAAAACCACATGGTCATCTCAATAGATGCTGAAAAAGTGTTTGACAAAATTCAACATCTGTGCATGATAAAAACTCTCAACAAAATGGGTATAGTGGGTACATACCTCAACATTTTTAATTACCAAAAAACTACTTGAACTAAAAACTGAATTCAGCAAAGTTGCAGGATACAAAATTAATACACAGAAATCTGTTGCATTCCTATACACTAATGATGAACTAGCAGAAAGAAGAATCAGGAAAACAACTCCATTTGCACTTACGTCAAAAAGAATAAAATAACTAGGTATAAACCTAACAAGGAAGTAAAAGACATATACTCTGAAAACTACAAGACACTCATGAGAGAAATTAAAGAAGACACCGATAAATGGAAATCTATCCCATGCTCATGAATAGGAAGAATTAATATTGTCAAAATAGCCATCCTGCTAAAAGCAATCTATAGATTCAATGCAATCCATATCAAAATACAAAAGCAAAAATAAACAAGTGGCACTATACCAACCCAAAAAGCTACTGTACAACAAATAAAACCATCATCATCATAGAAAGGTAACCTATTCAGTGGAAGAAAATATTTGTAAAACATATATCCAATAAGGGCTAATATCCAAAATATATAAAGAACTCAAACAACTCAATAGCAAAAAAATTAACAATCCAATTCAAAAAAGTGGCAGAGGATCTAGACATTTTCCCAAAGATGATATACATATGGCCAACAGGCACATAAAAAGAATTGCAACATCACTATCAGGGAAATGCAAATAAAAACCACAATGAGAGATAACCTCACACCCGTCATGGCTGGTATCAAAAAGACAAGAAATAACAAGTGATGGCAAAGATGTAGAGTAAAGTGAACTCTTGTACCCTGTTGGTGGGAATGTAAATTGGTGCATCAGTCATGGAAAACAGTATGAACATTCTTCAAAAAATTAAAAATAGAACTACCATATGACCCAGCTACTCCACTTCTGGATATATACCCAAAGAAAACAAAACTGTTAATTAGATAAGACATATTTACTCCCATGTTGACTGCAGCATTATTCACAAGAGTCAAGATATGGAAACAAGATAAGTTTTCATCAATGGATGAATGGATAAAGAAGATGTGGTATACATATACAATGAAATACTACTCAACCATCGAAAATAAGGAAATCTTGCCATTTGTGACAATATGGATGAACCTTGAGGCTATCATACTAAGCAAGTCCGATAAAGACAAATAGTGAATGATGACACTTACAGGTGGAACCTAAAAGTCAAAAGAAACAAACAAATAAAACAAAAGAAACAGAGATACAGAGAACAGATTTGTAATTATCAGAGGGATAAGTAGGCTGTGGGATGGCAAAATGGGTGATGGATGTTGATGGATAGTAATTAGACTTATTTGTGATCACTTTGTAGTATATACAATACTGAATTATTATGTTGAACACCTAAAACTAACATATATTTAATACTAATTTTACCTCAATAAGAAAATTTTTAAAAAATCACCATGCTGCATGTGGGCCCATAAGCTTTGTAATATATTTTCAATAAAATTGTTTATCTAAATAAATAAATAAAACTCAATATTGTTAGAGCAGTTATAAATGTGTACTGACACATAAGCAGAGCAGTAACAATCACTGGCTGTCACAAGATTCCACAAATATCAATGAGTAAAATTTTCAAAACAGATGAGTCACATTAGACTCTGGTAATACAAGTGGACTTAGAAATATACTGGAATAGACTTTTGATCTCATAACTTTACTCTTTAGCAAAAAGAATCATGAATGCACATAGATTATTTGCAAAGATATTTATAAGAGCATTATATTAAAAATTATAGTATATTATTATAATGACATATACTATGTAGCCATTAATGATTTTAAAGAAATGCATTTTCTAAAGTATGTTCTTCAAAATAGAAATTCCTTGATACAATAATAGGTATTGAATGAAAAAAGGAATCTGTGGTCAAATAGGTTTATTTAAAAAATGGGGATAAACCATGTTTTTTATAGAAAAGGTGCCTTTGCTGTCATTCTTTCTAGGCTAATATGCTTTAAGGTGCTTAAATAAGGACAGAGAGTATGAACTATCTCTCAAATTTATCTATCCACAGAACACTTATATTTCATAGGGTATTTATGTTCCAACCAAGATATATAGGAGATTCTATGATACAAAAATACTTAATGACATGGAAAGTGTTTACAATGTTAAGTTTATACAGAAAGTTACAAAACACTACAAACATACATGTATGTATGTGTGTGTGTATATGCATATATGCAGAGAAGGTCCAGGCTTGCCACTGAATGTGAAAGTATACTATCAAAAGGCATGAAAATGATATAGTAAGGGCTGCTCCCATAATCAAACCATCACCATATGCCATCACATTTTGGCTCACCAAGTTTCTGAACTCACACATCAGACTGGCTTTAATGTACCCACATTATTATAACAAATCTGTCTACCCCTAGTCACAGTTGGAAGTAGAGATAGAGCCAAAGTTATTCAAAAACCTTCCAACCTATCCTCATTTCAAACTTCAGCTGGATCTTGAAATGTCTTCGTTTTAAAGGATATACAATCAAATTAATATATTTAAAGAACTTTTTGCCTCTTAGCAAGAAATTTCCTGATGTTAGCATATGAATTAAAACTTTTTCCTTCAAAAAACTAGGAGACAACTTTCCTTTAAGGCTCCATTTAGTCCTAACCACAATGTAACTTTTATTAATGGAAGCTACATTGCAAAAATGGTAATAGTGCAAATAAAACCAAAAGGCTCCTCTCTTGCCTGAAGCACCTCAATTAACATGCCACAAAAGTCCCTACTACAAATCTAAAGATATGGTTTTGTGTTATGACAAGTTCATATTATCACCATTGATGGGGATAAATTCCTTTCCAGACTAATGTTGAAAAGCCAGTGCTGTGAATTCACTCTAACCAACTTCACTTTATACTGGAGTCATCTCTACCAGTTACTTTTACATAACATTCGGGCAAAAAAAGAAGTCAATGACTCATTCAATAATCACCAACTTTCTGCTGACTTTAAATCAAGATTAGCTAACTCTATCCATCTACTAACCCACAGCTATGTATTCTCTTCCACAATTACTATAGTTGATTTTTTTCCAGATTTTATTTAATAATATTCTAGTTCCATTTCCTATTTATTTTTTATAACAATATTCTAAATAAATGTGTCCATTCCACTGTGAGATATAATTTAAAGGTACACTTTGCTTTTCATCTTATCCAGCCTGCCAGTAAACCATGAGCACATGGGAAATTATACATTAATGATTGAGTACAAGGTAACTATAATAATTCACATAGAAAAGCTGAAAACAAGAGAGAAATTCCAGGGGTGGAAATTATATCATTAATGTATTACACACTATATAAACATCTGCTTTTTACATACCAAGACCTCTCAGATGAAAAGCCTAAAAAAGCCACTTGTCTGGCCAGAGGGATAAGGAAGTTTCTTTCCTTTGGTAACAGAACGGACTGTAAGGCAATTCTTCTTATAGAAATTACAGTGTACCCACTCACCCTTAGTCAAAGAGTTTTCTCTTTATTATTTAAAGTTAGAAGTAAGTCATTTTCAAAACACCTCACTTCTAAAAAGATACACTTCATTATAGGAATTCCAGTACAAAATCCTTGAATGCATGTTACCCTGACACTCTACAGGCACTGTTCTAATTCTTCCTATGAAATATTTCTAATCTCTATCTTCCCACTTCATTTCCATCATTACTTGGGTCTTCATCAAAAAGAAAGAAAATTCAAATATCTGACGAAATAACTGCTCACTATTCCAGGGCTAATTCTAGTCAGTTCATTATTCATCTATCTACCAATAAGTTCGGGTGACTGCCTTTCAGAGGCATAGAGCTGTCCCAAGTGCTAAGGAGCAATTAAAGGAACACAGAAAATATGACCTCTCCTCTCGAGGAACTTCCAATCAATCTATGTGGCAATAAAAAGCAAAGGCAAAATAAACAGAAGACAACTGTAAAAAGATATAAAAACAAAAAGCCAATAGACTGGCAGCCTTGAAGAAGAAGGAAGGAGAAAGGGAGGGAGGTAAGGGAGGAACAAAGGAAGGAAAGAAGAAGAAAAGGAAATATTCAGTGTCAGATTCAGATTCAACTAAATTTACTGGATGTCAACTTCATGCCAGGAACTATGATTAGCATTTTCACATACACGACTCATTTAATTCATCTAAAATAACAGTAAGGCAAAACTATGGAGTCTCAAAAGAAGTTAAGTAAAGGAGATGATAAAAAGATCTTATTAGAAGAGCCATGTGAACAATAAATAAAGTTAGATAAATGTTAATCTCTCCCTATTAAATTTTAGTGGTTAATATCTATAGCTATACAGGTATAATAAAAGAGCAAATTGATGCATTTTTTATTTTTTAAAAAGTTCTAATTGGGAGAAAACATTTTAATATGTGGTGATGGATAATAACTAAATGTATTGCAGTAATCAATTTGCAGTATATACATTACCAAATAATTATGTTGTACACCTAAAACTATTTCAATTACATTGCAGTAGAGAAAAAGATATTGTTGTAGGTTGCACTGTGTCCCTCCCAAATTCTTCTGTTGATGTCCTAACATCCAGTAACTCAAAATATGACCTTATTTGGAAATAGGGTCATCACTTACATAATTAGTTAAGATGAAGTTATTAGGATGGGCCTTCAATGCAATATGACTGGTGTTCTTATTAAAAGCGGAAATCTGGACACAGACATGGACACAGAAGAAAGGAAAAAGTTCTAATTGGGTGATAGAACCCAGACAGGAGTACTGTCATTTGAATAAGCCCACCCACCATCTCAGAGAGACTTACGTTTCATTTTACTTAGGCCACAAGCATTTTCCAGAGGTCACATCAGCAAGCCACAAGCTCGCCCTTTCCCCAGCCCACCCCCTCAAAAGCCCACCCAAAAGACGTTATAAAAAGCCTCTTAGCCTGTAAGAGAGGCCTTCTTTGTTCTGCTCGCCAGAACAGAGAGGTCCCTCTCCGGTTTAGCAATAAACCTGCTTGGACTATTGAGCTCATGTCCCTTCTTTTCCTTTTATTGGGGAAATTTCATTGGGGAGAAAACTTTAAAAAGTAGCTAAAATGAGGTCTGTGGGTTATTTTATGAATAAAGTAAAATGTGGAAATGTATTATTTTATGCCTCTCTCAAGTCTCACACTTAACTTACATCTAAAATGGCTAAACTGGATCCTTTTAACAATAAAATTATTTTGTTATCATTTATCAATATATGTCTCATAGCTCCTAGAGGTTATATCTTATTTACCTGCACATTGCTTAAAACGCTTAGAAATGTGTTGTGGTGCAATGGCAGTACATTCTGAAAAGGGTTGAAGTCTCAGCTCTGTGAGTTTATTCCTGCTATTTTACCTTGGACAAATTTATAAAACTCTAAGCCTTAGTATCTCTCTCTGATAAAACTCTACACGCTCTTATGGGGATTAAAGGATACGTAATTGAAAACAGAACAGAACCTAGCATCTAATAGGTGATAGATAAATATATTAGTTCTTTTGTCTTTTCATACTGCATACAAAAGAATGTAATTATGAAGTTGTACTTTCAGTCATTTAGAGAACTACCTGATAAAAATATATACTTACCTTGATTTTCATCTGGTCTTAGATTTGCTAAAGCAACAATCTGATGCCCAGCAGCAATGCACTGCATCATATTATAACAGCTGTCCTTCCCACCACTAAAAAATAAAGAGATAAAGAGATATCAGGTTACTGACCATTATTCAACATAGAATGATTAGATATTAAAATATAACACATTTATTCAGCTTTTCAGAATATCTGAGGGACTGCTTTACAATTAGAATGCAAAAAAAACCCATGCAATTTCTATAGCATAAGCAAACTGAACAAGTGAATCTGGATGTCTAAGGTTGCTATTCACAAGTTTATGAAATTTAAAAAAAGAGTTTATGAAATTATATGCCATTATAACAAGAACATACTAAACAAAATATGATATAACTTTTTGGTTTATGATTGTGGCTTTACTTAATACACAAAATGCTTTGCAAATAAAATATGATATAATTTTACACTCCAGCTAAATACTTATATATATATATATTCTTTAGGTGAAATTCACTATGAAAAAAGAGAAAAACATTAACATTCATTCTGTTTCACTATAAGAAATGTAATTGGCCACCATCACCAAATCTAAGATGAAATTAAATATTTGCGATCCATTCTAATGACAAAATTTGATATACCTGATGGGTTCAAATTCTGCAGGAATAGAAAACAAAATATTGAATTATACTGACAAAATATCGGTCTATCACTATACATACACACACACACACACACACATATGATGGAAGCTATCACATATATTATGATGGATAAGACTTGAGCATAAATCCAATAAACAGATTGAAAGGAACTTTTAAATTCTAGGTCCAAATCTACCTAAGATAGGGGCAAATCACTTAAGTCACGACAAATTATAGTTCATTTATAATAAGGTTGAATGGCAACCTCTGTGCTATTTTGGTTTAATACTCTACTAATTCTCACTACGTATTTCTTCCTTTCTTTTATCAGTGCTTCCTCTCTTCTTTTTTTCCCTTCTGTTCCCTTTGCTTAAGATCTGCAAAAGTATCCCCAGGCAATGTCCAGATTTATTCAAAGCCCTAGAAACTTTAAAAAAGATATTGATTATCCTGTAAGTTGGCCCTTTTTTGCCTTTTTTTTTTAGTTCCTAACATTTGTCTACCTCTACCACATTACAGTTAACAATTATTTTCTCAAGGGTTCAGTGATTGCAAGGGACAAAGTGAAACTATGCATCACGCTCCCTTTCCTCAGATTCTGATATTACCGTAAGTACATCTTCAACAACTTCCACTATTGAATATTGCTCCTCTATTTCCACAGGACAAAAGAATCTGACAAATTCTTTAGAATATTTAGAATATTAAAGATTAAATCATAATCAGAACTTAGCCTTATCATTTATTTTAAAATATGCCAAGATTTCAAATATGGTTTTAATATAGTATTTCACTAATTGTGTTCTATGGAATACTTGAGTCCAGAAAATACTCTAAGAACAAAAGGTTTCCAAGGTCAAAGAAGTTTGGGAAATGCCAAGTACTTTATTACCCTCTAAGAACATCACACAGCACATAAGCATATGTTAGGTGAGAAATCCTGCAGACCAGAATTCTAATTCCCAATTCTGGGATACTAAGCTAAGTTACTCAATGTGCTTGGGTTTACATGATTCATTATAAAATTAGAGAATGTCCTAGCTAATCCTCAAAGTGTCATTCAACTGCAAAATTCAATGGCTGAATCTTTTGTGCGTAAGGAAAATAATGTTCTTTATGACCTAAAGATAAGTGAGAATCTTTGTTTCACTTATTCCCTAAAATACACACACATATCCCATCTCTCATTTTAGTACATATATATGCAAAAAAGATATATTGCAAATAAATTCAGTATATTTAAGTTTAAATTCATGTATATTCAAGTTTACATGGATATATATTATGTATGCATTCATTTTCATATATATGTATTGTTATGTACTCATACTTACAGGTCTCCTACCATTTATTCAGATATTAGAGTAACAAGAATTTTCCAACATTGACTTTTTTTCAGTAGTTTCCTTTATTATAAAAATAATATATGCCTATTAGAGAATTTTTAGTGTAATGTTTCACACCAATATTCTCTCCTTCCCTCCAAGATTTCTGAATCTTCAGTTGATGAGTCTCACTCCAGTAGTTAAAACTTTTGACAAACTGCACGTGGATGTGAATTACTCATTTCCTGAACTATTTTTTTATCCTTATCTATCTAGATCAAATGAAGACAATTTTTCAAACCTAATCATCCATTTTACAGATGAAATTCATTGATTAAAAATATTTTGACATTATAGCTTGGATTAACACATAGTCTACAGGCACACACCTGATCATCTACATTTGCTCTCTTACAACACTAAACTATGTTTTCTACCTTTATCTTGTATCTACCTACCACTTCAGCATTTTATTAAAAATAATAATAATAAAGAGAGAAATGTGGTATCCGCATATAAATCAAGTATAAAAACCAAATGAGTTTTCATATTTGAACTGACTGTTTAGAGTTCATAATGCATGAGCAAAACCAAAAGTTTCTGTGATGACTGCCCTTGTACTGTTCACCATGTAACTTATTCATTATGTAAGAATTTGTTCTACATGTAAGAACTTGTTTGTTATGCCTCAGAAAATTGGAGACTGACGAAAATTAGGCTTGGGGTGGTTTAATGATTGTGCATTGAGCATTGACTCCCCTATACAGAATTTTATTGTCGTTAACAACCATTTGATCAATAAATATGAGAGATGCCCTCACAAAAAAAAAAAAAAAAAAAAAAAAAAAAGGACAGACTTCCAATGGTAAAATAAATAAGTAACCGGGATGTACTGTATAGCATAAGGATATAGTCAAGATATTGTAACAGCTTGGTAGGGTGATAGCTGGAACCTCGAATTATGTATATAAATGTTCTACCACTGTGTTGTACACTTGAAACTAATGTAATGTAATACTGTGCATCAGCTACCCTTCAATAAAAAATAATTATTAAAAAAAAATATTTTGACATTAGAGTCTTCTAAAAATGGCATTGAATCAGAAGAAACTGGAATATGCCAGTCACTACAGAAGGGATTATGCTACATCGCCAATAAGTCACTATTGTTTGCCAGTATCAATTACCTAGGGCATTGAACAAAAAACGTTCACGAAATCTTCAAAGGGCTTAGAAAAGAAAACGCATGGCTTTGATATTATCTTAAGCACTCTATATAGGTACAAATCTCATCAAATATTCAAATAGTCTAATTCTCTTTTAAATATTTTTACATTCCCTTTTGCTTTAGTTTACAGATTGAGTACGGCAACACAAACTGGCCTGTCTTTGGTTGTCATGGGACTTTATATACCCAAATAAGACTGCTCAGTATAGAGTTCATACTTCTTTTTGAGACAAGAGTCCGTTACCATGAGGTCACTCTAAGTATTTGTAGCAAAAGCAACTGGATTTAGGATAAAACTGATACAATTCCTTCTCCATCCTGAGGTAGGAGATCCCTTCTCTGTACTTGAACCACAAGGTACAAAACATCCATATCACGAGCAATCCAGACACACGTGGGACTGCAGGTGAGGGAGAGATGGTCCTAAGTGGGAAAGGGTGGAGGCAGTGTCAGCGTTAGGAGGGACGCAGGACCCAGAGGACCCGGCAGAAAGACTGAGGGGAGCTACAGAAGGGGATGAAGAAAGCTGTGAGACGCGCTGGTGGGGCTAAGTGGAATCACGTCCTGGTTCTCAAACATTAAAACTTTTAAGAATTCGACCCCAGGCTGCGTCAGAGTAATTAAACCAAGGCTCTGGCAATGAGACGCAGGAATCAGTAGTTTTTAAAGTTCCCCAAGTGAATCCAATTTTGAGGGCCAGAAGACCAGAGAAGCGACGACCGGCAGGTTGCAGGGCGCGAGCCCGGGAGACTAGCCGCGCGGCAAAGGATCTAAGGCCCCGCCTTTTCCTGAGGTCCGGGAGGCGTCGCCGAATAGCGCCAGCCGGCAGCTCGGGCCCAGACACCCTCTCTAAAGCGCCCTTGGCGGCGGCAGCTCCCTCCGCTCCTGGAGGGTAGGCTGGCAAGGGAGGAAGGCGGCCCGGCGCCGCGTTACCTGATGAGAGCTGCCACCCTCATGCTGGGCACAGTGCGCGTGCGTACGGCGGGCGCGGGCTGGAGCCGAGCAGTGGCCGCCGCGGCGCCCGCCGTGACGCTCTACGGGGCCTCGCCCGGGTGTTGGCCTCGCCGCCTGTCTGGGAAGGGCACCGCGGCCCCTGCAGCTGCCTGCGGGACACCTGGCCGCGGAGGTTACGCCTGGTCGGCGCCACGGCCCTGTGGCAGAGACACCCCGGCCCCGAAAAGAATGACGTTTAGGCATGGCCTAACCACCTAAGTGAGGGCGCTGAAGCTGCGAGGGGAAGGGCAAAGTCCGTGTCGCAGAGTCCAAGTACGGTGCCACTGGGTTTGTTTTGGTAGGAAAATGTTCGAAGTCACTTATGCTACAAATTGAAACACCCGTGGACGTGCAAAGAGAGAGGACGTTTCTCCTTACTTCTTCAGTCACCCCCAAGAAACGAACTGTACCCTTTAGTTTAGCTTATATCTCCTTTGTACTCCAGACCTAAAGCCTGACCCAGCCTAAGGAACTCTAAGCCTCTTGTGGTTTTGGCCGTTAGCATCATATGGAAGCTGAGAAGCCGGAAGGCTGGTCACCAAAGAGCAGTGGCCTTGATGAAAGAAAATCTAGCTTCTAAATTCATTCAAGTATTTACTGAGTGCCTTTCACCAGGCACTGTTTGAGGGTTTGGGGATACATGCATGAATAAAATAAAGGATAGTACCTTCATGAAGTTTAAATAGGGCTAAAATACACAGATTAAAAAACATAGTATGTAAAAATTGGTAATTGCTATGAAAAAAAATTAAGAGATTGAGAGGAATCAGAAAGGGGATGAAAGGGCAAGTTGAATTCAAAAGAGCATCAAGAGATGACTTACTGAGATCGTGAGAATTGAGCCAACATTAGAGAGTTAGCTGTGTATGACTAGGTGTGCTCCGAGCGCAAGAAAAAACTACAGCCAGACCCTAGGTGCACTATGTGTTTGTGCAAAACAGAAGGCTAGGCACTGTGGTTAAAGCAGAGAAAGCAGGGCAGAGAATGTGGGAGATGAAGTTCCAGTGATGAAGAGAGGAGGGAGACCCTAGAGGGTTGTGTAGGCCAGAAAGAACTTTGTCTTTTATACTTTGAGTGAAATTGGTGGCCATTGCAGGGTTTGAATCTGTGATGTCAAACTTTGAAGGGAATATACTGTGCTGTCTTGACAGTACACCTATTAGGTGGCTATTGAAAAAATCCAAGAGAGAAATGGAGCCTGCAACCAGGATGGTACTAGTGAACTTGGTGAAAAATAGGAGGATTCCAGCTCTATTTTTAAGATAGAGCATGGATTAGATACAAGACATGAGAAAAAGAAAACTGTGAAGGATGATGCCAATGTCCTTAATTAAATAAATGTACATAAGGAACTTAAAATCATGCCACTGTATAGTAAGCATTCTATTTAATTATACTATAATATTTTCATTAACTCCAGTTCTATAATTGTGAATATTTACTAAGGAGTTTGCAGTCCAGTTGGGGAAATAAGACAAATACATTAATCAAGTATTTCCAACACAGGGGGTCATAACAATTTAAGTGATGTTTGTGGTAAGAGCTCCATTAGTTGAACCCCCAGGGTAAATGCTAGAATAAGAACAGGATTTGAAACCTTAGCAGAAATGAACAGGAGGAACAACAGGTGGACCTTACAAACAAAGGCAGCTAGACAGGAGAAGAGTTCAGAACATGTTACCCAAAATATGCCACTTTGACATATTGCTTATCTTAAGTTAAAGGTACTTGAGAAACAGCAGATGCATGAATGGCACTCTGGCTTTCCTTTTTATTCCTGAAAGCTGGGGATAAAACTCCCATGTAAAAGGTGCCCTCCCTGTACTGGAGGAAAGAAGACATTCGTGTTGCCAGATACAGGGAATCAAGGCTGAAAGAAATCTGCACAAACAAAAATTGTAAAATAATTCTTATTTTCCTTTAGCCTCTCCACATAATTTTCCACAGTTGCCTCTCTTTGTTCGATGTCTTAGAAAAGCATGTAGGTGCCACCATTTAGGTGAGGGTAGGCAGGTGTTGTTCATTCTCTTGTGAAGACTCCATGTACATGTAAGAAATTTTAATAAAACTTGTATGCTTTTTGCCTGTTAAGTTGTTTTATGTCAGTTCTTAGGCCCAGCTGGAGACCCTAAGAGACTAGAGGAGAATTTTCCCCCTACACACAAATGAGTGTGGTGTGTTCAGTAGCAGCAGGGAAACCAGCCCAATGTGTCATGAGAATATATTGGAGAGAGGGGAAAATAAATTGGTTGGATATAAAATGATGCCAGATTATATAAAATGATGCCAGATTACCCAGGATTATGGAAAGCCAAATGAGGAATTTTAACACCAGGAAGGTTATTCTGCCTGTTTGCCATCATTTTTCAGGAGATTGTTTGAATTAGTAATAAGTAACAGGGTGAGTGAGTGATTTTGATGAAATAAATTTAGAACACTCTCAAAGAGTCCTCTTTAGTTTAAACCAGGGGATATCTTTTCCTTGCAACTTGCCAAAGGGATAGGGAGAGGAGGTACTCAGACTCTCTTCTTAAAACAACATCCTTAGAATTATTATGTTTCTTTCTGTCTGGTAACTGGACTCTGTAAGCTTTGTTTTAGGACACCCTTAAGAAACAATTATTTAACAATGTGCATATCCTGTAATTAAATTGTATTTTAGGAAATACGTTTATACCATTATCCTAGGTCACCCAGTCCTTGGCTTGATGATGTTGCTCTCCTCCACTGGAATCATCCTAGCACCTTTGTATTAAATATCTCTTCCAGTGCCTTATTATTAAGTATCTCTTCTCCAGGTCCTTGTTTCCCATGAAAAAAAATGTTTCTCTTACCGTCTATTCCCTCCTTTAAAAAACTTTTTATATGAATTCTGTTAATTGATGAATGTTTCTGGCTACCTAAGATGGCACTATTACATGTGTTCTTCTTAAAATTTTTTGTACTTCCTCTCATTAGTGCTTTCCTTTCAGTTACCACAGGAGGCTCTGTGCTTGAATGTCCCTTTAGGGCCACAATACAAGTGATAGGTTCAATCCATTCTAGCTCAATAGTCATATTTGCAATTCTGAAATCAACCATCAGGGTTATTCTTAGATTCATATGTATTTTTGGAGGGTTTTTTTTTAAATAGCTGACTGAACAAAATCAGAGCAATTCTTGATTCTCAAAAGAGTTATATTAGAAACTATAGGTTAAATTATGTTCTAACTTTTCCCAATGAGGATCTTTCTTAAATCATTCTAATCACCTTGTGTGGTGTCATTTTCTTTTGCAGAAATTTGAAAGCAACACCCACGGTGTCATATATGGTCCTCTGGTACAGACACCAAGACAGGGTTAGATGTGCAAGAGATTGATTTGGAGAAAATACCTTTGAAGGATAACGAGAGAGGAAGGAGAAGGCAGGGAGACTCAGATTGGAATGCAGATTGAACCTAGAAAAGCAGACAGAGAAGAAAGAATGAGTAGCAATAGACCCTGATGACACTATAATTCTGAAAGCCTCAGCAGACCAATGGGGTATCCTGAACTAAAATGTCCTTTAGAGGAATCCAAAATTGAACAGGAAAAACCCAGTTGTAGTATTTCCACTGTGCTCAGACATTGTCTGCGGGCAGCACAGGAAAAGCTTGGCCTGGTGCAACTCAGGGTGGATCCAAACATGCTATAGCTAGACACTATCGGTCAGTTCATAATAATGTTCATGATATAGCTCCTCTATGATCCCCATGAACTCCTCTTGCTAAGGATAAATTTAGAAAGGGGAGTTAATTAGGACAAAAACAAACTATAGTCCCTGTCATTACAATTGATCTTGGGCTGTATTGGAACTTGTCCTGCCTTCCACTTTTCTCTTCATATTTCTTTCACTCTCGTCTATTGGCTCTGCAGATCTTGTTGATTTACCTGGTGGTATGACCTGAACATTTATTTCTAAGAGGTCTTAGACTTGGTCATCATACCCTTTTTAGTCTGGGGTTGCTACATGTGTCCATTCACAGTTATTTTTGAGCAAGGGCTAAGAGGCACCCAAGTGGATCACCTGGGTTCCGCATTTGTATTCTTTCTTGTCTTCACTGTGTAAAAGCAGCCCCATCTCTTCTTGCTAATGAGAGTTAATTATCCCCGCCTGCTGGTCCCTGGGTACAAAGAGTTAAAAGTGCCTCACTATTAAGTAGCCTGTAGTTCAGTGCATCACTGCTGTTCACCCTAGCAAGAGAGAAAACATTTGAAGACTAGGACCTCTAACTCTGCTTAGCCCAAAGTTGTGGGAGGTAAAGAACAAAGTTCCCTATTGGGAGTTATTGTAAATGAGGACATTCTTGCTTTCATACCTTGGTTCCAAGATCGACACATCGTTCCTATCAGAAATACAGTGCCATGTAGAGATCTCTGACTTAGTGCCTAAACTATACCCTAAGGGATGGTGCACCATCCTTGTAGAGTATTGTTTCTGAGCTACTGATGTAGTTGTTGTTTCAGTAGGCCTTTCTGGTACTCTGTGAGACCAGCTTTGTGTAAATAGTATACTATATGACATGACAGTAAGAGTCCGTGGGCATGGGCCCATTCCCATCCCTTCTCTATGAAATGGGTTTTACTGTAGATGTTCCGTGGAATTGGATTCTGTGCCTGTAGAGTTCATGTTGCCAGCTGAAGCTGTGTAAGCAGAAAAGGCCAGATTATTGCCCCTAATGTGTTCCATCAAAAACTGGGAGTGGCATGGGGGCAGGGTGTCCTCCTCTGAACTCCACAGTGGATCCAGAAGTGTGGCAGTTGAAGGCTGTCTATCATCTGTTCTCTCCACAGCAGGTGTTTTTGAAAGATCTGAGCATCACAGAATGACTCACAAAATCACATAATGAGGAAAAAGAACATTTACATTACTTGTTTAATGTTATGCCCTGCTAGAGTAAGAAATGTAGAATGAAGAGTTCATTCACACTAAGAATAGTATTTGATGGAAAGTCCATCTGAATTCATGAAAGTCTAAATTATAAACAACAGTATTTTAAGGAAATATTTTAGTTTACTTTTAAACAAATATACTAATCTTGAACATGTATCATAACAATATTGAATCCTGACAAAGTGTTTTTAAGAGGAATCATGAATAAGAAAAATATATTTTTGTCAAATAATATCCATTTCTCTATAAGTAATTTGCCCAAACTTCAAGAAAAGCTGGTTTAGGAAGGTCCTTATGTGCATAGGGCTATACATAGTGTCAAGGTAACTGCAGCCCTGTCAATGTCAACAAGTTAATACTTTTTATATCAGTGTAGTCAAAAATAGCTTTTATAATATGCTGAAATGACTTGTCAAAGATTCAACTTTCAAAAGCATTGTGAACATACTTCCTACAATCTCAACCTGTACAAATAAATGACTGAATTAGTTTGTAAAGTCAATACAATAGGTGAGTAGAAAATCAGCTTCAAAAAAGCCTCTATCTCTTGCCAGTTTCTTAGGGGAAACTCCCCATAGCCAAACACTATAGCTGGTAATAAAAAGTTGCAAGCTGTCACTGAATTCTGCTTCCTTGGAAGCATATCTTAATGATGTACTGATTGATAAAGCTCAAATAATATAATAAAAACTCCACAGGTAGTTATCCCTCAGAGACCTTGAAAGGATTTTAAGCCAGTGCATCTTCCTAAAATCATGCCATACAGGAAGCCATGAGATTTCCTGGTGAGGATTTAGGAAAAAAGGAATTAAGTAATTATTTGGAGTATAAATTTAAGGACATCACTATATGAGCATCTGAATGCACCTATACTAATAATGGCAGTTTATGTAGACCAGACACTCTTTTACATATAGTGACACTTAAATATCACAGCCTATTTATAAAGTAGGATACATTGTTATTCCTATTTACTGATGAGGAAACTGAGTACAAAGAATTTAAACAACCTGCCTGCCTCAGTCAGTTTGGGTTGCTATAACAAAATATCACAGTCTGAATGGATTAACCAGCAGATATTTATTCTTTCCAGTTCTGGAGGCTGGGGGATCCGAGATCAGAATGCCAGGATGGTCAGGTGCTGGTGAGAGCCCTCTTCCTGGTTTGCAGATGGATGTATCCTCATACGGTGGAGAGAGCTTCTTTTTATAAGAGCACTAATCCTATTTATGAGGGTCCAACATCATGACCTAACTACCTCTCAAAGGTCCTCACAATACATTAGGGATTAGAGCTTCAACAAATGAATTTTGAGGTGACACAAACATCCAGTCCATAGCACTACCCAAAGTCTTAGAGCTAGTAAGTGATAGAGCCAGGATTCAAACCCAGGCAGTCTAGTTTTAAAGCTTATGTTCTTAACTTCTATACTATATCTGCCACTGAAATGACTAGCTGGTTATTTGGACCAAAATATCCTGTTTCCAAGATACGTTTGGAAGGACCTTTACCTCCTGAATCCTTTTCTATACTTCTTTTCAGAAAGAGTTGATGAACCCTCTTTCTGAAAAAGAAATTCCTGTATTACATGAATTAATATATTGTATGAGGGCACTGTTAAACATTGTAAGCCTGAGAATCAGTCTGTCTCTCTTAGATACTTTTCTCTTTACTCCATAATAGAGAGCAGCAAGTTCAAAGGAACCATGCAGGTAACATAAATGAGTGAAGTGGTATAAGACAGTTTGGAATGGTGAAGACAGTGGCAAACCTCTACTCACTCATCGCTTGGCTCTTGCTGTCCTGTGCAAAGGTGGACCTATTGTTATCAGCTCTTCCAGTTTTCCCAGAGATGACAGAAATCTTCATTTGGTTAGCTCCTTTCTTTAATCTTAGAAACTAGTTTTTAAAAATGTAATCTCAAAATAAACACAAAATAAACATACCTGCTTATTATTAATTTCATAATTTAACTTTAGATAGTAATCCTTATTTATTTACCCAGCTAGTATTTATTGATGGCCTGTTATGTTTATTTATCAAATTTTTAAATGCTTATACCCTTTCCTTTAGAGATATTTTGCACCCATATATGTGCAAAAATGTACAAGAGTGTCCACTGTAGCATAATTTGCAAAATGGAAATCTCAGCAGGACAGGGACTTTGTATTTCTCATTTCTAGAATAGTCCTGGTGTAGAGTAGTACTTAATATATATTTATTGAAAAAAATGTGTATAATTAACCTAAATTTCATCAACAGAACTGAATAAGTTATGGTACTTCTACAAGAAAAATGAAGAATTCTCTAAGTCATATTTTAAGCACAATAAGCAACTTGTAAAAGATGTTTCCATCTGTATCAAAGGAAAATTATACATATGCATAAATATGTAAGTAGATATTTATGGTTCTACAAAGTTATGTACTAAACTGTCACAATGTTACTTTTGGTGAGAAAAGGGGGAGATGGGACTTCTAATTTTCACTTCATAAACATCTATGTATTGTTTGACTACTTTATATGAGTATATCTGCATTAGTTATATATTTTAAAAGACTAAATATTTAGTTCCATTAATAAGTGGAATAAAATAACCATGTGATACCATTTCTTAACTTTCAGGTTAGCAGAGATTAAAAGAAACAAAAATTGGTGAAGATGCAGCTGGCAAGAGTATGGAGAAAGGAACAATCTCATGCTCAGCTGCTGAAGAAGTAAGTTCAATTTTTCTGGAGGGCAGTTTGGGACTACATATAAAATCTTTAATGTGCACACACTCTGATAAGCATTCCTATCCCTAGGAATTTCTCTCAAGGAGATAGTTGGACAATAATACAGAGATGTTTATGCCAGAATGTTCCTTGTGATGTTGTTTATAATATTGAAAGATAGACAAGCTAAATATTAATAATTAGGGGATTGGTTAAATAAATATACTATGGTAAATATACCACAGTACACCCATAGAGTAAAAAGATAATGCAATCATTGTGTCTACCTATATTTGTTAGCACTATGAAATATAGTTGCATTAACATACAAAGAATACACACACATATATATAAGCATATGTATGGGAGACAGTGTAGAATCATGATTAAGTACTTGTATTCTGGAGTTAGATCCTCAATTTGAATGTCAGCACTGCCACTTACTAAGCTTTGTAATTTGAGACAATTTACTGAAACTTTCTTTTCTTTAGTTTGTTATCTGTAAAATAGGGAGAAATATGATCTACCATACATAATTGGTGTTAAAGAATTAAAAGTTCATTACAGCAACGTGGTCTATTTTTATTTTATATAAGGAAAGGCCTGAGGAAAAAATATCCACATGTTGATGGTGGTAACATTCAAAAAGTTTTTTTTACTTTCTTACATATACCTTCCTGTATTGTTTTAACTTTCTAAAATCAACATATATCTTTGTAAATAAAATAGATGATCATTGGAAGAATGGATAATTGGTAGAATGGAAGGAAGGAAGAGGGGAAGGATGCCTGACTGCTTCAGGCTAGGTCTTTCAGGTAGGCAATACTCTGATAAAATCACAGAAAAGTATAGGATCTAGTCTTCAGCTCCATAGATTTAAAAAATCAACTTTACATTTATTTAGGATAGATTAAACTATAGAGAACTGTTGGAAGCTATATAGTTTCATGGAGGACTCACTAATAAACCAGAATACATGTGAGTCAGCTGATTATTTTGCTAATAGGAAAGCACAGATTGTAAATATTCTGTCATTGAAATACTGTGTGATAAAATAAATCTAAAATGAGAAATCAATACATACCCACAAGCAAATGTCATAAAGACTGATAAAACTAAGTGTTGACAAGGATATGGAGCAACTAAAACCCTAGTACATTGTTGGTAGGAATGTAAAAAGAATACAGCCTCTTTGTAAAACAGTTTGAAAATACCTTATAAAGTTAGACAACTTTACCATATGTTCCAGCAATTTCACACCTAGGTATTTACCTCTAAGAAATAAACACATATGTCCTCACAAAAATGTCATAATGTATGTGAATGTTCATAGCAGCATTATTCATAATAGCTAAAAACGTAAAGTAACCCAGATCACCATCAACTGGCCAATGGATAATCAAACTATGATATATTCATACCAATAGAATACTGCTCAGGAATACATACAGCAACATGGATGAACTTCAGAAACATGCTAAGAAGTCAAACACAAAAGACTACATTTTACATGATTCAATTTATATGAAATTCTATAAAAGGCAAAGGTACCAGTGATAAAAAGGGGATCAATGTTGCCTGGAGTCAGAATGAAGAGAGGTCATCAAGGTCAAAAGGCCTTGAGGTCATATTTTAAGTGTTCTATACCTTGATTGGAGCAGTGGTTACACAATGGTTATGCAATTGGCAAAATTCATCAAGCACTTCCCTTAAAATTGTTCAAATTTATTATATGCAATTAATATCTTAATTAACAGAACAATTATTGGTAAGGATGGAGTCAGTTTTAATTATCCAATAAATGTTGTTATTATTCTATTAATTCCCTTTCTCAAACTTAATATATGCATATGGATGAGTATATGCACTCTAGGAATTAAACTTTGAAGGAGATTAATATATCGGCATGCACTGGTGGGGCATCCTTTTTCTTTCATTCTTTTCCCCATATAATGGGAGTTCTAGAATTTCTGTATCAAAGATATTTAATGAATGGTTGAATAGTTAAAAGTGGAAGCAAGGGGGCTTGTCTTAAAATTGCATTTGTATCTTAAGGACTCATATTTAAGTTGTGAGTTTATCTGAGGGTAGTATTGGAGATTATGGGGCAGCTAAAGCCTCCAACACCATCATTAGTAGCACTTACATTTTCAAATGCTGTATTGGTTTCTATCAGGCATTAGCCAGTTATAAATACCTGACAGGAAATTTGCATTATTCATTAATATTACCAGGAACATATATTAAAGCTTTGTTTTAGGGTAAGATTTTACTTCTGCAGATAGCTTATTTCTTCATTGTTCTGTTTTACTGTACTCAGTTTCAGAGAGAGAACAATACCATATTCTTGAATTTATTTCCAAATTCTGGCAATCCATTATGTTTAAACCCTTTCTGCCTTTATAATCTCCATGTTTATTCATTGATTTAGAATGTAATGGCAATTCAGTTTTTAGCTTGTGTTTTTCTTATAGATTTTTTGACTGTATGAAAGATTAAAAGTTATTCCAATATTGTTTTAATATTACAAAGTATGTTTTGGGGTCAGAGAAACCTGGCTTTGAATTCTGGTTCTGAGACATTAATTTAATTTCAGCAAGACCTTTATTTTTCATCTGTAAAATAGGAATATCCAAACTTACCTTATGAAGTGAGGATTGAATATACACAAATACACTAGTCATAGCACCTGTCACATGTAAATCCTAAAGCACATACTAAAAAATTATGGAACAAAGATTTATAGCTAATAAGTCAAAAAGGAGTTAAGATGTAATCATATAAAAATACTCATTTAGTCCAAAAGAAGGCAGAAAAAAGAGGAAAAAGAGAAGGGAAAAAAATGAGAAAACAAGTATCAGATTGTTAGATTTAAATCCACCAATATAAATAAGTATATTAAATGTCAATGTCTAACCACCTAAAAATGCGGATTTAAAGATTGGACAAAAAACAAGACCCTACTATGCTCTGTTTACAGGAAATTCACTTTAAATATGAAGGCACAAATTAAAAGTAAAATAATGTTAATAAAAAACGTATGTATGTATACTATGCAAACAATATTAAAAATAAAGCTGGAGTGGCTATACATATCAGACAATGTAGATTTCAGAGCAAGGAATAAAACCGGTCTCTCTTCCTCTTCAGACCTCCAGTCTCCTACATCCCTTCTGTGAGGCAGCACATTACCCACTTTTCTGTATCTTTTGATGAATTTATGAATATGTAAGCATATATCACTTATTTTTCACCTAGGGGAACGTGCTACATTCATTGTTGTATATTTTGTTTTTCTAAATATATCTAGGACATTATTCTGTATCACTACATATAGACTTACCTCATTTTTTTTAAAGGTCTCCATCAAGAACATCAAGGTCTCTAATTCTAGCTAATGGGGCTAAAGTGAAACCCCTCCAAAATATGATTGGAATATAACCAATTTAGAGAACTCTGGACATCCCCAGTTGCACTCCCAGCACATTCAAAACTAAGTCAGTATCTTGACATGTCATGTTCCTACCATATTACTACAACTCATACCTCTACCAATTTATTGTTTTTTGAGGATACCATCCTTCAGCTGTTTAGTCTCCAAGGTAACTTCCCCAATCTGTAACCAAGCGTTATAGATTCTTCTCTCAAGGTGTCTCAATAAATTGGAGATGGATGATGAAATTCTTTTGAAATTCATTGTTACCTATTTGACACATGGGAAATAATATTAATATCTCCAGTCCCAATCTCCATTGCCAGATGTTTTGTGTATAAAATTGCATCATAGGAAAACCTTAGAGTTTTTTATAATGATAAATTGATATTTTTAATATTCCCTACTCAAAAAGTTTCTCTCCAGATTCCTTCTTTGTAATTTTATTCATTGTTCTTATTTAGGAAGAAATTTCTGGTGTGTGGTATACATAATGTTGTATAATTATAATGTGCATTTATGGATCATCTTTCTTTTGACGAGTTCCAACTACTTTAACAAGTTCTGTTTCATATATCTTAATAATATCCTCTTGAAATAGGTTTAAGAAAATATTTTCTTTTCAATTTAGTGAAGAAAGAAGAGAAATACAGATATATCAGGTAATTAGTGTTTGCTACATAGTGTTTTAGTGACAGAGCTGTGGCTAGAACCCAGGTTTCCTGACTTCGGAGCCAGATTGTCAGTTTTACAATCATAAAACTATCTGCTTTGCAATTTTGTAGTGGCATATATTCTCACACATTCTGAATTTCTAGAGTTGCAATAATAATCCATTAAAAAAGGGAAAAAAGTCTTCCTTTGCTAATATCATTAGAAAAGAACATTTCTCAAGAAATGTAGAAAATACATTTTCAACCACTAATTCTGTTCCAGAACTTCTCTGTAAAATGGGTGTAAAATGTTATGACATCTGGCTCAATGTTACACCTATTTTTATTCCTCTAAAGTTTTGCCCAAACATATAAGTGTCCTAGACTCTAAATCAACCATCTGAATCTGGTCAACTACAGCTTTGAAAATATTGGGAGCACATAAAGATCATGCCCATCTGTCATTTCTTTTTCACCATGGAACATATATGGCCTGCAGTCACTCATAGCAATACCTCATGGCTCTGGTAAAAGTTTATAAATAATTCTCTCTCCAGCTGTGTATTTCTGAGTAATTAGATGAATTCCAAAGTCCAACAAACTAAATTTGAAATGGTGACACAATGGTAAGGATAGTTGAATTAATTAGTTTATTTAAATGGAAAAACCTATGTTTTTCTGAAATGGAGAAATTTGTGAGAGGAACTGGAAAACAGAGTCTATAAAAATAGAGGTTAAACTTGGAAAATTTTCATTGCTATTATAGTAATATTTAGAATTTGAACATTTTAATTATGATAATTTTCTCTTTCAGCTTTCATTTCATCAATAAGATTTTTGTACATTGGCTTTTAGTAGGGCCTAATAGATTAAAGTTTCATTGTGTTTAGCAATGTGTATTTTGGATTATGTGTGTACATAAGTCTAGTATTGTTTTTCATTTCTCATATATGTATCTCAACATGCACATACAGGGAAAGTAAGTGATATTTGAGAACTATTCAGGTATGAGGAAGAAGAACATATGGTTGGTGTGATTTAATTTATCTGCAACAAAAAATGTGACAGAAATGAAAGTTAGGATTTTTAAACAAGCAAATTTACTGATAAGCATCAATGGAATAAAAATAATGGGAGATATTTGATGATATCCTTAGAAATACTGATTTTAATTTTTCCATACTTATCTTTTGTTGATAATTATATACATATGTAGTTTTAACATAATGATCTTGATTGGATATAATTTTGTATTGTGACTTGGAAAAAATGAATGCTTTTTACAGTTAAATTCTTTGGAAAATTATAGTGGATATTAGTTTGATTTGATATTTCAGAATACTGATAATAAAAAACAATATTAGAAATCAGTCCCTAAAATCTCAAATATTTTTTAAAATAAAAGGTAGAGATATAAAATAATAAAGAACAAATAAATTATCTAGCTAATTTGTTTATGTAAGATAAATTCCAGTCGAAATAAGCAGGCAAAGAGAGGCAACAAAGGGCCAGGTAGTTTATTTGAACGCAAACACCCGGGCGAGATTTTCCCAGTCTATAGAAATAGAGGCTGGGGAATTCGCGTGTAAGCAGACAGGCAGCAAGTTTTTAAAGAAGGTAGGGGGAGGCAGAGCTTAGACTTACAGCGGTGTGGGGATTGGCTAGCCCAAGGCACATTTTTCAGGTTGGGAGGAGTCAACAGCTGGGGACTTTGACACGTCATCAGTGTCCAATGTGGGAGGGGGCAGCAGCGGGGGACTTTGGCATGTCAGTGTTCGATGTGCTTGCTCTTCCCATCAGTGCTCTCAGCCTTACAGTTTACAGGCTTTTCTTTTTCTTCGTCACTGACTCCTTTCTCCCCTCTCAGGCAAAAGGATATTTACATGTCCTTAATTCTCTCTTTTGAGAGAATGCACAATAATTGTCAATCAGTTGAAATATTCCAATGCTATTAATGTAGAATACTAACGTGTGAATGAATGGAAACATTTTGTCCGTATTAGTACTAGTTAAAAACTCAACACTAAATTTGTATCTGATGGGAAAGAGTTTTGCTTCCTAAGACTTATCAAGACTTTCCAAGACTATAGGATTTGCATCTATTAACAAGATGCCATCTGGTAGATACAGTAGCTTTTATTATTGTTCACCAAATTTTCTATTTTCCTTCCCTGTGGAGTTCCTTACTAAGAGACCATCATTCTCTGTCTAGTGATTATGTGATTTGTTTTGGTCAATGAAATGAGCAGAGGTGACAGAAGTCACTTCTGGGGAGAATTTTCAAGAGCCACTACATACTTCATTGGTTCTCTTTTCTCTCTGCCCAGGGACTGGCAATCATCCAGCCATTGTTCTACCAGCCTAATTCTTGAAATAAAGCCCCCATGTACTAGGATAGACATTTAGCATGATCGAGAAGTAAACTTTTGTTGTTTAAGCTATTGAGATTTTAGAGGTGACCAAAATTTGGGGGTCACTGAGTTATCTCAGGAAGGAGATAATCCTGCCATTTTATTTGGATAGTAACCTGGCAAGCATGTGTAAGAATGGCTTGTAAGGGTGTGAAGTGAAAGAGAATGAACTGAATTTGAATATGGCAAAATTTACCTCATCCTAACACAAAAATAGCAAAATTTTTCCTTGAAGTTACTTTTCAAGATTCTCAAATAGTTTTATAGTTCACAGAACTCTTTGATTCAAAACACAGAAGACTCTTTTGCTGAAATATAAATACATACATTCTTAGCTATCTACTCTTGACTATGTGAACTTTAACATCTCACATAACAAACCTGCCTGGATCTCACAAGCTAGGTAAGATAGGCTTCTGTGTGGTCACATCACAACGTTGTGCTTTCCAGTTATAATATGTTAAATGCCTATATTTCCTACTACATTTTCAGTTGGATGAAGGCAAAGAATGTCCAGTTCTATTGTTTCAGTCAAACTAATGGCAGTAAACTGGGATTTGAAAGAAATAGAATAAAAGCACTTTTTTAGAGTTATGGGCAAGATTAAGGAATCACCCAGGGTTGTTGAGATATCCAGGAATTAGCAACACCAGGAAGCTAAGAGTACCTTAAATCTGGAGAGGGAAAGGAAGAAAATAGTGTCATTGGACCTTTATAGAGACTAGAGTGATAGAAGAGGTCTCACTCAGTAAGAGCTCTAGTAACAGACTGGTAGATGTAGCCGTTACCAAAACAGTGCACCAGGATAAGGAAATCACACAGGAAAAAAATACCCTAATCTTTTTCTCTATCTGCCCTGCCTATCTCCTGCTAGTGCTTGCCACTGGCTGAATAACATGCAAAATCAGAGGGTAAGGAAGCCAATTGATACAGAGATCAGCCAACTGGGGAACAGAGCAAGGCACAAAAGGGTGAACCGTAGGTCTTGGGAGTGCGAACAAGAGAACCTACACACCTCCTCATGGAGTTTCTATTTGTCTGTTTTCCTGGTGTATGGGAAGTGCTTACAGATATTTGATGGATGAAAGAATGAACAACAGATGTTAAAAGCAAAGTAATCTGTACGCTAAGATCAGACTACATTTCTTGTTTTTTCAGGAAATTATTTCAGGAAACAAGTTGTTTTGTCAATGAATTTTGTCATGACAGCCTTTTAACTGTTGAAATTAAATACTTCTAAACCATATTTTGAACTTCTATAAAGAACTCTAAGAAGTAAAGCAATTGTGGAAGTAATTGTGAAAGAGGTCATATTGGTATGTACAAATTAACTCAATTTGAATAAGTTTATTGAATAGATAATTAAGCAAAGAAGGTGAGTCATAAAATGTAATTCATGGCATTCAGTTACAGCACTATTACTCAAATTATCCCTTGTTTTGATATTGGGTGAAGTGTCAGCTGGGGTAAGGCATTAGGAGATCACTAGTTGTGGCATTTGATCACTATGGCAACAATGAGGATTAAAAGATTGTGAGATTTGCTATTTCTGTGTTCTAAAGCTTATAAAAAAGAAAAAGATAAGCCTAGTGCTTGAAAGTCTTAAACCAAAGCATGAAGTGAATATCAGAAAGTATTTATGAAAGTTTAAGCAAGATTTCTTAACCTAAGATCCACATTTGAATTTACATTTCTTACACTAAGGTAGGGGCACTTATTGGAAAGAAGTGAAGAGCTATGATTTGGAATGGGGACCTTTGGACAGGAACTGATGAGTCTGAGAACATTAAATGTCCATATCCTCTGGAACCTGCCTTGTGAGTAGAAGCAGATCTCTCCCACTGTCTGAGGAAACCAGTCTTTTCTTTGCAGAGAAACTTTTCAGTAACTTCACTTGGGACAGTTGCCTCTCTAGTGGGTATCTGTTCTCTTCAAGACCCTCTCACCTCTTACTGCCTCCAGGACCATAGTAAGAATGGTATCCTGGATAAAAAAGCATTCAACAAAATTCAACATTCATTCATAATAAAAACTCTCAAGGAAATGGGTATAGAGGGCAAGTACCTCAACATAATAAAGACCATATATGACAAACCCACAGCCAACATTATACTTAACAGTGAGAAGCTGAAAGCTTTTCCTTTAAGATCGGGAACAAGACAAGGAGGCCCACTCTTCCCACTTTTATTCAACATAGTTCTGGAGGTCCTAGCCATGGCAATAAGACAACACAAAGAAATAAAAGGCATCCAGATGGGCAAGAAAGAAGTCAAACTGTCCCTGTTTGCAGATGACATGATATTGTACATAACAAACCCTAAAAATTCCACTCCAAAACTGCTAGATCTAATATCTGAATTCAGCAAAGTTGCAGGATACAAAATTAATACACAGACATTGTTGCATTCCTATACACTAACAATGAACTAGCAGAAAGAGAAATCAGGAAAACAATTCCATTCACAGTTGCATCAAAATACCTAGGAATAAACCTAACCAAGGAAGTGAAAGACCTATACCCTGAAAACTATGGGACACTCTTAAGGGAAATTAAAAAGGACACTAATAAATGGAAACACATCCCCTAGCTCTTCTTGGCTAGGAAGAATTAATATTGTCAAAATTGCCATTCTGCCTAAAGCAATCTACAGATTCAATGCAATCCCTATCAAAATACCTATAGTGTTCTTCAATGAACTAGAGCAAATAGTTCTAAAATTCATATGGAATGACAAAAGACCCCAAATAACCAAAGCAATTCGAGAAGGACAAATAAAGCAGGGGGAATTACGCTCCCTGACTTCAAGCTCTACTACAAAGCCACAGTAATCAAGAAAATTTGGTACTGACACAGGAACAGACAAATAGACCATTGGAACAGAATAGAGAGCCCAGATATAAACCCAAGAATATATGGTCAATTAATATACAATAAAGGAGCCATGGGCATACAATGGGGAAATGACAGCTTCTTCAACAGCTGGTGTTGGCAAAACTGGACAGCTACATGTAAGAGAATGAAACTGGATCATTGTCTAACCCCATACACAAAAGTTAACTCAAAATGGATCAAAGACCTGAATGAAAGTCATAAAACCATAAAACTCTTAGAAAAAAACATAGGCAAAAATATCTTGGACATAAACATGAGCAACTTCTTCATGAACATATCTCCCCTGGCAAGGGAAACAAAGACAAAAATGAACAAGTGGGACTATATCAAGCTGAAAAGCTTCTGTACAGCAAAGGACACCATCAGTAGAACAAAAAGACATCCTACAGTATGGGAGAATATATTCATAAATGACTTATACGATAAGGGGTTGACATCCCAATTATATAAAGAGTTCATGCACTTCAACAAACAAAAAGCAAATAAGCCAATTAAAAAATGAGCAGAGGAGCTGAACAGACAGTTCTCCAAAGAAGAAATTCAGACGGCCAACAGGCACATGAAAAGATGCTTCACATCGCTAATCATCACAGAAATGCAAATTAAAACCACAATGAGATATCACCTCACACCAGTTAGGATGGCCACCATCTAAAAGACAAACAGCAACAAATGTGTCCAAGGATGTGGAGAATGGGGAACCTTCCTACACTGCTGTTGGTAATGTAAATTAGTTCAGCCATTGTGGAAAGCAGTATGGAGGTTCATCAAAAAACTCAAAATAGAAATACCATTTGACCCAGGAATTCCACTTCTAGGAATTTACTCTAAGAATCAGCAGCCCAGTTTGAAAAAGACATATACACCCCCATGTTTAGTTCAGCACTATTTACAATAGCCAAGGAATGGAAGCAACCTAGGTATCCATCAGTAGATGAATGGATAAAGAAGATGTGGTATATATACACAATGGAATATTATTCAGCCATAAGAGAAAAACAAATCCTATCATTTGCAACAACATGGATGGAGCTAGAGGATATTATGCTCAGTGAAATATCCCAGGTGGAGAAAGGCAAGTATCAAATGATTTCATTCATCTGTGGAGTATAAGAACAAAGAAAAAAACTGAAGAAACAAAACAGCAGCAGATTCACAGAACCCAAGACTGGACTAACAGTTACCAAAGGGAAAGGAACTGAGGAGGATGGGTGGGAAGGGAGGGATAATGTACACATAATGTAGTGGGGTGGGGTGAAACCAGAAAAGCAGTATATACAGAGAAGACAAGTAATAATTCTATAGCATCTTACTACCCTGATGGACAGTGACTGTAATGGAGCATGTGGGGAGGACACGATAATAGGCGGAGTCTAGTAACCATAATGTTGTTCAAGTAATTGTACATTAACAATATCAAAATTTTTAAAAAAGGTAATAATAATAATCATAGTAAAAAAAGAATGATATCCTGGCAAAACCCCAAGAGAAAATTGCAAGATCTGCTTTGGGAGGAGGTCATCTCACCAATTTGTATAATCAAGTATCTAGTAGGCATAAATTAGATTGAATTCTACAGAGTTTGGGTCAATGCAAACTATACAATTGAATTGGGCCAGTAGTTCTGAAAGTTCAGTCATTGGACCAGCTAACAAGCATCTGTATCACCTGAGAACTTCTTAGAAATGCAAATTCTGAATCCCCATCCTACACTTGATGAATCAGAAGCTCCAGGACAGGGGGCTCAGAAATCTGTTTGAATAAAACTTACAGGCGATACTGGTGCATGTTAAAGTTTGAGAAACACCGTGGTATGCTAAAGGTATGCATGTGAACTTCTAGGATTTGATAGTCAGTATTTTAGCTGAAACAGTTGGAAATGAGTCTCAAAGTTGGCTGGTTAATGGAAACCTGAACTTAATAGTTGCCCATGATAAATGAGGTTGAGATTATAGAGCTACCCTAACATAATGTAGGAAATGAAGCTTGATGGCTTAGAGAAATGAGAATGTTAGAACAGATTTAAAATGTGCAATTTCCTCCACCATCATTTCACCTCCCTTACCCCAGAACATCCTGGAGGACATCTTTTTCATTCAAAACATGTTAAAATGCATTGATAAGGGGAACAGCAGCCTCCTTGAAAACCCCTGTGGTGGCTGTCACTAACAGCTAATGATGAACATGGGAGACGTGGCTCTGAAAATGAACTCCATGATTTGAATTTTAAAAAATGGGATCCCAGAGTAATAGGTACAAGTGGCTGCTCCTAAGTGTCAGAGACAAGTTGGACACAAGTATCCTACTAGACACTGATAATTAGAGTGTTTTCACCAGCAAGGATATGTGTGCCTGTGATTAATTGATCATTAGGTCACTGGGGAATTAAATGGCCAACATTCAAAGGTATTTCTTGACTTAAATAAAAATTCAAATTAAGTTGTCATAGTGAGAATTCTTGGCCTCATACTCAGTTTCTAGACTTACACCAATTCACACATCTCAAGTCATTTAATTAAAGGGTAAGCTAGGACACTTTGGAGAAGAATGTGGCCTGCAGTATGACCAGAAATGACTTCTATGGCTTTTTCAGATGAACCTATGGTCACTTACTAGGATGATTTTTTTCTGTTGAAGGGAAAGATAGTGTCTCTGAGATAATTCTAGTCTTTATATACAAAACACTATTTAAAAACAAAACAGAATGAACAAAATAACAGTTGACTCACTGACACTGAGAAGTGACAGTGGTTACCATGGGGAAGGCATTGGGGTGGGTGGGTACGTAGGGTGAGGGGGATAAAGGGCACAAAAATTCTCAATCATAATGTAAGTCGGTCACAGGGACGGTAGTCAGCATGGATAATATAGCCAATGATTCTGTAATACTTCTTATGTTGACAGAAAATAGCTGCATTAGTTGGGGTGAGGATTTAATAATATGGGTAAATGTTGAACTACTGTGTTGAATTCCTGAAACCAATCTAAGATTGTGTATCAACTATACTTCAATAAAAAAATAAATAAACCAACTTTAAGTTTTCATTTAAAAAAAGACCCATTATAATAGTCTAGTAGTTAAGAATATAGACTTATGGAGGTCAGATAATAAATGAAGTTTTGACTCCATTCTATCTGTCAGTGGCTCCAGTAAGTGCCAAGACCCATCCTATGGTTATTTCCACAGCTTCTGAATATATTTAAAAATATACATTTTTATCAGCTGAGGTGCCAACTTAGAAACTAACAACTGATGAGTTTAGGTTGCTACGCTGTAGAATGTATTAAGTACCTATACTAACAGTAGGTACATAATTTTATTTTTCCCATTGCTGGAATAGAGAGGTTCAGGAACCAAAGAGTGGAGGCAGGAGTTACCTCTCTCACTATATCTCATATTTCACTTAAGGGTTCATAAGGTTTAGAAGTTCCAATTCCCAAGGTAAGACAGTTTTTGCCAGGAAACAGTCATTGTTCATTAAATTAGAAGCTGAGATTGTTGTTTGGTTATTTAGGTCTCCTTATTCCAAAGAACCAATAGGAAGGTCATACTCAGCTAGCTAAGGTAATGGTGATGCCAGGGTTCTTGTTCACGAAGCCGAAGAATGAGCTTCACGAACACTCAAGGTAGGAGAGCAAGGAACAGGATTTTATTTAGAAATAAAGTGAAAGGACAGACTCCTGGCTCACGCCAGGAGGGGACAAGAAAGTCCAGGGTGGTGCATTGTCTAGGGGTTTTATAGGCCGATAAGGATTTTTGGAGAACATGAAAAAAGCTTGGATTTACTAAGTGGTCCTGGGATATTTACAAGTAACTTGATACAAGTAACCTCCTGCTTTGTTGATTTCTTCGGAAGATACCAGCATCTTGGTCTGGGGGGCATATGAAACAAGGCCACCTGCTCAGTCTGACCCCAAGGTGGGCTGAGGAATTGTTTGCTAAAGAATAAGTTAAATGCAATCTTATCTTTAAGGTGGAATCCTTCTTGCCTTTTACTGTATTGTGGCTGGGCTTGCATGCTAAATTAGTTTGCCCAGTTTGCAAAATCACCCCATTAGATCTGAAGGAGGAAAGACAGCACATAGACCAGGGCCTTTAAGCATGTTAAAGTGAATCTTATACACGATTATAAATAATTAGCATAAAATAAATACATGCTACTCTTCTTTATCTGGGGTATATTAACTGATCTCACTGAAGAATGACTCTTCTTTGAGCTGAAGATTTAACACAGAGTTTTAGTAGGGGGGTTTCTTTGCATGTAGTTACATGGCTCTGATTGCAAATATCCTGCCTTGCTGATTCCAGAGACCCTCACCCTACTCTGACTACATCCAGGGTCCCTGTTTCAATGGGATCTGCTTATCATGGGAAATTGGGTTACTGTGACACAAAAGGGGCAAGGAGAACATGCGTGGAGCTAATGGGTTTCACTGAGGAACCTCTTAATTATTCCATAAAAATGGTCAATAGGAAACTGCAGAACCTCAATAAAGACCATTAACACCAAGAATTTTAAATTGTGGAAATAAAGGTTTTGATCTCCCTACCAAGTAAATAACCCCAGTGTAAATCCGGGGAGAGGAAATCCCAGGGCAAAATACCTCTAAAAACCAAAATCAGTCAAAGAGAGAAATAAAGTTTAAAATCTGTTTATTGCTTATAAACTGCAGCTGGGGCCTTCTTTCTCTCCTGCTCCAGCAGAAGCAAAACCAGCCCTCCCCCTCACCTCTCAGGTACAGATAAACCCTCTGTTGTCCAGGTAATTACCCATTGATAAGGAGATGAACTTCTCTCCACCCCTGAGGAATGATGCAAATGCACTAAAGCCATACCTGTTTGCATCTCTGAATGCCTATTGATATGCAGAGGTACTAAAGCCATGTGAGATATTCTGGAAATATTACAATTTTACCCACACCCAGTCAGCAAAAATATAGGAAAAAAGAAACGATGGATATCATTTTAGATCTTATGCCCAGTTACAGAGCAGGTATTATAGTGACTACATCTTATGTTAACTTGTTTTCTTTTCCCTTTCTCTGCTACTGGATGTGAAAAGTTCTGATGCAAGGTTAAATACAATTTAAGTTTCAGGAAAAGACATGAATGAACTGAAATCACTCCATGATTATAGGATAGCTGATGGACTTAGCATCACTTTAGTTTGTGGGACAAGAGTTTCTTCAGGTGATGAAAGGGCAAAAGTAGGTGCTGTGAGGCAAAAATGCTGAACTCTGCTGGTTATTCTCTGTCCTCTCTCTTCCCACATGTTAGTTATCTGTTGTGGCATAACAAATTACTCCCCAAAATCACCAGCTTAAAACAACAGTCCTCTGTTATCTCGCAGTTTCTGTGAGACAGAGCCCAGACATGGTTTAGCTAGATCCTTTGGCTCAGGTTCTCTCAGAGGGCCGAAGCCTCATTTGAAGACTTGACTGATGACACTTTGAAGCTCACTCACATTGCTATTGGCTAGATTGGATTGTGACTGAGGGCCTTGGTTCCTTGTTAGGCTGGATACTTTTCTCATTTCCTTGCCATGTGGGACTCTCCATAGGACAGCTCGTAATATGATAGCTGGCTTCCCATAGAATGAGCCAGTGAAAAAGCAAGGAAGTGCCCAAGATGGAAGCCCAAGATGGAGCCAGTCATGGAAGTGACACTTCAACCCTTTTGTCCTATTCTATTCATCAGAAGTGTGTAACTATGTGTAGCCCACCTACAAGGGGAAGATATTACACAAGGGAATGAATACTAGGAGGCAGGGATCATTGGAAGCCATTGCAGAGGCTGTTTTTTATGGCCTCAATGCATTTTCTGCCCTATTCTGCCCTGAGATGGATCCCAGTTGGACTGCGTCACTCAGGCTTTTGCCCTCTGGCTTTCTGTTGGGTTTTGCCAGAGATCCAGACAGGAGAATAAAAGAGGAAAGAGAAATTGGAATATTTCTTTCCCTGCTTTCTGCCTTCATGCTGTGTTTCTAGCAGTGATTATACTCTTCTGCCTTATGGCCCTGCTTCCCTAACTACAGTCCTCACCAAGTGCTGCTAACACTCTTTTTCCCCATCCCTCCATAAACATAGGGTCTGGGAATGGTTCAGGCCTCCTGGAGTTGCCAGTCCCTGAATACCTCAATATCCCTTCCTGATTATTTGCTATTGCACACACCTTCACTAATTTCTTCAGTTTCCCAACTAGCACCTTGAGTGTACACAACTCTTAAGGGATAAGATTACTTATTATATTTTTAGTCCTAGTGCTTAACATGGTATGCACTTAATCATTGTTGGATGGGTGGGTGGTTGAACCTAGTTTGAGTAATATGAGAGAAAGAGAATATTTTAGTTTATATGAAAATTCTTCACTGAAAACAGAGACATTAGGCCTCTTCTGTTTTATCTGATGCCATAAGAGAGAAAAGAAATTATTAAAGAAAAATGACAATTTTAAAGAAGTAATTTTCTTTTCCTCTGATAAAGAAAAAAAGACACATTTAAATCAAGCCACCAAGTCTACAGTAGTATAAGTGGAGTTTTTCAAATGGTTATCAAGTTTAATGGACGCAAAATGCATATTAAATTAGCTTAATGTTAAATATTTAACCAGAATCAAAAGGTGTGGTTATTTTTATACCATTACTAAACAATTATGGTTATTTTAGCCATATGTATCAGGAAAAAAACTTTTACTGTTGATTTTTAAATGTATATTAATAATCAGGGCAATTAAGCTGATATTTGGAAGTATTTAAGAGCTTTCAGTATAAAATACTTCAAAACAAATCATACTGTGTTCTAAATATTAGTATACAATAAGTGAGGAACTTTGACCCACTGGATAAAGACAATTAAAAGGATTTATTATGTTAGATGACTTAATTCTGTGAGATATAATATTGTGGAAATCTGGCGTTTTCACAATTTACTCTGTCAAGGTAAAATACCATATTCTCTGAGATGTCAGCTTGTATCCCTTTGCCACCATAGTAAAAAATACCCTTAGTGTTCTGAGTTATAAATGCCCTGTCAATATACTCCAGATCCTAAAGACCATCTGTTTTCATTCTGCAAAATGTGTTACAGCAGCCTTGCAAATGATTTTCAAAAATTGACTTGCTTAGTGTTTTCCCTACCTGTCCTCACTTTAGGAGACAAATACTTGAACAGTAAATTCATAGTCTGTATTACTCCTGAGGCCCACATGGTTATGTACAGTGGGCAAGTGGACAAGGGACTATTTTCAAGGTTGGGGTAGAGACCATGAAGAAGAGCAAAATTTATAGGTAGAATCCAGTTGTCTCAAAAACACTTTATTAGTGGGGAATTTATTTTTTTAAGTGTATTTTTATATAGCCCAATTACCTAGCTAATTTATGTTTTAAAAAACCTCTAGAAGTACCTTTTCTTGTCTTAATTGGCAGTTTTACTGGCATAGCGTTGACAACAGCCCTCATTAATGCAACATCCATTGCACTTAAAGAAACCTAAGATGGTATGCTGCAGGGTGTAAACATATCTCAAACAACTCTGTACCTTCTCAACATCTCAACATTTGCAATCAGTAAAATGAAAAAGTTGAGAGAAATTAATAAAGTGAGAGAAACTAATGTTGTTCAAAAAGAAACTCTAATACTAAAAACCTCAACTTCTCAATTAGATCCTCTCTTCCTTTTCAAACACCCATGTACAGGCTTATGTATATCTTAATATCAGCATATTCAAGTATATGCTCACTTTTGCAGACTTAAACTACCTTATAGATCCCAAAAGGGGCCAAATTTCTAGGAAATTGTTAATAGAAAACTGAGAATTCTTTTAATAAAAATATTTGTAATCAGCCTCCCATGTTGGTAATAAACTATGTGACTGAATGTAGAGCAGGCAAAAGAAAAACCACAAATCCATTTATTTCTCAAAAATCAAAACATTATATTGAGAAATCTGTTCCTCACTCACCTGCCAAGTTCCAAGATTAGAAATCTTTGTTTTCACTGCAACAGTTGATGCTACTGGAAACTGCTAAGTCACTTGAGGAACCTGCTCTCTGTTCTTCATCAGATGTTTCTTCTTCAGCAACTTTTTAATTAAAACGCTTTACAGATCACCCTAAATGTAGGGTCATGAGAACAATGCTTTTATATTTTTTTCCCCTCTTTTGTGTGTGTATATATACCTGTAATTCTCCAGATCTATTAAAGTGCTGTCCTGTAGGATAAAATAAAGCTAGAAGTACAATGTCTGTGTTATTCTCTAATTATCTCATGAATTTCTACCAATTTATTAATTAACTTCTAAACTTCATGACTCACTTGACCATTCAGTTCCTTCTCTCAGTAGTCTGATTTCAGTATTGTTTGTAGTTAAAAAAAATTAAATCAGCCTTTTTCTATATGGTTTATTTGAACATGACCTATCACCACAGCTAATTAGCCACAATTTTAAGACAATTCTTCTTTATGCATAATATTACCATGGTATATTTATTTCTTTGTTTGGGAGAGAGAGAATACCAATAGTAGCATGGGTTATGAAATACTAAAAGGCCAGAGTCTGCCGAAAATCATTCTTCTTCCTACATGGTGTAATGTATGAAACTCTTCCCATGAGGGTTACTCCATTTATTTAAGTTGAAGGGGCCAGGTATAATCTGGTAATGTTATATAATCTGGTAATGTTACAAGGGAAGTAATCCAATAACAACAAATCATGCATTCTTGGGGCAACTCAAAACCTAGCTAAACACAATAAACCCCATAATCTTTGCCAATAAGTTTGAGAACAAACTTAAACTTTTCATTGAATCTTCAAATTCTACAACTTTTCCATTATTTAAGGTGTATTCTTCAAAACACCAAGATTAAAATTAAAGAAAAAAAAACACTTTTTCCCACACACCATCATGTAGCTGAGCTATGGAGAAAGCACCAAAGATTAAGGAATATGTTTTTGAAGATCTTAAGTGGCAAAGCTGTTTTTGTTCACTCCCTCCTCAGCTACAAAGAAAAATAGAACATGGGTGACCTATAAGGATAAGGGAAACACATTTCCATCTGTAAGCCTATAAGAGGTCATTGAAAACAAGGGAGTGAAAAGAAGTTTTAAAAGTTATAAGGAACACATTCAGAGAAGACTTTCAAATGAAAACAAGCAATTAATGAGTTGGGTAATCACAGATATTGAGCAAATGCCAAGGCCTGCCAAGGCCTACTCTCTCTCATCCTTCTTCAGCGAAAGGCATTGCTTTCTTTTACTACATAACCCTATCCTGAATTTTGTGACTTTTGGTGGAAAGAAAGGTGCTCAGGAAATAAAATTAGGATTACTGTTACTGGTAGAAGAATGAGAAACTAGTGGGTTTATTGTTTAGAAGCCATTCCATGTAAAAATACCAAAGCAAGGAAATTGAAGTTTGTCTGAAAATAACTGATAAAAAAAGAACACATTGTAGCTGCAAGCCTGTAAACTGCATAATGTCCTAGAATAACTACATAGGCAATAGAAATGATATTTTAAGGAATTTATTTGTATATGCAAGTACTTAATCTGGATAATTTATAGATGTAGTTGTGACCTTAGGCAAGTTTAGTAATCACACTGTGTGCCTCAGTTTTCAGCATCCTTAAAGTAGAATAACAAAGAACCTATCTTATAATTTGTTTTGTTGTTATTAACCTAGACAATATATGTAAAATATTTAGAGCTCTTCCTGGCACAAAGTAAGCACTCAATAAATATTATCACCATCTTCTTAAAAACATACAGACTTTTGTTTAAAAAATATGAATGACTGCTTTATTTCTCTATTAATAAAATGCAGGTCTTGTATGAATGCCTGTATTAGGCTGAATAATATCCCTCAAGTATATCCAGGTAAATTCTAAACTCTGGAACCTGCGAATGTTACTTTGTATAGCAAAAGGATCTTTGCAGATGTGATTAAGTTAAGGATACTGAGGTGGTGAGATTTTCCTGAATTATCCAGGGGCCTTTAAACAGAATCACAAGTGCCCTTATAAGAGACAGGCAAAGGGAGATTTGTGTACAGAAGCAGGCCATGGGATGACTAAAGCAGGATAATACTTTGCTGGTAATGGGAAAGTATGATTATCTGATTTACACAGTTAAAATATAGATCTCTTTGCTTGAATTGTACAAACTGGTAAGGTTTCTCCACACATTCTTCTCCTTTTCCATATCCACAAACTGTTTTATCTCAGCTTTTTAGACAGAGCTATGCACTTTTAGTGGGAGGCCATTTTAACCTTCTTTCTATGCTTAATTTACCACCTCAAACATGCTCTCTTAACTTATCTGAGGTATGATGATACTACTTTTTAGGTGGCTGTCTTAAATGTAGGTGGAGAGACATGCTACAGTTGACAAAGCAGAAAATGGATGGATCAGGCAGGGAAACTTGGGGTTGTGGAAAAGTACTGGCTTTGGAGCCAGGTAAATTCAGGTTTGAATCCTGGGTCTATTATGAACTTTGAGACTGTTATCATCTTTGGGCTATAGTTCCTTCTGTGTAAAATAGGAATTTTAAAAAAATGCTATATGTGATAAAAATTGTCTCATTTATATTTATAACCATATTACAATGCTCCAAGTCCATATTGTCTTTAGTAGCAGGAATTCCAATCCTCTTTCCAGAGGTTCCCTTTTTCAAATGTTTCTGAGAATTTAAGTCCCCACTCATTGTCTGAGAATGGAGCAGTAAATCAGATGATGCCTCTAGGTGGACTTAAAAGTCTTGGTATCTTCTGGTCCCCGAGGCTCCAGTGTTATCTCTGCTGCCAAGGTAGGCTGCAACCTGTCCTAGTGCCCCCTGGGTAGATCTACACTGTCTCCAGAAAAAAATGGCAAGAATGGGTTAAGAACTCTTGGGATGAAGAATTTCAAATATGAAGGAAGATTTTCAGAACTATACTTGTATGACAACACAGAATTTAGGGAATCAGTTTGGAGTTTTGCTCTACTGTGACACTGAGTTGCTCACAGTCAGTTGGATTATGTGTCTTTAATGCATTTGAATGATAGAATTGGCTAAAATAGATATCTGGGTTAGGGCTTCAACATGTGAATCTTAGGGGTACATAATTCAAGCCATACACAGTGTCTGAATTTAATTGCCTTTATTTGCCTCTTAAAATACTATTTTACATGTCCAAATTTTCATAGTTGAATTATCCCGTAGGTTCATTACATTGTATAGAATTGTACCTCATTTTCTCAGGTTAATGTGGAGTCAGTAAAACTGGCAATGATTAAATTATGGCCCAAAGAAAACAACCACAGTCTAAAGGTTTTATAAAGTAAAAATAGTAATAACTGGAGTTTGAAAAGCTTTTCTTGATTTTTAATGTCATCATGGAACAAAGTAATGTAAATATTTAATATGTAGTTTTGAAAAGATTTATAACATTTGCTTAATTGTTGTGTTTGCTTTTCATGGAGAAGAACTGGTATACAGGTTGTTCTTGGCGATGTAAGGGCTATACAAGTGATATTTTAATCCTTACCACGATGCTGATTTTGCTAGGTTACATACATATCAATAATATATTTGCAAATCTGCCAGCTGAAGATGGAAATTGCAAAAGAAAAAGAATCACTGGGTTTATATAACAATATGGTAAAAGATCAAACATTATTTAGAAATAGTACATTTACTGTTAACTTTTGCTGTTAAACTAACCTCAAATAAAACATCTTATATTGGTGTGCATGCAAAAATGACAAAAGGTGAATACAAAGAGGGGAAAAATTATACAGCTGAAACATGGACACAAATCCAAAGCAAATAAAATTAATATTGGATATTAACATGGTAAATATTTAGGCAGTAAATCTTAGAATACCAAGGTTATCAGTAGGTCAACTGCTACATTTATGGAAAAGGTATGAAAAAAGAGACCAATCTACTTAGTCCTTATCCCTCACCCAAAATATTTCTACAAAGAGGAAATAGTATTGTGTGAGAATTGGACATTTTTTTTCATTTTCCAAAATGCAACCAGTTTTAAGCAATATTAAAGGCATTAAACCCCAGAAAATATGCAAAATAACAACAAAATTTTAACCCTATTGCACAGTGTGTCAGATGAACAACGGAAATAATTGCTGTCGGTTTGTACTTTTTTGACCAATAATTCTCTGTATTTCCTGCAAGTAACTTGAGTGATGCAAATGACCTTATTTTTACAGCATGCTTTTATTAAATAGTTTATTATTTTGGCAGACTAATAAAGATTTTGGTATTTGCTTTTATTTGCAATAATATTACCACCACATAAAAAAGGATTTTATGTTCTTTTTGAGGAACAAGAAGGATAAAAGTAGTGATGGATAGCGCAACTGAGGCATCAGCAATGAGCTGGAAATGAGACACATAAATATGAAAGCAGAGCTAAGAAAATAGAACTGCACCCTTGGCCTTTCTTAAAAGAACATGCACACTCCATGGTTCATTCACACTGTTACAGAAACTCCTTTTGTTTCCAATGAATCAAGGAATGCATGCTAAGTCTGAAACACTGCTCTTACTTGTAGCTGATTGACTCCTTCCATTTAATCAGACTTCATTCCAGGAAAATATTTCCAAGCTTTCTGAGAATGTTTTGCTTTGAGGAAAAAAAATAATTAATTGATTGAAAAGTTGGTGGACAGAGGGGCTGAAGGTGAATCAAAACAGATTTACTATTTTCACCAGTATTTAGCACAGAGCACCGAAAGGAAAGCATTCGACACTGTAGCATCTCTGCACTCAATTGAGCAATTGTGCAGTATTTAAGGATATTTGATATAGATAGTTAGGCAAGTGAACACGTCTTTTAAGGACAAATAATGTTCAACACATATATAGGAACACTGGGGAGACCATATTAGATGGAGACTTTGGGAATTACAGCATTATATCTTGCCAGTGATAGTTCGTGTTTATTCAAAAATTATAATTGTGTGTTGCATGTTTTCTGATTTAATGTCAGTATGTAAATTTTACATGTCAAATGTTATGTATTTATTGTCAGCAGAGTGTGTTTAGCATAAATTTTTATCTTCCATTAATAACTTGTTTCCTCATAGCAGCATTTAATTGTTACCATGAATGAAAACAGATTGTGATGAAGAAAACCAAAGGGAAGGTAAATCTCTTATCCAGGGCCAGAACCTGAATTGGCACACAATAGCATTTAGCTCAGTAATATTCAAATGTGGAACTACTTTTCTTTGCACATGAAAGTGCAGCCAATAGAGGAAAGTAGAAAGAAGTAACATGTGAGCCGAGACATCCATTGCTTCATTATTGGAATAATTCGGATCTTACTGAAAGGGAGCTCTACCATTTGGACTCTTGTTGCAAGGCTTACAATAGACATGATTCTGACAAGAGGTTGGTGGTAGCAGAACAGACTTAACAATTAATGGTATGCCAAGGCTGAGTTCAGAGAATTGCTTTACCCAATGCCAATCATTCATTCCTGGCAGTAGTACTTCACATCTTTCCTGGGATGCCATCCAACCACAGTGGCATCTAAAATATATCGAGCAGTGTTGTTACAGTTGGAGGTGAAATTGAAATTTGCGCCAAACAGAAGTGACAAATTCACATGGCTGAGCGTTGCCTAGCAATCAGGTCCAAGGGGGACATGGCAATTTTGCCTTTACCCATGGGGGTGAATAAAGGGTAAAAGAAACATTTACATTAGCGCGTAGGTGGTCTCACAAGTAGAGCCAGGTATATGAGGGACTTTGTTTCACTTCCAGGGTGTAAGGAGGTATGGAATTAGAGCAGCATCGGGAAAGGAGGGCAGCAGCTGAAGTTGGTAGAATAAGCAGCTTTTAAGGCGGAGGTTCTCAGCAATTAACCTGGGGGAGGGGGAGAGCAGCAAGATGCCAAGATGCCAGACTTGCTGCAGAAATTCATGGCAATTGGCCATCCTGCTGCCTTTTGACTGCAGGCCTCTGATGCACCTCTGTTCAGCTGACACTTGGCAGCTGGGTGGCCCCAGGGTAAAGTGAGCAAATGGTGGCTTTCTCTTCCCAGAAATCCACCTGGGAGCCAAGCTCCCGATGGGCATCCAGACTCGAGATTAGTGGAAGGAATGGGACAATCAAGCTAAAATTCTTGTCTGTGCCCTCATTTACTGTTTCTTTTAGGATTCACCATTTCACCTATTTTGCAATGGTCTTTTCTTTATCTTAGTGAAAACTACCCAAACTCCCCCTACCCTATCCTCTAAGGTGTGAAGTGATTATTCAGTCAATGATTAACATATGAAACAGTAAGTGGATGTATCATAATACCTGCTCTGGGGAAAGTGGCACAGTGCTTGCTCTATAAACCTTTCTCAGGTCATAACCTGAGGGAATTTTGCACAAATAATTTTGTTTTGGGTTTTCTGCCACTCCTTTTTTGGAAGAAGCATAAACCTGGAAATTTATTGAGTGGATTTAACTGTTTGATGGAGGAACTCGTGAAGTTATTATAGCTACCACATCATAGATTGTTTTCCTCTTTGCTACTTTTGTTGTTTTTTCTCTTAAACTGCCAGGGCCTCATTAACCTGCTGAGACTTGTCTTTATGGCCCTGTATGAAAGAACACAATCTAGGGATGGTGGACACTGTATTGTTTCCTGGTGAAGTGCTCCGTATCTGTAGACTTACTCTGAATGACTCTCATGCCTTAGTGAGTGCCTATTCTCAGTATTGCAAGACTTCAATACCTTGCAAGACTTCAATACACATGGAGACTACAAGTCCCTGAGGGCAAGAACCATTTCTTCTAAGTAGGGTCAGACAGGATAAACAGGTGGGAATGCAAAGTGCTATACAATTTTAAGGTATTTTTGTTATTCCTATTACATATAGTATGCATTCATTTTGCAGTAGATGTCCCACAAATGCTGGTAGATCAATGGATGGAATGAGTGCATGGATGAATTGATAATAATTGATGAATATGTAACACCACATATAAATTTAAGAGATTATATAGTTAGTAAAACTGGCTAACAATAATAACTAAATATATGGACTGTTCATTTTGTATCATCCTAATCTTTTACATAAATTAACTCTAATTCTCACAATATAAAATAAGTATTATGATTCTCATTTAAAATGAAGAGGTCATAGTAAAGGTAATCAGTTTCCTCAAATTGTTAGTAAATGAGGAAAACTGTTTTCTAATTGGACTTCAGAAGTAATCTCCATTAATGTATTAATTAACCATATATATGAAAATCTAAATTTGGTTCTATTCTATTTGAGTTCTGTAAGCTTGAGAAAATAGAATGTAGTCAGTACACTGCTGTGGCAGAATAGTGGCCATTCAAAGTTACCATATCCTAATCCCTGGAGCCCTTGGATATGTTAAATTACATGGCAAAGGGGAATTAAGGTTGCAGATGGAATTGTGGTTGCTAATCAGCTAACCTTGGTTTGGGGAGAGATTAACCTGGGTAATCTGGGTAGGGCCAGTATAATCACAAGAATCTTTAAATATAAAAGAGGGAGGCAGAAGAATCAGTGTAGAGAGATGCGATGTGAGAAAGACTTGACTGGCCATTATTGGCTCTCAAGGTGGAAGGTAACCACAAGCCAACAAATGCATTCTAGCTCTAGAAGCTGGAAAAGGCAAGAAAATGGACTTTCCCCTAGGTCCTACCAATACCTTGATTTTAGCCCAGGGAGATGCATTTCAGACTTCTGACCTCAAAAATGGTAAAATCATAAATTTGTGTTGTTTCAATTCATTAAGTCTGTGGCAATTTGTTGCAACACAAACAGGAAACTAATAGAGCTCTCAAATTCCAAGGTTACAGAATGAATTTTGGTTCTTTGCTAATCCAACACTGAAGTTTAGTGACATAAATTCTAAGAGCTAAAAGTTGGAACTGTTGGCCTAACTTAGATTTCATTATTAATTTTATTTTCATTTAAACTATGTATAAGGAAAACCTCTGTACATAAAATTTTATAAATCCTGAAAACGTTCTTTTCTTTAAAACAAGCAATGTCTATTTAAAATTATAAGCACAATCACCCAACATTACCCAGAAAAGAGAGACATCAGGTCCTTTGGGCTATAATTTAAGCTTTTCCACCCTATTGCTTCACCTTTATTGCTCTTTGCCTTTGCTCTTCTTTCCTATCTACCTCAGCCTGTCCTTTGTTTAACTCTCAAAGCAGTGATCTCTTCAAACCTGATACTATTTCTCTTCTTTTCCCCTTTAATAGTAATAATAATGGATGAAATGTATTGACTAATTACTATGTGACTATATTACGATAAATGCTTTACATATATAATTTAATCCTCATTAAAACCTTAGGAGTTAAGTATTCTTATTTCTATTTTTCAGGTAAGAAAAATGAGGCATTAAGAGGGTTAAAAACTTGCCCAACATCCTTTAGCTCAAAAGTGGAAGAGCTGAAATTCGAATGCAGAGAGACTAGTCCATCTTCACGTGAATGATCTAAATTCTGCTGCCTTCTTCAGTTTCTCCTTGGAAGCAGCCCCTAGGCCCCCTGCTAGGCAGGAAGTATCTGAATTACCAGTGCTTGAGATAACAAAAGATAACAATGCTTAAGTGCTCTATTCTGAGGAGAGCCCTAGATAGTCAAAAATATCAGAATAAACAAAACAGAGGTGAGAAACCCAGGCAGGTGTTGTACACTCAAAAGCCAAGGTTATCCATATGAGAGAGCAGACCCTAGGCATTTCAAGGAAGGGCACTTGGCTTAGTTTCATATTACTTAGCGCCAAGCTCAGTATACAGTAATTGTTCTACTAGTGATTCTAAACTTGGGCTTGCTGGACCACCAGAGATATGATGATATTGTTGGGGAATCCATGTGTTTTAGTCCATATTCTAAAATGTCAAAGGAGATTATCCATCTACAATGATAAGGCTGCATAGACTGTTTAAGAATCTGAGTTTCTTGGCTGTTGGCTAGAATCCTACCAGTTCAGTAATATTGTACATTAGTTATCTCATCAAGACCAGAAGCTTTAATAGGTGTGTATATGTAATAAAGAAACCAGATATTGCTAAAAATGAATTTTGTGTGATAAACAAAGTATTTCAAAACACAGGGGACATGGAGTATAATGAATTTTATGAATGTTTTACTTAAATGGTGAAAATGTTTGAGAGCCATAATGTGTACTCAAGTGCTAATTAAAAGTTTAGTGAATAGACTCAAATCTTGTGTCTCCAAATATCCTGTTTTAACCTAATGCTTCTGTTAAGAGATTAGTAATTACTTCTTCTAGTCATCATACTTCAGTGCTAATTAGTTTATTAGCTCAACTTCTGTGATAGGTGACACATAACAGATCAGGCCACAAAAGAAATGAAGCATTAATCAGGGGAAAGCCTAATTTTCTAGAAAAGGCTACAAAAGTTTATCTAGGAGGGGCGGAAGATGGCGGCGTGAGTAGAGCAGCGGAAATCTCCTCCCAAAACAACATATATCTATGAAAATATAACAAAGACAACCCTTCCTAGAATAAAGACCAGAGGACACAGGAAAATATCCAGACCACATCCGCACCTGAGAGAACCCAGCAACTCACGAAGGGGGTAAGATACAAGCCCCCACACGGAGGGAGCCGAGCGCCCATCCCCCCAGCTCCCGGTGGGAGAAGAATAGGCAGAGCGGGAGGGAGACGGAGCCCAGGACTGCCGAACACCCAGCCCCAGCAATCCGGGCCAGAGCGCAGACACAGTACGTGCCCAGGGGGCCCTGGATACTAGGAAAACAGGGCAGCAAGAACAGTGAGCGGGCACTGGAGGCCGGGTGTCGGAGGACATAAGAAAAGTGCGCAACCATTTTCTTTTTTTTTGCTTTTTTGCTGATTTGTTTTGGTGAGCGCTTTTTGGAAGTGTTAAAGGGATAGGTACCTCAATACTAGGGAAACAGGGCAGCAAGACTGGTGAGCAGAGGCCCGAGGCTGGCACCGGAGAATAAAGAAAAACGAGCAACCACCTTTTTTTTTTAATCAAAAAAAAAATTTTTTTTTAATTTAAAAATTTTTTTTTTTTTTTTTTTTTTTTTTTGGTGGTCGTTGTTTTGTTTTGGCGGGTGCTTTTTGGAAGTCTTAAAGGGGCAGGGCAGGACACTTAATCCAGAGGTAGGGAATCCGGGGATCTCTGGGCACCCTAACCCCTGGGCTGCAGGGAGCAGGGAGGCCCCTTACGGAGATAAATAGCCTCCCAGCCGCTCCTGCTCCAACGCGACTCCACCACTTTGGAGCAGCTGCCCGAGCCAGGCCACGCCCACAGCAACAGCGGAGATTAACTCCATAGCAGCCGGGCAGGAAGCAGAAACCCTGTCTGTGCGCAGCTGCGCAGCACAAGCCACTAGAGGCCGCTGTTCTCCCAGGAGAGGAGGGCCACAAACCAACAAGAAAGGAAGTCCTTCCAGCCGTCACTCGTCCCAGCTCTGCAAACTATTCCTATCACCATGAAAAGGCAAAGCTACAGGCAGACAAAGATCACAGAGACAACACCAGAGAAGGAGACAGACCTAACCAGTCTTCCTGACAAAGAATTCAAAATAAGAATCATAAACATGCTGACAGAGATGCAGAGAAATACGCAAGAGAAATGGGATGAAGTCCGGAGGGAGATCACAGATGCCAGAAAGGAGATCGCAGAAATGAAACAAACTCTGGAAGGGTTTATAAGCAGAATGGATAGAATGCAAGAGGCCATTGATGGAATTGAAATCAGAGAACAGGAACGCATAGAAGCTGACATAGAGAGAGACAAAAGGATCTCCAGGAATGAAACAATATTAAGAGAACTGTGTGACCAATCCAAAAGGAACAATATCCGTATTATAGGGGTCCCAGAAGAAGAAGAGAGAGGAAAAGAGATGGAAAGTATCTTAGAAGAAATAATTGCTGAAAACTTCCCCAAATTGGGGGAGGAAATAATCGAACAGACCACGGAAATACACAGAACCCCCAACAGAAAGGATCCAAGAAGGACAACACCAAGACACATAATAATTAAAATGGCAAAGATCAAGGACAAGGAAAGAGTGTTAAAGGCAGCTAGAGAGAAAAAGGTCACCTATAAAGGGAAACCCATCAGGCTAACATCAGATTTCTCAACAGAAACCCTACAGGCCAGAAGAGAATGGCATGATATATTTAATACAATGAAACAGAAGGGCCTTGAACCAAGGATACTGTATCCAGCACGACTATCATTCAAATATGATGGTGGGATTAAACAATTCCCAGACAAACAAAAGCTGAGGGAATTTGCTTTCCACAAACCACCTCTACAGAACATCTTACAGGGACTGCTCTAGATGGGAGCCCTCCTAGAAAGAGCACAGCACAAAACACCCAACATATGAAGAATCGAGGAGGAGGAACAAGAAGGGAGAGAAGAAAAGAATCTCCAGACAGTGTATATAACAGCTCAATAAGCGAGCTAAGTTAGGCAGTAAGGTACTAAAGAGGCTAACCTTGAACCTTTGGTTACCACGAATTTAAAGCCTGCAATGGCAATAAGTACATATCTTTCAATAGTCACCCTAAATGTTAATGGGTTGAATGCACCAATCAAAAGACACAGAGTAACAGAATGGATAAAAAAGCAAGAACCATCTATATGCTGCTTACAAGAAACTCACCTCAAACCCAAAGACATGTACAGACTAAAAGTCAAGGGATGGAAAAACATATTTCAAGCAAACAACAGTGAGAAGAAAGCAGGGGTTGCAGTACTAATATCAGACAAAATAGACTTCAAAACAAAGAAAGTAACAAGAAATAAAGAAGGACACTACATAATGATAAAGGGCTCAGTCAAGCAAGAGGATATAACCATTCTAAATATATATGCACCCAACACAGGAGCACCAGCATATGTGAAACAAATACTAACAGAACTAAAGGGGGATATAGACTGCAATGCATTCATTCTAGGAGACTTCAACACACCACTCACCCCAAAGGATAGATCCACTGGGCAGAAAATAAGTAAGGACACGGAAGCACTGAACAACACAGTAGAGCAGATGGACCTAATAGACATCTATAGAATTCTACATCCAAAAGCAGCGGGATATACATTCTTCTCAAGTGCACATGGAACATTCTCGAGAATAGACCACATACTAGGCCACAAAAAGAGCCTCAGAAAATTCCAAAAGATTGAAATACTACCAACCAACTTTTCAGACCACAAAGGCATAAAACTAGAAATAAACTGTAAAAAGAAAGCAAAGAGGCTCACAAACACTTGGAGGCTTAACAACACGCTCCTAAATAATCAATGGATCAATGACCAAATCAAAATGGAGATCCAGCAATATATGGAAACAAATGACAACAACAACACTAAGCCCCAACTTCTGTGGGACACAGCAAAAGCAGTCTTAAGAGGAAAGTATATAGCAATCCAAGCATATTTAAAAAAGGAAGAGCAATCCCAAATGAACGGTCTAATGTCACAACTATCAAAATTGGAAAAAGCAGAACAAATGAGGCCTAAGGTCAGCAGAAGGAGGGACATAATAAAGATCAGAGAAGAAATAAATAAAATTGAGAAGAATAAAACAATAGCAAAAATCAATGAAACCAAGAGCTGGTTCTTCGAGAAAATAAACAAAATAGATAAGCCTCTAGCAAGACTTATTAAGAAGAAAAGAGAGTCAACACAAATCAACAGTATCAGAAACGAGAAAGGAAAAATCACGACGGACCCCACAGAAATACAAAGAATTATTAGAGAATACTATGAAAACCTATATGCTAACAAGCTGGGAAACCTCAGAGAAATGGACAACTTCCTAGAAAAATACAACCTTCCAAGACTGACCAAGGAAGAAACAGAAAATCTAAACAGACCAATTACCAGCAAATTGAAGCGGTAATCAAAAAACTACCAAAGAACAAAACCCCCGGGCCAGATGGATTTACCTCGGAATTTTATCAGACATACAGGGAAGACATAATACCCATTCTCCTTAAAGTTTTCCAAAAAATAGAGGAGGAGCGGATACTCCCAAACTCATTCTATGAAGCAACATCACCCTAATGCCAAAACCAGGCAAAGACCCCAACAAAAAAGAAAACCACAGACCAATATCCCTGATGAACGTAGATGCAAAAATACTCAACAAAATTTTAGCAAACCGAATTCAAAAATACATCAAAAGGATCATACACCATGACCAAGTGGGATTCATCCCAGGGATGCAAGGATGGTACAACATTCGAAAGTCCATCAACATCATCCACCACATCAACAAAAAGAAAGACAAAAACCACATGATCATCTCCATAGATGCTGAAAAAGCATTCAACAAAGTTCAACATCCATTCATGATAAAAAACTCTCAGCAAAATGGGAATAGAGGGCAAGTACCTCAACATAATAAAGGCCAATTATGATAAACCCACAGCCAACATTATATTGAACAGCGAGAAGCTGAAAGCATTTCCTCTGAGATCGGGAACTAGACAGGGATGCCCACTCTCTCCACTGTTATTTAACATAGTACTGGAGGTCCTAGCCACGACAATCAGACAAAACAAACAAATACAAGGAATCCAGATTGGTAAAGAAGAAGTTAAACTGTCACTATTTGCAGATGACATGATACTGTACATAAAAAACCCTAAAGACCCACCCCAAAACTACTAGAACTGATATCGGAATACAGCAAAGTTGCAGGATACAAAATCAACACACAGAAATCTGTGGCTTTCCTATATACTAACAATGAACCAACAGAAAGAGAAATCAGGAAAACAACTCCATTCACAATTGCATCAAAAAAAATAAAATACCTAGGAATAAACCTAACCAAAGAAGTGAAAGACTTATACTCTGAAAACTACAAGTCACTCTTAAGAGAAATTAAAGGGGACACTAACAGATGGAAACTCATCCCATGCTCGTGGCTAGGAAGAATTAATATCGTCAAAATGGCCATCCTGCCCAAAGCAATATACAGATTTGATGCAATCCCTATGAAACTACCAGCAACATTCTTCAATGAACTGGAAAAAATAATTCAAAAATTCATATGGAAACACCAAAGACCCCGAATAGCCAAAGCAATCCTGAGAAAGAAGAATAAAGTAGGGGGGATCTCACTCCCCAACTTCAAGCTCTATTATAAAGCCATAGTAATCAAGACAATTTGGTACTGGCACAAGAACAGAGCCACAGACCAATGGAACAGACTAGAGAATCCAGACATTAACCCAGACATATATGGTCAATTAATATTTGATAAAGGAGCCATGGACATACAATGGGGAAATGACAGTCTCTTCAACAGATGGTGCTGGCAAAACTGGACAGCTACATGTAGGAGAATGAAACTGGACCATTGTCTAACCCCATATACAAAAGTAAACTCAAAATGGATCAAAGACCTGAATGTAAGTCATGAAACCATTAAACTCTTGGAAGAAAACATAGGCAAAAACCTCTTAGACATAAACATGGGTGACCTCTTCTTGAACATATCTCCCCGGGTAAGGAAAACAACAGCAAAAATGAGTAAGTAGGACTATATTAAGCTGATAAGCTTCTGTACAGCAAAAGACACCATCAATAGAACAAAAAGGATCCCTACAGTATGGGAGAATATACTTGAAAATGACACATCCGATAATGGCTTGATGTCCAGAATATATAAAGAGCTCACACGCCTCAATAAACAAAAAACAAATAACCCAATTAAAAAGTGGGCAGAGGAACTGAACAGACAGTTCTCCAAAAAAGAAATCCAGATGGCCAACAGACACATGAAAAGATGCTCCACATCACTAATTATCAGAGAAATGCAAATTAAAACTACAATGAGGTATCATCTCACACCAGTAAGGATGGCTGCCATCCAAAAGACAAACAACAAGAAATGTTGGCGAGGCTGTGGAGAAAGGGGAACCCTCCTACACTGCTAGTGGGAATGTAAGTTAGTTCAACCATTGTGGAAAGCAGTATGGAGGTACATCAAAATGCTCAAAACAGACTTACCATTTGACCCAGGAATTGCACTCCTAGGAATTTACCCTAAGAATGCAGCAATCAAGTATGAGAAAGATCAGTGCACCCCTATGTTTATCGCAGCACTATTTACAATAGCCAAGAATTGGAAGCAACCTAAATGTTCATCGATAGATGAATGGATAAAGAAGATGTGGTACATATACACAATGGAATACTACTCAGCCATAAGAAAAGGGAAAATCCAACCATTTGCAGCAACATGGATGGAGCTGGAGGGTATTATGCTCAGTGAAACAAGCCAAGCGGAGAAAGAGAAATACCAAATGATTTCACTTATCTGTGGAATATAAGAACAAAGGAAAAACTGAAGGAACAAAACAGCACCAGAATCACAGAACTCAAGAATGGACTAACAGGTACCAAAGGGAAAGAGACTGGGGAGGATGGGTGGGTAGGGAGGGATAAGGGGGGGAGAAGAAGGGGGGTATTAAGATTAGCACGCATGGGGGGGTAGGAGAAAGGGGAGGGCTGTACAACACAGAGAAGGCAAGTAGGGATTCTACAACATTTTGCTATGCTGATGGACAGTGACTGTAAAGGGGTTTATAGGGGAGACCTTGTATAGGGGAGAGCCTAGTAAACATAATATTCGTCATGTAAGTGTAGATTAGTGATACCAAAAACAAAACAAAACAGAACAAGAAAAGGGCAGTTCCTGTGTGGTAACCTCCAATGAGTTCTGCACAAGGGTATAAAGGGCATATAAAAGTGTAGGCAAAGGGTCTGTTTGCGTTTATAGAGAAGATCAAAGCCTAATTTGGCTACCCCGAAAATGAACTAAGATACGATATGAAAGGGAACTTCCAACATCAGCACTCTCTGGAAGACTCATGCCAGAAGATGATCATCAAAAAACCCCAACAAAGATCCACGCTCTACTACAGCTGTAGATGCCCTCATCCCACCAGCTCCTGGACTTGCCATGGGAATGAAGGAGATATCTAAGCTGGCCTGTGCATACAGTAAAACAACAAATTTGACTGGATCTATACTGTTAGAACTCAACCAAGAATTAGGAGAAGTGCAAATTGTAGCGCTCCAAAATCTCACAACTACAGACTATTTACTGTTAATAGAACATAAGGGATGTGAACATTCCCCAGGAATGGGTTGTTTTAATTTGCCTGATTTCTCTCAGACTGTTCAAGTTCAGTTGGACAATATCCACCATATCATAGAAAAGTTTTCACAAATGGCTAAGGTGCCTAAGTGGTTTTCTTGGTTTCACTCTAGATGGCTGGTAATTACAGATATGCTTTGGTTATGTAACTATACTCCTATTATGTTAATGTGTGTGCGCAATTTAAGTAGTAGCTTAAAACCTATACATGCTGAAGTTACTCTACAAGAAGATATGTCAAAGAAATAATCAATCTTCCCATGTTTTCTTCCCCCTGCTACTTCTATAGCTTTTCTTCTTCCTTCCTAATTATAACCCTTAAATAGAATTCGTGCCTCATATCAAATTTACCGAGTATCATAATTCTTCCAAGTGGTAAAGATACCTCAAGACAAATGCTGGGCATAGAAGCTACAGGGCATAAATATGCAAAGAAATAAAAAGCTAACCATTTCAAACAATAAGGCTTCTCTCTCACTTACCAACTTTACATTTCCCTGTATGGCCCCGGAAGATGACTGGTTAGCCAGAGACGGGTAAGATTCCTCAAGGGAGGAACAACCTAAGACAGGCACAGTCGCAGAGGGGTCATCAGGTGAGAAATTGGGGATCAACAGAGGTGAGGCTTAGAACCTCACCCCCCCTATTCTGAGAGAAATCTTCTGCATACGTGGATGTTTTATTGCCCTTGTCTAGCTTGGATTAACACATAGTCTACAGGCACACACCTGATCATCTACATTTGCTCTCTTACAACACTAAACTATGTTTTCTACCTTTATCTTGTATCTACCTACCACTTCAGCATTTTATTAAAAATAATAATAATAAAGAGAGAAATGTGGTATCCACATATAAATCAAGTATAAAAACCAAATGAGTATTCATATTTGAACTGACTGTTTATAGTTCATAATGCATGAGCAAAACCGAAAGTTTCTGTGATGACTGCCCTTGTACTGTTCACTATGTAACTTATTCATTATGTAAGAATTTGTTCTACATGTAAGAACTTGTTTGTTATGCCTCAGAAGTTTGGAGACTGATGAAAATTAGGCTTGGGGTGGATTAATGATTGTGCATTGAGCATTGACCCCCCTATACAGAATTTCATTGTCGTTAACAACCATTTGATCAATAAATATTAGAGATGCCCTCACAAAAAAAAAAAAAAAAAAAGGACAGACTTCCAATGGTAAAATAAATAAGTAACCGGGATGTAATGTATAGTATAAGGAATACAGTCAAAATATTGTAACAGCTTGGTAGGTTGATAGCTGGAACCTAGAATTATGTATATAAATGTTTTATCACTGTGTTGTACACTTGAAACTAATGTAATGCTGTGCATCAGCTACCCTTCAATAAAAAATAATTATCTAAAAAAAAAAAAGTTTATCTAGTAGGAAGTATTAAGGGGCTAGTTTCTTTTGGACTTGGGGTGTATGCATAGAAGAGAGTAAAATAAGAGAGAGAAAGCATTGAAAGATGAGGAAAGACAATACAGCTAGAGACAAACATTGTCTGTTGAACTATTTGCCCACTTTGCACTCTTGACCAAAACAAGAGCAATTAATAAATAAAATCTTAGCTTCTACTTTAAAGGATTGTGCTATACAAAACATGGTTCTTGATTTTTGTTTTCAAGGGGACATGAGACTTAGGCACAGGGCTGACATCAGGGTGAGGAAAATGAGGCCTCTAAGCACATGCAAATGTAAATAACGACAAAATAAATCATCATTTCATCTAACAATACAGTAGATATCATGAAAAAGTACCAAAAGAATTAACCAAGGACAAGAAATGTTGCAAAATTTAGAAAGGGAGCCCATCATTATGGCCTGGAATCAAGAAGTTCAGAGCCAATGCACTGTGGTCAGGAGGCAGAATCCTTCTGACTTGCTCTGCATTCCCACCCATGTACCACCCTGGATACTTTTACTGAAATAGATTTTTTCCCCCTCTTTATTCTAACAAATAGAAGATAGCAACTGAAGCTTAAGGGACTTCTTTTTCTTCTCATGATAGCTCTAAGATCCTCAACCTAGCCGGCAGATGCTCTAGCACTAATCAGAGTGCTGGGTTCATGCATCCATTCACTAAATTACTGGCTAATTGTATGGTAAAGCATTAAAAAAAAAAACATCTAATTTGGAGATGTCACTAAATGGACACTCCACTACTTCCTAGGTCAATGAGCTTCATTTAGTTATATACTGATTTTATTTTCCTTGTCTCTATAATGGGGCTTCCAACTTCTACAACAAAATGTTAACCAAACCATAAGCATAACTGAAATAGCATGTAAATGTATCTAATGCCTATTAGACACTCAAATGTTTACTATACATTTTAAAGGTGACCATGTGACTATAGACGGATGGAAGCTGGCATTTGTAGTTGAGGGAAGCTGTGTGGTATTTAGAAATTGGGCCCTACTCGTCCTCTATTTTCTTATCTACAAAATGAAAGCATTGAACAAGTGAATATGGAAGGTCACTGAAACTCAAATTGTCTGTGTTTCCGAGAAGCAAGATGTTGGTAAACTACTCTAAGCAAATTCTTCTAGTGCTCAAAGCACTGACACAATTTGAATACAAAAAGAATAATGGAAACTTACCACTCACTGAAAAGACAGCATCTCTCTGCTCATTGGGTGTACACTTATATATTGGGGTCAGTGATGATATTATTGGGGGGCAAAAACAAAATAAAAGAAGTAGTGAGCATTTTATTAAGGGAAATTTACTCAGTTTAATAAGAAACTAATTCAGAGATTCTTCCTACTTCCTAATTCAGATTTTCTTTTCATACTATGAAGGTGACAAAGGATAGTAATTTTTTAAAATATTAAATTAAACTTTATTTGAAAAATACTCTTAAGATTATAATGCTATGCTTACTCAACAAGAGAATTGTCATAGCAGTTAAATAACAGTAGCTAAACCTAAAAGAGAGAAATCAAAATTAGCTTAAAGATAGAAACAACTGCAGAGCTGTGCCATGGCTGTGGGTGGTCAGGACCCAGCTGCTGTGAGCTGAGTCACACCTGCAGGTCACCTCTGCACCCTGGGCCCTCATGGTGACACCCTCCTCCTTCCTGGGGGGGCCTGAGGTTTCAGGGGATCCCGGGACAGCTTGTGGCCTCTGTGGGCTGCAGGTCGAGCAACAGGAGCAAAAGGGCCACTTGGGAACGGCTGCAGGTGGGCCTGGGCACCGGCCAGCATTTGTCTGACACGGTCGCCTTCTCTTAGCTTCATGAGGTCTCTCTCAGTCCGCATGGCTGCCTTCCAGCTTTTCTCAGCCCTTTTCTCATGCAAGAGGAACTCCCTTTGGTAGAAGGACCTGGTTTTCTCTCCAATTCTTTGCCCATGTCTTCAGCTATCTTCTTGCACAGCTGGAGAATCTGAAACTTGGAGTTCCAGTTTCTGCACAAGTTAATCAATTTCTTCTCAATTTCTGAACACCTCTTTTCCTCCTTAGCGATTTGGTTCTCAAGTTGCATGGTACGTTCTTGGTGTAGTTCAAGCAGATTCTGGAGCTTCAGCTGAAGTAGTTGACTTTTCAGCTGTAGGATTTCACCCCTCAGCAGTGATTCCTCTGCCTGGAGTGTGGCTGTTTGTTTTCTCAGCTCTTCATTCACTTGCTTTTGTTCCTTCAATGATCTGGCTCTCTCAGGACTTTGAGGGGACACAGGGAAGTCAGCAGCGTGCATGTCAGCCTTCAGTGCCACTTCTGACGGGGGACGGGGTATTTGCAGCTTCCCGCTTCTGGCTTTTGCTTGACTTCTAGGCTCCCACCCTCCAGGAGATGTCTAGGGGAGGCAGGGGCGGGGACGGCGTGGAGCAGGGTCTCAGCCACTGACAGCAGTCGGCTGACTCCCTCTTTCAGAGTTTGCTCTGCAAGTGCATTCGACCGCAGCAGCCCTTCCTTCTCCTCCTTTTCCTTTAGCTTCTGCCTCCATCTTGCGATGTCCTGGGCAAGGACTTCTGCCCTTTCTGGAAAAGCAGTGTTTCCTTTCCAGTCATCCAGCATTTTCTTCCCAAGTTGTGCTCCATCCTTTGTGATGCCCTGAGGGTCGGTTTCTCATCAGTGGCCTTTGCAAGTGTAGGAGACTGGCTCCCCCATTCCTTTGCCAGAAAGCCCAGAATGATCTGAAGGGACAGCATCAGGTGTGTGGCCAACGCTGCCAAGCTCAGGCTTTGTAGGGTGGGAGACTGGCCTCCCCCGCAGGTGGCCTGCCAGTGTCATCAGTTGGAGTCGTTTGTTTCGCAGTGTCACCACGGTTTCCAGGTACTTCTTGGCGGGCAGAACAGCTTCTGCCCTGAGCCTTGGTGCGTCGTGAATTCCATGTTTTCCTTACTGTGAAAAGCATCTGCACACAGCCTGCCAGGGTCTCCCAGGGGACTCTAAGGAGCATTTGCACACAACCTGCCAGGGTTCCCCAGGGGACTCCAAGGAGTCCTGATAGGTAACCTTAGCTCTCAGCGATCGCCAGGAAAGCCTCCCACAGGCGCTCCAGGATCAGCTGACACGTGAGTCTGGTGGCAGACTGCGGCCCTCCATGGCTGTGGGGGCTCCACAGCTCTGCCTCCAAGTGCCAGTGTCTGTGGTTGGAGGGGACTGCTCAGAACCCTGCAGAGTTCTGTCGCTAAGGGCAACAGGGGCCCTAATAATAGGGCAGGTCAGTTAGATGAGGGAGGGAAGGCCAGTCAGGTTCTTGAGCACTGCTTTCCCTACATGGCCCTGCAGCCAACCTGGGTGACAACACAGGGCCAGGTCAGGTCCCTTTCTGTGTGTGAGGGCAAGTCAGGACAGAGGTGCTGGGCCATGTTCCAGCTGAGGCCCTATCACTTGATTTTACATTTTCTTCTATTTCAGGGATTTCCACTGCTGTCCACCAGGGTCCTGGCGTCTCCCTTGTCCAAGGCTCCCTCCCTCCTCGTGCTGGTCACTGTGGGTGTCAGGTGAACATGTGCCCAGACACTGTTTATGGAATTCTGGGAACACAAGTCAGGGCACACCACAGCCATGCTGTCTGCTGCTCAACCCAGTGGTGATCTGAGTTTCAGTGGCACATGTCCCCAGACTAAGATGTGTGCGCCTATACGCTTCTCAGGGGTCCTTCAGTAAGGGGTGGTGGTTACACAGAGCCAGGCCTGACTGTGTAGCCTGCCTGTGGACGAAGGCTCGGGCCAGCCATGGGGATGGTGATCTTGAGTCTCTGACTGGGGTCGCTGCTGGAACCTCCACCTGGACGGAGTGGGGGTGGGTCAGGAAGCAAGTTCATGTTCACACCCATCACTTGGGGCAGTGTGTGAAGTTCAACTTAAGTGTCTGAAGTACAGGAATTGGGGAGGACCTGAACACGTGGTGTACAGCCTTGGGCCCCTTGGTACCCCATGTGTGGGTGCCCTACAATGACATCAATATCATTGGCATCATGGAAATCTCCTGACGTTAACTGTGACCTCCTGTCCGCTGGGGACTTCCACTCAGGTGTACCACCAACCAGCACCCCTCCCAGGAGGAGTCTATGGAGCTCACTCCCTCTACCTGCCTGGACAGGACCTGGATGCCTGTGCTGTCTGAAGTCGGAGTTTACATCTGCTAGTCATCCTGTGAGGGGTAGACTTGCTCCTGGACAAGGCTGGAAGGGCCTTTATTTCAGGTCTGGAAGGTTGTCTTCATCCAGTGTTTGAACAATGACAGAACTTTATTTTCCAGTTCACTGTTTCTCTCTTCAGCTGCCTAATCTATCCATTAAACTATTACTTTCAATGAGTTTATTTTCATTACCATAGTAGTATTGGTATAGATAGAATTAGTTCTTTTTCAAATATGCCTGTGTTCTTTTTATATAACCTTTCTTTTTTGTTTTAAAATTTTTATTAAGGTATTATTGATATACACTCTTATGAAGGTTTCACATGAAAAAACAATGTGGTTACTACATTTATCCATATTATCAAGCTCCCACCCATCCCCCAATGCAGTCACTGTCCATTAGTGTAGTAAGATGCCACAGAGTCACTGTTTGCCTTCTCTGTGCTATGGTCTGTATTTTCCCCGTGACCCCCCACACCATGTATACTAAACATAATAACCCTCAATCCCAATCTCACTCCCTCCCCAAACACCCTCCCACACCCCTCATCTTTGGTAACCATTAGTCCCTTCTTGGAGTCTGTGAGTCTGCTGCTATTTTGTTCCTTCAGTTTTGCTTTGTTGTTATACTCCACAAATGAGGGAAATCATTTGGCACTTGTCTTTCTCCGCCTGACTTATTTCACTGAGCATAATATCCTCCAGCTCCATCCATGGTGATGCAAATGGTAAGATTTGTTTCTTTCTTATGGTTGAATAGTATTCCATTGTGTATATGTACCACATCTTCTTTATCCATTCATCTACTGATGGACACTTAGGTTGCTTCCATATCTTGGCTATTGTAAATAGTGCTGCAGTAAACATAGGGGTGCATATGTCTTTTTGAGTCTGAGAAGTTGTATTCTTGGGGTCAATTCCAAGGAGTGAGATTCCTGGGTCAAATGGTATTTCTATTTTTAGTGTGTGGAAGAACCTCCATATTGCTTTCAACAATGGTTGAACTAGCTTACATTCCCACCAGCAGTGTAGGAGGGTTCTCCTTTCTCCACATCCTCAACAGCATTTGTTCTTAAGTCTTTTCGATGTTGGCCATCCTTGCTGGTGTGAGGTGATACCTCATTGTGGTTTTAATTTGAATTTCCCTGATGATTAGTGATGTGGAGCATCTTTTCATGTGTTTGTTGGCCATCTGAATTTCTTCTTTGGAGAATTTTCTCTTCATATCCTCCGCCTATTTTTTAATTGGATTATTTGCCTTTTGGGTGTTGAGGTGTGTGGATTCTTTATATATTTTGGATGATAACCCCTTGCAGGATATGTTACTTACAAATATATTCTCCCATACTGTACAATGCATTTCTGTTCTGTTGATGGTGTCCTTTGCCATACAGAAACTTTTTAGTTTGTGTAGTTCCATGTGTTCATTTTGGATTTTGTTTCCCTTGCTTGAGGAGATGCGTTCAGGAAGAAGTTGCTCATGCTTATATTCAGGAGATTTTTGCCTGTGTCATCTTCTAAGAATTTTATGGTTTCATGACTTATGTTCAGGTATTTGATCCATTTCGAGTCTACTTTTGTGTATGGGATTAAACAATAATCCAGTTTCATTCTCTTGCATGTAGCTGTACAGTTTTTCCAACACCAGTTGTTGAAGAGGCTGTCATTTCCCATTGTATGTCCATGGCTCCTTGATCATATATTAATTGATCATATATGGTTGGGTTTATATCAGGGCTCTCTGGTCTGTTCCATTAGTCTATGGTTCTATTCTTGTGCCAGCACCAAATTGTCTTGATTACTGTGGCTATGTAGTAGAGCTTGAAGTTGAAAAGCGAGATCCCCTCTACTTTATTCTTCCTTCTCAAGAATGCTTGGGCTATTCAGGGTCTTCTGTGCTTCCATATGAATTTTAGAACTATTTTCTCTAGTTCATTGAAGAATGCTGAGGGTATTTTCATAGGAATTGCATTGAATCTATAGATTGCTTTAGGCAGGATGGCCATTTTGACAATATTAATTCTTCCTATCCATGAGCATGGGATGTGTTCCCATTTATTGGTATCTTCTTTAATTTCTCTCATGAGTGTCTTGTAGTTTTCAGACTATAGGTCTTTCACTTCCTTGGTTAGGTTCATTCCTAGGTATGTTATTCTTTTTGATGCAACTGTGAATGGAATTGTTTTCCTGATTTCTCTTTCTGCTAGTTCATCATTAGTGTATAGGAATGCAACAGATTTCTGTGTATTAATTTTGTATCCCACAACTTTGCTGAATTCAGATATTAGATCTAGTAGTTTTGGAGTGGATTCTTTAGGGTTTGTTATGTACAATATCATGTCATCTGCAAAAGGGTTTGCAGTTTGACTTCTTCCTTACCAATCTGGGTGCCTTGTATTTCTTTGTGTTGTCTGATTGCCATGGCTAGGACCTCCAGTACTATGTTGAATAGAAGTGGAAAGAGTGGGCATCCTTGTCTTGTTCCTGATCTTAAAGGAAAAGCTTTCAGCTTCTCACTGTAAGTATAATGTTGGCTGTGGGTTTGTCATATATGGCCTTTATTGTGTTAAGATACTTCCCCTCTATACCCATTTGCTGAGAGTTTTTATCATGAATGGATGGTGAATTTTGTCAAATGCTTTTTCAGCATCTGTGGAGATGATCATGTGGTTTTGTCATTCTTTCTGTTGATGTGGTGGATGATGTTGATGGATTTTTGAATGTTGTACCATACTTGCATCCCAGGAATAAATCCTTCTTGATCATGACGGATGCTCTTTTTGATGTATTTTTGAATTCGGTTTGCTAATATTTTGTTGAGTATTTTTGCATCTATGTTCATCAGGGATATTGGTCTGTAATTTTGTTTTTTGTGGTATCTTTGCCTGGTTGTGGTATTAGAGTGATGCTGACCTCATAGAATCAGTTTGGTAGTATTCCCTCTTCTTCTACTCTTTAGAAAACTTTAAGGAGGATGGGTATTAGGCCTTCACTAAATGTTTGATAAAATTCAGCATTGAAGCCATCTCGTCCAGTAGTTTTTTTCTTAGGTAGGTTTTTGATTACCAGTTCAATTTCATTGCTGGTAATTGCTCTATTCAGATTTTCTGTTTCTTTTTGGGTCAGCCTAGGAAGGTTGTATTTTTGTAGAAAGTTGTCCATTTCTTCTAGGTTATCCAGTTTGTTAGCATATAATTTTTCATAGCATTCTCTAATAATTCTTTGTATTTCTATGGTGTCTGTAGTGATTTTTCCTTTCTCATTTCTGATTCTGTTTATGTGTGTAGACTCTCTTTTTTTCTTGATAAGTCTGGCTAGTGGTTTATCTATTTTGTTTATTTTCTAGAAGGACCAGCTCTTGCTTTCATTGATTCTTTCTATTGTTTTATTCTTCTTCATTTTATCTATTTCTGCTCTAATCTTTATTATGTCCCTCCTTCTACTGACTTTGTGCCTCTTTTGTTCTTCTTTTTCTAGTTTCGTTAATTGTGAGTTTAGACTGCTCAAATGGGATTGTTCTTCTTTCCTGAGGTAGGCCTCAGGTATTGCAATATACTTTCCTCTTAACAAGGCCTTCACTGCGTCCCACAGACCTTGCAGTGTTGAATTATTTTGTCATTTGTCTCCATATATTTCTTCATCTCTGTTTTTATTTGGTCATTGATCCATTGGTTATTTACGAGCATGTTGTGAAGCCTACATGTATTTGTAGGATTTTTCATTCTCTTTGTGTAATTTCTAGTTTCATACCTTTATGGTCTGAGGAACTGGTTGGTGCAACTTCAATCTTTTTGAATTTACCAAGGCTCTTTTTGTGGACTGGTATATATGATCTATTCTTGAAAATGTTCCCTGTGCACTTGAGAAGAATGTGTATCCTGCTGCTTTTGTGTGTAGAGTTCTGTAGATGTCTGTTAGGTCCATCTGTTCTAATGTGTTGTTCAGTGCCTCTGTGTCCTTACTTTCTTTCTTTCTGGTTGATCTGTCCTTCTGAATGAGTGGAGTGTTGAACTCTCCTAGAATGAATGCATTGCATTCTATTTCCCCTTTTAATTCTGTTAGTATTTGTTTAACATATGTAGGTGCTCCTGTGGTGGGTGCATAGATATTTCTAAAGGTTATATCTTCTTGTTGGACTGACCCCTTTATCATTATGTAATGTCCTTCTTTGTCTCTTGTGACTTTCTTTGCATTGAAATCTATTTTTTCTGATACAAGTACTGCAACTCCTGCTTTTTTTCCCTATTAGTTGCATGAAATATCTTTTTCCATGCCTTCACTTTTAGTCTGTGTGTGTCTTTGGGTTTAAGTGAGTCTCTTATAGGCAGTATTTAGATGGATCTTGTTTTTTTATCCATTCAGTGACTCTATGTCTTTTGATTGGTGCATTCAGATCATTTACATTTAGGGTGATTATCAATAGGTATGTACTTATTGCTATAGCAGGCTTTAGATTCGTGGTTACCAAAGGTTCAAGGTTAGCTTCCTTACTTTCTGAAAGTCTAACTTAACTCACTTAATATGTTATTGCAAACACAATCTAAATGTTCCTTTTTTCTCCTCTTTTTTCTTCTCCTCCTTTCTTTATATATTAGGTATCATATTCTGTGCTCTTTGTCTCTTCCTTGATTGACTTTAGGGATAGTTGATTTAATTTTGCATTTACTTAGTAATTAACTGTTCTACTTTTTTTACTGTGGTTTTACAACCTCTGGTGACAGTTATTAAAACTTAGGAACACTTCCATCTGTAGCGGTCCTCCAAAATGCACTCTAGAGATGGTTTGTGAGAGGTAAATTCTGTCAGCTTTTGCTTATCTGGAAATTATTTAATCCTTCCTTCAAATTTAAATGATAATCTTGCTGGATAATGAAATCTTGGTTCAAGGCCCTTCTGCTTCATTGCATTAAATATATCATTCCACTCCCCTCTGGCCTGTAAGGTTTGTGCTAAGAAGTCTGATGGTAGTCTGATGAGCTTTCCTTTATATGTGATCTTATTTCTCTCTCTGTCTGCTTTTAATAGTCTGTCCTTAACCTTGATCTTTGACATTTTATTTAATATATGTCTTGGTATTGTCTTCCTTGGGTCCCTTGTGTTGGGATATCTGTGCACCTCTATGGCCTGAGAGACTACCGCCTTCCCCAGATTGGGGAAGTTTTCAGCAATTACCTCCTCAAAGACACTTTCTATCCCTTTTTCTCTGTTCTTCTTCATCTGGTACCCCTATAATGCGAACAGTTCTCTCAGTATTCTTTCATTCTTAGAGATCCTTTCTTCTCTCTGTGCCTCAGCTTGTTTGTATTCCTCTTCTCTAATTTCTATTTCTTTTATCATCTTCTCTACCATATCTAATCTGCTTTTAATACCCTCCATTGTGCTCTTCTATGATTGGATCTCTGACCAGAATTCATTCCTGAGTTCTTGAATATTTTTCTGTACCTCCATGAGCATGTTATTGATTTTTATTTTGAAATCCCTTTCAGGAGGATTCATGAGGTTGATGTCATTTGAATCTTTCTCAGGTATTTTATTCATAATTTTACTTTGAACCAGGTTCCTTTGGCTTTTCATATTTGTATATGGCACCCTCTAGTGCCCAGAAGCCCTACTCTCTGGAGCTGCTCAGACCCTGAAGCAATGTTGGGGGTCACAGGGGATCAGTATTGGTGCCTGGGGGGAAGAAAGAGCTGTTTTCTCTTTCCTGACTGCTATGCCTGCCTCCTCTGCCAGAACCAGTGGACTGAGCACACAGGTATAAGCCTCTATGCTTTGCGTTTGTAGTTGCTGTAGACAAGGCTTCTCTCTCTGGGTGGCCTAATGGTACAGTAGTGTTTGCCAGTTTGCAAGCCAAGTGTAGTTGCCCTGGAGAAAGGTGCAGTAGGCTGCATATCATGGAGGGGGTCCTTCTAGCTGTATAGCCAGCCAGGGAGCTGGAGCGCCTGAAGATCATGAATGTTCCCAACCTGCTGGGCAAAGTGCACCCAGACAATTTGGTCTACCTGTCATTTCTCCTGAGCAGTAAGCTATGTGCAATCCTTGCCCCTTTAGCAGCCCTCTTGCTGTTAAGAAGTCTTTTAGACTGCCTGCCTTTCTTTTGTCCCAGATCAGCTGGATATGGATCCCTGCTTTCTGCAAGCCTATGGAATGTCTGTCTGTCCAGTTGTTCTGCCTGTCTTAGCTTTCCAATCCTCTAATCATGACAGTACCATGAAATGTAGGTTTGTGCTCCGAGAGCACATCTCCAGAGTTATGTATTCAGCAGTCCCAGGTCCTGACTTCCTCCCCACTCTGTTTCTCTTCCTCCTGCTCTTGAGGTGGGGTGGGGGAAGGGCTTTCGTATGTTACCCTGTTCTGTGAGGTTTATTCCTTTCTCCAGGTATATGCAGTTTGGTGCAGCCCTCTTTCCTGTTGGTCATTTAAGATTAGTCATATTAATTATATTTTTGTATTATATGTGGTTTTTGGGAGGAAGCCTCTGTCTCACCTCTCATGCTGCCATCTTTAATCAGTAATTTTTAATTCAAATTACTTTTCATGGGAAAATGAATAGTGAGCAGCTTTTTGACAGTTTCCTAATTTTATAAATTGTTGATTAATTTTCAGGTTCATAAAATTCAATAGTCTAGAAATCACTGACCTGTCGCACCAATCAGTCAATAGCTTTTATTTTTATCATTAGCATTGACGGTGTCATGAGCAATGTTGAAGGTAAACTTTCTGAAAGGAATATCTGATTATTCATTGAAAAGTACCACATTTTTAAAAGCCTTACTAGCCTTTGTCAGCATGAGACTGCAAAAAAATACCCCTTTCCTCCCCCCACTCTGAGGAGGGAAAAAGATGTGAGAAGATAGAAGGAGCAAGAATCAGACTTTTTTTGTTTTCCTGTGGGATCTCACATACTGAATGAAATATTTACAAGTGTGAAAATGGCTCAGAGAAAGCCGGCTTACTTCTGGAGGAGGAAGGGCAGTCATATGAGGCTTGCAGCATCCTCTGTAAGCTGGTTTAGAAGGTGTCTCTGCCCTGACATAGCTGTAGGCAAGTAGCTGTCAGGACTGTTTGGGGTAAATGATACAAAGAAGATAAAACACCAACAATAGTTTTAATGTCAGAGGTGCTGTTTGAGTTGCCACACTCCCAACAGAATAATACAGTCACACTTTGGAGGATATCCATGAGATGAAATTTTCACAGGTATATTAGAAAAACTGAGGGAAGTAACTTTATAAAAGTTTAAACTCCTTGCATTCGTGGGAGATTTTAAATCTATAATAAAGGCTTATTTTTGACCACTTCTGACTTATTTTTGAAGACATTTCTATCATAAATTAATAAATAATCCTTTTAAATGACTGGACACATTGTCTGACTTAAGAAGGCAATCATTAATTGATCTATAATTTGTCAAATGTTGCTGTTCTTGCTATAAAGTAAAAATAACTTGCTATTGTTGCTAGTATTTTTCTTATAGCAATATTTTTCATATTATCATTGTCTATGGAATTTGGCTTGAAAAATAATGTTTATTTGTATATGTCAACCTTGAATGTAATGGTGAGTTATGTCAGATACGCTGTTCAGATATATTGACATTGAGAGAAACAAAGGGAACCTAGGAACTGCCTCTGAGAGCTCAATCTATTAATCTGTTACCAGAACCAAGAACACATATTTAGAAGTTTGGTTTGCTCAAACTACATCAGGCCCCGTGAATAGTCCTAGATACTTACGTAGTCTGAACATGGATTCATATATGAGGGAACATTCCAAACAATTTCATGTCTGTCAATGACAGGAATAGCTGTAATAATATGAGTACACTCAACAACTTCAATGATAATACAGAGTTGTTTATCCCCTAGAGAAAAAGCATGCTCTCCAAACATACTGGCATTATCTGGTCCTCAGTTAATATTTGATATTTTACTGCTCAGGAGAGCATACTATTCTTTGACCTCTTCTGAGTTGAGAATTATTAATTGCTCATGTGATTCCATTATCTGTTAGAAAAGACAGGAAGAAATCTCACCTCTTTCCCATTTTTATGCATCATCTGTGACTGAGTAACATATATTAAAGTGATTAAAATTTGCATTAGAATATCATGAATGCATGTGCCTGTCTTGTTCAGATTTATTCTGACAGTGTATATGTGTGTTTGGTAGTATTGGAGGGGAAATAATAAGTACAGCCAAGTATACTTTGACAAAATACTTGAACGACATAAAGCAAAATTTAGTATTTTTATCTTTTAAGTCAATAAACGAGCATACATTTAATTAATCTTTTACAAGCTGAATTGGCTTGAGAAATGTGTTTCTTTGTTTTATTTTGTATTTTGACTTTGAAAATTATTCATAAATTCTTCTCCTATCCTCATATATGTCTGTAATTTTTGAAGATATTCTTGCCAATAAGAGTGGATATCCAGGTGTGCTTGCAAAGGGTGGGTGAAAGGTGGCACATGAAACCTTAACATCTTTCCATCTTTGAACTTACTGTGAAGTCTTTTAAAGGATGTAATATTATGTTTAAATCACATCAACAAAATTTAGAACTAGGAGTTTTTTCATGATTGTTTCAAAACTAGAACATTGTTATCTAAAGAATGTTTATGACTTTATGCTACCTCAAGAACACAGGACAGTCATGGTTATTCAAGTGTGACTGCCTGACCAAGTCACTTCTTGATTTTCAGAGAAGTTTTTGAGATAAACACAGAGATTAGCCTAATTTCATTTGGAATCCATATGTATTCTTCTAGGAAAGTAGAGGCATATATAGACATCATTAATATTAGTGCAGGATTTGAATGGACCACTCTAAGAACAAGCTATATATTTATATGTAGGTGTGTGTGTGTGTACAGACATATGTTTAATAGTCTAATAAAAAAGAACCCATAGGCCTATATTCAAACATAAGTGCACATATTTGTATTTTATGTTCAAGAACAATTCTGACACCACTGACACTTTGAATTGGAATAGGACAAGCTAGTGTCACTAAGCAGGAAAATTAACTCACTCGATCCTTAGTATGCTTGTGGAAGCCACACAAGTCATTATAAGCATATTACCAATACAAAAACAAACAGCAGATGTATCCTATTAGATGTAAATCATAGCAGAGAGTTGAGCTGGTAGAAAATACAGTGCATCCAGTCCTGTGCATTCTGAGTTGCACTCATGAGTGAGTTACTATATGCCTGGGTTCCACTCTAGTTTCTACCCAAATCAGCCATCTCCATAAGAGGCTCATGCATTATGGAGTCAGGGGAGGCACCCAGTTCAAGAATATTGTGTCCATGGGGGAAAAGGCAAAGTAAAATCTGTCCCTACCTCAGAGTACAAAGAATACTGGTCCCTAAACAGCAGAGCTTTTGAAACCCCCACCTACAAACGTTCAATGGTCAGTCTTAAGGAGTATGTGACTGGCGGTTTGTAGTGCATAGTTTCAGCTGTCTTGAAGTTGGGGAGTCTGACTGGTTAAATCTTTTGTAAGCTAGCTGCCTCTCCAAACATTCTCTGTGGTGTCTAACACACAAAAACACTTTATTGAACATTAGGAAGGGTTGTTTCCCCACCCACCCCTATTACATTATTCAGACAAATATAAGAATCAACTCCAATGAAAAAGGAAAAAGCAAAACTGTGCATCTAAGAGTTCATTATTCAAACAGTATGTTTAATTTTATTTGGATTTTTCAGCACTCATTCATGGATCTGCTTTTAAAGTTCAATATGACATTAGTGATATTTTCACTTTAGAAACTATATTCTCAAACCTATATAGAAGGGGTGTTTTGAAAAATGAAATATTCAGTCAATGCCATTCCAATCAATGAGCATGTTTCTTAGAAAACAAGGTATTTTTTATGGAAATTAGATATAAGCTCTAATAATGGGTGGGTTTTATGTATTACCTTCACTGTTGTATCTCTAGTGACTAGACTGTGGTAGGCATTCAACACATAATTTTTGAGTGGAGAAAAGAAATCAATGCTTTGTGATATGTCAGAGAGAGAACACAACTCTGAGCAGGTGATATGTTTATCACAGTGGAGTTTATTTCTCTATGTGTGTATGCTTAGATATCCAGAGGATACATCTTGGACTGAGTTTTAATAAAGGGTATATGTGTTCTCATCGATATTTGTGTATGGTCAGAACAGGGTCCAAGGCAGCCTATCAGGGATGTATTTGGCTGCAAATAGCAGAAAATTGCCACAGTGGGCCTAACAGACAAAGCTTTGTCTTTTGCAATGAGAAGTTTGGGAGTAGGTAATACAGGATAAGAGCTCAATAGTGCCAGTAAGAACCTAAATTCTTCCAATCTTTCTGTTCTGCTTTTATTTAACATAGTACTGGAGGTCCTAGCCATGGCAATCACATAACACAAAGAAATCAAAAGCATCTGGATTGGTAATTAAGAGGTTAAACTGTCACTATTTGCAGATGACATGATAATATACATAGAAAACCCTAAAGAGTCCATCAAAATAGTGTTAGAACTAATAGCTGGGTTCACCAAAGTTGCAGAATACAAAATGAATACACAGAAGCTGTTGCATTCCTATGTACTATCAATGAAGTAGCAGAAAGAGAAATCAGGAAAACAACTCCATTTACAATTGCATCAGAAAGAATAAAGTACCTAGGAATAAACCTAAGCAAGGAGGTGAAAGACCTGTACTCTGATAACTCTAAGACACTCAAGAGAGAAATTTTAAAAAACACCAATAAATGAAAACCTATCCCATGCTCATGGATAGGAAGAATTAATAGTATCAAAATGTCCATCCTGTCTTAAGCAATTTACAGATTTAATTCAATCGCTGTCAAAATACCAATGGCAGTTTTAAATGAACTAGAACAAATAGTTCTAAAATTCATGTGGAACCACAAAAGAATGTGAATAGCCAAAGCAATCTTGAGAAGGAAGAACAAAGCTTGGGGTATTACTCCCTCTGACTTCAAGCTATACTAAAAAGCTGCAGTAATCAAAACAGCATGTTACTGGCATGAGAAGACCCATAGATCAATGAAACAGAATAGAGAGTCCAGATATAAACACACACATATATGGCCAATTAATATACAATTAATGAGCCATGAATACACAATGGGGAGAAGACAGCCTCTTCAGTAACTTGTGTTGGGAAAACTGGACAGCAATATACAAGAGAATGAAAGTGAATTACTACTTAACTTTATACACAAAAGAAAATTCAAAATTGATCAAAGACCTGAATGTAAGTAATGAAACCATAAAACTCTTAGAAGAAAACAGGCAAAAATCCCATGAACACAAGTATGAGCAATTTTTTCCTGGAAACATTTCCTCAAACAAGGGAAACAAAATGAAAAATGAACAAGTGGGACTAGATTAAACTAAAAGCTTCTGTACAGCAAATGAGACCATCCACAGATCAAAAAGACAATGTACAGTATGGGAGAATATATCATAAATGATTTATCTGATAAGGGGATAACATCCAAAATATATAAAGAGCTTCTGGGCACTAGAGGGTGTCACCTACACAAAGTTCTTATTCCATAGTAATCATTAGGAATATGAAATGGTAAAAGAACCTGGTACAAACCAAAATCCTTCAAACACCAGAAAGAGGGCTAAGTGAAACTGAAATAACCAATCTTCCTGATAAAGATTTCAAAATAAAAATCATGAACATGCTCACGGAGCTACAGAAAAATATTCAAGACCTCAGGTAGGACTTCAAGAAAGGGATAGAAACTATGAAAACTATAGTATCTTAAATTAAATATACAATGGAGGGATTTAAAAGCAGATTAGATGAGGTAGAGGAGACAGTAAATGAAATAGAAATGAAAGAACAGGAATACAAATAAGCTGAAGCACAGAGAGAAATATGGATCTCTAGGAATGAAAGAATATTGACAACTATGTGACCAATACAAATGGAACAATGTTCACATTATAGGGGTACCAAAAGAAGAGGGAGAAAAAGGGATAGAAAGTGTCTTTGAGGAAATTGCTGATTTCCCAACTCAAGGATTCTCAATATAAGGATTCTCAAAATATCATTTGACCCAGGAATTCCACTCTTAGGAATTTACCTGAAGAAAACAAGATCCCAGATTCAAAAAGACATATGTACCCCTATGTTTATCACAGCACTATTTACAGTAGCCAAGATATGTAAGTAACCTAAGTGCCCATGAAGAGATGAATGGATAAAGAAGAGGTGTTACATATACACAATAGATCATTATTCAGCCATAAGAAGAAAACAAATCATATCATTTGCAAGAACTTGGATAGAGCCAGAGGGTATTATGCTCAGTTAAATAAGCTAGGCAGATTATTTAACTGTACCATATGATTTCACTTATTTGTGGAATATAAAAACAAAGCAAAACAGAATGAATAAAATAGCAGTAGACTTACAGACATTGAGAAGTGTCTAGTGGTTACCATGGGGGAGGGGTTTGGGTGGGTGGTTGGGGAGGGTGAGGGGGATGAAGGGGCACAAAAATTCTCAATATAAGTTGGTCACAGGGATAGTTATACAGTATGGAGAATATAGTCAGTGATTCTGTAATACTTTCTTTGTTGACACATAATAACCACAGTAGAGGTGGTTGAGGATTTAATAATGTGGGTAACTGTTGAACCAATGTGTTATATGTTTGAAACCGGTATGACTGTATATCAATGATACTTCAATAAAAAAGTGAAATAAAAACAAAACAAAACAATGGAGAAGCTTGTTAGCGGTGTTCTCAAATGCTGTATGTGCACATTGAAAGTAGTTAAGTCTTCAAAATGATTGGTCTTCTATTACAAAACACACAGCCTAATCATCTATTTACTGCTCACCACCCCATTTGCTCTTATAATAATTTTCTTTCTCTGCCTGCAAGCTTAACATTCTTAGCACAGAAGATGGGAAATAGTCATTGATTTCTTACTGAAGTAGTGTTGTTTCTGTATGGGAGCCAGGCTCAAGGACTGTAGCTACAGATTCCAAAACAACTCCCTTAATTTTACAAGAAGTGTTCTGAGGGACCCTTATACCTCAATAATATGCACAGAAACTCTCACTCTAAGGTTTCACAGAAATGCCACAACCCTCCCTTTGCTCATATTGCTTGAAGACTTACCTTTAAGAGAGTCTGAAGCTGGGCTCTAGGCATATCTGAATAAGAGATATCTGAAGAGGCATCATCTGTACTGTTATTTGCTCTAGGACATTTATTCAATCTCATTCTGTTATCTTCCATGCAGGCTTCCTCCCAAGTCTGTGGGTGAGGAGGAAGCCTTCCTCTCTGCTGGACTACATAACAGCCCCAAACTTTCTGACCTAGTACAAGAGTGGGGAATGAGGATATGTTGAATAGCTGTAAATGGATGTTTTCAATAATTTTCAAGGGACAATGGATGTTGGAGAAGGATTCCTTTGCCCACACATGGAGCACATTGTCCCTGACTATTCACAATAAACCTCTTGGTCTTAAAGAATCCCTTCCCTCAGGAACACCACATGAATGGCCTCAATTAGCAGAATGTATTACTTGAGTGGGAATCATATACTTAATGATGAACCTTTCCTCCCAGTTACCTTGAGTCCTTGAATAATTTAGAAGGTGAAAACAATTAAATACAAGAGGACTCTTCTTAGTGCTAGGGGATGTTTGCACCCGTGTCCATGCACAGTCATACTGTAAGGGAGAGGTAGAATTAGAGTTTAAATAGCTCTAAAGTAGAACAGATTAGATATTTTCAACCTATGAAAAGCTCTTTTAAATATATAGAATAACATCAAAATCCCAGATAAGCGGACAGAGATTATAAAGAGGCACCTTATTCAGGAGAAAATGAAACCTGTAAACAAGGAAACTGTTCATCTCAATGAGGAATCCAACACATGCAGATTGCAACAAGAGCAAAGGCCCATTTTATGTCTGTTTAAGTAAATCTTTGAAAAAATGATACTGTATAATGCTGGTGAAAGTGTGGGAACCCACAAACAGTATCAGTATTTATTGCTGGATATAATATAAAACTTTTGGAAACAAATTTGGTTATTTTATCAAAAGCCTTGAGAAAAATTTATGACCAGCAATCCTAAGCAATAACTCAATAAAATTATAAAAATTATAGGAATTAAAAGTAATTGCTATATTCTCTATAATACCAGAAATTAGAAACAGATATTTAAAAAGCACAATAGTTACAAATTATAAAATAATAATTTAATGTAGTGTAATGTATTTTTTACAATGGAAGCTTAAAATATGCTAAAACATGATACAGTAAACAAAAAAAATTTTAATTGCACTATGTATATAGCTCAATAAAATGTAACAATATATATATACAAACATTAAAAATAAATTTATGAAATAGTATCAATGTGTTAATATGGTATGATTTTCAGGGATTTATTTTCATTGTAAAATGTATCTAAAAATATATGTATTTATTTTAAATGTATTTTTAAATGTATTTACAAAATCTCTACAGAGTTTGTTGAGGAGCCTCACCTGGTTAGGGAAAAATATGAATTAGATTCATTTCTCTGAGAACTCTATTATGCTGACCTGCTTTTTGCTCTCTAGTTTTTGGTGAGGTATTATTTCCAATTCTGTGACTTTCCATACATTTCAGTTATCAGAGCAGTCTATCCAGTTTTGTTAAAACTCAGTTCTGTGTTTTTTAAAACTCAGTCCTATGTGTTTTGCAGCTTCAATCTCACATACAATTTAAAACTCTCCCATTCTCCATCCAGCTTCAGTTAGATTTATGATGTGTTATGGACAGTATGTTTTTGCTCCACTAAAATTCATATGTTGAAACCTAGTTCCCCACTGTGATGGTATTTGGAGGTTTGGCCTACAAGAAGTAATTAGGTTTAGATGAGGTCATGAGTTGGAGTCTTCCTGGTGGGATTAGCACCCTTATAAAGAAGAGAACAGATAGCTGGCTCTTTGTCACTCCATGTGATGATACACTGAGAAGGTGGCTGTTTGTAAACCAGAAAAAGGGTTCTCAACAGGACCTAACCATGCTTTCACCCTAACTTGGATTTCCCAGCATTCAGTACTACAAGAAATATTTTTTGTTGTTGTTTAAGCCACACAGTCTATGGTATTCTGTTATAGCAGCCCAAACTAAGACATGACTCATTTCCTTTCCCTTCCCTCTTTCCTGTACTTCTACTCTAAGGGACATGGCCTCTTTTCTTACATGTTTCCTTTCCAAGAGGCTGTTCTTCAACTAAAGCTGGCTGGCCATCATCCTCCTTTGGTTTCTTTGCGTGCCTCAGGAATGTCCTCTTCATAATCTCCTGGAATGGGATAGATATCTAATTGGCCTTACTCCTTTCTTTCCAGCCTCAACCCTTCTCACAAGCCATTAACCCTATAGCTGCTTACTGCTGGGGTCCCCTTAATAGGCAGCCTTCTTGGGGATGGGATGATAGCAGCAAGAGGGCTCAAGCCCAGCCATCCTACTCAGGATCTACATAGGAAGTCGTGGATCATGAGCCACACCTAGAAGTAGAATGAGGCTATTTAATGACCTCTCTCATGTACCATTTTGCTCTTGCTTCTTAATCCACATTCAGCATCAGACATTCTGCTGGCCAAGTAGTCTGGAAACTTTTAAACAACTTATCAGCAGTTGCCAACTTAGTGAGGGAAAAGACTATTCAGTCACTGAAAGTAATTCTGGAGGCTTCACCTCTCTATTTTGGCAAGAAGTACACCATTTCTGTCCTCCTTCAGCAAAGCAATAACTGATTTTCAGCTTTATAACCTTTGCACTTTGCAGAAAGGCCATACCTCATTTCCCATTCCCAGTCTTTCTGATCAAGGTGGTTCTGGCAGTTGAGGTGGTTTTTATGATTCTATCAAAAGAGTATCTCTGTGAGCTTTAGAGGGAAGATGCTAACTCCAATTACTGACATTTCTCTGAACTTAGAATGTGGAATATTTAGATGTCAGTCTGGCATTCAGTAAGTAACACAATTTAAAAACAGAATTATCATTAAATGTTAGTTTAATTGTAGCTCATTTATAGAGTCATACAATTATAAACAAGATGCCCTCTTACTAGTAAATATAGTTAGTGCCATTAATATTTGTTGTTTGATTGATTAAATATTTTTTGAAAAAGATCAGGATGATAATTCAAAATGTTTTAGGAAGCATCCCTAAAGCATCTTACCCTACTCACACAGATTTTTTATTTTCATAGTAACTACCACTGAGTCCTATCTGCTAAATATCTTTTCTCACTTCAAATTACTTGCCTTGTAAATATCTTCTACCTGGGCTAAAAATGTCACTATTACGAGTAAAGGAATGAGGCTGAGGTGAAGAGGACTCTTTGAAGATACAAATGCCCTGTGTCTCATCAGTAAAATAACCAGGTGTTGCCTAACACTAAATAATGTGGATACTTCTATGTTGAATCTCTCTTTGGTCAAATCAATCAATTTTTCATAGTTAAAAATGGAAATACCAGTAGAGAGAGAGAGATTGATTTTCTTTTGTCATTCCTGTTTGGGAACTTTTAAAAGTTAGAAAACTTTCATCTAAACATAAGTCTTGAGTATGCTTTTGAATTTAACCCAAAATGTTTTTTGAGGGAGTTATCAAATTTCCAACAATCACTGTCCTTTTTTTTTCTTATGGATTTTGCTTGAGGTGTGCATCATAGATACATTTTTAAATTGATCAATTTGACATAGTAGTTTAAAATGCAACATGTCCCTTAAGACCCAATGTCTTTAAAAATGGGAAACTTGAGGTTGAAATAGCTTAAGGCAGAGTTAGAAAAATGGCCTATATTAATATCAGTAGGCTTGTTTTGCTTTTGATCATGCACAGACAGAAAATCATGTCTCAGAAGTGAAATTGTTGTGTATTACCAACATGTCTTTCCATTCTTCTTACATTCTGCAGAAATCTGCTAATGATGATTCTTTCTTTAGAACTATGTCTCATTTCACTAGGCCATCTTTAAAATGACATATAATTGAATATAATAGACTCAATAAAACATAAAACATTATATTCTAGATGAACATTACATGCAATTGTAGCTGTTACGGTAAATTGACTCTGGAAAGACATGAGCTAAAAGGCCTGTTGACTAATTTTTGTCTACACATAATGTCTACCTCCCAAGAAACAATAGCCAAACAGCATAATTAAACGTAGACCTCAAATGGGCCAAGTAAACAAGCATTTGGCCTTTCTTGAAAATTATATAGGCTCAGTTATGTATGTTATTCCTATTCATTTGGCATTTAATGGCAAACTGTCTTGTTTTCTATTTAACTTTATATGTATGTAAAGCTTTCCTATTATATTTCTTTTATATTTCTACTCTGCGATCACTTCATATCATAATAGGAAGGTAAAGAATATGGAAGACAAATCGCCGAACTAAAGGATTAGTCTCTCCTTGTGTTGTTCTGCTGATTTATGTTGTGCCTTGAGCTTGGTACAACACTTGGATGCCTGACTTTTCCTTGCTGCAAACATATGATGATTATCCTGTTACAACTTTGCTGAACTTCTGGAACTCAGACATGTCTTTTCTCCTAATTTTAGTTTTACTTGTGTTCTGTAGTTCACCCCATGTCTTGTAATAACCAATAACAACTTAGTAGCTTATCTATTAGTGATAAATACTGGTTGTCTCAATGATGGTCCTTTACCTGGGAGTCAATAGGCAGAAGGCAGAAGTAGCTCGATTTTGTCAAAATGATTTGAGTTGATTATTGATAAATGAATTTTTCCCATTTCCTACATGGTTAGGAACTTTAATTCTCAGAAAGTATTGAATTTAAATAGTAAGAACTAAGGGAAGCCACATCTATAGTTCTGAGAACAATAAGTAATAATATAGGTTCTTAAAAATCCAGTTGCCATCCAGTTCCAATCTATGTTACTGAAGAAATCTTCTTAAATTAGATTTTTTTCTCTGCTTTAAGAAATCAGTCCAGAAATTCCAAACTTTTGTAAGTCATGGTCTTTGAAACCACATTTCACATATGTTTTACATTGTCACTGCATGAATTCTCTGTTCCTTTGATGTACTCAACAATTTATTATATTCTTCTGACACAGATCATAGAACTATAAGAAACTGACCATTTCATATGTTTTTGGCTTAAAGTATGATAGGAAGAACTTGTAAAAATAGTTACTGTATTAAATTATATTATAAAGGTGTTCTGTATAACAAAGCTTATTCCATTCAATGAGTTTCTCTGTGAAAGAATGATCTTATAACAAATTTTGCATAAAGAATAATTTTTCTGCAATAAAATTTTTCTGCTTGTCTGTCTTATAATCACTATCACTAAGCAACAGACTTATTTGCTGGTTAAAGTAGTGAGCTATGGATGAATTCATTACAATTGTTTCATCCCACAATCAAACAACAATTACATATCAACTCTTCTGCAGTTTCACTCCTTTATTGCCAAAACCAATTCAGCCAGAGAAAAAGACACAAGAATCTAAAGTTTGATAGCACTGTCACTGATCCAAAAACTATGATCCCATAGTTAGCTTTATGATAATTAAAACTCAGAAAGATATTACATAATGTCTCCCACCTTTCCTGACCACAAAACATTTTTTTCTTCACAAGATATTTCAAATTAGGAAATTTATCAGAGTCTTTTCATCTTTATTACCTGCAGATGGTAAATTAAATTTCATGTAGGATGTGATTATGAAACAATTGGAATGCCTCATACAATTTGTTATAATGCTTTTGAGCTACAGCAACTGGTATCACAGGTGAAAGCCCATTATAAATTTGTGTGTTTGTGTGTGTGTGTGTGTGTTTATAATTTTGTGGTCCACGAAGAGAACTGGGCAGATACTATGTTCTTCTCCCCACCAGAAGTCAGACATATAGTATGTTTTTGCAATCTCAAAAACATTCATACCTTCCATGAATAGTTAAAATACAATCACTTACCTGCTCTAGTAGAAGACATTTTAAAAGACTAAAATTGCAAACCATATCTGTGGGATTAATATATAAATCAAGTATAGATATCAAATGTATAATCATACATGACTTGATTATTTTTACAGTAATTCCTGATAAGTGATCAAGAACAGAACAAACAAGACCAAAACAGTTTCTGTAACCTAATTGCCCTTGCTATTGTTTCAATACCAGGTAAGACGTCGCGCCCCAGGAGACTGGAGACTGCCGAGGATTAAGTTTAGAGTTAGTTAATGGTTGTCTATTAAGTCCGCCACACAGAATTCTATTGTTGTTAACATGTATTTGCTCAATAAATACAAAGGGTGCCCTCTCAGCACCACTCTTGAGCTGTTAAGCCTCGAGTCCCCTGGCTGGTCCTTTCAGATCTTTAATATCTCATTGTGTCTCCTCCCTTATCTGTGGGTCAGAAGCAGGGAGGGACCGACACATATCAGACCCTATTCTCTTTCAACACGTAAATTTGATGGAGGGAATATACCAAGGCACAAATTATATTTTATCAAAACCAATCACAGCTATATTCTTAGAGACAGGCATGACTCCATCACTCCTGAGCCTTGTTTTCCTTCTGATATTCTCTAATACTAACCTTTTTTTCCTTCTGGTATTTTCTAATACTAAGATTCTGAGCAACAGAATGCAACCATGATAAAGGTCATAGCATCTGTTAATTATTCTTCAACATTCTCTCCCATTCTTTATGGCATTTAAAACTTTTTATATTTGCTTTTAAAACACAAAATTATTATTTTTCATAGCAATATTTATTTTTCTTTACTAAAATTTTATTGCTTTTTGTCCTCATTTTGCATATAATCCTTTGGAGTTCACTTTCCTTTTTGCTGAAGTGCATCCTTTAATAATTCTAATGGTGAGGGTGTGTTTGTGGCAAATTCTGAAGTCCTTGTAGGTATGATAATGTGTTTACTTTGCCCTCATTCTGAAGTATTAGTTTAAGCAGATATAAAATTCTAAGTTGACAAGTTTTTTTCCTCAACATTTTGAAGATATTGTTTCATTGTTTTCTGGTTTCTATTACTTTAGATGAAGTGTCTTTGTCAATCTATTTTCATTCCTTTCTATATAAAATCTTTTCTATAGTAGATTTTAAGATGGCTTTTTTATTTGAATGTTTTACAATTTAACCTGGGTTTTGGCATAGACTTATTTTTGTTTTTTTGTCATGGGTAATACATGCTGTATTTCATGTCTTTCTTCAATTCTGGAAAATTCCCAGCAAATATCTCTTCAAGTATTGCTTCTCTTCCATTCCCTGTATTTTATTATTTTGGGACTTTATTGGGTGAATACAAGAGCCTCTCAATTTTTTTAATGTTCTTAAAATTGCTCTTCCTATTTTAAAAATCCCATTGTATCTGGTGTACTTGGTGACTTTTTCACTCCTTCTCCTACTGTCACTAATTCTCTCTTCAATTATGTCTAATTTAGTATAATCCACCCACTGTATTTTTTTTATTTTAATGGCTATATTTCTAATTGTTCATTTTTGATATAAATTATTTCTTTCTTTTTCATAATTTCTAAATAGAAGCTGAACTTACTCATCTCTATAAGCATATAAAATACACTTTTCTATGAAATTAATTTCCTATGAAGCAAACTCATATTGTGATTGTTGTTTTATGGTTTCTTTCGTATTTGTAGATTCCTTCATATGTTTGGAAACATGGTCTGGAAGTTTATTTTGAATGACAAGTTGTTCTCTCTTATTCTCAGCTTATACCTTCTTTAGAGATGTTGAGGTCTCATCCATGTAGATCCTGCTCAGCAAACATTCATGTACTCTCCTATGTTTTCCAGCATTACTTACATACACTTCGGGATTATATTACTAGTTCAGGAAAGTGGGCTGTGAGTAGAGTAACATGTATTACCCCTAGTACAAAAAAACCATTAAAGGCATATGTGTGGTAGCCACATTTTCCAGCTTATCAATTAGTGTAAAGAACCCTGAATTGGCAGAGATGTTAGCTGGAGTAATCCCAGATTCCCAAGTCACTGTTGGAGAACAGCTGACAAGGAAAGTCACCTGACTGCATCAAACTGTGATGTGAACATGAAATAAAACTTTGTTGTCTAAATCTGCTAATATTTTGGGCTCATTTGTTACTGCAACACAACCTATCCCTAACTGATATACCACATGCCACCCTACCCACTACCTTACTCTCTAATACAGAACTTGCTCATAAAATGATGGTCAAAGTTCATACCCTGTTATGATATTTGAGATATTGAAGATTAATTCACCAAGCCAGCAGGCAGGTTCCAGTTCTTCTTATAAGGCTGGTCTCTATATTCCCAATTTTCTAGGCCTGGGGTCTTCTTTAGTTCCAGTCAGCAATAAGCAGAAATTCCTCTAACCTCTGACTTCAAGTTGTGAAGCTGTAGTATCTTATGCTTCTGAAGCTGAACTCCTTACTGCCAGTGCACTTCTGGGCCTGATTCCTAGTGAGCCAGGAGTTCAGCTTCACTAACCTCTGTGAATTTTGGTCCACAGAGATGTTTATCTTTTAAAAAATATGGCTATGTATTTTTTCCCCCTTTTCATATTTGCTATATATTTGGAGTAGAGAGGTTTGTCAAGTCATGGATTTACTTTACTAGCTTGACTAACAAGACTTTTGGAGTGCAATTTTCTGTCGGAGTTTAGTTTGGTGTTCATGAAAAGCTATAGTGGTTCATGGAAGCCTTCTCAGAGAGCCTTGTGTGGGTGGAAGAATGTGTGATAATTTTCAGCCATGGCTTTTGGAGTCACAATGGGCTTTTTGAAGTTCTTGGCTTTCAGTATGCATTCACTATCAATTGTCCATTAAACACTCTGACAACTTTTATGTTGCTTTTTAGAGATATCTTGGAAGCTGTGTTAGAAGCAATAAGCTAGTCTAGTGATTCTCAAATTCAAATGATATATGGCCTCTTTTTGAAGGAGAAAAAAATCAAGCATCTCCTTAATGTTGATTGGCATACTTATTATGTGTTAATTTGCTTAACTATATATGAACATCAGAGTAGGTGTATACTTCTTATGGCTAGAGCTGAGATACAACTATAAACAAAAAAAATTATAAGTTAAATACAAAGGAAACTATAAGACCAGTAAGATCAGAGTAAACATTTATTTCAATGTGACAAGATACTATTGCTTTGCTGAACCAAATTGATGCTTGTAATAGGAACACAATAATGACCACTGAGATTCATTGTATCAGATGGATCATGGGAGAAAATGAAAAGCATTTATTACAGGAGTATTGGAAGAGGGATCAATAAAGGAGATATTTACAAAGATGTAGACAGGCTTAGAAAAAACTAAAGAGGGTTGAGGCTAGCAGTAGTGAAAAGCCTGATATAGAGACAAATGAAGGAGTAAAAATCAGGGCCTGGAAGAGCATGGCTGCATTAAAGAAGAATGACTTAGAGAAGTGGTACTCTTTGTTAGAGGAATACAGTCAATTTGTTGGAATCCAGAAGAGAAAGAGTCATTAAAATAAACCAATTCCCATTTGCTGAACCAAAACAGAAGCTAATGAGCAAGGAAGTCCCTTGATGAAGGTTCTGGGCACAGAACAGAATGGAGAAGGGTGAGGAGAATAGTCTGGAGATACAAAGGAAAATATTCATTAAAATTCTTCAGAGTTTAGTATGTAGAACCAGATATGTTGTCATGACATAGTTCTCTCACAACTTTTTAAAAAAAGCTTAAATAAGTGAAAAAAAAATAGCCTTTTCCATGGATGAATGCGAATTTACATTTGAAATCCCTTTACTTTTTTCCTTTTTAGTTCATAACAATTTAAAATTTAATTAGTAGCAGCACAATGCTAAGCAGAAGAAAGGCATTAGCAATGAAATTTGTGGCAATATTCAATTACAATGTGGTCATCTAGTTGATTCCAAATTGCATTTAAAAATTATCAAAATGAATATACAATATTTTTAAATGGTAAAAAGACAAATCAGCAAATGACAACAACATCCTCAAAGAGAACTTCAAATTTTGCCTGTAGATCCACCTGAATTCATGGACTTCATTTGAGAATCACTGAACTAAACCATTTCATGCTTCAATTTGGATAATTTCTACCTGTTACAAAGTGACCTGCGCATAGCTGCTGGAAAAATCTACCTTAAGTTCTGCTATAATTCTGTTAATAAAAAAACCTTTAATGGATTCTCATTTCCTACAGAATTAAGTGTAAGGTCCTCAGCCTGTAATTCAAAGCCCTAAACTTACTTTTCAAGTTTTATTGTCCATGACTGTTCTCTTAGATATAGTGTATTTTATAGCCAAACTAGGTTATGTATTATGGGATGAACATATCTTATGTTTTTCTACTTGCTTATCTCTGTACCTGTTTTTTCTATGCATGGAATGTCAGCTGCCTCATTTCTGCCTTTTAATGTCTTAAACACCCCTGTGGGCTCATTTGACATTCTACCTCCTCAATGAAGACTGAGCTAACATCAAGGATCATATTGTCAAATCAGACTCAACAAATTAGAGATTTTTCTCAGTATCAGACTTTCCAACTGATTTCAAGAATATAAGTGCTCTAGACACAGGCAAGGCAGAGAGAAGCTGGGACATTCACAAAACTTCACCCGGTTTTTTTTTTTTTTTTTTTTTTGTAGGTATGTGATCTACAGCCCAGAATAGTAGCTGAGATTTCTAATGAGGATTGTGGGTCACCTCACACAGTGGGGAGTGTTTCAGTTAGGAAGTAACCTCCATGTCATGCTCCAGAGAGTTTATAGCTTATGTCATATTCTACAGGGAGCCTGTGTCCCTAGATTGTAGGCTTATTTTCTCTAAGCAATCCTAAACCAGAGGCATCCTGCATAATTAGTCTATTTTCCTGGAATTCCTGTTATCATATTTGCAAGGATGTTAGACTGAGTCATTGACTACTTTCTTTTTCTGGGAGCATCCCATAGTCATTGAGAAAAGAATTGATCACTAGCCAACTGCTTTAACTCCTTCCTCCACAAACACTTTCCTGATTACTCCAATATTTGTGATTATCATAGCACTATTTTTCTGCTTTGCATTATACTTATTTAAATTATGTTCCTCTCTCCTGAAGACCAGCAGAAAGGACATTATTTATTCATTTAGGGGTCACTAACCACTTTATAGAGTGCCTTGTTATAACAGTTATTAATAAATGTTGAAAGGAATTAGGTAAAAGCCAATTTTCTATTATCTTATTTCCCACAGATACAGCTATTGGGTCCTTGGAATTGAAAAGGAGTAAGACCAAGTTCAAGTGAGCCTAAATATTTGCTCATGTAGATAACAATAAAAATCCCACAGAATTATGCAAAGTTTTGTGTAAGGTAAAGTTGTGCTCATCGTCTTCTTAGCACTGTTTCCTCCTCTCCCCAAGTGCCTATATTTGGATCTAATTTCTAGGGGTGGACTGTGCCCAGGTGAGATGCTTGCTCAAAGAGTGCTTCACTGTTGCCAAGGAAAGTCCTAGGAGATGCTATCCAGAAATTCATCCTTGGAGTATTAGAATTAGTGGTAGGAAAGATGACAGCAATAATGTAGCCATGCTTGGAGGTAGGGAAATAGAAAGTAGTCAATCAATGCATCAACTGTAAGGATAAGGCAGAGACATTAACCAGCAAAACACAATAAGGAATAAAAGAGGACAGGGAAATGCACTAGCTGTTGAAGATGGTCAATATCCAGGTCTGAAAACCTGGATCATACTTGAGGGTGTTGGTTTTATGTGGGTCATAAAAAGATCTGCTGGATTAAAGGCAGTGAATTAAAAGGCTAGAACTGGCCTGACAGGGTTCTCATGCTCTTTTCCACTCATACACAAAATCATTCACAATATGTGAAAATGATTGATAATAGTTTGAAATGTCTTCCTTCTGAGGAATATATACATATGCCTAGAACCCAAAGTTGTAGGCTAAAATGATAATGGTGTATGTTTCTTATTGGGCTGAGGAGAATTAGGACTATAGGAACTTTCCTAATACTACTTAAATTACCTGTTTGGATGTCATGATGTGATATTCCTATTTGGCTCCTTAACATTGAGAATTTACAGACATTTTACGCCTATTCTCCCTATTGGTAATAAAATAATAAATTTCATGCTCTTTTTTTTCCCTGCAAAAAGAGTCAGAAAGTCCACAACTATATACATACTTAATTCATGTTTTTGTTTGCCTGTTTATTTTTCCATATGTGTTTTAAACAGTGTACTTGGAGGTTTAACTCTTTTTCTATTATGGCATAATAAATTACTACAAACTTAATGGTGTAAAGCAACATACATTTATTTTCTCCCACAATTTCTGTGGACCAGGAGTCTAACTATGGCTTAGCTGGATCCTCCATTTAGGTTCTCACTAGGATACAGTCAAGGTGTTGGAGGGGTTTGGGGTCTCACCAAAGGCTCAACTGAGGAAGAATGTACTTCTATGCTCCCTTGGCTGTTGATGGGTTCATTTCCTCACAGCTGTACAATTCATGGCAGCTTATTTCTTCAAAGTCAACAACAGAGAGAGACAGAGAGAGACTCCCAAGAGTTGGTACATACTAGTATATAATCACATAAAAGTAAACATGTATATCCCACCTCTGTCATATTCCATTGGTTAGAAGCAAGTCACAGGGTCAGTCCACACTCTAGGGAAGGAGATCACACAAAGGTGTGAATACCAGGAGGCTGGGATAATGGGGATGGGCACCTTAAGTTCTATCTGCCACAGAGGTAGAATGCTATTTATATAAATTCAAAGTGCAAGTCAGCCTATACTCATGTAGATTGTTCATGGCTATGTAGTGAAAATAACTAATGATGATGAAGATCATAGAGATGCAGGGCCAGTTGTCAGAGAGTTGTGCAGGGGCTCTGAGAAAGAAGGAGCAGATAGAGACATCCTCCAGCAACATTCAGTTTGATGTGTGCCATGTAAGCTGATGAAATGTTTTCTAACTGGGAATTAAATTTCCAGCCTACCTATCTCATAGGCTTGCAGTTCTCAGATTTTATATCCCCCCACAATGTTTCCTAATGTATCTATATCCTCTGCTGTGATTTAGATATATGAAGTAAATATTTAAAATATCTTGGCCTATTTATATTCTGAAATTATGGAAAAAAAATAACCACTCTGATAACTTGTGTCTGTTTGGGGTCTTATAACTACAAGACACAATAAGGAAGCTGATACTGCTCGTGTTTAAGAATTTTATACCCAGCAAAGGACCTGTGTGGGAAGATGGACCCTTGTTTCCTTACTGCATCAAGAACTTTTCATGATTGTCTTGTTTATCCTAAATCTACAAAGAAATATGGGAGGAAGGGCATAGAAAGAACTTCCAATTTAGATATTTACTGTGGGAATCATTTCAAGGATCTACATTTCAGACCTGCTTCAGAGAATGTCTTATCACTACTTATCGCCAAGAGGAAATGTGCCCTGTAGGAAGAGAGAGCAGTACCAAGTTTTATAAACTACATGGGTCCGCATTTTTTCTTTCACTACTTTTCACCTATCCTATGACCACTCAACAGGCTAACTGCTCTCTGAACATGACATACACTTCCCTGCCCTTTCTTGCTTCACTGAAAATATTCTCTCCTCTTCTACTGCTGTTCTTCCTATAGTCAGTCCTTAAGGCCCAACTCCAACACCATCACCTTCTTTAGGGTACTAATGGCTCTACCCTCCTTTATATTCTCACAATTCTTGGCAACTATCTTATTGGCTCATCACATTGTATTCCATAAATTGTTTTTTTGGGGTAAAATTCATATAAAATTTTTAAAAATTTTGGTATCATTAATCTACAATTACAGAAAGAACATTATGTTTACTAGGGTCCCCCCTTCACCAAGTCCCCCCCACATACCCCTTCACAGTCACTGTCCATCTGCGCAGTAAGATGCTGTAAAATCACTACTTGTCTTCTCTGTGTTGAGCAGCCCTCCCCGTGCCCCCCACGCACTATACATGCTAATCGTAATGCCCTCTTTCTTTTTCCCCACCCTTATCCCTCCCTTCCCACCCATAGTCCCCAGTCCCTTTCCCTTTGGTAACTATTAGTCCATTCTTGGGTTCTGTGATTCTGCTGCCATTTTGTTCCTTCAGTTTTCCTTTGTTCTTCTACTCCACATATGAGTGAAATCATTTGGTACTTGTCCTTCTCTGCTTGGCTTATTTCACTGAGCATAATACCCTCTAGCTCCATCCATGTTGTTGCAAATGGTAGGATCTTTTTTTTTCTTATGGCTGAGTAATATTCCATTGTGTATATGTACCACATATTCTTTATCCATTCATCTACTGATGGACATTTAGGTTGCTTCCATATCTTGGCTATTGTCAACAGGGCAGTGATAAACATAGGGGTGCATCTGTCTTTTTCAAACTGGAGTGCTGCATTCTTAGGGTAAATTCCTAGAAGTGGAATTCCTGGGTCAAATGGTATTTCTATTTTGAGCATTCTGAGGAACCTCCATACTGCTTTCCACAATGGCTGAACTAGTTTACATTCCCACCAGCAGTGTAGGAGGGTTCCCCTTTCTCCACAACCTCACCAACATTTGTTGTTGTTTGTCTTTTCAATGATGGCGATCCTTACTGGTGTGAGGTGATATCTCATTGTGGTTTTAATTTGCATTTCTCTGATGATTAGCGATGTGGAGCATCTTTTCATGTGCCTGTTGGCCATCTGGATTTCTTCTTTAGAGAACTGTCTATTCAGCTCCTATGCCCATTTTTTAATTGGATTATTTGCTTTTTGTTTGTTGAGGTATGTGAGCTCTTTATATATTTTGGATGTCAATGCTTTATCGGCTCTGTCCTTTATGAATATGTTCTCCCATACTGTAGGGTACCTTTTTGTTCTATTGATGGTGTCCTTTGCTGTACAGAAGCTTTTTAGCTTGTTATAGTCCCACTTGTTCATTTTTGCCTTTGTTTCCCTTGCCCGGGGAGATATGTTCATGGAAATGTCACCCATGTTTATGTCCATGAGATTTTTGCCTATGTTTTTTCTAAGAGTTTTATGGTTTCATGACTTACATTCAGGTCTTTGATCCATTTGGAGTTTACTTTTGTGTATGGGGTTAGACAGTGATCCAGTTTCATTCTCTTACATGTAGCTGTCCAGTTTTGCCAGCACCATCTGTTGAAGAGACTGTCATTTCCCCATTGTATGTCCATGGCTCCTTTATCAAATACTAATTGGCCATATATGTTTGGGTTAATGTCTGGAGTCTCTATTCTGTTCCACTGGTCTGTGGCTCTGTTCTTGTGCCAGTACCAAATTGTCTTGTTTACTGTGGCTTTGTAGTAGAGCTTGAAGTTGGGGAGTGAGATCCCCCCAACTTTATTCTTCCTTTTCAGGATTGCATTGGCTATTCAGGGTCTTTGATGGTTCCATATGAATTTTTGAACTATTTGTTCCAGTTCATTGAAGAATGCTGTTGGTAATTTGATAGGAATTGCATCGAATCTGTATATTGCTTTGGGCAGGATGGCCATTTTGATGATATTAATTCTTCCTAGCCAGGAGCATGGGATGAGTTTCCATTTGTTAGTGTCCTCTTTAATTTCTCTTAAGAGTGTCTTGTAGTTTTCAGGGTATAGGTCTTTCACTTCCTTGGTTAGGTTTATTCCTAGGTATTTTATTCTTTTTGATGCAACTGTGAATGGAATTGTTTTCCTGATTTCTCTTTCTATTAGTTCATTGTTAGTGTATAGGAAGGCCACAGATTTCTGTGTGTTAATTTTGTATCATGCAACTTTGCTGAATCCCAATATTAGTTCTAGTAGTTTTGGAGTGGAGTCTTTAGGGTTTTTTATGTACAATATCATGTCATCTGCAAATAGTGACAGTTTGACTTCTTCTTCACCAATCTGGATTCCTTCTATTTCTTTTTTTTGCCTGATTGCCATGGCAAGGACCTCCAGTACCACGTTGAGTAACAGAGAGGGGAGAGTGGGCATCCCTGTCTTGTTACCGATCTCAGAGGAAAAGGTTTTGGCCTCTCACTGTTCAGTATGATGTTAGCTGTGGGTTTATTATATATGGCCTTTATTATTATTATTATACTTGCCCTCTATGCCCATTTTGTTGAGAGTTTTTATCATGAATGGATGTTGAATTTTTTCGAATGCTTTTCAGCATCTATGGAGATGATCATGTGGTTTTTGTCCTTCTTTTTGTTGATGCGGTGGATGATGTTGATGGATTTTCGAGTGTTGTACCATCCTTGCATCCCTGGGATGAATCCCACTTGGTCATGGTGTATGATCCTCTTGATGTATTTTTGAATTCAGTTTGCTAATATTTGGTTGAGTATTTTTGCATCTACGTTCATGAGGGATATTGGTCTGTAGTTTTCTTTTTTGGTGGGGTCTTTGCCTGGTTTTGGTATTAGGGTGATGTTGGCTTCATAGAATTAGTTTGGGAGTGTTCCCTCCTCTTCTATTTTTTGGAAAACTTTAAGGGGAATGGGTGTTATGTCTTCTCTGTATGTCTGATAAAATTCCGAGGTAAATCCATCTGGCTTGGGGGTTTTGTTCTTGGGTAGTTTTTTGATTACCGATTCAATTTCGTTGCTGGTAATTGGTCTGTTTAGATTTTCTGTTTCTTCCTGGGTCAATCTTGGAAAGTTGTAGTTTTCTAGGAAGTTGTCCATTTCTCCTAGGTTTTCCGGCTTGTTAGCATATAGGTTTTCATAGTATTCTGTAATAATTCTTTGTATTTCTGTGGGGTCCGTCATGATTTTTCCTTTCTCATTTCTAATTCTGTCGATGTGTGTTGACTCTCTTTTTCTCTTAATAAGTCTGCCTAGAGGCTTATCTATTTTGTTTATTTTCTTGAAGAACCAGCTCTTGGTTTCATTGATTTTTTCTATTGTTTTATTCTTCTCGATTTTATTTATTTCTTCTCTGATCTTTATTATGTCCCTCCATCTGCTGACCTGAGTCGTCATTTGTTCTTCTTTTTCCAATTTTGATAATTGTGACATTAGGCTATTCATTTGGGATTGTTCTTCCTTCTTTAAATATGCCTGGATTGCTATATACTTTCCTCTTAAGACTGCTTTTGCTGTATCCCACAGAAGTTGCGGCTTTGTGTTGTTGTTGTCATTTGTTTCCATATATTGCTGGATCTCCATTTTAATTTGGTCATGGATTCATTGATTATTTAGGAGCATATTGTTAAGCCTCCATGTGTTTGTGGGCCTTTTTGCTTTCTTTGTACAATTTATTTCTAGTTTTATACCTTTGTGATCTGAAATGTTGGCTGGTAGGATTTCAATCTTTTGGAATTTACTGAGGTTCTTTTTGTGGCCTAGTATGTGTTCTATTCTGGAGAATGTTCCTTGCGCACTTGAAAAGAATGTGTATCCTGTTGCTTTTGGATGTAGAGTTCTACAGATGTCTATTAGGTCCATCTGTTCCAGCGTGTTGTTCAGTGCCTCTGCGTCCTTACTTATTTTCTGTGTGGTGGATCTGTCCTTTGGAGTGAGTGGTGTGTTAAAGTCTCCCAAAATGAATGCATTGCATTCTATTTCCTCCTTTAATTCTGTTAGTGTTTGTTTCACATATATTGGTGCTCCTGTATTGGCTGCATATATGTTTATGATGGTTATATCCTCTTGTTTTACTGAGCTCTTTATCATTATGTAATGTCCTTCTTTATCTCTTGTTACTGTCTTTATTTTGAAGTCTATTTTGTCGGATACTAGTATTGCAACACCTGCTTTTATCTCTCTGTTGTTTGCATGAAATATCTTTCTCCAACCCTTGACTTTTAATCTGTGCATGTCTTTGGGTTAGAGGTGAATCTCTTGTAAGCAGCATATAGATGGGTCTTGCTTTTCTATCCATTCTATTACTCTGTGTCTTTTGATTGGTGCATTCAGTCCATTTACATTTAGGGTGATTATTGAAAGATATGTACTTATTGCCATTGCAGGCTTTAGATTTGTGGTTACCAAAGGTTCAAGGTTAACTTGTTTACTACCTTACTGTCTGACCTCACTTGCTTATTGAGCTGTTATAAACACAGTCTGGTGATTATTTCTTTCTTTTCTGTTTCCTCCTCCTTCATTCTTCATGTGTTGGGTGTTTTGTTCCGTGCTCTTTTTTAGGAGTTCTCCCATCTAGAGCAGTCCCTGTAAGATGCCCTGTAGAGGTGGTTTGTGGGAGGCAAATTCCCTCAACTTTTGCTTGTCTGGGAATTGTTTAATCCCTCCTTCATATTTAAATGATAATCGTGCTGGATACAGTATTCTTGGTTCGAGGCCCTTCTGTTTCATTGCATTAAATATATCATGCCATTCTCTTCTGGCCTGTATGGTTTCTGTTGAGAAGTCTGATGATAGCCTGATGGGTTTTCCTTTGTAGGTGACCTTTTTACTCTCTCTGGCTGCCTTTAGTACTCTTTACCTGTCCTTGTTCTTTGCCATTTTAATTATTATGTTTCTTGGTGTTGTCCTCTTTGGATCTCAGCTCTCAGGAGTTCTGTGTGCCTCCGTAGTCTGAGCAACTATTTCCTCCCGCAGTTTGGGGAAGTTGTCAGCAATTATTTCTTCAAAGACACTTTCTATCCCTTTTTCTCTCTCTTCTTCCTCTTGTACCCCTATAATGCAGATATTGTTCCTTGTGGATTGGTCACACAGTTCTCTTAATATTGTTTCATTCCTGGAGATCCTTTTATCTCTCTCTGCATCAGCCTCTATGCGTTCCTGTTCTCTGGTTTCTATTCCATCAATGGCCTCTTGCATCTTATCCATTCTGCTTATAAATCCTTCCAGAGTTTGTTTCAGTTCTGTAATCTCCATCTGGACATCTGTAATCTCCCTCTGGACTTCATCCCTTAGTTCTTGCATATTTCTCTGCAGCTCTGTCAGCATGTTTATGATTTTTATTTTGAATTCTTTTTTAGGGAGACTGGATAGGTCTGCCTCTGCAGATCCTTTCTCAGGTGTTACTATCTTGGACTGGACCAGAATTTTTGCCTTTTCATGGTGATAGCAGTGGCTGTAGGCAGGTTGTGGGTGTGTCAGCTGGGAGAAGAAAGTCCTTTCCTGCTTGCTGGATGCCTTGCCCTTCTCCGCTGCCTGTGACGGCTACCTGCACTCCTAGAGCAGCCACCGGTTTAATCTCCTAATCTGCTGTGGGCAGGGTGTCTGTCAGAGCAGCACGGAGCCCTGCGGGGAGTTGCAGGCATGCCAGTTATGTTCCTCCATGCTAGTGGGGACCCTGCCGGGCAGCTGTATGGCAGCAGTGGCCTTTGGGTCTGGTCTGGGCGGCTGTGCATTGGGCTGGGATTCCGGTCGGCTCCTGGAAGTTCACCTGCTCCCTCTGGCTCCGCTGCAGGTCTGCGCGTGGCTCTTCCGCGCAGGCTTCTACTGGGCTCTGGCTTCACTGCTGCCGGTGCACCCTGTCTGTTTGGTTGCTCCGCTGCGGGCTAGCACAAGCCTCTCCTGCAGCGCACGGATCTGCTCTTGGTTTCTTCCGGCGCTGCTGTCCCCGGCGCGCGCTGCCACTCTCTTGCTACTGGGCCCGTGTGTCAGGGTCCGAGCCAGTTGGAGGAATGACTGGCATGCTGCCTAGTGCTGTGAGGGGCTTCAGAGCTGCACTGCCTCCGTTTAGGGTGCCTAAGTTTCCCCGGTATTCCCAGATGCCGGGACAACTTCGTCCATCTATGGGGTCCCTGTCTCTTTAAGACTTGCAGAAAGCACTCGCTTTTCTTTTGTCTCAGGGGCACCGGTTGCGGGGACCTGCCCACAGGCTTTGCTTTTCCATTTCTAATATTCAGCACCCCGTGCACCTTGCGTCTGCGTTCCGGGTGCTGATTTCTAGAGCCGGTTGTTTAGCAGTCCTGGGCTTTCACTCCCCCCCATTCTGACTCCTTTCTTCCATCCTTGTTTTGGGGTGGGGGAGTGTTCGGGTCCTGCCTGGCTGCAGCTTGTATCTTACCCCCTTCGTGTGATGCTGAGTTCTCGCAGATGTAGATGTATCCTGGCTGTTGTACTGCATCCACTGGTGTCTCTTTTAGGAATAGTTGTATTTATTGTATTTTCGTAAATATATATGTTTTGGGGAGGAGATTTCCTCTGAACTATTCATGGCGCCATCTTCCCGTGATCCCTCACATAACATTTTAAAGTGTGCAATTCAGTGGCTTTTGGTGCACTCACATTCCACTATCAAATTCCAGAACACTTTCATCACTTCCTCCCACCTAAAAACAGAACAAACCTGTATCCAGTAAGCTGTCATTCTCAATTCTACCATCTCTGCAGCCCCTGGCAACCATTAACATGCTTTCTGTCTCTATGGATTTGTTCATTCTGGATATTTTATATAAATGGAATCCTCACACAATATGTGGCCTTTTGTCTGCATTCTTACAGTTAGCAAAGTGTTTTCAAGATTCATCCATGTTGTAGCATGTATCAATACTTTTTATGGCTGAATAATACTTTCTTGTATGGTTATAACACATTTTATTTATCCATACATCAGTTGATAGACATTTGGGTTGTTTCTACTTCTTGGCTGCTATGAATAATGCTGCTGTACAATGAACATCCCTGTATGAGTTTTTATTTGAATACCTGTTTTCATTTCTCATGGGTATATGTTTAGAAGTGCAACTGGTAGGTCACATGGTGACTCTATGTTTAACATTTTCAGAAATTCTCAAATTGTTTTCCACAGCAACTGTATCATTTTAAACTCCTACCAGCAGTATGTGAGGGTTCCAATTTCTCCACATTCTCACTATGCTTGTTATTTTCTGTATGTGTGCATGTTCGTGTGTTTTAATTCTAGCCATCCCAGTGAATATGAAGTAGTATCTTATTGTGGCTTTGACTTCATTTCCAAAATGGCTAATGATGTTGAAAATCTTTTCATGTGCTTTTCATTTGTGTAACTTCTTTGAAGATATTCCATAGATTTTTATTTTCCTTTCTAATTTCTCCTTTGAGAAGATTACAGGTTTCTTGAGGTCAAGAGCCTATTATTAATCCTTCTCTCTCAGGAGGTCTATTAAATTGTTTTGGCCACACTAAGTGCTCAAGAAGTGATTATTGATGTGAATTTAGGAGTCATAACCAAGTGTTCTTTGTCTGAGTCAACACTGAGATGAAGTCCTCATATAATATCATTTTGTATGAAACTATTTTTACTAGGGATATCAGTAAAGTCTTTGTTAATAAAATCATTGGGTCTTTCAGTGGCATCTGAACTGTTGACCACATACACCTTGAAATATTTTATTTCCCTAGCATTTAGTATGCTACACTTCCTTAGGTTTACTTTCTACATCTCCATTGGAAGCAGTCTCCTTTGTGGGCTCCTCTCCTCTGATGAATACTCAAAGAGAAACATTCCTTGAGCATCTGTCCTTGGTCTTCTCTGTTCACTGTACCAATGTTTCTCAAATGCTGTTCTCCTAATGAGGCCATTTTATGATAAAGTGATGAATGACAATGTAGTGTGTCTTTCATATACCTTAATTAGCTAGTTGGAAGGATTATCTTTCTTTTTAAGATTATGTCCTCTGTATTTTTAAAAGTTGAAAGTATTCTACCTCTTCTATTAAGTAATACTAATAGTACATGGCTACTTACATATCCTTTTAATGTTCTTGAAAAAGTAAAATTTAACAACCATTTATATGGATATAACTTCAGGTATAACTTATGTGATGATGAACTCCAGGTAAAAAATGTCTCTGTTAAGCTCAAATCTGTATATTCAGCTTCTTACTGAATAAGTCTCCCTAATGTTCACAAGATCTTTGGATTAGCATATCTAATCTTGAACTCATTGCCCACCCACTCACCTGCTTCTCCTGTTCTGTGTTTCCAAGCTCATTGAATGGGATCATCTGGTCACCTAACTCAGAAGCCAGGAAATCCCTCTGATTTCTCCCTTCTTCAGTGCATTTTCCACACCCAATTACCAACTTCTTTCATTTTTATCTTTATAATATTTCTGTAGACCATCCACTTTACATAATTCTACATCTTCTTGCTGCTATGTAATTTAAGATTGCTGTCATCCATTCATCATCCATTCAACATACATTTGCAGAGTCTATACTATGTATCAAGCACTGAGAGTACAACATGAAAACATAATATGAAACCCTATTTCAAGGGAACAGTCTTTGGCATTACAGCCTAGTTTAGATTATCGTTGATTTTCAAATCATGAATATTTTGAAGTTTTTCCCATACGTGGTGGATGCTCTGTTTATTTTAGAGATTCACGTTGGAAATCTTTTGGTGTGGGGAGCTTTAAAGTGAATTACTTATGTTGAGCAAGGGAGTTATTCCCTGAACCTGGACTGTAGCCTAATGAACTTTCCTTAATCCCTGTTCCAGGTTCCTATTGGAAAATAGGATGGTGTGTAGAAGACTAAGGGAAGTTAGTTGTTTGCTATGATTCAAGAGCATTATGGGTAAAGATTTAAAGGATACATTTCTTATTTATTCATTAAAGAAAGTTTTATTTAAGTTCCATGTCTTGGGGGTATAATGCATTATAATCATAAATGCATATTTAAGTGCATTCAAATGTTGCCAGTTGTTATCTTTCCAAAGGAAAATCAAAGCATAAGACTTAGAGGGGTTGGGTAAAGAGATTTGGTCCAGGTAGCATATTGGGACCATGAAGAAACTGGGAACAGAATTTCCATCTTCTATACTATGCTTTAAAGCAGGGGCTATTGGAATATGCTGCTTATCCTGAATAGGGCTTATAAAAAATGGAGGGCTTTCAAAAAATAATTATACCATCTGCTTTTGTAGTCTCATTTGGGCAGTATTTAAAACTTGATGTTCAGGAGAAAAAACATCTCACCACCTTTTATATTTTTCTCCTGATAAATCATTAAAATTTGGAAACTATCCTTCCTACTAACCTTTACTTTGGCATTTTGATACTTGGTTCTTTCAGATTTCTTCCTGGAGCTTGAAAAAATACTAATGATAATATTTCTTCTGCTAAAAGGCTGGGATACAAGAGTATTGCAAGCCCTCAGGTAATGCAGCTGCTTTGCCAAACTTGTTATTATATAGAGGGTCTAGAACAATTTACAGAAAGAGAGCAAGCACTTCACATGTCCTAATAGTCCTGAGATGGGACTGCTAGGACTTAGATTTTTTTTGTAATTCACGTTTGTTAACAATTTCATCTATATCCTGGGTAAAGAAGTGGACAGGAGAAATCAAGAAGTGAAACAAAAGAAATACATGGACTAATTTCCTTTATAACCTTAACTCTCAGGATGGGCAAAAGGGAGATTGCCATCATAACTAAGACGCCACAAACTCACAAAGTTACCCTTGAATGCAGGGTATGTTTTGCTTCTAAGCTGATGGTCTGGAACAGCATATTTTTGAACAACATTCTCCAACCAGGAGCAAAAATCAGAGTTCATTCTCAGTATTTGTTAGAACATTTTTAGGTATCTTTTTCCATGACTTTTGTATACTTATTTATGCATGACTTTTGTACTGAAAAGGACTATGAGATAATTAAATCAACTCTCAAATTTTGAGTCCAATCTTTGGCCTCAGAAGTTTCAATTCTGTAACTTGTTCACAGTTGCTAAGTTATTAATAGCACAACTGTGACTAGAACCAGGTCCCCATTTCTTGGCCAGTGTTCTTTCCTTTTACCTAATATCCAGTGTTCTTTGTTGATAATTTTCTCAAAACCTCCTTTGAAGAAACTGAACAAATCCAGTTTAGAGTGGCTGCTTGCCAAGTATTTCCTCATGTGAAGTCCATTTTTATTTTTTCACAACAGTATGTTCCTCTGATGAAGAGAAACATAGAATGTTAGAACTAGAAAGAGTACTTGTGGATTTTAATCTTCTTATTTTACAAATATAGAAACCAAGGCTTAGGGAGTCAATTTACCTGAGGTCACAGTTAGTGGTAACTCTGGGACATGAACTCAGGATTCCTGTGAATTTAATGACTTGTAGAGAATTTCACTACCTTGGAAGAGCCACCTCTTTTTTTGAGTCATGTATATACTAGTTGAACACATTATGGTTATTGATTAAAATTAAAAACTATGGAGACTTAGGACTCCACATTCCCTGAAACACAGTTCTAGTATACCATGTATCTTAGAGAATTAGTGAGGAACGAAAATAGCACAAATTTAAACAAACACAAGTTGTAAATAAAATAAACATTTAAGGGAACTTAACATGAACTTTCAGAGATAACAAAGAATGATTTATACTTTTAACAATTATGGTTAATTAATTAGAAGCTTTCCTGAAGTTAAAAACTGGTGTCCAGTATTTTTTCCTCCAGAAAATACAAAGATACCAGCTTGTTCGAAGGCTCCAGGCCATTCCCAATGGACTGTTCTTGGCCTCTGCTTTCACAGACTATAACTAGAAAAAGAAAATTGACAGACAGAAAGAAAAGCCCTTAGCAGCTGGAGCTTTAATTTACCTACATGGGAAAATACATTTCAGTTTCTGAGATTTCTCCTGGGTTGCCTGATTTGGAGGTAGAAAGAGAAGCCAGAGAAAAAAATCACCGAAAAAGCTTTTAAAAGAAACACTATGAAAAGAGCAAATCCTGAGAATTGTGTTTAATAACAGCAATGATGAATTTCCTGGCAGTCTGTACTGAGCAGTTAAAGACCAACCAGCATGTGAAAGAGGTTGAATTAGTTAGAATGGTCTAGAGCAGCTTAATAAAGAGTGCCAGAGGATTTATTCTCTCATATGTATAATTTTGAGATATGAATGATTCTATATTTAAGAAATGTGTTACAACCATCACATTAATTTTTACTAAGAGCTTCTAGTTTGACTTAAACCAGGGTCTGAAAAATAGAAAAATGCTTTGAGCCACCAAGTTAGTGCCCCACAGAATATTTTAAAATTATTTAACACACATCATCTCAGTGTCAACAACTCATCACAGATAAACTAATTAACAGAACCCTTCATAGTATTTGATAACTGAGTCTTGGCTCAGTTTTTATACCAGAAGGGCAATCCTTGATAAGCAGAAATTATAAAAGCAGATTTTAAAATCATTAATTCAGAAATAAAATCAAATTGGTCTCAAATTAACCCCATATTGCTTTTTAAACCTATTTAAAAGTGCTTGGCTTAAAAATAACACTTTGGAGAGGCTGTTTTTGACCATAGTCAGGCTTTGTCTAGACTATCAGCCTCCATATTTTCTTTCCCTTTGTTGTGTACTATCCTCCCCATGCCCAGGGTAATTGATATGGGTCCTGCACAAGGGACAGATGAGTTTATCCTGTCATTGAAGCCCTTCACAAGATGCCTTAATCATTAGAGCTAATTCAAGGATTTATGTTCTGTGTTCTACTTAGGAAGTGCAATTGTTTTTTCTTTCCAATTCCATGTTGGCACCATTTCCAGTGACAAATCCAATAAAGAATTAGTAATTTAGCTCCCTATGGTCATGGAAAAAGGACAGAAAGAAGAGCAACAATAATAGTTCCTGTTGATAGAGTTCTTTTTTTTAACACAAAGAAATTATTATTGCTACTGTTTAGGGACACAGACTCATGAAAAAGTACAGAAGGGAATTGAATTTCTGTAAGGATTTTAAATTTTGATCCTTTGATCTCTGCCAATGCTATCCATTTTGCAACTAAGTGGGAAATTGTCATTTCCAATGGAGAGATTGGGGATAATGAAAAAGTAAGATATTTCCATTAAAAACAGTGTCTCTATGTTTAGAACACACAGTGACCAGCAAGAGGACACACAAAGTATGGTTGTTCCAATTGCATATATCAGGTTACCAAACTCTCAACATAGAGATTTGGTGGAGGTTAACTCTTTTTGGCTAGAAATCTACTCTTAAATTTCTTTGGGACCACATGTTTAATTAGGCTTGTTGAATCTTATCCTTTGTGCTAGCTGGAACAGCAAAGGCCCCATATATAAACAGGAGAATGTACTTCTCAAGATCCCAAGCAATATGAACTGCTTTCTTCCATATTGGTGTTTTGGATGGTTCAGTGCACAGAGGGATAATACCAAGTATTAATTGTAATTATCTTTGTGTGGTATAACTATGAACAATTTTTGTTTTCTTTTTTTCTATTTAGCTCTATTTTGTAAAATGATAATGCATTACTTTTTGTAGTGATAAAATACAGAAAGTGCTGCTTTGTGATATTCTTTCAGATACCTACATCCTGATTTCCAACATTCAGTTGGCGGAAATCAAGATATACAATATAAACAAACCCTCAGCTATTTCATTCTTGCTGTTACATTGGTTTCTGGGTTGATTATTATATAGATTTTATCCTATATCTGAATAACAGAACAGACAGACATGGAGCATTCTGTTTGGATCTGGAGGGATCTTGCTTCTGATACACATAAATTCAAACAGTTTAAAAACTTTCCTCATCTCCCTTCTCAACCACTACTCTTTGCTTACAAGTAGACTAACAGAAAAGAAACTATTGTAAATTTTCAATATTATAACATCATACAATTTAGCAAGGGGACAGAGGGAGTGGGGATTTCCTTGACACCCAATTTGTGAATTTCTTGTGAATGGGCACTTCTTGGCAAATGGACTTTGAAGTCACTGTTGTCAGCTTCACAGAATGGCCCCCTTAAATTTAATCCCCTGGAGAAAAACATAAATTCCCTAGATTATCTTCTCATGGTTAGGATCATTTTACTTACTAAGTAATACCTTATTGAACATTTGAGAAGACTCCATGACCTCTTTTGGAAGCCAACTATCAAGAACTAGCTTTTATTTTAATCCTAAATATCTCATATTTCATTTTTCCATTCTTTTAATTTCCCATATCTGTGTCAAGATTATTGCATATAGATCATTCATACATTTGCAAGACAATATTAATCAGTCCCTTAACCTTCTCTTCTCTAGGTTCCTATAGAAAATATCTGTCTTCTATTTATCCTTTAGCTCTTTGATTCTATGTGATATAATGAAATTCTCAAGTTTTTATTTTGAAGAACTTAAAGCAGTAATTCTCATTAGTTATAGTTCAAATTGACATGTGGAACCTGATTTCAGTTGATACTAATTTTTTAGGTCTGGAGTAAGACAAAAAATTGCTCTTATATGTTTTAACAGAATCTTTTGAGGAAGAAATTTTAAATTTTGCTGAAGTATTATTTATCGACTTTTTAATACCCTACTTTTTAATTTTTTTATTTTTTATTTTGGTATCATTAAACTACAATTACATGAGGAACATTATGTTTATAGACTCCCTCCATCACCAAGTCCCTCTCAAATACCCCCATTACAGTCACTGTCCATCAGTGTAGTAAGATGCTATAGAATCACTGCTTGTCTTCTCTGTGTTGCACAGCCCTCCCTGTGCCTCCCTCCACATTATATATGCTAATCATAATGCCCCTTTTCTTATCCTCCCTGCTTATCCCTCCCTTCCCACCCATCCTCCCCAGTCCCTTTCCCTTTGGTAACTGTTAGTCCATTCTTGGGTTCTGTGAATCTGCTGCTGTTTTGCTCCTTCAGTTTTTTTCTTTGTTCTTATACTCCACAGATGAGTGAAATATTTTGGTACTTGTCTTTCTCTGTCTGGCTTATTTCACTGAGCATAATACCCTCTAGCTCCATCCATGTTGCTGCAAATGGTAGGATTTGTTTTCTTCTTATGGCTGAATAATATTCCATTGTGTATATGTACCACATCTTTATCCATTCATCTACTGATGGACACTTAAGTTGCTTCCATTTCTTGGCTATTGTAAGTAGTGCTGTGATAAACATAGGGGTGCAAATGTTTTTTTCAAACTGGGCTGCTGCTTTCTTAGGGTAGGAATTCACGGGTCAAATGGTATTTCTATTTTGAGTTTTATGAGGAACCTCCATACTGCCTTCCACAATGGTTGAACTAATTTACATTCCCACCAGCAGTGTAAGGAGGGTTCCCCTTTCTCCACAACCTCGCCAACATTTTTTTTTCATTTTGGATGGTGGAGATCCTTACTGGTGTGAGGTGATAGCTCATTGTGGTTTTAATTTGCATTACTCTGATGACAAGCGATGTGGAGCATCTTTTCATGTGTCTGTTGGCCATCTGAATTTCTTCTTTAGAGAACTGTCTTTTCAGCTCCTCTGCCCATTTTTTAATTGGATTATTTGCTTTTTGTTTGTTGAGGTGTGTGAGCTCTTTATATATTTTGGATGTCAGCCCTTTATCAGATCTGTCATTTATGAATATATTCTCCCATACTGTAGGATGCTGTTTTGTTCTGTTGGTGGTGTCCTTTGCTGTACAGAAGATTTTCAGCTTGATATAGTCCCACTTGTTCATTTTTGCTTTTGTTTCCCTTGCCTGTGGAGATATGTTCATGAAGAAGTTGCTCATGTTTAAGTCCAAGAGATTTTTGCCTATGTTTTTTTCTAAGAGTTTTATGGTTTCATGTCTTACATTCAGGTCTTTGATCCATTTCAAATTTACTTTTGTGTATGGGGTTAGACAGTGATTCAGTTTCATTCTCTTACATGTAGCTGTACAGTTTTGCCAACACCAGCTGTTAAAGAGGCTGTTGTTTCCCCATTGTATGCCCATGGCTCCTTTATTGTATATTAACTGACCATATATGCCTGGGTTAATATCTGGAATCTCTATTCTGTTCCACTGGTCTGTGGCTCTGTTCTTGTGCCAGTACCAAATTGTCTGAATTACTGTGGCTTTGTAGTAGAGCTTGAAGTTGGGAAGCGAGATCCCCCCTGCTTTATTCTTCCTTCTCAGAATTGCTTTGGCTATTTAGGGTCTTTTGTGGTTCCATATGAATTTTAAAACTATTTGTTCCTGTTCATTGAAGAATGCTGTTTGTATTTTGATAGGGATTGCATTAAATCTATAGATTGCTTTAGGCAGGATGGCCATTTTGACAATATTAATTCTTCCTAGCCAAGAGCATGGGATGAGTTTCCATTCTTTAGTGTCCTCTTTAACTTCTCTTAAGAGTGTCTTGTAGTTTTCAAGGTATAGGTCCTTCACTTCCTTGGTTAGGTTTATTCCTAGGTATTTTATTCTTTCTGATGCAATTGTGAATGGAATTGTTTTCCTGATTTTCTGCTAGTTCATTGTTAGTATATAGGGAAGCAACAGGTTTCTGTGTATTAATTTTGTATCCTGCAACTTTGCTGAATTTAGATATTTGTCCTAGTTGTTTTGGAGTGGATTCTTTAGGGCTTTTTTATGTACAATATCATGTCATCTGCAAATAGTGACAGTTTGACTTCTTCTTTACCAATCTGGATGCCTTTTTTTTCTTTGTTTTACTGATTGCCATGGCTAGGACCTCCAGTACTATGTTGAATAATGGTGGGGAGAGTGGGCATCCCTGTCTTGTTCCCAATTTTAGAGGAAAAGCTTTCAGCTTCTCACTGTTGAGTATGATGTTAGCTGTGAGTTTATCATATATGGCCTTTATTATGTTGAGGTACTTGCCCTCTATGCCCATTTTATTGAGAGTTTTTATCATGAATGGATGTTGAATTTTGTCGAATGCTTTTTCAGCATCTATGGAAATGATCATGTGGTTTTTGTCCTTCTTTTTGTTGATGTGGTGGATGATGTTGATGGATTTTCGAATGTTGTACCATCCTTGCATCCCTGGGATGAATCCCACTTGGTCATGGTGTATGATCCTCTTGATGTATTTTTGAATTCAGTTTGCTAATGTTTGGTTGAGTATTTTTCCATCTATGTTCTTCAGGGTTATTGGTCTGTAATTTTCTTTTTTGGTGGGGTCTTTGCCTGGTTTTGGTATTAGAATGATGCTGGCTTGATAGAATGAGTTTGGAAGTATTCCTTCCCCTTCTATTTTTTGGAAAAATTTAAGGGGAATGGGTATTATGTCTTCACTATATGTCTGATAAAATTCAGCGGTGAATCCATTTGGCCCAGAGGTTTTGTTCTTGGGTAGTTTTTGAATCCTAATTCGATTTCGTTGCTGGTAAATGGTCTGTTTAGATTTTCTGTTTCTTCCTTGGTCAGTCTTGGAAGGTTGTATTTTTCTAGGAAGTTGTCCATTTCTTCTAGGTTTTCCAGCTTGTTAGCATATAGATTCTCATAGTATTCTGTAATAATTCTTTGTATTTATGTGGGGTCTGTCATGATTTTTCTCTTCTCATTTCTGATTCTGTTTATGTGTGTAGATTCTCTTTTTGTCTTAATAGGTCTGGCTGGGGGCTTATCTATTTTGTATATTTTCTCAAAGAACCAGCTCTTGGTTTCATTGATTTTTCTATTGTTTTATTCTTTTCAATTTTATTAATTTCTTCTCTGATCTTTATTATGTCCCTCCTTCTGCTGACTTTGGGCCTCATTTGTTCTTCTTTTTCCAGTTTCAATAATTATGACTTTAGACTATTCATTTGGGTTTGTTCTTCCTTCTTTAAATAGGCCTGGATTGCTATATACTTTTATCTTAGAACTGTCTTCACTGTGTCCCACAGAATTTGGGGCTTTGTGAAGTTCTTGTCATTTGTCTCCATATATTGCTTGATCTCTATTTTCATTTGGTCACTGATTCATTGATCATTTAGGAGCATGTTGTTAAGCCTCCAAGTGTTTGTGAGCCTTTTTGTTTTCTTTGTACAATTTATTTCTAGTTTTATACCCTTGTGATCTGAGCAGTTGATTGGTAGAATTTCAATCTTTTTGAATTTACTGAGGCTCTTTTTGTGGCCTAGTATGTGGTCTATTCTGGAGAATGTTCCATGTGCACTTGAGAAGAATGTGTATCCTGCTGCCTTTGGGTGTAGAGCTCTGTAGAAGTCTGTTAGGTCCATCTCTTCTAGTGTGTTGTTCACCACCTCTGTGTCCTTACTGATTTTCTGTCTGGTGGATGTATCCTTTGGAGTGAGTGGTGTGTTGAAGTCTCCTAGAACGAATGCATTGCATTCTATTTCCTTCTTTAATTCTGTTAATATTTGTCTCACCTATGTTGGTGCCTCTGTTTTGGGTGCATATATATTTAATAGTTATATCCTCTTATTAGACTGACCCCTTTATCATTGTGTAGTGTCCTTCTTTATCTCTTGTTAGTTTCTTTGTTTTGAAGTCTATTTTTGTCAGATACAGGTACTGCAGCACCTGCTTTTTTCTTCCTATTGTTTGCATGAAATATCTTTTCCATCCCTTCATTTTTAGTCTGTGTATGTCTTTGTGTTTGAGGTGAGTCTCTTGTAAGCGACATATAGATGGGTCTTGCTTTTTTATCCATTCTATTACTCTGTGTCTTTTGATTGGTCATTCAGTCCATTTACATTTAGGGTGATTATTGAAAGATATGTAGTTATTGCCATTGCAGGCTTTAGATTTATGGTCACCAAAGGTTCAGGGGTAGCTTCTTTACTATCTAACCATCTAACTTAACTCACTTATTAAGCTACTGTAAATACAGTCTGATGATTCTTTATTTCTCTCCCTTCTTATTCCTTCTCCTCCATTCTTTATGTGTTAGGTGTTTTATTCTGTACTCTTTTGTGTTTCCTCTGACTGCTTTTGTGGATATTTGATTTTATTTTTGCCTTTAATTAACATTTTTTTGGTGTGCTTTCTTTGGTGTGATTTTATTTTCTCTGGTGACATCTGTTTAGCCTTAGGAGTGCTTGCATCTAGAGCAGTCTCTTTAAAATATCCTGTAGAGGTGGTTTGTGGGAGGCAAATTCCCTCAACTTTTGCTTATCTGGGATATAGCCTACTTCTTAAATCTTATTTAGGAAATCTTGCCTGACCTAAAGTGGCTAAAGTTTTCTTCCATGTTTTCTTCTATGGTGACTAAAATTTTCTTCCAGAAGTTTTATAGTTTAGCTTTTGAATCTGGGTCTATGATCCATTTTGAGTTAATTTTTCTGTATCGTGGTAAGGGTCCAGAGTTGCTTTTTCTTCTTTTTCTTTTTGTGCACATGAATTTAATTTCTGGTTGCCTCACCACTTTGGAAATAAATTTTCTACATTGAATTGATTTGGCACCTTTTTCAAATATCAACAGACCATATATGTATACTGGTCTATTTCTGGATTTTTGTTACGTTGATGAATTTTTTAATGTTTATCCCAATATCTTGATTATTGCAGCTTTATTATGTCTTCAAAATTTTCTTTTTTTTCAAAATTGTTTTGGGCATCCTAGGTTCTTGGGATTTCTGTATCCATTTTAGAATCAATTTATCAGTTTCTGAAAAAAATCTGTTCTGTTTTGAAGGGGATAATATTGAATCTATAGATTAACTTTGGAGCACTAACACTGTAACAATATTATTTTAATCCATGAGCTTAGTAGGTTTCTTTAATATATTTGAATAATGTTTTGTAGTTTTCAGTATAAAGGTCCCACACATATCTTAAATTTATCCTTTTCAGATTTCATGTTTCATATTGAATTATTTTCCCTATTTTTCTATTTCTAAATTATTTATTTCACACATTTATTGAGGTTCAAGTGAAATACAACAAACTGCACCTATGTAATGTATGCAGTTTGATCATTTTGACTTATTTATTCCTTCATGAAACCATCATCACAATCAAGACAAATAACACTTTCATTACTTACACTTCAAAATTTCCTCATACCCTTCTCACCCACCATCTCATCAGCCCCCAGCCCCAGGTTACCACTAACCTACCTACTGTTATTGTATATTAGTTTGTATTCTCTAGAATTTTATGTAAATTGAACAAGCCAGTATTACTCTCTTTTGTCTTCTTTCACAAAACATAATGATTTCAAGATTCATCTATGTTGTTGCATGTATGAATCATTTGTTTCATTTTTCTGTTTGTTTTTTGCTGAGTAGTATTCCTGAGTGCCAGATTTGTTTCTTCTTCATCCTTTGATGGAAATTGGGTTGTTTCTGTTCATGGAGGTTACACATAAAGCTGTGATGAACATTTATGTGTGAGTTTCTGTGTGGACATATGCTTTTGTTTCTCTTGGGTTAATACCTAGAAGTGTAGTGGCTTGGTTGTATGGCATATGGATGTTCATTTGTTTAAGAATCTGCCTCACTCTATTTTTGTGATTTCAGAATCTGATTGTTCAATGGTAGTATATAGAACTGCAGTTGATATTTACAATTTGTATTTAAAAATACAATTGATTTTACTTCGTATCCTATGGCTTTGCTACACTCACTGATTAATTCTTTTTGTAGATTCCTTAACGTTTTCAATTAAAGTGATCATGCTGTCTGCAAATATAGACAGTTTTACTTCTTTTTGAATTTGTATGTCCTATTTATTTTTCTTGCTTGATAGCCCTGGCTAGGACCTCCACTATAACATTAAATAAAAATGGTAAGATTGGACATTCTTATGATTTGTTTTTCTATTTTCTGTATCAAGGTAATAATGGTTTCCTTGTTTGAATTAGAAATAATTCTACCCTCTTGTACTTTTGGGAAGAGTTTGTGTATAATTGGTTTTATTTCCCTTTAAATATCTGATGGAATTCACCTGTGAAGCCATCTGGGTCTGAAATTATCTTTAAAGGATGTTTTAAGGTATAAATTCAATTTCTTTAATGAATATAGGAATATTCAGCTTGTCTATTTCTTTTTTACTAGGTTTTGGTAGTTCATGTCATTCAAGGAGATTGTCCGTTTTATCTTAGTTGTCAAGTTATTTGACATGTAGTTCACAAAATTACCTTTTTAGTCTTTTAATGCCTATAAAATCAGTAGTGATATTCTGTTTCTTATTCATGAGACTGGTAATTTGTGTCTTCCCCTTTTTCCTGATAAGTATGACTAGAGATTTATCAATTTTCTTGTTCTTTTCAAAGAATCAGCTTTTGATTTCCTTGATTTTCTTTGGCATTTTTTGTTTTCTATTTTATTACCTTCTAATCTCATCTTTATTATATCCTTTCTTCTGTTTCAATTAAATTTTCTCTTTTTCTAATTTCTTAAGGTGGAAGCTTAGATCATTAATTGGATATCTTCCCTTTTGCTAATGTAAGTATTTAATGCTTTAAACTTTCCTCTAAGCACTACTTTATCTGTATTTCACAAATCTTGTTATACTGTGTTTCAATTTTCATACATTTGAAAATATTTTCTAATTAAATTTGTGATTTATTCTGTGACCTAGGAGTTACTTAGCCATGTGACATCATTTAGGTGATGACAGAAAAATCATTTGAGAATTTTTCAGGTATATCATTTAAAAAAATTGATTACTAATTTAAATCAGTGTGATCAGAGGACATATTTGTGTATGTTTTCAATCTTCTAAATTTTATTGTCTTGTTTTAAGGTACAAAATAGTCTATCTTTCTAAATGATTCATGTGCACTTAAAATGAATATGTGTTTTACTATAATGAGAATCTATCTATCTATCTATATCTATCTATCTATTTATCTGGTCAAGTTAGTTAACAGAGTTGTTCAAGTATTATATAGCCATACTGATATTCTAATTTGTTTATCAGTTATTGAGGGTAGGATACTATCTCTAACTGTAATTACAGATTTGCCTTATTCTGCCTTTAGTTTATTAGGTTTTGCTTCATGTACTTTGAATTTATGATATTAAGTGCAAAGATGTTTAGGATGATTAATGTTTCTTGAAAAACTGACCCCATAATCATTATGAATTTACCTTCTCTACTCCTGGTAATAGTCAGTGTTCTGAAGTCTACTTTGTCTCATATTAGTATAGCCACTTCTGCTTCTCTTGACTAGTGTTTTTGTGGTCTATCTTTCTGGTATCCTTTTACTTTTAACATATATCTTTATTTGTCAAATGGGTTCTTTAATACAGTATAGAGTTTGGCATTACTTATTTTTCATGTAATTTAACAATGTATAGCTTTTACTTTGTCTATTTGGAAATTTGTTTCTAAGTATTTCATATTTTTTAGATCATTTTAAGTTGCATTATTTTCTTTCTTTTTCTAACTTCTTTGGTTATTTATTTTACAAATTTATTGAGGTATAATTTCAGCACAATGAACTGTATATGTTTGAAATATACAACTTGATCATTTTTTGACTTATATGTGCGCCCATGAAACCATCACCACAGTCAAATAATGAATATTTCCATCACTGAACCATTGTTTCATATGAGTATAAACCATTGTATGGGTATTGCTATGATCAGATTTGTATCTGCCATCTTGCTATTTAGGTTTTATTTGTCATATTAGTGCTTTGTTCCTTTTTTTCTCTATTACTTTTTCTTGTCAGATTAGGTTTTTTTTGTAATTCTGCTTTATCTCCAGTATTAGCATATCAGCTATACTCATTTATGGTCCATGTTGAGTTTAAATTATATGCTTTTAGTTTATCACAGTCTATCTTCAAATAATATACTATCATTTTGCATATGATGTAAAAAACTTATAACCATGTATAGACACTTTGACCCTACCATCTTTGTGTTGTTTTTGTAATTATTGTACTTCCAAATTTCAAGGCCCCATAATATATAGTTATTGCTTTTTCTTTAAGTAGATAAAAAACTGTTTTTTCTATTTTGTTACATACTTACCTTTCCTATGATCTTCATTTCTTTGAGTAGATCTACATTTTCATCTGGTTTTATTTTCCTTCTGCCTGAAGAACTCTAATCTTTTCTCTAGTTCTATTCTGCTGGGGATGAATTCTCTCAGCTTTTGTAAACATGAATGCATCTTTATTCCACCCTCATTTTAAAAAATATTTTTGCTAGGTGTAGAATTCTAGGTTGGCAGTGGTTTTCTCTGGGTTCTTTAAAGATTTGATCCACCATCTTCTGGCTTCATGGTTTCTTATGAGAAGTCTATTGTATGGTTTTTTTCTCTTTGTACATAATGTGTCTTTTTTTCTCTGGCTGGATTTAAGATCCTATGCTTTTGTATAATTTTCTTTTTGTTTCTTCTTGAGTTTTGGTGAGTTTCTTGGACTTGGGGATTTATACTTTTTATCAAATTTGGAATCTTTTCACTGATTATTACTTAAATATTTTTTTCTGTCCCCTAACCTTTGTGGGACTTCAAATATCCATATGTTGACCTTCTTGTTAGTTTCCTATTATCCATCAATGCTCTTTATATTTTTATTTCATATTTTTCTCTATTTGTTTCATTATATAAAATTTATATTGCTATGTTTATAAGTTACTTGACTTTTTCTTATATAAAGATTATTTGATTCTTAATCCCATTTGGTGTAATTGTTACTTCATAATTTTTTTTTCATCCCAGAAGTTCGATTTTTCTTTTTGATTTTCCACTTCTCTTAACATGTTCATGCTTTCTTATGACTTCATTAACATAGGGAGTATATTTATTTTAACTGTCTTAACATCCTTTTTAAAGAACAATTCTATTATTTGTGTAATTTTTTAGTACATTTATAATAATTTATTTTTCTTCTAATTTTGGGACATATTTTCTTGCTTTTTTGCATGTTTATTGATTTTGACTGGATGTTAGCATGTATGAATTTTAGGTTGTTATTTTCTGGATTTTATTTGGGAGGGTAATACTTTGAGTATTTGGGAGCTTGATTCTAGGATAAAGTTAAGTTACTTAGATTCAACTTCATCCTTTAAGATTTCTTTTCAAGATTTGTGAGCAAATGACCAGGTATCCTTTAGTCTAGGCTAATTTGCTGTCATTACAGAGATAATAAACTTTTGAGGACTCCACCATGTGCCACATGTTTTAAGAGGTCTTTCTACACTAGCTAGTGAGAATAAAACCTATTTCTGGACCAATTTTAAGGACAGCTTTGCCTCTTGATTCCTTTCCTGGCCTCACACACATGTGCAAATAAGTATCCAGCCAAGGACTCAGGGGAATCTTTCTATAGCTTTTCTACATTATTTCTCTTAGTAGCAACTTCCTCTTATTTTTGATATGTTGTTTCCAAGTTCATAGCAACTTGGCCTCCCTAAACTCTGAATTCTGTCTGTGAAATAGCAAGATTACAGTCTCTTTTTAGATTCTCCTCCTGTTCTGTGGCCTGGAAAATCTCTCCAGGTAGTGGGGTTTAGGCACTTTTAAAGATCAAATCATTTGTTTCTACTTTCGGGGATCTATCCTGTGCTTCCTTTTATCCAGTGTCCATTTCATCCCGTCTCTTCTGTCTTGTGTTTTAATTGTAAGAATGTAGGACAAATCCAGTATCTACCACTTCATCATAGTTGGACATGATATAAGAGCCAAAAAAAGAGAGAAATTTATTTTAAAGATAGAAGGGCGTGTAACAAACTCAAGGGCAAGAAAACAAATGAGATACAGGAATAATCTTCAGCAACCCAAGCAATACTTTCTTTCCCTATAGCATCTCTTTATCTCTCTGTCAGTCTCTGTGGACTGGTTTTCTCTGTTTCTTCAGGCTTTATGGTTAAATGTGTCCCCTCCACAGTTGCTAGATTTACATATTATTGTTCCATTCTGTTGCTGAAACTTTTTGGAGTATTTTCCTTTACAAAATGAATATAGTTGCAAAACAGTTCGAGATTACTGGAAAACATATTGTTAAATATTATTTTAACAACATTATTTTACCTGTTTTCAATAATATGCTTAATATTATTAAATCTTCTTGATGAACTTGTATAGTGCTTGGTAGTTAAAAATACAAATTTGAATTCATTATTTAGTATGGCAATATAGTTAATATCAAAATACTCTCTACATTATTTTTTTACCCTTGCATGATATAGTGTTATTGACTTTTAAAAACAGTTGTATGGTTTTGTTGCTCTACTCATAATGATGTCTCTATTTTTTCTGAAGTAATTACAACTAATTTTGAACACATATATGCCTACAAATAATTTAACAATTCCTCCCATTTCATATTACTTTGTTTTCATCTGTGCTCAATTTTATGCTTAATTCCACTGTCTGATTAGCTTCATTAAGACTTTTCTGGAAACCATCATATCTTTTCAACTTTGCCTCAACTAAATTGATTGGTGCTGTCAATAATTTTTGCATTAAACAATTGATTAAATACATGTAATATTAATTGTCTTTGTAGTAAATTGTGTCATCATTTGACACCTTGCTTCTGACCTCACCACAGAATAGATATTTCTCCTTTATCTTTAACAAATTAAGAATTTATTTGGAACAAAACTGAAAGTTTATAAATTTTATATCTTCTGGAGACTTATAGTACAAAGTAGAGGAACCACTGCTGGTTTAAGAATCAGTGTAAAACTGCAACATCAGATGTTTTTGAATGAAAATGAGTGGCAGTTTATGCCAAACATGAAGTAATTGTTCAAAATATTGGTTGAACAAGTAAATGAATAGATATTGAATGCAGTATGAACTATCCATGTTTGTAAGTTAACCCTCAATCTCATTTAATTGGGAAGAAATAGATAATCTACAAATATTATGTAATAAATATGTGATTGTATTCACTAGTATATAACCTGGTTGTCCTTCTCAATTTTTCCCAGTTTGTAAGGCTTGCTGCTATTTGAAATGAAAAATAATTTGTAGATGCTCTTTGAAAACACATATATTGTTGATCTTATACATTCCTGGACTGTTTGGTTTTTATTTTTTACCGTGTGCATATATTTCTTTCTAAGAAATAAAGTAAAATTCTTATTAAAAATTCAAAATGACAAAAAGCCATGATGAAAAATAATTACTCAGATGACACCAAAAACATAATCCAAAAAGAAAAAATTGATAACTTGGACCTCATCAAAATTTAAAACTTTTGCTCTGCCCAAGACTGTTAAGAGGATGAAAGACAAACTACAGACCAGGAAGAAATATTTACAAAACAACTAATTTGACAAAGAACTTGTATCTAGAATCTATAAAGAACTTTTAAAATCCAACTATAATAAGGCAAATAATCCCATTAGAAGATGGGCAAAAGACATAAGCAAACATTTATTTCACTGAGGAGGATAAACAGATGGGCAAATAAGCACATGAAATGATGTTCAACATCATTAGATTAGGGAAGGGCAAATTAAAACCACATTGAGATGTCATGTACCCTTCTCAGAATGGCTAAAATAAAAAATGATGATAACACCAAATTCTGGCAACAGTAGAGCAAAACTAGTTCACTCATATGTTTCTGGTGCCAACTGAAAATGCTACAGTCACTTTGGTAAAGAGTGTGGCACTATCTTACAAATCTAAACTGTGCTTACCATGTGACCTAGCAAAGGTACTCTTGGAAATTTATCCTAGATACATGAAAATGCACACCCACAGGAACTATTCTGTGTGTTCACTGATATGGTCACCACACCAATCTACACATGTGATAAGATTGTATAGATTTACATACATATACAGGCACAAATGAGTACCTGTAAAACTAGTGAAATCTGAAAAAGATCAGTGGAATATATCAAGTTTAATTTCCTGGTTGTGATACTGTGTTATAGTTATGCAAGATGTTGCCATTGGAGGAAACTGGCTGAAGGGTATTTGGGATCTCCCTGTATTATTTCTTGAAACTGCATGTGAGTCTACAATTATCTCAGAATAAAAATTTAGAAAGTGATTATTCATGCCATTATGAATCCATTACTACAGTCTGTACTTAACATTTCTGCAGACACTAATCTGAAGAATGATATCAAGTCATTGATTAGACCAAGTCAGAAAGAGTTGGAGACTCTTCTGAAAGGACTGCGAATCTTGAAGGGGATGCCAAGAAGAGAGGCTGGAGTATCTGGTTCAAGTGAAGGACATATCAAGTGCTAGCATTTATGTCATAGGTTCAAGTTGGGCAGAAGGGCACAAATAGAAACTTGACAGTAGGCTGGGTTTTCTTGCACAGATAATGAGTTGGAATTCAGGGAGATTATTGGAGATTAACTATTATGACAGAAAAGTGGAATACTGAGCAGAATAGAGCTCTGGAGGGAGTCATGATTTTTAAAGCCATCATCAGATGTAGACCACCCACAAGGAACTTGACCTCAGGTAAAGTGGCTCTCTGCAACTGAGTCAGATCCTGAGAAACCTGACAGCTAGAAGCTGTCAGCTGATGGTTCTTGCCACAACTGGGCAGCAAGTCCTACCTGGAAGGGAAATCCAGGCAGTGTATTCCTGTGTCTATGACAGTTGGCATACCCAGACCCATGTCAGTAACTGAGTTAATATTGAACTCAAACAAACTGTCAAAAGATGGAATTTGGAGAGAGACTGGGAACAAACATGCAGGTCTCCTTAACAATGTGATCTGATGTAACTTCATCTAAGAACAGGAGTGATACTGGAAAGCATTGCTTCTCTCTGCAAGTTGATGAGGCTATGCAGTGAATGTGGCATTGGCTTTGATCTTTTAGATGCTGCCATTTAAAAAAAATCCTGTTCTACATAGTGTTTGCAATTGCTGGGTTACTAAGAAATACCAGTTGAAATGATGCAGGGGCTTTTATTATTAAAATGGATATTTTGGCTTTGTTGGAAAGTTTCAACCCACCCACTTTCTGATCTAAGGGACAGCTTGCTACCTATCAGAGTCAGCTGCAGAAAATGTTGGCAAAGTCTCACTCACTGAACTGATTTCTCTCTCCATTTAAGCAACGTGATATTTTACAGATATGAGAAGGTGCTGTTTATCCTCTACTTAGAACTCTTCCAATGCATTCATAAGGAGATGGTTAGGACTGGCAGTGTAACACAGGAAAGCTCTTCAAAGGAACCTCTTAGCATTTCCTTATTCCTGCTGATGGAACCTGAAAAAAGCTATTGTTACATTTCTTACGGAGTTCCCCAACGCCTCTTATAAATGAGCCATATTTAGTTTTAAACAAATTTCCTGAAGTAAACAGTATATTTCCCTGATTTTCATCTCTCTTGGTGAGCTTCCAAAAAACTTGGAAGTGAATTAGTGTGCAATTTGCATCCAAATCTTAGCCAAGGGGATGTGGTTTATTATAATACATGGTCCTCCTAATTATTGAACAGCCCAAGAAAACTTGGCCAGTGTGCATCTGTTCTTGCTTGACCACATTGCCAAACATAATTTGGCAAGCACAGAAATGTACATTGAGCAGACCTACAGTCTAATTTGCATTAGAGTTTGTGGTAATTGTATGAAAGCTATAACTGAACGAGCTTGTCCTCTCATTTTAGATCATTTCATTTCTAAAAAATAAACAAGAAGCAAACCCCCTAAAGAATTTCCCTTTTTATGTGTCTTTGAGGTTTCTCAATGTGATTTAATCATTGCCCAAGTGTTAGTTCTGCTTACATGTGAAGAGAAAACCTCTTTCCCACATATTTCACGCAGACTTTCTTCGATTATCCTTGATGTCTATGGGTTGACTGTGCGTGTTTCAATACATATTTGATATCATTGCCCAAGAGAGTGAATTAGGCTACTGCTGACTAGAGTAGGTATTATTTGGGAATTTGTATCTAAAAATCAATAGATAGCTTTGTTCTTTAATTGTTCTAAGGAGTAATAAGGAATCATAGAATGAGCTGTAAACTAGAAATCATGCAGTTCCCTTTGAATTATTATTTTTGTTGGGAAGCCTCAAATAAATCACTAAATTTCTCTGAGTCTCAATTTCCTTATCTATAAAATGGGGATATTGATTTGCTTTATCTACCTTACATAGTTGATGTGGATGCCAACTGGAATCAAAAAAAACTTAAAAGTATTTTGGTATAAAAGTTATAAATGACAAAGATGTTTAAAATGGTATTATTAAGTACATATCAATACATCTAAAGAGCTTGTAGTGAATAATGAAGCATACTGCACTAACTACCCTCAAAGACCATCAGGGAATCTGAAGCTCTAGTTAGGGTGGGGGTCCTGAGACCTGGGGGTGGTTATGGCCCAAGAGTTCTAGAGCTACACTGTCCAACATGGTAGCTATTAGCCACATATTATCACTGAGCCCTTGAAATGTAGCTAGTCCAAAATGAGATACAAGCATAAAATACGTACAAGATTTCAGACTCACTATAAACAAGAATGCAAAAAATCTTAATATTTTTTATGATGATTGTAGTATACTGAGTTAAATACAATGAATTACAAAATTAATAATCTCTGTTACTTATTTTTAAGTGTAGCCACTGGAAAATTGGAAATTACATATGTGGCTCACATTATATTTCTCTTAGATAGTGCTTCTCTAGGACATGGATCTACGGGATATATCTGAATTATATCCAGAGCTAAAGCCAGAGTTGAGAACTAAATGGACAATTAAAACACAAATCAGGTACACAGCAGTAGGATAAGTGACTGGGGACAAGCCAGAACTGGATTTGGACAGGTGAGCTGGGGGAACTTGGAGATATTTTTTTTGAATGTGTATTGGAATTGTGCTTATAGGAAGCCCTTAGCTTTGCTTGTGGGTAGAAAGGGAGCTGTTAAGGGCAGCAACCAATTCAGACATAACAGTATTATTCTTCAAAAATAATTATGTTTAATAAAACTACAACAGTCCAGAACCTTCAGGGAATGTTAATTTTTTTGTATTTGAATATTTTGGTTATTTTAATGTTTACCTTTTAAATATCAAAGCTAAGACAAAATTTGAAGCATTTCATTGGAAATATTTTTTTAAATGTATGAGAAATTTTTTGCCTTGTTATGCACAATATACTGAACATGATTTTTGTGACATCCTATCATACAAAGTAATCATCATGGGTATAAATTACAGCTTTCTGTAAATATATTAATGATTTGCACAATATTGTGAGGTTTGATTTAAAAGTGGCTGCTCGCTCCAACACTAAATGGCCCCAGGTGGGAATATGGTTCAAGTTATGTCTGTTTTTATATTTTTCCTTATTTCCTCTTACTATCAGCCTACCAACCAACATATCCTTGTATTCTCAATGTGTGTGCAAATAAAAATCTTCACCCATTAATTTGTTACATCTCATCTGCCATGGGACTGAAAATTTGAAAAACAAAACAAAACAGTCCCTTTTGTACTATAGAAAAAGCAATTGTAATTATGTTCCTAGTGAGGACCTGAGGCTTCTTCCCCTATACATAACTTAGAATGATGGATTTACTGACATTTTGCTTAATTGCAGGCATTTTTTTTGTTTCAGTTTTCGAGCTATGATGTAAGCTTATTTGCCTAAGAACTAAAGTTTCAAATATTTGAGATTTAAAAACAATATATTTACTGTGACACACAGTCAGAAATGATAGACCTGCTCTGGCTTACCAAACTGGGTGCATCTCTTCCTACTGGGAAGGGCATAAGCTTTTCAGCTTGTTGAGATCCAACAGTAAACTCTCTCTTCTAGAGGACAAACTCATGAATCAATTTGGAACTCAGATGTCTTCTGTTATTTCCCATATTATTTCTTAACATGGCATCTGTGCAAAGTAATTGAGAAGAAGGAGATGGGATAATAAATGATGGCAAAATAGCTTTGCCAAATGCCTAATAATGTTACATGTAAACTTATTTAGGCTATAACAAACACTGTTACACATAGTCATGTGAACTACATGAAATATCAATATTAAACATGTAAGTAAAGACATAGGCTGAGTTTTAATTTAAGGCTTCTATATCTGCCCAGTTAGATGCTCTAAGACCTCAGGTCCATCAAATACCTATTAAGGAATGTTCATCCTTCTGCTCAGTGAGGCATACAGTGTGTCACCTGATAGCCTAAGTTCTGATGGTGGTGTGAAGGCCTGAGATCTTAAAGGAGTAAGGGTTATCCTTGCCTGGTGTTCTACAAATTATGATAAGCTTCTTGGAAGTAAGGACTAGAGTCTTATCCATGTATCCCCGGAATCAAGTCATAGCATGCACAATAAATGTTTGCAAGATTGAATTCCTTATGGTGACTTCATTTGTGTGGTGGTGGCAGGGAGAAAGAGAAACTTACGTGTCAAACATTGTGTTGCAGCCTGGCTACTGCCAGAGCTTTTATTCTTGTTTCCTGCCAGGGTATGGGCTAAGGGATTCTATTTTGGTTCAGAGCAAGGTGCTCATGCTCCACAAGGGTGCCATGAAAAGCCTATAACCCACTATCTGAACACAGGTAACTGGAGGGCAGGGGGCTTGATAAATAATTCCAATTGCTCTTCGCATGTAATTCCTCAGATTCCCAATGCCTGACCCTGAGAAATACAGGGCAAAGAAGCACAAAGGACATCAAGTCCCAAGGAGTATCCAGTAAGAATGTCATAGCTATAAAAGATAAATGTGAATAATAAAATTTCACTCTGCACTATTATTTCTATCAATAATAATACTTTCATTTCTCTTTTTGAATTTACATTAAAAATGTTTATGTTTAAATTAATAGATATTCTAGCCATCATGATGTATTAATATACTCCCTGAGACATCATTTTGATATTTACTCTTTGTCTCATATGCACAGTATTTTATGGTGTTATAAAATCTATACTGGAGATTATGCAGGGAAGTCCAGATTACTTAAGGTCAAATGCTATTCTTAGCCTTATAAGTGTTTAGAAAACTCTGATGAAAGGGGCTGGAATTTTGGATTGATGTCACTCAGCAATACCCTGCAACGAAACCAACTTCCCTTTGTGAAGTTCAAAAGTAAACATTAATATCCAAATCTTACACTGAATCTAATATCAAAGTAATACTTAACACTGGGCTTGAGCATGGAGGGGAGGGAGGTAAAAAACCTCTCCTGTATATATGGACTATAATTTACCTTGTCATGTGCTAATGTTTAATAAACACCTCATTCCTCTCCAGGTATTTTTTAACAGTTAGCTGCTGAATAGCAAATCCCTGGCCAGTTAATAGTATTGAATGACCAAACAGCTTCTCCCTTGAAAAACAAGGTTAATGGAAGAATTTCTATTTCAGTATGATTTTCTTCATTCTGTCAACTGTATACATGTGCATACTTGCAATGTACATTTCTTTCTATGAAGGAACTGTACCTTTTTGTGATGGTAGTGATGCTTCTGTAACATTATGCATATGGTTCCATTTGAGTGATAAATAATATGTTACCCTCTTTCATTGGTTAATATTTTTATGAGTATTTTTTCCCCCAGACCAATGCAAAATGTGCCTCCCTGTGCATAACACACATCCTCAAAGAATGCTAACATTACAAATTTGCTGGCTAATGTGTAATCTGCAGAGAGTATCCATCTCATCTGACAAACATCATCTCAGTTTAGGAAGCCACGTTCAAAACGTCTATCAGATCTGACATTGGTGGTATCCACACAGCCCTTCCCAGTGCACACCCTGCCTTTAAAGGCCCTCCCATCCCTGTTATTGGTCTCACAGATGATAGAGTATGACACTCCATAAACAATGAGCTAGGCCTTTTGTAGGCTGCTTTGCTTTTCTTGGCTTCAAACTGCCACCGAATGTCAAATCAATTTGGCTCTCATTAGAACAGCTTTATATGTGCAAATGTATTTGGGTTTAGTTGCCACTTTTTTTCCTGTTTTTTTTCCCTCCTTTCTATTCCTCCTCTTCTCTTTAAGATGATGTAATTTTTCTTTAAGCCATGCCAACACCTGTTTCTTTAAAAGAGAGAGAGGAGAGGAAAAAAAAAAGAGGAGAAAGAAGAGTGAGAAAAAATGCTCCGTGTGCTGCTCTTTATCACAATCAGCACGAACACCAGGCTGGCACATTATGGCTCAAGTTTCCCCAGAACAAAGAGAAAAGGCCTTGTTGCTATGATATTTTCCATCACAGGGCCCAGATAAAGTCAGTCGTCTATGTAAACCTTGGTCTGATGTCTGAAGAGATGGCTGTAGAGATAGAGCAAGGTGTGTAAGCCGGTTGTATTGATAAGTGATGAGCCCAGCAATAAATGATACACAGTTACTAAGGAAGTCTGGGCCAGAGCACTGTACTTGATGGAAGGCTGTCTTCCTCTTGAGTTGGGGGAAATAGGGGGCTACCTCTTAGAGAAGAGCACAGACTAAAAGAGGCAGCAGGAAGCTGAGCACTGAAGCTGGAGAGAGACAGATAAAAATACAAACTAGAGTCTGATCAGTCATTTTATGTTGCCCTATATACACCTTTCAGTTTATGTGAAAGTACTTCTCCCTCCCCATACATGGACATAGAGTTCTCTGATTCAAATAAGTCATTTTACTACTAAAAAGAAAATATACAATATATCTGACTGCCTTTTAAAAAAAGTATGCAGCTGAATCTTTGACTTCACTGCTACATATATTCCTGTTGAATTTATTATTGCAAAAGAAATATGAAGTAGGGTGGTTTGAATCTGAAGTCATAAATCATGTAATTCCTATAATTCTAAATATTGTATGATACTCATGAGAAATTTAGGTGTTTGAAAGTGCACAAATGTGTATGGGTTTTCTCGCACACTTATTCATTTATTGAGCACCTACTATATATATATATATATATATATATATATATATATATATACTGTTTCTAGGTGCTTGGGATACATCCGTGTGCAAAACTGTTCCTGTGGAGCTTATAGTCTGTCTGATAGGGGGCTACAGACAATAACTAATGAGTCTTAGAAGTAATTGAAACATAAAGTCTGTTGGAAATGGATAAATGTTACAAAAAAATTAAAGCTGAAGAGGGTAAAGAGGATTGAGAATTCTTGCCCATGTTTGTTTATAACTTTTCATAAAGGAATCAGAGTAGAGATCATGGAGAGGGTGACCCTGGAACAAAAACTTAAAGGAGGTAAGGGAGTCAGCTGTGTGCAAATCTGGGGAAGAAGGCACCAGGCACAGGGAACAGATAGTGCAAAGTTTCTGATATGGGTGTAAGAGTAGCACACATGAAAGGCACTCTTGCCAGAGACCCTAAGCTAGGAAGAAAACAGTAGGAAGGACCATCAGAGAAGTAATGGAGGTGGGTCCAGGAAATGTGATACCCTGTAGGCCATGGGAAAGCCAAAATTTTTGTACTTTTAGCAAAATGGGGATTTATTGGAGGGTTTTGAGCAGAAGAATTGTATGATGCATATGCTATGAATTTGTTTCTACAAAAGTATGTTTGCTCAGATTATAACCAATTTGGGCTTTGTAGAATTTCTCAGAAAGCCCAGGAAGAAGAGTAAATCAGGACACTTCAGACTTTTGTGGACTTCTAGGAGGGACTGCTAATAAGAATAAAAACCAAACCTTTATCAGAACCTCCTAGGATGTCAGAGCCAAAATTTTGCTGGGTAAGTTACTGGAAAAGTAACCCATGACCTATTTTATGATCCTAGAAGTATTTGAGAGATTTATGTAGACTCAAGGAAATAAAAGTAAAATCAATCCTCCTGTGCAATGGACATTGCAACTAGGTAGACTTAGGTTTATACCCCAGCCAGGTTACAATCTGTGAGGCATTAGGTTAGTAAATAATATCTTTGAATGTGTGTTTCCACATTGTAAATGGGAAATAATAATAACAGCTCCCTTGCATAATTGTTTTAAGAGTTAAATTATATATCCTATTGTTCTTGTTGTAAAGTATATGCTCAAAACATTGCAGTTTTCTTCCTCTATATCCTGCATGGAATTCATATTCAGTGTTTTCAAATTATTTGAGAAATGTTAGTGACCTATTTGAGCAGTTGGGGAGAAAAGTACAATAAAACAGAAGATAATCTAACTAAGTTAGGCTCCCATAGTTGCCCAAACAGGTGATGCATAAAGATTCACTCACCCACACATTCTAGGAAACCCAAATCCTAAAAATCACAATGCAAATCAAATATACTAGAGGTACATAAACAAAGGGGGCTTCTTTTGGTGGATGTCTTTTTCGCCTGTTCATGTGTTGCTACAGATTAAACTCAGCAAATAATTGTTAAACATGGATAGGTGGGCACTGAGGTAGAATAAAGCATAGTCTTTCCCCTCCAGAAGCTTCTGGTCTGAGGGGGTAATTCAAATCAGACCTGATTGTAATTCTTTCTCCTCAGAGTTTCGACTCATTAGTTTTTGTGTTCTGAATAATGTTATCATCCACTCCTTTTAGAAATAGTTCCTTTGTTTGCTTGTTTGACAAGCAGTCACTAGTGTGTACATAAGCAGGTATGAAACGACAAAGAGAAACATTTCTGTTGTTATATCAATGTACATTTGCAGAATTCATTATTCTCTAGATGATTATCTTTTCAAGGTTAGGGTAGCTATACGCCAAGGTGGTGTTTGGATGGTGGGTGGCAAGAGTTAAGAGCCTTATTCTGTCCCTGACAGTAAAGAGCTAATACTTTATTCATGATTTTTCTGGCAGTTATAAGCCAATATCATTCTAGAATTGATTTAATAAAACTTAAGAGAAAAAATGAAGCAAAACTTTTAAACCCTGAAGATTCTTAAAAATAGTCTTTAAAGGATAGAAAAAAAGAACAGAAAAATTCCTTTAAATTCCTGGGTCCCACAAATGAGATTTTAGTAGTGGCAAGTAAAACATATTGATTGGCACCAAAGTATAAGATCTTTGTCACCATCTGTTTCCTGATTGTGTCAGCAAGTATTTTTTCCCCATGAGAGTGTGAGAATACACCATAGCCTAAAAGTATCAAAGTGTCAATTATGCACCACATTTAAAAGTTGGAAGCCCAGTTCATGAAAGTCAGTGACAAAAGTCCTGGTTCCTATTTCTTCCTGAAGTGAAATCCTTGCAGTTTATTCATTTTGCAACCTACAAAAAAGACCGATGGCTCCAGGGCTCAGAGGGGTGGGGAGCTGTGGCAAAGGAGAGGGGGAAAAAGTCATCTTAAATGAATATTTATCAAAATCCTCCCTATGCAAGTCACTTTGCTAGGATATGAAGTTATTATGAATGCTATATGCAAATAATTTTTAACAAGTATGGGGTGAGAGGGAGGAATAAAGAAATGAAAGAGGGTACAGAAGGAGAGAAGTAAGAAGAGAAGAAGGATAGGCAAACAGGCAAACATCTGGGACTCTGGGCTAGAAAGATGAAAACAAGAGAATTGATGGAACTAGTTGAAAAATTAAGCCATAAAAAAGGGGAATTGGAAAGGATGGGATCTTTCTGAAAGATTCAAAATCCAGTATTTTCAGGCAGAAATTAAGATCACCCCCACCTCTCTTCTCTTTTACCTAGTAAATTTCCTGCTATTTAAATTTGACTTGTGATATCCTTTTTCTTTTTTCTCTCTATCATGATTCCTGTTATTGTTAATCACAGCCAGTAGTTAACAATGCTGATACTCTGTGTATCTACACCTGTCACTCTGGGTTCTGGGTAGAGAGAAGAGCTCCCTTTCTCTACCTGCTCTGATTATTTTGTGATGTGTGTATAGCTTCTAGTCAGTGGGGCTATCAGTTTCTACACATCTTTTACTCAATAGTGTTGCAGTAATGTGTTGAGACTGTATCTGCATGATTGAAGGAAGGACCTGTACTCAGGTCAGGTGGTCACTGTCTGCTCAAGACATTCTTCCTTTGGTGGTAAACCCTAGGAAGTTGTGTCTCTGGGTTGGTACAAACCTTTTCTTTATTTTGGAGGTAGGAGACTTGCATTCTTATAGTATACTAAGTGCTGCTAAAAGATAAACTGAGGCTCATAAAAAATTTAAAGAGATTATTTAAGCAAAAATCAATTCTAATGAGGTAGTGCCAAACCAGAGGTGGTTGGGAGCACAGTGCAAATAGGAACCATGGGAAAGACTTATGTAGAGAAGATGGGGAAGCTAGGGAAGGAAATTAGTTGATTGGCTAGAGCTTAAAGCTCTTTGTGATTGGTTGTCCTTAGGTTTTGATTTTGTAACCTTAAGACACGTATAGGCTTAGATTTTGGTTTGCTTATTGCGATATAATGAGTCACAGGATATATATATTTGGTTATTTGTATGACCAAATATATATTTGCCAGGTATATTTGGTATTCATTCACAGTTCCTGAGAACGCAGCTGAGTCTTAAAGGTGAAATGGGTGTTTGTCATGTTAACGAGAGACTTTTGGACCCCCACCCAAGGGCAGGGGCTGGAGGTCGAATCACTGAATGGCCAATAATTTAGTCAATCATAACTGTGCAATGAAGCCTTCACAAAACCCCCTGAGAAAAATTTACTGCTCTCTTGGATCCTGCTTCTATGTTGGACTGAGAGCTTCTACCCTTGGGAAACCAGAATGCCTCCACACGCCATGGAGCCAGGCCCCAAACTCCAGGAGGATAGAAGCTCTTTTATTTGGGACTTTGCCCTATGTATGCATCTCTTCATGTGGCTGTTAACTTGCATCCTTTATGGTATCTGATATTAAACTGGTAAGCGTAAGTGTTTTCCCAAGTTCTGTGAGCCACTCTAGCAAATTAATCAAACCCAAGGGGAGGTCATGGAAACCTCCAATCTGTAGCCTGTAGGTCAGAAGCACAAGTAACAGCTTGTGGCTTGTGGCCAGCATCTGGAGTAGGGGGTGGAGGGCAGTCCTGTAGGATGGAGCCCTTAACCTGGGGAATCTGGTGTTGTCTCCATGCAGATACCATCAGAATTTAGTTGAGTTCCTTGACACACATGGGTAGACCCCCATCCCACACACACACACATTGGAATCAAGTCTGGGAACCCAAATGGAGTTACACTACTATTATTACTGTATATAATACTATCGTTGTATATTAAAGACCACATCTCATTTATGTTGGCCTCCACTACATTAGAGCCACCTCAGTCTAATGGTCTTCTTGCTAGTGCCTAAGATCAAAACTCTACATTAAAATACAAGGATTTATGTTCTAACCAAGGGGTGTGTAGACTTATGGAGACGGAGGCCTGGCTGGAACAATCAAAAGCTTATGCCAAACAGGACAAAAGAATGGCACTCTGCTTTCTTATGCACACTTGAGTTAACCTGTGATGTAGTAGGAGCATCTTACCTGGTGGAAGGACCAGCTTTGCACTGCAACTAGTCATGCCCTCAACTCAAGTCTGGTGCTTTAGATGTACCTAGAGAGTAAACAGCCAAGTTCTCTGTTTAGTTTTGATTAAATAAAATATTAGAGCCTGCTAGATGGGTCTCTTGGCACACTCTCCAATCATATATATCCATAATTTATCTTAAATTTGTTTGTATAAGTCTGGAAATCATGGGATACCTTAGGTATTGTGACTTTGATTTGTGTGAATAGATTGGTTGTATAAAGAGAGGAGAAAGTGAACAACATTTTATCGGAGAAATACCAGATAAAGTATCTGAGCTATCAGAAAACATGATCATTCGTTTATTCAATGAAACTTAAATTGAGTACCTACTATTTGCAGGATGCCATAAAAAGCACTGGATGTATAACATTAAATAAGTCATCTGGGAAGTTAAATTTCATTGAGAAAGAAAAAAACTAGTATAGAAATTAATAAAAACAGTATCATGTTATAGTAATCTATAAAAACAAAAAAGTGAAGAACACAGATAGAGTGAAGGATAGGGACAGTCATGTAAGGGATAAAGGAAATTAGTGGACCTGAACTGATAACAAACTGACACATGAAAGATAAGATACCATGCCATTTTTTCTCAATTAACTATGTAGACTGTGATCTGACAATATCCTACCTTTCCATCATTATCTTTTACTACTTGTCCTTTTAATATATTGTACTTGGAACAAATGGAACTACCCATTGTTTCTCACATACATTCTGTGCTTTTCTGATGCAGTGTCTTCACTTGTCATTCCTTCTTCCCATCAAGAACTTTCTCAGGACTTGTGGATGCCCAAATCCTGCTGCACTTCAAGGTCCAGTTCTAATGTGACCTCCTTTAGTCCTTCTAACCTGATTCTCTGAACTCTTTCTTTCTGTCTCAGACATTTGTAACTTTTTTAAATTACTTCTGTTTTACATATTCTAGTACAAGCTTTTTATTTGTAACTCTTACTTCTCTTGCTAACCTAAGAATTCCATGAGTGTGATACCCTCCATGATAATATAAAATTGCTTGTTGTCTTGTAGGCATTCAATACACACTCTTTGAATAAAAATAAGTCAAGTCCAGCTGGCAGAAAGCTTGGCAGATTGAAATCACTGAAGTTTTGTGTCTGTCACAGACATAGTTTTAAATTGGGTTCCTCCAAGAACAAGTCCTGGGACAAGGATTGGGAATGATTTTATTTTCAGAAGGTTACCTTAGGAAGCATTGTGAATGAGGAAGTGAGAGATGGAAGAAAGGGAAGCCAATAAAGAGTATACTAATGGGTGGGTTTCCACTGTGGACAATGGAGGCTCGCTCGGTCTTTCTGGGGAACTCTGAGAGACTCTGTGAAATATGATTCATAATTTTCCCTCTGAAGGATGAGGAAGGGTGAGGAACTATCTGACATTGGTTAGAGATTGCTCCTGTAAGGTTTAGCATTAAATTTATCCTAATTTTGTCCATTTGATATCTTTTCTCTTCCATGATTGTTGTGTTCATTCTCCAGCTGGGCCAGGGAGGTGCAACCTGACAATTTACTATGAATAATACCAGAGTTGTGCAAGAGCCTTGTGCTCTCTGGCTTAGCTTTACTGCTTTATGTTTCCAAAAATAATTCTCTAAAAGAGTTATATACCTGTCAGTGGTAAAAGAGCCTGTTAAAGTCTCTAAAGGGTGCACCTGAAGGCAGTGAATTAAGCCTTCCTCAAGGGATGCAGAATTCTTTAAGAAAATGGTTTTGAGATAGTGTCCATGTGAATGTGACAATTCTACAGATGTTAGAGATCTCCCCTATTGAACCCAGTGTCTATAAAATAAATTATGTTTAAATCCTATTTTATTCCTGGAAAGGAAGCCTTTGAACCTTGAATAGCATTCTTGGATGAGATGCCTCAGGAAGGGCAAGTGTCTATCACATAATATCTAATATGTCCCAGAGAGAGCCTGGGACCATCACAATAGATGTTTTGTACACTCTTATGCTTGATATAGTCCTCCTAAAAGATGAGAGCTTAAAGATCTCTGAAGAGACCATTGGGAGCTACAAAGTATGAAGGCTATTATGGTGCTGATTACATTTCAATAAGCAATTTTCCAGCTGTGATTGGCAATAAAATAACTTATAGAGAACTTTAGCAAGGGGACTGCCTCTAGCTCTAAAATGTGTTGATCATGCCTTGCGTCAAAAGAATTCTTCTTAACAAAGAATTGTGGAAGTTCTAGCTGCTTGCAAAGAAGGCATTGTCCTTGAAATGGTAATTTTTGATTGATGAAGATTGTAAGAGATTAGGAAAAACCTTCCAAAGGATGAGTTTTTGGTAAGGCTCACTTAGAGTCAGTCACTTGGCCATGAATGTAGCATCAGAAGGGAGTCACGGATGATATATTCCCTCTTGACCCCACTGGATCTCAAATTGCAGAAAAAGAAAAATGTGTAACTCAAAAACATGATAATGTTTTAAAAAAATGCATGAAGTCAGATGCATAATTTGCAAAACAAGGCATTGGTATATTTATTCTTTGTGTAAAAATATAATTGTTTCCATCAAGATAGGAAAGAAAAACACAGAGAAGCCATGGAATCTGGATGGAATTGTACTCCTTACTAGTTATTAATTACCTAGGGCTAAGAGAAAGAATTGTAAACTAGATGCCTCCTAAATTCTATCACTCTCAGATGATACTTTGTGCCTGTGTCCCAGCCCTTAGCTTTTTAACTTATTTTGTTTCTTTCACTCATAGCTACAACCCATGAGAAGATATTTTGGGAGGCCTACTTTTTGCCTGTTTGCTACATTGGCTAAGTGGCAATTACTATAAAATCCTAATTTACTTTATGCTTCCTCTTCATATTCATGGCCAGTCCACATGTGCTGATGCCTTCCTCATGGAGGCATGTATTGCCCAGAAGATAAATTTGATTTTTAGAAACTTTTTTCATGGACCATCTCTACTCTTTTCATAGCTTTCCTTATATTCTAAAATTTTTAAAATGAAAAAGAGATGAAACATTACCCATATCCCTAAGACTTTTTTTAAGTTTTGTTTTTCAAATGATCATACAGTACAACTGACTTTTTTGGTAAAAAGTTCAATTATTTTAACACATGGATAGATTTATATAACACCATTATGATTAGGATACAGAACAGTTCTGTCATCCCCCCAAATCCGCTGTGCTATCTCTGTGTAGTTACATCTCTCTCCCCCAACTTTTGGCATCTACTGATCTATTCTCTTTAACTATAACTTTGTCTTTTTAAAAACATCATATGAGTGGAATCATATGGTATGTTATCTTTTGATGTTCTATAGAGACTAGATAATAAAAGGCAGTGAAAAGTACATTCTAGATTGTGTGACCTAGAAAAGTGGTAGAAAAGGTTAATTAAGGCAATATTATTGCTGGATTAGGATTGGTCAGGATATGTTTCAAGGAAGAGGTCAAGTGTGGAGGTTGGGTCTCAGAGAAGAATAGTATTTATATTAATGATAAATATAACAGATAGTATTTCAGAAAGCATAGAATGATAATGTGTGACTAATGAAATGAGGAGACCATGTGATTAGAAAGGGACAATACAGGCATCTTTGTTGGCTCTTAAAATGGAGAGCAAATGAGCAAAGATGTTGTATTTGAAGATTAATTAGGCAGAAAGGTTTGTGTTACCTGGCATATAATATTTGGAAAATAAAGATGATGGTTGAAGTCTCAAGAAAGCATGAAAGAGAGAAAGAAGGCAATTAGCATAAGATCAAAGACTAAAACTTGAGTGACTGCTGGAGATGGGGGAAGAAGGACAACTAGAAGATTTAAACAACAGAGAAAGAGCAATTGAAGACATTAGATTAGAAGCAGTTCTCAAAAGGTAGGCAGGTGATCAAAACATTAAATATCATACAGAATCTGAAAGAGTATGGGGTGCAAGAAATCATTGGTGATGTTGGAGAAATTTAATTGCAGTGGAATTGTGGGGATAAAGGCCAGATTGCAATGGGGTTAAGTGGTTACACTGAAGATGAAGAAATCAAGGTGGAGTTGGTTATGAACTGGCCTCATATTTAGAAGAAATGGCAGGATCAAGTGAAGGGTTTGCAAGTTGAGTGATATGCATAAGCTTTGAGGGCAGAGAGGAGATGTAGTGAATAAAAATAACAGAGCAAGAAATTTCCCTCAGGATCCAGAGCTTATGAGGAGTTATTTTAGTCAAATTATCTTTGTGTGTATTTTATCTGATCAGGTTCATGGGTCAAATGGACTACTAATAGTCTCCATCTGGTTCTCTCATCACCAAAAGCAGTTCTAACTTATCTGTTACTTAAGTGTTTCAGTTTTCACAGAATTTAGTCTCACCTTTCATAAACTGGCTTAAAAAGAGGATTCTGCTAATTCTGAGAAAATGAATAGCAACTATTTACAAATAGTAAACTGATAGCAACTATTTACAAGTGTAAATGCTTTAATTTTTAAAGACTTTCATAAAGATTCTTATTTCACCTACTAGTAATATTTAGAATGATAATAAAAACTACCACTATGGTGTAGAAGTATGTGAAGATTTTCCCAACCTCATTATAAAGACACTACAATTCTTTCCTGGAACTCAACCATGTCAGTCATACTGTAGCAACCTAAAGCATTTGCCTTCACTTTTTTTGAATAGGAGACTCTCTCATAGTTGTTTGTATCCAGCAAGCTGAAATTTTAAACAAGGCTTTGCTTGCAACCAAAATTGATTTCTATAGTTCTCTCTAGCATGGCTTTTCTGACAAGGCTATTTCTAGATTACCCAGTGTTTGGATTTAGCTCATGTTGCTTATACAACTTTAATTCTTGCCTCTAACCTGCAAACTGGTCCCCCTGCCAATCATGGCTGGAACATCATCCTATGTTATGGACCTTTTCATCAACTGGGCTCTACCAATCACTACTATCGACCCTCTACTCCTCATAAAATAAAAACAAAGATTTCGAGGGCTTCTTGACATTTTGCTGTGGTTCCCAGAAGACTCATCCAGGACACCTCCATGGATCTGCTTTACTCTCTCTGTTAGGATGATCTATTTCACAAAGACCTTACCATAACTCAAAGTAATCTTTAAAATAAACCTTGCAGGACAGGCTAGAGCATATTGATTACCTCTCCTCTATACTCTTGTCCTGGATAGAAGCCAACTAGACTCCTGTGAATTTGGAAGCTTATAATTCTCTATTAAAGAAGGATGGCAGCGTATGGTACAGCTGGCACTGGGGGCCCAGACAGAATTTAAAACTGTTAATCCCTGACACTCTTTGATGCCACTGTCTCTTAGGGGTAAGAACATGTAAATTCAGGTCCCAGTATTTGCAAGGTGCAAGGGTTTTGCAAAATCCTAGAAATCTTTATTGTATTGTACTTGGAATTCATATCCTTTTCACTTTAGTATATCTTCCTAAATTAAGTGAATACTCAAAATGTAGCAGAGTTAATAATACTCAAAATGTAGCAGAGTTAATAATTGGGAACAATGTTAGTTAATTCTCTGTAGTTGATTATTGTCCATGTTATGAAGAGCCCAAGGTACATGGTCAGTGTCACTGGGCTCTCCTTTTATTTTCATAGAAAAGGAATGAGCAACGGGAAATAGGCCGCCTTTGCCTGATAGGAGATGTGAATTCCCTAGAAGACAAACGTATCTGTAGAGGCAAAGTAAAACAAGGCCGTTTCCAAATTGAGCTCTGGGTCAGATCTATATAAAGATGCAAAAATCAGTCACCTATTTGATATAATTTGCCAGTCACTTCTGCTTCCATTTTCCTTCCTGACACACTTTTCAGGGACCCTGAATTTCTCATTGAAAGTAATATATTTGAATTAAATATTGCCTTCTTCCACACGTTCTCTTGTTAGACATAATATTAGAAGTCATTTAACAGTAGTACAAATTAGGCTGTCAGACTTATCTTTTGCCATATCAAGAGTGATCTTAGGCACATGAAAGCACTGGGTTTGAAGGAATGTCACATAGGCGAAGAGGAAATAGGGTTCATTCAGAAAGAGAGGAAAGTAGGAATCAAAGTCAACAGTTTGGCAAAATCTGCTTTGGATTGCTTTTGCTAAGCTGGTGATGACTCTGTGTGCTGAAATGTCATTGATTTCTTTGCAGATAGGGCCATTGCAGTGCCATGTGGCATGCCTGGTGAGGAATGGAAAGGGACGCAATACCCAACTGTGTGAAGGGAGAGCAGACCTTCAAAGTCATTAGCATTGTTTGCCGTATGTAAAGGAGAAAGTGATAAAAATCCCCAAATTCATCAAACCAAGTAAATTATCCTATAATTTATTACTATAGTGAAAGGACCCATGTTTATTGCACAGTGACTCCCTTGCTCATTACTTTGTAAAAAGTGAAATAACTGCCAGGAAAGTATCTAATATTTTACGAGATGAAGAAAACCGTCTTCATATAAGGCCTGCTTAAACGAGGTTGCTGTTTTTTGGAAGCCAAGAGGTTGGTAGAGAATAGGTCAAGAAAACTATATAGTCTATACTGAAATCTGAGGGGACTGTTATGAGGGAATAGCTTCAAGGCTTTAATGCGCAAACTGAACTAAAGAATAAAGAATCATGCATGGTTGCCAAGGGAAAGGTCAAGTAAGGCAGGAGAAAAATGAAGGATTTACCAAAAGGCCAAGAGCATCCCTGAGAACTAAGAAGGAGTGGACATTTAAAAAATAAATTAGACCAGATGTCAGTAGAGAATAAAGCACTAGTGGTGTGTTAAGAAATTTGTTCTAGTAATGTGTGTCGAATATAGACAAGGGAAAATTGGATTCAAGGCTGCTCACCAAAGGACCTCAAAAGAGATGGTTAATAAGAACTGAAACCATCTGCTGGTGTGAAATTGTAAATGACAGAGAGGAAGAGGAGATAGCTAAATAATTTACTGTCATGGCGTAGGAGATCTCAGATAAATCCATCTTCCCAATTGTCAGCAAAAAAATGAAAGAAAGATTACATGATGCAGGATCAACATAGAAATTGGCACAAATCAATTAAAATGTGATGAGGAAGCTAAAGAAAGAGGAAGTGAAGTCAGGTGAGAAAGTGGGTGACGAAAAAGAGCTTGGGTTCAGTTATGCTCAGGACAGTACAAATAAGAAAGTCAGTGATTGCTTGCTGTGAGCAAATGGAGTGAGGTTAACAGGTAAAACAACCACTGAATCCCAATTTTGTTTCTTCTCTGTTAAGAAAAGATAGACCTAGCACAATTAGGAAAGAAATTTCTCAGAATCTACCTAGTGTCCTTAAGAAGAAATGTGTTTTTGTGGATGTGATTCTATGCCATAATCACAATGAATATTAATGACTATTTTCTTACGTTGACATGACTAAAATTGCATATGTATTTTAGAATTCCCGCAGGTCAGTGATTTTTAAGTTTCTTGATCCTGACCTACAGTAAGCAATAATTTTATATTGCATCCCAATATATACACATATATACGTAAATAAAACAAAATTTTCATAAGATCTGTCTTTACTACTTAGTTATGTTTGGATCTATTGTATTTTTATCCCATGTTATTCTATTCCTTTTCTCAACAATGTAACTTGTGACCCACTAAACTCGTGTCATGGCTCATCAATTGGGTGGCACCTATAGTTTGAAAACCACTGCTCTAGATTATGGGCAGGATATTGGCTAAAAACATTCAGTCCTGTCATTTGTTACTGAGATATCTTTCCCATATTCTTCTTATTGAAAATAATTGTTTTTTTTTTCCAGCAAATAAGTAGTTTCATGAGACTTAATGTCATGTGGCTTGATTGCAAATGTCTGAACTAACCCTTTGGCTTCCAACAAAGTACTGACCTGCTATAGGGTTAATTACAGATGAAGCTGAGCAATGTTGTCAGGATTAAACTTTGTAACCAAGTGATTTGCAAATTACTTTTAGAGTGTTGAAGTGAAATATTTAAATATAGAATGATATTTAAATGTTTCAGGAAAAAACATTTAAAGGAAACAGTTTCTGAATTTGCTTGTGAATTGAACAACCACTCCTATGGGGTTCAATTTTTTTTTTTTTGTAAATTTTATTCATAAAACAAGCTTTCTAAAGAGAATCACAAAAACACCTAGATGAGCCCAGTTATCTATACCCTTCCCTCTCCAAAAGAAATGTTTTCAATATAATAATAAATAAATTATAAATATGTGTAAATTCTTTTCCTAAATAATTAGACAATGTATCTTGTTGACTAATGCATCCAATCTGGCTCTAACTTCATTTCATATCTTTGAGTTATTTGCCCCTCATATATTCCCATGGCTCTCAAGACTGGCCAAAGTTTGCTATACCAATTTCATGGTCTGTGCATCTTAGCCCATATAGTTTGACATTGCCATAAATGTCGGGCAGTTATTTTATATTGGTTTAGTGCAGGACTTTCTTTTTCTTTGTACTTATCCTCCTGTTTTATTATTTTGAGACAGAACATAGGCTTAAGAACTATATCCAAAATGATGGTGAGAACAGCAACAGGAACTAAAATTACTTCTGTGACCTCTATGTTACTACACCTGTTCTGTTTATCTTGTATGTAGCAGATAATCATTCTGAATCTTTTCTCCAAATTTTATCATAGTAACTGCCCGACATTAGTCTTCTTATCCAATCAGGTTATTTGTCCTAATGATTCTCCAGCATTGTTTACATTTACTTACTTGTATATTTTTTCCTCACAGAGATCTCTATCAGATACGACCTTTTTCTCTGTTTCTTCAAACAAACCACAGCCTAAAACAGAAAAATGTTTTTGCCTATGCCAGTTTAAGCATCTCTTAACTATTTATCTGTACAATTTACTTGCCACTTAAGGGCAATGTAAAATTGTATAGTGTTTTTTTTCCTGTATTTTTAAGTAACTTTTCACTTATGCATGTCTTTGATGTTTGTTTAAACCATTAGCTCCACTAGCATCATTTATTCTTTGCTATATTCCTCAAAAATTTGACACCTTACTATGTATCAGACATTCAGAATTAGCTTACATATAGACATTAATCATCTAATTGAGTCTCCATTTGGAGAGACTGGCACAGAATAGCCATGCAATCTGTATCTTCATTATGCCAAGCTACTGAGATTTGGGGATTTATTTGTTACTGAAGCATAGCCTATTCTATCCCGATTACTACAGAGTGGTGGTTTTATATATGCAAGTTGATGATCAGGTCATTAAAAATGTTTGAATGATGTTAACTCTGACTCAATAATAGGATCCTTGAGAGTGAAGATGTTGAGTTCATCCATATCCTTTTCAGTGTCCAGAGCATTGCTTGGTACCTAGCAGATGCTTAGTAAATATCTATTGGATGGATAAATAAACAAATGCAGGGATAGTTACAAGGAGAAATCATCAGAACAGAGCTAGAGGAAATAACTGGCTATAAAATCCAGAAGTATCTAGATACACATCCAGAGTCAGAAACAGAATTTAGCAGGAGAAGGAGATTAAGGATTTGCAAATGAAAATTGCTGTTGAACTAGCAGAATTTCTACAATTTGAACTCCCTTAGTAGTGCCCAGTGGTGAAATGTTGTCTGTGATTCATTGGGAGCAGAAAATAGGTGTGGGCTACTGAGAAATTTCTGTCAGTTCTTTGAACACATTGATCTAGGCTACTAGGTCCCTTCTATTGGAGAATGACATTGGAGGTTCAGCTTCTCAGTCACTGCTCTTTGGGAGTCCTCTTCCACACTGATACTTCCTGACTCAAAAGGCATCCTCTCCATAGAGTTGTTAGGATCAGAATAAACAAAGTACATGTCAGGGAAGTATTATCCCTATTGAAAAGTAGAAATTATTTCTCCAGTCATTTTTTACTTCATTCTCTGTCATGTGACCTGGACTAATTCTTTCCATTTGTTCTGCAGCAAACCTCATTCCCTGACAGAGGGTGGGAATTGTGGCTAATGGATGTTTAATTATGACATCAGACTGGGGAAAATGTAAATATATTAATTAAGTGGTTTTCTTTTAAGGATGTAATATGACAGGAGATATCTATCTATGCATAGATTTATCTATATAGCCATCCTGATAGCTATAAAGTCTATAGACAGATATCAACTACCACGTTACTTCAGCACTCTTAATCTTAAATTATCATGGGAATAAATTAAAGATAGTACACTGAAGTGACAGAACAGGCATCAATGTGCCTTGTATATAAATCATCCAAACTAAATAAATAAAAGGAAGACAGTCATTGAGTAAATGTGTACTACAAGAAGAAACTGTTATTGAATGATGTGCCTCTTATGTAAGTATGAAAAGCCAGACACAGAAATGTAACAGAGTTGAAAAAGCAAACCCAGACTTAAAACAGTTTCATCCTCTTGCCTTTTGCACAGTCAGTTTATTTATTATAAAATGTTCTGTCGTTAAATCTTTTCAGCAATTCCATGGAGGTAGAGAGGTAGGTTTTATCATCTGCAGAGAAGATGGGGAAACTTCACCCCACAATATGATAGTGCTTGCTCAGGACCACTCAGCATCTCCGTGGTCATGTTGGCCCAAGCTCAGTTCTGCTTACTCCTTCTCTGGGGCTGTTTCTGCTCCATCCCATTTTAAGATGTACAAAGATCATTACTTTAAGGCCAGTCATAGATATGACAGCTTGGTGCAGGGGCAGGGCACAAACCAGCAGGCTTTGTGACTGCAGTTCACTGGTGGTCTGAGGTACTCTAGTATCTCATTCAGGGTTATGCATACTTGAGACACAAAGAAGCACAGTTCATCTCCATCCTTTTGATGTCTGGGCATGGCCTTCCTGGAAATCAGGTACAGCACCCTCTCTTGCATAGTTGATGGCCTTCCCTGAAGGCTATCAAACATAACTGCTGAGACTGCACTAAATAAAATGGCTGTCACCAAGCCATCTGGTGCATTTGAGCTTTTTTCCCCCCTCTAAGATGCAAGTTTTCAGTTTGCACAGCACTTCAAATTCTTAATACACTTGAGTAAGTCATTAATATTTCACGTTCATTACCATGTATTAATAACACAAAAATTTAGAGTGATCTTGTTCATCTAACTCCTAGAAAACAAATAATTGCATTCGTGCATATTGATTGTCACATACTAAAGATGGTTAGCCTGGAGCTATGAGAAAGCCACCAGCAGGTCCAGTTTTGGTTTTTAGCCTTGTTCAAAGTATATCAGGCTGATATTTCTGAAATACTAGAGAAAGCAGAAAGAAGTTCTGGGAGTTAGAAGGGGAAGTCCTTAAATTGACCACCTCACAGTCCTTTAGGAGATGATTTCTTCAACAAGGGGTTGGAAGTCCTGAAGGACACTCAAGGGAAAGGCTAAGAACTTTGTCCTATGAGGTTCATTTGGTTTTGTTTCATTTTCTGATGTGCAGGGGTGGGGGCTCATTGTATTTCCTTTTCTCCTCTTTGTCTTTATTAATGGGAATAGATTCTAATGGTGGAGAAGTGCCTTAGGCGTTGTTCGGTGATTCAACATTCATTCAAATAAAGATGTGGCTACCAAATATGTATCTACCAAGAGACTAGGCTAGATCCTTGAACATTGAACATAGACAAAACAGTGTTTCCTGCTTCCTAGTGATAGACATTAGACAATGTACAAGCGATCTAACTTTTAAAAAAAATTTCTTTTATGACAGTTTTTTTCCAGCTCTATTAAGGTATTATATAATTGTTATATAACTTTGTGTAAGTTTAAGGTGTACAATGTGATTTGGTATACATTTATATTGCAAAATGATTACCACATTAAAGTTTGTTAATACATATATTACCTCACATAGTTACCTTTGTGTTATGTATGTGGTGAGAACATTTAAGATCTACTCTCTTGGTAACTTTCAAGTGTACAATATAGTATTTCAACTATAGTCATCATGCTGTACATAGGTCCCCAGGCCTTAATCATGTTATAACTGGGAGTTTGTACCCTTGGACCACAGTCTCCTATTCCCTACTCCCCTCTCCCTGCTACAAAGCTCCTGCAACCACCAATCAACTCTGTTTCTATAAGTTTAGCTTTTTAAAAAAATTTTACATATAAGTGATATCATACTGTATTTGTCTTTGATCGTTTCATTTAACTTAGCATAATGCCCTCAGGATCCATACATGTTGTTGCAAATAGCAGGATTTGCTTCTTTTTATGGCTGAATAATATTCCATTGTGTGTGTATGCATATATATGTATCCTTATCCATTCATCTATTGATGGACACTTAGATTGTTTCCATGTCTTGGCTATTGTAAATAATGCTGTATTGAACATGGGGGCGCAAATATCTCTTCAAGGTAGCGGTTTCATTTCCTTCAGATATATACCTGATAGTGGGATTGCTGGATCATATGGTATTTCTATTTATAATTTTTTTGAGGAACTTCTATACTGTTTTCCACAGTTGCTGTACCAGTTTACATTCCCACTAACAATGCACAGGGATTCTCTTTTCTCCACACCCTCATGAATACTTCTCATGTTTTGTCTTTTTGATAAAAGCTATTCTAACAGGTGTGAGGTGATAGATCATTGTGATTTTGATTTACATTTCACTGATAAGTGATGTTGCACACCTTTTCATAGACCTGTTGTCTTTTGGAAAAATGTCTATTCAGGTCTTTTGTCCATTTTTTAAATTAGATTATTTTTTGTTTTTTCTTTTAGCTATTGAGTTGGATGAGTTCTTTATACATATTGAATATTAACTCCTTTCCAGATAGCTGGTTTGAAAATATTTTCTCTCATTCTGCAGCTTGTCTTTTCGTTTTGTTGATTATTTCTTTTAGGGTACAGAAGCTTTTCAGTTTGAGGTAGTCCCACTTGTTGATTTTTGCTTTTGTTGCTTGTGCTCTTGGTGTTATGCCCAAAAAATCATGACCAAGACCAATACCAAAGAGATTTAGGTCTAACATGTACATCTTTAATCCATTTTGAGTTATTTTTTTGTGAGTGATGTAAGGCAGGGATCTAATATCATTCCTTTGAAGTGTTCCCAGAACCATTTATTGAAGAGACCTTCTCTTCCCTATTGAGTGTTCTTGGTTCCCTTGTTAAATATTATTTGACCAGGTGTGCATAAGTTTATTTCTGTGTTCTTGATTCTGTTCCATTAGTCTGTGTGTCTTGTCTTATGCAAGTGAGCTAACTCGATAAGATAATTTCAGATATAAATGTTGTGAAGAAAACAGTCTGTTCTGGTGTATGTGTGTGTGTGTGTGTGTGTGTGTAGGGAGAGACTCTCTTTAGAATGGGGGTCAAGGATGGCCTGTTCTATAAGAAGATGATTGTTTAGGATGAAGGATGAGAAGCCAGGCATACAAAGAACTAGGAGAAGTACATAGTAGGCACAGGGGACAGTGGTACAAAGTCTGCAAGGCAGAAATTTTTAGAATTCCACTGATCCTAGAAACCAAAAGAAGGCCATACAGATAGAGAGAAGACAGAAAATGATGTCAGATGAGGTTCAAGAGATACGCATGATGCCAGATTATGCAAGCCTGTGTAAGCCATGATAAGGAGGGCAGATTGTCTCCTAAATGCAGTAGTCATGCATTGAGACCCTGGATGTTAAGCAAGAGAGTAGCACCATAGGGGAAAGAAATGTAGGAATCATGTTTCTGGCTTTAATCACCTTGTGGAATGTTGATACTAACCATTAAGTTGGGGGAAGGCTGGGGGAGAAGAGAGGGAAGCACAGAGTCCAGTGAAGAGAGATCAGTTAGGAAACAGCCTTTTACATCCTGGTGTCTTTTAAGTAGCATGATCATTTGTCCTGCTGTGCCCAAGACAGTCTAATTTATGGCTATTGTCCAACAATTATTAATTATGCTTCTTTTTACTCAAAAAATATAACTGGGTGATAAAGCATCTGGGCATGTTAACTACCAGTACTTCTCCAGTTCCTTTCCTGTCTTCACTATGTCCTCAAGACCGAGAGAACTCTTGCACCCTAGCAACCTGCTTTTCCTGCCAGTTTCTAGTCACTTCTATCCTTTCAGAGTGGGGAGTTGGTAGTTCAGTACAGAGGTGGTATGTTTCTTCTTCTCACCTTCCTGTGCTGTACACCACCGTCCATTCCTCATTATGAACTCTTAATTAAATTGTGAAGTTTTTTTCAAATACCAGTAGGCACCTGCTTCACTGGAGGAAAATTTACTACACCATGCTATGAAACTTTCTTCCTCAAACCATTCTCTTCCAGTCAATAAAGTAAGGTTGTAGACAGAAGCTAAAGTTCAGGTGAAGATTCTGTGCAGCTGATGACAGCTAAGGATTTTCAGGGCTCTTGTGCTCTTGGACACACAACCCCAAATAAGGAGTTTGTGCCAAGATTATTCTCTGTGAGGCTTCAAATCAGTCAACTGCAACAACTATTCTTGCCCTTTTCTATTCTTTGGATTGAGATCTATTCTTCCTCAAATAGGGTTGTCAAAATTTAACTTCAGGACTAACAAGCCAAGCGAGCCTTAAATAACTATGAAGGTTTTCATGCTCAATATTTTATCTTCCTCCAGTTCTCTTTCATTTGTTTCCTGCTTCTCCTTTATGCATACCCTAAGCTTTAAAAACACTGAGCTATTTGTCCTACTATAGATCACATGCTCTTATACTATACCTCTGCACATGTAGTCTTTTCTGCATTTAATTGTCATCTGCCTAAGTAATTCCTACTTAACATTGAAGGCTAAGTGTATTGCTTCCAGGGAAACCTCCATCTCATTATCATAATATCTGTATACCTGAGATTGGGTATGGATGCAAAAATGGAAAATAATGTACCTGAATCTATAATGTTAGATTGGGTGATAGAGGCAAACAGGACCCTCAAGCTATATTTACCAGCTACCTGGGCAGAAAAAGCACAGCTTGAAGCTCCCAGGTTTGTGAAAACTTCCGTTTCTTGGAATTCACATGAGCACCTTTTACTCCTTTTACAAAAGTCACCTAGGTCCCCAAACCCTCTCTTTTGGAACCAGAGACCACAGCCTTTTTTCCTTCCCCTGATTTTGTGAAACTGGCAGAGAGGATTTACCATGCAGAAAAGCTGGCTTAGAAGGGAGGAGAATACTCTTTTTAATAAGCAGATGGTCTCTATAGATGAGGGAGTGTTAACATTAAAAACATATGCTCTGTACCAGGGAGGGAGAACACAAAAGAAGATCATGAGGCACATGGTCTCTGTAAACAAGTAGTCTTTGTGAAAGTTACCCATGTGAGGGAAACAGCTTTACAGGGTATGAAGAAACTTGCCTGAATAATTCTGACTTCATCTGCAAGACTGTTTACCTGACATGAATTATAATAGCACATTACCAAGAAACGACATCTGCAGAGATGATAGCTAGATGAGCTTCTGTTTATTTGTTTGGTTTTGTTTTCCAACCCATTTGATGAAATTAAAGCATTAGGAAGTAGTCACCATGATCTTGCACTCAATCTCTGTGTTTGCAGCATAGAAACATAACTGACTTTGTGTCAGCATTTGATATTTGCTGTGGAACTATCTAACATATATTGAAGAAAACAAATATAGGTATTAAACAGGCCATACTTGTTATTACTGTAGTGGTATGATTTCTAATTAATGTGCTACTTTCATTTTAGAGTAGGAATCTGTATCAGAGATGGAGAGAACTGAGCAGATAATAAAACATCCCCATGTCAAAAAATATTTAATTGCTTATAGGTTAAATTTAGCCTGATTCATCTTATCTTTATTTCAGTAAATGGAAATTGATAAAGAGGCATAATCTGTATTATTATGATCAGGTTAATGTATTTTTTCCTTTTTTTACACTAAAGGAAAATAAAGGAAGTTAATGAGAAAGATGATGAGCTAAAACTATAGTGTAATGAAATGAGCACTAGTTTAGGATTTAAAAGATCTTGTTTCTGCCATTAACTAGCTGGTGACCTTATCTAAGTCTATGGACATCATTTCCTTAACTATAAAACAAAGAGGTTAATCTAAATCAGGGATTACAAATTCCTACATGGTGAAGGTAAATCTGCCCAAGTGTAAGACTAGAGGGGGTGGTGGGGCTTGTGATGAAACAGAGAGAGTACATTTCTTTAAAATGGGTAGCTGCTACTAAGCTCCACCCAAATATTGCTGTTTGAGAATGAAGGGACTTGCTTTTAGAGCTGTGAATTTTTCAATTTTTTCAAGCTAAAAAATCCAGGTTTTGTTTAAAATAGCTCAGTTTTCCAAGGTGGGTGATTCATTTAATTTAAAAAAGAAAAGAAAAAAAGTATGTGGGCCAAATCATATTAACAGTCTACATAATGTTCCTGAGCTAAAAGTGAGAACTCTAGTCTAAGTGATCTCAAGGGTGTCTAAAATTCAAAGGTCCTAGGGTAAAAATTGAACCAAGAAGGAATTAATTTCTGTTCAAAATAGACCATGTCATATTTTAATGATCTGTACAGAAAAACAGCTGCCAGAGACATGGCATGTTAATTCCAGGATGGAGGTGCTAAAAGAGAGACTGGATGGCCACTGCTGGGGATGCAGTAGAGGGGATCTCCAAACTCAGGATGTGTGTGTGTGTGTGTGTGTGTGTGTGTGTGTGTGTGTGTGTGTGCTTGAAAGAGTGTGCATGTACATGTGGGTATAGGTGTATTGGTGAAAAGAGTGGGCACTAACTAATTTTTCCCATCAGTTCTTTCTCCCTCTGTGGGGCTTAGATTCTAGCTTTGTACTCATTTATCACTTCTTTTTTTCTTTTTTGTTCTGTTCTTCTTTCCCTTATTCTTAGCTATTTTACTGTATTTTTCAAGGAAGGGGTTTGGATATTTAAAAGTCTGGGTAGGAACAGAAAAGGGGCAATGAGTTTGAAGGAAGGTGTAAAGAAGAAGAGGGAAACAAAGGGAGTTGAATTACCTGCAGATATTATAGTTGGGAAAGTCTGTTATTTCAAGCTTGACTTACCTTTACTGTGGACATAAAATATGATCAGGGAGTATGATGTCAGTGCATCTACTCTCAATAATTGATATGATGAATAATCTCAACCTTCCAACACCTTCTGTATCTCCCCACATCTCAAGAAACTTCATTCATCAGCCACATTTGAAATGTTTAAGTAATCTCAGTGATGTATGGAACCCTGACACTCCCTTGTTAGAAATTTGTGCTACTAACATTCTATCAAATTAAAAAGCCACTGAGCTCTTGTGCATAAAATTATCATAAATTACCTTCTGAAGGTTCATTGCTGTTTAGAATGTTTAATTGCTCACTCAGCTGAACTTTAACAGCTCAGTATTATTAATCAACTTGTCAAAAGCTTTTTTCATTATGCAGTCTTTAGGTAAAATTGGGCAAGGTACAAACCCTATGCCTTCTCTCTTGCCATCATTGCTCTCATTACTCTCTTTCCTGAACTGAGAAGAGTGTTTCAGCTGGGACAGGAAAACAGAGTTTGAGAAAAATACTTTGCATTAATGACAATGATATAAATTCATGATAGTGGACCGTAGACTGAACATTTGCACTGAGAAGGGAAAACTGGTGCTGGGATGCACATCATTTTTAGAGGTGACATGATGACTATCTCATCATCATGGTCATGGTATCAGTCAGAACTGTGCTGGGCTGCAAGCAACAGAACACCTGATGGATAGTGACTGGAACAAGGTTTTATTATCCTCATATAAGAAGAAGCCAGGAGACAGGTTATTGCTGCTGTTGATTGAGTTGTTCACAGATGTTATTGACTTCTTTTGGTTTACTGTCCTTACTTTCTTGGCTTTTTGTTCTCCTGCTTCTTACCGCATGGTTGGGAATGGGGATTTCAGTAAATCAGTCAATCGTGTCAGCCACAAATGAATCAACTTTGTTTAGCATTCATAAAATTAAATATTCTTGGTGAGAACTCTACTAACTTTTACTCAGTCAGATTTTCACTCTAGCTTCTTTATATTTAACAGGGAGATTTGAAAATTAGATGAAAACTTTGAAAACAGGATCTAGTGACAGGTTGAAAGAAGATTATAAAACAAAAGTTGAAAGCATAGGAAAGATGATTAGGAAGATGTTGGCTCAATGCATTACTTATCCAATATAGAGAAATGAAAAACAATTTACTATTATTTGCAGAATAAATTACTATCAACGAGAATTTTGGAGTCCTAGAATGGGTAACTTCTTTGAAAGTTATAAGAACACTTTATAAAAATAATATATTTGAAATAATTCAGGTAAACCTTGCTTTGAGTCAGGCTGCATGAAATGATCTCTTGAGGTCCCATTCAATTTGATATCTCTCTGATTCTGGGATGCTAAATTTTGATATGATTGACTAGAATGCCTTAGGACTAAATTCCACTCAGTGATTCCACTATCACATAGGAAAAAAACCCTAGATATTACCTCTTTACACATCAGTTGCAGCATCTGGCTTTTCTCCCCAAACTTTGTAGTGATGCATATTGGAAAGTAGAGTGGAACTCATAGTGTAAATTTTCTTTAGTGCATGGATTATTGATTTAATAGATCATGACAATCTATTTTGTCAGACCTGCTATCACAGGGGTTCTGAATCAGCAGGTAGATGAGCCTTATAAAATATTTGCTGTAAAAAAAAAAAGCCACTCTATAAGATGGAATTAAAGTTCAATAGTGTTATAACCAGTGTGCTGATAAGTTAAGGTCATCATAGCCTAAAAGCCAGAATCATTAGAGGAAGAAAGTCATAGTTTTGTTTTTTACTTTTGCTTCTGTCACCTGAAAGACAATTTTTAACCCAGAGGATTAAAAAAAATTGTATCATTTAAGGATGCATAATATAAAGGATGACATGATATCCAGTTGGCTTCTTGGTTATCAAATGTAAGGTTCCTTGGGAAACAGGCTGATATGGTTTTTGGTGGCAGACAGTTTATTGAGTAGCAAAGGAAAGAAGAACTGGGCAGAGTCAGGAATCAAACTGTGATATAGTTGCAACAATAGCTTCAGCCAACTCACAGGGAACCCTGAGGCTGGGGTATTCCTTCAGAGATGTCTCATATGGAAGCAAGGGGGATTGAACCTTAGTACCCTTACAATGATCAGTTACTGGATATGGTCTGTCCTGGGCAAGGGTCATAAACTTGGTTAAGTAACTCCCTTTGGCCAAGGCCAATTCTTGGAGAGGATCACAGTTGAAGAAACAAATGGCTTCGTTCTCAGGGAGGTCTGGGAGGCATACCACAGAATCTAGTACAGTCCACTTTCTCTGCCATTCAAATATGCTTGCTTCATATAGTAAATTCATCCATATGGGAAGAGCTACTCCTTTTATTTGGTTCCTTTTCCTGGGGAAACATTCAAGCAGAAGTTTGGAGGAATTCTAGCTCCAGTCACAACAGCTGGTCTCAAAGCTGTACCTGATACTCATCGTCTCCCTCCTCCACTATACATTCTAGATTTCCTCTCACATTTGGTTAACAACTTGGCTGGTCCAGGTGGCTTACCTGGAAGGGTGACCAGACTCTCATCTATGAGCCTATGATCACCATACTGATCTCAAGCCATGGCTGAGGTACTTGTCAATTTACCTTTAAAATTGGTTGCTGGACTGCCAGGAGATGCCCCCATGGATCCCCTGGGAACCAAACATATTCTTCCTTGTCTTTTTTGTGTAAAAATAGACTTACTTCTTCCTGATTATCAGGACCAGTTGTCTCTGTTTAAATAGTGACTCCTTCCTTCACCTGCTGATCTCTGATTGGAGAAGCCTAATGTGACCAAGAGGCACCTGAAGCTTAAAGTTTAGTGGCACTCTGGATGTATCTGGATGTATCCAGAAATGAAAATCCCGTTTTAGATTACACCCAATAGACCTCATGTACCCAATGTACCCAATTATACCCAATGTACCAACAACACAGTTCAGGATCTGGGAAAAAAGACTTGAGATATGGAGATTTGGATGCAGGAGGTTTATTGAGGAGTCTTCTCAGGAATGGCATCTGTGAGACAAGGGCAGCAGGACTAGGCAGCTGAAGAAGCTGAGCTACAATGTGGTTGCATTAACAGCCTCAGATGATCCCACTGTGGAAGCTGAAGTGATCCTTCAGAGATTTCTCAAATTGAGGCAAAGCCTCCAGGCTTTGTAACCTTGCTTTGACCAGTCATTGGGTACAGGCTGTCCCTAGGAGGAAATAAACTTGGGCAAAACAACTGGAGAAAGAATGTCTCAGTTTTGAAGGAGAGTCTGTGTGTTGTACCACAGCATTCTCCACCTTGATTTTGAATTTACCATCTATAAATTTAAGGTAAAACTCTGGTCTTAGAATGAGATGACTTTTATTCCCTCCTTCATTATGAATACTCAGTAAATCACTTTGAAATAAATGAATGATTAAAATGACGTGCCAGCACTCTGCTATGTACATCCTGGTGAAACAGATATGGGAGGCAGGCACAGTCTACCTTCAAATTTGATGAGTGTTTATTCTTTCTGGGCCCCTTACTGAAAGAAGATGTACTCAGGCAAGTTATTTAAAATCTTGTGCCTCGATATTCTTATCTGTAAACCTGGAAGAACAATGTTTGCCCTGTTCATCTCAAGATTATGATAATCAAAGCAGTGTATGGAAGTTCTTGGAAGATGTAAGAAGTGCCCCATGGCTCTGGAAAAAGAATCATTATTATAAAAGTTGTTAATATTTAATATGTAATTGATAAGTAAGTGCCCTACTTGCGCCAATGTAGACTTTGAATGTTACTTGACTATTTTAGGAAGGATGCAGTTAGACGTACCCACTTAGGAATGAGAATTGCAGTTTGATGCCCTTTACTTGTAGTTTACTGGATTCCATTTCAATGTTATTATCATGTCAAAACAATGAATCATGATAGCCATTTGGACAGTCTAAACACTTGGATAAATATATAATTAAATTCAACTGGATTACTATCTGTCATTTTAACAGTTAAATGTATTCAGCTTCTTTCTAGTATAATATTAATCATTTTCTTTATTTCTATTTTTCTTTTAAATAATAATTGATTTTGATTTTTTTAAATTTCATGAAAGACAAATACATTTTTATATCAGTATCACAAATGTTAGTTGAGAATTTCATCTAAAAACTGAAGTCTTAATATTTATCAATATAGAGAGGGAACTTGTAGTTAGAGGGGTTTGGTAGAGCCTTTTTAGACCACACTTGTCTCCATACTGCAAAGCTGACCAAATTCCAAGTCAAAAACAACTACTGGGTACTTAAAACATGCAAAGTCCTGGTCCAGGTGATGTGAAGAGAAACAAAGATGAAATGGATATGATCCATGGTCTTCAGGGCCTCATATTTTAGTGAAATATGTTTACATTTGGCCAAGTATAAGTAAGAAAAATGTGTTTAACCCATGTAGGTCCAGTAGAAGGAGGATGGAAGTAAATGGCTCATACTGCTATCTAGAGTAGATATTTTGAGAAAAACATAAAAAATTTGGATAACTGGAGTTACTGTAGTGACCACTTTGCAATATATACAAATATTGAGTCATTGTTTTGTTCATCTGAAACCAATGTTATATATTAATTGTATCTAAATTAAAAAAAAAAAAAGAAAACATCAAAAATATTCTGACTCAGTTTTAATCTCTTCAAATTTTAATCTTCTCAGGAATAACTGACTTGTTAGAGCTTTGTTTTCTTTCTATCTATCTGTCATCTATCTATCTATCTATCTATCTATCTATCTATCCATCATCTATCTATCTCCCAGAGTATTGACACACTAAGTATAAACTATGACAGAATAAAATCAGAGCCCTTTGTAGCTATACCCTTTGTATGGTACATGGTGATTCACAGGTTCTTTTCAGTTTCATAGACCTTACAGGGTTTGGAAAAAATAAACTGTCTCAGAGGTGGTGAGAAATGAATTAGTGCATGGGCAAAGGAAACACCTGTCATGAATGTATGGCCCTCAGAGGACTAAGAATATTCAATCCTTGTTCTTAGGTAAGTCTTGTAAAAGTCAAAAGGCAATAAAGTAAAAATCTAGAAGCAAAGGCTTGGCCACCCGTGCCATTCATATTTCCCAGTGTTTCTGTGAAGTAGTTTAGTGGCATCTATTAAACTGACAAGGAACAGGTTTTATTTTACCAGGCAGAAAAATTTTCTAAGGATATCAGCAATGAAACATGCATTGCAGAATTAAATAGCTTAAAATGAGCAGTTGGAGGGCAATGTAGAACACCTGGTAGACAGGTAAATCAGTGTGTAAAGATGTATAAGGAATCTTAAGCATCTACTGTACCACACAAATCCAAAACCTGGACTGGAATAAGAAGCTAAGGACAAAACTCAGATATTTCAGGGGTTGTGATGTTAAGCATATCCAAGAAAGCCCATTCTAGAAATCCATTGTAAAAAAGTACAATATTTATAGAACTAAGTTTTGGTTATACTTCATTAGCACTATATATTATTTAGCATTTATAAATGAGAACCTGTCAACTCTGAACTGTCCATGAAAGGGACACCTAGGCATTGGTCATTTCAGACGATTTTTTTTAGGAAATCACGCTTAATTTTAAGAAATATTTATTGAATGCCTACTTTGTTGAAGGGACTGCACTTGGCCTATTAGGGTCTTCCTTCAAGGAATGGGATAAGGCAAATGCAATCAACTAGTAGTACTTTTATCAGGTACAGTGTAATGAATTCCACAAAATAGATGAGGAGGAAGAGAGTTTATTAAGAAGGGCAAATTATAAAAGACTTCATGAAGGAGGCAGTTGTAGCATTTTGACAATTAAATGAGGGTGGTGGTGTAATGGGGTGGTAAGTCTGTGTTTCTTGATGAGAGAATAATGGTAAAAGCAAGACTGGTGAGGCGGAAAGTAAGGGGGAAGTTTGGGAGATCAGGAGTAGGTCATTTTTGGTTGGTTTATAGAACACTTGCAGGGTGATAGGAATTTGGTCTGGAAAGGAGGTAGGGCTATATTTTGAAGAGCCTGATCTTTCAGGGTAGGAGATCCATTTAATCTTGTACAACAAGGTTTCTTAACTGTGAATATTTTGAACCAGATAATTATTTGTTTGGAGGAGCTGTCCTGTGCCCTAACAGGTGCACATTCTGTGGCATTCTTCTCCTCTTTATCTCCCCTCATCTGACAACTAAAAATGTCTTCAGACTTTACCATAGTCCCTGGGGGATGAAAATCACCACTCATTGAAAACCACTACTGTATTCAATGGGAATCACGGAAGGTGTCACCAAACCTTCAAATAATCAAAGACTTGAAACTGCTTACCTTCCACATGTAATCCATCACCAAGCAATTTAAACTTTTCTCCCTAAATGCCTCTTGAAACCTTTCCTTGTATCGCTGTTGCTACTGACTTCATGATTCCCACAGAGATCCCTGCAATGTTTTCTCATTATTGCCCTGCCCCAGGCCTTGTCACCCTACCAACCATTTTTCATATCCTTTCATAGTCTTTTTCAAAGTACAAATCTTACCATGTCATCCCTCTATACAAATGCTGCCAGAGACCTTCCATTGCTTTCATGGGAGAATCTGAATCATTAACGTGGCTCTTGTGGCCTTTCCTACCTGTACAACCTAATCACACTCTGCTTAGAATTGCATGTTCTAGCCATTCTGGATGACTGAAGTTTCTTGAAAGTGTCACATTTTTATACCGCCATATGTTTACACATAGTATTCTTTCTGTCTGGAATTCTAGTCTCCCTGCTTAATGGCTAATGCTGATCCAATTTAAAAGTCAGTTCAGATATTCCCTCATCTAAGCATCAGAGAACCTTTGCTATCATCTCACCCATAGCCTTACATACTTGTTTAAGCACTGTACTTTTTGTTATTCTCTGCCCTAAGGCTGATTATTTTCTCTGTAACTCTCTGTGTGTATTTTTAACTCCTCTATTGGAATTTTAGTCAAATAGTAAATTAGTCTTGCTGTTTTGTATATCGGTGGTAGACACTCAAATAAATGGCCAAGTAGTAAAGGAAGAAGAGTGTGCCCATGATGTGGATGCATTACACTGGCAGAAGACTAGCAGTGAGGAGGTGCAGTCAGGCTAAAGCAATAACACAGAGCAGGGAAGATAAGGATGTGAACCGGAGTATAGGGAAATGGAAATAAAAGGAAGTAGTGGATGGGAAATTATTTAACAGATAGATGCACAGAATCTAGTTTACTAATTCTAGGGATAGGAAATAAGGAAAAAAGGGAAATAAAAGATAATACTTTGCTATATGGTATAGGTTGAGATGTTATGGGGTTTAATGAGTCTATTTCTGACATAAGTCTCAGCTGGCAAATGGAAAAGGCAGTCTGGAGTTAGAATGACGAGCAAGGTGGATTGGGGAGTCTTTGGTAAAAATACTGATGTAGGTGGGTAAATGAAAATGCAAAGGAGTTTGAAAGAAGAAAGAATAAACAGGGTTGAAGATTGTTAAATACCAAGATTTAGGAGTGAGAGAAAGAATAAATAAGTTAATGAACCAGAGTTAGATAAATGGGGGAAGAAACCAGAATGGTAGATATCAACCTCTTATCACTTTGGCTTGCCCTACCTGCTAGTAGCTTAAGAGTTTACTGAAGTGCCATTATGTAATCAAATGAAAATTCTCATCACTTATTATTTAGAAAATATTAGAAACCCAAATCCCGCTGTCATGAATAGCCAGCTATCTGGCTTCAAATTAATTGGACCATTATAGGATTACCTGCTAAAATACAAGGAACCCAGTTAAATTTGACTTAGAGATAAACAATGAATAATTTTTAGTGTAAGCATGCCCCATGCAATATTTGGGACATACTTACACTGAAAATTATTTATCATTTATCTGAAATTCAAATTAAGCTGGATGTCCTGTGTTTTATTTGCTGGCAACCCAGGTCATTGTCAGTTTTAGGCACTGTGTATTTCCTAAAAGGGAAGCAATGTAGTTTTAACTGATTTATATTGGAAATCAATATACTCTCTAAGGAGTTAGACTTCCACTGGAGACTTACACATAAATGCTCACTGGCCTTTAGGATAACCTCTGCTTTTTACTACTTTACAGAATGAGAAGAATTTACCAATCTCTGGCAGCTGCTTAGGTTACATGGGCTCATCAGCACTTATGTTTTGTGAAGGGATTCTATTCCTATCTACTAGTAAATATTCAATCTTCTAGCTATATGATTACTTCTGGCTTCAGTTAGCATGGTGGTACTTAACCTGAGGTCCTTGGATTTCAAAGTGTTCCACATAGGTTTGTGATCTTGCCCAACTGTTTTCTGAAAAAGAATGCATAGTGTTGATATGTTTTTTTAAAAGGGGCATAGAATTCTAAAAAAGGTTAAGAATCCTTTTCTTATAGAGAGCACTAGACTTCAAGTAAAGTTTGAAATCTTTGCCTTTTGTAGAGTCCCCCTATCAATATTCAGAAAATTCTTTGACCAAAACCACAAAGGAAAGGATCGAATATGGTAAAAAAAAAAAACAAAAAAAAACAAAGAACAACATACATGATGAAAGCACTCCCTTAAAAATAAACACAAAAATGCCCTGGGTGTTTTTCTATCTTAAAAAAAAAAAAAGAGAGAAGGAAAAGAAAAAATGATAAACTGAGATGCTGAATTTTCTGGAAACAATTTCAGCATCTGTGAAAGGTCTTACTCTGTGTTTGAATGCTGGCTACTCCCAGGTCTGACATGTGCCACCTTCATCAACACTTTGGTGTGGGTGTAATGGAAAACATGTTTTCTCTGCCATAACTCTAGCATAAGTTTCTGACATCAGCCAAATGGGGCAGACAGTCTGAGTCTTGTGATAGACGGGCCTTCTGACAGCTAAATAGAGGACACCCTTTTCATGAAAGATAGCCTTTATAGATACCATGGCCTCCAAGTGGAAAACCCTCTCTTAGAATAGAGAAATTTGGCACAACTTTTCCCAGAAACTCTGCCAAAGATCTTTAATACAAGAGGAAGTTCTCATAATCACAAACTCTATTGGTCAGTCTACTGACACAGGAGCTTGGTGCTTTTCCATCTAATCAGTTTGGAGCGTGGAAACAGCCCAAGATTTCCTAGGGTGTTTATATTATTTCAATGGCACTTCCTTTGATTTACCTAAGGGATGTTTTATTTTAATTAAAGTTTATGACCAAAGACAGACTGAAAAAGTATTGAAGTGGATGTGCATTGTTTATGGGTTTTGAATACAATTATATAAACCATAAAAATAGACCAAACAATTTTGCTTGTCCTCCAGAAATCAATTCTTGATCATGAGATTTCAGGTCTTCAGTTTGTTTCCATTTAAAGTAATAAAAGGTGCTTGATGATCATTAACTGTAGCAAACTATAAAGTCAGTAAATCTGGAAACTAACATTTATTAAATTTCAATGGGGAATGTAGTAAGTCAATCTGATGTTGGTTAAATTATGGACACTTTCCAACTCGTTGGCTCTCCCTCCAAAGCAAATGTACTAAAAATAAAATGACTTCCTTTTTGATGTCAATTATAAAGTGTGTATTTTTTCTTCTCTTTTTGTCTTTTGGGTTTTGATAAGATGTGGCAAGATAGTTGCGTATGAACCTATTTGACATCTGCCTTAGAAATCATGCCAAATGTCATGAGGTCATGATCCATTTCCTTCACACTCTCAATGCTTTTATGTACCAGATTCTTAAATTAGAAGCAAGAGAAATAACGTACTAGGTCATCTATCCTTATTGAGGACATTTATTAAAACCAAACAAGCTTTCCTGAGGCAAAATATTAGATTAAAATGGCTTCCAAAATATACCCATTAACTTGTTGGCAGATTACACTAGTCCCTTGATACAGAACCTTGATTCTTAGAACAAGATTTCTAACTACTGGGGCTTTCCCCTGTGTTTGCAAAATGTTGAGGAACACAATAGCTATGTTCACCATTGCTTCAAGTTCACCAGATATACAAAGTCAGGTCTGCAGCTGCTCTGTGTGCTCCTCACATTCAGCAAACAGGGTGGTGTGAATCAGGGTTATGGTCCTCAGTGTCAAGTCCCGCCTTGGACACTTAGTTGAGTGTTTCAAAGAAGGTATCAACATAATGACAATCCTGCTGTTTCATTTAACATGTGCCTTACTGTAGACATTTCTGTTCCCCCAAATGAGTTTTTAAGATGTGGCTTAGGAAACAAAGATGTTATTTGTTAATATACAAATCATATCATGAAAATTTAATAAAATTTTAAAGTCCTTAAAGTCCTCATTTTAACAAAGATCAGGAATTTTAAAGTAGAAGATCTGGATTCCATTTCTGGTTTCATTTTCCATTATTGTATGTTCTTAGTTAAGCCATTGACAACTATAATGTGAAGACACTAGCATTTCTTTATAGGAGAAAGGAGCTGAGGACTTCTTCCCTGAAGGAATGATGCTATGAATTGTTTGGGTTTATTTTACTGAACTAAGGGCTGTGCCAGGTTAAAGACTGCTTTACATTTGCATGTGGACCTTTTAGATCTCCTCACCCCAACTCCATGAACTTGGGTAAGTTTCCTTTAGGGGGAACAGGCCATCCCTTGTGTTACCATATGGGTCATGAAGTGAGAGTGACTTGGAAGAGGTTCCCAGCATTTAGACTGAGATCTAGGGCATCCACTCTCACTTTTGTGATTTCCACTGTTTCCTGCTGGCATGTGGATTCTGGATTCGACTTTCCTTCCATTGGACTGGTAAGATCTGACAGTCAGGCTTTGGATTGGAGTGGCAGGAGGCAGTATAAGCCTTTAGAATTACTTTGGTTTTAGTCTACTTTGCTGGGACAAAAGAATCTTCTGCATGGCCCATACCAGAAGCCTGAAGTATATGTTCAAGTTGGGATTAAAGACCCAGATAGTAATAAATTGTTCTTTGTTCCCCTGGACATTTTATTTTTTTAAATTCAGAGAACTTGTGGAGAGATGACTGATCTAGGACAGGATTTAGGTATTTAGAATCTTATTTCTTGGCCACTTATCTCCCTTTCAATAGATAAGTATCTACTGGCATTCCATTTTGACATGATTTACACTTATCTCACAAGGTGGTTTACAAGATTAGTTGAAATAACATATGTCAAAATACATGCTTCAGGCACTATAAATAATTCTACAAATAATTTGTTATTATTTATTGCAGGCATATTGTTGAGGTATATTTCTGCTTATTATTTATTGCAGTATATTGTACTAGGGAGTTGACAATTATTTATTAGTCACAGGTCAGCTCTGCAGCTTCTTTCTTCTCTTTTCTGTGTTCACATTTTCCATCTTACTTTTTTCTGCCTCTGTGAAGTTCATGTGTATATTTCATGGGCTTTCAGATTCTCTTTATACTTACTGTAGGACTATTTATTATGTTTCAGGGGCTTTGTACTCCCAACTGAAAAAAGGTCTCTGGACTGCATTTTTTGCTGTTGTTTTCTGAAGTATGACAATGACTTTTCTGACTTTCTTTTTAACCTCTTTGTTCTTTCCATATTGCTACATAGGGTGCAGATATCTGACCCTCCTTGTCTCTGCCTTTTAAACTTAGCCTGCTCTCCCAACACCACACTTTCCAGGGGAGGTAAAAACCAACTGGGAACAATGCCAAGAATCTGTTCGGCACAAGCCCTCCTATACAGTCTCCTATTGCTGTTTCTGTGCCTCAATCTTCATTAGCTGCCTCTGATTCCCTCAGTTTGGGATCTCATTCATATTTTTTGGGTAGGTGGGGGTTGCAGAGGCTTCACCTGCTAGGCTAACTCCTACTTTTTACCATTTGTTCCCCATTAAAGAGTAGAATTCACCACATTTTGAAGATTATACACATCCTTAAAGGACCCTTCCTTAAAAGTTCCCCTCATGTTAATATTAATTTCTTTCTTTACCCTCCCTTGGCATCTTGTTTATGTCTCCTAATGCCATCTACCACTGTTTTCCTGTTATTTATGTATGGCTCTGTCTTTCCCACTAGACTCTGCATTTCTGAAGGGTAGCTTTACCTTACTCACCTTTGTTTAGTTCAGAATACTCATATCGTCCTTTGTCTATAAATAGTATATGGTTAGAGATATATGGAGTTGGTTTGTATTGAAATACTCCTTCCTGCCTTCACACACACACACACACACACACCACTGCCTCTCTCTGGAAGGCTCTTCATCCTTTTTTATCTATTTAATACTTTTATATCCTTCCTCTTTCCATTTTAATCTGCTTCCTCCGGTGTCCCCTGGACCAGGTTAAAGTGCCTTGAGAAATGCTCTGTTAGCACATGTACTTAATTCTAATTAAGATTCAATGCACTTACAATTATCTGTTCAATATCTATTTTGTCTGCTAGACGGTAAGTTACATGTTGACAGAGGCAAGACATGTCTACTTTGTTCACCACTTTATACCTAGCATGGCACAACTATCTACTGATTCATTGATTAAAATAAATTTACTTTTTTTCTTCTAAGTATTATTATTATTTTTTTATCAGAAACTATCCCTTAATGTCAATCTATAAGAATTAATATCATAGTTCTGTTATTTACAAGTTGTGCACCTTTAACATCTCTGTTCCTCAAACTCCTCATACTTAAGATGAGAATTACAACAATATCTATATCAAGGGACACAGGATTAAGAGTAATAATGCATGGGAGCACTCTACAAACATTAGTTATTATCATTATCCAGCCATCCTTATGGAAAGAAAAACAGAGGGAGATAATATGTGAAATTATTAAAAACTCTTTCCTTTCTAGCTCCAGAATCCCATTTTTTCAAATCAAGCTGAAAAGTGGTACATGTTCATTTATGCATGCCAGCCAATCTTCACTCCCAGGAGGCTCAGTGTTCCCAAGAGCTGCCTTTGTGAGACTGGGGTCTTGTGTGAGTCTGGGTGTGGGAGCAGGAGCCTCTCCAAGCTTGGAGTCCTGTGATGGATACACTGAGTGTCCCTCTGAGTTCTCACCTCCTAAAGAAAGGACTGAACTTAAGTGGGCCAATCAGTGCCTCTTTGCTTCTAAGATGAATATTAAAGCTAATGTAGCAGCATCTTTGAGCAAATAACAATAAATGCATGCGATTCTCTCTTACAGTCCTTTTAAATAACTTTCCTCCAAGTTATGCTGAGTTTTTATAGCTGCAGCCAACACCAATACTCCTCTGTTTCTTCATTTTCTTGACATTTTACCCAATCAATTATGAAGTAAATTGTTCATTGCTCTTGATATGGCATGGCTTTCTTTCTTTTGAACACGCTTATGAAAATGTCAGAAATTGTTAAAGGAAGTGAAGAAACAAAAAGCCATAGAGGAGAAATGTGGCTTTTATGTTTAATTGACATACAGCTTGTCATTTAGCCCCAGTGATTTGAAATCGTGTGCATTAAGGGCAAGGGAAATTCCATGTTAATTTTTCACACACCTTTTTTTATTGGGTCCATATAACAGCTCTTTGATGGGGTGGGACACTTATTTTTAGACCCATGCTAGAAATGAGGAATCTGCAACTCAGTGACTCCCTCAATGTCTTAGGTTCTAAGTTTTCAGGTCCCCTAATTCCAAGGCCCAGCTTCACCACTTGCTAGTTCTGTGACTGTGGGCAAGTTACTTGTCCTTTTTGTGTCTCACTTTCTTCATCTGTAAAGCTGGGATAACACTTCTTCTCAGGGTTCTTGTTAGGATTAATTAATTTTAAAAACTATTCTCTGAAATCTCTGCCTTGTACATGATAAGTGCTCAGTAAATGTCAGCTGTCAATATAATGCTGTAAAATAATAATATCTACTTTTTAGGTTTGTAGTGAGGCTTAAATGAGATAATCCATGCAAAACAGGACAGTTCCTGGCAAAACAGAAGCACTGAAGAAGTGTTTGGAATACTTCTATGTTATTTTTATGTTTATTCTATTTGATCACAGTGATGAAATATATAATCAAATGAGTTATTGATGTGGGACTGAAAGCCATGAGTTGTAGTCTCTCCCTCACTAGAATGTTGCTGACAATATTTGAAGTACTTTTTAACCTCCTTTACTATCATATATTTTTAAATAAGCTATTATGTCTGGATTGAAGACATAAAAACTCATCCATAGGATAAATTGACAGAATGTAATCATTTGGATATAAATACTATTTACCAGTTCAACAACTGCCATAAAGAAATGGTGGTGGTTATTCTCTTTTGCCATTGTTGGGTATCATTTTATATGAAGTTCTGGAGAGCACTTGAAGATGTATGAGGCGAGAGGCAGCTGGTGACAACAGACTCTGTTTGGCAGCATTGCTCCAGCTGATAGCCTTCTCCTCTCCTCTGTTACCCACTCCTGAGCTTTAGGTGATACACATATCCTGATACTAGGCTTGTTCAGGAAGTAAAATGTTTTAGACCTAGTGAAATTATTAACAACAGTATTAAATAAGCTTTTTCACTGTGCCCATTATAAACCACCAAATTCTAAGAAACTGATTTCATAAAAGTGTGCAGAGGCTCCCTCACAATTTTTCAGATTTGGTGGTTAGGTTTTCAGAACTTGAGTTTTTTGTTTCGAATACCAAGAAGTTATTCATATAGTTAAATATATCCCACATGCATAAAGTCTTGATTATCAGGCTTAAGCTTTCAGTATTTCAGAAAGGAGTTTGAAAAGCCACATTGTCCTTGATTGAGGTGTGATTAACCAGCAACATAACTTACATCACCATGTCTTACTACCTTGCTCAAAGATGAATAGTGATTTTTAATATCATCTCTAATAAGCCTACACTGGTGATTGGGTTAGCAAAATAGATTTCACTTCTAATTTGGATGTGAAACTCTAATATCGTCTGCCTCTCTAGGTCTAAACATTTGTCTTAAAATTCTCCAGTTTGAAGAACATAATATAATATCAGGTCCAGTTCTGCAGTATAACTAGAGAAGAAAACTTTATGGACTATGATATAATTTTAAATATTTTAGATTTGAGTCTGAAACATCTAGTATGGCTCTCTATACAGGCCAACTTCTTTAAGCCATTGTCTAAGCCAAGGTCTCTGTGGTATGTAGACACTGTTTCCAATACAAGATTGCCATATTTAGAGGGCATCTTCTTACCTTCAACCATGTTCAATGTCAGCCTATTTGTCTAAGAATCCAGCTGTTCAGTGGAAGTTTACATTGGTTTTCTCCCCAAGGGCTTTCAGAGTAGTCAGTATAAAGTCCGGAAAAAAAATGAAGGGTAGATTGTTCTTAGCATGCAGGAAGGAAGTTGTCAGGCGGAAAGAGGATATGGGTCTGTTTGCATGCGAGGGTCAGTATTTGCTGGCTAGATATTTCCGCTGTGTCCACACGACAAGAAAATCCTCAGTTTCCTGTGCTGGACAAATAGCAGGAAAGGGTGTGAGGGTTATTGAATGACATTATCATGTTATAGCCTCATGGGTGAGGAAAGCCTGCTTATCAAAACTGATAGCAACGCTGGGCTTGTTTGGGGAGGAGACCCAAGGTGCTGGAGTCACTTTGGGTGTTTTTCCTCTGGGGTGCTTTGGATCATCTGGCTTTTGCAGCCCCAACATTCTTTGTCTCAGATAGAAACTGTTAGATAGGACTGTTCTTACTCACTGGAAAGTTACAATCAGTTCCATTATTTGCTGTCTCCTATCTGGAAAACAGTATCAAGACCTGAAACTTGCAAACCAGCCCCCCAACCTTTTTCTTATGTTTAGCCATAGATGTTCAAGCATACTCAATTTTATTCCAAGTGTGGGTTTTTTTTCTTTGGTGCAAAGCCTGTTCTCAGTAACTGTTGGTGCAATAGCTTAAAAGAGTGTGAGGGTTAACTCTGCTCCAGGTGTAAAAGTTGTTTCTAAATTCCTACTTTCAGCTGGAGGAATATCTACACTCCTTACCTATACATCTACTTAGATCATAATTTAGAAGTGTAGTTGGGCATTTATGAATTTGTCCTACAATTAATTAATGTTTACTGCTTTTAACAATTACTACAACCTCAAATCAAGCAACTTGATATATAAGGAGTAATTGTTGGTTGCTTTCTTATCAGAAAACTACTTTTTATAATAGTTTTAAAATTAGTATTCTGGGTGTTTTCAAAATTGGAAAACACCATGAGCAAAACAAACAAAACAAACCAGTTACAGTGATAATATTTGTGTTTAATGAAAGGTATTCTGTGTTTTTATTCAAATTTAACTGCAAACGCTCTGATTTCCAAGTAGTAATATTTAAGCCCAGTAAAAAAAGAAAGGATCAGAGCCTATTTTTGAGGAGAAATTTTCATCTAAAAATAAATAAAAGAAACAGTTAACCTGAGAAATATATCAAAGAGAATTGAATTAAATCTTTAAAGGAAATAATAAGATGACTAACAGAACACATTGTGGAGTATTAAGATGCCAATGGATGAGATTTTCAAAAATATTCTTTGGAAAATGCGTTAAGCCTTTAATGACACCCTGAGAATGAGGGTTGTAGTTTATCTTGAAAGTGGGGGATCATTTATTCTCTTATGTTAATTTAGAAGTTCCCTTTCCTCATTTAGATTTACCAAGTAAAACATTCTATCTTGGCCATGAATACTTCCAATAAATACACAGCCAAAGTTATGCAGTTTTTAAAATTTATAGGATGAAGAACAAATCATGATTGTAAATAGATTTTTATGATAAAGTTATCCATAGTAAGTAATAAATGTCTCCATTTTACTACTGAAAAACTGATAAGTTTTCAATACTACTGGTAGGAGAAATAATCACAATGTTATTATATATGGTTATTTGTGTATATTCTAAACTTAATCAATTAAGCAACCAAAAGTCAAATGAATGTCTTGCCATTGCTTGTCCTAATTTTATTGTTCTTTCTATTTGGGGAAAAGGCCTGGTTCAAGTTTTTAGTAAGTCATTAAGATGTTTTCTCATCATATGTCATGATTTTTCTGGGGCTTATGTCTTCTTGTCAACATATGGGGGTTACAGACAACTTTATTTCCTCACTGCAGTGTGGTGTGTTGTAGACACACCCTGCTCCGTCCTTGTGGTTGGCTCCTTCATATTTCCAGGTCTGTGGGAATTTGGGGAAGGTGGTAAAGAAGAGGCATAAGACACTCTAAGAGAAATAAAGGGCCTTCTGGTGTATGTGTGTGCGTGAGCATTCAGTAACTAGTTCCAGAGGTTGTTTAGGGTTTCTTACTCTTGGAGTCACTGTCATCATTTTTTCTGTTTGGTTTGATTCCCAACCTTCCAGACTCTTTCCACTTCAAACATTTTTTACACACTTCTCAGAATTATTTTGCTTTCTGAGAGCTCTTACCATGTCACTCTCTTTCTCACAGTCCCCCAGAGGCTTCTCTTCACTCTTCATCTTGGATGCTGACTGCTGCCTTCAAAACTCCCTAACACTGTTCCTATATTACCTACCTGCCCTTCTATCCCCAAAGTCACAGCAATATGTTGTGTGAAATGGCTGAAAGGACGTGGGGAAGAAGACTCTGGCTGTGCACTTCTTTGTTAAGCTGGCCACATTACCCCTGCTTGTTTGCACCTATTCCCCAGGTAGTTGCAAGCTGAACAAGGAATTCTGAGTGAGAGCTTGCTTGGGCTATATATGTGATCCAAACCTTTGTACACAAGCAGTAGGAATATATATGTTCGACAGACATTTTCATAAGCAATTTTTCTCTTTTTTAACTTTAATGTCTTCCCATATTGCATTCATCTGCATAACAGTAAACACATGCCCCGACAGAAAGTTGCAGGCAGGGATATTTATTTATAACAGATGGCACAAAGCAGGAGCATGATGAATTGGTGTGTGGCTCCTGAACTAGCAGGCCCATAAATAAAGTATCCTCAAAGCTACTTTGGGGATCTTGCTTGCTTAGAAGGAAGAAAGGAAAGATGATGCTCACAATTTTGTTGCCTTGTATAATATAATCCCAAACATGTGTAGTTTAACCACATGCAACCATAATTTTGTAAGTATGAATTTTTTTCATACAAAAAATCTGTTCATAGGTAGCATTTCAGACCCATGCCATAATTATAGTGATAACAATTTTCTTTCCTTAGTTCCTTTTATATTTATTGATCTAATGACTCAATGCATTTTAAAAGCAAATAATTGTAAACTGATAAGTATCTAAACAAGACATAGACCAATAACATATAACCCTTTGCTCAAAACCTTATATATTGGTAACTAGAAATATGAAATTGTTTTCAAGAATACAATTAACAAAGACACAAATATTCCTTGAATTTTGAATAATTTCATGGATTTCTCAATATACAAGGTATACTGGGATTGTAAAGATAAAGGCCAAGTTCAGCAGACCTTGTGTTTGCAAATTATTCACTTAAAGGATTCAAAGAATAAGCATTGAAATTTCTTCATCACTGTTGGGGGTTCATTAACCTTGTCATTATTTTTTAAATGTCTTAAGACTGAAATTTAACAGTTTTATCAATTCTGATTCGCATGCCGTAATCCAAATATTTTCACAAAATTACATGTATGTATGTATACATATATGTGCATGTGTACCTGCATGTGTAATTTGCATTATACATATGTGTACACAGGTATGTTTGTACATGCATGTGTATATGTATGTACATACATGTATATATATGTTTTTGCATTTTAACTTTGGAAAAACTATTATTTTGATGATAGAATAACCACTGATATAAATAAGTTTTAGTCAGTGAGGAAATATTTTTCACTTTGTAGACATATAATCTGGACTTAAACCATGTATTATGAACTAATAATATTAACTATTGTACTTGAATTGTCAGTTCCTTAAATGAAGTAACTAATTTAACTTGACATCAAATTTACTGCCTATTTTGGCTCCTTTTTCTTTACTGAAGGGAAGGAACATCAGAGGCTCACCATCTTTATAAGTTAAATAAAATATCCTAACATCCTAGAGATGCCACCAGTCCTCACAAGCATAAAATTCCCAACCTTCCAGCCCTTTTCAGGTTTTCAAAAATGTTGCTAGAAGAAGAAGAAATAATGGACCATATAATCAATGAAATAATTGAAGGGAAGGATGGGGTTATTACAGAAAAAAAAGTTGAAGACAATTTTTTTTAAAGTTTGTTTACTGGAAAAATATTGAAAACTTGCAACAGTATGCTGGGTGCACTCAATACAAAGATGCATAAGAAAATTTTGTTGAGGACAAAAGGTGTGATGGAGATGTTGAAATGGTTTTATGGGAGTAGAGGAGCAACATTCAATCCAGCTCAGTGGGCATGGTGTAAATAAGATTATCTCCTTTTTCAAATATATAGAATTAGAATGTGACTAAATGTCTCTTATTAATGTTTCTTGGAAAAAAATTTTTTAAATGGCTAAGAATTACTTGCACTTTGAATTTGAATTTGGTAATATAAGAATGATTTGCAGCATGTTTTTGAAACTTCATAGTTAAAAAAAAATTTGAGGGTGCTTTAAAAAGATAACGGCTTTTATAAGAAAATGCCTTATAAACCATTTAGCATACTGGCAGTGCATGGTAAGTGCAGTAACTCTAAGTTGCCATTATCATTATTATCATTGCTCTGATTATTATTACTACTTCTGTGACTAATACTACTTACCTACTGCACAAGTTTGTGTTTGGAATCAATGAAGTAATAGTAGAGGGGAAAGTACCCGTATTAAACTTTGTGCAAATAGAAGACATTTTCACTAGTTAGGGGTGTGGTCAGCTGTAAGAACCAGAACAAACAATAGCTCAAAAAAAGATGTTATTTGGTATTTTTCAGTCTTACATACAAAAAAAGCTACAAAATTTGCTTCTGGCAATGATGTAGCAGCTTTACAGTACGGGGCCCACATCCCTGGGGTTGTCTTTGTCTTTTTCTTACAGCATTCACTCAGTGATATAAGGATGACTATTGAACCTCCAGGCATCCTGTCTATTTCAAACAGGAAAAAAGGGGGAACCAGTTCTTTGTGATGCTGTGCCTTTTTATTCTGGAAGGGAAAGTTTTTCAGCAGGAGTCTGCCCACTTCTCATTGTGGAGAACTGTCCATGACTACCTAACTTACAAGAGAAGCTGGGAAATTGGGCATTCAACTTCCCAGTTTTTAAAGTAGAGGAAGGCAAGGACCAAACATTTTGGAAATAAGTTTTGAGTAGACTAATCTACACTGTCTGACATGATGTTATAATGAATATTGTGATTTATGAAAAATGCTGGTTTACATTTTCATAGTCATGACTCGAGGTCAAAGTTTGGATTAATCACGTTAATTCTGATCAGGTTTCTATGAATGTTTCCCCTATATTTGTGAATTCTTTGGTAAGATCAATTAACTGGGATTTTGGACATCCTGTATTCTTTCTTTGTATACTTTATTTTTAAAGAAAAATATGTTAATAAAAAACCTAAATTTTAATATAAGAAACTATAGCACATATCCATGCATTATATGCATTATGGCAGTCTATTATAATGTCTTAATGTTTAGCTTTAAGTGAGATTGCTGATATTTAGCATGATAGCCTCAAGTCTTTACAAAATCCTGAATGAAAGATTTAATGGAAGCAGGTGGAACAAGTATTTAAAAGGGGAGCTGTCCCAGAAAATCCCAGAAATGCCCATTGTTACTGTAACTATGTTTTACTTGCTAGAACAGCAAAGGTCCAAGAGCACATTTTGGAAAGTTTTTAAACCCTAAAAATGTGTGTGTGTGGTACTTCACCATCTCACTCCACACCCCGCTCTCAAGCTGAACACATATGAATGAAAAAAATGAAGTTAATTAAAGCCCATGTTAATTTCCTAATTGTATTGGTTAATGGAAGTTTTGTACATATGAGTTTACATTTTGCTGATAAACTATCACTCCTGATAAATCACTTCATGTTGTGTAAGTGTTCTCTTTCCAACTGGATTATATACTGATTTCTCTTCTGTTTCTCCTACACATTCTAGGCTGATGATCCTGGCTGTCCTTAACCATTTTGCATGCTTCTCGTTCTTTGCTATTTTTTCATTGTCTCACAGTACTTTAGCTCAAGGTTAGCTTAATATAGAAATAGCAAATAGAAGAGTGCCAAAGGTCCCAAGATGTACTTTCCTGGGAAAAGCAAGCTGTTTTTTTTTTTTCTTTCTCTCTCAATCTCATTTGCATTCTTTCACACCAGAAAAATAGCATAGTTTGTGTATACAATTGCCATTTATAAATATTTAGCCGAGTCTCATCTTCTCTAGGCAGTAAAAGAGGGTATTGAGGCAATTAGATATTCACAACTAACTAACTGGCCTAAAGGACATGATTTATTGTGAAAGATTCAAGTCAGTGGAGTGACCTTTATTCTCTCTTATCCCTTCAGCATTCATTTCTCTTATCAGAAGTTAGATTTAAAAAAAGTTTTCAAAAGAATAGCATCATTTTAACATCTTTTTATCAGATGGCATGTTATTTTGTCTCTAGCCACCTGTGCTTCTGTTACAAAGAAACTAAAATCAGTAATTTTGGGGAAATTTAGAAACACCCAGTACAGATAACCAGTTTTCTATCTATGTCTCAGACTTTGGGAATCTATTCAAGAAGAGATCTAGCCTCATGTGCGTCTTCTAATTTGTAAACTGAGCAATCAAACCTGGGTAACTTGTGGAGATTTCTAAGGAATGGAATTATATTTGTAATATGGTGGTCATCAGGACAAAGAGAGTAAGAAAGAACAGTTTTGTTGTTCTCTTTTTGCTGATAACAGAGGCGTTGAATCCTAATTTGTGACCATGGTTAAGTGACTTTACTCTTTTGGGCCTCCATTTCCCCATCTAACATGGGGTATTAGTATTTCCTTTACTATTCCAAAAGTCTACTGAGAAAATGAAAGTGGAGAGCCTTTTTAAAATAAGATACTTTGAAAAGCACTTTTGTTAAGTCTCATACTTCACTTCCTAAACCATGTCAAATATTTGCCCTCTGTAATCTCTTAGATTATTTCCTCTAGTGCCATTTTGTGCCCAAACTGATTATACAGGTTTTTAGAAATATAATAAAAATGACAACATTTTCTGTTTGGGGGTCCATGTGTTATTCTTCTGTCCTTCAGTGGGTTAAGTATTTAGGATTTCAATCTATTTTGACATCCTCAGCTATTTTTGACATTTTCCTCAAAAACTATTTAGTCAATCCACTTCTCTGATGGTCTATAAGAGCACTACTCTTTCATACAACCCTCTAGGCATAACTACTTACAGAATTTGCCTGACTATTCTGTAATTGTCATCTAAATTGGGAAGATTAAATTCAAAAGCCGCAAGAAAGTATGATAACAAGTTCAGAGGAGGTTGAAATGCTTTTGATTTTGAAAACTGTTTTGATGGAGGGAACCCCATCAAAATGCATGTGATGTGTTACAGCTATTTCTTCATATATATAGGCAAGAATAGGACAAATATTACAAGAAGGTGGTTGTGATTCTGTGATTTCAGTGGAAAAAAATATTTTTATAGTATAAAAAGTTATGCACTCAAGTGATTTCAGGAAATAAAAATTCTCCCCTTACCCCAGCCTCTCTGTTGTTTACTTCTGTTTTTATCTTTGCTAATTTTACTTTGAATCTTCAGCTACCTACTGATTTTTTCTTTTTTTTTTTTTTGCATATTTTAATCAGTCTGATTTCTCTTTTCTTCAGAAATGCATTAGTCACTGACATCCGGATATCCAGTATTGAATGTAGAACACAGAGACCCAACTAGTTCTTTCTTTAGAGAAATTACTATGATATTATTCTTTGTTATACCTCAAAATCTAGAATAGTGATTGGCACATGGTTAATGTATTAAGTAAATCAAGTAAATATAATCATTGTTAACTCTATGAGGGCCATTTTGATGTGAGAATAGCTCAAACCTGGGATGATAAAACTTACTCCAAAGGGCATATTGGAACTATGTGTATCAGTAGACACACACCTAGCACTACTTCTTCCGATTACTAGGTTGACAACTAATCTGCTCTTACATGCATATATATGTATTCTTATGTATTTGTATTTTGAAGTTTTTGCATTAGAATTATTTTCCAGCATCACATTAAAATTTACCATTTCCCCTTCCACTTCAAGTTGCTTTTTTTAAGTACACAAGTAATATATGAGTACATTCACAATGTAAAAATATTTGAACAGTGAGCATATAATCCAAAACTTGAACATCCCCCTTTGCTCTGTGTTTTCACTTCTATTCTCCATATTTAACAAATAAAATACTCAGCCACATAAATCCATGCTTCTATATACATGCCCTATCTTGAAATCTGATATTACATAAATGGGCTTTTATACCTAAGAATTATTAGAAATCCTGCTGTTTACTTAAAAAGTACCTTAAAGATCTTTTCATGGTAGTACATATATACTTACATATCAGCTAAGTGCATGTGCTCTGGTATGAGGTCTGGGTTTAAATCCTACTTCTGTTGCTTATGGTGCAACCCTGGGCAAATTAATGAAGCTCCGAGATTTGATTTCCTCATCTGAAAAATAAGGTTAGTGGTTGCAGTTAATTCACTGGATTGTTTGTTCTGAGCTTACAAGAAGTTATACAGAACATTAATGTTGAATTAATGTTAGCTATTTTATTTATTTCAATATTTTATTGTTACTTGGTATTCCATAGACCATACGTTTTTTTCTAAGGACTGCTTTAGCTGCATCCTTAAGTATTAATGTATAAAATAGTCATTGTTCTTCAGGTCTAAATATTTTGCTAGTTTCTATTACAGTTTCAATTTTGATTCATTATATCTGTGTGTTTTTACATTTCCAAACTTATAAGTCTTTGTTTTCTTGATGGAGGGACTACCCTCCATCCATAAAAAAATAAAAATTTATTTATTTATTTATTAAGGTATCATTGTATACAATTTTATGAAGGTTTCACATGAGCAACATTGTGGTTACTACATTCCCCTAAGGAATTATCTTTTTTATTGAGGTAGTAGTTATCTTTTTTATATAAATTCTTGATTTTTCTTCTTTTGTACAGTGTGATCAAAGATATAATATGGTAGATATAAAAATTCTTTTGTTCATTGATACTTTGTTTTGGGCCAAATATGTGGTCAGTTTTGTAAAATATACATACATTTTCAGATGCAGAATTCTATATATATTCATTAGATTATGATTATACTGCTATTCATGTCTGACATATACTTACTAGTTTTTAATCAATCAACTTGTGTAACCCCTTAATATCTCTCATTATAATTGTGTATTTGTAAATTTTCCATATCATTCAATAAAAAATTTTAGGGTTGTTTTTCTTAGTTACTATAAGTTTGATATTATAGACTTCTGATGGCATATTCATTTTTTAAAATACATATTGACTCTGACTATCCTTATTGCTCTTTACCTTAAGGTATATTTTCTCTGATATAACAATATTAACTTTATTTTTGTTAGTATTTGCTAGATGTAGTAGTTTGATTATACTAATCAAACTTGAATCTGGGTTGGTCTGTGACTTGTTCTGTTCAATAATGAAGCAGAAATGATAGCGGACCCTTTCTAAGCCTAGGCCTTGAGACGCCTTTGTGCTTCTTTCCTTTCTTAGAATCTTGAAACTGTTAAAGCTAGTCTGCTGGATGATGGCAAACATGGCCCATTCACCACCCCTTTCATTGCTTCAGCCAAGAGCTGGCATGCGAATGAAGCCATTTTAGATCGGCAGCCCCTGGCCAACCCCCTGGCTGATTACAGATGCAAGAGTAAGCCCAGTTAAGGTCAGCTGATCCTGACCCACATCAGTACAAGGTCACAGCTGACTTGAGACTCATGAGCATATATTTATGTTTTAAGTCATGGAATTTTTGGGTAGTTTATTGCGGAGTAATAGCTAACTGATACAAACAATATGACTAAAATTTTCCATGATCTCTTTAGTTTTTTAATTACTGATAATATTCTTTTATAATATGCCATTTCCCTATTAGTTTTCTATTTGTCTTACTACTGCAATATTATTGAGTCTCTTTATTACATAACTAGATTATAAAAATCAATCTGAGCACCTTTCTAGCCCATTTACTTTCATTGTGATTACTGATTGTGTGTACAGCACCTTTTGTGATTTCTATTGATCTTTTTGATCTTTCTGTTGTTTTTTTTTATGGCTTCTCCTTCCTTTTTTTATATTGCATTGACAAAGTTTACTGTCATTTTCCTTTTATCCCTCTACTGGTTGGTTAGAAATACTTTCCCTTTCTCTTTGTAGTTATCCTGACATTTTTAATGTATGTGTTTGACTTAAGAAACTTAAGATGATCAATATATCTTCCTTTCAAGCAACACAAGATCATTAGAATATTTTGACTTCTATACCATCCCTATCTAATGTGTTATTATTACCTAGTGTTTCAGTACAATCTTGGTCTTAGCTCCTCCCTCTAAATAAGTGATATTTACTTCTGACAGTCAATGTTTATTCAGGTTTTCCTACATATTTATCTATGACCTTGATATTGTTTCCTGCATTCCATTTTCTTCTTACATGATTTCCTTCTTTCTGAAGTATAATTTTTAGTAGTTCTTTTAAAAAGGGTCTGTGAATGGCAGACTTTCTGTGTTTTTTTTGTTCACCTGAGGGACATTTTATTTGCCCTTACTCTTGAGTAGTTTAAGATTGGCTTAAAATTTAGAGTTAGCAATTATTTTCTCTTAATACTTTGAAGATACTCTTTTATGTCTGTCTATTGCACTGTTGAGAGAAGTTTGCTGTGCTTGTGATAGTTCCAGATATGCATGCTTTTCTTTGGTTGCTTTTCAGATTTCACTTTTGGGTGATGTTACAATATCACTAGGAATGTGACTAAGTGTAAATTATTTTTATATATCCTGCTCAGGACTTGTTTCTCAAATCTGGATATTCTTGTCTTTCTTTAATTTTAGAAAATTCCAAGCTATTTTCCTTGAATACTGGTCTCTATTCCATTTATTTCATGTCATTCTTTAGAGGTATACCAGTCTTCTTGGTCTGCCTCCCAAGGTTTTATCTATTTTTTTCTTTTGCTCTCTGTGTTGTATTTTTGTAGTTTCCCAAGATTTATATGCTTTTGTTCACTAATTAATTGACTCATATTTTGTGTCTAAACTTTGTAACTCATTTACTAAAGTTTCAATGATGGCAATTTTTATTCTGTAACTTCTAATCACTTTTCCAAATCTGCCTTTTCTTTTGCATATAAGTTTAGTTCTTGACTAACAGTTTCTATTCCTTCTTTCTTGTCTTCAGTACTTTTAAATATATTTGTTTTGTATTCTCATTCAAATTGTTGTGCTATTGTTTTATTAGTTCTGGTTTTCCAGAAGCTGACCTTGAGAAGATTCAAGTGCAAGTGGTTTATTTGGGAGGTGAAGGAATTGTGTGGGAAATAGCCAGAATATCACATGCCCTCTCTTGCCCAGGAGCAAGGGAGATGGTATATTTACATATTAGTCATTCAGGTTGAGGTTGACGGCTGCTCTGGGGGTGTTAACTCCTTGGAACATGCACACAGGCTTTGTGCAGAGACAGAGTGACTTAATGTTGCTGCTTTGATGACAGCCCTCAGACAGACATGCAGATACTTGCAGCTGGGAGCTGACAATGAATATCAAGTGGTAAAGTCCAAAGCCCAAAGTATTCTGGCAGAGCAATCAACAATATTTGTTACAAGTTATTCCTCCCATTGGCTTTCTTGCTGACTCTTGTTTATGTACATTTTGTAAATTTTAACTATGAACTCATGTTTAGTGGTACTGTGTGTGTGTGTGTGTGTGCATGTGTGTGTGTGTTTGAATTCTCTGCCTTCTGGACTTAGAAGTATTTCTCCAGAGTAGCTTTACTTTTACTCCTGCCTTGTGTCCCTAGGGAAAATACTTATTTTTAATTAAATTCTCATTTTAGGTGAATCCTGAACTGTGAAGGTGGTATAAATTCAGTCTGTAAATCTGTACATGTTGCAGACACGGGATTTTTATCATTTTCTTTTTCCCAGAGCTCATAGACAAACTTCATTGTCATCTCCCTTGGGTGGTGGTCTATTTTTTTTCATTATCCTTTCTCTGAGGGTGTGACTTTGAAAGTCCTGACTTTATACTCATTTCAGTTCTAATTCCTTGCATCATATAGCCCCAACATCTTGTCTCTTGTGCTCTGCAACCTTAAGCCCCTGGCTGCTGCCAACCTAGAAGTCCCTACCCTAGGGCAGCTGCAGAGTCAGCTCATGTGCTTACAATTAGGGCTTTCAGTTTCCTGGTTTCTGCCACCTGGGACTTTAATTTTCTTATTCTTTCAATCTTAGATATGCATTAACATTTTTGTTGTGTTTTTCCATTATTTCTATATATTGATAGCAGGATGGTTTCAAATTTATCCAACTGTAATTTTTTCACTGATATTGACTATTTAGATTTTAAATATTAAAAATATGAATGGAGTATTTCAAAATAATATAAATATTCATACTCTTAGTAAGGCATTGTGCTGTTTAAGTAAAAAGATTCCTGGGAGTCTGTATACTCTGTCCTAATCAGGAATCTTCTATTAATGAACTGTGGCACTCATAGACAAGCTATTTAAACATTTTATGCCTCAGTTTTATCATGTAAAAAAGAGAATAAAGTAAGGCCCCTTGCAGGCTTACAATTTCACCAACTAGTTTACAATCTAGTACACAATGCTGATGAAGCCAATTTAAGATAGTTAATGTAATTAATATATTAAGGAAATCTATGTGCTTAGCCTTTTCTCTAGACTATGAGTATCTCATGGGTCAGGAGAGGATGAAGTTTACATCTCTATATACTGAGTGCCTAGCACAGTGTCTGGCTTTACTTCCATCAAAACTTCCTGGGAAATTTTTGGATATGCTCCATACAGGGATTCAAGTGGTGCAAAAAATCACTATTTATACTCTCTCCCTTCCTGTTGCTTCCTCACTGCAACCCAAAACACCAAATTTCTCTCTTCCTGACAAAGCACACTGTCAAATGTTTGCAGCCTTATTCTGCTATTGCCCTACCTCTCTCCTTTCTTCACAGATAAGCTATAAGAAATAGTAATTTTACAACTCCTTCCTTTTATAATCTCCTCTCCATTTTCATTTATATTCCTGATCTCCTCTGACCTACTTTCATCTCTCTGATTTTTCTTTCTCTATTTTCATGGCTTCTCTTTCAATTCTGCACCTAAAATTTTAATATGATTAAGGGTTCTGTTGCTTCTAATTCAACATGCTTTTCCCAAGTCACATCATCTATTGCCAGAGCTTCAGTTATGATCTGCATGCTGATAATTTTTAAAGCTAAAATAATCTATTATCTACCTACCTATCATCTTTCTATCTATCTATCTATCTATCTATCTATCTATCTATCTATCTATCATCTATCTAATTATTAGCCTGTTCAACCTGCTGTAACAAAAATAGCATAAACTGGGTAATTTAGAAACAACAAACATTTATTTCTTATAGTTCTGGAGGCTGGGAGGTGCAAGATCATCATGCTGGCAGATCTGGTGGTTGCTGAGTACCCAGTTCCTGTTCACAGACAGCACTTCCTTGCTGGTGGAGGGAGTGAGACAACTCTCTGGAGCCTCTTTTTTAAGGGCATTAAACCCAACCACGAGCCCTCAAGACCTAATTGCTTCCCAAAGGCCCCACTTCCTAATACTATCATCATCTTAGCGTTAGGATTTCAACATACAAATTTGGTGGGGATGCAAACATTGCAACCATATATTGTATATTATTTATTTTATTTGTCAGTCTGTTTCCTCTCTTGAATTTTAGCCCCTCTTGTTCACTACTACATCCTCAAAGCCTGGAATAATACCAGACATGCAGTAGGCACTCAACAAATATTATTTGAATAAATGACCAAATTTAGTATGTGGTGCTTTACCAGAGTACAGTGTTTGACTTAACAGAGCAATGAAAGTATTCCTGAGAAAAGGAATCTCAAAAGCTCAAAAGAATATCAACCAGGGATTCTAAGAAGATGGAGACAGTAGTGGCAGTGGTGTGTTTGGACTTTCCCCAATCTATCTGTATAAAAACAGACAAAAAAAATAGGAAAAGTAAAACCCATAGATAACCCTTTAGATAAAATTAGGTGATAAGGCGTCCCTATGAACCCCAAAGACAAGTGTACAGGGACAAACCATGTATAGGCACAAGAGCTGTGTGCTGTTGACACAGTGGGTCAGTAGAGAGAAGCAGCAGGGTGAGAAGAGAGCCTCAAAATTTAAAAAAAGGGTTGTCACTGGCAATGTTGTGGGTGACCAATTCAAGAGCAGCAGCTGACACTGGTTTTGATTACTCAAAGAGCTGAAAAGTTTTAGGGTTCCATTGTCCTTGCTTGGGTCCCACACTACCTCAAAATTGATGCCAAGGCTCCATTCCAGGACAGGATTCCCCAGTGGGGAGAAACTGGCAGTTTTTGCTTCTGAATCAAATTTAATAGAAAAAGTTAGAGAAGGTCAGTTAAATGCAGAGGGTGGGCAATAGTGCAAAGAAGTCTCAGAAGGCAAGCTATTTTTATTGAGGTATAATTGGCATACAATAATTTGTACATACTTAAAGTATGCAATTCAATGAGTTTTGAGATATGAAACCATCACTGCACTCAAGATAGTGAATATATCCATCATCCCTGAGTGTTTTCTCATGTTCCTTTGTAATCTCTTCCTCCTACCCAACTCAACTCCCCTCCAGGCAATCACCGATCTGCTTTCTATCACTGTGGATTAGTTTGCCTTAGATTAGTTTCCTAGAGTTTTATATTAAGTGAATCATAAAGTTTAGTCTTCTTTTTTCTGGCTTTTTTACTCAGTGTAATTATTTTGAGATTCATTCATGTCACTGCACACACACACACACACACACACATACACACATATATAAAACTTAGTTCATTCTTTTTTAATGTTAAGTAGTATTCTGTTGTGGATATGTATAATTTGTTTATTTTCTCACTTGTTGATGGACATTTAGGTTGTTTACAGTTTGGGCTATTATAAATAAAGCTGCTATGTTTGTGTACAAGTCTTTGCATGGACATGTGCTTTCATATCTTTTGAGTAAATATCAAGAGGTAGAATGGCTAGATCATAGGGTAGGTGTATGTTTAAGTGTTTCAGAATCTATCAAACTGTTTTTCAAAGTGGTTGTACCACTTCACATTCCCATTAGCAGTGTATGAAGAGTTCCAGTTCTTCCATATCTTTGGCAATATTTGGCATGGTTTGTGTTTTTAATTTTAGCCATTCTATTAGGTGTACAATATGTCATGGTTTCAACTTTGAATTTCCCTTGTGATGGTAAAAATGCTATGTAAGCTAAGCTTTCTTCTAAAAGTTTAGGAAAACTACATATGTAAAAATGAGCAACAGGAAAGTATTGAGTTTAAATTTTATGCAAAGTTACTGTAAGCAAAAGAGGATAAGGATCTTCTAGGTCCCTGTCTGATACATAGGACAAATCTCTATCCTAATAGCAGTGATGGTTGCATTATAAAATCAGAAAATAACTCAGAAGGCATGTTGCTAAGGCCTGAATTTCCATCATTATATGTTTATTTCTTTTCATTAATAATATTAAAGGGAATGTTACACTAAGGGGATGATATATTGACTTACCAACACTTCAGTGAATGTAATTTTATGTGATCTTTTGCAGTGTGTTAGAGAACTGAGAGAAACTTCTCAGGCAATTGACCCACCCAATAGATGTTTAAATAGAGTGAAAATATAGAGGGCCATCTATTCATATGAAAAAATTTTAGTGAAGAATATTTTAGGCTGGGGGTGTTCTCTACATAGTGGTAGTATTGGGGGCAGCATGAAATCTAGTTTTCTATAGGAGAATGGAAGAAAGGTCTTAAATAGAAGAAAGCAGAGCAATAATTGCTCACAATTTCACTTGATGCAATCAGGATTCTACTTTTGGGTGGAAAAATAAGTAAGATAAAACAAATGTTTGGCTCTGAGAAAGGTCAGAAATATAGAGACTTCTTACTGATAAAATGTTTATGACTCAGGAAAAAAATACAGGGAAGGAAGCAGATGGAGAAATGGAAGCCAAAAAGTTGTGTGTATGGGGTAGGGGGAAGGGATGTTAAGAAGAGAAGAGGGAAGAAAAAAAGAATACAGAAGATTAAAACAATCTTTAAAGGTTTGCTCTTTCTTTTTGAACAATTTAAAAATATTTTCATCAAACAACATTGCTTCTCTCTTGGTTTTGTTTTGTTCAGTCTTCCTTTCTACACTGTTGTCTGTTCTTTGTTTTGCATCCTAGTTTTGCAGGGGGAATTCTGCCTAACCAGACACCAAGGGAACTGCCAGCTCTGTCAATCAGCTGTCATAACTAGGGCCAGAGACCAAAAAAGAATAGCATAAGCCAAAGAGGAAGAAAAAAATAAAAAGAGACACAGAGATGGTGTGTGGGAGTATGTTGTGCAGGGGGGATGGGGAGAGGAGCTTGATGGGCTGGGAAAATACATTTTACCCATTTCTCCCAAGTCACTTTGACTATACTTCTTTTTTTTTCAGTTGTGTGGGAAATCAAGAGCAAAGGCTCAGCTTATCAGTGATTTCCCTGAGCCAGGATTCAGAAAGCTGAAGGGACATCCTGTACCAAGCGCTGAAACACTGACCTCAATAGAATCCCCACCCTGAAGATCTAACGGAAAAATATTTGCCTTGTTGTATGTGGTGGCTCTGTGAGATATGTAGTCTAGGGAAGACAATAGGAAAAATTTAGAGTTAAATATTGACTTCAAATAAAAGACTGGACAAAGCAGTGGACCTATTTCTTTTAAGAAATGCAGTATGCTGAAAACTTTACCAAATCTAGCCATTTCTTTGCCTGTGTTTGGATTAGTCTTGGAATGATCATTTGCCAAGATCACTTCTGCCAAACACAGAATTTGCCACTGCCAGTGCCCAAATATAGATCATGAGGTCAGTGTTTTGTCTATCATGTGCCTTGTCTAATACAGAATGGACTTGTTCATCATGCTCTTTCCAGACATAACATAAAGCACCAGGACAACTGTAATTAACACTGAGAATACTGAATAACCTTTGGCTAGAGCTATTTGGTCCAACAGTTGAATTCAGCAGAATACAACATCTAGTTTCATAACCCTAGTCAAAGTCTGATGCCCTCTATGACACTACTTTTTAAAGCCAAATGAATGCTCTGTCTCAGAGCCTTGAGTTGCTTAAGAAAAGTGCATTCAAGTTTGCTCTTTTTATGTGTAACTTGTTCTACTAGCTGGTTCCAATTTTCATTCATCAATTATGATTATGTGATATGATATTAACCTAGATTTAAGTATGCCAAGGTTTGATGGAGAACAAGAATATGTGAATTCCTGATACACTATTTTTAACATTTGATATCTTGTATTAAAAGATAATCCAACTTGCTAAATAAGAAGGGATTATAGGAACCATTATTGGAACTATATTATTTGGATAATCAGTATATTAGAACCAGTTATACATCAACACTTGAGAGGTTAGTTTCTAAGGCCTTCACAAACACAAATGATATTTCTGATGCCAAATTTGTCTTTAAGGATTTTGACTTAGCTGAAATACACATAATAAATTCAAATAGCCACATGCTTATCTGTACATCATTATTGAAGGGCACTCATTTTAGCAGAAGTTAGCAGTAATATTCCTTAATTTGCCTCCAGAGCCACATCCTTCACATACTTTATCTGATATATTTTAATCAATTTCTGGCCAAAACTACTTCTTATACAAATAAAATCCATTTTTAAATTTATGGCATCTCATGGGAAAAATTCACTTCTATTTGGGATTATTAGGGTCAGGGCAAGGTTTTTAAACAGCTACTTCCAGAACATTTAAAATCATAGAACAGATAAGGCAAAATTTCTCTTAATATACAGTTCATTTTAAATAAAGTTGCATTTAATATATGCACCATGACAGGAAATTGTGTGCATGTATTCAATAATATTTTTACAGTGAGTAACATCTTGTCATTTGTCAACACGTTTGTCTTTTATATCGCCCTGAAGCTAAATTTGGTTAGAAAAAGCCTGTATAAAGAGACATCTATGTATTTATGTATTTCTAGTGCTCATCTCTGAAAGGGCAAAGCACTTGACAAGCTGGCTATTTTAACACAAAATGACACTAAGGGATAAGGAAGATACATGGGGAGAATATTAGCCCTTTTGTTAAACTCCAAGTTTCTCTGAAACTGTAAATTTGTCACCAGATTGGGTCAAAGATCAATAACAAAAAGGGTAGCCTGAAGAGATATAGTTGGCCAAGGTCCATCATTCTGCTCCAAAGTCTTAGTTATATTTTTTGAAGTAAAATTTATTTTAAAATAAATCATATGCACTTTCTTTGCAAGCATATAACAAAACTTATATGATATTTAGAATCCAGTACCATGACTTGGTGTCCTGAATTCACGAAGTGGCCAGAGGGAAATGTGCAGGGAATAGTGGTGAGGAAGGATTATTATAGAATATGTATAGTAAGAGGGAGGTAGAGAAAATCTTTTTTGTTTCTTTCTGTTTTTCTTTGGTGCATCCTAACTCTTAGTAGGGATCATTTAACTTCATACTTAAATAAAAGACAAGTTAACTATATCCATAATTAATATACATGGACTTTTGGGATAAGAAAGAAAAAATGTGATAGTCCAAGACTTGAATTATTTTTAGCACTTCCCAAAGTCCTAAACACACACACAGTATTAAGTTCTCTAAGCCTAAAGTTGGAAACTTTTATGCTTTATTACTTCTGCCATATTTCTCCATTGGTAGAGTTTTACCCAAATTCCAAAAACTTGACTCCTCTTGTCATTCTAAAAAATATTGATAAAAATTTTCCACAAGCCTTCTCAGAGACCAGATAAAAATGCCCTTTCACTGTTTCCAGTCTGTCAGTGTCCCATTTCCTGTACACACCTACTTCTTGAACAGCTGTATTTAATCCTAGGTTCATGTCCTGACTCAAAAACTATGACTTCCAGAGGAAATTTTTGAAGTGAGAAATGCTTTTATTTGCACTCTGTAACTCTGGGGGGAAAGTCCCGGAGTAAAGTACCTTTGAAACCAAAATTAGTCAAAGGGAGAAATAAAGTTGGAAAAACCTATTTATTTCTTACAAGCAGTTGTCCCGCATCTCTCACATCCTGGCTGCAGAAGAAGAGGCCCCACCCAACCTCTCCGGTCCAGATAAGCCCTTGCTCGCCCTTGTAATTTCCTATTGGTATGGAGATGAACTACTTCTCTCTACCTCTTGGAAACACCTATTGATCGGGAGATGCACTAAGGCCAGGCTAGAGATTCTGGAAATATTGCAATTTTACCCACACACTCTTAGAAAAAAAAAATCTCTTTTCCTTGGAATATTGGGTAAGAAGCTGGCAGATCAGCCTCCAAGACCAGAATGGGAGATTATGATTCACTCTTAAATTTTCTTGCTTGTTTTTGGTGTGAACATTCAAAGACCATTCTTTTCAGAAATGTGTTCCCTCCATCTGAATAGGAATTAGGAAGAAAAATAATGACTTATTTTAATCTTAGAGACAGCAGCTTCTTTGTATTAATATTCAGAACATTCCTAGGCGTATTTCACCTTAAAACTTCTCAGATTTTCCATAAAACAATATTGATAGAAGGGTCCTCAGTGTTAAAATTTCAGCATTTTCCTGTAACACAACATCATTTTCAGATGAAACTGTTCTCTAGAGGTGGTCATTACTGGAATAACATAAATTCACCACAGCAACCAAGCTGTGTGACAGGGTTGGTATGCCGTCAGACATTTGACCTGACGTGCCTTTTGTTGCTGGTATGTGTGTGCGTGCATGCGTGCGTGCATGTGTGTGTGTGTGTGTGTGTGTGTGTGTGTGTGTGTGTGTGTGTGTGAACTCTAGAACCACTCAAAGTTTTTCAGCTTTCCCTCGCTTAACTGTTATCTTTATTTCACTTTGGCTGTCTCCTGGGCTTTGATGTTGTGTGTTATATTGCCCCCTGAATTCATCCAGCAGGACCTGAAGTTCACGGTTAACGTTAACAAGGTGAACTCTGTTAACAAAGCACTTTACAATTCCTAGAGTCTGAAGAGTTGAATGGCATTCAAAAAACAGTTCTGAAGTTAAAAGGTCAATTTCTGCTTAGCCACCATATCAAGTATAGAAAATTATTTGAGTACTTGCCTAATTCTTTGGGTTACACCTTCCAGTAACTTATGAGGCTCTTCATTATTTTTCCTCATTTATTTATTGGAAAAATTCTGAAAGATAATGAAAAACATACCTTTGTCTTTTGCACAACAGTTATAGGAACGTTGTTGCTTATATTGTGATCATATTATTAGTGAAATAACCTAGATTAAAAAGTTCCACATCAGACTGTAGGCTTTTTAAAGGCAGAAAATATTAACCATATCTGTGTTTACCATTAACAGCTGATAAGTGCATTGTGCACAATAGGTGCCCAATACATTTTAAAAAGTCTATATTTAGTTCTCTTTGACAATTTTTGTGGAAGCCTCCCAAAGTGTTTTAGCAAAACAGAAAGTTATCAAAAGCTCTAGGAGTAATAGATCGCTAATAACCCCATTTCATTGAAAATGAAATTGAGATAAAATATGTCCAAATGACTTCAATGGGGCCATAATATAGAAACAGGATAATAAATTCTAGATTTATTTTATGGTTTTTACCTAGAGCCACGTATAATTGACTAATGTAACCTCTCCTGGCATGAACATACGGATATGTAGAATGAGAGGGCAGATGGAGGAAAAGACATTGGAAAATACCTAGAATGACTCATATGGTTTAATTATTTTCAGGAATTCAATGCAAGTTTATACTTGGCACCTGTTACAAGATCTGCACCATGTTATATTTTATAGGATGCATAGGAGAAGGTTAAGACATATTTCTGGCCTTCTGGAATATAAACATTGTCTCCAGAATCCTTCCTAAAATGCAAAACTAATTAGCTGGACAAGGTAATTAATTATTTTATCAGCACCACTAAATACCTATCATTTTATGATAAGCTAAGTTTAAAGCCCTATGTAAAAGGACTTGGGAAGGTAAATGATGATGGCAGTGAATGGTGAAGTCAAGTGCTTGGGCCATTGTCCAGGAGAAAAGTGCTGGGGGTGGAAGTGGGGCAAACCGCAGGGAGGATCCCTGGTCAGAAGCGGCCTTGTGAGGATTCGCAGGGCAGGTCTAGGGAAAGGATACTAAAACAGAGCTCTGTTTCTAGCTGAGACCTAATCCTAAACTCTTCTATGGTGGTGATGGGGGATTGTTAATAAGACATGGGAAGGGGATGTGATGCTTCAGGGTCTTTGTGACCTTCTCGAAGAAACATGAAATTAGTGATTCTGCAGAAAACATCAGTCTGGCTTCAAGGACCAGTCTGTTGAAAGTGTTATTCCTGATGTGGTCATCTAGCCATGAGCAATGTATGTTGCTAGTTCAATAAAAGTGTTTAGTTTTCTCATAGATATTTTCTTCTCTTCAGAATTGTACATGAAGGTAGTGAAATCAACTCTAATCATAGTCAATCCTTTCTCTGCTCAGATTAATTTAGGAATTCTTAATTATAAAACTAAACTTTTGTGAATTATTTATTATTTATTTTTGTCCCATGCAATCATTATCATTGTCCCATGCAATTGTATAAGTTATATTTGTTTTATTGGTTTTCTAATAAGCAAATTTCCATATTAATTCTAAATATTAGCATATTTAAAGTCTTATTTAATGTGAGATTGCTTTGGTAAGTCAATGCATTAAGAGTTAGGCTGCACTGGAGACCCCAGTGGGTATTTTCCTTAAACTTTATTAGTTTAAAAGCTGTTAGGAGGAATCCGATTTTAGCTAACTGATTTTTATATCTTGTTTGAACTTGACCATGCTATTCCTTTGACAAATCTGGAGGGTGAAAAGGAAAATGGATGTTTGGACTCATTTTTAATGCATGGGGATGAACTGGTTTTAGATTTAGATAGGTGAACAGGAAAAGGAGACATCTTTTCAGGTGGAGCTACTAGAAAAATATGCAAGTCCAGAACTTGAGTTGTAGTTAAGACCTTTTGGTTGCCAGTAACAGAAAACAACTCAAGCTACTAAGGAATTTATTATAGGAATATATGGACATTGCTGGATACCTGAGGGCAAGAGGGCAGCCAGTCCTTGGAAAGGGGTTGAAGTAGTTCCTGTGAAAACCAGAAAGTACTCTTTTTCTAACTCTCTTTCTGCTTCAGGTACACATGACCAGTACACAGCTCTTGGAGGTATTTGTTGTACTTCCAATCATACGTTGAGAGTAATGGATTTCTCTGACAATCTAATTCCAGATTCCTGGGATAAGTGGATTGATCCAACTTGGATCAGTCATTTGGCCTTGGTCTAATCACCTCTTTCTGGTGGAGTAGGTTGGAGTGAGCAGAGAACTGAACTAATGAAGACCAGCAAACTGGGGACCTCTTCCTGTGAACAGTTTCCAAGCAGGGGCAAGTCAGCTGAATTGAGCAAATACCCAGGAGTGGTCATACAGAGTTTGAAATGGGTTTCAGTGAGTTGAAGCAACAGGAGAGGGGGAAATGTGAGGACAAAGTAAAGGAAAAAAAATGAGTGGCAGTAGAGATAAAAGCAACTTTATGTCAATCAGGGTTACAGTCGGCCATTCTTAACCTTCTGAGTGAGAATATTTCCTTTCCTTTGCCAGCCAGAAGTGGAGAATGCTGTGAGAATTTCATCTCCTACCTAAAGTGTCTCCTGACTAGTCATTTCTCACTGATGCCTTTAGCTTCTAAACTTCCACAGATCTTGTTGCGACAGAACTCTTGTTAAATACTATCTTACTGTCTTAGTTTTGTATTATGCAGAGGAGTGGCAAGAGTATACATGTATCATTTCTTCAGAGAAGAACTCATGTTTTTGTTTCTTTATGACCCACCTGCTTCCAAGAGCACCTCAGTAGTGATTCATCTGGGGATGGGTCTACTCAAAGGCTGTGTCCTTTCTTCACTCCTCAGCATCTATTGTTGGCTGCAGAATCAGAGAATTGTAGTGGTTGAGCTCTCAAATTGTCTTCTAGCCCTAGTGTTCTCTGATTCCAGGATCTAAGATATAAACTCTCCCCAGTGAATAGAAAATTTTGTGACAAATCACAACCATGAGGTGTTTATAACAATGTTAGCCTGCAGGCGTTGCTGTGTTGTAAAAAGAATTAAGGGACAGGGAGGAACACATCAAACAATAGTGAGAAAAAGATGTTTTTAAGGATTCTGTTTACATCTTACATGCAGGAGTAGGTTTCCCTGCTCTAGCATCTCTCCATGAAAGGACTGGGGTGGGTTTCCGAGCAGGGCAAGAACCAGAGGGTGTGTGTTCTCTCCAGCTGGAGCTGGATATCTGCAAGGATGTCCTGTTTACATTTGGCACCAGAGCCTAGTGATTGCAGAGCCTGAGTGCCCCAGAGATGAGAAGGAGCTCAAAGTGGATATTTCACACAAGTTTAAAAAATAACACTCAGCTGACCCTGTCGTCATACCACCAGGGATTGGTTTACTAACGGCCTATGTTCAAAAAGAGTGCTTACTAAGAAGGTTGAGGGCATGGTATCCATGGAATGTCATTTTTAGTTTTTTAGTTCTGTGGAGGATTTTCTTTATCCTTTCTCTTCCTCTTCCCTTCCTTTTTTCTACCCCAATGGTTGTTTTTTTTTGAACAGAGAGAAAAGGGAGAAGTAGAAGCTTGGCTGACAGCCAGATTCATTTCATGTAATGACCTGTGTAGGTAACCGAACACCATGCAGTGTAATATTATAGTTAATCATTCAGTAAAGAGAAAATTTACAAAGAAAATACATTTTATAGTCAGAAAAATTTTTTCTTTTTCTCTTTCCCTCCTTCCCTCCCTCCCTCCCTCCCTCCCTTCCTTCCTTCCTTCCTGCCTGCCTGCCTGCCTGCCTTCCTCTTTCTCTCCTTTAAGGAGACAGTATTACTTTAAGAAAAGGTGTGGGAGATGATGGTAGGGTGCCAGAACTAAGAAGAAGAAAGGAATGAGGAACTAGAAAAATTGTACTGGTGAAAAATAATTGTAAAGACAGAAAGTAAATAACAATATGAATTTATAATAATAAATAAAATGAATTTGTCAATCCCAGCAGTGACGGAGAGTTGTTATCTATTTGTTCATTGCAAATTTTTATTAAAAAAACATTTTCTTATGACATCTTCTCAAAGGGCTTCTATCTCCTCTAACAGCTTCCCTTTCTGGCCCACTGGCTTATAATTAGTACTAAATACTGTCATCTATTATTGTTGGCTACCATTCTACTTTAAATCCTTTCTGGCACAAAATAAGTGGGGTAAATAAATATACAGATATATGTTTAAGGTTATGAATTCTGTTTCCCAAGTGAGATTTAAACTTCTGAAAAGTCACCACACAGCTCCATTTTTAGACATTATGATGTCAACACAGATATTAATCAGGGAAGAACAAAACAACTTGTGGGTCTCTAACCAATTTGTATTTGATGATGCCAAAGCTGCTCTTGACCTAAGTGGAGCCAGAATTAGTAATCAAATGGCCAAGTAAATGAAGATCAGGTACGTATAGCCCACCATTTATCATGGGTTTGCAAGACAACTGCATTTGTTTCAGTCTTTGCATGAATGTGCCTAGAAATCAGGTCAGCACTATGAACATTGCACCGTATTTGCCTTTAGTCCCTAAGCATTGTGTGTAATCAAGGACGTGAGATGGAGTAATAAAAAACCATTATAGAGTTCTGAAAGCCCTCAATTTCATATTTACATCTTGGAACCAGCTCATTCTGACTTCATAACTCCTTAATTAGAGGCACAGTCATTTTCTTTTCTGTAGGGCATTTTTTTCTCCCTCACAATACAAGCATACATTTGGTAACTAATACCAGCAATTAGCCTCATCTGCTATGTAAATGAGTGTAATTGCAATTAAATACTTTAGTAGGCCCAAAGGGAAAACATGCAATCATTACAAAGTAAGTGGGAGAGCATGGTTAGGGGACATTCAGAAGCGTTAGCAGAAGTGCCTTTTCCCTGCAGTGTCAGGAACCTTTTCTATGGTGAATTATTTCACTGGGAGCCCTGGAACTTGACTTGCATTTCTTGTTCTGTTTTCCTACAGAGATCAGGAGAAAACTTTCCTTTTCAGCATTTCTCAGGGTTGGTTGGTTTTGGTAAAAATCAATTTGGGAAATAGTTTTTCTTCAGCATGGATTCAGGGCTTAAATATACTAACTTTTGGCTACTTTTGTTAGACATATTGAAAAAACAGCACTACAGTCATTAAAAAGATAATTTTTACCATCAATATTCACTCGATAGTGTATCTTGAGTTGAGAACTATTGAAAGAACACAGCATACATAGGAGAGAGAGATGACCTATGAAAGAGTCAAGTAGTACTGGTTTTACCTACTTCAGACAATGAATGTACTTGTCAAGTCATACACTTATTTTCCCCATTTGTACAATGAAAAGACATAGTATATATCTTACAGGGTTGCTGAGATGAAATTGGTTCATGCACATAAAATGTTTACAATATAGCCTGGCAAGGAATTCAATAAATGTGTGTTTAAAGATATTTAATTGTTTCATCCCTCCATGTAGATTTCCTCACTGGATCTCAGACCTCAAGGCAGTGAACTTATACCATATGTAACTCCTGGGAGAAAATATGTTCCCACCCTGGGGCAAATAACCTGTGAAGCCAAAATCAGTCAAAGGGAGAAATAAAGTGGGAGAAACCCATTTATTGCTTACAAGGAGTTGTCCACTTCTGCTCACCCGTGTCTCTCATGACCTGGCTGCAAAAAAGGGACCCCAACCCAATCTCTCTGGTCCAGATCTGCCCTTGCTTCACTCCCTAATCACCTATTGATATGGAGATGGCTTACATCTCTCAACCCCTTGGAAACACCTATTGATAGGGAGATGCACTAAGGCTAGGCAAGAGATTCTGGAAATATTGCAATTTTACCCAAACCACATTTTAAGCATTATGCCATAAGACTTCTTTGAAAGCTATGATCCCCATGAAACTTACTGTTGTAGGCCTGCATTGACTCTAGGAGTACTTCAGACTGTAAAACACAGGGACTTCTTAATGAGAATTCAAGTAAAAACTGGTGTTTTTATCTATGGACAGTAAATATGTAACACATCATTTTCCTTTCTTTGCAATGATTGCTAGGATTTCAGAGACAAATTTGTAGCCAACACATCTCTAGTTATCCATACAGGACTCTCCTGCATCACAGGATTTTGTTTCTCTCTCCTTTAGTTTCATGTCCTTATTTGAAAAAAATATTTTGCTGTATCCATTTTGCAAAACACTTCAATTGTTCTTATATAATTGTGTAGTGATTCAATTCACCTCTTTGAGACACAGTTCCTTCATCTTTAAAATGTACAGTTGGGTTGGATTACTTTACAGTTTGTCCAGCTTCAAAATGCTGAATCTTAGTTTAAATAAGTTCTTTTTGTTGCTATTGGAAATGATAGCCTGGATAAATAAAGGGAAAACGTCTGAAAATAGTTGATGTGTAACAGTGCCAAAGGATGTAGGGAAATCTTTCAGATCTTCTCACTTTGGGTATTTCTTTCTGCTTTCTCTTTTACTACAAATTACCCAAAGCATTTAAAGACATGATCATGAATATGTCAGTCAGTTCTTGGTTCCTTTATAGCAGTGAAGGAAAAGGCAGAGGCTTTATTTCTGGCAGTGGAGGTGGGCAAAGCATTTTCATGGCTGTTCCCATAGATTCTCCTATATCCTATTCAAGGGAAAGGGAACAATAGGACCTCAAAGAATAAAGAAAATAAGAGAAGACTGTGAACCTCTTTTGCCACTTTTGATAGAAGGGAAAAATCTAGAGTTCTTATCTCCTTCTCTTTTTCACCTACCACTTAAGTGTTACAGGGAGAGCTTCAAAGGCTTAGCACTGTCCACTCTGTTGAACTATGTTATCAGAGAAAAGGCTGCCAGATGTTTAGCAATCAAACTTGGTGCAGAACATAACTTTAATGGAAAACAGAAGGGCGTTTTGTTTCCCTCCCACTGTGCTATCTATCTGAAAGACTTAGGAGCCCACTTTCCTTACCCTCTTTGAAAAGCACACATGTACTTTTTGAAGGGCTATAATTGGACTCAGTTTGATAAAATAATATAAATCTTTGCATATACTTGTGAAATAAGTAACTTTGCATCCTGAAGGATGGAGTTTATAAAGGTTGAATTTTCTAGTGTTAAGACCACCTTAGAAAACAATCAGTCAAACACAAATGGGAATATTTGGCATTAAAACTACCCCAAAGGAGTCAAATCCTATTTTCCCCACTTTATATTTGGTCACTTCACATGGACCTCAGATTCAATACCATTTCTTTTTTTGAGTAAAGACCTGGTAACTTTTTAATGGGCCAAGAGTAGGAGTGTAGGTAATGTGTTTTTTAGAAATTTTCTCTTTATTAAGATGCCTTTAAAAAAGAAAAAAAAAAATTCACTATTTTAGACTGAATTGATAAAGAGATGCTTTTAGTAGAAGATCATTTGGATCACTTTGACAGTGAAGATACTACCAAACACTGAGATATTATCTGAAATGACTAAGATGTAGAAGCTCCTCATAGATGCAGAGAACAGAAAGTATTTAACTTATTCAAAACATGTTTTTGCTTAAGGTAGGTCTGGGCTTGTCCCATACCGGAAAGTTCATTCTTTACAAACTTATCTCACAGTGAAGTTCCCATCTGTGGCAATTCTGAAACATCCGGCTATAGTGGGACCATTGACAAGTATAATGGAAATTTGACTTCAGTGGCTGCTTGCTGTAGATGCTATGTATTCTGATCTCATAAAAACAAAATATAAAGTAAAATAAATGGAAATTCAAATGTGAAATAAAGTAATTTGTAGACTTTTTGTTACTTTTTATTTTGTTTGAGTTTAACACTCAGAGTGAACCTAGGAAGAGAAAGCCTTGATCTAATTGCAGTTTATAAAACTGCTTGTTTGAGCAAATGTTACTCCATTATGTAAGACACAATTCCCAGCATCATCTCAGCTCTCTTCATACTCTTCTTCCTCATCCTGCCATTTTATTTCCCACTGAATGTCCCATGTGTAGTAAGCAGATGGAACTCAAAAAACAGGCAGTGGGTATTGGGTTGGGTGCTCCTCAAACCTACATAGGGAAGTTTTCTTTCACAGACCTCTGAGTATGCTCTGTATGGCCAACTTGATTGACAAATGGTGTTTGGAAAGGGAAATTGTTCAGAATGTAATAAAAATATCTTTGTTTATAGTCTGACTGCAGAGCAAAGTGGGAAAATTCTCAGGCCTAATTTCCAGTGCTCTGGTCCAGAAAGATCATTCAGACAATGTGGGGGCCTCACTCAGTTTCCAATTTATCCATCGAGAGGTGAGCTCAGGCTTTTGAGGTTAGGGTCACTATCCAGTGACCTTTCTTCCTTTATATTCTTTTAATTACAATGCTTTTCCCTTTTTCAGTTGCCTTTGAGGGGTCATAGAGTAGAGCACCCTCTGTGTAAGTTTATATTTTATTTTCACTCTTAAAAAAAGTGCTTCAAAGAGAAGTCAAGCTTTTGGCATGATTTCTTTTTCCCAAGTTCATGCTCTTGCTCCCAATGAAACAAAAGTTCCTACACTGGATTCTAGTGTGTATCACCTATTTTAGGAACTCAAAGAAGGACTTGGCTTTTGGGAAAATGTTTACTATCAAATATATGTTATTTTAAAATCATTACTGTCAAATATTATGTATGCTTATATTTATTTAAAATTTTTTATTTACATTTTTATATGGAGGGATTTATTAGATATATATTTTTAAAGTCATTATTTTAAGAAAAATAAAACAGGGATTGTGAAAACAAGTTGACAGTAGTGAACTGATTAAAGAAGTGATATTTGTCTGATGAAAGAATATATTTTTAGTTATCTATATACTCTGGGATATGTTAGTTTATAGGTACAATTTTTTTTCTTTAAATTAAGTTTATATGAATGAAATATTGAATTAACGCATGAATGTTAGTAAGACACTTCCTATCTACCAGGCATAGAAACCAAGCCAGATAAATTTCATGAAAATTTGTAAAAAAAAAAAAAAAAAATTAGAAGTGTACAAACCATGATTTCAGGATTTCAAGCACCACAACTATTTTTTTTTATTTTGTTATCATTAATATACAATTACAAGAGCAACATTATGGTTACTAGATTCCCCCCATTGTTGAGCTGCCACCACATACCCCATTACAGTCATTGTCCATCAGCATATTAAGATGCTATAGAATCACTACTTCTCTTCTCTGTGCTATACTGCCTTCCCCATGCCCCACCCCTACATTGTATACTAATCATAAGCCCCTTGTTCCCCTTAACCCTCCCTTCCTACCCAGTCCCTTTCCCTTTGGTAACTGTTAGTCCATTCTTGGGTTCTGTGAGTCTGCTGCTGTTTTGTTCCTTCAGTTTTTTCTTTGTTATACTCCACAGATGAGTGAAATCATTTGGTACTTGTCTTTCTCTGCCTGGCTTATTTCACTGAGCATAATACCTCTAGCTCCATCCATGTTGTTGCAAATGGTAGGATTTGTTTTCTTCTTATGGCTGAATAATATTCCATTGTGTATATGTACCACATCTTCTTTATCCATTCATCTACTGATGGACCCTTAGGTTGCTTCCATTTCTTGGCTATTGTAAATAGTGCTGCAATAAACATAGGGATGCATCTGTCTTTTTCAAACTGGGCTGCTGCATTCTTAGGGTAAATTCCTAGGATTGAAATTCCTGGGTCAAATGGTATTTCTATTTTTAGATTTATGAGAAACCTCCATATTGCTTTCCACAATGGTTGAACTACCTTACATTCCCACCAGCAGTGTAGGAGGGTTCCCCTTTCTCCACATCCTCGTCAACATTTGTTTTTCTTTGTCTTCTGAACAGTGGCCATCCCAACTGGTGTGAGGTGATATCGCATTGTGGTTTTAATTTGTATTTCTCTGATGATTAGCGATGTGGAGCATCTTTTCATGTGTCTGCTGGCCATCTGAATTTCTTCTTTGGAGAACTGTCTGTTCAGATCCTCTGCCATTTTTTTATTAGATTATTTGCTTTTTGTTTGTTGAGGCACATGAGCTCTTTATATATTTTTGATGTCAACCCTTTATCAGATATGTCATTTATGAATATATTCTCCCATACTGTAGGATGCCTTTCTGTTGTACTAATGGTGCCCTTTGCTGTACAGAAGCTTATTAGCTTGATATAGTCCTATTTGTTCATTTTTGTTTTTGTTTCCCTTGCTCGGGGAGATATGTTCATGAAGAAGTTGCTCATGTTTATATTCAAGAGAGTTTTGCCTATGTTTTCTTCTAAGAGTTTTATGGTTTCATGACTTTGCATTCAGGTCTTTGATCCATTTCAAGTTTACTTTTGTGTATAGAGTTAGATAGTAATCCAGTTTCATTCTCTTACATGTAGCTGTCCAGTTTTGCCAACACCAGTTGTTGAAGAGGCTGTCATTTCCCCATTGTATATCCATGGCTCCTTTGTCATATATTAATTGACCATATATGCTTGGGTTAATATCTGGACTCTCTATTATTCTGTTCCACTGGTCTATGGGTCTGTTCTTATGCCAGTACCAAATTGTCTTGATTAATGTGGCTTTGTAGTAGAGCTTGAAGTTGGGAAGCAAGGTCCCCCCCCCTGGTTTATTCTTTCTTCTTAAGATTGCTTTGGCTATTCGTTGTCACTGTGGTTCCATTTGAATTTTAAAACTATTTGTTCCAGTTCATTGAAAAATGTTGTAGGTATTTTGGTAGGGATTGCCTTGAATCTGTAGATTGCTTTAGGCAGGGTGGCCATTTTGACAGTATTAATTCTTCCTAGCCAAGAGCATGGGATGAATTTCCATTTATAAGTGTCCTCTTTAATTTCTCTTAAGAGAGTCCCATAGTTTTCAGGGTATAGGTCTTTCATTTCCTTGGTTAGGTTTTTTCTTAGATATTTTATTCTTTTTGATGCAATTGTGAATGGAATTGTCTTCCTGATTTCTCTTTCTGCTGGTTCATCGTTAGTGTATAGGAATGCAACAGATTTCTGTGTATTAATTTTGTATCCTGCAACTTTGCTGAATTCAGATATTAGATCTAGTATTTTTGGAGTGGATTCCTTAGGGTTTTTTATGTACAATATCATGTCATCTGCAAACAGGGACAGTGTGACTTCTTCCTTGCCAATCTGGATGCCTTTTATTTCTTTGTTTTGTCTGATTGCCATGGCTAGGACCTCCAGTACTATGTTGAATAAAAGTGGGGTGAGTGGGCATCCTTGTTCTGTTCCTGATCTTAGAGGAAAAGCTTTCAGCTTCTCACTGTTAAGTATGATGTTTGCTGTGGGTTTGTCATATATGGCCTTTATTATGTTGAGGTACTTGCCCTCTTCAAGCACAAAATCTTTTTGCTTTGCTTTCTGGTTATGATAACATAAATGATTGTGATTTATGGCTAAGTTAAACCAAACTGGAATTTTAAAAATTTTGGAACATAGTCAACCTGAACTACCACTTTTCAATAGATATCAATGGTCTCCCATAAGCATGAAGAGAATATGGACCCAACATCAGCACAAAGAAAATTGAAAGTATCTTCCCCACTGATTGGTAGGTAGCCTCATGTTCATGCTCCAAACCACATAGAAGCAGGAGCTCAAAGTTTAAAGGAAAGGTAGGGTGATGGTATTCTGGGTGAGTGCTGATGCAGAATGTATGGTCGTTTTGTGTAGCAGTTTACCAAAAGGGTGATTCTTAGAGATCATATCTGCCCCAAACTACAATTAAAAGGTTAAAACAAATCAGTGCATAGTAATATTTTAACCATCCAACAGTTGCTTCTTGAATTCCCGCTATAGCACTGCTTTGTCATAACATGCCAAAAGGTGTCATAGGAGTCCAGAGACCTTGCCTGATATTTGTGAAAGGTCCGTGCTATTCCTGGAATATAGTAGGCACTTAATAGATATTTGTTCAATGAGTAAGTGGAAAAAATAATGTACAGATCTATAACATGAAGTTTCTACCCACAAAGTGCCTATTGATTATGAAAACATTCATAGAGTGCTTTACACACAAAATCTATTCACCAACATTATTATCTATAGTCGTCAATTTTTCCAACTTTAGTTTGTATTAAAATCAGCTGGATAGACTTTTTTATTTTTATGTGCAGATGTTTGCAACCCAACCTGTTTTGGGAATGAAATTTCGTTGAGAAGTGGCAGAGATTGTGGAGGAAGCAGGCATCAGCATTCCTCAGGTGATTCTGGTGTACAGCTGTATGCCGACAGAGGAAGTCACAATGAGGAAGGCAGGCTGCTGGTTCTGGAAGCAGACTAGCTTTGGAACCTGGATCTGGCTGGCCTCTTCTATCTAGCTTTTTGGCTTTAAGATTAACTTTCCTGAGCCTCAGTTTTTCATGCATAAAATGGACAAAAATAACAGGAATTACTCTCAAAGGACTATTGGGTGGATTCAAGGACATAACCCACGTGAAGTGCATATTCCAGGGCTTGGTGGAGAGTAGGCACTCAATGAACTGTGATTACTAACCATCAGGGCCTATGGCTTATTTCATATGGTACTAGACCTTGGCTGAAGAGCCAGACCACATTCCTGGTCTTGTGGGTGAGGCACCGTGCCATTTTCTCTCATCTGTTTAACCAGAAGATAGTCTGAGAAGCCTACTGCACCTGAAGAATAGAAGAGACTGTGGCATTTCTGATCTCCACTTGAATTTCCCTCTAGGATGAATGTACTCATGTTGTTTCAGGATTTCCAGCAATGCCTGGCCTAGAAACCAGAAGCTGAAGTTATCTCAAAGTGATAAATTCAGGAACTACATGAAATGTTGATTTCGATCTAGTTTCAAAAGTTCTCAAAAGTACAGAACTGAGAAAAAGATAGCAATTTGAAGACTGGTGGGGAAAGGTCTAGCATTTTAACCTCAGAGGAAATTTTTGCTATAGAGAGAAAAACAAGTTTTGGCTAAAATAAGTGGCCAAGAAAACAGGTAACTTTATATTAGTAATAACCTATAATCTGAGTCTCTAAAATAAACAAAATAAGCAGCTGTAATAGAATAAAGTTTATCAGAGTGTGATAGGAAGGTCAGGCATGACAAATTGGGAGACTGGGATGTTGAGCTGGCTCATGACTATTATATAACTAACATTTCTGCTAAATTTAAACATGAGCAGCCTTCTCTGGAGGTGTGTGGGTGGAGAGGTGAAGGGGCAGATTGAAAACAATGGTCTTTATTTTCATAATGTACTTTAATTTTAGGCCAGGGTTGGATGAGAACTTTCAGCTGACAGTAAACTTTTTAGCAATTCTGTATTTTTCTGAACCGAGGCTACCTTTAACCCCATGGCAGACCTCTTTTTTCTGTCAAGCTACTATATCCAGTGCATTTTTCTCTGGCCTCCCTGGAAGTGGAATTGTCTCGGTCTTTCCCCTGCAGAACGCAAAACATAAACATAAGAGCATTAAAATGGAAACAGGATCTTGGTTCTCACTGTTTCACCAGGCTCCTTAGCACTGACCTCTGGCCCTCATTAAGATCCCATGGAAAGTCTGGGCATCTGGGGTATATAGCTCACTGTGGGAATTTTTTTGTTGTTATGATTGTTGTTTTCCTCCTCCTGGATTATTTTGGCTTAACCTGAGGCTATGATGTAAAATAAGCCACTTTCAAGAGCTTTTCCTGACCTTGTTTGGGGATGGGGTTAGAGCATGAGATTTGACTACTGCTATTGTCAACTCAGAAAATCCATTTCTAATTCTTCATCTAAAATTCATGTGAGAATAAAACAAAGCATTTCTTCCATTCTCTTGCATTGATGACAGGAAAATTTTTTTTTTGAACATCCATGTAGAATTGTTAAAGGTATTAAGGCTTCATGCTTTTTTATTTTAATTCATTTTTTAAAGGACTCTAGATTAGATCCCTCTCCAACCTTGTTTTTTGGTTTGTATTATATCATATCATAATTTCATTAAAGAAGGCATCTTTCCTGTTCATTCCATGGGAAAAATCTCAGAGAAGTTACTCTTTAATGCAATTCTGTGTTCTCCTGCAGAAGTTTGAAATCCTAAGTCCAGAAATACAATTGGAAGATAATTTTAAACATTCAGTTGAGCAGCTAATTTATGTACATATACCTTTAGGAGTAATTAGTGGAGGAATTAGATAATTTTCAATAAAAGCAGAAGAGCAGTCATCCATAATGAGGTAGAATAATCCTTTTCTCTTTGGTTGGACACCTCTTTTCATATATCAGGGCCATAGACTTCTGTTCAACAAGTGGTAAGCTTCATCTTAAGCTTTTCTCATCTGTAGCAGACTTTTTTATGGCTCAGTTTCAGTTGATACAAGAGTAACTATTATGAAAATGTTGCCCTCAAAGTTTTCTTATAGGTATTTTGGATTTTGTTTTCAAAAGAATATTAAGTGAAACAAATAATCTTTATAGTGTTTTGTCCCCCATGAAGAATTCAATATACTGTATTATAAAAATTTTGGAACACATTGAGAATTCTTATTTTGGAAAAGAAAAGCATACTCAGTGGGGTAAGAGATTTGCCCAAGGTCATCAAGTTTCATTGTATACAAAACTCAGGTTCTCAGCCTCTAGTACTAGATTGTATCCATAAGTAAAAAGTAAAAAAACCTGCTCTACCTCAGGAAAGAAAAGGTTAGGAATGGATATGTGTGTCTTTTCAACTTCTTTCTATAAAGAAATCATCTTTTCAAGGAGGCCCTCTTTTATTGGTAGGAGGGCTTTCATTCTTTTATTCTGGCTTTTATTAGATTAAACTGGCAATGGAAGGAGACCAAGGAATAGGTCTTTGCTGTGCCATTCCATTCTTTTTCCTGAAAAATACCACTCCCTTTGTATTCTGGTATTCCAGAACCAGAACCCTTTAAAAGATTGCCTCTTCAACAGAGTCTCCTTTATCGACACAGTTTGGTTGTCTATGAACACCTAGACAGCTTCATTTGACATAGTGTATTTTTTTTATTATTATTGTTTTTTGATATCATTAATGTACAATTACTTGAACAACATTATGGTTACTAGACTCCCCCTATTATCAAGTCCCCCCCCACATACTCCATTACAGTCACTGTCCATCAGCGTAGTAAGATGCTATAGAATCATTACTTGTCTTCTCTGTATATACTGCCTTTCCCGTGGCCCCCCCGCCACATTATGTGTGCTAATTGTAATGCCCCATTTTCCCCCTTATCCCTCCCTTACCACCCATCCTCCCCAGTCCCTTTCCCTTTGGTAACTGCTAGTCCATTCTTGGGTTCTGTGAATCTGCTGCTGTTTTGTTCCTTCAGTTTTTTCTTTGTTATTATACTCAACAGATGAGTGAAATCATTTGATACATGTCTTTCTCCACTTGGCTTATTTCACTGAGCATAATACCCTCCAGCTCCATCCATGTTGTTGCAAATGATAGGATTTGTTTTCTTCTTATTGGCTGAATAATATTCCATTGTGTATATGTACCACATCTTCTTTATCCATTCATCTACTGATGGACACCTAGGTTGCTTCCATTTCTCGGCTATTGTAAATAGTGCTATGATAAACATAGGAGTGCATATGTCTTTTTCAAACTGGGGTCCTGCATTCTTGGGGTAAATTCCTAGAAGTGGAATTCCTGGGTCAAATGGTATATCTATTTTGAGTTTTATGAGGAATCTCCATACTGTTTTCCACAATGGTTGAACTACTTTATATTCCCACCAGCAGTGTAGGAGGGTTCCCCTTTCTCCACATTCTCGCCAGCATTTGTTGTTGTTTGTCTTTTGGATGGTGGCCATCCTAACTGGTGTGAGATGATATCTCATTGTGGTTTTAATTTGCATTTCTCTGATGACTAGCGATGTGGAGCATCTTCTCATGTGTCTGTTGGCCATATGAATTTCTTCTTTGGAGAACTGTCTGTTCAGCTCCTCTGCCCAGTTTTTAATCGCTTATTTGCTTTTTGTTTGTTGAGGTGCGTGAGCTCTTTATGTAATTTGGAACTCAACCTCTTATCAGATATGTCATTTATGAATATATTCACCCATACTGTAGGATGTCTTTTTGTTCTGCTGATGGTATCTTTTGCTGTACAGAAGCCTTTTAATTTGATACAGTCCCACTTGTTCATTTTTGCTTTTGTTTCCCAGGCCTGTGGAGATATGTTCATGAAGAAGTTGCTCATGTTTATGTCCAAGAGATTTTTGCCTATGTTTTTTTCTAAGAGTTTTATGGTTTTATGACTTACATTCAGGTATTTGATCCATTTTGAGTTTAATTTTGTGTATGGGGTTAGACAATAATCCAGTTTCATTCTCTTACATGTAGCTGTCCAGTTTTGCCAGCTGTTGAAGAGGCTGTCATTTCCCCATTGTATGTCCATGACTCCTTTATCGTATATTAATTGACCATATATGCTTGGGTTAACATCTTGGGTTAAAAAACTCCAACTATGTAACAAGGAAATATTGGTGGATTAACTTCTTCCTACATACCTCCAAACAACAGTAATACCCACGCCATATGTGATACTTCCCATTTTGTTTTGTTTTTAAGCCTTTGTTTGCTTTCAGCTAGGTTAGGCTTCATAGTCTCAAATCTCTTGTGAAGCACAGCTGTTCTGGCACAGATTCTTCCACTGAACCCCACTGCATTGCTCACCTCTGGCTGCACAGACCCAGTCTTCCAGATTTAATAGAGATCATTACTATCCATAAATTTTATATGCATTAAAGATAGTTTTCCCCTCTTGTAATCATTATTAATATTTGATGGCCAAGTTATTATTCTTTATCGATAATTTTATAGATCATAGTTAATTTAGAAAGAAAAAAATCAGAACTGTAATGCAAAGTAGTATAGCTCCACTTTAAAAAGTGACCTTGTCAAAGAGATGCATTTTTACTTCAATTAAATTCAAAGTCAGTCAGTCCCACAGGTAATGTTAGCAATTATACGAATACTTTGCAAAAGTAGTTAAAAAACACTCAGAGAACTTTTATGTGATGCTAGTTTTTAAAGCAAGAATTACTTTCTTCTAAAACTTCAATTCTTTATGAGATCAGTTTGGAGTGTACTGTTACATAAAACATGAGGTCAGTAACTAAGGCTAATTAAATTTTAGTAGGAGCAAAAGTCACCAAAAGGTTTTTGAATTCATCCTACCAATTCTAAAACAGTGATACAATACACCATTAATAGCCTTAGAATTGCTAATTATTTCAACATGAATAGCGATATCAGTGCTGTCAGTTTAATTTAATACACTCAAGAGAATTCCTGCAGAACGCATGATTTCTCTATTATTTCCTGGTTTTCACAACCACAAAACACTATAAATTTTCTTTCTTTTCTTCAGTAGTCTAGACCCTTCTCACCTTTTGGGAATGTTGCAGTTGTTATTTTTTAAAGAAATGGGAAGAAAAAACAAAAATTCAGGAATGAAAGTACCCAGGTGTAAATCTGTGATCTAGTATATGGAAAAAATGTCCCTATCTCCAAATAATTAAAATGCTCATGCCTGCTATTTGTTTTAGTGGAGTTTCTACTTAGGGGATGACCTTAGACTTGGGGTTGAAGTGTCTTGTTTTCAGAGAGGAGCCAAAATGAAAGTCTGGAGGAGTTTAAGAAAAATGAAATTGTTTGACAGAATAAACAAATAGGCTCTACTCATTAAAAACTTTACCAAGTTAAAAAGAAGGGGTTATCTACTCATTTTACAAAGTATGTTATTTAGAAGGGGACAACTACAGCTTTCTCATGGGGGAAGAGTTAAAATTTATTTAAAAAAACACTAATTCAATAATAACTAATTAAGAAGTACTGGGTTAGGCCCTAACACCATGGAATCTCAGGGTCAGAAAAAACCTTAAGGATAATCTATTCTAAGTTTTTGTTGCATGTGATTCCTTTAAAAATGAATGAACAGTCTTGGCTTACATATCTCTAGTGACAAGAAACATACTGCCTAATTTTGAGAACACTATAATTGAAAATTCTTTAAACCAACCATCCTTGAATTTTCACTCATTTGCTGGTTTAGTGTCTCTCAAAATGTGTCATTTAACATGGTTTTAGGTGATATACAGGAAAGAGTCTTTAAAGTTAAATAATACTATTTATTTCAACATATGTTAAAAAATATACTAGTGAAAGAAAAAATATATGCTAGTGTACAAAAGTCATGATTTTACAGATGATTATTGCTTAGGATGAAGTTAAGGGATTGAAAAAAAAGTGATTCCATGTAAGGCTGAGTTGAGAAACTATAAGTAAGTGTTAAATGTATGTGAATATAGGAGCAAAGTTGTGAAGGTGATTGCAAAATGACCAAGTATGAAAAACAGCACCCTAGGTCTATGCTGTAGGAACCAGAACAGATGCCATAGTCCTGGGTAATGGTAGACTGTGCTGTCATGAGATCAGTCAGGAAGGTGGATATAGGTAAGCTGAGTAGAAAGAATAGGTAGAAGACTATTGTAGCAATGGAGCAGACATACCAATGGCCTGAACCACAGCGGAGACAACAGAATTATTGAGAAAGAAGTCTATTAGTGGAGTATCATGGAAAGAACACCATCCTGCCATGTCAAAGGACTCAGATCTTTGTCCTACCTCTCCTCTGATTAGACCTCCCTTTACTTCTCCATGCCTCAGTTTTCCTCATCTGTGGAATGGAGATGGCTTCCTATGTGATCACCAGAATTCTTTCCAGCTTTGAAAACCTCTTATCACATAAGGCATCATTGTGAATGTATGGGCTCAGCAAATGAATGGAAATATGAAGAAAGGGAGAAGAAAGAATTGAAGATGGCAGTGAGGTTTGAAGAATGGGTGACTAGTGTCATTCATAGAAATAAGAGAGGGAAGGAGGATCATTTGGAATCAGTGGACAAGGAAAAATTAGTTTGGATCTGTTGCAGTGGAAATGCTAATGCTATCTCTTTGTGATGTCTTCTAGGTCCTTGGACACCTGGGAAAGAGTGAAACTCCATTTTCCTATTTTTAAAATAGAAATGAGGTGATCTATAGAGATTTGGGGGTCACTTACATATGATGGTAGGTGAAACCACGGAAATGGAGAAGACTATCAATAAATAAAAGGAAGAGAGGAAATTGGGATTAAGGGGGTTAGTATTTATTGAGAGGCCACTATGTGCCCAGCATGTTATATGTACTGTTTCATTTAAACTTTACAAAACTCTTGTGAACTGTGTGTAATTCTCCCCATTTTACAGAATAGAAAAATGATGCTGAGTAAGGTCCAAGACTGCACAAGAATGAACACATAGCTCAGATTTGAACCTCTCTGTCTCACTTCCAAATCTATGCAATGTCAGTTACATGAGAACAGAGACAATGAGGGGAAGGGGTGGAAGGAGAATCCTTGCTCATGTGAGGTGAGTGCAGCCAAGGTTGGAAAGAAGGAAAAGAGGGAATAATTACACTGAATGTGACAGAGAAGTCAAGGGGGTGAGAACTATAAAAAAAAAGAAGGTAAATGGCAAGAAGGTCAATGATGCCACCTAAAAGTTTTCCAATAAATTGGGATGAACCTCAGATTTGGAGCACTTGGGTTACAAAATGGTAATTATAATAGTAAATGTATTCTGAATACTTACTATATGCCCAACACTTTTCTAAGTGATTTACATGTACTAACTCATTTAATCCTAACAACTGGTTTATTGAATGGGCTGGGCTCAGTAGGATTCAAGACAGGAAACAATTTTATTCTTTCCTAATACAGCCTTTCAATCCCTTCTCTCAGTTCTTCATGACTACCTCTGGACAATATATTGAGCAGATCCCCTAACTTTTCTTGATCACTTTTCAGGTAATGTATTAGAAATTACGATCTGTACATTAATATAATGGATACCTGGAGGTGGCAAAAAGAATGAAAGTGTTCGTTATATACTGAGACAAAACATGAAGTGGAAAAAAGAAGCAAGAGAGTAAACCTACCAGTAGGTAATAAAGGGAAAATATACATATTTATGTTTAATTGCATATGCATTAAATGCCACTTGGAATATCACTAAGGAACTAATAAAATATATGCCCCTAGGAAGAGGAAGTTTTGGCTGGGGTAAATGTAGAGGGAGGAAAACTTTTCAATGAATGTCTTTTTAATCTTTGATTTTTAACCTACCTGAATGTATTACTATTGTGCTCATTCAGCTATGCCACAACAATGCTGTAAAATCACAATCACCCCCAAACTCAGGGCCATAAGCATTGATTCTCATGCTCATAGGCAAGTGGTTCAGCTGAATGGTTTTCCTTCAGGCTGCACTATTGCCCATGGTGGCTCTACCTTGTCTCATTTTGGGGCCCCAGCTGGAGGGGCAGAGAATTTCTAGGGCATGTTTGTGGTTTTTTTTCATACCAAGGTCAGGAGCTTCCAGAGGGGTGGCAGAAAACACTCATGCTTCTAACTATAGGCTCAGGCTTGGAACATTCACATCGTCACTTCCAACTCACATGCTTAAATAAGTAGTGGAACACTCCTCTAAGAGGTACAGAGGAATGAATCATTTCTGAACAATAATCTACCTCAGTCCAGTCGAGTCTAATATCAAAATTTTAACTTCTTTTCTAACTCCAAATTTCTCCTTTCCCCACTATAGCTCAGGCTTGACCAATACTTGGAAGTCAATGGTGGGGAAAGATATCTGGCCAGTTTCATTTTATTACATTTTCTTTACTTTTTTTTTTTCTCTTTTCTTTTCCTTCCTTCCTTCCTTCTTTCCTTTTTTGCTTTTTATTTATTTTCCTTTCTTTACTTTACCTACTTTCTAACTTTTACATGCTATTATATGTATTAGCTGTTTACATACTATTCTCCAAAGATGGATGCAAGAAAGAATGATTACAAGGAAAGAACAAATTCTAATGTAGTTGGTGTTCCATAATAAAAACTGGGGTCCTATGTGTGGCCCAAGGCAAGGTACTGTTTTTTTTGTTTCATGAAGTACTTTGTGGTTTCTTTTGAGATTCTTGAAAGGGACCTCCTGCTTGGCCATTCCTCGATACAGGTGATACACCTTCTGTATGAACACTCTTGACTTTTGCTTCTGGTGGCTCACCACTCACAGTGGTTTTCAGCTTGTCAGGTCTATTGAGTGAGGTTCTTTCACTCACTTTACAAGCCCCACTACTGTAAGTCACCAATGAGAAATAAGCACCCTTACCTGTTGTTGATTAAAGTGTAGTTTGCATGCACTTGTAGCCCTTTTCTCTGTTCATAGATGCAGCCACTCATTATTAAACTTTCCCACATGAAAGCCAGTTTTAACATCCTCACGTTTTTCTTAAATCATATCCTCAACTTGGCTTGATAGTCAGAAAGCACCTCAACTCTTCAAATGCATAGTTCTAATCAACTCTTTCCAAACAAATCCTCACCTCTTTCCTCACCAGTTTATATTAATCCTTTCCTTACATAAATTGAAGTTGGATGGTGGGTTAAAGAAGTGGATGGTACCTGGAAGCATGGATTATAGACACAGTTCTGCCATTAACTATAGAAGTGACACGAATGAGAATCTATTTCAACATTATTTTTTTTTAAAGAAGAGAAAACTGGGGTTCATACACTTAACATAACTTGTCCTCTTCGATCTGACAGTGACAGAGGTCTGCCTATATCTGTGATCTGTGTTTTTTTGGACAGTAGTATAATGTTTTTTTTCCCACTGAATTAAAGCAGGAAGTCTTTCCTTATGTTTAAACAGACCTCTTTTGTGATTTAGATCGTTTATTCTCATTCTGGTCTTGGCAAGGGCCAGTCCAAGAGAACAGCTGGTCACCATTTTTTATAAGCGAACATTATAAATAAAGAGACTTCTAAACCTGCCCCTAGAGTTAGGATTTCTTTTAAAGTCTTAAGCCTCAGGGACTCATTTTAGTCCATTCAAACTACAAAATACTTTGGTCTGAAGATAATCTGAAAGACCCCAATAAAGATTTCTTCTCACAGTCCATTCTTCACTTAGTCTCTCTGTAGGGCTTGGGGGAGATGTGCAAAGCCAGCTGAACTTGGAACTCATTATTCCTAGAGGAAGGTATATTTCAAACCTAATACTTAGATTTGAAACTCTGTTCTCTGTGGGAATTACATTGCTTAAGTAAAATAACATTCTTAACTCTGAGTACAGAGTTCTTAAATAGAAACATATCTTCATTTTTTTCTATTTTTGGAAATTTAAAATTCATTAAGTCATTAACCTCTGAAAACTTCCATCCTCCCACTTTATCGTGTGTCAGTGTAAGGTCCCCCGTCCTCTTTGTCACAGCCTTTCTCCCTATAAGGGTATGTTCTGTTACTTCAGTGCTTCACTTCTCACGCTTCTAAACGTTATTACCCTTTCTCTGCCTATCTTTGAAGGCTTGTGGATGTGCACTTGCACAAACCACACTTACAAGCACAATGCAGATAAAAGAACAAAATCTCCTGTCTTCTGAGAAAAATTCTTAACTCTTTTCAGGTACTGTAGGTGTGTCATTTCAGATTCCTGCTTGAAAATATAGGAGGAGCCCTGAATTGCAATCTCACATTGTCCCTCAGAGTTAGTACAATTCTTTTCCCAAAGAAAATGAGAGAGCTATTTCAAATAAGCAATCAATCCATTTAGAACTCACCAATATCAGAAGAACATTTTTTTTTTCACGGTGATGAATTGAAGGAAAAGAGGCAAATAATTTATTAAAAATGGATTTAAAGGAGAATTTTGGACCTATCAGAATTCACTGAATGCAAACATAGAAATTCAACTCAATTTATCATGTTGAGAAAAGATTAATCACTTGCAGACATCTTGGAATCAGTGTGTCACACTCAAAGTTGTTATGTGAGAATCATTTTTAATCACTATCTGCTCAGTACTGAACATTTCTACAAGATTTGATTGTCTTGCTGCAGCATGACTCCTCGTTAACGCCCCTCCCTTTCAGTCCCTGAATCAAGTCCACAGCTACTCACTGGTAACTTTTCAGAGTTCAGATTCTTCCCTTGTTCTTTTGAAAGGTCAGCACCTCATAGGAAGTGACTACTTTACATGAATGTATCATTCCAGTAATGTTATCTGACTGTATTTTTATCTTTACTTTATGTGTGTCACTTAGGGAATGCTATTTCCATGTGCGATCTACCTACGACAGCTCCTAGTTACTTAGTAAACCAAATCTAAACTCAGTCTAATGACTCCAGAAGTACATTCCTTTCTCTGGTTTTGGTGGAATTATTATTATTATTATTTTTTGCCCCTCAGTTTTTGTTTCTCCTGGTAACATTACCTCAGTTTTGCTCTGTTGCTCAGTATCTACTAGGACTGTCTTATTAAGCCATCCTACTCCCTTCTAGCCTAGGCAGAAGTCCATGATCCAAACCTTTGTCCTGGAATTTGCCATGAGCAGAGCGACAAAGAACTTTAAAATGGAAGGAGCTCAGTCATCCCCAAGGAGACTCCTATTTGTCCCTGCTCACTGGAGCCAAGATATTGCTTGGGCTGTCATCCTTTTGAAGTTTGTTTCTTCAGCTTTCTTCACAATGCTGTGAGCTACTCAATATCCTTCTGATAAATTTGTTTTCTGTTTAAATTAAAGTTGGTTTTTACTGATTATAAACCAGAGACTTCTGATTGAGACATAAAGGAATTGGCCTCGGATATCCTCCATCCCACTTGGTTTTCCCACCTCTGGTCAAGAGGAGGACAGGCTCTTTGGGGGCTATAAATTTGTTCTTTGATCTTCCTAAAACTTCTTCCTTCTTTATGCTATTAAACTTTACCCTTTTCATCCTTTAAAATATTTATTCAAACATCACTTTTTCATGAAAACTTAACTCTATTCACACTCCACATTAACGTCCTTCAGATTTGCTTAGTGCTTATTGGGTGTTTGCCAGACCCCAAAGGTGGCTTTCAGCATGGAGAAGATCTTTCAGCGTTTGCATCAGGATAAGCTGCCAAATGTTGAGTAAATAAAATATTGAGCCACAGCATGTCCAGTCCTGCACTTTTTAATAAAGTAAACCAAAGACAACTTACTGATTAGACCAATATTGAATCACTATTATCCAGTATAAATTGTCCACAGGAAAACCATTATCAGAGTTCTCTCCCCCTCAAAGAACAGTGAAGTACAGGAGAGATAGGGTCAAATCTAGGCAGATGATTCATACCCCAAATTTACTTTTGATCCATACCAGCAGAAAAGGCTACAAATGGTCCTAAAATTTGCTTAACACTACAGAAGTTTCTCTCTTCTCAAACTCCATGTCTCACATGGGTTACCAGGATTTTCTGTGTACCATAGCCTCTCAAGGACCAAGTAGTTGGAGGCATCCCATTGAACGTATTTCTTTCATTTGCTCATATTTCATTGCAAAGCAAATAACATGGCCATACTTTCTTTAGTTGGTCATGGAAATGAGAATGCTCCATGTGCCAGGGAAAGGCATAAATATTTGATAAATAGTACTAATGATTACTCTAGATACGTCACTCCTTATTTGTACTTCTTCTCCCCTCAATGTGCCCAGCATTCATCAGCTCAGAACTAGGCACCTCAGCCCAGACACTTTTTCTAGGTCATGCATTTGATTTAACTGAGCTATTACTTAACTTCAACCAAGACATTAACTGATAATGATAACATTGAATTGATAGAGCCTTTACAGTTCACACAGATTTTCTAAATAAAATATTTCCTTTGACTCTCACAACCACCTAGGGACATACCTGGGACACAGCATACTAATTCTGTTTTATACAGATGACTAAACTGGAGCATAAGGAGGCAAAGTGCCTGACTCAAATTCACAGTGATAGAACTGGGATTCAAATATCTTATCTTTCCACACTAAACCTGTTGCCATATTGGTTTTTTCCCCCCACACCACATTTAACACAGTGACCAAATAAAGCATGTGGCGCCTACTAATTTTATTACATTTATATGGTAAAAGAAGATAGAAATTCCTTCCAGAACCAAAGAAATGAAGCTATCATAGGCCAGTCCCTCTAGCACTTCATGACTACGGGAGTGTATCACCTGTCCTTCTACACACCACAAAGGTGGTGCCTGCTTCTCTATCTACTTCTACAAATAGTTTGAGATAGGGGAGCAGGGGTGTATGAGTGTGTGTCTCATGCTTAATTGATTAAGAAGATAGGTGATAATCATGTAGGTAAGAACTGCTTTAATGGAAAGCCATGAATCCCTCTGATGTTACTATAAAAATGAGTGACTAAACTAACCCCTATGGTACAAGTTTCTACCTCTACATCAAAAGAACAGCAATACATACATTTTAAATATCCATTTTTCAGGTTATAAAATTGGTCTAATGTAGGTCAGTTTAATCACTGAGTCATAAGGAACAAGTTTGTTGCAAAAAGTTATGGTTATTCTATGTCCTGGAATTTCTTGTTCCAGAAAAGTGTCAGTGTATCTCAAATTTTGCATTTGAAATTTTTCATTGTCACCAGGGGAGAGGGGAACAGTGTGGCTGTGAACTTATCTGCCTCATGCCATTCACTTCTCTTGTCAACTTCTCAAAAGCATGAATTGTATTACAGGAGCACATTGTGGGTAGAATGAGAACTTGAAGGTGACAGGAAAAGAACAGTTGAAGTGTAATTGAAAATTCCACTAAAAAGCTTATAAGACACATAAAAGTGTGAAATTGTCTAGCAACATTTGTCCCTGAATATCAATTACTGCCAATCACTGATAAACTTTTCCCATAACTCAACCTCGTGTCCCCCATTTCCCTGGGAGGGGACGTCATCCTGTGTGTGCGCAGCACACCTGCAGGCAGGCTTCTTCCGGCATTTGCCTACAGGAAGGTCATTAAAAGGCAGAACAGATTAGGACAGCTTCCCCAGCAGCAGCAATTAACCTTCAGGAATCTGGCAGGCATATATATATTTTAGGACTGCAGAAACCATTAATCCTCTCATTATTTAAAGAAGTGAACAGTAGGAGGAGAATCTGAGATCTCTGTAGCCATCTTGATCTTCACTTCCCCTTTCTTCATGTGCCACCCTGCCCCACCATTCCCCTCATCCATCCTATGGCTGTCTTTGAGATGTGTAGGGTCCCCTGCACATGTGGGGATGAGGACAGGTGTAGCTTGGTGCCAGTCTGTAAAGTCTTAATGTGGGCAGCCCTCAAGGAGGGCACTTGCACATGGATAAGTAAGGTCTCCTCTGCTCTGGATCCACCCTGAGGACAAGTCAGGGGGGACTTGGTACCTGAAGACTCCTGGTCTGGTTCCATGTAGCTACATGTTGCCCCTGGTGCCTGTCACACATACAGTGCCCCTGCAGGTGCTTCTTAAATGCCCATCCGTCTCCTTCCCATTCTTCTCCCTCTGGTTCTCTGGGAAAGAAGGAAGCCTGCCCTCTCTGCAGGGGAGAGCAAACAGCAAGTTGGCCCATCCATCATTGCTCATGTCAGGTGCAAGCTGTGGATGAATGTTCAGAGACTGACATCACTGGTCAGAATCCACATCACAATGCCTCTTTTTCCTGTTAGCTAGGGATTTCTGGTTTGGAGAAAAAATAGTATCTACATCATTTAAAAATGTTAACACTCAAGAAATAGCATTCCATTTTGATTATCTGCTAACCTGATATCTATTAGCTGGAAAAATTTACATTTGATCCTGAAAAAATAATCTTCAGAGTTTAATTTCACTTTCAGTTAATGATGTTTTATTCTGGAAAAGCAACTGTGAAGAAAAAGGAAAAGCATGGATAACAGTCTTCAATCTCTTATATCAAGTGTCATGATGTGTACCCATTTAAAAGAGAGAAGAAAAAAATGTTTGGTTTCATTAACGAACTAGGTGTTATTATTTCATTTAAAAATAATCCTTAGGTTCTTAGGCAACAATTTGAAATTCTAGTCTGGCAATATGTTTGTGATTGTCCCAAGAAGACCCCTGTGAAGAAATAAGAAGACAACTGATTCAGAATTTGATGTGGCTTCTGGCACAGGAAAGAGATGCCAGGATTGCCCCAGCCTCTGAGGAAGCCTCTTTAATTTAAATGTGCATGCTGAGATGCAGCTGTGCTGACGAATGCATATTTATTGGACCTGGATAGGAGGCAAATGTGTAGCTAATTAAACTATCTTGGTGTCAGCGACTCTGGCCAACCAACATCCCCTTTAAAAAAAAAGCATCACTATTTAAAATGTATTTTGGAAGCAGAAAGTTACCACTCAGCTGGTAGACAATATCTGTGAAGAGATGCTAAGGTAATTTTACTAAGGTTAGAAAAATAGGGTTAGGAATGTTTTTAATTAAAAGGTGGCTTTATGAAAATTTGCTTAATCAAGAATGCTGGTTGACTATCTCTGCCCTCTACCTGAGACTATTTTATTCATATTTTATGAGATAAAAAAAGGATAAATTGTATAGGAAAGGTATAGAACAGCAGAGTTAGCATGCTTCTAGTCCACCTGTCCCCTTTACAGCTGAGGAAGTGGGCCCAGATTCAGGACTGGGATATCAGCTTTTGTAAGCTTCTCAGCTGAGGGTTCTTCCATCTCATTACTGTTAGCCAATGAAGAATTTTATAATGCCAATTTTTAAAAAAATGAAACTGGTTAACAAAGAAAGTTCTTGAAACTTGTTTCTTTAACAAATCTAGACAAATAAGTGGCACTGACCAAGACAGGAGCCAAGAGATGGAACAACTATCAGAATGTTAGCATCAGAACACTGGAGTTCTGTTATCTCCTATACTCTGTAACATGTTAAATGACTCCGCCTAGGCATTTGTTTCATCTGTACTATGCATAATTTGGATTATCTATTGATAGGTCTAGGTTGAGGACAGTATTCCATATTGGGGCATTTCTGAGGCAGTCCAATAAATAATGCTTCTCTTCCTTGCTGAGATTCTGAACTAATCGAGAAATAAATCAGCAGTAAGCTAATGGGATACTGAAAGATCACTTTATTACTGATACAATTCAGACAGTGTATCTTAGAGTGCATTCAGATGGGCTAGCTGAGCGGACGTTCAAAATTCAAAGGGCTTCACTTGCTAGTTAAGGCAACAGTGGTCTATGGTAGGAGGGCAGGCCTGCCCCTTAGGGACAAAGGGAAGATTGGGGTTACACCAAATATACTAATCTGATAAGTAACTACATTTGCCTCATTTTTATTGGTAAAATGAAAGAGGATCAAAGAGATCAGTTACTCTCCTTGAAATCCCACACAGCAAGAAATAGGGTGGGGAAGAAACATTGCCTTCTAACAAGGATGTTTGAATTTTGGGTAGATTTTGCCTTTTATGATTCTTTCTTTACCATTGCCTATGACTGACATGAAGTCCAACATTTTGGGGAAACACCTTCCATCTTTATTGACCTGGGGACCACTGTGTGTGTGTGTGTGTGTGTGTGTGTGTGTGTGTGTGTGTGTTTGAATAGCATCTCCATTGGCTGAGGTAACTATGTCCCTCTGTGTGTTGGTCTTTTAGACTCATTAGCGAAGTGATAAGTGAAAAAAGAGAAGAGTTAATAATTTGGTTTCTCATATTCAAATGAAGTTTTTGAGAAATAAACTTGAAATTAGATGAGAAGAAAAAAGACAGTGAGGAAAAGGATTTTCTTCCTTTAGTATGGCTAGAACAAAGTCTAGAACATTCATTTATCCCAAGTATTTATTGAGTGCTAATGATGGATCAGAGACTATTCTAGGCACTGGGAATATAGCAGTGAATAAAATCTGTTGTTAAAACTCTGCTCTTGTTGAGCTTATACTCCATTTGGGACGAAGTTGAGATCTAGTGGGCTTACCACGGTATCTGCTCAAGTAAGGTAAATCAAAGCAGGGCTGAAAGCTGGTTGCGCATGTCGATTCAAGGGTAAGAGCCAAGGGGTCACCAACAGGCTCCAATGAAGCTGGAATGGACAGTGCGTCAAGCACAGCAGCTATGGACTTCAGACCTGAATGCCAGCAGAGGCAACCAAGTGAAAAAGAAACATGATAGCAGAGACACCAGCAGATCTGAGGACTTCTTCAGTCCACTGCCACAAAGTCCTGCTAAACCCCCTTCCCCCACTGTTCATCCGGGTGCCAGTTTGAGAAGAGAAGGCGGCGCCATCTGTAGGTCGCTGGATCTCCAGAGGAGAGTACTTGAGTGGGCCTTGGTTATGAGTGAATTGAATGTCTGACCTAAAAGGAAGCTTTATACTGGAATGACTGAAATATTTTTATTTGCGTTAAATGTACTTCCTTTTTCCTGGTATCTGCCAATAAGGAGATCTGCCAGAATGGTGTGGGTAATTTCATGACCTTGTTGTATGATGTTATGGAGATAATGTCACATAAACAGCGAAAGAACTTGGATGCCTCACTGCCAAACTTCTGTCGCTGACTTGTTTTGAGACAAAAAAGCACCTTTTTCCTTCCTCTCTTTGAAGCTGGTAGTGTTGGTAAACTCCATCTACTGGAGGAAGATGATTTTTCAATTATTTCCACTGTACATTTTACCCTGAAGTCATCAGAGTGTTCAGAGAGTAGCATAGAAATGATCCCAGGACTTAGCACTACACATATTTAAGGTACAGAAATTTGGGCTCCTTGTGGGGAAGTGAAGAGGTGCTTCAATGGGAAAGAAAGGGAGTTGCTAGGCCACAGCAGGACTGGACCAAGTACTGCCCAAGGATTAATGTTTGTTGTGTATGGTCCAATGGGACCCTTTTTAATCTTTTTCTGATATCTTCACTTCTTTCCCTTCCTATTCTGAGCTCCACCCCCAATTTTATCAATCAAACTGCTTTTCCAAATGCCAGCAAAGACTTCCAAATTACAAATCCAATAGACTCCTCTAACAAGTCACCCAGTGTTCTCCTGCTGCATCCTTGTTCTGGGGTTCAGTGTGGAAATTCTTCTCCTTTAAAAGTCTGAGACTGCAATGCTCATTCTTCCTATCTATTTGAAAATTCTTGTTAGTCCGTATTATGGGCTAAACTCTGTACCCTCTAGATTTATATGTTGAAGCCCTAAATCTCAGTATGTCAGAATGTGACTGTATTTGGAAGTAATCTTTAAAGAGGTAAATAAGTTAAAATAAGGTTATTAAACTTAGCCTTAATGCAATATGACTGGTGTCCTTATAAGAAGGGGAAATTAGGACACAGACACATATAGTAGGAAGATCGTATGATGACACAGGGAGAAGATGGCCATCTGCAAGCCAAGGAGAGAGGTCCCCAAAGAAACCATCCCTGCTGATACTTTGATCTCAGACTTATAGTCTCCAGAACTGTGAGAAAATAAATTTCTGCTGTGATCCACCCAGTCTGTTTCACTTCTGTCTTCTTCAGTAGATCTCTTTCTCTACTCATCCCCTAAATGTAGACATTTCCCAAAGTTCAGTCCTCAGCTTCAGTTTTCATGCTTAGCTTTGCTAATATCACATACCTCCAGGTGTTTAATTTTTACCTCCATGAAAATGATCCTCAAATTTGTTAAGTTGAATCTTATGACATGGCCATTTTTGTAGGTTAACAGTGGTTGGCTATTGGCAATTTCAGGAGGCTCAATCTAATGTGCCTCTGCTCTGAACTATCCTGAAGCTCCAAACTTAGATGTCCTTTTGCCTTTTATGTATCCATCTGATTACACCATAGGAACCTCCCAAATAACACACCAAGAACGGAAACTGTCATCTTAGGAAACCTCTAGCCTTAGAGCATCAGCCTTATCTCTGGGTCATCCCTCACTTTTGGTAACCCATACCATGGTTATTACATTTGTGGAATTGCCTGCTTTCCACACCCACTTCCTTATACAGCTGTTTTTAGGGAACTACTGAGGAATCTCCTAACACTTTACAATTTAAAATTTGGTCTCTGGACCTGCAGCATGCCCACTGCCTTGAAGCTTGCTAGAAATGAAGAATCTCTGTCCCTACCCAGACTTTTTCAGTCAGAACATGGATTGTTTAAGATCCCCAAGTGATCTTAAACCAAGTTTTAGAAGGACTGCCTAATGAATATAGTGGTGGCCATGGGAATTCTAACTTTCCAGAGAATTATAAAAACTAATTTTTCCACTGGCAGCTGGAGAATATAGAGAGTATAAGAACATCCAATTCATCATGGTCTAACCAGTGGAGTATTGCTCTTAATTTCTAGAAAAACCCTGCATTTTTGATAGGTGAAAAATCATATTTTAATATTGTTAATATCCCTCTTTGATTACTAGTAGGTTCTTTATTAATATTAGTCCGTGAATTGTCTGAACATAGCATTTGGTAGTTATTTTCCTGATCTAATTATTTGTATTCTTTTCTATATTCTATAATTATTCTTACTTTTGTTATTGCAAGTGGACAACTCCTAAAACGTGTGTTAGCCTGCTAAATTTGAACAAAATGATTCTCAATATCCCTGATAGCCATGTTTTTAAACTATGTGGAATTGGAGGAATAAATTGTTTTCTTTCCAAGTGGTTATAGTCAGCTACACAAGTCACCAGTTTTTGCTTAATTCATGGGCACAATTTGGGAAATTAATGGTAATGATAATTTTATAACGAATGCTACAAAGCTTTACACACAGTAGGAACAGAGGATAACTGGAACAAGTCACAGTGCAGGAAAGATAATAAAGTGTGGCTTCACTCGGCTGCCTCTTTTCTAAACCTAATAGCTGCAACACACACAGAGCAAGAGAGAGAGAGGGGGAGAGGGAAAGGGAGAGGGACAGCAACCAGGAGTGCTTCTGAGAAGCCAAGATGGGCACTGAGACACTAATCACTAGGAACCATGCCCTTTCTTATCATTTGGAATGATTAGTCTGCTGGTTGTGGCGATCTGGGCAACCTGGGAGGTGACTTGACAAGGTTACTTAGGTCAGAGCAGGATAACAAGCTGCAGAAGAAAGAGCTGTATGCTATTTAAGAAAATAAATAAACACCCCCGACCATGGTCCTAAAGCCAGCAGCTTCTCCTTGCGGTTGAGTGAGCTGTACTTGGCTTCCTTGTTCCCTTTTGTTTATGAGGATTTCTAAGTCTTGCCTGTTGATGGTGTAATTTGCCTAGCCAGACAAACAGGTACTGTACACAATAAGTTATTCTAAATAAAAGGGGTGATTAATCAAGGAAAATCAAGCTGTGAGCCCTAGTCCCACTCCTTCCTGGCTGGTCCCAGACTCTCAGCTTGTTTATTTAGTGTCACCCATAGTCTGTCATGGCTGACCTAAAACTATCAGGAGCAGCCACAATGGCAGTCAAGCATAAACAAAAATCTGAACTGAAGGTGCAGAGGGACTGCCATTCCACAGATAAGATCTATTGCTGTAATAGCCCTTGATTATGAGACCAAAGGAGAAAAAACACCAAATATACAGACACTTTTCTGTTTATTTATACATGAAGGAGGAGGGGGAAGCAAATCATTTACAAAGAGGAGGGGGGAAAAGGGAATAAGGTTTCATTACATGTCAGTATTTCTCAGTTTATACAAGAAGATTTTGTGATAGCAGGGGTTTGCTTCTGGTCTCCTTTGTTTGTGTATTGACATTTTGCAATGCTTAAAAAAAAAACTCACACACTGGGGCCAGAGATAGCAGAGAGCAAAAGGAATTGAGGCAGGAAAGCAGACTGTTACCTAGAGAAAGAATGTTTTTGCTGTTCCGTGCAACTACTCCAGCTGAGCTGTAGATTTAGGCTAAAAATTAGTAGGCTGTTAGACAATCTTTCGTGTAAAATGATGTCTTAGGAGATTATGCTTTTCAGGTGAACAAGATCCCTTAATTATTGCAGATGTACATGATGCATTTTTAGCATGGAAGAAGCAGTCTTGGGTGAAATTCTCACTTCTTTGTTTGCTGTGATATTCTTTCTTTGTGTGGAGCCCCTTCACTTTTTCCATCAGTTTACTTAAGTTTATAAAGTTTGGGATTTACTTGGGCAGAAAGTTAGCTGGAGAGCTTCTTATCAGAATTTGATGGATATAAGTGCCAGCTTTGAAGCCAATCTGGTCTCTACCTTAAGATGGAATGTGAAAAGATTACTTTCACCCTTAAGAGGCCCACAAGTTCTGGTAAGCAATGGAAATGGATCTCTTCGTTGTTTGCAGGTGCTACACCGCTGTTGCTCATGTTCCAAGGGCCAAATTTGTCCATTTAATGGAGAACTGTGCTTGTCCTACCAGCATTCCAATTTATAAAATGTGCAAGAGGAAGGGCAAGATGCTTCCAATAGGATACTAGTATTGAGGAATACTGCTTTATTGTTCTCTGTTGGTCAATTACTGGGACAAACGGCTGCAAGAAGTTCTTCCCAATCTATTTTCTTGCAGCCCATGCAGTAATACATTTCACTCCAAAGAATAAAGCTCATGCTTTATCACATTCCAATGCTCAAAAGGGAAATAGCTGGTAAGGTACTTAACAGTAAATGCATCCATTTTGATGTACTGACATTGCCTGGGACTACAGATAAATTTCAACAAATCATACTCATACACTGAGGAATTCAGATCTCATTCTCTGAGGCATTGGTGGAAATAGAAGATTCTGTCGAGGGAGGGTACAAAACGAGGGTTGACGTTATCAAGACACTGCCCTGAAAAGGTGAAATGTTCTATCAGCTATTGTGAAAAACTCCAACTGTGTTCATTCGTGTGAAGGGCTGAAAATTCATTTTCTTTTTTCTCTTGGATGTTTTGTGGCAAAGGAAAACATTTGGGAAAGGCTGGCATTAGGACAGGGTACACACAGAATTAGAGAAAGACCATGTGGTTAACACTAACCTAACATCAAAATTTAGATAGATACTTCAGTCCATTTTCTGCAGGCTGTTCTAAATTCATAGGTTCTACTTTAGCAGTCTCCTAGTGATTTAGGACAAAGTGCTGAAAATGATTCTGGAGTACAACAGTTTTTTCTGTGGATATGTACCGCTTAATATACCTTTGTCTTTCTCCGATCCCTCCCAGTCCTCTCCAGAGTGACTTCACTCTCTACACTAGAGGTGTTGTTTATGCATAGTAGTTATTTGTGAGGGGATTCTTCTGTACACAGATTGTTAACTGCATTGAGGTCATTTTTAGGATGAAATATGATGACTGAATGAAGCAATTTATTATCACATGCATTAGTTATGTCCCATCTAATTTTCCTTGTTCATAAGAAATGTTTTTTCTCAAACAATTTTTAAAGTTGAGATATTATTCTCATAGCATAAAATTCACCCTTTAAAAGCATACAATTCAATAGCTTTTTGTATATTCACAAAGTTATATAACCATCACCATATCTAATTCCAGTGCATGTTCATCAGACCAAAAAGCAACCCCATAGCCATTAACCATCAGCTCCCATTCTTCCCTCTTTCCAGTTCCTGGCAACCACTCATCTACTGTATATCTCTATGAATTTGCCTATTCTGGACATTTCATGTAAATGGAATCATACTATCTGTGGCTTTTGAGCCTGGCTTGCTTCATTTAGCATAATAGAGTCAAGCTCTGCCCATGTTATTGCATGTATCAGTATTTCATTTTTTTTTATGCTTTATTTTTTAGAGCAGTTTTATGTATACAGACAACATTGAGAGGGAGGTACAGAGTTTTCCATATACCTCCAGCCCCTGAACATGTATAACCTCCCCCTTTATCAGCATAAGTCACCATAATGGTGCTTCCTTTACTTATTTTTAACCAGGGATGAATCAACATTGACACATCGTAACCACCCAAAACCCATAGTTTACATTATTGTTATTCTTTGTGTTGTACGTTCTATGGATTTGAACAATTATATAATGACATAACCATCATTATACTACAATATATAGTATTTTCACTGCCCTAAAAATCCACTGTGCTCTGGCCTGTTCATCTCCCCACTGCCCACCACCCCTGGCAACCACTGATCTTCTTGTTGTAGCCATAGTTTTGCTTTTTCCCAAATGTCATATAATTGGGACCATTCAGTATGTAGCGATTGCAAATTAGCTTCTTTCACTTAGTATTGCATTTTAAGCTTCTTCCATGTCTTTCATGGCTTGATAGCTCATTTCTGCTTAGTGCTGAATAATATTCTATTGTCTGGATATACCACATTTACCTACTGAAAGGCAACACAGTTACTTCCAACTCTTATCAATAATGAATAAGTGACTATAAACATCAGGGTTTTGGATGGAAATAAGTTTCCATCTCCTCTGTGTAAACACTAAGGTGTGTAATTTCTGGATTATATGGTACATATATGGTTAGTTTAGTAAGAAACTTCCAAACTGTCTTCCAAAGTAGCAGTACTGTTTTCCATTCCCACCAGCAGTGGATAAGAGTTTCCATTGCTCTACATCTTCATCAGCATTTGATGTCGTCAGTGTTCCAGATTTCCACCATATTAATAGGTGTGTAGTGGCTTAATTTGCATTTTTCTGATGACATATAATGTGGAGCATTTTTTCATATTCTTATTTTCCATCTGGACATCTTATTTGGTGAGGTATCTAAGTCTTATCAGGTTGTTTGTTTTCTTATTGCTGAGTTTTACGAATTCTTCATGTATTTTGGATAATACTCCTTTATCACATATGTGTTTTGCAAAGCCAAAATTTTTACCATGCCATTACAGTCATTATTGATGACAAATCCAAAAGACACTTACATTGATAACTGATAATCAGTACTACATAGTTGACTGGGTATATGTTAACAGCTATAGTAGGAAAATATATTGACAATATTTATAAAATATGGTTCTTTTTAGTCTTTTATTTTTTGTTTAAATAATACCCTGTTTCATTGAAAAGATTACCTGAGCCAAATCTTAGCTATGTTATGTTCTCTTTCACTTAAATGTATTTGTAAAAATCAAATCCACTTGATTTTACAGTGCAGCAACCTTAAACAAAAGAATGCATCATAATTAAAAGAAAGCAACTATTAACCTTGACAGTAGAATAGTAAATTGGCTACTTTGCCAACTGTTCTCTAGGCAACCAACAAATGATTAGCTAATTGATTGATTGCTTAAAATGTTAGTCTGAACTGAATTGGGGACCAGCAAGATTGGACACTAACTACCTTTTAAAATATAATTTGATATTTAAGAACTTTTTCAGACATAATTACAAATATTGGAAATAAATCCTACTGTTTGTGTTTCCAGCAGAGGAGAAATGACTCTTTATTCTGGGTCTTGATTGTGTGATCATGTTATTCTTAATAAGAATGGATTGTGGGGGGATAAAAGAATAGGTTTGATTATCTGCTAAACTTAGGAAATTGCATTTCTCCTAGCTTTACACTTAGGTTCCATTTATCCAGCTCCCCAAATTCACAGCAAGTCTAAATGTTCTATTCCTTGCACTGTTTAGTGATGAGAAGGGTACTAAAGACCCATGAGAAATTGAATGGGGAAAAAGAATCCTCTGGGAGAGATTATCAAGTGCACTTTAGAAAATGTTAAGTTTAAAACAATCAATAACTAAGTATTTCTAAAGGTAAATAATATTAGACAGAAAGAAGACAAGCACCATTATGGTCAGTGGTCAGATTAGAGACACTTTCCCCAGTAAGGACCTTGTGGCACCAGGGAAACCAACATAGACTCTGTTAAGATGTTGAAATGTTACTCATTTTGAAGCCTGTCTCATATAAAAGATCTACTGTGCTGAGACCACATACCCCACTCAGGTGGAGAGTTACTTGCAAATCTAAAAGGTTTGCTTGTTATATGAGAAGCTGATGTGCTTTTGTGGAGTAGCAGATCAATCTGAGTGTAGCAAATTAGCAGTGTAGACCTACATAGCAGGTTTATAACAGGTGAAAAGCCTTGAGAAAAGCTTGAAAATTTTGAATGTAAAATAATTAATAGTTGATTCCAATTTTAAAGGGACATTCATCGTTCTGCTTGTCTACTATTGAGATTATAATAATAATGTCATCATTATTCTTGTTTCATAGATGAAGTCTCTATACAGAACTGCATTAGAATATTCCTTGTTTTTGTTGTGTCACAGTAGCAAGTTACAGAAAGCAATTTTGGTAAGCTTAGGCTGGAGAATGAATTTTAAAGCTGTGGAGATGTCGCATGGAACACAGTAGTGGAAAGGAACTTGGGATTAAAAAAAGAGTAGGAACCAAAGAGTAGAAAGTTGTTTTATTCTCTCTGAAGACTGGCTTCTTCTGCCAGTCATGACAAGTGAAATTTCTTTCCCACATTTCTAATCCCATATCTCACAGGTCTAGACACCCCAAAAGAACCAATTATAAATCTAATTTCCAGGAGAAGGGACACTGTTTTGCTCAGACTGAGGCATGTGCACATTCTTGGCCCAATCAACCATGGTCAAATGGATGGAATTCTAAACAAAATAGCTGATGATGTGTCTACCATCATGGATGGGGTGACAGTGGTTGTAGGTGCCTGGAAGTGTAATGTAGCATGTGTGATGTGGACAGAAATTGATTGAAGTATGTATCAGCTAAAACTATCTTTATGGAAGTCACATAGAATTAGATTGTGAACCGAAAGCCATTTGTCCCATTCCTCAACAAGTGTAGCTATATTGTACTACTGTCCTAGAAAACTCTGCATATGTGTAGTATACAAAGAAAAAAAATATTGACTTATATATATATTTTTGTCTCAAAGTAGAAATCAAATGATGCATTCTTAAGGGGAAGCATGGTAGATATTGTTTACTAATCTTTTGAGTACATATTCCAACCAGGGGGAAAATCAATATTTATAGTTGTCTTTATTAAAAGTCTTGTGAGGTCTTTAACAAAGAGCTGTTGGTTCAAAAAATTTCAGAGCCAAGTAACTGTTTATTCAAGGGCAGTGCATAAAAGTACAATTGAACACAGCAACTGAGAGGTTGTTCAAGTGGCTGCTAAAATTATTACAGTGCACAATGTCCATTCCCCACACCCTTGTGGAATAAAACACACATAGACTTTTTCTTAACAGACAAGTTTTAGAGGTATCCAGTATTATATACACTCAAATAAGCCATAAAGTTCATTAACTATTTTTCAGGAAAGTTCTGCTTTAGTTTTATATTTATTAAAAATAAAAGAGAAATTATAGTTTTCTCTTCCTTTGCCCATTTTGCCTTTATTTTTATATGCATATGTTCAATTATATCCCATTTTTAATCACACAATTCCCTCTTTGCAAAAACAAAAACTGAAAACTAGACATGTAAGACTTCACAACAAAGATTGATTGAGAAATTGTTGCTAATTCAAAAGGGGTATTTTTTTTATTATAGTAGGCAGAGGCTTCAAAGGCAGGACAGAGGAATCATCTTAGTTTGGGGAGCAAGAAATCAGAGAATGTCTTTATGAAGGCAAGTGAATTTAGTATTTTAAGGGGAAGTAATTACAGGGTAAGGAAATATCATCATCAGAGTCACTGTTGGGAGTGAAAGTGGTGGAAACAAATATTTTTATTTAGCCAATATTATGTGGCAGAGATTGCTAAATGATATACAAATATTTTAAATTAGTGATAATAGTGAGTATTTGACTTGAATATGGAGTATCAAGAATAGAATACAGGGAACCAAGATGGTGGCGTGAGTAGGACAGTGGGAATCTCCTCCCAAAAACATATATATTTTTGAAAATACAACAAATACAACTGTCCCTAAAAGAGAGACCAGAAGACACCGGACAACAGCCAGACTACATCCACACCTGCGAGAACCCAGTGCCTGGTGAAAGGGGTAATATACAAGCTGCAACCCAGCAGAACACAAGTCCCCTCACCCCAGCTTCTGGGGGGAGGAGAGGAGTCGGAGCAGGGAGGGAGGGGGATCCCAGGACTGCTAAACACCCAGCTCCAGCCATCCGCACCAGAGTGTAAACACACAGTGCATGCGTGGGGTGCTGGAAACTAGAGAAGCAGGACAGTAAGACCTGTGAGCCGGTCCCGAAGCCGGTGCCCCTGGGACAAAGAAAAGCTAGTGCTTTTTGAAAGTCTTAAAGGGACAGGGACCCCACAGCAGGAAGGAAGCTTCCCAGGTCACAGTTGAGCAGCTGGAAATTCCAGGGAACTCCAGGCGCTCTAACCCCATGGGCAACAGCTCTGAGACCCCTCACGGAGGTAAACAGCCAAACAGTCCCCCGTCCATTACCCCTGTGGGGCCCCACCATAGCAGAGCAGCAGCCTGAGGCTGGCCATGCCCACAGCAAGGGAACTTCCTCCATACTGGTCAGGCAAGATACAGAGACCCAATCTACACACACTTGCCCAACAAAAGCCACCAGGGGTCGCAGTTGTCCCAGTAAAGAAAGGCCAGGAGCAAGTGGAAAGTCTTGACCCTCTCAGCTGACAGACGAGTCAATAGCACACCAATGCACCTATCAACATGAAAAGGCAAAAAAATTTGATCCAGACAAGACTAACCCAGACAGCTTCGGCATCTGCTACATCTTCCCCTGAGAAGGAACCTGGGGAGATAGATTTAACCAATCTTCCTGAAAAAGAATTCAAAACAAAAGTCATAACCATGCTGATGGACTTGAAGAGAAATATGCAAGAACTAAGGAAATAAAACAATCTCTGGAAGGACTTCAAAACAGAATGGACGAGATGCAAGAGACCATTAATGGACTAGAAAACAGAGAACAGGAACGCAGAGAAGCTGATGCAGAGAGAGATAAAAGGATCTCCAGGAATGAAAGAATTTTAAGAGAACTGAGTGACCAGTCGAAATGGAACAATATCCGCTTTATAGGGGTACCAGAAGAAGAAGAGAGAAAAAGGGATAGAAAGTGTCTTTGAAGAAATAATTGCTGAAAACTTCCCCAAACTAGGGGAGGAAATGGCCTCTCAGACCACAGAGGTACACAGAACTCCCATGACAAGGGATCCAAGGAGGGCAACACCAAGACACATAATAATTAAAATGGCAAAGATCAAAGACAAGGACAAAGTATTAAAGGCAGCCAGAGAGAAAAAAAGGTCACCTACAAAGGAAAACATATCAAGCTATCATCAGACTTCTCAACAGAAACCCTACAGGCCAGAAGAGAATGGCATGATATACTTAATGCAATGAAACAGAAGGACCTTGAACCAAGAATACTGTATCCAGCATGATTATCATTTAAATATGAAGGAGGGATCAAACAATTCCCAGACAAGCAAAAGTTAAGGAAATTTGCCTCCCACAAACAACCTCTACAGGGCATCTTACAGGGACTGCTCTAGATGGGAGCACTCCAAAAAAGAGCACAGAACAAAACACCCAACATATGAAGAAGGGAGGAGGAGGAATAAGAAGGGAGATAAATAAAGAATCATCAGAACGTGTTTATAATAGCTCAATAAGCGAGTTAAGTTAGACAGTAAGATAGTAAAGGAGCTAACCTTGAACCTTTGGTAACCACAAACTTAAAGCCTACAATGGCAATAAGTACATACCTTTCAATAATCATCCTAAATGTAAATGGACTGAATATACCAATCAAAAGACACAGAGTTATAGAATGGATAAAAAAGCAAGACCCATCCATATGCTGCTTACAAGAGACTCACCTCAAACCCAAAGACGCGCACAGACTTAAAGTCAAGGGATGGAAAAAGATATTTCATGCAAACAACAGAGAGAAAAAGCAGGTGTTGCAATACTAGTATCAGACAAAATAGATTTCAAAATAAAGAAAGTAACAAAAGATAAAGAAGGAAATTACATAATGATAAAGGGCTCAGTCCAACAAGAAGATATGACCATTATAAATATATATGCACCCAATACAGGAGCACCAACATATGTGAAACAAATACTAACAGAATTAAAGGAGGAAATAGAATGCAATGCATTCATTCTGGGAGACTTCAACATTCTTCTCAAGTGCACATGGAACATTCTCCAGAATAGACCACATACTAGGCCACAAAAACAGCCTCAGTAAAATCCAAAAGATTGAAATCCTACCAACCAACTTTTCAGACCACAAAGGCATAAAACTAGAAATGAATTGTACCAAGAGAGCAAAAAGCCTCACAAACACATGGAGGCTTAACAACACGCTACTAAATAATCAATGGATCAATTACCAAATCAAAATGAAGATCCAACAATATATGGAAACAAACGACAACAACAACACAAAGCCCCAACTACTGTGTGATACAGCAAAAGCAGTCTTAAGAGGAAAGTATATAGCAATCCAGGCATATTTAAAGAAGGAAGAACAATCCCAAATGAATGGTCTAATGTCACAATTATTGAAATTGGAAAAAGAAGAACAAATGAGGTCAACAGAAGGAGGGACATAATAAAGATCAGAGAAGAAATAAATAAAATTGAAAAGAATAAAACAATAGCAAAAGTCAATGAAACCAAGAGCTGGTTCTTTGAGAAAATAAACAAAATAGATAAACCTCTAGACAGACTTATTAAGAGGAAAAGACAGTCAACACACATCAACAGAATCAGAAACGAGAAAGGAAGAATCATGACAGACCCCACAGAAATACAAAGAATTTTTAGAGAGTACTATGAAAACCTACATGCTAACAAGCTGGGAAACCTAGGATAAATGGACAACTTCCTAGGAAAATACAGCCTTCCAAGACTGACCCAGAAAGAAACAGAAAATCTAAACAGACCAATTACCAGCAACGAAATTGAATCGGTAATCAAAAAACTACCAAAGAACAAAACCCCCAGGCCAGATGGATTTACCTCGGAATTTTATCAGACATACAGAGAAGACATAATACCCATTCTCCTTAAAGTTTTCCATAAAAATAGAAGAGGAGGGAATATTCCCAAACTCATTCTATGAAGCCAACATCACCCTAATACCAAAACCAGGCAAAGACCCTACCAAAAAAGAAAACTAAAGAACAATTTCCCTGATGAACGTAGATGCAAAAATACTCAACAAAATATTAGCAAACCGAATTAAAAAATACATCAAAAGGATCATACACCATGACCAAGGGTTATTCATCCCAAGGATGCAAGGATGGTACAACATTCGAAAATCCATCAACATCATCCACCACATCAACAAAAAGAAAGACAAAAACCACATGATCATCTCCATAGATGCTGAAAAATCATTCGACAAAATTCAACATCCATTCATGATAAAAACTCTCTACAAAATGGGAATAGAGGCCAAGTACCTCAACATAATAAAGGCCATATATGATAAACCCACAGCCAACATTATACTGAACAGCGAGAAGCTGAAAGCATTTCCTCTGTGATCGGGAGCTAGACAGGGATGCCCACTCTCCCCACTGTTATTCAACATAGTACTGGAGGTCCTAGCCGTGGCAATTAGACAAAACAAAGAAATACAAGGAATCCAGATTGGTAAAGAAGAAGTTAAACTGTCACTATTTGCAGATGACATGATATTGTACATAAAAACCCTAAAGACTCCACTCCGAAACTACTAGAGCTAATATCAGAATTCAGCAAAGTTGCAGGATACAAAATTAACCCACAGAAATCGGTGGCTTTCCTATACACTAACAATAAACTAATAGAAAGAGAAATCAGGAAGACAATTGCATTCACAATAGCATCAAAAAGAATAAAATACCTAGGAATAAACCTAACCAAGGAAGTGAAAAACCTATACCCTGAAAACTATAAGACACTCTTAAGAGAAATTAAAGAGGTCACTAATAAATATAAACTCATCCCGTGCTCCTGGCTAGGAAGAATTAATATTGTCAAAATGGCCATCCTGCCCAAAGCAATATACAGATTCGATGCAATCCCTATCAAATTACCAGCAGCATTCTTCAATGAACTGGAACAAATACTTCAAAAATTCATATGGAACCACCAAAGACCCCGAATAGCCAAAGCAATCCTGAGAAGGAAGAATAAAATGGAGGGGATCTCACTCCCCAACTTCAAGCTCTACTACAAAGCCACAGTAAACAAGACAATTTGGTACTGGCACAAGAACAGAGCCACAGACCAGTGGAACAGAATAGAGACTCCAAACATTAACCCAAACATATATGGTCAACTAATATTCGATAAAGGGGCCATGGACATACAATGGGGAAATGACAGTCTCTTCAACAGATGGTGTTGGCAAAACTGGACAGCTACATTTAAGAGAATGAAACTGGATCACTGTCTAACTCCATACACAAAAGTAAATTTGAAATGGATCAAAGACTTGAATGTAAGTCATGAAACCATAAAACTCTTAGAAAAAAACATAGGCAAAAATCTCTTAGACATAAACATGAGTGACCTCTTCTTGAACATATCTCCCCAGGCAAGGGAAACACAAAAATGAACAAATGGGACTATATCAAGCTGAAAAGCTTCTGTACAGCAAAGGACACCATCAGTAGAACAAAAAGGTATCCTACAGTATGGGTGAATATATTCATAAATGACAGATTCGATAAAGGGTTGACATCCAAAATATATAAAGAGCTCACACACCTCAACAAACAAAAAGCAAATAATCCAATTAAAAAATGGGCAGAGGAGCTGAATAGACAGTTCTCTAAAGAAAAAATTCAGATGGCCAACAGACACATGAAAAGATGCTCCACATCGCTTGTGATCAGAGAAATGCAAATTAAAACCACAATGAGATATCATCTCACACCAGTAAGGATGGCTACCAACCAAAAGACAAACAACAACAAATGTTGGCGAGGTTTTGGAGAAAGGGGAACCCTCCTACACTGCTGGTGAGAATGTAAATTAGTTCAACCATTGTGGAAAGCAGTGTGGAGGTTCCTCAAAATGCTCAAAATAGAAATATCATTTGACCCAGGAATTCCACTTCTAGGAATTTACCCCAAGAATGCAGCACTCCTGTTTGAAAAAGACAGATGTACCCCTATGTTTATCGCTGCACTATTTACAATAGCCAAGATATGGAAGCAACCTAAATCTCCATCAGTAGACGAATGGATAAAGAAGAAGTGGTACATATACACAATGGAATATTACTCAGCCATAAGAAAAAAACAGATCCTACCATTCACAACAACATGGATGGAGCTGGAGGGTATTATGCTCAGTGAAATAAGCCGGGCGGAGAAAGACAAGTACCAAATGATTTCACTCATCTGTGGAGTATAAGAACAAAAGAAAACTGAAGGAACAAAACAGCAGCAGAAGTACAGAACCCAAGAATGGACTAACAGTTACCAAAGGGAAAGGGACTGGGGAGGACAGGTGGAAAGGGAGGGATAAGGGTGGGAAAAAAAGAAAGGGGGCATTACGATTAACATGTTTGGTGTGGCAGTGGGGGGACGGTTTGGGCTGTGTAACACAGAGAAGACAAGTAGTGATTTTACAGCATCTTACTATGTTGATGGACAGTGACTGTGAATGGGGATGTGGGGGGGACTTGGTGAAGGGGGGAGCCTAGTAAACATAATGTCCTTCATGTAATTGTAGATGAATGATACCAAAATAAAATTAAAAAAACAAAGAATAGAATACAGGCTTTTGTAGCTTTGCATAGATGGCGTGGGATCACAAAAATGGCTATGCAAGCTAAAACCATGACAAGAGATCTTAATCAGTGGGAAAAATTACAATTGTTCATTGAGTCTTTAAAAAATTTTATCAAAAGTGTAAAAACTATCTTATTGTTAGTTATAAATATATAGGGAAATTACAACAATAATACTAATATTCTATAATAAAAAACATGAGAAACATTAAGGATTAAAGTACATTATAGTTTTTGTAGGAACCCTATCAAGAGTAGTTTTAATGCTATTTCTCAACTTCTTGCCTATAACTTATAATAGTGGGCATTCTGCTATGCATTGGCATATTGTCATATTCCTAAGTTTCGATTAGCTTCCAACATTTCATCCTTCATGCTTTCAATGTCGTGAAGTATCTCTGAGAACTTGTTTAATGTTGAAATTATTTGTTGGCATCACTTCCTCTGGGACAACTTCATCCTTTGTGTCAAAACCACTTTTCCTCATTTATGTTGGAAAGTTCACCTTCACTAAGTTCCTCTGGCTGCATATTCTGAGACTCAAATGGTAACCCTGTCAACACTCCCTTGGTCAGCTATTTCTTCCATAACTATTTACATGGGATCATAACTTCATATTTTCCCACCGTCCCCACACTCCCATAAGTTCATTTTTGATGTTATTTTTCATTTCTTTGTTACTTTTTTTATCTTCATTTGGTCAACTCCCTCTTTTAATTATCCATTTTTAAATAATGTCATGCAGATTTATCACTGGGAAAGAACACAACTTTATTTTTCACTATCTGTGCTTAAACCAATAATGGATGTACAGTGTCCAATCACTGACAGATTTTGAAAGAAGCGATGTGATTGATCACTGATTATGGTGCCTATCTGTCATTTACGTAGTGATTTGTGGATGGAAGGGCTAGGTGTGAAGTTTGTACTTTACACAATTACAGTTAATATACCATGGTAACTGAAATTGGAACCATTTTGTTGGGGGACTGGTATAATTTAAGTGTGGTAACTGAAATTCATGCCAGTACTGTGCAAAGTTCAGACTGCCTGTATAGAACAGGGGTATAGTTTCCAGAGAAGATGAAAGTAGAAACAAAAAAAGGCCATTTTTAATGTCCTTTTAAAAAAATTAATGTGAAATTCACATAACATACAATTAGCCATTTTAAAGTATACAATTGAGTGGTATTTAATATATTCACCATGTTGTACAACTACTACCTCTCTTGACTTGCAGAACATTTTTATCACACCAGAAAAACACCCTATGCCCATTAAGTAATCACTCCACATTTCCTTCCCCCATTCACTGGTAACTACCTATTTATTTTCTGTCTTTATGGATTTGCCTATCTGGATATATTATATAAAAAGAATCATACAATCTGTGACCTTTGCATGTGGCTTCTTTCACTGAATATAGGGTGTTCGGGTTTCATCCAAGTTGTGGCATGTGTCAGGACTTTGGTTCTTTTTATGGCTGAGTAATGTACCATTGTATGGATATACCTAAAGTTGTTCTTCCACTTACTCATGGGTATTTGGGTTGTTTCTACCTTTTGACTATTTCTACCTTTTGGGTAATGCAGCCATACATATTTGCTACTATGTTTCTGTGTACATGTATGCTTTCATTTCTTTTGGATTAGAATTGCTGGGTCATATGGTAATTTTATGTTTAACTTTGTGAGGAACTGCCTGTACATGTGTACAATCCACAACCTTTATTTATTCCTCAATTGTGAGGTCTTAGGTGTGTTGTATATTGTTTATGTAGAGAACTTGTCAAACTTTTTGTTAGATTTATTTCTAGGTATTTACTGGTTTGGATGCTACCATAATTGGTATTTAAAAATTTTTATTTTTAATTGTTTTTGCTAATATATATAATTAAATTCTGTATATTGCTCTTGCATCCAGTGACCTTGCTAAATACGTTAATTCTAAGAGTGTATATGCAGATTATTCAACCACAGTCATACCATCTGTGAATTATGAGCCCTCAGATCTTATAAACTCTTTTCTTTGTTTTTACCTTTTTGCATTAGCCAGTACCTCCATTACAATGTTGAATAGAAGTGAGGATTGCAAGTGTAATTGTCTCGTTCCTCATATGAGTGGGAGAGGTGTTGGTGATTGTGCCATACAAATCACCCACACACTCAGTCCCTACATATCCTCCTCAGATCTCTGCCTCTTTAGAGTTTAGTGTTCCTCTTTCCTGTGCACAGACATACAGAATGCTAGTCAAAGTAGGATGAAAATATTTGAAATAACAAGTGTTTTCTTATTTAAAAAAGAAGAGCATGGTTTCCAAGTCAGGGAGGAGAAAGTGATGGCTTGCATAGTTAGTCTTCAGGCTGGTGGAGAGAGCAAGAGAAAGTTGTATATGATTACTATTATCACCATGTCTTCATATGCAAACATCAGCAATCACTAGTCTCAGGTGGGCTGGCTTCTGTTCTTTTGAGAATGGCTTCAAGAACCATCTGGTTGAATGACATGTATGACACATGTAAAATCTCCACTGCCCGCAGGTTGAAGGACCATTTCTGGCTTCATCATGGGTCCATTGGCTACACAGCTGGTTGGCATCACCAACCTTCCTTCCAATAGGGATATTTCTGCACCCTCTCCTTCCCTGACCTTGGAGGAAACTCTCAGAATGCCATGACACCCTCCCTGGCTGTCTCATACTTGCTCACCTTAGAGATTTTGGAGAACTGTTGACTTTGTTGAATTTGCCCAGAGGCCAGACTAGAAAGAGCAGAGGGGAAAGGCAAGCAGAAAAGGGCCATTTTGTAAAAGCTCTTAAATGCTAAACTGAGACCATGAAACTTAATTGGTTACATAATGGAGAGCCACTGAAGACTTTTGATCAGATGAATGAAATGATTAAAACAATGTTTTAGAAAAATCAGGCCCATGGTGGTGTGAAAGCTGATTTGGAAGGGGAACAATCTATTAGAAAATTATTTTAAGATTTCCAGCTGAGAACTAATGAAGGCCTGACCTATGGTTATAGGCATGGGTAGGAAAAAAAGGAAAATAGATGAAACATGGATTCTCATCATTCCAGTCCTTTGCCTATAGTAGGTACTCATTAACTGCGGAGGCATCAGGCAGATCCAGGACAAAAGTACATTTTATAGTTCTGCTTACAATAGTAGAAGAATACTTACTAGATGATCCTATCACTGTTCCCCATCCTACTATGAGGCCATATGTAGCTGGTGCATTCTTGGCAACTTCACAGGACAGAGTTGCTGCCTTGTATACATCTGCATCCAATATAGACTGCACAGGGTCTTTTTATTTTCATTTCCCATTATAGGGTTCTTGACACTTTCTCCCCAGCAACTCCCATTCATTATTCAGAGTTTGTTTCAAGTGGCAAGGCTAGAGGGAGAAATTCTAGGAACAGAGAGTGTGAGAGCACCAAATTGTAGAACTAAAAGGTGGTTGGTTGTGGCTAAGTTTTTTGTTATAAGAAGCACTCTGTTGCACTTTGGGAAGAAATATGCTGTGTTGTGCTGCTCTTTTAGAAACTCAGTGCTTACCCACTGTTCAGTCTGCTCAGCCAAATTCTAATAACTATGTAAAGAATAAAACAGGTGCATCTGAAAGCACCTAGGGATGCAATACTAGACTCCTCTGGAAATCTTGCAGCCAAAGGAAAATCCTGAAGAAATGGGTCATAAGGCAAGGTAAGGGGATTCCTTGGGCTAGCAAAGAGCTCTGTTCAAGGAGAATGAAGGGAAACTGTCTAATGAGAACAGGCTTGTGTGGATCTGGTGCCAAGCATTCAGAAGACTCAGAGAGTCTATAGTGTATTAAGTGACATTATCTGGTTGGTAACTTTCAGTAATAAAAGTGTAAATGTTGCTACTGCCAAAACCCTGGAGACTCTACAGAACTGGCAGATGTGAGTCCTTATATGAGCCAGGCCTCTAGACCTCAGGCTGTTACAAGGCATGGAGATCAGTTAAATTGGAGGAAGATAAAAAAAAGAAAAATGTGATTTGTGTTAAGTGTGAAAACTTCAGGCACTTGATAACATGACAGCATTGGGAAGGCATATAGATGTTCAGTAATCATTGTTGATTGTTGCAGCACAACATAGTCTGACAAGCCTTGCCTTAGAAATACTTCTACAGATAAAGTCCCCACAGTTACTCTGGGTTATCAAGTGGTAGAATGGACTGCTGGTTAAAATACCTCTATACATTTAGAAGTATTGAGGAGTCTGGGAAAGTAACTAATTGCTATATGCTTTAATATTCTCAATTTAATAAATTACTTTTCAGTTACTTAATTCCATTTTGAAGTGTTTTGAGAGCTCTCTATCTGTTCACCATCCTTGAATTTCCTGGGTTCTGTGCTGACAGGACATAGGTAAGGGCAAGTCTTCAAGATGAACTATTAGAACTTAGACTTCACACCTTAGCCACCAGCTTTCCTGGTGAGGTTTAAACTTGGCTTCCTTCTGGATTATGATAACTAATTTATTGCATGTAACAAACATTTATAGTAAAAGTTACCAGTATTGTCCTCACTTGGCCTATGAAGAAAGTGAAGGACAGTGAATTTAAGACCTTGCCTTAGGTCATTTGTCCACTGATTGATCAAGTCCTTGCTTTTCAACTTTTGCTATCACATTATGAGAATTAACATTTACTCTTTTTCCATTTTTGATTATATTGTTTTGGAACATTTAGAGTCTCTTGTCCTCAGTAGTGTCTATTTCTTCTCTGAATGTGATTTTATACTTCTCCAGAATAGGAGGAATGCTTTATACTTCTTTAGTCTATTAAAGCAAGTGGTATTTTACCTCTAAGACTTCAGTGGGCTACAATGTCTCTTCTAGTTATTTCTTGGCCCTTTCTCTGCTTCTCTTGATTAGTCAATCAGTACTTATTTATTTTCATCATGAATCTGTTGGCTTCTGGTATATGAGACTGTTATCTTAAAAGTGGTCCAAGGCCACAAAAGATTGTCTTCATAGGCATATGTAAATCACACATACCTTTACCATACATGTCTAAGTTGTCTTGACAACCAGTTCACATAAGTGGGCATGGTCCTTCAACACAGTGCAGTAGGAAAGAGGGACAAAGGATGAACACCACATGGACTTGTTATTGATAGTTTTTTTTAAATCTGAGGTTTCTAGAATCATATTTTTTCTATGTTAGTGTTTTCTCTTGAGTTCAGATGCTGATCTTTTGGTCAGTCTGATGGCTTTTGTCTATATTGTGACTGTGAATCCCATGGTTTGTGATTGCGGAACAGTCAAAGACAGAGTATGTATGGAATCTCTGCTTATCTACTTTGACTAGCTGTGTGGCCATTCTTTATCTTAGTGTCTCATTTGTAAAATGGGAATAATATTAATACAATTCACAGAACTGTTTCATAGAACACTGAAAAAATGGAGTAGAAAACATTAGCAAAACTAGATGGCATACATCAATGGAATTCTGGGAAACAGAGAAATAGCACTCGATATACTCACCATACCTGTGAACTTTAAGCCTCAGCTTCTGATGCTCATTTCCTACTGGATTTTATTCTTCCATTCTATTTACAAATGGTATGAATTTATATGCTTACATTGCTCACATGTAGTTTGGTAAAACTAGAAAGAAAAGATTTATTGAATTTATTATTATCACTTGGGGGGGTATACATTTCATCATTACTCTCTATTTTTAGGGTTTACAACTAGCCTATAAAATATTTGCCCCAGAGCAAATCTCAGCATATGAGGTCTCAGTCAATCTTGAAGTTCAAATTTAATACAAATTTTCAAATCCAATAGAGTGCTGTGTTTAATATGAATGGGGTCTAAATTATAGTAAAGTCTAGTTCAAATAGCCTGATTTAATATGAACAGGTTATGGCAATACCTTTACAGATGTATTTTAATGGGTAGATGGCATGACTTCTATTAGGAGGGTCTGGTGAGTTTTTCAGCTGCACTGGCTTTTATTCCATTATGCAGGCATATCACCATTTTTAGCTTTGTCATATGACTAAATAGCTTCACTATAAATAAATATATATGTCCATAAAGTGGGGGAACAAGAACCACCTCATTTTATGTTTTTAGTAGGAATAAATTTTTAGTCTCCATTCTTGGAGGGATTTTAAGACACTAATTGCGTATCCTAGAATTCCCTATTTACTAATTTTGCCATATGGAAAATGGGTCAGGTCAGTATTGATAGAGCCTATTTTTTGTTTTCTTTGGTTTTGGGTTAAAATAGCACTTTGTTTTGGGCTGGCAGGATACCTTTTGGAAGATCTGATGCTTTGAAACATCACTGCCATCAAGGGAGTCATTTTTAGTCCATTTTATAGATGAGAAAGGAGGTAGAATCTAAAGATTTAGGAAGACACTTGATAGTGATGAATTGTTTAAATACCAGTGTTAATAGTCAGGTATGAAGTCATATCTTCTGCCTGTATGTTTACTATTTTATGTTTTATATTTTCAAGCCATCTTGTTCATTCTAAAAATGTCCAAGACAGCAAAAGGAATAATATTTCTTTTCTCCTTTGTGTAAAGATGTTATGTATTGAGGATTTGGCTGCTTGTATTTCAAAGAAGGTAAATAAAACACATGTTGCTGAATGCTGTGGGTCCTTGCTGACAGTCTCTTTCTAATGGGATATTAAGTCTTATGGGGAGAAAATACATGGAATGAAGAGCAAAAGATAAAGGTAGCACAAATAAAGAGAAGAAGCTCAAAATAGAATAAGGAGAGTGAAGGCAGGAACATTGTTTGTAGCCATTTTGCCTCACAAGAGAGAAAGAGTTCCCTCTAGATTAAGAGAAAATAAATGGAAATCTATCCCATGCTCATGGATAGGAAGGATTAATATTGCCAAATTAGCCATCCTGCCCAAAGCAATTTACAGGTTCAATGCAATCCCTATCAAAATACCAATAACATTTTTCAATGAACTAGAGCAAATAATCCTAAAATTCATATGGGACTACAAAAGACCCTGAATCACCAAAGCAATCTTGAGAAAGAACAAAGCTGGGCATATTATACACCCTGACTTCAAGCTTTACTATAAAGCTACATTAGTCAAAACAGTATGGTAGGCATAAGAACACACTCATAGAACAATGGCACAGAATTGCCCAGACATAAACCCATGTATATGTGGTCAATTAATATATGATAAAGGACCCATGAATATACAAAGGGGAAAAGACAGCCTCTTCAACAACTGGTGTTAGGAAAAATGGACAGCTACATGCAAGAGAATTAAACTGGATTACTGTCTGAATCCATACATAAAAGTAAACTCAAAATGGGTTATAGAACTAAATATAAAACATGAAACCATAAAACTCTTAGGAGAAAAAACAAAGGCAAAAATCTCTTGCACATAAGCATGAGCAATTTTTTTCTGGACACATTTCCTCAGGCAAGGGAAACAAAATAAAAAATGAACAAGTGGGACTACATTAAACTAAAAAGCTTCTGTATAGCAAAGGACACCATCAACAGAACAAAGAGGCATCCTACAATATGGGAGAATATACTTGTAAATGATTTATCTAATAAAGGTTTAACATCCAAAATATGTAAAGAACTCATATGACTCAATACCAAAAAAAGCCAAATAACGTAATAAAAAAATGGGTGGAGGACCTGAACAGACATTTTTCCAAAGAAGAAATACAGATGGCCAATAGGCACATGAAAAGCTGTGGAAAGGCAAATCAAAACCACAATGAGATATTATCTCACAACAGTCAGAATGGCCACTAACCAAAAGATAGGAAATAATAAGTATTAGTGAGAATGAAGAGAAAAGGGCAGCCTCCTACACTGTTGGTGGGAATGTAAATTGGTACAGCCAGTATGGAAAGCAGTATGGGGGCTCCTCAAGAAACTAAAAATAGAAATACCATATGACCCAGTAAATTCACTCCTAAGAATTTGCCCAAAAGAAACAATATCTCTTATTCAAAAAGATATACACACCCCTATGTTTATTGGCACATTATTCACAATAGCCAAGATATGGAAGTGACCAAAGTGTCCATCAGTAGATGAATGGATAAAGAAGATGTGGTACATACATACAATGGAATACTATTCAGCCATAACTAAAAAGAAATCTTGCCACTGCAACAACATGGATGGACCAAGCTGGTATTATACTAAGCGAAATAAGCCAAGAGGAGAAAGACAAATACCATACGGTTTCACTTACATGTGGAACATAAAAACAAACAAAGCAAAATGAATCAAACAGTAGTACACTCATAGACAATAAGAAATGACCCTAGTGGTTACCATGGAGGAGAGATTCGTGTGGGTGAGAGGGATAAAGAGGTACAAAATCTCAATCATAGTGTAAGCTGGTCACAGGTATCAAAATGCAATATGGAGAACATAGTGGTTCTGTAACATCAGTGGTTCTGTAACATCTAGATAGTAGCTGCACTAGTTGGGGTGGGGATTTAATATTGTGTGTAACTGTTGAATCACAGTGTTGTATACTGAAACCAATGTAATATTATATATCAACAACACTTCAATAAAAGTAAATAAATAAAAATAAAAATGAAACATACCCTCAACTTAAAAAAAAAGAGAGAGAGAAAGTAAAGTTTATACAAGAAATGTAGGATAAAAAGAGGGAGTGAGTCCTAGTAGCATCTAAAACTCTGGTTTTCAGTGTTGCCTGCCTGGGCACAGCTGCATTTATGGTCTTCATATGGGTTGGTTCTTCAACCATTCCTGGGTTTCCATTCATTAGTATATTTTCCTCAAGATAACTTGTGGTTTAACCAAAAGAGCTTAATACTCTTGCCCTCAATGATCTATTTTACATATAACATCTAGGGTGACATGCTTAACACATCTCTGCTTTCTTATAATTCTCCAATGGTTTCCCACTGCATTTAGAATAAAATCCAAACTCTACAAGAGGGTTTATAAAGCCTCTACATTCATCTCTAACTCCACTCTCTTTCCCTCTCTCCCTTCTGCTCCCAGCCCTTTCTTAAACTCCCTAAAAGTTGTCCACTGGGCAGCCTGGGTTCAAATGTGCTGTGGCTAGTTGACTGGGAGAAGAACTTTCGTGAGGCTAAACTCTCAAAAGCCCAGGAGCTCTGTAGACCAGAGAATCAGAACCTGCTCCAAAATAGAGGCCAAAGGAGGATTCATCTTACCAATGTATTGTCCAGATATCATAGGAGGAGCATCAGTACTCTTTGGGTGTTGGATCTATGCTTGCCTCATCTTTGGACCCTGGCAGAATATGTTTATTTGTACTCCAGGATCTTAGAATCCCTAACAGGATGTTCCACCCAGAAGAATGGAGAAAAGCTCCTGTCACCATACTTTATTGCTTGACTCAGTCACTTCAAACCATTCCCAGGTGAGGTGAGCAGGGAGTGGACATCTCTGACATACATTTCTTAGTTAACAATGTAGGAATGTTGTAAATGAAATTTCCAGTTTATCTTGTTGATCTTGCATTAATGCTTGCTTTTCCTTTGTCCATATTTTATGTGGTTATATATTAAGGTTATTATTGAAATTCAGTTATGTTCACACTGATCATATTAATTTTCCCCTTTTTTACAATAAAATTATAATTGGTAGTATCCATCATTCAATTCTCATATCATTTATGTCAAATAGATTATTGATTATGTTTCTTTTTTTCTTTAGTGGTCATCAACCAATGGTTATGTTATTTTTTCTGCAAGGATCTTAAGAATAATTTATATCCACAGTAATATCTTTGTTGTCATTTACCTACTTTTGGTTGTATTCTTAACCTTTGCCATTCATTCTAAATCTTTTTCCAAATCTTAGCAAAGAATTCCATCAGAGAGCAATACATTCTTGTTTCATAAACAATACTAATAGGTGAATGAAGATGAATATGATGGTTTTCTTTGTTATAAAGATAAAATATTACTGAAAAGTGATTTTTAATTTCTTAATTTGATATCTACTAGAATTTCAATCTTTATGTAAACTAGAGAACCTTTTGAGAAGCAACATTTCATTTCATCTTAGAACCAAGAGACATCCAAGGCACTGTCCATTCTCTTGCTATGCTTCTTTATTCAATTTTCATTATCCTGCAGCTACTGCTTCTCCTGCAATCACTGCCATGCTCGGACTCCTTCATAGGCTTCCTCCTCCAGCTCTACTACCGTGAGAGCTCTACTGCTGTCCTCAGGCCTCCCTCAGTAACGATGCCTGACACACTGCTGATGGAATCAGGCCACCTCTAATACTTCTCTGTCCCACATACCCCTGTTGCTCAGATTGCACCAAGGGGTTATGAAGTGGGAATGGAAGAGCAACCTATACCATTATCATCTTTCAATTAAGTGCAATAAAAAGTTTACAAATCGTAAGTTCTTCTATATATTAATTTAGGGCTGGAAATACTTTGACAAAATTAGTTTTGACTTTGAAAAACTGGTGAGAAAGAAAAAACAAAGAGCTAAATGTTCATCATCCTTCATGGACTGATATTTGTGTTTTATGGTGCAGCCATTTAATCAAAGCAGAATATCTGCTAAAGAGGTATTTGTTTCTGTTAATAGACTGACCTTTCCTTAAATTGTCTCTCTGAGAAGAAATACCAGACCTGAAACAAACCCAAACATGTTGCCAAAAAATTAGGTCTGGCTCTGATTGATTAAGTGCATCCAATTTGAACTGATTTTCCTATCTCCAGTTCTACCATTCTTGAACTCCTCCTTTCCTGCCATCTCAGGAAAAAAAAAGAAAAGAAGAAGAATTCTTAATTTCTTACTTTCCTTGCTCTCCAAATTCAACCCATTAGCAAGCTGAAATTCTATCACAAACTCACTCAGTTGTCCTCAGTCTCTAATACTGCCATCTGAGCTCAAGCCAAAACCATCTCTTGGATTTCCAGCTGGACTCCTAGTTCATCTTTTTGCTCCTTTCTTCTCTTGCTCTTCTTTGGTCTATTCTCTATGCAGCAATGGCCAGCATGATTTTTATACTCTTGCTTAGAATTTCCCAAAAGCTATCCGTTGAGTTTGGAATGAAAATTCCAACTTCCTGCTGTGTACAAAAGTTCTATGTATGATTTGATTTGGGCATACTTCTCCAATCCTCTCAAGTTAATTATCTGCTATGTCCAAGGAAGGTACCATTCTAAGTGATGGAGGCACAGTGTCAAAGATAGACAAAAAGCATAAGTTCTAGGAGAGAAATATATACTGTAAGCAGAAAGTTAAAAAGAATAAATATTATGTATCAGAATGAGTGGATCACATCTTGGATTGAGCCATTTGGGAAGGCTTTATTTAGAAGATGGCATTTAAGTAAAAAATCTGAAAGAGAAGATGGAACACATCATCTAGGTATGAGAAGGAAGCACAAAGGGAGCTATTGGAGGGTTTTTTATAAGGTAGTTATGAGAACTGTTTTACATTTTTAAAAGATGACTCTGGCTGCTGTGAGAAAAATTCATCTTTTTGCTCCTTTCTTCTCTTGCTCTTCTTTGGTCTATTCTCTATGCAGCAATGGCCAGCATGATTTTTATACTCTTGCTTAGAATTTCCCAAAAGCTATCCGTTGAGTTTGGAATGAAAATTCCAACTTCCTGCTGTGTACAAAAGTTCTATGTATGATTTGATTTGGGCATACTTCTCCAATCCTCTCAAGTTAATTATCTGCTATGTCCAAGGAAGGTACCATTCTAAGTGATGGAGGCACAGTGTCAAAGATAGACAAAAAGCATAAGTTCTAGGAGAGAAATATATACTGTAAGCAGAAAGTTAAAAAGAATAAATATTATGTACCAGAATGAGTGGATCACATCTTGGATTGAGCCATTTGGGAAGGCTTTATTTAGAAGATGGCATTTAAGTAAAAAATCTGAAAGAGAAGATGGAACACATCATCTAGGTATGAGAAGGAAGCACAAAGGGAGCTATTGGAGGGTTTTTTATAAGGTAGTTATGAGAACTGTTTTACATTTTTAAAAGATGACTCTGGCTGCTGTGAGAAAAATAGAGTTGAAGGTGGTTGAGTAGAAGCAGGCAGTCCAGTTAGGAGGCTATAGCAGGGGTCCAGGCAAGAGATGATTATAAATAGATTCAGGATAATGTGTCCAAACCAGCAGGACTTGCTGACTGACTGGATTGGATGTATGGTGTGAGGGCAGTGGAAATTGAGTATTCTCTATCTTTTCAGCTTTGGCAGTTGGGTGGAGGTGAGGTGAGTGACTGAGATCAAGTAGATTGGGAGGTGGACGTGGAAACAAAGAACCTTCAATTTGCACTCTTGGACTCACCACACACCAATTTCTGGCACACACACACACACTTAGGTTTTCCATCCTCAGGCCCTTACACATGCATTTCTTTCTGTGTGGGTTAGCCTTCTCAAGTCATGACCTGATAATTCCTCATCCTTCATGTTCCAGTTTAGATGCCACCTGTTTAGAGACATCATCTGACCACTTGCCCAAATTCCATTATTCTCTATTCAGTTTGATTTTTAGTTACTTTATTTTCAAGTTAAAAAAAATTGTTATGTTTTCCACTACTATAAAAGTTCCTTGAAGACAAAGATACCTCCATTTTGCTCAAAACTGAATTCATACGACCTAGGAGAGAGTGGTACACAGTAGTAGGCATTCAATAAATATTTTCTGAATGATTGAACTATGTGATCATTGTGCCAGCTTATTAGTTCTATGTGAGTACCCATAAATTGTCTGATTTCAATGGAATCAACTTAAAATACATAAAAATTTATGTGTTCTCCTTGGTTTATGTACTATTAGAAAGTTTTAATAAACAGATTATTGTTTCTTTCAGGAAATAGACTGAGCTTTAGCCCATATTTAAATGCCCAGAGCCTAGCTCAGGGTGACATGGACAAGGCATTTCACTTTTCTCTCTAAGCCTCAGCTTCATAATCTGACAGATATAAACATTGTCCCTATTTTAAAATGTTATTGTGAAAATTAAATAGGATGATTCATATAAAGCACATAGCACAGTTCTAAGTATATTGTAAGCATTAATCAGTGTGATTTGTTACTGTTATTCATTGCTGAAAGAATGGGAGTTCATGACATTTAAGCCCCTTACAAACCAGTAAGCATGTTGCTATTCATTCTTCTGGTCCACAAGTAGAAATCTTTATGTTAATATTCAGAATCTACATTCCAAAAAATGTTTTACAATTATATATTCTTCCAAGGTAATTCTTAAAACTGACATTTAACTTCATGATTCTTTCTATCATTTGGGCAGATTTAATTAAAGGCCAACCTTCTTAAGCTTCATGCTTAAAAAGATTTTAGGGGTATTAGACTTTTAGAAATTCTAAAATGCAAAAAGAGGAAAACATTTGACTCTCCAGATGTGTGCAAGAAATAGCAAACAATTATATTTACTAAGTAGATTAAAAGTACCATTGAACATTAGCTAATTATGCTTTTATTTTCAATATGAGAAGCATCAGAATTTCACATAGCAGGTTATTATTGTGAACTGCTATTTTACCTCAGTAAACATCTATATATAGTTGTGATGATATGGTGTCATCATGAGATAAAACTTTTTTTAAGGACCCAGCATTGTGAAAACATAGATTTTTAATATTTGAAAGGTTTGTGCAATTGTAAATAAGGCAGTGCATCCAGTATTAGAGCATGCTTGATGAGAAAAAATGCTAAATTTCCTTGACCTACTTTCATCTTCATGTTTAGGAAACAGTGTCTAAGAAGTAAACAAAGTAGTTGTGCCTCGCGTAGGAGATGATTATTGTTTGAATTTATGATTCATGCCGTGAGCAAAATTTTGTTTGTGGCCTCATTTGCAACCATAATTTACAACTTTACCAGGGATATGCTGTGTATTCGGGAGGTAATATATCAGACTTGCTTTGTACTGGAACAGTTTTCTAGCTCTGGGTATAGTATTTTCTGTGTTTCTGTTAGCTATAAAATTTCTAGGCATAACATTTATTGTAGCAAATATGGAAATTTTTAAAAAATTGTATTCCCCTTAGGAATGTCTTATTGTATTTATATTCTTATTAGAGCTAAATCCAACTAGTGTTTAAAGGAGTTGTTAATCCTGCAAATATCTGGTTGCAAAACATCCGTAGGAAGAATTAACCTTTACAGATTTTTTGAAAATAAAGACTGCCTCATTTTTGCATTTTGTGTACCTCTCTTCTAAGAAACTAACAAACAATATGTGACTCAGATACACTATTTGTGGGTGTCCTTAATATCCAGAGTTTTTTTAGATTGCAACTATTAAGTAGGCTGTAATACTGAAATGTGAGTTTTGGCCCTTCTCTTTGATCTATGAGTTAGTGAAAAATTTCCCAGTACTCCCTGGAAGTTTTGTTGCCTGTTGTAGTTTCAATGACTTAAGCAATACATCTGGAAATATTGGAAATTTTAAAAATAAATAACAAATTGCTCTAAGTTGCTGAGATCCTCAACTGATTAGCACTGACTTATTTCTTTATGCCTTCCTATTTTGTCATTTTTTTACTGGATGAACTTTTATTAAGAGTAATACATAATTGCCCCAAGTAAATGTTTAAAGATTAACTTTAAACTTCTATTAGTTTAGAAAATTTAAGTTACCTTAATTTGAAAATAGTCATTTTCATAGGTACAAATAACAAATATGATCCCAAGCTATAATTTTAAATTACTAAAATTATAATTTTGTATCTGATTATAAATAAGTTTAAAGCATAGTTAAAACTAGAAAGTATTACCATTTTTCTTATCAACCGATATAATTTTTGAGAAAGGAAGCTGTAAGTCTGAAGGAATCTTAAAACTTTAGAAAAAAGGCTTATAGAGAACATTAGTCTTAATATGCTTAGTGCTGCAAGTGCTTATATTATAAAATAAACATCTATCTGGAATCAGATTCCTCCAGAAGTTTACCTTTGTTTTTTCCTCAAGTTCTTCACAAAATTTTCCTTGACATAAAATTAAGTAAAGTGGTTAGTCTACTGAGAAGGGAAACTTTTTAATGGTGGGCACGCTAGGGGAAGGAGTAGGAAAATGGCTTCAGTCTCAACGCTGAAACTTCAAAACAGAATTAAAACTCTTTTTAGTAGTATGTTGCTCAAGAATAATTTCAGCACTATTACATATTTCTTTTCTTCCCCCAGTAATTATTCATTCAGCTATTATAACTAACCACAGTAATTTTCTTAGAACAAAGGAGAGCATGACAACAATAGCTTTAAAAATGATGAAGTTTAAATGCCCAAGGTCAGAGTGTAACATTTTGATTTCCATAAGTATTTCAAATGCTACAGGCTTTATGTAATAATTTAATGTGAAAAATATGCAGGCCATGCTTCACTGCTCTTTGCATATACTGCAAAGAGGAAAAAAAACTTAAAAATTGCTTAGCTTTAATTGAGCAAAAGGATTCACATGTGATCTGAACTTGTGGCTCATAATTTCTGTAGACAGCTTCGGTTGCCGTGTGAGGCTCCTAATTAAATTATGTAACGGCACTGAACTAGCTAAGCCAAAGGGCCTGTTCTTCCATATCACCTGGTGATTTAACTGTTTGCGGGATTCAGAGTTTTGGGCCCTGGTCTTCCACGAGGAGTTTTGTGTGTTTTTCACTTTCAGGGGCAGGAAAACAGTTGTTGATGGAATCCGTCGTGAAAGTTTCGGCCTCTAGGTGGCAGCATTGTAAGGTTTTGGAAGTCTGAGTTCCAAAGTGTTTGCCTGTTCCACCTGCCTTTCCCCCACGCCTCAACCCCCACCCCCGACTCCCCACCTCATCATACCGAGCTAACATCAATACACACTCATGTCAGGTGAAACTAAAATGGAGAGAAATGTCATAGACAAAAAAATTAGGCTTTGTTCACTTTGGTCTGTGTTTTATTATATATTTGATAATACTGTAGATTTGTAATTCTGACCCTAGATTCAGTTAGAGGAGGTTTCTCAGTAATATTACATTAACCCATTGCAAACCATTCAGCTTCAAGATGACATTTCACCAAGTACAGGAAGGGAAATTACACTTTAAGTGAATAGTTCATTAAACTTAATCACTTGGGCTCAAGTCCGAAGGCTTCGAGGATGAAGATCAAAACCAACGCATCAGGTCTCCACAAAAACCTTACATCCTGACAAAGGCTGCTGTTCACTCTTTTTCTCTTCCTTATTTCCTTCCTTCTTTTCTTATTTCTTTCTTCCTTTTTTCTGTCCATGGCCACCTGTTTCAATCTAAATAAGTTACATGTTTACATTTTTGATTTGGCCAAAGTAGAGAAGAAGAAACAAAAATTTACTGAATTTGGTATATATGATTTAAAAGTCATGATTCATGTGGCTTTTAATACTGTATTACTGAATGCAATACTAATATGTTGAAGTATATAGATCAAAGTATAGTAAATAATAAAAGCAAATATACAGATACTGGCATGAATTTTATTGCCTATGATATATTTTCATAAGACCCACAAAGATCTTGTAGTTTCATCTCATGCATTTCTCCTCTATGAAAGTTATACTTGAAAAACTTCCCTCGGTGATAATGGAAACAGTGTAGTGTAAGCACATTGGTATCAGGCCTTGTACGAAATCCTTCGTTAACTGAATCCTTGGGGAAATCGTTTTTGAGGTCAAGATTGACAAAATTGTTTAAGTATTATTGAAAATATAAAACAAAATTGTTTCCTCAATAAATATAACAGCTGTATATACTGCAGTTTCCAAGAGCAAGCACTGATATTGGGACCAGCTCTTTAAATAAAATAGGACCTCTGTGGTCTCTGGAGGGAACATGCATAAAGCAAAGTAAATGATTTTCTGTCAACACTAAGTAGACAGGTGCTTACATTGAACAGCATTCTAATATGTCTCTGAATATTTATGTCTTCTTTTTCAAATGCATTGCCCATGAATGTCACAGCTGTCAAACGCCTGTACACAAGAAGATAAAAAATGAAATTAATAAAAGGCAGATCAACATTTCGTTTGTTTGGAACTTTTCCTCCCTGTATCTTTCCTTTTTCTTTCTTTCTTTTTTAACTAAGCTGGATTTTAGGATTTGGGCACATCTGCATTTTCTAAAAGGCCAGGGGAAATGTGAGTTGACTTGTATTTTGGGCTGGCCCCAGGGCCTGTCTCAGTATTTAAACACCAAAATAATCAATGAAATTAATGACCAAGAGAACCAGGGTCTAAGGATTTTTCTAGCCATTTCCGCTGTCCATGTGCTTGGTTTGCTTGGGCGGCGCAGACGACATTCTGACAGGTTGTCACTGCCTCCACCTGAAACTCAAGTTTGTGAGGTGAGAGGCTCTTAAATCTTTCTGCTTCTGTAGCTCTACAGAGTTCGTGCCAAAACAAGCCATCGTGTGCCCTCTGAGTTACAGAGGAATTTGGTTTTCAGAGCAAAGATGACTAAATAGAATTGGTGGTGGATCAAAGCAATGGAAAAAGGGCCATATAGTCGAAAGATCCCTGCCTTTCTGCTTCTAGTGGTTATTGAAGGGACATGTGTACAAAGAGCATTTGTTGGGATGAACTCAGCAGTCATTTGATAAGCATTTATTTATTATAAAGCAGCAAATTTTGAGGTGTCTGGTTATTATTATTACTAACTAGTCCTCAGGAAAAAAACCGTGCCCGTGCCTGAGCTGCTTCTGTATCCAGTCTGAATAAAGCATTTGGCCACAAGGAAAGAATGTAATTTAAATGCTGAACCAGGAATTTAAGCTTAGGGACTCTGCTCTTGTTTTGCTTTTGCCCTTGATGAGAATTGTTCTAAACAATAACCATCCAACTTGTCAAATAGTTGCTGTAAAAGCCTATTTACTAAGAATTATAATTTGTTGTCCAAATTTTGGTGACCTAATGGTGTTTTATTGGTAACCACATATATGAACCAGATGTAATAAATATTGGTTTAGCTCAGATTTGATTTGGAGAACATGCTGATTGCCCTGATTTTGTTATATTTATAAAAGTCCCCCCAAAAAAGTCAACCGTAATGTAAACTATGGACTTTGGACTACTATGATGTGTCAGTATAGCTTCATCAGTTGTAACAAATGTGGCACTCAGTAGGGGATATTGACAATGGGGGTGGCTATGCATGTATGGGGGAAGGTGGTAGATGGGAATTCTCTTAACTTTTCCCTTAATTTTGCTATGAACCTTAAACTGCTCTAAAAAAATAAAGTGTTAATAAAGAAACACAAAGATTCAGTTCTAATTTGAAGAGGTTCATTGGACTCTTTTTCTCTTTTAAGAAGATTTCAGTTCAGTTGGCAGTCTGAGTGAACAAATACTTGAATGTATTCAGAATTCTATGAACATTGTTAGTTACATGGCTCAGTTCAAGTCCCTCTGGTCGGCATTGTGCTGTTATTGATATGGATCACTCCAGTATAATATCTACCTATTTCAAATCAGAAATTTAACCTCTTACTAGTAAAATTGGGTTGAGCCTGTTGGCATGACTTGTAAGGAATTTTTGGAGGTTGCTGCTGATGCTGTGGCTCAAGCCTAGAATTTCACTCCATTTCTACCCATAGAAACTCAATTACGTTTTCAAGATTCAACACAACACTCAATTCTCCATCAAACCTTCCCAGATTCTCCTTAGAAGTAATTTTTCTCTCCTTTCTCTTTACATAACATTTTGTATATGTTTTACTTAAGGTAATTATCATATTATGCTTTGGGTTATAAATAGTTCATGTGTTTACTTTTTTCAATATATTATAAGCTCTTTGGGAGTAGGGTAGTTGTCTATTTTTAAATGTGTATTATCACAGATCTAGTTCTTTTGTTTGCAGATTACTTATAAATGTGCCTTTCAACATTGGTTGAAGCTTTGTTGCTGCTTGTCTTGTTTATCAGTTGGAATGGATCATTTGGAAGGAAAAAAGCTTATAGCTGTAAAGTATCATCTAAATGCTTACTATTGAAAACCTAGAGCATTTCACAACATAGACATAGAATATTTAAAAAATATGCAGCCATTATGAGCAGTTCACTCTTAAGTTCAAGTTTCAAATAGGTTGCATCTGTTTCTAATAAGTAACTGAATGATTAGCAGAAGAAAACATGATTAGAAAGCCTGCAACCCTTGCTGATATGTATTATTTTTAAAGCTCTCCAAAGTGAAGACAAATAAAGAAATAGTAGATGCAGCAAGAAGAGCTGGATTAAAGGAAGAGTTTCAGCTATAAACCCTTTTGTGAGCTGTTATAAAAACAGAACTAATTTAACTGATGAACTGAGGCATTTGGGACTGACATGTGAACTAAGGAATGTGAAAATAGATGAGAAGAATGGTGGATAGAAAAATTATGAGAGTCGTAGTTGAAGAAAATATAAAAAAAAAGTTAACTGAGTAGAAAGTTAATGAACAGATGATTTCATTCCTTTTTATAAAGCTAAACTTTAACTCAAAGAAAGCTAGGAAGAATAATGGGAAAATTCCCTAAGTTTGATAAAACAAAATAAACTATTACAAACCAGAAATGTTGGAAAGCCCTTTGTTTACTTTCATTATTAATACAGAAAAATTACTTTCTTGAAGTAGTATATAATTTTAAGATCATATTTATCTCTTAGCTTAATCCATCACACTAAACTACCTCCCCTTTTGAGCAGTTTTTACACCATTGAGCTTCAGGTTCACAGAAGGAAAGAACAAAAAGCTCTGTTCCTTACTCCTGATTTGAACCAGACACAACTTTTTTCAAAACTGCATGCTGTCCTTCAGTTAATTACTCTCCTGAATTCTATCAGATGTCCCTTTCTTTGCAAGCTACAGGCAGTCTGCTTTGGTAGAAAGACATGGTGAAACTTGCTCTTGGTGACTTGGTTTTTGAATTGACTTGGTGTGTTTTTCAGGGTTTATTACAGAAACTGGCCACATTTTTCTTTAGACCATCCTTAACAGAACTTACTGTCTGAGAACACTAGTGCACCTACAGAACTTATACTGATTAGAAGGGAAATTTAGTTTGATATGAAAAGTCTATTATGCACAGAATGCCTTTATAACACTGTGTTTATTATTATTATTTTTTAATTGGAATTTGAGACCCAAGTGAGTGTCAAATTCAAAAGAACTTGAAGCCATGGAGTTCTTAACCTTGTGAAATTCTCAGAAATTGTGGAGGGCATAGACCTTCCAAAGGATTTGGGTTAGGAACCTTGAGCTGATCTTAACTAAATGTAAAGGACATAATGACCTCATCTAACACTGGGTTTACTTTTTGCCATTATTTTTCATCTTCTGGGTATTTATAAGCCTATAACCTAACTACATGCTATGTAGTTAACAGGACTTGAGTAATTACAATCATAGTAATAGTTTTTCTGAGCCTATGTTTCTGATCAAATTGAAAGAGTTGCTAAACAAAGTTTACAGAGGTTTTTAATACACAATTTGAAATATTGGTCTATTTTCTATTCAAAAGGCTACTATATCATTTATAGAATACTTAATACTTATGTCTAATTTAAAAAATTAAGAATGAACATTTATTTTTATTTCCATTCCAAATTATTTCTACTGTAACTTTTTCCAGTTAAACTCCACATTCATGTTCAGATAGAATAGCTGGTGTCTGTTTCCTTTCATAAGCTTGAAGACCATTTATATTAGTTGTCAACCCTCCTTTCTCCAGCCTGCAACATTCTGTATTTTTGATATTTTTCCAAGGGATCTTATTTTCCATAAATAATTACAAAGCATCTGAAGCCATAAAATCTTACAATCTGTTATATTTCTTTTATTTTTTCCTTTCCTTTCCTTTTCTTACTGATAGGAATAAATAGGCCAAGAAGTACATCTTCAAAAGTTCAGAGTAGTAAGACAGAGCATGTAATATTTTAAATTTTATCATCAAAGTTGTGGGTTTTCCTCATAGTTTATCTTTTGCTCAAGACATTCAATAAAACCACTTTTCTAAAATCTAGACTACAAATTTATGTCAATTTACACCGTGCAAAACAGACCAGCTCACCACTCAGATCAATCTCTAAGCACACAGGAATCTAGGCAAACACTTGTCTTTATAGAACAACTTAGTTTAAGCAATTAACAATCAAGCCCTATACACATAAGCACACTATAATTAACTGTTTAATAGTGGAAGCTTGCTTTTCAAATTTCTCCCTTTGAATGTAGTCAAGGTGAATTACTTGATTTTTCCATCACTAAATGCTACAGCAGCTCAGTCTTTTGCAAGTCTCCAGTCTCCACATATTTTCCTATACCCACTATATTTGACAGTAAAACTGCCAAGCTCCATTATTTCCAACTGGCAGCAATTTAATACATAGTTGAGTCAGTTATTTAGCTAAATAAATTGCTTAAAGTTAACTCTATTTGTAAGACCACAAGGTGTTTCTAAAATGCGCTGCCCTTTTATATCATAAACCTGGATTAGGTTTACAACCCCATTTCCCCTCAGCAGTTTATAAATCAAACAAAGAACATAGAACAATGCATAAAAATCCCTGTGAAACCACCCTCAGAGTTTTTGTTAATGACAAAAGCATACTGGGAACTGGATTTACTCTGTATAGTAAAGAATAAAAGTTTGGTTTAAAGTAACCAGAGTTTGTAAGGGTTATCCAAGCCTCTTTACAAATGATCTTAAACTTTGAAACTAGAATTTTGTGAAGGCACAAGCCATCTGTTCAATCTCTATCTACAAAAATGGCAGGCCAAGCTAAAATGCTTTGGACATGATCTATCTCCCTTGCTCCTATCCATTAATATTAGCCTACCAAATATTCTTAAAAATACATGGTAGAATAAATATTGACTTACTTATGATGTCTCTCCACAGGTGCTGATTAAATTTGAATGAACAAATACACCTACACACAAAAACACAAAAACAATGTGCACAATGAACATGGTGTAATCTAGGCCATCTGAAACATTTTCCTTTTCCATTTAGTCTGGGTAAATTTCTAAACCAGATTAAAAGTAGCCACTGCTTCCCACTAAAGATACATTTAAAAGAGTAGAAGGAAGCTAAAGATTGGGGCGTTTTCTCTAAGAGACCAAAGAGGAGCTCTCTTCCAAAAGTGAACATACTTCATATTCATGACTTATTTCAACCTATGTTTAGTTAGGGAAAAAAAAACAGTTAATAGTTCAATTGCAGAGTAGAAAACCATAGATTACAAACCCATGTTGTACTTAAATGTATATTGTTTTGTTGAGATTTAAAATCTAACCATGGAGGTATTTTTAGGGAATGGTTGTATTTGCCATATGAGATATCCTTAGTATTCTGTAGAGCAGAGCCTGGCTAGCCATTTTTTGGCTAGCCATTTTCTGAAAGGATAATGACTGTAGAGTAGGTAGCCCTAGCTAGCTAGGTACAGTCAACTCCCTTCGAGGTTTCTACATGAATACAAAGGAGATAATCACCTAAATATTTGCATTTGTCTCTGGAGAAAAATTTTTATAGCCATTTACATTTGAATATGAGCACATTGCACTACTGAGGTCTCTACTCATCATGGCATAAAGAGTCCACCACTTTCTCAACTTGCCCACCTCCTACCTCACTGCCCCACTTTGTCCCACTTCTTGCAGGAGGAGACTAATGTCTGGTAAACTGAATTCCAGTTTGAAAAGGTTTGAATAATTTACTTCTTAAATTCAAATTCAGGCATGCAGACCTTTGAGAAATGAAGATTGATTGAGCAAAACTGGTGGTGTGGAGGCAGGACAAATTGGTCAACAGAAAGAACCCTGGAAGGCCAGGCTCAAGCTTTATTTCCTAGGCTGCTGTACATCCCCCTATTCTGTTGCAGGCCACTGACAGTAATTTGATTCTTAAGTCAAAAGAGCAGACAAAAATTCACTGGAGAGGTTAAGACCACTTAGGTTGTTCCATTTCAGCTTTTAGAGATAAGAGCTGAAACATTTGCATCAGGCACCAACAAAGAACAGAAACACCCACAGCTAATCAAAGGTATACAGATCAGTAACAAAAACAATTATTTACTAAGTCACCTTTTATTTATAGCAATACTTACACTATGCTTATAGTATAGTATACTTACAGACTTTTACTTTACTTGTAGAAAAAATACAACAGTAATGATGAAAATACACAAAATAAAAAAGCCTATGTTGATTAATGATCTTAATTTTTCAGTAAGCTTCCCAAACTCTCAGTAACCAAGTCAAATAGAGCATTCTGTGATTTATCTCCTTTTTGTCTACCTTGACTCTCATGGAGAATTAAAGAAGTCAAAGTTGCCAGAAATCAAGGAAATAGGAAGCAGTAAATGACCTGAAGAACCCATGAGTTTACTCTACCAAAAAAAAAGCTTGAAAGCAATGCTTACGACAAAAAATAGAAACAAAACAAGATCAAAATTAAAAGCAACACCCAACTGCAAAACAATTTTGATATGAGTTATCTCTATGAATTATATCATTGCCTAGAAAGGACGAAGTTTGCAAAGGAGGAGAAATAATCACATAAAGTACAGGTTAAAGAGACAGATTTGACGGGAATAATGACATATTATACAAAGAAGTACTGATATACTTTGGATCTCAGCATAACTGGACCACAGTTCTATTTGTTAAAGTTTATTAAACCTGAATTGTATAATATTTACATACAGTAGAGCAGTCCCCTAAGAATATACATATGAAAATCTTACCAGAAGCTATAACAAGAGGTGACTACATCTTGCTTCTGATCTGAGTTCTGCTCCTCCTTTGTCTCCTATCTCTGGGTCATTTTTTGACTCACTGGTTATGCCATTCTCCATCGCTTCTTGCTTGTGTTACTCCATATCACACCCATGATTTTTTGTATTTGCAATGATGTGCCAATTACATAGAATTCATTTTTGCAATTGTTCAGAGTTCACAGTTTACAGCACAGTAATTCTGTATTTGCATTTAATTCTATAGGTTGGTTCTTTCACTTCTAATCTGATATTGCACAAGTTCTTGCACACAGTAGAACTTCAAGAAGTGATGAAGTCCTCTATAATTTCTGCAACTATACCTACCACCATTGCCCTTAAATGCTTTACCCTCTGTTCTACTGTTGTGAGAAAAGATACATATTTTGCATGAAGTAAAGTTTCTTCTCTTCTCTCTGTGCCATTGTTTTGTTTAAAATTCCTTGCCATTTAGCTACTTTATGGATTCATCAGCATATTACAATAATTCAATAAGCTTAAAAAATGTTAATTGAGAACCAGTGAATAGTGATTGGGCCAAACCATAAACTCAGTTTTCTGACTCTAAAGACATCCACTAGACAACATCTTGCTTACCATGGACTTTGTACTCTAGAGTATAGAATACATATGCCATTTGAAATAGAAGATAATCCTTTATAGAACCAGTTTCCCATATTGTTTTAACAGATTCTGGGCATTTTAATTTCCTAGCCAAGATCCATCAATTTACTGGAGCATATGCTCCAGGGAACTCATTGCTGAGACAGGGAAGTTTGTTTTCAAAGGTGATGTTAGTTTTGAGAATGGGTTGTATTTATTTTATTGTTTGTTTGTCTTGCTGATCATTTGTGTGGCATGTTTTGATTTAATTGTGCTAAGAATTTCTTTTTTTTTAAAGTCTGCCTAAGGGCAGTAGGGATGGGTTCATTGGGAGATACAAATAGGAAAATAATAAATTCAGAGCATATTTGGTTTGTTACTGCCCTTTGGAAAATAGCTGAAAGAATGTCTTACTTTTCTAATATCATTTACGTACTAAAACTGGCATCAATTTCTAACAAATACTCCATACCTTGGAGTTTTAATTGATGAAAGAGATAAGTACCTAAAGATGCAAAGGTTCTACAACACTGAAAATACTGTAGTTCTAAGACCTCAAAGGACATTGCAAATAAAACTTATAAGGTTCACCGCTCTGTTACATATACATAATCCTGAAGTTTGATGCCAACCTAAGCTTACCTCTGCATCATCTGAAGTGAGGTTGAATCTTTCTAAACAATTTGAAAATTCTTGCTATAATAAATATGTATTTCTTGAAATTCTGAATCAAGATAGTTTTGTGACATTGATCCAGAGTTTGAATTTTACCTAGGAATTTTGGTAAATTTTGTGTTACTTACAGGTTGAAGAAAGACATTCCAAGAGGGGGGAGGAATACACTATTAATTAGCATTTACCGTGTGCCTGTCATTCTGCTAGGCACTTTGTGATTATCTGATGTAGTGCTCAAAATTGCTGTTTCTTTTTTCAGTGAATGAAAACTAAAAATTCATTCATTATCATGAAGAATATTTGCAAATACTTCTGACCTTTCTTTTTCCTTTTCTTAAATTGAGGTGTAATTGACATACACTATTATATATTAGTTACACAATAACTACAGAGTGCTTCAACATTTATATACATTATGAAGTGATCAACATGGTAAGTCTAGCTACCATCTTTCCCCATACAAAGTTGTTACGATGTTGTTAACTATGTTCATTATACTATATATTACATCCATGTGATTTATTTATTTTATATTTGGAAGCTGTTAATTTTTTATCCCCTCCCCTATTTCACCTATACCCCCACTTACCTCCTCTCCGGCAAACACCAGATTGTTTTCTGTATCTATGACTCTATTTCTGTTTTGTCTTTTCTGTTCACCTGTTTTTTAGATTCCACATGTAAGTTAAACCATACAGTATTTCTCTTTCTCTATCTTTTTTCACTCAGCATAATACCACTTAGGTCTATTCATGTTGTTGCAAATGACAAGATTTCATTATTTTTTATGGCTGAGTAATATTCCATTGTATATATGTATCACATCTTCTTTATCCATTCATCTAACAATGAACACTTAGGTTGCTTCCATATTGTGGATATTGTTAATAATGCTTCAGCAAACATAGGGGTGCATGTATCTTTTTAGATTCGTGTTTTCATTTTCTTCAGATAAATATTTAGAAGTGGAACTACTGAATCTTAGAATAATATTTTTTAACTTTTTGAGGAATGTCCATACTATTTTCCATAGTGGCTAGACCATTATGCATCCCTACCAACAGTGTGTGAGGGTTCCCTTTTCTCTCATACTTGCCAACACTTGTTATTTCTTGTCTTTCTGATCATAGCCATTCTGTCAGATATGAGGTGATATTTCTTTGTGGTTTGATTTGCAGTCCCCTAATGACTAGTGATGCTGAGCATCTTTTTATGTGTGTGCTATCCATCTCTATATCTTCTTTGAAGAAATCTCTGTATAAGTCCTCTGCCAACTTTTTAAATTGGTTTGTTTGTCTTTTTTATATTGAGTTGTGTGAGTTCTTCATATATTTTGGATATTGATCCCTTATTGGTTATATCATTTGCAAATATCTTCTCCAATTCAGGATTGCATTTTTAATTTTTTTGATGGTTTCCTTTGCTCTGCAAAAGCCTTTCAGTTTGATGTATTTCTATTTGTTTATTTTTGCTTTTATAGTCATTGTCTGAAGAGACAGATCCAAAAAAATATTGCTAAGACACATGTCAAAAAGTTTGTTCTGTATGTTTTCTTTTGGATTTTTATGGTTTCCAGTCTTATGTTTAAGTCTTTAATCCGTTTTGAGTTTATTTTTGTATGTAGTGTAAGAAAGTGGTAGTTTCATATTTTTTTTGTCTGTAGTTTTCCAATTTTCCCAACATCATTTATTGAAAAGACTCTTTTCTCCATTGTATGTTCTTGCCTCCTTTGTTGAAGATTAATTGACCATATAAGCATGGATTTATTTCCAGGTTCTCTATTTTGTCCCACTGATTCTTTGTCTGTCTTATGCCAGTACATCATATTGTTTTGATTACTATAGCACTGTAATATAGTTTGAAATCAGGAAGCATGATACCTCTAGGTTTGTTCTTTCTCAAGATTGCTTTGGCTATTTGGGGTCTTTTGTGGTTCCATAAAATTTATAGGATTATTTGTCCTAGTTCTGTGAAAGATGCTAATGGTATTTTGATAGGAACTGCATTGAATCTGTAGATTGCTTCTGATAGTATGGACATTTAACAATATTAAGTCTTCCAATCCATGAGCACAGAATATCTTTCCATTTACTTGTGTCAGATTCAATTTCTTTCATTAATGTCTTGTAGGTTTCAGAGTATAAATCTTTCACTTCCTTGGCTAAATTTATTCCTAGGTATTCTATTCTTTTTGATGCAATTGTAAATGGCATTGTTTTCTTAATTTCTTTTTCTGATAATTCATTATTAGTGTATAGGAATACAAAAGATTTATGTATATTAACTTTGTACCCTGAAATTTACTTGAATTTACTTGTTATTTCTAATAGTTTTTTTGCTGGAGTCTTTAGGGTTTTCTATATATAGTATCATGTCATCTGTAAATAGCGACCATTTTATTTCTTCTTTGCTAATTTGTTTTTTATTCCTTTTCTTGACTAATTTCTATGGCTGGGACTTCTGAAGCTATGTTGAGTAAAAGTGGTGAAATTGGGCACCCTTGTCTTGTTCCTGATCTTAAAGGAAAAGCTTTCAGGCTTTTCACCATCGAGTATGATATTAGCTGAGTGTTTTTCACATATGGCCTTAATATGTTGAGGTATGTTCCTCTATACCCCCTTTGTTAAGAGTTTTCACAAGAAATATATTGTGAATGTTATCAAATGTTTTTCTCTATTAAGATGAGTGTATGATTTTTATATGTCATTTTGTTAATATGATGTATCATATTGATTTGCAGTTATTGAACCATCCTTGTATCATTAGAATAAACCCCACTTGATCATGGCCTGTGATCCTTCTAATGCATTTTTTAATTCAGTTTGCTAATGTTGTGTTGAGGATTTTTGCATCTGTGTTCATCAGGGATATTGGTCTGTAATTTTCTTTTTCTGTAATGTCATTGTCTGGTTTTGGTATCAGGATAATTTTGGTCTTGTAGAATGGATTTGGAAGCACTGCCTCCTCTTCAATTTTTTGGGATAGTTTGAGAAGGACTGTTATTAACTCTTCTTTAAATGTTTGGTAAAATTCACCTGTGAAGCCAGCTGGTTCTGTTTTTTTGTTTGTTACTTTTTAAAAAAATTACTGATTACTTATATTACTAATTTTTTACTATGATTGATTACATTAATGATAATTGGTCTGTTCAGATTTTCTATTTCTTCCTGATTCAGTCTTAGAAGATTGTATGTTTCTAGAAATTCATCCATTTCTTCCAGGTTGTCCCATTTGTTGGCATGTAATTAATGGTCTTTATCATCCTTGTTTTAGATCTTTTAAAAAAAGTGTTCTTAGACTAAAAATTTGGTGAAGTTATTTATGATATGAGTTTACGAAATTGCTAGACTCTTGTCAGTGTAATATGTTTACTAAAGAGCCCTGCCCCTAAGTGAAATTGATTGTTATTTAACCTCTAACATTGTTTTTAGTAATGCCAGGATTTAGTTTGTTGATTCATTGAATTCAACTTACTTCACTATTCAGAATTTATAATTCATAATCAAATGATGAAGTAATTCTACCTATAACAATTTATAGGCAGTGCTTTTCAAAGTGTGACTAAGGAATCCCTAGGAGTCCTCAAAATCCCTTCAGCAAGTCTTCAAGTACAAAACTGTTTTCATAATACCAAGATACTATTTGCCTCTCATTCTTTCATGAATGTCCTTGTGTTACTGTTATTGATCTGGCAACTAATAGATTTTTTTTTGGCTGGTGAATTCTTGTGTTTAATAGAATTTTCTATGGTAGCAGTTTGAGAGTTTAAATGTATGTGCTGTTTAAGAAATTAATTTAGTTTGTTCTTAATTACTTCTATCTTGCTTTTAACAGTTATATTTAGTTATGACTTCTGTAATCTCTGTAACTCATTATTATTCAATAAATTTTTACTTTTAAATGAAGAAATTTTCTCTGCAACTACATAGAAACACAAGAAGCAAGTACAGCTTATACATGTCTTGTTTTGCAATAATAATATTTTTGAAAAATATACATGTTTTATTTGAACTGTATTTAGTATTTACTAATACTTTTTAAATATAATAATATATATTTTGTATTTAAAGTTGGATCATTGGCTTAAAACAAAGGAGACTTGCCTTCTTAATGTAGTTGCTTGCTTTGTCTAAAGTTGCTGTAAGTGATGAAATCTTGTAGAAAAAAGGATATACTTCAAAGAAATTGGTAAAAACATTTTAAAAAATGAAGATATGATGTAAGCTCTCTTATCTTTGGTTAATAGATATTAGAAATTTACCTTATTATATCTTATACATTAGAATATGTTTCAATAGTATTAAGGTGCCAGTTGTAGCATTACTTTGAGATATTAAATGTAGATATGATGAACTCTTTAAAGAACAAAAATTGTTCATTATATTTTTTTCAAACTAGAAGTGAAAAATAAATCATCTTACTGGATAAGGTAATATACTGCCTGGAGAAGTGCACATGATAGTTTGTACAATTGTCGTTGCTGAATTCCTGCTGGATGAAAAATCAGTAAAAAGGAAAATCATGATAGTGCCAACTAACTCACTGAATTAAAGACTTAGCTGTAAACTCAAAGGCTGAGTTACTATCTTGTAGGTAGAATTGTGCTTTTACCTTACAAAAGGGTGAATCTGCAGTCATGGCCAGACTTGCTGTTTTGCTTGTTTTTCTGGTCTTAGCACCAACAAATCAGCAAAGAATGTTTTTTTGTGTGTGTGTAAATACTTTTTTGTGTGTGTGGAAAATGAGTACTGCTGAATATTTTCACACATTAACGTATTGAATAGATGTATTAAATCTCATAATTTGTTTTAGACCAACATTTCTTTTTTGTAATTTGCACCAATGGTACAAAAACACTGCTGGGTAAAACTGTTGGCGCATTAGCAGAAATCAAGGCAGCAGCCCAGCTGTACTCATTGTCATATTGTCATTGGGTTCATCTCCATCACTCACCAAGTGAATACCAAAGGACATTTAAGCCATGTCCTTTGTGAAGCAATAGCAATGATTAACTTTATTAAATGTCATTCTTTGCATAAATATATGTACATACATATATGTATACATATTTTTTAGTAATCTCTGGGAGATATCATGAAGCACTTCTGCTATGTGCCAAAGTACAGTGATTATCTCAAGGAAAAGCACTAGTGTAAATGTGTGATTTGGGAAAACTTGTTTTGTCTACAATAAGCTCAAGAGTTTTTCAATACTTAAAAAAATATTTCTTGTAAGCTTGGTAATGATATAATTAGACGTGATTTTTTGATATTGTATAATAAGATGTATCAATATTTGGAAGATTTGCATAATTCAGTAAAACAGTATTTTCTAAATGACCAGTTTTTGATGTCACAAAAGCATGTATTAGTAAGAGATCCATGTGAGTGCAGAGCAGACCAGTGGTTTTTAATGTAAGAGAATATGAAAAACTTATTGAAATGCATCAGATTCCATATTACCACTAACTTTTAAGTAACCATCAATTGTCAAATTTTGATGTATTATTAAATAAGAATATCCATAACTAACTGAAAAGTCTATTATATTATTCCTTCCTTTTCCATTGATATGTGTGTATGAGGCTGGATTTTCTTAATGCATTACACAAAAGCAACATATCACAACATATTGAATCCAGAAGCAAATATGAGAATCTAGCTGTCTTTTATTAAGTCAGGTACCAAAAAGTAAGCAAAATGTCACTCTTCTCACTAAAGTATTTGAGAATTATGGCTATAATAGAAGCAAGTTGATTAATTTTTTGTTAGCAATATAAAACATGCCCTCCTCACTTATCATATTGCTCAGGGGCTCTTCAGGAAATAGATGACACCTAAGTGGGATGACAAAAGGGTTTAATCAAGGACCATTTCAAGATATGGACAGAACTAAGGGAGACCAACCAGAGATAGTGAAGCAAATTAAGGCTAGCAGGGTCAAGGTGCCATTACTATCAAGCTCCAAAGAGCAAGAAGATGGAATATTTCCCAGACCTGGAGGGAGAATGGTAGCTGCAGCTATGGAATGATCGACTAGAACTGTAAACTTAGGCAGAACAGTGCAGTCTCTGCAAATCTGCAGCCTGGGCAGGGAGAGAATCTGGGTAATAATTACCCTTATCTTTCTCTTTCTACCTCTGATCGATTGCTGGTGCCTCCCATCACCCAAGTATAACTAGAAGCCATGCTGGCATAGTCCACAGAGGTGGATGTAGAGAAGGTAGAGAAGGATAGAAAGTGGATCTGGGGGAAACAAGAATATCCAAAATAGCAGAAGCAGTAGCAGGAAATATATTGAATATCTGTTATGAAATTATGAGAAATAAAGCTCATTCTTTGCCTTCAAATAACTTACACACTTTATATTATAATTCTGCTTTTATTAGTTTTTTAAAACACTAAATTCTACATGTATTCATATATTACTAGGTTTTCCATTAATGTTGAGGTATTACTTTTAATTTTTGGATACATAAATGAATCGGGGATGGAAGAGTATGAGAAAATAACACTGAGAGTGAGATACATGAATGAATATGGAAATAAGTAACTGAAGACTCAACGTGTTTATTTTATATTTTGTCCTCCCACTATAACTGTGTGTCTTTGGTCTTAAATTATTTTTGATATACAAAAAGCTGTAGGTGATAAATGTGTACAATCTGATAAGTTTGGAAATAAGTTGTGTTATTTTCTAGTTTGTGTATATTTGCTATGAGTAATAAATGCTGGGGAGTCAGGGATGTGGAGAGATGAGAAATTGGAGTAAGTTTGTGTTGTTAGGAAGGACTTCATGAAAAGTATGGACATGAGTAGGATTGGTACCCAAGGAAATGAGAGATCTTCCCAGGTGGCAGAGACTCTCTTATGGGGTAGGAATCATGCGAATAATACACAGACATAGGGCTAGCTGAATGGAAGGTCCTGAGGGATGGAGAGAAGAGACATTAAGACAAGCCCAAATTGTGAGGTGCTTTGAATGACAGAAGGTTGTGCATGATTTAACTGGCAAGAAACCGAACTATCTGCTATGGTAAGCCTGCCATCGACCTGCCAACACAGTGTGTAATAGAATCACAGAGATGTACAGTAGATCCACCCCGTATCCTCACAGGATATGTTCCAACACCCCCAGTGAATGCCTGAAACTGAAGTTATTACTGAACCCTATATATACTGTTTTTTTCCTATTCTTATATATCTATGATAATGTTTGACTTAAAAATTAGACACATTTGGAGATTATTAAGTAATAATAAAATAGAACGATCATAATAATTACTCTAATGGAAGTTATGAGACTGTGATTCCTCTTAAAATGTCTTATTGTGCTGTATTCACTCATCTTGTTTTGACGATATGAGATGACAAAGTGCCTACATGATGAGATGAAGTGATGTGAATGACAATAGGTATTATGATGTAGTGTCAGCCTACTATTAACCTTCTAACATTTGTCAGAAGGATCATCTGTTTCTGGACCATGGTTGATTATGGGTAACTGAAACTGTGGAAAGTGAAACTGTGGATAAAGGGGGACTATTGTAATTATGGCAAAACATCCTTGCATGGTAGTAGAGGGGACTATGGCTACTTTTTGTGCGAGGACGTGGACACTTGTAGAAAGGGCAGTGAGTCCCAGGCATGGGTTTTGCTCTCCCGGCAGATTTTTTCACTGTGTGTGGTCCATGTTGATCTCTGAACTTTAGGGGCACCTCTGTGAGGAGCCAGAGAGGCATCAGTGGTCTCCATGCATTCACTCATCTCATTGCATTGTATGTCCTTCCCAGTACTTATTTGCTGACTCAGTACTGAAGCAGAGTAAAAATAAAGTTCATTTAACGTGAATTGGCCTTCCTGATGATCTTCAAGCTCAGTACTGACTGGATTTGTCCTAGGTCAGTCAGTCACCCAGGACATGAAGTAGAGACTTGGCTTAAAAGGGTTTTCAAGCCTTGTCTCTGGGAAAGCATATTCTTGAAAGCAAAAATCATTGGCAATCTCTTACAAATTAGAACATAAAATCCTTGAATATATTTGGCAAAAATTAACTTGTGATACAGGAGCAGTTTGCTTATTCATCTTTGACAAACAGTGGGAACATGACATTAGTTACATGAGTTTCAAATACAAGTATATTAAGTTAGGTTGAATTTTACATAAGGAAAAAATAAGTGAAAATCACTTGAGAACAGAAAGAATACTGGCTATGACCTCATATTCAGTGTAAAAAACTTTTTTTTTTTTACGTAATATTCCTGCAACAAAACATAAGCCGTTGTAGACTTTTAAAGTTGACAACTTATTGAAAGGGCTAATGGAAGTGCAATTTCATGGAAGACATGGCTTTAACCTGATTATGAAAAATGTTTATGGGTAAAGAATCTGCCTCTCCTCAGCCCCTTACATTAAATACGATCACCAATACTTGGCAAATACTTTTATTACTTGATGCATTGTAAATAAACAGGAGTTATATTTTCAGCCAATTCCTTTTTTCACTTTAGAGGAGAAAGACATTGAAATAAAAACAATGCCACTAGCTTTTGTGTTTGTGATCGTAACATTGTGGTATTTAATGTTTGCAGTTAATGATATAAAATTTCTGACCTTCTTTCCACTGAGGTAAAATATTCTTTATTAATGAGATGTTTTCCTTTTGTTTTGGAGACCACACGTTCTGTGCTCTCTGAGAATTTTGCACTTAAGTAAAAAGCTGGCATTAATGAGGAGAGGCATTTGTCTTCTGAAGGGTTCTCTCTTATTTTGGGCAATACATAGGTCTGTAGGGAGAGGTAGAACATACCATTTTGTGGTGATGAATAAAAATAATGGAAATGAATTACATGACCCACAAAAGTAAATGTAAGAGCAACGAACAGAAGTTAACTAGAAGATTATGAGAATTGATACAATCTATATGTCTTCCTATGTATGAAATCAGTCAATAAAGTAGCAAACCAGTGAAAGGCATAGACCCTAACTAGAGTGGCCAGCCAAGTTGTAAGAAAGACTGTGGCTGATCAATGCCATCTCATACAAAACTTTGGAAGAAACTTGATCTATGCCAGGATGAAAAATAAGACAGGTGAAGTTTGTCTCCTGTTACCAAAGAAACTGCATTTGATGATACTTTACAAACCATTTGAGGGTCATAAGAAATTCTTACTGGTGTGTAAATGACACTCAGTGGGAGCTTCCTCCACAGGAATGCAGATGGTATTCCTGTGTTATGCAGATTTCATAAGTCTCACAGAATTTAGACTTTACCCAAGTGTCTAGTTTGTTAGCTCCAAACATTGCATCTCAGGCCTCATAAAGATGCTTCAAATCTTTTTTTATGGTTACAAAGACTTTTTAAAACTCGATAAACTAACAGAACTTGTTTTGAGAGCCCTCATAGGTAATTTAAAAATTCTATTTCCATGACGCATTTCTAAAGGTGGAAGCAATTGAAGAAATGACTAGGGCAACATTCTAGATTGTAAATATTTCTCTTTCATTTGTGGCATACGTTTTCCCAATTAAGACACTAAAGGTATTTCTGCTGTTAACTGTTAATTATGTAGAACAAAGAGTAAATTATATTCGTATCATTTTTCTCTTCACCAAATTTAAGAATCATGCATTTGATGTGCTAATAAACCAGTATCAACTAGCTAAATGAAATGTGGTGAAGGAAAGAGTACAGTGTAGAATTAGTCTGCCGGTAAATTCATATTTTTGTATGGTCTTTAGTTGCAAAGTACTAGTCATAGCAAATATCATACAATTCTAAGACTATATTTCAAGTAGACATGTTTTATAGAACTTTAGAGCCATTAAGTTGAGAAAAGGGGAGATATTAACTAAAACCGTTTTATTGTGCCTGAAAAATACCTAAAACTAAACCAAAGTAAGAGCTGTTACAATAGCAAGCATTCTTTGTGAGAATCTCATGTGGCAGGTGCTAAGCAGACAGGTTAACTCCTTTAATCCATATGACAACCTTTGGGGATAGGGATTATCATTATAATTTTTACTTACAGGAGAGAAATCATCAATATAGAGTGTGAAGTCTCTTGTCCAAGGATAAACAGCTAGTAACTGGCAGAGCAGAGATTTGAACTCAGGCAGTGTGGCCTTGAAACCCACTCTTTAAGCTGTTATGCTAAAATTATTAGAATACATGGATAACTGGAAAAAAGGAATTAACACATCCCAATTCTGATGACTTGTAGAAACCCAGACTAAAAGAGGGCTAGGAGAGATAAATTCTAGACAAATAAATGTGTATTAGAGTATCATTATTAGTTGTAGACATTCTTGTGGCCTGGATGAGACCAAGGTAAAGAAAAAAGAAAAGGCCAGTAAACTATAAAGGAGGGATGTCATAGGTAACAAGATATTGCCAGGTATGAAAATACTGCTCTTCAACTCAATTTTTCAATTTAATTACTTGTGATATTTTTTTCTTGTAGAAAAGTCATGGAAAGCAATGAAAAAGTTATATAAGTTTGCTTAAGTGATATTTACTTCAAAGCCTTCTTCTCTTCCATAATACATAAACTAAGGATTAATTCTACATATATAAATGTGCATGTTTGAATAGGAAGAATGAAATTATTGTTGGACAGAACAATCTGAATATTTAATTTTTTAAAATAAGGGTAGATAAGCTTGTTGCTGGAAAAGTGTCTTATCAAAGACAAATCTGAAGTTCAACTTTAAATAATCATGATTACCAATGACACAATCCCTTAGTTTCTCATAAGCCTATAAGTAATTATAATAATTGCATAAATTCTTATTATGCAAAATTATGCTAAGTGATTTATGTAAATGTTAATGCATAATTTACAGTAATCCCATGTGTTAGGTATATTCAAATCATTTTACAGATGAGGAAACCGAGGCTCAAAGACAGAAACTACTTGCCCATAGCTGCATGCATCAGACCTGTATCATTTGCTTTTCATCTATTCTATTTGGGCAACACTGTTGAATTTATTGTCTTCATATTTCAGAGGCCTTTAGTGAAGTCATTACAGTGATAAGCGATTTTTAAATTTCAAAGTGGGATTGACTGAGAAGTAAAGTAAAATGAAATATAATTTTCTAAAAGAATTAGTATATTAGTGATGATTTGGCAAAATTATATCTCCACCAAAGAGCTATATTAGATCAACTTTACCCTCATAATGGACCAGTTACTTGTAGATACATACTATGGTCTATTTTCCTTTTTTCTTTGTAGTCTGGCTATAAATGGGAAAGGAGGGGAGGGGGGAGGAGCCAAGATGGCAGCATGAGTAGGACAGTGGAAATCTCTTCCCAAAACCATATATATTTTTGAAAATACAACAAATACAACTATTCCTAAAAGACAGGCCAGAAGATACAGTACAACAGTCAGGCTACATCTACATCTGCGAGAACTCAGCACCTCAAGAAGTGGGTAAGATACAAGCCATGGCCCAACCCCAGCCCACCAGCAGGAGGAGAGGAGTTGGAGCAGGGAGGGAGTGGGAGCCCAGGACTGCTAAAGAGCCAGCCCTAGTCATCTGTACCAGGAGCACAGACACACAGTGCATGGTGTGCTGGATATTAGGGAAACGGAACAGTAAAACCTGCAAGTGGGCCCCCACAGTCGGTGCCCCTGGGACAAAAGAAAAGCAAGTGCTTTTTGAAAGTCTTAAAGGGACAGGGACTCCACAGCTGTACGGAACCATCCCGGCACACTCAGCCCAGCAGCTGGGAATCCTGGGGAATTTCAGGCACCCCAGTCCCCTGGGAGGCAACACAGCTCTGAAGCCCCTCACAGCAATAAACAGACTCCCATCCATTCCCCCTCCCACGCAGCCCCGCCAAAGCAGGGGAGCAGCCTGAGAGCAGCTGCGCCCACAGCAGCCACCCAGAGCCTCCTTCACAGCTGCCTTGGCCAGACTCAGAGGCTCCATTGGCATGCGGCAGCCCAGCACAGACAGAGGAAACCAGAACAGGGTGCGAAGGGTCACCATTCTCACAAGAGAGCACACCCGGCGTGCCTGCCTCTCCCCATGGGGCACTGGGCTACCCCAATGGCTACCCCATCCACAGCAGCTCAGGAAATAAAACCAGAAGCTGCTCCCTGTGTGCAGATAACAGGCACAGGCAGCAGAGAAGGGCAAGCCACAGGAAGGGATGTTGTTCTCCCAGCTGACACACGCACCAACTGCCTATGGCTACCTCTATCACCATGAAAAGGCAGAAGAATTTGATCCAGACCAGAATTACCCAGACAACCCCCAAGAGGGAGCCTGGGGAGATAGATTTAACCAATCTTCCTGAAAAAGAATTCAAAGTAAAGGTCATAACCATGCTGATGGACCTGCAGAGAAATATGCAAGAGCTAAAGGATCAAGTTAGGAGGGAGAATACAGAAATAAAACAAGCTCTGGAAGGACTTAAAGAGCAGACTGGATGAGGTGCAAGAAGCCGTTAATGGAATAGAAATCAGAGAACAGGAATGCAGAGAAGCTGAGGCAGAGAGAGATAAAAGGATCTCCAAGAATGAAAGAATATTAAGACAACTGTGTGACCAAGCCAAACGGAACAATATTCTCATTATAGGGGTAACAGAAGAAGAAGAAGAGAGAGAGAAAGGGGATAGAAAGTGTCTTTGAAGAAATAATTGCTGAAAACTTCCCCAAACTGGGGGAGGAAATAGTCTCTCAGACCATGGAAGCCCACAGATCTCCCAACACAAGGGACCCAAGGAGGACAACACCAAGACACATAATAATTAAAATGGCAAAGATAAAGGACAAGGACAGAGTATTAAAGGCAGCCAGAGAGAGAAAAAAGATAACCTACAAAGGAAAACCCATCAAGCTATCTTCAGACTTCTCAACAGAAACCTTACAGGCCAAAAGAGAATGGCATGATATATTCAATGCAATGAAACAGAAGGTCCTTGAACCAAGAATACTGTATCCAGCATGATTATCATTTAAATATGAAAGAAGGATTAAACAATTCCCAGACAAGCAAAAGTTGAGGGAATTTGCCTCCCACAAACCACCTCTACAGGATATTTTAAAGGGACTGCTCTAGATGGAAGCACTCCTAAGGCTAAATAGATGTCACCAGAGAAAATAAAATCACAGCAAAGAAAGCAGACCAACCAAATACTAACTAAAGGCAAAAATAAAATCAACTACTCACAAAAGCAGTTAAAGGAAACACAAAAGAGCACAGAATAAAACACCCAATGTATAAAGAATGGAGGAGGAGGAATAAGAAGGGAGAGAAATAAAGAATCATCACACTGTGTTTATAATAGCTCAATAAGCGAGTTAAGTTAGATGGTAAGATAGTAAAGAAGCTAACCTTGAACCTTTGGTAACCACAAATCTAAAGCCTTCAATGGCAATAAGTACATATCTTTCAATAATCACCCTAAATGTAAATGGACTGAATGCACCAATCGAAAGACAGAGAAAATAGAATGGATAACAAAGCAAGACCCATCTATATGCTGCTTACAAGAGACCCACCTCAAACCCAAAGACATACATAGACTGAAAGTTTAGGGATGGAAAAAGATATTTCATGCAAACAATAGGGAGAAAAAAGCAGGTGTTGCAGTACTAGTATCAGACAAAATAGACTTCAAAACAAAGAAAGTCACAAGAGATAAAGAAGGACATTACATAATGATAAAGGGCTCAGTCCAACAAGAGGATATAACCATTATAAATATATATGCACCTGATACAGGAGCACCAGCATATCTAAATGGGAAAGGAGGGACTCCGTCTACTGCTTCAGCTACTTCAGCTCAAAAAAAAATTTCTGAGCAAAAATATCAGTCCTTTAGAAGGAAAATGAACAATGATAGGATTTTCAAAAATTAGTTGTCCTTTCTAATAAAATCCACTGTCCATAAGTAAGTATTCCCCTCAATACCTAGACACAAAGGAAACCACTTTTAATAAGGCAGCACTGAAGCACAAACGCACCTACAACTTTTCTTTTTTTTTCTGACTGTCAGCAGGTGATGTGACATGCTGTGTTAAAGGGCTGATGCTTTCCTTGTGGGTGGAGACCCAGCCAGCTTTGATTGGACTGGTGGGTGGGGAGCATCATGCTTGGCCTTCTGTGAACGTTGATAGCTTAACGCTGACAAATGATCGCATTATCATTAAATGGGGTGTTTGATATGAAGACCTGCATATTCATCATGTAGACACTAGCTTTAAACTTGAGACATTTCTAAATAATCATATATATCAGGTTTAGGGGAGGGGTAGAAATGACATGGATATATGGACAGTAAATTTAAATTATCCTTCTAACTTGAAAATCATTTCATTGATTTGGAAAGAAGACCACAAACTCCATCCAGTTATTCATGACCTGAAGTAAAATAATGAGTATGGGACTGAAGAAGTACCTCCCTCCCTATACCAATGCTTGCTTCTGTGGTATTTATCCTTAATATTCATACTTTTCAAAGATAATTATCCTTATTCTGACATGTAAGGGATATCAGCTAGCTCTTACATGCATGTTTATCGGCTACATAGGATCATCATATCAAATAATTAAATGCCATTCTTTTTAGTGTTGCCTAAATATAGTTGATGGGTTTGGTGTATGTACAACTTACTGGGACTGAGGCCTTGGGCAATTTCCTTCATCTTTTAATAGCAGCTACCTCATAGAGATGCATGAGGCTTAAACAAGTTAGTACATGTAAACACCTGTGCTGGCAGGCTGTAAGGACTTAGTAAAGATAACCTGTTTTATTTTACATATGCCTTTCATAACGTCACTTAATCTTCATTGAGAAGTCCTTTGGAGTAAGATGATGTCTTGTTCATGTGTGTATCCTATAACTAATTAGGACCAACCAATTAAGGTCTGCAATGATCTTTATCTCTAAATCTACTTCTCTATATCTATCTATCTATCTATCTATCTATCTATCTATCTATCCATCTATCTACCTATATCTATCTATCTATCTATCTATCTATCTATCTATCTATCTATCTATCTATCTATCATCTATATCTATCTATCATCTATCTATCATCTATCTATCATCTATCTATCTATCTATCTATCATCTATATCTATCTATCATCTATCTATCTATCTATCTATCTATCTATCATCTATCTATCATCTATCTATCTATCTATCTATCTATCTATCTATCTATCTATCTATCATCTGTCTATCTATCTATATATCATCTATCATCATCTAGCTATCTAAAAATCATTGTGGATTCTCTACTTGCTGAAATGCCAAATAGAGAGTCCTGTATGCTATAATTTTAAGATGAGATGTTTTTAACAAAAGGTATTTTAATACCATGAAAAGTCTCCAAACTTTTTATTAGTTATGAGGAGCTATTCTGCTTCTCATTCGAAGCCTGGTGAATGGCTGGTATTTGGGGTGGTGAGCTGTGATGAATTTATTCAGGCAGGACATGTTTATTTAGCACTGGCTATGTGCTAGGCAGAGTTCTAGGGCATTAGGGATATGCATATGAATAAGAAGTCTCTTTCCTTTTGGAGACTGGGGGTACAAAGGGCAGACAATACATTCTAAAAATGAATAAATAAGAAAAAAGCCATGTAGCAGTAATTCTCTACTACTGAGAATGAAAGAATGTCCTGAGGTACAAGGAGATTGGCCATTTATATCAGGTAGTTAGGGAGAGCCTTTCTGAGGAAGTGACCCTTGAACTGAGCTTTGAATGACAGGAAATATCCGGGCAAGGGCAGATGGAGAGAAGGGGCATTTCCAGGAAAGGGAATGGCTTGTGCAATGATTGTGAACAGGAGGGGACTTAAAGAGGGCTGGGACCTGAAGAGAGGGGGAAAGAAGGTGGGGTTAAAGATGAATGCAGAGGCTTTGGAAACCTTCTTACGGAGTTTAGATTTTATTCTAAATGCAGTGGGAAGCCATCGGAGAATTCTAAGAGAGATGTTTTAAGCATGTCACCCTGGATGTTATGTGGAAAATAGATTATTGAGGGCAAGAGTATTAGGCTCTTTTGGTTAAACTATAAAATATCTTGGGCAAAAAGGGATCTACTGATTAATGGAAACCCAGGAATGGCTGAACTCCTGAGCTAAACAACTGTAGTCAGGGAATGAGCTCATGAATCTCACCGTACAGATATTGAGGGGTGGAGGAAGTGGGGGCACCAGATTCAAAGGGGAATGGAAGGGAGGGGGTTGGGAAGGCAATCCCATATTGTCACTACCAAGAGAAAGGGTATCCTTAGAAGAGGGGGACAGGGAAAGGGGGGTACTACAGTTTACTGGAGGTTTGTTAACCCCTCTTGGTGCTCAGAGAGCAAACAAAACAGATTAAAATCCCTGCCTCATGGAGGTTCCATTCTAGATCCAATGTTTAATGAGTGCTATTGATGTCCCTACTAAACAGTGCTCCATGCTGTTCCAGCAGCTGGGGACACACCATGGAAGCAAAGCAGAGAAAGCCTCTCTGCCTTCATGGAGCTAAGATTCCACTATGAAGTATAAAAGGGAAGGGGACAGGTCCAGAGCACTCCTGCTATGCCTGGCTCTCAGGGATGAAAACGAAGAGGAAGAAGATTCTAGAAGTTAATTCATCTCCCCATTCCTAGGCCCTCATCACCATTATAAATAATGCAGCAGGAGGAAAGTTCCATAGCAGAAGCTGCCATGGTTATGGCACCTTCCCTGTGCAGTGGTAGCTAGGCTAGGCCAGGCTAGCTGCCCACCTTGACTCAGTCTTGACTGTCCATCTCTCCTATGCAGGTTCTACATTCTAAGTGCCGTGATGCAGGAAGCCTCTGTGCCACCATCAGCCTGACCTGACTCTCTTCGCAGCCTAAGCATTGTAAAACCACACCTTCTGGGTTTAATGCACTGGGTGTTCACTGCCACATTCATCAATCAATTTTAATCACTTGCCAATCAGGTAACAGAACCAGAAGCCAAGAATCTGCCCAGGGCCAGGAAAAACCTAATGGGTTTGTCTGTCAAATGATTCTTAATCCTGTGTTTTAGTGAAATGTTTTGAGTCAACCAATAACCACAGAATGAATGAGTCAACTTTTTCTCTTTTGAAAAATAAAAGAGGAAAGAAATTGTTAGAGGTAGAAATACACTCTAATAAGACAAATGGCAAGAGTGTTGAGTTTACAGAGCTTTATATTCTAGGTATACTTACTAGACTAATTGAAGGATTAGACAATTGGGTCTAAGGCTATATTTGTTCTGGTCAAAAAAATTGTGTGTTAAGAGCTTCAGCCATCTGCTGACTATACCTGGATGGACACCAGAATGACTTAATGATGTTTTTAAATATCATATTTTTCCTTAGCAAAATGTATATAGAGAAAGAAGTGTTAATGAGGTCAAATTTGTGGATTTCAGTTTTATATGGGCCCATGACTTTACCTCATTCCAGTGCTATTGACCTTTGCTACTTGTGGCAGTTATCAGTTTATTGCCCCCAGCTCCAGCTTCATCCATCATTGACTGATTTGAGGAAATATAGATTAGCCCTTTAAATATTTTCCCTTTTCCTACCTGTACCATGTTAAGCTATGTCCATAGAGGGCCCTTGAAAGACACTGCAGGATGAAGGGGTTTTCCTTCCTGGCTCCCTTGTGCTTCTCTTGGCAGGCTCCAACAGCACAGAGGTCTCTGGGGTGCCCAGTTTCCACACTCAGAGCCACTTTAATGGGCATGCAACCTGTGCAGGTGCCTAGGGCCCTGTCATTCATTTATATTCTTCTGTCACCACTGTCAAATTCTTAATACTTTTTGAACAAGTTGGCTGCACATTTTCATTTTGAACTGGGTCCTGCAGATATGTAGCCAGTCCTGCCTGCTTCCCAGTGCTAGGCTCCTGGGGCATGGGCAGTTCTCCAGCACCTACTTTCTGCAGACCACCATGGTCAGTAGCCCCCAGGGTCCAACACCATCTCCTAGCACCCTCAGAGGCAGTTTAAGAGCAGACTCTTACCTGTGAACAGCTCAGTTTCACATGAATTGGAAACTTCTTAGAAGTTTTAGCAAGGCACCTTTATTATAAACAGTACTGAGTGACCAGTTGCCTATCCTATAATCTGCATCTGTGAAAATTTGCTTTTTTCTTGTACTTTTTTGTCTTTAATGACAGTGCATATTACAGAGTCTCTGGAATTTAAAGTTTGAAACATAAACAAAGTTCATGCTAAGTACATTTAAAATTAGATAAATATCTAAAGTGGGTTTCTACTTTTAACTGATTTTCATGTTCTCTTAAAAAAAGTGGTGGAAATAAAGACAATTTAATAAATAAACAGATAAGATTTTAAAAGTATGAACAAATAAAATCAAGAAAACATAAATATTCTAAATTATGATCTAGCAGGGTTGCATAAGCAATTTCACATCTTTGCCAATGATTCTACTCTTGGAACATTTTGAAACTCTTCAAAAGAATGTTAAATTCAATGCATACTGTATTTTACATAGTTCATTTTTCCCACCCTAGGCTTGACATTTTTAGTTATACTGCATCTGTCTTTCTTCAATCCTGGACTATTCCCAAACACCATCTTTTTAAAATTTGCTTTTCTGCCATTCCACCAATGTCTTGTGCTGAAATTTATATTAAATGTATGTGGAAGCCTCCTAAATTGATTTTCTTATCTCTTAACTACTACTTCATAATATTGATCCCTTTAACTGTTGGTACTGCATTCTGAGGCAGTTTCTCAGTCCTCTCTTCCTATTTACTCATTCTCTCTTCAACTATGTTCATTGTAGGATTTAATTTGTGAGATTTTAAATTTCATTTATTTTGTATAGTTTTTCATTTTCTGGATTTTTAATTGGTTCTTTTTCACATCTACTGACCTTGCTCAATTTTGTTTTCTTTTATGATATATTTTATTCTTTTTTGAAGTGGTGATTAGTTTATACATATTTTAATTCTTCTTTGGACACTAAAGACACTCATTTTTTAAAGTAATTTCCAGATTGTGTTATTATTTTCATTTTCTCTGTAGTGAAGTAATCTTCCAACTATAGATTTTGTTTTCTGTGGCCTTCCTTCTTTTTCTATTCTTCATTCTTTCCCTCCTTTGCTTCCTCCATCTTTCTCTCCTTCTTCCCCTATGCTTTTCTCTGATTTTCTTGTCATATGATTATCTCCACTCACCTTCTAAATCCTCCAGTTCAAAGCCAGGTCTTCACCTGCAACTCAAGGCTGATAACCCACGGTGCCATTAGATGTTTCTTAGATTTGGTCACCAAGCTAGTTGGTGAGTTGGGCAGGATATGTCTGAAATAAAATTTCATCTACAAGTAGTATAATCCAGTGTTGGAGCTGGACTCAGAAAATCAGAGGCTCCTTATCCCCACCTCTCCCTCCTATCCTCGGACTTTCCATCATGACTACTATTCCCACAGTGGGAGCTGTTCCAGGGACATAGCCTTGAGAGAGTAAGGTGTTGTTGAGATCATCTGGATGGTGTATGTGACTAAACTCAGTTAAGGACTCTATATATGCTTTTAAGATTCTGGTGGGCAGCTGTGGAGCTATGCTTGTCTTGCGGGTACACAAGACAAGCCTCATAAGTAAGTTCCCTTGCTTACTAAACCTTCCATCTACCAACCTGGAGTGGTCTGCCTCCTTCTTTGGTCTATCCTTGCCCTCTGTGAGTACCGGGGCCAATTTCAGATTATACCTAGGAAGCTCCTGAGGTTGAGAACTAACATCTGATTATCCAAGGACCATTTAGTCAATGCATACTATTGTCTAAGTAGAACACTAGTTTCTGTGGTACAGAGAAGAATAAGCTAGAGGTCCCTCAATGCTCTCTTTGGCCAGTAAGGGAGGCAGAATAGACAGTCTCCTTTGTCCCTGACTTAACCGTAAGTTTGACCTATGTCATTTCTATTTCATTTTGAGATTTTAGGAATTACTATGGTTTGGGTGATTCAATAAATAAACGCATCATCACATTGGACATTCATGAAATGTTCTCACCATGTCTCTGATGTCAGCTACTTAAGAACATGAAAGGGTGAGGCCACATGTACACATCAAAGGATTGTATGGATTTGCTCAGCACAGCTGAAAGAGTTCAGCTTCTCTCATCTGCTCCAAAAAATTCACAGTTTTTGGTATACTTATGAAAATAACTATAACTTTGAAATTCTAGTTTTTATTTAAAGAAATCAGACCTAACCAAGATTAGTAAGCAGTACCCAGATTAGCTTTATTAGTAATAAATAGTGAGTCAGATGGGAGAATCACCATTAGGAGGACCAGCAGCTGTGCCCAACATGGTCTGTTTTTACCCGTTTTTATCTTTTACTTACATTGTGAAGCAAAGTGGCAAGCAAGAAGGAAAAGCCTTGAAGAAGAATGGTCGCAGAGAGAGGATTTTTTCCATAAAACAAAGAACAGAGAGGTTTTTTAAGATAAGAAAGAGAATAAGACAGTAGGTCAGGAAGAAAACAGAATCAGTATGATTTTGCCGATCATTGTCAGGGGACAAATGAATTGTCCTTTCTTCACACACATTTTACATACAGTATCTTCCTTTAACTTGCTAGTCACCATCATGTATATTCAAGAGAAAACATATCACAAAGACATCTATCTACCTACTTTTCAGCAAAGCAGGAGGCTAGCTCCTACATAAAACTGATCTCTTATTCTCCCTGTTCCCAAAAGTCTTAAATGGATTCATTCTCCTAGGAATAGAAATTATGGAATCTAAGTGTAAGACAATAATCTGGAAAAAGAGAAAGGAGAGAAAGGGCAAAATTTTCTTTTGTTTGCAAATCTAGTGTATTAATTGCATTCCTGGGAGACTTTCTGGACAGAGCCTCTGGTAAACAAATTAGATATAAACCGAAGGCGAGGGCACCAAGGTCACTGTGGTGAGGGAACATCAAGTGACAGGCGCTGGGACCCCCGATGCATGGCTTGCAGAGCAGATGTTCGCAAGGATGCAGTGATTATTGAACTGGTAATAAAAAAGCATCAGCTTACAGGCAGCCACGATGGATGCTGGTAATTATAAAGCATCCCCTGGGAGGAAAATGACACAAGTCAGCCACAACTCCGCAATCACCGGGGCATAATTAAAGCTCCAGTAACAGTTGTTAATAGGGTGCAAATAAAACAGGGGGAAAATTTGAACACAACCTTTTTTCTTTTTTTTTAAGAGACAGCAAAGGGCAGTGTAATTACAGGGATAGCAGATTTTATAATTTTGTGCCACATAAAACAAAGGTTTGGGGCTATTATGTGGTCATAGCTATTTAAAACATGGGACCCAGATATACCTACATATTTATTTATATATATATATTATATATATATATATATATAATATATATAATATATATAATATATAGACATATACACTAAAGGAAAAAAAGTGTATTTGTTCTTTGAATATGTAGTATGTGGGGGAGAACAGATTTTTAAACAGAATGTTTATATTCTAATTTTCAAAATGGTAGAAATACAAATATGTAAAGAAAACGGAATACATGTAAATATTTGGCCATTTCATCCTTTCTGGAAGATCTGTAGTGGTATAATGTGCCAAGCTATATGATACTGTTGGTTAAAATGGTTTAGATATTGTTAAATAAAGTCAGCAAATCACTTATAGTGTTGAACGTATCACTTTTTCACAGAATGCTGCCAGCCACTCCCTAACCTAAAACATTAAGCAAAACAGGGCTTGTTTTCTACGGGCTAGATCACTGAAGCTATTTGCCAGTAGAGCTCCTAAGAAAAATACATCTATACCCATTGAGACCCAGTTGCGTGGGCGATTGGGCAACTAACTGTGCATCTGGGTGTGCATTACCAATTAGACCTACGTATAGATCTGTTTTAAGAGGCACATGGTTAGTGCAATGAGAAAGAAAGGAAGCCCCTGAAGTTTCTATCTAGCCAATTTTCCATTCAAGGATATTTGAAAGGATATTTGTTTTAAAGGGAAGACAAATGTAGAAAACACACTGTACAGCCTTACACTAAACTTCATGTGAGAAGTACATAAATACCCATATGTGCCCTGTTTCAATAAATTGTAGGAAATAAGGGGAAAGGGAATACAGTTTTCAGTAGGACTTCCACTTCCAGATTTTAACATAATCACAATCAGCTACTAGAAAGGTTTCGCCTGCTTTCTTGGTATTTGGAGAGCTGGCCAATTAAGTGCTGATATATTTGGTATGGAATACATGATAAATAAATTGTATTTCCAATATGAAGATAGATTCCTAAAACTGGAAAGAACATGAGAGTTTACGGCCCTAATTACCCTTGATTACCCACTGTGTTCCATGTACTGGTAAACAGGAAATGTACTAAGAAACGGTATCTACCTTCATAGAAGACTCACATGCACACAGGAAAAGTTAACAAATGATAAAAGATGAAGTCCTTGGTTTATTTGGGTCCTCGGATTATGGAAAAATAATACAAACTTTGTAAGAAATTTCTGTTATTCCAAGAAAGATTTAGAGGCACAAGATATACTATCCCAGGACTAAGATATTAAGAAAGTGGGATCTTGGCTTGGGGACGGTGGCAGGGGCAGGGCTTCATTTAATTGGGAATTAGGTCCTGAAGGAGTAATAAATGTGCAACTGTAGGCCCATCCAGAAAGGAGTAGAACAAAGAGGAATAGGGGAGAGAGAAAAAGGGAAATCCTATCTTTACCTAAGGGACAGATAGGAAAGAATGTTCTGCAGGTGACTTAGGATTCTGTAAGGAACAGGGGGGTTATAATTAAATAAGTGAGAAAGGCTGTTTATTGCATCTCCTTCTTGGAGATTCACAATCACATTAGCCTATTAAATGCTCTGATAAAATCCTTCAGGGAGACTATATATCAAACTGGTTAAATTGGCTTTGGAGCTAAATGGTCTAGTTTGAACCTCAGTCCCACCAAAAACTAGACAAGTTAGTTAACCTAAAAATAATAATTAAGAAAGACCTACCCTTGGTTCCTCAACTACAAAATAGGACTGTGGTATCTATTCCTGGGTTGTTATAAAGATTAAATAACACATAAAGTATTTAGCACAGTTTCAGGTGCATAGGAAATGCTCAAAATATGTTACATATTATTAGAATTTATATTATATTACATAATAAATCACCCAACCTGTTTAACTTTACCTACTTCAGTTTTCTACTCTTTGACTATGGAACTGTCTTTTAAGAACACCTACAAAAATCTGAAGATATACGACTAGTTTTGGGGATAAACAGGTTTGAAGCATTGGTCCTGTGAGGGAATCATGGTCTAACGGAGATACTTACAATTTACTTCTGCCTGAAGTTATTCAAGCTTGATGTAAGGAATGGAGCTTGGGATGGCAAGGGCAATAGCTTTAGGGCATCGGAAGGGTGACTAGAAGAAGGCAAATGGAGAAAGGGATTTAATAAGGAGGCTGTAGACCTTTTAACCTTTTTGTTTTTGTAATTGTTTTCAATAATTGAACAAATATCATAAAAGTTTGAAGTTTTATTTGTAAATTACCATTCTCTATGTCTATGTCTTAAACCTTAATCACTACATTGTCTTAGGACATTCAATTACTGATTTTTATATTCTTTATAACTTCCCCAAGGCTTCAAATAAAGCTTTCAACCCCATTCCTTGGGGGAGCAATAGGCTATTCTTCCATTTTCCTTCTATCTGTTCTTAATACTTCAGGAGTCTCTTCACATTCCTCAAAATGTGAACAGGGTCAGTAGACTAGGGTGGGCACAATGGGAGGTGAGGAGGTTTGCTAAGCAGGTGAAATACAGTGATGGTCTTTCATTTTCCTGATCCCAAACCAAATTAAAACAAAAACAATCTAATATAACTTACTCCAGAACTTCTTAAGAGGGTGATAGAATCTAGGAATTGGAATGAATTTACTAATAAAAGGAGAATTTCCTTGGAGTAACAATGTATAAATATAAGCCATTTTTAGTATATCAGATATGAATTCAGGGAGTCTTGTCTCTTTTTTAAAAAGTAAGTTTTCATAGACATTGTGAAATGCTTGTTAACAGAAGTTTTTGACTATTACATAGCTTAATAATATCTGTTTTAGATTTAAAGTAGCCCTAATATAAAGTATAAAATAATATAAAATATATTAGTTTTAGGTAAAGCTTTGGATGAATCATAACATTCATAGTTTCTCCTAAATAATGGACAATTCTATAAATTTCTCTTAGTTTGTTTCCACAATAGTTCAACATCAGACTATTTTGCCCTCAGAGGAACAAGAGTTAGACAGAAAAGAAGAGAAAATAGTCAGATTATTTTTTTTTAAGTGTTTCAAAAAGTGAACTTAAAGATTTCTTTTCTCTTACTGCCTACAATTTCAGCCACGCAGTGTACTTAGGCCAGTGTACTGGCCAAGAATTTAGCCAAATTTGTTTTAGATTTCTGTTAGGACATCTTTATTGCAGATTTATTTTTAACTTCTTCCTCCAGTGGATTTGCTCTCTATTTAAAAAACATTTATGTACCTTGTTAGAATGCTACTGATCTCCAGGTTCATAATATGAAAAACTCTTTTTGCTTGTCCTTGAACAAAGCAAAAAGAAAATTAATAACTGATACTACCTTACACTGTTGAATCATTAAACAGTATATATTCTTTCAACTAGTGGAGTAATAAGTGTTCATTCATTCGTTTTGGTCAACAAAGTTAATGATCCTGTTCTATATTTCAGTGGCCACAAAAGGTATTGAGGATGTAGTGATAATTAAGACAATCCCAACCTCAAGAATCTTCCAGTGTACTGGCATGTTAAGAAAACCCAATGTTGTACCATTTTGTGCTATTGCCAAGGTATGTACAGGATGCTATGGGAGCAGGTGGAGTAGGGAAGGTTTGATAGAAAAGCTACTATTTAAATGGAGTCTTACAGGATACAATGGAAATACAGAAGAAAGAGTGGCTGTGTGTGAGTGAAAAGGATTACTCCCCATCTCCTTCCTTGGCCCTTTCTCTTTTCTAGGTATTCTCACTGCCTAAATCATCTTCTCAAGTTATGTAATTGTCAATTCCATTTATCTTCATGTGATTACTACGTTTATTTCTTTAGCTCTGACCCCCTAAATTCCAGATTCACATCTGATTGCTTATCTAATACTGCACTTGGATATTTAATATCAGATTTTGCATGTTTAAAATAAAACTGTTATTAACTGCGTACCCACCAATTTGTTCTTCCTACAGTGTTCCCTGTCATGAAATGGCACCACTGTTCATCTGGTTCTTAGATATCTCTCTTGCACCTTACATCCAATCTCTCAGCAAATTCCACTGTATTTACCTAAAATTATATCCTGAATCTGGCTACTTGCTGCTACTGTTCTGTGCAAATCATTTCTCTTCTGAATCACTACAATAGAGTTTAAAGTGGGCTCTGCTCCCACAGGAGGCAGAGTACTTCTTCTGATTCATAAGCCATATCATGTTATTGCCTTGCTAAAACCTCCAGTGGCTTCCTATTATGGAATAAAATCCAAAGTCCTGAGTGTGGCTTCTGAACTCGCCCATGATCCTGCTGGTTGCCTCTCTACCGCTCCTCAATCTGTTTTGGCTGCACTGGCTTTCTGAGGTTGTTAACATGGATGCCACACCTTAAGACCTTTGTACTCATTGTTCCTTGCCTGAAATGTTGTTCCCCTGGGAGTCCACCTGGTTTGTTTCTTCTACTCAAGCCTGAACTCAAAAGTTACCTCCTTGGAGAGGTTTTCTCTGATTAGCAAAATTAGCAATCCCCTCCTCCCCTAAGAAATCTCTATTCTCTTGCCCTAGTCATTCTTATTCATGTGAATTTTAACAGATACTTACAGAAGCTCCGTGATGGCAGTAGCTCAGTTTATTTGCTGCTATATCCCTAACACACAGAAGAGGATTTACACATAGTAAATGCTCAGTAAATATTTACTGAAAGAATTTTGAGTTTCTTCTCTTTGTAGAAATGTTCAGTTGTATATATGGTATGAAATTAGAGAGAAAGACCTTAATTGGAATAAGAAATACCCAAAGTATCATTGTTATTAAATTCAGAGACAGGGTGAACACAAGCTGTGTAGGTGAATTCCTAAAAAAGTAGAAGGGGAGAAGTCCATAGAAGCCCATCTTTCTCATTTAATGGGTGGTCTGCCTAAAAGCAAAGGTTGTACTAGCAGTTGTAAAATTCCTTCCTGCTTCTGTGACTGGTAAGCCTGCTCTTCTCTCCCTGTTTCCTTCAGCTATTCCTTGCTTAGGCATATTTTGGAATCTGCTTCATTTCAGTGTGTTTCATTCATCAAGCATAGCAAAGATACTCCAGCAGCTTATGTTCAGGGATGGAAAATTATATATGTGTGTGTATGTGTTAATGTGTATATACAATATACATGTATATGTATACCATATGTGTATATATAATATTAATATAAGTTAGGAAGTACTATGTCTTCAGAGTATGATCAAATACTATGAGAATTTGCAGGATGAATCTGAGCTGTAGGTTCAAGTAAAGGAGAAGGCATTCAAGTTAGGTCCTATATTGATAGGCAGGATTTTCTGAGGTAGAGAAGGAACAGCTATGGCCAAATGAACAGAGGTAGAAAGACACAGGATATATTTGGAAAAATATTTTCTGCTGGCCAAATCATAATCTAAGAGTTCTTTATTTCAACAACTGAAGTTATACAGCATGATTTGCTCTTACTTTTTCCCTGCATGTCAAAGAAAAGTATGAGTTATTTTCATTGTATCTTATGGCATCATTATGTGGCAGAAAGCTATGGCTTTACTTAGCCCATATGTGTTTGAAAATCAGTGTGGCAAGCCAACAAGGTATATAGCTGGGACAAGTATAAATCTTGGTTTTCCATTCTTCTCTGATTTCAAAGGTCATACATTCTGTGTTGGTTAAAGTTGAACCAACAGTTTTATGGTTTGGCAATTAATGACATTGCCAAACTCACCCAGACCTGAGGCCACACCCAACAGAGTGACTTTAGGTATGATTTGAAAAGCTCCCTTTCAGGAAATCTCTCCTCCCATTGCTCTTTTTGCAATTCTAGAGACCAATCGTTGGAATTATCAGTGTTTTCTTTAATGGTGTTTCCCTCTGGTATTGCCATGACAATCACCTGGGGAAGTTTGTTCAATATACAGCACCTGTGATTCAAAAATGGGCCCAGAAATGTGAATATTTAGCACGTTGCAGAGATCCAGAAATCGAAACACTGCTTTAGCGGGCCAACAATTTATGAGGCTAGTGATTCACACCTTAGTGTGAATTCATTTATTTAAATAGTTTTCTTCCAAATAGCAGTTTAAAATTAACTAACACTTAAAAATTAAGGCTGAGGAGTGAAGAATAGTGCTTCATCTTAAGTAGGTGTGCACTGGCGATGTGAACACCTGAGTGAGTGCACTGGGCACCTGTGAACACAACCATGAGTGGCCTTTTTTTGCTAGTTAAGTGGGAAAGGGAATAACAAAGGTGGAAGAAAGCACCAAAGAGGCTCTGATTACTTCATGGCTATAATTTTGCTAATTTCTGCCAATATTTCTCTATGAACTATTTCATATGACTTCCCTCTTTTTTTCCACTGGGCATTTCTTACATATAGTTTGAACCATTTGGGAATGTGCTGAAGAAACGTTTGTTTGAAAATTGAATGACAGTATTTTGGTATGAGAAAACTATAATGTGTAAATATTTCTGTTCAGTCTACCAAGAGCCAAGTGAATTTGGAAAAGAAAACTATGTTTCTGCACAATATTTTTTTCTGGTCAATTATCTACAATTGTTGAAAATTTCTTTAAAAAAAACCATCACATTCTATTTTTTTAAACTTTTATGGTATTGCCATTTCCTTCTGCTTGGGGCTTATCAACTACATGAACACATGCATGCTTCTTAGGACCTAGCCGCTACTCTTTGGCAGCCCTGATTGTCAAAAAGACTTATTCACTAGTCTCCATCAGTTTAAGCATTAAGAATAATGTCTTTGGCTTGACCAGCAAGCTATTTTATTGTCTAACTAAATGTTTAATCTTGGCAGAAGCTCTTCATAACTCCTACTTCATAGCAGTGCCAGTGACACTTCTTATTTTAACAGTGTCAAATTATGCCCAATTTATTTTGTTTGATTTCCTTGTTGTGAATGGTTATGTGTTCTCCAAACCTTCTCTCTGGAAGTTAACCCACAGCGGGGAGATGCTTGTCACAAGGTGACTTTACTAGTAGTACTTTCTCCTCAGTGACAGAATTGGTTCACCTGCCAGCTTCAAATGGCTTCCCCCAAACACATAATGGCTGCCTCCCACTGAGATCTGAAGCAACCTCCTACGTCTTGGAATCTGGCCAAAATGACACTGCTGAGATACACAACCAGGAACTTTGTTATGTTTTCTGATGTGGAAATGGGACAACGGAACCGCAAACAAATTTCCCTAATTTGAGACTCTCCTCGGTGGTTAATACATGTTATGATCTTAAATTTTAAATGGAAAAAAAAGAGTCTATATTTAATGTGAGGTTTAGAAATGGGGATATAATTTTATAAAAGGAGATTTGAGCAAATGAGCAGTCAGTTTATAGAAATCTGAATAAAAATCTCCAAAGGCAGAATACATGGTGTTACCAACTAGTAGCTTATAGCAGTTTGTAGTTTTGAGATTTTTGTTGAGTTGCACTACAATATGTTTAGCTCCTTCTGTACTACATTTGGAAAATGTAATTTATCATCTTCAGGAAGATACCATGCCCTAAAAATATAATATCTGTAAAAATCATATTCTGATTTATGGTAGTTTATTGTGTTGAAATCATTACAGATTAATTCTCCATGACTGGAATTTCTTATGACAAGAGATTCTAAAATCTGAGTTTTAGGGAATCAATTTTTTCTTTGGTTGCTTTGCTTCTCATCTCAACAGTGATGATTTTCAGTTTGTTTGAGGCCAAAATATAGTGATATGCATGCAAAGTTCCCATTAGTGTCAATAGAAATTACGCACAGCGACGGAAGAATAGACCCCATATGTTTATGAGAAATGAATGATTTGAAGCATCTGTGAAACATTCTTAAAGGCATCTCTATCACTGCATGCAATCACAGCAAGGTTTTGTTTTGTTTTATTTTGTTTTTTCTAAGCACAAGAACTTCCCTCATGATGTAGACTTTAAGGAGCTTGTCACTATAACTCAACTATGCATTTAAAAACAACTATAATTCTAAACAACATTGTATCTAGAACACTTCTATAGATGGCAAAGTAACTTTAAAATATGGGAATCCTATTCCCAAAAATAATGATTCTTTTGTGCTTCTTCCTCTGTGTGTTTTAATACTGTATTAGCATTTTATTATATAAAACCACTCAGATTATAGAGTCATACTTGGCAGATAGTTTTAAAAACTTATTTTGGAGTAATTTTAGATTTAGTTAAGAGTTGCAAAGCTCTACAGAGAATCCTTGTGTGTATCCTTCATCCAGTTTCCCCTAATCCTAACTTTTTACATAATCATAGTACATTTATCAAAATTAAAAGATTTACATAGGCTCAACCTAACTAACAGATTTTATTCAGAATTCACCATGTCCTTTTTCTACTACAGAATCAAATCCAGGCTGTCATGGTATATTTAATCCTCATGTCTCTTCATTTAAACTTCACTGCAGTTTCTCAAGTTTTTCCTTATTTTTCATGACATTGACAGTTTAGGGGAGTACTGGTCAGGTATTTTTTAATGTGTCCCTCAAGTTGGATTTGACTGATGTGTTTTCATGGTTGCACTGGAACTGTGGCTGTTCTGGAAGAACGCCATGGAGGTGAAGCACGCTTCTCACCACATCAGAGAGAACACAGCATCCACATGGCTTACAGGCAGCGATGGTAACATCGATCACTGGGCTGAGGTGTTGTCTGCTAGGTTTCTCCAGTGTAACACTGTTTTTTCTTTTCTGTCCTCAAATCTTTGAAAGTGAGTCACTAAGTCCAACTACTCTCAAGAGGAGGGAAATGAAGCTCCCAGTACTATATACTCTGCTGGGGAGAATGCTATTTACATATATTATTTATATTTCTTTAAAGATTTGTCAGTTTTTATTTATCTATATATCTATTCATTTATTCACTCAATCATGTATTTATATCAGTACTGACTCAAGGGTATTTATGTACTTACTTTTGGTTAGAACTCAATACTATGGTTCACTTTGATGCTCAAATGACAGCTTTGACCAACAAGGGCTCTTTTTAGTTGGCCTCTATGGTCTTTGACATGCTTCTACCCTTTTTTGTTTTTAATTTTTGAGCATTTCCTTATTTGGCACAACAAGATGCTATAGGTTCATCTAGTATTTTCTCTGCTCCAGTTCTAGAATCAGCCTTTTGTCCAAGGAGAAATGGATCACCTTTTTGAACATTGATATTTAGAAGCAAGATCTGGGTGTTGGGTGTGGTCATTGCTTCTGGGGTGTTATTACATCTAGACACTCAACAGACAGTGTTAGGAAATATTTCAAGTATATTAACATACATTTACATCTATTGATATGTAAAAATTAATGAACTTCTACTGACATCTATGTCTAATCCAACACAAAAGTGTTCATTCAAATCTGCCCCCTCACTTGTTTATATATAATTTCTCTCTCTCACAATGAAAAGCCTATCTTTCATTATCTACAATTTATTTACTTATTTGTTCATACCTGGTATATGTGTAAAGTTGTTTCAGGATTGCTAACCTATTTCCTTGTGAGAAAAAACAAAGTACAAATCAAAGTAGAGTGTTTATGTGCAGTTCTTTTTGTCTATACAGTGTTAAGTAGAATTACCCTTTTCCAAAGTTACTCAGGTAAGCTCATTCCTCCCCTATTGCTCTCTTCAGTGAATCATAGACATTTGTAATACAATTAAAGTGATTTGTTACAGTTTGCATTCCCTCCTGAATCTGTAACCATGTTAACTGATTTTTAAAAACATTTGAATAAAGCGGTATGCAATTTTGTGGGTTCTTTTCCCCTTCTGCTTGCTTTAGATTTAGTTTGCTCCTTTGTCTCTAGTTTCTTAAGTTGGAAGATTCTTAATTCATTTTAGATATTTGTTCTTTTCTAATATGAACATTTAATGGTATAAATTTCCCCCAAAGTACTGTTAGCTACATCACACAAACTTTGACATGTTGTGTTTTCATTTTCCTTTAGTTCACAATATTTTTAATTTTCTTGAGTCTGTTTTATCTAAAATTAATGTAGTTATCCCAGCTTTTTTTGGTTAGTCTTTGCGTACTATAACTTCCTACATCCTTTTCCTTTAACCAGTCTGTGTCTTTATATTTAAAGTGGGTTGCTTTGAGACAGTATACAGTTGGATCTTGCCTTTTATACAATCTGACAATCTGGTATTTCATGGGTATGCTTAGATCATTCAGATGCAAAGTAATTATTGGTATGATTGGGTTAGAATCTACCATCTTGCCAGCATTTTACTATGTTTTTTTAAATTAGTTCTTTACTTCTTGCCCCCTCTTTTTCTGTATCTCAGAGTTTAATTGAACATTTTTCACAATACCATTTTATCTCCTCTATTAATTTACTACTTAGACATCTTTAATTTGTTTAATGTTTCAGTAGGGCTTGCAATATCAATCTTGAAGTATATAAGTCAATCTCCAAGTGATTTTTATACTGTATCATGTTTATTTCTAGATCCTATAAGAGTGTTTTCCCAATTCCTTCTTCCCATTCCTTGTGCCATTTTTGTTTTACATTTTGCTTTTACACCTGATATAAACACACATTTTCATTATTATTGATTTTAAGTCATTTAACTTTATAGGAAGTAAGAAAAAAATTACATTTTACCTTCTTTTATTCCATTTTTACATTCTTCATTTCTATGGGTAGATCTGAGTTTCTGTGCTCCATCATATCCTTTCTGCCTGAACAACTTCTTTTAATATTTCCTCTGGAGATTGTCTGATGAAAATGAATATCTTTTGTGTTTTGTTTTGTTTTCTGAGAAATTCTTAAGTTACCCTTAATTTTTGAAGGATATTTTTCCTGAGTATATAATTCTGGATTAAGAGCTCTTTTTACTTAAAGCACTTTAAATGTAAAATTCCACTATTTCCTTTGTGTATTTTTTTCTAATGAGATGTTTTCTGTAATTTTATGCTAGTTACTATAGAGATAATGTTGTTTCTCCCTTTCACTGCCTTCAAGATTTCCACTTTTCCTTGGTTTTCAGCAGTTTGATTACAGCATGCCTGGATGTAGTTTTGATTTTACATTTTTTAATCCTGTTTGGTGTTCTCTGTGTTTCTTAGATCTGTGGTTTGTTTTTGGAAAACATGCCTACTTCTGGAAAATTCTTGACTGTTCTATCTTCATTTTTCCTTTGTGCCATTCACTGTCTTTCTTCTTCTTTTTGAGTGCCAATTATGCCTATGTTAGACCTTGAAATTATCTCATAGACCTTGGATTCTCTGTTTCCTGTCCCCCAACTTCCTCTTAATTTTTTTTGGTAATTTCTCCTAACCCATCTTTAAGTTCACTGATTCATTCTTTGACTCTACCAAGTTTACTTTTGAGTTCATCAAAGAAATTTTTTGATCAAACCAAATTAAATCCCTGTTACTGTGTATTTTATTTCTTGAAATTTTATTGATTCTTTCTTAGCATTTCCACCTCTGCTGAAATAACCATCCAATCTTGCATGTTGTCTACCTTTTCCTTTAGCACCTTTAACATATCAATCATAGATATATATATTTTGTCTAGGATCTGGTCACATCTGAGTCTGGTTCTTGTGAATGCATTGTCTCCTTTTTTTTCCTTGTCTTTTTTAACATGTCATAGTTTCTTGTTGAAAGTTGAACACATTTTATAGGACAGTTGATACTACGGTACTTTTTTATGCTTAGAAATGAGCATGTATTTCCTTTTGCTATGCCTTCAGCATGAGTGTTTATGTTAATCTAGTCAGGGTTTGGGCTGGATTTGGAGTTTGCTTTTGCTTTGGTTACCCTCCATGCACCAGTTTCTCTATGTGATCTTTTATGCTTGTTTCTGCCCTTGGCTTTGGGTCTTTCCTTCATGCTGCTTTTCAGAGACTGTCTCCTAATTCTCTATCAGCTGTATTACACTGTTGTTTTTCCTGCACACTTAGCCTTGTGGTGCTGGGTGGGAAAAGGAAACATTCTCTCATACTGTAATTAAACCTCAATATTAGACAGGCCCAGATGTAATGCTAGGTAAGCCTAGCAAATATTCCTACACATTTGCCAAGAGGAGTGCTTTCTGCTCCTTCTCCTACCTCAGCTGTAGTGGATTTTTACGTGTTTTCAGATTACAGTTCTAATGCCCTTTCCATTTCATTCTGAGGCTATCTTCCTTAGGGGAGATGGCTTTGGGAAGAGTTTCATGGTACCATCTGTTATTTCCCCCAGCCAGCACTGTGAGAGAAGATTACTTAGGATCCTTAACCTTTTGAGCTTGCTGGAATGAAAACCTACAAGAAAGTGAAAACCTTCCTATACCTATGGTCTCCTGGGGTTTTGTATTTTCACACTAACTCCTACTAAGTCTTAAACATTTGTTAAGACATTTTGTAGCTTAATCTTCTTACCAGCTTATATGGTGTTTTGGTGTCTTTCCTAGGCAAGTTAAAGCTCTGTTCCTATTTCTTTCTTCAAGTACCTGTCTTCCTCTAGGATTTATGTTAGTTACTTGTCCTACAACTGATGCTTGTCCTTGCTCTGATGGTTCAAGAAAAGTCATTTATGCAGTTTGTTTCGCTGTTTTCTTATTGTAAAAGTGAAAAAAAAGTCTTTTTGTAGCTCTCCACATCTCTTATTTGAAACTGAAAGCCTTATTACTTTATAGCTCTATTCATATGTAATTTAGAATAATCAAAACAACTCTAGTCAAGCTGTTTTTTTAATGGATTAGACTGTTTCTTTGACTAATTTGATAGTCCATGTCCAATTATTCAAATAATATTGTGCATGTAAACAGGACTGGAGTATAGGACAAATATATAATATATGGATACAGCATTTTGCCCCTAGATTCAGTGAGGTTGGTGCTGTATGACTCTTTTTAGTTATCTGCATCTTTTAACTTTAATTCCATATTTTAGAGAGAAAAATATCTCTCTGACTTCTCTTTCTCTCTTTTATCTCTCCATTTTATTATACACAATGCTGAGAATGTAAAATACAGAGAAGAGTTCATGAGGTTTTAGGAAGAATCAGGCTCATCTTCTACAGATTTCAAGAGAAAGTGTACTGATGCAGGGTGGTGAAGGGAACAGAGAAGCATGTGGTCTCCTGGCCTGGCTTATCTGGTAGAGAAAGACACCCACAGCACTAGAAGACTGGTCAGGCTGTTAGGAAGGAGTTGGAGAGAGTAGAACAGGTGAAAGAAGCAGGCAACTTCCTGCCCAGAACATGATGGGAAACCCAGGTATTTTGTCTATCTTTTTTTCCTATCTTCCAAAGATTTTGGGGCTCCTTTTCACCTAGAAGTGACAGTAAAACCCCATGTTTCTACTTAAGTTCTAGGCTCTCCAGGGAGGCCCCCAGCATATCCTGGCTAAAATAAACAGTTATGGGGTTGATGGTCATGTTGATTTAATTCTGCAGAAATTTAGCATGCTTTTCCTCTGCCAGGAAGACAGCTTGTTCATACCTGATACTAATAGCTTCAGTGATGCCCAGTGAACATAGTTCTAGATCCTTTCTTCTTGGAACTTGAGCCAGATTCTTAGATTTGAACTCTCTAAATTTTAGATGTTTCATGAAAGACTTTTTGGAAGGGCGGAAATTCCTCAGACCTTTTGGAAAGTTGGCCAACAAATGGAAGTTTCATTGATTCATAATCTCTTTTGTATCATCTTTTGCTAAGGAAATATGATATTTGATCTTCATGTATTTGTTTGAAATGCATCTAAGTTAAAAGCATTAACATCATTCTTATATATCCTTTGGGGCATCCTTGTCTTAACTGATCATGTAGAAAGTAACCAGGACCTTGTGCTATATAATAGAACTTGGAGCTCAGTGAACCATAGAGGCTGTTCTTGTTAGTACTTAATCACTTCTACAGTTGACTTGTGGCTCCATTGGATATGTTGGTGGTGACTATCCTCACCTGTGCTGCTGAATATGGATGGTCTATGTAATGTTTATGGTAGAATTACTCTCATTGGTTTATTTGGCCATGGAAAGTATACTTGTTACTTCTCTTTGCAGCCCCATATCCCCCCAGCACTATTTTGTGCTATTTCCTTTAGTTTTTGCAGATAACCATGTTGAACTTTGATGTCTTCCTTGATAAAAGATCCATTGTCTTCTGTTACAGAGACTCCTAACTGCTTGCCAAAGTCCATGTTTTCTCCTTCCTTCAGATCAGCCAACTATAGGATATTTTCTATCCTTCTTTGAAGTTAGGTGAAGCCATTTAATTGAGTTTTAATGAATGAAAAATGAGAAGTGATCTATGCCATTTATGAGCCAAAGTTTTTAGGAAGCAATTATATATCCTGCCCTTTCTGCTTGTTGGGTAGAAATGACCAAGAGGACTTAGAGATTTGTGGAGCCACAAGTGGAAGGAGCTTTGGCCCTGAATCATCACATGACAGGGAGACACTTGCCTTAAACTCATGTGATTAAGAAATAAATACTGTTTTAAATAAGCCATTTGCTTTTTTAAATTTGTTCTTCCCTTCTATTTTAGCCTGCTCTAGCATACATCCTTACGGCCCTTCCTGCCTGGTTGGTCATACTTTTATGCTCCAGCAAGCCAAAGTTCTTAGAAATTTGCTACTCTGGAAGATAACTCTCTACCATTCCAAGCTCTGGGGGTAAAAATAGAAAAGACTAATATAGCTCAATTTTTAGTTGGTGGCATGTATCATGGGGATTTGAATTTCTTTGCCTTTGTCACTAAGACATTAATTAATTGCTTCCACTCTTATTAATGGGTATTTCCATATTGATTTTGAAACTGTGTTTGCTGTCATCCATTCCTACATTTCTCTTCAGCACCATCCCAGTGGACTTGAAAGTTTTTTACAACAAAAAATCAAATGTGGACTACTTAAATACTTTCCATACCTTTCTTAGTTATTTCCACCAAGCCTGAAGGAGAGCAACAAAATCTGAAAATCAGAAGTGGTCCCATGGTAATTCCCTCACCAAGATCCAACAGACTGATGAAAAGAAAACAATTTGCCCACAGCCACCGACACTGCATTTTTATACTTGGGAGACTGCGTGTGGTAATTCTTCCCATGTCATCCCCTACCCCCAGCCAGGGAATTCCACAGATCACTTGTCTTTGTTCCACAAAAAGAATCAAGTAAGTTTGGGAAATGCTGAATATATATTTCCTCTTGGAATGCCACCAGTTTACTTTAGCATATTCTAGGTTCTAAGAAAGACATCCTGCAGCTAAAAACTGCTTAACTTTATCCCATTTCCATGTTAATATGAACAGAACTTAGGCATCTTATAACTATTAAAGTTATTAAATTCCAGCATCTCTCATAATAATATTGCCTTTCTATTTTTAATTTTTTGGTTTACATTTGCTTCCTATCTTTTCAATATTTTCTTTTTCAATTTAAGTGTATTCTTATAAATTACATAGAACTGGATTTTCTTTTGTAGACCCTATTTGACAGTTTTTATTTTTAGTGGAAGATTTAGTCTATGTAGTATAATGACTAATTCATTGACTTTGTACCTCTCATCTTACTTTATGTATTTATTTATTTAATGTTTTTCTCCCTCTTTTTCCTTTTCCTTATTTTGTTTAGATTAAGTTGCTATTTATTCTATTTATTTCATGGTTAATTTGGAAATTCTCTGATTTTCCACTTAATTCATGGTTATATCACCATCTCAGATCTCATATTCAGACACACGTGTTTCTACTATTATTTAGAAACAAGGTATCATGTCATTTAGCAAGATGCTTAATTTTCTTGGTTCCTTACTCCTTCATAAAAATGAAACAGTCGGGATAATTTTACTTCTCCCGCCCTTACCTTCCTCTGCCCCACTCAAGTTTTAGGACAGTATTTCCTCTTTTCCTTATCTCTAACCAGATTTCCAAATTTCAATCATGTATTTGAGTGTTTTTTGGTCTGGATGATAATTAGAACTTTCTTTTTGCATGTTCCTTACTTTCAAAAGACATAGAAAACACACAAACACATTTTTCTTGTTCTACAACATCTATCTATCTGTTTATCTACATTTTGAAGTTTATTGTTCACTGTGGTCCCTTTTCTGTTTCCTCTTTCCTCTGGTTTTTGGCTCATTTGTTATTTGGTTAGAGTCCTTATTTATTTATTTATTTATTTATTACTGATATGGATTGAATAATTACTCTCTGATTTATTGCATGTCCAAAATGATCCTCCACCTTGATGTGTGACTAATTTCTTTCCATCAGAAATCTCTAGTTAGCATGCCACCATTTTGTAGCCTTAAGTCTTGCAAAGGAGAACTCTGATGACTGTCTGATTAACTTTTATTTTTTGGCAATCTCTTTCCTGTCTTGATGTGTGATTTCTATATATATACTTAGGTCTCAGTAATTTTTTCTGAATGTACCTTATTCCATTTAAAGAGGCAACAAAATGATAAGATAACTAGCAATAAACAATTAACATAAAATCTAGATAAAGAAAACAACATGCTACTGAAGTGCTAGAACTGGAAAGGAATTTCTCAGTATTACATAGAAAGACTCAACATGTCATAGGTATCAATTATTTCTAAAATAATCTACACAGTTAATGGCATCCAAATAATTTCTTAGCAACTAGACAAACTGATTAAAATATATTTTGAAAGAATAAATATGAATGGTTAGGAAAATTCATAAATAGGAAAGTCATGGGAGATTTGTATACTACAAGATGTCAGAACATGTGATGCTACAATAATTAAAGCTACTAGGCATTTAAAGGAATATATCCATAGATCAACGGAACAGAACAAATATTCAGAAGTTGATCAAAGTATAGCAGATATATAATAAATGTGACATTGCATATCAATCAGGAAAAGGTGACTTATTCAATGAGAGGTGTGGGGACAATGCGATAAACATTTAAAAAAATTGTTCACTCCTTACCACCTTTCTTTTAACAAAATATAATTTAGTAGAAGAAAGATTTAACTGAAAAGTTGAAACCAGTAAGTTATTAGAAAAAATAGAGATTAAAAAAATCTCAGAGAGGGAAAGTCTTTTAAAATGTGACACAGAATCTAGAAAACTAAATTAAGTTGATAAATTTGCAGCCAAATGTGCATGGAAAAAGCATCATAGAGGAGGTGGAGCCAACATGGCAACATGAGTAGGACAGTGGGAATCTCCTCCCAAAAACATATATTTTTGAAAATACAACAAATACAACTAAGCCTAAAAGAGAGACCAGAAGACACAGGACAACAGCCAGACTACACCCACACATGCGAGAGCCCAGCGCCTGGTGAAAGGGGTAAGATACAAGCCCTGGCCTGGCAGGACCTGAGCACACCTCCCCCCAGCTCCTGGCGGGAGGAGAGGAGTTGGAGCAGGGAGGGAGAGGGGGCCCAGGACTGCTAAACACCCAGCCCTAGCCATCCACACCAGAGCGCAGACACAGTGCATGCGTGGAGGGCTGGAAACTAGGGAAACAGGGCAGCAAGACCTCTGAGCAGGTCCCAAATCTGATGCCCCTGTGACAAAGAAAAGCAAGTGCTTTTTGAAAGTCTTAAAGGGACAGGGACATAACAGCTGGACGAAAACAATACAGGTCACAGCCCAGAAGCTGGAAATTACAGGGAAAACTGGGCACACTAATGCCCTGGGCAACAGCTCTGAGACCCCTCATGGAGGTAAACAGCCAAACAGCCCCCCGTCCATTACCCCTCGGAGTGCAGGGAAAGCAGAGAAGCAGCCTAAGGCTGGCCACGCCCTCAGAAAGGGAGCGTCCTCAATACTGGCTGGGCAAGACACAAAGACCCAGTCTACACGCAATTACCCAACACAAGCCACTAGGGGTCGCAGTTGTCCCAATAAAGAAAGGCCAGTAGCAAGTGAAAAGTTTGGCCCTCCCAGCTGACAGTCAATAGCACCTGTCAACATGAAAAGGCAAAAAAATATGATCCAGACAAGACTAATCCAGACAGCTTCGGCATCTGCTACATCTTCCCCTGAGAAGGAACCTGGGAAGATAGATTTAACCACTCTTCCTGAAAAAGAATTCAAAACAAAAGTCATAACCATCCTGATGGACTTGCAGAGAAATATGCAAGAACTAAGGAAGGAGAATACAGAAATAAAACAAGCTCTGGAAGGACTTCAAAACAGAATGGATGAGATGCAAGAGACCATTAATGGACTAGAAAACAGAGAACAGGAACACAGAGAAGCTTATGCAGAGAGGGATAAAAGGATCTCCAGGAATGAAAGAATTCTAAGAGAACTGAGTGACCAATCGAAATGGAACAATATCCGCTTTATAGGGGTACCAGAAGAAGAAGAGAGAAAAAGGGATAGAAAGCGTCTTTGAAGAAATAATTGCTGAAAACTTCCCCAAACTAGGGGAGGAAATGGCCTCTCAGACCACAGAAGTACACAGAATTCCCATGACAAAGGATCCAAGGAGGGCAACACCAAGACACATAATAATTAAAATGGCAAAGATCAAAGACAAGGACAAAGTATTAAAGGAAGCCAAAGAGAAAAAAAAGGTCACCTACAAAGGAAAACCCATCAGGCTATCATCAGACTTCTAAACAGAAACCCTACAGGCCAGAAGAGAATGGCATGATATACTTAATGAAATGAAACAGAAGGACCTTGAACCAAGACTACTGTATCCAGCACGATTATCATTTAAATATGAAGGAGGGATTAAACAATTCCCAGACAAGCAAAAGTTGAGGGAATTTGCCTCCCACAAACCACCTCTACAGGGCATCTTACAGGGACTGCTCTAGATGGGAGCACTCCTAAAAAGAGCACAGAACAAAACACCCAACATATGAAGAAGGGAGGAGGAGGAATAAGAAGGGAAAGAAATAAAGAATCATCAGACCATGTTTATAATACCTCAATAAGCGAGTTAAGTTAGACAGTAAGATAATAAAGAAGCTAATCCTGAACCTTTGGTAATGACAAACTTAAAGCCTGCAATGGCAATAAGTACATACCTTTCAATAATCACCCTAAATGTAAATGGACTGAACACAGCAATCAAAAGACACAGAGGAATAGAATGGATAAAAAAGCAAGATCCATCCATATGCTGCTTACAAGAGACTCACCTCAAACCCAAAGACATGCACAGACTTAAAGTCAAGGGATGGAAAAAGATATTTCATGCAAGCGACAGAGAGAAAAAAGCAGGTGTTGCAATACTAGTATCAGACAAAACAGACTTCAAAATAAAGAAAGTAACAAAAGATAAAGAAAGACAATACATAGTGATAAAGGGCTCATTCCAACAAGAGGATATAACCATTATAAATATATATGCACCCAATACAGGAGCACCAACATATGTGAAACAAATACTAACAGAATTAAAGGAGGAAAAAGAATGCAATGCATTCATTCTGGGAGACTTCAACACACCACTCACTCCAAAGGACAGATCCACCAGACAAAAAATAAGTAAGGACACAGAGGCACTGAACAACACACTAGAACAGATGGACCTAATAGACATCTACGGAACTCTACATTCAAAAGCAACATGATACACATTCTTCTCAAGTGCACATGGAACATTCTCCAGAATAGACCACATACTAGGCCACAAAAAGAGCCTCAGTAAATTCCAAAAGATTGAAATCCTACCAACCAACTTTTCAGAACACAAAGGCATAAAACTAGAAATAAACTGTACAAAGAAAGCAAAAAGGCTCACAAACACATGGAGGCTTAACAACACGCTCGTAAATAATCAATGGATCAATGACCAAATCAAAATGAAGATCCAGCAATATATGGAAACAAACGACAACAACAACACAAAGCCACAACTACTGTGTTTTACAGCAAAAGCAGTCTTAAGAGGAAAGTATATAGCAATCCAGGCATATTTAAAGAAGGAAGAACAATCCCAAATGAATGGTCTAATGTCACAATTATCGAAATTGGAAAAAGAAGAACAAATGAGGTATAAGGTCAGCAGAAGGAGGGACATAATAAAGATCAGAGAAGAAATAAATAAAATTGAGAAGAATAAAACAATAGCAAAAATCAATGAAACCAAGAGCTGGTTCTTTGAGAAAATAAACAAAATAGATAAGCCTCTAGCCAGACTTATTAAGAGGAAAAGAGAGTCAACACACATCAACAGAATCAGAAACAAGAAAGGAAAAATCACGACGGACCCCACTGAAATACAAAGAATTATTAGAGAGTACTATGAAAACCTTTATGCTAAAAAGCTGGGAAACCTAGGAGAAATGGACAACTTCCTAGAAAAATACAACCTTCCAAGAGTGACCCAGAAAGAAACAGAAAATCTAAACAGACCAATTACCAGCAATGAAATTGAAGCAGTAATCAAAAAACTACCAAAGAACAAAACCCCCGGGCCAGATGGATTTACCTCAGAATTTTATCAGACATATAGGGAAGACATAATACCCATTCTCCTTAAAGTTTTCCAAAAAATAGAAGAGGAGGGGATACTCCCAAACTCATTCTATGAAGCCAACATCACCCTAATACCAAAACCAGGCAAAGACGCCACCAAAAAAGAAAACTACAGACCAATAGCCCTGATGAACGTAGATGCAAAGCTACTCAACAAAATATTAGCAGACTGAATTCAAAAATACATCAAAAGGATCATACACCATGACCAAGTGTTATTCATCCCAGGGATGCAAGGATGGTACAACATTCGAAAGTCCATCAACATCATCCACCACATCAACAAAAAGAAAGACAAAAACCACATGATCATCTCCATAGATGCTGAAAAAGCATTTGACAAAATTCAACATCCATTCATGATAAAAACTCTCAGCAAAATGGGAATAGAGGGCAAGTACCTCAACATAATAAAGGCCATATATGATAAACCCACAGCCAATATCATGCTGAACAGCGAGAAGCTGAAAGCTTTTCCTCTGAGATTGGGAACAAGACAGGGATGCCCACTCTCCCCACTGTTATTTAACATAGTACTGGAGGTCCTAGCCATGGCAATCAGACAAAACAAAGAAATACAAGGAATCCAGATTGGTAAAGAAGACGTTAAACTGTCACTATTTGCAGATGACATCATACTGTACATAAAAAAACCCTAAAGACTCCACCGCAAAACTTCTAGAACTGATATCGGAATACAGCAAAGTTGCAGGATACAAAATTAACACACAGAAATCTGTGGCTTTCCTATACACTAACAATGAACCAACAGAAAGTGAAATCAGGAAAACAACTCCATTCACAATTGCATCAAAAAGAATAAAATACCTAGGAATAAACCTAACCAAAGAAGTGAAAGACTTATACTCTGAAAACTATAAGTCACTCTTAAGAGAAATTAAAGGGGACACTAACAGATGGAAACTCATCCCATGCTCGTGGCTAGGAAGAATTAATATCGTCAAAATGGCCATCCAGCCCAAAGCAATATACAGATTTGATGCAATCCCTATGAAACTACCAGCAACATTCTTCAAAGAACTGGAACAAATAATTCAAAAATTCATATGGAAACACCAAAGACCCCGAATAGCCAAAGCAATGCTGAGAAAGAAGAATAAAGTAGGGGGGATCTCATTCCCCAACTTCAAGCTCTACTATAAAGTGATAGTAATCAAGACAATTTGGTACTGGCAGAAGAACAGAGCCACAGACCAGTGGAACAGACTAGAGAATCCAGACATTAACCCAGACATATATGGTCAATTAATATTTGATAAAGGAGCCATGGACATACAATGGTGAAGTGACAGTCTCTTCAACAGATGGTGCTGGCAAAACTGGACAGCTACATGTAGGAGAATGAAACTGGACCATTGTCTAACCCCATATACAAAAGTAAACTCAAAATGGATCAAAGACCTGAATGTAAGTCATGAAACCATTAAACTCTTGGAAAAAAACATAGGCAAAAACCTCTTAGACATAAACATGAGTGACCTCTTCTTGAACATATCTCCCTGGGCAAGGAAAACAAAAGCAAAAATGAACAAGTGAGACTATATTAAGCTGAAAAGCTTCTGTACAGCAAAAGACACCATCAATAGAACAAAAAGGAACCCTACAGTATGGGAGAATATATTTGTAAATGACAGATCTGATAAAGGCTTGACGTCCAGAATATATAAAGAGCTCACACACCTCAACAAACAAAAAACAAATAACCCAATTAAAAAATGGGCAGAGAACTGAACAGACAGTTCTCCAAAAAAGAAATGCAGATGGCCAACAGACACATGAAAAGATGCTCCACACCGCTAATTATCAGAGAAATGCAAATTAAAACTACAATGAGGTATCACCTCCCACCAGTAAGGATGGCTGACAATCCAAAAGACAAACAACAACAAATGTTGGCAAGGCTGTGGAGAAAGGGGAACCCTCCTACACTGCTGGTGGGAATGTAAATTAGTTCAACCATTGTGGAAAGCAGTATGGAGGCTCATCAAAATTCTTAAAACAGACTTACCATTTGACCCAGGAATTCCACTCCTAGGAATTTACCCTAAGAACGCAGCAATCAAGTTTGAGAAAGACAGATGCACCCCTATGTTTATCGCAGCACTATTTACAATAGCCAAGAATTGGAAGCAACCTAAATGTCCATTGATAGATGAATGGAAAAAGAAGATGTGGTACATATACACAATGGAATACTACTCAGCCATAAGAAGAGGGCAAATCCTACTATTTGCAGCAACATGGATGGAGCTGGAGGGTATTATGCTCAGTGAAATAAGCCAAGCGGAGAAAGAGAAATACCAAATGATTTCACTTATCTGTGGAATATAAGAACAAAGGAAAAACTGAAGGAACAAAACAGCAGCGGAATCACAGAACCCAAGAATGGACTAACAGGTACCAAAGGGAAAGGGACTGGGGAGGATGGGTGTGTAAGGAGGGATAAGGGGGGGAAGAAGAAGGGGGGTATTAAGATTAGCAAGCATGGGGGGGAGGAGAAAGGGGAGGGCTGTACAACACAGAGAAGACAAGTAGTGATTCTACAACATTTTGCTATGCTGATGGACAGTGACTGTAAAGGGGTTTACAGGGGTACCTGGTATAGGGGAGAGCCTAGTAAATATAATATTCGTCATGTAAGTGTAGATTAATGATAACAACAACAACAAAAAAGCAGTTCCTGTCTGGTGACCTCCAAGGAGTTCTACATAATGGTATAAAGGGCATATGAAAGTGTAGGCAAAGGGTCTGTTTGTGTTTATACAGAGGATCAAAGCCTAATTTGGCTACCCCGAAAATGAACTAAGATACGATATGAAGAAGAACTTCCAACATCAGCACTCTCTGGAAGACTCATGCCAGAAGATGATCATCAAAAAACCCCAACAAAGATCCAGGCGCTGCTACAGCTATAGCTGCGTTCATCCCACTGGTTCCTGGACTTGCCATTGGAATGAAGAAGGAGATATCTAAGCTGGCCTGTTCAGTAAAACAACAAATTTGACTGGATCTATACTGTTGGAACTCAACCAAGAATTAGGAGAAGTGCAAGTTGTAGTGCTCCAAAATCTTACAACTACAGACTATCTACTGTTAAAAGAACATATGGGATGTGAACAGTTCCCAGGAATGGGTTGTTTTAATTTGTCTGATTTCTCTCAGATTGTTCAAGTACATTTGGACAATATCCATCATATCATAGATAAATTTTCACAAATGCCTAGGATGCCTAACTGGTTTTCTTGGTTTCACTGGAGATGGCTGGTAATTATAGATCTGCTTTGGTTATATAACTGTATTCCTATTATGTTAATGTGTGTGCACACTTTAATTAGTATTTTAAAACCTATACATGCTTAAGTTACTCTGCAAGAAAATATGTCAAAGAAATAATCAATCTTCCCATGTTTTCTTCTGCCTGCTACTTCTATAGCTTTTCTTCTTCCTTCCTAATTACAACCCTTAAATAGAATTCGTGCCTCATATAGAATTTACCGAGTATCATAATTCCTCCAAGTGGTAAAGATACCTCAAGACAAATGCTGGGCATAGAAGTCACAGGGCATAAATCTGCAAAGAAGTAAAAAGCTAACCTTTTCAAACAATATGGCTTCTCTCTCACTTACCAACTTTACATTTCCTGGTATGGCCCCGGAAGATGACTGGTTAGCCAGAGACAGGTAAGATTCCTCAAGGGAGGAACAACCTAAGACAGGCACAGTCGCAGGGGGGCCATCAGGTGAGAAACTGGGGATCAACAGAGGTGAGGCTTAGAACCTCACCCCTCCTGTTCTGAGAGAAATCTTCTGCATCTGTGGATGTTTTATTGTCCTTGTCTAGCTTGGATAAACATATAGTCTACAGGCACACACCTGATCATCTACATTTGCTCTCTTACAACACTAAACTATGTTTTCTACCTTTATCTTGCATCTACCTACCACTTCAGCATTTTATTAAAAAAAAAAATAATAATAATAATAAAGGGAGAAATGTGGTATCCACATATAAATCAAGTATAAAAATCAAACAAATATTCACATTTGAACTGATTGTTTATAGTTCATAATGTGTGATCAAAACCAAAAGTTTCTGTGATGACTGCCCTTGTACTGTTCACCATGTAAGAACTTATTCACTGTGTAAGAATTTGTTCTCCGTGTAAGAACTTGTTTGTTATGCTTCAGAAGATTGGAGACTGATGAAAATTAGGCTTGGGGTGAATTAATGATTGTGCATTGAGCATTGAGTCCCCTATACAGAATTTTATTGTTGTTAACAACCATTTGATCAATAAATATGAGAGATGCCCTCTAAAAAAAAAAAAACAAAAACCATCATAAACATTCAAAAGACAAATAATAAGTTGTGAAAAAATAATTAGTAAGCACATATTATACAGCAAAGTCTAATATTTTCATGTAAGGGGTTCATCAAATTAATGATAAAATCACCAACAGCTCAGTGAAACAATGGAAAAGGAACATGAGCAGTTAACTGGAAAGATGATCCAAATAGCTCTTTAAAAGAATTTTAAAAGGTTAATCTCATTCATAATAATGGAAATACTATGACTAAACCTATAATAGGAAACCACATATAAACTTTATACGTCCCAATTCTGGTGAGAGTGTGGGGAAACAGATACTCTCATACATCATTTTTGTATGAGTCTAAGCTGATATAATTTCTATGGTGGGTATTTGATGATTTTTTAAATAAATATTTAAAGTACACTTATCTTTTGACCCTAAATTCCTTTTTTAGAAATTCTATAAATAGTTTATTTGTACAAATAGAAATTCTATAAAAAGTTCTAGTGTTCTAAAAAAATACTCATACAAATATGACTGCATGTACAAGAATATTCACTGTAGTATTTATTATAGTAATAAAATATTGGAATCAACCTAAATATCCATTAATAGAGAAGTGGATAAATTATATTAATACAACAGAATATTATGAAGCCAGAAAAGAATACATTTGCTGTATAGTGTTCTGCATGGTCTATTGCTAAGTGAAAAAAGGAGATCCAGAATAGAGGATATAGTATTATATATGCAAGCATGTATCATATATTTGCCTATAGAGTGTATAAAATCTCCTTGGAACAACACTTAAGGAGCTGATAAAGTTGTTGCTTCTGGGGACAGGAACTAAGTGGCAAAGGGTAAATATGTGGAAGAGACATGAAAGAGAGCATCAGTTTGCTAGGACTGCTGTACCAAAGGACCACAGACTGGGTGGCTGTAACTACACAAATTAATTTCTTATAATTCTGGGGGCAAAAAGTTCGAGATCAAGGTGTCAGCAGGTTTGATTTCTTCTGAGGCCTCTCTCCTTGATTTATAGATGAGCTTCTTCTCATTGTGTCCTCACATAGTCTTTTCTCTGTGAGCACACATCCCTGGTGTCTCTTTATGTGTCCAGATTTCCTCTCAGGATACTGGTCAGATTGTATTAATGCCTACCTCATTTTAACTTAATCACCTCTTTAAAGCCTCTGTCTCCAAATAGTCACATTCTGAGGTTAAAGTTCCAACATACAAATTTTGTAGGGGGACAAAGAGTGACTTACTTTTCACTATAGTCCTATTTATACTTTTTAAATTTTGTATCATATGATATCTCATGAAAAATAAATAACTTCAGAACAACTGCCATGGACCAAATATTTATGTCCCCCAGAATTCATATGTTGAAACCCTAATCCCCAATGTGATGGTATTTGGAGATGGGGCCCTTGGGAGGTAGTTAGGTCATGAGAGTTGAACTGTCAGGATAGGATTAGTACCCTTATATAAAGAAACAAGAGTGAATTTGTTTCCATATAGGGATACAATGAGAAAGCAGCTGTTCACAGTCAGGAAGCAGGTTCTCATCAGACACTGAATCTGCAGATTCCCTGATTATGAACTTCCCAGACTCCAGAACTGAGAAATAAAGGTTTTTTATATAAGCCACCAAGACTGTGGAGTTTTTGTCATAGCAGCCTGAAATGAGGAACTGACTGAGATAATGACCTTGTAATATAAGATCTGCAAGCTGAAAATTTGACTTCCTGTTGGTGCAGTAGAGGAGGTCTTAGTACAATTTGGTGCGACAGTTAATTTGAATATTAAAATAAACTTGAATATGGGTGAGTGTCATTTTAGGAGAATATATGCTTGGATTCAAGAAAAACATTATTTACTCTATAAAGTATCTACCATATGATTCTTTAAATAGAAAGCTTTCACTATGATTCAGTTTGCAGACATTTTCAGAAGTATTTTATTCATAAAGGAGAATTACACCTGAACATTTTTATTAATTTAGCAGTTTAATATTGCCAAAGAATATAACAAGATTTTCATGTAGAACAATTTTCATTCTTTGACATTCAATTCTCCTTTCAGTTACACAGGTTATGTTTCTGTTTAACAGTGAATTCACAATTACATTTGAATAGAATTTAAAATGGAATGAATGGAAATACTCAATGCAGTAGCCATAAAAAGGCAGTTGTTTATATTACTCACAGATATTGCATAGTTACCATGATAATCTAATGACTATATGCTTCCTCTGAGGTTTTAAAGAACAGCATGAACAGCCCTCTTTCTGGTTTAAGTATAGTCATGTCTAGAGGTGTGGGGGCATTTGGGTAATTCTTAAGATTCCATTCTGCCTTGTCATTTCTGTAGTAATGGTTGAAAAAGAATACAAAAGCTATACCTTGTATAAAACTAGATACGTAATTTGGAATTTTTATGAGGATGGATAAAAAACCTGTTCCATCTATTTTAAGGTAAATATAGGAGCACACTAAATGTTAATGAAAAGACTATGTCATCAGAACATGGTCCATTAGTTGCTGATTTCTTGTGATAATTCTTTAAAATTGTATATGCTACCATCTCAATACATTGGAGACATGTTTATGTTCCTTAGAGCTACATTCTCTCAAGCTATGAACTAACTAGCATTTGTCACTGAGATTGCAGCTTTTGCAAGAACTGATCTGCAAAAGTTATTCTTAGTTATATGATATTTAGTATGGTTACCTAAAGAAATATTCAGTCATAACTAAATCAGAGAGCATTTCTTTCAGATATGGGGTAACTCTTGCCTTCAAGGAGATGATAGCTTTTGAGTGATGATAGTCTTATAGAGATATTTTACAAACACATAAATACTTGCTCTAACTCTCCCCCAACTCCATGGCCTCCATCTCACACTTGATAAGCACATTTGTATATACCATAGTAGAATGCTCGATTAACTGTTTTGTAATAGACATAAATTGGCACATAACTCTAAAAGCTAGAAAAGGATGCATGAATTCTAAGCTCAAGTAGAAAATACTAAGTACAAGTATGATCACAAATGACTGATGATTTTAGTGTATGTTTACTCTAACTCTGACAGACTTCGTAACAGATTGCTTCTTTTGGGGAGAACTAGACATCTTTTCCCAAGGATTGGGAATCGTACTAAATGTCAAGAACCCAGTTAGAAGACAAATTCAAATTTCATTAAATGACATCACCACCAGCACATTATTATACTGCACCCATTTTACTGTGTTACTGTCACACTCAAACCATGCATTAACCATGTCTATTTTGGAACACAGTTAAACAGGTTAGAATAGATCGAATTTCTGACTTTCTATGAATGAAAGTAATTTGTAAGGTCAAGCACTATGGAATAGTGTGCCTGACCACTGATGAAGCATAGATGAGACCCAAACTAACATGTTCGGGTTCAACAAATACCCTTGTTGCTGTACTGTAATTTCTGATGTGTCCCTTCAGCCACAAGAAATAGAGGAATGATAGTTTTGAGACAATATGTGTCATAAATTAGGTGGTGACCATTTGTTCCTAGAAAAGTAATATTTTTCCATCTGCTAGCTAACAGTTTATTAATATCAACAGCAGATTTCCCAAATATCTGTTTTAAAGTTTCAGTATAGTATTTGTTGTGTCATTTTACTTCACCTGTAGAGATTGCTATCTGAGGCTGCCTGTTAATACAAAAAAGGCAAGACTGGAACTCCCCACCCTATTAGCTTGTGTGTGTGTGTGTGTGTGTGTGTGTGTGTGTGTGTGTGTGTGATGTTCCTTCTTTTCAGTGTCCCTTTATTTTTCCTCTGGTGTGGTGTCCTGGCTCCCTGGAAGCCATGCCTGTACCTTTTTCTTACCTCCCTGCTTTTGGGTCTAGTGTAGGTATCTGGTCTCTAGCCATGTTCACATCCTCTTCTGACTGTCAGCCTGTGTCCCTTTGTCCCTTCCTCTCTTCCAGACACACAATGTGGATGTCTTTGCCCAAAGACACCCAGTTCTGGCTCTAGACCAAGCTATATACCATAAAAGTTACCATAACTCAGTTCTGGCCAGCAAAAAGTGATTCTTACTTAACCCCTCTATAAACTTTTGAGAGTTAAAAGCAGTTTATGCTTGGACAATTCATCATCATACCCTCTGTAAAAGTGGGAAAGAGTTGGTCTCCCCAAGAGTCCCCATCACTGAGGGAGTGGTCTTCAGAGGAGACTTAAGACTTGCTTTCTTGCCAGCTCTGTGATCTTCAGCAAACTTTGGCTTATGAGAACCGGAATAATGCAAACCTAAGGGAGGCTGGCATAATTGCCATGAACTGACTCAGTTACTACTCTTAGAGTCATTATTGTATCTCACCCTTGTAAGATGCACATTTGACCTAATTTTTACTAATAAGGAAATTGATACTCACAGAAGTTTTGAACATATCTCAAGTCATGGGAGCTTCCAACATAGGAGCTGTCATTCACAGCTCAGGAATTCCAACCCAGGTCTGGAGTTGTATCCACATAGCCTTTCTATTACACTAAAGCTGGCTCTGAGGATACAAAACAAAAGCATAAAGAAAACAGAGAACAATAACAACAGATCTTAAAGATGTTGCAAAGTAACTAGGAATGAACAACTTAGCAGCATTAGAAAGAAATTTATTTTTTAAGAAAGATTATACCAAGGGTACTCCTACCTAAAGGATTATTTGATACTACACTTAATCCACTGTCTGAGAGAAAGCACATTTTACGTCAAAGGACCAGCAGTTTCAACAGAGTTGCTGAAAATCCTGACTCTTCATTTTGTTAAACCTGGTCTCATTCCTTCTAGCCAGTGAGGATAATCTGACAAACTCTTACAGTAGCAATATTCCATTAGATCCTCTCAGAGCTCAGCATGCAAAGAAACACTTTGGAGTTGAATTGTTTGATTTTGGTCTACATGAGACTCAGTGAAGTTGATTTTCCCAGGCATAACAAGATTTTATTTTCAGAAAACAAAATGCTTTAAGAGGGTCTAATTTGGTACTTTATCCCTAAAATATCTTTAAGGAAGATGGTAAAGCTTCTCCTTTTCCTCTCCCCTTTGTCTCATCAGCTGTGTTTGAAGTAGATTTTAATGTTGTTTTTACCAAGGTTCCACCTTCAGACAGCAGCTTTCATCACCAAGCTGGAGTCCTCGTTCAGCATTTTTAGAGCAGTCAGGGGTGAGGCCTTCCTGCTCCCACAGCCCCAGTAATAAATGGAGAGCTGGCTCTGTAAGCACTGGTCAAGGCTCCCAGCGCAGCCACCCATCACAGCGCAGAAGTAAATCAGCCCTGTGTGTTTTCCTAATTTTAGGTTTGGTCTGACTTAATCCGTCTAATAGGAAAAACAGCTGGTCTAGTTTTACTTTTAATCCTTTCTTTACATCAGGAACCTTATCGCCCTGGGACTAGGTAGTAACAAGAAGTCGGTTCTTGTACCTGGGCATGGCTATGCATGGTCCATGTCTAATAAAGGCCTGCTTCCCATTTATGTCTTCCAGTCCTTTATAGGCCTTCATTAACAAGAAAGCATTGACATCACTATCAGTTTGGGGTTGTAAATTCTCCTATTAGTAAAAAGTCTGTGTTGTGACACAATTTTGGTTAAAGGATGTTGGGAATATAGTCTGGGGCAGGGAAGGTGGTTGAAGTTATTTATTAGTGATAAATTTGCAAAGATCTAAGTATTTAACAGCTTTTCTATTAAGGATAAATTGTATTTCTATTAAGGATAAATATTCTAAAATACTGCATCTGAGTTGAGTTTTACTTTTCTATGGTTGTATTAAGGCATACAAAATATTGTTTTTTTTTAAGTATGGAAATAACTTAGGGAGGCAATAAAATACTGTCATATGGAGTGAGTTTAGTTTCTGTTTATATTAGGCATACAAGATAGCACAGCGTATTTAGCCCTTTTGAAAGGACCATAAAATGATTCCACTTTTAACATTTCTTACTACAGTTAGAAGCAGTTTTGGGTTTTAGAAATCATTTAAATGGAAAGGAAGCAGAGGGCATATATTTTCCCATATAGCATTTTCCACCTACTTTTTTTTCCTCTTGACACTCATCTCTGATTACTTGTCTACTTCCAATTCTCCTCCTTCCTGACTCCCTCCCTTTCAGAGCTCTTTTCTCTCTTGTTTTCAAGAGAACTTTTGGTATATTGTGGAGATGGATTTTCTGATTGAGTGGAGATCAATTGTTGCAAAAATGCCTACCTCTCTACTTGGCTTTCTACTCCTCTGAAATGGTTAGAAAACCATGGACAACATGAGGTAACAGGGGACTCTATAGGAATTTACTTTAAATAGCCCCCGGGCCTAAAAGCTCTTCCCAAATCTACAGTATGTTAGGGGACTTTCACTCCCCAAAGTAATGTAGCTGTTTATGCACTCCTGCTTCTGAGTTCCTTTTAACTGGGGCCCGAGGAGGAGCACATAAGCAAGCAGGAATTAATTATTGAAATCAATTATTGCATCTTTCCGTTGACTGCAGTCAGTCCTCCGCGAGTTGACATAAAAAATACTTGTCTCAATGGCTGTCTCTGTGAAAAGAGACTGAAATAAATCAAAAAAGAAAGGGACTAAATTTCGACTTGGTCCTATTTCATCTCTTAGGATTTCTCAAAAACTTTACTAGGTGGGATTTAAAAACAGAAAATATTTTAACTCTTCTCTTCCATGGATGAGGACTTATGTTTCCTACATAGTTACAGCATTTCTCTCATAAAGTAGAGAGTTGTTTTGAATTGCTGGTGTGGATAACTATTAAAACTGATTTGAAAGTGATTCCAGCCTGGCCAGTGTCGGTGCTGTCTGAAGCTTAAACCAGTATCTCTTGAATTTGCTCCCTGTATCCCTTGCCTCCTAATCTTTTCCAGGCCATGTTCTTTCCCATTTTCATTTGTTTATTTTGGAAACATTGAGAATTTCCTTTTCAGGAACTCTCTGAAGTGCCAGGTAGTTTTACTACTAACAGGCTTTAATATACAGTAATATTGTGGGTGAACAGTTAAGAGAGTATTTCACAGGGCTCTCTGGAAACAGAAGGTCATCTTATGAATAAGAAAAGTTAAATGTGAGCACACTTCCATGAATTTCATGTTGGGCCATCAGTTGTTTTTTTTAATCATAAAACTAACTCATCTTCTATGAGAAACTGATTGATTTGCAGCAGCTTTTTCTAATTGGAGATAGTATGATTCTTAGAAAGTAAATTAAGATAAAGTCCAAGACGGAAATATACATTTATTCTCCTCTGCAAATTTACCGCTCAATGGCAGACAGAATTTGAGGTCTCCAGCAAGCTTGAGTCCCTGCTGACCTCTGAAACTGCAAGAAAGAAGGGAGTGTTTTGAGACAAATACTAAGACAAAGGGAAAGATTTTCCTTTAGAGTATAAAGGATTTCCCTGGACCAGGAGAGAAAGGAGAGATACAGAATAATAATGATGAGAGTGTAGAGTTCAGTAAGATCCTAGGAAAGGGGTCTAGCAGACCGGACAGTTGGTGTGACCCCAAAGAGGGGATGGCTGAAATGTGTATCTATGCATCTCACAGAGATGCCCAGACAGGCCCTTCAGGATGACCCACTACATCAGGGAGCCTTGTAGACAGGAATCAGGGACAGGTCAACTGCAGCCCATGTGACTGTCAGCCATTGCTCCCTTCCCTACATTCCTAATCACAATGTCTTTTCAAAATACCCTAGTCAAGTGTAAATCTCCTGAGACTTAACCAAACTAGAGGAAGGGGGGTAGGATCCCCCAAAACAGTGAGATCAAATTTTCTGTTAACTTAGCAGAATTAAGGGGTAGGGCTTGAAAGAGAAAGGAAGTTGATTTATAGAAAAATGAGGTAATGTGTATTTCTTGAATCCTGAATTTCAGGCCAGCAATTTTTACCTATTTCAAATTCTGTTCTTCATTCATATCAATTCATATTTTCCCCAAATCTCTGCAGCTCTGGACTGGCTGTGGCTTGTCTCCTTTCTGTTGTCCTTTCAGAGCTCACTGTTAGCAGAGACCGTGGCACCTGAAAATTATTGCTATGTAATCTTGATTCTTAATAGAAATTCCAGGAAGCTCAGTTCTGGGCAGCATATGTGAATTGAAGGGAAATAAATATTCTCTTTTTGGGGTCAAGAGGAGTCATGAGTAATTTAATGTTGGCATCCTCCCCTGTCTCTGGTCCTTTTTGGAGCCACTGACAGTGATTAGGGATGGGTCTCTGTCTCCTGCCTTGTAACTTATGTGGGAATGAATGAATTCCCATTCTTTTTTCTTTAGCTGTACAGGTACTGAATGGACATCTCTTTTCCTACTTTCTCTCTTAGACTTCAATTAGTGATTCATATAACCAAACAAATAGATTTAACAAGTATTTAATAATTCTCACTGTGTATGGTACTGCTCAAAGCTGCCCTAGAAGTAATAGATATAATAATACAAAATATTAAAAAGAACAGAAGAGATTGAAGAGGGAAGATGAGTGATGTACATGGGCTGAGTTCAGAAATAACCCTTAGCAGAGCCACCACTGGAACATTAGTATTAAAGGATGGCAAGGGACTAGGTATCAAGGCAGGAACTTACAGCAAGTTAAAATTTCTAAAGCTGGACATCAGAATTCTGATGTATGAAATTACACAATCACTTGCTATGCTTTTATTTTATTACATCAAACTTTTTCCAAAACTGCCTATTAGAAACAGAGTGAAACTATTGTTAAGATTTTTTTTTAAGGAAGGGCCTTAGAAGTATGTCTTTTTCTTGTATTTTTGAATCCAACACTTACTTGATAATCTTGTTTATGTGCTGTAGAAGCAAATCCTGGGACAGGAACTTGAGTGCATGTCGTTTATTTAGTGAACACTCTTAGGAGAAAGGATGAAGGAAGTAGGATATATATTGTAGGGAAGGGATCTAAGCAAAGATGTGGTTCTCAACCTGATCCCATAGGGAATTCTGAAGCATTAGTTGCTCCTTAGATTTGGTATGTCACGGTGAGGTAGGGATCTGACCTTTTGTACAACCGTGTGAGTCAGTCATTTGCTGGGGGCTGCTCACTCCACCTCTTGTACGTGAGTGTGTGTGTGTGTGTGTGTGTGTGTGTGTGTGTGTGCATGTGAGAGAGATTTCCTAGTTGAAGTGGCTCTCCAAAGTTCAAAGGCTGTTCTCCAACACTCACAGAAGCTCACATGGACCCAGTGAATGCTATCTGTTCAGGGAACCAATGGCATTCACTTTATTCAGGATTTTTCATTTATAATATCTTTAATATTTTTTAAAACTTTCCAAATTTAAAATGTTTAATTTAACATTAAACCAATATTATTTTAACATCTTTAATAATTTAAACATCTTTTGTATTTAATATATTAAATACATATTTAAAATTCAGATGCTTTGTTGGACCTCAGAATATTAACTTATTTAGCTGTTTAGTGGATATTTTTGACAAATGGTTGAATTTTGCAATGTTCTTAAGCAATATAAGTATTAGTGAATCTTAATGTTGAGTAACTCTGTGGTAAGGGATGCTAGAAATAAGTTATATGTCTATATTTTAGGGATTCCTTCACAATCCTTGTTCACCAGAAAATATTAATAGAATATGTGCTTTCAATGAAAGAAATCGTTTAATTTTACCCAAACTTTTCCAGAGAATCAAGCGATAATCTTAATAAATAAGGTGGTAAGAAAAGTAAGTGAGGGAAAGTACAATAGGTATTTAGAAAATAAGACAGCATGCTAGTATTATAAGTATACTATTTAGAACTGCCTTTTTACGTTTGGCAATTAGTACTAAGATTTATACACTGCTTGGTAGCTTCAGATGGCTTCAAAGGTCATCACTGAATATTAACCAGTAAGTATTGGCGATATGCATCTTGGTGAAATGAATGTTTATTGTTTCTTGTAAGACCATGCAAATAATGGATTTCAATCTATCAGTCAGCCTTAAAGAAGGTGGGAAAATAGTCTTGATTTATAAGAGGTCATACATCACCATGAACTCCTGACGTAGTTCTTCTCTAATCTCATCTGATTGGGCTATTTGGACTTAGACAGGAAAGTACAGAGCTCTTCAGGTTGAAATTTATCATTTCCTCTTTCAACAATGACCAGGTAAGAGTCTTAGTATATCAGATACTGTTAGTAAAGATTTGAACTGTTTGCAAATTTACAGAAGGATTCATTCCATATTGTGAGGGTTAATGCTTTCTTACTGGCTGAGTAGAAGCCATTTGAAGAGTTTGAAACTTGTTATTTTCACATCGGTACTGTACATATGTCTCCAGAGTGTGGGAGCTTCATAAACAACACATTTTGATCTGAGCAGATGTACTGCATCTCTAGAGGTTAGGAAGTTCATTATTACAGACAGCCCACCTAACATCCTTTTTTTGGTTAAACTCTGTTAGGTATATTAAAATACAATGTGAGATGTGTGAATGAATAGTTTATTTGATGATCAGCGGAATATTCACATCTCATCCACACAAGAAAAAGTTCAGTCTCAATAGCAGTGATATATATTTGTAATATTGATTATTATATAGGTACTATTGATAGCTTTTACTGGTTCCTAAGATAAATGTCTTTCAGCAGCACTAAATAGACATGATCTTAGCCATTTTTATATTCCAGGGAGGGACTAATGTTATTGTTCTTAGGCAGTAGAAAGGAAATATGGAAGCAGACAATGGATGCATGGTATTCTTATATATGCTTTTGATTCACGTTTCATCTACATAGTCCCTTTGCTGTAGCAGAAATTATTTTGTTCCTCTCCAGGAAAAAAAAAATCTGCTTTAGGATTAGCTGGACAGAAATGGCATCCCTTAAAGCAAAGGTCTTAAAGAGGAAATTATGAAATATATTAAATTTCTCTCAAATGAAATATGACTTCTAGGATGGTGATCAATTTTTAGTTGAGAGGTAGTGAATGGAGGTTAAATCATGAATTCACACTTTCCCTTGTCATCATCAAATCAGCACTCTTAAATTATCTTCTTTAAATGCTCAAAGTCACTTGTTGTTTTATGCTTCTTCCATGTCCCTGGTGCTAGCATATTAATGGTCTTTGCCATTTGTAGAGTAGCAAGCTGCCAGATCAATAAGCATGCTTAGCTACTTGCCATTAAAATTGATCTGTACTATCCTTCCGACTGACGTCATATCCAGCTGTAAATATCATCAAGTAAGCTGTCAACTCATTTTCATTATGAGTGTTTTTCTTTTCAAAAGATAGACTTCCGTTGGATGGCATGTTAGGATTTTTCTTCATTATTTCTGACATTTCCCCAATAGCATCAAGCACAACTTTAAAGGAAAAGCTGGGATTGGCCTAGAACTTTTAAAAAGGAAAGGACACTAATGACAGTGCAGCGACAAACAAACAACAAAGGCAACAACTGCAGGGAAACATCTTTGCAAGCTAGAATGCCAGAATTCTGTAAAATTGGAAGTAGCAAGACTTGGAGGTTCTCTGTCACATATGAACCAAGCCCAAGAGGTCTTTATGAGTGTCTGGGTTTACATAAAAAAAGGTATAGTGTTGTATTCTTAGAAAGATACCTCTTTAACAGAATTTATTGACTTCAAAGGTACGTCTGTTTATGTGCTACTTTGCCAAAAATTCTCCCTGAGAAAAATACTCAGATTATCTGTAAACCGTCTTGAGAATTACTGTCATACGGTGGCGAGGGTATCTACCTGGATGTCCATCAAGGTGAAAATCCTGGGAAGGTCACAATTTTTGTAATAAAATGTCAAACTTGCTACATTAGCTTGGTTTCTAAAGAACATTCCTTTTTACTCGTCTAGCAATGCAGAACATAGGTCCCTAGTCTTCTTCTGCCATCCAGCTCTCTTTGAAAGTAAGAAGCAATACTTACTATAGATGATTTAAAACTCATTTATTCTTCTAAGAATTCTAAATCTCTATGTGTGTGTGTATATATATACATATGTATACACACACACATATATAGTAGAATATGTGTGTATATGTACAGGCGTAACTTACAAATAAACAAGCATACATATATATTAATGATAATTCTGTGAAAAGCTGAACTGGCAGTTGAATATGTAAGATCCAACTATCTGATAACCTAAAGATGCTCTCCAATTTTCCATGTGCATCTCATCACCTCTAATATATATGTAAATGCTTACTTAGTAATAGGTGAAAGAATATTTACTGTGTCTTTGCTAATCTTCCCAAGCATGTTGCAGATAGAGACAATGTGTCCCCAGTTTTCCCAGGGTCAGAGAATTTGAGTGATTTATTTAAATTAAAGTCACCTACATAGTAGGTAATAGAGCCACTGCTCAAATTCCTCACATAAAGTGGAGAAATAAACTCTATAGAATATTGATTGCAGAGTCTGGTGTACTTTAAATTATGGGAATAATAAGTTCCATGTCTTGTCTTTGTCTTCTTAGGTGCCAGTGCCTGGTAAAGAGTAAATGCTAAAGAATATTTGATACATAATTGAAAAAACAAATAAGTAATGATATATGAATAATATAATAAATATCAGAAATCATATGATATATAATATAATGAATAAAATGGTTATATAATAATATAAGAATTATATGACAAAATATTTGGGTTCATCTTAATATTTTTTTATTATATTTCAATTAATAAGGCTTTCTTTTTTTACTGACTTATTTCTAACATAATACATTACTTATTTATTACGCTTATTGTTTTGTTGTTTTGTTTTGTGTGTCAACCTACTATAATATAAACTTCTCAAGGGGAGAGGTACTTGTTGTATTTCTTGTTATATTTCAGTTGCCTAGCATAGCACATGAGTCATAGTATATATACACACAATAAATAGTTGTTAAATTAGCTAACTCACATGGGAGATATTACAGTGCCTTTTTGCAGTTACTACAGGTTCATTGTCAACCGCTCTAGCACAAATTGCAACTGACTTTGTTGAGATTATAGTTCATTACTATAGGCAGGTGCATACCATACTCTACCTAAAGTCAGAGAAGTCTATGCTGTAATGCATTGTGTTCATTTGACCAAATGGTCCCTAAATTTGTTAAAGGCACATATAGGCATGCCCATTTCTCACCACGTGACACTTTGACACTCTAAAAAGATCTAATAAAGTGTAGCACAGCTTATTACAGATGATTTCTGCTTGTGTTTTAGCAGAGATAACATCCTATTTGCAAGCAGGTACAGCCAGGGCTAACAGGATTTCTCTTCCTCGCATTCATTTTCAATGCTTTGCCTCTCTGGAAAGGCATCGTCTAAAAATGAGGATTATTTACAAGAGGTAATTTTTTTTTTGGAAATCAGAGTCTCATGTACATCTGACTTTAATTTTCACTTTGGGATATTTTATCTGAATCCTAACTAATAGATTATCACTGACACATGATCCTTCATTGGTCATTAGGAAACCTGATTCTTTTCTTTTTTTTGTTCTTCAGGAGTAGAAATAGTAAATGCATTTTGAATAAAAACATTATCCCATAACACAAACATTCTCATTTTAATATATTATTATCCATTTTTGTCTACCTATATATGTTTTTCATAGTTGAATTTATAAACTTTGTTTGAGTTTGTTTTTTCTGAAAACATAGCCTTCACTTGTTAACCAACCATCTATGTTGCATGGTGCTGAAGCACTGAGTTTCATAAGCACTGGAATCCAGTAACTAGAGAGAAACCCACAAAAAAAAAGGCACAACTATCTCTTTATAATAGACTTTTCTTTCAATTTAGTGTATTTATTTCCTTTTAAGCATCCAAGTGAATTTCCTCTTTAACCATGTACAGAAAATGAAGTGATTAAATTTGTGATGAGTGTTATTAAGTACTCCATACTACAAATCATTTTTTTAGGTCTAAAACATTGAGTGACAAAATCTTAGTGTTTTCCAGAATTTTATATCCTATTTTAGGGAAAATGCTTGAACTTATTTTATTGCTTTTATCATTATTACTTTGCTTTCTCAAAAACAACAGATAGTCTCTTATAATGAGTTGCTTAATTTTGTCTAGTCTTGATGAACAATTTAGATTGCCTTGGGTTTTCAATCTGTTTTGTGAGTTTATCCCCTTCTCCAAGTTCTGTATTCATTTTCTTAAATTGATTTGATTCACTCTCAATTAATTAATTTACAATTAATTAATTAATCCTCCCTTGACAACTGCCTTAGTGGCATCACAACTCATATTAATGGTGGCGTGTCTGTTCTAATTAAAAATCAATATATAGTTCTTAATGACAATTCTTATCTACTAGAAATACTGAAACACTAGATGGAATACATTTTCTTTTTAGACCAAGATCCATATGACCTAATTCTATTTGATAGTATAATTGCAATGAAAATACTTATTTTGTTTCTTATAGTATGACTCAGATCATTCATATTCCAGTCACTGTATGCTCTAGTAATCCACACATTGCCTAGAAATTAAAATGGCATTGTCCTTTTCAATCAGATAAATAATTCCCCCTTCATGTATGTTATCCACTTTAGATTTTAGGAATATGTAATGGATTCATTGAAATGCTTTCTAATTTTCTAAACTTTACCATGATATAAATTCTAAATTTGTTGCAATTTTTTCTAAACTCATAGAGTAAGGGCTTCATCTTAAAAGACCTTTTAGTTCTATTTGTGAACCTGACACCGACCTGAAATAACATATTAGGAGGAGACAACATTACTTCTGTACCCATCCCTACTCGAGAAGCACTAATAAAAATTTTATAGTAGACTGGTTTAAGTTATAGTCCCCTCTCAATTAAAGAACCATCAGTTTATTATACTATGTATGGCAGAGGGAGTTCATTTGATGTTAGTTAAAATTTGGCATAGAATTTTATATAGTGTGGGGTTTGTCTAATGACCACAGATATAATTTTTAAAAGATGTTTATATATAATTGTGTATATATATAAACTGAAGAGAAGCTTATATATTAAGAGAAGCATATATATTAAGCATACATATTAAGCTGGAGAGAAGATCTGCCTTCCTGAAATGACTAAAAGGTCTAAAATGTGCTCTCAACAACCCAATTTTCTAAAAACATGTTACTCTATGCTTATTTCTCTGACCTACTTTCCTCGGTTAGCCTTATGATTTCTCCTTTTTCCCTCTGACTATTTATGTTCATGTAAAAAAATCAGCATTTTTAGACACCATCACAATCTATATAAAGCCAAGTAATCAATATTAAAACAGTGTGTAATCTATGCAAAGTTCTGTGTAGAAAACTATATAAAATCCAAAAAGTTCCCACTCTCCGGAAGCTAATTTGTCCATTTTCTTTTCAATGTCTCTTTCTCCTTCCTTTCTCATCAGTGAGAAATGGTTGCTTTCAGTCTTTTTTTTTATTTTGTCAGACTCTTTGATTTAGACTTCTTTTTGATGATTTCTCTTATTTAATCTGTCTTAACTCTTGCCACAATATTTTGCTCCCAAATTTAGAAGAGTTCTTTTTATTTTTAGTCTAAAAAATATTATTCTCTTTGCTGGGTCATTGAGAAGCATAGCCTCTTTCTCAAATATAGAATAGTTAAATCATATCCTATGTGGAATAGTGAAAGCTAACTCTAGTACAAACACAAAACAGACACTAGTTCTGTGTAGTGCATCTATGACACACAATTCAAATTATTTATCCCTTGAGAATCACTGTTATACAAAGTAGAAAAAAGGACCTTTCTAGGGAATAATCTAACAGGGGTATTTCTCCATATCAATGCCAAATTTAATCTTTGTTGAAACCTACAAGAAAGGTAATTCCCCTAGTAAATCTGATGACTAGAATAAGTTGTGCATTCAATGACATATACTGAAATAGCAAATCAACTTTTTAGGTTTAGAACACTCTTGGGATTTCTGTTTTTAATCAGGCTATTGATTCTCTCACCCAACTGCTGCTACCACCAAACACAGGCACACAGCCCTGGCATATACTATTCATAATCAAAACCAGACACTAACATTGACTTTTCACTTGTATGTCTTGAATCACTCCGGGATCTATCCTGGGGTGCTCAGAGCAATGACTGAGATCACTGATCTGGTACCATCCTTCTTTATAAGAACAATATCGATAAACGAATGGGACCATTCCTCTCTCTTCTCCATTATTCTTCCTAGTCCCATAGATTATTATATTTTACATTTTAGAAGCTTAAAAAATAGGGCAGAGTAAATAATTTAGAGATACAAAATTATATATTCATTTGTAGTAAGATGTTTTCCATCCTGTTTCAGCTCCTCCTCTTAAGCAAGCATTCCTTCCTCAAAGGCAAACATTGTTATTGCTTTCTTACATGTCCTTCTCTATTCATTATGTAGTCTTTACACACCTCTATCTCTGTTGATCTATTATCCTTTTAAAAATACAGTGACGGGTTATATACATTATTACTAAGGGAATTTTTGTATGCTGGAAAGTCTTGTTGAGCAGTTCCAATTAATTTACGTAGATACTCCCCCTCAAGAAGGTGGAACATAATTCTTCACTCCTAAAGTATGAGATGTTCATATGGACTTTGTTCTAAAACACACAGTATGGAAAGGGAGGAAAAAAATAATTTATAGTGGAGAAAACTGACAACACTTCCTTAGACAGCTGAAAAGTCTTGCTGAGAAGTCCTCAGTTATCAGTGGTCACATTGATAGCAAATACCCATGATATCATGTGTTAAGAATGGCAATTTACCTCTGCATACTTCCTTACCCAAATCCTGTAACCCATGTCTGGCCATGAAATACATCCAACAAAGCCAAATTAGAGTACATTGTACCAAATACCTGAACAGTACTCCTTGACTGTCAAGGTCATCAAAAACAAGGGAAGACTGGGAAACGTTCAGTCTAAAGAAGCCTAAGGAGACTTGATAGCTAAATATTAGGTGGTTTCCTGGATGGGATCCTAGAACCAAAAAAAGAAGGACATTAAGTAAAAACTAAGGAGATATAAAGTATTACAAATGTATCACTATTGGCATTAGTCATGACAAGTATGTTAGTTGAGTTTGTGGTATATAGGAACTCTGTAGCATTCTTGTAATTTTTCTTTAGTTCTAAAGTTATTCTAAAATACAAAGTTTATTAAGTATTTTTAAAAAGTCCTTCATGTATGGCTATATTTATAGTGTTACTATGATAATTTGCCAGCTACAAGAATTTACGTATTTCAGATTATGGTTTAACTTTTGGTAGCTGTAGAATTGACTTATATTACTGGACATAATAATTTGGCCCCATAGCAACAACAAACTAGTTTACAATAAGCTGTAAATTTGGGATGTGTGACTGTGGGACTAACAACACCTAACAGATGTCCAGGGCAGGGTGAAGGAGAGTTCTGAACAGAAGCACAAAGTTTATCAGACTGAGACAGGGACAGAGGTGACCCTGAAAACCAGAATTGCCTAGAAAACCAGTTGTAAAAGTGACAGGATGTATAGTAAGGTCAGTGAAAAATGGTATACAGAGAAAGGAAAAGATCAGAGCTGGAAAGTTTCAGCAACTAATAATCTGGAAATTCATTAAATAGAAGAGTCCATAGGACCAACAGGAATGTCAACATCTGGACCATTTGCCAGTATCTATTTTCCAATCTTTGAACCTTTAGAAATGCTGTTCCCTTTAACTAGAACACTTTCTTTTCCCTTTACATTAACTCCCTTTCCTTCTTTACAATTCAGTTCTGGTATTACCTTTTAGGGCGGTCATGGGAAAGATCCCTAATTCTCCAGGTTGAACTAGGTGCCCCCCTTATGTGCCTTCACAGTCTCCTGAACTTTCTATTAGAGACAGATTTGTTGACCTGAACACTGTCTGTTCATCTGTTGTATTGCCTACAATTGTTTGTGAATTCCTTCCTGGCATGCACTCTGCCTTTTTTGTTGTTTGACTTTCTGTATGCTCCATGCTTGTGCAGTGTGCAATCACAGTAAATACTCTCCCTGTGCTTGCAGAATACAAGGATTGGCAAAAATGAGGCAGGACTCCTGTATTGAGGCCACTCAAGTATTTGACAGATTATCAACAAAGAAGGTTATCAGTGCAGACATCGTGAGCCATGAGGAAATCCGTGATTAATACCTTGCATTATTCAGCTCCTAACACTTGACCTATACACACTCTGCAAACACACAACCAAAAGGAGATCTTAGGAAATTGAAAGGAGCTGGTGACACAAAGATGACAATTTGTAGGAAAATAAGACTTCAAAAGAAAGGATAAAGGAATTGGTACTTTGTTTCTTTAGGGGCCTAAAAGAGAAGACAATTTAATAGAAATATTTAAGGCTAGACAAGGAATTTCCATCTGAACTGAAAACAGAACAAGAGAAAATAAATGAACACAAACTTGAGTACCAGGAAAATTACCCATCAGTTACAGCTGTTTGTCATTAAGATGCATTTGGAGAAGTGGTCATACAACTATATTCTGGATAGATTTTTATCTACTGGAGTTAGTTTATGCTTAATACTGTATGAAGTTGTGTCAGGGAGCTAACTGACTGCAAATGCTTTGTCCAGTCCTAAAATTTGATGATTCCAGTGGTGAGAGTGTATTCCTACTTACAACATTCATCTTGGAGATGCGTGATTTTCAAAGGAAATTTTAACATAAAGCATTGCAGTTTGGATCTTCTCAAATGATCTCCTCTAAGTTGTTCTACACACTTGAGCCTCTGATGGCCATGAATCACTGCTAATCTCTTAGAAACATATTTCTTCAGATAACATCACTTTCTCTCTAGAACATGGAGAGGAAAGGACTGCATTTCTTTTATGCTGCTGCTAAGAATAAATATAGATACTTATTTGAGACAGAATAAGTTAAGATCACTTGGGGTTGGTATCTGGTTCATAAACAGATGGTTCTTTGTATAAACCCAGTTGACCCAAAGCAGCATCTGGCTTGTTCCTTGTGGTATTTGTGTACTCAGACAAACCTTGCCATATATTTTTGCTTTACTCATATTTGCCAGTCACACAAAACCGAGAAAAATCTACCTCCTTTGTCAGCCTGGTAACTTATTTTCAGATGATAGTCTGCAGCAATCTTTGAAAACACGATACTTAGTAATGTTAATACTGTGAGAATATTTATTTCAGGTGTTACTTAACTAGTTATGAAAGCACTTGGAGTTTTACACCAGTAGAATAAATTATGTTATTATGTCATTTCAAGGACTGTGAAGTCTGTTCTAAGCAACTGCAGAAGGGAAGCTCCTCTCTTCCTTCCTGTTTATTTCTGCATTTAGATCTCTGGAAGAAAAAATAATCCAGGCGACCTCAAAACAAAAGGCAAGATGAGCACATTCAAATTTCTTTTTGACCTTGTAACTCTCATATGCAAGCAGTAAATTTTCACTTGAAAAATAAACCCTCACAACCAACCCCCACTTCTGTAAGGGAAATAAAAGCTTGAGGCAAACATAATGAACTATTCTAGGAAAAATTTAAAATATGTATGCAACCATAGGGAATTCCAGCATTTGAATGGAAATACACCATTTTAACTGCAAGCTGCTGTTAGGGTTACAGTGTTCTGACCACTTAGGCTGCAAGTGAAAGAAGCATTAATTAAGTAATAACGATCAAGGTATGGGGCATTTCCTGGGGATTAATGACCAGCTGGGGGAGTTGATAGCCCACAGTGCAGCTAAGGCCCATTAACCCCAGCTGGTCATCAATTCCTGGGCCCTGTGTTATAGTCATTATTGCTATCATAAGCCAAAAATGAAAAGCAAATGGGTCTATGGATTACTTTTATGGATGATGCAGTTTCAATTGGTATCTACAGGGCATTGCTGGAGAATGAATGCTCTGTCCACAAGCCAATCAGGTGCTTCGACATTCCATTTTACTTAGGATGCTGCCTGGGAGGAACAGAGGGTGAATGAGGTAGGCAGCCATCAGTTGAGGAGTTTCAGGTCTCTGTTGACACTTGAGAGCTATTGAAACCATAAAGACCACATGGAGGAAGATTTGGGAAAAGAAGGGAAAATGTGCTGTATAGGCAGGTGTGTGTTTTCTGGTGGGTGCCCCAGTTTAGTGCCTTTATTGTGAAGTGGAGAGAAATCATTGGATGGTAATGAGACTCCTAGAAGACAGAAAGTGCCAATTTGCAGAAGGGAAAGAGAGATTAAAGAATGATGTACTCTACTGAAAAAAATACACATACATTAAAAATAAAGAATGTGAGGGACTGTCAGCCTACAGTGATTAGGTTGGACAGATAGAAATTAATTATATTTGGTTTAAGAAGCTGCTTCTGCAGCCTTGGTCAATTTAAAAAAGCACATTAGAAGATATCTCAAACTGACTTTCCAATTACCATGGATGGCAGCAAGGTGCATTGAAACAAAACTCAATTTAAATGGGTAAATGCATTCCATGCTGACTGACAATATTTTAAAAATTCATAAATTCAGTCACTGGTCAAGCTATTTTGAAGGTGATTCTGAGGAGAGTTGACCTCTGCTAAAGGAGAACAATATTAATGGAAGCCCCTCACCATCAAATTAATAATCTCAAATAAGAGGATGAAGTGGGCACTGGTGGTCTGTGTGTCTGCGGACATGTGTGTGCCTGTTGGGGGACCAGGAGTAAAGAAATGTTGAACTAAAAATTAATTTTTACTTTCAATTTAAAAGAATTCTACAAAACAAAACTCAAAATAGGAACCTTTTCCTAATACTTTATAGTGATTGAGAGATGAGTTTTCTAATAGAGATATATGAGAAATGAAGAAATTGGGTTTCAGACAGTTATTTTTTACTGTGAACAAACCTTTAAAAACCATACTTTTTCAGTGGAGAGGAGCTGCTTGCAAAACAAAATGAAGTGCATTGTGTGTCCATGTGTACACACACAGCCTTCCTCCACTGCATTGGAAACATGGGTCAAAGCTACTCTGAAGGAATATCAACAAGAATTCAATGACAAAGCTATAAACAGAATTTGAGTGTTTATACGGCTGAGTGGCAAATAATAAAAGCATACCTTATTAAATACAAATAAAATACAAATGGCATCACTTTGTTTCTAGGTTGTGTGTTTATCAGCACCATTTTTTTCTCTTTGTATGATGGCAAAACACTGCAATGAACGAAATTCATTTGTCAGATAGACATTTTAAACTCAAAGTGTAGTGTAGCCTGGATTCAGATACATTTCTTTGACTCCCAAGTATGCAGAGAAGAATCAGCCTATTGATGGCAATCCTTGACTGTTTGATATTTTCTTCATCTCATCTAATATTCTTCTTCAACCTGGATCATTAAAAATGGATAAGAAAAATTCTCAAACCTGTTTGTGTCGTCTGCCTACTCATTCAGTAATATAATGCAGGCAAAATAAATCATGTTGAATTCATTATTTTTAACTTTTCAATTTTGCTCCTCTCCAAAATGTCTACCCTCAGAGTTTCAGTTATTCATCTAAGTGGCTGCCTTCCAACTGACCATTTTCAGCACTCATCTCTCACCCAAACTTCAGTATTGATTTTACAACAGACTTTGAGCAACACCTTATGTCTTATGGTACTGCCGATTCCTGATATTCAATAGCTCCCAAATCAAAATAAGAGTATTTCCCCTACCTTCTCTCTCTTTCCAAAATCTTACTCTCTATTTCTGGAACTACAATGTTCCCATTCACCCAAGGTAAAGCCCTTGATGTTATCCTGTATTCCTACTTTCCATCATACCATATAACCAGATTGTCACCAAATTGTAATATTCTTTCCTGGGCAGAGCACAGCACACTTTTCCTTAGACTCCTTCCTTCATCTTATCTTCTCTACTTAAGCTGTCACTAGATGAATGGGATACTATAAACATGAAGGGCGCTTTCTCCTGCCTGGGCTGTCCTCTTCAATATTTTAATCAATGACCTGGACAAAGTATACAAGTCACTATCAAACAGACAGTGGCAGTTATCTGAAAGGAATAGTAAAGGTTTTGCTTGAGAGAATCAGAATCAATGAGATGTAGACTCATAACTCCCTTGTTTTATAAACTTTAGACGGTTTTCTACTGCCTTCAGCTTGGAGTCCCTGTTTCTCAGCCTGGAACATCAGCCTTTATTTCTTGCCTCTGGGTTCCATGTACCATGCGCTTTAGCCCAGTTCTCTCTCATATCCTGCCTTTCCACACCTCAATAATTTTCCTCAAGAGGTTTCATCATTTGGAAATAACCTTGTACTATAGGTCTTCCTGGTCCTAAAATAACTCCTATTTATTCCTACCGTATGATCCAGCATTTGTGCTCCTTAGTATTTATCCAAGTATTTATACAAATGAGTTGAAAACTTATGTCCACACAATAACCTACACATGGATGTTTATAGCAACTGTATTCATAACTGCCAAGACTTGGAAGCACCAAGATATCCTTCAGTAGGTGAGTGGGTAAATAAACTATGATGCATCCAGAAAATGGAATGTTATGCAATACTAAAAATAAATGAGCTATTAAGCCATGAGAAAACATGCAGGAATCTTAAATGCATGCTACAAAATGAAAGTAGCCAAAGTGAAAAAGTGGCATTCTATATGATTATGAACTATAGACATCTGTAAAAGGCAAAACTATGGACAGTGAAAAGATCAGATGTTGTCAGGTTTAGAGTAATGGGCATGGAAGGGATGAATAGGTAAAGCACAGAGTATTTTAGGACAATATTCTGAAAATACTGTGTTTGATACCCAAATGATGGATACATGTCCTCATACATTTGTCCAAACCCATAGAATGTACACAACCACAAGTGAATGGCTAACTACACAGACTTTGGATGGTTATGATGTGTCAATGTATCAATCGTGACAAATGTACCACTCTGTGGGGGGATGTTGATAATTGGGGGAGACTATCCAGGAGGTATATATGGCAAATCTCTATACCTTCCCCTCAATTTTGCTGTGAATCTAAAGAAATGTCAAACAATAAAGCCTTAATAAAATCAAACAAAAGCTTGTATGCATCTTTCAAGGCCCAGCTGAATGTCATATTCTCTCTACAGTTTTCCTCAATGCCTTTAACCCTCCTAATAAGATAAATGCTTCCTCATCTTTGTTTTCATGGCATTTTCCATAAGTGTTTCATCATACTATTTATCATTTTGTGGTTCCTTTTATTTACTTCTCAGTGTTCTGGCACCTGTGAGCTGTTTTCGATGGTAGGGAATTTTATCTTATTCATCTCCAAATTCTTAGTGCACAAAGAAATCAGAGGCATGCAATGGGTAGTCAAATGTGTGCTGCATTTTATTCATTAGAGTAAGGGGCCAGCCCTAACTAGGTGAAATTGAACATAAAAGATAAGGTATTGTACTGTTCAAGCGAAGGGTGGGTTGCATGGCTTACCAGTAACATGAATACAAAGGTGATCTGGTGGTTTAGTCAACAGTAACCTCATTTTGAAGCAATATGATTTCAGGTGGCATAAATAGGAATAAATAAAGTATATAGAACTGAAAATTATAACTCCATATTCTCCTGTCTTGGTATGAAAATACCTGTAGTACATATAATACTGTACCCAATAAAACATTGGGATCCACATTCTAAAAGAAATCCAGACATTTTTTTCAAAGGTGAACAGCAAGGATGGTGAAGGGAATAAAAACCATGTCCTAAGGGGTCCTTGGAAGGAGACAGGAACACTGAGCTCTGAGGGCCCAGGGAGCCTCTGAGGAGTGAATCAGGCTCACTGTATGCAGCCTCAAGGATGGGATCAGCAAGGAGAGGCTGTGTGATCTTCCAGGAGACAGTTTGCTTCTGTGGAAATATAGTTTCTGATCATCGGAGCAGTACCTAGACATGGCTCATCTCTGGAGGGGGTATAACGTGGCATATGTTGCATATCTATTCAGCAATGACACAGAAGGGATCAATTAGATATTCTCATAGATATATTTTTTTGTTTGATTGGCCCATTCATGACCACCAAAAATTAAAGAGCTTATATACATTTAGATGACCATGAACTCATTGGTTCATTAGTTGCCACAGATTCTACTTTATTTTATTGCGACAATTATTTGCTGCCCACATTTGTTTTCACAAACTGCTTACTTCTTGAAGACCTTTGAGTTTTCAACCTCTGATTTGGAAGATATCTTTCAATAGTAAAATTTTAGGCTTCTGTTAACATAAATTCTCTTTATCTGCAAAGTCTGGTGTCTTTATTGGTCCACTGTAGTTTTCTTTTACCTGTGACAGCTTTTTCTCCTCCAAATTTCTGCTTTTAAACTGATATCATAAGGCCCAAATTCTCTAAGAACTAACCCTTATTTTGCATCCCACACCTTTCAGAGTTTGTCTAAGGTGCCAGCAATATAGAACCAAATATAGTTCCCAATATGTAACTAAATGATTTGAAGAATAAAACAAAGGACAGAAACTGCATTGGAGGACCTAATGTAGTATGAGAATAGATTAGGCTTATAACTGAAGCTCCAAATTGAGCACACTTACCCACTTTTTTTTTTAGGCAGTAAGACTTAGGGTGTGGGAGTGCAGAGGTGAACATGAGCTCTTTTCAGTAAGGATTGCTCACAAGAGGAAGAAGGACAGAACTATGCATGCCCAGTAATCCTTTCCAAGTTATCTTTTAAGATAAGGCACTCTAACTCCCCAAGGGCAGGGTGAAACCAGAGTTACACTTTTTAAATTCGAGTTAATAAGAAGCCTGGAGCTAGTCCTAACTAAATCTGCCTCTGTGAGGCCTTAATGCCTTCAGGCCTCAGTTTCTCATCTGTGAAATGGTAAGATTGGAAGACAGTGTGATCCAGCAGGGAACCATAGGCCGAAGACCCACAAATGCGGTTGGAAAAGATTGCATTAATTGGTTGCAGGAATATGTTCAGATCTTTAAATGGAATAAAATATAGCTTTTCACTGATCTTGCAGAACTGAATTGCCATAATTGAATTTAATGTAAGTGGAAGAGTTTGAATATCTACATAAGCATCTGATAAAGACATAAATGTCTTTTCTGCACAAATAATTCCCATCTGCAAGGTGGGAATTAGAACTACCTCCCTGGTCTCCTCTTCCTGGGCATGGTTGTATACTCCATCATTTTCTTTTTTTCACCTTATTTTTATCTTTAAAATATTAGTGTTCTGATCTTTGCAAGGTGTGGAGAAGGACCTGGTAACCTAGTTCACCCAAAGGTGAGAGGTTCATACTATGTATTCATTCATAGCAAAATTTTAGGGAAGTGTTACATGCTAGGTGGGGAGATATTTTTGGATATGTCTTTTTCCAGCATCTCCCATGCTATATCACGCAGGCATCTGTTCAGTCTATGCACACCCATAAAGCCAATTCAGCCTGTGTTTTGAGAGGAATGATGATTGTGCATGTGTGTGGGGTTGTGTGTTATGCACCATAAAGTCAGGCTGACAGGGAGGTCCACGGCTGGCTGTTCCACATACAAGTGGATTTTCCTGCGAAATATCCTGAAGTATATGAATTTTCTTGGATTCTCAAAAGATGGACTAGATAACTTAGTAGGGTTTTTTGTGTGTGTGTCTGTTTCTATTTCCTGAGATCTTTTCCACCAAAAAAAAAAAAAACATTTTTGGGTCTCACATGTTGGAACAATTATCCAAGAATATTTCATCCCTGAGAAAAATATAACCCCTGAGTTGCTGCCAAAGTCAGTGAGATGTATGGCAGCTTGCCTTCTGCACACAGACCTTGCACATTAACACTTTAAGGGCTTGTGCATAGAGCACGGTTCACTTTCTGCAGCTCGCTTGTGAATGAAGGAGACTGACTAGGACCTCAAGAAAGGTGCCTTGTGGCACCCAAGGAAATTTGTATTACAAAGTATGTGTTAAACAGGCTCATTGTACTCTTAGAGTTGCCAGTAATATGCTATAAACATCATTTCTTTTCACATAAATGACAACTTGGATAAAGTACTTGAAAGGCACTCTTCAAAAGCTGAAGAATATTGTGATACAGATCTTGAACCCATTTCCTCTACTTCCAGGACGCAAACCTAAACTCCATTTCTCAGCCCTCCTTTGCAGTTAGGTGAGGCCATGAAAGTGAGTTTAGGTCAATGGAATGCAGTAAAAAATGACCAACCCACTTCTAGGCCCGGGAAGTAAATGACTCTTCTTCGTTCTTTCCCTCTCCTGTTAGCTGAGATGGAGCCGCCTCCCATGGTACTTTGGGAGCCATGTGTGGAAGAGGGCAGGGCCTGCGTCTCTGGTTCGTTTCTTGAAGGAGAGACTGGTACATGAAACAGACTTTCCTCTTCTCTTATGGAGTTTTGGTGGGATGTGTGGGATTGGTAATAAAGAAGAAAAGGAACAGGTTAAATAGTAATAAATGATGAGTACTGTGAAGGAGATGAATATGGTCCAGGGATGGACAGTGATGATGGAGGGGTGCAGAGAACCCTGCTCAGAGAGGATTATCACACAAGGTTCTGAGGCAGTGAAATTTCAGCTGTGAGCAGAGGAAAGTGGAAAAGTGAACTATGGGAAGAGTAGGAGGCGCATTCCAACTTGTACAATGGCAGTGAGGCAGGAAAGCATTTTGCATGTTCAAAAAATTGGGAGAAGGCCACTGTGATTGAAGCTCTGTGGATAATGGAAGAGAACCACACAGAAAAGATGAATGGAGAGGGTACATGGAGTGGTCCGGGGTTTCAATGTTATGGAAAGGAATTTGGCTTTTAAAGGAAGTACAGGGAGAAGTCATTGAAGCATTTTAAATAGGAAAGTAAAGTCATACAATTAGTGTTTTAAAAATACTTTATTTTGTTTGGAAAATAGATGGTAGGGAGCCCAGAGTTGGAAGAATGATGACCAAGAAGGAGAATTTCTTGGTTTTCCAGGTGAAACATGTTGTAATTTGGACTGGAGAGGAGGCAGTGGGGATTAACAGATAGAAATGTGTTTGTGGCACAATTTTAAATGCCTGATGACATCCAAGTTGAAATGTTGAACGGCAGTTAGATACATGAGTCTGTAGATCAGAGGAGGGTTCTGTGCTTTAAACATAAATTTGGATGTTGTGCTGTGCGTAGTATTTTATTCATAGAGAAGAATAAAAGACTCAAGACTTTTATGTAAGCTCACAGTGTGCTTTTTGGGTTAAAAAGATACTACAGTGCCAATCAAACATGGCTTTAATCAACCCACAACAGTAGGAAATAGATTTCTAAGTTGTTCTCAGAAAAGGTGATGGGCTATATCAAGCTATCTGCATCCCCTTTTAATTGTAACTAAAGATGCAATATTTACAAAAAGAAAAGTTTGACCTTGCGGTTTACAACCTTTCATGGTACTAGATTTCCTGAAAGGGGAAGTGCTTGAATATAGAAGGAAATAGCTAGGAACCAGGAAGTTGCTTGGTGGACAGTGATAACCCTCAGCCTGAGCTGAGCTCTGTAGAACTCATTCTGTGCTGCTTGATGAATCTGCTCCACACTAGGGACAGTCAAGAGTGATTTCTGGGGGATGTTCTTCTTTAGTGGCAGGTCTCAGGTGTGTAGGTCCACAGATTTGATATAGCCACCTGAGAACTCAGCACGGAAGTACTCTGAGATGAAAGCCTCCAGTGAAAGAGTATGCTTGGCTAAAATGTGAACCAAACCCTCTCTCCTTTGTCAGGCAATCAGCCTCATTGCATGCTTGGAGACACTGTTCACGCAGGCGATTCTTCTATTAGAGAAGCAGACTGACTCCATTTTGATCATCCTGCCCTAGTCTGCTTGGCAAACGCAGTGTGATGTCCATATGCTCCATTGTTCCCGTCAGCAGGGCGCTAACGTTTCTTTTGCTGCTGCTCTCACTTCTGTGGGGGATGTTTTTTTAGCCCCCTTTTCAATGTTGCCAACACATACATATATATTTTTAAAACATAGCACTTATTCTGGAGCTGCAGAAGGTGTGAGAGCTGTGTCCTCTAGCCATGGTACTGCATTTTCATTCAAACTCTGCATCCTGCCTTTAAATGCAGTGTAGATTAGTTTTCTAAAGAGGTACAGATCACCAGTAAGTGGCAGTAGCCTGGCTTAAAGACAGGCTGCACTTACACTTCAGAGGCGACTGCCTGGAACTGGGAAAGGGTTGCAGCCAAACGGAATTTATTAGCGGGATCTATAGAATGTGTTTGAAGAGCTATGGTGGTGTGAGCCGGCAGGCACACAGGTTGGCCCACCATCACACAAAGTCAAACAGGCCAACTGCTCAGGGGATTCAGACTGGCATGCCTTGTCAGCATTTTTTTATTCTTCCTGCAGAGAGACACAAATGGAACAAATTTTCAGTCCCAGTGACTTCTGCCTCTTGTGCATTTTCACTTCTTCCTTAGAGCTTTCTTCCATGTTCCCAGCCTCCGCTCTAGCTTCTCTTCCCCAGGTGGTATTAAGGAAGCAATTGTTTCTTTAGTGGTTCCAGCTGACTCCCTCCCTTCCAGTACCTGGATATCCTGTTGGGCTGGATTTTTAGCTGGAGAGAATTTTCTGTTTTTCAAGTAAGGATTTTAAACTCCATATTCAATGAGAGAGCTGTGGAATTTGGCTTCTTTACAAGAACTAATCAATGAAAAGTGTGGGCTACACTGAACCTGATCCTGAGAGACCTCCAACAGGAGTGGGAAAGATCATTTACTCTTCTTGGGGATATGGAGCATTCAAAACCCACTGCAGAATGCTGATTTAGTTCTTCCAGAGCTTTGCAGGAATCTCACCCCAGTAGGCATCACCTGAACTCGGCTAGAACCGTGAAGGTATGGAGGGAAGATGATGGCATTTGCAGTCAGACTCATGTGCACTTCGGTGCCCGTTCCAGCTTCACTGACTGGGTGACCTCGGAGAAGCCAGCCTCACTTCCCCTGTAAGCCAACTGTGGCAAGAGGTGTGGCTAAAGTTTGGACTGTGGTGTAGGAGAACAACCTGACATTATCATGGGCCTTTCTATGGGATGACCTTTGTAGTTTTCCATCATTTTAAATTTCTGTCATGAAGGAAATCTTGCAGTTCTGAATTTCAGAACAAATAGTCTTATAACCTTTTTTTCACCCAGTAGCTAATTTTATGCTAACACATTTCACAATCTATTTCATTTTTGACAGAAGTCTGAATTCTCTATATCTTAGGATCTTGGGTTGGGATGCTGGGTGGGGCGTGTTCTGATCTGTGTGGTTTTAGTTGAGGCAGGAGGGTTTCACTTCTGCTTCCGCCTTCTTCCCCACCAGCCCTCAGTGTTAGGATTAAGTGAGGTAATGTTTGTAAAACACCTGGGAATGAGTTGGACCTATTTGTTGTTTAAGTGACTGAACTGACTTATTATTATCTCAATTTCTATCCACATTCAATTTTGTTTTTCAATACCAAACTCTCAAAAGCAGCCTAAACCTTCTCATTTCTGCAACAGGGCGATTGTAATTATCTGTAGTTATCCTGAAACTGCTACTGCTAACAGCTGTTGATAGAACATCCCCATAACTGTGATGGGATTTTTTTTCCTTTCCTCTTTCATAATTTGGGTGCATTTTATCTGAGCATGAAGAAGCCCACAGCAGTAGTTTAAAAGAGAAACACAGTGATGTCTGGTCATTCCTACCAGATGCTCTGGCCCATTCCCCGCCAGACAGGATCTCTGCCACATGAATATTCAGAGAGCTCTGAAGAGTCCATTAAAACAAAGTTGAACTCTACCTGTTTATAGATTACTTCTCTGTGTAATTACACTATGTTTCAGCAACTAATGGTAATGAAACTTCTTAACAAAAACAACTGACTTTCCATAACATGAATTAAAGGAGAAATTAAGGTCAATTCTGTTTCAAATAACTGTCTCAAAAGGAAAAAAAATATCTCTTCATTAATCCAAACCATCCAGATCTACTTCTCCCTATTAATCCAGTTATATAGAAGCTCCTAACACTTGTAACCAATCTCTGTCTGCTCTAATGGATATTCGGAACCTTTATTGATTTGGGTAAATTTGCTTCTTCTAAGGTCAATAATGATAAATGACTCATGTTCTGCATGAAGTGACTTGGTACTTTGAATTAAATGATTGTAATTATCTGTAGTTATTGTGTAACTGCTATACTGTTACTGCTGTTGACAGAACATCCGTGTGATTGTGTTGGGAAATTTTTTCTCCACTCTTTAATAGTTTGGGTGCATTTTATCTGTGTGGAAAAGCTCACAGCAGTGGTTTAAAAGGGAGTCAAGACAGCAGGGCATCTTCCTTTGTACTTCTGCCCTCATCTGCCACATTCCCACTGTTCTGTCTTTGGTTGGTGTTGATCACAGCCTGCTGCCTGATACCTACAGACTTTGAGGAAGGGGCCAAGTCATGTGCTCCCAGTGTTTTTCCAGTGGTGAATGAAATCAGGCTCAGACCCCAGAGATGAAAGGTTAATCACCCACTCTGTTTCCTAGGCCATTCTAATAGGGTATCTGTTTGGAAGTGATCATCCACCCTGTGGTGTTAAACACTCACTAGTGATGAGACAACCCTGGCTGCCCACAGCCCTTGCTGTGCTTCCATCTGCAGCCACAGTTTGAAGGGAGTGATCTGTGTACAAAGCCCTGTGTTCTGCCTCCATGCTGCAGGACTTCCAAATTACATCAGGTTCAATTAAATGCGTGTTCTTAGCTGAAGGGCATTGCCCATCAGTGCTTCAGACTCCAGGTGAGAGCAGTCTAGAGGCAACTTAGGGTGGATTTAAAAGGAGGAAAGGTCCACTTCATCCCCTCCAGCTATATGCTTCTCTAAACTCAGGACCAAGAGATTTGTGTTTTAAGAGTGAAGCAAATTTTGTTTCTAAAATGTTTTAGGAGAAAAACACTATGTTGGTGTGGATAAAATGAAGGTTCCTGTGGCCAGGATTTTCACCTGGTCCTGGTTGGCTAGCTCACTGCACACATGTGGGCAATACATTGTTATTGACTATATAAAGAGCCCCGCCCAGTGCTCTGGGTGCCACGGTGGTATGGCTGCAAGGCTGCAGGAGAGCGGAGGACAGAGACTGGGACAGCTGTGCAGATAGAGGGTCCTAGAGGCAGAGACTGGGTTGCTGCATGCAGACTTGCTCTGAGTGAATGGATTCTGGTAATTGACCTGCCACTGTGGAAATAGAGTTGGCTATAACCCTTTTACCCCAAGAACATTCTACTGTCATTTCTTTGGTCACATTGAATCCATAGTGAACTTGCCTGGGGCTGAAACCCAATGGCAAGACAATTGGCGACAGTCGGCAGGGTTCATTGGTGACCAAGGAAAAGAACAGGCTGCCCTCATGGGAGGAGTGTTTTGGCAGTCTGCACCTATGGACAGGGAGACATTTGAGTGTCCCCCAGTGGACATGTGGTACTGTGAAAGGGTGGAGGACTGGGGTCCACCCCAAGAGAAAGAAAATTTGTAGCTGACTGAAATGGTGTTACTACTAAGTGCTGTAGAAAGAGTAAAGGATGTCGTGATAGCCTGAGAGGAAGCAGCACGAGAAGGAGCAGCAGCATGAGAAGCAGCGGTATTGGAGCCCAGGCTGCCAGGTGCCGTGGGGCAGGTGAACGATGTACTGGAGCCGTCAGCCCCAGAAATGGAGCAGCGGAGGTTTGACAAACAGGTTGGGGTGGAGGCCCTGCCTGTGCCGGAGGCATCGGCCCCTCCTCCATTGAGACCCCACCTGGTTGAAAGCTGGTGAAGAGCCAGAAGGACTCAGCAACCGCGGGTTCTTTCGGGAGAGCTGCAGCCCCCTCCTCAGGCTGTGGAGCCCTCCATGCTCTGCTTCTACCCTCATGCTCAGGCACAAAAGGAAATAAGGTCTGCTTCTCGAAGGAAGAATTTAAAGGGCCCCGTGAAGGTCATGAGGACCCAGATGTGGATTGGTTTGAAAAGGCAGGAGCAGACAGAAAGCAATTGGATGACTGGAGCTGTGGCAACAACTGAGACCAGAGCGGCAGTTCTGGCCATTGAGGACAATGCAGAAGCCAGGGACAAAGCAACGAGACTGGCCTGTGTGTCTGCAAGACTTTTTGCTGGAGAGGCTGGAGAAGGTGGGCATTGTAAGGCTCACCCATGATCCTTTTGGTTAACTCCTTTGAGCAGAACTGGTTTGATTACAGCCAGGATGACCACTTGGTGGCAATGAATCTCCCTCCTCAGGCTTGAGGGTTATTATAATTTGTTGTAATCCTTATTTGTATATTGTCATAGATTATGAAATTTGGTTACAATGTTCCAGCTTCCTTGCACAGGGACTATTGCAGAGGACTGAGGGCACATAGATTGAGAGGCAAGAATTCTGGAGGGGTGGAGTGTGGATAAAATGAAGGTTCCTGTGGCCAGGATTCACACCTGGCCCTGGTTGGCTTGCTCACTACACATGTGTGGGGCAATACGTTGTTATTGACTCTATATAAAGAGCCCTATCCAGTGCTGTGGGCGACACGGTGGCATGGCTGCAAGGCTGCAGGAGAGCAGAGCAGAGGCTGGAGTGGTGGCAGCGCCGAGTACAGAGACTGAAATGGCTGTGCGGGCAGAGAGGCCCAGGGGTAGACCGGCTTGCTGTGTGCAGACTCACTCTGAATGGACAGGATTCTAGTGATTGACTTGGGGGAATAAAGTTTGGGTATAAACCCTTTCACCCCAAGAACGTTCCACTGTCATTTCTTTGGTCTCATTGAATCTATAGTGAACTTGTCCGAGGCTGAAACCCATTGGTAAGACAGGCCCAAAACTGAGAAGGGACAGAGTTGCTGGGATGAGAAAGCAATTTGCTAGAAGTGAAATAGAAGAAAAGAACTGCTAGGCCCCATGCATGCTGCTGGCCCTGGAGCAAGAAATACCTTCATAAACAACAATTTAGAGGAGAACAGGTCATAGATCATGCTTTCAGAAGATAGAAGGGCACAGATAGTAAGAGCTTTCTTGAATCTAAATGGTTGGGTGAAAGGAAGCATTGGATGAAAGTAGAAGAAGTTTAGAACCCATAAAAGTGCCTGTTTAATGTTGAAAATCTTAGTAAGGAGGAAAGTTTGTAATTTGAGTGGATACTGCTGTCTGAGGTGCTGTCTCTGCTGTGTCCACAGGGGGGCTTGCCTCCCCATTGGAGGAGCACCTGTGAGATTGGGGCAGGACATTTTGGACTGGGCATTGCTGGGCACCTCCCTGCCTTGAGACATCTTCATGGTCAGGAGGGGCAGTAAGGATTAGTCTGATTCCAGGAGCTTTCATGCCCTCCTAGTTCTCCCCCATCTCCTCCCACCTCTTCTAACATTTTTGGGCTAGAGATTCCCAGCTGAAATCCATTCCTGTTTTTGCTCTGTTTCGGGAGTGGCCCTTAGACATTTGCATCTGTTTCCCATTTCCCATGTAAGTCTGAGACCTCCCTCCAAATTTGTGGGTTTTATTTCAATGAGACGGGGGAGTAGGCCATCTCCTTTACCACCCCAGTCTACATGTGCTGATGAAAAAAGGAAAATCTATAAATACTTTAAAGTCTCCTTCATTTGCCTCTGGATCCGTCAGATGTGGAAGGCCTTTGTGGCCACCTCCACCTGTTTTACTTCACATGGCTGTGAAGGCTACACAGTGAGAGAAGGCACCGGGAGCACAATGGCACACCACGACAGGGTCTCTGCTCCCTTCTCCGTCTTTCACTGCACAGACTGTTGAAACTCTGATACTTCTGTTAAGCCAGTGAAAACTGATGGGCTTGTGGCAGGTGTTAGTACTTTCAGCCCTAATTTCAGCTGACACCCCCAGTTCCCCAAGAACATGGTTATGGAGACACGGGGGCACATGAGAGCATTCCTGTTTAAAGTCTGGAATCAGAGGTTTCAGCTAAGGCTGGACTGTTAACCCAATTAACTCCTCAAGAAGAGACTGGATCTATTACATTTTACAGATAAACAAGTGGATCGTCTGGTTCAAATAGTGAACGTGTTAGGAAGAGTATTAGCACTAATGGACTGCGTTTTTTCTTTCTACCCATGAGCTACATCATGTGCAGTCCCAATCCAACAGCTGTCTGCCTGATAGTGTGCATGGCTCTATGTGGGTCATTATTTGTCTACGAACACAATATCACATGGTAGATGCAGTGCACGTCAGATGAATTGAAAAGAAATCTGTTAGAGAAGGCAACAAACATAGTTAGCCTTGCATTCCAGTTTGGCCTTTATAATTATTTGAGTGCCCTTCCCTCACTGCAGGGAAATCTACTTTAGAAGACAGAACAGTGAAGCAGGCATTAGGGAAGCCAGCTCACTCTCTTACCAGGGTGTTTGTTTATCAAGTCTTGTTGCAACAAAATACTACAGCCATTGCATCATCTGTGCCCTGCTTACCCTGCAAGTGTTCCCACTTGAGGAATGCAGAAGGCACTGGTCTGCCATGGTCTTGGTAGATGTCAACCTAATGTCAAATGAGGTGATGCTGAACAGAAAACAGCATCTGTTCAACGTCATCTCCCTGCCTTATTATTAAAGAGGACCTTTAGTAGACAGCTGGGACGTGCTGTTACTGTACCTTTTCTTTTCCTCCCACCAAATGATGGAGGTCTATTTTGTCTCTTCCTTTTCCTTCTTTCTCTCTCTCCCTGACCCAGACCTCTGATCCTGAATGGACACTTCAAAGAAAGAGCATAGTAATTATTAAAATTCACATGAAGCCAAGAAATGGATTTATGTTATAGATCATATTTCTGCAAATGGTGAGAGGGAGAAATGCATGTTGCTGGGTATCAAACAACAACAGACCTCCACATACATCCCAGGTAAAACTTAATTGAGCCCGTTTGGCCATCCCTGCTCAGCCAGCAGGAGTCTGAATGACATAACGTGTAATAACACACCGTCCTTCTTGAAGGACCTCCTCCTTGACTTGTGCAGGTCAGGGACAGGGGCACAGGGAAGACGAACCAGGGCTCGCGTCACGGCTGCACCGCGTACCTGGGCCACGACGAGCGGGGCGCCAGCCGGGGGAGAGAGATTTTACAGCCAGTTCAGTGTCCAGACCATGCGAAGACCTTTCTTTCCTGTAGATAAATGAGAAAGGAGAGGGCAAACAAGCTCAGAACCGGAGAAGCAGCACTTATAAACACTTTTCCATAGATGTTTTTCCATGAAACATCCCATGGAAATACTTAACTTCTGTACCTTCATGTGGTTAATAACTTTTCGTTAAAAAAAAAAGCCATGGGATCAGGGCACAACTGTTACCCAACAGCTTTTCCTCTCATCCCAGAAAGTTATAGACTACTTTGTGGATCAGTTGTTTTGATGTCATTGCTTATACCGATGAAGCAGAAGAAAACGTAAACTCTAATGGATCATCCCGAAAGCAAATATCCAAGAGAAACTAACTTTGCAAAGCATGAGATCCTGTATTTCCCACCTTTCATTAACTGAAATTTCCCTTTAAGGAACCAGAGCACAAACTGCAATTATCACTGGCAAAAAATGACCAATGGAAATAAAATGATTCATTTTCCTCCAAATCAAACACCTCTGGTGTTTCTCAAAAATGTGCTAGGAACTGCCGCCTCTATCCCTCCTTTCCTGAAAGCACCGAGGGGCAGAGGACTGTTAAGGGAAGTTATCCTCAGCAAATTATCAGTTGCTGAATTATGAAATTAGAAAAATTGGACACATCTTCTCTTCACAGTTCTGGCTCTAGGTCTATTTCCCATTCCCACAACAAAATGGAATCTTAAGTGAAAAATTGCAGCATCTCCACCCTCTAATGAAATGTGCAGAAGAAATGAAAAATGCATTGCGCTGCCCCATGTGTATGTACTACACCATTACACCACTGAGAATGTTTCACTAATGATACAGAACATATGGGGGCCTTACATAATGAACTACAATGAGGTACATTACAAATATAGATGAGTTTAATTTGATCTATTTATTTAATTGATTTTTAAAAAATCTTTAATTAGGCAGTTTCATAAAACACCTACAAATGGCAATTATTCCCATTGGTGGAGTCCTGACTCGGTGTTATTATGAAGTTTTCACCAACATAAGTAGGAAGTGATCTAGTTAGCCAAAATAAAGGATATACTTCAGTCCAAATTCTGGCTATTGAGTAGTTTGGGCTGTGAACTCATTCTGTTGATGTCTTCTTCTGAGTGTTGGCTCTACCTCTGGGAAAGTTCTCTGGCACAGTTTAATATGCTCACATTTGGGATAACCATTTCTATTCCTCCCTAAGTTGTTACCCTTTCCCTTCATTCCCTCCAAGAAAAAAGTGTGGGGAGCATTTTTCAAAAGTTGCCATTCTAGTGCTACAGAAATATGAAGATATAATTTGATAGAGAATGTTAATACTTTCAAACACAGTACATAATTAGACTTCCTACCCTTCAGGAAGTAGGAAATAGCTTGGCTTATAGTGAGTACTGGATGGTCAATGTACTGAATTTAGATGACTCAGGTTTTCATTGGATCTACATCATAATCATTTGTTCAGTTCCATTTGTGCAGTTTAATCTCAGTCTTCAGTATTTTCAGAAAGTGAAAGTTTACCTTTAGGATTCAAAGAGGAAGAGACAGCTCTTTTTATTTCATTTTTTTTGTCCAGTTCTGATTTTTGTATAATAGTGTCCACATTCAGCAACAGGTTGTAACAATTCAGAAACCTTTGCTTAGATTAAAATTCAGACTAAAACTCAATTTTCTGTTACAATAATTTTATATAACCTCTGTTACATCTTAATTTATGGAAATAATTAGAGTAAATTAGATCAAAGAAAAGTTTAATTAGCCAGGCATAGTTTTGAATTAAAGTTCATTTTCAGTGAAAATTAGAAAAGCCTGAGTACTTGGTTCTTTATTTTATGATGATTTACCATCATACGTCAGTGGTATCCTGGCAAGTGAGAGTGAGGCAGTAGCCTGAAGGGTGATGTGCTCGGACCCACAACTGGGGACAGTGTCACAAAAGCTGAATGGTCAGGAAATAAGATCACTGCAAATGGAGAGCCAGCTATTTCCAGTACATTTAGTTCCAGGTTAAAATTTCCTGCTCATGATTATGCATTTATTATTTTCACATTACTTGAGAAGGTATTGTTTGATTTTTTTTTAAATCAGTGTCTTATTCTCACATCCTGTCTTCTAGAAGCCATAGGGCAGTGTTTGTATCTGACTATTTGTACCTGAATATTTAGACATGAGGATTATGTTTTATACATGAGGTAATAACTTTTCTGATTTTACATTCACTATTGTGCTTTTATTTTTTAATATTCTTATTATAAGGTTTTGCAAAAATACCATACACAGCAGGTGGCTTGATATTTACTTTGTATACATAAAAGATTTGGCAGGTCTTTTACTTATGATTAAGGCCTTTAATTCAAATTTACTTAGTCATGGTGATTTAATTAGAATTAAGGTAGTTCATTAAGGTCTATCTTTAAAGTCTGGCTCAAATCTCCACTCTTTCAAGAAGCCGCCCTGAATTCTCAGTTTGTTTCCCCTGGTCTCTTACATTAACCCTCATAGTCTTATAGTCTGCCTTGTATTAAGGTTACTTACTCATACTTCCCAACCTCCTGTAAGTCAAGGACTTTCTATCAGTCATCTTTGCATATGCCACAGCACTCAGCACAGGGTTTTGTCTGTAGTAGGTGTTCAATAAATATTTATTTTACTAATTACTAATAATATTTATTTTAGTTAATTAATGTGAGGAATTGTTTAGTATTCAGACCACATAGTTTTTGAAATACATCTATGTGCAATGAATACCTTTGAATTTCTTCATTCAGTACGGCAGCCTGAAGAGCAGTGATTAATTTGGTAACTTAGATTGAAGTAGCCACCAACTCAGGGTCCACATGTTCACTACCCACCTTTTCCTCTGACATCTCTATCGATCTCCACTCAGACCAATGATTCCAGTGTGGAAAGCAGGAATCACATTAGCCAAAAATCGCATGAAATCAATATTTTGTATCATAAGTAGAACACTATCAAACATGGAATTTAGAAGATCATATAAATCAACCATAAAATTAAACTGAACTTCTCCTGAATATGGTGGGTTATATCAGAAACTTCTTGCACTAAGGGAGTTTAAATAAATGTAGTGAAGAATTACCACAAAAAATACTGGAAGCAGTTGTTCATAAATTACTCTTAAATTAAGAATATGAAACTTACTTTGACAATAATTTGATCAAGTAACTTTTTTCTATCCTTCTTCGGTAATCACATAAAATGCCAACCATGGCCACTGGTTCCCATTAAAACAAATACATTTTGAAATTTTTATTTTTTGAGGTACCTTTTCCTCAGTGTCTGCACCAGCTTATGTTCCCACTAACAGTGCATGAGGATTCCCTTTTTTCCACATCCTTGCCTATACTTGCTTTTTCTTATGTTTTTGATAATAGCCATTCTAACAAGTATAAGGTGATATCTCATTGTGGTTGTGATTTGCATTTCCCTGATGTTTAATGATGTTGAGCATTTTTTAATGTACTTATTGGCCATCTGTTTGTCTTCTCAGGGCAATATCTGTTCAGATCTGCCCATTTTTTAGATTGTTTGCTGTTTTTGCTGTTGAGTTGCATGAGTTGTTTGTATATTTTGGATATTAAACCCTGTTCACATATATGATTAGTACATATTTTCTCCCATTCAGTAGATTGCCTATTCATTTTGTTGATGGTTTCCTTTGCTGTGCAGAATCTTTTTATTTTGATGTCATTCCACTTGTTTATTTTTTGCTTTTGTTGCTTTTTCTTTTGTGGTTCCATAGAAATTTTAGAATTGTTTATTCTATTTCTGTGAAAAATGCCATTGGTATGTTGTTGTTGTTAGTTTTTTAATTTTTTAATTTTGGTATCTTTAATATAAAACCACATGGGCAACATTGTGGTTACTAGATTACCCCCATTATCAGGTCCCCACCACATATACCATTACAGTCACTGTCCATCAGCATAGTAAGATGCTATAGAGTTACTACTTCTTTGTGCTATACTGCCTTCTCTGTGCCCCACCACTACATTATGTGTTGCCATTGGTATTTTGATAGGGATTCCACTGAATCTATTGCTTTGGGTAATATGGACATTTTAACAATATTGGTGCTTCTAATCCATGAGCATGGAATATCTTTCTATTTGCTTATGTCTTCTTCAATTCCTTTAAAGTCTTATAATTTGCAATATATTGGTCTTCCATCTCCTTAGTTAAATTTATGCCTAAGTATTTTATTATTTTTGATGTAACTATAAATTAGATTATTTTTTAAATTCCCTTTTCTGATAGTTCATTATTAGTATAGGAATGTAACAGATTTTGCATATTGATTTTGTTTTCTGCAGCTTTACTGAGTTCATTTAATAGTACTGACAGTTTGTTGACAGAGTCTTTAGGGTTTTCTATATATAAATATCACATTGTCTGCCCATAGTGACAGTTTTACTTCTTCCTTTCCAATTTGAATGCCTTTTATCTTTTTTTCCTGCCTAATTGCTCTGGTAAGACTTCCAATGCTGTGTTGCATAAAAGTGGCCAGAGTGGGTAAGTGGGTATCCTTTTTCAGCTTTTCACCATTGAGTATGAGGTTAGCTGTGGAATTGTCATATATGGCCTTTATTATACTGAGATATGTTCTCTCTATACCCACTCTATTGAGAGTTTTTACCATAAATGGATGTTGAATTTTATCGTGTTTTTTTTTTTAATCTATTGAGATATGATTTTTATTCTTCATTTTGCTAATGTGGCATATTACATTGACTGATTTGTGGATATTGAAAAATCCTTGCATCCCTGGAATAAATCCCACTTGATTATTGTGTTTGGTTCTTTTAATGTACTGTTGAATTCAGTTAGCTAATATTTCATTGAGGACTTTTGTCCCTGTGTTCATCAGGATATTTTTTTATTGTGGCATCCTAGTCTGGTTTAGCATCAGGGTAATTTTGTCCTCATAAAATAAGTTTGAAAGAGTTGCCTCCTCTTCTGTTTTTTGGAATAGTTTGAGAAGGATTGGTAATTCTTTGAATGTTTGGTAGGATTCACCAGTGAAGGTCCTGGATTTTTATTTATTGGGTGATTTTGATTACTGATTGAATCTCTTAACTAGTTATCAATCTGTTCATATTTTCTATTTCATCATGATTCAGTCTTATCAGGGTGTATATTCCTAGGAAATTATCCATTTCTTTCAGGTCGTCCAATTTGTTGGTATGTAATTTTTCATAGCAGTCTCATGATTATTTGCATTTCTATGGTATCAGTGGTAACATCTCTTCTTTCATATCTAATTTTATTTATTTGAGTCTTTTTTTTCTTTGGCAAGTTTAGCTAAAAGTCTGTCGATTTTGTTTACTTTTTCAAAGAACCAACTTTTCGTTTCTTTTTAATCTCTATTTTATTTATTTCTGTTCTAATCTTTATTTCTTTCCTTCTACTAAATTTGGACTTTGTCTCTTGTTCCCTTTCTAGTTCCTTGAGGTATAAAGTTAGGTTGTTCGTTTGACACCTTTCTTGTGTGTTGAGGTGGTATTTATCACTGTGAACTTCCCTCTTAGAACTCCTCTTGCTTCATCCCACAAATTTTGGCATGTTTTTCATTTTTACTTGTTTCTCTTTTAATTTCTTCTTTGATCATTGGTTGTTCAGTAGCATGTTATTTAATTTCTTCTTAGACCATTAGTTGTTCAGTAGGATGTTATTTAACCTCTGTGTAATTTTTTCTTTAATCACAGTCGCATAATATTTCAACCATGATCACTGGTTCCAGTCAAAACACATGTTATGTTATCTGAAGACCAAGACTTAATTTTCAGAGAATGGTTAATACCAATTTCATATTAAATTGAGTTTATAAAAATGTCAATCATTTTCACAATAATAGAAAAAGGTTGTAGTATATTCAATTGCATTATATCAAACATGATAAATTGAAGGCACAGAGAATTTGATAAGTATCACATAGCAGAACAAGGGTAGTACAATGTCAAATACATGTCTTTTTCTTCTATTAGGGTATTGAGCTATACCATCTGTCTCTGAGTATTATCTAAAACTGGGTTACTTATCATAATGTCTTAAGCAGACCCCAGGTATCCACCAAATACTTTTCTTTTGCCTCTGAATTGTTTTTAGACTTATATTTTAATATTATGTTTCATATTTTAGGAATCTGAGATGTATCAAATAAAGCAAAATCACATTGAGCAATTATAACTTGAGTGATCTTCTTATTCTACCAATAGGTTTACTGAACTTGACATGCCATCACTTAATAAGAAGAATTTATGGTTTAAACAACCCCTCCCTCTTTATCCAAGTTGAAGAAGTGATTAAGAATATTGAACTGAAAGTACCATTGAATTTTTCACTTTAAATGGATAAATGTGAACTTATGGTATGCAAATTATATTTCAATAAAGATGTTTTAAGAAAGTACACTTTTTGGATTGCTGCAAGTAAGTAAACACAAATGGTTTGGAGAGCTACCCAGATTTAGCTCTGCAGAAAGTGTCATTTTAGACCAAAGATTTGAGAGCTGGAAGAGAACTTAACACTTCAAGCCACAAAACTAGAGGCCCAGAAAGGCTGAATAATTTGGCTAATATCTCACAGTGAATTAAAGGCCAAGGCAGGTTTTGAAGTCCATTCCCCTAAACAAATGGGATCAAACTTTGTCACTTTAAATTCTTCTGAGTTTACTGCATTTTTCCCTGTGTTTCAGGATCCATACTTCTTCAAAAGTTAATGATCTCTTAGGCATAATGTAGTCTTAGGCTTTAAACAGTCAGGTCAGAACCTAAAAGCACCGAATAAAATAAGGCTTAATCTAAAATGTTTCTGTGAAAAAGGAAACATATTCTTCCTTCTCCTTTTCTTGATTCTTATTTGATTAATCTTAATCATACATGTCCTTTGTTTTAAGCATTCTCAAGTCATTTTTTGAAAAGGGTATAAGCAAATAAGAAATTTTAATAATCAAAAATATCAGTCATAATCATGATATTACATTGTCTACTCCATGATTGTCTCTGAAATCAAAGGTTCTAGATCTTCAACATTATTAAGACTGCACTGAACCTGGTAAAAAAAAAAAAAAAATGCCTGTATGCTAGAAGCCATTTGAGTTAAAAGTCTGAACTTTTATCCATAAACCAAAATAGATCCCTGCATTTGGAGCAAGTACCCATTTATTGTCCATGTTGTGGTTGAATTCACTATAAAAAGAAACAACTTTTGTTGAACCTTTATTTTTAGCTTCAGGACTAATTTCACTTTAAAAAATATATGCTTCATATTTGAAGCCAAATGAATTTCATATTTGCTATAAGAAAGATGTACTTCATTATTTGAAACAACAACCCATGTTTTGCTGAGAGACATAAAATAACTGAAATTAATGGAGAGACAAACCACATTCCAATGTAGAATGAGAATTTTTCAAAGACTAACTTCTTTCTAATACCTAGGTTTAATTCAGTTTTGTTCCAGATCCTAGCAAGACTTTTTTCTTAAATTTTACATTTATTTTTAAGTTTAAGTAGAAAAATAAAACAGTGAGACTAGAGAAGAAAGCAAAACAGGTAGTGAGCAGAAGAAATCAGAGGTAAAGTTATATAAAATTCTAAAATATGTAATAAAAGCTATAATAATAAAAAATATGGTACTGACATGTGGATCAATGAAAATCAAAATGGAAACCAGGGGGAGAAAAGACTCTGGTATATATGTACTAGAATTTAAATAAAATGGAAAAATTAAACAGTGCATCCTTGAAATTTGCTTTAGATAGCAGAAGAATCATTTTATCTCTTTCAGACCCTGCCCAACATCTCCCCTTCTGCTTATAGAGGTATTGGCAGGAAATTAATTCAACCAACTGATTTATTTATTTATTTTTCACTTTATTACATATATTTTTTTATTAAGGTATTGTTGATATACACTCTTATGAAGGTTTCACAAGAAAAATAATGTGGTTACTACATTCACCCATATTATCGAGTCACCTTCCATACCGCATTGAAGTCACTGTCCATCAGTGTAAGTAAGATGCCACAGAGTCACTACTTGTCTTCTGTGCTAGACTGTCTTCCCCGTGACCTCTCCCACACCATGTGAACTAATCATAATATCCCTCAATCCCCTTCTCCTTGCCCCTGCACCCACCCTCCCTCTCAATCCCTCTCCTTTGGTAACCACTAGTCCCTTGGAATCTGTGAGTCTGCTGCTCTTTTGTTCCTTCAGTTTTACTTCATTGTTTTACTTCACAAATGAGGGAAATCATTTGGTATTTGTCTTTCTCTGCTTGGCTTATTTCACTGAGCATAATACCCTCTAGCTCCATCCATGTTGTTGCAAATCAACCAAGCGATTTAATCCACAAACTTCAAAGCCATTATACAAGCTCTGATTTCAAAACTCTGCCTGTTGATTGTGAAACTAAAGTCATAGGGTCAGGTTAGACTGCCATTTTGCCTATGCATGCTGTCTTAGCAAGTGGACCCTGAGATACATATTTGAGTGCAAGTATTTGACTTAGGAGGTAATCCTGGAAAATGGCAGGACAGTAGAAAATAAGAGAGGGAAAGTCCCCCAAAATGTTTTATTTTCAAGCACTTTAACATTGTAAGGAAGTAGAGCCTGATTTCACCAGGGAAATCTGGGTGTCAGTAGAAAATATGTACATAGACTCATCTACTCCAGCTGACCAAATGTAAGGAATTCAGTATTTACACCACAAATTCTTTCAGTTATTTGGTGTTGACAGTGCTGAGTTTGGGGAGGAACAGGCATTAATCTCTGGGTACTTCCAACCTGCTGCTCCCATGAACCAAACTTTGGTGCCCAGATAATGCCTCAGACAATAAATGCAGGTGTTGGCAGTTGAAGGTCAGGCCAGCGAGCTCTGAAGTGCTAACAGCAAGGGGATATAGATGAAGGAAAAATTACCAGTATCTTATACAAAAGCCAGTACACTGGGCATGTAATTTGCATAGTAAAGAAATAAGACTTTTTAGTTTTTCTGTGACAACTTGAACTGAGAAAAAGAGGGAAAGGAATTTGTGTCTCTCACAAATGGTGTGTCTCTATATTTGATAATTACTGAACTGAGGAAAGACATGACAAGTGACCAAACTCAGTAGGGAAAAAGCAACTTGGCATCTGGCCAATATGAGGAGACATAATTGTAACAGTATTGGAGGGTGCCACTGTGGAATTTTAGACACGATGATGTTACATAATAAATCTTAGGGTGTTTCCGCTTCCATGTTATATCCTCCTTCAATTATCTCCAAATTTTCAGTAAAAATGTGTTATGCATAACAGCCTCGTGTTAGCAGTGCCTTAGGAAATAAAGATGAAGGGACTGTGTCCTTACTAAGAATGAAGCTGTGCAGAGTGCTGACAGGATGGTTAGAAGTGTTTGACAATTGAGCCACAGTTGGTATAAGTTGGTGGACACCCAGAGAATTTAAGTCTCCACGGGAGTTACTGGAAATATTAGGTAGACTGCTAGTGATTGTGTTACTTTATTTATATTTTAAAGAATAATCCCAGAAAGTTATAAACTTGACTCTCTCTTAAGATTTTGATATATTGATCACTATGAATTTCTGCATTAATTTTGATTTTTAAAAATATTGCATCAAAATATTATGTATCTTGCTTATTGAGGTTTTCTTGATGCCTCCTTAAATTTTTCCCTGAAAGTGAGTCTCTCACTCATCTCACCCAAGTCCTGGTTCTGACATGGGGTTATTTGGGTCATATCATATAGTGACAGTGATTTTATTCATTACTGGGAAGAGGAAATGTCTTGCTATTAGCGATAGGATGGGACGTTATACAAATATAAACATTATGCTTTGAAAGTTTATTTAGCTTGGTTTTTAGCTACAACAGTGGGTCTACATGTCTGAGGGTGGCATAGCAGAGGAGACATCAGGAACGTATCTTTGAGTTGAATGTGATCATTGCAAAGGAGACCACAAATGACTGAAGGACAGAGGTCTCTCTTTACAAAATTTTCTGCATTATATAAATCCTAGGTTCTGTGTAAGAGCTTAAAGGAGGGAAATAAAAGGTGACAAGTTGGGATTTCTATCAGATTCTGGGAGAGAGGGTGGTTCTTTATCAAATGTGATTGGATTTAGATAAAATAAATAATGTCACACAGGATGTATAATCTGTTAGGGATGGGATTATAGGTGATTTTCATTTTCCTATTTATGCTTTGCAGCATTATATTTAAGAATGTATTCTTGGAGCAAAAGATTTTTGTATCTCAAATAGTATATCTCATCACTTTGCCATATCTTCCAGATATTTGAGAAGAACTTCTTTTAAATAAACATAATTTTGAGGCTGTAGCGAAATAGAAGCCTTGAAAAATAGAATTATTTTTCCGATTACTTTTATAGTTTAATAATGGAAATGCACATATATTTAAAAAAGGAATGAGATGGCAGCAGAAATATGTTCTGTGTTACAGCAAACAAATGTCAAGATGGGTTCTCTTTGAAATGATCTTAAAGACATTTTTTTAAGAAGTCTTTGTTGATTAAAGATAATTTTCTGCATTTCTAATACGTTCAGTATTGACTCAGTTCTGTATAAGGTCACAGGTTACAGCATGAGGTGTACTGAGCTGGATATTAGGGCACTGAGTTTTCAGCGCCCCTCCTATTGCTCGCCATCCAAGAGAGCTTGGCCACTGTACACCCTTGCTCAATCTACAAGGAAGGACTTTCCTATAAATCTTTGTCAGTTTTAGGTTGCATCTCCTTGAAATATTTGCAAATATGAATATTGACTTAATAAAATCTTAGGTAAAATTAATCTTTGGATCTACATACTCAGCTTACAAAATACATGCCAAACAGCAATTGTATTTTATTTTAATTGCTGATATCCTCAGTGTTGGGAATGTAGATGGTTATAAGAGATCCAACCTCAGAATCTGAAAAAGCAACAATTTTCTGTCTGGAGAAATGAGAAGGAATCTCCCATTAGAAGATTATATATATGTATGTATGTCTAAGCTTTTCATGAAAAGACAATTGTGGTTTTTTTTCCCAGTAATGGTATTTTAATGAGCATTTTTATTTTAGGCATGTTGTGGTCTTAAAAAGCTGACAGCAAATGTGCTTTATGAATAACAGTGAATCTAGTCAGCATAGTATCACCACGTCATTTGCTCAATGGGAATATCCAATGCTGTATCACAAACTGTCCTTCCTTAAAGGGAGTAATATCATGCAGGAAATTCAAATCCAGTATTAAATGATTCTTTTCTTTTTAATTACAAGGGCAGCATTCCTCCCTTGCCTGCCCTCCCCTACCCCCCACCTCCCCACTGTGGTTTGCTTTTTGTCTTGACTCCCTGACTCAGTGAGCTCAGTGAATCACTGGGTGAAGTTTGTTATTTGACTCAAAAGACATATTAGCTGGTAGACTCATTTATTTTCCTCCTATTTACCCCTGTCCCCCCCACACACACACAAAAAAGAAAACAATAAAGAAATCTTTTAAAAATTCATTGAAAATCATCATTTTGTTTGGGCATACAGATTGGTGTCTTAGATGAACTGTGAGCTAGAGCAGAGGAGTGGCCCAAGTGGCATCCTTTGGATATGCGATACCACCTTTCAGGTGGCTTTCATTTTCATGCCTGGGAGACGGGTATCTTCAAAAAAAAAAAGAAGCTGGCTATTGCATATAAAGTTTAGAGAATTGAGTATTGTCTACTAAAGCAACAAGATTTATGAGAGATGTCTGGCTCAATTGCATTAGGGAAAAAAATGATTAAAAAAAAATCACTTCCCTGCCTTTTAAAATGAAAACCATCTGCAGAGAAAAATTTAAAATGATAAATCTTCTCCTTTCACACTGCTACTGATAAATGGTTAGTTTTCTTCCTCATTTTGGATGGGGCAGGATAAGGATACAGGAGTATGTGATATTTGTGTACATAGACCTTTTATTAAATACCTGCACACTCTCCTGGAATTTTTAATAAGATTCTAAGTTTTTATTATGATGATGTGATGAGAGCTATTGTGTTGACATTCCAGACTGTAACTTTTTGTAGTTGAAGTTCAATAACATTTGACATTTCTTAGCTGTGAAAAAAAAACCCTTATTCTGTCTCAGTAAATACAGTGATTTCAAATTCATAGGGCATATTTAAGTCAAGATCTGATCAATGTAATATCATTGTAAATTAGTCAATTATACTAGTTCATATTTAATTTGATGTAAAGCATTCAATAATGGATGATTTTTACAGTAAAACATACTTTTTATTATGTTAAAAATCTACAGGTTCTAGCATTATACATAATACGGAATGTAAAAGAAAGAATTCTATAATCATTATTTTCTAGTTTCCCCAATTCATGTACTTGCCCACAAATGGGTGTGCACGCAGGAGGGAAGTGCCTAAAGTAATACAACTGCATGTTAGCCTTTTACTTTTGTTTTTGTTTCTCTAAAAGCATTTAGGCAAGTGTGCCTATTGTTTCATTAACCCAGATCCTGACAAAGGGGGAGAACCTCATAAATGGCAGGGACTGAATTTGGATAAAAACACACTTTGTAGTCTGTCACTCTGTTTATTAACCTAGAGGGCATTGATCTCTTGTGGCTCACTGTGGAGCAGGAGAGAGCAGAACTATCCCTAATGGTCTCCTCCTTCCCTCAAATGTAGGGGCACCCAGGATCCTTTGGAAGCACGCGAGTTTAATTGGAAATTTTGGCACCAACTTTAGTAGTCAAAAACTGGGTAATTGTTTCCTAATGCAACCTGGCAGTGCCATTGAGGGCAGATTATACAGAGCTGCCATCCTAAGGTGTTCTCAACAAGTGACAAATCATTAACAGCAAGTCCCTGGATCTCCGTGAGGAGCTCTGTGGCTGCTACTGGAGGGAAACAAGCCCAGGGAGGAGCGAGGGAGACCTGAGTAGGCAGAAGCTGCTGCGTTAATGACTGGCGCTGTCAGCACTGAGCGCCGGGGATGACTGCGCGGTCCTCACTTTCACCTTCTTTTCTGGGGTGTTGCTATGGTACCAGCGCAGAGGTGTCATAGGGAAAAAGAGCAGGAGGTAGACTGATGAACAACATAAGGAAGTAAAAGATATGCAACAGCATAACAATATGAAGACATCCTTCTCATATAAAAGAGTGTGTTGCATACTTCGATAGGGACCCATTAAATATGGAAGATGGCAGACAGGAGAGTTGGTTGAATTGTCAACAAATGACAAATGAAAGGTGCTTTGAAACTATTTTATGGCCCCAATTATCCATAAAGATAATCGTAGGACTGGACCTTTATTATGCAGGGTACAGTGTTTTGTCACTAAATTAATTTATGAGCCCCTGAGAATCATATACATGTATGGTATGTGGGTGTTTTTTTGTGGTACAGCAAGACTTATTCATTATTTTAAAGGCTGTTTTCCTGCACTCTTTTCAAACTGCTGTTCCCTCCCATGACCAGAGATTCCATGAAGGTGCCAGTACCCTAACACTTTGACTTTGAAATTAAATATCATGGTAACTTTCCCTCCTACAATGTGTTAATCATCATTAGCCTAATTCTCTCCCTTTCTCTCTCTCTGTGTCATACTTTAGCCTTTGAATAAAAATCAGGGAAAAATTATTAGGTGCATTTAAACAAATTGCAGCATTTCAATGACTCTGCTGCTGTTGTCAGATTCCTTCCCTGCAGAGTTGGAAAAGTGACATTTCCTTAGTCTCCCAAGTTTGTTCAGCTTTTTAAAATAGCATAGACAATGTTGAGGTGGCAAACAGATTTTGCTATAAACTTTAGTTATTGTATTATAATCATAGAGTCCAACCATGTATATATTTATGGGGGATATTTATTAAAAATACTCTGGCAGAAACTCAGAGCAACTTTCCCTCATAGTTTGATTGGAAACTGAAGTTCATATTTTATGGGTCATGTGGTATTCAGCATTTCCAAACTGGCTTGAGCAATTTCTGTAAAGAATATAGCTAGAGTTTGTGTTATTTTGTTTTTCTTCCCTTTCCTCTTATATACTTATATATTTATTTATTTGCTTTTGCTTTCCATTTAAAAATCATGATAGCTGCTGGGAATGTCAACCAAAATAACATTCATAATCTGAAACCACTGCCCATTCTTTTCACACATATATCATATAACTGTCATTGGAAACCAAATTCTGGGGTGATTTGACCAAACTCTTGGGAGGCTGTTGCCGATACTTTTCTATAAAAAATATGTTTTTACTAAAATCATACAAAAGGACCCTCAGCTCTGACCTTACTGCATATTTATTTTTTGTAGGCATCAATTTACTCAGGCAAAGAAATAGGAGACGTTCTTAGAGAGAGATGAGGTCCTGACTTCCAGACACTCTCCTTTTTCTGGCTCTAACTTAAGGTGTAGGTTGTTAGAACTACAGACACTTGCTTTTGGGAAACAGAAATTGGACTTGCCTGCACAGTGATTGCTAAGATCGATTAGAAAATATAGAATAAAACTGGTCTTTATTCACTAATTTGTTCATTAACTCAACACTTAAGGAACAGCTCCCATGCACAAGGCATAGGAAACAAAGATGAGTAGGGCACAGACTTCTCCTCAAGAAGCTTGAATCCAGAAGGCATGATCTTTAAATAGCTTATATAATGCTGTGAGTAGCATGTATATATGCATGCATGACCTGAGATGTCTAGCAGTAAGTGACATTGTGCAGAGTATAATTCACTGAAGAGCTTTTCCAGAGATATTAAATAAAATAAATTCTTTGGTTTTCAAAGGCTCTTTAGGTATTAAAAAAAAACCACTTTGAAGTACTGAACACATGAGGAGTACATTGAGGATGGTATTACAAACTTGTTGCAAGATAGTGGTAAAATGGGACCTGATGTGGTAGGAAAACCTTGAAATAGACCTCAAGATTTTGGACTTTGTTACCAACATATTATTGTATCAATTTTGACAGGAAAATATCCTTTGCTGAAAATCATTAATTGTTCCTATGAATTGTGCCATTACGGCAAGTCAGAGTTAAGAGGTTCTTATGATCCTTCCTGAATTTCAACAATATGATCTGGGTACTTAACAGAACTTTTAAAAATAATTTATTGTCTTTTTATACATTGCTCAAAATAATTTTCCTTCCAACTGTGATGACAAGTTACATCTAGCCCAGCAAGAATAGTATTGGGGAGAAATTGGAAAACTCAATCATTATTTGATTAATTTAAATTTTATCACTAAATTTGGCTTTTTTGTTTTGAATTTCTCTCACTTCCTCAGATTTGAAAGTTGTCTGGAGATAGTAGAAACATTTTGGGTAATATGTGCAATTTATAAAGTTACTAGTTCAGTACTGGTCTTTACTGAACAATTAATAATGTCATCTGTCATTATTAGTGACTATAAAAGTAGCACATACTAAATCTTGGAAGATAGCTAGAGGCCATCACCTTGCCCCCCTTAATATTACACATTTTTGTAAATTTTTGAAAATTATCCAGCCTATTTGAAAGTTGAATTTAACATATTTACAACCTCCAAATATATTACAATGTGATTTTAAATTGCTTTGGAATCTTTTTAATACTCAAAAAAAGGTCAGCTTTTACCACAATGTAAAATTTTGAGCCTTTATTGAAATATTTCTGCAAGAAAGCTGCTAGGAATTTTTATGAAACCATTAAATATACAAACACTTGTAAAGTACAGTGTATCTCTGTATACATACATATGTATATATGTGTGTGTGTATTTATACATATTTATATAAAGCAAGCTTAGATATACATTCTCATATTTATCTGTACATACGTCTGCCCCTGCATCTGGAAGAATGTATTTGTGTTTGTAGAGAGTTGGTCCAGTGTTCATATCCAAATGCAAATTTTGACTCTTTGAAGCACATTTTTATATTTGCATCTATTCCTTTCTCAGTAGTTTTGCCAGTTGGTATATTTCTTTGCTTATTTCTACTTTCTCTGCATCATCCCCCATGAAGTGGCGCTGAAAGATCACGTTAGCACAGTCCCATGATGTGAAATACCACAAGTCTGCAATTTTTTGGTCTTGAAAGCATCACCGGGCTGGGAGGATGGAAATCTTTCAGTAATTATACCAGTTTGTATTCGTCTCACATTTGGGACCAAATACAAATCCGATCCACTCTTCCTCCCTGTGAATATTCATAAAAGACAAAGTGCCAATTCTGGGCTAATCATGTATGGAACCAAACATGTTGATGAGTCCTAAGTATATACTGTATGTATGTATACATATGAATATATATATTTATACACACTAATTTTGCTTATGTCCTCCTCTGTGCAATTTGTTTGTTTAGTATAGGGGTTGCTGTTATAAGTGTTAATAAGCTGCTGAAAGCTTGGCACCTATTACTTGAAATGACAGCTATGTTAGAAGCCTATTAACACTCATAGCAGCAGCTCTGCAGCTACCAGAAATGAATTTCAAAGAAGGTAAATGAACAAAAGCAATTCATATCTCTAAGGAAAGCAAATACCATGCTCAGAACCATATATACTTTGGAAATGGACAGTATATAAAATGAAAAAAAAACCTCCTCTAGTTAAAGAAACAGCGGAAGAGAACATTTGGAGAAAGGAAAACTGCCTAAAAGATTTCCAAACAACCTTGAGACATAAACGTAAAGGATACCAAGCATAACTTCCTTTCTTTGTTTCTATTGTATTTAAACTAGAACCATGTCAAGCTTAGTTATAGGAATAGAACAGTACAGGTAGAGGAAATTCACTTTTCTCTCCATGAGAAAGACTTAAATCATTTGGATTTAGCCCAAACTTTTTCTTAGTCTCTGAACTTAGAAGGACACCATTTGCTATTGTTCACTGAGGCAGGGCTCCATATGAGTCAGTTCACCCTGCCTTTGATCTATTTTACTTACTTTTAACTATCACTGGAATTTTACAAGATGGTTAAAAGTCCTGGGTAAACTTTACTAAGAAAAATGTGGTAATTTAGGTTGGGAGTAGATTTTATTTTTCATGATTGTGTGTTTGTGTGTGTGTGTGTGTCTATGTGTATTGGGAAGGTTGTATGCTGATGTTGGAGAGAGGATAGTCCCACAATTTAAGGCTAAATTAAGATTGAACTATATGAATTTTTAAGGTCCTTGCTTTTAAAAACAACTTTTGAAAAATAAAAAGACTTATAAATTTCAATTTATGTACAGAGATTAGAAATCTTAAATAGCTTTCATAGTTTACATAAAACTAGCAGCCAAAGGTTATAATAGGCAGTTTCATCCTTAGAGTACTTTATATTACCTTTATCTTTTAACGTCAGGTCTGTAATGCCTTGTATACATAGCAGCACTATCTTTGATTTCATAGGACCATAATATCTATTATATAATATATTGTATATACTCTTCATTATCTTTCTCTGTATGGCTTTTTTATCTTCTAAAAATAAATCTCGAAATTTTTAGGAGATAAAAAACAGCTGTAGACTCTAAAAATTTGCATAAATATAAGCCTAAAACCATTCTGTGTGTGTGTGTGTGTATACATGTTTGCATGCATGTGTTCGTATGCTAATAAGGCTCCACAGATCAGTTTCGGACAGATTATTATAATCCAGAGGAAAGAGCTGAGAAGAAATGAATCCTTTGTCACTGAGATTGTGCCAAATGTGTTTTGAATATTGTCTAAATGAAACTTCAGTTTTTCAGGTAAGGAGACACTACAATTGTGCTTTGAGACACTACCTTGAAATGCTCTGATCTTAATCTCTATCAACTAAAACTTATGGTCACCTGGCCTTTTTTGTACATCAGCAGTACAATGACAGTTGGTGATCATTATGATTATCCTGAAGGACTGAAACATGGTAAATTTTTGATTTTTAAATTAATAACAGTTCAATTATGCCCAGTGTTGTTTCTATAAAGTGATTTTTAAAGATGGATTCTAACATCTTAAAAATATATAATTCATGTATGATCTAGATAGTAACTCTACTTACTACTCAGAGTATTTGACCAACCCAAACACCATACTTCATGTCTAGCAGACAACAGACCAAACCTAAATGAAGGTGCATTTATTGGCATTTTTCTATAAAACCTGTATTCAGAAATACCAATGGAAAAATTTAAGAAACAAAGGTGTGTAGTTCAGTGATTTACCATGAATCACTCAGGTGAAGAAGCATTAATTGCAGGATCTTAGAAACTTGTTTCCAATCACTGCCTTGCCCTCTCTCCCATCTTCAGTAGCCACCCTCCTTACTTTCTTGCTATTCTTTATAGTTTTACCACCTAATGCTGAAGTTTAATCTGTTTTTTAAAGTTACATAGATCAAACTGTGCAGTAGGCATAGTTCTTTCATTTCTGGATTCTTTATGAGAGTCATTCATGTTGTCAAAGGAACCATATACTATTTCGTTTAAATGGCTGGGTATCTGGGTAGTTTTCTGTTTGGGACTATTTCAAAAAGTGCTGCCATAAACAACTTTTTATGTGTCTCCTGGTGCACATGTACATACACTTTTGTTGGGTAGGGATCTATGAGAGGAGTTGTGGAGAGATAGGGTATACGTATGTTCAACTTCATATATACTGTCCCTCTGTATTGTAAAGTGGCTGCATCAGTTTACACTTCTATTAGGAGTATTAGAGTTTTCATGTCCCTATTTCCTCCCTATCATTAGTTTTTTAATCTTAAAATAAATCATTTTTGTGATGTCTCATTGTGGTTTTAATTTCCTTTTTCCTTATTACTTTTGGGTCTATCATATATTTATTGGTCTGGTCTGTCTTTTGTGAGTGGCTATCTTTTCTTTATTGATTTGTCAGTTTTAATTTTTTTATGGTACATAAATGAGCTCTTTTTTATGTGTTTCAGATATTCCACTGTGTGGTTTGTCTTTTTTCCCTCTAATTAGTGTATTGTGATTAATTTGTAATATATTAAAATTTTAGAGAATCTGGTCAGTCTTAAGGAATTTTTCTAGTTATTCTATTTACTCAAAATTTTCAAATTTATTGGCATAACACTTAATATATCCATAGCATCTATAGAGGCATCACTTTTTAATATTGATATTGGTTATCTGTGCCTATCATTCTTTTAATTTTATCAGTTTTATCAGGACATCAATTTTCTTTGTTTTTAAAAAACAAATTTGATTTTGTTGATGTTCTCTATTGTATATTTGTTTAATTTATAACTTCTCTTTTCTTTATGTACTACTTTATGTACTTATTCTCTTTAGGTTAAATTTCTGTTCCTTTTCTAATTTTTTTTTTGGCTTAACATAGCCTAAGTTTATTTCTTGTGCATGTAAACCCAGGTGGTATCAAGGGGAGGGTCTCTTCTCCACACAGTCATTCAGGGATCCAGGTTGATGATGGCGGCTCTTCAGGGTCACCTTCAGTGCTGACATCTATTTCCAGTCAGGCCCTAATCGTACCCTGGTCCACACCTTTTCTAATTTAAAAAAATGGATGTTTACTTCATTGAGTTTAGCTTTCCTTCCTTGATAGCATATGCATTTAAAGCTATAAATTCCATTTACAAATAGCTTTAGCAGTATCCCATAAGTTTTGATAGGTCATAACTTTATCATATTTAGCTCAATATATTTACTAATTTCTATTTTTATTTTAATTTGCTCCATGACTTATATAGATGTATATTGTTTAACTTTCAAACATATGGGGTTTCTAGTTTTTTGTTTCTGCTTTTTTTTTTTACTGATTTCTAGCTCATTTGCATTGAGATAAGAGAACATATTCTATATGATTTCATTTCTTTTCAAATTTGTTGAAATTGCTTTATGACCCATGATATGCTCAATTTTGGGAAAATGTTGTATATGTTTAAAAAGAATGTATATTCTGAAAGGTAGCCATAATGTTTTATATATTTCAATTATGTTATTTTTGATTATAGTGTTAAATATTTCTCTATAATTTCTAATTTTGTCTGTATATTTTATCAATTACTGAGAAAAATCTTTCATTATGATTGTTCATTTGTCTATTCTTCCATTCTATCAGGTTTTACTTTATATGTTTGAGGCCATACTAAGTGCATATGAATTTAAAATTGTTATATATTTCTAGTGCATTATACCTCTTATCATTAGTGTCCCTGTTTACCTCTACTACTGTGTTTTGCCTTAAAACCTACTTTATATAACATTAATATGGATACACCAGCTTTTGCTGTTCTTTTATTTTTAATAGCTTAATATCCTTAGATCTTATATATATATATATCTTGAAAATAATATTTATTTAGGTTTTATTACTTTTAATCATCTGACAATCTTCTCTTTAATTGAAGCATTTAGTCCATTTGTATTTAATGTATTTACTCATATTATAAGATTAAATCTATCTTTTCAAGTGATTTCTATTGGTTCCATTGGCTCTGTATTCCCTTTTTTTTCCCCTTTATGCTTTCTTTTAGAGTAATTATTTTTCAGTTTACTTTGATTCTATAAACATGAAAATTATAAATTCATTTACTGTCCTTTTGATGATTATACTAGAGATTACAGCATGACTTACATATGTCTGATCTTAATTGGTGCTCTTATCTACTTCCTGAATAATTTGGTTCCATTTATCCTTTCCTTCTGTTTAGAAAAAAAAAAAAATATATATATATATGTCAACAAAATTTAGCTATGCTTTTTGTGAAGTCTATATTTATTAACATTTACTTAATAATTATGTTTTCTTAGTTTTTCAATCTTTTCTTAGTTTCCAACCTTGAATCTGAGATTATTTTCCTTCATATGAAGAAAGTCCTATAGCATTTCTTTATTATAGATCTGGTGGTGACAAATTTTCCTAGTTTGTTTGAACTGTCTTTATTTAGATCTTATTTTGGGAGAACAATTTTTATTCTAGAAGAATAATTCTAGAAAACTAGAACTCTGACAGTGACTTTTTTCCTATACTTTAAATATATAATTGCATTATATTCTGGATTCCATTTTTCCTGTTGAGAAATCAGCTACAACTGGCTTCTTTTTGGTGGTTTGCTATTAAATCTCTCAGAATGACTTTCTTTTTTTTAATTGTGTGGGGTTCATAGAGCTTCTTGTACCTATGGTTTGTTATTTTTCATCAGCTTTAGAATGTTCTAAGCAAAAATGTCTTTAAATGTTGCTTCTGCCTTGTTCTCTTTTTTCTCTTTTTCAGACTTTTAACTATGTATTTAAAATTTTAGGTCTTTTAGTCATGTTGTCTATATCTTAAGACATCTGCAGATCTATGCCAAACCCTTGTGAGTCAGTCCATTTCAATTTTCTTTTTGCTATTTTTTTAATCATTAATTTTTTGTCTTTTCATATCCCTGGTTAGTTTATTTTTAATGCATGGCAAATGTTTTATGTGAAAAACTGTTTTCAGAAATAATATGAAGCCTAGGATGCCATTTTCTTTTATATAAGCTTTTATTTGCTTCTTCCAGATAACTGGAGAATATTCTGGATATTGCATTCAGGAAAGTTAATTCAATGTCTGGCACTTAAATTTTTTAACACTGACCTGTAGTCATCCTGAGGTCTTACCTAATTCTAGTTTACCCTTGTTCTTAGAGTATAGCTCCTCCAGATCCTAGCCTAAAGCAGGGGTAATTCAAAGAGCCCCTTTTCTTAGAGGTCTCCTGTGCTTATAAAGGCCTCCCCTTCTTAAATAACAGATACCATTAGAGGAAAAGCACACCCCCAAAATGCATTTCTCTCTAGGTCTCTCTGTTCTCTGGATCCAGGCCCGATAATTCTTTTGCCCATTATTACTCTTGTCTGCTTTTGAACATAGATTTTATTTTTCTGTGTGTTCTGTTCAGCTTTCTGGATTTCTTCAGGAGGGGGCTTAGTCTGAATTACCTAGTCCATTATTATCAGAAAATGCAAGTATCCACCTTATATTTGTCTTAAATCTTTCTCAGTCTAATATGAGTTTTGAGTGATCTATCAGAGTTTAGATTGACTTTTATTTGAAAAAATATTGATTATTTATATAAAATAAGCTGGAACACATAAATCAATATTTTATATCTTGCTGATTCATGTCTTATTATGATATATATTTTAGATTGGGTTCCTCAAAAGCAGATACTCTGATGAGGACTCTTGTGCAGGTGATTTGTTAGGAAGTGTTCCTGGGGAAAACTGATAGGGACTTAGAAAAGAAGGATGAAAGATCCAGAAATGGTGAATTTGGCTTGATCTTGTAGAAGTGCTCTGAAGACCATGTTGGTCACACCTTAAAGAATTCCAGTCAGGTGCAAAAGAAGCAGGAGTATTTAGACCCCTGTACTTCTCAGTCACTGTTTAAGGGATGCCCCAAAGGTGACATAAATCCCCACACTTCCTGCTCTCCATTTGTAGATGCAGAGGCTGACTCATTGCAATGAAAGCTCACTGGGATCTGATATACATGAAATTGGTAGAGGAGTCCATGGGGATATGGCAGAGCAATGACAGTGGCTGCTACAACTCAAAAGGCCCTGTCTTAATGTAAGTTCATGGGTGCAGTTCAGGAGGTCCACAAACATCAATAGGAATAAAATAGTTTTATTTGCATTTTTACTAGCCTCTGATGATATTTAGCATTGTGAGAGCAGTAATATTAGCAGTACCTATAAACTATATGTCCCTAGATAGCACAGGACTTAGCATGTAGTAAGTAAACTACTCCACACATTTTATTTTTGAAAAATGTACAAAAGAATACTAAAATTAGGTTGAAATTAGTCTCTACAGTAGCCACATTTATAAACTGAGTATTTTAATATTTGACAGAAAGTGAATATGTTGCTATAATCTCTGATCATCTAATATAGTATTTAGAGTATAATAATGGCCTATTTCACTAGTCAAAGACATAATAAGGATTAATTCCAGAAGAAAGCATCTGTGCAGAGATTTGGCTGTTATATAAAGTCATGATTAGTAGTGTGATTATATGTAAAAAGTTCCTGCATTATTCTCCTATAGTTCCATTCTGGGGTCACTATAAAAGAATGGATTAAAGGGTGAATGACAATGAACTTAAGTGCTAATTGCCTAAAATTCCTAGATTTTAGGCAAATTCTTTGGCTCCTAGCATTTAGATAAAGTGAGTAGACTTATTTTAAAAATTTGCTTTGACATATAATGAAGCACTTTAAGTAAATTTTTATATTGCAGTTTGAAAGACAAAAAAAATACCCAACTAGTTAATAATGGACACCTGCCTCATATCAATACCTATACAGGAAAAGGATGTCATCTACAGCACTATAGCACAAGGATATTGTCAGAACAAGATTTTAGAAAGAATCTGAAGTTCTCTTACCTCTGATGAGCCAAATATCATGCTCAAAGTCAGACATGAAGCCCTTTTCAGTCTTTTTCCAACATTACCTGTAGAAAATAGTTTTTATTAGTAAATCTGTCTTGGATCCCACCTAAGGAAATTTCAATACTGAAGAGTTCAAGCATAATTATAGGCCAGTCAGGTAGTTGTGATGGTTTGGCACCACGAGAAAGCTGTACAAATAAGCTATGAAGTTTATTTGATTTATTGTATTTGATTTGTTATATTTCCTTCCTGATATTAAATATTTCTGCTCATGTTATTGAAAATCAACTTTTTCCTTATAGTGGCTACTTGTACCTTGATGACCTTTTGAAGAAAGATATGGAAAGACTCCTAGAACTTTGGAAAGCCCTGTGAAAACTCATCCCCACAGATTCACCTGTCCCCTCAAGTTCATGTTTACTTGGGGTTAAAGTATACTTTCTTAGAAATACTGTTCAATCATTTCCTGAATTTAGTAACTAAATCTCAGTTATATTCCTAGCATATTCTCATTTTTTCCTGGCTTTTTGTAATCTTTGGACCAGGAGCTTTCTCATAAATCAAAGGCAGCTCCTTGTAGAGACGGGAGATGTGAAGGGGTAAAGGAGCCTGGAACCCGACCCAACGTTACTGCCTCTGCTTGAGGAAGCAGAGAAGTTAAAAACACTTACTAAATAATTCCCTTTAAATCAGAAGAAAAATGATTTTTTACAGTTAACAGTTAGATGCATGATGATTAAGGTTTTAAACCTTGAGGGCAAACTCTGTCTGTTTGGTATGAATATTTTATTTCTGTGTTTCAAGTGAAAAATATCCTGGGGTCCTTTTGAATTTCAAATAATTACTCCAAATTCAAAATGTGTTAGGTTAATTGTGTATTTTTAATCTAATTTTAATATTCTTTGACTCTGAAATTGATAAGCCAGTATTTATTTGCTCCTGAAACCTTTCAAAGTCTATAACAATCTTTCTCCTATTTAAATGGTATTAATGCTTAATGATAAAAACCTGGCCTAAGGAAGCAATAACATTTAAGAACTATATGGACCCACTGGGCCAGGGTGTATACCATGTTGGTCTACTCCCTTCCCATGAGTATGTATTATATGTTATGGAATTTAGTGTGGAGTTTTCTCTGGGGGATAGTTGACTCAGATATAAATGACAGACTAGGCAGATGTGAATGCCATCATTAGATGTACCAATGGATTTCACAGGAAGACAAAAGGACCAATTTATATGGTCTTTGCATGAGCAGTAAGAGAGGTAACTGCCTATTTTTCCAATGGAAGCATTGGACACGGGCCTGAGTTAGGATCCCTGCTCATTTGTGTTACTTTGTCTAAGTATAAATTTCTTCAACTCTTAAATGTAGAAAATAAAACCTACTTTCATATGTGTACATTAAAATGAAATCTGGTAGGGTATAAACAAAAAGTTAACAGTGATTATCTTAGGAGGTGATCATTGGCTTTTACCTTAGATAGATTTAATTTTTTTTTATAACAAGAAGAAATATAAAACGATCTTATAAGACCATTCTAAGGTTTTGTTGTTCTCAATTTTTTAAAAAATCAATAGAGCCCCTTTTTGAAAGGTTTGTTATTTTTCATCAGCTTTAGAATGTTCTAAGCAAAAATGTCTTTAAATGTTGTTTCAGGCAGCCCCTCAGTGGTTTTGATGTGGGTTACTGGAGACCACAAAGGTAAAGGCTTTGAAAAATATCATCCATGCAACATTTACTTAAGTAATGCTATTATTATTGTTGCTATTGTCATCATTGCTTTTAGACTTCATTCTAGAAGAAGACAGAATAATTTACAAGAGGGAAAATGAGATAACACGTGCTTTTCTAGAAGAGCATTTACCAATTCAGTCTCTGTTATGGAAGTGCTTAATTTGGAAGTGGGTCCCTGTTGCTGGTCCACACTTTCTGTGTTGAGCCTGAACTGGCTGGTCAGCCTGAGTTGTTTGCTCAGGATTGCATAGTTTCACTTTTTCTGTCCAAGCTATGCAGATAAAGCAGTATGGGGGTGGTTGTAGCATAGACAGTCCATCGTGTCAAGCTTGCTCACTTCTCTTCTTTTTGCTGGGACTATCTGATTGCCCCACCTGGAAGCTTAGCCTTGCCTAGTCTCTCAGGGTCAAACTTGACCTTTAGCAGGAAAAAATGATGGTCTGGCTCACCATTTGGGGATTTAGCATTGATATTCTGACTCCTTTTCTGTCTTTAATCTTTTCCCTCAGTTCCAGAAACCAGGCTCCAGTTGTGTGCTGAAGCTGATTATATTGGCTCATGAAAGCCAGTGGTTTGTTAGGAATTTTGCAATCTAGTGGATGTCCTATATGTAACTTGAAGTCAGTATATTGGGAGTATTTACACCACATAAATTGGCAAACTCTAAATCTCAGATTTTTCCCCTCGAGAACCAGTTGAACATTTATCAGTATACCAGATGTAGTAGCTAGCCACCAACTCATGCTCCATTTCTTATGACTGGATCTCCATTCCTCCCCAGACCTGAGTTCCTGTTTTTTTCATCATAAGAATATTTGTATCCTTCATTCTTGTCAGTCTTCCCTCCAATGGCAGAAGTTTGATCTTATTTCCCAACTCTAAGAAGGGACTCCACTCCCTAATACCTGCTCACAGATTTCTCAAGGCCTGTACAGCTAAGATTATGAATATATCACCATTACCTAGATTTTATCATCTAGCTGATTGTGGGCTTTAAACCACCATCCTGTATTCCCTATTATATGGTATCAGATGCCTTAGTGCTTGTCCAAATGTCTAGTTACTGACTTTCCCTTTAACTGACGTCAGGAATTCCTTCGAGTCTCTAGTTCCAGGTCTGCTTTCCCTTCCTCCCAGTCATTTTTACTGTCTCAATTAACTGAAATAATTCAGTGTTCTTTCTGTAGAATTAAAAAAAGTTTTGAACATAGTCCTCCTAGAAATCTTTTTCCATATTATTAGGCTCTAAATTATTTAAATGCAATATGTTAGTGGTTTTAATTTTAAAACCTAATTTAGAATTTTAATAAATAATAATATTTAATATCCATGAGGGTTTACCATATATAAAGTATTTAATTTCTTAACACAGCACCTATATTTTCTCATAAAATAGCTAACATTAATTGTTGCTCTCTGTGTCCTAGACACTGTTCTGAGTGCTTTGCATGTATTAATTCACTTAATCCTACAGAATTCCTATGAGACAAGTATATTATCATCTTCATTTTACAAATGAAGGAATTGAGATAAAGAGAGGTCTTGAAGCTAATGAAAGGCAAGGTGATAGTTTGAACCAGATGTGTCTGTCCCCAGACCATTCTCTTAACTGTTCTACTATCCTTTCTCATCCTAAAATGGAGCACAGAACTATTACCTGGACTTAAGGAAAAGATCTAACAAAATTCAATTCCTTTTTGTCACTAGGAGGAATGCAAACATGCATATAAATAAATATGTTAATAATTATTTTATTTGAGCATAAAATTAAATATATAATGTATAAATCTATGTTTTATTATAATGTTTATACTGTATGGTAAAACTGAGGTTCTAGAGTAACATTCAGGGTAGAATAATTCTGAGAAAATTTCTGTAATGTTTTGCCATTTACCCTCAGAAAAATAGCACCAAATTATATCTAACAGGTCATGACATTTGGCATATTGAGTAGGAAATGATGAAATTAAACTGCATCAAGACAAGGATGAATAGGCAATAGTTCTTACTCCTAGGGTATTTGCTGGAAAGTTCATGAGAAAAGAAAAACCCAGCAGATTGAAAAACCCCAGGAATCATCTGCATTTCTCCAGTTGATTCTTATGAATGCTGTAATTTAAGAACTATTCTCTAGCAGGCTAAACTACCTGTTTGGCAGAAAACTGAGTGATTTACTGAATAATCCTAATTCTAATCCTTAGTCTCACTCTCTGGGTAGAACTGGAAAGGCAGAAGAGGGTAGAAAGTAAAGGAATGTTTGTAAATGTCTCTCCATAGGTAGAGGTTGTTTATCTTAGGGCCTCATCACAGCTACTCAGCAATGGATTTATAGAGAAAAACAAGTGAATCCCATGGAAACACATTACACAGGCAACTGGAGTTCCTAAAACTGTGATTTCCACTTTGAAGTCTAACCAGGAGACAGACCCAGCAGTCAGATTGGGCTTGCTTTATTGTGTGTGCCACCCTTTGTTAGTCCAACTTATTATATCTTATTGCCAGAAGAATAGTAAGAAAGTGTTGTTGTTTTTTTTCATTCATATTATCAGTAGAAGAAATACTTGCATCCCTTAGGTGTGTACTTAGATCTGCTCATCTAGCCCAACAGATACTATTATCATCAACTTACAACTGAAGAAACTGAGAGTCAATAAAAAGTAAATGATACCAATACACTGCTGAAAAATGGTGGGTTTGAACTACAGACGAGGTATGTGGTTCCTAGTCTCTGAATAGCCCTTTCAGGTCATGTTTGTCACATTTTATGAGTGGAAAACATGTATCTATGATACCCATGCTTAAGTACTTTATGTAGAATTGAATGAAGTGGGGAAAGCATCGGTGGCAAGCATTGGTGGCAGAGGCAAATCTGTGTTTTTCCTTTTCTGTCTTCAGTTGGCATTTCCCCTGTCTTTGTTGCACTTTGACCTGGTACCTGAGACCACTATCAATCTCCTAGATGCTCAAGGTCTTTGGTGTGGTGTTCTGTCTGCTCTACTCAGCACCTACCATGCCCCTTCTCCCATCTGCGATTTGCTATCCTCTCCCTTTCACATGATAATGTATTCCTCCTCTGTCTTGGACCCTCAAGACAAAATCCTGCTTTGTGATGGTCAGACAAACCAACCCTTTCTATTACCTATCTGGTGTCAAGCAATATCCAATGAAGTTAAATCAAGCATTTCCTTAAGGAAGTAGTTCCAGGGCTGGAGAAGCACCTGAGAGGAGTTCCATTTTTAGTCAAGGATGCTTGGCACATTTAAACCAAACAGACAGAAGTTTAATCAACTTACACATAAAGGCAGCCCTCAACACTGGCATTTATTTAAATACTCTCCTGGGACACTCAAATCTTCAATGTGGTACATACAGAAATTCAACCCAAATATATGCACTGACATTCTGCCCTCCCGCTTCCCTAGATGCTCATACTATTTAAGGCTGAGCTGATGTGAGGGGCCCCCTGAGAACAGAGCTGCTCCTCTGGGAGTTCCCCTGAAGGAGCGACTGGCATTTCCTAGTCCACAAGAGGAGTGCTGAACACAGTGACTTTGCAAAGTCTCCAGGGGTTTCGGTTAGCCTGGAGCCCAACAGAGCAGTGTGTTCAGACTGAGTCAAGACCACCTAAGAGCTCAAGTACATGGAAGTCTGCACTCTCTTCTTTCTCTCATCTCCCAGCTGCATGTTGCTATCTACTTTGCAAGGGACGTTAAACAAAGAAGAATAACTGCTACTGCTAATATTTTAGAATCAACAAAACATTATCACACACCTTCTCTCCTTTGCTCACAGTATTAGTTTTCTTTTTTTTTAGATCTGGAATTATGGTGGGACTTTTCTAAGGCTACCTAGCTGCAGGCATGACAGAATGACTTACTAAGATTTTAATTTGTGTTTTGTTCTCATTTTTCCAACCCCATTTTGAGATACTAATTTGGCCTTTTTGTTCTCAAGGCCTCTGTGATAGAGTCAAAGTCAAAGTAACCCACAGAGACTAGTTCCTTTTCTTCTTTGTTTTCCAACCTGACTTCTTTGAGGGTGTCATACTAGGGAAATAGAGAGACATGAGAGGGCTTGGAAGGGAGGAGAATCGTTGCTGCAGTGAGTATGAAAAGGAAGGGAGATTTTCCAGAAAGAGGTGACAGCAGGGTTTGGGATACTTTGAAGCTGGGGCTTCCAGAGCATTGGGGTGGAAAGTAGGACCTCAGAAGGGATTGCCACAGAATTCATGGAAGAACGGTGGACCACAGGTACAGTGGGTCTCAGGTTCCACAAATCTATTCTGCCTAAGAAGGATAAGCACATGCCTCTCAGGGACCACATGCACTCAGACAAACATCACATCAGAGAAGCCACCATAAATGTCTGCTTTGCATCAAATTCTAGAACATTGGGGTCATCCTGGACTGGGAAGGGAAACACCTTATAGTGACTGTGGTTAGATTTTTTGAGACAGGATTACTGAGAGATTTAATGATGTAAAAATTTTGTTAGGTACAATTTAAGCCTATTAAGTTAGGAAAATCCAATACTTCAAATTTGGTAGTCTTTCTACAGTATTTCTCCCAAAATTTACATTTAGAGGGTGCTCAATGGGACGACGAGAGCCACTGTTATGTATACTTGTGAGAGAAGAGAAATCCAGCCCCTGCCCCTTTTTAGAACTTTTTGAGCATTTAATTCTATGGCCATGAACCGTATTATATTTCTGGATGACTTTATCAGTCAGCTGGTATCAGAGGTCTAGGATGCTCGTGTGGGCAAACCTAAAGGCACAAATGGATCTCAGGAAACGTGAAGTTGATAGCTTTCTGTGGTGGGAATAATGACATAAAATACACTGGAAGAGACTGCAGGGATTGTTTAAAATCAAATTGCCTAATAGATTTTCCAACTCCTGAACAACTTCTAATAACAGAGTCATGTCCATATACCCTCTGCCTTTGATGGTGAAACATAACAATTTTATTGTTATGTTACTTCATAGCAGAAACATTTTCATGATTCTGTGTTTCTATAAAAATCTTTGATCCCAACATAAATTAAGCTGGGGCTAAGAACTAGCCTATACACTTATAATAATTTTTGGTCATTACATTAAAAAACAAAACAAAAACAAAAAGGAGGGGGGTAAATAGAAAAATCCCTCTTGCTAATCTCTCATCTCCTCCTTCTTTTCCTCCTTGTCTTCTCTGTTCAATATACAGACCTCAGAGAAACACTGCAGAACCACAAATTACTGTGGGGTGCAACTCCTACTTAATAATGACATCCGTAAGTTAGCAAAAATCTGCCAACATCTGCAAGCTCCTCTACAGAGTTGTGAGCCAAAGTTAAAAATCATGTGTGACAGTGCTGTGGAAAATACAATTGATTCCAGTCTGATTGTGTCAGTTCCAAACAGAGACAATATTGATGATGCTGAACAGTAATCTTATTGGGCTTGGACCCAACTGAACATTGGTCTTTGTCAACTCATTATTCCTCTATCAGAGGGATCTCCACAGATTGATCTTGCCAGCACCTTTTGATGTGTCTCACAAATCACTGTTCTGTTGGCAGGCAGATTTGAGTATTGCACAGTAATTGCTGGGCTTTTTTTCCTCTCTCTGCCTTACTCTCTGCCAGGAGACAATGACTACACACTGTTATGGGTTGAGTTCGTTCTCGGTTTTTGCCCCCCCTGCAACAAAGAATTGAAAGGCAGAGATACACTAGTGAAGCAAGTGAAAGTCTTATTTGAATACAGTCCTAGGGAGGAGCAGGCCAGTGTCAAGGTAGACAAAGGCAGGTTTATTTGATTACACCCCAAGGGAGGAATGGGCCAGAATCAAGGTAGACAAAGACACAAAACTTTTAGGGGAGGGTCTATTTATTTATCACCACCTAGGTGGGAGGCACTTCCTTCGACAGGGTGAGGTCATTTGATTGACAGCTCTAGTTCTACACCCATTCCTCTTGGCGCACATGTCTTTTCCCAGAATGTGCACAGAAAAGCACATAGAGACTGTGGGAGCAAAATCACAATTTTATTTTAATGACATTATGAGGAGGTGTGGTTTGGGTGGTTCTTAGTTTTGTTCAATTAGCCTGAACTGGACCTGGCTGGGACCAGTCTGGCTTGATCCTGATAGACAAGAAGTTCTCTCTGCAAATCTTTTGTTGTCTTCACATGGGACCACCTCCCAAGATGGTTTGGTGGTTTTTCCTTGAACCTCATATTCTCCTTTCCCAGCTGCTCATGTTTATCTACCTAACATTCCTAACAACACTGCAAGTCATTGTCATATGAAAGATCTAAAAGTTCCTAACAAGATAGATAGGAGTGTATGCAGTCCCAAAGATGCTATGAACTATGGCCATACCATTGATGTTTTTGGATTGGCAAAATAAAGTATTAAATCCTCTCATTTTCTTTTAGACAGTTAATTAGAGACAACTAAACTTGTAAGAATTCTGCAGCATTGCCTGTAGGAAAGTTCAGCTCCACAGTTGAAGGGTCTATTTTGGATGATTAGCATTGTCTCTGCATTTTTAGCAAGTTTGAAAAGTGTATTTTCTTATAAGTCCTGGTGAGTGTGAAGAACAATGCAATGGGTATAACATTTTGCACTAATGACACTGTCTCCTGTGATTGGATATGCCCCCCCTCCTCAGGGAAATTTGATATTACCCTCTAGACTTAAAAGCCTTTTGAAATAAAAGTTATTAATTTAGCTAATCAATGAGATACCAAAATGTTTTTGGGCAGTTGCATCTGGGGAGATCTCTCCCTGTACACTAGGTGAAACCTAATCCAGGCAGAGGAGGGTTCTTGACTCTGAATGAGAAAGAATTCTGGAGCAGGTTGACAAGTGTAGGTAAGGAAGTAATTCATTAAAGTGAGACTAGCAGGAAATGGCAGCTGCCTTGCAGGCAGCAGAGAGCAAGGAAGAGCAGAGAGAGGAAAGGGAAGCTCATTCAACTCCTGCTTGGCATAGGGCAGATCCCTTGCCAACTCCTGAAACCAGGGTCACCTGGCATCCAGTGTCCACTTGGATCAGCACTGCATGGGGACTAAGCCCCTACCATCCCAGGATTTGGGGGAGCCACAGAGCACTGGATAGAGTGAGGTTATGTTCTGAGAACTTCCCAAAGACAAAGCAAGGAGATTTTGGGGGCAGGCTACTAAAGAGCATGATCATAATGCTGCAGTCCTGTCTGGCTCATCCAGGCAACAGGAACTTGCAAGCCCAAATCAGAGACCTCAGTAGCCCCTCCATACCTATCTGGAGTAGAACAGAGACAGAGTGAAGACTTGTACTTAAATATAGAAAACAGAATGAAATAGCAAAGTGACAAAGGCACTTACCACTGGAAGAGTGCAGAGACAAAATGAAGTAAGTTGAGCAGTAAGAAGGCTTTATCTAAAGCAAAAAGTACACACTCAAAGAAAGGAGAATGCATACAGCCTCAGAGAGGAGGAGCCTTAAAGGCTTAGGATTCTGTCTTTTAAGGCTTTCAAGAATGGGCTAAAGGGGGGAGGGGGGCATGTGTTGGATCCTCCCAGAGGAGGACGCCGCCCCAAATCACTCACGGAAGGCGTCTCTTGATGCAACAAGCAAGAAGAATTTATTCAGAGGCCAGCTAGCTGGGGTCCATGCATTAGCCCGACACAGCGGGTCTCAGCGAGGACCCCGAACTCACAAAGCCAGAAGTTTTTATAGCATTTTCAAAGGGGCAGTATTTTCTACAGTCACAATACAGTTTGTTTGTTTTTTTTCATAGACACATAAATTTTCGGCTGACGCCTCATCCTGGGGGTCTGATTAGATAAAATCACTTTCGGAATGTTTAGGGTGGTTCTAGCAAGATAAGCTTAACTGATTGAGGTTGGCTAACTAAAGGTCACTACAATTAACACTGGCTGACTAACTTGTTTTTCAAAGTTCTAGTAATTTTTCTCCTTCTAGGTTATAAAATGGTGTTTGAGCCTTTAAGATGGCTGTGCTTATGCTAACTTTTGATTCTTCAGGTTCTACATTTCCCCACTTCTCTTTAAGGGCATTCCAATCATGGAATGTCTGTATCTTCCTGTTGGGTGAGTGAATGATATTGTTGCTGCAACATTAGTACATGAACGGCACTCACTCTTTCTCTAACAAAAGTTATCAGCCGATTTAATATGCAGGGTCTCAAAGTGAGGAGCAACACAAAGATGAGTAAGGGCCCAGCCAGAGTGGATATCAAGGTCGTAAACTACGGGGACCTAGTGAACTAAGATTCAAATAGCCCTTGGCCGGCTTCTCGTTCTCTCTTTCTCTGGTCTAGCCTCTCCCTAAGCTTTGACATTGAATCTCTTACTATTCCGGAATGGTCTGCATAAAAGCAGCATTCTTCCTTTAAAGCTGCACACAATCCTCCTTCTTTTAGAAACAGCAGATCCAGTCCTCGTCTGTTCTGTAAGACTACTTCAGAGAGGGAAGTCAGAGATTCTTCAAGTTTAGTAATGGATTGCTCTATGGTTTTTAGGTCTTCATCAATAGCTGTCCTTAGTCCCTCATAATGTTGGTTCCCTTGGATAATAGCAGCTGTCCCTGTTCCTACTCCGGCTGCGACTCCTATCCCTAACAACACAGCTAAGGTCAGCGAGACTGGCTCCCTCCTATATCTATGCCTAGGTTCAAATTCAGCTACGAATGAGAGGTCATCATGATACATCAACCTGGGCACCAGCTGAACCATGATACAGAAATCGCGGGAGGAGTTGAAGGCAGAAGTAGAGACACATGGGGTCACTCCAGTGTTACAAGCCCACCACCCTTCGGGAGGAGGGAGTAGATACTCATTTTCACCTGAGGAGGTCACAGCTATGGTTTCATTACACAAAGCTTTATGGGTGGGAGGGACTGAACCTAAACATTTTCCTCTTCCAGTTACTTCAGTCAGAGTTAGCTTCTTGTGGCTTCCCCAGCTACAGATCTCGTGACGGGTTGTCCTGTTAAAACTGCCTAATAATCCCAATCCTTCATAATAAGGCGGCCCAGAAGAGAAACACAACCAACAGGATTCAGTAGTGTTAGGGTTGGTGGTATTTAAGACCTGAAAAGCCCCTTCAAGGAGGTTGAGAAGGCGTTGTCCGGTGCCAGGAAGGGAGGTGGCTCGGCCAAGAGTGGAGGCGGAGGGAGTGGTGGCAGAGTCCATAGGTGGGGCTAGGGCCTGTTTTGGGGCTGGGGCTGGGAGACGCGGTTGATCCCGCAAGACAGCGTTGGGTCCTACTGGGGCAGCTGGAAGGGTCTCAACTTTGAGCCTGATAGTAAATATGAGGCCTTTATCATATCCAGATTCATAGTATCTGAGCCCCCACTGTCGTCCAGTGACCCATCCATCATACTGGCGCCCCTTATCACTGAACGTGATATTTAAGGGGTTGCATAGCCCTGTCTGCTCACAGTTGGGGGATGTGTGGTTCAGGACTACTTTAAGGAGGTCCCAACTGGACACGGGGTTCCAATAAACATTACCCGTAGTTTCACAGCCCCAAGAGCTACAATAAAAGGATTCTAAGCCCCCACACTGTCGGGCTTGTTGGTGGGTTCGTCCGTCACGGGGGCAGACATAGAAGGTAGTGGTTTTTATCCTATTGCGTGCTCGGGGATAACTACACCCACTGTCTCCATAGGAAACCTGGCTCTGGGCTGCAGAATAATTGCGGTCTGGTGGTCGAATTAGGTGGGCCTGTCTCCAAGGTATATTAGGTATGTCCCAGGTATCTAATCCAGCAACTAGGGCGCAAACATCAGGGTGCAGGGACGGCCACCAGGTCTTAAGGGGGGCAGTCTTAGAAACAGACCACACTGCCTCTCCTGTCTGAGAGAAAACCTGCCATGTCAGCAACCTGGGTTCATGGGGGTTAGGGTTCTGGAAGGTGGGAAGTAACTGGGTCATTAGAATTAGAATTGTTAGTGACACAATCATTTTTACACAAGCGAAATTTAAGAGGGTTATCAGTTCGAATTACTCGCCAGTCCGGGTCTGGTTGAGGCGCTTTCTTCAGATGTGAAGCATGTATCCAGGAAGAGATGCCATCTACTTTCACAGCTGTAGGTGTGGTCAAAAGGACGATGAAGGGTCCTTTCCACCGAGGCTCAAGATTTTCCGTTCGATGTCGCCTTACGTAGACAGAGTCTCCCACTTGGAACGGGTGAGGTACTGAAATGTCCTCTGGCTGATAAGCTTCTCGGATAGAGGCCCACACTTCTTTCTGCACAACTTCCAGAGCCTGTAACCTTTCAAGCAGAAACTTATTAGTCACAGATTCAGGGGATACGTGGAGGTGAGCTGCATTTAGTGGAGCCGGGGCTCCAAACATAATTTCAAAGGGTGTTAGTCTAAAACGGCTGGGGGTGTTTCTAACTCGGAATAAGGCGAAGGGAAGGAGGACCAACCAATCATATAAACCAGTCTCTATGGATAATTTAGTAAGGGTCTCTTTTAGAGTTCTATTCATCCTTTCTACCTGTCCTGAGCTTTGGGGCCTGTAAGCACAATGCAATTTCCAATTCATCCCCAAAATCTTGGCCAATCCCTGACTTACCTGGGCAACAAAGGCAGGGCTGTTGTCGGAGCCGATTACCTTTGGGATTCCAAACCTGGGAAATATTTCTTCAAGGATCTTTTTAGACACCGTCTGAGCTGTCTCAGTTTTGGTGGGGAACGCCTCTGTCCATCCTGAAAATGTGTCTAAGAAAACTAGAAGGTACTTATATCCATACTTAGCAGGCTTGATCTCAGTAAAGTCAACTTCCCAGTAAGCTCCTGGGCGATCCCCTCGAAGTCTTTTCCCGGATGTTACTGGATTTTTACTCACATTTACTAATTGGCAGGGAACACAATTTCTTACAACCTCGTCAGCCAGTTTTCCTAATCCAATAACATGATAAGGGGAGTCTTGAACCAAGGTCTTTAGGTTTTTTGCTCCCAAATGTGTCAATTGATGCAATTGCCTTAAGTACTCTTCTGCCTCTCTCTTAGGCAGGACAACTCTCCCTTTTTCAGACTTGTATATCTCGTGGGGTGAGGAATTTTTAAACCCTAATTTGTTTATACAAGCGAGGTCTTCGGGTGTATACTGGAAGCTCTTAATACAAGTGGCCTCCGGGTACACTTGGAGGGGTAAGATATTCATTCCCTGGGCTGCTTGTTTTGCAGCTTGGTCCGCCCTTCTGTTTCCTTGAGCTATTAGAGAGTCACTTTTTTGATGCCCAGGGAAATGTATTATTGCCACTTCTCTAGGTCTATGGATAGCTTCTAACAAATTTAAAATTTCTTGTTTGTTTTTAACATCTCTCCCGGCAGAAGTCAATAACCCTCTCTGTCTATAAATAGCCCCGTGTATGTGAGCAGTGGCAAAAGCGTATCGGCTGTCGGTATAGACGTTAAGTCTCTTACCTTCTGCCATCTTTAGAGCCTGAGTCAGAGCGACAAGCACTGCTCGCTGTGCAGAAGTGCCCGTTGGAAGTCCACTGGCCCACACGATTCAGTTATCATCCACTACTGCAGCTCCCGCCATTCTCTTACCATCCATAATGTAACTGCTCCCATCTGTATACCAAGTCAGGAGTCCTGGCCCTTCTAAAGGCTGATCTTGTAAGTCCTGGCGGGTCCCCGTATCCTCAGCCAGGATTTCCTGGCAGGTATGAAGTACTTCTTTTCCCAAATCGGGGAGCAGAGTAGCTGGGTTTAGGATGGCGGGTGGGGCAAATTCCACACGATCACGATTCAGGAGTAAGGTCTGGTAGTGAGTCATTCTGGCATTTGACATCCATCTTTCGGGTGGTTGCCGGATTATGCTCTCCAACGCATGTGAAGCAACCACAGTGAGTTTTTGTCCCAGTGTTAGTTTGTCAGAATCTTTAACTAGGAGGGCCACAGCTGCTACTACTCTCAGGCAGGCAGGCCACCCACTACTCACGGGGTCTAATTTTTTTGACAGATAGGCGACAGGTCTCTTCCAAGGTCCCCATTGTTGGGTCAACACTCCTCGAGCTACTCCACTCCGTTCGTCCACGAAAAGGACAAATGGCTTAGTTACGTCTGGCAATGCTAGAGCGGGTGCTGAGAGGAGGGCCTTCTTGATATCATCAAAGGCCTGTTGTTGCTCAGATCCCCAAACAAACGGGGCTGTCCCCTTGGTAAGGGGGTACAGAGGGGCGGCCAAGGAAGCATATCCGGGTATCCACAATCTACAAAACCCCGCTGTCCCCAGAAACTCGCGAACCTGGCGTGCTGTAGTGGGGACCGGAATCTGCGTCACAGTCTGCTTCCGGGCTTCAGTAAGCCACCTTTTCCCTTTTCTCAGGGAATATCCCAAATAAATCACTTGTTGTTGGCAGATCTGTGCCTTCTTAGCAGATGCTCTATACCCTAATTTGGCAAGTTCAGTCAAAAGGGCTTCAGTGGCCTCTTGGCAGGTCTCCCGGGTGGGAGCGGCTATCAATAAGTCATCAACATATTGCAGCAAAGTTACCTGTGGGTTTGAAGCTCGGTAGAAAGCCAAGTCCTGATGTAAAGCCTCATCGAAGAGGGTGGGCGAGTTCTTGAATCCTTGTGGCAAACGAGTCCAGGTCAATTGCCCAGTAGCTCCTGTGGTGGGATCTTTCCACTCAAAGGCAAACAGCGGTTGGCTGTTCTGGTGCAAGCACAGACAAAAGAAAGCATCCTTTAGATCTAAAACTGAATACCAGATGTTTTTTGGGGCCAGGGAGCTTAGTAGGTTATAGGGATTTGGCACGGTGGGGTGAATGTCCTGTGTCCTTTTGTTAACTTCTCTTAAATCTTGTACTGGTCGGTAATCTCCTGTTCCTGCCTTTTTTACAGGCAGCAAGGGGGTGTTCCATGGGGATTGACATTTTACTAATATTCCCTGTTCCATAAGCTTCTGGATATGTGGCCTAATTCCATCCCTGGCTTCTTTACTTCTTGGATATTGCCTCACAGTCACTGGCAAGGCTGAAGCTTTTAGTTCTATGATTACAGGGGGCTGGTTCTTGGCGAGCCCCATGCCCGCCGTCTCCGCCCAGGCTCCTGGGAATCGATCGAGCCACTCCTGACTAATTCGGGAGGGCTCTGGTTCCATAAAAAGACAGTATTCGTCTTCCAATCTTATGGTCAGAATACTCAAGTTCAAAGGCTTATTCTCCTGATTAGTCACCAGAGGTTTCTCAGCTTGAAAAGATATTTGGGCTCCTACTTTGGTCAAGATGTCCCTTCCTAACAGGGGCGTAGGGCATTCCGGTATAATGAGGAATGAGTGACTTACTTGTCCTACTCCTAAGTCTACTGCCCTTCGGGTGGTCCATGCATATTGTTTCTGGCCTGTAGCTCCAATCACCCAAGACTTTTTGCCAGAGAGAGGGCCCTTGTCTTTAGTTAATACAGAATGTTGAGCACCGGTGTCTACTAGGAACTCAACGGGTTGCCCCTCCACTCTCAGAGTTACCCTGGGCTCGGAGAGGGGTTCCGAGCCCCGTGCTCCCTAATCTTCGTCTTTCAGCAGAGACAACACCTTTTCTGGAGGCTTCTGCAGTGGCTTTTTAGGGCATTCTTTCACCCAATGTCCTTTCTCTTTGCAGTATGCACATTGATCTTTATCCAAAGGAGGCCGGTTGCCCAGGTGCCCTGCCTTACTAGTTCTACCACTAGAGGGCGGGCGTCCCTTACCTTCTACTACTGCGGTCAAGATTTTTGTTAAATTTCTCTCATGCTTCCTATCCCTCTTTTCCTCTTTACTTTCTTTTTCCTTTTCCTTCCTTAATTCCTTCTCTTCCTCAGTCTCTCTCTTATGATAAACTTTCTCAGCTTCTTTCACCAAATCTCTCAACGACAAATCCTGTAAGCCTTCTAGTCTCTGAAGCTTCTTTCTAATATCAGGCGCTGATTGCCCAATAAAGGCAAGAGCCACTGAAGCACTGTGTTCCTCAGAAGTGGGGTCAAAAGCAGTATACAGCCTGAAGGCTTCCATCAGGCGTTCTAAGAACACTGCGGGTGCCTCAGCGGCTCCCTGACTAACCTCTCTTACCTTGGCCAAATTGGTGGGGCGCCTTGCAGCCCCGCAGAGACCTGCCACCAGAGCCTGGTGATAGATGGTTAGTCGCTCCCTACCTTCTGGAGAATTAAAGTCCCAGTTGGGTCTGGTCAGTGGGAACCCCCTTTCTATATCATGATGGAGTTGCGACGGTCGTCCGTCAGCTCCAGGCACGTTCTTTCGCGCTTCCAGGAGGATCCTTTCTCTTTCTTCCGTGGTGAAGAGTACCTGTAAGAGCTGCTGACAATCATCCCAAGTGGGCTGGTGAGAGAACATCAGGGACTCTATCAGTCCCATTAGTCTCTGCGGTTCCTCTGAAAAAGGAGGGTGGTTAGCTTTCCAATTATATAAATCGGCAGAGGAGAATGGCCAATATTGCAGAGGTTGGAAAGGCGGGTCTCCTTCCTCCCCGAGAATGGGGGCCCCATAAGACCTGAGGGGAAAAATACCTGATGGGTCCAATGCGGCCCCTCGGCGCCGCCGAGTTCCCTGGGCCAGTCCCGGAGCTGGCCCCGATGCCTCGGTACCAGAGGCTAGAGGCATCGGAGGTGCCGGGGCCGGAGGCACTGGGGCCTCGGCCGCCGGGGCCTCGGGCGCCGGGGCAGAGGCAGGAGGGTAAGGAGGGGGATCATCAACCATGAGCAAGTCTTGAGTGTCAGGGTGTATTTTGGTGGTCTCTTTCCCTTTTCCCCGAGGTTGAGCCTGAGCCAATAAGACTCGAGAGTTCGCTTTCTTTCGCACCCAGGGCTTTACCCAGGGCGGTGGATTTTCCACCAATTCTTGCCAGACCACAATGTAGGGCTGCTGATCTGTATGTCCCTGAGTTGAATTCTGGAAAACAACAGCTTTTACTGCAAGCAGAGTGGAGAGGTCAAAAGTCCCCTCCGGGGGCCATCCAACATTAAAAGTGGGCCACTCGGAGGTACAGAAAGTCTGCCACAGCCCTTTTTTAACTTCTACCGACAAGTCATGCGCCCTTGCTCTCACTTCTGTCCAATGACCTAACGTCAGGCTAAGGGGGGTCGTCACGGTCTGTCCCATTGCCAGTATAACAATTATTAGACACGTAAAGGACACATAAAACAGAGACACACAGAGATTAAACACACAGCGGCCGCTTTTTGTCTTCCTCAGATTTCTGACCAAGAACCGGAAGGAATCAGTGGGCTGATACTCTCGGTGCCCAAAAACCAACCCTATCTCATCCGGTTCACTTTTGCGGAAAAACAGGTGGGAGGCCACCAGGCGTCCCTGGCCCTCCAAACTCCCCGGGGTGTCCCCCAGGGTTGCAGCCTGCGGTGCTCCAAGTACGTCTACCGACCGCAGTCGCGACCCCTTACGGGACTGGGACGGCTGCCAGACAGAGGGTACCCTTTTCAGAACTCCGACCGGTCTCAATGAAAAGCAGAACACAGAACACGGACAACTCAAGGCGCCACTAATCTTACCTCTTCCTCCAAGAACGGCTTCGGGAGTGAAGCGGGGTGAGCGCACGATCCCGGACGAGCCCCCAAATGTTGGATTCTCCCAGAGGAGGACGCTGCCCCAAATCACTCACGGAAGGCGTCTCTTGATGCAACAAGCAAGAGGAATTTATTCAGAGGCCAGCTAGCTGGGGTCCATGCATTAGCCCGATGCAGCGGGTCTCAGCGAGGACCCCGAACTCACAAAGCCAGAAGTTTTTATAGCATTTTCAAAGGGGCAGTATTTTCTACAGTCACAATACAGTTTTTTTTTTTTTTTGCACAGACACATAAATTTTCAGCTGACGCCTCATCCTGGGGGTCTGATTAGATAAAATCACTTTCGGAATGTTTAGGGTGGTTCTAGCAAGATAAGCTTAACTGATTGAGGTTGGCTAACTAAAGGTCACTACAATTAACACTGGCTGACTAACTTGTTTTTCAAAGTTCTAGTAATTTTTCTCCTTCTAGGTTATAAAATGGTGTTTGAGCCTTTAAGATGGCTGTGCTTATGCTAACTTTTGATTCTTCAGGTTCTACACATGTAGGCTTGACATGAGGTCCCACAATGTTGCTCTCTGGTGAGAGACATTATGTCACCATCCACAGTCAGTCCTCTAGAGAATTTTGTAAGATAAACTTAACACAAGACAGTTATTTATCCTGTTCTCCAAGACAGTGGTTACCCTCAAGCAGTGGGAATATATCAATTAGGACCGCTTGGCCTGCCATAAGACAGGTTGACTGTTGGCTGATTACCAAAGATTATGTTAGGAATCTTACCTCCTAACTCCCTTGCTTTTAAATGGAATCTTAGCCTTAAGATGGAGTGTCTCCTGTTCTTACTATAATGTTTATATCTTGACATTTTTCATCATAGGCCAGAAAAGTTAATCATGGTGTTTGTCCAATATCCCTACCCTACCTCAAAAATGTAAATGGATTTTTGATGTTCCCAGATAGATTGGTCAGAATAAAGTCAGGCATTTGTAATGTGCCCCAGTTAGTTTTCTTCCTGGATCAGAGCCTTTGACAGGCAATGTGCACCCATGTATTCATTGGATTATCTCGCTGATTGGAGAGGGGCTTCACCAAGAATGATCCAGGATCATGTAGTTTCAGATTTGCATTTGACATCATATCTGTCCTCAATCATAAGGATTTGTCTGACGTTCTGGGAATTCATTAGACTTTGAGTCAGCAAAAGAAAAAGTTCCAAAATATTAAGCAATCATTGCAGAAAGGTATATAACCCTATATCCTCTGTAGTTTAAACAGTAGGAACAGCTTGTGTGGTGTTTATACATGCTGGACATGGACACAGAGACTGCTGGCTATGGCTTCCTTCTGACTCCCTTTAGCTGTCATTCATCTGCTGGCTATGGCTTCCTTCTGACTCCCTTTAGCTGTCATTCATCCCTGTATCTTATGAAGAGTTCAAACAAGCTGAAATAAGTAATCTGCAAAAAGAGATTTTCTACAAGCTTTAGTGCAAGTGAAAATCAGATGTAATAAAATTTTTTGTATGCAGTGTCTTGTAGGTTCTTGAAAACAATGCTTGGGAATTAGCAAAATCCAAGGTATTATGACTTCTTTCTTGCTGTCCATCATTTCTAGAATCAGCAGTGTTCTTTCTGCAGGAACCTTACTTGTACAGCAAACTCCATCATGAAACCATCTGGTGATGGGTGCGTGATGGTCAGAGAAGCTGAAAGTTGTACAGTTGTACACCTTTTCACTCTGCTCCTTACACAGAATTCTTCCCTGCTCCCTACTCTATGTCAAAAGCTATAGTTAACTGAGAGTTCATATGATGACTTAGCCTAAATAAAACTCAATTTTGCTCCATTGATAGGACTCTATTTACTTCTCACACTTCTCCTGGGTTGGAGAAAATAATTGAGTATAAGGGTTTTAAAGTCCTCCCTGCTGGGGTGGCAGGCTGCATGGGGAGGTAAAAATAAACAAAAGATAGTTATTTGTGTCTGCATATCAAGCTTAATTATTCCAGCAGAAAATGAAAGCAAGATTTACACCAGAGGACTGACAGTGCAGGTAATGCATTTTCTGCTTCTCTAACCATCAGTGCATCCATCACAAAACAGCTTCAGGATGTTGACTGTTTAGAATCCATCTGACACCACAATCAGAGGGTTAACAGAATGAGAGGGTGGGCACAACATCAGTGACCTCCCCCTCCTTTGTGAATACTTTTATATGGATGAAAACAGCACAACTTGAGCACCACAGTCAGCCCTAAATATTGGTGCTCCTGAGCTGGTTGGGTACACGAAGGGGCATCTGATTGAGAATTCTGTCTTAGTTTTTTACTATTGATTCATCACAAAAGAAAAAAATATATTTTTCTTTCCCACTTCAAGATTTGGTGGTCCTCATTATATCACTGCAAGTAGTGATCATTCTAGTTAATGGAATATGCTGTGTGGTGGTGGTTAGTGGTTTGAATGCTCAAGAAATCTTCATGTGTCATCACTACAGGAAAATCTGAAAGCAAATACAGATTTAACCAAATAATAACAAAAAAACCCATACCTAAAATGCCATTTTCTTTTTGCCTATTTTGTCATTTTATTTACTTATTTGAGGGGTTGAATTTTATTTTTTGTCTCTGATAACTTCTCATGCCCTCTTTGGGACATCTACCTTTAGTGGAAAATAGATATTTATACAGTATTATTGAACTTGAGGAAATCCAGGGTCAAAGAGAAGTAGGGGAGGGGTCTTGGCATGATTCTCTTAGGTGTGGTATCCATGTTGTCATGAGCACAGGTGCCATTGAGGCTGTCAGATAACATAGCAGTTGGTTGTGCCTTCAAAGAGCTAAGAAATAAGATACAGAAGATTTCTAATGCTTAGAAACATAATGCTGGCTTTAATCTTATTCTTATGTGGCTATTTGAAATGGAAAACTAAAGGACCATAGATTCTACAGTTCTTAAAATACCCAATCCAGAAAGCCCTCGTAAATACATTTCTTGAACTCATCTAAATGAGTGAGTCCTTCAGTCCAGTCCTTTCAGACAGGAGATGTCCTATAGACAGTTTGGCCTAAGTACCAAAAAGATACCATAAAATTCTTGCCTTCAGGATTACAGTTCTTACATTAGGAATCAAGACAAACTTCATGGGTGTTTGGCCTGTGCAGCCAGACAGGACTTCATACTAGCTTAACGCCCCACTGCTGCCATCTTGAGATTTTTTATAACTTTTGAAGAAAGAGCCCCACATTTTCCTTTTGCACAGGGCCCTGCACATTACGGAGTCAGTCTTATCAGGAACCTCTGATGTGCACTCACACCAAATTGCTTTCTTCCTCCTCCTATCCCCTATGAGCAGAAGGATGGTGGAGATACGTAGGCAGAGATACACATACGCCGTTATTTGACCCTTAAGCATGTTCCATGTCTAGCACCCAGAGCCACCCAGCATCGTGTTCCAGGTCACACATAAAGCCATCACATGACTCAGCAAAGTCCCTTCTCCATGCTCTGCTAATACTCCCTAATGGGACCCATCTACCTTTTTATCCTTTAATGTAACAACAATTACATTTCATTTTAAGTCACACTTAGACTTCCCATTAACATTAAAAATGACTTCCAGAAAATAAAAATTGTATCCCTTCTCCTTTGAAAACTCCAGAGCAAAATAAATCTGCAGCCTCATAATGATATCCCTTAGATCAAGATGAGAAGAACATTGCCCAAGCCAATAGCCACCTTCCAGGAAACATGCCAGTTCTAATTTCTAAATCTTGGCTACTCTTGTGCCATTTGCAAATGTTTAATGAAAATTATTTTATCTCTGACCATATTTGTCAATTAAGATTGTCAAAACTTAATTCCCCAGGGAGCGAATGCAGGATGTTTTGGATAGTAATGTCAGTCCATAAGATGGGACTTCCATCCTGGCTTTGTTCAAATGCCTTGTCCTTTGGAATTCTCTCCCAGCGTTTCTATCTGTGGTGTTTTGCCGCGTTCCCTGCACAGGCTTCTAACAATTACTGTTCCTGCTTTGCAAATATTTGCATGATTAATTTTTCTGATGTGTGTATTTCCAACCATTAGTACAAACAGCTTTTCATTTCAAACAAGTGAGGAGGCACCCTGAGGGGCAAGATCATGCATTTTTATGAAGTTACTGCTGTGGAAATTTATAATTTTCACAGAAAATTTCACTTTTTTTTCTGAGGCAAAATAAAACTTTAATACCTGTGAAAACCACTTTTCATTTTAATAAAATAAAGTGACAGCAAGAATAAAACATATTTAGATTCTTATAATTTTTAGGGGGAGGTGGTACTACTCCATTCCCTGCATTTACATAGCACCTTTCCAAATAGTAGCAGGTTCTTATAATTTTGAGACTTGTGTGTACCTCTATTACTACAAGAAAGGAATCTTCAGCAGTTTCATAAGTTATGAACATAATAAACCAAGGCATAAAAAAGTTAGGTTATTAAACACTTTGAGAACAATTCCCTGATGGTGAGGAATCAATGCCAGAAATTTCTGTGATAATGGGGAAATCAACAAGACATAGGAAGCATTTGCTTTTTCACTAATGGAAAAAAAGAGAACTTGTCTTTTGCAAGGTTCCACTAAAATAGATGTGTCATTTATTTTGAGTTTATATTTTGAGTCACCAAGAAAATTTAAGTTTGTGACCTTTTAATGCAAGAGTCTTGGATCATTTAATTCATTTTAGGAGTTTTAACCTAGGTGCCTCATCTAAATGTCTATATCAGTCTAAAGGCAAGACAGTAATTCCCGAAATGTGGTTCTCATATATCACCTTCCAGAGGTATGTGAGAAGACTGTGGGTGCAACAGGGGTGGGCACTTTTCATTTTAACTATGTATATATTTTAATGAATAACTGAATACATATATATGTGTTTGTGTGTGTGCATGATGTCAACTAGCACACCAACCTGAAGTTTTTGCAAGTCCTAAGTACCTTAGAAATATCCAGGACCTCATCTCACCATATTTACACTGTATCATGACCCCTCCACCATGATGTCACTGCCTGATTATAGTCTCCTAACTGACTTCTGTGATCCTCCTCATAGAAATCACACAGAAACTTCACAAGTTAGATCCTGTCTGACATCAAAGTTAGATCTGATTTTGTCAGCTCAGAATCTTCCAGTGACTTTCCATCTTGCTCATAATTAAGGCCAATGTCCTTGATAGGGCCTGTAAGCCCTGCCAGGTCATCCCTTTGGCTATTTGTCTGACTTATCTCCTACCATTTTCTTCCTTTCTGTTCCAGCTTCCTTGCTGTTTCTCAGTCAGTCATGCTGAATACAAGTTAGTTTCAGGGTCTTTGGAGATCCTTTCCTTCCACCTGTCTAGCATTCTGTTTCCTAGACCTTCCACATGGCTCTCTTCCTCACTGAATTCAAGTCTCTGCTCAAAAGTCATCTGCTTTGGCCCTTTCCGTGGTACCTTCACTCTCTACCCACTACTCTGCTTTGTGTTTTTTTTTTCCGTAGCTCTTATGTCCAGTGGTAAACTGCAGAGATGGCCCCCACTTGTTATCCTATCCTGTATCCACACCCTTTACCATGTAATTAATCTTTCTCACTCTGCTGGATGTGCCTATGAAGCTTGCTTGAGCCAATGGGATATTAGCAGATATGATGCAGGTAGAGGCTTGAAAAAGCTTGTGCTCATTTCTGTTCAAGTATAACTTGTGTAATTTCTATGAATGTCTGCAGGAGGATAAAGTTCATGGAGCAGAGCTGAATCATCCTAGTCATCCCTCTCACAGGATTCTAGAACAGCCCACCAGCTGACTGACTTTTGGCTTATGAGGAAATTCAGGAGAGACTAGAAGAACTGAACAGCCAAGCCCTAAATAAATGACTCACAGATTCACGGAAGAGATAAATGCTTATTATTTTTAAGATACTCAGTTTTGGGGTGCATTGTTATGCTGCATTATTATAGCAAAATATAGCTCAGATATCCCCTGATGACATATTACATTTTAAAAATTTATCTACTCCACAGTATGTTTCCAAGATGATGTTTGGCACACAGAAAATATTTATTTAATTGCACTTTGTTGAACTCAATGCATTTTTATGGATATTTGTGCTCAGGGTAAATTTATTGAAGGCAGTGCCATGGCAATCCACCTAAGCTATGTGAGTTGCAGTTGAATTTATAAGATGCTCTGGAATTTGGGGATTGAGAATCATGATGTTGGTGCACTAATAATTAAAGTTTGGTAAACACTGTCTTAGTATACTAGGACATTATAATTATATTACTATGTAATATCATATTTCAAACCTTTCTAAAAAGTCAAGCAGAGGTATGGATTTGCAGATGGTTTTTATGGAATTTACACAGGCATTTCCTATAATCACCTTGGACATAGGGTCTCCTGAGGTACTTAATTAACCCAGGAAGATGATGAGATGACATTTTCAGAAATGCACAGTCTCAGAGCACTTTTATCACTGCTTATCTAATATTCAGGGATAGGTAGTCTGAAGTAGCTGTTTGGCCAATTAACATTCATTTTTAAATAAAGCTATTTATTGAGCACTTACTATATACATAGCCTTGATCTGGGCAGTGGGAATACAAAATCAAAGCAGACATTATTAACATTTCAAAAGAATCATACATTTTGTAAAATTGTGCAAAACAATGGCAAATACTAGGCTAGGGGATGGGGGCTACAAAAATATAAGTATATGGATCTCTCACCAGCTAGTCAGGTACTATGGAGTCAAAAGCTGAGTCTCTTTTTTATCTCTTTCACTGAAGTATCAAGCCTCTTGACCCACAATCACTTACCATTGAACATTTAACTAATAATTTGTAATTTGTTCAAATGAGTGTGCATAGGTGTCAACTACAATTTATCCAGTTTCCAGAAATCAAAAAGATAATTTAAAATATCTAAACAGCATACTAAATCACAACAGCAGAGGTTAAACTCAAGACTTCCTTTGCATCCCCATCCCCAGTGGTGCCTCTGAAATAACATGTTATAGAAATGCTTTTGGAAATTCTATGTAATGTATACATATCTGGATCATAGCTTTATACCTGACCATAATAATATTTTTCCATATAGTTAACTAATTAACAAATTCATTTTTTATTTTATTTATATGGAAAATATTTTTCCATATAAAAAACTAATTAACTAATTAACAAAAAAAGGTTATTAAACACCTACTGTGTTTGTTTCTTCTGGTTTTAGAGGAAAGATACAAAGATGGTCTTGATACTCTCTGTAATTTATTTTGTTAGACATTTTTAGTATATAGATAGTTTGGGTAGTACTGACCAGAAGCAATAATAAAACAAAGATACACATTTCAATTTATAAACCAGCTGGTAAAGGTAACAAAGCTTGTGATTAGGCAGTGAATACCATAGCACATGAGAAGGCAGGGGCTGGAAATATTCTACCATTTGTCTTTTTTCTTGTATTTCTTTTTCTATCATTATCTTTCCCCTTTATTCCTCTGTTTCTGTCTCGACTTATTATCAAAATGAAAATAGTGTATCTTTTCACTGTTTCTTACATTGATAGTTAGCTAGATATTGTACTAAATTAACCTGGTCATATTTACCTGGAATTTTGCTAGTTTGGCTCTGAGCTCATAAAGGTCAGGAATCATATTTATCACTTCCTGCAACTTTCAGAGCACCTTATCTTGCACAAACTATTCCAATAGTTATTTGGTAATTTGATGTAATTGAGTCATTGCTTCTGTCTGCTAGTATTGCTCATGATGTTGAGCATTACTAATCCCGTTGGTGGCACCAGAGAAAAGGAGGGTAAATGTTGTTGCATGAATGCAAACAGAAGGGGGTAAGATACAGTTCTCACTGGGGAGGATATTTTAAGTGCATCTCAAAATTGGCAACATGACTGAAAAGAATGTATTCTTTGAGCTTCGGCTGAGATGATATATTTGAACATGTATATGCTCCTCTCTATTTCTCAAGCATCTGTATCAAAGATTTCACCATGATTTAAATATGATTCAGGTGGTGAAACATCTGGAAATCATGATGGCATTTACGGAAATCATAAAAATGTTGACATATAAAGCTGAAATTGTGTAATGTACCATTTTCTGCTAAATCAGATGTCATCTTATGCTAGATTCTCCTACAGATGAAGAGTGGCAGGTACCAAATATATATTTTTAAACTATAAAATAAATAGTTTAAAAAATTGATTTTTCAATTAATGAGTTGGGAAAAGTTTGTATTGTTTGATTTTGGTCATGAAACCTCTAAATACATCTATCAGGCCCTTGTTTGAATGGCTTAAATATAGACCCAACTGAAATTTAACTTTTTAGTTAAGAGTAACTCTGAAATATTATATTTCATAGACTGAAAGATAGAAGTCCTAGTCTGGATAAAATTATTCCCCTTTTAACTAAAAAAAAAAAAAGTAAAAATTGGTTACAGCCCTGTTTCTGCAACTAGAGAATTAGAAGAATTTGGGTTAGTTTGACTCTTGTTTTGCACATTTCTAATCCATCTTGGTATTTTGGGGAAAAAAATGTTATAAGAACATCTGTTGCTATTCATGTCATTTTTCATCTACATCATGTTCCATAATAGTTTGAGAGGGCCCCTTTCCCTCTCTTTTTAAAATTGTAGTCCTTAATAAAATTCTAAGGATTTTGCATTATTAAAATTATTAAAACAAACTGATAGGGTTCCCCTCACTTTTACCTCTCTCTGTCAAAAACCTCTGTTCTCTTCCCCAGCATTCCTCCCAGGTAAGGCTTGCCTTCGCTCCCTCCTCCATGTATTCCCACCACCACCTCCTCTTCCTTCCTTCCCACCTCTCCCAACAACTCCATACGTGAAATCTCTCCTTTCCAGTTTACTTAGGTTTCTGCTTTTATACTCGCTGTCTCTCACTACCCCTCATTCCCCAACCCCATATTATATATTTTTTTTACTTGTCCCTCTGCTTTCTAACATGCTAACTTTGGAATTAAATAAATACTTAGTAAAAATCTTTTTCCTTTCATTCACAAAAAAACTATTGAACAAATACGAACGCCAAGCACTATTCTACACATTGAGGATAGGGTCAGTGAAGGAGGCAGGTGAGGTTTCTGCATATCTTCTCGCATGGGTTTTAGGGGAGTGTAGACAATAGAAAAAAAATCAGGTAAATTCAGACTTAGCAAATAAAAATACAAGTTTTCCAGAAAATTTTGAATATCAAACAATTTTTTAACATAGGTATGTTCCGTGCAGTATTTGGAATTATATTAAAATGTAATCGAGATTGAGTGGGACGATTTGAGGCAGTTTTGCAGCTGTCCTTCCCCCAAAGACATAATACATCCAACTTACGGGCATGTGCCTATGTTCACATTATTCTCTTGTGTACCATCTCTCACTCCTGTACTCCAGTCTCAGCTGATCTAGATGTTGCTCATTCTCAGGTGTCACCTTCTTCAAACATTTTCTTGCAATGATGCCAACTCACATTACTCTCTTCTTTTATAAATTACTTTTATAGTTAATATCCACATAATACTTAACATAAATACATGGTTGTAGTCTAGTGTCTATACCCAAGAGTGTATCTGTAGTGCTCTGCTGTTACATTCATGAAGTCTCCTGTGTGTGTTGTGTCTGATTTGCAAGTGCAGGAAACAAGAGTAAGTATTCTGGGGTTCGAATCCTGGTTTTGCTACTTATTTGTTGTGGGACCTCACTCAGGTTACTTGCTGTGCCTCAGTTTCTTCATTTGTAAAAAGGGGAAAATAACAGTATCCCTCTCAGAGTGTTCTTGTAAATTATAAATATGGTTATGCACATGAAAACCTGCACAATGTGTATTTGTTCTCCTCCTCCTTATATTATTACCACATACATAAAACTTCTGCATAATGCAGGATAGAGCAAGATTATTAACCAATATAAAACTTCAGTATTAAGTGATTATTGAAATGAACAATGACCTCTATAGTTTTGCTAGTTCCTTATCTATCTATCTATCTATCTATCTATCTATCTATCTATCTATCTATCTATCTATCTATCTATCTATCATCTATCTATCTATCTATATCCCTCTTTTTGGCCACAGTAAGCAATCAGGAACAATTTGCTTTGAAAAAAGAAACATATTTACAAGCACTACCCTCTACACAGAAAACAAACAAACAAAAAAGCTATAATATGTGAATCAAAAGCTCTCCATGCCTGTGGTCTCTCATCTCCTCAGAAAAGTGAATTTCCAGAGGGCAGAATCAGTTTCTTTCCTAAGAAGCTATTCTCTTAAATGCACATGCTTTGGGTCACTAGTAAAAGCACTTTGTGACCATTGTGATGTCCCCCTGATGATCTATCCAAAAACATTGCATTCTGTGGTAGGTTTCCATACCTGCTGTTCAGAGGGAAATTACTTCTTTTATATTATGCTTTGAACCTATGTTTTTGGTATTACATTATTTGCAGTAGTTATGTGTATAGCCACATTTGTAAAGTGAATTTGATGGGTCTAATGCTATGAGAAATGAAATCTTTTGAGTTGAAGTATTGTGTGTTTGGCTTTTCCAAAAGAATATGAGGGAAGCCCCAGAATAAAATATGTATGATCTACATGAAAGATTAATGAAACTGTAAAAATTATTATTGCTGTAAATATATAGTATACTTACCTTAGTACAAGTCTATATAGTATACTTTTTGGATATAAGTATCATGAAAGAAATACCTCTGAAATAGCCCCCTATACTATAGTGTCCCTAAAGGTGAAAACTCTATTGGAATGAAAACCAAAAATTATTCTGGATATGTATTCTCTATCTGAAAAAAATAAATCTTTGGAATTAATAAGAGCATTTTAGAATTAAGAAGACAATAAGACCATGGATAGAAAAGGAGATCTTAGTAAACTCTTTCACCACCTTATAAAGTGGCTTTAAAAAGATCCCACCTTTTCTTAGATTATGTGAATACTCTAAATTGTATCCAGAAGCAAAATATCTTTGAGTGTTTTCTCTCTTTCTCTCTCACATATACGCACACGCCCCACCCCACCCCTGCTACCAGATTTTGAACATGGCCGTAAAAAACTGATTTTTTTTACAGTAACATTTGAATTTCCATTATTCCTGTACTCACTTTAGGGATTTGATTAGTACATGTGACTGAATCTAATCTTTTGATTTCTACAAATTGAATTATATTTATCTGTTGCTTTCCATGTTCAAGGTGTCTTATTACTTATTTTAAACCCCAAATCATAACGAGATTTAGGGACAAAATATACTTGTTAGCAATGTTTTACATAGTGTGATATTTAAGCTTATTCCATTTTTAGATAATTTCTCCAATTTTATTTAGAGTGATAGGGATATATGTTGAGTGATATGAAGAGAGGAAAAGGACTTACCTTCTCCAAATACCTCCTAAATTCCTGGATGTGGCATGATTTGCTTTCCCTTTCCTTGGTGAAATTCTGACTATTAGAATAATTTGAGGGTTAAACAAAGGCCTCTGGAACAACGATATTCCTTCCAGAAAACTGATATGCCTGACTTCGGGGCAGAGAGAGAGAGAGAGAGAGAGAGAGAGAGAGAGAGAGAGAGAGTGTGTGTGTGTGTGTGTGAGTGGTGGGTTAGGGGGAGGAGCTTCCTGAAACTCCATCTCCATGAGATAAATGTCCTTCATCTCCATGAGGACCTGCTGCTTTGTTTCAGACCAATTAACTGTTGGCCAGCAAAGCATATCTGAGCTAATGGATTTAGGATTTAGGAGACTCTCAAAAGAGGGAGATACAGAAGGAGTAGTGGAACATTGGATAAGGAAAATAGAGCAGGTGCAAAAGAGGGAAAAGGGAAAGGACAGATTCTGATTTCATGCTTCCTATGTGTGAGGAAGGAGGACACTGAGGCTCAGAGAAGCTAAATAACTTGGTGAAGGTGCAGCAAAGGGACAATGGGCAGATGGATATTTTTTCCTGGCTTAAATGATTACAGGTAGGCTTTAAAAATAATTCCTGAACCAGAACAAAAATAATCTCTGTGATATCTGCTATTAGAGAAAGTATATACTTGAGTTAATTTACAATTTATTTTAAAATCCTTATCTCCAACTGTCTTGGGATGGAAAGCTCCATTTCCTCTGCCCCAGCGCCCCCTCAGTGAGCCCTGGCTGGTCTTTTCACTAAGTCTTGAGCAGCCTGCAGCGACCTGCCCTTGAAGTGCTGGTTTAACAACCTTTGCCAAGCTCTCTCTGGCTCTTTGTACATCTTTAATAGTTTCCTTGACGGACTATGAAGAACTGCCAGATGACAGTTCTATTTCATTTTTGTCACTGCCTGGTGCTCCTTTTTTCTCTCTGGCTTTTTCTCAAGGGCATGATTCTATAAGTCAATGTGGCAATGTTCACGATGAGTATTGCTCTTTCAACCACTGTATATTGATGCAGTGAGAGCAAGTCTCGGACACGTCAAGATTTCAGGCCTTCAAAAAAGTAATCAAGGAGTATTTTATAAACTCTAATGTCCTTTCCATTGAAAGCAAATTGAAACTGGGGATTGGGATCTGATATTAAGGGTTTACTTTAAAACACTGCTGCCAGGGGCATAAAAAAGCCCCTTTGATTAATATACCATAGGATTTTGTTCTCTTGGAAAAAGCACAAGTGATGTGCTTTTGTTCCTTAAGTTTTAAATAAAACATTTGTCATTCTTGCACAGTGTTTATTAATAATTGCACAATTATTTTATTATATGACACCAGAAAAATATGATTTGAGATTCCTTCTGCATATTCTATGTTTAAAGTAAATAATCACTTTAGTCAAAAATTATTTATTAAATTACATGATACTTTGCTAAGCATAATGAAGATGTCAAGACTTTTTTTATTAGTACTGCATAATGAAATAATTGAGGAATTAGTAATAAATTTTCCCTCTTGTGATTTAGAATAAATAAAAGACAATTACTAGGATTATCTTTATGAATGTAGGATTCTTAAAATTATCTCTCATAAAATTGTGCTGATGAATGTCATATTTCTTCAAAAACCAAATTAAATAGCTTTTCCTTGTTATCTCTGCACAGTCAGTACAGCTATCATACACTGTGTGGATGTGTGCATTTCTTTATATATTGTTTCTTTTGGGTCTCTCAATATAGAGAGGGCAGGTTAGTAACCTGAAACATTTTAAAATGTTTTCACTATGGTCAGTAACTTTCCTTTGTAACCAAATTTCAGCTTTTATACTAACAGGAGGAAATATCCTTAAAAGGGAAGTTGTACCATTTTATGGCATCACAATCAATAAATGCTTGCTGTGACACCTCTTGCAAGGATCCTCTAGGCACTGTGAGGGATATAAAGGCAAAACTTACAGAACTTGCTTTCAGGGAGCTCACTGTCTAGCAAAGGGGATGATGAATGTACAGTACATAGATTATTAGAGTGTCAATAGTAGACATTGGCAAAGTGATAGAGATTCAGAAGAAGGAAAGAATCCTTCTAGCTTTGGAGGGATGTGGGGGTCATGCAAGGGAGACTATCAAGGGATTGACATTTCAGTTTGAAGGATGGATATTAATAGAAACAGCTATCATTTATTGAGCTCTCATGTTACCAAACACTCTGACTCTGAAGTCCATTTTCTTAACCACTAAGCCATAGGATGTGGGTATGGAGGGACACCAGGAGTGGATATTCTTGACCAAAGAAACAACATGAACAAGGGTACAAACAGGACTGGGTTCTTTCTTCTGAGCCATTTGTAGATAGAAACTTAGTTACTGGTGCATACAGAAGATAGAGCTGCACATTTAGATTCCCTACAGTGAAGTCTATTTAGTGCACTTTCAGTTTGTAAAGAATGTCAACAGCCGTATGTATCCTAAAAATAATTAGACAGAGCTATGCTTCACTGTATACTATTTTGACCATGCAGTCATCTGTTTATTAACCAAATGTTGCTCTATATTCTTCCAACTGTAAAATTCTAGAATTAAGTACCAAATATGCAATAGAAGTAGAATCATGAGTAGGGCAGCCAGGGCCCTTCTTAGTCTGATATCAGTTTACCTCTCTTATTTTCCTCTTATTATGCCTTACGTCTAGTCAGTAAAGCTCCTGTTTCCTGCATGCACCCAGTCCTACTACACAACCAATTCATCTCATGTGTCTTTGGGTCTCCAGGACTGGCTCAGTAGAAAGGCTTCCCTGGCAACTGGAGTTCTTGGAACCACGTTAGGTTTTGCTGATGTTGAATGGCATGCATTCTGATCTTCTGGGGTATAAGTGCTCATATCTTTTGTGAGTGCTTACATTTCTGTTACATTTAGGAGATTGCTTATTGGTCTAGAACTTATTTGGAAAGACTATGGGCTTACAAGTTAATGGAGCATAAATCAGCTCTTCCTCTAAGACCCTTTTAAGGGCCATATCCCTCTAGTATGTATTAGAGAACAGGAGCGTTTATTTTACTCACTTCCAGAGTTGTTCCCTTCCCAGCATTCAACACCAATTCCCTCACCATTCCTTGTTTTGCAGGTATCATTATTCACTTTCCTGCTTTTCAATGGTTGACTCTTTTCTTTTCTAACTCTTGGAAACTCCAGGACAGTACTTCCTTCTTCATATTACTTTGGAAAGTCCTCTGGGCCATTTCACTCCTATGAATTTACTGAAGAAAAATGAAAGCAAATGTCTATACTGATACTTTCAGCAAATGTTCATAGCTGCATTATGAAGAACCTGTCAACTGTTTTCCGAAGTGGGTTAATCATTTTGCATATCCACCAGCCATGTAATTTGAGTTCATTGTCAACACTTAGTAGTGTCAATATTTGTAATTTTAGCTCTTCTAAAATTACACTGGTATCTCATTACAGTTTCAATTTGCATTTTCCTAACTACTAGTGATGTTGAGTATATTTTCATGTTCTTATCTGGAATCCATATATGTCATCTGGTGAAATTCTCTATATATTTTTTCCTACTTTTGGAAACTTGGATTGTTTTTGGCTATTTGAATTGTTTGTCTTATTATTGAGTTGGTTACTTCCAGCTTTTGCAATTATAAATAAATCCACCACAGGATTTTGTGTGAATGTGATTTTCAATTCACTTGGGTAAATACCTAGGAGTGTAATTGCTGGGTCATACAGTAGTCTGTGCTTAACTTTATAGAAAACTGTGAAATTGTCTTTCAATGTAGCTATACCATTTTGCATTCCTACTAGTAATATGTAACAGTTATTACTGGAATTTGAGTTGAATTGCATTGAATCTATGTGTCAGTTTGGAGAGAACTGACATACTAGCAATAGTGAGTATTTTAATCCATAAGAATGATAAATCTGTACACTTATCAATCATTGTTAATTTGTTTCAGCAATATTTTGTATTTTTTAATGAACAAGTATTATACATCTTTTTAGAGTTTGCCTCTAAGTATTCACACTTTTCCTGATATTATAAATATATTTTTAAATTGAAATTTTCAATTTTTGTTGCTAGTATATATAAATAAAATTGATAGCGATTAGGATATTCTATATACATGATCATATTGTTTTCAAAGCAAGTTTATTCATTTGTTTCTAATCTGTCTGCCTTTTATTTCTTTCTCATTTCTTTATTAGCAGGGACCTTCAGTATAATGTGAATAGAAGTAGTGAGAGGGGAATCCTTTCTTTGTTCTTGACCTACTAGGTCTCTGACCAATAAGTATGATGTTAGCAGTAGTGTTTCAAATATGCTTTTTAATAAATTAAGGAAGTCCTTTTCTATCCCTAGTTGGCTGAGCATTTTTATCAAGAATGGGTGTGGATCTTTGTGAAATGTTTTTCCTGCATCTATTGAGATGATCATATAATTGTTGTTTTAGTCTGTCAATATGGTGCATTATAGTGATTGCTTTTCAAATGTTCAATCAACCATATTGCTGGGTGAACTTCACTTAATTATGATGTATTATCTTTTTTACATATTTCCAGATTGTTTGCTAATATTCATGAGGAATATTGGTCTCTAGTTTTTCTTTATTTCTTTTCCTCTCTTATCTTTCTTTCAAATATCTTTGTCTAGTTTTGGTATCAGGTCAGTTCTAGCCTCATAGAATGAAATGGAATGAGTTCTCTTTTATTTTTTGGGGAAGTTTATATAGAGCTGGTATCATTTCTTCCCTAAATGTTTGGCAGAATCTACCAATGAGATCATTTGGGCTTGGAGCATTCCTTGTGGAGAGATTTTTAACTATGAATTCAATCTATTTAAAGTTTGTAGGATTATTCAGATTATTTTTTTCTTCTTGCGTGTGCTTTGGAAGTTTGTATCTTTCAATAAATTTGTTATTTTATCTAAATTGTTATTTTATTGGCCAAAAAACGTTCAAAATATTTTCTTGTCATTTTAATGTCTGTAGTATCTGACATTTTAATGTCATGTAATATCTGTAGTTATGACCCATATATCATTTCAGATATTGTAAATTCATTTTTTCTGTTTTTTTGGTCTGATTAATTTTGCAAGAGAAAAATAGTTTTTGATTATTTTCATCAATTTTATTGGACTTTTCAAAGAGACAACTGAGGCTTTGAGAGCTGTCTGTTAATTTCATTAATATCTGTTCTTACTCTTATTATTGCCATCTGTTGGCTTACTTTGGGTTTAATTGTTTCCATTTTTCTTTATGTAGTTTCTTAAGGTAGAAACTTAAGATTTGACGTCTTTCTTCTTTTCTGTTATAAGTATATTATGCTACAGATTTCCCTCTGAGCACTGTTTGGCTGCATCTCACACATTTCATATGTTGTGTTTTCATTTTCATTTAGATCAAAATAATTTCTTATTTCCCTTATGGTTGTTTTTCTTTTACTCCTGGTTATATACAAATGTGCTTTATAATTCCAAAATAGTGGGGATTTTTTTCTAGATATGTTACTATTATTTCTGCAATAACTATACTGTGGTTGGAGAATATACATTGTACAATTTCAACTCTTTTGTATATATTAAAATTGTTTTGTAGTTCAAAACATGGCCTATCTTGGTAAATATTCCATGTGCATTTGAAGAAAGTGCACATTTTGTTATTTTTGAGTGGATGTTTTAAATGTCAATTAGGCAACTTTAGGAAATAGTGTTGTTCAAGTCTTCTAACTGATTTACTGTCTTCTTGTTCTTTCATTATTGAGAAGGGGATTTTGAAATCTCCATTTACACTTGTGAATTTGTCTATTTATCTTTTCAGTTGTATAAGCTTTTGTTTCTGTTCTGTTTTTAGGCGCAGATACATTTAGGATTGTTATGTTTTATGGTTCCATTGACCCCTTTGTCATTGTGCTACTACACTCCTCTTTATCCTGATAATTTCCTTACCCTGAAATCTACTTTGTCTGTTATCACTATAACTATTCCAACTTTCTTTTTATTAGATTTAACATAATATATCTCTTTCCATTCTTTTATTTTTAGCCTTCTTGTGGTTTATATTTGAAGTGTGTTTCTTATCGACAGCATGTAGTTGGGTCTTGGTTTTTTAATTCATCTAAAAATTTGCTCTTTAGTTGGAGTAGTTAGGCTATTTACATTTAATGTAATTGTCATTACATTATGGTTGAAATAAATGTATTATCTTGCTATTTGTTTTCTCTTTGCCTTTTTTTTTGCTTTATTATGGATTAATTTTTATTATTCCACTTCCTCTCCATTATTGGTTATTAGCTTATCTCTTTTTTTTTAGTTGGTTTTCCCTTATTTCATAGATTAAATAAACTGAGACTTACAGTGATTAGCCACTTGCCCAAAACTGCTTAATAGTTTAGCCTAAGCCCTTACAATGGTGTATAGGGCCTTATATTTTCTATTACCTGTGACACCATCTTTTTCTGCCCTCTCTATCCCAGACACACTGGCCTCTTTGCTGCCCCTCAGACATGCAAGACACATTTCCAATTTAGGGGTCATTAGCATAGACTGTTTTCTCTCTCTGGAAGTCCCTTTCCCTGGGTTTCCACATGCCGGACTTACCTCTTATAAGACTTTCCTCTAATGTCACTATTTAAGGATGCTACCCCAGCTATAACTATTCTACATTTTGTCCTCCCCCACAATTTTCACAGCCAATCCTTCTTACCCTAGTTTATTATTTTTTCAAAAAGCATATACAATTACAGAATCCAACCCCAACAATTACCAAAGGGAAAGGGACTGGGAAGGGTGGGTGGGAAGGGAGAGAGAAGGGGAATAAGGGGCATTACGATTAGCACACAAAATGTAGAGGGGAACGGGAGCACAGGGAAGGTAGTATAGCACAGAGAAGACTAGTGTCTCTATAGCATCTTACTATGCTAATGGATGGTGACTGTAATGGGGTATGTGGTGGGGACTTGACAATGGGGGGAATCTAGTAACCACAATGTTGCTCATGCAATTGTATATTAATGATACCAAAATTTAAAAAACATATAAAATTTTTTTAGGTATTATGATTACTGTTTATATCCTTCTTTCATCCAATAGCATATAAGCTCCATGAGATCAGGAATTTTGTCTGTTTCGTTCAATACTATATCCCAACACCTGGAATAGTGCCTGGCACATGATAGCAATTTAATAAATATTTACTCAGTGAGTGAATGCATTGGTAAGTGTAAAACAGAAGATTTACTGATTAAAATAAAATGTAGCTTTATAAAATATTTGCAGCAACTGTGCTCGGCATGGAAATATATATTAATTTTATTCTTAAAATACCATTCATTGTTTTTAAAACTGTTTCTAAAATGAATATTATTTAGATAAAATCAAATTATTTCATGTAGCAAGAGCCCCTGTAAAGAGGGAAATAATTGGGAGACAACAAAGTAGGAGGCTGCCTCTCTGATGTAATTTAAGGGGCTTTGAAGAAAAATGTGTTCTAAGCATTTTTCCTTTTAAAATTCCACCAATGGAGAGTTGCACCTTTAAATTTTATGGTTGCTTGTTTGTTTTGAAATCTTTAAGTATTGCTATTAAAATGCAAATATTCCTGACATGGGTGGGAAAATACTTCAATCTAGTATAAATTGACATTTTGGAAAGGATTCATTGATATCATGTTCAAAGCAAGTTCTTCTAAGAATGGGACCTATCTGTTGACAAACAAACCCTTCATATGACTAACATAACTGACTTTGTAGTTCAGGCTAATTCAAATATTTTATTGGCTACTGGAACCATTAAGTGTGTACATCCTGATTAGAGGGAGATTCAGAGGGGAATCTGGTGGATAGATTCCTCTTTGGAGCATTAAAAACCAGATCCTTTTATAACCTAAGATCTTTGATAGATAAATTTAGTATTATTTTAAAGTTATAAAATAGATGGTAGTTTTGATTAACCCATATAATTTTAAAATAAGATGTACCTTGATAGGCAATGGCAAAAAAAAGGGAGTATGCTCCTGTTTTTCTATTCACAATGCAACAAAACCTTTAAATCCAGAGCTCCTCATGAGTCTGCTAATTTCTCATTTGTCCAAAGAGACGTCAGAAGCCATGGAGGCAAATATTAGCAATTGTAGCCTAATTAGAAGGGAACACAGGTTAAAGTAGAGTGAAGTTTAGTGAATTCAGAGATGAGATTATGTATTTGTGGCTCATCCAGAGCTATGGGAATTTGAATGAGTCTGTTAGATTTGTAAAATAAATTGCAAATTAAGCTTTGGTACTTTTTTTCCCTGTTGCATGGCCTTGATTATAAATGAATTATCAATTGACAGTCGCTTCAACAACTCAGAATTTCTCAAAAGGATCTGTGAGAAAAGGGATGAATGCTAAGGAATGGTAGTAATTTTTTTGAGGAGATAATTCAATTACTCTTCCAATAAAATATTCTGTTGTTTTTATTCCTATCTCTTGTCTCTCCATATTTCTCCAGAACATTTCGGAGTCTCAGTAGTATTGGATGCCTGCTTATATCTTAAGGATTTTTAGATCTTTAGGAATTCACTATTGAAATATATATGACTTAGAAAGGCCTGTGCATTGAGCCTTCCGATCACATCACCTTGAAGCAATACAGGGCTTTTGGTACAGGAAGCAATACTGCATGTGTTTCCTTTTAATGGCAAGAGAGAAAAATGCTTTGTGTTTGCTTCTTTTCTACTTCATTTTCTGAATCTTAATTCTCAACTGACTCTTACAGAAAAATGAGAGACTGGTCATCTGGCTAACCCATGATTTAGCAATCCTTTTTTACATTCTGAATTATTCAGGTTAATTACAGTTAATATTCTATTTAAATCTCTAATTGTCTGACTTCTTTTTGACCACAGAGATCCCTGCTAACTTAGTGCTTGTCATATAGATAATAAGAGTTGACATTTATCACATACTTCCCATGAGGTAGGGGCCATGTTACATACTTTTTTTAAAAATAAACTTTTAATTTTAGAGTAGTTTTAGGTTTACAGTAATATTAAGAAGATAATGAAAAAAATTCCCATATTTCCTGCTGCCAATTCCACTAATTAATAATAGGTACATTATACTGGTGCATTTAGCACATGTACATTAATATAGTACATTTGTCACAATTAATGAACCAATATTAATGCATTATTAACTAACATCCATCATTTATTCAGATTTTATCTAATGTCTTTTTTCTGTTCCAGGATTCTATCCTGAATAACATATTATATTTAGTTGTCATGTCCCTTAGGCTCCTATGGGCTGTGATAATTTCTTTGACTCTCCCTGTTTACTATGAGCTCGACAATTTTAAGAAGTATGGTCAAGTATAGATTTTGGAGTGTTCCTCTATTGGTATTTGTTTGATGTTTTTCTCAAGATTAGACTGGGTTAGAGGACGATTTTGGGGAGGAAGACAGTAGAGATCGAGTGTCATTCTCATTATATCATAGCAAAGCTATATACTTTCGAAATGATATCACTGTTGATGTTACCCTTGACTAGCTGGCTGAGGTAATATGTGTCAGTTTTCTCAATTGTAAAGTTACAATTTCCTCCCCTCCCTCACTTCTTCCATGCTGTATCCTTTGGAAGGAAGTCACTATAGATAGGCCACACATAGGTTGCTTCCATGTCTTGGCTATTGTAAAAAGTGCTGCAATAAACCTAGGGGTGCATATGTCTTTTTGAATCTGAGAAGTTGTTTTTTTGGATAAATTCCTAGGAGTGGAGTTCCTAGGTCAAATGGTATTTCTATTTTTAGTTTTTTGAGAAACCTCCACACTGCTTTCTACAATGGTTGAACTAGTTTACATTCCCACCAGCAGTGTAGGAGGGTTTCCCTTTCTCTGCATCCTCACAAGCATTTGTTGTTTCTAGTCTTTTCAATGTTGGTCATCCTAACTGGTGTGAGGTGATACCTCATTGTGATTTTAATTTGCATTTCCCTGATAATAAATGATGTGGAGCATCTTTTCATGTGCCTGTTGGGCATCTGAATTTCTTCGTTGGAGAAGTGTTTATTGATATCCTCTGCCCATTATTTAATAGGGTTATTTGCTTTTTCGGTATTGAGGTGTGTGAGTTCTTAATATATTTTAATGTTAACCCCTGGTTGGACATCATTTACAAATATATTCTCCCATACTGTAGGATGCCTTTTTGTTCTGCTGATGGTGTTCTTTGCTGTACAGAAGCTTTTTAGCATGATGTAGTCCTATTAGTTCATTTTTGCCTTTGTTTCCCTTGCCTGAGGAGATGGGTTCAGGAAAAAGTTGCTCATGTTTATATTCAAGAGATTTTTGCCTATGTTTTCTTCTAAGAGTTTTATGATTTCATGATTGCATTCAGGTCTTTGATCCATTTTGGGTTTACTTTTGTGTATGGGGTTAGACAATAATCCAGTTTCATTCTCTTGCAAGTAGCTGTCCAGTTTTGCCAACACCAGTTGTTGAAGAGGCTGTCATTTCCCCTCTGTATATCCATAGTTCCTTTATCACATGTTAATTGACCATATTTGATTGGGTTTATATCTGGGCTCTCTAGTCTGTTCCATTGGTCTATGGGTCTGTTCTTATGAGAGTACCAAATTCTCTTGATTACTATGGCTTTGTAGTAGAGCTTGAACTTGGGACGTGAGATCCCCCTGCTTTATACTTCTTTCTCAGGATTGCTTTGGCTATTTGGGATCTTTTGTGGTTCCATATGAATTTTAGAACGATTAGCTCTAGTTCATTGAACAATGCTGTTGGTATTTTGATAGGGATTTCATTGAATCTGTAGATTGCTTTAGGCAGGATGGCCATTTTGACAATATTAATGCTACCTATCCATGAGCATGGGATGCGTTTCCATTTATTGGTATCTTTAATTTCTCTCATGAGTGTCTTGTAGTTTTCAGAGTATAGGTCTTTCACTTCCTTGGTTAGGTTTATTCCTAGGTATTTTATTCTTTTTGATGCAACTGTGAATGGAATTGTTTTCCTGATTTCTCTTTCTGCTAGTTCATCATTAGTGTATGGGAATGCAACAGATTTCTGTGTATTAATTTTGTATCCCACAACTTTGCTAAATTCAGGTATTAGATCTAGTAGTTTTGGAGTGGATTTATTAGGGTTTTTATATATAATATCACATCATCTGCAAACAGGGAGAGTTTGACTTCTTCCTTGCCAATCTGGATGCCTTTTATTTCTTTGTGTTTTCTCATTGCTGTGGCTAGGAACTCCAGAATGGTGTTGAATAAAAGTGGGGGAAGGGGAGGAGCCAGGATGGTGGCATGAGTAGGGCAGTGGAAATCTCCTCCCAAAACCATATATATTTTTGGAAGAACAACTATCCCTGAAAGAGAGACCAGAGGAGAGAGTACAACATCCAGGCTACATCTACATCTGTGAGAACTCAGCATCTCACAAAGGGGGTAAGATACAAGCCGCAGCCTGGTGGGACCCGAGCTCTCCCCCACCCCAGATCACTGGCAGGAAGAAAGGAGTCAGAGCAGGGAGGGAGAGGAAGTGCAGGACTACTGAATAACCAGCCTTAATAATCCACACTGCGAGCACAGACACACATTACATGGAGTGCTGGATATTAAGGTAACGGAAAAGTAAAATCTACAAGTGGGTCCCTGCAGCTGCCTCCTCTGGGACAAAAAAAGGTGGGGGGGGGAATTTTCTGAAAGTCTTAAAGGGACAGAGGCCTCATAGCTGGACAGAATCATCCTGGTGCACACAGCCCAGCAGGCTGGGAATCCTGAGGAACTTCAGGTGCCCCAGCCCCCTGGGTGGCAACGCAGCCCTGAAGCCCCTCACGGTGATAAGCAGCCCACAATATATTCCCCCCAGTTGGCATGGCCCTGCCATAGCAGCCAAGCAGCCAGAGAGTGGCCCTGCCTACAGCAACAGCCAAGAGCCTCCTCCCAGAGTGCAGCAGCTTGGGCCAGACCCAGAGGCTGCTGCCAGCGTGCAGCTGCCTGGTGCAGCAGAGGAGGCAGGGGCAAGGTGCAAAGGGGTGCCGTTCTCGCAGGAGAGCACAACCAGAGCACCTGCCTCTCCCCACACAGATCTGAGCTCCACGATGGCTTCCCTGCCCCCAATGGATTGACTTGGACACTGCTTCCCATGTGCAGGTAACTGGCACAGGCAGCAGAGAAGGGCAAGGTAACCATCAAGCAGGAAGGGACTTTGTTCTCCCAGCTGACACATGCACCACCTGCCTGCGAATACCTCTTTCACCATGAAAAGACAGAATTTGGTCCAGACCAGAATTACCCAGACAAACCCCGAGAGAGGGCCTGGGGAGATATATATAACCAATATTCGGAAAAAAGAGTTCAAAATAAAGGTCATAACCATGCTGATGGATGTTCAGAGAAATACGCAAGAACTAAGGTATCAAGTCAGGAGGGAGAATATTGAAATAAAACAATCTCTGGAAGGTCTTAAGAGCAGACTGGATGAGGTGCAAGAGACCATTAATGGAATAGAAATCACAGAACATGAATACAGAGAAGCTGAGGCAGAGAGAGATAAAAGGATCTCCAGGAATGAAACAATATTAAGAGAACTGTGTGACCAATCCAAACGGAACAATATACATATTATACAGGTACCAGAAGAAGAAGAGAGAGAAAAAGGGATAGAAAGTGTCTTTGAAGAAATAATTGCTGAAAACATCCCTAAACTGGGGGAGGAAATAATCTCTTAGACCATGGAAGCCCACAGATCCCCCAACACAAGTGACCCAAAGAGGACAACAAAAGACATATAATAATTAAAATGGCAAAGGTCAAAGACAAGGACAGAGTATTAAAGGTAGCCAGAGAGAGAAAAACTGTCACCTACAAAGGAAAACCCATCAGGCTATCATCAGACTTCTAAACAGAAACCTTACAGGCCAGAAGAGAATGGCATGATATAATTAATGCAATGAAACACAAAGGCCTTGAACCAAGGCCTGCAATGGCAATAAGTACATATCTTTCATTAATCACCCTAAATGTAAATGGACTGACTGCACCAATCAAAAGACACAGAGTAATAGAGTGGATAAAAAAGCAAGACCCATCTATGTGCTGCTTACAAGAGACCCATCTCAAACCCAAAGACATACACTGACTAAAAGTCAAGGGATGGAAAAAGATATTTCATGCAAACATTGGGGTGAAAAAAGCAGGTGTTGCAGTACTTGTAACAGGCAAAAGAGACTTCAAAACAAAGTCACAAGAGATAAATAAGGACATTACATAATGAAAAAGGGGTCAGTCCAACAAGAGGATATAACCATTATAAATATATATGCACCCAATACAGGAGCACCAACATATATGAAACAAATACTAAAAGAATTAAGGAGGAAATAGAATGCAATGCATTAATTCTAGGAGACTTCAACACACCACTCACTCCAAAGGACAGATCCACCAGACAGAAAATAAGTAAGGACACAGAGGCACTGAGCAACACACTAGAACAGATGGACCTAAAAGACATCTACAGGACACTACACCCAAAAGCAGCAGGATACACACTCTTCTCAAGTGCACATGGAACATTCTCCAGAATAGACCACATACAAGGCCACAAAAAGAGCCTCAGTAAATTCCAAAAGATTGAAATTCTACCAACCAACTTCTCGGACCACAAAGGCATAAAACTAGAAATAAATTGTACAAAGAAAACAGAAAGGCTCACAAACACATGGAGGCTTAAAAACATGCTCCAAAATAATCAATGGATAAATGACCAAATTAAAATAGAGATCAAGGAATATATGGAAACAAATGACAACAATAACACAAGCCCCAACTTCTGTGGGACGCAGAGAAAGCAGTCATAAGAGGAAAGTATATAGCGATCCAGACACACTTAAAGAAGGAAGAACAATCCCAAATGAATAGTCTAACATCACAATTATCGAAACTGGAAAAAGAAGAACAAATGAGGCCTAAAGTCAGCAGAATGAGGGACATAATAAAGATTAGAGAAGAAATAAAATTGAGAAGAATAAAACAATAGAAAAAATCAATGAAACCAAGAGCTGGTTCTTTGAGAAAATAAACAAAATAGATAAGTTTCTAGCCAACTTATTAAGAGAAAAAGAGAATCCACACACATAAACAGAATCAGAAATGGGAAAGGAAAAATCATGATGGACCCCATAGAAATACAAAGAATTATTATAGAATACTACAAAACACTATATGCTAACAAGCTGGAAAACCTAGAAAAAATGGACAACTTCCTAGAAAAATACAATCTACCAAGACTGACCAAGGAAGAAACAGAAAATCTAAACAGACCAATTACCAGCAAAGAAATTGAAGTGGTAGTCAAAAATCTACCCAAGAACAAAACCACTGGGCCAGATGGATTCATCTCAGAATTTTATCAGACATACAGGGAAGATATAATAACCATTCTCCTTAAAGTTTTCCAAAAAATAGAAGGGGAGGGAATACTCCCAAACTCATTCTATGAAGCCAGCATCATCCTAATACCAAAACCAGGCAAAGACCCCACCAAAGAAGAAAATTATAGACCAATATCCCTGATGAATATAGATGCAAAAATACTCAACAAAATATTGGCAGACTGAATTCAAAAATACATCAAGAGGATCATACATCATGATCAAATGGGATTCATCCTAGTGATGCAATGATGGGACAACATTAAAAAATCCATCAACATCATCCACCACAATAAACAAAAAGGACAGAAACCACATGATTATCTCCATAGATGCTGAAAAAGCATTCGACAAAATTCAAAATCCATTCATGATAAAAACTCTCAACAAAATGCATATAGAGACCAAGTTCCTGAACATAATAAAGGCGATATATGACAAACCCACATCCAACATCACACTTAACAGCTGAAAGCTTTTTCTCTAAAATCAGGAAAAAGATAGGGATGCCCACTCTCCCAACTGTTATTCAACATAGTACTGGAGGTCCTAGCCATGGCAATCAGACAAAACAAAGAAATACAAGGCATCTAGATAGGTAAAGAAGAAGTCAAATTGTCACTACTTGCAGATGACATGATACTGTACATAAAAAAACCCTAAAGACTCCATTCCAAAACTACTAGAACTAATATTTGAACTCAGCAAATTTGCAGGATACAAAATTAATACACAGAAATCTGTTGCATTCCTTTGCATTAATGATGAACTAGTATAAAGAGAAATCAGGAAAACAATTCCATCAAAAAGAATAAAATACCTAGGAATAAACCTAACCAAGGAGGTGAAAGACCTATACCCTGAAAACAAGACACTCTTAAGAGAAATTAAAGAGGACACTAACAAATGAAAACTCATCCCAGGCTCTTGGCTAAGAAGAATTAATGTTTTCAGAATAGCCATCTAGCCTAAAACAATATACAGGGTCACTGCAAACCTACCAAAATACCAACAGCATTCTTCAATGAACTGGAAAAAATAGTTTTAAAATTCATATGGAATCACAAAAGACGATGAATAGCCAAAGTAATCCTGAGAAGGAAGAACAAAGAAGGGGAGATCTCACTTCCCAAATTCAAGCTCTACTATAAAGCCTCAGAAATTAAGACAATTTGGTACTGGCACAAAAATAGACACACAGACCAGTGGAACAGAAATGAGAGTCCAGATATTAACCCAGACATATATGGTCAATTAATATAAGATAAAGGAGACATGGACATACAATGGGGAAATGACAGCCTCTTCAAAAGCTGGTGTTGGCAAAACTGGACAGCTATATGTAAGACAATGAAACTGGATCATTGTCTAACCCCATACACAAAAGTAAGTTCGAAATGGATGTAAGACCTGAATATAACTCATGAAACCATAAAACTCTTAGGAAAAAACATACACAAAAATCTCTTGGACATAAACATGAGCGACTTCTTCATGTACATATCTCCCTGGGTAAGGGAAACAAAAGCAAAAATGAACAAGTGGGACTATATCAAGCTGAAAAGCTTCTGTACAGCAAAGGACACCATCAATAAAACAAAAAGGTACCCTACAGTATGGGAGAATATATTCATAAATGACAGATCCAATTAAGAGTTGACATCCAAAATATATAAAGAGCTCATGCACCTCAACAAACAAAAAGTGAACAATCCAATTAAAAAATGGGCAGAGGAGCTGAACAGACAGTTCTCCAAAGAAGAAATCCAGATGGCCAACAGACACATGAAAAGATGCTCCACATCGCTTGTCATCAGAGAAATGCAAGTTAAAACCACAATGGGATATCACCTCATACAAGTAAGCATCACCACCATTCAAAATACAAACAACAACAAATGTTGGCGAAGTTGTGGAGAAAGGGGAACACTCCTACACTGCTGGTGGGAATGTAAATTAGTTCAACCATTGTGGAAAGCAGTATGGAGGTTCCTCAAAAAGTTCAAAATAGAAATACTATTTGACGCAGGAATCCCACTTCTAGGAATATACCCTAAGAATGCAGAGGCCCAGTTTGGAAAATACAGATGCACACCTATGTTTAACGCAGCATTGTTTGCAATAGTCAAGAAATGGAAGCAACCCAAGTGTCCATCAGTAGATAAATGGATAAAGAAGATGTGGTGCATACACACAATGGAGTATTATTCAGCCATAAGAAGAAAACAAATCCTACCTTTTGAAACAACATGGATGGAGCTAGAGGGTATTATGTTCAGTGAAATAATCCAGGTGGAGAAACACAAGTATTAAATGATTTCACTTATCTGTAGAGTATAAGAACAAAGAAAAAACTGAAGGAGCAAAACAGCAGCAGACTCACAGAACCCAAGAATGGACTAGCAGTTACCAAAGGGAAAGGGACTGTAGAGGATAGGAGGGAAGGGAGATATGGGGGTGTTAAGAAAGGGGGCATTATGATTAGCGTGTGTAATGGTGGGTGGGATGCACGGGGACAGCTGTACAACACAGAGAAGACAAGTAATGATTCTACAGCATCTTACTACACTGATGGACAGTGACTGTAATGGGATATGTGGAGGGGACTTGGTGATGGGGGGAGTCTAGTAAACATAATGTTCCTCATGTAATTGTAGATTAATGCTACCAAAAAAAGAAAAAGTGGGGAGAGTAGGGATCCTGTCTTTTTCTAATCTTAAAGGAAAAGCTTTCATCTTGTTTCTGTTAAGTATGATATTGGCTGTGGATTTGTCATATATGCTCTTTATTATGTTGAGGTACTTGCTGTCTGTACCCATTTTGTTGAAAGCTTTATCATGAATGGGTGCTGAATTTTGTTGAGTGCATTTTCAGATTATGTGTTTTTGTCCTTCTTTTTGCTGATGTGGTCGATGATGTTGCTGGATTGTTGAATATTGTACCATCCTTGTATCCCTGGAATAAATCCTACTTGATCATGATGGATGATCTTTTTGATGTATTTTTGAATACGGTTTTCTAATATTTTGTTCAGTATTTTTGTATCTATGTTCATCAGGGATACTATTCTGTAATTTTCTTTTTTTGTGTGGTCTTTGCCTGGTTTTTGTATTCGAGTGATGCTGGCCTTGTAGAATGAGTTTGGGAGTATTCCCTCTTCCTCTACTTTTTGGAAAACTTTAAGGAGTATGAGCATTAGGTATTAACTAAATGTGTGATAAAATTCTGCAGTGAAACAATATGATCCAAGGGTTTTGTTCTTAAGAAGTGTTTTGATTACCCATTCTCTTTTGTTGCTAGTAATTTTGTCTATTTTCTGATGTTCTGTTTCTTCCTGGGTCTGCCTTGGAAGGTTGTGTTTTTCTAGAAGGTTGTCCATTTCTTCTAAGTTATCCAGTTTGTTAGCATATAATTTTTCAAACTATTCTCTCATAATTCTTTGTATTTCTGTGGTGTCCATAGTGATTTTTCTCTTTCTCATTTCTGATTCTGTTTATGTGTGTACACTTTCTTTTTCTCTTGGTATGTCTGGCTAGGGGTTTACCTATTTTGTTTATTTTCTCAAAGAACCAGGTCCTGCTTTCATTGATTCTTTCCATTGTTTTATTCTTCTTGATTGTATTTATTTCTGCTCTAATCTTTATTATGTCCCTCCTTATACTGACTTTGGGCCTCATTTGTTCTTCTTTTTCTAGTTTCATTAATTATGAGATTAGACTGTTCATATGGGATTGTTCTTCTTTCCTGAGTTAGGCCTGTATGGCAATATTCTTTTCTCTTAGCACAGCCTTTGCTGCATTTCACAGATTTTGCAGTGTTGAATTACTGTTGTCATTTGTCTCCATATATTGCTTGATCTCTGTTTTTATTTGGTTATTGATCCATTGATTATATAGGAGCATGTTATTAAGCCTCCGTGTGTTTGTGGGCTTTTTCATTTTCTTTTTAAATTTATTTCTAGTTTCATACCTTTGTGGTCTGAGAAGCTGATTGATAGACTTTCAATCTTTTTGAATCTACTAAGGCTCTTTTTGTGGACTAGTACATGATCTACTCTTGAAAATGTTCCATGTGCACTTCAGAAGAATGTGTATCCTGTTGCTTTTGGATAGAGTGTTCTATAGATGCCTTTTGGGTACATCTGTTCTAATACATTGTTCAGTGCCTCTGTCTCCTTACTTATTTTCTGTCTTGGAGTGAGTGGTATGTTGAAGTCTCCTAAAATGAATGTATTTCATTCTACTTCCCACTTTCACTCTGTTAGTATTTGTTTCACATATGTAGGTGATCCTGTGTTGGGTGCATACATACTTATAATAGTTATCACCTCTTGTTGGACTGACCCCTTTATCATTATGTAATGTCCTTCTTTGTCTCTTGTTACTTTCTTTGTTTTGGAGTCTATTTTGTCTGGTACAAGTACTGCAACTCCTGCTTTTTTCTCCGTATTAATTGCAGTAAATATTTTTTCCATCCATTTACTTTCAGTTTGTGTATGTCTTTGTGTTTGTAGTGAATCTTTTGTAGTCAGCATATAGATGGGTCTTGTTTTTTTATCCAATCAGTGACTCTATGTCTTTTGATTGGTGCATTCAGACCATTTACATTTAGGGTGATTATCAGTAGGTGTGTACTTATTGCCATTGCAGGCTTTAGGCTTATGGTTAACAAAGGTTCAAGGGTAATTCCCTTACTATCGAACAGTCTAATTTAACTTACTTAGTATGCTATTACACACACAACCTAAAGGTTCTTTTTTCTTTCTTCCTTTTTCTTCCTCCTCCGTTCTTTATATATTAGGTATCATATTCTCTGTCCATTGATTGACTTTGGGAGTAGTTGATTTGATTTTGCATCTGATTAGTAATTAAATGATCTACTTTCTTTACTGTGGTTTTATTTCCCCTTAGTGACAGCTATTTAGCCTTAGAAACACTTCCATCTATAGCAATCCCTCCAAACTGCACTGTAGAAGTGGTTTGTGGGATGTAAATTTTCTCAACTTTTGCTTATCTGAAAATTGTTTAATACCTCCTTCAAATTTAAATGATAATCTTTCTGGGTAGAGTATCCTTGGTTCAAGGTCCTTCTGTTTCATTGCATTAAATACATCATGCCACTCTCTTCTGGCCTGAGAGGTCTCTGCTGTGAAGTCTGATGATAACCTGATGGGTTTTTCTTTGCATGTGATTTTTTCTCTATCTGGCTGCTTTTAATAGTTTGTCCTTATTCTTGATCTTTGCCATTTTAATTTTTACATGTCTTGGTGTTGTCCTCCTTGGGTCCCTTGTGTTGGTAAATCTGCGCACCTCCATGGCCTGAGAGACTATCTCCTTCCCCAGATTGGGGAAGTTTTCAGCAATTACCTCCCCAGTGACACTTTCTATTCCTATTTTTCTCTTCTTCTTCTTCTGGTACCCATATAATGCAAATATTTTTCCATTTGGATTGTTCACACAGTTCTCTCAATATTCTTTCATTCTTAGATATCCTTTTTTATCTCTGTGCCTCAGCTTCTTTGTATTCCTCTTCTCTAATTTCTATTCCATTTTCCATCTCTTCTACTCCATCTAATCTGCTTTTAAATCCCTCCATTGTATGTTTCATTTCAGATATTGAATTTCTCAATGATTTAATCTCTATCCTAAATTCGTTCCTGAGTTCTTGAATATTTTTCTGGAGCGGGTTTATGATTTTGATTTTGAAGTCTCTCTCAGGTAGACTGGTGGTTTCAGTTTCACTTGACCCTTTTTCTGGTGTTCCTGAGATTTTTGTTTGAACCAGGTTCCTTTGATATTTCATCTTTGCATGTGGTGCCCTCTAGTGTCCAGAAGCTATAGGCTCTGGAGCTGCTCAGACCCTGCAGTGATGTTGGAGGTTGCAGGGGAGCGACGCTTGTGCCTGGGGGGAAGAAAGAGCTATTTCCTGCTTCCTCTCCTGCAGTGCCTGTCTCCACTCTCAGGACCAGTGGACCAAGCACACAGGTGTTGGCCTCTGTGCTTTGGGTCTGTAGCTGCTATATACAGGGCCTCCCTCTGGCTGGCCTGATGCCAGGGCAGGGACTGCCATTTTGCTACCTGGTACCAGCAGACTAGGAGGAAGGCGCAGCAGGTTGTGTATCGCATTGGGGGTCCTTGAAGCTTAGTAGCTAGCCAGGGGGATGGATGCCTGAAGATCCCGAAAGTTCCCAACCTGCTGGGCAGAGCACACCCAGACAACCTTGTTCGCCCATTCCTTCTCTCATGCAGCAAGTTCCATGCCTACCCCACCCCTTCAGCAGCCCTCTCTCTGCTAGGAAGCCTCTCAGACAACCTGCCTTTCCTTTGTCGCAGAGCAGCCGCCTGTGGATCCCTGTCCTCCACAAATGTCTGGAATCTCAGTCTCTCCAAGTATTCCACCTGTCTTATCTTTCCAATCCCACTAATCTCCAGAGGACCATGCAATGTAGGTTTGTGCTCCCAAAGCAGATCTACAGGGCTGGGTGTTCAGCAGTCCTTGGCTTCCCTCCCCTCCCTGCTCCATTTCTGTTCATCCTGCCAGTGACCTGGGGTAGGGGAAGGGCTTGGGTCCCACTGGATCAAGACTTGGTATGTCACCCTGGTTCATGAGGTCTGCTCTGTCCTCCAGGAGTATGCAGTCTGGCACAGCCTTCTTTTCTGTTGCTCTTTTAGGATTGGTCGTTTTAATTATATTTTCATATTATATGTGGTTTGGGGAGGAGTTCTCTGTCTCACCTCTCATGCTGCCATCTTGAATCCTCTCTCCCAGGTTCCTTTTATTAGAAAATTAGAAACCAAGATCCAGGTGCTAGATGTGCTCATGGCTACCTATATCTTGTTTTTGCCCTCTTAGCTGACAAAGCAAGGAAATTTATGTGTATACCAACATCTGTATATATACATAGTTGACTTTAGGCTTCCCTAAATAATCCTCCTCAGAAAGAGTCTGCATCTTGCAGCTCTTTAGGTGTGATCTACCACTATATTCTATAGGAACAGAATTACTGTTGATATGGTGGTCAGGCATGGAGGGAGGGAAGTGTTCTATAATTGTGTGTTAAATATCAGTCTTTTAGTGTATCTGTGTCTCTGGGATGTGACCTTCACAAGTATTTCTCCATGATTTAGCTTTCTCCCCCTACCCTATTCCCTTCTCTGGATACAGCATTCCTAATCTTTTTCCCTGAAGCCTTGACCCCTGTAGACTTTATTATTTTCAGTCTTACATGAGATAGGAAGGCTATTAGTGTTGGCGGAATGTCCCCAAGCTAAGATAAGGCTCTAGCAAAGTCCTCTTTTCTGGAGAGTAGGCCTTTGTTATGGAGAAGGCTCTAGGCTTATTACACAATGGTTACTTTTCGCCAATGTCTGCCAAGCTAGAATCATGAACTAAGGGTTCTTTTTGTGATCTTCACCATGACAACCTTGTGAAATTGCTCTCCAGCCCATGAGATGTTGGAGGCCTTCCTAAGATGGCAGTTCCCAAGTTTTTCACTCTCATGCTAATCCAAATTCAGCAACTATTTTTTAAATTCATTTTATTATCATTAATCTACAATCACATGAAGAACATTATGGTTACTAGAATCCCCCTTCACCAAGTCCCTCCCCACAAACCCCATTACAGTCAATGTCCATCAGTGTAGTAAGATGCTGCAGACTCACTACTTGTCTTCTCTGTGTTGCACATCCCTCCCCATGCCCCCACCCACATTATACATGCTAATCATAATGCCCCCTTTCTTTTTCCCTGCCCTTATCCCTCCCTTCCCCCCCCACTCCTGCCCAGTTCCTTTCCTTTTGGTAACCGTTAGTCCATTCTTGGGTTCTGTGATTCTGCTGTTCTTTTGTTCCTTTAGTTTTTCTTTGTTCGTATACTCCACATAAGAGTGAAATCATTTAATACTTGTCTTTCTCCACCTGGCTTATTTCACTGGGCATAATACCCTCTAGCTCCATCCATGTTGTTGCAAATGGTAGGATTTGTTTTCTTCTTATGACGGAATAATATTGCATTGTGTATATGTACCACATCTTCTTTATCCATTCATCTATTGATGGACACTTAGGTTGCTTCCATTTCTTGACTATTGCAAACAGTGCTGCGATAAACATAGGGATGCATCTGTCTTTTCCAAACTGGGCTGCTGCATTTTTAGGGTAAATTCCTAGAAGTGGAATTCCTGGGTCAAATGGTATTTCTATTTCGAGCTTTTTGAGGAACCTCCATACTGCTTTCCACAATGGTTGAACCCATTTGCATTCCCACCAGCAGTGAAGGAGGGTTCCACTTTCTCTGCAACCTCGCCAACATTTGTTGTTGTTTGTATTTTGGATGGTGGCGATCCTTACTGGTGTGAGGTGATATCTCATTGCTGTTTTAATTTGCATTTCTCTGATGACAAGCAATGTGGAGCATCTTTTCATGTGTCTGTTGGCCATCTGAATTTCTTCTTTGGAGAACTGTCTGTTCAGCTCCTCTGCCCATTTTTTAATTGGATTGTTCACTTTTTGTTTGTTGAGGTGCATGAGCTCTTCATATATTTTGGATGTCAACTCTTAATCGGATCTGTCATTTATGAATATATTCTCCCATACTGTAGGGTACCTTTTTGTTTTATTGATGGTGTCCTTTGCTGTACAGAAGCTTTTCAGCTTGATATAGTCCTACTTGTTCATTTTTGCTTTTGTTTCCCTTGCCCGGGGAGATATGTTCATGAAGAAGTCGCTCATGTTTATGTCCAAGATATTTTTGCCCATGTTTTTTTGTAAGAGTTTAATGGTTTCATGACTTACATTCAGTTCTTTGATCCATTTTGAATTTACTTTTGTGTATGGGGGTAGACAGTGATCCAGTTCATTCTCTTACATGTAGCTGTCCAGTTTTGCCAGCACCATCTGTTGAAGAGAATGTCATTTCCTCATTGTATGTTCATGGCTCCTTTATAGTATATTAATGGACCATATATGTTTGGGTTATTATCTGGACCCTCATTTCTGTTCCACTGGTCTGTGGCTCTGTTTTTGTGCCAGTACCAAACTGTCTTGATCAGTGGCTTCGTAGTAGAGCTTGACGTTGGGGAGTGAGATACCCCCCCCCCCACTTTATTCTTCCTTCTCAGGATTGCTTTGGCTAATCAGGGTCTTTGGTGTTTCCATATGAATTTTTGAACTATTTGTTCTAGTTCGTTGAAGAATGTTGTTGGTAATTTGACAGGGATTGCAACAAATCTGTATATTGCTTTGGGCAGGATGGCCATTTTGACGATATTAATTCTTCCTAGCCAAGAGCATAGGATGAGTTTCCATTTGTTAGTGTCCTCTTTAATTTCTCTTAACAGTGTCTTGTAGTTTTCTGGGTATAGGTCTTTCACTTTCTTGTTAAGATTTATTCCTAAGTATTTTATTCTTTTTGATGCAATTGTGAATGGAATTGTTTTCCTGATTTCTCTATTAGTTCATTGTTAGTGTATAAGTAAGCCACAGATTTCTGTGTGTAAATTTTGTATCCTGCAACTTTGCTGTATTCTGATATCAGTTCTCGTAGTTTTGGAGTGGAGTCTTTAGGGTTTTTTATGTACAGTATCATGTCATCTGCAAATAGTGACAGTTTAACTTCTTCTTTACCAATCTGGATTCCTTGCATTTCTTTGTTTTGTCTAATTGCCATGGCTAGGACCTCCAGTACTATGTTGAATAACAGTGGGGAGAGTGGGCATCCCTGTCTTGTTCCCGATCGTAGAGGAAAAGCTTTCAGCTTCTCACTGTTCAGTATGATGTTGGCTGTGGGTTTATCATATATGGCCTTTATTATGTTGAGGTACTTGCCCTCTATACCCATTTTGTTGAGAGTTTTTATCATGAATGGATGTTGAATTTTGTCGAATGCTTTTTCAGCATCTATGGAGATGATCATGTGGTTTTTGTCCTTCTTCTTGTTGATGTGGTGGATAATGTTGATGGATTTTTGAGTGTTGTATCATCCTTGCATCCCTGGGATGAATCCAACTTGGTCATGGTGTGTGATCCTTTTGATGTGTATTTGAATTCGGTTTGCTAATATTTTGTTGAATATTTTTGCATCTATATTCATCAGGGATATTGGTCTGTAATTTTCTTCTTTGGTGGGGTCTTTGCCTGGTTTTGGTATTAGGGTGATGTTGGCTTCATAGAATGAGTTTGGGAGTATTCCTTCCTCTTCCATTTTTAGGAAAACTTTAAGGAGAATGAGTATTATAACTTGTCTGTATGTCTGATAAAATTCCAAGGTAATTCCATCTGGCCCAGGGGTTTTTCCTTGCATAGTTTTTTGATTACTACTTCAAATTCTTTGCTGGTTATTGGTTTGTTTAGATTTTGTGTTTCTTCCTTGGTCAGTCTTGGAAGGTTTTATTTTTCTTGGAAGTTCTCCATTTCTTCTAAGTTTTCCAGTTTCTTAGCATATAGGTTTTCATAGTAGTCTCTAATAATTCTTTGTATTTCTGTTGGGTCCGTCGTGATGTTTCCTTTCTCATTTCTGATTCTGTTGATATGTGCTGATTCGCTATTTCTCTTAATAATCTGGCTAGAGGCTTATCTATTTTTTTTTATTTTCTCGAAGGACCAGCTCTTGTTTTCATTGATTTTTGCCATTGTTTTATTCTTCTCAATTTTGTTTATTTCTTCTCTGATCTTTATTATGTCCCTCCTTCTGCTGACTTTAGGGCTCATTTGTTCTTCTTTTTCCAGTTTCGATAATTGTGATGTTAGACTATTCATTTGGGATTGTTCTTCCTTCTTTAAATATGCCTGGATTGCTATATACTTTCCTCTTAAGACTACTTTCGCTGCGTCTCACTGAATTTGGGACTTTGTGTTGTTGTTGGCATTTGTTTCCATATATTGCTGGATCTCCATTTTAATTTGGTCATTGATCCGTTGACTATATAGGAGCATGTTGTTAAGTCTCCATGTGTTTGTGAGCCTTTTTGCTTTCTTTGTACAATTTATTTTAGTTTTATACCTTTGTGTTCTGAAAAGTTGGTTGGTAGAATTTCAATCTTTTTGAATTTACTGAGGCTCTTTTTGTGGCCTAGTATGTGTTCTTTTCTGGAGAATGTTCCATATGCTCTTGAGAAGAATGTGTATCCTGTTGCTTTTGGGTGTAGTGTCCTGTAGATGTCTCTTAGGTCCATCTGTTCTAGTGTGTTTTTCAGTGCCTCTGTGTCCTTACTTATTTTCTGTCTGGTGGATCTGTCCTTTGAAGTGAGTGGTGTGTTGTAGTCTCCTAAAATGAATGCATTGCATTCTATTTCGTCCTTTAGTTCTGTTAGTATTTGTTTCACATATTCTGGTGCTCCTGTGTTGGGTGCATATATATTTTTAATGGTTATATCCTCTTGTTGGACTGACCCCTCTATCATTATGTACTGTCCTTCTTTATCTCTTGTGACTTTCTTTGTTTTGAAGTCTATTTTGTCTGATAGTAGTACTGCAACACCTGCTTTTTTCTCCCTGTTGTTTGCATGAAATATCTTTTTCCATCCCTTGACTTTTATTCTATGCATGTGTTTGGGTTTGAGGTGAGTCTCTTGTAAGCAGCATGTAGATGGGTCTTGTTTTTTTATCCATTCAGTGACTCTATGTCTTTTGATTGGTGCATTCAGTCCATTTACATTTAGGGTGATTATCGATAGGTATGTACTTACTGCCATTTCAGGCTTTAGATTCATGGTTACCAAAGTTTCCAGGTTACTTTCCTTACTATCTAAGAGTCTAACTTAACTCACTTAGTATGCTGTTACAAATGGAATCTAAAGGTTGTTTTCTATTTCTCCTCCTTTTTCTTCCTCCTTCATTCTTTATATATTAGGTATCCAATTCTGTCCTTTTTGTCTATCCCTTGATTAACTTTGGGGATAGTCTATTTAATTTTGAATTTGCCTCACAATCAGCTGCTCCACCCTCCCTACTGTGGTTTTACTACACCTGGTGACAGCTATCTAACCCTAGGGACACTTCCATCTATAGCAGTTCCTCCAAAATAGACTGCAGAGATGGTTTGTGGGAGGTAAACTCTCTCAGCTTTTGCTTATCTGGAAATTGTTTAATCCCTCCTTCAAATTTAAATGATAATCTTGCTGGATAAAGTAATCTTGGTTCCAGGCCCTTCTGCTTCATGGCATTAAATACATCATGCCACTCCCTTCTGGCCTGTAAGGTTTCTGCTGAGAAGTCTGATGTTAGCCTGATGGGCTTTCCTTTGTATGTGATCGTATTTCTGTCTCTGGCTGCTTTTAACAGCCTGTCCTCATCCTTGATCTTTCCCATTTTAATTACTATGTGTCTTGGTGTTGTCCTCCTTGGGTCCCTTGTGTTGGGAGATCTGTGGATCTCCATGGCCTGAGAGACAATCTCCTTCCCCAGATTAGGGAAGTTTTCAGCAACTACCTCCTCAAAGTCACTTTCTATCCCTTTCTCTCTCTCTTCTTCTGGTATCCCTATAATGCAAATATTGTTCCACTTGGGTTGGTCACACAATATTCTTTCATTTTTGGAGATCCTTTTATCTCTCTCTGCCTCAGCTTCTTTGTATTCCTCTTCTCTAGTTTCTATTTCATTTATCGTCTCCTCCACCATATCCAGCCTGCTTTTAATACCCTCCATTGTGTTCTTTAACGATTGGATCTCTGACCTGAATTCATTCCTGAGTTCTTGGACATCTTTCCGTACCTCCATTAGAATGTTGATGATTTTTATTTTGAACTCCCTTTCAGGAAGAGTCACAAGGTCCACATCATTTAAATCTTTCTCTGGAGTTGTATTAATAATTTTACTCTGGACAAGGTTCCTTTAGCACTTCATGTTTGTATATGGCGCCCTCTAGTGTCCAGAAGCTCTATTCTGGAACTGCTCAGCCCCTGAGGCAATGTCCAGGTTGCAGGGGAATGGTACTGGTGTCTGGGGGGAGGAAAGTTGTTCCCCGCCTCCTGGCTGCTGTGCCTGTCTCCACTGCCTGAGCCAGTGGGCCGGTCATACAGGTATGTTTTTGTCCCAGAGCAGCCGAATATGGATCCCTGCTTTCCACAAGCAGCCGGAATCCCAGTCTCCCCAGGAACTCTGCCTGTATTAACTTTCTGACCCGGTAGTCATGTGAGTCTCATGAAAGCACCATGAAATGTAGGTTTGTGCTCCCAGAGCAGATCTCTGGAGCTAGGTATTCAGCAGTCCCAAGCCTTCCACTCACTCCCTGCTCTGTTTCTCTTCCCCCCACCGGTGAGCTGGGGTGGGGGAGGGCCTCAGATCCCGCAGAACCACAGCTCTGGTATGTTACCCTGTTCACTGAGGTCTGCTCTTTTCTCCAGGTCTGTGCAGTCTGACGCAGTCCTCTTTCTTGTTGCTCTCTCAGGATTAGTTGTGCCAATTAAATTTTCCAATTGTATCCAGTTTTAGGAGGAAGCCTCTGTCTCTCCTCTCATGCTACCATCTTTAATCCCATCTCCCACAGTGTCAGCAACTATTCTTATATTAGCATTTAAATATTCTTTCCATGTTATGGTTCCAGATTCTTCTGTTCTTGATAAATAGCTCTTGGCTGTGTCTTCTTAGATGTGTCTATATCTCCAGACTGTGGGTGCTGTTTACCCTGTGACATCAGTTCTCTAGTGAGTCCAAAAATATTGTTGATTTTTAGTTTGTACAGTTTTTTTCTTGTTGTAACTTCTAAGCTCTTCTGTGTTAGAGCTGAAACTGGAAGCTTCCAAGCCAGAATCATTACATGCATTAATGGATGTAGTTTTCAAAACAAGCCATTTGAGTAGTTACTATTAGTGCCTCTTTCATTTATGTGAAAAATTGATTGGCCCATTGAATATTAATTTTTTTTAAATGAGATAGAAACCAAGATCAAAATGCTTTAAAATAAAAGATAAGTTTCTTAGGAAAATGCAACTTCTTAAAAGGTTGCCTACATCTGGTTTTGCCAAAATATATTTGATCACCACCTTATAGCTAATGACCTCTTTTAAGAATCAGTGTTGAATGATTACAAAACAATTTTTTTAGCAGAGAACAGTTATAAAACTAGGTTACTTTTCATTAATTTCTGCTTAGTATAAAACTCATATGTTCAGGTTGCATTGTGGCTTCATTTTCATGCTACTGTCTACACATGCCCCAAGATTCAATTATTAGAAAAACTAGGTTGTGATGAGGACCTTCTAAATAATCCCAAATAATGATATACTTTGGAATGAATTCAACATGTTCCCAAAAAACCAAATTCCATAGTTGGTTTTATTTCAGTAAGTCTCAGAATCGTTTTTAACATATGGCACTAACAATTTTCCTATATTTGAATATGTATTTTTCACTTTATCTGAGGCAACAGAAAAATACATTTCATAAAATAAAATCAAAACTGTTACATTTCTGCTCATTCTTTCTGTAAGCATACAGCAATTGAAAGATGAATTGAAGCGGTTAAGTGATGTTCTCATAGATTCACTATGATGTGTAAGATAAAAGAGAACCATTAAATTGTATATCTTATTTATGGGGAAACAGAGATGGGCCCTATGGATTGTCAAATACTGTGTGAAATATAACAGCCTAGTAATTCATTTTTGCTAATCATTCTATTGTTTGAGCCTCAACAGTAAGTTTGTTTGTTCAGTAGTGGCTCAGTGGTTTATTTGTGTTCATGGCATTTGGGGGACTGTTTTCATAATTAATGTTTAAATTATGCTAATAAGTGGTTTCATGCATTCTCTGTAGAGAAGGCCCTCAGTCACATGACACAGATCCCTGACAGCATGCCATCTCTAGGAAAGTTCATATAATGTCAAAAGCATTGATGAACCTGGAAGGAGACAGAAAAATGTGCTGCATTGCTCAGGTGATGCAAACGAGGTTCCCTCATGGCCATTGTCTGTGACCTGCCGACAGCAGACAGTTGACTCCTGAATGGGCATGGATGTGGCCTTCAGGTTAGAGATCCTATTTCCTTGGTGGTTTTGGACAGAGTCACTGAGTACAGTTTCTGAGGTATGGATACAGGAAAATACTGTACCTTTCAGGTCAGTACGAAGTAGTTACCAAATAGGATTAAAAGTATAGTCAACAAGAAGAGGTTTCTGCTGCTGATCTCTGCAAATCACCTGCCTGTTTCCAGGGCATTTTAGAATGTAAAAAAAGAAACACCATTACAGAAAGGGTAAATAGCTTTTCTGTCTTAGAAACAAGTCACGCATTCAGAAGTAAACACAGAGGAACCAGAGCAAACAGTGTAGATTACAGTCCTAAAGTGGAGAATGTTAACATTCCTTATTGCAAGGATTCTTAATCTGAGATTCACAGTGGTTACAGAAAAGAAAGGGAAAATTTTCCCAAACCTCTTGAAGTTATTGGCAAACTTGGCCATGTGTGTCCATTTTGATGGGGAAAGAGGCTGTGATTACATTAGATTTTCCAAGGTAGGTATCTGATAACTAAAAAGTATAAGGAAGATTAATAAACAGTGACTTAGTTACATCTTTGAGTAGATACTAAAAAAAAATGTGCTTTTATTGCTTAAACTGAAAGATGGCTGAAATAGTGCTTTGGAAGTAGACAGACTTAGATTTGAACTACAGCTCTATTCCTTCAAATGACCTTGAGTAATTAGAGTTCTTTTTTTTAAAACAGGGACACATGATAGCTACTTCATTGTTATAATTTTCTAGATGAGGAATATAAATGTATTTATAAAACACCTAGCAAACTGCCTGACATATAGTACTCAGTAAATGTTACTTCCAGAGCAGAACTGGAGAGTTGTTATGATATTTATAATGTACTTTAAAATACTTCTGAAAAGAATTTTTTAAAAAGCAATGTGTGCAATATTTGTAGGTATATTTGCTTAGTTTGAGTCACATGCAATGCAACATCCTAATCAGAAATTCAATTTTCAGGAGTGACCAGATGATATTGGAAGGTGCATATTCTAAAATGTGCTGTACATGTGCTTTGGTTACATTTATCTTTGATTAGCTTCAGATGCCAGAATGAAAGCTAGAAGTGAATTTTCACTGGTGTAGTTTGTGGTTCATTAATAAGCATAATGGACTGTAGAAGGTGCTCATGGTGAAATGAATGGCATTCTTGTTATGTGGAATGGATGGAACATTTTAGAGATACTTCCCGTACTTCCCAAAGAAGGAATTAAGAATCTAGCAGGACTTCTGTAACCTGTACCCACAAGAATGGTGCCTATGGCTCTATCCTGTATCTCTCTGCTGGTGTTAATGTAGATTATGAAGGCAATGAAATCCTGCTTGTAGAAATTCGACCCATCTACCTCTGGTAAGTCTTTTGTGCAAAATGTGGTAGGCACACTTAAGGGGACAGAGAATTAGGGCTTCATTGAATATACAGAACAGGTTGTACAAATTGTTCTGTGCCTGCTTGTTAGTAAAAATTTGTTTAATAAATGTGAGCCTATTGGGAAAGACTTTGGTCAAGAACTTGCTCTTATTGAAGAAACTGTAGTTATACAGAGTGGTTATAATTATCTATCTAAAAAGGCCAGAACAGTTGTTGACCAAATTGGCTCAGGCCAGTTTGCAGTAAGTGTCAAAGAGTAAAGCCTTCAGTCTGAACAAAGTGGGTAAACCCAAGTCTGTGCAATTAATGAAAAAAAGTAAAAACAAGTTTACTGGACAGATGACAAGGAGGGCACAACTAACTGAGATCAAAGGAGGTAAAGGCCTCCAAAGAAGACAAATAGGGCTCAGAAGACTGAGGAATCTGAAAAGGCAGGCGAAAACAGACAGATAAACACGCTGCAACAAACTTTAATGACCTCAGGCAGACCTTTGCCTCTGCCAGGTGGATGGAGACAGTCTCGATTAGGGTCATACACATTTTTGAGCATGAGTCAGCAGAGTGAGTAAGGGGCACAGGACAGATGGGCAGCTGTTGGGAGGCATCTCCCAGCACAGGACTGAGATGTGAATGTTCACAGCAGCTGTACTCATAATAGTCTGGAAAAAACACCAAAAAGTCATCAATTGGTGAAGAGAAGAACACATTGTGGAACCTATACACAAGGAATACTATGGTAAAAAGAACAAATCAGTGATAATCTGATACATCATTTTCCTGGATGTTGTAATGTGTGGGTGTATCACCAACTTTCCCACTGGGTGGGCCACAGGGTATGGAAGGTACTTGCAAGGAGCGCAGAGGCACAGAGGAAGAACAAACCGAGGGATCTGCCAGTTTTACAGGTTGGTGGAAAAAATTGCCCCAGTTCGCAAGCTATTTTGAAAATTCTGTAAGCAAGCCGTAAAAGGTGCCTATTCTGTTGGGAAAAAGTGTCAACTTTGGGCATTGAAATGACATACAAAAGAGACATTTTGTTTCCTCTGGATACCACTCCCTCAATAATTGCAAACTAAGCAGTATTTATTATTTTTTCATGAGCTTCTTGCCCCTTAAAAAAATAACACCTAGCTTCCTTTTCCTTTGAAAATAACTGATGCTAAATTATTAAATAATTAAAGCTGCCACTTCAAATTTTAGCTTAGGATTGGAATTTCCTTTGTGAACTCCAGCTTACTGTGCCTGAAACGAAGAAAAAACAGAAAGGAAAGCGATCCTCTTAGGGGATCATCTGCAGTGGAGCTCCTAGACTTGTGTGAACCCTTTTTGCACATACAGGAGTCTATCGGGAGAAATACTACACCCAGACCAAAACAATGTCCCCAAACAAAGCTGAAATTTATAAGCAGGCTAGTAATCAGTGGAAAGGTTTTTAATTTAGGATTTAGTCAAAGGATGGTAGATTACTAAGACTTTAAAAGAAAGCATTTTGTTCTTTATGTATAGACATCTATGTCAATAAGTGATTATTATGTATCTCAATAATCCCCATTGAAATGAGCAGAAGAGTTTTCTTTAACAATAGTTTTTGAAGTTCTCCATGAACTAGTTCTAATTTTAACTTATGTTTTTCTAGTGAAAATTAACTGTACTGTAACGTCTCCCTGTATTTTACCCCTCTCTGAAGGGTTGCCATAGAGAAGAATCTCTAGCAATGGAATAGGAAACTTTTATTATGGAAGAGCCATAGTTTATAAACTGTACCTTTTCATAGGTACAGGTCTCCTCTCCATCCTCTGGAATAGAGATGTGTACAGAGCCTTCAGTTAACTACTAGGCAATTTTAAATCAATGTCTTTCAGATGATGCATTCTCAAAAGCTGTTATGTTCTCAAAAAGAGTGTTTTGCTCTCCCACCTGCCCTCCTAATGTCAGTGCCATTAAGCAAAGTGGGTAGAGGGGGCAGAAATCAGGCAATGGAAGCAATCAGAGTCAGACATGCTCAGATTCACAGAGGACATTAAGAACATACCAGGTAAACTTACTGAAACAACTGTCTCTATTAAAACTTTGTGCTTTCTTAATATAAGCAAGCCACAGATTATAAGAAAATACTTTTAAGCCATATATCTGACAAGGACTTATATTCAAAATATACAAAAAACTCTTAAAACTCAACAGTAAGGAAACAAACAATCCAACCTTAAAAAATGAGTAAAATTACCTTACCAAAGAAGATATGCAGATAGAAAAAAAATGAACATGAAAGATGCTCAATATTATATGTCATTAAGGAATTTAAATTAAAACAGCAATGAGATACAACTATACACCTATTAGAATGGCTAAAATCCCAAACACTGACAACACCAGACACTGACAAGGATGTGGAGCAATAGAAACTCTCTTTCATTACTGGTGGGAACGTAGAAAGTAAAACCACTACGGGAGACAGTTTGGTAGTTTCTTACGAACATATGTTTAACACACTCCTATGTATTTTTCCAAATGAGCTGAAAATTTATGTCTAAACAAAAATCTGCACATGAATGTAGCAACTTTATTCACTATTGCCAGAAATTGGGAAAAAACAAGATGTCCTTCAGCAGGAAAATGGATAAGCAAACTGCGATGCACATGTACAGTGGACTATTATTCACTGTGATAAAATAAATGTGTATTTTATATTTAAATATAAACATATTGTGCTAGTGATAAAAACAAAGAGGCCATCAAGACAGGAGAAACATGAATGAATCTTTAGTGCATATTGCCAAGAAGCCAGTCTAAAAATGCCATATACTGTGATTCCAGCTATATGGCATTCAGGAAAAGGCCACACTATGGAAACAATGAAAAGATCAGTGGTGTCCAGGGGTTCGGGAGAAGGGCTAGAGGGATGACTAGGTGGGGCAGAGAGCATTCTTAGGGTGGCAAAGCTATTCTGTATGAAATTACAGTTGTGGATACATGATGTTATACATTTGTCAAAACCATAGAATGTGCAATAAGAGCAAATGCTACTGTAAACTATGCACTTGTGTGAATAATAACATAACCTGTATTGGTTCATTAGTTATAACAAATGCACCACACTAATGCAAAATGTGTATGGGGATGGGGGGGAAAGGCTATATGTAACTCTTTGTACTTTTTACATGATTTTTCTGTAAACCTAAAACTGCTCGAAAAAGAATCTAATAAAAAATAATTAACAAAAAGTATGCTTTCTTAAGATATTGGCTTTTAGAGCTATTAATTCCCCTGGCCAATTAGAAAAACCTCTAGGCTTTTCTCCCTGGCTTTTAGAGGTTGTAATGTCTGCTGCCATTTATTATTCATTCAGCAGCTCCTGACTGAGAGCCAATAGTGCCAACCATTGTTCTTGATTCTGGAGATACGACAATAAACAAAATGGATCAAGTACCTGCTCCCATGGACTTTACACTTTGTGGGGGAGACAAATACATTAAAAAATCATTAGAATAATTTCATATCGTCATAATCAATGTGAAGGAAATTTAAAAATAAAAGCACGGTAATGGAATAGAGAGTGATGGGGGTAGGAATTGGGGATCAATATTAGCTAGGGTATCCCTGGATGGCCTGCCTGACAAAGCATCTTTTTTTTTATTAAAGTATCATTAATATACAATCTTACGTTGGTTTCAAATGTACATCACAGTGGTTCAATAGTCCCCATTATCAATGTATATTGTGACTGTGAATTATTGTGTCCTTTTATCCCCTTCCTCCTCCCTCCTGCACCCACCCCAACCCCTCCCCCTTGGTAACCACTAGTCACTTCTCAGAGTCTATGACTCTACTGCTGTTTTATATCCCACAAGTAAGTGAATCATACAGTATTTGTCTTTCTCCATCAGACTTATTTCACTGAGCGCAATACCCTCTAGCTCCATCCATGTTGTTGCAAACAGCAGGGTTGCTTTTCTTTTTATGGTTGAATAATATTCCATTGTGTCTATGTACCACCTCTTCTTTATCCATTCATCTGCTATGGACACTTAGGTTGTTTCTGTATCTGACAAGGCATCTTTTAAACTGAGCATTGAATGTTGAGAAGGAGGCTACAGAGGAAAAAATACCCTGGACAGGAGAATGAGTGAGTTTAAAATCCTCAGATGAGAACATATTTGGAGTGATGGGGTCTTCAAAAAGACAATCCATGTCACCTAGCATAGAGAATGAGGTAGCGAATGGCAGAAGATGAAGTTGGAGCAATGAGCTGACAGTAGATCCTACTGATGCTTGTTTCCTTTTGTTAAGGGAAGCTTCTAGAAGATGGAGTTGTCCCAGAGTTTCTTCCAAATGACTTTTGGAAATCAACATATGTGTAACCCTCATCAGGGTGGATATTTACTGTCCATTTTATATATTCATCTGGTACCTACCTCATAGCTATAGAAGTAATACAGTAAGATATAGCAACTATCATTAAGATTACCCTGGATTTTGTCTAATATTCTATAACTAAATGTACTGTTGATAATCATGAAATGTTTCAAACATGGTGAAATTACAAACCAGACAGAATATTCATAGCCCAGTTTTAATAGAAGTTAACAATTTGCCATTTTGCTTCAGAGCTTTGTTGTGCTTATTTGTAAGGAAGATGTTATAGAATATATTTTAAGTTCACTCTTCCATCCTTTTTCTCTCCCCTTCTTTCCTGAGGTAGTTACTCTTTTGAAGCTGGTATTCTTTCCAGACATATTTTAAACATTTTGTATAAATATATGTTTTATCCATAAACAATACATAGTATAGCTCCATGTATTTTTTTAATTTGCATGTATAGTACCTACTTCATATATACTTTTGTAACTTGCTATTTCCCCCTCAAAGTTATTTGAAACATATCTAGGTTGATTTAAGTAAATAAGATTAATTATTTTAAATCAAGTATGTTGATTCATTCTACAGTAAGAATAAACCACAGTTTATTTATTCATTCTCCTCCTGATAGGCAATTTAACTATTTGAAATAGTGCCCCAGTGAAAATCCCTGTACATTTTTCTGTCTAGCTATGTAGCTTAGAAAGAATTTCTCTAAGGCATATACCTAAATAAAGACTTGTTGGGTCATAAAATATATGCATACTCAACTTTATTAGGTGGAACAGAAACTGCTGATTGCCAACCCTAAAACTTATTCTTCCTTGATTTTCAGTTGGACACATGGATGTCTGGAAGAGCCATTTCATACCCTTCCTCACTGCCAAGTATGATGATTTAGTTACATTTTGGCCGAAGATATGTAAGTGGAAATGTATGAAAGTTTTTAGCATATTACCTTTAAAGATAGCTGGCATATATCCTTTAACCACTCTTTGCTTTTTCCATTTCTTTTTAACGGGTATCAGAATAATAGATGTGATGACTGGAGGTCTAGGGGCCACTTTGAACTGCATAAGGGCCTCATTGTAGGGACGTCTTAGCAGAAGCAGCCTTCTGGGTACCTTCTGGAGCTACCCTGCTAGCAACAGACTTCATTCCTTGAGACTTTATTGGAAAAATATGAACTTATTTCTTGCATAAGCCCTTATTGTTTTAGGTTTTCTGTCACAGCCAGTCAGATGTAACCCTAATTCACTAACACTGAATTAGTTTTCAATAGTGTACCTTCTCATGCCCCCACAAGCAATGAAGGAGTTTGTAATTATTATATATTATTTTTATAATTATTCAAAGCATTTTATAATTATGTCTCCCTTTTATCCTCACATATATATGTGAGGAAGAAAAATAAGTGCATGAGGATCTCCACTCTGTAGTTCAGGCGGGTGGAACCCAGGGAAGTTTGATGACTTAGCAAAGGTCTCAGTGATTTATTATCTGGTGTGGGTAAAGGTATCAAGGATAAGTATGGTGTGCACAGACAAATGCTGTGCTCCTGTGAAGTAAAGAGAGCTGCTCTTGAATGTTACTCTTACAAACCTGTTTTACTCCAAGTAAAATCACATGACATTGTAATAAAAGTCTGTCATTGGCTGTCCTATTGCTTTAGCAGTAGCATATTGAGTTGCATGCTAGAATGCTCACTTTGGACATTAGCTTGAACTGGTCAGAGTCAGGCCAACTCAGGAGGTTAATTGGTTTACAGAGAAGGTGTGGGGAGTAGACATTCATCAGAGGGCAACGGCCAATTGCCCGGTCTCTTGGCACTGACTGCCATCCAATTCGCAGACTGATATTGGCATAGAATCTGATAAAGTCACTGATCTCTATGCCCAGCTGGAGGGCACTGGGCTAAAGGAGCAGACTAGCAGAAAAGGAGGAAGAAACTAAGACCTAATCCTATTTTAAATATATATGTATATTCAAAACATATAAATATGTTTTAAATATTTAAGTCTAAGTATTTAAATAAATATATATAATATTTAAATTTAAATATCTATAAATATATGTATATATTTTTTTCTACTATGGGGTGGCAGAGGAAATGGAGTGGTATCAGAGCGATTCAGGCTCTAAGCAGGGTAGGAAAGGCAGTGCTGAGGAAGCGCCTAAGAAGTAAGTTTCCCAGGACACGTCCAGAGGTGGCTGTTGGGTGGAACTTGAAATGGCCTGAGAATGTGTTTCTGGCTGCAGTGCCACTTAAAGGGATTTGTAAGCACATCAGAGTGCACACCCACTTGAGAGGGCACACACACAAGTCAGAGGGCACTTTGGGGTTTGGCTAATGTCAAATCTGAGGGATTGAGTTCCCATTTCCGCTAAGAAGATGTTCCATCAACTTCTTTGTCAGCTCTGATGTCAGGGTGCAAAGAGCCCTTATGTAGAGAAGCATATTTGATATAGATAAGTGAAAAGAAGAGACTATAAGGAAAGAAGAGAGGCAAACACTTCAGCATATTTTGGCCTCCTATGAACTGAACCTCAAGTCAGGTAATTTTAAATATATGCTCTTTAAAAATTTGTCCTCTACCAAATGTAAGCTATGATGGGAAATTAAACTTTCAAATTTAAATTTATTTCAACACCACTAAAAATTGTAAATAGAAAACAATAACCTACAAATCAAGCTCACTGTGCTATAGGATACAATCCAGTTCATATGTACCCAATAAATGCCAGCCAATTTTCCAAACCAGAATTTAACTATCTGTTCTTGATGCGGGAAGGCAACGTACATATGTAATAAAAATTTTAAATCCAGGCCTCAGGGCTCAACAAATTTAGTTCCTGCCTACTGAATTTCTCATTCAAAATAAGATACTGTACTAAAAATGAAACTCTAAGAAACTGAACTATCTACTGATATTAGGTAAATGGCTCTACTCCACTTAACCAACTCACGTGAGAAATATGGCTGTGGTTTAACCTTAAAGGGTATGCTTTTATCTGATTTCTGCATGCCTCCTATGGGTAGGGAGGCCACACAGAGTGTCATATGGAGTGTGTTGTGAGATGATCGTTATCCAGTGGGAAGAGCATACTGGATAGGGATTCCAGACACCTTATTTCCAGTTCCTGCATTGCCTCTAACTAGTTCTGAAATCTTCAGTGATCTTTTAGCCTTGGTCTCCCTTATTAAAATAGGCGTATGGAAGATGCTCTGTAACATTCAGTCCAGCTTTAGTGGTCTACAATTACCTCACCATTTACTCCACTGGTTGGGACTGCTTCTTATAAAAGTATAACGTAACAATGTGGTAGAAGACTTTCAGCACTTAACCATATCTGGTTCTCCTCTCCTTCCTGGATCCATTACAGTTAGGTAGGGGCATGTGACTCTTTCTAATCAATGGACTATAGATATTCTGTCTTTCTGGACCAAAGAATGGAAGGGCAATGTTTAGTTCTTCATTGTCTTTATTCCCTGCTGTGCAGCACTGCAAGCGGAATGTTGAGAAAAGAGTACTGTAAAATGGAGATAATTAGATCACTGATATTTGGAAGACAGCTGCCCTGGAGAGCCACTGAACTTGCAAAGAACTTGGGAGAGTAAAGGAAAATATTTGGGTGACTGAGATTTTGAGGTTTTTAACTGCATTGTTGTCTGGTTTATAGACAAGAACATGTCATTGCCCCAGACCCCAGTGGCTCACCCAGAAGGACTCATTTTCACCCATGCAGCAAATGAATAATTGCTCACAGGCTCAGTCACACAATGTATAACAGAGAGGGAGGGCTTGGGTCCCTGTCTGTACCGTTGAAAGAAGGCATTGTACTCTGCCTATACCATTGAAAGAAGGAAGAACTATAGGACTGAAGATATACAGGGTAACAGCAATTGATCAACAAATGCTTATTTAGTGAAAGAATAATATGAAGTTCCCCCTCTGTGTGTTTGATGGGAAAAGGTGCTGTGGGGGAAGATGAACTCCATGAGAGCGTCTCCCTATCCTGATTACTGTGGCACATGGTAGTGCTCAAGAAGTGTTTGTTGAATTCAGATGAATTGACTGAACACTTTGTATGGTGACGCATATGGCTGACTTTAAAACTGAGAATATAGAAATGGATATGGGTCCCATTTCTTACAGCCTCCACTTTAAAAATGGAAAATACATAAAATCTATACATGTATTTGCTTGTCATTCACATCTTTATTCATTCAGCAAATATTTATTGAGTGCCTGCATTGCTCTAAGCACTAGGCTAAACATTGGTGACCCAGGACTGGGTAATTCCTTGTGGAGTTCACATTCTTGGACAACAGGACTGAATCTGATGGCAGGGACAGAAGGGTGAAAGACATTAAATAATTATTTGAATGAAGTTGTGATAAATACCACCACAGACGATTACAGGATGCCTTGAGAGTCTATGACTGGGGGACCCAGCTTTGGCTGGTGGTCAGGGAAGGCTTCCAGTTTCAACCTCAGCCCTGGTTTCTACTATGGTAATTCCGTAACTGAAAGACTTGGCTGAATTTCTCAGCCCAACATGTGGAATCTCGCAACTATGGCTTTGCTTACAGCCCAGTGGTTGCCAAGTGAAAGCAGGCAGATGTTTTTCCAGCATTTGCCTTACTTTCACTTTTGTTTGAATTTCAGCGCAGCAACATTAGTCGGGAGTGCTGAATATCGCAGGGCGCTGGCCTTGGGAAATGAAGGAAGGTGGGGAAGCGATTCTAACCGTCTTCATACTGAGATTTGCATGTGGTTTTGACAGTCTGTAACCTGGAGTCTCCCTCTATGAAGAAGAAACTATTCTTTTACAGATGAGGTAGCTGAGAAAGGAGGGGTAGGCAGCTTGCCCAAAGTCTCACACTTAATAAATGCCAGAGAGAGAATTTGAGCTCAGTCTGGCTCCAGAGTGAAGGCATTTCACACTGCTTCACACTGTATTGCTTCTTAACACTGAAGTTAGAGTCATCTTATTAGGGGATCAAGTTCTGAGGTTAGTATGTAGCTGAAAATCACTGTTAGCAAAATTACCCTGCAAGATTCTTAAGAAATAAATAAATCCAATGTGGTATTTTTTTCCGACAGCTTGGAACAGATTTCTGCATTTTGATTGAATACCTGATAAAGTAATTGATTCATGTTTTGGAGCCATGTTGTTAGAAAGGTGCACATCCGCAGACACTAGAATCACCCGCAGCTTGCTGAAATGGTCACCTTGTGAGGCACAGTGACGCTGAGGCTGACCAAGGGCACATATCCTGTTCTAGAGGGCAGGCAGAATTGCTCGCACTGTTTGTAGTTTTTCTCTCCATTTCTTTTATTTCCTTTTTCAAAGCCTACATAATTGAATCCTAGTAGGCTAAGTACACTTTGGATATAACAATACTGTATGCTTATTTGTTACATTTCTTAAGTCCTTTTATAGACAATATTGATTTCCTCTCTTCCCCCCCAAAAAAGTCTTAGGAAACTTGGAAATTTTAGGAAACTTGGAAACTGAGAAAGGAAAATTATTTGAGTCAAGTAGGGCTTAAACCTTGTAGATTAGTATTTCTGGAAGGGGGAATAGGTTGCTGCATTTTTAAGCAAGCTTTCAAAGTGGTTCTTATGCATCCTAAAGTTAGGAAGTCATCTGCATGTCTATCCTGTCATAGGGGAGAACTGGGTCATTCTATCCACTGGGTTAACAGTGCAGCCTGCCTTTCATTTTAGCATTTCCTCCAGCGGTCTGGCCTGGTGTTCTGTCTGTGACCCTGATGCTTGTTCCCTGATTGTCAGATCTAATGGATCTCAGTGGAGCAGGTAGGTCATTCACCCAGTGCCAGAGAGAATTCTCCCAAGCTGAGTTCACACCACACTTAGAATAAGGAACATGAGTAGCCAAATATCACTACAAGCAAGATTCACTGTTAACTATACCGGTCAGATTTCATGGCTGCAAGCATCAGAAATGACTGTCTATATTGAGCCCAAAGGGAATTTTCCTGATTGCCTAGAAAGCTCTGAGGATACCAAATCAAGGGGGAAACTGCAAGATCAGGCAGAAATGCAGTAAGAACACAGGAATTGTGGAGGACTAGGAACCCAGAACTGAAACAAAGTTCTGCAACAGAAACAGGCTCATTTTACCCTTTCAAATTTACCCCAGGAAAGGGCGTCTGAGCTGCTAAACCTGAATCAGGTACTTCTTGACTGTGCTGAGGCACAGAAAGGATGGTCTAGACCCCTTCCTGGAAACAGTGGGCAACAATGCCTACCATGACTGCACACAAGGGAAGGTGTGGCCCCTTGAATGAAAAGCAAAATACATCCACAAAAGTTCTTTCTCTCTTTTTCTGCATATCAACCAGGAGCTTTTATCGCTATGGAAGATGATAAAACAACCAATTAAGAAATAAGAAATTCAGGTATGGCTTAAAGAAAGTACATTGTTTTTCATTTTTGTTTCTCTACTGATGGACTTCTAGGTGCCTGGGGTCACTTATCATTCATTCATTCATTCATTCATTCATTTTTGTATGTCTTAGGATCAGTTTTTGTTCATGATGTCTTGCTGACTTGTAGTAGCTCTTGCACACAGTCTCTTATTTATCACTCCTTCCCCCACTGGCTATGCCTGACTCTAGGTTTTGCTTGATCTTGACTAACCTACCTCTACCTGCTTGTAAAAATCCTGTTTACTTGTTAATTCGTAACTTTGGAAAAACTATCTGTATCATTGTAATGTGATTTATTCAACCAAACTGTGTCCTTTGGTAGAAAAGGGTATTTGTATCAGTGTTATTAGTTTCCTCTAAATATAGGAACCAACCTGACATGTTAAAGGAGAAGGGAGACAAGAAGGAAATATATCCTTATAGATAAGTAAAGATTTTGGGAGAGAAAGCAACCAGAAATGTGCAAATATTTATAAAGATATGCACTAAAATGTTCCTGTAATTCTAACTCAGATCCATTCTGGAAATAGTAAGGATATATATTATAAATAAAAACCAACTATCATTTGGAGGTAAAAAATTGATAACTTACAGTGCTTGAAGAAAAAAGTGATATTGTATGGCAAGGGAAATCAAGGCAGACAGATAGTTTTGACTTAGAGTAGATGGCATAGTAGGTGGCAGCTGTTCTAAACCAGAGAGAGAGCTGGTAAAAGAAATCCACTCAGCATTCCAGTGGTAGACCCATAGGTACACACATGCGGCTCTATCTGGATATAAGGAACAACATGCCACCTTTTGAACTTCATTATTACTTACCCCCAAAATTGAAAGTATATTTAAAATGTTAAGCAGTTTACCTTGGATGCCAAGAACCACTGTCTTGTTGAATCTGTATGTGCCAAAAATATTGACACGAGACCCAATCGATGCAAACAACCTATTACTTTCTGACTGACATGTAACCCTTTACTTAATTAAAAATTTCTCACCAAATCTTTCTAATGATTATCATCCTGATTCCTCACATATGAGAGGATGAATAGTCAAAATCCCACTTTTGCTTTTCCAAGTCAAATTCTTAGATTTTTCTAAATTCAAAAAATAATTGCTATTTTCTTTCTGTCTCTTCTCAGGGTAAAAAAATAAAAAACTTCAGAGACTGCCATGGCTTCCTTTCATGGTGTAGCTGGGAAATGTACAACTCAGGGCTGCTAACGCATGGAATAAATGGACAGTCTTGCTAGCTCCTATTATCATCATTGTGTCTAGAGTCTACGTCAGTTTGAAACTAAAATGCCCTCCCTTTGCATCCATAGTACTGTAAATATCCCAACAGTAGCTGCATTTATATAATGCCCATCTGCGCCGTATCAAATCGACTTGACAAATGTTCCATACTTCTACCTTCTGTTGTGTGTGTGACTGAGAAAACTGAGAGGTTACACAAAAAGAATTTTTTTAGGTTAAATACACATCCAAAATTGTAGTCTTCCTGTGTGAAATCTTTCCCCTCTTCTTAGGACTTGCATAAATTTTTTTAAATGTTAATACTACATGAAATTGAAATAATGTGAATGAGTTTCCTAAGGGTAGAACTTCACTGTAGAACTTTGATAGTAAGGATCATGTAACTTGTAGAAAACATCGACAAATATGAATCCAAGTAGATCAGAAATGATTAGTTCAGCTCCATTTTCTTTTGTACCACACTATTTCACATCATTAAGTTCAAATGCAAGAGACTGGAAAACCTGACTTCTATTGAATGAGGTTTGATTTATTCAACCTTGTGTTATTAGTGAAAATAGGATACCTTGTTAGTTAGAAGATACATTTAAAATCATGCACTGTTCTATATAAATTATCAGGTTCATGAGTATATAATGATAATATTGATATTACCTTACATTTGCACAGAATGTTGGCAGTTTACAAAGCCCATTCACATGCATCACTTTATTCAATCTTCATAATTCTCTGGCTATTCTTGTTCATATTTCATAGACAGGATCCTAAGGTCCAGAGAAACCTAGCAACAGCTAGTGCATGAAAAGCAAGAGTTCAGTTCAGGCTTTCTGCCTCTGACCCCTTTTCAGTAGTCACTTTTGCCAAAAATAACCAAACAAAACGATGGTCTTCATTATCTCTTGCCTACACTTCTTCAAGGGCCTCTTATCTACTCTCTCACAGTCTGGCCTACTACTCTTGTATTCCTAGCAGCAATACAAATTGGCACTCTTTCCTAATGGACACCTCTTGGAGCTCTTTTCCTTGGAAGTTAAATTTTGAACTTTGATTTTGTTATCTGGTATCTTTCACAGTCAGACGTAAATTTGGCCTCGACCTAGTTTTCAGTCTTTCTGTCCCTGCCACAGGCCATGTTCTGGTTGCACCAGCCTCGTGTGGGTCCCTCTACGTCCTCTGCTGTCCCCCACAGCTTGTGCCCTTGTTTCTTTTCCCTACAGTGCCTTTTCTTTATAATCTACATAGTAAGTTTCTACTTGTGACCCATAATCTTTGGGAAATAAGCTCAAAAATTACTTCCTGTGTGAAATCTTTCCCCTCTTCTTAGGACTTGCATAATTTTTTTTTAAATGTTAATACTACATGAAATTGAAATAATGTGAATGAGTTTCCTAAGGGTGCACGCCACGTCTTGTTGATCTTTAGATCTCCAGGACCTAGTGTAGTGTCTAGTTATAATTAGTTATAGAACTAATAAAGTATCAGTCATTTCCTCGATTGCAGAGAACGTATCTGCATTTCATTAGATATTAAAATTATTGTATAGCTGTTCTACATCTGGGTATATATCTAAAAGAATCAAAATCCGAGTCTCAAAGAAGCATTTGCACACCCATTTTCTTAGCAGTATTATTCATAATAGCCAAAAGGTAGAAGCAACCCTACGTACATCAACAGATAGGATTATAATAAAATATTACTCAGTCTTAAGAAAGGATTTCCTGCCACATGCTGCTACATGTATGAGCCTTGAAGATATTACTCTAAGTGAAATAACCCAGTCACAAAAAAGAGAAATATTATACGATCCCACTTATATGAGTTATCTAGAGTAATCAAACTCATATATAAGCAGAAAGGGGAATGGTTGTTCCCAGGAACTGGAGAAGAGGGAAATGGGGAGTCATTTAATGGGTATAAAGTTTCAGTTTTACAAGACAAAAAATGTTCTGGAGATTGGTTGCACAACAAGGTGAATACACTAAATACTAGTAACCTGTATACTTAGAAGGGTTAAAATAGTAAATACTAAGTTATGTGTATTTACCATAATTTAAAACCTTTTTAATTAAAAATTCTCTTAGTGACATTTCCTTGTTAAAGAAATGAATGAACTAGAGAAATTATGTTGACTACTGCAGTACATGTATGTGTTATAGATAAGAAGATAGGGTGGAGCAAAAACAAAAGAGAAATACAAAATATTTCTGCTCTGAAGAGCTGGCTGGCTAATTGGAGATGTAGAAATCAGACATATAAAGTGATGATATGATTTCAAAACAATAAATTTCCATAAAAATAGTTTAATCACTACTGGAGTCTTACCTGAGGTAAGACTTAGAGAGGAGGTGGGAGTTAAATTGGATTAATCTTGGAGCTCTTCCAGGAGGTAGACATGTAGCCTGGTTTGGAAGATTCTGTTGAACAAGTATTGACACAGAAGCTCTGGAAAGATACAGAGAGTGAAATGGATAAGCTGTTTGTGAGGGAAATATGATTGCTATAGAGGAATTAATCTATTAAATTCTGTAACAGGATTTAACAGGATTGTAACAGCTATATCAAATAAGTACTATTATCATTTTTTTTTTTTGAGTACATAGAGGCACAGAGAGGTTAGGGAACTTGCCTAAAGAGGATGTGTAGGAAATGGCAGAGAGAAATTTAAAATCAAGGCCACCTGGCTCCAGTGCTCCTATAATTACCAAATATGCTATGCTTTGCTCTCCAGTTAATTCCATTATAAAGTGGTTCTCAATATCTTATTTCTATGCACCCTTCCCCAGGCCCTATGGTTTTCAATAGTTTTCAATAATTTTCAGGAACACAACACATTCCTATAGGTGAGCTTGGAATATAGCTGATTGAATGTTTACAGAAGACTTGATGAAATAAAATAATTTAATGACAATGTGAGAAATTCAGTATATAGAGAAAATTTTCCTGACATGGGTCAGTCCATTTGATACAAAGATTGAGGTTATGGAATCTACTTCTTTGGAAAACAGCCTCTATCATCATGCTTCAGCAATCCATGTATATTCTTCACTTAGTGTGCTCTGGTGGGTTATCATTTCATGAAATTTCCTTTCCATCTTGCACAGTATTTTCAAGTGTATCAGGCTGTAGACTGTCATCAACGTATCTGACTTTCATCAGAATTTACATTTTTTTTCCTCCAGGATTGCAACAGATGTGTTATATTACTTTCAAAAGAAAATCAGATGTGGGTAATAGGGATTGGATGTGTATGATTGTGGTGGGGTGAGCGATCAGGACAAGCCAACTCTTCCATATTAAATCATATAAATTAATATTTAATACAGGGAAGATATGCCATGGTTTAGATGCTGCTTATACACAAAGAGACCATGTTAACCTACATGAAGTTATCTAACGTAGAGACACATAGTGAAAAGAACAAGATAGTGATTATTTAATCTTTATTCTGGTACAGAATGGCAAACTGGGAATTACTTCACCAGATTCAGAGGGGTTCTTCCCCCATTTCAACATCAAAAGAAAAACTGTATAATCAGTAAGATTTTGTTAAGATTTGAAAATTACCTTCAAATGATCAGGTCATAAAATCTTTAAAAAAAGTAAAGAACAAGCATACACATTTTGCCAGGTTTCAAAGTGAAAGGAATCTCTTACTTTTTAGGAATCACTAGTTAGAGAATAAGTATTTTGGATTCAGATCAGTGTAGACATAAAGATTAAAGAAAACTATTTAAGAACCTCAAAAGCCCTTTTGGATAACAGACCACTGATAAATACATCACTTCCTTAAGTATAAATGAATTAGAGACACGTGGGTTATGCTTTCTGAGAATGGGTGGGGACTTTAAAATGTAAGGGAAAATTACTTTTGGCAATTCCTATTTAGTATTTTGCTGAACCTTAACCATGTTTGCCAAAAGTTTACTTTTGTGCTTGAGTTTGGAATAGAATACAGAAGTACGAAGATAATGAATGAACTGATTTACCTAGATGTATGGGTTTTTTTTTTTTAGATCCCACTTTCTTTCCTTATTTTTTTCCTTTTTATTTATTTTTTTGGTATCATTAACATACACTTACATGAACAACACTGTGGTTACTAGATTCCCCCCATTATCAAGTCCCCACCACATATCCCATTACAGTCACTGTCCATCAGCATAGTAAGATGCTATAGAATCACGACTTGTCTCCTCTGTGCTATACTGCCTTCCCCATGCCCCGCCACTATACTATGTGTGCTAATCAAATACCCCCTTTCCCCTTTTCCCTCCCTTCCCACCCATCCTCCTCAGTCCCTTTCCTTTTGTAACTGACAGTTTGGCTTCTCCCTTCCCAATCTGCATGCCTTTTATTTCTTTGTGTTGTCTGATTGCCATGGCTAGGACCTCCAGAACTATGTTGAATAAAAGTGGGGAGAATGGGCATCCTTGTCTTGTTCTTGATCTTAGAGGAAAAGCTTTCAGCTTCTCACTGTTAAGTATGATGTTGGCTGTGGGTTTGTCATATATGGCCTTCATTATGTTGACATACTTGCCATCTATACCCATTTTGTTAAGAGTTTCTGTCATGAATGGATGTTGAATTTTGTCAAATGCTTTTTCAGCATCTATGCAAATGATTATGCATTTTTTGTCCTTCTTTTTGTTGATGTGATGGATGATGTTGATGGATTTTTGAATGCTGTACCATCCTTACATCCCTGGGATGAATCCCACTTGATCATGGTGTATGATCCTCTTGATGTAGTTTTGAATTCGGTTTGCTAATATTTTGTTGAGTATTTTTGCATCTATGTTCAGCAGGGATATTGGTCTGTAGTTTTCTTTTTTGTGGTGTCTTTCCTGGTTTTGGTATTAGAGTGATGCTGGCCTTATAGAATCAGTTTCGGAGTATTCCCTCCTCTTCTATTTTTTGGAAAACTTTAAGAAGAATAGGTATTATGTCTTCTCTAAATGTCTGATAAAATTCAGTGGTGAATCCATCTAGCCTTGGGCTTTTGTTCTTGGGTAGTTTTTTGATTACCAATTCAAATTCATTGCCAGTAATTTGTCTGTTCAGATTTTCTGTTTCTTCCTGGGTCAGCCTTGGAAGGTTGTATTTTTCTAGAAAGTTGTCCATTTCTTCTAGGTTATCCAGTTTGTTAGCATGTATATTTTCATAGTATTCTCTAATAATTTGTTTATTTCTATAGTGTCTGTCATGATTTTTCCTTTCTCATTTCTGATTCTGTTTATGTGTGTAGAGTCTCTTTTTTTCTTAATAAGTCTGGATGGGGGTTTATCTATTTTTATTTTCTCAAAGAATCAGCTCTTGGTTTCATTAATTTTTTCTATCATTTTATTCTTCTCAATTTTATTTACTTATTCTCCAATCTTTATTATGCCCCTCTTTCTGTTGACTTTGGGCTTCATTTGTTCTTTTTCCAGTTTCAGTAAGTGTGAATTTAGACTGTTCATTCGGGATTGTTCTTCTTTAAATAGCCCTGGATTGCTATATACTTCCCTCTTAGAACTGCCTTCTCTGTGTCCCACAGAAGGTGGGGTGTTGTGCTGTTGTTTTCAGTTGTCTCCATATATTGCTTGATCTGTTTTAATTTGGTCATTGATCCATTGATTATTTAGGAGCATGTTGTTAAGCCTCCAAGTGTTTGTGAGCCTTTTTGTTTTCTTTGTACAATTTATTTCTAGTTTTATACCCTTGTGATCTGAGCAGTTGATTGGTAGAATTTCAATCTTTTTGAATTTACTGAGGCTCTTTTTGTGGCCTAGTATGTGGTCTGTTCTTGAAAATGTTCCATGTCCACTTGAAAAGAATGTGTATTCTGCTGCTTTTGGGTGTAGAGTTCTATAGATGTCTGCTAGGTCCATCTGTTCTAATGTGTTATTCAGTATCTCCTTCTCCTTACTTATATTCTGTCTGGTTGATCTGTCCTTTGGAGTGAGCGGAATGTTGAAATCTCCTAAAATGATTGCATTACATTCTATTTCCCCTTTTAATTCTGTTAGTATTTGTTTCACATATGTAGGTGCTCCTGTGTTGGGTGCATAGATAATTACAATGGTTATATCCTCTTGTTGGATTGATCCCTTTATCATTATGTAATGTCCTACCTTGTCTCTTGTGACTTTCTTTGTTTTGAAGTCTATTTTGTCTGATATATGTACTGCAACACTGGTTTTTCTCTCTATTAGTTGCCTGAAATATCTTTTTCCATCCCTTCACTTTTAGTCTATGTATGTCTTTGGGTTTGAGGTGAGTCCCCTGTAGGCAGCATATAGATGGGTCTTGTTTTTTTTTATCTGTTCAGTGACTCTATGTCTTTTGATTGGTTCCTTCAGGCCATTTACATTTAGGGTGATTATTAATAGGCATGTACTTACTGCCATTGCAGGCTTTAGATTTGTGGTTACCAAAGGTTCAAGGATAACTTCTTTACTATCTAAGAGTCCAACTTAACTCACTTAGTGTGCTATTACCAACACAATCTAAAGGTTCTTTTTTTTCCCCTCCTTTTCTTCCTCCTTCATTCTTTATGTATTAGGTATCATATTCTGTAGTCTTTGTCCCTTTTTATTACCTCTAGTGACAGCTATTTAACCTTAGGAACACTTCCATCTATAGCAGTCCCTCCAAAATACACTGTAGAGATGGTTTGTGGGAGCTAAATTCTCTCAGGTTTTGCTTATCTGGAAATTGTTTAATCCCTCCTTAAAATTTAATGATAATCTGCCAGATAAAGTATTCTTGGTTTGAGGTATTTCTGCTTCATTGCATTAAATATATCATGCTACTCCCCTCTGGCCTGTAAGGTTTCTGCTGAGAAGTATGATGATAGCCTGATGGGTTTTGCTTTGTATGTTATCTTTTTCTCTCTCTGGCTTCTTTTATTAGTCTGTCCTTATTCTTGATCTTTGCCATTTTAATTATTATATGTCTTGGTGTTGTCCTCCTTGGGTCCCTTGTGTTGGGAGATCTGTGGATCTGCATAGCCTGAGGGACTAACTCCTTCCCCAGACTGGAAGTTTTCAGCAATTACCTCCTCAAAGACACTTTCTATCCCTTTTTATCTCTCTTCTTCTTCTGGTACCCCTATAATACGAATATTGTTCCATTTGGATTGGTCACACAGTTCTCTCAGTATTCTTTCCTTCTTAGAGATTCTTTTTTCTCTCAGTGCCTCAGCTTCTTTGTATTCCTCTTCCCTATTTCTATTTCATTTATCTCCTCCACCATATCCAATTTGCTTTTAATACCCTCCATTGTGCTCCTCAACGATTGGATCTCCATCCTAAATTCTTTCCTTAGTTCTTGAATGTTTTTCCATGTACCTCCATGAGCATCTTAATGATTTGTATTTTGAAATATCTTTCAGGAAGATTCATGAGGTCGATTTCCTTTGACTCTTTCTCAGGTGTATTCATAATTTTGCTTTGAACCAGGTTCCTTTCACATTTCATAATTTGTCTGTGGAGCCCTCTAGTGCCCAGAAGCTCTACTCTCTGTAGCTGCTCAGCCCCTGGAGCAATGTCCAGGGTTGCAAGGGAGCAGTGTTGGTGCTTGGGAGGAGGAGAGAGCTTTTTCCTGCTTCCTGGCTGCTAGGTCTGTCTCCACTGCCAGAATCAGTGGGCCAAACACCCAGGTGTAAGCATCTATGCTTTGTGTTTGTAGCTGCTATAGGCGGAGCTTCCCTCTGGCTGGCCTGTTGCCAGGGCAGGGGTTGCCGGTTTGTGAGCCTGTGCCAGGTACAGGCTATCCAGGAGGAAGAAACAGCAGGCTGTGTATCACGGTGGGAGGCCTTGGAGCTGCGTAACCAACCAGGGTGATAGACTGCCTGAAGATTGTTTAAGCTCCCAACCTGCTGGTTAGAGTGCACCTGGACAATTTTGTCTACCTGTCCTTTCTCCTGAGCAGTAAGCTCTGTGCAATCCTTGTCCCTTTAGCAGTCCTCTTGCTTTTAGGAAGTCTCTCAGACTGCCCACCCAGATCAGCTGGATATGAATCCCTGTTTTCCACAAGCAGCTGGAATCTCCATCTCTCCAGGTATTCCACCTGTCTTAGCCTTCCAACACCACTAAATCATCAGAGCACCATGCAATGTAGTTTCATGCTCCCAGAGCAGATCTCCAGGGCTTGGTGTTCAGAAGTCCCAGGCCTCCACTGCCTCCTGCTCTCTTTCTCTTCCTTTTGCCAGTGAGCTGGGGTGGGGGAAGGGCTTGGGCCCCACCGGGTCATAGCTTTGGTGCGTTACCCTGTTCCATGATGTCTGTTTTTTCTCCAGGTGTATGCAGTCTGGTGCAGCCTTCTTTCCTGTTGCTCTTTCAAGATTAGTTGTCTTAATTATATTTTCCTATTATATGTGGTTTTATGAGGAGGTCTCTGTCTCACCTCTCATGCCGTCATCTTTTGGACTCCCATTTCAGATGTATGGGTTTTTACACTGAAAATATTTAAAGATCAATGGCAATTTAAGATTATTTTAGAAACAATTTCATGCCAAAACTAGAGTATGCCCTCATTGTCTCCTGGTCCCACATTCTGAGTGTGCCAGAAAATTTCAAATTTTGCATTAAAAAATGTAAAGACCTGAAATAAGCCTGAGAGGTAAATATACCTCAGAAAACAGTCCTCTTTAACAAGATCTGAATTTCAGGGCTCTGCATTCCACTCTAATCTGTCTGCCTGTTGTGGTGCTTGCATGGCTCCTTCACATGATCAACAAACAGCAAATAGGCTGGTGAGCCCCATGCATGTAATTGGTAGGACCAGCACTGCTGTATGAAGGTTATCTCAGCTGCCCTAACTCAGATTCCCCTGTTCTATAGGTTGGGACAATATTGTTATTTAAATATTTTTTTCATTTAATTGGATTTACCTTCTTTAATAGCAGTGGAACTTTGTCTTTTTTTTGTCTTCATTTGGACTGTTAAATGTGCTATAGAGAGACTTGAATTCTAAACACATCGTAGCGGCAGACCAATGAGAAAACTTTGATTATCTTGAGCTATATCTTCTAAAGCTATAGCAACTGGTTAAGTGGCTGTACTAGTTAAGTGGTGTGTGGGGAGTAGATAGGGAGGATCAGGTACACAGGTCATTTGGCATCAGGTATTGCCCCTTGATCAGCAGACTCTTCGCATATATCACCTGACCACTTCCTCCTACACATACATACATACATGCATTTATTTATTGGCAAAACAAACCCAAAACTTTTCATGTTTTATAATATTGTCATCATGAAGTTATCATTTCAGGTTAAGATATCTTAGAAGGGTAAGCAAAAGTTACTCACATCTACAATATTCTATCAATAAATGATTCTATTTATGGTGCCTACATCAGTGTTAGTACTATTCTTCAGAAATGATAAAATAATTTTGTAATATTTCTTTGGAAGTCCAAGATCAAAAGCTCTAGAGGTGTCTTTCAATTTTATCTTTGAAATTTAAAACAACAAAAACAGTAACAAAAACTCTAAGGGCATTAGTCAAAATTTAAAGCCTAAATGTCAACTCTTACAGCTTTCAGTTAAACCTCAGGATGGACACAGATTGGCAAAAGGATTTCTAATCGATGAATGGGAGGACTAAGCTGTGGATTATTTCCTTTGTGTATAAGCAACCTGCATCCTAGTGTCCCAATGTGCAGTAAGCTACAGTCATCCACACATCTATACTCAGTCCTATAAATCATTTATTCATCTGGTTTCAGCCTCTCAGAGCAAGATCAGGCAGGATCAGACCTAAAGACAAATTCGGTTCTTTACACACACACAGGTTCAAAGCTAGTCTTATTACTAGATGGATAGGCAGCTACCTATATGATGACATTTACGACGCTTAAGACACAATGTCTAGGAAACAAAGGGACCAGAATTCTAGCCTTTTACTACTGTCTTGACTAACATTAAAATTAGCACTGTTCTTTGTAATACTTTTGTTAGTGGAAATCCCAGATATTGGGATAGATGTGGCAGTCATGGGCATATAACGCGTTGGAGAATCTTTGTGTGAGGAGATAATTAGATGGCTAGGGCAGGAGAAGGAACAATTACCAAATTGTCACCTTATAGGCCAGTGGTAGCCTTGCTTTTGCTTTTTGTAATTACAAGTTTCAAGGGACAAGATTTGAACCATAGTATCTAGATTTCTGTATTGAAATAGGGAAGTAGCAGGGAATCAAAAGGTAGATGAGAATTGTGTCAATTTACAAGCTGACACTTTTCCTTGCATTATCACATTTAATCGCTTGAACCACCTTCTGAGGTAGGAATGACACCATTGTTCAAATGAGAAGATAAACTCAGAGAGATAAAGTATCTATAAAGTCGCATGACTAGTAAATAGAAATACAGAATCTAAAACCAGGTCTCTGAGCACAAAATACTTTTATGCTTCTTCTCAAGACCTATGTTATAATTTACTTATATTCTATATGTAGCTAAAAAAAATTACATTATCACTACCGAAATATCACCAACAGCATAGTAACAGTTCTATTTTTACTTTTAGATTTTGCCAGTGTTTACAATTTCATGCTATTCTGCATCAGAAATGCCTAGAAGATTTGTGGGTTTATTTTTCTTTCTTTCCTTTTTTTTTTTTGGTCATTATAATGGGACCTTTGTGTCTTCTCTGACAATTGCCAAAAATTGAAGGAGGTGATATGAACATGTTTGAACTTTACCATTACACTTTTACTACCAGTAAACACAAATTTCTGTTTTCAAAAGAGAATACTATAATCTAATATAATCTAGAAAGTAGATTTTTCTTTTTTTTTCCTTCTTTTCTTAAGTGGCATCCTTCTGGTCTAAAGAGACTTCTAACTTAGGTACCAAATGTAATTGTAGAAATAGAGATGTTCAAGCAGTTATTAAAATTGCCACATTGTAGAGCAGGGTATGATTTGTGTATGTATTCCTATGGGAAATTCAGAACACATCTTAATCCCCATTGCTCTTGTTCTCACTTTTAAATTTAGGGAATTGGTTTACTACACAAACCCAGGATCACTATAATACTTTTTATCAAGTTCTTGCCTCTGTGATCCTCTCAGTCATCTCCCAACATTTATTCTAAAAATTTCAAAATCTGAGATCCTTCCAAGTATGAGGGGGAAATGAAGCTAATCATGTTCTTACATATTTTTTCAGCCAATGAAGCTGACTTTTTCTTTATTTAAGGAACTTTTCCCGGCACAGCACATGATAGATAGTTGACAGTCTGATTTCAGGAAAGTCACAGCTTGGAGAAGTTTTTACTAGTCCAATTCAGACACTATAGCGAGGGCTAATTGTGTCTGATGATCCCATCTGCTTGGAGAAAGAAATAGCAGGCATTACTTCCATTATGTAAAACTGTTGTTATAAAAGCACTAAATACCAGACGGCTTACATACATCTTTTGGCAAAGACAAATTGTCTTACATACATCAAAGACAAAACAGTACATGCAAAATAGAATTCAGGCAAATCATTAAGTAGAATATCACCTTTATCTAGTAAACTTCTCTGTTGAACAGCTGAAAACTCTCTGTAGGGACGACAAAAGGCTGGAAGCAATGTCTTTAGGCTCAGCATGGCTTCTCAAGAAGATAAGAATAAAAGAGGTAGTCTCCCACAGAATTCTCCTTTGTTATGGGTAACCCTTAAGTATTGGAGAATTCAGAGGCTTATGTATGCTAAATGAAACACTGCAAAAATTAAACATGATATGGAAATACTGTGGATTATATATTGATATGCCAGATCTTCCTTTGCCAATCTCTGTGTTCTATTTCTCTATCAAGGATAACCTTAATACACTGCGTAACTTTCAGAGATTTAGAGTTAGCCAACTTCTAGCTATCCTGTTATATAACTTCCCTTATTCTGTTACCCTTCATCTGCCCTTGGTTGTGGCTTTTCTTAGTGGGACATTTGACATTTCAGGTTAAAAGTTTTCTCTACTATTTAAATCTGAAAGCTGCATCACACAGTTAAACTACATTAGAAAACCATTGTGTAAGTTCTGATACCCTCTTGGTCTGTCATAGTTATTCATAGGTTAAATGAAACAAGTAATTAGTTACATGCTGATATTATAAAGTGAGGCTGTGTTTCAACTAAGTTGACCTTGTTTGTGGAATAGACAAAATCAGGTGTTTAGGTCATTTTGGAATACAAATGAAGATGGTAGAATTGTCAGTGATTGGAAAAGTAGGATAATTGGCAGAAATCAAGATTGAATCTAGGATGTTACAGGAACTGCTCCAGGAAGGGTGAATTTAAATACAGGCAACTGCCAAGAAGTCAGACAGCTGGTAGTATGGTAACCCAGATATTAGCAGCAGCAGAAAGCCGTTATCATCCCTAGGCTGGAGTGTTAAAGAGAGACGGATGTATCACTGTATCCCAAGCTCTGGGGCCACATTCAGAAGCAGGAACCACTTTCACTGTGCCTGATGATAGATGGAACCAGTAAGGCAGGAATATCTGGCCTGTTTTGAACCACAGAGGAGACTGTTTCTGTCAAATATGTCCCTAAGGGGGAAGGAGAGACAGAGACAGATGGAGAAATACACTAATTTTTCATTTTATGTACCCTTCAAAGTCCTTCCAGGGCCTTCCATCAGCTGAACCTAGCTGGAAATTAGTAAGTAGACAGGGAAAAGTAACTTCCTGTATGCAGCCAGAGTAAGAGAGGGTGGGGAATGGATCTGAGTACAAACAGGCAGATGCCCTCATCAGACAGGAAAATATGAAGGTAAAAGGGGATTAGAACCCAAGAATGAGAACTCGGTAACTCTAACTCAGTTGTGTGATCTGATGACTCAGACTGATAGTTCCATAGTTCCATCAGGTATAGAACAACCTGAAATGGTCATATATCTGGGTTTATTGTGCCTTAGTTTTTATAATGCACTGCCTGGGCCCTAAATGAGTGATTTAGATATTTAAATTGTATCTTTTTCCTGTAAAGGTTATAACTGCAATTTGCCTCTTTGATTCTAGGTAGTTTCCCAAGATGGACCTATTAGATATCAAGTTCTCACCAGTAAAGTACTTCGGGGATTGGGTTAGATCTTACAGAAATCTAGAAAATGAAAATTATTTTACTCTTTTTAACTTAAATTAACTTTTTATTTACATGCTATGAGCTAATTTAGAATATGAATTAAGATGATCTTTAATTCATCAAGGACTTAAAACTTTCATTTTGAGTCTTCTTCTTCTATTAGCAAATGTTATTTGTTTAAATTGAAGACCATAACCTATTTTTATATATCTTTGAATTTATATTCCTCCAACATTAAAAGACAATTCTTAAATAGGTGTTTCTCCAGGTAAAGTTCACAGACTTAACATTTGGATCTACTGAATCAGAATCTTTGATAAAGAGGATTAGAGAATGTGTCTAAGTAGTTCTTACATACCCTGAGAAACTCTGGCTCAAATTAACTATTTTTGGTACTGGTAACTATTAATGATTGATTACACTTAAAGATCACACATCCATAGAGCACAACCATGTTCTTATGTGGAAAGACTTCATAACTCTTTATACTACTTATCTCTACTGTAATATTTGTACATATTGAAATACCACACATCTCAGGGTAAATATACTCTTTTTATCCTCTGCCAGTGGTGTTCATTTTTCTTACTAGAAAGTCTTAGCTATGTTTCTCATATTCCTTTAAAAAAAAAGTATTTCAGTGATGTTATGAGTCCTCATGATCAGGAAGGAGTGATATGTCATTTCACTTATGTTCTCAGCAGCCAGTTATAGAAAAGAGAACTGAAAATGGCTTGTGCAAAGATAGTGTTATCTTTATTATCTCACAGTAAGTCTGGTCAGTTGTTTCAGTTATTGGTTCATTCAGGAGCTCAATGCAATCATCAGGGATCTACCTTCTTTCAGTCTTTTTCCCTACCATCCTTAGAGTCGTGGTGTTTGTCCTTAGACTAATTTTGTACACCCCAAAGCAACTTAAAGCTTCTACCCTCAAACCATAATGTCCTCACTTTTCACTGGACAGAATGGCATCACGTGCCCATTTCTAAAATAACCATGGGAAAAAGGAATGGAATTTATGTAACTGATTGCAACTGAAATCAATATGCACCTTTGGGCTGGAACTTGGTCTCCTTGGGAGGACACAATCACCAAAATTTGGACAAAATCAAGAGTCTGTTAGTAGTGTTCATCGTATTAGTAAGAGGAATTATAGTAGTAGTGATAGTAGTAGAAGTAATAGCTGATTCTTATGTAGCATTTGCAATGCGCTGAACACTTTTCTACTAGTCATAGTATATTAACTCATTTAATCATCACAGCAAGTATATGAGGTCATAACCATTATTACCTGTGACTTACACAGAGACATTATATAGCTTAAATAAGGTCCCATAGTTAGTCTTAAATGTGCATAGTTACTCTTAAAAGTATTAGCTTTGAACAGACTGCCTCTGTGGAAGGGTGTGTATGTGACGGGGAGGCATATGGCTATTCCATAAAAACCAATGACTTCTGTCACAGAGAACAGAACCTGGCACTGAGTAGGTACTCAGAATATTCACTGAATTGCCAAAAAAGTTAAGGATGAGTGAATAAACTATTTGACAGCCTTCAGGTACAGTGCTTTATATCTAATAGTCACTCAGTAAATATTTGGTTAATAGTATACAGTTGTATTTCTGTACAATTTAAGTAGAAAATTTGAAATATGCCACAAATTGTTCTGCCTTTTTCCTTAACATAAATGAGAGATAGTTTTCAGGAAAGATAGAGGAGGGGACAGTTTTCCATGATTGGAGTGAGATGGATTAATGTTCACGAATTTTATTTGGAAAACCCCAGAAAATGCATGCTATTTAAAAAAATGCAAATTAGTCCTATTGCTTAAACTTTTTATTATGCAAAAAAGCTAGCAAGACTTGTATCCTATGGTAAGCTTCTCTACAACCTCTACCCAGAAGATGCCATTACATTTGCTCTCCAGTCCTTGCTTGAGTTGCCCATTAGAACAGATATTCACTACAGTTCCAAGTTCCCCTTGCACCAAAATAGAACACAGGATATGTCTGTGGGATGTTCACATTTTTTTTTTTTGAAAGCAGAGGGAACATGAACTGGCTTGGTGCTCTTTTATATGCAGTTAGACTCAGCTGTCATATGTTAACTTATCAGAGATATGCATTATCTAACAATATTAAGTAGGGATTCACACGGAGCCATTCACAATCATAAACGTGGGTAAATTCCATTCCTACTTGAAGACATTCAATGAATGGACATACAGATTTACAAGACAATAGGTGATTATTCTGATGATAAATTATCAACTTCTACATCTGTTAGTAGGCCAGACACTACTTACCAGAGTTCAGATTAGAGTGAAAAACATAGAGAAGAAAAAAACAACTTAAAAGTTTATATGTTATAGAAAATCATTAAGAAATGCCTAGAATAGGACTCTAGAGCAAAGGACTAATTTAACAATCAACACCATCAATAACCTTCTTTACAGTATTCAATGTCAACTATTGATTCCTGGAAAGCCAACCCTGGCCCAAATGTGTTCTTTCAATTTATGAGCAATTCATTCAACATATTCCTCATGACCTACAGCAGGCAAATGAGCATTAAGTTCATAATATTCTAATTATTAAGAATGAGAAGGGCTCTGATAGATCATCCAAATCTGACTTTTTGTTTTGTAGATGCAAATATGTAAGGCCTAGTTACTGTTCCAAGGCTATACAGCTAATAAAGTAAAGCACCAGGAGTAGAATTTTAGTCTAGGCCTCTTCCTCGTCACCACATTACATAATGAATTTCTTTACATGCTAGTCACCAAAACTTGGAGTTCATTGCCTGCATGAATTTACAACATGCCTAAAATACTGTCCTGAAACCCAGATTACTCACTTATTTGTGTAATTTCTACTAATTTATTAATTTTGTTATCATTAATCTACACTTATATGAAGAACATTATGTTTACTAGGCTCCCCCCTTCACTAAGTCCCCCCCACACACCCCATTACAGTCACTGTCCATCAACGTAGTAAGATGCTGTAGAATCACTACTTGTCTTCTCTGTGTTGTACAGCCCTCCCCATGCCCCCCCCCCACATTATACATGCTAATCGTAATGCCCCCTTTCTTTTTCCCTGCCCTTATCCCTCCCTTCCCACCCATCCTCCCCAGTCCCTTTCCCTTTGGTAACTTAGTCCATTCTTGGGTTCTGTGATTCTGCTGTTCTTTTGTTCCTTCAGTTTTCCTTTGTTCTTATACTCCACATATGAGTGAAATCATTTGGTACTTGTCTTTCTCTGCCTGGCTTATTTCACTGAGCATAATACCCTCTAGCTCCATCCATGTTGTTGCAAATGGTAGGATTTGTTTTCTTCTTATGGCTGAATAATGTTCCATTGTGTATATGTACCAGATCTTCCTTATCCATTCATCTACTGATGGACACTTAGGTTGCTTCCATTTCTTGGCTATTGTAAATAGTGCTGCAATAAACATGGAGGTGCATCTGTCTTTTTCAAACTGGGCTGCTGCATTCTTGGGGTAAATTCCTAGAGATGGGATTCCTGGGTCAAATGGTATTTCTATTTTGAGCTTTTTGAGTAACCTCCATACTGCTTTCCACAATGGTTGAACTAATGTACATTCCAACCAGCAGTGTAGGAAGATTCCTGTTTCTCCACAACCTCACCAACATTTGTTGTTGTTGGTCTTTTGGATGGTGGTGATCCTTACTGGTGTGAGGTGATATCTCATTGTGGTTTTAATTTGCATTTCTCTGATAACTAGCGATGTGGAGCATCTTTTCATGTGTCTGTTGGCCATCTGAATTTCTTCTTTGGAGAACTGTTCAGCTCCTCTGCCCATTTTTTAATTGAATTATTTGCTTTTTGTTTGTTGAAGTGCATGAGCTCTTTTTGTATTTTGGATATTAACCTTTTATCGGATCTGTCATTTATGAATATATTCTCCCATACTGTAGGGTACCTTTTTGTTCTATTGATGTTGTCCTTTGCTGTACAGAAGCTTTTCAGCTTGATACAGTCCAGCTTGTTCATTTTTGCTTTTGTTTCCCTTGCCTGGGGAGATATGTTCATGAAGAAGTTGCTCATGTTTATGTCCAAGATATTTTGGCCAATGTTTTTCCTAAGAGTTTTATGGTTTCATAACTTACATTCAGTTCTTTGATCCATTTCGAATTTACTTTTGTGTGTGGGGTTAGACAGTGATCCAGTTTCATTCTCTTACATGTAGCTGTCCAGTTTTGCCAGCACCATCTGTTGAAGAGACTGCCATTTCCCCATTGTATGTCCATGGCTTCTTTATCGTATATTAATTGACCATATACATTTGGGTTAATGTCTGGAGTCTCTATTCTGTTCCACTGGTCTGTGGCTCTGTTCTTGTGCCAGTACCAAATTGTCTTGATTACTATGGCTTTGTAGTAGAGCTTGAAGTTGGGGAGCGAGATCCTCCCCACTTTATTCTTCCTTCTCAGGATTGCTTTGGCTATTCGGGGTCTTTGGTGTTTCCATATGAATTTATGAACTATTTCTTCCAGTTCGTTGAAGAATGTTGTTGGTAGTTTGATAGGGATTGCATCAAATCTGTATATTGCTTTGGGCAGGAGGCCATTTTGACAATATTGATTCTTCCTAGCCAAGAGCATGGGATGAGTTTCCATTTGTTAGTGACCTCTTAATTTCTCTTACGAGTGTCTTGTAGTTTTCAGGGTATAGGTCTTTTTGATGCAATTATTTTTGATGCAATTGTGAATGGAATTGTTTTCCTGATTTCTCTTTCTATTAGTTCATTGTTAGTGTATAGGAAAGCCACAGATTTCTGTGTGCTAATTTTGTATCCTGCAACTTTGCTGTATTCCGACATCAGTTCTAGTAGTTTTGGAGTGGAGTCTTTAGGGTTTTTTATGTACAATATCATGTCATCTGCAAATAGTGACAGTTTAACTTCTTCTTTACCAATCTGGATTCCTTGTATTTCTTTGTTTTGTCTAATTGCCGTGGCTAGGACCTCCAGTACTATGTTAAATAACAGTGGGGAGAGTGGGCATCCCTGTCTAGTTCCCGATCTCAGAGGAAAAGCTTTCAGCTTCTCGCTGTTCAGTATGATGTTGGCTGTTGGTTTATCATATATGGCCTTCATTATGTTGAGGTACTTGCCCTCTATACCCATTTTGATGAGAGTTTTTATCATGAATGGATGTTGAATTTTGTCGAATGCTTTTTCAGCATCTATGGAGATGATCATGTGGTTTTTGTCTTTCTTTTTGTTGATGTGTTGGATCACGTTGATGGATTTTTGAGTGTTGTACCATCCTTGCATCCCTGGGATGAATCCCACTTGGTCATGGTGTATGATCCTTTTGATGTATTTTTGAATTCGGTTTGCTAACATTTTGTTGAGTATTTTTGCATCTACGTTCATCAGGGATATTGGTCTGTAATTTTCTTTTTTGGTGGGGTCTTTGCCTGGTTTTGTTATCAGGGTGATGTTGGCTTCATAGAATGTTTTTGGGAGTATTCCCTCCTCTTCCATTTTTAGGAAAACTTCAAGGAGAATGGGTATTATATCTTCCCTGTATGTCTGATAAAATTCCGAGGTAAATCCATCTGGCCTGGGGTTCTGTTCCTGGGTAGTTTTTTGATTACCACTTCAATTTCTTTGCTGGTAATTGGTTTGTTAAATTTTGTGTTTCTTCCTTGGTTAGTCTTGGAAGGTTGTATTTTTCTAAGAGGTTGTCTATTTCTTCTAGGTTTTCCAGCTTCTTAGCATATAGGTTTTCATAGTATTCTCTAATAATTCTTTGTATTTCTGTGGCGTCCGTTGTGATTTTTCCTTTCGTGTTTCTGATTCTGTTGATTTGTGTTGATTCTCTTTTTCTCTTAATATTTTGGCTAGAGGCTTATCTATTTTATTTTCTCAAAGGACCAGCTCTTGTTTTCATTGATTTTTTCTATTGTTTTATTCTTCTCAATTTTATTTATTTCTTCTATGATCTTTATTATGTCCCTCCTTCTGCTGACTTTAGGCCTCATTTGTTCTTCTTTTACCAGTTTCGATAATTGTGATGTTAGACTATTCATTTGGGATTGTTCTTCCTGCTTTAAATATGCCTGGATTGCTATATACTTTCCTCTTAAGACTACTTTCACTGCATCCCACAGAAGTTGGGGCTTTGTGTTGTTGTTGTCATTTGTTTCCATATATTACTTGATCTCTATTTTAATTTGGTCATTGATCCATTGATTATTTAGGAATATGTTGTTAAGCCTCCATGTGTTTGTGGGCCTTTTTGCTTTCTTTGTACAGTTTATTTCTAGTTTTATATCTTTGTGTTCTGAAAAGTTGGTTGGTAGAATTTCAATCTTTTTGAATTTACTGAGGCTCTTTTTGTGGCCTAGTATGTGGTCTATTCTGGAGAATGTTCCATGTGCACTTGAGAAGAATGTGTATCCTGTTGCTTTTGGGTGTAGAGTTCTATAGATGTCTATTAGGTCCATCTGTTCTAGTGTGCTGTTCAGTGCCTCTGTGTCCTTACTTATTTTCTGTCTGGTGGGTGTATCCTTTGGAGTGAGTGGTGTGTTGAAGTCTCCTAAAATAAATGCATTGCATTCTATTCCCTCCTTTAGTTCTGTTAGTATTTGTTTCACATTTGCTGGTGCTCCTGTGTTGGGTGCATATATATTTTTAATGGTTATATCCTCTTGTTGGACTGAGCCCTTTATCATTATGTAATGTCCTTCTTTATCTCTTATTACTTTCTTTGTTTTGAAGTCTATTTTGTCTGATATAAGTACTGCAACATCTGTCTCCCTGTTGTTTGCATGGAATATCTTCTTCCATCCCTTGACTTTTAGTCTGTGCATGTCTTTGGGTTTGAGGTGTGTCTCTTGTAAGCAGCATATAGATGGGTCTTGGTTTTTCATCCATTCTATTACTCTGTGTCTTTTGATTGGTGCATTCATTCCATTTACATTAAGGGTGATTATTAAAAGATATGTACTTATTGCCATTGCAGGCTTTAGATTCATGGTTACCAAAGGTTCAAGGTTAGCTTCTTTAGTATCTTACTGTCTAACTTAACTCACTTATTGAGCTGTTATAAACACTGTTTAGTGATTCTTTATTTCTCTCCCTTCTTATTCCGTGTCCTCTATTCTTTATATGTGGGGTGTTTTTTTTTCTGTGCTCTATTATGTTTCCTTTAACTGCTTTTGTGGGTAGTTGATTTTATTTTTTGCTTTTAGTTAGTATTTGGTTGGTCTGCTTTCTTTGCTGTGATTTTATTTTCTCTGGTGACTTCTATTTAGCTTTAGGAGTGCTCCCATCTAGAGCAGTCCCTCTATGTATTATGTAATGTCCCTCTATGTATACCCTGTAGAGGCGGTTTGTGGGAGGCAAATTCCCTCAACTTTTGCTTGTCTGGGAATTATTTAATCCCTCCTTCATATTTAAATGATAATCATGCTGGATACAGTATTCTTGGTTCAAGGCCCTTCTGTTTCATTGCATTAAACATAGCATGCCATTCTCTTCTGGCCTGTAAGGTTTCTGTTGAGAAGTCTGATGATAGCCTGATGGTTTTTCCTTTGTAGGTGACCTTTTTCTCTCTAGCTGCCTTTAAAACTCTGTCCTTGTCCTTGATCCTTGCCATTTTAATTATTTTGTGTCTTGGTTTTGTCCTCCTTGGGTCCCTTCTGTTGGGAGTTCTGTATACTTCTGTGGTCTGAGTGATTATTTCCTCCCCCAGTTTGGGGAAGTTTTCAGCAATTATTTTTTCAAATTTACTTTCTATCCTTTTTTCTCTCTCTTCTTCTTCTGATACCTGTGTAATGCAGATATTTTTCCTTTTGGATTGGTCACACAATCTGTGTCAGCTTCTATGCATTCCTGTTCTCTGGTTTCTATTCCATCAATGGCCTCTTGCATCTCATCCATTCTGCTTTTAAATCCTTCCAGAGATTGTTTTATTTCTGTAGTCTCCCTCCCTACTTTGTCTGTTAGCTCTTGCATTTTTCTCTGAAGGTCTATGAGCATGGTTATGGCCTTAATTTTGAATTCTTTTTCAGAGAGATTGGTTTGATCGATCTCTCCATGCTTCTTCTCAGGGGTTGTCTCTGTGATTTTGGTCTGGATCAAATTCTTCTGCCTTTTCATGATGATAGAGGTTGTTGAGGGAAGCTGACACGTGTGTGTGCTGGGAGAACGTCCCTTCTTGCTAGTTCGTGGCATTCCTCTCCTGGGAGAACAGCGACCCCTAGCAGCTTGTGCTGGGCAGCTGCGTGCAGACGGGATCTCTGATTCTTGCCTGGCCACTGTGAAAAAGGCTCTGCCCTGTTGCTGTGGGCACAGCCGGCCTCAAGCAGCTGCTCCACTATGGCGGAGCCGCACCAGAGGGGGAACAGGCAGGATGCTGTTTATTGCTGTGAGGGTCCTCCAAGGTGCACTGCTGCCCAGGGGGTTAGGGTGCCCAGAGTTCCCTGGGATTCCCAGCTGCTGGGCTAAGTGTCCCAGGATGCTTCCGTCCAGCCGTGAGGTCCCTGTCCTTTTAAGACTTTCAAAAATCACTCGCTTTTCTTTGTCCCAGGGTCGCCAGCTGCGAGGACCTGCTCACAGGTTATACTGTTCCATTTCCCTGGTATCCAGCACCCCACGCACTGTGTGTCTGCGCTCCGAGCGTGGATGACTAGGACTGGGTGTTTAGCAGTCTTGGGCTCCCTCTCCCTCCCTGCTCCAACTCCTCTCCTCCTTCCCGGAGCTGAGGTGAGGGGCACGACCTGGGCTGTGACTTGTATCTCACCCCCCTCACGAGGTGCTGGGTTCTCGCAGGTGTAGATGTAGTCTGGCTGCAGTCCTGTGTCTCCTAGTTTCTCTTTCAAGAATAGTTGTATTTGCTGTATTTTCAAAAATATATATGGTTTTGGGAGGAGATTTCTGCTGCTCTACTCATGCCCCATCTTGGCTCCTCCTGTATTTGTGTAATTTTTATCTGCTTCAATTCCAGAGCATAGAAGGCTCTTGCAGGATGTGATAGATTACATTTTCCAAAGATGGTCGTCGTAGTATTTCCCACTTCACATACTCTTCTACCTTGTGACATTGACATTCCTACATTAAGAATTTATTTCTCCAATGCCTTTGAATCTGAGTGGGCTGAGTGATTGCTCTATTCGATACAACGTAGGCTGACAGCACGCTGGTTCTGACCATCACCCTTAAGTAACCTGGCAGCATCTGCTTCCTGCTTTTTGGAGTGTTTGCTGTTGCGTTTCCTCTTAGAGCTCATTCTCTATGCCATGAGAAGCTGGAGGCACAAGATAGTCATGTTCAGCTGGGCCCCAGCCCACTAAGCTTCTGCCTACAGCCTGCATCTACAGCTGGCTGTGAGTCCGCCGCCTGGAACGTCCAGCCTGGCGGCATTTCAGATGACTCCAGCCCATGCTGCCAGCTGCCTGCAAGGGCATGAGAGGCTCACAGTGAAAATTGTTCCCATGGTCCCAGGAAACTTACATACTTCAGAAAACACTATTCAACTTTTCTTTCAATTACATGAAGTTTTGACATGGTTTTCTGTCCTGCAATTGGCAACAAACAGCATGGTGAGCACAGAGGTCAGTGGTGCTGGCCACCCACGGACACCTCATGTCTCACCCGCACAGCCAGGCCCCTTGGCAACCCTCACCGAACCCCACGTGCACCTGCTCACCTTGCTGGGTCCAGCGTACCTGCTCTTCTTGTTAGTGAAATCTGTCAGGTTTGAAACTGATGTCTGAGTATGAGCATTTTCAATAGAAATTCTAGGAAACTTCAACATTTCTTAACATACAATAAGACCTCTGTTTTTTCACAAGAGTATATATCCCTTAGTTGACAATGGTCTGTAGAGGTCACAGAGTCCATGAGCGAGCTGGCCATTTTGTTGACCATTTCAGGAAGCACAGAAATATATTTAATTCAACATAGTAACTACTTTAGCCTGGGGGGACACGATATTTGCTCCCTCTTTCTATGAGGTTCTGATATTTGTATTTTTACCTTAATAGTCATTGCATACATGTAAGTCACTTTTAAAGCTCATGAAAACAGGCAGGGTGTAAATTACAAATAATATTAAGTCTCTTCCCTGGTCCCTGCTGGTCAGGTTTTCTCCGAATCCTGTGACAGACACTTTGCTCTTCTCATTTAGCCCAGTGCTGCCCAAAGGACAGGACTTATACCCTCGGCAGAACACAAGAAATATTAAGGTAGACCAGAGATTCTTGAATTTTTATTTTTAATGGTTATGTATTTATTTTAATGTATGTTAGAAAGGATAAAAACTAGTATATCACATATATTATTATACAGAATAAGGTTAAATTAAAAAGTAAATTGACTTCTATAGAAATGTGAATTTAAAAATTCTTTGTGGAATGACCGACCCATGAAGGCACTAAGTAAATGATCGGGAAACGCTGATTCGAAATTTCTGAAAAACCGTCAGGGCACTAGGTGTCCCTTCTCCCAACAATGACTTGTTGCTAGGTTGATGCACCTTTCTGGCTATTGGTTTCCTGACTCTCTGAGTCAGCAAGCTATTACCTGCTATAGTTGGAACTCACGGAACCAATATTTTTTGTGTATCTCATTTCATCAGCAAGCTCAGTTCACGATTTTTTCCATTTAATAGGTGCTCACCAAGACTGGCTCGGTGACGTCTCCAGAGATGCTCCTGCTTTTCAGAAGTTTCTTAGAGCTATAGGTGACATAGGATTGGATTTACAAACCATGCTCAGCCCAAGAGAGCCCTCCCTGTACCTGAGAGAGAGACATCACTCTCTTCTCCCATCCCCGTGGCTCCCCTGCTACAGCCTCATCCTCAGATTCTTCAGATGACTGAGTGATCATATGCATTGGTCCCCTGCCTCTACTTCCATTTAGTAACCTCCACCATTTTCTTTGTCTCTGCATCTTCATCTACACCCCCAGCCACCTTTGCCTTTCACATTTTATGTTAGAGTTAGAAAGAGTGTATTAACACTTCCTGCAAAGTTACAATTCATGTGACTCATATAAATAAATTGTAATCGAAAATGATTCTGGAGACATCTTTGGAAAGATAGCTTATTATGTCCTTTTATCAATGGGGAAATGAACTGTTTCCATCTCAGAACTTCAAGTGCTGCTTAGGAATGTGTGCCTCTTCAATCCTAACATCAAATAAACTATCCTCTGTACACCAGATCAAGATCCACGGGCACATGCCCTAGGCTTAGATGCCTCACAGACTTCCTCATTTAAGACCTTTGAATTTACCGCCTGCTCTGGAGATACGGTTCTCATCAATTCCCATTTATTAGTAGGTGCTTAAAAGGAAGCACTTTCTGACATGCAATAAAAAGCAGACCTAATGAGCAAATGGCAGTGAACTTGAGGGGCACTTTAGAAGAAGGTCTATCAGTATTCATAACTCTGACACACTATAAAAGACACTTTAGTGCAACGAAAATGTGTCAGAAAAGATATTGAGTTAACCGAAGGGAGAATTTTCTGGTAAAACACATAAGAGCACCCATTTCAAGTGATCTGCACTATTAATATATTTTCACCTTTAACTGACAACTCATTTACCAAGTGTCAGATGAATAGTTTTGGAGACAGCACTGATATTAACTCCCAAATGAGGTTCTGTAACAATGAAAGGTACATAAGTATTCCTCCCTAGCACCTTCTCTATAATTAATGCCCTTGGTCTTGCCTAGGCAGCTGATGCCACTCAAAAATTAGAAAAATTATCTTTGGGAATAATTGTCATCATGCTATAAATGGAACATTATAGTTTATTTTTTACACAACTCATCTTTCACATGATACAGACAAAAGTTAAAGGACTTATTCAGGTTCTTAAAGCAACTTAATCTTGATATTTCAATGCATTACAGATAATGTCACATTAAGATTCTTTAGTCTATGTTTTTTAACTCAAAAGAGGTTCTTAAAGCCAAATCAGCAGAAACAAAACCCAGAGAACAAAGCCAAAGCCAAACCCTAAGTATCCCACACCGGGAGGGAAAAATGTGTAATCATACCTGTACTTAACTAATGTAATGACAAGCTTAGTCAATAAACGTAACCATTCCCTAAATCATCCTGGTATGCTATTTATATAAAATGACAGGAAAATTTTTCTCTTTACCCTTTTTTTTAATAGTGGAATTCCAATTAGTTTTCCTTTTTTGGCCTTGATTTATAGCATCTATATTTTTTGCATTATTCTTTAAAATCATATATATATGAATGCTGCACATTATGAAAGTTAATATATTCACAGAGAACAGAATACAGTGCTTAGAAACAACATGAATAACAAACCTAATACGAGCATACTGTGAGTTTTACTGCTACAGCACCAGACTCAATTATTAATAGCTTTATGTGAGATTTCCACAGGTGGCAATGTGGATTATGGAAGAGCAGCATGTTTCTAGAACTATTATCTCCTTTTATTTATGTGTCATTTAAATGAAAATAATGCTAATGAAGGTAATATGATGAAATAATGGGCTCTCTCATGAGAAATATAGAGGGGGGGGAAAGCAACTGGGAAAAAAGTAAATAATTCTAAGGCTTTGGCCAGGGTTCAAAATCACCTTAAATTGTATTTAATGCTGAAGCACCAACTTGGTCTGCATTACATTTCTGTATTCACTAAATTTGCTATGGAAGCCATGAGGACACTTTACCCCAAAAATTACAAAAATTGATATAAGAATTTCACTGGAAAATTTCAGTTCAAACTAAATCTATTTGCTTTCTATGTAGTTTAGGTGGTGAAAACATGTGTTATGTGCTCATGAATCTTTGACTTTCATTTATAAGCTCTATTACTAAATGCCTTAATAAAAACACACAAAACTCTTAGGGTATGCAAGAAAATAATAGTCCATTGCTCCTAATATTCTTTGTGATTTTACCTTATTCATTTACTTCTTCATTCATTTGTCATTCAACAATTATTTATTGAGCCTCTACCATGGGTTCAGCCCTCTTCTAGGGCTTTGGGACTCCAAAGATCAGCATGTGGTTATTGCCCTTGAACAGTTCAGGAGAAGCTGAGTGGTAAGAAGGCACTCTTGGCACAATGTGGTGGTGTCACCTGAGTGCTTATCCATGGTGCTCAGCTGTGTGTGTAGAGATTCAGACGTGGAGGAGGAGGGTATAGGGGAGTTAACCAGGAAAAATTTTCCAAGGAGTCTGAAAAGAATTTTCAAGGATAAGCAGGAAATACCATAATTTCATAGGCATTCAGAAGACAAGTACCATCCAACAGAAGACTATGAACAGATACTTAACAGATACTTGAGGAAACAGGATGAAAAGCAGAGTAGAGATTGAAGGTAAGCAAGAAACAAGCATTGAGTGTGTTTTGTTCCTTTACAGGAAAAGATATTGAGGGTTCGGTGCAGTCTCTTACCTGGTAACTGGTAGAACTGGGGTTTGAGTTCATGGGTGAAATGGTGAGTTTAGTTGTAGATTTATGCTTGAGGCAGCGGTGGGCTCTATATTGGGTTACCAAATATATAGTTGAAATTACATATATAAGAAACATAGATTTCATTCCTGTATTTGTTTTTTCATTTATATGGCAGGCAAATAAATTGTCCTGGATGTTATAGCTGTAGACACAGAATACAGCTCAAAATCCTGCTCTCATGGAGTTCATATTCTAGTGGGAATACAGCGAGATAGGGAGACAAATACTAAGGAATATATTAAAATATGTTTATATATATATATATATATATATATATATATATATATATATATATAACAGATGATAGGGATGGTGGCATTGCAACTTTGAATATTTGAATATGTGGCCAGGAAAGGCCCAATGAGGTGGCATTTGTGTAAAGGAGGCAGTGGAATAAGCCATGGGTCTCAGAGGACAAGTGTCACAGGAGGAGGAAACAGCAAGTGCAAAGGCCCGAAGCCTGGAATGTGCCTGACAAGGTTGATGAAAAGGAAGAACCATGAGGCTAGAGCAGAGTGAGAGAGAGAGTGCTCCGAGGCCGTGAAGAGCTGGCCAGATGATACAGGATCTTGTAGGCCATGGTGAGTGCTTTGGCTTTCACTCTGACTTATACAGAAAATTGTTAGAGAGTTTTCAGTGGGACATGATATGATCTGGTTCACATTTTAATACGTTCATTCTGGCCATTGTGTTAAGAATAGACTGAATGGGATTGGGGCTGACAGCAGAAAAACCAGTTGGGAGATCATTGTGATAATCCTGGAGAGAGATGGTGGTCATTAGACAGGATGGTAGAGCTGGAAGAAGGAAGTAATAGTTAAATTTTGGATGCATTTTGAAGAAGAATCAGCAGTATTTGCTAATGGTTATATATGGAGTGTGAGGGCAGGAGAAGAGGTAACAATGACTCCAAGGCTTTGGCACAAGCAAGTGGAAAGAGAGTAGCTGTTAACTGAGATGGTGCCAGACAGTGAAGAAGACAAGAGACTTCGTTTTGGAAATGTTAGAATGAGATAGCTCTTTGACACTAAAAGGGAGATGTTTAGTAGTCAGTTAATATATGTGTTGGAGTTCAGATGAGAGACCCAGTCTAGAAATATAAATGTATAGTCACCCATGTTTCGATGATATTTGAAGCCTTATTACAGGATGGGCTCGCCAAGGATAGTGTAGATATAAAAGAGACAAAGTCCACTGAGTGAGCCCCGGGCCCCTGAATGGCTGATGTGTGGAAGGTGAGAAGTCACCTGGTAAGGAAACTGAGAAGGAACAACCAAAGGGGTGGGAGGCCACCCAGGAGAGTGAGGAGAGCCTACCAAGAAGGAGGAAGGGGTGCCTCTGTCAGATGCTGTTGGTAGGGCAGTGGGGATGAGGAGTGACCACTGACCTGTGGATTTATGTGTGAGAAGCCCTTTGGGACTCATCAGTATATAGGTGACACCAGAAGCCAGCCTGAAAATTAATTAGTTTCAAAGACTGATAGGATCAGAAATCAGATTACAGAGAGTTGGGGTGAAAGGGGGTGAAAATTAGAGGCAGTGAATGAAGACTATTACTTCTAGAGGCTTGGTTATAAGAAAAATGATAGGCAGAAATCCTTGAGATAGTAGGACACCAAGATATCAAGAAAATATGTGGGTTTTTTTTGTTTTGGTTTGGTTTTTTAGAGCCAGGTAGGCCAAATTTCATTCCTCTAGGCTGACAAGAGGGAGGAGCTAGGGGACAAGGAAAGGGTAAAGATTTAGAGAAAAGAGAATGTGATGGACAAAGGTTCCTGTGTGATTTCAGAGCTCCGTCAGCTCCTGGCCTCTACAGCCTGATCTGTCAGTGAATGTCATGCTAACAAATTCTTCAGTTCTCTGATGCAAGGAGCAAATTGTCAGGGTACCACAGTCCATCTGATCATCAGTAAATGTGATGGAAGGGTATATGTATGTATGTATATACACATATAAATAATATGCCAACTGGTATGTATATGTGTATATATATATAGTATACATGTGCATGTGTATAAATATATATATATTTTACATATGTATGTAAATGAAAAGTGCATATTATAAATAGTATGTGTTTATATATAAAATATTAAAGTACATTTCCTTCCTTCCCTTCTTCTTTTTTAACTCCATTACTCTTGAGGAAGAAGTATAAGAAAATCACTTTAATAGCTTTCACTAGAAAAGGGATCTGCTAAACATATCCATAAAAGAATATTTGGCTGAATCTGGGACCCACTAAAATTCTACGGTTCTCAAATGAAAGCTAAACTGAATTGTTTCTAATCCAGTTTATATATCTAGTAAAGTAAAGTAAAACCCCAACAAGGATAACACAAACACTTCTATGATGGATGTCTTCACAGACAGCAAACATCTCTTTGATAATATTGCAGTAAACTCAGAATTTTATGATAAGAAATAGATTACATTTCTTTTATCATATAGAATAAACAATGGAATAAGCTAGGTTTTCTTTTTTTTTTTTTGCTGGGTTTTCTTTATTCAGTGAAAATAATTGAAGTATAGAATGCTGTATGTCTCATCTTTTCCCACATGCACAGAAAACCAATCATAAGGAGCTGGTGGGGGCATAATGGAGGTAATTTGAGTTCTATTTCTGGATATTTTATCTGCTTCAAACAATTTTCTAACCAAATCTATAAAGAACAACAACAGTTTAAAAAAAAAAAAACCTTTCACATCTTACATGAAAGTTTATCTTTCGTTGGATCACACTTTCCAGCATCCTAAAGTGCTCGCATAAGTTGAAAATTAAACAAACTACAGCACTGTCAGAAATAACACACCAGGCCAGCTCTCCCACTTCTGTTCCTCTCTTTCACAAAGAAGCTACAGTGTTGCTCTGAAAAGCCCTTAAATCTTTATTGTATTTTGCCTCTGGGGCTTGCTCATCACTGCAGGTCTAAAAGTGTCTGTTACGGTCAGAAATAACTTTAAAAAAATATTGCACCACTGAGCCAATGAGTAGTTCAAATGACTCCAAAATTGCAAACTTGTAAAATGTAAGGTAGAGTAAGCACTTCAGCATTTGGAGTAAACTAACCACTTCACTATGTCATCCTCAGTGTTCTTGTTTTATGAAGACTAGAAATACTAAGTTGAAGTAAGAGTACCTATAAAGTCCCTGAAGGTACTTGAGAATTTTCTTTCCTTCCCAGCCATGAGGATGAATAGCAAAGTCTGGACTCTGCAGCTGAAAGCTGCCCTTGAAACCTGCTGCTCTGCTCACAGGGTGATTTCCAATGCCTGGTGCACAATGGCTGACTGTGAATCATTTTGAACTGAGAATTCAAAAGCTGTGTTTTTAGACCTAACGGCCTGTATGGGGCTTTCTGATAGAAGTGAGAACACTCCCTGAGGGTTGTTCTCAGCTTCCTCTTGGCCGCTGTGAAAGGAATTTTCATGATTTTATATTTTCATATTATTGATGTTGTTGGGCCACTTGGTTATTGTTCTGCCTTTAGGTTACAGATCTAAATGATGTGAAGATTGCTTTAAGAATGAGGTTACAGAGAATAGGAGTAGGTGATTTTGTCTACAGGTGAAATTTTTATTAAAATAATTTATATACATTTGAAGAGCAGTACATGTCTCTCACTTGGTTAGTCATAGTATTTGGACATTATGTTCAATCCAGATAAGTAAGAATGACTATTATACGGAGAACTTAGCGTAAAGGGTGGCCTTTCTTAATTTTTTAAGTAAATTTATATTAATTGTGAGAGAAGTTTTACATGTGCCCTGATGAGGTTGTTCTCTTTTGATGTGACTTCAGGCTAGCCTTCAAAGTGCTGCTTATATTTGGACAAGTCTGATAAATATTATGTGTATATGTATAAAAATACATATATATACAAATGTCAATGTATACACACATACATATACATATGTGGGTGTGTTTGTGCATACAGTCATACAGAGTAAGCAATAGTGGGCACAGGTCTTAGACAACATTTCTTAGAACATTTAGCTTTTAGCACACAAGGGTAAAACTTATTAGGAGGTGTAAATAAATTTTCCACCAGAGAAAGTCTCTGGTGAACCTAGAGGCCCATCTTATTGCCAGATTTATGTGATTAAAGGGAAGCTGCCATATAGTTGACATTTGTCCAGGAAGATATGATTGTGCAACATGGGGAGATTGCATATAGGAGTTGGCTGGCAACTGTGTTATTACCCAATTCAGGAACCATGAAATCTATGTCTCCAGAGCTTAATGACAAGGCCACGATACTCTGTTTACATCGCAGGATCCCAAAGTACAGCTTGTACTACATTAGGCCAGTTCAATCTAGCCCTTGGTGTCCGCAGGCTCTTCTTTTAGGCCCAGGACTGGATCTTTTGGAAGTGCATACTTTAGATTCTTTGCAATCATGTACATTCAAGGACTTGGCAGAGCAGAGCAATGTAAAGACTTCAGAATCTTATAATTGTCCAAAACATTAGTAATGGTTTCCTTATATTTTCCTAAACATCAGTGAAGCTTCCTTAACTATTATTTATTCAGTGCATACTGTGTGTCAGGCACTGTGTTAGGAGGTTTAGAAAGAAAGCATTATCTCATTTAATTGTTACAATTCTGTAAGAGAAACAAAATTAACTCCTTGTCGTAAATGAGAAATGTGAAATTATAAATAAAAAGTACTTCAAATACTTTGTCCAAAGTCACATAGTTTTGTACAACCAAGATTCAAATCCAGACTTGCCTACTTCCAAAGCACATATTCTTTTAAAGAGACATCTTTTCACTTTTTAACATTGTATTTTGAGATCATTTTAGACTTAAAAAGTTGCAAAAGGAATATAGACAGTTTTGTATATCCTTTTGGCCAGCTCCCTCAAACATTTCTGATGTAAACATAGGCCAATTACTGCAACAAGTTATAGACTTTATTCAAATGTTGCCCATTTTCTCAAATGTCCTTTTTCTTGTTCACAATCCAATCCAGAATCCCATCTTGCGTTCAGTGTCATCTCCTCCAGCATGTGATAATTCCTCAGTCTTTCTTCATCTTTCAGTACCTTGACCTTTTAAGGAGTACTGATCATTTGTAAAATGTCCTACAGTGTGGGACTGTCTGATGTTTTCTCATGGTTAATTTTACACATTCTTGGTAAGAACACTCCAGAAGTGATGTGTCCTTCTCAATATGTGTCATGTTAGAAGTACATGGTAGTATTATGTACTGCAAAGCAGAAATGTACTTTCCTACATTATCTTTGTCTTTTAACTGTGTAAGACTAGTAACAAACTCTAATCCAGCATCACATATCTCACTGGTTAAAGATTAAATAGTACAAAATATGCCATATTACATCATTTAATAGAAATCACCCTGGCTTCCAAACCCATGATTATTTACACCATGCTTAAAATCCTTAGCCCAATTAGCACTGATCTGTGCATACAAAGTAATGCTAGTAAATGTTTAATAATCACCTTTCTGGGAAAAAAAAAAAGCCCTTACTTGCAGCATTTGTCAATATTGTGGTATAAATATACTGTAGTATAAATATCTGTGGTATAAATATACTGTGGTATAAACATGGCCCATTTGAAGCTACCAGCATTATGTCACCAAACTCAGAGCTTGGAGGAGATGCACACAAAATCAATTCTCGGGGTCTGGTGCAAGCAGGCTCTGGCACACCTGTTAGCAGAACCAAAGGACATCCACATAGAGACAAGACAAAACTTAAAGTATTCAAGAATAGAATTACCACAGAAGACAAATGCAGGAATCTCTACAGAATCATAATTAAGAATTAGGATGAATAGTAATTTAAAAAACCTATCGTCTTTTCCACAAGTATTCAAATAGCGAAGTCATCTGATTCTAAGTCTTAAAAATATGTCATTTTAAGTTCCCAATTTCTAGATGTCACTGAAGATAACTTCAAAAACAAAATGAGATAGTACTTGAACAAGGGGCAAAAACCACCCTCTGCTTTACCTCAGTTAATTCTGATGGCACAATAGTTTCCTAACTCCTCATCACTAGGACACCATTAGATTGAAAACTGGTCTAACAATACACTGTTGTCTTCCTTACTGCTTATTTTAATAATGAGGTCACAGCTGATTTTGTAGTAGCTATTAGCAGGTGCTCATAAACGCCAATTTTAATTGAAAACTAAATTTTTTAAAACATACTCCACAGTGCACATTTGGCTTAAAACACTTTCACAAGTTAAATTTTACATGCTACTCTACAAGGGAAAACACACACTCCCACATTGCTTTCAGATATTGGATTTACAAAACAAAAATGAAGTGTATTTTAGAAACAACAGGCAGGTACATTAACACCTCAAACTTTTACTATTCAGATCCCAATATCCATTTAAAAGAATCCTTTCCACGTGAGTATTTTTTTTCACATATGTCACTATCTCTATGTTGATTTGAAAGTTATAATATTTGATGTATATTGTGATGGGTAGAATGGCCTCCCAAAGATGTCCATGTCCCAAACCCGATGACAAAGGGAAATTTGTGGATGAGATTTAGGTAAGGATCTCAAGTTGGGGAGATGATCCTGCATGATGGGCGTGAGCCCGTCATAGTCACAAGGGTCCACAAGTGGGAGGCAGGGGGTTGGAGGCAGAGGTCAGAGAGATATGGCCACAAAGGAAGGAATGCAGACAGCATCCCAAAGCTAAACAAAGCAAAGAATGGATTCTTCTAGAGCCTCCAGAAGAGCACAGCTCTTCTGACACCTTGATTTTAGCCCCATAAGACCAATTTTAGACTTTCAACCTCCTGCACTGTAAGATAATGAATTTGTGCTGTTTTAAGCTCCTGCCTGTGGTAATTTAGTGAGCACCAGCAGGACACCAATATGCAACAAATACACTTTTACTGGGATGAGCTTCACTCCTCTATTTTATGACTAATTTTTGCCCCCATCTTCCTCATCTTTCCCATCATCCTTACTCAACATATGTGACCAGACTACTGAGTAAAAAAAAAAAAGTATAATGTATTTATAGCCTTGATGTTCATAGTGGGACTGAGGATTACTGCATATATCTAAAATATTTCATCTGAAAATACAGTAAAGTGTACTTCCAAAATAGCATTACATTAATGGGGAAGAAGCCCTTACTTAGAAAAATTAAAGTATTCTCACATAATTAAAAGCATATTGTGTTAAATGTCCAAGCATTTAAAAATGTTTCTTCTCTGAGTAAAGAAGAAAAAAAGACTTATTATTTGTGGTTTATTTGTATTGACACAGCCAGAAAATAATGCCATATAGGGGGAAAATAACTGCTTTGCTGTGCTATTCCAGTTGGAATCTCTTAGCTGACGCTATCTCTAATAAAAGTAGAAATTATTGGAAAAAATTATAATCCTAAAATATTGAAAGACTTTGAGGTGCCCTTTGGATTAAAGTTTAAAGTCCCTCATGATGGTGAATATATTTTTTTATTTTTGGATTCTGGGCAATTGGAAAATGGAAAATTATCAGAATGTTCTTGCCTTTGTCGCACCAGATCAAATAGTCTCATGGAATAAATTTGTAAAATCTTTTTCTGTTTAAAGAATTAAAGCTTAATGTTCATTCTCAGTAGTACATACATGATTTAATATTTAGGTAAGCACAGAAGAATACAGAGAACCATGAACTAGGAATCCGAAGACCTAGGTTCAACCCCAGGTTAGTACATGACCTTGGAAGACCATGTAATACCCTGCATTATCATTCCACTTCTAGCATTACTTGCCCTAGATAACTTGCAGGAAGTAAGGGAGATATAATAAGTTTTTTTTAAAAAAAATACCACTGTATTACTATTCAAATGAAAGATATAACTCAAGAAGGATTCTGAAATATCCCATAGAATTGTAATACCTGGAATGAAAATAACCTCAAAAGGGGTTCTTTAATTTTCTTATTTAGAATTATGTAAGAAAGAGAGAGAGAGAGAGAGAGAGAGAGTGTGTGTGTGTGTGTGTGTGTGTGTGTGTGTGTGTGTGTGTGTGTGTATTCCAGGCTGCTCATCACTGAGCAACAAATTTCAGACATACAGATTTTCCTGTAACAATAGTTATTGAATTTTAGATAAATTATTTAAGACTATATTTTGAAAGTTAAGAAGAGATTTATTTGATTGTAGACATCTAGATTAAAAAAATAAGCAAAATTATTGCAAGCCTCTAAAGATGTTGTTATGTTTAGAGTTAAGGTTCAGGTTGATCTTTTTAATATTGCAGCAAGCTTACATGTCGTTAATCACTTAGAAGGGGCCCCAGGTCATGGTAAATGGATGGCCTAATAATAAGATGAGATGTTTGCTATTTCCAAATTATTGGCAATAAGTAGAGTGAGAAGGTGACAATTCAATAACTAATGATTATGAACTGGACTTTTAATTTTTTTAAATGTTAATCAAGAACATAAGAAGTAGGCAGGTGAACCGGAAGCATAACACATATAATCATGGACACATGCATGAAGACAAACAATCACAGTAAAAGATGTGTTCGTTGAGAACAACTCACAACTATCATTATGTATAAGTTGCTCTGTAGTTAGAGATAATATTTCTGGTTGTCTTAACTGTGTATACCTGACAAAAAAAAAATTGGAGCACAAAATATTTTTCATTCTTAAGGGCAAGAAAATAGGCATGGGAGTATATGAGAAGCATGGAGAGATGGATGGGGACTGAGCAAAGTAGATGGCAGTAGGGGAACTGCACATGTGGAAACAGAGAAAAAAATGAAATACAGGAAAAGAATATACGGGAATTGGGAGGGAAAAGGCATGAGGTTGGAAGGAAAGAAGATGGGGCTATAGTCAACGTGACCTGCTTTGAAAATGAAAGAGAGTTTGAGGCCAAGGCCTGCAGGAAATAACCAGATGTAGAGAATATCTAGGAGTGCTGTGCTTTGGCAGCAGCCAATAAAACAAGATCTAAAATAAACTGGAGAAAAGTACAGTATGGTATTCAGCATGAATCATGGTCTGCATCCTTAGGAGCCTGGTCTCCTGGATATTAGAGATGCCATAGGAAAAGCTGGGAAAGTAGGGCAGAACAGAATAAAATGAAAAACAAACATTAGTCTCAGAAACCATCTGATAGTCAAAGGGAAAGCAAGGATTCTCATGAAACAGAGAGTTCAGGGACCCTGAGTAGGCTTTTAAGCATGGGGTGAGGAAGGAGAAAAAAGGAAGTCACAAGCTAGGCAATCAAGACAATAAGCAACTATTTTGCTTACATATTAAACTTCTGTTTGGGCAGTGAGGGAAAATGGAATTTTTGCCCTTAATGAAGACAAAAGATATTGATTCAAACTGCAGTTTTGGTCTTGGGGAAGATGGTATGGCTTGAGAAAAGAACTGGCTTTGAAGGAAAAAAGCCTGTGTTCAAATCCCAGCCCAATCATGAATTAGCTAAGTTCTTTCACAACACAAATTGTTGAAAGTCAAAGATCTGATTGGTTTCTTCATCTATAAAATGAAGATATTAATAGCCTTACCTCAAGATTATTGTGAGGATTAAAGAGAAAGCCCATGAAAAAGTCACAGTATTTATGCTAATGGCAATGTTAGTTACACCACAATTAATTTTACCTACGCAACCAAGCAAATCCCTGAAACTCTGTCCATTGTAGTTGCCCAATCTGTAAAAGGGGAGTTTTGATAATACATTTATGGTCTGGAGGGAGGCCTAAATGAGATTATTTATGCAATGTGTCTGGCATACAGTATGCTCACGTTAAATAGCAGCTATTATTATTTTAAATGCATTGGTTTCAGAAACCTGTTTGTCAATTTGTTCATATGAAAAAAATGTATTTTGAATGCCTGATTTATTTTTTATTTTTTTTATCCTTGATGTACTTTATATCAAGAGGAAGGGATCCCACAGATTGGTAGTAATATTTATACTTTTCTTAGAAAAAGCATTGAGATATATAGCTTCTGAAAGTCATTAGACCACCAAAAACTCTGTCAAATTAGCTTTAAATCTGCTTCCAATTTTCGAAATTCCATCTACCTCTTTTTACGGGTCATCATATCTTCTGTTAGTAAAAAGATGTAAGTAGTTGCCTCTAGGAAATAAAAAGTTCTGGATATACCAATAATTTCAAAATGTGTTCCTTGAAAGAATGAATGGAAGAAACAAATTTATTTTAAAAATACTACTACCTAATTCCATTAGCTCTTGCCATCATTCTTTTATATGCTATACAGATTCTAGTGCCATGCTGGTATAGAGAAGCTGTGAGGTTAGTAGTTATTCATTTGGGTGCTTAGAAGCATAAGAGGGAGTTTTCCTCACAATATTTTCTATTTAGTTGTATTCAAAAACCCATATCAGCTATGTTTTTGTAAACAGATTTAGAGTAGGTGCTTAACTAGAAGCTACATTATCCTAATTGATTCCCAAATTAAGGGGAAAAAAGCACACACAAATTTAAAATGGTTATAATTAGAGCAAAATACAACCCAGTCTTTATTGGGGATCCATATTGCTGTCATTATAAATGTCACTTTTCAGCACCATGTCTCTTACCAAACAGAGCTCATTTTGAAATGCCAGTCTTCGTGAAAAACTTTATCCATTTGTCCAAATGGTATTTGGACAAGAGAAGAAGTTTTTTTCTTTGGGTTCATTTTCAGGTTGTTAGCCTAACTTAAAATAGAGCTTCTTTAAAAGTCTGCCCAAACGTTTACTTAAAACAGAGAAGGGACAGCTGAGTGTTGAGTGGTAGTGTTACATTGAGTGAAGACACGACTGTAAATAACTCCGCAGTTTGGAAATGAATGATGCTTTTGACAGAGACGATTATGTCGTATTGACAACATTGATGTTAAACGCAGAGTGAAAATAGGAGATTGACTATCAGCAGTTTCCACCAGTGATCACTTGAAATAGCTTTTCTGAGATAAAGGAACAGTAACAAATGCATTCCTCCCATTCTGTCTCCTGGCACTCCTTTCCCCCGTCAGAGCTGGCTTAGTCCAGCTCCACTGTGGGGGAGAAGTCTAGTGTTCACACTTCATCAAAGGAGGATCAAATACTCTTGGCTGTTTTGCTTTAAGTTAATCGTTCCCAGGGCATCATTAGTCACTTTCCCCCTCAAACAAGGGCGGCCAAAATATCCAAGAAAAGAAGCCAAGCTCTGAACTTCTATAGAAGCAATTACAATTGCCACGTTAGACCTGACATATCTGAAACAAGGTCTTTGTAATGAAAACCTCACATGGGGCTCTTAGCAGCCTTCAAAGCCATTGTTCACATAACTGGCAAGTTCTGGTTTACATTTCTGGGGTGGAGAATATTCTGCCTGGTATGTTTTCTAGCTTGGAAAAATGTCATATATAAGAGAGTCTTGATCAGTAAATAACTTTTCCATAGCTATCTCTCCATTCTATTCATTGTATTATTGAGGCTCTTGACAAATATTTTTATTAAATAGAATTTATGTTCTTCTTAATTCTCACTAAAAGTGCTTGCATTATTTAATTCATTTTTAAACATGTAAAATCATTTTGATATTTGTTAAAACTGGGATACGGCATAAAAACTATCAGGCCATATTTGCATTCTGCAGTTGAACAAATAATATTCTGTGGGTGAGATCTGTGAGCCACTAAGTCTGGATCTGGTCAGAAGAACTGAGGGTTGGATTTCAGAGGGCATAGAATGTCTGTAAAAAAATTGTTCAGCCTCTCTCATTCTAGAAGTTACAATAGGATATTTATCTTGGCACAGAGCAGTGTTACATACACCCTGGTAGGCCTTTCATAGACCCATATGGCAGTGATGTAGGTCATCTATGGAAGGCATACATTTTTTTTTATTAAGGTATCATTGATATACACTCTTATGAAAGTTTCACATGAGCAACATAATGGTTACAACATTCACCCATATTATCAAGTCCCCCCCAACACCCCATTGCACTCACTGTCCATAAGCATAGTAAGATGCTGTAGAGTCACTACTTGTCTTCTCTGTGCTATACTCCCTTCCCAAGACCCCCCTGCATTATGTTTGTTAATCATAATGCCCCTTAATTCCCTTCTTTCCACCTCCCCACTGATCCTCCCCACCCCTTTCCCTCAGTCTCTTCTTGGGTTCTGTGAGTCTGCTGCTGTTTTGTTCCCTAGTTTTGCTTTGTTGTTATACTCCACAAATAAGTGAAATCATTTGGTACTTGTCTTTCTCCACCTGGCTTATTTCACTGAGCATAATACCTTCTAGCTTTATCCATGTTTTTGCAAATGGTAGGATTTGTTGTCTTCTTATGCCTGAATAATATTCCATTGTGTATATGTACCACATCTTCTTTATCCATTCATCTACTGATGGACATTTAGGTTGCTTCCATTTCTTGGCTATTGTAAATAGTTCTGCAATAAACATAGGGGTGCATACGTCTTTTTGAATCTGGGATCTTGTTTTCTTCAGTTAAATTCCTAGGAGTGGAATTCCTGGGTCAAATGGTATTTCTATTTTTAGTTTTTTGAGAAATCTCCATATTGCCTTCCACAATGGTTGAACTAATTTACATTCCCACCAACGGTGTAGGTGGAAGGCATACTTTTTATGATATGACCTTTCTATTCATAGTGGGGAGATAGATAGGTCACTTTGTTTTTGTTTTGAAAAGCAAATGGTGTGAGCTTTCGGTAAAAGGATATGTTATTTTCACATAGTCAGGAAAGTTTCCTGTATATGATGCTAGAACCAAATTCTTAAAGTAAGTACCCCTCTGTGAAATATTTGTCAGTTTTGAAGGCTTAAAACTTAGTAAGGGATTTATGAGCTCCCTGTCAAAATCACTTACAGAATATAGAGATATTCTCTTCATAAAGTGAAAAATAAAATCCATGATAAAGGACGAATCTAAGTAAGAATACATTTTAACTAAAGGTAATAAAGTAACTCATTAACTAAATGATAATAGTTGATACTTATTTCATTAAAAGGAATGCCTTGAAATGGAATTTAGTAATTCACTTTTGCAACTGGGTTCTACAAACATGAGGGTGTATTTTTAATCACCAGTGTGATATGATATTACTCTTTCTGATATGAGACAATGGGGTATAGAAGACAGTTTCTAGTGTAAAAGATTATCTAAAGCTCTCTTCTTATAGAACTGATGTATTTGTTTTCATTTCCAAAGTAGTATGTGTTAACAAGATTTTGCATTAGTCTCTAGTAAAAAACATCTTTTTTTCATAGACCTGTCTCATTATGCAGAAATATGGGAAACCATGAATTACTGTGGATGTTCTAACTTCACTTCCACTTCCCAGGCTCACAGCTTCCTTCCTTGCAAGTTGACAGAACCGAACTAGTTCATGTCCAGGATCTTTCTAGCTCTAAAATTTCATCAATCTATGATCCTTATTGAGAGAACTCTTTTCACATATATTCTCATATGAACACTTTTTTTGTTCTAAGCTGAATATTTCAGTTTTTTGTCCTTTCATATAATTTAATGTTTGGGGAGAGCTAATAAAGCTCTCCTCTTGACCAGCTATTTCCCCTGTGGAATTTGTCTCTATTCTGCTTAGATAGTTTCGTTCATGTTCACAAAGTACTAGAAATTTTTATGTTCACCTCCTATGTTGGCATTTTCTTTCAACATCTTCATTGCACTCTAGTAGGTCAGAGTGATGAGAGGTTTTGTATTTATTTGGGCTTAGAAAATGGGTGTTTTAATACGAGGCTTTGACTGATATTTCTGTCTCCTCTCTTCTCCATTCTTTCAACAACATTAGAGAACATCCACACTGGGGTCCAGCAGTGTGCTAGGATACACATTACTAAGTGAAGGATAGGTTTTTTTCCCCTCTTGCTTGCGATATTATAGGGAAAGACATGTATTAGCAAATGAATGTACAAGTAAATTTATAATTACATTAAGAATGAAAGGGAGAGAATATGTTTTAAAAAGGAACTGTCCTAGTGGAAATGATCATATTATGGAATGGAGAAAGACCTGTTTTAGAAAGTGACCTGAAGTGGACTTCTGATGAAAGAGTAGGAGCTGGCTAGCCAGAGGGGTCAGAGGGAATGCATTTTTCTCAGAGGGAACAGTAGGGACTCTGAAGCAGAAGATGGTTGCTACTTTAAAGTTGGCTAGTGTGTAATGACATGAGATGCGTTTGGAATAAGTCATCCAGGAATTTTGTATTTATTCTGAGAATAGGTTGACCATATAATTTATTGCCCAAAAAGGGTGGCATTTTGGAGGATGAAAGTAGACACTGCTAATAATTAAGCTTGAATAAGAGGCATAAACTAGGGCTCATCCCAAGCAAACCAGTACAAATTGTTATCTACTTAAAGGTAATATAAAGACAATTAAATCCTATAGGCGGGGGAGTAATAAAATTTGGCATCTGTTTTTGAAAGATCATCCTGGCTACTACATGCAAAATGGATTGGAGGAAAACAAAAATGGAAGCAGACTCCTGTAATAGTCTAGATAAACAGTTGACAAATTTTAAATATGATTTGATAGTAGCATTGATAGAACTTGGTGATGGATTGGATGTAGGCAGGGAGGAGAAGGGGGCTGTGAAATGACTCCAAGTTTCCTTCATGTAAAACTGAGTGAGTGGAATGTGCCATTTACTAAAACATAGAAAATTAAAGAAGCAGCAGATTTGGAGCAGGAGCAGAGAAAGACCAAGGGATAATTTAGTGGATCATAAGTAAGAGCTGCCTGATGAGCCTCCAGTTGGTGAAGTCATATAGAAAGCTATACTTGGAATATCAATCTATGTGATGGATACAAATCTACAGGTTGTAAACATTTAGGTGCCATTCATAGCAGGAGAATGAATGAAATTGCTGTGAAGCGACATTAAAATAGTAAGAGAAGATGGACTAGGACTGAGTTCTGAGGACCACAGACATTAAAGGACAGGCAAAGAAAGAAGGAACAGCAAAATCTTTTGGACAATTAAGGGGAAATATTCTGTATACTCCTCAGGAGGCCTCAGAGGAATTAATCTCTTTATTCCTCTTGCTACCATGTTGACCTTGATAACACATTTCTATTGCTCTATCCTCCCTGCCTGTCTTAATGCTGCTGAATCCCTAACACCTGCTGCCTCATATCACCTGGCAAATCAAGGACTTGCATGCAAGTCCTCATCTCAGGCTCTGCTATGCGTCTGAGAAGGAAGAACCAAAGGGATAGAAATATGACCGTGGGAGTGTATTATTGCAGAAGCAAAGAAGCCATGTCAGGAAGAAAGAAGTAGGAAAGGATTTTGAATGCTGCCGAGAAGGTTGAGTAATATAAGAACTGACGTGGTGATATAAATCATTGGCGACCCAAGGGAGCTGGGATGGTGGAGGTATGAGTAAGATTGCCTTGGGAAGTGATAAGGTTGGGCTTGGGTTTGAAGGGAAGCTGAGAAATTAGAGACTATTTGGAGGGGGGATGAGGAATCAAGGGACAGTTTTGTTTTGATTCTCACTTTTATTAAATGTGAGAGATGTAAGAGAGTATATAGATATTGATAAGAAAGATCCACTAGAGAGAGGTGGAAGAAATAGGAAAGGTAATTTAAAAGAAAAGTTACCGGAAACACTGAAAAAGAATTTTGAAAGAAAAGTTCCTTCATCCTTTGTAGTAAGAGGGAAGAAGGACATGACTGGATGACTACAGATATGATCTAGGTGATGAGGAGCTAATGCAGAATTCATTACGTTATTTCTATATTCTCAGTGAATGATGGGGTTGGATTAATTACTGAGAGCAGAGTGGGTGGGACAGCTTGGGGTACATGGAGAAAGTAGTTAATAGTCCCTGTTGTGGTGAGGGGGAGACCACTTTAGTCTCTAAGTGTCGAAGTCTCTCACCATTTGAGGCTGGCACTCATTAAGGAATCATGATCCCAGTCTTCCCCTCTTAAGATTTTTGTCCAGCAGTGTTTAACTCCACAGAAATTGGCCAAAAGAAAACACATGGTTGGATTTATCACTGGGGTTTGCAAAGTGGATGTGATGGAAGCAGGAAGAGCCCTGGGAATGGAGCATATTTGCAAAAGAGTCATTATAAAGATAGGCTCTGAAACAAGAGCTATGGAGAGAGGAAAGTGAATTCCTAAGGGACTGATCGATAGAAATGAAGCAATAAGGATTAAGGATTGCCATTCTCTGTGAGGTCAAAGAATTGTCACAGTGGGAATGCTCCAGAAGAATACAAGGTGTGATAAGAAAAGAGGATCTTTGCAAGAATGATTTTGCTTGTGCTATAACTTTTGGTGATGGACTCTGTTAGGTATTATATTTCTCTGTATTCCTACAGGTTCTGTCCTACACTGTGATAGGACTACGCAGGGATATCATTTATTTTATTTTGTTGGAGAGTAATAGCCTTTACTTTTTCCTATTAGTCAAAGGCACACCTTTGAACTGGGCTTGAATCATCACATCACCTGTTTCGGGAAGGCACCAGGAATCTGATGTGGTTTTTTAAGATTCTAGGAGCCCTATCTGTCTCCTTCTATGCTATCCTGGGACTTCAGGGACAAACTACATTGAGGAAATACTGAAACTGAAAACAAATGTCATTAGTTTCTCAAGGGAATTTATAATGTCTAACCTCAGCACTATGCCACCTGTCATCTTATGTTCTGTGTCTGCCGAGCTATTGACAGGTATGTAACTATGTCATGTGTTTTTGTTTTTGCTTTTTTCTTCCAAGCCTTTGTATGTTGTGCCTTTGCCTAAAATGGCTTCCCTCTGTTATCTTGTATTTTTTTTCCAAAGACAGTTCAAACATGATCTTCTGCACAATATCCAACTTGACCATTCCTGACCTTCTCAGTCTTGTCAGTTCATCCATCCTCTGTGCCCAAATGGAATTTCATACTTTATTTTTTTGTCATAGTCTATTATAATAATTTATTTATATGACTGTCTCTTGACTGAGTTTTTGAAGGCAGGGAACATGTTTATTCATCTTTGCATTCTTAATACCTCACCTAATTCCTGGCATATTTTAGGTGTTAAGCAAATATTTGTTGAAAAAATTAAGAAATGAACTGATTAATTTTATTTACCTTTTTATAAAGCATGCAGCCATCATTAGCAACCATCATGATATTAAATGGCATGCACAATTAAAAGTTTGTTTACTGAACATTACATTGTTGAATGTCAGCAGAAAAGTGTCACCAAAACACATTTTCCTAATGAAGCAGATCTATAATCTGGCATTTATAACTCCTGTGCTGCTGTGGACCAAGTGTGGTTTGGGAGGTGGGGAGAGAGGGGAGACAGGGTAGTACTTCCCAATTTATGGGAGGACCTGAGGAGCAGAGATTAAAACGCAGAATGGCAATCAGATTAAAAGGGTTGATGAGATCCTAAATACATCCCTCAGGCCACAGGAGAACCCGGGGGAGCAATCTTGGGAGGGCTGTAGGCCACTGAGGGAAGGAAAAAACTAGGCTTCCCACCACTAAAATAACAAGAGATAAAATGAAACCCACTTATCTGATTTTAGAATTTTATCTGGACATAGAAAACCTTCAAATTATTTATTTATACATAGTGATATCAAGCTCTATCTACTTCCAGTCCAAAGGGAACTCTTAAATAATCAAATAAAATGTTGAGGTTTCCTGCCCCAGTTATTCAGAGGAAGAAGAAAAAAAGACACGAAGGGTTTTTTAAAACTCTTTTTCTAATAAATGTTTTTAAGTGGAATATCAAGAATTATTAGTTGCTTTGTTTTATTTAATCTAGAAAAGGCTCACCTTTTACTTAGTATATTTCAAAGCATCAAATCTACATGTTTTTAGTTTTATAGAAGCCTAAAAACACATTTCCTTCTTATGTTGTAGAAAATAAGACATTTCCTAAATAAAAAATCCTTCAAATAGGTCAGTTTTTACTTAAAGATAGGGTTTAAATGTTTATATATCCTAGTTTACAATAAAAACTCATTTTAAATTACTTTAACTACTTATGTTTAGCATATGTCTTAGACACTTGAATAACATGCTTTTATAACAATGTCAGTCTTCCATTCACATCAGTTTATTTTGACTTTAAAAATATATTTCCTTTTTAACAGAGGAGTTTAGATTATTAAATCTGTTAACAGTTTCAGAAAAATGATAAGAGTAAATGATAAATATTTTCCCACATAGGGAAACTGAGGGAGACATTTTATCAGAGGCCATTGACAAAACTTGGGAAGTAAATGACTAAGTTTGGATTTATAAGAACAAAGGCACATTAATAATACAAATAGATTTGAATGTCCCAGTACCTAAACAAATAGATTTTTGTTCATATGTCTGTGTTTGTTTCTCCCGACTTTAAGAGATTCTATGTTTGGAGGTGGGGAAAGGAAGCATCTGTGTGGCTTCAGAATATTTAAGAGTGACCTTAGATTTAAACAAGGAACCTGACAGGATATAATAAAATAAAAAGACAAAAAGAAATAGGAATTTAGGATGATGGGGAAGAAGGAAAGAAAGAAGGAAGAATATACGGGAAAGACCTGTACATGGAGGGACTTCAGGGTTCCAAAGATCACCTCCAAACTCCAGCACAGCCCCTGCTCAGATAGGCCCATTTTAGGTGACAGGTGAATAGAAAGCCTCCTGATGACAACCAAATAAATAGGTCCATGAATCTGCTCTATCTAGGGTTCCAAAGAATAATGATCATAATGACAAGGTCTTCCTGTCCAGGCAGAGCCAGGAGTTCAAAGTTACACAGGATGAGAGCTGACATGAACAATAGCCAGAATGCCAGGCTGAGAGGCAGAAAGTCGTCCTCTGGTTTGGGTCTGTGCACTGGAGGACAAGGAAACGAAAGAACAGAACACAACCAAATACTTTGAATAGTCTCTTCTGAGCCCCATATGTCTAGCAGAATAGCAGTCAACTTCCTAAATTTCAAGTTGTTGCTTCCAGATCATTGATTTTCTACTTTTCCATAGGAATTCGGGTCTCTTTTCAGGTTGCCATGCATTAGATTATACTGTTCTCATCTCTTCCTCATGGACGTTTCCTCCCAGTCACCACGGGCACTGACCTGCATTTGTTGAAGCAAAAAGTACTCCCCTAGATATTTTCCCAGCTTGGTTCTATTCCTCCCCTGGGTGATTCCCTCATTCAGGTGGATGACACATCCAGCAGCCTGCTTCTGACCCGATGACCTTCGTCTTTCCTCCTGTTCTCACCGGGTTCATGGCTAGAACTGTTTGTTAACTAGTACACACTGGCTGTTGGAATTATACAGTGTGTGTGTACTCATGCTAAACACTTCCTGCCCAGATGCTCCCTGGCCCTCCGCCATGCTCGTCCACTGGGACCTCTCCAGAGAATTCTAGGAACTAGACGGCGGATCCCTGGACCTGTGCAGAGAAACACCAAGACGCTGCTCCAGCTTACGGGGCGGCAGTGTCTGATCTGCCTACACCACTCGTATTTGAATGTCGGCCTTGTCTGTGGCCCTTCACAAAGTTTTATCAACATCTGAGACTACTTCTCTGAAATTATATGCTCCTAGTTTATACTCTAATCCCTCATTTCCGGTTCTCCGCTTTCCTTAGTCCTTCGCTGGCTGCCTGCTCATCCACCTCCCTGAGCTGCCCACTCCCTTGAATGCTGTCTGCTCTCAGGCATCAGCTTCTCTGCCTTCACTTTCTTCTCTATTAAATCTGGGTCTATTCCTTTAACTCTCCTCTCCCCAATGCCATCTCCTTTTATTGCTTCGTGCTTCTACCGTATCTGCTCTGTAAAATTTAAATTAAACCCACAATCCATCTTCTTTGATCTTACAAACACCCGAGCTTCAGAGAGAGTTAGAGAAAACCAAATAAGCCTACAGATCGTTACGTGCCGCAGTGCTGCCTGGTGACTTTTACAGTCCGCGGTCAACTCCCGGTTGCTTAGTACTCGTTTCAAAATCAGAGCCCTCTCCTCCAGTGTCTAACCTGCCTCCCACTACAGCTGCTTCACTTTCACCAGGGATTTTACTCTAATTTTAGAGAGAAACTTAATATTCTCTGGCAGGAATACACTCATCTTTATATCCCGCTCCTTGAGGCCTCTGGAATTCTGAGCGTTTCTTCATGGCCTTCCTTTCAGAGCCACACAGAGTTTTCCTCCCCCCATTCAAGGCCAGGACCCACTCAGGATTTTTTTTTTTCTATTTCGTCCTTTTCCATCCCGTTTAACTCTCCTCCATCAATGACTCTGTTTTTCTTCCTCTGTATTGGGTCATTTCTCTGAACTTGAAGATGTTCTCATGTCCCTCCCATATTAAGAAAAGAAAACCCTATCCTATACCACCTGACAACTCCTCTTGCTAACACATAGTTTGTCCTTTTACACAATCATATTAGTTATTCCCTCAACATCCACTAACTTTTCAACCTCCTAAGATGAGCTTTTTGCCCAAGTCATAGAGACTATTCTAATTAAGATCACCTCTGTTTTCTCATTTGTCAAACACAGCGGACATTTTTTGGTGTTCATTTTACCTACCCTTTCTGAAGCATGTGACACTCTTGGCACCTTCCTCTATCTTAACCTGCTCTACAGCCTTGACTTACAATATCTTCTGCTTTTCTTTCTTTCTGTATGACCTCTCCTCAGCTTCATCAAGTTCAGCTATCAACCAATGCACCTGTAATCCCCTGGGTTCTTTAACCCTTGCTTCTTCGTGTGTTTCTCTCTCTGGATGATCTTATCTGTAATAAAGTGGTTTTTTTTGCTATCATTAATGTACAATTGTATGAACAACATTATGGTTACTAGACCCCCCTATTATAAAGTCCCTCCCACATACCCCCATTAATGTCACTGTCCATCAGTGTAGTAAGATGCTATAGAGTCACTACTTGTCTTCTCTGTATATACTGCCTTTCCCATGTCCACTCCCCCACTACATTATGTGTGCTAATCCTAATATCCATTTTCCCCTTATTCCTCCCTTCCCACCCATCCTCCCCAGTCCCTTTCCCTTTGGTAACTGTTAGTCCATTCTTGGGTTCTGTGAGTCTGCTGCTGTTTTGTTCCTTCAGTTTTTTGCTTGTTCTTATACTCCACAAATGAGTGAAATCATTTAATACTTCTCTTCCTCCACCTGGCTTATTTCACTGAGCATAATACCCTCTAGCTCCATCCATGTTGTTGCAAATAGTAGGATTTGTTTTTTTCTTATGGTTGAATAATATTCCATTGTGTGAATGGCCCACATCTTTTTTACCCATTCATGTACTGATGGACACTTAGGTTGCTTCCATTTCTTGGCCATTGTAAATAGTGTTGTGATAAACATAGGGGTGCATATGTCTTTTTGAAACTGGGCTCCTGCATTTTTAGGGTAAGTTCCTAGAAGTAGAATTCCTGGGTCAAATGGTATTTCTATTTTGAGTTTTTGGAGGAACCTCCATACTGCTTTCCACAATGGTTGAACTATTTTATGTTCCCACCAGCAGTGCAGGAGGGTTCCCCTTTCTCCACATTCTCGCCAACACTTGTTGTTGTTTGTCTTTTGGATGGTGGCCATCCTAACTGGTGTGAGGTGATATCTCATTGTACTTTTAATTTGCATTTTTCTGATGATCAGTGATGTGGGGCATCTTTTCATGTGCCTGTTGGCCATCTGAATTTCTTCTTTGGAGAAGTGTCTGTTCAGCTCCTCTGCCCATTTTTTAATTGGATTATTTGCTTTTTGTTTGTTGAGGTGCATGAGCTCTTTATATAATTTGGATGTCAAGCCCTTATCAGATATGTCATTTATGAATATATTCTCCCATACTGTAGGATGTCTTTTTGTTCGACTGATAGTGTCCTTTGCTGTACAGAAGCCTTTTAGTTTGATATAGTCCTACTTGTTCATTTTTGCTTTTGTTTCCCTTGCCTGGGGAGATATGTTCATGAAGAAGTTGCTCATGTTTATATCCAAGAGATTTTTGCCTATGTTTTTAAGAGTTTTATGGTTTCATGACCTACATTCAGGTCTTTGATCCATTTTGTGTTTACTTTTGTGTATGGGGTTACACAATAATCCAGTTTCATTCTCTTACATGTAGATGTTCAGTTTTGCCAACACCAGCTGTTGAAGAGGCTGTCATTTCCCCATTGTATATCCATGGCTCCTTTATCGTATATTAATTGACCATATGTGATTGGGTTTATATCTGGGCTCTGTAGTCTGTTCCATTGGTCTATGGTTCTGTTCTTGTGCCAGTACCAAATTGTCTTGATTACTGTGGCTTTGTAGTAGAGCTTGAAGTCAGGGAGTGTAATTCCCCCCACTTTATTCTTCCTTCTCAGGATTGCTTTGGCTATTTGGGGTCTTTTGTGCTTCCACATGAATTTTAGAACTATTTGCTCTAGTTCATTGAAGAATGCTGTTGGTACTGTGATGGGAATTGCATTGAATCTGTAGATTGCATTAGGCAGGATGGTCATTTTGACAATAATAATTCTTCCTATCCATGAGCATGGGATGTGTTTCCATTTATTGGTATCTTCTTTAATTTCTCTTAAGAGTGTCTTGTAGTTTTCAGAGTATAGGTCTTTCCTTCCTTGGTTAGGTTTATTCCTAGGTATTTTATTCTTTTTGGTGCAATTGTGAATGGAATTGTTTTCCTGATTTTTCTTTCTGCTAGTTCATTGTTAGTGTATGGGAATGCAACAGATTTCTGTGTGTTAATTTTGTATCCCGCAACTTTGCTGAATTCAGATATTAGATCTAGTAGTTTGGGAGTGGATTCTTTAGGGTTTTTATATATAATATCATGTCATCTACGAACAGGGACTGTTTGACTTCTTCCTTGCCAATCTGGATGCCTTTTATTTCTTTGTGTTGTCTGATTGCCATGGCTAGGACCTCCAGAACTATGTTGAATAGAAGTGGGAAGAGAGGGCATCCTTGTCTTGTTCCTGATCTTAGAGGAAAAGCTTTCAGCTTCTCACTGTTAAGTATGATGTTAGCTGTGGGTTTGTCATATATGGCCTTTATTATGTTGAGGTACTTGCCCTCTTTACCCATTTTGTTGAGAGTTTTTATCATGAATAGATGTTGAATTTTGTTGAATGCTTTTTCAGCATCTATGGAGATGATCGTGTGGTTTTTGTCCTTTTTGTTGATGTGGTGGATGATGTTGATGGATTTTTGAATGTTGTACCATCTTTGTATCCCTAGAATGAATCCCACTTGATCATGATGGATGATCTTTTTTGATGTATTTTTGAATTCAGTTTGCTAATATTTTGTTGAGCATCTTTACATCTGTGTTCATCAGGGATATTGGTCTGTTATTTTCTTTTTTGTGGTGTCTCTGCCTCATTTTGGTATTAGAGTGATTTTAATAAATTTTTTATAATCATCTGTATGATACTTCCATCTGTTTGTGCAATATCTTCAGCTAGCTAATGATGATGACTTTAAAATGAACAATTAATAATATTATTAGCATTTATTTATCTCTTTCAGGCACTGTGCTAAGGTCTTTGATTATATTAATTGATTTACTCATCATAATTCCTGAATTTTTTTCCCCCCTTTTATATGTGAGAACTGAAGCAACTTACATGTCACACAGAAATTAATAGCAGAGTTAGGGTTTAAATCCAGCTTATCTGACCCCAAAACCCATACTTTTAACCACTTCAATAACCCTGACATATGCAAAGTTTAATTCACGTTCCCCAAATTATTCATATTCTGATACAATCTGTTTCAACAAGCATAATCATTTCTAGCAGAACCCAAAACAGAAACTTAAAGTCATGATAGATTCTTTCCCTCTCCGAGCAATAAGCCTGCTAAAGTTTTGTACTTCTTCCCTATATTCTTATTAATGGCACTTAATCCAGTAGTCTCATTATTTCCCTCCTGCCACATCAAAAAAACTTTCCAATTGGATTATGCACCTCCTTCTAGTTTTAGTGTCCTCCAGTTTATACTCCCAGAACTATTTATCTTCTTATACCATATATGATTACATCATTCCTCTGATAAATCTCAAATGACTCCCTGTATCTGGCAGCAGTGTTTCCCAAAGTGAGTTTTATGTATTGCCTTCCATCAGAATCACCTGGATAGCTTGTTAGAAAGCAGATTCTCAGGAACTATAGCAGGATTTCTGATTTAGAGTTGATGGTGATAAGACCTAGATTCTCTGTTTCTAACAAGCTCCTCATGTAATTTTTTTTCACACTAAAATTTCGTAGTGTCTGGCCTCCAGATCAGGTGCAAACACTTCAGAATTACTGATAAATACCATCTGGCTTGTTTCCTTCTTTCCCCTAATTCTTTCCACCTCTCCACCTATTCTCTGCACTCCAGGTAGGTATGCCAAAGATTTTGCAGGTTCCCTAATACCAAGTTATCTTAAGTGTTGGTGACTTCACATATATTTTGTCTTCTACCTGAAGGCGCTTTCCCTGTAAGTCTGGCAAGTTGCTGTGTGCATGTCTGTGTGAATGTGTATGTTGCATACCTTGAGTCCTCATTAGCCTGAAAGTTTCTCCCAGGATTGTGTGAGCTTCAGAGTCACAGGAACTGTTTTCTGAAATCTCCGCTTTAAAAAATGCCATTCCAGGTTCAGGCTGTGTGCAAAATCAAGTTATGGCTGAGAAAAATGGAATTCATGTGAACTTGGTATGTATTCAGTATGCAGGTGCTTGAATCCTTTTGGAATTTCTCTGTGATTTATGACTGATTATTTGGCGATTCATAAAAGCTGCTTGGAGAGAAATTTCACATTTGCTGGCATCTCTACAAATGAGAACACCAATGGAAGTGGAATTCAAAATAGCTATTTTGGTCGGTCATCTGTCAAAAGTGCTAATCAGAGAAATGTTAGAAGGAGTAGTTTAATTGAAATATTTATATGGTCTGCATATATTGTTGGTTTTCATACCCTTGTAATATGAATAATCTGGGAGATAGAGAGGTTCAGGTAATCATGTTTACACAGTAGATGCTGAACTTTGCGTTACTCTTCACAATTTGCCTGTAAATGTGAATCCTCCCTTTACGGGTGAGAAAATATGTTCAGAGATGCCAAGAGAATTGGAGAGTCACTTAGCTCATAGGAGACAAATCTGGAATCTGAAGTATCTTTATGTCCTTTCATCTATTATACCTATCCTGTCTTAGTCTGGAGTACAGGTTACAGAGACTTTACCTTAATAAGTAAAAGTTCAGACGTTGTTTTCTGTGATGAGTGGAAATATTCTGTTGGGTTTTTCCAACAACAGATAACTTTAGCCACTACATAAATTGTTTCTCCATGTTTTAGAAAATGACATTAAGAATAATATTTTCAAAAATTTACTAGGGGATCTTTAGGCCTTCAACAAAGCACAGAGAAGAGTAATACTTCGCCCACTACTTAGTGAGGGAGCCATTTAATGCTGATATCTGTTTGCCGGGTTGATTACCTGATCAGTGGCAACATGGTGGAAAACATCTGGGGACTAAAAGCAAGAATTTCCCTACACCCTTTCCCTCATCCCCAACACCCTCTCCTTTCCATGCCCTATCTCCAGGAAACTGGGACAGCTGGTATCCATTTCATTTCCCTGACAGTTGCATGCTGACTCTGTCACCAAGCTGTGCACTTGCCGGAACAGTTGATTTTTCTTTATAAGACTGATGAGGAAGAGAAAACAAAAGTGCTTTGCATTGTTTCTCTTAAGGTTCATCATGTTCTGTGTGTGTGTGTCCCTTAAGACAGGGGAAACTATTAGGAGAGAGCCAGATCTCTTTAATGAGCCTAGAGGTAATGCAAAATTCATGTGCTTTCACCTGCAGCTGGGTGAAGCCTTGTGCACAGAGAGCAGGGAGGCGGGAAGGGTCAGTTATTTCTGATTTTGCTGAAGCAGATACCCTGGCTGCTACTGGGCATCCTGACCCACTTGTTCATTTTTTAGGAAGAAGTGGATACTTTCCATGGGAGAAACTCAAGCATCAGATTTGCTCCTTGGAGCGTTAATAAAAGGGCTCAGTTAGCTTCATCTCATTATTTTACTATGAGTATTGACTTTGGCCTACAGTCATGTATAGATAAAATGGTGCAAGGGCTTGTCCTAAGTGATTACTCAGAATTACAAATCATTTCACGTGTAACTGAATACTGCAGTCTAGCTGGCACCCTGCCCCTTGCTTCCCACCTCCCCCTTCTCTAATAGGAGCGCAAATCCAGCTTTGTCTGAAGAGGCAATTAATCTTATTCACTGAAAGCTGAATTTTAATTCACCAGCATGTGGAGGACATATCTGCCTATCACACAAGTTAGTTTAACTGAGAATTTAGAGGAAAAAAAAATTGGAAGTCTTGGCATCTTGGGGCAGACAAAATATCTTGTAGGTACATTTCTTTATTAGCCATCTACATACCACAGACAAGCTTCTTTTTGTAATAATAACTCTATTAGGGTAAACTGGGTTTATTTTGTATTTGAAAATGAATGACTGAATTTTATGTAATGAAAGCCACAAAAAGTATGTGTGTTTCAGAGGAAATTGAACCTATGGTGAGAAAGATAAATTTTAGTTTTCTAGAGATTCTAAAAGGCTATTATTTTTAAGGGCACAGTTTAGAGATGATCAGAAAAATAAAGGGACACATAAAAGTCCTAGAAAGCCTGCATACATCCAAATCAAATCACAGAGGAGTAAGTAGTAAGGCACCAAGCAGACAGCACCACCAATCTGGCATCGGGTCTCTCTTGTGAAATGTTAGGCACAATACTGGGCTTCTCTGGTGCTTCTGCTGTGCTTTATTTTAACAATTTTCCCCTGAGCAAGACCCTAGCATTTGGTCTGAGGTTTGTTTCACATGTAGACAAACTGCTTAAGAAAAACCTTTCCTGAAGCACTTTCTCAAATCAAGAGTTTTGAACAAGAATGATTTAATGCAGGTCCATACTGAATTAGATATCAAATTCCCATAAGGTCAGAAAACACATGGGCTCTGGTTTGTACTTCTGCTCAACCAGCCCTCCTCAAAGGCAACCTTACGGTATAGGCAGGTATCAAAACAAGTAACTGTCTCTTCCCCAGCAAAAGAGGGAATTTAATAATAAAAAAGTACTCATGATCTTGTATGCCAAACAATAATTAGTACAGCATGAATCTTAAGGGTTTACTTTACAAGAATTAAAGAGGTCCTCTTGGCTTTTGTGCGGTTCCTTCACCACTTACGATTGTCTCATACCCTGGGAATTAACTCTCAAACATGATGGCTTCCACTGCCTCTTCCAGGAATGTGCTGTTGAATATTTATTGGTGATATGAAGGTTTGGGAAACAATGGAATTCTTTTCAAAATGCGTCCTTATGTCGTGGAACTTTTTGTTGCTGTCCTCTTGTTGGGTGTGGAGTGGGAGTGGGCCAAGGGCAGGGAATCTATCAGGTCAAGTGTGCCTAATGGTCACCAGATGTCATGGTGTCACTGTGTAAGCACAGGGCTATAAAGTTATGAAGCTTTATCGCCTTGTCAAACCATTTGCAGTGCAAACCGGGCAATTATTCTTAAAGGAAACAACTTAAAAATTTAAGGTTTTTGTATTATTACCAGAAGATATTGCTTTACGTAGTGTCAGTACTGTAAAGATAGATTTTGGAGTTCCTCTAAAAACTTTGTGTAATCTAAATAATGTTTAGAATTTAAATTACACAGAATTGGAATTTAGATATGTGAAAGCCCAGAAACACATATTTGCAAATAAGTGCTTGCAAATGTTCCAAGACTTAAGTGAGGCATTGAATGTATAACAGTGTTCATCCACTGTTTATTTAATTTTTTCATAGCTCTGCTGCTATGTGAGGTGTTTAGGCATATTTTGAGAGAAGAGGCCCTCTTTTGCGATTATTTTGACTATTTCATGGTCAGATCTTTAGTGCTGTAACTGTTTGACTCCTCTTCCCCCCAAAAAGGCAAGACAAATAAATGAAAAGGCAGAGATTTGGGGTATTTCTTACTGTTCCTCCAAGTACATGAATATATTCTATTTCCATTCTTCACAGATATCACATGAAATGCACACCCTTTGGGGGAGGTTTTGGGTGATATTGGGAGATTGCCCCACATCTCAGTCTGGCAGGGCCCATCAGTGGTGCTCTTTCCAGTACAAAGCTGAGGAAGCCTCTATCAGCACCTCCTTTTGGATGGAGGGATTATTTTTTTATGTCTCCTTCAAAAGATGTGAGATTCTGCTCAGAATTTTTAATGAGACTCCAAATTAAGTAGGTATATTTCCATGCAGAATTACTCCTTCCAAGCCTCTAATATTCTACCCAGATTGTCCTGAACATTCCCAAAGTGTGTCTTTGGCAGTCTGTCTGTCAAAGTTATATGAACTGAGGTTTTAGTGACTATAAAGTAAGTTTACTGCAGTCAGGGCTAACTATGTCCCAGGTACAACCTTACAAGGCAGGTTCTATTTTATCCATTGACAGATGGGAAACAGAGGCCCTGTTAGTTATGTGTCCTTTAATTTGTTCAAGGTAGAAAGAAGATTGAACAAGGAACTTTTGACTCTAGAGCCCATGTTTTAAACTATTTTTCACATCTTGCCTTTTGATAAGCTGCAGAGAATAGATAATTTCAATGATTTAAGAAATTAAAGTGACCAAAATGGAAAGAACATAGGAATTTATTTTGGTGTCTTAAAATATCTCTAGATTCCATCTCTGTTTATACCACTAAGTGAAGATTTTCAGATGATTTCTTAAGCCTCTTGCCAAGAAGTCCTTGATGTTTAAAGGCCTCAGATAAGGATCAGCCTTCTGTAATAAATGAAAACAGATCCCTAGGTTCACAGGTGTGGAGCAGGGAGTGTTTGTTAAATTCATTTTGAAAAATGTTAGGATGTTTTAGGTTGCAATTCATCAGAAAACTCAAAAATGTCTCAAATAGTATGGGATTTAAAAAAAATGTCATATAGGCCTGTGAAGGTAGGGCAACTCAGGGTTGGGTGATCCAGCTCACTTGCATCACCAAGGAACTGGACCTGTTCCTCATCCAGACTGCTATCCTCAGCATGACAGTGATTATCTCTATTGGTCTCATGATGGCCACTCAGCTCCAGGCGTTATAGCTCCATATACCAACACCAGAGGCAGAAAATACAGCTGCTCCTGTCTTGTGTATTTTTGTTAAAGAAACCTTTCCTCGGAGTAAGTGCCTCTGGAATACTTCCCCCTCACATACCAGATATTGCCATCTACAGCTTCGTTGAAAGTCCACCCCAAAACCAGCCGCTGGTAAAGATCTTGGAACACTTCCCTCTGATTAGCTTAGACACATTAACAGTGACTTACAAGAGTCATATTGTCTGGATGGTCCCAGAGAAAATCAAATTTCTGCCCTTGGGGTACCCATAAAGGGAGTGAGTGCTGCAGCCACTGGAGGAAACAAGTGCATGAGAGTCAGGAGGAGATGCTCCTTCCTCCTCCAACACCTTCTGACAAAGATTAACCATAGTACCAGATGACGAGGCAGATAGGCTCCAGGATCATGAGCAGGCAATGAAGAGTGGCTTTGGAACTGAGAGGCAATAAAAGTGATAGGGTGGTACAGTGGCTTAGCTGTTAAATCATAGTTCTTTAATAAGAGCCTTCTTAGATGCTAACAACATGAGTACTCAAGAAGACTTTATGAAAAGAAAGCTTCAAACACAAAATATTTAGTTGGAGAATTTACTTGGGAAATTATGTTCTAGATCCTGAGAGCAACAGCTATGTAACTTGTAAAAATATATTAGAAGCCCCTGTATGACATAATATATATATTACATATATTTTATAAATGTATAGAATATGTGAAAATGAGAACCAAGCAGAGAAATAATTTTCCCTTGGAAAATAGGTAGCTTTATGCCAAAGTCCAAATAGTAGTGAATTAGCAGAATCTTAGTGGTTGAAAATTAGGTTGGAGAGAGGAAAAGAGGGGAAATTTCAATGTGTTTTGGATATTTTGTTTGAGAGCCTAATATCCTGAGGTGTGTCCTAACTCCTCTTCCCTTTGTGGTGTGTCTGTAGAGAGAGGGTGAGTGGGTAACAGGCTAACGTTGACTATTTCATAGTTACTGAATTCCATGTGCTAGGTCCTGTGTAAAATGATGGAGGGAGGAATAGTGGGAGTAAGGAAGGAATAGCAGTAAACAAATCAGGAAGGTGAATAAGATTCTCATGAACTTCTCGGATTTTTGGACAAATCAGGTTCTGCCAAGATCAGTGAACTGTAATGCACTAATATATACTCCTTTTTCAGGAGTTCCAACAGGAAATAGATGGAAGGAATTCATGTTTTCTGCTATAGTTCCATGTTGTCTATTAAAATTCCCAAAACTGAGTGCTGTTAGGGAGAGGTTCCCAATGGAAAAGATACCCATGATCTTTATTCCTTACTCTTTCTTAGAAGATCTTCCAGCTGTAAACAGACTATAGAGACAGCTCCCTTTTTAGGCAAATATGATTATCATTCATCTAAGTCCTAAAGATATATGGGAACCCAGTCTTCCACCAAAGGAAAGCAACTCCTGTAAGATTCATCTAAGCAGAACCATATTTCTATTTGAAGAAAGACTTTAAAAATATTTCTATTGAAGAGATTTTTTCCCATTGTATGTTCTTGCTCCCTTTATCATATATTATCCAACCACATAAGTGTGGGTTTATTTCTGGATTCTCAATCCTGTTCCATTGATCTGTGTCTATTTTTGTGTCGGAACCATACTGTTTCATTACTAGAGCTTTGTAATCTAGTTTGAAATCAGTGTGTGTGATACCTCCATCTTTGTTCTTCTTTTTTCAAGATTGCTTTGGCTATTTGGGGTCTTTTGTGGTTCCACACAAATTTTAGGATTATTTGCTCTAGTTCTGTGAAAAAAACCATGGGTACCTTGATAGGAATTGCATTGAATCTGTAGACTGCTTTGGATAATGTGGCCATTTTAATAAGCATTTGCTTCCTATCCATGAGCATGGAATATCTTTTTATTTATTTGTGTCATCTTCAATTTCTTTCATCAGTGTTTTATAATTTTCAGTGCATAGATCTTTTACCTCCTTGGATAAATTTATTCCTAGGTATTTTTGATGCATTTGTAAATCAGATTGTTTTCTTGATTTCTTTCTGCTAGTTTGTTATTAGTATATAGAAACATAACAGATTTCTGTATACTGATTTTGCATCCTGCAACCTCACCAAATTCATTTATTAATTCTAATAGTTTTTGGAGTCTTTAAGGTTTTCCATATGCAGTATCACGCCATCTGGAAATGAAATCTGGGCAGAAACATGCAAAAGAATAGAATTAGATCATTGTCTTACATCATACATAAAAACAAAACTTGGAAACTTGAAGTGGATTAAAGACATAAATGTAGGAACTAAAACTATAAAACTCCTGAACATTGACATTAGTAATTTTTCTCTGAATGTGTCTCCACAGGTAGGGGAAACAAAAGCAAAAATAAATAAGTGGGAGTACATAAAAATGAAAAGCTTGTGCACTATTGAAGAAACCAATAAAACAAAAAGGTAACCTACTGAATGAAATAATATATTTGCAAATGATATACTGATGAGGGGATAATATATAAAATTTATAAAGAACTCATACAACTCAACACCAAAAAAAAAAAAAAAAGATTCAATTAAAAATGGGTAGAGGACCTGAACATTTTCTCAAGAAAGACATGCAAATGGTTAACAGACACATGAAAAGATACTCAACAACACTAATCATCAGGGAAATGCAAATCAGAACCACAATGAGATATCACCTCACACAATCACAATGACTAGTATCAAAAAGAGATGTGTTGGCAATGATGTGGAGAAAAGGGAGCCCACTGCACCATTGGTGGGAATGTAAATTGGTGCAGCCACTATGGAAAGCAGTATAGAGTTTCCTCAAAAAACTAAAAATAGAAATACCATATGACCCAATAATTCCACTTCTGGAAATTTACCTGAAAACAAAAACACTAATTTGAAAAGATGTGTGCCCCTGTTGATCGCAACATTATTTACAATAGAAAAAATGTGGAAGTAACCTGTGTCCATCAATAGATGAATGGACAAAGAAGATGTGGTACATATACCCAATGGAAAATTACTCAGCTATAAGAAGAAATCTCTCCATTTGCAAGAACATGGATGAACTTAGAGAGTATTATGCTAAGTGAAGTATCAGAGGAAAACAAATACACATGATTTCACTTATATGTGGAACCTAAAGAAATTAAACAAATGAACAAAACAGGAACAGATCCATCAACACAGAACAACTCGTGGTTGCCACAGGGCAAGGGTTGGGAGGATGGGTGAAATAGGTGAAGGGGATAAAGAGGGATAAACTTCCCAGTATAAAATAAGTCATGAGATAAAAACATAGGGAATACAGTCAATAGCATATCTCTGGTGACAGCTGGTAACTACACTTATGGTGCTGAGCAATTTTTAATGTATGTAACTGTTGAATCACTGTTGCGTTCGTACCTGAAACCAATATAGTATATATCAGCTATACTTAAAAAAATAAAAATAAACTTCATTTATGGTGAGGTCTAATAAAACCACTGTTTAATACATTCTCAACCCTTTTTAAATAAATACTTAAATTTATATATTCAAATGACTACTCAGTAAAATGTCCTAAGCCTTGAAGAAAAATTCAGAAAAGTTCCAGTTTTTTTTTGTTTTTAGTATTACTGTATTATTAATAGCCTCCTAAGGTGATTAAATATTTTGAATACTCTAATTACTCAAAAAGTGATTGACTTAATTTATACTTTAGAGTAACATCTCTTATAAAACAGATTGTCTCCTCTCTATGTCAATACCTTGTTCTATGACCCAGTTGAAAGTGATTAAAATAAAACTTACTGGATGCCATCATTTGAAGAAATACAGAGAAATCATGAATCACGTGCTATCATTTTTAGTGTCCAAAAATCAAAAGGTAAGCAAAGGAGAGGAAAAGGATGAAGAAGCAGAAGTGGGAAAAAGAACAAAGAAGAAAATATGGTATTTCTGAAATTCCAATGGATTATTATAAAAGTAGCAAGGTAACTGCTGTAGTCTAGGTGCTTCTATGAAGAGATAATACATGAGGCATCTTTGTGAATTAGAATTGCTGACAGCAGAACTTAAGATGATATTACACTTATTGTGAAATTGCATTGTTTCTACTTATTTCATGAAATATATGCCTTTGGGGACCCTGGTTAACATAGTTTGGTTGATTATTATGTTGTTTTAACATTTGGTGATGAAAGCAATCTGGCAAACCAGCCACATTACAGGACAGATCCTAAGGAAATTTACCAAAAGAAAGCTCCCAACTCTATTTGTACTCGGTGGCCCCACTGAGAACATTACTGGAAACACTTCAAGAGCTTGAACTATGATACTTTCTGTTAAAATACAATGACCATTCAACTGTATGATGATAAATACATCTAAGGAGTTCTGGTTGCCATTTTGGATATGCTGGATGCAAAAGTTAATAAGATTAAAATCATTCTTCTAAGGAGTTTATAATCTGTCATGCCAAATAAACATTTAGGTCTTCTCTAAAAAAGAAATAAAAACTCAAACTTATGTTTCCCTGATTATTAGAGAGTCACTGGATCTTGGAAGTTATTTTTCAATGAACCTAGCAAATTGAATATGAATTGTAACTTACGAATTCAACCCTGTAGGATTTCTCAAGTATTGGCATTGGTTTGAAATTGCCTGACCCATGATTAGCACACATAATGTAGTGTGGGGGGCACGGGGAAGGCAGTATAGCACAGAGAAGACAAGTAGCGACTCTATAGCATCTTACTATACTGATGGACAGTGACTGTAATGGGGTATGTGGTGGGGACTTGATAATGGGGGGGAATCTAGTAACCACAATGTTGCTCATGTGATTGTATATTAATGATACCAAAATAAAATTAAAAAATAAAATAAAATAGAAATAGCCTGACCCAAGATTGAGTAATGAAAAGTTGGAAGTGAATATGGAGCAAGTGAGTACAAAAGAGGTTCTCTTTAACAATTCAATTCGACAACTTTTTTTTTGAGCCCTATATATCATGTATTTAATACTGGATTGGGTGTTAATCCTCCCAGCCCAGGGGATCATAAAAAGTTGGCAATAGGTGTCTTGAAGGATTCTCTGCTGGGATGAAACTGTGTGGCCCAGATGATCTAGGTTATGAATTCATTAGATCTTTGATTCCTAAAAGTGACGAAGGGCAACTTTTGAAAAGAAGAGTTATTAAAGATGACCCATTTATAGCTCTTTGAGATGGAGAATGCATACTTATAAGTTGCTTGTAAATGTGTTGTTAAACACATTATAGAAAAATCTAGCAGAAATAGCAGATCCCTATTAATGAATCTATTCATGTTTATGAACACTGGCATTTTCTTGTTTCATCATTACTTTGGAATATAAAATAAAAATGATATGGATATAGGCTATTAGTTTTGTAGCCCAAAAAGTCACATAATTTTAGTGATGATATAAATTATTAACTAAATGTAGAGAAGAAAATCTAATTTCAAACAACACACAGGGAAACAAAATTCCAACAAAACATTTTTTTTTAATTAGCAAAATGCAAAGCACCCCAAATTAATCCCTATTTTTTTTCTGTACCTTTGCCTTTCTCCGTTTTCTTAGAACAAGGTCCAATATGACTTCAATCCTGAGTACATTTCCTCTGGCTTTTGCAAGGCTGACAACAAAGTATAGGTTAATACAGTGTTTTTAGAAAATATGGGTAGTTCAGGTTATTTTTATAGCTCTATTTTGTCAGATCACATTTTGTGGCAATTGCTTGTCTTTAAGAATACTGACTAAGGCTAAGTCCTTATTAGGAAATCAAAGTTTCTTTCATTCACATTATGGAATTCAGATGTAGCTTATCCTTACTGATGGTACTTAGTTATCTATTCCATAAATGTATATTGAATTAATTCTCTAAGTTATAATAAAAACAAAAAACAACTAAAAAAACAAACCTCAAGCCAAATAAAAACTTGCTATTTGATAAAAGACACCAAAGCTTTCATGTAAGTGCCTGTTCCTCAATTATGTGGATGAGTCCAAATTTGTCCTGTGGCATAGCCACTAGACAATTTAAAAACATGTTTATTATCTTTTTTATTTGACCTTCGGAGTCAGTTAGCCCCACTTGGCTGAGTTATAGCTTGATGAAAGGAAATTCTGAAGATTTTCTCTTTTGTTAATTTCATGTTTGAAGTAAACACCCTGAACCTTTTACAAAGATTTTCTCTTAAAATACATTAATATCATAACTATACTTAATAAAAGCATCATGTATATTATTAGGTCTGAACTCTTGGTCATGGGTATCTGTGCATTTTAGAGATGGTCTCTGCATGAGTGTCATAAATGACCATTTTATAGATAGATAATGTTCTTTATCCATAATTCTTTATTGCTGATGGTTATTGCATTAGATGATGACCCGTAGCTATTAAGAGTCCGTTTTTAATATCACAACCATTTAGAAAGGTTAATGGACTCAGTTTTGAGGCTTAACCTTTTGATGCTGCAGGTGAAGAGGTTATGTTTGTGCACTAAAATGCCAGAAATATCTACTTATTCTCATTTCTCGATGTGCTTTTAGTAGTGTGGTTATGTACAGTAACTGTTATTTACCAAGCAAACTGAAAGAAACTGTGTGACACATAAGATAACAAGTTTCTTGAGCAGTGAGATTCTTTTAAAATACACATTTCATATTTGGTTTCTATTATTTTTCATTTAGACACAAGAATTGAAATGTGAACAGATGTAACCTAAATTAGCTGAGGAATATTTATTATGGCTGTTCCAAAAAAAAAAACCCCAAGGTTATAATTCATAGTTTTCTTGGCTAGTGTAGAAAGTTCACACACATTATAATGGGGAACTGGTTATTTAGGAAGTCATGAATCCCTCATGGATGATATCTGTCCACAGCACAGAATATTTAGAGGAATAAAATAATGTCTATCTGTATTCAGTTAATTCCATTTCAAAAGTCTAGGGTTCCATGGTGGCCATTTATCATTTATTTTGCTACCCATTATCCATTTTTCTTCCTAATGTCACCCTAACTTGCTTTTATTCTGTTCATTGATTGTGAATAAGCTTTGTGGGAAGAAAGTTCCAGGCATTTCCCTTCCATTCTGGAGGCCAGAAGCTAAGTGTGTAAATAGTCACAGTAATGGCCCCTGTGTATTATACCTTCTTATATCGCTGCAGTGTTTCCACTTCACGTGGACTCTCGGCTTGACCATGTGACTTGTTTGGGCCAACAGGACATAAGCAAATATGATGCAAATAGAGGCTTGAGAAGTGCTTGCACATTAGGTTACCCTCTCTTGCTTGCTGCTTTTGGGACTCATCCACACTGTGAAAAAGCATAGGTTTTGATGCTTTTCTGAACCAGTGGTTTTCTTGCAAAAACTAACCATAATGGGAGTGGAGCCATCCTGGACTAGTCAGTCCTCAGCTGATATGCCTGTCCATAGTCCCTCTTGCCTAACCTTTCATTGACTCTGAGCTTTTTGACAGTTGTCCAAGAAATTACCTTTTACTAATTAAGCCAAAATTGGTTTTTGTTAATGCAACCAAGAACCCTAAATAACATAGTTTCTTAAATTTAGACTTTGAAAATGCGAAGGGATTACTTGGGAAAAAAGCAAAACCATCATGAACATACTTACATAGATTTGCTAAGAAGTTAAATTATGAACTAATTATTGTAGCTCCAGGGAGAAGGGGGACAAATTCCCTGTGAAACCAGTAAAAACCAAAGTAAGTCAAGGGAAAAGAGGTTGGGAGAAACTTTTTATTGCTCACAGTTTGCTTGAATTCACTGGCCAAACTCTGCAACGTGCGCTCCTCCAGCCCCACTCGTGCCCTGAGTCAGGCTGGGCTCTCAACCCCACGGCCCGCCCCTTCCGGACAAGCTCCTCCGGCAGGTCCTTGGTGACTGGCAGGCGCCAGGCCGATTACGTACCAGGAACTGAGTGGGGAATGGTCGTTTTCTCTCCACCCCACCCCTTGCGCTGGAGGCTGCAGGAGGCTGCAGCAGTGCACACCTATTGATATGTAAATGAATTAAAGCCTGCCTGGAGATTCTTTGAAATCTGCCATTTACTGCACAATTATATATATCAGTTTTGGTTATCAAATATTCCTTACGAGGGAGTAGTTGATAGAACCTGGTATGAACCAGACAGTGATATTTATTTAGCCACCTCTGGGTAAGAATCATTTCCATTTCTCATTTACTTACTACAAACGTGGTGTAGAGGTCAGTCTGGAAGTTACTGAAGGAACAATTACAATATTTAAAGACTTGGTGTCTTGTTCAGTGTTCTTTTTCTCCTCCAGCTTCACTGAGACATAATTGACAAATACTGTATTAGTTTAAGGTGTATACAGCTTTATCTTTTTATTCCTATATTCTCTTGTATTTTTGTGTGTCCTTTTTTTCCCTTTTTTCCCCATGTTTCTACTTATGTGTTCCTGCAAGTAACACCATCCCAAGGGCCTCCCAAATGTCGTTTTGACGTTTGCTCTGTGTTCTTGCTTTCTTATCTTCCCTGAACTAATCATCTGCTTTGTGCTATTGGAAAATTCATGTGAAGGCCATATACAATACAAGAATTATCCTAAAAGATGCAGCGTATTAGTTTTTCTTACAGGCTGAGCTGCATAGTTATGAATGTTTGTGTTTTCACCACTTTAAGGACAAAGGCCATAGTTTTGTCCTTTTATTGTTTTATTTCTTACGTTCTAACCTGGGTTGATGAGTGGCTGAATTGTGGCATGTGTGGCTGCATGCACTTGAAAGAAGAACTGGCTTTTAAAGCTGGCTATTGCCACAAAAAGGTAAAAAATCAAGTGCTGTGGTGAAGAAGCATGCCTTTACTGGTAGGCAATGCTCAGTAGATGTTCACTGCGAGTTAAATGAAGTTATTCAGTGAGATCGGAGAACTAGTTCTCATTCTAGAACAAAGGAACCTAGTTTCTGATACTATATAACTACTTCCACAGTAAAAGGAAAAGAAAATCATTACCTTTTGTTAAACAGATAGGCATTCAGTCACACAAAGTGAGGGGCCATGGGACGACAAGGAAGTGGAATATGAAATCTACGATCCAAGGGGAAAAGAGGCCTTTGGAGGTTAAGTAACATTTCCCTTTCTTTCCCCCGCAACACCCCCTCAAAGCTATCACAATCTATTCAAAGACTGTAAATTTGGTATTTTGTACATTAGAAGGTACTTTCTACTGACAATGCTAAGAAATCCATTTTTACAACTGAACAATTTCTGTCAACATTTAAAAAATGTTTTCTGTATCCATTCCTTGGGAGACTCATAAAGCTGGCTTTCCGGAGTGTTCTGGGTTTCTGCTGTTTGTTCATTCTTTATTCTTTCCTTCCGTTTCAAGGAAAGCTGTTGCTCATTTTCTCATCTTTGGCTTTGGACATGATGCTAGGTGATGCTGATATAATTAGGTAAGATTTTATAGGCCCTCAAAGGCTAACAAAATAATAAACATGGCAGTTCAAATAACAGCCATCATAGGGCAAGCAAAGAAAAAAATCTTTGGACTGAGACTGACAAACCCTGTTAACAGAATTTGGAAATGCAGCACACTTTCTTTCCTTACTTCCTTACTTATTTTTAGCCCTTTAAAAAGCTTGTGTTTTTGTACTACATAGGGATATTTTCACTCTATTAGTGATTTTTTTCTGTTTACATTTTCAGTACATAGATTCTGCTTACTAAGAAATAGATACCATATTACTCAAGGTTATGTCTATTGTAGACTCTTTCAAAGGATGTCTATTTCTCTTATGAATCAATGTTAACATTTCTTTGAAATACCTTGTAATCCTCTTAATTTTAAAAGTAATGTGTGTTTATTACAGAAAATTAAGAAACTATAGAAAAGGCCCAAAGATGGAAATTACAATCACTCTCTTTCAGAATTTTAGGCAATTACTGTTGCCTTTCTGTATCCTTCTAGTCTTCTTTCTTTTTGTGACTAGATGTACATATTTAAGGCATACATAGAACTGGAATCATGCTTTTTTGACTAAGCAATATGAAATATACATTTCTTCATAATAAACCTAAGCATTTACAAAGCTTCTAGTAATACAAAAATTTCAAAAAGAGCCCTTGTGTAATTAAAACATACCAGAAATCTATCTAATTTCTATAGTGTGAATGAAGGTACAATCCCTTTTTAAGTATAGATAACTCAGTTTTGATAGGAACTTGTCAAAAAACTAATCACAGCATATGTAAAATAAGAAAGCTTTTCAAATGACCTTACAAATAATGTCCTGTTACCCTTTTTTGATATTTAGTTACTTTCCAAATAACTTTAATGCTGCTCACCTCTCAGTCTTCACTTAGCATTCTCTTAAGAAATTTAGCTGTGACATATAATGGGCTGAAATAAGCAAAAATAAAGCTCACAGCATTTTTCCTTTCTCTTCTTTTTTTTTAAGCATAGTTTTATCCATTTTCTTTTCCATCAACATTTAGAAATGTAGCTTCTGAAAGAGAACAGGCATGGCTCCATAGCATGCCATAGCCTCTCTCTGTCTCCCCCACTCACTGCTAACTCTTTTGTTTGTACAATATTCTTTTATTCCGAGCAATATAACATTTTAGTTCTTGTAATAAATGCCTTCATGTGAAGCAGTTCAGCTAAGAGAACGTTATTAGACTGTGCTCCCAGGCAGCGCACCTCCACACGATCAATACAAAGCCGGGCCTCAGCTCATTCCCTCTTTGCTTAAATTCCCTGCAAATGTGCAAGAGAAGCAGCAGAGGGTGTCATCAATCACAGGCCACTGTGACATATGCTGAAACCTGACCAGGGCCGAGATGTTTTAATAAGGCATCCATTAAAACCCTCAAATAAATTGCAATTTGAAAACAGAACATAATACCAGCCAAGTTTTCCTCATCCATCTTGTGGCATGTCATGTAATGTAATTGCGTTGTTAATTTATCCAAGAACTTTCTCAGTACACTGTTTCGTTGGCACTGCTTAATTTCCCTGTAGACTATCTGTGCGTGTGTGTGTGTGTGTGTGTGTGTGTGTGTATGCATGCATGCATGAGAGACTGAAAGCAAGAGAGTGAGCAACTGGAGGAGAAAAAAACTCTGTGTTTATTTCTATGTGTTGTGTGTCTGTGTATCTGTTAGTTCCTTGGAGGAAGTAGTCATGTTCTGCTCAGCATGGCATTAGCCAGAGCTAGTCAGATACTTGAAATGTTTGACGTTTTGTCAATGACCCCTGAGCATCCCAGTGCCGCCTCACCAGCTCTGGCCTAGAGCAGGCCCGCCTCCTTCCCCCGCTCTCCTTGCCTCTGGTTCGTGCCCCTCCAGAGTGGGATGGTTCAGAGTGCCTGTGGATCCCATCAATAAATATTGACAGAAGTGTTTAGGGGCCATTTCGAATCGCCACACAATAACACTCAAAACAGGACAGTACCAATTTTGGTTCCCTAGCTCTTGGGTCACAAGTGAAAAGTTTTGACAAAGGTAAGAAAAGTAAGAAATTATAAATCAATAGGAAAGAATGAAAAACTATTTCTCAGGAATAATGTCAAAATGACTACATTAAACACACACATACACACACACATATATATGTTTTGTTTTTTAAAGAGCTTGGAGGAAAGATGCAAGCAGGGGCTCATATAGATTTATTTGTCTTCTAAGCACAAATCTAAAAATAAGTAATGCAATTCTTCATGTAGGGCTGCATCAGCAGATTCTCCACCTTTATTTATTCTTCTGGGTTTTCTTAATCTGTTCTCTTTTTATAAGAGAAACCATTGGAGAGCAGAAGGTGAATTCACCCCCACACATTCCATCTATATCTAGGATGTCAGAGTAACCATGATGTCAATCAAATATTGGTTTAAAACAAAATTGTCAAATGTCTTTTCTAGACCTACTGTTTCAAAGTGATAAGTTGCTGAACTGATGACAGAGGAGAGAAGACAGTGTGACAATAGGGGAAAAAATCCACCATAAATCTACTTGTGGAGCTATTGCTTATAATTACTAATGAAGAACAAAATAGTTATTTGAGCTCTAGTAAAAAAAAAAAAAAAAAAAAGAAAAATTATTGACAGATATCTTTACATTTAATTAAAAGCCACCCTCTTTCAGTAGATCTTTATGTCTGAAGTTGTATTACATGTTGGCCCTGAGAGCATGGTGACGTTCTAACATACAACCTGCATATACGTGAACAACCGTTCTTCTCCAAGGCTCCAGCTCATCACTATGCAAACTATTAGACAATCACCGAGTATGAAAGGTGCCAGTGAAGGCCAAATTAGTTTCTGCTTTCTGCTAATGGATGACCTTTGTGATTTGGATCAGGTGCTGAAATTCACTTAGTCAGAAAGGCAGGAGAGTGGGGAAAACACCTAAAATAATTTTCTCACCCTACAGACGAGATGCCTGGCTACCACCTGCCCAATAAACGTCAATTGGGTTATTTAAAAAAAAATATGCAGCCTGATTCCAAAGCATTGGTTGCTGGGTTGAGAGGTGCAGGGGAGTAGGAGAGAAATTGCTTAAATGTATAAAATTTTAAAAAATAAATAAAACCAAAATAAAAATATTAAAAATTAGACACGAGAATGGTTGATTCTTTCCTAGTGACTTTGTTAACACTTCAGTGTTCTAAGTAGATTTTTAAAGCTTTACTGAAATTTGAACTGATTTATTATGCTTAGTAGAAATTGTATTTGGTTCCTTATAGTTGAAAATATTTTGAGGTTTAGCTGAAATTTATTTGGAATTGGGAGTGTAATACCTCAGGCAACAGTCAAGGAATCAGAACCAATAGGAACTGGAATATACAAAAACACTGTTTCTTTAGCTCCACGTGAGTCTGGTTTGCCAACTTTCATATGCTTCTAATGTTAGCTCAAGCTTCCTGGCAGACCCATTGTAAGCTCCATTTCATAGGCACTCTCTGCTATTTTGGCATTTAATGTTGGCCTTCTTTTTATTTCCTTGTCCAGAAATACAGTCATTTTTTAAACAGCATAATTATTATTAGATGTGCATTTTTAAAAAATTTTCCAGCTTGAGATGAATTCTTTCTTAAATGGATATTTAGCTACTATCTTTGAAATGCATGGAAAGAATAAAACATTAAAGACACAGAGGACACGGACCTTTAATTCCTCTGTGTATTGCAGGGGCATGGATGAAATGTCAGTTCCCAAGGTGATTATAGAGTGCATGTTAGCAAGAATGGAATAATTGTGTCCTACCCAGGGTGTGAGAAATGTATACAAGGGGAGATAAAATTGTAAGTGGACAGACAATATAGGGTAAACACATGTATAGCACAAAAGAATTCAATTGGGTGGATGACACAGGGCTTTGGCCTTTGTGGAAATCAATGAACTGCTGCTTAGGTGTCTTTTTCAAAGCACAGGGACATTGAAAGGATAAAGCCTTGACTCTCGACCCACTGCATCTTGCTCAGTTAACCCTAGGATATTTTTAAGAAAGTTGATTTGTTTTCCTTTTCCTCTCTGCTCACTTGAACTGATTTACAATTCCTGCATCTATCGCTGCCTTTAGCTATGTGTGCCATTACTCAGCTACCCTTTTTGTAATTAAATTCTGCTTGAATTGCTTATAGGCCTATCCTCCCTGCCTAACTTCAGTCTGTGACCTCCTGTTTCTAAGTTAGTGACATTGATGGGCTCACCATGAATAACCTTTCCTGGCTGCTAAAATACCTAGGTCTGAATCCAATTTGAGGTTTCTTCTTTGTACACAATTCCCTACAAACTTGCATGCAAATTCAAAGCCTGATCCATAAAAATCTTCTAGCAATATCACTCTAATTTCAGAAGCCTAGTGAGATGAAGCCATGTGTTATGTTATAAACACTCCAACAAAAGGACTGTGATCTTACCATGTTATTTTTTTCCCCAATGTAATTTTGTAAATGTTGTTGATTCTGTCTCACCATTTGGAGACTCTTGCATGTGTTACTCTTCAAATTCCCTGCTTTAAAATTCCCTAGAGTCCCATAAGTACTGGGTTTCTTGAAAAAATAGGCTACCCGAGCCCCTACCCCCCACACTCCCCACTTCTCCAAAAACAATCCCCATACAAAAGTCCCAATAAACTAACTGAGCCGCATACAATGATATTGTCAAGAAAACCTCAGGAGAAAACCATTTAAATTTCATGGCATGAATCTGAGCTCTTGGCCAATCTTCCGTTAGCAAGTCACAAGCACAAGTCTCATGCTAATTCTCCACCAAACCTCGAGTTTTATGAAAGCTACATTTTATCTGTTTGGTTATTTGCAGTCACTCGAGAGTTGGATAAGGAATATTAGCACCACTCACATTTTATTGTGGGAGTCACAGTACTTGGTTGACCCCCTTTTCGGGTCCTACTGAATTTCCTATACAAAGGAAATGAAAATGTTTTATATTTAATACAGCAGCACATAACGAGAGGCTTAGTTATTACACAGAGAACTGCAATTTTCTTCCTTTGTTTCAGCTATGACTGTGGAGCTGAAATTTCCAAGCACATTTTTTATGATTTGTCTATTGCTGGCTTTAGAGATGTCAGTGATGTGGAATGCCACCTTTATGCTACCTACTTGGCAGAAAAAGGTTTCTGTTTGTATTTTTGTCCTGTGAAAGAGTGGACCAGCCTTTTACTGATATACCAGTTTCTTGCAGACAGATACATTTAGAAATCTAAGAAAAAGTAACTGAGCAGAAATCATACATTAAACAGACCATTTTCCTGGTTTTGCTTCCATGTGCTCTGAGATTACAATGGTGAGAGAGATTTCCAACTGGGCTCTTAGCATGTGCAGGCCCTGGTGCTGAGCACTTCGGCTTTTGTATCTTCAATTATTATAACACTGACAGTGGAATAATATTGTTCTTACCAACCTCTTTCTGCAGATGAGGAAACTGAGGCTTAGAGAGGTTTTCTAATTTTCCCAGTGTTGCCTAGTTGATAAAAAAAGTAACACAAAAGGTCTGTCAAGTTCCAAATCTGTTTCCCCCTTTTCTGAATAACAGTAGTCATTCTGTGTTAATTTTTAAATGTTTTGCTTTTTTCATTTTAAAGTTTATTTACTCTTAAAAAGTAATATAACACAGCTTTCAGCTAGACTCCTGATTTTGCCATATTTGTGTGCTTTCTCCTCCCCATATGAATATATTTATATATATATATATATATATATATCTACAAGTACATTTATTTCAAACGGTTTTTGCTAAAGCATCTGAAAGTAAGTTACAGTCATTGATACTTTACCCCTAAAATAAAAACATTCTCCTATTTAACCACAATGCCACTTCCACACCATAAAAATAAGAATTCATTCAATAATGTCATCCACTATATAGTCCATATGCAAATTTCCCATATAACTTTTATTTCTGACCCAGGATCCAATTGAGGTAGAGCCTGCCCTTTGGACTCTATCTACCAGCGTCTCTAAATGTAGAGCAAGATATTCACAGGTTAAAAGAATTAAAAGGTTGATGCCTAAGTACAGCTATCATATTGATTTATATAATATCAGTAGGTCTATGCATTCTAAAGGCCTTTCTGATTTGACATTCCTGGAACTTATGATTATCTGATACTATCTAAAAAGTGGAATAATGGAGTAGTTCAGAGACTCCCTAAGTCATTCTACAAGCATTTCTTCACAAAATTAGTTAGAGCTACCATATTCAGCTTAATCCTATCTTGTGCTTAAATGAGTCTAAACAAGCCTTAGCAAATCTGTTTCTAAGCAGGTAATTCCTGACACTCTAGTGTTCAAAAGGTCATTGACAGAGAAGAAAAGGGGGAAAGAGAAGAATCCAAAAATGGGAGAGAACTTAAGGAAAGGATGTGAAGAAAAGAAAAAGCAACCAGAATCAGATTGATTAAGTTGATAATCATGACACCATAGTAATAATGGCCAAAATTTATTGAGTGCTTCCATGCCTGAAGGAATAATGAGGGTTTTAAATATACTATTTCATTTAAATTTCTACATATAATTTCCAAAATAGGCAACTATTACTGCCTCACCATTTTATGGAAGAACTCTTGAGTCTTACAAAGGTTAAGTGTATTGTCCAAGGTAACATAGATAATAAAATGCAGCTGAACTCAAACCCAAGCTGCGGAAGGGAGGGAGGCAGAGGGGCTCTGGAACGGAGACCCTGGCGGGGCTTCAGTGCCAGTGTCCGCCCCTCCTGCCCTTTTCCCACAAGTTCTTGGTCAACACCTCCTATTACTGGTCAAAAATCTCATTTTCTCTCGGATACCACTGCTTTAGCTCAAGCCAACTCTTAACCAGATGTCTGCAATAACTCCCAACAGACTTCCTGCCACTAGCCTCTCCCTCCTTTAATTTCTCCTGCATAGAACGGTCAGGGTGTTGTTCCCAGCAACCTTTCTAAACACACCATTCTCTTGTGTGAAATTCTTCGACTGCCTATCACTTTGACCAGTGGTTCTTGATGCTGCCTGCACATGAGAATCTCTTGGAGAGCTTTATGAAACACCCATGGCCAGGCCTCATGACAGAGATTCTGATTTGATTGTTTGGAGAGTGTAGGGTTCCCCCAAAATACAGGATGCACAGTTAAATTTGAATTTCAAGTAGACCATAACTATTTTTATTACAACTATATCCCAAATATTGTACTGGATGTACTTGTGTTAAAATTTATCTAAAATCTCAATTTCACTGGGTGTTCTACATTTTTATTTGCAATGTATGGCTATATGTTTGTGTTGTGTTGTGAGGGAGCTGAGTCTAAGTATTTTTTAAAATCTCCCCAGGTCGGTCATGCATGTGTACATCCAGGATAGAAAACACTTAAAGGAAAAAATTATGAATAAAATAGTATCGAGATGCCTTCTCATGGCATAAAAGACCCTTCAGGCTTTGACCTCTCCATCCTTTTCAATCTTACCTCCTCTCTCTACAGCCTACACCTATCTTCCTAAATGCTGTATACTTTCTTAACTCCAAGTCTTTGCACAAGCTGTCTTCCAAGCTGGGATCTCCTTTCTGGGCTGTCTGGTGAACTCCAGTCATGCTTTAAGACCCAAACCTAGCATCCATAGTGAAGTGAATTGTATGGTTTGCTTTATTCCTGTTGAGTTTTGCATGTGCATCTGCAGGTCTGACTGTTTCTGCTACTAACAATTGTATGTATTGTCTATCTGCTTTTTACTAAGAACATTAGTCACTTAATGAATATCTCAAACTCTCCTGATGAAAGTAAATCATTTGTTAGTTTGTTAATTCAAATTAATAACAACCAATTTTGTTAGCTGTATTAAAATAGAACCTTTCCAGCAAATGTCAAGCATAAATTTTGACCAAATTATCATGTATTACACTGTCAATGTTAGTATATAGTAAAATCATAATGTATATTAAATGCAGCATATACTAAAATTGTACTTTTTTTTTGTCAGGATTCTCTTCTTTCCCTCAGACAACCAAACAAAACGAAACAGCTTGGACAAACACCTGTCTCCATGGCTTCAATATTTAAAAACGATGTATGTATTTCCAATCTCCCAGTTATAGCTTCCTAGAGACACTACAGTTTTGCTCAAAAACATCCTATATGATGTGAAACTTTGTTTAATCTAATTAAAGCTTTACCACATTTGGTATTATATATTTTTACATATTTCCCTCATATTTAATAATATTAACATGTCTATAAAATTCTATTAATTTGTATTCTATCAAAACAATAGATTATGACTTAGATAGACATTGTGCGTACTTCTCATACTTATGTTAGTGTTTCTGAATGACCTCTTTTGGAGTTGGAAACAGAAAGAAAGGTAGAAATGTCTGCTGTTTTGTAGTTGCTTGGTCAAAACCTAAAATAGATTTCTAGTTGAATCATAATAGAAAAGCCCTCTGAAGAAGGAGGGGACTTGGATGGTCACTGTTGCCCCAAATATGGTATTCATGTCTGCATTTCCCACTTAGAAGGCAGGTGGAACCCCCAAAGCAGGGTGGTGACTTCTCCTAGTTACACTCTAGAATTTAGAGAAGATGCTGACAGTATTATTGATTTTAATTACTGTTTTGTCAATTGCCATATGACCTTGTAACATTTCTCATTGCTTTACCCAACAACCCAAAGTTTGCCATGTGAATCAAATTTTTGGTTGTGCAGGCATAGTCTATTTCACTCCTTTGAAGCAGGGGAAATAATGCCCTATGTTATTGTGATTTCCTCCATCCTATGTTCTCTTTTTCACCTAGTAGTGGATATCTGGCCCCATTTCTATGCATATCTTAGGTAGTGTCAGGTTTCTCCTGCTTGATGTTGAGCCTTTCTAACTTCACTTGGTCTGCCTCCTCACTAGGTGGTGACCTTCTTAAAACAGAAACTGCCACTTACTCTAATCCAGTGACAAGTTTTGTGCTAACCAGAAACTGGGTTTTCAGTATATCAAGTTGCTCAAAATCTGGTGTGTAACATTTGCAGAGTACAAACTACAACTAACAAAGTTAGTTGTTATTAACTTGAAATAAATTAACAAATGATTACATTTTAATTGTAAGAATTTGAGATAGTCCATGTAAAATATAAATTGCTTAGCAACAAGCAGCAGCTAGACAATACAAATTGTTAGTAGGGGTAATAAGAACAGTAGATGTGCATGTAAAATCCTACAGGAATAGCAAAGACTATACACACATTTTGCCTAGTATTTGACTATACATTCACTTTGGGTCTTAAAGGATGGCTGGGGTGTTCATCAAACAGTTTAGAAAGGAAATCAGGCTTGGAGGACAGCATGTGCAAGACATGGAGAGAAGAAAGTATATGGTGGTTAGGAAGACAGCTGTAGAATATGAAGGGAAAGCGATTGGACTTGAAAAGGAGACAGGGAAAAAAGATACCTGAATGGCCAACAGGTACATAAAAAGTGTTCAACTTCACTAATTATCAAAGAAATGCAAATCAAAAGTACAATGAGATAACACCTCACAACTGTTAGAATGGCTATCATCAAAAAGACAAAAGTAACAAGTGTTGGCAGGATGTGTGGAAAGGGGAACTCTTGTGGACTGTTGGTGGAAATGTAAATTGGTGCAGCCACTATGGAAAACAGCATGGAGGTTCTGCAGGTTTAAAACACAAAACTGCCATATGATTCAGTGATCCCACTTCTGGGTACACATCCAAAGGAAATGAAAAACGGGACCTCAAAAAAGAAATCTGCACTCTTATGTTCACTGCATGTTTATCAGGGCAGCTCAGTTATGGAAATGACCTAAGTATCTGTCAATGGATGACTGCATAAAGAAAATATGATATATATGTGTGTGTGTGTGTGTGTATACACACACACACACACACATATGCAAGGCAATATTATTCAGAGGAACAGAAAATGGTGGTTGCCAGGGGCTGGATAGTGAGGGAAATGGGGACATGTTGGTTAAACAACACAAACTTCCACTTGTGAGATGAATAAGCTCTGGGAATCTAATGTATAGTATGATGATTATAGTAAACAATACTGTATTATATACTTGAAAGTTTCTTAAGAGTATATCTTCAATGTTCTCAGCACAAAAATGTTAATTATGTGACTTTGATGGAGATGTTAGCTAATGCTATAGTAGAGTCATTTTGCAACACATACCAAATCTATACATTACACACATTACATTTATATAATATTATATATCAATTATATCTCAATAAAGCTATAAAAAGAAAAAGAGGGCCCAAACACTGAAGGATATTTTATTCCATAGTAAAGATTTTAGATACTATTTTGCTCATATTTTTTCCTGTAAGTCAGTGGTTTCAACACTGGATACACATTTAACTTCCTTCTACATGTTTATTCAGTATATGACTACACATTGATCTTTTTCTAGACCCAGAGTTTTATTTTCATCACTTATCTGCCCAATATTCTGATTTATTTAAAGATAAACCTGTTAGAATAATGATGATAAATAGCATTTGCATAATACTTATACCCCTCAGAAAAAATAGTTTTCAAAGGAAAATAAGCAACTTATTTTGATCCTCAATAGCTTTGTGAAATAGAGAAGGTGTTACAATTACAAAGAAAAAAGAGAAGTTAAATTACCTTTTGATTCTACATAGCAGGCAAGAGTCTTTACAACAGACTATCTCCTGCCTGGTTGCCCACTCTTATTATCTATTTAACATGGAATTATAGTATAATTATTTATATTATAATTATATTTATAATTTAATATGTAATATAATAAATTATAATGAAACAACACAGAGAACTTTTTTTTTTCTTGGAAATTTGAGAGTTCCTTGAAGGGGAAAGCTCTCATTTTTTTGGGACACTTTTATGATGAGCCCCTTGAAATGAGTTTCTAATGAGTCTTGTTTCTACCTTGGTTTTTAAGCTGTTTTTCCCAGTAGGGTCTGATAATTGTCAGGCTTTGGTTTGAATGAAGAAAGGTATGCAAATTTTGGGATAGAATTTTGATCTAGATGAATTTCTCTTTATAAGAGATGGGAAAGACATTTCGAGTTTGGAGATTATTATGTCTGGGGAGGCAGAAACAAGAGCCAACAGGATTAGAGCACATGGGAAGAAGAGGCTGTCCCATCTAATACCAAAAAGACAAGAATCCGAGCTATGTCTGCAGTTACTACCCTTCAAAAGTGTGGTTGGAATCCTCCCTTGTACTTCCCTCAGTCATCTGAACTTTCACACATTGCTCACTGATAATTGTGTGTAGAAGGTAAACTGAGGATGAAAAGGCAACTGATGTTTGGGTACCATATCATAATCTTACTGAAACCGAGCAAACAAACTAGCTGAGTGACTAAGGAGACCTCTGTTACCTCAACTGGAATAATCATCTCTAACACATGGGATCACTTTAAGGTTTAGAATAGTGATAGAGTATGTATGGAACCTAGACTGAGATTGAGACCCTATAGTGGGCAATAATACATAGCTGTAATTATTCACGCAACTAAGTTCATCTGCTTTGACAGGTCATAGAAACATATCCGATATCAAGAGATGGTTGGAGCTGGAAGCCACAGCACATACTAATCCTAGACAAAATGAAGCAGTCTGGATTCGGTGAGCCCTTTTATGGCATTATCTCCTGCCACCTCCATCAATCTGTATACATGATCCACTCGTATTTTTAGACAAGGATTAAAATCTCATTTACACTAAGGTTTTAAGATACAGGTGGCTTACAAGGTTCAATGATATCTTTTCAGAGGTTGAAAGAACACTTATGGGTGATGAAAGTAAAATGAATCTTTGATAGTGGAATTTCAGGCATCAAAAGCTGGGGCAGTGCAGTTGAAGGAAATACCTTAAGTCCTTAAAATCATACCAAGTAAGTTGTTCCTTACTCTACCTTACATGAAGTCTGCCTGGTTCTATAGCTAAGATCATATTTATGGATGAATAGTACTTAGAGTCTTGTAATCAAGCAATCTTCATGCAGAATACTTATACTTGGGATGCATGACTTTCTATGTGTCAACAATAATTCGGAGGAAATCAATTTCTGGTCTTCAACATCCACATGAACTTTTGTCTGGTAATAGGTCTGTGGCTGAAGCATTACCCTGGCTCTTCTTTCATGTCTCCTCTTTAACAACTACCCTCCTACTTTATTAAAGAAAACTAGACCGCTCACCAGTCTGGCCCCATGGTGTAGAAAGCTCTAGCCTACCAAAAGAAGGGCTAATTTTTAATACTGTTGTCTGGGAAGCTTCCTGTTTCCAAGGTGCCATAAACTTAAGGTCTTTCTCTGTCTTAAACATCCTTATTAAGAATGAAGAGTGACATTAGAAAGGGTCAGTTTGGCCTGGGAAGGGATATTCTAATTCAAGTATATTTGTAAAGTGGGTGGCAGAGGTTTTACTTTTATCCAAGAATCTTGTATTTCCTTTGCTAAGTGTTGTCAAAGAGTGAATTATTCTCACTGGAAAGGCCCTTTAGAGCAATGCAAAGAGAGACTGTGAGAAATATGGAGGTCAGGAGGTAACAAATTCAGAAGTGAGAGGTTGTTATATGGATGCATAACAATCTTTGAATTGAAAAATACCATCAAATTTTTTTTCTACCAGAAAGTAAATTTGATTTGATTGATTGGTTAGACAATTAGAGCTGACTTTGCCAAGTAGATTAAAAGGAGAAAATGTCCAAAGATGGGTGGAACTAAATCTTCAGCTCCAAGTTTTGACAAAAATATATTCAAAGCATGTGATAAGATGAAAACATTTATTTTAAAATATATTGGCGAAGATGTGTTGAAATTAACAATATTTTTTTTTTTGCAACCTTCTTTTGAGTGTATCAGGACTCAAATGTTTGAAAGTAAAGGAATAACAGGAATAATTAATCATGATTTGATAGGTATTGGTAAAGCCTTCTTGGTATATTTCCCAGAAATTGAGGCAATGAACGACTCTAATGAATGGGCGACAAAGCCTTTTGCAGGGCAGGTTGTTTATAATTCTTTGCTTTCAGTAAAACTGATGTAACACCTAGTCAAGTTGTTAGCTGATAGAACACTAGCTGATGATAGATTAGTATATGATATTTGGGCATGTAATTCATAGGAGTATCACTCCTGTTTGGCAGAAGGGGAATCCAAGGCACAGAGAGGTTAAGTAACCTTCCCAAGGTCACCCGGTAAATAAGTGGCAGAGCTGGGATTTGAACTCAGTCTGTTTGGTCCTAGAAACCTACATCTAACCTGTCATTTACACATACTTTCTGGAAACTGCTGCCATAAACAAAGAAATTTATACTTCTCGAAGGTAGGTTTTTTAAAATATGGCAAGGGCAGATGGAGGGAGGGGGTTTGGGATAGTTTGGCCCTCTGCCTAGAATTAAACATTTCGCTAATTTTCTTTTGCACTCTCCTGTTTCTAAGTCAATTGCTGTACACACTTATTTTATTATCATTATTTCTATCTGACATGCTGTGCAAGAACATCACAATTTAAAATATCTTAATAACAACCCAAGGAAAGGGACTTAAAAGTAATGTTCAGAGAGAAAACAGATGGCCACCAAGTGCAAATTCTGAATTCTTATATTTTTATATGGGGAGTAGTTGTGGTTGGAAAAAGGTTATGCTAATAAGCAAAATGTTCCTGTATTGTTATGAGCTTACTATTTAAAATCATTTCTGAGATCTCTAAAGTTGTTCAAATAGCAACCAAAGTAGATTTTGGCAAAATAAACTCCAAGTGTTCCTGAAGAAGATTATCGGATTTAAGCAGGTCCTTGAGACTCAGTTAAAAACTCAAACTAAAGATTAAATGTCACCAATAGGATGGAACAACCCGCGTTCATTTTAAGGTATGCGTTATTGGCTCATATCTGAAAATATCAAGGTACTTGTGTAAATCTGGACTCTCTACTGAAGCTATTTTTTTTTTACTTTGGTATCATTAATATACAATTACATGAGCAACATTATGGTTACTAGATTCCCTCCATTATCAAGTCCCCAGCACATATCCCATTACAGTCACTGTCCATCAGTGTAGTAAGATGCTATATAGAGGCACTATGTGTCTTCTCTGTGCTATACTGCCTACTGAAGCTATTTTTAAATCCCAATAAACTTCCTGGGGAAAAGCTCAACAAATAGGGCCAGGAAATTTGAATCCAGGGTCCAAATTCTTGAGGCCCTTTTTGGTGGCCTTTGTGCCTTGTCCTGCAATATCCCCAGTGCAGCCACCCCTCCCCGAGCCCTTTCGACTGCTGGCTGGAGTCTCAGCTTCACGCAAGTTCATGCCCTAGTAAGTGAGCCCCGCTGTCCTTTCCTTCACCCTTTTTTGGATGACAACTGTTTCCTTCCGTTTTGGCTGTGGAAACAGTGATTTTAGATTAAAAAAAAAAGCTACCTCCAAAACTCCCTACATAATTCTACAAAAAGGATTTATTCCCAGTCCTGATCTGGCCTTCTTGGTGTCATCCTCCTAACCCAGCTGTAGTGATGTATTGTACTGGCTGCCTGCCACACGTAAAACTCTACCTCAGGACATCCTGCTGGAGGCCAAAGGCCAAGCTGGCCTGTTTCTTAGCAGCTGAATTGACAAGCCAATACCCTAAGGACAAAGACAATAGTATATGTATATATTTAGAAACACACACATGATCTCTGTGTGCTTATCTGTGTGCATGTGCATACAAACAGACATGTATATAATATCTGTGTTATGTGTGTGTGTGTATATATATATATATAGAAATACATGTACTCAGGGTCCAGAGGAGCTGTAAACTTCCTATTTCCAGTCTAATATGAAACTCATATGCCTCCAATCTTACTTTTTGTCCCTCTCAGTCTAAAAGGAAGTTGTTCAGCCTTCATTAGTCTATCCTTCTATATTGCATTGACATGTTTTCACTTTGGGAATCCTTAAAGTACTAACACACCTTCTGACGTGCAAGTGGCAAGCGCAATGTTAAACATTATGCTTTGTGTTTCTGGGTTACCCATTCACACATCATTTTATTTTTATAAGCAAGGAAAGGAAATACCAATCCAAATAGATATCAACATCAACTTTAAACTTCCAGGCCTTAAGGTTTAACATGGATTTGCCTCTGCTCTATAAATCACTGGTCTAGATTCTACTAAATCTAGCTAAGCAAGCTATATCAATATTTTGTCTGACAACACAGATGCAGTTTGGAAACAAGTGAAGGAAAAAAAAAGGTTACAAGTCCTGGAGATTCTTGGACGTTTCTCTAAATCTCCTATGCAATTAGAGAACGCAAATTTGGATGAATTTTAACAGATTAAAAAGAGAACTGTAATGAAGCCAGGATTTCCTCTTGAAGTATTTTATTCAAAAAGTATCTGGGATAACTGTGCACTAAGGCAGCAATGTGTAGTTTAAATGAAAAAATAAAGGGAAACAAAGGTTAAGTCCAGAAAAATGAATAACATCTGAAATATATCTTACTTGATGAAAGGATTATTTAAATGTGTAAATATGCACTGTAAATATTTTAAATACCAAAATCAAGTCAATTAAGCAACTGAACATATTCTGTGATTTAAAAAGACTGTAGATCAATATGTAGGCTCTAATATTATTGCTTTAAATTTAGCAAGTCTTTCCATTTGAGATCTGATGAGCTATTTTGTTCTGGATGTTTTCATCCAGGAATAATTTATAAAAGAATTTTGGCTTTACTAAGCTACAATGATGTAATGTCATCACTGTTTTTTACTTCAGTGACAAAGCACACAGGTTATTATGAGTGGGGTTTCATTCAAATAGCATTTGAGGTCATTGTTTGCAGAATGGTCTTCAGTTTGGGACAGAATCAAGAGTAAGAAATTTTATATTAAAAAAATATGAAGTCACTGAGCAATTAAAAATACACAGAAATAAGTACCCCTTTGTGAGTATAGTAGAAACAGAAAATACAGGCATGACCAGGATTGAGTTGGGGAATTTGGAAGATGTCAGAGTTTGATCTGGACATTCTATCCTAGCAGTCTCCATCCTTTGCTCTGACAATTGTCTGTAAAATGGGAAGTCTCTCATGTAATCATGTGCACTGAATGAAAATTCACTCATCCAAGACAAATCCATGTTATCTCACCTGAAAGGTATTTCTGATCTTCTGACAGAGGAAATTATTCCCTGCTCAGTGCTATTTTTGTGCTTTATGTATCTGTTGTTGCATTTCTCACTCTAATTTTGCTATTCACATGTTTTGGTGTACTCAGCTGTGAACACCTTGAGGTTAGAAACTCTCTGTGAATCTTGTGCTGTGTCTTACTTAAAGTAAATGTTTTATGAATTATGGATCAATGGATGGTTGATGAATAGTAATAATATAAAGCAGGATGCTTGGCACTGAAAGTGAAAATATTGTGCTGAGACATTTCCTAGCTGCTCTTTCCCTATGGCTTCATCTAATTACCTCTCCCTTCATGTGGGGTTAAGAGTGATGATTCTGAATAACACTTCCTTAAAAACTTCCTTTTTCCCTTTAGGCTTAGGAATAAGGATTCTGAATGACAATTTCCAATTACCTTTCCTTTTTTAAATATTGCTACATAAGGTATTATTTTATCTTCCTTCTCAAAATAAATCCCTAAATTGAGATAAGGCCCCACTAGGGAATATAACCACCAGGTGAGAACACTTCATAACCTGGGGACTAGACCTTAGACAAATTGTGCAGGTGCTATGAAATCCAAACTATATGAGTAATATTTAGAATGTATCAAGTGTATGTTTTCCCTATCCTATATTAATAGTTTATGATATCCACTGTCGCCAAAACTCTTCTGATTTCTAACCAAAACTGGTATTATTTTCACTGATCTTGAGGGCTGATGTTTGAAGTGGTATATAAAGCATAACAACCTTAAGGAACCTGATTTTGCCTGATTTTTTGATCTGTTTAATAATTTAAATATTTTATATTTTCAATATCCATGTTGATAAAAGTATACATTTATTTGCATTGTACTGTTTATAAAAGATACCTCTTTCCAGTTCTCTTGTATGTTTGCTACAAATTGAAAAAGAAAAGGTAAGCATTTTACTTGTAGTGTCCTGGACTTATGGTACTTTTGCAATTGCTACTGAACAAAATAAATATTTCATTCCTATTTTTTAGAACTCTTTCACCTATATTACACAGTAGTTAGCTGAAAAATTAATTAGATCCTAAATCTTCCTTTCAACAAAATACCCTAATACAGCTTACTTGACCTCCAACCATAATTGGTAACCTTAAAGCTATAAAGAAATGTGTGATAGAATTTTTTGAGATTGTTTCCAAATAGAAAAAAAAAATGGGGGCATCAGAACTCGATTTAAAGTTCTCAATGCTACCTGATGGGTACACTGCCTTCTCATTTTCTATATAATTATTTCAGGTTTTCAATTGCCTCCCTTCTCAAAGAATATGCTCAGCTTCAAATTCTGCCCAGCTTATAGACATCTTATTCCTTTCACCTAACTTATCTTGACATAAGATTCCTCCTCTTACATGAGGTATATATGGCTAAGGACACTGCAGACCCATGCCCAGCCCAGCCACTGATTTCCTCAAAGACTTCTCTCTGTCGTAGTCGGGATTGGACATATATCTTCAGCCTTAACCTCCCTACCAGCATATTGGTGTTTTGCTGTCTTCCTTATTTTAAGTCCTCTACTTCACTGTCACTCTACTTACCTTCACAGCTAAGATACCTACCTTACCATCTATTTATTCCTGAGACACATTGCAATGTGGTTTCTAATACCGCTAGTCCAAAAAAACAGCCTGTACCTTGGTAAGTACATGAGTACTTTTCAATCTTTGCCCTGTCTATGATGGAATTGGAAAAAATTTGTGCCTTGGTTCTTCTGGAAGATCATGCTTACTGTGGTCTCATGACCAGGGTTGCCACCCTTTCCCAGTTTTTTGCTACTTCTTTAGCTGTTCTTTTTCAGTATATTTTATGGCTTCTTCTGCCCATATTGTATCTTTCCTCAGTGTCTTTTATTCTCTTTTCTCTTTATAAGTCACTCTTCAATGACCCCTCCACTTCCATGGCTTAATGGGTTAATTGATTCCACAAATATATTTATTGAGTATTCTCTATGTGTTCATGAGCTCCAAATCTGCATCCTTAGTCCTGACTTCTTTTCTGACCTCCAAATCCATATTCATGTCATAACTATCCTAGTCCATAACAATAAAGAAAGAGTCCACAGATACCTCAAGTTAGTGAGTCTTGATAAATGTAGGTGCAGAATAAAAAATCAATGATTGACACCTGAAGGTGTCAGATTAAAGGATTTCCCCTGAATCTTCTCAGGAATTGCAGAAGACACAGAATCACAAGAGATACTATACCTCTGAAAAACAGAAGGGTAAAGCATATAAGTAAATGTTTGGTTGTGATTAAATCATTACTCATATGAGCATTTAAGGTGCCTATTCCCCTGCTTTGCATTTAAACATATGTCAGTTCCCCATTCCACCTCTTGCCAGCTAGACAGACTTATTTTTGTTCATTCAGCAGTATTTGTTGAATGTTTATTATGTGCCTGGCATTGGTTAAGTGCTGAAAGATACATTATTGAACCAAACAGACAAAATTTCTGACATCATTCTCAACCTCAGTTTACTTATCTGTTTAAAAAAAGTCAATACCTATTTCATAGAGCTTTGTGAATATGAGTACTAATATGTACAGTTCACTTAGCATAGTGCTGGTAGTCAAGCAGGTTCTGAGTAAATGGCATCTATGACTATTGTAAGATTTTATCTATGTAATTCTGACAATCTGGGCTTTACTGGGCTTTAGACAACAAAATGAATCCTGATTACACCAGGTCCTTAATTTTTACTCTATTCTGAAGGTCTTACCAGGCTTTAGAGGAAGCAAATTAAGGTGAAGGAGAGGCAGAAATGCCACTGGATTTTGCAGGTTATTTGAGAATTTCAAGTCTTCTATCTTCTATTTCTGGCCTAGAATTTTAAATAATAGTAATAATAATAATGATAGCAATACTACTTCCTTATTAAATACATCCACTGTGTCTTACCTTTTCTTTAGATTGCCTCTAATACATGACAGAACCTACAAAGAGGTGGTACTCTTATTATTTTATAATAGAGAAAATTACAATTCAAAGAGTTTGACTAATGAATCACATTGATACATGTAAGATTTTAGTGTGTCTGTTCTGAACTCAGCTGGGCTTTTCTCACTGCATCATATCGCCTCTGTGACTATTCTTCTTCTCTCACACATCTTTACTTTACTGTAAGAACTCAATTCTACACTCTGTTGCTGACTGTTTAAGCTGTGTGTGTGCTAGTGGATCACAGGTAGGAGGCCAAAGTGAAGGCCAAGGTCTAGTGGAGTCTCTCTCCTCTACTCTGTTTCCAAGCCCTCCTCACAACCCAGGGCTAGTATGTTCCATTTGCTTTAATGTCCCCTGGTAGCCTTCTGAACCTGGTGCCCTAGTGGCTCTGATTAACAAGGCCATGGGAATTCAAAGAAAGAGGCCCTTCATCTTTTTCCCTATGGTCAATTCCAGATGTTTAGTGACAGAAGGCACCATCCCAGAGCGAGTGGCTCAGGACTGTGACAGCAGTCTCTATTCCGAGGCGAGGCTGGTACAGTAGCTGGACCCCTACCTCTAAGGGGTTTCTTAGATGCTGCTTCCTTGAAATTCTCTGGGGCATGCTTCTTCAGGTCCCCAGCTCTCTGAACCCTTGGTTTCCCTGATCTTTGACTCTGACAGGCCTTAACCTATCTGAATCCTGATGTCCTGTACTCACTCCTGGCCGTTGTGTACCAATACACACAGCTTAATCTTTTCACTCCTAATTCATCACTCACAGACTATAGAAGTTACAGATCTGACACTGGAATAGCTTATTCAGAGTCTCCACTCTTTCATGGTGAAGAAATTTTTGTTAAGTTATAATTTCTTTGATATTTTGACAACCTTTTTGTGAAAAGTAAAATTAAATATAAACTTATAAGGTAACTCAGGAACCTAAATATTAAAAGACCAACCAAATTAATACATACATGTTTTTGTAAAGTGATATGTATATATTTAATATTCATTTTCAACATTTATGATAACTTAAGAATAATATAATGACTGCTTTCCATTTCCTGTAAGACTCTCATAGATATTTTCTATGCTAAGTACATAATAGTGGTCTATTAGTAGTCCCCTTTGTGTAAATTTAATGAGTAGATTTGAAAAGTTAATTCAGACATATATTTTACAAACACATTTTATAATGCAGCTTTCAGTGCAATATACGATTTAAAAATTGGCTTCTTCAGAGATTTTTGATAACAAGACTACAAAGAAAGAGAAGCTAAATCCTGCTTTCTGAGAAATCCCTATGGGTTATTGAAATTTAAAGACAAATGGTTGAAGATATATTTTTAAATCCCAGTTAACAACAACTGGTGTTCAAGATAGTTAACACTGTTAGTTTGTAATAGTAAAACATAGAAAATATTCTAAATGTCCAACACATGGGACATTTTATGTTTTCAAAGGAAATTTAATATTAATGATTTTAATTTTATTTTTTATTTTAATTTTTGCATTTTCCACATTTTCTGCAAAAGGCAGAGAAAATACGGTGGGTAGATATTAAAACACAGTACCCAGCAATTAATCTTTTCACTTTATGATTTTGGGAGGAGGTGCACTTTTGATGATAAGGGGTAAAAGAAGGTCTGTAGCTATGATGTAATATAGGAAGTCAACAGGAAAACAAGACCTATTTAGATCAAGGACTAGGTATTTGTTTAAAAAAAACCATCTCCATTTGTACAGCAGATGTTCCACCTAAAATTGTTTTACATACATATTTCAACTCCAGCTAGTTATCTGGAATTCAGCCTAAAGTGAGCCAAGACTTAGAGGAAAAGTCTGAGGTAGTCTCTGCTGAGTGACAAAATAGGCAAATTCAGATGAGACTTAAAAAAGAAGCAGAAGAACAAGAAAAGTGCAGAAGGAGAGAACAAGATGAGCTATGGAAAAGTGAAGAACAAAATAACCAGATGGTGTGGGGAATGGCTCGTGTTAAGCACAGTGTCTATCCTGAGCTGTCATTGGCTCTGGTGAGCTTCACTGGGCAGTGCGAGGTTTGCTTGGACTTAGGAAAAGGCTCCTTTCCTGTTGTCACTGGGAATGAGTATCATGATATTAAATACCAGTAATATTGTAAGCATCGAATCACAGATAAGCTCTAAATTTCTTAAATAACATGATTGCCTGAAGGAATTCATTTTATTGAGAAACCTAAATCTTAAAAAAATCAAAAAAGTAATCAGGAAGAAAAAATAAAGCAGGATGTTTGTTAAAAATCATTTATTTATTTTCAGAAAAGTTCTAAATAATTACTAACCTCCTTTACTTTGAGGCAGATATGACATTGAACAACATTCTAGATGACAACCTAGTTGAATAAAGCTTATAAGGACTCCAGTCTTAGCAACTGTGGATCTTAAATGCCTAGGACTTATAGCATAATGTGTGTACATCTGTTTTATACACATGTAATGCATTAGCACATTTTGAGCATGAATTTTCATCTGGAAATTTGATACACTTCAAGGGGAATCTGGGTGTGTAGGACAAAGAGAAAATGAAGGAAGGGAGAGAAGGAGAGAGAGCTGAGAGGTAAGAATGAACACATCTTCTCTGGGAATTTTCACATAGAAGGTATAATACTATTTCCCTGCTGAGATCTTGTCATCCTTCCTTTTTACTTCATAAACTCAGTCTGTTCTAGTTGAGATTTTCTTTGAAGGCCACCCAGAAGCTCTGACGTAGCTGGCAATGGATAGAAGAGCTGATTTAAAGGCTGTCTCAGAGAACCCTAAAACAACATGTGTTAGACTGAAGCATAGGGGTCTCGGTCGTTTAAATGGTGAAGATTACCACACACCAACCTGGAGTGTAAATATGCTTTCAGACTGCCATTTGCCTTTCAACTCAACTTCTTTCTTTGTTAGTGTTAATGAGATACTATTCCTAACAGAAATGTTTTTAATGGCTTAGTATATGTTAATATCTTCTTTGATTTATTTTTCTGACCATAATGATAGAGGCAGTATTGAGTAATGTTTCAAAGTGTACTTCGGGGCTAAATGACCTGTGTTCAAATTCTGCCATGGCCACTTCTTAGCTATGCTGGGACAGAAAACAAACAAACAACAACAAAAAAAAACAACTCTTCATGCCTCAGTTTGCTTATGGAAATAGGAATTATAAGGATAGTACATATTTCATAGGGATTTTGTGCAAATGAACTAACTATTCATATAAAGTGCTTGGAGCAGTGAGGGGTATATAGCCAATGTTTATTGAGTGCTGTTATATTTTCTATTCTCTCCTCTGTTCACTATCATGAACATAGCATTCGTGAGGGTTAGAAAAGCAATCTGAGGCCACAAGAGCTTTACCTCTCTAAAAAGCATCTTTTAATGAGCACTTTCTCTTCCTGGTTGATCTGAGCACTCAGGTTATCTGAGAATGAGTAGATCATTCACATTTTCATGCTAGTTTGTTTTGCCCAAAGACAACTGGAGAGAAATCTTTGGTGAGGGCAGGGAATTGAATGCTTGATTAGGTTAGAATGTCCTAAGGAAGTAAGACATTTCTTTGCATATAGCTTCAGAGGAAACTGGTAAATTTGAAGCCATGTCCAATTTTTCCAGAAGGTGTCAGGTCTTAGGGAAACCGAGGCTGCCACCAGCACACAGCCAGTTCTATTGAGAAGCTTCTTTGCTGGCTTATATCTGTTAAGGCCATAACCATTGCCATGGCAAGCCATAGATTTTGGTCAAGAAAAGTGTTTTCTAAAACTTATCTGCTTTGGAATATCTAATACCTTTCCGTTTTTTATGACATAGTAGTATTTTCATTATATGTCTTTGAATTTATTTTTAGTAATTTTTCTATATACCATTGAGAGCAATCACAAGAAAAATGATTTTTGTCATAATCTCAGTGAATAGCATACTATTCCTAGCATGTTTGGTACCATAAAGAAAGGATGAAGAGAGAGAAGCTAATATTTACCGAGAGGTGCCTGTGTGCCATCTGTCCTATTTAATCTTCATAGTAACTCAGAGATAGAACTCTAAGGGTCAAAGATTAACTGACTTGCCTAAGGTCTTCCTACTCACAACTGCTCAAGCAAGCCTGGGTCTGCACCAAACACCAAATGGCAACACCGGATTCTCTTTCCACCTCACCTTCCCCACCACCTGCTGACCAAATCCAGTCCTAAGTCCTGGATCTTTGACAGTCACAAATACAACTACCTCTCGCTGCCCGCACTACTGCTGCACTAGTCCAAGCCTCTATCATCTCTTGCTTGGATTATTGCAAAGGGCTCCTGGTGGTTTCCTCTGCTCTCCTACCATTGCCCTCCTACAGTCTACTCGGCACTAAGTGTCAGAAGAAACATGTCTTGATCGGGATAAAACCCAAAGTCTTTATACTGGCCTGAAGGATCCCACATGAGCTATCTCAGCTAAGTCTCTCCTCATCTTCCACAATTCTCTACTTCATAAATGGTTGTCCTCTTTGTGTTCATTCTAATATATTCATTTTTTATAAATAATATTTGGATTTGCAGCTGTAGGGGTTGGAAGCTAAACCTATGAAAAAACCTTATAAAGTTTCAATTTCGATGTTAGAGGAAGGCAGGATGACCGTGATAAATGCAAGCCATGTAGGGCAGAGGAGGAAAAATATTCCTACAGCTTAAATGATGGGAGCCATCGAGAACGGTGGGAATGGATTCTGTTAGCCTCAGGATAGAGCAAAAAAGAAAGATGCAAAGCTTTAATCCTTATATTCTGCAATCAGAGTCTACTGTAAAAATGCATAACTTCTGAGTCACTTAATTCAACTCTGCAATCGAATGGTATCTTCAGAGAGGACTTCTCTCACCATTCTATCTAAAAGAACATGGCTTGCCATCACTCAAACCACTTAGCTGCTTTATTTTTCACAGCACTTTTACTTGATATTGCATTAACATTTTTTCCTTATTCACTTTGTCTTGTCCACTAGAACATCAGTTCTATGAGGACGGGGTCTTGTCAGTTTTGCTCATAATGGAACCCATTACCTGAAAGAGTCCCTAGCATGTCTAAGTGAACAATGAATTTTTGTCAAATGAATAAATGGTCTGAAAGGAATTTGTACTGGGAAGTGGGAGAGACAATTGAGGAAACAAATGCTTAATTTCATCTAGTCAGGTTAAGAAGTTTGCTCAAACTCAAAGGCTTGTTAGTGGCAGAACTGAGACTAAAACCTACATGCCCTCAATTCATAGTGCACTGATCATACTCCAACAAGTGGCCTCTCTTTCTAATAATGTAGTATATTTTATTATTAGAATACTGTATAAGAGAAAAATTCTAAGAGTCTCTTTTACAGTAAAAATACCACCTATCAATAATATTTAAAGCTGGAAGCTCATACTTCAATACTGCACAACTTAAGAGTACCTTCATCATAGAATATGTCACAGGACAAGGAAATAGAACATCCCTGGTCCTCCCCAAAAGTATTTCCCTAAGATAACATTAATGTAAATAATGTATAATGTTATAATGTCTCCAAAATGTCAAGGCAATATGGGGGAGGATATAGGGATGAATGAATGAGGTTTTTTTTATTGGTCTGGGTTTTCTCTAGAGAATGTAAACCAGTTTGTAATGTCAATCATCATCATCATCATCACTGCTTCTTATTGGACGCTTGCTCAGTGCCAAGCATTTCACTGGATACCTAACAAGCATTTTCATCTTTAATCCTCACAATAATTCTACCATTTCATTTTACTGGTACAGAAATTAAGGCTCAGAGAGGACATGTTACATAGCTAGGTGACAGAAAAATATTCAAATTCAGTTATCTGACTGCAAAGCCTTGATGCATCCTACCATTTCATAAGATGAAAATAATTTCTTTTATGTCCTCAAAGCACCTCAGAACTAGCCATACTACAGATGCTTAAATATTAAGATTCAGAATTGGAAAAAACTTTAGAGATCATCTTTCCCAGGAAGGACTCTGTGTCTATCCCTTTGGAATATAACCTTAAGAAATATGTTTCTTTAGAAGCAAACTGGGCAGAGAACCAAGGCCCCCATAATTGTAGGTTGCTTTTTCACTATATCACAGCCATTTTGTGTTAATTGGTATGAATATGATGCTTATAAATCTGTTAAATTATGAATATAATTATATACATAATATTGAATCTTGAATGTGTATATCATATTCAGTAGAATCCCAACTCAGATCCTTCTATCTTCTACATAGGTTAACCAAGAAAGTTGAATCTTGGTCTGAATCAGAAAAAAATTACTATAAAACCATGCCCTCATCTCATAAATTGACCCTTAGTATAATGGGTCAAATACTGCTGACATGTCTTATGCATTATATACATATTTGCACATATATTATTATACATACACACACACATATACCTGGCAATAATCCCTATGTGGTGCAAGGATTGTGTAAGTCAGAATGGTGAATATACCCACTTAAATCCATAGGCAAACTTAACATTATGGAATTGTGGTGACATTCATAAGTTCATGTATGCTTTCCAAAAATAATCATCCTGCAGACTGTAAAAAACACTGACCCTAACCAAAAGATTATATACCAGGTAGGGATGCCAACTGCAGTTCACACAAAGCAATTACAGTAAAAGCTGTGAGTTTTACTACTGCTTGGGGAATACTTTACACATTTACTTTTCCTCTGTGAGAGAAAGTTGTACTAAGAAACTACTGCTTTCTCCATGCAAATGGAAAATGTGGGATAAATGCAGAAAGGGTAAAAATGCAGTTTAATTTCTCTGCGAGCCTGGTGAAATAATTTTAAAAGTAGACTCATATGGGGGAAAAAGTCAAGTAAAAGCCTTATTTCTGAACTGGCTCTCCTTTGCATTTTCTTCCTCGGGTAGAATCTGATTCTGAGAAGAAACATACAGTACAGTTAACATTCAACTTTAATTGCAATGAGGTGACAACATACTGGGTAATGAGTTGTTTATGAGTTGTAGATGTGTTTACAATGAGTTGACAATGTGTTGGATAAAGTGTTCTTCTAAAGTTGTAGATCTATTTACAGTGAGCGGTGGGGGATGTTCATTAGTTGTCGATTTGTTTGTTTACGTTCCTTTCGATTTGCAATTGCTATGAAACAAATTACACATTGATGAAGGATGATTGTTTGTGTGCCTTAATGATTTACTATAGTAGCTTGTCTGAAAAAGTACTTCACTCTGCCTCATCTGTCAGTTTCCACTGCTAAAGCTCCTAGGCACAGTAGTTTTATTAGCATGGCATGGACCATTTGTAAGACCATCATGCGTCTAAGAACTCAGGACTTTGCTATTCAGACCATTGTATTTGGGCCAGCAGACCTGAACTGAATTCTTTCTGCTTGGGACACGCTCATATCTTTTTAACTTATAACATGATTAATAGTTGGTTCTCAAACTCCCAGCTACAGAGAGAATTCCACAAATCCTTTGTAACTCAAGGTAGTGCTCATTTTCAACCTTATGTTTGACCCACTAACTTCTTTGAAAAGGCTTTTAAGAAATCAGGTTTATTTGAGGGTTACAACACAGTTTTATACAATATAGTTAACATGTCAGAGGACAAAAGAGGAGTGTGGACCCTATTGAAAAACTCAAAATAAACCAATGCTATCTACATTAATATGTGTCACTTATGTATCTTGAGTATTTAGTAGCTTTTATTGGTAGAAGAAAAGAAATTAGATAGTAAACTGAACTGCACCCACATCTTCATCTCAAAATTTACTCTATGTCCCTTTATACATGACAGACCACATATATATTCACATTAGGGAGCTGACATACTTTGCACATTGTACCTCATTTATATTCCATTTACATACTATGATAAAGCCATCTTATAATTGACTGGAAAAAGCTATGAGTCAGAATTCACGGGCCAAGCCTAACTAAGAAATCTGTAGTTTTCAAAGCATCAGAAGTGAAATATTGTGGCTAATACCTGGGATCATAAAAAAAAAACCTAAGAAAAATTAGAAGAGACAAAAGAAGCCACTAAAAACAAGAATAATGTGACTTTAATAAGTGGTAAATCAATTTTTCAAAACATTGTAACAGTATCTCATTTAATCTACGTGAGATTTTTTTTAATCCCCATTTTACATGTAAAGCAACTGAAACCAGAAGCCTACATTTTTATGCAAAATCTGTGACATTTAAGTGCTGGCTTCAATTTTTTTTTTTAATGTATGGAGCAACTTCCACTTATAGAAAGTCTCCATTTTATATTTATAGCCTATATTAGAAGCCCAGTGACTTTTTGAAGTCATACAGCTAGAAAATACAGAACCAGGACATTTTCTCAAATGTTCTGATTCAAATCTGATGGTGGTATTGTCACTTCCTGTTTTATTTTGTTTTTATTATGCTAGAAATGAAAACCTCAAAACAGTCAACACTTTTTCCTTTTCAAGTCATAGAGATCTAGTGGTTTTTCTCCTACCAGTGTATTATTTACTATAATGCATTCATCTCTATTTGAGATTTCTAACTTAAGGAAAAATAAGGAAACTTGATGAAATCCCACAGAATTGGTGTTCTCCTCAACTTTTAGAAGCACCCGCAGCTGAAAGACCTATGGAATTCTCACTTCCCCACTTTTCCCTAAGGAACATGTTTTCCTTATATATCTGAAGTCAGTTTCACATGCCTGGTTTTCCATGCTTAATGAGGAAAAGAGAGACGTTTTAATTGTCTAAAAAATTTAAGTTAATAGATGGACTGAACGATTATTTCTAGAAATATAATGTAAAAGGTCCTATGTGCTAAATTGAGCTTTCAGAGACCATGAAGGGTGCTCATTTACTAGCATCCATGGTGCCAAAGAAAACAGAAGAGATTACATTTTCCTCTCTCGATGTGCCATTTACCACTGTGAGCCTGAAAAAAATAAATTCTTAGTGCTTTCCAACATGCTGACCCTAAAACAAATCTGTCATTGGAATCTAAAGAAAAGGCACTGGACGAAGTGCTGAGGTGTTGCTTCCATGGAGTCATGTTAGCATATTCATGTTGGAAAGCATTTCATCTTGGAGGCTTCTGTTCATCTAACCAGACACTTTGCAAGTAAAAATGCATGAAATTTAAACCAGCTTTTCACATGGCCATTTTTTATGGCAGACCATTTCAGCAGTGTAACAGGTAGACACCTATAAATGTATAATGTGATGGATTCAATTGTAATGCAGCCTGGATACATATGGAGGTAGTGTTTGCCCTTCAGTGCAAATCCATTTTTATGTCAAAAGGAATCCACTGAAATTAATAGGACATTATCCAAGCAGTAAGTAACACTGTGTATATAATGCAAAACTTTCTAGCAGGAAGACAAATTTTCTCTAAATAATGTGAACAATATCCATGCTAAGAAATAGTAAGTTAATGCATTAAGAAATGGTAAACTTATAATATTTTTTAGAAGAACACAGGCAGATAGATGACTAAGATCTTTAACCATTATTGGAATAATATCTACTAGCAAAATGAAATGCATTATTTTCTAAGCTCACACTTATTTTGTATACAGGCACCTGGAATTTTAAAATTATTTGAGTGCACCAATGTGATGGCACCTATTTTGACTATAGATGTAGTGTACTTTGCTGATTGAGAAATTATTTCATTAATTTATGCATTCATTTAAGAAATACGTTGGCATCCTACCATGTGCCAAAAAATAAGCAGAGAATAGAGTAATAAACACAGCAGATGTGGTTGTTATGTTAATTATGTTAAAGGGTGAACTTTCCAGTAACTGAATCTGATTTCTAAACTTTATGTGCTGAAGCATTGTTTTTTAATATTGAATTATTCTTTGAGTCCCTTGACTATTTTCATGTTTCATCTTCTTATGCCCAGTCTTTCTTAAAAATGACACATTCCCATACTGTTGTTCTTTATTTTCGTCACTTGATCTGGCTTTTACTGGTGTGTATGCTCAGTTTCACTTTCGTATCCCCAAGGTTTTCCTGGTCGTAAGGAAGATATCGCATCCAGCCGACAACAGGTTCCTAATGCATAGTAATTTCCCTCTACCACCCAACCACCACCACTATGAACTATCAGTCTTCTACTTCTTGTGCTTTACAGAATTCAAAGAAGAACCATCAAAGGGAGCTGGTACCTGTGATTATATTCACATGTAATCCATAGTTTTGCTTTTGCTGTCAGGATTACATCATGATAGGCACTGGCCCAATGGGTCTGGAATGTCCAGATCCAGGCATCACTTGATTAGGAGAACTTGGCAAATGGTATCTATCTAAAAGGCAGGTACTCAAGGAAAGGAGGGTTATGAACATGTGAGAATGGGCAGACCAGTGGCTACAGCTAAGTACTGAGCCTAGCTTTACGTAGCATCCGACGGGCAAACAGGAAGCGAGTCCTTATCAGGAGGCCCAAAGTGAGTAAGGGAAAGCCCACAATATGAAATGGCATAAAAATCTAAACCTTAGAGTCTGGCAAAGAAGAGAGGAATTTTCCCAAAGTAGGTAAGACATCCAGGGTCTTGGAGCTAGTGAAGTATGGAAGGAGGGACAGTTGGAGGTAGGACCCCGGAGAATAGATTCTAAGGAGTAAAACGATAGGTTATAGCTGAAACTCCTAAACATTTGTTTTAAACAAATTATACAGGCTGATGGGTGTGATCTGAGAACAGAGAGATATACCTCAATGCCTTTCTCAGACCTGAATGAGGGAGCTTCCCCAAGATGTGTGAGTCCTCATGTGTATCAGAACCTTACCTACTGTTTGAGCTTTGACTTCACTGTCCTCCAGGGCCAGGGGCAGAGAACTGAGACTTGGCATGAATGTGTCCAGCCATATTAACATCCTGCAATTTACCTGACCTACAATGTATTTTCAGATACTTTTTTTGTGGGGAGATTGGCTTTTGGAACCTTTAATCTACCTTTGTTGAATTGAACATCAGGTGTTTATTTAGAATCATTAAAGCTGACTATGTGCTGGGTAGAGGATAAAATAGGTTCAGCCTCACTTCTTTGACAGAGTTGATATGCTCCCTGCACTGTTGTGAATGTGGCCCACTGGGTGAACAATGGGAACCCTGGCCAGTCGGCCAGTAATGCCCTGATCACACTGCTCACAATGAGCCATGAATTTGCTCCGGCTCTCAGACCTATCTAATAAGGCTGTAAAAGAAGTTTATATTTTGTATGTTACATCAGATAACTAGAACGAATTACCCACTCAGAATAAAATGATATGGTGCTCTTCTCCAAAATGTCTGTGAGCAGCATATAATGTGCAGTGACATCCTTTCCTTCAGGCTGGATAAAGTGAAGGAGAGGTCACGTTGGAAGAAGACAACTTGTTTTTTTTGTGTGTTAAAGATGTGTTAGGAATTGCAGTGATTTTCCTGCTGGGTGAGAATGTGAGAAGTTTAATGTGTGGAGGAAGAAAGGCAAGGTCTAGCTCAAAGTTCCTCAGTGGTCAGGGCACCTGTTCATGGCATTGAGCTATGGTTTTCAAAGGCATGCTTAAGATTTACCTGCAGATTTTGTAAAAATGAGGCATCCTCAACTCTACCTTCAGTGATTCTGATTCAGTTGATCTGGACTTCGAATCAAGTATCTACGTGTTTGGTAAAGTACTTCAAGTTGCTGTTTTTAAGTAGATGGTTTGTGAAATCACATTGTAAGAAGCACTGACCTGGAGTCGCGGTGGGACTGACCCTGATTCCCACCCACGTACAGTGTGGTGCCCACTCCTCACAGCGGGCTGAAGAAATTTCCTGCAAGTTTCACTAATGGGCATTGGTGTAGAAATATCTCTAGATCTCTCTTAGGAAGGGAGCCCCTTGTAAGCACATAGATCTTCCCCAGTAAGTCAACTATTAAATTTCTTATTGAAAATGCAGAGTGAGGCTTTATGTAATAGCAAATTTGGATTAGAGAGAAAAAATGTATCATCATCCTCTTACAATAATAGGAACCTCAACGAGTAGAGTAAAAAGGCCAAGTAGACTATCAGGGATTTTATTGTGAAAGGGGAAGAGCTATCTAAAAGCAGAGCAGGCTATTTATTTGAATTTTCCTATACCCTTTAAATATCAGCTTTCTCGATGTTACTTTTCAGAGACTGTGACCTTTTAAGAAGTGAAAAGGCACCAAAATGCTATACACTATATTGAAGCAGTTTATCAAAATGTCACCCAACAGTTGATGCCAATTGCTAACAAGATATTGTGTTTCCTTATTTAATTGGCCAGCTTACCTAATTATGGCTGTCTTTGGATATCTATTGATGGGCTCTTTCAGAGGAAAAAGAAAGCATCGTTTGAGGCAATTTCATATATGTGTATGAAAAAAGGGGGTAAGGTAAGGGACCCCCCCATGAAAATTGTTATTAGATAATAAAATTTACCTATTTGCATGGATCCCTAATTTATAGAAACACCCCTTAACATCTCCAACATAAACCTTGGATAATTGCCAATTACTCATGCTGTTGTACCTTCTTAAAGTTATCTTGGCATACAGCTCAGCAGAAAAATAGGAAGTGCCCTGGAAATTACTCACAAAATGTGAATACCACATGTCAGAGTCAGTGAGCTTTGGATGAACTATAAAGACTTTTTATTATTTAGGTCTATGAAAGCAGAGGAAACAGAAATGTATCCAATAATACAAGGCAACAGAACCAGGAAATTTATAAGAAGGCTTAATCTGTGGATTTAATTTAAAATATTGGGCCATTGTCAAACTGCTACATTAAAAATGATTATCCCTGGCTGTAGTAGTGATCACTCAGAGGTCAGGAAGAGTAGGATATCAAACTTCCCAAGGTTTTTAGACAAAGGGCTTTTAATAAGTCCTTTCCCTTAAGCTTTCCTTTTTTTCTCTTATGTGGACATGAAAGACAAAACCTTAACACATTCTACAATGAATGGAGAGGCTGCCCAGTGCCACTTATCTTAAATACTGTATTAATCTTATTTATTACCTCTGGTCTGAGACTTTAGATAATTAAGTACACTGAGGTCAATCCTTGCTCTGTAAGGATGCTAATAAAAAATTCCAAATCACAGAGAATTAGACATAATAATGCCAACACTCACTGCCCTGGATGCTATCACCAAAGCATTGCTCGGCTTTTGGAGATACAGAGAACACCAGAGGGTAGAAAATGATCTTGGTTCTGGGTACAATGTTCATAGATTTGCAGAATGTCCTGCGGGGGAAGCTTGTCGGGAGGTTTATGCCCACAACTTGTTTATAGCTGACAACAACAATCTCTGCAGCGAAGGTGAATCTTGGAGGCTTTAAGGACATACCAAGATGGCTATAAGCCTCTTGAGGAAGGACCTTCTGAATATCAGGCCATCTCACTTAATAAAACAGAAGATTCTAGTATACACTTCAAACAGTATGATGCCTTAGAAGTCTCATATTTCAAAATCTTTGGATAGAAAATTGCTTGAGCTTTTGTGGAAATAAATACTGGGTGAATTTGCTGAGTTCCTCTAGCTTGCTTACTAATGCAGACTATACAACTGGTCAGGGGTTTGATTTTTCTGAAAAGTGAGAGCAGTCAGAAGCCCAGCTAGGAAGAGGGTTTCATGCTGTGTTTAGAAATACATGACCAAAATTCAGGAGACAAATGTGCCAGAGCTCCTGAGGCTGCTGTAAAGTGACCATAGACACTGTTCAGGGGTTGATGTTCTAGTTCTTAAGAATAAACTGTGTAGTCCAATTAACACCTCTTAAGCAATCACTGAATAGTACTTTTGCCTGAAAGTCACTGAGGAAAATACTCAAGAGGCAATTTAAAACCAATTACCAAAAATCTGATTAGAAGTATAAGGTGTTCTGAAGTGTCTGCAATATTACCATCTCATAATAAGACTATTTAAAATGAAAACAAGGCAAAACAAAAAAAGGTGCTCTGCTCAACTCCAGAGTCTAAAGTGTGTATGGATCACTATATGAATGGCGTCTTGCCAAGCAGAATGACCACATTTTATTTCACCTCTGAAATAGTTGTAGTGCTTAAATGAGGTAAACAAAGCCAGTTAACATTGTTTAAGGTGCTAAATTAACTATAACAAGACCAGCAACTGCCCAGTACCTCCTAACAGAGGATAGAGGCATAAAGTTTGGGCCTGACACCACCAGACAAACTATCACCTCTTCCTTCATCTGGAAGACGTGACAATGTGCTTTGAAGATTGGCATTTTACCTGAACTTATAATTCTCTTCTATTTCCTTCCCTGAGCATAACTGCATTTAGGGTACATTGTATGAAAGATAAATATTCATTCATTCATTCATGTTTTATAAATACTGTTAAAATGAGATAATTATTTATATAATTTTGGGTCTAAAAATGGTGAATTTTTCCAACCTCATTCTCTCTCTGAATGTGGTCTGGGTGCAAAAAATGACAATTCCATCTAAGTAAAATATTTAGTAAGATTCTATTTGGTGTTGCTTCTTTTCTGAGAATGTTGAACAGGGCTGGTGGTTCTGGTTCACTGAATCATTTTCAAATATTCAGATTAACCATGAGAACAGCTTTGGGATCAGGTATTAGGGGGAAAGTATAATATATATGGCAAGATGATAAATAACAACACAGTTAACCCAGCTTACCCACTAGAATTCCAACCACCTGCAAGCCCTAGGAATGTGAATGAAATAGAGGATAGGTGTGGGGTGATGTTATGGACTGAATTGAATTCCCTCAAAATTCCTGTATGGATGTCTTAACCCTCAACATGACTATTTGGAGTTAAGACCTTTAGGAGGCAATTAAATGACAGGTATAATGACATAAGACCTATCATTAAGTATTTTGACATTAAGTAAAATGACATAATAAGGGTGGGACCCTAATCTTATATGACTGGTGTCCTTAGAAAGAAACCTCAGGGATGCACACACACTAAAACAGACCATGTGAAGATACAGAGAAGGAAGCCATTCATACGCCAAGGAGAGAGGCATGAGGAGAAATGAAAACTGACTATGTCTTGATCTTGGACTTCCAACCTCCCAAATTGTGAAAAAATAAATTTCTGTTATTTCAGCCACCTAGTCAGTACCACTTTGTAATGGCAGCCCAAGCCTACTAAGATAGATTCCATGGCTGTCTCCCAGGCATTCACAAATGACCATGTTTTCCCTCTTTATCCCCCACGTGGTGCCCCCGTGTCACGCCTTCCACTGTTCCCAAGCTATGGCTGTTGTGCCCTTTGGTGGACGCTGATGGCTAATACTCCTGTCTTGTTTCCTGTTTTCCCCCCATTGACTGTTTGAATCCCAAACTCCCAAGTAGCTATAGTGACAGCCTAGGCTGCTTTCTACCAGTCCCTCTAATTTATGGATTATACTTGAACACCAGACCCACACTGGGCTTCCTGGTGCTCTCTTTTTGTTTAAGACATTCTGAAGAGAGACATACTTTTGTGTTCACCTTATTTTTTTTTATTATAGTCCACCTGTCCCTCAAACTCTGCCCCCAAAACTGGATAAAATAGGAATTTTGTTTCCAACTTCATATTCATCTTATTGCTAGTGTCACAAACAAAACAAACCACTCCAAAGCCTTACAAAATATTGCAAGTACTTTTTATTGAGATATAATTGACATACAACATATTAGTCTCAACTGTACAGCAAAAGTATTCAATATCTGTGTATATTGTGAAATGATCACCACAATAAGTCTAGTTGATATCTGTCACATTTACAAAATGTTTTGTCTTGTGATAACAACTCTTAAGGTCTATTCTCAGCAATTTTCAAATGTATAATACAGTGTTATTAACTATAGTTACCATGCTGTACATTATTCCTAGCAATTACTTATTTTATAACTGGAAGTTTGCATGTTTTGGCCCCCTCCACCCACTTTGCCTCCCCCACTTTTCTTTTTTAGATTCCACATATAAGTGAGATCATGCAATAGCTGTCTTTCTCTGTCTGACTTATTTCTCTAAGCATAATGCCCTCAAGGTCTATCCATGTTGTCACAAATAGAAAAATTGCATTATTTTTTATGGCTGATAATATTCCACTGAACGTACATATATACCACATTTTCTTTATACACTCATCCACCAATGGACACTGAGGTTATTTCCATATCTTGGCTATGATAAATAATGCTGCAGTAAACATGGGGGTGCAGATACCTTTTCAAGGTAATGTTTTTATTTCCTTCAGATAAATACCTACTGGATCATATAATAGTTCTATTTTTAATTTTTTTGAAAACCTCCATACTGTTTTGCATAGTGGCTGCACCAATTTACATTACTATCAACAGTGTCCTTTTCTCCACATCCACACCAACACTTACTATTACTTGTCTTTTTGGCAATAGTCATCCTAACTTTTGTGAGGGGCATTTTGTTGGGTTTGATTTGCATTTACCTGATGATTAGTGATGTTGACCACCTTTTTATGTATCTGTTGGCCATCTGTATGTCTTCGTGGAATAATGTCTATTCAGATTTTCTGTCCTTTCATTTTTGTCAGATAATTTGCTTTTTTTGCTATTGGGTCACATGAGTTCTTTATATATTTAGGATATTAGCCCCTTATCTGATATATGATTTACAAACATTTTCTCCCATTTAGTAGGTTGCCTTCTCATTTTGTTGATGGTTTATATTGCTGTGCAAAAGCTTCCTAGTTTGATGGGGATCTCAGATGTTTACTTTTGCTTTTGTTGCCTTTGTTTCAGTATCAAACCCAAATAATAATCACCAATCTACCACTTACGTTTCCTCTAGGAGATTTATGGTTTCAGTTCTTCCATTCAAGTCTCTAATCCACCTTGAGTTAATTTTTGTGTGTGGTTTAAGACAGTGGTCACTTTATTCTTTTGCCTGTGGCTATCTAGTTTTCCCAATACCTTTTATTGAAGAGTCCCTTCCCTATTGTATGTTCTTGGCTACTTTGTCGTAAATTGACCATGTATGTATGTATTTATTTCTGGGTTCTCTATTCTGTTCCACTGATGATGTGTCTGTTTTTATGCAAATACTATACTGTTCTGATTACTATTGCTTCGTATAATAGTTTGAAGTCAGGGAGCATAATGTTTTCCAGATTTGTTCTTTTTCTCCAAGATTACATTAGCCATTCAAGGTCTTTTCAGGATCCTTTGTGGTTCTTTATATATACACAAATTTTAGGACTGGTCTATTTCTGTGAAAAATGCCATTGGAATTTTGATAGAGGTTGCATTGCATCTGAAGATTGTTTGGGAAATATGGGCATTTTAACAATATTAGTTCTTCAAATCCAAGTAACATAATATCTTTCTATTTATTTGTATCTTCTTCAATCATCATAAATACTTACAAATGTTATATCACTTTTTTGGATTGACCCCTTTATCATTATATAATGACCTCCTTTGTCTCCAGTTGAACTCTTTTTTAAGTCTATTTTGTCTTATATAAATACAGTTACCTTAGCTTTCTTTTTGGTTGTTTGCATGGAATATTTTTTTCTGCCACCCCACTTACAGTCTGCATGTGCTCTTATGTTTGAAATGAGTCTCATAGGCAGCATATATATGGGTTTTATTTTCTTATCTGTTCAGCCACTCTGTTTTTTGACTGGAAAATGTAATGCATTTACATTTAACGCAATAGGCACATATTTATTGCCATTTTGTTAATTGTCTTATAATTCTTCTGTTTTGTAATTCTCCTGTTCCTTCTTTTTCTCCCTCCCTTTGTGACTTAATGAATTCTGTAGTAGTATGCTTAGATTCCTTTCTCCTAATCTTTTGTGTATCTATCATAGGTTTTTGCTTGTGGTTACCCTCGGACTATGTCTTTATTTAATCTCCTGATTAAGAAAAGAAAACAAAAGGGAGAAATTGCATCACAAAGTATACTACAAAACTTCCTAACAATCTTTGTTTTTTATTCACTTATATCCCAGAGCTTAATACCGTGTGGTAAGTGCCTTGTGTGAAAAAGTTAACATAGTAGCATAGTAGGTCTGAGACTACTATTCTTAAAAAGACCTGCTTACAAAGTTGGCTGACATCTGTGTCCTTGGGTTTCTGAAAAGTTCCCACCACCTTTGCTGATAGGAATGGTTCACTGTGCCTAAGCTGTTTGTACAAACAATGACATTTATGCTGAATACCCTCTTTCTTTTGGGGAGTCTGACATTTTGTTATGTGTCAGGCAGAGTGCCTCTGTGACTAGTCCCCAGTAAAAATTCTGGGTACTGAGTCCCTAAGGAGCTTGTCAGTATTGATGTCACAATTCTTTGCTGGAAGAATTAAGTGCACTATGTTTGACTCCATTCAGAGGGAACTCTTAAAACTTGTGCCTGGTTTCTTCTGGACTTGGCCCAATGTGCCTTTTCTTTTTCCAGATTTTGCTTTGTTTACTTTCTTCTTTTTCTTTTTTCTTTTGGTATCATTAATCTACAATTACAGAAAGAACATTATGTTTACTAGGTTCCCCCCTTCACCAAGTCCCCCCACATACCCCTTCACAGTCACTGTCCATTTGCGTAGTAAAATGCTGTAAAATCACTACTTGTCTTCTCTGTGTTGCACAGCCCTCCCCGTGCCCCACACACACTATACATGCTAATCATAAGGCCCTATTTCTTTTTCTCTGCCCTTATCCCTCCGTTCCCACCCATCCTCCCCAGTCCCTTTCCCTTTGGTAACTGTTAGTCCATTCTTGGGTTCTGTGATTCTGCTGCTGTTTTGTTCCTTCAGTTTTCCTTTGTTCTTATACTCCACAGATGAGTGAAATCATTTGGTACTTGTCCTTCTCCACCTGGCTTATTTCACTGAGCATAATACCCTCTAGCTCCATCCATGTTGTTGCGAATGGTAGGATATGTTTTTTTCTTATGGCTGTGCAATATTCCATTGTGTATATGTACCACATCTTCTTTACCATTCATCTACTGATGGACACTTAGGTTGCTTCCATTTCTTGGCTATTGTAAATAGTGCAGCGATAAACATAGGGGTGCATCTGTCTTTTTCAAACTGGAGGGCTGCATTCTTAGGGTAAATTCCTAGAAGTGGAATTCCTGGGTCAAATGGTATTTCTATTTTGAGCATTCTGAGGAACCTCCATACTGCTTTCCACAATGGTTGAACTAGTTTACATTCCCACCAGCAGTGTAGGAGGGTTCCCCTTTCTCCACATCCTTGCCAACATTTGTTGTTGTTTGTCTTTTCGATGATGGCGATCCTTACTGGTGTGAGGTAATATCTCATTGTGGTTTTAATTTGCATTTCTCTGATGATTAGCGATGTGGAGCATCTTTTCATGTGCCTGTTGGCCATCTGGATTTCTTCTTTAGAGAACTGTCTATTCAGCTCCTCTGCCCATTTTTTAATTGGATTATTTGCTTTTTTGTTTGTTGAGGTGTGTGAGCTCTTTATATATTTTGGATGTCATTCCTTTACTGGATCTGTCATTTATGAATATATTCTCCCATACTGTAGGACACCTTTTTGTCCTATTGATGGTGTCCTTTGCTGTACAGAAGCTTTTTTAGCTTGATATAGTCCCACTTGTTCATTTTTGCCTTTGTTTCCCTTGTCCAGGGAGATATGTTCATGAAGAAGTCACTCATGTTTATGTCCATGAGAATTTTGCCTATGTTTTTTTCTAAGAGTTTTATGGTTTCATGACTTACATTCAGGTCTTTGATCCATTTGGAGTTTACTTTTGTGTATGCGGTTAGACAGTGATCCAGTTTCATTCTCTTACATGTAGCTGTCCAGTTTTGCCAGCACCATCTTACTGTCTAGCTTAACTCGCTTATTGAGCTGTTATAAACACTGTCTGGTGATTCTTTATTTCTCTCCCTTCTTATTCCTCCTCCTCTAATCTTTATATGTTGGGTGTTTTTTTCTGTGCTCTTTTGTGTTTCTTTTAAATGCTTTTGTGCGTAGTTGATTTTATTTTTTGCCTTTAGTTAGTATTTGGTTGGTCTGCTTTCATTGCTGTGGTTTTATTTTCTCTGGTGACATCTGTTTATCTTTAGGAGTGCTCCCATCTAGAGCAGTCCCTCTAAAATACCCTGTAGAGGTGGTTTGTGGGAGGCAAATTCTCTCAACTTTTGCTTGTCTGGGAATTGTTTAATCCCTCCTTCATATTTAAATGATAATCATGCTGGATACAGTATTCTTGGTTCAAGGCCCTTCTTTTTCATTGCATTAAACATAGCATGCCATTCTCTTCTGGCCTGTAAGGTTTCTGTTGAGAAGTCTGATGATAGCCTGATGGGTTTTCCTTTGTAGGTGACCTTTTTTCTCTCTCTGACTGCCTTTAATACTCTGTCCTTGTCCTTGATCTTTGCCATTTTAATTATTATGTGTCTTGGTGTTGTCCTCTTTGGATCCTGTCTTTCGGAAGTTCTGTGTGCCTCCGTAGTCTGAGCAACTATTTCCTCCCCCATTTTGGGGAAGTTCTCAGCAATTATTTCTTCAAAGACACTTCTATCCATTTTTATCTCTCTTCTTCCTCTGGTACCCCTATAATGCAGATATTGTTCCTTTTGGATTGGTCACACAGTTCTCTTAATATTGTTTCATTCCTGGAGATCCTTTTATCTTTCTCTGCATCAGCTTCTATGCATTCCTGTTCTCTGGTTTCTATTCCATCAATGGCCTCTTGCATCTTATCCATTCTGCTTATAAATCCTTCCAGAGTTTGTTTCACCTCTAATCTCCCTCCAGACGTCTGTAATCTCCCTCCGGACTTCATCCCATTTCTCTTGCATATTTCTCTGCAGCTCTGTCAGCATGTTTATGATTTTTATTTTGAATTCTTTTTCAGGGAGACTGGTTAGGTCTGCCTCTGCAGATCCTCTCTCAGGTGTAACTATCTTGGACTGGACCAGATTTTTTTGCCTTTTCATGGTGATAGCAGTGGCTGTAGGCAGGTTGCGGGTGTGTCAGCTGGGAGAAGAAAGTCCTTTCCTGCTTGCTGGATGCCTTGCCCTTCTTTGCTGCCTGTGATGGTTACCCGCACTCCTGGAGCAGCCACAGGGTTAGTCCCCTAAGCTGCTGTGGGTGAGGTGTCCGTCAGAGCAGTACGGAGTTTGCGGGGAGTGGCAGGCATGCCAGGTGCACTCCTCCGTGCTAGCGGTGACCCTGCTGGGCAGCTGTGTCACAGCAGCAGCCTTTGGGTCTGGCCTGGGCAGCTGTGCGGTGGGCTGGGATTCCGGTCGGCTGCTGGGAGCGTGCCTGCTCCCTCTGGCTCTGCTGCAGGTGCGCATGGGCTCTTCCGCGCAGGCTTCAACCGGGCTCCTCTGGCTACACTGCTGCCGGTGTGCGTGAGCCATGCCCAGGCTGTTTGGTTGCGCTGCTGCGGGCTAGCACAAGCCTCTCCTGTGGAGCACAGATCTGCTCGCGGTCACTTCCGGTGCTGCCTTCCCCAGCGTGCACTGCCACTCTCCCACTACTCGGCCAATGTGTCAGGGTCTGCGCCAGTTGGAGGAATGACTGACAGGCTGCTTAGTGCTGTGAGGGACTTCAGAGCTGCACTGCCTCCCCGGGGTCACCTAAGTTTCCCCGGTATTCCCAGCTGCTGAGACAACTTCGTCCAGCTGTTTGGTCCCTGTCCCTTTAAGACTTGCAGAAAGCACTCGCTTTTCTTTTGTCTCAGGGGTGCCGGTTGTGGGGACCTGCCCACAGGTTTTGCTTTTCCGTTTCTCTAATATCCAGCATCCCATGCACCTTGTGTCTGCGTTCTGGGTGCGGATTTCTAGAGCTGGTTGTTTAGCAGTCCTGGGGATTCACTCCCTCCCCATTCCAACTCCTTTCTTTCCACTGGGTTTTGGGGTGGGGGAGCATTCGGGTCCCGCCTGGCTGCGGCTTGTATGTTACCCCCTTCGTGTGATGTTGAGTTCTCACAGATGTAGATGTATCCTGGCTATTGTACTGCATCCACTGGTGTCTCTTTTAGGAATTGTTGTATTTATTGTATTTTCATAAATATATATGTTTTGGGGAGAAGATTTCCTCTGAACTACACATGCCGCCATCTACCCGTGATCTGTTTACTTTCATCATAAAAAATTATCACATGTGAGTCCTCTTAGAGAATCATCAAACCTGGAAGTAGTCTTGTGTACTCCCGACACATGCTTCAGCCTCTCTTTCTGCATTGCCCTGTTAGAAGTCTAGATGTGTTCATCAAATTCTACACTTCTTTTACAATACAAATCAATTCATGGCATGACATCAGTGAAAAGGATACAGTAGGAGAGCTCTGTAGTGTTGAACTTACCTGCTACTATCTTCAACTCCCTAGCAGAATGGATCTGAAAAATTTGAAGAAGCAAGTATATAACAAACTCACATTAGAAAGACACAAATCGTTTGAAAGTAAAAGAATGGAAAAGTACAATAGCCAAAATATAACCCACTTGTTCCACTGTCCCACTATTTAGTTGATTTTTTTCAGGCAATGCTGACATTCCAATGTAAACAACCCACTTCCCACTGCCTGATTAATGGATTAAAAAAATCATGTATCCATACAATGGAATATTATTCAGTGTAAAAGAGAATAAGTACTGACACATACTGCAACAGAAACAAACCTTGAAAACATTATGCAAGGTCAAAGAAGCCAGCCCAAAAGCCATGTATTGTATGATTTCCTTTAAACGAAATATGTAGACGTAGGCACAGCTATAGAGACAGAAAGCAGATCAGTGGTTTGCAGGGCCTGGGGGCAGGGAGAAGACTGGGGACTGACTGCTTAATGTGTATGGGTTTCATTTTTGGGTGATAACAAAGTTCCGGAACTAGAGCATTATAATGATTGTACATTATAGGTATACAAGAGCCGCTGAACTGTGCATTTCAAAATGGTTAAAATGGTGAAATTTATATTATGGTTTTCACTCCAGTATAAATAATACAAATCAATTTAGTCTCTCTTGGCTTCTTTCAATTCTCCTCTTCCTTTAATCATGATTCAATCATCACCATAAAGTTTTGGAAAGCAATAATAGCAATAACTAACATTTTGGGTACTTCTCTGAGCCATGCATTCTTCCTGTTTTAATTCAATCCCAGGTAGTAATATCACCCACATTTTATAGATAGTAACATTGGGGCAAGGTCAGACAGTAAGCAGCAGAACTGGGATACAAACTAAAAACTATACTGTGAACTATTTTTTATAATGGTCTCTTCCTAGGGAAGAGGGATAGTGTTGAAACTGTGTGCGTGTGTGTGTGTGTATTAATATTTTCTTCACACTGTCATGCTTCAAATTCGTATGGTTTGGGTCAGAGAATAATCTGAGCAATAGATGCAGAGATTTGTTAAAAGTTATTACTCTTTTTGATGCCAAAATGTCTCTGGAGCAAGTTTGTGTACAAAAAGTCTGCCACCTCTTAAAGTGAACTTCTTCTCTTGGTACATTTCCTTGGGGTGTGTGGCCTTGGACCAAAGGCTTTGGAGTCTGAGTAGTCTTAGTGTAGGAGAGACTGCAGCCATCTGCTGTCAGGAATCTCACTCTTTTTCCTATGTAACACCTGTAGTCATCAGGTAGAAATTCCAGAATTTGTATTAAGCACAGAGAAACTTCTGTCACATGCAAAACAGACATGTACATCAGAGAGAGAGAGGAAGAGAGTTTGAAAAAGTTTGGGGCATAGGGTAGACAAAGAAAAGTTGGGCTACTGTATTAAAAAGAAAAAACTCAAATATACATTTTGTATAAAATTATTCTGTTTTTTTAAACATAAATGATCAATTAGGGAAAATGCAGGAAAAATGTCAAGGTACAGTAAAAAGCAAGTAGGATATAGAGGCTAGTGGGGCCTGGATAGAGACCAGGCTCAGATTTTTATGAGTTGCATGACCTTGAGTAGTTTCCTGATTGACATACATGGAAGACTACACACCTCTTAGAAGTGTGATGATTACAAATAGTAGACTCACAAATCCAATACACAGTGTCTGGCATAAAGAATATATTGCCCCTAGGACTGTACATTGCAAAAATCAAACTGAGAGTAGGAGCATTACAACCTTCAGCATAAGCTAGAACCTTTCTCAGAGCAGGAGGGTATAAGTAGGATGAAATGGGTACTGGCTGCCATAAGAGACATAATGATATAGTTTGAAATTTACTTTATAAACATACATGAAGCACACTGGTGTTAAAAGAAGTAGGAGATGTATGCCAAAAAAAGCTTGTACACACGATAAGTGCTTTCAGAGAAGGGAGATGAATCCCCAGTTGGAGAATCAAGAAATGCTTCCTGGAAGAAGTAAAGATCATAGATGGGCCCAAGGCAGTGATTTTTGCAGTTGGCACAGCTACTTGAGCAAATAATATAAGCTTGAAAATTTATAATGGAAATAAGGAAGCAAAGAGGAAATGCATTTCATGACAATACTATGGAGAGTCTTGCTGCTTGGCATTTGTTCAAGCTTTATCAGTAAGGGCTAAGAGTTCAAGTCTACAGTTGTAGAGATTGAGAGAAATGATGGTGAAATAGATGTAGGCCCATGTACACAGAACACCCTTTCATAAACACAGGATTCTGTACATCTAGCCCTACTCAAGTAGGATGGCATGAATTTGATTTCTGCAGGTCACAATTTTTTTTAACCTGGAATGTTTGACTAAATGTATACTCATATTAGGATTCAACACATAAAATGGGTACTGAGTTAGACAGCACTGAACTGTCTGGACATGGAAATAGTCTCCTCCCTTAGTGAGATTTTTTTCTATCAAGCAAATATTCATAATTGATCTTTCCTTATTTTTATTCATGAGGCACAATTGGCACCCATCTGAAATTCTGGCAGTGTTTCTGTCACTTAATGATGCAGCTGAAGTGAAGCATTTACTTAGTAAAAGTCTATAGTTAACCTCTCCTCACTGCCCCCCTTGCTGAAAGTGTGTCCACATGGCAAGAATGTTGCTCCAGAGGGTTGAAGGAAAATATATGATGAAGTGTAAAATGAAATTCCTCCTGCTTGGTCCTCTTTTCTCTTTATTTTCTGTCCATACATCCTTCCTCATTTTTGTTGACTGTCCTTATTATTACTGATTCCGGCTTCTATAATCCTTCCTCTCTCTTATACACAGTTCATAAACCAACTGTTCTGTTTCCATACCAATGGAGAAAAAAAGTAGGAATACAAATAATCAAAGGTCATTTGCTTTTAGTTTTGGAATGCTACGATGTTGTGTTAAAAGCAGACTTACTGCTTAATTTTATTTTGCTTAGGGGCATATAAATATTAATTAGTATTGCCTGAAAAATGTCAGCTGGATAGTAGAATGGTGGAAAAAGTTGATTATCTGTTCTGAGGCAAAGTGGACTAACATGGATTAATAATCTGCTATAGATAAACAACTAAGTAGATAAATATTTAAGGATTAATCAGAATTGTATGTGCCCGGGGAAATGTTAATACTAATTCGTTTGGATCAGTATTTTTACTTTTTCAAATAAGTAGTTAAAATACTTTAACTACTAGAGGGCTTTCCCTCTCTAAATAGAATGGAATAAACCTCCAATTCTGAAATATCACACATAGGGCAGGACTGAGCATAGACATCCACATACATCTTCCCAAATGTTTCAGAGACACTTTCATATGAACATTATCTTATCACCTCAAAATCGCCTCAAACTGAGCAAAGCATTGTCCCCAAAGAAGCTGCTGGCAGTCTCAATTTCCTGGTTATCTATACTTCAGATCACTTTGCATTATTTTCCCTTGTCAGCAATCTGAGCTGAGGGGCACTGATTTTACCAACTAAACTGGAGTTCAGAGTCACCAAATGTCACAGCATGAATTACAAATGAGGAATAGGTTTTCTGGCTCCTCATGTAAGAAGCTTGGTAACCGCCACTCAGTCCTAATAAGTAAAAAGCTGAACAGATTGAAAAATCAACTATTTTAGGACCTGTAAGTGTGGTAAGGACACAAGGCAAACAGCTGTCCCCAAGATTGGAGACATCAACAAGTGAATACAGAGAATAACAGCTATCAAACCAGAGACTCAAGTAGAAATCACTGTGGGAACCAGTGCTAGGTAGGAAAATATGAACTGTAGTTGATGAATTGCTGGAAGCTCAGTCTAGACAACTCTGAGATTTGACAACTCTAGCAGTTCCCTTAAATTTTTGTGAGATTAACCTCCAGGAGCTTGACCAGGTTCCCACAGTAATACTGTGAGAAAAAAATCCTCTGGGCAGGAATAGGGGAAAGGGAACCATTTTGAAATATACCACAGTATTCTGTTTTTCTTATCAAACCTTGCCTTCAGGAGAAACTGTTTAACAGAGCCTAACCACTGAGTTATTATCAGAGTCTAACTGACCTGAAGGAAACTCCCAACTTCAGCTACCCTATTAAAGAACCAAAAAGAAATGCCAGAGATTTTTTAAAAAATGAACAGAAATGAAGAATGTCTTTGATGGTTTTATTAGTTGCCCATTATCAGTGGACGTGATTGAGGAATGACTAACTAGGTTGAGAATATCTCACTAGAAACATCCAAAACTGAAAAGCAGGGAGAACAAAAACTGGAAAAAAACCATAACAGAAAAAGCTGGAAAAAAACCATAACAGAATATTCAAGAACTGTAGGACATCTAAAAAAAGGTGGAAGGTACTAGAAGGAGAAGATAAATAATGACAGAATTTTCTGATTAATGTCAGACACCAAAGCACAGATTCAAGAAACTCAGAGAACACCAAGCAGAATAAATGTCAACAAATCTACAGTTAAGAATATCACCTTCAAATTATAAAATCAAAAGTAACAAAAAAATCTGAAAGGAACCAGAGGGAAAAAAACACCTTGCTTTTAGAGGAACAATGACAAGAATCACATCTGACTTCTCCTCAGAAACCATGCAAGCAAAAGGAAAGCAGAATGAAATATTTAAAGTATTCAAAGAAAAAATTGCCAGCCTAGAATTCTCTACCCTGTTTAATAATTCTTCTAAAACAAGGGAGAAATATTTTATCAGAAAAACAAAGATTGAGAAAGTTTGTTACCAATAGACCTGCCCATGCAAGAAATGTTAAAATAAGTTATTTAGAGAGAAGGAAAATAATATTGGCCAGAAACTTGGATCTATATTTAAAAAGGAAGAGCATAAAAGACAGCACAAAAGAGAAATGAAAACTTTTATTTTTCTTATTCTTAGTTGATCTAACAGATATCAGTTCAAAATTATAGCAACAATATATTTGATCATATATGCTTATGTATATATTTTATATATGCTTATATATCAGTATATATGTACATATATATATTTATATGTCCTAAGCATATATAAATACATATGAAATATATGTATATTTAATATATACCTGAATATGTGTATGAAATACCTGCATATTTCATATATATACATATATTAAATGAATGACAGCACTCATACAAGTGAAGAAAGAGTAATTAGGATTATTTTGTTATTATAAAGTACTCATTTTGCATGAAGTGGTAGAGTGTTATTTGAAAGCGGACTTGGATTAGCTGTAATGTTATTGCAAATTCTAGGGCAACCATTTAAAAAAACTAAAGGAAGTATAATAGCCTAAGAAAAGAGAGAAAATGGAATCCTATAAAATGCTCATTTAGAACAACAAAAGGCAGAAAAAGAGTGGAAATAGAAAACAAAAATAGGAACAAAGAATAAGGGAAATAGAAAATAGTAACAAATATAGTAGATATTAATCCAACCATATCAATTATTACTTGAATGACAACAGTACAAAAATAATACCAATTAAAAGAGATTGTCAGATTGAATAAAATAATATGACCCAACTATATGTTGTCTGTAAGAAACCCACTTGAACTATTAAGACACATTTAGATTAAATGGGTGGAGGAAAATATCCTAGGTTAATACTAATCAAAAGAAAGTGAGAGTAGCTATTTTAATTTCAAAAAGAGAAGATGTCAAAACAGGGAAAGTTATCAGAGATAAAGAAGAGCATTAAATAAGGATAAAGGGGCCAATTCCCTGAGAAGACATAACAATCCTTAATGTGTATGCACCTAACAAGAGTGCATCAAACTAAGTAAGGCAAAAACTAATACAACTGCATGGAGAAATACACGAATCCATGATCATGTTGGAGACACCGCTCTTATCAGAAATGGACAGATCCAGCAGGCAGAAAATCAGTAAGTCCATAGATGAACTTAACAACACCATCACTCAATTGAATATAATGGGCATCCATAGACTATTTCATCCAATAACATCTGATACATATTTTTCTCAAGCTTGCATAAAATATTTACAAAGAAAACCACATTTTATGATATTAAACACACCTTAACAAATTTAAGAGAAATCATACAATTTCTTCCCTTAGAACACAATGGAATTAAACTAAAAATCAATAACAGAAGGATAACTGGAAAATTCCCAATACATGTAGGTTAAATGATACACTTCTAAATTCCTTGTTATTAGATCAAGGAAGAAATATCAAGAGAAATTTTAAAATATTTTGAACTAAGTGAAGATGAAAACCAACTTATCAAAACCTATGGAATGCAACAAAACCTAGAAAATTATAAATTGAATATTTATGGTATAACAGAAGAAAGATCTAAAATCAATCATCTAACCTTCCAACTTAAGAAACCAGGAAATTAAATACAAGTAAGCAAAAGAAAAGAAATATTAAGAAGTAGTACAGAAGTTGGTGAAATTTAAAATTAAAAAGCAAATGGAGAAAATTGATGAAGCTAAAATCTGATTCTTTAACAACATCAATAGAATCAATAAACTCCTAAAAAGATTTTTAAAAAAGAGAATGGGGACATAAATTACTAATATCAGAAACTAGAGGGAACATTACTACATATCCCATGGAAATTTAAAAAGTAATAATACTATGAACCTCTCAAGGCCTGTGAATTTGATTACTTAAATGAAATGGACCAAATGAACAAAAAGAAATAGATAATCAGGTAGGTCTATATCCACTAAAGAAATTGAATCAACAATTAATAATCTTCAAAAACAGTACCAGTATTACGTAGGTTCACTGGTGAATTCTAGCAAACATTTAAAGGAAGAAATTTTTACAATTCCCTGTAATCTCTTTTAGAGACTATAAAGAGAGGTTGTACTTCCTAACTCATTCTATGAGGCCAGAATTATTCTAATACCCAAATCTGACAAAGACATCTATGTTCATAAAAGAAAACTATAGACCAATATTACTCATTAACATAAATGCAAAAATCCTCAAGAAAATATGAGCAAGTCAAATTCAATAATGTATAAAAAGAATTTTATACTATGACCAAAAGGAAATAATCTCAGATATGTAAGGCTGGCTCAATTTTCAAAGGTTAATATAACCCATCACACCAACAAACTAAAGAAGAAAAATCACATGATCATATCAACAGATACAGAAAAAGCATTTGACAATATCCTACACCCATTCATTATAACATTTTTCAGCAAGCTAAGAATAGAGGGGCACTTTCTCAACTATTTAAAAACTATTTACAAAACCCCAAAGCTAACATCATACTAACACATACAAAGTAAGCATGTCCCCTCTTACCACTCCTTTTCAACATCATCCTGGAAGTATTTGCTGATGCAATAAGATAAGAAAAGGAAATAAAAGGATTACAGACTGGAAAGGAACATCATCTTTGTTTACAGATGACATGATTATGCAGAAAATTGTAAGAACTAACAAAAAACTATATGAGGAAATCTACAAAACTCTGATGAACAAAATCAAATAGGAACTAAATAAATGAAAAGATATTCCATGTTCATTGACAGGATCTATAATTATAGATTCAATAAATCAAAATGGAGAGGGAAAAGACTCAGAATAGCCAAGACAATAGTGAAGGAGAAGAACAAACTTGGAGGACAAACACTACCCAACTTACAACCTACTATAAAGTTGTAGTAATCAAGGTAGTGTGGTATTAATGGAAGAATAAATAGATCAATGGAACAGAATAAAGAATCCAGAAGTAGACCCCATAAACATAGTCCACTGAACTTTGACAAAAAAGCAACAGCTATACAATGGAGCAAACAATCTCTTCAACAAATACTAGAACAACTGAGAATCTACATTCCAAAAAATAAATCTAGAGAGAGCTCTTACACCTTTCACAAAAATTAACTCAAAATGGATCATGGACTTATATATAAAATGCAGAACTCTAAAACTCCTAGATAACATAGGAAAAAACTGGATGACCTTAAGTATGGTGATGACTTTTTAGATATAACATCAAAGACAATATCTGTGAAAGAAATAATTGATAAAGTGAACTTCATTAACATTTAAAAATTCTCAGTGAAAGATGATGTCAAGATAATGAGAAGACAAGCCACAGACTGGGAGAAAATATTTGCAAAAGACACATCTGGTAAAGGACTGTTATCCAAAATATACAAAGAACTCTTAAAAAATCAGTAATAAGAAACACATATCCCAATTAAAAAATAGGCCAAAGACCTTAACAGAAACCTCACAAAAGAAGATCTACAGATGACAAATAAACATAGAGATGTTACACACATATATCATCCTGGAAACACAAATTAAAATAATAAGCTATCATTAAGTAACTTTTAGAATTACCCAAAACCAAAACATTAAGAAGAAATGTTGACATTGTTTTTATTGAAATACAGTTGCTATATTATATTAGTTTCCAGTGTACAAATACACTGATTCAATAATTATATATATATTACTAAATGCCCACTATTATAAATGTACTTACCATCTGTCAACATAGAAAGATATTACAATATTATTGACTGTTTTCCCTATGTTGTACTTCATCCCCATGACTAATTTATATTACAATTTTATGTTTGGCCTCTTCATCCCCTTCACCTATTTTCCCCATTTTTCATTTGTTTTGTTTTCTAGGTTCCACATGTAAGTGAAATCATGTGGTATTTATCTTTCTCTCCCTGGCTTATTTCACTTAGCATAATATCCTCTAGGTCCACACATGTTGTCACAAATGGCAAGATTTCATATTTTATGGCTGAGTAATATTCATTGTGTATGGGTACCTCACCTTTTATCCATCTATTGATAGACACTTTGGTTGCTTCTGTATCTTGGCTGTTGTTAAGAAATACTGCAAAACACATAGGAATGCATATATCTTTTTGAATTAGTGGTTTTGTTTTCTTTGGGTAAATTCCCAGAAGTGGAATTACTGGCTCATATTTTATTTCTATTTTTAGTTTTTTTGAGAAACCTCCATACTACTTTCCATAGTGACTGCACCAATTTACATTCCTACCAACTGTGTCTGAGGGTTCCCTTTTCTGTACATCCTTGACAACATTTATTATTTCTTATGTTTTTGATACTAGGCACTCTAACTGGTGTGAAGTGACATCCAATTATGGTTTTGATTTGAATTTCCCTGATGATTAATGATGTTGAGCATCTTTTCATGTGTCTGTTGGCCATCTGTATGTCTTTTTTGGAAAAATGTCTATTGAGGTCCTCTACCTATCTTATAATTTTTTTTGGTGTCGAGTTGTATGAGTTTTATGTGTATTTTGGATATTAACCCCTTATTGGATATATCATTTGTAAATATATTCTCCCATTCAGTAGGTTGCCTTTTCATTTTGTTGATGGTTTCCTTTCCTGTGTAAAAGTTTCTTAGTTTGATATAGTCCCACTTGTTTATTTTGCTTTTATTTCCTTTGACCAGGGGAACATGTCCAGAAAAAAATTACTAATGCTGAAGTTCAAGAGTTTACTGCCTATGTTTTCTTCTAGGAGTTTTATGGCTCCGGGTCTTATGTTTAGATGTTTAATCCATTTTTAATTTATTTTTATGTATAAGACAGTGATCCAGTTTTATTATTTTGGATGCAGTGGTCCAGTTTTTCCAGCACCATTTGTTGAAGAGACTGTCTGTATACTCATTGTATATTCTTGTCTCCTTTGTCATGCATGAATTGATACTTTCATGAGAAGTTGATAATGGGGGTAGGCAATGTGTTGGGGCAGAGTATATGGAAAATCTGTGACTTCTGTTTTACTGTGAACCTAAAACTTCTCTAAAAAATAAAGACTTTAAAAAATTTAGAAGACTAGAAAAAGACACACACACACACACACACACACACACACAAGTGAATAATATAAATATATGAGATTATTTCTCAGTGGAAATATGGGCTGTCAACTAAATGAGAAAATGTAAATGATACTGCTCTGAAAGTGATACAGAGTAATTTATGATCTTGGAAATGTGATGCTCCATTTGTATGGAGCCCAAGAAATGAAAGTCAAAGTGTAAGAATTAGATATTAGTTTTCTATCACACAAATACATAATTTCCATGAACTTCTCTATTTTGTTTAGTGCTGTATCCTCAGTCCTTGGTGCAGTATTTGATACAGAATAAACACTCACAAATTGTTGTTGGACAGACTTGAATGAATCACTATCTGATAAGAGCATACCACACCTAGTGGTTCAGCTATCATACTTGATAATAAAATCTCTTGAAACAGTTGTTGAAAACCTGCAGACATATAGTAACATGATGAGAGTGAGCCTGGTGAAGTAGATTTAAGTTCTGCAGTAAATTGGAGAAAAAAACAGCTCATTTGAGGATGTAGCTGCTACCTGGCCCAAGATAAATGCATCTTTCTACATTGAAGGCAAATGTTACCAGATATTTTGAATTTTCAGTAAAAGTGGGACTTATGGGTAATTTGTGTAAATTATCCAACATCTTATAAGTGTTGGCAACTAACTTTAGACATATTTAAAAACTATAAAGTCCCATAGACTCTCTCACAGTCTGGATTTTGTTTATTACTTCCTATGGTGTCATTTAACATGCTTCTGCTACTTTTCTTGAATGGGGCTAGTTAGATCTAGAGGCTTGATTGGATTCAAGTTTGATTTTTTTTTCAGTAAGAATACTTCATAAGTATTAATGTGTATTTCTGTTAGGAGCCACATTGTATCTAATTTTTTTCTTATGTTTGCATTAGGGATTTAAAATGGTGATACTCTAAATCTATCACTTCTTCTTCATTTATTGATGGAAATACCTCTATCAGAAAAACTTTCCTTGTCAATCAAATAATTTTTTACAGGAAGTGCAGGATAAATGTTGTTCCTATCCATTTGTTCTCCGTTTTCAAAATAAGGAGGTGCTCTCTTGGCATGCTTCAAATGTTTTTTTACATTTGTTTAAAATCAGTTGTTTTAATATCATTATGATCTCATGGATTTAAACATATTTTTATGCTTCAGCTATCTTCACAGAAGTATCCTTTATTGATGCTTAATTGTCCTGCATAGGCTGGTGGGAGCCTCTTTAGTTGTTTTCTGATATTTTTGTTTCATTTTAGCATGAACCTAGTAGTCATTGATAATTTTTTTTCTGTGATTAAATAGTTCAGACTCAGATTATAAATTTTCTCACTCAGCCCTAAGACTTCTTCTGTGAGCAAATTTGAGCATCTTCTCATATGGTTAAGTGCCATTTGCATATCATTTCTGTCAATTACCTGTCCATATCTAAAGCTTTCTTTTCTATATGGCTGTTGATCTTTTGCTTATCTCTTTTTAGACAACTTGGGAATTGTTTTTATCATGTCTAGGCAGGCCATCAAAATGCACCTTTTTGGACCCAAGCTGAAAGAGAATATTCCCATAACAGATCTAAAAAATGACTCAACAGTTTAAGAGTACATAGATAATCTAACCAAAGATCATACTCCTATATATAGGATTGCTCCAGCAATTCTATTCCATAGAATAAATTAGATTTGGCCCAACTCCATCATAAAACCTACACTATTTGATTAAAATCTAAACTGGCTCTGGCTTCAAAGGCTTCAACTTTGGCATTTTCCTAGAAAATTCTCAAATGAGGTGAGGTCCCTATGCCTGTTTCCTAGTCAACCTGAGATTCCACAACCAGTGGCCCCACAGTCAGGTTGGTCAGTGCACCCAAAGTAAGACATTCTGAAAGATTGATTTAGGCAACCCAAACCGTTTAGAGATGGATTTTTAAGTTAAAATGAAAGGTTTTTCTTTTACAGTGAAGGATCACACACACATTATATAAACACACACGTATGTATAAAACCGTTGGCCAGAACATGTTTCTTTCTATCCCCTATTTCAGTATCAGAGTTCTGAAGAAGCTAAAAAGCAGTCAGTAGGTGATCATGGTATGTATCAGTCAAGGTCCCAGGATAAAGCAGATGGCACATGCAAAATGGGTAACTGAAAAGTGTATAAAGGTCTGTTTAGGCAGATGTGATGGGGCATAGGGATGATGATGGGATGAGGAAGCACCCAAGGAGTCTCAACACAATAGTAGGTACTGTGTACTTACTTTGCCTGAAAGGCCAAAGGAAGCTAGCTGTGGCCAGTCCTGGTGAGAGCTGTAGCCTTTGGAGAGAGGCCACCTGACAGAAGCTGTAGCTTTAGGCAGAGGACTGTACCCTGACCTCCCTTCCTGCCCTCCAACCTCCTATTGGTGCACTTCCACCCCCACCCCACTGGCTGAGAGCAAGTGGATGCTTGAGTTAAAGGAGCCCTGACGTACAGGCTGAGGAGGGCAGCTTCCTGGGGCATAGAGCAGAGCAGAGAAGGCTGGAGACTGGATCTGGAGGGGCAAATGGAGACCATCCAGTTCATGGAGCCAGATTCCAAGAAAATTCAAAGTGGAAATGTAATGACATGGAAATGCATGGAGAATGGTTCCTTCCTCAGAAGGCTCCCACCCTCCCAGAGTCGGTGGCCCTCTCCCTCTGCCAGTGCTCACAAATGTCCATATTCTTCAACTCATCTTGATTTAGACTTTTTTTCAGACCAGCCCATTTCTGCTCACACCTTTCTTTAGACAGATCTCAACCCAATTGATTCTTTTCTGGTTTCTAAGTTTATTACTTTTCTGGGCTAAAGCTGAGGGCTGTACTCTCATCACTTAGATTAGGCTCAGGCCTTCTCAAGGCTTCTCAGCCTCATGTCACAGTCTCTTAGGTATTTTCTGCCAGTAGTTATTATAAACATTCGAATTTTTTCTCATTTCACTCTCAGATTTCTATGTTCTTACAGGAGTAAAGGGGGTTCCCTATTGATTTCAGTATTATTCTGATGCTCTCTGTCACATACTTGTAGATTTCCATCTCTCCTTTTTAAAAAATCATATTTATAGACACATACATGCATATATACATCTATCTCATGGTATGATCTAGTCAATAAAAGTATTGATTGAATAAAGAGTAGGAACTGAAACTGGAAAGTATAATTCTATCTTTGTGTGAGAGAAATAGAAGAGTTAGCAGTCAGTAGGCAAGTTTAAGTTCACGTCACATACCGCTATATGCAACTTAAAATAATGGAAACCAATGAAGGAAGGGAGTAATTAAAGAATAGATTCAGACTGCAGGGGGCAAGTGCATATTTGGGAAAAAAGGAAAATTACGTATACAAAAGAAATGCACAAATTGTCTGCGTTGGACAACAAAAGTTACCTGAAAGAGAGTTAAAACAACTTGGCAAGGCCAGACTGAATAATTTAGATTTTATGATAAAAGCACAAGTAAGTCCATGCAAGGAGGCTTTTCTCAAGTTAGAAGCTATGTGATTATCCATGTCTGGATAATAGTTAGGACCTAACTTATGGTGGGTAATATGGAAATGGACAAAAGATGTGGGTTTCTTTGTTATATCTAGTACATAGGTGTGAAAAGAATGAGAACAGAAAATGACCATAAGGTCTCAAAGGAAAATAAAAAAGATGGCAACAATGTAGAAAGTAATTGGAAATTAAGAAGGAATGGTAAATTGTGAAGCAGAAAAAATGTCATCTTCAGTTTCTGACACGTCCTCCATTAGGATTTGATAAGTACCTTTAGGATTTGATAGGTAATCTAAATGATACCTTTCAGGAGTCAGCTGACACTTCTTATAACTGCAAGAGGATATGCTGTCAAACTGGGAGCAGACAAAGTTGGTAAAATGTTTCTTTTGAGTATATGAATTCCCTAAAGCAAAAAAAGAAAATTCCTTAAATATGCTTAGGAGTTACCAACTCTCAAGGCAAAGACTAAACAGAGAATAGCAGTCAGTCAGAGAAGTAAGGTCAGGAGAGTAACATAAAGTGGAAGTCAGGGGTGGAATGAATGCAATCTCAAATGCCCAGAAGAAAAAGATCATTCCCATAAATATAATGTAAGCTTCCATTTTTTTATGAATCTGTTCATTTTTTGTTTCCTGTACTAAATAAAATGGTAAGATTTATGAATATATTGCACATATATAAAATAATTGTCCACTCAGTAATTATTCAGATGATAAATCAATCATCACAGTATTCACTATGGATTTTCCATTGTAGTGTCTATGGAATATTACATGTAAGTAATCAAATTATCTTGGATCCTGACAAATTAATACATCTATTTTTTCTGAATAAAGTTAAGAAATTTGTGTTACGATTTTAGACCTTTTAATGTAATTAAAGGTCAACAAATGAGAACTGTAACTTTGGATAATTTTTTTCTGTAGTGAACACAGAATGTTTTATGTATTTTAGGTTTGCTGAGACAATTTTTACTACAATTTGTGTATGTAGGATAGTGTGATGTGAGTGTTTGGGTGTATGTTAGATCATTAGAATGGAATGTTAGGATTTCTTATTGGTAAAAAGATCTTGAAGATTAAACAGTTGAGATTCCTTTCCTAGTCTTTATTCAAAGAATGTTTGTTTTGCATTCAACTTTTTGCGGGGAAGGAATTCTCATAAGGCTTCCCAAAACTATGTTGCCATAATAGTAACACAGATGTAAGTGGGATCAAACTCCGTTTAAGAACATCAAAGATCATATCAGGAAGCCAAGTGATGTCATGTTATTATTCAGCATACTAAATAAACATCCATTGTAAAGTACAGCACACTGACTAGAATTGGTACTTCAATGAAAGCAGTATGGGAAAGTTGATGAATATCACTATCTTCAATATCAAAAATGGTCTAAATGCAAGGCTGGAATAAAACTTGTTTCTAGACAGGTTGTATTAAAGATAGATGTTTGTACCCAAATTACAATTATGGGGATAAGCCCCATTGTATGCTTGTGAATTTATTAGCTGGTTAGTGTCAATCTACTAGTAGTCTTAAAAATAAATTTGGGGACAATTGACTACAAGCTACTAAGGAAGGAGAGCGTCAAATACATTTTGTTTCCTTATTTTTTATAAATAAAATGCTTTAGAAGTGTAGCTCAAAATAAAGTCAGGTATTCTATTTATAGATACATTCTTCATTATGCACTAAAATTGATTTTTTTCCTTTCTGTTTATAAATTTGGAGATAAAACACATTTACAAGAAAAAAATTTGCCATCCAGAAGAGTAAAAGGGAAGTTTTTTTTTACATTTGAAAGGAATGTATATTTGAAATCTTCAAGAATAAGAGTTGGGTTCTAAGTCCTATATTCAGATTTTATTGCTATTTTCCATTTTATTTGTGCTGTCTATAGTGAAAATGGCCATTTTTATTTATAAAGTTAAACTGATATCTTGCTGCTGGTAATACACATCGATGTGGCTAGTTTGTAAAACAATTTGGCAATATATCAAGAGCCCTAAAAATGTTAATTCTCCTTAACCCAGTAATTCTAATTCAGATAAACAGTTCTAAGGAAATAAACCTAAACATTCAAAATGCTTTATATGTAGATGTTTATCGCGTCTCTACAGTTGTGAAAAACTGCAGAAATAACAAAAATGGTCAACAGTAGGATAATTAAGAAAACTACTCTATATGGAGCCTTCATGGAACTATATTAGTCATTAATTAATATGGGTTTGAATATCAGGCAGTAGCTTGGAAATGCTTATGATTTAATAATTTTAAATAAGAAAAGCAATATAAACCAGCTTCAAAAATGGTATTTCAATAGATGTTTCTTGATAAATGAGTGAATAAATGAGTTAGTGAATGAAAGGACTGTGGATATATCCAGCACACTACTATTTCTTCTAAGCACTTCTTTGAGCAGTAGAGTTAAAATAATTAAGCGCTAATTTACTGCATGCCAATTAGAGACAAAATGAGAATGGCATAAAAAGAGAAAAAGTCAAATATATTTCTTCAGTCTCTACTAAAAAGTTTGGCACTGCTTTTGATTGTTGACATAGAATTTTAAAAGTAAGTTTTTTATACAATCCATACACAAAAAAGAGAAAGGTTATCAATGCCACTAATAATAAAATGATGAATTTTTTTCATGTGTATTCTTTGTTTTTTTTATTGAGGCATACTTGAAATACATTAGTTTCAGGTGTACAACATAATGATTCAGTATTTGTATGCATTGTATGATCACCGCAGTATCATTAACATCTGTGACCACACATAGTTACACATTTTATTGTTTTAAGACCATTTAAGATTTACTCTATTACTTTCAAATATGCAATAAAATATTAAAATATTAACTATAGTCACTATGCTGTATATTACATCCCATAACATTATTTATTTTATAACTGAAAGTTTGTACCTTTTGATCCCCTGCAACATTTTCTCTCACCCCACCCCCATCTCTGGCAACAACCAATCTGTTCTCTGTGTGTATAAGCTTGTTTTTCTGTATTTTTTTTGTTTTTGTTTTTTTAGATTCCATATGTAAGGGAGATCATACAGTATTTGTCTTTGTCTCTCTGTCTTATATCACTTAGCATAATGTCTTCAAGCTCCATCCATGTTGTCACAGAGGGAAATATTTCCTTCTTTTGTATGACTGAAAAATATTCCATTATATGTATATAGATATGTAATCACGTTTCCTTTATCCATTCATCCTTTGATGGACATTTAGGTTGTTTCTATTACATTGTATTCTATTGTATTCTATTGTAAAATAATGCTGCAACAAACATGGGGTGTATAATCTTTTTGAGTTACTCTTCTCATTTTCTTTGGATAAATAACCAGAAAAAGAATTGCTGGATGATATGGTAGTTTATTTTTAATTTTTTAAGGAACTTCCATCTTTAAAGTTTTCCATAGTGGCTGCATCAATTTATAGTCACATGAATAGTACACAGGGTTCCTTTTCTCCACATCTTCTGTAACACTTATTATTTCTTGTCTTTTTGAAAACAGCCATTATTATAATAGGTATAAGGTGACAACTCATTGGTTTGAATGTGCATTTCAATCAGTGATGTTGAGCATCTTTTTATGTACCTGTTGGCCATCTAATATGTCTTTGGAAAAATGTCTATTTAGATCCTCTGTCCATTTTTCAAATGGATTGCTTTTCCGTTATTGAGTTGTATGGGTTCTGCATATATTTTGGATATTAACCCCTTCTCATATATATGATTTGCAAATAGTTTCTCCCATTCAGTAAGTTGCCTTATCATTTTGTTGATGGTTTGCTGTGCAGAAGTTTGTAGTCTGATGTAGTACCACTTGTTTATTTTTGCTTTGCTGCCCTTGCTTTTCATATCAAATCAAAAAAATTATTGCCAACACTGATATCAAGGAGTTTACAGCTTATGTGTTCTTAGAGAAGCTGTATGGTTTTAGGTCTTAAATTCAAGTCTTTAATACATTTTTTATGAGTTAATTTTGTGTATGGAGTAAGATACTGGTCTAGGTTCATTCTTTTGCATATGGCTGACCAGTTTCCCCAACATCATCAATTGAAGAGACTGTCCATTCCCTATTGCATTATTCTTGGCTCTTTTGTTATGAATCAATTGACCATTTATGCATGAATTTATTTCTGGGCTCTCTATTCTGTTCCTTGTGTTTTTATACCAATATCATATTGTTTCAGTTTCTATAGCTTTATAATATAGTTGGGGATCAGGGCATATGAGTCCTCCAACTTTGTTCTTTCTCAAGATTGCTTTGGCTTTTCAGTCTTTTGTGGTTCCAAGTTTTAGAATTGTTTATTCTCTTTTTGTGAAAAATGCCATTAAATATTTTGACAGGAGCTGTATTGAATCTGCAGATTGTTTTGGTAGTTATGGACATTTTAGCAATATTAATTCTTCCCATCCATGATCGATGAATATGTTTCTATTTATTCATGTCCTCTTTAAATTCTTTCATCAATGTCTTATATTTTTCATTGTACAGGTCTTTTACCTCCTTGGTTAAATTATTCCTAGATTGTTTTTTATGCACTTGTAAAAGGGATTGTTTCCTTAGTATCTCTTTCTGAAAGTTCATTACTGGTATACAAAAAAACAAGATATTTTTGGATGTTGATTTTTATCCCTCAACTTTACAGAATTTGTTTATTCTACAGATTTTGGTGGAGTCTTAAGGGTTTTCTATATACAATATCACGTCATCTGCAAATGTGACAATTTTGCTTCTTCCTTTCCAATTTAAATTTCTTCTTTTTTTTTTTTTTTTGCCTGATGAACTGGCTAGGACATCCAATACTATGTTGAATAAAGGCAGCAAGAGTAGTCATCCTTATCTTGTTCCTGATCTTAGTGGAAAAGTTTTCAGTTTTTGACCACTGGGTATGATGTTAGCTGTGGGTTTATCATGTATGGTCTTTGTTATGTTAAGGTATGTTCCCTCTATACTCAGTCTCTTAAGAGCATTTATCATAAATGGATGTTGAATTTTTTCAAAGGCCTTTGCTTTGTCAATTGAGATAATCATATGATTTTTATCCTTCATTTTGTTAATGTGGTATACCTTATTGATTGATTTGTAGTTGTTTAACCATCCTTACATCCCTAGAATAAATCCTACTTAATCATGGTATATGATCCTTTCAATGTATTGCTGAATTCAGTTAGCTAAGATTTTTGCATCTATATTCATCACAGATGATGTCCTATAATTTTGTTGCATTGTGGCATTCTTGCTAGATCCTTTGGTAAGATCATTGGTGGTTGTGGTATTAGGTAATGCTGGCTTTGTAAAATGGGTTTTAAAGTAGTCCATCCTATTCTTTGAAGGTGTTTGAGAATAATTTGTATTATTTCTTTAATGTTTGGTAAAATTCACCCTCAAAGCCATCTGGCCCTTGACTTCTGTGTGTTAGAGGTCTTTGATTATGGATTTAATCCCCTTACTAGTGATTGGTCTGTTCAGATTTCATGTTTCTTAATGATTTAGTCTTGCTATGTTGTACATTTCTAGGAATTCATCCATTTTTTTCTAGGCTGTGCAATATGTTTGCTATAACTGTTCATACTAGTTGCATGATCCTTTGTATTTCTGTAATATCAGGTGCAACTTCTCTTTCAATTTTGATTTTACTAATTTGAGTTCCCTCACTTTTTATTTGTGAGTCTAGCTAAATTTCATTTCATCTTTTCAAAGAACTAGTTTGGATTTATTGATCTTTTCTTATCTTTTCAGCCTCTATTTCACTTATTCCTGCTCTGATCTTTGTTATTTCCTTCCTTCTACTAATGTTGGGCTTCATTTTTTCTCCTTATTTTTCTAGTCTTTGGGGTCTTAAATTGAACTAATTAGGTTAAATTAGGCAGACATTTATCACTATGAACTTCCTTTTTAGAACTGCTTTTGATACATCCTGTAAGTTTTTGAATGTTCTATTTCCATTTTTATTTGATTTTTCATTGTCTCTTTTGATTTCTTCTTTGACCTATTGATTCTTCAGTTTTTCAATCATGTATTTGTGAGTTTTCATGCTTTTTTCTTATAATAATTTCTCATTTCATACCATTGTGGTTGGAAGATATGATTTTATCTTCTTAAATTTATTCAGATTTGCTTTGCGGCCTAACACATGATCTATCCTCAAGAATGTTCTATATGCCCTTTAGAAGAATGTGTATTTTATTGCTTTTGGATGGAATGATCTGAATATATCTGTTAAGTCACTTTGGTCTAATGTGTTGTTTAAGGTCAATGTTTCCTTGTTGATTTTCTGTCTGAATGATCTACTGATTGCTAAAAGTGGGATATTAAAGCGCTTTACTATTATTTTATTCCTGATTTGTTCTCCTTTATTCTTTTTGTATTTGCTTTATATATCTGGTGCTCCTGTGTTAGGTGCACAAATATTTACAATTGTTACATCCTCTTGTTGAACTGACCCCTAAATCATTATATAATGCCCTTTTTCATCTCTTCTTACAGTTTTTGTTTTAAAGTTTACTTTGTCAAAGTTAGTTATCCAGCTTTATTTTGGTTTCCTTTTGCATGGAATATCTTTTTCCATCCCTTCACTTTGCCTCTGTGTTGTTCTTACACCTGAAGTGAGTCTCTTGTAGGCAGCATATAGTTGGGTCTTTGTCATCATTTTCTGTTCTTTCTTTTTAAATCCACTCAGACTTTCTATCTTTTGATTGGAGAATTTAGTCCATCTATGTTTAAAGTAATTATTGAGAGATATTTGTTTACTGCCATTTTGTTAATTGTGTTACAGATGTTTTGTAGTTCTGTTCCTTTCTTATCTTGCCCTCTTTCTTTGTGGTTTCATGACTTTAGTGGTATGCTTAGATTCCTTCCTTTTTCTTGTGTGTATCTGCTATAAATTTTTGTTTTGTTGTTGCCAAGAGTCTTACATATAACAACTTATCTACTTCTAATAGACTGTTATAACAACAACTTAAGTGTGTATGCAATCTAAAGCTTAAAATTTACTCTGCCACTGATATTTTATGTTTTTGATGTCACAATATACATCTTTTAATTTGTTTATCACTTAACTAATTATTGTATTATAATTTTACTTTTTACTTTTTTGTTCTTTAACCTTCATACTAGCTTGGTAAGTGATAAATCTACTTCATTTGCTGTATATTTACCTTTACCAATGAGATTTATATTTTCATATGCTTGCTTATTAATTAAGTACCTACTCTTTTCAGCTTAAATAAGGCCTTTTACCATTTTGATTAAGATCTGTTTAGTCATGAATGAGCTTCTTTAGCTTTTGTTTATCTGGAAAACTATCTCTCCTTCAGTTTCTGAATATCAACTTTCCTAGGTGGAGTATTCTTGGTTGGAAGATTTTTTTCATTCAGTACTTTGCCTATATCATGCCACTCCTTTGTGGCCTATAAAATTTCTTCTACAATATATGCTGATTATTTTATACAGGTTCTTTTGCACTTAACATGTTATTTTTCTCTAGCTGCTTTTAAGATTCTTTTCTTGTCTTTAACTTTTGACATTTGATGATAATGGGTCTCAGAGTGAATCTTTATGGGTTCACCTTAATTGGAATTCTCTGGAATTTCCCTCCCCAGTTTAGGCAAGTTTTTAGCCATTATTTCTTCAAACAAGTTTTCTGACCCTTCTTATCTTTCTTTTTCTTCTGGGACCCCCATAATGTGAACACTGGCCTGCTTGATGTTGTCCTGTAAATCCCTAACATATCCTCATGCTTTTGTTTTTGTTTCATTTTCCTTTTGCTGCTGATTTAGTGAGTTCCACTCCCTTTCTTTGAGTTCTTTGATTCTTTCTTCTGTTTCATCTAGTCTATTGTTGAAGTCCTCCAGTGCAATTTTCTGTTGGGTTGTTTTTCAGTTCTGTGAATTCAGTTTGGTATTTTTTTTTATTTTCTGACTCTTTTCAAACTTCCACTGTGGTCATCCATTCTTCTCCCAAGTTTGGAGTGCATCTTTATGACTATTATTTTAAACTCCTTATCAGATAAATCACTACTCTCCATATCATTAAGAATTTATTTTGGGATTTTTATCTATTTCTTTTGTTTGGAATGTATTCCTCTCTTCATTTGCTTTGATTATTTGTGTTCATTTCTATGCATTAGGCAAAACAGTCACCTCTCATAGACTTGAAGGTGTGGCCTGGTCTAGGATATGAATCTTATTGTTCAGAACTGCCTTAGGTTGTCTCTCAAACCTTTGTGATTGTCCAGCAGACTATTTTATTTTTAAGGACTCACAGTATTGGGAGTATGCCAAAGCCTGTCTGTGTCCCAGGATCTCAGTCAGCAAATAGATTCACCCTGATTACACTGGAAAGTGCATAAGATTCTGGGTGATCTAGCAAGCTGGAAAGAGGCAGAGGGAGAGTATAAATATTGTATCATTGGCTTCCCTTTCTTGAGAATATGTGTTATGTTCCTAGATGTGTGCTAATCCAGAAGACTGCCCTTCAGGCTGAAGTGCTTACAAAGGAAATAGATCCCTTTCACTGAAAAAGTAGGTTTGTGTCTGTATTGTGTGTGCTGTGCCTTGGGGATGTTACCTGGCCACAGACTGTCCCTCTGATTATCACAGTCCCATGACATCCAGGAACACAAGCCCCCACTAGCCACCATACAATCAAGGGGTGTCCCCCGGATAGCACCTACACAATCCAGGTTACCAGAAGTAAAAACTGGGGCACCAGATGCATATAAAAGCCTCCTCCAAGAGATACTGGCACTCTAGGGCATTAGACAATGTCAGAGGGAGAGCACAAAGATTGATTCTGCTCTTCAAGGTCTTAGAAATCTCCCCTTAGGCTGCAGTTACGAAGAAAAGTTATTAGACCTCTTTCACAGAATGACTGGACTCCCTGGACTGTTGCCATCTGCTGTGTAGTCATTTAAAAATTCTTTCTCTGTTTACAGTATAGTGTAAACCCCACTGGCCACCAGAGTTGGGCAATCTGGAGCTGCCCTGTGGATTGTAGCTGCCCAAACCAGGGTACCAGAGGAGAGTATTAACCCCTTTCTGGGAGATACCAGTGAGCTGGAATGAGGCAGGGGAGTGCAGGTGGTTCCTGCCAGCCTTCATCCCCAGCGAGTGGCCCAGCAGGCCCCTAGATGTGTGTTAAATTAGATGTCTGTCTCTCAGGCCAATGCTGTATTTACGTAAGCAAATAAGCCTTTTTCACATAATGTCTTGATGCCTCTCAATTGGCTGCTTCTGCACTGAGGCTTGGGAGGGTGTGTCTGAGCTTTTGAACCCTCTGAGAGCCATTTCTCTGTTCATTATAGCCTTGTGAGTCTCTTAGATGCAAGTCCCCTTGGTTTTCAAATTTATTATGTTTGGGGGCTCACCTCTCAGATAGAGGTCTTAAAAGTTGGGGTGCCCATTGGGGGATTAAATCCTTTGCTCCTCAGGGGTTTTGATTTTCCTTCCTATTGTGGGTCACTGGTCTGGAATGGGGTTTATGGCAAGGCTGCGTATCAGCCTCTCCAACTCACTTAAATGTGTTTTTTTTTCTCATTTGCTTGATGTTTAGGAGTTGCTCAGCTAGTTTTTAGGTTTTTCAGAGGAAACTGTTCCATATGTAGCTGTAGATTTGGAGTGTCTGTGGGAGGAGATGAGTTCAGCATCTTCCTATATTACTGTTCTTCATCTGGAACCCTGTTAATAAAGATAATTTTAAAAAGTATTTTCAGAGAATTTTCTAAATATCTCTCTTACACATATTTTTCCTGTAACATAGGCAACTACTAAAATAATATTCTTCAGATATAAAACCTAGTGATAAATTGAAATAATATTTCCATTGAAGTCATTATAACTTCACACTATTTGGTTTCTAAGTGTAGAGTAGATAGGTCCATACAGATCATTCATACAAAAGTTTATGTCCCCTCATAAACAGTTTTCCATCATTGACTTTTGCACATATTATGATATTTTATCTTTAGTTGTCTATGTCTGTTAAAAGCCTTGATACTTGCTGGATGATATTGTATTGGCCTGTTGTGAATAACACTTTGTGCAACTGATTTCTCACTCTTCTCTGAAAAACATGAATACATTCAGAAAACCATCATGTAGTTAGTCTAGGGTTTCAAACAATGACTAAATATTCTAGATCCTATCAATACTATATTTGAATAAGGTAGTAAAGTAATACAGTTTCTATCAATAGTCATTTTTACTTTTTGACATGCTCAGTATTCAAATCTCAAAGCAGCCTCACAAAATTTATTATGCATCTGACCAACTTAGAGCTTTTCTCCCTTTTGGAATAATAGAGAGAACATGATTTTTTAGCCACAACAGATTACATTTTATGGTGAATGGGAAAACTATTAATAATATTTCAGAACAATGAATATAAACTGGAAATGTCCCAGGCAAACAGGGACATAGAATCATCTTTATTATAATGGCTGATATGAATATCCTTACAGAAAGTTGTTAGCTTAGTGGTTTAAAAAGCTTTCAGTTCGTTTTAGCTTTCTAAGTTTATCAAAGATTTAATTGCTTATTGTTGCTTTCATGATGATGATGATTTCTGTAGGATGTTCTGTGACAGTATACCAAATTACACTTATAAGCTAATAAATTGTTCAAATCATGAGAATACAAACCCACAGAGAAAAAAAAATATCAGTTTATCTAATCTAACATTTTTATTTTATCGATAAGAAAACTAAGATGTAGGAAGTCAAAGTTAATTGGCCAATGTTATACAGTTAATTAATTGCAGAGCCAGAGTTATATCCCAGGCATCCTAGTTTTCAGTTAACCCTTATCAAGTTTTTTAGCACACTACTTCAGTTACTTTATATCTGCTTTTTTCTTTTAAAATTATATTTAGGACAACTGTAGAGTTGAATAGATAGTTTTCTATTAGAGTATCAGACAACAATCTCATTGAGAACTACTAGAAAGGTTCTACATACTTCAAAAAAATGTTAAATGTACCAGAGAGCTGCTAAAGCAAATTTTATTTGAGTTTCTTATAGTTTTTTAAAATATATTTTTAAATTGAGTTACACAATAAAATGCACAAATCAGCATACAGCTTGATGAATTTTGACATGTGCATACAATCATGTAACCATTGCCCAGATCAAGATATCAAACTTTCTCATTAACTTTTCCCCCTTCACTTATTTTACCGATCTCCCCAGCCCTCTCACCTTTGGTAACCACAAATCTGTTCTCTGTGCTTGAGTCTTTCAGTTTTGTTTTTTAGGTTCCACAGATAAGTGAGATCATATGGTATTTGTCTGACTTATTTCACTTAGTATATTATGCTCTAGGTCCATCCTTATTGTCACAAATGGAGGATTTCATTCTTTTTTATGATTAATATTCCATTGTGTATTTGTACCGCATCTTTACCCATTCATCTATTGATGGACATTTAGGTTCTTTCCATATTTCAGCTATTGTAAATAATGCTACAATAAACATAGGAGTGCACAGATATTTGGGGATTAATTTTCTTTGGGTAAATACACAGAAGTGGAATTGCTGGCTCATATGTTATTTCTATTTTTTATTTTTTTGAGAAACCTCCTTACTGCTTTCCACAGTGGCTGCACCAACTTGCAATTCCACCAGCAGTGTACAAGTTTCCCTTTTCTCCACATCCTTGTCAACACTATTTCTTACCTTGTTGATGTTGCTATTCTGACTGGTATGAAGTAATATCTAATTGTGGTTTTGATTTGCATTTCCCTGATGATTAGTGATGTTGAGCAGCTTCTCATGTGTCTTTTGGTCATCCGTATGTCTTCTTTGGGAAAATATCTGTTCAAGTACTCTGCCCAATTTTTAATTAGATTTTTTAATATATATTTTTTGGTGTTGAGTTGTATGTATTCTTTATATAGTTTGGATGTTAACGCCTTATCAAATATATAATTTCTCCTATACAGTAGGTTGCCCATTTGTTTTGTTGATGGTTTCTTTTGCTGTGCAGAAGCTTTTTAGTTTTATAGAGTCCCACTGTTTTATTTTTGCTTTTGTTTCCCTTCCCTGGGGAAACATAGCCAGAAACAAGTTACTAATGATGATCAAGAATTTATTGCCTATGCTTTCTTCTAGTAGTTTTATGGTTTCAGGTCTTATATTTAGGTTTTTAATCCATTTTGAGTTGATTTTTGTGTATAGTGTAAGATAGTGGCCCAGTTTCATTCACTTGCATATAGCTGTCCAGTTTTCCTAACACCATTTATTGAAGAGACTATCTTTCCTGCATTGCATATTCTTGCTTCTTTTGTCTTGTTTTAATTGACCATACAGGTGTTGGTTTATTTCTGGGCTCTCTATTCTGTTCCATTCAGCTATGCAACTGTTCTTGTGCCAATACCATACTGTTTTGATTACTGTAGCATTATAGTATAGTTTAAAAGCAGGGGGTGTGATAACCCCAGCTTTGTTCTATCTTAAGATTTCTTGGGTTATTCAGGGTATTTTGTGGTTCCATACAAATTTTAGGATTATTTATTCTAGTTCAGTGAAAAATGCCATTGGTATTTTCATAGGGATTGTATTGAATCTGGAGATTACTTTGGACAGTATTACCATTTTATTTTATTTTTTATTTTGGTATAATTAATATACACTTACATGAGCAACATTGTGGTTACTAGATTCCCCCCATTATCAAGTCCCCACCACATACCCCATTACAGTCATTGTCCATCAGTGTAGTAAAATGTTATAGAGTCACTACTTATCTACTCTGTGCTATACTGCCTTCCCCATGCATCCCCCCTACATTATGTGTGCTAATCATAATGTCCCTTTTTCCCCCTATCCCTCCCTTTCCACCCATCCTCCCCTTTGGTAACTATTAGCCCATTCAGTATTACCATTTTAACAATATTAATTCTTCCTATCAATGACCGTGGAATAGTTTGTCATTTATTTGTGTCTTCTTCAATTTCTTTCATCAATATCTTTCACTTTCTTGGTTAAATTTATTCCTAGATGTTTCATTCTTTTTGATCAATTATAAATGGGATTGATTTCTTAATTTCTCTGTTCATTATTTGTGTATAGAATTTTAAGTGTTTTCTGTATATTGATTTTGTATCATGCAACTTTATTGAACTGGTAATTCTTGTAGTTTTTTGGTGGAGCCTTTAAGAGTTTTCTATGTATAGTATCATGTCATCTGCAGATAGAGACAATTTTATTTCATCCTTATCAATTTGGATGGCTTTTATTTTTGCTATTTGCTATTTTATTTTTGCCTATTTGCTATGGCTAGGACTTCCAGTTATATGTTGAATAGAAGTGGTGAGAGTGGGCATCCTTGTTTTGTCCTTGATTTAGAGGAAAAATTTTCAGCTTTTTGCCACTGAATAAGATGTTGGCTGTGGGTTTGTCATATATGGCCCTTATTCTGTTGAGGTATGTTCCCTCTATATCCACGTTATTGAGAGTTTTTAACATGAATAGATGCTGAATTTTGTCAAATGCTTTTCCAGCCTCTATTGAAATGACCGTGTTTTTTTATCTCTAATTTTTTTAATGTGCATTATATTGACTGATTCATGGATATTGAACCATCCTTGCATCCCTAAATAAACCTCATTTGGACATGATAAATAATATTTTTGATATATTTTTAAATTCAGTTTGCTAATATTTTTTGAGGATTTTTGAATTCATGTTCACCAGGTATATCAATCTGTAAATTTCCTTTTTTTTGTAAAAAATTTTCTTTGGTTTTGCTATTAAGTTGATACTGGCTTCATAAAATACATTTGGAAGCTTTCTTTCCTCTTCAGTGTTTTAGAATGGTTTGAGAAGGATAGGTAGTAACTCTTAAATGTTTGATAGAATTTTCCCGTGAAACCACCTGGTCCTGTACTTTTGATGGTAGGAGTCTTTTGATTACTGCTTCAATTTCATTACTAGCAATCAGTCTATTTGGATTTACTATTTTTTCCTGTTTTAGTGTTGGGAGAGTGCATGTTTCTAGGAATGTACCCATTATTTTTCTCAGTTGTCCAACTTGTTGGCATATAATTTTTCATAGTGCTCTCTTTTAATTGTATTTCTGTGGTGGCAGTTGTAACTTCTCCTTTTTACTTCTGATTTTATTTGAGGCTTTACTTTTTCCTGAAAAGTCTTGCTAAAGATTTATCAATATTTTTTATATTTTCAAAGAACCAATATCAAGTTTCCTTGATTGATTGTGATGTATTTTTAGTTTCTATTTTATTTCTACTCTGATTTTTACTGTCTCCTTCCTTCTACTAACATTTATCTGTGTTTCTTCTTTTTCTAGTTCCTTCAGTTGTAGGGCTAGGTTGATATTTTTCTTTTTCTTGAGGTAGGCCTGTAAGGCTACCAACTTTCCTCTTAGAATTGCATTTACATCCTGAAGATTTTGCACTGTTGTGTTTCTGTTTTCATTATCCTCTAAGTATTCTTAAATTTCCTCTTAAATTTCTTCATTGACCCATTTGTTCTTTAGAAGCATGCTCTTTAGCCTCCACATATCTGTGTTTTTTTCCAGTTTTTTTTTTTTGTTATTGATTTCCAGTTTCCAACTGTTTTAGTTAGGAAAGATGCTAATTATGATTTCAATGTTCCTAAATTTATTAAGAACTTAATAGGCTATTGTTTTGTGGCCTAACATGTGATCCGTCCTGGAGAATGTTCCATGTGTATTTGAAAAGAATGGGCATTCTGCTGTTTGGGGATTTAATATTCTGTAGATATCTATTAGGTCCATTTGATCCACTGTTATATTCAAAGCCACTGCTTTCTTATTGATTTTTCTGTTGGGATTATCTATCCAATGATGTAAGTGGGGTGTTAAAATCCCCTACTGTTATTATGTTACTGGAAATTTCTCTCTTCATGTGCTAACATTTGCTCTATGTATTTAGGTGCTCCTATGTTGGGTGCATAGATATTTACATTGTTACAGCTTCTTGCTGGATTGAACCCTTAACATTACATAACATCCTTCTTTTTCTCTTCTCAGTCTGTTTTAAACTCTATTTTGTCTGAAATAAATATTGCTACCTCAGCTTTATATTGGTTTCCAATTGCATGGAATATCTTTTTCCATCCCTCCAGTCTCAGTCTGTGTGTCTCATTAGATCTAAAGTGAATCTCTTATAGGCAGCATAAAATGGGTCTCTCTTTTTTTTTTAATCCAGTGACCCTATGTCTTTTGATAGGAACATTTAAGCCATTTATAATTAAATCAATTATTGATAGATATGTACTTATTGCCATTTTGTTAAATGTTTTTAGGTTGTTTTTGTCATTTTTATCTAGTCCTTTCTTGCTCTCTTCCCTTGTGCATGTGTGATGACTTTCTTTAGTGTTATGTTTGGATTCCTTTCTATTCATTCTTTTGTGTATTTATTATAAGTTTTTAGTTTGTCATTAGAATGTGGTTTATACATGTGTGTATAAATAGAGAGAGATGTATATGTATATGTCTATATATATGAATATATGTGTATATAAGTATACATATCAGCCTATCTTAAATTGATGGTTGCTTATGTTTGAATGCATTTTAATAGCACTACATTTTTTGCCCCCCTCCTCCACATTTTATGTATTTGATGTCCTATTTTATACCTTTTTATTTAGTGGTTCCCTTAACTAAATTTTAGAAGTAGTTGATTTTACTATTTTTATCTTTTAATCTTCATACTAGCTTTTAAGTGATTGACCTATTACCATTGCTACCTGTTGCTTTTACCAGTGAAGTTTTTTTTATTTTCATAATTTTCTTGCTTCTAGTTATGGCCTTTCCTTTTTCTCTTAAAGAAGTCCCTTTAACATTTCTTATAAGGCTGGTTTAGTGGCGGTGAACTCCTTTAACCTATGATTGTATGAGAAGCTCTTTATCTCTTCTTCAATTCTGAATGATAAACTTGCTGGGTGGGGTATTCTTATTTGTTAGTCTTTTTCTTTCACAACTTTAAATATATATCATGCCACTTCCTTTTTGCTTATAGATTTTCTGATGAAAAGCCAGCTGATAGCTTTATGGGGTTTCCCTTATAGGTAGCTTATTGCTTTTCTCTCATTGCTTTTAGATTCTCCCTGTCTTTAATCTTTGACATTTTAATTATTACGTTTCTTGCTGTGGATCTCCTTGGGTTTGTTTTGGGCTCCTTGTGCTTCCTAGTCCTGGATTTGTGTTTCCTTCCCTAAGGTAGTAAAGTTCTCAGCTATTATTTCTTTAAATAACTTTTCACCCCTCTCCCTCTCTCTTCTCCTTCTGGGACTCCTATAATGTGAATGTTAGGACATTTGATGTTGTGCTAGTGGCCCCTTAACCTATTCTAATTTCTTTTCATTCTTTTTGTTTCTTCTGTTCAGCTTGAATGCTTTCCATTACTCTGTCTTCCACATTGCTGATCCATTTTTCTGCATTCTCTAATCTATTGTTTCCTTCTAATGTATTTTTCATTTCATTTATTCTAATCTTCAACTCTGATTAGTTCTTTTTTATGTTTTCCATCTCTTTTTGAGGTTTTAACTGAATGCATCTGCACTTTTCTCAAGTCTGGTGAACCTCTCTATAGCCATTACTTTAAACTCTTTATCAGGTAGATTTCTTAACTCTGTTTCATTCAGTTCTTTTTCTGATGTTTTATCATGTTCTTTTGTTTCAAGCATATTTCTGTGTCTCTTCCTTTTGTTTTGCATTCTGTGTTTATAGATTAGGCAGTAGGACACCTCTCCAAGTTTTGAAACTGTGGACTTGTGTAGCAATGTCCTCTTGGTAGACTGTGTGTGCCAGGCAGTGTGGGCTGGTTGAAGGCCAGATGGGCATGGACTGGAGCGTCCTGGTGCTGGGATTCCCAGGTCTCCTTTGTGGTTGCACCTAGGGCCACACTGGTGGGGTGCCCTGTGTCAGAGAGTCACAGTCTTCTGTGGGCAATGTGCTGGGATTTCTCTGGTAGGGTTTCTAGGAGTGCAAGGGCACAGTCAATGGGTTTCCTTGGTGGGCATCAGCTGGGGCCATGCTAATAGGGTGGCTGGGATTGATGGTGAAGTCCAGGGGTTTCCCACATTGGCACTGAGGTGGGGCTGTATAAGCAGGGCAACCAGGAACAGGAGGGGTGTGGGCAGATTGAAGCCATGTGAGTGTTGCACAAGTACCATCTTGGTGGGACTGCTGGATCTTTGAGAGGCATTTTTGGGTGTGGGTGGAGGCCAGGAGGCTTTTTACATCACTTCTGGAACTGGTGTGTTCCCTCTGACTCAGCTCATGTCTGCACCATCACTGTGTGTGGGGACAGAAATAATGTTGCTCACCTAACTCCAGCAGTTTCAGTAGAGAACACAAAACAATGACACTCACTCTGCTCCAGTTTGTTCTAACAGTGTCCAGGGGGTGGAGGGGATGCAAATGATGATGGGGCCCACCCGGCTCCCATTCACACTAGCAGTGTCCAGGAAGAATGTAAACGAACTCACCCTGCTCTTGTTGGCACTAGCAGTGTCTGTGAATGCAAACAAAAGGTACTCACCCTGCTTCCATTTGTGCTAAACAGCATCTCCAGTCCTGGAGAGAGTTCCAGCAGTTCCCCTGCTTTTTGATATTCAGACTTAACCCCTCCAACTGGTGACTTTTTTTCTGTGTCTAAGGGCAAGGTGAGTCTGCATTCAGGTAGCTCAGGATAGCCTTCCCTGTTGATGAGCTGGGAATGGAGCCCCTCCATTACCATGTCTCTGTCTCTCCTGCCATTTTTCATGTAGTCTTTTATTCCTCATTTTGCAGAAGGTGTTCACTCAGACCTCCATTCTTCCTCGGCATGAATTCCTCAGTGTGTAGGTGTAGATTCAGGGTGTACATGGGAGGAGGCGGGCTCAGGCTCTTTTTATAATGCCATCTTGGACCCAGGAGGGAAAAATATTTACAGAAAGGGGAAACTGCAAAAATAAGCTTACATTCCATATCCACTTTCCTTTAAAGGCATTTATTTATTCTAGGCATTAAAAACTTGAGAATCCAGGTTTTGTGTGGATAGAGTCACTGATGTGTCACAGAGAAATAATCAGTTATATGAGAATGGAGAGACAAAACTGGAAACGTGAGGGCTTAAGGTCACAGTGAGAAGGAAGGGATAGAGAATGGGCCTGATACACAGCCGGTTTCCCCTTCAAAGTATTTACTGACTTCGGAAGCTGCAAGGAACAGGAGCCCATGAGGCCTAGCCGAACACCTATAAAAAGCAAAGAAGGATAATTTTTGCAGACTCCCTTTATTATAAAAAAGAGTTTTGAGTACAGAACTTCCTCCCACTTCCAAAAAATGGTGAACATACCAGTTCCTAAAATGAAAACCAGAGAACTATACCCTCAGAATAAGGATGAACTAGAGGTAATCTGAGCTTTACTAAACCTACACACTCTTGTTCAGCTCAGTGCTTGTTAAATTAAGGTGATAAGCTTCTACTTTATCTGCCTAGTAGAAAGAACGGTTATCCTCTATGGAAGAAAATATCAGAGTTTCTATGATTTTTTTTATATACAGTATTACCATTTAGTCCAAAATAATTAGTTATGCCAAGAGTGAACCATACAACACCCATCCCCTCCAAAAAAAAAACAAGAAAAAGGGATGACAAGCAGATGATCTAAATATTTGTATTAGCCAATATTGAAATAAACTATTAAAGATATATTTACAAAATATACAGAAAAAGATAGGTAAAATAGATGGAAAATGGCAAATTTCACCAGAAAATTAGAACTATAAAGTAAAATCAAATAAGAAATTCTAGAATTGTAAACTAAAACTGAAAGTAAATATTCAATAGATAGATCCAGTAGTAGATTAAACAATGAAGGAGTAAAGATTAGTAACTTGGAATATGGATGAATAGGAAATATCCAAATTAAAATACAAGAGAAAAAATAATAGAAAAAATAAGAGCATAAGAGACACATAGGATGCACTGAAAGTACATAATTGGAGCCTTAGTAGGATAAGAGAGAATGGGGCATATACAATATTTGAAGAAAAAGTGGCTGAGAGATTTTTAATTATTTAAAAAATAATTTTCTAATAACCATTACATCAGTTTGTATATATGTATGAAAAACAATAGAGCACATAGCAGAAGGTTAACTCTAACCATTCTACAATGCAGAACATTATAATGTTGCAGGTCAAATCTCCTCCCTGAAGTCTCTTGTTTCTCATGCGAGAGGTTTGCCATCAGATTACCTCTGCCTGAGTGACAATCGATAGCAATACATATTCTTCACTACCTGTTCCTACAACCACACATATAAAGAATATACCCAGTGGTAAGATTTTTGAGTACACAGTCACTTATGTGAGTTAAAGCTGTATTCCTGAAGGCCCTTTGTTAAAAAAGCAACAAGAATAACAAATTAGACTTTTCACATCCAAAACATCTTAACTAGCTTGCCAGATATATTCTTTTATGTGGCTAGATTCGTTCTCCATCCTTCTCCACTCTGCACTGTGTCCTAGAGTGTTCCTGAATTCCAGCAATAGGCTCCTACAACAAAGTTCCTCTACATTGTGGCACCAACCACAAGCAGCCTTAGTTCCCACGATGCTTCAAACACAGTCTGCATTACACTAGGTCCATGCCTTTACGCACTTCATCCTCTCTTTGTATAATGCTTGCCCTAGCCATATCTACCTGCCAAAACCCATTATACTTTAAGCATTCATCTCAATTACCACCTTTGCCATGAAGTGTTTTCTTATTTCATTGCCTAAATATAATTTTTCCCTTCTACTTTCTCTTGAGAAGAAATATGACCTCTGGAATCATATATAACTTAATTTGAACCATGGTACTACCATTTAAAAACTGTATGACTATGTTAAGTGCCATAATAGTCAAAGCACAAGGTACCCAACATATACCCAAAATCCTTGGGAGGAGATGAGGGTCAAGGAAGGTTTCCTAGAGGAAGTGATATTTAAACTGATTATTATATATCAAATGGGACTGTCAAGCAAGGAAGGGAGAGAGATGGAGGGTATATCCATCCACAAGTTCATTCCTCTAGTAAATGTTTCAGGTGTGATTACTATGTAGAAAGTCAGTGAACCCAGTGACCTAGTGAGGTATATAGGCATGTGCAAGAAACATCCCAACTTTTAAGATTTGATCTAATAAAGGAAGAACATATTTATGTAATTTTCCAGAGTACTAGGAGGCAGGTTATAACACACAAGTGGCTCAGATGGTGTACTCTAAGAACTCAAAAATGAGGCCTCATTTCCTCCTGAGACAATTAAGAAAATCATGATATAAGTGGTGGCATTTGAGCTGGGTATTAAGTAAGAGACTAGCTGAATTGTGTAGTATTTTAAGAAGACTAGATAGACTATTGAGAACATGGTGAATAGGTGAGAAAAAAGAAGAAAAAAACATTGGGAAGTTATTATGATAGTTATGGATAACATTTTGAAAATGAGCTTATCTGAATTCCTACAACCAGATGTTGGAATGACTTAAATACAGTGTAGAATGTAGAGTGTTGGAAAGGAACATCCTAATCAAGCTACAGGAAAAAGATAAGGATTAGATTAATGTGCTGATTTGTTTTTACCTTCCACCCCATTCACTAATCCATTCTGTACCTTGTGCCTGCTCAGTGCTCCCAGTCGTTTGACCCCCACAGACTACAACTGGGCTTCCTTGCCCCCTAGCTTCTGGCAGGGTCCAACCAATGGAGGAGGACATGTTTGGTGCATTTCTCCCTGGCCCTTGCCTGCTATGGCATTACACCTCTAGAAATAGATGCCTCCTTCTTTGACCCCAGCCATCTGGGCTGCAGTAATACTGTTTCCCACTTGCTCCCTCAGCCTTAGCAGTGTTAATGTTTTTTCTCTTGCTGGTTTTTCGGTTCCTTGCCATTCTTTATTTATTCTCTTGACCCTGCCCACACCTCTGTAAGGGATCCTTTCATGGGAGCCCCTTCCTTTGAATGATCTCAGGAAAATTACATTTTGCATTGAGAATCAGATTTACACAGTGAAACAATAATGGATAAACTAAGGACTTATGGAAATAAACTAAATTATTACCTAGGGTTTTATTCATTTTTAAACATAGCAATAATATCTTTTGAGGTCAAAAATCTTTAATGGTCATCTTGGCTAACTCTTATTTTTAAGTATAAGGAGTCCACCTGGAACTGGGGTGTGGGGAGGATGTGATGTAAAGAAGGACATGGACACGGGCAGGGAAGGGGCAGATGAAGAGGGAATAGGCACCCCAAACTAACTTTTGCCTAATTCACCTTTTTCTTCAGTGCCAATTTTGGCCCTGAGCTTGAGTTGTCTATTTTAGGAGAGACTAGGGGAGAAAATCAGGGAAACCTGGAGAGTGCTGGGCTAATGACGACCTGATACTCAGAGAATGCTATGACAGGTAATATATACAAAGCTGGCAACTCTATTTCATGGAGCAACACATACTCCATTACATGATTGGTTGTTCTTTGCAATTTCTAGGACCCAGTTTTTTTGTGCTGAACATTAGTCTCTTTGCCATAGGTAAGAACTCAGTAGTCCAATAAGTTTTTCAAAAAGACCTGCTTTAGCTTGTGTTATAACCTTGTTGTGGCTTTCCTTGTCCTGGTAGTTTGAGGACCTAGTGATAACTTTTTTGTCTTTATCTACATTTTACATCTTACAGTCTGTGGCAACTTCCTGAACTTCCAGAAACCTCTTTAGTAGTCCAGACTGTGAGTAGCCAAGTCCCAGGATCCTGGTTCTGGTTCTGCCACTGAGATAGATCACTTCAGATCAGAGACCAGCAGGGAGCCTAAAACCTCCTGGCAGAAGCAGCACAGATCCCTAAGAAACACTGGGCTAAGACTATAGCTTGTGGGATCTTCCAGACATGGTGAAAATTCCTGCTCAATTCTTCTCCAATACACACCTGAAGCTCTGAGGGCATCTGATACTCACACAGACTTCTGGCCATATGCCTGGGCTCAGAATGTAGCCCTGGGAGCAAAAGTCCTTAAGTGACCCAATAGAAAGCACTCATGTGTCCTTCCTTATCCCTTTTCTGCTTCAAACCAGGGATGGGCAAGCTGTCCCTGCATCAAACTCTCCAGAGGCTCTATGTATATGTATTTCTTTTTCCATGATCAGCATGGATTTGATCAAATCTGAAAACCCTACATAATGTATGCCAAGCACATTCCAACTCATTTGCATGTAAATCATCACAGATGACGCTTTATAAAGATTTCTAAGATGCCTCTTAATAAGCATTTTCAAGCCTCTTTTACTTTTCTGTAAACACTCTCTTTAATCTCAAGCTCTGGAAGGTTTGAATTTGGTTTGAAATGGCAAGCCCAGGAATTCTGAGCAGATTCTGACAGGCCCGAGTTCTCCCAGTCCTACTTTTCATCCGTCAGAGACTGACTCAGAATCCCTCAGCCAGACGGATGAAGAGTCCCAGCTGTCAACTCACGTCTCCCACCGGTACTTTATACTCATTGGCTTTAAAAACAAGAGTGTTTTCATGTTTTAAATACTCATTTACAAACCGTTTCTCATCTCTTGAGTCTCTGCAATGTTCCCTCTGAGGCCTCCATGCTCCCAGGGGAATTTTCTCTTGTTTAGGAATAAATAGGAAGAAGGAGGGTGGGAAGAACAACCCTCCTCTGATAAGCTGTCCCAGCTGACAAGCCCTTCCCCTCAGACCCACCCACTTAGATCAATGAACATTTCACAGGCTTAACCAGTTATCTTCATGAGAAGACAAGGCCATTATGTAGCCACGCATATACAAAGAGGTATGCAATATCAAGAATGTCTCTTACAGATTTCAAGTAGGAAAAAATGTGAGCTTCCTGTTTTGTGCAACCCCATAGAAATACCCTTCTCCTCTCATCCAATTGCTCTTTAAACTATTTACTGATTTTGTTATTGTTTCCTTATAATTTTCCTAAAAAGCATTCCACTAACTCTCTCTTAAGCACTGTTCATTTGTTCTGTATATTTTTCTGCCTGCATATATTCTATATACATAAATAGATCAAATGTGCAGTATAGAAATTTGCTGTTTAGTGACATTTTAGTGCTCTGCATGAACATTTATCTGAATTCAAGAGCATATGAAACAAGTCAGTTTTTGTAGGATCACTGTTACATTGACCTTCTGTGATATATGGTGTCAGGATCTTTTGTATCTGACTCAAAATATAGAGTGAATGAATACAACAATTAAAACATACCATTTTCTGCTTGTTAAAGCATATTTGAAATACTAGCAGAAATATATTGTTTAGGTCTCTGAACTGGCTGACCACAAGGATTATATCAGTAAAAAGTAATAATTATGAATATGTAACTAATACCTTATGGTCCACAAAGTTCTTACTTATATACTCAATTTTCACATACAACTTCATTTTTCTCCTTGAGATACTTCACTTTCTTCCTTATATTTGCAGCCTCTGCTAGTCCCAATCTTAAAGGTATCCAGTCATCTTTTGTTAGTATTTCCGTGTTGTGGAACTGTGGAATGATTTCCTCCCAAGCATCTGTTGCCAGAATACAAAAGAAAGGTGATTCTTTCTATAATTCATAACTCTGAGTTCATGAATTACTACACTTACTGTTATATGATAAAATACATATAAAATGTCTCCTCTCTTCTAAACCCTAGTATATTGGCTAGAATACAGTTAAAATGCTGTTAAAAAGATACTTAAAGCTGGAGTGGAACAAACAAATTAGATGTCTATTTCCCGCCCTCATGCCAGTCCAGAGATGAGCATACAAGCTGGAGGACGTGAAGTACTCACACCACTGGACTCACTCTGCATCCTCAGTAGGTGGCTTTCATCTTGGCTCAGGCACCTGATTCAGCTGTTATAATTTCCCAGCCAGAAGAAGGGGCCAAGGAGAGAGAGGAGAATGTATATGGGATAGTCTTTAAGGTCAGAAACCTTAAACAGTCATTTCTTGTCAAACCTACTGCAAGAACTGAGTCACTGAGTCACACTGCACCATCTGAGTCACAGATGGGAAATATGATGTCTAGCTGACTTGCCACATGGCCTGATGAGATCCAGGGGTGGGGACTGTGGGAAGGTTCTATCTCTAGAATGAACAAGGAGCAAATGGACACTGGAAGAAAATCACTGTCTGCTGCAGTCTAGCCCAACTATACCTATATGCTCAGTGTATGTTTCCTTGTGTGGGAGTCGGGTCGAGCAGGAGCAGCATCTGGAAAGGAAATTGACCTAAGAGGAAGCCCATAGTATTTCTTCCATCACTGAAGAAAAGGAACAGTGCTGAGGATAACATGAAATTGGCCACGGGCACATATTTTCTATCTCCGCTCCTACACACATCTGAGTGAGTCTTCAGGACAGAGAAACCTAAAAATTTTCAACATTTTTCATCCAAAGTGTGTAAGACCTGATGGGGGAAACACAGTTGGAATTAATTGGGTGCAGCCTTCCAGGGTTTCTGGACAAGGCAGGACTGGGAGGCAGTTCCAGGAGCACATGCCTGAGTGGTTCTGGGCAGTGCAGGCATTAAGGCCAGAGTTGTTGGGCTGGAGCTGGGATTAGCAGGCATGGGGATGCAAGGCGGACTGGAAGTCCTATGTCAGCAGAGGACAGTAGCAGGAGGTAACTCAGTGGAAGGCCCAGTGGGAGTGACAAGGCAGTGTAAGTTCAGCCCCAATTCCCAGAACTATCGTGTTGGAAGATGGCTGATTGGAAGGAATCCTCAGGAAACAAAGTGGGTCCTCAGCTCTGGATGACAGCACCAAGTTAGTGTGAGATCACTGGAAGAGTCCATATGCTACTTTAACTATAAAATCATGAAAATACATTTCCCTCTCTGCCTTCTCCCCCCAGAAATGTTGACATGTTGTAAGGCTTCTGCTTATCTTATGCTTGGGTGTTTCACAAATTCAACAATCCACAATGATTGTGCCCAGAAAAGTTACAACAACAGCATCTAAACAAATAACTATTTTCATTATTGGACAAAGTATAAAGTAATCCAGAGGGCAAATCCCCAAACACTTTACCAGCAGTTTTTTCTAAATTATGAATACCGAACTCAGAATTGTCCCTCTTGTAAGAATGATTATTACAAAAAGTAAAGGAGAAAACAGCCACTTCCCTTCGTCATGTAAAAGGCTGATCAATCTTTGTCTCTCAATACACACTAAACCTATCTTCAAAGTGACAAAAGATGCATCTTTATGTAAATGATTTGAATTGCATGTAGTACAGACTTCCACATAAGAGTCAAGTTAAAATTCATTCCACGTGTTCTGTAAGTATAGCGTTCCACCAGATGAGTCTGGGTGGATGCAGAACAGTTCAGCACATTTCATTTTCCATTGACTTGATGTTTGTGTTTGGTATTCAATTGTTTTAAAGCATGACTAAAGTGTGTAAAAATGTTATAGGAATTCAGGGGTCCAGAAGGATTCTCTGCTCGGCTGAATCCCCAGAGCTACATCTGTATGCATTTTCTAGACCTATTATTTTTTTTCCAAAATCTTTTGAGTGTTTTGGGAGTGCAGTGATTGAGGAAAGTGGTCATTGTAAATGACAATTTTTTACTTAAAAAGCTTTCAGCAAAGAAGCTTCTTTCTTTCCCATAGAGGCACAGGATTCCTCAAAAATTTCAAGAGAAAGAAAGTGAAGAGCAATGGGTGATTTTTTCCATAGGGCAACAAGATGCCTCAGGGATATATTAGTTGACTTTTATATTTTTATCTCTCTCCCTACAGCCAAAGAAAATTTCTAAATCTTGACAGTACACAGGGTGGGGGTCCTTGGTAATGTGGGTGATTCTTAGAAGTAATTGACTTTATGATCCAGCTCTGAGGGAAAATGCTGCAGGAAACTCCAGTTTTATTGCCGTTTTTTATTATTTTTATTTAGTATTGACTTTACTCTTAAAGTGTTTAGTCTCTTTTACTTGCCGTGATCTCCCCCAGCAAGTCGCTGAATACTGCTAATCACGTGGCCGGCCTTGGCCAAGACTGAATATTAGCCCAGATTTTCAGCTTCTCTCTTCTACCTCTGCCTAAAACTATGAGGTTCTCACGTTATAATAATTTTTTCCCTTTTTTAATGCTGGCAAAACCTGCTTTTCACTTGTGTTAAAGCTGTCAAAACTGCCCAAAGGGAAAAAGTATATGTTTTCCCCTTGGTACTGAAAAGAGTGAAGAAGCATATTTTGGCAGTTTCAGTGTAGGTGTGAAATTTTTCACACAGCTCTACTAGGGAGGTACACAAGTCTGGCCCTGTTAGAGCATCTGATATTTCATGGATGGCAATTTCTTTAAAAGGTATGGCCTAGGGCTAAATTAAAAGATGGGGATTTAGGCTAGAAATGATAGCGTTCCATTGAAACAATTGTCAGTTATGTGAAAGATGCTGTTGCATATTTAGAAAACAAATGGTGCCCCTTTAAATTTTCCCCATGGCAAGGTTTATTGTAAAATAAAGATGTGGAGTTATACATCAAATATGTATTTTAGCTTATAGATCCCACACCATAACATAATATATTAGACTGTGAGGCATTGATTTTACATGAAAGCATATCAGTGAAAATGCAGAAACCAATAAAGCTTCACCATGGCTGGGTAGCGGATCTCTAGACACAATTTATTTTTACATTTAAACCAACTAGTAGCTTTGCTGCATTTAAAAAGGTATGGCATATATTCTTAGGAGGTTTTTAAAAAAATTAAATCAATTACATCGATTTTATATCCAATCTTAACAACAGTCTTACATTAGAGTTGACACATTTTGATGACTACCATGAAAATACCAAAGCTGGGCTAAATTTTCTGGATTATTTTCCCCAAAGATTTGGCTGCTCAAACATAAGTATAAATACTGATTTTTTTTGACACCCAATTTATAGGCTGGTCTGTTGACGATTTTACCTAATTTGTTTATTGAAATAAAATGTTTACTGCACATCTTCTGATTTCATCACAGTTTTAGAATATTAGGTTAATAATTTATCAGAGGCACAGAGAAGAGAATTGTAGTTTTTTTATCAAACGGGACTTGTGACATTTTGGATGTGTAAGTGTAAAGGATTTGCTAATAAAAACTGAATCTTAGTATGCTTAGTACACTTAAAACCATCAGAGACCTACTAATTTCTATTCCTATTAGAAGGTACCTGCAAAATGTTTTGGATTTATGATCTCTTTTCCGTTGTTGCATTTGAGGAGATGTTCTATCTTCTCAGATTTTATGTGCATCCATAACTTTTATTTTCATTGTAGAATCAATTTTTGAGATATGGGGGACAATGTCTAATGGAGGAAACCCCCTTAATATATCACTCAGTCTTGGCTTGAATCTTGTTTTCAAGAATGGCAGTTATATTTTGTAACGCTCAAATTTTAGAAGTGGATTCTTACAGTAAAGTGAAATCCTTTTCTCCATGACTTTCATTTAAATTAATTCTGTTTCTAGAGCCACAGAGAATAAGTCCACTCCTTATGATTATAATCCAGATATTAATGGATGTACGTTATATTTTGCGGCAACCTTCACTTCTGTAGGTGTAAAGCCCTCAGTTTCTTTACAAACTTGAGACCAGCAGACTAATCTCTTGTCTGTGACATTAACTCTTCCCTTGTCATTTTGAGTTTCAGCTCAATCTGTTTCCACCTTAATCATTTCTCTCCATTACCGACTTTTCTGTTGTTAGACACTGTTTCCATAAGGAATTTCAAACATTTATTCTGATCAAGGAACCAGATAAAATTACGGCACAGAATTTTGGCATTCCTATGAATCACAGTTAGGGTTTCCAGAACACTGTAGATCCTCTCATCACGCATCTCAGCATTCACCCCGTGCAACCATCAAACCAACAGCCTAAGAATCAGGCAGGGAATATCTCAAATGCTCCAAATAGCTGCACATCACTACAGATTATGACTGCTTGGATTTAGGGAACATTTTTTTGGCTGGGGAAACATTCCAATGGGATAAATTAATCTATGTAAACCACATAGCTCAGCTGAAACTGCTGTTTGGCATTCTAAATTGCCAGCTCTGTCTCCTTTCTGCACAAAAATGCACATTTCTTCCTATAATAAAGATATTTTATAATAGCAATAAGGCAACTCCAGGGTGTGTGGTTATCACGAGATAATCATACCCTAGAGGGATTACAGACACTTGGCTGTGCCTCATAACACCCCATGTGTGTGTTTATCTCATGATAACCACACTCGCTTTTGTATCTTATTGCCTAATTACCCTCTTCTAATGCAAAATACTAATTTTTTGTCTGAAACAATATGTGCCAGGATGTATTGCTAACAATCCCAGGAGGACACTGACAAACAACGCTGCTGTTTCTCCATCTTCACTTCCCATAAGAAAACTGATATGCAAGGAAGAAGTTCTCAGAGCGATAGGTGAACACTCCCATCCATTTTTGAATGAGCTGTTTCTCAAATGGACTATATAGAGGCTCCTGTTTTGCCCATTAATACTTTATGATGAATTATCCACTTTTTCCTCTTTTAGACATAAGATTTCTCAATTATAATAGAAAGCTAGAGAATGAGCAGAAACTTCAAACCCGAAAAAATAGACACTAATTTCATTTACTTCCAAAAAGTTAACAGCAGAGATTGATTTTGATTTAGTGAATTATCTAATAAGAATATCTGCATGCTGCTTAGTCAGTCCACCACATATATTTCAGCTGTCAGTCTTTCAAGTTGAAAAATATATATTTAATTTCGTACCTTATAGTAGTACAATTCATACAAATCCATCAATCTTGAATCCTTTTACTATTATAAAGTGAAATTATTGCCTATATAATTATTCCAATTCTACATAGTAATATTTTTATTACACTATTATACAATTAAAGCCAATAGTGGTTACATGTACAGATTTCCTATGACTCTGATCTCAGAAATGAATACTTTCAAGTTCTATTTTCTTAAGTTTTATTTGTGATCTTTGAGTATATTTAAGACCCTGGCAAAGGACATTCAGGATTTTCTTGCATTTCATTACTTGTTCAATTTGAATTAGTCTGAGCAAAAAAAAAAAAAAATCTAGTTTTTCAACTAGATTATGAAAAGGTAATGGTATATGTTAAAAGTTCATTATTTATATATGTGTGTGTGTATACACACCATCTGTATTTTCCATAAATACACCTTCAGTTCTGGTCTCCACAGACCATGACCATTATTCTCAAGGCCACTCCTTATATTTCCTTAACCTTACAAACTCAGTTTCCTCTTTCTGGTTTCTGACTTCATAAATATCACAGGGTCAAATGTGATTCAATTCAGTAAACCTGTGCTTTCTGAAATGTCTGCTATGGGCTTCAAGAGGAGCTATTGCCCTGTCCCTGGAGTCCTGCTCCAAGAGTGCATTCTTGAACTTTGATTTTTAGGGATGGATTATCCATCTGCATTTACTAACAAAGACTACACTAAATCTCAATCCATTAGTCACAGGTAAATACAGCAATAATTATTAGTGACTTAAGGGCAGAATTAGATTGTTGTAATGACTAAAAAGTGAAAAAACATATTTCAGAAGTTGCTACTCCATTAATAGAAGGAAAAAATGCAATGTTTTTTAACCTCAGTTACTGGCTGGTAATTAATGAGAAATATTATTTTCTTGTTTTTAGAAACAGGCATGTTTTCTTAGACCTGAAAGGCATCTTAGGGCCAATCTATTCCAATCACCTCTTCATACAGCCAAGAAAATTTGACACCATCTACTCTACTTGCTTGTCTTTCACTAAGAGCTGGAAAGAAGGATCTTTTAAATCAATATGCACAATTACCTACACCATGGATGGTGTGAGCCTGAAATTAAGCAAACTTAGTGAAAGCAAACCTAGTGCTCGGCATTATTCTACCTTCTTTGGCATATGCAGCTGCGAAAACAGAGTGGAGGAATCTGAATAGGTAAAAATATTGGACAGCATTTTAGACTTTTGAATGCCCTGTATTTTCCTTTGACTCTGTGAGTAAAAATTTCCAAGATGTAGTGGGAGAATATTCTTAGTTTATTAGATATTAAGCAGATACTATGAAGGGCTCCACTGCTGAAAAACAGCTAGGTCCTGGATATACTAGCACAATTATGTTTTAAAGCATTGCTGAAATCACATAGAGGAAAGTGAAATTTTCCTAGAACCAATAAATACATAAATAAAAAGGAACAGTGAGCTAAAAGCAGGGTAAGAGTGGCAAGATATAATCAGAGTAAATGCTAACACTAGCCTTGGGATAAGGAAATACGCCTTAGGCCCATGCTTTTTATAGCAGTCCAATTCAGTATAAAACTAATAACAAAAAGATCATTTTTAAAGCATGCTTTAGAAACTATATGGTTCAGAATCACTTACAGTAGAAAGAAGAAAACAATGGACGTAGGAGAAAAAATACTTTGTAATCAGAATACTATATAAAATTTGTAGAATGCAGCAAAAGTAATAATTGGAAGGATATTTACAACCCTAATTATTAAGAATTGCAGAAAAAGACAACCTAAGTATTTAATATAAGAAATCAGGAAAAGAACAATATATTAGACCTAAAGCAAAGACGACTGGAAATAAAATAAGTTAATGGAAAAGAAAACAAAATTGCAAAAGAGTAGCTACAAAAAAAGTAGTTCCTTAAGAGAGCCCCAAGCAAAATTGATTTTAAAAAAGACAAATTATGTATAAACAATATTAAAAGGAAAATGGGATATATGTGTATTGAGGCCAGATTTAAATGCAAGAATTGTGAATCTCTTAATGATAAATTTGAAAATTAGAAAAATGGACACATTTCTAGAAGAATAATTACAAATGACTTGAAAAGACAGTGTAAAACTATATATTCTGTTTTCATTAAAGCATTTGAAAACCAGAACCAGATGGTTTTACCGGAAAATTCTAACCACTCAAGGAACACACCATTTCAATCATTTATAAACTCTTCCAGAGAACATAAAAACAAGGGGCACTACAAGTCATAAGACAAGTATAACTCTGAAATCAAAATCAGAGGAGGGGTGTTCAAGCAGGACAATCACAAGCCCATATCATTCATGAATTTATATGAAAAATTCCTCAAAAACAACAAGGAAAAAAGATGCCTAATTTATTATAGGAATTCAAAGGTGACAATGCTAGTAAATATACAAAAATAATTTACCATATAGGCAGTTTAGAGGAGAAAATAAGAAAAAGCCTTTGATAAAATTTAATATCACAACAGATGTCTACTAACACGAATTGTTACCAACATTGCCCTAGAGTTTTCAGACCACAGAAGGAAAAAAAAATCTTTCTTGATATAGACAACTACAGAACAATTTTTGGAAGATTAATAAAGCTGCTAGATATTTTATCAGTAATTAAACAGCAAAAAAGAAGAAAAAAGTCATGATGTGCAAAGCAAGGAAAAACAGATGGTACCTAGAATTAATAAAAATGTATAAGACTTTTATGAAAGATAAAATCTCAATAAATAAAGAGCTATACCATATTCATGAATTTAAAAAAGTTTCAATGCAATTTTGATCAAAATTCCAACAAGAATTTTTAAAGTAAATTGATTAATTCTAAAATATATCAGAAAGAACTAAGGCTAAGGAAAATGAAACTGCTCCTGAAGAATATTGAAAGTTTACCAGACATCAAAATTCATCATAAAGCTGCCATAATTAGGGCAGTTCAGTACTACTGCAGGGATAGATAATAAATATAAGGAAAAAGAACAGCCATAAACAGATACATGCTGTATACATGACACAATATATGACAGAGGGGGTGTTACAGCTCATGGGAAAATGAGGAACTCTTGATTAAACGGTGCTGTGACAACTCATACAGAAATATCAGTATAGAGCCTTACACTATAAAAATATAGGAAAATAAACTCCAAATAGATTAGAATTAAATGTGAAAGCCAAAATTTTCATCCTCTAGACTATATTTTAAGAGACTATCTTTAGAAACTCAGACGTGGAAATAACTTTCTTCAGCAAGAAGCACACTCACATGCACACAGAAAATGCTAACTAAAGAATAATCTTGTACTATTACAATTTAAATCGGTTAAAGTAAAAATGAAAAACCACAAAATGAAAAGACAAACCACAAACTGGAAGAATATGCAGTCAACAAGGATTAATATCAGAATATAAAAACAAGTACAACAAATTAATAAAATAACCTAATAAAAAATTATGGCGAAATTTACCAAAATGAGGAACTTCTGAGAAGAGATTAATTTTAAGCTGAGAATGAAGCTTTGGGACCTGTTGAGTTTTAAGGTTATTGCAGAAGTTGTGGAACAATCTGATTAATAAGCTGAAAATTGGTATAGGGGTGAAGGGTTTTCAAGGGAACTTTGCTTAGCCTAGAGATCTGGGTTGGGGTGCAGAGGGAGGGGAAAGTGTCAGGGAGCTCAAGCTGAACAGATTTTGAACTAGTCTTGTTTCAGCCTCATCCTACATCCTGGCTCAGAGTGTATTGCCGTCTTGCTTCCCACTGACCCTCTATCCCTGTCCACTCCAACCCACCCCATTCTGCAACATGAATCAACTTGTTTCTTACTGGCCTTGCCTCCCCTAATGCTTTTTGAATAATGAATTCAACTTTCACTTTTTTTTTGCTTTGTTATGTAATGTGCATCTTTCTTAACTTCATTCTCTCTCCCATTATCTTTGTCCTTGTAAGCTTGCTTATTTTCAATCCTCTGTTAATTTGATGAAGGGTAAAGATGAATTCGTATGTCCAGTAAGCCATGATTTACTTCAAATTCTCTACTTGAAAGTTATTTCTAAATTATCATCCCCCATCTGCTGAAGTCTATAGGTTCTTTGGGTCCCAGTAATGTGTTATAGAAAACCATATTCTTTGGGTGTGAATTTTGGTTCCAGCACTTACTAATTATGTTAGGTAGGATAAGCTATTCAATTTCTTAGCTGACATTTTCTTTTTTTACAAAATGAGGCTTTTTATTAGTACCTCACAAAAATATTTTGAGAATAAGTAAAATTCCTGTGTTATGTAGTATGTGGGTGTCATCTGCTACTTTCTACCTGGTGGGATGGTAGTAACACTATGGGTCCTTGACTGTAACCCATCTGAACATTTTATCTGACTTTCCTGGGCTGTTTTCAACTAGAGGATGAATGTCCTTCCCGAGGGACATCATAGAGAGGATTTCTGTTTTGGCTGGAACTCTGGAATAAGTGATCATGGACAAATTTTCCTATAGAGTTTATGATTCCATTTTTTTTTCTTTGAGGGTTAGCAGTAGCATTTAATCTGAGAAAAGCTTAAACCAGATGAAACTGATCATTCATCTATTTTTCTCTGACCCGTCTTGGGGACTGGGAGAGAATACACTATTGAATTTGGCACTGGGGCCCGGATGCCCAAGTTTGCTGATCTGATCTCTGTCTTGTCTCCAATATGCTAAATGTTATATTCCTAATCCCAGCTCACTGCTTTAGTTTCTTTGTAGGGAAAAAGAAGGGGAGAGCTTGGCCAAGAAGGCTTGGTCCAGCTGTGAATGAATATGAAATCTTAGGAGGCTGGACTCATAGTGAGAAAATAACGCTGGCATTAATCCACTTAGAATTGGGCAGTGCTCCATCCCCCACCCCCACCTACAACGTGGATTGGTTTAACACCCTTTGTTGGTGTTATTTGGCCATTCCCTTCAAATGCTAATGACCGACTAGTTTAACACCCTTTATTGGTGTTATTCGGACAGTCCCTTCAAATGTGAATGAATAGCTTGCTTTGTTTCCATAGACAGGGGAGCCAAATAACTTCAGGGCCTAGAAGCAAATTATTTCTCTGGTATAGACCTACCCTGAATGATGAATTGGGCTCTATGGTGGCTATTTCACTGAAGAGTAGGGTTTCCCTACCCATCGCAAACCGGGCCAAAAAGGAGCTAAACCATTTTCTCCTCATTATCACCTCATTAAGCTCCCAAGCCAGTGCAGGGCTGGGGTAGAGGCCTGCTACAGGTAGCTTAATGAGTTTCTTATTTATAGGCCCCTGTGCTGTTATGCAAAAGCTTGTTATTCCCAGGCCTGGAGTATAGCAGTTTCTAAAGGGAGTTGAGAAATGCAATTATCAAGCATCTTAGTATGGGCCTCACACCGCTTCTTGGCCACTTGATCGACAATAAATAAATACATTTGTTAGGTTTGTAAAATATGATATTGTGCTGTGGTGTTTACCCCAATTTTCTTGTTTTCTTCTTCTAACAACACAGAACAGATGTTGCCCCAGATGTGGAATATGCAGATGTTTGCCAGCTTCAGGAAAACTCCAGATTCATAATGTACATGGCATTCTACAGATTCCTCAGTTTGATTTTGAGGGGGAAATTATCCCTCCAAAAAGGCATTTAAAAAATATTTTCCTGCTTTATATGTGACTTGGAGATCGCATTTAATCAAATGAAGATCAATCCCATTTTAAGTTCTCACATAAAGATATTAAAAATTGCTGTAATTCATATGCAAATATACAAGACTAATTAGTGCTCCATATTTTGAGTTTTCAAAAAAACCCAATTTACTAAAATTTTAGGCAATGAACATTTATTAAGCACTGACTATGTGTCTGGCATTGAAAAAGTTACTGACGGGATGTAAAAAGTTAAACATCCAAGTCATTGTCATGGATTCAAGGAAACTCATCATCTGAAGTCCTGGCAGTCATAACTTAGTTGTATATATAGAGAAGCATATGTTTATTCAAATAATTGGATGTGAATATGTATGCATGTGCATTTACTTCTCCACAAAGACAGGGTATATATTAAAGGAATAATTTTCAAGCAAAATAAAATTTGATCAGCAGAGAACAGTCCAAATAACAAGTATAACATCTGCATCATAAAAATATAATTGGTGACTTAGGATGTCAGAGCAAAAACCACATAAAATGGACCCAATGAAAAGGGAGGAAATTCTAGCTGTATTCACAAACAGTTAAGCAAACATAAATAGTTCAAATATTTGAATGCCTGTGCTGGACGATACAGAGTATACAGAAATGAATATTATAAATCCTTCATTTTAGGTAAAGTAGATACTGAAAGCCATATAATACTGTACAGAAAGTAGCTCATTAGAGAAGTTAAAGAAGTGCCAAAAGGAATTTTGCCAAAAGGAATTTTTCCAACTTAAAGAATAAAAGAAAATGGAATGGCTGAGTTAGAAATAGAATTCAAACTTAATAGGTTAGGAAGGTTTCAAAAGAGTAGGTTGCATCAATATTTGCATGTGGGACAGACTTAAGAGCACCATATGATGTCAGGAGTTTGGAAGACAGAGACTTAAAATTATATTTTCAGTATCAGTCCTCTGTTTTCACTCAGGTTTTATATATTTGAGGTGGCTTACTGGCCAGCAGACACAGTTAAGAAGTGGTTAAATCTCAATCTACTCTGCTACTTCTGCACACTAAAAAAAAATAAAAAAGATGTAAGGTATGGAATTGCAGGTTATGTTCAGAAAATTTGGATTAATTTTCCTGCTAAGAACTTGAAGTATATGCAGAAAAATAGTAGAGGATATAGATTAGAGAAGGAAAAAGTAGGTGAGGACTAAAGAAAAGGTGGAAAAATACAGCTAGGCTAGGAATTTCAGACTTTGCTCCCTAGGAAACAGAAAGTATTTTCTTCTAATTGTCTTGTTTTCCAAGCAATAGGATGGAATTATAGGACGGTTAATGTAGATGTGACATGATGGATAGACCGGTAAAACAAAAACTAGAGGTCAGGAGATCATTTAGGGGCCTGTTCAGTAGTCCAAGATAAGATGAAAAAATGAATTTGCAGATAAAATGGAAAGAAAAAATGAATTCAAGTAAACTCATGATAGAACATTTTTATAGTGAAAGGTTTGTATAATTGAAGGATCACTAAGATTTCAAACTTGGATAACTAGGGGAACACAATTGACAGAAATGTGAAAATCTATGGGAACTTTTGCGTTAGAATCTGGTAGTGGGAGAAATGATAAAAATTTATTTTTAGAATGTTAAGTTAGAAGTTCAGACATCTTTTATAATATAGCAGGCAACAGCAAATTTGGAAATGTAGTTTGATAATTGCTACAGGATAAATGAGAATATTAAGACAGTGTAAAAAGAAAATGAAGAATGGGAAGATCCATTGGGTACATGGTATGTGGAGAAGAAAAAGTCTGAGGAGAAAATAAAGAGGAACCAGAGTTGTGAGAGCAAAAGTAGATTAGTTTAGTTCCAAAGTTTATGTTAGAGGAATATTCCAAAAGAAATATATAGTAAAATTTGTCAAATGTTCTTAAAGTCAAGTTGAATAACTGAGATAAAATTGATTTAATGGCCATAGGGTAAGAGAAGAACAACTGGATATTGTTGATCTGTAAATTTTTAACAGATATATACAGAACATTCCATCTAAAAGAAACAGAATACACATTCTTCTCAAGTGCACATGGAATATTCTCCAGGATAGATCATATGTTAAGTCACAAAATAAGTCTTAATAAATTTAAGAGGACTGAAATCCTGTCAAGCATCTTTTCCAATCATGATGTTATGATTCTAAAAATCAATTATAAGAAGAAAACAGGAAAATTCACAAATAAGGAGAGATTAAAAGCAGCTACTGAATAACCAATGGGTCAAAGAAGAAATTAAGAGAGCAAAAATACTTTGAGACAAAAATGGAAATACAACACACCAAAACTTATGGGATGTAGCAAAAGCAGTTTTAAGAATGAAGTTTATAGCAATAAATGCTTACCTCAAGAAACAAGAAAAACTGCAAATATAAAAACCTGACTTTATAACTCACAGAACTAGAAAAAGAAGAACAGAGCCCAAAAGCAGTAGAAGAAAGGAAATAAAGTTCAGAAGAGCAATAAATGAAATACAGATATAAAAAGATAAAAGATAAATGAAAAAAAGATAAAATTGACAAACCATTACCTAGACTCACCACGATAAAAAAAGAGGACTCAAGTAAAATTAGAAATGAAAGAGATGTTACATCTGATACCACAAACATACAAAGGACATAAGAAATTACTTTAAATGATTATACATCAAGAAATTAAGTAACCTATAAAAAATGGATATATTCCTGGAAGCATACAACCAACCAAGACTGAATTATGAAGAATTAGAAAATCTGAACAGACTGAATACTAGTAGAGATTGAATTAGTAACCAGAAACCTCCCAAAAAATAAAAGTCCAGAATCACATGCTTCACTGGTCAATTCTACCAACATTTAAAGAAGATTTAACACTTTCTGAAACTCTTCCAGAAAACTGAAGAGGAAGGACCACTTCCAAACTAATCTTATGAGGCCAGCATTACCCTGACATCAAAACTAGATAAGAACACCACAAGAAAAGAAAATTACAGACCAATTCCAGATGAACATATACACAAAAATCCTCAACAAAATAATAACAAACCAAATTCAACAATACATTGAAAGGATCATTCACCATGATCAAGTGGAATTTATTCCTGGAATGCAGTGATGGCTCAACACCTGAAAATCAATATGACACACCACACTAACAAAATGAAAATAAAAATCAAATGATCATCTCAATACATACAGAAAAAGCTTTTGACAAAATTCAGCTTCAATTTATGATAAAATTCTGAACAAAGCAGATATAGAGGGTCCCTCAACATAAGAAAAGCTACACAGTTAACATCCTACTCAATGGTGAAAGCTGAAAACATTTCCTCTAAGATCAGAATCAAAATAAAGATGCCCACTTTCACTGTTTTTATTATACAGAGTATTGGAAATTCTAGTCAGAGCAATTAGTCAATAAAAAAGAAATAAAAGACTTCCAGATTAGAACAGAAGTGAAACTGTCACTATTTGTAAATGACATATTATATATAGAAAACCCAACAACTACTAAATTTGTTGTTTAGTTTTAATAGTTCTTGGTGTAAAATTGAAGGATACAAAATAAATATACAAAAACTAGTTGCATTTCTATACAGTAATAAATTATCAGAAAGAGAAATTAAGAAAATCCAATTTAAAATTGCAACAAAAAGAATAAAATGCCTAGGAATAATTTAAACAAGGAGGTGAAAGACTTGTACACTGAAAACTATATGGCACTGATGAAAGAGATTGAAGAAGACACAAATAAATGGAAAGATACTCCATGTTCATAGATTGAAAGAATTAATACTGTTAAAATGGCCATACTACCCAAAGTAATCTACAGATGCAATGCAATCCCTCTTAAAATTCCAACATCATTTTTCACAGAAATAGAGCAAAAAATTCTAAAACTTATATGAAACCACAGGCATCCTGAATAGCCAAAGTAATCTTAAGAAAGAACAAAGCTGGAAGCATCACATTCTTTGATTCCAAAGCTTTGTGTTCCCTTATCACAAAACTATAGTAATCAATGCAGCATGATATTGGTATAGACATAAATAAGCCTTTACATATGGTCAATTAATTTACAAAGGAGCCAAGAAAATACAATGGGGAAAGAAGAGTCTCCTCAATAAATGGTATTGGGAAAACTGGACAGCCACATTCAAAAGAATGAAACTGGACCAATATCTTACTCCATAGGCACAAATTAACCCAAATGTATCAAATTAATACAAGACCTGAAACAATAAAATTCCTGGAAGAAAATAGGTAGTGAACTCCTTGATATCAGTCTTGGTGATTAGCTTTTGGACCTGGCAACAAAAACAAAAACCAGTGGAACCATATCAAAGAAACAACAACAACAGAAATGTACAGAAAAGGAAATCAAGAAAATGAAAAGGCAACCTATTGGATGGGAGAAAATATTTGCAAATCATATGTTATAAGTTAATATCCAAAATATATAATGAACTCATAACTCAATGACAAAATAAAACAATCTGATTTAAAAAATGGGCAGCAGTCTGAATAGACATTTTCCCAAAGACATATAGGTGATCAACAGGTACATGAAAAGATGCTCAACATCACTAATCATCAGGGATTGCAAATCAGTTCCACAATGAGATATCATCCTCACACCCATGAGAATAGCTATTGTCAAAAAGACAAGAACTACAAGTGTTGGTGAGGATGTGGAGACAAAGGAACCCTTATGCACTGTGGGTAGAAATGTAAATTGGTGCAGCCATTGGAAAATAGTATCAAGGTTCATTTAAAAAAGAACCACCATAGGATTCAAGATGGTGGTGTAAGAGGTGAGAGGGAGAATTCCTCCCAAAACTACAAAAAGTATGAAAATATGGTTAATTGCTACAACTAACCCTAAAACAGCAACAAGAAAGAAGGCTGAACCAGACTGCATGCAGACCTCATGAACACAGCAGACCTCATGAACACAGGGTAACATATGAAAGTCTTTATCAGGAGGGACCCAAGCCCTTCCCCTACCACAGCTCACTGGTGGGAAGATGAGAAGTGGAGCAGGGGAGGGAATGGAAGCCTAGAACTGCTGAACAATGAGCCCTGGAGGTCTGCTTTGGGAGCAGAAACCTACAATGTGTGGTGTTCTGGACGTTGGGGAGCTCAGACAGGTGGAGTGCTTGAGAGACAGATTGCAGCCATTTGTGGAGGAGGGGATCCACAACCGGCCGCTCTGGGATAAAGGACAGGCAGGCAGTTTGAGAGGCTTCCTAGCATCGAGAGGGCTGCTGAAGGAGTGGTGTTTGCATGGAGCTTGCTGGGCGGGGGAAGGGAGAGCTGGACAAGGTTGTCTGGGCACGCTCTGCCCAGCTGGTTGGGAACTCTGAGGAGCTTCATGTGCCCTATCCCCCTGGCGGCCGACTCAGCTCTGAGGCCCCCCACTGTGACACGCACCCTGCTGTGCCTTCCTCCTGGCCTGATGGCACCAGTTCACAAACTGGCAATCACTGCACTGGTGTCAGATCAGCCAGAAGAAGGATCAGCCTACAACAGCTATAGATGCAAAGCACAGAGGCTTATACCTGTGTACTTGGCCCACTGGCTCTGACATTTGAGACAGGCACCACAGATGGGAATCAGGAAACAGATCTTTTGTCCCCCCAGGCACCAGCTCCACTCCCTTATGACCCCCAGCCTCCCTCTAGGGACTCAGCAGCTCAAGAGACTGGAGTTTCTGGGCACTAGTGGACACCACACAGAAATATGAAACATCAAAAGAACATGGTTCAGGCCAAACTCTCACAAACCCAAGAAAAAGGGCCTAATGAAACTGAACTCACCAATCTGCCTGAAAGAGAGTTCAAAACAAAAATCATAAACATTCTTATGGAGACACAGAAAACTATTCAAGAACTCAGGAATGAATTTAAGCCAGAGATTCAATCATTAAGAAAGTCCATATCTGAAATGAAACATACAATGGAGGGATTTAAAAGCAGATTAGATGTAGTAGAAGTAAATGGCATAGAAATTAGAGAAGATGAATACAAAGAAGCTGAGGTACAGAGAGAAAAAAGAATCTCTAAGAATGAAAGAATATTGAGAGAACTGTGTGACCAATCAAAATGGAACAATATTTGTATTATAGGGATACCAGAAGAAGAAGAGAGAGAGAAAGGGATAGAAAGTGTCATTGAGGAGGTAATTACTGAAAACTTCCCCAATGTGGGGAAGGAGATAGTCTCTCACGCCATGGAGGTGCACAGATCTCCCAAAACAAGGGACCCAGGAAGACAACATCAAGACATCTAATAATTAAAATGGCAAAGACCAAGGATAAGGACAGATTTTTAAAAGCAGCTAGAGAGAGAAAAAAGATCACATACAAAGGAAAACCCATCAGGCAATCATCAGCCTTCTCAACAGAAACCTTACAGGCCAGAAGAGAGAGGCATGATACATTTAATGCAATGATGCAGAAGGGTCTTGAACCAAGAATACTATACCCGGCAAGGTTATCGTTTAAATTTCAAGAAGGGATTAAACAATTTTCAGATAAGAAGAAGTTGAGAGAATTTACCTCCCACAAACCACCTCTACAGTGCATTTTGGAGGTACTGCTATAGATGGAAGTATTCCTAAGGCTAAATACATGTCACCTAAGGGATAGACAAAAAGCACAGAATATGTTTCATAACATATAAAGAATGGAGGAGGAAGAAAAAGGAGGGGGAATAAAAAGAAGAACCTTTAGGTTGTGTTTATAACAGCACACGAAGTGAGTTAAATTAGACTGTTAGATAGTAAGGGAATTACCCTTGAACCTTTGGTAACCACAAATCTAAAGCCTGCAATGGCAATAAGTACATACCTGTCGATAACCACCCTAAATGTAAATGGTCTGAATGCACCAATCAAAAGACATAGAGTCAATGAATGGATTAAAAAACAAGACCCATCTATATGCTGCCTACAAGAGGCTAACTTCAAACCCAAAGACATACGCAGACTGAAAGTAAAGGGATGGAAAAAGATATTTCATGCAACTAACAGGGAGAAAAAAGCAGGAGTTGCAGTACTTGTACCAGACAAAATAGATTTCAAAACAAAGAAAGTCACAAGGGACAAAGAAGGACATTATATAATGATAAGGGGTCAGTCCAACAAGAGGATATAACTATTCTAAGTATCTAAGCACCCAAGACAGGATCACCTACATATGTGAAACAAATACTAACAGAATTAAATGGGGAAATAGAATGCAATGCATTCATTTTGGGAGACTTCAACACATCACTCATTCTGAAGGACAGATCAACCAGACAGAAAATAAGTAAAGAGACAGAGACACTGAATAATGTATTAGAACAGATGGACCTAACGGACTTTTACAGAACACTTCATCCAAAAGCAACAGGATACACATTCTTCACAAGTGCACATGGAACATTCTCAAGAAAAGATCACATACTAGGCAATAAAAAGAACCTCAGTAAATTCAAAAAGATTGAAATTGTGCCAACCAGCTTCTCAGATCACAAAGGTATGAAACTAGAAATAAATTACACAAAGAAAATGAAAAAGCCCACAAACACATGGAGGCTTAATAACATGCTCCTAAATAATCAATGGATCAATGACCAAATAAAAACAGAGATCAAGTAATATATGGAGACAAATGACAACAATAACTCAACAACACAAAATCTGTGGAACGCAGTGAATGCCATGCCAAGAGGGAAATATATTTGCAATACAGGCATACCACAGAAAAGAAGAACAATCCCAAATGAACAGCCTAAACTCACAATTAATGAAACTAGAAAAGGAAGAACAAATGAGGCCCAAAGTCAGTAGAAGGAGGGACATAATAAATATTAAAGCAGAAATAAATAAAATTGAGAAGAATAAAATAGAAAGAATCAGTGAAAGCAGGAGCTGGTTCTTTGAGAAAATAAACAAAATAGATAAACCCCTAGCCAAACAAATCAAGAAAAAAAGACAGCCTACTCACATAAACAGAATCAGAAATAAGAAAGGAAAAATCACCACGGACACCACAGAAATACAAAGACTTATGAGAGAATACTATGAAAAATTATATGCTAACAAATTAGATAACCTAGAAGAAATGGACAACTTTCAAGAAAAATACAACCTTCCAAGGTTGACCCAAGAAGAAACAGAATATCTGAATAGACCAATTACCAGCAAAGAAATTGAATTAGTAATCAAAAAAGTACCTAAGAACAAAACTCCTGGACAAGATGGTTTCACTGCTCAATTTTATCAAACATTTAGTGAAGGCCAAATACCCATTCTCCTTAAAGTTTTCCAAAAAACAGAAGAGGAGGGAATACTCCCAAACTCATTCTATGGGCCAACATCACTCTAATACCAAAACCAGGCAAAGACACCAGAAAAAAAAGAAAATTACAGAACAATATCCCTGATGAACATAGATGCAAAAATACTCAACAGAATATTAGCAAACTGCATTCAAAAATACATCATCTATCATGATCGAGTGGGATTCATCCCAGGGATGCAAGGATGGTACAACATTTGAAAATCCATCAACATCATCCACTATATCAACAAAAAGTAGGACAAAAACCACATGATCATCTCCATAGATGCTGATAAAGCATTTGACAAAATTCAACATCCATTTATGATAAAAACTCTTAAAAAAATGGGTATAGAGGGCAAGTACCTCAACATAATAAAGGCCATATTTGACAAACCCACAGCCAACATTGTACTTAACAGAGAAGCTGAAAGCTTTTCCTTTAAGATTGGGAGCAAGACAAGGACACCAACTCTCCCCACTTTTATTCAACATAGTTCTGGAGGCCCGAGCCACAGCAATCAGATAACAGAAAGAAATAAAAAGCATCCAGATTGGCAAGGAAGAAGTCAAACTGTCCCTGTTTGAAGATGACATGATATTGCACATAAAAAACCCTAAAGAATACACTCCAAAACTACTAGATCTAATGTCTGAATTCAGCAAAGTTGCGGCATACAAAATTAATACACAGAAATCCGTTGCTCTCCTATACACTAACAATGAACTAGCAGAAAGAGAAATCAGGAAAACAATTCCATTCACAATTGCATCAAAAAGAATAAAAAACCTAACCAAGGAAGGTAAAGACCTATACTCTGAAAACTATGGGACACTCTTAAAAGAAATTAAGGAGGACACTAGTAAATGGAAATTCATCCCATGCTCTTGGCTAGGAAGAATTAATATTGTCAAAATGGCCATCCAGCCTAAAGCAATCTACAGATTCTAAGCAATCCCTATCAAAATACCAACAGCATTCTTCAAATGAACTAGAGCAAATAGTTCTAAAATTCATATGGAACCAAAAAAGACCCCAAATAGCCAAAGCAATCCTGAAAAGGAAGAATAAACCTGGGAGGAATTATACTCCCCGACTTCAAGCTCTACTACAAAGCCACAAGTAATCAAGACAATTTGTTACTGGCACAAGAACAGACCCATAGACCAGTGGAACAGATTAGAGAGTCTAGATATAAACCCAAGCATATATGGTAAATTAATATATGATAAAGGAGCCATGGACATACAATGGGGAAAGACAGCCTTTTCAACAGCTGGTGTTGGCAAAACTGGACAGCTACACGTAAGAGAATGAAACTAGATTATTGTCTAACCCCATACACAAAAGTAAACTCCAAATGGATCAAAGACCTGAATGTAATTCATGAAACCATAAAACTCTTAGAAAAAAATATAGGCAAAAATCTCTTGGACATAAACATGAGCAACTTCTTCATGAACATATCTCCCCAGGCAAGGGAAACAAAAGCAAAAATGACCTCATGGGACTATATCAAACTAAAAAGCTTCTGTACAGCAAAGGATACCATCAGTAGAACAAAAAGACATCCTACAGTATGGGAGAATATATTCATAAATGACAGATACGATAAAGGGTTGACATCCAAAATATATAAAGAGCTCACGCACCTCAACAAACAAAAAGCAAATAAAAAAATGGGCAGAGGAGCTGAACAGACAGTTCTCCAAAGAAGAAATTCAGGTGGCCAACAGGCACATGAAAAGATGCTCCACATCTCTAATCATCAGAGACATACACAATGAGATATCACCTCACACCAGTTAGGATGGCCAACATCCAAAAGACAAACAACAACAAATGTTGGCAAGGATGTAGAGGAAGGGGAACCCTCCTGCACTGCTAGTGGGAATGTAAATTAGTTCAACCATTGTGGAAATCAGTATGGAGGTTCCTCAAAAAACTCAAAATAGAAATACCATTTGACCCAGGAATTCCACTCCTAGGAATTTACCCCAAGAATGCAGCAGCCCAGTTTGAAAAAGACATATGCACTCCTGTGTTTATCGCAGCACTATTTACAATAGCCAAGAAATGGAAGCAACCTAAGGGTCCATCAATAGATGAATGGATAAAGAAGATGTGGTACATATACACAATGGAATATTATTCAGCCATAAGAAGAAAACAAATCCTACCATTTGCAACAACATGGATGGAGCTAGAGGGTATTATTCTCAGTGAAATAAGCCAGGTGGAGAAAGACAAGTATCAAATAATTTCACTCATCTCTGTAGTAAAAGAACAAAGAAAAAACTGAAGGAACAAAACAGCAGCAGACTCACAGAACCCAAGAATGGACTAACAGTTACCAAAGGGAAAGGGACTGGGGAGGATGGGTGAGAAGGGAGGAATAAGGGGGGAAATGGGGCATACGATTAGCACACATAATGTAGGGGGTTGGAGACATGGGGAAGGCAGTAGATACAGAGAAGACAAGTAATGATTCTATAGCATCTTACTATGCTGATGGACAGTGACTATAATGGGTATGTGTTTGGGGGGGTACTTGATAATAGGGGGAGTCTAGTAACCATAATGTTGTTCAAGTAATTGTACATTAATGATATCAAAAAAAAAAAAGAACCACCATATTACCTAGCAATTTCACCTCTGGGTATTTATTCAAAGAAAGTGAAAAAACACTAACACCTAAAGTATCTGCACTCCCGTATTTACGGCAGCATTACTTACAGTAGCCAAGATATGGAAACAACCTAAGTGTCCATCAATGGATGAATGGATAAAGAAGATAGTAATAGATACAATGGAACATTATTTGCCATAAAAAGAAGGAAATCTTTGCAACAACATGGATAGACCTCCAGGACATTATACTAAATGAAATTAGACAGAAAGACAAATGCCATATGATCTCACTTATATGTCAAATCTGAAAAACAATAAACAAAAAATGAGCTCATTGATACAGAGAACACATTGGTGGTTGCCAGAATCAAGGAGTATAGTGCAGGCAAAATGGATGAAGGGGGTGAAAATGTATAAACTTCTCGTTATAAAGTAAGTCATGGGGGTGTAATATACAGCATGATGACTATAGTTAATAATACTGTATCACATATTTGGAATTTGCTAAGAGTAAATCTTAAAAGTTCTCATCAGCCTAAAAATTTGTAACTATGTTAACTAGACTTATGATGGCAATGAATTTGTAATATAAATACTGACATTTTATACAATTATACCTCAATAAAATTATACATATAAATTTTAAAAATTAAAGTTTACCAATGTAGAATCCTATAACCAGTGAAACTATTATTTAAAATAAAGCAAAATAAAAATATTTTCAGAAGAACAAAAATTTCACCTGTAGATTTATACTAGAAAAAATACTAAAAGATGTCTTTCAGATAGAAAGAAAATTAGACAGTAATATGGAAATTTAAGACAAATGAAGTACACCAGAAAAGTTTAATATCTGAGTAAATATAAAAATATATAGTAACTGGAAAAAAATTCTTATAAGAAATATAAGGATTATAAAATAGGACAACCAAAGCACAAATGGTGAGAGAGAGGGACAAATGAAGATTCCTTGCTGGAAAGAAATAAAAGGTATGATTTATATTAGATTTTATTTCAGTAGCCACTAAAAAATTAAGAATGTATAATTAGCAAGGTAAAAACAGAAAATAAAAAGCCTGACTAGTAAAAATGTTAAAGGAATAGGAAAAATGAAACAGGTAGAAAAAGTGGAAAAATACAATAAGAAATTAAACCCACGAATATCACCAACTGCATTAATGTAAATAGGCTAAATATTATACTTGAAAGACAAATTCAATTAAAGAATTAAAAACAATATTTAATTAAAAACAATATGTTATTCATGAATAATCACACCTGAAATATAAGTATGAAGAAAAGTTGAAAGTAAAAGAATGAAAAAAATTTACCAGTTTATTTTCTTCTGAAAATCTAGAATAAGTATACAATTTAATATCAGTCTAAGTAGAATTTCAGACATGAATAGTACAAGAATAGCATTTAATAATGAGAAGAGGTCTTAGTTAATCTACTAGAAAGACATCACAATTCTAAATTTGAACAAAACTAATAATATAGCCATAAAAAGCCAAAACTGACAATTAAAAGAAGAAATAGACAAACCCATAAAATAGGAAATTTTAACATATCTCTCTCAATAAATGATAAAACATGAAGGTGAAGTTAGAAAATAGTAAATAAAAGATTTGAGCACCGAAATTTAAGAAATTTTATCTAATTGATATGTACTAGACACTATACCCATCAACTACAAAATATACATTATTTTCAGGTACACATTGAACATTTACCAAAACTTTCCTTAAACTGGATCTCAATAGATTTCAAAGTATTTAAGTCAAATAGCATATATTCTCTGACCATAGAATACCCCAAATATAATGAAATACAGCCATAGATGAAATGAATACATTTTTTGAGATAATCTTCTAGAAATACAAATTTGAAAGACAAATTCAAGTAAAGAAAAACAATATTTAATTAAAAAGAACAAATTAAATAAAAACAAATTAAAAACAATGTTATTCATTAAGAATCACAAATTTTAAAGATAAAGAATACAAATTTTAAAACAGAGCAAAAAGCACCAATAACCCAAAAAAAGGAATGAAAAATGGGGCACTCCTACAGATGCTAAGGATGCTACAGACATTATAAAGATAGTAAGAGTATATGATGAACAATGCCATATCAATAAATTAGAAAAATTAGATGAAATGGATAAATCTCTTGAAAAAATATATTATCAAAATGGACACAAGAAAAAATCAAAATACTGAATAGTTCTGTGTCTTTTAAAGAATCTAAATATTTAATTTAAAACCTTTCCATAAGGAAAACTGGTCCAAAAACTTCACAGGTAAATTCTTTCAAATAGCTAAAGAAAAAATAACACCAATCATACACAAACTCTTCCAAGGGTAGAAAAGTGAAATGCTTGCCACTTCATTTTATTAGAATATTGTATCTGTGGAACCAAAACTTGATAAGAACATTTAAAAAACATAATATTCCAGGCCAATCTCTCTTTTGAATGCAGACAGAAATATCTTAAAATATTAGTAAACTCAATCCAGTTTCCTATATAAAAGCACATCAAATTGAGTTTATTCTAGGAATACAAGGTGGGTTAACATTAAAAAATAAATTGAATTTACCATTAATATTACAGGGAAGAAAAATTATTATTTCAATAGTTCCAGAAAAGTATGTGATAAAATTCAATATCCCTTAATTTGATAACATACACAAACACACATACACAAAAGCCCAGCTCAGCAAACTAAGGAATCAAGAGGAACTTCTTTAATCTGATGGAAAGCATTTATAATTAAAAAACAAAAAACTAGAGCAAACATTATGTTCTATTAAATACTGTACTACAGGTCATAGGTAATAAAAAGTCAAGAAACAGAAATTAAATGTGTAGGGAGGGCACAAACCCAGTTATAAAATAAGTTCTTGGAATGTATGTATACTTGAATGTTGCTAAGAGAATAGATCTTAAATGTTCTTACTATAAAAATCAAATGCTAAATACATGAAGTGATGGAAGTATTAATTAACCCTACTGTGGTTATCATTTTGGAACATACAAGAGCTATTAAATCATTACTTTGTATACCTTAAATTATACAGTGTTATATGTCAATTATATCTCAGTAAAGCTGGAAAAGCTACAAGGTGAATTAATACATATAAATGAACTGTTTTCTTATATACTTGCAACAGACATTTAGAAAATGAAACAATACCATTTACAAGAGCATAAAATAAATTCAAATGCTAGGAATAAACATAAAAACTATGCATATCTGCACAGAAAACTATAAAACGTTACTAGGAGAAATTAAAGACTAAGTGGAAAATATAATGCCTTTAGAATTCAACATAGTATTTTTGGGAAAACTGATGTCTTATTAAATACTCAGAAAATTCCATTTGGTGGATATCGACAAGCAGACTCCAAAATCTTATGGAAACAAAGTACCAGGAATAACCAAACAATCTAAAGAAGAACATACATATTTAAATGTTTTACACTACCAGATACAAGACTTCTAAATCTACACTACTTAGCAATGTATGATTAGTACAAGAATAGACAAAGGGACCAATGGAACAGAATAGAGAGTCCAAAAATAGATACACAAATATGTAATGTGAGTACTTGATATATGATAGTTGCTGCTGGAAAAAAAGTTTATAAACCAATGTCAGCAAAAATTACCATTGTCTTAACTACAAATGTACAGAATCTTCATATCAGTTTGGGAGATACTGTCACACCATTTTACAGGGAAGAAAAATATTAATTTTATTTCATTTTAAGGTGAGTTCTCTATTTTCCTAAATATTAGCAAGATATGATTGATATATACCATTGCATAAATTTTCAAATCTTTTGAAATCCAAGACCAACTTGGATATGCTTTTCAATTTTCATTTGATATTTTTATTATGTTACTTAATTACATATTTATTTTTATTTTAGTACCATTAATATACAATTACATGAGCAACATTATGGTTACTATATTCCCCCCATTATTAAGTCCCCACCACATACCCCATTACAGTCACTGTTCATCAGTGTAGTAAGATGCTATAGAGTCACTACTTGTCTTCTCTGTGCTATACTGCCTTCCCCGTGTCCCCCCCTGCATTATGTGTGCTAATCGTAATGTCCCTTATTCCCCTTCTCCCATCCCACCCATCCTCCCCAGTCCCTTTCCCTTTGGTAACTGTTAGTCCATTCTTGGGTTCTGTCTTAATTACATATTAAGTGAGTTTTATTGTTATATTAAAATAATCATAAGAAAATTATAGAATTAACAAATATCTATTTTAATTTCTAGGACATTGCAAAATCTTGTTATATAAATGCCTACATTCATATTTGAACTTCAAGGAGTTAAACTCATTTACCTCCAGGGAATGCCTAAGAGGTCAAATCTTCCTAAATATATGGTTTTCACACATAACACCATCTTGAAAACATCTGGACTTCACAGAAACCACAGAGTAAGGAACAATTCTTCAAGATCTAAAAGAACCACATTCCTATCAGGGCAAAATGATTTTCTAAGAAAATGCTTGATTTTTCTATAACTACAATGAAAATATAAACATATACCATAATGTAGCTCTCTGATCTCTGTATACTTTAGTGGGAAGGTTAGGCAAACATTCTCTCTGAAGATTCACAAACCTGTTTTCACCCAGAGACAGAACCTCGGAGAATTTGATAGGTTGACAAGAGAGAGAACCTTTTGTTAACACATAGGTACAGCTGAGTATCAGTGGAAATTAGAAAGAACAGGCTGCTTTGCAGCTGAGATTTACAAATAGTATCCTTTTCTGTCTTCCTGGTGCCTCAGTATATAAAACTAAGTTTGAACATTCATCAGCCAATAAAACATACTATATATTAATAAAAGACAGGAACAAAGAAAAAAATGTTATATGATAAAAGAAAAAATTATAAAAACATGAAAAATCAATATAATCATGGTATTTTAAAACCTAATTCTAATAAATAAATCCTACGAGAAGTTTGATAGCAGATTTCGTGGGGCATTTCTTAGTTTGCATTGCCGTGGCCTGCACTGACGTCACGCGCTCGCCGCCTAAGGGGAGCACGTGTGCTCTGTCTCCCAATTTGATAGGAACTTTAGGATTTCCCCATTGTGGTGGGTATTCTCTGCTTGCCAAGGATCTCACATTTGTTAGGGCATAGGACTGATTCAACAAATTCACAGAAACGAAAGCTAGGGTTTGCCATTTGAAGTGAATCAGAACTTGATGAAGAAAGCTCATTCAGCAAAAGTCTGAATACCACTGAACCTAAAACAGATGCTAGGCAATAGATGTCAGAGGGGTACTTCTCATCCTAGGCCAGCCACCACCGGGCTGCTGACATATTCCATTCCTGCCAACTCAAGAGAATTCAGGGATCCAGGGATCCAGGCAGGAGTCTCCATCGGAGCTCTTCTTATCACAGGATCTTAGATAAGCCATTTCTCCCTAAACTTCAGTTTCCTTAAACCCAAAATCAGGATAAAATACCTGTTATAATTACCTTGGGATATGGTTCTGAAACAAAAAATATAAAGATATGGGAGCACTCCTTTCTTTATACTCTGATTTCTTTATAAATATGACCTTTGTCTATATACATAGTTCTGTATACAAGTTTAAGAAAGTATCAAGAGCACTGCCAAAAAGATTTTACAGTGGGGAAGACAAAGTCTAAAAACCTAGGTTTAAGTCCTGATTCAATTACTAATACTATGGATCAGATGGTATGGTAGGCGCAGAATACAGAAATTAAACAATCACAGGGCTTCTTCATCTTTAAGTTGAAAAGTGTGGACTCTATTAATATCCACCGCCACTCCATACAAGAGTGTTATCCACTTCCAGTCTGTTGAGCCAAGGCTTAGCTATGTTTTTAAAACTATTTGCTTTAAACAAATTTAAAGCCATTTGCCCTAAAATATAAAATATGAATAGAGATATGTGTTCCTTCCATGCAGAAATGTTAAGTTTCAGCATATAGGTTGCCTTGCTCTCTGATTTTTTCCATGTTTCTCACATTGTTGAAAGATGTATTAACTCCTCAAAAATGCCCCAATGTATATGTGGCTTAAGAGAGCAATGCTTTTTGTTGTTTTAAGGGTCCTAAGGTTTTAAGGTATTTTTTCCTGCAGAATAATCAAGCTTATTTTTCCTGATAAACAGTGAATTTTTTCATAAAGCTGAACTTATTCAGTTTAAATGACTGAGCTTTATGCTGAGCTTACATTCTTCCTACATTTCTATGCTGTGATAAAATACCCTTTCATAAAATGATTATCGAGATGTAAGGGATAAAATTCTAAAATGTTGGAATTACACAAATACAAGAAGTTACACTAATACAGTAAGAATGTACCGCATGAATGACAATTTAAAAGAAAATAATTATTTCTAATAACTTCTAAAATATGCCTTCAAAAGATCTGCCAATCGAGCCTTGTGGTCAGAGGACTTCAGACTTCCTGTGTGAGAATACAAATGAAGTTATGGGTTTCACATTGGGACCCAAATCATGACAGCTTTGTTTTTGACCGTTGAAATGCTATGACTAGTTTTTTTAATATCTCACTGATATAATCTCATAAGGGTAGATGAAGATACTAGATGGCTGCCCTTGTATGTTAAGGCATTGCAAGGCCATACTACAATTTACTGTCTTCAAACATCTGCCCTAGTATTTTTTTTTTTTTTGAGAGGGCATCTCTCATATTTATTGATCAAATGGTTGTTAACAACAATAAAAGTCTGTATAGGGGAGTCAATGCTCAATGTACAATCATTAATTCACCCCAAGCCTAATTTTCGTCAGTCTCCAATCTTCTGAAGCATAACGAACAAGTTCTTACATGGTGAACAAATTCTTACATAGTGAATAAGTTCTTACATGGTGAACAGTACAAGGGCAGTCATCACAGAAACTTTTGGTTTTGATCACGCATTATGAACTATAAGCAATCAGTTCAAATATGAATATTCGTTTGATATTTATATTTGATTTATATGTGGATACCACATTTCTCCCTTTATTATTATTATTATTATTATTATTTTTAATAAAATGCTGAGGTGGTAGGTAGATGCAAGATAAAGGTAGAAAACATAGTTTAGTGTTTTAAGAGAGCAAATGTAGATGATCAGGTGTGTGCCTGTAGACTATGTGTTAATCCAAGCTAGACAAGAGCAATAAAACATCCACGAATGCAGATTTCTCTCAGGACAGGGGGGGTGAGGTTCTAAGCCTCACCTCTGTAAGCTTGCCCTAGTATTTTAAGTGGGTGCAAACCGGTCTGTGATTCCTGTACAATTAAAAGACTTCTGATCAAATACTAAACAGTCCAGGACTCCAGCCTATTTGAAAGAAGATTTAGGCTAGAAGACTCAATTTTTAGAAAAATAAGATAAAATTCTAGAACTGACATCAAACACTTATGAAATGAGCAGTTTCATTTAATGACAAGATTGGAATGGGAAGAAGGTTGATCACTGTCAAACTGGGTACAGCTTGGTATTTGCCAATTCAGAATGATGAAGGCCTCCCGGGAGCCCTGTTGTGCCTTTGCACTGCTAATTCCTTGTCTTTTATTTTTCTTTTAGATGCCTTTAAAGAGGAGCTAACAAAAAAACAAAACAAAAATAAAACGGTCTCCAACATACTAAACAGCTGTCTCCAATGTCAGACAGCATCAGAAAAGACCCTAAAGACTTGTGTAATCCCAGAGGAAGATCCAGTGTAAGTGGAGAAGTGCTTGCAGCAGAAACCTTGGAAATTTCAGGGAGTGGAATTTTATTGTCAGAACTTTGAATAGAAGCACAGTCACAGGTCCTGGGAGCATTAAATAAAAATTGCCAACAAGCTGTCTTACCTGTGTGCATTCCACTGAAAGGAAGGGCAACATGTACAAGTCGCACTTGTACATCAGTCAAAACTCTGACAGCTACCCTGTGAAGTTTGACGAGCTGCCTCGTGCTCAACTACCTAAGATACTCTTAACTGAACCATAAAAAGACAAATAAATGAGTAATTGTATCCCTCCTGTCAATGTCCTTTCTCCTGAACTCCTCAGGCTGTTGGTTAACATTGTCTGGAATGATTTATCAATATATTCTTAGCTTTCTTGGAAAAGCATTTGATTTTTTCCAAATTGTGTTTTAAATTGATTTAAGAAAATGGTACAGATATTGCCAGTTGCTGGACCTACTCCCTGCTCTGCCTCCTCCCATTAGGAAATCAAACCAATAAGATTAACATAATCTTTCTTGGAATTGACTGTTCTTTTTAAATAGATCCCATGATAGACATGTGTAAAAATCAATAACAGGCTCCTCATTTGTCAAAGCTAATGACTAAACTCATTTTGAAGTTCAATAGTGGTTACTGAAGAGTGGCCACACATTATATATCTAATCCTGTAGGTCTCTCCACTTATTCTGCAGAACAGAGAAAAAGGAGGCTTTGTTGCTTGGCATCCTATAAAGCTTGTGTCTCCATTTTATTTGTACATATTTATTTTTCCTCCAAAGTACAGCTATTTCTTGATTATCCAAGCTAATATGTTCAAGGAAATAAAATGAAGGCAGAATCTTATAACAACTTGTAATATCTTTCCCCTCGTTTTAAAAAACCAATTTAAAGCTCCTTCAATTATATTCTTAACTCCTTGAGGTTATGGGCCATGTCTTACATATTTTTTTAATATCCCCAGAGAGACTAACATAGCAATTGGGTCACAGGTTAGCAAAAAATAAAGATTTGATGGGATTAAACAGAATTAAATTACATGATATTGTGGTCCACAGCATAGCAGCTATCTTGAACCAGACACTCATATTCAGTGAAAGTGGAAGAGATGTCACTTTTCAGCAGACTCATATCTAATAGGTGCCCTGCATCAGCGTGGTTTAAACAGTGTTTGCTCCTGAAGTGTTCCTGCTGCCTCCCACAAAACCTTTTCCTGGGACAGCAGAAAGGGGAGAACTGACAGGTTTTAATGTATCCTCCTCCCTTTTAAATATCCTTTGATGAGAGGTTTATGCCAGCAACAAAGCGTACTACAATCCAGAAGAGCTGTGGATGAAACATATGCATGACAGAGAGCCTGAGATAAGACTTTTCTATTATTATTAATAAAGGCAGTATCTTCTATCTGCAAAATGCTTTATGCTTTACATGGCTTCGTCATTACAGAGCTTCCATTTCTCTAGAAATTCTGAACTGTGGTTTACTGTTCTGTATTCCCCCTTTCATCAGAGAGTTGCCTTTTTCTGGGCTCCAGGTTGTATATTGTATTGCATGCCCATTGGACACGGCCATCTCATGGAATCAATAGGTCAGATACAATTTGAAACTCCCTAGGTAATGGATTTTAAAAACTGCTTGAGGGTGGGGGAGAGAGACAGGAGGAGAAGGAATCCGCAGAAACAATAACTGAAGTGGAGTGATACATTCCTGATGGGAGCTGGAGCACTCCTGTTCTTTATAATAGCTTCTCAGGGGAGAAGCCGCCCTTTTCCAGAGGAGGTATCCTGGGAATAGCAGAGTGGCTGCCATTCCATTCTTTTGATGAACAGAAACCTTATCAGTGCAATTCCCCTCGGGAGTTGAAGGGATAAGGAAGAAGTTTAAAGACTTTTGAAAATTTTGGGTTGCGAGTGGAGGAAAGCTCAGCACTCAGCTTATTCATTTGGAGTATCTCCTGTGAAGGGGAGGATATTCTGCCAAATTTAGGACTCTCCCATACAGCTAACAGATACTGACAGCTGATCTAAGCTTGGTACATGAGTTTATTCTTGCCAGGGTAGAGACATGGAGCAGTGAAGTGAAAGGATAATGAATGAATTAAATACAAAGTATAAAAACAAAAATGCTTGCCTCCAACATAAATATCACAATGTGATATTTTCAATTTCAACTGTGCAATGAGGATGTCAAAGTATCAGTCATTAAATAATAAATAGCATAGATCATTTTGACTTAAGAATAAGACACAGACACCTTGCAGTTTTTAATTATTTTTAGAAGCTCAAAGTATTAATGGCATTCCTCTCTCATCACTACAAGACTATGAGGTTGGAAAAATCAAGGAAGCAGATGAAACCCTGTGTCTCCTATCATGGCTTTTTGACAAAAGAGGCTGTTTTTTCTATTCAAAGAATCCTAAAGCCTTAATTATCTGGCAGCACAGGAGGAGCAATCTATAGCCTTTCCATGTCCACCAATAAAGTGCTAATGTGGTACACAAAAATCTGGGTTTATAATGAGCAGCATTGGCTTGTTTTAACACCTCTCATTTGTGTGTATATATATATATTTTAAAATATTGATATTTTCCCCCAGTGGCTTTATCCAACAATGGTTTGTTTCCTGCTCACAGTCCGTGGTCACAGAGGCCCAGGCTGATGAAATCTCCACCGTAACACTAACTTCCATGACCACTGAGTCGGGGAGAAGAGATAAAATGACTATTGTGCTGGTTGTTATGCTTCCACAGTGTTTTTTCCAATGTTTCCACACATGCTCAGTTTACTCAGTTTTCAGTTACCAAACTATTTTAAAGACCCTTATCGTGGCTCCTTATTATGTACCATAAAATTCACCCATTTTGAGAATTCAATGATTTTTAGTAAGGTTTCAGAGTTGTAAAACTATTACTTCAATCCAATTTTAGAAAGTTTTCTCACCCCAAAAAATCCTGCAAGCCTATTTGCCATCTACTATCTGTTTCCACCCCAGGCCTAGGCAACCAATAGTTTATCTTCTGTCTCATAGATTTGCTTTTTCTGGGCACTTAGGATCAAAAGAATCTTTAAAAAACATGCCCATTTTCATCTGGCTTCTTTTACAGTGTAATGTTTTGCGGTTCGGCCGTGAAGCTGCATGTATCAGTAATTGTTCCTGTTCACTCGGAGTAGTATTCTATTATACTCCTCACCTTTATCTTCTCACAAGTAGATGTGATTTGGAATGTTTTCACTTTTTAGCTATCATGAATAATGCTGTTATATTTGCATATAGATTATTGTATGGAAACAGTCCCTTTTTAGAAAGAGATATTAATTATGTAATAAGATGGGGAAATATTTACTCTCCATTCATTCCTTTTCAGGAATTCTTTCTGAGAGATGTGTGAATGAGTGCTTGGCTAGTAATCTCTGTATACTCCCTATTTTAAACCCACTCTTGCTTGGTACCAAGGCTTTGCAGACAGAAAAAAGAGGCAGAGAATCTGGACACTTTTTCTGGAAAGAGTCTAAGAGAGGTAAGACCAGATTAGGGAGAGTTAAAAAGAAAACTGGAAGAGCGAGGCAACCATAGCTAAGATGGAATTTTGCTATAAGAAACGCCCTACAATATGTATATTACACAACTACCTCTTGTTGCTTAGAAAATATTTGGGAACACCTAGATTTTTTATTAAGCTTGGTGTGTAGATGGATTCTTTGGAAGGAACTCCAATGGGAACTTTTATGTCTGAGTGGATGTAAAGGACATTTTGGTTATGTACTAAAAAGCACTAGTCTATTGTTCTCCTTTCTTACCAATACCGATATCATTCAGGTTGTCCTCCCCTCAATCACAGTTGTTGTGCTTGAGCAAATAGGACCCTATCCCCACAGCACATTCTCTTTACCTGGTAATGGACATAACTTCAGTGATGGGCATGTGAAGTTAGCTGGTACAATCAGGTTGAGGTACAGGAATTTTTGCTAGAATTTTGAGAGGAAAACTCACACGGACTTGAATGAAGAATGCAGCTTTGCTTGCATCCTATGATCATGAGGGAGCCGGGCTTCAATGAAGTTTACAGTGTGAATACTGAGCACATATAACAATATTGGGGCACTGAATTAAGTAACCTTCATTCCTCAATATAATTTTCCAGTTAGGTGAGTCAATAAAACCCCTTTAATGTTTAAGTTCCTTATTGTTTAGGTTGGGATTTTTATTCCTTGCAACATAAAGATTCCAAACTGACATGTATTTGGAGTAAAACTAAACATAGTACAAGCCTGTAGGAGGCAGGAGCTATGGGGACCCTGAGATAGTAAACTTTAGAAATTAGCAAATATTACAGGCTATAGAATTGTGTTGAGTCTGGACCATTTATACCCTGAAATCCAAAGGGCAAGGAGGTCCCAGCTGCTATATGGGCTACATTCATTTATTTTCCACAGTGTTTTTGTAACTAATATGTAGTGGATGAGAAAGAGCTAAAAGTACTGTGACCTATCTCTGTGGTACCTGGATCCTATATAGCAGTAGGGACCTTTTAAATGGAGAAAATCAGAATGTGCCATAGCAGCAGGATTTATTTTGTTTATCTTCCCAACTGCCTAAATGAATCTCCTTTTCCTCTGTTTATTGGAGAATCCTATGCACATGTTTATGATAGCACTTAACACATTGTATATGCCATAACTTTACTTGCCTGTCACCCACTGGATCGAGAATCCTTGAGGAAAAAGACAGAGCTATTACTCTGTATATAAAGTGTCTAGCACTAGGATAGTAATAGATGATCAGAAAATTTGTTATACAAAATGAATCTACATGCTTATATTTTTTCCTTCAAAATCATAGGCAGCCTCATTTAGCAGTGGAAAGAGAAACAATACAAAAAGCTGTGGTTGGTAGAATCAATGTATTTCTACTTTGCCTAATAACTAGAAAAGCTGGATAAAAGATGAAGAACATCTGTTCAGAATCATCAGAGGGTTTGGGGGGAGTTCAAAACTTGAGTGACCAAAATTTCAAATAAAAAGGGAGTTCACTGAGGCGATCCCAACTGTCTGCTCACTACTTTTCTTCTTGGGACATATGCCAGCTCTTAAGCAGGGCATGCAGAAGGCTAAGAAGCCAGGGACTAGTGATTGCCAAGAGGAGAAGAATGAGAAAACTTCTGGTGATCTCAAGGGAAGAGAGAGACAAAAATTAGAGTTAGTTTTTCTAAGATAACTAGGATTTGAGAGACCAAGATTCTTGAGAGAAGAGAGGTATAGAGAAGTCAGTCTGATACTCCACCTGAGCTTCCCTTTAAATACTCTTATCACTTCTTAAGATGTGTGGTATAAAAGGCAGATGGAAAGTTTGACAAAACTCTTGGTAGCTCCCCATGCTTTGAAGACAAAACTTTGAGTTTAGGACCCAGAAGGTATGAGAGGGCCTGGCAAACACCCTACACTCTCATTTGCAGCCCCTGGGGGCCTACATCCTAGGAGTTGAGGTGGAATAGAGGTAGGACTAATATTATGAACTCTGAAACTCACTCTTTTATCAGATAATTTCCTCATTGGATTTTGGATGTCTGCCTCTCTCAAGTAGCTTGCTGGCAAAAACATGAATCCTTTGTAGTGAGAGAGAACATCCCTTGTCTATCATTTCTCATATATAAAGTCTGCCATTCAACAAGCATTGCCTATCAGGAAAGAGGATCCAAAGAATACACAGACCATAAACAGTCCTACCACTGACCAATATATTAGTTACATAACAATAATAATATTTTAAAGAAAAATGAGTAAAATGATGAGGCATTTCACTAGATATATATAATCTGTAAAAAGCATTCCATGAAAATTTGAAATTGAAAAATGCAGTTACTGAAACTAAAAACTTAACATGTGAGTTCAATAGCAGATTGGACAAAGAAATGAGATGAGTATAAACTATTCATTAGGAGCATATGGAGAGTAAAGAAGGCAGGCACAGAAAATAATAGACACAGAAGGGTCATTTTTAAAAAGGGTCTAATCTATATGCGATTATAGTTTCAGAATGGCATGAGACAGAGGATGGACAGAAGCAATTTTTCAAGAGAATAGCCAAGAATTTTAAAAACTAACAAAAGACATTAAGCCAAAGATTCAAGAAGTTCTATGACTCTAAGAAGGATAAAGTATACAGGAAAAAACATGTATGCACATCATAGTAGAAGTGGTTAAATCAAAGATGGAGAAGGACTTAAAAGCAGTTAGAGAAAAAAATGCACATTGCCTTCAAAGGAGCAACATTAAGACTTACAGCTGCCTTCTCAACAGAAATGGAGGAATAAGGAAGACAATAAAGTGCTATCTGCAAATTACCAGAAAAAATAAAACTTCAAATTTAGGATTTTATGTCTAATGAAAATTATCTTCAATAGGAAATCAAAAAAATATTTCTAGGCAATCATATACACAGAGAATTCACTGCCAATATATCCTCACTGAAATAATGAAGGGAGTTCTTTAGATAGAGAGAAAATGATCCTAGATTAAAATTCCAATGCAGGAAGGGATGATGATACACAGAAAAGATTATAATATAGTATAATGACTGCACAAAATAATGATAATGATGGCTAGTGGGGTTTAAGATATATTTAGAATTAAAATATATGACACAAAATGGAGGTGAGAAATATTCTAAGGCTGTAGCATTGCCTGAAATGTGGTTTTAAATGACTAATTTGTATATCAGAGGAGACAGAAAACTAATATGATAGATAAGAGATCAATAACTACATGTAACTGGACAATAATTGATAATGTATACTTTTAATAACAAAATATAAAGTACATACAAGAGGCACATCTTAAATACAAGGATGAAAGTAAAAAGTTGAAAAGAGGAATGCCATGAAAACATGAATCAAAAGAAAGCTACTGGAAACAAAGCAGACCTTAGGAAAGCTTCATCACCAAAATTAAAGAGAAATATTTCATAATGATTCAAAGCTCAATCTGTATGGAAAATATGCACCTAGTAACATAGCTTCAAAACATATAAGACAAAAAATAAAAGGAGAAATAGAAAAACCTACAGGACATTTCTGAGCAATGCAGAACATATAATCTTTTCAAGTATACATGGAATTTTTACCAAAGTTGACATATCCAAGGCCGTAAAAGAAGTCGTAAAAACTTTCATAGAATTGAAAGAATACAGAACATGTTCACTGACCATAGGGCAATATAAGGGGTTGCCTCTGAGGGATTTCATCTGGAGGCTACTCAAAGTTGGTCAGCACAGTAGTGGCTGAAACTAGAGATAGGTAAAGCAGAGAGGTTCTGAATTGGTACATAAGGAGGTGTCCAATAGACTTGTTCTTTCCTGTGTGCAAGTGTTTTAAGGTGGTGGGATTGATATTCATATTTTTAGACTCTCAGTTAAAGGACAAGGTTAGAGTACCTGGACAAATCACAAGAAGAATATCACACACACTAAAAATTCTTGGAGAGCAGGTCCATCACATTTGTATGCATTGTATCACTCAGATAAGCTATGATGGACATAACTGAACTGATACTGGGCCCTTTTACTCCCCCTATTTTTTTTTTTATTAAATTAAGTTTGCCCTCTCTCCCTTGGAGGCTTAGAAGGCATTTTTGAAAGGTAGGGAAAGAAGTCTAAAAAAATATAAAGTTAGTAATTCAGAGTACAGACTGTATGAGTCTTCATTCATGATGGTCTAGTCAAGTAACAGGGTTGAGGTGGGCCCAAGGTGATAGCATAGAAAGTGCCTGAACTCACCTCCTCCCACATACACCCCAAAACTACACCTGCACACAGAGCAATTCATCCGGAGGAAAAACTGAGGCCTGAGTGAAAATAGGACCAATGAAGGATAAAAAGATCACATTAAAAAATGGGGACACAGAGACATGCAGCAGTGGGAACTCCACCCCCAACAGGCAAGGATATCACTGAACAACCAGGGCACAGAAGCTGTCCCTGGGCATAGGAAAAAAGCCACTGGTTGAAGGGTTTAAAGGTAACTACAGCTATATTTAGAGGAAGCTGTTTTTCAGAACTAAGGTACCCACCAAATGGTAGGAAACTGCTAGAACTCTCTCTAGGACCAGAGATGCTGGCAGCTGCCATTGTTTACATTCGCCCTGGATATCACTGGTGCAAATGGGAGCAGAATGAGCAACGTCATTCCCTGCACACATCAATGGTGTAGGCAGGAGCAGGGTCAGGGTGAACTCCAGCTCCAGACGTGACAGAGGCAGCCTCCTGGCCCCCATCCACAACCAAATACACCTGTCAGAGATCAAGTAGTCCGACCAAGGTGGCACAAGCATGACACATATATGGATTCACCCTACCCACACCCCTTCCACCCCAAGCTACCCCACTGGTAGGGCCCCAGCTAGCACCCAACAGGAAAACTATGCTCTTCCACCCCCAGTCACCCTGCCAGCAAGGCCCCAGTCTGCTGCCCACCCAGGAACCCTCCAGACTGCATCCCCTTGATAATGGCCACCCTGCCAGCAAGCCCTGACGGGTATCCATCTCAGAAACCCACAGCACATACCTCAGGAAACCTGGCAGCAGGATACCCAGGCCCATGCCCACCTGGCCTCCAGCCAGCGCCAGTCAAAACTTCCATGCGCACCTGTCTACCTAGGGAATGTTCCTACACAAGGCCACACCTTCAAGACTGCAGAAGTAGGCCCCTTTGCCTAACCTATAGAAACAAACACAGAAAGTCAAACAAAATATGAGGAGACACAGGGATATGCTTGAAACAAAAGAACAAGACAAAACTTCAGAAAAAGAACTGCATGAAACAGAGTTAAGCAATCTACCTGATAATGAGTTTAAAGTAATGGTTATAAAGATGCTTACCAGACCTGAGAGAAGAGTGCATGCATTCAGTGAGAACCTCAACAAAGAGATAGAAAATATAAAAAAAGAATTAGAGTTGAAGAACAAATGAAATGAAAAATACACTAGAGGAAATCAACAGCAGATTAGAGGATTCAGAAAAATGGATCAGCAATCTGAAAGACAGGGTAATGGAAGGCACTCAAGTGGAACAGCAAAAAGAAAATTAAAGAATGAGGATAGGTTAAGGAACTCCTGGGACAACATCAAATGTCCTGACATTGCCGTTCTGAGAGTGCCCAAAGGAAATGAGAGAGAGAAAAGAGTGGAAAATTATTTGAAGAAGTAATAGCTGAAAACTTCCTTAACCTGGGGAGGAAAATGCAACTAGGTCCAGGAAGCATAGAGAGCCCCAAACAAGATGACACCAAGACCATAATAATTAAAATGTCAAAGATCAAAGATAAAGAGAGAATCTGCGCAGTGAGAGAGAAGCAACAAGTTTCCTACAATGGAAACCCCATATGGCTGTCAGCTGGTTTTTCAGCAGAAACTCTACTGGCCAGAAGTTAGTGGCATGATATATTCAAAATGCCAAAAGGGGAAAACCTACAACCAGGAATACTCTATCCACCAGGTTATCATTCAGAACTAAAGGAGAGATAAAGAGCTTCTCAGATAAACACAGGTTAAAGGAGTTCACCACCACTAAACCAATCTTACAAGAAATGTTAAAGGGACTTTCTTTAAGAGGAAAAGAAAAGGCTGTATGTAACTAGAAGCAAGAAAGTCATGAAAAGAATAAACTTCACTGGTGAAACAAACAGCAAAGATAGATCAGTCACTTAAAAGCTAGTGTGAATGTTAATAGACAAAAATAGTAAAATCAACTACTTCTAAAAATTAGTTAAGGGGATCACTAAATAACAAGGTATTAAATAGGACATTATACATGGAAAACATGGAGAAGGGGAAGTTAAGAATGTGGTGCTACAGAATGCACTGGAACTTAAGCAACCACCAATTTAATGTAAACTGCTGTATATGTAAGAAGTCGTATATAAACTACAAGCTAACCACAAACTAAAAACCTGTAACAGATACACAAAAAATAAGGAGAAAGGAATCCAAACATTTCACTAAAGAAAGTCATCATACACAAGGGAAGAGAGCAAGAGAAGAAGAAAGGATCAGAGTAGAACATCAAAAACAACAGAAAGCATTAAACAAGATGGCAATAAGTATATATGCATCAAAATTTATTTTAAATATAAATGGACTAAATGTAATGATCAAATAACTTAGGGTTAAGTTATGGAACTCTGACTCTTCCCACGGAACCCACTTAACTCTGCTCTACAAATGCCAGCTACAAAAATGAATAATTAGAACACAATATGAAAGGGCTGCAATAAAGGAATGTTCAACATGATGGAAAAGAGAGAAGTGGGTGAGAAACTCCTGGTGGGGAGACGGGGAGTTAGGGAAAATTTCATTTTAACAAAGTTCTAAAGAATGATTAGGACTTTCACAGATGGATCTGGCCATGTAAAGGGAAAGAGGCTGTCTGCAAACAAGGGCACAGGGGTTTGGGTATAGATAACCCATCGAGGGACAGTGGTTGGTGAGTTGTCCACTGGGTAGATGAGAAGAAGGAAATGAGAAGGATATGTCAGGTGCAGGTGAGCAAAGTCTTGGATAACTTGTTAATTAATATGTTATCAATATGATACAATAACATTATATCAATAAAGGATTTTATGTGGAAAGGAATCATGAACCAAAGCTTCCCAACAATAATTCTGGTCACTGTAAAGAGGATAAGATGAGGAGAAATTAGATGTTTTATGGACATACTTCAGAAGAGATAATGGTTTAAATCTGAGCAGTTGCAGTGGAAATGGGTGAAATAGGGGTTAGAGAGACAGCTAAGCAATACTGTGGGTTTGGTTACAAACCCCTGCAATAAAGCAAATATTGCAATAAAGTGAGTCAAATGAATTTTTTGTTTCCCAGTGTATGCAAAAAGTTTTTGTTTTCATTACACTGTAGTCTAGTAAGTGTGCAATAACTTTGTCTATAAAAACAATATACATGTCTTAATTAAAAAATGCTTTGACAAAAAGTGCTAACCATTATTTGAGCTTCTAAATGAATCATAATCACTGATCACAGCTCACTATAACAAATATAATAAAGAAAAAGAAATATTGCAATAGTTATCAAAGTGTGACACAAAGACATGGTGCAAACAAGAGCTGTTGGAAAAATGTTGCCAATAGTCTTGTTCAATGCAGGGTTGCCACAAACTTCCATTTCTAAAAAAACAATGTTAGCAAAGTATAACAAAGCAAAGTGCAATGAAATGAATTACACCTGTATTTGGGTTCAAAGATACTGTGAAGGTAGAATTAAATAACTCGGTAAATGAATATAATGTGTGGGTGAAGAGTCAAGGATAGTGCTGATATTTGCAGCATGGCCTACAGGGTGGACAGAGATCATGTTAGCCCATGTGGAGAATCAAAAAGAAGGGTGACACCAGAAAATGGGGTACCTTTAAAGGGGTCTTGTGTCATAAAAGCTCTATGGTCATAATTAAGAATATTTTAGAAAATAATGGAATGACCTCTTCTAGGTGATTTTTCTCTAAGGCTTAGGCAGCTATCATTATAAAATGGCTTTAGTATTATGAGGTTTACATTGGGATATAAAGTTTTTAAAAAGTTCTGGAAATGATGATAGCATCAGGATGGTAGAATGGAAAATATATCAGATTATACATCAGAAATCATAGTATTCATTAGCCACCTGCATGACCTTGGACAAACAACTTGATTTCTACAGTTCTTTATTTCATAACCTGTGATACAGAAATAATAAAAGTAATAATGATTCCTCTTCCCTCCTTCCATTGTGTGTGAAGCTCAAGTGAGATGATACATATTCAGATGATACGTGATGAAAACTACAAAGTGCAACATGAATGATTTGGATGGCATTTTAATATATCATTTGTTAGTTTGATAATTAAAAATAAAATCTCTTGATTGAAAATAATTTCTCAAAATATTTTCAGGGAAAGAGATTTAAATTCTTCTGAAGACTTTAGTCACAGTATGGGGCTTGTGCTCTCCCTCTCTCTTCTTTCTTTTTTTTCCCAATTCCTGAATACAGCAAATCTTCCCTTTGCCCAAATATTAAATCTATGAAGCTACAAACATAATATTACACATGGTATACATTACAAAAACAAACCCTGAAACATTTGTCTGGGGCAAAATAAAAGAAACTGAAAAATTGAAGATGTCAAGCATTTTTACTTAATGCAAGATATTCCCATTATTTCTTTTCCTTTTAATAAAGTTCACACTTAGTTGCTCTCTTGAAAACCAATTCTTCCTAAAGCTTCTCTCTTCATCTTTAATATGACCCTTCTCTGAAGTTCTCATTTCTACTCAGGCAGCATTATTACATATCCTACAAACTCGAGCATTAGAGATTAATTACATGTGAAGTACATCTGATGGCTTGGGGGATTTTCTGGGTAGTAGTGAAGGCTACCCACTGGTGTCATAAAAGCTGTGTAAATTTAATTAAATATAGCTATTTCACTGGGTCTACTATGCAAGTACGGCCTCTGGTCTTCTGTAAAAAAAGAATTATCTTGCATAAAAACTCTTTAAGTTAAAGTAAAAGGAACAAAATACTCTGTGGTAGTGACAAAATGCCAGAGCAGCTGAGCACAGGATGGAGAAGGCTAACAGGGAGGGAGAGGTCCTCTCTGTAAAATCCATTCCTTCCAATGTCACCAAGCCTCTTTCCAAATACTTCAAGTCAGAGAAAAATCCCAAGGGCACCTTTCAGCCCTTTCTTGGCTATTTATTTAGAAAGACCTAGGGGGTTATAAGCAGATACTAGTTTACATACATTGTATTGATTCCCTGGCATTTCATTCTCCCAAACAGCTAAATGAGCTCTTCCACCCTTACCTCTCTCTCGGGCACTGCCCCAATATTGAATAAACTTGAATACTCAAATTCAATATGAAGTCTGATCAGAAGACCCATCTACAGCTTGTAAACCTCACTGTACAAATCTGCAAGGAATGGGTCAGGGGTTTTGATTCTCTGGAGAGAGAATTTTCTATCTAAGCACCAGAAAATTCTATTGTCTCTTTTTTACTCTGTCTACAAGTAGTAAGTTGCCACAATATGATCTAACATTGGAAAGCATTCTATAAAATGACTCATAAAATAGCACAGGACCTGTCAAGAGGGAACTACCATGAGTAGGGAACTAAAAACCTAGACCTTCTCCCTGAGGAGCTAAGTGTTTGAATTCCCAATTGGACACCCCAGATTCTAAGACCTGCACCTGATATAAGCCCCAAACATCTAGTTTTGACAATCAATAGGGCTTGTAGCCTTGGACCCACAAAGCTTTGGTGAATGGAGAAACGGCTCTTACAGGTCATACAAGCTTGGACTCACCCACCACAGGTACCAATACAGAAGTAGACAATTGAGAGACTCCAATACTTTATGTGAAAGGGGCTTATTTGCTTATCTTAAAGCCTGGCCTGATGGTCAGATATCTAATTTAATATACATCTAGGGTGTGATGGGGTATTTTCCAGGGACAGAGACCAGGAACCTCCATCTTTGCCCTTTTCCTCTGCATTGCTCCAGGAACCTCACAGAAAGGAGCTTGTAACCTCCTCTAGTGCCCTGATCTGTGTTACTGCCACCCAGGGGGCATGCTTATAGCCTGGCTCTGGTGGCCAAGGGAGCTGGCCTGAAGGGTCTGAAGGGTCTATAACAATCAGAGAGGCAGTTTTGGATGGTTACCACCCCATGGCACTGCACAGACAGTACACGAAACACACCCCAGTCTTTCTGTGAAACAGGCTTATTTACTTGTTCTGGAGCTATAGCCCGCAGGGCAGGCTTCTAGAGATAGATGGAGGTACACTTCAGACACAGATGCAGATGCAAGAGAATGCCATCTTTGTGCCTTCCCTCTGCCCCAATCCAGCTCACTGGTACCTCACGGAAAGAGTTTGTACCCTCCTCTGGTACTCTGAGTTTTGTGATTGCCACCAGGGGACACCTCCAGATTGCCTGATTTGGGTAGCCAATGAGGCTTATAACTGCAGTACCACAGGACTGTAACAAATGAACAAAAACGAGTCCTTAATTGGCTGCCATGCCCAGAGCACAGCCAGAGGCAGCAGACCCAGGACCCCATCTTCCTATGAAAGAGAACTAGTAGCTTATTTTCATAGTTATAACCCAAGAGGCAGCCTTCTACTTAAACACACATCTAACAGCTGGGAGGTGAGGACTATCTTTGTGATCCCCCAGATGCAGCACTCCAGAGAGCCAGTGTCTCCTAGATGGCGGCTTGTACAGGTGTATGATGCCCTGGTTTTCGTATCTGGTGCCCCAGCTATTGCAGCAGCAGCCGAAGGGTTATACCCCTTGATTGCCTGGCTCTGGAGCCCATACTGGCCCTACTGGGTTCTGAGGGGACCAAAACCCATGAAGATATAGGGCTTGGTAGTCTCCACAGCCATGGCATTACCCAGACAGCAGACAGATCCACACCTTTATTCTTTCTGTGAAAGAGGACTACTTGCTTTTCCTGGATCTTAGGACTAAGGGACAGCCTTCTGTTTTCCAGACATCTAATCTAGGGCACTACTTAGGTATCCTCCAGGTATGGAGACTGGTGGATAACATACCTGTGCTCTCCTCTGCCTCAGTATAGCTCATGAGTATCTCCTGTAAAGGAAATTATAGTTACCTGGAGCCCCAGGTTTTATGACATCCCTCTAGAAGGGGATACCTCTAGATTGTCTGGCTCTAGTGACCAGAGGGAATCACACTTACCCACAGGACTGTACGTATTCACAAGCTAATGTGTGAGGTCTGGCTTCCAATTAACCTGAATCTAGATGCTGATTGAGAGCTTCCTCCTTGGGACATTAACAAGTCTTGGCACACCCACAACTATAGAGAGTCACTAAAAATAAAATAAGCTGCTTGGACTACATGAAGAATTATCCATCAACAAATTGACCAACCTACAAGGAATTAATTCCTAGAAACATACAACCTAGTAAGACTAAATCATGCAAAAATAGAAAATCTGAACACACCAACTATTAGTAAGGAAATTGAATTGGTAATCAGAAACCTCCCAACAAACAAAAGTCTATACCTAGACTGCTTCATGAGTGAATTGCACCAAACATTTAAAGAATAATTAATATCAATTCTGCGTAAAGTTGTCCAAAAGATTAAATAAAGAATACTTCCAAATTTGTTTTATGAGGCTAGTATTCTCTAATACCAAAACCACACAAGGAAACCACTAGAAAGAAAATTGCAAGTCAATATCCCTGATGAACATAGATGCAAAAATTGCCAACAAAATATTAGCAAACTGAATTCAACAATATGGTAAAAGGTTCATATACTATGATTGAGTGGGATTTATTCAAGAGATGCAAGGATGGATCAACGTCTGCAAGTCAATCAGTGTGATATACCACTTTAACGATATGAAGAATAAAAAGATAAAAGAAAGATAAATGAATGATAAAAATCATATGATCATCTCGATGCATAAAAAGCTTTTGGTAAGATTTAACATCAATTTATGATAAAAACTCAACAAAATAGGTAAAGAGGTAATTTACTTCAACAATAATAAAGGCCCTATGTGATAAATACATAACTAATATCATACTCAAAGGTGAAAAGCTGAAAGCTTTTCCTTTAAGATCAGAAACAAAGCAAGGATGCCTACTCATCACTTTTATTCAATGTATTAAAAAATCCTTGCCTACAATTTGACACAAGAAAAAATAAAAGGCATCCAAACTGGAATGCAAGAAATGAAACTATTACATTTGCAGATGACATAGTATTATATAGGAAACCTTAAGGACTTCACACACACACACAAAAAAAAACCTTTAAGAACTAATCGACAAATTCAGTAGGATTTCAGGGTATAAAATCAATACACAAAAATCTGTTGCATTTCTATACATTAATAATTGACTATTACGGGAATTAAGAAAACAATCCCATTTACAATTGTATCAAAAGGAATAAAATAACTAGGAATATATTTAACCAAGTTGGTGAAAGACCTGTACAGAAAGAAACTATAAGACATTGATTGAAAAAAATAAAGAGGACACAAATAAGTGAAAAGACATTCCATGTTCATGGACTAGAAGGATTAATATTGTTAAAACATCCATACTACCCAAAGTAATCTACAGAATCACTACAATTCCTATCAAAACTTAAATGGAAATTTTCACAGAAATAGAACAAACAATTCCAAAATTTCTATGAACCACAAAAGATTCCAGATAGCCAAAGCAATCTTGAGAAAGAACAAAATTGGAGTCATGCTTGATTTCAAACTATATTATAAAGGTATAGTAATCAGCATGGTATTGGCCTAAAAAGCAGAAACATAGCTCAATGGAACAGATAGATAACCCCAAAATAAAACTATGCATACACAGTCAATTAATTTACAATGAAAAAGCCAAGTATATACAATGGGGAAAGGACAGTCTCTTCAGTAAGTGGTGCTGTGAAAACTGGATAGCTATCTGCAAAAAAAAAAAAGGGAAGAAGAAGCAGGGCTATCTTACATCATACACAAAAATTAATTCAAAATGGATCAAAGATTTAACATAAAATCCAAAACCATAAAACTCCTAGAAGAAAGCATAGGCAGTAAGATCCTTGACATTGGTCTTGGCAATTTCTTTTTTGATTTGAAACAAAAAGAGAAGACAGCAAAAGCAAAAATAAACAAGTGGGACTATATCAATCTAAAAAGCTTCTGTACAGCAAAGGAAATCATCAACAAAATGAAAAGGCAACCTACTGAATGGGACAAAAATTTGTAAATCATGTATCTCATAAAGGGCTAATATCCAAAATATAAAAGTAACTCATACAACAGTACAAAAAAACAAACTGATTAAAAAATGGATAGATGATCTGAATAGACATTATTCTAAGGAAGACGTACAAATGGACAATAGATACATCGAAAGATGTTCTACGTCATTAAACATCAGGGAAATGCAAATCAAAAGTACAATGAGATATTGCCTAATGTGTTGTTATCAAAAAGACAAGAAACAACAAGTGTTGGCAGGCATGTGGAGAAAAGGGAACCCTTGTGTACTGTTAGTGAGAATGGAAACTGGTGTAGTCACCATGAAAAACAATATGGAAGTTCCTCAAAAAATTTTTAAAAAGAACTACCATATGAGCCACCAATTCTACTTCTGTGTATTTCTCTGAAGAAAACAAAATCACTAATTGAAAAGATACATGCACCCTATGTCCATTATTTACAATAGCCAACATACGGAAACAAACTAAGTGCCCATTGGATGAATGGATATGGAAATTGTAATTAGAGACATACACATACACATGATTCAGCCATAAAAAAGAACGAAAACTTGCTATTTCCAATAACATGATGGATCTTGAGGGCAAAATAAACAAAATAAGTCAGACAAAGACAAATACTGAATGACCTCTTCATATGTGCAATTTTAAGCAACAAAAACTAACCTAACAGATACAGAGAACAGACTGGTGGCTGTCAGATGGAAGAGGTTGGTGCTTGAGGAATCTGATGAACTGTCTTTGTTTTAGTTTAAATAAATTGGATACAAACTAATACACTGTTTAGGTTAGTTATGTGCATGGCAAGAAATCATAGAAAATGAATAAATTAATGCAAAATAAAGGAAGGGTAGTTTCTTCTGGTCTAGGAGGGTTTGTATAGGAAAAGAATGTATGATGGATTGCTCAATAGGAACATAAGAGTCTTTAAAGAGTATAATATTGTTTTATACACCCAACTGCTCAAATCACAAATACAGTAAGATTGATAAAATTGAATTCATAATTCTTTAAAAACAATTTTCAGGCAATAATTAGTATTAAAAAAACACAAACTGGATAAAATATCAGCAATATATTTCACAGGCAAAAAAATTTGATATTCCCAACAATTAAGGAAAATTTAAACATAAAGGGGAAAAAGGTGAGTGAAAGCACATACAATGGGGAATAGACAATCTTTTCAATAACTGGTGTTGGGAAAAATGGATAGCCTCACGCAAGAGCATGAAACTGGATTACTGTCTAACTCCATACATGAAAGCAACTCAAAGTGGATTAAAGATCTAAATATAAGACATGAAACCATTAAATTCTTAGAAGAAAACAGGCAAAAATCTTTTGAACATAAGCATGAACAGTTTTTTTCTAGACCCATATCCTTGGGCAAGGGAAACAAAATAAATGAACAAGTGGGACTACATCAAACTAAAAACTGTACAGCAAAGGACACCATCAGCAGAACAAAAAGGCGTCCTACAGTATGGGAGAATATATTTGTAAATGACTCATCTGATAAGGGGTTAACATCCAAAATATAAAAAGAACTCATACACCTCAACACCCAAAAAACAAATAATCCAATAAAAAAATGGGCGGGGAACCTAAACAGACACTTTTCCAAATTAAAAATACATGTGGCCAACAAGCACATGAAAGGATGCTCCTCATCATCATGGAAATGCAAATTAAAACCACAATGAGATATCATCTCACAACAGTTAGAATGGCCACTATCCAAAAAAAAAAAGGAAACAACAAATGCTGGTGAAGATGTGGAGAAATAGGAACCCTCCTATGCTGTTGGTGGGAATGTAAACTGGTGCACCTACTATGGAAAGCAGTACAAAGGTTCCTCAAAAAACTAAAATAGAGATATCATATGACCCAGTAATTCTACTCCTCTGAATTTACCCAAAGAAAACAAAATCCCTGATTCAAAAAGATATATGCACCCCTATGTTTATTGCTGCATTATTTATAATAGCAAAGTTATAGAAGCAACCTAAGTGTCCATTAATAGATGAATGTATAAAGAAGAAGTGGTACATATATACAATGGAATATTATTCAGCCATAAAAAGTAAATCCTGCCATTTGTAACAATATGGATAAAACTAGAGGGTATTAACCCCCCCTGTTCTGAGAGAAATCTTATGCATACGTGGATGTTTTATTGCCCTTGTCTAGCTTGGATTAACACATAGTCTACAGGCACACACCTGATCATCTACATTTGCTCTCTTACAACACTGAACTATGTTTTCTACCTTTATCTTGTATCTACCTACCACTTCAGCATTTTATTAAAAATAATAATAATAAAGAGAGAAATGTGGTATCCACATATAAATCAAGTATAAAAATCAAATGAGTATTCATATTTGAACTGACTGTTTATAGTTCATAATGCATGAGCAAAACCGAAGGTTTCTGTGATGGCTGCCCTTGTACTGTTCACCATGTAAGAATTTATTCACTATGTAAGAATTTGTTCTCCATGTAAGAACTTGTTTGTTATGCCTCAGAAGATTGGAGACTGACGAAAATTAGGCTTGGGGTGGATTAATGATTGTGCATTGAGCATTGACTCCCCTATACAGAATTTTATTGTTGTTAACAACCATTTGATCAATAAATATGAGAGATGCCCTCACAAAAAAAAAAAAAGTACACACTTCTAATGGTAAAATAATAAGTAACCAGGATGTAATGAATATAGTCAAGATATTGTAACAGCTTGGTACGGTGATAGCTGGTACCTAGAATTGTCATGTATATAAATGTTGAATCACTATGTTGTACACCTGAAACTAATGTAATGTAATACTGTGTGTCAACTACCCTTCAATAAAAAAAATAATAATCTACAAAAAAAAAAAAACAAAAAAAACTAGAGGGTATTATTCTAAGTGAAATAAACCAAGTGGAGAAAGACAAATGTCATGTAATTTCACTTATTTGAAGAATATAAAAACAAAACAAAACAAAACAAAATGAACAAAATAGCAGTGGACTCACAGACATTGAGAAGTGCCTGGTGGTTACCATAAGGGAGGGTTTGGGTTGGTGGAGAGGAATAAAAGGGCACAAAAATTCTCAATCATAATATAAGTTGGTCATGGGGATTGTAACACAGCATGGAAAATAAAGCCAATGATTCTATAACATCTTTCTATGTTGACAGTAACTGCACTAGTGGGGGTGAGGATTTAATAATGTGGGTAACTATTGAACTACTGTGTTGTATACTTGAAAGTAATATATGGTTGTATATCAACTATACTTCAATAAAAAGAAGACACACCTTTACATATATACATTAAAAAGCTATTAATTGAGCATTACTTGTAATTTGAAAGCATTATAAACAATGTGAATGCCCATAGATAGGATAGTGGTTGAATAAATACAATTGTACAGTCTCTCAATGGAGTATTATACAACTGTGTAAAAAATACTTTATTTTTTGATAAGTAAAAAAAATAACCCAACAAAGAAGATGTGTAGTACAAGTGAAATAAGAAAATATCCCTGTATCTGCTCATATGTGCAAAAAAGAAAGGAAAATTAAAAATTAATGATATGGATTACCTACACAGGGTGAGTGGAAATAGCAGTATTGGCATGGAAGAAGAAATGGAGGGGAAATTACAGACACTTCTCTGAGTAGAACTTTTGTATATTTCTAACCTTTGGAACCATATTAAAAATATAATCAACAAAAACATAATCAAGAAGGATGGGGCAAAAATCCCCCAAATGAAATATAAACAAAACCAAATGAACCAAACTCAATTTCAATTGAATAGCTTAACCACAATGAAGGGGAGGGGAGGTGACAAGTATTTTCCATAGGTATTTGGATTATATGCCCTAAAGTCAAATACAAAAAGAATTGTAAACAAATGTTGAACTCTGATTGCCATCTGTTTTCTTATAAAGGGATAAGCCAGCAATTTTGAAATTAATATTTCTGTGTGATAGAGGATTTAGTGAAAAAGCTAAATATATTGTGGACAATGAAAGACAGATTGCTCATTGTCCAGAAGGAAATTACAAATACAGAAAAGGGAGAGGATAGAATGAACCCTGTGGAATTGGAATTATCTGATAGAACTCATGATTATATGTATATTTATCTATAATTATACATAATTTTGTCACATAAAACATATTTATATTTAACCTATATAATATATATTTAAACATTTATATATTTTCTATATACAATACATATAATCATACGATAATTATACATTACATGTAAATATATGCACATGCAATGAACATACATGTACATGTATATAATGCATATTACATATAATACAAGCTTATATTACGCATACATATGAAAACATGTATGTGTATTCACACTGGACCATATATACATACATGTGCATATATATCCACTCAGAAACATTCATATTTCTCTATCAATCTACATATGTATCATGCAGATTGATGTAGAAATATAGATGTGTGTGGGCATTTGCACACACATAGGGAGAAGGAAGGATGTGTAGGTGGATATAAATTTGCATGTACACATATATTTGTGTGTATACATGTTCACTGACAGACCTAACAGTAATTGGTAACAATGAGTATACAGTGTACTTAGACCTTTGTTTCTAAGTATCATTCTTCACTAAGGGAAAGAGGCTCTCTTTAGGAAAATGGTTGATTCTACTGCTGAGAAAGTACAAAATGAGCCTAAAATACCTTGTTGTGGCAGAGAATAAGGAAGTGATAAAAAATGCAGACATATCAGAAAAGCATATGTGTGATACAGTTACACACATTAAATTTTCAGCATTGTAAAAATGTTTTAGCTATAAAAATTCTGATTTTGAAGACTTATAAAAGCAGAATATCCCTATTGTAACTCCTTCTCTCTCTCTTACCAAAGGGTTCTTGGCATAGATTTGATATTGATAGAAGTTAGAACTGAGCTGATATGATTAACCTGGTGGAAACAGTTTTATAACCAAAATGAAAACCAGAATTATGATTTTAGTATGGAGAGCTGGAGATGATCTAGGAACTTATCCTTAATTGTTATACAAAATTCACGGGTGCCACAGAATCACCTGGGGCATTCGTTGTTGGTTAGTTGGTTTTGATACAGACATTCACCTTCCCACATCTCTGCACTCTGCTGATTGCAGCAACTCCATTGCCCACCCCACACCTCTACTATTTTATAGGAAACTAGATGTAAAGAAGTTATTATAGTTGTCTAACTTGACATCACTAGTTCACGTCAGAGCCATAATCATAAAGAAAATCAATAAAATCTTTGAAAGAATTGCCTCCTTCACTTGGGGCCGTTGTCACCAGTCTTATTTGTTCACCATTTCTACCCACACGCCTCCTTCTGTTGCGTCACTTATGTCCCAGTAGAGAAAGCCAAAGGTAGAAGATGGAGCAGAGCTGATAAGAGAAAGAAATTTGGAGAGGATTGTGTCTTGATACATAAATATATCTTACACAAAACTATTAATATAACAAGTGCAATCATGAATTTCAAATCAGGAAACCTTGGGTGGAATGCTATTCTCCCATTTATAGTTGTGTGACCTTGACAGACTCACCTGACTTCCCTCAACCACACTTTTTCTATCTGAGATGTTCAATTACATCCTGGACTCACCAGTCATAAAGTGGCAATATGTATCAAGTGCTTAGAAGAAAAAGTTAATTTTCTCTCTTTATACCCCTTTCCCCCCTTTTAATAGCTGTGTATATGTTAACTTTGGAGAGTGATTTTTCTTTTTAAAGGAGTCTAAACTAAAGCATCAAGAACTGAACAGAAGGTTTTAAACATTAAACCTCTTCTCATAGATTTCAAAAGTTTCTATTTTGTATCTATGTCTCTTCCCTAAGCCAGAATTTTTTTGCCACTGGGGAGCCAATGAATGTATGAACATACCCCAAATATTGCTCTTAGAAATTATAATATATGTTATTTTCCTTGAATATGGAAGGGAAAGGGAGCTATTGTACAAGCATAACTATCTGTGTCCCTAAAAATTAAGATACTGATTTGTCTGAGATCCCTTTTATTCAAATAGTTCATTACTAGCTGGGAGCCCAAATTAAAAAATAAAGAAACAAAACAAACCATTTAGGGTCAGAGCCCTAAATTGTTTATTATAGAAATTTCAGAAGAGAACCATTTACACAAAGACAATGTTACTTTAAGTCCTCTGTATGATAATAAGATTATTTCTCTCAGCCAAGCTAGTAAGTTAATACCATCAATATTTTCCCAGTTCAACATTAGATTAGAGTATCTTTATCTTCCAATTAACCTGCAATTATGTCTCTTAATATCTGACGTTCTGTTGGATTTTGGTTAATCCATACAATGCCAATATTTAAAGATAAGGTCCCCAGGTCAATCACTTAGAAACCATTCCCAGAAGTTGATGCTAATCAAATTTGTTCATGCAATTCAGTGAGGATATTGCCATGATAAGTTTTAGAACAGATGTTTGACACTGAAGAAAGCTCTTACGGTAAAATTTAAATCCCTTCTGTTCAGTAATGACAAAGGTTATTAAAATGTACTTTTTTTGGGGGGGGATTAACCTAATTAAGTCACTCGATCAAAAACAATCAAAATAGCAGCCCCCTTATAGCCTCTCCAACTATGAGGTTTCTCAGCCCTTCAATGTAGCCCTGATGAAAGCACAGCATGAGGAATGGATAGAATTATGTTCTCAGCTGAGAAATTAGCCGTAAGCACTTGTTAATAAAGGCAAATAGAATTTTACAAACCAACATATAAACTTTGTGAGGTTATTTTATTGCTTTGTGCACCAAGGTAGATTGATATAATTACCTCCTTATATTCTTATTTAATTCATTTTTTAAAATCTTGGTTGATGATGAGAGGTCTAAAAAATTAGAACAGATTGAATCTGGCTATTCTTTTAGCTCGAAGCTGCTTGCCTCTTGATTAAACAGGGTTTTCTCCTGAAAGAAATCCAAATACCCTGTACTCCCTACTCCCATGAATTTCCACAAAAAATTACATTGATTTTCCTAGGATATTCCTGTTTTGAGGTGAAGGGTAAAGAATACACATGCACCTGCATACATTCACACACATATACATACATGGTTTTCTCCTTTTCTCAGTGTCCAAAATTCATCATTCTATTGTGCTAGCCATTTTATGTTTAAAATAGGCTCTGAAATATTAAACCCAAAACAATTAAATGTAAACGTTTCTTTTTTCTAGGAAGTTGTCCATTTCTCCTAGGTTTCCCAGCTTGTTAGCATATAGTTTTAAATAGTATTCTCCAATAATTCTTTGCATTTCCGTGGGGTCCGTCGTGATTTTTCCTTTCTCGTTTCTGATACTGTTGATTTGTGTTGACTCTCTTTTCTTCTTAATAAGTCTGGCTAGAAGCTTATCTATTTTGCTTATTTTCTCGAAGAACCAGCTCTTGGTTTCATTGATTTTTGCTATTGTTTTATTCTTCTCAATTTTATTTATTTCTTCTCTGATCTTTATTATGTCCCTCCTTCTGCTGACCTTAGGCCTCATCTGTTCTTCTTTTTCCAATTTCGATAATTGTGACATTAGACCATTCATTTGGGATTGCTCTTCCTTTTTTAAATATGCTTGGATTGCTATATACTTTCCTCTTAAGACTGCTTTTGCTGTGTCCCACAGAAGTTGGGGCTTAGTGTTGTTGTTGTCATTTGTTTCCATATATTGCTGGATCTCCATTTTGATTTGGTCATTGATCCATTGATTATTTAGGAGCGTGTTGTTAAGCCTCCATGTGTTTGTGAGCCTCTTTGCTTTCTTTGTACAGTTTATTTCTAGTTTTATGCCTTTGTGGTCTGAAAAGTTGGTTGGTAGGATTTCAATCTTTTGGAATTTTCCGAGGCTCTTTTTGTGGCCTAGTATGTGGTCTATTCTCGAGAATGTTCCATGTGCACTTGAGAAGAATGTATATCCCGCTGCTTTTGGATGTAGAGTTCTATAGATGTCTATTAGGTCCATCTGCTCTACTGTGTTGTTCAGTGCTTCCGTGTCCTTACTTATTTTCTGCCCGGTGGATCTATCCTTTGGGGTGAGTGGTGTGTTGAAGTCTCCTAGAATGAATGCATTGCAGTCTATATCCCCCTTTAGTTCTGTTAGTATTTGTTTCACATATACTGGTGCTCCTGTGTTGGGTGCATATATATTTAGAATGGTTATATCCTCTTGTTTGACTGAGCCCTTTATCATTATGTAGTGTCCTTCTTTATCTCTTGTTACTTTCTTTGTTTTGAAGTCTATTTTGTCTGATATTAATACTGCAACCCCTGCTTTCTTCTCACTGTTGTTTGCTTGAAATATGTTTTTCCATCCCTTGACTTTTAGTCTGTACATGTCTTTGGGTTTGAGGTGAGTTTCTTGTAAGCAGCATATAGATGGGTCTTGCTTTTTTATCCATTCTGTTACTCTGTGTCTTTTGATTGGTGCATTCAACCCATTAACATTTAGGGTGACTATTGAAAGATATGTACTTACTGCCATTGCAGGCTTTAGATTCGTGGTTACCAAAGGTTCAAGGTTAGCCTCTTTAGTATCTTACTGCCTAACTTAGCTCGCTTATTGAGCTGTTATATACACTGTCTGGAGATTCTTTTCTTCTCTCCCTTCTTGTTCCTCCTCCTTGATTCTTCATATGTTGGGTGTTTTGTGCTGTGCTCTTTCTAGGAGTGTTCCCATCTAGAGCAGTCCCTGTAAGATGTTCTGTAGAGGTGGTTTGTGGAAAGCAAATTCCCTCAGCTTTTGTTTGTCTGGGAATTGTTTAATCCCACCGTCATATTTGAATGATAGTCGTGCTGGATACAGTATCCTTGGTTCAAGGCCCTTCTGTTTCATTGTATTAAATATATCATGCCATTCTCTTCTGGCCTGTAGGGTTTCTGTTGAGAAATCTGACGTTAGCCTGATGGGTTTCCCTTTATAGGTGACCTTTTTCTCTCTAGCTGCCTTTAACACTCTTTCCTTGTCCTTGATCTTTGCCATTTTAATTATTATGTGTCTTGGTGTTGCCCTTCTTGTATCCTTTCTGTTGGGGGTTCTGTGTATTTCCGTGGTCTGTTCGATTACTTCCTCCCCCAGTGTGGGGAAGTTTTCAGCAATTATTTCTTCTAAGATACTTTCCATCTCTTTTCCTCTCTCTTCTTCTTCTGGGACCCCTATAATACGGATATTGTTCCTTTTGGATTGGTCACACAGTTCTCTTAATATTGTTTCATTCCTGGAGATCCTTTTGTCTCTCTCTATGTCAGCTTCTATGCGTTCCTGTTCTCTGATTTCAATTCCATCAATGGCCTCTTGCATTCTATCCATTCTGCTTATAAACCCTTCCAGAGTTTGTTTCATTTCTGCGATCTCCTTTCTGACATCTGTGATCTCCTTCCGAACTTCATCCCATTTCTCTTGCGTATTTCTCTGCATCTCTGTCAGCATGTTTATGATTCTTATTTTGAATTCTTTTTCAGGAAGACTGGTTAGGTCTGTCTCCTTCTCTGGTGTTGTCTCTGTGATCTTTGTCTGCCTGTAGCTTTGCCTTTTCATGGTGATAGGAATAGTCTGCAGAACTGGGACGAGTGACGGCTGGAAGGACTTCCTTTCTTGTTGGTTTGTGGCCCTCCTCTCCTGGGAGAACAGCGGCCTCTAGTGGCTTGTGCTGCGCAGCTGCGCGCAGACAGGGTTTCTGCTTCCTGCCCGGCTGCTATGGAGTTAATCTCCGCTGTTGCTGTGGGCGTGGCCTAGCTCGGGCAGCTACTCCAAAATGGTGGAGTCGCGTTGGAGCAGGAGCTGCTGGGAGGCTATTTATCTCCGTAAGGGGCCTCCCTGCTCCCTGCAGCCCAGGGGTTAGGGTGCCCAGAGATCCCGGATTCCCTACCTCTGGATTAAGTGACCCGCCCTGCCCCTTTAAGACTTCCAAAAAGCACCCGCCAAAACAAAACAACGACCACCAAAAAAAAAAAAAAAGAAAAAAAAACTTTTTAATTAAAAAAAAAAAAAAAGTTTTTAATTAAAAAAAAAAAAAAAGGTGGTCGTTCGTTTTTCTTTATTCTCCGGTGCCAGCCTCAGGCCTCTGCTCACTGGTCTTTCTGCCCTGTTTCCCTAGTATTGAGGTCCCTATCCCTTTAAGACTTCCAAAAAGCGCTCGCCAAAACAAAACAGCAGAAAAGCAAAAAAAAAAAAAATGGTCGCGTGCTTTTCTTATGTCCTCTGTCGCCCAGCCTCCAGTGCCCGCTCACTGTTCTTGCTGTCCTGTTTTCCCGTTATCCAGGGCCCTGCACTCTGGCCCGGATGGCTGGGGCTGGGTGTTCGGCAGCCCTGTGCTCCGTCTCCCTCCCGCTCTGCCTGCTCTTCTCCCGCCGGGAGCTGGGGGGAGGGGCGCTCGGCTCCCGCGGGGCCGGGGCTTGTATCTTACCCCCTTCGCGAGGCGCTGGGTTCTCTCAGGTGCGGATGTGGTCTGGATATTGTCCTGTGTCCTCTGGTCTTTATTCTAGGAAGGGTTGTCTTTGTTATATTTTCAGAGATATATGTTGTTTTGGGAGGAGATTTCCGCTGCTCTACTCACGCCGCCATCTTCTGACCCTCTGTTCAAATGTAAACGTTTCTAATGAAAAACTGGCAAAAGGGAACATTGAACAATCCAAAAATTATATTTCAACAAAGCTAGTCTTTCTCCTAAAATATTTTGAGTCTGGGACTTTTGATTAGATTATCTCTTTTCATCTTAAAGTTTCCCAATCCAATCTCATTTAGAAATTACTCATGTTGGTAAACATAGCTCATATACCAATATGATAAAGTTCAAGTGCATGTTTATTTGTCTCTATAGGCTGGACATTTTGAATATATTTATAAAATGAGATTGGGTTTGAATATTATATTTGTTAATCAGAAAGTTTCCTAGTACGGTTGTTTGTTATTGTTTTTAATATGATAATTTCATAAAAAGCTAGACTAAGATCACCATATAATTATCATCAAGTTAATCAAAGTTCCTTATAGCATTTGCTAATACAAATCATGATGTTGTCCCTTACAGATTAAACCTTTAGACCATGTGTGGACTAGTTACCCAGCATGTGATTCATATCCTTTCAACCAGGTCTGAAATGCTATAATAATGTATTTCAGTGACTATCTTTATTGTGACTCCCCACAGTGAAAATAAAATTCAATTTTTACTAAACAAGTTCATAAGCAAAAACTCTACAATTCCACGATCTCCTTTACAGATTCTAAACCAGAACGACTCAAGCAAAGCTATCAGAATGTCTATGAAAGAGCTGGTCCATTAGGATATCTGTGAAAAGTTAAAACAGGCTGTATCAATAGGCTCATGTCCACAGGTCACAATATTTTACTTCCAGGTAGAGTCAAAGCTGACCTTTCATTTTAAAGTTTTTTACAATGCAAGTGTACATCTTTACATCAAGAAAATTCTCTGCTAGCTTATGTTAAATGAAAGTCTCAGAATAAAGGTGAAATCTGTATCATGAGTCAAATCTTGTAAAAAACAATTGTGTAAATGAGCTGTACCTTTAAAAACGTACCACTGACTACTCCAAAAAAGGGACCCTTCTGAGATCGGAGGCCTATTAAAAACCAGAAATGTTAGACATCTGTTGCTGCATTGCAGGAAGGAAAAGAGAGAGATATATTAGTACCATATGCGAAGAAGTAGGATTCCAAAATCCAGCTTTGCTGGTATTTCCCAAAATAAGTTGCCAGGTTTACAGAATAAATGGCTTAAGAAATAAAACAGTAACCTCCTCTTAAAAATTAAGCAATTCTATAAAAAAATATATCTGTATATATGTTATAGCAATTTTTTACAAGTGGCTACTTGAAGCAAAGCACAGTCATAACTACAATCTATATTCAAAGAAAAAATATATAAAAAACCTTTGAGGAAAAAGTGACTCTTCAGTCAGATACTTGGTAATGAGGAGGAGGTGATCAAAGCTGAAATCCTATCTCATTTTGTTTGTTATTATAACAGCAGTTCCTGATCCTTTTTAAGTTCAAGCGTGATCAAAATTTGCCTCACAGGGCCACAGTTTACACTGTGGTGCCCCATTATAGGCCAACAGATGGAATGGCATTACCCAACTATAGTGTTAACTCTGCTTGAGACCTCTAGTCTTGGATTGCGACAGTCTGGCAGCTGAAAGAAAAGTGGGGGTGAATGAGGTGATTCTATTGAAATCCAAAGGAAAGTCCTGAGGTTTCAGAAATGGGATCCATTCTTCTGATAGAATAAGTATATCGCCAATTCTTTCAGGACTGAAATAGAGAAAATACTAAAGAAACCTTCCCATTCACAAGTTATGGGGGAGGGTAATGGTAACATTTAGGAATAATTGGATCTTCGTAGAAAAAAAGCAAAACAACAGTTGAATTATCCCAGCAGTGGTCAAAATGAGGAAGTAGCCAAAGCAGTATCTAATTTAGGAGAGCTCACTAACCTTGTAAAGCGTTGATTAATCTAACTAATCTTGTGTAATCACATTGTTTCTGAAGTAATAACTAAGCCTATCTTTAAGAAAAGAGAGGGTAGCTTCCTTAATTAGTTTATAGCTATAATTCTCAAACAGGAAAATAGTCTTAAGGGGCAAATATCTCAGGGAGTAGATACAGTAACTAGATCTAGAGTCAGTAGAAGCAAGTCTATACTCATGAAATTAAAGCCAATATATTACCAAGGGAACTCTTCAGGAAATGAGAAACAAAAAGGGGAACTGCTGTCTTCCCTGTGTGGTGTGCAATAAAGTCTCTCAGAAGGAAAAGAGAAGGCTTCAAAGAGAAGCTTCTGTCCTCGGGACTTCTTAACCATCCCATCTATACCCAGGAACATGGACTGTTTTCTATTATCACTGGAAACTTGCAGAATATACTTGCAGAGAATCTGCAAAAGAAGTATAGAAGCAATGTTTAATGCCAGTTCCCCAGGAATATATTCATCAGAAAATGGGAAAGCATGCCTAATATTCTTTTAGTATAAATTCATATGGAGAAGGAAAGATAAGATTTAATTTGGGTTCAGTGTAACCAGGTATATACGGAAAATGTCAGACAGAAGAAATGAATCCATTCTGCTTAATAATTCTATGTAGTTTTCCTTGGTGTGTACAAATCAACTTTTCTAGTTTACACTGAGATAACAAACTCCTCAAATATCAGAGGCTTACAGCAAAAGTTTAGTGATTGCTTAGATTAAATGTTGGCTGGAGACAGCTATCGGTACCCAACGTCTTGTTCTCAGAGTAGTACAGGCGAACTCAAAAGTTCACCTTTCCCCGCTTCACTCTTACAAAAGACCTACAGGAGTACCTGTTTTCATTAATGAAAGAAATCCAAAGAGGATTTTCACTTTTACAAAAAAAGGCAAAAAGTAAGAATAGCATCAGTGTTTATTTTGCAGGCAGCTGTTACAGAGGCAGCACACGCCTCAAGCAGTAAGAGAGGCCCCACTGAGGAACTGCACTCAGTATCTCAGCATCAGGGCTCAAGAGCTTTGAACTGAGTCGGTGAGCACCTGCGCTTTATCTTGATTTAGTTCGTGCATCTGCTAGCGAGATGTGTCCTAAGGTATCAAAAAAGCTTAAGAGGGGATTTTTGGGTCTGGGAACACTCAGAAAATTGTCCATACAAATTAATGGTAATTTCTTTTTCACTTTATGCCATTTTGGCTACCAAAGGTTTCATAGGAATGCTTTACTTTCAGATAGCAGGGGAAACCTGTATCTTCCTGCTGGGTCTGTGCTGAAATAGTTGCTGCTTTCTGGGGTATGTCTTCTCATTACCAGCGGCCTAGCAAAAGATGTGTTGGCTCTTAGGCTCCTGCCTACATTTCACTGCCCAGGTGAGCCATATGGCTTCATAGGAGGGCCGTTAGGTGGGACGTACCCTCACTCCCACAGCAGACACTGGGCAGGGGGGATAATGCGCTCACAATGAGGATAGAGAATATTTGGGAGCAAGAACACAGACGAGCATAATTGGGAATTTTGAATGTGATCAAGAAAAGATCATCTTGACTTTCTTAAAAACTGGCCAAAGAGATTTCAAAACAGGTAACAACCACACTAGAGACTTAATAGAATTATTTCTTAGACATAATCTATTTACATTTCATTTGGGGATAGCAGGATTTGGGTGAATCAACGACAAAGACGCTGGGGACAACTTTAACAAAATTTTTTTTAACTAAGAAAATATCAAGGAATTTACAAGTTTTTCTTGTTGTTGAGAATTATGCCATTCAAACATACTTCTGGGAGTGAAGATGCAGAGAAGAAAGCTCAGGTAAGTTTAGATGAGCTCTAGTCACCAGGGCATGCCACTGAGTTGACATAGTCTAGTTGAATGGTACAAACTCCACACCCTAGGCTAGTATGATATTAAGAGATTAGTATTAATTCAATAAAGTAAATATTAATATTAATAAAAGATGGAATATTGAATAAACTGGCATAGTTTACATGGCTCAGATTTCAAGAGGGAAAAAAAGCAAATAATAGGCAAACAAACATGTCAGAAGAGCTGGCATATTTTCTTAATTTGTAGAAATTCATCAAAATCTCTATATACACTGGACTGGATGGTGACTAAGGGTGCTATTGTTGCCCCCCACCCCAAAAAAAATCCTCCAGTAATTAAAAGTTCAATCTATATCATTTAAAAAGAGGAAATTAAGTAAGGCTCTCCTGTAGGAAATGTGAAAACAATTTTTTAAATTATTTTTAAGCATGAGTTTTAAGAATTAATAAAAAATTCAGTAAACTACTCCACTCCCTCAAGTTTTAATTAACCTAATTTTATGTTTCTAACCCCTAACAAGAATAGGTTAACTTATATTCATATAAATGTGAGAGAGATTTCATTATTCATATCAGTCATTTGGCTATTCACTGTTACAGAACTGTTTAAGGGCTACCTAGCCTGTTAGCTTCAGTTTCCTTATTTGTGAAAGGAAATTAGTTCTTGTAAGCAATAAACAAGATAATTATGCAAAGATTTAGAATAGTACCTGACATGAAGCAAATACTCAATAAATGTTACTATTTTCTAATTTACTCATCCATTTAACAAACATTACAATTGAGTCCTATAGTTAGCGGGGCCAGTGTTTGGGAGAGAAATGAGGATAATGCAATAAGCAGAAAACTTGAGCCAAGTATAAGAGAACTTTCTGTTCCTTCTGAAATTACCTTTTCTAAAACTCCTTTCTCAAGGACATAACATTTCTTAATTTGAGCAACAGAGGATTTCTCAATCTTAAAATGTTAAGAAAACTACAAAATTTTGCCAAATAGATAAAAGTAAAAACTAAGCCTGTTGTATAAATACCACTTTATACTAGCCCCCTTCCAAGCAGAGAGCTGCTTCTAAACACTACTTCAAGAGATGTTTATTTTCACTGAGAAAAAGTGGACTTAAGCAGTTAAAAGGCAAATGCATTTAACGAAGAACTTAAGCAGCACATTTTTATGTCTGAAGTAATTCTTCTCTAGATACTTTTGATGGCCTGAGTTGACTATCTACGCACTTGTGTTGGAGGCACAGCCAGAGGACTTCAAGATGAAAAGGCAGCATTCCTTCCTTCAGGAGGCTAACAATCTAGTCCCAGGGTCAATTTTAGTATGTGAATTATTGGCAAGAGTAGAACATTAAACTACTCAAAATTCTCTGAACCTGCCATGTTTTCTCACAATCATGGTGTTCTAGTAGTTTTTTGAAGACAACCTCAAAAGCTCTGATTTTAGTGTTTGCTGATCCCTGGCATGAACACTCACAGTATGGCTGAGGTCAGTTATCAACACTTGAACTGGCTCTTATAATTCCTCAGTATACAACAGTCCATTCCTGTGAGGTAGCATAGACCAGCTCAGCATCCGGCTGAGCTCATCCAACCTCTGCATTAACTTGACTTAAAATTCCCTTTTCCTCCTTACTTAGCTATTTTCTATGCAAATTTTAAGCTCCTACTCATGCCATTTGCTTTAGGAAGTCTTTCCCAAATCATTTAGTCTGAGAATTTGCTTTCCTTCCTTTCTTCCTAATTTCTCACCCAGGACTTGATCACATTACATATTACACTCTTTTGGGAGCATCTGTGTGTGTATCCATATTTTCCAGGGAATTGTGAACAAATTGAGTCAAAATCTGTGACTTATCTCTAATTCTTCATTGTTGGGCACACTTCTTTTCTTGTTAAAACAAAATCAAATATTATCACATGCATGAAAATAAATACACCCTGGGAGTTCAAATGAAGGGGGTGGGACAGGAAATGATCAAGACAATTCCCATGAACAGATGACACTTGAGGACAGGCTTGAAATGGCTGGAATTCCATCAGGAGAGATCAGAAAGCCAGAACAACATTCCTTGCAGAGAAAATGGCATGAATACAAAGTTCAGGGATAAGAACCATGTAGGGTGTGTTCAGTGGAAAACCGAGTCATCCAGTAAGGGAGGAGCGTTAGCCACACGTGGGAAAGAACAGCAGGGGGTCAGTCCGCTTGGGGTTATGGAGCCTGGGCTTCTGAAGTTTGGGTGAGGAATCTGCATGTAACTTAGTAAGCAACAGGGAAATTAAAGGTTCTTAAGGCAGGCAATTATATAATTAGATCTAAGCTGTAGGAGGACTGACAAGCGAGTGGAGAGATTGTCATAATAGGAGGTGGCAGAACATATGAAAAATAAGGAAAATATAAAGTAAGGGTTTTAATGAGAGTGTAAACTTGGGATGGTGAATTTTAGAGATATAGGATCACTAGAAATTTTGGAGCAGACCTTTTTCAGCTCTACCTTTTCCCTTCAAATACAAATAAATAGGTCAAATGACAGAAACAGTGAGCCTGTACAATTCCTTGTCTTTAAATCACATCTTTCTCTCTTTTTCTCTCCCCCCCACTTTCTCTCTTCCTTTCTTTCAATTTGAATAAGCCTTTAGCTCTGTATTGGAAATGAAAAATTATTTCCCTACCACAATGGTGATAGTATAACGAATATCACTCTCTTTATTTCCAGTATTTCTGCCAAGGAACCATGTATATTCTTATTAATACAACAGTGATTTTTACATCTAAAACATGGCATATACAACCATCACACTCTGCATGTCCTGAGTACTATGGAATAAATTTTCCATCAGCACTTTAAAAACATTATGTGAAACAATATATCATTATATATTGGTGAATCTAAAAATAAGTTTATAAGCAAAAATCAGAATCATGCATTCAACTCTGGGTTATAAAAGTCAGATGACATAAGCAATGATTCTCCTGCAGCATACCATTTAACTTCCAATGGACTCTCTTCCTTGACTTGATCGTGAACTCACTCTTAAAAGCAAATTAGCATGCTTTGTTTTAATCTTTAACGGGTAAGTCACCTCTGAATTACAAAATCCCAAACAGGAGGTGCTCTATCTCAATTTTTCATCACAAAAGCATCTGCAGTTCAGAGACTGTCAACCAAGGTAGGCTGCCTTTCATAACATTTCTCTTGTGAATTATTTTAATTTTTCAAGTTTAGGTTTATGGGTAGCTCAGAGACAGTTGATAAATTTATGATGTTATAGAACAAAGATGTATAGCATATATATTTTATTGGTAAGCTATATATTTAATAAAAGGGCTTTAATAAATCACTAAGGCCTAAAGCCTTTACACAAATTACAAAACTCTGGATGAACAGAGAACTAAAGCCCACTGGTGGTCATATAATTTCGATCAGCTTCTTTGTTTCTAGAGTAGGAAGAAAATGAGAATCATGATGGCCTAAACCCTCTTTGGCCTAAACCCTCTTGGCCTAAACCCTCTTGGGCTATCATCTTTTCTAAATTCTTCTTTATTGAACCTTTGTTCTACATCAATATGTATAAAAATATTCTATCTATCATATTGCATTGAAATGACTTGCTTACATGTTGGTCTTCCCTCCAAAATGTGGGCTTTGTTTTGTTTTTTGTATACCTCCATGCCCCAAACAATGCAGAGCCTATAGCCTAGCACATAGTAGGCCCTCTATAAATGCTTGTCAAAATGAACTAGTGTGTGCTCCCAGGGAATTTTTTGTTGTTTCACCGTTAAACATGTATAAGACAAAGACACTTTTGTAGCCAATTTACCCACAACTTCTAGGAAAGAAATATTAGCCATTTCATTATGAAACCACAAGTGCTCATTAGCAGACTGAAGGACACTTAAAATACAACAACACAGGTGAAGTGTGGCAATAAACAGATATCATCCTCTTAATGTACAGCCTAGGTGTAGAATTTTTGAGGTTAATGCTAGACTCCTTTTATTGTACATGGATGAAATTTCAATAGGAAGAAAATATGCCAATACTTTTAAAAATTCAATTAAAATGTAATAGTTTGTGTTAAGTTGCTGCAGCATGCTAATGCTGGATGATAGTGAAGGTTTTGGTCCATAGCAGCCTATCAAAAGGTCCTAGAGTGAGGGCAATCCTGAAAGCTCTGATTTTAATCCGAAGAGGTTGTGGTAGAGGAACATTTTTTCAATTAGCAGGACAAAAGCATAATTCTTCCCAATAGGGAGGTTGACTGTAAAACTCAAGGAGAAACCCAAGGAATAAACTGGACAGCTAATTCAGTAAACACAGACCTACTGAAGAAATGAGCAGCCAAAAGATGAAGTGTCTAAAGATGTCACCTCTTAAATGGGTTTTGAGGTTTCCAATAGGTAATGCAGTAGATAATATTTGCTCTACAATTAAGCCAACAGGGTAACTGACAATCCTATTCAGAAGGTGACCATACTATCCCACAGTTATCATTCAAAGGGAGGCTGAAAATGATCCTCCTTTCTGGGTACAACTTCTATATGACAATTCATTTGTGTGAGACATACCCATTCATTCACTCAGGGCTGGTATTCAAATCACCAACCTTAATTATAATTGTTGGCTGCAGTGAATAATCTGTGGATAGTTTTGAGTTGCTGCCAAAAATAATATATCTCTGGGGGGAAGAGGGAGGGGAGACTAAGCTTTATGGGAAGAGCAGCTCTTTTCCCATAAATGATGAATCAATCCATTATATTTGTGATAATCAATGCCCTGGATCCTCTTCATGTCATGGTAGGGGGAGGGAAAACCTTAGTGGCCAATCATTACTAATTCACTTATTACACTAATATTAATCATGAGGAGCTAATGTGATACTAATGTGACTATAATGTAGACTTCAATAAGAATTTCACTCTAGTATAGAAGCATGGTATTTTGTTTTCTAAAGTAGTTACCTCACAAGTGCTTCTTAAAGATTGGAAGGGAAAGGAATCTGACATGCTCTCCACCTGAGTATAGAACCAGGAGGGGTTAAATTGCGGGCTCATCTATAAATTTCCTGGTTGGCTCAAGGATGTCTGAGTCAGTCATCACTTGTAATGGTGAAATGTCCTTCCAGGAAATGTGTATTGCTGAGACTTCTGGGGCAGTAGTGGCTGCAAAGGCAGGTTTCTGGGAATAGAATCTAATCTCTAATGGTGCCTGTCATTTTTTGAAAGGAGTTTGATGGGGATGAACAAGGGAAGGCAATAAAGCCTGACTTCTGATCTTGAATTTGAGAACCTTTCTGGAACAACCTTAATTCAATGTCTTCAGATGTGTAATGGGACCCATTTCTGAAGATTTTTGAGGTAAAAACAATCTTAATTCAACAGACTCCAGGCTTCAATAGTTCAATAGTTAAGGAAAAAGTGGCCAATGTCCATTCCTGCTGACTTAGCCCTCAGGCAGACCACCGTCTTACTGGAATGACTCAACAGCTTGTGATCCAGCAAACTCTTGAGGCCGTAGAAGCCAGTAAGATCCACTGTGATTTGACTCTCCTCACGTATGCTGCCCACCTACCTCTTCCTACTCACACTAAACAGAGAAGCCCAGAATCGCTCACGTGAACCACACTGCTCCTCACTTCCTTACTTTGCTCATGTCAGCCGATCTGCCGAGACCCTCCTTCCTCTCCACCTTCAGCTGGATTCCTCCTCATGTTTCAGTGGTCAAGTTGAGCATCACTTCCCTCAGGAAGACCTCCCTGTTCCTTCTTTCTCCTTGCTCATTCCTGTGCTATGAAATTTCTGGGCACAAGTCTACTGGGATAATTGCCAGTTCAAATGACCATTTTACCATTCTCCTACTAAACCATGACTTTCTCAACAGGTAGATGTGTTTCTTGTTCCTCTTCCTATCCTCTGCTCTTAACTGAGCACCTGCCACATTGAGAGAACTCAAAACAAAATGTTACATGAATATATAACTTGAATACATGAACAAATATATTAACAGCATGTGTGAATACAGGTCTTTTTTTTTTTAAGTTTCCTCTGGTCCTACTAGGCACATCAGCCTCCCATATAATGCTTTTCTACCATACTTCAATTTATTGACTATTTCACAATTTAAAAAATTTTTTTGGTAATCACCAATGTCACCCTTTTCTAATTCAGCCAAGTTTCCACTGCCCACTCTAAGGCTATACTAGCATGAACTGCATCATTTCCAAAAGAGTGTTTCTTCTGTTAATTACATTTGCATATATTGGAAAGAAAAATCTTATGGATGTATCTTGCTGACATAATCCATGATTTCTCCATCTATAAAATTGAATAATAATAATTAGCTTTAAGTCTTATGATCACAAATGATGTGACAGATAAAAGGTGTTATAAAGCCATGCTGGTAAATACCAGATCTCTTCCTGTGTCATGCCTTGGATAGACTTTGACGTTCCTTGGAGCAAATGGAGGGGTAAAACACTTTTCTCCTTTGGGTCAGTGCCCCCCTAATTCCCAATTATATGTACATCTAACTTCCCACACGTTTATAATTCCATCTGTTCTCTCCAGGATCCTCAAATGTGAAACCTCTAAAAAATAACTGGAGATCTTCAAATACTCCCCTTGGTTCGCTGTGTCAGCCAATCACCACTCTGTCAGTGACTGAAGGCTACAAGTCCTAGTCAGTGATGCCTTCCTTCCAGTCCCATTTGGTCAGCCACCTAGTGTTGAGTGCTGTCACTTCTACCTCCACGTTATCTCTTGAGGGTTTCCTCTCTTTCCCACCTCTAGGTGCTCAATATTAGTTTAGGACCTTATCATCTTTTGTTCAGTTTATGTAGTAGCTCCTGAATTAGCCCCTGCATGCCAGGCTCTCCTCCCTCTATTATATCCTTCCCACTCTAAAAACAGTGTCTAATCACATAATATTTCTTCTTAGGAACCTTAAATGACTCTGTATAAGATTAAGTCTCAAGTCCTTAGGCTAGTACACAAGGCCTTTCCCAAGAACTATTTGCAAAGGCTGAGGGCTACAACGGCCTCCTGTGTTTATCTCCATCCTTCCTTGCAAGAACTCCACTAGGAGGTTAAACCCATTTTAAAAATGAAACCAACACCAAAGCTGCCTTTGGCCCAGAGGAGTTCTGTTTTAGATTTCCTGTATGGTAGAGTAAGCATTCAACCTGAAATGTGTCTGCCTCGAAGGTCTTTCATGATACCATGCTGCTTGATGTTTCTCAAAACTGATTTTTGTCTACACCTGTGTGCTCTGTCAAGAGGAGTTTCTTCTTTTTGAAACACTCTTGGCCCTTTTACCCTACTCCACCTGATAATCTGTTGATTTAGCTTTCAGTACCAAATGTAATTTCTTCTATGAAATTCGATTTTTTTTCTCTTGAGGCTCCATACAAATGTACTCTATTGCTTATCCCATCCAATTGCAATTGCAATTAACAAACTATGCTGACTTAAGTGGCAAGGAACATATCTTACACATATTTGTAATTCCTACAACTTAGACAATGTGTAGCACATAATAGGAGCTCTAAACATACTGTGAAGGAACTACTTGAATGAATGTGTTCCAGAAGTGACAATATCAGGTAATACCTTTCTCTGAAAATTCAGAAGTGAAACACAAATTTCATTATTTTTTAAAGTCAAATGAAATCTCACCCTTAGTCTCCCTCCTACTGAGCTGATGGTAAATTTAATCTAATCATTTGGTAGGCTGTGAATCTAGAAATCTTGTGTGGTGCTCGAAAGTCGGCAACCAAGGTGAGAGACCTGGTTTTAATTCTGCCATGGCTGCCTTAGGTTTTTGCTGCTGTCCAACTCCGTGCTCTTGCAGGCAAGTGGTTCTGCTATTTGTGCCAAGCCTGAACAGGGGATCTGTGCTGAAGTTGAGAAAAAAGTACCCAGAGTCCTGCTCTCTTATGTGAACCACCTGCCCATTCCTGAGGTTCTGCCTTGTCTCCTGTAGAACACTTGGTCTTGGGGGATATCCGCACTCTCTGCTACTACTTGTATAGCACCTTCCTCCCCAAAGGAGCTACATTTTCCTCTGTTCATCACCCCAACACGATCCTTTCACACAGCTAATAAGCTGAAGCTGTCAGGAAGAGAAAGCAGAAGTAAAGTTTTGTTGACTTCTGCTTTAGGTGCTAGAATGCATCCTCGACCAAGGTAAGCAAACACAAAGGCCTTTACTTTCTTTGAATGAAATAAAGCAATGTGACAGAAATAAAAGTATGTCAGTGTTTATTCTTCCTGATCTCTCTTAACTGTGAAAACAATTCCTTAAGAATGTATCTTGCCATAATTGTCTATTCATCTCTTTTGGGTACCACCTAGTACATTATTTTGGGGAGAGAGTGGCAGTACAGTGCAGTAGTTCAATCATGAATTCTGAGTTAGATCGCTTTAGAGTTCAAATCCCAGTTCCATGACTTAACTAGCTTACGTATCTGTGCCTTTGTTTACCTCTCTGTGAAATGGGAATAACATCACCTTCTTCATAATGTGCGATTATTAGATTAGTTAATGCATGCAAAGTGCCTACAATTATGCCCGGTACAGTGTAAATTCCATATACAAGTTGATTAACACTTCTGTTTACTACATTCTTTAGTGATCTAATTCAGAATCTTGCCTTCATCTCTTTGTGGGTGACTCATACCAGAATTTTTTTTATCACTGATATCTCTCCTAAACAGTAGTTCCAAATTTCCGAATTGATGTTGAATAATTCTCCTGAATATTTTCTGACATCAAAACTCACATGTTAAGACCAAAACCATCATCCTATCCAGACACCTCTATTCTCATTAACGTTGTCTCCTTGCTTTCCTGTGGCCTTCAAACCAAGTCAGTAGGTCCTATTGAATCTTCATGAACTTCCTTTTCACTACGACCAAATTAGTCCAGACCTAATAACCTATGTTAGGATAAGCAAAACAGCACATGGATTGCCTTAAATTAGAACATATTTTAAACTGAATGAAAATAAACACAGTGTTATCAAAATTTGTGGTACGCCATTTAAAGCAGTACAAAGGGGAAAATGTATAGCACTAAATGCTTATGTTCAAAAAGAAGAAAGCTTTCAAAACAATGACTACATATTTTACCTTAAGAAACCAACAAAGGAGAGTGAATTAAACCAAAATACGCAGAAAAAAAAGAGAAAATAAGGAAATCAGAAACCAGAGCAGGAATTGAATAAATGGAAAATAAAAACTTGAATTAAACTAAATTCTCTTTCTGTGAGAGCAATAAAATTGATAAACCTTAACTTACACTGAACAGGGAAAAAAGAGAAGACACAAATAACCAGCACCAACAATGAGAGAGGAGTGTTCAGTACAAATCAGACAGATATCAAAAGAGTAATAAAAGGTTGTGATGAACAAGTCCATGTCAGTTAATTTGACAACTTGGAGGCAATGAACAAGTTCCTTGAAAAACACAAAGCTCAAAGAGAAAATAGATAAGCTGAATACTTGAAGGTCCATTAAAAAATTGATTTTTCTGTTAAAAAAAAGATTTTTCTTTCCTTAAGAAAATATCTCAGGCCCAGATGACTTCCTGGTGGGTTCTACCAAATATTTAAGAAAGATAGAAAAAAAGCCTTTTCTGTACAATTTTTCCAGAAAATTGAATGAGAAATTAATGCTTCCCAACTTTTTCTATGAGCCCAGCAATGCCTAATATCAAAACCAGAAAGAGACATTACAGGAAATCTACCAATATTCTTCATTACATATAGATATATATTAAAAATTATATAGATCTAAAATTTACATAGATAAAATATTCAAAACACAATGTTAACAATTCAAATCAACAATATAAAAATGGATGATGCATCATACACGGTGAATTTTTTTTGTTATCATTAATGTACAATTACTTGGAAAACATTATGGTTACTAGACTCCTCCTATTATCAAGTCCCCCCCACATACCCCATTAAAGTCACTGTCCATCAGTGTAGTAAGATGCTATAGAGTCATAACTTGTTTTCTCTGCATATACTGCCTTTCCCGTGTCCACCCCGCTACATTATGTGTGCTAACAGTAATACACTGTTTTTCTCCCTTATCCATCCCTTCCCACTCATCCTCCCCAGTCCCTTTCCCTTTGGTAAATGTTAGTCCATTCTTGGATTCTGTGAGTCTGCTGCTGTTTTGTTCCTTCAGTTTTTACTTTGTTCTTATGCTCCACACATGAGTGAAATAATTTGGTACTTGTCTTTCTCTGCCTGGCTTATTTCACTGAGCATAATACCCTCTAGCTCCATCCATGGTGTTGCAAATGGTAGGATTTGTTTTCTTCTCATGGCTGAATAATATTCCACTGTGTGAATGTCCCACATCTTCTTTATCCATTCATCTACTCATGGACACTTAGGTTGCTTCCACTTCTTGACTATTGTAAATAGTGTTGCAATAAACATAGGGGTGCATCTGTCTTTTTCAAACTGGGCTGCTGCATTCTTAGGGTAAATTCTTAGGAGTGGAATTCCTGGGTCAAAGAGGATTTCTATTTTTAGTTTTTTGAGGAACCTCCATACTACTTTCCACAATGGTTGAACTAGTTTACATTCCCACCAGCTGTGTAAGAGGGTTCCCCTTTCTCCACATCCTCGCCAACATTTGTTGTTTGTCTTTTGGATGTTGGTCATCCTAACTGGTGTGACGTGATTTCTCATTGTGGTTTTAATTTACATTTCCCGGATGATTAGGATGTGGAGCATCTTTTCATGTGCCTGTTGGTCATCTGAGTTTCTTCTTTGGAGCAGTGTCTGTTCAGCTTCTCTGCCCATTTCTTAATTGGCTTATTTGCTTTTTGTTTGTTGAGGTGCATGAGCTCTTTATATAATTTGGATGTCAATCCCTTATCAGATGTGTCATTTACGAATATATTCTCCCATACTATAGGATGTCTTTTTGTTCTACTGATGGTATCCTTTGCTGTACAGCTTTTTAGTTTGATATAGTCTCACTTGTTCATTTTTGCTTTTGTTTCCCTTGCCCAGGGAGATATGTTCATGAAGAAGTTGCTCATGTTTATGTCCAAGAGATTTTTGCCTATGTTTTTTTCTAAGAGTTTTATGGTTTTATGACTTACATTCAGGTCTTTGATCCATTTGGAGTTTACTTTTGTGTATGGGGTTAGACAATAATCCAGTTTCATTCTCCTGCATGTAGCTGTCCAGTTTTGCCAACACCAGCTGTTGAAGAGACTGTCATTTCCCCATATATCCATAGCTACTTTATCGTATATTAATTGACCATATAAGCTTGGATTTATATCTGGGTTCTCTATTCTGTTTCACTGGTCCATGGGTCTGTTCTTGTGCCAGTACCAAATTGTCTTGATTGGCTTTGTAGTAGAGCTTGAAGTAGGGGAGTGAGATTCCCCTCACTTCATTCTTCTTTCTCAGGATTGCTTTGGCTATTCGGGGTCTTTGGTGGTTCCATATTAATTTTTGAACTATTTGTTCCAGTTCATTGAAGAATGTTGTTGGTAGTTTGATAGAGATTGCATCAAATCTGTATATTGCTTTGGGCAGGATGACCATTTTGATGATATTAATTCTTCCTAGCCAGGAGCATGGGATGAGTTTCCATTTGTTAGTGTCCTCTTTAATTTCTCTTAAGAGTGTCTTGTAGTTTTCAGGGTATAGGTCTTTCACTTCCTTGGTTAGGTTTATTCCTAGGTGCTTTATTCCTTGGTTAGGTTTATTCCTAGGTATTTTATTCTTTTTGATGCAATTATGAATGGAATTGTTTTCCTGATTTCTCTTTCTGCTAGTTCATCATTAGTGTATAGGAAAGCAACAGATTTCTGTGTATTAATTTTGTATCCTGCAACTTTGCTGAATTCAGATATTGATCTAGTAGGTTTGGGTGGATTCTTTAGGGTTTTTTGTGTACAATATCATGTCATCTGCAAACAGGAACAGTTTAACTTCTTCCTTGCAAATCTGGGTACTTTTATTTCTTTGTGTTGTCTGGTTGCCATGGCTAGGACTTCTAGAACTATGTTGAATAAAAGTGGAGAGAGTGGGCATCCTTGTCTTGTTCCCGATCTTAAAGGAAAAGCTTTCTGCTTCTCGCTGTTAAGTATAATGTTGGCTGTGGGTTTATCACAGATGGCCTTTATTAGGTTGAGGTACTTGTCCTCTATACCCATTTTGTTGAGAGTTTTTATCATGACTGAATGTTGAATTTTGTCAAATGCTTTTTCAGCATCTATGGAGATGATCATGTGGTTTTTGTCCTTCTTTTTGTTGATGTGATGGATGATGATGTTGGATTTTTGAATGTTGTACCATTCTTACATCCCTGGGATGAATCCCACTTGATCATGATGGATGATCTTTTTGATGTATTTTTGAATTCAGTTTGCTAACATTTTGTTGAGTATTTTTGCATCTATGTTCATCAGGGATATTGGTCTATAATTTTCTTTTTTGTGGTGTCTTTGCCTGGTTTTGGTATCAGAGTGATGCTGGTCTCATAGAATGAGTTTGGAAGTATTCCCTTTTCTTCTACTCTTTGGAAAACTTTAACGAGGGTGGGTATTAGGTCTTTACTAAATGTTTGATAAAATTCAATGGTGAAGCCATCTGGTCCTGGAGTTTTGTTCTTAGGTAGTTTTTTGATTAACAGTTCAATTTCATTGCTGGTAATTGGTCTGTTCACATTTTCTGTTTCTTCCTTGGTCAGCCTTGGAAGGTTGTAGTTTTCTAGAAAGTTGTCCATTTCTTCTAGGTTATCCCGTTTGTTGGCATATAATTTTTCATAGTATTCTCACATAATTCTTTGTATGTCTGTGGTGTCCACTGTGATTTTTCCTTTCTCATTTCTGATTCTGTTTATGTGTGTAGACTTCCTTTTTTTCTTGATAAGTCAGGCTAGGGGTTTATCTCTTTTATTTATTTTCTTGAAGAACCAGTTCCTGCTTTCATTGATTCTTTCTATTGTTTTATTCTTCTCAATTTTATTTATTTCTGCTTTAATCTTTATTATGCCCCTCCTTCTACTGACTTTGGGTGGCATTTGTTCTTCCTTTTCTAGTTTCATTAATTGTGAGTTTAGACTGTTCATTTGGGATTGTTCTTTTCTGAGGTAGGCCTGTGTTGGAATAAATTTCCCTCTTAGCATGGCCTTCACTCTATCCCACAGTGTTGTCATTTGTGTCCATATATTGCTTGATCTCTGTTTTTATTTGGTCATTGATCCATTGATTATTTAGGAGCATGTTATTAAGCCTCCATGTATTTGTGGGCTTTTTATTTTCTTTGTGTAATTTATTTCTAGTTTTATACCTTTGTGATCCAAGAATCTTGTTGGTACAATTTCAATCTTTTTGTATTTGCTGAGGTTCTTCTTGTGGCCTAGTATATGATCTTTTCTTGAAACTGTTCCATGTGCACTTGAGAAGAATGTGTATCCAGTTGCTTTTGGATGGAGCATTCTGTAGATGTCCATTAGGTCCATCTGTTCTAATACGTTGTTCAGTGTCTCTGTCTCTTTACTTATTTTCTGTCTGGTTGATATGTCTTTTGGATTGAGGGGTGTGTTGAAGACTCCTAAAATGAATGCATTACATTCTATTTTCCCCTTTAATTCTGTTAATATTTGTTTCATATATGTAGGTGATCCTGTGTTGGGTGCACAGATATTTTTAATAGTTATATCTCCTTGTTGGACTGACCCCTTTATCGATATGTAATGTCCTTCTTTGTTTCTTGTGACTTTCTTTGTTTTGAAGTCTATTTTGTGTGCTAGAAGTACCACAATTGATTTTTACTCCCTGTTAGTTGCATGAAATATCTTTTTCCATCCCTTTACTTTCAGTCTGCGTATGTCTTTGGGTTCAAAGTGAGTCTCTTGTAGGCAGCATATGGACAGGTCTTGTTTTTTTATCCATTTAGTGACTCTATGTCTTTTGATTGGTGCATTCAGACTATTTACATTTAGGGTAATTATAGATAGGTATGTACTTTTTACCATTGCAGGCTTCGGATTCATAGTTAACAAAGGTTGAAGGGTAATTCCCTTACTATCCAAAAGTCTAATTTAACTCACTTTGTGTGCTATTACAAACACAGTCTAAGCATTATTTTTTTTTCCTCCTTTTTCTTCCTCCTCCATTCTTTGTATGTTATGAATAATATTCTGTACTCTTTGTCTATTCCTTGGGTGACATCTATTTAGCCTTAGGAACACTTCCATCTATAGGAGTCCCTCCAAAATGCACTGTAGAGGTGGTTTGTGGGAGGTAAATTCTCTCAACTTTTTCTTATCTGAAAATTCTTTAATCCTTCCTTTGAATTTAAATGATAAGCTTGCCGGGCAGAGTATTCTTGGTTCAATTGCATTAAATTCTGCTTCATTACATTAAATGTGTCATGCCACTTCCTTCTGGCATGTAAGGTTTCTGTTGAGAAGTATGATGATTGCCTGATTGGTTTTCCTTTGTATGTGATCTTTTTCCTCTCTCTAGCTGCTTTAAAAAGTCTGTCTTTATCCTTTATCTTTGTCATTTTAATTATTAGATGTCTTGGTGTTGTCTTCCTTGGGCCCCCTTGTGTTGGGAGATCTGTGCACCTCCATGGCCTGAGAGACTATCTCCTTCCCCACATTGGGGAAGTTTTCAGCAATTACCTCCTCAATGACACTTTCTATCCCTTTTTCTCTCTCTTCTTTTTCTGGTACCCCTATAGTACGAATATTATTCCATTTGGATTGGTCACACAGTTCTCTCAATATTCTTTCATTCTTAGAGATTCTTTTTTCTCTCTGTGCCACACCTTCTTTCTATTCCTCTTCTCTAATTTCTATTCCATTTTCTGTCTATTCTACTATGTCTAATCTGCTTTTAAATCCCTCCATTGTATGTTTCATTTCAGATATGGAATTTCTTAAAGATTGAATCTATGACTTAAATTCATTCCTGAGTCCTTGAATATTTTCCTGTACCTCCATAAGCATGTTTACGATTTTTATTTTGAACTCTCTTTCAGGCAGATTGGTGAGTTCAGTTTCATTTGACCTTTTTTCTGGGGTTTGTGAGAGTTTGGTCTGGACGATGTTCTTTTGATGTTTCATATTTCTGTGTGGTGCCCACTCGTGCCCAGAAGCTTCAGTCTCTGGAACTGCTCAGGCCCTAGAGTGAGGTTGGGGGTCATAGGGGAGTGAAGCTGGTGCCTGTGGGGAGGAATAATCTGTTTCCTGATTCTCATATGTGGGGCCTGTCTCCAGTGTCAGAGCCAGTGGGCCAAGCACACACGTGTAAGCCTCTGTGCTTTGCATCTCTAGCTGGCTAATGCCAGCACAGTGACTGCAGGTTTGCAAACCGGTGACAGCAGGCTAGGAGGATGACACAGCAGGCTGCATGTCACTGTGGGGGCCTTGGAGCTGAGTAGGCAGCCAGGGGGGATGGGGTGCCTGAAGCTCCTCAAAGTTCCCAACCAGCTGTGCAGAGTGCACCCAGACAACCTTTTCCAGCTCTCCCCTCCCCCGCCCAGCAAGCTCCGTGCAAACCCCACCCCTTCAGCAGCCCTCTCACTGCTAGAAAGCCTCTTAGACTGCCTGCCTTTCCCTTGTCCCAGAGCGGCTGGGTGTGGATCCCCATCCTCCACAAACAGCCGGAATCTCAGTCTCTCAAGCACTCTATCTGTCCAAGCTCCCCAACGTCCAGAGCACCACATAGTGTAGGTTTCTGCTCCCAAAGCAGATCTCCACAGCCTAGTGTTCAGCAGTTCTAGGCTTCCACACCCTCCCCAGCTCCGTTTCTCTTCCTCCAGACAGTGAGCTGGGGTGGGGAAGGGCTTTGGTCCCTTTGGATTAAGGCTTTCATACATTACCCTGTTTCATAAGATCTGCTCTGTTCATGAGTTCTTTATGCAGTCTGGCTCAGACTTCTTTCTTGATGCTGTTCTAGGGTGAGTTGTATTAATTAACTATATTTTTGTACTATTTGTGATTTGGGGAGGAATTCTCCATCTCACCTCTCACGTTGCCATCTTGAATCCTCTCCTCAGTTTCCAGGGTGAATTTTTATTTCAGGAATGCAGGAGTGCTTTAAATCAATATAATTCACCATATTAACAGAGTTAAAGTGAAAAAACCATCTGACCTTCTTAATGGGTATAGATAAAGCATTTGAGGAAATCCAAGACCTATTTATGATATAGACTCCCTGCAAAATAGGAATACAAGGTACTTCATCAGTCTGATAAATGACATCTACAAAACAAAAAACAAAACCCAACAGCCAGCAACATACTTAATGATGAGGAGTTACATGTTTCCCCTCTAAGATCAGGAACAAGACAAGGATGTCTTTACCGCTTTATTCAACATTGTACTAGAGGTTCTACATAGTATAATTAAGCAAACAAAATAAATAAAAAGCATCAAAATTAGATATAAAGAAGTAACACTGTTTTTATTCACATGTGACATGACCATCTTTGTTGAAAATCCACTGAAATCTATAAAAAGGCTACTAGAACTAATAAGCAAGCTTAGCAAAGTTATAGTTTATAAGATCAATACTGAATAATCAATTTTACTTCTATGTATAGAAATTGGAAACAATGGGAAATTGAAATTTTAAAATATAATAGCATCAAAAATATGAAAATAATTAGGGATAAATCAGACAAAAAATGTGCATGATCTGTAGCCTGAAAATAACAAAACATTGCTGAAGTTAAAGATGACCTACATAATTAGAGAAATATACCTAGTTTATGAATAGAAAAATTCAATATTGCTGTCAACTTTTTCCAAATTGACCCATGGATTATATGGATAATAATTATTTTTACTCTTCTTAACTAGGATACTCATGTCATGAGAATGTACATCTGTCAAAAGGTACCAAATTTTACACTTTAAATATGTGAGATTTCTTTGTATGTAATTATACTTTAATAAAGCTGCCAAAATGGGGGTATCATGCTCCTTAATTTCAAGCTATACTACAAAGCTACAGTGATTTAAAAAGTATGGTATTAACACAGGAACAGGTATACAGATCAGTGGAACAGAATAAAGATCCAAGAAATTAACCCATGCCTATATGGTCAATTAATATATGACAAAGGAGGCAAAAATAAACAATGGGGAAAAGGCAGTCTCTCCATAAATAGTGTTGGGAAAACTGGACAGTTACATGCAAGAGAATGAAACTGCACCACTGTCTCACACCATACAAAGAAATCTACACAAAATGGATTAAAGACCTAAATGTAAGACATGAAACCACAAAACTCTTACAAGAAAACATACATGGGAATCTCTTGAACACTGGCCTCATTAATTTTCTGGATACGTCTCCCCAAGCAAAGGAAACAAAAGCAAAAATAAAGAAGTAGGACAACATCAAACTAAAAAGCTTGGACTTTCCTTTGCAACACAGCAAAGGAAACCATCAACAAAATGAAAAGGTAACCTATGGGAGAATATCTTTGCAAATGATACATCTGGTAAGGGACTAATATCCAAAATATATAAACAACTCATAAAACTCGACACCAAAACACAAAACAAAACAACCCAACTAAAAAATGGGCAGAGGACCAGAACAGATATTTTTCCAAAGAAAACATAAGGATGGCCAACAGGCACATGAAAAGATGGTTAACATCATTAATCAACAGAGAAATGCAAAATAAAACCACAATGAGTTTTCACCTCTGGGAAAATGGAAGTTCCAATGGCCAGGATCCTCACCTTACCCTAACTACTTGCCCACTGCATACATGCAATCATGTAATTGGCCTGCTGCATAGGTCTATGCTTAAACATGTGTTGGCAATGAGCCTTTATAAGCTGTGTTGCTATATAAAGAGCTCCACACAGTGCTCTGTGTGTCTGGCAGAGATGGTTTGCAGACTTGCCAGATGTGCACAGGATTCTAGCACTTAAATTGTCAGCATGAATAAAACTTGGTATAAGGTCTTTTACCCCAAAGATTCCATTGTTGTTATTCAGTCTCACTGAATCCAGAGTGAACTTGCCCAAAACTGGAACTCTCCCGCATGACATTTTGGCATACTCACCAGGATTTGCTGCAGACCGAAGAATGGAATAAGCTGTCCTTATGAGAGGGGTACTTCAATGGAATGGACTGCCCACAGGTGAGGGGATACTTGGGTATCTTCCAGTGGGTATATGCCCCAAGGTAGCTTACCTTCTAGAGGAATGGGCTCCTTCCCAGGAGTTGGGGGAGGTGGAGGTAATGACTTAGACAGTAGAGGTGGCCCTCTGCAAAATAGGGAATTCCTTGGAGAAACAGAGTGCCCATGTGGTGGTGGGAACTACAGGTTGGCTTTTTCTCATAGTGTTAAAAAAGGTTATAGATGAGAGTGACATACTCTTGCAAGAAGCATGAGAATGAAAGCTGTGAGGTGCTGTGGAGGAGGTAAGAGATTTGTTGAAGATGGAGATGGAGGCACTGTGAGACACTGTGGAAGAGGTAAAGGCCAGGGGGCAGAAGGGCATGCCCCTGTGAGAAGCAAAAGAAGAGGCAGTGCAAAAACATGAGTTGCAAGGTATTGAGGAGAAGGTAAAAGAGTTGTTGAAGACTGAGAGAGTTGCTGTGAAGCATTGCAGAGAATGTAAAGGATGTAGCAGAGAAGACACTCTGTGGAGTGGTGAGAAAGCTGCCATCAACTTGGTTGAGAAGCAGGGGGAGAATGAGGAGGTAGAGGTGGTGCCAGAGGTACCAACCCTTTCTCTATTGAAATCCCACCCAGTTGTAGTCAAGTAAAGACACAGCAACTGCGGGTTCCTCCAAGAGAAGTGCAGCCCCTCCCCAGGTTGTGGAGCACTCCATGTTCTGTCCCTATACCCAGGCAAAGCTGATGGATTTGGTATCCTGGTTTTGGCAGAAACTTTAGAGTCCATATCAGCCTGGCTCCTGCACTTTTGAGATGTAGGGGTGAAGAGTATCCTCCTGTCTGAATCAGAGATGGGGAAGTTGGCTTCCCTGATTTGCAAAATGCATACCAGACCCCAGGGAATCATTCACTTCTTGAATGGCTGACTGCTGCTCCTCACACTGCATGCCCCAATCAGGGTGACTTACCATCTTCCCCTGCTAGATGGAAGACGTATGCTGAGCTCCAACAGACATTATGGAAGTTGGGCATGAAAATCGCTCTTTATGACCCAGTAAATTATGACCTGGACCAGGAGCTGTTTACTTTGGGGATGAGGGATACAGTGCTACAAATGGCTCCCTCATCTCTCTTTGGGCCCTTAGTGGCCATTCTTACTCCTCACTTAGGGCAACCCGTTAACAAGGTTACCCTTACTGTGGTAGATTTGGGGGAGACTAAAACAATGCAGGCACAGAAGGGGGTGTGGCTCACTACAGAGAGGAAGAGCTTAAGGGGCCCTGTGAAGGTCACCAGGACAAGATGTGAGTTGATTTGATAGGGATAAGAGCAGACAAAGAAAAACTGGATGGTAAGTCATATAGAATCTTACTGGCCCTGTGGCAACAATTGAAGCTAGAGCAGTGGTTTTGGCCACTGAGGACCAAAAATCAGAAGCCAGAGACAAAGTCACAAGTCCAGCCTGTGTGCCTGCAAGACTTCCTACTAGAGAGTGAGTGAGCCTCACCTGGACCTGCACAGGAAGATAATTGAGCAATATGGTTTGACTAAGGGGAGGGTGAAGGTAACCACCCTGAGGGACAGGTGGGGATTGGAGGCCACATGTTGAAATATCAATTCATTGGTCCCCAGTGAATATACAATGTGTCCTGGCTCTGGCAGACACAGGTGCTGAATGCTCACTGATTGCAGTTTCCCAGGACTCTGCTGTTACAGACAGATACAGGGGTAAGGCTATCAGAGTGAAACAAGCCCAAATCCCATTGGGAATAGAGCATCTACCCCCCCAAAAAATATACCCTGTATGATGTTATGCTTACTTCTGATTCTCTTACAGACAACTGTAACAATATTACAAGAGTTTTGAGGTCTTCTGGCTATTGGAAAGTGTTTATCCTGCACTTGGCACAAATTCTGAAGCTCTTACACCATTTGGTGCAAAGGGGCATCGGGTGGGACTGGGATGAGACATGTGCATTTGCTCTGCTGCAAAATGGGCCATCAAGCACTTGCAGGCCTTAAGTGTGATAGGCTCATCGAGACCCTGTGAGTTGGATGGCCACATGACCAAAGACAGTTATGGCTGGTGTGTCTCTGGAAGCAGCTTGAACAAACTTGCCAAACTATTGGATTCTGGGCACAGCTCTAGTAAGGAGCACAGATATGGCACATCTTCATAGAAAAACAATTAGCTGTCATGAACCATGCGTTGCTGCTACAGAGTCCAACACCAGAATGGCCCTGATACAGGTTGGAACCACCTATCCCATCATAGGGTTAGTATGAGACTGGACCCAAAAGCCATGGAGTGGCATGGAACAGACATCTAAATTGGCCAAGTGGGGTGCATACCTATAGCAGTGTAGTGCCCTTTCTACTAGCCCCTTGAGTGAAGAACTCCAATGCTTATTGGGGCCAGTGACTTATACCAGAGAAAGGCAGAAGAATTTGCTTTATAGCCATTAGTAACAGAGAGCCTTTATTGGGAGGGGAGAACCCCTCTACTGAAGATACACATTACACAGATGGCTCCAGCCACAGGCAGCCCCAAAATAGAGAGCTATAGCTTTCCATCCTAAGACTGAGACAATATGGATGGAAGATGGTGAAGGGAAGAGCAGCCAATGGGCATAGCACTTGTGATCACTCAGGTGCCCTCCTCACTAGTTGTTTGCACTGACAGCTGGGCAGTCTCTCAAGGCTTGACTCTATGGCTACTGACATGGTACCACGCCAGCTGATTGGTTGGTCACAGACCCCTTTGGTATCAAGAGTTGTGGCTAGATTTATGGGCCTCTGATCAGACTGAAGCAGTTATATCATGTGACAGGCCATTTGCCACTGGTATCTCCAGGAAAAGAAATAGTAAGTGTTGGCAAAGATCTGGAACAAAAAAAGGCAACCCTCCTACGCTGTTGGTGGGAACGTAAATTGGCTCAGCCAATATGGAAAGCTATGAAGATTTCTCAAAAAACTAAAGATAGAAGTAACATACAATCCAGCAGTTCTACTTCCGGGAATTTACCCAGAGAAAATAAAGTCACTAATCTGAAAAGATACATGCACTCCTAGTTTATTGCCACATTATTTATAATAAAGAAGAAGTGGTACATATACACAATGGAATATTATTCAGCCATAAAGAGAATGAAATCTTGCAATTTGCAACAACATGGTGGACCTGGAGGATATTATGCTAAGTGAAGTCAGGCAGAGAAAGACAAATACAATATGATTTCACTTATATGTGGAATCTTAAACACACACAAATGAACAAAACAGAAATTGACTCATAGACACAGAGATTGGTGGTTTGCATGGGGAAGGTGGAACAGCAGTGGGTGAAGCAGGTGAAGGGGATAAAGAGGCACAAAATCCCAATCATAATATAAATTAATCATGGGGATGAAAGTACAGCATACAGAATATAGTCAATAATATTCTTCACGTGTTGACAGATAGTAACTACACTTACGGGGTGAACACATTAAATAATGTAGAAAACTGTCCAATCACTACATGGTATACTTGAAACTGATATATTATATATCAATTATACCTCATTGAATAAGACTGTTAAAAAATGAAACCATAAAAACCTCTTTAATTTCTCTCCACTGATTTTTAGTGGAAAAATAAGGACTTTAGGATTTCCCAACCAGTTAAATCACCTCAGGAAAATAATTTCATCTCTTTGAGTGTGGTTTCTCCCATCTATAGAACAGAAATAATAAAATCTGGCTGAAATGATGCTGTTAGGAATAATCGTAATAACCTACTTAAAGGGCCCAGGATAGTGCCAGACACCTGGTACTTAAAATGCCTTAACTCCAGGTAACAAGTGTAAGCAATTATCAGCTGTTGTCTTAAGATCAGTTACTGTTTTCAAATGAAAAGACTAGGGCATAAGAGAACTATCTCCCTTAGTTCACATTTTGCCTAGGGCTTATCCCAAGTTTATGTCACTTAATAATTTATAGAACCTTGTGTTCTACAATTTAAAGACTTACAGATGCTCACAATGGACACCATGATTTCTTACCAGTACCTAAATTTTGATACACTTTTGTTTGCAAAAATTTTGTTTATACAGTCACAACCTTAATATATTAATAGTTGTGACAGACTTTTAAAAAATTGTTGAATCTCAACCTAAAGCAATTTTGATATACTATATATACAATTTGAAATATATAGTTTTCTCTAAAGTAAGTACAGCAAAAACTCAACACCTATGAACTTTAATAGTGTTACTAGTTTTATAACCATGGGCAAGTCAATAACATTTCTAGATCTGTTTCTTCATTTTTATTGAGTAGAGCTTGGACTATATGACTTCCAAGATCTTTGCCTACTTAAAACTATATTGCTGGGATAGCATACAATGAATTATTTGAATTCTTTTTGAGTGCTATGAATTAAACAATCTTAGATATTTCAAAGCATCTTGGATATTTAAGATAATTTTGTAACTATCATTAAAATACATCTATTTTATCATAGCACACTATTATAAACTTATGGGGATTATTTGGGATAATTTGGTTCAGCAGAGAATTCAGAGCTCTCTAAAGAAAGAATTGACTGGATCCACTGATACCAATTTCATAGTATCTTAACGATACCATTCTTTTAAAGTAAATGTCAATGGAAGAGGCCAAAGAGAGGCATGGGTTGGATAATTATATTATTACCTTAAAAGTCTTCTTTAAGTAGGCACAAAGAATTGATTTTTCTAGTTTATCTTACCAGGAATATTTACTTTAGAATATTCAGTTTCATTCTATTTTAGAAGGTGTTACTAGTTTTATAACACCCATACAAAATGCATTGCTAAATGTAATGCTATAGAATAAAAATATACTCATATTATAGCTGGACTTCTTAACAGCCCAAATTTTATTTTGGATTGTAAAGCTTGGAAACAAAAGAGAATATAGGTAAGTAGGATTAATTTGTGTAAGTCTGTGTGCAGATGTGCTCATGTGGGTTTACTGCCAAAATTTTGAAAAGAATAATGAATGATAGACGATTTTATTCTTCACGTGCCTCATTGATAAAGTTTTCTCTCTCAAAGGGCGTAGTTCTTTGCCTACTTGCCTAATTCATGTCTGTGTGTTTGTGTTTATGAATCCACACAAAAATGCATTGCTGAATATAATGCTATAGAATTCACAACAGAAAATTTATACTTAATGGTACCCTTAATTCTTTAAGAATAAAATCAGGTATAATGAACATGTATATAAGTAAACAAAAAAAAAAGGATGTCTTGTACTTTTATATATATACATTTATATATGTATGTATATATATATATATATATACATTTACTTTTATATATACACATTTGTGTGCACATATAAAGGCACAAATACATATATATATATATGCATACCCACATCTAAAAATATTTTAAGAAAAACATGTCAAAATCACAGTAGTTGAGAACACTCACAAAATCTATAAACCTCTAGATGATACCCAGAATAATTTTTTTTAGAAATGGAAAAATAATTATAAAATATATTATGTTAATAAATCAGAAAAGGCGCTTGAAATAATCTCATAAAATGTTATAGCTTAAATAATGCCCTTCATCAGTATTCTTTGTTTAACATTTTATGTTTATTGATAAATGAAGATGCATTTAAATAATTCAAAGAAAACATTAGCTGCAAGCAAGGAATTAATAATTGATAGGACTGGAAGGACTCTTTTCACTTGGGAAATAGATAATATTAGCTTAATGTGGAGCTGTAGGAACAGAGGAAACGTAATGGATCAGCCTCCTTTAAACGGATGATGGTTATTGTGGTCTAAAAGTTGCTACAAAGGCAAAAGCAGGACAGCTCAGCAAGTGCAATAGATTTCACTCATAGGAGCTGACAGTGCAAATTGTGGTCTGATGTGCCAGATTTATATGTGGTAGAAGACCTAATGATCATGACGTATACTAGGGAGATGAAAACTAAATTAATTAATTAATTAATGCAAGTTAACCATAATTGGAAGCTGGAGAGAAAAACCCTTTGAACATACCAAGGTGATAAAAATAAAGAGATTTTAGATTTTACTTTTCTCCTTCTTTGTGCTTGAGAACAGAGGCCAGTTACAATGAGACCACCTTGTTTGACAAGAAACACCCATCATGAGGTCTGCATTAGTCTCGCTGCAGTTTGGGCAGTGGCTCCAGCTGCACACGTGGCAAAGCCAACACCTCTGGGGAGTCATGGAAGATGAATGTCCCCAGATAGAAGAGACACACATGTTGGCTATTTTCATCCCACCTGTATTTGTCCTTCTCCAAATATTAGAGAGAATTGAGTCATACACATCTGGGAGTTCCAGAGGTCATTAATTTTGTCCTGCCTTCTCCATCCCCTCCTTCAGTCCCACTCCCTAGGTGAGAGAATTATTCTTCAGAGTACCTGGGGAAATTTCAAATTACTCCTTGCTAAATTCATCTTTGCCATCAGGACAGACTCTAATTTCTAATCTGGCATAATTTAAATATATGTCATTAATCGCTATATTTTAACCTGTCTTGTTCAAAAAGAACCTCTAAATACTAATACCTATTTCATAAGTCATCCCTCAAATTGGTCACTTTTGCCTTACAATGCATATTTGGAATTAGATTCAGAAAAATGACTTCTTTGCTAAAATTTTAGCCACTTACAAAGTCTACTGATTCTGCAGCCTACCTTTTTATGCTGATGTGGAATTCTAAATTCTTATATATGCTCAACTCTAAGGAAACACTACATAATTTCCTTTGGTTAAATATTACAGATCAACATCCTTCTCCTCTGACTCCCATGAAGAATGGGTACTTAATATATAAAGTACAGAAATTACGCACAATTCCACCATCTCAGAGCAACCACTGTTATCAGCTGAGCGTATTGCCTTCTCTTTTATTTCCCTATGCATAGAAATTTTATATTATATAGTAACTGAAATCATAATATATATTTAGTTCTGTTGAGATATTACTTTTAACTTGTTATGAGTTCCCTTGCACAGATAAGAAGTACCTTTAAAGAAGGAATTATTTGCATAGCTTTAAAAATATTTTTCTCATAAGACCTAGATTTGATATCTTAATTGTCTTTGTTTAAGATAAACGTTTTATGCTAGCCAACAAGGAAGCAAATGAGAATCAATGTAGGTGACTGAAGGCATGTTATGAATAACCAGCTGACAGATGTACAAGGAAAATTTCAAAATCAATTAGGAAATTGCTTTTAATCAGCTACAAGCCTCCATTCTGTGTTTTCCAATTTCTTAAGAATGTTTGTTAATTCACCTTTTTTTCATCCATATTAATTCATTTACTTAGCTTTATTTTTATTTTTCATCTCACTTTTGGTGTTTTAGGCATTCTTCTATGTGCTGTCAATAGAGAGACAAAGGGATACAATTCCAATCTTTTACCAACTTTTTAGGAAATGTATAACTAAAATCCCATAAATGCGCTAGGACAGAACACCATAGAGGCTTGAAAATCTGAAGCACAAACATGAATGGAAGCCTAAATGCCTAAGTGGGGCACAGCACATTAATAGTTTCCTCATGATTCCCACTTCATACATTGTCCACTGAGGGCATCTGAACAGTCCCTGGCCATCTTTGTACATAATTCATTATTTCCACATGATATTCTGTTTGATTTTGTAACTTGTTTTTGTACTCTTTTTTGCTTGTCTTATCTGGGTTGAATTTTATTCTTTTTTCCTTTGATATATTTTAATTTGTAAAAACAATTTTATAATTTGTCCTCTCTGGTTATTAGTTTTGAAATTTACTACTCACCTCTTGATCACATATTCATTATCTCAAGCACTAAAAAGCATTTATAAGTGCCAGTTTATTTATATTACTACACACACCTTGTAGATTATCCACAGTCTCTGTGTTCAAAGAGGCTGTGTTTAGGTAATACAGATGCTAAATGGTACTAAGTCTAAGGTTGACACCTTTAGACTTTTGGAATTCCCAAACCAGTCTCAAGAACATTGTAAAAGACAGAACCAAACCACCAATTTTTATTGTTACCCAGCATATTTGACTTTTCTGCCTAGTTAAGTGCCTTAGCCTATACTGGTAGGAAAGGGGAGTGCATGTATTCCAACTGGACCAGACAGAGCCAACAGCTTGAAAGTCTGTGCCTAGGAGCCTGATAACCGAGTATCAGATTGGCATCCATCTAAACTGAAGTGGGCTAAGAGTAGAAGCCTCTTAATCTGTTCCACCTGTTATTCCAAAATACCCCAGTCAGGTGGCTTTTAAACAAGAATTTATTTCTAACAGTTCTGGTGGCTGGAAGTCTAAAATCAGGGTGCCAGCATCTTTGTGTCCTAGTGAAAGGCCTCTTCCAGGCTGCAGACTGCCAGCTTCTTGACATCTCTCTGGGCCCTCCCATGTTGGAAAACAGATTAGGTTGCTCTATGGGATCTATTTTAAGAGTGCTAATATGAGTCGTGATGGCTCCACCCTCATGATCTAAGCACCTCCCACAAGCCCACTTCCTAGTATCATCATACTAGACATTAGGATTTCAACATATGCTTCAGGAGAAAAGAGAAACATAAACATTCAGACTACAGTAGAGCCAGAGCAGAGTGACAAGATCAAGTCTAAGGGAGGAAGCTAGATGTCCAGATCAGACAAGGTAGCATGTTGGGTTCTGTAGGAGGAGCAAAGGCCTGCACACTCGAGGACCCAGACACAATTCTGATTGCTGAGTATTACCTCCAATGATGTTTTTATTTCCACTTTCAGGGCTTTCTACCTCATGTCATGAAAAGCACAATCTGGTTTCTGGTTCTACAATGTCCCACTATCAACCATTCAATAAAATTATGACATCCAATATTGTCTGCAGAAATACATTACAGAAACCAAGACATTCATTATACCTACTTAATTTATGAATCAGCCATAGCATTTTATAAGAACTATAGTTACATTTTTTTGTAAGAGCTCCTATCAATACTTAAGAAGTTAGAACTTTAAATAGCTTGTTAAATATTGAACAAATTTTAGTTATTAATCAAGAATAGATTTAAAAATTAACACAAACATTTAAATGGTCAATTAATTTATGACAAAGGAGCCAAGAATATACAATGCAGAAAGGACAGTCTCTTCAATAAATGGTGTTGGAAAAACTGGACAGCTATATAAAAAAAGAATGAAACTGGATCACTGTTCCACACCACACACAAAACTCAAGTCAAAATGGATTAAAGACTTGAATGTAAGTCCTGAGACCATAAAACTCCCAGAAGAAAACAGCTAGTAAGCTCCTTGATTCAAATGTTATGAATAATTTTTTAAATCTAACACTAGAAACAAAAGCAAAAATCAGACAAGTGGGACTACTTTAAAATAAAAACATTTGCAGCAAAGGAAATTGGCAACAAATGAAAAGGCAACCAACTGTATGGGAGAAAATATATTCTAATCATATCTGATAAGGTGTTAACATCTAAAATATCTAAAGAACTCATACAACTCAATAGCAGAAAACAAATAACCCAAATAAAAAATGAGCAGAGAATCTCAATAGACATTTTTCAAAAGAAGAAATACAGATGGCCAAAGACTTGAAGATACTCATCATCATCAAAACATCAGGGAAATATAAATCAAAACCACAATTAAATATTGCCTCACAGGCATCACATAAAAAATATGAACCATCAAAGGAACCTGGTTCAAACAAAAATCTAACAAACACCAGAAAAAGGGCCAAATGAAACTGAACTCACCAATCTTCCTGAAAGAGAGTTCAAAATAAAAATCATAAACTAGCTCATGGAGGTACATAAAAATATTCAAGAACTCAAGGATGAATTTAGGATGGACATTCAATCATTAAGAAATTCCATATCTGAAATGAAACACACAGTGGAGGGATTTAAAAGCACACTAGATGTAGTAGAAGAGAAGGTAAATGGAATAGAAATTAGAGAAGAGAAATACGACGAAGCTGAGGCCCAGAGAGAAAAAAGGATCTTGAAAAATGAAAGAATATTCAGAGAACTGTGTGACCAATTCAAACAAAACAATATTCTCATTATAGGGATACCAGAGGAAGAAGAGAGAAAAAAGGGGTAGGAAGTGTCTTTGAGGAGGTAATTGCTGACAGCTTCACCAATCTGGGGAAGGAGATAGTCTCTCAGGCTATGGAGGTACACAGATCTCCCAACAAAAGGGACCCAAGGAAGACATATAATAATTAAATTGGCAAAGATCAAGGATAAGGACAGACTTTTAAAAGCAGCTAGAGAGAGAAAACAGACCACATATTAAAGGAAAACCCATCAGGCTATCATCAGACTTCTCAACAGAAACCTTACAGGCCAGAAGGGAGTGACATGATATCTTTAATGCAATGAAGCAGAAGGGCCTCGAACCAAGAATACTCTACCATGCAAGATTATCATTTAAATTTGAAGGAGGGATTAAACAATTTTAAGATAAGCAACAGCTGAGAGAATTTACCTCCCACAAACCACCTTTACAGTGCATTTTGGAGGGACTGCGATAGACAGAAGTGTTCCTAAGGCTAAATAGCTGTCACCAGGGGAAATAAAACCACAGTAAAGAAAGTAGAACAATTAATTATTAAGTAGATGCAAAGTCAAATTAATGACCCCCAAAGTCAATCAAGTGATAGACAAAGAGTACAGAATATGATACTTAATATCTAAAGAATGGAGGAAGAAGAAAAAGGAGGGTAAAAATGAACCTTTAGATTGTGTTTGTAATAGCATACTAAGTAAGTTAAATTACACTGTTAGACAGTAAGGGAATTACCCTTGCAATTTTGGTAACCACGAATCTAAAGCCCGCAATGGCAATAAGTATGTTGGGACCTTTTCCCTCTTTTAAGCTTGTAACCAAGAAAAGGCCGCAGACTGGAGGTTTCCACCCTCCCTCGTTACTTCCGCATTTGTGGCCTAACTAGCTTCCCACGCACGCACTCTTGGCCCTAACTCCGCCTCCCCACCTAACCCGAAACCTGCCTAAAGACCCTAGTGACAGATGAGATAATTAATTCCCACTGGCTTTTGCTACTTCCTTATCTTCCCCTATATAACTGAGCTTCTGATGCAATAAAGCTGAGTTTTGCTGCGCCCTTGAGGCTGACACATCTCCCAGCTTGGTGTGGTTTTGTTTTTCCCTGGATCTCAGGGGAGGGTGTCCAAGCTGCCGACACTTGCCCTCTCGCTCAGACCCGGGGATAACAGGCTGGTCCTGCTTGACCCCCGCCTTCTTGTTGCTGAAGAGCAACATAAGTACATACCTATTATTAATCATCTTAAATGTAAATGTTCTGAAGGCACCAATCAAAAGACATAGAGTTACTGAGTGGACAAAATACAAGACCCATCTTTATGCTGCCTACAAGAGACTCACTTCAAACCCAAAGACATACACAGACTGAAAGTAAAGGGAAGGAAAAAGATATTTCATGCAAAGAATAGGGATAAAAAAGCAGGAGTTGCAGTACTTGTATCAGACAAAATAGACTTCAAAACAAACAAAGTAACAAGAGACAAAAAAGAACATTCCATAATGATAAAGGGTTCAGTCCAACAAGAGGATATAACTATTATAAATACCTATGCACCCAACACAGGAACACCTACATATGTGAAACAAATACTAACAGAATTAAAGCGGGAAATAGAATTCAATACATTCATTTTAGGAGACTTCAACACACCACTCACTCCAAAGGACAGATTAACTAGACAGAAAATAAGTAAGGACACAGAGGCACTGAACAACGTATTAGAACAGATGGACCTAACAGACATCTACAGAATACTCCATCCAAAAGCAACAGGATAAACATTCTTCTCAAGTACACATGGAACATTTTCAAGAAGAGATCACACACTAGGCCACACAAAGTGACTAAGTAAATTCAAAAAGATTGAAATTGTACCAACCAGCTTCTCAGACCGCAAAGGTATGAAACCAGAAATAAATTACACAAAAAAATGAAAAAGCCCACAAACACATGGAGTTTTAATAACATGCTCCTAAATAATCAATGGATCAATGGCCAAATAAAAACAGAGATCAAACAATGTGTGGAGACAAATGACAACAATAATTCAACACCACAATATCTGTGGGATGCAGCAAAGGCTGGGCTAAGAAAGAAGAATATTGCAATAAAGGTCTACCTCAAGAAAGAAGAACAATCCCATATGAACAGTCTAAATTCACAATTAACAAAACTAGAAAAAGAAGAACAAATGAAGTGCAAAGTCAGTAGAAGGAGGGGCATAAGATTAGAGCAGAAATAAATATAATCAAGAAGAATAAAATAATAGAAAGAATCAATGAAAGCAGGAGCTGGTTCTTTGAGAAAATGAACAAAATAGATAAACCCCTAGCCAGACTTTTCAAGAAAAAAAAAGAGAGTCTACACACATACACACATAAACAGAACCAGAAATGAGAAAGGAAAAATCACCATAGACACCACAGAAATAAAAAGAATTATTAAAGAATACTATGAAAAACTATATGCTAACAAACTGGGTAACCTAGAAGAAATGGACAACTTTCTAGAAAAATACAACCTTCCAAGACTGACCCAGGAAGAAACAGAAAATCTAAACAGACCAATTACCAGCAATAAAGTTGAATCAGTAATCAAAAAAATACCCAAGAACAAAACTCCAAGACCAGATGGATTCACCATGGAATTTTATCAGACATTTAGAGAAGACATAATACCCATTCTCTTCAAAGTTTTTCAAAAATAGAACAGGACAGAATACTTTCAAACTCATTCTATAAAGCCACCATCACTCTAATACCAAAACTAGGCAAAGACACCACAAAAAAAGAAAACTACAGACCAATATCCCTGATGAACATAGATGCAAAAACACTCAACAAAATATTAGCAAACTGAATTAAAAAATACATCAAGGATCATACACCCAAAAAAAGCAAATAACCCTATTAAAAAAATGGGTGGAGGATATGAACAGACACTTCTCCAAAGAAGAAATTCAGATGGCCAACAGGCACAAGAAAAGATGTTCCACATCCGTAATTATCAGGGAAATGCAAATTAAAACCACAATGATATATCACCTCACACCAGGTAGGATGGCCAACATCGAAAAGACTAGGGACAATAAATGCTGGTGAGGATGCAGAGAAAGGGGAACCCTCCTACACTGCTGGTGGGAATGTAAACTAGTTCTACCATTGTGGAAAGCAATATGGAGGTTTCTCAAAAAACTAAAAATAGAAATACCATTTTACCTGGGAATCCCACTCCTAGGAATTTAACCAAAGAAACAACTCCTCAGATTCAAAGAAATGTGCACCCCTATGTTTATCACAGCACTATTTACAGCAGTCAAGATATGGAAGCAACCTAAGTGTCCATCAGTAGATGAATGGATAAAGAAGATGTGGTACATATACACAATGGAATACTATTCAGCCATAAGAAAGAAACAAATCCTACCATTTGCAACAACATGGATGGAGCTAGATGGTATTATGCTCAGTGAAATAAGCCAAGCAGAGAAAGACAAATACCAAATGATTTCCCTCATTTGTGGAGTTTAACAATGAAGCAAAACTGAAGGAACAAAATAGCAGCATTCACAGACTCCAAGAAGGGACTATTGGTTATCCAAAGAAGGGGAAGGAGAGGGCATGTGGGAAGGGAGGGAGACAAGGATTGTGGGGTATCATGATTGGTGCACATGGTGTGTGTGGGATCATGGGGAAGACAGTGTAGCTCAGAGAAGACAAGTAGGGGCCTCTTTGGCATTTTACTACACTGATGAACAGTGACTGCAATGGGGTATGGAGGGGGGACTTGATAATAAGGTTGAATGTAATAACCACATTGTTTTCTTGTGAAACCTTCATAAGGGTGTATATCAATGTTAGCTTAATAAAAAAAATTCATCCTAAAAAAAAAAAGTATTGCCTCACACCTGTTAGAATGGCTATTATCAAAAAGACAAGAAATGACAAGTTTGGGTGAGGATGTGGAGAACAGGGAACCCTTGTGCACTGTTTGTGGGAATGTGAACTGGTGCAGCCACTGGAAAATGGTATGGAATTTCCTCAAAAATTTAAAAATAGAATTATGATATGATCCAGCTGTTCAACTTCTGGTTATACAATCAAAGAAAGCAAAGACCCAAACTCAAAAAGATAATATGCAACACCATCTTCACTGCAGCTTATTCACAATAGCCAAGATATGAGAGCAGCCTAAGTGTCTATAGATGGGTAAATGGATAAAGAAAATGTGACACACACACACACACACACACACACACACACACACACACACACACAGAGGCATATTACTCAGCCACAAAAAGGAAGGGCATCTTGCCATTTTAGACAACATGGGTGAACCTTGAGGGCATTATGCTAAGTAAATTAAGTTGGACAGAGACACACAAGTACTGTACGATCTCACCTACATGTGGAATCTAAAAACCACCCCCAAGTTTACAGAAACAGAGAACAGACTGATGGTTACCAGAGGCAGGGGTTGGGGAGGGATGAAATGAATGAAGGGGGTTTAACAGTGGAAACTTATAGTTATAAAATAAGTCATGGGGATGTAATACACAGCCTGGTGATTATAGTTAATAATACTGTGTTATATATTTCAAAGTTGCTAAGAGAGTAGATCTCAAATGTTCTCATCATAAGAAAAAAAAATTTATAACTATGCATGGTGATGGATGTTAAACTGACTTACCGTGGTGATTATTTTGTAATATATACAAATATATTGAATCATTATATCATATACCTGAAACCAATGTTACATGTCACTTATATTTCATTTTAAAAAAAGAGAATATTAAGTCCTCTTAAAGTACCATGAATGATGGACAGTTAATAAATAACCTCTAATTTCCTGTCACCTCCAAACTCACTGATGAGAAAAAATATATGTATATGAGACAAGTGAAAAACAATACAAGATAACAAGAAATTGCATCATTAAGGTCCAATACCTCTTTCTACTCATTGGAATGACTTCTGTTACAGAGAAATTTGGTGCAGGAAACAAACAAAACTCCCATTTTAGTTTGGCCACAGTAAACATGCAAGCAAGTCCAAATTGTAAAAATATTCTAACCTCAGCCCTTTACTTCTAGAAGCCTTCAAACTGCTTGAATGTGGCCTATTCAACATTTAACGAAATTCACATTTCTGAGATTCTCCAGCATGGTTTTCTGCCTTTGCCTGATAGGTCATATCAGATACATCAGGTTAATTAACTACTGTGGGCAAAGAGAGGAGAAAGAGGAAGGATAATATACTAAAACCAAAATCAGAATTCAAAGTGATACCAGAAATAACTGATGGAACCCAGGGACCCTTGGAGTTAAATCTCCTGTAGATATATAAATTCCTCATATTGTATAAAGGATGGGCTAAGGTATCAGGGGTCTCCTGGGTTAGAAATTTCATGTCACTCAAACTACTGCTCACAGTTGCTCGCCAGCCCTTCTGTCTATGTTACATCCTAGACACATGCATAACGTGGGGCTTTTGGAATTGCAGTAGCAGAAAGCAATGTTTTTTCCAGCCACTATAGCTCCTCTCAGCACAACAGTGAGCTAGGTGAGCCGGCAATGACAGTAGACACATACGTATGGGATTTTATTTTTTTAAACTATGTGTACTGCTTTTAATATCCTGATTACAGCTGTTCAGAAAGTGATGCCGCTAGACAGAAGAGGACTGCAATGAGAAGCAGCCTGGCCAACAGGGCCAGGAGCAGCACGTTCTTCTTGTTCTTGCCAGCTCGCAGGGATAGAACATATGGTCACTTAACAAAGGTGAGTTACCAACAAACAAGCGGGAATCCCAGCCAAATGGTTCCCAGCCAGATTTCTTCCTTTAAATTCTTTTATGCTCTCTGTCCATTATTCCTTCTTTCTTGTTTTGGATTACATTTTTTAAAATTGGGGGTGGGAATATGTTAGGAAATATATTTGCTATCAGGAAAATAACTCAAATTATCGGAGTGACACCCTGCCCACAGTTTATAGACAATGAAGAACTAGTTGCTCTAACTAAAAAAATGTTATAACCGACACTAACTGGCAGACCTGATCTTAATTTTGGTTCTAACACTCGGTAGTTAGGTAGTCTCATGCAAATCACGGGATTTTATTTTACCCAAGGATCTTCAGCTATAAAATGAATAAGCACCATCTTAATGTTTGCTCTAAGGAGGTGAAATAACTGATGCGGCTGCGTCAGCATTACACCTGCAGCTGGCATGTAGCAGGTGCTCCAAAAGGAGTAAGTCTTGGTGATGTTAACCTTCAAATGGCATTTCTTTGCTTTCTGGTGACAATACAGAGCAGGAAATAAATTTGTCTGTAATTAAGAGGCCTGAAAATGAAAGCAAGTCATAGTTTCCTCAGCTCTAAGCTGGTGAGAGGGCCCCCGTTGGGCTTCCCCAGCGCAGGTGTGAGGACGGCCCCCACCCCAGCCCCTGGTTAAGAAGTAGACCACACTCACCTTGGTGGGAGTCCAGTTGATGCAGACTTTGCCGCTGGGGTCCATGTCCATCCTCAGCACCCCTTCCACAGGAGAGGTGTAGAGGCAGAGAGAAGGGACCACTGATCGGAGAGGTGGGAGAGGCAGAGAAAGGCACACTGTGTAAGGGTTTTAAGATGCCGCTGACAAACCAACTCTCTACATCTGGGAACCTGCATGGCTCCGCTTCCAGCTGCCTCTGCTTATCATTTTCTCCACCTGAAACCATTAAAAATTCTTTGCTTTATTTAGAATCTGTGCTTATATCACTGTTTTCCAACTCTCTTCACACATCTTTGAAGATGTTGCTATTGTAAAGCTGAGGATTAAACATCTTCACAAAAAAGGAAAAGGATTACACTGTGTGTTTGTGTGTGTTCATGTGAAACACCATTTGTTCTTTGTGGAAAGGTTGAACAAGGCCAAAAACGTCCTTAGAGGGCACTGCTCTACCCTGCAGGTTCCCGGAGTCAGGTGCCTCCTCCCCCAACCCCCACCCCTCCTCATGCCCCTTGTTAACAAAAGGTAACAACTTGAAGGAAATTCACATATAATGACTATAGTAAAAATAAACATTGCACAAAACAAAACAAAAAAAGACTGCTGGCACATTCACCCCTATTTCTCCCACCCCTCACCCCTGACCTCCCTCTCCTCTCACTTTCCAACAGTGTTTCTCACTCTCTCAGTGCCTGGCACCATGACCACCTTTGGCAGCCAAAGGAGATTTCAAATGGGTGGGCTGGGTCAGGTGTGGGGGCAGGACCCTGGTAGGATGGGCTGAGGGGTGGGGCATCAGAATTGAGGGGCTAATCTAACCAAGCAACACCCAGGCACCAAGAGTTACATAATGATTACACAAAATAATTATACAAAAAGACCAAGTTCAATTCTTGTCTCATAGGAGTATGTAGAAAACAGATGTAAGTATCACATCAAGGTTTCTGAAAGGTAACGTTTATGCAAGCATGAATGTGTCATGTAGGCATGAGAAAAAGGCTAAAACCATAAGAACTCGGTTACAGTTTGTGTAAAATCATGGAATGGAGAACCTTGCTATGAAGAATTTCACAATACTATTGCTCTTCATCTTCTCGGATCATATTATAGTCTATATAGGCAAAATTCTGAAAAAGAAAAGGATATTTACTGACGGTATTCAAGGTTGTTACCAACGACGTGCACACACACACACACACACATGCACACACATACACTATAAGGTAAATATAAAAAATGGTGAAAAGTCAGGATGAAGGAAAGTTAGAGTAGGGAAAAAAAAAAAGACAAAACCAAAAGTGAAATTAAATTATGGAATGCACTTAGTAAAGTTTTCTGCACAGGTCTGGGAGACCACAGGTTTTATCCTGAGCTTGCAAGATAATGGAGTAAGGCAGCTAGATTTTAGCTGCTTAGAGTCATTCTCACCTCTCACATGGTTGGTATCATAAGACTTTGTTTTTATATTGGAAGCTCCAAAGCAAATATCACCTTCCCAATACTGAATACAGAATTTCTGTTCATTTGGTTGAAATCTTCATAATGCTTAGCTAAAAATAGTCTGTATCCATTAGAAAAGTGAGCCTGCATTTAGGCTGGGATGCATGTTCAGAGGCTTGTCAGAGGTAGAAGGGAGACTCGGGAGAGAACCGAGCCTGGACAACTGGAGAAACAACCCCCATTTGCTGTTCAGCTGAGCCTCTCCTGCCCTGCGGGAGTGCAGCCCAGCGGGGCCAGCATTTGTCAGTCAGTTCTTCCATTTCTGGGGGTAACTTAGTTCAGCCTCTCAAGTCTACTTATCTACTGGGCAATGGGCCTAATAAAAAAATACATAAGTAGATATGGAAGATGATGATAAAGTCAACACTCTAAAAAGAAGAAAAAACTGGCAGTTCTGTATAAAAGAGTTAGAAGTTAGATAAAAAACATGTTTGAGAATGCTCCCTTGCTTGACAAAATGACTACTGAGAGCATTGCCGAAAGCATGCATTAGTAGTACAGAGCTTTAAGGTTTTTAGAAATGTCTTCCTTTACAGTGCTCAGAAAACTTTTCCTGGAAAGAATCACAAACAGCAGACAAGAATTAATGGTTAACATGGGAGTTCTTGGAGTAAAGGCTGATGAAGTTCCCCTAAAGTAAGAAAATTCTTTGAAAACTTATATTTTATCTTAAAAGTTCATGCAAAACCCCTAACATTGTTGTGTTTGTGTTAATAAAAGAGCCAAATTCGAAACAATTTCAACTATCCTATAAACTCATATAATGACACTGATGCTCTAAGAAAATGCAATGTTTTCATCCTGGGGTTTCAAGGACCTGTCAGCTCTCCTAAGTACCTTCCAGGAGTATGTGTTGCCCATTTGAGAGACAGGCAACTGCATAAATTCTTCCAAAACTCATAATAGCTTTTATGTGGAAGATGATGAAGGGCTATTCTCATTTTCCTTTAGCAAATATAGAAAGTTAGGTTTAAGGAAATGAAATGCTTAACACCCACTACCAGATAGTGATGACACTGGTCCTAAAATCCAGGTCCTTCAATTTCATGACTTTTTCTCATGTGGAACCTTCAAATTCAGCTTCTATGAACCTTTAGTTCATACTTTCTGTGAATGCCATTATAACTGTATGTAATTTTCCAAACCTTGGTGATGAGAGTTATCAAAACAGGGACAATTTTGTTCATGCTGATTAATTTTCAAATTGTGTTTGTCTCTGATAGACGATAGCCAACATACAGTATGTTAGGGATTTGGTGGGCTGTGAAGTTCTGCTTTGCCATATATTGGCTGTCTACGATTTTGTTCACAAATCCATAAGCAAAGGAATAATCTCTCTCTTTTGTGTTCCAGTGGCTATGTTATAGGTTGTTGACAACAGGGGATGAAAATTGGCCCTACTCTGTTAGATGACTGGTATTAAATGGAACAGTCTTTGAGAGATGCCAGTTCTTCCTAACTGATGGTGGTCTTTTGAAAGAGGTTTTCCCAAATGTGCTTGCCTCCTGAAAGAGTAGCGGTTGGGGGCAGTCCACAACCCTTTCCAATAGGGAAGATGGATTAGTTTCAACTGATTCTGTGTAAAAACCCTGGTTCTGGTCCAGCTGGCAAGGGCATAAAGCAAAGTAATACTTGAAAGGAAAATGAAAGACAAGAAAAAGATAAATATTGTATCTAGTATCCTCCTTGGTTACTTGGGACTCTGGCTGTCTTTTGAATTAAAAAAACATCTTTTTGGGGCCAAGAGAAAAAATTCCATAGTATCTCAGTGGAAAATTCCATTTAACAATGGTTTGGGGTGTTTATGGTGGTATTCATTTTTCTCTTTTCAAAGCCTTTATTTGAATCATATTAATTAGTTTTGTGTAAGAGTCCCAGAATCTACATGGAATCATGTGTGAGACACATAAAAGCATTAACTAAAATGGAAAATGTGAAGCACAGTTCATTTCTTGAAAAAATTGCTACTTAATGTATAAGCTATATTAACCACCATAACATCTATGGTGGTGAAAGTCTAGAGAAAAAGTTGTTAGTAAGTAAATATATATATTTATATATAAGTATAATAAATAAACACAATGTTGAACTGACATTATAAAGTAGAGCTTTTTTATAGTTTCAAGGGAGCAGAAGATCAAAGAATAGCTTACAGTATCCAAACATTTTAGTTATATTTTCTTCATAAGAATAACCTTGATAATTAAATGAGATCAGAGACTATAGTTCCTAATTTATAACTATCAGAAGACAGAAAGTTTTCATGACTTGTTCAAATCAGCCATCAGAGATTTATCAAAAGTAATGCTAAAACAGGCTTCTTCATCCAGTACTAAGAATTTTAGAATTTGGTGGAACTCAAAAACCTTAGAAAACTGTAAGGACACTGATGCTAAAAGAAGAAAATAGTTCAAATGTATCAGTTTTCTTCTCAATGATTAGCCTGCCCCTAGTTCTTCAGGACTGAAATTTTCAAAAGCATTTTCATATGTTAAATAACTCATCCAAGCTACTTAATCCTACCAAAAGTGCTTCTTAGAAAACAGGACCCTAGAAAATACCTTTTCCCATTTTTAAATTGCTCTTCATAATTCATTATAAATTGAGTTATTAACAACTTTCCCATAGTGAGCTCTACTCAGAAGGCACCTAGCTGGGAGGGCAGCCACCTCACCCACAGATGTTGGGCAAAGAGACTTACTGTTGGGTGAGAGCTACATGAAGGAATTTAGAGGACATAGACCTTTTTTGAATACATAACATGGCAGTTAGATAACATTTCTGCACAGGACTTAGAATCTGGGATAGACACATAATTTCTATATATATCTATACCCTCTCTACCCAGTTTTAAAAACTTGGGACTTTTCAGAAGTTTCAGTGTCATATATTATAGTACTATAGCACTGTATAGTATAATAGGAACAGCATACTGAGGATAATGGGGAAACAGTTTATCAAGCAGTCCAGCATAGGCACTGACTGACCGGTTACAGCAAACGCCAGCTGGAGAAGGACCCAGGAGGCCCCTTGCTAGTCCAAGCTTCAACCTGTCCATATGTGAGAGGTATAAGAGTCCTAAGGGGAAATAGTTATGAGTCTAAGAGTCTTAAGGGAAAGTGGCTATGAGGAGATAGGGGAAAGCAGGGGCTGTTTAGTAAATATATAAAAATATTTCAATATTTTAGCTATTAATAGCTGTATCAGTTCATACCACTGAATGTCAGCCCTGGTATTATTGAGAGATTGATTCCATTTTTAACTTGGTGAATCTGGAATCTAATTTTAAGTTTTCCATGGGAAAATGCAATCTGAGTTCTATTTGCTATTTACAAATTTTATTTTACCATGTACAAATGACTTCTAAAACACAAACTGCTTTTATATTGGACACCATCTGTAATGGTGATATTATATAATATTACCATCTGCAGTATTCACAAATGATACATTTTGGAAAATAATATTAATATTTCTCAAGCTCTTCACCTAGCCAAATGGAACTGAGTGTTTACATAGCCTTTTAAATGTAACTTCTGCTTCTTAAGCTTTAAAAATGAAGCCTATATGTAGCTATTTCAAATTCCAGAATTCATTCTAACTTACGGAATCCTCTTTAGATAATTAAGGGAAGTATATGGCTATGGAAAAGAAGGCCCAGCCAGACACAAAAGATGTCAGCAAAGGGCTTTGAGAGATTGGCTACATTCTCCTACTTCATTGAGGACCACATGTCCAATGTTTAACAACAGGCATTGCATGGAACTGCATTGTCTACCACAGTAGCCACTAGCCACATATGGGGATTTAAATTTAAATTTAAATTAGATAAAATTAAATCAACTTAAAAATTTAGTTCCTTAGCCACATTTCAAGTATTCAATAGCAACATATGGCTGGTGTTTACATATTGGACAGTGAAGATACAGTTCTATTTCAGTGCATAAAATTAAATTGGACAGTTCTGGTCCAGAAGTGTATTACATCTTTTTAAAATTTTTTCTCTCAATACAAGTAAAAACATTTCATCTTTTTCTGTCTCCAGAGGAGAGAAAAACAGGTTGGCTTATCAAAAATTATTTCCAGGTCTCTAAAAATGATTATTGTCATGTTTTTCACTTGTATGCTTTTAACCAAGCAATTCCAGAAAAGGACCACTATGGATCCTTTTATTCCAACACATGATGTTTCTTAAAATACAAAATTTTCTGCTTTTTTTATATTATAAATTTAGAACTGCCTTGTAATTCTGTAATATAGATTTAATGTTGATATGTCATATTGTGGTTCTAGAAATTTCCCTTAGATGATTTTCTATTAAAAATAGTAAGACACTAGGTTTTTAATCACCACTCGGCCAAGAAAAAAAAAAGATTTGTCTTGATTCCTGTTAGCGGTAATCCAAGTGTTACTTTGAATCAAAACTAATATTCAGGTAATATTCTTTTGCTGCCCAAATCCAGACTCATCAAACGAAGGGCTTCTGTGTTAAATTCAAGTTTTCCTCTACTGTACTCAGGAGAACTGGTTTTGTATGGGTAAACACCTGTAACATTCTCATAGACCTCAATTTGAATGCTGAATATAATTTGTGCCTCAGTGATTTTTGACAAAGACTTGAGCACACTATACCAACCAGATGAAAATTATGGGGAAAATTCTACCCCCCCCCCGTTTGATCTACATGATGCCAGGTTCAGGTAGGATCAATTGCTTCATTGGATTGACTGATCAGTTTGGCGGGATCTCTCCATCTGCAAAGAGATATAATTTGGAAACTAGCTATATCTTAGTTTTCCCATTTGTATCGCCAGGCAATACAAGTGACAATAGAGTCCCCCTTTGTAGTGATTTTATGAGTGCCCTCTGGTTCTATCACCTGTCATAGAAGAAGATACCTCTCAAGGAAAGTTTGCAGAATGTTAATTCAATCCTTGTGCCCTTAGACCCCAGCAGACAGGACTACAGATGAGGGTGTGTTTTTATAGTTTCACCCTTGGCGCTGATGGGGGTTGTGCTGGCGCTGGGCTTGAGAACGCTATTGAAAGGATGTTTGCGTCAAGCTGGCTGGCATTTGGTGTGCTTGCATTGTATTGATACAGTATTTGCATTGGCATCATGACTGCTAGCCTTCTCGTTTTTTAAATGTTGCACTGAGTGCAAATGTTTGTTTATTTTTCCTTGTTAGAAGAAAAGAATAAAAACGTCTTGATACTTAACAATCTACAGGATTGTTTTTTGCCAGTGTAAATTCCTTTAGCTAATTTTCCTTTAAAAATATTTTAGTTTTAATTTTTAAAAGTTATTGTTCTTCACTGTTTGCGTTATGTCCTGTTCAAAATAAAGAGAGGGAGGTGACAGAATTTACATCAACTTTACCAACTCAACTTCTGGACTATAACTAGACTAGGTGATCCAGGCTTTTCTGTTTAGTTTTGTTTGGTTACTTTATTTGTGACTTAAAAAAAATCTATCATCTCCAAAGCCATTTGTGAATTGCCAGAGAATGTTTATTTTAATCCTCCAGGTTTCTTCTCAAGCCAAAGATCAAACCCAGCCACCCTGATCCTGAAACACATCCATCACAGGTCTCAGCAAGTCTCTTCCAGTATAATTGTGTTTATAGACAGTGGGGAAGACAACTATTTAATCATATTTCTCCCATGTTTTGAAAAGCAAATGAATTTAGCCTGTGAGACTACAAGGGATAAACCACGGCCCATACACGTATCAACAAATCAGCCACCAAATTCTGATCTCTGCTGCTACAATGCTCATTTGTGAATCTATTTTCCATTCTTGCATCATCTTTTTTCCTGGACCAGTGTAATGACCTCCTAGATAATTCTCCCTAACTAGGTTCCTGTATTCATACACCTTTGAGATTCATGTGTAAAATATATTTCTATTGCAACATGAGTTCCTGTATAAAACACTAAAAGATTGTGTATTGTGCAAATCTCTCAGTCTTGAGGTCACATTCAAAGTTCCCCATGGTCTGGCCTCAAAAAGCTGCTCCTGGGTCCTTAAGGGCATAACCAGCTTTCATCCAGCTTGCCTGGAACACAGTTCATGCTCAGGAAAATTTGTTGAAGTTTTGTACACTACCTATATTGTTGATTGAAGAAAATCCCATTCCCACACTCATATCTTTACAGTGTTCCTCTTACCTAAAATGCCTTCTTCCATATCCTCTTTGCATCTTCCAACCCACTCCTGTAAGCCCCACCTCAAATGTTTCTGTTTCTAGGAATATTCTCTCTTTTGAAGACTGAATTTGCCCTCTTCTCTGAAGTTCCTTTTAGAATATTTATGTCACATGTTACATTCTGCATGATGTTGTACCTATTTGTCAGTTTGCTTTAATTACCCTATTAGATTGTAAATTCCTTTGGGAAATGGTATAATCCTTTTTATTTAGGCACTATAATGCCTTATATAATAGTATTAATCAGGCAATAAACAAACACTGTCCCATTTTGAGACTAGTCATGTAAGAGGCTCATTATGTAACAGATAACCTAGTAAAATCAAATCAATGAAAAGAAATTCTATTTTGTAGACTTAGATAGTACCCTTCAAATGTTTATATTTTTTCATATTACAATGTTACAATTCCTTAAAGCCCTTTATGAAACCATTAAACAAATATTGAATGAACCAAAATAACAAATAGTTTTCCATATAAAATATATTAAACCCAACTTAAGAAAATATCTAGATCCAATTAATTCTTTTAATACAAATAAAGATCTTCTTTTATTATTAATTGTTCCGTGTTGGAAAGAGATGGCCTTCTTGTCATCACTCTTAGAATCAGGGTCTAATCTACCTCCTTGTCCTCTTCTTCTTCTTTTTTTTTTTTTTTTTTTTAATTTTTTTGGTCCTCTTCTTGAGTTACACTCTGTAAGTGAGCAGTGCTGGGTCTTTCAGGAGATCCCTGGGTTTACTTAACAGCTGACAGCTATTGGGCATGGAGTATATATTTTTGATTCCATTAACATGCAAATCTGTGGATTCTCTTTTACCTCAGTCTCCGGCTATTTCTTCTTACAATTGAACAACTCATGGGTTGTTAAGCTTACTCTTAAGAAGAGTTAATTTCCAGAGAGCACATTTGGAAAGCAGGTCATTCCAGGGAGCAAACTCCCCTTCTTCCATGATGTTTACCCATTTTCCACTTCACACCAAATATATAAGCCCATGAGTGATTGTGTAGCATGCACACTTACTGTTAGGAACTCAGGTGCTGTAGAAAGATGGAATAAGATTCAAATACTGACCCTGCCACATCCTGACTACATGAATTTAGACACATTATTTAACTTCACAGAGCACCACAAGTGGGGCAAAGACTATCTGAGGTAATATGTGTAAAACACTTAGCTCTGAGTAGGTTTTCAATAAATAGTAATGATTGTTATTATAAGTATAAAGTTGGGTTTGCAGCAAGGAGGCATGAACGTTCCAGATTAGGAACCATAAAGGAGAGAGGTTGAGGATCAAAATATGAATAAGTATTGGAAGGACCTAGTCTGACTTGAAAAAAGAACCATGTTGAGATAGAAAGAATAAAATAAATAAAGGGACAACTCAGAATATCAGGCTAGGAAATTTGTACTTGTTTCAACAAGTAAGTGGTACATGCTATACGTCCCTGAAGAGGGTGGCAGACAGTATGAAAAGTCGTATGTTAGAAGTAGCATTCTGAGAGCGGCATTCAGGAGAGTTCAACGTAGAGAGAGAGAGAGTGAGGCTAGGAGCTCTTAGAAATGTGGTAATAATTCAGTTGGGTGGCAAGAGCATTGACCTTGAGAAAAGAGAGAGGGGGGGTATTGAAGTGACACCGACAAGGTAGAACCAAAAGACTTGGAAATTTCTGGACTATGGGGAAGGATATGGACAGGTCAAATAAGACTTTTAGAGAATGGTGACTACATAAATAGAAATTGGAAAATTGGGAAACAGCATTATTTTTGCAATGAGATACACCTTAGTCTATTTGGAATATTGTAATTGAATACAATAGACTAAGTGGCTTATAAAGAGCAAAAATTTATTTCTCACAGTTCTGGAGGTTAGGAAGACCACGAGCAAAGCACCAGCAGATTTTGGTGTCTGTGAGAGCTGCTCTGGGTCACAGACGGCCATCTTCTTACAGTGTCTTATGAATTTGGGGGTAACACCAATATTCAGTATATAGCAGGATACTGAGTTCAATTTTAGATAGTATCAATTTGAGTTACAATGAGAAGATGGATATAATGAATATTGCTTAGGTATGAAATAGAGATATCTCTAGCCAGAGCTGGGTTTTGGGTCACTCCAAAAGCAACAAGTATTGTGAGCTGAGTACCAACAACTAGCTTTGCTTACTCCACAATTCGGATTCAGATCTGCTTTTACTTTTGAACCTTCCTAAACCATAATATAGGAAGTAGTTTTGCTAAATCCCCTCTCCAAAAGTACTTATCATCACATTTACTAATTCATTAATAGTTACTGTACCACGTAGCATAGTAATGGGGAACAAAAGTAATATTTCCCACATTCCCGGAGTCATAAAGTGGCTTTGTTGTAGAGTAAATTTCTGCCCTTAGGTCCAAGCACCCTGTAATCTTGCTCTAATCTTATCCACAATTAGGCTGAAGTCAATAGATGAAGGCCAATTACAGAAGCGGTTCTCAATTGAGGGTGATCCCTGCCCCTACCCTGTTGGCAATATCTGGAGACATTTTCTAGTTGTCACAACTGGAGGAGAGGTGGTACTAGCCTCTACCTGGTAGAGGTCAGGGATCTGCTAAACTGTCTACAACACATAGGATAGCCACCCACGTCCAACAGAGTACCATCTGACCCCAAATGCCAAGAGTCCTGATGCTGAGAAAGCCTGAATTAGAGTGACTTTCAAGCAATTTACTCTCTTAGGTTATGTCTTACACATCTTTCTATGCCCAAAGTACTTTGACCCCCAAATAAAATGAGCATGAGCTGTATTTGCCCCCAAGACTTTCCCCATGGCATGGATGCCACGGCACCATTTATTCTGCTTCTTTTTCTGGAAAATTACTGATGTTGAATAAAGACCAAGGCACTATGACTTTTTCACCCTTAAGTGCTAAACCAATATTCATGCTCCTAATTTCAACAGGTTTACATTTTTTAAAAAAGGAAACAAAACTCTTAATAATTTTAAAAATCTTGCAAAGAATGCTGTGCCCTCAATTCCACTGATGAAAAGGAAAAAAAAAAAAAAACAAGAAAGAAATAGATTCAGAATGTCAGTTTGCCCTTAAGTGATGTATTAGCTACAAGAAATCTCATTACAATTTGATGCCTGAATCCCTTGAAGGAAAGATCTTATATTGTGAAGGTAGCATATGTGTCATGTGATGTAAGTACTTACTTTTATTGAATAGGTAAGTATATAATAGCTAAAAGCCCCATAAATCAGCTAAACGTTCTCTCAATTTATAGAGAATATTTGATCTGAGAACATTACTGTCTGGTGAACGACAGGGAGGAAAAGGAGACACGAAATGCAATAGAGATGGATATGGTGGGTAATTCCTTTGGATGCAGAGTACAGGATTTCAAGTCACAAATGGACAGCCTGCACTGTTTCTGTACTGGCCATAGACTGCCCAGGCAATTTAAAAAATTTAAGACTTGCATATTACACTTGGTGAATGGGGAGTTACATGTATATAACCAAATCACTCCAGGGGGACATCCAAAAATAACGGGAGAGGATAGATGCTGCATAGATATATTCGAGGAAGTCATTTTTCATTGGACTTTTTATTTAAGCAAATTGAATGGTGATGAAAGAAAAAAGCAACTATATTTGGTCAATATCTCTCAGAGAGCCTTGTTCATAAGCAAAGCAAGGAAATGCTCTGTCTGGTAGAGTAGGAATGAAAACGTATAGATTTAAATAGCCCAGAGGGTGACCCGGCATTTGCCTAAAGGTCAGAGGAATTAATTGGATTATTTTCTCCTTTCCCAGAGAAGGGGGACAGTTTCTCTCTTTTTTGTTTTTTTAATTTATTTGTATTAAGGTATGATTGGTATACAATCTTATGAAGGTTTCACATGAAAAAACAATGTGGTTACTACATTTACCCATATTATCAAGTCCCCACCCATACCCCAGTGCAGTCACTGTCCATCAGTGTAGTAAGATGCCACAGGTCCATATGTGCCTTCTCTGTGCTACACTGTTCTCCCCATGATATCCCACACCATGTGTACTAAACATAATACCCCTCAATAACCTTCTACCTCCCTCCCCACCCGCCCTCCCACACCCTGCCCTTTGGTAACCACTGGTTCATTCCTGGAGTCTCTGAGTGTGCTGCTATTTTGTTCCTTCAGTTTTGCTTCATTGTTATACTCCACAAATGAGGGAAATCATTTGGCATTTGTCTTTCTCTGCCTGGCTTATTTCACTGAGCATAATGTCCTCCAGCTCCATCCATGTTGTTGCAAATGGTAGGATTTCTTTCTTTCTTATGGCCAAATAGTATTCCATTGTGTATATGTACCACATCTTCTTTATCCATTCATCTACCGATGGACACTTAGGTTGCTTCCATATCTTGGCTATTGTAAAAAGTGCTGCAATGAACATGGGGTGCATATGTCTTTTTGAATCTGAGAACTTGTATACTTTGGGTAAATTCCCGGGTCAAATGGTATTTCTATTTTTAGTTTTTTGAGGAACCTCCATATTGCTTTCCACAATGGTTGAACTAGCTTACATTCCCACCAGCAGTGAAGGAGGGTTCCCCTTTCTCTGCATCCTCTCCAGCATTTGTTGTTCTTAGTGTTTTCGATGTTGGCCATCCTTACTGGTGTGAGGTGCTATCTCATTGTGGTTTTAATTTGCATTTCTGTGATAATTAGTGATGTGGAACATCTTTTCATGTGTCTGTTGGCCATCTGAATTTCTTCTTAGGAGAACTGTCTCTTCATAACCTCTGCCCATTTGTTAATCAGGTTATTTGCTTTTTGGGTGTAGAGGCGTGTAAGTTCTTCATATATTTTGCATGCTAACTCCTTGTTGGATGCGTAATTTACAAATATATTCTCCCATACTGTAGGATGCCTTTTTGTTTTGTTGATGGTGTCCTTTGCTGTACAGAAACTTTTTAGTTTGATGTAGTCCCATGAGTTCATTTTTGCTTTTGTTTCCCTGGGGGCTTGAGGAGATGCATGCAGGAAGAAGGTGCTCATGCTTATTTTCAGAAGATGTTTGCCTATGTTGTCTTTTAAGAGTTTTATGGTTTGATGACTTACATTCAAGTCTTTAATCCATTTTGAGTTTACTTTTGTGTATGGGGTTAGACAATAATCCAGTTTCATTCTCTTGCATGCAGCTGTCTAGTTTTGCCAACACCAGCTGTTGAAGAGGCTGTCATTTCCCCATTGTATATCCATGGCTCCTTTATTGTATATTAATTGACCATATATGGTTGGGTTTGTATCAGGGCTCTCTAGTCTGTTCCATTGGTCTATGGGTCTGTTCTTGTGCCAGTACCAAATTGTCTTGATTACTGTGGCTTTGTAGTAGAGCTTGAAGTTGGGGAGCAAAATGCTCCCAGCTTTATTCTTCCTTCTCAGGATTGCTTTGGTTATTTAAGGTCCTTTGTGGTTCCATAGGAATTTTAAAACAATTTTCTCTAGTTCGTTGAAGAATGCTGTTGGTATTTTGAGAGGAATTGCATTGAATCTATAGATTGCTTTAGGCAGGATGGCCATTTTGACAATATTAATTCTTCCTACCCATGAGCATGGGATGAGTTTCCATTTATTGATACATTCTTTAATTTATCTTAAGAGTGTCTTGTAGTGTTCAGAGTATAGGTCTTTCACTTCCTTTGTTAGGTTTATTCCTAGGTATTTTATTATTTTTGATGCAACTGTGTATGGAATTGTTTTCCTGGTTTCACTCTCTGCTAGTTCATTGTTAGTGTATAGGAATGCAGATTTCTGTGTATTAATTTTGTATCCTGCAATGTTGCTGAATTCATATTTTAGATCTAATAGTTTTGGAGTGGATTCTTTAGGGTTTTTATGTACAATACCATGTCATCTGCAAACAGTGACAGTTTGACTTCTTCCTTGCCAATCTGGATGCCTTTTATTTCTTTCTGTTGTCTGATTGCCATGACTAGGACCTCCAGAACTGTGTTGAATAGAAGTGGGGAAAGTGGGCATCCTTGTCTTGTTCCTGATCTTAAAGGAAAAGCTTTCAGCTTCTCGCTGTTAAGTATGATGTTGGCTGTGGGTTTGTCATACATGGCGTTTATTATGTTGAGGTGCTTGCCCTCTATACCCATTTTGTTGAGAGTTTTTATCATGAATGGATGTTGAGTTTTGTCAAATGCTTTTTCAGCATCTATGGAGATGATCATGTGGTTTTTGTCCTTCTTTTTGTTGATGTGGTGGATGATATTGATAGATTTTCGAATGTTGTACCATTCTTGCAGCCCTGGAGTAAATCCTACTTGATCATAATGGAGGATCTTTTTGATGTATTTTTGAATTTGGTTTGCTAACATTTTGAGTATTTTTGCATCTACATCCATCAGGGATATTGGTCTGTAATTTTCTTTTTTGTGGTGTCTTTGCTTGATTTTGGTATTAGAGTGATGCTGGCCTCATAGAATGAGTTTGGGAGTATTCCCTTTTCTTCTACTCTTTGGAAAATTTTAATGAGGATGGGTATTAGGTTTTCATGAAATGTTTGATAAAATTCAGCAGTGAAGCCATCTGGTCCAAAGATTTTGTTCTTAGGTAGTTTTTGAATACCAGTTCAATTTTGTTGCTGGTAATTGGTCTGTTCAGTTTTTCTGTTTCTTCCTTGGTCATCCTTGGAAGGTTGTATTTTTCTAGAAAGTTGTCCATTTCTTCTAGGTTATCCAGTTTGTTGGCATATAATTTTTTATAGTATTCTCACATAATTCTTTGTATGTCTGTGGTGTCCACTGTGATTTTTCCTTTCTCATTTCTGATTCTGTTTATGTGTGTAGACTTCCTTTTTTTCTTGGTAAGTCTGGCTAGGGGTTTATCTATCTTGTTTATTTTCTTGAAGAACCAGCTCTTGCTTTCATTGATTCTTTCTATTGTTTCATTCTTCTCAATTTTATTTATTTCTGCTCTAATCTTTATTATGTCCCTCCTTCTACTGACTTTGGGCCTCATTTGTTCTTCTTTTTCTAGTTTCATTAATTGTGAGTTTAGACTGCTTATATGGGATTGTTCTTCTTGCCTGAGGCAGGCCGGTATTGCAATATACTCTCCTCTTAGCACAGCCTTTGCTGCTTCCCACAGAATTTATGGTGAATTATTGTTGTCATCTGTCTGCATATATTGCTTGATACCTGTTTTCATTTGGTCATTGATCCATTGGTTATTTAGGAGCATGTTTTGAAGCCTCCATGCGTTTGTGGGATTTTTCATTTTCTTTACATAATTTATTTCTAGTTTGATACATTTGTGGTCTGAGAAACTGGTTGGTATGATTTCAATCTTTTTGAATTTACTGAGGCTCTTTTTGTGGCCTAGTATATTATCTATTCTTGAAAACGTTACATGTGCACTTGAGAAGAATGTGTATGCTGTTTCTTTTGGATGTAGAGTTCTATAGATGTCTATTAGGTCCATCTGTTCTAGTGTGTTGTTCAGTGCCTCTGTGTCCTTACTTATTTTCTGTCTGGTTGATCTTTCCTTCAGAGTGAGTGAAGTGCTGAAGTCTCCGAGAATGAATGCATTGCATTCTATTTCCCCTTTTAATTCAGTCAGTATTTGTTTCACATATGCAGGTGCTCCTGTGTTTGGAGCATATATATTTATAATGGTTATATCTTCTTGTTGGATTGACCCCTTTATCATTATATAATGTCCTTCTTTGTCATTTGTGACTTTCTTTGTTTTGAAGTCTATTTTGTATGATACAAGTACTGCAATTCCTGCTTTTTTCTCCCTATTAGTTGCATGAAATATCTTTTTCCATCCGTTCACTTTTAGTTTGTGTATGTCTTTGGGTTTAAAGTGAGTCTCTTGTAGGCAGCATATAGATGGGTCTTGTTCTTTTATCCATTCAGTGACACTATGTCTTTTGATTGGTGCATTCAGTCCATTTACATTTAGGGTGATTATCAATAGGTATGCACTTATTGCCATTGCAGACTTTAGATCCATGGTTTCCAAATGTTCAATGTTAACTTCCTTACTGTCTAAGAGTCTAGCTTAACTCACTTAATATGCTATTACAAACACAGGTTCTTTTCTATTTCTCCTCCTTTTTCTTCCTCCTTCATTCCTTATATATTAGGTATCAGATTCTATACTTTTTCTCTATCCCTTGATTGGCTTTGGGGATAGTCAATTTAATTTTGCATTTGCCTTGCAATCAGCTGCTCCACCCTCCCTACCATGATTTTACTACCTCTGGTGACAGCTATCCAACCTTAGGAACACTTCCATCTATAGCAGTCCCTCCAAAATAGACTGCAGAGATGGTTTGTGGGAGGTAAACTCTCCCAGCTTTTGCTTATCTGGAAATTGTTTAATCCCTCCTTCAAATTTAAATGATAATCTTGCTGGATAAAATAATCTTGGTTCCAAGCCCTTCTGCTTCACGGCATTAAATACATCATGCCACTCCCTTCTGGCCTGTAAGGTTTCTTCTGAGAAGTCTGATGTTAGCCTTATTGACTCTCCTTTGTATGTGATCTTATTTCTGTCTCTCTGACTGCTTTTAACAGTCTATCCTTTTCCTTGATCTTTACCATTTTAATTACTTCATGTCTTTGTGTTGTCTTCCTTGGTCTCTTGTGTTGGGAGATCTGTGGATCTCCATGGCCTCAGAGACTATCTCCTTTCCCAGACTGGGGAAGTTTTCATCAATTACTTCCTCAAAGACACTTTCTATCCCTTTCTCTCTCTCTCTTCTTCTTCTTCTTCTGGTACCCCACAATACAAATATTGTTCCGTTTGGATTGGTTACACCGTTCTCTCAATATTCTTTCATTCTTAGAGATCCGTTTTTCTCTCTGTGCCTCAGCTTCTTTGTATTCCTCTTCTCTAGATTCTATGTCATTTATCATCTCCTCCACCATATCCAATCTGCTTTTAATACCCTCCATTGTGCTCTTCAACAATTGGATCTCCGACTGGAATTCATTCCTGAGTTCTTGAATATCTTTCTGTACCTCCATTAGCATGTTAATGATTTTTATTTTGTACACCCTTTCAGGAAGAGTCATGAGGTCTATGTCATCTACAGGGTTATATTAATTTTACTCGGTGCCAGGTTCCTTTGGCATTTCATATTTGTGTATGGCACCCTCTAGTGTCCAGAAGCTCTGCTCTCTGGAGCTGCTCAGCCCCTGAAGCAATGTTGGGCATCACAGGGCAGTGGGATTGGTGCCTGGGGAGAGGAAAGAGCTGTTTCTGCTTCCTGGCTGCAATGCCTGTCTCCACTGCCTGAACCAGTGGGCCAAGAACACAGGTATAAGCTTTTGTCCCAGAGCAGCTGGATATGGATCCCTGCTTTCCACAAGCAGCTGGAATCTCAGTCTCTCCAGGTATTTTGCCTGTCTTAGCTTTCCAACCCTGTAATCATGAGAGTGTCATGAAAGCACCATGAAATGTAGGTTTGTGCCCCCAGAGCAGATCTCCTGAGTTAGATATTCAGCAGTCCCAGGCCTCCACTCCCTCCTTGCTCATTTTCTCTTCCTCCTGCCCATGAGCTGAGGTGGGGGATGGGCTTGGGTCCCGCTGGGACACAGCTTTGGTACATTACCCTGTTCCATGAGGTCTGCTCTTTTCTCCAGGTGTATGCAGTGTGGCGCAATCTTCTTTCCTGTTGCTCTCTCAGGATTAGTTGTATTAATTATATTTTCACATTATATGAAGTTTTAGGAGGAAGCCTCTGTCTCACCTCTCACGCTGCCATCTTTAATCCTATCTCTCAACAGTTTCTTGCTAACCATGGAAATTCTTCAGACCTTTTCTCCACAACTTTTTTTAGTTTTTCTTAGATTAAAACTCTCATTCTTTGACCTTTTATACTTAGCATCTTACTTCTCTTCTGTTTTCTGCTGCTAAAGACTCAAATGAGAGATCTAATGCTACTGCCTTAACTTCCTCATCAACTTCCTAAACCCTCTACAATCTACCTTTCATTGTCATGACCGACACCAGTTTCTAGGCACCAGTGATCTTTGCAGGCAAAGGAAGCACTGCTCGTCATGGATAAGACTTTGGTCCCAATGTAACTCTACCCAAACTCAACTGTCTTTTCTTACTCATCTTTATAGACCACTTGGAAGTGCTGAATAGTGTTGAAAATCCTCCTGGTTCTCCAAATTCTCTGATCATTCCTTTCTCCTATTTTTGTTTCTTTGGGACTTCCTGACCAAAGTATCTTTTATAGCTTTGTCCTTGTCAGCTATTAACCCATACAGGCTCTGATTTCCTTTACAAAGGACCTTTAGACACAGTGCTTGCCCTCAAGGGTTGGCAATTTAATAAGGGACACAAGTCTATGTGAAGCAAAAACACAAGTTAGTATATAAACTGATGCAATGCCTCCAGAGAGCTCCCATAACCTTTAACATAATAGCTAATAAAGGATGGACGGATGGATGGATAGATGAATAAATTAGTGAGTAACTGCAAAGAAGGAGCCAGATTAATACTGGAAAATTTAGGGAAGAATACAGGAAAGTGTGTGAAAAGGATTTAAATTGGTCTTAAAGAGACAATACAATAGAGAAGTGAATTGAGAGAGGAAATTTTCTGGGCAAACGCAACAGAGTAAGTAAAGCTTTGGAGCAAAAACAAAAATAGGCTGTATTTGGTGCTTTGTCTTCTATGATTTTCTCATCTATACAATAGGATTGGTAATATAAATCACTTTAGAAGATGGTTAAATGAGTTACTATTTATAAAATGTTTCTGTTGTGCCAGGCACAGAATGAGCATTCATTAAGTGTTCTATTATAATTATTATGCTTGGAGGAAACACTACCTAAAATGTGTATTTACAGTAAAATGTACCAAGCAGCTATCTGCTAATATTATATATATATGGTTTTATTATTTATTACTCTGAGGAATATATGAAAAGTGCTGAAGTATTTTAGAAAACAAAAGGCTACTCAAAAATACCATGTTCTTACCTGTTGATGCTTACCTTCAATAATTTAAAGTATATATTATTTAAAAATGCTGCTTGTGTACTAACCTTTACTATGATAAATTTGGGTATTAGCTGCTTCTGAACTTTTGAACCTGTTGTGGGATTGGATCCACAACCAATATAGAAATATTTCTTGTCATTGTATAATTCATGAAGTTAAATACCTTTTGCTTGCTATGGTTATTGAGGGAAAAGGTATTGAACTGGTAGGCCTGAACTCCAAATGGACCTTTCATACACCTAGAAAATGCTGATTTGTGAAAGCTCTGTTGTACATCTTCTTGGGTTTATCACCAAGTGTGATTTATTTTGTGGCAAAAATTACAGTGCAGCTCAGGCTGGCCCTCTGATTCTGAGGCTTCAGCTGTTTGCTGGGACCTATTTTCTTCCTAGTATTTCTTTTTACCCAGATTACCCCTCTTCACAGTGAATATAGTACATTCACATCCAAATCTTTAAAACTTGCATTTCCTCAATTCAATTAGCTTATTCAATTATTTTTTAAAGTTCCAAAAATCTCAGTTAGGACTAATTTATTCTCTGGATACATATTCTGTAACAGATATGGTGCAAGGTAGCAAAAATATAAATACAACTATAGCATGGCCTCTAATTTCTAGGACACACTGTCTAGAGAGATAACTTAAATGACATGGCTAACCACGAGAGCACAGAAGATGGAACTGCTTACATTGGGGAAGTCAGGAAAGACTCCATGAAGGGCTGGCATTTAAGCAGAGGCTGAAGGAAGGCACAAGCAGAGGGACATGTAAGTAAAAGATGGGTAGGGAATGGTAACACCTTCAGTAAGACCTGGAAGAAAATAGAAAGAAGGTTCTAGAAATGGATAGGGTTCAGGGTGGGCAGGCACATTGTAAGGGGCTTTGTATGCCTAGCCAAGAAAATTTGAATTTTATAAGAAATCTATTATATATTTTTTGAAACTGCTTTTTTCTATACACAAAACTGTGATAATTCTATCACCATATGCACCATACTCATTCTTCAGATTCTATAAGTACTTCACAAATTGCAAATAGTATAAATGAGTATTTTTTTTAAAGTTGCTTATCCTTTTATTTACTCCATTGTTATCTTTTACGAGATTTTAATTGTCAAAGTGTGGTCAAACTTGCAAGTCATTTAACTACTACTCTGAATAACATTCCATTTCCTTCATGACCTATTAGAATAATTCTGTAATCACCTTGACCTATAGTTGAGCACCAAATGCTATTAGAGTCAGAAAAATGTGTAAGTAAAAACAGATTCTATTACTTTATCCTCATAAATGTTCTGATCTCTTTCTCCATTTAAACCCAACTTAGTTTTATGGCTCCATTTATCCAGACAAGTAACATTATTTTCAATTCCAAAGTTACTTATTATTCCTATTTCCCAATTCTTCTGGTGACTTTACTCCACACTCACCTGCTTGAACTGTTTATTCGTATGTCCTTAATCAAGCACCCACTGTGTGGTTCTGAAGTCCGAAATTCACTAAGACACAGTCCTGCCTTCAAGTAGCTGAGAGTCTAGTGGGGAAGCAGACACGAGAGAAGTGATCCTATTAGAGTGAGACAGAGTACACATGGGAAGAAGCATCTGGGTTACAAAGCTGAGTTACAGCAGGAGAAAACTTTTGAGCTGAGTTTAAAAGGATGGCTTAAAAAATGCTGGAGCTGCAGAAACTGGGGGTGCTCAACAGGCCCTGGGAGCAGGACTAGGCCCTTGTCCATTAGCCTCTAATTGTTTGCTTCTACCCAGAGCAAACAGGATGGGAACAAAGATCAGGACAAAATTCCAAACTAGTGAACTTTTAAATTATATCTCAACTTGTAAATCTTCCTAACCAAAAAGTATCCTTCAGGTTCCCAAAGGAACAAAAAAGAGAGAAAAAGCAAAATAATATTAATGGCCATGGTGCATTTTCACCAGCTTCTTGAGTACCCAAAACAGCCTGTCAAGCATATCATGAACAAGCAATGGAGGGGGTAGGTTAACCTAAATTGAATGAGGCTCCCTAAGGTAAATTGTCTTTGTTTTTGTCCACTATCTCACTGCTCACTATCAGAGAGTGTGCATGGGACACTGTGTGATACAGACTGACGTTAAGTCGAAAGGACTTCTGGGGTCTTAGTCCACTGTCTTTCAGTGTCCTTCTCCCCAGCATCAATCTGTCCTAAATTTCTCTTAAAGGGGAAAAATACCTAGATAGTAATATTCTCCAAATACCTTTGAAATAATTCAATGGTACTTTAAAAAGTAAAAACTGCAAAGAACAACAGCAACTATTTTGTGAGCTTCTAGCAGAGAGAAAACTGAATTTTAGTGCTTATATGTTTTACATAGGCTGAAAGGAAGAAACAGCATTTCATCATATTTAATCAAAGAACTATAATGTTTACATGGGCCTAGGATTTTTTTCACTCTCTAGTGTTTTGTGAGCATTTGTTGTGTGCCATGTACTAGACACTGTTCCTTGCATACACAGTCTCATCCAATCTTCACAATAATTCAATGCAGTGGGTACTAACAGTATTACTGAGAAAACTGAGGCTCAGTTAGGTCAAGAATCTTGGCCAACAGCTTATGGCCAGTAAGTGGCAGAATTGGGATCTCTGCTTAAAAATATTATTTTAAAATGCCTGTTCTTCAATCCACACCAACTACCCTTACTGTTCACTTGTAGCATTCGGTACATTGTCACTGTATTTCAATTTTTAGCCTAACATTTTAACTTCATTTTGTCCTTATATCTGTAAATCTTCACTATCTAAAGAACATAAATTTACAAAACCAAAATTTATTTTATCTTGAGGAGCCATTCATTCAAATATTTTTAGGTAGCTAAATAAATCAAATGGATTAACTATATATAAAATACCATGCAAATGTATAGGAGAAAAGTAGTAAGGAATTTCTTTAATAACAAATAAAGCAATTTTCAAATTACTTAGAGCCTGAGGAAGGAGGAAGTGATGTAAAATGCCCCAGCTGACTCCATGGGGCACTCAGGTATTGAGTGCTGCTTGCTCCTTGGCTGAATTCAACACTAGGGCAGGAAACTGGGCTTTTAAGTGACTGATAATCCTAGAGGACCAGGTGCTATCGGGAAGCCCATACTTTGCATTTTTTAACCTATGCTTCAGCTACCCAATGCTGAAAATAAATGTGGACCATACTGAGAACGATCAGTTGTTAGGAGGAATGCCGTGCCTTTATTTCTGTGGCCACACTAAGAGCTACATGAGAATAAGAAGGCATGATGTGACAAGGGAACAAAGGGCAGTTACATGGTTTGGGGTATAGAACATAGCCCTAATATATAAAATTTTACGTGAATCTAAGTAAACATCATATTTCATCAGAAGACATTTATGAAGAGTAGGTATTTACATTACAAAGCAGATCTAGAGGTAAGGTTCTTTAGCTACTTGCCCCAGTCTCAGTTTCTCTGTTATTGTCAGCCTCAATTCTCCTCTGCTTTGTGATGCCGTGCTGGCATTCTACAAACTGTATCTCTCAGCGTTGACTTTTATTAATAAGGGGCACTAGAAGAAGGTTTGCAGACAGGACAATGGGAGAAGAGACTTCATCCTGTTTCACTTGTTAGGCCTGCCTGAGTTGCCTGAGCAGTGGCCCGTCATTCCAGCACCATGCCTCAGGGCCGGCTGTACTGTACACTTCAGGGGCACCACCTCTCAGGAGTAACCCTACTGCACCGCTGAGCCAGCTCCCCAGCCCCTCCTACAAGCAACTGAGTTGTGCAGCACTTCCTCTTTAGAGCAGAAACTCCTCCGGCAGTTTCTTTCCTCCACAGTTCCTCCTCAGGGCTCTGGAAACCCCACCTCTCGCTGAGTGCCCCACCCTGGGGTCAGGGGTGCTTCCTGCAGTCATTATCTCTGACCTTCTGCTACCTTCCCAAATCTGTAGAACTGAGCCCCATATTTCCCGTCTAGTGAAATATCTAGTGTGGTTTCCATTTTTCTGATTAGACACTGACAGCTATACATCCTTAGTGGATTTTAAAGAGACTTTCCTCTACCTAAATTCGATATATTAAAGAAAACTATCCAGAAATCCCATGTTAGGTTTGTTCCATCTCAAAAATAAACATAGCTTTTGGATGACAGTTGTTAACCTATTTATACATCATGTGTGTGTGTGTGTGTATATATATATATATATATATATATATATATATATATATATATATATCTCCCATTTACTTTGATTGGTATGACAGATGATGTCTGGGCTTAAAATAAAAGAATAAAAAGTGCCACTGCCGAAATGTGTTTTAGGTTTTCCCAACATCAAAACAATTGGGGGAATGTAGGGGTGATGGGTTGGGTTCACTGAAGATGTTATGTGAAAACAAATCACAAATGAGCCTAAATTTCTCTAATGGCTATGTTAGACCTATTCTTTCTATCATCCTTCAAAAGAATAAAATAAATAAAGAGCAGTTTAGGTCATCTATTAGATATGGTCTGTTGGCAAGGCTTCCATAGCAGAAGCACGGAGCAGATGTTTGCCGCTGATCTACCTCACCAGCAGGACAAGCATTCTACAGGCAGGTTTTACAGTCAGCTTTGTCCTTGGTTTGTCCATATACTGTGAAATAAAGTAACATGCCTCAATAGTGTTTGGCAAGGTAAGTAAAAAAAAATTCATATTACCTCCTTGTCATGAAAAATAGCATTAATATTTTAAAGTTTTAATAAGTAAGAATTATGTTTTTTCCAAATATGGCTAAATGTTTATTAGATTCCTAAATATAACAAAAATAATTTTTATTACAGTACTATAAATTTGGCAGGAAATTTTGTCAGTAAATCCATGAAGGGCAATATAAGATTTACATTTTTCTAAATAAACAATATATTTATTTAACCTTTTTATAAGCTATTAATCATCTGCTTTTTGACATATTGTTTTTTTCAAATAAAATCATAAGTATTTCCATTAAGATTTGATGGAATAATAATAATCAATAAACATTTAGATAAATAAATATTGAAAAATTTTACTATGGGGATGATCTTGGTAATGAAGCCAGAAAAATAAATATGGAAATGATTACATACCAACATTACATTGTAAATATGTTGAAGTAAAATGACCAACAAAAGGAAAAATGTGAATCAGTTAATATTCCAAATATAAGTTAACTTTATATGCCATACTGAATTTTCCTACTTTAATTTCTTAAAGCAAATTCCCAAATTAAATGACATAACAGGAATTATTAGACAGATCCATCAGGTTAACAAGGGACTTCCTGGACTTTCATTTTGACCTTATAGCCCTAAATGATCCTGACTGACCTATATCCAACTCTACTAGACCTTTAGTCCTAATAGCAAACCTGTGACCTGTGTGCTTATGAAAGGAGATAATGTGAAAACTGTAAAAGGAAATATTGTCTTAGAAAATATGTTTTCTAGAGAAAGCTTTCTTGTAGGTTAGTATGGTCAATAAGTTAAGAGTGAAAAAGAAAATGATGAGATTCCCTAAGTCTATGGTAAAAACTAAGCTGTTAATACTCAAATGTAATATTTAATCATTCATTCCCCAAAGCAATATAATAAATAACTTCATATCACCTTCAGTTATGGCTAGCAATAAGAGAAAGACTGATTTGAAGTCATTAGTAACAACTTTTCCTCAACTCTTCTCACATTTCTCTAATGTAATGAAAAAAGTGTGGATGTTTAAAAAGGGTAGGAAAATAAAGTGAAGAAACTACATTCATTTATTCACTCCATTCATCCATCTATTTATTCTACAAAATGTTAGTGAACATTTTCTATGGAATATGAATGGCTCTCTTTCTATAAGGATTATTTATTATTTATTGAGGATTTTCTATATGCCAGGCACCTTGCTACAAAACAGCACACAACCAAAAAGCTACAATGCTCTGCTTACAGGGTCACAGTCTGATGAACTTTCTGTTTTGTTGGCTCGTATTTTTTGTCCTTTGTCATCCCTCCTACCAAGAGGCACCATTACGTCAATGCAAGCCATCCATCTCATGATTTCATTACATGCAATGCTGTGAGAGAGTTCAGGTTGCCCAAGAGGAATAGACTATAAAGAAAGAGGGGCAAGAAGGCAAAAAAAAAGAAAGAAAGAAAGAAAGAAAAAGAAAAGACTTGAAAAAGAGAAGAAAAGATGGGAGGAGACAAAGTGAAAAAGTATGAGAGGAAGAATAATGCAGATGAATTTTGTATATTAATACTGGGAATGATACTAAAGCCACCACAAAAGAACTGGAAGACCATTCTCTCTCACTCCATCAAATCTCAAGTTTGACTTAACGCACGAGCATAAAAGAACAAGTCTGACTTCATTTCCTTCATGAAAAACCTAGGGTAGCTCTGCATTATACAGTCATCATCAGTCACTGACATGGCCCTCAAGTAAATATTGCTCTCTTGTTCAGTGCAGTGCTGCTGCCAGTAATGAGCATATAATAGTGATATATTAGCATGTTAAATAATGACATGCAAAGTTATAGTATATGTGCTGATGCCATGTCACTGCTAACCTGCTGCTTGCACTAAATTTGTCATTCTCAAACCTAATTTGTTGTTCCAGATGGAAAATTTAATTTTGTCTTGCTTCCTCTAGTCATTCCAGCTCTAGATAATCACAAACCTCTTTGGGTGCTCCACTTTTTCCTACTTTTGCCATCCCCTTTCATCACAGTATAGCTAAGAAAACCAGACAGTGGGCACACAGACGGACGAGGAAAGTCTTCTCCTAGAGATTTCACACTTACTTTGAAGTCTGCTTGTCGGGGAGAAATCCAGGTCCAGAACCATCTTTGTATTTGTTATGCAGGCAAGGCAGCAAAAGAACTCAGAGTGCAGGGATGGAGAAACATATGGGAAGGCTGGTGGGGTGGGGAGGCATCTCTGACAGAATGAGTTTTCAAAATCATCAGGAACTACAACACAAACAGTGTGCCGCAGGACACCATCTGGAAAAAAGGCCTTCCAAGTTCAAAAGAAAGGAAAACAACTTAGCATTCAATCTACAATGAAAGTTTAGGTGATCATTAAAAGTTACATGCTTAAAATTAACTGTTGTGTGATCGACACTGCTCTGTGGAGTCTTTGATTCAAAGAGTTCTAGGGCTGTACCTTTGTGAGTACACCATCAGCTGCCTACAGTAGATGAGTTTTGATTCTTATTAGTAAATATGTTACTATTATTCAGCCTATCACTTCATTTCATCCTTGCAACAATTTCATGAGCTGGGTTAGGGCTTTGCTATTTACCTGTGATGAGAAAAATGAAGGCAAGTGATGTGCCCAATGTCACACAGATAGTTAATGGAAGAGGGTGCCCTACATGTCCTGTTTCTTGGCTTAATTTTCTTTCTATTTCACTATTTGTTCTTGCTGCTTTAGAAATCACAGAAAGCATGGATACTTGTAAACAAAGGAAGAGCACTTACAATGTGGTATATATTAGAAACTAGGTTTTATGTTAAATCCCCACTCAGTATACAAGGCCCTCTCCTTTATGGGCAAAACAACCTCTCCTAAACAGTTAATGAAACAAATTAGAGCAACTCTCTTTCTTATAATTTCAAGTCACATAGACACTCTGTTTTCGATGAGACAGCTCAAACGAACCATTAAAAGCACTTTTTTTTTTCTGTGTGTTTTAGACTAAGAGAGTTAGTCATATGTCCAGAACACACAGGTTAGTGTTTCTCAAAATGTTAGAGGTATATGATCATGGTAAAATAGGTAGTGAGTGTATTGTTCTAGATAGCATGCAGACTTGGTATTAAATATTGATGGTTTTCATAGTAATAAATTAATTTTAATTTTGCTTATTTTTCAATCTTTCAAATTTTATCAAGTACAAAATCTCAGTTTGATTATAGTTTTTAAATCTCTCCACATGTTCAAGATTCCATTTAAAACAAAGAGAGATTAGGCTCCAGACTCAGAACTTTCAGCAGGCAAATTCACCAAGCTATAATTTATTGTATTATATTAAGTTATATAATATTGCATTATATTATATATATTGTATCTACCTCCTACTTATCTACCTCCATATTATATCTGTCTCCTATTTTGAATGAGTGATATTAAGTGTCCATTTACAGTAATGACATGAAATTTCCTTTAATATTCATTTAATTTAAAATGGAACTGGTTGAAATATTAAATAATGATATAACATGGCATTGAACAAAGTTTGGGAAATGCTGGTATTGGTACATTTTTGTCAAAAGTTAAACTAAAATAACTGGTTAGGAATGCCTTCTTGACCCCTAAGTGGGGTTCTTTGAGAATGAGAAACGGAGAGAGGAGAGCAGCCCCTGGCAGCTGGGAACTGGCCTGGCATTATCACTGCGGATTTAGTGTCACCAGGAGCTGCTGGCCTGGCACTCAAAGCCAGGTTAAGATGTTCTTCTTTTGAACATAAACAATTTCACGGCACACCAACATTGGACAAGACACTGTGTGGCCACAGTGGATCAAGACAAAAAGAGGACATATCGCAAAAGACTAAACCATAAAAATAACCAAGAATCCCTATTCTCTGTCTGATAGGAATGACTGCTCCTTTAGGCTTGTTTTAGTCCTCCTACCTTCTGTATAAGATTTATAAAGATGCCCAATCAGAGAATTACTCTTGCTTCCTGACAGCACCAAATCCAGGGCAAAGACCTACTTCCTTGAACCTCCCCCAACAAATCACCTATCACAAGCTCAAATCCCAGAAGTCTTTTCTAACACCATCATTCTTAGGGTCCATGGTGTGTGCTCCCTCAGTGCAATGAGCTAAAAAAGCAAACTTGGTTTAACAAGAGGTATATTCTGAGCATTCTTTAACTAGAGAGCATTGATGTATTGCAGTAATCATGTTTAATGACTCAGTGCTGAAAAACTAGTCCTCAAAAATGAATTCGTATTTGAAATAATCTCTAATTAAAAAGATAGTATTTAGCATTTATAATTTTTTATAATTGCAATCTCCTTTTAGTCCCTCTGATGAACTGATGACTAACTACTTCAGGCCACTACTTCAGAGTGGACCGCACACTCCGACTCACCCATTTTGTCCCTTCTCCCCTCTTAAGGCACTCCCATTAAGAATATGAGTGATGTGACAGGAGCTAGCAAATAATAAAATAACTATAATAACAATAACAATGACTATCATTTTTGCCTGCCAATTTTATGATAGATGCATTTTCCCAAATTTTGTCTCATCTAAATCCTTATTACAATCCTCTGTTCCCATTTAACAGACAAGGAAACTGAGGCTGAGAAGATTAAGTGATTTGCTCCAAATTACTCACCCAGTAAGGTAGCAGAGCAAGATTTGATCTAAAATCTGAAAAACCTCAAGGTTTATGCTTGTTCCATTCCCTCTTTCTGTCTCAAAGCTAGGAAGGTCAAGCTCAAACTCCAAAACTCACTAAGAGTAGGAAAAACTATTACATTTGGATCTGAATTTTTAGTATTACTTATACTATATTCTTATTTTGAATTGTTTAATAAAAATAGATGAAAATTGCTTAAGATACACAATACTAAGTAGCTGTGACTAAAGTAGAATATGAACAGTTTTTTCAGAGAATATCTACTGCTTATATTTAGTAGAAACATTAGTGAAAAAGTTACCCAACCTTACACATAATTACTGATGGCAGAGGATCAGATCCACTGACTAATGAAAGACTTTGCTTCTTTGTTCTCTTCATACATTTATTTTATGATACTCTCCAGTAGGTCTGACTAGTTTTAAGAAGCTGGCAACTAACCTGATTAATCCAGTTTATAGTATTGCTTCTCCAAGAATAGTTTTATCTTACCAGAAAAATCATAAACAATACCAATAAAACACTCCTTTACAACTCAAAACAATCAGTCTAAAACATAAAATGTTTTTTGTTTCTACAAACACAGTGTAATTCTTATTTTTCAGGTCTACACTGGTTCGCTGACTTGATTTATTTTATTTCCCCCAACCCCTGTGATATAAGTAATATTATGCCCATTACAGTGCCTAAAACATTAAGTAGTTAACCAAGATCACACAGATAGCAGAGGACAAAGCCAGGATTTTAAACTGAAATTTCAAAAGTCATGAGAGCAGCTGGACGGTGGAAAAATAGGGAAGGTCCCTAAAGGCAATCATTTACTGGCCTATATTTTAGGTTGATCCTGACCAAATGATATGCAGAGAACACACAAGAGGAGACTCAAAACTGGTCTTACGACATCTTGTTTACAGTGTGACTTCATTGTACTTTAGGTGGCATGCTTGATGTGCAGCAGAATAAACCTGGAGGGAGGGACGACATGAAAGTACACAGTGCACAGCTCAGTGGAAAGGCTCCACAAGTCCTACTTCCCTTACCCCTGGCATATGGGAACTATATGTCTTAGTGCTGACTCGCCTGTCTGTCTCAATGCCAGGAAACCTGAATATGCTTGCATTCCAGAATATATTTGGATACATTGCAAACAAATGTCAGAGCAGGCATTACCTCCCCCTTCAACTAATGTACATTTGCAGGTCAAGAGGGTGATGCTGGAAAAGATTAATCCCTTGCTGAGCATTATCCATCAGAATGCTTTTAAATGTTGGCATATAGGCAGCTAATAGATTATATACCATAAACACAGCTGTTGGAAGAAAAAAGGCATTTTACAAGTCATACAATTAAAATCTCTAATCTCCAAAAGTACCAAAATAAGAGAAGGAGGTGGAGCAAGGAAGGACAAAAACAGAGCTTTTCTTGGAAGGGCTATGTGGCCCCTGGACGGTGCACTTTGATTCCTGGTGAGTACACAGCACTCTTACTGAGCTCTGGATAAAGGAGTACTAGAAAACCTCTGGATAAGCAACACGCGGCAAAAGGAAGACAGATTTGAGAAAGGAGAGAAAAGGAAAATTTTATCTCAAACTTGTGTTTTCCATAATATATGTAGATATATTGTTGCTTAGTTGGAATACACCCACACAGCACTGGGAACAACAACAGAAGTCTGTCCATTCTAAAAATTTTTATTATCTTATGTAATAATTATAAAGAATTAAAAAAAGAAATGTCAGTAATATAATTCTATTATTCAGAAATAATACATTTTGTTATGTCTTCCGATTTTCTTAGTATTTGTATATATATATACATACATATTTTCTATAAGTTATGACCATACAGTACATACTATTTTATACATTATACTGTATGGCTGTATAGTATTTTGTCACTTGGATATGGCATAATTCATGTAACAATTCTATGTTGTTACATATTCTGGTGTTTTCTAATTTTCCAAATGATAAGCAAATATCCTTTCATGTAAATCTATGTTATGCATTTCTGATAGAATAGAATCCCCCAGGAAAACAGAATATTTTAAACATGCATTTATTCATAAAGTTCATAATAAAAATAATTTTAAATTATTATTAATGAACAGTCATGTTGGAATTTCAAATAAATAGAAGAATCTAAAAATTAAATTGAAAGTTACCCTAAATTCCAACACTACTGTAATTGTGTTCAATACTTTTCTAGATTTTTTTATGTGTATGTGTGTGTATGGGGAGTGCACATGAGATCATACTTTACATGCCCTTCTTAACCCGCTTTTTTCACTCCACAATTTGTCATGGAGATCTTTCCCTATTGTTAAATACAGATGTATCACATGTTTAATGGATGAAGACAATTCCATTTTATGAATGGAGACTAATTTATTTAATCAACCTCAACAGATGAACTTTTAGTTTATTTCTAGTTATTCTCTCTTAAAATAGGGCTAAATGGACACTTAAATACATAGAACTTTGTCTTTGTCTTTGGAATACATTCTTTATAGTTTTACTGAACTAAAGAATATATACGTCAGTGACACCACACCTCAGGCTGAAGTCTGTCTCCACATGTATCAGCTGGAGTCTGGAAAGTTACCTCCAAGTCCCTCCTTTCTGCTGGAGCCAGAAGATGGAGTATTTCTTGCCATTTCAAAAGCCATTAAAGAGATGGTGGAAGATAGAGTCTATTGCTATTGGATAATCTGATGCTTTGGGAACCAATTTAATAACAAGTACCAAGATTTTTTTTTATCCCAGCTTCCAAAGGCTTTTGAACAGTACTTGAATCTGGAAGATAACAGATTGCTGAGTCATCTGAAGAAGTGTTCTGCAAGGTCCAAACTACCTTATGATCTCCAGTTCAGGAGGTGCTTTGTGGGGTGCTTGCCTGTATCTACTTTACAGAGGGCTTGGGATAAAGTTGTAAATGGATCCTCTAAGATCCTAGTTTTTGTAGCTGTGGAAATTTTATTAACCTTTAAAACAAAAGTAATGTCACTGAACAGTGCAGAGAAGATAACTGAGTTTCTGGAAAATATGCCCCAGGACAACTCAGACGTGATCATAAGCAAGTCCATCGACTTACAGCGCAAACACTGTGGGACCCCAGTACATTCAGCCTAAATGCTCCTGATGGCTGGACGGTGTGCCAGGCCTGTCTTGAGCATTGTGTTCTTGAGACATGATCTACTAACTGTTTGAGAATAGGGCTCTTGCTTTGGTGCTCAAAGTGTAAATTTTTTTCCAGTGGATTATTTAAGACTCCCAGTGATGTGTTGTTGTGCAGCAGCACCTTTGGGTTACAGAGAAGTACAAAGTTCAATTCTGAATAGCATTTTAAAAGGGTTCTTTGAAAATACCTCCCAGTTTTAAAATGGTTCAGTCAGGGTGGGTAGTGCTTTAAAGAGCCGTATGTGACCAAGCCTGCCTGTTTCTCTGTAATTAGCACCAAGCTGGTCACTTTCTAAGTTCCATTTCTAGAATAAAGAACAACTTCCTTTTGTTGACAACTCAGATTTGGCTTTTTTGACAAAGTACTTGTTTAAATCTAAGCTTACTGTTTTCTGAGGCTTCATCTTGCTAAATAGGTTTAAACAAAGGCCTTTTTAAAAAAAGAATATATATACACACATAGATGTATGTGTGTGATTTTGTGTGTTTGTGTGTATGTTTCCTGAGCTAAAGGATATATATAATTACATATTTATATTACTAGTCTATTTTATATAGAATTTATATTCTGTTAGATAGAAAACATCTCCAGTATAGTAAGATGCCATTTGTTAAAACTTCAGCCAATGCTTTATATTACAAATATTTTAAATTTTTACTAGTTTGAAAGGTAAAAAAGTTATAGCTACTAGTTTCTTACAGTTACAGGAGCTCTTACAATGCTAAAAAAATTATTTGCTCTAAGATTATAAATACAAGTATGATATGTAACATAGCATAAGTATTATATAACATAAAAGTATTATAAATATTTTCTTCCAACACTTATTTACCATTAAACACTGATAACAGCTGTAATGAATTCAGTGTGAGGAAAGAGGCACATATTCAAAATACATCTCCAACTTGCCGGTTAGTTCTCTGAACATCATTTATTGACAGTCTATCCTTTTTCAACTCCATTAGTTTGGTGGAGCTGCCATAACAAAGTACCACAAACTGGCCAGGTTTTTTCATTTTGTTTTCTAGGCAGTTATTGCTGGTATACAAAAACTTATTGGAGGAGGGATTTTGGGGTGTACTTTGACATTGTTACCGGTCTCATGTTGAACTCTCATGGACTTTCTTACACTTTCCAGATACACAATCATACCGACCTGCATTAGCAAATATTCCACATTAATTCTGTGTTTTACTTTCCTTTTTCTTTATACTTTCTAGTAACCTACATCTATATCTTGGCTTAAAAGTGCTTTGTTTTTGTTAATATGGTTGCTTTTTTTGTGTGCAGACCATCCTGAATAATTCTTCTAGAATTACTTTGTGGATTATAAAACTTCTAAGTCCTTGGACACTAAAAGTGTATTCATTCTGCATACACACTAGACTATCTAGGTAAAGAATTCTAAGTTTACCAGCAACTAGCATTGCCAGTGTGATGTCTGATGTTAATTTGATTTTTATTCCTTTGAGATGTGAAAGATCTTTGGGGACTTTTACATTTTCTACTTCTCTTTGAAATTTTGAACTGTTGTCAAAATATGAATGAATGCATACATCAGTTTAACTAATTCTGTTTTACATTTGGTGGGCCCTTTCAACCTAAAGATGAGTGAGTTTTTCAGCTCCAGAATTTTATTCTGTTTATTCATTAACTATATCTTATATTCATGTCAACTATATGTATGCAAGTCTACATATATATTTAAATACTATATTTAAAGTTTTACTAGTTTGAAAGGCAAAAAATTTTTTTATTTATGTATAATTTATATATACATACATATTTCATGTATAAGGTTGATGTATATAATTTTGAGCATATAGATATTTGCATATATATGTAATTATTAAGGTATACATATGAATGTTGAATATGTATAATTTTATTATATTGAAGTTTAATTCATGTGACTAAATGCATAGATATTAAGTATATGATGAGTTTTGAAAAATTCATGACAGCAAGATATATAATATTTCTGCTCTGGACTGAATTGTGTCTCTGCAAAATTCACATACTGGAGCCTGACAACACAATGTGATAGCATTTGGAGATTGGTCCTTTAGGAGATAATCAGGTTTAATATTTAAATAAATTAGGTAATTTAGGTGGAGCCTTCATGATGGAATTAGTGCCCTCATAAGAAGAGACACTAGAGAGCTTACTTCTCTCTTTCCACCCAAACACATCAAGCAAAACACGTGAGGACATAGTGAAAAGAGGGCTGTTTACCCAGTTGTCTTAAAACCATTCAGTATTATTTACCAGCAGACTATACCTGGATCGTCCTCTGAAACATAATCCAAATCGAAGCCTTTCTCAGCACCTAGATCATACCGTGTTCCCAGCCATTCAACAACCAATGAGAACTTATATTACTAAGCCTATATTATAACGCACTGAACTAAATGCTAAAGAGACAAGGTAAGAAAAACATGTACTCTTAAACAACTGATCATCTGGTAGAGGAGAAAAACAGACCCAAGGAAATTATAACCAAAACCACCTGATCATTAGAATCACCTGGGTTGGCTGTTTAAAATACAGTTTACCAGGTTCTATTCTTGAAGAGTCTAATTAAGTACTTTGGCTGGGGTGGAGCTGGGAAGCAGGAGCTGAAAATCGTAATGTTTTCCACACCAGCTATATGTGCATAGAATCACCAGAAGAACACTCCAAATATGTCAATGCTTAGGCCGTATCCCAGACCAACAAAATTAAGAGTCTGGAGGTATGACTTAGGGCACTGAAATCATATACATTTGGGCTTGAGCCCTGGTTACACTATTTAGCAATAGTGTCATTGGATAAGTTTCTTAACATCTGTAAATTACAGTTTTACTTTGTTTTAAACATTCAAATGGTCATAGCAATGCCCACTTCATTGGGTTGTTGTGATGTTAAATGAGATAAGGTATGCAATACCTGATGTATAGGAAGCATGTGATAATAATAGCTAACATTTATTGAACCTTTCCTATGTGCTAAGCACTTTTCATGAACTAAAACAACCATTATATTTTTAAACCTCATTTTGTCAGTGAAGGAACCAATACATGGATGTGGATAAAATGAAAGTTCCTGTGGCCAGGATTCTCACCTGTTCTGGTTGACTAGCTCACTACACATGTGTGGGCAATACTGCTATTGACTCTATATAAAGAGTTCCACCCAATGGTCTGGGTGACACAGTGACAGGCCTACAGGCTGCAGGAGAGCAGAGTAGAAGCTGGAGTTGTGGCAGCGCTGAGGACAGAGGCCCAGAGGATGGCTGTGTGGGACGACTGTGCAGGCAGAGAGGCCCAGAGGACAGCTGTGCAGGACAGCTGTGCAGGCAGAGGGGCCCAGAGGCAGAGATTGGCTTGCTGCATGAAGACTCTCTCTGAGTGAATGGGATTTTAGTGATTGACCTGCCACCATGGGAATAAAGTTGGGTATAACCTCTTCCCCAAAAAAACATTTTACTGTCATTTTCTTGGGTCACAGTTAATCCATAGCAAACTTCCGTGGGGCTGAAACCCACTGGTAAGACAATGGAATAGTAAAAATACATTTATACAAAACAGTAAACAGCAGACCTAGAGTCCAGGACTTGTAACTATCCCACTACATACCTCAGTCAATAGCAGAAATTTTTATTTGCTATTAGTATTGAAGAATAACTATAGTACAACCCATAGCCAAATGAACACAGTTGATATTGGTTATGATATGAGTTTTGAGGTTTATGAGTTGCATGGATTCTTTACTTGCAGGCTGTTTCATGGGAAACCTTTCAAAATCAAATCCCAATAAAGGATAAATAGCATTTCGTAGAGTTGTGCAATCTCTTTTGAGACAGGGAAATCGATTGGACTTTATAGAAGCACTAAGATTGTTGGGGAGGGACCATAAAGGTGTGCATAACTGTATTTAAGTTACTCTGCAATGTGAACTTCTGAGGGCAGGAACCACATTTTGTACCAGTCACATCAGCAAAACTGAGGCTGAGCTGCCTAATGGAGTTTGCACCATGTAAAGGTGCCAAGTAGACCAAAATTTCTTTGGTCTTGCATTTCCTTTCACATTTTTTTCAACATCTACTGTAGTCTTAAAAATAGAAATATATGCCTCTGCCAGTCAGTCCTCCCATAGGATTCTAGATGAGAAACCTCTCAAGGAGAATAACATAATGTAATTTGAATCAAAGTGTGTGAAGTTTCCCAGACACACCCAGCCAGAGCCACTAGGAAGCAAGCATCTGGGAAGATGTTGACAGCCCAGCAGCAATGAGCCCACAGGTTGGGCCGCTGGGACGGCTGTGCTGTCACTCTCCAGTTACCAGACTTCTCCCTCCTCTCTGCTTTCCACAAAGGGTTTCCCTACTCGAGGGTTTGTCCTAAATGAAAAGAGGCTTTGGAGATGGCTTCAACAGAACAGTTCCTTACTCAAAGTTCAGCCCATTTGTCCCGTGGCTTTGGCTTTGGACCAAAGTCTTTGTGTTCTGAGTAGAGCAAGAGTGTGAATGATCCACATGATTGGAAGTAAAGATACAACAAAAAGTTGTGACGCTTTCTCACTTCTGTGATGTTTGGTTTCCCTCACCCTCTACCTTTATGCTCCCAGCTTCTGCTCTCCAGGAAGGAGACCACCTCAATGACGTTCATTATTTACCTCTGTCTGAGGCAGGAATTGAATAGCAGGGCAAAGGGTGAAGGTTACATTGATAAAATGGTGGAGGTTATTTTTTAGCACTCTTGGTATCACAGTATATGAGCAGCCCTGATGGAAAGTCAATGCAAACTGTGTTTTCACTGCAATTTGCCTTTACTATATTCACACATAGCAAGAGGTTCTGCTGATGGAACTCATTATTTTGATATTTAGTTATATGTATTAACATAAAATAAAATGCTACTCACTTAATGACATTTAAACCCTTAATAACCTGACCCTGGACTATTTTCCAAGTGTATTTACTGCTACACCCTGTGATTCAGCCAATTCCTCAGCTGTTTATTCCCTGTGCTTGATCCGGGATTGAAATGTGCTCAAAATGAATCAGCCTGGCATAATGGAAAGAGACTTAACTCAGATAGGCCTAAGTGGGAAAAGTGGCTTAAATAAGTTTAGGGACTTATGCAACAAAAGTTTTGAGCCTTAAGCTTAATTATCTATAAAATGAAGCTTCCCACTGTGCAATATTCTAAAAGGAGTAATGAAGGATGTGGAGGGACAGTACACAGACAGGACACTCGGTAAAGTCACTGCATCTTTTCTGAGTATGCAAACCTTACCCATCCTTCAAGATGCAGCTCAGCACCTTTTTCACAGTGTTCACTGATTGCCTCCACTCAGATACAATCTTCCCCTCTTCTAAACTCCCATCTCACTTTGACCCTATCATATGGTGAAAGCATTTTTTATTTGTGTAGTTCAGGGCCTCATACTGAGCTTCATATTGTAACATGTATAGAAATAAAGGGCAGAGGACTCCCATGGGGGTCTGTGTTCATGGGTTCCTCTGCATGGGGGATCCTGCTTTGGAAAGAAGTAAGAATAACCTCAAACGCTTTTTAATTCTCTGTACCTAATTTTGCATTCCTCTGTTCTTTTTTTGAAGAGCTCCCTGGATTGTATAGGTGTCAGTCCCCACAAAGCATGATTAATACCTAGGGAGAAGAAGGAAGATGAGGACAGCAGAGGGCCCAAAGCTGAGGGAGCTGCTGTGGATGAAAGAGATCATGAGACTGGAGCTGCTGCGGACGAAGGGCATCTTAAGACTGGGAACAAGTAAGTCGTTTGGGGGGCTGGATACCAAAGTGTGGCAAAAGTTGGGAGTGTGTCCATAATCCATGACTCCTCTGGAAACGTGAGGATTAGCAGTGATGGAAGCAGGTACCCACAGGGCAGTGGGTATTCTGATAGACACTGACACCAGTAGCAACTTCCCATCAAGTCAAGCACTGCTATTCAGAGAGGCCTTCTCATACCACCCTGTCCAACACAAGCCTTAGTCTCTATCTACTCTTATTTGAAGCACTTGTCAATATCTGAAATCATCTTATTTGCCTTTCCTTACCCCCACCCCACACACGCGTGCACACACACACTCACACACACATACATGTATGCACACATGCAGACATACAAATGCTGAGTCAGAGGCATTTCCTGTTCTGTTCATTACTTGTACCCAGAAGAAAGCAGGTACCTGGCTTACAGGAGACACTGAATACGTATCTGAGGAGGGAGTGAATGAATGTGATGCTTCTTAAAGAGCTTCACAGAATGGAGACAATGATAAAAGGAAGCTAATGTAGAAGAGGGGAGCAGGCTAAAGGCCTCACCAGTAACTAAACCTGACAATGGAATTTGGGAAGACTGGGAAGCACTCCTCCAGCTCTCCTAGAAATGCCTGAGGGGATACCATGTCTGGAGTCCCCATGGGAACAGATGGGAGACTTCAGTCCCCCCATAGGCTAGAGGGGCCTGGGAGCAATTAGGTTATGTGTGTACTTGAATTATTTTTATGGATCTTATCTTTCTCCTTAGGCTCTTAGGAGAAGTTGGGACACATCTTCAAATTGCCCAAAGGACCTAAAATAGGGTCTTGCAAAAATTAAGGAATTAAATGTAAATTTAAAAATGAATGAAAGAATGAGAGGTTATCTGATCTTGTTCCATATAAATGGCCTGTGTCTTAGAAAAAAACAACATAATAAACCAAAAATGCTTGGTCATTAAAGCACTGGAAATTTTCAGTATACTATGTGGTATAAAGGTTTCTATTGGAAAATCCTAAGAAGGCATCCATTAGAAGGTAGGAGTCCCTTGCTGTGAAGTCAAAAACATCCCTTTTTGAAACAAAATGACATGGTACACAAACTCAAGTAAGTATAGCTGGTAACTTAGCAACCACAAATATTTACAAATAAGCAAGTCAGACCCCGTCAAAATATCAGGGTAATTATTGGCAAATTGTATACCATGCAAATGCTTTGCAGCCATGCAAAATGAGCCCTATTGTGGGTGTTTGCCACAATTGCTCTTAACTGCTGCCTGGAAGTATCTCTCAGTCTCTTGGGTTTTGCGGGATTGGATTGATGTGACATAAAATTACACTGCAGGCCAAGAGATCATGTAGTTTACCTTATCACACTTTACCACCAGGGTCTTCCATTTGGGTGTCATGCTGGGTTAGCCTAGTTAACAAGCTGAAGAAATCAGAATTATTTACTAGATGGTCTCCCTCAAAAGACAGTCAATAACTTAAATAAACAAACAAAAATGGCAGGGAATCTGGAAATTTGTGGCGGTCTAGAGGTTTTTCTTTTCTAATTCACTCTTTCACAAGCTGTGTTTATGAAGGAGTGAATATATTACACACCTTCCACATTTTTCAGAATGAGTTTCAAAGATTCTCTTAAAGAACATGTGCAAGTGAATATGTGTGCTTTTTTAAAAGAAAGGAAGAAGAGAGGGAGGGAGGGAAGGAAGGAACCAGCTAGAAAGAAAAACTGAACATTTGTGCATGATAGTAAGAGTTGGTAGAAAAACCAATACTAAGAGTCTTGTCCTTTATTCTGTGCATCTGAAGGATGCCAAAATGGGCAGGCAAAATAATTGCATGACATGCCAATTAATAGCTGAACTAGAGACAAATGGATCAAGTGAGTTTCCTACTCACGTGATTGCAAGAAAAAAGAATATCCTCAAATCTCATTACAAGTAAATTTGAATGCAACTTTATACTCCCTACCCCTTACAAAAAAAAATTAAATTAAATCTCTAGATCTTAAAATGTATTCTAATTATCCTGCCATCTTACTTCTCCTGCACAATAGAGCTTACAGTTGGAGCCAATTTATTTTGCCTTTCACAGTATTTCAAATTCTTGGAGAGAAGAGTTTTTTCTGCCAAGATTCACACCAAAACAACTTGATAGTCTTGCCCAAGAAGGATCGAATGTGAAACTAGGCGACAGTGAAATTGTGCAATGTGCCCTTCTCTGCAGCCAGTCAAGTGCAAAGAAATCTGCGTTGCTGTACTTGTGAGGCTTTTCAAATATTCAGAGAAAACAGTTGAGCGCAGGGCTTCTGGCCTGCAGCACTGCCTCTCACTAACCATTTGTTTTCTCATCTAGAACTCTAGGGGGAGAAAGAAAAGGCAAACATAGCCATCCCACCCCTCCTTTTTAAAAGGGGTAACCATGCCAGATATTCTGAGTAATTTATTCAGCCCAAGGCTAATAAGCTGAACGACTTGTTTTGGCTAGACATTCCTCATCTCCATATGGAATTGCTTGTGTGAGTTTTTGGACTATTATGTGGTCAAAGGGAGGATGTTAGATGAAAAAAATTCTCAGCACTTTCCTTTTCTCATATAAATCCACTTTCAAGGATGAAGTAAACTGCATGAAGTGCCCAAATCCTTAGGTGGAAGGCATCACAGAATATCACATATGCAATGTCTTTAATAGGTTTGCAGGCACGCCTCTTAAATTGGGCTAAATTTGCTAAAAAATCCACCATATCTAACCTTGACTACTCTGAACCTAGCCTACAGCTTTCTTGGTAAAGAAGGCATATTTTCACTGAACTAAAGTAAATCTCAATTACATATTTGCTTACCATGGAGAGCCATTTTGTTTCTGAATAGGAGTCTGTAACTGACAAAAGGTGGTTAAGTGGGTTGGTGTGTGTGTTTTACAGAACCTCTCAGAAAATTCACATGAAAAGGAAAAAGAAAACACTACTAAATTTTCAGATAAGCTTAGATAATTTTAGTTTAGTAGACTTGGTTATTCCATATTCTTTTGCCACATGTTTTACCAGCAAGATATATCAAAATAATCTCTGATGCTTCTTTAAACACCAGGTAGGGTTTTACCTTGACAGACTGATTCAGTAGTTCCTGGCTGGGACTTAGTTTTCTCCTATTTCTTAAAGATCCATATAGGATCCTGAAAGTGACTTCAAAGCCCAAAGAGTTGGAGGTTATTATTCCTTCATATGCATTTATAGTTTTCTAATAAGGGATTAATCTGCAATGAGGCTCTGCAATGAGTCAGCAGGCTTCAGGGAGAAGCATGTTCATTCATTAAATCATTCCTTTATTTAGAAAACATATCTATTCAGGAAACACATATTGACCAGTTTTTACATGCTAATCACTGAGCTAAATGATGGGGATATAAATATGCATAATTACTACAATCATGGCACCATAAACTCCATTTCCAGTGTGTGTCTGCTTTGACAATTCCGACTGAATAACTGCCCATGATGCCAACTTCCTAGAGAGATTCCATAGTCAAAGACCACAGCTATATATTTAATCTTTCATCTCACAGCTCAGAAAAGTACAAGGAAACATGTAGGTCATGAGAGAAGTACCCAAACATTTATTTTATTTAATTTTTTTTACTTTGCTTTTCATATTTTTTGTGTGAAATATAAACCTACTAGAGAGAAAGTGCAAAAATATTTGTATAAGTTAACAAGTAACTGTAAAGCAAACATCTGCAAAGTCCACTTGGGTTGAGATAGAACATTAAAAATACATAGAAACATCTTCTCCCCATTATGTCCTTCACATTCAAAACCTGTTTCTTCTTCCAGAAATACCCATAAGAATGGGGCCATACTATATGTTTCCTTTTGCATTTGCTACTTTTGTTTAATACTGTATTTTAAAAATTAATTGATGTTATTGCATGTGGAACTAGTTTGCTTACTTTCATTGCTGTATAGTATTCCATTATATGAATTTATTTAGCCATTCTACTACTGATGGACATTTCAGGTGCTTCTGATTGTCTGGCTCTTACAAATGTTGTTTTTAATAGTGGAATTTTTGGGTTATAGGGTATAATTACAGTCAACTTTAACATATATTATCAGACTTTATTCCAAACTAATGGAATTAAATTTACACTCTGATAAGCAGATTGAGTGTTCCAACTGCTTCATATGTTCACCAACATTGTTATTGCTGGACTTTAAAAATTTTAACTGAACTTAAGGCCGCAACTTGTTCCCTTATAGCAAGCACCTTTCAAAGGCTGTGTAGTTTTATCATTCATACTTAGCTCTCTAATCCACTGGGAATTTCTTTGTATATTATATGAGAAAGGGTCTGATTTTATTTTTTATGTGCACAATTCCCAATGTTGCATTTATAGAAAGCCCTTTATTTCTTCACTGATCTACCATGTCATAGCTATCATATACCACAGGTCTATATAGACACAAAATCCCTCTATATTTGGCCTTTCTTTTTCTATCTCTATGCCAATTCATACTGTCTTAGTTAGTATAGCTTTATTTTAAATCTTGTTATCTGGAATACCATGTTCCTCTACCTTGTTTCCCTTCTTCAACTTCTTAGCTACTCTTAACCCTTTATATTTCCACATATTTTTAGAATTAGCTGGCAAGTACTAAAATCCTCCTGGGATATAATTGAGATTACATTCAATAAAATTCAGGTACATTTGATGGGTCTATATGAAAGCTTCAGTCTCTATGTCCCAATTCAAGGCAGCCCTGGGGGACCATCCCAGCTCTAGAACTCCCTGTAGAGCTTGGCCAAGGGCTTTGCTGTGGCCGCCCCACGTTCAACTCCTCCCTCCCGATCCCCATTCTTTTACTCTCCACAGGTAAGGATGCCAAGAGCAGGCCTCAATAAACATCCTACATACAAATCTGTCTCAGACTTTACTACACAGATAATCCAGTCTGTGACACAGATCTGGTTTTAATATTTTTTCTCAGCCTGTCATGCTATATCTAACTCTAAAATCTGTGGGGTTTCTGAACACTTTATACTCCATTAGGAAAGCCTACAAAAATCGCTCCTGAACAAGGTTGGCAGCAAAATAAAATGTACAATGGGCTACATTCCATCTAACTTTATCATCTATCTCATTGAACAGAAACTGCTTACAGAGAATGGAAATGTGTTCTCTAAACTAGAAACAATGGATGTTTTTAATGGCCATATGGCAAACATCTGGAAACCAAGCAAGAGACAAGGAGTCCTTGCTTCTTCATGTAATGACTCATCCCACCTTTCTATTTTTTGGTCCACCTGTTTAGAGGTTTAGTACCTCTGAGATATATGCTTCCACCATGGGGCATCCGCAACTTGAAAAGTAATCTAGCAGTTTTGGAGTCTTTGTGCCAAAAGGCAAACAAAAAACCAAAGGATTACCATATTGGCTACGGGGATAATCCTAAATGTCAAGGGAAACATTTTTGTAACTGCCATACAATGGGAAGCGTTTAGATGGAACCAACAGATTTCTGAAATGCCTCTTCACATGGCAACATCTAGTGATAAAAACTTAGTGGAAGTTACTACAACTCTAAATAAGGAGGACTACCATGCTGAAATATCCTTTAAATAAATAGTTTTGCTGCTCAAATATTCCAGAATCACTTTTCATTGATTGAAATGAAAACTTTGAGCAATACAGAAATGTATATATTAAGAGGATAATATGATGACTGACTGGGCTCGCAATATGAAAATAAGTTAAAATTTTCCTACTTAACTCATAGAATACAAATCTTTAGTTTAAATATGTCAAATGTGTCAGAAATGCTGAGGGTAAGATCACCATTATAACCCTATTTAACATAATTTATCACTAGACAACCACACTCCCAGAGGTGCGCGCCCATTTGTTCAAATTCACTTGTATCCTCACACTGCCTAACATTTCTATGTGAATTCCAAGATAACATCACCCTCATTTTAAAATTATTTTTGTAAATTTGCAACCACTTGACCTTTCTAATTTCTTCCACTGTACCTTATCTGGTAATTAGAATATACATTAGTGCCTTAGAGGGTATTTAAATGGAAAATATGTCAGCAACCAAATATGAGCAACTAAAATCTGCATCTTATTTCTTACTGGTGAAGGTATGAGCAGTATTTACTGAAACATGTAGATATCAGATAACTATCTCATGCCCAATAATTATTGGCAACAGAGTAGATTATCCCTTTGCAAATCATTCTATTCCCAGCCAAATGGTTTGTTAATTTACCCGATGGCCAGTGTTCCTGATTATGATCTCTTGACATATGCTTGAATTCACTGACATTCTAATCACTGTTATACATTAGACAGTTAATTAACTAAGCATGCTGTTATAAAATTTCCCTTCTAAAACAGTATTTTGAAGTTGGTAAGTCATAGGTTTAAGGCCTGATATTATAGTAGATATTCTAAATTTAAACCAAATTGACAAACTAGATGTTAATAAATCACCAGGATAAATGACTTCCATCTAACAACCTTGGGAAAAAACTCACAGTGAACTTACCAAACTTGTGGCTAATTCTATAACCTGTCATTCTAAATTCTCTGGACTAGAGGTCAGTTAGATTGTTCGTGTAACACAACTTTCTGTACATTCCAGAATGTTACAACTAGGAAGTGTCACTAATGACACATTTCATAAAGCTGGAATCATGCATTAGGAGATCTCTTTTGTGTATGGCTCTTTCATTTAGCATAATGTTTTGAGGTTCATCCTTGGTATATCATGTGCCAATAGTCTGTTTCTTTTTATTGCTAAAAAGTATTCCATTTTATAGATATAGCAGCCAAAATAACTGAGATTATTGTTGGAATGAATATGTTAAAAGGCAAACATTTTTTGAAATTCTAAAAGATGAAAAAATCTTATTCAAATGACATTAGTAATCTATAATAAAATAAACAATGTGATAATATTACAGGAAATGACAGACATACCAAGGAAGAAAATGTTGATATTTTCTTAAACATAAAATGCAGTATTGAATTTAATATATGACATTTCAGATCAGTGAAGAAAAGAGTTCATTACTCAATAAGTGGTATTTAGACAACTGGCCAAACATACCAAACATAAAAATAATCTTAAATTCTAACTGTACATCTGACACCATACAATGAAATTAATCCCAAATGGTTTAAAGATTAAAATGAAAAAATGAAATTATAAACATATGAAGTGAATATTTATACAATGTTTTGCTTTACAGGAAAGGTAGAAAACATAAAAAAGCTTACTGTATCAAATTTTTGAAGTTTATGTACTACCTAAATCATATAAAATAAATCACAAATGACAAAAGGGGGAAATATTTACAGAATTTAAATGCCTAATAAATGGTTCATATTCTATATATAACATTTTGAAAGTATTTGTAACACACTGAGAAATTTGAGCCCAATGCAAAATTTATCAAATAACCATGAAAATAAAAGAACAAGAAGTGACAAAGAAAAGCCAGTAGAAATAAGTTCAACCTTTTTATGTGCTAGAAGGACTATCATGAAGTATGTATCAAATAATATTAGATATTAGAAAAGATTACTTAGTGCTAATCACTAGAATTAGCCAGGTAACAATAACTCTCAAATTCTCTTGGTGATAGCATACATTTTTATAACCTCTATTGAGAACAATCAGGAAAAACTTCCCAAAAGCTATACATGGATAGTTGTTTATAAGTAGAAACATCTAAAAGCACTAGAATCTCTAATAGTAAGAGATTACTCAATAAATTATAATATGATATATAATTATAAAATATAATATATAACACAATATATTGCATAGAATATATTAGTATATAATAATAGAATAATTATCTTCAGCCAGTAAAATGAGACTAAACTGTGTGCAATAACATGAAAAGTTATTTAAAAATATTTTTTTAAAGTAGATTTTAGAATAGATTTTGCTGTATGATCCCATTTTTTGTTTTAGAAAAAGGAATAAAACTTCAAAATACAGATACAGATGGTAGAGAGAGACTGAGTCAATGGTGATTATGATCATCATTAATTCTTATGGATGGAAGGATAATGAATATATTTGGAATGAATTTAAAATATCAAATTATCTGGCTCATCCACATTTTCTATAAGAAACACATATTACTCTTACCAATAATTATCATTTTAATAAATTATTATTTAGAAATATATTAACTATCAGATTAGAGGTTGGAATCATAATAAACCATAAATTTATTGAAAGTTGGATTAGAAATCTAGGCAAAGCCTTCCACTAGATATCTATAGGGTACAAACAGTTCTATAAAAAAAAGGGAGATTCATTTACATTTTCAAGAAGGGTTACATAGAATATCAGTGATCTTGTTCCCATCTCTTTGCTTCTTTCTGTAATTGGCTTTCTATCTTCCTTGAATTTTTACTCTATTCCTCTTCACACCATTTTTTGCCCTCAATTTTCCAATGACAGATTCAATTTCCTCACCAAGAAAGCCGATAAAAAGAAAATCTTCTTTCAACCCTGATTCCCTTTAGATGACTCCCCCCCCCTCTTGTTCTTTTCGTCAAACTTCTTGGAAGAATGTGCCATACATTCTGCTGACTTCTACAGCTTGTATTCATTCTCAGCCCATTGCAGTCTGGCTTTAGTCCCAAATATTCTGATGCAACTTTGTCACCAAGCTTAGAAATGCTCTTCTAAATGCCAAATACGTTGGAAAAGCTCTTTCGAGGCCTCCAGGGTAGAGACCTTCTCTTAAACATTTCAATTCCCCTCAAGCCCCAAGCACAGACTTTTTGATGGTCATAAATCCACCTCTGGCGCCAGGCACCGTTCAAGTTCCCAGAGATACAAATCAGCAACAGAATAAGAAACAGAAAGCATCCTTGCTCCCATGGAGTTTGTATTCAGCTATCACAACAGCTCTTCTGTTATGCTGTTACTGCCCTTACCTATCTCTCCTGTTGTTGTGAGCATTAAATGCGATAATGTATATAAAACATTTGGCATACAGACTGTCATTTAAACTAAGAGCTCAGTAAGTGGGTGGTAGCAACTATCCAAATTCTGTATGTTCAGTAGATGCTTTTACCCAGGATGAATTTGCTTTTCTGAAAATGTGTGTTTGTATTTCAAACTATGTTTCACACTGGGAATCACACTTTGTTGCCACATTCATGAATGACCCCTTCATGTTTAGTTTTACATCTTAGTTATTGAAGGCTTTCCTGTTCCAGCAGAGTTAGGTACTGGACCTTAGAGATAAATAATAGACAATCCTTGTCCTCAGTGAACTCACTGTCATATTGATGGTAAAAGCAGTTATAATGCAGCATAAGAAGTGTGATGACAAAGTTATTCATCTTACAGTCATGAACTGATGCTAAAGCTTTTAAAATCAAATGAATCCCCCACACATACACAGAGAAGCCATTGTGTCTGTGTAAGTAGGCATAGACATAATGTGAGCTAAAGACTGTACTTAGCCCAGCACCTTCATTCGGAAGAACCCAAGGTATGAACAAATGTACTTCTCCAACATTTCATCTTAAACAAATTTACCTCCCAAAAAAGCAAAAGAAATTTTTCTCCAGGCTTTTGGGTCACCAGTATTGAGAACAGCTAGGTTTTTCATTCAAAATTGCAATTCAGAAGATTATACATAGAAATACTATGAAAAATCATAAATACCAACATGCATATTTGTGGGATTTGAGAAACGTGCTTCCTTCAGCTTTCTAAGGTTTTAGAGAAGCAGAATTGGGAGAGATTCTGTCTGCCATGACTGTCTGCCATTCAGAGTGAGACACTATAACATACTTAACATCTACAGTGCAAGTTTATTTTGAGACCTGAATAGTTGAAGGTACATAAATCTAAGATTTTTTTTTCAACTCAATAGGTTAAAAACAGTTTGCTTCAAAGGGAAAAGGTAATTCTTTCTCAAATCCTCATGATGATGTTGTATCTGATTAGAGAAATCTGTTACGTTCTGGGCCTAAGGTTGAAAATAAGTTTTCCTTCACACTTGGACTACCAGATTACAAGTAGATAAGCAAGGCTGTAGTTTGGCAGATGAAACACTTTGGTAATACATGTGTGAGCAAGTATGCGTGTAGGCACGTGTGTGTGAGTCCATGCAAATGTGAGTCCATGTTGAGGGCAGAGGATGGGTCTTATTTTTCTTCATATCCTCATATTTCTCTCATAGTAGGCACTTACTAAAAGTGATTCAGTAGATTGGCAAACAGATAGATGAAAGGCAAATATACAGCTGGAGTGTGTTGCAAGTAAGACACAGTGCTCCATAACTTTGATATTAAAATAAACATGAAACAATTAAACCACATGTGAGTTTCTTGGTAAAAGCCATAGGCAAAGAGAAAGAGAGAGAAAAACAAGTCTGAACTATCTATGTTGCTTCCAGGAGTTTCTTCAAGTTCACAATGATTAAAGCAAGCCCTTAACTTTTCTAAGATGACCTTTACTTTAGTTTAAATATAAATACCATCACTGGTTTCCCCAAGTACATTTTGAAAACAAGCAAGCATTTTTGCTGAATAGATTTCATCTTTGACCATTGGTTTCTCTCTTCCATACTTTTGAAACTTTCTCTTTTATATATATATATGCCTAACTTTGCAGAGGTGGGCAGAAAAATTTTAAATATATTTGTAAAAATAAATCAAAACAATTTTTATTATCAGTATAAATTAATTTCTTTAAAAGCACTAATTTATTGACCATTTAGCTCAATAATGTCTACTGAAGTTAGTTTCAACTTGATTGTCACTAGTGACTTAGAACTTTCCAGAAACAATGGCTAGAAGCAAGGGAGGGAGGACAAAACAATATGAAGGACTGTGAACAAGAAAAAAGTGGAAAATGCCTTCAGCATTCCTCAGTGCCCATCTGTATAGTGTGGCTCAAATATATGCATGACAACGTGTGTGGGTCATAGAAATCATTAGCAGGAAAGCAGTGCTTTTTAAGATTCTAGCCATAAACAGTATGGAAGAGCCTCTCTGTATATCTTCCAGTGGTCATTACTACAAATGATGATACTTTTCAAAAACTGAGGAACCACTGGGGATTTTCAAGATTTATTTGAGAAGCATAAGCAGGCGGGTCATCAGTTTGTGATTCCTCCCAAGTCCAGTGAGTTTCAGTTTATTGAATTCTGTACTCTGTATCTACAAAGGTTGCTTGCAGCACTATTTTTGTCCCTGTGAAGGCTACAGATGTCATAAAGCTCCCATGACATGTCACTGTCTTCCATTATCATCCTTGCTCTACAGCCTATGCCCCTGTATCACAAACCAGCTCTTCTGCTTGCCAACGTGGCCGTCAGAAGAGACGATGTTGCTTTAGTACCACATCTGAACCAAAGGGAAAGAGCAAAACAAGCCCTTATGCATGGATGTTTTGGCTTGGATACAGGATACTAGCTCAAATAAAATGTCACTGCAAATAGCACAAATCACCGTAAACAAATACTGCCTCCACGCCTGGTGTAAAACATCCAGAGATAAGACTAAGACTATCAAACACTGCTTTGTGACATGCTTTTGTGTCCTTCATCTTTAAGCTCAGAGCTCAATCCAATTATCCACAAATTTAGGTTCTGTTCCTGATTTATGTATACTAGGGTTGGAGGGTTGTTGTTTTAAAAATATTTTTGGTGTGACAAGTTGAAAATTTTAGCTCATAAGCTAAGATTACCTCAAAATAAATATGTTAAATAAAATCCACAAGATATGAATGCAAGCATTCTTGGCATTCAAGAAAGTTAGAATGTAATTTTTCATAAGTAATTGACATTATTCATAAGATTCTTTACATTCTCTCTCACCATGTATTTTGAGAATGTCCAATTTGTGCATTTTTCATCAACTAACACTAAGTGTAAAGTGTTTCCCCAGAAAAAGGATTCCTGAAAGATTCTTGGAATTGCCTTCTGTAGTTTCCTTCCTCACTGTAGCTAACTATAAAATCCTTACACTGTGTAACTAAAATGCTAGATTCTTTCCATAATTCATATTGATTTTTGCATAAAATGCCTATTCTAAGCTCAGAACTACAAAATCAAACACACAACCATCAGTTTCTGATGCTAAACAAAATTATCCCTTTGGGAGGATTTATCCACACCTTCTCTGGAGATAAAGGGGAAAATAATCATTTAACTTCCTGAAATATTATAGCTTCACATTAGGCAAAATAGACACCTCTACCTGTAGTCAATTTTCATGTCAGGTAAATCAAATAGTCATAGCTCCACAGCAAAGAACTTAATTTCATCTGTAAGTCAAATTTCTAGACAGTTCCTGAGGCTTTTAAACCTTCAGATAGTTAGAGAAGGGGATGGTCATGAAAGAGCTTATGAAAAGTGATGTTTTTTCCAGATAATTTTTATCTAATATTAGCTAGATAGTTTCCCCTTCATGTTTGTCCCTCCCAAAGCAAATCAAGACTGCCACATTAACCTTCTGAAGAACTTCCTTTCTTAGAAGGTGTGATCCTCAAACCCTATTACTTCCTTCCTTTCACACCCAAAGTTGCTTTGGGGAGCAATACACAGGCTCATCACCTTCGCCCCTGCCCCCCAGCTAAGCACACCCATACTGCCTTCCCACCTCACGTCTTGGTACACATCAAAGTATCAAACTTTGAGGCTTGCTGTTGTTCCTGCTTTCTGAAAAGGTTTGTCCCCATATACTCTAGTAGGGGCTTTTCATATTGTCCAAGTCTCAGCTCAGATGTCCCCCTCCCAGAAAGGCCTTCTCAGACGGCGCATCACAAGTGGCCTCATCCCTCATCAGGGATTTCATGTCTCATCCTTTTGTTTCATTGACTTACTAACATTCATCATGATCTGAAACTAATTTACCTATTTTTTTCTTTATTTTAGGGCCTCCCCATTTTCCACTGGGATATAAATTCTGTGAGAACAGGGCTATTACCTGCCCTCTGTTGTGTTCTAGCTCACTCACCATCAGTACACAATGTATGTTTAGTAGGCCAGAGAGAAGTGGATCCTGTTGTTGTTACGTCTGGGAGAAAAATATCATTTTCTTAGGCTCCTAAGTCTGCTTCTCCCTAACCTCTTTGCTTCCTCATCCAGATCAGGACTTTCTGTCTCTTTTACTAGCTGAATTGCTCAGACATCCTCAAACCACCTGACTTTCATTTAGTCTCCACAAAATGAATACTAGGTCCCAACTATGCATTCCATCACTTCCCTACCAAATTGGTATTCCCTAATTCCCTAAGGAATTTCCCTTCAAGACTCACACAGTGCTTGCAAGGTTACTAAACACGAATGAAAGCACCATTGGGGCTGACAACTTCCAAATATGGTATCAAAACGGTCACGGCGACTTGTCTAAATGATATCATATCTCCCAGCGGCTGGATTTCAGTTTGTTAACTTTAAAATGAGAGGCAGGTTTAAAGATTAACAATTTGCTTGGATAAAGGAAAAGGGAAAAATATAATTAATCATTTGCCTGTCCCCCAACACTAGTTTACAAAACCGTGGTGCAACTTTATTGAGCTCAAAATTGAAGGGTGGCAAGGTTAATATGTAGCTTTAGACCTCACGGTTTCATTAACAAACACATTACAGGCTGTAAAGCTGAACTGACATTAATGCTAGGCCCAAACAAAGTAAATAATTACTGGCTTGGCAAATGAGGAAGTACTTGCAGAGTTTGTTTACATTGGGTTTTTGGAAAATTCATGTTGGCAACAAGTCAAATACAGTTTGACTAGTAATTGTGACAATTGCTCACAGATGCTGCTGGAAGAACAACAAAAGAATGGATTTATGGCTTTTCTCTCCCCCTACATTTTCCCCCTTTGTTGCCTTCTTCTTCTTTTTTTTTTTTTCTTAACCATTTTGGATCAATAAAGAACTTGCAGCCACAAAGATAAGTGGTTTACATGGCAGATGGGCCTTGGAATGTTTAAAAATCTCATGTTGCATTTTGTCTCTTGGCCCTGGATTGGAAAAGACACAGCTGCATTCAAGCTGCAGTCATAAAATCCATGCGCCTTGAAAATGCTTATGGGTCCATTCAATGAAACACAGTTGAGATGAAACCTGCTTAGAAATTTTCCAACAGAAAGACTGATTTGTTTTGTGCCAATGCACTGTTAACAAGCCACTGGGCTCATAAGACTTAAGGAGAGGATTCTGGCTTAAAAGGATCCATTTCATTTTCCCTAGCTGGATTGGAAAAGTATAAACAAGAATCAAGGAGTAAAACAACTCACCAAACTGGAAAATAGTTCTGCGGAGCAACTGAGGTTTGTGACATAATTTGAAACAATTTTGGTTTCCTTCATCAAAGGTCAGTATTTTGCCAACTAAAAGCTAGTGTTTCTCACACACATACACCCTAGTCCTTCTAAACACTTGAATCTAAATCTCTTCATTCTTCGTTGAATTTCAATGATTTTTAAGTATAAATGCAAAGCCTGGATCTTTCCATTTCTACTAACTTCAAGTAAGAGCCAGAATATCCTGGGATTTTATAGTGTTTAACTGAATTGTTCAACATGAGAATCTAAAGCCGTCATTATTATTTAAGTGCCTTATCTAGATCCATAATCTTTGCACTATCAAAGCCATATCCATTGTCTGTTCCAACACATTGTTCTATCATTCTCTAAATCATGTTTCTCTTAATACTCCGTTCGGTGATCATTGCATAAAACTGAATAAGAGCAGATCATTATCTGCTAAATAACTGAAGTAGAAAGGAATATATGCCCCGATAGGCCTTCTTTAAACCACTTAAACATTGTGTTCATCTATCAATAACATACTTGATACACATCATCCAAGCTTTCAGATTTTTCTTACCCCTAACCTTGAAACCCTAAATATTCCTTAAAAGGAGAAACTCTTGCTATAAAATATATCAGCTTTTAGGTGAAAGACAAATAGCTGTAATATTTTAAACTCTAATCTTTCCTAACTCTCAACTCTCTCATTGCCTAGACCTCTCTGACGATGGAATTTGAAGGCCAAGGGCAGAACACAGAGAAAGTCTGGCTAGAAGCAAAATTCTTCAGATTCAGCATCACAATCTTTGACTCATATCTGCATTATCATTGGCTATTAGCACACAGTGGCAAAGCTTCTCTGATGTCCCTAAACACATTTGACATAACAATTACCAGTGATGCTTTCGATCTACTTTTTAAATTCTAGGCTAATTATTAATGGTAATAATTCAGAGTAACATTCTACTAAATAATGTGTCATACATAACTAAAGTCATTATAACAGCCTCTTAGCTAGCTTATTTGCCTCTAACCTTTCACTTTTCAAATCTTTTCTCCACATTGAAGTTGGCCACAGATTTGATCAGGCAAACCATCACTTAGAATTCCTGAAGCTGTCTTACTGTCTGCACGATAAAGACCAAACACCTACGCATTTCTCTGAATGCCGATGCGATCCACCCCGACGAGCTTTGGCTGTCTCCATGGAGCCTTATTTGCCACGTTGCCCTCCTGTGGTAGGCTCCCTTCACACCTGCTCGGCATGTTCTTAAAAAGCCCTGCCCTCTAAGTGAAGGCTCTGAAGTGGGAGAACTGCTCTTCCAGGCTTATGTTTGAATCTTTTTTGCCATAGACATTCTTCTGCTGCCACAAAAGAATTATGATCTTTTATTCAAGACCTGGTAGGCCACATTCAAGATTTTGTACATTATTCCAGTGAAATTCCTGGAATTTTAAGTTTGTACTTACATCATGAAGTCAGATCATAAATTTAAAATATATATATAAGAAATCTTGATTTTTTTAAATAAAATTTTTTAATTTAAAAAAATTTTAAGCTTTTTAAAGAAATTTTGATTTTATACAAATTTGGAAATTTACTGACTCAGTCTTATCAGCTGCTTGATCAATATTTTATGCATTAGTGGCACTAGAAAATGAAACTACACACACACACAAACACACACACACATACATATAAAATGACAATACATTCAGAGAACATTACCTTTCTCAAGGTAACATTTGTTGAGTTATAAAACTGGCTCACTGACTAGATTAAAGTTATATTGTTAAATAACTTTCATGGATGGAAAACAGAATTATAACCACAGATAAAAATGGATACATTAGAGGTGAATTTTGTAAGAAGAAAAAAAGAAATAGGAATTACAAGGGGAGCACTTAAAATTAGGTATGAATGGTTTACCCTATTGATTAAAGCATTTTTTAAATCAATAAAAAAACACTCAGCACCAAGTAGCTTTCAGGAACCTTAGGAAAGACCATTTGATTCAGTTCAAAGATTAGAAGCCTCTGTCCCAACAAGTGAAGAAGGCGGTTCATCTCCATTTCAGAAGAACCAAATAACGGTAAGTTCAGAATCTAAAATCAAGTGTTAATGATCTGCTCTAGTCAACTTTTTTTAAAAGAAGCAAGGCATAGTCAAGAAACATAGTATCTGTATTAATGTGAAAATTATAATATCCTTTCATTATATTTATTTTATTACATATCTCATATCTTCTATCAAATTATAAATTTCTTACGGGACCTCTGTAAAACATAAATTCAAAATTTAATATCATATCCCTTGTACAAAGCAGGCTAGAAATGCATATTTTGAGTTGAGCCCAAGAAGTTTTTTAGATCTCAGACTTCCTGATTGTGATCCTGCATTTCCCCCTTCCAAATAAAGAATGTGTTTTAGAAGTGAGCCGTGGATGGTTGTACATATGTCTCTCTCAGTCATGTCACTAGGAACCCATTTGTGATAGCACCACCACATCCATCTGACAATAAACAAGTCAAGAACAGGAACCATTTTCTTCCCCGTTTCTCATGCAGCATGTTTAGAATACACTCTCCTGACTCATAGATTTAGGCCACTACTGGGATGGTGTTGAAATAAGCAGATGCTGTTGGGTTAATAGAAAAGGAGTGTCAGAGGAAAATGGTGGCAAAAGCTCCCGGCCCAAAATCCATTCTAAAAGCTGGTTACATTGTCGTGAATATGAAAGTGGGTATTTGCCTGAAACCCCAGAGTTGAGAAATCTAAGCACCCCCACATGTAAAATGACATGCTGGGCCTCTGTAGGCATTCACAGAGGAGAGAGCTGGCCTGGTGGTTCTTGCTCAGCATCACCCTGAGAAAAGCCTGCACCTCCAGAATTGGGTGGGATGAGACAATGGATGATTCCCATGGTAAGATGTGCCCTCAGAGGAGACTTGGATTGTCCTGTAACTGCCTGAGAGGAATGTCAACAGGAAAAAATGAACTCAGCAAATAAAATCTGTGGGAGTAGAATTCCAGAAGTCTGGTACCAAGTCATAAGCAGCCAGAAAAGGACACAGCATGCTGGGAAAACCTAGAGAGACATCCGAGTGTGTGAAAATGTGTGCCCATATATGCCTGTGTGTGAGTGAATCTCCAAGGGGATCCACAAAAGACTCATGGAAGAAGGTAAGAATTTGAGCATTCAAAGAAACCCAAAGGGCACCTATGCCAGCTAACCAACTATACCAGTCAAACTGGACACTTTCAGTTTCTGACTTCTCTCTGTTCCCATTTTCAAATCTTGGAGAAATCAACAGCAGCAAAGGATGTTGGGAGCAAAGTAAGGAAAGGTGAGGGGGGGTATAGTTAAAAGCTGACTTTGTCTAACCTGAGCTGAGGATGTAGGAAGATTAAAAAAGAATCATAATTTGCAGGAGAGTTTCTGTATTTAATATTAGAGTCGACTATATTTCCTGTTAGCTAAAAAATGTGACTTGGTTAATATCCAAGAGTGGCCAGAAAAGCTAGAGGATCTGCAGAAGGTCCATAGATAGAAAAAAAATGAATAAACATAATCCTGAATGATGTAGAAAAAGAAAACATTTTCATAATTTCTAATAAATCAGTTTGCTCCACAAATTTGTTGTTAATTTATTTCTTAACTTTGCCTAATGCTTAAAAGGCACTGAAAATCATTTTAAAAAATCATTTGTCATGCTGCATCATTGTACCTGAATAATTAGGACTCCTTGCATTCCAAAAGACATACACTTCGAACTAGACTTCAAAATAGGAGGATGGTCCACATCACTGAAATGGCTTCATTTAGATCTGGATCCGGGGGCTCAAGTGAATCACCAGGACTCTTGCTCTGTTTTTCATCACTGCCTCTTCTCATCTACTGCAGGTGGCTTCCTCTGCACCACACTGCATCTGCTACTCTCTTAGCAATAAATATCAAACATTAGAGAATTTTCTTGAGCCATATGCCTATCACTAATGCAATCACTAGGAACAGGACACTGGAAGTTTCTGATTGGCTACCTGGTCCTGTGCCCACCTCCAGGATGATGGTGGAGCTGGTGACACTGTGACTGGCATTCCCACCAACCCCACATAGGGTTGCAGAGAAGTGGTTACCCAAAAGAAAAGTGGATTGCTATAAAAAGGGAGGAAGCTGAGCAAAAACAACAAATGTCTCTTCCAATCACCCAAGTTTACTGCTGTTTATTAGGGTGGTTGGAGAGCTAGGCAGTGTGGGTCTAGGGATAAGCTTCAATCTCTGCCCTCAGTGAGCAGAAATACCTGGATGGGATATAGGAGAAATGATTGTAACAAAATTGCCCATCTTATGTTCTGTGATAATTTTTAAAATAGGTTCATAATTTCTTTAACACACTTCCCCTCAAAAGGTAATATCTAATCCCTTCCTCTTAAGTGTGAGCTGGACTTCATGACTTAGTTTAATGGATAATATCATGAAATCAAGAAGGTGATGATAGTTGACCTCTGACGTTAGGTCATAAAAAAGGATAGCTTCTGTGTGGCTCTTGCTTGGGTTATTGGGTCTGAGGACTCAGACACCCTGTGGAACCTTTCTGCATTGGGGCCTCTGCCAGGAGCCAACACCAACTGGCCAGCCAGCTGGGAACCTACCTTGGAAGCTGATCCAACAGCCCCAATCAAACTCTCAGATGCCTGCAGTCCTGGTGGACATAGTGACTGAACCTCCTGAGAGACCCCATGTTAGAAACACCCAGCTAAACTGTGCCAAAATCCTGACCCACAGAAACGGTGAGAATGGTAAATGTTTATTTTTATTGTTTACTGTGCAGGGGTCATTTGTTATTATTAACAATAATTAAATAATATGTGTATACTAAGATCATAATAGATGCTCTATGAAACATGAGGTCGAATAAGTGTGGTCAAACATGACAACAGCTATCTTTGCTGTGGGACTTCTCCAAACCTTAATATGCTAACTGAATTTACAGAGACAAACAAAAACAGATATTGTTACAATTTCCCAAACTTCTTGACAATAAAAAGGCCTCTCTTCTTTGGAACACCCAGTAATATCTCTGGAATTCTAGTGTTCTTAGGATGCTTGAAGCATACATTACAGAAGATGCCCAGAACATTTTTTTGCTTCTTAAAGAGAAACATAACATTTTAGGCAAAAACTGAGTAACAGATTCAAGCAGATTAACAGGACCAGGATTAGGGTGAGAAAGTGAGATAACTGTCTCAGGGGAAAATTTTAAAGACAAAAAACTCAATATTCAAAACAAATAATTTTAATATAACAATTTAAAAATAAAAGTCAATACATAAACACCCATGGTGAACAAAATGTCAAAATTTTAAGTAAAGACAGGTACTTGTTTGTTGGTCCTACATTATTGTGAAAAGAACATAGTAATTTCCAATCAATGGTGATCACGCTTCCCCCCAGCAGGCCTATAAGGGTTAACAGTGTGCAAAGAGATTGGGCAATGTAGGGTTCTACATACAGGTTTTTTTTTTTAACTGTAGAGTTTTTATTAACCTTTCCACTTGGTTAAGATTGCACAAAGATATTTTGATATGTGCAAAGGTATGTGATATTTTGATACGGATTTCACCTTTTGCCTCAGGCTCCAATACGGCTCAGCAAGGTGCTGCAAATCAGCAACCCCACCAGTCAAGGGACATCATATCATGCAGGTGCTACACATTCTGTAGGAACTGGAGTTTCTCCTGAACTTGGTGCCATACATGGGTATTTACTTCTGGATTCATGAATCATCCAGAGGCCCTAAGAGAATGGTGCACCGGACAAGTTCTGATGACAAGGAAACATCCAGGGCCACGAAAGAGACCAAGCACAGTCAGCAGAACTCTAGACACCCTGGACCACCCTGGGCAGCACAGGTGTATTAAATTCCTATGCAGGGGTACAGGGTAACACCCAACATGGAGGAGGGAGGTGAGTGTGGCAAACAATTTTTTCTACGTCGTAGCTTTGCATGTGGTCTTTGTGCTCATTCCATCCTCTGCAAAGATGGTTTTTCCTTTGTTAGTTGCTTTGTCAATTCAGAAATTGAAAATTCCTACACAGACATTTTCTACATCATTTCAAATTTTGTCTTTTTTCTTCTTTACATTTCTTTTGTGGAAGCTGGGATGCATCTCATAGAAATTAAGAATAAATTGGTTTCTCGTTTATTTACCAGATTGTAAATAAAACACAAACTCTTATAATATAAAATTTGGAACTTTTTAAAACCACTATCCAGATATAAATGACATCTGCTGAATCAGCCTCCTGTTGCTATGTAGTTGGAAAAACAGAAACTGACTACATTGTGAATGTTGGTGTCTCTTCAGATGCAGGTTCTCCACTCTTCAAAGCAGCACAATATGTATGAATGTTAAGTTGATTTCTTTTAGCAGCTCTTAAAAGTTTTCTTTGGGGAATACTACCTTGTAAAGCATAGGATTGTTTGGCTTGCTTTCTTCTCAAACTGAAGGGGGCCTGAGCATTGTGACAAACAGAATTTTAAAGCAATTTGTGGCATAAATGATGGCACCTATAGTAGTCCAGGACATTCTGGTCTCTGCAGCAGTGCAGCACTGTGGCATCTAATTTTTCAGCTCTACCATATGGAATGAGCACTTCTCAAACAAAATGCCAAATCTATATTAATTAGGTCAGTGCTGTTCCTTTATTATCCCAACCTATCCTGACCCCTTGCTGGGTAGATTGAGAACAAGCCCTAATTTTTAGGTGTGCATAAAAGTCTCTCTCACTCTTTCTTATTCCTCTAACCTGTTTGTTATTCCAAAATTGCCATAACAGGAATGTTCCTGTAGCTCAGGGATCAACCACATTTTTCTTTAAAGGGCCAGATAATAAGTATTTTAGGCTTTGTGGGTAATAATAGCCTCTGTTAGCAACTACTCTATTCTGCCACTGTAGTGCAAAAACAGCCATAGACAATATAAAATAAGTGGATGCGGCTGGGTGCCAGTGAGACCTGATTTGCAGAAATAGGCAGACAAGGTGGATTTGACCCCTGGGCTGTAGTGTGGTGACTCCTGCTTTAGTTTACAGCTCTGAACCTGGCTAAAATGAAGAGGCCATGGAAGAATTTTCTTTCACTACTAACCACCTTTATTCTCTTTACCAAGAACTGATTTTAACAAGGAGATGGCCATCCAGGAGGTGCTAGACAACTGAGGGAAGAGTTTGTTCTTAACTTTTCTTTTAAGTAAAGATCTTTAATTTGCCTGACATGAAATGCCCATAAGCAAATATTTGGTTGCCATTTCTTAGTGCGATACCATCTAGTTTTCAGGTGAGGACAGTAATCTAGAGGCAGAAAAAATTGTGAGGACTTATTCAGTTAAAACTGGAGTTGAATTGCAAGTGACAAGATGGCTACTAAAATAGCAAATGGCACTAAAATATAGGATCCAGAGACTGGGAAGCAGTAGCCCCTTTCATCTTGTCCCTGTCGTCTGATTACTGTCCATTATATCTATTCAGTCTTAATTCAGTCCTGGGTGTCAAGAGTTGGAGTATTATTGCCAAACTAAAACAGGTTTGGAAGAGAGTAAAAGTTGAGTAACTTGCAATCATGTTGCATGAGGAACAGCAACAACAACAACAACAAAATGGGGTTTCTCACTCAAGAGAAGAGAAGATGGAGAGAAAATAATACTTCTCCTCATTTATTTTGAGGGTTGCATTTAGAATAGAGAGTACATTTCCTCAGTATGATTTCAGAAGTAAAAACCAAACCAGAAAGAAATGCAGTTAAATTTTTGAGTTTTGTAACTGAAAGAAAACTGAGGAGGGAAAGCACTATGTTGAAAGTGGTGGAATTTCTTCTTTTTAGAGGTGTTTACATAGTGCGGTGGGAAAATTACAGAAGGAATATAAAAATCAGGTGTGTCATTTGATTATGTCAATGATTCTCAGACATAAATTTCACAGACTGGGGATCTTTTTTTTAAAGGGGAAACTGAAAAAAAAATGCTTACTAACTATAATGCCAAGTAAGGACTTTCAAACACAAACCAATAACCAGTATCACTGCATAAAATTAACTATGTTTTAAGCAAAATATAAGAAAACTGATTAAAATTAAAAGCAGACTGAAATAAATGAACCAAAATTTTTATAAGGATTGTTTCTAATTTCATCAGATAAAAATTTAGCTAGCTGAAGAGATGATGGGTTTCTCTTCCTCGCTTTCGTAGAGAAAAGCAAAACCCTTGCCATGGATTGGTATGACTTCCTTGACCATCATCTGGGAATTACTGAACCTTTAATGTCCCCTCCAATTCTGAGACTCTGGACTTTTGAGTGTACTTGACAATGCTAAAGTATGAGTTGAGTCCTTCTTCCAGGCACATAGTAGTACTTTAACAAAGATAAAGGTTACCCCCAAATGCTCTGCCTGGTGACCTTATTATTCCAAATGACTTCATTTACATACACACAAGTGGCAACATGCTACATCATGAACAAAGCATAGCTTTTAAAAGTGTGTCTTGCTATCCCTGTGGTAATGAAACTAAAATACAAAACACTTAAGTTGATAAATAATAGTACACACTAACTATTTGTTACAGGTTAAATTATGCTTCTCAATCCCTACCCCCAGAAAAGGCTTAGTAAACTAATACGCTAGTCTTGATAATTTCAGAGGCAAAAAGAAAACTAGAATGGCAATATGGATGACCCTTGGGCTTACCCAGGAAATTTTCTAAAAACACAGCCTTTCAAGATAATTTAACCACATTTTATTTTCAACTAAAATTCCAACTGAAGAGCAGTTTAAATTAATGTTCAGAAGATTGGGCCCCTTACAAAACTATTCCTCCAGTGATTTTGCCTCTTTCCTCCAGTTTTCCTCTGGACATACATTGTAAGACTTTTTTGTACAAATGATTTTAGAAAGATTTTTGTGAATTCAATGCACAGCTGGATTTTGTTTCCCCAACAATCAAACATGTGTGCATGCATACACACACACACACACACACACACACACACACATACATATACATACATACACAAGCCCTGGTAAGAGTGAGGCATAGTGAATCATGAGGGGGGCAAACACTAAACCAGTTTGTACCCACTGCTATGTCAATGTACATAAATTCTAATTTGTAACACCCCTGCAGCTGCATTGTATGGCTCCATTAGTCTATGCATGAATTATTCACACATGATACATCATAATGGCAGCAGAACCATTCATGATATCAATTCATACTATTATAAAACAGGTAATCTTCAACTGTCCAACACAACATGTGTTAATTAGATCTCCAAGAAACTTTGCTAGTCAATCACCTTCTTAAAGCCCAGCTCTGGCTTCCTCTCCTCCATTAAGCCTTCCAGTCACTCTATCCTACATCCATCTTTCATTTTTAGACTACCCATGGAATACCTGACACAATTCAATAGTTAAAATTACATTTCTTTTTGTGTTCTTTTCATTGTTTTGCATATTTAACTCCTGTGTCCCTGAATAGATCATTGGATTCTCAAGGAATGGAACCATGATATATGGTTCTTGTAGAACTTCCACAGTACTTAGCAATGTTAAGCACATAGTAAATTTTCAATATGTACTAATTGACTTGTTTACTTGCCAAGCATACAGATGCAATTCACAGATTTTTAGATGCTGGGCTACTTGGTTTAGCAGATTTCAATTTTTTGGAAAATCACGTATGTGTTGATGGTATGGTTTATTATTTTGTCATGAAACGTTTTGTCTTTTTCATTGCCATTAATTTTCTGAAGAAACAAACTGGCTTTTGTGTAGAATTATGAAATAAGGATCATTGTGATGTCAGGAAGAAACAAATTGCTTTTTATGTAATATTAAAGCAGGATTTTTGTGAGGTTAGGAGAAATATATGTACATTTTCATGGCATGGTGACACATAATAAACACTGTATCATCACCATTATTAATTTGCCACTCTACAAATTTTCAGGGCATGTAACAATATGAGCAGAGAATTTAAAAGAGCAATTTATATGGGAGATTCACATAGCTCAGTCCCATGCATTCAATAAATGCTTAATAACTTAGAGGTAAACTATTGAAAAATAAGAACATACAGAAACACGCGAGCACTTTCAGTGCACAGCCCAAAGGAATGTTCCCAAAATGAACACACCTGTGAAACCAGAAAAAAGTTCAGGCAATAGCACATCCTCAGCACCCCAAAAGCTGCTCTCATGCACCCCTTACATGTTTACCCAGTACCCCATCAGGTATAACCTGCATCCTGATTATAGCATTGATGAATTTTGCCTGTTTTTGAATTTTATATAAATGGAGTCATACAATATGTATTTTTTCATGGCTGACTTCTTTCACTCACCTTAGTGCTTATGAGATCAATGTATACCACTGCATGTAGCTGGGTTTTTTTTCCACTTATAGTACTGCATTATTCTACTCAATGAATATACTACAATTTATTTATTCACTCTATAGTAAGTGGATTGTTATGACTCATACTGTTTTGAGTATCATTGACTTGTCTGTGGTGAACTTTGGTATACATTTTTACTAAGTATAAAAATAGGAGGGGAATTGTTGAATTATTATATTCATATTTACTAAGTAATGTAATTCAGTAGGCTTAGCTTTACAAGACATTGCCAAACTAGGTTTTCAAATTGCTTTTGCCAATTTATACTCACACCAGCAATGCATAAGAATGGAATTTCTCCACATTGTCACCAATCCTTAATGTTACCTGTCTTTTTTTAAGTTTTAGCCATTCCAGAGTATGTATTGTAATGGTATCTCAATATAATTTACATTTTCATGGCACCTAATGAAACTGAGAACTTCTCAGATCTATTGGTCATTCAAGAATCCTCTTTTGTGAGTGTCCAGTCAAATATTTTGTCCATTTTTCTACCGGGTTGTCTTCCTTTTCTGTGAGTTCTATGGATATTCTTTGTGTGTCATGCAATCACTGATATATTTATATTTATTTCCACAATCCTATGTTTTCTATTTAACCTACCTATTCTGCTTATTTTTTCCTTTTGTCTTTCTTTGGATTAATAAAGTATTTGTAGCACTTATCCCACCCTATTGATTTCTTAGTTATGCATTCTTTTATTGTCCTTTTTGTGATGGAAGAGATTACAATATATGTCCTTCACCCAGGACAACTACTAAAATTATTTTTTTCCCTTCTCCAATAATGCTGGGCATAGTTTTGTTCTGACAGAAGAACTTCTTTAAGTATTTGTTCGGTGCAAGTTTGCTGTGACAAAATCTTTCAGCTTTTGTTTTCCTGAGAAAACATTTTCACTAAGGACCAGAAGGGGTTTTATTAACTTAATTTTCAGTACTTAATTTACATTTATTGTTGGATAATTTGACACTTTTTTTCCTTCAGCATTTCCGATTTCCTATCAGCTGTCATAGTTTGTATTAAGTCAGTTGTAGGCTTGTTATTTACATGTAGGGCCTTTTTCCTCTGGAATTCTTTTAAGATTTTTCTCTTTATTTTTGTTTTTTAACAATCTAAGTATAATATTCCTAAGTCCTGCTTTCTTTGTGTTGTCTCACTTCGAGTTCACTGAACTTCTTGAATTTGTGGGTCATTATCTTTTATCAGTTTTGGAAAATTCTCCATCATTAGCTCTTAAAATACATCTTCTACCTCATTATTTCTCTACTTAACAAACTCCAGTTACATGTGTGTGTAGCTTTGGAAATTGTCCTACATATCTCTTATGCTCTTTTCTGAATTCTCATTTTTCTCTGTGTGCTTCAATTTGAATATTTTCATTAAGGTGACTTCCAGTTTACAAATTCTGTCTTCTGTTGTGTTGAATATGTGGATAAATGTAGCAATTGATTTCATATATTGTGATTTCAGATTTATAACGTCCATTTATTTTGTTTTATAGATTCTAAATTATTTGGTAAAATTCTCCATTTTTATCTAGTCCTAAATACTATTTATCTTTGCCAACTTTAAAGTTGATGTGTGCTAACTCCAATATATGGATTAGCTATGGGTCTGTTTCTTACACTCTTATATTCTAATTAATCTCTTGAGTTTCTGTCTCATGGTTATGCCTTTCAGCAGGGTTAATAACTTTAGATTTAATGCCATAAATTTGCATAAGACATTGTAGAGGCTATGGATCAGCTCATTCTCCAGAGGTATTTAACCCTTTCCTCAGCTAGGCAATATGAAAGCTTATCAACACAGTCCAGTTAGGGAGTGAACCGAATTCAGTCTAATTTTGGTTCACTTCTTTATACGGCATAGCTCACCAGGGCTTTCAGAAAGAACTTGGTGTGTTACCAGAGTCCCTTTCTTTCCCTGGAAGGATATAAAGTCTTTATCTCCTTACTATACAATTAGAGAAAACACTGTTCTGCTTTTCTATTTTCTGCTTAGCTATTTATCTTCTCACACCCAAAATTTCAGAATTCAGCAAATGTCTTAAGGGGAAAACCGACCATGAATCTGAGGTCTCTCAAGTTTCCAATTTTGTCGATGCAACCCTGCAAGAGTGCCAGATGCTGCATTGACTTCTAACTGGCAGCAGCTACTCTGCCTGGGCAGAGCCCAGGGACTCAGCTTCTTATTCATACCCACCGTTTGCGACAATAACCGGAGGAAAATAAACTACAAAACATCAGTCCACTATTCCATGGCTCAACCTTAGAAATGTTTTTAGTGTGTTTGTAAAGTTGATTGCATTTAATGCCCTTAATGAGCTTTTTCTGGAATTGGCAATGCAAATATAGGTTTGGAAGTCTCACTTCAAAATGGACCTTCAAAACCTATTTACCTGTAAAATGGTCACCAAATTCTTAATGTTTTTTATTATATTATTTGTTAACCCATCATTTTTTTTTCTATAACTTCTTCAAGAACACACAAAATAAACAGAGGAGGAGATATATTATAGTGGAGAGATCACTGTGTTGACCTGCCAGGGATTAGATATCAGATCTTGGCCAAGTTATTTAATCTCTCTGAGTCTTAGTATTCTTTTATCAATAAGGCAGAATTTGATTCCTACTCCAAAGGGTTATTTTAAAGATTATTTGAGTTAAACAAGCCTAAAGTGTTAGTACAAGACTACACATAATACATGTCAATTATACTTGTTCCTTCCCCTATCCCAAAAACACACTCAGATAACTTTGTAGCACAGCATAGATACAAGAAAGCCCCCATGAGAAATGTGTTTTATTTCTCTTTAGATATCTTTAGAAAATTCATATGCTTTAAAAATTTTGGAATATTATCTAGCAATACAACACTACAAGGGAGAGAAGAAGAGATCTGAGAAATAAGAATAGGCAGTTTTGAAAAATAACCTAGCTCTCAGGAGATCTACAGGTAGTACATGAATGCCGTATGCCTTTCATATCTACGACTTTTGAAATTATAACACTAATAGTTAAATTCTTACTGTGTGCAAAGCACTATGTTATATGTTTTAGTTATATTAGTTCATCTAATACTTAAATCAATGATGTGAAGAAAGTACATACTATAAATGAAGAAACTGAAGCTCAGAGGTAGTAGGTAATTTCCAAGGTTACATAAGCAGTAAGTGGAAGAACCTGGGTTTGAATCCAGTCTTTCAGGGTCTAGTGCTTTTAACATTATCCTGTTTCCATGGACAGGAAACCCTGATCTCCCCAAATGCCACCCGCAAAGCACTGGCTGACACCCACACATTTCTTCCTCTGTTTGCTACACGAGCCATGTACATGGTGTGCAACAAGTTCTCAGATTCTCTCCTAAGGGAAGGTTTCAGGGGATTCAGCAGGCAAAATAAGAGCCCAGGAGCCTGAGAGGATAAAACACAAGTACAAAACAAGGGTTATGAGGCTTAGAACCTCACCCCCCCTGTTCTGAGAGAAATCTTCTGCATACGTGGATGTTTTATTGCCCTTGTCTAGCTTGGATTAACACATAGTCTACAGGCACACACCTGATCATCTACATTTGCTCTCTTACAACACTAAACTATGTTTTCTACCTTTATCTTGTATCTACCTCCCACTTCAGCATTTTATTAAAAATAATAATAATAAATAGAGAAATGTGGTATCCACATATAAATCAAGTATAAAAACCAAATGAGTATTCATATTTGAACTGACTGTTTAGAGTTCATAATGCATGAGCAAAACCAAAGGTTTCTGTGATGACTGCCCTTGTACTGTTCACTATGTAACTTATTCATTATGTAAGAATTTGTTCACCATGTGAGAACTTGTTTGTTATGCCTCAGAAGATTGGAGACTGACGAAAATTAGGCTTGGGGTGGATTAATGATTGTGCATTGAGCATTGACTCCCCTATACAGAATTTTATTGTCGTTAACAACCATTTGATCAATAAATATGAGAGATGCCCTCACAAAAAAAAAAAAAAAAGTATACACTTCCAATGGTAAAATAATAAGTAACCAGGATGTAATGAATATAGTTAAGATATTGTAACAGCTTGGTACGGTGATAGCTGGTACCTAGAAGTGTCATGTATATAAATGTTGAATCACTATGTTGTACACCTGAAACTAATGTAATGTAATACTGTGTGTCAACTACCCTTCAATAAAAAAATAATTATCTACAAAAAAACAAAAAAAAACCAAAAAAAAAACAAGGGTTAAAGTGCAGAAAGTGCAGTGCCAGCTTCCCACAGCATCAGGACAGTTTGAAGAGGAAAGAACAAGAATATTGAGGCCCAGAAAAGTTAAGATCATCATCCAAAGTCACAGGACTCGTGTTGAGTCAGAAGTAACATCTCCGGGTTTAGTATGTTCCATGTGTGGTGTCCAAGTAGATCCATGCAGGTTAAAGAATATGAATCCTGAGGGCAGCACAATACTCAGCTTTCTAAGAATGAGGACCATGCAGTATATTAATGGACTGTGTTTACTTCAATGATAGAAGACAAATACCTAACGAGTTCCTAGTAACTTGCAGAATGGATGAAAGCCAGCTAAAGAAAGCATAGGCAGGTTTTGACTGCAAGAAGCAAGATTTAAACACAGTTGCAGAACTGTTAGTTGGGAACCTGTGTGAAGGAAGGGTTAGTCTGTGCTGTATTTAACGAGGTTCTTAGATTCTCCTTGTGGTGAACTGGGGAACTGGCGAGTATTTATGCTATAGATTGATTAGCTGAACAGAGTAACAGTGTTCATTATTATTTTAAATCATTATTTTTTAAAAACCCATGGAGTAAGGAAACCTTGGGAAATCAGAATAAGATCAGTGGATTGCATGTCAATGTCCTGGTGCTGATATTATACTAGCAATTTGCAAGATGATACCAATGGGGGAACTGGGTAAAGGGTACACTGGGTATATCTACATTATTTCTTATAATTGTATATTAATCCATAATTATTTCCAAGTAAAATGTTCAATTAAAAAATATAGGCTCTTGATTGAGATATAAGATGCCAATACTTAGTACAGTGATAAATATTAATAGAGTGAATAAATTAATTAGTTATTACATTGTCAGATCATTTTGTGTTATGCTTTAAGGTCATCCTATAAAAACGATTTCTTCTCATCTTCCTATTGGCATCATTTCTGGGCAATTGGACTAGGTCTCAAATTGATTTTATTGTTTGCAATGTCCACTTTGCACATGACCACCAGCTTTCTTTTACTAAGATATAATTTGATGACTATTACTATTTCTGAAAGCACCAGTGAGTCCTCATTGTCTACAGAATAGAACTAAGTAACTTCATCTAGCATTCAGAGTTCCTATCTTTCTAGGTCTCTGCCTCAATATTCCTTATAAATTTTCTACTCCAGACAAGTAAATCAACTTCCTGCTGCCAGTGTATGCCTTAAGATTATTTGCTTCTCTAAGCTCTCTCTTCACACACACCTGGACTCATTCCTCATGGTGGCCCTTTCTGCTAAGTGATCTCAAGGAAGTCCTCATTCTCCCTGTAGTTTATTCATCTGAGAAGTTGGTATAGTCACAATTACTTCCAGAGCTTTTGAGGAATTAGGTAATATAAGCAAAATTACTAACACAATGCCTGGTACATGATATGATTTGGGGAACAGCCATTTTCTCACTACCTTGCACTTCGTAACCAAACTAATTACTGTCCTTTTGTGTCTATTGTGGTCCTTTCACAGTGTACTTTATACCTACCAGCCCCCAATAACTTCTCTAAACTACTTTTATCTTTCATAGTCATTTATTCAGAAAAATATATATATTAGAGTAAGGAATGATTTTCCTTATAGGATTCTAGCACCATCTTCTTCTGTAGTAAAACTGTACAGCTCAACCTCACACCCACACAATGTCAATCCACAAAGTAAAAAGTGTCAGCACTCCGCTGGGTTGGAATCTGATGAGAATAGGGACAACATATTGGTGTTTTCTCAAGCAGGTTGTGGTTGTTGAATGAATAGTATTGAACAAACATTGAGAGAGCTACTCAGCTTCCTAATATTATCATGTGGCCTACTTTAGGGCTATTTTAAGAGATAAGGAAATATGACCTGCATAAATCCAAAGAACAGTTCAAACACAAATGGTGCCTGAAAGAAAGAAGGAACTGTGATCTCCTAATATAAGAGCTATAAATCTAGATAAGTAAAATAACATTCAGTTGTCCTCTACCGAACAGGACTAAAGGAGAGACCATGTCCTGTCTGTTCCCCTTTCCAGGCCTTCATACTCACTTACCTTCTTTTTTCCTGGCTGAAGTGAAGAAGGATAATACTGTCGCAAATTTTTTCTTAATCTAGACATCCTGCTACTTCTCCGGGAGGTGGGAGTCAAGAGTATGAAGGTACAGAGGAACAAAGATACAGAGGAACCTTCAAAGAAGTTTATGGTTTGTTTGATTTTTTAAGCCATTTATGATGTCCTATAACCTGAGGACAGAATGATGAATTGTGCTTCTGGGAGGAGCATTTTTCAGGAAAAAGTTTCTGACCAGGGGAGAGACCTGGGCTCAGCTACTGGTTTTGCCGTTTACTGACTCCGCACCTCTAGGTGTTTACTTCTCTCTGAATCTCTGTTTCTTCACTCACGGGCTCAGGAAATTAGACCAGCTCACCATAAGGCCTTTCATGCAAGGGAAAAATAAGGAATTCCTCATAATCTTAGTTACAAACTTATTAGTTGGAAACTGAAAACAGAAAAGTAAGGCTAAAAGGAGATTTTAGGTGAGGTAAGTGTGGAACAGAAAAAGGAACACAATAACATTACTGTCAGACATTAGGAATGTGTGCTCCTTAATCAGTGAGTTGGAGGACTTCTCTGATGGTAGTATAAGACAAACAGAGATACCCTGTTACTGGCTTAGAGCAGAAGACTGGCTTTCCTTCTGAAACACTAGAATGTGACTGGGATGAGAAATGGCTCTGAGCCTGGGGTGCTGAATGAAGCAAAGTTGAACAGTGATCACAGAAGAACTAGGTGATTTTTCCCTTCCTGTGATGTCCAGGAGAAGTAGACTCTATAGATTGCTCATTCACTTGGTCACATTTTGAGAGAGTGTTTTCTCCATCAAGGCATTTGGAAAAAGAAGATAAGTCATGATGTTTGATTCTTTCATGATCTTCAGTGCAACACTTGCTCGAAAGTAACAAACTGCCCATCCTTTCAAAGAACTTAATTTTGATGTCAGGCTTTTCTTCAAAATGTGTTGGTGAGAACTGTGGGAAAAAGATTATTCAAAGGAACAGTGGATGGCAGTATTGGTTTGCATCTCTAAAGCAGAAAGCAGTAGAGAGTACTATTTTTTAACAAAGAAAAGGAGCATATACTCAATCTTCTGAAAGAGCCTCACATGGACATGGGTCTAACACCAGGAAAAGTTTGTGTTTGCAGTTTCAAAGCCTATTAAGGCAACTAATGTCAGATGGTTTCAGAGTTTTGCATTAAGAAATGTGGAGAGGAAACACGACAACCTAGAAAAAACAATGGCCTCCTTTAATTCAAAGTTTTTACATAATTATCTTCACAATATCTAAATAGTAGTTAACATATAGAACTAGCCAATCAATAGACTATGACCAAGAAACACAAGAGGCATTCTAAAGGGCAATATAAAGCACAAAAGCAATCATATACATTTTGTGGGGTTGGAGAATTTAAATTAAAAGAAAGACAGGCCAAGATGGAGAGAAGAGTAGGATGGAATACAAACAGGCAGCTTGTTATGAATTTCATTTTTAGTGATGAATATACATGTTTCAGTACTTATAAAGCACCTGTTACCTTAGGAAAGCAGATTCTTGTTTTTGCCTAATTCGTTTTCTTTTTCAATACCTCACATCTGCCTTTGTACACTGCTTTGTTCATGCATGCATTCCTTCACTCATTAACAAAGACCTTTGAGCATGTATAAAGTGTGGTGTGGTAAGTGTACAGATGCCCTAGGAAGGGAAAATAGATATGTAAATTACCATGCCGTTTCATAAGTGATAACTAAGAAGTTTATTGTCTCAGATTGATGGAGTGAAGACATTATATAATTTTTTTCTCAAACTGCTACCCTTTGCACTATGTCAAGTCTTATCTGATGGATAAATGTTAAATCACATATTGGGCAGATTTCAAAATCTTTTGAGCACTTCCAATTATTAAAATTTGAATTTTTAATTTCCATTTATTATTCACTTTAAGACTTCTTTTCCACCACACTTAAAAATATTCATTTACCTACTTCACCTGGGTTTGTGACTGCAGGGACGTGAAGAAAGAAGGAGCAAGTTTTTCTTTCTTCTTCTTCTTCTCCCTTCTTGACCTTGTTGTGGGACTGCAGGATGTTCATGATCTGCTCCAAGACACATGCTCCACCCTGAAACATATCCCTGCAACACTCCATCTTCCAGGCCAAATTCTATAGGCTTCAGCTTGGGCTGCCTATCTCTGTTCTTCTGCCTGTTACGGATCTGTGTATGTAGGCATCAAGCAGCTCCAGCTCAATTTCTTCCAAATCTCCCAGATCCTGCTCCTATTAAAATCCCCCAGAGCCTCTTTTTGAGTTCTTAGACAGAGAGACACAGGCCTCTGTGATGCCCACTGGTCTACAGGGAATGCACACAACTTTGTGTGACAGAGGGGCCCACTCTCTGTCATCTCTTTCTCTGTAGTCCTTTTGTTGTGCCCATATAGATGCGGGGAAAATGAATAAGCCAGCTGCCCAGCCATGACCAGCTAAGAAACAAGATGCTAATCTCCTTTTTTTGCAAGCATCCTCAATCTTTTGGAACTCCCCTCACATAGCTTTACTTTATAAATACTATATCTCCAGAAGTGACAGTAGGATCTAAAAGAAGATGAGAATGTGTGAGGTAAGGCTGTCAATGAGGATGGTACTTATCAGGTGAGGAATAACAAAGGAGAGAATGAAGATACTGCCAAAGCTTCTAGCAGTGGAGACTTTGTGGGTAATGATATCATTCTCTAAGGGAAGTGAGAGGGAACAGGAAACTGTTGGGATGGAAAGGTAGTGTATTTAATATGGATATAAGACAATGAATATTTAGAAAGAGACTAAAAGGAATGTTAGAACTAAAAAGTAAATAAGAATTACTATGTAAGTTGGAAGAGATTCCAAATTTGAATGGAGAACTTAGGCTTTGATGAATATACAATGAATAAAATGAAAAAAGAATAGGGTGGGCAGAATACTGATTTCTGAAAGATCTTCTCAGGATGTCTGTGTACTACTTGGAAGATTATGAGAACTGGCAATCAAGATCAAATTCAAAATCACTAATTCAAAAAGATATATGTACCCCTATGTTTATTACAGTATTATTTACAATAGCCATGTTATGGAAGCAACCTGAGTCCAATGACAAATGAATGAATAAAGAAGATATGGTACATATATACCATCGAATATTACTCAGCCATAAAAAAGAATGAAATCTTTCCACTCTTGACAACATGGATGAACCTAGAGGGTATTATGCTAAGTGAAATAAGTCAGACAGAGAAATATACATACACTATGATTTCACTTACATGTAGAATCTAAAAAATAAAACAAATGAATAAACAAAACTGAAATAGACTCATAAATATGGAGAACAAATTGCTTGTTGCCATTTAAGAGGGTAGTGGAGGGATGGGTGAAATGGGTGATAGGGATCAAGAGATAAAAACTTCCAATTATAAAACAAGTCATGAGGATGAAAAGTATAGCCTAAGAAATACAGTCAATACTATCATAATATCTGTTTATGGTGTGATACAAAGACCACACTTTGTATCACTTATTGTGGTGAGCATTTTGCAATGTACAAATTGCTAAACAACTATGTTGTACACCTGAAACCAATATAATATTGTATACCAACTATACTTCAATAAAAAAGTCAATATAATGCAAAAAATGAATAAATACAAAAGTAAGGTATTCCAAATAGGGAGAAATTAGGAAACACAATATTTTTTTCTTAAGTATTTTCATTTTAGCAGTCCAAAAATAATAGAATAAAAAGGCAGGTCAAGCAAAAGAAATAAAAAACACTCATTCTAAAATAGTTTATATTCAGACTTAAAAAAAAAAGCTCTGAGAAGGCAACAAATACAAGAACAGGTGATCAAAATAACAGTAAAGACATCATAAAATCAGCATCAAATAACCATGAGCAAGGAAATGCTTGGTGAAAATACACAACTTGCAGATCACTGGCAGAAAAAACAAACAAACAAAACTTGGTAGTTGAAGGTATTTTACAAATCTAATTCAATCTTTTCAAACCCCAGGCAATGGACATGATCTGCATATTCAGTGAAGTTTGGAGGCTTAGGAGAATCCAGTCTCTGGAGTCCAGGACCATCTCTCTTCCACTAGTCATCAGCATCACTTTACTAACCAATTTAAAGGGCTGTCAAAGACCACTCAGACACCTTTGAGAAGGCATCCTTGAGAAGTCTTAGTGTAATGGCTTTTTTTCCTTTTTTTATTGGATTATTTTATATTTACAACAAATTGAGAGGAAGGTACAGAGTTATCCCATGTACCCCCTGCCCCTATACATGCTTAGCCTCACCCATTATCAATATCCACTCACCAGAACAATGCTTTTTTTTTTAACCAAGGAGGAACCATTTACAATGGCACATCAGAATCACCCCAAAACTGTAGTTTACCTTAGGGGTCACTCTTGCTGCTATATATTCTATTGGTTTGGGCAAATACATAATGACACAAATCCATTATAATGTCATACAGAGTATTTTCACTCCCCTAAAAACCTCAGTGCAAAAAATCATCTCTCTAGCAGCCACTGATCTTTTTATTGTCTCTATAGTTTTGCCTTTTCCAGAATGTAATGTTTGGAATTATACAGTATGTAGCCTTTTAAGATAGGCTTCTTTCACTTAGTAACATGCATTTAAGGTTCCCAAAGGCTTCCTTTTTTAAAGAAAGAGTGAGCAATTTAGAGAGCCTTCCCAACTAAGCCCTCCCTGGATTCCCCATGATATTAATTCCTGAAAAATGTCACCAACCTGCTGACTTGATTATATGGAAAATTTCATTCAAAAATAGAAACCTTTAGGAAGACCACATAGGCATTTTTTTGTCACAAAACCCCACCAAGATTTGTTTGTACATTATGACCAGTTCCTATTCCTGCTATTTATTAAAAGTTATTATTTCTGAGAAACATGGCAAGTTTTAATAATACCTGAATAACCAGCAGAAGGGGTCATGATTTTCCTTGTCTATATTGGTGTCATTTAATAGAGGAACGAGCTCTAAGTCTTAATGACACTGTGGCATGGAAATGAAAATAACAGCCATTACCCAGGACCCTTAAGATTATCATGGATTCGACAGTTTGCTGTATTTAAATATCAAGTAAAAGAGCAAAATACTTAAGAATGTCGCAAATGCCTGCCTCCCATGATTTTAGTATTTCTGTTTGGTAATTCAATTCTACATTGTAAATAGCTGGCAGCAGCAGTGTTGTGTGCTAAATATCTCATTACAAAATGCTAGAAAACTGGAGAATTACTGACAATTAAGGGTTGGTACATACAAGTGGCCAAAATTGCAGTTTACAAAAGAATGATAATTGCTCAAGAAGATAGAATTGATGCATATAATTGGATTTGGTCATTTTACTTTTTATCATGCATTTGCATTACCTCAAATGGATGAATGGAGTTGCTATATGAATTAACAGGCATCATTTAGTATCTCAGCTTTCCTTTCCACATCACTGCTCCCTAACTTTCAGCCTCAACTACACTCAGAGTTTTTACTTTGTTTTTGATTCCACTATCAGTGCTTTTTTTTGCACTCTGCGGCAGCATTGGCAATATAGTTAGGAAATCTCCAAACGCAAGAGTTATAAATTCTTGAATTAATATTCATCTAATGGAACAATGATTGTATTCTGACCAGTGGCAAAACCAAATTTCCAAGTGTGGTGTGAGGACCACAGGTTTATTAACATTTGTAGCACTGCAATGTTTATTCTTTCATGAGTGTCATCAATTAACTTGCTTCATTTGTTCCCCTCAAAAGCATCACTATTCAGAATGTTCATTCTGGTTAAGCAAACCTATGGTTTTCACAAGAAATATAAATGACTGCCCATGTGGCAAATTTAAGGGGTGTCCTGGACAGCATACTGATAGGTATAACAAAACAGAAATTGTTGGAGAAGGCACCAGTTATCAGAACAAGATAATGACTGATCATTCAAAAAAGGTGCTCCTCAGTTTTTTCCTTGCCACTACTTTCTTCCAAGATGAAAAAGTTACAGTGTTAGCACCGTGAGAGAATCAAAAAATCCTTATTCTTCATACTTGCCAGTTTGCATAACTGTTTTCATATACTTAGATCAGTTCTATCACATTTCTAAAAATTATAAAATATTTGCCCTTTTATATCTAGATTTTGAACATTGGAAGACAATTGAAATTTGGATGGATTAGGTGGATTAACTCCACTCCCAAGAAGTTGAGAATTATCTATGCAAATAGCATCTTGTTTAAAAGTTCTTCTTTGCCCCTGAAATCATGGTCTTTTTATTTGTAAAACTCAATAAAAGTGGAACTTTCCTAAAATAGATAAAAATCTCAATCCCTTAAAAACCAACTCTGAAGATAGGGATGGAGAAGATGCTGCTTACAAGGAGGAAGAATTCAGAAAGATATAGAGGGAGTAGGAGATGATTGATCTGATGTTTGGGACAGTGGACCCCAGAGACTCGTCCTCCATGAACTGACTCCAATGTTCTAAGCCCTCCCTCCTAAGTGAAGGGCATTTCCTCCTCCAAACTGCTGTCCAGATTAACCTCATGGTCCCTCATCACAAAACCTACCTGTTTTCAATCATTCCATTTTTTGCAGCAGCAGCATCATTCTTTTTTGCCTAGAAGTAGAAGAATCAGCTTTGATGTCAATACCACTTTTGCGATTTCATCCCAAAGTTCTTTTGACACAAAATGACAATTGAAGTTATTGATTATTTTTATTTCAAGACTATGTACCCAAAGATGGTATTAATGTTTCCATTTTCTGTTAAGTATAATCAGTTTTGTTGTGCTCACTTCTATAATTTAAATATAGTTGAAATAGTTTCTAAGATTGTGAATGATAGCTCAGAGGAAGAAAGAGAAACAATATATAATTCTCACTCTATTTGGCAAACCTGGCATAACCAAGAAAAGTTGCACAGGTACGGGAAAAATTCAAAGTATATGGATATTCAAAAGGAAGAGCTGCAACAATTAACTTCAGTTAACACTGAAAAGTTGTCAGTATGTGGTTTTTCTTGGGCATCACGAGGTGTTCTACATTGTTAGAGACTGAGTATTTATATACTAGAAAATCCTCCTTCTTTACACCATTTAAAGAACGTAGTTAAAACACTCTCACGTCATAGATATACCAAAACAAACAAACAAACAAACCAAAAAACAGTTAAAAAGCAGAAAAGAAAATTCCTTTGATTTGGGGAATTGAACCATAATGAAAACATAAAGAACTAAATGTAGCTTGAATGAGTAGAAACTGAGGGAGGATATGACCGCTTAACCAATTTTTGAAGGAATACATAAAACAATGGAGCAACTGGGAATTGAGTGAAGGAATATTTCAGCTGTGTATTAAGAAATATTTTCCAACACTTATGTTCTTTGGACTTTAGAAAAATCACCCTTTCAAAGGAAATGATGAAAACCTTTTTCTTACTTCATTTAAACTGGATTGGATCAAACTTTTCCTGTGGGAGTATAGGTTTATTTGGACAGAGTGTCAATGGATGATTCTAAAGCTTTTTTTTTTTTACTTCTGATTCTTATGAACGAAAAATTTTAGGGCATCTGGCCATTGATTCTAAATATAAAATCTCCCCCTTTCAGTGTAACTCTTTTTTCCTCTTCTCTCATCTCTATGATCTATTTTTAAGATAAATAAAAAGGAAAAATAGTATGATTTCACTATATTTCCAAACTAAAATGAACTCAAATAAATAAAAGTATTTGAAAATGGTCCATTTTGTGTTTGTAATAGTCTTGGAATGGAAATTTATATCTATTTAATAAGAATAACCATATGACTGTTGTTAGGAAAATGTTTGCCATGAAAGTTATAATTCTAAAATAATGTAGAATTCAGTTTTGGTTATAAGTTGATCTATTTAACCAATCCCTCAAAATGGTTATCATCCAAATATTCTTGTTATTAAATAAAATCTGTGGTAAAGCCTAAAATTTTAATTCATATACTTAATAAAAGTATATGATTCATACAATTATATTTATAAGTATAATATATATAAAACATATTTATACTTTCTATAGTACAATATATTGTTTTTATAACAATGATAATTTCCACATTTAATAAGCTAAGATGCTATCAATGTCCTAGTTACAAAAAACTACATTATTTCCTTGGGCTTAATAAAATGACATAGCTTTTTTACACGAACAATGATAAATTTTCAGTAACGCAAAAAGCCAATTGTGTTTGCTTTAGAATAGATTACAAAGTCGTATGTTGAAACAAAAATAGCAAATAGTATTCCCACATTTGCTCTTCAACCTAAAAGCCAGTACTATGGTGTATGAGAAAAGGAGATTTCTCAAATGTATGAGTGAAAAGACATTAACTTATCTCTTCCTAGGTAGATGAATAATTTTGATGGGGTCAGCATTACCCAAAATGACTTAGGACCCTGAGTGAAGGATCATGTCTTATAAGCAAACAATAATTGACCGATGTTTAATACCTGTTTGTGTTGCTGTTAAGGAAATTGTATGGAAGCCAGTGTCCGTATCTTCTTATTAACCAGCCTGAACCAAGAACATTTGATCATTCTGGGCAAAGAGCAGGTTTGCTGACATAAAATATTTTTTACAGAGCTGAACACAATGATGCTATTTGCCTCCTCCTTAAAACGAAATGCTCAATAATCTAGGGGCTTCTAATCTGTTTACCAGCTGTACTGATGAGCTGGATTTATTTAACTGTTATCACCAACCAGACCTATGTTACAATGACAGATAATGTTTCAATGAACAAAAGTATCATCTTTCTCAGGCTTTTCTTTTCTATGAAGAGAGAAATTTATGTTCAAAGATTCCACTTTTCCCTACTCTTTAAATGTAAATATGTCAGAGATATATTAAAATGGCATTCGATATATACTACTATTTTTAAAACAAAGTTGTCATTTGACTCTTGGTGAATTACTCATAAATTCAAGACTGAATAAAGAGATCAGATTACATTAAATGCATTTTGGTATCTGTAACTTTCTGCAATGAATTAAAACTGGCTGATCGTGTCTCCAGTGCATTTCATTTTCTGTTGATTCATGTACTGTAATATAACCTTCAAAATTCCCTTACGCCAACAAACTCACTCAGATATGCTGAGTGCAGGAGGAGATTAAAGTGGCTATAAGATTGAAAACTGTATGAAGGCATCAGATAATGCAGTAGAGGTATAATGAAAGTGTAAACCAAGCCAGTAAATGTAGAAATTACTGTTCATATAATCCACTGTTGAATTCAATGGAGAATTTAGCTCCCTGCCAAATATATATTAATACCAAACAAATTGGCAAGATCAATATACCAAGCCTGTTTCATTCTTATTAAAGTATTTTTCTCTTTGAGACTAAGCATAAGTAAGGTATGCCATTCTCCTTTGGAAAATGTAATATTTCCCCAGTAGGAATTTAGAATTCAGGTACACTCAGACTCCCTGCCCTGAGAAACTCACATCAGATGATTTCCCTCCACTCTTTAAAATTAAAGTTACTTACAGAAATAACCTTTCATATTTTCTGGGCAGTAGCTTTTTGTTTCTGCATTGTGAAAGCCAATCCATCCTTTAAAGGCTCTTTAAGCTGGCAAAAAAAAAAAAAAAAAAAAGTGCTATTACTGAGCTAGGAGCCTCTATTGTTTCAGTAGTAGCTAGAGCTATGGATGAATGCTTTCAACAGAAGTTAAAAGAGATAATGAGTCTTTAATGATACAAAATCAGAGCCTTGTGTGCCTAGTGAAGCTTGACACAAGCTCCAGCTTGCAGCTAGCAAAGGAAGCTCATCTGCTATGTGTTTTATAGGCCAAAAATTCCCACAAAGTGCCTTGTTGGAAAATTGTATATCTCTTTAAATAGAATCAGTCGTATTTGTCTGCTAAACGGTTCTGAGATGCAAAACAAATAGGATGATAACCTATATTCTATCCCTCTGTACACATCTCTTTAAAATTTAAGGTGAACACATCTCCACCTTCAGAGCAGCAGCTTCTATTTTATTCCAGACTTTTTCAAGGGCAATTTCCTTTTGTATGTATATTTGTCTCATCTTCTCCAACAGAACTATGAACAAGAAACTCCTGTATCACCTGCCTGGGCATATGCTCTGTGTCGGCCAGAGAGTAGATTATTTCTCTCAACTGAGAGAGGGTTTTGTCCACCAGATATTAGGAAACTGGTTTGAATCTCAGCTAGGTAAAAGAGTTAGGTACCAGCAGAAGAACTTCTGGAAAGCAGTGGGAGAAAGACTCCTCCTCTATGAGCACAGCCAGTCTCCTTGATGTTAAATCAGACTTACTTGTGAAAGGATTGGCGTGTCTGATATGATTAGGAAGTGTCAGTTGTGCTGATTATAAATTAAAATTAAGAAAAACAGATTGATCTGGAAAATAAGAAACATAAGGGCACACTGCTACAGTCTACTCTTTGCAATGATGCTTTAAAAGTGATGGATATGGGAATTATTTATTGTAGGAATCCTAAGTAGGCTATTGTATAAAGATTTGCATGCTATCATCATTGTATTAAGGTGCCAAAATCAGTTACAGAAATGAAGAAAAGAAAACATCAACATAACTTGACTTGGTGTATATTTAGCATGCATCTTTCTTTCATTTTCAAAAAATATTCATGAGTGTGAGTGAATTTGGGAGCTGGGAGAAGGTGGGATTAAGTAGGCAAATAGTCCATAATTTATTGAAAGGAACTAAATTATTCTGCCATTTTTTTTAAAAGAAATTCATTTTATTTTTTCTCCTTTTCTCATTCATTCTCCCTCATTCCCATTTCCAGTCCTTTATCTCCTCTCTTCCAGACACACTGTTGTAATAAGAAATAATCATTAAAGTTGCCAAAAAAAGAAAAGGGATTGAGGATATTTAGAAGGGTTAAAAGGTATGGAGAGCTGGGGAAAAAAGAAAATAGAAGTATATTTTTACCCCAACTTACAAGCTACATTATTATTAAGACACAAAGAAGCAATAATTGTTGATAATGTGGGCATATTTTTAAGAACTGATTAATTTTAACTTTAAGATGATGATTTTTTAATCTATTACCTGCCATTAATACAAAATATGACTTTAAATAGATGAATGTATTCTTAGAAAATCTATCATCACCAAATAATTGGGTTTCCTCCTCACAGAAAACTCCAATTGTTAAGTAGGAGAATTTTGTAATTATGCCCACCATCTCACCTCATAACCCTTCTAGGAATACAGAAAGTATCAGGTGACTATGAGGAAACTTTAGGAAAGCTACAGGAAAAAACTTGTTTTTCCTCACCCCTTCCCCAGGATTCTCTCAAAGATACTAGACAATAGGTAAAGCCTTGTGAATTGCTGCCTTGTATCAGTAAACAAGGCTTATTGGATATAGTTGGTTTTCTTAAATTCAGTTACTATATCAAGGACCACAGACAACTTCCCCCCAAAATAAGCAACTCTGTTTTTCTTCTGGAAAATTCTTCTATCTCCATAGAGCATAAATTAAAGTATCTAAAATAAAAGAAAATTTCTGAATTCTGAATGCAATACTTTGCAAAAGCACATAAGCCTAAAGATGGGCAAGATAGCAGCACTGCTTTGCAAAATGAGCATATTGCTATTATCTGAACAATCAAATTCTGATGCAAACTATAACAATCAAATTCTGATGCAAACTATACCTATAATCACGGTCCAAAAATAGAATCTCAAATCATAAAAATAATTTAATATATTCATTCAAGAAATATTGATTAAGCACTTACCATTTTCATCAATTCAACAAATATAGCTTTTTTTTATAGTAATCATTCACTATGCTATGTGTTGGTGATAAAGTAGCAAACAAAGCAGAGAAAAATACCTGTCTTATATTCTAGACTCTAGATGAGATGCTGTGAACATAGTAGTAAGAAAAAAAGAGATCCATGCCCTCATGACATTTAAAGTCTAATGGAGTGATAGCCAAAAAGCAATAAATGCATACATACACTTGTATATACATACATACACAAAACAGAAAGATGGGAATATGTAAAGCAATTGCATAAAATATGTCATAGAGACATAGAAGAAGCTGATGTAGAAAATCTAGATTAGATATAAAGTATTGGAGATGGAAAGGCAAAATTTTTGGAATTAGTCTGAGACTTTTCTCCCATACCTATAACCAACTTTTCAATTGAAATGTAACTGAATTGAAATGTAATTCTATCTCACTGCTTTTCCACAGTAAAATAAATCACATAAGAATATATGAACAGGATGAATATATTTTCTAAGAATATTTGGTTCTATCACCAAATATCTTCCACTGTCATGACTTCTCCTTGACTTACTTCACTTTAAACAATGTGAACATGTAAACAATATAGAGGTTTTACTGACCCATACCATTTCCAACTATTTACAACAAATAGTTAGAATAATATATTACAAATAATTTTATATTAGCCTTAATAACAGCAATAAAATTATTAAAATAATAAAACTGCAAATTCATATGGGATTTAATACTCTTTAAGAATTAGGCCATAACTTACAGCTTGTATTCAAGAATTCCAATTTGTTTTCAAGACTTAAATGTTTGTGTAACACACAATAAAGAGAAGATTAGTTGGTTTCATTGGATTGAATAGAGAGGTAAATAAGCTGATGAAAGATAGAGAATGGTACATTCCATAGAAACAAATTATTTCAACTGAAATTTCCAATCATTGAATTTTAATAATATCCATCCACTTAACTATTTTTGAGCTGTGGAGAGACTATAGTACTTCTGTTTATCCTCCTGTTTGACTGACATTTTAAAAAGCTTAAATGTGGGCATTTACTAAGAATATTATTCTCTCTCTCAAAATCAGTTGCTAAATAAATGAAGAAATTTTTTATATCATCCAATACTTTCATTTCATAGTATTAATACATTTTCAGGGAAATTGAAGAAGTCACAAATCAATGGAAAGCTAACCCATGCTCATGGATAAGAAGAGCTAATACTGTCAAAATGGCCATCCTGCCCAAAGCAATTTACAGATTCAATATAATCCCTATCAAAACACCAATGGCATTTTTCAATGAACTAGAGCAAATAATCCTAAAATTCATATGACCTCATACAGCCAACACAATCTTGAGAAAGAAGAACAAAGCAAACTTGGAATAGATTAAAGATGTCACTATAAGATATGAAACTGTAAAACTCTTAGAAGAAAATACAGGTAAAAATCTCCTGACTATCAGTATGAGCAATTTGTTTATGGACATAGGAAACTCCTCAGAAAAGGGTAACAGAAGCAAAAATGAACAACTGTGACCACATCAAACTAAAAAGCTTCTACAGCAAAGGACACCATCTACAAAACAAAAAAGCAGCCAAATTCTGATGCAAACTATACCTGCAAATTCTGATGCAAACTATAATATGGCATAATATATTTGTAAATGATTTATCCAATAAGGGGTTAACATACAAAATATGTAAAAAACTCATAAGACTCAAGACCAAAAAAAAAAAAATCCCAATTAAAAAATGGGCAGACCTGAACAAACATTTTTCCAAAGAAGAAATACAGATGGCCTACAGACATGTGAAAAGATGCTTTCCATCACTAATCATCAGGAAATACAAATCAAAATCACAATGATATATCATCTCACACTAGTTAGAATGGCCACTACCAAAAGACAAGAAATCACAAGTGTTGGCAAGGATGTGGAGAAAGGGAACCTTCCTACATGGTTGGTGGGAATGTAAATTGGTGCAGCTACTGTGTAAAGCAAGAGGTTCCTCAAATATTAAAAATAGAAATACCAAATTACCCAGTAATTTGTAGGAATTTATCTGAAGAAACATAATCTCTGAATTGAAAAGATGTATGTACCCCAATGTTTATTGCTGCATTATTTACAATAACCAAGAAATGGAAGCAACCTAAGTGTCTGTCAATAGATAAATGGGTAAAGAAGAGGTGGCATGTATACACAATTGAATGTTATTTGGCCATAAAAAAGAAATTCTGCCTTTTGTGACAACATGGATGAATCTAAAGAACATTATACTAAATGAAATAAGCCAGGAGGAGAAAGACAAATACCATATGATTTCACTTACATGTGGAATCCCAAAACAAAACAAAACAAAATGAACAAAATAGCAGTAGATTCATAGATACAGAGAAGTGACTGGTGGTTACTGTGAGGGACAAGTTGGGGTGGGTAAATTGGGTGGGTAAAGGGGATAAAGAGACACAAAATCTCAATCATGATACCAGTTGGCCACAGGGATGGAAGTGCAGCATGTAGAATATAGTCAATGGTTCTGTAACATCTTTTTATATTGACAAAGACTAACTACACTTGCTGGGGTGAGAATTTAATAATGTGGGCAACTGTTGAATAACTGTGTTGTATACTTTGAAAAGCCTAAAATACTTCATAGAATTAAGGATGAAAATCATAGTAGTAGCAGCAGTGACAATGGCCTTGGCAGTAGGAGCTCTTGCTTTTGAGTTTTCTGATATTTATTACTTATTTGACAATTTTTTGTTGTTCCTTGGTGTATCAATTTTGAAAGCTTTGACCTAGGGATCCAAACTAAGTAGACCAGCAAATAAAGTCACAAAAATTGTCATGGGTCAGGAGAACAGGGAAGAGCTGTTAGATAGAAGTTCTCATAACAATAAAGAGCAATTTCAGTAAGAGGAACAGGAATAAATGGAAATTACCCCAAAAGTATATAATTTTTAGCATTTATATTTTACTTTGCAGTGTCCACAAATCAGTATTTGCATGAATCTGAATATCATTTTTAAAAATATATTTATTTAAATATTAAAAAACATAAATAGAACATAATATGAGTTATATGAGTTTATTCATTAGTTTCCTTTAAATAATTCTCTTAAATTTTAATACCCATACTCTTCATCTCAAACTACAGTTGATTATCAACCAAAAAGTATATGCTTCATATTCTACTAAGAAACAACTGCATGACATAATTAGAGATGTTTACCAGTCTGTAACATTTTGTTGTTTCATTGTAACATTTCAGTGTTTTGAGTTGGTGCTTTATTAGACATCTTAGCATACATTTTATAGCTGATCTCTATGTAACTAAACATTCTATTGTAATATAAATCTCTTTTTCAGACTTTCCAAAGAACATCCATACCAAAGTTGGATGAAAGACAAAATTTTGATAGACACTGGTATCCTGAGAACAACTATGGTAATACAGGTAGCCATATCCAATGAAAACATTGACCTTGCCAGAGAACACCTTATAACACCTGGTAAAAATTATAGGAGAATTAAGTGCCCTAGCTTTCCATTTCAAGACAGAAATTTACATGGAACAGATAGAATGTTTTAGTTATCCTTGGACACCTTTTCTTCCCTAATATTTAAAATTAACACACAATTTCTGTACCCAATATAATCTATTTTCATTTTACAAACTACAAAGTTTCGATTTTACCCAGTTAGTGTTCCTGGGAATTTATTTTTATTTTATAATTCATTATAACCTTAAATAACTTTTTATTTGCTGTTATTCTCACTCTTTTGGCTTTACTGGACATTTTTATTCTACTCTTTCCAGCATACTATAAGGACAAATTATTATATCTGCTGTCAAATAATATGTGCAAATAAGTACCTGTATTGTGTTAAGGGTCTTTTAGTAGCAAAAAAATAAAAAATCCAACCAGAAGTAGCAACTGCAAAAAGGAGGGATGTTACCAAATCAAGGGAAGGCAAAGAACTATTGGTACAGTCTGGGTCTATCTGTTGCCTCTTTTTCTCTCTGTGAGTCAGTTTTCATCTCTTTATTGCAGACCAACCATTTCCATGTAGCTGAGGACACCCACCAACAGTTTCCATGGTCATTCTAACAACTTGAACAGTGCCTATTTGAAAATCCTGGGGAAGGATTCTCATTGATCTAGTTCAAGTTAAAAATCACCTCTCAGAGCAACCGTTCCCAACAAGAGTAATGCATTTCCTGAAGAGGCGTTTTGGATATCTGTGAGAGCATTTTTGGTTGCCACAATAATTGGAAAATGTTACCGGCATTTAGTAGGCAGAAGCCAGTAAAAAAGGATACTCTAAAATATACAGAACAATATCGAAAAATTATGTTTCCTTTTCCAAATGACATCCTAATGTTCTGTTAGACACTTTTGTAATTATCTGAGTCCAAAACATAACTATTTTATATATAAACAAAGTATCTTTTGCATAATTTTAGTATATATTGATAATTTCCAGGAAGCAGCAGCTGTATTTTGTCAAGAATTTCACCTAGGATTAGTCACTATTTCAGAACTATCCCACTGGCAAAACCCCTTATGGTATTTGAATCATAAATATAACTTACATGTATCAGTTTGAATTGATAAGTGGTCATATTCACAGTGAGAAAAAAAAAGGTAAATTAAAAATATGACATTACCAGCAGGTGGAGCCAAGATGGCGGAGTGAGTAGAGCAGTGGAAATCTCCTCCCAAAACCACATATATTTTTGAAAATACAACAAAGACAACTCTTCCTAAAAGAGAGACCAGAAGACACAGGACAACAGCCAGACTACATCTACACCTGTGAGAACCCAGCGCCTCATGAAGGGGGTAAGATACAAGCTCCGGCCCAGCAGGACCCAAGCACCCCACACCCCAGCTCCCCGGCAGGAGGAGAGGAGTCAGAGCCGGGAGGGAGAGGGAGCCCAGGACTGCTAAACACCCAGCCCTAGTCATCCGCACCAGAGCGCAGACACAGTGCATGCGTGGGGTGCTGAAAACCAGGGAAACAGGACAGTAAGACCTGTGAGCAGGTCCCCGCTGCCAGCACCCCGGGGACAAAGAAAAGCGAGTGCTTTTTGGAAGTCTTAAAGGGACAGGGACCCCATAGCTGGACGGAAATGCCCCGGGACACCTAGCCCAGCAGCAGGGAAGCTGGGGAACTCCAGGCACCCTAACCCCCTGGATAGCAGGGCAGCTTAGAGGCCCCTCACAGAGATAAACAAACACCCGGCCATTTCCCCTCCAATGTGGCTCCACCATATCAGAGCAGCCGCCTGAGGCAGGCCACGCCCACAGCAACAGCGGAGATAAACTCCATAGCAGTCGGGCAAGAATCAGAAGGGCCATCTGTGCACAGCTGCCCAGCACAAGCCACTAGAGGTCGCTGTTCTCCCAGGAGAGGAGGGCCACAAACCAACAAGAAGGGACATTCTCCCAGCCATCACTTACGCCAGCTCTGCAAACTATCTCTATAGCCGTGAAAAGGCAAAATCTGAGGCAGACAAAGATCACAGACTCAACACGTGAGAAGGAGACAGACCTAACCAGTCTTACTGAAAAAGAATTCAAAATAAAAATCATAAACATGCTGACGGAGATGCAGAGAAATACGCAAGAGATAAGGGATGAAGTCCAGAGGGAGATTACAGATGTCTGGAGGGAGATTACAGAAGTGAAACAATCTTTGGAAGCATTTATAAGCAGAATGGATAAGATGCAAGAGGCCATTGATGGAATAGAGACCAGAGAACAGGAACACAAAGAAGCTGACATAGAGAGAGATAAAAGGATCTCCAGGAATGAAACAATATTATGAGAACTGTGTGACCAATCCAAAAGGAACAATATCCACATTATAGGGGTACCAGAAGAAGAAGAGAGAGAAAAAGGGATAGAAAGTGTCTTTGAAGAAATAATTGCTGAAAACTTCCCCCAACTGGGGGAGGAAATAATCGATCAGACCACGGAAGTACACAGAACTCCCAACAGGAAGGACCCAAGGAGGACAACACCAAGACACATAATAATTAAAATGGCAAAGATCAAGGACAAAGACAGAGTTTTAAAGGCAGCTAGAGAGATGAAAAAGGTTACTTATAAAGAAAAACCCATCAGGCTATCATCAGACTTGTCAACAGAAATCTTACAGGCCAGAAGAGAATGGCATGATATATTTAATGCAATGAAACACAAAGGACTTGAACCAAGAATACTGTATCCAGCACGATTACCATTTAAATATGAAGGAGGGATTAAACAAATCCAAGACAAGCAAAAGTTGAGGGAATTTGCTTCCCACAAACCACCTCTCCAGGGTATTTTAGAGGGACTATTCTAGACGGGAGCACTCCTAAGGCTAAACAGAGGTCACCAGAGAAAATAAAATCATAGCAAAGAAAGCAGACCAACCAAATACTAACTAAAGGCAAAAAATAAAATCAACTACCCACTAAAAGCAGTTAAAGGAAACACAAAAGAGCACAGAATAAAACCAACATATAAAGAATGGAGGAGGAGGAATAAGAAGGGAGAGAAGAAAAGAATCTCCAGACAGTGTATATAACAGCTCAAAAAGCGAGCTAAGTTAGGCAGTAAGATACTAAAGAAGCTAACCTTGAACCCTTGGTAACCACGAATCTAAAGCCTGCAATGGCACTAAGTACATATCTTTCAATAGTCACCCTAAATGTAAATGGACTGAATTCACCAATCAAAAGACACAGAGTAATAGAATGGATAAAAAAGCAAGACCCATCTATATGCTGCTTACAAGAAACTCACCTCAAACGCAAAGACATGCACAGACTAAAAGTCAAGAGATGGAAAAACATATTTCAGGCAAACAACAGAGAGAAGAAAGCAGGGGTTACAATACTAGTAACAGACAAAACAGACTTCAAAACAAAGAAAGTAACAAGAGATAAAGAAGGACATTACATAATGATAAACTCAGTCCAACAAAAGGATATAGCCATTATAAATATATATGAATCCAACACAGGAACACCAGCATATGTGAAACAAATACTAACAGAATTAAAGGACGAGATAGAATGCAATGCATTCATTTTGGGAGACTTCAACACGTCACTCACCCCGAATGAGAGATCCACTGGACAGAAAATAAGTAAGGACACAGAGGCACTGAAAAACACACTAGAACAGATGGACCTAATAGACATCTATAGATCTCTACATCCAAAAGCAATAGGATATACATTCTTCTCAAGTGCATATGGAACATTCTCTAGAATAGACCACATACTAGGTCACAAAAAGAGCCTCAGTAAATTCCAAAAGATTGAAATTCAACCAACCAACTTTTCAGACCACAAAGGTATAAAACTAGAAATAAATTGCACAAAGAAAACAAAAAGGCTCACAAACACATGGAGGCTTAACAATATGCTCCTAAATAATCAATGGTTCAACAAACAAATTAAAATAGAAATCAAGTAATATATGAAAACAAATGACAACAACAACACAAAGCCCCAACTTCTGTGAGACGCAGCGAAAGCAGTCTTAAGAGGAAAGTATATAGCAATCCAGGCATATTTAAAGAAGGAAGAACAAACCCAAATGAATAATCTAACATCACAATTACCAAGATTGGAAAAAGAAGAACAAATGAGGCCTAAAGTCAGCAGAAGGAGGGACATAATAAAGATCAGAGAAGAAATAAATAAAATTGAGAAGAATAAAACAATAGAAAAAATCAATGAAACCAAGAGCTGGTTCTTTGAGAAAATAAACAAAATAGATAAGCCTCTAGCCAAACTTATTAAGAGAAAAAGAGAATCAACACACATCAACAGAATCAGAAACGAGAATGGAAAAATCACAACAGACTCCACAGAAATACAAAGAATTCTTAGAGACTACTAAGAAAACATATATGCTAACAAGCTGGAAAACCTAGAAATGAACAACTTCCTAGAAAAATACAACCTTCCAAGACTGACCAAGGAAGAAACACAAAAGTTAAACAAACTGATCACAAGCAAAGAAATTGAAGCAGTAATCAAAAAACTACCAAAGAACAAAACCCCCAGGCCGGATGGAATTACCTCGGAATTTTATCAGACATACAGAGAAGACATAATACCCATTCTCCTTAAAGTTTTCCAAAAAACAGAAGAGGAGGGAATACTCCCAAACTCATTCTATGAAGCCAACATCACCCTAATACCAAAACCAGGCAAAGACCCCAGCAAAAAAGAAAATTACAGACCAATATCCCTGATGAATGTAGATGCAAAAATACTCAATAAAACATTAGCAAATCGAATTCAAAAATATATCAAAAGGATCATACACCATGGCCAAGTGGGATTCATCCCAGGGATGTAAGTATGGTACAACATCCCAAAATCCATCAATATCATCCACCACATCAACAAAAAGAAGGACAAAAACCACATGATCATCTCCATAGATGCTGAAAAAGCATTTGACAAAATTCGATATCCATTCATGATAAAAACTCTCAGCAAAATGGGCATAGAGGGTAAGTACCTCAACATAATAAAGGCCATATATGATAAACACACAGAAAGAGAAATCAGGAAAACAACTCCATTAACAATTGTATCAAAAAGAATAAAATACCTAGGTATAAAGCTAACCAAAGAAGTGAAAGACCTATACCCTGAAAACTATAAGACACTCCTAAGAGAAATTAAAGAGGACACTAACAAATGGAAACTCATCCCATACTCCTGGCTAGGAGAATTAACATTGTCAAAATGGCCATCCTGCCCAAACAATATACAGATTTGATGCAATCCCTATCAAATTACCAGCAACAGTCTTCAACGAACTGGAACAAATAGTTCAAAAATTCATATGGAAACACCAAAGACCCTGAATAGCCAAAGCAATCCTGAGAAAGAAGAATAAAGTGGGGGGGGATTTCACTCCCCAATTTCAAGCTCTACTACAAAGCCATAGTAATCAAGACAATTTGGTACTGGCACAAGAACAGAGCCACAGACCAGTGGAACAGACTAGAGACTCCAGACATTAACCCAAACATATATGGTCAATTAATATTTGATAAAGGAGCCATGGACATACCATGGGGAAATGACAGTCTCTTCAACAAATGGTGCTGGCAAAACTGGACAGCTACATGTAAGAGAATGAAATTGGATCACTGTCTAACCCCATACACAAAAGTAAATTCGAAATGGATCAAAGACCTGAATGTAAGTCATGAAACCGTAAAACTCCTAGAAAAAAACATAAACATATCTCCCCAAGCAAGGAAAACAAAAGCAAAAAATGAACAAGTGCGACTACATCAAGCTGAAAGGCTTCTGTACAGCAAAAGACACCATCAATAGAACAAAAAGGTTCCCTACAGTATGGGAGAATATATTTGTAAGTGACAGATCTGATAAAGGCTTGACATCCAAAATATATAAAGAGCTCACATACCTCAACAAACCGAAAGCAAATAATCCAATTAAAAAATGGGCAGAGGAACTGAACAGACAGTTCTCCAAAAGAGAAATTCAGATGGCCAACAGACACATGAAAAGATGGTCCACATCGCTAGCTATCAGAGAAATGCAAATTAAAACCACAATGAGATATCACCTCACACCAGTAAGGATGGCTACCATCCAAAAGACAAACAACAACAAATGTTGGCGAGGTTGTGGAGAAAGGGGAACCCTCCTACACTGCTGGTGGGAATGTAAATTAGTTCAACCATTGTGGAAAGCAGTATGGAGGTACATCAAAATGCTCAAAATAGACTTACCATTTGACCCAGGAATTCCACTTCTAGGAATTTACCCTAAGAACGCAGCACTCCAGTTTGAAAAAGACAGATGCACCCCTATGTTTATTGCAGCACTATTTACAATAGCCAAGATATGGAAGCAACCTAAAAGTCCAGCAATAGATGAATGGATAAAGAAGATGTGGTACATATACACAATGGAATATTATTCAGCCATAAGAAGAAAACAGATCCTACCATTTGCAACAACATGGATGGAGCTAGGGGGTATTATGCACAGTGAAATAAGCCAAATGGAAAAAGACAAATACCAAATGATTTCACTCATCTGTGGAGTATAAGAACAAAGGAAAAACTGAAGGAACAAAACAGCAGCAGAATCACAGAACAAGAATGGACTAATAGTTACCAAAGGGAAAGAGACTGGGGAGAATGGGAGGGTAGGGAGGGATAAGGGTGGGGAAGAAGAAAGGGGGTATTATGATTAGCATGTATAATGTGGGGGGTGGGGGAAAGGGGAGGGCTGTGCAACACAGAGAAGACAAGTAGTGATTCTACAACATTTTGCTATGCTGATGGACAGTAACTGTAATGGGGTTTGTGTGGGGGGGACTTGGTGTAGGGGAGATCCTAGTAAACATAATATTCTTCATGTAATTGTGGATTAATGATAACAAAGAAAGGGTGGGATTACTCCCTGATAGGATAAAATTAACTGCAAATCAATGATTAATGCATGCTTTACATATCCTTAATTTTGATCTTTTAAAGAGTGTCGGATGATCAGCTATGGAAGTACATGTTTCTGATAATATTTCTTTCTCTTAAAAAAAAAAGCAGCTCCTGTGTGATGGTCTCCAATAGGTTCTTCACAATGGTATAAAGGTCATATCAAAGTGTGGGCAAAGGGTTTGTTTTGTTTATACAGAGGATCAAAGCCTAATTTGGCTACACAGAAAACGAATTAAGATACGATATGAAGAAGAACTTCCAACATCAACATCCTCTGTAAGAATCACTCCAGAAGATGATCATCAAAAAACTTCAACAAAGATCCTGGCGCTGTTGCAGTTGTAGCTGCATTCATCCCACCAGATCCTGGACTTGCCATTGGAATGAAGAAGGAGGTATCTAAGCTGGCCTGTGCATACAGTAAAACAACAAATTTTACTGGATCTATACTGTCGGAATTCAACCAAGAATTAGGAGAAGTGCACATTGCAGTGCTCCAAAATCATGCCACTATAGACTATCTACTGTTAAAAGAACACATGGGATGTGAACAGTTCCCAGGAATGTGTCGTTTTAATTTGTCTGATTTTTCTCAAACTATTCAAATTCAGTTAGACAATATCCATCATATCATTGATAAGTTTTCACAAATGCCTAGGGTGCCTAACTGGTTTTCTTGGTTTCACTGGAGATGGCTGGTAATTGTAGGTCTGCTTTTGTTACGTATCTGTATTCCTATTCTGTTAATGTGTGTATGCAATTTAATTAGTAGTTTGTTAAAACCTATACATGCTTATGTTACCCTAGAAGAAGTTATGTCAAAGAAATAATCAATCTTACCATGTTTTCTTCCGTCTGCTACTTCTATAGCTTTTCTTCTTCCTTCCTAATTACAACCCTTTAGTAGAATTCATGCGTCATATCGAAAATTACCGAGTATCATAATTCTTCCAAGTGGTAAAGATACCTCAAGACAAATGCTGGGCATAGAAGCCACAGGGCATAAATCTGCAAAGAAGTAAAAAGCTAACCTTTTCAAACAATATTGGTTTTCTCTCACTTAGGAACTTTACATTTCCCTGTATGGCCCCGGAAGACGGCTGGTTAGCCAGAGACGGGTAAGATTCCTCAAGGGAGGAACAACCTAAGACAGGCACAGTCGCAGGGGGGCCATCAGATGAGAAATTGGGGATCAACAGAGGTGAGGCTTAGAACCTCACCCCCCCTGTTTTGAGAGAAATCTTCTGCATCCTTGGATGTTTTGTTGCCCTTGTCTAGCTTGGATTAATACTTTGTCTATAGGCACAGACCTGATCATCTACATTTGCCCTCTTACAGCACTAAATTATGTTTTCTACCTTTATCTTGTATCTACCTACCACTTCAGCATTTCATTAATAAATAAATAAATAAATAAAATAAGGGAGAAATGTGGGATTCAGATATAAATCAAGTATAAAAATCAAATGAATAATCATATCGGACTTGATTGTTTATAGTTCATGATGTGTGATCAAAACCGAAAGCTTCTGTGATGACTGCCCTTGCACTGTTCACCATGTAAGAACTTGTTCACCATGTAAGAACTTGTTCGTTATGCTTCAGAAGATTGGAGACTGTTGAGAATTAGGCTTGGGGTTGATTAATGATTGTGCATTGAGTCCCCTATACAGAATTTTATTGTTGTTAACCATTTGATCAATAAATATGAGAGATGCCCTCTCAAAAAAAATATGACATTATCAGAAATAAATCCAACAGTTATTACAATAAATTTGAAGGGTTATTGCAATTAACATATATTCACCAAATAAGATACATTTTAAAAGCAACCAAGATCTAGCAATAGCTGCATACAATGGGGCTATTAAAAGTATGATCTACAGAATAATTTTGGTCTGTAGCCTATTTGTTATCAATTTGTGACAAAGTAAGTATAGAAATGGAGAGAATTTATAAAATGTTAAAGAATTTTGACAGAAATTCCATATTTGTTGAGTTGTCTAATAATTAAAAATAGGCATGTATCTATGGCTTTGTTTTATTTTTTCTAGAGAACCATATTTGTTGCTTTTACAAAAGTAAAATACAATCGAAATAGAATAAAAAATTTAGAAAACCTGGCCTTCACCACAGTTGTTTTGAGAAGCACTGGTCTACAAGTAAACACTTTAACAATATAAAAATCTTGACAATTTAAGGATGGAAATAATGTGTCAGGAAAATATAAACAGAGAGGGTGGCAATCCTTAAATCTGACAAAATAGAATTCAAGGTTAAAAAAATATTAGAGTATAAGAGATGCTACAAACTGGTCAAAGGAACAGTGGGGGGAAGTAACATATCTGCATCTTGCAATATTGTCTAGGAATTGTAAAGCAAAAACTAACAACCAGTAAAAATAGATAAATCAGTAATTGTTAATATTGATTTTAACATATCTCTCTTAAATGGGATAGACCAATTCAGAAAAATAAAAGTGGGGTACAGACAATCTAAACAATTTAACTATTAATCTCAAACTATCATATAAGAAAATACTTAATAGAAACAGAGAGTGCAGAGTGCATATTTTCTTTGTAAACATACATAGAACATTTACAAAAACTGTTCCTGTATTTAGCTACAAAGAAGCTTCAGTAAATTATAGAGGATGAAATACAGTTCACGTTCTCGGAAGAAAATACAGAAAATTAATAATAAAAGATTAGTTAAAAATCCTGTATGTGATGTATAAGCAACATACTTATCTGCATTTAAAATGAAATACAAGAGGTATAATGAAATATTTAGAATTAAACAACAGTAAAAACACTATAATCCAAGCTGTGTGACATGTAACTAATGCAGAAAAATTAGAAAGACAAAAAAAAATGGAGCTAAGCATTCTGCTCAAAAAGTCTGAACAGCAAGTATAAGACATAACTAAAAACCACAAAAAAGGAAATAGTACAGATAATAGCAACACTCAATGGGACACATAACAAAAAAAAGCCATAAAGTATTCATAAAACACAAAGTTGGTCCTTAGACAAAATAAGATGAACCCCTGGTAGGACAGATTCAAGAGAAAAGAAGACAAGATGCAAATAAAAAAAATTACAATTAATAAAGGAAAATACTCCAGATTTTTTAAAGGACTTTTTAAATTAAAGTCTTTTTAAAGTATTTTTTTAATTTAAAAACTTAAAAAAATTAAATTATCTATTAGCATAATTTACAATTCTAACATATTAAGGGGAAAGAAATTATGATTATCTCAACACAGGTACGACACAAGAGTAAAACCTGTTAGCAAACTGAATAAGATAAATTCTTCAATGTAAAAATTATTATATACCAGGCTGATTGTGAGGCATTAATTGCTATAGGAAAATAACTGCTGTTTTTCTGGTTATGGTTTACCCAGAGTCACCTGCTTTCTCATTTGGTTTTTCTTATAACAAAAACAAATACTGTGTGTGAGAGAGAAAGAGAGATTGTTTGTGTGTGCATGTGTGTGCGTGTGTGTTTAACAAATACGTATGATAGTGCATATTCACATCATATATATGAGTATCATATGTTTGAGATTTTCTTGTGTTCTAATTAAACAAAATTACTTTCTTATTCATGCTAAGCAAGTTGCAGAATTGGATGAAAGCCCTGAAATGCAATTTCAAGTGTCATATAAGTTATCAGGATCTGTTCTGTCCTTATTTACCAAGAAATCCTTCCAAACAACATTGATAAAATGGGCTTTTGCTATTTCTTTTAAAGCTGTCTTCTTGTCAATAAAGTTTACACATTTAAATGAATACTCCTCTGTATAATTTTCAGATTATATTACACATTTGCAGCTGGAACAGATACTAAAAACTGCCATAAAGTGTGCTTACTTTCTATGCATAACAGCTGCTTTAAAAATCTTGGTATCCTACACATTTCCATATTTTCCTTGTTTAAATGAACTTTTTTCTTTTTGAGAATTTTGGTTTTGGTTATAGCAGGTTCTTTCTTTGGATTCTAGTTGGGGCAATAATTATCATACAAATTTGGCACAAAAATGATTAATTTATGTTGCTTCTCAATGCAGGCACACGTTTAATGTTATCAGCACTTAGAGTGATTACAATTTCTGGTCCAAGATGGCAGTGTAAAATGAGTCTAAACTTACCTTCACCCACACATACACACTACTAAATCTACACCTACATACAGAGAAATTCCTCCTGAGGAAGACCTGAGGGCTGAGTGAGCAGCTTCTGCATAAGGAGGAATAGAGAGACCACATAGAAACCAGCAGGAAGACAGAACTATGGTAGTCATGTGAATCTTCATGGCAACTGGCAAAGGGAGGGATATTACTGAGGGACATGCATGCAGATTTGCCATCCCTGGAGTAAATAAATAAATAAATAACACAGTTTAATAGGCAAGTATGTAATTTAACAAGTATGTATGATAGTGTGTATTCACATCATATATATGAGTATACATAAATCTCAAACATATGATACTCATATATATGATGTGAATACGCACTATCATACATACTTGTTAAATTACATACTTGCCTATTAAACTGTGTTATATGAAGGAAGTCAAATTACAAAACTGGAGCATGTGTATAATGGTAGGGGAAATGCCAGAACTCTCTCAAGGATCAGAGGTACTAGTGAGCACCATTGTTTACATTTCCCCTCCACCTTAAGCCACACAACCCCTACCAAATGTACCTGCCCAAGAACTGGCAGTCCCATCAAGTCAGCATCCGTGTGAAGTGCCCCTGGGACCTACAAGCCTGCACCTGCTTGGCCTCTGCTAACCCCTGTCAGGGTGACCCTTGCACAGAACATCCTCAGGACACACCCAGCCAGCATCTGCTTGGCTTCCAGCCCCTCTATCAGGGCACCTCTGTGCAGAGTAAGCTCAAGAGCCCCAGACTGTGCCTACCAAGGCACCTCCTGCACAGGGCACTCCCATGAACCCTGGCCTCACCCACTCAACCTCCAGCCACCCTGCTAGGGTGCCCTCTGTATGGAACACCTGCAGGAATCCCGAGCTTGCACATGTTCACCCTCCACATGACATACCAGAAAGCCTCCTGAGTGGAGCACCCCAGGACTCCTTGGCGTATATCTGTTCAGGCTCCAGTGAGCCAGCCTAAGCCACCAGGCACACACAGTCTACCCAAGGCCTGTTGCTATTCAACCCACTACTTCAAGTTTGGAAGACATAGCTGACTTACCTAACTCATAGAAACAAACACAGAAAGTCAAAATGAGGAGACAGAGGAATATGCTCCAAATGAAAGAACAAGACAAAACTCCAGAAAAAGAACTAAATGACATGGAGCTAAACAATCTACCTGATAGAGTTTAAAGTAATATTTATAAAGATACTCACCAGACTTGAGAGAAGAGTGGATGGACTTCAAAAAAGACATAGGAAATATTAAAATAAACCAGAGGTGAAGAATACAATAAATGAAATGAAAAATACACTAGAAAGAATCAATAGCAGATTAAAGGATGTAGAAAATGGAAAAAATGGACCAGCAATCTGGAAGACAGAGTAATAGAAAGCACTCAAACTGAACAGCACAAAAAAATTAAAAAATTAAGATAGGGTAATGGACCTCTAGGACAGAATCAAACATACTAACATTTGCATTACAGCAGCCCCAGAAGAAAAAGAGAGAAGGAAGGGGGAGAAAAAATTATTTGAAGAAAGAATAACTGAAAATTTCCCTAACCTGAGGAGGAAAACAGACATCCAGGTCCAAAAAGCACAGAGAACCCCTAAAATGATGATACCAGGGAGGTCCACAGAAAGACACATAATAATTAAAAGGTCAAAAATAAAGATTAAAAGAGACTTTTAAGGGCAGTAAGAGAAAAGCAACAGTTACATACAAAGGAAAGCCTATAAAGCTACCAACTGATTTTTAAGGAGAAACATTACAGGCCAGGAGAAGAGATATATATATTCAAATGCTAAAAGGAAAAAAACTTACAACCAAGAAAACTCTACCTGGCAGTTATCACTCAGCATTAAAGAAGAAAAGAAGAGGTTTCCAGACAAACGAAGTTAAAGGACTTTACCACCACTATACTGGCCTTACAAGAAATGTTTAAAGGACTTCTTTAAGAGGAAAAGACCAAAACCAGAAGAAAATTATGAGAAGACAAAAATTAAACCTGGAAAAGCAAACAAATAATAAAGGTAGTAAATCAGCCATTTAAAAGCTAGTCTGATGGTTAAAAGATAAAAGTGGTAAAATGAATTATATCTAAAAAATTTGTTAAGGGAATCACTATATAAAAAGGTATAAAACAAGACATTATATACATAAAACATGGATGGGGGGTAAAAATGTAGTGCTGTTAGAATGTGTTCCAACCTAAGTGACCATCGCCTTATCATAAATAACTATATATTCAGGATACCATATACAAATACCCTGATAACCACAAACCAAAAGCTATAATAGATACCCAAAAAATAAAGAGAAAGGAATCCAGGCATAACATTAAAGAAAGTGTTCACTCCAAGGTAAGAGAGCAAGAGAAGAAAGGAATAGAGAAGAACTACAAAAACAACCAGAACACAAGTAACAAAATGTCAGTAAGTACATCCCTATCAGTAAGTACTCTAAATGTCAAAAGTCTGAATGCTCCAATCAAAAGACACTGGGTGGGTGAATGGATATAAAAACAAGACCTACCTATATGCTGCCTACAAGAGTCTCACTTAAGACCTAAGAATACACACAGACTGACAGTGAAGGGATGGAAAAGAGATACTCCATGAAAATGGAGGGGAAAAAAAAGCTGGGTTAGCAATACTTAAATCAGACAAATTAGACTTTTAAAAAGACTATAACAACAAAGGACATTATATAATATTAAGGGTTCAATCCAGCATGAAGATATAACAATGTAAATATCTATACATCCAACAGAGGAGCACCTAAATATATAAACCAAATATTAACAGACATGAAGGGAGAAATTGCCAGTAATACAATAATAGTAGGGTACTTAAACACCCCACTGACATCAATGGATAGATCATTTAGACAGAAAATCAATAATGAAGCAAGTGGCTTAAACAACACATTAGACAAAATGGACTTATACAGAATACTCCATGCAAAGAGAGCAGAATACACATTCTTTCAGAGTGCACATGGAACATTTTCCAGGAAAGGTAACAAGTTATGCCACAACACAAGTCTCAACAAATTGAAGGGAATTAAATTCATATCAAGCATCTTTTCTACCCACAACAGTATAAAACTGGAAATCAATTATAAGAAAAAAATGGAAAAAACACAACCCAAAGAGGCTAAACAACATGCCAGTAAACAACAAATAGTTTAGTAAAGAAATCAAAGGAAATAAGAAATATCTAGAGATTACTGAAAATAGAAACACAATGGCTGGTTCAAAATCTCTGGGATGCAGTACAAGCAGTTCTAAGAGGGAAGTGTATAGCTTTATAAGCCTATCTCAAGAAAAAGGAGAAATCCCAAGTAAAACTTACACATAAAGGAACTAGGAAAAGAAAAAACAAAGTCCAAAATTTTGTTTGGAAGGAAGGAAATAAAAAAATCAGAGTGGAAAGAAATGAAATAAAGACTAAAGAAAAAATAGAAAAGATCAGTGAAACTAAGAGCTAGTTCTTTGAAAACATAAACACAATCAATAAGCTTTTAGCTACTCTTCAAGAAAAAAATGACTCAAAAAAAAAAAAAGAAATGGGAGAGAAGTTACAACAAATACCACAGAAATATGTAAGATTATGGTAGTATTATAAAAATTATATGCCCAAAATTGGACAACCTAGAAGAAATAGACAAATACCTATAACATACAATCTTCCTAGACTAAAGCAGGAAGAAATAGAAAAACTGAACAGACCAATTACTAGTAATGAAATTGAATCAGTAATCAAAAAACTCCTAACAAACAAAAGTTCAGGACCAAACATCTAAAAAAGAGATAGCACCAATCCCCAAGCTATTCCAAAAAACAAAAGAGGAAGAAATCTTCCAAATTTGTTCTATGAAGCTAGCATTACCATGATACAAAACCATGAAACTGGACCACTCTTTTATACCACATACAAAAATAAACTTGAAATGGATTAAAGACCTAAGTATAAGACATGAAGCCATAAAACTGCTAAAAGAAAACATAGATAGTAAATTCTTGCACATCAGCATCATTAACTTTTTTTCTGGATATGTCTCCCCAGGAAAGGGAAACAAAAGCAAAAATAAATGGGGCTACATCAAACTAAACAGCTTCTACACAGCAAAGGACACCATCAACAAAATGGAAAGAAAACCTACTGAATGAGAGAATATATTTGCAAATGATATATCGGATAAGGGGCTAATAACTGAAATTTATAAAGAACTCATACAACTCAACACCAAAATAACAGTAACAACAAATGCCCAAATTAAAAAAACAGGCAAAGGAACTAAAGAGAGATCTTTCAAAGAGGACACAAAGATGGGCAACAGACAACATTAAAATATGTTCAACATCACTAATCATCAGGGAAACGTAAATCAAAATCTCCAAGAGATACCACCTCACAGCAATCAGAATGGCTAGCATCAAAAAGACAAGAAAGAATAAGTCTATCTCAGGATGTGGTGAAAGGAAAACCTCTTGCACTATTGGAGGGAATATAAACTGGTGCAGCCACTATGAAAAACAGTTTGGAGCCTCCTCAAAAAATTAAAAATAGAACTACCATACAACCCAGTAATTCCACTTCTGGTTATTACACAAAAGAAAACAAAAATACTAATTTGAAAAGACATATGCACTCTTATGTATACTGCAGCATTATTTACAATAGCCATGATATGGAAGCAACATCAGTGTGTATTGGTGAATGGGTAAAGAAGATGTGGTACATATATACAATAAAATATCACTCAGTCATGAGGAAGAATGAAGTCTTGCCCTTTGTGACAACATGGATAAACCCACAGGGTATTATACTAAGTGAAAAATTCAGACAAAAATCATATGATTTCCCTTATATGTGCAATCTAAAAAAAGTCAAACAAATGAACAAACAAATCAGAAAGACATAAATACAGGGAATAAACTGGTGGCCTCTATAAGTAAGGAGTTGGAGGATGGGTGAGATAGGTGAAGGAGATAATGAGATACAAACTTCCATTTACAAAATAAGTAAGTCACAAGGATGAAATGCACATCATAGAGAAGAGAGTCAACAGTATTGTACTAGCTTTGTATAGTAATAGATAACTATATTTATTGTGGTGAGCATTCTATAAAAATATATAAAAATGTTGAATCATTATGTTGCACACCTGAAACTAATACTGTGTAAAACTATACTTAAATAAAATACACATACATGCACACAAAGTGCTTAAGTGTAAAGAACAATACCAAAAAAATGATAATAATTCCAACAATGCAAAAGTGATAATGACTATAAAGCTATTCACAAAATGAGACTTCAGCTTCAAGGGTATTAGAAAACTAAGGTTTATGTATTCTCTGTGGCATTAAATTAACTATATAATCATGGCTATGTTACTGAATCATCCTATACCTATTTTGTTATTTGTAAAAAGTGGAAAGAAAAAATGACACCTACCCCAATAGAGTTCTTTTGAAAATTAAATGTGATGATATGTCAGAACACACCTAGAACAATGTAATTACCTGCTAAGTTTGATGTATTTAAATCTCTACCTAATAAACCCTTTATATTATGTGTTAGTAAGAACACAGTTGTGTGGCCCAACAAGTAGGTCAAGTGTGTCCCTCACAAAAGTGGTAATTGAAGGCCATCTTCAAACTCAAAGTCCTACGGTGACTTCAGAAGATTAAAGATCACCTCAAAACTTACCCAGGGAATCATTCTGTCATCAGTGGTTTGAGGCATGTTCTCATGTTTCATTCCAATCATTGAGAAACTTGAAAAGATTAGCTAGTTGATAATAATGATAATCACATTTCTACTGCTGCTGTAATCTGAGTGCCCTGAATTCTCCAGCACTCTGAGTACATCCTTTTCTGTGGTATCAAAGAAATTAAAGCATGCCCACATCTCTATAACTGAAAGAAATCTAGTCTCCTTCCAAATATGTCTGAGTTCCCCGAAGGAAGAGATTTCACATCATTATTCAAACTGAATTTCTGCCCTAGTTTTGTCCTTGAGAACCTACAGTTGTATCATTACTCCCTCTCTATGCTTCTGTGGCCCCTAACCATATTCGAGGATTTGGTTTGCCACAAAATGAAAATAAAGGTTGAATTTTCATTCATTCATAGTTCATGCAAACGAAAAATATTTTAGGGACCCTATTGGTGCAAAGGCTACAGCAGTGAACAAGACAGGCAGTGCCCAACCTCCAGGAATGTATACTCAATGAGAAAAACAGATATTTAACAAAAAATTAGATGACCATTTAAATAATTTATTACAGCTGCAATACTTCCCCTCAAAGATACAAGGTTCTGTGAAAGTATACAGTAGGGAAACTTAGTCTAATCTAAGGACCAAAGAACACTTCTCTGAAAAACTGACAGACTGAAAGTGTAAGTATGAGCTGAAATCATCCAGGAGAGGGAACCTTATAGTCATAGGTAACTGCATATATGAAGGTCATAAAATAGGAAAGAATGAGAAACTTTAGGAGGACAGTGTGCATAAAGTTATGGAATGAGGGAAACAGTGGCATAAAATGAGGCTATAACAAGAGGCAGGACCAGATCATGGAACCACATTTTAGTCTGTGTCCTAAAAGGAGGATAAGCAGCCTATGATTGTTTAGATTGGAGTGTGGCAATCTAAAATGTTCTAAAAGATCGCTCAGTATTTATGACACCCAAAATTCTAAGTACGTACATCAAATGATGCATACTCAATTGGGAAAAACATCCTTCAAATTTTGCCATCAAACATTGAGTAGACAGGCTTGTTTGGCTGCAAAGAATGAAAGCACCTTTGTTCTTTCACAGGAATCGCTTGTATAAGAGGCACAGCTTAATTTCCTGTTGTTAGAAAAGCCTGATGAAAGGGAGTACTATGAATATTAAGGGAGTGACACAATAGTTCAAAAACTGTTAGAAATAATTTCAGTGTATCCAAGAGGTCAGTGAGGGACATGGAAAAGAGTTCAGTGAGCAATGGTGAGGTATCAGTTCTGACATGGAAAAAGCTTGGAAGTCTTCATTCTGTCCTTAATGAAGAAAAAGCTGGACAAATGAAAATCAAGGATATTTCTCAGTTCCATCAGAGAACTTAGGTCTTAGGGATAATAGCCACAGCAAAATCTGAAAGCACATTTAGATAATCACAGCCAGTATCTGCTTACATCATAAATTGGCAGGAATACTTAAATGGTAATTTTGACCACTTGCTAGAGACTGAATTTGAGGCTAGTGTGAAAGTGAGAAAGTTCTGGGGCCACAGTTTTAGAGGAACTCCCACATTTTTGTTGGCTTTACCTTCAGGAACCCAACCAGGTTCTAACAGTAAACACATGAGAAAAATTCCCTCTTGGCTCTGGAAGAGACAGGAGAAGAGCAATCATTGTGGAACATATCCAGAGACTTGTCTATCAGCCTTCTCCATAACAAAGACCTACTTTCCAGAAGAAAATACTTTGCTAGAACCTTCTTTCAGATAGAGGAAGGGAATTCTTCACAAGTTAGCCCCCTCCACCCTTCCTGTTTCACCTGAGTGGGATGAGGAAACTAGAGTTAACAGTCATCAGGTCATTAAGGAATGGGTTGGAATACTGCAGCCAGGGAAAAGAGTAAGGGATATGGGATAAAAGCTATACCACTGGAGGGACATTTGTGAAGGTCCCAGCATTGGGACACAGGTCTACTAAAAGATTAAGAGACAACTGAAAGAATATATAATGCTCCCTCTCCCTCTCAATTCATAACCATAGCAATAAAATAAGAATACACTGAAAAATCTGCAAAACATATGTGCTAGCTGAGGAAGAGTACTTAGGGGAGCCCTAACTCAAGAAGAAAGACACAAGCAAGGACACAAAAGGACTCTGAAGCCTCTGGCACCTATAGCAAACATAAACACAACCCAAACCCCTGTCAGATTAACATCAGTCTTACACTAAAAATCTGTTTATCTCAGTTCCTATTTCAACATGTCTGGCTTTCAGCAAAAAATTAAAAGGTATGTCAAAGGCAGGAGAAGACAATCTGAAGAGAAAAAGCAAGTATCATAATCAAACTCTGATATGACACTGATGTTGGAATTATCAGAGAATTTAAATAACTATAATTAATATGTTAAGGGCTCTAATAGAAAATGTAGACAACATAAAAAAGATAGTATATGGAAACTTTAAGAAATAGAGATATGGAAATTCTAAGAAATAATCAAAAGAAAATTTCAGAAATAAAGAAACCTTCAATGGGTTCATCAGTGGACTTCACACAGCTGAGGAAAAGAATCAGAGAACACAAAAATAGGTAAATGGAAATTCTCAAACTACAATGCAAAGACTAGAAAGAAGGAAAAAAAACAAAAAAACAGACATCCAAAAATTGTGAGGCAACTTCAAAAGATGTAATATTTGCATAACTGAAATACAAAAAAGAAAAAAGGAAAGTGAATGGAGCACACGAAATATTTTAAGTTATTGTGGTTGAGAACTTTCCAGAATTGACAGACACAAAACCACAGATCCAGGAATCTCTGGGAACACAAAGCAGGAAATACACCCAAACATACATACACACACACACACATACACACACACACACACACTCACACACACACACACACCCCTAGTCATGTAATATTCTAATTGCTAAAAATCAAAGACAAAGAGAAAATCTTTAAAGAACTGAGGCTAACAGCAAGAAACATGTCATGCAAAGGAATAAGGATTCTGATTACAGTGGACTTCTACAATATGCAAAAGTTAATTATTTGCCTATATATCAGCAATAAACAATTAAATTTTGAAATAAAAAATGCCATTTACAATAGTACCAAAGAAACTTAAGTACTCAGGTCTAAATCATCCAAAAAAAAAAAAAAGGGGGAGCTGCATAAGAATATGACGAAATGCAACTAAAAGAAAAAAAAATCTAAATAAATTGAGTGATATTCCATGTTTACATTGGAGGATTCTAAATTGTTATTCATCTTCCCAACTTGATCTATAGAGTTAATGCAATCTCAGTCAAAATTCCATCAAGCTGCTTTGTGGATATCAACAAACTGATTATAAAGTTTATATAGAAACCAAAAGACAAAGTATAGACAATATAGTACTGATGAAGAACAAAGTTGGAGGACTCCTATTGCAGGACTTTAAGATTTTCTATGAGCCACAGTAATCAAGAGAGGGGGGGATATTAATGAAAAAAATACACATACAGATCAATGGAACAGAATAGAAAGCCAAGAAATAGCCCCATCCAAATAGAGGCAACTGATTTCTGATGAATGAGCAAAGACAGTTCAGTGGAGAAAGGACAGGCTTTACAAGAAACTGTTCTGGGACAACAGGACATTCATATACAAAATCAAAACAAAACAAAATAAATTTACATACTGTTATGGACTGAATGTTTGTCATCCCAAAATCAATAAAATCATTTTAAAATAAAGTGTTTATTAAAAAAAAAAGCAGTTAAATGACATGGCCATGAGTACCCAATGGCTGCAGGATCAGCAGGGATGGCAGCAAATGCCCAGTGATTTCAGCCCCAGCAGCTGGTCAGGGGGTCTTGGCTGTACCTTTGCCTTGACTGTTTTTCCAGCCGTTCTGTTGATTCTGACACCTGCAAAGCCTTTTCCTGCCTAAGTTAATCAAGGTCAGTTTTTGTTTGTAAATAAAAATGTGGACTCCTGGTGTAACTGGTAACAGAGAATGTGATGCAGACTAAAGAAACTCAAGGAAAAGAGAAGAATCTTGGATAAGTGAGCCCAGTGAAAGTTAAACATAGGTAAAGTGCAGTATTCCTTAGAGTCTTTTCTACTCTCTATCCTGAGGCTGCGATTTTTTCAGAGCAATAAGTTCTTCTCATGCCCTACTCCCCACCCTCACAGTCCTCCACACGATGCAATCCTCCTTTATCGTCTTTCAAACGATAAATTAATTCAGAATCCAGCAATCCTTTTAGAGAAATTATGAATTCAAATCCAGAAAAAGAAGGCTTATACTCCAAGTGAGTTTTGGAGATTTGCTACTTTATTTGGAGATTTGAGTGTATTTATGAGAATAGATTCACAGTGTAATGGAAGGAGAGAAGAACAAATTTTGAATTGATACTTTATATGGAATAAATTTGCTTATGTGAGCAACTGGAAATGGTGTTACCTACTTGATAGTGTAGCTAAATTTTAAAACATTAAATATCCACTGTAAATTAAAAACCAAGAAATGCCTCGAGTCTCTTGGTTTAAAATAGAAGATGAAAACCAAAGAACTGGGGAGCAGAAATACTGGAGCAGATTTACTCTGTGTCATGCCCCTTCCAGTAAGCTAGTTATACACTCCAAGAGGACTAGAAGACTCTCAAAGAAATCAGTAAGGACTATAAATAGAATTGGTGATTCTTTGGGGTACACCTCCAGGTATTCTATGTCTAGGTGTAGAATGACAGACTACTGACATGTAAAGCTTCATTGTCTAGTAAGTGTCTATTTAGCAATTAATGAACAACAATGTAGTTTAAAGATTCAGTTTCTCTGTCTCAGTCGCACTTCGTTTCAATAGCCACATGTGGCTAGTAACTACCATATTAGCGGACGTGGAACAGTTCCCTCATCACAAAAGGTTCTCCTGGACAGCACTGCATAGAGGTGCTACAGTCAAGGGCTCTGGTTCTTCTTCAGTAAAAATGTGGGATACCACACTGGATATGGAATACCAATTAAGTGAGGTATTGGCTGAAAGCAAAGGAAACATGAAAAGTGGAAGAAAGTCAAAAATACTACTCAAGTCCTCATTAACACCTCTAGAAATAAGGTCTGTAGTATTTCACAAATTTCTTTTCTTGCTATTAATATACATATATATATATAGTTGTAGTTATAGTTATTTAAGCTAAGTATTTCCTTTTTCCTTTTTCTTTCATTATTAAAGATAAAGTATGTTGGCAGCAAAAATGAACAAGTGGGACTATATTAAGCTGAAAAGCTTCTGTACAGCAAAAGACACCATCAATAGAACAAAAAGGAACCCTACAGTATGGGAGAATCTCTTTGAAAATGACACATCCGATAAAGGCTTGACGTCCAGAATATATAAAGAGCTCACACGCCTCAACAAACAAAAAACAAATAACCCAATTAAAAAATGGGCAAAGGAACTGAACAGACGGTTCTCCAAAAAAGAAATACAGATGGCCAACAGACACATGAAAAGATGCTCCACATTGCTAATTATCAGAGAAATGCAAATTAAAACTACAATGAGGTATCACCTCACACCAGTAAGGATGGCTGCCATCCAAAAGACAAACAACAACAAATGTTGGCGAGGCTGTGGAGAAAGGGGAACCCTCCTACACTGCTGGTGGGAATGTAAACTTGTTCAACCATTGTGGAAAGCAGTATGGAGGTACATCAAAATGCTCAAAACAGACTTACCATTTGACCCAGGAATTGCACTCCTAGGAATTTACCCTAAGAATGCAGCAATCAAGTATGAGAAAGACCAATGTACCCCTATGTTTATTGCAGCACTATTTACAATAGCCAAGAATTGGAAGCAACCTAAATGTCCATCGATAGATGAATGGATAAAGAAGATGTGGTACATATACACAATGGAATACTACTCAGCCATAAGAAAAGGGCAAATCCAACCATTTGCAGCAACATGGATGGAGCTGGAGGGTATTTTGCTCAGTGAAACAAGCCAAGCAGAGAAAGAGAAATACCAAATGATTTCACTCATCTGTGGAATATAAGAACAAAGGAAAAACTGAAGGAACAAAACAGCAGCAGAATCACAGAACTCAAGAATGGACTAACAGGTACCAAAGGGAAAGGGACTGGGGAGGATGGGTGGGTAGGGAGGGATAAGGGGGGCAGAAGTAGGGGGGTATTAAGATTAGCATCCATAGCAGGGTGGGAGAAAGGGGAGGGCTGTACAACACAGAGAAGACAAGTAGTGATTCTACAACAGGTTGCTACGCTGATGGACAGTGACTGTAAAGGAGTATATAGGGGGGACCTGGTATAGGGGAGAGCCTAGTAAACAAAGTATTCGTCATGTAAGTGTAGATTAATGATTAAAAAAAAAAAATGCAGTTCCTATGTGGTGACCTCTAATGAGTTCTACACAATGATATAAAGGACATATAAAAGTGTAGGCAAAGGGTCTGTTTGTGTTTATACAGAGGATCAAAGCCTAATTTGGCTACCCCGAAAATGAACTAAGATACGATATGAAAAAGAACTTCCAACATCAGCACTCTCGGGAAGACTCATGACAGAAGATGATCAGAAAAAAAAAAAAAAAAAAACTTCAACGAAGATCCATGCACTGTCACAGGTGTAGATGCACTCATCCCACCAGTTCCTGGACTTGCCATGGGAAAGATGAAGGAGATATCTAGGCTGGCCTGTGCATGCAGTAAAACAAAAATTGGACTGGATCTATACTGTTGGAACTCAACCAAGAATTAGGAGAAGTGCAAATTGTAGCACTCCAAAATCTTACAACCACAGACTATTTATCGTTAAAAGAACATATGGGATATGAACAGTCCCCAGGAATGGGTTGTTCTAGTTTATCTGAATTCTCTCAGACTGTTTAAGTTCAGTCGGACAATATCCACCATATCATAGATAAGTTTTCACAAATGCCTAAGGTGCCTAACTGGTATTCTTGGTTTCACTGGAGATGGCTGGTAATTACAGGTATGCTTTGGTTAGGTAACTATATTCTTATTATGTTAATGTGTGTGCACAATTTAATTAGTCGTTTAAAACCTATCCATGCTGAAGTTACTCTACAAGAAGATATGTCAAAGAAATAATCAATCTTCCCAGGTTTTCTTCTGCCTGCTACTTCTGTAGCTTTTCTTCTTCCTACCTAATCACAACCTTTAAATAGAACTCGTGCCACATGTCGAATTTACCGAGTATCATAATTCTTCCAAGTGGTAAAGACACCTCAAGACAAATGCTGGGCATAGAAGCCACAGGGCATAAATATGCAAAGAAGTAAAAAGCTAACCTTTTCAAACGATAAGGCTTCTCTCTCACTTACCAACTTAACATTTCCCTGTATGGCCCCGGAAGATGACTGGTTAGCCAGAGACGGGTAAGATTCCTCAAGGGAGGAACAACCTAAGACAGGCACAGTCGCAGGGGGCCATCTGGTGAGAAAATGGGGAGCAGCAGAGGTGAGGCTTAGAACCTCCCCCCTCATGTTCTGAGAGAAATCTTCTGCATACATGGATGTTTATTGCCCTCGTCTAGCGCGGATTAACACATAGTCTACAGGCACACACCTGATCATCTACATTTGCTCTCTTACAACACTAAACTCTGTTTTCTACCTTTATCTCGTATCTACCTACCACTTCAGCATTTTATTAAAAATAATAATAATAGAGAAATGTGGTATCCACATATAAATCAGGTTTAAAAATCAAATGAATATTCATATTTGAACTGACTGTGTATAGTTCATAATGCATGAACAAAACCGAAAGCTTCTGTGATGACTGCCCTTGCACTGTTCACCATGTAACTTATTCACTATGTAAGAATTTGTACTCCATGTAAGAATTTGTTCGTTATGCATCAGAAGATTGGAGACTGACGAAAATTGGGCTTGGGGTGGATTAATGATTGTGCATTGAGTATTGACCCCCCTATACAGAGATTTGTTGTGGTTAACAACTATTTGATCAATAAATATGAGAGATGCCCTCACAATATATATATATATATATATATATATATATATATATATATATATATATATATATATGTAAACACACTTCCAATTGTAAAATAAATAAGTAACCGGGATGTAATGTATAGCATAAGGAATATAGTCAAAATATTGTAACAACTTGGTATGGTGATACCTGGTACCTAGAAATATCATGTATATAAATGTTGAGTCACTGTGTTATACACCTGAAACTAATGTAATGCAATGCTGTTGTCAACTACCCTTCAATTAAAAAAAAAAAAAAAAAAAAAGATAAAGTATGTTGGTTGTTAAACATATGTTAGTCCATAAGGTGCAGAATATTAAGATCAGATTGTGAAAAAATTAAAATGGATATGACCGACACTATTAAACTTAGATTGAGGTTTGATATAGTCAATTATGAGATTTTATTTACTATTCTTTTAGAGAGAGAATAAATATATTTTTAATTGCACAGAAATGATGCCATTGTTACTGAAGCTTTTATCTGTAATATGACACAGTATTTGAGGAAACAAATGGTACACAAGAATGTTAGATGGCAACAGAAATGGGAAGATATTTATTTCTTGACTGTGTATAATTTAAAAATCCTTCCTATTTGCAGCACATTCCAAAATCAATGGAAGCAAAGGCCTATTATAGAAGTTATCTGTACATCTATAAAGCAATTAGATATTTCTTCTTCTAGCCAATTAGAGTGTGCTTACTTAGAAATTTGAAATCTTATAGGGATAAATTAATGAGATGAGGATTGTTAAAATTTTTTTGATTAATTAACTGGAATTTTTCTGCTGTTTGACCTACTGACACTGATTAGTTCAACCTACCAAACAGTAATTTCTTAAAATAAGTTTATAAAATTCAAGAGTTTCTTCGATATCAAAAATTATCCTAGTGTTCTCACAATATTTCCAGAATATAAATTACTTTTAATCCATGTTATTGTATAAAAGAAGGATGCCACATAGACATCTATGGAGAAAATAAATAACAGAAAAACCAAAACCAAAAAAAATCTATTTTAATTACAAGATACTGGGAATTATTACTCAGACTGAAGAATAAGAAAGACCTCCTTATCCTTACCAACCCTTTTGGACACTAATAGTTTACTCTGGTGAAGAGAAAATGATACATAGTTATTTAAAAGAGAGAACTTGACAGATAAATGGAAAGCCCAGAAAAGAGTCATGTCCAGTCTTTTCCCTTGAATCTATTTGAATCCAGATTTATTTGAATCTAAAGCTATTGCTGTATAACAAAACATACCACAAATAAGCTTAAAAAAATCATCCATTTGGATCATGATGTTGTGGGTCAGAATTAGACTGAACTCAACTAGGTGGTTCTTCTGGTCTAGGCTCAGCTTACTAACATGTCTGATGGGACAAGGTTCATTATTGGACCTCATACATCTTATCATCAAGCAGCTTACTCTAGGTATATTCTCTTGACTAAGGCAGAGGGATAAGAGAAGGAGCAGACATACATAAAACCTCTAGAGGCTTAGACTCAGTATAGGTAATCTATCAGTTCTACTGTATCTATTGATTGATAGAAGTTCACAGCTTAACAAGGCCAGTCTAGATTCATAGGATCCTTACTTCTTGATGACTGAATATACAGGGACAGGTAGATATTTGGGGTCATTTTTGTACTTAAATTTACCACATCTTTACAATCAGATGAAAATTTTACAAGAGAAGATGGAGGAAGGCGTAGGTCTATAAAGCAAAATTTTGCAAAATGTTAGCTTGTATTATCACAGCACTGTAAGGTCAGACATAAAACATATGAGATACCAAAGATAGGAAAACTAAGGCCACTAAAGATAACTGGTGGCAAAGCTCACATCCTTTTCACCTGAGTAAAAACAACTGGTGAAATGAGAAGTGCTTCCTAAAACATATTTAAAGGTTTTTGTACCTAAACAGTGAAATAATATAGTGAGCAAGAGAGAAATATTTCAGTGTGCCTGATTAACTGACAAACTCACAGTGAAAGTAAATACCACATTAAGAATAGAAAGAGAAATCACACTTCTTTTTCCCTCAAACAAAAAACCTATGACCTATAATATCAGAGAAAGATGAGGGAAGGGATATTATTTTCCTCTGTGGGGTATTTTTTTTCCTTTTTCTTTTTCCTTTCTGTTTATTTGCACAAGAAGTATTTTCTTTTTAAAGAAGGCAGTCTAATTTATAAATAGATATATATTTCAGGAATATACTTAGTCATCACAAAAGAAAACATAGACAAAAAAATCTCAACATGCAAAATTCAAATTTGTAACAAGAAAACATGTGAGGATTTAGTTTTCTTGCTGGATATTTGCTATACCACCTTTAAGGCAAAAATGAAATTCCTCATCTAGAATCCAAAATGATAGATAAAATGTAAAAACTCAGCAGAGAAACAAGAAAAAAATGATTGTCATTTGGTCACTCTTTAGACTCTCTAACAATGTGCCTCCGTTGTTGGTTGATTGTTTCAAGCCTTGAGTTTCTGCATTTCTTTTCTAGTCAATTATCACATCTGGTCTTCAAAGAAAATATACTGCAAAAGATAATGCTTCACTTGCTACAGAGGTCATAATAGCCACAAAGTAAATAAGTTGTTTCATTTTTATAAGGATTTGAAATAAGTGCATAAGGACATTGGATAGAATGTCAAATCCAGTTGTGGAGCCCAAGCAAGAGGCAAAATGTTAAATGAGAATTTTGGTCCTCTGTTTTTAAGCAGAAAATGTCCTGAATTAAGAATCCTGATAAATATCAGTCAAGCTTCCATCTTACAAATTTTATAATCTTTATAAAATTTTTAATCAATGGTACATCATGTAGCAACAAAATATGGAAAATAAGGATGTAACACCTGAGATATTATGTTTAAGAGAAGAGTTATGCTTCATTCTATGTATTTTAAATTTTATTTTCATACTCCAAGGGGCAAAAGTATTGATTATTGGAGTTGAAATACTGTTTCAGAAATGAGGCATACAACATGACCAGCAACCTTCAGCAAATAACACCTTTCATTCTGGAATGATTCAATGCTAGAAGTGTTGATAATAAAAGCCTGGTTAGTGCTCATGAGTGAAGCGTCCACCAGCGTCTATTCTCACTTTCAAAATCACCCACTAGGGTTTATGGATGGCAAAGACATAAATGAGAAACTTGCTCTCAGAGACCTGATGGGTTTGTCATGAAGCTTTTCTATATAAATAAAAGAGACACTGAGAATGGAAATTACATTATTTTTAGTGCTGTGTTAAAGGGAAAGGTCAAGTTAACCCCTTAAGAATTCAACGAGCAACATGATGTACTATGTGTCCAGCAAAGCAATCCCCGAATGGCCCTTATGGACATCTGGTGTAAATCATCCATCTTTTTGCCCCATTAAAATCAGTGGCACCTCATTAAAACAGTTCAGCAGCTGAGCGCACACATTATTTGGTTTTCAAGGAGTTAACGGAAATAGCTATAGAGATCAGGAAGGTTTTTGTCTTCATGTGTTCATAGTCATCCAGACAAAGAAGCTAGTTGAAGCATTTCAAGATCTACTTTCCCTGTCAAGGTGAGAAACGTATAGCGATTTTTGAAATGGAATTTTTAAAAAAAATTATCTTTATCTCCTATAGCCCCTCATATTGCTAGCAATTACATCTTTTTGGTTCTGATGATTCTCTGGTCAGTACCAGTACTGTCCCATGTACCTTAACCCTGACCCAAAAGAATGAGTGAGTTGCTAAAAGAATATTTCAACCAAACCAGGGTATTCTGAAGTGTTATGCTGTGGTAACCCCATTCATTCAGCCTTCCAGACAGGGAAGTTTGGTGGCTTGAAAACAAGGAACTGCACACTTTCTTTGACCAAACAGAGTGACTTAGGGGTACCAGTGGGTCATATCATTCAGTGCCACTCTGAACCTGCCTTTCCATATTTCTTGCTATTCTCTTGCTAAGAATCCCCAAAATCATGTCTGTTGTGGCCTCAGGAAGTGAAACATTTCAGATAACTAGATCAGGTTTTGAAAATCAGCTTTAAAAACACCTTTAGTTGAATAGTAACAGCAATAGCGGAAAAGAGCTCCAGATGACATACATTATGTTGCCTGCAACACAGAACTATAGGTTCATAAAAGTTTCCACACATCTTCTTTTTCCCCCAAGGTAAACCATATCAAATTCAGTTATAAACTACCAGCTGCTACTGTATGGAGTAATTTAAATATTTTTTCATTGCTATTATACTTCTTCAACAAGTTGGAAGTATTCTACCTTTAAAAATAGTTAATATAAATAAGAAATAAATTAGTAAAATACATAAAAACTATTTGTTCAACTAAACTGGAACACCAATTTAAGTTAATCCTATAGCCCCATATAAATATGCCTATAACTCAAAATTCTTGCAGCTTTAGGAGAAAAAATCCTTCATGCACACTAATACCTGCAAAAGCTCTCCCATATATGTACTCCTCTATACAGGGGGTGTACCTTGCAACTAACATTTTGTGTCTGTTATACAGACAACGTTAAAATAGCAAGTTTGATGTTTATGTGAGTTAAAGAATTTTCAATCACTATTAGTTTAGGTATAAATTGGTATATATGTTCTGGAAACCATATAAATGTATCAATATCTTAAAGATATGCAAATACATTGTTCATCAAATCCACCTTTCAGAATTTTTCCTACTGAAAGTATTTAAGAATGTGTCAATCCTTATCTACAAGGTTGTTGATTACAACAATGTTTATAATAGTGAAAATATAATTATAATTTATTTGTCTAATGTAGGAAATTGGTGAAGTAAATTAGGGTATATCCATGCAACAGATTTTTATGAAGCTGCTAGGTAGAAAGATAGACATGAGCAGCCAGGGAAGGGAAAGATAAGACTCAAGGAAAAACTGCCCAAACTCTGCCCAGGTAGGGAGTTGCACATAAAGACAACAAAAACTTTGCAGGGAAATAACTTCTTTGCCTAGCAGGACCAGACCAAACTAGTCCCAACCTGATCCCAACGTGGGCACAATTGAACAAAATGAAGGTCTGCCCAAAACCGCCTGCCTCATCATAGGAAAGGACATGCACACTGAGAGGGATGGCTATACAGGTGTACCTGTCAATCAGGTAACTCTGCTTTGTCAATCAAAGAGGCACCACCTTGACTCTGGCCAGCTCCTTCCTTGGAGTGTATTGAAATAAAACCTTCCTTCTGCTTCACAGTTGTATCTCTTGTCAATTCTTTGTTGCAGTGGGAACAAGGACCAAGGAGAAAGAACTCAACCCATAATAAAACTATTAAAAATAGGATTGTGGTATAAAACAATGATATATAAGAAAATCATGTCTATAATCTTAAGAAAAAGTAGATTATAATAAAGTATTTTTATATATTTCAACATATACATGTGTATGTACACACAGAGAAATAGACAACTAGCATGTATATATTCCATAAATAACATGATGGTTTATAGGTATTAGGATTATACATAGAATGCATATTTTTCTCTTTGCTTATTTCTAAATTTTCTAATACTAACCGGTGTATCTTTAGTATCTTCAGAGTTTCAGAAAACCCAACCACAACTAGCTTATATAAAGGAAATACATTTAGGGGCTCAGATAACAGAAGCATCAGAAAAGGCTCTTTCCAAACCAGTTTCCATTTTATAAAAGGAGATTTTGTCCTTACAGTGAAATAATATGGTGAGCAAGAATGCAATTTTTCTGTGTGCTTGAGCAGCTGGTTAACTCACATCGAAAGTAATGTATCAGTTTTACCTTCTTTCTATGCTCTGCTTTTGCACTGTTGATCCTTTTCTTAGGCATTTTCTACCCTCGCAATCCCAAAATGGCTTTGGCAATTCCCAAGACTCTATGCTTCTTCCTTCAAGTCCAGAAGGGAAAATGGAGTCCATGCCCCAGCATTCCCCCAAAAGTGTTGAGACTCCAATAAGACTTACAGGTTTTTAAGAGCCCACTTCAAACCTATTACCTGATAAAAGATGTAACTTAATGTGATTGGCTTAAACTATTCAAGGTCATCTCTAGGAGCTCAGTGTGGTATCAATCTCATGCAAACCACTTAGCTGAGACTAGGAAGGAGGGCAATTTATTTTCTGAAGGATATTAAGGGGCTAATCCCAGAAGAGATGGAAAGGATCCTGTCAGGAAAAAAACATAAACATCCACTGTAAACACATAGGATATTTGTAATATTAGAAAAAAGAAAGTCACTATGTCAAAATGTACATTTTTGTCTTACAATACTCTGGATCCCTGAAAAGGCAAAGCTACAGGCAGACAAAGATCACAGAGACAACACCAGAGAAGGAGACAGACCTAACCAGTCTTCCTGAAAAAGAATTCGAAATAAGAATCATAAACATGCTGACAGAGATGCAGAGAAATACGCAAGAGAAATGGGATGAAGTCCGGAGGGAGATCACAGATGCCAGAAAGGAGATCGCAGAAATGAAACAAACTCTGGAAGGGTTTATAAGCAGAACGGATAGAATGCAAGAGGCCATTGATGGAATTGAAATCAGAGAACAGGAACGCATAGAAGCTGACATAGAGAGAGACAAAAGGATCTCCAGGAATGAAACAATATTAAGAAAACTGTGTGACCAATTCAAAAGGAACAATATCCGTATTATAGGGGTCCCAGAAGAAGAAGAGAGAGGAAAAGAGATGGAAAGTATCTTAGAAGAAATAATTGCTGAAAACTTCCCCAAACTGGGGGAGGAAATAATCGAACAGACCACGGAAATACACAGAACCCCCAACAGAAAGGATCCAAGAAGGACAGCACCAAGACACATAATAATTAAAATGGCAAAGATCAAGGAAAAGGAAAGAGTGTTAAAGGCAGCCAGAGAGAGAAAAAAGATCACCTACAAAGGGAAACCCATCAGGCTAACATCAGATTTCTCAACAGAAACCCTACAGGCCAGAAGAGAATGGCATGATATATTTAATACAATGAAACAGAAGGGCCTTGAACCAAGGATACTGTATCCAGCATGACTATCATTCAAATATGACGGTGGGATTAAACAATTCCCAGACAAACAAAAGCTGAGGGAATTTGCTTTCCACAAACCACCTCTACAGAACATCTTACAGGGACTGCTCTAGACGGGAGCACTCCTAGAAAGAGCACAGCACAAAACACCCAACATATGAAGAATCGAGGAGGAGGAACAAGAAGGGAGAGAAGAAAAGAATCACCAGACAGTGTATATAACAGCTCAATAAGCGAGCTAAGTTAGGCAGTAAGATACTAAAGAGGCTAAACTTGAACCTTTGGTAACCACGAAGTTAAAGCCTGCAATGGCAATAAGTACATATCTTTCAATAGTCACCCTAAATGTTAATGGGTTGAATGCACCAATCAAAAGACACAGAGTAACAGAATGGATAAAAAAGCAAGACCCATCTATATGCTGCTTACAAGAAACTCACCTTAAACCCAAAGACATGTACAGACTAAAAGTCAAGGGATGGAAAAACATATTTCAAGCAAACAACAGTGAGAAGAAAGCAGGGGTTGCAGTACTAATATCAGACAAAATAGACTTCAAAACAAAGAAAGTAACAAGAGATAAAGAAGGACACTACATAATGATAAAGGGCACAGTCAAACAAGAGGATATAACCATTATAAATATATATGCACCCAACACAGGAGCACCAGCATATGTGAAACAAATACTAACAGAACTAAAGGGGGATATAGACTGCAATGCATTCATTCTAGGAGACTTCAACACACCACTCACCCCAAAGGATAGATCCACTGGGCAGAAAATAAGTAAGGACACGGAAGCACTGAACAACACAGTAGAGCAGATGGACCTAATAGACATCTATAGAACTCTACATCCAAAAGCAACAGGATATACATTCTTCTCAAGTGCACATGGAACATTCTCCAGAATAGACCACATACTAGGCCACAAAAAGAGCGTCAGAAAATTCCAAAAGATTGAAATCCTACCAACCAACTTTTCAGACCACAAAGGCATAAAACTAGAAATAAACTGTACAAAGAAAGCAAAGAGGCTCACAAACACATGGAGGCTTAACAACACGCTCCTAAATAATCAATGGATCAATGACCAAATCAAAATGGAGATCCAGCAATATATGGAAACAAATGACAACAACAACACTAAGCCCCAACTTCTGAGGGACACAGCAAAAGCAGTCTTAAGAGGAAAGTATATAGGAATCCAAGCATATTTAAAAAAGGAAGAGCAATCCCAAATGAATGGTCTAATGTCACAATTATCGAAATTGGAAAAAGAAGAACAGATGAGGCCTAAGGTCAGCAGAAGGAGGGACATAATAAAGATCAGAGAAGAAATAAATAAAATTGAGAAGAATAACACAATAGCAAAAATCAATGAAACCAAGAGCTGGTTCTTCGAGAAAATAAACAAAATAGATAAGCCTCTAGCCAGACTTATTAAGAAGAAAAGAGAGTCCACACAAATCAACAGTAACAGAAACGAGAAAGGAAAAATCACGACGGACCCCACGGAAATGCAAAGAATTATTGGAGAATACTATGAAAACCTATATGCTAACAAGCTGGGAAACCTCGGAGAAATGGACAACTTCCTAGAAAAATACAACCTTCCAAGATTGACCCAGGAAGAAACAGAAAATCTAAACAGACCAATTACCAGCAACGAAATTGAAGTGGTAATCAAAAAACTACCAAAGAACAAAACCCCCGGGCCAGATGGATTTACCTCGGAATTTTATCAGACATACAGGAAAGACATAATACCCATTCTCCTTAGAGTTTTCCAAAAAATAGAGGAGGAGGGGATACTCCCAAACTCATTCTATGAAGCTAACATCACCCTAATACCAAAACCAGGCAAAGACACCACCAAAAAAGAAAACTACAGACCAATATCTCTGATGAACGTAGATGCAAAAATACTCAACAAAATATTAGCAAACCGAATTCAAAAATACATCAAAAGGATCATACACCATGACCAAGTGGGATTCATCCCAGGGATGCAAGGATGGTACAACATTCGAAAGTCCATCAACATCATCCACCACATCAACAAAAAGAAAGACAAAAACCACATGATCATCTCCATAGATGCTGAAAAAGCATTTGACAAAGTTCAACATCCATTCATGTTAACAACTCTCAGCAAAATGGGAATAGAGGGCAAGTACCTCAACATAATAAAGGCCATCTATGATAAACCCACAGCCAACATTATATTGAACAGCGAGAAGCGGAAAGCATTTCCTCTGAGATCGGGAACTAGACAGGGATGCCCACTCTCTCCACTGTTATTTAACATAGTACTGGAGGTCCTAGCCATGGCAATCAGAAAAAATAAAGAAAAACAAGGAATCCAGATTGGTAAAGAAGAAGTTAAACTGTCACTATTTGCAGATGACATGATACTGTACATAAAAAACCCTAAAGACTCCACCCCAAAACTACTAGAACTGATATCGGAATACAGCAAAGTTGCAGGATACAAAATCAACACACAGAAATCTGTGGCTTTCCTATATACTAACAATGAACCAACAGAAAGAGAAATCAGGAAAACAACTCCATTCACAATTGCATCAAAGAAAATAACATACCTAGGAATAAACCTAACCAAGGAAGTGAAAGACTTATACTCTGAAAACTACAAGTCACTCTTAAGAGAAATTAAATGGGACACTAACAGATGGAAACTCATCCCATGCTCGTGGCTAGGAAGAATTAATATCGTCAAAATGGCCATCCTGCCCAAAGCAATATACAGATTTGATGCAATCCCTATGAAACTACCAGCAACATTCTTCAATGAACTGGAACAAATAATTCAAAAATTCATATGGAAACACCAAAGACCCCGAATAGCCAAAGCAATCCTGAGAAAGAAGAATAAAGTAGGGGGGATCTCACTCCCCAACTTCAAGCTCTACTATAAAGCCATAGTAATCAAGACAATTTGGTACTGGCACAAGAACAGAGCCACAGACCAATGGAACAGACTAGAGAATCCAGACATTAACCCAGACATATATGGTCAATTAATATTTGATAAAGGAGCCATGGACATACAAGGGCGAAATGATAGTCTCTTCAACAGGTGGTGCTGGCAAAACTGGACAGCTACATGTAGGAGAATGAAACTGGACCATTGTCTAACCCCATATACAAAAGTAAACTCAAAATGGATCAAAGACCTGAATGTAAGCCATTAAACCATTAAACTCTTGGAAGAAAACATAGGCAAAAACCTCTTAGACATAAACATGAGTGACCTCTTCTTGAACATATCTCCCCAGGCAAGGAAAACAAAAGCAAAAATGAACAAGTGGGACTATATTAAGCTGAAAAACTTCTGTACAGCAAAAGACACCATCAATAGAACAAAAAGGATCCCTACAGTATGGGAGAATATATTTGAAAATGACACATCCGATAAAGGCTTGACGTCCAGAATATATAAAGAGCTCACACGCCTCAACAAACAAAAAACAAATAACCCAATTAAAAAATGGGCAGAGGAACTGAACAGACAGTTCTCCAAAAAAGAAATACAGATGGCCAACAGACACATGAAAAGATGCTCCACATCACTAATTATCAGAGAAATGCAAATTAAAACTACAATGAGGTATCACCTCACACTAGTAAGGATGGCTGCCATCCAAAAGACAAACAACAACAAATGTTGGCGAGGCTGTGGAGAAAGGGGAACCCTCCTACACTGCTGGTGGGAATGTAAGTTAGTTCAACCATTGTGGAAAGCAGTATGGAGGTACATCAAAATGCTCAAAACAGACTTACCATTTGACCCAGGAATTGCACTCCTAGGAATTTACCCTAAGAATGCAGCAATCAAGGATGAGAAAGATCACTGCACCCCTATGTTTATCGCAGCACTATTTACAATAGCCAAAAATTGGAAGCAACCTAAATGTCCATCGATAGATGAATGGATAAAGAAGATGTGGTACATATACACAATGGAATACTACTCAGCCATAAGAAAAGGGCAAATCCAATCATTTGCAGCAACATGGATGGAGCTGGAGGGTATTATGCTCAGTGAAACAAGCCAAGCAGAGAAAGAGAAATACCAAATGATTTCACTTATCTGTGGAATATAAGAACAAAGGAAAAACTGAAGGAACAAAACAGCAGCAGAATCACAGGAATCAAGCATGGACTAACAGGTACCAAAGGGAAAGGGAATGGGAAGGATGGGTGGGTAGGGAGGGATAAGCAGGGGGGAGAAGTAGGGGGGTATTAAGATTAACATGCATGGGGGGGTAGGGGAAAGGGGAGGGCTGTACAACACAGAGAAGGCAAGTAGTGATTCTACAACATTTTGCTATGCTGATGGAGTGACTGTAAAGGGGTTTATAGGAGGGACCTGGTATAGCGGAGAGCCTAGTAAACATAATATTCGTCATGTAAATGTAGATTAGTGATACCAAAAAAAAAAAAAGGGCAGTTCCTGTGTGGTAACCTCCAATGAATTCTGCACAAGGGTATAAAGGGCATATAAAAGTGTAGGCAAAGGGTCCGTTTGCACTTATACAGAAGATCAAAGCCTAATTGGGCTATGCCGAAAATGAACTAAGATACGATATGAAAGAGAACTTCCAACATCGGCACTCTCTGGAAGACTCATGCCAGAAGATGATCATCAAAAAACCCCAACAAAGATCCACACACTGCTACAGCTGTAGATGCACTCATCCCACCAGCTCCTGGACTTTCCATGGGAATGAAGGAGATATCTAAGCTGGCCTGTGCATACAGTAAAACAACAAATTTGACTGGATCTATACTGTTGGAACTCAACCAAGAATTAGGAGAAGTGCAAATTGTAGCGCTCCAAAATCTTACAACTACAGACTATTTACTGTTAAAAGAACATAAGGGATGTGAACATTCCCCAGGAATGGGTTGTTTTAATTTGTCTGATTCTGATTTCTCTCAGACTATTCAAGTTCAGTTGGACAATATCCACCATATCATAGATAAGTGTTCACAAATGCCTAAGGTGCCTAAATGGTTTTCTTGGTTTCACTGGAGATGGCTGGTAATTACAGATATGCTTTGGTTATGTAACTATGCTCCTATTATGTTAATGTGTGTGCGCAATTTAAGTAGTAGCTTAAAACCTATACATGCTGAAGTTACTCTACAAGAAGATATGTCAAAGAAATAATCAATCTTCCCATGTTTTCTTCCGCCTGCTACTTCTATAGCTTTTCTTCTTCCTTCCTAATTACAACCCTTAAATAGAATTCGTGCCTCATATCAAATTTACCGAGTATCATAATTCTTCCAAATGGTAAAGATACCTCAAGACAAATGCTGGGCATAGAAGCTACAGGGCATAAATATGCAAAGAAATAAAAAGCTAACCATTTCAAACAATAAGGCTTCTCTCTCACTTACCAACTTTACATTTCCCTGTATGGCCCCGGAAGATGACTGGTTAGCCAGAGACGGGTAAGATTCCTCAAGGGAGGAACAACCTAAGACAGGCACAGTCGCAGGGGGGCCATCAGGTGAGAAATTGGGAATCAAGAGAGGTGAGGCTTAGAACCTCACCCCCCTGTTCTGAGAGAAATCTTCTGCATACGTGGATGTTTTATTGCCCTTGTCTAGCTTGGATTAACACATAGTCTACAGGCACACACCTGATCATCTACATTTGCTCTCTTACAACACTGAACTATGTTTTCTACCTTTCTCTTGTATCTACCTACCACTTCAGCATTTTATTAGAAAGAATAATAATAGAGAAATGTGGTATCCACATATAAATCAAGTATAAAAACCAAATGAGTATTCATATTTGAACTGTTTATAGTTCATAATGCATGAGCAAAACCAAAAGTTTCTGTGATGACTGCCTTGTACTGTTCACCATGTAACTTATTCACTATGTAAGAATTTGTTCTCCATGTAAGAACTTGTGTGTTATGCCTCAGAAGATTGGAGACTGACGAAAATTAGGCTTGGGGTGGATTAATGATTGTGCATTGAGCATTGACTCCCCTATACAGAATTTTATTGTCGTTAACAACCATTTTTTCAATATATATGAGAGATGCCCTCACAAAAAAAAAAAAAAAAAAAAAAGGACAGACTTCCAATGGTAAAATAAAGAAGTAACCGGGATGTAATGATGTAATGTATAGCATAAGGAATATAGTCAAGATATTGTAACAGCTTGGTAGGGTGATAGCTGGAACCTAGAATTATTTATATAAATGTTCTACCACTGTGTTGTACACTTGAAACTAATGTAATGTAATACTGTGCGTCAACTACCGTTCAATAAAAAATAATTATATAAAAAAAAAAAGAAACTCCAGACAACTGCAAAAAAAAAAAAATACTCTGGATCCCAATTTCCCACTGGAACAAGGAAGGCAGCCCCCCTGGAGCCAGCCATCAACAAAACAATGGAGTCATTACAAGTACTATGCTTTTTGCACTTTATGCATCTCTCCACCTTTCGTGGTTTAAGGTGCCCCAAAAACTTCCTGCTAAAATGTACCCCTCAGCTATGCCTAACACAAAGTGCCTCCTGTTTCCAGCCTCACTGTTTATGCTACTCTGCTCAACAATCTCCAGAGCTTTCCAATTACCACTTAAAGGACACACGGAGTCAGCTACTCCAGCTAAAAATATAACATCTCTGGCTTATTGAGCACATAGTTCTGTCAGGTGAAGATTACCTCTAATTCTAATAATGACCCTACCAGGTAGATGATATTGTCCCCATTTATAACTGAATGAAGTAAAAGAGTGTCAATAAGTTTAAATTTTCCAAACTTTAAGTTTAAAAATTTAAATGTTTAGCAAACGGCACAGCCAAGATTCAATCCTAGCTCATTTGGAATCAGGATGGTTATTTGTTACAGCCCCATGACGCATTGTGCACAAAGGTGAGCCTTACATCCTGACCGAAAGCTCCAGACACAGAACCAAGTCCTTGTTAGGAAAAGGGTAAGGGGAACTCTTCCTCATTTGTAATGCCATTGTGCCAAGCTGAAATAATTAAGACCTTTAAATATTTCTTAGGAAGTCTTTTCCTTTCAGTATCACTTAAATCTCTGTCCCCATTACTCTGTTCTCAAGTGTGACTTTGGGTTTGGCTGTCTCTATAATTATACTGCAGCAAATTCATAATGGATACCTACACAAACCACATCTGGTTTCTGAGCTTTCAGTGCTCTTAAAGAAAATTTCTGTTTTGGGGGGTTTGAGGAGGATGAAATTATTCTTTGTGTTAAAATATCTAATTCAGGCCCCAGATTTAAGGGAGGAAAACTGGAATCAGGATTATAATCACAATATGAACTAAAACAATGAAGTTTTCTGTGAAAATATATACTCAGAAAATATATATTTATAGAATTATAGAACATTACAGTCTAAAGTGACATATTACTAATAAGAAAATTGATACTCACAGAAGTTCAGTGCCTAATCCATGATCCCAAATTCTACCATTTGACTTCCAAAGAGTCAAATGAGTTTTTCTATTAAATCACAAAACCTGATGTTATGAAAGCCTATTTTCTTAATAACTCAATATTACCTTATCCTTTTCCAAAGAGAAATACATAAAAAATTAAAATTCTGCACAAGGAATTTTCACTAATATGAATTTTACTACTTATTCAGTCTTTTTCCTACAAAATCACTACTAATACAAACTTCACAAAGCTCTAAAATACCATATGAGGACAATGCCTCATTATTTCTTTTGGTCAAAATATTTGTCTTTGTCCAAGCCCAATATATTTGAAAACTCAGTAGTTTAATAACAGATTTTTTAAAAAACAACTCACTTCGAGATTTAAAAATCTTCCTTCACTTGTTTATCCATTATTTCATTTAGTTGCTGAGGTCTTAGAATATAACTTTGAAGAAGCAAAACTAGTATTTGATCTTTCAAATTTTATCTCTATTTCTGGGACCATCTACACAATACAAAGTCCCTACCCAAAACTGGCACATTGTGAAACTAGTCTCCTAATTTACAAACAGAGTAAACTCTTAGGCAGATGAGACATACAGTTGACTATTTAGGTGATTTTGCAGAAAAAAAAATTAGGACAACTTCACTTTGTTAATTTTGACCAAATAGAAAAGTTGAACAAATGCTTGATCTAAGTATCCAAAAAAAGGAGCAACATTCAAAACAGAAGTTTGCAGCTAACTCCTACCTAGATCAGAAAACAAATAAATGTAAATTATGATCCTTGCTGTGCATTTCAGATTAAAGACACATGACACAAGAGTTGGTTTTAAATCCAAAGGGTAAGAATGGAAAGTGTAACTTTTAAGCAATTCATCTTCTAGGCTTGATATCAGACTACTGTTATACTAGAGGATACACATGCAGAAAACCTGTGGTCTCTCCTATAAGGGCTTTGATGTGGATTCTTCTTTTTTCCTTTTCATAAAAATGTAACTTGAAAGAAAAGAATAGCTCTACCACTGAAAAACGATCCTGCTCTATTAAGAAGCAGACAAGGCAATAAGTTTAAAACAAAATTTAGGTGGGAGGGGGAGAAACAGCTGTAGGACTTAACCTAAAAGATCAGTAAACCTTGCCAAGACATGTGACAATGCTTAACTTGCCCAGAGTAGGGACTCTCCTTAGAGACCTCTCCAAACATTATCAAAAGCATTCTCTTTGAAGGAGGCCAACTCCTGATAATAATACAAGGGAATAAAACTCAGGCATCTCCTCATAATGGGATTCAGATTCCTCACAAACTTGGGAGTGTTGAAGGTTTAATTACCCAGTAAAACAAGAAAAATGCATTATACAGTAGAGATAAATGAATAGGAACACCAGGGAAACATGTTTCTCCATAAGTCATTTGGTCACATGATTTCTTCCCCATTTCCTTTCCCTATTATTATAGCTATTTTATTACACTGCCCCTAAAGACAGATGGTAAAAAGCAAAATACTCATAGCTTCCTTGAAGTACCTCCCAGCTTGAATGTAATAGAGCACAAGTTTCTAAATGGCTTAAAGCTTTATAAAGGTTTGTTTTTAGTGTTTCACAGATAGGAAAAACCTAGCCACCATCAAGTAACATGAAAACAAGTAGATACCAAAAAATAGCAAAAAATTGAATATGTTTATACCTCTTTCTATCTCTCTCTTCTTGTCATCATTTACTGAAGCATTTTTTTTGTGATTAACTCATTACTTTTCAAGGTTTTCTTCATCACTGAAAAATACCTAAGTTAGTTAGGCCATAGGACTCAATATCAATGGCCAAGAACAAAATTATTGCTTTTCAATACCTCACCCAGGACTTCATGAATTTTAAGTCAATATAGATGTTCCTGTACTTACCACAAGGTTAGCTCCATAGAAACCCAACTATGAGGAAAATGGAAGTTCCTATGGCCAGGATCCTCACCTGACCCTAAACTACTTGATGACATAATTGCTAGTCTAATATTTCCACACCAGTAGGCAATGAGCTATTATTGACTGAGTTGCCATATAAAGAGCTCTGCCCAGTGCTCTGGCAGAGGCAGAGACGGAGAAGGATTACAGACCTGCAGACTGTTGGATGCAGATGTGATTCTAGCGCTCAACCTATTCCTGAGAGAACAAAGCTGTGTAATAAACCCCTTTACCCCAAGAATATTCCATTGTCATTTCTTAGTCTCACTAATTCATAGTGAGCTTGCCCAGGGCTGAAACCCTCAGGCCAGACACCATCATAAATTGAAACTATCTTGAATTAAAAATGCATTCAATACACCTACCCTACCAAACATCACAGCTCAGCCTAGCCTACCTCAAATGTGCTCCAAATGCTTACGTTAGCCTCCAACTGGGCAAAATCACCTAATGCAAAGCTTATTTAGTAATGAAGTGTTGAATATGTAATTTATTGAATACTGCATGAACGTAGAAATCAGAATGTCTATCCATGCATCAGTTGTTCACCCTTGTGACTGCACTGCTGACTGGGACCTAATAGCTTGCTGCTGCCCAGCATCACAGGAGAGTATCGTGCCATACACCAATAGTCAGGGAAAGATCAGAATCCAGAATGCAAAGTACAGTTTCTTCTGAACATGTATTGTCTTTGCACCATGATAAATGCCAAATTGTATGTCAAACCATACAAGTCAGGAACCTCTGCACTCTGTCGTCATTTTTAACCATGATCCTAGCCTCTCCCCAATATCTTCTGATCCCTTGACACTCTATTTGCCTGGGAAACTTTACTATTTAGTTTTTTCTGGATGTTAAACCAAGCTCTAAAATAAGGATTCCACATTATGTGATACAGATACAGTAATAACATAGTTTGCAAAATTTTCCTTCTGAACTATTGTGGAACACTGGAATATGTTACTAAGGAAAACCATGATGACATGGATTTCCAAAGTTACTTAATATGATACCAATCATAAGTTTTGGACACAAACAATAAATTAAGAGAAAGGCAAAGGAGGAAAGAAAATCCTGTTGCACAGCTGCATTTATAATTTTCCCCAAAAACAGGACAGGATAAAATAGAACACTAAATATTACTAGGAACAAAATAGCTTTAAAACTGCAAGAATGGATAACCATATAAAAACATACTCCCCCAGAAACCTGCTCATTTCTTTAGCAATGCAATATCTGCAATAAAATTTGAGGACCAAAATGTAAGAAAGGAGAAATGCTGGCCATTTCTGATACAAAGTAGGAAAAGACAGACAACAAATCCCTGAAGTCTGATAAGTACATAGAAACATTTTAGTATAAATACTACTCATAATATTATTTTTTTATGTTTAACTCCAGAATTATATATTTCATTATGTAGCTATATGCAATTGTGTAGCTATGATTTAACACATTTTATTATTAGAACATTTAGGTAATTTTATTTTTTGTCTTTTTAAAATAACCAATGAGCAAATTTAGTACTAGATCTTTATACAGAAATAACAGATCCTTAAAATGCACGACTAGAATTTGACACTCTAGGTCTAATGGCACAAGCCTGATTGATAAGCTTTGGATATTAAAAATTGTTCTCCAAGAAAATTTTGTCAATTTTCTTTCCTAATAGCAAAGAATTGTAGGTTATCTTATTTTCTTTTTGATTTTATAATCCAAGTCTAGTCTTACTTTTGTTTTAATTGAATTTTCTTTGATTACTAATTCTGCTGAAGTATATTCATGGGCTCATTGGTGATTCATATTTTGGAAATTACATATATATGTAGATATAGAATAGAAATACATAAGTGGATTTTTTAATATTTCCTGTTTCACTTTTTTTTTCTTTGACATATCTTCTTGTAGAGTAACATAAGCATGTATAGGTTTTAAACTACTAATTAAATTGCGCACATACATTAACATAATAGGAATACAGCTACATAACAAAAGCAGACCTACAATTACCAGCCATATCCAGTGAAACCAAGAAAACCAGTTAGGCACCCTAGGCATTTGTGAAAACTTAATAATGATATGATGGATATTGTCTAACTGAATTTGAATAGATTGAGAAAAACCAGACAAATTAAAACAACACATTCCTGGGAACTGTTCACATCCCATGTGTTCTTTTAACAGTAGAAAGTCTATAGTCACACGATTTTGGAGCACTGCAACATGCACTTCTCCTAATTCTTGGTTGAGTTCCGACAGTATAGATCCAGTCAAATTTGTTGTTTTACTGTATGCACAGGCCAGCTTAGATATCTCCTTCTTCATTCCCATGGCAAGTCCAGGAACCTGTGGGATGACTGCAGCTACAACTGCAGCAGCGCCAGGATCTTTGCTGAAGTTTTTTGATGATCATCCTCTGGAATGACTCTTCCAGAGGATGTTGATGTTGGAAGTTCTTCTTCATATCGTATCTTAATTCGTCTTCTGTGTAGCCAAATTAGGCTTTGATCCTCTGTATAAACACAAACAAACCCTTTGCCCACACTTTGATGTGAACTTTATACCATTGTGAAGAACGTATTGGAGATCACCACACAGGAACTGCTTTTTTTTTTTTAAGAGAAAGGAATATTATCAGAAAAATGTACTTCCATAGCTGATCATCTGACACCGTGTTAGTCCATTCTTGGGTTCTGTGATTCTCCTGCTGTTTTGTTCCTTCAGTTTTTTATTTGTTCTTATGCCTCCACAAATGAGTGAAATCATTTGGTATTTCTCTTTCTCCGCTTGGCTTATTTCACTGAGCATAATACCCTCTAGCTCCATCCATGTTGTTGGAACTGGTAGGATTTGTTTTATTCTTATGGCTGAATAGTGTTCCATTCTGTATATGTACCACATTTCTTTAACCATTCATCTACAGATGGACACTTAGGTTGCTTCCAATTCTTGGCTATTGTAAATAGTGCTGCGGTAAACATAGGGGTGCATCTGTCTTTTTCAAACTGCAGTGCTGCATTCTTAGGGTAAATTCCTAGAAGTGGAATTCCTGGGTCAAATGGTAAGTCTATTTTGAGCATTTTGAGGAACCTCCATACTGCTTTCCACAATGGTTGAACTAATTTACATTCCCACCAGCAGTGTAGGAGGGTTCCCCTTTCTCCACAACCTCGCCAACATTTGTTGTTGTTTGTCTTTTGGATGGTAGCCATCCTTACTGGTGTGAGGTGATACCTCATTGTGGTTTTAATTTGCATTTCTCTGATAGCTAGCGATGTGGACCATCTTTTCATGTGTCTGTTGGCCATCTGAATTTCTCTTTTGGAGAACTGTCTGTTCAGTTCCTCTGCCCATTTTTTAATTGGATTATTTGTTTTATGTTTGTTGAGGTGGGTGAGCTCTCTATATATTTTGGATGTCAAGCCTTTATCGGATCTGTCATTTACAAATATATTCTCCCATACTGTAGGGTACCTTTTCATTCTATTGATGGTGTCTTTTGCTGTACAGAAGCTTTTCAGCTTAATATAGTCCCACTTGTTCATTTTTGATTTTGTTTTCCTTGCCCGGGAAGATATGTTCAAGAAGAGGTCACTCATGTTTATGTCTAAGAGATTTTTGCCTATGTTTTTTTCTAAGAGTTTTATGGTTTCATGACTTGCATTTAGGTCTTTGATCCATTTTGAATTTATTTTTGTGTATGGGGTTAGACAGTGGTCCAGTTTCATTCTCTTACATGTAGCTGTCCAGTTTTGCCAGCACCATCTGTTGAATAGACTGTCATTTCCCCATTGTATGTCCATGGCTCCATTATCAAATATTAATTGACCATATATGTTTGGATTAATGTCTGGAGTCTCTAATCTGTTCCACTGGTCTGTGGCTCTGTTCTTGTGCCAGTACCAAATGTCTTGATTACTATGGCTTTGTAGTAGAGCTTGAAGTTGGGGAGTGAGATCCCCCCCCTACTTTATTCTTTCTTCTCAGGATTGCTTTGGCTATTCAGGGTCTTTGGTGTTTCCATATGAATTTTTGAAGTATTTGTTCCAGTTCGTTGAAGAATGTTGCTGGTAATTTGATAGGGATTGCATCAAATCTGTATATTGCTTTGGGCAGGATGGCCATTTTGGCAATATTAATTCTTCCTAGCCAAGAGCATGGGATGAGTTTCCATTTGTTAGTGTCCTCTTTAATTTCTCTTAAGAGTGTCTTACAGTTTTCAGGGTATAGGTCTTTAACTTCTTTGGTTAGGTTTATTCCTAGGTATTTTATTCTTTTTGATGCAGTTATGAATGGAATTGTTCTCCTGATTTCTCTTTCTATTGGCTCATTGTTAGTGTATAGGAAAGCCACAGATTTATGTGTGTTAATTTTGTATCCTGCAACTTTACTGTACTCCGATATCAGTTCTAGTAGTTTTGGAGTGGAGTCTTTAGGGTTTTTTATGTACAATATCATGTCATTTGCAAATAGTGACAGTTTAACCTCTTCTTTACCAATCTGAATTCCTTGTATTTCTTTGTTTTGTCTAATTGCCGTGGCTAGGACCTCCAGTACTATGTTAAATAACAGTGGGGAGAGTGGGCATCCCTGTCTTGTTCCCAATCTCAGAGAAAAAGCTTTCAGCTTCTCGCTGTTCACTATGATGTTGGCTGTGGGTTTATCACATATGGCCTTTATTATGTTGAGGTACTTGCCCTCTATACCCATTTTGCTGAGAGTTTTTATCATGAATGGATGTTAAATTTTGTCAAATGCTTTTTCAGCATCTATGGAGATGATCATGTGGTTTTTGTCCTTCTTTTTGTTGATGTGGTGGATGATGTTGATGGATTTTTGAATGTTGTACCATCCTTGCATCCCTGGGATGAATCCCACTTGGTCATGGTGTATGATCCTTTTGATACATTTTTGAATTCTGTTTGCTAATATTTTATTGAGTATTTTAGCATCTACATTCATCAGGGATATTGGTCTGTAATTTTCTTTTTTGGTGGGGTCTTTGCCTGGTTTTGGTATTAGGGTGATGTTGGCTTCATAGAATGAGATTGGGAGTATCCCCTCCTCTTCTATTTTTTGGAAAACTTTAAGGAGAATAGGTATTATGTCTTCTCTGTATGTCTGATAAAATTCCGAGGTAAATCCATCTGGTCCGGGGGTTTTGTTCTTGGGTAATTTTTTGATTACCATTTCAATTTCTTTGCTCATAATTGGTTGGTTTAACTTTTGTGTTTCTTCCTTGGTCAGTCTTGGAAGGTTGTATTTTTCTGGGAAGTTGTGCATTTCTTCTAGGTTTTCTGGCTTGTTAGCATATAGGTTTTCATAGTAGTCTTTAATAATTCTTTGTATTTCTGTGGAGTCTGTCATGATTTTTCCATTCTCATTTCTGATTCTGTTGATATGTGTTGATTCTCTTTTTCTTTTAATAAGTTTGGCTAGAGGCTTATATATTTTGTTTATTTTCTCAAAGAACCAGCTCTTGGTTTCATTGATTTTTTCTATTGTTTTATTCTTTTCAATTTTATTTCTTCTCTAATCTTTATTATGTCCCTCATTCTGCTGACTTTAGGCCTCATTTGTTCTTCTTTTTCCAGTTTCGATAATTGTGATGTTAGACTATTCATTTGGGATTGTTCTTCCTTCTTTAAGTGTGTCTGGATCGCTATATACTTTCCTCTTATGACTGCTTTCTCTGCGTCCCACAGAAGTTGGGGCTTGTGTTATTGTTGTCATTTGTTTCCATATATTCCTTGATCTCTATTTTAATTTGTTCATTGATCCACTGATTATTTAGGAGCATGTTGTTAAGCCTCCATGTGTTTGTGAGCCTTTTTGTTTTCTTTGTAGAATTTATTTCTAGTTTTATATCTTTGTGGTCTGAAAAGTTGGTTGGTAGAACTTCAATCTTTTGGAATTTACTGAGACTCTTTTTGTGAGCTAGTGTGTGGTCTATTCTGGAGAATGTTCCATGTGCACTTCAGAAGAATGTGTATCCTGTTTCTTTTGGATGTAGAGTTCTATAGATGTCTATTAGGTCCATCTGTTCTAGTGTGTTGTTCAGTGCCTCTGTGTCCTTACTTATTTTCTGTGGATCTATCCTTTGGGGTGAGTGGTGTGTTGAAGTCTCCTAAAATGAATGCATTGCATTCTATTTCCTCCTTAGTTCTGGTAGTGTTTGTTTCACATATGCTGGTGCTCCTGTGTTGGGTGCATATATATTTATAATGGTTATATCCTCTTGTTGGACTGAGCCCTTTATCATTATGTAATGTCCTTCTTTATCTCTTGTTACTTTCTTTGTTTTGAAGTCTATTTTGTCTGATACTAGTACTGCAACCCCTGCTTTCTTCTCTCTGTTGTTTGCCTGAAATATGTTTTTCCATCCCTTGACTTTTAGTCTGTGCATGTCTTTGGGTTTGAGGTGAGTCTCTTATAAGCAGCATATAGATGGCTCTTGCTTTTTTATCCATTCAGTGACTCTGTGTCTTTTGATTGGTGCATTCAGTCCATGTACATTTAGGGTGACCATTAAAAGATATGTACTTATTGCCATTGTAGGCTTTAGATTCGTGGTTACCAAAGGTTCAAGGTTAGCTTCTTTAGTATCTTACTGCCTAACTTAGCTCGCTTATTGAGCTGTTATATACACTGTCTGGAGATTCTTTTCTTCTCTCCCTCCTTATTCCTCCTCCTCCATACTTCATGTTGGTTGTTTTATTCTGTGCTCTTTCGTGTTTCCTTTCACTGCTTTTAGTGGGTAGTTGATTTTATTTTTTGCCTTTAGTTAGTATTCGGTTGGTCTGCTTTCTTTGATGTGATTTTATTTTCTCTGGTGACATCTGTTTAGTCTTAGGAGTGCTCCCGTCTAGAACAGTCCCTCTAAAATACCCTGTAGAGGTGGTTTGTGGGAAGCAAATTGCCTCAACTTTTGCTTGTCTGGGAATTGTTTAATCCCTCCTTCATATTTAAATGATAATCCTCCTGTATACAGTATCCTTGGTTCAAGGCCCTTCTGTTTCATTGCATTAAATATATCATGCCATTCTCTTCTGGGCAGGAATCTGATGATAGCCTGATGGGTTTTCCTTTATACTTGACCTTTTTCTCTCTAGTTGCCTTTAAAACTCTTTCCTTGTCCTTGATCTTTGCCATTTTATTTATTATGTGTCTTGGTGTTGTCCTCCTTGGGTCCTTTCTGTTGGGAGTTCTGTGTATTTCCATGGTCTGTTCGATTATTTCCTCCCCCAGTTTGGGGAAGTTTTCAGCAATTATTTCTTCAAAGACACTTTCTATCCCTTTTTCTCTCTCTTCTTCTTCTGGGACCCCTATAATACGTGTATTGTTCCTTTTGGATTGGTCACACAGTTCTCTTAATATTGTTTCATTCCTGGAGATGCTTTTATCTCTCTCTGTGTCAGCTTCTATGAGTTCTTGTTCTCTGGTTTCTATTCCAGCAATGGCCTCTTGCATCTTATCCATTCTGCTTATAAATCTTTCCAGAGTTTGTTTCATTTCTGCAATCTCCTTTCTGGCATCTGTGATCTCCCTCCGGACTTCATCCCTTAGCTCTTGTATATTTCTCTGCATCTCTGTCAGCATGTTTATGATTCTTATTTTGAATTCTTTTTCAGGAAGACTGGTTAGGTCTTTCTCCTTCTCTGGTGTTGTCTCTGTGATCTTTGTCTGCCTGTAGCTTTGCCTTTTCATGGTGATAGGAATAGTTTGCAGAGCTGGCACGAGTGACAGGCTGGAAGAACTTCCCTTCTTGTTGGTTTGTGGCCTTCCTCTCCTGAGAGAACAGCGGCCTCTAGTGGCTTGTGCTGGGAAGCTGGGTGCAGACAGGGTTTCTGCTTCCTGCCCGGCTGCTATGGAGTTTATCTCCGCTGTTGCTGTGGGTGTGGCCTGGCTCGGGCTTTTGCTCCGATATGGTGGAGCCACGTTGGAGGGGGAATGGCCGTGAGGCTATTTATCTCCATGAGGGGCCTCCATGCTCCCTGCTGCCCAGGGGGTTAGAGTGCCCAGAGATCCCCGGATTCCCTGCTGCTGGACTAAGTGTCCCAGGATGCTTCCATCTGGCTGTGAGGTCCCTGTCCCTTTAAGACTTCCAAAAAGCACTCGCTTTTCTTTGTCCCAGGTTCAACGTTTGCAGGGACCCGCTCACAGGCCTTACTGTCCTTTTTCCCTAGTTTTCAGCACCTCACACATGCACTGTGTCTGCTCTCTGGTGCGGATGGCTGGGGTTTGGTATTTAGCAGTCCTGGGCTCCCTCTCCCTCCCTGCTCTGACTCCTCTCCTCCCGCCGGGAGCTGGGGTGAGGGGCACTGGGGTCCCGCGGGCCACGGCTTGTATCTTACCCCCTTCGCGAGGCACTGGGTTTTCGCAGGTGTGGATGTGGTCTGGCTGTTGTCCTGTGTCTTCTGCTCTCTCTTTTAGGAAGAGTTTTATTTGTTGTATTTTCAAAGATATATGTGGTTTTTGGAGGAGATTTCCACTGCTCTACTCATGCTGCCATCTTGGCTCTGCCTCTACTCATAATATTTTAAGAGGAAACAAAACCTAAGCATATTTTAAATAGACTGTCATTCATTTGTCTAAAGTTACGGTCCTACCTAAAGAATAAAATTCTTAGAGGACAACTAAGCATCTTCAGTTCTCCATAACTAGACAGCATTCTTACAAGAAGTCTCAAGTTAAAATCAAGTCATCATACACAGGTGAACCTAAATTAAGATATTCCCTAACATTAAAAATCAATAACCATAAATTGCCCAACAACTTAGAAGCTCTGAAAACATTTCCAATTAGATTTGTTTCCTTATCTGTCCTCTTTTCTGTCTTTCGAAGATGGTCTTCATCCACATCCCAATAGTGCAGAATGATCTAGTCAAAATGCCCCAACAAAATGTCTTTATCCTCAGGTAGCTACCAAATCATAGCCATTTGACTGTAATTTTGGAAGTAGTGACAGGCCTTTGGACTATCATTACAGTATTTTAGGCAAGAAAATATAAACTGGGATTTAGCTGTGCCTCTGTAGGCCCAAGCTAATTTACTGTGAGTACAGTCAGGAACCCTGAACAAGTTATCTAATAATGCCCATTCCATTTCTGGTTGACTACGAAGTGCAGAGATTAGTACTTGTGCCATGTCAGCAAGAGTGACAAGAGTTTGACCTTTCTCCACAACAGGAGGGAGACAGCCCTTCTACAGCCTTTTCCTGTGTGTGCTCTTTGCAGGGCATTGTAACGTATCATTACCAAAAGATCACTGGCAAGGGTTGCCATTTTAGAGAAAATATACAAATGGCCCAATAATGAGTCTTTTCATGCATTAATGGAAGCCAGTAAAAGGAGCTTTGTTTGTGTCCTTATTATCTGATGTACTGGAACCAGAGTGCCTTTTTGACATTTGTATTGTCATATCTCTCGAACACGATACAGCCAGGCAAAGAATTGAAGAAAAAGCTGTAGTCATCAGCGGTAACAGTGTTGTTCTATCTGGCCAGTCTGAAACCAAATGTGTAGTCTACAGTTGGTTCACAGAACTAAATAAGAATAAGGATTCAGGATTTATTTAGCAGGTAGAGCTGGCCCAGCCGGCTGAGTCCCAGCGTCATCGTGATGGATTGTGTTCTCCTTCGTCAAGTCCTATCAGTTTAGATTTCAGTCCCCCAGCCTCAGGGCTGATTTCACAAAGAGCTGGTAGACAAGGAGATGAGGTTGCTAGTTCATGAATATACTTTTATATAAATAATTTGAAAGTGGAGTATTCTGACCTAGAGGAGATCTGAGCCCTTTGTCACTCTAAAGGATACGTATCAAAGAAAAGGGAAGACTGGTTCCTAAGTCTGTGGTGAGTATGTTTCTTTGACTCGCTGGCATCTATTCTCTCTTTTTCAGGCAATATCCTGGATTTGGTCTGGGTTCAGCTCGCCTTTCACTCTCAGTCCCAGTGCTTGGGTGGGGCTCTACCAGGCAATTTGTGCCAAAAGCCTGATCCAATCTGTGGATGGCATTTTCCTGATTTCAAGAACTGGAAGGAAGAAAAGAATATATAAATGTATGTGTGCTCATACAAGCATTTACAAATCTAGAGTCTGAACCCAACTCATTGATTTTGGTAGGCTTTTCACCTATTTGACTAACCTTATACAAAAACAGGGAACAGAATTTATAATTTTAAGTTTCTAAGCACATATGCTAATATTATTAGCTTACTGTCAGAAACCATGTACATTTTGTTCAGCATAACCTAAGCTTATGTAATGCTAACAATATTGAATAGCAATGTAGGTTAGGGGTGCCTTTATAAAGCTCAATTGTTAAATAATAGTTCTATGCAAGATTTTCATTTTACTTTTCTGGAAGAATCCCAAGTAGAATCTTAGGACATGCTTTAAAATCAAATATGAGTGCAATTAATATCTTCAGTGATACCTCTCTTATTTTCTTATTTTTATCTAAAAGATGTTAGATATCCTGCTAAAGATGCTGTTTTTGTGACTGAAAAATTTTTCATACTAGAGAGACAATCAAGGCACCATTTGCAGTCACAAGCAAAATGTGAGAAAATGCCATTAATCCATGCTTCAATAAATTAAAAGAGCCTATCAGATCATTCAGACTGGCTAAAGTCCATTTTTGTTCTTACTTCTAAAACCTTTTCTTTATGAAATATAATGCACATATAAAAAGGCCATAGAAAGATGTACAGCCCAGTGATTATTCATAAACAAAGCACCTGTGCACAACATCAACAATTAGCGTGTTGTCTGTGCCTCACACGTGCTCCTTCAATTCCCTTCTCAATCACTACCCCTGACTTTGCCTTATCCTTTCCATAGTCCTTATGTTGATTTTATGGTAATTAGTTTTTCTTGTACCTATATGATTAAGCATGCATCCCTAAACCCTATAGTTCATTTTTGTCTGTTTTCTTTTACTTTATATAGATGGAATTATACACTGTATCTTCTTCTGTGCCTGCTTTTTTTTTAACTCAATGTAGTCTTTGTGAGATTCATTCATGTTGGGGCAATAAACAAAATATTTCTAGATTGTTCTTTGTCACTAACATATTCATTATTATTGAGTAACATTTTAGCAATCATGAGATAAAATTCTGATGTTTTCCTCTCTTCCTCTTAAGACAAGCAGTTGCAGTGGGCCAATGAATGTCAGCATTTTTTATTTCAAGAAATCAATACAACCAAAGTTTTGTAGGTCTGCATTTAAAGGAGCTACAATCTCTTGGCCTCAGGGCCTTTGACATCTTCAGGGAACTAGCCACAGGCCTCTAATGAGTGTTATAAATCCCTATTTAGGAATTACATAAAGTTGGCTTGGCTCATGAGATAACTGGGCAGTAAAGACGACTGCTACACTGGACCCTGACTTCACAGAACTACCATCTGCAAGTCTTTAATCCTCTACTTTGAGTTAGGATGTTCTGTATTTTTTTAATAGAATTCACAATGTTATCATTTCATTCATTTCCTGAATAGTCACTTCATCCTTATAAGAAACCCAAGCTTAAGGTTGTCAGATAAAACATGGATACATGCTAAATTTGAATTGCGGAGAAACAACAAAAAAAATTTTTGGTATAAATATGCAGTATTTTTATTTACTAAGTCTGGCAATCCTACCCAGGCTTAAGCTTTTGCATGCTTATCTGTTTTTATAGTCACTATATGCTTTTATCTATCTCATCATGGCCAACAGTAACATGAATTAAGAGGTTCTATCCTTATTATTCTTAATCTAAGGAAACTACAACAGAACTGGCTTTGAATACTGTCTAGTGTGACAACTTTAATATTCATGTTAAAAGATCTTGAAAATAATATCTAGAGTTTACTAACATGTGAGACAGAAGTCAAGTGGGAACCTCTATGCTTCTAGAAAATTAATGAACTTTGACTCAACCATTGCTATCTCTCCACTGTCCCACTGAATGAAAAATATAAACTCCTTGCCAAGATTTCTGCACACTCCTGAAGACTTGACTTTCATGATACCCTCTTACCCTGGACTCCTATTTCCCTGTTTACCAAGTTTAACGTGGCCCCACAATGACCCCCAAATAATACTCAACCTCTGTTCACCTCCTAAAAAATCCACACAAATATAAGCTTCTCATGAGTAAAGTTAACTTTACATAAGATGGTTTTCTACAGCAGCAATGTAAACAACTTTCAGTGGTATTTTTTGTTTGTTTTAAATAACGATATTTACCTACCATTAAAACTTCTGACCTCCATGGTGTTATAATGGCCATTCAACTAGTCCAAGACTCTCACTAATCTTAGTCAAATTAGAATGAAAAGAAATTTCTCCCTTTCCCTCATACAAGCTGCTATTGACTTCTAAGCCCTTCTACCATAAGCATGTATTAATTTTCCAAACAAAAAACAATTTTATTTTAAAATAAACTTTGATCTTAGATATCAACATTTTCTCCTCATGATATAAAATTAATATGCTTATACTCTGTATATTGATGTAAGAATAAGAATTTGCTATAATCTTTCCAGAGAATAATTTGGAGGTAAGTATAAAATAAATGAAAAATGTATTAATTCTTTTGACCTAGTAATTCCACTTACAGAAATTCATTCTAAGGAGATAATTATAGGTAGGTATAAAGGTTTACCATATGGTTGTTCTTTGCAATATTGTTTGTAACAGTGAAAAATCATAATGTAAATGTCCAACAATAAAGGAACTAAGTTAATAATTTTCATCCATAAAATGAAATATTAGCAAGCTATTAAAAATGTCATATAGAGTAGCATTTAACATGAGAAGGTACTTTGATATATTATTAAATAGAAAAAGGTTTCAAAATACTTGTAAAATATAATACCAATTCTTTGTAAATCTCATCTAAAACACTTAAATAGCAAATAAACATTAGTTACCTCTGATGATGAAATAAAATGTGACTTACATTTTCTTTGTAGTGTTACCAGTATTTTCTAAAATTTCCATTTTATATATATTCCATTATATATGTATATATACACATAGTTCCCTTACAGGAAAAATAACTAACAATAATTACATTCTGACATAGAGGTACATCACTTTTAACAGTATTCAACCCTCAGATGTTTCTACTTTGTGTTTATCTTTAGCTAATAAAATTAACATTGTGACCCCCTTTCCTTTTCAGAAAAAAAGACTTATTTTAACTAATGTGAAAAAAGACCCTCCAAATTATTATCAGCACACACTTTAAGTTTTGCATGACATGAATTACTATTGTTGAAGGTTGCATTTAAGGCATCAACAAAATATATGAGTAGACAGAAACTTTGCTTAGTGTAATGTATTATAAGTGTACATGTATTTCCTAAACAGTAAGATTTTATTTAAGAACTCTTCATTGTCATATGTCCATAAATCCATTTATTCAACAAAATGTTTTGAGCACCTGCTATGCACCAGGCAGTTTTATATCTTAAAAAGATGATAACAAAAGAAACCAAAGTCCTTTTCCTCACACAACTTATAGTGTTAACATATGTATGACAGACACTACAGAGATATATATGTGCACATATTATTTATAATTATACGTATTTGACAAGTAAGGGCTATGCACAGAAATAAAAGAAGCAAGGTGAAGGCACACCAAGTAGGAAGGATTCTTGCTGTTTTACAGGGTCACCAGGAAAGGCCCTCCCATAAGATGACATTTGAGCTGAGACAGAAATACAGGTGTTAGTGTAGAGCACATGGTAGGTGGGAAGGCTCAAGGAACAGCAAGGAGTTCAGCTCAAGTGGAACTAGAAAAGGGGCAGACAACTATATGTATTTTTACAACAAACTCATTGTTTATATAGACTCTGAGTGACTTTAAAAGCTACCTTTTTCCCTTTCATGATGAGCATGTCTATTTCCATTTTTTTCCATGACTCCTCTCTTAAAAATTATGGACAATTGTTTTCTCTTTCACCCCATGTGGCTATCATTTACCATATTCAACAGTATCGTCTTTTAGCACCAAAAAGCATGCCCTCACAGCAATAATATTTACTGTATATATTTATCTTTGATTTGCCTTAGGGTAAATTATTAAAATAAGATGTATAGATTTGAGTAGGTTATAAAACATAAACAAGAATAGTCATTAGTAATCTTAACGATGCAAAAATAGCAACAAAAAATCATACAAACTCATTAAAAAAAATACAACCACTAATCAAGGAGCCAAAATACATGTTTAACTCTTTTTCTAAAGGTTATTTTGCAGACAGAATTCATTAAGATTGGGAGAAGACAGGATATTTTTTAGTAGGGATGTCATGTTCTTGGCAAAGAGGTTCTGCTTTCTGCTCTCTGTAGACTCCACAAAATAAAAGTAAAGAGGAAACTGACATCTCAGTTACAAACTGGGCAACTGCTGTCCATCACAAAGCAGAGATCCTTCTCAGTCCCTAGATATTTCTAGTGAGCCAGACCTCAGCTAAGTTTCCTTGCTTCTTATTTTGAGACACAAAACTCCTCTCATACTGAGTCAACTAGGTAAGTAGAATTTGCCCACTGAAACTGAAAACTGACCTGATGATCTGTTGCCACTTACGGTGACTTTTTGAAGATGTCCAGCCGGCTGTGCCCAGAGAGTTGGTTATCCTCAGGATTGCTTTCCTATCATGAATCATTCTGAATGGTATTTCATCATTACACGCAGTTTCATGTGAACTGATTATGAATGGATCATAAGGGAGAGCTCACCTTTGTTGACCCACTGGGAAAGTAGAGTGATGATGAAGGTGTGTATCATTTGGATCAACCGGTTCAGTCCTCTTGGCCACAGGGCTTCTTTAAAGTTGGGATTTTGTAAAAACAATGAAAGGATTCATTTAAAAGGACTTAACTTAGTGTGGAATCAACCATATATAGGTTATTAAATATTTATCTGAAGGAGAGAAAGCAAGAAATAATTGTGGATATAAAGGCAGGTGGATAACCACAGTGGAGCATTTGAGTCAACACTGCACTGGATGTTGGTGTAAGCTTTCACTGGTTTGACCAAGGCTTATATGTCTGTCCTGTGTTTGCGTGGAGTTTCCTCCTCCTTTGTCCTCAGCCTATGCTATATGCTTCTATGTCTTGTGCAGCACTAAAACTGCTAAAACTTCAATTCTTTCTTTTTGGACTTCTTAAAAATGCTCTCTGAAAACTCTGGTTAATACTTCTGTTCTGGTTATGGTAGAAGTGTCCCTAGTGTTCAGAGAAGAGGGATATTTTCTAGACTAAAGTGCTATGTGGGATACTCTTCTACATTTCCCAAGAGACATTTGTTCATTTATTTGCTATAATTCTTATTGGCCACTTGGCTGTAATGCTTAAAATTAAAAGCAGGTCCCTTTGGTCAGGCTGCAACTTTACCCAAGCTTTACGTTTTGCTGTTTCAAATTCTTTGTTAAGTGAAAGCTGCGAATGCATGAATGTGATGTCTAGAGGTATATCTCCACAAAGACTAATGAAGCAAAAATTTGTCAATGATTCAGAGTTGGGACTATGTGTGATGGTATCTTTTGACCCAAAGTGGACTGCTACATTAGTTCACAATCTAGCCAACCTTCATATAGTACCTGCATTATGCTTCATTCACTGATTTCACTAAAATGTGAGTGCCTACTATGTAAGGAGCTACACTTTAGGGTTTGAAAATGACAGACATGGTTTCTGACCTCATGGAACTTACGACCAATCTTATGTACTTACAATTTCTTCTTGTATTGTTTAGAACATGTATAGACAAAAAACAAAATTTTGAAATCTAGCAGTGAAATGAGTAGATAATGGATGCTCTGAGTTTTTTAGAGATACTGTAGTTTTGTTGATAAAATGGTTTATATAGAATTCCTTTCAGGTTCTGTGTGTTTGTCCAAATGGCCAGGATATTATTTACCTGAAATACACCAGTATTTAATTTGTACTTGCCTGTTGAAATGAAGTCTGCTTTTTATATCTCCAAACAAGTCTTGCAGAATATTTTTCAGTTTAAATAGCCCTGATGTCAGCATGTCAGAGGTTTAAATTTACACAGTTAAGAGTCTTTCTAATGGGGCTCAATAGGGCATGTGTCCAAGCAGAATTTTGCCGACTTTAATCTTGAGGTTTATAGGAAGAGATCACTATATCTATTTAATGTGAGAGAATGTGAATTGGCAATACATTATTCCATATGTTATATATTTATGAGGCCTGTATATCCAGAACTCACAGTCCAATTATTACCCTAGCCAGAGACCTTATTTCTAGATCCATGTTTTCTCCTCCTGTACAGCTGTAAACCACAAGTGAAGTTTCTAATGTTAGACAAGGTATATCCATTAGTTCCACTAAAAAGCTCTAACCACCGGAGCTCATTGATTTTTAGTTTCATTTATCTTTAATGAGGAGACTAAATACTTGTTTAGGAAGCAGAGTCTAGCTTAAGTGGTGTTTGTTCCTTCAGCATGTACAGCTGAAGACCTCCATAATCTCTCCCTTAGGTCACACCATGGAACAAGACTTTTTACCCTAAAACAGAAACTTAAAGTACTTCTGTAACTGTGTACATGAATGTATTTTAATCATTTTTAAAAAGCATTCCAAATTAATAACTGCAGGAGATGCAACAATTATTTCTGTTTATTGGTATATGAACATACCTTCTAGGCTGTCTATTATTAATTCTGCACTGGTCAGTGTCTAGAATATTCATTAAGTATATAATAACTGTAAAATAACTACAGTTAGAAATTATGCCAATTCACTGTTGGCATAATGAATGAAATGTCTAGCGATGTATCTCCAAAAAGATTAACAAACTAAAGTATGATCAGAATAAGGAGTATTAAGCCACACTCCCTAATTATTTACACATTGTAACACTAAGTATAAAATGTTGTCAGTCCCTTAAAATATGCTCAAGCCAAGTGATTATTAGCATATTCTGCAGGCAGAGCCTTTTGTGTGTGCTGAGCAAACCATACTCTAAGCTATCTGATGCAGTTCCCTGGGTAACCTAACCAGATATTGGGAAGAGAAGATCAATTGATTGCTCAGTCTACTTTAAAGAAAGAAAAGTTTTCTCCTTCAGGGAAAAACAAAGAGAACATGGTAATGGGATGGGGGGAGTAAGGGGCATGTAGAGAAATTGAAAGAAGTACGATTATCCAACAAATACTAAATCAGTTGAAATGTACTGGTTCCCTTAGAAAATGTTTTTTCATACCTTCAGCACTTTTGGGATTGATGTGCCATAATACTGAAGCAATTACTCATGATTTCTAAGTAGACAATTTTTTTATTTTTAATAATCTATATATTTCTAAAATGGGTCAAGTTTATATAAAGGCTACAGCACCAAGATGAGATTTTGATGGGAGATGCAAAAAATAATAATTCTCAACCTAGGGGAAGGTATTTGTAACAAACACAGAGAAAAGTAATATCCCCAATATGATGAGCTTTTTAAAAAACCACTAAAGAATAACACAGCCTCAAAGAAAAATAGACAAATAACTGGGCAAGGAACATGGAAAGAAGTCTAAAGACTAACAAGCATATTATAAAACATTAAAATATGTTATTTTTACATAGCATTTCTGAAAAACAATTTGACTATATATCGGAATCCTTAAAATATCCAGGACTTTTCACCCAGTAATTCCAGGTGCAGTAATCCATCCTAATAAAATAATCAGAATACTAACTATGTACCAAGAAGTTGGAAAAATTCTCAGTGTCTAACAAAAATTGAAATGAATACTGAAATAAACTATGGTATGTTCATTTAAAGAAATACTCTTCAGGCATTAAAATTATGTTAAATAACAATTTTAATGACATGAAAAAATGCTTATGATATAACCTATGTGAAGAAAGTATTTATAGCATGATCATAATTATGGAAAAGCACACATAGGGAAAAAAGGAAATATCTCAATATTTCAATAATGGTTATATCAGCATTATGGAAATTTATCTGTAATTTTTATTTTTTTCCTTTATAACTTCCTATTTTTTCTAAGTTTTCTAAAATGAGCATGTATTACTTCTAATTTGTTTTTAAGAAAAAAATACCAACCAAAATGTCTAAGAAATGTAATCAATCCTCTAAGGAGAATGGCAACACAGTTAAACCTATCTGGCAAGTACTGGTTTAACATCCCAAGAATTTTTGTGAAATCAAAATTTTATTTTAGCTAAAATGCATCTTCGAAGTACGTGAGTGTGGATGTTGATAAATAATAATATATTCTTATACCACAAAGATTTTGTTCATGCTCATAGAAATTTTCTGCATGTGGACTATGAAATCTTTTCCACCTTAATCCTTGCTAGTCCCAGAGATCATGTTCAGCAGACACAATAAATAGCTCAGGAGAGGTTTTTCCTTCCATATACATAGACAGAGAGGCTTCACAATGTTTGGGTTATGTTTGAAGAAGATACACATGCGTTGTAGTTCTTTAGTGTAAAGCCTCAAAAGACAATCTGAAATGAAGGGCCACATAACTAGCACCCAATCCAGAGGTAGGGACGGTGCAGCAGTTCCACATTCATGTTTAATCTCTGTACAAGTTTAAAGTAGGCTTCACTTTGTTCTAATTTTCTTCTTTCTCCACATTAAGCTAACACTAACACACTTTAGATGATGATTCAGAAAATTATCTTTAGCATTCCCTAAGGGCATGACAATAATGCCCCTTTCTATTGAGCCCTGACCCCTAATATTTTTCTAGGCAAGACCTTGAGAGAGGTAGAAAATTGAGAGGGTGAAGGGGAAATCTTCAAAAGCAGCATGTTTCTAAATTGGTACCGTGTAAACCTCTCTTAGCATCGGGAAACCACTGCTGGGGGTAAATGAAATGAATTCACTGGGGCATCTAATCCTATTCCTGGAACATTTAAATGCTTTAAATGCACTGGCGAGCAAACAAACTTCAAAGCAATCATTACACCCCAGACACTGTTGCTTGTGTGGCTGAAATCTTTATGAGATTAGCCCCCTACAGGGAGAGAAGTTAAACACGGCCAGAACCACTTTGAAACTGTCGGGAGGATACCCATTTAACGGCTGGGAATCGGGGCAAATGAGCCTAATTCCCAACGTAGCTCTGCCCCAGACCCAGACGTCACCCATCGAGCCTAACACTCCACTCCCCTGTCTGCAGCCTACAGTTCTTGGCTTGGAAACCCCATCAGCATGGACAACATGGGACAATACAAGCATTCAAGGTTCTTGTCTTCACTGGACAAGAATCACACATGGGACCGATACTGTGAAAGAGCATGACTAAGAGGTTTTTATTGCTTTATTTTGTTTCAAATATGTGAAAAATGATGAGCAAAAACAGAAAAATGTTAAGGATTTCTTTTGTCAACTTTTAGAATTTTTTACTCAAATATTCCTCCAATTTTTCTTCCTTGCTCATCCCAGATCTTAAATCTATAATGGAAATATATTTCATTAACTAATCAATTTATGAATAAAACTTTTGGTTATTTCTAAACTAGCAAAGTGATTTGTATTCATGTAAATGGTACTAAAAAAAACCCAGCAATATTAATTCATTCTACCAATATTGACTTGCCTACCATAAGAGACAAGCAATATTGATACTGGCTGTAAAGACATAAATTGAATGGAAAAATTCCATCATGGAGCTCCAGTTCAGTGGTGGGTATGACCAGGCAGACAGATCTGAGGTTTTGAGGTACAAATTTTGGGTACACAGAGGAAGAACAAGCTGATGGTGATGGAGGCTTGAATATGTTTTCTTCCCCTGCTTATGCATATGCTACTCTCAAACCCAATTTCTACTATCTTTCTAATATTCTTGTAAAGGACATTCCTTCATCTATTTCAAATGTCGATTCTATCTTGTTGGATTGCATTTTTTTCATTGAGTAATCTTAACTGTTTTGTTGACAATAGTATTTATACAAAATAAAACCAATATTTAAACATCACTATTCTCAGAAATGCCCCTTTCCTTCTCATCTTTGGAAGACTCTAGCATTTTGTTTCTTATCTGACAGTGTTACTAATATTTGCCATTCTTTTCATTCCCATGTTTCTTAATTTCTGAAATTCTACATCTCTTAAATAAGTCATGTTATCAATTTTCAGACTCAAATTTCAGACTGAAGTTATTTTGATTTGATTTGTCTTTATCAATTTACACTGAAAATTTTATGAAAACATAAATCAGTTTTTATTTACTCTTTGGCTTGATGCTGCCATATTAATTTGAATACCATGGCCAAGATGTTTCTCCATATCCCTAAAGAGACTGTTTTCATTGAGGTAAATGTAGGCAAACCTGGAACTGCCACTGTGGGGAAGCAGAATGGCCTACTCAGGTGCCTGTTCTTGTCACTCCTCAATTTTCATAAAAGTATGTAAATTTTACTCCCATCAGGACTAACAGTTGAAGAATATGGCTCAGCCAGGCTACCAGTTACCTAGACCAGGTACTTAAAAAATCTCAAGCTCAAATGAAAAAGGAAAAAGGAAAACAAGAGGAAGAGAAAGAAAAAGAAAGAGGAAATAGCTTCAAGAGACTGTAGAGCACATCCAGTTCTTAGTATATTTTAAAATCTGTCTTTCATTATGCCATTTGAGCAGGAAGCATCACCCTTCAAGCATATTCTATAAGTTCCCCAAAAATTTATTACTTTGTCGCTTTGGGGTATAATTCTATCAGGCTATGTAGGAGAAAAGTATAAGTAAGCTCATTGTGAAAGTACTGCAGAATGTGGTCTCTATGTTCCAGTACTCTGAAAATCCACAAGAAAAATTTATCCCTGGGCACAGAATGGGACAAAAAAATTAGAATATTCATAAGCAATGACCTGATTTTTTTTATCTCATTAAACACTGAATCATAAAGCTGATTGAGGCTTCTTTAAGTTAACTGCTCAAAACTTTAGAGCCACGTTCACGGCCCAATTCACTCAAGAATAGAAAACTCCTAACATTTGATGCATATGCTACTCTCAAACCCAATTTCTTACTAACTTCTAATATTTCTGTCTTTTACTCCATTCCTTCATCTATTTTAAATGTTGATACTATCTTGTTGGATTGTGTTTATTTTATTAAGTAATATTAAAATGTTTTGTTGAGTATAGCATTTATAACAAAATAAAACCAATGTTTAAATATCACTGTTCTCAGAGATGCCTCTTTCTTTCTCATCTTTGGAAGACTCTAGCTCTTGTTTCCTATCTGACAGTGTTACTGATATTTGCCGATCCAGCAGAAAGTTTTACACAAATGAACTGGTGTAACAGGATGTTAACCTATAATAAGAGTTTGTCACATCACAGTCACACTAGAGGAGATCTGCCATTGATTTTTCAGTAAATATGGCAAATGGTGAAAAATATAGTGTTCCTCAGCACTAAATTTTTTAGTGACCATTTTACTTTTCTGCTGTTAACGGTTCTGCTGTCTGCAGGTTATATTTAATAAAATGCTGTCTTTTCTCAGTATATGTGTTCATACTGATGTAGCTAATGGGTCCTACACTGAAGTTGTCATCTGTTTTGCCATTTAATGCATTTGTAAAGCTTGCCTTCATTCTTTAGTAGAGCAGGAACAGCAAATTAGGGGTAAAAAAATCATTGTGTCATGGAACTGAAAAGCAAGCATGGACCGTGACTCCCCCAGGTCATTAAGGTTATTCAAATCTTTACACTAAAGGACAATCTCTTAACATCTCAAACAGCGAATGTCCAAATATGGTGAACATGCATGGCGGTTGTTGGGAAGTTCTTTCCATTTAGCCTAAGTTGTTCCTCCTGGAACTCAGGTACCTTTGTTTATTATTGTTCTTATTTAATGTAACAGAAATTATCACTGTCTTTAATCTGAACCCTTTAGAAAGTCTCATGTGATGAGGTCAGGATGTCACTGGAGAAGCCCTACCCTCTCTCACACAGATGGCATTTACCTTGCAAAATTTTTATAATCCAGGGTCTGGTCCTCTTTCTTGTACAAACTCAGAAACCTGATTTTTTTCCAGCAAGGGGAGAATGAAATTACTGGTCATGGGAAGACATAATCGACAAATTTACTGAGACAAACACGTAACACCAACTGCTTTTCTTGTGACATGACTAATCCTTTAGCTCACTTATCATCTTTCTGTTGATAGGTATACAGGGCATCAGAAAATTGGAATATGGGAGCCTATTATTCATTTAGTTGTTCCACAGACTTTGAATATCAAGCATGTAAAGACACACAAGATTCCAAGTCAACTAAGATGTATTCTCTGACCTCAAGAATTGTACAGTCTACCAGGCAGACACAGACATAAACACAAATTTAATAATGGGATAGGCTAGAGTTGAAAGTCTATACTATGAATGTTCAAAGACATTACATCAAGTCAGATTCTGTAATAGGAAAATACTTGCCTATGAAAGGGGAATATTTAAAATCTGCTGCCCAAGACCCCCACTTCTACAGAAACTGATTGGATCTGATCCTTTGTGTGATTATTTTATAGTTTATCCATCAGAGGAATCTTCCTTCCCTTACTATTAATTTCCCCTTCATCTACATACATACTCCTACCATGTAAAGCAGACAGTTTTTAAAACTACAGACGCTCATCTCCTTTTGCTTAAATGACATAATTAAAAAGTAAAAATCTCTAATGACTCTCTATTGCCTGGAGAATAAAATTCAAATATCAATATTGGTATGTCACAGGAGGCCTGTATTTCCTATCTCATCTTTTTCTTCTCCTTTCCCCTTCATGTTCTCACAGAGTAAACCATTTATTTAGTCAGACTGTAAGCATTATTAAATACCTACTATGTACCAAATAGTATACTTATGATGGTAAACAGGAGAGAAGTAACAGGCCATGCCTGTTCCCTCAGCCTGGAAGGTGATTCCTGTTTCATGTTTGTTTAAAAGCTACTTAGTATTCAACTCTAGCTAGAATTTCACTTTCTTCATTATGTTGCCTAAAATCTACCCAGCTGAAAGAAATCATTGTCTGTTACATATTTCAATACTCAATCCCAGGTATTTTCTTATAGGACTTAATTACCTCCTACTTATTTTTGCCTTCACTTGTCTACTAGTACATAAGTCTCCTGAGAGCAGGATTTGTGTATGATTCATCTTGGTTTACCTTTGGCATTTTAAACATAGTAATTGTACATGTAATAAATGAATAGAGACCATTTCTTTCAGCATTTCTGGAGTTGCAAACCTAAAGCTACAATAATTTAAAAAGACCTTATCATTAAACTTTGGGTCCTCTATGGATACAGCAATGTGTTTTCAGTTTGTCCAAAAAAATTGCTATTCTTCAAATATGCCATGCCATTTGAGCTTGTATTTGTGTATTAAAATGCATGGAATGTTCTCTGGTTACTTGTTTCACAACTTCTATTACAGAAAATAAAACTTTTCTCTTTTTAATACCTGATATACAATAGCTGATCATTTCCTCTCAAAAGCTATACTGATTTTCATGGTCCTTCTCAGGGTATTTCATGCTAAGCATGTATCACATATGAAATATATCTTTGAACAGATTTGCTGCTCTGTTGACTTTTGGCTTAAAAAGGGTCCCAGGATATTGATTTCTGGATAACTTTACACCATAACCAAATCAAACTAGAGTGTCTTACTTTCAAGTTGACCCAAGAGAGGAAGAAAACTTGAACCCCGAGGAATTGTCATTTAGGCATTTATGACCAAATCAGTGTAAATTTTACTTTAGCACCTGCTGTTCTCTTCATGTTAGCATCTTGGAAGTGGCAAGGCCGTGCTGCTTGCGGCCATTTCAGAAACACGTGCCTTAAATCCACCAGAAAACCCAGATGAATGTCAGAGCATCTCATCCTGACCTCTTTTCAATTCTCCATCTTCCTAGAGGTAAAGCTTATGGTTTCAGACTAACTCTATTTTCAGTGACTTCATATAGCCTGGCGGCCTCCTCCTTTCCTTAATTTATTATGCAACACACCTAGTTACAGAGAATCACCTCTTTTCTTTCATGTAAGCTATGAACTTGCCCTTTTAAATATATGTCTCCACGGCTTTCTTCCTCCAGTTCACAAGATCTGATTAATGTCACCCACTTTCCATGGGTCTTCCCTCAAATTGGTCTGTCAAATATGGTACTCATAACTTTCTTGGGCCTTATGCCATTTGGACTTGAACCCTAGCTAAATAGTAAATACTTTGAATATATGGGACTTCTATTTACTATCAACCACGATTATACTTTCTTTGTATTCTCAATAACTAACTTCAGGCATGTTTTACAATGTACTCATGATCATTTTTAATCCCATGAAGAATTTAGCTTGTCTGGTTTACTTAGAAAAGAATGCAGGTTTCCTCCAAAAACCTCACCAATGATGAAGTTCATAGACTACCTACCTAGAAAAGAGAGAAAGTGGTAGATTTTAAAATGAAAAAGAATTGCCCTTTGCCTTTTCTTTTTTTTTTAAAGGCATTTTAAAAAGTGGCTTTAAGTATCAACATAATCCTTCTTCTTAAATTAGGTAACATGGAAAGGAAAGAGAATTGACCTGTTGTGAGGGCAAAGTTTAAATTCAGTGAGATTAGAGTGGAGTTTTTGGAAAGAGTAACTAGTTCTAATAAGATTTTATTCCAAGAATTTGAATACTTCAGAGACTAAGGCTACATCCTGACATCCACAAACAGGAGCTGCCAGTTAGCTGGTAAGGAGAGTAGTTAGTTATCTGCTGAATTTAGCCGATTTGAAAAAAAAAAATTCTAGCCTCAAACACCCACTTTTTCCTCACTAGTGGATTACTTTTGTCTGAAATATCTGGCTAATGAATTTGGTTCTGCTTTTCATTTTGCCCATGTGGACAGTAGTTGAATGCTGCATTCTGATCCAATTCTCAGAGGCAAGGAGGCTTTGGGAGGGCATCCTTTACATTAAAGTTTCTCAGAAGAACATGAAAGTTCAGTGAAAGAATATAGAACATTCAAACAATTTTTGCTTAGGAAAATAGAGGTAAAAGCCTGGCATGGATTACCCTAAACCACAGACATCTGACAGAGAATCAAATTAGGCACCAACTCAACTGTTATGAAAATTTCCACTTAAAAGGCGAGTTGTGCTGAATATATTCCTGAGCCAGCTCTGACACTTCTGTAAATGATTTTAACATTTCAAAGCCCAGATGAAAGTATTATAATTGCTGAGAAATAGAAACATTACCAGCAAATATAAGAAGATCCTTTTATTAGTGGTAGTAGTAGAGAAATAGGTCCAAATATTTCAAAGTGTTGGTGAGACTGATGTAAATCCATAAGTCAACATGTGAAAGCAATGACTACAAATTCCTCTCTTCTTGCTTCCTTTGCTCAATCCAGATGTAAATTCAGATTATAGAACAGTAAAATAGTTACAGGAGTATTAACGAAGTCAAGAGACGGAAAACTGAGCCAAGAAATGAACCAGATAATTGATTTCTGCATTAGAAAATTTTCAAGAAGTTTGTTAGGAAAAAACCTTGATACACAGGAGAAAAAAAATACCCAAATCTTTAAACAGTTGCATTTTTTAACACCAAGCTAGCCTTTAGTTTCCCCCACAAATTCAATAAAGTATAGTAAGCCTTTCAAAACCATTAATAACTCTATAAATGTAGGACTAAAATAATTTATGGAGTGGTGAAATTCCTTCTCAAGACCAGCCATTTATGCCAACAATAAACACAAAAAGATATGGTGGTTGTTTTATACTTCAGTAGCCTTACCTTTTTTGGACTACAATGAACCATAAGGATCTTTTATGACATGGATATTAAACTGCTGAATCAGTTTACCTGGGGCTAAACTACTCCCTGAAACAACAACCCTGGCAGTAGTCAAATTTCTGTCACAGAAAAATAAAAATTATAAATTGCTATAGAGTTTTGTTATGTAAAAAGCTACATAACCAGCTAGGAGAGAGAAAGGCAAATACCATTCAAGAACAAAGCTAATTTCACCTCAAACCAGCCAAGCTGCATTAGATAAATGTCTGCTCGTGACAAGGTTAGCTGGGGACCAAGAACGCCATGTTATTCTCCAGCTATAAACCTGAACAGTGTATGCTCACACTCCAGCCCATCCTCACATAAACCATAAAAAAACTCAAGGAGATTAGATACGGTCTGTTGTTTGGCAAGAACGGGCATATTCTGTCTACTTTCAAGTATAAACAGAGCAAAAAAAAAAAAAAAAGAAACTAGATAAAGGATTATATATTTTTAAAATCTGTAACATAAAAGAAAGGAAAAATTAGTCTATTGAGGTAGAAGGAATGACACCTATAAAAATTATTTTTAAAATAATTAAAAAATATTAAAAGTGCATCTATTTTAGAACACATTGCTTTGTGTTCTCAATAAAATATAAGAAAACATAAACTTTATCAAACAAGATAAGATGAAGGAGAGCTTTATTAAAAGATAAATATAAAGCAGACCAGCTGCTTTAGGAATGAAGATTATGGAATCATTTCAGTTTTCCTCCACCTCTATCTCTCACATTAACAACAACAAAAAAAAGATGAAAACCATAATCTCCATCCTTATAAAACCAGGACACAGTCACAACTCCAAGCCTCAGGTTATAAAAACACACTGCCAAATACTTTGAATTTAGGATAACATTGAAGGGCCCTGAATGCATGCACAAAAGTCTACAGTTCTCATATAGGACACAATGTTTCTTAAAGGTTCCAGATGACAAACTAATCAAAGGTCTAACCAACTGTCCCACAGTTAGAATAGTTCAGTCTGATGGTATGTTCAATACCTAAGATTGACCAAAACAACTCTTTTTCAGAACATGAAGCATGAGACGAAGGAGAATAACACAAGGCCAATAGGAAAGCCTTCAGATGAGTGATCTTTAGAGGAAGCAGATGGAGAGAATGTCAAGGTAAAGGAGCAATCAACTTAGAGGCAGCTCAGGAAAATGAAAGAAATAAATGCTAAATCATGACGTGCATTAAAATTACAAGGTTTCACTATGAACTGTAAATATCTTCTACTCTTATAAGGAGCTGAAATCTGTCCTATGAGATAGAAGTGACATGCAAAATATTTGTAAAAACAATGCACCTTATATACCAACCAATCAGAAAAAATCATGCAAAATAAAACATATTTTAAAGCTACAGAAATTAAAACTGATACCTACCCAGAAATATACAGCATACCAATTGAAGAGAAGGGACAATTCAGAAATAGGAGTAAGTACATTATTCGATGTTAATTTGTAATTAAAAAGACAGTTTAAATTAGGACAGTGGGAGAAGAGTAATTACATAATAAAATTATGTTGGAATGTCTAGTTGGGACAAAGTATATAAAACATTATAAAAAAATGAAGCTAACTTGACATCTAAAATAAATTTAATATGAATTCAAGTTACACAAGTAAAAAATGAGATTAACAGTACTAGAACAAAATATCTATTTTTAACAAGTAATCATGCAGAAGGCTGCTTCAAGCAAGTCACAAAAATTAAAAGATATAAAAAGTTACTGCATTTTACTTCATGAAAAATTTTCAGTATAATTAGCCCTTACAAATTAATAAGAAAATGAACATTATGAGAGAAATATAAAAAATGATGTTTTCTTAATAAGAAAACCAGTGAGCATAAATAAGCATGAGCAAAAAATCAGTGGATTAGAAATTTTAAAAATTGCTCAAACTCTGCCCCTTAGAATTAAGAAAGTATGCATTAAAACTGGATAGTGTTACAAAGCCACAGTAATCAAGACAATTTGGTACTGGCACAAGAACAGACCCATAGACTAATGGAACACACTAGAGGGCCCAGATATAAACCCAAGCATATATGGTCAATTAATATACAATAAAGGAGCCATGAATATACAATGGGGAAATGACAGCCTCTTCAACAACTGGTGTTGGCAAAACTGGACAGCTACATGCAAGAGAATGAAACTGGATTATTGTCTAACCCCATACAAAAAAGTAAACTCAAAATGGATCAAAGACCTGAATGTAAGTCATGAAATCATAAAACTCTTAGAAGAAACATAGGCAAAAATCTCTTAGATATAAACATGAGCAACTTTTTCCTGAACATATCTCCTCAGGCAAGGGAAACAAAATAAAAAATGAACATATGGGACTACATCAAACTAAAAAGCTTCTGTACACCAAACGGCACCATCATCAGAACAAAAAGGCATCCTACAGAAGGGAGAATATGTTTGTAAATGACATATCCAACAAGGGGTTAACATCCAAAATATATAAAGAACTCACTTGCCTCAAAACCCAAAAAGCAAAAAACTCTATTAAAAAATGGGCAGAGGATATGAACAGGCACTTCTCCAAAGAAGAAATTCAGATGGCCAACAGGCACATGAAAAAATGCTCCACATTGCTAATTACCAGGGAAATGCAAATTAAAACCACAATAAGATACCACCTCACACTAGTTAGGATGGCCAACATAGAAAAGAATAGGAACAACAAATGCTGGCAAAGATGTGGAGAAACGGGAACCCTCCTACACTGCTGGTGGGAATGTAAACTAGTTCAACCATTGTGGAACACAGTATGGAGGTTCCTCAGAAAACTAAAATAGGAATACCATTTGACCCAGGAATTCCACTCCTAGGAATTTACCCCAAGAATGCAGGAGCCCAGTTTCAAAAAGACAAATGCACCCCTATGTTTATCACAGCACTATTTACAATAGCCAAGAAATGGAAGCAACCTAAGTGTCCATCAGTAGATGAATGGATAAAGATGTGGTACATATACACGATGAAATACTTTTCAGCCATAAGAAGAAAAAAAATCCTACCAGTTGCAACAACATGGATGGAGCTAGAAGGTATTATGCTCAGTGAAATAAGCCAGGCGGAGAAATACAAGTACCAAATGATTTCACTCATCTGTGGAGTATATGAACAAAGCAAAAACTGAAGGAACAAAACAGCAGCGGACTCACAGAACCCAAGAATGGACTAACAGTTACCAAAGGGAAAGATACCGGGGATGATGGGTGGGAAGAGAGGGATAAGGGGGATAAAGGGGCATTATGATTAGCACTCATAATGTAAGGGGTGGCACGGGGAAGGCAGTAAGTATATCACAGAGAAGACAAGTAGCAATTCTATGGAATCTTACTACATGTAATGGGGTATGTGGTGAGGACTTGATAATGGAGGGAATCTAGTAATTACAATGTTGCTAATGTGATTTAATATTAATGGTACCAAAATTTTTAAAATGCAACTAAAAAAAACTAGATTGTGTTTTACAAATTCATTATGGGAAATGAGAAGAAGTTCGATAATATACAATGCTGGCAAGTACCAGAGAAAAAAGTCTTGTTTGAAGACCATTGGAAGAAATGGAAATTGTCATAAACTCTTGGAGGGCAATTGGTACCATCTATATAAATTTAAAATACATACTAGCTTTTGACCCATCAGTTCATTTTTATACATCACTTTACAGTTATCACCTGTGAAAATGAAAAAAAAACCTATGTACAAGGATGTTTATTGTAACTTGCTTATAACAGCAAAAGACTAGGAACAATCTAAATGTCCATTTTGAGGGAATGGCTAAATAAAGTATCTTGAATGATCATAAATGAGTAGTATACAGTAGTTAAAATGAATATAACAGATCTACATATGTCAAAGTTACATCATACTAATACAATACACCTTTAGTATACTATACAAGAATTTTATGGTGTGCAAGTACTTTTATTTATTTATTTATTTATTTATTTATTTATATTTTTATTCATAATCTTTAAAATTTATTTTGTTATCATTAATCTACAATTACATGAAGAACATTATGTTTACTAAACTCCTCCCTTCACCAAGTACCCCACACAAACCCCATTACAGTCACTGTCCATCAGCATAATAAGATGCTACAGAATCACCACTCATCTTCTCTGTATTGCACAGCCCTCCCTGTGCACTCCCCCCCACATTATACATGCTAATCGTAAGATCCCTTTCTTTTTCCCCACCCTTATCCCTCCCTTCCCACCCACCCTCCCAGTCCCTTTCCCTTTGGTAATTGTTAGTCCATTCTTAGGTTCTGTGAGTCTGCTGCTGTTTTGTTCCTTCAGTTTTTCTTTGTTCTTATACTCCACATATGAGTGAAATCATTTGGTACTTGTCTTTCTCTGGCTGGCTTATTTCACTGAGCATAATAACCTCTAGCTCCATCCATGTTGTTGCAAATGGTAGGACTTTTTTTCTTCTTATGGCTGAATAATATTTCATTGTATATATGTACCACATCTTCTTTATCCATTCATCTACTGATGGACACTTAGGTTGCTTCCATTTATTGGCTATTGTAAACAGTGCAGCGATAAACATAGGGGTGCATCTGTCTTTTTCAAACTGGGCTGCTGCATTCTTAGGGTAAGTTCCTAGAAGTGGAATTCCTGGGTCAAATGGTATTTTTATTCTGAGCTTTTGGAGGCACCTCCCTACTGCTTTCCACAATGGTTGAACTAATTTAGATTCCCACCAGCAGTGTAGGAGGGTTCCCTTTTCTCCATAACCTCGCCAACATTTGTTGTTGTTTGTCTTTTGGATGGTGGTGATCCTTACTAGTGTGAGGTGATATCTCATTGTGGTTTTAATTTGCATTTCTCTGATGACTAGCGATGTGGAGCATCTTCTCATGTGTCTGTTGGCCATCTGAATTTCTTCTTTGGAGAACTGTCTGTTCATCTCCTCTGTCCATTTTTTAATTGGATTATTTGCTTTTTGTTTGTTGAGGTGCGTGACCTCTTTATATATTTGGGATGTCAAGCCTTTATCAGATCTGTCATTTATGAATATGTTCTCCCATACTGTAGGGAACCTTTTTGTTCTATTGATGGTGTCCTTTGCTGTACAGAAGCTTTTCAGCTTGATATAGTCCCACTTGTTCATTTTTGCTTTTGTTTCCCTTGACCAGGGAGATATGTTCATGAAGAAGTCACTCATGTTTATGTCCAAAAGATTTTTGCCTATGTTGTTTTCTAAGAGTTTTATGGTTTCATGACTTACATTCAGGTCTTTGATCCATTTTGAATTTACTTTTGTGTATGGGGTTAGACAGTGATCCAGTTTCATTCTCTTACATGTAGCTGTCCAGTTTTGCCAGCACCATCTGTTGAAGAGACTGTCATTTCCCCATTGTATGTCCATGGCTCCTTTATCATCTATTAATTGACCATATATGTTTGGGTTAATGTCTGGAGTCTCTAGTCTGTTCCACTGGTCTGTGGCTCTGTTCTTGTGCCAGTACCAAACTGTCTTGACTACTGTGGCTTTGTAGTACAGCTTGAAGTTGGGGAGTGAGATCCCCCCCACTTTATTCTTCCTTCTCAGGATTGCTTTGGCTATTCAGGGTCTTTGGTGTTTCCATATGAATTTTTGAACTATTTGTTCCAGTTCATTGAAGAATGTTGTTGGTAGTTTGATAGGGATTGCATGAAATCTGTATATTGCTTTGGGCAGGATGGTCATTTTGACGATATTAATTCTTCCTAGCCAAGAGCATAGGATAAGTTTCCATTTGTTAGTGTCCTCTTTAATTTCTCTTAAGAGTGTCTTGTAGTTTTCAGGGTATAGGTCTTTCACTTCCTTGTTTAGGTTTATTCCAAGGTATTTTATTCTTTTTGATGCAATTGTGAATGGAATTGTTTTCCTGATTTCTCTTTCTATTGGCTCATTGTTAGTGTATAGGAAAGCCACAGATTTCTGTGTGTTAATTTTGTACCCTGCAACTTTGCTGTATTCTGTTATAAGTTCTAGTAGTTTTGGAGTGGAGTCTTTAGGGTTTTTTATGTACAATATCATATCATCTGCAAATAGTGACAGTTTGACTTCTTCTTTACCAATTTGGATTCCTTATATTTCTTTGTTTTGTCTAATTGCCATGGCTAGGACCTCCAGTACTATGTTGAATAACAGTGGGGAGAGTGGGCATCCCTGTCTTGTTCACGATCTCAGAGGAAAAGCTTTCAGCTTTTCACTGTTCAGTATGATGTTGGCTGTGGGTTTATCATATATGGCCTTTATTATGTTGAGGTACTTGCCCTCTATACCTATTTTGTTGAGAGTTTTTATCATGAATGGATGTTGAATTTTGGCGAATGCTTTCTCAGCATCTATGGAGGTGATCATGTGGTTTTTGTCCTTTTTGTTTATGTGGTGGATGATGTTGATGGATTTTTGAATGTTGTACCATCCTTGCATCCCTGGGATGAATCCCACTTGGTCATGGTGTATGATCCTTTTGATGTATTTTTGAATTCGGTTTGCTAATATTTTGTTGAGTATTTTTGCATCTACGTTCATAAGGGATATTTGTCTGTAATTTTCTTTTTTGGTGGGGACTTTGCCTGGTTTTGGTATTAGGGTGATGTTGGCTTCATAGAATGAGTTTGGGAGTATTCCCTCCTCTATTATTTTTTGAAAAACTTTAAGGAGAATGAGTATTATGTATTCTCTGTATGTCTGATAAAATGCTAAAGTAAATCCATCTGGCCTGGGAGATTTGTTCTTGGGTAGTTTTTTTATTACTGCTTCAATTTCTTTGCTGGTAATTGATTCGTTTAGATTTTGTGTTTCTTCCTTGGTCAGTCTTGGAAGCTTGTATTTTTCTAGGAAGTTGTCCATTTCTTCTAGGTTTTCCACCTTGTTAGCATATAGGTTTTCATAGTATTCTCTAATAATTCTTTGTATTTCTGTGGGGTCTGTCATGATGTTTCCTTTCCTGTTTCTGATTCTGTTGATGTGTGTTGATTCTCTTTTTCTCTTCATAAGTATGGCTAGAGGCTTGTCTATTCTGTTTATTTTCTCAAAGAACCAGCTCTTGGTTTCATTTATTTTTTCTATTGTTTTATTCTTCTCAATTTTGTTTATTTCTTCTCTGATCTTTACTATGTCCCTCCTTCTGCTGACTTTAGGCCTCATTTGTTCTTCTTTTTCCAACTTCGATAACTGTGGCATGAGACTATTAATTTGGGTTTGTTCTTCCTTCTTTAAATATGCCTGGATTGCAATATACTTTCCTCTTAAGACTGCTTTCACTGCGTCTCACAGAAGTTGGGGCTTTTTGTTGTTGTTGTCATTTGTTTCCATATATTGTTTGATCTCTATTTTAATTTGGTTGTTGATCCATTGATTATTTAGGAGCAAGTTTTTAAGCCTCCATGTGTTTGTGGGCCTTTTTGCTTTCTTTGTAAAATTTAGTTCTTGTTTTATACCTTTGTGGTCTGAAAAGTTGGTTGGTAGGATTTCAATCTTTTTGAATTTACTGAGGCTCTTTTTGTGGCCTAGTATGTGGTCTATTCTGGAGAATGTACCATGTGCACTTGAGAAGAATGTGTATCCTGTTGCTTTTGGGTGTAGAGTTCTATAGATGTCTATTAGGTCCATCTGTTCTAGTGTGGTGTTCAGTGCCTCTGTGTCCTTACTTATTTTCTGTCTGGTAGATGTGTCCTTTGCTGTGAATGGTGTGTTGAAGTCTCCTAAAATGAATGCCTTGCATTCTATTTCCTCCTTTAGTTCTGGTCATATTTGTTTCACATATGCTGGTGCTCCTGTGTTGGGTGCATATATATTTAGAATGGTTATATCCTCTTGTTGGACTGAGCCCTTTATCATTATGTAATGTCCTTCTTTATCTCTTGTTACTTTCTTTGTTTTGAAGTCTATTTTGTCTGATACTAGTACTGCAACACCTGCTTTTTTCTCCCTGTTGTTTGCATGAAATATCTTTTTCCATCCCTTGACTTTTAGTCTGTGCATATCTTTGGGTTTGAGGTGAGTCTCTTATAAGCAGCATATAGATGGGTCTTGCTTTTTTATCCATTCAGTGAGTCTATGTCTTTTGATTGGTGCATTCAGTCCATTTATATTTAGGGTGATTATTGATAGGTATGTACTTATTGCCATTGCAGGTTTTAGATTCATGGTTACCAAAGGTTCAAGGTTAATTTCCTTACTATCTAAGAGTCTAACTTAACTCATTCAGTATGCTGTTAGAAACACAATCTAAAGGTTCTTTTCTTTTTATCCTCCTATTTCTTCCTCCTCCATTCTTTATATATTAGTTATCATATTCTGTACTTTTTGTCTATCCCTTGATTAACTTTTGGGATAGTTAATTTAATTTTTCACTTGCTTAGTAATTAGCTGTTCTACTTTCTTTACTGTGGTTTTATTATCTCTGGTGACAGCTATTCCATCTTAGGAACACTTCCATCTATAGCAGTCCCTCCAAAATAGACTGTAGAGATGGTTTGTGGGAGGTAAATTCTCTCAGCTTTTGTTTATCTGGAAATTGTTTATACCCTCCTTCAAATTTAAATAATAATCTGACTGGATAAAGTAATCTTGGTTCCATGCCCTTCTTCTTCATGGCAGTAAATACATCATGCCACTCCCTTCTGTCCTGTAAGGTTTCTGCTGAGAAGTCTGATGTTAGCCTGATGGACTTTCCTTTGTATGTGATCTTATTTCTGTCTCTGGCTGCTTTTAACCGTCTGTCCTTATCCTTGATCTTTTCCATTTTAATTACTATGTGTCTTGGTGTTGTCTTCCTTGGGTCCCTTGTGTTGGGAGATCTGTGTATCTCCATGGCCTGAGAGACTATCTCCTTCCCTAGATTGGGGAAGTTTTCAGCAACTACCTCCTCAAAGACACTTTCTCTCCCTTTCTCTCACTCTTCTTCTTCTGGTATCCCTATAATACGAATATTGTTCCATTTGGATTGGTCACACAGTTCTCTCAATATTCTTTCATTCTCAGAGGTCCTTTTTTCTCTCTGTGGCTCAGCTTCTTTGTATTCCTCTTCTCTAGTTTATATTTCATTTATCGTCTCCTCCACCGTATCCAACCTGTTTTTAATGCCCTCCATTGTGCTCTTCAATGACTGGATCTCTGACCTGAATTCATTCCTTAGTTCTTGGATGTCTTTCTGTACCTCCATTAGAATGTTGATTATTTTTATTTTGAAGTCCCTTTCAGGAAGACTCATGAGTTCCATATCATTTAAATCCTTCTCGGGAGTTGTATTAACAACTTTACTCTGGATCAGGTTTCTTTAGCGTTTCATGTTTGTATATGGCACCCTCTAGTGTCCAGAAGCCCTATTCTGGAGCTGCTCAGCCCCTGAAACAATGTTGGGGGTCACAAGGGAGCAGTATTGGTGCCTGGGGGGAGGAAAGAGCTGTTCCCCACCTCCTCCTGGCTGCTGTGCCTGTCTCCACTGACTGAACCAGTGGGCCGAGCACACAGATATAAGCTTTTGTCCCAGAGCAGCCGGATATGGATCCCTGCTTTCCACAAGTGGCTGGAATCCCAGTCTCCCCAGGAACTCTGCCTGTCCCAGCTTTCCAACCCCATAATCAGAAGAGTATGATGAAAACACCATGAAATGTAGGTTTGTGCTCCCAGCGCAGGACTCCAGATCTAGGTATTCAGCAGTCCCAGGCCTTCCACTCCCTCCCTGCTCCGTTTCTCTTCCTCCCGCAGGTGAGCTGGGGTGGGGGAGGGGCTCAGGTCCCGCCGGGTCACAGCTCTGTTACGTTACCCCGTTCGCTGAGGTCTGCTCTTTTCTCCAGGTGTGTGCAGTCTGGCGCTGTCCTCTTTCCTGTTGCTCTCTCAGGATTAGTTGTGCCAACTATATTTCCTAATTGTATTCAGTTTTAGGAGGAAGCCTCTGTCTCTCCTCTCACACCACCATCTTCAATCCCCTTTACAAGTACTTTTATTTTTAAGAAGTATTAAAATGATATTAAAATATTAATTTTAAAAATATGTAAATAAAAATAATTGGGTTACATAAATACATATCCAGATAAATAAAGAATACAGTGGTAAAATTAACATTCACCAGTGGGACAGGAAAGGGCAGAGGAATTGGTCAAAGACATGAATATGACAGAGGAGAGCAGCAGATGCACTCAGTGGTTACATGTTGTCCCTTACTCAGAGCAATGGCAGGGAGGGAACACATACAGAATATATTGTTAGAAACTATAATTTATTATTTCATCAACTCTGAGATTCCACTGATTTTAAAACATACCATCATCTTTAGGTATACTATAAAAGAAAAAATGCTGCCAACAAAGCAAAGATCCCTTCTAATCACTGATTGTAGTATGTACCTCAATTTCAGAGACGTTCCCATGAGAAAAAAAAAATGTGCATTTTATAATTATGAAATATTGTAGCCAATACCTAGAAGTATCTTGGCAATATTTTTGAATTTCAACAGTAAATACAAAATCCTCTCAGCAACCAGTCAAGAAAATAATTAAAAAGAAAGAAAAATTAGACCAGTCTTTTGCTTTTCTCTCATTAATGTGTGCAAAAAGACTCTGGACTAATCTTGAGAGTTTTGAGTAGGATAAGGTGAAATCCAAGAATTCCATGGTCTGCCAAAATATGTTTTCATACACAAAGGCAGTGAAAAAAGATTCTCAAATAAAAGGCTCAGAAAACATATTTCTATATTACAGGAAATCTTACTCAAAAAACGTGCTCCTGATTATCATGCAGTGAATAGAAAGAGAAACACAAGTTGGAGTATAAAGGACTGAAGTAATTATTAATTTCACTAAATCAAAATAAAATTTATGCATAAATTAAATTAAATGTAAAATAAATAATACTGAAAAATTTCATGTATATGTCAGAAATAGTAATTTAATAATTAATAATACTTACAAAATACTCTGAACTGCTTATTTCAGATTCTATCTGCCACTTAAGAAAGTATTGGGGAAGTCATATTCACTACCATAGGCAAGGAAAATTGTTCATTACCCATTTCACAGTTTTTTAAATTAATTTACATACTTAAAATTATAAAGTAAGAAATAAGTTAGACCATAATGGCATCTCAAAATATATCTGTTGATATTTAAAAATAAATGAATAAAACAATAAATGCATTAAGGTTTAAATTTTCAGACAATACAGACAAGTGCAAGATGGAAAGTAAAGCTTTTTCCCTGCCCCACACACACACACACACACACACACACACACAAGCTTTAAAAACTTTTCAAACTAATGTGATCATACTATATATATACTAGAGCATTATCTATATTGATACATTCAGATGATATTGTTCACTACCATTTCTGCTTACTCAGCATCTCTGTCCCTCCTTCAGATAAAAAATTTGCTTTCTCTAATGGACAAACATTTCATGTGACTTCAGAGGAAGAGGGGAGCTGGCCTGCCTTCTTCCATGCCTCAGGAATGAAACGGAGCACTAAAAAGCAACATCTTCCCTCCATGATATGTAAGAATGCTAAAAGGGAGAGAAACTTTCTCCTCACCTGAGACTGTGAGCAATTAAGACATGAGGAAGCCTGGAGATGTTGGGCATCTTTTCTTGTCAAGACCTTTCCTACATTACTTAGAGTGGGCTAAGTGCCATAACAAATACATTCAAAAATAAAATGGCTCAAATACAATAAAGTTTATTTGTTGCTTATTTGTATAAAGGCTGCAGATGGTTCTAGTTTGGAGAGAAGTGGTGGTAGAAGTCTGATCTAAATAGCAATTCCAGGACCCAAGTTGTTGGAGGTCCTGCTGTCTTCAGCAATAGGCTTTCAGGGATAACTGGGTGTGGAGAATGACATTAAATTTGAGGGATCCAGGCCTGGAAGTGGCTCATATCACTTACATTCACATTTCATTGACAAGAACTCAGCCACATGGTCACCCTGAGTTGCAAGAAGTCCAGCTATGTAACCAGAAGAAGAGGAAATGGGTTTGGGTGAGCAGCTAACAGTCTGCTGTCATTCAACAAGTACAGCAACCAGCTAAACTCTCAATCCCTTGGTGAAACACAGGCCCTTCCATCAGGTCCAGAGGTAGTTCTTCAGGGTCAGATAGGCCCCAACTCCAACCCAGTATGAATGGTATTTTATGGTAAAGCGATAATAAGATAACTGTAAGGCAAGAGTACAGCTGGAAGTGTCTGCATACTTGGTTGATGAAAATTGCCTTTGCTTTAACTTCTCCAAATTAGTTAAATGCCTTCTATCTCCTTAGTTAGGATACATTCTCTCACACCCACTCCTGGGAGGCTATCCTTGAGTTTTAAATCATCTCCCCAATTCAGCTCAGAGGCCTGAAGCCAAGAACTCACTATTTCAAGAATTTCAAAATTAGTAATATTAAATACTTGGATATTTTGAACCATATAATGAGGATTTATGGTGGGAACCTCCTGGGGCCTCTTAATGTAGCTCTCCCTATATTTTCCTTTTCTTTTAGAGGTCTTTGTATTGTTCAGTTTAGCTCTTAACTACCAGTAGTGCCAAGCTTCTTTTTGGAGAAAGAGGATGAATTCTGTGAGATCATGAATATTTCATATCAATACTCCCAATACCTCCTGGTCAAGACAAATCAGTATGGAGAATTCCTAAATTTTTCCTTTTTCTAATACGATCTTTTTGCTGATAGGTAATGGTTTTGGAGGAGAGGAAAAATTCTACCCTTCCAAGTTCTTGGCTGAGACTCCCTGTAATAAGATATAGATTAAGAAGAGAAAAACAAACAGAAGTTTATTAACATGTATACCTCAAGTATAAAAGGAAAATATCCACAAAAACAATAGAACTCCCCAAAATGGCCCTAGCCACTACTTCAAACACCATCTTCTGCTGATGACAAAAGAGAGAATCTGGCATGGGGCAGGGAGGTGGTTCATGGAAAGGGAGAAAAGGAAATGTTTGTGATGCGATGTCATGGATCCAGTTAAAAATATGCTTTTAAACTTAATAATATGAAAAAATACATAAAGCAGTCACTATATTATGATCCCAATTATTAAAGCATATTAAAGTCTGGAAGGAAATAAAACTAATATTAAATATGGTTATCTCTAAGTTTTAGCATTATTGATGGTTTTTATTTTATTCTTTTTTACTTTACTGTATTCCTCAAATCCCTAACCTTTATTATAACAAAAATATTTTTAAAAATACATAAATGAATACCAGCTATTTTTCAGGTCTCTGGTTTAAATAAGTTATCATTACTTAATTGATGCATTCTGCATAATGCTAGGGAAAGAAATGAAATAAGATTATCAGTTCATCTGTGAATAGGCTGTTATTTCTAATGCCCAAAGGACTTTCATGAGTTCAGTTTGCACTTCTGTTATGGGAGAAGGAGAGGGAAAGAAAACACAGCGTGAGAACAGTGTGAGGCATGTTCAAATCCATTGCTCACAGCAGGGAAAAACAATTGCTTCCTCTCCTGTTTCCAGTGACCTAGTGTGTGTGCAGATCAGTGTCAGAAAAAGTATCCAAAACTGCCTTCAACATGGCTTCCCTCTGTTATTTTTATGTTAGTAAAAGCCTAGTCTGAAGGACTCTCTGAGAAATCTCTCAGCCTCGTACGCCCTGGTTCTCTTGGGCTAAAAAGTCTTCAAATAGACATCTGCTTATTTTATGAGACAGACAGGTTCATAAGAGGAGTCAAGGGCCCCTGCAACTACCCTATGCTCAAAGAATAATTGTATCATTTATTTCCAAGGACATTACTAAATGCTTTAAAATAATTCTCTGCAATTTTAGACCCCTGTAGACTGGGAGAACCCTTTTGTAAAAATGCTTATCATTTATCTGCAAAGAAGAATTTGTATATTATTCTTCCCAGATTGCATGTTTACTGCTTCTATCAACCTCAATCATGAAAGCTTTCAGCATAGGTGCTGAGAACAAAGATGAAAACAGGTGAATTTAAATGTTTGTTTATAAAGATGTTTGAAGGGATTAATTTTTATCTGGCCATTTAAATAGGATTAAAGGGATTAACCTGAATAATAAAGGCACGTTATAAATACATATGTTGTCTCTAACTAATAGGTTCAGATGTGAATATAAGATATGTCAAATTATTACAGAATCACTTGTAATTACATTATTTTTAAATAATGGAAAGGAAACTCATGAGTCATTACTAAAGAGATGACTTTGGAATAAGGCAAACTCATTCAGCAAACAGAATGCTTTGCAAGACACATTTCCTATTTATATATATAGTTAATAACATCTATTATGCAGTCTTAGTCCTAGAAGCCTGTGTTTGTTGAGAGAAACATTTTAAAACAGAAGCTTAATTACATAGTGCTCAAGTTCCTCTGGCATGATCTTTAATGAACATTTTGAAAGGGAAAAATAAGTTCTCAAGTTGAGAACTCTACAAGCTTGAGATAAGAAGGATGAAGGAAGAAGAAAAGGATAGATTGCAAGTTATTTTTCAATATATGACAACAAAAGCTGTAAGAGGAGAAAACTGATGTATACATAGAAAGATGACAAAAGCTGTGTGGTTTTTAATCCCAGGGTTTTGCCCCTGAGAATTATTCAGGCACGCTATAAATGGGAATACTTGTTTTCAAGGAAACACTCCCCTTCAGCTCTTTTTAGCCCGATTTCTCTGTGAACATTATAACTAGCATATTTTGAGGAAAAGTCCTGAAGAAACTTTGTGACCCACTCCAAGGAGCCAGTAGGTAACAACAGCTTTTGCAGAATGGTTTTAACTTGACTCTGATCAGTATTATAAAATGATTATCAACTCGTGTATGTTTACAGTAAGAGATACAAACCAGTATTGCCAATTTAACTTGGAATTCTTGGAAGTGGACAGATAGGTTTTATCCTCTGGTATAATGCATTCTATAAGGTAAATGTTAAACATGTTAAATGCCCTCATTTAATAAAAAGTGCAAAGATGCTGACAGCTCATGAATGACAGCCAAATTCTAATCTCCAGTCTCCGGATCCATCAGTGGTCCACAAACAAGTGTATCTTAACAAAGAAAAGCAACAAAGTTTTGAAAAGAGATATATTTATCTTAAAGGAGGAATATTTATATTTGCTAGAAGTTATCAGAACTGTATTTAAGCCCAGCCTTAGGTAAATCCAGAAACAAATTCAAAATGGTCTTTGGTCTTTCTTTTCTCCCCTCTAGGGGGCAACTCTTCCCATAGGCATTGTTCCTTGTCCCATGATGACCCCCATCCCCACCCACAGCCTCTCCTGCCACAGACACACACATAAGCACCTCTTTTCTCCATCCTTTCCTCTTCATTTTTAGTCCTTAGTGAAGATTTTTACCTTAGTGAAGAGAAATCTCTTTTTAAACTTGGAATCTTGAAAACACAGTATCATATCTCAAAGGAATGAGTCCTTCCTTTTGTCCTTCCTTCTTTTCATTCTTTCCTTTTGTGATTAAGCAGGGATGGGACCAAAATAGTCTACAAACTTCTGTCGCATACCAAACAGTTTTCTATTACAAACACATCATATGTGCAAGAAAATTAGGTGACAATTTTTTGCTTAAGTTTAATATAGCATAATACCAGCTATTGACAGTGTCCTCAGTTACTTTGATGAAATTACAATTATGAGAAAATTCTATAAACCAATTTCCAATACCTGCCCCCAAATCTCCAGGATGCTGAAATTGTGGGCAACTCTCTGTGCCTCAAACATCACACTACTCAAAATAAAATGGGAACAATAGGGCCATTTTCTTCTTTTCTTTCAACATTCTGCATAATTCTTCTACCTCGTTAGCATATGCTAATTTACATATCTCCCATAAAGCAATGGTACCTCTGCTTTCCCAGGACAAGGCTCTTGAAATCCCTGATTAAACAGAATGTGAGGTAAGAAGGAACACTGCTGTCACAGTCATTGTGGTTCTGTATTCCTAGTACTGTATTCACACATGACACTACACTTGAAGAGCCCAAACACACCTCAGTTATTGCAGCAGAAATCAAAAGAAAAACTAGAACATCATTTAGCATTATGGCATTTGATTTTGAATTTTACATCATGGCCTCTCATGGCTGCCTTATTTAAAGCCCTTCTCTTTGCCAACACTTCTTTTGAACTCTGAGAGATGCATCCATCATGGAATGAGATTGGATCTGTAGCTCAAGATACTGGCATAAAAATCAGAGGTGTATATATAAACTGAAAGCCTCTGCATTTCTCCAAACCATCCCCTGTTGTAGAAATGCTAAAATAATGCTAATGCAAGCAAAGATATTCCAATGTCATTTTAGATTTCAGGCATTGCACATTTGTACCCATGATTATGTCAAAATATACACCTAGGCATCATTTGAGAGAGAATTTATTGTAAAAGAAAATATTTAAAAAACCCAAAGCTAGACTGACCTTGCTTTATTTATTTTTTTTAAATCAGTGCTTGAACTGGAGTTGAATAAATTTGTCCAACTTAACATGAAATTGTGTTGGTCTGAGAATAAAAAATAAAACTGGTAGGCCTATTCATGTGGAGTGAAGAGAACATAAAAGAAACATAAAACATCTCCCTTCTGGCATAAAAAAATATGTATTGGGTCTTTTTCTACAAAAAAAATCAAATCTACTTTTAAATAATGTCAGGTTTTATGTAAAAAATAAAGAATTGAAAGCTTCAGAAGCGAGAAAATTCACATTTAATGCTAGAGATATCTACCTGGGAGGAAAGGGGAAAAGGATAAGAACTCTAATATTTGTGGGATTATTTTTAGGTCTGGAGGTCAGCTATATCCAGACACAAATGCAAGAGACAAGAATTAATACTTATCCTTTCAGGTTCTCATACTCTAGTGAATTTTATTCACTTTTCTTTTACCTAGTCTTGTGTGTCTAGGAAAAAATTAATTTTTTGACAGATTCATCAGATCATTTATTTTAAACCAACTGGAATTCAATCAATTCCAATTTTGCTTTCTGGACCCAAGGATCAACAGGACGAAAGTAGCATTTTTACTTAGCTTTTTCTTTGCTTTAGAAAGGCAGTATTCAATGAATTTGGTATCCCCAGTTTCCTTCCATCAAAACTGAACAAAATAAGCATAAATTAATTCTCCTTTGCTATTTTGTTACTTTTTAGGTTTGCTTGTCATCATTATAGAAGCTCTTTGAACCAGACTTTTAGCTGTGTGGCATAAAGCTATATAGATACGGAAGCTCTGAAATGGACAAGAAATTAGTTACAAAACTCATTAATTTCAGGAAAGGACTTCAAACTATTTAATCCATAGTCTTTTTTTTCTGCGTACTTGGTGAAAGATTATGGTAAAGATGAGACATGCATAACTTCCAAGACCTCATTTTATTTCTAAATAGTCCTTTAAGATATATATCTGAGGTTTAAAGGCTCAGAGTCCTTGAGCTAGAAGTTTGTTAATTTAAACTGAATTGAAACTACAGAGGAAATCCGCAATCTACTATTTCCCATATTAGGCTCTCTTTAAACTCAGCCAGACTTACTCTTTTTTAGAAGAACAAAAAAAAACCAACAGGTAAAAAGATCAGATTATAGTTTCCAAGTTTCAGCCTTGAGGGAATTTTTAGCTTTAAGTGATGAATTCCAGAAAGTAAGAGTTTATAAAGAAAATGGTGACAAGGACTTAATTATGTCATTGCTAAGATCAATGCTGAAATAAACAAGAACTAGCCCTGATAGGATATTCATAATCTTTCAGCGAGTTGTGGCTAATAGCTCAAAAGGAGAGTGGTGTGATGATTCGCGTCCTCACTGGCAGCAGACTGTTGTGTGCCCTTTATGAAATTCTGTCATCTTCAATTCCTTCCCTTCTGACTAAGCCTCAGTTCACTCTGGACCAAGTAGAAAGGAAAGGTCACAAAGAACCAAACAATGGCAGGTTACTTCTTTGGCAAAGACTGTTTTCTAACATGTGTATCAAAGAGAAGCGAGCAAGGACCAAGAGGGGCCATCTGGTCCAATTTGTCTACTGCAAATTAATCACTGAAGACAGAGTAGGAAGGTAGCCCAATGTTCACTTCTTCAACAAAGGAGGGAGGATTCCTTCCTTCCTTAAAACTCTGTGTTAGCTTTAAGGTCAAGAAATTTGTTATAAGCCCAATTCTTATTTGCAACCAATTTGAGCCCCTTAGCCTTGCACCATTCTGTATAAAAACGAAGTGCCCTCTATAAATGTACTTTGACTACTTAGAAAAATTTATAAACCCAATCCTTAACTTTCTCCATTTGTCCAATAATTTCAAGTATTTTAATATTTATTATTATAGTGAAGGGTCAATTTCCTAATCTTTTTTAGTTTGTTTCTGTTTTTCCCTGGAATTTTCTTGGTATTACCACATCTAGTACAGAGCCTAGTCCACAGTAGGCATCTAGTAATTGTTTTTGAATGAGAGAATACATGTCAGGCATTGCACAGTGATGCTCAAGTATACATTAACCAGCAAACCAATTAACAAGAAAAAGTCTTTTCACATTCTAAAGAGTCACTTCCCCAACTTCAGTTTCCTTGATTTAAGTCTTATCTAAAACACAGTTAATTCACTACCTTTTGGGGCTTAAAATGTTATACTGATACATGCAAACTACGCATCTGTTTGGCAGCAGTGTTATGACAGAAAGAAATCACATTTTATACTCCACAAAGCAGTATTTTCAGAAAGCATATAAATTAGCAATGGTCATTGTTTTACTCATAAGAAGCAAAGCTGAACAGATGCAAAGCAACGCATTCATAGATGGAGATAGTATGTGTCTCATTCTCCATCACATCTAGGTCTTGACTGAGTATTTGTAGTGGTTTGCCAGGACATCAAATTCAAGGCTGGAATAGTTCTGGCTGTTCGGCCCCAACCACCTATTGATACCAAAGACTTAATGAACTCCTGCAAGACAAGGCATAACCAATCCTGTTTCAAACTCATATTGGAAAAGGATAAACAGGAAACAGAGTCATCTAGAGATGCCGTACTGAACTACGACTTGTCCTGGTTGTTGTTTCCCCATCTCCTTCCCCCAAATAAAAAGAGACTCCTGGATTTCTATTATGTTGAAAAGGAAAAGCTTCGATCTGAGCCTATAGAGAGCTTTCTAACAAAGCACCAGAAATGACCAACCTCTCAGGCTGCTTCCAGAAAAAACCTGCCAGTGCTCTCAGCAAAGGAAGTTGTCCTCTGGCTAGCATTTGAGGAAACAAGAAGATATTAAGATCATTTATAGAGTATCACCCATAGGTCATAACTTTCATTTGTAAGTTGCACCCATAGCTCACCTATGGGTGCATCTTACAAATGAAAGATACAGTGTCCCTTTCCTATCTGAATCTGAGACATTGAATAATTCAGGAAAGAAAAGCACCCAAAGGATTAACCTCAGTCAGTTGGCTATACAATTATAGCTATCAACATGGCATTTTTGCCTGGTTTTATAGTTAGAAGCATTAATTTTTATGTTCATGTGTCTCTTACATGATTTTACTTGGATATACTTTATGTGATATCTTTCAGATTTCCATTTGCATTCTTTCTTAGAAACAGTGGAAAGATCATTTATTTTTAATTCCTAGCCAACCACTGACATTTGGAAGAAAGGAAGGAAAGAAGGGAGGGAGGGAGGGAGGGAGGAAGAAAAAAAGAGAAGAAGATATTTTTTCAATTTTTAAATTTTCTTAGAGAAACTATGAGTAGTCTTCTGCTTGATTCTTTTGTACAGTACAGTGTTTCTGATGAACAAATTAAAGGATGTTAAAAATGGTCAAACATAGATATCTGGGAGAAAAACTAGAGTACTCATAATTACTAAAAGCTAGAGCAAGGATAAAATATGCCAGTTATCACTAAGGTGATCGATTTTCTGTATTAGATACAGGGGTAGAGGTGGATATAGAAACTCATGTATATATACATACCCATATGTGCATGAAATGTTTATAACAGGTGTGTATCAAAACAAGGCTTGCACCCAAAATGCTGCATTCATCCCTGGTCATAAAAATTCCAAAACTTGTTGATTTTTATATGCTTTGTACATTAAATTTGAGAGTACATGTGATAGACTTATTGTGATATAATACTGTATTCTGAGATAGAACATGAACTCTTTCCATTTTGATCTAAGGTCTATCAGTGTTACGGCTATAGATAAGAACAGAGGCTTTGCGACAGAGAGCCTCAATGATTATTATTTTACCTTTTTTGGCATGAATATTAATGATCATTTGGGGACAACAGCTACATTCACAAAGAATATTATAAGAAAGCAATTACATATTTTAGTAGAAAACATACATAGTACTAAAAAGCTTTATTTTAAATAAAAATGAAGAGTTGACTGCACTACCTAGCTTGATTATAGCAACGTGAGAATCCTCTGGATCAAACATGAAATCTGAGTTCACTGTTGATAACATCATGTTCAGAAGCTTGAAACTGGATGACATTTTGTAGATCAGCTACCTGCCATTCACCCTTCCCTACATCTTTGTTCAAACTTGCTTGAAAGAATCTCATATACTTTAATCCTCAAAACCTTGAAAGATGATCAGTGTGCCACAGGCATTAAGCCTGCAAACATTTTTTAACCTCTTCATTAAATACCAGGAATCTTAGTCTGATTCTGGCAAGTGACTTGGGTAAAGGTTTTAATGCTCATGCACAGTTTTGTTCCACTGCTGACGCTTGTTCACTCTGGTAAATGCCAAATGCATCTGGAGGAAGAGTTTTGGAAACAAGTTGACAGCATGAAAAGTTCCAACAATAAAACAGAACTCTTTACATTGCAAAGCCAAACAAATAACTTGGGCGAGTGTAATCGAATAAATCCCAAGCTTCAGTGCAGATGGCTGTTTTTGCTGCCTATGCTGGGATATGCTGAAGGTTCTTTAGTTTCAGAGTGTGTGTGTGTGTGTGTGTGTGTGTGTGTGTGTGTGTGTGTGTGTGTGTGTGTGCAGGGCATTTTTTATATGAGATTTGGCATATTGCATGTGGCAGGCTGTTGAAAAATGAATAGAGACAGGAGAAAAAGGCAATGTACATCCCACTGGTAATGAAGGCAGGCCAGGTTGCTGCCTGCCTGTGTGCCAGTTATCTGGGATGGCCCACAGGCTCCCAAGATCGTTTCTTTGCCCTCAGATTTTCATGTTGAATTATCACTCACAGTCTTTAAATGAACACATCTCTTATTTTATTTGAGACACATTGGGCACTTGCATTTGACTTCCTGCTGGGCAATATAATATTTAGTGTATGCTGCATACACAAATGGGAAGAAATGAAAAATGATCATATAAGCATAATCTCAAATTTATTTTTTTCTATTTTTGCAAAGAGATATCTTTGCCCTAAGCTTTCAAGAGGCAGACATCAAGTGAAAAGCATTTGTTCTGTGCTGATTTTGCCTGAGAAACTCTGACCACAGAGGTCTACAAGGATTCATCAACAGCTTTAGGCTATGGCCTTATGGCTTTGGCCTGAGGCAGAGCTGGGGGCGAAGAACTTTTCAAGTGGGGGGTAAAGAATAAAGCAGGAACTCATCATGCCTGGATTCTTACAGCAGCTCTAACTGGTACCCAGAAGCCTCTGCCTCAATGATGTGGCTTATCTCTTCCTGTGCTGCCTTTAAAATAGAAACAAGAAGCATCATAACTAATTTGTGACCTACTTAGGAGAACTTCACATTTGTCTACAATGGCCAAAAAGAAACACGGCTGAGAAGAATAAAAATGATTTCACTCAATACAATGGCCAAAAGAAATATAGGTTAAGATGAACAAAAATACTTAAAAAAAAATTACATGAATGTCACATGTGGCTCAAATGACCACCTCTTTACTTATGTGGTCATGTTTTGTTTTTTAATTTTTTATCTTAAATATTTGGTCATGAAACAGTGCTTTATATAATATAGTAACCATTTTTAAAATAAAAGTTCCTTATACACAGGAAGTGAAGTACCCTCTCTTAATTTCTTTAGTTGACCATCAAAAGCTGCAAAAAGAATCTGCTAGGCTGATTATTTGTTAAGCGCCTCTTAACTCATCTCTGACCCAAAGGATGCTCTTGTCAGAATCCAGGCCTATCAATAATTAACGGCATTTTTAACTTTTGATCTGCAGCCGCAAGATTTTTTTAGGCTCCGATAACGACTTTAACCACCGGGAAAACAGAGGGATAGGGCACCTGACAATGTTCCAGAAAATGCTGTGAGTTATGGAAGTGATGACAATACTCTGTTTCCTGGACTGTTTCTGTCTTGCTCTGTTTCTGCCCCACTCTGACTTCCCTTGCCCCATTTCCCAAGGGAACAGTGGGTTTAATAAAGATGGTGTGAGAGGAGGAAAGCATTTAACACAATAAACTCTCAAATACGATCTTTTCAGTAAAATTATGAGCTCCATTTCAAAGCCCACTTTTTGGGAGGAAAAAATAAATTCCTAGAAAGCAATAGCTGAGAAATGGTCTATTGCCACTGCAAACAGACCAACTGAATGTAGCAGTAGGCTAGGAAACCAGATCTCAGCAAACTGAATCTGAATGTTAAAACACATGTGGTATCGCATAAAACATTTTTATTGAAAACTTTTTTTTCTAGTAAGGAAACCAGGTATTCTGTGCTATTATATCAAGTGCTACTAGACTTTTGATAGATTAAATGTGGATTTTAAACACTGCAGCCCTCAAAACAGTCATGTCCAACAGGCAGGAAGAGATATAACACTAAAACAGGTGAAGATCTTGGCACAATTACCTCTATACCTGAAGGGTTGCTCTGCCTCAAATACTGCTAATTGTGAACAATTAATATGGTAAATCTGAGAAGTTTATGTCTAAAGCTTTAGCTCTAAATAAAACAGATTTGGCTTACTTTCAGAGTCTGCACACATATTCAGCTTAAATACAACTAGGTTACTTTACCATTATCTATTTCATATGTTAAAAATAGTACACTGGCAAGATGAACCATGAAATGTGAAAGTCACTGCATATTTAACTAAAGTGATTATTAAATACTCTTAAGGAGGTTGCTTTCCTTATAATTCCAATTCTGATCTATCATTATAATGTGGAGTTGAAAGTGGGGTTGGAACTCAGGGGAAGAATGCATTTAGGATATTCTAACCATCCCCTGTAACTTTCCCTAAATTTTAATTTTAAGAATTATCAAACATGCAGAAAAGTTGAAAGAATTGTACAGCGAATCACCCATAGGTCTACAACTGATACTCTACAAGTAACATTTTTTACTTTGATGCATTACATATATATCTACCCATTAACCTGTCCTTCTATTTATCTATCAAATTGTTTTGTGTTCTGACATAATTCAAAGTTAGCTGCAGATATCAGTACCCATCACCCCTACACACTTCACTATGCATATCATTAAAAAGTTTAATATATGTTTAAGTTCCTTTCTTTTAGGTAAAACTTTTTTGCCATGAACTGCACAACTCTTAAGTATACCATTCTACGAGTTTTGAAAATTCATACACTTGGATAAACCAAGACCCTATCAAGATGTAGAAAATTAACATAACTCCAGAAAGTTCTCTCATGTCCCTTCCCAGTCAGTCTCCACAGTCAGCATCTACACAGGCTACTTACTGTTAGGCTGCTTGTTTTCACCAAATATTTGTTTTGTCTATTCTAAAAATACATATAAATTAATCACATGATATGTACACTTTGAATAAAGCTTCCTTTGCACAAAATATTTTAAAGAAGGGTTTAATCCACGTTGGTGCTTGAATCAGCTGCTTGTTCTTTTCATTGCTGAGTGGTAGTCCCTTTGTGTGAGCACAGACTATTACTCATCCTCTCGTTGGTGAATACTGGACTGTTTCCAATTTTTGCTGTTAAAAGAAAGCTACAATAAACATTTTTGTACAATATTTTTGTTGATATATGCTTTCATTTATTTTGGATGAGTATCTATGAGTGGAAGTTCTAGGTCATAGAATAGGCATAGATTTAGTTTTATAAGAAGTTGCTAGAGATATTTCCAAAGTAGTTTTACAGCTTAGACTCCCAACAAGTGTCTCTGAGAGGTACAAGTTACTTTTTATTTTTAGCCAATCTGGTGGGGATATAATGGGATCTTATTGTGATTTTATTTGCATTTTCTGGATGACTAATGATATTCAGCATTTTTTCATGTGCTTATTGGTCTTTCATTTATCTTCCTTTGAGGAAAATCTATTCAAATCTTTTGCCTGCTTTGAACTGGGTTGGTAGTATTTTTATTACTGAGTTGCAGGGGTTCTGTATATATTCCTGATAGAAATTCTTCCTCAGTCATATGCTTTGCAAATATTTTCTCCCAGTCTTTGGCATGCCTATTTGTTTTCTTAATGATGACTTTTGTTGAGCAGAAGTTTTTGGTTTTGATGAAGTTTAACTTTTTTTATGATCATTGTTTTTGATGCTTGAAGAGATTTGCCTATCAGAAAGACACAAAGATTTTCATTTAATGTTTCTTTTTAGAAGTTTGTCATTTGAATTTTTATGTTTATGTCTATGATCTATCTCAAATATTTTGTTATTATGTGTGGTGAGAGGTAAGGATAGAAATTAGTCTATCTTTCCCACTTGCTAGATAGATGGATGGATGGTGTAGGCAGATATATAGATTTAATTGCAAGATCAAATGTTTAAAAGGTTGTCATTTCCCCACATATTGTCTTAGTTGCTTTGTGAAAAATCAATTGACCACATACCTCAACAAACAAAAAGCAAATAATCCAATTAAAAAATGGGCAGAGGATCTGAACAAACACTTCTCCAAAGAAGAAATTCAGATGGCCAACAGGCACATGAAAAGATGCTCCACATCGCTAATCATCAGAGAAATGTAAATTAAAACCACAATGAAATATCACCTCACAGTTAGGATGGCCAACATCCAAAAGACAAACAGCAACAAATGTTGGTGAGGATGTGGAGAGAGGGGAATCCTCCTATACTGCTGGTGGGAATGTAAATTAGTTCAACAGTTGTGGAAAGCAGTATGGAGGTTCCTCAGAAACTAAAAATAGAAATACTATTTGACCCAGGAATTCCACTCCTAGGAATTTACCCTAAGAATGGAGGAGCCCAGTTTCAAAAAGACATATGCACCCCTATGTTTATTGCAACACTATTTATAATAGCCAAGAAATGGAAGCAACCTAAGTGTCCATCAGTGGATGACTGGATAAAGATGTGGTACATATATACAATGGAATATTATTCAGCCATAAGAAGAAAACAAATCCTACCATTTGCAACACCATGGATGGAGCTAGAAGGTATTTTGTTCAGTGAAATAAGCCAGGCAGAGAAAAACAAGTACCAAATGATTTCACTCATCTGTGGAACATAAGAACAAAGCAAAACTGAAGGGACAAAACAGGAGCAGACTCACAGAACCCAAGAATGGGAAAGGGACTGGGGAGGGTAGGGGGTAAGGGAAGAATAAGGGGATAAAGGACATTATGATTAGCACACAAAATATAGGGGAGCATGGGGAAGGCATATAGCACAGAGAAGACAAGTAGTGACTCTATACCATCTTACTATGCTGATGGACAGTGACTGTAATGGGGTATGTGGTGAGAACTTGAGAATGGGGGGAATCTAGTAACCACAATGTTGCTCTTGTAATTGTATATTAATGATACCAAAATAAAAACAATCAATTGACCATATATATGCAAGCTTTTTCCTAGACATTCCATTTTGTTCCACTGATCTATCTATATGTATTCCCTTTTACTGATAACCATGCTGTATTGACTTATGTTAACTTTATAGACAATCTTGAAATAAAATAGGGTATATCTTCCAACACAGTTCTTTTTAAAAATTGTTTTGCTCATTTTAAGCCCTTAAGTTGAATTTCCATACATTTTTGAAGAGGTAAAGATTACTGATTTTACTTCCTGGGCTACTTTCCTGCTGGGCTGCAGTTTGACGGTGATGCATTCCTCTTCTCAAAGCCGCAATTCTTTTTAGTCAGTTATCTCTTATGGCTACAGCTACATTAATTCTGGATTATGTGCAGTACTCCACCGCTTGCCCTATCAGGCCAAGAGGTTGTCACAATTCATTGCTGTTTTTAAATTAGGGCATTTCAACTTCCCTTGTTGATCATGCTAAATTCTCTTCATAGCTTTCTAAATTATCCTATTATTAAATATTCAATGTATTTCTTCAAACAATTTATTTAAGTATGCTGAATTTTTATAAGACTAGCTCTTTTTTTCATTTTCAGCCTCAACTTAAATATCACTCCCTTAGAGGTAACCACTCTATTGAAGTACATCCAAATCCTCATCCTTTACTGCATTTCCATAATTCTGTATCTCAGGATTTTGTTTAATTCCTTCATAACTCATCAGAATTTCTTATTATTTATCTGTTTACTTTTTCTGTCAGTGTAATAATCTACATAATGAATTCCATTAGGTTATGGATTATGTCTATTCCATTCATCACTATAAAACCAGGGAGTAGTAGAATACTTAACAAATATAAGCCAATCAACAAATATTTATTGAATTGCCAATACCTTATAACACAATTTTTGAAGATTTTGTACTGATAGATTCCCCTGGATTGCTATAGTGTTAATTAAAGTCATAACTATCAACAGTGTAGAAGGTGAAAACAATACACAGCAATTTTCTTACTTCAAGGGACAACAAATTTGTAGGGAAGATGAAATGCATTAAGTAAAGATTACAAATCCTTTCACGAATTTTCAAATAACAAGAAATGAAGCTCTGTAAAGTAAAATTCAAGGAGTAAGGTAACACTAAAGCAAATCCAGCAAATAAATACCTTTAAAAAATAAGTTAGGTTTAAAAAGTTTATATACAATAACAAATGATTTTTCCTACTTTGCAATTTATTTTTTTCTATTTAGGAAAGGCAATTCTTTCCTAAGTGATTTTACGTGTTTAGAAAAATGCCTTGAATTCCTTAGGGAATTTAGGAGGAGGCTAGAATGCCTTTTGAAGCTGCCATTATGCCCTCAAAAAGAAATTGAGACTGTACATCTAATCTCAGGCCTTTGAAGAAAAGCTGCCCTCCCTAAGACCTCCCCTCTGGACTTCAATCATCTCCTAGTAGGTCTTTCTACCTCCAGTTTTTCTCTTTTCAAATTTTATTAATTATGCATTCCACTGCTTAACTACTCTTAAAAGACAATATTCTTCATGTTTTCCTGTGAAAGAATCTGAAATTGTTTTGACTGTCTCTTGAATCAAATCTGATATCCCAAAGTATTCAGCAGATGTTTAAAGTCTTCAGCCAACTGGTAAAACCAGCTTCTTTACTACCGCATCATGCTCAAGGTCCGACAGGCCAGTCATTTACCATGCACTACACACACTGTACGCACTTAGTCTTTGTTCTTTTCACACAGCACACCATCACACCCTGACCTACCCATCCTCCAGAATGACCTCTTCTTTCCTTTTCTGCTAAATGAATGCTTGGAATTCCTTCCAGATCATGGCCCTCATAATTCATGAAGCCTTTTTTGATTAATCCAGAGATCTTTCAATTGATTCAATATCCAGTAATAATTGTCAAATACTTGTTTAGTTGTCAAATAAATATGTACTAAGTGTCTATCACATGCAGGATACCTAAGCTAGGCCCTGCATATACAAAGAAAGAAAAGATTCGGAGCCTAAACTCAGAGAGCCTTATGTTCATCTAACAAGTTAAATAATAATACAAAGAGAAAAAGTGGCCTCATCTGCTACCAATCAACCATGAAATTACTTAAAATCCATCTTAAAATTGTTCTCAAGAACTTTCTTATTATTTTCTTCCCAAAGAGATGAGCTCTCAAATACTAGAAATCATGTTTTTTTTACTTGGTTAAAAAAAAAAGTGTTGAATTAAATAATAGCGAATACTTACTAAAAGCTTACTATATGACAGGTGCTGTGCTAAATATGCTACATGTAGTAACTAATTTAATCTATCAGGAAGGATACTGCTACTGTTTGACAGGGAAGAACACTGAGGCCCAGTAAGGTTAAACAACTTGCCCTGGATCAAACAGCTCATTAGTGGCAAAGTGGCAATTTGGACCTAGGTTTTTCCACCTCCAAAGTCTACCCTCCTTACATGGTGTTTTACTTCCATGTAGATTTCAGGTCTGTAACACACATGCCATCAAACCACACTGCTAACATAAAGAAAGCTCTTCTCTGAAAGAAGGAAATCTCCCTGGAAATGACAGGCAGGCTATTGAAACCTAAGAAAGAAATAGAGTTGACCTTGAAGCTCAGAAGTTCCCCAACCCAGTCAAGTGTTCTATGCTGGGCAGTTCTACCTTTCTTGCCAGTTCTTTGTCTGTAATTATGCCTGGAGTTCTGATGTGCAGCACCCACCTGCATAGAATCTTCCCTTCAATGAGAATCTTAGCAGGGAAACCAATCAGAGGAAAACCATTCCATTGACTATGCTCATAAACACAGACCATTTTCCCCTTCTTCCTTGCTAAATAAACTCTGATTTTGTTTGGGAAAGCAATATGCCCTGCTAAAAATAGTAATAATAAGGTTCCCCAGGTTTCCTGGAAACACTGGATGGCTATGAGGCATACGTCTAACCAGAAAGATACAGGCATACCTCAGCAACCTTGCTGGCTCAGCTCCACACCACCACAAGAGGCCCAGCTTGCAGCCTGCTTCAGCAGTCAGCATACCTCCTGGTTCAGCCTGATCACTTCTTGCTTTCGATTGAAAGGGCAGATGTGTGACTCTTCCCTTCACTTGAACACGTAGGGGCCACGGTGTAATTATTCATTGGCCTGGTTACAATATTCTTATTTCTCAGGAAGTATTGAGGCCTGAGAAGAGGGAGAGAGACAGGAGAATGGCTGGATGATGGAGCAGTCAGAACACACAACTTTCATTAATTTAAAAAGTTGGTTCTTTTTGGCATAGTTCATGGTGCCTAGAACAATTACAATAGTAACTTCAAAGATACTGGCCACAGATCGCCATAACAAACATAACAATAATAATAATAATAAAAAGGTTTGAAATACTGCACGAATTACCAAAATGTGACACAGATATTAAGTGAGAAATGTTGTTACAAAAATGGCCCTGGTAGACTTGCTCAACATGTGATAGCATTGCCACAAACCTTTAATCTACACGTAAAAAGTGCAATATCTGCAAGGCACAACAAAACAAGATACACTGTGTAAGCAAAAAGTTAAGCTGTAAATGTCATGGGCGCATTAGACTCCTGGAAAAAGCTATCACCACCTTACAAAAGTAGACTGATTCAGATGGCACAGATATTTTTGTCCTTCGTCCTTCCCCTTCTTCCTGGCTGGAATACAGACATAGTGCCCATCGGTACAGCAGCCACCCTACAACCACGAAGCCAAATATCACTCACTAGGTTTAGTGCAATGGAAAGGAGAAAAAAACTGGTTTCCAGAGTTACCCAGCCTCCCTCTTAGGTGAGAAAAATTAACCACCTATTTGGTTAAGCCACCATATTCAAGTTTTTGTTTACATGAAGCTTAAAACAATCCTGAAGGATAAAACTTATCTGAGTTTGATTCATAGGAAGAAAGTCACTCAGCTTTTGATTAAAAAAAAAATGAAAAGGTGTTAATAAACCCCTTTACTATGTTCATTCACTGTATGTGGACTTTCTTTTTAAAGAAAAGTAATAAACTTCTGGCTCATTTTTTTTTCAAAGGGAACAAATATTTTGTTACCATTATTATCAGGGTAAAATAAAATGGAAAACAATTAAATGGAGGCTTTCACCATATCTGAGCCAATATTTTTGAAGTTTGATACATTTTTACTTTAGGACAGAACGTTCACATAAGCAATAGGGTGATTCATCTTTCTTTAATCAATGAACAATTAATCTTCATTAGTATACTCAGGTCAGTTTAAATGTGCAATGAGATGCTGGATCTTAGCAAGGAAGTCTCAAACACAATGGAAGTAATTAAAATTACATTTCATCTGGCATTCTTGATGAGGCAAAGCTGGCACCAATTTCACAGTAATCGTCATAAGCTCTGAGACTCATGGCTGAGTCATTTGGAGAATGTGGACAAATGTGTTAATATAAGTATCGTCACTTGTCCCCAAAGGTTAGAGTATAAACTGCCTGCAACTCTGAGGGCTTGAGGATGATAGCCTTAGTGACACTTGAACATGTCACATTTTTGCCTCACTCACCTTTGTTCATACAGCAGGGACCCCTTGGTTCTGATCTCTGAACTCTAAGGTGCATTTTTCGAACACTCCAGCCTGTACCAGTACTTCTATTAATCTAGTTTTTTTCTGCCTCTCACCTGGGACATTATTATATCATCATTAGCATTAGCACCATGGCTTTAATGTATTGAATGCTTAGTGTCTATGAGACTGACTCCTAGGAAGGTGATGTCCATCATTTCAGACATAAAATTGATAATCTTATTTCCACTTTACAGATATGAAAACTCAAGTACTGTTTAAATAACTAGCACAGTCACTCAGAGGCAAAGGAAACCTGTCTGCCTCCAGAATGACTCCACTACCCCACACTGACTTTCAAGTAATTATATTATGTCTTCTTTTGTATTTGTCTTTTGTCTGCACACTATACTGTCAGTTCCCTGAGGGGAATGATTTTGTCATATATTTCTAAGTGTCCTTAGATCCCAAAACATGCTGGACACAGTCCAGTGAAGTTTTAATGAATGAGTGGATTTGACTCTAGTTCTAATAACTCTTGGTGTCTTATATCAACTTATTTGAAACAAGAATTATCCATAGACTCAGAAATTGATTTTTTAAGACTGTGTGGCTTGATTTGGTAGATAGCAAGCTCTCATAGGCTGTTTATCCCTCTAATCATAAGCGTAAATAGAAGAGGGGCCTGGATAAGGCCTTGAAGAGTCCAAGTTGACTCATCAGATATATATGTCTCTATCAGTCTTTCCAAACAGGTAGTTTTTTTTTGAGACTTCAGTTTAATTAGAATTCTTTCTCCCATTGAGATAACATCTTCAATTGATTTAATCCTTTCTTGTACATTCCTTACATCCTGAGAGGTAGTAATGGTTTCCATTTTACATTCTGGTCTTAAAGCATGATAAATAGTTAGTGTCAGTTTTACTTCCCCCGACCAATGGCTGCAGAAGTGGGGGTAGGGGAAGGTTAGGGAGCTGTCTCCAGTCATCTGTGATTCTCCTCACCCTGCTCTCTGCTGCTTCATCCCTTATTTCCTGTGGTTTGATTCATCCTTTTGTACTCAGAGATTGCATTACTCCAGTTAGAATTCTAAAATTCTTTCATATTTTACAGATTGTATTTATTATAGACATTTAAGGAATTGCAAGCACCCTCTTAAAATTCAACAACACTTTACATTATAGGTCTTTAAGTACACCTCTGCTTTATTTGCTATGAAAGATAGCTAGAAGAGAAGGTTGGTTCTACAGCTTTCCCTTCTAATTAGTTATCACTGAAAACTTTGTAAGTCTGAAAAGATAAAAACAATAAAGCCAAGAAACAAAGATTTCAGATTTTAAATATAAATATCCAACACTGTATTTCATAGAGTATATAAATCACATGACTAGATATCAAGAAATGATCTATATAACAATCAACCTAACAATCAACCTGTCATGAATGTCTTGGAAGCCTGAATCTCTTGATTGGAAATGCATTTGGCAGAGGCAGGGCCACAAAGTGTTAATGCCTATAAATGACCCTTCATATTTGACTTCCATTGTATCTAATGTGGTTACCCAACTCCAACTGGTTCTAAATTTTTTCCCATTGGAGCTTACTTCTAAGAGCAAATGTTTCCATTGGGGCAATTGTAGAATTTTTTCTCTGGGCAATCATTATACCAGGAGGAATTTTGTTTTCTCTTGGTGTAAAAATAAACCTTGTTCACTACTATTTTTCTTATATATGGAATTTTTAAGCTAGTTTGCCAGCAAAAAAAAAAGAAAAACTAGAAATGGCAAGAAAGTACACTATTTTATTAATTTGTTTACTTGAGGAGAAAAAAAAGGCAGGCACAGTGATATAGTCCCACACTGGTTATATCAACCAGCATGAAAACCAACTACCAAGAATTCAAATTCTTGCCTCCACTTATCTCTTTAATTAATCAAGTTGCTAAATACAAATTAATGTACAACTATATGTTTTATAGTTCTTTCTAACATTTTAATATTCTGTCACACATGAAATACAAACTAGAGAGACAAATGATATATTTTTGATAAGCCAGTTTATGTAAATAATTATCTGTCTAAAAGAGACACAAGCTTTTGACTCAGACGATCTTAGGTCCAATTTACGAGTTGCATGAGCTTAACCAAGTCATTCAGTCTCTGAGTCTCAGTTTAACTATATGTAAAATGGGAATAATAGTATCTACAACAAAAGAAAAGTATCTTCAGAGTGGCCAATAGATTAGATAACATTCTGAGAGACTATCTAAAACAGTAAGTAGTTAAGACCATAGAAACTGAGCTTGGCCACTTAGTTCATCTCTTTGTCTCTCAGTTTATTTGTAAAATGGAAATAGTAATAGTTATGGGGTGAAGTATAAATATATGGAAAGTGCTTAAAATGATGCTGGATTCTAATAAGTCTGCTCAAGTATTGGTATTATTGGTATTATTTCACATGAAAGTACTTAGCATAGGCCATGGAACAAAGAAGCTCTGTATTCCTCCTTTGTGGTCATTAACATCTTATTTTCCTATTTAATCATAATCATCCAATTGTGGGAACTACAGAATTTCTTCATAGGAATTTCTGGGGGTGGGGGAAATGCAGTAGGAAGAAGAGCAGTGAGGTTTGTCTTGAAGCACTATTTGCACAGCAGCTTAAATAAGATCAAGAAATATTTACTTTCTATGGAAAATTATGGGGAAAGGCTTCTGCTAGAACATCCTTCACCCCTGTGGGTCATGCAGAGATTTCCACGCAGCTGAAGGAATCATCAATATACTGAATTCTCAGTTAATCAGCCCAGTGTTCTTAGCATAACCAGGTGAGAACATCTGTGGAGTAATGGGATCCACTGCACAGGGCAGTAAAGGGAACCTAGAATGCATGAATTAATTGGGGTTTGATCCATTAAATGATTTAGGTAAGTTCATTCTACCCAAAACATTCTATCTAGTAAGTACATAAAAATGGCAATGTCTCCATTAATTACTGATGTCAAGTTTCAAAATATTTCAATCTATAGAAAAATTTTTATCCCAATCTAAAATATCCTGATTTACCTTTATTTGAGCCTGTTTAACCCTTTGAACAGATTCCACCAACAACCCAATAATACTAACACACACACACACAACCACTTCCACTACTATTTTTAATAAAGTGTAAACCTCTTTGGGAAATCTTACCTGGTAATTATTGCCTGTTCCTTTCAGTCAACAAAATTTTACAGCAAATCATAAAATCATACTAGGCACAAGGGAGAAAAGCCATAAAATCTGGCCTTACAGTCTATTAGGGGAAAAGACAAGTAAACAACAAATGTTTGGACAACATGGGATTTGAGGTTAGGTTAAAAAAAAAATTGGTATCTTGGATTTGAATTGATAAAAAGCAATGATGTACTTAAATTGGTCTAAAGCAGTGGCATGTTTATGTACATGTAAACACACACACATTTTCTCCACTGAAAAGGCCTACTGCAAACCCAGTAGCAAAGGGCACCCCTAGTACTCAGAGTTTGCTCTCCCAATACCATTTCCTACAAAAAGGAAAAAGAGATTCTTTAAGAAATTGCTAATTCCAGGTCTAGGGAATGAAATCTACAGGATTATCCTGGCAAAAGCAGGAAAGCTATCAAAGGTGTTTAGGAACCCACTTGAATAAGCCCTCCTTGCCAAAGACAGAACAACTGAGCCTCAACAATTATTATATCTGCAATGCATTGAAAGACATTAAATACGGTTAAATCCAGGCATCTGGGATATACTTAAACAAAAATAGGTCATCTCCAGAGTATGCTAGAAATCATTTTAAAAACTCATTATTTGAAAAACCAGTCAGTAAAGGGAAAAAATAAATAATTGAATCTTCCTTTCCTCTATGAGATGTACTTCAGAGTAACCAAGTACATGACCAGGGGAAGCTTCTATTTTTAGATGTGTTAATAAATTAAGAAGAAACAATCAAGTGAGGTTAAATAGAAAATGTGTACACAAAACAATAGTTGCCCTAAGAGGATAATTATTAAAAATTACCTCTACAAGATTCTTCATTACATTGAATCTACAGATTAATTTGGGGAGCACTGACATTTTAGCATTACTGAGACTTTCAATTCATGAACATCTCTCCATTTATTTGGTCTTCTTTGAGTTCACTCAGCAATGTTTTCTTTTTGGTGCAAAGTGGTTGCACGTCTCTTTTTATACTTTTTCATATGTATTTTGTCTTATTTTTAAACTGCATTTTAAAATTTTACTTTCATCACACATATGTAAAACTATAATTGATATTTGCATATGACCTTGTATCTTGTAACTTTGACTTAGTAGCTTCAGTTATCATTACTAGTAGTTGCTTTGTAGATTCCTTAAGATTTATATGTAGGCTATTATATATGTATACTTTCAAATAGTGTACAAATACGACTGTTCTGCTTTTTCTTTTCTAATTATTATTCCTCTAATTCCTTTGTTTTGACTTTTTTGCAAGAACAATATTAAACAAAGAGGTGGAAACAGGCATCCTTGACCCTCTCCAGTCTTAGAGGGAAAATGTTCAGTTTTTTTCACCAACAATGGTTTTAGCTCTAGGTTCTACACAAATGATGTCAGCAGACTGAAAAGATTCCCTCTATACTTATTTTCTTAAGGTTTTTCTCAGGGAGAGAAGGCCATGTTCTTTGTCAGGATTTAATATCAGGGTCATGTCAACCTCATAAAATGAACTGGAAAGTGTTCTAGCCTCTATTTCTGAAACTATTACACTATTTTCTGTAACACTCGTTTTGTTTCTTTAATAAATATTTAATAAGTTTTACGATTGAAATCATCTGAACCTAGAATTTTCTTTGTGGAAAAGATTCTTATTATGAATTTAATTATTTAATACATTCATATGTTTATTTAACAAATATAGTTCTATTTTGGTTTTCTATTTCCTCTTAACCCAGTTTTGGTATAATTTTTAAGAATTTGTGTATTTCAACTAAACTGTTGATTTTAATGAAATAATGTTACTCATAATATTTGCTCACTAACTTCTTCATATCTGGAACATATATATTGATGTCCTTTCTTTCTGACATGATACATATTTCTCTCTTTTTTTCCCCTTCAACAGTCTTGAGGAGAGTCTATTAATCTATCAATTTTATTAATATTTTCAAGGAAATTGCATTTGGCTCTGTTCATTTCTCTATCATGCATCTCTTTTCTATTTCACTGGTTTCTGTTTTTATCTTTATTATTTTCTTCCTCCTACACACTATGCATTTAATACTCTCTTCCTGATTTACTTTCTTAAGGTGGAAACTTAGATAATTTATTTTAAGATTTTTGATGTTTTCTAATATGAAATTATAAATTTTATTCTAAGCATTCTGTCACATAAGTTTTGAGAAGTTGAATTATAATTATTACTAAGATAACTGATTTCTAATTTCCCTTACAACTTCTTCTATAGCCCATTGGTTACCTATGAAATTCTGTTTAATGTCCAAATACTTGAAGCATTTCTAGAGATGTTACTGCTATTAATTTCTAATTTAATTGCAGAGGACATCATTTATAAGAATTCAATCTTTTAAAATATGTTGAAGCATTTTTGAAGACATAATACCCATTCTCCTTAAAGTTTTCCAAAATATAGAAGAGGAGGGAATACTTCCAAATTCATTCTATGAAGCCAGCATCACTCTAATACCAAAACCAGGCAAAGACACCACAAAAAAGGAAAACTACAGACCAATATCCCTGATGAACACAGATGTGAAAATACTGAACAAAACATTAGCAAAACGAATTCAAAAATACATCAAGAGGATCATACACCATGATCAAGTGGGATTCATCTCAGGAATACAAGGATGGTACAACATTCGAAAATCCATCAACATCATCCACCACATCAACAAAAAGGACAAAAACCACATGACCATCTCCACAGATGCTGAAAAAGCATTCGACAAAATTCAACATCCATTCATGATAAAAACTCTCAACAAAATGGGTATACAGGGCAAGTACCTCAACATAATAAAGGCCATATATGACAAACCCACAGTCAACAAAATACTTAACAGCAAGAAGCTGAAAGCTTTTCCTGTAATGTCGGCAACAAGACATGGATGCCCACTCTCCCCATTTCTATTCAACATAGTACTGGAGGTCCTAGCCACGGCAATCAGACAACACAAAGAAATAAAAGCGTGCAGATTAGGAAGGGAGAACCCAAACTGTCACTATTTGCAGATGACATGATATTGTACATAAAAAACCCTAAAGAATCCACTCCAAAACTACTAGAACTAATATCTGAATACAGCAAAGTTATGAGATACAAAATTAATACACAGAAATATGTAGCATTCCTATACACTAACAATGAACTAGCAGAGAAATCAGGAAAACAGTTCCATTCACAATTGCATCAAAAAGAATAAAATACATAGGAATAAACCTAACCGAGAAAGTGAAACACCTATACCCTGAAAACTACAAGACACTCTTAAGAGAAATTAAAGAGGACACTAATAAATGGAAATTCATCCCATGTTCTTTGATAGGAAGAATTAATATTGCCAAAACGGCCATCCTGCCTAAAGCAATCTACAGATACACTTGCAATCCCTATCAAAATACCAACAGCATTCTTCAATGAAATGGAACAAAGAGTTCTAAAATTCATATGGAACCACAAAAGACTCCGAATAGCCAAAGCAATCCTGCGAAGGAAGAATAAACCTGGGAGGAATTATACTCCCCGACTTCAAGCTCTACTACAAAGCCACAGTAATCAAGACAATTTGGTACTGGCATAAGAACAGACCCATAGACCAGTGGAACAGAATAGAGAGTCCAGATATTAACCCAAGCATATATGGTCAACTAATATATGATAAAGGAGCCATGGATATACAATGGGGAAATGACAGCCTCTTCAACAACTGGTGTTGGCAAAACTGGACAGCTACATGCAAGAGAATGAAACTGGATTATTGTCTAACCCCATATACAAAAGTAAACTCAAAATGGATAAAAGACCTGAATGTAAGTCATGAAACCATAAAACTCTTAGAAGACAACATAGGCAAAAATCTCTTGGACATAAACGTGAGCAACTTCTTCATGAACATATCTCCCCGGGCAAGGGAAACAAAAGCAAAAATGAACAAGTGGGACTATATCAAACAAAAAGCTTCTTTACAGCAAAGGACACCATCAAAAGAACAAAAAGGTATCCTACAGTATGGGAGAATATTCATAAATGACATATCCGATAAGGGGTTGACATCCAAAATACATAAAGAGCTCACACACCTCAACAATCAAAAAGCAAATAATCCAATTAAAAAATGGGCAGAGGATCTGAACAGACACTTCTCCAAAGAAGAAATTCAGATGGCCAACAAGCACAAGAAAGGATGCTTCACATCACTAATCATTAGAGAAATGCAAATTAAAACCACAATGAGATATCACCTCACACCAGTTAGGATGGCCACCATTCAAAAGACAAACAACAACAAATGTTGGTGAAGATGTGGAGAAAGGGGAACCCTCCTACACTGCTGGTGGGAATGTAAGTTAGTTCAACCATTGTGGAAAGCAGCATGAAAGCTCCTCAGAAAACTAAAAATACGAATACCATTTGACACAGGAATTCCACTCCTAGGAATTTACCCTAAGAATGGAGGAGCCCAGTTTCAAAAAGACATATGCACCCCTATGTTTATCGCAGCACTATTTACAATAGCCAAGAAATGGAAGCAACCTAAGTGTCCATCAGTGGATGACTGGATAAAGAAGATGTGGTATGTATACACAATGGAATATTATTCAGCTGTAAGAAGAAAACAAATTTTACCATTTGCAACAACATGGATGGAGCTAGAGGGTATTATGCTAAGTGAAATAAGCCAGGCATCTGTGAAGCATAAGAACAAAGCAAAAACTGAAGGAACAAAACAGCAGCAGACTCACGGAACCCAAGAATGGACTAACAGTTACCAAAGGGAAAGGGACTGGGGAGTGTGGGTGGGAAGGGAGGGATAAGGGGCATAAAGGGGCATTATGATTAGCACACATAATGTAAGGGGTGGCACGGGGAAGGCAGTATAGCACAGAGAAGACAAATAATGATTCTATAGCATGTTCTACACTGATGGACAGTGACTGTAATGAGGTATGTGGTGGGGACTTGAAAACAGGGGGAGTCTAGTAACCATAATGTTGCTCATGGAATTATACATTAATGATACAAAAAAAAGTTATAATACCAAAAAAAATGTGTTGAAGTATTATTTTAGCCCATTCTATGGTCTATCTCTGTGAATATACATGTTCACTTGAAAAGAATGTGTATTCTGTAGTTGTTAAATCTAGCATTCTGTAACTGTCTGCTAGGTCAAGTTGGTTGCTAGTTTTGCTCAAATGTATATTCTCAATAATTTTTTTGTAAAATTTTTTGTCAATTACTGAGAAATGGTCATTAAAATATCCCAGTATTATTGTGCATTTGTCTATTTTTTCCCTTCTTTTCTGCCAGTTATTCTTTCCTATATTTTAAGGTTTATGATTTGGTCTACACACATTTGTAGTGGTTATGTCTTCCTAGTAAACTGCTCCCTTCTCACTATGAAATGACTTTCCTTATGTGTGGCTATATCCATACCTTAAAAATCTATCTGAGTCAACTGAAATAGCTACACAACTTTAAAAAAAATTTTTTTTATTTTGTTATCATTAATGTACAATTACATGAAGAACATTATGTTTACTAGGCTCTCCCCTACACCAAGTACCCCCACAAAACCCATTACAGTCACTGTCCATCAGCATAGTAAGATGTTGTAGAATCACTACTTGTCTTCTCTGTGTTGCAAAGCCCTCCACTTTCCCCCACCACCCACATTATACATGCTAATAATAAAACCCCCTTTCTTCTTCCCCGCCTTTATCCCTCCCTACCCTCCCATTCTCCCCAGTCTCTTTCCCTTTGGTAACTGTTAGTCCATTCTTGGGTTCTGTGATTCTGCTGCTGTTTTGTTCCTTCAGTTTTTCTTTTGTTCTTATACTCCACAAAAGAGTGAAATCATTCAGTATTTGTCTTCCTCCGCTTGGCTTATTTCACTGAGCATAATACCCTCTAGCTCTATCCATGTTGTTGCAAATGGTAGGATTTGTTTTCTTCTTATGGCTGAATAACGTTCCATTGTGTATATGTACCACATCTCTTTTATCCATTCATCCACTGATGGACACTTAGGTTGCTTCCATTTCTTGGCTATTGTAAATAGTGCTGTGATAAACATAGGGGTGCATATGTCTTTTTGAAACTGGGCTCCTCCATTCTTAGGGTAAATTCCTAGGAGTGGAATTCCTGTGTCAAATGGTATTCGTATTTTTAGTTTTCTGAGGAGCTTTCATGCTGCTTTCCACAATGGTTGAACTAACTTACATTCCCACCAGCAGTGTAGGAGGGTTTCCCTTTCTCCACAACCTTGCCAACATTTGTTGTTGTTTGTCTTTTGGATGGTGGCGATCCTTACAGGTGTGAGGTGATATCTCATTGTGGTTTTAATTTGCATTTCTCTGATAACTAGCGATGTGGAGCATCTGTTCATGTGTCTGTTGGCCATCTGAATTTCTTCTTTGGAGAACTGTCTGTTCAGCTCCTCTTCCCATTTTTTAATTGGATTATTTGCTTTTTGTTTGTTGAGGTGCATGAGCTCTTCATATATTTTGGATGTCAAGCCTTTATCTGATCTGTCATTTACGAATATATTCTCCCATACTGTAGGGTACCTTTTTGTTCTATTGATGGTATCCTTTGCTGTACAGAAGCTTTTCACCTTGATATAGTCCCACTTGTTCATTTTTGCTTTTGTTTTCCTTGCCCAGGGAGATATATTCATGAAGAAGTCACGTTTATGTCCAACAGATTTCTGCTATGATTTTTTCCAAGAGTTTTATGGTTTCATGACTTACATTCAGGTCTTTGATCCATTTTGAATTTACTTTTGTGTATGGGGTTAGACAGTGACCCAGTTTCATTCTCTTACATGTAGCTGTCCAGTTTTGCCAGCACCATCTGTTGAAGAGACTGTCATTTCCCCCTTGTATGTCCATGGCTCCTTTATTGAATATTAATTGACCATATATGTTTGGTTAATGTCTGGAGTCTCTAATCTGTTCCACTGGTCTGTGGCTCTGTTCTTGTGCCAGTACCAAATTGTCTTGATTACTATGGCTTTGTAGTAGAGCTTGAAGTTGGGGAGTGAGATTCCCTCCACTTTATTCTTCTTTCTCAGGATTGCTTTGGCTATTCAGGGTCTTTGGTGTTTCCATATGAATTTTTGAACTATTTGTTCCAGTTCGTTGAAGAATGTTGCTGGTAATTTGATAGGGATTGCATCAAATCTGTATATTGCTTTGGGCAGGATGGCCATTTTGGCAATATTAATTCTTCCTAGCCAAGAGCATGGGATGAGTTTCCATTTGTTAGTGTCCTCTTTAATTTCTCTTAAGAGTGTCTTACAGTTTTCAGGGTATAGGTCTTTAACTTCTTTGGTTAGGTTTATTCCTAGGTATTTTATTCTTTTTGATGCAATTGTGAATGGAATTGTTCTCCTGATTTCTCTTTCTATTGGCTCATTGTTAGTGTATAGGACAGCCACAGATTTATGTGTGTTAATTTTGTATCCTGCAACTTTACTGTACTCCGATATCAGTTCTAGTAGTTTTGGAGTGGAGTCTTTAGGGTTTTTTATGTACAATATCATGTCATTTGCAAATAGTGACAGTTTAACCTCTTCTTTACCAATCTGAATTCCTTTTATATCTTTGTTTTGTCTAGTTGCCATGGCTTCGACCTCCAGTACTATGTTAAATAACAGTGGGGAGAGTGGGCATCCCTGTCTTGTTCCCAATCTCAGAGAAAAAGCTTTCAGCTTCTCACTGTTCAGTATGATGTTGGTTTTGTGGGTTTATCGTATATGGCCTTTATTATGATGAGGTACTTGCCCTCTATACTCATTTTGCTGAGAGTTTTTATCATGAATGGATGTTGAATTTTGTCGAATGCTTTTTCAGCATCTATGGAGATGATCATGTGGTTTTGTCTTTCTTTTTGTTGATGTGGTGGATGGTGTTGATGGATTTTCGAAGGTTGTACCATCCTTGCATCCCTGGGATGAATCCCACTTGGTCGTGGTGTATGATCCTTTTGATAGATTTTTGAATTCTGTTTGCTAATGTTTTATTGAGTATTTTTGCATCTACATTCATCAGGGATATTGGTCTGTAATTTTCTTTTTTGTTGGGGTCTTTGCCTGGTTTTGGTATTAGGATGATGTTGGCTTCTTAGAATGAGTTTTGGAGTATTCCCTCCTCTTCTATTTTTTGGAAAACTTTAAGGAGAATGGGTATTATATCTTCTCTGTATGTCTGATAAAATTCCGAGTTAAATCCGTCTAGCCCAGGGGTTTTTTTCTTGAGTAGTTTTTTGATTACCACTTCAATTTCTTTGCTGGTAATTGGTTTGTTTAGATTTTGTGTTTCTTCCTTAGTCAGTCTTGGAAGGTTGTATTTTTCTAGGAAGTTGTCCATTTCTTCTAGGTTTTCCAGCTTCTTAGCATATAGGTTTTCATAGTAGTCTCTAATAATTCTTTGCATTTCTGTTGGGTCCGTCGTGATGTTTCCTTTCTCATTCTGATTCTGTTGATGTGTGTTGATTCTCTTTTTCTCTTAGTAAGTCTGCTTAGAGGCTTATCTATTTTGTTTACTTTCTCAAAGAACCAGCTCTTGGTTTCATTGATTTTTTTCTATTGTTTTATTCTTCTCAATTTTGTTTATTTCTTCTCTCATCTTTATTATGTCCCTCCTTCTGCTGACTTTAGGCCTCATTTGTTCTTCTTTTTCCAATTTTGATAACTGTGATGTTAGACTATTCATTTGGATTTGTTCTTCCTTCTTTAAATATGCCTTGATTGCTATATACTTTCCTCTTAAGACTGCTTTCACTGCGTCCCACAGAAGTTGGGGCTTTGTGTTGTTGTTGTCATTTATTTCCATATATTGCTGGATCTCCATTTTAATTTGGTCGTTGATCCACTGACTATTTAGAAGCGTGTTGTTAAGCCTCCATATGTTTGTGACCCTTTTTGCTTTCTTGGTACAATTTATTTCTAGTTTTATACCTTTGTGGTCTGAAAAGTTGGTTGGTAGGATTTCAATCTTTTTGAATTTACTGAGGCTCTTTTTCTGGCCTACTATGAGGTCTATTCTGAAGAATGTACCATGTGCACTTGAGAAGAATGTGTATCCTGTTGCTTTTGGGTGTAGAGTTCTGTAGATGTCTATTAGGTCCACATGTTCTAGTGTGTTGTTCAGTGCCTCTGTGTCCTTACTTATTTTCTGTCTGGTAGATCTGTCCTTTGGAGTGAATGGTGTGTTGAAGTCTCCTAAAATGAATGCATTGCATTCTATTTCCTCCTTAGTTCTGTTAGTGTTTGTTTCACATATGCTGGTGCTCCTGTGTTGGGTGCATATATATTTATAATGGTTATATCCTCTTGTTGGACTGAGCCCTTTATCACTATGTAATGTCCTTCTTTATCTCTTGTTATTTTCTTTGTTTTGAAGTCTATTTTGTCTGATACTAGTACTGCAACTCCTGCTTTTTTCTCCCTATTGTTTGCATGAAATATCTTTTTCCATCCCTTGACTTTTAGTCTGTGCATGTCTTTGGCTTTGAGGTGAGTCTCTTGTAAGCAGCATATAGATGGGTCTTGTTTTTTTATCCATTCAGAGACTTTATGTCTTTTGATTGGTGCATTCAGTCCATTTACATTTAGGGTGATTATCGATAGGTATGTACTTATTGCCATTTCAGGCTTTAGATTTGTGGTTACCAAAGGTTCCAGGTTACTTTCCTTACTATCTAAGAGTCTAGCTTAACTCACTTAGTATGCTGTTACTAACACAGTCTAAAGGTTCTTTTCTATTTCTCCTCCTTCATTCTTTATATATTAGGTATCAGATTCTATACTTTTCCTCTATCCCTTGATTGGCTTTGAGGATAGTCAATTTAATTTTGCATTTGCCTCACAATCAGCTGCTCCACCTTCCCTACCATGATTTTGTTCATGGTGACAGCTATCCAACCCTAGGAATACTTCCATCTATAGCAGTCCCTCCAAAATAGACTGCAGAGATGGTTTGTGGGAGGTAAACTCTCTCAGATTTTGCTTATCTGGAAATTGTTTAATCCCTCCTTCAAATTTAAATGATAATCTTGCTGGATAAAGTAATCTTGGTTCCACGGCCTTCTGCTTCATGGCATTTAATACATCATGCCACTCCCTTCTGGCCTGTAAGGTTTCTGCTGAGAAGTCTGATGTTAGTCTGATGGGCTTTCCTTTGTATGTGATCTTATTTCTGCCTCTGGCTGCTTTTAACAGTCTGTCCTTACCCTTGATCTTTCCCATTTTTATTACTATGTGTCTTGCTGTTGTCTTCCTTGGGTCCGTTGTGTTGGGGGATCTGTGAATCTCCATGGCCTGACAGACTGTGTCCTTCCCCAGATTGGGGGAGTTTTCAGCAACTACCTCCTCAAAGACACTTTCTATCCCTTTCTCTCTCCTTCTTCTGGTATCCCTATAATGCTAATAGTGTTCCGCTTGGATTGGTCACACAGTTCTCTCAATATTCTTTCATTTTTAGAGATTCTTTTTTCTCTCTGTGCCTCAGCTTCTTTGTATTCCTCTTCTCTAGATTCTATTTCATTTATTGTCTCCTCCACCGTATCCAACCTGCTTTTAATGCCCTCCATCATGCTCTTTGACAATTGGATCTCTGACCTGAATTCATTCCTGAGTTCTTGGATGTCTTTCCATACCTCCATTAGGATGTTGATGATTTTTATTTTGAACTCCCTTTCAGGAAGAGTCACGAGGTCCATATCATTTAAATCTTTCTCTGGAGTTGTATTAACAATTTTACTCTGGACAAGGTTCCTTTGGCATTTCATGTTTGTATATGAGCGCCCTCTAGTGTCCAGAAGCTCTATTCTGGAGCTGCTGAGCCACTGAAGCAATGTTGGGGGTCGCAGGGGAGCAGTACTGGTGCCTGGGGGTAGGAAAGAGCTGTTCCCTGCCTCCTGGCTGCTGTGCCTGTCTCCACTGCCTGAGCCAGTGGGCCCGTCACACAGGTATAAGTTTTTGTCCCATAGGAGCCAGATATGGTTCCCTGCTTTCCACAAGCAGCCGGAATCCCAGTCTCCCCAGGAACTCTGCCTGTATTAACTTTCCAACCCAGTAGTCATGCGAGTCTCATGAAAGCACCATGAAATGTAGGCTTGTGCTCCCAGGGCAGATCTCCGGAGCTAGGTATTCAGCAGTCCCAAGCCTTCCACTCCCTCCCTGCTCTATTTGTCTTCCTCCCACCTGGTGAGCTGGGGTGGGGGAGGGGCTCGGGTCCCGCGGAGCCACAGCTCTGGTACATTACCCTGTTTGCTGAGGTCTGCTCTTTTCTCCAGGTGTGTGCAGTCTGATGCTATCCTCTTTCCTGTTGCTCTCTCAGGATTAGTTGTGCCAATTAAATTTTCTAATTGTATCCAGTTTTAGTAGGTAGCTTCTGTCTCTCCTCTCATGCCGCCATCTTTAATCCCATCTCTACACAACTTTGTTTTGTACTTACTCTACACATAATATATTTTCTATACATTTACTTTCAATCTCTCATGCTTTTATTGTTTATCTTTTTAAATATAGTTAAATCTTACTATTTTCATTCATTTTTATCCATGTTTGTTCCATTTCCACTATATAGTTATGATATGGGTGGATTTTAATGTACCATACCGCTCTTTGTTTCAAAATTTGTCTTATCTTATTTTTGTTCTTCTTTTCTTCTTCCTTCTTTCTTTGGTTTCAATCTAATATTATTTTTAGTATTTCACCTAATTTCCTTCTTAGACTTTTCTATGTACTTACTTTATCATAATCTACTAAAAGTTAATATTGTATCACTTGAAACATAAAATACTTTTAACATTATATTCAATTTAATAGTCATCTCTCCATTCTTCTCATTAGTTTTTTGTTGCTTAGAGTTCTACTTACAACATTTCTAACTTCACAATAGTTTATTATTTTTACATTAAATAGTCCATTTTTTTAAATTTAAGAGTAGAAACAAGATTTACCCTTTTATATTTATGCACATGTTTAACATTTCCAGTTCTCTTCATTCCTTCCTGTAGATCTGATTTTCCATTTAGTGTCATTGTTGAAGAACTTTTCTTAGCATATCTTATAGTGGCAGTCTGCTGACATAGACTTTTTTTAGTATTTTTTATTTGAATTGCCTTTATTTTTGCCTTCATTACTATTAATTTTAAAATATGGAACACTTCACAATTTGCATGTCATCCTTGCTCAGGGTCATGTTAATCTCTGTATCATTCCAATTTTAGTATATGTGCTGAAGTGTCCACCTCCCTTCATTATTAAAGAATGTTTTCTTGGATATAGAACTGTGGATTGATTATTTTATTTCGGCACTTTAAAGTATTTTTCAATTGTTTTCTGACCTACATGGTATCTAATAAGAGATTAGCCATCAATTGTCTATTGTCATTTCCCTGTATGTAATATTCCTTTTCTCAGATTGCTTTAAAAATAGCTTTTTATTTTTACATTTTAGCATTTCAATTATAATGTGCCTAGGTTTCCTTTGTATATATTTTGCTTGGGGTTCACTGACCTTCTTAAACCTGTAGTTTAACTACTTTTGCCAAATTGCAAAATTCTCAGACATTATTTCTTTAAACATTTTCCCCTATTTTCTCTCCTTCTCTTATAGAATTCCAATTATAAATAACTTAGACCACTTGATATTATCCCACAAGTCACTGAGCCTTGCACATTTCAGCGTATTTTTGTTCTGTATTTTATATTTGATAATTACAAATGATCTCTCTTCAGTTTTGCTGACTTTTTCTATAATGTATAATCTGCTAAGTCTATCCATATAGTGAATTCTTCATTTTACATATTACCCTTTTGAGTCATAGAATTTGCATGTGGTTTTTTGGTATAGAGTAACTTTTTCTGTCAGATTCCTTATCTAGTCACTCATTTTTTTCATCTTTTCCTTTATGTTCTTGAACATACTTCAAATACTTGCTTTAAAATCCATTTCTGCTAATTACAGCATCTGGATCAATCCCTGTTCTAATTGACTATTTTTTGTTATTTGATCATTGGTCATATCTTCCTGCTTCTTTGCATGTTTAGTAATCTTTTAATTTACTCTAGACAGTATGAATTACATTGTGTGCTGCATTTATTTTTTCAGTAAGGCAGTTGAATTATTGGCAGATTTTCTTGATCCTGTCAAACATTTTATGTTTAGTGAGGGCTTTTCTGTTTTAGTTTTGTCTTTAGTCCTGGGATGTGGTTCTTCTTCTGGAACATGACCTTCAATACTCTGGCATGATGTTTCTCATGTCTCAGTCCAATGCCTGAGAAGATCAGCATGGTCTTTTCACTTTTGCTAAGCCAGAAATCCATCCTACATGATCTCTGATACCTTTGTTCACTTTTCAGCCCCCATGCAGGCTACCACTGCTAGACCTCAGAGAACCTGCCCTAATACACAACCCAGCACTATAGAAAGAACACAAAGTAATTTCCCAACTGACTTATGGGCCTTCCCTTTACACAGCTCTCTCCTTTCCAATACCCTTCCCTTTAAAAACCACTCACTTAATTATTCCTGAATTTTTATCTCTACCTTTTCATCAACTAGACTATCACTGTGTTTGTACTCTACCTCCAAGCCATTGAGAAAGATCCCCCAGCAGGAATATAAGGTGGATTTGCCTTATGTGTTTAACTCCTTTAAAGGATCACAGTTCTGTGCTGCCTATTGTCACATGCTTGAAAACAGTTATTTCATGTTTTCCCCAGATCTACCATTCTTTAGAAAGAGAAGATACGTCCAATAACAGAAATTTCATCATATCCAGAAACAGAAGTTCCCATTTCATGGCTTTAAACAGAAAAGTATTCTAATCATATTTTCCCTTTATGTACTTTACCCTGATGCTCTTACAGAGTATAGACATGGAAGAACAGGGAGACCTTCTAGAAGAATAATGTAGTAGCCCAGATGTCAAATGTTAAGGATTGTGGTAGTAGGGATAAAGAAGAGAGAGACCTGAGAAACAAATGGAATATAAAACCAGCAAGAGATTGAGAAAACAGAAAGGGCAGCTACATAAGGTGAAACATGGGGAGATAGTAAATGTTACGGGCATAGATCTTCAATCAAAGTATTTCCCAAGGCACTGTATTTTTAACAAGTGGTCTGCTTATGCAGTCTAGTCAGTTTGCTTGTATTAATCAGTCACTTGTTCTAAGCTATCTTAAGATCAGAGTGTCAGCATGACAATCTCAGATCCTGGGGTTCTGCTTTTCTTTCAAAAAGTTGATTGAGGTTTTTGTGAATACACAAAATAATTCATTCTTAGACTAGTATCCTATTTCAGACTTATCTCAGGGAAATACCATTGTGAACTACCTCTGCAAAGATGGAAATAGAGATAACCATAGCAGATAACATTCACTGGGCACTTCTACTGTGCCTGCAACTGTACACAATGTTTTATTTAGATTATTTCATCTTTCACCAAGTCTTCCTCCTTCCTGAAAAGTCACACATGAAGAAAGTGTTCCATTTGCTGTACCTCTAACAAGGTGCGTGCGGATATGATACCTGGAAATGCAGCAGCCATCCTGGGGGCAAAAACAGATGAGCCTATACAACAAGCCGATATGCAAACATTGGCAGAGCAGAATGGATGGAAGTTACCTAGGTCCTTGATGACTCCTCTGAGCCATGTACTTAATAAACCTTTCATTATCTTTACATGCTACACTGTGTTTTCTTCATTATTTAAGCCACTGTTAGTTAAACATTCTGTTACTTAATGCTGAAAGCACCTGAAGTGACACTAGAAGTCCTTTATTGGTTTATATCATCAGTTGACAAACTTACTCTGTAGAATGGCCAGATAATAAATACGCTTTGCAGGCCATACAGTTCCTGTCAAAAATACTCACCACTATTGTTATAATACAAAAGTGGTCACAAATGTTATATAAATGAATGTGTGGCTGTATTCCAATTAAATTTTATTTTAAAAAGCAGGAGGTTAGATTTGGCCAATGGACCATACTTAGTCAACCTGACTTAGATAAATTCATGTGAACTTTGGTCTGTTGAGAGAATCTTTTCATTCAGCTGTAGGTTGGATGGATTTGGAGTATGCTTATCAGTCTCTAATACTACTTTTATTCAGCCAGCTGACCTGTGAATGTTGCAGAGCATTCAGGGCCAGCAGAATTCCATGCACATACTCTGATAAATATGTTTAGTCTTCTACTTATTACTTCCCATTTAATAAGTGTGAGGTGTCTACATATTATTTAATATAGTCATAGAACAATTGTCTTTCCTATGTTTTTCCAACAGATTAAAGAGTAAGCTGACATAGAAGGGAAGTTAAATGTATATGTGTTTCCTGTATAAATGATAGTTGGATGATAGATAGATAGATGATAGATATAGATAGATAGATAGATAGATAGATAGATAGATAGATAGATAGATAGATAGATAGATAGATGATAGATAAAAAGACAAATAGATGAAAAAACAAAAAAGTGAGCAGGCTGAACTCTGGACCTAAGGGTCTTAAGGTCTTAATAAGGTCTTAAAGGTAAAATTCTGTGATTAAGCAAAAAGGAAGAAAATGTAGGGCAAAGGAAAAGCAGAAAATATTAATGAAGTAGAGAGAAGAGTCCTCAAATACATCCATGGTTTAATCCCCAAAACCTGTGAGTTTGTTCCTTTATATGGCAAAAAGGGCTTTGCAGAAATGATTAAGATTATGGATTTTGAGCTATAGAGATCATCCTGCATTATTCATGTGGGCCCATCTAATCACTTGAATATTTAAGAGGATTTCTCCCAGCTGTGACCAGAGACAGCCATAATGACAGAAGAAGGGTCAAAGAGGTAGAGCACTGCTGGCTTTGAAGGTAAAGGAAGGGGGCCATGAGTCAAGGAGTGTACGCAGCCTCTAGAATCTAGGGAAGGCAAAGAAAGGGATATGTTCTTATGTAAGACCAGCTCTGAATACAAGATTATCCATTATATTTTTAATAAGAATGTACCAAAATAATTTTTGGCCCAGTTAAATATATATATATATAAAGTTTTTAAGGATGTAGATGAAATTGTCAAATGTCTACTTACAGTATTTCATTTATTAAGTTATGCTTTCATATTTAAATTTCCTACAAAAATATAGGATCTATATTTACCTGGGACTACTGCTTTATCCATTTATCACATAGTTTATAAAATAATTCCATTCAAACTTTCTACATGCATCTCTGACTTCAGCTTATTGGTTGTCACCAGGGCCATTTTTTGAGTCACATGACCCCATCCTCCAATGCACCCAATCCTACTACTATCTGGGTCTTTGGGATGCAGGGCTTTTTTTCTTCTGTAAGTGTATAATATTCTTGATTTCTACAACTAATTGCTGTTTATCTAAAGACATCAAACATTTGCAATTTTAGTGCTTCAGGAAATTATTACTAAATCTCTGTTAAATTTCTTTGTCTCCTTTTGGAACAATTGATTGAGATAGTTTCAGGCTAATGTGTGTCTTCCACAAATAATCACTGTGTCCAAAATAAAACTGCTGGGAAAATAACACAAGAGATGAGTGACTTTGCAAGGACTGGATTATAAGGTCCTTCTCTCTCTCTCTCTCTCCCTGTGTATTTCCCTCTGTCTCTCTGTTTCTCTTTCTCTCTCTTCATAGGTGTGTGTGTGTTGGGGAAGAGGTGAAAACATCTCTCTCTTGTATGTGTACATAGAGACAGTAACATCATCAGTTTTTCAAAAGCTACAGTTACTTTAAAAGTAAGTTACAGTTCTACAATATATTCAGTCCTTATGTCTGATTTATTGGTAAGGCACAAATAGCAGGCCAGAATTTTTATCTGGGACTAAATACACTGCAAATTCAGGTGAATAAAGAAAAAAATACTGTATTCAGCTTGTTAACAAGTGGAGAGAACTAATGAAACCAACAGATAGTCCTCAAACCTCATTTCAGCGATTAGTCTCAACCTTGTCCCATACTCCTTCTTTCACCAGAATTGCTGACAAGGAGTAAAGTGAGGCTGACTCGGAATTCTCAGGCCACACACCTCTGGTAAAGGTGCTAATGAAAGGCAGAATGGCCACGAGGCAGCTCACCAAAGAAGAGAAGAGACAGGAGAGTCAGAGAATCATCCAGCTGCACGATAAACCACAGATAACACCACTTAATCTCCACTTGTGTCACCTATCTGGAGGCAGGAATCCTATCCTTCTACTCATAAATACTAAATAATTAGAAAGATTTGGCATAAATGATGGAATTCAGTTATTTTGTATTCAATTATGATTACTTGCCTTAAAAGATTTAATTTAATGAGTCTTTTAGCAGAAAATACAGCAAGATGCATATCAATTGTTCATTTACATTACCAATTAATAGCATACTGGAATGATCTGCTAATCAAAGACATTTTGGTCCTGTTGAAATTGTCTGTTGGTTTAACTGAACTGGAATAGATTTCATATCCTGCTGAGCTTGCCTTACAGTTATTAGAAGGATATTCTGCATCCAAGCTGTGTTTATTAAATATATACAGTGCCTACATTACCAGGATTTATAGATACCACAGATAAAAATTAAAGACTGTAACATATCCATTTATATTACAGTGCTTCAACAAAGTTCTGCATAATTATGAAATTTATTAAGCAACCAAGAAAATATAGATGTGCTGATAAAGTTTGACTTTTCTTATTTCAGAATAAACCCAAGTTCCACACAATTGTATTCATATTCCTGTAAAAGTATCCTTAACCCCAAATTTAGGTTAACTCTTACAGAGCATTCCATGCTTCACAAACCCTCATACATACTGAAACATTTTTTTCAATGACCAAAAACTTGCTGAGAATATGGATAATGCCAGGAGTATGTAAGCCTCCAAAACAACATCACTCGGTGAACTCATGGAAAATCAAAAGTGAAACTGACAAACACAGGCAAAGTATAAAAGAAACCAACCAATTTGCTTTCATTACTTAAACTGAGTGAAATGCAAAATAAAAACAATGGAAGGAGAGCATATCCTTTGTTTTTAACAATTCTTAAATTTTTAATGTTTCTCGATTTTATGGTAGCATGGGAGAAATGTTTTAATATAATATTCATTGTGGAATGCCTATAACAATGGGACTGCTTAGACTACTCCAGTTAAAATGTTCACTTTTGGTAAGTTTGCATTATATAAAAAGTACACAGTGAAATGTGGATCATCATCACTTTTCTTTCCTAGAATTAAAATACTGAAAGTTGCTTGGCACCAAAATTGCCCCTCTGACCCCTGGAAAAGCCCAAAATTTCTGAATATCAACCAAGTTAATTAAGTCCACCTGGGAAGACAGGCATCCTGGGAATGTCTTAAAAGGAAATGCATCCTGGGAATGTCTTAAAAGGAAATGCATTGATTATAACCCATATTCATTAGCTTCCACTATTTTTATCTTTGCCCAATTTTTTTTATCTACATAATTATTTGTTTTTATTTTCATCCCCCCTCCAGATTGTATGCTACATAAGATGAAAGACTATGTCTTTTTTTAATATTTTTCAACTATTATATACCCAAATGCCTAGATTTCATGGTCAAATATGACAGAAGACTGAACTAGTACTTGCCCTGATTTATCTAAATAGTTGCATCAGTTCCGCACATCTGTTGGCCATTACAGAATCAGCTGATAATGCTGATTCTTGGCCACATGACCTTCAACAATGTCATTTGCAAAATTCCATTTCTACTTGAGCACCTCCTCCTCTCCACCTTGTACTCCTGGATTCCTGAATTTTAGACTGAACTAAGAAATGTCTAGCCTGAAAGGGGAATCTGATAAAATGGTAGGTCATGTAAAAAGTCAGCAATTTTGTATGTACAAGGGTCAGCTTTTGATGACTTCAAGGTAGAGATAGCTTCCCTCTGAAGCAGTTCCTGATCATCTCCTTACCACTACCACTAATTCTCTCCATCTCCAGCAACTCCCTATCACCATATAAAAACTATCTTTGGGGTAAATCAACTTCACTGTCTCATTGCACAAATGAGTAATTTATATCAGAAAGAAAAGTAGAGGATTTTCATCACAACACTAAAGACCACCCTTGACATCCATGACTCCCATGAGCCTCAGACCACTGTTTAACTCACAGAGAACATTTTTGGAAAATCTTACTCACTGCTGTCATTCCTATCTACAATTATCCTCCAACTCAAGAACTCACAAGCTTCATGGAGCTGCCAAAGATGCAGCATAAAAAGTAACCAAGTATTTTAATCCACTAGTGAGCAGAGAATTCCACTTAAGGGGTTTTAAAGATGAAGCATGTTGCTTTCTAGGCAGTTCTATAGCACCTTGTGGGCACAGAGTAAAGTTGTTAACCATGACTTCTATTCTTTTGCATCCTCAGAATCTACTGCAAGGCCACACACAACACCAATTGACAATAAATAGGATTTATTGTAAGAAAGAACAAAGTTGAAATGGAATGTCTTTGGAAACTACATCTAAATATTTCTCCATTTTATGTCTAAATTAGCATATTTTTACCAATTATATGTGAATAGTACAAACAAACATATAGTAATTATGGTTTAAAAAAATGTCCTGCATATCATATTAAAATACAAAGTTCAAGGCCTTCCATTATAAAGATGTCTGAAAAAGAAAAAATACATGACACAGATAAAAAAACCTTTTAAAACTAATTTTTTTCCCTTTGAAACCCTCATATAAGTCCTTAAAAAGTATTTAATGATACTTGAAGCCAGATGATACTGTATGGCTTTGCTTAACTGCTACTTTATAAGCTGCCTTTATGTTAAATAGCATGCTTTAAGCATGATGTAACAATTGGATTTTGACTCTACTTAGGGGGCCAGTCTCAGACTGGAAACTGGTTTTCCTCTGGGGAGGGAGGCTTCGACATGCCTCTTACTTTGTACAGACTTCACTGTAATCTACTTTAAGGAGCCTCATGGTCTGGCAAACGTTGAAGGAAATGTCTGTGTCTAGCTCTATTATCACCCTACCTCCGGCAGGAGTATTAAAAAAGTAGACTCCCAGAAACTGGAGTTATGGTTACACTTAGGTCACTGACTGCTGATAAACTGTCAACAGTGTTTGCTTCCTTCTTAGTTCTAACCTGGAAAGGTATCACCTAAGAAGGTTCTGGGGGAAAATAACATGCATGGAAGAAAAGTGTTTGCATAAAGTAGATCCTGCAGGGAAACACTGAACTGAATATCAAATTGCATGGTGTGGGCACTGTGGATTAGCACTTTTTGAGGTCCCCAGAATGCAATCAGTTGGGATAAAAGATGCTAAGTTAGCACTAGTCAGATTATAAGATAGAGACAGTAGTTTATTGGGGAAAAGAAACAGAATGTGTAAGACTTCTTAGGTATAATTTTAATTGTAAAAGAAAGGAGGGGGAAAACAGTTCAATATTAATTGAAATAATGATTTTAAATTTGAGGAATACATATTTGCCAATTTGACAAGACATGTGGGGAAATGGCAACATTTTTGTTAAATAAAACATTCACAATATTAAAATGTGGAGTTTCCCTGTTTATTCATTCAAAAGCATTATGTTAGTTTAGGGCTGCCACAGCAAAAATACCAGACTGGTGGCTTAAACAACAGGAATTTATTTTCTCACAGTTCTGGAGGCTTAAAGTCCAATATCAAGGTGTTGGCAGGTTTGGTGTCTCCTGAGGCTTCTCTTTGTGGGTTGTGGATGGATACTTTCCCCCTGTGTCCTTACATGGCCTTTTCTCTGTGCTCATACCCCTGCTTTCTCTTCCTCCTCTAATAAGGACACGAATTATATTGGATTAGGGCCCTATATAAAGGCCTCATTTGGACTTAAACACATCTTTAAAGACCTTTTCTCCAAATAGGGTTGCATTCTGAGGTTCTGGGAGTTGAAATTTCAACTTACAAATTTGTGGGAACATAGTTCAATTCATAACAAGAATGTTTAGGGCAGAGTATAAAGTCCAACTTTAAACTAAGATTCTCTGCCATAGTTACCTAGGACACTAAATGGTTCGGTTTTTAACATTCCATTCAGCAAATATTAATTAAGCATTTATTATTCAAAACGTATAGCAATGAAGTTCTGTGCTGGATAAAAAGTAACAGTCACTTGTCATTTAGGTGTTTATAACCTACTATAACCATCAACACATGTAGTTCTGTGATCATTGTAATGAACCTGTGTCAAAGTCACCAAAGGCTTTCTCCAGGTCATACATACTTTCAAATATTAGGAAGCCAAGCTTTTCCAATTAGGTGCTTTGTGGCTCATAAAGGAAAAACATTACTTTAGGAAACTTTGCATTTCACCATATTACCTAGAGTTGGACATTCATTCATTCATTTTGCATTCTTCTCATTCAACATTTATTGCATAATGACTATGTTCCAGGACTTTGTAACTATGACAATACCATAAGTAACAGTTAGTTAAAACCCAAAAACAGAGTAGTTTCACTGCCATTAAAATCTTCTGTTCTCTATTCATCCCTCCATCCTCACCCTAGCTCCTGATCCTTTTACTGTTTTCATAGCTAGAACATAACAAAAATTAAATTAAACATAAATAGTCCAAGTGGGACAATTAAAAAACTGAGACTGGCATAATGTACTTTTTAAAAATTAACTAACTATATACTTCCTATAAGAGATTCATTTCAACTATAATTGTATAGATTGTTTGAAAGTTAAGAAATAGAAAAAATATGTCACACAAATATCGATCAAAACAAACTGGGAGTGGCTATACTAATATCAAATAAAGTAGACTTCAGAGGAAACAAAATTATCAGAGATATATTACATCATAAGACAAAGGTCAATCCAACAGAAAGGCACAACAATCCTAAAATACAAACACTAAATAACAGAGCTACAAAATATATGAAGTAAAAACTTATATAACTGAAAGGAGAGACAGACAAACCTATTTAATTATAGTTGGAAACTTCCCCGCTCTTCTCTCAACAATTGATAGAACAAACCCCTGATGAACACACACACACACACACATGCACACACATACACACACACACACATATATATATACAGAGCCAGGCACAGGCACATAAAGCCTGGTAAAGTCTAAGGGCAAGATAGAAGAAATGACAGAAAACCTCCTCGCATTCTGAGTCTTAGAGTAAGTGCAAGCACTGGTCTCGTATGACTGGAAGAGAGCTCAAAAATTTCCCAATCTGATATATGGGGGCATGAGACTTGCTAATGAATGAACGCAATTCCAGTGAACTGAGGAAAATCTCCCAGCTACTCACACCCAAAACCTTGATAAAAGGAATGTATTGGAACTGCCTGCCCTCAAATCATTTGAAGACTGTGCTGAACTAAATCTAACTAAAGCAACAATATGGCCCAAACAAAGCTCAACTAATAATATGTTGACTCAATGCTCACACTAGCTGCATGAGAGAAGGGGCAAATGCTCTCTTGGCACAAATATTATATACTTCAATCTTTACTTTCATCTACACAATCAGTCAAAAACTGAGACATGCAGACATAAGAAAATGTGACCTGTCACTAAGAAAAGAAACAGTCAAAAGAACCTGAACTAGATATGACCCAGATATTGGAATAATTGCAGAGGGACTTAAAAATTAATAAATGTGATAAATATGTTAAAGTATCTATGAGTGAAAGACATGAGTAAGCAAATAGAAAATTTTATCAGTGAGATGGAAACTATATTAAAGATCCAAATTGAAATTCTAGAACTAAAAAAATGATAAAAGAGCCTATCAGAATTGTTTTCATTCATTGTTTTCAGCAGACTAACTAAAGAGGAGGAAAAAAATAAGTGAAATTAAAGACATGCTCATAGAAATTATCCAGACTGCAAGGCAAAGAAAGTATGGTGAAAAAGATGGAGCCTCTGAAATCTATGGAACAATATCAAATGGTTTGACTTATGCATAATTGGAATTCCATATAAAGAAGAGAGAGAAAATGGGGTAGAAAAAAAATATTTGAAGAAATAATGCTTGAGAATTTTGGGAAATTGATAGAGATTCACCAACAGTTTCAAAAAGCACAGTTCAAGTATGTTCATCCTGAGCAGCATAAATACAAAGAAAACCATACCTATCTATATCATAGTCCAAATGCTGAAAGCCAAATATAATATTGAAAGCAGTCTTAGAAAAATACGTATAATTTATGTATAAGTAAACAATAACAGTCAGAATGAAATACCATTATTCACCAGAAACAGTGGAGAACAAAAGAAAATGGAATGACATTTTTAAGTTCTGAAAGAAAAAAACTATCAACCTGGATCCTATATCCAGTGAAAATATCCTTTATGAAGGAAGAAAAATAGATTTTCATACAAAAACTGAAATAATTCATGCCTAGCTGACATAGCACAAAAAATGTTAAGGGAAATTCTTTAGTCAAAAGAAAAATACTAGAGAAAAACTCATTCTGCATGGAGGAACAAAGAACATTAGGAAAGATACACATATGGATAAATATAAAGGATTTTTAGAATTTCTCTCTATATATAGTTATATATATATTTATCTATATAATTAATATATTAATAGATATGTAATAATACATTTAATATATATTATTTTTATAAAATATATTTTAATTGTGTTACCTTAAAATATTTTAAATCCTATAAATTATTCCTATTTATATAAAATATAAAATGTATTTTAAATTCTAATAAATTTATATCAGATAGAGATATATGTTTAATCTTTAAAAAATCTATTACTTGTTTAAGGTCAAAATTATATCAATGTATTATGGAGTTTATAGAGCCTATATCAAAATAAAATATATGACAACAAGAGCCAAATGGGTAAATATAGCCAGTAACTGGAAGTATATAGGTTTAAGGTCCTTGCACTGATTGTAAAGTAGAATATTTTTTGAATGTTGATTATGAAAAGTTAAAGATGAATATTTTATTATCTAGAGCAGCACTAGAAAATAATACCAAGAAGTATAATCTAAAGTATAGAACATTTATTGGAATATTAAAATATACTAATTTCTCTCAAAAGTAGTCAGGAAAGGAGAAATAGATGAACAAAAAGCAAATGGAACAAAAAGAAAACAAATGTTGTGATAGCATAAACTTAAATACAAACATAATTAAATTGAATGTAAATGGATTAACTACTGCAATTAAAAGGCAATGATTGGCAGACTGAACAGAAACAAAAACAAGACCTAACTACATTAACTATATGCTGTTTACCAGAACATGCTTAAGAAAAACAACCTTAAAAAGGTTATGACACATACAAATCAAAAGTAGAAGGAGGGTAAAAATATATCAAACACTAAGCTTAAAAAAGCTAACTAATATGGTGTTTTATTGTCAGCCAAGTAGACTTTGAGAAGAAAAGTACTAACAGATAAAGAAGGAAATTTCATAATGATAAAAACATCAATTCATCAAGCAGTCATAATCTTAAATGTATGTGAACCTAATAATTAAGTCCCCAAATACATGAATCAAACATGCACAGAAGTAAAGGAAGAAACAGACAAATCCACAGTTGAAGATACAGCACCCCCCTCTTGGTACCTGATAGACAGAGTAGATAAATCAGAAAGGATTTAGAAAATAAGAACAACAATATCAACAATTTAACCTGATATACTTCTATAGAACAATATACCCAACAACAACAAAACACGTATTTCCCCGAGTTGCAAATGGGTCATTTATCGAGACAGACCATGGCTGAACCATTAAGCAAGTCTTAGTGAATTGCATGGGATAAAAATGATATTGATCAGAATTGCATGCAATAAAAATGATATAGTATGTTCTATGATCAGAACAATATTTAATTAGAGTTCAAGAACAATAAGATACCTAGAAAATGTCCAAAATTTTCAAAATTAAAACTTCTAAGTAACTTAGAGGTCACAGCAGAAATTTCAAAAGCCCATTAAGCCTCAACAACCTTTACGTCTTCATGGGAATGAGATTAGTAGATTTCAGAGAGCAGGTTTTAATTATTGGAACATAAAGAAAGACTTGGAGGAGTTGCACCTAAAAAGTTGAAAAGCACTGGCCATAGAATTTAGAGGACCTGATACCTACTGTCTGTGGGACTCTCTTAAAATCTCTTAGAGAATGCATTTACTCTTCTGAGTAACAACACTCACATTGTCACATTTTTGTGAAGTTTAAATGCAATGCTTGCAAAAGCACCTACCAAGCAAAGTCCATCCTAACAGATGCTCAACAAATACTGTTTGAGTAAAGAAGTTGCTCAAAGCTATCAAAAACAAGCTTTATAAATTTGCTTAGGACTCAACCTAGCAAGAAAGAGAAAGAAATATATTAGTTACGTGTGAGGATTTCAAGTCATACCTAACTAGTTCATAAGAAATTCTGTAAGTATAACTGAAAGGACAATTTTAAAAAAATCATTGGAGGGAACTAGTAGCTGAGGAAAGAGTGTGTGTGTTCATACTTTTCCACTCTCTCTCAACTGAACCAATGCATTCCAGCGCCTTAAACAAACAGTATTTCCACCTCATTGCTATTTTCAGCCATGGCCTAAAGCACAAAGATCAGACTCAGCGTCTGATTAAACTAAGTTTTGTAAAGAATGACAAAATAATTGGTAAAAACATTTCAGCTTGGGTATGTAAAATAGAAAAAACAAAGTAGCAAGCATTCAAAGCACAATGGGTTTTGGGAAACAACACTCTTTTCTCTTTGGCGTTTCTCTAGGATTCCTATCTTGGCTGGGTGACAAAAACCTGTCCATCAGCTGCAAACCTGAGCCTATCAGCCTCTCAAATCAGAGTTAGTAAAAGTCAATCAGTGATGGTTTAACTTGCTTGCTACTGCCTGAAGCAGGATTCAGCCCCAGTCCGTCATGCACTTAGAAAACACCTTCTATAGTCGCCCATAAATTCTAAAAATCTACTCATCTATCTACATTTCTATAGATAGGAAAAAGTGTTTTCTATAAATATGTACCAGACCAACACACACGTATATGAATCCCCTACAAGTAAATGAACAGATACAAACTTAATCCTTCACAGTTACAGATACATAGAAAGATGCAAATAACTTAAACCAAAAAATAAAAATAAAAATAAGCCTTCTAACTTCAGAGTTTTACTCTGTATACACGTCTCTCAGTATAAAAAGCATTTAACATCATAATTGCCTTTACATATATGTTGCTTGCAACTTTTTCAATAAATTAAGTAGGTATTGATGTATTTATTGCCTAAATTTTTATGAAAACATCCAAGATTATGATATTGGATCTAGAATTCACAGACTACTAAAGCTGTTGTTTGATCTTGTCAGATCCAAGTCTTTGTATGTTTACATGGACAAAAGCAGAATTTTTTTGTCTCAACTAGGAACTACCTACAACCAAATACATGTATATCCAACTCTCAGAATGGTCCATTAGGAGAAAGCCAAGAGGAAACAAGAATCTAAGAGAGGCTGTTAGGACAAATATTAATTAGAGACAAGTTTTCTTTTAACCATAAGTCCCTCAGTTTTTGAGTCAAATTTAAAATCCAGAGGTTGTGTCAAACAGAATCAAGGTAGAATACAGCATGTGCTCATTCATTCATTCAACAAATACTTGCTGAATGAAAACTGTGTGGCTTTTATGTGTGTGCTTTCAAAAGAAATGTAAGGCAATTTTATGTACTTTTAATGTAAATTTTATATGTAAATAATATGTAATTTTAAATTTCCTAATAGCCACATTTTTAAAAGTAGGAAGCAATGAGTAAAATTAACTTTAATAATATATTTTAATAAACCCAATGTATCCATGCATTTCAACATACAACCAATATAAGTATTTATCAAAAAGGTATTTTACATCACCATTCAGACCAGCCACATTTTAAGTGCTCAGAGTCATGTGTGACGAATGGCTACCACAGTGAGGAGTGAAGTTCTATATGCTCTGAGTATATAGCAGTGCACAAAACAAAAACTTGCCTTGTGGAGATTAACCCTTGTGGGGAAGATAGACAGTAAACAAATAAATATAAAATGTCAGCGTTTAACCTGACCTAGAAGGCCACATGTGATCTGGCCCCAGCCACCTCTCCAAGCTCATTAGCATCATCATCTCTCACACTGCTCCCCTCCACTCACTGGGCTGTAGCCACACTGCCCACCCACCTGTCTTTGAATGCACCTGCCTAGCACTTACCACCTCAGGGTGTTTCCATCCATCTGGAACATCACTCCCCACCACATTAAAGCACTTTCAAAACTTTAAGAACAATGTATATTATAATAATAATAGCTATTGCATGCTTTTTGCTTGCTTACTATACACATTACATACATTTTTCTCAATTAATGAAACTCCATATTAACATAATGAGGTAGGAAGTATTATTATGTACATGTTACACATAAGGAAACTTTACACATACTATGTGTATATAATTTATTTAACCAATCTTTCTACTGTTCAGAGTTTTTTCATTTTTAAGCTTTATGCTCAATGACTATTGCTTTAGGATTCATTATTAGAGATAGAATGGATGGGTCAAAAACTAGGGGCACTTTCGGGCTTTAGTTAAATACTCTCCAAAAAAAATTATTCCAATTAAAATCCTACCAGCATAAGCAACAACCTATTTCCCGTTTCACTCCTGGTTTCCAATTAGTGTGTTTTCATTATTTTTAATCTTAATAGTTTGATATGAGAAAGTGACATCTCAGTGATGTTTTAAATTTTTCATTTATTTGATTCTTTGTGAGGATAAAGTTTTTCATGCTTTGTTGAAAAATTTTATTTCCCTCCATTTAACTTCCTTGTAACTATAATTTTAAATGTACATGTTTATCTGTTTTCATTGTTAATAAGCAGTATGCTAGAATATGAATATTAACTCTTTGCTTTTTTTTATATTGCAAACGTCTTTTCCTAGTTTACCCTTTTTTTCATTTTGTCTTAATCCTGTTTATCTTTTTTCTTTATGATTTCCACTTTTGTTGTCATGCCTTAAAATCCTTCCTGCCAAATTTTGGAACTGCTTCACCATCTTGTTCTCTCCAGCTGACCTGACAAAGCAGTCTATGGGGCTTCCCAAGTTTGAAACACTATCCATCCCCAGCATATCACAGAAAAAGGGTTTGTCTGCTGGTGTCCCCATTCTCCCCTTTCTTCAACCCTCTCATTAGCTGCCCACATTGCTCTTGGAGCTTTTGTGCCAGAACAACCCCATTCCTTGTCAGTTTAGGATCTAGCTTCCCACTGGTCTGATGCACTCACTTTACATAATTGCACTTTTGACAAATATCTGATGAATTTTTTTCAAGAAGTAATAGAAATGAAGACAGGCCTTAAGTGTGGGGGAGAGAGAGTACTAAATTAAAAGTCAGATCTCTGCATGCTAATTTTGGTTCTGTTAACTACATGGTCCTTATACTTTAGTCCTCTAGTCCTACTATTTCTTATAAGAAAAAAGGGTTGGCACAATGACCTCAGCTGCATTCAGAGGCTAACATTTTCATTGACTGCTATGAAGTGAGTCTTCCTTTTCATCTGGCCTTGAGAGAAATATATTCCAAAGTATAGAAGGGATAATCTAATTATATGGCCCTCATAATGAGAGTTCCTGGCATATATAATTCTGAATGAGGCTCAATGGTCTAACTTTCTGCTTCTTAATGCCATTTATTGTATGATAATACTGGAAAAATCAACTTCTCCACAGGGTAAGAAATATTTATCAGTGAAGAGAAATAATCAAGGCCTGAAATATCTATATATATAGTCATCAATTCAAAAAGAAAATTACTTCTAATTCAGAAATATCACAAGTAATAGAGAGTTGACTTTTTACCTGAATTAGAAATAACAGATTTTATTGGGCTTGGAATCATCAGTAAAATATTAAGCTTCTCTTTCATATCTTACCCAATGAATAATGAACTGCTTCACTGGACTTGAACTTATTTTGGACGTGAATTTATTGGACCATTTTCTGAGAATAGAATTCTAGGCCTAAATTATATGTCAGTAATGGAATACAAAAGTTGGTCTTCTTTGTCTAGTGTAGAAACTGCCACCTCTTCTAAAATACAGAACAGATTTTCCAGCTCGTTTTGCAGAAATGGCTTTCATGGGATTTGACAACACAAGAGTCATTCATTAATCTAATTGTCTTCTGCCATGAAATTATGCTTAATGTTAGTAATGTGGAGACAGTAATATTATAAAATATGAACTGCTAAAGTAGCCTGAATACCCTGGCAATTTCCAACCACTTGATGGATTAATTTCTAATTCTGGTAAATTTTAGATACTGATTGATGGGGCCACTTAAAAGCAAATATAATTAGTCTTAAAATTTATTTACCATTAAATTCCATATCTTTAACTCCTAAATGTAATAACAGGTAGGGATGAGAAATGCTCATCAGACATAGCCATCTTTAAAATAAAGAGAGTCTCTCTTATTGCAGTATTTATCAAAATCCAATTCCAGTTCATATTTTCCTCTGTACTGTTGTCTACCTAATATTATCTTAGTACTATAATTTATTAAGAGAATTCATCCACATATATCCACATGCATACATGCATGCCTTTTTGCCTTTTTTTGAAACTGCTATTATCAGAGAAAACCTAAAGTCATATTTTCTCAACATGTATTTTCTCTATGGGCAAAATATACATTTCCATAATTGTATTAAATAAGTTTGATAAAACCTAGGTGTTTTGAACTAAAACAGTTAAAATTTTTGAGCTGTTTAAACATCATTTATCTGAACCTGTGAAATTTAAAAGTCCATGAGTTTGAGGTGTCAAATATTTCCAACAAGGACTCAGCCTGAAGAATGACACTTCTTCAGTCTTTAAGGGAACAGCAAAGACAGGGGTTTTCTTTTCCCCACATGTGTTTTCTTTTCCCCTAATCTTTAGCTTTTCCAGAAGTGAGTCCACAGACTATCTTGACGTCAGTTATATTGAGGCCTACTCTCAAATCAAAGAAAGAACAACTTCTGTTTCTGGGGAACAAAATGGGGAGAAAGCATTTGTCTAGTGTTCACTGCCCCACAGGTACTTAACAGCAGCAAGCACGATGTGCACATCACTCTGATGGTCCCACCAGCAGTGCACCTGCTGGCCCTCCCATCCCTTAACATTCCCTCCCATCAGCAGCAAACTGTGGAGTCCAAGGATCAGCTGAAAAGGCTTTCTAGCACAGGAATTTCAGCACATTCTCCCCTGCTCTGAATGTTACTTGCAAATCAACTTACTGGGGAAATGGCATCTTTTTGTTATACGTTGTGCCAGTGAGAGCATCTAAAATCACTGTTACTCAGTTTATCTTTTAGGTATGGCCATCACCTCATCTTAAAAGAATACTGCAAAATAATATGACTTCAAAAGTCCTCAAAATCAAACAAAGCCTAATTAGAAGAAAGCCCATTGGCTGGAGAACTGTTCTCCAGTGGTGGACAAGCATGCAGGCAGTAGGGAGCGAGGTTGTAGAGTCGCCTTGGATGCACTGTGCTCTTCAAGAAGGAGTAGGCTTTCTCAGAAGTGCTCCACAGTTTCTCATTTTATTGTCTTCACTCTATCCTTGCCACTTGAACAGCAACTAAACATAATAATAATGACCATAATATATTACAGAGCTTACATGCATTGAGTATTAAATGATTTGCACCAGTTCTCTGATGATTCCTCACAACTCTATGAAGTTACAGATGAGAAAACTAGAGTTTAGTCTAAGGTCATGCTATTAGTAACAGAAGGAACCAGAATTCAAGCCAAGATTATCCCATTCTAGAAGTTCAACTAGAAAATACAAGAAGAAAAATAAAATCAATCTTCCAAAACTGTTTTCCTGTCCACAGCTGTTTACAAAGAAATTGGCAAAGATAACCTCTCCACTTTACCATGGAAAAATCATCCCCATTACTTTTAAAAGTAAAAATTGTCATTTGATAATCTCTGAGAAGATATGATAAATGGAAGTAGAGGGTCAAACCTAAAAATGATGATAATAAAAATCTCAACTTTACTGCATGCCTATTAGGTACCAGATGTTTGTACTAAATGCTTTCCATTCACTAGTTTTTAAATCTTCTAAGCAATCCTTAAGGAGGTACTGGTATTATCTCCATTTTAATGATGAAGAAACTGAGGCTTGGATATGTGTCTGAGAAATTCACATGTTAAAAATATTAATCATTTCATTTCTAAGTACAGAACTTCTGCCTTTATAAAAAGAATAAGAAGGCATAATTATTCAGGATCTAACTTCTTCCAGTTAACTTTTATTTCACCAAAACCGATATTCCTACTGTGAAGTCTGAAAATATTTTAAACAATTTGTTCCCATTGTGAATGTTCATAAGAAAGGAGGGAAGAATAATATCCCTTCCTCTCTCCCTAACCCCCCATCTCTTACTAGTGTTCCTCACTGGCAAAACCCAACCAGAACCCAGCATACAGAGGGGCGGGGTTAATGCAACCCCAGAACAGCAAAGACAGGGAGAGGGTGGAAGAGAGGAAGGAGGCTTGGGCAAACAGAACAAGCAGTGTAGCCACTCTTTCTCCTAAATGGAAATGGGATGCAATGAGACACACTTGATTTGGTACCTAAAGTCCACCTACAGACAGCAGAAATGATATGGAAAAATTTTCATTGCCTGATCTGCAAAATATGTAAAATAATCATAATGTCAACACACAATTTTTAGAGTGCTCTATGTATACATACATAAAACTAAATATTAAAAATGTAGAATGAGTCCTGATGTCCGACTCCACCCCCCTTGCTTAGAGAATAAATAACCCTTAATCAGTGTGGCTAAGGGAATAGTTCTGAATCCTTTTCTGTGTCTTCCACATGGATTTGTGCCACCCTGTTTGGGTAGACCAGCCTTTTAACTTTGGGAAAAACCACATTTGGTGGTATGGTTTCCTAATCATGTTTAAGTTCTTCCTACTTCTCTTTGTTACTATTTTTTATTTTTCATATAATAAATTATTATATGCCAGTGCATGTCTACCTAAAACCTGAGTATAGCTGTCATCATGCTCCACATTCTCTTAAGTGCTCAATAAATGCTATTGGATTTTAGTGCATTAGGAAACTTAAAAAAAAATTTTTTTTAATGGTTTGGTCATCTTTATGAAATTTGAGATTGAAGGAAGTAAGACTGCAGCTCTGTTTGTTGTAACCATTTTTTTCAAAGTGTTGTTTTGTGTCAGAAGAATGTGGAAAATTGTCCTATATCTCCAATTCAGCTAGCTATAGAGAGTTAGCCACATATTTTTAAATATGGTTAACCATAGCCTAGTCCTCAAAGTTATCTTGACTGCACATCTCTTGAGCCAGATCTCTAAAGTCAAGGTTGAAAAAGAGTAAGAGATAATTATTGAGAAGTTCCTACCTTCATTTGAATTATGCTAACAGTACTTTTCTGCTTTATTTTAATTGTGGAGACTGGGTAAACAAGTCAGAGAACTGTGGCTTCAGTCTGATTTTTAATAAAAAAATCATTCTTAATCATTCTAGCACAGAAAGTTTACAGAAATAAAGATTCTGATATGCTTATGGTGGAGAATCTGAATTGGTAATTTGGCAATATCTAGTAAGCTGAAGCTATGCATGCCCTATGAGCCAGAAATCCCATTTTCTTGGTACGTGCCCTAGAGAAAATCTCTTACTTGTGAACAAAGACACATGGCTAAGATTTGAATGTATTCATACAATGAAATACTATGCCACAGTTAAAATGAGTAACTTAAATCTACACGTATCAACATTGGTAAATCCCAAACATATAATGTAGATAAAACAAGTAAGATGTGTATACTAAACCATCTTCAAAACATACAATGTAGATAAAACAAGCAAGAAGCAAAAGGATGTGATATTATACCATCTTCAAAACATTTAAAAATGTGTAAAACAACATATGTGTCATTTCTAGTTGCAAAAATATGTAGCAAAAATAAACAGTTAAAATAAATAAATAAAGCATTTATATGTGTAAATTCATGCTAGTTATTCTTTTTTGGAAGAGAGAATGGTAAGGGATGGAGAATGGTAAGGGATGGAGTCCTCAATTATATCGATAAGATTTCTTTCTTTAAAACAGACATACACACACATACTGAAATGCAATGTTAAGATTTGATAAAGTTGTATTGTGGGTTTATGGGTTTTTATTATATTATTATCTATACTTATCTGCATGCTTGAAATAATTCATTATAAAATAAATATTTTTAAATTATCCAAGCACAAGAATATTTCTGAGGAATCACCAAAGCAAGGAAAAATAAAACATCCCACTCAACTTCTTTTTCCTATAAGTCATGAATTATGGTGAAAAGAATGCCTTATATTTATGAGAGGGATCCTTCTAAAGGATGCCTCCCATTTTTAAGTGAGTATCCTTGTAAAGATCACTGCTTTGTCATCCTGAATTCCAGACAAGCATATCCCACATTGGACTTGGTACAAACTTATGATCCCCGAAGTATTAAGGGTAGCTCTGCTTAACATTTTATTTCTTAGCAGAACACTTGAGGAATTCAGAGAGATGATCACCCAGCTAGATCAGGGTGTTATCCTGCCCTTGGAGCCTAGGGGAGATAAGATAACTGCAGAAGTGAACGATGGAATGAAATGAACCCTCAGTATGCTATGTTGTTTATCATACTTGTAAAAGCACAGCCATCAGAACATGTGTGTGCATTTTTCTATTAAAACATCTTTTGAGTGGTAGTTGTGTGAAACAATGATCTGTTGAATTTAATTCACAGATCAAAGAGGGAGGAAATTAACCAACACAGTAAATTGATTATTTCATGGGTGACATAACCAAGGCAATGATTTATCTTAATAAAGAGCAACTTCCCTCTAGTCCTTAACTGAATTCCAGCCAATGCAATAATACTCGGCTGTTAATGACTTTGATGTTGATGTGGAAAAGTGAATGACTGCATAATCACTGAAATGGGACCTCATCACAGTTGGAAACGTTTAAGCCAAATCGTTTTGGACTGTGAAAAGAGCCCTGAGTGGTGGAGGTTGGCTGGGACCCAGCTCTTCAGTCTTAACTAAACAGGGCCTGAAAACTTTATCATGTTGCATTGCTCTGGGCTGGACCGTAACTCTGACAGCTCACAGGGACTGCAGTTTAATGTATATGTCTGTAGCCTCACAGAGGAAAAAAGAATTCCAGGGCTTACAGCACCAATAATAAATACATGTCTATCAGCATTCAGCTGAAAGTGTAATTAGTTAAATCCGTCTTTGGGAGAGGGAATAGAAGAAAGGAAACAGAAGTTAACTTAAAAAAAATTGAACCAAAAGCTTATTTTTATACCCCATGTTACTAAATATGGCTTATGAGCTTGCAAGACAGCATTAGTCATAGATGGCAGCCTCCACCTCCTCCCTAACTCCACTCCCCATCTCTAAATAATAAAATGAACTAAAATTAGAGCTGCTTTCAAGTACATACACTTGATTATTATTTGAGTTACAGCTGAGAAGTCTAGGGGAGAAGGAGACCCTTGGGAACATAAGTGACTCCCTGATGCCCACATTTTTAACTTCCAAATGAGGAAAAGGAAAACATCTTCAGTCTCAGTCCAATCACCATCAGCCAACCCGATAGATTTCCTTTTGTACTAATCAGATCCTGAATAACATCAGCTTCCTAGAGTTAAATTATTACATCCACATATTCTAATGCCACTCTCCAGCAAGTCCCTCTGCAACAAATACACACCCTTTCTCTCTGCATCCTTTGTCTCCACCCAATCCACTCTCCTCACCACTCCCTCCTGTTCCCAGATGCTCCTAAGAAGAAGGTCTAGGGAATTATCCAAGACAGGAAAGACCAAGCTCTGCAGCTTGGTGACCCAGTCTTATAAGAAATACAGCTGCTGGTATAGCTGGAGGAGCACCAGGCACTTGCTTGTTTCGATAGAGCAGATCTCCGAGGCTCAAGAAACTCAAGATGCCCCATTCTGATCACTTTAAAAAAAAAATCTTTGTTTAGAGGCAAGGATTGTTAAATTGCTCATCCAAGCCTGCAGCTGGGGTTGACTCAGAGTGCAAAGCTGGAAAATGCCCATGTGGCAAGATTAGAAACTCATTTGTGTGGTTGTGTAGCCTTGCCGGGAGCCTCCTCCTTTTCTCTCCTCTCTCTTTTAATCCAAGCCTTGATCAGTTTATGACTTTAAAGGCACCCTTTTCCTGCTGGGAACCTGGCCTGGCTGTGTCCTGGCAGCTTTTCCCCAGGGCATTAATGACCCTCAAAGGTTTCATTCCTGTGCGGCAATCTATTTATGTGAGGTCATCTGGGAAATTTCCAAATAGTCGATATCTTTTCCTTTCTCTTTTTAAAAAATTTTTGCCCTCCCCAAATTGTCCTCCTTTGTGCACATACAATTCTTTTGTTTTATTCCCTCTTCTCAAGTTCAATCTGAAGCCAAGTGCTTTTAATTTTTAGTTGCATTTTGCAAGCATGGACTTTCAGGAATATATGTTATGAAAGCACAGAAAGAAAAGACTTTCTTGTCATCAAAACCATAATAATTATGTGTCAAAGATAATTACTGCTTGGTGTGTAATACATCTAATACCAAGTGACAGAGAAAGTAGTCTACCGGCAGACAAGAGTAACTGCCGGCTGGCTGAAATCTGATATAAAATTAACCACCAGGCTCAAGCTTTCTGCCCACTGGAATTTTACCAGATAAAGGCCAACTCCACCCCCAGAAGGAAATTCATAGCAATGGCTAGTTATTTGTGCTTGTTGTCGGGGTGTCTTAAGAAGTGCATACATTTGCATATGTATAAAAAATTAGTTGAGTTTCCCAAAATGATATAAAGGTTTCTGCTAAAGGTACATTCCAAGTACCTAAGTCAGTATTTAAGGAGTAAAACAGCTAATCAAATAGCTAAGGAGCATAAAAAAACTCTGAGCAATGAGAGTGAGAAGGTTTTAGAGATATGCTAGTAGTTCGCTCGCTAAGACATATATTTAGAATCTAAGTCTTATCTGGGAAACTAAAGCTTTAAAAGCAGAATACTCGAGGTGTTTAAAAGGTGGACTGTACCACCACTGGAACAAAGGCAGGTAAGGGAAATCTGGAGATGCTACCAAAGTAAAACCTGATGTTGTTTTAGGTATTTCCCCACGTTAGGCTGGGAGTGGTATAGAATATGGCAAACTACTGAAAATGGCAAGTATGAGATTTCTGTTCAAAGGTCCCTTCTGGGCAACTTTATAGCTGCGGATGAAGCCCAGCTTCTTTTGGCGCAATGGTCCCTCTGACCCATTTCACTATGAGCAAAATCAGCTGTGCCAGCGAAGAGCTGGCCTGAGCCCAGCAAAGGCAAATGTTGGATGCCAATAGGGAGGGCTGCGCAGTTTATGCATCATTTGGTATATATCTGAATCTTACCTACCTCATCAGCAGCAAAAACTGTCACCGTGACAACAGGAGAGGCCAGAAAGTTAGAAAAAGTATGCAGTTCTTGCAAACTGGTCCCTGATTAACTGAAAGCACTAACCAGCTTGCAGGTGCTTTACCGGTCTGTTAACTCTCATGCAATGAATGGGCTTGAGTTCAGTTTGCACGTGGAGGGACAAGTGCAGATGTTTTTAGAGGACTTTGTTGAGACCCTCCCAGGTTCCAAAGTGACTGACAGCCACCTACCCTCTCTGTCATGACTAAGCCTGAATCCAGCACAGCACCATCTTTGCAGCCTTAAAGATAAATCTTAAGGGTGCTTAGTGAGTTTATACTCAACCCATCAAAAACTCTGCTATTGCTTTATTGGAATTGGTCATTTTGATTTAGTGCTAGACTGCTCCTGCACCATTCGGATGTTCTGCATCAACTGTACAGGAATATCTCATTAACTTCGGTGTTACATTCCTGAATTTGGCAAGCCCAATAGACAAAAAATAATTAAAATGATATTAAAGACATATTCCTAATAATAATGCATAAAATTTCTAGGAGGCATCTGATTTCAGCAAACTAGAATAATTAGCATTAGAAATCTGCTCCAGTTGGTAACCATTTATTTGTTTAGGAAATACTGCTTTATCATCATAACTGGCTGAGGCAGTCTCTTGCAAATTTTATGCAACACAAACTGTACCAGCTCAAAAAAGTTGTTTTTAACCATTCCTCACTGGATTGAAATTCACTATCCTTTGCACTTCAGTCCTTGTTTTGTTTTTACTACCTCTGTGAAATCCTGAGGTAACTATCTTTTTCCTAAGCATCAGTTTGCTTAAATGTACATATTACTGTTAATCCTCCTTGATTTGAGAGAAAAAGCATAAATAATCTCCCTCTGCATCATTCTATAGACCCTAACACATGGTCTGCTGCGGGGGCGGAGGGAGAGAGATGAACTGATTTGAATTGCATACAAGGAAAAAGACTGTTTTAAAATATTTAGTATACGAATACAAAACTGTGCTGATCTCAAACCCAAAGCTGGTAAAGAATTATAAATTTACCTTCCCTCCTCACCTCTAAGATTTTGAAATAGAAACTAAAGATATCTTCTAATTTCTGTTTGCAAAAGAAATTGAGGAGAGTGAAACATGAAATGCTGAGAAAGGAATGACACAAAGTCAGGAAATAAGAAAAAATATTCATAGTACAGCTTCCATGTTAATGTGCTTCAGAATTTTTTCACAAAATATTAAAAAGTGTATTTCCACTATGGCTTTCTCAATACAAAATACTGTTTTGAGCCCACATGGCTTTTCTGAAGACTTTTTTTTGAAATGGTTTAGATTTTTTTAAATGCCTGACTCGAAGATACTATTATTTCTAGCAAAAGAAAAAAATAGCCTTTTCTGTGTGTGTGTATGTATATGTGTAAATGACTGTGTGTGTGTGTATTGACATACTTATATTCCCTGGATATTAAAAATCAGATAATCCCAATCATATTCTTAGTAAACCATAATGTAACAGAATTTGTGGTAAAGCTTAAGATGGAAGATAATGGCAAATGTAGACTATATAATCCAGAAACACATGAAAATGAATACAAACAGAGAAAAGGTAAAATTACATTAGCTAAAATAAGTTCTTGACTTTATCACATGAATTATTTAAAATCTTAACAAATAAAACATAACCATCAGGATACTCTGTGTTGTGTCATATAAGCTATCCATACATAATCAGCAAGATAAACCTTCTCTAAGCCACATCATTCTGAGTCACTAAGAGTCTATCTGGTATTCAAAATAATATTTAAAAATTTGTCTCAGACATGTAAGTATTTGTAGTCTGGTATCTGATATACCAAATTATTAGCTGTCAGTTCTCAATTTGCCAAGCACAAGGTGTTACATCTATTGGGAAGCCATGGCATACTGTGATGTTCCAGCATATTCCACCTACATTGGATGTTGATCCCTGGACAGGCTTCACTGGACAGTGATTCATCATTCCCGGCATCCACTTCCTTGAGACAACTGACTGGATTGAAATGATGTAAAGAGAAAGAGAAAATATACAAACCAAAGAAATTCACCAAAAAATACAACTGGTTTTCTCTTATTCTCATAGTTACTAAAGAAAAGTGAAAATAATGAAACATATTTATCTTCACCCACACACAAAAAAATAAATAACCTTGGAAACATGTTAGAGAAAAGCTAGTAAATAAGGTACAAATAATAAATAGTTAAGATGCTTGTTTTTACAAATCAGTATCTCAATACAACACAATATCAACTGGCACATTTTGAGTCTATGCCTATCTATTGTATGATACATCATTCAATAAAGAACAACAAGTTTTTGGCTAGTTTCTTTGTTTTATTTCCAACAAGAAAGCAGTAACAATGGAGCCTAGAAGAAAAGTGAGAAAGTGAGCAAGGCTGGTGTGAATTGCTTTGTCCAGTGTGATGACTGTGGGCTGGGTGGCCCCAAAGTGTGACCTGGGCCACTCATTACTCAAGTACCCTATAAGTAATTTTTCTCTTCAATACAAAGTTTTGGGTACCTGATTTACCTATATTTAACTATCTCTTGAGTCCAGGTAACCCTAACAATTATTTTCTATGGATGAGGGCTTCAGTACTTCCCATCTCACAGCTGCTGTTCTGCTATACCAGGCTTGTGAAATACAAAAATTCCCTAGATTTCAAAAGAGGCTTTAAATGTTAACAAAATCTTCTGGGTTTTGTGTAGGGAAGGTTAGTACAGAGTACCTACTCAAATGCTCTATTTTTATTACCACTCTTCTCCTTTGCTTGGAAATGCTTTTGTTTAGAGTGATGTTAAATATCATCTAACCAGACAGTGAGAGGAACATTGATCTGCTTAACCTTGCAATGAACTGAACATGGTTCATCCATTCCCACAGCCAAAACCTGGGCCAAATGGGTAAATGGCTCTGACAGACAAAAGTGGGAGCTTCCCTGATTAATAGCTAAGATGCAGAGTATTTGAAAAAGAAATTAGAAGAATGCATTATCTGGAGATATTTCCTGCCACCAAATCACCCCCACTTAGGCCGATGACTGAGAAATCCCAGAAAGCTTTCTCCTCTGAACGTGGCCTACGTCAATGGCACATTTCTGAATTGTCAGGCTGAAAGCCCATCAATAGTCACAAAGAGAAGGATGTGTCCTCATTGGGGGTGTGTTGATGGAGCTGATCCAGAACATGAGAGGTGATTCCTGGGTTAGTTGGATGGTGGACATATTTGGGTCTGGTGATGGTGCTTCTGATTCTAAATCAAAACCATTCTCTCTGCTTCATTCAGTGCATTACATAACATAAGTAAGGTTGTCTATATGCATAATTATCACCACTCATGAGAAACAGGCCCAAAAGAATTCTCTGACCTTGTGCTGATAAATGGTGCTGAAGGAACAAGGGGCTCAGAACTGCCAGTCTCGGTTACAGATGCTGAAAAATTAAGTTGAGCTGAAGGGAAATCAAGCTTCTGCATGGCACAGTTCTCAGTAGACTGATACTCTAATCTATTGAAGTCTGTTCTTCAGGACCCCAGTTCAAGCCCTACCTCTGCTCATCAGTCAGCACATTATTTCCAGTACTAAACATGCTTGTAATTTCCAACCTGACTGGAATTAGCTCCTGAGAGGAGCAGGGAGGGGGAAGTGAGGGGGAAGGAAGTTAGAAAGAAATGGTTCAAAAAGCACTCTTTCTTAATCAGAACCATCTGCCAGAGCTATAAATGGTTTTAAGAAGAAACCAGGGACAAGGGGGTCCTCATAGGAAAAGTAGAAAGGAGCAAAGCCACCCTGCGCTGCAAGTTCCCAGGTGAAGGAAATAAAAGATATCACCATTTATTATAGGAAACTTTTGAACCTGCTTGGTGGCTGACACTTCAGCATTTTGAACTTGGCTCTCATTACAAAGAACCATGAAATACGAAGGACCTTTTTGCGTCGTTCTGAATGCCTGAAATGCTGGGGTGTGACTTGGCCACTTTATACATATTGGTTGTCATACATCAATCTCCTTGAAGACCCTTCTTACTATAATTCCTGAGGGAGCTTTTCTAGACGAAGCAAGAAACAAGAAGGGCAAAAGCTCTGATAAAACCCGCACTCTGGCTTATAGGATCCTCTTAAAGATGTGAAAATCATGGAAAGCACAACGGCGTGTCAGCTTCTACGTCTCTGATGTGTATGTACGTGTTGATGTGTAGTTTAGAATGATCTTGACATGGACATTCTACAAGGAAATCATAAGCTGTTCACAGCCCTACCTGTCTTTCATGTAATCTTGCCAAACCTGCCTTCAGAAAGCAAATTTTAAAAATTTGAATTAAGAGAAAAATCAATATAAGTCCTAAACCAATGTTGTCACCAGCACAGAAATTTAGTGATACGTTTAATAAATTCAGTCTTATCTCATACACACACACACACACACACACACACACACACACGAACTCTCTCCCTAATTTTTATTTTGATTGAAATTTAGAGATTGCCAGAGTTTAGCTATTACAGAGGCAGTCATATTGTGCGTGTTTGCCTAAAAGGAGAGTATGCCAAAAGAAATAATCATGTACCTCAAAAGCAATTGGAAGCTTAGGGGTAAAAAACAGACATAACTTTGTCCCAATCTGCATACACTAACAAATGAGGAATTTATTAGCGAGTAGAAAAATAGGAAGAACAAAAAACATAAGCCAACCTTCTTTTAATCCAACCCTGGAAGTCTGAATAAGGTGAGTATTGCTTTCTTTGCTTTAAAATAGCTGGAGCAAGGGGGTGAGGGAAACAGTGAAATAAAGAACTTAAACGCAAACATCAAATTGCAACCACATCAATCATTCCCCAATTTAAAAAAAATAAATGAGTGCTTTTCTCCACAGTTGGAAATTTCATTACTTCTGTATGTTCTCCTCTTTGTTTATAAGCTGACTAAGAACTCCTGGAAGTTTTGCTTTCTTTTGGGAAGAGGGGTCAGATTTTTGATGGCCCCAAATGCACCCCAGGGATTCTACCTCAAGACTAGAGTTTAACTTACTTTTCCTTCTTGTCTTGGCTTTTTTTTTGTGAGGGAACAATAAATATATCTTTCTAATATACCATTGTAAAACAGGCTCCTTGCCATGCTATGGTATCTAAAGAGTCATTCACATTATGGGGTCCTAATGAAATACAGATCTTTCAAACTACATCTAAAATGTCATTTTGCACATGACTATTTTATTGCACAAGATGTAGTGGTCAAACAAGCAAATGAGTTATTACACTGAATTAAAAGATGGAAAGAAAGATGACGATTCTTTTATATTTTGCAAAACATAATAAATTAATAATTGGCTGTTTCCCTTGAATATGCAGTTTCTGAAGCCACAGAGATAGTCCAGAGATGAGAAAGAACAAAAACAATTAATGAAAATGGCACTAGGTTTCTATAAAAGAATAGATGAAAATTCTGGAATTAATTATCTCTGCAAAGTACACAGTAAGGAAAGTACAAATTGGAAATAACTATAGCAAAATTTCTTCCTACAGAGCACAGAGTCAAGGCATAGAAAGAAAAATAAATGGGATAATTGATGATACAAATGAGTACCAAACAGGTGTCTTTCCAGTGATACCAAAACACATTTGGTGGAATTTGCAAGCTCTTAGAAACTTTTTTTACCATTTAGGTGAAATACCAAGAACCCTAGAAATAATTTCCCTTTACATTAATGACTTGCAGTGCTTTATTTTTCTAAGATAATTTATGGTTCATGCTGACCTTTAACATACTATTCTAGTGCCCCAATATGACACTCAATTCAGGAATACCTACAGATAAAGCAAATAGACCCTTTGTAGGGAATATAAAGATGCCCTAAACTGAATTCTGCTCTCAAGGAAACTCTATGCAATTAAATCTGCTTTAACTGTGTCTCACTATATTGCGTGGCTTAATTATAGAGGTAACTTGGAAAAAAAGTAATAGAGAACAGTAACTTCATCATTAAAGGATTTCTTGTTTACTTGTTCATTTCTGAGAATTTCGTATTGAGGCAGTGTAATGGGAGGGGAAAGGCAAATAGCTCTTATTCTTCTGAATGATGTCACCCTGGACTCTTGTCCTCACCTTCGCTCTCTAGACGATTGGTTCCTGGAGTTGTTCTCCTTTCTCAGCCTAGCCTATGCAAAGCATGGAGTTCTGCTTCATTATAGTGATTGCATGTGATAAAATGTTATCATAACTTTGCACAGAATGGAAAATTATGGCACAGGATCATAAGTGATTCAAATTTCTTTTGCCAACCCTCTCAGTGGAATTTCTTACCTGCCAACTTCCTCCTTACCCCTATTGCTGCCCTGTGTCTCTAAAACACTTTCCTATTTCACCCTTTCATGATCCATAATTGCCAATTTATTGGGAGCTCTGTTATTTATGTAACAGGTCAGATATTTTAGAAATACCTCCCAAACTTAGTTTCTTCTATATTTAGGTCATTCTTTCCCTCTTTCCCATCCCCATCCATGCATAGTACTTAGCCATGAGGTTGGAGTTCAGAAAGAGGAGCCTACAATGTAAGAGAAGTCTCAGCTACAAACTAAGAAGAGATTTTTTTTAAAAAAAAGACAAAACAAAAACAAGCATAAAGCCTTGCCCCAGTCAACCCTGGAAGGTTGTGAGAAGAAAAAGGGGGAGAGAGCATGAGAAGTTAGGGATAAGAAATGAATTCCCTTCTCTGAATTCAACCTGCAAAGAGGATGATGTACAGATAAATTGACAATACCCACCTTGAAAGACTGAAGAAAATTGGTTAACAGGTACCCCAAGCACACCAATGAAGTGGCCATAGAAATGTTAACCTGGAAGTGACTGCACAGAAATTAGGCCAGAGGGGTTGCCAGGCTTTAGCTTTCCTGAAGCATTTCTGTTTCCTATGTGCTATGTTTAAGACCTAGAAGTCTCTAACAGAGAACTCAGAAAGCAGCTGAGTTGAGAGCTAGCTAGATTCTCAGTGAGGTTCACCATGATAGCTGGCTGCAGCAGAGTGAGGCCAGGCAGTGACTCAGAGGCGGCCTGAGTGAGGCTGCAATGAAGGCCACATCAACTGGAGGCATCACTGGGCCACGGACCACAGACTCTGAAACCTGCAGTCCTGTGGACAACCACTTTAGCCAAGACAGCCAGCTGGGTAAGCAGTCACCAGACACAAAGAGACATTGTCATAGGAACCAGAGGGAGAGAGGATATCCTAAGTTTAAGGACCCTTTTCCCTTGAGAATATGTTAGGCCATTTCAGACACTCAGATCCCAAGTTTTTTTTTCTTTTTTCAGTTGAAATGTAGTTTATATACAGTATTTTATTGGTTTCAGAAGAACAACTTAGTGATTCACCAGTTATATACACTAGGATATGCTTACCCTGGTTAAGTGTAGTTACAATCTATCACCATACAAACATATGAGCTATATTCCCTATGCTATAGTTCTATCTCTATGACTAAATTATTTTATAATTTGAAGTTTGTACCTCTTTGTCCCCTTCACCTATTTTGGTCATCCCCTTTCCCTCCCATGGTAATAATCAACTTTTGTCCTCTGTGTTTGAGTCTATTCCTGTTTCGTTTTTTCATTTGTTTTGCTTTCCAGATTCCACACATAATGAAATCATATGGTATTTATCTTTCTCTTTTATTTCACTTAGCATAATACCCTCTAGATCCATCCATGTTGTTACAAATGGGAATATTTCTGTCATTTTAAGGCTGAATATTATTCCATTGAACATATATACCACCTCTTCTTTATCTTTACATCTATTGATGGCCACTTTGGTTGCTTGCATATCTTGGCCATTGTAAATATTGCTGCAGTAAACATAGGAGTACATGTATCTTTTTGAGTTAATGATTTTGTTTTCTTCAAGTAGGTTCCCAGAATTACAATTGCTGGGTCTTATGGTATTTCCATTTTTAGAAATGGAATCATAATCAAAAATCTTTTGAGAAATCATCATATTGCTTTCCATAGTGTTTGCACCAATCTGCAGTCACACCAGCAGTGTACAGGGCTCCCTTTACTCACATCCCTGTCAACACTTGTTATTTCTTGTCTTGTTGATATTAGCCATTCTGACTGGAGTGAGGTGAAATCTCATTGTAGTTTTGATTTGCATTTCCCTGATGATTAGTGATGTGGAGAATTTCTTTGTGTGTCCATTGGTTATCTTTGTATCTTCTCTGGATTCAGTTCCTCTGCCTGTTTTTTAATTGGGGCATTTTTTGTGTTTTTTTTTTGGTGTTGTGTTGCATGAGTCCTTTGTAAATTTTGTATATTAGCACCTCTAAGATCTGATTTACAAATTTTTTTCTTTCATTCAGTAAGTTGCCTTTTCATTGTATTGATGTTTTCCTTCACTGTGCAGAAGCTTGTTTAGTTTGATGTAGTCCCACTTGTTTATTTTTGCTTTGTTTCCCTTGCCTGGAGACACATATTCAGAAAAAAATTTCTAATGTTGATATCCAAGAGTTTACTGCTGATGTTTTCTTCTGGTAGTTTTATGGCTTCAGGTCTTCTATTTAGGCTTTCAATCCGTTTTGAGTTTATTGTTGTGTACGGTGTAAAACAGTGGTCCAGTTTTCCCAGCAACATTTATTGAAGAAACTATCTTCTTCCCATTCTATATTCTTGCCTCCTTTGTCATATATTAATTGATCATAGAGGTGTGGGGTTATTTCTGGGTTCTCTATTCTGTCCCATTAGTCTATGTATCTGTTCTTGTGCCAGCAACATACTATTTTGATTACTGCAGATTTGTAGTACAGTTTGAAACCAGGAAGTGTGATACCTCCAGCTTTGTTGGTCTTTCTCAAGACTGCTTTGGCCATTCAGAGTCTTTTGGGGTTCCATACACATTTTAGGATTATTTGCTCTAGTTTAGTGAAAAATGCCATTGGTATTTTCATTGACTCTGTAGATTTCTTTGGGCAGTATGACCATTTAAACAATATTAATTTTTCCTATCCATGATCATAAGAGAGCTTTCCATTTATTTGTGTCTTCTTTAAATTCTTTCATCAGTGTTTTATGGTTTTCAGAGTACAGGTCTTTCACCTCTTTGGATAAATTTATTCCTAGGTGTTGTATTCCTTTTGATGCAGCTGTAAATGGGGTTGTTTTCTTAATTTCTCCTTCTGCTGATTCATTATTTATATATAAAAATGCAACAGATTTATGTACATTGACTTTGTATCCTGATACCTTGCTGAATCCATTTATTAGTTCTAATAGTTTTTTTGGTGTAGTCTTTAGGGTCTTCTATATACAGTATCATGTCATCTGCAAATAGTGACAATTTTACTTATTCCTTACCAATTTTAATGCCTTTATTTTTTTGTCTGATTTCTGTGTATAGAACTTCTAGAACTATGTTAAATAAGAGTGGTGGGCATCCTTGTCTTGTTCCTGATCTTAGGAAAGGCTTTCAGCTTTTTGCCATGGATTATGATGTTAACTGTGGGTTTGTTATATATAGCTTTTATTATGTTGAGATATGTGCCCTCTCAAAACTTTGTTGATAGTTTTTATCATGAAGGAACATTGAACTTTGTCAAATGCTTTTTTAGCATCTGTTGAGATGATCATATGGTTTTTAGCTTTCCTTTCATTAATGTGGTCAATTACATTGATTAACTTGGAGATATTGAACCCTTCTTGCATTCCTGGGTTAAATCCTACTTGAACATGGTGAATTATCTTTTTAATGCATTTTTAACTTGGTTTGCTAATATTTTGTTGAGTATTTTTGCATCTATGTTTGTCAGGAATACTGGTCTGTAATTTTCTTTATTTGTAGTGTCCTTGTCTGATGTTCTTACAAGAGTGATGCTGGCCTCATAGGATGAATTTGGAAACTCTCCTGCTTCTTCAATTTTTTGGAATAGTTTTGAGTAGGAGAGTTATCCACTCTTCCTTAAATGTTTATTAGAATTCACCTGTGAAGCCATCTGGTCCTGAATTTTGTATATAGGGAGTTTTCTGATTACCAATTCAATTACATTGCTAGTAATTGTTCAAATTTCCTATTTTTTTTAAATTTGGTCTTGGAAGATTACATGTTTCTAGCGATTTATCCATTTATTCTTGGTTGGCCAAACTGTTGGCATATAATTTTTCATAATACTTTTTTATAATTATTTGCATTTCTGTGCTGTGAGTTGTAACTTCTTTACTGATTGTATTTATTTGAGTTCTCTTTTTTTTCTTGTTAAGTTGAGCTGAATGTGTCTCAATTTTATTTATCTTTTCAAAGAACTAGCTCTTAGTTTCACTGATCCTTTGTATTGTTTTTTTTTTTTAGTCTATTTCATTTAATCCCTGATCTTTATTTTCTTTTTTCTACTAACTTTGGACTTTGTTCTTCTTTTTATAGGTCCTGTAGGTGTTAGGTTAGATTGTTTACTTGGGATGTTTCTTGCTTCTTGAGATAGACCCATATTGCTGTAAACTTCTTTCATAGGATATGCTTTTCCTGCATCCCCAAAATTTTGAATTGCTATATTTCTATTTTATTATTGTCCAAGTATTTTTTTATTTCTTCTTTGATGACCCATTGGTTACTTAGTAGCATGCTGTCTAGCCTCCACATTTGTGTTTTTCCCATATTTTTTTCTTATAATTGATTTCCAGTTTCATATTATTTTGTTTGGAAAAGATGCTTGATATGAATTCAGTCTTCTTAAATTAACTGAGACTTGCTTTGTGGCCTAACATGTGACCTATTCTGGAGAATGATCCTAGTGCACTTGAAAAAAATGTGTATTCTTTTTGGGATTGAATATTCTCGAGAGAGGGAGAGAGAGAGAGAGAGTGAGATTTCTCCTTTTATGTCTGTTAATATTTGCTTTATATATTTAAGTTCTCCTCCATTGGGTGCATAGATGTTCACAATTGTCATATCTTCTTTCTGGATTGTGCCCTTAATCATTATATAATGTCTTTCTTTGTCTCTTATTACATGCAGTCTTTGTTTTAAGTATATTTTGTCTCATATGAGTACTGCTACTCCAGCTTTTTTTTTCATTCCTATTTTCATGGAATATTTTTTTCATCTCTTCAGTTTCAGTCTGTGTATGTCTTTATGTCTAAAATGTGAGCCTCATAGGCAGCAAATAGGTGGGTCTTAATTATTTATCTGTCCATTCAGCCACCCTAAGTCTTTTAACCCTGGAGCAGTTAGTCCACTTGCATTTAAAGTAATTATTGTTAGGTATGCGGTTATTCCCCTTTGGTTAAATGTTTCCTGGTTATTTTTGTTGCTCGTCTCCGATTCTTTGTTCCTCTCTTGCTTTCTCCTTGAATCTTATGACTTTCTTTAGTATTATGTTTGGATTCCCTTCTTTTTGCTTTTTGTGTATCCATTAGAGATTCTGGGCTTGTGATTACCATGAGATTCTTATATGATATCCTACATATATAGCAATCTATGATAAGTTGATGATCACTTAAGTTTGAAGGCATTTTAACAACACTACACTTTTTACTCCCCCTCTTCCACATGTTGTGCATATGATACCATCTTTTACATCTTTTTATTTGGTAATTCCCTTTTTTTTACATGTAATTGATTTTACTACTATTGTCTTTTTGACCTTCACATTAGCTTTTTAGTGTTTGATCTACTACTATAAGTGTGATTTTACCAGTGAAATTTTCATTTTCATACTTTTCTTGCTTTTAGTTAAGGTCTTCTCTTTTCTGCTTAAAGAAGACCCATTAACATTTTTTGTAAGGCTGGTTTAGTGATGGTGAACTCTCTTATAAAGTTTACCTTTGAAGCTCTTTATCTCCTTTCCCATTCTAAATGATAACCTCGCTGGGTAGAGTATTCTTCATTGGAGGTTATGGATTCCCTTCTCTTTATTTTTTTGTGTGTCTATTATATATTTTTGGTTTGTGGTTACCATGTAGATTATATATGACATCTTACACATACAATTTATATTAAGTTGATGATTGCTGAAGTTCCAGTGCATTCTGACAGCACTAAATTTTTTGACCTCCCCATCCTCCACATTTTAGCTATATGATATCCTATTTTACACCTTTTTATTTAGTGACTCCCTTAACTAATTTTTAAACGCAGTTGGTTTTACTACTTTTGTCTTTTAACTTTTATACTAGTTTTTAAGTAACTGATCTACTACCTTTGCTGTCTGTTTGCTTTTACCAGTGAACCTTTTTATTTTCATAATATTCTTGCTTCTAGTCATGGCCTTTTCTTTTCCTCTTAAAGAAGTACCTTTAACATTTCTTGTAAGGCTAGTTTAGTGGTGGTGAACTCCTTTAACCTGTGTTTATCTGAGAAGCACTTTATCACTCCTTCAATTTTGAATGATAACCTGCTAGATATAGGTTTTTCCCTTTTGGCATTTTGAATATATCATGCCACTCCCTTTTGGACTATGGAGTTTCTGCTGAAAAATCAGCTGATAGTTTGTGGGGTTTCCCTTGTGGTTAATTTGTTGCTATTCTCTTACTGCTTTTAGATTCTCTCTTTGTCTTTGATCTTTGATGTTTTAACTATTATGTGTCTTGCTGTGATCTTCCTTGGTTTATATTGTTTAGGGCTCTGTCTGCTTTCTGGAACTGGATGTCTGGTTAGGGAAGTTTTCAGTTATTATTCCTTTAAATAAATGTTCTACTCCTTTATCTCTCTTCTCCTTCCAAGACTCCTATAATGTGAATATTTGGATGTTATTGCCCCAAAGCACCCTTAACCTACCCTCATTTCTTTTAATTCTTTTTTCCTTCTGCTGTCCAGCTTGAGTGCTTTTCATTATGCTCTCTTCCAAATCACTGATCCATTCTTCTGTACCTTCTCATCTTCTGTTGAATCCCTTTAGTCTATTTTTCACTTCATTTATTGTATTTTTCAATTCTGATCGGTTCTGTTTTATATTTTCCATCTCCTTGTATAGGTTCTGAGAGGTTGCTCCACTCTTCTCCCATGTTTGGTAAACATCTCTATAATCATTAATTTGAACTCTTTATCTGGTAGATTGCTTAACTCTGTTTCATTAGTTCTTTTTCTTAAGTATTGTCACATTCTTTTGTTTCAAGCATACTCCTTTGTCTCTTCATTTTGTTTGACTTTTTATGTTTCACTCTATGAATTAACAGGAAGGCCTACTTCTCCCAGTCTTCAAGGATTGGTATTGTATAGGGAAGGTCCCCTTGATAGACTGTGTTTCCCTAGTAGTTTTGCCTGCCTGGATGGAGGCCTAGTGAGCATGAGCCAAATGTGTCCTGGTGTCAAAGCTGTCAGGGAATGACTGGAGGGGATTGTGTCAGAAAGTCCCAATCAGAGGGGCACCTGAAAGGATACTGATGAGGTCCACACTGGTAGGAGACAGTGAGTCCTGGTTTGGTCTCCAGGAAAGCCCTGCCTACTCAGTTACCAACTCTGCATCCACAGTGCATGCAGTAGCAGCTCAGATATGCTTTCTTGGGATGGTTAGCGACTGGCTCTGCACTCAGGTACAGCCTCCAGGAAAGCCCCACCTCCATGATTACCGGTTCCATGCCCATAGCGCATCAGTGGCTCAGGCACACTCTCCAGGACACAACTGTCCTCTCTCATAACACAGCTGCTCACAGGCCCAGGTTCAGCCTCCAGGGAAGCCCCACCCTCATGGCTACTGGCTCCAAGCTCAAGGTGCAGTAGCAGCTCAGGTGCACAGTGACAACTGGCTAGCAGGACAACCCACCTCAACAGCTCCTGGGTTGGTGCCTGTGGTGCAGGGGTGACCAGCTTGCACTCTCCAGGGGTTAGAGGCAACTGGCTCCATGTCCTTGGAGCAGCTGCAGCCCGAATGTGCTTTTCAGCTAACATATCTGGGTTTGGATGGGAGTGGGGAAGCTGCCTAGATCAAATCTGAGGTTGGTGTGTGCACCCCAACCCTGCTCCCCATGTCACTGTAAATGTAGAGAAGGAGTGCAAATAATGGCACTTACCAGATCTCCAATCTGGAGAGAGTTGTAGCCATTCCCCACCAAAGGGCAGGTGCTTTTGTCTATAAATTGGGTTTTTTCACTTGTAGTCTAGATGCACTTTAAAGCACAGCTTTTTTCTATGCCCAGGGCAGGGAATCTGTGTCCAGGTTCCTCAGACATACCCCTCCACATTGTCTACTGCATCTCCCACTCTATTGTCAGACTTTATGTGGTCTTCCGATCCATTATTGTGCAGGAGGTGCTCATTCAGTCCTCAGTTCTTCCTCAAGATGACTTGTTCTGTATGTAGTTGTAGATTTGGAATGAAGGTTAGAAGAGGTGGATTCAAGCTCTCAATGCCAACTTCCTAGAAATCCTCAGGTCCCATCTTAGGAAAGTGGAGGAAAGGGAGGTGAAAGTTAGCGCATTTATCCAAATGGGATTGAAATTAACAGATTAGACTAAATTTAGCTCTCTTGCCCTCCCATTATTCCCCTATTTACCTAGCCAAATGAAAGACAGGCAAAATAGATCAGCTAGTAAGAAAATGAAGAACCTGTATTTTTCTCCATATATGCATCTAATATACATTATTTTTCATTTTTTACCATTTATTAAATGTAGACTTTTGTGTTCTCTTATTAACAATCCCCCCCTTAAGGGCTTTATTAAAACTATGAAAAAACTTTGAGGTAAATCCTGTCCCTCCCTTTCCCAATAACACTGAAGGTATTTGTTATTTTCCTTTCCTCTCTTTCCTACTTCCTCCTTCTCCTTTCCTTCCTTCTTTCCTTCCTTCCTCTTTTTCTGTTTCCTTCTTGCTCTCTGAATTTTTTCTTAAGCTATTTTTTTTCTATTTATATAAGATAGTCTTATCATTAAGGTAGCATTTCAGTATTTCCCAGTATGAACAAGCCTTGCAAAGAGGATCTTGGGCAAAGCTAGCAAATATCTTGAATTCCTTGCTCACCATTAAGCATACTTTCCTACTCATTATTTAGCAGAAAAATACATTTTCTACCTTTTTGAAAGGTATTTCATTTGTTGTTATTTTTAATACACAATAGGCATTTCAAAGAAAAAAAACAAATTAGTAATAAGGAGACCCTTGAAGTTCGTTTGTCTTACTAAACCTAATCTATAAGATTTCTCTATGTCATAACATTAATGTGCAAACAACCTATTGACTCCTAAGAGGACAAAAGGCCACAATGACTCATTTCTAAGAGTGGATTTTAATAGAACCAATGGGAAAGTCTAAAACCCACAAACTGATTTCCTATATTTACAATTTTAAGTTATCATGATAGGATAATCAAACTTAAATATCACTGAATGAGTTTGGCTGCCTTTGTCTTCTCTTTCCACATTATTGCTCCTGTAACTTTAGGACTGTACAGGCCTCAACATTTCCTTATTCTCTGTTTCATTAGGAAAGAGCTCACCTGCTCTTGTTGATTCTAGCACATAAAACTTTTGTAAAATATTGGCAACTCAACTAGACAAAGCTAGCATTATGTTCCTTAAATATCAATACTTTTTTAAGGAAATTAGCATCTGGTTTTGTGGGGGTTTTTTTTCACAACTACCTTGTATTTACATCTCACATTTCTCTGAATGACACAAAGTGATTTACAGGTGTTACTGACTCATGCTTAGAAAGAATTGGTGGAAGACACAATAGTTTAGTCCCAATGTTAGAAATAAAGGTACAGAGAGATCATCACTTGCATGAAGTTAGAAAATTGGGAGAAATAAAAATTGGCCAATTGACTCACAATTTGGCCCCATTCACTCACTCATGAGGTAGAGGCACAGTATAGAGAACATATTAACAGTCAAACGTATCAGCTGAGCTAGATTTAGTGGATCTGTTTCCTATCTTTAAAAATTATAGTGCTCAGTTATTGAGTTTAGAAGCCCATTAAACTCAAAATGGGTCATTGTGGATTTTTTCAGCTAATCATACACATGTACACACACACTTGCTTAATTCAATTAAGATGAAATTCTACTCTCAATTTTTGTTTCAAAAACTAAAGTCATTTGTCACATTAAGAATGTGCAAAAACAATCATATAATTTACTTCCAGAAAGGAATATGCCAAGAAGGCAAATATCTATACTTCCTACAGGTTCAGTTTCTTCCACACATCTTCCTGTTCCACTTCTGTTCCCCGCAACACACAAACATTAGAAATACTGATTTCCTGCAAAGTATTGGTGTAATAAGCCAAATATTTCACAATTTTGCTAATTACATATTTTCCCTAGTTGAAATTCTGAGCACATTTTTAATATACCCTCTTATATGCCTATTCATTATCAAAGAAAAATGTGAAATACAAGAATTTCAATGGCAGAATTGGTTGGTTTTATTTTTTACTGTTTTGGGTCCTTTATTTGGTTCCTGTGTGTGTCTGTGAGTGTGTATAGTTATACAACATGCACTATTTCTTCATCCCTTCCAGCCTTTCTGATTTCATTCTATAATGAGTGGACTTGTGCCTACCACTGACATCAAGGCAACGTGATGCTCTACTCTACTATTCAACTTTGACCACTTCCCTTTCCACCCTGCACCCAGCACTACCATTAAGAGAAGAAAGAAGCAATTAATGATAGGAAACACATAATATTTTTCTGTTTATCATAAGTCTGATACATCTGCAGGACCATTCAAAGGCTCAGATTTCATTCTGTATGTCCCATTCACTTACACAAACTGTTTTTATTACCATGAGTTGTTTCGTTATATGCCCAAGAATGTTTGGGGTACAATTTACAAGCAGGGGGAAAACTGATGAGAAGGATAGAACACGTGAAGATGCTTTTAGCCACAATATGGTAACTGGGGCCAGATATAGTGGGCAAGTTTTCTTTTAATTGTTTTGTTTTGGTTTTGGTTTTTAATCTTTTCCCTCCCAGCAGCCCTACAGTACACCCTAATGAGATCATAATCTTGATCAACTTGACTTAAGAAGAATACTGAGAAAAATCTAAATATAGTAAAAAACAAATGACTGTCACTGATATCCAGGATAAAATATTTCAATCTTGTTTTTTAAAGGATGGGGTTATTTTACATATCCCAAAATTAACCTCAACAGGAAAACTGCCTTATTTTGGGTAAATCAGGAAAACAGAATGAAATTTATGAATAGCAAGAATACGTAGTCATTTGAGACAATGGACTTTTTTTTCTGAGATTTTTTTTTTTAACATCTACTTGAATCGATTAATAGGAAACAGGTAGAAAAAAGCCTATATTTGGGGATTCCTCTTTCTCACGCAGATATCTTTTTCCTGTTAATAGGGTCAATGTGGAATATAAAAAGCAGTGAGAAAATAATTCTTTTTAAAAGGATCATATGCATTATAATTTAATAGTAAAAGATGATTTGTCAAATAGAAATGCATTAGTAATTTTTCTTTCCAAAATGATGTAACTTTGAAAAATGAAGATTATTAAATACAGGAAGTAACCTAACTCACAATGTATTAATCCCCATCATTACTGATAATGATAATCATTCACAAAACATATCCTGATGTCCTTTGCATATTCATTCATTAACCAGGGTGGCAAATCATCACTTAAACACATGGATTACCATGAATATCAGGGATATGGCTCTGTAAGTTATTCAGTTATGGACCCATATTTTATCTAAAGAGTAGGACACTGGTTAAGATTTTTATATACTGGTAATGTGGGAGAGAAAGCTTAAATCATCACAATAACTTCTAGTCACTTAATTCTAAATGACTCAGACCGAATTTTCTCATAGTGCATGTTAGGCTAAAAAGAAAAAGTACTTTTGATATTTTGGAATTTCAAAATGCTGAAATTTGTGAGATACAATTCTTATGGCAATGATTCATCTTCTAACAAATAATGGGGTTGTCTGTTATTTTAAGAGTCAGCACATTCCTACTGACATGTATTTCTTCTTAAGTAGCCTAAAGTTCTTTTCCATTATTTTAAACAACCATTATCCTCCAGATCTGAACTAGAAAAACCAAGGTACACATCATTGAAAGTCTTGTCATGAGTCATTTGGCAATTATCTGAGAATAATTATCCTTGGAATTCTGACTCACAAATAATTTACCCATTCAACCCACCTCCTTTGTGCAAAAGCTTAGTGTGAAATAGGAACCAAGGAAATAAAATAAACGTCTGTCTCCAATATTCAGAACATCTGCATGAGTAAAAATTATTCAAAAAGATACCATGAATTTTTAAAATACAATGCAGCATGTAAAAATTAAGCACCTGATCTTTTCCTTTATATTTCATTTAAAAATCCTAAATAGACTCTCACCAGCTGTACATTTTACTGCATTTTATATTATGGCAGGCACTGAAAGCAATACTGCATCTTTTCTCATTTGAATTCCACATAAAATCTATTCTTCAAAAAAAAAGAAAAAACAGCATGCCTTTTGTCAGATACAACAAAGAGTTAAAGATGCCACACAAACCAGTAAGAGACCACTAAAGTGACCCAAAAACAAACTTGATTCCAAACAGAAAGTTTGAGATGAAAGAAAAGTGATACTGTTTGATTTTTTTTGTTAATTCAGATTCCTAAAAAAAAAAAAAAAGGAATAAATTTGGACAAGAAACTTCATTTAGCTTTGGAGAAAGGATGTACTTATTAATTTATAACAATAACTGAAGAAATGGATGTAGTCACCTTACTAGTTATTTTTTGTCATATAACCTGGTGATTCATACAACAATCAAAAAGGATATACATGCTATAAGCCAGGAAGCAACACTTTCTAAACTTGATAGTTTGTTGGCACATACTATAGTGTGAATACCAATCAAGTTTCTATGTTTTTAAAAGAAACAAGAAATGACCGGGGAACAAGTTCCTAAGATGAGCAAGAATCGTTAAGCCTCAAATGGGCAGGTAAGCTTAGGTTGTGACTGACATTTCTAATTGTTTTATGTAAATTGATTAGGCAAAGGATTTGAAAGGTTTGTCTCTTTAATTTAAAAATATTCATTCTGAAACATTTTAAACATTAATACTGATAAAATGCTTACTTTGTAAATAATACCAAAACTCAACGGTGTTTCACTTTTCAGTTTCTATTTGATCAAGTTTTTTTGTATCTACAATCATGTGGTATAACATCAGTCTCTTCTATATGACTGTTTTTGATGACTTCTCTTTATTTAACATAAAAGAGAAAGTTTCTAGTTTGGAGTCACATAACTTGAGCTTAAATCCAACTTTACCAACCAAGCCTCATAAAATTCATTTATTCACCAAATATGTAGTGAGAACCAAGTGCCAAGTGCTATTCTAGGTGATGAGGATAAAAAGTAAGCAAAACAAGCATGGCCCACACCCTCACCTTCATCCGTAAAATGAGAAACAGCACGGAGATAGCATCTCAATATATGAGTGCCTTGCCTATTCCCTCTCCATCTCCGTTAATGCAAAGCACAAGGCCATGCCAGGATGAACACCAGATAGATAAGATCCTTTAGGTAAGTGACAACATGTGGCTGTTGTTTGGCTTTTGGAAAATGTATATTGCTTCCAATAACAATAGTGCCTGTCTTCCTAGTCATATAATAGGATATGAAAATAAGATATAATTCTATTTTTCTCATTTAAAAAATGTCATTGAATTTTTAAGATAAATGTATCATGTTCTTGGATGATAAAGATAATTTATTATGGTGATTGAAACCATTGTTTTAACCACAAAAAGATACACAAAACTTTTAATCTAAAGCACTCCAACATGATTTCAATTCATACACTCATCTGAAAAAAGTCAGACTCTATTCCTTCTAAACAACTCAACTATTAGTTAAGAGCTTTGAGAGTTGTGGTAAATTAGAAGCTGGAGGGAACCTTTTTTTTCTTTTTAGAAATGCTAAAGAAATATTAATCATTACTAAGGTATATTATAAAGTTCAAGCATACTGTATATGTTCATTTTAAGACAGACCTATGCTATAGTTCACAAAAATAAATTAAATATTCCATATTTTCTTTTTAAGCCAAAATCCAGGGAGAAGAGAGATGAGAAATAAAAGCATGGATTTACTTCTTTGATAGTTAGCTACAGTTGCTCTCATATTTGTAAAGGCAGATAAAATTAGATATTAAAACTGTAAAAAAGCGACAAATTTTAGAGAATATAACTGTAGATTTTTTTCTATTGCCTATGAAATCTTAAGAAAACAGAATATAATCAATGGAATTATTGCTAGGAATATTTATAACAATTGGCAGATATCACTAGAAAAACAATTTAAAGAAAGGATTGATTTGAGATGCCTTTAATATCATTCTACCTTACCTTAGCATATAGCTGCATAAAGATTGATAAAATTGCATAGGTTTTCATTTAAGAACTTGTTCGTTGTGCTTCAGAAGATCAGAGACTGATGAGAATTAGGCTTGGGGTGGATTAATGATTGTGCATTGAGTCCCCTGTAAAGAATTTTATTGTTGTTAACTGTTAACAACCATTTGATCAATAAATATGAGAGATGCCCTCTCAAAAAAATAAATAAATAAATAAATAAATAAAAATAAAAATTGCATAGGTTTTTTTTTAATTTCATTGAAATTAGAATTTTCTCTTGTGTTCAATCTTGTAAAATTTGCTACCATTTTATCATCACTTGAGTGATTGATCTTTTCTTTTCCCTTTTTGTTGTCTTACTATGATTCTTTTCCAACTTTTCCTATAATCTTCCTTAAAAAAATGTTTCTTAGTATTTGGGCCTGTAAAAAACAACAGTTTCAATGAAAAAAATAATCTTAATGTCCCTTTTTAATTTATACTATAACTTCCCAGTACCCCCTAAAAAAAGGTAAAAATATTTTCATGGAAAAAAGCTATTTTAGTGACCTTTTGTCCCTCCCTAAGAGGAAGAAGTCTGACAGGTAGATATATGGTGAGTTTGTTATTGTAAATTCCAGATCTTGTGATTATCTCTGACTCAACTTCTGGGGTTTTATCTGGAATTCCTGTGAAGGGTCAACAAGTGTATTACTGCCTGTCTTCACCTTCTTGTGACCCTAATTTTAAAACTACACCTTCTAGGATTCAGAAAATAGATTACAGTGCTGCATTTCATCAGACAAACTTTAGAATGTGATGCATCTGAAAATATATAATTAGCTCAAGCAACCAAAATTTACAACTTTTTTATATCTTTATGTATATCCACATTTGGTTATCTTTGATTGCAGAGTTTAAGGGAAAAAAATCTAGTAATTTTTTACTTCAATAATTGCTCAGAACCAAATGTTCAATTGCACTATTTCTTTCCGGGGAAAGGTTTTTTTTTTTTTATAGCATTGGTAGAATTAAATGATTTCTAGTATGGATAGATAGATGTAGATATAGATATATTTTTACAAATACATCTAAGATAAAACCATGGTGAAGATACATATTAGAATTTTAGAAAATAGACAAATGCAGATAAAGCAACACATTTTGACAATATAACTTGCCTGTATATATTAGAAAAGTGAAATGAGCAATTTCTGAGTAAATTTTAAGTAAAAACTTAAGTTCAGTAGTCCCAAGCCACCTATGTTACTCCATAGGCTTTGAGCACTAATTAAGAATGGCAGAACTGTTACTGTTATGGATGCTGGAGATTGGTTTGCAAAAAAGAACACTTGTAAAATGGATAACAAATGGTGAAAACAAATGTACAAGAAAAAGGAAAATTAAAGATAAATATTTAGAAAACTTCCTGGAAGGAGGTGCTGCAGTGTAATGCTTAAAGAGTATGATTTTGGTGATTTCTAATGGGTTCAGAACCACTTGCTAGATGTATGATCTTAGGTCATTTAAGCCCTCTAAACCCCTATCTCCATCAATGAGAAGACTATGAAACTGTGACTATCTCATAGGTCTGACATGAGAATAAAAAGTTACACGTTTGACACAATACTTGGCATATAAGCCTTGTTCTTTTGGAAATGTCCATTGTAAATTTAACAAATAAAATAATTGGATGATAAAACAAAGCCTTCCAAATATTACAGATGATTCAAAAAGTTACTATACTTTTAAATATAAGGTCCCAATTAATCTCAAATGCAGTTGTGGGATAAAGTTAGATTCTTATTCTTAGGAAAGGAAAAGAATTTCAATAAAGGACCAAACTATGAATTTGGCTTATTGTCTGAAACAGAATAATTCATGGAAATCATGAGCTATGGGTGCAACCGTCGCATGTGTCATACTTTATCCGTTTGACATTGTTGAAGACTTAAGACAAACCAAAAGTTGAGAAAATTTGAAAATTAAAAGCACAGAAAAAAATGCCCCTAGAATAATGATTCTGTGAGATGAAGAGATCTAGCACATTCATTTTTTCACCAGCAATTTTTCACTGTTTCTTTTGAGAAAGATTTCTGCCATGGTAAACATATTTTTTCAAACAAATAGAATCTCAGAAATCGTTTAAAGATCATAAGGGAAATCTGAGACCACTGTCATAAATTTTCACATACAAACTGTGGGAAGGAGCTTTTCCTTTTTAAAAAGTTTTGATAGCAAATTTTGTCAAGCTAATCTAAATATCCCATCATGATTCTAATTCTTCCTCCACATATAGCTTTCCAGTCATTTTGGTTCAAATGACTGTTAATACATGCGGTCTCAACAAAGGGCAGTCAATATAGTCAAACTGGATATTCATTTAGAAGTAATCACAGGAGCAACATGCCTTATACACAGTGAACTTGTCACTTGATTGGTTCTGCCTGAGTGAAACTAACTATTCTTGAAGTATTTTTGTGATCTCTTTTTTTGTTGTCCTAAACTATTTATTTAGTATCTAAACATTATAATTTCATATTTATTCCATTTTTCAAATATTTGTAACCAAATCTTTTGTAAGTACCTAAATGAAGTAGACTCTTCATCTACCTGTATATTCCTCAGACAGAATAACAGGTAGTCAAAATTATCTTCTTAAAATTAAAGAGGACACTAACAAATGGAAATTCATCCCAAGCTCTTGGCTAGGAAGAATTAATATCGTCAAAATGGCCATCCTGCCCAAAGCAATACACAGATTTGATGCAATCCCTATCAAATTACCAACAGCATCCCTCAATGACCTGGTACAAATAGTTTAAAAATTCATATGGAAACACCAAAAACCCCGAATAGCCAAAACAATCCTGAGAAGGAAGAATAAAGTTGGGGGGGATCTCCCTCCCCAACTTCAAGCTCTGCTACAAAGCCACAGTAATCAAGACAATTTGGTACTGGCACAAGAACAGATCCACAGACCAGTGGAACAGAAATAGAGAATCCAGACATTAACCCAAACATATATGGTCAATTAATATTCGATAAAGGAGCCATGGACATACAATGAGGAAATGACAGTCTCTTCAACAGATGGTGCTGGCAAAACTGGACAGCTACATGTAAGAAAATGAAACTGGATCACTGTCTAATCCCATACACAAAAGTAAATTCAAAATGGATCAAAGACCTGAATGTAAGTCATGAAACCATAAAACTCTTAGAATAAAACATAGGCAAAAATGTCTTGGACATAAACATGAGCAACTTCTTCATGAACATATCTCCCCAGGCAAGGGAAACAAAAGCAAAAATGAACAAATGGGACTATATTAAGCTGAAAAGCTTCTGTACAGCAAAGGACACCATCAATAGAACAAAAAGGAACCCTACAGTATGGGAGAAAATATTCATAAATGACAGATCCAATAAAGGCTTGACATCCAAAATATATAAAGAGCTCACACACCTCAACAAACAAAAAGCAAATAATCCAATTAAAAAATGGGCAGAGGAGCTGAACAGACAGTTCTCCAAAGAAGAAATTCAGATGGCCAACAGACACATGAAAAGATGCTCCACATCGTTAGTCATCAGAGAAATGCAAATAAAACCACAATGAGATATCACCTCACACCAGTAAGGATCTCCACCATCCAAAAGAAAAACGAAAACAAATGTTGGTGAGGTTGCAGAGAAAGGGGAACCCTCCTACACTGCTGGTGGGAATGTAAATTAGTTCAACCATTGTGGAAAGCAGTATGGAGGTTCCTCAAAAAGCTCAAAATAGACATACCATTTGACCCAGGAATTCCACTTCCAGGAATTTACCCTAAGAATGCAGCAGCCCAGTTTGAAAAAGACAGATGCACCCCTATGTTTATCGCAGCACTATTTACAATAGCCAAAAATGGAAGCAACCTAAGTGTCCATCAGTAGATGAATGGATAAAGAAGAGGTGGTACATATACACAATGGAATATTATTCAGCCATAAGAAGAAAACAAATCCTACCATTTGCCACAACATGGACGGAGCTAGAGGGTATTATGCTCAGTGAAATAAGCCAGGCAGAGAAAGACAAGTACCAAATGATTTCACTCATATGTGGAGTATAAGAACAAAGAAAAACTGAAGGAACAAAACAGCAACAGAATCACAGAACCCAAGAATGGACTAACAATTACCAAAGGGAAAGGGACTGGAGACGATGGGTGGGAAGGGAGGTATAAGGGTGGGGAAAAAGAAAGGGGGCATTACGATTAGCATGTATAATGTGGGGGGGGGCCATGGGGAGGGCTGTACAACACAGAGAAGACAAGTAATGATTCCACAGCATCTTACTACACTGATGGGCAGTGACTATAATGGGGATTGTGGGGGGACTTAGTGAAGGGGTGAGCCTAGTAAACATAATGTTCTGCATGTAATTGTAGATTAATGATAACAAAATTTTTTTAAATTATTTTCTTAAGATCTCTAATTCACTGTGTACCACTGATAATTAAGTTTATTTCCATATCAACAGGAAACAGAATCCTGATTATCATTTAATTAAGGCATATTTTTTATAACAACTAGAACACAACTAAGCGTAATGTCTTAATTTTCAGTTCAGCCTTTTCAGTTTCTGTTTGATTAGTTTATTTTATATACTCAATGTTCCGATAAGACATTGTATATAGGTTTCAAAGTATCAAATAGATCATGATTTATACACTTTTTATTTTAATCAAATACTATTATTAAATATTAATAAATAAAAGTATATATAAAATACATAGCTAGTTTAAAGAGTAGTAATAAAATTAACAGCAGGGTTCCCACTAACCAATTTATGAAATTGGGACATTACAGATATATCTAAATCTTCCTATTTGTCACCCTTGCTAGCAATTTCTACCCTCCTACCAGAGATAACCAATGAATTCTGTACTACTCACTCTCTCTTTCATTTGTGTGTTTTGCCACGTACATCTACATACATATACAACCTGTTCTTTTTGGCCTAGATTTGAACTTACCATAAGTTAAATCATACTGAAGAAATTATTCTGTGGCATGACTTGACACTTAACATTAGGTTTTGAGATATGACCATGTCTTTCATTGTGTATCCTTCAATCTTAGTATGATTCCATTGTCTATACATATCAAAATTTATTTCTGCACTGCTGACAAACATGTTGAGGGTATATTCTTGGCTGACCACCTACTGCAATATGGGAGTGACTCTGTGAGACCTACTGCTGGGTCAGATGTTACAGGCATTTTTCACTTTATTTGGAAAGGCAAATTGTTTTCCAAAATACACCAGTTTATAATTCCAATACAGTGTTGTTAGAGTTCCCATTGATACTCATGTTGAAAAATATGTAGTCTTATTAGACTTCCAAATTGATGTCTAATAGATACACCTTTGGGGCTTTAACTGATATTGTCCTGATAACTAATGAACTTAAGTATTTTTTAATATGTTTATTAAAATTTTTCTCTTCTGAGAAATAACCATTCATAACTTTTTAATACCATTATCACTGGATTCTTTGGTTACTATTTCTTTTTGATTTGTGGGAATATATATTTATACCTATGATATATATGATATTAATCCCATTTTGTAACTTTTTCACCTTTTTCTTTTCACCTCTTCAATGAATAGGAGCTTTTGATTTGAATGTAGACAAAACCATGAATTTATTTAGTTTATATTTAGGGCTTTATTTATTTTTATATATTTTTTATTTTTTTATTTTTTATTTTGGTATAATTATTATACAATTACATGAGCAACATTGTGGTTACTAAATTCCCCCCATTATGAAGTCCCCACCACATACCCCATTACAGTCACTGTCCATCAGCATAGTAAGATTCTACAGAGTCACTATTTGTCTTCTCTGTGCTATATATACTGCCTTCCCCATGTCCTCCCTACATTAAGTGTGCTAATCGTAATGGCCCTTATTCCCCTTCTCCCTCCCTTCCCTTCCACCCATCCCCAGTCCCTTTCCCTTGGGCAACTGTTAGTTCACTCTTGGGTTCTGTGAGTCTGCTGCTGTTTTGTTCCTTCAGTTTCTCTTTGTTCTTATGCTCCACAGATGAGTGAAATTATTTGGTACTTGTCTTTCTCTGCCTGGCTTATTTCACTGAGCATAATACCCTCTAGCTCCATCCATGTTGTTGCAAATGGTAGGATTTGTTTTCTTCTTATGGCTGAATAGTATTCCATTATATATATGTACCACCTCTTCCTTATCTATTCATCTACTGATGGACACTTAGGTTGCTTCCATTTCATGGCTATTGTAAATAGTGCTGCGATAAACATAGGGGTGCATTATCTCTTTTTGAAACTGGGCTCCTGCATTCTTAGGGTAAATTCCTAAGAGTGGAATTCCTGGGTCAAATGGTATTTCTATATTGAGTTTTTTGAGGCACCTCCATACTGCTTTCCACAATGGTTGAACTAGTTTATATTCCCATCAGCAGTGTAGGAGGGTTCCCCTTTCCTCGCATACTCGCCAGCATTTGTTGTTCCTAGTCTTTTCTAGATCAGCGATCCCAACTGGTGTGAGTTGATATATCTCACTGTGGTTTTAATTTGCATTTCCCTGATAATCAGTTATGTGGAGCATCTTTTCATGTGCCTTTGGTTATCTGAATTTCTTATTTGGAGAAGTGTCTGTTCATATGCTCCACCCATTTTTTAATAGGGTTATTTGCTTTTTGGGTGTTGAGGCATGTGAGTTCTTTAGATATTTTGGATGTTAATCCCTTGTCAGATATGTCATTTACAAATATATTCTCCTATTCAGTAGTGTAGGAAGTCTTTTTTTTCTGATGGTGTCTTTTGCTACACAGAAGTTTTTAGCATGATGTATTCCCATTTGTTCATTTTTTATTTTGTTTCAAGGAGGAGGAGATGCATTCAGGAAAAAGTTGCTCTTGTTTATATTCAAGGGATTTCTGCCTGTATTTTCTTCTAAGAGTTTTATGGTTTCATGACTTACATTCAGGTCTTTGATCCATTTTGAGTTTACTTTTGTGTATGGGGTTAGACAATAATCCAGTTTCATTTTCTTGCATGTAGCTGTCCAGTTTTGCCAACAAAAACTGTTGAAGAGGCTGTCATTTCCCCATTCTATATCCATGGCTCCTTTATCATATATTAATTGACTATATATGCTTGGGTTTACATCTGGGCTCTCTAGTCTGTTCCATTGGTCTATGGGTCTATTCTTATGCCAGCACCAAATTGTCTTGATTACTGTGGCTTTGTAGTAGAGCTTGAAGTTGGGGAGCATAATCCCTCCAGGTTTATTCTTACATCTCAGGATTGTTTTGGCTATTCGGGGTCTTTTGTGCTTCCATATGAATTTTAGAACTATTTGTTCCATTTCATTGAAGAATGCTGTTGGTATTTTGATAGGGATTGCACTGAATCTGTAGATTGCTTTAGGCAGGATGGCCATTTTGACAATATTAATTCTTCCTATTGAAGAGCATGGGATGAATTTCCATTTATTAATGTCATCTTTAATTTCTCTTAAGAGTGTCTTGTAGTTTTCGGGGTATAGGTCTTTCACTTCCTTCATTAGGTTTATTCCTAGGTATTTTATTGTTTTTGATACAATTGTGAATGGAATTTTTTTCCTGATTTCTCTTTCTGCTAGCTCATTATTAATATATAGAAATGCCATAGATATCTGTGTGTTAATTTTGTATCCTGCAACTTTGCTGAATTCAGACATTATATCTAGTAGTTTTGGAGTTGATTGTTTAGGGTTTTTTATGTACAATATTATGCCATCTGCAAACAGGAACAGTTTAACTTCTTCCTCACCAATCTGTATGCCTTTTATTTCTTTGTGTTGTCCCAGCCATGGCTAGGACCTCCAGAACTATGTTGAATAAAAGTGGGGAGAGTGGGCATCCTTGTCTTGTTCCTGATCTTAAAGGAAAAGCTTTCTGCTTCTCGCTGTTAAGTATAATGTTGGCTGTAGGTTTGTCATATATGGCTGTCATTATGTTGAGGTATTTGCTCTCTATACCCATTTTGTTAAGAGTTTTTATCATAAATGGATGTTGAATTTTGTCGAATGCTTTTTCAGCATCTATGGAGATGGCCGTGTGGTTTTTGTCCTTTTTGTTGATGTAGTGGATGATGTTGATGGATTTTTTAATGTTGCACCATCCTTGAATCCCTGGAATAAATCCTACTTGATCATGATGGATGATCTGTTTGTTGTATTTTTTAATTTGGTTTGCTAATATTTTGCTGAGTATTTTTGCATTTAAGTTCATCAGGGACATTGGTCTGTAATTTTCTTTTTTTGTGATATCTTTGCCTTGTTTTTGTATTAGAGTGATCCTGGCCTCATAGAATGAGTTTGAGAGTATTCCGTCCTCTTCTACTTTTTGGAAAACTTTAAGGAGGATGGGTATTAGGTCTTCACCAAACGTTTGATAAAATTCAGCAGTGAAACCATCTGTACCAGGGGTTTTGTTCTTAGGTAGTTTTTTCATTACCAATTCAATTTCCTTGCTTATTTAGGGCTCTTTTTAATATTAAGAAATCCTCTACTTCAAGTACATAGAGATATTCTCTACTATTGATGCTAAAAGTTTGAACTGCTGGCTTTCAAAGTTAAGTTTGTATCCACCCAGAATTGACTTTTGTGGATGCTATGAGCTATGAATCTAATGTCCTTTTATTTAATAAGCCATCCACTTCCAAGTGCTAATACTGCCCTGTGTCAAATCCTAATATAATCACAGTTCACTTCTGGGCTTTCTAATCTGATTCATCAGTTTAGTTATCCATCTCTGCACAAATACCAAACTACCTTAGTCTTATTTTAAGTCTTGATATGTCCTAGAGCTTTGCTTTAAAAGCCATATACATTGCTCAGGGATAAACGGAAAAATGTTGTCATCCTCTTTATTTCTAGGGATGGTTGGTACCTTTCAATTTATTTCATCCTCTTTCAGTACAGCTACAAACACTTCATTTTGTTTAAAATGTGCCTGGTATATCTTTCCTTATAACCTCTTTTTTTGAACCTTTCTTTGTCTTTATATTTTAGTTGTCTCTTTTAAAGAATACATAACCAGATTTTATTTTTATTTCCATTTTGATAGCCTTTTATTTTAGTGAAGAATTTAATGTATTTACATTTGTTGTGATGTCCCTACATAATATTTTGGAATTATTTCTATCAAATTCTTTTATACATTTCTTATTACATTTCTTTCTACTAGTTTCACCGCTCAGACTTTATTTTTATTCATTTAGCAGCTATCCTTGATATTTATGTTACTTAAGAGATTCTAAGATTAATAATATAAAAAACAATAATAGGATATAAATTGGAAGGGTGTTTATTACAATAAAGCAAGCTTAGGTCCTTGCATCATTTGAAAAGAAGGTAATGTCTGGAGACTTACTTTATACCAGAAATACTTTATACTTAATTTTTCCCTTTTTTGTGAGACCACATAGGTAATATGACTTGGGTCCTCAAATGAATGGTAGAAGAGAATTGTTAAGGATTCCCATGGGAGGACTTTTCTATTCACCCAGGGCTGAAATGTTCCCACAATTCCCCTCTGTAGTGCAGGTTTGTTGTTGAAATTGTTTATTTTTCATTATTTGCTTTTTTGTTGTTGTTACTGCTGTTTATCCACCAAACATGTCACCTTTGCAAGAAATCAGATATGATCTCCCAAATTTGTAAACTCAACATTTTGTCTTCTATCTCTGAGCAGAGTGTTGTCCTTCAAACCTAAAGCTCTAGGCCAATGCTTCTGAAGTTTCCCAAGGTGAATGACAGGAGTTTTTTTGTTTTTGTTTTTTTTCCCAATCTTTAGCAGACCAAATATTTCATAAAATACTGAAGCCATGTGAAATTACACAGAAGTTTCTAAATACATAATTTCACAATTATTTTCCAAATCACAAGATATTCTTTACAAATGAAAATTTTATAGTTTCCTTTGCTTCAATATTGCCAAAAATGGAAGTCTGATGTTTCCTTTTCTATTCTTGAAAAATTATTTTAGATAACTACACTATATTCTGAAGTTAACTTTAGAAATTACTTCTTTCTTGAAAAGATTGTACTGCTGACATATTAACTTAATTAAACTCACTTCCATGCTATTTTCATAATAAAATAGTAGCTCTAAATTGTACTCTTTCTAAAGGTATTTTCTTTACCAATGCACATGAGAGTGAGGGGTAAAGCCTTTATCTTCAAAGTAATACTTTTTGACATTATTAGTATAAAGTACTTTATATTTACACATAAAGACAGAAACAGGTTTATAAATTCAATTGTGCTGAAAAATTATATTAACTACTTAAGTTAACTGTCCAGCAATTGCCTTAAATTTAACTTGTAGTATTTTCTTAAGCGCTATTTACTATCCAGATTATAATCTACTTACTAATCAAATGTAAGGGGAAAAATGTGACATGGACATATAATATTTGAAGAAAACGAGACAGGATGAACCCAACATTATAAATTACATATACTCAACAACTGTTATAGTCAAAGTATGATCCTACTATTACATATAAGACTTTACTATTTGGGGCATATAGTTATAAAACACAATTCCAGACAAAAATAATTTCCTTCTGACATTGTGCTTCATTGAAGAAATTAAAGAGTTATAATGTCATGACTGCTGACAAAAGTGCAAAAATTTGATAGAAAAATTAACCTGTGAAACATGTTATCTGACAGTACTCAACCAGTACTATGAAAGGTTAAAGACTTTTAAGGTTATTTCCAATAATGGAAGAAAACAAAATTAGCAGGGTCCCTGAGCTATAGCTTTTAAATATATGATGTAAAAATAAATCTCTGATTTGAAAGAATGACTTGGTAACGCATTTCCAACCTTTGAAGAATGTATTACCTTCTCAAAAATTGTCCAACATTTGTGTTTCCATTATGAATTTATGTTCTGGCAATTCTGAAATAATACAAGCACCATCTGACACAGCAATGAAAATGAGCAATGTTAACACCTTATCCAAAGGAACTCACCCTGGTAAATGTAGGTGGAACTAGTGCACGTTTTTTCTGCCAAATTTTGTATTTGACCTAATGTTTTTTAAATCATTTGTAAGAATTACATAAAAATACCTGCTAATGTTGTTCCTCCACCACCACCCCTTCATAAATGCTGTCAATTACAAATTTGTCACTGGACTAGAGCAATAAATACATCTACCAAAACACCTATGTTCTCATTTTTGTTACACTCCCAAGACCATTATAACAAGGTTTTAATGTATCAATAAGTAAAGTTGTAATAAATAGAGCAGAATAATTCATTACTGCCTAAAAACTCAGAATTTATTTAATTCCTAAATGAACATGATATTTTAAGTATACAATTCTATATTGCTAATATCTATTAAAATAAAATGTATAGGTAAATAATCATGCAGACTTTTGTCCAATAGGACATGAAAAACAGCATTATAATATTTCCAACATTATTGATACTCTGTAGAAATCTTGGAATAATTAATGAAGGTAGACCATCTCCTTTTCCCCATTTTCATAACTGTAAGAAGTTCCTTTCATAAAAAGTTGTTTGCTTATTCATTCACACAAACTTCTAACAGTATATATTCAGTAAAATAGGTTTAGTTTACACAACAAATATTCTCTCATAAATTTTTCTAACATTGCTACAAAACTGTGTTTTCTTTCTAGGTATATTTATGAAAGAAACATTCTTCAGTGATATATTATGTTGTGAATTATGTGAGAACCATACTGGGTAAAATGTGTTACTATACCAAAGACTTTATGTTAAAGCAATAACTGAAAATGTTATATTCAAGAATTATTAGATACAATAGCAAAGAACTCCCTATTCAATTATTTTATACTAAAATTTTTGTGTGTGTATTAGTCCAGTGTAGAATCTATATGTTACTATATAGTTGCTAGAGGCATTTAATAAAACTAGAAAATCATTAAAGTTGATTTATCACTACTGAATATCTTTGGATTTGTATTTAAATAGAGCAATTATTTATTGCTCACTTACTATGTATTCAACAATTTAAATTCTATACTTGTTCTAACATAATTTGTTTCACCTCTTCTACCTATCCAACCACAAATGTCTTCTCACTGGAAAAATATCCTGAGTATCATCCCCCCACCAAGAGAGATAGAACATGGTAAAACAGTATCTTTTCCAAATATCAACTAAGTACTTCATTTAAGTAACATGCATGAATTTTTCTCTGTAAAATGCATTGCATTTATTTCATTGCATTCATAATTTCAACATCCAAAAACATCCTCTTTTTAAGAAAGAGAAATAATGATAAATACCAGTAAAAGAAAAAAATTGCATGAAAAGAATTATCTATGTCTTCATAGATATTTTGGCTTTTTCAGAGGTAGTAAAATCTCTTCCATGCTACTTAAATATCAGCTTATTTTCTCTTTCTATTTTCCAATGTCAACATATATTATGGATCCAAGGGTGACATCAGAAAAATGAAACTCAAGATATTTGGGCACACTGTGCCTAAGCAGGCACTAGCAATGTAGTGACCTGACCTTTGAGAGAGACAATTCATGTGCACATTTCTCATGCCTGTCTGCCTTCTGTATACTTGGCAAGATGATGATTGCTCCCAGCTATGTTGATACACTTCTACCCACCTGACTGGCTGTGGATAGGAGGCAAATGATCTGCCTGTTAAGAGGTGATCTTCTTTGTGGATGTCTCATTTAATCAGAGGAGGATATAAACATAAGCAGCATGTTACTTTAGTCCCACTACTACCTGCACTACTTTCCCTAGCTGTATTTAAAAGGTCACTGCAAATACTGCTGTGAAATAGCCCAGAGAATGAGTCCCTTCAACAGATTACCTTTGGCAATGGACAATAGGAAACCCTTTCTGAGAAATATACTGCATGTCTTCATAGATAATCCAACTATAATGTTGGTTTCATTTCCCTTAGGAAAAGGAATACTTACCACTACATACTAGATTAACCTATGTGAAATTGCCAATATCAAACATTTCTGATCCATAAGAATGCTGATTTCTTATGGTTCAATCTAATACATCCTATAATCTGATAAAAAATTAGGATAAATTTTTATCTCCATTTTTCTTTCAGACATACATATTACTGAAAACAGAAATATCTCTCTTACAGCCTACATCTCTGCCTGAAATCCCAGAAACATTTAAAAACTGACCAGTGTGTCAGAACTCCTATAGTATTTTCTATCAATACTGGTGGTTTTCCAAGGTGTGATGTATATGCTACTTGGTAGGAAAGGTGAAATTTGTGGTACACTGATAAACATGAGAACTAGTAGAAAATATGTAGCTAGCACTTCAAACTAGCATGCTTTAATAGATAATATTGCTTAAAACAGTTAAATTTACTAAATTTTAAAAAGTGAAAAAAATTAAGTAAATAAAATTACAGGTGGTACTCATATGGACAACAAAAGTGTGAAAAGCATTAGTCTACACAACTATAACTTTCCATGTATTACCATGTACTGTATTGCTTACATTGCCAAGTTTCTCCAAGGAAGATAAAAACAGCTTACATTTGAGTGGAAAACATAAAACCATCATTTTTGTTAGTGAAAAAAAAATATTGGCCACTTCATATGGTTCAATCATAAAGTCTCTCTGCAACCAAAGGCATTCGATGTCTATCTAAAAGGTAGTAGTAAAAATTAACTTTTGATTAAATGAATTGATTTAACACAAAAATTTCAAGGTTTTCATATCTCAGTATGAATACAAAATATATTAACAAGTTTAAGAAAACTTGTCTATAAACAAATGCCACTGGAAAGTAAGGATAGAAGCCAACAAGTTTAACTCATGTGTAAATATTGGAGATACATGGATTCTTCTTACACAATACTTTTCCCTAAGAGCAACACAGAAATAAATGACTATACCTCCTAGGAACTCACACCTTTGTTGAACTGTGTCCAAACTGGATCAAGGTCAAGGATACACTTATTCTTCCATTTCCTCCAATGCTATGGAGTCCAATGAATTAAGAAAAAAAAATCAAAAAGCCTTTATGTCCTTCCCTCTAGAATAACATATAATTAGAAACAAATGATAGAAATCCAACAAGAAAATTAAGAGGATGCAATCAAGTATATTCCCGCCCCAAAAAAAAGTTACTCACTTTAAGCAATGAGCATAAAAGTAATATAATGATATGAAAAACATACTTTAACAAACTAACTTAAAAAATTTGCTTTGTAAACCTCATCAGATCCCAAATATTCCAACCCTTAGTAGATCTCTCATTAAGTACTTATAAAAAGAATAGAAACACTATGTATTAACAATCTCTTCAACAAGCAATTAGGAATCTCTCACTCCTGGACATGACTTGCCATATTGTGACTGGGAACAGGAATGGGGACAGAAGGAACACTGAAGGATGACCAAAGTCAGCAAGACGTAAATGGCCTTGAACACACTTTTCAACATCACACAGTCTCCACTCTTGTTTACTCCACTCAATCTATCAGACCTTTTAGCAAAGAATTTCTTGTTATGGTTCCAGGGACATGAAGAACATAGAAAAGGCACCCTTATTTAGAAATGTATGTAGGCCAACAATATAAATATATTCTGTAAATAGATGCAAATGTTCTTATGAATTCTGTCCACACAAATGATGGTATAGTTTAGAAAAACATTACAAGTCTGAATTTAATTGCAAGGAACGAATACTTGCATTTTTATGCCTTTGAGAATACTCCATTTCAAACTGAACATCTGAATTCATTAGCCAGTGCTAGTGCAGTAAAATTCAAAAAGCCCAAAACAATTAGGGTGGCCAGGTAAAAAACAGAATTCCCAGTTAAATATGAATTTTAGTAAGTAGCTATCATTTTTTTGTATGAGTAAGTCCCAAATACTGCATGGAAGGACTTACACTAATATATTATTTATCTGAAATTCAAATGTAATAGGGCATCTGTTTCTTTTATTTCCTAAATTTGCTAACAGGAAAAAGAATGCATGTAGGAAAGGAAAACAGAACAAAACAAAGTCTTTTTATTGAACAAAAGAGCATCCCTGAGCTGGTGGACTAGGCCAAAGAGTAAGAAGATTTGGCTGCTCCCAAAGCTAATGAGGTCTCTGAAGCTTCCTCCAATAGCTCTCCGCAAACTTCACCAGACCTAGGAGTTGTTGGTGATCTCAGGTCTTCCCATGTTTTCTTCGGTATGGGCTATAGAGTTCACTGGTTCTTTCTCTTTCTAATGGTAGGAAACCTCCACTAGTTTGCTTTCATCACTTAGATTTAAAATTATGTACAGATTTTTGTATTTACATGAAGCCAAGAAGACCAACTAAAAAAATACTACAGCCAAACAAAGTCATTAATTATAAGGTTAGAAGATAATGTAATTTTGCTAATTACTCACAGCTTGGTGCCCATTTTTTCACGGCAGCCAACAAATGCATGCTTTTAATCTCCATAATAACAATAATGGCATACATCATTAACCCGATTTTATTCTTTAATTTTTTATAATACCAATAACAAAGATCATTAACCTCTGTTCTGTTTAACATCTAATCAGCCATTTTTGTTAAATAAATATCATAGAAAACATTAAATATCACTTCGCTAAGCTACACTGGCTCTCAGGAGGGGAATTTTTCCTCATGCGTTATATTAACATAAGTTTACTCCGCAAGTGTCGAACCATGAATAGTGACGAAGAAATGGATAAAGAATAATTCACAGCCTTAATCAAACTAGTCCAAAACTATCTTTTTGAAAGTAGTTTAAAATCTTATTTGTATGATTCTATTGTGTTCATGATGTTATTTTCTAAAGCTATATTTAGAGTGAAGCTAACCCGTTACTGAGATACTGTCACACAATTGCAAATGAGGATGCTAATTTGAAGGAAATTTCTGAGAATAACTGCTCTCTGAAACATGGAAGCCTGTATGGTATTGCTGGTCTTGGTTACAGTTACTTTAAACCAACATTCTCAGTAAGGGCAATATGCATGCTTGCCATAGCATTTCTATGAGTTTATTACCTGAATCACCATTTCACACAATGAGTGACATTGAAAGAACTGAAACAGTAAACAAGACTCCTACTTAAATATTTAGCAAAGCCTTGTCCCAGATTCCAAGTAAAGGGTCACTGCTCTACATATGGGTCTACTAACTACTTTACAAAAATAGCACATTATTCAGGTAGTCCTGCGCTCCTCAATCTACTTGTCCTATCAGGCTGAGTTTAAGACACTAGTGAAAGGAAGATGGATCAGAACCACAGATAAGGAGAAGGGGGTTGGGATAACAATGTTAAAATTTTATATATATAGATGTGTGTGTGTGTGTGTGTGTGTGTGTGTGTGTGTGTGTTTAGGAGAGCAAAGTACAGGCTTTTATTTAGAAATAAAGTGAGAGGACAGAGCTCCTGGCGGGGACAAGAGAGCCTGTAGTGGTGCATTGTCTACGGGGTTTTATAGGCAGTTGAGGATTTTTAAGTAAACTGAGAGGAAAGAGCTCCTGGCTCATGCGAGGAGGGGACAAGAGAGCCCCGCGTTGTGTGTTTTACATACATATAAAATTATCTAAAGAGAGGATACTTCTTAGCAGAGGTTTTTAGGGCAATCTAATATTTAACTCTTGATAAACAATAGTACTTGTAAAATACATCTGGCCTCTCCCCGATTTCTGGGCCCAATATTACAGAGTGGCATATTTTTTGAAGAGCAAAGATATTTCCACACTGATTTAAAAGGTAAGGGGAAAAAAAGTACTATGCTCTCCCAGCATACATTTCAGCATCTTGTCTAATTTCCTATAATAGGTACATCTCAGAAAGTGAATTAGGTGATTTTCCTATCAAACACATTACATTATGTATTTCTCAGACATCCAGTTCCATCCATGATGCTTTTATTGAATATATCTGTCAGCAAAAAGAGGACAGCAACCAAGTCAGAAAAACAAGAGACTTCCAGTTGAGCAGAAAAAGAAGGTGTAAATGGGCCTCTTATTATCTTTTTCATTATCTTTATTATTATCTCCCTTGCCCCACGGCCTATATGTATAAATATAAATAGTAATATGGCTTTATCTACCCCCCATTTTCTGACTCAGCGTTAGTTAACCCTCTTTCCAAATATTTTGTTTGGCTTTTGGATGCCACAGGCACAATATAAAAAACACGAAAGTCGGAAAACAGAGATTCAGAAATTGTTTGGACAGAAACATTGTCTAAGAAGGGAAGCTGAAAGACCTGCAATTAGCTGTTCCCCAAAAGAATAAGCTGAAAGAAAACCTGAGGATTATTGGATTTATGTTCTTTGCCTAAGTGCTTTAGGTCTCTGCTATTGTTTTCCAAAGGAAAGGGAACATGACCTAATAATTAGGGAAGAGACTAACTTCTCTGATTGATTTATGATTCTTTGACAAATTCCCAGAGCCCATTCCACAGCCCCGTCAGTTCCCCTGTTCCACCAGATGTATCAGAGAAGCAACCTGGTGAACAGCCTATGCTATATATGCACTGGGTAGGACTTAAGTGGAACGTAGGATTCAGGAACACCAGGCTGTGGCAGACCCCAGCACCATTCTGCTCTCTCCTTTTTGGACTTCACTTACTGCTTCCTTAATGCCAGGAGCTGAATGGCTCTTATTCTTCCTGAACCTGAGGTCTCCACTGGAAATTATATCCCATATTATAATACTTCTATCCCTACTGTCCTATATTTACCTGAGAGTTCCTTTACAGACATTTTCTAAGACTGGTGATAGAATGCTTTCAGCAGTGCTTGATAAAGTACTAAATAATTGCAGGTATCTTATCTTAACTAGCTATGGACCTGGATACCTACAAAACTGAGTCATGATGGCAAAAAAAATCTTTCAATTTCCTGTGCAATGATTTTGGAAAAAGAAAACGCCTTTCTGAATTTTCCTATGCCTTATTTCCTAAAAATCCTGGTTCCCTAGCTCCCAGTGCAAAACAGTGTTGATTTAAGATACTAAATGAGCTATACTGTCATATAAGATTTGTTGACATTTCACACTGTCTTCCAAATAATTTATAACTAGTACACAGTTCAAGGGAAAAAAATGATTAAAATTTAGATTCATCATAAATTAAAAAGTGATTGCGTTGGTTGTAGCACATTAGGCTATCAAAACACTGTAACTATTTGTATTTTAAAATATGAAGCATCAATGCCAAGCAATATCTTTACATAATTCTTGGGTTTGATAGGATGGGCTTTGTCTAAGAAGGAATACATTGTAAGTAAAAAAAAAAATCACTACATGGATGTATATTTATATACATTTAAATGCTATATATATCACAATAAGTATTTTGAATGGGCAAACAAATATATTCGTGCTTCTTATTCTGGTACTCTAACTGTGAGTTCTAATATGAGTGTCTAGCAATAATTAAAATGCACAATTTTAAGATTTGTATTACCAGCCCTGCTCCTGATATCTACCATTTTGATTAACAAAAATTAAAATCAGTTCTCATCTCAAACAAAATGTTATGTAGTGTAGTAAAAAATACAATGTGTGAACTAACAAATTTATCCAAAACTTCTAAGCCCCCTTAAATCTTCCATCATTAGTCAAGACTCAACACAGAAACCATGTCTTCAAACTTTTTCAGGAGCCTGCTCCAAAACCACCTTTCTTCTTGAAGAATAATCTAAATTCATCCTTAGAGAAGGTAAACACTCTTCTTAATAAAGATTTTTTAAACAAACACAAATAGACTTTAGTTTTAAAACCACGTGATATTTCTATTTTTATAGATATAAAAAATGGTCAATTATATTAAAATTTCATATAGTTCAACCTAATATTATTCTAGACAGGTTTAATGTTCTTTACAAAAGTCATTTGCCAGACAAATACATTGAAAGTCAAATTTTCCTGGATTCCTTCATTAAATTTAAAATAGAAAACACTAGTCCTTCAATTATAGATGAAAGACAAAGATTTGGTGTTAGGCTATTTTCTGACTGTGAAAGCTGTATACTCCATGCTATAAAATTTTCTGAGGCAATATTTGATACCTAAACTCAACATGTTACTGAACATATTCTCCTGGAAGCAGTTATAAGAATCTCCAGAGATTTGCAAAACTATAAAAACAATACCACTATTCTAATTTGTTTGTATTTTTTATTTTTTTGCTTTTGGAAAACATCACTATTTATTCTGGAAATATTTAGTTATTTGCTTTGGAAAATACATTTCTTATGTTAAGTGCAATGGGTTTGCTGTTATTTTTTTAATGAATTAATAAATATTTTTTAACTTCTCAGTTTTAATATCTAATATAGTACATATCAATAGATATAACCAACAGTAGTCAAAGCTCTGTGGAGTTTTCAATAATTTTTAGGAGTATAAAATGTCTCTAGGACCAAAAAGTTTTGAGAACCACTGGATTAATTAAAGAGATAAATCAGAAAAAGAGAAGGGAAACCACAGACATAAGACATTTTATAAATTCATACTATTTATTTGGTCCTAAGGGAGCCTAGCCTAGACCTGCTTCTATAAGGGAGTATCTGACTGGCAGAATATCTGAGGACCTCATCTCATTACTCACTTGGGGTGGGGTTAGAAGGGGAGTCTGGGGTGAGTACAGAGATTTCCACAAGCATACTTCTAAGCCTGATCCCACGTAATTTTTTACAGCTCACAGGTGCTACGGAGAAACCTCTGGGCAAGAACAATCCTACACATTAATACAGCACAGCAACAGGTATTTTCTTGCATGACTCATTGATTTCAGATATAATTTCAAGGGTCATCAGGTTCTTTTGCCTTATCACAACAATCTTGAGAGATTAAGAAAAACAGAGGTGTTTTACTCTCAGTTTACAGAGGGGGAAACAAAGACAGGAGGTTTCAGGGTTTTAGCTGAAGGCAGAGATTGTGTTGGGACAGGTTGTGGAATTTAAGGCACTAGCTTCTAAGAACAGTACTTTATCCCCTAGTTCTGTGCCTTTAAAACTGCTTTTTAGCACTAGATAAAATTTCTAAGTGAAATCTTACTCAGAAGCCCCATTACAAAGGCAAACAAGAGAACTGCTAATGATGAAGAGGAAGCTGGCATCTGGGTTCCACCCATTTTGCTTCCCAGAATCTGGTTCTTCCCTTTGCTTTCCTTATCCCTTCTCCCTTCTCAGGACCCCAGTCTGCCCAAGACCTTCCCTTGTTTATTTTCCCCCTTGCTGCCAAGATCCTGCTTCCATTACCCTGCCTTCCTAGGCATCTATTTAAATATGTTTACTTATTTTCTTCAAGTATTCATGTTTTCTTGTAAGATGTGTACTGGTATATTTTGTGCATATGTTGTTTAAATTACACAAATGGTATTAAGCTATAAATCACATTCTGCTTTCTTGCTTTTGTCCTAGTGTCCTAGCCCACTGCTCTTAAAAATGTACCCAGAGATTTATTTCTAATCTATCTGGTTCTTTTTTATGCACATATGTTTCTATAACATATATTAATATGCCATTTTTACAAACTCATTCTTCTACTGATGAATCCAACGCTCCACCAAGAACACCTGAATATTTTTTTTAACAAATCACCTTGGATTCAAGGTGGGAGAATTTCTCTGGGATAGTCACTGTGTGGTTGGCTATACACAGACATAATCTTACCAGTGCTGTCAAACTGCCCTCAGAACAGCCCTCCCACCACAGATCATGAGAGTTCCTCACTACTCACTAAAATGTGCTGCTTCCCTTTTCTAATATTCCATATGTGTTTAGTGTTCAGTGCCATCTCATTATTGTTCTAATTAACATTTCTCTGGTAACTATTGATACTGAGCATTTCTTTGAACATCTGTTAGATATTGGGTTTTCTTGTCTGTGAAGTTGTGTACAACTTCTGTGTATTTTCCTCCTGGATTTCATGTCATTTTCTTGGGGATTTCCAGTTCTCTTCTCTGTTGCCCAGAGGAATTCCTTGTAAGTTTAGATGTTTCAAATATGTTGGTCCAGTATGTAACTCTCTTTGTTTCCTTTCTTGATTTATTGTGTCTTTCACTCACTTGGAATCTTTCATTTTGATATTGTCACATTTCTTTCTCCCTCATTTTTTTTTCTTTTTTAACATTTGACTTCTCTTTTTTTTTGAAACTTGCATGAGAATTATTTTTATTAATCCCTATATTCCAAAGACATTCTCCTACATTTTGTGCTTTATTTATGGTTTAACCATTCACATTTAGATCTTTAATTTATTGGGCATGCACCTACATATGTGGTATAAATAAGGTAGGAATCCAGCTTTGACTTTCTGCATTTAATGAGTCAATTTCCTGAACACCAGCTGTCTACCCTTTCTTCGTGGTGCTTCATTTATCATATATCATATATTTTAATCCAGTCAGTGTTTTCTACATTTAACTAGTGAGTTTTATCCACTTAATGTTACAGTAGAATACTTCTTCCCTGTTAGTATATATTTTTAATCATTATTTTTATTTTTTCTTTCCATTTTCTTTATCCTACTTGTTAGTACAAAAGTTCTCCTAGTCTTAAAACCAGGTATTCACTTTCTAGTCTTCTGAACATTGGTCTTTCATATCATCTTTATCTTTGTCTAGTAATTTCTTTAGTTTATGTATAGCCTTACCTCTCTCCCTCAAAGTAAGAAACAGACTTGTTCTCCTTCATCCTCATCCCAAATTGGCATGTCTAGGTTTTTAAGTCTGTATTGTTAGAATAGTGTTTTTGTTTGCTTTATTTTTCATGCTTTATTAATTCAAAAATAAAACTAGCACTTAGGAACACTCTGACTTTCCACTTACCTTCTTGCTACCTCCTGTATGCTTTTTATTACAGTACTACCTTCAGTATGTTCACAAGGAACATCTTTGTATGATATACTTTCTGATTCCTAAGATGCACAAGAATATATTTATTAGACCTTCATAATTAAACGAGTTTAACTGGATTTCTTTTTTTTTTAATTTTTTTATTAAGGTATGATTGATACACACTCTTATGAAGGTTTCACAGGAAAAAATGTGGTTACTACATTTACCCATATTATCAAGTCCCCACCCATACCCCATGCAGTCACTGTCCATCAGTGCAGCAAGGTGCCATAGATCCACTATGTGCCTTCTCTGTGCTATACTGTTCTCCCCGTGATCCCCCACACCATGTGTACTAAACATAATACCCCTCAATCCCCTTCTCGCTCTCTCCCCACCCGCCCTCCCACACCCCTATGTTTATTGCAGCACTTTTTACAATAGCCAATATATGGAAGCAACCTAAGAGTCCATCATCAGTAGATGAATGAATAAAGAAGATGTGGTACATATACACAACGGAATACTATTCAGCCATAAGAAAGAAACAAATTGTACCATTTGCAACAACATGGATGGAGCTGGAGGACATCATGCTCAGTGAAATAAGCCAGGCGGAGAAAGACAAGTACCAAATGATTTCCCTCATTTGTGGAGTATAACAATGAAGCAAAACTGAAGGAACAAAATAGCAGCAGACTCAGAGACTCCAAGAAGGAACTAGTGGTTACCAAAGGGGAGGGGTGTGGGAGGGCGCGTGGGGAGGGAGGGAGAAGGGGATTGAGGGGTATTATGTTCAGTACACATGGTGTGGGGGGTCACGGGGAGAACAGTGAAGCACAGAGAAGGGTCATAGTGGATCTGTGGCATCTTGCTGCACTGATGGACAGTGACTGTGATGGGGTATGGGTGGGGGCAGGGAGAACATAAGAAACCTCTGTACCTTCTCCTCAGTTTTGATGTGAACCTAAAACTGCTCTAAAAAAGTAAAGTCTTAATTTTAAAAAAATTACTTAATCAAAACCCTGCTAAATTATTTGATGGAGAATTATACAGAGTTAAAAGGAGACCTACTCTAGGGATCAGAAAGCTCCTGGATAAGTGACTTGTTAGTTTTAATGCCAGACATTAAAGCAAGGGGAGAATATTCCAGGAAGAATTTTTTTTTCTATTTTTTTTAGCTATATTTTCTAGTTATATAGAGAATAACATTTATAAAGCAAATATACACACACACACACACACACACACACACACATACATAAAAGTGGAAAAAGTACTATCAATAAAAAATTCTGGTTACTCTGAGGACCTATAACAAATCCAGTAAGGCAAGGGTAGGCAATTAAGTAAAGGTCCCCCCAAAAGTGCTATTTGTGGATTGTGGATATAAATATGAAATGAATAAACAGAGCTCTAGATTTTTTTCATCATCCCTAAAATGAGATTTCCATTTTCAGAGTTGCCATGAAAATTAGAGAATAGTTAAATTAAGCTCCTTTAAATATAGTTTTAAACAAGGCAATAAATAATTACATAAAAAATAAGTCAGGTTCCTAGTACAATGGCTATCACACATTAGGCATTCAATGAAGATTGATATTATTAAGTAGATAAGTTAAAATACAGATTCTTCTGTAAAATGTGGTAATAGCTATCTTACAAGATTCTTTTGAGGATTAAACTGAACTAGAAAATGTATATAAAACATATGATTACTGTGTTTGGACTTTAGTAGGTATCAAAAGTATGCTTCATAGATAAGAATACATAAACAGATATTAGATAAGTATTGGTATATAGACAGTCACAGATATTGGTAGCATAAATAAATTTGCTGTGATGGAGAAATGAGTCAATATGTATGTGGGAATGTAAAGGTGTCTCTGGCAAAGTTCCCAGAAGAAACAAGAAGCCATTAAAAAGAGAATAGAATGAACAAGTAAAGAGGACCTACAGTGCTCACAGCAAGGACTTCCAAAGGACAGGACACTGCCACTCTAACAGCCACAGAGCTTTTACCACAAAAAAATTAAAAACCAAGGTATTTAATAAGTCTATATTGAAGCCAGGATATTAACAGACACAAAGTAAAATTCAGATACCTATAATGCTACCCTTGGGCTGAGAAAGATCTCAAGTTCATGAAGACAGCAAAGTTCATGAAGGCTGCCCAATGTGTGGAGAAATTTAAGTCTGTGTCTCCAATCACAATTCATGAAAGCAGCTCTGGGTGACATGTATTAGACATTTTACAGTGGAAAAATAAGGCAAAATCTCCATACCGTCTAATATTGGCCATTAGTATCAAAATGAATAGAGGGTTTTAACAGCTCAAAATTATGACTTTGAAAGTTTACAGTAAAGTATAAGAGACATCAAAGAGGAGAAAAACAAAGAAATAATTAATCTGCTGGCCTGAATGCCTTCTTAGTATTTATGAGAATAAAGAGAGTAGAGAAAAAACAGGAAGGATCATTTGTTACTGAAGTTCCTAGATAGATTTATAGGTGGGTTGGTGAAAGGGTAAGCTAGAAAATAAAAAAAGGAATAAACAGCATATCTCAATAGAGGAGGTGGTGAACACCTTAGCTAAATGTTCCTGAAATCATTTCTTATTGAAAAGGTAAATCAGATGGGCCTATTGAAGTAAGCAATAAATACTCTCAAATACACAAACATCATGGAATTATGAATAAAAATCTGCGTAGGAGTGTCTATTTTTATTGCAATGTCTCTATGGGAGAATGCCAGAAATAAAGTGAAATTGGTTGGACATCATAAGCCTCTTAAAATGATCGCTTAGGGTTTGCTGCACACATACACTGTGGAAATAAAATGCTTCTTGGATTTTATTGGTTCAATCTATCCAGGATCATAAGTATGTAATCAGGTATGTTTCAGGATATTACATTTTAAAATAGTATTCTTATTTTATTTGCCTAATCTCTTATGGCCCTCTAAATCAGTTATTTGTGCACTTGACTTGGGCCATATATAAGCTCATGTTTTCTTCTTAGATTCTGTAAACAGTAGAACAAAGGAAATAATTTGGCACCATTGACTAAGTATTAACTAAATATTTCAAAAGTAAAGTTTTACTCAATGCTACACAGATTATCCAACACAGTCCTTCCCTGGAGGCAGCATATATTCTAAAAGCAAGAGCATATCCAAATTCAAAATAAGTTCTATAAGAATAGACTGTTAAGGCAATTATCAAGATAATTCAGGCATAAATCCCACTTTCACCCAAGCCTCCTCATTATGCTCAGATGTAAAAAAGTCCTTAACCTAAATCAGGTGCAACATCATCCCAGTCCTCCATTGTACCCCATGCACCAGAAAACCGGTAAGAAATGGATTATAAAAGTAAATAAAAGTATATGTGTATGTTTGGTATGTGATGATGTAACAAGAGCTGCTTAAACTTGATGACAGGGTCCAGTCAAAGAGAAAAAAATTGTAATCAACCCCCAGTGTTTGTTTATGCTGCATTTTATGATAGTACTATTTACATTTTCCTAGTGCAAAAAATTCCACATATTGAGCAAGCATTTTGAGGGTACCTACTCCATTCTAGAGACTGAGATCTAGACATTATATAGGCTGAAAATAAAAAGATATAATTCTGTTTCTACCTTTGGCAAATATTATCAGTTAGGAATTGTATTTAGCTACCAATAACAGAGGTACATCTAAAGTGAGGTGAGTAACCCAGGGATGATACAGTGGCTTCGGAAGTCATCAGAGACTTGGACTTCTTTGATCTTTCCCCTTCACTGTCCTTAAACGTCAAGATCACAATCTGGCTGCTGGAGCTCTAGCAAGAAAATACTGGCGGCAAGACCAACCCTTCTCAACTTAAGCTCTCCCCATTACAACTACAACTTAACATGTTGTTGGGGATAACTTAGAAACACAGCCACAGTTAGCTGTGAGGAAATCTGAGAAAATTTTTGTTTTAAAAGAGGATGAATACTGAGTAGGCAATGAAAAGACTCTGCCATAACTAACATAACTAACAATACAACATGATGAGCACATTAGTGCTGGCTTTCCAGGGTACGTTTGGACTGTTGACTGAGTACTGAATCCTAAGTAGAATAATTAACATATATCTGAAATAATCAGGGAGGCAGCTTATTTGGGGGATGGAAAGAATATTAGTGTGGTTGAAGAGTAGGGTGCTTGGGGAAAGTGGTAGGTGAGACTAAGGCTGGGGGCCCTTTCACAGAGAGTATAGCATAGCGGTTAAAACTCAGACTCTGGTGTCAAACTGCCTGGATGACCTTGAGAAAGTTAACAACTTTGTGTCTCATATGTAAAATGGAGACAATAACCGTACCTATTGGGTTGTTATGGTTAAACTGAAATAAAACAGGATAAACCCTTAGAAAACATAATAAAATATAATAATTGTTCAGTAAACAGTATCTATTGCTAGTAGACGGTGAATGTTCTTGCATGTCTTTGCTTAAGGAACAACAATCCCATTACCAGGGATTTTGATCCACCAAGAGGCCTGGCATGTTCAATTTGTTTCTTAGGAATATAACATTGTCTGGTGTGGTAAGATTTAAACAATCGTTAAGAAGATTAAGAAGACATTTCAACTGAGATGATGTTCTGAACTAAGTCAAGGAGACTGGCTACATTTTGGACTCAAGATAACATTGCTAAATTGCTTGTTGAAATGCTAGCATTTCAACTAGAACCAAGATGAGACACCTCACAAAAATTTAAGTATATTCATCGTTTTCTTTACATTTTTGGCAGTTTATTAGGTGAAATTATTTATCTTATTACTTAACTTGAAATTCTTTTTTAATATTGAATAGTTTTCATCTGTTTATTATGAAACATCTCCTATGTGTATTCATATGTTTATATCCTTTTCCACTTACATATTGAAAACAATGCTTCTCTTACACTTTCTATTAGCTCTCCATGTATACATGTTTTTAACTGTTTGCATACCCTATTAGTTTCCAAAATTAAAAACTGTATATGGGAAGGGTCAAAGGAGGATCTCTCTGGGTATATGGAAATACCAAAAACAAGGTAAGAGATGGGAGACATTCTGCAGGGAACCAGTGTTGTGGAAAAAGCTGTGTAAACTCTCCTCCCAAAAGTCATGACATTTTTAGTAAATTCTACTGAGTTCAAAGATATCCTTATGGAGACAATACGAACTGTTCGCTGAGTTCTGCTTTGAGGTCAGTGGGGAATAAAATCAGAATTGCTCAAGGGGAAAACCAACCATAGGTAACTCATGGTTAAGATTATTCTCATGCATTATATATAATTGATGTCATTATGATTTGAAATATTTTTCCATTATGGTATCTAAGAGGTTGTTTCTGGTGTATAGGAAAGCAATTTTACATTAGTATAATGGATTCTTAGAAATCTTGAGTTTTTCAGTTGATTGTCTTGAGTGCTAATGATGCCATTAGAGATTATAATTCCTGATTACACTGAATCAATGAGAGGGGTATCGTTTACACATATAAGGACCAAAGAAAGAATAGTATTTTATCAAGAAATTCATAAAATATTATACCAGGCTTTTAATACTTTTCTTCTTCTTGAAATAGTAATGTTTATTAAGAGTTAAAATGAGGCCTCTGAGAGCTATAATTACTACTCTAAATGGTCACGTGTCTTCATAACATTTACTAACAGATTTTATTAAATCTATTAAGTATACAAAATATATGCCAGATTGAAAATGTTGCTGGATGAGGCTAAAATAAAATACCAATAACAGGAATTAAAGGAAAAACTACTTCCTTACTCACAATATTTCTGATACCAAATGTATAAATTTTTTTCCCTTTTTTATTAAACAATTCTGACACTACACAGAGTTAGCACAGACCCTACAGGTTGAGGGCTCAGTCCACAAGACTGTCCTCACTTGAGATGACAATAACAAATCCCAGGTTATGACAGGTACTTCTGAATGACCAGTTCTAAATTGCGATTGCCTGACCTCACTTGGGTTTGATAATTTGTTAGGGTAGCTCAGAGAACTCAGAAAAACACTTTACTCACTATTACTCATTTATTTTAAAGAATTCAGGGACAGCCAAATGGAAGACAGGCATAGGGCAAGGTATGTAGAAATGGGCACAGACCTTCCATGCCCTCTCAGGGTGCACCTCTCCTGGTACCTCAATGTGTTCACCAACCCAAAAGCTCCCTGAACCTCTCCAGTTCATACCTTTTACAGAAGCTTCATTACACAGGCATGATTGATTAATTCACCGGCTATTGGTAATTTACTCCGCATCCAACTTCCTTCCCCCTATGGAGATGGGGAGTCAGGGGCTAGGTGTTCCAACCCTGTCATCACACAGTTTGTTCCCCCAGCAACCACCCGTGCCAATCCTTAGGGGGTTTCCAAAAGTCATGGGCTTAAATATTTATTTGAATTTCTCCATTTTCCTAGCAGGAAAATACTGCCTGATGTTAACATAAATATAAAATTGCATTTATTGATATTGTTATCGAAATGTCTTAAAAACAACTTACTGCATTTTATCCAGAGTTCATGAACCTTAGATACAACTTCTGGGACATTCTTATTCTTGTGTCTTTTGTCTTTTAAATACAGAACTACAAGAAATGTGGATTAATCAAGTAAACAAAGAATGATCAAGTAAAAGAGGATACCTCAATAATCCCATTACTATTTTGTTTACCTGTCCGCTTACTTTTGTTATATCCTGGATTCAGACGTAGAAAGTCAGAGCCCTCTGGCAGCCATTTTAGAATGGAGGTGGGGATATTTGTATGTGCAATGTGGTGGGAAATTGTTTTCATACACTGTCACAGCATGGAACTGAAAGTGACTGAGCATTCAAGTCGGATTTTGTGGAACACGACCATAGTGTAATTTGAAATTGAACATTAGTCTTACAGGTGTCAAACTAAATAAACAAAGAGGCCATTAGACTGAGGTGGCTCTAATACTTTAGCAGGCTGCTTAAGCAAACCACAACCTAATCCTAAAAGGTTTAATCTAATCTAAAAGTTAAAAAATCAAAACCTAAGTCCAACCAATCACAAACAGCCAACTCAGCTTTTCCAAATAAGGCAAACGGCTTAGGCTCCATGTAATCAAATAATTTCCATGCTTTGCTTCCACCTCTTCTCTATAAAAGCATTTCCCCTACCTCCTGTTGGCAGAGCCTTCCGAACCACTTTGGTTTGGTGCTGGCCCACTGGAATTGATTTTTGTTCAAGTAAACTTGAAATTTTGAATACAAATCAGTTTATCTTTTACCATCAGGTAAAAGTCAAAAGCAACCATTCATATTAACTACAACATGAGTTAATATGGGGTTTTTTTTGTTTGTTTCTGGAATAAGGACCACAATCAAATCTTTATTTTTATAACTTTATAAATGTGATCCAAATGTGTCCACTACTAGTTTTTCAAAAAGAAACATTTTATAAATAAGCAAACTACATGTGCTCACTGATGTGTTTATGGATTCCCTAAATGTCTCATTGGGCTGAATTTCAAGCCACCCATACTAGTACATTTTTAGTATAAACTGTAGTATAATGTTAAGGCATTTTAGCATTTGCACATACATGTTGTACTTCAGGCTGAAAATGCAAAAAAATTAAATGCTTCACAAATTTGCATATCATCCTTATACAAAGGTCATGCTAATCCATGTATTGGTCCAAAATTAATAGATATACTGCCTAAGCAAGCCCAATATGGCACTTTTAATAAAGGAGAATTTTGAAATACTTTAAATAAGACAATGCTATGTTTTATTTTGAGTCACTCAATGGTCAGATTTTCCTGTCTGTAGAGCACACTTTGAATATTTCTTCTTTCTCCCTATTAACATTCAGTTATCTGGGAAATTGACTAAATTTCTGAGGAGTATGTTTTTAACCTTCTACCCCTGATAAGCACTGAACATCAAGGGCCTCTAGCTGGTATTACATATGAAGCGACTATACAGACAATTATTCAATCCTTTGACAGAGACCCAGTGTCCTATCCTAATTGGGCAAAATTACTGTCTATGTTTGGCTAATAGGGATTCATTTACTCCAAATCCAAAAGGTCCCTGAACTCATTCAAGACACAAAAAACAAATTTTAATAGTTTTATGGGAATGGAATTCTGAGTTATGATTAGCTAATATTTCAAGTTTTTCTGCACCTTAGAACTGGTTTAAGATTCAAACCTCTGGACACATGTGGTTGACCAGTAGGCTTTTTAGTTGACAATGACTGGCTGATTCAGAAATCAGTTTTTAAAGCCTCCAGAGAGCAACATGCTGATATCCCTGAGCTTTCAGCTCTTAGGTTTTCACATAGTTTTTACAAAAGTAACACCTCAGTTGTACCACAGCTTTGTGTAATGAAATCTTTCAGAGCAGCCCGAAGAATATAACTCTTCCCCACCTGGATTCAGTTGTGGGTTAGAGCACATTTAATTTCAAGTTAATAGATTCTCTGCACATCAGCACTTAAGGGATTAAAGACAAGTCTAGTTTTGTTGCCCTAAATGTACTGTTATTGTTATCAATTCATGCAGCCTTGCAATAAGTTTTCAATAAATCTGAGATTAACTATTATTTTCTCGCCTATAAATAAAATATAATCATCTTAAAAATCAATGAAGGGAAAACCATCATATCCATTAACCTGGCTCAGAATCCCTCCAGGACGTTTCTGTGAAACACGGCTCTGTGGATCTTTCATTTTATTGAGCTATATCTCTTTGTATGGCAACCAGCAGGCAAAAGAAAAAAAAAAATCTGAAAATCAAAGACTACAGTTTTTTGTTCTGAAGAACCACTGAGGCAGGGGCTGAATATTCCTTTATGCCTGGGGTTAAGTGAGTTTTTTCCCCCAATTTAATTTGCAATCAGATGCAATAAAATAAATAAATAAATAAAAAAGAACATTGCTTCAAGTAGCTAGTGGCCTTATTACCATCTCTATTGCCAGTCTCTACTTTCTATCATTTCCAAATCCTTTGTTTTCAAAGTCACCTGCATAACCCTGCAATGTTATAAACACCTTTAGTTGTCTTCACCAACTGTCATTTCGTACCATCTGCTGCTATGATCTCAAAAGCAGTAATGCATGGGGGTCAAGGCCACTTTCTCTCAGGAAACTAAAAAACAACAGAGCCAAGTCATTTAGTGCTTTTTTTTTTCCTGTCAGCTTTACTACACCCTGGAGTGGACATTTTTCTTGCCTTTCAGTTGTGAAAGTTCCTCAAAAGATGTGAACTTCACAATAAGGTAACCATACAAAAACAAGGTTTTATAGACAACCCATTATCAACTAGCAGAAGGGGGTGATTAGTCATCTGCTCCACTTGAAATAGATCCAAAAAATTCAAGCCAGTACTGCAAAGAGAAGAGTGCATTTATCTCAGGATTCCAGAACTAGAACAATCCTGCCTTAATGTGAAGGGCATCTGTAGTAACCTCTTGAAAGGCTGTAAGTAATCTCAAAAGTCAAGCGGTGAGGAGTTGACCAGCTCTCCCACCCACCCAAAATGCATGTTTTTCCCCCACATCATACCACTCCACCTTAGATTATCAACCCTTGTGACATCTATTCAAACTAAAGCCAGAAAGGACTACCTTTTGTTTCTGCTTTTGCTGGCTACTAAAAATGGTCAGTTCAATTAAACTAATTTAACCACTTAGTCCAGATAGATTCACTGAAGTAAGTCATAACCTTTTCTTAAAATGAAATGAGTATTTTTAGCATATTCCCTCTCTTCTTTTCCTGCAAATCATTACAAATTCACATAAAATTTTTCAATGTGTAAGAGGCCTAGTTTATCCTCAAGGCAGTTCACAGGCAAGTCCAAGTTTTCCCCCCATAAATAAAATATAATCATCTTAAAAATCAATATGAGAAAACAATCAAAACCATTAACCTATCTCAAAATCCCTTCAGCCACTTGAATGAACCACACAGAGCTGATTCCTTCATTTTATTGAGCTGTATAATTCTTTGTAAGGCAACCAGCAAGGGAAAAAGAATCAAAGACTCGGGTGTTGTGCTCTGGAAATCAGAAGAAGTGGGAATGTGAGAATAGACTTTGACCCTTTTTGATTACAGAAAAAAAAAATTTTTGTAGACCTAGGAAACAATGTTTTGAGCTACTGGAAAGAGATTAGCTTGGTTTGGATTCTCCCTTTGACAATGCTTACTCATGAGCAATTTATAAACCAGGACATCCAATTAAAAAATTTTCAGAAACTTTAAGATTAAAAAAGAAAGAAAAGAAAAAGAGGAATAGAAAGAAAAGATTGATTTAAAAAGTGGAAGGTGTGAGTCAAATGCAATGAAAAGATAACACTGATTTAGGTGCAGACCTGTGACAGACAAGCTGAAATACAATCTCATATGAACTTTGTCACTATCACTGCTTAATGTCACTTCTTAATTCTCTCCTTCCTTACTGAAATGTCTTTGTAAACTTCAATAATGAGGAAAAATCAGAAACTATAACTGGGCTTTAAACATTTAACTTCATCATGTATATAGTCTTATGATATACTGTAACATATCTCATTGATATATTCTTTAAGAAAATATCTTCCTTCCTTAAAATCCCCATTTCTTTGAAAAAATTAAATATACCTTTAATTAATTGAAGGATAAAATATATAATCTCCTAGTAGTTTATCTAACAAGCCATGAACATGTTAACGATATAAATAAAGACATCATTATCATAACCGACACAAAATAATCAACTCTGCATGGGATGAGAAAAGGAGTACCTTGATAATTGGTTATAAAAATTGAGTAAAGAGCCAGTTTTGGATACTTTGAGAAAACAATCTCATATTTTTAATATTAGGGTAAAACAAAATTTAAATTATCATTTTGCTCAATATCTCTGAAATCCAACCTAGTAGCTAAACATTAAGACTAAGAAAACTATGTATGGTTTTCTCAGTAAGAATGTAATTAGGAAAAAACAGAATCTAAAATACAAATGTTGTTTTTCATAATTTAATGCATAAAAATCAACCTCTTTTTATTACTTCTAATTTTAAAGTTTTAAATTATATCCTATGACAGATAAGTATTAAACAAAAGAGAGTAGAAGAGACATTATTCTCTACCAACACCTAGCATATGGCCAACTAGTCCGTTTGCCTGCATTTATTGGGATGGTTGGCTTTATTCCTTTAATTTGATTTTATGTTTAATATTTGGTATAATTTATTATTGTTTCTTTTATTACCTTTCCTTAAGTTTTACTGGCTTGTCTAAGTTTCTCTTGATTCTCCCCATCCTTCCCTATCCAGTTAATTTGTGAATAAAATTCTGTTTACTGATTTCACTAGTGACCATAGTCCCAACCCTAATAATGATCATTTAAAATACTTATTTTATTAAAATATCAATACTAAATAATAATTTTCCCTCCCACCAATAGGCTTACTTGATCATTGCTTCCTCTTCTGTTTCCTCTGCCACTCTAAGACATTCAGAAGGATCGTTTTTTCCCCAATTCTCTTCCTTTCCCTCACTGAGTAGAGACCCTTAGAATGCTTCTTCCTGCCACCAAAAATTTACTTAGGTAATCTATAACTTTTCATTTCAGGCTAGGCTTATGTTTTTATCATTTGGTGTTTCTCTTTTGTTTAACAAACCCTTACTTGAAGTAATAAATTCTCAGTTAATTTTTATCACCAAAGCTTTATTTCAAGATTTGTTACCATGTTTTCCCCTCCTCTTTATCTCCTATTATCTTAAGATAGATGATCTGAATCCACAGGCAAAAGGTTGGAATCCTTCCTCAAGGACTTTCCTCAAATAGGTGACTGAGTAGTATATTCTCAAATGCCTTAATTCTCTCTTGCCCTGGCAGATAAATGCTATCTTGGATAGGTAAAGAACCTCTGGTTGGCAGTTCTTTTTTTCTGTTTTTTTTTCTTTAAAAAGCACTATCTTTTCTTTATGAAGAACAATAAGAATGTTTATAATATTGAGTCTCCTTCCTTTACAATTTACTCTTAAAAATTCATCTGAATATATTTCATGGTAAGCTTCTTGTTGTCCTTAGTTCTCTCTGAGACTGAATGAGTCCTTTCAATCTAAAGATTCGAGTCTTTCTTCAGCTCCAGGAAATTTTCTCCAAATTATTCATTGAATTATATTGTATTAGCCATATTTTTGCGGTGATGATGCTGACAAACCTATAACCCCAAAATATCACTGGCTTACAACAAGCTTTTCCTAGGTCTGTGGGTTGACTACAGGTCAGTGTGCTCAGCTGGACTGGCTAGTCCAGAGTCCTGACCTCCTTTAAGATGCAAGTTAACTCCACATGTTTTCTCCTGGGACAATACCTTAAAGTTCCATAGCTCGGCTGCATGTACATCTCTTGGTAGAGAATAGTAGATATTTCAGAGAACTGTCAGAAACAGCTGGCCTCTGGCTGACCTCTAATGGCCTCAGCTCAGAAGCTGGCATGCTTTTCACATGGCCAAGTCCAGAGTCAGCAGAGCCAGGAAACTCATCCTGCCATGGAGGGGTGAGGGATATTTTTGAACAATAATCCAATCTTCCACATTTGCTCTTCCATATATTCTATTTTCTTTTTCTAGAAGTCCTGTTATTCACATATTAGGTCTCCTGGATATTACCTAATTACTATGCTCATGGTTCTCTGTATTTTGCTATGTTTTATAAATTATTTCTTTCCCTTGATCTTCCAGAATACTAATTCTATTCTCAAGAAAGAAGATATTCTTTTTCAGTTCAACTATTACAATTTTTTATTTGGAAATTACATTCTTGTTATGGACTGAATGTTTATATCCCCTTAAAATTCACATGCTGAAACCATTACCACAATGTGATGGCATTAGGAGGAGAGGCCTTTGGGAGGTAATCAGGTTTAAATGAACTCATAAGGATGGAGCCCTCATGATGGGATCAGTGCACTTACAAGAAGAGGGAGAGATACCAAAGCTTCATCTCTCCACCATTTGAAAATACAGCATGAGGAGACAGCTGTCTATAAGGCAGGAAGAGGGCCCTTACCAAAAACTGAATCTGTTGGCACCTTGATCTTAGACTCCACAGCCTCCAGAACTGAAATGAGTATTTGCTGTTTTAGTTACCCAGTCTATGGTATTTTCTTATAGCAGTCCAAGCTGATTAAGACAGTTTTGAAATTCTTCATATTCAAAATATAGCTCCTTGAGAGTCATTACTTTTTTGCTTAATTTATCTTCCATCTCTTTCATTATTTCTAATTTGGTAGAACCCTTTCTATTCTGGTTGTTCAGTTTGGTCTTCTTTTCTCAAATGACAGTCTCCCAAAATTAGCTGTGCTCTTTCTCTAACTATACAGGTTTGTGTTCTCTTTCAATGTTACTACAGGTCAGACTGTTTATCTCTCTCAAAGAGTGGCAGTCTAATGGTGAAGGCAGAGAAGTTTCTGTTCTTATGGGCTAGCACATAAACTGTTAAAATGTCAACCTTCTGCTAACACTTGAAAGAATCCCCTCCACTCCCAATGCCCTCCTGATAGTCATCATCTAGCTGTTAAGACTTGGAGATGCTTCAGCATAACCTACTTCAAGGGTCCTATGTTAATAGATCTAGCAGCCCCCTTCTGGCCAAATGCATCAAGCCAACAGCTGTGCCCCTTTTTGAGGCATCTGAAAATCTAGGCTCTTACCTTTGATCCTCAACAAAGGCACCTCTAAGGCATGTTGGTAAATTTTACTCACTTAGGTATCTAGCAGACTACAAAATCCCAAACAGATTTACCAGAGATTTATTATTAATTTCAGAGAGTTACCAGAACTTACTTTAACCAAGTTATAGAGTGAAGGCTTAAGTTTTGCCTCATAAACTAACAAGGTCATGACAGGCAGCAGCATCTATTTCTTTTTAGTCCCTGATTTCCATACTGACCTATTAATAAGTCTTTCAATACTACAATCCACGTTCTGATATTGCTATGATATTATTTTACTATAGGTAGAAATGTGAGGAAGCTTCCAGCATTCCTTTACTATGACTGGATATTCTATTTTTTTACTTGCTTTGATTCTGGGTTCAAATTCTAGGTATGCAATTTGCCAGCTGTGTGGCATTGGGTGAGCTACTGAATACCTCTACACTTCAGTTTTCTCATCTTTACAGTAGAGATAATGATCCCTGTCATAGATTGCTGTGAGAATTAAATGAGTTTGTGAATCATGTACAATACTGCCTGTCAACAAGATACATATACAAGTTAGCTAATGCAATGTCCTACTATAGAGATCACGGTTCTCAATGTGGGATGCACATTAAAAGCACCCTGGGAGGATATTTAAAAACACTGATGCCTAGGTCCTTCCCCAGACCAAAGAAATTAGAGTACTGGGGAGTGAGACTCAGGCTTTGGTATTTGGTAGGATTCTAAAGCCAAAACTTCCCTTAAAACAGTAAGAACAATAATATTTATTAAGTGCTTAGGATGTGCCAGGCTCTTCCTTAATCACTTATGTAAAGTGGGATGATGCATGTGATGTAGCTCTAGCATAGTCCTAAACGTGACCTCTTCATGAAGGAGCTGCCCAATTAAGATTAAGCTGGCGATGTGTGCTTCTACAAGGAGTTCTCAGGAATTTGTTCTTCTAAAGCTTGGAACCAGGCATTCTAGAGGGGAAAATAAAACTGCAAACCATATTTGAAAACTGGGCCTGAGAGTCCAGTCCCCCTTTGTGGAGTTTTCCCAGTTATCACAGTTCATGGCTAGAAAGTTTAACCTGGGGGCTTGGGAGAAAGAGGACAAGACTACCCACTGAATGAAGGATAACCAGCCTCTTCTTTGATTTCCTTTCCCAAAGTGCCCACACTTGCCCATTTTCCATGTGGGATGGATTTATAACATAAAATGTATGCATTATATATTATTGATACCACAAGATAGATTTAAATGCCTAATATAATTACTCCCTCTATTAGTACTTATATAGATACTAGTATGGATGCTTTAGGAAGGAAAGTTAATCTTAAAATTAACTTGAAAACAAAATTAGAAATTAATTTCTTATAAAAATTAAAATGTTCTGATATATAGAAAATGTATTCAAATGTCTATGATATATTACAAGTAAAAAAAGATATAAAACAATGTGAACATTATGATTCTGTTTCTGAAAAAAAATTATTTTCTATTAATACTTATACAGATATAGTCATGTATATTCCTATCAAAATATTATCAGCCAGGCATCAATATTACAACTATACCATTAACCATGTTCAGTATTTTCACCATAAGCACATTTGCCATAGGCATCTTTGCCACAAGCATTTTCACCATATAACTAATTGTTCAGTTTGGTTTTATGTCTTCTTTGAAAAAGTTCCCATTTATATATTATGTAAATCTTAGCTAGCTCTTCTAAGGGTCTATATAAATCTTAGCTAGCCCTCGTAACAGTCTATACAGTGATGAGTAGAAATGGTGGTCTTAAAATAGTGGGTGATAACAGCTATGTGTATCCACTTGATAGAAAATATGGTGATAAAACTTACTGGAAGTGTGAAATAGGAGAGTGTAAAGCCAGATTGCATACTATACTATACTAGAAAATGATAACATATCAGTTACAATAATAACAAAGCTCAGTTACAAATTCATTATGGCATCAACACATTTCCCACAGAACTTTGGAATGTCTATCAATGGACAGTGACACTGTGCCAAGAACAAACAACAGTGTAGAAGACTTTCACATCATACAAAGCTCGTATAAATACTGCATCCCAGTATTTGGAATACTAATACCTCTCTGCATGAAGGAAGAAATTAATAATTAACTTTATTAATTTTTGTCATATTTCATTATGTCCTTTTTAATGTCCCTCTTTAACTTTTTGTTATTTTATTAAGGCAAAATTTCCTTACAGCCAATTAGTTAGCCAACAAAAATGTTTGCGGCAAAAATGCTTATGGCGAAGATGTCTACAGCAAAAATGTTTATAGCAAAACTACCTAGAACCACCATTAACTTCATTTTTAGTCCCTGCACATAAAGTAATAATTCAAGAATAATTTTAGGTTATCTAAATAAAGTGTGATAATGAAATGACTTCTTTGTGACAAAGAGACCAAAAAAAGGTAATCAAAATTTTCCCAAAAGACTCCTGGACAAAAATGTTTGTTATTTTGAAAGCTTCATTTGCATAAAAGTATACTTAGTCACATATCTATATATGATTGAATGTCCATTGAGATTATATATATTCCAGATGTTCCTTGATTTCAGGAAGCAATTTTTCTTAAATCTGAACTTATTTACCTTACAAGAGATTCTTCTTTTTTTATTTTGGTATCATTAATATACAATTACATGAGCAACACTGTGGTTACTAGACTCCCCCCATTATCAAGTCCCCACCACTTACCCCATTACAGTCACTGTCCATCAGCATAGTAAGATGCTATAGAGTCACTTCTTATCTTCTCTGTGCAATACTGCCTTCTCCATGCTCCCCCCTACTTTATGTGTGCTAATTGTAATGCCCCTTATTCCCCTTAAGAGATTTTTCTTTATAATAAAAGAATCAAAGCAATGTTTGCTTAAAACACAGATTCCTCTGAGAATTTATTTTATTAACAATATATGTTTCAACTCATCAGACATACCTATAAAATAAAACATATTAGACATCCAACATCATTTTCTTGTAAAATACAGTGACTATATTTGTGTCCAAAAGTTTGGGAGGAGGTCACTGTCCAGACAATGGCAGTGTACCTGTATGTTTTCTACTGATGAAAAAAATGAACACTATTTCAGGAAATGTTTCCTCCATCATCCCTCAGATTCTCGAAAGTTGTAGCTACTTATTCATAACCTCTAGATGGCAACTTTAACTGTGATCCAACTTCGGAATATCTCTTTCCTAATGAATTAAGATAGTTTCAATTATTCAAACTTTTAAAATCAAATATGGAAAGTGTTGGAATGGCAAATTAAAATAACGTCTTTCTTAATATTTGCAATGCATTTTTAGAAAGCTCACTCCAGTAGACTTGATTTTGGTGACAAAGGCAACAAGGAGATAATTCAGGCATCTATTAAAACAGCCATGTCAAAAACATGATAAAAACTAGAGATTTATTTCAGACTAGGCGGGGGGAAGACGGGGAAGATGACAGAAACCCAAGAGCCATTTTCCCACCCTACTTCCTTCCTGGAAGAGCCCACCCCTGACTGTGGGGACCTAGAGAACCAGACAGGTGAAGAGCCTGCCTGTGTGACCCAATCCCAACCAAGGCACCTGAGGGAAGGCTGACAGTGGTGATGAGTGCAAGGGGAGGAAAAGGGGTGAAGGGCTCTTAGGAAACACTTCCTACTCTGATAAAAAGATGTAAGTCTTCAAGAAAGAATGCCATCCTTTGACTCTGGCTCATGTGACAGATTACTGCTGCATCGGTTGTACGCAGCTCTGAGAAAAGACCAAAAAAGTTGCAGAAAAGCCATCCTAGATTTCTAACAGTTCCAAACTGAACTAGAGCTGGAAACAGCTTAATTCCAGAATCTACATGTGAAGTTCCAGAATCCTTTACTATTTAAACAACTCTTAGTCAGATTTGCTATTATTTGCAGCTGTAAGTATTACAAACAGAAAGATAGGATGGATTTTATATGATATTATTTTGCAGGTGGAATCTCTAGCACTTAATGACTGATTGGAGATGATGAAGGAAGGATAGAAATATAGGATGACTATTAAGAAATTTAGGTCAAAGGGCTCAGGGTGATATGGTTTATTAAACAGAAATGGATATACAGAAAAGATGGCAGGAGGTGGGGACAATTAATGAAGTTTGGGATATACCGAGACATGTTTATTTTCATGTTTCTCTGGGAGATTCAGATGACTGCATAGTAAGTAGTGGGTTATAGTCCTGAGCTGAGACATTAAATGTATCTTCTCCTGGCTTCTGAAACTCTTTAATTTCCTAAGTGATAGAAGAACTAGGTGCATCTTTTGTTCTGTGAAAATAAGCAAAGTAAATCTTACTTAAAATGGAGTCTGGAAGCCCTACACAGGGAGCTCTCCCACACTACTACTCACTGTAAGCAGCATACCTGGCATTCCCCAATAGGAACAAACAGAGTCCAAAAATGATCAGCCACTAGCTCAAGACAGAGACATTCTGTAACCCAAAGTCATTTTAGACAGGGATAACACTCCTAAAGAACTACAGTCTAATATAAAAGTTATAGATACACCACGTAATTGCATATTTAGTGTGTTAATAATTTAACTGAAAAAAGATTTGAGGGGATTTCTTAAGCAAAATTAACAAAGCAAAAAAATCTATTTTCTCAAATATAAAACAAAGTTATAAATTATAGTTTAAAAGGTGAACAGAAAAGCAAGCGACCATTTTATTTTTATTTTTTTTTTTTGGCTGCTGTTTTGTTCTGGTGAGCGCTTTTTGGAAGACTTAAAGGGATAGGGCCCCCAATACTAGGGAAACAGGGCAGAAAGACCAGTGAGCAGATGCCTGAGGCTGGCACCAGAGAATAAAGAAAAATGAGCGGCCACCTTTTTTTTTTTTTTTAATTTAAAATTATTTTGTTTGTTTGGTTGGTTTTTTTTTTTGTGGTCGTTGTTTTGTTTTGGCGGGTGCTTTTTGGAAGTCTTAAAGGGGCAGGGCGGGACACTTAATCCAGAGGTAGGGAATCTGGGGATCTCTGGGCACCCTAACCTCTGGGCTGCAGGGAGCAGGGAGGCCCCTTACGGAGATAAATAGCCTCCCAGCAGCTCCCCCTCCAACGCGACTCCACCACTTTGGAGCAGAGGCCCGAGCCAGGCCACGCCCACAGCAACAGCGGAGATTAACTCCATAGCAGCCGGGCAGGAAGCAGAAACCCTGTCTGCGCGCAGCTGCCCAGCACAAGCCACTAGAGGCCGCTGTTCTCCCAGGAGAGGAAGGCCACAAACCAACAAGAAAGGAAGTCCTTCCAGCCGTCACTCGTCCCAGCTCTGCAGACTATTCCTATCAGCATGAAAAGGCAAAGCTACAGGCAGACAAAGATCACAGAGACAACACCAGAGAAGGAGACAGACCTAACCAGTCTTCCTGAAAAAGAATTCAAAATAAGAATCATAAACGTGCTGACAGAGATGCAGAGAAATACGCAAGAGAAATGGGATGAAGTCCGCAGGGAGATCACAGATGCCAGAAAGGAGATTGCAGAAATGAAACAAACTCTGGAAGAGTTTATAGGCAGAATGGATAGGATGCAAGAGGCCATTGATGGAACTGAAACCAGAGAACAGGAACGCATAGAAGCTGACATAGAGACAAAAGAATCTCCAGGAATGAAACAATATTAAGAGAACTGTGTGACCAATCCAAAAGGAAAAATATCCATATTATAGGGGTCCCAGAAGAAGAAGAGAGAGGAAAAGAGATGGAAAGTATCTTAGAAGAAATAATTGCTGAAAACTTCCCCAAACTGGGGGAAGAAATAATCGAACAGACCACGGAAATACACAGAACCCCCAACAGAAAGGATCCAAGGAGGACAACACCAAGACACATAAAAATTAAAATGGCAAAGATCAAGGACAAGGAAAGAGTTTTAAAGGCAGCTAGAGAGAAAAAGGTCAACTATAAAGGAAAACCCATCAGGCTAACATCAGAAGGGCCTTGAACCAAGGATACTGTATCCAGCACGACTATCATTCAAATATGACGGTGGGATTAAACAATTCCCAGACAAACAAAAGCTGAGGGAATTTGCTTTCCACAAACCACCTCTACAGAACATCTTACAGGGACTGCTCTAGATGGGAGCACTCCTAGAAAGAGCACAAACAAAACACCCAACATATGAAGAATCGAGGAGGACGAATAAGAAGGGAGAGAAGAAAAGAATCTCCAGACAGTGTATATAAACAGCTCAATAAGCGAGCTAAGTTAGGCAGTAAGATACTAAAGAGGCTAACCTTGAACCTTTGGTAAAAACGAATTTAAAGCCTGCAATGGCAGTAAGTACATATCTTTCAATAGTCACCCTAAATGTTAATGGGCTGAATGCACCAATCAAAAGACACAGAGTAATAGAATGGATAAAAAAGCAAGACCCATCTATATGCTGCTTACAAGAAACTCACCTCAAACCCAAAGACATGTACAGACTAAAAGTCAAGGGATGGAAAAACATATTTCAAGCAAACAACAGCGAGAAGAAAGCAGGGGTTGCAGTACTAATATCAGACAAAATAGACTTCAAAACAAAGAAAGTAACAAGAGATAAAGAAGGACACTACATAATGATAAAGGGCTCAGTCCAACAAGAGGATATAACCATTCTAAATATATATGCACCCAACACAGGAGCACCAGCATATGTGAAACAAATACTAACAGAACTAAAGGGGGAAATAGACTGCAATGCATTCATTCTAGGAGACTTCAACACACAACTCACCCCAAAGGATAGATCCACCGGGCAGAAAATAAGTAAGGACACAGAAGCACTGAACAACACAGTAGAGCAGATGAACCTAATAGACATCTATAGAACTCTACATCCAAAAGCAACAGGATATACATTCTTCTCAAGTGCACATGGAACATTCTCCAGAATAGACCACATACTAGGCCACAAAAAGAGCCTCAGAAAATTCCAAAAGATTGAAATCCTACCAACCAACTTTTCAGACCACAAAGGCATAAAACTAGAAATAAACTGTACAAAGAAAGCATGGAGGCTTAACAACACGCTCCTAAATAATCAATGGATCAATGACCAAATCAAAATGGAGATCCAGCAATATATGGAAACAAATGACAACAACAACACTAAGCCCCAACTTCTGTGGGACACAGCAAAAGCAGTCTTAAGAGGAAAGTATACATAAATCAAAGCATACTTTAAAAAGGAAGAACAATCCCAAATCAATGATCTAATGTCACAATTATCGAGATTGGAAAAAGAAGAACAGATGAGGCCTAAGGTCAGCAGAAGGAGGGACACAATAAAGATCGGAGAAGACATAAATAAAATTGAGAAGAATAAAACAATAGCAAAAATCAATGAAACCAAGGGCTGGTTCTTCGAGAAAATAAACAAAATAGATAAGCCTCTAGCCAGACTTATTAAGAAGAAAAGAGAGTCAACACAAATCAACAGTATCAGAAACGAGAAAGGAAAAATCACGACGGACCCCACAGAAATACAAAGAATTATTAGAGACTACTATGAAAACCTATATGCTAACAAGCTGGGAAACCTAGGAGAAATGGACAACTTCCTAGAAAAATACAACCTTCCAAGATTGACCCAGAAAGAAACAGAAAATCTAAACAGACCAATTACCAGCAACGAAATTGAAGCGGTAATCAAAAAACTACCAAAGAACAAAACCCTCGGGCCAGATGGATTTACCTCGGAATTTTATCAGACATACAGGGAAGACATAATACCCATTCTCCTTAGAGTTTTCCAAAAAATAGAGGAGGAGGGGATACTCCCAAACTCATTCTATGAAGCTAACATCACCCTAATACCAAAACCAGGCAAAGAGCCTACCAAAAAAGAAAACTACAGACCAATATCTCTGATGAACGTAGATACAAAAATACTCAACAAAATATTAGCAAACCAAATTCAAAAATACATCAAAAGGATCATACACCATGACCAAGTGGGATTCATCCCAGGGATGCAAGGATGGTACAACATTCGAAAGTCCATCAACATCATCCACCACATCAACAAAAAGAAAGACAAAAACCACATGATCATCTCCATAGATGCTGAAAAAGCATTCAACAAAGTTCAACATCCATTCATGATAAAAAACTCTCAGCAAAATGGGAATAGAGGGCAAGTACCTCAACATAATAAAGGCCATCTATGATAAACCCACAGCCAACATTATACTGAACAGCGAGAAGCTGAAAGCATTTCCTCTGAGATCGGGAACTAGACAGGGATGCCCACTCTCCCCACTGTTATTTAACATAGTAATGGAGGTCCTAGCCACGGCAATCAGACAAAACAAAGAAATACAAGGAATCCAGATTGGTAAAGAAGAAGTTAAACTGTCACTATTTGCAGATGACATGATACTGTACGTAAAAAACCCTAAAGACTCCACAACAAAACTACTAGAACTGATATCAGAATACAGCAAAGTTGCAGGATACAAAACCAACACACAGAAATCTGTGGCTTTCCTATACACTAACAATGAACCAACAGAAAGAGAAATCAGGAAAACAACTCCATTCACAATTGCATCAAAAAGAATAAAATACCTAGGAATAAACCTAACCAAAGAAGTGAAAGACTTATACTCTGAAAACTACAAGTCACTCTTAAGAGAAATTAAAGGGGACACCAACAGATGGAAACTCATCCCATGCTCGTGGCTAGGAAGAATTAATATCGCCAAAATGGCCATCCTGCCCAAAGCAATATACAGATTTGATGCAATCCTTATGAAACTACCAGCAACATTCTTCAATGAACTGGAACAAATAATTCAAAAATTCATATGGAAACACCAAAGACCTCGAATAGCCAAAGCAATCCTGAGAAAGAAGAATAAAGTAAGGGGGATCTCACTCCCCAACTTCAAGCTCTACTATAAAGCCATAGTAATCAAGACGATTTGGTACTGGCACAAGAGAAGAGCCACAGACCAATGGAACAGACTAGAGAATCCAGACATTAACCCAGACATATATGGTCAATTAATATTCGATAAAGGAGCCATGGACATACAATGGCAAAATGACAGTCTCTTCAACAGATGGTGCTGTCAAAACTGGTCAGCTACATGTAGGAGAATGAAACTGGACCATTGTCTAACCCCATGTACAAAAGTAAACTCAAAATGGATCAAAGACCTGAATGTAAGTCATGAAACCATTAAACTCTTGGAAGAAAACATAGGCAAAAACCTCTTAGACATAAACATGAGTGACTCTTCTTGAACATATCTCCCCAGGCAACGAAAACAACAGCAAAAATGAATAAGTGGGACTATATTAAGCTGAAAGCTTCTGTACAGCAAAAGACACCATCAATAGAACAAAAAGGAACCCTACAGTATGGGAGAATATATTTGAAAATGACACATCCGATAAAGGCTTGACGTCCAGAATATATAAAGAGCTCACACGCCTCAACAAACAAAACACAAATAACCCAATTAAAAAATGGGCAGAGGAACTGAACAGACAGTTCTCCAAAAAAGAAATACAGATGGCCAACAGACACATGAAAAGATGCTCCACATTGCTAATTATCAGAGAAATGCAAATTAAATCTACAATGAGGTATCACCTCACACCAGTAAGGATGGCTGCCATCCAAAAGACAAACAACAACAAATGTTGGCGAGGCTGTGGAGAAAGGGGAACCATCCTACACTGCTGATGGGAATGTACGTTAGTTCAACCATTGTGGAAAGCAGTATGGAGGTACATCAAAATGCTTAAAACAGACCTACCATTTGACCCAGGAATTGCACTCCTAGGAATTTACCCTAAGAATGCAGCAATCAAGTATGAGAAAGATCAGTGCACCCCTATGTTTATCGCAGCACTATTTACAATAGCCAAGAATTGGAAGCAACCTAAATGTCCATCGATAGATGAATGGATAAAGAAGAAGTGGTACATATACACAATGGAATACTACTCAGCCATAAGAAAAGGTCAAATCCAACATGGATGGAGCTGGAGGGTATTATGCTCAGTGAAACAAGCCAAGCGAAGAAAGAGAAATAAATACCAAATGATTTCACTTATCTGTGGAATATAAGAACAAAGGAAAAACTGAAGGAACGAAACAGCACCAGAATCACAGAACTCAAGAATGGACTAACAGGTACCAAAGGGAAAGGGACTGGGGAGGATGGGTGGGTAGGGAGGGATAAGGGGGGGAGAAATAGGGGGGTATTAAGATTAGCATGCATGGGGGGGTAGGAGAAAAGGGAGGGCTGTACAACACAGAGAAGGCAAGTAGTGATTCTACAACATTTTGCTATGCTGATGGACAGTGACTGTAAAGGGGTTTATAGGAGGGACCTGGTATAGGGGAGAGCCTAGTAAACATAATATTCGTCATGTAAGTGTAGATTAGTGATACCAAAAAAAAAAAAAGGGCAGTTCCTGTGTGGTAACCTCCAATGAGTTCTACACAAGGGTATAAAGGGCAATTAAAAGTGTAGGCAAAGGGTCTGTTTGTGTTTATATAGTGGATAAAAGCCTAATTGGGCTACCCTGAAAATGAACTAAGATACGATATGAAAAAGAATTTCCAACATCAGCACTCTCTGGAAGACTCATGCCAGAAGATGATCATCAAAAAACCCCAACAAAGATCCACGCACTGCTACAGCTGTAGATGCACTCATCCCACCAGCTCCTGGACTTGCCATGGGAATGAGGAAGGAGATATCTAAGCTGGCCTGCGCATACAGTAAAACAACAAATTTGACTGGATCTATACTGTTGGAACTCAACCAAGAATTACGAGAAGTGCAAATTGTAGTGCTCCAAAATCTTACAACTACAGACTATTTACTGTCAAAAGAACATAAGGGATGTGAACATTCCCCAGGAATGGGTTGTTTTAATTTGTCTGATTTCTCTCAGACTGTTCAAGTTCAGTTGGACAATATCCACCATATCATAGATAAGTTTTCACAAATGCCTAAGGTGCCTAACTGGTTTTCTTGGTTTCACTGGAGATAGCTGGTAATTACAGGTATGCTTTGGTTATGTAACTATACTCCTATTATGTTAATGTATGTGCGCAATTTAAGTAGTAGCTTAAAACCTATACTTGCTGAAGTTACTCTACAAGAAGTTACGTCAAAGAAATAATCAATCTTCCCATGTTTTCTTCCGCCTGCTACTTCTATAGCTTTTCTTCTTCCTTCCTAATTACAGCCCTTAAATAGAATTTGTGCCTCATATCAAATTTACCGAGTATCATAATTCTTCCAAGTGGTAAAGATACCTCAAGACAAATGCTGGGCATAGAAGCTACAGGGCATAAATATGCAAAGAAATAAAAAGCTAACCATTTCAAACAATAAGGCTTCTCTCTCACTTACCAACTTTACATTTCCCTGTATGGCCCCGGAAGATGACTGATTAGCCAGAGACGGGTAAGATTCCTCAAGGAAGGAACAACCTAAGACAGGCACAGTCGCAGGGGGGTCATCAGGTGAGAAATTGGGGATCAACAGAGGTGAGGCTTAGAACCTCACCCCCCCTGTTCTGAGAGAAATCTTCTGCATACGTGGATGTTTTATTGCCCTTGTCCAGCTTGGATTAACACATAGTCTACAGGCACACACCTGATCATCTACATTTGCTGTCTTACAACACTAAACTATGTTTTCTACCTTTATCTTGCATCTACCTACCACTTCAGCATTTTATTAAAAATCATAATAATAAAGAGAGAAATGTGGTATCCACATATAAATCATGTATAAAAATCAAATGAGTGTTCATATTTGAACTGACTGTTTATAGTTCATAATGCATGAGCAAAACCGAAGGTTTCTGTGATGGCTGCCCTTGTATTGTTCACCATGTAAGAACTTATTCACTATGTAAGAATTTGTTCTCCATGTAAGAACTTGTTTGTTAGAACTCAGAAGATTGGAGACTGACGAAAATTAGGCTTGGGGTGGATTAATGATTGTGCATTGAGCATTGAGTCCCCTATACAGAATTTTATTGTTGTTAACAACCATTTGATCAATAAATATAAGAGATGCCCTCACAAAAAAAAAAAAAAAAAAGTACACACTTCCAATGGTAAAATAAATAAGTAACCGGGATGTAATGTATAGCATAAAGAATATAGTCAAAATATTGTAACAACTTCGTATGGTGATAGCTGGTACCTAGAATTATCATGTATATAAATGTTGAATCACTATGTTGTACACCTGAAAGTAATGTAATGTAATACTGTGTGTCAACTACCCTTCAATAAAAAATAATTATCTAAAAAAAAAAAAAATGGTGGGGAAAATCACTGTCAACAGCTAAACCTTAAAAGGGGTATAACTGTCATTAAAAATTTAAAAAGAGAGTTTAGAACAAAAAAGATAAATTTTCCAGTGGTGTTTGTGCCATTCCTAGCCCCACTTGCACATCCTGTATATATTACAAAAAAAAAAAAAAGGTGAGTGAACAAAAGCTGCACTAACAGTCACAAATTTTAGAAATATGTATACAGTAAAGGAATAAATATGCAACTCTGGGAAAAGTCTCAAGAGTACAAGGCTGTCTTGCCTGAGGGGGACTGCCCACAGTCAAGTTTGCTTTGGATTCCATGACCAAATTACAACAGAACTCAGCAGTGAAAAGGTTTATACCAAGGTTCGTTTTCACCTGGCAGCTCCAATATTGGAATCCCTCTGCCTCTAGAGCATATGCAATCATCTCCATCTCTGCCTCCAGTCAGAGCACTGGTAACATCCACAATTGGATGTTAGCCTGGAAGGCTAGTGGGCCAATTAAATCATCAAGATTAGGGTCAGGTGAGGATCCTGGCCACAGGAACTTTCATTTTACCTACAAAAGCCCTTCCTAAGACTCCAGTATTTCAGCAGAAATACCAAAGCCTTATAATTTTTGGTCTCTCATTTTTCTTGTCTCTAGTCAGAAATCAAAGTGGCACAGGAAGAGAAAGTGACTGTAAACAATCAAAGCTATCTACCCCTGGCAGTTAAAAAAGGACTTAGAAGAATTTAAGCCAAAAGAGAAGATAAATAAGACAAAAGCCTGTGAGAGTGGAGGAGGCTGAGGACAGTACTGTGGTTAGTGGAAATCCTCCCCAGCTGTGAAGAACTAACAAGTCCCAAACCTATGCATATTCATACATTTTCCTTATTCTGACCTTGCAGAATGATAAAAACAGAGGCTAAGAAGAGACAGCTTTAATTCAGGATTAAAGTTAGACACAGAGCTTGTCTTGCCTAAGGGTTTCAGTCCCAGGTAGGTTCACTCATGATTGTGAGACCAAAAATGACACTGGAACATTCTTGGAGTGAAAGGGTTTATACCCAACTTCATTCTCCCAGTGATGGCAGGTCAAGCAGTAGAATCCTGTCCACCTCAGAGCAAGTCTGCCTGCAGCAAGCAGGTCTCGGCCTCTGAGCCTCTCTGCCAGCTGTCTCAGTCTCTGTCCTTGGTGCTGCCACCTGTCCAGCCCCTGCTTTTAATTTGTAAAAAATGCGTACCTTGCAAAGTCCAGAACATTGATAGAAAAGCCTGTTATTGTTCTTATTTTGTATTTGGCAAATGTGCTCATATCTTTTTCTAGGCTAGTGCCTTATGAAGCCACAGTTCATTGCTGACCTGCTGTCCCACCCTGATTTCCCATTACCTCATGAAGGCCTGTCAAAATATTTCTTAAGCACCGGTAAAATGAAAGTTCAAGGTGTGGCTCTGTTTCCACTGAGATTTAAAAACTTTGTTTAATACTATATTATATTTGCAAATTGGTTTCATAATGAAGTTTAATTTGACATATGGGCATCATGGGGTTTTAACAAAACTTTAGTGCTGACTTTGCAATTGTCTCATTTCCTGTTAAATGTAGTGAATTTATAATTTGTCCAACTTATATGGAAATAATATTGTACTCAGTTGTTTGGTATAATTGGGTAGATATTTATAGTAAAATCCCATATTCTCCATGTAAACACTTGATATTGTAGCTATTCATAACTGCAGCTTGGCATGTTCATGAAATTAAACAAAGTAGTTAATTTAGTTTCAGGCATAAAATGAGGAAATATGCAGGGCTACTGAAGCAACATACACTTGTGAAAACTCACAGAATTATTACAATAACAAAAATGTATAGCCTGCAGTAATAAAGCGCTTTTTAAATTATTTTGTCAAAGAAATACACTTAATTTTTCATTAGTAGCCTTAAAGATACAAATTTTAATATTTTCCCCTTACATTATCAGGCTACTTTCCATATATATTGACTTTAATTATTCTGTTAGTAAGACCCCACAGTACTGCACATGAGAAGAACCTTTCTTATGTGTGAAAATCTCCTTATTCCACTACAGCAAAACATCTAGTAGGATAATGTCATTTAAAACCACCTGTTTTCTAAAGCAAACCCATGGGAGAACAATGATGAATATAATCAAAGGTAAAGTGATAGGAGAAAAGGAAAAAATAAAAACAAATAGCTTCTCTATTCTCAAAATGTAGTTTAGATGTCTGACTTGGTATATGTTCATCAATCTATCAGTAATAAAAGAATGTTATCCTTTACTTCAAAATATTTATATGAAGAAATACTGTCTGGTATGGATAGAGAATGAAGCATTCTAATCAACTATTATGTAGTTATTATACATGTCACACCTGGATTTCCAATTTACAGATGATAACATATCATAAGCAATTGTAACACTATAACCACACTGGATATAAGTTCATCTTTCACGATTCCAAACTTTATTTAGTATATTACTATATCATTATTATTATGACTTACACTGAAGCTATATAAGAATCCCAGCTAAAGTAAACATATTTGTAAAAGGCTGGGTAGCAGAGCATTTAATACATTTAAAAACTAGAAACTTAAAGCTAAAACTAAACCAAAAACTAAAAATTAAAATTATACATTAAGAAACAATTCCCCATTGAAAAGATGAGCAAATAAAAGGCAAATGGCTAAGTTAAGATTTTCACATCAACTACTGAAATGTTATTGAATAATAAATCATCAATTTATGCCTCACATGCTTTTTACATTAAATAAACATTATAGGATAGAAGGACAAAAAAAAGGGAGAGAGAGAAGAAAGAAGGAGAGGAGAGAGGAGACAGGAAAGAGAAAAGCAGGCAAGCTGTGGTGAAGGTGCAGGGACCACGATTTTACAACATTTTTTTTTCTCATACATTAAAAAAAATTTTTTTCATCATGTTAAGTAAGAGACAAACAAGAAAGACTCCTTACAACCTAAAGTTTTAATTCATGGAACATCAAAAAGGCTAGTCATTCTAATGCCGTATTTAGTAAAAGTGAGAAGAGAGAGAGAACTTTGCTAAATATAATACTTGAAAAAAAGAAACAAAATTCTATGTATATTTTGCCAAACTTCACCGATAAATTTGCTCATTTAAACCTCAGAAATCCTTGAAGACTGGTTATGAAGTTTCCATGCTAAAGGCTAAGAATTTTGTTGCCCCTTTTGATGGAGCTACTGTGAACAGTGGCTGAGAGTTGTCCCAGATCATTAACAGAATGCTGCTCCTCAGCCTTCTGTCTTCACAGCTGCGTTTAGCCTTCCTCTCTCCTTCCCGATGAACTGGAGCTGCCAGATGAGGCAGAAAAATCCATCTTATATTTTTTGACCTCGTCAATAATAAGCATGGGATGTGGGAGAACCCAGAGCTCAAACTTGTTTACTTACACCACCACCATTTCTAAATATACACCCACACCTTTCAAATAAATTTTTTTAAAAAGACATGTCAATGACAGGCCTTAACACTGCATCCAGCCACCTCAATAACAATCTAAAGATGACTACTAAAAAAATTAAAACTAGCTTCATCATATAAAATTATTGATAGATCATTCTTCTGGCTTCATAAAATTATCCTACAGTTCTAAAATTTGAAATGTCAGTTTGGTTTCCAATGACAGTCAAAAGCCTATATGCTTTTTTCTGGAGTATGTTGTTCTGGTGGCTGTTATTGTTTATTTGGTTGGTCGGTTTTGTTTTTTATTATGGAAGACCTTCCATTGACAATTAAAAGCAAAAGTCAACACCATTTCTCTTCCAACACTGTATTCTGTTTTATTAACCTGGCTGGGTTATTTGGTTATGCCAGAAGAATATTCTCTATGTAATTCTTTGGTCATCCCAGACAAAATTAAGTGCCAAAACATACAGAAAATGTGGTGAGGGACACTTTGCCAAACCAAAGCATGTTGGGATCTACCAGTAGGATCTCAACATTCTCAACTGATGTCCCATTTGCAATGGACTACTAACAAGTCACTCTCTAAAGTTTACCAAGCTTTCAAAAGTAAGAAAATCAGAACTTCTACTATAACATCCAAATGTCTTCCTCACTCCACCCTTCACTAACATCACCTCTAGATTTGGAATTTAACCACCAGTACTGCATCCAACCACCTCAATGACCAAATCTAAAGATAACTACTAAAAAATTAAAACTAGCTTCATCTTACAAAATGGTTGATAAATCATCACTAAGGAAACCATCCTTACTCTGTATCAACCTATAGATAGTGATTTTCAATTAACAAATTTATCAGAGAAAGAAGAGTTGATATGAGAGTCTGACAACTGGGAACCACTAAATGCTTTGACCAAAAGAGTCCCTTTTTTGCCTCATAACTTAAGCATATCATTTAACTTCTTTTCTCCTCTGTTCCCCAGGTCATAAAGTGATAGAAAAACTAGCTTTCCTTCCCATGGGACAGGATACTACAAAAATGATTAAGATAGCAAGCATGATATCTTTATAATCTATAGTAGTAAATAAGCAAATATAATTTTCTATTGAAATAATAGAAAATAAAATATAAAAACCTATTTTCTATTTGAATTAATTTCTAAAATAGGTTTTAAAGTATACTAATTGAAGATTTCTATTCTTCCAATCCTTTCCTATACCCAAGGAAATCGGTTTTTTTATAATGATCTTGGTAAGAAAGTTCTAAGTACATGCATCTCTTTAGAATCTCAATTACAAACCAGATTGTTACACATTTCCATTTTGTTATATTCTACATCTTGACCATATCTGGAGTGGGTTGGGGGTAAAAGGAAATTGAAAGAAGGAAAGGAATGGGGACATTAAAGGGCTATCCAAGATGAACGGATTTTCTCCTACGGCATGTGTATAAGAAAATTGAAATGACATTGTTTCACAGAATTAAAAGCAAAACTTGATTTACTGAAAAGGAATAAAAATATAAGCAATACAGGATATTATATAACATAAGTCAGTTACATGACTATCTTATTACCCTATATATTGTGTTCGTAAGATTGCACTAGAAAATAAAATAATCAAAAGCAGCTCCTGAATGGGGAAATGTCCTCTTCCTCTAACTTGAAATAAGGGCATCATTTTCAGGTCCTTGACAGGCCATCATCATCATGCGACATTGTCAGAATATTTTCTGTGACCATTTATGAGGCTCTCCCTCTCTGATCAGAGCCAAAGTCTTTAATGTAGCAGAGTTGCCTAAACCAAGTTCTTAATGGGAAAATACCAGAAAACCTTTTCTGATCAGAAATTCCGATTCCAGTTTGTATATGGCCTGCCTTGTGTAGCTTGTCGATTTGAATGGTCATTGTGTCCCGTAATTGCTAGGAAACAAATAAGGTTCCTACACAGGTTTAATTTGGCATCAAGCTCCCACTTAGTCTCCTGTGCTTGTTTATTGCACATCTGCAGCTGTTAGTCTCTTTCCCTGCCTGAGACAGCAGAACCAGGCTGTCACTGTCCTAGTTTTCCTCTTCGGTGTGTGCACATGCCATTTTCACTGACCACCTTATCCTTACCCTGATAAGTAACTAAAATACATTTTCTTCATAATATATTTTTGAAGAATCTATTCCAAAAATGTCTCTGAGATTTCTTTTTAATCATTACCTTTTTTCCTTTAACAAATGTATGAAAACAAAATATTAAAAATAACACCACATGCCAGTATGACTAGTGTTACAAAAGTTGTTAAGATTTTACATAAAAGTTTATCCTCCTATCCTTCTTTCTACAGTTCAAGACTCACAACAGAATGCTAAATAATGAATGATTCTCCTAACAGTCTCACTGGAAAATCAGCAGCAATTTCCTAAATTGTGGGGTGTGAAATTGCTCAAATTTTACAAATTATGAAGACTAGGAACAAAAAATCTTTAAAACGTTTTGTCAGATCTCAGTGGAGTCTCAAGGTAGAAGACAAAATCAAGCAGTGATTTTCTCTCTTAATACCAGAGAGTATTAATGAAACAACCACATGTGATTTTTCACTCTGCCAATGATTCTTTCCATTTTCCTTCGAATTCCAATTCCCCTGGGTTTTTTGAAATCTCAATCCCTTGTGTACTCATTCATCCATTCATTCACCCCACCTTTATTTAATAGACATTTATTGAGTGACATACACATAGGACTTTAAAGTTTGAAGAGTAGGATAGAAAACAGCACTTGACAAAGACTTTGCAGACCGGAGTTTACTGAGAAGCATGTACTGGACTACCTGCCCATCCTCACACCACTCTGTAGTTCTGCCTGGATGCATTATAAGAACAAACATACTCTTAGTTACCTTAGACTATCTGACTGTGTAAAGAAGCAGATGTACCATAAATGGCACAACAGGAATGTGTGCCCAGAGTACCTGGGTTAGATTGCAGTTTTGCCACTTTTAGCCATATGACCTCAGAAAAGGCATTAACTCTATGACTCTGTCTCTTTGACTGTAAAATGAGAAAATAATAGTAACTATCTCATAAATTCTCATTAAATGAGTGAATAATTGTAAAGTACTTAAGGGTCTGGTACAGAGTAATTGCTCTATATATTCATAATATTTATAAATGTTTATAAAAATTTATATTTATATAAAGTGTTTACATTTGTTAAATTATATGTTATGAAAATGAAATGAGTTACACACATGTAAAATGCTTAGACCTGTGCCTTACATGCCAACTAAAGGTTAGCTATAAATATTATTACTCAGCCCACTTCTGGGTAGCCAAGGCCCCTTTGGTAGGAATTCTTGCACACATTCCATACTATGAGACCCTGCCACACAATCGTGACTGGCTTGGCCAAAGAAAAAGCACCGGACCAAAGGCAGATGATCCACCATGAGTAACTGGAGCAATCTAGTGGTCCTCTCTGGAATTTCCACTGAGGATATAGAACAGTCAGAACTGGAGTAAGAATTCACATAGAGAAAGAGCAGGGAATGGGAAGCAGCTGAGTCATGTGCACAGCATAACGTGAGAAGGGATCCCTGGAGCCCTGTGATCACTCAGCTACATAGCTGAATCTCGAGGCACCTTCCTATCTCCGAACTTAATACCGGGTGCCCAAGTGTGCTGTGGTTTCTCTTTGTCCCATACTGCTTCGTGTCCTGCTGTTGCTGGTTACCCTGATCCACAGTCAAGTGGCAAGACTCCTTTTTGTTATTTCCACTGATATCTGAATAACAGGCCACCATAACTAATGGATGTCTCTTGCAACATAAAGAACCTCATCACTAAATCATAAGGAGCTACTGGGTAGAGAGCAAGTTCCAAAGAAAGCTTTCAATCCTGTCTGGACATCAGCATTACTGTACTGATTTTTCAAATGCATAACTTGGGCTCTACCACCCAGATGTTGGTTCAATAATCTGGAGCAAAGCTTAGGCATTAATGTACTTATAAAATTCCATAGAATATTACTACGTACACCTCAGACTGAGAATTACTGAAGGATAGTCAAAGAGTGACACAGGCCCGAGCCAGGAAAAGAGAGGGAACAAAAGTAAGATGGTGATCAGTGCTTAAGTATAAAACTTTCTTATAATCTCTTCATTAATGATGTACCAATGGGCACTTTTCCAGCCCACTGCAATGTAGGGGGTAAGATGATCTTCCTAAAACACATAATACTCTTTCAAAACCTTCTTTGATTCCCTACCCAGCATAGAATAAAGCCTGTAGCCCTGGATGCCCAGATCCTACCAACCTTTTGGTCAATTCCTGAATTTTTCCATTCCTTTAATGATAGTCTTTCAGCCTAAATTGCCCTGTGCCATCCTTTCTGTCTACCTTGAAGTAACAGTTTTAACAGAAATAATGATTTTCAGGTTACAATATGTTTCCTCAAACATTGTTACATTTCTTACTCACAGCAGCAACCATGAGAAATAGATACGGTTTTATTTCAACTTTCTGACCCAGAGACTGAGGCTCACACAGATTGTGTCATACTCAGTACCTGTCAAATAATAGAAAAGCAATAAAAATTGACCAGAAATAGAAAACTGAAACAAGTCTTTTAACAAAGTCCAAGATTTTGTTTTCATTTGTTTCACTTTAAAAATACCATAATACTTCCCAAGACTGAAATCTTAATCTTTCAAAAATCAGATCCGATGACATGCCATTAAGTGTTCCATAATGCCCCTAATTCTAGCCCTTAGTTTATAATGAATAATAATCATAGTTACCATTTTTTAATTTCTCAATAGATACCAGGCATTACGGTAGGAACTTTGGACATTTAATGACAGGTCCTACTTTACCAAAGAAGAGATGGAGGTTTAGGGAGGTGAAACAACTTACTTGAAGTTATCCAGCTAATAAGTGGTAGAGCCAAGTCATTGATTATGGAGCTTGTGTACCTGACCCTTACGCAGTACTCCCTCTCTGCTTGGCTATTATTTTCTTTTGCTTGTTTTAAAGTTAATTATTAACATGTATTTCTCCTCCCTACTCTAAAACTCTGGGTTTAGGAACACACTTGGATTACACACTCCCTCCCCACCCCGACCACGTAGATATCCATGGTGCTCAACTATTCAATAAATATCTAGAAAATTTATTAATGTGAGTCTGCCAAAGATGAGACCAGAATCTTTGAGATCCAAATGCTTGAAGAAATTCAGTTTAATTCAATTGATCTCTATTTACCTTTATTTTCACTTTGCCTCATCAAATTCACCTAGGAAAAAATCTTTCATGAAGGCTTTGCTGACCAAGCATTCCTTCACCCTGCCTACCACATGAGGGTCCAATGAGATGAGGTTGGCAATTCACCTACGCAAGTACAAAATTGCTGACAAATTTGTATCACCCTCTCAACTTGTCCTGCTCCAGCAAGAGTAATGGAGACTGTCAAGTATCTGTTCCAGGAAGTTCTTCACCTCAAAATTTGGTTACTCTATTTTTCAATACTGTATAATACTTTTCTGAAGCTGTGGAGTATCCTGAGCACTTTATGCTTAGCATAATTAGAGTGAATAATAGGAAAGGTGAATGAACTCAGGAATCCCAGTTTTCCAGACTGCCACTGAGTGAGCCATATTCTTATGCCTTGGAAACACTCTCCTGCCATACTTCTCACAGAAGTCACACCTGTTTCTGCATTCTTTGCTTTTGAGACTTTCATTGCTATGTGACTCAGATACTGTTCAACTCTCTTTACCCATCTTGTTTGCATTATTTTGATCTGGATCCCTTGATGATGTTCACCATTCCCAAACCTCTCTGGCTTACAGGTGGTTCTCATTGCAACCCATTTAAGATTATCAACAGTAGTTTAGCAACAGTGACTCCATTCACCCAAACAGCTTGTGACAGTCCATGCACAGATTTTTATCTCTTTACATAAAATTCCATCAATGTTGTAGGCTCAGACACAGAACTTTATAACCATATGTTCCTAATATTTGGATTTTTTTTTGCTTCTTGGCTTTGTGAATGGAAGAGAGATATGGAATCTTTCTTGTTCTTTCACAGACAAAAGGTTTATTCACTAAACTTAAAGTAATTTGACAATGAGTCTTCATTATTTTCAAGCATCATTATCAATTCTTCCTAAATTTATAAAGATGTTAATACCTGTTCACATAAGAGGAACACTTGGTGAATCACTCTCACCCAAGAATTTCAACATTTATGTTTGTCCATTTTTAATAGCAGAATTTCAGCTGCTGCTGTTAGAAAACTTTTAGAATGTAGCTGCTCTGCAGTGTTTTCAATGATGATGAAAAATAAAGGTGAACCCAATTTATCCGTTTTAACCCAACATGCTACCAATAGGTTGTTCCAGTTGTACAAAGCTAACTCTGATTTTCAGGACTGCTTTGCTTCAAATACTTTGAATTATGTTTACCATGATCTTATCGGCTCCCATCTGTTAGTTTCTGCATGTGACTAATTAGTTAAACTGTACTGTGTGCATGTTAAGTGCCAGAACCTCTGCTAAGCAGGTTCCACATAGAAACTCATTTGTATGAGATGGATACTATTATTAAACTCACTTAACAGGTGAAGAAATTGAGCCTAAAGAGATTTAGTAAATTTTTTAGGGTACCCAGCCAGTAACCATGGAACTGGGATTTGAACCCAGGTGTGTCTGACTCAAAAGCCCAAGCTTTTAACCACATGAACCACTTACAAAGATATTGATTCATCAATACAAAAGGTGGGTATTCAGTCCCTGTCAGGGTTCAGAGAACACTACTAACTGGTTTTTCTTTGTGCACAATTCACATAATTTCATTATTGAATTTATAGTCACACTAACCACACTGGCTATTTAGCAGCTGCCACATCTGACCTACTTGCTCTTCAGGGCTTCCAATGAAATTTTTAAGAAATCTGAGATCAGTGATGTCCTCCTCCTTTTAAATTGTATTGAAAGGTTTTTCCAGAACCTATTTTCTGTAGCCATTCGTTCAGTCTCTCCACTGCCTTCCTTCAAATTATTTTAGCCAGTATCCTGCGGCTATGCAGTAAAAACTGCTCAGGTTTTAGTATCCTTAAAAATAAATTTCCATGTCAATTCTCTACCCTCTCTTTCCCCTACCCAACATAAAAACCTCCCAAATTCCTAATTCTTCTGGTCAGAGGAATAGGGAATTGCATAACAATTTGCAATATATCTTACAAAGTACCCTTTCAGGGGTCTCTGACATTATATGGAGTGACTGTGTAGGAGCAAAGTTGAGTCTCTGGAACAGCTCTCTGCTATAGAATGACAGGTAATTTAAGATTTTAAAAAACTTTTGCCCTAGATAATACTTGAAAATCCAGCCTCATATAAAGACTCACTTTCTCCCCTTTAAATCTGTTCTGGGGTCTCAATTCCTTGTTTCCCAGCCTACATATGCTATCACATATAATGCCTGTGGAAACATATTGATTTAAAGATCAAGTCAGCAATGGAATTGGGCTCTTTGCAAGTTACCTTGGTTTAACTACTGAAAACCTCTGAAATTGCCTCTGAGACTGAGTCACTAGAACTTTAATTCACTTGTGCTCTCACATGGAGGAACTTAACTGCTCACTCTACGCTTCCAGCCCCTAAGTACCTTCGGAAGGGAATGACAAAGCAAGCAAACTGCCTATTTGTGGGTGTAAGGGGCAACTCCAGTAAAATCTTAGCCACAGAATAACGTTCTGGATGTTATCCATCTATAAAACTAGTTATTAGACACAGCTGTCTTGGGAATCATACATCCTATGACAGTCATGAAGTTTAAAAAGCACCCATTGACTTCTGACCTGTTTTTTGAGAAGGTGAGAAACCAAACAGTAGACATGGTGACTCAAAGTTAAACATATTTCAAGGAAAACCTGGAGAAGAAGTCAGAAACTAGAAAGCAGACCAATGGCTTTTCTAGGAAGAACTTTCAGTGTCCCAATGGAGCACACAGACTCTCCATGCATTCCTATGAAAATCATGTAGATTACATACTTAATATTCACTTACACTCCCTTGAATTTTAAGGGCACTTTTCCATAAGAGTCCAAAGCATTGTTTAGAGATACACTGAAGCACTAAAAAATTATGTGTTGAATACCACTAGAACTATTTTATTGGACTCTCCATTGAGCAGTTTCTCAGTCAACTGTACTTTACATTCATATACATAAATACATAAATATGTGCATAAGATGTCAGCATTATTCAAGGCCATGTAGTAATGAGCTTTTTAATGTTTTCATATGTATGTATGTATGTTTCCTGTCTACACAGTTAAGTAAGTTATCTCTGTCAGTTCATCAGTAAAAAACAATATTGAAAATAATATTCTCTTCCTATTATTTGCATTGAAAACTACAAGTCATTGTGTAAAAAGAAAAAAAAACTAGTCACTCCTGAATTATTCACGATACTCTGTTTTTCCAGAATTTAAACCCCATGAATTAACCATCATTCTCTAGAGAAAAAGAACCAAAAAGAGATACATATATAGGAAGAAATTTATTACAAGGAATTGGCTTACATGATTATGGAGGCTGAGAAGTCTCAAGATCTGCATTTGGAAACTGAAGAACCAGGAAAGCCAATGGTGTAGTTCCATTCTGAATCAAAGGAATGTGAACCAGGATAGCTGACGGTATTAGATTCAGTCCAAAAGCCTGCAAGCTCAAGGTTCAAGAATAGCTGTTGTCAATTTGAATCCAAAGACAGGAAAAGACCTATGTTCCATCTCAAACAGTCAGGCAGGAGGAGTTTTCTCTTACTTGAGGGAAAGTCAGACATTCTTGTTCTATCCAGGCCCTCAACAGATTAGGTGAGGCCTACCACATTAAGGAGGGCAATCTGCTTTATTCAGTCTACTGATTCAAATGTTAATCTTATGCAAAAACATCCTCACAGACAGAACACTGAATAATGTTCAACCAAATATCTGGGCACCCCACGGCCTAGTCAAGTTGACACATAAAATTAATCATCACACCTTTCCGGTCCATTATTTGGGTCAAACCTAATTTCAACCTATTAGACATGTTCCTGAAGTTTACTAAAATAGTCCAAGATATTCACTAAGTTTAATAGCAATATTTATATAATAATTAAGAGCTAAAAGTGTTTTTGAATGATAATATACCATGACATGGGCAAAATGCATTATTTTCTCAAGCCATTTATCTATCTTTCTTTAAAGTAGGTGCATATAAAACAAAATAGGAACAATCATATTAATTAGTATTAACAAAGGGTTTCAGTAAAATATGTTGTGTTATTTTATATGGTTTGGTCAGGTGAACAGGTCTGAAAAACATACAGAAATCTCCATGTGTCTCTTTCCAACTTAACCAAACTTTGGTCTCGAAAGTCTCAGAAGTTTGTTGGTAGAAAAAAAGCTGCAAAGCCTCTAAAACTATCATGCACATTCTTAAACAAAATTTTAAAATGGCAAAGCCAATATTCACAAGTTCCTTAGGTTAGCAAGCAGACTATAAGCAGGTAGGCAAACATTTCAGTGTGTCTGTTTTATATGTGTGTCATAAATACAGAAATATTGTAATTATCTCAAGAACTGTATATTATTTATTAGTTTCATGCCTTAATGAAGGAAGACTCAATGTTTTTCATATTAAAATGAGAGGGTTGGGGGTAAAGGTGGGTTGGGAGGAGTAAAGCATGATTCTTAATGAATCTGAATCTTCAATTTTTTTTTCAGCTATTTTATGCTCTGCAGGTAATAAACAAAAATGGTGACAGCCAAACATGCATTTTGCATCATAACAAACCCACTGGATCTGCAAACAGTCGTTTAAGGTGTTCCTTTTCCATCAGGAAAAACAATAGCATTTATTAGCAGCATTTCACTCCACTCACATGATTTGTGTGTTCTTCATTCTCAAAGTGTCAGCTGTCAAATCGAATGATGGGGACTGACAGTTCAGAATTTTGAAAGTTCAGCTCCTTTCAAATGCACTAAATGAACAAGAGCTGCCTAATTTGGGCTGAAGAAAAAGCAACAAAAATCCCCTGTAAGTATGCAAGGTTTTATTCTACTTTTGCATGCTTAGTATGCACAGAGAATGTTAAATACTTTTCAGCTGGATACACTGTTAATTCTATGAGTGAGAAAGATTTCATTAGGTGAGCTTCAGGCAAGAGTAGGCTACAAATGGAATTCCCTTTTATTTTCTGAAATTCACAGTATATGACCCATATCCAATGACAAATGGTCTGTAAACTCTCTTGCTGTATTTAATTGCATAAACTTCCATTATATTCTACTATTAACATGGGAACACTTTGACACAAGATATCAGAATGGGGAAAAACGAGTAAAAAATAAAACCTTCACTCTTAACAAAACCAACATCATCTTAGTATCCTGCAGAATCACAGCCAACTTGTAAATTCCAAGCACACAATATTAAATATTTTTTCAACCAATTAGTTACTTTTAATTTTGGTAGCACAAAAATCTATTAATCACTATTTAATTATCTGGAGTTCTTCCCTGCCTAATTAGTGCCTTCCGTATTGCATCTTCAACTAAACTGGGGATGCTATCAACTCATTTATCTGATACGTATTTGGTGCACTGGTGAGTTAATTAATGAAAAAAGAAAAAAACTCGTTTAAATGGTTCATTCAGAAAAAAGGCTTATTAAACACTTTGAACATTAAATAAGCCGACTTGATTTTATTGGGTTTTCATTGCTCTAAAAAGCATTATATAAATGCAAAATCCCTTGTGACATTTCTGGGTAAATATATGTTATAGAAGGAATCAGAAGCAGTACTGATCAGTTGGGTAGCAACCCCTCTTAAGTACACTGCCTGAGGCACTGGGCTTTTGAAATCTTTTATACAAAAATAGGGACAATGATTAGACATAAGATTTTACTTGGAATTTTCTGATGTTAGGAACACTAACCATGATTGCAAATGAAATTACATTGTTATATTCTAGGTAATGTAGTGTAAAATGGTCTATATTACAACTGTGCTTATAATACTGGAGAAAACAAAGGCAGAGTAATTTCCCAAACCTCACCCTTCCTTCCACTACATTTCGCTCCGCCTTGCCAAAGGGCTGTGTGCCTGTCCTCCAGCAGTCTAGCTCACACAACACCCCCCAGAAAGCCTTCCCTAAGCACCCCCAGACTAGGTTGGGGGCCCATCCTGGACATTTACTCAGCACCTAGCCATAAACCTTTGTCTTTGTACTTACAGTGAGGAAGCAATGGGGCACAGTGATAAAAAACATGGCTATGTCTCAGAAAGAACTGGGTGCAAGTCTAGAATCAGACACCAAGGAGGTGTAAGGATTACATGAAATGATCTAAGTGAAGCATCTAGTACAGTGCCTGACACATCGTAAATGTATGATAACCATTAGTCATTTTTTCAAAATCATATTCTACTGTACCTATCTGTTCAGATGTTTCTCCTGCTAGCTCCTGAGCACCTTGTGGAAAGAGAGACAATATCCATCTCTGTATCTAAGAGACCAGCACAGTATCTGACAGTCAGAACAAAGAGTCTGCAGTAAAGAAATCTAAGGAACTCAAGAGTAAAATAAGCAAACTGAAGTCAAATTGCCCCTCCTTCTTCCAGAGAACAGTAAGAATCCTGAGGAACAAATCCATACATACTAAATGCTTACAACATAGTTCGCCTTGAAAAAAAATAGCTATTGAACTATTATTAATACCTACAATGCTTTTTCTGGATCTCCAGTAGATTGTCATATAGACATAGATATTTGATACCTCATCTGAGTATTCATTTTGGGTCTTAACAGTTAAGAAATTGTTCACAGGAAATCAAAAATTGTCATAGCATGAAAATACTCAATAGTGAATTGACCACGTGTGAGATTAGTTCCAACTTAAATTCCCCTCTGTAATTAACATGGCAGCTATTTCAATCCATAGATCAACATCTTGATTAGTTATACTCCTGCTGAAAATCTGATATCTACAACTACCTATGGAAATTGAATATATATTTAAAAGTTAAACTGAAAACTTTCAAGACACAGCTTATTAAAGTGATATTGAAGACCTGCTCAAATCACAGGCCAAGACTGTAAACCTTTCAAGGTCAAACAATTGAAAGAGGGAGAAGCAAAAAAAATGAGATTCAAAAAAGGACCACTTGAAAACCAAATGATTAGGAAAGCCCATTTGAAATTCAAGAAAGCCATGAAATATTTTTTTTGAAACTTATTCTTTTTATGAGCATGCTCTTAAAGTCAAATATGAAGAATTTGATATCCTAAAATCAGGTTGGAAAGAATATTCAAAAATCCACAACTTGGTTAATTCTTCAGTTGTTCTATGGATTAGAGAATAGTTTTTATTATAACCTAAATTTTGTTTTAAAAATATTTTCATTATTTTTCATTTTATATTTCTAGATAATGCCTCAACCTTTCCTTTTCCCACTACTGTCTATGAAATTTTGATTTCAGTTTTAAGTAGATTCATTCAAAGTGTGAATAGTAGTTACACGCCAGTTTAAGATAGGGCCGTTTTATGTAGCCACCACTAGCACTCCCACCACCATGTTCCACCATTTTCTCATGACTTCCAAGGGAAGCTAAATGCTAATGTGGCACTCTTAAACTCAAGCTCAGGGGCAACACACTTTTTAAAGAAAAAAACAAGTAGAGTTCTGCAGAGAGATCTTAATGAGGTAACTCTCTTCTCAAGAATAGTCCCTTGGCATGGTGTAGCCCCTATTTTGGGGCACCCATTCCCCCAGATAAATAAAGTGATAGAAAGATCCAAACTGTACTGCACTAGGAAATGGGCATTTAATCCATAGGGACTCTATAACTAAATCACATTCAGTGCTAGGCACCACAATGCTTCAAAACACCATGTGTTGCTGGATATATTACATACGATATTCCAGAATATTTTTAATCCTCTCCTATCTTTTTTTCCCCTGATATAACCATTGATTGGAAGAAAATAGAGGATTTTGAAAACAATTTTAATCTAATTTTTCTCTCTAATATTGAAATTACCAAAAGGAGAAATACATAATACTAAACTATATGTACTTTATTAAGTAATACTTCTAAAAACACATTAAATCTCAATATTCTTTGAAACTGTTCTATGGTACATAAATAGCTTTTGCCCAAAAATAGTTTCTTTACATCACTGGTAATTACATATTATATATTCTGTGTTTTTCAAATATGACAAGGTATTTTTGTTTCCATTTTAGTGATACCTTTAAAGAAAAATTCAAATATATTCATTAGAATACCAAAGGTAATTTTTTTCTCTCAGTTTCTACGTCAACTTAGTTCAGCTCTAATTCAGGCAAATTCCTGACAGATATCAGAGTTCTATTTACTGATTATCTATTCTTCCCATTGGGATCATAAGATTTTAAGTGAAAAAAAATCTAAAAGATTTATTGCTAATGGAATTCTACAAATGTTATCTTTGTTCAGAGTAAAAGTAATATATGTTTCTGGCTTTATAGAGCATCTTTAATGTTCCTTTTTTGAATATGTATAGCTCATTTAGAAACCAAGAATAGATAGTAACTCATCATTTTTGCTACCTGCCTTAAAATATCTGCATTTTGTCTGTTTGAAAATAATATAAACTTGTGATTTAATTGATGTCATAACTTCAATTCATCACCACATTCCTTGTAAACAAAGAGGCTCTGAATAATGAACAAAATACTTATTGTTCACTAGAAAAAGGTCATAACATGTTATATTTACATTTATGTCATGTCTTATTACTAAATCTATATAACCCATCTTCCTTCATTATTTCTGAATGGGAGACTGATGATAAGTGCTATTTGCAAGATTTTTTTAATCCTTTTTATTTGTCTGGCTAATTTGTATGCTGAAGCATAACAAGGCTAACTCTATGTTTTGCTTGTTTAGTTATTAGGGATTTGAAATTCCCCAAAATCAAGTATGAGTTCCTAAATGTAACACTTGCATGGGTCGACAGGTTCAGGGGAGAGAGGTCAGCTGTCTGGGTGAAGGAAGAAGAAATCTGTCTCTGTGATCCTAATTTGCTTTGTATAATTGACATTGGGCTTGGAATTGGGAATGATTTGTTGTTAGGTTAAGCAGCAGGGAAGCTTATGGTTTATTATTTTTACTCCTGATACAAACGAAGCAATGGGTGAGTAATGAGAGGACCATAGATAATCATAATGATCCTAGGCAATGAATTGTGTGTGCTAGGGCGATAGTGCAGGTTTTATCAGACTGTGATGGCCAGTAAGCTAATACAAACTATAAATATGCAAATTAGTCAAATCTTTATTACATCTGCAAATAGCTACTGGCTTGGTTTTTCTCTCCCACTTCACAATTTTGCTGATTCTGACGCCAAGCCCTACATTACATCCAAGGAAATTTAAATTAAAGGAAAATGTATCACATTGTGATAGGAAGACGAAAATGTACCCAGTGACACCTACCTGTCACACAATTAAAGCCCCAATATTAATATGGGTGTTCCATTCCTAGAACACCAAGAAACTGATTCCTTATCCAGTACCAGTCCATCCAATGTTCACCCCTTCCCCTTCCCTCCTGACCCATTCCAGTGAACTTAGCTCACCCAAGATTTCTCATTTGCTGTGCTCTGTCCTTGTTTAAACTAAAGAAAATACAGGATCAGTCCTCTTTATTCTCACTATAAAGTCTCTTCAGAATCTAATTCAATGAGATTGTATTTGTTACAATGAATGCAGATTGCTCAATGGGGCAGATTTAAGAAATGCTGAAAAGAGTTCAGGGTTCGCAGGGGGGGTGCTAGCTGTATGGTGGGGGAGTGAAGTTTTATACATCACCCCATGTTTGTTAAGGTCTAAAAGCACTGAAAAGGATTTGTTCTGTTTGTGTAGAGGGACTCCGTGCTCTGGGTCTCTAAGATGTTATGCCAAGCTTTTTAGCACATGAGCTTTCTCTTGATCTGGGGCCTGACGTGACCAAAACCAAGCGCAGGGACTTCAGCACTCCGGACTGGCCCATAGTGTCACTGCAGAGCCGCTGGCAGTCTGCGATTCACATGTCATTTACTCTAACATATGCATTTTGGAAATTGTTTTGCACGTTCTATTATTTCAAAGAGCCATTTTATTTGCTAAATGTTTTTGCTTATAAATTAACTGTTACTAAAAGATCTGAGATGAGGAGAATGATGATTTTAATCATGTAATGTGAATAAACAGTTGTCAGAGTCACTGGCATTATTAACAACCCTAGAGAGAGTTCTAAACCATAGGGCCACATACTTTAGTTATGAATTGCCAGTCATAGACTTGGGTTGTATTCCTTGACTCATTGTTGCCCTATGTTCTGTGGTGGAAATTCCATACAACTCCATTTCACTGTTTGCTGTGATGTGTAGACCAAAGGGCTTAAAGATATTTCATCAACCTAAAAAGAACGCAACGCTGCATGAATATGCAGAAACATATGTGTGTGCATGTGTGTATCTACTGAACAGTCTAGACTTGATGGGATACAATCAAGAATTGGTTTTCTACTCTAATACTATTTTAAGAAATTCTCTGTTAGCTGTCCTTTCTACTCCCCTGCAAAATGTCTCAGGAAGCTCCCTGTGGCTTTTGTGGTCACTTTTGGGTATTTGAACAGTATTATTTTCAGGTGTGAAAATATCCAAACCAATTTAAATCAAAACTTGAATCATTTCAAAGCCTTCTCCCACCTCAATATGTGCCAGACTTGCAACTTGAGTACCAGAAATGGGAAAATGGGGGTAGGAAGCAGTCTGAGGAGGGGGATAGATGGAAAGGACAGAGATTTTTTTTCGATTGGTACTCATGTAGTGGCTCTTTCTCTTTAGACTCTTTATATCATGGACTACTTTGGAGCTCTGTGGAGACCCCCCGACTGGGACCTCAGCACTTCCCTGTCACTGCATAGGCAACACCCGCTTGGGCTAACCACTTCTGATTCTGCCTCAGCTTGTAAGTTGCGGCTATATTTCATAGTCCATTTGGTCTGCTATAACAGTGGGCCATAGACTGGGTGGCTTATGAACAAATTTCTCACACTTCTTGAGGCTGGAAAATACAAGTTCAGGGTGCCAGTGTGGTCTGATGAGGTCATCTTCTAGGTCACAGACTTCTTGTTGCATAATCACATAGCAGAAGGGACAAGGGAGCTCTCTTTGACCTCTTATAAGAGGGCCTAATTTATAAGTCTCTGCCTTCAAGGCCTAATCACTTCCCAGAAGCCCTTAACATTATCACTCTGGGCATTAGGATTTCAACATATGAATTTTGGGAGGACATAAACATTCAGACCATAACACCCTGGCAGGAAGCATCCATATGCAGGGTCCTTTCTAAATGGCTCTAGCCAACCACAATACAAGTATCTAGGCAGTCCATAGAGAAACTAAGCCCCAGTGAACCTCAGACTCTAGAAGTAAAAGCCACTTCCACCACAACTCTCTCCCCAGGTTCTGCTACAATTCAATGGCAGTTCTGTACTTGGAAGTTTCTCAAGGTCACACAAGATCCCAGCTGGGGAATGGCATGTCAGTCTTTTCTTCTGACAGACAGCTCGAATATCTGTGGCTGAGGGAAACTGTGAACACTACAGACTTTCTTTTACTACAAAATGACAATGATTGATTAAAAAATGGGCAAGATATGTGAATAGACAGTTCTCCAAAGAAGATACACAAATAGCTAATAAGGACATGAAAAGTTGCTCAACATCATTGTCCATTTTGGAAATACAAATCAAAACCACAATGAGATACCATTTCACACCTACTAGGATGGCTGTCATCACTATGACAGATGATAACAAGTGCTGGCAAAGGTATGGAAGAATTGCAACCCTCATACATTTCTAGTAGGAGTGTAAAATAATTCAGCCACCTTAGAAAACAGGCTAGCATTTCCTCGAAAGGTTAAATATAGAGTCACCATACTAACTAGTAATTTCTCTCCTAGGTATATACCCCAGAGATATAAAAAGTATGCTCACAAAAATTCGTATACACGTTCATAGCAGTATTAGTCATTGTAGCCAAAAGTAAAATCAAACTAAGGTCCATCAACTAATGAATTAATAAGTAAAACGTGGTATATCTATAAAATGGAATATTATTAAACAATAAGAACTAATGAGGTAGTGATATGTGCTACAACATGGGTGAAAGTTTAAAACATGTTAAGTGAAAAAGGCAGTCAGAAGTCCTACAGTCCAAATTGTAGGATTTCATTCATATGAAATGTCCAGAATAGGCAATGCTATAGAGGCACAAAGTAAATTAATGGTTGCCTAGAATTGGGGGTTAGGGAGTAGGTGAGGATTGAGAGGTGATGGCTAAAAGGTGAGGAGTTTCATCTGTGGTTGATGAAAATGTTTTAAAAGTGATTCTTGTGATCACTTCACAGCTTTGTGAAGTGAAGTGAATTGTACACTTTACACTGGTACACTGGTACTGCTATATGAATTATGTCTCAATCAAAAACATATCCTTACTCTCTTCTCTCAAAAATCTGCAGCATTCTCTTCCACAGGCTAGAAGAGAAAGGCTAGCACCTTTCCTTAGAATTTGCAGCACTTGTTACTCATTTCCTCAGCTTCTGGGTCCCAACCAAGACTCCAAGACAGAGAGAAAATCCCATTTAACAATCTGTTAAGTTAATAACAAACTAAAACATTACTTGCAGCATTTCATTTGTCTTTCTTCAAGCTCTGATTTCCAAATGATTAAATTTCCAAACTTTGCAGAAAGGTACATGCATTTTATAGGCAGCATTACCTTCCCGAGGCATTTTCCCATAACTCTGCTGGTTATATATTTCAATTAAAGGATTAAGTGCTAGTCTTATAATAAATTCAATAAACATGTGGTGACTGCTCTACTATTCTAATAAGAATATAGTTTATTATTTAATGAATTCCTATATTCTAATCCTTAAATAACCCTATAAGGTAAATATTGTTGAATAATTATTTTACAGATAAGGAACTAAAGCTCAAAATGATTAAGAAATTTATGCAAAATGAATCAGTTAATGTATAACTGAGGCAGGACTCAAATCTACAGTCTCAGTCCTGCTCTCAAAGCCTCTGAGATTCTTTCCCTCTTTCCAGCTGTTCTTTGGTAAGAGAAATGTTCACATAATTTTTAAATGAAATGCCTAGTTGCTGCTTGTAAGGATGAGACCTGAAATTACAACAATATGCAATATAAGTTTGAAAAAACCTGGCTGTTTGGCGAAGTAATTTATTTTTATGTTTAGAAATTGTGAAATGGGTGGTTATTGCTTAGGCTCTGTCCATTTCTGAGCAGGTTCTATACTAGTTTAATGTTTTTAAATTCTATTTTTAAAGTGCATTTTCACAAAAACAGTGGCGAATGTGGCAAAGATAATCATTAGAATAAAAACTGAGACTATATTCTGAAAAGATGAGCAAAACAATTTGAGAAATGTCAACAGCCAGTTGAGAGAGCTATCTCCACACTCATCTCAGTAACTTTGCCATCTCAGTATTAACTTCTATAATGTGGGCTCAAAGAAACTTAAAATGTGCCTTCTTTATGATTATTGATACAAAAGAAAAAATAATAATCACTGTTCTTCACAAATCACTTAACCTTCTGCCTATTTCCTCATTTGTCACATGCAGTGTTCTGGTTATAATTCCAAGTCTGCTTCAGTTCTAGGAACCTGTGTTGACTAAAATATTTAATCTTTTAGATGGCTACCTTCTCTTTGCATCCTCCACCCTCCCATTTTGTTTCCTCTTGGACTTTACTAAAGAAAATATAACCAAGTCACAACATTAAAGTGTCTTTATACTTCATAATTTACAACTGTAGAGTTAATTGAATTAATCTCTACCAGGTAAATTGGTCCATCACTCACAAATATGACAATCAGGGAACATTTGGAGAAAGTCAATGGCATAAAAGAGAAGGATGAAAATGAAGAAACAAAAAATCTGATGCTTGCAGAAACAAAAAAAATACTTTTTAAAATTCTAATTAATTTCTCAGAGATACTAAAAAGCTAATATATGCATAAAATTAAAATAGGCCATATTAAGGAAAAAACAATATAAGACATTAAATTATTATAAGCAGTAAAGACAAATATGAATGACAAAATTAAAACTTTAGTGTACAAAGTGAATAATAGAAAAAAGAGTGCAATAAACCAAACTGGTAACCCAGAGTAGAACTGACAAAATTCCCTAGAAAAGCAAAAAGATGAAAAATATGAATATATATTAAAAGATGTGGATATCCAACAGTCATCTGGCATGAGATTGAGAGGTAGAGATGAGCAAAGGGGTAAAGAAAATAACTTTTTATAAAGACAGAATATTCTATGAATGAAGGAATCTTTAAAAAACAGGATTAGCAAAAAAAATGGTAACTCAAATTGTTTTCAAAAGCTATAAACAATGGAGCAGTTCCTCTAATGGTCTGAGAAGAAATAATTTGAACCATAATTTTCTATTCAAGTTGAAACCAAACAAAAAATTGTCAGGCAAGAAGTCAGAAAGCTTACTATCCAAGCCACTCTCGTAAAAACTGTTTATTGAGAAGGATACTCAAAGAACATGAAAAAGAATACAAAGTAGGTGATGACCTTAGATAAAGGGAAATACTAATAACTGAGTATGAATGAGATGGAGCTAAGAAAGCTAAAAAGATTTAAAAGAGAATCTGCCATTCCTTCATGTATTACATAAGAATATTTTCCTTCCTGACTGCAATGGGGGCAGGGTGAGGACTTGATAATATGGGTGAATGTTGAAACCACAATGCTGTTCATGTGACACTCATAAGATTGTATATTAGTGATGTTTTAATTTAAAAAATACATATTTTTTTTCCTTCACCAGGGTTTGGTAACTTAAGTTCATTATATCTCTTTCTTCAACCATTTACACTATTTGATTCTATAATTAATAATATTCAAATAATATAATATTATAAAGGTAGTTTCATTAATTTTAATATTTTAGTCCCATCTTATAGACAAAGCATGAAGTCTTAGTTATACTTAGCTGTAATTATATAATAGAATGTAAATGTTATAAAACTTGAAAAGATAAAAACAACCAAAAAAATTATAAAAATCACATGTCCTTAGACACTATTTAAACTTAGTAAATTACAAAGCATTTGAAGTCATAACATTATAATACAAATGAATTGAAGTCAAACATAGAAGTAGAATATACCAATGAGTCATCATGTACTTTTTAAGTTGAGGAAGCTCAAAAGAAACTGACAAAATACATTATTTGCATTTATAATGGTGACTATCAGAAAAACTGAAAAACAGAAAACTAAAAGTGCTTATTTTGTAGGATAAAAAGAGATGTCCTTTTCATTCCCAACTTTTCTAAATGGGCTGGATTTTTATTAAATAGTCTACATATTACTTCAAAATTTTTTTAGAAGTTTAACACGTTTCAATGCCTAAAAAATAGAACAGAAATAAACCAGAAATTCATAGTGATTTATTTTCTGGTGAGAGAAGTTCTGGATGATTTTCTCCCTTTTTCATACTTTGTTAGTTTTCAAATGTCCGATACTTTTTAAATACTTTCTAAAATAACTAAACTTAATTCTTAAGTCTTTGGTAAAGCCATCTAACATGATTCTGAAAATGCAAAAAACACTAATATTTTATATTTCTTTAACCTGAACTTTGAAAATCATGACACCATGAAAGCAGGGTAAAATACAAAGGTCCTCCATTTACCCATCCCCCAACTTCAGCAAAAGAAAGTGTCTCTGTCCATTATAAAGGTAATAGCACTAATAACAAATAATAGTACTCAGGTGTTTCACTAAATGTCTGCCTTTAGTGGTTCCCACCAGTCCAAGTTCTTGTCCTCTATATATTCAGGAATCCAATTTCCCAGCTCACTCAGGAGTGGCTGATTCCAAATGGCTGATTCTCACTAATCTAGCATTAGAATATCCAAAACAACTATTTCCTAATGCACCTTCAAAAAGAGAACTGCCAAATTTCCAGCAGTTGAGTCAAATGCCCTCTCCCTGAATAGGTCTGGAAATACACTGAGAAAGGTAGTAACACAGGTTAATATTTACTAAATACCCTCTGTGCCTAAAGACTACCTATCAGATTCTTCTTTGCCTTTTTTTACTCCATCCTTAATATCCTCTCTTCATTATTACCTCCTCCTATTTTGTCAGTAATACTTCTGTGACATGTTAAAATTTAATCACCTCATTTATTTAACTTTGGTCCTCATTACAATTGGTGTCTCCCTGCTGGATTCGAAGGAAGCTGTGGTGATGGAGGAATGGAGGGAGAACACAAACAATTAAGACTTAAAAATATACTTCAGCACCACCATATACACATGGCATGTGCTCCTCCTGCACATGACTAAGCCCCCTACCATTTCATCTTCTTATTCACTGCCATTACAGAGAAAAGTGATTTCAAATCTTACACTAAGATTCCAGGTGTTCCTTTAACCTAGAGCTCAGAGTGGCATAAACAGTGGATGTGAAAAGTGATCCATAGATTTCCTGCCCTTGATATCAGAATACATGTCCTGAAAAGTGCTATCCACCTGCAAAGGTATTCTTGTCATTGTTTTGTCATGACCAATAGATGACAATGGAAGAATATGGTTCACTATTAAAAGCAGAAAAGAATCGCTTATGTAACTATGGGTAGATCTGACAGCTAAGAACAATGTGTGGTAGACATTTCTTCAGACTGACAGTAACTTCAGAAACTTATGATGCATTATGTAATTGGGTTTTTCACCTTCAAATTCAGTGAAAAGATATTAAGTATCATTAATTCATTAAATGAATGCCTTGTGGTTTTTATGAATGCTCATGAATATTTCATAAAGTGATTAAAATTGTTAATCCTGCTCCCAATTAATTTTAGGAATTCTTAAGAACACATATGTAAATAACAGGTAATTATAATGTTTTATTATGTGTCATTTATATAACGTAGGCCATTAAAATTGTGCTTCTGACATGATATATTTCTTAGAGCCTTATGTCATTTTTTTCAAACAAAAATTCATTTTTACTTTATTTGTGCCTGTATTAATTTTGAGGGAATTTTCAGGGGAAAAGTCTGATGCTTGAAGAGAGGAAAAATAGGTTAAAAGAATGCAAAGACTGGCTCGTCTATGAGGTATCATTACCAAAGTTCTAGGTTTTTCTCCACCAATCTGCTCAGGTGGTATTCAGTATAGCTACTCTAACTGAGAAAGCTCTCATCTGTGGAATTAGGCACAAACTTCTATTTTCTTTCTTTCTTTCCTCATGCTTTAGCTTTCCATTATGCTTGGCTACTCTATGGGAAGCAAAAGGTACTTAAATCTGGTGGCAACTTAGAATAATGGAAAGTTCAGAGAGCCAAAATGAACTAGCTAGAAGGGATCATGACTTCATAACTATACAGTCTTGGGCAAATTACTTTACCTCTCTGAATTTCAGTTCCTTTGCCTGTAATATTTTGAAGATAATAACTTCCCTGCTTACCTTGTAAGGATCTTTTTGGCACGTAATTAAAACACATATTAAAGCCATTTTGTAACATGCTCTAATTACCTCAACTGACTAAGTAAATAGGTAATTTTGAGCAAGTTCCTTCACCATCTTTGTTTCTCTAGGCCTCAAGTCCCCTCATGTTAAATGAAGGAATTGAAATGCTCTTATGTAAAACAAATTCATTTTTCTAGTGGCCCATATAAATGTTACTGGCTTTTTCTTTAACTTTCAATTTATGGATGATTTCTTGGAAGTTCAGGTGGTGCAGCACTTGGAGAGATATATTGTCCAAAGGTAGTCCAAATACCCTGGCAAGTTCTGTGGCCTTTGTGTCTCATGGCACCTGGTAGGGATTTGCATACTTGGACATCCCCCCAAAGACATTCTGAGTTCATAGTCTTGAGCCACAGGGCTTACATCCCAACTACCCATCACTTCCAAAGAAATGCTTTTGTCAGTGGCTTGACTTACTCTAGGGCAGATTGTTTCCACCGTAAGTAGCCAAGTGAAGTTCTGTTATGCCTTTGCGGGTTGTGTTCCGAGAAAACTAATTCCAGTCTGTGACATAGAGAGGCATATTTATGACATTTGGCTTCTTTGTTCAACAGATTTTTCCTTTCTGTGTTTATGAGAGATAGCAGTAAGTATTAGTGCTTCATCCTACTGGGTTCCTTTTGCTCAAAAGCATTTGTATCCTTTGAACTTACTTTGCCATTGTTATGAGGAGTTAGATATGTAGAGGCACAGCTCCAGAGTTGCTTGACTGCTTTTATGTCCTTTTACAAAAGGTTTCCAAATCAAGAGACTCATGTATTTGTTATTTCTGGGTCCATTAAATGCCACAGTAATTAATGTTAGCCATTTTGCCACTAACAAAGCATGGAAACCACAATGTTTTGTGATTATAGTCATTTCAACATCAGCATACAGTTGCACAAGCCCATCTAATCACCTGAATGACAATACATGGAGACAGATGCCAAGATTATATGGCCAAGCATCCAAATGACTCTTACATTATCTGGAGATGCACGGGCTCCAGTCAACCAATAATGTGTTATTTTTAAGTTCTAAAAGTTGAAGAGAAACTATGAAAACATGGATAATAGTGGTAAGGGTCTACAAAAGTGTCTAACTTGTACCCAGCATTAACATAAATGCACAGCATGTTATATTTCAGACAGGTCCATAACAGAATCAGAAATAAGGACCTGACATTGCATATTCTTCATTTGTAAGTGCATTCCTTTCTAAAAAGCTGCAATTAATTACAAACTAGTTTTCATGATATTTTTGCTTTCCTTAAATATGGAGTGAATTCACCTCATAAACTAATGAACCAAAGTGGAGCCAAATAGAAACCAGCTGGCTGGATGGCTCAGTAATTTTATCCACATGATTGACTTTATGATCCTTTCACTGAAGTAACTAGTCTTTATTCTTGCAATCAGCACCAATGACAATTTGGGAGGAGTGGGGAATTATTAAAATCTGGAGAAAGAAGAGGTGCAGTTTGTTTGATGTGTAACAACATATTCTTCTAAACACTTCTCTGGTGTTATAGGTGCCGAATTATGGGCCTCTCTGGAGTCCAAAGAAACACACTGATTAGTTGCCACAGAAACATAATAAGCAACGAATGCCTAAATAATTGTTACAGATACTCCAGTTACAGCATCTAACTGGTGTAGCTTTTAACCATACAAATTGTTTTTTGACAGCTTGTAACCTTTTCAAATAGTTTCCTTTGGGCATTATACCACACTCAGATGTAATTTTACCTTTTGCTTAGTCTATAATTTATGAGTTTCTTTGGAGATGCATAACATATTTGAGGAGGAAGGATACATTCAAATAAAAGCTAAAAACAAAATCAATTGCTGTTTTAATCCATGAAACCTTTGCTCACCAGGAGATAACTATAATAGGATGAAACAAAAAAAAAGGAAGAGAAGGACCTAAATGATTTAGAATTCCCATAGAAACTATTTTAAGAGAAGCAAATTCAATCCATTTAAACAGGCTGCTAGCTGTATAGAAATCAAGTGTATCACCGATTTATACAAAAGTTTGCCTTAAGACCCATGAAATTCCCCAGCATAAAATTAAGAATCATAAAATGGCTTAATGAGGCTGTCAGTGAAGAGCTAAAATATAAAACACTCCTTTCTTTATCAGAGAAAATTCCCAAGTTTACAATTTCCAGACACTGGAATGCCTACACTCAAGGAATAGGAAGAGTATCATTCCAAACTCTGGTCAAAAAATAAGGCTCCCTTTAAAAATCATAGATCACAAATTGTTGGAGCCACTGTGAACTTTGGAAATCATCTGGTCAGGCTCAAAATGAAGCCTAATGCCTCCATTATTAACTTTTCCCTTTCCTCACTCCCCACACCCAAACTATCAGCAAGTCCAGCCAGTTCACCTCAAGAGCCACACTCCTCCCCCTGCTGTACCGCCAGCTCCCTGCACCATCACCTTCCAGCTGGGCTACTGCCGAAGAGCCCTGATCTGGGATCAGCAAACTCCAACTAATAGTTTCACTTGCTGCCTCTTTTTGTGCATCCTACAAGCTAAGAAACAGTTTTACATTTTTAAGTGGTTGTAAAAAGAAAACAAAATAACAATAATATTTTGTGACATGTTAAATTGTATGAAATTCAAATTCCAAAGTCCATCAATAAAGTTTTATTGGAACATCACTAGGCTTCTTCTCTCATGTATTATCTATGGCTCCTTTTTTACAATGACAGAGTTGTGTAATTAAGGCAGACACCAGGTGGCCCACAAACCCTAAATATTTACCACCTGGCTCTTGACAGAAAAAGTTTGCTGACCTTTGTGTAATCAGTCCCAATACCCATGCTTTCTCAGCCACAGTCAGTTCTTCACACAGCTACCAGTGATTCTTTCTAAGCAAATTCGAATCCTGTCACTCCCTGCTTAAAATCTTCCAACGCTGATCTGTCCAGTATAGCAGCCACTAGCCATGTGTCTGCTGAGCACTTGTGCCTAATGCAACTGAAGAACTGAATTGTTAATTTGATTTAATTCCAATTATCCTAAATTTAAAAAACTGATACATGATTTAAATATTGGAAAGCAGTTAAGTATGTTTGGAACAACTTGGATATGTGAATCTACTATTTCAAATGTAAATTTTATGAACTCTCAACATAGATCAATTATTTCCAGTGAAAACTTGGCATCCAAAGTGAAATGTGCTATGAATATAAAAAATACACACTGATTTCAAGGATTTAATCCAAAAAGAGAGTGTAAATTATCTCACTAGTAATTTTTAATAGTGACTGATGTTGAAGTGTTTATAAATTCTGTTAAATAACACATCATTAAATCTAATTTATCTGTTTCTTTTTACTTTTTTAATATGGCTACTAAACAATTTAAAATTACATATGTGGCTTACAATATATTTCTTTGGATAATGCTGCCTCAATGGGTTTGCATGATAATAAGAATAAATTCAAATCCCTCACAATCTCAACGAGATCTTCCATGGTCCCTGACTACTTCTTTAATCAAATCCTGTTATTTCCTCATTCTCTTAACATTGGTATTTTGCCAGTCCCTCAAAGACCCAACCTAATTCTTGCCTTCTAGTCTTTCTTTGGCCTAATGGTGCCTTCTCTCTGGGAATAGTTGCCCTATGTCATGACTCATTCTCATCATTCATATACAGCCTAAATGACAGTCACCTCAAAGAGATCTCCCCTAATCCACCTCCAGGCGCTGCTATCACTCTATCCAGTTTTCTTCTCTCCACAGCTATTGTCAGTACCTGGAATTTTCTTCTGTATTAATTTATGGATCTACTGACTGCCTCCATTACCTGCACAACCCCTATCCCAACACACCAAGAGCAGGAAACTTCTCAGTTTCATCCATGGCCATATCTCCAGCACTTAAAACAATACCTAGTGCTCAGTAAATATTTCAATGAATGACCTTTTATTTTACAGATGAAAAACTATAATGTGAAGCAGTTAAAGGCTTAATGACAGAACTCAGAATGGAAAACAGGTCTCCTCGATCCAGCTCAGTGTTTTCAAGGAGAGGCATGGTGTGGTGTGTTTCCTGGTTAGACATACAGATGCTCTGCCTGGCTGTGTGATGCTTTGTTGGGATGCCAGCTTCAAAAGCAAAGGGTCAGGTAAGCCAACCACTTCATTTACCCATGCGCACCTAAAACCTTCTCTGGGGCTTCATCTGCTCTCTTAAGTGCCTTGTCAGATTGTTCGCTCTTAGGATTGCTTCTCAGATGATTTTTTTCCTCTGGGCATGGAAATAATCACCAAAATTAAAGAAGGAAATCAATGGCATTTAGCATCTCTCTCATGCCAAAGTGACAGTCACAAAGCGGAAAGAACTAGGTCAGAAGGATAGAAAATAAACCAGTTAAAAGTCTGAAGTAGCAGCATGACCACCACCAGTGAAGATGAGCAGAAAAATAAGTACTAGAGGTCAGGATGCGCTTCTTTTTTTTATCTTTTTCATTTTCCTTTCATTAATCAACATTCAAACAATGCTCATGTTCCTACAACCTAAGGAACAGCCCAAAGAGAGGTATTTGAAGGCAACTTGGAAAAAAATTATACACTCCACTCCTCAGTGACATTCTAAAATGTCACTCTTTGCAACATCACATATTTAAGGTTTTAATCCCTGCTTACAATCATTTTATCTCTGGGAAAGACATTGGTACCTTAATTTAAGTGAAAAATTGTTAGAAGGAAGGAACTGGGGAAGGTATTTGTCTTGCAGTTTTGCTCATAAGTAGACATACTGTGGTGGGCACATTGTATTCAAAGGCAATAAGTGCCCTTATAAAGCCTTTTATTTAACTTCTCATTTACTACTAGCTAAAGAACTCTTGGATTTCTCTCTTCTTCCTTCCTTTATTTTTTCACTCTTTACAGGGAAATTAAATTTCTTTCTTTGACCTTCATCAAGTGTCTTTCGAGAATGAATCTTGGGAACTGTACTCTCAGATGTGTGCGGCAACATGAGAGGAGGCTTAGAGTTGTACGTGAACATGGTGAGATGAGGCTGTCCATGAGCAGACCACTGTGACTAAAAGGAAGGCTTCACTGTATGTCATGGAAGAGGTTATATAACTGAGTGGAGGTGGTGAGCAGATTTTAAATGTCAAGCTGAGGTGTTGGAACTTTATTCTGTCAGTAACATGAAACTACAAGAAACTGTATTACATGAATAAAATATTGTCATTTATTGCATAAAATGGTATATTTAGGAGAATATTAATGACTAGCATTTATTGAGCACTACATATTAGGCAATGTAAAGCACTTTCCATGCTTATAAGTCATTGAGTCCTCACTGTGACCCTATAAAGGAGGTAGAACTTTTATTATTCCTATTATTATTAGAAGAGGTGAGGAAAATTAGATACAGATAGATTAAATGACTTGCCACTGTCACACAACTAACATATGGCAGAGCCAGGATTCAAAACCAGACAGTCTGCCTCCAACACTCTTCAGAAAACGGCTGAGCAATATGGCAGAGAGGCCAAAAGAGTCTAACACAGGCAGAACTGCAACTAGCCTACACAGAGCCTTTGTACAAAGTCAGAAAAAAATGCTACCTCTGGATAAGCTCAGAAAAAGTATTGCTTAGTGGATGGCATGGTGTCTTTGTGTGAGTTTTAAAAGATGATCCTTCCTATGGACAAACACAGCCCTATGCCTGAATCTATGGCTTGGTTTAAGAAGCAACAGAGCTAGTTCAGTTCTCGTTTATCCCCAACACATTGACTTTTGAACATTTTATTTTCAGCTGAATTGCAGAAATGTAGTAAACCTTCATGTTCCAAAACCATTAGTAAAGTCGGCTCTATATCACAATGCCTTCTATCAAGGATGAATATTTGAGTGTATGTTTCTGTGTGTGTATGTGCATAAACACGTGTGTATGTGTATATAAGCAAAATCAAGAGACAAAGTTCCACATTTGGGTTTATGCCAGAAAAATATCAAAGAACAAACACAAGTTCTTGGAGTTGAGAACATGAATCCCTGAAGAAATCTCTCTGGAATTCACAAGTCTTCTTCAAAGATGAAGGTCATCCAAGTTCATCAGAAATTCTACTGGGGATTCAAACTCATCTTTCTCAGTCATATTACTAATAACTTTGGTTAGGAATAGAGAAATGATCTGGAAGACCTCCATAGAGTAAGTGACACTAGCTCATGCTGGAATTTGCCTACTAACATGGATGACTTAATTTTGATTATATATAGACTACCATAGAGAAAGATGTGCTTTTTCTAAAGAATCCACCACACTTTGGGGCCAAGATTAGAACTGCTCTTCTATTCTTGCCAAATTTGCAGTCTCTTTCTTACTTGTAAACTCAATCTAGCTTGCCTTTTGTCCCAATACTAGGGAAAATGCATGAAAGTGGACTACCTCTAAAGATCAAGTTTCAAGATCAAGTTATCTACAATGCCTATGCTTAGTCATTGCTCACACCCCACCTCCCCACTCCTCTTGACAAATCATTCTCTAAATTAATTGCCCAGGTTCTCAGGACCTCCTCCTGTACCCTTGGAAGCTCCAGCTCAATCTCTTGTACATGTCACCTCACCTGCCTTGATAGCAGTAAAGACCACTGACTACTCCTCCTCTTCTTTCCTGCTACTTCAAATTTCACTCATAAATCTGGCCAGGGAGATAAGAATCTGCTTTCAGTTCAAAATCTTTGGTTTTTCTGAATTCTTTATGCTGAGTCCTAGAATTCGCTTCTCATTTAAAACTTTCTGCACACTTTAAGACACTAGGCTTTGAGCAGAAATAATTACCTGGACTTCACCTGAGATTAGGTCCATAAACTAGTTAAAATTGGAAGTTGCAGTGTGTCCCAAATAATTCATTCCTTACAATATGGAAGTACCAGATTCCTGAAGTCTCTTGAGAAACCAAAGTTCATGTTGACTGTATTAGTGTAGTCCAGACAAGAGAGCCACGATGTTTTAAAGAACAACAGGTTCTTAACTTTAAGAAGCTCATAAACTGGCTTCAGGGCTCTATAGAATCTCTGAGATAATATATAATACACAAAATTGTGTGTGTGTGTGTGTGTGTGTGTGTGTGTGTGTGTATACATTTTGCTGAAAAGAGGGACCACAGATTTCACCAAAATTTCAAAGTCTGTGAGTCACAAAATATTAAGGTACATTGCCTGTTTCATCAACCATATTCACTCTAGATAGTACCCCTGGCTATGACTCTTTGCCTATATAAGAAAGCTACAATGCTTGGCAAGTATACATGTTTATTTTCTTTTTTCTCTTCATTTGCAGTTAGTAATGCTAAAAATAACTTTAAAATATTAACATATTCCAAATCACCACTGGTCTTGACACATTTTCCTAAATATGACTTTGAAGAGCTCAAAAATTATCTCATTTTCATAAATGCCTTAAAAATTTGATTTTATAAATTTATTAGTGAGGCTACCATAAGAAAAATATTTAGATATATTCACACACACACATAATGAACAAATGACATAAAAATTAAGAAAAAATTTAATTAACCATGCTTTTCTATAATCTTATAGTTTTACCTTAGATTCCACTCATAAACTATGCCCTGGAACACTGCTATCATAAAAGAACACCATGACAGAACTATCACGTGCACCATGGGCTATTCCTAGCAGGTTTTTACATGATGCATTTGGTATATTTGAATCCAAATGATGAAATGCTGTTATATCACAGTTCTTTACCATGATGTCAGGCAATCCTGCTGTGTTTTCAAAAATAACTCACTCTGGTATAGATAATATCAATATGTTAAGCACCCATAGAGGCACTATTTATTCTGTTAAATTAGAACGGTTATTGGTCCTGCAAACTGAGTCAAATCTTAACTTTATCTGACTTTACCATCCCACTGGGGTTAGCTGAATCACATTCACCATCAGAACAAATATAAGATTTTTGACAGCAAAACTATTCTTCAACCAGTACGGTGTGAGTCTTTTCACTAAGACTGACAGGGGTTGGGATATTAATCTGAGAATTCTCCCTAGTGCGCTCTCTCTCTCTCTCTCTCTCTCTCTCTCTCTCTCGCTCTCTCTCTCTCTCGCTCTCTCTCTCTCTCTCTCTCTCCTTTTCCCTCTCCCTTCTTCAACAAAATTAGAACTTGAGGGTCTTGGGAATGCATTGTTTTTACCTGACAATTAGCCAGCTATAAATTGATAAAATGGGACAAAATTATTTGAAATTAAAATACATTTGTTGGTCATTTATTTAGTCCCTACAGTTTGGCACAAGTATAACTACCAAACATATTTCCAAAAGCTATTAAGGAATTAAACATGAAGTGCAATCTTATGAACATATATCCAAGGAAAAAGTTACATAAATCTCACAGACATACTCACCAACTCCGAATGCCTTCGTGCTAATATGGTAGTTACTAGAGGCATGAAGATGAGCGCTGGTACCCTCGCCTTTAGCTAAATCACAATCTATTCAAATCATACCTGAGAAAAATGAATTAGCAAAGTCAGATCTGGATGAGTCTAACATCTCCTGGGTTTAATTTCTATTGTTGCTGTAACAAATTATCATAAATAATGCACAAAACACAAGTATTTCACCTTACAGTTCTGTAGATCAGAAGTGTAAAATTTTAGCTCACACTGAGCTAAGATTTTCATCAGCAGGACTGTTCCTTTCTAGAAGTTCTAGGGGAGAATTCATTTCCTTTATGGGAGAATCTGTTTCCTTTCCTTTTCCATCTTCTAGAGGATGCCCACATTCCTAGACCTGTGGCCCCTTCCTCCATCTTCAAAGCCAGCAGTGGAGGATTGAGTTCTTCTATGTCACATCAATCTGACCTCCTCCTTCTGTCTCACTTTTCCACTTTTAAGGGTCCTTTAAATTACACTGGACCACCTGGATAATCTAGGATAATGTCCTTCTTCTAAAGTCATCTGATTAATAACCTTATTTCGATTTACAACTTTAATTTGTCTTCACATAGTCAGATGAGACTTTCACAGGTTGTGGGGATTAGGACGTGGATATCTTTGGGGGCCATTATTCTGCCCACTACACCTCCTGAGGCCTAGTCATGTATTCTGATGTTTCTAATTGCTCTTCAAAAGGAGATATAAAATTTTTCCTTAAACCAAACCCCCTAAGAGAATGACATGCTGCTACCTCTGAACTGATGCCCTGTATAAAGCGACCATAATTACTTCATTTTCAACCTGATTTTTTTATTTCAGAATATCTCAGAATCAAAAGCAGTTTTTTGGAGGGAAAAGAGAAGAGTTTTTGAGGAAGCAGATTAAGGATATATTTTCATAAACATAAAGCAGACTTAAAGAACATTTCCAGCAAGGCCCAAAAGAGCACGTTAATTTGTAGTAACCTTCCTTTGCTCCTAAACAAATCCTTTGGTGTTACGACTCCAAGGGAAATTATAATTATTGTGGGCTGTATCAGATGGTTATGGTGTATATACATGGCAAGCATGTACAGAACCAGACGGAAGATTTATTTAATATCTACTTTCTTTTAAGTATTTAGGTGATCTTAATGAATATTATTTCAGGCAGCATTGTTATTTACAGAAATTAATCTCTTACAAGTTAGAGGTAGTCACTCAAGAAGTACATCTTTGCTCAAATGAACAGGTCAAGTAAAGTGTGGTCAAATTCCTAAAAAACACTCCTACTAGAACAGAGGCTATGCAAGCAGTTCTGTTCAGGAAAAGCCTATTGCAAGAACACAATTTTCTCATGAACGATTTTCCCATCATATAGTAATCACAGATATATTCTGTTGGAAAAAAATTTTTGGCTTTTCAAGGTAATATGATTATATCTAAGCGTAAAGCAAGTCTTTTTAAAAATTACATATTTAAAGCAAAAAAATATACAACTTCCATTAAATATTAACACCACAATAAAGCATTAACCACAATAATTTGCTGCACTAAAAATAAGCGAATCAAAATGCTGAAATTGGAAATGATAGTCCAGAATCTTTGGCCACACTACCCACCTTGCCTCATTTTTGTTTCCATTAAAGAGTTAGGATTCCCTAATGCTTTATTCATTTCTAAATTTTTCACAAACCTCAAACCATCTCAATGTTCTATCTTTATTATTATGGCAATTGTTTACAGTTTTTAAAAACTTCTTCTAGTCACTAAGCCTAAGGGCTACTTTCCAGATTCATTCACCTCCTAGTAACTATACAGTTCACATAAGATGACTCCTTTCTTAATGCATTTCATTAAATACACACTCTCTCTCATACACACTCACACATGTACACAGTTACTCCCTTCAGGTCATGCCTTGCAGAAAAAAGAAAAAACAAAAAACATGACTTGGAATGAACTGAGACTGGAATTATCAAGTAAGAAGACAGAGACTCTTTGGCATTCATAATGCTCTAGCATCTGAGTTACTGCCTAAACTCCTTCCTAGACTGTTTAAGTGAGAAACAACATCAAGGTTCTTTTATCTTCTTCATTTCAATAACTACTTAACTCTCTAGAGAACTGTGCAAACTTCTATTTGTATACATTTTCTGTAATGCTAATGGTTTAAAATTATACATGTGTAATATCTTTGGCAGAAGTGAAATTTTAATTATTTAGTTGTGAGTTTAATCCTCCCAAAACTTAAAAATCCACTACTATAACCACAGCCCAGAAGATTCTTAATGACTCAATAACAGAAACTCAACCCAAAGTCTGATGAGTGGTGCCCTTGTTGATTTTGCCATTCCTACAAACCTACTGGCTTTTTATTTCACTGAGACATTAGCTCAATGACCTGTCTTCATTAGGGACTTTGAACATATCCAAAGGTTGTGAGTTGAGTTAAGAATGTGGTAATTGCTCACTTGTGACTGAAGCTTATACATAGATTAGAAGGTACCTGGTCATCTAGACCACAACACAAAGGAAAAATACTACTCAAATAGTTCAAATAACCCCAAGTTCTATTCATTAAGTGTTCTTCCTTACAGTAAATAATTCATTAAAAGACTGATCAGAACTCATTAAGTAGTAACATTTCTTTTCCATGGTGTCCTCCTAGTGTGAAAAAAAATGATCTGCAACCATACAGCATAAATTAAGAAATTACTGGCAGCTGGGATTAATTTTTTCTTAGACTAACACACTTTATAGAATAATTCTATTTACAGACCAGTGGTACTTTCAAAAAAGCTAACCATGGTTAGATGTAGATACAACCCTGGAACAAAATGAGGCCAGTTGGCTCGCATGAGAATCCACATTAAAAAGTGTCTTGATTAATGTAAAGGGACATAATTCACCCAAGCTAAAGGTGAACATTATCTTTAGGTCACTTGGTTCAGTAATATAGATGAGAGAATCACTCTAAGCAGAGCAAAAGCTCCTTTTCTGACTCAGAGCCCAGCAGTGATGCCATTTGTGAATAGCTGGAAAGCCAGGAGCAGACTAGTGAGACATTTCCCAAACATACACAGGGAAGAATGCCCAAGGCGGCCCTGTGATCACCACCCAAAGCAAGTGTGAGCAGATACAGGCCTTGGAAACAAAGCACAATCCATCCAAAGAAATGCTCTGATTCAAACAGCCTCATGGAAAGTATAAAATACAGTTGAATCTTAAATCAGTGTTACATTATTCACAACTTACAGCACAATCTCTACCGTGCTCCCTTCCCAAGAACTTAATTTTAAATGACAATTTTAGTTTGGATTTTAATGTTCCTTCCAGTCAACTTTTCCCTAATGGAATGTAAATGATTAAAAGCAAACAGACCCAAGATCATTGGTCCTCATCCTTCTGGCTGCATTTTGTGCACAGGTATGTTTATTTGTCTCAAATCAATGGAATAGACCCATAACCTCCTGATTTTCTCTTTGCCTTTAGATTTTTTTTAAAAAACCTAATATGTATTTCTTGAACATACATTAGGTATTGATCTTGACATATGCAGCTATTAGAAAACCACACATAACAAAACCAAATTGTTCACAACAACGAAAGTGGTGAAAGAAAACATTTTTAGATTTGCCTTTAGTACTTCCTTGACTGATTGATAGGAAATAACCCTAACCCAAGGACTTGGTAATATGGGCAAATGTTGAACCACTGTGTTGTATATTTGAAACCATCATGAGATTGTATATCAATGATACTTTAATAAAAAAAAAAGAAAGAAAAAGAAATAACCCTAACTAGCTAGAGGAAAAATAAAAGTTTTATTATAAATAAAGTACACTATTATTTTTTTAATGTACAGAGCTTAACAATCTTTGATTAAGGTTTTTCCCAGAAACTTATTTTCCCCAGAACATCTGCAATATTGGTCTCTCCTTTAATTTTGCTAAAATCTATTCATTTTCTTACAATCCACAGGAAATTCCTATTCCTTCTTTGCAAACACTGATTCTTGCCCTTCCTATCATCTCAAAAACACAAAACAAAAACCTCATATGCAAACCTATTTATGAGGTAAGAGAAGAATATAAACGCCTAAAAAAAACACCTAAATCATAGACATAATGGAAAACGATATTATAATTCTTAGGCGAGTTAATAATACCAAGATCTTCAACCATTATAACTAATGCATTTTGTTAAACTGAGAGCAGGACAAAATATATGGTATGACATTAAAAGAAGTAAAAGATCCTAATATAAGGTGCACACATTTCTAAAACATGTATCTCAAGATAATTTATGCAAACTAATGTTTAATTTTCCTTACAGTGCATTCTGACCAAAGTTTCTTCATAAAAAGGATTCACCATACTTCCAGAATGAAAAGCAAGATGTTTTCTTCATTTCAGTTCTCCTCTAATACAGAAGATATAAACCAATGACTAAATTGTTATAGTGTCTATTCCCTCAAAAGAAAAGAATAAGAAGAATTATACTTTTGAGAAAGTCAAAAATATTACAAGTAAATTTCAGAGATTTTCTGTGACTCAGGCCTCAGTCTTACAAAGTGGCATTTTAGTGAGATTCCTGGTGAATTTTCTCTTCATGCCTTCATAGGACAGTAAACAGCCAGGAACATCAATACTCCTTTTCATAGATTTCCTTCAAGAGACTGATAAAAGGCCAGATTCCATCCTAGCTCAGTGATTTCCCAAACCTGGTTGCACATCAGTCTCAACTGGGGGGCTTTTCAAAAATGCAAATGCCCTTAAATCTGCAAAGAAGTAAAAAGCTAACTTTTTCAAACAATACTGCTTCTCTCTCACTTACCAACTTTACATTTCCCTGTATGGCCCCAGAAGATGACTGGTTAGCCAGAGACGGGTAAGATTCCTCAAGGGAGGAACAACCTAAGACAGGCACAGTCGCAGGGGGGCCATCAGGTGAGAAATTGGGGATCAACAGAGGTGAGGCTTAGAACCTCACCCCCCCTGTTTTGAGAGAAATCTTCTGCATCCGTGGATGTTTTGTTGCCCTTGTCTAGCTTGGATAAATACTTAGTCTATAGGCACACACCTGATCATCTACATTTGCCCTCTTACAGCACTAAACTATGTTTTCTACCTTTACCTTGCATCTACCTACCACTTCAGCATTTTATTAAAAATAATAATAATAATAATAAGGGAGAAATGTGGGATTCACATATAAATCAAGTATAAAAATCAAACGAATATTCATATTTGACCTGATTGTTTATAGTTCATAATGCGTGATCAAAACCAAAAGTTTCTGTGATGGCTGCCCTTGCACTGTTCACCATGTAAGAACTTATTCACTATGTAAGAATTTGTTCACCATGTAAGAACTTGTTCGTTATGCTTCAGAAGATTGGAGACTGTTGAAAATTAGGCTTGGGGTTGATTAATGATTGTGCATTGAGTCCCCTATACAGAATTTTATTGTTGTTAACAACCATTTGATCAATAAAGATGAGAGATGCCCTCTCAAAAAAAAAATAATAATAATCTACAGAAAAAAAAGAATACAAATGCCCTGAACAGATCCCCTAGCAATTCTTACTCAATATGAGTGGATGGAAGCCCAGGAATCTGAATTTTTTAATGCTTCCCAAATTATTCTGATAAACCAGGTTTAGAAACCATTGACAGTACTAGATTAAGTGCTACTCCACTTAGCTGACAACTAGCCATGTTCAGGTTAATACTAATATATTATGTCCACTTCTGCAACCTCTCAGATAACGATCAGTTACTAAGATCCCAATATGCACTACAGACTTATATTCATGCCTTTGTAAAAAGTGTTATGGAAAAAAAAGAGAGATCAGATGCTTCATGATATTCTCTAGTTACCTTTTCCAAAGAGAACTTTTGAACTCTTAAAATATCTGACTTTTAAAAGTCTACCTATAAAAATAAAATACCACGGATCTGATCTTACTGACCTCACTGCCCCTCACCAGCCACCCTTCAATCCTTTAAGTTCTCCAAGTTTTCTGGGGGGTCTCTGGAGCTTAACCTAAATTTGTTTTATTGCTTTGTCCAAAAATTATGAAAATAAACATTTTCTACAGCATTAACTAATATTTGTTCTAATGATTTTGAATGTGCCAATCTAATGTCAAATGCAAAATTGAAAAGTAAACAAAATGTTACTTAGTTATCCAGAAAAGCTGGCTTTGCCCAGATATCCAGCTGGTGTAGTAGAGTGAACTTGGTTACTAGAATTAGGTGAAGGAATGAATCCTGGCTCTCCTGTTCCATATCTGTTGGCACTCTTGGTAGATTTCTACATTTTTTTAAGGTACAATTCCTATACCTGCATGATGGGAATACCAATACCAGCCTTACAGTGTTATTCTGAAGATTAAGTAAGATAATTTATGGGAGTTGCTGTGTTCACAATAAATGCTCAAAAATTATGAAGAGTCAGGTATCAGAAAAACCAGATTTTATTCCATTTCCACCTCTGGTGGCATTAGAAAATTCCTTCAATGTTCGAAGTGTCAGTGTCATCACTTATAATATGGGCATAATAGTACCTACTCCCTTTAATGACTGCAATGAGCAATGCACGTAGAGCATTTCAGGCATTCTTCCATGTTTCTGGAACCTAGTAGCATCATTAAATGATGTTCTTTATTCTTACTTTCCTCCTCAATTTGCATTCTGAAGATTCAGGAAGAATTCTGGGTTTGAGACATGGACAGGATCTCAATTCTCCTTCCACAGATGAAGACACCGAGGTCAAAGAAGTTAAGTGACTTGCTTACAGTCACATAGCTAGCTAGTGACAGAGCTGGGTGTCTACCAGTAATGTCTTTACTATATAGCAAACTTCTCTGACCTCCCTCGACAGAGATTAATGCTATTTATGACAAGCCCAAGTCACTAAGAAAAACATTACCTAATTACCTTCATGGCTAGAAAGTAAGTCTTGATTGTCAATTAAAAGAGCAACTGGATCATTGTTTGTTATAAAATACTAATATCAAAACATAACAACAAATATAACAATTCTATGGATCTTCATTGCTGAGTAAAAGCCAAAGAATGACTAAATCTGGTTAAGAATCAGAAAGAGGTATTTCTGTATTTTTTTCTAAATATATGTCAACAAGGACTCTCTGGATGCCCTGCTAATTCTTGGGTTATTGCCTGCACATAAACAGAAAATAAACTCTCCTTGCCTACCAACAACTGGAAAACAAATCTCCGGGGATCACAGTGAGCACTTTCAGGGTGACTGACGACAGATGTACATTTGGGAGCCACCTTCTATGCCCCGAACAGGGAAAAGATCCAGAGGTGTGGGCCAAAAAAGCTGTGCATAAAACTTGAAAAGAGGGCAACAATGCATATGCTGGAATCCCTTTGGACTTTTTCTTTCACTAACAGATGATTGCAACCTAAGTGCTTTCTGGCCACAGCAGAAAGCAACAAAAGGCTGCATGGCTGAATTTTCTTAAATGAAAAGAGAGGGTTTTATGCTATTTAAATTGTATGGTCCAGATGGTGTTTTCCATCCTTCATGCTCTTTTGGTTGTGGCCATGTCTTGCCTATGGCTTTTGTGGCAGGACACACTCACCAGTCAGCAATTTCACCACTGCTTGGGTCCAAATGAGCTATGGAGAAAGAAATTAGGGTGAGTGGAGAGGCCACAGCTGGGAGAAATCAGCCACACTCAACAGGCCTCTCCCACATACATAAACAGAGCAGACAGAGAGAAGGAGGGTGGAGAAGCAAAATACTGAGGTTTAGAGAGTAGTATGTGAAGCCTGCAAAGTATGCCTAACCACATGACATGTGCCTACAGGTTCTAACCCAATTGCTGAAAATCCCTTAGTGTCTCTGAAGAGGTGGCTATTAAATTTCCCAGCCAAAACATTCAAATGCTTTCTGATACCACAAAATATTTTTTTTCATGCACTTAAACTGCTCCTTAAATACCTAGCTAAAAGGAGAAAATCATCTAGTAAGTTTATTCTCCTGTAGGAAAAGTGTCTCCTTTAATAATGCACTGTGTTAGCCAGGTTTTGAGTTCCTGCTGTGGTCTTAAATCTTTATCTTCACTGCAGTTCCCAGTTGACAATTTCTAGGATTCAAAATTCACGTGGACCATGATCCTACCCTGTTTATTAGAAGAAACATTAAAGAATGTAACATGTCTTTCACAGCATATTGCATTTGCACCTGAACTGTAAAAGCAAACTAATGCCTTTGGCAATGGATTATGGCTTTTTAAGTACCACTTTCCCTGCATAATACTGCAATAAAAAAAGAAAACATCCAAATGAGATATCAGTATTTTTTCCTACAGAGTGGAGGAAATTTTTTTAACTCCATAATTGTGGTTTATGTTCAGCCACCTGCTACTGAAACACCAAATTGTTTTTTTTTAGCTCTTGCCAAAAGCAAAGGGTCATACTTTCAATCCTCTTTTTCTTTTCTCCAAGTCTCAAAAAATGCATGCCAACTCAGTATCCTCCTAGAATGAACAAAATCATGTGAATAAGAAACCCTTCACCACAATTCTACCAGCCCACCATGCTTTTATGATGTATAATCTAATTGGGTCCTCCCCAGGAAAGAATATTAAATTTAAGTTGTGGCCTACATTCAACAGCAAAGGCAAAGAAAAGCAAGCTCTGAGCAATGTTCACAGTAGCTGTTTTAGAATATATAGTTCTTGAAAATACTGGGCATAGCTTCTAAAACTTAGTTAATTATGGGATTCACTTTGTAACCTTTTCCTTCAATGTTATTAAGATGGTTTTTAAAAAAAGAAATTCACTCTTATATGCTTTTAGTTGGAATATACTGATTTTCTTAAAGACAAAATTTATTGAGAGACCAAGTTGCTTCCTACCCTTGGATGCAGTAATTCTACGTCAAGGAATTCATTCTAAATCAGGGATTCAAACAAAGATTTCTGCAACTTTTTAATATAATGGTGATACATAAGAAACAGGCTAGCATCCAGAAGTAGAAAAAGGAGGAAATTAGTTATGAAATAGAATGGTTTGAAGAATATGTATTAATATTAGAAAACACTGTGAGACAATGGTAAGTTTTTGAAATGATACAAACTATTTATACACCTAATCCTAATGTTTTAAGCATATATTTTTATATGTGTGTGTTAATGCATACATGATATCTATATATACAAATAGAATCTAAGAATGGAAGGAAAAACTATTATTTTTGTTTTCTACTTCAAAGTTGCCTGTTATTCCCAATTTTCCTATGGTGAACACAGATCGATGTTAAAATTAGAAAAAAATGTAAAAGTATTTTTAAAATTTCTAAATTGGTTATCCTGGAGAATTTTTTGATCATATATCTTGGACTAAAAGAAATCCCATCTGGCCTGTTTTTTAATTAAAAACTTGATGCATTTTTTTCAGTTGAGGACCAGAAATCTTAATTGATCTGAGAGAATAATTTAAAGATCCCACCTATTTTTTTAATTGAAAAAATATGTAATTTACTTATCATAAGAAAACTTGAAAGTGCTACTTCAAAGGCCTTCTATTCCCCCATCATTAGCTTACAGGTTTCTTATATTTACCAAGGATATTTTCTAAGAATTGAGATGAATAATAAAAAACCCACAAAATGGGAGCATTAGAAATGGGGAGGCAGGCCCCAGAGATTATCCGTTTCAGCAATATCCAGTCCACGTTGAAAGGAATGGCCAGTTTAGCAATAGTTCACAGGAGTCCCTAGGGGCAGGGTAACAAGGAAAGCATGCACGCACGCACACTTCTATGAGAGCAGTGGCATTTTCATTTGTTTTATATGGTGGGTCTAAGTTCAGACCCCTCCAAAAAAAAAGCAGGATTTGTGTGTGAGTATTTCATTTGAGAGATGGACTCAGGAAGTACTGACAGGGAAGTAGAGAGGGAAAAGGCAAAGAGAAGGAAAACCAATGAAGAGTGTTATTGGGGGTCTAACCACTACCAAATGGGGCTCCTTATGACTGCAGACTCTCTGAGAGATGGAACAAAAGGTTTTGGAACATGCCTTAAAACTCTCACTGCAGGTGAGAAAACTGGACTACTCACCCACCAACTCTTGTCCCACACTGACTGTGGGTCCATCCTAGAAAGTTAAGTCACTAACACTTGTTGCCTAATCAGACTAAACACTCTTTTGGACACTGTCCTGGGTTGAGAGATACAAGCAGCCTTTAACAAACACGTAAGAGTTCACTTAAAGTCATGAAGTCACGGAGAGAACAAAGGGTTAGAGGCAGGGTAAACCTGAGGGTGAATCAGGGCTCTGCCATCTACAAAACTTTGGGTAGGCTATTAAATCTGAAGCTCATTTTTCATTGAAAAAAGGAACAATACTATAAATATTTAACATGGACATTTTCTGTAAGTATTCATTCCTTTCCAACCACCTTAGAATATCAAGCAATTTTGTATTGTGCCAGGTCATCAGACAGAACTACTAAAAGCTGTACTCTACTGTTTCTATTTGAATAAAGTATAAAATGTGATCTTTTAAGTTATGTTCTATCATTTGTCATTCATGGTATTCTAATCCTGAATATTCATTTATCTTTTAAGATAACTATATTTATGGTAATTTGGTGGGCTCCTGTACCATTCAGAAATATTTTAGGCCAGTAATTTCTATGTTATAATAAAGTAATGAATAAATAATTTTAAATGTTATAATAATAAGTAACACCATACTATTGAGTGCTTAATATATGCTAAGCAATCTTTACAGCCAACTTAACACACATTTTCTCAACACAGGTCAGTAATTATACTTGTCAGGTGCTATCACTAAGCCTATTTTACTGAAAAATTGAAACTTAGAAAAGGTAAGTAAATTGCTCATGACAGTGTTACTAAAATGTAACATAACCTGAGCCCCAACCTAAATCTGAATGCCTCCAGAACTAGTGCTCTTAACAACTGCACGCTACTCCCTTGCACTGTACTGGCAATTGGACAAACTGTATGCATACGAGTGAACATGCTTTGCCGATCCTTTATCACCGATAGGCCAGGGCAGTGCTCTCCTAATCAACACTGCTTTAGCAGAAGTGATCAACATTCTGCCTTACCAGATCACCACTATATGCCTTGATGAGCTCGTTATTCCCGGTCTCCTTTATTGTATTTTTGGAGCCAGATCTGGGTTCAAATTATCATCCAGCTCTTCATATCTATATGATGTCAGGCAAAAGACTTTACTTCCACATGACTTAGTTCCCAAAAATGCCCAACCTGCAGAGCTAGCATAATATAAAAATTAATAAGGGCATATTTCAAGTGTCTGAGAAAAAAAGTATAGCTTGAAATTACTACTTTCTGACTGTCAGCAAAGGAATCGCTACACATCCATGAACTGGTTAAAATACTTTGGACTCAAGATCGGCATTGTAGATATCCTATTGCTTAAAGCGTGTGAAAATGGAGCTACCGTATTAATTAAACTTCTCTGTTGTTGTGAGTAGCTGTCATGGCTCAAATATTGTGTCAGATTTTTCACACTAAGTAAAATTGGTCCTATACCTTTGAATAAGTGTTCTTGAATAAGAAATATATTTTTTTCTATATATAGACTTTTGTAGAGAAAGAGAACAAATAGTTGTGCATATATACATAGTATGTACACATGTTTATTATTTATACGTATAAATAAAATAATTAACCCACTCCTGCTTCATATAGGTTGTTAAAGAAAACATTCAATCTTGCTGCTCCCACATCATAAATCTATTAACTCATCTTGGTGAATGGATGATGTGATAACAAAGAGTTAAGAGTCAGAAAAGGGGTGGAGGAAATAAAATTAAGAAATGAAAATCTATTCTGAAAATCCTGTGATTGCCCATCAGTGAAGTCATTTTGGAAAAATAGCCTGTGGGTAAAATTGTAAACACCATATGTTTTTTAATATTGAAGTGTTGTCTAAGAAAATTACTGAAAATAAAAAATTTTAATCCCAAGATTACTTTGAATTGGCAGATATATCCATAATAGCAATAACCCTTTTCCTTTAACACCTTGCTGGTTCTGCAAATAGTTATTTATACTAACTAAAATGAAGGCTACAAAGAATTTATGTCCTTACTGAACTTTTTAAATTCCATACTTATTGGAAAAGGACATTCTAGGAAAAAAAGCTGTACTTAATCCACAGCTGTGATTTTTGGTGTTTGTCATTAACACACTCTGACCTATCTGGTCTGAGATTTTTCACATAAACCCAGACAAAATGGTGTTATTCACCCTCTAAGTTCATTGCAAAAAAGTTACAAATAGAATTAGACCTTGTAAAATAAAAGCCATTGTGCATCCATAAGTAAATAATATTTACATTTTTAGTTTCTTTGATGATTCTTTTTATAAAATGCAGACAGCATCATAGATGAATACAACTTCAGGATAAATATGTACAGCTAGTATTAAATTATAGTAAAAAAATCTTTAATGACCAAGTGTAAAGGCAGTAGAAAGGAGATGGCTGACATGATCCACACCATCATTTGATTAGATAGATATAATATTAGTAATAAAGCATGTCCTAATACTACACTCTGAGGAAGCACCAGAAGAAATAATATGGAATCCAAAAGACACTTTCTCACAGTGTTAGTATACACATCAGTCAATCATCACATGGTTTGGGAATTGTATAAATTTTCATGCATCAATTTGAGCAAGTTTATCAGTCTCAATACTTTCAGCTGTTGAACAACAGATTTATCAAACTCATTTATTTGAGATTTAACGAGGATATAAAAATGCTTAACAAATGTGGTTTACCACCAGCTAATAGACTCACATGAACAGTCATTTCCTGTAAATGTCTATTAGACAAATTCAACTCCAACAAATAGCACTGTTGTGTGATTTGGGAAAGTCCTTTACCCACTCTGGTCTACAGTAACTTCAAACAGAGACCATGGGCTGGCTGATTGCCTTTGCCCTCTTAACACTAAAGCTTTAGGAGCTGTTATTTTGTATATTTGCTTTCATAAATTCATTTTGAGAGTAGAACTGTACTGAACTAAAAAGTTAAAAAATAGCAGAATGTCTTTTGGAAAATGTTGGAAATGCTTTCTTCCTAAATTATTTCCACTCTTCCACTGCCTACATATATACTTACCTAATAAGGTAATAAATAGGTCCATTTTCTCTTACCACTTAATTTATGTACGATATATATTTTTGTGCATTTTATTGTATTTTTGTTCATATCTTTCCAATCATTAGTAAGTAAGCTCTTTGACAGCTCTTTGACGAAAAGACTGATGCCTATTCCTTTTTTGGATTTTTCCTTGTATTTAGTAATGTGCTTGCTTATAAGATGCATTCATTTGATATTTTTTAATAAATTAATTTTGTCTGAGGCTATCAATGTAGTGTGGCTCTGGTATCAACCTCTCCCTGCCATGCCACACTCAGTGAGGCTGTGTATACAGCATAATCTAAAATCCAGATTGGAGAATTTCTCTACTTTTGCCTTTATTTCATTGCTCTAAGCCATTTCAGGAACCATCCGCTCTTGCTTTCTACACTCTTGGCTTTGAGAATTGGTTCACATTCCTTGTTTTGTTCCATTTGGCTTTGGCAAATGATTCCAGACTGTTTACCTTGTGTACTGACCTTGGAAACCCCTAAGATTTGCCTGTACTAATTGTCTCCGCCTCCTTTGGCTCCAAATTTCAAATCATTGCCCAGACCAGGCCTCTGAGACACCACCTGCCTCATCTTGTGGAAAGGAAATCACATTTGATTTCTTTGGACAACATCCATCTTATCAGATTCATCCAAAACTCAGATTTGTTTGTAATGGGCACTTAAAACCCAGACTGAAATAATGTTAAGAAGTTCCTAGCTGTGAAGGTAAAGAGAACATTCATTTGGTTCCAATAACAAGTGCCTACACAGAAAAAAAGCAGTATAGGAAAAGATGCACTTCTTAATAGGATATGCAAAGAACATGGAAAAATACTGAAGAATTAAGGAAGATAAAATGTACTTGAATTATAGAACACCAAAGTTTAAAGAACTCCGGAACTTTAAACAGAAGATCTAATAAAAAACCTTCACTGAACAAAAATTTCCTTCATAAAATATTTCTGATACATGATCACTCAGACTCTATTTCAATATTTCCAGGAATAAAGAGCTAAGTAAGCTAGTATCTAAGGAAATCTATATTGAGTGGAAATCCACATTCAGTACTATTCACTGTGTTTGTCCTCATTCAATCCTTTGGAACTACCCCCAGAAAAGTCTACTTTCTTTTCCAAGTGATAACTCTGAATATTGTAAGATGACCATGACAGCCTCACTACCACCAACAGCACTGTGTGTGTGTGTGTATCTGTGCATCCACGTGTGTAGCTGATCATTAGATTTTCTACTTGTTAATACTGAGGCAAGTACCTTTTAACTTACAAAGTTATTACGTTCACTGTGGGCTCATATTTAACTTTTCAGAGCATGGTTTCTACCTTGTAATATGGCCTTTAAGCTTGGATTTTATAATGAGGAGGATGATATATCCCTCATACAATCGTAGCAAGGCTTAAGTGAACTAAAGTTTGGTTTAAGAGTTAAGAGAGTTAAGGCATCAAATGCACAGGACTTTCAACAATCTGACTCATCAGTCATCAGTTTTAACTCAGGCATCCTCAGTTTACTTCTGCAACTGATTTAAAAGGATTCATATAATTATAAAAATAATATTCAGTATAAAAATTGAAATAAAAATGGGTAGAACTAAGAGATAGCAGGTAGTAGAAAGATATAGAGAGTATTTGATGAATATCTTTAAATTTTTCATTTGCATAGCATTTAATTATTCATATATACTAATATCCAATTTGCATTCTGGTTAGCATTAATACACAAGCATCTGATCACGTTGTTGGGAGCTCTATCTTGTCATAAGTTTCATTTTGATGAATGCATGATATTCCATCAAGTGAATGTATCATGATACTATTTTCTTATTCAGGCATTTACTTACTGTAAATAGTTCACTATTATAAACAATTATATAACAAACATTTATTCATAAATATTGCTCTGTTTTTTCAGTTTTTATTGGAATAGAGCTCCAATTTTTTTTAGAGACAGTCTTGAAAAATAAACTTTCAGTTGTCAAAAAATGAGAAATTGCATATATTCGTATCTTATATTTGGGGTGAATATATGTTTGTGTTACCATTAAAGTTATTTCACTGTTGATTTTGTCCCACATCGATTCAATGGGTTCAATGTTTTAATATATTTCTCTCAGTTCTGCCACTTCTACAAATATGTTGTGTCTAAGTCTTTGTTCAAATTATTCATATGAACTTTGAGGAAGAATATCTAGGATAGATACTTTTGACATGTCACTGGAGACATCCCTCCAGTTTGATATTGGTTCATTAATTGAAACTCTGGGAACAGCATTCAAACAGCTAAAAATTTACCAATTATACTATCATTCAGTCTCGTGTCTCTGTATCATCAACAAGATGGTAAAATTCCTTCCAAAATATGCTATCACAAGGTAGATTCATCTTATATGGGTTCAAACAATTATACGGAATTGGAAGCTACAGAGGGAAATTTGAGAAGCAAGCCATTATAAAACAACTGTTGGTAAATAATATGAATTAATAATCAATCTGTCTCATATCTATTGCTTAGACATTTATCCATATAATATTTAGAGAACATTTGTTAGGGACTTTGCCCATAACCCATGCATGTTTCTCAATAGGCAAAAAACAAACTTTTCCTGGAAAATCAGGCTTTACTGTTATAAAAATGAAAGCATATAAAATTATTAGATAATTTGTTTTTTAAATATAAAAGCATGGCTGGAATATAATGTCTAAAATTTTTACAACATCTTAAAGCTTTTATGGTCAGTAGTGCATCATCCTGCATTCATTGAGCTTTACTTAAGGGTTGACAGGCAAAACCTATCAAAGTACATGTTTGCTGAAAAATCTGCTCTCGTGTGTTCTAAATACTGTGTAATGGCAACGTTGTTTTGTCCCACTGCTAAATAACTTAAATGTTTCAATAGGCAGATTGTATTCTCTGCAAATGTAATTCTTCACATAAAAAAATTTTCAAATAAAATTAGATTTTAGGTATTAGCTTAGCACTAAAATATGATTAATTCCCTTTCAAGACACTACCCTCAAAAATTGAATTTTAAAAGAATTACTCAAAAAAGATGGCAGCGTGAGAGGAGAGACAGAGGCTTGCTCCTAAAACTGGATACAATTAGAAAATTTAATTGGTGCAACTAATCCTGAGAGAGCAACAGGAAAGAGGATGCGTCAGACTGCACACACCTGGAGAAAAGAGCAGACCCCAGGGTAAGGTACCAGAGCCGTGACTCCACGGGACCCGAGCCCCTCCCCCACCCCAATTCACCAGCGGGAGGAAGAGAAATGGAGCAGGGAGGGAGTGGAAGGCTTAGGACTGCTGAATACCTAGCTCCAGAGATCTGCTCTGGGAGCACAAACATACATTTCATGGTGCTTTCTTAAGACTGGCATGACTACTGGGTTGGAAAGTTAATACAGGCAGAGTTCCTGGGGAGACTGGGATTCCAGCTGCTTATGGAAAGCAGGGATCCATATCCGGCTGCTCTGGGACAAAAACTTATACCTGTGTAAACAGCCCACTGGCTCAGGCAGTGGAGACAGGCACAGCAGCCGGGAGGCGGGGAACAGCTCTTTCCTACCCCAAGTACCGCTCCCCTGCGACCACTGACATTGCTTCAGGGGCTGAGCAGCTCCAGAAAAGAGCTTCTGGACCCTAGAGGGCGCCATATACAAACATGAAACGCCAAAGGAACCTTGTCCAGAGTAAAATTGTTAATACAACTCCGGAGAAAGATTTAAATGATATGGAATTCGTGACTCTTCCTGAAAGGGAGTTCAAAATAAAAAGAATCAGCATCCTAATGGAGGTACGGAAAGACATCCAAGAACTCAGGAATGAATTCAGGTCAGAGATCCAATCGTTAAAGAACACGATGGAGGGAATTGAAAGCAGGTTGGATATGGTAGAGGAGATGATAAATGAAATAGAAACTAGAGAAGAGAAATACAAAGAAGCTGAGGCACAGAGAGAAAAAAGGATCTCTAAAAATGAAAGAATATTGAGAGAACTGTGTGACCAATCCAAGCAGAACAATATTCTGGCATCATAGGGATACCAGAAGAAGAAGAGAGAGAGAGAGAGAAAGGTATAGAAAGTGTCTTTGAGGAGATAGTTGCTGAAAACTTCCCCAATCTGGGGAAGGAGATAGTCTCTCAGGCCATGGAGATCCACAGATTTCCCAACACAAGGGACCCAAGGAAGACAACACCAAGACACATAGTAATTAAAATGGGAAAGATCAAGGATAAGGACAGACTGTTAAAAGCAGCCAGAGGCAGAAATAAGATCACATACAAAGGAAAGCCCATCAGGCTAACATCAGACTTCTCAGCAGAAAACTTACAGGCCAGAAGGGAGTGGCATGATGTATTTACTGCCATGAATCAGGAGGGCCTGGAACCAAGATTACTTTATCTGGCAAGATTATCATTTAAATTTGAAGGAAGGATTAAACAATTTCCAGATAAGCAAAAGCTGAGAGAGTTTACCTCCCACAAACCATCTCTGCAGTCTATTTTGGAGGGACTGCTATAGATGGAAGTGTTCCTAGGGTTGGATAGCTGTCACCAGAGGTAGTAAAACCACGGAAGGGAGGGTGGAGCAGCTGATTGCGAGGCAAATGTAAAATTAAATTGACTATCCCCAAAGTCAATCAAGGGATAGAGAAGAAGTATAGAATTTGATACCTAATATATAAAGAAAGAAAGAGGAAGAAAAAGGAGGAGAAATAGAAAAGAACTTTTAGATTGTGTTTGTAACAGCATACTAAGTGAGTTAAGTAAGACCCTTAGATAGTAAGGAAAGTAACCTTGAACCTTTGGTAACCACGAATCTAAAGCCTGAAATGGCAATAAGTACATACCTATCAATAATCACCGTAAATGTAAATGGGCTGAATGCACCAATCAAAAGACATAGAGTCACTGAATGGATAAAGAAACAAGACCCATCTATATGCTGCTTACAAGAGAGTCACCTCAAACCCAAAGACATGCACAGACTAAAAGTCAAGGGATGGAAAAAGATATTTCATGCAAACAATAGGGAGAAAAAAGCAGGTGTTGCAGTACTAGTATCAGACAAAATTGACTTCAAAACAAAGAAAGTAACAAGAGATAAAGAAGGACATTACATAGTGATAAAGGGCTCAGTCCAACAAGAGGATATAACCATTATAAATATATATGCACCCAACACAGGAGCACCAGCATATGTGAAACAAATACTAATAGAACTAAAGGAGGAAATAGACTGCAATGCATTCATTTTAGGAGACTTCAACACACCATTCACTCCAAAGGACAGATCCACCAGACAAAAAATAAGTAAGGACACAGAGGCACTGAACAACACACTAGAACAGATGGACCTAATAGACATCTATAGAACTCTACACCCAAAAGCAACAGGTTACACATTCTTCTCAAGTGCACATGGAACATTCTCCAGAATAGACCACATACGAGGCCAAAAAAAGAGCCTCAGTAAATTCCAAAAGATTGAAATCCTACCAACCAACTGTTCAGACCACAAAGGTATAAAACTAGAAATAAATTGTACAAAGAAAGCAAAAAGGTTCACAAACACATGGAGGCCTAACAGCACGCTTCTAAACAGTCAATGGATCAATGACCAAATTAAAATGGAGATCCAGCAATATATGGAAATAAATGAAAACAACAACACAAAGCCCCAACTTCTGTGGGACACAGTGAAAGCAGTCTTAAGAGGAAAGTATACAGCAGCCCAGGCATATTTAAAGAAGGAAGAACAAACCCATATAAATGGTCTAACATCACAATTATCAAAACTGGAAAAAGAAAAACAAATAAGGCCTAAAGTCAGCAGAAGGAGGGACATAGTAGAGATCAGAGAAGAAATAAATAAAATTGAGAAGAAGAAAACAATAGAAAAAAATCAATGAAACCAAGAGCTGGTTTTTTGAGAAAATAAACAAAATAGATAAGCCCCTAGCCAAACTTATTAACAGAAAAAGAGAATCAACACACATCAACAGAATCAGAAATGAGAAAGGAAACATCATGACGGACCCAACAGAAATACAAAGAATTATTAGAGACTACTATGAAAACCTATATGCTAAGAAGCTGGAAAACCTAGAAGAAATGGACAACTTCCTAGAAAAATACAACCTTCTGAGACTTACCAAGGAAGAAACACAAAATCTAAACAAACCAATTACCAGCAAAGAAATTGAAGCGGTAATCAAAAAACTACCAAAGAACAAAACCCCCAGGCCAGATGGATTTACCTCAGAATTTTATCAGACATACAGAGAAGACATAATACCCATTCTCCTTAAAGTTTTCCAAAAAATAGAAGAGGAGGGAATAATACCAAAATCATTCTATGAAGCCAACATCACCCTAATACCAAAACCAGGCAAAGTCCCCACCAAAAAAGAAAATTACAGACCAATATCCCTGATGAACGTAGATGCAAAAATACTCAATAAAATATTAGCAAACCGAATTCAAAAATATATCAAAAGGATCATACACCACGACCAAGTGGGGTTCATCCCAGGGATGCAAGGATGGTACAACATTCGAAAATCCATCAACATCATCCACCACTTCAACAAAAAGAAAGACAAAAACCACATGATCATCTCCATAGATGCTGAAAAAGCATTTGACAAAATTCAACATCCATTCATGATAAAAACTCTCAGCAAAATGGGTATAGAGGTCAAGTACCTCAACATAATAAAGGCCATATACGATAAACCCACAGCTGACATTATACTGAACAGTGAGAAGCTGAAAGTTTTTCCTCTGAGATTGGGAACAAGACAGGGATGCCCACTCTCCCCACTGTTATTTAACATAGTACTGGAGGTCCTAGCCACGGCAATTAGACAAAACAAAGAAATACAAGGAATCCAGATTGGTAAAGAAGAAGTTAAACAGTCACTATTTGCAGATGACATGATATTGTACATAAAAAACCCTAAAGACTCCACCCCAAAACTACTAGAACTGATATCAGAATACAGCAAAGTTGCAGGGTACAAAGTTAACACACAGAAATCTGTGGCTTTCCTATACACTAACAATGAGCCAATAGAAAGAGAAATCAGGAAAACAATTCCATTCACAATTGCATCAAAAAGAATAAAATACCTAGGAATAAACCTAACCAAAGAGGTGAAAGACCTATACCCTGAAAACTATAAGACACTCTTAAGAGAAATTAAAGAGGAAACTAACAAATGGAAACTCATCCCATGCTCTTGGCTAGGAAGGATTAATATGGTCGAAATTGCCATCCTGCCCAAAGCAATATACAGATTTGATGCAATCCCTATCAAATTACCAGCAACGTTCTTCAACGACCTGGAACAAATAGTTCAAAAATTCATATGGAGACACCAAAGACCCCGAATAGCCAAAGCAATTCTGAGAAAGAAGAATAAAGTGGTGGGGATCTTACTCCCCAACTTCAAGCTCTACTACAAAGCCATAGTAATCAAGACAATTTGGTACTGGCACAAGAACAGAGCCACAGACCTGTGGAACAGATTAGAGACTCCAGACATTAATCCAAACATATATGGTCAATTAATATTCGATAAAGGAGCCATGGACATACAATGGCGAAATGACAGTCTCTTCAACAGATGGTGCTGGCAAAAATGGACAGCTACTTGTAAGAGAATGAAACTGGTTCACTGTCTAATACCATACACAAAAGTAAATTCCAAATGGATCAAAGACCTGGATGTAAGTCATGAAACCATAAAACTCTTAGAAAAAAACATAGGCGAAAGTCTCTTGGACATAAACATGAGTGACTTCTTCATGAACATATCTCCCCGTGCAAGGAAAACAAAAGCAAAAATGAACAAGTGGGACTATACCAAGCTGAAAAGCTTCTGTACAGCAAAGGACACCATCAATAGAACAAAAAGGAACCCTACAGTATGGGAGAATATATTCGTAAATGACAGATCCGATAAAGTTTTGACATCCAAAATATATAAAGAGCTCACACACCTCAACAAACAAAAAGCAAGTAATCCAATTAAAAAATGGGCAGAGGAGCTGAACAGACAGTTCTCCAAAGAAGAAATTCAGATGGCCAACAGACACATGAAAAGATGCTCCACATCGCTAGTTATCAGAGAAATGCAAATTAAAACCACAATGAGATATCACCTCACACCAGTAAGGATGGCTACCATCCAAAAGACAACAACAAATGTTGGAGAGGTTGTGGAGAAAGGGGAACCCTCCTACACTGCTCGTGGGAATGTAAATTAGTTCAACCATTGTGGAAAGCAATGTGGAGGTTCCTCAAAATGCTCAAAATAGACTTACCATTTGACCCAGGGATTCCACTTCTAGGAATTTACCCTAAGGATGCAGCACTCCAGTTTGAAAAAGACAGATGCACCCTTATGTTTATCGCAGCATTATTTACAATAGCCAAGAAATGGAAGCAACCTAAGTGTCCATCAGTATATGAATGGATAAAGAAGATGTGGTACATATACACAATGGAATATTATTCAGCCATAAGAAGAAAACAAATCCTCCCATTTGCAACAACATGGATGGAGCTAGAGGGTATTATGCTCAGTGAAATAAGCCAAGCAGAGAAAGACAAATACCAAATGATTTCACTCATCTGTGGAGTATAAGAACAAAAGAAGAACTGAAGGAACAGAACAGCAGCAGAATCACAGAACCCAAGAATGGACTAACAGTTACCAAAGGGAAAGAGACTGGGGAGAATGGGAGGTTAGGGAGGGATAAGGGCGGGGAAGAAGAAAGGGGGTATAATGATTAGCATGTATAGTGTGGGGGATGGGGGATAGGGGAGGGCTTTGCAACACAGAAGACAAGTAGTGAGTCTACATTTTACTATGCTAATGGACAGTGACAGTAATGGGGTGTGTGGAGGGGACTTGGGGTAGGGGAGAGCCTAGTAAACATAATGTTCTTCATGTAATTGTAGATTAATGATAACAAAATTTTTAAAAAAGGGGAAAAAAATGTGATACATCAAGCAAAAAAAGAATTACTCATCTTTTCTTAGGATGGATAAAACAAGCCTGACAACATTAGAGGGGACTTGCCACAATACTCAGAAAGGGTTCCCATAAAGTATTGCTCTGGGTTCTTAACTTAAAGGGAAACCTTCACAATGGCCACAGCCCTTGATGTCCTACAAAAGGAGAAGAATGCCCTCAAATTCCTTGCAGCAGAAACTCACTTAGGGGGCCCTTGACTTCCAAATGGAATAGTCCATCTACAAAAGGAAAAGTTGATGGCATGACCTCATAAATCTGAAGAGAACCTGGGGGACCTTCTACAGGCAGGTCATGCCATTGAGAACCCCGCTGATGCCAGTGTCATGTCCAGGAATACTGGCCAATTCTTCAGCTGCTCGGCCTCTGGAGCCACTCCTACTGCGGCCGCTTCAGTCCTGGAAGCTTCACCAGGCAGATGCAGGCAACAATCTAGCATCCGCACCTTGCGGCAGTCACTGAGTCCAGGGTGCCCATCAGCCTCTCACAGACGTGTGTTATTTAACCTGCCATGGGCTGCCTAACAGATTCCCCACGACGCCGTGCGGGCCTTACTGTCGGCGCCACTGCACGCAAGCTGCTCAGGGATGGGTCGGTGGAGGCGGCCTGAGGTTCTGGGCATGCGCGGCCTACATCCCAGGAGCCCCCGGGGGCGGTCACGCCTGCTCTCTACTCGCCCAGGGATTTTGAAGAGCCGGAAAAGGAAGAGGGTCCCGCTGCTGAAAGGCTGTGACCAAGGAGGAATTTCAGGGTGAACGGACCCCTCCAGCCCCTGATCACTGCTTCTCAAGCGTAGGTCCCAGGCCGGGCTGAAGGAGCAGGCCCTCTGTGTCTGTCCAGCTCTGCCCCGCTGAAGACTGGAGCGCTCAGCCCGCCACCAGCTCTGGCCGGTAGGTCCCACTGCTCAGGCCACTGACGGGAAGGGACAACCACTGAGTGGTCTTAGGCCGTTCTTCCACTGACTCTAGAAAGTGAAAAAATGGAAATAAGGAAGGCAGGAAATAAAAATAAATAAATAAATAGAGGGGATCTTCCTTAACTTTCCAGTTTGGGAAACAAAGCCTCCTTATCCAGCACGTTACAGGAACTCTGCAATTTTTCTGACCCCTATTTCTAATTTTTATTCATCTTCATTTTAATTATCCTTTCGTTTGTTACCTAAAAGTTAAGATTTCTTATAAATTGTCTCCAATGCAGTGTATCATTAAAAGCATTTTAGTGGGAGAAAAATGTAATTTGGCTTGGGTAATCATTGTACTACCTCATTGTTTTAAAGTATATTAAAATGAGGAAGTAGTTGAAGACCACTAGACAACCATTTGAAGCATTCTTTACAGGCTCTGCTTGGATGACAAGGAGACTTTAAAGTCATGCAAAACAAAGGTAGATTCTTTAGCCGGCCTTTCCTTCATCTGGAATGATGTCGTTGTTATCCATTAACAGAGTAAACGAGCATTTACACACTGATGAAACTGTCCATGAAGAAAAGAAGGAAAGGTAAGAAACTAAGATGCACTGAGTACCTACTATGTGCCAGCATTTACATAGTTGTCATTACTTTTAATTCTCACTAAAACTACAAAGTGGGTAGAATTAGAGGAGTGGGGCTCAGAAGAGTGGGGCTACTTCCCAAGTCCTCACAGGTAGTCAGGTGGCACAGCCCGGTTCCAGCCTCAAAGTAGAAGCTCCTTCTCATTTACCACGCTGCCTCTCAGCTGCCAAATGGCCTTTCCTGAAGAAAGTAAAAGCTGTTGAGAAGATATTGTGAAACATTCTTAAGACTTTTAAAAATATTTTATAGAAGAATTATTCCCATTATCACTGTGATTAAAATATAATATTCATCTTAACAGTGGTGATGCTTTCAAGTCTTAAGTTGCCTCTCAGAACCCCTATAGTATATAGAACACACTGAGTTTCTTTTTATAACTCAAGAGTTTACATTTAGTGTCATAATATGCTCTGTATTAGCAGAGACTCAAGAACATCAAGATTGCTTTGCAGCCCTTCTCTATGGTCTAGGAAACTCTAGATCTTTGAGTAGCACAGGACTAGGCGGAAAATATCAACTCCAAATTTCAGTATAATTGAGAGCAATATCTAGAATCATAATCAAAGAAATCCAGCTTAAATCAGAACTATGACAGCATTAAGAGTGAAAATACAGATTATTTTTGATGCTCCTTTTCTTCATCATAATTTTTCTCTAGTCATTGCTTTGCTTTGCCTCTTCTTGTTAATTGAATTTATATATTATGTGCATTATTGTGTCCCTGGCTTTTTGTGGAGACCATTGGCCAATTTCTGGTAAGAGAGACTAGTAAAAAATAAATACTAGTAATGTTAGAACAGAATATATTATTCAGTACACTGATAAAATGAATGAATCATGCTAAGGAAATCTCATTGGGAACAATGATAGAAAAATTAATTCTTTGGAAAAATAATAATATATAGTTAGGTAGATGTTAGATTGATTGATTGATAGATACTGATCTTATGTCTAAAAGGGAAACTTAAGTTTAGAGGCATGTCCATTAAACATAGGAAGAACAACACCAAAACAAGAGCTAGTATTTTCATTTAACATGATTCTTGAAATTTTGGATACTTTCAAGAAGATATAAAGCAGTAATAAGAGATGTTAGCAAATACAAGACAAAAGTACCATAATTTACAACTGATATGCTTAGAAATGCATGCACAAGAGAATCAACACAAAATCTAACAAAAATATTAGGATTAATATGAGAACTCAATAAAGTGACCAAATATCAGATCATTTTATCAGCTATTTGTTTTGGAAACTTTCATACCTATAAAAAATTTGGAAGAATAGTACAATGAATATCTGTGCTTTTTTAAGCCAAGACTGATGAATTGTTAAAATTTTGCCAGATTTCCTTTCTCTCTCATTTTATCCGTACATCTTCATGTTCTCATATTCTCTTTCTCTCTGTCTCTGTTTTTGGCTAAGGCATATGAGAGAAAGTTACAGCCATTTAAATAGTTGCTCCCCAAAACTTCAACATGTATATAAGAATACTTCTAAAAGTCAATATTTTATCATATAAAGCAATAACTAATTAGAGAATATAACAAAAAATTTGCAAAAACAACAAAAAAAGACCATATTGAGATGCCTAAATGAGGAAAATTATTCTAAAATTTACTGAGCTCTATAAAAGATAAACTATTCCTGGACAGAAGATAACATAAAGTAAAATTACCATTTTCCCCAAATTAATTCATATGTACATGTTACACAAAATCTAATCAGAATTATACTGTGATATTAAAAATAAATAAAATCTTTCTAATGTTGATCAGAAAGAAAGATCAAGCAAAATCAAAAATACAGTTTAGAAAAGAAGTAAAAGTAATCCTTTCTAGCTAACTAGAGATCATAACTCCTGGCATTAGAACAGAATTTGAGCCCTACAATTTGTTTGACCTGGGACAAGTGATTAACTTCTCAAGAGTTTTGGGTACCTCATCTATAAAACAGGCATGAAAACATCTGCCTTGTGGGGTTATGTGAGGATTCCAAATAACCACTTAAAAAATGTACAATGTTCAGGCAATGAAGAAAAAGTTAATATATGTTTTGAGGTATTGCTAGGACTTTGGAGATTATAATCTATAATCAGTTTGGATCCAAAATAAATTACAGTTCTGTGTAAATATTAGATATTACATATATATACATATATACAATATGTTATAAAATTGAAAAATTTTTTAATGAAAAATATAAAAAGGTAAATATAAACTAAGTTTATCAAATCTCTGATGTAGAGACATTTTTACTTTTAAAATGATACAATGAATTATAAAACTTATACATACAAAAAATTCTGGAAGAAAACATATCCAAATATTTAAAATGGTTGTCTTTGGATAATAGATCTTTTATGGCTGACCATAAAAGATCATATGGCTGATCTTTTCCTCTATTCAGTTTTTCTGTGTTTCCCAAAAATTCTACAAGTAGCATATATTAACTTATGATAAAAAACATTTTTGAAAAGTCAATCAAAATAAAATAATTTTGTTACACTGAGGGCAAAGTGGGCTTTAAAAGAGAAGCATTAAAAAAAAAAGCTCCAGGAGCAAGAAGCACCAAATTTTTCCAAGGTGAGCAAGGAGTCAGAAAAGGCTTCAAAAGGAAAGTACATCAGAGCTAATTTAAAGAATGAATAAGAAATGGACAGATGGAAGAGATAAAGATGAAAGAATGGACTAAAAGGTACTAGATGTATGTGTTACATTAAGAGTTTTACTTCATCCTACAGGCAGAAAGGAGCACTACCTTACTCATTGGCTGTTGGAATGGATGGATGGGTGGGTGGGTAGATGGATGGATAGATGGATGGATGGACTAGTAATTTGGTTCAAATTAAGGATTTTAAACTGGTAGAAATATCAGAATGCAGACAGCTGTTGGAAACATGGACTAGTAGGGAAGATGAAAACACCATTAGATGACTTAGCAGGAAATGAATGGTGAAGCCTGCTTCATGAGAGAGTGACTCCAGCCAGGTAGTTAAGTCAGCTAATTTGCCATATCCTTGAAGCCAAATTATAATAGCTCCTTTATAGGCCTGTACCTTATTGTGTATTTTCTTGGTACTCTTCACTAAGTCCAGGACAGAAACCAGCATCCCATTTGTTTTCTCTGCTCAGTGGTTGGCACAGGGAAGGAAGAATGACAATGATGGCAGAAAGGAAGTCAGAAAGGAAAGGAAAAAGCAAAGGCAAGATAGGAAAGAGAAAATGTGATGGTAAAAGAAAAAAGAGAGAAAAATGAGATAGAAGAAAAGATGGGCAAGAAAAATACAGCCTCATCTGTCCCTTCCCTCTATCACTTCCCACTGCTTCTGCATCCCTCTCCTTCCTATGCACTCACATATACCTTCTTGGTTTTTTAGATCATTGCCCCACATCCTTTATTGCTGCCAAAACCACATGGGCTTGGGGCTGGGGCTGGGGCTGGATGGACAGACACTCCCCCAGACCCATTCTTGTCCTGTGCATGGTTGGAAAACTTTTGTCTTTTAGTTTTTTTCTGAATAAAAAAGATTCTACTAAAAATATTGTTATTTCTACTATTTGTGCTTAAATCCTATTAAGATTATTCATACTATTTCAGTTTGTTTTGTTTCTATAGAGTGGATCAGCCAGCAGACCAATTTCCCAAATATAGCCAATGTACCTTGCTATTAGTAGAACTTACTTAGGCTCATGGCTATCTCTAGCCTGTGGCTGCATTGCTCAAGTTTTCAAGTTGTCCTCAGTACTGGTGTAGCAGCAATCCATTTCCCACTATAGTCAAAATTTTTATTATGCTATTTGAATCCTTTCTCTAAATAACAAAAGTTAATAAATGTATTGAACAACCTGGTCAGGACCGAGGGGCTAATGTTGCTATTATTTGCTAAAGGTAATATAATTTGATCTGGTACATTTCCATTTACTTAACTATAAATCCTCATTCACAGTTCAAAGGGGATGGCTTTTGAAAAGATTATATTTTTTCTATCTGAATAACCAGGGAAGAGAATATAGATCATCTCCTCAAATTAAAAAAAAAAAAAGGCCTTATTTTCATGAGCTAGGTTAACCACATCATTGACTAGTGTTGACAAAGGTGAAGAGCCTAATGAGTAAAAATAAAACTGGTATTGCCCCTTAAGAAGTTAATTTTTATATACAGCACATTTGCGGAGTGTTGTTTATTATGCTTGGTAAATATTTTTAAAGACTTTTTTGATGAAACTGTGTTTCTTCTAAGAAGGGAAGTTTATGGGGATATTGTAGCAGCCTAGAAGATGCAAATCAGAAGCACTTATGAGCTGGAAAAAGATAGGCATGAAGTTGTACATGACATACAGTAAAAGTGTACAACATTTGCCCTTAAAAAAGCACATGGATATCTAAGGGAGGTCACTATTTTTCCTACAGCATGCCTTCCAAATGTATCTAAAAGACAGTCCGATGTCTCAGGTGCATGTGTGCTCTCATTCAAGAAAACATTATACACAGAATGCTAAATTTACAAAAGATACAAATTAGAGGATAATTATGCACAATCCAGAAGGGCATTTTAACACAAGTTTTTTAAAGAGGCAACTTGCTTAGTACATTTAAAATATTATTTGGTGTATAGAACCATGGCCTACAAGCAATCTATCAAAATTATATATATGAATTTAAAGAATACAATCAGAATGTGTTCTTCATAAGTATGAAAATAAATGAAACAACCTTAAAACTTGCTCATTTATTAATTTCAGGGAATACCTTTAACCAGTATATAAGAAAGGCAAGTATTAATTTAAATTTACACACAGAATTCAAGGGAAGGACCAATATTTTTTTCCTGCATAAATGAAAGATTATTGGATTTTAAGCCAGGTGACAGGATTTGTGCATACTGGACATCAGCCTCCCAAACCATCCTGCAAGGTGCTTTATCCCGTGAGACTAATACAAGGTTCGGGGCATGAACCAGTTAAAAGAAAATGTTTTTAAATACACCAGCAGTTCTCGAAGGGTAGACCAGCAGGGTCAGCATCACGTGGGAACTTAGAAAATGCAAATCAGGCTCCACCCTGTGCTTAACGAATCAGAAACTGGGATTGGGACCAGCACTCTGTGGTTTAACATGCTTTTGATGCACACTGAAGTTTGGGAACCACTGAAATGATCTCATGAAGTACTAGTATATGCATGCATCTGGTTACTGTTTTATACAATTATATTCAAATTCCCTTCCTTGGAATGCTTAGGAATTTGTAGGGGAGTTGTGGGGAGAGAAAGCATATGAGGAGAGTATCTGTTTTCAAAATACAGTTGAGGGTTTCTGCAGGACTTACAGATACAAATGTGTACTAGATAGCTGCAATTAACAAGACCTGAGTACAGGAGAGAGAACAGAACCAACACAGGGGACAAGGGGGAGAAGAAAAAGGAAAGAAAAACCAGAAGAGGCAGAGAAAAGAGAAGGGAGATGATTCATTCAGATATTTAAAGAAATCTGTAAAATATAATACAGCAAACAATGAATGAACGTACATTATAGCTGTTCACAATGCAACAATAATCTTGATTTTATATTAAATGGAAAAGCTGCAGATGACTATGAAGTATGATCCTTTTTAAAAATCAAAAATAATTAAAATAAAACATAGGTATATACTTTTTAGAAATACAGTTAGGTGGGATAAAATGATATGAAAAGCAAAGCAAGGGAACAAGGAACACAGGATTTGGGACAGTGATTTTTGTCAGGTGGGACAAGACAGGGCAAGGGTACGAGGAGGACTGCATAGCCAGACAGAAATTACTGTCACAGTCTCAGCTTTTGGGTTGACTGTCTAGCTCATTGAATAAGAGTGAGGGAAGGAAGGAAGTCATGAGTAGACTAGCGATGACCAAGGATTATAGATAATCTAATTTCATGCATGTCTCTTAAAAGAGTTACAAAGACTCTAGTAGTGAAATCATAGAACATGCACTTGAAAAATATCAAAATCAATCCAAAAAATAAGAATTCTTCATTATAGTACAGCATAGGGAATATAGTCAATAATATTGTAATTTCTTTGTATGATGACAGATGTTAACATACAACTAGTAATGTATATAATTGTTATGTCATTATGTTGTACATCAACTGTATTTCAATTTTAAAGAAGAGTTCTTCATTATAATTAGGTTAAGACAATAAGGTCTTTCCTTACACAGAATATTATTTTATTGGCTTTGTCTACGAGTTGTTTACACTTAACAAAAAAGGAAAGAGGTAACAAATTTCAGCTCTAGGCAAGGTTGATGAAAATAAAATACGTTTCCAAGACATGCCATGCCACTTTTGGTACCACACTGCTCTCCTTTATTACCGTATTCTTAGGTTTCCAGGGCCCTCATCTATGGAGCCTGAGGTCACTAGTCCCAGTAACCTTAAATACAATTTGCTGGTTCTAACCACCCCCATCAAAACTGACTTAATCTGTGGCAAGCTGCCTTAGGCCCTTCTGCTGCTGCATAACAATAAATATATAGCAGTTATTCATGCAGACTAATTAGCCCTGATAATATGCTACCTATTGGCTAACTCCTTTACAGTGATGGCTTAACCTAGTTAAAATGAATAACTTCTTGAAAGACATTTAAGGTTATGTTAGTCTTTATTTGGAACTCTGTGGCATGCCATGGAGAAGATATTTCTGATCAGAGACTTTTCTTCAAAGCACACCACCCAAATAGCACTCTTCCTTACTTACATGTAAGCACATTATCAGCATGTATGTAATTTTAATTTGTAATGACAATTTTTGAAGTATGTCTATGTAAGTCCCTGATGGTGATGGAAGCTGAAATGATTGAATCTTGGAGGTTGGACCATGTTACTACTAAGTCACTTACATTCTGTTAAATGACATGCCAGTAGGACCAAGATCATTTTTCAAAATTTATCTCTTTTTCCCACTGGGACTCAAGTGAAGGATACAAAGTTCTTGTTTCTCAAATAATATGGAAAAGGTAAGGTCATACTAATAAAATGTCTCCAAATTCCCAAATTTAGATAAAACATTTTAAAATATAGATTGATTGGAGTTACATATTATTTTTACCCAGTGCAATGAAATGAGAACTTGGGACTGTTAGATTATATATAAAGACAGAGAGAGAGATTGTATATACATATATAAAGAGAAAAATAGAAAGAGATACATACATTTATGTATATATATGTATATATATACATATATATTATCTGATAATACATAAAAAGATTTAATTCTGTTTACTTTCAGATGAGTACCATCTATAAGACAACACAATATTATACTCTTAGCTGTCTCAACTCAGATGCCTTTAGGCACTTAAATCATGAATATCCCTTTCTCCATTAAACATGGGTAAGAATTTCTTCAGGGTAGTTTAACAATTTTTTTTCTCACTAGTGTAAAGTAAAAACACTAAGTGGATTTAGTTCAAGACTCTGCAAAAGAGAATTTACCTTTGCACTAAGATCAGATAGACTCTTAAAGAAAATTATTATACAACCTAAGAATATATTTATAACAGAAATTACCTAGTAAATGGAATCAAGATTTGAAGCGAGTTTGTCATGCATTGCCTCCATTAGAGAAAAAAGAAAGTGTGACCCTTTATTCACAGGCACAGATTTGAGCCAGATATCTATAAAAAGTTAATGGGAAGATTCAGACTCTCATAAAAAACTGTAGAAGAGCATCCTGCTCCACATCAAATCACCATACATATCCATTGTGTGTGGTGTACATTATATGTCTGAGAAGGATGGAAATTATGCTTATAAAAGGCTACCAATATGTTAAATCACAGATACTCACTAGTCTGCATATCCACAACACTTACAGCACCTTAATCCCAGCATTTACATGAGAACACCATCAAATGTACTTTTGATAGAGCTTATTGTAATGCTTTCTTGCTAGCTATAATTTGTTGATGCTGCAGATGAAATTGGCCTGAACATTTAAGGGAATTTAGGCTTTCTCTAACAGTCATCAAAACCCTTCCAGCCTCAACCCACTACCCAGTCATGAGAGCACCTCACTTCCAGATAACAAAATGTATATTAGTTATCTACAGCTGTGTAACAGTTTATACCAAAATTCAAAATTTAGTGGCTTAAAACAACAAACATTTATTATCTCACTGTTTCTATGATTAGAAATTCAGGCTTGTCTTAGCTGGGTCCTCTGGCTCAAGTTTTCTCACCAGTTTACAATTAAAGTGTCAGCAGGGAGAAAAAAATCTCCTTTCAGGCTCACTCAGTGGCTGATCATAGGCCTTGGGTCTTTGCTAACTGTTGGCCAGAAACATGAGTTCCTTGCCATCTTGTCCTGTCCATAGGGCTACTCACAACATGGCAGCTGCTTCCCTCGGGGAAAGGGCTGAGATAGTGGAGAGAGAGAGAGAGAGAGGGAGAGAGAATAAGAGAACCACAAGATGGAAGTCACGGTCTTTCTGTAACCTAATTTCAGAAGTGACATCTCATCACTTTTGCTGTACTCAGTTCTTTAGAAGTGAGTCACGATATCCTGCCTACACACAAATCGAGTGGGAGCACATTACACAAAGGCATGAGTTCCACAAGGTGGGGATCTTAGGTAGCCATTTTAAAGGCTGCCTGACACTGTGATCTGCTTGTCACACATTTCTAATCGCCTGGGAATTGTACAAACTTTCTGGATGGAGGGCCTTTGATCCCAGTGTTTTATCTACATCTAGATTGTTAATTAAATCTGAGACATTCTAATAATAGAATATAGTAAGATAATATGAAAGTCTAAGTCTAGAAGGTAAGGGAAGTTATCTCTGAAGAAAGGACTTTAAACTATGACTTGAAGATAGTACAGTTAGCTATGCATGTGTGAAGGTCCAGATGCAGGAAGGAATAGCTGAACATAGAAAACAGAAGAAAAAAGGAAAAATGTTGTTCAGAACCCCATCTGTTCTCAGCCACCACTACTTCTTCCTTGTTCTCAACATCTTTTGTGCCTTGATCTATTAACTGATCCCACTAATTTTAGATAAATGCATTCACTTTTTTATACTTAAAGAACCTAAAATTTAATGAGCTTGGGGCCTTTGTGATTTGAAGAAGAATGAGAGGAAGAAAAAGTAAGAGATGAGGCAGAGGGGAAAAGAAGAAGACCTGGCAGACTAGTGGTGACAAGAAAAAGGATGCCTTGGTGAGCTCCTCAGAGATACTTCACAGGTGGATAAGGGAGTCTTTCGGTGGAAAGGAACTAGAATCTTTCATGGTGGCAGTCACTGTAGGGTTAATCCAACTGGAGTTCAATTCATGGTCAATAATATAAAACCAAACTATCAAATAAGAGCACTATTAGAAATCAGAATCAGAACCACTGATTGGAATTAAAAATAAACAAAACAAAATGAACAGGAAGACTGACCAGCATCTGGAACAGGGAAACAAAAAAAAATGATAGGCAACAAAGGTAGAAGAAAAGTTACATGGAGCAAAGAAAGCCCAGTAAATTACAGCTCCGTAGAGATGGAGAGAATGGCTGAGGGTCTTATAAATATTTGTCTGCACCAGCTTTTTATATTTTGGGTGTTAGTATAGTGTCTCCATATGAATGTGGTTCACAGGCAAAATCCTTCCATCCTAGGCTACCAGCCTTACTCACATATTTCTGAGATCCAGAAAGAGACTTTTGTATGGGCAGACTACATAGTTAAAAAGTGAATGTATACACTTGAAAGTCTTTTCGTTGCTCCTTACACAAAGGTCAACTTGAAGCATGAAGGATATGCATGTATTTGCTTTACTGTTGTTCTCTATTTTCAAAGATGGAACTAACCAATATATATACACATAGAAAACATCAACAAGTAAAAAAATGGTCTTCATCACATTGTGAACATTAAGGTTGCTCTTTAATTTGTTGCTAGTTGCTATTTATAGGGTCTTACACTGCTTCTGTATCTCAGAAACAATGTTAGTTCTCAAAAAAAGCTATACAATTTTTTGACAAATGCCCATCAAACTATCAGGATGACTTAATTTCATATGTACTTAGGAATCACAGTTTTGTTATAAAGCTTTAAACATAGTCTCAGGACATTCTTAATACACTTACATTGTCTTTTCTGCTTGAGGTTATGCTACTTCAGATCATCTTAGAAATTCAATATTCATTCATTCACACAATCATTTATTCAGCTCTTGCCTGTTATGTACTGGGGATGTTAGATTCTGAGACTACAAAGGTAAATTGGGCCCAGACCATGTCCTTAAGCCCGGACCATTACCTCACAGTGGAAATGACCAAGTATTTACTGTTCGGAAGCCATTTTTCATATACCAACCTCAAGGAAATTGTGCTTTTGACAAAAGCAGTTGAAAATCCCCCATAACCCAGGTGAATATGCTTCAGAAACGTTGTTCCTATTATACAGAATTTCATGGATAGCCATTTAGACTATTTTCATTGCTACTTGATTTATTGGGATAAAGTTTTCTGGTTGGCATGTTTTGCAAAAGGCCTCCATGTTCCTTACTATCTCCTAGTATGATTCTATAGACCAGTTCACTAACACCAGTCTTATTATTTATGCTTTGAAAATGGCAACAGAAGCACCATCAATTTTAAGACTCCCAATAATCATGCCATGAAAGGTGTTGGAGAACTTCTCAAGGCCATCTAACTTGCTCGGCAGCCGCCACAGTCCCAATCTACTCAAAAGGTGAAATACTGGAGGTGTTGTATTGACCATGACAGTATTGCCTATGGTTTTCTTCAATCTCAGTATGTTGAGAGTCTATCAGCTAGGCCATAAACATTTTATCCACCTCACTTCTATATCCTGTAATAGAAATCACATCAAAAAGCACATCCAGCACTCTCTTGCAGCCTGATTCTGAATGGTTGGCCTACTCTTTTTTTCCCCACACTTAATTCTATCTTCACTTCAACATTTATTTTTTTTCCACATTGTTGACTCTCCCATGGTGGCCCTTATCTAGCCCTGCAGACCTGACAATCAACACTGATGTTCCACCTGTAGCCTTGGGTTCTCTGTTTATTCTGCATCAAGCTGGCTAGACTATATACAGTTCCTCATCATCCCTATCTCCCACTGGACTGCTCTTGACCCAACTGATGGAGCCGAAAATATCTACTACAATGTGTGGATCATGAGCCACCATAATTATCATGTCCCACAGAACCACAATGTATTTAAGACAGCAGAAATTCTGAGTGACATTAGTGTTTTACCGGGCAAAAACAACTTTCAAAGTTAAAATTTTTCATTTACAACAGGAACATTTAATAAGTCAACAAACATTGTAAATCTCAAAGAGGAAAATACAGATGCATTGTTTTTCAGAGATATTGAACATGAAGATCCTGCCCTTTTTTGCTGGACTGGTATTGAGAAGATTCTTCTTTTAGAAATATTGATCATGTGACCTTATACACTGTAAGCACAGTAGGGGTTTGGTGATGCTTGATTGACAATATAGGTCCATAATGATCCAGAATGTTACCAGGATATTTTGACCAGCAATTGGAAAAATAGAAATGCTGTGATAATTACTTCATCAGATTTCTTTGACATAAAAAAAATAGACGCTTCTCAATCTTGAGTTTTTTTAATATGTTGAAGAGGAACTTTTGTGGTCACCTGAGATACATTTTCTACTCCTTTCTTGGATATTCTAGCAATCCTACTATCAGAATCTCTGGTCACTATAATACATTTATATAAAATACATGACAATGAACATATACACATTTCTGATATACTGAATAGTAATTTCAATGGATCTCATACACACTCACACATATCATAATTTATATGAAAAAAGAACAATGACTAGTCCTATACATATTACACCTAATACCTTGATCAACTTTCCTTGGTCCAGAATGCTTTGATAAAGCTTTTTCTTCACACTATGTCATTATGTTGAAAACAAAAAGCACATTAGCCATTTAATTTTAGAACGTGAGTAAACTATACATGGATAGCTCCCTCATTTTAGTCAGAGTGGCAGTTTTGTCACTCCAAGGACTATGGTAATAAAGTAGGAAATTTCAAATCCATAAAATGTCAAAGACCAGAGGGAAAACAGATCTTTTCTTTAGGATCTTCTCCTTCAGTGCATTTAACATTATTAAAAATCATTCAGTGTTTATTCCATCAAGTAAACTGCCTTCTGGAAAACAACCAACTGAGAAAGTAGTTCAAAGGTTAGTTACAAGATAAACTAATAGCTATGCTAAGCTATTACTTTGTAGAGCCAATAAAAAAAAGAAAGAAACTATATTATTTCTACAATCTATATGGTCAGCCCCAGCAACAACTAAATCAATAATAAAACATTTTTATTTAAACTTCCCCCTGCTTTCTCTTCTCTGCTTCTGAAATTTTATCCCAACAGGGAAATCTCCTTGGAATATACCATAAATATAAAAAAGCAAGAGTGGACAGTGTAATAAATGTTTTATTTTTGTTTGTTAATAGATGGTGAAGTTCAGCTCACTTGTGGTTTGACCTTATTCTAGTACATGGACGATTTTTCTTAAAAACAGTTTTCATATAACACTAGCCATCTCAAACTTCTGCACTTACCCCAGGGAAATAGATCTATACACACACACACACACATACACACACAACTAGTAATTGCAATATAACATTATTTCATACATTTTTTCACCACCATTCAAATCATATGGCTCCAAATAGTACCATTACCTGTATAAGTGCCTGATAAACTGCCTGATCCCACATGAGTAGCCTCCAGACAAAAGCATCAGAAAATTTTTTAAAGTTCCATTGCATATATTAATATTAATAACAATTGATCATAATAAATGCTAACATTGAATCTTCATTGCCATGACTTTCATCTAGGCCATACATCAAGATTATACCCAGATATTCAGATTTGATTAGTCTGAAGTAAGGCCCTGGTCACTGCATTTTTTATTTTAAGTCCCAGATGTTGCTCATACAAAGTTAAGGTTAAAAACCACTGACTTATTAAACAATTTCTGTGTGCTGAGTCCTGTGCTGAGTGATTTACATTCATTATCTCACTTAATCCTTATAACTCTATTGGGTAAGTTTTATTATCTCCATTTCACAGATGAAGATACTGACATATAGAGAGGTTAAATACCTTGTTCAAGGCTTCCCACTGCTGGGATTTAAATCTAGATTGCATAGATGGGTATGACAGCAAATACTTAGTTCTGTATTCTTGTCATTTAATTCCTCCATTTAAGTAAAAATAAGGCTAAACTGGGTCAATGCAAATTAAGTTTAAAATAGCACATAGTCCCAAATAGTCCCTTTCTACAGGGTCTTCCATAGCCTCTCTGATCCCGCTGCAACCTACTCGCCACCATACAACCGCAGCACCCCAAGCAGTTCCCAAAGCAAGCTGATTGAACTAACAGGGCCCCGAGCGCTGAATTCCCTGGGGTCATGTCTGATTTTGCTCTCCAGGGTATATCTTGTCCCTGTCATGGTGTCTAGCACATGAAGAGGGGTCAAGAAATATCTACTAAAAAAATAAATGCCACAGATTTAGTCCCCTGCTTTCCCAAGTCCCATCTTCCTGTCTCCTGATTCCTTTAAAGTATGGCCTATTTCTTAACTCTTGCTCTTCCCTCAGCTCTGGCTCTCAGAGCCTCCCCTACTATCCTCTCCAGCTGCTCGTGAGTACCTGTATCAGGCTTGATTGTCCAGTCACAGGGTGAACCTGCCACTCTCTGATTTCTGCCTGGGAACTCGATTCTGAGCAGATCCCCAAGTCACCACATGGCTCAGTGAGTAGGCAGCAGACTGACGCCAAGGCCCCGCACCCCTGTTATGTTTGGCCTTTCAGGCTACAGTACAGGACCACACTTCAGTGTTGCTGTCCCCACGTGCATTGTGCAACTATAATTCTTACACTGAGTTACTCTGTCTCTCCTCACTGAGTGAACTCCAGAAATAGGGTGACAGAAAACAAAAGCCATTTATTTACATGTATATCTGACTGAGGACTAGGCTGAAGAAAGTGATGTGATTTAAAAGATCTTTTTCTCAGCCTGGTTCAAATACAACCACTCAAACTCCCTAAAATGGTTTCATAGAGATATTATGTGTGAACCTGAGTTCATGGAGCACAGTAACAAATTCAACCTCTATAAGTTGCCTACCTTTCAAGAGAAATAATTGCTCATCCTCAGAACTTGGGGGTAGACATACATCAACAGAAATCTCACAATTAATACATTAGTGCCTAACATTTTAGGCCAAAACAAACATTTAATTCAAGCAAGGTATTTGAAAGTTAGGAATTGTTCTAGTGAAGAGGAATTTTGATAATGATTGAAAATATTAGTGTGGTCCCTCTACAAAGACTTTTTTACTTCTTGCATACTATTATGATTGCATGGTAATCTTACCCAGCTAGTGTTTTCTTAATGTCCTGGGGAGCCTGATCATTGTAAATTACCTGTGACATCTCATTAATCCTCTTTTTCCTCACAAACGCATAATTAATGGTAACATTGACAATAATACACAAATTAGCTAAGTGACGCTTTATGGTGTTGGTTTTGATTAACGTCAGGAACCCAAAAATGACATTAATGTAATGCAGATCCCAAAAGGCAGTCTGCACTTTGACCCCAGACATACATTTTGTTTGCACCATCACCAAGATTAATCCTCCTCTGGATGAAGACGAGACAAAACTCTGGCCACTGGCAGTGTGTGCTGGGCTGTCGGAAAACAAACCGCCTCAATTGCATTTGTTTGAGAAGGAAATCTTAATGCATAGAAAACAACAGCGTTGTGTCATTTCCTATTGTCTAGTTAGGACAAAGATAAATGAGCAACTGTCATGATTCAGATCAACTGCTTCTCTGTTAACTTCTATTATTTGCTTATTTATGGAGCAGTGTTTAATTAAAAGTATACCTAGATGATATGAACCACATGATAAAATGATTGAAATTCCTTTTGCTTTCACTGTAAGTGGTTCTTGGAAATCAACACTGATTTTTATATGCATTTCAACCTTCAGGTCCTCTAAATGATGAATTCTTATTAAGCACAAGAAGGGAAAAAAAATCAATGCCCGAGAAAATATTCTTTGTCTCTGACTTGAGTAACAAAGTGAAAGCACTGGAAGGAATTCGGGCAAAGTAAACTTCTCTTTGAAAGTGAGGCACCTTTGCAGAAAGTGAGGAGGCTGATACAGAAATGCTTTTTCCGAATTATAAAGGGGAGAGACAGGCTCTCTATGTTAGTCACAGTATTGTCTACTGCTGCATCTTCAACTTCTAAATTCAGGGTTAATCATATGACTTTATTATGATCATGAGCAGTTCTTTAATCACGATTTTCACAAATCTGAGTTGAGTACTGAATCTTTTTAACACTCTAAAAAGGTATAGCAGGCTAATTTTTTATAGATGCAACTTTTTGTTTTTTTCATAACAATTATTTATAGCCAAAAATCCTAATGGTATAACATTTTTTTAAATAATGATGATAGTCCTGTCTTGATTAATTTGACATCTATTTGTTTAGGCTATTTTTCAAAATGTTGCCACTAAACCACAGCCCTGGCTAATGAACATAGTCCATTTCAATAATGGAATAGGGAGAAAAGCCATATTTTCACACTTTTTTTCTATAATTCACATAAGTAACTATCATTTGGAGTGTGCTTTATCTATATATACAAAAGTATATAATGCATAAAGTAATGCAAAATTTGAAATTAATCCACCAAAATTGGAAAGTAAAGATCACCAAAATTTTTTAAAGAACTCTGTGTATATTTGATCAAAGGAAAAAGATTCTGAATATCTTAATGGAAGATTTTAGTTGCTGTGGGTCTACGTTTTCAATTATAATACCCCTTACCTCTACCCACCCACCCCCACCAAAAAATAAGAAAGCAGACTGTCTTACAATCGCTTGTCATAGCAGTTTAATTTTGAAAAATGCCTCATCTGTCCCCACTTGCAATATATTTATCATATGACTTGGTTTATCTTTTCCGGGGCGGTGGGGGGAGATGGTTATTTAAAGTTACAAGGCACAAGATAATCTATTTGAAGAGCCTCCAGTTTTCTTCTTCTCTCAGTTAAACATTATTTTAAAATCAAGAGCAGCTTTTTTTTTAATCGACATATTCAGTGTTAGCTGTCCCAACTTCCACCAGCACACAAACTCATTGTAAAGCAAACTGGAATTTAAGGGTCTATAGGGATTTCTGCAGAGGTCATATTTTCACTCTGCATAACCAAACCATAAATTGAGATTACAACAATAAATTGTTTTTTATTATTTTGGCAGGAATAAGGACAGCACTAAATTTTGAAAGATATTTTGGGCTTAATTCATACATTAACGAGGCAAGGATAAACTAATGCTAGAAGAAATTGAAACTGGCCCTATATTACATAGAAACCCAAATTAGGTAATCACCACCAAACTAATTAGTAATTGATAAATTTATTATAGACATGCAATCCATTTACACTGAAAAGCCTAAGGAATAGGATGATTGAAAGCTTCAAATGTTTAAAAACCCCATCTGTGACAATCTTTTAACCAGGGGCATTGTTTACAACGTGGCTTTAAGGTAGCTGTAGTAACATCTTTAACCAGTTAAAAACACTCATCAAGCTATAAAACTACTTTCTTAGAGGACTCTTCTGTAGCAAACTGCTTGAAACATCCCAAAGGACCTTAATCTGTATTTTTTCAGCAGTTACATGAATATTACTATTAGTCGAAATGTATCATTTTCACTTTTGTTCAAGTTCACAGAGAGCAATCTGTCAAGACATCATTTTATAGAAATGTCTTTCTCAGGTTTAAATGTGGTACACTGCATTTAAATAAGTGCCAGTAGTTGTGCCAAGTTACATTTTTTGTTGTTCCAAGGAATTATTACATGCAAAAAATATTTTTTTTTGCTGCGTGAGGAAGCATATTTTCTTAAGGATTTAATCGGACATTTACATACCATAACATTTTGTAGACATGTTTTTGCTTTGAAAACATATCTTATCAAGGGTGATTGGTGTAAAATTCTTGTCTGTTTTCTTACCTTTGAATTTGAGCTCTATTTAGAAGGCTCAGCTAAATGATGTCTACAGCTAAGGAATTTCCTTACTAGGGAGTTTTACATGAACACGATTAATAAGAAAGCACCACAAGGCATTGAGCAGAGTGTCAATTTAGGTTTCCTGTACCGTCTAATCTTATCAAAGTGTTCCCCTTTACATAGAAGAAAAAGACATGACAAAGTAGTTAAATATGTATCTGACTTTATCTTTCTAATATTTTCCTCTAGATATAATATCTTTTCAGAATAAACAAAAGGAAGTGAACTCTGCATTCCTAATTTGTATATGCAAGTGAAATGGGGTCCCTTTCATTATGGAAGGCACTGGCCTTTCTCACATGAAACAAACTGCTAGAGAAACTTAGTTTAGACAAAATACAAATGTTTAATCTTTGTGTCTTTATTTTGAAATATAAATGGTATTTCCATAAATCTGTGTGTGATAACATACTTAACAACATTACATAAGGTTTTCCAAGTATTTTTATTCACAGAAGAATGGATGGCAGAGAATCACAACATTGTATTTTATTTTTCCAGCAACTTAATTGTCACTTTAATGTGAATATGCAATTCATAGAAAAACAATAGTTGTTTAGGTATTGCAGCACTTACCTGTTGCTGTGTGAAAATTCCTACCCTCAAAATTATGCTTTTACTTCAATTATTAGTAGACTATGTCAATGCCTAAAGATTTTTATAAACAGAACTTTAAGTGCACATTTTGGCTTACAGGGCTTTCCTTTTTTAAATAATTTAAAATGAAGCACATGACACAAAGTCAAGTCCAAAAGAACATTCTTACACATGCCTCGACTTTGGTTTTTTGCTAACAGCCCTATGGAGACTGTCCTTTATTAAGGCTCTTAATGAGTGTTCTGCCTATATTTTTCTACCAAGAATGTCAAATAAGGTTTGAAAGCAAATGTAAACTGTAATGCAAGTGACACACACTAAAAATAGCCCTATAAATCTGTTCATTTTGTTTAGATAGTCTCCAGAGTTGTAAAAAGTAGGACTGCTCAGCTTTATTATTTGTTTTGGAAAAACTAATTCTATAGAGAATAGGCCACTGATAATGCTATATTACATTAGGAAGATTTATTAAGACTGTCTCTAGGTTTAATTATTTTTTAAAAGAGGACATTTTTTTCCTGTTCTTATTTTCTAAGTATTATACAAGATAATTAACTGAATGGAATTTACAATCACAAAGAAATTTGCCTGTTTCATCATTGGAACTAAGATTTTTAAAGAGTCACATTTATCTAAAATGAAATTAATTAAAATTTCAAATGGAATTCTCATTCTTATTAACCCATCAAATATATTGTTTCCAATGTTTCCAGTGACAGAGCAACAATATTTATTATCGAACATACCATGAGTTTTTAAAAATAACTCCAGGAAAACATTTTTAGAACATTTACAAGCTGAATAGACAACTAAAAACAAAAAAAAAAACAGACATTTCTGTGTGAAAAATAGCTATTGTAATTTACAATGTTTAATGGAGGATACATTTTTAGAAAACCATGTAATCTGAATTTGAGAGATTGTATGGTGGGCACAATTAAAGGAGAAGGCATGAGTTCTCTCATATGTTAGGGAGTTAAAAAACTGGTTTATCTTTTTCTCTTGAGAAAAACTTGAGGAGGCTTAAACTCTTTTCCCTTTGCACATGATGGTCAGTAGGATTTCTTGGACTGGTTGGATAGCTTTGCACTTAAGCCAAGATTGATTACAATCTAAGGCCTTGTTTTTAGATATCTTATCCCAATGGAGACATGTATAAACAGACAGAATGACTAAATTGGGCAGCAATCTGACCTTTTAGAAGAGAGGCAGTTCAAAAACTATACCAACTTTTCTTTGAAGAAACAAGAATATTGTCATTTAACAGAATCTTACAGCATAGTTCATTTTCTTCCACATAGCCAAACTGTACACTTGAATTACTAGGAGATGGGAGTTTCCAGGGCTATGGGCCTCCTTGTCCCCCGAGAGCCTTCTCCTCAACCCCAAGTTCAGAAAGAAAAAAGTGTTGCTATTCATGGGTTAATTGTCAAAACCATAATTAGTACCAAACAAGAGAGTGCCAAGAAATCATTAGTTCACTCTATGTCTCAGATTTCTTCAATGTTCAGTTAATAGGCCAGATTTCATCAGATCTTTTTCTCTTGTAAATCCTTCTTCATTTGTTTTTAGCCATCTTTAAAAAGAATTGTGAAAGCCAGGCTTATAGCAATTCTACTTGAGTTAAAATTAAATATAAAAAAATAAATACCTGAAATATTGTTTTTGATAAAGTCTTACATTCCATTCTCATTACATACATTTTCGAAATGACTAATTCAGAAAACCAAAATGCTGTACTGAAAAATTTACTGATCCCATGTTCAGTACAGCTGAATACTGTATCTCAAGGACATAAACCATAAAAGGAAAATAACCCATTCATCTTTAAATTTTAAAAATAATTCTGATTCATGTAGAAAGATGGCATCCAGAAAAATTTAAGAACATTTTAAAAAATTCATCATTGGTATGTAGGTAGATGCAAACTCTTTTACATAAATGAATTACATCTATTGCTTCAAATACATACAGTTCCATTGTATTTTTCTAAATATTGCATAGGAACATGTCACTATGAGAAGAGCAAGGTACAGTGACAGTAACCAACCAGGATTTTGAGAAGCAAAGGAAAAGGAAGAGTCTAATTTTTGTTTGTAAACCCATTGACATAAATAGTCTGACCCGTCACAAATTACCTTTTAGCTACCGTATGTTATGTATAGACCAGTCAAAACTGATAACATTCTGCTTTCATCAGTTATGTGTTATAATTCTGAAAACCTGAAATGTTTATTGTGGTGAGATAATACAATGTGTCTAGATAGCATGCATTCCCTAGACGTGTTTGCTCAGGTAAGAATCCATAAATGGAAAACTGTTTGGGCTAAAGAACAGTTGTTATAGCTTCTAAAAGGCAGCTCATGGGTTGCTTAGAAATTTTTAATTTCTGCTAATGAGAGTCACAAAAAAAGCACAGAAGAGTAGAGAACTGGTTCCACAGGCGATCACACAGTAGTCAAGAAGATTAACATGCCACTAGGGGACAGCAGAAAGTCACAGAATGAGGTAGTGCCGGAGAGACCAGAACAAAAGGCTTTTCTTTGTGGAGACAGAGAAACTAAGATGTTTTTCCAAACCAAAATCTTTTACAAGTGAAGTGTTTGTAACTGTATTTTTTAAAAGCAGTAAAAATTACTTGCAAGGATCTATTTTTAGATTGCTAAGATCTATGTACTAGAATGTTATAAGATATACATAACTATCATCTTGGCAAAATAATTTCAAATATGGACTATTCTGATTTCTGCAATTGAGAGTTGATGGAAAGTTCAAACATCAGAAAAGAAATAGTCCGTTATAAAGCACTTTAGACTGAACCTATCAATGATAAAGTACAGCCGTGAAATGTTGAAAACTTACTCAACAAAGCTAAACAGAAGCAGAATACATTCCATTTTCAATGAGGTAGAGTGACTGTCTAAAGAAAGAAACTAACTAACTAGAAAACTAATCAAACTAAGTAATCTAGAAATCAGACTGCTTACTCACACTCACAATATTGTAATCTTTAAGCACAATTCTGATTATTGGTTTGAATTGCAGTCGTAGTTTGAGGCAATTGGAAAATTTAACCTCTGCAATCATTTTAAAAGGAAATGCACATCCTTTAACAATTCAACTTGCTGAAATAGTCATTTATACTTCTGTATTTATAAACCCATTTTAAGTCAATGGACACTGTGATTCCAGGCAGTGTACCTACCATGCAACATCATTATCAAATGATAACCAATCTTAAAATCTAAATTTCTTAACTTCATGGAGCATATTCCTTTATTTGATCTACATAAAACCTGAATCACTGGAGCACTGACTACTCAATCAGTATCTCTTACGATAAGGATGTTTGAAGCCTTTTGCAATCATTTTTCTGGGTTATAATATTGCTTCTTGAATTCTATTCATTCTTTATTCTTTTATGTATTGTATATGTACCACTGTGTTGTATATTATTAACACATAATCATAATTTTCTCATATGTCATAAAATCGAAAAGTTGGATAGATTTGAGAAGTTACATAGTTCATTTTTCCATTATTTCTGTTTTTTACAAAACTGGGCATAAAATATGGCAAATATTTTTGTTGTCCTATTTTTAACAGTCAAAGAAGTCAGCCCAAAATGAATATTTTAAAATTAACAGTAGCTGGTATGTATAGTATACATGAATACTTAGATTCTTTTCTCACCACCAAAACAAATTTATCCCCAAATATGCCATACCCTTGAATTTTCAGTTTTGTCTTTACCTGTTTAATCTCCTTTTTATCTGTAATGTATTTTCCCTTCTAGTCAAGTATTGGGACTCTTACACACTTCTAGAATTTAGTATTTTTTTCATTCCAGATAGCCTTTCTGCCTCAATCATAGCTATTTACTTTTTGTCTCCTTTCCTCCCTAGGTTTCTTTTTATAGATTGTATTCTCTCTTTTTATTCTGCAATTTGGACTAATTCCAAAAAATAATAATAATAATTCCCTCAACACATTCTAAATCCTGAGGATCCTCTCCCTGCACTTCTGCTGCTCTTCCTAACGTCTTGCCTAAATCCCATCTACTGTGTTTAAGACGCTGCTGTCTTGTATTCTCAGAGGAAATAAAGACCAGCTGTTCACCTCTACCTGCAAAGGACTGTGTTCCTTCATGAACTTGATAACTGCTATTAATTCTCTCCAACTCTTTTCTCCTCCAGACTAAACAAGGCCAGTTCTTTTATCCTTATTTCACTGGGACTGTTTCCCAAACCTTTAGTTATTTTCTGCATCCTCTTGTCCTACTCCAGATTCTGCACATTTGGTTTAACTAGTAGGATCCTAAAGGGTATAGTATGATAACAAGGAACTGATTAATAATACATATAATGTGGATGATTATTTATGTCCCCTAAATCCTTCAGTGACTATCTATTTGTCTTTGAATAATAAGGCTCTGTTTTTAACCTATAATTAGCTTGTGATCCACTGTGGCTTTCTGTGTCATTTTTTCTTACTTATTATTGAAAAAAATCTTTCCTTTGTTATACTTTATTTATTTTTTTCTCTCCACCAATTAATTACTTTTACTTTTACCAATAACACTCCTTTTTTTTTTTACTTGCTTCTCTATCTGCTGTCTTCCTTAGGTTGTTCTCTGTTGCTTAAATTCAGATCACAATATCTTGGACAGCTATCAAAATCTTAACTTATTTATAAGTGCAAAAATAATTGAAATAATTCTGTGCATATTTGATTTCCTTAAGCAGACTCTTAATAAATAAGATGAGTTTTGAAGAAGGAGCAATATCTGGAAAAGATTAATATTACACTAAAGGCTAGATCATTTTTCCTTTCAAACAGGAAAACTTGATTAATGTGGCATGTGTGAAAGAGAGAAAAGAGTCACTTGTGTGTATGTGTAAATAAGTGTAAGTTAACTTCTAGAACATTGAAAGCATTTGGCCTTCACCTTGTTCTTACCTTAGAAAAAACCTGAGATTTGTGATTTTCCTCACAACTGCACACTCAGTCATGTCTAATACTGTAACTGTCTACATAGAGAGATAGAGGAGCTAGATATGAGTAAAATTATATCTAATCTCTACCATCCCTAACACTTGCGAATTATAGTTATCTTCAGCACATTCACCTTGTACAGTAGGTTATTATGCTTACAAATTATATTAAGTTTTAGTCTAGAGAGAAAAAGTTATGGAATAATTCTGCAAATTCTGAGTAGCTTCACTGTGGGCCATTGATGACTAAAATGATTAGTAAAAACAATGAACAAAGGAGACAGGAAAATAAAAATTACTATGTAATTCTGTGATTGCCCAAATATTGTACTGTGAAAGCAAGGAAACAAATGACAAAATTACATAGATTCAAATAGAGTATTATGATTTAAAAAGCTGATTTTCAATACCTGTCATCTAACATAAAAGTGTAACACTATTTTGAGCAAAATCATCATCATTTACCTGCGTTATATCACAAACATTTTAAAAGATATCACAAGAAATATGAAATTACTTGTACTGTATTACCCATTCATCATGAAACTAACCTTTACCCCAAGCAAGGGGGAGAAGGGAAGTAAATAACCTTCAAAACTTTGTTCTTACCCAGATATTAGCCTATAAAAGGGAGACACTCTGGCATAGACAGTCCAGGACACTATTGTTGCCAGCACTTGCATTCAGTTGCTGAAATCACAAAGAAAAGTTAACTCTACTTAACACATGTCTACTGCAGATGAGCCCTTTATTTGTTTCTTAAAGTCTTTGGTTACCCTCAAGAAGAAAATACCATCTTCAAGAAGACAAAAGAAAAGAAAGGTCCACTTCTGTTTATATAATTTCAATGTACAAAAAACAAAAAATAAAATAAATAAAACTTTTGGAACGGTATATAGCTGTCAGTTGGCACATGGTGAATTTAGCCAGACTGTTTACTTTTATAAGAGGCTTATCGGAAGGTCAGAAATGTAATCAAAATCTGACTAAATACAAAGAGAACCCAGTGAAAGATGAAATAAGCCAATACCAAAATGTCCTGCTTACACCATTTATGACTTTTTTTGGAGGACTTTTAAGATTATTATTTCTCCAGAAATAATCAGAGCTTTAGGGGGGAAAAAAAACTCAGTGTAAGTATCTCCATAATGAACTGAGAAAAATATTTTTTAATGAAAAGAAATGTACAAGTACACCATAGATTCACTGCAAAGGATGGGCATATAGCTTTCTAACAGGTTCATTTACATATGGCATCTACAGAGGAAAGGTGAGATTGAGCCTCTGATTCACTCTCTCTTGAACAGACAGACATGTTGCTGGAAAACATCAGGGACCTCACGATTTCTGGTTCTTTCCCCTCTGTCTAGGACTGTCTCCTCTGATCAGCTTCCTAAATATTATTCCTTTTTCTCTCAACCTGTACAACCTGCCTTTCTTCTCTCTCTCTCTACATTCAGTAAATCTCACTTATCCTATGTAACAATTATGTTTATTATGCTAAATCATATATATATTTTCCTGCCTCATGCTCCTTTATTTCCCCTCCCTAAATCATTTCTATCTTTTTCCTTCTATCTCCTTTCTCCTTCAGGCCTTCCCTGTCCCCTCCAGCCTTTTCTTTTATTCTGTCACCCCATGGTGTGGCTGAATTCACTGCTCTTTTTCCTGTCACTCTGTATACCTTTCAGGAGCATATCTCTCTCTCACCTGTCTTTCCATGTGCTCCATGTGTGCATTTGGGAAGAATGAGGTATGCATTGGGTGAGTATTAGGGAAAGGGTCGTAATACTCAAGGAAATGCAGAACGTCTCAGGAAGAGTAGATTTCTCAAAGTATTTTGCTTTAATGAAGAGTCCCAGCAGATGCAAAAATTAAAAAGTAATACCCATAAAATATGATCCCTCCATGTTTCAAACACACTGCCTTTGTATCCTGCAGGTGTTCTTTGAGACCAAGTTGAAGCACATTGATTCAAAACATCTCTTGCTATTTTATTTTTACTTTTCATTTCCCAAAAGGTTTTAAGTGATTTCTTTAGCACGATTAACTAAAAGGAAGATAGATGCCTTTGTCTACTGCATCTGAATACTTTGGTTTGGTTCCAACCCAGTGTATTTTAACAAGTCTGTTCCTAGTAGAGGCACAGTTTAAGTAATCTGTTGTGCATTTCATTTATAAATAATTTATTACTGAATACAAATGACCATACTTTCTAACATGTCAAAATCAACAGGAGGCAGGACTTGGCATAAGGGTTCACCATTAGCCCAACTTAAATATTGTCAAGATTATATGAAAGGCATAGTTAATATTTAATTTAGCTTATAACACTGAAAGTTTCTGGCATCTACCTCATTGCAATGATACACAAAGCTGAATTGTGTCTTCCCATTTTGGTGAAAAGAAAATGTTTATTTCCCCACCAATGAAACAATCTGAGAACTGGAGAACCTTTAATATGTTCTTAAAATCCCATCTTTAAAAGAAATCATGAGCATTTATCTATGTATCCAGCAATGACTATGATACCAGCCCCCCCACCCCCAAAAAACTCTCTGATGACTTTTCAATCTTGAGATCTCCCCCATTACACCCTAGGAGACCAGAGAACAATAGATGGATTTCATATAGCACCTGATTGATATTTCCAGGGTGTGAAAGCCTTCCCTGGCAGATTAGGCTGATATTGCATATTCAAACACATACAATGATATATTTGTCATTGCTATTGACCTTTATCTCTCCAGTTTCCTGACAACCTTCTAGAGTTATTGACATTACAAATACCAGCAACAACGTGCAGGGCAAAGTATAACCTTTCATTTACCTTCATGTCCCTCAAATGACTCGTGTAGGTAGTTTCAACAAAAGCGGCAAACAATGATACTGTTGATTTTTTTTTCCCTTAACTTGCTAAAATGTTTTCCATTTCCCTCTTGTTCTCAGAAAATCATGCCAATAACTCTCTACAAAGGAAACAATTTCAAATGAATACAGGTAATTAGAAGTGTCAAGAAATCAGCAAAGTAGGGTGTCTGCCATCATTTCTGTGGAAAGAGTGCCAGATTCCCTTTCAAAAAGGTCTTTGTCATTTTTTAATAGAAGGTAATTAATGTAGACTACAGTAAAATGTACAGGATCCCAGTTGCTTGTCTTTCTTGCCATAGAAATGGGACCATAAAGATGTTTTGATATCTAGAAACAATCTTCTGAGGTTATTTAAAAATGACTTCTAATTACAAAAGTAGTCCTTTTAGTCTTTTCATTTTAAAAGAAAAAAGATTTAGAAAGGGCATATTTATTAGGAGACAAAAGAAAGAAAGTTTTATAAGGGAAAATTATCTGGAAAGTGAAACAACAGGATTTTGTAAAGCTGACAAGAGTTGAGGTTGTGATAAATTAGCCTATATCTCAAATGTTTCCAACAGTAAGAGAAATAATGTATAATATCCTGGTGAAAGTAATTACACACTTTTGACATCAGAACGAGATCTTATTTTTTTCTAAAGCTGTACCAAACTGATATTTGGCTTTATTAAAGCCACCCCTCCATGAGATGAGCAATAAAAGATTTGCAGATACTTAGCAAATGGAGAATTTTAAAGACATCCCCATTCTTTTGGGGATGAGGATGAAATGTAGGCCAATTTTGAGATTATCTGAAGGTTGTAATTCCCTAATATATACTATATGAACAAAATAACACTTATAAGATACAGGTTTACATGTAAGTACATATGAAATTAGTCTCATTTCATCTATTGGTTCTCAAGAAACAGTAATATTCCCTCATTTAAGGTTTTGCTATTTGAGGAAAGCAAAAAAAAAGTCTCAAACACAACAAATATATCCTAAAACCTGAAGTTTGAAATTAAAATTATGAGGTTATTTCAAAACTGATTATTTTAATGTTGGAACATTGATTTATTTGGGATTGTGATAAAAGTACATATAACCACTAACTAAGCATGACCATTATTGTCCATTATTGAGAGTAAGATGGACTGGAAAAAAATACAGCCAAAACTCTAGTAATAAATCTCTTTCAATGCAACAGGTGGAATAAGATCCAATTTTCTCTCATACTTCTATACTGAGATTGTCCTTCATGGAATCCACCTCACTTATCAAACAAATAAAAGAAAAACACTAAACTACAATTTATGTGATAAGTTTATGTGCTTCCATTTACCAACATATGCTTCTGGGAATTGTAATTTTGTGTATTTTTGTTTCTAAACCAGTCAAGTTTTAAGAGTGGATAAATCTGGTCATTTCAGAGAAAAAAAAGATTATACTTCATAGAAGTATAATTTTAAAGTCTGGCATTAAACTATGTTTCAAGTGCAAATGTCACAGAATGATTTATAATAGACCCCCCCAAAGGTGGGAGAAGTAGCAAAGTAGTAGTTAAGATTGAGACTAGGAAAAGTGGTTTGGGTAATACACTAAGATTGACCAAGGCCCAGGGAAGGTTCACAAGCAATGTACCCAAGTGCATGTGCATTAACCATCACATGCAAGAAATAATCAGAGACTATTTTAATTATTAAAAATGAAGTGCAGTTCAGAAGCTGAAGCTAATTCGCAGTATTATGTAAGAAACACAGTCAAGAACACAGAATATATAAAGATGGACAGAGTAAGCAGAAAAGAGTGTGGATTCCAAGAAGGGCATGAACATCAAGGAAGAGAAAGCTGGACTTCCTTGAGTACCTGAATTCAGCTAATAGTTCTTGTTTGACTCCTGTTCTTTTAGCCCTAGGACAGTGGGTGGTCATAAAAGTAAGCCATGTATGGCAGGATCATTTCAAGCTGTGTTGCCCCATCCTCCAAATCATATACTCTCAGCTGAGAGCCCTGACCCAAAGCTTTCTCAGAGCCTGGAGCATAGCCCTCCCCAGAATCAAAGGAGGTTGGACAGTCATGAAAGACCATATTCTTCCAAGTACAGTGGTTACAACTGATCTGTATATTAGTCCTTTCCCTCCTTTCCTGTAAATAAAAAATTCCATTAAGATGTGTCGCATTATTGCCCTCCTGCCAGAGACAATGAAGACGAGTCATCTTTTCTATTACTGATAATATGCTTTATTGCATATGATCTTTAAAAGCAGAGAAACCTATTGGTTGATTACTATCAAAGATAACAGCAAAATATTAACCATGTTCAAATCAAAGATTGCTGGTTTCACCATTCCTTGCTGTTCAAATGTACAATTATAGGCAGGGCTGGTATTCAGCCAGGAGGTGACAGAACAGGCAATGTCAGCTGTTAAAATAATGAAATACTGCTATTCATAGTCACAAGCCACTAGCTGCTAGTGCTCCCTGAGGACCGACCACACTTCTACCGCCCTAGCTCCTCATTCTCAGAATTCAAGTAACGCCTGACACCGGATTTCCAGGACGCACCTCCTGTAATATGACTGATGTCTTTTCTTATTGGCCTGTGCCTTTACCATACCAGTTATTAACTGTTTCTTTGATTACCTCTGATGCCAGCTCCCTCCTCCACCCAACGGGTTAATTTATTAAACCTCTTGGGCATATATTTTGCAGCTGGTAAACTTATTCTATAAAAGCCACATTTATATTTTCATAGCTAATTCAGTTGATAGATAAAATCTACACTTAAATTTTCTAGTCAAATTACATCCTCCACACTATTATATTTGCCCATATATTTGAGCAGAATCAAAGATATTTTACAGATTAGCTTGAGCACAGCTCAGATGTACCTCTACGTAGAGGTAGGGTGACACTATATTTAAGTGAGAAGGTTTAACAGGCTCATTAATTTTCATAATAGAATACCAGCTTTACCACCTGCAAGTCTGATATCTAAAATATACAGCTCTCACTTCAATAATCAGCAACTCAAATATTATTGTGGGTCTATTATGGACTAGGCAATTGGCAACATATAATATCCATGCTCAAGGCACATAGAATTCAATTTTTAAATGAATTCCATCCAACTTCTGCCAAAGCATGGTCAAGACATTCAATAATTGAGAGAATCTAAAAAATACATTGAATATCCATTTCTTTCAGATTATTTAAAATCTATTCCAGAAACTCTTTTAAAGAATAAAAAATAATAGAGCTGGACTATATGAATTTGGCACTCTATAAAAATGTTTTCACTAAATTAGCAAGTATTATTGGAATTCAGTACAAAAGAGAGTACAATGAAAAACTTCGTTCATCTTAAATGAACCATCTAATGTTTCTCAATCTCACTCCCAAACTTATATCTCCAGTCCACACTACTCTGAACCCAGTTTTCTAACAATCTCTTTGATATATCCACTGCCTCAAAGGCACCTGAAATTCAACACATCTGAAGCCCAGCTCATTATTTCCCCTCCAAATCTGGTTGTCTTTCTGGGATTCCCTATTCTAACACCTTCATCCACCCAGAAAGGGTAGGTTTGAAATTTAGGAGTAATCCTTGATCCCTCACTCTCCTTTACCTTCATATTAAATCTATTACCAAAGCAAATTAATTAAATCCCCTAAATAGCTCTCAAATCTCTCTACTTCTCACCATCTCCTCCATCATTTTTCACCTAGACACCATAATAGCCACCTAAAGGGCACCTGCTGCCACTCTGAATACCCTCCACTCTGCACTGCAGTGATGTTTTCCAAATACAAATCTGATTATCTTCTTTCCTCTGCTTAGAAATCTTCAAAGATCCCTGTGTTTCTCAGGCCTACAAAGCCCTGCTTAAGTAGCCCCAGGGTGCATAGATCTCCACTACCTTCTCATGCTGATTCCTCCTCCTCTTACTACAAAGACTCCAGCCACATTGCCTGAATTTCAGTTTCTCAGTACTCCTTCCTGCCACAGAGCCTTTGAACACACTGTTCCCTTTGTCCCATCCCACCCCTTCGCCTACACTGGTGCCTCTCAAGCTTTAATGTTCAAAGGAATTACCTTTGGATCTTGTTAAAACAGAAACAGATTTTGATTCAGTAGGTCCAGGCTGGAGCATCTAAGAAGCTACCAGCTGGCCTATGGGGCGGCACTTTTAAAAGTAAGGACCGAGATAGCTTTTGCTTATTGGTAAGGTTTCAGCTCTAACACCACTTCTCTGGGGAAGCCTCTCCTAAACCCTCAGGCTAGGTCATATTCTTTTGTTATGTGCCCTCATAGATCTGTGATGCTTTCCACATAGCAAAGATCCCACTTTGTAATTACAAACTAACAAAAGGATTCACAGCTATTTTCTCAACTACTGTACTCTCCATAATGGCAGAAAATTATTTTGCTCACCATTGAGTACTCAGTGACAGGCATAATACTAAGGCCATAAAAGGTACACAGTAAATAGTTGTTGAATGAACCTGTAAAGGAAGGATTCATGTTATAACTTGCTGAAATTTAGTATCTTCAAGTAAGTTTGCCCTACTGAGGAATACGTTAACATTTCTTTTTATTAAATGAAACCCATATAATGCATCACACTTCCCTTTTTTTCCTGTCTATGGGAAGCATTCCTAATTTACTATTATACTGCAGTAATCAGGTTAGTGCAGGTTTTAGTTTTTAATTATAGTAATTTCATCTCCATTTTTCTGTTTATGACCCCTTGTTTTATCTTTTTAACTGTCTTGTATGTTGAGGGATTATAAGTTGCATCAAATTCTTTTTGAAAATAGTGAAGCAAAATTACTTTAAACATTATAAATGGATATACTTGATACATTAGTAATTATAGAGTTTAGATAAAGAATTTGGACTCCGGAGTCCAACATTTGGTATCTGAATCCCAACTTCATGACATAACAGCAGTGTGCCTTGAATAACTTACTTACACTTAGTTGCTGATTACTTATTATTTCTGTCACTATTAAGAGTTATAAACAACGGGTGAAAAATGTTCCCAAATTGAGTTGCCACTAATTTTAGTTCATGAAATTAGAGTACTCCATAGACTAAAACTTCAAAAACATACAGTAGGCATATAATTAGGGCAGGCATCAGTGAGAATTTGTAAAGGTGGTTATGATCCTAAGGAGAGGCTTGAGGTCTCTATAAAGTTAGAATAATACTGTCTAATGTAGAAACAATATTAGACAGAGTGTGATTAATTGATTTGAACAAAGTCATAATGCCAGCCAGTGGTGAAAGTATACATCTGATAAGAGAACCCAGAACTAATTCTTATTTCATAAGTTTTGATTTCTCAATGATAGCATGATAGCCAACATTAAATACCTAGATATCAAGCAGAGCATTTTAAACACTGAAAGTAAACTTTATGGCACAATAAATAAGGCTGGACAAATCACATCGGATATACTTGTCCACAAACTGAAGATGCCATAAAAGGCTCATATGATATACTGCAACTGAATAGAGATGTTGCCCTCAGGGAAGCTTCTATTAAAAAAATTCAGTGTGTGCTGTATTCCTTATGTATAAAAAGTACTTATGCTTAACTGCAACTTATAAGTTAATTGATAATCAATAGAAAACGTAATATCAAGGGCAAAATTCAGCTTCTAAATGAATATATAGAGAGATCTTATTATCTTCAAATAGGGGCCAGGTGAGTGCCACTGAGAATAAAAGTGACTTTGGGTATGAGGACGGCATGTTATAAAAAACCCTCATGAGGTTTTAAGTGGATCTATTTTAAACAGCTCATCATAGATCCAAGAGGAGAAGTTTCAAAGGATAAGAGAGAGAAGGGAGGTGAGAAAATCTATACTTCCAATCTATTAACAAATGTTAATTTAGCAGCAGTGCTGTCAGGTTCTTGAGTACATTTTATTTCAGTGATAACAGATGAAAAAGAAGTAAGTTCCTTACAGTAAAATCTCCAAGTAGTCAAAAATTGTCTTGGGGCATTAAGAAGCCTGTCTCACCTTTTATTTTTCACTTTTATATCTGTAATTCATGAGTCTCCAAATAGTATGCAAAAGAGACTTTTTAAAAGAGAGAAAATACTGATTTTAGTCTGAGAATGTATCAAGCCCCAAACCTGAAATTAAAATCAGAGTAATTTATGCTTATAAGTAGAGAGGTAATAAAGCCCCCATGAAATCAACTGAGTTTCACTTACCTCCAATAAATGCAGGAGAGCTCAATAGGTATTTAGCTGAGTTCGAATGTTTTCTGTCATTATCTGTCATTCCCCAGTTAAGCCTCTTCAGCAAACCTTTGGTGGGATGAGCAGGATTTCTCCCTTTCATTCAGTTTTATAAGATTTCCAAGTTGTGTCTGTATGGACCTGTTCTTGTAAAGTTCAATTCTATTCAAAGCAGTAGGACAGCAAGTGTTCTCTTGTGTGATGGAACTTTTGAAAGCATACAATTGCTTTTACAAACACACACAGTACTACGAACCAGAAGAATTCCATGCAAAATAAAAATTTCCCATGGAAAGAGAAAAAAATTATGGCCGATTTCTGGCTTTAAAAAAATGACATACCACCTTCAAAAAAGTGCATAGGTGTGGAAAAAATAAAGAGCAACATTTTAAAGGCTAAAGCGTAAGAAAATCCTGTCATGAAGACATCTAAATATCTTTTGAACTATTTACACCATATGTGTCCCAATAAGGCCCTTTTCTGATTAAATAATGACAAGTAAGTGGAACCAAAGGTGGCTTCAAAGACCCTTGAATCTTTACACAGCTTTTTGTAATTTTGCCAGTGTGAAATTTAGCTATCATTAAACAAATGTTCTAAAGCTTAATTTTCTTGGTCTGCAAAATATATCTAGGAACAAGATGCCATGCTCATAGTAGGCACTCAAAATATATGGGAACAAATAAATCAGTAGCAAATGAATGCTTAGGAAAACAATTCTTCTAAAATATATATATACCTTATAAAATTCTGAGCACAAAATGTAATTCCTTGCAAATAGTAGTTGTGATCCTAAGGCAGACAAACCATGTCTCAAACAAAATTAGTTGAGTACAATAGGCTAATGGCCAGACACATGTGGAACAGACAGGGAGGCGGAAATCGTACAGTCATTAAAATTCTGAATAGCTTGAGGGGTGGGTGGGAAAATATTTATAATAAGATGTTAAATGTAAAAAGCAGGAAAAAAACTGCATGTACAGCAAAATATGAATGCTCTATACTCACAGAAAACAAGACTGGATTAAAACATACAAAAAATTTCAATGGTGGCTACCTCTAGGCAAAGGAATTATAAATGTTAAGCTTTAATTTTTGATAAAAATGCCCTCCAATGAGCTTATAAGATTGTAAATTGAGAAGTTATAACATGTTTTTTGAATGGTATATAAGAGTGCTATAATGTTACAATACCTTTTAAGGTAAAAAAGTCCCTTTTAAGAAAATGTGGCAGTTTTAAGCAGTATCCTTCAGAACCCACGGGCTGTTCATAGGTGCACCACTCCTAAACCTCCCAGACGATGCCTGGTGATGCCTCCAATCACCCATGCAAAGAGGAGAGGGTGCCCCAAAAGGAGAATGCCATTGTTGTTGAAATAACATGAGGGGAGAAAAATCCAAAACTCCAGGGACACTTTATATACCCAAAACTTTAGTTTTCTACACCATAATAATATTCAAAAGGCAGCCATCAAAATACTTCATTTTAGTATATAAGAATGAGACAGTCCAACCTTTGGTATCATAGATTTTCAGAAATTGATGGGAGCTTCACAGGGCATCAGGTACAGGTTGGTCCGATGCTAGCCATCCTGGGTTCAGCATCACTGTCAAACAAATGCCTGGGTCTAGACAATCTTCTAGAAAACTTGCTACCTTCAATGGCAAGTCTGACAGCAAGGATGTATTTTTTCCCTTCAGTATCAATAGGATAGCAACCCCTTTAGCTTGATTTAAAAATGAACATTAAGTCAGTACTCTTGGTTACAATGGGAGAAAACAAATTCAAACTGGTTTACCAAAACCAAATAGAAACATACTTTGAGAAGTCCAGAAGTACAGCTGGCCCAAATGTGACAGAATCCAGGACCTCAAATGTTCAAATCAGGGTTCAAGTTCACTTGGCTCTGCCTCTTCCTATTTGGACCCCATCCTCAGGCAATCCACCTCTTCAATTGTGGTGACAAAATAGTTTTAGCAGCTCCCAGGCCCAAATTTTCTCCTCTCAGTATTCCTCTTAAAACACACACACACACACAGCACTTTTTCCTCAAAAAGTTTTCTAAAAAATAAAAATTCTGGGCCTAAACATTACTGTCCTGAATTGAGCTTTGTAGCCTGCTTGTACCAATCTCTGTGGGCAGGGTATGAAATCCATTGATTCCTTTAGACCATCCATGTACACACTCTAAGAACAAAGCACAGGGTTGGTTCCAGGCAAACCATATGGAGTGAGAAACAACAAGATGGGATTGCCATTAAGTAAATGTCAGGAAAGAAGAAGACAGAAGAGATACTAGACCACAGATAGATAGATAGATAGACAGATAGACATATAGATGATAGACATTCATTCATCTATTACAAGATAATTTCTTTTTTTTTTTTTTTTTAATAATTATTTTTTATTGAAGGGTAGTTGACACACAGTATTACATTACATGAGTTTCAAGTGTACAACACAGTGGTAGAACATTTATATACATAATTCTAGGTTCCAGCTATCACCCTACCAGGCTGTTACAATATCTTGACTATATTCCTTATGCTCTACATTACATCCCGGTTACTAATTTATTTTACCATTGGAAGTCTGTCTTTTTTTTTTTTTTTTTTTTTTTTTTTTGTGATGGCATCTCTCATATTTATTGATCAAATGGTTGTTAACGACAATAAAATTCTGTATAGGGGAGTCAATGCTCAATGCACAATCATTATTCCACCCCAAGCCTAATTTTTGTCAGTCTCCAATCTTCTGAGGCATAACAAACAAGTTTTTACATGTAGAACAAATTCTTACATAATGAATAAGTTACATAGTGAAAAGTACAAGGGCAGTCATCACAGAAACTTTCGGTTTTGCTCATGCATTATGAACTATAAACAGTCAGTTCAAATATGAATACTCATTTGGTTTTTATACTTGATTTATATGTGGATACCACATTTCTCTCTTTATTATTATTATTTTTAATAAAATGCTGAAGTGGTAGGTAGATACAAGATAAAGGTAGAAAACATAGTTTAGTGTTGTAAGAGAGCACATGTAGATGATCAGGTGTGTGCCTGTAGACTATGTGTTAATCCAAGCTAGACCAGGGCAATAAAACATCCACGTATGCAGAAGATTTCTCTCAGAATGGGGGGGTGAGGTTCTAAGCCTCACCTCTGTTGATCCCCAATTTCTCACCTGATGGCCCCCCTGCGACTGTGCCTGTCTTAGGTTGTTCCTCCCTTGAGGAATCTTACCCGTCTCTGGCTAACCAGTCATCTTCCGGGGCCATACAGGGAAATGTGAAGTTGGTAAGTGAGAGAGAAGCCTTATTGTTTGAAAAAGTTAGCTTTTTACTTCTTTGCATATTTATGCCCTGTGGCTTCTATGCCCAGCATTTGTCTTGAGGTATCTTTACCACTTGGAAGAATTATGATACTCGGTAAATTTGATATGAGGCACGAATTCTATTTAAGGGTTGTAATTAGGAAGGAAGAAGAAAAGCTATAGAAGTAGCAGGCGGAAGAAAACATGGGAAGATTGATTATTTCTTTGATATATCTTCTTGTAGAGTAACTTCAGCATGCATAGGTTTTAAGCTACTACTTAAATTGCACACACACATTAACATAATAGGAGTATAGTTATATAACCAAAGCATATCTGTAATTACCAGCCATCTGCAGTGAAACCAAGAAAACCAGTTAGGCACCTTAGGCATTTGTGAAAACTTATCTATGATATGGTGGATATTGTCCAAATGAACTTGAACAGTCTGAGAGAAATCAGACAAATTAAAACAACCCATTCCTGGGGACTGTTCACATGCCATATGTTCTTTTAACAATAAATAGTTTGTAGTTGTAAGACTTTGGAGCGCTACAATTTGCACTTCTCCAAATTCTTGGTTGAGTTCCAACAGTATAGATCCAGTCCAATTTTGTTGTTTTACTGTATGCACAGGCCAGCTTAGATATCTCCTTCCTCATTCCCATGGCAAGTCCAGGAACTGGTGGGATGAGTGCATCTACAGCTGTAGCAGTGCGTGGATCTTTGTTGGGGTTTTTTGATGATCATCTTCTGGCATGAGTCTTCCAGAGAGTGCTGATGTTGGAAGTTCTTTTTCATATCGTATCTTAGTTCATTTTCGGGGTAGCCCAATTAGGCTTTGATCCTCTGTATAAACACAAACAGACCATTTGCCTACACTTTTATATGCCCTTTATACCCTTGTGTAGAACTCGTTGGAGGTTACCACACAGGAACTGCCCTTTTTTTTTTTTTTTTTTTGATATCACTAATCTATACTTACATGACGAATATTATGTTTACTAGGCTCTCCCCTATACCAGGTCTCCCCTATAAACCCCTTTACAGTCACTGTCCATCAGCATAGCAAAATGTTGTAGAATCACTACTTGCCTTCTCTGTGTTGTACAGCCCTCCCTTTTCTCCTACCCCCCCATGCATGTTAATCTTAATACCCCCCTACTTCTCCCCCCCTTATCCCTCCCTACCCACCCATCCTCCCCAGTCCCTTTCCCTTTGGTACCTGTTAGTCCATTCTTGAGTTCTGTGATTCTGCTGCTGTTTTGTTCCTTCAGTTTTTCCTTTGTTCTTATATTCCACAGATAAGTAAAATCATTTGGTATTTCTCTTTCTCCGCTTGGCTTGTTTCACTGAGCATAATACCCTCCAGCTCCATCCATGTTGCTGCAAATGATTGGATTTGCCCTTTTCTTATGGCTGAGTAGTATTCCATTGTGTATATGTACCACATCTTCTTTATCCATTCATCTATTGATGGACATTTAGGTTGCTTCCAATTCTTGGCTATTGTAAATAGTGCTGCAATAAACATAGGGGTGCATCTGTCTTTCTCAAACTTGATTGCTGCGTTCTTAGGGTAAATTCCTAGGAGTGCAATTCCTGGGTCAAATGGTAAGTCTGTTTTGAGCATTTTGATGTACCTCCATACTGCTTTCCACAATGGTTGAACTAACTTACATTCCCACCAGCAGTGTAGGAGGGTTCCCCTTTCTCCACAGCCTCGCCAACATTTGTTGTTGTTTGTCTTTTGGATGGCAGCCATCCTTACTGGTGTGAGGTGATACCTCATTGTAGTTTTAATTTGCATTTCTCTGATAATTAGCGATGTGGAGCATCTTTTCATGTGTCTGTTGGCCATCTGTATTTCTTTTTTGGAGAACTGTGTGTTCAGTTCCTCTGCCCATTTTTTAATTGGGTTATTTGTTTTTTGTTTGTTGAGGCGTGAGAGCTCCTTATATATTCTGGACGTCAAGCCTTTATCGGATGTGTCATTTTCAAATATATTCTCCCATACTGTAGGGATCCTTCTTGTTCTATTGATGGTGTCTTTTGCTGTACAGAAGCTTTTCAGCTTAATATAGTCCCACTTACTCATTTTTGCTATTGTTTTCCTTGCCCGGGGAGATATGTTCAAGAAGAGGTCACTCATGTTTATGTCTAAGAGGTTTTCGCCTATGTTTTCTTCCAAGAGTTTAATGGTTTCATGGCTTACATTCAGGTCTTTGATCCATTTTGAGTTTACTTTTGTATATGGGGTTAGACAATGGTCCAGTTTCATTCTCCTACATGTAGCTGTCCAGTTTTGCCAGCACCACCTGTTGAAGAGACTGTCATTTCGCCATTGTATGTCCATGGCTCCTTTATCAAATATTAATTGACCATATATGTCTGGGTTAATGTCTGGATTCTCTAGTCTGTTCCATTGGTCTGTGGCTCTGCTCTTGTGCCAGTACCAAATCGTCTTGATTACTATGGCTTTATAGTAGAGCTTGAAGTTGGGGAGTGAGATCCCCCCTACTTTATTCTTCTTTCTCAGGATTGCTTTGGCTATTCGGGGTCTTTGGTGTTTCCATAGGAATTTTTGAATTATTTGTTCCAGTTCATTGAAGAATGTTGCTGGTAGTTTCATAGGGATTGCATCAAATCTGTATATTGCTTTGGGCAGGATGGCCATTTTAACAATATTAATTCTTCCTAGCCACGAGCATGGGATGAGTTTCCATCTGTTAGTGTCCCCTTTAATTTCTCTTAAGAGTGACTTGTAGTTTTCAGAGTATAAGTCTTTCACTTCTTTGGTTAGGTTTATTCCTAGGTATTTTATTTTTTTTGATGCAATTGTGAATGGAGTTGTTTTCCTGATTTCTCTTTCTGTTGGTTCATTGTTAGTATATAGGAAAGCCACAGATTTCTGTGTGTTGATTTTGTATCCTGCAACTTTGCTGTATTCCGATATCAGTTCTAGTAGTTTTGGGGTGGAGTCTTTAGGGTTTTTTATGTACAGTATCATGTCATCTGCAAATAATGACAGTTTAACTTCTTCTTTACCAATCTGGATTCCTTGTATTTCTTTATTTTGTCTGATTGCCGTGGCTAGGACCTCCAGTACTATGTTAAATAACAGTGGAGAGAGTGGGCATCCCTGTCTAGTTCCTGATCTCAGAGGAAATGCTCTCAGCTTCTCGCTGTTCAATATAATGTTGGCTGTGGGTTTATCATAGATGGCCTTTATTATGTTGAGGTACTTGCCCTCTATTCCCATTTTGCTGAGAGTTTTTAACATGAATGGATGTTGAACTTTGTCAAATGCTTTTTCAGCATCTATGGAGATGATCATGTGGTTTTTGTCTTTCTTTTTGTTGATGTGGTGGATGATGTTGATGGACTTTCGAATGTTGTACCATCCTTGCATCCCTGGAATGAATCCCACTTGGTCATGGTGTATGATCCTTTTGATGTATTTTTGAATTCGGTTTGCTAATATTTTGTTGAGTATTTTTGCATCTACGTTCATCAGGGATATTGGTCTGTAGTTTTCTTTTTTGGTGGGGTCTTTGCCTGGTTTTGGTATTAGGGTGATGTTAGCTTCATAGAATGAGTTTGGGAGTATCCCCTCCTCTTCTATTTCTTGGAAAACTTTAAGGAGAATGGGTATTATGTCTTCCCTGTATGTCTGATAAAATTCCGAGGTAAATCCATCTGGCCCGGGGGTTTTGTTCTTTGGTAGTTTTTTGATTACCTCTTCAATTTCGTTGCTGGTAATTGGTCTGTTTAGATTTTCTCTTTCTTCCTGGGTAAATCTTGGAAGGTTATATTTTTCTAGGAAGTTGTCCATTTCTCCTAGGTTTCCCAGCTTGTTAGCATATAGGTTTTCATAGTATTCTCCAATAATTCTTTGCATTTCTGTGCGGTCCGTCGTGATTTTTCCTTTCTCGTTTCTGATACTGTTGATTTGTGTTGATTCTCTTTTCTTCTTAATAAGTCTGGCTAGGGGCTTATCTATTTTGTTTATTTTCTCGAAGAACCAGCTCTTGGTTTCATTGATTTTTGCTATTGTTTTATTCTTCTCAATTTTATTTATTTCTTCTCTGATCTTTATTTTGTCCCTCCTTCTGCTGACCTTAGGCCTCATCTGTTCTTCTTTTTCCAATTTTGATAATTGTGACATTAGACCATTCATTTGGGATTGCTCTTCCTTTTTTAAATATGCTTGGATTGCTATATACTTTCCTCTTAAGACTGCTTTTGCTGTGTCCCACAGAAGTTGGGGCTTAGTGTTGTTGTTGTCATTTGTTTCCATATATTGCTGTATCTCCATTTTGATTTGGACATTGATCCATTGATTATTTAGGAGCGTGTTGTTAAGCCTCCATGTGTTTGTGAGCCTCTTTGCTTTCTTTGTACAGTTTATTTCTAGTTTTATGCCTTTGTGGTCTGAAAAGTTGGTTGGTAGGATTTCAATCTTTTGGAATTTTCTGAGGCTCTTTTTGTGTCCTAGTATGTGGTCTATTCTGGAGAATGTTCCATGTGCACTTGAGAAGAATGTATATCCCGCTGCTTTTGGATGTAGAGTTCTATAGATGTCTATTAGGTCCATCTGCTCTACTGTGTTGTTCAGTGCTTCCGTGTCCTTACTTATTTTCTGCCCACTGGATCTATCCTTTGGGGTGAGTGCTGTGTTGAAGTCTCCTAGAATGAATGCATTGCAGTCTATATCCCCCTTTAGTTCTGTTAGTATTTGTTTCACATATGCTGGTGCTCCTGTGTTGGGTGCATATATATTTAGAATGGTTATATCCTCTTGTTTGACTGAGCCCTTTATCATTATGTAGTGTCCTTCTTTATCTCTTGTTACTTTCTTTGTTTTGAAGTCTATTTTGTCTGATATTAGTACTGCAACCCCTGCTTTCTTCTCACTGTTGTTTGCTTGAAATATGTTTTTCCATCCCTTGACTTTTAGTCTGTACATGTCTTTGGGTTTGAGGTGAGTTTCTTGTAAGCAGCATATAGATGGGTCTTGCTTTTTTATCCATTCTGTTACTCTGTGTCATTTGATTGGTGCATTCAACCCATTAACATTTAGGGTGACTATTGAAAGATATGTACTTATTGCCATTGCAGGCTTTAAATTCGTGGTTACCAAAGGTTCAAGGTTAGCCTCTTTAGTATCTTACTGCCTAACTTAGCTTGCTTATTGAGCTGTTATATACACTGTCTGGAGATTCTTTTCTTCTCTCCCTTCTTGTTCCTCCTCCTCGATTCTTCATATGTTGGGTGTTTTGTGCTGTGCTCTTTTTAGGAGTGCTCCCATCTAGAGCAGTCCCTGTAAGATGTTCTGTAGAGGTGGTTTGTGGAAAGCAAATTCCCTCAGCTTTTGTTTGTCTGGGAATTGTTTAATCCCACCGTCATATTTGAATGATAGTCGTGCTGGATACAGTATCCTTGGTTCAAGGCCCTTCTGTTTCATTGTATTAAATATATCATGCCATTCTCTTCTGGCCTGTAGGGTTTCTGTTGAGAAATCTGACGTTAGCCTGATGGGTTTCCCTTTATAGGTAACCTTTTTCTCTCTAGCTGCCTTTAAAACTCTTTCCTTGTCCTTGATCTTTGCCATTTTAATTATTATGTGTCTTGGTGTTGCCCTTCTTGGATCCTTTCTGTTGGGGGTTCTGTGTATTTCCGTGGTCTGTTTGATTACTTCCTCCCCCAGTGTGGGGAAGTTTTCAGCAATTATTTCTTCTAAGATACTTTCCATCTCTTTGCCTCTCTCTTCTTCTTCTGGGACCCCTATAATACGGATATTGCTCCTTTTAGATTGGTCACACAGTTCTCTTAATATTGTTTCATTCCTGGAGATCCTTTTGTCTCTCTCTATGTCAGCTTCTATGCGTTCCTGTTCTCTGATTTCAATTCCATCAATGGCCTCTTGCATTCTATCCATTCTGCTTATAAACCCTTCCAGAGTTTGTTTCATTTCTGCGATCTCCTTTCTGGCATCTGTGATCTCTTTCCGGACTTCATCCCATTTTTCTTGCGTATTTCTCTGCATCTCTGTCAGCATGTTTATGATTCTTATTTTGAATTCTTTGTCAGGAAGACTGGTTAGGTCTGTCTCCTTCTCTGGTGTTGTCTCTGTGATCTTTGTCTGCCTGTAGCTTTGCCTTTTCATGGTGATAGGAATAGTCTGCAGAACTGGGACGAGTGACGGCTGGAAGGACTTCCTTTCTTGTTGGTTTGTGGCCCTCCTCTCCTGGGAGAACAGCGGCCTCTAGTGGCTTGTGCTGCGCAGCTGCGCGCAGACAGGGTTTCTGCTTCCTGCCCGGCTGCTATGGAGTTAATCTCCGCTGTTGCTGTGGGCGTGGCCTGGCTCGGGCAGCTACTCCAAAATGGTGGAGTCGCGTTGGAGCAGGAGCTGCTGGGAGGCTATTTATCTCCGTAAGGGGCCTCCCTGCTCCCTGCAGCCCAGGGGTTAGGGTGCCCAGAGATCCCGGATTCCCTACCTCTGGATTAAGTGACCCGCCCTGCCCCTTTAAGACTTCCAAAAAGCACCCGCCAAAACAAAACAACAACCACAAAAAAAAACAAGAAAACAAATTTTTAATTAAAAAAAAAAGGTGGTCGTTCGTTTTTCTTTATTCTCCGGTGCCAGCCTCAGGCCTCTGCTCACCGGTCTTTCTGCCCTGTTTCCCTAATATTGGGGTCCCTGTCCCTTTTAGACTTCCAAAAAGCGCTCGCCAAAACAAAGCAGCAAAAAAGGAAAAAAAAAAAAAAAATGGTCGCGCGCTTTTCTTATGTCCTCTGTGGCCCAGCCTCCAGTGCCCGCTCACTGTTCTTGCTGCCCTGTTTTCCCAGTATCGAGGGCCCTGCACTCTGGCCCGGATGGCTGGGGCTGGGTGTTCGGCAGTCCTGGGCTCCGTCTCCCTCCCGCTCTGCCTGCTCTTCTCCCGCCGGGAGCTGGGGGGAGGGGCGCTCGGCTCCCGCGGGGCCGGGGCTTGTATCTTACCCCCTTCGCGAGGCGCTGGGTTCTCTCAGGTGTGGATGTGGTCTGGATATTGTCCTGTGTCCTCTGGTCTTTATTCTAGGAAGGGTTGTCTTTGTTATATTTTCATAGATATATGTTGTTTTGGGAGGAGATTTCCGCTGCTCTACTCACGCCGCCATCTTCCGCCCCCTCTACAAGATAATTTCTTTACAGCTATTCTCTCCAATGCCTTGGTAGGAAAAAGAAGACAAAGTAAGGACTATACAAATGCAAATGCAGGAAAGAATGGTTGCTCTGAATCAGCATCATAGGGCTTCACAGGTTTTAAAATAAAGAAACAGAAAAATGAACATAATGGTGAGCCATTTCACAAATACTGTGGTGATATTAGCAAACAATGAAAGAGAATCAAAGATAAATTTCATGATGACCCATGCTATCTGCTGCTTGGCATGGTCTAATGTAAAATTGAAAGTTTTGTCATCAAGCCCCACATACCTTCAGCCTTTCAAGAAAAGTGGTACTTAGTTATTCAAGGTGTTGGGCACAAAGTGACTAGTCAGAAATGTACTTGCCAGAGCGACTTTCTCTGATAATCCCATGCAGCTGGTGGTAGGAGTAAATGTGCTGAAGTTCAGTGACTTTAAGAAGTGCACCACAGGCTGAAAGATGAGTGCAGTTGTGTCTTGTGATGACCAGCTCAGAACTTCTATTGGAAGGTGTTTCAGAAAATGGTAATAATAACCATTGGGAAAACCTTGGTGATAGCTACGATGTAAGGGATAATGCTGAATGAAGACACAAATGTACTTGCACCAACTGAACAAGGGCCTCAAATGTTCTTTTGAAATCCCTTATCTTCAATCAGAAAAAAAAAAAAACTTTAAGATACAGAAAAAATGAAAGGAAAATATAATAAAGATGGTTCCAGGGAAGAAAATAAATAAAAGGTACAAGTCTTTTGAAAAGGAAAATCACTCTTTTTATCTACAGAATTAAAAATAACTATGATTGTAAGTCCAGGGAAAGGAAATCCCTGAGCAAAATACCTCTAAAAACCAAAATCAGTCAAAGGGAGAAATAATGTTTAAAACCCGTTTATTGCTTACAAAACTGCAGTCTGGCCCATCTCTCTCTCCTGCTCAAGCGGCAACAACACCGGCCCTCCCCCTCATCTCTCAGGTATCGATAAGCCCTCTGTTGCCCAGGTAATTACCCACTGATATGGAGATGAACTTCTCCACCTCTGAGGAAAGATGCAGATGCACTAAAGCCTACTTGTTTACACCTCTGAACGCCTATTGAGATGCAGATGTACCAAAGCCAGGTGAGATATTCTGGAAATACTACAGTTTTACCCACAGTACACCCCTCCAGAAATCTAGCCTTACAATTTAATTGATCCCCCTCTTCCGACCAATCTAGTAACATGCAATAGCAGCAGCAATAAAATCTTGATAATCCTCAAGCCAGAGGATTCAGCCTATGCAGATTAAGTAAATGTACTTTACAGCACAATCTCTCACTAAGCACAAAAGTATGTTTCTACACTTTTTACTCATTCCTAACAATCATGCTAGATTGCTCACAAAACTTTTACCAAACATTAGACAAAGTCAAGCCTCTCTTTAAACATTATTTTCTTAACAACAGCAAACACAATCATAATTCTCAAGCCAGAGGGTTCATCTAGGTTCAAAGTCCAATGCAGATTAAGTTCAAAGCTCGTCCATTCCAGCCATCACGCGGCAGCTGCAGCCAGGAGGGCACATCGAGGACACAAAGACCATAGAAGCAAATAACCACAATTGTCGGGGGGCAATTTACTGTTGTTACAGGAATACACAGAAGGTCAGCTTCCAGGCCTGCTCCCCAAGGTGCCAGAAGAGCCAGTCATCGCCGATCCATGTGTTGAAATGTCCAGGGCCACATCCATTTTACTCCTAATTGCTGCACCCATCCTTGCAACACATGTCCAATAAAGAGGGTACCTCGATCATTCTCAGTAACCGGTGACCGACCATAGGCTGCAGAGAGACGCTCTAGGCCCCTCTTGGTGGTTTGCTGATCTGCACAACATGCAAGGCACTCTTTCTGGGCTTGGCTGACTTCTTCAAAGGTGAAAGACAAGCGACACCGATGGGCCCACATTGTCTTTTGAGGTGTCTGTGCCATGCCACTCTGTGACCTTTGGGTCCAGTCTCGCACCCACCCTGCAATGGGATAGGAGGTTATTACCTTGGTTGGATCTGGCAATGGGCTCTGTAGGCAGCAAGGCGTGGTACACAGCAGCCAGTTGCTTCAAGGTGACCCGTACCTCTGCTCCTTTCCATGGCTGTGGCCAGGCTCCAGCTGGCAGCAAGAGCAGCAGCAGTGGCAGAAGCAGTAGCCTTAGGCTCGGGCCACAGGCCAGGGTTGGAATGGCCAGCAGCGGTGGTGGCACCTCCACAACCACATGAGTGTAGACACACGTCCCTCGGTGTGAGCGCCACTTCTTCCCATCATTTCTAGGGGTGGCCCTCCCAAAGGCGTACCCATTATGACAGGTTTCGGATTCACAGGAATCCTGCTGACTACGCCAATTGTAAGTCTGGGGAAAAGATCCTGGGGCAAAATACCCCTAAAAACTAAAATCAGTCAAAGGGAGAAATAAAGTTGAAAACCCGGTTATTGCTCACAAACTGCAGTCCCGCCCATCTCTCTCTCCTGCTCAAGCAGCAACAACACTGGCCCTCCCCCTCATCTCTCAGGTACAGATAAGCCCTCTGTTGCCCAGGTAATTACCCATTGATATGGAGATGAACTTCTCCACCTCTGAGGAAAGATGCAGATGCACTAAAGCCTACTTGTTTACACCTCTGAACGCCTATTGAGATGCAGATGTACCAAAGCCAGGCGAGATATTCTAGAAATACTACAATTTTACCCACACTGTGACTTGTTTGCTTCATCCCATCTTTGCTCTTCCACCTTTGCACAAATCTCTTGCCAGAAATTCCACCTGAAGGGACTCTGATTCACTCTTTCTGCCTTTGACCAACAGTGCCAGACTATCGCCATGTCCAGCACCATTCCTGTCTCCACCCAATTTGTCTTTATACCACCTGAATGAGAGTGCCCCAGGATGCACCTTTGATGGTGCTCCTTAAAACTCTCAAACCTCACTGTAAATTTTTAAGTGTCTTACATCAAAAAGTATAGAACTTGAAGGGAATTTAAAGGTTATTTAATAAATACTACTTGTTATTGTGCAGAAAGCAAGGCACTGTGAATTCACTTTACCCTCACAATATCCATAAAAGTTAAGTAGTTCTATTATCCCCATTTCATGACTGAGGTTACAAAGACCCAGATGATTTAAGTAGCTTGCTGTGTTTATGCTTAGACTTCTCGCCAATCACTGCTACTACTGTGCTGCTCTTTACTTGCTGCTTGGGCTTGCAGCCACTCCTCCTCCCTGTCCTGGGTTAACCCACTAGACTTGATCACTTGACCAGCTAGTCCTACAACATCTGTCAGACTCAGTCTACTTCTCTGGGCAGCCAGCCTTGGCCTCATATAAGTCAGTAGTCATTCAACAACCCACATCATAGAATAGTTATAATTGCACTTTGGGTTTTGATTGACAGAATGTGAATCCTTCATATCTTGTGTGGTTTACTTAATATCATAACCTATTTCTTCATGTGTAAGATGGGAGTACTCATATCTACTTCCTTAAGTTGCATAGAGGCTTACATGAGAGAATATACCTATAACGATTTGTGCACAATAGCCACTCAATAGGAGTTACTGTTGAGCCCACATAGTTTCTGTAGTCACACACACACATATACATCACAGTAGAATATTGTTTAATCACATTTTAGAACTTCTGTCACTAAACAACCAGAATTGCAAACAATCTATTAAAATTATATATTTTTGCAGTTACTTAATGGTTAATGAGGGTAACATGTACCCAACACTTATTTGTGTATGGTATCAAATATTGCTTATGTACATTTATATTCCTAATGACAAGACCCCTTTGCCCATTTCCCACGTACTTTATACCAAGACCTTCACAGGGTGACTAAGTCTAGGTAGTTGATGCCTGATACCAAGCACACCCAGACCCAGGCAGCTGGGACCATGGCCAGGCCATGAAGACAAGGGTTGTACATATGGAAATGGGAAGAACAGTTCCAGTTAAGAGCAGTAACATTGATTCCCACAAGAACTTCTGACCTCTGGACCTGAACTCCTCACAAAGGTTTTCTCTGAGAAAGCCCATTGTCCTTTCTGAAATACAATCTTTCTGACCTGTGCCTCCACAGTTCATTAAGTGGTGTTTTTAATAATCTTAAACTTAGTTGGGGATTGAGAATAAAAGACTCAGATCCAGGATCACTTTTCATTCAAAAGACTGCTCCACCCCTATGCAAATTTATAAATTTAAAAATGCAAATACATAAATGTGTAGAAAAAGGAATATTGCTTGGTGCAGGGACCACTGCTGTACATTAAAATTCATCTTCTTTTTCTTCAAGCATATAATCATACAACATATCACAGCCTCCCTTGAAGTTACGGTTTGGTTCGATGACCAAGTTCTTGCCAGTGGAATTTGAGCAGAAGTAATGCAAACCACTTTAAGGCTAAACCCATATCAACCTCCCCTGTGCAGTTCCTCCTGCTATTTCCCTGTCTGACAGCCAGTTTCAGATGGTCATGAGGACCTTGATAATGATGGAGCCACAAGGTAATGGGAGGCCTGGGGCCCTGAATGACCATGTGGAAAAAAGCTGCCCTGAACACCTACCCAGGGCTAACAAACTTCCATAGTATTCAGCTGTTACATGCTTGCCTCCCCTTGTCACCACAGATGTCCTATAAGCTGCTCAGTTCCTCTTGGAAGCATTCAACCTGAAAATGTTGGTATGTTGGAAAAGAAGTAATAATCCTCCAGCATGTATAGCATCTAAGTTTCAGGCTCTGAATCCAGATAAAATGCTCTATACAAAAATGGGTTAAAGTCAGTCATATCATCCCTTTGTGAGGGATAAGAACATACAAATGAATTGCCTAAGATCACACAAAGCTACTATTTGAACCCCAGTTTTAGACTCAGTTTAAAGCACCTTTCACCACACATCTGCAAACAGGCTGCATTAAGAGCTTCCACTCAAGAATCAGTAAGATTAAATCATTAAGAATACCACTTTTCCATTGAACCCTGGCCTCCAGAAATTTGTTTTCCTTCTCATATGCTATCTCTATATTCTTTTGAAGTTAGTTTTTATCTATTTTGTAGATAGGAACATTAAGGGGCAGAAAGTTTAAGGAGTTACAGAGAACAACAGTAATTAAAGGTAGATTTCAGAGCAATTATTTTCTAGATCTCTTCTAAAAATGTGATCTCTCTTACCTACCTAACCCACTTATTTATAATGTATGAATTCTTATGGATTTATCTCTTTTTCTCAGTAACTTAACAGTTTTATAGTACAGATACTTCAACAGCTTTAATTGTGCCTTATATTTTTGTTACTGTTTAAGAAGAGTCTTAATGTAGATGAAAGTTAGGTTGTTTTAAGTAACTTTTTCCTTCTGAGTGTCTGTATTCTATGTGCAACCCTTTGGGGATTTAATTTCAGAAGCATCTCATAGGTTGTAAAGACATAATCTGTGAGTAATATTTAAGTAAATAACAGATACAACATTGTCTTGATTTTAAAGTTGAATGTTTCAATATTTACAAAAAGACACCTAATGTTCTGAAGGAAGTAAGATTCTGCAAACTTGCAGCATGATTCCATTGAAGACTTGACATAGCAATTAATGGCCTATCTGGCATGTCGAGGTGTCTCTAATCATATCTTGGACTGAAAATCACAGTAATACTGGACAAAAGCTTTCAGTAAATTACTTTCATTTATTTTATGCAACAGAGTAGAAATTCTTCTGAGTACTCTGGACGAATTATTTTTGCCACACCTGTACTTTTGTCTTGGACAAGAAAGCACATAGAAATGATGGTGATCATTCAGACAACACATTGACTGAATCATGTGATGATCAGTTAGGATGCCCAGCTGAGGAGTCACCAGTTTACAACCTTTTTAGAATAATATTTCTGCTGGGGTTGGAAAAACCACCTTTTGATCTATTGAATCAAATGGTCCTCAAGTGCCTAGAACATTAACGCAAAGAAGAGTTGATTACATTGAAAATATTTCCTCCCCGGTATCCTGATGTCCAAACAGTCTGGAACAATAAGCATGACTTCAACAATAAACTGTTTTTGTGTTTCTTGTCTTTCCAAGTGTATAGTACTTGAACTTTACAATGTCTTGTATCATTTTAACTATGGCTGTGCTGTCCCCCTAGTTTTTGCATTAACAAGATCATTTCCAGGCACTATATTAAATATGACTCATTTTAATGCTGTATTGATAGGCCTCGCCTTGTAATAGATACTGTTGTCCTAGGTCTTTAAATGTTGGACGTGGGTGTGCAGGTCAATGGCATATTAATAGGAGTCAGCTATGCTCATGAATTGTTAATTATATTTGCTGTTTTAAATGTTCATTTAACATTTAAGAACACAAAATGAGATATAAGAACATAAAATATTTCCCACATACCACAGTGCCTACATACATTTAAGAGAGAGAGATACTGAGTTTCTGTGGTTTAGGAAGTTTTATTCAAATCTATATTCATAATGGAAAGAGAAGTTTGTTTTTGCAGAGAGTAGAACCCACAGAAACTATGTTTTTAACTGACCTTCAGAAGGATGTAACCTATAATTTTTGAAAAATTAGAAGATGTTGGTATCAAAATAAGACAGTTGTGTGCAGAAGAAAAGACTAGTAAAGTTCAACCTAAAATATATTGTTAAAGATAGTTATTTGATTAATGAATATTTTTTCTTCAGTGTTGATACATCTGTTTCTTAGTATATATATATGTCTTCCTCACAAATATTTAAATATAACTTGTGTGTAACCACTGCCTTTGCACACAAACGCAGCTTTATGTATCGCCCTTAAAATTATTTGGCTGCATTATAGGTAATTTTGAAAACAACTTCATCTCAAGCAGAAGAAAAAGAACACAATGGCCAGGACCAAGTGCTCATAAATGTCAGATACACTTGTGCAAGCTGAGATTAGCATGTCTGTTAGGTCATGAGGGCATGGCCATTTCAGTTCAAAACTCCCCAAATTCGTTTACCTTTTATTTGTCATCTGTTATGACATTTGAAGCTCAATTTCTGTGCTTTTCTTAGAATGTCTTATCTAATTGTTTCTGTAATTCAGAGTTGCATTTGACATCTTAAGATGAAAAAATAAAGCATTTGCATTCGCTATGTTGCCAAGCGCTTATTTCCAAATGGTATCGTCATAAGTGGAGTTGAAGGTTTTTTATAATGCAATTCAAAAGTGCCTCTCCTGAAAGGGATTGGTTCTTAAAGCAGTGAATCAATATATATTAGATATGGAAGGAGAAAAAAAAGAAGCCAAACTTCTTCCACTGGTATACTATCCAGCCACAGTATATCTGCTTTTTTCCCTATCTTGACAAGGATTCACAGATGTCTTTTTAACAACCATAAAACAGAAATACTCAATATGAAAACAAAAGAACATGTATATTGCCAGTAATAATTCAGGTAATCTTCAACTGCTTCCTTTAACGCTGTTGTTATTAATCCGTTTCCATATGCAAACTTCTTTCTGCTTATAAATCAGGAGACTAAAGGGGAGTAAATACATATGTAGCACAGTGATCTAACACCCATCCCAAGCAAGCCTCATCCTGTGTCACTGCCTAAGTCATGCAAATTCCACGAGAGCTGCCAGTTGACTAAGATTAATGACACTGCGCCAGCTTCTTTGTTTCTTTCTGTGGCCGTTTAGTGTGAAATACTATCCAAAAACATTATCTATCCTCGATTAATCCCACAAATTTGTTCACACGATGCACATTGTTTAGGGCAATTTACAACAGGAACATACTGAGCACAATTGCATTTAATTACTTGGGTTCTAATTACATTCATTAAAGGCTAATAAAATAAATGAAACAGCTTTAAAAGCTTCTGCAAAACACATGGGTCTTGTCTCCCTAGTGAAACATACAGTAGATGTTTGATGTGAAACACAGATTTGACCATATATGTATATTTTATAGATATATGCGTGTGTATATATATATATATATATATACACACACACACACACACACACACATATTCCATGTTATATAAAGTAGATTTGAATAATAAGCAATAAAACGTCAAGTGTTCTATGAATATATTTACTTAATGAGTGGTTGAGAGATTTTAGGAACAGAGAACTATTTTTTATGTGGGAAATAAAGATAAAAACAAATCGGTTTTCAAAATCCATTTGAATCTTAATTGCTTCCACCTTCAGGGCCCAGATCCCCAAACCTTTCTTTTCTATGCCCACATTACAAAGGCCAGTGACCAACAGAACAGGGAGGCATTTTACTCAAGCTGGGTTCTAGAGAATATTTGCATCAGGTTCAATCCCAAAACTCAGTCAGGAATTTCGGCTTACTTCTCTCCAACACTGAAGGCAGCTTGATTAAAGACCATATAACTTACTGTTTGAAAATTCATGCTTTAAGGCACACTGGGCACTTTGAATAATTTACTCTGTGAAGGTTAAAAAAATGAACTTGTATATATCTGATTTTCCTAATATTTGCATGCCTACTTTATGCAGTGGGTTTGGACCCTTTGAGAAAGAGAACATGTAAAATATCATTGGACAACTACACCAGAGAGAAATAAATATTGGGCATTCAAAATAAGGGCTTTCATTTCAAGCTTTTCCATTTCTTGACTGAAACTCATAATAATCTATATTACCCAAAGACAAATGTCTACCTAATTGTCTTATGTACCTTTGAAATTTATGCTCTACTTTATCAAATCCATGGTGATTTTACCTGATGAAAGTGTACTATGCATATGTGTTGTAAAGCCCTCTTTAATGCTCAGTACTGGCAAATGCAGTGGTAACATATAAATCTAAATACATGATTGGCATATCTCATCACAAATGGTGTTTTGCTTCTAGAGTGGATTTTGAGCACTATCGGAGATAAATCAAGAACTTTGGAGATAATTTTGATAGATACATAGGTTTACGATTTCAACTGGATTCAGATCTTTGCCAAAGAATAAAGATTTTTTTAAATCTTACATAAATGCATTGGAAACATCCTATATGAGTACTATTTGACCCAGCATACCCACTCCTAGGTATGCGCCTTGAGGAAATACTCTGACACATGCACAAACAGACATTAGGAAGATGGTTATTACAGTATTGTTTTTAATAGTGAAAAACTAGAAACATCCTAAATGCTTGTCACTAAAGGAATGGTTAATAAACTACAGGAATCCATATTACAAAATCCTATGTAACAATCAAAAAGAATAAGGTAAATCCATATGTGTGATATGGAATGTTCTCCAAAAGAGAGTTGCAGGACAACATACACTATATGAATGCACAAGGTGGGCATGTGTGTGTGTGTGTGCACACATGCTTCTGCATGGAAAAAGGTCTGGAAGAATCTAAAAACTGAGAGCAGTGGTGACCTCTAAGAGGAGTAGGCAAGGGGGTAGGAAGAGAGTCTTCGGGTAGGAAGAGAGTCTTCGGGCAGGAACAGAGGACTTCTGCTTGTTAGTCAATGTACTGTGGAATTAAGTAAATTTGTATAAGAATGTATTCTGTGCAACTTTTTGAAATTAACATATGTCCAAGTTAGTTATCTAGAGCCTGATGTGTTATTATATACCGTTCCCTCCCACAATAATTTTCCAGATATCTTCATCTGATAGCTCTTCAGAGCACAACCTGGAAAAGGGTTTCTCAAAAGTTGTAACATAGAATGGGATTTTAGAATCTTGAAGTTTTCTCTTTGACACCTACTCTTCTCTCCTACCTGGCTATCATCATTTCCTCCTGTTACGTGTCAGTGCCAGTAATCTGGGGGAGTTTTGTGCTGGTAATGCAGCTGCAGGGGCACTTCCTGTCTGCACAGCATCTCTCTAACAGCAATGCTGGCTTCCTTCAGCACCACCTACTCCATGGAATTCTGTAAATTCAGAGTCACATCCAACGTGGTTGAAGATTACCTCTCTGAAATGTAATGGTGCAGGCTTTGGTACAAAAGAAACTGAACCGTTTGCTTTGAGAAACATTTTAAAAGAATGATGCTTTGCTATCATTCACTAATTAACATGAATGCTTTACTAGGTTTTCCGCACTGCTTTATAGAACACAGAGTCATCCTAACATGGAAAAGGATGTGACACAGGAAAAGAAAGCTGAGTAAACAAGTAAACTGAGAAGCAAAACAAGACTATAAAGCCTTGGAATATATTTTCTAATGCAAACCTACTCCTCTCTTTGCCTCTTCTTGTACACCACAGGTGTGTCTCCAGAGCTTGCAAGTTTAAAGAAGTCTTAAAGTGGAGACCCACTGTTTCATCACCCTATCTCTAAAAATGCCTGTAAAGTGCAATCCAAACCTTTGGACCTTGCATTCAAGGCTCTTTGGTTTTGCCTCTCACTGCTTGACTTCATATACCATATGCATTGTTCAGACTTGGTGTTGTCTTTTGATGGTCTCTCATCCTAGAATCTCTGCTGCTCTCTGCTAGTCTCTCTGTTAGGATCCCTCGAGATCTATCATATGTTATTTCCTCTGGAGATTTTTCCCAGTATTCTGTAAGGTTTTTTCTGTCATCTTTACTATCACTGTACCTCCATTACAGTTCATTTGTGTCTCCATGGCATTTGTATGCACTTTTGTATTACAGATCTCGGTGTATGTAACCCCTAAGAAAATGTAAGCTCCTTAAAGTTTGGGACTGGTACAAATACACCCATGAGACTGAGTAGAGTGCTTATCATATGGCAAAAGGGAATTATTTAAAAACTCATAATCAGCCAGAGTAAAAGAGTGCCTGGATTGCTTGAATAATTTTTCAACGATTTGTATCAATATGTAGTTGTCAGTAGACAGATCACCTCCTATGCTTAATAGAGTACCTGGCATATAATAGGTACTCAATAAATATTTATTGAATGCACATGAATAAATAAATGAACAAACAAACATAGGAAGAAATAAGTGAAGTGATTTTTTTTCTTTTTCTCTTTCTCCCATTTGCCTATCCCAGGAGGGAAAATGCTTATTATAGTATCTTATGAATAACATAAAAAAATAGCTTCTTGGCATTTCATCAAAAACAGCAGTCTTCAGTATTAGAGTCTAAAACTATAATAATAGCTTTACACATGGTCTGTAATTCAGCATCTAGTTTCCATTAAGATGTTTAGGACTGACTCCTAGATGGTTACAGTTTAAATTGTTTTATTTTATAATAAAAGCTATAGAATAATTACAAATATGTTTAATGTGCCCTGGATTAGTAATTCAATACCTTTAGAATTCTCTTTATACATACTTGCAGAGATTTAAAGATAGGGTGTTTTTATGACATGACCATCCTGAGAGGTGGCAGACCAAAAAAATGCCTCTAAGGAGAACAGGAGGCTTGGTGATTCTTTAATCAGCAGGGAACTCCCCTGCACTTGGACACTTCTGGGCAAAAGGCCATGGCTCCTTCTGGATGGCCAAGTGGTCATGTTCATTGTGTGCATGGCAGATGCAGTCCTTCACGTGACATACGGGAGCTTCTCCTCCCATTACCAACAAGGATGCACATTGTGGCAAGAAAAGCCCCACACAAAGAGTATCAATACTCTGTAATGGAATTCGGTGATCTCTTCCCTTTTCTTCTTTTTTTTTTTAACCCACCTCTAGGAAACTAAGATGAACCTTTTCACATAAGCATCAGAGAAATATATAACTACAAACTGAAAGCTCATGACCTCAATCCTCAGCCGCCCCTTGCCCCTCATTACTGCAGCAGTTGGTGTAGGGAAGGATTAAAGAGGGCTAGAAATCACCGGGCGAGCATACAAGGGCTCAGAAATTTGACCTTCGTTACTTAAAGCACACAGTCTCCACTAAAAGCTGGTGTATGATGAGAATTAAAAACAGAACCAAGAAAGGTCAGGTGGAGTGCAGATGCACTAACAAAGATGAGGTTCAAATGGCAAAAAAAAAAAAAAAAGAGAGAGAGAAAAAAAGAAATCCTCCAAAACACTCATCTTTTCTTCTATCAGTCATAAATTGACATCACAAGGAGACATTTTGGCTTTTACCACTAACCAAAAATGCAACACAGCCTCCATGCCAAAAGCAACAGCTTAAAACTTAAAATTGCCAGAACAAGAGAGGACTTCAGAATGCAGCTCCCGAGGCAGGAGACTCTCTTAGGGCACTTTCTAATGAAGTGGGATCACATTGTGCCTCCCTCTATATCTGATAGCCTTTATTATCTGTATCTATGATACCCAAGTTTAATGGAAAGTAGAAGAGATTACGAAGGCACTGACTAGTAAAATATTTATGCAATTGTGATACTTGCAGCAGGGCTCTCTTTTTTCGGGGAAGGCAGAGTAGGGGCAAGGGGCTCACATCATAAAGCATATGACCATGGCAACAGCCTCAGTGAGGGCACGGACTTAAAAGCATTTCAAAAAATATACACTAAGGAGTGAATGATTCCCATCTGTCAGCAGCAATGGGGTCACATTATTCATTGTCTGGAAGTCCTATGCCCTGTGGGTGTTGGGAATCCTTCCTCTCAGAGATCTCTGGTTATAGATGACGAAACGGAGGCATTTAATTGAACTAAGCCTAAATGACTTGCCCCAAAGAGGTAAGCAGCCTGAAATCATTAACAAAAGTTCTGAAAATGAAATCCAATAGTAAACTGTTTTCTTAAGAACAACAGTGATTATAGATATATTTTATATTTCCATACTGCCTTCACTTTCCAAGACAATTTCATAATTTTTCACTGGCATATAAATGAGTTAATTCTATCATTGAAAGACAGCAAGATATATGCATGTGTAGGTCTTAATCTCTATTTTTTTTTCTGTTTAAACAAATAGTGAAACCTCTGGAAAGGTACCCTCCAGTAGAAATACAATTTGATGCACTTATATAATTTAAAATTTTCTACTAGCCTTAGTAAAAAATTTTTTTAAAGTGAAATTTATTTTAGTAGTATCTTTTATGTAACCCAATATATCAAAAATGTTTAAAAATGCAACTAATTTAAAAATTATTATCATAGTTTATACTCTTTTTTATACTAAATCTTTGAAATCTAGTATATAATTTATACTTACACCACATCTCAGGACTAATCACATTGCACATGCTCAATATCCATGTGTGGTTTGAGGCAAATGTTTTCAATAACACAGCTCTGAGTTTCATTCTTTCCCCCATTGGATGTTATGCTGTCCTAGTTTTCTATTAGTTACTATAGACTTCAGGAATATCAAAATTAGTTGACTTGAATTAGTGTCATATTTACCAAGGGGGTCTAATAATCCACTTGGGAGATATCAACATATTATTTCAAGTCAGAATGAATGAATCTATGTGTGTACATTTTGATTATACTACTGTACATGTGTGACATGTATCATTATCAACAAGGCATACAGTGTGCCTGTTCCATGGAAAACATCAAATCATTATTAAGCCCCTACAATGCATGAAACAGCCATGTTTTTTCGCCAGCAAACATCAGTTTGATTCTAAACTTTTCAATAGCTCTACATGTGGCGGATTCAGCATTAAACAAGGACAATAGAACCCTGACTTCAAGTCTGTCCTCTTTATAAGCACTATAATTTTGTGCAAGCATTTCCCCACACTGATCTTTAGTTTACTCATTGGTAAAATGAGGACTGGATGACCTTTAAGCTCCTTTCCAGTTCTGACAGGCTATGACTTGATAATAAAAGTTGACTTCCTTTTTGCCTCAAGGACCACATTCCTTACACTTCAGCAGTTGTCTATATGGTGTGATTTATGGAGTACCAGTAGGGTTGCCAGATTTAGGGGGAAAAAAGTACAGAACATCCAGTTAAAGTTCAGGTTAAATTTGAATTTCAAGCAAACAATGAATAACAAAGTATAAGCACATCTCATGCAATATTTGTTATGTACAACACTAAAAGTTATTCATTGTTTACCTGAAATTCCAATTTAACTAACATCTTTTATTTTATCTGGCAACCCTAGAGATTAAGTAGGTCTCCTGGCTCTCATTCCTCAACCCGAGCTTGAAATTCTCATGCTGTGGCACAGTAGAATAAGTATAAGGTAAATATAAGCTTTCATCAGATACCATGAGATGGAATCATGGCTTAGCACATTTTCAGTGTATGTGACTGAGAGCAAGTTTCTGAGCCTTAGGTTACTAATCTGTGATCTTAAAACTGATCTATAAGGTAAATAGTTATCTCTATTCTATAAGTGAGGAAACTGATGATCAGAGAAGTTGGACTAGTCACTTTTCATTCATATTTTAATCACTGATGTTTCCCTATGAGAAGATAATCTTTCAATGAAACACTGTATTGCCAGGTACATATCAAACATTCAACCAATGGCATACGTTGGTACTGTTATTGAGACTAAAGGAGCTGTGGACGGGGTAAGTACAAAGGGGAAATGTTGAGTTAGAGGAATCTTTTGGAAGGTGCAAACACGACTGAGATACTGTAACAGAGTCTTGAGCAGCTGAAGGAGGAGTGATGAGCAGAAGACAGGCAGGAAAGAGGCGTAGAGTTGAGATTGGGAGGGTACAAAACCCTTTACCTCTTCACAGGTTCTAGTTCACCATGCATTGCACATGACACAACAGTTCCAGAGTTCCTGCTTTGCACTACTTCCAAAACCCAATTTTTATAATACTCATAGTATTAAGTAAAGCAATCTGATCAAGGTTTCCCTATATTAGGGAACATGCAAATATTATAGCCAAGACACATCCCTCTCCCCATTTCTCCAACATTTCTATATGATGTGTACAAATTGCAATTGCAATATGCAAAGACAGCCTTGTTGGGAAAAGCCTGGGGATTTGAGTGGAAGTGGGAAAGGTCCAGTCTTTGCCTTTATACAGTTATAAATTAAATTGAAATCATCATCACCTTTGAGTTCTTTTTAATGCTATTTCTTCTACTGATCAGCATCTGTATTCACAGGACTCATCTGGTCAATGAGCACTACCGCTGGAGTATCCAGACTTGTGATCCTCAGACTTCATGTATGACAGTGCCAAGATTTTTAGTTGCAGTCCATTTAGAGATCAGGACCCTGTCTGGAAGTACTAGAGACAAGGTCTAGCCCTGGGAAAGGTGGCTGGCAAAGGTAAACAAGGTACTTCTGTCAGTGGTCTGGGATCTAGGACAGAAAACCAATGCCCATGGGATCCTGAAATGCTTAACCAAGAAGAAATATCTGTACTCACAGGACATGCACGGAAAGCTGAAGGGAAGCCTTCCTCTTAAGGGACACTTGAGTACCAGAACTAATCTTAGAAAAGCAGGCCGTAGAGATCTTACAAAAGCAAGACATGCTAGTTGCCATTCCCTGATAAGGCAGAATCTCCTGCTTTTCCCAGTCTCAACATTTGAGTCCAAGGAGAGGAAGACTGAGCTTAAAGATGAAAGACTCAGCATTTACATGTATCTACAGGCTTAATGGGCCATGCTGATAATTTTTCTATGGAGGAGTGGTTAGATAGCTTTATATCATATGCCTGAATCTTCTCAGTAATGGTTAAATGCCCTTTAAAAAAAAAACAAGTTAATTATTGTTTAATATTAATTAAGAAACACATACACACATAAAAAAGAAACACATTTCTCCAACTTGCAGTTTGAAAAGCAGGCCTAATAAAATTCCAGAATGGATGTTCTCCAGGACTTTTTAGAGAGAGAATATTATTTATTCTCCAAGGCATACTGCTAAATACAGTCTGCTTTAGAAACATGGCAAGGGTCCTAAGCAGAGCTCATGATACCTGCCATACCACTGCTCTGCATCAGAAGTTCAGTCACTGTCAAGTATGGTAGGCAGGTAGGAGGGGGAAAGGAGGAAGTGAGGGCAAAAGTCACAAACTTTCAGTTATGCAAGATGAGTAAGTTCAGGAGATATAATGTACATCATGATGACTGTGATATAAGGATTTATAAGAAATATATATTTGGTCTTCATCAGTTCCTGGAAACTCTTCAGAGCTATAAAGGAGAAAGGGGAGTCTTTTTATGTTAATGAAGGGGCTTTTGAATCCCACCCAAGGGTAGGGGCTGGTTGGCAGATGACCAACCTTGTGATTAGTGGGTGGAAACTTTCAGACCCTGGCCCAGGCCCCCACCCCCAGGGCAGAGGGGCTGGAGGTTGAATCAGTCAATCGTGATTGCTCAGTGAAGTCCTCACAAAAACCCCTGAGGAGAGCATATTGCTCTCTTGGATCCTGCTTCTCTGTTGGAGAGAGTGTCTATGCTTGGGAAACCAGAAAGCTGCCACATGCCACCGAGCCAGGCCCCACTTCTGGGACCTGAGACAGTGCCCCTTCATCTGGGACCTTGCCCTTTTTTCTCTTCATCTGGCTGTTAACCTGTATCCTTTATGGTATCCTTTACTGAACTGGCAAATGTTAAGTGTTTTCTGAGTTCTGTGAGCTTCTCTAGTAAATTAATGGAACCTAATAAGGAGGTTGTGGGAACCTCCAATCTGTATCCAGATGTGCAAGCAGAGGTAACAGACTGAGGCTTGTGAATGTAATCTCGAGTTGGGGGTGGAGGCAGTCATGTAGGATAGAGTCCTTAACCTGGAGAATCTGGTGCTGTCCCTGGGCAGATAGTGTCAGAATTGAGTTGAATTCTTGAACTCTCTGCTGATGTTAGAGAATCGCTTGGTGTCATGCATGGGAAAACCCTCTCCCACACACACACATTGTATTTTACTTGTTATCGTATACTTGAAATTTGCTAAGAGGGTACATCTTGTGTTCCCACCACACAAACACCACACACACACACACACACATATATATATATATGTGTGTGTGTATATATATATTCAATTCCTATGTGTAAATTATACCTCAATATAGCTTAAAATGAAAGGCATTGTAAATGAAATAATAAAGGTATGGGAGATGACCAAAGAACAGAGCAATAGAAGTGCCTACACACAAAGATAGGGAAGAGGATTGGGAGTTAATATAGGAAACTGAGAAGGAAAGGTCAGGCCAAAGAAATAGAAGGGCTACGAGAGAAGGGTATCATAGAAGCCCCAGAAAGAGGGAGTTTCCAAAAGTCTGTTGTTGTCAGGGGTAACAAATGTTGAAAGGCTAGATGTTTCCTGCTTGGCTCTAATACCTACTTTCTAAGGAGGTTTACACAACATTCTAACTGGCTTCAGTAGTTACCAGTTTTAGTAAAGGCTGGAAAAGAATTAAACACACTTTAAGCTGAAAAATCCACAAGAGAGCAGAGCAAAACCTTTTCTTCTGTAGTGTTGCATAGCAAGAGTCAGAGGGGCAACTGAGAATGTATACAGTTGCTACCTTCCAGATTCAAGAGCTGAGCAATAGGACATAAAGGTCAGGAGTCAAATAAGGGCATGTTTGTTTCAATAGGACACAAAGGTCAGGAGTCAAACAAGGGCACTGGAAATATAAGTAAAAACCAATAAACTCCTGGATATCATTTGAAGATATTTAAAAGCACCTGTAAGATTCTTTTGATTTGGATATAAATCTGGTGCTGGCAAATAATTGCCTATTCCACTGCCAAAATTCTTCTTTAGGGTTCTTAAAAAATTCCCGAATAGGTGGTGATATAGAGTTTAGAAGTTAATTTTTTTTCACCTGTATGTTAGAAAACATGTTTTAGATTCAAGAATTACATCATTTCTCTACTCATTTTAAATATTAAGAATCATAATATTGTGTCCTATGAAAGCATTTGCAAAGCTCAACACTCTTTTATTGTTGTTTTAATATATTGTTGTAAAAATATCTTAAACTTCTAACAAGCTGAAAATTTGGGGAAGGCAAATTTCCTTTAAACACATAGAACAACAGGCAAATAGCCCCAAAAGTGTCCTGTTTTGTCAATGTATCACCATCCTCATCTGTCCATGCAGACGGTATGTTAGCATAGCACTTTTCCAACATTTTGAATTCCATTAATCTAAAATATAAAGCCCTATACCTGTGATATATTTCTAGTGCTAACAGATAAGATCACCCAATTATAAACCTCAGTTTACTCTTATTAATGTAGCAAATGAAGTCATGGAAGTGAGTGAGATCTCATTTGGGATAAGGTTCCCTTTCTTATTAAATGTTGTTATTTCAGAGTTGGGTATATATCATCATTGATATAACAATAACAGATGTTTTATTTGTGGGTTCCTCTCCTGTCTGCCTCACAGCAATGATTTCACTACTTGTGAAGGATCACAAAAATCACCAGAAGATTTAGAAGAGGTCTCTGCGGTGTTTATCTAGAAGCCAAGTATAATACTGTTCTTTCAAACCCATCTACCCACACAACGTCATCCCAACTCGGAAGAGCTGCATTCTTCTTCCCGTAGTGAGTCCGTGAGACTATGGCTGCAATGCCCTTTCATCAATAAAAGTTGGATTAATCACAATCACAGATATTAGGTGGGGGAGGAACATTCCATCCTCCTATTCTCCTGGAAACATCAAAAATCCTCATTTGCAGGAGATTCTAGCACCAGTTTTTATAATGTGTACTTAATGGAGCCAGGCCTTTTTAAATTGGGGTGGTGCTGCTTATCATGGCAGTGCTCAAAGGATTTGAAACTTGGCTTGTTTACAGGTTTAATGGAAATATTTCTTGTTTCTTATGAACTGGTTGAAAATAAAGAAAGAGAAATTTTGGAATCTTCGGGATATTCTAATCCCTTCCCCTGTTAATTGTCTATGGAGAACTGGGGGAAGGAGCCTTTAAAGGCCATAATGGCACAGTCACGGGGCTGTGTCCTCAGGTACCATCAGCATCACAACTCTACGGCCTCTTCTGTAGGTGACAGGAATGCCAGAGTACAAGTATGCAATCAAGGTGCTGTGAAAGAGTTTGAGGGCTTTCTTAATATTTCAGAAACTATTCACAAGACCTCATTTAACATTCACAGTAGCATATGAGGTCTAGAGGCTACCGCTCTCTTCTTATAAGGTAGATACAGATGAGGTGATTTTTATTCTATCCAACAGGTTGGGCAATGGAGCCTGTAGTAGATATGATTTTGCTCTATATTGTTTTTAACAGCATATCAGAGATCTTTTATGCAGAAGCAATTGAATATGAAAAAGTGGTGATATGGTGATGGAAGATCTGAAGAGCCAGACAAGGAACACTGAAGCAACCCAGAAATTCGTAACAGCAAGAAGCCTCTACAGTCTCTAAGAGGCAAGGGGAGGAATGCTGTTCCTAGAGCTCAAAAGCCAGGGCCGTCTAGTGGGAGACAGAATCCCAGCAGAGAATTGCGTGGCAGGAACGGGGACCATGGAGGGAGGGAGGGGCGATCCCACAGGAGCTAGAGTCACAGAAGGAAGGTAGCCGCTGCCAGAGAGGAAGCCCAAGGCAAAGAATTAGCAGGAGGGGTATCTGGCTCCCCCACAGCCCGCCAGCCTTCTGCCTGCGCCTACCACTAGCCAAAACTACCCAGAAGCCAGCCAGAAAGAGGAGCCGGGAATGATAGGTCACTGTAAATGAAGCAGAGAGGGGCAGGCCAGAGAATGGGTCTGGGAACAAATGACTGGCTACAATATCTGCTACACTTACAAATTATTTCCATATTACATACAGTCTCTATCTTCAAAGCATTAGCTACATCATTTCATTGGAAAGACAACATAGAAGCATTGGATAATCAAACCATGCAAATATATAAATACTGTCTGCTCTGCTGGAATGTCTGTCTATAATGTGATTTAGCTCATACGTAATTGAAAAACAAGGGAAGGTCATTGATAAGCGGGGGAACCTCAGTACATTGTGGAAGTCACATTGTTCAATACACAAGTTTTGGTAGACAAGAGAACTAATATATATAGCAAGAGGAGAACTATAACTTACCCCAGGAAAGAAAAAGTTCCCCAGCATGGCTGTTGGCACTGGTTAAGGCAATCCTTTTAAGGTTGCAATATCTACTTTGAGAAAGTCAAAAATGAGTGCACTCTAGACTCTGCCCCAAAGAGAGGCCTTGTCTTCCTAAGGAGACGAGGCTTGTGGAAGGTTACGCTGCCCAGTACCCACCTTAACAATGACCCCATTGGCCCAGACTCCACTCCATCTACATTATCTCAGCAACTCCCCCTAATCAAAGTGCTATCAGCATCTCCACTCATATTATTACAGTTTGTTATTGATACCTATTATGGTCATAACTGCCCGCAGTGAGCAGCACTGCCAGGTAGAGCCAACCTAGCTCAGATACCAAATATTGATTTGACTAGTGGTCTGGGTACAAATTGCACAAGGTTTCAGTGGTCTGCCAAATGAGCCCTTTTTGGTTTTTCTGCATTGTGTTTTTCTTCTGAAGATCAAATTTTCCAGGAAAGCATAAATCCCATTATAGTAGAAGCACTTATACTAAAAATATCATTTGGTTTGGTTACAAAACACTGCATTATGGGGGAAAATCAATATGATCATTCATTCACTCGTGCAGCATTTATTAAACATCCTTGTACTTGGCAAATTCAAATATGAATCGGTTATAAGGAGAGTCCTCTCCCCAAAGAGTTTACAACCAGACCTGTTAGTAGATCATTAGAATACAAAGCAATAAATGTTATAATAGAAGTATTGGCATGATGAGAAACTCTAGAGCAGGGAGAATAATTTTGAAAATAATTATTTTGCCAGTGTCAGTAAAGACTTCAAGAGGAGGTGATATTAACATGGTTAAATGGTATGAGTTTGCTGAGTGGTGAAGAGGCAGTATCCCAGGCACTAGGCAAACATGTGCAAAGGCATAAATAAATGTGAGAGTTTTTGATACAAGTGTTTAGGAAAGGAACCAGAGATTACAGTTCCATGCAGAAAATAGCAAGAACTATAACTAGAGAATTTGCCCAGTAGCCAAAAGCCTGACAGGCCCAGTTTAGGTGTTTATAGAGTTCATCCTGTGAACAACTGGACTCCAGCTGAGGTCTTTAAGGAGAGAAGTAAGTTGATGAGAATTGTTTTCTGTAAGATCATTCTGATGTCTGTGTGAAGAATGGACTTGAGGGGAGGAAGATGGATGCCAGAACATCAGACAGGATACTCTATTAATACTCCAAACAAAAATGATGAGGGTCTAAGCCAGTGACCATGAGGATGATAAAAAGGGACTTTAGCCAGAGGACACTTCTAAGGGAGAACTGACAGGCCTTATGATCCATTGGACATAGAAAGCAAGGGACATACATAAGTCAAGGATAACTCGAAAAGTTCTAATTGAGGCAACAGGGTATATTGAGATTCCATTAGCTGAAGTACAGAATTTCATAAGGAAATGCAGGTTTGAGGATGAAGAAAATGGGGGTAGCACTACTATTTTCAAGCTGTCTAGATTATTTCAGAAGTAGACATGGGGCCTTAATTTCTGTGAGATAGCTACATCCATTGGGGAAAGTCAGTTGTTGAAAGATATTTAATCATTTGGTTTGCATATTAGGGCCAAATCATAGGTAGCCTAATTTCCTTATCTGTTAAATGGGTTTTACTTACCCATATCTGTAAAGAGATCAAGTTAAAAATCTACACTCTCAACATTTAAAAATATTATTAAAAGCAGTAATGTATTTCCAATCCAAAAAGCATCTGCACAGTTTGGCAGACATACAATATGTAGATTGGGAACGAAATAGTCAAATTCGGGGCAGGAGTGCTGCATGCTATAACTGAGGACAGACACAGTTTCATGGAAATGCTTGTACTGTACATAAAGAAGGCATTGCACAGCCTTGAATTAATAGGAATATATATTCTAATTAATTGACAGCAAGAGCTGTTGATAGAATGAAAGACTAGATCTCTAGCTCCCTAAGCAAGCACCCTGACACAGCCAAAATAAATTGCTGAGACTCTGTCTTTATACAATATACGATGCAGTCTTGCAGTAATCATCCTATGTTTTCCTGTCTTCCATCTATTACTTTGCATTTGGAGTTCTTTTTTACACTTAAATTTAGCATGCATGAAGGAGAAAACCTAGAGATGGAAATTAGAACAAAAAGCAACATAAAAATTCAGAAAGAATGCTCTGATTCAGACAAAATGGCCACCACATTGTACATGTAAGAAGTCTGTGATTTTTGTAAAAGTGAAAATCATATTAGTGATACTCCTTCCCTGTGGTGCTTTTTCCAGCAGAAGTGATGGGTTATACTGGGCCACCAGGAGTTTTTTGGTCGTGTTCCAGTGACCAAAATCACCTTGTCATAGAAGGGGTTAGGATTAGAAATGCAATGCTTCTTGTACTAAGTTAACATACTTATTTGTTGCCTTTCAGTATTATTTTCTTTAAAAAAAACTTACATTAACCACTTCAGGCAATTCATTTACATACAGGTTAAAGCCCAGTCAGAGAGGCAGTGGGAAGGGGTTCTTAGGAACTCTAGTTTGTTGACTTTTATTTACAGCTTTGCTGTATGAAGTAAAGCCTTACTTCGGAATCTTTCCTGAAAATACTGTTTGTGTGCTTGTGTTGTACTGATCTTTGCAACACGGAAATATTTTAAGCCAACTTATTCATATAAACCCTTTATTTTAATATGCAATTGATTAGCTGGTACTGAACATAAAGAGAAAATAATTGTAAATTGCCCGAGTAGTCTATAAATATTCCCCTTCGGGGTGCCAAAATTGCAAGCCATAATACTGCAATAGTGATGAAAACTTGAATAAACTTACATAAATTAAAATGTATTTCCTCATGATGTCTCTACCAAACCAATATTATCATTACCATTTATTGAACAGTTACTAGTTGCCAGGCATTAGGCATTATTTAGGAGGAAGGACATGAAGATAAATAAAACTCAATCTCTATTCTCTGAAATTAGTAGTTTAGAGGTAGAATTTAAAATATTAACAGCAAACTATAACAAAAATGATAAATGCCATTAAATCATACAGGACACAGGCGTGTGTGTGCACGTGTGTATGTGTATATGTGTAAATACACCGAGAAAACCTTAGAGAACACAGTTTTAATGGAAGAAAAGTGTCAAATAAGCAATATAGCACTGAGATGAAACAAACTCTGGCTCCAGAAACACTGGGCTTTCACTCCTGGCTCTAGTGGTAACACCTTGGCAAGTTAACGGTCTCACTGGACCTAGAGTTTTTCATCAGGACATTAAATAAGAACATGGGAAGCACCCAGTGCAGTGCCTAGCCCATAGGAAGTGTTCAACAAATGAGCACTACTACCATCAGGAAAGGCTTCACATAAATCAAGTTTAATAGACAAGTTATCTCAGGCACTGCGTATTGTGCAGTCTTCATTTTCCTCCATGGATCAGCAAGAAATAACCACAGAGCATTGCTTCAGCTGAGGTCTAAAAGGAGGAAGAGCAGGCAGGTCAGCCTGGTAAGAAACAAGAATGCAAATAAAATGATGCAGAGTGAAACTAAGAAATTCCAGGAAATCTTTGGGCAAAGCAAACAGGTAGCATAACTACCCAGCAAGGTGAAGGGTGTGCCGTTGGGAGTAGCTGTAATCCTCTGGCTGCACAGCCAGTGTGGATGCCTTTCTCAAGACACATAGGAATGGCCCATGCAACCACTGTTAGGCCCTGTCAGTGCCCACATGGAGGGAGGGCAAGGCATGCAGGACATTATAAATCAGAATGGAGTGGTACTGTACTGTCAGAGCCTGGCATTACCTTTCTCACAACCACGGCTTATGTTTCAACCCAAGATAAGAATAGTTCATAAATCTCTCAAATTCATAAGCATCTCAATCCTGTTATGGGAATTGGGAACTTGGAATCTTTATAGCCCAGAAGACTAACCACTTCTTAAAAATCTGCTTGCAATTTTTAGCTCACTATACAAGAAAAGAGACCAGATTCATCAGGTTCCAAGACAGATTCCCTGCTGGATGCAACTAATTCACCCTATTGTAGGTTTCCTAAGATTGCATAAAGGATGGATGTTTGGTAGAGAACACTAGGTAAAACAGAAAAACTTTGGGAGCCTGGGCCCAAGGAAGAAACACCTAGGGAGCCTCGGGAGTATTCTACGTGGTCCTTTAATGTGTTACAAAATTTTTGTATTGTGATGCACAAAGAAATGAATTACAAATGTGAGTCAAACAGTAGGAGGGCACTATTGATGGCTGGATCTGTTGGAAAGCTGCTCATTTATGAAAAATGCTGCAAGGAAAATTGTGAATTTCCTACTTGGCATTCATAGCAATTCGCCAATACTTTCCCTTAAAAATGTAAAATAGCAAGAATATGGTAAATGAAGTGCATTTTTATTTGTTTATAACTTGAGAGTTTCTGCCTTGTGAAAAGGCTAAAAGGCCTAAAGGCAAAGGAATCTTTCGTCTCAAAGGGAAAATGCTGTGAAAGAAAATAAAGTTGGGTTAGGTATTCAACAAGATTCAGAGTTAAGCTCAAGGGAGATGTCCTGCATTTGGGGAGACTCAAAAACTCACTGGGGCCACCAGGTTACCAGTTAGCAAACTGCAGTTGTAATTCACTAAATGGAGCCCTGGTGGCCTAAAAGAATCAATGCTACCAAAGAAACAAACTTACCTACAGGGAGCAAATTAGGGGCTAGCAGAATGTCTGATTCTTTTGCCTTTTATATTTATAGAGTCAGTGAGTCAACAAGTCTTTATTGACCCCCTAGAGGCTGCACTGCTCTCTAATAAATGTGTGGGTACCTATTAGTGGTTAGATACAGTCTCCTGCCCTCAAGGAGATTTACAATCCAGTAGAGGTATTAACTCTCCTTTAAAATGGATATTTAGGAATAAAAACAACAAAAGGGAAATTAGGAAGTTTGGGTTGGGGACTTTCTTGACACATTGGAAAATGAATGCTAATAAATTAGAGAAAACTGGTAGATGGACTTTTGGGTAAGGGGTGTTATTTGTTGGTTAAGATGGGTTTATTAGGGGTTTTGCCTGTTTTCATTTTTTTGTTTTGTTTGTAAAGACAAGGATATGATAGACAGTAAGAAGAAGGGATTTACTTAAACTTTCAGGAAAGCCTCAGTTAAGAATTTTTTAGATTGAACCAGGGAGAGAAACATTCTTAGAACAAAATGAATACTATGTTGGTTGACCAGCTAAAAGATGCAACAGGCTTGAGTTATGTAAGAGAGACAATAGACTTTGTGGATAAGACTGGCTAATAGGGAAGTTTTAAGGGAAAAAAAGTTAATATCTATAAAGAAGTCATTGGAGGGCATTATTAACAGAAATATGTGATGATCTAACGAATGAACAATACTTCTTAGCTATGTGCAAAAGGATTCCACATAACGGGAGTCTGGGGACAGGGAGGTCAACGATAAAAGGTCAATCACGGAGTCATGTTGCATAATGACAATAGGAAATCTAGTGAGACTTACACTCAGTGCCAGGAGAAACCCAGAACAAAAAGGGAAAGTTTTTTAAGAGGAGAGTGAATGTGGGAGTGCAATCTGTGGAAGCAAATGTGAGACTGGATGAAATATTCAAGAGGATTTCCCACAAAAGGGAATTACAGTGAGGGGGAATGAATGACAGTTGCATTTGAGATTCTCTTCCAAAGACCTGTGAAAAGAAATAGTGTCATTATACCTATTTCATATTTACTGAGTTTAAGTTTTGTCCAGCATTGTGGTTGGAATGTCAGGGATGGCAAGTTTGTACCAAGGACAGTAGAAGACTGAGGGATTCCTACTGAATGATATTAAACCCTCCCTGAAACCCTTCTTGCCACAGCATAGCCTTCGGTATTGAGCAGGGCCCCATACTATCTTGAATACCTATCTTATCCATAATGTATCCCCACATTGAATCCTATGGCTCTGCAAAGTGGTATTAGAGGAAGCAGTCAACTTGAGTCCTAGTTCTCCTGTATAGGATCTTGAGTTAGTCTCTATACTGTTTGACATCCATCTCCTCAACTGTAATAGAGTTTAATAATAGATCCTATTTCAGAGGGATGTTGTGAATATTAAATAAAATATTACATATCAGATGTCTGGTATATAGTATGTACTCACTGAATGATAGCTATTACTCTAATACACATTTTCAATTAAATTATAAATATACATACAAATGTGTATTGAATATACCATTAGTTTGTAATTATTAATTTCTTTCTATTTTCCATAAATATCTTCTAAATCCTTGTCCCTCTTTAGAATCTAAGTTCCATATTTTCAAGAATACAAACCCCTGATTGCTCTTGTACAATTATATACAAAATTGTTGCTGCACCTCTTAAAACTACATTAACTTTCATTCAACTCAATACAATCAATTTTAAAGGATGTGGGATTTGAAATCAGAAGATGTAGGTTATAAGCTTGAGCCAAACAATTTAGTTTGACTTAGACAAGTTTCTTAACCCCAATTTTCTATTTTATAAATAGAAATAATTAGCAACAAATATATATAAATATATATACACAAATATAAATATATATATATATCATTGGCATTATAGGCTTATTATTAAGACAATTCAGATAATAAATGTAAAACTCTGAAGAGATGCAGCAATTTAAAAATTATTATAAACCCCTCTTAGTCATTTTATGCTTATCCCTGATTAGAGGATGAACTTTGAGAGTAGATGTCGTTGCGTCTAATGCAGAACATTCATGTCATTAGCACTCAAGAAATGTTTTCTATGTGTTAGAACAGAGGTGGTTGGCAGACACAGAAAGGAGGTAGACACTGAATAACAGAAATGCAGTGGATCCCATAGAATGATTCTTTACAGTAGAAAGTGGGAAAAACTGACTTGCAAGTAACTGACCTCTTCTCACACATTGTGTTATTTTTTAGGTCAACCATGGAATTCTTGATCAAAGGAATTATGTGATTTCTTGGTTCAAACTTGTCACCTCATCCCTGGTTCCAAAACAGTAGCTGCCTTTCCTTCGTGCATAGCTTTTCACGATCCTTAATTCAGGCATACATACACAGAAGCTCTTAAGCTGTATGGTTGACACGTAATCGTCAAGAGTGTGGAATTTCTGAATTAGCATATCATGTTATCCAGAGCTATAGAAACTGGCCTCCTGGATTTTAGTGACACAAAGAGATCTGAGATCAAATATAGAAGCATAAGCTAAACTCAAAGAGGAACTGTTAAGCTGTATCTGAGGTACTAGGAGTAATAACTTCTCTCCAAAAGTATCCCCTTATTTTAAAGGTCTCTGATTCTACTTTGGTCCAGATCTTGTATGCTCTAAAACTATCCCAGGTCTCCTGGGTCACCTCCTAATCTCATCTCACCCCTCTTCTGCTCAGAATCTTTCTCTTTGTCATCTACTTCCTTATGAGTAATCAATCGATGGAATGGCTATTATTGGCATGTAAGAAAGGACTACAGAAAACAAGAGATGACAGCTTCAAGGATAGTATTAACCAGCATAAAGCCAAACCAACTTGTTCTTACTTTGAAAGGACAATAAATTTAAATAAATATCTAATTATCTCAAAGCATGCTATTCATCAAACATAATAACATGTTATTAAATCTGCTTTCTTTATTTCTGTCTGTATAAATCATACCTCAACTCCTTCTCCTCCCTCTCCCTAAACATCTAAGCATGAAACCCTAGTCATGTTTCAGTGTTGCTTCTTGTCCTTTTTCTTCACTTTTACTCCCCAAACTGTTCTTTTCTCTAGCTACTGAAGCTCTCTCTCCTATTCTGCGTGAATTGATGGTTTCTTTCTGTCTTCTCCAGCCCTCTGCTTAGCTCATCAATACCACAATAATCACAGATATGTAGGAGAGAAGAAAAAGTTGTGAACTCTAAGATTTAATAGGTTTGCCTATCTCAAAAATGAACATTTTAAACTTGAAAATTGCCTTATTTTTAAACACTGTCTGAACTTGATAATACATAGATAATGAGCAAAAACTTTTGAAGCCCTCCTAAATATTCTGTACACCTGGATATGCCCCCCAGGAAATTCCTAGCAGTGACTGCTGCCTTAATTTTCTCCAAGTAAGGCAGACAATAGTGAAGAATTCCACCGGCCCTCTCCCATGAATTCACTTTCAAAGTTGTTAGCACAACAGTAGTATTTCAACATTCCTTTAGCTTTACCATCTTTATGTTCATTTTACATTAAGAAGTCTGAAGCAGATCTTATCAAATCCATGATATTGTTAAGAGCACTTCAAGGTCCTTTTAAAAACAAGAATTACTTACATCAACTTATTTTATTGCTTCATTTTCTGACTCTAAAGGACACAAAGTATACTAAAGCAATTTAACATGGCCGTAACCTACAATTTTAACTTACCCTGAGGGGCCATTTCACCTCTTGTTTTACTTTTCCAGACCAAATCAATAGAGGAAAGAATCAAGTCAAGACACATGTCATAACTGTATTAAAGGTCAATGAGGTTTAAACAAATTGGGCTCTGCTCATAAATAACTGACTTGCAATTTGTACCACGGAACAGGGTGAAGTGTTATTTACCTGAACATCTTTAAAGTTTATTCTACCTACTGTTGGCACCTGAGGGAACTATAACTAAACATATGTTTGGGTCTACAAGTCAGCTATCAACAGACTTTCTCTCAAGAATATAAGGAGTAATAATTCAATGGAAAATGTACACAATCCACCTTGTTCATCACAAAAGAGGTTAAAGTAGACTCTTGGCATTCAGAGACTTAACATTTGAGGGCTTGACTAATTGCAAGCAGTCCTGCAGATCTACACCACCTTGCAATTCGTAACTTTGCTGAGACATGAGTTTAAACATCCTGTACTATAAAGTCAGTGTAAAGAAACATGTCATTATGCATTACAAGTGAAACCTCAGTATCTGATGGCAGCTATGTACATGTGTGACATGGCCACTGGTGATGTTCTTGGTCATGTTTATGCTGCCTTGTCAAGGAAAGAAGGTTCTTTACTTCAAGAAGTGAAAGAAGGGACATGTCTATCCTCAAAGCTGTGCTGTCCATTGCCAACAGCTTTGGCTTTGCTGACGAAATCAGAAGGAGGATGAGTGGCCTGGCCAGAATGCAACTGGTGTTCAGCCATTGGAAGATCATTCCCAGCAACCCCTTCTGGGTTCCAACCACTGAAGAGGAACCCTGACACTGATTCTGAGAACCAGGCCCTGAAGCACATAAACACAGTACGAAAGTGGAAGGGTCTTTGTGTGGAACAAAAGATTGTGGAGCACGTACAAAAGCAGAGAACCCTCAAGAAAAATAAGCAACTTCTCTACTAGTGACAGATTCTTTTCTTTATAATAAATTTTAAAGTATCACTCAGGGTTTGATATTGGGCAAATTTCTTTATGCTGCTGTACCTCTGTGCATTCACTTTCAATAAAGTTGATCCCTCAAAAAAAAATGGTATGTGGAAGTGTGCCTGACTCCTTGGAAGGGATACTCCACAGCTGTGCAGTGTCCACGTATGCCCTGAGCTCTCTGGTACTCTACTTGCCATCATGCAAAACTTTCATTAAGGCTCTAAATGGGTCTTTAAATTCTTCGGTTATAAATCACTGCATCAGGGGAAATTTGGGACTATGGTAGTGTGTTTGTACACTTGAAGACCTCAAAGGGACTCAGTGCTAGACTGGAAGCTTCACGGGGTGCCTGGGAGGGTTTTCTTGCCTTGTAGGTGGCTGGCATGAGTAAATAGCTCAGTGGTACTTCCCTCCCCCTGGTGCTACCCTCCCCCTCACTCTTACCTTGAGCAGTAACCTGATGCCTGTATCTGTGACAGCCACCTTGCAGACTGTGTGGTGGCCAGTGAGAAAGTAAAAGTGGAGTGAAAATAGAAAAAGCTCAGGCCCTTTATGAAATTGTTAACTGCTACACTCTGGTACCCCACACAGCTAGACTTCTTGTTTTGTGACATAATTAAATTTCCATATTGTAAAAAGTTAAAGCCCTCTTCATTGATAAAATGGTGTATGATAGTGTCCCTTCTCTCAAGGAATTTGTTATTGATTCAGGGATATGATATAAGAACTCTAATAACTTTAATAGAAAGTATATGAGCCACATGAAAGATGAAAACAAAGTGCTACGAAGGTTTACAGTCAGGAGGGACCTGGTCCTGCTGGAATGGATTGGAAAATCTAAGACCAGGTGGGGTGTGGGGAGACCAGGTGGTCTATAAATCATCCTCCTCTGGATTGAATGGATGTTACTGCATATCCAGGTAAGAAATAAGGATCCTTTTAATCTCCCAGGTACTGTGTTAAGAAAATATATCTCATTTAATTGTTACCTTAAGTCTAGGAGATACATATTATTATTCACATTTTACAGATGGGGAAAAGTTGAAGTTCCTATTTACTAAATAATAAAATCAGACTTTGACTTGAATAGAAAGGTGAAATTCACACTTTATCTAATTTTAAAACCTTCCCTCATACCATTACGCCACAGTGCTTCCAATTAGAATCAAACTCATTCTCTTCTCTATATTCTGAACTGGCTTGAGTGTCAAGGCACATGGCAAGAGTATGTTCTCTCTCCTCCCTTCAAACACTGCCACCACCAGAGTTAATTGCCCAGAATTACAGTCACTGCAGTACTGTTGTCCAAGAGATCAGAACTGACATTTATACTGTATGCTGTTAATGGTGCTGGACACATTAGAATACATTCTTGCACTTATTCCTCAACAATAATGGAAAAAGCAAACATCAGTGCCCCATTTAATGAGAAGAAACCAAGAGTCTAAGAGGTTAAATATCATGTTTCCTGTATAAAGTGATAGGTAGTAAGTGGGAGGGCCAGAACTCAGACACAGGTCTGTCTGTATCCAAAGTTCATATCTTACCTTCAGGACAGTTTTTTCCCACCTCTTCCATTCCCCACCCCCAGCTCATCTGTAGTCTTAGAAATAATAGTCCGAATTCCCAATACTGAAAGGAGTCAACAGATCTGATTTTGAATTTGTAAGACATAGTCTATTCCAAAATTCTTATATCATAGCAGAAAACTTCTAGGAGAGTAAAGATGTTAGTTGTAAAGCCAGCTATAATCAAGCTTGAATATCAGAAACTACAAATAATTAACATTGTTATGATGCATGTTTGCCACTTTCTAGAGTAGGATATTAGCTAGAAACTTGGAAAATCACTTACAAATACTAAGTATGTTAAATATATTCATTATAAACATATAATAATAATATAAATAAATATTATAGTTTATATTTATAAAAATAACAAGTGTATATAAATATATATGTGTATGTATATATGTATGTATATAGATATATGAGTATATATATTTATATTTATTTGCATATATATACACATACATATGTATATCTATCTATCTGTATATATACATATAGAGTTCTTTTCTTTCATATGGTGGAATATAAAGAAAAAGATACTACAGCCTCTTCATAATATGCACTGGGTCCAAAGTGATATTATTTGTGACATGAAACATGATTAACGAGAGGATGACTATCTTTTAATGGTAAGTGCATTACAGATATGGAGAAATGAGAACATCAAGGACTTTCTCCCCTCCTTTGCATCAACAAACTAATTGCTGTTTAAATTTTCTAAATCTAGTGTCTTCTTGAGTTGAAATTTTCCACCTGGAGGAAGTGTTTATGACCATCTTGTAAATCTGTACTTTCAAATATTAATTCACAGACATTAAATCAGTAGAAATTCTTCATTCACAGGGAAAAAAAAAATCAGGTTTCTGACTGGGTCTTTCAAAGGTTCAGAGAGCTATGTGTGTTCTAAAGTAAAGGCTAAGAAATGTTTCTTCAAACATCTGAGTCTTAAATGCAAGAAAGCTAACAAAATATACTAACATTCCTCAGAAAGATAAATGTAACAGTTCTGAGAAAAGCAGTCACCATTCTGTAGTGGTTTCCAATAAGAATGTCACTAGGTTTGCTTGTAAGTTTTAATTAAGCTTAATCATATCCTGACCGATATTTTTGCCCAATGATGAAAATAGTTCTTGTAGAAAAGGTAATGTAGTTTTGTGGTTAATAAGTATGTGGGTTTGAACTACCTGGTTCAAATCTCACTTAATGAACTGTTTGATGTTAGGCAACTTAATAACCTCTCAGCCTGTTACCTCTGTTAAATTTTTCAATGATAACATATATAAAGCACTTAGCACAGCACCTAGCAGAAAAATTCCTTATATACATCACCTGTATTATTAAATGGGTATGTTGAGTCATAGAATAATCTAGTGATATTTTGGTAGACCACTTTGTAGCAATTAATTTTAAAGAAATAATAAGAATTAATAGACTTAATAATAATTACAGCATTTAGCCATGGTCTAGTTACTAGTTGAAGTACTTTCCATACTCTAACCTTTAATCTTCATGATAATCTATGAAGTAGATACTATTGTTATCTGAATTTACAGCTGGAGATAGATACTGTAGCACAAGGGAATTAAGGTACCCAAGCACAGACAGCCTTTTAGCCAATAGAACCAGGATCTGAATAGATACAAAATTTAAACTGGATTTGGCATCAATGCTCTCCACCATTCTACTACATTGCCTTTCCTTGATGTAGCTATAATGGCCTCAAAAGATCTAATTTCTGCCCATATGAAAAAAGAGACAAGTAAAATAAAATAGAATAGTCATCTCAAATCCTCTTTAGGAGCAGCTAAGAAATAAATTGTGCTTACATTATATGTATAGTTGAAATTCCATACTCCCCTCTGGCAATGTAGAAAATGATATTATAAGATTCCACTACCATGAAAAGAGACTGATTCAATTGGCCGTAAAGGAAAATTGATCTTGTCATATAGTGTATATGCTACATAAAGGCCTAAAGCAAACTGAGGTCCACTGATGTGCAAGTGGAAAGGAGAGCTCTGCGAAGTCCACCAGCTAGTGAGTGAGGCTTCGCTTCAGAGCAGCAGGACTCCTGGAATGTGATCTTGGCCCAGGGAGGGATTTTGGAGTCTAGAATGCAATTGTGACAATTCGTCCAAATTGATAAGGCTCAGAGAGACTTGTTCATCTTAATCAAATTAAAAGTTCATAGTCAAAAAAATAAACAAGACAGGAATTCTAAGATCAGCTTCTTAATCCATTTTCTTATTTAAAGGAAAGACACGGGAGGTCAAATTAATATTCAAAGTATCTTGCCAAGTAACATCAGAATATTCTCAACTGCAGCATTTTAAAACTGTCTCCTCTTCTCTCAAGCTTTTTGCCTTTCTTTATTGCCCCCAATTTCAGCCAGACCAAACCTCCTGTTTCACAAAGTAAATAAGACCATCTGTCAGGCCACCCCTCAACTACTCTGCCTTTAAACCCAAGCAGTTGTCAAATCTTCAACTTTTCATAAACATATTACTGCCTCCTACACACCAGGTATTTAGGATATGGAGAAGATTATGATATATAGGCCAGTCCTAGAGTATCAGTTTATACAGGAAGACAAAAAAATGCAAACCAGTAACTGCAAAGTAATGATTGCAAATCCTGTGCTAGTGATGTGTACAGGTTGCTTTGGGGAAAGAGAAGGCTCATCGAATGTCTACATCCTTCATCGGCATTCAAGGTAAAGATGGTCCCTTCTGTGAAAATCCTCTCATCTTTCTCCATCCACAAACTTGTCCATTTACTTCCCCTCCTTCATGTATCTTCAGTCTCACTTTCCCCACTGATTACTGTAGCCTTCAGGCAAGCACATTTTCCCCTCATCTTAAAAAACCTTTTCTACAATATTTCTCCATCACAGTACTACCCCACCTGGCTCCTCTTCTCTCTCCTTAAATTCTTAAGTAGTCTACACTTACATCTACTCCTTCTCAAATCCCATCCTACCACAGCATGCTGCAGCCATCCCTCTAGCCCCACCATTACACCAAAACTACCCTTCAGAGAAGTCACCAAGGGCATGCCAAGTGCCAACTGTAAGAGCCTACTTCAATCTTCATTCTGGCAGATTTCCCTGAAGCATCCAAAAATATTGACTCCTTCTTGAACTCCTTTCCTTCTTTGGCTCTGTTCTGCTTGCTGCCTTATGTAGAACTGATTTCTCTGCAAATGTCTTCGGTAAGGGATTGAAATTCATTTTTGGTTTCCTGCATGGACTCTTCTTAGTCTGTCTTCTTTCTTAGGGTGATTTTCTTCCCAGGACTTCAGGTACCATCAGGATGTGTCAACTAGGGTCCCAGTAGGAAACAGAAGGCTAAAATGGGCTAAATGATATTTTAATAAAGACTATTTACCATGGTGTGGGCACGCCCAAGGGAATCCAGAACAGAATGATTAACACCCCAGTTCTTATCACTTATGCCTGAAGGGAGAAGGCAGAGGAGCCCTGACTGAAACCTAGAAAGCAGTGCATGGAGAGGGCCGCTAGTCAGGAGCTGGGTCCTTTGGACAAGGATACAGCTGCATGTCATGAACTGAAAGGGTGGGAGTCATGGGATAAATACCCAAAACTCATTTTCTTCCTGACCTTTGATTTTTTGCTGGTGCCTCTAACTGCCTAAACTTAACTGGAAGCCAATGTACAATGATGGAATCAAAATAGGTAAAGATTCCAGGGCACAGAGAAGGTTGGAAACTATCTAAAAGGGGTAAATGGAAAATACCCAGCACAACTGCTCCATCTGTAGTCCTGTCTGTTCTTCTGAGATCTTGGTTAATACTCCATTTTGTCTCCAACCTATTTATATTACACCACGTGTCTTAAAATTAATTTGCCCAATTATTCCGTTTTTCTCAGTTAATCCCACAGCTATCTAATTTCTCTCAACCAAAGACCATGGAGTATCCTTGGCTTTTCTTTCTCCTTTGCCTCCCTCATTGAAGTTTAGAGAGTGTTTATCAGAAATGTTTTTTGAACTCTGGGTTCCTCTTTCCATTTCCATTCCTTAAACCAATAACCTTATGTGCTCTTTTCTGGTCTTCTGTAATAATTTCCCAACTAAACTCCCTGTGACTATTTCACTTTTCACTATTGTTTTATAACCCATACACTGCAATCAGTTATCTTCCTGAAACACAGATGATCATGACATTCCTTTGTGTGAAATCTCTAATAGGTCTTTGTTGTGTTGGCAAGAAATCTTAACATCACACATGACTTACAAGGCATTGACTTATGTCTTTTAACATCATGAACTTGTTTATTCAACAAATACGTCTTGAACACTAACTATATGTCTGTCAAGAGATTAGATACTAAATAAGGAATACAAACAAGAGATTGTGGACACATTCTAGCCACTAGACTGCAGTGAGAGATAAAGGGGTAAAAAAATTAAAAGTAACAATTACTAGGAGCTATTAGAGAAAAGTTAACTATTAGTGGGGGTTTGGGTTTGAGAAAGGTATAAGAAAGGGAATAATGTTAAAACTGAAACATGGAAAATGAGTAGATATTATCAGAAAGAGTATAGGCATTTCAGTAGAGGAAAATGCATGTTCTTTTGTTTAAAAGCATAGAAGAGCAAGGCAGATTTGGTACAAAGTAAGTAAAGGGTATAAAAAAAACAGCCCTTTAAGAAGTGTACATTTAAAATATATATTTTCAGTGTCTGAAAATTATAGGTCATTTTTTAATTAAAGGGAAGTGTGGGGGTGATAAAAGAGGTCTATGTCTTGATTGGCAAATATATATTGGTTAAAACTTATTAAAATGTACACTTAAAATCTGTACTCTTTATTGTATACATATCTCACCTGTCCCTATCCCTTGTCAGTTTTATGGTATTCAACAGATTACTTATCTTCTCTAATTTTTCTAAACTGAAATGATAATACCCCTCCCATAGGGCTGCAAAGGACTGATTCTGGTGCTTGCTATGTAGTAAAATTAAAAAATGAGAGCTCTCAACTTGAGTACATGTAAGGTTTATTAGGAAATAGAAGAAAGAAGTGAAACCCTCAAAGTAGGCAAGAACATCTCAAAGAGATGTGTTTGTAATTTTAAAAAGAGTCACCTCAGTTTAAATGTAGAAGAACTGGACTAGAAATAGAACATGACAGGAATTTTATTAGGGTTCTAATAGAATAAAGGAAAAAAGGAGTCCATAACCAGGCAGCTTCACTGGCAAATTCTACAAAACATTCAAAGAAGACTTAATACCTATCTTTCTTACACTCTTCCAAAGAATTAGAAGAGAATGGAACACTTCTCAACTCATTAAAAGGATCATACATAATGATCAAGGATAATTTATTCCAGGGACACAAGGATGGTTCAGTATCAACAAATCAATCAACATGATATACCACATTAAAAAATGAAAGATAAAAATTATGTGATCATCTCAATAAATGCAGAAGAAGCTTATGGCAAAATTTAACATTTATTTTCATTAAAATACCCAACATAGTGAGTGTAGAGGGAACATACCTAAACTATAATACCTGTAATAAGGGCCATGTATGACAAGCCCACAGCTGGCATCATACTCAATGATGAGAAATTGGAGTTTTCCTCTAAGATTGATCAGGAACAAGACAAGGATGCCCACTCTTGCTGCTTATATTCTACTTAGCACTGGAAGTCCACAGAAATTAGGCAAGAAAAAGAAATAAAAGTTATCCAAACTGGAAAGGAAGAAGTAAAATTGTCACTATTTACAGATTACATATACTATATAGAAAACCCAAAGATTCCACCAAAAAACTATTAGAGCTAATAAATGAATTCAGTAAAGTTGCAGATACAGAGTAAACATACAGAATCTGTGCTGTTTCTATATACTAATAGTGAATTGTCAGAAAGAGAAATTAATAGAATAATCCTACTTACAACTGCATCTAAAAGAATAAAATACTTAGGAATAAATTTAACAAAGGAGGTGAAAGATCTGTACACTGAAAACTATAAATCACTGATGAAAGATATTGAAGAAGACACAGATAAATGGGAAAATGTTTCATGGTCATGGGTTGGAAGAATTAATATTGTCAAAATGTTTATACTGCCTAAGGCAATCTACAGATTCAATACAATACCTATCAAAATTCCAATGGTATTTTTCACAGAACTAGTACAAATCATTTTAAAATTTGTATGGCACCACAAAAGATGTCAAATAGCCATAGCAATCTTGAGAAAGAAGAACAAAGCTGGAGGTATTACATGCCCTGATTTCAAATCATACTACAAAGCTATAGTAATCAAAACAGTATAATATTAGCATAAAAACAGACATATAGCTCAATGGAACAGAATTGAGAGTCCAGAATTAAATCCACACACGTATGGACAATTAATTTATGAAAGAAGAGCCAAGAACATGTAATGGTGAAAGAACTCTTCAATATGACTGAAGAAAGTCTCTTCAATAAATGGTTTTGGGAAAACTACACAGCTGTATGCAAAAGAATGATACTAGATTGCGATTTTTCAGCACGCACAAAAATTACCTCCAAACGGATTAAAAAACTTGAATATAAGACCTGAAACCATAAAATCTCTAGAAGAAAACATAGGCAGTAAGCTCCTGGATATCAGTTTTAGTGGTATTTTTGTGGACCTGACTCCAAAGCTTAGGGAAACAAAAGCAAAAAGTAAACAAATGGGATTACATCAAACTAAAAAACTTCTGCATGGTGGAAGAAACCATTATCAAAACAAAAAGGCAACCTACTGAATGGAAATCATTCATCCAACAGAGATTTATATCCAAAATATAAAAAGAACCCAAACAATTTAACCACACAGAGACACACACACACACACACACACACACACACACACACACACACACACACAATCCAGTTAGAAGGACAGGAGCAGAGGATTAGAATAGACATTTTTCAAAAGAAGACATACAGTAAGCCAATGGATACATGAAAAGATGTTCCACATGACTAGTTATTAGGGAAATCAAGATCAAAATCACAATGAGATGACCTCACACCTGTTAGAATGGCTATTATCACAAGACGAGAAATAACAAGTGGTGGAGAGAATGTGGAGTAAAGGGAACCTTCATACACTGTTGGTAGAAATGTAAATTGGTGCAGCTACAATGGAAAACAGTATGGAGATTCCTTAAAAAATTAAGAATAGAACTACCATATGATCCAGCTATTCCACTTCTGGATATTTGTCTGGAGAGTGTAAAAACACTGATTTGAAAAGGCATATTTCCCCCTATGTTCATTTGAGTATTATTTACAATAGCCAAGAAATGGAAACAATCTACATGTCCATTGGTGGATGAATGGACAAAGAAGACATGGCATATATATAAAATACTCAGTCATTAAAACAAAGAAACCTTGTCATCTGCAACAATGGATGGACCTTGAAGGTATCATGCTAAATGAAAAAAGTCAGAAGGAGAAAGACACACAGTATAAGATTTCATTCATATGTGGAATCTAAAAAAAATGAAAGAAATATATAAACAAAACAAAAGAAAACAAAAACAAACTCACAGACACAGTGCAAAGATTGGTTACCTGAGGGGAAGGAGGGTGGGAGGTGTGTGGAAGAGGTAAAGGGGGTCAATTATATGGTGATAGACATTAACTAGACTTTTAATGGTGATTAGTTTGTAGTGCATAGAGATGTTGAATTATAATGTTGTGTGCCTGAAATTTGTATAATGTCATATTCCAATTTTACTTCCATAAAAAAAAGCAAGCAAGCAAGCAAGAAAGGGCCCAAATAGTTGTAGTAGCATATTTCTTAGAGTGACAGGTAGGGCATGGTGATTGGCTATGGAGGAAGGGATGTATGGTAGTGCCATTTTCCAAGAGAGGAAACTCACATAAAGGGACACAAAAATGAGCTTAATTTTTTCAAAGTTGTGTTTGAGATACCTTCAGGTTTCCAAGATGGCCATGTGTGGTACACAAGTAGATACAAGGCTGTGGACCCCCAAATTAGACAAGAGATGTTGTTATACATTGAGCAAAGCTTAAATAAACATTACTCTCCAAAAGAGAACCAAAATGGGATTAGTCTTTCGTGGACATTAAGAAATCCAAGATAGTATTGGTGAATGTAAGCCTGGAGAACTATAGAAATAGCTAAAATCCAATTCAGGTCATGTGGGTATGAAACTGAGGAAGTTTACATCTCGTTAGTTTTCTGTCTTTAGAACTGAAGAAAGTCTGCATGGTACCTAAGGGGAGTCCAATAAAAACAAAAAAGTCTGTCTGTTCCATTTAACATGTTTATCACTGTGATAGAAATCTGATTCTATTAAATATTGTCATCCAGCTAATTCTTCCACCTGAGTTCTTTTGACTTCAAAGTCTAATAACCATTAGATCAAACTGACTTCTTGGGAGATCATTTTTAATGTATTGCTGATGAAGGCCTGGGAAACACCCAAATGCAATAAGGTGACCAGGGTGTAACCTCTAGTTCTATACTGATGCTTCTGAAAATAGGGGAATGTGTTTGTCTAGGTCCTCTGAAAGCAGGTGCCAATACCGGATTTGTCATGTCAGATATTTATTGGGGTAAACACCTGTAAGGGAAATAGTGGAGCGAGTGGGAGGAGGCTGGGAGAGCTACTCAGTCCCTGAGAATGAGAAAGGGAAGGAAGGAAGGAAGATTGGGGTATGTTTGTAGGGATGGTTTGGTGGTTTCTGGTTTCTATCATACAGCTGAGATATTTAGGGTGTTTATTAGCCCAGAAAGTGTAAATTACAATTACACAGTGAGTGAGACAATTATATATTAGAGATATATTTCATATAGATATAAAAGGAAATCATTAGGTCTTTACATGACACAGAAAGCATCTACGGTCCATGTCGTGGGGTGGCAGATGGAGAGATTTTGAAAGTCATGCCTCAGTTACCCTGGAGTCTGATTAGACAACATAACCCATCTTTGAAGTCCTGAGGAAAATCAGCATGTCAATCAACTGTTTATAAATCATATATGTCTGACAGGAGCTTGACACATGATTTAAGGACCTTGTGTTTTCACTCATTTTACAAAGTGAAATAGGTTCTAAAAAAATTTTATTTGAAAATGATTTCAATATTACCAAAATAGTACAAAATAAAAAGAATACCAAAAATGCCCATGTACCCTTTGTCTGGATTCATCTACTGTTACTGTTTTACTCCATTCAATTTATCATTTATTCTTTCACTGTGCTTGATATATTTTCCCTAGATCATATAGGTAATATAGCTAGATAACTAGATAGATAGATGATAAATGATAGATATAGATATAGATGTAGCCTATTATTTGTATATTACAATTTTGTGAGTTCATCCAATGATGTCCTTTATTGCACTTTTTCCCCCTCCAGGACAGAAGGAGGATCCGGTCTACTGTCGGGTATTGTATTTAGTTGTAATGTCCTTTAAACTGGAACATGTAAGGCTCTGATAAAGTAAATCTAATTTATTGAGGGTGGGGACTTAGTCATTCCTTTATGTTGCTTATACACATGGCCTAGAACAGTGCCTGATGAGTGGTAGCACTCAGTGAATATCTGATGGATGAATAATGAATGAATATGGATGAATGAATTTTTGTGGATGCCCATCTTTTCTGAAGAGGAGTTGTTATAAATGAGTTACATTGGTCTTTGCATTTTGAGAGCATTCTTATTATGTCTTGAAAAGTTCTGTCTGCAAAATATTTCCAGTGTTGTTTTGTAAAACTAGACTTATATGTGTGTGTAGAGCTTAACTGTTCCTCAAGATCCTACCTCTGTTACTCCCCACCCACACCATTACCTTAAATACCTTCTCATCCCCATACCAACTTAAACCTTTCAGTGTTTGAAAGTGAAATGGGAACCCAAGCTCTTCTGGCATGAGGATTGGCATCCTGTGTGACTGTCATCCAGGCAATGCAAAGCATTTTCTCCCTACATCAAGGGCTGTAAGGAATCTGAATGTTCAGATATAACTAGTAGCCACCTTAAAAAAAAAACGCATGCTGGTTCCTGTGTCAACATGTTGACTGACAGAATGTCCGTATGGTAGGAGGCTCACTGACATGATTTCAATCATAGCCCTGTGAATGGAATGCCCAGGAAAACTGTCCATCAGTCACAGAAATCTCTGCCTTGTTCCAGAAGGTCCATTACATCATTCCCACATTGTCTGAATTGCAGTTTATGGCTGGAACTGAAGGATGGCCCAGCTTTATGCTGGCTATGCCAAGGACCTCCTTCAAGGACCTGTCTTGTGAGAGTTCATCTCCTAACTTTAGAAACCTACTGCTGTACTCTTAATAGAAAACTAGGGTTAAAATTGCCAAGTGTTTATAAGAATATTTTTGGCTCATGATGTAAAGAGAACAAAGTGGAACTTGAGTTATACAAACAGTTTTATCTATGAAAAGAAAAAAACTACAGAAAAATGACTGGAAGCAATAATGCTAACGTGGTTACTGTAGTGGCTTCCAAGTAATGGGCTTATGGATAATTTATAGTATCTTCTCTTGTGTTGTTGGCTACAAGGAACATATGTTTATCTGACAATTATGAAAAAAAAATAAGTATAGAAAGAAAGATGTATTTTTAGAGCCTCACATTTAAAAGTGAGATCTAAAGAAACTGGTTGAAGTTCTAAGCCATTTTGTATCTCAGTTTCCCCATATGCCAAGTAGGTATAATAATGCCGATTATACATTCTGGCATGGCAATACATTAGACAACTATGTGATATGCTTTCATTTTTTTTTCAAAATAAAGGAGCCTATTATTATTATAATAATCTCTATACTTATCTCAGAAGGATCTCCTTCCGTTAACTATCCATCTATCAATCATGGAGAGGGAAAGGTTATAAATCCTGACTGGCATCTTGCCTGCTCTTTTGAAAGTCTAACCCAGTGGGATGGCAAAAGAGAGTAATTTTTTAAATGAAGAGACTTAGAGCTAATCTCCATCTGACATGTGCTTCCAACTCTAGCTTACGTTGAAAGAAGTGCTTGTTAGGGACAGACTTGATTCCTTGCCTCTCTTTCCTCTTTCTACAGGAGACACCCTCTACTCCACCAGCACAGTTCCTTTCAATTCCTGAATTTATAAATGTGAGAAACCCCACAGAACATGATGTTTCCTTGCAGAATGGTCTGTGGGACAAGAAGAGTGATTGACAACTGCAGAAATTACATCTGAGGTTTAGTCCTGCAGGAAAAGGGGATACAAATTGCCTGCAAATTACCCACAAGTCCCTGATGAGCCTGGGGAGAAAATTCCAGAGGCTTCAGTCTTTCTTCAACAAACATGTCCATGTGTCTTCCTTTGCTGTGACACACAAACACCCAAGAGAAATTGTCCCTATAAAAACACAATTTTTGTTTCTTATCTTTGTTGTGTGTGTGGTAAAAGTACATGTGTAAATGCCAATTAACAGCCTTTATCATGTGTTAATAGTGTTCCATGTGTGATGTAGAACAGAAGAAGTGTATGAGTTCTGATTGATGGGTTTATAATCAAAAGAATAAAGTAGGTTTTATGCTATAAAAACACATGGTGTTAATTTCATAGGTTGTGTAGTGAAAGCCTGTAAGTACTTGCTTGCATTGCTGATCTTAAGATATTTGCATTCCTTGAGAAGAACTAAATACAGTAGAATAATGATAATAATAATAATGACTGATACTTAGAAGTCTAAAAGAGGCAAGTTATACTTCTCTTCTAACTGAGAGTACATGAAGGTGATGTCCTAGACTTTGTACATACCTGAGTTACAATATTGGCTTTCAAATACTATAACAGTACCACTCACAATACAATTGGCAAACCAGTGCTGGTCCTTAAACTTTTTCTTACTTGTTTTGATGTGTTAAGTCCAGAAATTGAGAATACAGAAGTATTAGGCCAGGACAAACTGGAGGGAAACCGGGCCCTCAACACTGATAATTTGAGAAACATTCGAGAATATTATAAAGCAATTGATGAAATAAATAGAAACCGCCTGTCTAAGCCTTAGGTTTCTCACCTGGAACATGGATTTAATGATAGCATTTACCTCTTGGGGCTGGATCTGAGAATTAAGGGAAGATAATGTATGTAGAGTGCTTAACATGGTACTTGCCCTTGATAAGTGCTCCCTCCCACCCCCACATCGGCTCTTACTGTTATTGAATAACAAAGACTCTCAGTGGTGTCATTCTGAATTACGTGCACGTGGGTACAATTTCTATTTGTAACAGGTCCTTGGTAAATACCGGCATCAACATGGTAACCTCCCTCTGGAATCAGGTCAATTGGTTCAATGGCTTGGTGAATAGTGTTCATTCACCACTGACGTGCATGAAGCAACCCACATTTGGTTTTTGGTCTTCCCTGACTACTCCACCAACTCCTGTACCACTCTACCATCACAGTGTGGAATGTCCTTCTGTATGTTTCCTTTTATTTTTCTCAAGTCTTTAAGTTGAGTAATTGCTGTAAGCCTCAACAACGGAATTATTCTGATTTTTGTATTCACTAAGCACAAGTATTATTTTGGAATCAGTATGCAATGACTTGTCATTCATGGATGGCAAACATGGATGTGAAAACTTCAGTTTCAAAAGATGCATCAAATTAGGTGGTGCTTCATAGGGCAAAGGAGTAAAATATGCAACCTCTTCTGGGCAAAGGGGTCAAACAAATTTTTTAAAGTGTGTTTTGATTAAATGACAAAATCAAAGGTCACTGCCTCTTCAACAGGCATTGGTGATGGCCAAAGAAAGCTGTTGGCTATTTCACAGCATAAATGTTTAACTGAGGATAATTCAACCAAGAGTTTTTCCTTTTTGAACTACAATATCTTTGTAGGCTTTATAGTCAGACAAACTTAGGTCCCAATCACGGTTTTGCAATTTAACTGGACCCATCAGGCAAATTCTTTACTCTCTTTGAGCCTCAGTTTCCTAATCTATAAATCAGGGGCTGATGAGATAATGTTTGAGCATAATAGGAATTTAAATAATATTAACTCCCTTCTTTACTCGTAAAGTTCAATTATTTTCTTTAAAATAATCGAGATGATTTTAACAAACTTCCATGAATAGAATCAGATTTTAAACTACAATAAAAATAATAGGTCAGTCCTAGTCCTTATTTTTAAAAACATGCATTCGATTTGACAGATTCAGTGAACAACAGACTGTTTAACAATGTGACCGACACTTTCCAAGGTCAAGAATCTTCAACTGCTTTTCACTCTGCCTAGAACCCTTTGCTCCAGCAAGAATAACTTTCCCATGCGCGTGACTTGGCTCATTCTTATTTTTAGTCCTTTGTGTTCAGCACTCTTCTTGAAATGACCTTCTGATGCCTCCCTGCCAAACCCCACACTCCTTTCACATTGTTCATCATTCACGTTGTCCAGGGATTGGCAGAAGAAATTTGGTCAAGTGATTCACTCTAGCCCATCTTTCAGGACTGTAGTTTCTCTCAGGGAGCCACTCACTAGTCTCCATCTTGACATGTTTTCTTGTTTCCATTTCCTACGCCTTTTTCATATTTGTAGATTCTATCAGAACTATAAAGTGCCATTTTTTGGGGTTACAGTGAGGACATTCAAGATCAGAGAGGCTGTCACTTGTTCGAGGACACACAGTTTATAGCTGACTGTAAGCAGGTAGCCAGTTGTTTGGGTTTTGAGTTCGGCATTGTTTGCATTTCATGACCCTACTTCACTTAGTGGGGAAATGGCTGGTGTTACTGGCTGACTTACTAAGAAACAGTGGGGGAACATCAAGGATGGGAAAGCAGCTCTAGAAGGAGTTAGCAGATGAGGACCATGGAGTGTGATTTGAAAGATGGGGCAGGAGAGAGGAAGGAAAGAAAGGGGGAAAAGGTGCCTCAAAGAATAATTGGCTTACAACAACCATTTCACATTAAAAGAAAACAAAAAACACCTAAACACCACCACCACATTTCTGCTTTGCTTCTATTTTGTGCTTAATAAACACAAATCACTGTCATTGCCAGTGAAAACAGCAACATAACTGTGCTTTTCCCCCGGCACTGACTCTAAACAATCTACTGGATTTGGGTTCACATTGTAAACTGCCAGAATGTTAAAAATGAAAACAGAAAAACAAACCTGGCCTTTTCCTTAATGGTGGGAGGGTGACTGCAGGATAAGAGCCAGAGAGAAGAGTTTCTATAAAAAAAATAACTAGTACAAACATCCTCAAACTGATGTTTTCTATAAAAATCTGTTGGCTGTGAATTAGAAAGAGTGAAGTGGGGAAGGAGAAAGGAATGGGGGATCAAGTGGTGTCTGCTTATCGTCAGTTAGCTTTCATGTAAAAGTCATGGCAGGGTCAGCAACACACTAGCCAGGTGGCAACTCCAGGCCACGCTGCCATAAATAAATAGTTATGTACTAATGTCACACAACCAGGGTTAGATGCAAAGCATATGGGAAGAAAACATTCTGAGGCAAATATTTAAAAAAAAATTATGATTACTAAATTCAGGATCTACTGTTGGTACTGGACTTTGAGAAGTCTGGGAGAAAAAAAAAAGCAGTAAAGCTTTTTAAAAACCTGGACTAAAAGATTCTTTGAAATGTAGATTGTTCCCTTTCAGAAAAAATCCTTAACCTTTGGCCTAAGAGAGTGTGACTTTTTGGAGTAATTATGCATTACTGAGAGTGAGCCAGAGCATAGACCCTGGAGCAAAATTTAAGGACTTTAAGCTCTATCCCTGTTGCTTACTTGTTCTCATGACCTCTGGGAAGTTGTTCATCCTTTTCATGCCTCAGTTTATTCACCCTGTACAAAAGGAGGAACAGGATGATAATGGCCATAGTACCTGTCTCACAGGAAGTTACAAAGTCAGTCAATGTGTGAGTAGCAAACAATACCTAGTAAAGGACAGGTCCACGTGACATGCCATTATCAAGGAGTCTTACATAAGCTATTTAGTTTACACAGACTCTACTGAACGCTTTACTCAGGAATCTGTTTTGTCCTATCCTATTTAATCTTAATGATAACCCCTGAATTAAAAGGCAGTTTTACAGACAAAGGAACTTAAGTTTTAGATGGATTAAGGAATCCAAGGGGGCATATCTAGGCTTAATTTCCAAGCCAGGCCTTATTCCAGATTTAAAAAACAACAAAACCCATTTACACATTCTTTAAAATCAAAACACGTTTTTTTCATTTGCTTAAAATGTTAAAGTTTTTCAAGAAACAACACAGTGTATGGCCTCCTAAGAACCAAACGGGTCTTTAAAAGGAGATAAAAGGAGGGGCTGATATCCTAACTGCCTCAGAAGAGCTGAGTCCCCTCACAGCACTTGTACAAAACATATTAGAGTAATTCCTTCCCTGACTCATTTCTCCAAACATTTTATTGAGCGCTTACTATTTTCTGAGAGCTGGGAATACAAATACGAGTTAAGAAATGATTTCAGTCTTTGAGCACCTGTGGGGAGTGAGAGTGATACTCTTTATTGCGGGCTGTTTGATGTCTAATTTATTTTCTAGTCTGTTCCCCAAAATGCCAAAATTGCCTCCCACGCGAGCTGCACAAGCTCTTGGCCTCCGTTCTACAAAGTCAAGCTGTCTGTCTACAGCGATCCTAGCGGGTTTTACTGCTCCGCTCAGGCTCGCAGAGTGCGGCGAGACTTCACTAGAGTGAAGACGTGCTTTCTGTGTAGGTCGGTCTCCGATTGGAGCTGCGCTAAAACGGGCGCGTTTGGAAGCGTCTTCAAATCGCGCGCTTTGACAGTGGCTTTCCGGGCTCAAGCTGAGGACCGCGGGGCACCCCATGTGCCCTGCCGCCTGGCCTATGTGCCTGGACTCCCTGGCTTCTGTCAACTGGGAAAGTAATAACTCCATGAACATCCCAGCTTGATCCCGGATGGGCGCTGCCGGGACCCCTACCCACTGAGACTTAGGAGCCATCTCTGCGGGCTGCCACTACTTCCTGGTTAGTTTGCCCTTAACTAACATGGCGGCCGTTGTCTTCGGCGGGGCCCACTGCGGCTGCTCAGAAAGCCAAGGTTGGGCGATCGAGTCTACAGCCCTCCCCCTGCCGCGGAGCTGCCGAGTGAAACCCGGGCTGTGTCGCTAGGGGTGAAGGGGGCATAGGGGTGAAGCCACGCAAGACGAGGATCCAGAGCCTTGGTGCTGTGTGCCCACCCCTCGTCTCCGGGCACCAAGGCTGCTCGAGCCCAGGGTGTTTTTTTTTCTGTGTTCTCGCCACCTCCCAGTCCCTGGCCCAACATGATACTGACCAAAGCCCAGTACGACGAGATAGCCCAGTGCCTAGTGTCTGTGCCGCCTACCAGGCAGAGTCTGAGGAAGCTGAAGCAGAGGTTCCCCAGGTAAGTGCACACCTCTTCCCTCTCACAGACCTTTGCCCTCAGCAGCTGCGCCTGGGTAGCCCAGCCAGCGCTTAAGAACCACGTGTCACACATGAGTTGGGAGGAACCCGAGTGTCAGGTGTTAGGAGATCAAGGATGGTGGAAAGGTTTCTTCTTTCCCTTGCCTTCCACAGGGGACTCTCAATGGGTGAATCCCCGGCAGTCTTTTAAGGCCTTGCAATTAAATTCAACAAATGTTGCTTGTGCTGGGTGATGGGTGCACATAGTAGGTACTCCATAAATATCTAGTGGTTACTTGACAGATACTAGAAATAGGTGTAAGGGCCCTCTCAAAGTGGAAATACACAGTGCAGTTTCAGAAGGAGGAAATGGAGGACCCTTCTCAGTCGTACCCTGGAAACACGAGTACAGGCCTACAGCAATTCACAGACATCAAGAGTTCTCAGTCTAATTAAGACTGGTGCCCTACAGGTTCCACTTTTGGGTCATGATTGGCCATTTGTATAACCATATTATACGCATTCCAGGTTTATTTCATAATTCCCTCCTCCTCAAAAAGTCTTTCTTAATTGATTTTATGATTATCCAACTTTTAAGAAAGGACTTGAGGAATTTATCTACTATAGATTTTATTATTTTAAAGATGTATAAACTGATGCCCAGTCCAGGACAACTAGGTTATTTGTGCCATTGTAAAAGTATAGAATCTTTACTTATAATTCAAAACCAAATCCAAATTTGTACTATATTGTTTTGAGGCATTGAGCATTTTAGCCCCTTGAGCAGACGTCACCATAGAAGAATTTTCTTGAGGAAAGAGAGATTATTGGAAAAATTGAAATATAAATTGAAAGTCTTATGATCTAAGGTTTTTGACTCACTTTTCCTAATCTTTAAAGTGAAGGGATCTCTTTCTAATATTATCCAGATTTAATTTAGGGCAATTTTTATCCCTTTATAGTCTTTAAGATTTTTATTAGACTTGCTAACAAGGAACAAAATTGACAAATTGAAGTTTAATTTTCTGTCATTAACTCTCGCCAGCTCTGCCAATGAACAGTGAAATGGATGAAGGCTGGTCAGATTAGGGAACAGGTAGATTTTTCTGGGCAGATTTAAGATAGAGCACACATTTAGATATTCTGCTCTTGTTGTGTACTTATCTGAGCACTGTATTTTTGCTTCTCTTTCTTTTCCTCCCAACCTTTTTCTTTCTTTCCTTTCCATAGCAAATACCTTGTCCTTTCCATAAGAGGTAACCTCCTTGTACTCTTATGATAGACTTATGAAGTACACTTAATTGAAGGACTCCCTTTGGGGTAACATGCTGTCTAGCTTATTTTCTTATGCTCTTTTTTTCTTACTTATGGTATGCCCAAATAATTTTCACTTCTCCCAAATACCTTTCAGGGAATAGCTCTTTTTTCACTGGAAACTTTATGTAGAGAGGCCACGTCATTAATGGTAAAAGAAGGAATTAAAGAGCCAGTTAGCAGCAGAGATGTTTGATAGCCAAACAGTGTCTAGAATACAAGTTTCTTGACTTTCCAGAGTTCAATACTAAGCTGCATTGATTAGTTTCATATTGATAATAATAACAATAGTGGAAATTGATTTTTGGTGGCATTCACATACATTGAGTTCTAAAAAAATTGAAGTACAAAAAAGTTGCTAAAAAGACTTATTTTCCTGATTTTAAAAGTAGTAACACAAATAAATTATTCATAATCCCATAGCCCAGAAAATTTCTGTAACATTTTATATACTTCCTTTTAGTCTTTTTTCAGTTTAATATGTCTATGAAATAGTGTGTAGATCTTGCTTTTTTCACTTAATATATTGTGAGTAGTCCTCATTTTTAAAAATTCTTCACAATTTGTTTCTTATAACCAATAAAGCACATTCTAGATGTACTATCCATTTTCTTATTGTTGGATACCAAGTATATTGTTTTTCTAATTTTTTGATATTATTTTTGTATGTATGTAATGCTAAGTCTGCTTATTTTCTTACTTTAGAGTTTCAGTAGTTGGGAATGGCCGTATCAACAATTTTCAATCTTTGGTCTCCACATCTCTTTGTATTCTAAGGACCCCAAAGAACTTATGTTTATATGGATTATCTATTGATATTTACCAAAATATAAGTACAAAGTGAAAAATTTTTTAATTTTGTTTATTAATTTATTTGAAAATAACAATAGACTCATTACATGTTAACATTTTTATGATTATTAACCATCATTTCAAAAATGGCATTGTTTTACACTTTTGCAAATCTCTTTAATGCCTGCCTTAACAGAAGGAAGACACACTTGCTTCTGTATTCAACCTGTTGTGATACATTGTCCTGATTAAAGAATATGAAGAAGCTCTGACCTCAGACAAATACATAGTTGGAAAAGGGAAGAGTAATAGGCTCTTCAGATAATTGTGGATATTGCTGTTAATATATAAAACCCATTAAGTGGTATTTTCTTAAAGGTTAATTGTGATGTGGAATGTGAAACCACATCATGGAACTTTTCACACTGTTATATTCATTCCATTGGCCTGTCTTGAACTCTGAGCGCATCTTTTACCTGTGCATGATTTTAATCATCATGTATTGTCCATTCGCAAAACGTTAGTTGTGAGTTATGCAAACCTGCCAAATGTTGTCCCCTTTTACTCCACAGTATCAAAAAATCACATTTGTTAATATCCCCACTGATCTTCATCAGAAAAGTCTGTAAGACTTAAAGCTGTCAAGCTTATGGTGATGGATACCGAGTTTTCCAATATTTGAATTTTCCCTTGAAAGCTCAAATTTTGTCACTGGCAACAGATACTATCAGTTATTTTCCTTGAAGTGACAGGCTCACATTATTTACTTTGAGAAAATGTCTACCAGATACTCAAATCTGAATAATCGTACTTTGTTCATCAGTCATTCATGTAAAAATGGTGTTCCATGAAAAAAGTGGTTACTTCAGCTTAGTCATACAAGTGTTCTCCCTCAAGACAGCCATCACTCTTCAATATGCAATACATGTGCTTTGTGTTTACTTTGTATTTTGTCCTCCAGAACATTAATAAGATGTGTATTCAAGTGTTGAAATTTAATCAAATTAATAAGAGAATCTTTAGATATTCTTATGCAAAACTGGCTTTCCCACCCACCCCCTGCAAGTGTGTGGTAGTGAAGAATACAGTGACTCTTAGGACAGTGATGCCAGGCCTTGATTTGTACTCAGGAGCCAGCAGTTTTGCCTACCATTGTTTTCATACCACCAAAGCAAATGTCACACAGGGGAAAACGCAAATCATGTCTTACTTTTTCTATATAAAAAGATTTGACCTGTAGACCCTTGAGAGGGTCTCAAGGACTCTAGGAGTCCATTGACTACAATTTGACTGGCTCTCAATTCAAAACATATTTGTGTTTTGAAGGATTTTGATGGTGTATTGACAAATTACTATAAAAAATACTGTGTTAATCCTATTACCAGAAGGCCATGGGAGTATCTGTCTGCAACTTTTGCCGCTACTGAATAGTCATCGTTCAGTCTTTAGTATGATGGATCAAGAATGACATCTCATTTGCATTTCTGATTATTATATATTGTATATCTTGCCAATTGTTTATTGGCCATTTAATTATCTTCTTGAGTTACCTGTCTCATGTCATTTGCCTAATTTTCTGTCAGCATGTTTGCTATCGTTGTTTATTGATTTGTTATTGTTTATTGATCTGCATATGTTAAGGATATTTATCCTTTATGTCATATATATAAAATACATCATATTTGTTGTAAGTATTTTCCCAGTTGTTGGCTTTAAAATATTACTTTTTATATGCTTATTTTTAAGTTTATGTTTTTTTGCTGAGGAAGTTCTTTCCTGTCCTTTAATTGTGAAAAAGAAATCTTTTACCTAAGTTTTCTTCTAGGTTCTTTATGGCTTTCTTTCTAATTCTTAATTCATCTTTCTAACTGAAATTTAGTGTATGCTCAAAGGTAAAGATGTAGCTGAATTTTTATTTTACACTGTGGCTTCTACTTGCCAGCCTTATTTTTCCATGACTTCTTTGTTTTCACTGAAGTTATAAATTTATGTTTTTTCTAAGTCAGTACGTTGAACTTAGGCAGTCGCCTTAACCACTCTGTTCTCAGAATCATCTAGTTTAAAATGGCAGGTAGGATATTGTGATATCTAGTATTTTACAACTCCAAAATTCACCAATCCTGTATTCTATTTTGCAGTTTTATAGTAAGTGGGCCCTTTGGCCCCAAGAACATTGGACATGTTGTTTTTAAGTACTTCCTAAGGATACATTCATTGATTTGCATCTCCCAGCTTATTTCTTTGACCTCCTTATTCACGTAGAAGCCCCCAGCCGAATCACCTGTTACTTAGAAAATTATATTTTACATTATATTTTTCTTCCAAACACTACTTATGTATCTAATTATATATATATGTACACATAACACACACATATATATATACAGACGCACACACACACATATATATATACATACATATATATGTATATCTATCATATTTTGAAATAATTTTAAACTTACAGAATAGTTGCAGAAATATGTAGAGAATTCCCCTATACCTTTCACCCAGATTCCACTAATGTTAACATCTTTTATAAACATAGTACAATTGTCAAAATCTGGAATTTAATTTTAATACAATACAGTTAATTAATATGCAGGCCTGTTTTGAATTTTGCTAGTTTTTTCACTAATGTCCCTTTCTATTCCAGGATCACACAAGATTTAGTTTTTAAATCATCTTGGTCACCTCCAATCTTTGGCTGTTCCTTCATGAGTTCTTGTCTTTTATGTTCTTGATACTTTTGAAGAGTACTGGTCAGTTATTTTGTAGAATGTCCCTAAGTTTATGCCTGATGTTTTCTCCTGATTATATTGAGGGCAAACGTTTTTGGCAAGAATACCCTAGAAATGATATTATGCCTATCACAGTGCACCATAGCAGGGGATGTTTGACTTCATATGTCTTAACACTGGTGAGGTTAACCTTATTCACTTGGTTAAAGTGTGGTGTCTGCCAGGTTTCTCTGTTATAAACATACTATTGTTCCCTTTCCAGTAATTACCCTGTGGGGATATCCTTTGAGACAATGCAGTTATCCCATTTCTCACATCACATATTTCCCCGTTGATTTTAGTATCTATCAGTAGTTCTTGTGTGGAGCAGTTATTACTGGTATTTGCCTGATGTTGATTTCCTTCTTCTTTCCTTGGAACACACCTCCAAATAATGTCTCAACCACCACCATTTTATGTAAAACAGTCCATCCGACAGAGCCCATAATTTGTACTGGTACTTGGGGTTGATCCACCTCCAAGTGGCATTAGGTCTATAGTAACTCACTATATGCACATGATGTTTGTGGTACTATTTGGGTATTTTTTTGAAAACAAGATAATGAAGTAATTAATCTTGAATAACTTGTAATCTGAGGAAAGAGTTTAAGACACATCCAGTAACTATAAATTATTAAAATCATAGAAGTTAGAAACCGAAGGATTTGTTGAGTTAGTTTGTATATTGTATTAGTCAAGTGGGATTCTTAGAGGAGATATGCTTTTGTTGGAAATTCTTCGGCTGGTCAACTAAACCCTTTGGCACAAGTTTAATTTTCCCCTGAGTTGCCTAGCCATGCATTAGTGATTTGGTGGCTATTTATGCCAATTCTAATGACTCACACATCAAACTCTTGGTACCATAAATCTCTAAGCAAATAAGTGCTTTTATCATATTGCTGTATCTTTTCCCTAGTTATCCTAGCTCAAATTTTTCTAATGATGCCTTCCACATTTCTAAGCACAATTCTTTGTCTTAGCCCACAACATCCATAGTTTTCCCACTCTTGGATCACAGTTACAGCAACCATTCACTCACATGAGCCTGTTCCTAGAGAACTCTCAAAAGGAGTAGTTACAAACTTGTTTGGCTGGGCTCCCTGTTCTTAAACCAGTATGGTTGGTTCATTTTCTTGAGATCTTTACCTGCCTCCATCTAAGAACTGGAGTTAAGGCTGGCTTTACTGTGTATTTGCATGTGGTGAACTTAGTGATTCTTAATGGTGGCCCTAGGGGACCAGTCTGGTTAGGAGTGGAGTAGCTAAGGGACTTGCTTGGGACAAGCACAGCAATTTTACTTAATTTTCACATTTAGTTAGGGTGGCGTAGTGTAATTTGGTGCTGCAATTGGCTACAGTTGTCCTTTTTGAACAATGTTCTCCCCTACCCTCAGTGATGCATTTTAAGTTGTCTGTTTTCCCCATGCGGAATCTTGTATTCTGTTTTGTTTCCTGTTAACAACTTGTTCTTGGGAAATGACTTGGGTCCGCCTCTTTTTATCTGAGTCCCAGTTGCCTCATCTGTAAAGGGAAAGATGAAACGCCACAGCTAAGAAGTAGAAGAAGCAGGGTTGAAACCCAGGCAGAGTCTGACTCCAGATTCTTACTCTTTCACTTTGCTGCCTCTCCCTGTACAGTTCCTTATGGCTGTGGCAAGGATTAAGTGAAATAAGGCATGTAAAACATGTAGCATAGTGTAGAAGTCCTGGTAAGTGTTTAATGGATGGCACAGTAGAAGAAATGTCTGAGTAGTAACCTTTTGAAATACATAAAACAAAATTTTGCTTTGATATGGATTGGTTGTTTGTATGTCTGTGAACACACAGATCTGACCATTAGTTGAATATGGCTCAGACATCAGGAACTTGCCTTACATCTTTCATAGTGATATATAATGTCATTTTTTAAAAAACCTTCTTAACCTAGATTTACTGATTTTTAATAATCTTAGTGGGACATTGCAGTGTATAATACTGTAGAGTTTACTTAGATTGGAAGATTATTTCTATTAGCATTGTTCTTTCAATTGAGAATTGTTTTTCAATTTGTGGCCAACTTTCTCTATTTCTGATAATATGGTGGAGCAGAGTTCCAGAATAATTCATGAGAGTGGCTCATAAAGGTAGAAAAAGTCAACTTTTTATTGAACTGGAAATTCTTTTGGTGGTTTTGCCGAAGAAATGTAATTAATTTACCTGACCTTCAAAAATAATATTCATAAACTCAGGAAATAATGTCTAGAAATATTTCTGTGATCATTAGGACAAATTGGAAAAGAAGTTGTTCTACAAGTTGGCCTAAGAAAAGAATATGATTATTTCATGTATTTTCTTTAGGCGTTTTTATTCCATAAAGTTTCAGGTTTTTATTTTGTTGCTGAGTTGTAGACTAGCTTTAAAGACCTTTTCTGGAGGTTTATTTTGTTAAGTATATGGCACCTTCACTTTCTAAGAGGTGCTCAGCTTTTATCAGATATCTGTGTTCCCTTTGATTTGCATAATTGCAAAAATGAGATAAGCTTGAATCTCCTGCAAAGAAGTGTTTAGAAAAACCTCTGATAATGTTACTCTGAGAAGAACTCACATGTGGACTGTATTTGTTAATAGTTTGAGGGGGAAATTTTCATGTTATTAGATTATTGGCTTCATTTTTAAGTCTATATTCAGGCATCCAACTTTAGTCTATAAATAATAACCCATACCAGCATATTGTTCATACACTAAAGAGGGATTATGTATTTCCCTAGGAGAAATATATTTAGTAGATGTCTGTATAGGGCAATAATATTTCATTGTTTGATTTCAACAAAGTTGACTGAATTTTCCATTATCTAGATTCTTATTTCCAGAAGGAACTAAAATATACATTAAGGTAAAAATACATTTAACCTTCAATTTATAACATCTTCAATTTTTATTTGCACTTTGGCGGGCATGTTTGGAGCTCTTCACGTGCAGATTACAAAAGTTTCTCCAAAGGATCTGCCTACCTCCCTTATTTCAGTTTCAGTGATTTATGGAGCATTGGATTGAGATAGCAGTAAGATTATCTGGTCAAACTGGTAAATATTCTGGATGGGGAAACCAAGGGAGGGTACCCCTTGTTGATGACCAAAGTCACCCGTCTGGAGGCAGAACCGTCCCTTCATACCCTTCAACTGGAGACCACACATACTCCTCTCCTTCCAAGAGCCAGGCATTACCAACCAGGAGTGAATGAAGGAAGCTGGTTTCCTTGGGTTGTGACAGAGTGAAAAGACAGTCATGTGCACTAACAGGGCAGCCGCAGCTTTGTGCCATCTCTTGCCATGCAGGGATTTGGGCCCAGTGCTTCCAGGTCTTCTGTTCTCTAGAGAGCAGCTCCAGATCTTATTTTTTTAGGAAAAAATCCTGAGTTTTAAATGTTGTCAATTTGTTTGAATTTTTAAAAACCCTGTGTAGGCCAACAGTTTTCTGGCCAAACAGAAGAAGTCTGTGGACTGAATTTGGCCTACAGCCAGTGGGTGCTGAAGCTGGCTCTTTCCAGCTTGTGAGAGCCAATTGTAAGCATCTTCTCCCGACTGTGACCTCTTATCAGTAGCTTAAAATTTGCCCTGGTGGGAGTGTTTACACCACAGAAATTGGCAAACACTGCAGACCTGGGCTCCCCCCGACTCCCTACTGCCACCAAAGGCATTTCTTAAGCTCCCCACACTGCTGCATACCATCACCAGTTTGAGACTTTTATGCATTGCACATTATGGCCCTGTGGCATGTCTTTCCCAGAATTTTCTTAATCCCATTTATTCTATTTTTATAGCTTTTTTTCCTGGAAAGGGCATAACATACTTATATCTGTATCTCATTCTTATAGTATTTTTGTGAGTGCTAAATTTTCTCCCTTTTTTTCTTTTTTTTGTCCACAGAGAGGATACATGTTTTTCTCCCCCACTGTAGTGTGAAACTAGAATTCCAGTCTTGAGTCTTAACAGCCTGTTATATTGTAGGTATTATGGTACATATCAAAGTGGACATTTGAGTGAAGTGCCTGAACAAAATGCTGCTTGGTTAAAAAAAAAAAAGCCATATACATAGTTCTCATTTAGGAAAATTAATCCCTTTCAAAACAGATTAAGTAGTTAAATTTAGGGATATTATAGTCATCCTTCATTTTTTGTAGGAATTTAGAAATGCTCCAATGGTAGACCTGAGGGTTTGTCATGTCAGGAACTCCTTTTAGAGAAACTTCGAGCTTAGTTGTTACATCTTCAATTGGCGGTAACTCCAGTATAAAAAGAAAATAAACCATCTGTACAATTACAGTGAAAAACAATGGGAAGATACCTGATTGATTACAATTTGATTTAGTAAAATTGTATAAAGACCCAGTTATAACATGTTTGGAATCTAAAGTATCCATAATAAAATAATATGACAAACTAAAACAAACAAGCAGTAAAATAAGTAATATTAGGCAAGAATATGTGCATTTTAGAATGAAAAGGGGAATTCTGTGTGAGGATAGGCTCACACAGGGGGCCGGGGAGATGCTGACCAGCTGGTACTGAGTTTGACAGAGTTATCACAGCCTGTGCTTGACTTTGGGTGGCTTATTTAGCTCTCTCTGCTGACGGTTAATTATTTTGTAAATTGATAGAAGGCAAAACCCCGTTATTGTGGACTCTGGGAGACTGTTCAGTTTTTTGCTGTAAAGGCACTTTTATATACTGGTTTAAAGAACTTGATTGTGGAAATAGACATACGAATTCTGGCTTCATGACTTACTTGCTGGGTGACCTTGGGTAACTTTCTTCACCTCTTGATACCTTAGTGTTCATATTTTAAAATGGGATTGTCATGATCTTGAAATGAGATAGTGCTTATAAAATGATTAGTACAGCTCCAAATATTGTTTTAAATACATTTTTGCTGCTGCTGTTATGTTTGTTACCATTACTGATTTAAGGATGTGTACTGTAGTGGTGTTTATGCTTATAATAATGGGACTCAGAATATTAGAACTGAAAAAATGTTGCCTAAAACCAGCCCCTTTATTTTTTAGGTTTCCAAAGTGTTATTTTTCTTTCTCCCCACCGGGCAATAGGAAACCTACTTTTTTAGTAAATTATGATGAAGTCCTTGGATGTTACTGGCAACCAAGATGCGATATTACATTGATGACAAATGGGCATATCTAGGTTTAGATTGATTCCCTCTCCCCACGTATAGAAATGATTATGTAACATGGTCCCTGACAAGAATAAGTGGGAATATGTAAGTCAGAGAATTTTTAACTATTTTCTTATCTAATTACTTTTCTCAAATGGAATCCACCATATTCTGGAAGCTCTTTAACATTTTTGCCTCACCTTGATTATAAGGCAGTTACGAATTTATGAAAGATATATGAGTAAATAGCGTTTTTGGAGTCAGTGTTCTGCTACCAGGAAGCTCGAGTCCAGTAACATGTGAGTTCAGGTATACATCTTTCAGGGCATGGAGATTTTGTAAGATGCCCTGGATCATCACCTGACTGTGAGCACTGATTTTAGTGTTTAATATAGGTATGAATACATTTAAAGAATGAGTGCTTTTTAAATAGTCTTAAAATCTATTCATGGTACTAATACTGATTATGAAAAGGCCTGTTAGTAAACACAAAGAAATTACATAAACTTTTTAAAGGAAATAGATATATTGTCCCAGGCTTTCGTTATTATTAATTACCATGTATTCTAGGATGCTGTCCACAAAGAATTTGTGTAATTTTTCTTATTTATGCAGTTCTGCTGACCATATAGTTGCAGTAATAAAGAGTTGGACAAGACAGTAATTCTTTCCCCTTCCTTTTCTGTTTTATTATAGAGCGTATCTTCCACTGAGTTCTAGGTCCTAGAGAGGCTTAGGTTTAGACCAGCTTCACTTAAGCAGCTTAGGTCAGTTTGGAATTAAAGTGTTAAAACTAGTTAGGATCTTCCTGTTTTTTTTAAAGAAATAATACTTAGGAATTTGAGTGACACTCTGAAAAATAGTTGCCTGTAGCCAAAGATTATAAAAGTAAAAGTCATAATTATATTAAACTTTGTATTTTGAGGACAGTTATTGGCCATATAGCTCCTCTGAAGTGTGAATACAAGCTTAATAAGTTTTATTTCATATTAGAAGCATGTTAGGAGTCTATATTTGGTACTTTCTCATGAAAAATATTTTTCATGTGATAGCTTTTCAGAGAATTGTTTTCTGCATTGTATTACAATGGTACAATAAATTGCTGAATATACTGTCTCCTGAATATGACTTTACCATGAGAAATTTGATGTATGGAGAAGGAAAGGTTGGAATACATCAACCTTTTCTGACAAGGGACTTTGAATTTTGACCTAATACAGGTGACCTTTGTGCACAATAAAAGTGAGCTTAATCTTGAGGTCAAGGTTGAGGTGAATGGCAGGGCAGTGTGATGGAGCGCCGACTGATTGTGGATACTTCAGAGCCTCCCTAACACTTGGCTAAAAGGGAGTCTGGCACTTTTCTTTTCCTTTTTTTTTTAATTTTTAGCATTTCCAGGAGCTTAGTTATAGCAAGTTGTTTAGCTCTTTAACATCGTCCGGTTTCCTCAAAGCTCAGCTATCTGTTTAGTTGTGGTAAGTTCATCTGTTTATTTATAAAATTTATTGTCTCTGAGTCAAAGATATGAGTGTGCTAATATTTTTCTGTTCCATAGCTAAGCCATAGCTAAAAATAAACATGTTCTTGTGGTTTATAGAAAAGACAGCTGACATATATAACCTTGGAACTGAAAATACATATTCTCTTAAAAGGTTTCTTTCTTTGACAAGTTGAACTTTTGTCACCTAACTTTGGAGCTGTCAGAAGAATTTTTAAGTAGGTTGTGCTTTTATCTTGATCATAATTAAGAGAACTCTCATGAATTATTGTCCTCAGAGGTTTAGATGGTTTAGAGACTGGTTTTTCCCTTGAAAGTTCCTTTGCAATGCATCTACTAATACGTTTACATTATAATAGTATATGACAAAATATTTTTAAGGTTTTGCCTGCTGTACATAGAAGGAAAAAATTTTAAAACATAAATTTCACCGTCACATAACTCAACTGTTTTGTCATAGTTGAAATTACACCTTTGCAAACATTAGGAAAGAAACCTGCCAGTGTTACATTGTCCAAACATTTACCTCGTGAATATTCTGCCCAAATAACTGGGTGACGCAAACAAACCGCTGGGGGAGAGTGTCAGAGACTTTAATGGAACAAACTTCTACTCTTTTAATCGAGCCTGCAAAATATATTCTCTGGGACTGATCAGCTCTGAAGCTCTGAGGTTTGGTGATTGGAATGGCAGGAAACCATGCTTTCAGGACATAATGAATTGAGGAGGCCATCCATCATTCGTTAGCATATGCTGAAACGTGGGCTATATGTGCAGAGGCCTGTGATTTAGTAAATACCGGAGAGATGAATAGAGCTTACCCACAAGGGAAGATATTGCTGTCCTTCAGCAGCCTGAGACCCAGACGCCTGCTGAGAAGGCCATCTGACGGCTGATCATCAGTAACTGGCCTGTCACAGTCAGCGGTGCCCACCGACCATCGCCAGGATATTAAATGCATTTTTAATATCTGCTTCAGTAGATTTAATGAAGAAAATTTAGTTTCCCTACTCCAAGCACTGCTTCTTCAAGTGTTCTAAAGCATGGACTCTTGCCTACACAAGAGAAGGGGAAGACCATGCTGGCAGTTAGGAGAGCTGATTGAAAAGGACACACAGATGAAATAATGCCCGAATAAAAAATGCTTTCAGCAGAGGTGGCATCCTGTTGATGGCAAAAAGCTCATTTTTTCTGTAAAAAGAGGTTTGGGGTGAGTTCCTTAGGCCCTAACTCCCTTCTTCCCTCATAGGCCCTTGCCCTAGGAGGGTTGAACCTGCTGGTAAGGACCTGAATGGAAATGTCAGAAGGGAATGTTCCCTTTGGCATAATTTGGGTACAGAGACTCCATTTTAAATTCATTTTGTGTTTCGAGATAGTGTTTGATTCCTAGGATTTTTGCATGAAGGTGTAAAGTAGGGTTTTTCTTACCTGGTTGCTTCCACAGTTTTGAATGTTGAACTTTACTCTTTAGTTGTAGTTGATTTTTGTCTTGGTGTCATGCAGAATAGTTCAAAATGGATATGAAAAAAACTAGTTGACAACTTGATTAAAAGGTGCTCTTATGTTTTCTTAGATTGTAAGGTTTCTTTAAAAATTGTAATTTTAAATTGTTCTATTTTTATATTCCAGCGAAGTGTGCAAATTCATTCTTTTTAATGAGTTTCAGTGTTGAAGTTATTTACTACAAAACAGCAAGACAACCAATTAGATATTGTTGCAAGCATGCACTTTAAGGGTTTCCCCTCTTGTTTTTTTTTTAATCCAGAATATGCTCTCATGTTCACAGAAGAAGAAGCTACAGAATGGGACCTATAAATCCGATTCCTGCATATGTCAAAACAGTAATATATTAAATGCGTATTATTATAAAAATTTAAGACATGTCTTAAACACACTTACATTTTTATAACACATGGCAATATTAAATAATACATTTCCTTGTTAGCATCTGTTTGCCGTCATTGTTGGCAAGACCTATGATTTATTGCTTAAATTAATGACCAAGACCATTTTGAACCTGATATATGCCCCTAAGCTTATTACATCACTAAATAAAATAAAATGTATGCACTTGTGACAGAGTTATTTTTATAATTGTTTGTCCCTTTAAGTGCCCTATTCAGTGATTCACTGAAAGGTTCATAATGGTTGGCTTGTAACCAGAAAAAAATCTCAGAAAGGTAAAATATATTTCTAGAAATAAAATGCCAGAGTGATGGTGATGATAGGGGTCCTAGCAAGAATTTGCAACACTCAAACTCGGGCTTTTCTTCAGTGTTCTTAATTAGCTCTGTTGAATCTTGTTGATGCACAGTCCCAACACCATCCCAGCTCTTGAGGCTTTCTGTTAAGGCCTAGTGCCCATCTTCGTATAAATCCTTCAACATGGGTAAAGTGTTTTTGCTCTGACAGGAAGCCGCAAGGGTTACATTGTTCTTTACGAAGGATTTTTCAGGTGCCATTATCACCGTGCATTAAACTGAGCAAGATTATTTTCCTATTTTTAGTTCTTTTCTTTGGGGAGATGAAATTTTACTGTTTTTGTATTGAACTCTATTTGACTTTGTAGTCTTTATCTTTCCTTTCTGAGGGTGCAGCATGATAGACCTTTCAGTATTTTTATAGTAACTTGTTACTCATCTAAAGTCACTCTGTTGCCTGACTTGCCACACTATATAATGTGGCTTTGGGGTGTTCTTGCTCCACATGAGCTCTCTCAGGGCCTGTCATCTCTCCTGGGAGAGGATGGTGAGGCAAAGGGTTCGAGGAGCATAAGCCTTGCTTCTGGACTGCAAGTGTCTACACCTTGAAACATAATGGAGCTTCTTTGGGAGCCTGAGAGTGATACTTGCGGGATGATTATTATTTTGTAGCTGTCTTGGGGCTATTATCACCCATACATGGAAACAAACTTATTTTCTTTGCTTTATCTTCATCTTACTTTTACTGCATTGTAAACAAAGTACTCCATTAGAAATTGAAGCAGTTTTTTTGTTTGTTTGTTTTCCCCTTAATAGTCTTTCCCAGGGCAGTTGAAAGTATTTAATGGTTCTCCCATAAATGATCAGGCCAACAAACATTCGTGTTTTTTCTTGAAAAGCTATAGTGACCTTTTCTACTTTGGGTCCTCGTCTCCCAATTCTCATCTTCATATCATCTTTTTCATCTCATCTTCCTTGACTAGGAAGCCTGCCTTCAGGTAAAACATGTTAAAGGAAAATTGATGAAAAGGAGCCTCAAAGTGCCAGTATTTAATTTCCTCTCTCTCTCTGTTTTACAACCCCCTACCCCAACTTTTCTTTGTCTCTTGAATATCTGTTTAAGGTCACTAATTTCATTTTTTTCTTTTTCTTTGACCATTGTAGTTAACTTTTACTTGTTCATTTGGAATGTATACATTACTGACTTTTACTTCCTATTGGACTGATTGTGAATTCCTCGAGGATATGAGCTATTTATGCTGTGATTTTACCTCCCAACTTCTTTCTTTAGTGCCTAGCATGGTATTGTGGTCTTTTATGCATTCAGTGAATTCTTGCTAACTTTCTAATATGAGCCCATGCTTGTTTTTTTGGATCTGTTCTGAGGAGATCACTTAAAGGCATGTTTCTCCTTTTTGGCTAGTATTGTTCTATCTAGTACCGTACAAAGGACTTGCTGATCTTCCCTAAGATTGTTTCTTAAGTTCCTGCTCTCTGGGTAAGGATGTTCAAGTCCTATTTAAAAATATTAAAATATTCAGTAGGCAGCTAAGTGCTTAGCCTAGTGTACTACTTAACACTAAATGAAAATAAAATCTAACACAGACATGGAGCCATTTGTTATATTTTAGTAGATGAAGCAATGGCTATGTAAACCTTAACCTTGTAATTTTGTGAGTTCCACTTTATCATATAGCTGTAAGGGTAATCAAAATAAATCACAGGAGATGAATAAATATTTTCTAGTGCTTTCTCTGTGCTTTCCAGAAGTGATGCTTGATCCATGAAATTTTAGTAAGTGTATTAAATAAAACAATATGACGTGCTGTGTGTCAGATCTGATAAATTATCCAGTATAGGACATTTATACAACATATGTTGAGCTGCTACGTGAACAGCTTAATGACTATAAATTATGTTAATCTGTCTTGCCATTTTTAGATTTTGTTAAAAATCGCACTATTTGTATTATAGATATTTATACACACAGACACAGACACACACACACACAGACACACACACACACACACACACATACATATACATATATAACTGGGGTGAGCAGGGATAAGAAGAAGGCATAAGAAAGGCGCAGGCCATCTCTGCAGTGTTCTGACAGTGATCCGGGGCTCCTCAGCTGTGCAGTACATAACACAGATGTTGGGGAGTCATCTGTCAGCCATGCCTCTCCTATGGAGTTAAAGTTCTAGAGGGAAAAGAATTTGACACAGTGCTGTCACTGTTACATTTTCACAATAGAAGAGCATGCAAATATTGAACCTCCTGCTTAGCAGTAGTGCCCTGTCTAATGTCTGTGCTGGTCAGAATAAAAAATCATGGGTGCATCTTGGGCTCAGAGATCTGACAAAGGTCATGCTATGTTGGGCATTTGAATTGGAAATTGTCTGGACTTAGATTTTATAAAGCTCCCACTGTTGTGTGTGGGGAGAATTTCAGCAGGGTTTTGTCCCTGGAGAGGCCTCTTAGGCTCTTTTCTGTCCTATGAATGAATTTAGATGTGAGGGTTACTCCTGCCTTAAAACTGTTAAGTTCATTTTGCATATGTCCCTAGAGAGAAAAACTGGCAGATGCTTTTGTCTTGGAAGTGTTTAAAAGAAAACTGCAGAGCAGTAACAAGAGAGAAAAGGGGCCCTATGTGGAGTCCCAGAACATTTTGGAAATGGCCAATATGCAGTTTTCATCAGTGTGAAGGCGGGGTGCAATATGGTGCCTGCAGCCCACAGGGGAATATGAATGTTGATTAAGCATACTCCCAGGCTTTGAGATTCTGAAAGCAGTGTCAGAATAATGGATGTTGAGCAAATGTCAAGCATTTGTTAATTTCTCTGTTATTTGGAGTTTATCTACCATGATCAATCAAATAAACTAGTCCTTCTCTCTTGTGGCATGTGTCATTGATATGGTGATTAGGTTGCTAGAGAGACCTTCTGCTTTTTTTCCAGGTAACAGATTATAAACGAGTAGACAGAACTTTTCTATTGAAGATTTGTTTATGGCTTGGTTTAGTAGAAACTTGGGTATTAACTTAGTGCTTTGGTGGTATAAAAATCTGTGGCCACATGCCAAAGATATTAACTCTGGTGCTATTTACACCAAAAGAGCAGGTACTAGGTTTCCATCTAAATATAGTGTTCGTAGTTGATGAAACTTCAATGTGGAACTGGGTGAAAGAAATTCGATCCTGGAAGAATTCTGACCAAATTAACATTTGTAGATAGAGTCTTTGATCTTTATTTATTTATTTATTTACTTTTTTCCCAGTTTCAGTGGTTAATTCTAATTCAGTTACTCACTTTTATTCTTGAGAGTCAGTCAGTAGTAGATTTACTTCACTTGGTTCAAAGTAATTTCTTCCCATTATTTTTAGGAAGTAATGCGACACTGTTTTGATGTTCCAGATATAAATGATCAGAAGGTACATTTCAGTAGTTCCTTAACTGCACATTATTACTAAGTACCAACACTCATGGTGTGAGAAGTAGTTTCCCTTTTAGAATGTGAATGGCTTTGCCATCTGGAATTCCATTAGGGCTTGATGCTCAGTACCATGTTTAAGGTCCTACCCTTGAAGACAGTGTAACTTGTCTGAAAAAAGCATCTTTGTGTGAAACTGTGGTGGCTGGAATCAAGGCAGACTTGTAGTCAGAGATCTGGCTTTTTTTTCTGTCCTGCACTTTCTTTTCTATCATCTTAGCCACATACCTCACATGATTCAGATGGAGACTAGACTATCTGTACCAAACTAGACTGTGTGGAACAGGTGTCTTTATGTTTTTTGGCATTATCTTTCTGCAAAACTCGACCTTGTGAAAGGATCTGGCCCCTATTTTTAAACCCTAGTGTACTTTCCCTTCAGGGGATTTACAGCTGGGCAGCTACAGGGTATTCATCCCATGAACTGCCTATGTGGTTTCTGGAGAGCTCTTTGGATTTTCTCAACCTGCTTTGCCATCATATGTCTCAAATATTACGGCAGTTTCCAAAGTAAAAAGTCTTTAACTTCCTCCTCAGGTTAAGATAGCTTATCTTAAACTGTCTCCATTAAGACTTTAGTGTTGGGTTTCTCTGGGACTAGAACTTCCAACCCTCTGAGTAAAATCCTCATGTCTTGCCTGGTACACGGGGCCAATGAGCTCTACTACTGCAGAGCCTCTAGCATCATAAAAATAAACAGCACTGCGTACTGACTTATCTAGACTTCCCTCTGAAAGCTCACCGTGACCACTCCCCAGCCACAGCATCACTGAGTCGTTCCCTTACATCGTATGCCAAAACACTCAGCCTGCTCTTGATGTGTGGTTCTCAAATTTATTTTCTGCCTGTTGTGATAAAACTGTTCTTCCTAGTTTAGATCAAGATGACATGAAAAATCTTGTTATATTGGTGAAAATTATTGTGTTATAACAATAGAAAAGAGTACAAATTTCAGATACTCTTAATTCTTAGCCATGTGTACTCATGAATGCTTCCCAGCACTCTAGTGGAAGCCACTGACGGGTTTGGTAGGTGGTGTCCCCTTGTGCTTGCCAAGCGATTAGCCCGTCTGTCTCGTCTTCCATTTATGTCTTGTAATGTCCACAGATAAGTTTCCTCCTCCTCCTCCTCTCATGTACAGCAAGTACAAAAAAAAAAGTTATGACTCACCAAAAAAAAAAAAAAATGTTATGATGAATATTTGTTCCTGTTGGACACACATTCTAATGATAGCCAAAGTGCTTTTGGGACTCCTCATTAACAAGAATTTTTAGAGCATGTGGCAGTCTTTTAAACATCTTCAGTGGTGACAAACTTTGGTACTTTGAGAATGGATCTGGCATTTGGAGACAGGCAGACATCATTAGGTTTTAAATGAACGGGCTGATGCTTACAAAGTGACTTTAAAGTCTGCAGACATAATTATTTTGCCATGTGTTTCAATTCAGTAACAATAAGCCTTTTACTGTATATTTGTCTGTGTTTCCAGACTTAGTGACCATCCTGTATTTTGGTAAGATATGAGATAGGTCTATGAAGTTGCCTTTCCTGTGTAACTTGTAAAGTGGTTCTAAAGTGATTCCTAAAAATAAGTTAGGGTGGCATCTTTGGTGATGAATGTAAAAAGTCTACTCCTTCTCTAGGATCATTACTTTAGCTAAAAATAATTTGAATAAATTAGTTCTTGTCCACTAGCTGAAAAAAGTTCATTTTGTTATTTTATCTTCATACTTAGTATGTACTCTTTTTCCTTAAACTATTAGCCTTTATTTTATGTCCCCCTTTTCTCTATGCTCCACAAATGAAGGTTAACTACTAAGAGGCTATAGACACATTTTCCTCTTAATCTGTTTCCATTACCCACTCTTCTGAAGGTTGTTAATAAGTGATGAAGTTGCTGAAAGGTAGAATTCTGGGTAGGGGTGGGGGTAAGTGAAGGGTTGGATAACCCGTTTATTAGCCAGTCCTTGAATACCAGAGAGTTAGCTCAATATGGGATTTTCAATTGATTAAAAAACTTTTTTTTTTTCAGATAAGAAGACTAGTAATTCCAGAATTTCATCCTATAGCTTAAGAAGCATTTTCATAACACTTTGTCCTTTTTCTGGTGGTAGTGGTGGAAGGGGCTAGAATTACTTGTTAAGGCCTCTAGTTGGGATAGAGCTTGAAACAGAATGAAATTCTTCCTTTATTTTTATTTTCTGTCTTGGTACAGATTTTGTATTATTCAAGCATTGCATTTAATTCAGAGTAACAATATGAGGGCCTTTTCTCCTGTTACATCATTGAAACTCATGCTTTATCTCAGAATAAATGAAAGAGGTCAAACTCTTCATTCTCTTTGGAGGGGAATTTCACCTGCTGTAGAGTTGGGAAAATCACTACAAAAGACTTAGTAAAATAGGTAGACAGAGCCCTGAAAAAAGACTTATTGTCTGTTTCTATTGCACGGTTTTGTGGAGGAAACGTCAAATACCATTTTAAACACTGCATTTGTGAGATATCAGTTAAATCCCTTATTTGGGTTCGTGAGAATTGACTGAGCATTTTCTGATAATGTTTGAGTCATCGAGATAGGGCTTTAAGTAGCTAAGTGTAGTTAAAGATTATTTAATGCGTAGTAATTATGTATCTGGTTTTAAAGCTGTTTCAAAAAATATTATTCCAAGTTCCTATAGCAAATATTGTCAAAACCTTGGAAATATTTTGGATTCAAACAACTAGTTAGGCTTTGATCTGAAACCTGGGCAGCTTGCCTTGTGCTTCAGTGATCAGTTCCACCCTGAAAAGGGTAGTTAGGCACTGCTCTCTGCGCTTGACACATGCAAATGCTAAATACAGTAGCAGCATGAGGTCTCTGTCATTAACAGTAATTTATGTAATGAAAGCCACCTGGCTGTTTTTTATAATTAATTGCTTGTAAATAATAAATTTAAATATAATTTATAGTTCTCTAAATTTGATTACTGTATAGGCCCAACAGCAAACCTAAAAAAATCGGCAATTCCATATTTAGTTTTAATGTCTTTTAAAAGGAGATAAATTTAAAACTGTGTGTGTGTGTGTGTGTGTGTGTGTGTGTGTGTATCCTTTTAGAAAGTATTTTCACTAGGAAATATAATTATTGTAAAGTAAATATCAGGTGAAAATATTTTTGGAGGGGAATGGTAAGAATGTAATCAAGTCTTGCTAGCTTTATTTGTGTTGGAATGCCACTTTTGAAATATTCTCACTGATGTAACTTTTATTTGTCTTTCAGAATTATTTGTTTTTAACTTTTAGAATTATTTTAACTTTTAGAATTATTTGTTTTTAATTATTTTATTTAACTTTTAGAATTATTTGTACATACAATTTAATACAGAAGAAAGTGTAGCTACTTAACAATGCTGTAGGAAAACTCCCTTAGAGTAGAAATAGAAAAAAGGAGTTTTTTCCTATTTTTATAAAATTCCAATTATGTTTTGTAATAATGTATGGGGGGAATAGTACTTAAGTGTATATGATGACATACTATGTGCTGTGGTAATAATATGAGACTTTGCCTAATAAATTCACTAAGCACAATATCATTAATTTAAGAAGGTTTCATGGCATTTGTTTATGTGACCAGATTCATCAGCTACCTAAGAATCATTTTTTCTGGTGCATTGGAAAATACCTGTGACTCGTGGCTTAAAGAGAAAGGGGCTTTATAGCCTATTTGTCTTCCTTCTCTTTCATTAAAAAACAAAGGAAAGAAGAAGGAAGAAGTTAGTTTATAGCTTTATATTTAATGCTCAACTCAACCATGTTCACTAACAGTAACATCAGATTTTCTTAAACTTTATGAATCTGGTTTTTAAATTAATATCTCCGACCTAAATATATTTCCCCTAAAAGCTATATCCTTCAAATATCTATATCGCTATTTTGTGCTACAGCAGTGACATTACTATCATTTATAATTTATGAATTGTGTAGAATACTTTTGTAAAGGATTAACAAATTAAAGGAGAATTTGTAGCTTTGAGACACAGACTTTATAAAATACACGTTCCTCCATTCTGAACAAGCGGCCTTGTCCCTTCACCACGACTTAGTCAAGTTTAGGTAAAGCAATAATGCTATTTTAGTTAGTTGTGTTTTTAAAAAAAAGAATTTTGGAATTCCCTTTGTTCTTGATAAAAACTCAAGGTCATGAAAAACAGTTCTGTTAAATAGCAAAATTGCATGTTGACTTCTTCAGAAATTGAAAATCAAGTCAGTGGGGTGCCTGTTCTAGATGGGATAGTCTGTAAAGAATAAAGATCATGGCTTGTGTGTGTGGTCAGGGTGTGACCACCATCCATCACTTCAACTACAGACATTAGACTCCTTCATTGCTTGGTTTCCAGAGGTTTAATAATCCCTCAAGAATTTAGAATGTTGTTGACTGTCTCCATTTACATCACTGAAGAAAGAAGCTTTGCAACAGGTGCAGCCCATACTAATTGTAGGGTGTGCTTAATCTGTCCAGAAGGGAGAGTGACTCCAAATTTGGTATCTTAAAGAGTGGAGTGACCTTTTAAAGTCCCAGGATGAGAATTGCCAATAATTGCAACAGGCTAATTATACCCACAAGGAGTTGTGAAGTGCTTTTAAGTTTTCCTATACACCTAGAAGTTCAGTGAACTGCTTGAAGTCATTAACATATGACAGATGCACTCCTTTTTCAAGGGCTCCTATGATAAGTTTTGATTGTAGAAGTGGGAATTTGACCCTAGCTTATCACTTGCTTCATTAGCCTGCTTGAGGACAAGGGCTTTTTTTTTTGACATGTGTGTTATCTTACCCATTTCCAGAATTCCATCGGCCTCTTCTCTGCTGATGGGAAGTCACAGTAGATAACCTTGATGCTTGTTTTCCAAAGCATATTGTTTTTATATTCCCAACAGACATAATCATATTTAGCTGTGTTCCTGTCAATTACCTACAAGCTCTTTTGTACAATTAGGGAATGGTTAATTTACTCTAAGTAAGGTTGCCACCTGTCTAGGGATTAACCCAAACAAGGTTGGAAATCACAGAGACACTTTTGAGTTTGGGTTTAAAGTAGTAGGAGTTGATTTCTTAACTCTCAACTGCCATTTTGGTGGTATTTTCTGGGTTAATCAATGGTAATGGGGACAGCAGGTGTTTCCTTGGTCCCTGTCTTCCCTAGGTTGGTAAGCTGTGTTGTTAGAATTATAAGTGTCTGCAAATCTGTGAACGGTATATGCAGTAGTGTTTGACACCCACTGAAAGTGAACTGGAAGGAGGTTCTGCACATATCCATTGTTTCCATTGTTAGCTTATAAGATTGTTGGGCAGGTGGGAAGTGGCATCCCTAAACGAGGATAGTTTGAGGACCAGGACTGTGTTCAGTGGAAATATTATCTTATCTGGTGTGTCAGAAAAATGAAATATGAGAATCATTAATCATGGAGTTCACAGAAGAATTGAGGAAATAACTTTACAGTATTTAAAATAAGCTGTGGGAAAAATAAAAATTTCCTAAAGAACATGCTTTGCTTAAAAGGTTTCCATACAGTATGTAAAAATCAATACCTTTCTTCCTGTGACCTAATGTTTATGTTGCTGCATTCCATTCCATCTGGGGCCTGGTCCCTCTAGGAGACGTGGGCTTGTGATCATGACCAACTTCTCTGAGGTAGATCTAGATTTCTTTCCTTTCCTTTCCAATTTGAAATGAATTTATTAAATGTTGTATAAATATTAATTTTTAATTATAATTTTTCTTATTGAGATACAACTACATACCATAATACTCACCTTTTAAAGTGTGTAATTCAGTGGTTTAAAAACTTCTGATATTAGTATATTCACAAAATTGTACAACCATCACCATTATTTAATTCCAGAACATTTTGTCACCCCAATAAGAAACTAGATACCCATTAGCAATCAATACCTATTCCGTTTCCTGTTCACTTCAGCCCTGCACAATCACTAATCTGCTATTTGTCTCTATATATTTGCCTATCTGAACATTTTATTTAGAGGTGTCATAGAACTAGCTAAGTAGTACCATAGTAGCATAAGTATTATAGAACATTTAAAAATAGTATACAATATGAATGGCTTCTTTAAGTTAGTGTAGTGTTTTTGATGTTGTGATGTGTTTGGTGTTAGCAAAATGCTCATTCATGTTGCATTCTTCTTTATTGTTGAATAATGTATTGTACAACTAATTCCATTTTGTTTATCGGTTTGTGGATATTTGGTTTCCACTTTTTGGCTTTTATGAATAATGCCTCTATGAACTTTTGTTACAAGTTTTTGTGTCAAAATCTATTTTTATTTCTCTTGAGTAGATACCTAGGAATAGAATTTTGAGGATCTGTAAAACTTTTCCAAAGTACCTGCGCCATTTCATTTTCCCACCAGGAATGTATGAGGTTCCAATTCATCAACTTCCTTGCCAGTACTTGTGTATTGTCTGCCTTTGATTATAGCCATCCCAGGGGTGTGAAGGGGTATCTCACTGTGGTTTTGATTTTTATTTCCTCCAGGACTAATGATGTTGAGTATCTTTTCATGAACTTACTGGCTATTTGTGTATCTTCTTTGGAGATAATGCCTGTTCATATTATTTGCCCATTTAGGTTGTCTTTTGGTTATTTTTATTATTATTGAGTTATAAGAGTACTTTACATAGCTTAGATACAAGTCCTTTATCAAATATATGATTTGCAAATATTTTCTCCTAGTCTGTTGGTTCTCTTTTTACTTTCTTGATGGTATTCTTGAGTTACTCTCTTAAAAGAACCTTACTTCCAGAAGGATGAAAGTAAAAAGTCAATTTAGAAATATCTGTGAACTTCCTGTAAGGAAAATATTATTGCTCTTTCATGAAATTCTTTTTGTTTGATAAAACCTACTGCTTTGGTGAGTTGTTTTTCTTCAGATGATACATTAAATTTAAAAATTGGCAAGCAGTCTCTTCAATATAACTTAAAAGGTTAGAATGTTTTAGTATCTTCCCTTTTTTACATTTAAAATTATGCACATAAATGTATCTTGATCATATCATCCAAATTAAGTAGCAATTTGATATGAGCTATGTTAGTAAAATGCTAAAAATAAAAATGTTTGCAGATCAGTAAAAGTACGATTTTTAAAATAAGTGTTTAATTATAAAGAATCAGACCCCTATCAACTTGAAATGAAACACCTGAACTGAGTTCCATTGCTTTTAAAATGTTATTCATCAGATATGGTTTATGAAATCTATTCTTTTAGGTGAGCATTGGGACAAGTTTGTAATCTTTTTGGGCCAAACGATCCAAGCCTGCAGATCCAGACTTGACAGGAGGTCTGATTTCCAAAGCCAAGTTTGCAGCTGTCTTGACAGCTTGGCCCTGGGCAAGTCCCTTACTCTTGCGAGCTCCAGTTTGTCTGCATGGATAGCAAGAGCTCCTTCTTTTCCCACAGCGATGCTGTGAGATAAATGAGGGCTGTGTAAAAGCTTTTAGTAGAGATGCAGTGCCAAGGTTAATGTCCTGCCAATCTGGAGGCTGGTATTTTTGTAAAGCTGTAAAAAGAAACTTTTGACAGTCTCCGGGAGAGAAGTTAAGTGAGAGCTTCTCCATAGCACAGCTTTTTATGTGACCACTAGCTCTGACTTTTCAGAGGAGGGCATGGACTCTAGAGCTACTATAGCTGAATATTGTCTGAGGGTTTTTTTTTTCTGTGTGTGTGTGTGTGTGTTTGGAAGTTTTCTTTTTTTTTCTTTTATTTTGGTATAATTAATCTACACTTACACGAGGAACATTATGTTTACTAGACTGCCTCCTTCACCAAGTCCCCCCCACAAATGCATTAGTCACTGTCCATCAGCGTAGTAAAATGTTGTAGAATCACTACTTGTCTTCTCTGTGTTGCACAGCCCTCCTGTGCCCCCCACACACATTATACATGCTAATCGTAAGGCCTCCTTTATTCTTTCCCCTCATTCTCCCTCCCTTTCCACCCATCCTCCTCAGTCCCTTTCCCTTTGGTAACTGCTGGTCCATTCTTGGGTTCTGTGATTTTGTTCCTTCAGTTTTTCCTTTGTTCTTATATTCCACGTATGAGTGAAATCACTTGGTACTTGTCTTTCTCCGCCTGGCTTATTTCACTGAGCATAATACCCTCTAGCTCCATCCATGTTGTTGCAAATGGTAGGATTTGTTTTCTTCTTATGGCTGAATAATATTCCATTGTGTATATGACTACATCTTCTTTATCCATTCATCTACTGATGGACACTTAGGTTGCTTCCATTTCTTGGCTATTGTAAATAGTGCTGCGATAGACATAGGGGTGTATCTGTCTTTTTCAAGTTGGGCTGCTGCATTCTTAGGGTAAATTCCTAGAAGTGGGATTCCTGGGTCAAATGGTATGTCTATTTTGAGCTTTTTGAGGAACCTCCATACTGCTTTCCACAATTGTTGAACTAATTTACATTCCCACCAGCAGTGTAGGAGGGTTCCCCTTTCTCCACAACCTCGCCAACATTTGTTGTTGTTTGTCTTTTGGATAGTGGCGATCCTTACTGGTGTGAGGTGATACCTCAGTGTGTTTTTAATTTGCATTTCTCTGATGACTAGTGATGTGGAGCATCTTTTCATGTGCCTGTTGGCCATCTGAATTTCTTCTTTGCAGAACTGTCTGTTCAGCTCCTCTGCCCATTTTTTAATTGGATTGTTCGCTTTTTGTTTGTTGAGGTGCATGAGCTCTTTATGTATTTTGGATGTCAAGCCTTTATTGGATCTGTCATTTATGAGTATATTCTCCCATACTGTAGGATGCCTTTTTGTTCTATTGGTGGTGTCCTTTGCTGTACAGAAGCTTTTCAGCTTGATATAGTCCCACTTGTTCATTTTTGCTTTTCTTTCCCTTGCCCGGAGATATGTTCATGAAGAAGTTGCTCATGTTTATGTCGAAGAGATTTTTGCCTATGTTTTTTTCTAAGAGTTTTATGGTTTCATGGCTTACATTCAGGTCTTTGATCCATTTTGAATTTACTTTTGTGTATGGGGTTAGACAATAATCCAGTTTCATTCTTACATGTAGCTGTCCAGTTTTGCCAACACCAGCTGTTGAAGAGACTGTCATTTCCCCATTGTATGTCCATGGCTCCTTTATCGAATATTAATTGACCATATATGTTTGGGTTAATGTCTGGAGTCTCTATTCTGTTCCACTGGTCTGTGGCTCTGTTCTTGTGCCAGTACCAAACTGTCTTGATTACTGTGGCTTTGTAGTAGAGCTTGAAGTTGGGGAGCGAGATCCCTCCCACTTTATTCTTCCTTCTCAGGATTGCTTTGGCTATTTGGGGTCTTTGGTGGTTCCATATGAATTTTAGAAGTATTTGTTCCAGTTCGTTGAAGAATGCTGTTGGTAATTTGATAGGGATTGTATTAAATCTGTATATTGCTTTGGGCAGGTTGGCCATTTTGACAATATTAATTCTTCCTAGCCAAGAGCATGGGATGAGTTTCCATTTGTTAATGTCCTCTTTAATTTCTCTTAAGACTGTCTTGTAGTTTTCTGGGTACAGGTCTTTCACTTCCTTGGTTAGGTTTATTCCTAGGTATTTTATTTTTTTAATGCAATTGTGAATTGAATTGTTTTCCTGGTTTCTCTATTAGTTCATTGTTAGTGTATAAGAAAGCCTCAGATTCTGTGTATTAATTTTGTGTCCTGAAACTTTGCTGTATTCTGATATCAGTTCTAGTAGTTTTGGAGTAGAGTCTTTAGGGTTTTTTATGTACAATATCATGTCATCTGCAAATAGTGACAGTTTGACTTCTTCTCTACCGATCTGGATTCCTTGTATTTCTTTGTTTTGTCTAGTTGCCGTGGCTAGGACCTCCAGTACTATGTTGAATAACAGTGGGGAGAGTGGGCATTCCTGTCTTATTCCCGATCCCAGAGGAAAAGCTTTCAGCTTCTCGCTGTTCAGTATGATGTTGGCTGTGGGTTTTTCATATATGGCCTTTGTTATGTTGAGGTACTTGCCCTCTATGCCCATTTTGCTGAGAGTTTTTATAATGAATAAAAGTTGAATTTTGTCGAATGCTCTTTCAGTGTCTATGGAGATGATCGTGTGATTTTTGTCCTTCTTTTTGTTTTTATGGTGGATCATGTTGATGAATTTTTGAATGTTGTACCATCCTTGCATCCCTGAGATGAATCCCACTTGATCATGGTGTATGATCCTGTTGATGTACTTTTGAATTCAGTTTGCTAATATTTTGTTGAGTATTTTTTCATCTATGTTCATCAGGGATATTGGTCTGTAATTTTCTTTTTTGGTGTATCTGAGGGGTTTTAAAGAGTGAATATATTGCTTAAGTCATTCATAAGCAACATCTAGGCAGCAGTTTACAAACCACAGTATGGGAAATTTTCAGTAAGTAAGCAGGTATTTGCATTAAAATCAAACAGATGACAACTGCACCAAAGCCCAGGGATAATTGCATGTTGAAATATTTGACTTAAACAAGGGGCATGTAGAAGGCCACTCAGAATTGTGGTGTGTATGTGGACAAACTAATTGCTTCTTCCTCTTGTCACTTTGCTTCTTCTAAGTGGATAAAGTAAGGTAGACTCTTAAATTGTAACTTTGTAAATCTTTTCATTTGTGTAATATGAAAATTATAATCCAGTCTCAGTTTTATAGTATATCATTTCCTTTGGACAGTTAATGAGATGCTGGCTTTTTTGCCATTATCTTGGGAAATAAATGAATAACTTTCTCCTTCTGCCACACTTTCTTTGACTTGGATTGGTGTGTATTTAACTGTGTGTGAGTGTGTGTGGGAGTGGGTATCTCTACTTTATGCGTAAGGATAATAAGAAAATACAAAGTCCAGTGTTTAGCCAGATTGTCTTTTACATGTATTAAGATACCTGCTCTCTTCAATGGCCACCCCGTCAAGAAAATTAAGTGTCTACAGAATTGGCAACTTGTTTTTAAAAGAACTTATAAAATATTTGTAAATGAAAAATCATTCCAGCAGTATCTAATATTGGCAATTTTCCTCTGTCTGCTTTTAGAACTTACTGGCCAAGGAGGTCGGACATTATTAAAGTTCAAGTGATCCATTGGGAAAAGTAATGGTTTTGTGCTATTATGAATTTTAAATGTTGTCATTTTTGTGTGTTATAGCATCTTCTGTTCTCACATGCCCCTAGAATGTATAGAAGTTTTAAACCAAATCCAGGGTCAAGGTTATAAAAGTGATGATGCCTCTGACTCATGTTACCTGAATTATCTGCATACCATTTCGTACCAACATAGTTTTTATCAAGTCATTTTAAAGAATTTACTCTAAGAAGATTTTTTTTTTTGTCTCATCACTTCTTGGAAGTTTATACAGATTTGGTTGGAGAGTATGTACTCAATGAACACTCACTGAGCTGAAAGAGTAGGGAGTTCTTCATTACTGAAGGTAATTGTGTTTTGTGCCTTGCAAAAACAATGCCTGTTAAATACTCTTGGGGAGGCTGAGTGTTATAAAATATAGTTATTTGAGGCTGAGTGTTATAAAATATAGTTATTTTGAATCCACACTCCAGCATATGGAGTGTGTCAACAAACAGGTGCTTGGTATATATTTGTTGAATTACTAAATAAAGGAACTGATCATCTAATGGGAGTGGTTTCTAAATGGGAGGTTACTTAATGTACAGAATTACTGGATTTAATGAATTGAAAAGAGACTGAGAAAATACACACAAAATCATCATGGTTTGGTGGAATGAATCCAGGCATACTTACTTCTCTTTTTAAATGATATGTCCAGGTATCATAAAATCAATGTCTTTTTAATTTTATCAGTATTATTGTCTTACAAGAGAAGAGGGGAAAAAAGATTTGTGTTTTGAGAATGAAATACATCATTCCTAAAGATAGTAAATATTATATTAAGGGGATTATGTTTTGAGCTGAAAAAATCAGAGAGGCCTTTGCCTTTTATTAAATGAATAATAATAGCACAATCACTTTGGATTTTCTGTCCCTTGCAGCTGAACCTCATACCATTTGATGTAGGGCTAGAGATGCTGGATTTTATCAGATTGGAATCCAGGCTCTAAGGCCAGAGCATAGGTGGATCAGAGGAAGTTTCTCACTGTATTCAGAGCTATTTCAAAGTGTATGCCTTACTGATTGCTGGTGAGTCATGTAGCTTTTCAGTAATGTTAGCATTTGGTAATACCCATCATCTCTCTTTTCCTGGTTCTGGATTTGGTCTGACTGAGTCAAGGCTCAGACTTGGCTTTAAGAGATTTCCTACAGTGATTCAATTGCATTCTCTACTAGGTGTCATGAAGATAGAGAGTTGGGTTAGTATCGGGTAATTGATTATATAAGGGACAGGTCAGAGTGCTCTTTTCAGGCATCCTTATTCATAGTCTGGCCATGAACATTGTTTCCCTAAGGTCATCGATCTCACTATTGATGTCTTTTAAAAAAGTAATAGTTAGCTGTTATGAACTTTCCCATATTGTAGTCCTTTTCTCAAAGTGACAGCAAAGGTCAAATTATATTAGATGTTTCCCCATATTTTTCTAGGCCTTAAAAATTAATTAGCAATATTCTCTTACTCTTCTTGCAAATTTTAAAATCACTTATGAGGCACCACAATTTTTGGGTAATAACAAGTCTTCTTTAGCAACACTGTCTCTGTCATGTTGTGCACATGTCGTATCGATGAATACTTATCCTGTGTGTCTGTGAATTGCAGTGTGTTTGCCTATTTCCTTAGAAAGGATATGTGTATTTGATATGGGGATGTGTGCATGTTAAGGAATGGAGGAGGAGGCCTATTTTTCATTGAAGTGATCATTTGAAAGGCTACTATATACAGTGCCTTGTGCCAAATGTTGGTGATGTAAAGTTAAAAAGATACAAAGATTAAAAGAGCCCCTGCTTAAAGGACTCAGAATCTGATGAAAAAAGCAAATGAAAAAAGGGAAGAATACTTTAAAATTCAACATGAGACTCATTTATGGGCTCACTAAATCCAGAAGTCTGAAGGGTTTCATTAACTCTTAGACCAAAGTAATTCTACTGAGAGCCCTTGAATTAGCGGTGCTAGTCCCCCCAACAGCCAATGGGAGATCCCACTAAGTACATTTTTGAAAGCTTAAAATTAAGATTTTTAAGAACACAGGCTTTCTCAGCTGAGTTTTTTGTTTGTTTGTTTTTAGGTTTGAAGCCACATGTTTTTCTTCTGGTTTTCTTCCTGGGACATTGTGCAATTGTCAGAATTCTGGTACAGTTCAGATTTAATGTAGATTTTGGAAATTCCCTGGTATCCTCCTTCATATTTTTATTATAAAAGTAATTCTGAAGAACATTTGCCATTGCAGTGATTCAACAGAGTTTAGCATTGGACCAGTGAGAGCATATGAAGGGAAACCATCAGAAAAGAAAAATGAATGTACGTACAGGAAATGGGAAGCAGCACGCTGTAGACTCTGACTTTCCCTCGTCTGGAATACAGATGCTACTCTCTGAGCCCCCAGAAGAGCCGCATTTGAGATATGGTGGAAAGGTGAGCTGGGAGGCCCTGGGCCACAGAGACTTGGAATCACAAGACTGAGTTTTGAGTAGCTTTGTCCTTTAGGAAGTGTATGCTTTCTAATTTTTCTAAGCCTATGTTTTCTAATATGGATATAATAATCTGTATAGAGTAATGTCAGTATTGTCCAATGGATACCCAGTATTTTTTAAGACTATGATGTATATGAAATTGTATTATACCTATTTTGTTTTAATTTCTGAAAAAAAATTCACTTGAGAGTTAATTTTTTTTTATCATTAATCTATAATTACATGAAGAACATTATGTTTACTAGGCTCTTCCCTACCCCAAGTCCCCCCCTCAAACCCCATTACAGTCACTGTCCATCAGCATAGTAAGATGTTGTAGAATCACTACTTGTCTTCTCTGTGTTGCACAGCCCTCCCCATGCCCCCACCCCCCACATTATACATGCTAATCGTAATGCCCCCTTTCTTCTTCGCCGCCCTTACCCTCCCTTCCCGCCCACCCTCCTCAGTCCCTTTCCCTTTGGTAACTGCTGGTCCATTCTTGGGTTCTGTGATTCTGCTGCTGTTTTGTTCCTTCAGTATTTCCTTTGTTCTTATACTCCACATATGAGTGAAATCATTTGGTATTTGTCTTTCTCTGCTTGGCGCATTTCACTAAGCATAATACCCTCTAGCTCCATCCATGTTGTTGCAAATGGTAGGATTTGTTTTCTTCTTATGGCTGAATAATATTCCATTGTGTATATGTACCACATCTTCTTTATCCATTCATCTACTGATGGACACTTAGGTTGCTTCCATTTCTTGGCTATTGTAAAATAGTGTTGCGATAAACATAGGGGTGCATCTGTCCTTTTCAAACTGGAGTGCTGCATTCTTAGGGTAAATTCCTAGAAGTGGGATTCCTGGGTCAAATGGTATTTCTATTTTGAGCATTTTGAAGAACCTCCCTACTACTTTCCACAATGGTTGAGCTAGTTTATATTCCCAGCAGCAGTGTAGGAGGGTTCCCCTTTCTCCACAACCTCTCCAACATTTGTTCTTGTTTGTCGTTTGGATGGTGGCAATCCTTACTGGTGTGAGGTGATATCTCATTGTGGTTTTAATTTACATTTCTCTGATGACTAGCCATGTGGAGCATCTTCTCATGTGTCTGTTGGCCATCTGAATTTCTTCTTTGGAGAACTGTCTTTTCAGCTCCTCTGTCCATTTTTTAATTGGATTATTTGCTTTTTGTTTGTTGAGGTGCATGAGCTCTTTATATATTTTGGATGTCAAGCCTTTATCAGATCTGTCATTTACAAATATATTCTCCCATACTGTAGGGTACCTTTTTGTTCTACTGATGGTGTCCTTTGCTGTACAGAAGCTTTTCAGCTTGATATAGTCCCACTTGTTCATTTTTGCTTTTGTTTTCCTTGCCTGGGGAGAAATGTTCATGAAGAAGTCGCTAATGTTTATGTCCAAGAGATTTTTGCCTATGTTTTTTTCCAAGAGTTTTATTGTTTCATGACTTACATTCAGGTCTTTGATCCTTTTTGAATTTACTTTTGTGTTTGGCGTTAAACAGTGATCCAGTTTCATTCTCTTACATGTAGCTGTCCAGTTTTGCCAGCACCATCTGTTGAAGAGACTGTTATTTACCCATTGTATGTCCATGGCTCCTTTATCGAATATTAATTGACCATATATGTTTGGGTTAATGTCTGGAGTCTCTGTTCTGTTCCACTGGTCTGTGGCTCTGTTCTTGTGCCAGAAGTTGGGGAGTGAGATCCCCCCCACTTTATTCTTCTTTCTCAGGATTGCTTTGGCTATTCGGGGTCTTTGGTATTTCCATATGAATTTTTGAAGTATTTGTTCCAGTTTGTTGAAGAAAGCTGTTGGTAATTTGATAGGGATTGCATCAAATCTGTATATTGCTTTGGGCAGGATGGTCATTTTGACAATATTAATTCTTTCTAGCCAAGAGCATGGGATGAGTTTCCATTTGTTAGTGTCCTCTTTAATATCTCTTAAGAGTTTCTTATAGTTTGCAGGGTATAGGTCTTTCACTTCTTTGGCTAGGTTTATTCCTTGGTATTTTATTCTTTTTGATGCAATTGTGAATGGAATTGTTTTCCTGATTTCTCTTTCTATTGGTTCATTGTTAGTGTATAGGAAAGCCGCAGATTTCCTATTAATTTTGTATCCTGCAACTTTGCTGTATTCCGATATCAGCTCTAGTAGTTTTGGAGTGGAGTCTTTAGGGTATTTTTTGTACAATATCATGTCATCTGCAAATAGTGACAGTTTAACTTCTTCTTTACCAATCTGAATTCCTTGTATTTCTTTGTTTTGTCTAGTTGCTGTGGCTAGGACCTCCAGTACTATGTTGAATAACAGTGGGGAGAGTGGGCATCCCTGTCTTGTTCCCGATCTCAGAGGTAAAGCTTTCAGCTTCTCGCTGTTCAGTATGATGTTGGCTATCGGTTTATCATATATGGCCTTTAATATGTTGAGGTACTTGCCCTCTATACCCATGTTGCTGAAAGTTTTTATCATGAATGGATGTTGAATTTTGTCAAATGCTTTTTCAGCATCTATGGAGATGATCATGTCATTTTTGTCTTTCTTTTTGTTGATGTGGTGGATGATGTTGTTGGATTTTCGAATGTTGTTCCATCCTTGCATCCCTGGGATAAATCCCACTTGGTCGTGGTGTATGATCCTTTTGATATATTCTTGAATTTGGTTTGCTAATATTTTATTGAGTATTTTTGCATCTATGTTCATCAGGGATATTGGTCTGTAATTTTCTTTTTTGGTGGGGCCTTTGCCTGGTTTTGGTATTAGAGTGATGTTGGCTACATAGAATGAGTTTGGGAGTATTCCCTCCTCTTCTGTTTTTTGGAAAACTTTAAGGAGAATGGGTATTATATCTTCTCTGTATGTCTGATAAAATTCCGAGGTAAAAGCATCTGGCCTGGGGGTATTTTTGTTGGGTAGTTTTTTGATTACTGCTTCAATTTCTTTGCTGGTAATTGGTTTGTTTAGATTTTGTGTTTCTTCCTTGGTCAGTCTTGGAATGTTGTATTTTTCTAGGAAGTTGTCCATTTCTTCTAGGTTTTCCAGCTTCTTAGCATATAGGTTTTCATAGTAGACTCTAATAATTCTTTGTATTTCTGTTGGGTCCGTCATGATGTTTCCTTTCTCATTTCTGATTCTGTTGATGTGTATTGAGTCTCTTTTTCTCTTAATAAGTCTGGCTAGAGGCTTATCTATTTTGTTTATTTTCTCAAAGAACCAGCTCTTGGTTTCATTGATTTTTGCTATTCTTTTATTCCTCTCAATTTTGTTTATTTCTTCTCTGATCTTTATTTTGTCCCTCCTTCTGCTGACTTTAGACCTCATTTGTTCTTCTTTTTCCAATTTCGATAATTGTGATGTTAGACTATTCATTTGGGATTGTTTTTCCTTCTTCAAGTGTGCCTGGATCGCTATATACTTTCCTCTTAAGACTGCTTTTGCTGCGTCCTACAGAAGATGGGGCTTTGTGTTGTTGTTGTCATTTGTTTCCATATATTGATGGATCTCCATTTTAATTTGGTTGTTGATCCATTGATTATTTAGGAGCATGTTGTTAAGCCTCCATGTGTTTGTGAGCCTTGTTGCTTTCTTTGTACAATTTATTTCTAGTTTTATGCCTTTTTGGTCTGAAAAGTTGGTTGGTAGAATTTCAATCTTTTTGAATTTACTGAAGCTCTTTTTGTGGCCTAGTATGTGGTCTATTCTGGAAAATGTTCCATGTGCACTTGAGAAGAATGTGTATCCTGTTGCTTTTGGATGTAGAGTTCTGTAGATGTCTATTAGGTCCATCTGTTTTAGTGTGTTGTTCAGTACCTCTGTGTCCTTACTTATTTTCTGTCTGGTGGATCTGTCCTTTGGAGTGAATGGTATGTTGAAGTCTCCTAGAATGAATGCATTGCATTCTATTTCCTCCCTTAGTTGTGTTAGTATTTGTTTCACATATGCTGATGCTCCTGTGTTGGGTGCATATATATTTATAATGGTTATTTCCTCTTGTTGGACTGAGCCCTTTATCATTAGGTAATGTCCTTCTATATCTCTTGTTACTTTATTTGTTTTGAAGTCTATTTTGTCTGATACTAGTACTGCAACACCTGCTTTTTCCTCCCTATTGTTTGCATGAAGTATCTTTTTCCATCCCTTGACTTTTAGTCTGTGCATGTCTTTGGCTTTGAGGTGAGTCTCTTGTAAGCAGCAACTAGATGGGTCTTGTTTTTTTATCCATTCAGTGACTCTATGTCTTTTGATTGGTGCATTCAGTCCATTTACATTTAGGGTGATTATCGATAGGTATGTACTTATTGCCATTTCAGGCTTTAGATTTGTGGTTACCAAAGGTTCCAGGTTACTTTCGTTACTATCTAAGAGTCTAGGTTAACTCACTTAGTATGCTGTTACAAACACAATCTAAAGGTTCTTTTCTATTTCTCCTCCTTTTTCTTCCTCCTTCATTCTTTATATGTTAGGTATCAGTTTCTGTACTTTTTGTCTATCCCTTGATTGACATTGGGGATAATCAATTTAATTTTGCATTTGCCTCGCAATTGGCTGCTCCACCCTCCCTACCCTGGTTTTCCTACCTCTGGTGACAGCTATCCAACCCTAGGAACACTTCCATCTATAGCAGTCCCTCCAAAATAGACTGCAGAGATGGTTTGTGGGAGGTAAACTCTCTCAGCTTTTGCTTATCTGGAAATCGTTTAATCCCTCCTTCAAATTTAAATGATAATCTTACTGGATAAAGTAATCTTGGTTCCAGGCCCCCCTGCTTCATGGCAGTAAATACATCATGCCACTCCTTTCTGGCCTGTAAGGTTTCTGCTGAGAAGTCTGATGTTAGCCTGAATGGCTTTCCTTTGTATGTGATCTTATTTCTGCCTCTGGCTGCTCTTAACAGTCTGTCCTTACCCTTGATCTTTCCCATTTTAATTACTATGTGTCTTGGTGTTGTCTTCCTTGGTTCCCTTGTGTTGGGAGATCTGTGGATCTCCATGGCCTGAGAGACTGTCTCCTTCCCCAGATCGGGGAAGTTTTCAGCCACTACCTCCTCAAAGACACTTTCTATCCCTTTCTCTCTCTCTCTTCTTCTGGTATCCCTATGATGCCAGAATATTGTTCTGCTTGGTTTGGTCACACAGTTCTCTCAGTATTCTTTCATTTTTAGAGATCCTTTTTTCTCTCTGTGCCTCGGCTTCTTTGTATTCCTCTTCTCTATTTTCTATTTCATTTATCATCTCCTCTACCATATCCAACCTGCTTTTAATACCCTCCATCGTGCTCTTCAACAATTGGATCTCCAAGCTGAATTCATTCCTGAGTTCTTGGATGTCTTTCCATACCTCCATTAGAATGTTGATGATTTTTATTTTGAGCTCCCTTTCAGGGAGAGTCATGAGGTCCATATCGTTTAAACCTTTCTCAGGAGTTGTATTAATAATTTTACTCCGGATGAGGTTCCTTTGGCATTTCATGTTTGTATATGGCGCCCTCTAGTATCCAGAAGCTCTTTTCTGGGGCTGCTCAGCCCCTGAAGCAATGTCGGGGTCACAAGGGAGCAGTTCCTGGGGGAGGAAAGAGCTGTTCCCCGCCTCCTGGCTCCTGTGCCTGTCTCCACTGCCTGAGCCAGTGGGCCGGGCACACAGGTATAAGTTTTTGTCCCAGAGTAGCCGAATATGGATCCCTACTTTCCACAGGTGGCCGGAATCCCAGTCTCCCCAGGAACTCTGCCTGTATTAACTTTCCAACCTGGTGGTCTTGCGTGTCTCATGAAAGCACCATGAAATGTAGGTTTGTGCTCCCAGAGCAGATCTCCAGAGCTAGGTATTCAGCAGTCCCAAGCCTTCCACTCCCTCCCTGCTCCATTTCTCTTCCTCCTGCTGGTGAGCTGGGGTGGGGAAAGGGCTCGGGTCCCGCGGAGGCACAGCTCTGGTACGTTACTCCGTTTCCTGAGGTCTGCTCTTTTCTCCAGGTGTGTGCAGTCTGACGCTGTCCTCTTTCCTGTTGCTCTCTCAGGATTAGTTGCGCCAATTAAATTTTCTAATAGTCTTCAGTTTTAGGAGGAAGCCTCTGTCTCTCCTCTCACGCTGCCATCTTTAATCTCTTCTTCCTTGAAAGTAAATTTTGTCCCTCTGCTTAGAGGGACAAACTCTTTGTTGTCAGCATTTCAAAAATGGGGGAAGGGTGGTATCTCATGGAATTATAGTATTTAGGTGGAGCTCTTGTTGGCTGCCCTAACAAGTTCAGGTATTATTTTTTTTGTTTTGTTTTTTTCCAACAGCTTTTAATAGAATTGCTTTGGTCTAAGAATGCATGATAGACTAACTGAACTCCCTCAGTCTGCTGGACTTAGTGAGACCATAAATCAGCATCATTTTTTTTTCCCTTTCCCTTTGATACAATTCATTGAAATGGTGGCTACCGATAAGTGGTTAGAATTTTATGTGTAGGAAACTTGAAGAGAAAAACTTTTTTAAAATTAAAGTATCACCGAATTACAATCTTATGAAGGTTGCACATGAACAACATTGTGGTTTCAACATTCACCCATATTATCAAGGCTTCACCCCCCGCATTGCAGTCACTGTCCATCAGCGTAGTAAGATGCTATAAAGTCATCACTTGTCTTCTCCATGCTGTACTGCCTTCCCCATGAACCTAACTAAATTGTGATTGCAAATTATAGTGACCCTTAATCCCTTTCTCCCTCCCACTCACCCTCCCTAGCCCCTCCCCTTTGAGAACATTAGTCCCTTCTCTGAGTCTGTGAGTCTGCTGAGAAAAAACTTTTGAAAGTAAGGTGTTTGCTTCTTTCACCATAGTGTCAGCTACATTTGATCCTGTTCAATGTGCTTATGCTTAAAATGGATTTCCGTATACATTGCCTGATGTCTGTATCTTAGCACTGAAAGAGTTTATATTCCACATAGATTTTCCAGCATTTTTACTGTCACATCTAGGGCAAAGCTAAGCATGATCCAGTTGTACTCAGTGGAATGGACTGAGCCTGTGGGAGGGGTGGGGATGACCTCTCTGTGGGCTTCCCTCTCTCCCCTTTAGCTGATACAGAACAAGTGGGTGTTTTGTGGATGGGCCTGTGAGACAGAGGTGCCCATGGGGACTTCTGTCATGGGGAGCAGGGCCCAGCAGTCAGTCTGGTCATGCAGTTGGGGCTTGAGTCCCTGGCAAGAGCAAATTCTCTAGTAACTGTAATCCAAGATACATTGGTAAAGACAAGATCCCCGTTACACAAAAAGCCAGCAAGCATATTTTACCGTAGCCACCTCTGGGGTGAGTCTGAGGAACTAAGAGACATCTAATGGCAAGTGTGACTTCATCAGGTGCTGGAGTGTTTGGCCAAAACTACTTTCATTCCCCCTCCCTGAGGTGCGGGTTGGTGTGGGAGTCGTGGTGGACCGCAGGATGAGGTCAGGTTGCTCCTGGAGGACCCAGGAAGAGCCTGGTGCTTCTAGTAGGTGCAGTGAGTGCTTCCTCAGTCTTGAATTACTCAGTGTTTTTATCGGGAAGACAGCCTTTCTGGTGTCCTCTGATGTGCGGAGGGAATGCAAGCCTCAGGAGGTCATCCTGATGCCAAGAAAAGGATTTAAGCTTATTACATCAGAATCAGGCTTTTCTAAATATTGAGACACACAGTTCTTTGGAGCTGCTGATGTGCTGGGCATATTCAAATTTGGGGAGAATCTAATGCAATATAAGCTGCAGTTCTGTGGAGTAAAGGGGGTCTGCCATTGTAATTTTCAGTTGGATGGTAGTTTTGGGGAACATACATGAAACCAGTCACATTTTTTGGGTATCGTATACATGTCAAGGGAAAGGTATATTTCCCCTCTGAATTTTTATTTCTTACATAAATAACATTAAAACCAGAAAAAGAAAAAGAATAAAGAAATCACCTGTAACCCCAACTCAAACACATTTTTTACAGTTATGTCTTCTTTTATAGACCTTGAACATATACTTCCTTAACCTATAATTATATACTTAAAACTGTAATTATAAATATAGTGGAAAGATGACTTTATATATATTTTTCACTTCAAATTATAGATAAAAATGTATTCATTTACAACCAATAGTTGCACATTGACTTTCCTGGGTGATGAATTCAAATCTGCCAAATTAAAGTTCAGTGGTAAAAGGTGAACAGGAAGCTTTTAGGTGCAGGTTCCACTCCTTTGGCGAGTTCCAGTGGGGGTGACCAATGTTGGAGGCCCCAGGGCTGGGACCCCCTGACCCCGGGCAGGGTCCCTGGTGACTGTGACCGTGGTGTCTAACGGACAGACTCTCATGGTGTGGTTTGCGTACTGCTCTTGGTTATGAGGCCTCTGACCTGACCTTGTCCTGCAGAGGATTCCATGAGCTATCTAAAACTCTTCAGTAACTTCCCTTTTTCGTTGAAACTAGACTGGGTAGATTGTTTGCAACTAAGAATCTTGGTGATACAGGAGTACTGGTTCTTGAGAGTAATTTTGTTTTATCATTTGGATGCTATGTTAAGAATGTGGAGTTTGAGGCCAAATACCTAAGTTCACACACAGGCTTCGTTAATTTGGATAAGATACTTCCCCCTTCCCCCTCAGTGTCTTAAATACTTAAACTACATTAAGTTTACTTAAAGACTGTTATTACAGTGATGATAATTAAATAAAGCGGTGCTGGTCCCTAAGCTCTGCTAGTGTGGCTGCTTTGTCGTCCTCACCACCATGAGCACCGTGACCGCAGGGTCTGTGGTGTGCCTGCCCTTTATTAGCCAATGGAGTTCAACAGAAATGGGGGAAAGTTACAAGTAGGATGTTCTAGCAAAAATTCGTGTATCAGAAAGTATAATTGTATTGTGCATAGTCTTAGGGGTTGAACTCCTCCTCTGCTCAACCTCCAGCTTCTCTAAGGCATTTACAACCATTTAAGATTGGTTTTATTGGAGCGAATGGCATTAAGTGCTGAGATTTACTGCCAAAAGGACTTGATTGTGAATTAAGAATAAAAGGCTTGTGGGAAGAGTTAAAATTTTGTGTTTAATAAGAGAAGAGCTTAATGTATTTTAAGGCATCCCATTTGTTGTTTCAGTATTCCCAGCATTTATTATTAAAGTGGGGTGGCTGTGGACTAATTATAGTTGCCATCATGATAGTGATGATGTTTTTAGAGATGATTAAAAATCTACAGCTTTTTCAAACCAAAGTAGTAGGGAAAATACAGCATCTGAAACTTCAGATAGTTTGGTTGACCTCTTATGATCACTACTGAGGCTATGTAAAAGCTCTGAGTATTCAGGAAGTTAGTTCTTATGCCAATGCCTGCATTTCCCTGTTAAATTCTTAAGTGAAAAGCATTAGTTGGGTAATTGGTGGTTGGGAGTAGGGAATAAAAGATAGGGAAAGAGTATGAGATTATTAATATCATTATGTTAATATAACAAAAATTATTTGGTAAGAAAGTGGTAAAGATGGTAGTTCAACTTTTATAAATTATAACAATTATAAAGTGAATCTGGCCAGTCATTTTTAGTGGTTTTATGTAAGGTCTTTGTGACCTATCAAATTAAGAAAGATCAGGAGAACAGACCACACACTTTTTGATAGAAAAAGAATAGAGAAATGTTAAAGTGATTTTAAATGATGTCCTAAACTTTTTACTCTGTGAAGAGGTTGTAAAAGTAATTGTGTTTATTTGCCTCCTAGCATTATGGTCACAGAATTAATTAGCCTATAGATAGTCATTCATTCACTTATGATGATGTGGAGCTGGCAGAATGACTTGGTAAAGTTCTATTTTTAAGATAAAGACTGGAGAAAGTACATTTGTTTGGTTTTGATAAGCAGCTTAGGAAAACTATCTGAAGTGAATCAGAATCAGTCATCTTCTTAGTACTGGATTTTACTGAGTAAAAACTAACAGTGGTATTTGGTGCTGTTTTTAGATCTAAGCCTTTTTGCAGAAAAAAGGCCAAACTGGTACAATGGATTGGAAAGGTAATGATTATTGGTTAGTGATAAGAGTTAGCTCATCCCATTCATGATAATAATATCATAGATTGCCTACTAAATTATGCTGAGGATTGTTTGTTAGAGAAGTGGTTTTGTCACTTTAATAAAGATTGACACTGTTGTTCTCTGGTGTCTCATTTTGTAATTTGAACCCTTTTGACAAATGCCCTTATAAAACTAAATTCATTTTAAGAATAAGGATTACCTCTATTTTTCTTTAATGTTGGCCTCCATGATAAAAACCTCGGAAGCCAAGCCAATCATTCAAGAAGTTGCTACAAACTCATGGGGAGGTGGGTGGGGGAGGGTCTTTCACAGGTCCTCATGATTTACTTAGTTCTTTTCCTGGGATTACCTAGTTCAAGCCAGAGACCTTATAAAAAAAACCTCCTTGAATACTTGAATAATTTGTGGGGTTGATTTTATATATATATATATAATACAAATATATATGTATATATATTTTGGTATCATTAATGTACAATTACTTGAATAACATTATGATTACTAGACTCCCCCTATTATCAAGTCCCCCCCACATACCCCATTACGGTCACTGTCCATCAGTGTAGTAAGATGCTATAGAATCATTACTTGTCTTCTCTGTATATACTGCCTTTCCTGTGTCCCCCTCTCCGCTACATTATGTGTGCTAATTGTAGTGCCCATTTTTCCCCCTTATCCCTCCCTTCCCACCCATCCTCCCCAGTCCCTTTCCCTTTGGTAACTGTTAGTCCATTCTTGGGTTCTATGAGTCTGCTGCTGTTTTGTTCTTTCAGTTTTTGCTTTGTTCTTATACTCCACAGATGAGTGAAATCATTTGATACTTGTCTTTCTCAGCCTGGCTTATTTCACTGAGCATAATACCCTCTAGCTCCATCCATGTTGTTGCAAATGGTAGGATTTGTTTTCTTCTTATGGCTGAATAATATTCCATTGTGTATATGTACCACATCTTCTTTATCCATTCATCTACTGATGGACACAGGTTGCTTCTATTTTTGGCTATTGTAAATAGTGCTGCAATAAATATAGGGGTGCATATGTCTTTTTCAAACTTGGCTGCTGCATTCTTAGCGTAAATTCCTAGAAGTGGAATTCCTGGGTCAAATGGTATTTCTATTTTGAGTTTTTTGAGGCACCTCCATACTGCTTTCCACAATGGTTGAACTAGTTTACGTTCCCACCAGCAGTGTAGGAGGATAAAAAAATATATTTTTTAGGTCAACTTTTCAAGTTAGGACCTGGTAGCTATTCTATTAAATATCTGTGTTGGGTCTTACATCAAAAAAATGAGGTAATTTTAGGAAGATTGGGATTTCAGCAGTGAAATAGTTGTGGTATTAGATGTAAAAAGTGATAATTTAACCTCTATTAGGAGAAGGAGAAGTGGTACCTTATAATCAATGGTGAATGAAAGGAGTTAATTATTTTCCTCCATGTTCTCACCCTGTGGTCTGATTTCTTTAAATGCCTACAAGTCTTAATAAACAATTTAATTGCTCTAGCTATTGACCAAGAATAAACGTGCAATATTAGGCCCACACAGAAAGATCCAGTGTCAACATGACTACAAGTCATTATTACTGGGACCAAGGCACAGTTTTCTGGTAAAGTATTCTTAAAAATTTTAGGGCTATAAGCACAGAGAAATTTAATCTAAATCTTGGAATTGTAGAACTGATAAAAATCATAGAACTTTCAAGGTGAAAATGGTTTCTAAAAAAGTCCTGAGTCCATGTATAGATGGTAAACTAAGACTTAGAAATATTAAGTGATTTTTCCAATTGGATTTAAATACCTCAAGAATAAAAACAATAATTCTGGTTGCTGCTTTCTTGACAGTACAACTTTTGATGCTCATGTATTCCACAAAAATAATTGTGGAATACATGAAGATGTCTACCAAAAAATTTTAAGAGAAAACTAGAATTCTGAAGGACTAAAAATGTGGGAAATGACACATTACCTGAAAAAGTAATCATTTTCCATATTGTGAGGTCACATTTAAAATTTTGCATTTATAGTAGGAAAAAGGAAATGCCATAGAGGTAAAAAAAAAAGTTTATCATTTGATCTCCCATTCATGGCATCTTTTGGTGGTGAGACCTGGGAACTTGTGGATTTGGGCTCTGTTGGTGAAATAACATGTTCTAGTATATCTGACTTTTTCATTTTTACTTAGGGTTTAACTTATACACATTGGTTATAGATACATTATGATTACTGAAATAATAAAACTGCATTAAAAATATGTAATATTCCCATCTGTTAAATTAATATAAAGTATTACTCCACTAAGTCCTCTTTTTGTAACACAACTTATTTTTTCTTTTTTCTTGATTTACCTGTACCTGGTGTAAAATAATACTGTCTATAACTCTGGGCAAACCATTTCATTTCTCTGACCTTTACTTTTGTCATCTCAAGTGAGAGGGTTGGACTACATCCTATATTATCTCATCTTTTGAAGTATTCGCTAAAGTGACTTGACTTAATAGTGATAGTATGCTGTATAGGAATATCCTGAGTCCAATTATTATTCAAAAGAGTAGATGTCCAAGTAGAAGTGCTTTGCTTATGAATTTAAACTTCATTCTCTAAGTAGTTGACACCTCTGGGGATTTTTAAGCCAAGAAGCTAACATAATCAGATGCATATTTTAAAAGCATTTTTGGTAGATTGGAAGTTGGGGTATGGAGTATAGAGACAGGAAGCAAGGCAAGTTAATCAGGAAGCTATTTAGTCTAGGGGAGTAAGGACAGTTGTGAACAACTTTTTATGGTAGAATCAACAAGACTTGGTGATATGTTAGATATTTCTAGTATGAAAAAGAGGGAAGAATCAAGAATGATCCAGAGATTTCTGGCTCAAGTATCTCAGCTTACAGAAATAGTTGATTTAAGGGATGTTGGGTATGAAACACATTTCTGAGAAAGAAGAAAGAATGATTTTAAGATACTTGTGGCCAAATATGTGAAATGTCCCAAAATGAAGATTGGGATTCTGAGTGTGTGTATATATGTATTTGGAAGTTGGGGTGTGGAGATATATATATTGGGGAGTTGTGAAAGTAGTTTTGGGAACACACCAAGGTGTGCTGTTAGCCACATTTACAAATAGGGTGAAAAGAGACCTTCCTGGGAAAGAGGATAAGCAGCCAGTGAAAGACAGAAAGGTATGTGGTTAGCAGGTTAGAAGAAGAATTATTAGAAAATAGTGTCCTGGAACTCATAAGAGGAAAGTTTTTTCAAAAGGGGGGTAGTCAAAAGTTCAAAATGTTGCAATAAGGTCAGCTAGGATAAGAAGTGTGTCTTTGGGTTTGGTAGTGAGGCAGTCTCTGTGACCTTTGTTTCAGTAAAGAGGTAGGGGCAGAAGTGACATTGCCTTGGGGTGGTGGCTGAATAGGATTTATGGAACCAAAGGCCTTATGGATAAAAACATTTGGTGGTGAAGAGAAATGATGGTGGACATAGTTTGAAAGGTAGGCAGGTTGTGGCTTAGGAAGACAGAGACATGCTTGGAAGTAAATGAAGAATAGCTAGAAGAAAGGAAGTGATAGAAAGTATACTAGCTAATACTCCATGCAGAGTTGTAATAAAGTTGAATTCTAACCAGTAAGGGAAAGTTTATAAATATCTTCACATACAGGCTATTGTTACCAGGCTATCATTATCTGTTTACTTTCTCTCTCTTTTCAGCAGCCATAATAAAATTACTACAAACTTGATTTGAGAACTTCTTATAATGTAATTTAATCTGATTTATTAAAGAAAGAATCATTGTAAGGAAAAAAGCATTGATAAACATTTCTTACAAATATATCTATTATTTATATATTGCATTGAAGTTACGGGATTGCTTTAGAGAAAAATGGCCAGTCATCTAATCTTGCAGGAGAAATTAAGTTTCTGCCACCCAGGCTTCTTATTCTTTATCTGATTTATGTTATTGCTTGTTCTAAAAAAAGTTAATACCTAAATTTAATTAGGAAGGAAAGAAGTTAAGACTCTAATTAGACCATTTATAATAGGGTGGGATTTAGAGCCGAAAAAAATCTTGAAGATCAGTTTTTCCAACTCTTCTTCAATTCTTCCCATCTTTCCTCTTCTACGTGTTTAATTTTATCATGAAATATAGCACACATATAGAGAAGAATGGAGAATTGTATAATGAACTCTTTCAAACCACCTCTGTTTATAATTGCTTCAGATGCTTTTTATTTTTATAGAAATGACATATCCTGACACAATTCTATAATCCCTTTCACTTTCAGATTTTTTTCTTAATTTGAATGTAAATCTGATACCTTTCCTCTTCTCCTTCACCTGAGGTAACCATTGTCTTGAGTTGTTACTTATCAGCCTCACATGTTTCTTTTATGACATTTATAAATGTCCTTGGAGAAAAAGGTAATTATATTTTGCTGTTGTCATGCTTTATATAAATAATATCATGTGGCTATCATTCTGTAATGTGCTTTTTTTTTTGGTTAAATACTCTATTTTTGACATTTATCCATGTTGATAACTAGTAGAGTAGGTGCCTTACTTTGTTCTTGCTTTTCAGAAATTTATTAATTTTCCCTGACCATAATATTCTTCATGGATTTTAAGATGAATTTATCATGTTTTATCAGAAAACTCTGTTGTCAGTTTGGCTGGGTTTGTATTAAAATTATAGATTAATGTGTAGAGGATTGACAGTTTGTACTATCTTTCCATCCATGAAAAAGTTTCTCATCGTTCCATTTAGTGAGGAATTCTTATAGCTCTTCAGTAATGTTTTATAACTTTCTTCAAAGTTTTTACATATTTTTGTTAAATTTGCTTCTAAGTACTTTATGGTATCTGTTATGAAGGAAATCAATTTTTCTTTTCCATTTTCTAGTGAATATTACTGATTTAAAAGAAATCTATTTTTATGTTAATCTTATATCTATTTACCTTTCTGAGATCTCTTACTAGTTTTTTATAGTTTATATAGTGTCTGATTTTTTTCTATGTAGAAAGCCATTACATCTGCTGACAGGGAGGGTTTATTCATTTCTTTTCTTCTTGATCCTCATTTCTTTCTATTTTATTTTGTTTTCTAAGATCTCCAGTTCGCTGGAACCTCCTAGAATAAAATCAATTCCTTTTTTCTCCCAAATGTCCAATTAATGAGTTTCCCACAACTGTTGATACATCATACTATTGTCACTTAATTTTATATATTTCCATTATTTTCACTACGATTTCCTCTTTATGAATTAATTAGGAATGCAGTTTTTAATTTCTGAAAAGAAGGGTTTTTGAGAGACTAATTTTTAATCACCAAGTTCTAATTTGAATTAACCTTTCTTTCATTAGATGTAGTCTAGTCTGTTCTTACACAGGACTTTTGATAGTTTGAGAAGGCTAGAGGACAAGGTTTAGAGATTAGGGCCCACTAATGGTGGGGGCTCCTATAAATGTCCCAGGTTTTGAATCAAGACCCTAAAGGGCTATGCCCTAGGAGTAAATGTGAACTGAAAGTAAAACAACTCCACATGACTATATTTCAGCTTCACATTTACCTCTTTGGACCCCAAAATTAATACCTCAAGTTGAACGAAAGTGATCCTGGATCTAATCAGAATCCTCTCTGAAGTAAGATAATATCATTTTAGTCTTCCAGTTATTTATAAAGCAGTTTTTCAAATAGAATTCACATAATAAGAGATATGTAGTCATGGAGACATGACACCATGAATGAGAGCCAGAAGAAATTGTAGAATAGACCAAGAGGGGCTCCACTTATTGGACCTACCAAGCAAGTTTTTATAATTGTACTTCATTCAAGGAGTTAAAAAAGAATACTGAACCATTCTTCAGAGAACCTATTTGAAAAACAATCAAATAGAAAATCTACAAATGAAAAATACAGTAACTGAAATTGGATGGATTTAACAGCAAGCAAGTTAGATGTTATTGAAGAGGGAATTAGTGACCTGAAAGATAGATGAGAAGAAAATACTCAGAAGGTAATGAAGAATAACAAAAAGATGATCATATGAAGAGAGAGAAGATACAGTACAGAGGCTAACATACACTTATTTGGAGTCTCAGGAAGAGGAGGAAAAGTGCCAAAGCAATGTTTGAAGAAATAATGTTTGAGAGTATTCCCCAAGTGAAAGGTAGCCAACCACATATTTAAGAAGTCTAACAAATTCTAAGCAGGAGTTTACTAAATACCACAGAGTTTAGACTTAAACTAAAGATTAAACAAAACAAAACAAAACTTAAGACCTGGTAGAGAAATAAGACACATTATTATTGAAAAGAGCCCAGAATTGACACCATCAACACATCTGCTCTGATGGAATTATTAAAAGAAAGTTATTCCAGGTGGAAGACTGGAGAAGGAAGGAATAAAGGTCAATGAAATGTATATTTGTAGGTATGTTTGAATGAACAGAGACTATATAAAGCAGTACCAGTGTCTTGTGAATTTTAAGATATACAGAGAATTAAAACAATGTCAATAATATATTCAGGACAGGAGAACTGTAGATAGTGTTAAAAAGTTTTTACATTTTCCAGGTAGCAATTAATCATCAAATAATAATAAATTTTGATAAATTGAGGAGGCATGTAGTTACATAGGAAAATCATTAAAAGAATAGTATAAAAATATACATCTTCCAAGTTGCCAGGGGAAAATGATGAAGAATAAGTATTAAGTCATTGAAAAAAAGACAAGAAAGGAGAGAAAAGGAATCTATAATAAGACAATTACCATTTAGTAAGATGATAGATTTAAACCTAAATACATCAGTACTTACATTAGATGTGCATGATTTAGCTGCAGTAATCAAAACAGTGTGCTATCTGTGTAAAGATAAATATATAAATCAGTGGAACAGATTATAAAGTTCCAAAATGAATCCTGTGATATTTGGTTTCTTCAAAGGCAACGAGGCTATTCAATGGGCAGACAATGTGGGATCAATTAGATTTGTGTGTGAAAATAACAAAAACAAACTGCAACTCCTATCTCAGTGCACAAAATTAATTCAAGATATACCATAGGCTTAAGTGTAAAAGCGAACACTATTAAGCTTCTAAGAGAAAATATCTGAAAATATCTTCTTGACTTTGGGTAGGCAAAGATTTCTTAGAAAAACACTCAGTACTCACAAAAAGTGCCAGTAATAAAATTTAAAAATCGATAAATTGGACTTGATTAAAATTAAAAACTTCAAACTTCAAAAGGTACCACAAAAAAAAAAAAAAAGAAAAGGCAAGCCATCGACCAGGAGGAAGTGTGGCAGGGCTGTGCAGCAATGAGGGCTCTCCTTTAGTGTTGGTGGGAGTTTTAATTACAAACACTTCAAAAACTTGTTTGACAGTAGCTACAGAAGATCGAAATTTGCATGTCAGGTGCTTCAGAAGTACACTCTTACATTTATACTTACCAGAAATGTGTGCCTTGTACACCAAGAAATGTATGCCAGAATGTTCATAGCAGCACTTCTCTCATTAGAAAAGACTGGAAATAGTTCAGATGTCCATCTAGAATAGATAAATGTGGCATATACTTATACAATAGAATATCCTATACAACAATGAAAATGCACACTCTGCACTTAAATTAACATGAGTGACACTCACAGACATATTGTTGAGTGAAATAAATGAGACACAAAAGAGCACACTGTGTGGGTTTATTAATGTTAAGTTTACACACAGACAAAGCTAACCTATGGAATTTAGGGATACATGTTAGGGTGGTAAAACTAAAAAGTAAGAAAGCAGTTACCATAAAGATTGGGTTCATTTGTGAGAGGGGTGATGATTGGGTAGGATTCCTTTTGGAATATTAGCAGTATTCTATTTGTCGACCTAAGTGATTATATGATTTTGTTTTTATTTATGAATTCTTTGAGTTGTACATTTGCTCTATTTTTTTAAATGTGTCTACAATCAAAATAATTTAAAATGAGTAATAGATAATGGCATGAATAAAATTTACTGTTAGTAAGTTAATAATGAAGTTAATAATAAACATTAATAATGAAGTCATGTTGCATAAAAATATTTTAAAACACCCAATTTTTAAAATGGGTATGTGTGTACACACATGTACACACACACATACCAAAGAGTACAACCACAGAAAGGATATATGCTGGAATGCTGACAATGGACATCTCTGGATATTTCACAGAATATGTACTGTTTTATAACTAGAAAACACTTTATTAAATATTATTTAACAAAATTAACACCTGTAGAGGTATTGTCCTCTATAGAAAAGATTGATCGAGTTACTTTTACCTCTGTTGTTCAGGGAAGGATTTAAAACTGCTTTATATGCAGTAAATCATATTGAACAGGACACATCTGCGATCATATGGAGACACTTCAGGCAATGGTGTGATTATTAGCAAAATATACCTTAACTGCAGGCAGAATAATGGAAATTACCCAACAGTTTTTTAAATCAATAGTTCCTTTCTCTTTCAACACAAAAAAGAAGAGCATTTTTATGTAGCTAATTAAAGGAAAATTGTGATTTGATTTTTTAAAAGGGGAATATTGTCTAAGGCCATGAAATTTGGTCAAGACACTTGACATCCTATGGCTTCAATTTGCTATCAAAAAACAACAATGCCTGCCTTTCAAGATTGTTTGGTGTGTAATATAAGATCATATAAATGCTCAAGCAGGGGTATGAGGACACATGATGTACACAACCTATTTCTGGGAACTGTTAGAAGGGCAAATGAGCACTGGGGAATAAGAGTTTGGGTTTTGGAAGTGAAATCTGGACTTGGACTCCCAACTCTATCACTTACTTAGCTCTTTAACTGAATATTCTAGTTCTCTTCCTTCATTTCTCTTCCTTACATCTGTAAAATAAGGAAAATAATAGTTCCTACCTCAGAGGTTGTTGTGAGGGTAAAATAAAGTGTTCAGCACAAAGTAAGTGTTAATGTAAATTTCAGCTTTTGTTGTACAGCTACTTTGTGTGTGACAGCAGTTTACCAGCAAAAGTAGTTAAGAACCTGGGATAGTAACCACTTTTTTCATATATATATATATCAGAACTATAACTTTCTAGAATGTTTTTCACAGTTGATTACTACTAAGTTTAATGCTGCCATCTATATAGTCATTTATGGGAATATTCACTGTGAGTAGGCATAAAATGCATCCTTGATATGAAGCTGGAAATTGGGAAATGGTGTGGGGGAAGTATGATTAATAAATTGTTCTCTATTTCTTGGATTTTGTTTAAATATCATCACTCCCCCTGCCCCCAGTATTTCCCAGAATATCAGTAATTCTCTGCACTTTCTTCTCTGCATTTATGTTCCTGAAAAAAAAGTAAGGTAAGTTGTATTGTTATACCAAGACTTGCTGTTTTACTGAATTCCATTTTGGAATTATAGAGGGGGGAAAGGACTCTAAATTTCAAATCTGTGTGTAGTGCTATGGGGGGGAAGTGGGGGAGAGAAAGCACAGATGCATCGCTTTTGTAGAAACCTTCCATGACCAGTGCTCTGAATCACCAACCACATAGAGCCAGGGCGCTGTTGTATTCTTTCACAGATTTAGAGAGGTTGTACCTTATAATTGTGAGGTCCAAGCCTAATGCTTTGTAGGATTTTTCTGCTGTATCTCCCTTGGTTCTGCTTCCTGAGTCCCTGAAATAATATTCAGTTTATTCAGAGAAGTTTGAGACCAATAGAGTATAGACATTTAAGCTGCCTAGATTTTATAGCAGAAGGAGCTTAAAAAGTAAATAATGGTATTTACTTCTTTGTGGTATTTTTCAGAGTTGGGTACTTGAGAAGAGGAAGAACATAGAATGAGTGGGATCTTCTTCCTTAATAGCCTCCTTGTTTTAAGTCTCCACCTAGGAACATGAGGACTTCCTACTTGTGTGAAAGTCGCATTGCAAAACAAGTCTGTCCTGCACCCTACTCTTAGTCTACATGGACCATCCAACTCTCTGATGTTCCATTTCTCTAATGTCCTTCAGGTTACTGATTATCTTTGCTGGATGGGACTGGGGACAAACTGAGTTAAATACTGTATGGAAAACTGGTTTGTTGTCTGGCATTTGAAGAATCCTGAGCACAGTATAAAATGAGGCTAAGTAGTACCCTAACAGTGTTTACAATTTGTATGGAAAAATCATACACCAATTTATGATCTCTAGGCACATCAATTTAGTGATACAGTGGCAGGCAGGAACAATTTTACGGAAGCCAAATACATCCAGTTGCCAGCTAAAAAGAGAATTAGAAAGTATAAAAAGGGACAACTGCTTTCAAGTATTGTATCGGTACGTGTGCCATCATGATGGAGCACCCTTTCTCAGATTCCTCCCTCAATCACGTCTATTTGCAGGGCACATAGAAGTCTGGGCAATTTTATTTATTTGTCTTTGTGGGTTAAAAAACAGAGACATGTATTATTACTGAGAAGTTTGGAAGGTCGTCACTTCAATTCATGGTCCCTTGGGCATCTCAACAACGTCCTGAAGGTGTGGCCTGCTGTCCCCACTGTTTTGGTCTTGTCCTCATGTTTGTTTTCCCATTGCCACAACATGGCTGCTGCTGCTCCATACAGCCATTCTCACAGGACTTAGGCAGAGGACATTCTAGGGGTCCCCTGGTGTGCTCTTTTCTTTACTTGCTGTCACAATGTTGTCATCTTCTGCATACCACTATAGATTTGGCTTCTAATACCATTCCACTGTTAGAAGATTACAAAACAATAGGTCAAAAAATATGATAAATATTTATCAAGAAAAACTCGTAATTACTAAAAGACTGTTTTAGTAACTCAAAAGTACTGAGAAATGATTGAATAAAATTATAAATTGGTTATAACCCAGTCTTTTCAGTTTCTCTTTAAAAATGGAAACCACCTTTGAAAGAGTCAATTTTATATATAACAATCTTCCTACTATGTCTGCCTTGCCTGAACTTCCCATGGAAATCACATTACCCTAGTACGGTTTCTGAGAATCATTTTCTGAAAAAAAAAAATGGCAAAATTAAGCCTAAGTATTTTTAAACTATGAAGAAGTCAGTATGTTAGATATTTATGTGCAATAGACAGCCCCTCATGGTACAGCAATATATATTTATGTTATCATTTAATGGTAGACAAAATGTCAGTGTCTATGCACCAAAAAGTATGATGGAAATAAATGTGCTTGTAAGTCAGGGACCAAAGACTAATGAAGAGGAACTAAGCTGTGAATAAAACAAAAGTGTAATTGTAGATGCCCAGAATGGAAAGACCAAGAGACAGTTGGAGGAATAAATAGTTCCAGTTGAGAAGTTGGTCAGGAGTTGAGAGTACTGTAAGAACTGAGGATGCCATAATATCTTTAGCTGGGGAACTGTCCTTAAACTGCTTGGAATCCAGTTCAGCTACAACCGTGGACAGAGCTGATGGAGGAGCCCATTTTCATTGTGTGTTTATTTTACAGTCTCCAAATTACCTGTGTTGAGTTTAAGAGGTTTCGTTCATGAAGAGAAAAATTTTAATTATTCACAGTGCTTTGGTGTACTGTGAAAGTTGAATTGTTAACACAGTAATTCATTCAGATAGCATTTATTAGGAAAATGTATCAAAACTAATTAATTGTTTTCAAGATATAATAAGGTACATATACGTACAGAGGGCAGTGAAAAAGAGTATCAGTAGGATATTGATTGCTTTTTAGAGAGAAAAAATTCTGTTTCATTTTTAAATGTTAACAGTTGTGAGAGGAAAATTCCCACTTGGGAAGAATGTTTCCCAGGTTGCTTCACTGCCAGGTGTTTGACATTGTGTAGCGTCTTAGACGAGAAAGGCTTATGGCAGTCTTTGGGAATGACGTACTCCAAGGACCTCAGCGTCCTGCTGTGAAGGCGTCTATTTTCAAAGCATGCCAGTATCAGTAGGAGTGTTACAGTGGTCTCTGTGCTATTTCTAGTGAAGACCAAAGTTTTTTCCCTGAATCTGAGATAGCTACAGAAGAGGATACCTGTCTGCTAACAAAATAAATATCAGAATGTCGCCAATAAATGAATGCAGGTTTTCCATTGTTTGGGGAATTTAACTCTATCACCTATTAATGGAAATAAACCTTGCCTCCTTTTTGGTCTCTTTTAACATAACTGTATGCTACAGAAATGATTTACAATCACTCTAAAGTTAAAAAAAATCCAAATCCTGCGATAGTTTGCTTTGAGACATTCATATTTTTCCCTTTCCCTTTTTCTCTCTCCTTGACCTAGCAGCAGGAAGCCTTTGTCTGAGGTGTTCATCTGGAACAACTTTTCCACACTTGTTTTCATGTTCTGTTAGATTACAGGGCAGCAGGCCTACCTTTGAAGCTCTTTTCTCTTTTGTTTCTTTGCCGTACACTCCAGTAATTAACTTTGTCCTTCTTTTATTTGTTCCAGTCAATCGCAGGCCACTCTGCTGAGCATCTTCTCCCAGGAGTACCAGGTTAGAAGTTTTCTCCTTTGTGAGGGTTGACAGGTGCCTAATTGAATGATGAATGTCCCTTTATTTCTTTGTAATTGAACTGCCAGCTCTCTGATTGGGTTGGAGGATGTTCTCCTTTCCACATCAAGCACCGCCTGCGTCTCAGTGGAGGCCTGCCAAGCCTACCCATCCATCTGTCTAATAACATCTAGCCTTTGCTTATTTGGTGGACCTGTAATAAATTATGCTAAACCATTATTATTCTGACAATAATAATTTCCCTGTGTTGCGTGGTTCCATGTGCTAAATGTTTGCTGACTTGCACTGTCAGTGCCGCTTTCCATTGCTGACAGAGATGATGATAAATGACCATTGCTGGAGTGGCAGAAGGCAAGAGAGGCAGAAAATGGAGTCATTTATCATGAGATGACAGGTGTCAGTCAAGTGGCAAGTCTCTATGGAATTACTTTTTGTAGTTTTCAAATAAGTTGTTTTTAAGCAATGTTCTTCCTGGTTAAAAATGGCAATTGGATTGTAAAACTAGAGTGCAGAGGACTTCGAAGGAATTGAATTGAGGGAAAATTAATATAAAGGTTCAAAGAGGAAACAAATTTTTCTTTGCCCTCTGCAACCCTAAGCAAACTTATTTAGATTCAATTACTATGACCCTGTTGGCTTTTACATATATACTGTACCTTGTGGTACAGTCTGACAACATCCCAGCCAAACAGTAGATATTAAAATGCATAGGTTCATAGAGTAGAAGGGAAAAAGACCTACCACGATCAAAATCCCCAGGCTATTACTCAGTTTGCCCTATGTGCTAGATGTTGGGATCAAGAAATATGTCATTCTTGTTCTTAAACCTGATCTGTGACACACCACAAAGATCTTTTTTGTTTTATTTCAGAAACACATTAAAAGAACACATGCCAAACATCATACTTCGGAAGCAATTGAAAGTTACTACCAGAGGTATGACCTGCCTGTCCCACTAGAGGGTATCATCATACCTATTAATTGTAATAATAATTATGAATAGATTAGATTACTAAATTAATTTTCTGTATAACATTCCAAGGCATTTTTGTTTTAAGTCTGTTATTTAAGACTTAAAGTATGTTTTTGAATGATTTCTCAAATGCTTTGTTTAAAGAACATGATGAGACTGTCTTGATTGAAATGCATACATACATATTATATAAGAAATCATTACAATACTAGAAATCTCAGTTGGCTAACTTATTGTAAATGCCTGTTTTGTGTAGGTGAATATGTACATATAAACATGTATCTTACATGTATGTGTGAAAGTTCTCAAACCAATTTTCATTTGTATTTTATTTAGATAAACAAGTTGGAAAATATATTAGAAAATAAGGTTAAATTTTGGAGTAGGTGTATTTTGCATCATAAGTATTGGACTAGCTATTTTAGAAATAAAAAAGACATATCAAATAAGGATATATGGAGAAATATAATAAATGTACAACTGTCATATTTTAAATGGGGTTAAATATTTTAAAAAGCAAATCTGGGTATAAATTGACAGTATTGTGTCCAGGAATATTTTGATTTCAGCCTAATGTATCATAAAAAGTTTTTAACCTCTGTTCTAAAACAAATAGGAATCTTTAGGACAGCTCTTTTTAAAAAGTTCCAAAAATTTTCTTGTTTTTATATTAAGCCTGAATGATTTATAATAGTGAATGGTAATGGTTTGCATTATAAAGTGTTGACTGTTTTCTTAAATATTTCAAGGGCATATTGGAGAGCAAAATGCTTGAAAGATGTTCTTAAATTACTATTCTTACGATTGACAGATCAATCTTTCTATGGTGAGAGTGACACCACTGATTTTAGATGAATGACTTTTATGCACAAAAATTTTATGAATAAAGTGAATATATAGATAAAATACTGGTATCATGTTTCTGTAAAGTCATTTTTTTTAACAATCAAGAGGTGTTTATTGAAAAAAGATATTGAGCTGAGACTTTTTAAGAAACTAGTCACTTATATAAATATATAATAAAAGATATGTTCAGTTTTCAGTAATAGTGTCTTTAAGAAAGATACTCACACATGCCACATACAAACACAGACATTTATGTCTAGGAGGATTCCTCTCTAAAAAAGTCTCTGTAAAGTTTGAATTTATTCATTCAAAAGTCATAATCTCCTCAGTGAAATCATCATTTAAATTTGAGTTATAACCTAAATCATACATAGAAAATTAAGAATGACCCATAAAGTGCTGTGAAGCCAACAACTGCTTTGGTACACAGACCCTTCAAAGAAAGACTGAAAAGCTATTTACATGTCAAAATGCACTCTTGTTTGTAGAAATATAGTTTTAGGCCATCATATAAAAGTATTGTTCTATATCCAGATTTTAAAGTTTTGTTAACATAATAGCAAAGGAAAATAGAGCATTTCCTAGAAATTTGGATATCCACAAGTAGGCCATAGAGCTGCCCTCTGATAATCATTTTCCTCATTGTAAAAAGCCCATTTTAATTAGATGATTTCTAAGATCTTTTTGTGCTGCTTTTCAAAATCCTAGTTTCATTAAAAACTATATTTAGTTATTGAAGTATGAACATGCTGTATTGGATTATCTGGGTAGTTCAGGCCAGAAATAAAACTCTTTTCTTTAAGTATGATTACTCAATGATAAACAGTTGAGTGGATAATAATGAGAATACCGCAGTATATTTCTATTTCTTCACATTTATTTAAATGTGAGAAACTCAATTACTTCAAGGAGTCATGACATTCGGAACAAAAATGTGAAGTCAGGCTGTAATGGGCAGACTAACAAGGAAGCAACCTGACGAGTTTCTTACTTTGCCTCCTTGCTTGCTGACTTGGTGCCTTGCACTCCGGGCCTGGGGATGGGCCCCGTTGTTACCTCCCAGCTGGGCTGACCTCACAGGCCTCTTGTTCTGAATGTGCATGTTGAATGTCCCTGTGTTTTCTAAGGTAAATTGGTCTTAAAAGATTTTTGTTTTCCAGCTGATTGGAATAAAGACAAATTATAATATATCAAAAAATATGTAAGCAGTTTGACAATGTTAACAATCCCTTTAATTTTTTTCTGTTATAAAAGTAATACTTATCAATTGTGAAAATAAAGCACATTTGTGATGGTATAAAAAAGGAATGAATGATTGCCCATAATTGTGGTGCCCAGAAATGACTACTGTGGTATTTTTTCATTCTAGTCTTTTGTCAATCTATTTTTATATAGATGAAGTCATACTATATATGCAATTCTGCATCCTGAATTTTATACTTGGGAAAATGTATATGACATAATATTATTTTGTAGAAAGCTTTTTATAAGCATTTTATTGATTGCATTACTTCATCACATGAAAGTATCTTAATTTACTAAATTATTCCTCTGTTGAACATTTTTGTTTCCAGTGTTCTAATATTATAAATAATACTGTGATGAACATTTTGGTCAAGAAGTCTTTGCATTTTGGATTGGTTTCTTAATATTCCTAAATAGGTAATTACTGATGCAAACAATAAGCATTTAAATATTTTATTGTATGTTGCCCAATTACTATCTGGAAATGTTTTAATGGTTTCCTACTAGCAATATCAGAGAATTCCTGTGTCTCTACATTCCTAGTAGCACTGAGATGATTTCAGTTCAGAATTCAAAGTCTTTATTTAAAACCATATAATCCACAATTGAATTCCATCTTGGTTAACTGAAACTTCAGTGTATTCAATTATCAGTAGAAAATGTTTTTCAAGCTTTTGAATTATTGAGGAAATTTTTTCATTTCTTCATGTTGTGTATGTACAGACATAGTTTGAGTATTCATTTTGAAAACAATTTCTATTTGTCCCCCATGCTAGTGGCATTTAATTTACAAATAGGAAGCATAGTTGATTAAATGTATTTAGATTCATGTAAATTGGTGCACATGGCCATGTATGCACACACACACACAAACATTCGCAAGCTGGTCAGATTTGCAAGTCCCCATCAATAGCAAAGTTTAGAAATATCATCTCCCATTTCTAACTTTCTCCCAATACACACTGTCTATGGGTCAGCTTTATTAGCTTTAGAGAATCAGATCAATTGAATTAAATTCAGAATTTCACATGGAAAAATGTTTAGTTCAAATATATTAATATTATTGACATTACATGATAAAAACAGTTTCTGAAAATTTGAACCACTGTCTTGTTTAATTAGCACAATTTACTTTGCACTCATTATGTCCCACCCATTTTGCTAGGAACCAAGTACACACCCTCAACTGCTCTGTTTAGTGGGAAAATAGCTGCATAAATTAAGACGGGCTCCAGAGATTGTAGAGGTAGAGTCAACAAAGATGGCATACAGATGTAAATTAGCATAGAATTTTGGTAGGTGTTTGAAGTTTTGCCATTATAGTTATTACGATGGCATTAAAGATCAAATAAATTTGCCTTATATTTAAAATCAATACACATTATTTTAATTTTAGATGCTAATGGATCTTTCACATTCAAAAAAACATAAAATGGACCTTCTGTGAAGTTTCAAGTTTGATTTCACCCACTTGTTAGTTCTCTTGTGGCAAAGTAGAGGATGACATACAGCTTCTATGCAAAACAGTTTTAATCTGCAAATAGGTGTTAGAAGTATAACCCAAGTCACCTTAATGTAGTGTTCAAAATCACATCTTTTATATCTCAATTATAATTCAGATCTTTGCTCAGGTTCTGTTGGATGAAGGTTCAACATTCATTTGTATAGCCCTACCCCAGTGAGCTTCCAATCTAGTTGGAGACAGAAACATATCATTATAACTGTGAAAAGTCTAGGCTATTAAGTTTGCACAAAATGCTTGGAGGATGCAGAGAAGGATAGCATTAGGAATTTCTAATTATGTCCTTAATATTTTCTGTAATTATCATGGCCCTTTAATTGCTTATCTAAAATTTTGAATAAGCCTGAAGTCGCTTGATATGGGAGACAAAGTTCCCAAAAAGGACAAATACAACCTCAAGTTAATTTTGACTTAATTTCTTTTTCCTAACACTTCTAAAGTGTTATAAGATATGGTTGGGAAACGAAATTGAGAAATAAAGGCATTCAGAAGCAGGTCTACCCTGTTCACATAAGAACCTATCTCAGTAGATCTTGGGAGATAGGGTTCCATTTCAGAGCGTTACTGCTTACCAGCTGAGAGAGAGCCCAGGCAGGTTTCAGCAGTACCCTAGGTTTGGTTTCTTTATGTGACCAATGGGGGAGCTTTATCACATTCATAATTAGGAATTTATACTATATTAATTAGAAACATGCTTTAAATATTATATAGACTGTATGGATAGTGGGTTATTATTGTTTGCCCATCTCCTGTTTCTCTTAACTTAATGGAAGTGTTGGACTGGATAATGATTGATGATTGCAATGATTACATGAAGCCAAGTCATTCTGACTCAAAACAACAGTTCTCTGGCATAGGCAGCGGTCTGTGGTCTAGCTACTATCACTATTTCTAATCAGCCCTCATAAGCTCTGCTCCGGTCCTCAGACACCCCAAGCATGTTCCTGACATTTGCACTTACTGTTCTCTCACTGGGGACGTTCCCCTCTGGCTTGCCACCTTCCCTCTCGCAGGTCTTGACTCACGAGACACTTCCTCAGAGACAGGCTTCGGACCAGCCCAGCCAGCTTACATTGTATGGTAGTGTATATCATCATATCACAGATTTATTTTTCTGTCCTTTCCTTGTTTGTTTCCCCAGTGTAATAAAATCTTTGTGATGGCAGGACCCATAGAAGTTTGTCCCCTGCTGCTGCTTCAGAATGTGGAATAAGGTCCAACACTAGTCCATGTTCACAGCTTAATAAGGTATCAGTCAATCCTATGAAACAAGTAAATAAAAAAGTGGTATGGGTGCATGGATACTTTTTTTCAAAACATACGCTCTCAAGAATATTTGCAGGATAAGTGAATGTTGAGTCAAAAGGTACTCAACATTCACTTATCCCACAAATAAAGATATCCTAATATCAGTACTGTGACCCAGAATCTGAACCTTTAACGTGCACTTTTGGAGGTTTTGAACACATGATTACTTGGTCTGACTGAACTGAACTGATTGGCTGTTCCTTGAGCAGACCTGTCAGTGCAATGGAAGTGTTGTGCATTGACCTGCAGTTCTTAACTGGCCTATTTCCCAGGGATCTTTCTGTAAACTACACTTTTTTTTCCCCTTTGTTTTTTTTCTTACTTCTGAAAGAGTTATTTCCCAGTTAGAATTCCTAAACAGTTTTTTCAAGGAAGGCCCCAATATATGGAAAATGAACTTGTTAGAATTATTTGAATTTTAATGATCCTGAGACTGTCCCCATCTTAAATAATTTGCTTTTATTCTACTTTGTTTATAGGGAAATCACACATCTTTATAAGCAGATTTGTGAGATAATGTAATTCAGTATCTGCTGCTCACAGTTATATGGAAGACCTCATTTGTTGACTTCAGTTTTTATTATCAAACCAATATCATTAATTTATTCACTCAAACAGTATACTGTAGAGAAAGTGTCCATATCTAATTTCATTTTCCTATCCAACATGGCTTAAAAATTTTTTTAAATTAGTCATTTATTAAAGAAAAGCATATATTTAATATAATCACCTATTACTAAGGCAAAAACTGTTCTACGCATAGTAATAAATTGAATAACATACAGTTCTTCTCCCCTCATCAGGCTTTCAGTCTTACAGTGAGGGACAGGTCTGCGGTGGACAAGTGACTAGACAGATGCCATATGCTCTGTTAAATGATGAAGAGATGTACACTTGGTGCTCCTTGGTTGCACATGAGTGACACTTAACTTACTCCAGGCTTGTGGTGAATTGAAGAAGCAGACATATAAGCTGAATCATGAGTTCTCTAGGTTAAGGTTAGAGTGGGGAACAGTGAATAGATATGAGGCTGGTTGAGTAGAGTAAGTTGGAACCAGATGATAAAAAAACTTCTAAGATCTGTTAAGGGGTTATCATTTAACCTTGAGATTTAATGTGGGGCCTTTGAAGTGTTTTAAGGAGAATGGTACATTCAAATTTTTGTTTTTAAAAAAAATCACTCTGACTACCATGTTTGGGATGGATTTGGAGAGTTTTGCCTTTTCTCTGTTTCTTTTTAGTAGCATTAGGGGATGAGGAGAGCTGGAGATATGACAGAAATCCAGGGAAGATAAGAGAATGGCTTGTATTGCCTATTAAAGGTATCCTGACCCACTGATGATAAGTCTGTTTCAGTTTTTTTCTTAATAACGTGTCAGTCAATCCTGTGAAACAGAAGTAAATAAAAATGTGGTATGGGTGCATGGCTACGTTTTTCAAACCATAAGAGTAATCTTATTTCTTTCCATGAGATGGTTGTGGTTAAAGGTAAAGCCAGGGTGATAGGGATAGTTCTTGAAATCACCTCTGTGTTCAATCTCTGCAGCTGGTGAAAACAAGGGAGACAGTGTGCTCATACCCTCTGTGCCCAGCTGAGGTTAGTTAGTTGTCTGTGGTTTGAGGTAAGCTGTTTGTGTTGTCCTTTTTCCCTTCAATGCATTCCTAGGACAATAGCATACTATAACTAGAGTTGAGCATGGCATTTGCCCAGGAGAAACATGTACACACAGGGGATGCTGGCAAGTCTATGCTGGCCTTTTCTTGTCACTGTATTACCACTTGGCTCTATCTTGTCTAGGTACCTGAACAAAGTCAGGAAAAATGGAGCTGCCCCAGTGCTCCTGGAGCTGGCCAACGAGGTAATGTTACTGTTATTATTTTATTTAGACCTCATAAAACCTAAGGGGCCTATCTAGTGTAGCTTTGCTTGTAATTATAATTAATCTTAAAAAAAGACTGGGGGTACATTAGACATTTAAATTGCTCCCTGGTCTCTTTGTACTTTTAATAATTGGACAAAGAACTTCATATATTAATAAATCAGTTAATATAATTAGTCTGCTTCTTTTAAGGCAAATGTATAAACAACTTCTTAGTTTCTTATTTCAACTAGACAGCTCAGGACATGCTCTTCTTTGGATGTGTTGTCTTAATTTAGCATGAGAAATATGTGTCAAGTGAAGAGATGTATGCCAAGAAAATCTGTGCTAACCATTGCAAAAAATAGAGAAATTGTATACTTAAAGATGTAACATTGACTTGACTCAATTTTTTTTTGTTAGCAAACATTTATTATAATAAAAGATACATTCCTTGTAGAAAAGTCTTTTTCTTTATATGAAGAAATATACTGTTCTTATTAACACCAAATATAAAGTGATTTATTGAACTTATTTGTTAACTCTGATGTGCTTCTGTTTGGAGAAACAAGTAGTAGTCTTACAGTTTAAAAAAAGGAAACCCCAAAGAGTTATCATGAATTGGGAAGCTGTAAAAAGTTCATAATGGTTGCAGAGAGCACACTGAAAAAATAAAATATTTAATTCCTAAACTTTAAAATATTTATCCACTGTAATAAGAGCAATACAATATTTAGTCTGACGTGGAGTGCTTATGCAAACCTCATAGAGTTGGAATGAAATGTACACTGTTCTTGTGTTGCATTATAATGGAAAACATAGAAGCAAGGCAGAAACTGTGTGTTTGCATTAAAGGTGACTCAGTACTGTGAGCATTAAATGTTGCAATAGAAGCAAGTTCTACATGTTATGTTAGCAAGGAAGGACTGCTTCTCTCACAGCTTCTGTCTGCTCTACACCACTACCGTCAGCAAATGAGCAATTACCTATCAGTTACTAGAAGGTTTTAATGGTCTGGGCAATGTCAACACAGTCTGATAGGATAGTTAACACAGTGAATGCATTTCTCTCCTAGCAAAACATATATTTTATTCTTTTTGTTTTCTATCTCCAGAGCAAGATGGTTTTTAAATGTCTACATGCTTGTTTGTTATGAGTCAACTCTATTGGCAGCTATAAGGTCTCTGAGCTATAACTAGGATTTTAGTGATTGTCCTTTATGAAAAAGCAGAGTGAGCTAACAGCATTGTAGATACAGCATCTAGAAATAATGTGATGCAAATCTGGTACTCATTTTTATAAAGATGCTGATATTGATGACAAGTTTTATATAGTGATGATTTATATTCATTTGAATTTTTAAAGGATATTTCTGTTGAGCTTAGCTTATTTAGCTGACTTCAACTTCCATCTCCTAGTAATATGGGAAGTTTTAACCTACTAACACAATTTCCCATCAATCAATAACCTGTAATTTACCACAGATATATAATAATATTTAACCAAAGAAAAGAAATGAAGATTTTTCCTCTCCTTTGGCTGCAGACTGGTACAGAGGTAATAGCACTTTCTGAGAGATTGCTAATGCATTAGGGAAATTTGGGATTGACTAGTACTAGGTTATGGCTTCTAAACAACCAAGCTGCCATTTTTATATGAGAGTTAGTACTTAAATGACATATGCTTGCGTCTGGTGACAATTGATGTGATGGTAATGCTTTATGAGTCAGTGTATATTTAATCAGTGGAAACTGTAAAAATTGATGAGAAATATATAGCACTGGTACATTTCAGAGTGCAGCAGCTCTCTTAAACAAGAACACTGTATTGTTAATTTGGGAGTAGAGACTATCATTGATTTTTATGAATATCTTAATACCAATTTCCCTATTTCAAAGCCAAAAATTAACCTTTTAGGAAATCTTACTTTGTTAGTCATAGTAAGATCAGTCATTCTCTTCTCTCCACACAAATATTTTCAAGTGAGATTTGAAGCACTATGAATTTTACTTACATGCTAAATTCTGACATGAAGCATGATGGCCTTATTTCAGAGAAAGATGGACACATGATTAATATGAAAATTAGGGAGATGCAAGTACCTGAACTAATAAGGTAGTCCTTATTCAGGCTGGACTACCTTCGGTAATTTCACCATTTTTCATGTGTCAGCTCTGATGTGGGTTACTAGGAATAAGCAGCTTTGTGGAAAGCATTTCTTTCTACTTGGGGAATTTAAGGGCATCCAAGTACATACATATTTGAAAAAACTGTTCATACAAATGAAGCCAGTCTTTTTGTCTAGTTACTAAATCTAGGTAAAATTTTGGTGTGAATACAGAACTTGAAAACCTGTTAAGAAAAATTCATGGTGATAATATATGAGGAATATTTGCCATCTTACACCTGAGATTAAAAGACTTGTTTTAGGGGAGCATTATGGCTTTTGAAAAACATACA